>NW_025814829.1:31637500-36437500 GCF_022079265.1 Lynx rufus | reverse complement strand
TTCTACTGGTTTTTAAGGTGATATTATATTTAAGATGGTTTAAATGTTTTCTAAAAACCTTTAAATGAAAAAAAAATTGAGACTCCCTCCGACTTACATATTATTAATCAGTAACAGGTACCTGCAATTGTTAGTTTAAGACTGAAAGCATCCAGAGGGAAGACAGTCATTTGTATTTAAAATTTTTTTTCTTTAGTTTAAAAAATTGTGTAATTTATCATATAGGAAAGAACACATAAAATGTATTTGAACTGTTAAGGAACTGAATAATAAAGTGTGCCTATACCTATCACTCATCTTTAGAAACAGAACATTTCTATTAACTTTGACATCTCTAACCCTTCCAGATCCATAAACCTTCCCCCGTCGCCAAAGATAACCATTTACGTGTTTTTTTTTTTTAGCTTTACCAACTCTTCATGCATTCAGAAACACCTTAATTTTTTGAGATTAATTTTATTATTAATAGTTTTACTGAAATATAACTGATATATATTAAAGCATACACATTTAAAGTATCTAATTTGATGTTCTGATATAAGTAAACACTTATGAAACTATCACCATAATCAAGACAATGAACATATGTCTCACCCGCCCCCTCCCTGCCCCCCCGCCAAGAGACTCCTCATGCCCTTCTGTAACACTTTTCCTCTCACCATACCCATCCTACCACTAGACAATCATGGACCTTTCTGTCATTATATAGTAGTTTGCATTTTCCAGAGTTTCAGGTAAACAAAACCATATAGAGTATGTACTCTCTTTTGGTCTGGCTTCTTTCACTCAGTGTAATTATTTTGAGATGCATCCATACTGTTCCATATATCAATGTTTATTCCTTTTTATTGCTGAGTAGTATGCCATTGTATGGATATACCATAATTGTTTATCCATTCACCTAATTGATAGATATCAGTTGTTTCCAGTTTTAGGCTATTATGAATAAAGCTGCTACAAAACATTTGTATACACATCTTTTTTTTAAAAAAAGGATTTTATGTATGTATGTATGTATTTAAAAGTAAGCTCAACACCCAAACTCATGACTCCAAGATCAAGAGCTGAATGCTCTACCAACTGAGGCAAGCAGGAGCCCCTTGTATACACATCTTTATATGAAAATATGCTTGCAATCTGCCTTGGGTAAATACCTATGAGTGTAATGGCTAGATTATATGGTAGATAAAGGTTTAATTTTTAAGAAACTGCCAAATTGTTTTCCAATATGGTTGTATTATTTGATATTCCAATAGCAGTATATGAGATGTCAGAGCTTTTGTTCCTCCAACATTTAGTGTGTCATCATTCTAACAGGTATACATTATCTCATTATGGTTTTAAATTGTATTTCCCTATGACTGATGATATTGAACATCCACTTACGTTTACTTGCTACTTATCCATCTTTGATTGTGTGTTTGGTCGGATTTCTTGCCCACTTTTAGTTTACGTCGTTTGTTTTCTTATATTTGAGTACTGGAGTTCTTTATACGTTTTGAATACAAATCCTCTGTCAGATATATTTTGTAAATATTTTCTCTTGGTCTGTTGCTTTTCTTTTCATTCTCTTAATATTGTCTTCTGAAGAGAAGTCTTAAATTTTGATGAAGTGCTTTTGGTTTTATTTGTTAGATCTCTGCATAAACCAGCCATCAGGATGTTTTCCTGTATCTTCTTCAAAAATGTGTAGTTTTCGGTTTCATTTAGGTATACTTAAAATTAATTTTTGTATATGATGTGGAGTTCTAATGTTTTTCTTTTGCAGTTGGAAGCCAATTGCTCCAGTGCCATTTATTGAAAAGACTATCCTTTCTAAGCTGAACTGTCCTTACATCTTTATTAAAAATTAGTTGTACTTAAATCTTTACATCTGTCTTTACATCTTTATTGAAAATTAGTGCCC
Source organism: Lynx rufus (assembly GCF_022079265.1). Taxonomy (NCBI): domain Eukaryota; kingdom Metazoa; phylum Chordata; class Mammalia; order Carnivora; family Felidae; genus Lynx; species Lynx rufus. The sequence continues at coordinate 36,435,594 of NW_025814829.1, read as the reverse complement.
AGGGGCGCCTGGGTGGCTCAGTGGGTTGAGCGTCGATTTCAGCTTAGGTCATGATCCCAGGGTCATGGGATTGAGCTCCGTGTCGGGCTCCACACTGAGCATGGTACCTACTTAAGATTCTCATTTTCTCTCTCTCTCCCCCACTCTGCCCCTCTCCCCTACTCACACACTCTCCCTCCCTAAAAAATAAAGAAAAAAAAATTATTTAATTAAAAAAAAAAAGAAAATCATTTGTCCATGTATTCATTGGTCTATTTTTGGACATTTTATTCAGTTTCATTCATCTACCTGCCTATCTTGACACTAATACCACACTGTTCTGATTACAGTAGTTTTAATAAGTTTGATATGAAGCAGTCTCAATCTTTCAACTTAGTTGTTCTAAAGTTTTTATGGTTATTCTTGGTCCTTTGTATTTCCATATAAATTTTTACATTTGCTAACCAGTTATACATACATAATAAATATAAAGACCTATTGAGATTTTGAGCTGGACTGTGTTTTATCTATGGATCTATTTAGGAAGAAATGATACCTTAGAAATATTGGGTTTTCTAACCCATGAACATGGTATATCTCTCATGCATTTGTCTTCTTTATTTCTCTTAGCAATGTTTTAGTTTTCAATGTAAAGATGCTGTACATCTTGTGTCAGTTTATCCCTATATATTTCTATTTTAATTATAAACAGCATTTAAAAATTTGATTTCTAATTATTCTTGATTATATATGTATATATATATATACACAAATATATGCAATTTATTTTATATGTTCATCTAATATTCTGCAACCATGCTAAACTCACTTATTAGTTCTAGTAGCTATTCTAATAATTCACTGCATTTTTCTACACAGGTTATCATGTCATCAGCAAAAACCCCACCAGTTTTAGTTCTTTGTTTAAATCTGAATGCCTTTTATTTCTTTTTCCTACCCTCCTGCACTGGCTAGAATCTCTAGTACAATTCTGAATAAAAGTGGTTAGACTGAATCTCCTTTTTTGTCCCTAGTTAGGGAGAAGGCATACAGTGTTTCATCATTAAGTATAATATTAGTTGTAGGTTTTTGCCTTTTATTAGGATAAGGAAGCTTTTTTTGTTATGGATTTCCATTCCACTGTGGTCAGAGAACATATGCTCTATGACTTAAATCCTTTTAAGTTTATTGAAACTGGTTTTATGACACAGAATATATCATTTACATGTTTTGGTATAACTACTGTGTAGACATCATTTAATAAATTTTTTTAGAAATTTTTTTAGAACCTTGGCATTTTGGATGAAGATATGCAGTACCCGAGCATACCTGAATCCTCCACCACATATCATGAAATAAAAACCTCATCCTAATCATTTAAGGAGACCCAGAAGTTAGGATGTCAATAAAAATAAACAAGAGAAGGAGTACAGAATAAGAAGAGAAAGGTGAGAAGACATTATAATTCATCATGAAGTGAGATGTGGCATTTAATAGTTTAAAAATGAAATAACAATAGTAATAACTACTTTTAAACTTTGGCTGACATATTTTTTTAAGTAATGAAACTAGAATTTTACCAGCTAAATAGATTATGTTGATTACTAAACAGACAAAACCAACTGACCAGACAACTGGAAGAAAATACGAACCTGAGCAGCTCCCAAAGGGGGAACACGTAAACGCTTCATAGCTTTTTGTCTGTCACCATCTTCAAGTTCATTAGTCACTACAGCCTAGAAAGACACATTAAATTTTGACACAGGTTATACTAACCTTGAATAATACATAAATAATTCTGAACCTTTTATACATATGGTATTCTGATAACCTCTTGGTGACTATATACTGAATAAAAAGCAAAACAAAAAAATCATGAATAAGATTATTATATTCAAAGCCAGCAAGTAATTACAAAAAGGGAACAGAGATGAGGAATTATTTCATTAAAAATAAGACATTAATTTCATTGAAAATATGTGGCACACAAATGAAATTACTATACCTCAGTTTCAGAGATGAGCTGGTTGATTTTCTTGCACGTATAAAAAGGCGCCACTTCTACATGAGCCACTCGCCAATCTGCTCCACGAGACGTTTCCAGGATCTTGTCATGCTTTTTGAGGATTTTTCGAAACCCTGTAAAATTCAGATTCTACAGAAAGAAATGAGAAAAACTACTGTAATTTCCACCACCATAAAAGAAGGAAAACAATAAGCACTATGCATTGATGAGCTGACTGAGGACTGAGTACTGAGAGAAATGGCAATGCTTTCATACAAGCATTTACTACTAAAAAGATAAGACTCTTGTTTCTTATTCCATTTGTTTATTTCAAGGTAGTATACCATCAGTAATAAAAGAAACCCTGAACTATGAATCCTAGTATTTCTATTTCAAGTAAATTAACAAAAGTCTTAAACTCAAAACATCTTTATTTCCATTTTCTTATTTACAATATTCTCAAAAAGGCTAGTTCGTATTATTTTGCTTCATGATCAAAAGAAGACTGTCAGAAAAATGTTTGGATTTATCATACATTGACTACATTTCTTAGTTTTGTTTTCCGAAGGACTGGCATAGCTATGTATTTTACCTCTAATGTGCAACCATTTATGAACCAGCATGGAAAAATGGAAAATCATCTATTTCTTTTAACTTTCATTTTACTTCTATCCATTCTCAGTTTGGGGATGGGAGTGTGAAGAGAGTCAGTAGAAGTGATCACATACATAGGGTTTCACTGATGGTGGGTGAGAGCTTGCACTCTTTCTCCATTTCCACAATATCAAAATAGTATACTTTTCTACATTCTCAAATTGTTGTTTTTTTGATCAACATGCAAGAAAAAGCAAGAAACCGGCTTTTCACGGTTCTTTAAACCAGAGGCTTCCAAATTTGTTGATCACATAGTCCTATCAGTAAAAAAATTGAATACTGACTCCAAATTAGACTTTGCATGCTTCCTAGTTTGTATATAATTTTTTTTCTCATACTTTAATAAATCATCTTAAACTTTCCTTGGGGTGCATACACCATGAATTAAAGACTGCTTTCAATTTTCCTTTCTCCTCACTCTCAATATAAATATATTCTTACAGAATAGCCAGCCTCAAAGAACAGAGAATGGATCAGAACTGTTATAATTAATGATTATTTTTGTTTTCCCAAACTTTTTTTTTTAATGTTTATTTGTTTTTGATGGGGGGGGGGAGAGAGAGAGAGAACGAGGGAGCATGAGTGGGGGAGGGCACAGAGAGATAGGGAGACACAGAATCCAAAGTAGGCTCCAGACTCTAGGCTGTCCGCACAGAGCCCAATGTGGGGCTCAAACTCACAAACCATGAGTTTATGGCCTGAGCTTAACCAGCTGAGCCATCCAGGCCCCCCAAGGAGCTTTTCATAATGACCCCACACAAAAGCTGCTGGGAAAGTTAATAAAACAAAATTTAAGAGGGGTATTTCCCTGTAACACACAAGCATAATCAATGAAATATGAAATGTTAATGTTTTACAGCATTATAAGAAAGAATACATTTTTGTTTCTTTTTAAATATAAATTATAATGCTATAGATAAATTTCAAAGGAAAATAATTTCTCATGATATGCTTTACTATTCTTCTTTGAATGATAAAATATTAAATTATCAAAGAACACAGAATTATGAAAGAGATGGAAATAAGTACATGCATTAACAGCTTACATTACTGCAGATATGAGACTATAATGTCTTCTTATTTTAAAACTCCCAATTTACCCCTAGAATACTTTTGTTGTATAATCTTGAGTTTTCATCCTGTGATGATTGTAACCACAGATTATCAGTACTAATCACAATAAAATGGAAAAAGAATAGTACGCAAAGTCACTAAATTTAGAGATTAGAGAAGCTTTTGCCTACTGAAATGTTTATTATTGAACAAATCATCTGTTCTTCTATAAATTTGTTATAGAGTCAACTATGTAAACAAATCTGTAAAGAATTAGAAATTAATGAATGCCTTCAATTTCCATAATTTAATGTACATGGTAGTAAGGCTTTACAGATTGGATTTTAAAAATAGTCATATATCCTAATTGCATAGATATTCAGTCTCTATATATATTTGCTGTGACCTAATTTCTTTTCTCTCACAAGAATTCTTTTCTACTTAAAAAAAACCTTTATTTTAATTCTAATGTAGTTAATATACAGTGTTACATTAGTCTCAGGTGTACAATATAGTGATTCAGTAATTCCATAAAGATTTTTTTATCACAGAGTCATATTGCAGTCTGCGGATAATAAAATTGGAAGGATTGTTAGTTGTAAATTGAAAAGTCAGTATCTTTTATAATATTATTAGTGTTAGTTTCAGGAAAGTTAACTGTCTAATTGTTGCCTTTGTGGAAATTTTGCTATAGGTTTGGAGGAATATAAAGCTCTTACATAGCCAGCAGTGGTTGGGTAAACATATACAATTTCTTATTTCTATTCACCACTACCACAGATGCCTCTAAAAACAGGAAGCAAACCATTAGGAAGCAAACTGTGAGTGAATATAGTGAATGTTGTACAAAAAGTTTTCAAAAACTGATCTTCAAAAACAGAAATCTTTTCACAAATTTTTTTGATGTTTATTTTTGAGAAAGAGAGAGAGAGAGAGCAGAGCAGAGTGGGAGCGGGGGAGGGGGAGGGGCAGAGAGAGAGGGACACAGAATCTGAAGCAGGTTCCAGGCTCTGAGCTGTCAGCACAGAGCATGATGTGAGGCTCGAAAGCACGAATCGTGAGATCATGACCTGAGCCGAAGTCGGACCGTTAACTAAGCCACCCAGGTGCCCCCAAAATAGAAACCTTGTTACACTATTTTGCTACCTTTGATATGTGGTTTTTAGCCAATTAGAACAACTGAAATCACATTAAGAACCTAAAAAATAATGACATGCTAAAGATTTCCCTTTTTGGATTGGCCCATTAGTATAGTTCAAGGTTAATTCCAAATTTCTCAATTATTTGAAGATTCCACTCTCCAGGGTAAAAACTGAAGTACCTGATAGTTCTGCAGCAGGATAAGACTGAGGTAGAACTCGCTGAAGGCCAGTTTAAGGTCTTTAATATTCCTATGTTGGACACGTTCCTCGTGGGACAAGTGGAAGACTGGCTTTCTGCGTTGTCGCAGTGTAGTAACGCCAGTGCTCTCTTTCTGTGCATCCAGTGATGACTGAAGCTCATTCTGAAGTGTAGCAAACCTGCGCTGAGCCTCCGCAAGCTTCTCTGTTTAAAAAAAAAAAAAAAGAAAGAAAGAAAGAAATAAAGAAAAAAGAATTTCAAAACCTCAAGATAAAAAAGCTGGTAAAGTTCTCACTGACTTCTGAATTTTTAGTATTTATTCCAGTTTGTTTCCCTAAAATTTCTAGGAAAAAAAATGTTACATGTAATATTTAGAACTGGATAGGAAAAAAATGTTTTGGTGTAACATTTCATCCTATCATTCTATCCCACGTTTCCCTCCCTGTAAAACCTCAAGTGTACCCTTTGTTTTTACAGATGAAGATACAGAATTTAAAAAGCCATGAAAAGTGAGAATGCAAAATGGTACAGCCACATTATAATCTGGAAAACAGTTTGTCCATTCTCGAAAAGTTAAACATAGAGTTAGTTACCTTAAGATGCAGCAATTTCACTCCTAGGTATATACCCAAGAGAACTGAAAACATACGTTCACACAAAAACTTGTACATATACATGAATATGTATTCACAATAGTCAAAAAAAAAAAACCTAGAAAAATAGTAAAAAAAAAAAAAAAAACCTAAATGTCCATTAACCAATGAAAGGATAAGTGAAACACACACACACACACACACATACACACACACACACAGGAAATATTATTCAGTCATAAAAAAGAATGAAGTACTGATACATGCTACAACAAGAATGAAACTTGAAGAAACCATGGTAAGTTAAAGAAACCAGACACAAAATGCTACATGTTATCTTATTCCATTTATATGAAATGTCCAGAACAGGCAAACACAGATACAGATTAGTGATTGCTAGGGTCTAGGGGGTTGGAAGAATGGGGAATGACTGCTAATGGGCATGGGGTCTTTTGGGGATGATGAACATGTTCTGGAATTATATAATGGTGATGGTTGTACAACCTCGTGAATATTCATGATTTGAATCTCTCTCCTCAGGAATAGCTCAGTCTCTTTTAATCGCTTATGTGAGTAGTCAGGCTTCCTTGGGATAATCTCCCATTCTTTTTTTTTTTTTTTTTTAATGTTGATTTATTTTGAGATAGTGCGTGCACATATGTGTAAGCAGAGGAGGGGCAAAGAGGGAGGGAGACATAGAATCTGAAGCAGGCTCCAGACTTCAAGCTGTCAGCACAGAGCCCGACATGGGGCTCAAACTCACGAACCACAAGATCATGACCTGAGCTAAAGTCACACAGTTAACAAACTGAACCACCCAGGTGCCCCGATAATCTCCCGTTCTTAGTCAACTGATTTGGGACCTTGAATACAGCTGCAAAATCCCTTCAGAGCAACACCTAGATAGATGTTTGACTGAATAACTGGGAAAAGATAGAGAATACATGAGGAGGATGGAATCTCAGAGGCCTCCTTAGAATTATGCTATCTCTGGACTGATGCAAATTTCTAGAGACTCCAAATGCCACTTGGCCCAGCAGTCAAATGGAGATTTATAGTGTTCAGGTTTAACTCACAGTGGACCCAGTTGGTCCATGAACTCACACTATGATTACTTTCTCAGTTCTAGAATGTATAACTGAAATAGAAACATCAGGCCATTTGTACAAATCTCACATTGACTCTGACCCAGGGATAAGGGCCATTATTGTCGGAAGGACTAGTGGAAGTTCCAAGAACTTCTCCCTATCAAGATAATAATCAAGAAGCAAAAACACATCCCTAGGGGAACTCCAGAGCTTAGTGCCAAAACCAGAGACTTGAAAGATACAGGGATGTTGATATCTATCGTTCCCCATTTAATTCATCTATTTAGTCTGTGCAGAAGTTGTATGGATCTTGAAGAATGACTGTGGATCACAGCAAATGTAATCAAGTGCTCATTCTGATGTCAGCTGCCATTCTAGATGTGGTATCATCACTGGAGCAAATCAACACAGCCTCTAGCACCTGGTATGCAGCTATGCACCTAATAATGCAGCTTCTTATCTGGCAGCAGATGCCAGCATTGTCTGAGCCCCAGAAATGGCATCATTCCCCATAAGTACTGGTCAGCCACCTAGTGGCAGGTTGAATGCAACTGGATGCAGGGGGCAGATCTGTCCTCTCTGGAATAAATGTATTCTTGATATGGTTGTGCCTTCCCTGCTCATAACATTTCTGGCTAGCACCACTATTACCTGGAATGTCTTATCCATTTTCATGGTATACTACACAGCTTTGTTTCTGATCAAAAAACTCATTTCACAGCAAAGGTAGTAAAACAATAAGCATATCCATGGAATATAATGGTCCTACCACATACCCAGAAATTGCTAGCTCAAAGAAAGACTTAAAATGAGAGACAAAACTCTTGAAGAATAGGGTTCTGCCTTATAGCATTATATTGGTGTTTTCGCAAACACAGTCAAAATACAGAGTCTACGAATCAAGGAATGGAAGTGAGAGTGGCTCCTTTCACTACTATACTAAAAATTCACTCACCCAATTTTTGCTTCCCAATCTGCAACTTGAGCTCTGCCTATTGGTTAGTTCTCAAGAAGAAATGCTTCTTTCAGAGGAATACAACAACAGTTACACTGAATTGGAAGATGAGAAACACCTGGCCATTTGGGGCTCATCATACTACTGAACCACTAGGCAAAGAAGTTGTTTACTGATTAGTGATTGATCCCAATGACCAAGGGGAAAGTGAATTGTTGATATACAATAGGAGCAGGGAGGATTGTGTCCATAACCCAGGAGACTCTTTGGAATATATCCTAGTATTTCCATGACAAGTAATAAAAATTAATGGGAGGCCGCAGACATCAAAGAAAAGAATTATTGACGATTCAGGCCCATTAGGAATTGAAGTCTGGGTCATTCTATCCACTAAAGAACCCTAGTCAGTTGGGCTTCTGGCTGAGGGCAAAGGGTAGCGGAAAAGGCAAAATCATAGATACAAACTATGGCCTCTTGACTTCACGCTCTTTTACATAGTTTGTATTTTCCTCTTTTTGTTGCATTCTGGGTAACTGCTTCAGCTCTATGTTCAAGTGTATAAATTCTCTTTTTTTAAATTTTTTTTTAACATTTTTTTTTTAAGAGGCAGAGAGAGAGCATGACCAGGGGAAAGGCAGAGAGAGAGGGAGTCACAGAATCTGAAGCAGGCTTCAAGCTCTGAGCTGTCAGCACACAGCCTGACACGGGGCTCGAACTCATAAGCAGTGAGATCATGACCTGAGCTGAAGTCGGACGCTTAACCGACTGAGCCATCCAGGCGCTCCTATAAATTCTCTCTTAATCTCTACCTAATTTACAGGTTTAACTGGTTAAGATATTAAGTTCAGTGATTATATTTTAATTATTAAAAGTTCTAATTGGTTATTTTAAAAAGTCAATTTTGATCGTTTCTTCTTTGTTCATGGTTTTGATATTCTTCTGTCTTTAGCCATACTAAGCATATTATTTTGTATCTAATTAATTTTGCATATTTTATGCAACATCTTACTGTTTTGTAGTTGAGAGGTTTTCAGGATTTCTTCCTAATCATCCATATTGTAAGAAAAAGAACTATTTACCTATTTTCAAATCTCCAACTGAAAAGGCAAAATGAATCTCAAATTTCTTATTAAAGCCAAGCATTTCTACTGCAAAGTTGTTTATCTTATTATCCTATCCTTCTGATCAAAAACAATATAGAACTTTTTGGTTCTTTCTTGGTTCACTGTGCACTTAATGATTCAGTAATTTTTTCGTGATGCTTCTAGATCAAAAGATACATATAACACTTCTGTTTTATTAACAACTTAAATATTTATGCCCTAACTAGTTAAAAGCCATACAAAAAAACAGTACACACAAATACATACATAATATATAATGAAAGAATGTGAGACAAGGTCAACTATAAATTACTTTGCTGATTAAAAATCTTAGGTAACTTGTAAGACCCAAAAGCCAGAAAATCGTAAGTATACGAATGATCAACTTTTACTGTTAAAAGACTGATATATGAATTTGCTATATGTTTACCATCCTTAGCCACAAATGTCAATACATAAATTTTGTAATTATTTACATCTTTCATCATATGGATATTAAAAATGAAAGTAGTCCAAAAAATGGAAAGAAAGAAGAACTGTTACTTCCTGCATGCCAGCAACGTCATGAAACAAATGCCTCCCCATCTGGCAAACTCCTCACTCATTTTACAAGGCTAACCTCAAATATTATTTTCTACGTAAAGTCTTTCTTGCCTAACAACTCTCAGCTACAACTTGAAACTCCCTCTACAGGGCTCTCATTAGACCACAAACATGCATACAAAGCACACTGAACATATAATTCTTTGTTTATATGTTTGTTTCATTAACCGTGAGCTCTCTAAGGCCAATCCTTCTCTCGAGAGCAAAAAAAATCTTCATGTTTTAATGGTGAGCAATTTTCTAATAGCTTTTTCAGATATACTTTACACAGCATAGAATTCACCGATGGTAAGCATAGTTTGGTGATTTTTAGTAAATCTGTGGAGTTGCGCAATCATCAACACCATTCAATTTTAGAACATTTCCAACATCCCATACACTTCTGTCATGGCCACTGGCTGTCATTCCTCATTCCCACCCCTAGCCCCAAGTAACCACTGATCTGCTTTCTGTTTCTATAAACTTGCCTTTTCTGGACACTTTTATAAAGGAATCATACGATGTGTTGTCTTTTGCATCTGTCTGGATTCTTAACATAATGACTTTGATGTTCATCCACAGAAGTTTGTTCTTTTTATTGCTGAATTATACTTTGTTGGGTGGATATACCACATTTTGTTTAAATATGCATGTTGATGGACAATTGTTTCTATTTTTTTACTATATAAATTATGCTATTAATATTCACATAAATTTTTGTGTGGACTATCATCATCATCTTTATATTATAAGAGCTTGCATACAGTAGGCTCAATCAATGTTTGTTGACTGAGTGAATGAATGAATATGTAGGAAAAACTCTCTAGTAATCCAAGTGCCTATAGAGAAATAGAGGAATAATAAATGCCAGGGGTATTTTGCTAGTTTTTGAACCAGTGATTCTCTTCCTTAAGGGGAAAGCTATCTGGAAGAGCACATAAAGGAAAATCCTTGTTTGGAAGTAGGGGAGTATAAAGCATATTTCAAAAAAGAATTCAGTATTACCATAGTTACAGTGTTATACTTAGAAAAAGGGTTTAATACTTATCAATAGGTTTAAAAAGGATGAGAAACACTGCTTTTGACAAGTGTCCAAATCTATTTTTCAATGACACCACAGTTTCCTAGAGTCAGGGCTCCAAAAAGTTCAAATATATGGGACAGCACAGAATTTGGGAAAAGGTATATATGTACACAAAAATGTATTCTGGCCTATGAATTAAACTCTACAAATATACTTAAAAAATAAAAATGAATATTTCTAAGTAATTTTATAAATACTGATAAAAATAGCCTATCTTGGCAATAAATTCCAATCTCTACACATTCCAGTAAATTCAGTGACTGAATGAGAACAGATTATTTTAAGAATACATGCTTAATGCCATAAGCTCTCAGATAATAAAATATTTGATAAAAATTTCCAATAACCATTCAAAACTTTCAAAGCACCTATATGTCCCTTAAATACATTAGGGACATTAGGGTTAACGAGATCTTATTTTTATTTATTTATTTACTTATTTGTTTATTTATTTTGAAAGATACAGAGTAAAGAGTACATCTGAGCTGTCAGAGCAGAGTCCAATGTGGGCTTGATTTCAGGAACCATGAGATCATGACTTGAGGTGAAATCAAGAGTTGGACGCTCAACGGACTGAGCTACCCAGGGACCCCAACAAGGTATTTTTTTTAGTTTTCACCAGATTTATATATATTTTACTTTTAGAGAAAAGTTATTTCAGAACTATAAACTATCTTAAGAATAACAAAGCTATTAAAGTTATGCAACTCAAGAATAATTGTTGATAAAACAACGTTAGTGTTTTAGAATACTTTGATTTTTTTGTATACTTATCTTGCAATGTTATGATCTTGCTAATTCAATTTATGGATGTCAGTATTATTTGAAATACAAAATTTGTAAGACGGCTGACCCATCCTAGATGATTCAGGGTAGTTAATTGTTATATTACATGACATTTTTGTGCTTTTATCTGGAATTCTTATTACCTGAGATTGTTACACCTCAAATACTGAAGTCTAAAATTTCCATGTGTGGGTAAAACAACTCCAGCCTCAGCAGACTATCTGTTATACTCCTCAGTCCCAAATATGTCATGTACTTTGATTTCACAATGCATCTGGATAGGTGTTTCCCTGGAACACTGCACTCCAACTCCTCTCCGACTGTTATCCTCAATATGCTACTCCAAGAGCATGTGGAGATGCCTACGCATTTTCAAGGATGCAATTTAAATTTTACTTCTTGTGTAGGCTTTTCCTCAATCCCTCTCTTTTCCTCTAAGCAAAGTCAATGGTTCTTCATGTCACTTTCCACAGTACAAAATTTGAAAATACCAAGTATCATATTGTACATAAAAGAAATAGTACAGTTGACCAATACACACAATAGCTATTCTACTATTCCCATTCTACTATTTCTTTTCATGTATTTTTTAATTTTTATTTTAAAGTTTATTTATTTTCAGAGAGACAGAGACAGCATGAGTGGTGGAGGGGCAGAGAGAGAGGGAGAGCGAGAATCCCAAGCAGGTTCCATGCTGCCAGCGCTGAGTCCGATGCAGGGCTTGAACTCACGAAACCATGAGATCATGACCTGAGGTGAAATCAAGAGTCAGATGCTTAACGGACTGAGCTACCCAGGTGCCCATATATATTTTTTAAATACCTGAGATGACCCCTCGTATTTTAATTCCCTGACCCATGTGTAGAGTTGCAACCCACAGTTTAAAAAAAACATTACTTTTGATGACAGTCGGCTTTTTTATTAAGATGCCATCCGGCAACTGTGTTACTCCATGACCATGGACATTGCCCATCTTCTCAGTCTTAGAAAGAAAGAAATGATATGACAGAAGAGAAGGACAGTGGATATGTGGATAGTACATAAATAATTTCCAACTTCTCCCCACCTCCCCATTCTTTAATAGCTCTGAAGTAAATGATTCTGTTGAAATGAACTCAAGACAATCATGATGTAGGAAAAAATAATAGGACAATGGGAATTTTAAACAATATCACAGACCCATGATCACACTAATTAATATATACTTAATCCATGTCTTTATACATATGCAAGCAAACACATACACACATATCAGTCATTAAGCCATAATTTAGCTATGTGGGTACTAGATACATATGATCACTTGTAAAATGAATATTTACTATTTCAGTGAAAGAGATACTTATGTTTTATTACACACATTCAGTGGCATAATAATATACAATGCTTCAAATTCAGTAAGAATAAAGAAAAATAGACATAATAGGATTACAGGAATAACTGTAATAGGAATAGTTCTGAGTAACTATTATCCAATTGGTCTTGCATATATATGAAGCCCGAAAATATTCTATAGCCAAGAAATAAATCTGTTTCTAATGCCATAATTTTCATACTTCTGAATAACACTACTGTAATTTCATTCCTTCCCTCCTACCTTTCCCACTTCCCTCCCTCTTTTTTGGTAAAGAAAGAAAAGCTCATAAAATTGCTGTGAATTCAGAATAATTGAAGCCAAAAATTTAGGACAGGTCAGAAAAAACAGACTGTTTAGAAACAAAGGAAGAAGGCCTTAGCTATTTAAAACATTCCAACTGGGGCGTCTGGGTAGCTCAGTAGGTTAAGTGTCTGACTCTTGATTTCGGCTCAGGTCATGATTTCATGGTTTCGTGAGTTCAAGCCCTGTGTTGAGCTCTGAGCCGACAGGCGGAGCCTGCTTGGGATGCTCTCTCTCTCTCTCTCTCTCTCTCTCTCTCTCTCTCCTCCCCGTCACCCCCCCCCCCCCGGGTCTTATAGCACTCTCTCTCAAAATAAACAAACATTTTTAAAAAAGGCTTGCCTGTTTTAATAATGGAATATTAAAAGCAACAGACACATTCTAATATTTTGTTTTTATGTAGGCACATGAAAACATGGCTTGGAAGGTAAGTATTTTGAATGGAGAAAGCAAACTGGTTCAAAAAGAAAGGTATTGTAACATGAAGTCATTAATATTACCAATGGAAAAGGATATTACTGATCACCACAAAAAAAGATCTCTGACACTATCGCCTCTAGAATTGATGCCATTTTTAGTACTCAAAGAGACCTAGGAGACTTCAGTAATTAGTAATGTTATCACCAAAAAGGAGCCTTCCTTTAAAAAAACTTCCCTCTCCTCCCACGGTCTAAAAGATTTTATATATTAATATAAGTAAAATAAAGAGCAATACAATGACTTACATGACTGACATCAAACTATTGTCAATTGTTTCTAACTCATTACATGTGGAACCCTAGAGGACTGGGAATGAATTTGCTCATCTTACAACAAGGTACATAGAGGCCTAAGAAGGTTAAATGGTAAACTTCTTCTAAAAAAATAGTAAGGTTCAGAAATCCAAAACGTAACTGGTAGGTAACAGAACTGGTATGAAAATAAATATGTACATTTTAGTAGTATTCATTCTATGTTTTGTTTGGCTTTTATAGAATTTTTTGGGGGGTACTTAAAAGCTTCAGTCAAGACTATATCTCACTTGAAAGTGACCATTATTAGCTGACCATTAAATAATCTGTGAGATATAAGTGGTGGAGGTAGGTTTATACGCTAAACTCATCCCTGTTATTTTAGTTATTTATAGTTTTTCTGTGTCCTAGTCTCTGAGGATTGCTGTCTATAAGATAATCTGCCACAGAGCAGGTGGCTAAATAAGGAGGAAAATGATACTGTCTAGAACAAGTGCCAAATTCTATTTCTGTCAATCATGTCTTCATATTACCCATCACTTCCTGACCTGGCAAAAAGTCAGTCTGAAGACTATCAATTTGTACCTCCTCTGTGGTGACATCAAGAGACATGCCCTACTGGTCCTGCCAACACACTAGGAAAAAGGAAGTCATTTAATCACAGCCTCCAAACTTTCAATAGTAGAAAGCCTAAAATTATTTTTGAAAAATAATGAAATTTAAGATACCATTTTTCAAACTAGGGTTATAACTCAATATGGGGTCATAAAAGCAATTGTGTGGATCATAAATTGGCATATTATAAGTCAAAGAGAAATAATTATAGAAAACAATATATACTACACATAGTAAGGATATTATTCCATGAAAAAATATTAATTATTTAAATATACTGCATATATACACATATATAGATGCATACAAACATACATAAAATACACATATCTGACTAGGTGTGATGGGTCACATTTGTATACAGTTTTTACTACAACTTAACATGTAGTATGTATCTCTTATTAACAGTAGATATTTTTTTTTCTTTGTATACCAATAAGCATTATCTACTCTTTGTGATCTCAATAATCCACATAGAACTGGGCTCAGAGATCTTTCCAAAAAAAAATCACAGAAAAAAAAAAAAGCTAATAAACTTGACCTTTATATTTTTCATTTACAGGCGTAGGTCATATCCTATAGCCTTTTCTCAGTCTAAACACTCTTTCCCCTGCAAATGCCTTCCTCTTAGCTTCCTCTTCCTCATTCTTCATTACATGGCTGCCCTCTCCTTCTCTGTCTACATTGCTAGTTCCTCTTTCACTCCTACTCCTAATTATGGAAATTATCTCTGTTCTTGCACATTGCAATTGTTCTGTACATTTTTCCCTTGTTGAAAATCTATCCACTGCACAGTTTCAAATAATATTGCTATTTTGTCTCTGCATTCTAGGTACTTACAGTGTAGTGCAAAGGACATGCTATGCCATAAGGGAGAGGTGAGGAGAACTAAGGCATTTGCTTCCTTTTTTGTTTCTTTTTTGCTAAAAGGCAGTGACTTGCTAAGGAGATTAAACCAGTTAAAAGGAAAATCAACGATGCGTTTATTTACTAATTCTTAGAAGAAATAATTACTGGCGCAAGGTCTTGAGGAGCTAAAATTTAATCAGTAGTTGCAGAGATCTGCCATGGACTAAAGAGGGATATCTTTTCTAAAAAGATTGGAGGGAAATAAATCAGGGTAAGAATGTGAACAAGTATTTTGGGGGAGGGGTGGCCTAGATCTGCCTAAGTATTATACACCAACAGGAGCTGAAGGCCTTTATTTTTATTTGTAAGGAAGGAGTATAGTATAATGAGCATGATGGGAAAGATGGTGGGGTCAGAAAATTCAAGACAATGGAGTTGGGTCCAAAAAAAAAATTTTGGAGCATGGAAAAGGGCACTGATTAGGACCTGTGGGTAGCTTTGAAGACACAGTTAAGAATGTAACAGTGAATTTACACTGGTTCAAACTTGTTCTGGTATGTGATTTTTTTCCCCTAGCTATCCTAAGCACCCAGGGAATAGGCATGGAGAAGGAAAGGCTGGATTGGTTCACAGTTGGAATTTTGCTAGGCAGAAGCAGTACAAAGCAATGAGGGTAAAAGGATTTAAAAAGCACAAGGGACAAAACGGTTAAGATGACTAACAGAGAGGGAAGTAATTCTGGGAGGGGTCTTGTCAACTGGAATAGATGAAGGAGTCAAGAAACTTGAGCTCTGTGAGACAGAAAAACAGAAGTTAAAGGACTAGGGGAGTAAACATATATAAAAAACAGAATTTTAAAGGGTCAGATATAAATAAATAGAAGTTCTAGTATTTCCTCCTCAACTCCAATGGCATCTTGTAGATGCCACTCTGGAGACAATGCTCTAGAGAGATAGAAATGAGAATTCCATACAATGGAAAGACAAAAGAAATGTAATTAATAAGCAGGAACTGCTTATTTAGCTGTAATTTAGCTTTGAGATGATAAAATCAAATTTCTGAGTCTTTAAAGCTTTAGCCTGGACTTGAGCGAAGCTCTACAAAGTACTGGTTCACAAGGAGGTTCCCAAATCCTTGCAACTGCAAAAGAATCTAGGCAATGACCATATTAGGCTTAAATACTGAAGCACCAGATGTATTCCTACCTTAGCTATAGAAAACATCCCTAAATGCAGTATAGGAAGGAAAACAAGCCACCATTTTAAAATAATGATCAGAAGGTTAAATAAACAATGACATGCAGAGTTTCTCTTTCTGTAACAGCAGAAATTCTATTGTATGTTGTACCAAAAAACTACTCACCTGAATAAAATGTGTTGATTTTGGCAAGTTCCTTTTCACAGGTTTGGAAAAATTTTTCTTCAAACTTGGCAAAATACCTCTTTACTGTGTCCTCATCTGTAACTGAAAGCAAGGAAAACATTTAAATTTAATGACCAAAGGTCAATTAAGAAAGCTAGGGAGGGGCGCCTGGGTGGCGCAGTCGGTTAAGCGTCCGACTTCAGCCAGGTCACGATCTCGCGGTCCGCGAGTTCGAGCCCCGCGTCGGGCTCTGGGCTGATGGCTCAGAGCCTGGAGCCTGTTTCCGATTCTGTGTCTCCCTCTCTCTCTGCCCCTCCCCTGTTCATGCTCTGTCTCTCTCTGTCCCGAAAATAAATAAAAACGTTGGAAAAAAAAAAAAAATTAAAAAAAAAGAAAGCTAGGGAAAGGGTGCCTGGGTAGCTCAGCTGGCTAAGCATCTGACTCTTGATTTCAGCTCATATCTTGATCTCAGGGTCATGAGTTTAAGCCCCTCACTGGACTCCATGTTGGGCGTGAAGCCTATTGGGAAAACACAAACACAAAAACCAAAACAAAAACCAGGCACCTGGGTGGCTCAGTCGGTTAAGCGTCTGACTCTTGATTTCAGCGCAGGTTATGATCCCAAGGTCCCTGGGATTGAGCCCCGAGTTGGGCTCTGCCCTAGCCAGGAACAGAGTCTGCTTGGGATTCTCTCTCCCTCTCTCTCTGCCCCTCCCCCACTTGTATAAGCTCTGTCTCTCTTGGTTTTGGCTCAGGTCATGGTCTCACAGTTTCATGAGTTTGAACCCCGCATCAGGCTCCACACTGGCACTATGGAGCCTGCTTGGGATTCTTTCTCTCTCCCTCTCTCTCTGCTCCTTCCCCACTTGTGCTGTCTCCGTCTCTCTCAAAATAAATAAACTTTAACACATAAATAAACTTAAAAAAATACATTAGGGAAACAAAATTTAAACTTACTACTTTCTTAGTATTCAAAATGACAACAATGAATTGTGAACCATATTAAGAAAAGACTACTGGGGCACCTGGGTGGCGCAGTCGGTTAAGCGTCCGACTTCAGCCAGGTCACGATCTCGCGGTCTGTGAGTTCAAGCCCCGCGTCAGGCTCTGGGCTGATGGCTCAGAGCCTGGAGCCTGTTTCCGATTCTGTGTCTCCCTCTCTCTCTGCCCCTCCCCCATTCATGCTCTGTCTCTCTCTCTCTCCCAAAGATAAATAAACGTTGAAGACTACTAAAAGGCCTCTTTATAGGAATGCAGCCATTTTTTAACTGGATGAGACTCTAAATCTCCACTATGATAAATTTACAGTGGTGGAGAAAACAAGTGTTCTAAGACTTGGGGACAGGAAGATGCTACTGGAGACAGAGGTGATCAAGGAAGAGTCAAGGTGTTGGGAGTTGAAAATGAATAGGATTCAGCAAAAGTAAATACTTCAGGGAATAAAAAAAGGAACAAAAATGAAGACATGAATATGTAATATGTTCCTGGGAAAAAAAATGAATCAATTGTTCCTACTATATTAAATTGCTATCAACTCATTTTCACTTAGCTGCACCAGCATAGAAAAATGTAGACTGATGGTTATAAATTAGATATTTTAAGGCTACAGATGCTGGGTATGAACATAAGTGGGTTGAGCAAATGGGTGACTGTGCAAGTATAGTGATAAATGGCAACAGACATCTTCAGGATAAGGAGTGGTATGCATTCTGGCAAGTGAGAGCATATGTCCATCTAGCTAGTTGCTGCCCTGTGGCAATAGGTGGTTAAGGTTGTCAGATCTTCCAATTTTCAGGAGAAGTCATAAATCTAGATATTTTAAAAACACAGTATAGGCCAATCAATATATGTCTCTGCAGGCTGGATCCACTTTGTGAGTTCTATCATATAGCTATTAATTTACTGAATATCGTAAGTACAGACATATGTAGCTTCAGGAAACCCACCTCCCCAAGCCTAAATGGGTATGTTTCTTGCCCAAGTGAGATTTGACTAGACTCCAGATGCTAATTATAATGCAGAACTATCCTATTTCTGGATCTCTCGAGCATCCTAAGCTTAAAATGTCTAGGAAAAAGTATAGATTCTTTTATGTCCCTCAGATGTTTCAAATCTTAGTGCAATCCCCAAAACCCTTAAACAATTCAACTATCCAGGAATAAGAGAAAATGGTATTTCCTTGAGTAATATGCAACACCTACATATATACTATTTCTTTGTATCAGAGATACTTTAAACAAAAACAAAAGTTTAAAGTGAAGTTGTAGGGGTGCCAGAGTGGTTCAGTCAGTTAAGCATCAGACTTTAACTCAAGTCATGGTCTCGCAGTTCTTGAGTTCAAACTCTGCATCAGGCTCTGTGCTGACAGCTCAGAGCCTGGAGACTGCTTCAGATTCTGTGTCTCCCTCTTTCTCTGCCCCTCTCGCACGCTGTCTCTCTCAAAAATAAACATTAAATTTTTTTTTAATTAAAAAGAAATGAAGTTCTAATAAGCACGTCAAATCTATTCATTTAATTTGAGTAACGCAAATGTGAAAAAAAATACCACTACACAAAACCTTAAGTTTTATTTGTATATCTACTTCTTTATTTCTTATACTTTAGAACTTAATAGATAATGCAGGATTCTACCGATTTTGCAGGGAAGAAAGGATGGCCACTCTTAACTTCTTCATGTAAGCTCAGTAATTTAGGTACACTAAAGGCTATAGCTGCCCAAGGCCACTGAGAATTATTTTTTCAAAGTATAAAGCCGGTCAAAGCTTTCTTTTAAGGTGACCTTGAGTTAGAGATGATCCGTGGTAACAGATGCTACTCTTATAATAACATCTAGCTGTAGCTGATTTAAAATAAGAGTTAATTACCTATTTTCTTTTCATTTTTATTTTATTCTTCATTGTATTGTTAGGAAAGAAAACCTAAAACCAAAATATGGGCTTGGTCATACTTACTTTGTTTCCCTATTAACAGAGAGCTTTCATTAACACACATTAACATGAGATGATGGAAATAAAGTTGTTCACCAAAGCGATTTAAATATAGCTTGTTTTAAAAATAATTTTAACATACTAATATTTATATAGAGGTTGCATATTCAGCAACATCAACTATTTAAAATATTACCAAGAACAAAGAAACCAAAAAACCTAAATAAGCCTCTGAGAAACTAAAACATAATAAATTTTATGTATTAAAGTATGTAACATTCTACTCATGAATCAATCTCATAAGAATTCTTCATTTCCTCAACTAGAGACTGTTTTATCTAAAATACCAGCAGTCTCTTATGTAGATTTCTGGTTCCGATATAACTTAATGCCCACAAATTACAAGAGGGTAAGACAAGCTTACAGCAACACTAAAAAGTAATAGCAAAAAAGAGAGAAAAGTAATAGCAAAAAGAGGGAAGAATTATACATAAAAATAGATTTGCATATACAGATACTTTCCATTTTTGAAAGTTCAAGTTACACCACTTACTTTTACATAAAAAGACATAACATCGGTACCTGTTTTTGCTAACTGAAAAGAAACCTGAAGAGGATTTCTGCTTTTACAAAAAAAATGTTTTTTAAAGTTTTCAGCATTTGTTTTGCAGCAGGCCATTACAAAGGCAGCCAGCACCCTGAGCAGTGAGAGTGACCCCACAAAGCACCTTCTCCGAGAACTGCACTCAGTATCTCAGCATCAAGCCACCATAGCTTTGAACCATGTCAGTGAGCATCTGTGCCTTATCTTGATTTATTTTGTGCATCTGTGACCAAAGTATATCCTAAGGTATCAGAAAAGCATAAGAGAGGATATTTTGGGGGCCTGGGAACACTAAAAATTGTTATAAATTTATATTTATAAAAATATAAATGTATATTTATATTTATAAAATTGTATATAAATTAATGGTAACAGTATCTTCACTATACATCATTTTGGCTTATGAAAGGTTTCATAAGAACAGTCTATTTTGGGGGAAACTTGTACACAGAGATTTAAGATTAAGATAAAGGGAGCGTCAAATCAGTGAGGAAAGAATGGACTATATAAAAACAGGGTTGAGCCATCCATTTAAATAAACTCCAAATGGAGTTAAAGAAACAATATTAGAAAATAGCAGAAAAAAATTAAATAACCCTACATGGGGAAAGTACCCTACACACTACACAAAACAGGCCATAAAGAGAATGATTGACATTCTCACATAATGAAAAATCTCCATTCTACAAGATACCAGAAGCAAAGTTAAAAGACAGGGAAAATGTATGCAACATTTAAAATAAAGGATTCACATGCAAAATAGACTTTAAAAATTTCTTACAAGTCAGTAATAGACTTTAAAATCTTACAAATCAGTAATAGACTTTAAAAATTTCTTACAAACCAGAAAAATGGGTACATTAAAGGAATCCATAGAAAAATACAAATGGCCAATGAACAAAAGAAAGGATGCTTAACAGCCCAGATATCAGATGTTACTTCAAAATAATGAAATATAATTTTTAAACCATCATAATGGAATAAATTTTAAAGTATTTTTTCAGCAATGGTAAAGGTAAATGAACTCTTGCTCCCTGTTGGTGAGAATGTAAATTTGCAAATCCATTTAGGAAGGCCATCAAAATTTTCAGTGTGTTCAATCCCACATGTAAGAAATATATTCTAAAGGAATCTCTGCACAAAAGGATGTGTGCACAGGGATGTTCGTGCAACACTGTTTTTAATAGTAATAAAACAAAGTAACATCCAACAAAAGGGGAACAGATAAATTATAATATCATATAACACTATGCAGCCATTTAAAAAAGATAGACATACATCCTGGTTATGTATGAAAATTGTAAGACACTGCTGATGAAAAATTTAAATAAGAGAATATATACAGCATGATCTCATTTATGAAAAAATATGTGCATAAATCAATATTCATATGTACATTCATAGAAAGAAGACTGGAAGAATGCATAACAAACTGTTAATTGTGGTTATTTCATTTGAAAGAGGAGAAGGTATGAAAGGGAATCTCACATTTCGCTATCTATATTCATTGTATTGCTTGAATTCAT
Source organism: Lynx rufus (assembly GCF_022079265.1). NCBI lineage: Eukaryota > Metazoa > Chordata > Mammalia > Carnivora > Felidae > Lynx > Lynx rufus. The sequence goes on along the minus strand of NW_025814829.1, from coordinate 36,414,100 downwards.
TACAATGAGATGTAGCCACGGATGATAAATAAATTACATTGTACAAAGAGTATTATTAACTGGAAGGAAAAAAAGTAACATGCGGCATACAAATCTTTAAATTATACATAGTAAAATCTAACCAGCACAGCTAGTTGAAAAAAAGTTAACTGTATCAATTTAGATGAAAACAGGATGATTAAGCCCTTCACCTCAGTTATGAGAAGTTGGTGGAATGCTGATTTCTAGAATATCCATTTCTATTATGCTTCCTATAACCTACCTGCTGAATAATGTTAGAAATCAATAATCCTAAACTGAAGAAACAGAATTTTAGTGTTCAGAAATCAACTAGCCAGTTTCCCGTTTTAGAGTTGAGAAAATACAGGTGTAGAGAACCTAGATAACACGAGGATTTTTCCCCCTCCAGTAACAATGTAAATTTTACAGAAACTCACTATATTTTCTTATTATAAAATAAAGAATATAAAAGTGACATCTATTTGTTACTGAAATGTTATGCACTGAACTGTGCAGCCACCCTCTCCCAAAATTTAAATGTTGAATCCCTAATCCCCAATGTGATTGTATTTAAAGTTTATTTATTTTGAGAGAGAGCGCACAAGCAGGGGAAGGGCAGAAAACGAAAGAATCCCAAGCAGGCTCCACACTGTCAGCACAGAGCCCAACGTAGGGCTCGAACTCACAAACTGTGAGATCCTGACCCGAGCCAAAATCAAGAGTCAGACATTTAACCAACTGAGCCACCCAGGTACCTCCTCGATGTGACTGTATTCAGAGGCAAGGCCTCTGAAGAGGTTTATTAAGATGAAATGACGTCATAAGGATGACCTTATTCCAAAAGGGCTGGTGTCCTTATTAGAAGAGAAAGAGACATCAGAAATACCCCTGTATGTGGACACCGAGGAAAGGCAGGTGAAAAGTAGCCAGAAAAGGCCCTCTGCAAGCCATACTAGAAGAGCTTGCACCTGATCTTGCATTTTAATCCTCCAAAACTGTGAGATCATAAAGTTCTACTGATTAAGCCACACAGTCTATGGTATTCTGTTATGACAGCCCAAGCACACTAATAAAATGAATTTAACATGTCCTTAATTCAGTAATTAATCTCAAAAGATTAAGCCTACTTTTAAAAAAGGTAGCATAAATAACTACAAATCTTAACAACACATATCAACAATTCTAAGATTAGCATCAACAGGAAAAATCCCTGGAAGACAAAGCGGTGAAAAAAATCCAGAATTGGTCAAGAATGATTCAGAGAACACTGCTGTAGAGAACCCTTTGCTCTGAATTAAATAAATATTAAGTCAGCTATACTAAAGAGACAGGGAGAGAAAATGAGGGACAGATATCTTTGTCATTTCTATTATGGTCAAAATTTTACCTCAAATTTGGAGATGACAGAAAATTTTTTTCTCATCCACCCCCAAATTAGGAAATTAATAGCAAATGACTCTAAGAGTACTAATCAAGGTAAAACATCCCTACTGCATAGCAACCACCATCAAGTGCTTTTTGCTGCAACTGTCAGGAATATTTTTCTTTTTATACGAGACTTGTCATTCTACTTTCACATGCAGTCTCTCAAAAATCTACTTCTTAAAACCATTATTAATTTCTTCAAATATCTTATATGTTCCATTCAACTTTTTTTTAAAATTTTTTTTAACGTTTTATTTATTTTTGAGACAGGGAGAGACAGAGCATGAACAGGGGAGGGTCAGAAAGAGAGAGACACAGAATCTGAAGCAGGCTCCAGGCTCTGAGCTGTCAGCACAGAGCCCAACGCGGGGCTCGAACTCACGGACCGTGAGATCATGACCTGAGCTGAAGTCAGCCGCTTAACCGACTGAGCCAGCCAGGCGCCCCCCATTCAACTTTTTATTACAACTTTCCATGTTCTTAATTTCCAGCTCTATGATACCGAAAGGAGGGATTTTTTTTTTTTTTATCTTTTTAGATCTTATGTCCAACATAACGTCTGGTAGACAGTATGTGCTTCATACATTATTTTTTGAAACTGCTAATGTTGAAATGATGTTAATAATGTTTGCAAAAAATTATGATGTATTTATTAAGTTTTAAAAAATGAAACTCCAGGGGCACATGGGTGGCTCAGTTGATTAAGCGTCTGACTCTTGAATTTGGCTCATGTCATGATCTCATGGTTTATGAGATCAAGCCCTGCATCAGGCTCCGCCCTAACAGGGTGGAGCCTGCTTGGGATTCTCTCTCCCTCTCTCTCTCTGCCTCTCCCCCAGTCACATACTCCCTCTCTTTCTTTCTCTCTCAAAAAAATAAACACTAAAAAAAATGAAACTCCAATAATTGGATATTCATGCACAAAAGAATTAAGTTGTATCCCAACCTCATGCCATATATGAAACAGCTAAATGAATCAAAGACCTAAATGTAAAAGCTAAAACTATAAAACTTTCAAAAGAAAACAGGCATAAATCTTCATGACCTTAGATGACACAATGGTTTCTTAGATATGACACAAAAAGCAGTAGGGATGAAAGAAAAAGTTGATAAATTGGACTTCATCAAAATTAAAAACTTATGTGTTTGAAAGAACACTATGAAGAAAGTAAAAGAACCCCCACAGAATGGGAGAAAATATCTATAAACCATATATCAGATAAGGTCTAGTATCCAGAATATATAAAGAACTCTTAGGATTCAACAATAAAAAGACAGATAACCCAATTAAAAAATGGGCAAAGGATCTGAATAAACATTTCTCCAGAAAAATATACAAATGGCCAATGGCATATGAAAACATTTCAACATCAACAGTCATTAGGGAAATGCAAATCAAAACCACAATGCCACTTCATATCCACTAGGATGGCTATGATTAAAAAAGAGACAGACAAACAGACAATAACGAAAACTGACACAAATGAAGAGACATTAGCACCCTCATACATTGCTGGTGGGAATGTCAAAATGGTGCAAGCACTTTGGAAAACAGTTTGGCAGTTCCTCAAAAAACTAAATATACAATCACCATATGATCTAGCAATTCCACTTCTAGATACATACCCAAGGGAAGCGAAAACATGTTTACACAAAAACTTATACACAAATGTCTATAGCAGCATTATTTGTAATAGCCAAAAAGTGAAAACAATCCAAGTGTCAATATATCAACTGATTAATGTATAAACAAAATATGGCCTACCCATATAATGGAATATTATTCAGCCATAAGAATGAATGAAGTACTATTACATGCTACAGCATGGATAAATCTTGAAAACGTTATGCAAAGGGAAGAAGCCAGGCACTAAAAACCACACATTCCATTTATATGAAATGTCCAGAGCAGGCAATTTCACAGAAGCAGAAAGTAGATTAGTTGTTGGCATGGGCTGTGGGGGGGAGGAGGAGGGGATGAGGAATGATGAAATGTTCTGGAATCAGACAGTAGGGACAGTTGTAGAAATTTGTGAATGTATTAGAAATTACTAAATTATATACTTTTAAAGGGTAATTTTTGTAGTATCTGAATTATATCTCAATAAAATACATTTTAGCTCCAAATGCACTGATAAATTAAAACATTCATTTACTTATTCAACAAATAATGATTGTGCCTATTAGATGCTAGGCTCTGTGCTAAATGATGGGGATATGTAAGTAATGATGAACAAGGTGGATGTGACTCCTGTCCCTTAAAGACTGTGCATTCAAGTGACTGAGGCAGAAAGAAACTCACACAAATAAAAAAAAGAATTACAAACTGAAAAGTGCTGTGAAGGCAACAGGGTATAAGAAGGGAGGTAGGTACTGGGATGTTTAGCTCTCCTTCAGGCAGGGTAAGAGATGGTCAGCAAAGATCTCATCTTAGGAGATGACATTTAATCTGAAACCTGAACCTAAAGGACGAGAAAGAACAAGAGCAAGAGCAAAATAGTTCCCAAGAGTGGCAATAACAGATTAGGAAAGGAGCTGGGGTGCTTGAGAACCTGAAAGGCAGGTTACTATGGAACTGAACAGCAGGTAGTGATAGGAGGTTAAGATTAGGGCGGTAGGCAAAGGCCTTTACACGTGGGAAGGCCATGTCATAGAGTTTGAATTTTATCCTAAGTGCAATGGAAAATATTGAAGGGTTTTAAGCAGGAATCTAAAAAGTAGAATTAGTTTACTTTCACTAAATGATTATTTAAAATAGCATTTCCCAGGACATTAGGTATGAGATGAATGGAGAAGAATTCCAAGGAATTCAAGTAAGTTTGGGAAGTATGAGTGCAAACAGAAGTCAACTGATCTCTTTAAGGTAATAGTTCTCAACTGGGGATGGTTTTGCCTCCCAGGAGTTATTTGGCAACGTCTGGAGACATTTTGGGTTGTCACAACAGGAAGGGTATTGCTAGAATATAATGGATAGAGGACAGGGATGCTGCTAAACATCCTACAAGGGCCAGGACTTCATCCTCTCTCTCCCCTCCTTCTCAACAAAGAATTATCCAGTCCAAAGTGTCAACAGTGCCACAGCTGGAAAACTCTGCTTTAAGGGTAAAGAAGCATTACTATGCTAATATGCATTGTTATTATTCTATGAGAAGGAGATATAGTATATTGTGTTTCTCAAAGTTATTTATAAGAATATAATCTTTCTTTGGGGTGGAGGGGGAACGGCAGGGGAAAGATGGGAAAGGGGGTGTAGAGTATCTAGCAAAACTTCCAAGAACATTACTCTGTGGAACACTAGTTGGAGAGGCACTAACTTTAATATCACCTCTTTATATTTTTATTATATTCCATATCCGATAGTTGCTATGACTTCTTAGCCTCTCAAAAACTACTCATAAATGAAAGAGCTGATGAATAAAAATTAACATGTGACTGTGTTCCATCACATATAGGAAGAATATTTAGCACTACTGATTTCACGTTTTTAAGGAGAAAAGGTGTTTTTTTTTTAAGTGTGATTTACAAATTAGGAATAAATAACTTGAAATTCTATTTTTTCTCAAATGCTACTTCATCAACAGATGGGTGAATTATATAAAGCATATGGCTAAGAAGATTTCAAAAATAAAAATGTTACTCTAAAATCACTGGTGTAGTAGAAATAGAACTGGGAGTCATTCATTCAACAAGTATTAAGTCCCTTGTATGTACGAGGCAGGCACCAGGGATACAATAATAAGCAAAATGCATGTAGACTCCACCCTCAGAGATTACACTCTACCTGAGGAAACAGATTTTAATCAAATAATCACACAAATACACAAAACGTAATATGGGTTTTGAAGAAAATGTAAACATGAGAAAAAATAGCAGTGGGATCTATCTAGTCTGCAAGGAGTTGAGGGAAGGGAGGTGTGGGAGTTTCTGAAGAAGTGTCACCTCAGATGAAATCTGAAGGATAAGTAGGCATTTAGATAGAGCTTAAGTGCTCTAAGCATATATGCCAGAACAGCATATAGATGCTGTGGAAGGAGGCATAGTACATTTGAGAAACTAAAGACTATGTGACTGGATGGAACCCAGGGGGCAAGGACAACAATGGTGGCAGTTAAGGCCAAACAGGCAAGCAGGGATCTGATTGGTTAGGATCTTGAAAAATAAAGGGCTAGCCTTTTCCCTATGACCAACGAGACATCTTTGAAGAATTTTAAGCAGAGGAATAATTGTGATCAGATATGCTTTGTAAATAAAGGGATATGGGAGACCACTCAGATGTAGCACAATAGTTACCATGATAGCCTTAACTAGGGTGAAGTCACTGGAGATAAGAAGTGGAGAAATTCAAGAGACAATATTGAAATCAATATGGTTTTAGTGACATATTGGATATGGTTCTATTGTCAATTACCTGTATTACCTTGAGTAAGTGAATCTCTGGCTCTTGTTTTCTCTTTGACAAATGAGAGCATTTCATTAGACAATCTCTAGGTCCCCCTGCAGTTCCAAATTTCCTATTCCATAATTAAAGCTGCTATTTTCTGCAAAACCCAACTACACTGAAGGGTCCTAAGCAAAACTTTATGATCTATTTTGAGGTTCCATCAGATGAGGTTAATTAAAAGTGCTTTTAAAATAGTCATGGTAGAACAACAAAAAATTCTTTTAATTCAGACAGTGACATGTAACTGAGATGAAATTATTGGCACTAACTCTGATACAATCAAAAGTATTTATCACTTCAATGAATATTTACCTAATGTCTGCTAGGAAAAAAAATAAAAAAATAATAAATGAAATAGTGGTAATTCTAACATGAGCGCAACTCAATAGTAAAGCAGGTATTATATGCTAGTGTTTTCAAATGTGTTTTGTCCCTGTAACCTCTAAAAGAATTTTGGAAAACTTTCTTACATATATTTAAGTTATGACAAAAGATTCTGTACACATTTAAATAGTTTAAATGTAATTTTTGGTGCACTGTAATTATTTACAGTTTAAAACAAAATGACACTGTTTCTAATGTGGCTAATGGAATTTAAATGCCATCATAATATGGTAACTACTATCATTCATTATTAAATATACACATAAGCTCTTCTTTAACAGTTGGAAATTTCATATCATTTTGGGTTTTTTTTTCCATTTTGTTTTCTTGAATTTGCATTTCTACTCTACTCATATTGCAGAATTTATTCTAATATATTTTTAGGTTTGAAAGTCATTTATTGATCATCCTATCATACTTCCTAGCCATTAAGTATATATAAATTACAATTTAAATACAAAAACTTTCCTAACCATAAAGCTCTAAATATTAAAATTTCTTCTGGATTGGGTTACCATTAGAATTATTAGAACATACTACATCAACACAATATAAATATGTAATAAATTTTGACAAGTATTAAACACAAGTAAAATGTTACTGGGAATTGGAAAATAAACTTAATTTTTAAATTTAAATAGATAGAGCTTTCCTCCCAATTAGCTCATATACCCACTGATAAATGTTACATTATTGCTAGCATGATGAATATCACATTGGTAGAATTTAAGAATATTGTAGAATGAGACAATTAAGAAACACTGATATCACTATTTTTCATCTTATAGATATAACTGCTGAGAAATACTTTTCACATAAATAAGCTCAGACTGAAAGTTTATTGTAGCAATGTGAATTTTCTGAACTACTTACAAGTGTCTTCCAATAACTGCATAGGGATTTTTTGTTAAAAATTAATTTTAATAATACACAAGCTGACAATTAAGTCTTCTTTCCAATTCACTGACAACAAACAATGAAAACAATTTTACTTCAAAAGGATTTGTTACCCTGTAAAACAAAAGGATTTGTTACCTTGTTTTTTAAAAAAAGTTTATTTATTTTGAGAGAGAGAGAGAGCGGGAGAGGGGCAGTGAGAAAAGGAGAACGAGAGAATCCCAAGCAGGTTCCACACTGTCAGCTCAGAGCCTGAGGCAGGGCTTGAATTCATGAACCTTGAGATCATGACCTGAGCCGATATCAAGAGTCAGACACTTAACTGACTGAGCCACCCAGGCATCCCAGGATTTATTACCCTGTTACTCACATTCTTAGCATCTACACCAAGAATTTGAGTATCTCAGACTATTCCTTTGGGGGCTACACAGGTAAAGCATGGTAACAAAATTCAGATTTAGCAAAAGACAAAGCTTTCTTTTAAAAAATCAGGGCAAGACCATTTGAAAAGGAACTGCTTGGCTGCTGGCAACTACTAAGGCAAATCAATTTCAGGATTTAGTATGGATGGGAGATTTGGAAATGAATTCCCTTGAAAGACAATAAATAAAGGACTTTCTTCCAGCACTGTTCTTCATAGAATCATCATGACAAAATACTAATTTGTATACAGATGATATTTCCGAGAGAATTACTTATTCTTTACTGAATGGTTTCCACTTGCTAATTCTGATAACCTAATTATTTACTTCATATAGTTGGAAAGTGACTGACATTATTTAAATCCACTTACTAATTAAATTTATCTAGTTAAATCCACCTTCAGCTGAATTATTACTAATCACAGTTCTTTTTCACTTCTGCAAAGCAACAGGTCATAAATATTATTAAGAATGGAGTTACTATACCACTAGGGGCGCCTGGGTGGCGCAGTCGGTTAAGCGTCCGACTTCAGCCAGGTCACGATCTCACGGTCCGGGAGTTCGAGCCCCGCGTCAGGCTCTGGGCTGATGGCTCAGAGCCTGGAGCCTGTTTCCGATTCTGTGTCTCCCTCTCTCTCTGCCCCTCCCCCGTTCATGCTCTGTCTCTCTCTGTCCCAAAAATAAATAAACGTTGAAAAAAAAAAAAAAGAATGGAGTTACTATAAACAAAGAAATATAAAATATCTGATTACCCAAGATGAATAGTATTAGTTTAACTGAATTTTCAGTTTTTTCTTTTTTTTTTCTTCTTGCAAAGATGAGTACAAGAATGAACCATAAGAAGTAAAACCACTCTGGTTACTTATTCCAGGAATAAAGCTTTCAAAGAACTATAATTATGTAACTATCTCATTTCTCTCTAAAGTGCCAGGCACGCAGCTAAAGATAGAATGCATTTACGATGAATGTAACATCAATATTCCAATCAGATATAAAAAGTGAGGAAACAGGTTTCTAACAAAAAAAGTACCGAAAAATTAAGGTATGTTTTATTCTTTGTTAATTCCTTAAGCTCCATAAATTATTGAAAAATTTCCTCTATATTCCCAAATTTTATTCTGATATCAAAGCAACATAACAACTAAAATATATACATATAAGTTCTTAGCTCAAATTCCCTAAAAGTCAGGGTTTCATATGTTTCCCTCCTCCTCTGTATTTTGGGACTATTCAGTATTCTTCAAATTAGGCCAGAAAGCAACAACCAATAAAGAGACTCTTCCAATCATTAATAGATAATTAACAAAATACATCCCAGAATCATACTGAGAAATATGAGACCAAAGGAAAAGTATATAAAGTATTGAAATTTAGGAAATGAACAAGTGACCACTAAAATGAAATTTTTAAAAATGTTCAGTGATTTTGCATATTTTAAATAGGAGATTTGGACAGGTGGCAAAGTTCCTATTTTCTCGAGGAAAAAAAGAACACTTTCAATTCAAGTAAAAAAAAAAAAACAAAACAATTTCTGACCCCAAAAATAACAGTTTTGGCTCCTAATTACATATAGACAAATTTACTACCTAAGCAACTAAAGCATACTCTGTAGCTGCATCCCTCTTTTTTTTTTTTTTTTTTTGCTGCATCCCTCTTAAAACAATACATGGATTGAGATGGTGACATAGGAGGCTCCTGAATTCACCTGTACAACTACTTACAGAGCAATTCCTTTCTGGAAAAAAAAAATCCAGAAACTAGCTGAGGACTCTTACATATCAGACGAAAGAGAAAATGCCCACATCACCCTTAGTGAAATGATCAGGAAAGACTGAGACACACTCTCACCTTAAACCCCACTCCCCTAGCAACTGGGAGGGAACTCCCAACTCCCAGCTTCTCCCAGAGGAGAGAAGGGGTTGATTCCCCACATCTAAGGAAGACACAGAAACACAATAATGGTTCAATGGTTCAATGGGTTCAATAACCCAGTTTCAGCAATGCAGACAATCCAGACAGAATATCAATAAGCAAACACTGGACTTAAACTACAAGTTTAACCAGATGAGCCTAACAGACATTTACAGAACATTCTATCTAACAATAGCAAAATACACACACTTCTTAAGTACACATGAAACATTCTCCAGGATACATCATATGTTAGGTCACCAAACAAGTCTGAATAAATTTAAGAAGGGTGAAACCATATCAACCATCTTTTCTAACCACAATGACATGAAAACTACAAGCTCTATGTCTCAACCAATATAGCTATCCTGAACTATATTCACTTTACTGGATCAGCCATACTTTTCTTACCTATGGATCTTAACACAAGCTGTTCTTCTGCCTGAACATTTTCTAAGTACTCCAAAACCACCTCTTCCCTTACCCCCAACATTCATATTCACATTATCTCCCTTGTTTCCCTTACACTTAGCCTCTTAAATAACTCTTCTCAGAAACATTACTAACCATAACAACCCCGAGAATATTAATTGACTATAAACAGTCTATATCTCCTGGGACAAGGAGTGTCAGGTAAATTTCAGGCACAGAAGAGAAGAAGGAGTACTAGAGAATTGTGCCTTGGGGAGCTAAAAAAGAAGAAAAGCTACAATGAACTTTATATGTTGGAGTGGAATCAGAGATATCCGTTTGAATTAATGGTTGTTAAATATATGTAGATAAAGAAACACAGAAATAGATAGCGTGTTTATGCAAGGGTTAACACACACACACCCTGGCTCTATCCACTACCAGAATGTAGGAAAAATGTTACTCTAACAATGGGCACACCTAGAGCTCAGACCTTGATTTTTAAATACCATCTCCAATAAAAGGGGTCAGGGCTCTTAGGACAAGAGATTGATTCCAGGGCTGGGGCAGGGAAAATATGAGATGAACCTCGAATATCTTTAATACCTGAAAATAAATTCTCACAAAAGGATGGGGGTATGTCAAAATAACATAAGAGCCAGCCCCAGCCTGAAGAAGCTTCCAAAGTCCAAAGGAATAAAATAAAGGATAATATTGTATTATAATCCATAGAATAAAACAACTGTCCACAGGTCCATATTGATACAAATAATTAACTGAATAAGTAAGTAAATGTGGGGGAAAAGACAGCTCTCCCTTACAGAAGAAACCTAATTAGTAAAAGTAGAAGGAATGAGGGACTCCTGGGTGGCTCAGTTGGTTAAGCATTCGACTCTTGATTTCAGCTCAGGTCATGATCCTATGGTTGTGGGATCAAGCCCTGTGTCAGGCTCTGAGCTGATGGCATGGAGCCTACTTGGAATTCTCTCTTTCTCTTTCTCCCTCCCTCCCTCTCTCTCTCTCTCTCTCTCCCCCCCCCCCCTCTCTCTTTGCCCATCCCCATATATGTGCATGCACACACATGCTTTCTCTCTCAAAATAAATAAATAAAACTTTTTAAAAGAAGACTTAAAAAGGGCGCCTGAGTGGTTCACTCAGTTAAGCGTCCGACTTTAGCTTAGGTCATGATCTCGCAGTTTGTGAGATCGAGCCCCACGTCAGGCTCTGTGCTGACAGCTCAGAGCCTGGAGCCTGCTTTGGATTCTGTGTCTCCCTCTCTCTTTGCCCCTCCCCTGCTTGTGCTCTGTTTCTGTCTCTCAAAAATAAACAATCATTAAAAAAAAAAAAAAGAAGGAATGAGAGGAATGTAAAATCACCATTAGGCAAACCACCAAAGTATTTAACTGATGCAGATTAAGATAAACCTATGGATGCTTAATCAGTACACAAAAATTTGAGGAGCAAGAAGATATTTGCCCATACAAAGCGAAAAATAGTAACTTCACAGTGCAGAATCTAGGCAGACACCCTTTAAGCAAGTAATCAAGGTAAACATTACCAATAAGACATATCAACATCATGTACCACCTGAAATAATGCATTGTGAAGGGCACATCGTTTCTGTGGTATTCTTTACAAAAAGGCATAACCTGAATCTACGAATGGAAAAACATCAGACCAAAAAAAAATTAAAAGATATTGTACAAAAAACTCATCAAAGTCCGGTATTCATCAAAGTGTCAAAGTCATGACTAAGGAATTGTCACAGATTGAAGGAGAATAAACAGATAAGTAACTCAATGCGATGTGGGATTTCATCTTGGATCCTTGTACAGAAAAAGACACAAAGAGAAAATCTGGTAAAATTCTAATAAGGTCTATAGTTTAGTAAATAATATTGTACCAACATGTTAAGTTCCTGGTTTTACTAACTGCTATGGTTAAGTGAGATGTCAACACTGAAGAAAACTGGCTAAAGAGCATAGATAAACTACTATTCTTGCAACTTTTAAGGTTAAAATTATTTCAACATAAAAAAAAGATTAAATTGTCTAAGGTTTGAAGGCAAATTTAAAAATTAAAAACAATTTAAACCTAGACAAAAGAATGATTTAATTGTGATACCATTTCTCAAGCTACTTAATGTATGAGTCTAATAACAAATCTTAAATATCAATATTATATATTCAACAGCAAATATTTTCTAAAATACCTGTTATGTGCCAGGCACTGTGCTATTGACCAGGCATGCACTGATCAAGAATGCTAACACAATCCCTTTGAGAGAAAACAGATAACTAAGCAAGTAATTATAAGAGCAATGCATATAATAAAAAAGAAAGCACAGGATGCTAAGGGGGCATGATAACAGGAACTAAGCCTGTGTATAGTGGTCAAGCAAGTCTTCCTGACAAAAGACACTTCAACTGAGATATAAAGAAGGAACTGAGGGATATGGGGCAGGAGGAAGTATGTGAGTGTTGAGAGCATGGCTGACTTGAGAAAAATATCCAGTACTGCTGAACCATACCAAGTGAAAGTAATCTAAAATAAAGCTAAAGATAGAGACAGGAAGCAGATGAAGGGGCTTACTGTGAGATTTGTAAAAGAGTAAGGAGGGAAATAATATGGCCTGATGCACTTGTACACTTAAAATAGGACACATCATAAATCCAGGGGGTGAAAAAATTCTACCCACATTTAGGATATCTGTCACCAGGTGAAACATAGCGCATGTTTAGGGAAGACAAGACAGTATAAGCTTAAATTCTATGTTTAGGCAACTTTATCATACAATTTAGATCTTAAAACAAATGCATACTCCTTAGCATAAATGCAGTTCTCTTCAGGTTACTTAGTTATTTAAACTCAATTCATCTAAACATCTTTCAGCTCTCTTCTGTGTCTTATGCCAAGGTCACTAAACTTTGTACACGCCTTGGCTCCTATATTTCTCCGAGCGGCCTGGTGTAGGCAAAATACTTGTTATTCAATAAATACTAGGAGAGATCATAATTATTTCAATAAATATTTCACTTAATTTGAGAGTAAGAGGTGTTTAATCCTACCTTTGCTTTGTCAATTGTCAAAGTAATGATATGCTCCTTTGAGAGACAGAAGGATATGCTTTTTGTTACAGGGTTACAACTCCACATCCTCAGTGTTAAACTCTGAATATGCATTAGCACCTCACTGACTCTTTCACAAAGAAATCAGACCTTAGGTTTAACATTTAAAAAGCATCAAATTAAGGAAAATAAGTATTCAAATATAAATAATACAATATTTCTAAGAAGGAACAGGGTGGGAATTCTCCTTTATAAAAGGAAAAACACTATTCAAAGAGTTCCGAAGACATAAAAATAGACACAAAAGAAAATCAAAGACACCCTAAAAACTGGCATTCTTAACCATAAGTTCACAGATCAACTATAAGGAATTCCTCCTGAAACTAGATATAAAATCCTAGGACACATCTGCATTTTTTTTAAAATACTTAAATTGATTTATTTCCCTTAAAGAAAATTAAGACTCACTACTTCCAGAATGCTAAAATTTCTGAAGAGAAGGGCATACAAGAGCAAGTCTTTCCTGTTCCAGGATGCCTGGAACAAATTAGTGCAAGTGGACTGCAACTGACTGAACTTATTGAATGTTAGCCAGTGAAAAGCATTGCTTTTTTTCTGAACTTATTGAAATCTTTAGTGGTAGAATTTTTATTCACATAAAGAGAAGTAAAGTCCTTTTATTTGGGAAAGATCCTGAGAAACATTACCAACAACAGCTTAGAGCCTAAAGAACACTGAGAAATGACTCTAGTTACTAAAGGAAGGAATCTGAAGTATCTAAATAAGCTGGAATAGATTTAGTAGAATAAGAAGCCTTTAATTCTTATACCAAAGTTTATGTGCTCCTCAGACTCACATTTAATAGTTTCTATTTAACTTTGTTAAAGGGTAGCATACATAAATCCTGCAGACTAAAATACCTGATGATTTTGTTACACAAAACCCTCTACATGTTCTGCCTTCTCGAAGTCCTAAAGAACTGCATAAATGTAATCTTAATCACATCCTCGATCTTAATTCAGGTGCATTCCCCAAAAAGGTTTAACAGAATTATGGGGCTTGAGGGTTTCACACAGAAGCATCAATTCTGACCATTTATTTCTGGCACATAAAGCCCAGAAGCAGCCCTATAAATCTTCTACGGATGAAGCAGATCCTCCTAGAAAGCTATGAACAGGACATAATGTACGTCTCCAGTGTTTACACAGCATTCAAACTAAATAAACTCCACAGCAAAACTGAATTTTAGGCCATACCTCCACTCATTAAGTTTAAATAAAAATTAAAAAAATAAAAGTTTCTTGTGGTAAGAGTAATTACTTAGTCTTTGTTACGAAAGATCATCAGTACTCTTACCAGTCATCACTATCCCAGCCACTATTTTGAAATATCTTCTCCATGAACAGATATGTATGTGCATGTGCTGTACAGAATTGGGATCATTATCTATGTGTGCAAAGTTTATATTTTTATGTAACATTCTGTTAAGAGTACATAACATTACTATATATCCTCTTAATATCATGATTTTAAGGGCTTGATAGTGTTCTCTCATGTGAATGTTCTGGAATTTATTTTGTTTTCATATTACTTGGAATTTACATTATTTTTTCAAACTTTTGCTACTTTAAGCCATGCTAGAACAATTTTACCCTTGCATTTTTTATTCTTAAATCTGACTCTTTTTTTTTTTAATTTTTTTTTTCAACGTTTATTTTATTTTTGGGACAGAGAGAGACAGAGCATGAACGGGGGAGGGGCAGAGAGAGAGGGAGACACAGAATTGGAAACAGGCTCCAGGCTCTGAGCCATCAGCCCAGAGCCCGACGCGGGGCTCGAACTCGCGGACCGCGAGATCGTGACCTGGCTGAAGTCGGACGCTTAACCGACTGCGCCACCCAGGCGCCCCTTAAATCTGACTCTTAAGAAAAAGTCAAAGATTATGGAATATTTACAGTTTTAAAAGGGAACTTTGAAAAACATTTAAAAGAGAACCAAATTATAGCTAGCAATTACTGAATACTTACTATGTTCTATAATAAGCTGTGTGGATTATCTCTCTTAACATTTACAACCACAGGGCAGGTAACATTTTTATTCTCAGTTTTAAAATGGAGAAATAAGGCTAAAGAAGGAAACTGTCCATGGACACAAAGGAAGTTAGTGGCAGAGCTAGGATTAGAGCCCAGGTCTCAGGCCTAAACTTTTAACTGCTACAATAACCTGTCTCAGTGTTCTCAATGAGTTGGTGAATATAAAAGTACTAATCAAAAGTAAGGAATTAACCCAAATCAAATTTTATCATAACCCAAATGCCTATATTTCCTGAAAAGAAGGGGAGAACCATAACAATGCCAGATACATACCGATTTTTCTAGTTCACTATCTCCTATGACTATTTGGAAATTATTATATTAAAAGATCACCAAATACTATATACAATGAGAAGCCTACAGGCAACTTATACCTAGTTAATATTCTATAGAAATCTGCAACAAACAAATGCACTACAAGAATTACCATTTTACATATTTTTACAATTCTTACACTATGAAAATGACTAAATCTTTAAAAAATTTTTTTTAATGTTTTTTATTTATTTTTGAGAGGCAGAGAGAGACAGAGCATGAGAGGGGGAGGGGCAGAGAGAGAGGGAGACACAGAATCCAAAGCAGTCTCCAGGCTCTAAGCTGTCAGCACACAGCCTGACACGGGGCTCAAATCCACGAACTGTGAGATCGTGACCTGAGCTATGGTTGGATGCTCAACCAACTGAGTCATCCATGCACCCTTAGATCCATCTTTGAACAGTCCATTTTCTCTTGAAAACTACAATTAATTCCCATTACCATTTAATGAACAAAATTTCAATTATTTTCTAACCAGTCATCCCTATGATATCTAAATTCAATTTCCTATTGAATTTGAATGAGTGAAGTGAGTGGGTGGGAGCTTTTTCTAATTATTAAAGCTCTTCTACTTATACTGCTTTAAAACTGTCAGCAATTCATTTTTTTAATGCTGTATTTCAAAGTTTAATACAAAAATTTCTTTCTTTTTTTGAAAAATAACAAAGAGAAATTATCTGTTTGGAACTCAATTAGTAAGATTCCCTTCTTTCTCTTAAATCCAAAAACTGATTCGTAGTTTCTTTTTTTTTTAATTTTTAAAAAAATATTTATTTTTGAGAGAGACAGAGAGAGACAGTATGTGAGCAGGGGAGGGGCAGAGAGAGGGAGACAGAATCCGAAGCAGGCTCCAGGCTCCGAGCTGTCAGCACAGAGCCCAAGGTGGGGCTGGAACCTAAGCTGTGAGATCATGACCTGAGCTGAAGTTGGTCGCCCAACCCACTGGGCCACCCAGGCGCTCCTGATTTGTAGTTTCTAACAAGAATTTGGTTAAATGAGGAATGGAAGGACCAAGAGAAGGAACAAGAGAAATTCCTTAAAATTTGCTTTTTTTGGGGTGCCTGGGTGGCTCTGTCAGTTAAGTGTCCGACTTTGGCTCAGGTCATGATCTCACAATTGGTGAGTTCGAGCCCCACATTGGGCTCTGCACTGACAGTAAGGAAGGAGACTGCTTAGAATTCTTGCTCTCTCCTCTCTCTCTGCCCCTGCTGGTGCTTCCTCTCTCTCAAAATAAACAGACAGATAGAAAGATACATAGATAAATAAATACAAAAAAAAAAAAGAATAAAATTTGCTTTTTTTCCCTTTTGAGTTGAGCATTTGTAGCTTCAGCCTCAAAAACTATATATGGCATCATGACTCTTTGGTCACCATTTTTGGAGGCAAATTTATTTGATAACAAATAAAACCTGTATTAAACAGGGTTATGAATAAAACTTCTGTTAAAGGGAATTATGAAATAGTAAATTTATAGTTCACTACTCACTGCTTCAATTTTTTTTCACTCCAAAATAAGAAATAAAGGGCAAAAGAATATAAACATGTAATGTAAGAACACAAAATAAAACCTTACTTATTGATGATTTTTTTTCCCCCTGAAAGCACTTCCTCCCTCTGGAACAAATGTTTTTGTAGTTTTAACCCATTGTAAGCCTTATTTACCACAATTTACTTTCAAATTACAATTTCACTGAAAGGTTTTAAAAACTGCTAGAAATACTTAACAGTAATTCACTTATAAGTACAATGACAATTTCTTTAAAATTTTTTTGAAATTATATCCCATTCCTTTAAGTTTACATCTCAAGCCTGAGCCACAAACGTAAAAGTTTACCTCTTACTTAGAATTATATTTGACAATTAAACGTACCCAACACATGCCTACTGCATGTCAGCTATGCACCAGATTCAGTGTTCCTTTCCTTAACGACATCAGAAAAGTAATACAATTTACCGAAACTATCCTCATTCCTCTAAATTTTAATTTCATTCCTTTCCATTAGCACCAAGTTGTACAGAAAACATCTGTTATATACCTATATAATGTTTTCTCAAAATTCAAATTTTTGCCTTATTGATCTCATAGCATTAGGATATGTCTACAGTACCAACAAATGCAATCTTCCCAGATATTAAGATAAAAATATTAAATTGCAACCTACTAAATACAGGCAGAAGGGCATGATGACAAGGACTGTGAACCTGGAGACAGAAAATTTAAGTTCTCTCAGTTCCATTAATGGTAAAGCTATACAACCACAGTGAGTTAAACTCTCTGTACCTCAGGGATATTTTGTTTTCTCATTTTTTTCTATTTTCTGTTAGATTTCAAGGGTTTATTATCTCCTTGAAGATTATATGATAACGCCATAAAAAAAATGATGAAATGGTAAAACCCGCAGTACTATTTTACATTAAAAGTTCGGAAAAGGGGGCATATATTTGAAAGCAGTATCAGGTGGCACTTGATCTGAATTTTTGAAGTTGAGGAAAAATCTAGAAGTTACAGAGAATAGAAGAGATATAGGGATGCCTGGATGGCTCAGTTGGTTAGGCTAATCCAGCTCTGGATTTCGGCTCAGGTCACTATCTCACGGTTTTTGTGAGTTCGAGCCCCACACTGGGCTCTGCGCTGACAGCGGGCCTGCTCAGGATTCTCTCTCTCTCTCTCTGCCCCTTCCCCTCTCGCTCTTGTGCACTCTCTCTCTCTCAAAATAGATGAATAAACACTAAAGAGAGAGAGAGAGAGAGAGAGAGAGAGATTGATTAAAAAATAAGAGACACACTTTGCAAAAGGACCTGGAACTGAATAATGAAATCAGCACAGTATATGTTAGGAGATTAGCTGGAGCTGATGCAAATGTAAAGATCATTTAGAATTTGATGGATTATATACATTGTGGCTGCAAAAAAATGGTTTTGAGGCCAGACTGCCTAGGTTCAAATCCTAGCTCTGCTACTTACCAGCTGAGTGCTTGTACAAGGTCTAATTCTTTCCACTATTCCTAGACAGAAGCAATAAAACAATGGAAAGAGAAAGGACTATACCAATGCAGTGATCTATTTATCTATTATCTTGAGTATATTGTGGTGTCCAGTTGTTTGCCTATCTCTCCATAGACTGCACATTCTTTGGCTAGTTAAAAATCTCCCTGAAAGCTGTTTCTCTACAATGCATTCTGTTATCACTGAAATAATTTTAGAGTTCAAAATACCTAAGATATTCCGAGGTATAAAGCTCATCTTAGAGATGCCTATGTTAAAAACCTAGAATAGAAGCATGACCAATGTCATGTTAATGCCACGGATTCCCATTACAACATTTAACAGAAAAAAATACTCACTCACAAAAATGTATTTTTTTTTAAAAGCACATTTATGCTAAATACCCCTTTTTAGAACTTACAATAATCATAGCTTAGATCACTGGTCTCTAAAGTGGGATGACTGAAATTGTGCAAAGTAATCACATGGGGTGGGCAAGAAAATATTAGATTATCTATTTGTACATTTTATTCAAACAAAAATTAAGCTTTACTAATATGTAAACTGCAAATAAATAGTTAGTACCCTTAGTTGGTCCATAGTCTGTCTGACAGTCATGTTTACTTTCAGTATGTGAGGTATTCTAAGAGAAAGTGGGAATTCTACAACACAGAGAATTCAACAACAACAACAAAAATAAAAACAAAAACAAACAAAAAAAAACCTGGTTCATTCATTCAAGTCCATGCTGAGGTTTAGTAAGTACCTTAGTAAAAAAGTTTGTGGACTATGTTATAAAATGTCAAATTACCCTCACAAAATGCATAAGCAGACTGAAAATATTCCTGCTAGCATTCAATCAAATAAAGTGAATTACCAACTGGGAAAGAAAGAAAGAAGTTGGATCTCTCCTTCACACCTTATACCAAAATAAATTCTAAATAGATCAAAGAGTAACCATAAAAAGTGAAACTACAGAAATGCTAGAAGAAAATACAGAAGTTTTAAGTGTCTCAAATCATAAAAGTTTTATAAATGCAACTATATAAAAACAAAATCATTTTCTAAATGATACAAACATCATCACAAGTCAAAACCTAAACCACAAATTGGACAAAAGTATACATAACTCATATAACAAAGACCTAATTCCCTTAACATATGAAGAGCTTCTCTAATAATTTTTTTAAGCTTATTTATTTGAGAGAGAGAGAGAGAGAGAGAGAGAGAGAGGAAGAGAGAGAGAGAAGAG
Organism: Lynx rufus; assembly: GCF_022079265.1. Lineage (NCBI taxonomy): Eukaryota > Metazoa > Chordata > Mammalia > Carnivora > Felidae > Lynx > Lynx rufus. The sequence goes on along the minus strand of NW_025814829.1, from coordinate 36,394,496 downwards.
CTGAAGAGGGGCAGAGAGAGAGGGAGTGAGAAGCCCAAGTAGACCCCAGGCTGTCGGTGCAGAGCCCAATGCAGGGCTCAAACCCATGACATGAGATCGTGACCTGAGCCAAAATCAAGAGTTGAATGCTTAACCAACAGAGCCATCCAGGTGTCCCTCTGATAATTAACCCATTCTTTATATACCTAGTGAGCAAAGACAAACTCTGCCAGTATGTGTTAATGAAGGAGTGAAGGAAAGCAGCACCCATACATTCCTGTTAAGAGCATTAAAAAACAACTCTATGGATGGCAATTTAGCAATTTTCATTTCTAGCAAATTATCCTAGAGATACCTACACAAGTATAAAACAACATATGTAAAATAGTCATTACAGCATTGTTTGTAATATCAAAAGACTGAAAAGAGCCTAAATGCCCATTATAGTAAGACTAAATAAATAATAGGAAACTTGTATAATGTAATACCACGCAGCATTTTTTTAAACAAAGGAGCGGTTGGAATACTTACAGAATAATCTCCAAAATATGGGCCCCTGGGTAGCTCAGTCGGATAAGCGTCCGACTTCAGCTCAGGTCATGATCTCACAGTTCAGGCCATGATCTCACAGTCTGTGAGTTTGAGCCCCACGTCGGCTCTGTGCTGCAGCTCAGACCCTGGAGCCTGCTTCAGATTCTGTGTCCCCCAATCTCTCTGTCCCTCCCCTGCTCACATTCTTTCTCTCAAAAATAAATGTAAAAAAAATTTTTTTAATAAAAAAATAAAGTTGCAAAATATTGTGTAAAACAAATGAAAAAAATTCTAAGAAACTTGTGCAGTAATGCCTTAGGGACACCCAGCCACATAGCGAGGGAAAACAGATGGAAGGAAGACTTTCACTATACACTTTTGTATATTTTGCATTTTTACACAATCTATATATATTTTCTACTGAAAAACCTAATTGATATATCAAAAAACATTACTGCAAAAAAAAAAAATGCAAAGCCATCAACAGAACATCTTAACAACATAATCACAAGCAAACAACCTGAAAAAAGTGGAGCAAGCATTTACATTCCTAATATAAGCTCACAATCAGTCACACTTTGAAGCAAAATTAGAAATGATCTAATCCAGATCTGACAAATTTGACTAATGAAATTCAAAAAATAGTAATAAGGCTATCTGAAATACATCCATTATCATCAACAACAAAATCTGCCTTACGTATTTATTGTGATATGTATTTTCTAGCTAATGACAGTATGAAGCTATCAAGATTAACAGGGCATTTAACAACTAAGTATCTAAAACCTTTATGAATTTGTCAGCAATGACTTAAAGTCCAAAGATATTCCAAGTATTTGATAAAATTTTAGGAAGCATAATGAAAAATGTTTAGAAACTGCTTTTGTAACTTCTTCATAGCTACAAAGAGCCACATACCACTGAGGAAATGGATTCCTTCTGCCATGGAAAGAAAAATGCTAGAATGATGCACAGAAAATATATGGAAACAAAAACACAAATTACTTTTCATCATATACTACTGGAAAACACGTAAAAAACATTGCTGATGGCTTGAAGAAATAAAAAGAAGAAATTATACAATGTTGGCTATTTGCTTGAATAAAAAACAGATTTTCTAGTATGTCTCAGCTTATGAAATTGCCATATTTTATTTTAATGGGGAAATACAAGAACAATTTTTGGTGATACACTAAAAACATGTACTGGAGAAGATACATTCTTTAAGTTTCTATAAACATAATATTTCTTTATTAAGATTCTGCAAAAGGTATAATTTAGGCAACTATTAAATCATGCCCTGATGCAATATTTTTGGTTAGTGCATTAGTTTTAAAACATTTAACATATAATTTAGTAAGTTCAGAACTGGCTATTAAAATTCAGCAAAATAGGGGCACCTGGGTGGCTCAGGTGGTTAATCGTCTTGACTCTGGATTTCAGCTCAGGTCATGATCTCACGGTTCATGAAATCCAGGCCTGTGTCAGGCTCCACGCTAGCAGCGCAGAGCCTGCTTGGGATTCTCTCTCTCTCCCTCTCTCTCTCTGCCCTTCCCCCCACTTGCTCTCTAAGTAAATAAATAAAAAGCTCAGCAATACAGATAATATAATTAAATATAATATAAATATAAATAATATTTCAGCAGTTGTTCGTTTACTACCTTAGCACAACTCTTTTGATTTTATGTATCATGTTATTCAAACCCTTTATTTAAACTGATGTAGTTATTTAACTATCCAGATGTTTACATCTTAATTTCCAATCCTAAGAGTAAGCTCATTTGGAATAAGAATTTTGGAATTCCCTCTTTTGCCTAGAATTTGTTGATTTCATTCTTAAATTCTGGGATACAGAATACTTTTATTTAAAAAAATGTTTTTTAGGGGCGCTAGGTGGCTCAGTCAGTTGAGCGTCCAACTCTTGATTTTGGCTCAGGTCATGATCTCACAGTTCGTGAGATTGAGCCCCAGTCTGGCTCTGCACTGACCGCGTGAAGCCTGCTTGGGATTCTCTCTTTCCTCTCTCTCTGTCCCTCTCATGCTAAGGAAATAAATAAACATTTTTGAAAAAAAAAAACCTAATAAAAACAGTAACATAGTTTTACATATGTTAACTAAGAAATACACATATACCACAGTAAACATGGCACTGTACCTTAAAAAGATCTTAAGTTTGCTTGTAGAAATGGTTGTCTGAAAGGCGTTTATGAATTATTGTGAAGAGGGCTAGCCATATAAAATCAGGGAAAGTTTATACCAGATGTGAATGGGTATGGCACATAACACAAGTGGTAAAATAAGGTAAATGGTAAATGTTTGAGGTGTGCACATGTGTGTTTTTTGTGTGTTTCTACAGAGCTTGGTTTAGTTGGGTATAATATTCTGAGTTTACCTAGTGTTTCTTAAGGGTGAAACTACACATAAATAAACACAAAATTCATGTTGGGGTCTATCTGTTCCCTAATACAGTAATTGTATTGGAACAAACTCATGTTTTCAAATCATGTGTTACATGTTTCAAATCATGTGAACTAATTATATTTAGAAACTAACATCTGGATACTCAGTGTGCTCATTGCTATTGGAGTTTTGATTCCCATTCCCTCTTAGTACACAAAACTAATGCATGTATGCATACATACCCATGTACGACATCAGCCTATGTATGTTGAAAACTATGAGCTCATCGTAATATCTCCAATGCCAGCCCAACACCATACAGTTTATTCTAGCTTCATCCTTCTCCATATCTGTAATTTCCTCCCCTAAAAGAAGCCTGGCTCCTATTACCTTCAACATATTTAGTTATTTGATCAAGCCTCTGTGTGTAACCAACATGACTGCAGTGACCCACTCCCACCCATGCAGGTGCCTTCCTCATCCCATTCAGGTTCCAATACTGTACACTGGGCTTTTGGAGTAAATTACTAGGTGCAGGAGAGTAATGGGGAGAGAGAAGGGGAAGAGAGAGGAAGAGAAAACAAAAAATGTTTGTTTTTTAAAAAAGGAGACATGAAAAATTTTGAAGGAGAAGAGCCCACTGTTACAAAGTTATTTTAAAATATAAGAAAGGAGAAGAATACAGGCAGACTTTGGTTCCGCATCAGTAAGTACTTTTCTGCAATATAAAGCAGTTTCATCCTTTATAAAACATGATACTGTGGAAAATTTCAAACATACACAAAACTAGAGAGAACAGAAATGAGCTCTCATAGACATGTCAATTAGCAGGAATAAAACAAACATATTGGACACAGGCAAAGAAACTATTAATCAAAGTAAATGATGCTAACTTTTCCACAAGAGGTCATTTATACAGTATAAGACACAGTAGGACCCAGGGCTCTACTCTCCTTATGGAACTCATATTCTATAGGAAGGATAAATAAGACATTAAATAAACTAAGGTACTTTCAGATTGTTTTAATGGCTATGAAGAAAATGAAACCAGGTAATATGATACTGTAACAAGTGCAGGGAAGGTGACATTAGAATCAGTGGTTTGAGAACATGTCTGTGAAGAGGTGGCATTTGAGTTGAAATCTGAATGACAAGGAGGAGCTAGCCTGGCAAAAACGTGAGGACAAGTGTAATAGAAAATGCAAAGGCTCTAACGAGGACATACAGGTTTTAGTGGTGGGAAACAGTACTGTAAGAGAACTATAAGAACAATAGTTGTGAAAGCTGAAGAAATAAAGTGCAACTTAAAATACATATTCACCCATGTGTCAAACATTTATAGGAATGTACATTTAGCACTGTGCTAAGACTACACTAAAAGTGGAAGACATTTCCTACTCTCAGCCAAAATACAGTATGTTGATTTTATAGACCTACATCACACTGATAAACAGTACAAGATGATATATAATTAAGTGATAAAATATTACATTACTACCAAAAAAGAGGAAAATTAGTTCCTCTTGGATTATTCATTAGCAATGCCACTGAAGTGACAATTCTAATATTTTCAGCACTGACTTTATAAAGATGATTACCTTAACAAGTACTTTCTAATTATTCTTTTTTTCTTTTTTCCAAAAGAGTTGTAACTATGATTTGTTGAGTATCTACATTATGCTAGAGTCCTGAATTGCCAGAATGCCATTACCATTTTGTACAGAGCAAAGTTAGGCTCAAAGTGATTTGCCGAAAGTCAACCAAGTGGCTGAGTTACGATTCAAATTCAGATTCCACTACTAACACAGTGTCCTTTCTACATAATTATCCTGGGCTTTTTTTCTTTCCTATTTTTTTACTGTTTATTTATTTATTTTGAGAGAGAGAGAGAGCGAGCACATGTGTGTTCAAGGGTAAGCCCTCAGAAAAGATAAAGGTAAGAATAGGGAGATACCAATATTATCTAATGCTTTATGGCAAACTTCCTATCCAAATAATTTTAACATCTACAATGAAACCATGCCAAATGAACCACCAAATTTAGCCATATAATTTACATGAGAGAGTGAGACTAAATAATCCTTTAAAAAATTCAGTCATCTAACCTAACTACTATCCTTTATTTTGTCACGTTTCTTCTGATCTTATTTATAACCAAAGTTCCTTTTCCATCCACTGCATCTTCTGCCAGCCAAGGTTAGCATTCAAGTCTGCAAGTAAGTATTAATTAATACAATAAACATTCAACTTTCACTTGAAGGTTCAATCTTATTTTCTCTCATACTCATACTATCTCCTTCCTCTTTTTCCATTACTAAGTGTCACAGACGATACTATCATTACATTGGTTTCTATATTTATAAGGATCCCAGCTCATATCCCCAGACTTATGGGCGACACATTTATTCCCCTTAGACATTAACTCTTCCTTTCTCCTTCCTCCATGATGGAAACAAATTTCAACAGTCTATATGAAAGATGAGCTCAACAACCCTTATACATTTAAAATTATAGACATGCTGATGAAATTTATTTCAGTGATTACTGCCATCTGCTTTTTCTATTTTACAGGAAAGAGGGTCTGCCACTGCAAATTGAACTATTGGTTCATTTAAATTATTCTACTGCTGAAAGTAACCTATATTTAATTTTCTAGGAAATGTATAAAACATCAATACATTGTTGTACAATGTTATTGTACATCAATACAATAACTATAATATTATGGAAGAATACACAAAATTTCAAAATGCTATCAGCAGGTTTGGCTGTTTTATAAGTAAATCTTGCTTTCCTTACAAAGTAAATCTACTAATATAAAATATGTCTTAAATTTTTAAACAGTGGCAGATAAAAGATATGGATTAAAAGAAGCTTCAAAGAAACAGCTTCAGTTTTCTGTAAAAATTAGAAACTTACATTTTCTAACACATTCCATTCCATTTATTTATTTATTATTTATTAGGTACTGATATGAAAGGCATCTTTTGAATGACAGGCCTTATTAGAAAAGCTATACCAAAGAGTTCCTCTATTTACTAACAGCATGAAAATTTGGTCATAACGATCTCAAATTAAGGAAGTTACTAATGATCAGACAAAAAATACATAAATGAATAAGGTATGCCTGTAACTTGTAGGTTAACAATTATAAAAAATATAGGCATACGGATCAGAAATAAAAAAAATAATAGTTTTTAATCACAGACAACATAATGTGTATGTACTATATCCTCAGAAATCTACAAAAGCAGTGCTATTACTAATAAGTTAACGAGGTTTTGGATTATAAGGACAATATACAAAATTCCATTGTATTTCAACATTCTAGCAATAATTATTCTAGAATAGTATCATCTATGATAGCATCGAAAGTATGAAATGCTTAGGGACAGACTGAGCAAAATATGTGCAAGATCTGTACATAAAATTGTGGAAAACAGAAACTATTTGGAAAACTAAAAATGTTAAAAAAGACAAAGTAAACAAGACTTAAATAAGTGGAGAAATACTACATGTTCATGAACTACAATGTTCAACATTGTTAATGTGTCAATTCTCACCAAAATGATCTGTGGATTTAATGCAGTCCCAATCAAAATCCCAGCAGGGTCTTTTTGGGGTTTTGTTTGTTTTTACAAAATTTGACAGGATTTTAAAATTTATTTGGAAATGCAATAAACCTAGAATAGCCAAACAATTTTGAAAATGAAGAAAAAAACTGAAGATTTACACTGTCCAATTTCAAGACTTACTATGAAGCAATAGTAATGAAAACAAGCGTAAGGATAAACCCTGTGGAGTGTAACACAGAGCACAGAAAGAGGTCGGCATATGTATGGTCACTTGGTTTTCTACAAAGATGCCAACATAATTCAATCCTTCCTGTATATATTTGCAAACATACGTGAGAAGGAAACACTATTACTCTATGTTATTCTTCTGGAAGTAATAGGATTAGAACGTGTAAAGGCTTACTTTTCCCTGATTAGTAACTATTAAATCCACATAGAAAGGTATCTCACTGTTTCATTTTCTCTATGTTTAGCAATTAGTTCCTCTCCTTTGGGAGCTGGAAAGCAATCAGCTATGCACCACAGAAATACAGCTGGCTTTTCTTTTATTTAATATAGATGAAGGTAGGGGAAGTGAGTATACTCTGAATGCATAAGAAAAAAAACCCTGTCAAACAGGAGCTTTAAAAAATGTTTTATTCTAGATTAAAAATGAGAAGAAAAATCAAAATGACAGAAAATATAATGTTGTTAAAGAATCCATAATATATCTTTGGAATGAAAGAAAATCAGCTTGTGACTGTAACCAGTGTCAAAATGTGTTGTTGTTTTTTAAAAATAAGATCATTTCCTTATTAAACTGGATTGGAGACAAAGGGGAAAAAGAACAAAAAGTTTCAAAATAAAAGGAAAAATTTAAATTACTCCTATTTCTTGGAAAAACATTTTCAAGAAAATTTTGACAAGTATTATGATTCACAGGAGCTTTCCAGTATTTAATAAACATTATATTTGTTATGCCTATAATGTCCCTCTTTGAAACAGAATTGAGTATTGGTATTTTTAGACATGAGAGCTCCCAGCAATGGAATTCAAAAGAATATACTATTCCCTCAAATCTTCATTTGTCCTTTTTAACTAAGATCTGTTTTTAATATAGGGATGAAAGTGACAATACTAAAGAATGTAACAGCCTTGAAGTTAAAGCCAGTGTTAAGAGTTTTTTCTTTCACCAACCCTGATTACATTAAGTAGGGTAGATATTTTTATTTTCTTTAAAAAGGCCAAAGGGGAGAAAAGGAGAGGAGAAAGGAGTACTTAATGAATGTCGTTCTGTGCAAGACACAGAGGTGTTCTGCTGAATGTTTAACAATCAGCCCTTGGGTGTGTGTGTGTGTGTGCATGAAATGTGTGTTTGTTATAAATATTGAAGGCTATAGGAAATAATTTAAAAATTATAATAAAATATACAATAGTCTTTATTGTAAATTTCATAAAGCCAGCTTACTCTCACAGAATGCTCTTCTGATTTCGCCAAACTCATGAGAAGCCGAGGGTTGCAACTGATGGAGTATAATTCCAATCTAAATGTTATTTGATATTTTCATTTAAAGAATTAAAAGGAAAGTGAAACAACAATGATGTATGTCATAACCTCATTCGTTCATCAATGATATCAGCAACTTCTTTGCTGAATTAGATAATACATGCATACCTTGGAGATATTGATGGTTTGGATCCAGACCACTGCAATAAAACAAATACTGCAAAAAAGTGAGTCAAATGAATGTTTTGCTTTCCCAGTGCATATAAAAGTTATGTTTAGGGGTGCCTGGGTGGCTCAGTCAAATAAGTGTCTGACTTCCGCTCAGGTCATGATCTTTCTGCTCATGAGTTCAAGTTCAGATGTCTGCACAGAGCCTAGAGCCTGCTTTGGATTCTGTGTCTCCCTCTCTGCCCCTCCCCCACTCTCGCAAGTGCGCTTTCTCTAAAATAAACATTAAAAAATTTAAAAAGTTATGTTTATACTACACTGTAGTCCACTAAATGTGCAATAGCATAATGTCTTTAAAAAACCCAATATACATACATCTTAGTTAAAAAATACTTTATGGGGCACCTAGGTGGCTCAATTAGTTAAGCGTCTGACTCTCGATTTTGGCTCAGGTCATGATCTCATGGTTGTTGAGATCGAGCCATGCGTTGGGCTCTGGAGCCTGCTTGAGATTTTCATTCTCCTTCTCTCTCTCCCCATCCCGCCCCTGCTCACGCTCCTTCTGTCTCTCTTAAAATAAATAAACATTTTTTAAAGTACTTTATATGGTGGGGAACCTGGGTGGCTTAGTCAGTTAAGCGTCCAACTTTGGCTCAGCTCAGAGCCTAGAGCCTGGAGCCTGCTTCGGATTCTGTGGCTCTCTCTCTCTCTCTCTCTCTGCCCTTCCCCCACTTGTGTGCTCTCTCTCTCAAAGATAAATTAATTAATTAAAAAATATATGCTAAAAAATGTTAAACATAAGTTGAGCTTTCAGCAAATGGTATCTTTTTGCCAATAGAGGATCTTGCCTCAGTGTTGACGGTTGCTGACTGATCAGGATGGTAGTTGCTGAAGGTTGGGATGTTCAGGCAAATTTTTTTTTAGGCCAATTAAACTAATTTTATTCAGAGTAAGTTTATATATTCAATTACAATATTAACACTCTCTAGAGAGATTTTCTAGAGACAATAAATGTAAAATTTAAGAGGTAGAAATCTATTTAGTCTTTTATAGACCACATATTACAGAACTTGCAAATGAAAATTTACACATATAGAAATGATGACAATACTTAAAGGGTGAGGATTTCCATACTGAAACCCGTAAGATGTCATATTTTAAATACACATGTTTCAAAAAGGGAGAAACTTTTTTTTTTTTCTGGTGCAAAAAAGGTGATTTTATTAAAGCATGGGGACAGGACCCATTAGGCAGAGGCTGGTAATAAATTTGGGAGCTGGGGAAGGTAAAATCAAAAAAGGGAGAAACTTTTAATAATTTAGCACAAAATCAAATTACATAGGTGGTGCATCCCAGAAAAGACTACTTTAAACATGGATACCTGGATCAAAATTCGTTTGGTAGCTTTTAATCAAAAATGAAACATGCTTTTATGTAAAATATAAAGTACTTTTAAATGTGTCTAGAAAAGTCTCTTTGTTACAGTTAAAGTACTAACTTCATCATCTGTGCTCAGCCTCACCTATACACACACAACATGAAATCAGGTGCCAACAAAATCCTGAAGGCAGGTTCTCTTAGTTGATGGACACTTAGGTTGGAAACAAGAGCCCTTCGTTGGCAAGCATTAAGAAGAAATAGTGTCAAAACCTGGCTAATCACTTATGAAAACTAAATACTGGCATCCCTTTATTTCCTTTAACTTCCATATGCTTTAAATTCTTATGACTGACTGTTTCGAGTGAGGTTTCATGGTGAGATTTCTCATGTCTACTGAGAGAGCCCTGGGTTGTGTTGTACTTGCTGCGGTGAACCCATGAACATCTCTGTTTGACTTTCTCTGAGCTGTTTGCGAATTTTCTGTTAAGGGGTTTGGGAAGAGTGTGTCTGTGTTCAGTCTTCTAAGACTGCATCTAGCAGCCCCTGTTTTTTGCACTGGGGTAACTGCTATTTGAATTTTTTAACTGCAGCATTTGTACTGTTGCTCTAATAAAGTTTAGTTTGTTTTAACAGCCATGAACAGGGATGGCTATTGTTAACTGTTCTATAACCATTGTAAAAAGTTTTATAGGAGATTTAAAGTTTTTTTTTTAAATGCTTATTTATTTTGAGAGAGAGAGAGAGAGAGCACGCACACATGATCAGGGGGAGGGGCAGGGGCAGAGAGGGAGAGAGAGAATCCCAAGTAGGCTCCCTGCTGTCCGTGCAGAGCCCACCATGGGGCTCAATACCATAAACCACGAGATCATGACCTGAGGTGAAATCAAGACATCATCATTATCCTGTGTTCAACCTCACCCATACACACACAATGTGAAATCAGATGCCAACAAAATTCTCTTCATCTTTTGACAAAATAACCTCTGCTTCACAATATCAAGACTTTAATTATCCAGTCATCTCTGCAGCCCATGGAGGGTCTTTTAACTATACATTCATAATCACACACACATGCCAAACCAAACCTTCAGTGTTCTGCCACAAGAGCGACACCTTACAAAGGAACCTCTTTTAACCAACATTTTCTTGTCCAATCTCAAATTCATTCTGCACAGAGCAACAGAAACTATTTAAACGCCAAAAAGAGTAAGAGGAAGAACTGGAGGGAAAGGCACATGTGCCATTTGCAAACCCTTAAGCTTTGTGAAGAGTGATCCAAGAATCATCTCTTCTTTCTAATCCAAAAGTCTCCATGCTCGTTCAATATCAGAAGTCGTGGAAAAAGCACAGAAGTGCTTCTTATATTCTAGTGTCTCACTAAGAGAAAACAGCTGGCCAACACATCAGGCCATGTAGTGGTCCTGATTAGAATTGTCTTTGTCTCTCTCCATACAGCCTCTGTAAGAGATTCAATTCTTTTTCCTATCTCCAGGTTTTACTGGAAATTTCAGCTGATTATACAATTCAGAACCCAGAAGATTAGGACTAAGAGTCTTTCTTGAGGTGCCTGGTTGGCTCAGTCAGTTGAGCATCTGACTTCAGCTCAAGTCATGATCTTGCAGTTCGCGGGTTCAAGCTCCGTGTCAGGCTCTGTGTGGACAGCTCAGAGCCTGGAGCCTGCTTTGGATTCTGTGTCTCCTTCTCTCTCTGCCCCCCCCCCCCCCCTGCACTTGTGCTCTGTCTCTCTCTCTCTCTCTGTCTCTCAAATATAAATAAACATTAAAAAAATGTTTTAAAAAAGTCTTTCTCATCTTCATTATTCTGACAATAGCAGCATCACCCTGATACTGTCTGTCCTGAAACACTCTCTCAAGTGGTGCTGACTTGTCCTTCAATGGTCTCCTTCATCTGGATCTGGTTGATCTTTATTAGAAAAACCCTGAACTCCCCAGTGAACATGAATGCGTCCCCATCTTTCACCTCCTTCCTTTTGGGACTTTTAACCAGAACTTGTGCTTTGCCACAGGCAAAGGACTCTAAAGCTCTTCTCAGTTCACTGTCTTCTAACCCTGTGGACATTTTTTTATTTCTTCAAGGGTGAATGGATCCCCTTCATGGAACATGAGAACCACCAGCATGTGGAAGAGGGACACATGGAACTCCTTTTCTTCCTTAAACTCTGCTTTTAAAACAGCATGACCTGGGGTGTCTAGGTGGCTCAGCTGGTTATGCGTCCAACCCCACATTGGGTTTTGTGCTGACAATGGGGAGCCTGCTCGGGATTCTCTTTCTGCTCCTCCTCCACTCATGTTTTCTCTCTCAAAATAAACTTTAAAAAAAAGCGCCCCAATTTAGTTTGTCACTGAAGTTTTCAACCATTGTGCTTTCCGAGATAAAATGTCTTAAATATTTCCTGAAGTTTAATCATTTCTGGAGTTAAATGCACTTCCATAGATGAGTGTATTGCCCAGGATCCTATCACAAGTACATTCACTGTTAGACCTATAGAGCATGGGTCATTTTTATTGTGCACATACTGCTTGAAATGAACCATGAGGTCCTGGAGACCTCCATGTCCTTGAATATGCCTTCTAGCTTGCTGGTGAAAGCAGCATCACGCTCATGCTTTAGTTTTGACAACATAGATTTTTCAGCATCTACTGAGGCACTCTTCCCCACAAGGAGTCTTTTTTGCTGAATCTTTTTCATAAAATGCTTCAACGCATTTGAATGAACCTGAATATTATCATGACCTTGTTAAGAATCCTCTCCAGCTCTTCATCTATTGTTTTTTTTTTTAATTTTTTTTTTTCAACGTTTATTTATTTTTGGGACAGAGAGAGACAGAGCATGAACGGGGGAGGGGCAGAGAGAGAGGGAGACACAGAATCGGAAACAGGCTCCAGGCTCCGAGCCATCAGCCCAGAGCCTGACGCGGGGCTCGAACTCACGGACTGCGAGATCGTGACCTGGCTGAAGTCGGACGCTTAACCGACTGCGCCACCCAGGCGCCCCTCATCTATTGCTTCTTTAACACTCACTCTTAATTTTGAACCAACAAGCTTTGCTATCAATTCTGCAGGCTTATTTGGCCTCTTATTGATAAATGTTTCAAAGGAGTCCTTCATCAAGTTGAAGAACTTCTCATTTCTCTGAAAACACACTTCTACCACATTGCCCATCAGATCCTTAAAATCCATCAGTTCCTGTCTATGTCTAGGTCTATGTCTTTTTCGGGACTGATGACAACTGTTGTCCCAAAAGTCTGGATGTACTTACTCCAGTGCGGCGGCAGGATTTGCTGCCCGCCCTTCATGTGGCTGAACAGCTGGTACATCTGAATGAGGTCAGGCACTCTGTTCTCATCAAGCAGGTGGTCAAGCCCTTTCTGCAGAATTGCTGTTAAATGTACTCCTAATAGTGGTTTCTCCACATAAGCAATCAGTGGTTTCTGTGTGCTGTGGTCTAAATACATGATTACTTGATCTCCTTCTTCCTCTAAACACTTACTGACATGGTTAAGATATTCTGGAACCTCTCTTTCTTGCATTAATCTGTGGCTTTCTGCATCATATAAACAGTTAGTTTCTGCCAAGCCAAAAATTTCAAATGGATCTTAATATACCTGAAGGTCAGAGAGCATACTCAGCTGAGTTCTCAGTAAATTTCAACCCACTGCTTCAATGTTCCTTTCTCATTAAATTAATAGCAAATTTCCATCAATACTTTTACTCAGATGCATTTTTATCACTAATGATCTGCTTCCTAAAAAGTTCCAACCCCATATTCCAGACAGAAGGAAGTGGGGAACTCAGAAATACAAAAATGCAATCCAAAAACAGGAAAATACTTCTGATAATGATCATTTGTCTGCAATGATCTTGCCAGCACACGTTAATCTTCTTTAAAAATAAAACACTATCTAGGCTTCTCTAAACTGAAGGATCTGTGCTTGGACATGATCTTCACAGACCTGGTGCAGCTGTTTGTAGAGTGTTGAAGAAACTTTCTGAGAACAGGTATTTTCAACATCCTGGTAGAGCTCTTCCAGGTTGCATCTGATGGAGGTATCACGCTGTATGGCTTTCACTACCTCATGATGCTTCTGCCAGGTATTCTGAGCGCAGCTATCAGGCAATTTAGGTCTGTCTCAGAAATTTTTGATCACTAGTTTCTTGGAGGGGCCACCACCCCTAGGTTGGAGGTGATGGCCATGGCGAGGAATGCAGGCTTGGTGAGGCTGTTGGTGTGCCCAATGAGTGCCAAGAGGTTGCCCTCTCTGGGGGTATCATTGGCCAGGAATGCAGCCAGGAAGCAGTGGCTTCCACCACACCCTGCTGGCTGCCCAACCACCACCTCCCAGCCAGCTCAGACAATTCTTTTTTTTTTAATGTTTGTTTATTTTTGAGAGACAGAGGGAGACACAGAATCAGAAGCAGGCTCCAGGCTCTGAGTTGTCAGCACAGAACCTGACACAGGGCTCAAACCCACCAACCCTGAGATCATGACCTGAGGCAAAGTCCAATGCTTAACCGACTGAGCCACCCAGGCTCAGACAATCCTTAAAATAAGAAGACAACAATGAAGTTTGCTGCATTAATTGACCCTTCCTTTAACAAATGATTCTTCTGTAGCATATGATGCATTTTACCCACAGGAGGACTTTCAAAATTGGAGTCAATCTTCCCAAACCTTGCCACTGTTTTTTATCAACTATGCTTATGTAATATTCTAACCCCCCCCCTTTTTTTTGTCATTTCAACAAAATTCATAGCATCTTCACCAGGAGTAGATTCCATCTCAAGAAACCACTGTCTTTGCTCATCCATGAGAAGTAACTCTTCATCCATTAAAGTTTTATCATGAAATTGCAGTAATTCAAACATAATAATGAAAAAGTTCAAAATATCACAAAAAATATCAAGATGTGACACAGAGACATGAAGTGAGCAAATGCTACTGGAAAAAAATAGTGCCAATAAAATTACTGGATTCAGGGTCACCACAAAGCTTCAATTTGTAGAAAACACAGTATCTGTGAAGCTCAATAAAATGAAGTGCAATAAAACGAGGTATGCCTGTAGTTTACAATATTTCATCAACTTCTGAGTTACTAACAATAAAAAGCAACAGACCCAACAAACTTTTAAGTTTAATCTGCTTTATTGGTATTTTTCTATCACTTTGTTACATCTAGACAACCATCAAAACAATGAATCAGTATTTTTCATAAATAAATCAAAAAAATAAAATAATACCAATTTCTGTGGTATAAATACTATCATGCAGATTTCAAGGTACCAATGTAAATGCAATGAACACAGAGTTGGGAAGAGGTATGCAACAGCACATCATTATATGGTATTTCACCATACAGACATAATAGACATATTGTACGATGTAGCCAAATAATTAGGACGTGACCGGTTCAGCATTATTTTTGCTTTTAACATAATTTAAAGTTTGTATCATTTAATTTTTAATGATGGCTGTGTTTAACAATCAGCTCATAAGATCTCTAAAGTTTTAACAACTGGCTCTTATGAAGGGGTGCAAGCCAGTTCCAGTACACTACTGGCTGGATCTCATGTAAATGCTTCACAAACAAGGGAACTAAAACTTAGCAGTGATTTGTTTAGGATCACATAGTAGGTAAACAGTAACTCTCCGATTCAAGGTGATATATGACTGACTCTAAATTTGTGCTGTATCATACTAGGTTATCAAAGATATAATTTATACCAAACCTCATTAAAATTCATATAAGGATGTTTTTCTTTGCAAATGTTTAAGCGGAAACCTGTTTCTGTTGTGCTTTTGATTTCAAAGAACAGACACTCTAATCACTTTACATAAGGGAGAGTTTGCTGCATGGACACAGGGTTTTGGTCAAAAAGCCAGGGACCCACCCACAGAAATCTTAACAGAGATGTACTCCTTGGGAAGTAGAAAGCCACAGCAACCGTGGGATTGGCCACTCTTATCTCTTAATGGCTATAAAATCTCTATTTTTCCGTGTACATGTGTTTACTCCATACACACATTATCTCATTGTTTCTGCCCTGCAGATTTCAAAGTCAGAATAATATTTCTGTAATGTCTCATATTTAATTAGCAATAAAGCCTTCCCTATTAACTTATTTAAAAAAACTTCACTATCCAAATTTAAGATAACTTATTCATTATCTACTGAATGACAGTAAGTGCTAAAGAAACAATAAATAATCCTTATACTTAAGAACCCTAAAATTCTAACAATGAAGACAAACTTCATTATTAAATAATGGGTTGATCTGTATGGGCTAAAAAGTAAAAAGAAACAATCCACTACCAAATGAATGGATAAGAGCTTTCAACAATAGCTCTTACTTTCTTTTTATGGGATAATTTTTAACATTTTCTGAAAACCAGTGCTTATCCTGATAGCCAGTGAAGATAAAAGTTGTTCATAGGCAGCTACAATAATCCACTGAGGCAAAAATGTTACAATTACTAGTATTCTTAAAAAAAAAAAAAAAAGTATACAAATTTCTAAGTTTTGGATTCAGGCAATGTAATTATATAATATTTAGATTCCTTGATCAGATCTATCTACTAAATAGGTTGTAAGTGAAGACAGAGTTGTTGCAAATATTAAATAAGCATGTACTGATTATTCATAATTAAGAACAAAGGGTCACTTGTCATAAAAATAATACAATTAGATTTCAATTTAAGTGAACTATAAAAATCATGAAGCTGATTTCAATCATGCTACATAAAATAAATGTAATTTAAAGTCAGTTCGAAAGATGGGCATGTTATATACAAGGCAACAAATTTTTAAAAAAATTTTTTAATGTTTATTTATTTTTGAGAGAGAAACACAGAGTGTGAGCAGGGGAGGGGTAGAGAGAGAGGGTGACACAGAATCTGAAGCAGGCTGCAGGCTCTGAGCTGTCAGCACAGAGCCTGATGTGGCACTCGAACTCACAAACCATGAGATCATGACCTGAGTCGAAGTCGAACACTCAACCAACTAAGCCACCCAGGCTCCCCATAAGGCAACAAATTTTTAAGTAATTCCTGTACTCATGTCCCTCACCACCCCTCCCAAAAAAATTCCCCTTTCAGGGGTTAATGAAGCTTACCCAAAGAAATGTATTAAAGAATAGCTCGGTTCTAGCAAGATCTAGTTTTTGTTTGTTTAGAGGGGAAGAAAATAGTTTTTTAAGTGTCCTATTAAAAAAAACAAGCAATCAAGGTTTTGGTTTTGAGTAAGATGTAAGCATATGCCATCTGTCTCTCCCACTGAATTCATCTGTAAAACCTACACAGAACGCATGCAGCAGTTATTTGAAGGCTCTGAAAAGTAAATAGGATCAGACAGTTTGCCGGAAAAAAACAGAATTTGAAGTAGCAGCAAAGCAGCCATCAGTTTGGCAATTTTTTCCTTATTGATAACCATTGGCCTAGACTCAATGACACCCCCAAACCCAAAAGTGGCCATCAGCGCAGACAGACTGAGCTCCAAACAGCCTGTAAATCCGACTTGAGGAAAAGAAAAGGGATCTCTTAACACTCAGTGGAGAGAATCTCTCTTTTTTTTCTTTTATCCATTTTCTTACACCCTAGACCCTAAGAAATTCTGTGGTAGTGGTGGCAATGACAATGGTAAGAACAGGGACTTGCAGAGGCTAAAACACTAAGGTAGGGAAGGATTTCAGCTCAGGTCATGATCTCACAGTTCATGAGATCAAGCTCCATGCTGACAGCACAGAGCCTTCTTGGGATTCTCTCTCTGTCCCTCCCCACACTCGAGCTCATTCTCTCACTCTCCCAAAATAAATAAATAAACAACAACAAAACCCAAAAGGAAACAATCAAGTATAAATATAACAAAATATACATAGATCTGTAGCTTTAAAACTATAAACCATTGATGAAATATATAAAAAAAGACCTAGAGAGACTTACCACAGGTCATAGATCGGAACACTAAACAGTAAAGGGGTCAACTTTCCCTAAATTGATCCATAGACTTAACATACTTCCAAATCAATATGCCAGGGGGATTTTTTTGTACATATAGATAAACTGAGTCTAAACTTTATATGGAAAAGCAAAAGAACTAGAAAAACCATTAAATTTCTGAAGAAGAACAATAAAGTCAGAGAAAGCACAGTATCTGATTGTAAGACATTGTCCATAGTACGGTATTGGTAAAAGGACAAACAGCAACCTAACGCAATAAAACAGGACAGAGTCCAGAAACAGACCCTCAAAAATATGGCCCATTGATTCTTGACAAAGGTGCAAAGACAATTCAAAAGAGAAAGTAGAGTCTTCCAGCAAATTATATTAGAACAAGTGAACATCCATATGTAAGAAAATGAACTGGTCTAAAGCTCACACCTTCTATAAAAATTAACTCAAATGAGATGACAGAACTAAATGTAAAACTGCAAAACTTTTAGAAGAAAATAAAGGAGAAAATCTTTGTGACCAGAAGTTAGGCACAGAGTTCCCAGAGATGACACCAAAGTGAAAAAACTGAAAAATTCGAATTCACCAAAATTAAAAACTTTTGCTATGCAAAAGAACACTGTTAAAAGAATGACAAGACAAGCTACAGACTGAGAGAAGTATCTGCAGTGCACATAATCAACAAAGGACTTATATTCAGAATACATAAGGAACTTTCAGCACTCAACAGGAAGGATACAGACAGCACAAATAAAAAATGGACAGAAGACTAGGAAACAGAGATGGCAAATGAAAAGATGCTCAATACCATTAGCCACGAGAGAAATGCAAAATAAAAACCACAGTGTTGAAAATGTTCTGAACTTAAGATTGTGGTGATGCTTGCACAACTCTGAATACCTAAAAACATCAAAATTGTTCACTTTGCGTAATTTTGTGTTCTGTAAATTATAATGAAGACTCTAAAAAAGAACTACAACGAGATACCATTTATTTATACACATATTAGAATGGCTAAAATAAAAAAAATACCATATCAAGTGTTGGGTGAGGATGCAGAACAAACAGAACTCCTATGTTGCCAATGGAAATACAAAAGAGCCGCTCTGGAAAACAGTTGGGCAGTTTCTTACAAAGCTAAACCAGACTTAACAAATGACCCAGCAATCCCACTCCTGAGTATCTAGAGAAATAAAAAAACTTATATTCACTCAAAAACCTATAATAAAAGGAATGAGTTATTGTTAAAGTAACAACTTGCATGAATCTCACAGGACTTACACTGTATGAAGGAAGCCAGTATCAAAAAGTTACATACATATTATTCTATTTATGTAGAATAAACTATACAGATGGGAAAAAGACAAAAAAACAAAACTATAGAGATGGGAAACAGGGGTTATGTGTAGGAAGAGAGTGGGACTGCAAAGAGACAGCTCAAGGATTCTGGGGTGACAGAACTACACTGTACCCTGATTGTGGTGGTGACTACACAGATTGATACATTCATAGAACTATACACCCCCAAAAAGTAAACCTTACTGTATGTTTTAATGTTTACTTATTTTTGAAAGAGGGAAGGAGAGCACAAACAGGGAGGGGAAGGGACAGAGAGAGAGGGAGACACAGAATCTGAAGCAGGCTCCAGGCTCCCAGCTGTCATCACAGAGCCTGAGGTAGGGCTTGAACCCACGAACTAGGAGATCATGACCTGAGCCGAAGTCGGATGCTTAACTGACTGAGCCACCCAGGTGCCCCATCCTTACTGTATGTTAACTTAAAAAATAAAATTTAAAATGTCAACAATCAAATAACAGTATCAATTTATATTATCATGATTGCAAGAGGCCATTTCCCAGCAAGGAGAGACATGAAACAAAAAGGAAGAATATAATTTTTAACAAATCATTTGTTTCATAAAATGCCATTTTAGGTTATAAGCTGAATTTCCTCCAGTCTTACCAGCCTGTAAGTGTATTAGTGATAACACCCATGTTTACAACCGGTTGTCCTTACTTGCATAACATCTCCTATCTCCTTTCGGTCTCCACTCCCCCTGGACCCCAGTTATTTGTGAGAGGTTTTCTTAACATCCTGTTCTTATTTCGTTAATGTCTGATTCTTAGAGTCACTTAAGGGAAGTACTTCACTATTGCTAATGCTGACTTTCCAAATCTGAAAATCCTTAAAATAAAAATATGTTTCTTTAGTCCTCAATACATAAGAGACATGCTAGGTTCTTGCAGAGGTGAGGAGAATGCCCTGTCACTATAGTTACTTCAGGTTCCTTGAATGTGCCATGCTCTCAACTCTAGATCCTGATAAAGGTTCTTCCCTCGACTTGAAAAACTTCCCCACCTTTATCCTAGCTAATTTATCCTCCAAATGTTAGCGTTAAAACTTTAATACCTTAGACAACATTCTCTGATCCTCTCAGATTTTGTTAAATTCCCTTGTCATATTAGTCTATAGCACTCTGTATTTCTTCTTCACAATGCTTACATACTTTTAATTACTTATTCAAACTCACTGTTGAGTTATAGACTCTATGAGGATAGGGCAAGTATCTATTTTGTTCATTGCTATGTCTAGTATACGGTAGGCACACATGACTGACTGGTTCCTGTATATCTTGAGAGGTAATGATCTATCCCTGGAAGTGTGAAGACTGCATGACCATCTCAGTCATAATGCAAAAGGGATTCACGCAAGGGATGGGAGGTGAAACTAGAAGACCTTCAAAATCCTCTGAAACATCTTACAACAGTGTGAATTACAAAATTTCACCTAATAAGAATACAATGGAACATACACTAAAACTATTCTGAACCCCAGGGGCGTCTGGGTGGCTCAGTCAGTTGAGCATCCAGTTCTTGATTTTGGTTCAAATCATGATCCCAGGGTCGTGGGATCAAGCCTCGCATTAGGCTCTATGCTGAGCCTACTTAGGATTCTTTCTCTCCTGCCCCTCTCCCTAACTTGGGCTCTCTCTCCCTAAAATTAAAAAAAAAAAAAAAATTTAAAATTAAAATTAAACTATTCTGACCATAATTTATTCTTTACTACCTTATTTATAAATCAATTTTTAAAACTGCAATGCCTCAGAGTTATTAACAGTTAAGATAACTAATATAAATTAATGTAATTAATATCATTATATTGTAGATGAAGGTAATCATTAAGAGGGAGTTCAAGTGAAGAGAATGTCAGCTGGCCAGCTCTCACCACTTGATCAGTCAATAAAATATTTAATAACTATAGATAAATCAAAGACTTCAAGCTTTGGTTAGACATAGTATTAGCACTAAATATACCTAAAAGATGTTTGAAATAAAAATTCTGAACAATATTTAAAAATTTAAAGGCCCAAGCTCAATCTTGTCTACCCAACTGAATTAACAGATGCTGCCTGTTTTTGTTTGCAATACATACCATTTCAAAAAATTAATTATTTAGCTAATATTTTCTTTCTTATGAAATCTGGTGTTAATTGGAAATCAATTTTTCTTAAGTTTAAACAAGTTAAATGTCTAGAGAGCCACAATGTAATACCCAAATCTGTTTCAAATTATTTAAAAAGACACTATTTGATCACTTTTCAAATAGACTTGGACTATTAAATACAGAACAGATACATTCTGTCTGACAATATGTATTTATGAATTCAAGTGGGTTTTTGCAATTCAACAGACATTATTCAATAAAGTCACACTAAAAACATATTGAGATCAAATCTCCCTTATGAGTAATCAAGGGACCTAAACTGCATCTCTGTCATTCCTCACTGGCTCATTACCAACAAGGATCTCAAGATCCTTAACTAGTAACATCTACAAAAACCAAATAAATAAAAGTTACAGGTTTCCAGTAAAGGTCACATTCTAAGGTTTACCTTCTTTGTGCTTCAACTTCCCTTCTAACAGAGAGGGGCACTGCTGATTAAATAATTTTTTGTTTATTTATTTATTTATTTTGAGAGAGCAAGAACAGGGGAGGGTGGAGAAGGAGAGGGAGAGAGAATCCCAAGCAGGCTCTGCACTGTTAGTACAGAGCCCAAAGCAGGAGTCAAAATCGTGAACCATAAGATCATGACCTGAACTGACATTAAGAGTTGATGCTTAACCCATTGAGCCACTCAGGCACCCCTGATTAAATACTTATTTTTGCAATTCACCAATGACATCCTTATTGTTGCTAAGACAGACCCTTTTCAGTCCATATCTTCTAAGAATCCTCTGCTGCATTTCACAATTCTGACCATTCATATTTCTTGACACCATATCTCTCATCTTGGTTTCCAAAATACTAATCTTCAGGGTTGGTTCTTCCTACTAAAATCTACCACCTATATGAGGAAAACATCAAAATCTTTATCTCTGGCCTATATTGAGATCTAGACTTATACACCATGCTGAACATCTGCCCATTACCTGTCCCCAAAGACCTTGGATTTAATTTACCCGAAACTGAATTTGGCAACTTGGAAGTGTACTGGAATCAAGATCACCCAACTTGAAGTCCTGGCCCCACCACTTTCTTATTAAATGTCTGACCATGGAAAAAATACTCCAAATCTTTCTTTGACTGTTTCTCTCATCCATAAAATAGGAGTAATTATAACTAACCTACACCTATAGGTTACATTTTATAATGGTGAATAAAATCAAGGTCTGAAATGGTCAATCCTTATCTCACCGTGGAGATTTATTTTATGTTGAAATATGACCTGTATGGCAATGGATTTGCAAAACCAAAAAATTACAGCACTTCTAAGAATCAAAGATGTACTTTTCACACCACCACATTTTAGCGACATTTCTGTTACCAGTGAATTCTGTTATCAGTGAAGTATACATCTTATCATTTTTTTGAAAAGTTGATATTAAATTGATAATAACTAAGGAATATTAAAGTAGATACTGCCTCTCAACAGAATGATTATTTCATTCACTATTTAGTCTTTATTTGGGGTTTAGCAAATCAAGTGGTATTCAGTTTAGATAAGTACTGTTTGTCTCGTTATCATAATACTTCAACTAGCAGCAGCAGCATGTGTAAAAGAAACCACATTTATTTAAGCTCTTTAAAATGAATCTGTGATTTAATTATAAGCTTCTTACTCAAAATTTTGCCAATCCCAGTCCCTAGCACCCACAAACGCTTACTTTCCCCTTCAAAGTATGCTGCATTATGGTTTTTGCAAGTCCCAGGTACTTTCACCTTGGTAAGCCACTACCTCTAGTTTTAAAAATATTGAAAATTACATTTTATATCTGCATTAGTATAAAGATGAATATAATCCGGGTTGGGTTCATTATTACATATTCATTATTCCTATATTCATTCTTCTTTTGATTTTAAAATAAATTAAAATTGAAACTTTTCTGCAGGCTCCTAAGAGAAGTGTGGGCCCTAGGTACTGTGCTCACAGTGCCTAGAGGATAAATTAGCCCTGCTTCAAGATCCTGCTAAAATGCCCACTCTCCTAGATATTCACTCATCTCTTCCCAAACTTCCTCAAGGCCAAATGTCACCTTCTTACTCTCACAGCACTTGGTTCTCTTTTTCCTTGTAACATTTATCTCACTGAATTAATTAAGAATCTTCTTCCTCCTCCTATGGATCATGGCTTATTTTTTTGACCACCTCTCACCTCCAGGATTTGGCACATGATCCTGGTTTTTTATTAAACTATGTGTTAATGTATTCAGGAGAGAACCCACTTTTCTTCTTTCCATCTTTGTTTGTAGAAGGAAGAGTGAAATCAGAACTGTGAGAACAGAAAAGACTGATGAATACAAACAGTCACACACAATTTATCCAGATAGAAAGAGGTTTTTAACCACGTGATGTAAGATCATGAAATAGCCAAATGTCTCAAGGCAAGCTAACTACTACTCCTAGTTGATAAAGTATCAGGATGATCTTATGAGAAGTTGTTAATTCAGTGTAATATAGAAAACTGAAGATGACATTAGATGGCCAAGGCTTAATGAATATAGAACAAAGAGGAGATTCCAGAGGAATTGAAGACAGGTAAGAGGAAAAAAGGAGGAGATCATTTTACTTAACATCTTTCTGAAAAGGACTATATTATATCATTTAATCTCTAAGCAGATGGGAGGAGTAGGTTCTTAAGAGGCAGGGGCTCTTAAAAAGGAATAAAATGAAAGTAGTCCCAGCCTACTACAAGGAAGTAAAAGCAGTTCCTTTTGTGAACTCATACTAGAGAAGACAACTATCACATATAGGTTGACTGAAAGAATTTGGTGCCTTTTGTGGCAAATTGGCCCTAGTACAATAGTTAGAGTATTTACTCTCTGGTTACTCACAGAATTAATAAAGCAATGGTTTTAGAACTAAAAATATGTGCACATGCTAAACTTCAGTTGTTTTAACTTGTGAAGTTTTTGTTATGTAGTATTGCCAAGAGTTACTCTATGACTTTACTATAATTTTGGAATTATATAATATAAATAGCTTCAATAACTTATGAATGCTTTAGGCTCTTACAGAATCTGACTCCCTAAAATCTCCTGTCAAATATAAAGCAGAAACAAAAAAGGGGGAGATACGTATAAATTGCATGGTTTTTTTTTTTGTTTTTTTTTTTTTTGGGACAGAGAGAGACAGAGCATGAACGGGGGAGGGGCAGAGAGAGAGGGAGACACAGAATCGGAAACAGGCTCCAGGCTCTGAGCCATCAGCCCAGAGCCCGACGCGGGCTCGAACTCACGGACCGCGAGATCGTGACCTGGCTGAAGTCGGACGCTTAACCGACTGCGCCACCCAGGCGCCCCAAAATTGCATGGTCTTTAAGAAGATACAAAAAACTAAAATTTTTCAGTGACAAAGCTATAGAGCTTACCAGTAACTCTATCATTCCAAAACTGTGGGAAAAACCCTAAAAAATAGAGGACATCTGCTGCATTAAAATATAAAATTAAAGAGAATGTTCTCCATCTACCCAACACAAGTATTTTGTAATTTTAAATACAAAGAGTGATGATAAATCAAAATGTAGAGGTCTTGGGGGATATTTGATAATTCCACTGACCTGTGTAAACACACCACCTGTCCAAAACACACTAGTCTATAAATAATCATAGCTCTTAGCATCCCCAAAATGGAAACATCGTTTCAGGAGGAGAGCAAAGCAAGAGAAACAACTGTGTCAGGTTGAAAAACAGTCTGAACTCTATTTTGGGACCACTGTTCTGATGGTCAAACATTTTACTTTCTTAGGTAGTATTTTTCAAAAGAACAGTCAAATCACAGGTTAATAATCACAAATTAACTTATCAGTTAAAAACAAAATAAAATTACACTTTTGTTCAACTAAGTTACATTACACATCAGATCATTTTATTCCATAGGCCAATTTGTCAACTAATTTCTTTTTAAAGATTTTTTTTTAATGTTTTATTTATTTTTTAGAGAGAGGGAGAGCATGAGTGGGGGAAGGGCAGAGAGAGAGAGGGAGACACAGAATCCAAAGCAGGCTCCAGGCTCTGAGCTGTCAGCACAGAGCCCAATACAGGGTTTGAACCCACGAATTGCAAGATCATGACCTGAGCCAAAGTCAGACACTTAATCGACTGAGCCACCCAGGCGCCCGTCAACTAATTTCTAGTTTCATTTAGTCCATTCTGAAAATGAGAGTTCTAAATAAAATTAAAATGTATAACTGAATATATAAAATAAAGTAACAATTTAATTTAAGTCTAACTCTCTCCTTCAAACATTTGTTTAAATGCTCATTGTATATAAAAAAAATCTAAACCCACTACTGTGTCTTAGGACATATTTTACCTATATTGGGACAATGACTTTCAAACTATGACCCACATAACCAGTGGCAAAATGATACTTTCAGTCCCTGCTGACACCCAAGCTAGGCAGAACTTCTTTCCTCCCCTCTCTCAAAGACCTACTTTGATACTATGTCAAGTGGTATTCCAAACCAATTACTAACAACTAACTAAGTCTACCCTCAGTCTGTCAAATTCAACACTCTGGCTAAATGTCAACAAATGGTATCAAAAAGAAAAAATAGGAAGATAAATTTATCTAAATGCTGAAATCTTATAACCTGGATTTCCTCCAGCGTCAGTACAAAATACAGAAATCACCCTGTAAATTCTAATGACATCTAACAACCACATGCTCTGATTTTACTCTCTGATCAATTCTACCTTTTAAACATTCTGATATGGATAGTGTAACTGATTAAGACATTCTAAGGGCATAACTCCTGAATAGAAGAACACATATAGAGTTTTATTTACTGGCTGGTACAAAAAAAGACTATAACATTCTAAGTCTGTGTTTTTTCAAACTTTAGCATGCATCAGAATCCCTTGAAGAGTTTGTTAAGAACACAGATGTCCAGATCCATCCCTTGAATTCAGTAGGTGTGAGGTAAGGTCCAAGCCTAGGTGATACTGATGCTATTGGTTCAAGGGAGTTCATTCTGAAAATCACTGGTCTAATAATGTTAAATTATAATATTCATTTTCATGTTCTACACACAAAATTGTACCTCAAATTGCTCTCTCAATTTATAAATGTTACTTTATGCTAACAGTTTTCAAATTTCTCTTATTGGATGATAGATAATTACCATAACTTATTTCCTCCAGTCTTTTATGTTATACCTCTACCAAAAAAAAAAAGAAAAAGTTTTAGGGCGCCTAAGTGACTCAATCAGTTGAGTGTCCAATGCTTGATTTTTAGCTTGGGTCATGATCCCAGGGTCATGGGACCGAGCTCCATGCCGGGGTGAATGTAGAGCGTGGAGCCTGCTTGAGATTCTCTCTCTCCCTCTGCTCCTTTCCCCTGCTCACACACACACTCACTCTCTCTCTTTCTCACTCTCTCTCAAATAAAAAAGAAAATAAAAGTTTCCACAATGCAAGTTGAAAGTCTTCAGCAGTTCTATCCTATATCATTATATGATTATATTTGTCATTCCTCATCAATGAAATTTATTCTCTAAGACACTATGCTTTGGTTTGGTTTAGATAACTAAGTTTGTTTTCCTCTTAATATTTCTTGAAAGATAATCTAATAAACATTATTATCATATTTAAAAAAGCAGCTCTTCTCCTATCTCCTAGCATTCTCTGCTCTCTTTTCTTCTGTCAGAACCACTTATTTTTCATAAATCACATTTTGGCTCTAATCTCCAAGAAATAAACAAATCAATATTTATGAAATATCAAATTCAAACATTTGATCCACTAGACAGAACCCTAACCTACCTTCCAATCTTATCTTTCAGATTCTCTTATATAATCCCTGTTCTTGCAAGTCTATCTGCTAACTTCCCATTAGATTTCATCCTTCTTCAATGAAAAATTCTATGCTCTCCTCTTTCAATTAATATCACCCTTAAAATCAGTTTAAAACAGGTATTAACACACTTTTCCCTGACTGCATTCAATTCATTATAACAATTTTTAATCTGCTAACATATATTACATCTGAACTGTATTATTTTGTACCTTTCAAAACCGCGTTTTTCATTCACTGTATATTTTAATATTCAAAAAAATGTGAGGTTCTTTAATTGTTTCATATCTCCATTTAAAGAAAGCTATATTCCATATAAGACAGCATGCAATAAATGCTTACTGAATACCACAACTCTGACAAATAAACAAGTTTAGTAAATATCAGTGTGGAAAAGAATGTTAGTGCTTACCAATATAATTGTAACTCCTCTTCTGCTTGGCACACAAATAAACAATACTTTCCAGTTCCTGTGCAATTAGGTGGGGCCACATAACAGAGTTGTGGCCAACAGAATGCAGATGGGAGTGATAATATTCCACTTCTAGGTCTGGGCAATTAAAATCTCCCACACAATATCCTACACTCCTTCCGTTTCTGTGGTGACCTTAGAGGTCACAGGTTGAACATGACAGAAATACATGATAGAAGAAGCCTGAATCCTTAAATCCCTTTTTAGAAGAAACTTATCTAGGAGAACAGCCTGATCAGGCATATCCACATTGGATTTTGTGTGAATGAGAATTAAACCTTCATTAAGTTAAGCCACAGAAACTTGCATTGATCTGTTACAAAACTGGCACTACTAATACTAATATAGCCAATAATGTTCAGAAAATTAAAGAAATTGGGTTTTTTGCAATTTCCCAGAGATTTAACTATACATTGTTCTAAGTGCAGTCTTAGAATATTAATAGACTTTTTCATTCATCAATCAACATTCCTATACTATATTAAACTATTACAATAGACTATACAGTATAATGAAGTAGATGATACAGTCTGACACCTAAAATGTATTTGAAAATGATTTCTTACATAGTATTAGAACACTTACATTACTTTATTCATTTGGAAATAGAGTTACACTACACCTGAACTCTTCACAAGGGCTCTTTATTTCTAATATCTATGAAAAGTAAGTTTTTCAAATAAAAAGGGAGAAAAACAACTAATATTGTGGCCAGAATAGGTTTCTTCCATTTAGTATGGAACAAGGGTTAATTTTTAAGCCACAATACCTGTGTCATCATAATCCCATCATACTACCCTGATCCAAAATAAAGCAAGAGTCAAAACTTTTTTAATAGTCACCTGAGAACCACTGTTTTGAAAAGTACATTGTGCACACATACATACACACAAACCATTTGCTATAGGCAACAGAAAAAATGAAGCAGGAACAATTTAAACTGTGTATCCTTATTCAAATAATCAAAATCATTTGATTTCTTGGTTTAAAAAAAAAATCTTCCCTCAAAGAGAAAATAATTTTAGGTGTACAAAGCACATGGAGTTAAAAAGTTAAAATACAATTCAAGATTTTAAGTATCAGCAAGGACACCAGTTAAGATTTCCTAACAGAGGATCTCACGTAAAGACCAAATTATTTTGACCAGTGTTACTTTCTATTCAGTGTACCAAGTCTTTAATTTAAAAGAAAAAAAAAAAATGTTTCCCCTAGTCTTCTGACAGCCCTCATTTTATTGGCTTCCTGGCGTTATAACTTCTATCGCCAAGATAAAATGTTGCTAACAAAAATGTGCCTTTCTAAAGGTAAAGAAATCAAGAACAGGTGATCCCCCACTGCTAGAGGAAACTGTAAACCTCTGTGAAATATGTAGACCATGTTTCAAAATGGGCCTCATCCCCCAAAAACTTTTCCCTCCCTAATCTATCACATACTAGTTGTTAGACTTAGTACAGTTAAAGATTTTAATGAAAATCATGACATTAGTGTTGGTGAAGAAATCCAGAATGTACTTAGGAAACTTTTTAAGTCCTACCATCCTTTGGCTAACTACAACGTAAGAAGCAGCTTTCTTATGTTGATACATTCATTTCTGATACAGCATAAGCTGTTCTCTGTAGTCCATATATGAACACTGTGTGTAACTCAAAGAGGAAAAAATGATAACTAAGTCACATTAGTAAAGAATTAAAGAAATCTAAGAAACAATTTCTGGTATGTCGCTGATATACATTGCACCATGAGGAAAGTGTTGCAGTCACTGAGCTAGGGGAATAAAAAAGTCTGTCCAATTCTTAGTAAAATTGCAATGTGTCTTAGCAAAATACTTAATATGAAAAAGAGTTAAAACTCTGTAAGAATTACAGAATTACACCGTTTTTTTCCTTCTTACATATAATATCCCTCCTGTTTCAAAAGGGATAATAATTATAAACAAGCATTTGAAAACAAAGGGTAATATTTTTCTTGTTTGTGTTATTTCATATCAATATATTAAGTCTTTTAAAGTGTCTCATATGCTTAGCTAAGGAAATACAATAATCATAAAATTCTTATTTCTGTGTCATAATTTTAGCTTTATTATGTCAAAAGAGGATAAGCCAGATTAAAGCTATTAATAATGTCTGGAACATATCTGTAAAGAAAAAAAAATACACAACTCCTGGTGAAATCATGATGTGCTTGTATTATTTTTTTTTCTGCTGTACATTAACAGAAGTATTAAAAGAGAAAATATTTATTAAATGTACTACTTGGAGGATCTTGGGAAGAGGAATTTGCCCAATTCCAGCATGTGTGACGGAAGTACTTGGCTTGGCTTCTGGCCTGGAGAGGCTACTAAAAGTTCAACCTAATTTCTTACAAAAAGTTCCAGCAAAGCAAATTTTTAAAAAGATCTATATGATCAATCACTATTCTTGCTGAACTTACGTAAAGAATTAGGCCAAGTTTGTTAAAACTAGATTTGTTTTACATGCAAATTAATCTTGATTTGGCTATCTCTGGAAATGAGGGTCTTTAGATAGAAAAACTATGTTGCAATAATGCACATTTATGGATGTTAAATTCTAGTTGTCTTTAAATGTTTGCCTAAATTAGACAACTTGAGGTAAACCTCAGAAAAACTGTCACAATAGCATAGGTATGGACAATCTTCTTACTTGTCATTTTATGGGGATAGTAACAGGACCCCATGGGTATATTATTTCAACAACTGGAAAATGGGATAGATTTCTCCAACAATTATATGCAAAGACTTTTTCACTGTAGACCTCTCAATAGATAAAGACTATAGTACTTTATTATTCACTTGAGGTCGGGTTAATTCATAAATCTCTAAATATGTACATCATATCCTTCCTAAATCTGATCTGACACTTACTAGAAACACACCCTATATAAACCCAAAAGACCTGGTTTATTTAAAGGATTAAAAGTACTTTACAGCAGGGGACTAACTCCAAAATGAAAAGGCCCCTACTGGGTCATATTACTCCCACGGCAATAAAGTTAGAGAGGCACTCTTCATGCACTCCTGTATCTAAATAAAACCCGTACCCCCTTTACAGGAAATCAGCGAGCAAACTAATGTGCCTTCTTATTCCTGTGAATCTGTGGAAGACCTCAAACTTCTCTTATGATGGCTGCAAACTTTCTTTTTCATTCTCCTTTCCCAATTTCTACTAACAATTCCTTCCCACAATGAGCCATTCAAAAGGATCATCACAGATATTTGAGTTACAAACCAAAAAGACCAATCTGATTCCTGCTGCCCGTTCCCAGTCACATCTGAGGATGCTTCAAGCCTGACATCTAAAAATCTCACTGGCAGCACTGGTGGACACTGGGTTTGTAATGTGCTCTAGCAAAAAGCTGTGTATACAAATGCTGTGTATCCAGATTACCACAAAAATATTTCTGGATTTCTGACATGAATACTCAAATTAGCGCTTTAAACAATTGCTCTCTTTCCCTTAGTGATTGGTTATTAATCAATAGGTTTTGCTGTTTTCTCCCATGTCTTTTTGCTTGGTGCTGAGATTCCATCACTACAATGACTTCTTGATGACACAAAATCCTTAACCCACAGAGATACCACCTTACTGTCCACTGTCGGATTCAGCTGCCTCTACTTGTCGTAACTCCTCCATACCTTCCCTGACTGACGAATATTGACCCATATAGGTAGAGACAGCTCTATGCCCCTACTCAGCAGGAAGAAGCTACAAAAGATGACACTTTCTACCTTCAACAACCTTAAAGATTTAAGGGTCAAAATTGTTCAGAGGGGATATGATGAGGAAGCTTGAGGCAGGCTGAGGGGCAAAAGCACAAGCTAGCACTCCACCCCCTGCCCCAAGGTGGGATCTGTGTGATATTCCCTGGACACTCCTGGCTACCCAAGAACAAAGGAAAGGGGTTTAGGTGCTTGCCATGGTAATATGGGAAACTAAGGCAAATGAAAAATTAAATTCCCTTACTGCCTATAGCCCATCGACAAGGCCTTGTGACCGATGGACCAGCAGAGTGACCTCCCTCTAGGAGCTCAGCTGCCTCAAGAATGACACTTTGCTAGAGGCAAAAGAGAACCCTGGCTTAACCTTGTCCCACCCTTGAGGATCCTATAAATCTACTTCCTTTATCCCAACTGTCCCAGAATATATGCTGGCAATCATGCTCCAAGCTTATGCTCCCCGCCCCCTTTGCATCTGAAGGGTCTCATGACTGAGGTTTTATTAAACAGCTAGCCCCTCAAGGTCCTGGAAACTTTGCCTCCAAAATTCCTTAGAGACTTACTCTATCCCTGATCCCCTCCCAACCTGAGGGTATATAATGAGTTACCCGTCAGGACCCCAGTGCAGCTCTTCCTGCCCGTGGGTCCTGTCCCCATGCTTTAATAAAATCACCTTTTTGCACCAAAAAAAAAAAAAAAAAGTAAACAGAATTTACACTACAATGCTGACTGAACAGGTTAATCTTGATTTCTAAATATTTACTTTATGATTTCTGTAGAAAATCATGGGAAAAGTTCATAACTGCTTTACTTGCTATTCCAAAGAAAACAAAAAATGTAAGTAAATTTAATTATCTAAACATATTAACGAAAGTTTCTACAAGGTAGAGCTAAAACCAAAATAAATTTTTAAAACTCCAGTGAAATCTATGCTTATTTTGATGGCTAATCAACTGATAGCTGTATATATTAAAGTCATTTTGTGTAGATCACAATAAATTTTAATTTTTGTAACAGATTGTATCAAATTTGTGATATACATTATGTATCCGATAAATGAATAAATTGCTAAAGTCAAATTTTCACATTGTTTTTCCAGCTATTAAGGAATTTCCTGAACACCTTAAAAAAGTCATAATTTCTATGTCTCACAAGACTGCCTACTACACTGATAGATAATGTAATATACTCTACATAAGAAATGTACACATTTTTGTAGTGTGTAAGAATAATGTAAATTGATTCTTTTATTATATTTCATAGCAGAGACTTTTGTGGGAGAAAGCTAGACTGCATTCTCAGGTATACTCACAACTGGGATATATCTCTGAACCCAGTCCTACAATGTATAAAAAAAAGTTCCTCAATTATACCCCTTGCCCAGTTAATTCCTCTACATACCTCAATTCAAAGATCACTTCCTCAAGGAAACCCTCTCAAATTATCCACCCCCAGCTCATCAAATCTCCTACTATAAACTCACAAAGAACCCTGCACTTCTTCAGATTACTTGTTAAAAACAAGGTTGAGAACTTGCATGATGCTTCTCTATATTATTAGACTATAAACTCTACAATCACAGGGTCTGTATCTATCTTGTTTACAACTTTACCCTCTTGCACAGTACAGGTACTCAATCAATATTGCTGAAAAAAATGAAAGATTAATAAAATGGTTTAACTATTAAGAAAGTACTAGTATTAAAAAATACAATTTTCTAACCTTTCAGTCAGACGAGTTTATTGTTTCTCCCTATCACCTTCTCTAACAATAAACTTCCTTGTTGCATATCCTTTTCTTAAATGGCACTTAAAATGTACACGGTCCTAATCTTATATCTCCCAATTAAAATATAAACATCTAAAGGATAGATACTATGTGCCTTACTAGGAACTTTTGATCCTGTAGAGTATTTTGACTTTAAAAATATTTACTTTATTTTTTTTTTTAATTTTTTTTTTTCAACGTTTATTTTTATTTTTGGGACAGAGAGAGACAGAGCATGAACGGGGGAGGGGCAGAGAGAGAGGGAGACACAGAATCAGAAACAGGCTCCAGGCTCTGAGCCATCAGCCCAGAGCCCAACGCGGGGCTCGAACTCACGGACCGCGAGATCGTGACCTGGCTGAAGTCGGACGCTTAACCGACTGCGCCACCCAGGCGCCCCTAAAAATATTTACTTTATAGTGACCACAATCTTCAACTCCCTCTTACTTGTGTTCTCTCATCAGATCTGTCCAACAGCTCTTTTGTAAAATGTCTTATGTTGCTTCTGTTGCTTTTTCTGCCTACGTTACCTCTGCTATCAGTAAACAAAGGAAATTTCCTTCAAAATGTATTCTATAGCTGGAGGAATAAAAGTGACTGATATTGTCGGAGGAAGGTCAAAAAGTATTCCTTGTGAGAAGAAATGGTTCATCTAAATTATATACAGGAAAGAAGCTTATTTTTTAATGGTTATTACAGCATCCTTTTAATTAAAAAAATGCTTACAGACTTCTACTTTTGAGAAGAGTGAAGTCAGTCAATGCAAACATACTGCAACAACTAAAAAAGGCTGGATAAATTTTAAAATCTTATTTATAGAAGTATCAGAGCACTATGGGCACTATGGAAGCCACAAAGACTTCGAGACAGAGGAGAACTATTCAGAGTAGAGTTAATCATCCATCACCAGTTGCTTTTTTGTTTCCAGACCGAGTCAATTTCTGATTCAGGGCATGGGCTATGGACTGGGCTTGGCCTAGATAGAGAATCTCTGAAGGTGGGGTGGGGAACAGAACCCACTAGCTTTTAGTGGTTGTATGGGCTCACAAACTTGAGCATACACAAAAACCTGGCAGAAAGGGGCCCTGCCTCAAGTACACAACTGATCAGTATGCTTCCTTCTCAAGACATTCGCCAGGTTTTGAAGGTACATAGGGCAAGAGGCTGGAAAATGGGCTGAGAACCACTGAAAAACAGAACTGATCTCCTGTAGCATTTCAGCACTGAAGTGACAGAGATCTGCCAGGCTCTCAATCAAACCACCTAAAAGCCAGGATTTAGGAGCAAGGAGAACAAGAGTTTTAATGAAACTACTAAAACTGTATTGAAGCCCCAACCAAGCTCAATCTCTGACTGGATTGAAATATTCAGCCACTGACCTATCAGCCTAAGAGAGAAAAGAGGAAATCATCTCTAGTCAAGGAAGACATCAGCTGAAGTCTCTGAGCTTTTTTAATATAGTGTTCTACATACAATGAAAATAGGCAAGAAAACATGGTAACCAAGAGGAAAAAAGCCAGGCAATAGAGGAGACTCACAGATCATTCAGATTATTGGATTTAAAAAAAAAAAAGGACTTGAAAAATATCTATGACTAATATTTTAAGAAAATATTGGAAGAAATGGATATAATAGATGAAAAGATAAAAAAATCATGAGAAAAAATATAGAAACAAATGAAATCGATATTACATAACTGAAAAATACAGTAATGAAAATGAAATTAAGAATTCAGAAGGTGGATTTAGTAGCAGATTAGATAAGGCAGAAGCTAAGATAAGTATACTGGAAATAGTTCAATAGAAAGCATCAAAACATGTTAAGAGAAAATGGAAATACAGAAAAAAGTGCTAGAGATGTGTGAGGGATGCAGAAGGGCTAGTATACATGTACACATGTAGTTAGAGTCTCTGCTTCAGAGACTGGAGATGGAGAGAATGGGGAGAAACAATATTTGAACAGATAGTGGCTGAGGACACTTCACAAACCAACAACAAAAAAATCCACAGATTCAATAAGTTCAGCAAACTTCAAGCTGAATAAACACAAAGAAAACCACACCTAAGCTCATTCCAGTAAAACTGCTGGAAATCAACAACAGAGGGGGGAAAAACTTAAAAGCATCCATAGGAAAAGAGGCTAATATTACCTTCAAAATGTATTACTTCAAAAAGCAACAGTAAGACAGGCAGCTGCCTTTCCATTAGAAAATACTGAAGCCAGAAAGCAATGGAATGGAATCTTTTAAGTGCTGAAAGAAAAACTGTCAACCTGGCAGTATATTCCCAGGGAAAAAAATCCTTGAAAAAGAATGGTGAAATGAAGTTTTTTGACAAACAAACTGTGGCAGAATTCTCTGCCAGCAGATAGATCTGCAGTAAAAGAAATACTAAAGGCAGTCTTTTACAAAAAAGAAAATCAGGGGTGCCAGTGACTCACTCGGTTAAGCATCGACTCTTGATTTCGGCACAGGTCATGATCTCACAGTATGTGGGACAAAACCCCACGTAAAGCTCTGTGCTGACAGTGCAGAGCCTGACTCAGACTCTCTCTCCCTCTCTCTGCCCCTTCCCTGTTCATACTCACACATTCTCTCTCTCTCTCAAAATAAAAAAAAACATTTAAAAAAAGGGAAAGGAAAATGATCTCAAATGGAAAAACAGAAATGCAGATAAGGATGAAGAATACCAGAAAGGGCAAATATGGAGTAAATAAATGTGGGGTTAATGACTATTAACTGTAAAAATATTTGTAATTATTTGCAGAATTTAAAATACATGTAATATATGTAGTACTAAAATGTGCAACAATATATAAAAAGTGGAGGGCAAAAGATGAAGTTAAAGGTTCTAAAGTTCTGCTGAGGATGTGATAAAAAGCAATAATTTGCATCTGAGTTAATAATTCAAAAATGCATTTTATAATCTTCAGTGTTAAAAAGTGTAATATTTATCAGTCTCTAGAAAAATGCAAATATTAAATATCTGCCATTATAAAAGCACAAATTATATAAAAATTATATAGTTAATTAGACACATAAAGCCATTGTAAAGCCAAACAAATGATTATTGATGTGAATTTACAAAAACTAAACAAAACTTGACAGAGTAGATTTCCACTAGAAACCTTTTATCCTTATACAAATATTTCAGGTATAAAACTAAAAAATCTGTTATAAATACAATACAGATATGCTCAGGCTGACAGCCATAAAAGGAAATTATGTAAGTTGGTAGAGTCACCTGAAGAATGAGTCTAACAATATAATCAAGAAGATAGAAGGTATTACAACATACGTATTCCATATTTACCCAGGCACTCGGCATCCCTAAATTTGGGTCTGATTAGAGCTAATCCAAGGAGACCTACACCTGATGGTTTATATACCAGGACATTTACCGGGGAAAAGTGGCTGTAAATCTGTGGACATAGAATGTAATAAATCACATATACAACCCAAAAAAGATATACTGTAAGAACCAAGAGTGTTTAAGGTCATAGAATTATTAAAGTTCTACTCTAAGGGGCATCTGGCTGGCTCAGTTGGTTGAACATCCAACTCTTGATTTAGGCTCATGGTCTTGGGGTTATGGGATCAGGCTCTGTGCTGAGTGTAGAGCCTGCCTGAGATTTTCTCTCTCCCTCTGCCCCTCTCCCTGCTCACACTCTCTCTCCCTCTCTCTCTAAAATATAAATAAAATAAATAAAATAAAATAAAATAAAATAAAATAAAATAAAATAAAATAAAAGTAAAATAATAAAGTTCTAAGTCAATAGAAAAAATTTTAAAGGATACATTTAGGGAACTGTGAAATAATAGAAAAAATACATATTTCAGTCCCTGTCCCCAATTCCTTGCACAAAATTCTGAGTTCCTAAAACCCTTGTAATCTCCTAAGTAATAAAAACGCTAGGAAGATCTTTTGTTCAATTGTTTGGTCTTTGACCCTGGTTCCTGATACAGAGCTCCTAAATCCCATGGAGTCTCCTGGGTGATAGGAGCATCTTTTGTTCTAGTGAGAAAATGTTTAGTGGGCTCCTAGAAGGGGGCTGGTCACCAGAAAGACCAAGCCATGACTAGAAGCTTGGAATTTTCGGCTGTATCCCCGATCCTCCAGGAAGAAGAGAGGGGTCAGAAATTGAGTTAATGACTGATCACACCTATGTAATGAGGCTTCCATAAAAATCCCAAGGTACAAGGTTCAGGGAGCTTCCAGGTTGCTGGGAGAGTAATGTGCCTGGAGAGGGCATGGAAGCTCTATAGCCCTTCCCACATACTTTGTCCTGTGTGTATCTTTCATCTGGATGGCGATCTATATCCTTTATCATATTCTTTTATAATAAACCAATAAACATTAAGTGAGCATTTCCTTCAGTTCTGTAAGCCATTCTAGCAAATTACTGAACCCAAGAAACAGGTCATGGGAAACTTGATTTATAGCCAGTCAGTCAGAAGTGCAGGTGACAACCTGGGACTTGTGACTGGCATCTGAAGTGGGGCCTAAGCGCTTAACTTGTGGGATCTAACACTAACTCCAGGTAGTAGTGTCAAAATTGAATGAAATTATGGGACACCCAGATGGTGTCACAGAGAATTGCTTGGTAGAGGGAGAAAACTTACACATTTGGTAACCAGAAGAAGAGTCAGAAATGAAGTGTTCTGGGCGCCTTGGTGGCTTAGTCAGTTGGGCGGCTGACTTCAGCTCAGGTCATGATCTTGCAGTCTGTGGGTTCAAGCCCCACATCAGGCTCTGTGCTGACAGCTCAGAGCCTGGAGCCTGCTTCTGATTCTGTGTCTCCCTCTCTCTCTGCCCCTCCCCTGCTTGCTCTCTGTCTCTCTCTCTCAAATAATAAACATAAAAAAAAAAAAGAAAAAGAAATGAAGTGTTCTAAGTGAGTAGTAAAGGAAAGACATACAGAAGAAATGAATTTTTCCTACTCAGGAACTATATTCAGAAATTATACTCACCTCTAACTTGAAGTGTTCCTCACACAGGAATTTATGCTTTTACCAAGTTCCCATTATAACTGTTAGGTAGAAGCTAGACAAGAGCAGTGGAAGGAATGCCCCGAGGCAGAGTCCCAAGTCCTTGAAGGGGAATGATAGAGACATGAGCTACAGGCAAGGACTATGATATAAAAAGCTACATGATATAAGCCCAGGAGCTCAACATCCTGACCTTATGGCTTCTAAGACTTTGGGTCTGACAGATCAAGAGCCACAGGTATAGAACATACACTCTCCTCTCCTACCTTTGCCACAGGGTAACCACTAGAGTCATTACAGTGCATTTGCTTTATGGGATACAGCCCACCCCACACCCCCAGACTCCCACACTGAGAAAGGCTGCCAGTTCCAGTACAAACTTTGTACTCAAAATTTCCCCCTCCCAACCTGTGGGAGAAGCTGCCCAAACGATTGGAAGCAGCTTCCATTAGAGACCACCCTACTGTACTCCACAGCTCCTCCTAGACCAGAGAGACCCAATAACATCCAATTCGAAAACAACCTAGGGGCCACTTTGACCTTGAGAAACCTGCCTGCTCTACCACCTTAAGAGTGTACTTTGGCTGTAATAAACTGCTTTGTGCTTGCTACTTTCCTTCTGGTTTATCTTTATTTGAGCACAGATCCCCACAAAAATGTTGTGGTGGAGAATCCAAAGACCAAGACCTTCATTCACACAACACAGACTCCATCTCACCCCTAACATTACCATGGGTCACATAATATACCTCAGTTTGTATCCACTTGGGGACACAGTTTCAGAATCTACCTGAATCACACCACAATTTGTCCCAGTAGTTTTTTCATGGTGACTCCAGGCCAGAAGAAATACCTAATACTTCCATTTATTAAATAGTTAGATCCAAATAACTTAAGTATTTAGGTCCTCTTGAGCACCATGTAAATTCTAAAATCACTGAAATCACACTGGACACCACCATGGACAATTCCCGATTTCAGTGATTCTCATACAGTACTTGTATGTTACCTCAAAACCACTGAAAATCCACCTTCACAAATATATAACATCAAAAGGAATGTAGTAAAATTGTGAAGTAACTATAACTGGTGGTTTAAGCACTTTCTAACAGATACATTTCCCTCAAAAATGTAATGTAAATCCTGTTAGTTTCCTATGGCACTCCCGAGCATCTCTTGTGCACAGTTTGGACATCTCAAGTACAGTAGATATCAGCAATAACTCTGTGAAAGAATGAGTAAAAGGTTACTAACAGAGACTGAACACATAACAGACAATTAGTAAGGGAGAGAAAAGGGAGTAGGGTACAGACAGAAGGTATGAGAGAGGAAGAGTGAGCGGCAAAGAGAGTTTTTAACAGAATATTACCTAGAGAACAAGAAAAAGACAAAGACAGGAAGAAACAGAGACAGATGGTCAAGGAGAGACAGAAAGACAAAGAAGGAGAGACAAAATGAAGGAGACAAATGGACAGACAGGGAGAGAGAAAAAAAAAAACAAAAGGCAAAGGGGGAGAAACAGGTTGGTGGTCAGGAACAGAGACACAGTGAAGTAGGGAGAGAGAGACACACAGAAACAGATGAACAAATACAAGGAGAGAGGGTCAGACAAGGGTGAGACACCATTAGAAAGACAGGGAGAGTCCCTGGGTGGCTCAATCGGTTGAATGGCCAACTCTTGATTTCAGCTCAGATCATGATTCCAGGGTCATGGGATCAAGCCCCATGTAGGGCTCCACACTAAGCATGAAGCCTGCTTAAGATTCTCTCTCTCTGCCCCTCCCCACTCGACTCATGCATACACACACATATGCTCTCTCCCTAAAATAAGAAGAAGAAGAAAGGCAGGGAGAGATAAAAGGGGAAAGAGTGAATCAGAGACACAAGGAGAAACTGTTGGTGAGAAAAAGGCAAGAAGGACATGGCTATCAGGACCAGGAAGGCACAAGTGAAAGGAGAAAAGACTAAGAGAGACAGAGAGGCAGTGGGCACACAAGAGAAAAGGAGAAAGGAGAGCAGGAAGGAAGAAAGAAAGGAACTCAGGGAAGACAGAAGGGAAGGAAGCTTCCCCTCACACCACCTCTACCCAGGGGAACAAAGATTGTATCATCAACTCATTACTTAAAGGCATGATCCCTACAGTTGAATAATACATGAAAAAGAACCAGGAATTAGCACAATGATTTAAAAAAAAATTTTTTTTTTAATGTTTATTTATTTCTGAGACAGAGAGAGAGCATGAGTGGGGCAGGGGCAGAGAGAGAGGGAGACACAGAATCTGAAGCAGGCGCCAGGCTCTGAGCTGTCAGCACAGAGCCTGACGGGGGGGGGGGCTCGAACTCACAAACCGTGAGATCATGACCTGAGCCGAAGTCAGTCGCTCAACCGACTGAGCCACCCAGGCGCCCCAGCACAATGATTATTAATGATATATTAGTATTAATGGCACAGCTCTGAACACCAGGGGTCTTTCTGGCCATAGGGGAAAATGTCTCACTCTGCACAGTATTAGAAAATATAATCTACACTCTTACTTCAGATACTAATATCCTCATTGACAGAATTTTGTAGAGTTTCGTGAGCTTCCAAGGGTCTCTGCTCCAAGCATC
The DNA here is from genome assembly GCF_022079265.1 of Lynx rufus. NCBI lineage: Eukaryota > Metazoa > Chordata > Mammalia > Carnivora > Felidae > Lynx > Lynx rufus. The sequence goes on along the minus strand of NW_025814829.1, from coordinate 36,354,150 downwards.
CAATATAATTTACCAATAATTTCTTTTTTCCTAAAAAGACTAAAGCCACTAAAATAAAGAACCAATTTCAAAAGAGGAAAATATTACATTCTAATTCATTATGTTTTCAGGACACACCAGCAACACATTGCTTTTCAATGTGTTAAAAGACTAACATAAGCTGGGTTTTTTTTTAAACAATTTATTGAAATTTCAAAATTAATGAAACAGAAAGTAGACAGAAGAATAAACCCCAATATGTCCAATGTTCAGCTTCAACAATTATTAACACTTTGCCAATATCATCATCACATTTTAACCACAAAAAATAAAACTATAAATATATTTGTAATTTTTTTATTGTTTAAAAATTTTTAAATGCATTTTGATTTAAACATATTGGGACTTTAAATCAATTACTATACTGCTAATTATTATGAAATTATCATACAAATGTTAATTTGGGTTTCCAGAATTAGAACCTCTGTTCTTAGATTCAATAAAGCAATGTCTATGCATTTCCTTGGTAGCTATATATGCCAGGTTTTCTAAGTATTTTACAAATGCAGATTATTCAAAATCTGTTCCAGGAAAACAAAGTGTTACCATCCAATGATCAGGATTATGTTTATAAAATTAATTTGGAAAATATATTATAGTTTATATAATCCAGTGATTCTCACACTTAGCTGTACAGTATAGTAAGCCAAAGGGCTTTAAAATATACAGATGCCCAAGTTCCAAGATTCTGATTTAGTCAGTTTAGGATTCATCCTGTACATTGAAATGCTTTTGTTTTTGTTTTGAATGTTCCCCCAGATGATTCTAATGTACAACCAGGGTTAGGAATCACTGATCTAGTCCAGCTTCCTATCAAATACAAAATTTCCCTCCAATATCCCTGTGTAGTAACCATCTGACAACCAATTCCAGTATTTACTATATCTCAATCAATTTAACTTGTTAAACAAAGAAAACCAGGGGGGCCCTGGGTGGCTCAGTTGGTTAAGCATCCAACTCTTGATTTTGGCTCGGGTCATGATCTCAGGGTTCCTGGGATTGAGCCCTGCATCTGGCTCCCCAATGATAGTGCAAAGTCTGCTTGGGATTCTCTCTCCCTTTCTCTCTCCGCTTCTCCCACTTGTGCACGCACACACTCACTCTCTCTCTCAGAAGGAAGGATGGATGGAAGGAAGGAAGGGAGGGAGGGAAAAACCACAAGCCCAAGGTGTTGTCACTTAGAAGTTCCCAAACCAGGGCTTAATACTCCATCTAATTGCAGTTTCAACCTCCCTAGATAAGAGGACTTAAAAGGTCAGTCAGGAAATTATTCTTTCCATCAGTGCCAATGGATCCTCATCAATGTTACCTGGATACTCTCTGTCCCCCAAAGAAAAATGAGGTAATCTGAATAAGATACTGCTTTTACCCTAGTCTTCCCTGAAACAATTATTTTCTTTTGCTAATCACTTTCTTCACCCCCCACCCTCCATCTTTAAAAATCTTCCATTTTATACAACTCCTTAGAATGACTCTCTACTTGCTCTATGGAGTAGATGGAGTACCGCCCAATTCATAAATCATTTAATGAAGCCAATTAGATCTCAAATTTATTTGTTTGAATTTGTGAAACAGATTTTAGGGCAATTCTGATTATTTGAAAGTTCTAACAAGCAAAATTTGCTGCTCCATACCTACCTACCAAATTTTTACCTTATGTAGTCATATAAAATTCTTATTCTTCTTCATTATCAGAGCTATGAAGAAAAATTCAATATCCTTTTAAGAACATGGTACCTATAACCATTCACATTACTCCAGAAAAAGATGATCTGATTAGTGCTTCACACAGTATTATCACCTTTCTTGTTCTATACAACTTAATACAGAGCATTAACCTTTTTTGAAAGCTGTATCTTACTACTGGCTCAGACCAAAGAAACAGGTAAATCCCTAGATATTTTTTATATTAACTATAATCATGTTATCATTCTCCCATTCTACAGGTTTTTTAAAGTTATCATTTATCCCATCCTAATATATCTAACAGTGGTGTGCTGATAAATGTTCTCTAATGTGGCAGGCTGATTTTGTAGCTTTTACCAGTATCTATAATATAAATACACCCATCACGGTCAATTTCAAGCTACTAACTAACACCAAACAAGGGACTGGGAAAAGATGCAGACATTTATCATAAGGCCACATGAGGCAGCTCCAGCACACCACTAATTACAACTCATCACTCTTAACTGGAAGTTTCCATCACAATCTTTAGAATCCTGTTTTGAAAATACATTTTTCAGCCCTTCCTACCCCAAAGATTCTGATGCAGAGTGTACAGACTGGAATCCAAGCATTTGTATATTTTTAACAATCTCCAGGTGGTTCTGAATGACACACCCCCATAAAAAAATTTTTTTTAACTCATCAAGATCTTTTTTTTTAACATGTCTTCTGTCAAAAGAGACAAATTTTTTAATTGCTTCATGAAAAAAATTTAAACCATGCCTTGTCTTCATTAAAATAATTACTAAAAATAATAAACTAAAACTTTCCCTTTCAGCTGGCACAAATCTGTCAATACTCTGTTAGAAGTTGTTTAATCAGCCACAAATCCCCCTAACTATATTACCATCCATCTCACATTTTTCCTCCTGTCCACTCGCGTGGCATGACAAGTTAAAAAACTGTCTTCCTGAAATTTTCTGCCTATGTCATTCTCCTAATCAACTAGGAAAACCAACTTTAAAAGAAAACTAGGTGAGTTTAGCATGACTTGCTTTTGTGAACCAATATGCACTCCTAGAAGATGAGCAAATTACTGAACACTCAAAAATAATACATTTAAATAAGGTCCAGTTCCAGGAAAGAGGGAGTAACTAGAAGCCAAATAGCACACACATTCAACAACTGGAATACTGAATAAAATACCTAAGTGATCTGTTTTAAAGTAGCAAGTAGCTGCTGAAAGAACATACACTAGAGGTAAAAGACCCAATTCCAGAGAGAGAAGAACCTTAGAGAGGTGAATTGACCTTCTGTAGCTGCTGAGCCTTGCACACTGGCTTATTTGATGCTGTGGCATGAAGCCAAGACTCTGGACTTTGCCTGTGCAAAGAACTGCAGCTGGGAGCCAAATAAAGCAATAAGGTTTTTAACAGTGACAAATGCTTGCACTTTAAGAAATGAAGAAAAGAAACAAACAAAAAAATAAAAAAATAAAAGGGGGGGGCACCTGGGTGGCTCAGTGGGTTAAGCATCTGACTTCGGCTCAGGTCATGATCTCTCAGTTTGTGAGTTCAAGCCCCATGTCACTGTGCTGACAGCTCAGAGCCTGGAGCCTGCTTTGGATTCTGTGTCTCCCTCTCTCTCTGCCCCTCCCCAGCTTACACTCTGTCTATCTCTCTCAAAAATAAATAAACATTAAAAATGAAAAATTTAAAAAAATGAAAAAAATAGTAAGTTAACCCAAAGAGGGAAAAGGAAATAAAAAATAATAATTTTAAAAAGCAGAAATCAATAAAATACAAATCAAGGCAAACAATAAAGAAAGGAAACCAAAACAGTGCTTTGAAGAGATCAATAAAATTGACTTTCATTCATAATGATCAGAAAAAAAGATAATATACAATTTTCCAAAACTGAAATGAAAGACAACCTATGTTACAGATCTTGGAATCATCAAAAAATAAGAAGGGAGTATCACAAATGCCTTTTGCAAATAAACCTGACAATGTTAGAGGTAATGTTCAAATTCCTTGAAAGACAAAAATTACCAAACCTTACTCATGAAGTATATTCAACTTCTAGTAAAAAAAAAAAAAAAAGAAAAAAGAAAAAAAAAGAAAAACCTTCTCATAAAACTATAGCGCTTTTTATCAAATAGAGGAACATAAGTCTCAACTCATTCTATGAGACCATCATTACATTCCAAAAAAGGAAAACTGCTGACCAATATACCTCATGAACAAAGACACAAAAATCCTTCACTAAATTTTAGCAACTCTAATCAGGAATATATAAAATAATTAATAATAATAATAATAATAATAATAATAGTGTCATGACCAAGTGGGATTTATCCCAGGAATACGAGGTTAGGTTTGACATTCAAAAATGAGTCAATGTAATTTACCATATTAACAAAATAAAGAAGAAAAAATATACAGTTATCTCAATAGAGGCAGAAAAAGCATTTGACAAACACCAACATCCATTGTTCATAAAATCTCTCAGTAAAATAGGAACAGAAAAGGTAACTTTCTCAATATGATAGAGGATCAACAAACACCTACAGCTACTGATTCCACCAGTGTCTCCATACTTATTTCTGAGACTTTATTGAAAAGAATTACTTCTTGAAGCGCCTGGGTAGCTCAGTCAGTTGAGCGTCAGACTTCAGCTCAGGTCATGCTCTCAGGGTTTGTGAAGTCAAGCCCTACATTGGGCTTGCTACTGTCAGTACAGAGGCCACTTTGGAACCTCTGTCCCCCTTCTCTCTGCATCTCCCCCAATCACACACTCTCTCTCAAAAATAAACATTAAAAAAAGAGAGAAGAATTACTTCTTCAGTGTGATATTCAGGAGGTATATAACAGATCTAAAAATAGGATTAATGACCATAGAAGTAACTCTAACAATAAATTAGAACTGTAGTATTCTCCTTTGCATCCTTACCTTATTTGTGGAGCAACCTCATTACCTAATAACAGGTAAGTCTCCTTATAAATTTCGTCTTTTGCACCTTATTGTCTCACATCTTTTTATTTATTTATTTTTTAAATATTTATTTATCTTTGTGAGAGAGACAGACAGACAGACAGACAGAGTGTGAGCTCGGGAGGGGCAGAGAGAGGGAGACACAGAATCCGAAGCAGGCTCCAGGCTCTGGGCTGTCGATGCGGGGCTTGAACTCATGAACCATGAGATCATGACCTGAGCCGAAGTCGGACGCTTACCTGACTGAGCTACCCAGGCGACCCCTCACATCTCTTTTTAAAGACATTCCGAGCTTCTGAGGCTAAACAGAATCTGATTCTACTCTTAACAAAAACTTTGGGAGGTCAAGTGTAATACTAGCCTCTGAATGAAAGGCCTTCTATATCCATCAGGGGCTTTGCTGATCAACGAAATTAACCAATTGATAAATTTATTAAATCCTCAAAGCAAAGGAGACATAATGAAGTTTAAGTTCCACTGCTGCCAGACCCAATCTATCAGAGGAGAAAAACAAACATTTTAAAAATGAGATTGTTTAACTTTCAACTATTTTTTTTTTTTCAGGTAAGCTCTATACCCAATGTGGGGCTTGAACTCACAACTTGGAGATCAAGAGTCGCATGTTCCACCAACTAAGCCACCCAAGATCCCTAAACTATTTTAAAATTTAACAAATAAAGAACTAACAGTTATATACATGATAAACAAAGCCAAATTTATTTGACTTTTCCCAAAACTGACTCATTCTCTTTATTCCTATTGCTTAAACAAAACTGTTAATACTGCTCATTTCACTTAGTGCCTCCCTCCTACTATTCTCTCATCTACCAGTCCACAAATTTTCTCCATGCCATTTTATCCTCTTTCATAATTTTGATTATGTTTATAAAATTATGTGTGCTCACATCTGCCCAGATCTCCCTACATCTTCCTCTATAATGTTGGTCTACCACTGGCTAACCACTCACATCTCCCTCTCCGTTTTTAAGGATTAACCTAATTGGTTCAGTGAGATGTAACCAAGTCAGCTGCCCAACAGTACCCTACAATTTTATTCAAACATGTCCTTTTTTTTTTTTTTTTTTTTGGTACTGCAACAGCATTGTATGGTGACACATGGTAGCTATACTTGGAGTGTACATAGCATAATGTACAGAGTTTCTGAATCACTACTTAGTACACCTGAAACTAATACAACATTGTGTGCCAACTATACCTCAATTTAAAAATGGGGGAAAATACACTGAGATACATTATCAATTTTCATAACACCAGAGCTAGAAAACTGATGACGATGAGAGAGGGGCAGAGTGAGACTGACAAACTAAGAGAAAATTCATATTCACTGGAATAGGAAAGAAAACATCTGACTTCTAGCAGCAGAATTCTAACGTGTAAATAATTTCCAAAAAAGAATTTAATGCCTAATCAAACCAATCAAACTTGAGAGTGGTGAACTAAAGATATTTTAGACATTCAAAGTCTTTAAAAGGTTGGGGCACCTTGATGGCTCAGTCGGTTGAGCATCTGAGTCTTGATTTTGGTTCAGGTCATGACCTAGGGTCATGGGATCGAGCCCTGCATCAGGCTCCATCCCAGGGCCATAGATCAGGCCCTGCATTGGGCTCTGCATTGAGTGTGGAGCTTGCTTAAGATTCTCTCTCTCCCCCTCTGCCCTTCATCCCCAATCACGTGCTCACTCTCTAAAATTTTTTTAAAAGTCTTTAAAGGGTCACTATTCCCATATTCTTTCTAGCCCTCAGCCCTGTAAGATGCATTATGTATTACTGTCTCTTGCATTAATCTTAAAGCATCTTTTGATGAGCTACAGCATGGTAATTAGACAAGCTTGTGAGTTCTCTGATAGAATTCTGAGTTATCACTATCTTACAGCTATGCACATTACACAGATCTTTCTAGTTGTTGAAACAAAGAAAAGATTTTCCAGTCTCGTGTGATGATTTCAAACATTCAGGTGTTAGACAACTGCATATACTAACTGGTCACTATTAGAGGCTGGAAATAGATCTATTAATTTCAGCAAGGTTAGCCCTGTCTAGAGTTGTCCATAGTGTCAACTCAGCTAAAACAAAACAAAACAAAACAAAATGGCCACTTTATGGATTATGGCAAGACATGTTCAGCAAAAACCAAAATTCCTTCTTTCCTTTTCAGTCCTCTCCTGCTTCATAACTATTATCAGAAGCAGGAATGCACCAGTTCAACACCTAGCTGATTAAAAGGTGTTTAATAACTAACTGTTGACTGGCCACCTGCTGAACTCACTGACTAGAAGACTGTATGAAGCCTGGCTCCAGAGCTGCATGGTTAATTATCTTTCCTGATTCTACAGTCTGGGAGCAATATGGGAAATGCCCATAGTAACTGGTCATAAAGGCCTCCCTAATTAGCAAGCAAATCAAAGTATGTAATAGAGAAAAGGGTATAGAGGAACAGAAGACCAAATTCTGACCTTGGCCTTATAGATGATCAAACTGTACTTTATATATGCAAATTGATGTATGATCTGGAGAAGATAATTAACTCTTAGATAAAATCTGAAATGTCACTGTTACAATTCCATGACTTTTTTTTAAACTCTGAGTTTTGTGTTAAAATCTAAATTACATTCAGGTCATTTGCAACTCAGCGTGAAGAAGCTTCAGGTTCATTTACAAGACAGAATATATACACAGAGTACAAAGCTTTGTGAAAACAGGGAAAAGGGTATACAAACAAGAGTGGATAAAGTCAGAGGGGTGCCGGGGTGTCTCAGTCAGTTAAGCACCTGACTCTTGATTTTGGCTCAGGTCATGATCTCAGTTTGTGGGTTCGAGTCCCATGTCGGGCTCTGCACTGATGGTGCAGAGCCTGCTTGGGATTCTCTCTCTCTTCCTCTTTCTCTCTGCCCACGTGTACTCTATCTCTCTCTCTCAAAATAAGTAAACCAACTTGAAAGGGAAAGAAAGAAAGAAAGAAAGAAAGAAAGAAAGAAAGAAAGAAAGAAAGAAAGAAAGAGGAAAGAAAAGAAAGAAAAAGGGAGAAAAACAGAGAGAGGGAAGGAGAGGAAGGAAGGAAGGAAGGAAGGAAAGAAGGCAGGCAGAGATTAGCTTCATTTCTATGAGGGAGCAGCTCCATAGACCTCTGTGGTATTGAGTCCCTTCACATGCTTGAGGGCCATCCAAAATCCAAAACGGAAATGAATTTTCATCTTTAAAATCCATTTGTAGTAAAAACTCAACATGTATGTGATCTTTGCAATCTTGATCTTTGCAATCTTGCAATTTTGATATCAAAACCCTCTGGTAGCTACCTGGAGCATTCACTTGATGTGTATGATGCTTGATTTCTGGTCCAACAGTCAAGAAAAAACCCACCAACAGTCTTGTTTACTTCCAAAATGCATTTTTAATCCACCCATTTAATTTGGTCTCCACTTGTGTACTAACTTGTTACTGCAAACTAGTGTTTTGAAAGTGGTTTTGCACCAAATTGTGATTCGAACTTGTTTTGAATAACCTGTTTTGATGAAATTGTTTTGAAGTTTGATATTAAGACTTCCCCCATCAAGCTCTCACACCTGCAAGGCCAGGCCTCTGGTTCCCTTTGAGCCACAGTCCTTCCATCCAGGAAGCTGGTGTAGGGCACCCTGATGGGCTTCTGAGGCAGATCAAGCTGTGGTTTACCAGGCTTTTCTTGGGTAGCCACAAGATGAGTGGATCTCTGCCTCAAATATTTTCTATAATGATCTATATCTACTGTGCATTGGAAGCCACATAATGAAGCAATATAAAGTTGAATAAAATAAAGCCCTAACTTTAAATTCATAGATGATTAATAAAAAATTTCAAGTAAAAAAATTAATTATATTAGACAACCTAGCAAAAATGGATAAATTCCCAGAAATATACAATCTTCCAAAACTGAATCAGGAAGAAATAGAAAATCTATATAAACTAATTACTAGACAATGAAATTCAATCAGTAATCACAAAACTTTAAACAAACAGAAGTCCAGGACCAGATGGCTTCACAGATGAATTTACCAAACATTTAAAGAAGAGTTAATACTGATTCTCCTCAAACTATTCCAAGAAAGAGAAGAGGAAGAAAAGCCCCAAATTCATTATACAAGGCCAGCCTTACCCTGATACCAAAATTAGATGAAGACACTACAAAAAAAGAAAACTCCAGGTCAATATCCCTAATGAACACAAATGTTAAAACCCTCAACAAAATATTAATAAACCAAATTCAGTAATATAGTAAAAGAATCATTCACCATAATCAAGCAGGATTTATTCCAGGGATGCAAAGGTGATTCCATCTCTGTAAATCAATCAGCATGATACATCACATTAACAAAATGAAGGATAAAAAACGTGATCTTCGCAACAGATGCAAAAAAGCATTTAACAAAATTCAACATCAATTCACGATAAAAACTCTCAATAAAGTGCATTTAAAAGGAACATACCTCAACATAATAAAGGTCTTATGTGAAAAACCTACAGCTAACAACATACTCAATGGGCAGGTTTTCCTTTAAGGTCAGGAACAAGACAAGGATATCCATTCCCACCACTTTTATTGGAAGTCCTAGCCAAAGCAGTAAGACAACAAAAAGAAATAAAAGACACCCAAATAGGTAAGGAAGAAGTAAAACTGTCACTATTTGCAGATGATGTGATATTGTATATAGAAAGCCCTAAAGACTCCACCAAAAAACTACTAGAACTAATAAATGAATTCAGCCAAGTTGCAAGATACAAAATGAATACACAGAAATCTGTTGTGTTTCTATACACTAACAACAAAGCAGCAGAACCAGAAATTAAGAAAACAATCTCATTTATAATTATACATAGACACAAAAATTCTTAGGAATAAACTTAACCAAAGAGGTGAAAGATCTGTATTCTGAAAACCATAAACACTGATGAAAGAAACTGAAGACAGCACAAATAGATATTCCATGTTCGTGGACTGGAAGTATCAATATTGTTAAAATGTCCATACTACCCAAAGCAATCTACAGATTCAATGCAATCCCTATCAAAATACCAGCAGCATTTTTCACAGAAACAGTATAATCCTAAAAATTTGTATGGAATCAAAAAAGGTCCCAAATAGCCAAATTAATCTTGAGAAAGAAGAACAAAGCTAGAGGTATCACAATCCCAGATTACAAGATACACTACAAAGGTACAGTAATTAAAATAGTATAGTATTGGTACATAAAAAGACACATAGATCAACAGAACAAGATAGCCTAGAATTAAACCCACACTTATATGATCAATCAATCTAAGACAAAGGGGGCAAGAATACAGAATAGGGCAAAGACAGTCTCTTTAATAAATGGTGCTGGGCTACATGCAAAAGAATAAAACTGGACCACTTTCTGTCTCCATACACAAAAATAAACCTAAAATGGATTAAAGACCTAAATACGAACCAGAAACCATAGAACGAACAGAAAACAGGAAGTAATCTCTTAGACATGAACCTTAACAACAAATTTATGGATAGGTCTTCTCAGGCAAAGGAAACAAACGCAAAAATAAACCACTGGGACTATACTAAAATAAAAAAAAACTTTTGCACAGCAAAGAAAACCATAAACAAAATGAATAGGCAATCTACTGAATGGGAAAAATATTTGCAAATGACAAGTTTTAAAAATCTTTAAAAATAACAATTATGATGATGATGATGATAGGATCAGTACTGTAAGAAAACCATACATAAAAGTTTCATGAGAAGACAAAGATTAGAAAAGGACATGACATTTAGCTGGGAGCATGAGTTTGCTAGTTACATTTCAAGACAAAGGGCATTCTAAAACCACAGAACTAAGATGCACAAAATCAAAAAGACAAAAGTAATTGTTATCCAGACATCAGCATCCCTATTCCTATCTTTGAAGACAAATAAATAGGTCTCAGGTAAAAACAATCACTATAAATACAAATATTCATGAATTTGTGAGGTCAAAATGAAGGTGTTTCAGTTAAAATGTTTGCTTTTTTTTTTTTTTAGCTGCAAATAACATAAGACCTAAATAAAAATGGTTTAAACAAGAAAAAAATTTATTATCTCACATAACAGGAAGTCTGGAAATAGGGCAATTCCAGGGTTCATTAATTTTGGATCAACATCAAAGATTCAGACTTTCCACCTTTTTGCTCAGCCACCCTCAGCATGCCAGCTGTTCCCCTTGTAGAAGACGGCTGCAGCAGTTTCAGGAACAATATCAACACAACACATGTCTATGCAGGAAAGGATTTATTTCTTCTCTTGGGTCTCTTCTTATAAAAGCAAGGAAATCTACATAGACATCCATACTCCAGAAATCCTCACCTCAGGTTTTATTTGGCAAAGCAGTCACATGCTCACTGCTAAACAGTGTCCTAAACCAGTCATTTTAAAACTTTTTATCTCATGACCTCTTGTACACTCTTAAAAATTATTAAAGACCCTCAAAAAGCTTAGTTTATAGGAATAATATGTATCACAATTTACCATAATAGAAAGAAGTTTGAGAAATGCTTACAATATGTATTTATCAATTTGCTTAAAATGAAAATAACATTAACTAAAGATAACTTTTCCAAAAGGTAAAAAACTTAATGAAAAAAATGGCAGTGTTTTATTATAATTTTGTAAATCTCTCTAATACCTGTCTTCTCTTTCTTGTCCATTGAGTATCTCACATCATATAGTCTCTGGAAAAATTCCACTATGCACTCATGATAGAATGAGATTTTCTTTTTAATTAGTAACATCTTAGCAAATAATGATGAAAGTAGTTTATACATCACATACTCCCAGAAAAGATCTCAAAGACCCACTAGGGTCCACATTTTAAGAACCTCTGGCTTAAACCAAATGCAATTCATCCCCTGAGGCTGGGAAGGGTTCAATTTCCCTGGAACAAAGCAACTCAAAACCTGAAAAAAACTAGAATTCAATTAGCAAGTGAAGAAAAGTAGAAGAAAGAGAAAGACTATTTAAAAAACAAGCTATAGCAACCAACAGCAGCTAGTAAAGGTGATTGAGAAGGGAGGGTTTAAAAGTCTTAGAAACTAAAAAACTGTCATAAAATCAATGCTCTAAAACAAAATGAGGTTTAATTTGAAAAAACTACTAAGAAATCACTTGTAACAGGAGCGCCTGGGTGGCTCAGTAGGTTAAGCATCCGACTCTTGATTTTGGCTCGGGTCATGATCTCACAGTTCCTAGGATTGTGCCCTGTGTCAGGCTTTGCTATGACAGCAAGCAGCCTGTTTGGGATTTTCTTTCCCTCTTTCTTTGCCCCTCCCTCCCTCTTTCTTTGTCTCTCTCTCTCTCTCAAAATAAATAAACTTAAAAACAAAAAAGAAATCATTTGTTACAGAAAATTTGTGCTACACAGAATATTTACCCAAATCTTACAACCACTATGAAACATTTATGCAAGTAAACAAATAATCTGAATTCCTATTCTATAATCCCTGAGATATTAACTACATTCAGTTTAAATGACAGAAGAGAAGCAAGGGTTGAGGTAACTAAGCTAAAGTACAGTACAATTACTTTTATATAAACAGAAACATGTGTTAACAAGGCATAAGAATCACTATACTGTACACCTGAAACTAATATTACACTGACTAGAATTTAAATAACAATTTAAAAACAAAAATAATAAATAATAAATAAAAACTTGTTTAAAAAGAAAAAAACGAGGTATAAAATCATAACTGGCAACTTCATTTGTAAGGTAAAATAAGTTCTGCAAAAAGTTGCAAATTGACTTAATTTTATCAATAGTTTTTACTCAGACCTATGGAACAAAGTGTTTTACTCTTTAATAGTTGTTAATCCATTAATAGCACTAACAGTACTGCCTCACAATTCAAACTAATTTTAACTCGTTTTCTTCCAAACACTGGCTCGCTATTCAACAATATCCTATGAATTTGACACCATTCACCGAATACTGTTAGGAAAATTCTCACACAAACCAAGTCATACAGTGCCTGCAGGCTAAAGATACTGAGAAACTACTATAGAGCATTATGAAATACACCCCAAACTTTAATTACTTGTCGAAGACTTAATTACATTAAAAAGTAACTACAAAAGGCATTTGAACCTATCCAGTGTCCCACACCTACAAAGTTGGAACTCTTATGGGTACAGGTACTTGTATTTCACCACAAAGTTAAAACTAAACAAGTGAAATTTAGAATACCCATAAATAAAAACTGTTTCAATAATTCATACCAAAAATATTTCTACATACATCAGTGATAATATCTTAGCAAAACAAAGTACATTTTATTTCATCCTTCTCATTGCAAATGGCCAGGAGAAAAAACAGCCTCCCAAGGTCACCAACTTTTTTTTTAAGTTTACTTACTTATTTTTGAAACAGACAGAGAGAGAGAGAGAGAGAGAGAGAGAGTGAGCAAGTGAGGGAAGGGCAAAGAGAGAGGGAGAGAGAGAGAATTGCAAGCAGGCTCACACTGCCAGCGCAGAGCCCAACAAGAAGCTTAAACTCACTAACAGTGAGATCATGACCTGAGCCGAAATCAACAGGGGACACTGAACTGACTGCACCTCTTAGGCACCCCAAGGTAACTAACTTTAAACAGGGCTACCTTCACATCAATAAAGTGAACCCTCCAGTCCAACCTTAACTCCTCAAAACAATCCATGCTCCCAAATTCTTCATATTCCTACTTACCTTAGTAATCAACCAAAACTTCCACAGTAAGCCTACATTAGATGTCAGAATGAAAGCAACCTTAGAATCATATCATTCTGTACAGTAAGAAGAAAGAAAATAATAATTGTTCTCACCCATTTGAAGATTTCTACAATTCTCAGGATGTTTTATAAAAATTGCACAATGGAATCTGCTTTTGAAAAATAATATATTTAGGTTCCAGCCAACAGAAATGAAAGCTTAATTCCAAGAAGAAAAAAATAATTTGAGAAGCCACATAAAACCACAATGTCAAATGTCTTAACCATGTAAAAGAATAAAAGAGGACAAATAAAAGAACAAAAAAGTTGGGGAGAGAGAAAAAGAGTGGGTAAGAGTTAAGGAAAAAGAGTAATTGAATGAGAAACATGTCAAATATAAAAAGAAAGTATATTATCTTTTTACTTGTAAGAGGTCCAAAACTGATCAGAAGAACTGTAATTTCTTACTCAATCACTAACTAGTGACCCTGGGGAATTTGGTTCGTCTCTCTAGGTTTCTGTTGCCTCATCTTCTAAATTAAGGGGAATGGACAAAGTCAGCTTTTCCCAAAGTGCTTCACAGAACTTTAGTCCTTAAAAAGAAAAAATGGTTCCACTTAAATAAATTTGTGAAACATTAATTACTGTATCCCCCTTGCTCTGAGATTCACAATGTATAATAAATAATAAGTTGGGAATGCCCTAGAGTTAAAAATAGTAATAATAATATTAACAAACCATAGTATAAAATCCTATTTTTGTTTTACAAACTGTTTCCCAAACTTATTTGGTCACAGAACACTTGCTCATAAATCATTCAACATACCACAGAATATTCTTTATGAAACATGAACCAAATAATCTCTGAAATCTCTTATTACTTACATCTATGAGTCTAAGTTTATATTTCTCATATATGCCACTAGACATATTACCATTAGAGAGTACTCATTTTAGCACACAAATACATATAAGGCACAATGAAATTCAGGCTCCAACTTGGGAAACAGGGCTGGGGCAGAAGAAATACTCTAGAAGAAGTCATCTTCTAAACAGAGAAAACCTGTTTCTTCTTATAAAACTGTAAGTAGGGAAACCAGCCAAAGATCCTTCCTGACATCCAGGGAAAAAAAAAGAAGAAGAAAATGACCCTAATGTGGACAGGAATAGGTATTTCTGCCGTAGAACTGAAAAGAGTGCCTTTTACAAGTCACTCTTGGGAATTCCAAGCTGATGGCAGTAATACTTAGTATTAGGGGAATTTGAGTAGCATGAATGCTCATAATGGAAATTGTGACAACCACCAAAAGAAGAAACACACTCAGACAGAAAGAATTCTAGAGCTGATACAGCCCAGTTTATCTGATACATGAATCCATCGACAACATTCCACATGAAGGATCGTCCAGTCCAGTCTTTCACTGACTACCTCCAGGAACTAGGAATCACATGGATAGCTCAATCTTTTAAGATGAAAATAATCTCACTAACATTTTCTTGTTGATCACTGATTTTTTTTTTTCTCATATAGATGATTTCAAGACCTTTCAAAGACCTCTTCTTTCTGAACTACAGTTTGATGACAAGATGGTTCAGTGGAAACAATGTTGAAATGATCTCCAGAAACTGAAAATCCAATCTTCAACACTTGTCACTGATTATCTGGGTAACACTGAGTAAACCAATAGCCCCTGGCTTTGGTTTTCTAAATTGAAAAATAAGGCAATTTCTAAGATCCATAAACACTCTAACATCCTACAATTCCAAGATTCATTATGGCATGGTTCATCCATTATAAATCTGTTTACCGTGGCTAAGGGTTCTAGTGTGTCTAAACCCTTCAGTTTGGTGCTCAGAATTAAATACAAATGGTCTATTCAGTAAAGAAGAGTGCAATTATTATCTTCCTTTTTCTTAATACTAAATTTACATTAATAAAAACTTTTATCAAATTAGATTTTCTGAAGCCAAATTACATTCAAATAACCATACCTTGTATCCAGGCACTGTGGATCCTAACAACTCTTAACCAATACTGCACTAAAGTTGCTCTCCCTTATCCCATACTTTCCAAACTGATTTTTTGGTACTGAGTATAAGATTTGAGATTTTTCTTAATTAGCCATCTTGATATGTTTAGGTTACCATCTCAGCCTTTTGGATTTCAATTGATACTCCAGAATACTAGCTATTCTTGCCAATTTATGAAGTGGTTGATTTCAATAGCATGCTACTATCAGTAGTTCTTAACAAAAACACTGATTAAAATGCTAATTAAAATGATCAACAGAAAATAGTAAAGCTTATACCCCCAAATTCTAGAAAAAGAAGAGCAAATTAAACTCAAAGTAAGCATACAAAAAGGAAATAAAGGTCAGAGAGGAAACAAACGAAGAGAAAAATCACTGAAATAAAAGCTGGTTCTTTGAGAACAATAAAATTAATAAACCTCTAGGCAAGACTGATCAGGTAACAAAAGGAAGACACAATTGCAAATATCAGTAATGAATGAAGTAATATAGCTACAGCTAGCAAAAGAATAATACAGAATATTATGGGCAACTATGTAAATCAACAATTTATATTAAATGTACAAATTATTTGAAAGACATCAGCTACCAAAGTTTACTCAATAAGAAATGAATAATCTAATTACCCCTACTTAAACCTTCCCAGAGAGAAAATTTTAGGCCTAGATGCCTTCATTGCTGAATTCTATCAAACATTTAAGGAAGAATAATACCAATTTAATACAAACTCTTCCAGAAAACTGAAGAGGAAAGAATTTTTCCCAATTCATCCTATGAGGCCAACACTACCGTAATGCCAAAACAAGGCAAAGATATTACCAGAAAAGACATCTATAAACAAATACAGATGTAAAAATTTTAATAAAATTCTAGCAAATCTAATTCAGCAATATATTTAAAAAGTATGCAATGACAAAGTAGAGTGCTATATATGGAGTATATGTACCCTGCCAAAATTCATATGAATCCTAATGCTCAATGTGGTTTTATTACAAGATGGGGCTTTTGGAAGGTTGCTTAGGTCCTGAGAGTTGAGCCCTCATTAATGAGAATAGTGCTCTTTACAAAAGAGACCCTACAGAGATTCCCTCATACCTCCTACCATGTAAAGTTACAGTGAGAGGGTGGGTATTAGTGAAGGAATGAACCCTCAACAGATACCAAATCTGCCAGCTCATTGATCTTAGACTTCCCAGTCTCCAGAACTGTGAGAAATAAGTATCTATTACTTATAAACCACTCAGTTTATAGTATGTTGGTAGAGTAGCCCAAACTGAGAAATAGTATTTATCCCAAAAATACAGAGTTGATTTTACATTTAAAAATCAATGTGGGGCGCCTGGGTGGCGCAGTCGGTTAAGCGTCCGACTTCAGCCAGGTCACGATCTCGCGGTCTGTGAGTTCGAGCCCCGCGTCAGGCTCTGGGCTGATGGCTCAGAGCCTGGAGCCTGTTTCCGATTCTGTGTCTCCTTCTCTCTCTGCCCCTCCCCCGTTCATGCTCTGTCTCTCTCTGTCCCAAAAATAAATAAACGTTGAAAAAAAAAAATTTTTTTAAAAATCAATGTAATTCATGATATTAACAAACTAAAAACAGAAAAACTATATGATCATATCAATAGATGTGGAAAGAGCACTCAAAAAATCCAACACTACTTACTCCTGATAAAAACTCTTAGGAAATTAGGATAGAAAGGATGTCCATTCTCACCACTTCTATATCCAACATTCTGTTAGAGATTCTGTCCAGTGTAATCAGACAAGAAAAAGAAATAAAAGATATCGAGATTGGAAAGGCAAAAGTAAAACTGTATTTATTAGAAGATGACATGACGGTATGTGTAGAAAATCTGACAGAATCTACAAAAAAAGTTCCCAGAACAAGTGAGTTTAGCGAAGTTGCAGAATACAAGATCAAAATACAAAAATCAACTGTACTTCTATTTACTAATGGTGAATAACTGGAAATTGAAATGGAAAGGCAAATACCATTACAACAGCGTCAAAAAATGTTAAATACTTAAGAATAAATCTAACTAAAGATGTTAAAAATTGTACACTAAAAACTACAAAACATGTTGAAAGAAACTAAAGAATACCTAAATAAAAAGATACATCTTATCTATAGGCTTGAAAATTAAAGATTAAATTTTATAGATTTATAGAATTAAAGATTAAAGATTATAGTTAAGATGTCAATTGTCCCCAGTATAGAGATTCAACACAACCCCAATCAAAATCTCAGTAGGCTTTTTGTAGAAATGGATACCTTATTCTAAAATTCACATGGAAATGCAAAAGACTTACAATAGCCAAAACAAGCAAAAGAACAAAACTAGAGAACACTACCTGATTTCAAATTTATTAAAACCTACAGTAATCAAACAATAGACCCACACATACACAGACAACTGACTTTCTTTAAATATGCAAAAACAATGCAGTGAAGAAAAGGATGGTGTTGGGGCGCCTGGGTGGCTCAGTCGGTTAAGCGGTTGAGCGGCCAACTTCAGCTCAAGTCATGGTCTCACGATTTGGAAGTTTGAGTCCGGCATCAGGCTCTGTGCTGACAGCTCAGAGCCTGGAGCCTGCTTAGGATTCTGTGTCTCCCTTCCTGTGCCCCTCTCCCACTCATGCTCTGCTCTCAAAACTGAAAAAACATTAAAAACAAAAAGAAAGAAAGGATGGTTTTGAAACAACTGATACCTGTACTCAAAAAGTGAATTTTGTTCCATACATCACATCACACACAAAAAATTAATGCAAAATGTACTGTAGACCTAAATGCAAAATCTAACAATGCTTTAGATGAAAACATAGAAGAAAACCTTTGTGCCCCTGTGTCTTAGTTCAGAATGCTATAACAAATCACCATAGACCAGGTGGCTTAAACAACAAAAATTTATTTCTCATAGTTCTGGAGGCTGGGAAATCTGAGATCAGTGTACCAGTGTGTTCAGGTTCCGGGGAGACATTCTTTTTGGCTACCAGTCAGCTGCCCTCTTATGTATCTTCACACAGCAGAGTACAGAGAAAGGAAGCAAGCGCTCTTAAGTCTTTTCTTATAAGGGCATTAACTCCATTAATGAGGGCTCTACTCTCAGAAACTAATACCTCTCAAAGGCCTCACCTCCGAAAGCCATCACATTGAAGATTAGGTTTCAACATATGACTTTAGGGGGAATACAAACATTCATATCATAGCACCATGAATTACACAAAGAATTCTTAGATCTGACCAAAAGCATGATCATAAAAAACAAATTTATAAATGAAACTATATTGAAATTTTAAAACTTCCACTCTTGAGAAGACAAGTTTAAGGGCATGAAAAGACAAGCTACATACTGGGAGAAAATCTTTGCAAAGTCTACCTCTGATAAAGGTCTGGTATCCAGACTATAAAAAGAACTCTCAAAACTCAGGAATAAGAAAACAAGGAATCTAATTTTTTAAATGAGTGAAAAATTTGAACAGACATTTCACCAAAGAAGCTATACAAATGGCAAACAAACACAAGGAAAATACTCAATTATCATCAGTCACTGGAGAAATGCAAATTAAAACCACAATGCGATATCACTATATTCCTACTAAAATGGCTAACATTAAATAAACTGACAGTACCAAGTACTGGTTAGGACATGGGAAAAATGGAATGCTCATACATTGTAAGTGGGAATGTAAAATGGAACAATCACTTTGGATCTGAAAATAACTTGGAATCAAAAAAGCCTAATAAATGAAAGTTGACATTGTATAAATAAACATATTTACATAAAATGTTAAGAAATGCAAACTGATCAATGGTGGAAAAAAGATCCAGTTAATGGAGGAAGGGTAAAATTAGATGGGGTGGGAAAGAGGGATTATGAAAAAGTGTGAGGAAACTTTTGGGAGTAATGGATATGTTCACTATCTTGATTATAGTGATTATTTCATCAGTGTATACAAATGCCATAACATCAGATTGTATATTTTAAATATATACAGTTTCTTAAGTATCAGTCATACCTCAATAAAGCTGTTAAAATATATATATTAATCAGGAATAAGAAAGAAAAACTGCTTTTCTTATCATTTTACATGCTTATAAGACTATAGGTATTCAAGGATTATCTTTTTAAAAATGCAGAGTAGACTTCATTTCATTTAGGAGAAAAATTTTTTATAAAAACAAAATATTTGGGTGGCATGGGTGGTTTTGTTGGTTGAGCGTCCAACTTCTTGATTTTGGCTCAGGTCATGATCCCATGGTTTGTGAAATCAAGCCCCGAATTAGGCTCCATGCTGACAGTGCAGAGCCTGTTTGGGATTCATTCATTCATTCATTCTCTCTCTCTCTCTCTCTCTCTCTCTCTCTCTCTCCCCCCCTCCCCCACTCGTTCTCACTCTTTCAAAGTAACTAATAATCTTTAAAAAAAACCAACAATATGCTTAATTTTATAACACAGAAAATTAAATGTTGTCTTTATGAAACTGTTTATAATTTTTAATTGCATGATAATACATCCATAAAAACATTTAAGAAAATTCATAACCATGCTTGGTTGGCTTAGTCCCATGTCGGACTCTGTGCTTACAGTGTGAAGAAGCCTGCTTAGAATTCAATTTCCCCCTCTCTCTGCCCCTCCCCCACTCAAATGTGTGTGTGTGTGTGTGTGTGTGTGTGTGTGTGTGTGTGTCTCCATGCATGCACTTTCTCTCTCTCTCTCAAAATAAAAATAAACTTAGAAAAAAATTCACAACCAGATTCCATTCTCCTGTTCTTCTGAATACCTTGGGCTTAAAGTAGCCAATTATCCTAGGAAAAATTACCCTGTAATAAAATCTCAACTAAAAAAATTCGTAACTACAAAGAATCATTCCAGACATGTATATTTACTGATAAGATTTTTCTTATATTTTTATGGTAGTAAAATTATATAACATAAAATCTCCCATTTTAACCATTTTTTACATGTACAATTTAGCAGTATTAAGTACACTTACAATGTTGTACAATCACCACCACTATTTCCAAACTTCTTCATTACCTTAAATGCATATACTACAGTAATCACCAAGTGTTTATTAAATGAAACAATAGCAGGAAATTGAAGATACTTTAGAACCAGTCTTGTAAATCACAGATGATGTGAAAGTCCACAAGAACAGAAGACAAAAATTACTCGCTAGTGATTAAATCCATCTGATAATTCAGAAAATTTATATTTGTAATATATGTTCAATTATGCTGCATGTCTACTTAATCTAAAAACAATGTAATACTGACTGAATATAGTGACCTCAGTCTACTTAGCTTTTCTAATTAATTTGACATAATTGTTTTATTCTAATTTCTCACTAGGGGTTCTTAAGGGACCTAAATAAGAAATGCTAATTGGAGATACTACTGCCATCCTCTTTGTGTTACTACTTTAGCACCAACACCAACACCTCCATGGAGAACAAGAGATTATGAGAAAAAATTGGTATATAGATTGAAGATATCCACAAGCAAAAGCAGAACCCCAAAAGATCTCTTCTTACTAAGAAATAAAAGCTCAAATCCTTCTAAAATATTTTTTACAAATGTCTAGAATTTATGTTTACAACAAACAACTTTTGCTTCTACTGGGATATTACAAATAAACATTGTGCAGATTTTTGGGAGAGTTAAGGTAAAAAGAAGAAAAAGATAACTAAAATCAGGAAGCATAACTCTCACTCTTCTAGGGTCGTAACACACAACCTAAAGAGAAGAGAATGAGGTCCTCCTGTATCCCACAGCCTTATTCAGATAGTGTTCTGTAGGCACATTAAAAAGTTTGAATCTCCCAAATCCAAACACCACCATGGACAGCTCTAAACTGAAAAAGAATTCCACAATTAAATAAATTAAATTACTACTCCATTCTAGTCAAAAGTGAACAAAAAAAATCTATTCAAGTGTTTACCTTGTTGCTTCTTTTTTTGACTATTATCAAAACAAGAAAAATACCATTCTAGCAATTGTTTAGATTCCCCAAAATTAGAAACTTAAATATGAATGCAAGGAAGTTTCAAAAAAAAAAATTCTACAAGTGACATAGACTGAGAAATTAGCAAGCAAAATAATGCCAACAATTACTTTATTGTAAACCTGGTTTTCCATTTAAGTAAATTCCACTTAAGAACTCTCTGTGTCTTGGGGTGCCTGGTTAGGTCAGTCCGAAGAGCACACAACTCTTGTTGTCAGGACATGAGTTCAAAACCCATGCTGGGTTCAGAGATTACTAAAAAAAAGAAATAAACTTAAAAAAAAATGGGGACTCCTGGGTGCCTCAGTTGGTTAAGCCTCTGACTCTTGATTTCAGCTCAGGTAATGATCTCACAGTTCAAAAGTTCGAGCCCCATATTGGTTCTGTGCTTCCAGTGAGAGCCTGCTTGGGATTTTCTCTCCCTGTCTGCCCCTCCCCTGCTCACTCTTTCTCACAATAAATAAACTTAAAAAAAAAGAAAGAAAGAATGCTGTGTCTTGATAAAAGTGATGGGTGCACAAAACTGAATGTACCAAAATGCCACTAATCTCAGTATACTTTAAAATCCCCACCTTGGACTCTGTGCTGACGGTGCAGAGCCTGCTTGGGATTCTCTCTCCCTTTCTCTCTGCCCCTCCCCCTTGCTCTCTTTCTCAAAAAATAAACTAAAAAAAAATTAAAAAATACAAAATAAAATCATTAATTTTATGTTATGTTAATTACACCAAAAAAAAAAATGCTTCTGTGCATATTCTGAGTCATGTACCTAACTAAAAATCATGAATCTGCTTTTCCCAATACTCTTAAAGAAGCAAGCATGTGGCCTTAAGTGTTAATGGCAGACAGCTGGAGGACCCCAACATGAAGAAAGACACAACTACAAAAAACATAAAACTTGCAGAACTGGAGATTGGATGGTACCACTTAAAGCCAACATTCCTCTGTATTTCCAATTGTGCAATCCATTCAGAACAGCACCAAGACTCTGTTTTTGAATGTGGATCATGTGGAACAAAGAACTCACAATGACCTCTGAATTCTAACCTGCATTAGACTAATAGCCCCAATGTTGGGTCCAATTAGAGTCCAACTTTAAAAAAAATTTAAGCCCCTTAGAAATTTGGTGTCATCCTTACAGCTCACTATTCTCCTCTAATAACCCTTTGCTTCATTTAAAGTGCTCTACTGAATCTCGGCTGAATGCCCTATGTACTTGCACCTCTGGTTTTGTCCTGTTGCTTCTCTGTGCCTCAACAGCCCTCTCCTGCAGCTGTAACTATGCTTCAAGACCCAATTCAAATCTCACCTCTTCCATTACTCATTCTTTTACTACATTATTTATGAACATTCTGCTATGGTCATTGTGGATAAACTGCTACTGAGAATATCTACCCAATATACTGTGTTATACTGTTAAAAATTCCTCTCTGCTGTAAATACCCTAATTTAGTTACTGTGTCATTAGTGAACTATATCATGTTTTTCCTTAAGAAGAAAAACTAGTTGTAGTCTTTTAAAAAGATAACAATCCATCCTCCTACCAAGATGACAGACATCCCATACAGAAGAAATAAGAGTATAACAATAATAAATCTTACAATATAAATCCTCTTATTCTGTTCCATCCTTTCTATAATTTTTTTTTTAACGTTTTATTTTTGAGACAGAGAAAGACAGAGCATGAACGGGAGAGGGTCAGAGAGAGGGAGACACAGAATCTGAAACAGGCTCCTGGCTCTGAGCTGTCAGCACAGAGCCCGACGCGGGGCTCGAACTCACAGACCTCGAGATCATGACCTGAGCTGAAGTTGGACGTTTAACTGACTGAGCCACCCAGGTGCCCCTGTTCCATCCTTTCTAAAAGGAATGCACAAATTTAGCTATTTCATCTTCTTATTATAGCAACCAAAAGATTCCTCTGTGAACAGCCTAATAAGAACATATTTCATACTGCACAGCAATTGTGGAACAAGAGAAACTCTTAAATATATTTAATCACACTACATTTGCAATGCCTGATTCAAAGTGTAGACATTTCAAACTCAAAACAAGATTTATGTGCCTCAGATATGTACATGCAAAATTAATTGCATTATGATAACACACCAATATAAATTCAATTTCCCTCTCTAATCTCACTGATTACACCTCTTGTAACAATCACAACTGATCAATTTCTCATCAAGAACCACAAATTGGCACTCCGCCTTATAGGTGATAAACTATGTTTCACCTCTTAACCTTCAATGAAGAAAATGAAAATTTAATCAGTATAGGTAGATTCCCTACTCCACTCTAATCCCAAAGAGCTGTACATGTGGTTACTATACCTAACAATATTATTCACTCCTAAAAAAATCATCACATTTCACCTTTTCAGCTAGAGTAGATACTTTCTTAGTATACTAAGAATCTAAGCTTTAAAGAATAGGTATTTTATCTTATATACATACATATGTGTGTGTGTATATATGTATGTATATATATACACGCATATATATATTTTAAACATGTGCATGTACATATATGTGCGACATTACATGTATTTCTTTCTGCTAAAAAACAAAGCCTAAAAACAATGAATAACTCAATGGCATTGACACTTTGAAAGAAGTGCCCAGTATGTGGCTTCTAAAGAAATTAAGACTCCTTGGTTATCACTAAAAGAACTAATAAGAGGGTTTTGTAAAATAGATAATCCCAGGTCCCAAGCTGGAAAATCATGAGTGTGGAAAAATTCTGTCATATCAGATAGAAAAGAAGCTATCAAAGATTGTGACAGTCATATCAAAATAAATGAGGAAACCACCTAAAGAGGCTCCCACTGGGCCAAAGTTGAAAATCTGATCAATAATAAGGATAAAAACTATACTGGACAAAAACACACCAAGTATGTTTAAATAAAATAATTCATTAACACACTTAAAAATTTTTCACTGGTCATCTTTGGAAAATGTTAGAAAGCCAATATTATTTTCAAAACTAGAAAATAAAGGATGAGAATTAGGCAATTGACCTACCTTTCCTGTATCTATAGCTAAAGATAACCAGTTTACAAAGGAAAGTTTCCCTTTACAGAATTCTGGCTAATAAACACAGGAAAGCTGGAATATCACCATTTTATGAACCTTAATGAACTCATGAATCTAGGACTAGGCGTTGACCATCAATAGCTTGTAACATTACAAAGACAGAAACAATCTGATATTATATGTGCCCCCTAATAGAAGTACACACCAGCACCTATAAAGTGTTCTTGGGAAAAAATATATATGCATAACCTTTAATCTGAATTAGATCAAGCTTCTAGATTTAACTATAAATTTACAGGAGATACAAGAATAGAAACTATGTTAAAGTACACTACAGGAATGTAATCCGTAAAATCCAGACTCTGGGAGACAAAGAAAACCAACCTAGCCAGTTTGTCCTGCCAATAACAATAATAATAAAAATTTTTAAAGAAGAACAGAAAATATAAGTTAAATAAAAGAGTTGGAGAGGAAACCTATAGATCAACTCTGACCAAAAGAACTTTCTTCAATGAGACAAATATTCTGTCCTGTAAGGTTGCCCCTAACTTCATGGGGCTACTGAGTACTTGATATGGTGGTAGTGTGATTAAGGATCAGAATATTCCATTTAAATTTTAATTTAAATTAATTAATTAATTAATTATTTATTTAAATATAACTTATTGTCAAATCGGTTTCCATATGACACCCAGTGCTCATCCCAACAAGTGCCCGTATTCATATACATTGCATTATGGTATATAGTATGTATATCGTATGTTAGTATATTATATATATATAGTATGTATATTGTATATTAGTATATAGTATATATACTGTATATATATAATATATAGTATATATTAGTGTATTATATGTATATAGTATTGTATACATTGCATGTATATGTGTGTGTGTGTGTGTGTGTGTGTGTATACACCACATCTTCTTTATCCATTCATCAGCTGATGGACATTTTGGCTCTTTCCGTAACTTGGCTATTATTGACAGTGCTTCTACAAACATTGGGATTCATATGTCCCTTTGAATCAGCATTTTTGTATCCTTTGGATAAATACCTAGTAGTGCAATTGCTGGGTCATAAGGTAGTGCTATGTTTAATTTTTTTAGGTACCTCCATATTGTTTTCTAAGGTGGCCACACCAGTCTGCATTCCCAATTTAATTTAAATTTAAATAGCCACATGTGTCTACCATATCAGATGGTGCTGCCATAAACAATGAAGAATTAAGGGACTTATTAATCAATCTGCAATGCATCATATGATGGATCTTATGTGAGTCACTATTCAAACAAGTGAATCTTTTTTTAAATGTTTACTTATTTTGAGAGAGAGCATGTGTGCACACGGGGGCAGGAGAGGGGGGGTGGGGGAAGGGGATGTGGAAGAGGAGAGAAAGAATCCCAAACAGGCTCCATGCTGTCAGCGTGAGCCCCAGGCGGGCCCAATTCCATGAACCATGAGATCATGACCAAGCTGAAATCAAGAATCTGATGCTTAACCAACTGAGCCACCCAGACATTCCACAAATGAGTCTTTAAAAGAAAAAAAAAAAAAAAAAGGTATAAAATAATGAGGGAAATGTAAATCCTGTCAGATATTTAATAATGTTAAGAAATGACTATTACTATTTTTATGTGGTAATTGTATTTTGGTAATGGGGCAGAGATTATCCTTTAAAAATATTTACAGATAAAATGATATAATTTCTGAAATTCGCTTCGAACTAATTAGAAGGGAATGAAAGAAGATTAGACATTGCATCGATAATGGCTAAAGCTGGGTGATGGGTAAATGGGATTCTGTATACATTCCTACATCTGTATGTCTTGTAAAATTGTTGTAATAGAAATTTTGGAGCGAAAAGAGGACGGTTAACTAGTATGCTAGGAAGACGTTTGTTTTTTTTTCTTGTTTGTTTTCCCCAAGACAGATACTAGAAATATAAAAGAAATCCCTAGGAGGGATGGTTTGGAATACTTTGCAGGTTAACTTGGTTACAGGCAGATAAACTCTTTATTTTATACACTCAAGCCTAAACTATCTATTGCCCAGTTTTTCACTTTCTGGATGTCATACCTGAATTTTTCTTTGACATCATTCAACAGTTCCTTTCAAAGTGGTTAGAGCAGAATGTAAAAGCAAATACCTCATCTGGACCTACAGATATGGTTCACGATTTGAAGTAAGGACATTACAATGTATTTTTTCATTTTAGACTTGGGGATATGTATAGTAGGACAAAGACGTACCACCATCACCAACCCCAGCCAAAAGATATCCATGTCAAATCCCTGGAACCTGGGATGTTATCTTATTTGGGAAAAGGTTAAGATATAATTAATAATCCTGAGATGAAACCATCCTGAATTATCCAGGCAGCCTTAAATCCAATGACAAATATCCTTAGATACCAGGAGAATAAAGAGACAACGTTGAAGGCAAAATGAAGAGTCAGAGATTGGAGTGAAGTGGCCGCAGCCAAGGAAACCGGCAACCGCTAGAGGCTAGAAGAGGCAGACTCTCCCCACCAAAGTTCTAGGAGTGTAGCTCTGTCAACACCCTGATTTCAGACTCTGGCCTCCAGAACCGTGAGAGAATAAATTTCTCTTATTTTAAGCCACAATAAGTTTGTGGTGGTTAAAACAACCACCAAAAACTAATACAAGGAATTATCTACTCTTTCAAATATTGACTACCTAGTCCTTCCTCATACGGACTCAATAATTGGAAGTTACTGTGAATCTAAATAGCGTTTGAGCATCTTTTCCATTTTGAAGGCAGGAATTTTTGTTTCTTTTATTCAACGATGTATACCTACTGCTGGAAACTGCTCACTGATCATAACTTTATGTTTCTTTCTACCTTTCTCAGTAGCATTCTTTCATTTAACAGTTAAAGTGGCTCTGCCCAAAGGAAAAAAAAGGCATAAAGAAGAATTTATCTTACTTCAAACTCTGCCATCTGAAAGCTTTAACAATGTTCCAGATGTCTAATAGCTAGTGTGGAAACTCTATCTGAAATCACCAGTTTCATGCATGTGGTGTGTTACCTTCTCCTCTCTAATGGAGAGTATATACCAAGAAGTCCCAGAGCTTTTTTGTTTCATGTTTTGTAATTATCCCCTCTCTACTTCATGACCCTCCCTCAAACTTATCATAAAAAAAAAGAAACAGCACTGTGTGGTAAATGACACAGTATCTTTATAAGTTACTGATTTTTATAAGGGAAGGAAAAATTGAAACACTGAAAATACTCTATTCTGTGGTATGGAAAGAAAGGATAATAAACCTACATCCCAAGCATTTCTTCATTTCTTCTAGCTTCCTACCTGTATGCTACTCAAAGCTGATGTTCATTTTTGCCATGTAATTTTACCACCTACTTATATCATTATCTTATCTTCTAGCAATGAGCATCCAACTACATTTAATTCTCCTTCTGTGAAAGAAAAGAAGGAATTTCATCAACTTGAAGAATAATGCTGTTTACTATTCAGAAGCATATCTTTCCAATTAGTGAACTGGTTTAAGGTTAGTGGCACCTTTAAAGAACACACAATATTATTTCTGAAGGTAATAGTACTTACTATCTAGAAGCTACTATTTCCACAATATAAATGAATATGAAATTATTTTCCACTGCAAACATGAAATAACACCCTTCAGAAATAACTTCATTATACACCTGAAACTAATGTAGTGTATGTCAACTATACATCAATTTTTTTAATAAGAAAGAAACAAACAAACAAACTTCAATACATGGCTTGAATATCAATCAGATCTTTTCATCCATTCTTAAAGAAGCTAATGGAGAATTAAAATTGTTATCTTTTTTCTTAATGTTTATTCTTGAGAGAGAGAGAGACAGAGTGCAAGAGGGCCCAGGGGGTTGGGGGGGGGGGGTGTGTGGCAGAGACAGAGAGGGAGACAGAGAATCTGAAGTAGGCTCCAAGCTTTGAGCTGTCAGCACGGAGCCCAACACAGGCCTCAAACTCAAAAACTGCGAAATCATAACCTGAGCCAAAGTTGGATGCTTAATTGACTGAGCCACCAGGTACCCCCCAACATACATTACTCTTAAAGAGATGACAATTATCTTGTTGGCTTAACTCTTGTCTCAACTTTCACTCTTAGCCATCTGTATTTCTCAATGGCTCTCAAAACAAGGTTGCAGTGACTACAAATGAATCTAGTGTCTCATTTTTAGGGTTAAACTCTCTACTAGTCCCTGGTATACTGTCCTCTCATGCAATATTAACCCACTAAAAGCAGAAAGATTTCTGAAAATTGATAATAAATGATTAAACGACACTAATAGACAAGTGGAACTTAGAAAGGACACTCTCCTGCCATTGCTCACCTGAAAATGTAGCAAATTAGATATAGCTCTCCCTATTATGAATATCAAATCATTTTATTTCTAGTTCAGAAGAGTCATGTAAATAATTTTTAAGAAGATAATGATACAGGATAACAAAATGAAAACTGGGGGGAGGGGAGATATAAGATTATAAATATCATGAGAAAAGTAATATATTATGAATGCATACATTTGACAGTAATTATATACCTGCAAAAACTACTTCATGAATTTTAGAAATGCAATTCAATCTTCCATCCTCTAGGACTAAAAAGCAAGCTCACATCTGTTAAAACAACAAAGACCTGGGACAGAGAGGTGAGGTAGAAGAAGATGCCTAAGTGGACTCTGTCCATTCAAGCATATAATCGGAATGAATAATTTACAAGCATACTTTCATCTTCAATGCCACTAAGAGCTGAATTCTAAGGAGCTTAGGGAGACTGTAACACATCTGCTAACCAAGTTCAATAAGCAGAAGGAACCTAAGCAAAAATGATCCAACAAAACCTGTTTACAAGATTGGGGAGGCAGTGGGGAGACTAAAGAAATGGCAGAATAGCAGAGACTAGTGTAATAATGGTCAGGGACCTGTGTCCTTAACTATATCTATTCATTCCACCTCAGAAAATCCAAGAGCTGTATTAGGCCAACTGAATGAGAGAGCTGTATTAGGCTAACATTAGCTATATCTTCTCCCCATCAAAAAGAATATAACAGGCAAAATGTAAAAGGGAAACCTTTGTTTACAAAGATTTTTTTCAGTAGGTCTTTCCATTTTAATTCAAATAGTCTAAAAAGTATATTCCACGGAGAACAAACTGAGGGTTGATGGGGGGGGGCAGGGGAGAGGGGAAAATGGGTGATAGGCACTGAGGAGGGCACTTGTTGGGATGAGCATTGGATATTGTATGTAAGCGATGAATCATGGGAATCTACTCCCAAAGCCAAGAGCACACTATATACAATATATATTAGCTAACTTGACAACAAATTATATTTAATAAATAAATAAATAATATATTCTACCTACTAAACATATATGAAAAAAAATCTCCAACAATTTATATATGATTTTTCAAATTTATGCCTACTTCATGTATTTTTCAAAGGAAGCATATCAAACATGTAAAAACATAAAAAGTAATTTAATGTCTTAAAAAAATACACAGTCACTCAACAGCTTATAAAATATGATTTTTCAGCAATCAAATGAAACTCTACATTTGGCATCAAGACAAGATGCCACAAAAACACAAAATGTTTAAACTAAGATATTGTATCATCTGCTTCTCTACCAGTTCTAAAGAAATGCTACATTGTCACCTGAGACTATACCTTATGAAATTACAGTGATAGCATTATAAAACAATAGCAATAAATAATATGCTTAGCCATCTAACCAGGAGGTAAAATTCTGCATCTAAAGATCAAGTTTAAAAATTAAAAAACAAAAATAAGAACAAGAAGCAAGCTACGTTATTTTGCTCCTTTTTTCCCCACAAAGAGTACTCTGGCTTCAAGGAAGATTGAGCAAAAGGATTCATTTTTACTCCTACTCATTAATGTGCTCAATAAATATGTAAGGTATTTAAGATACTAGGTATAAAACAGGAAAAAAAAAATCTCTGATGTCAAGGGACTTATATTGGTCTCAAGAAAGCTAATAAATCATTGCGGGGGGGGTGGGGGGAGGGAAGCCATAAGATACCAGAAACTGAGGGGCACCTGGGTGGCTCAGCCAGTTAAGCATCAGACTTAGGCTCAGGTCATGATTTCATGGCTTGTGAATTCAAGCCCCACATCAGGCTGTGTGCTGACAGCTCAGAGCCTGGAGCCTGCTTCAGATTCCATGTCTCCCTCTCTCTCTCTCTCTCTCTCTCTCAAAAATAAACATTAAAAAATTAAAAAGAAAAAAACCAGTGACAAACACTATGCAAAGAAATAAATAAAATGGTTGACATAATTTAAGTGACTGAGTGGATACATAAGATTGAATATTCAGAAGGTCCTTCAAAGAACACAGCTACAGAATGATCAAATGATTCTCATCATGGCAAGAGCTAATAAAGCCTTACTCAAAGAGAAAGCTTGGCCTGATTCAGGTACAGAAAGAAAGGCAATGTGACCAGAGCCTAGTGAACAAGGGGGAAAATGGTAGAATGTGAGGTCATGAACACAGAACCAGATTTAGGGCCTTGTAGGTTAAAGTAATAAATGTTTCCATTATACTGTCACACTGTATGAAGGAGCCTTATGAAACTCCACTGTCGTACTTTTTATAAAATTATTGTTGGGGATACTATTCATCACATACACCAAATGCTCTTCATGAAGGTCCAAAGGAAGAATTTCTCTCAAATCTCATGTTCAGTAACAGCTGAACTTTTTCTAAGAAACTGATATAAATTTAACTTCTGTGAATTCTGAAGTTAATCATGCTCTCATCTATTCCCTGATAAGAATTAGCTTCTAGCAATTGTATAAAACCTTAATGGCATCTATTTTTTAAAATAATGTTTGCTTTTAGAATAGTTTCAGATTTACAAAAAAGTTACAAAGATAGTCCAGAAAGTTCTCATATATACCCCACAAGTTTCATCATTAATATCTTACATGCCTATGGTACATTTGTTACAATTAATAAACCGCTACTGATACATTATTACAAACTAAGATCTATAATGTACACAGATTTCCTTAGTTTTTACCTGATGTTCTTTTCCTATCCCAGGATCTTTACGATATCTAGTTTATACACTAAATTTACTAGAGCTTTATCTCACTATTCTTTTTTTTCTTAATGTTTATTTATTTTGAGACAGAGAGCATGAGCAAGGGAGGGAGGAGGGAGGGAGGGAGGGAGGAGGGAGAGAGGGAGAGGGAGAGGCAGAGGGAGAGGGAGAGGGAGGGGGAGAGGGAGAGGGAGAGGGAGGGGGAGAGGGAGAGGGAGAGGGAGGGGGAGAGGGAGAGAGGGGGAGAGAGGGGGAGAGAGGGGGAGAGAGGGAGAGAGAGGGAGAGAGAGGGAGAGAGAGGGGGAGAGAGGGAGAGAGAGGGGGAGAGAGGGGGAGAGAGGGAGAGAGAGGGGGAGAGAGGGAGAGAGAGGGAGAGAGAGGGAGAGAGAGGGGGAGAGAGGGAGAGAGAGGGCGAGAGGGCGAGAGGGCGAGAGAGAGAGAGAGAGAGAGAGAGAGAGAGAGAGAGAGAGAGAGAGAGAGAATCCCAAGCAGGCTCCACGCTGCCCCAAGCCCAACATGGGGCTTGAATTCACAAAATGTGAAATCATGACCAAAATTAAGAGTTGGATGCTTAACCAACTGATCCACCTAGGTGCTCCTCACTATTCTATCTTAATTCTCCCCTTATTCTAACCTCTATAACTACTATTATCTAATATATTTTATCTAATTCTATAAATCTTCCCCAGTACTTCTGGGAACTATGTGGAGTAACAACAACAATAAAAATGAGTAAAGAGACATTTCTTGAAAGATACAAATAGCTTTTTCCCAACAAGTCAAACAGTTCAGTATTATTCAAGGCAACACTTCATACACCTTTTAAAATACAGAGGGTCAAAATAATATCCAATTAAAAATTTTATTCAAAGACATCTTTTAAATAAAAATGAAAAGAATATAAAAAATCATTTTTATATTCAATATTAGTTTACTCTCTGGAATTCTCCCTTTGTCGGCACATACAGCATCTGTAATCCTGATTGTCCTTATTGAGCCATGCAACATTAGCATGGTCTCAGATCACACAAATCTAAAATGGGGGTGAGGCAAAATGATATTTTAAAGTCGCTTTCAGTTAGAAATGTCAATGATCTGTTATTTCTGTGACCTAGGTTTACCATCAGGTTCTCATATTTTGCCATCACAATTAAAAAGTAGAAAACATTAATGCTTCTAAAGGAAAGACAGTAATTTTAAAAAGAGAATGTCAAAGTCTGAAACTGTACTTGAAATTAATTCAGAGTAAAAACAGATTAATATGGCATATAAGTTATATGAACAGTATATAAATTTATAAGTATATAAATTATATAAATCAAAAGTACCCTGGGGATGCCTAGGTGGCTCAATTGATTAAGTGTTTGACTTTTGACTTCAGCTCAGGTCATGATCTTACAGTTCCTGAGTTTGAGCCCCACACTGGGCTCTGCACTGACAGTGCAGAGCCTGCTCAGGATTCTTTCTCTCTTCCTCTCTCTCTCTGCCCCTCCACTGCTGGCATGCTCTCTCTCAAAATAAATAAATAAACTTAAAGGAAGGAAGGAAGGAAGGAAGGAAGGAAGGAAGGAAGGAAGGATGGATTTTTAATGTGCCCTGGAGAAGAGGGAAGTTTCCCCCAAAAAAGGTATAAATATTTACCCAAGTAGATTAATTCCATAAAGTCACTGAGATACCAAATTGGGGGGGGGGGGGGAAGCATGAGAGAAAAGGTAAAAAATGTATCAATTTACATTTACTACTTGTTCTCTATCATTGAAAATTTGACCATGTCAGATGGATATTGCAATTAAGAGGTCTATTTTCACATGTATACTAAATTATTTTGTCTCAAAACAATCCCAATTATGAAGGTGTCACTAATTCACTGTTGGGGAACCATGAGTTGGCAGTTTCATTTAATCTGTCCCAAATACCCAAAACCTCACTGGCAGCAGGAACTGTAAAAATACAATACAGTTTAAAGGTTTTTATCATCACTTTCCAAACATTCCTAAAATACTACTCCATTAAAGATTAATACCAAGGATTCTGAGTATCTGTTCTCTACACTAAAAAAAATCCACAATTCTATAACTTTAATATTCTCATTCTACTGTCATGCTATGCTGCTCTACAAGTCTTTCTGCAGAAAAAAAAAATTTAAATAGTAAAATGCTTTAATTATTTATGCCATTATTTAAAAACCAATAAGGGGTGCCTAGATGGCTCAGTCGATTGAGCGTCTGACTTCAGCTCAGGTCATGATCTCAACGGTTTGTGACTTTGAGCCCCACATTAGGCTCTCTGCTGTCAGTGCAGGGCCCACTTTGGATCCTCTGTTCCCCTCTCTCTCTGCCCCTTCCCTGCTCATGCTCTCTTTCTCTCTCAAAAATAAACATTTAAAAAAAAATAAAAATAAAAACCAATAAAATGTATGAACTTTAACATAGAATTCTGTCACTTTTTCAGTCATATAATATTTCCAAATGTAAATATTTATCAAAATAATAGAGATTACACAGAAGAGTAGATAATAATACATATCAAAAAGAGATTAAATACAAGTTGATAAGGAATGCTTGAAAATAAGTCCTTAAGCTTTCTTAATGTATATTACTTCAGAATATGAGCATTTCCTAATTACATGACATCTATTTTAAAACTTGTTTGAAGTTTATTTATTTATTTTGAGAGAGAGAGAAAGAGAGAGAGAGAGCGCAGGGGAGGGGCAGAGAGGGAAGGAGAGAGAGAATCTCAAGCAGGCTCCACACTGTCAGCACAGAGCTCGACGGGGGGGGGGGGGGGGGGGGGGGGGGGGCTCAAATTCATGAACTGCTAGATCATGACCTGAACCGAAACCAAGAGTCAGATGCTTAACCAAATGAGCCACCCAGGTGCCCCAATAAGAAATCTATTTTAAATAAAAAGAGACCCTTTATTTTCCAAAAATCAATGTATATATCATCCATGAAATTCACTCTCAAAGGATGAATGAAGCAAAATACCATAAATCTGCATATCTACTTATTTGAGTAAAAAAAAAATAACTTTAAGTGAACATGTCTTGATTTCTTAATGCATTGAAATTATTTTGGGGGGCAAACTGAGATCTTTTTCCCTAAGATCAGGAAGAAGGCAGAGATGTCCACTCTCACCACTATTATTCAACATAGTGTTAGAAGTCTTAGCCTCAGCAATCAGACCACACAAAGAAATAAAAGGCATCCAAATCAGCCATGAGGAGGTCAAACTTTCATTCTTCGCAGATGACATGATACTCTACATGGAAAACTCAAAAGATTCCACCAAAAAACTGCTAGGACTGATCCATGAATTCAGCAAGGTTGCTGGATATAAAATCAACACACAGAAATCAGTTGCATTCCTATATACCAATAATGAAGCAACAGAAAGAGAAATCAAGGAATCAATCCCATTTACAATTGCATCAAAAGCCATAAAATACCTAGGAATAAATCTAACCAAAGAGGTGAAAAATCTATAAACTGAAAACTATAGAAAGCTTATGAAAGAAATTGAAGAAAACACAAAAAAATGGGAAAATATTCCATGTTCTTGCACAGGAAGAACAAATATTTTTATGAAAATGTCAATACTACCCAAAGCAATCTACATATTCAATGCAATCAGTATCAAAATTACACTAGCATTCTTAACAGAGCTAGAACAAACAATCTTAAAATTTGTATGGAACCAGGAAAGACCCCGAATAGCCAAAGCAATCTTGAAAAAGAAAACCAAAGCAGGAGGCATCACAATCCCGGACTTCAAGCTGTATTACAAAGCTGTAATCATCAAGACAGTATGGTACTGGCACAAAAACAAACAGACACTCAAATCAGTGGAACAGAATAGAGAACCCAGAAATGGATCCACAAATGTATGGCCAACTAATCTTTGACAAAGCAGGAAACAATATCCAATGGAACAGACAGTCTCTTCAGCAAGTGGTGCTGGGAAAACTGGACAGCGACATGCAGAAGAATGAACCTGGACCACTTTCTTACACCATACACAAAAATAAACTGAAAATGGATAAAAGACCTAAATGTAAGACAGGAAGCCATCAAAATCCTCGAGGAGAAAGCAGGCAAAAACCTCTCTGGCCTTGGCCGCAGCAAGGGAAACAAAAGCAAAAATGAACATTGGGACCTCATCAAAATAAAAAGCTTCTGCACAGCGAAGGAAACAATCAGCAAAACTAAATGACAATGGACAGAAAGGGAGAAGATATTTTCAAATAAAATTATCAGTTAAAGGGTTAGTATCAAAAGTCTATAAAAAACTTATCAAACTCAACACCCAAAAAACAAATAATCCAGTGAAGACATGAGCAAAAGACATGAATAGACACTTCTCCAAAGAAGATATCCAGATGGCCAACCGACACATGAAAAAATGCTCCACATCACTCATCATCAGGGAAATACAAATCAAAACCACAATGAGATACCACCTCACACCTGTCAGAATGGCTAACATTAACAACTCAGGCAACAACAGATATTGGCAAGGATGCGGAGAAAGAGGATCTCTTTTGCACTGCTGGAATGCAAACTGTTGCAGCCACTCTGGAAAACAGTATGGAGGTTCCTCAAAAAATTAAAAATAGAACTACCCTATGACCCAGCAATTGCACTGCTGGGTATTTATCCAAGGGATACAGGTATGCTATTTCGAAGGGGCACATGCACCCCAATGTTTATAGTAGCACTATCAACAACAGCCAAAGTATGGAAAGAGCCCAAGTGTCCATCAATAAATGATGAATGGATAAAGAAGATGTAGCGCGCGCGCGCACACACACACACACACACACACACACACACACACACAATGGAATATTACTTGGCAATCAAAAAGAATGAAATCTTGCCATTTGCAACTATGTGGATGGAGCTAGAGGGTATTATGCTAAGCAAAATTAGTCAGAGAAAGACAAAAATCGTATGACTTCACCATATGGGGACATTAAGATACAAACAGATGAACATAAGGGAAGGGAAGGGAAGCAAAAATAATATAAAAACAGGGAAGGGGACAAAACATAAGAGACTCTTAAATATGTAGAATAAACAGAGGGTTACTGGAGGGGTTGTGGGAGGGGGGATGGGCTAAATAGGTAAGGGGCATTAAGGAATCTACTCCTGAAATCACTGTTGTACTATACATTAACTAACTTGGATGTAAATTTTAAAAAAATTACTTAAATAAAAATACAAAAAAAAAAGAAATTATTTTGTTTGGTTGGTTTATTTTTAAATGAGGAAAAAGCCCACTTTATTAATGAAAAGTAAAGGCACTATCTTGAAATGTCTTACAAAGTTGGAAGAAAATAATTCACTAGTACAAAAAACTGCGTCTGTGGTCAACTTCTTATTAACACTTTCATATTCTAAGCATTTCATCAAATAAACCACTTCACTCTTACAAAATCCATTTCAAGTCACTGTTCTTTTGACTATAATTATAAATCCATTCTACCTTAAACAAAAGTAACATGAAATGTGAGGAAGCTACTTATTTTACTATACCTCATCTAATATAACAAGTCAACAAAAATGTTTGATTTTAATAACGATGTTACGTTTTACCACTTAACATATGTAATCAGTACAGCTATTACTTAGATTCAATTCAATAAACATTTTTAAAAATATCAATGTCCTATGAATGCTTTAAACAAAAAAATACTCCCATATTCTCATAGAATAATCAAAATATCAATGAACTTAAGAAGTCTATAAACCTAATTACTATTTAAAAGAAATTAGCATTAACAGTATTGATCAAAAATTATTTAAGATTTATGGCAGAGGTTCTCAACTTTGGTTATTATTAGAATCACTTGGGAGAGTGTAAAACCACCAATGCCTGGGCTTCACTCCCAGATCCTATTTTAATTGGTCTGAGATGGGAACCAAGTATCAGTACTCATAAAACAAGACAAACAAACAGTGGTAAACTGAATTAAGCATATAGCAGATTTGAGAAGTAGCAACTCATGGTATGCTATGGTATTCTTCAGTTTTAAGATAAAAAAAAACAAAAAAAACTTGCTCACTGGTACCAAAAGTTTTAAGCCTACTAAAAACTTAAGGTATAGAAAACAAAGAGAATGAAAAGAAAAAGACAATGTTCAAAAAGATAATCAAGTCCTAGCAAACATTTTTGCCTTTAAAAATGTTAAAATTTGGGGGGCACCTGGATGATTCAGTCAGTTGAGCATCCAACTCTAGATTTCAGCTCAGGTCATGATCCCAGAGTTGTGGGATAGAGCTCCACATCAGGCTCTAAACTGAGCATGAAGCCTGCTTAAGATTCTCTCTCCCTCTGCCCCTCTCCCCTGCTTGCATTCTCTCTCTCTCTCTCAAAAAAGAAAAAGAAAAAGAAAAAGAGAGAAAGAGAAAGAGAAAGAAAGAGAAAGGAAAAGGAAAAGGAAAAGGAAAAGGAAAAGGAAAAGGAAAAGGAAAAGGAAAAGGAAAGGAAAAAAAAAAACCACAAAGAAGGTGCCTGGGTGGTTTCTCGGACCCTTGATTTTGGCTCAGGTCATAATCTCACGGTTGGTGAGATTTGAGCCTCACATGGGGCTCCATACTGACAGCTTGGGATTCTCTCTCTGCCATGCATGTGCTCTCTCTCTCTCTAAATAAATAAACAAACAACAAAACAAACATTCAAATTTAATACCATATAAATATAGTAAATTAATATAGTACCGGAATCAAATTAGACAAAATGATAGTCACTTTAATAACATTTTCTAAGCTCAATACCACACAGAACAGCATTTCTTTAAACCACTTTTCAGTATCTTCAATTCTCAAGTATCTCAAAACAGAAAAATTCATTTTAAGAAAATAAAAATTACACGGTTTCAATGTGAGTAGAAAGAATAAACCAGTATGGAATATTTCCCTTGTGAAAGTAGCACAGACATCTGCATGATCAGCCCACAATACTCCCTTTAAAACAGGATCCAAAGAAGTTAATGCCTCTGGATGATGATATTAAAAAAGTTCTTTTAACTGTAAGTATTTGTCATTTTAGCATACTTTCATAGAATTCAGTTTTACTCTAATAACAGCTAAAAGTGTATGAAAATTACGAGCAACATGAGCCACCATGAAGGGATAAATAAAGATCACCAGAACTTCCAATACCTGTCAAAATATGTTTGTTACAAAATGGATGGTAAAACTTAGAAAGAAAAGGAAAAGAAAAGAAAAGAAAAGAAAAGGCGAACTAAAGATAAGTAGCATGACCTTGAGAATAAAATTAAAAGAACCAATAGTAAAGCAAATTAAACAGAATGAAGAAATCAGTTAAACTTCCATGTAATTTCATTTTTATTACATTCTTAAAATACTTTGAGATGTACTCTTTAAGACACATAAAATAGGAAATAATAACCCAATAGAGAACTAAACATTGTGATAAATCTTCAGTGTTTTCCATTAAACATTAGAAAATTAAATATATTAAATATATTATAATCCAAAATTCAGTGACATATTATAAAACTAATAATACCTAAGTGCCAATACCCTGGTAAAGATTTCAAGATGTTAAAGGAAGCACATTTTGAATTCAGAATGGCTGGAGATGAAAGATGTAAATTTCTATGTCATTAAAGAAATGAGATTTTTAATTATAGATCTATAGTTTTATTAAATAACTTCAGCATCTGTCACATGTTGTAAAAATAAGCCTCCAAAAGTTTGTCACTAGAATGACTTCATAGAATTTCAGTTTGGTATCTCATAAAACATATTAATCTGTACACACTCTAGATTATTCTTGGCATATACTTTTTTTTTATATTTATTTACTTATGTTTTTATATATATAATTTATTGTCAAATTGGTTTCCATACAACACCAAGTGCTCATCCAACAGGTGCCCTCCTCAATGGCCATCACCCACTTTCCCCTCTCCCCCACCCTCCCATCAACCCTCAGTTTGTTCTCAGTATTTAAGAGTCTCTTATGGTTTGCCTCCTTCCCTTCTGTAACTTTTTTCCCCCTTCCCCTCCCCATGGTCTTCTGTTAAGTTTCTGAGGATCCACGTATGAGTGAAAACATATGGTATCTGTCTTTCTCTGACTGACTTATTTCACTTAGCATAACACTCTCCAGTTCCATCCATGCTGCTACAAATGGACAGATCTCATTCTTTCTCATTGCTTGGCATATACTTTTTTACATACATCTCTTCTGAAAAATGTGGTATAAAATCTTAAAAGATTACTCAGCCTCAGAGGGAACACTCCCTCAAGAAACTGTTGAATTAGTTCAGTTATTTAATGACACAAGAACTCTTATAACTTTAAATTACAACTCTCCAAACCTATCAAAGGTTAAACCCATAAAGAATGAGCTGGTGAGCAGAAGCTGAAGTAACAGAAAAGATCAATAAAGATAATTGGAGAGAGATAACTATTGTCCTTAGGTCAGTGATTTTATGGCAGCCGAGCTGCACACATGCATACATATACATTCTTATATCACTTACACACACATATATGTAGTTTTTTCCTACTAATCCACATCTAAAGACATGGCATAAATAGAAAGTAAAAACTATGTTGCTTAGACTAATTACGGATTAAGGACTCATAAAGGCTGCTATAAAATACATTGGAGGGAGCAGGAATGACACAAATAAAAACTTTGACTTTAAACCAAACAGATTGTGTATCTGTGATTCACAATGCTGCGGTGATTTAAGAAGATACTAAGAGATCCATCATAGGATAAATGTAAGCTAAACAAACAAAAAAGTTTGATTGAAATATAAAGTAATCATAAAATACATTTTTAAAAAGCATAAAAGATCTATATAATAGGGCTGGATATATTAGTTTTATACTATTCAGTTTAAAATATCTTCCCTTTAAAAGGGGTTTTATGTGACTATAATAGGGATTAATGCATCTTACCCTCCACAGAAGGTGCCTGATCCTGAGCTGAATACAGCATATCCTTGAAAGCCTATTAGAAAAAAGAAAAGTTCATGAAATCACAAGTAATCTTTACACTAAAAGCATTTGAAGCTAAACAATTACCTCTTTTTCAATATCCAGATAATGACTACATGATTCCCTAAATTGAAAATTTAATAAAATACTTCAATTAACTTTAATAAAGTTAAAACCCAAATATTATACTTTCATATCAATCCAGTATTGTCCAATCTTTAAGAAAATGGCTAATATATACATTTTAAAAATTAAAGGCCATTTGGAAAAGAATGAAAAATCTCCTGAGAGATCATAAACTCTCTTGACTAAAAGAAAATGGTGATAGAACAATGGTCCTTGAGAAATACATGGAACACTGCTTAAGAAAATAAAAAACACTAGATACAAATTTTTTAAATTATAGTAACATAAATGTAATATAAAATTCAGCATCATTTTCAAGTGAACAATTCACTAGTGTCAAGTACATTCATACTGCTATGTAGACAATCTCCAGAATTCTTTTCATCTTAGATACAAATATTCTTCAATGGAGGTTTGGAAAGTCCTCCATATGAGTTACAGGTTTGTTTGTTTTTTTCCCAAACCATTGAATTAGCTACCAACCATATTTAGGTAATTTGGATAGTTGCAGTTTGGTCTCCCAATCAGTGGTCTGGGCCAGGACTGAAAAGTACTTCACTATACCTATCAAAATAGTAGAATCAATCAAGTGGATAAATCTCCAGTGCTGACGAGCCATCCATAAACAGGTGGCTTTATCCAGTTCCACAGCTTCAAAGCTTTAAATGCAATCTAACCTTTGGTGGTCACCCAAGTGGCCTCCAGCATTCCTCAACAATTGACATTTGGAGTCAGATAATTTGTTGGGGGCAGGGAGACAGTTCTGTGCACAAGATTTTTAGTACTATCCCTGCCATCTAGAGACCCATTAGACTCATCTAGATACCAATAGCAATGTCTCTATCAAAGCTTTGTGACAACCAAAAATGTCTCCAGACACTGCCAAATGTCCCGTGGGACACAAAATCAACATGCCTTGACCCCCTACCCAGAACCACTGCCCTAGAGTCACTAAAGCATATAAAACCCCCCAAAAGAAGAAATAAACCTTGAGGGTGACCCATTCTGTATTCAAGTCTAGTAAATTGTATTCTTCCCAGGTGAATTTACCATATGCTTTATACCAGTCACCAACCTGTTAGTTCTATTACTAACCAAGCCTGACAAGATACAGTAAAAAAGATTTCCAGTGAAGCAAGGAAAATTAACAACTTTAATTCATTTTTGTTAATTTTAACCTATGTTTTATAAAAATTTTTGTAGGGAAATTATACTTACAAATTTTTAATTTTTTAATGTTTATTTTTGGAAGAGACAGAGAGACAAAGCATGAGCAGGGGAGAGGCAGAGAGGGAGGGAGACAGAATCTGAAACAGGCTCCAGGCTCTGAGCTGTCAGCACAGAGCCCGACGCAGGGCTTATGAGATTATGACCTGAACCAAACTGGAACACTTAACTGATTGAGCCACCCAGGCACCCCTATACTTAAAAATTTTAACATCATACATGTTTAAATCTGTAATATTCAGTAAGATTTACTATATAAAATTGAGTTACAACAGTAATGTAATTGTGGTATAATAAAAAATATTTGCTGTTTGTTTCAGGTTCCTGGCATAAAGCTCTGAAAACCTTTGGAATCTATTCTTTTGTGTACTAATGAGATAGCTCATGCGGGGTGGGGGAGGAATGGGGAATGGCTCTGATATAGCTTCAGGATGGGGGCTGGTCCCCAGAAAAGCCAACAGCCTGATTAATGTGATTAGAGGGCTAAAACTTTCAGCACCACCCCCAAATCTCTGAGGAAGAGAGAATGGCTGGGGATTGAGTTCAATCACCAATGGCCAAAGATGTGTAGTCAGCCAGACAGAAGTGTGGGTATCCTGGGTACCCCACTTATAGCTGGTATCTCAAGCGAGAGTAGTTTTGTGGGACTATGCCTTTGCCCATGGGGTCTGGATATTTAGTGTGTCAGAATTGAACTAAGTTACTAGATACCCAGTTGGTGTCAGAAAAAAGAACTGGTCAGAAGTAGTGACAGAAAACATGTAAACAAAAACCTTTTTTACAAAATCTTCATTACTGGGCCACAACTTTTCTAAAATTGCATTTGAAGCTCAGCCTCATCTTTACCGACCACTGATTCTTAAACTTATGTGTGTACAAAAGCCCTGAGTATGACAAAGGTATGAAATTTCTTTTAAGAAAAATTTATATCAATTCATTATATTCTTTACAATTTCAGATGTCTCAGGAACCACTAACTTCTAACCTAAAAAAAAGAAGTTAGTCCAGAAGATTTTATCAAACATCAGAAAGACTTTATGTCAGTGTGGATTAGGATTTTTTAATTTTTTTTTTAATGTTTATTTATTTTTGAAGGAGAGACAGAGTGTGAGTGGGGGAGGGATAGACAGAGATGGAGACACAGAATCCGAAGCAGGCTCTAGGCTCTGAGCTGTCAGCACAGAGCCTGATGCGGGGCTCGAACTCACAAACTATGAGATCATGACCTGAGCCGAAGTCAGTCGCTTAACCGACTGAGCCACCCAAGTGCCCCAGTTTGGATTAGAATTTTATATTAAAGTCTTACACAAGTGTAGAGTGGTGGTTATGTTACAGTCTTCCATCAGATATTTTAAGAGAGTAAATTAATAGATTGCTTAGAGCAAAGTAACTCTCTAACTAGAAAAATGTAAGGAACACACACCCAGCCAGAGAATACTTATGGAATTAAATCTATCATAACAGCAGGTAATACTAGAGACTCAAATATCTGAATGAAGTTTTTCTACTTCTGGAGTATAACAGGCATGTATACCAAAATTAAATGATGCTATCAGGAAGCAAATAAACCATTAACGACTAGCATAGTGGCTTCTGCACAATAGAAGCTCAATAAATAGTTCTTGAACTCAAAAGTATTTCTTCTTTGGAGAAAATTACTTTAAACATGAACAAAGCACACTGAAAATGCATACCAAGTAGTACCTTAGTGGCGAAAATGAATTAAATTTGCAAAAGGAAAGCTTACCAAATTAAGTTTTTAAAAGACAATTAAAATTTTATAAAGAGAAAAATGATGATAGCCTTCATTTTGATTGTAAATCTGAGTCACAATTTCATTTCAATCAAAACAATTCTGGGTAAAATCAGAGACAATTATTTTTGCTTCTTACTACTTCAGTTTTCCCTTGAATAAGAGACCTTCTAAGTTTTTTATTGTAATAAGTCTCTAGAGAACTCCATAAACAGGATACCTTTCTATTCCTGTGACAGGAGAATAGCCCCAATTAGGAACTACGAGGGGAAGAGCCTACAAAGTAATGTCTATATTAATTATAACTATAGATTGTTATCTACGATATGAGAGCATTTGCCTAGGTTAGGAGCAGAATCCAAATACACAAAACAACATATTCAAAGAGTTTCCTCGATTTATGCTGTTTTACTTTAAAGAAATCCAGTACTTTATATAAAACTCCGAATTTGTATACCAAAATCAATATACATTCATGTGCATTACAAGAGATTTCTTTGATTTCCAAAGGATTCAAAACAATCTTTTATATCAGCATCTCTAAGGTAATCTGTTAAATTATTTTTGTTAGGTTATAAAATATATTAAAATGAAACTCTGTTAGTGCTTATAAGAACTCATATAACAGTAAAATCTTACAAATTAAATCCAAACACAACAACAAAACCAATACTATTCAACCAACAACATTAATGTGACAGGAAAAAAATATGTTTGCTAAAACAAAATCTCAACTGGCAACATGAATACAATGCTGTCATTATACCTGTTCTTCTGAATTTGGAATACCCATATGACTATTAGATGTGATATAATGCTCCTAGTTCCTCTCTCTACTATGAGGGAGCATAATACAGTGACTAGGAGCTATGGAGTCAGACGATGCATATGAAAACCAACTCTACCACTTAAGAGCTGTGTAACCTTGGGAAAATTAACCTCTCTGTATATCAGTGTCTTCATCTGTAAAACAGAGTAATCTCACATACCTC
This sequence comes from Lynx rufus, assembly GCF_022079265.1. NCBI lineage: Eukaryota > Metazoa > Chordata > Mammalia > Carnivora > Felidae > Lynx > Lynx rufus. The sequence continues at coordinate 36,309,466 of NW_025814829.1, read as the reverse complement.
ACAGGTCTATTATGAGAATTAAAAACTCTTAAAACACAAATCCTTATATTAATTATAACTCATGATTATAAATGAAGAACACTTAGAACATAAAAGATACTCAAACAATGTTAGCTAATCCTTTGCAAACTACCGCAAAACTTACATCATACGGTGGGCTGTAGCATCATTTGGCCATCTACTATTTGGACATGAATACATCATTTATGTATTAGATATGCCTCAGTCTTGTAGTAGTAGTACAGTATTCTACCTGGAGCCAACATGACCAAACAAGCATAAACACAGGCACTGCAACTCCCGGCATTTACCAGTTTATAAGATGGTCATCTAGATGATCTAGACTATGCTATTATATTTTTAGAAAATCACTGTCATAAACATACTATATTTTTAATTCTCATAACCTACAGACTCCTAAGAAAATACATGTAAATCCCAGTTTGCATAGCTTTAAACAAGGTCTCCTAATTATATTACTTAAACTTTCTGTAAGATATATATCTATTGCACAAAATAGGGTATAGTTCAAACCTAACATGTGTGTTCAATAATACTGCCAATACAAATTTCTTATGTTGTTAATTTTTAATAACCCGTAGTAGATCATCATTAATCTCCTTTCCAAAGCACAGGCAATCTCACAGGCCTTTCCACAAACTCAGATCAGGAACTAGAAAAATTTCTACTTCCTATCAACTCACCATTAGCCTCAAATATATACTACAAATATTATCAACTCCATCAATTAAATAACCTATGTTGTTCTCATTGGCTTCAATATTCACTCAAAGTCAGCACACTGGAATTTAATTATTGATTAATAAGCAATAAAATAAACACAGGCATTTAAAGAGGAAGGGAAAGGGATTATTTGTTATAAACCTTTAAAACAGTCATATTCCCTGTTAACAGTGTTTAATAATTAGATAAAATTTACATCAGACTTTTTTAATCCAAAAATTTTTCTAAATGGAACTCCTGAATAACAAAATTTTGATATATTCTTCAAAATATGTCCATCATGAGGGGCGCCCAATTGGCCCAGTCAGTTAAGCATCGGAATCTTGATCTCAACTCAGGTCTTGATCCCGGTGGTGAGTTCAAGCCCCGCGTTGGACTCTGTGCTGGGCATGAAGCCTACTTTAAAAACAAACAAACACAGACATCATGAGCTGATTTATAGCACCCCAGAAATATTCTCCAATGACTTCTTTTTCAGTTTCTGCTTCCTCTTTTTGCATTCCCTTTTTAGTTTTTTTCACCAGAAATACTGGGTAGTCTGTGAGTAATATGCAAGTCAGGTACATATGACATGGTTTCTTTGTCTCATCATCTAGAAGTCAGTCATGTTTTCATGATATTAAAGTGTTAAGGACAGTTCTGTAAATCAAGTTATATACCTCAAGAGGGCATCCAACATTCTCATATGTCCTATACAAAGAATCACCATCTAATGAATCTTCATTTCTATCCTCAAATAGAAATAAACTAACCTAACTCTGTTTTTGATGATAAAAATAATCTGTAAAGTCAATAAAAACTTACACAAATTCTTATAATCTAATATATTAAAGTTTAAAATTAATGTACTTTTGTACATACTTAATCCAAAATCTACAGTATATTAGGATTATGCACAACTCATAATTTTCATGGAATTTAAAGCACCCCATCAGCAAAAGGCAGTTCACTATGCAAAAGTTGTTACATTAAATTATAATTTCAATTATTAAATGTATAAAATATACATTATAAAACAGGAAGAACTAATTTGGAATATTCACATTTATAAGTTACTGCACTAATATATTCTGATATTCACTGACATGGCTTTTACTATTTCTATGTAGATATCTCCCAAATCTGTATCCTCAGCCACATGTCTGCTAACACAAACTCAGAATGTCCAAAGGTCAATTCATTTCTTCCCAAAACATGCTCTTCTCATGTTCTATATTTCTTTTAATGTCATTGCCAGAATCCAAATCACAGAGATTCACAATCTTAGTTATCACTCATTCAACAAATACTTATTGAGTACTTGCTATGTGCCAGGCACTGCTCTAAACACTTAGAATACATCATGAGGAAAATAAAAATCCCTGTCCTAGTGGAGTTAACATTCCTAATATTCTCCTTTTCACCCACGAGTTTAATGATCTGGTTCATTCAATGCCACTACCACAACCTCATTTACATATCTCCCGTATCCTTTTTACCTACACTATTACAGTGAACTCTGACCTGGTTTACCAACCTATAGATTTCCATCTCTCTAAAACATCTTACAACTCCTGCTTCTTTATCAATATTCCCAAAGCACCAGTCTGATTCTCCTGCTTAAAAACTTACAAGGATTTCCCAATGGTTATAAAATAAAGCCCATAATCCTCTGCTGGCCTCTAAGGCACCCAGGATGGTTCAAACTATCTTTCTAGGCTTATATTCCAAACTGAAGAAAATCACTTTCACTTTCACAATCTAACCCTAAAGCCAAAATGAATTACTTATTACTCATTTTAGGAACTTCAATATTTCTTCCATCTTTGCCTTTGTTTACAACTACTCTCTCTACTACAATCCCCCACCTTACCCACATCTTCTAAACCTAACTTCCAAATCTTAACCATTTTTCAAGGTCTAGATCAAATTTAACCTCTTTTATTCATTGTCCTGATTTTTCCAGCTGGAAATCATCACTCTCTCCTCTGAAATCCTGTAGTACTCTATTTGAAACCATTTATAGCACTTAATATTTCCACCTTATATTTTAATTATTTATCTCTGTCACTTGGTCCCCATATGACTATAAAGTATGGGAATTAGCCACCGTGCTTGTACTTGTATAAAAGAGGTGCACCATATTTATAGATTATTAATATCATCATTAAGGAAGTTACCATGCTTTATTCATTCAATGATTATTGGATGTCTACTCTGTACATTATGCCAGGCTCTAAAGAAAATAATGATGACTCAAACAAGAAGTCACATAAATAAATTATAACACAATATATTAAATACGTTTTAAAAAATGAGCAAAGCATATTGAAAGTCTAAGGCAGTCGCAATGGGGGGCAGAAAAAATAGGTGAAATATGGGAAAGAGGAGGACACCAAGAAGCAAAAATCAAGAAGCAAAAAAGAAACAATTAAACATGAATGAAGGGAATTAAAGATCTTCAAGATTTTGAGCCCAGGTAAAAAGAAGGATGATTAGTGACACTATTAACTGACCTGGAAAAACACCAAAGAAAAAACCATGAGCAAAAAAAGATAAAAGAGACTGGATGACAAACCACTTTGGTATCTACAGAAAAACTGAGATAGCAGACAGATGAAAATAGAGATCTACAGTTTATTTTTTTAATGTTTATTTAATGTTTATGTTAATTTGTTTTGAGAGAGAAAGAGAGAGAGAGAGTGCAAGTGGGGGGAAAGGTAGAGAAAGAGGAGACAGAGAATCCCAAATAGGCTCCACACTGTCAGCACAGAGCCCGACATAGGACTCAATCCCACAAACCCTGACATCATGACCTGAGCCAAAATCAAGAGCCAGACACTTAACTGACTGAGCCACCCAGGCACCTCAGAGATATACAATTTCAAAGACAGGTCAGAGCTAGTGGTTAAGAACTGGGAATCACCTACATAAAGGTGACAGGAAACTGCCTAAGCTTGGGGTGCCTGGCTGGCTCAGTCGGTAGAGGTAGAGTGTGCTACTCTTGGTCATGAGTCTGAGCCCCATGCTTGGCATGGAACCTACTTAAAATAAAAAAGAAACTGCCTAAACTGTAGGTAAATATAATTTCTCAGAAAGTGAGAAGTGGGCCAAGGACATAATCTTTTGGAATACAAAGCAGCAGACAAGACAATGAGAAAAAAATCAGATATATATATATATATATATGTATATATATATATACACACACACACACACACACACAGTGCCACAAAAATTAAAGGAGCATTTCAGGAAGGAAGAGATATTAGTCAATGGTATTGTAATAGTGCTGTATGGTGACAGATTGTAGATACACTTGTGGTGAGCATAGCCTAATGTGTAGAGTTGTCAAGTCACTATATTGTACACCTGAAACTAATGTAACAATGAAAAAAGAAAGAAGAGGTATTAAAAATTATCAAAAGTTGCTTAGAGAAGAGATATCTGCACCCCCATGTTCAGTGCAGCATTTATTCACAATATAAGGCATGGAAACAACCTAAGGGTTAACAGATGGATGGATAAAAAAAAAAAAAGAAAAACAGCAAATAGAGTAGTGGTTATGACGGGGGGCGGGGGGTGAGAGGATATCAGTTAAAGGTACAAACTACCAGTTATAAGGTTAATAAATTCTGAGGATCTAATGTACAGCATGGTGATTATAGGTAATAGTATTTTACTGGATACTTGAAAGTTGTGAAGAGAGTAGACCTTAAATGTTCTCACCACAAAAAAGAAATGGTAATTATGTGATGGGATAGAGGTGTTAGTTAATGCTATGGAAGTAATCATTTTACAATATATCAATGTATTAAATCATTATGTTGTACACCTTAAACTTACACAGTGTTATGTCGATTATGTCTCAATAAAGCTGAAAAATAAAAAGAAAACAAACATCTGAGCTAAGCAAAACAACAATAAAGGAAGGGTGCATAATACTCATAATTTTTCTGTATGTTGAGCAGGATGGTGAATACAGATGTCTATTCTGTCTAATTGGAATGTTACCTATCCATCTACCTATCTAATTGGAATGCTGCAACTGAATTATAAAGAAAAATAGCTAACGCTGGAATGCCTACACTCTTTCTACTTCAGAGCCTATATCTGAAACTATCCATATGTAAGATTTAAAAAAATATAACCTTAAGTTAAAGGAAAGAAAAATAAAAAGCTGCTTAGAGATCAAAAAGAAAGAGAAGACTAAGAGGACGTTATTAGATCTGAGCATCAGGAGCTCACCTGTGACCATCAATCAGTGGTTTCAGAAGAGTGATCAGGCAGAAGCTAGATTAGATTGGGTTGAGTACACATGAGAGCTGAGGAAATGATGGCCACAAATATCGATCAATAATAAAAGCAATCATAGTTACATTTGAATGCCTACTATCACATATCATTTTGAATATTTTAAACACACTACTTTAACTTTAATTTTATGAAACACAGAGCTTTAACTCCTTAATGTAACTGTGATTCTCATTTTACCACTGAGATCTGAAACTCAGGTTACTAAAGTATCCCACCCAAGTTTTGTACATTCTATAATCCATGCTTGAGAAAAAGACACACAGCCCGCTATTTCAAATGAAACCTTATTTTCTAAGATTTACTTCCAATTTTGGCAACTCAATTTTCTGATATTCTTTTATTTCTAAAACTTTACTACCATTAGATTTTTATATCAAGTGAGGGACCTAGCCTCTGAGATGATTCTTCCAAAGATGAATCTTCCAAAGGATTCTTTCCTCCCGGTAGTAATTTTCTTGTGCAACCCCTCCCATACAGAATACAGCTGACCTATATAAACAATAGAATATTGCATAAATGACAGAATACTGTTTCCAGGGCTAAGTCATAAAAAACTCTGTGGTTTTCATTTTACTCTCTCTTGGATTATCTACTCTGAGGGAAGCCAGACTTTAAAAAAAAAAAAAGGCAGCCCTATGGTGAGTTCTGAATGGTAAAGAACTGAGGCCTTCTGAAAAAAAGCCCAAATTTGCAAATCACCAGAGTGAGCTATCCTAGAATTGGATCCCCCAGCCCCAATCCAGCCTTGAGATAACTGCAACCCCAGCTGACATCTTGACTGCAACTTCACACAATACCCTGAGCTAGAACAACCCAGTTAAGCTGCTTCCAAACTCCTGACACACATGAGATAAACAACATGAGATAAATGTTTATTATTGTTTTAAGCTACTAAGTTTTGGGCTATATAGATAATTAATACATGAGGTAGATTTGAAAAACATTTTTATATCACAGAATGTACATGTTATTAGATCATAACCAACATCTTCTGCTCATCTTGATCAAAGTAGCTAAGATGCTTATCCCTATACATATACCAAATAATGGAAAGAAAACTTATGACAATTTTAAGCAAGTGATTTATTTAGCAATAATAAGCAAAATTGCATTCCCATATATCAAAGCCACCAACACTGTAATTTAACTCACACTGAATGCCCTTGAGAAGGCATACAGCCACACTTTTAACCTGAAGCAGGTCTGACAGAATAAATCAGCATCTTCCTTGTCTAAGGATGCTATTCTGACGATAAAATAAAGCTGATAACAAATGCTCTCTTCTAACTAATTAAATCTATATGTCTCATTCTTACATTTATTGTGGTAACAGCTGTAAATTCTGAGGGCAGAGAGCAACTTCACCTCAATTTTTATAGGCCACAGCATCTAGCACAGTACAAATTTAAAATATACTGGTAAACTTCACAGACTTTGAACACAAAACATAAATGTCCGAATCAGCACATCAGTTAATTTTTTTAAGTGTTAGCTATTATTTTTATTGAGCTTTTATAGCAGTTCTAGTTTCATGAACTATCAAAATGCAAAGTCCTTCCTTAGTTTTCTCAATTTTCATTATCTTTTATCTCTACACAAAATTCAAACCATTTTTATTTACTAGACACAAGAAAAGTTCTTAATGCTTTTGGCTTCCAGCTCTCTTTAACATGTAAGTTTTATACAGGTTGGTAAAACATGTTAGATTTCTGCCCAAAAATAATAGTTATCACAACATAAAATTCTCACGTCTGCTCTTAGTAACAGTTTGCCAGTTTAACTGAACAAAAACAAAAAGGAATCCAAAAGCTCTGCAATATTGCAATACTGTTTCCAATGTCTATAAAAATTGTAAACATGGTTTCTTTCTTTTTTTTTTTTTTTTAAGTAATCTCTACACCCAATGTGGGGCTTGAACTCAAAACCCCAAGATCAAGGGTAGCATGTTCTTCTAAGTGAGCCAGCTAGGTGCCCCGAAAATGGTTTCTAATCTATGGGTCTCAGACCACTTCACAGCTTCAATTTCAGTACCACAAAACCTTAATAAATTGGGTATTCTCTGGAGGCTGAATAATATTTCCCACAAAAAAAATACTACTAATCAAAATACATTTGTACTTAATAAAATACTACCATATTTCATTGAGTCTAAGACATCATCAATTGTTAAAACACACCATTATTTTATGAATCATTAAGAAAGAAAAGCATTACCAATTAAACTATGACATCTGTAAGATGAATCCCAATTTCAAAGGTGTTGGATAGTGGAACAAGGGAGTGTGCATCCTAGAATCTATGAAACACAGTAATTCATTTTGTCAAAAGGTAGTTTCTCAAGCAATGAATTCTTTTTTATTTTTATGTTTATTTATTTATTTTGAGAGAGAAGGAGAGAGAGGGCAAGGGGGGCAGGGCAAAAAAAGAGAGAGAGAGAATCCCAAGCTGGCTCCATGCTGTCAGCGCAGAGCCCCATGCAGGGTTCAATCTCACAAACCCTGAGATCATGACCTGACTGACAAGAGCCAGACACCTAACCAAGTGAGCCACCCAGGCACCCCATCAAGCAATGGATTCTACAAGTCCAGCTACCATCATTTGGTTTCCAAGAAATTTCATGACACTTACAGAGAGTCTTCTTAAATTAAGTACTAACACCCTAAAATGTCCATTGAATAAATGAGTAAAAGTTACTTCAGTGGCTTATTTTTAATAATGATAGAAATTAACAGCTATACTTTACTGAAGAGTATCTTCTATAGATCAGGCTCTTGCTGGTACTTTCATATATTATTACATATAATTCTCACAATAACCTTGAAAGGTAGGTACTATCCTCATATCACACACAAGAAAACTGAGGTTCAGAGAAAAAACTTTGTAAAGGCCTCACAGACAATAAATGAGGGAAATGCAATTAAGCCAAAAATTTAGATAAAATTAAAGCTACTTTCTCTACTGTCTTCATATATGAACAGATCTCATAAATCCTCAAAGAACATTTTGCTTTATCCTACTTGGTCCTCAAAGTTATCTTCCTCGCTCTGTTAGTAGCCAAATTTCTTTTTTTTTTAATATTAATTATAATCTATTGTCAAATTGGTTTCCATACAACACCCAGTGCTCATCACAACAGGTGCCCTCCTCAATGCCCATCACCTACTTTCCCCTCTTCCCCACCCCCGCATCAATCCTCAGTTTGTTCTCAGTATTTAAGAGTCTCTTATGGTTTTCCTCCCTCCCTCTATGTAACTTTTTCTCCCTTCCTCTCCCCCACGGTCTTCTGTTAAGTTTCTCAGGATCCACATACGAGTGAAAACATATGGTATGTCTTTCTCTGACTGACTTACTTCACTTAGCATAATACCCTCCAGTTCTGTCTACATTGCTACAAATGGCCAAATTTCATTCTTTCTCATTGCCAAGTAGTATTCTATTGTATATATAAACCACATCTTCTTTACCTATTTGTCAGTTGATGGACATTTAGGCTCTTTCCATAATTTAGTAGCCAAATTTCTCAAATGGTAAGTACATACATGTTGTCTCAATGACTTTAACCTCTTAAAACCTGGAAGATAGTTTGCAAAACACAATTTATGTTCAGAATCCACCAATAAGCTCCCTTTGTCACATCCAAAGCCTATTCTTTTCCTTTTTTAATGTTTATTTATTTTTGAGAGAGGAAGAGAGCAGGGGAGGAGCAGATAGAGAGGGAGATAGAATCTGAAGCAGGCTCCAGGCTCTGAGCTGTCAGCACAGAGCCTGACGCAGGGCTCAAACTCTTGAACTACAAGATCCTGACCTGAGCAGAAGTCGGGCACTTTAAGTGACTCAGCCACCCAGGCGCCCCTCCAAGGCCTATTCTTAATTCTCATTCTTACTGACCTGTCCACAGAGCATATCACTGCTAATAACCCATTTATCTCTATATCTCCAGTCTTGTAACAACGTATTTTCCAAGACTTCCTCCGTTTGCATCTTTACTTTTTTGCCTTACATACTTTCCCTTAGTGAATTCTTTAATTACTATCTCAATTATAATAATCTTATCTCTTAATACCATTTTTCAAATCCTAGCTCCTTCTCTACACACAGACATCTCACACATGAAATCAGCATATTTAAGATCTAATTTCATGAGTTTACCATTCCCAAAGGTAGCTATCCTCTACCAGTTTCCCTAGGTTTAAAACTTTATATTGAATTCTTCCCTCCTTCACTCCTTATAAAATGAATATTGAGGCACCTACACAATAAATCACTGTGCTAAGCACTAGAAAGTGATGCATTAAAAAATGTTTAATAGTATTACTTTATGCCTACCAATGATATTTTTATTTAATTTCAAATATTAATGATAATAAAATGATCCAACTACTAAAATATTGTGTATGTTTGCAAATTTCACCATTTGGAAGGAGGTTGTTACTTTAATGGGATATTCTGTGTTTAGCATGGCAGGTTCACAAAATATGCATTAAATTATTATTAATAATCACTGATATCATTAAAAATTTTAAATCATTGTAATTAAAGCTGGTTAAATGGTTTATTAATAAGTGTTCCTTACATAAAACCCACCATGTTAAATAATAGTCTCTAAAATGAAACAAAGGTTAAAGGAGAATTTCAAAATACTGCATTTGATCATTTCTTTCCCTAAAATATTTTTTTTCTCTAATACTGTATGTTTATTTTTATTTTTTTTTCCAACGTTTTTATTTATTTTTGGGACAGAGAGAGACAGGGCATGTACGGGGGAGGGGCAGAGAGAGAGGGAGACACAGAATCGGAAACAGGCTCCAGGCTCCGAGCCATCAGCCCAGAGCCTGACGCGGGGCTCGAACTCACGGACCGCGAGATCGTGACCTGGCTGAAGTCGGAAGCCCAACCGACTGCGCCACCCAAGCGCCCCTAATACTGTATGTTTATAAATCAATTCTACTAAGGCTTCATAACAAAAGAGTGAAAGAAAAAAAAGTTACCAGCTTTCTTCCCAGTTTTCCTTCTATCCCAAAAACTAAAGAAACTGTCAAAAATGTTTAAATCAATCTTTTTATCTCAGCAATAACCATCAACAAGTAACAACAAAAACTTTGTGTTCTGTGAAATATCAGGCTTTTTTAAAAAGGTAAACTTCTTTCATCTTCCATTTATCCAATAAATGAATGAGCAATATCTAAGTTGTTTTTTCCCAGTTAGAGTTTCACTGATTCCCTTCCCCAAGTTGTCTCAAGAATAAATAAATTAGAGGGCACTTGGATGGCCCAGTCAGTTGAGTGACCCGCTCTTGATTTCGGCTCAGGTCATGATCTCATCGTTGTGAGATTGAACCCCAGGTGGGACTCTGCACTGGACATGGAGCCTGCTTAAGATTCTTTCTCTCCCTCTCCCTCTGCCTCCCCCACAAATAAATACATACATACATACATACATACATACATACATAAATAAATATTAAAAGAATAAAATCAACTAGGAACCTGCTCAACTGTTAGTTTCAAACCACTAGAGATAGATATGTAATAATGGCTAATATACATACAACACTTACTATACGTAGTATTATTACTTACCACACATATGTACTAAGTGCTTTCCAATTATTAATTCAGTTAATTTCATATGATCCTCTAAAGTAGGCACTATTATCATGTCCAATTTAAGGATGAGAATACTGTAACACGGAAAGGCTAAATGACTTGCCCAAGCTCACAGGGTTATTATAATAACTTCAATTTCAGTGGTCTCTAAAGCAATGTACTTTCTAATTTCTCCATCTATCAAGAACAGAACTGTTCAAAGTCCATGATACTGACCAAACAAATTCTAGAGAAAACATTTTGCATCCCTCTCTAGCAAATATCTAATGGCAGTATAATTTGAAGTACTTATATTTCAAAACTCCTATTTCAAACAAATATATTCAACTCAAAAAGAAAGGTTTATAAAAAGATGTATGAAATCTGTGATTAGAAGTGGTAACTAACCTGCTTATCAACACTTTTGTTATCTACTATTATAAAAACATTTGAAAAACAATAGAAAGAGATATCTCAATATATCTCACTGATCACATTTGAGTTTATTACCTAAAGTTAAAAAAAGAACTAAATCTGCATTCACTGACTAAACAAAAGAATAAGAAAACACTAGATTGATATCAAAGTAATTTATTTCTAGAGCTCTAGCCACATTCTGTGGGGACAAACATGAACTTTTCTTATTTTCTGCATTCATTCTTCAACCATGCTCTTATAAATTTCTTTCTCAACCTTTAATGACATCCCAGGTAGATCCCATGGCCTTTTGGTCACTTTCAGTTATTTAAAAAAGAAGTTGCTAGGGGCGCCTGGGTGGCTCATTCGGTTAGGCATCTGACTCTTGATTTCAGCTCAGGTCATGATCTTAGGGTCATGAGATCAAGCTTCATGCACAGAGCCCACTTAGAATTCTCTCTCTCCCTCTCTCTGCCCCTCCCATGCTCGCTTACTCTCTCCCTTAAAAACAAAAATTAAAAAAATTAAAAAGTTGCTAAACATGGTAGACACTGCCAGATGCTTGATGTGGACAGGTATCTATTACTCTGCCTGACATATACACAGTAAGCATTAAGTAAAATTACATATCATTACTATCAAATTTTATCAAATCTAAGATGTAATATACACCATTAATAGTAATTAATAGTAATATACACCATTATTTTATGTGCTTATAAAAATGAAAAATGTATCTGCAAATTAACCTATAACACAACATTAATTATAAGACATATCCTGATTTTGGTATTAAAATATGGGAAAAAATACACACTAAAATTGATTAATTAAGCTATTATTCAAGCCCTCAATATTTTCAGCTATACTGTTTGGTTTTCCTGTCTTTGGTCTTATTCTCTCCAATACATCTTCCAAGATCTAAATTATACATTTCACTTTGCACTGATCCCTCTCCACTAACCTCTTCTTTAAAATCCTTGATGTTTCACACCCAGGAAGTGTTTAAACTCAGCAAGGTACTCATCCCTTCATCCCTTGATCCCTCCCAGTCCACCCTTCCAACCTCACTCCATTAGTTCTCCAACATATCCACTAAACCAGATTTCATTAATATGCTTAGATACTTCCACCTATTTATGCCTTTGCCTAGTATTATTCTGTCTGCCTAGATTACCCCCCATGTGGAGCCTGCTTGAGATTCTCTCTCCCTTTCCCTCTGCCCCTCCCCTGCTCATGCTCTCTCTCAAAAATTAAAAAAAATTAAATGTTTATACAGCAGTGATATGCCTCAGCAATGTACATTGGTGAGCAGGAAGCCAATATCCTTATCCCAGGCTCTCCTATCAGCTAGTTTCAAGACTCTGACCACATAATCTTGGCCTCTCTACCTCAATTTATTCATCTATAAAACAGAGAGGTTGAGAAGGTCTTTCTCAACTCTAAAACCAATTCTAGTATTAGAAATTAAATTTTCATTAAAAAACTGAAAAGAACTAAAAGTAGATATCCACTAAAAACTCCCAACAATTCACTCAAGCTATTTGGTTATACTTAAGAATACACATGTGAATTTCACCTCAACTAAAAAAAAAAAAAAAGTCTGTAACTTAAATAATGTCTAATTTACAAGTGAACAGGGAATTTATTTCAAAACCACATAATTGTTCTTAGGTGGTTTTATTACTATATATAAAAAGGTTAAGGACCATTTTTAATATAAATATTAATATTTAACATTAATTCATTAATTATTGATATAAATATCACAGATAACAGGAGTAATGGCTAAAATCAACAAAGCCATTTTCCAAGAAAACTTGAATTGGGCAAGCCCAGAGTGACAAATTTTAAGGCTCAGTTTATACAACATTAATACCATTGAGCTCTCTACAGGAGAAATAATTTTTATAACAAATATATAGCTCTTACTATGTGCCAGGCATTGTTCTAAGCACTTTCTATATTTTAACTCCTTCAATCCTCCCAAAGACCTAGAACTACTATTATTATCCCTATTTTACAGATGAGGAAACTGAAGCACAGAGTGGTTAAGTGACTTGCCTGAGGTCTCTCATCTAGTAAACTGTGGAGCTGGAATATGAGCTAGGCAGTATGGTTTAGAGTTTGTTCTCTACGCATTTTGAACATACTAGCATACAAGGCAAAATAATAAGCAATAAAGTGAATCAGGGTAATTGTGTTAACTCAGCCACTAACCAAGTCATGTAACCCTGAATCACTTAACCTCTCTAAACCTCATTTCCCATTAAGTAAAAAAGGGAATTGGGCTAAATAATCTCAGAAATTCCTTACGGGATAATTAACATTCCATGATCTATCATCTAGAAGCCAAATGCCACAACTGCAGCATACAACAGCTATGCCCACTTTATCTTCCTCTTTTTACTCTTATTACTAATATCTTATCTTTTTCTTATGGCCTCATCTTCATAAGGTCCTCTATTTACCAGCTGCCTATCTAATAATAGTTACCCTGATAATCTTGAGGAAAATATAAATTAACTCTGGCCTCCAGACCACACTCTACTACTTCCAAAACGTGCAGACTGAGACCTAGGACTGAAAATAGACCAGCCATTACTTTAGCAGATGCTCAAGAATAGGTCAGACCACATCAAACTCTATATATGTATAAATAAAGGAACTTATTTATTTTTCCAAAGGTAGTAATAAGAATTAAAAGAAGGTTATCCACAATTAGCAGTATCAACATAATCAATTACTCAATGGCTCTAAGACTCAATTTCCCCAATCTATAAACAGAGCTGACAACCTACCTTAACGGCTTGCTAATAAAGAGAAAATGTTTTTAAAGTACTTAACATAGTGCCTCATACAGTAAGCACTCAAAAAATAACATCTGTTGTTACTTACAATTCCTGTATAAAAGCAAGAGCTCTAGGAGGGCCTGAGTGGCTCAGTCAGTTGAGTGTCCCACTATTGATTTCGGCTCAGGACGTGATCCAAGGGTCATGGGATCAGGCCCTGTGTCAGGCTCCACCACGCTTAAAATTTTCTTTCTCTCTCCACTTAGCCCCTCTCCCTCTCTCTTTCTCTCTCTCTCTCAAATAAAATTTTTTTAAAAAGCAAGAGTTCTAATGTATGACAGATTCAATTTCAAATCCTACTTGGTCTGCTACTTGCTAGGTATGTAGCCATGAACAAATGATTAATCTACAATAAAAATAATAAATCATCTACCTTGCAAAATTGTGAAGATTAAATGAGATTATTCTATGTAAAGCAGCTGACACTGGGTTCCTAACTGCTCGATAAATGTCAATTCCATTCTCCTTAATGACAAGCAGACCACATATCAACTAATTCAATTCAAAGAACAGAGAACGGAATTGAGAATCCCCAAGAAGCCAACTTTTTCCCCCCTTACATCCTTTGCAGTGGGGGAAATACCTGAGAATTCTCATCCAAGAGATTCCCTATTCCCCTACGTGCTTCCTAAAACTGGAGAACTTTTTCTCAGGCCATCTTTGAACCTTCTGAAAGGAGTCCTGTGTTCTAAGGCAGTAACTCTCAGAAACCCTTTCAGGGAGGGGTGCCTGGCTGGCTCATTCAGAAGACCACGCAACTCTTGCCTTGGGGTCATGAGTTTGAGCCCCATTATCAGGTGTAGAGATTGCTTAAGTAAATAAACTCAGAAAAAATTTAAAAAAAAAAGGGGGGGGTGCCTGGGTGGCTCCATCAGTTAAGCGTCCAACTTTTGATTTCAGCTCAGGTCATGATCTCACACTGGTAAGATCAGCTCCGCACTGGGCGTGGAGCCTGCTTCAGATTCTCTCTCTCCCTCTCCCACGCCCTTCCCCTGCTCGTATGCTTGCACACATGCATGCTCTCTCTCTAAAAAGAAAAAAAGAAAAGAAAAAAAAAAAGCAAAGAGAAAGAAAATGAGGAAGAAAGAGAGAGAAAGAGAGAGAAATGAAGGAAGGAAGGAAGGAAGGAAGGAAGGAAGGAAGGAAGGAAGGAACCCTTTCAGGGAGCTCAAAAGATCCAAATTCTTTTTTTTAATAACACTACAAAACTTCACTTGTTTTTTTCATTCTCATTCTTTCACAAGTAAACAGTGGAGTTTTCCAGAGGCTGCATGAAGTGTGATAACATGTCTCTAGTAGAAGGTGTGCTTGTTACGCTCCTGTGTTTTAAGCATTTCTCAGTTTTAATTTGTAATACAACATGTATCAGTAGACACTAGAATCCTCAATAATTTTTAGGAGTTTCAAATGGTTCCAAGACCAAAAAGTTTAAGAACCACTGCTCTAAGGTACAGAAAAAGCCTACAAAGCACATGCATTACTCTGTGAATTACAACTTGACCAATTTAGCCTAAGTAAGTCACACAATAATCTAAAAACGTCCCACTTTACTGAATGATTACATTACAGCCCTTCAATTTTCAAAACAATCTCTTGTTCTCTCATCATTTATGAACAGACAGAACTATGTCTAAGGACTTATATCTCCACATTCCTAGTCCTCAATCTTTGTAAATACTGCAGGTCACCCTCAATGAATAAGAGACTATATTTGCTTAATTAACATATTGTCCTCTTGTTACAGACTATGAAGTTGTAAGTTATGCTTACAGCAGGTTAATTATACTTTCCCCTGACCTCTAATAAATGAACAACTTTTTAAGAATTTTCTGATCAGCCCCTATAGACACCATACCTGCATGATGATGGGAAATGGGTAACTAAATCTGTTCCTAGAAACAAATTAGATGGAAAGGTATTTGAACAAAAAAAGTTCAAAAGTTCAAAAAGCAAAGGAGAAAGTCTCTTAGTCATTTACAAGTGACCCAAATTTATAACAATGTTCCAAGTCCTCAATCTGCAATCTTTCCTTTCTATACCATTTTTAATTCTGAAACACTGCGCTGACTGAAATACAAAGCCAAAACCAGAGGTGCCTGGGTGGTTCAGTTAAGCATCTGACTTTATCTAGGTCATAATCACGTGGTCCCTGAGTTCAAGCCCCACATCAGGCTCTGTGCTGTCATGACAGCACAGAGACTGGAGCCTACTTCAGAGTCTGTGTCTCCCTCTCTCTCTGTACCCCCCCCCCCCATTTGCTCACATGCGCACGTGCCCTCTCTCAAAAAAAAATAAACATTTAAAAATGAAACAAAAACAAAAAATACTATTGTTTTTTCTATTTTTTTTTTTAATATGTATCTACTGGGGGGGGGGGGAGGTGCAGAGAGAGAGGCAGAAAGAGAAACCCAAGCAGGCTCCACACTGCCAGCACAGAGCCTAACTTGGAGCTCGATCTCATGAACTGTCAGATTGTGACCTAAGCCAAAATCAAGAGGGAGATGTTTAACAACAGAGCCACACAGGCACCCCATCTTTTCTATTTTTAAGATAATGAAAGAGCTTGAGTTTCAGGACAAATCTATCAGCCTACAGCAAATAGTAGAACCCCTATAAACAGCTGTTGGAATGAATGGATAATTTAAGGCATTTGTTCATGAGCTTTGTCTACTTGGCTTCTTTCAGCATTTACTAGGTAAAAGGAATACGTGAAAAGGCAAATACAACTGGGTAAGAACCCTATGAATTTTGACACTGCTCTCAATTGCAAAGACTAGTTCAATACCAGGCAATCCACAAACCAGCTTTGGTTAAGCTGCACAACTTGAACAAAGTCTTCCAAACCTTTTTTAAATATCGTATCACTATCAAAAACAAAAACAATAGCTTACTATGTACCTCCTCCAGTATATGTATATTTATTGATAAATTATATCCTTCTACAACTGTGTACATAATAAAACAGAATTTTTTAAATAGTTTCTTTAAAAACAATTTTTTTTTAATATTCATTTATTTTTGAGAGAAAGAGAGACAGTGTGAGCAAGGGAGGGGCAGAGAGAGAGGGAGACACAGAATCTGAAACAGGCTCCAGGCTCTGAGCTGTCAGCAAAGAGTCTGACACAGGGCTCAATCTCGGGAATGGCAAGATCATGACCTGAGCCGAAGGCAGACACTCAATCCTCCGAGCCACCCAGGTGCCCCTAAATAGTTTCTAAAAGATGAGACAATGATAAACAATTTTTATCTTTCATTCATAAATAGTACAAAAATATTTTCAACCTAAGAGATTATCAATAGCAATACTTTTAGAAAACAACATACCTGAAAAGCTTCATTATTTTTAAAAATCTAAGCTTAACATTTTGTGATATAGTATTTCAAAGGTCTAGCTTAAACTTCAGGAATTAGTTGATTATGAAACTTAATTATAATGGTTATAAATTGAAAAACAAACCACAAAAGCTCAATATTCTTAACACATAATATATGTTTATGGTGAAGTTCACTATGGAAGACAGTGAACTTACTTCAGGTGTGCCTGTGTGGCTCAGCCGATCAAGTGTTGGACTCCTGGTTTCAGCTCAGGTCATGATCTCAGAGTTTGTGAGATTGAGCCCTGAGTCAGGCCCTGGACTGATAGTGTGGAGCCTGCTTGGGATTCTCTTTCTCTCCCTCTCTCTCTGTCCTTCCTGCGCTCTCTCTCTCTAAATAAAGTTTTGAAAAAAAATCTTATTTCAAAGAATTATCCTAATTATTTTGAATTGGGGGGGGGCAAACTTCTTGTCAGATCTATTAGAAGTATGATTGTTTTTGTCTGTAATTTGGCTTACCAAAAGCTAGTACTAGAAGTAGAATTGTCAGCTCTGCCACTTTTTTGTTCACATGTGCTTGCTTTAGTGGTATTACTGTTGAGGTTCATTACGGAAGTCTTTTTTTTTTTTTCAAGTTTATTTATTAACTTTGAGAGAGAGAGAGAGAGAGAGAGAGAGACAGAGCAAGTAAGGTAGGGGCAGAAAGAAGAGGAAGAAAGAGGATCCCAAGCAGGCTCCAGGCTCTCAGCACAGAGCCAGATGCGGAGCTTAAACTCATGAACCATGAGATCACGATCTGAGCCAAAATCAAGAGTCAGAGGCTTAACCAACTGAGCTACCCAGGCACCCCTACAGGAGTCTTTTTAAGTCCTATCCATTTTATAAGAGTTAGTTTAGTCGAAACTAGGTAACACCTGTAAATTCTACATAACCATAAACTAGAATAATTGCTATTTGCTTAAAGTGAACACACAAGAAACCTATTAGCAATCCTTCTCTTTTTCTCAGAACACCTCCTAACAAGGCCATCAAACTCACCCATTTATTAAATATTAGTAAAATTTTGTCTTATGCATAAAAAATGAATATAACAGTTCTAATATTATCTTCTCTTACTCAATGGGAGTTTTGGGTACTCTCCTTTGGGGGCCATGGCACGAATATACTTAAAACCCCTAGCCAGCACAACTCAATCAGTCTCTCAAATGCTTTCCAGATTAGGACTGGATTTGAAGCCAGGACTAACTTTCCATGGTCACCCCAGGTCAAATAAGATTCTTAGGTTCTTATGATCTGGGCCTTCATCCAAAAGCTGATCCAAAACCAACCTTGAGGGATGGATGGACAAGTATAATCTTTCCAGGATACTCATCCTAACACACTTTATTATACAAATATAATAAAGAATAGTAATAGGTTCCTCTCTTATACAACATTCATTCACTCATTTAAGAAACATTGGTAAATGCCAGGCATCTTATGGACACAACCATTTACAAGTGTTATCTTAAATACGCTATACCATACTTTCATTTGCAGAAGTGCCCGAAAGAAAAAGTGGTTTGTGCCCCATCGGGTGGCCAAACTGGAAATTTCAAACAAGTTCTAGCAAGACAAGTTAACCCTAACTAATCAACATAATACCTTTGGGAAATTGAAGCCTGCAACACAAGTGTTCTCATGGGATAGTTCTATAAATGAAAATCACAATAATGTCAGGGCAATGTTTTCTTACAATTGAAGATAGGGATGGATGTACAGTTTATGCAGAATCTTTCCTTTTCCAAATCCTGCAAAAAAATTAATCAATGACTATCCCTTTTATTTATTTAAGTTAAATAAAAGTTTCAGTGGGTCAGTTTTCCACTCTCAAATTAAAATCTCATCAAAATTTTCTGAAAGAACTTTAATTTAATAATAGTCCTAAATTTAAGTTCTATCTTCTTCATATATCAAATATAATTAAGCCATTAAAAAAAAACAGAAATTTAAAGCTAGATGGGTCCTCAGAAAATATAGCCCTGCGAGTTTAGAAACCATTAAGACCAGTTCTCTCACCTTACAAAGAACCTAAAACCCAGAAAGAGGAAGTAATTTCATCAGGGTCACACATCTAGGGTGACCTGACTCCCAATGCTTACACATCTATGCTCAAGAGGCTAGCTATCTATATGTGATCCTAGACAGATGACTTAACCTCTCTGGACGTTTGTTTCTTTGTCTGAAAAAAGAGGAAGTAGATAGTGTTCAAATTCCCCTGAAACTCTAAAATCCTGAAATTTAGATACCTCATTATTTTAGGAACCTATTCAACTCCAGTATACACTGAAAAAACCATTCCTGAGAAACCAAAGCAGCACAGGACCCTAGGGATGAAAACACAAGTCAGCAGCCGAAGGCACCAAATATATTTGCTTCTTTTGCTAATATTCTGTAAAATATTAACATGGTCATACTAGTCTATGTGGTTGAAACTGGTCTGTTAATTTTGATTAATCAATTACAGAGCTCTAAAATTGCAATCACTGATTCTAAATTTTTTTTAAAGTGCTCTTATAAAGATTTATTGATGTTCTATTTTCTATGGCAAGATTTACACTCAAACAGATTACTGGAAACAGGGATGGTCTCTGCTCATTTGTGTTTATTCTCTGTAAAAGCTATTCACAAGTGGATCAAACAGATTTTCTTTATATGGTTTCTTCTTATTGCTCTCTTTTATGCTTTATTATTCTGCCTACGAAGATTGAGTTTATGAACTCCACAATTTATTTCTGAATTAGAAATTCTAATAATTTTTAGTTTATGAGTAATAACACTAATAACAATTTTAACATTCCAAAAAGCAAAAACCATTAAAAGTTAAATCAAAAACTATGGGGGCGCCTGAGTGGCTCAGTTGATTAAGCGTCTGACTCTTGATCTTGACTCAGGTCATGATCTCACGGTTGTGAGTTCGAGCCCCACACTAGGCTCTGCGCTGGCAGCAGAGAGCCTGCCTGCGATCCTCTCTCTCTCTCTCTCTCTCTCTCTCTCTCTCTCTCTCTCTCATGCACATGCACCCTCTCTCTCTCAAAATAAATAAACTTTAAAAAAAAAAAACAACAACCTATGAACAGGGTGCCTGAGTGGCTCAGTCAGTTGAGGGTCCCATTCTTGATTTTGGCTCAGGTCATGATCCAGCATCAGGCTCCGTGCTAAGAATGGCGATTTTCTAAGCTTAAGATTTTCTCTCTCTCTCCCTGTCCCTCTTTCTCTGCCCCCCTCCCCACTGGCACACTGTCTCTTAAACAAACAAAAACCTATGAATCACAATGGACCTTGAAAAGCTCTCTGGCCCTATATATTCTTATCTTATGGAAAAGGAAAGAGCCCTGGAAAGATAAAAAGATTGTCCCCAGGGTCTCATGGCTAACATATACAATAACGAGCATTTATTGTGTGGCCATGTATACACAATAATACACATAATTATAGATGTAAAACAAAATTTTCAGTTTCTATCTAATGCTCTGCTTATCTCAAATAAAATTTAATGTAGTGAAATGACATAAAAACCAAAGAAGCTCAACAGTTCATCATGGTCCACAGCACTAGAAAGCACCCTAGTCTAGACATCAGGGGTAATACCCTAGAATTTCACCACTAGTGCTTGAAAAACAAATTCAAGTGTCTATTGCATGAACAGTGTTTCATGAGCATAATCTTCATATATCAGAAACTACGTGTTACTGCATTATAAGAAGATTCTTTTCTCCAGCAACAGCTAACATCTTTTAGGATGTCATTTTTCCCCAAAGTTTTTAAGTTGCCAAAATGCCCAGACTCTGAAAACTCTTATTTATGCCTCTTTAAATATTTTCAAAGGAACAGCACCAGCTCTTGAGAAACAATATAGCAACACAAATCCCAACCCTATAAAGAAATCTTTTTAATGGCTCCAATTCACAAAGAAAAGTGCCCCTTATTTAATTGTGCCTACCAAACAATGAGTTCATCTGGGACAGGAGTTAGGTAGTAGGGACTCTGCAGAATAAAATTTCAATTAGCCACAATAAATGAAATTTTTTTTAACACCTTATAATTGCCCCAGGAAAGATAATGCAGTCACACATGTGCTCAGGAATTCTGTCCCTCTGTAACCAACCTAGAGTAACCCAATTGGGGCTAGTGTCCAAAGGGAGTATATGAATGAGGAGTCCCAGAATTACTGTGGTCACTCCAGCCACAAAGCTGACATTACAAATCAAGAGGTAATTGCATTTTCAAACTAAATCTTATGTTTCCCCTTCCAGCCTCAGCTACTCCAAATTAATACAATTCTATGAAAGTGCTGTAATACTTAAAATTAATCACAGCATACAACTAGCCACTATTACTTTTGCCCAAATCGAGCATTCCATACATACTACATAACAAGTAGAAGATGTTGCTTCAGCATGCTTTTCCTATGCCTCTGTGAAGAACTGGCAGTGGTGCTGAAAATTACTACTACAAGATGAAAGACCAATGCCCTCCTTTCAATAAAAACCATCATCTGGACTCTAGCCAAGGTTTTAAAACTGACCGAGTGTTATTGGAAACAATAAATCAAAAACTCCACAGGCTGAAAAGCTAGTCCCTTATTTTATTCTTACAAAATGTAGCCACAAAACACTAAAGAAAATTAAGTGAAAGAAAGCATTAATAATTCTGGGTGTTTCATTTCTGGCAATAATCAAATACTGTATGTTACAAGGTGAATTTATTTTACAATCTTCAAGGTTCTGTTTACTTACACCTCTTTCCCTGTCTTCCCCAATTATTACAACTGCTTTATGAAAAATAAACTTGTGCTATTGCCTAAACATCCTATCACTGAACTTAAATAGACATAGACAACTAAAACATTTTAATTCATAAAATGTAGCTAACATATTTGAGTTCGTATTGATTTTATACTCTTTGTTCCTGCACATACATAGATGTGAATTCCTGGAGGTTACAGATAAGTCTTTCTTTCTCTATCCAGGAGCTGAATTGCCAGTTACTGAGAATAACCTATTGCAGTGCTTCAAAGCTCTTTAGGTATCTTGCCTTCTGAAAATATACATGGGTTCATTATCCTTACTCGTTCCTATATTAATGTAAGGTTCCTCATCAGTACCTACTGAATACCCTCCAAGCTGTTATCACAGCAATTAGGGGGGAAGGGGCCATGATATCTACAATACACAGGTATGTTTTAAAAGTACATTGTTTACAATACAGTACTTTTCTCCCTGGCTAACCAAATTTTAGAAAAGAAAACCTGAAAAATTTAATTATTCTCTTCTCTTCCCTTCTTCCTCTTCCTCCTTCGCTCCATTCCAAAACAACAGGACAGTCAAAACCAGAGATGTGATTACTTTGTATACTTCATGCAATCAGTAAAAAGACCGTCACCGTCTTATTATCAAAACAGAATAGATGATTACAATACGTTTGCATACAGTAACCACTGCATATGTGATATACATTTAAATCAAATTTCAACCCTGTTACAAAGCCTTTGTCAACAGTGGGCAAGTGGGGAAAAGCGGAAGGGCTCTGTGGAATGAAGAAAATCGCTAACGGGGCTTATCTCGGAAGAGGATTCCTTGGTGAGAGGTGAGCAGAGAGAAACAAAACCTAACCTTGGCGAGGGGGCGCTCGCCCAGGGTGGGGACGAGAGGTCAGAGTGAGTGGGGAGGAGGGGATTAGCGCGGAACCGCCGCGACCCCGGGCTGCCCTCCCACCACTACTCCCCCACCTGCGGCTCGCCCTCCCACCACTATTCCCCAGCCCCGGCGGAGCTGTGCCCTCCCTCCCGGCCCGCCGCCTGCATATCCGTTACCCCGGCGGCAGCGGGGCTGCGGGGGAGGGGAAGGTCAGCGGGGCCCAGAGCGGGGCAGCCGCGGCGGGGATGCCGCAGTGGCTCCCCGCGGCACCAGGTCAAAGTCCGCCCAGGCGCGGGGAGGCAGCAGGAGCGGAAGGCGGCAGCGGAGGTCTGCACTGGCGAGATGGTGGCCCCTCCGAGTCCTCCCACACCCCAGCTGCTGCCGGTACCTCATACTGGATGTACTGCTTCCTCCACTCGGGAGTGATGTGCGCGGAGAGGTGCTCGGCGAACTTCATCCTGCCGTTTCCCCCTCACTCCCACTCCGGTCCAGCAGTTACTGGCGGCGGCGGCGGCGGCAACAGCGACTCCGACTCCTCCCCACATGGGCCCCGGCGCGGCACGGCGCTGCGCTTCTCTCCTCCTCCGCCGCCGCCGAGGTCTCCTCAGAGCCGCCCTCCCGCCATCTTCCTCCTCCTCTCCATAGCCCCGCCCCGTCCCGCCCTCTAGACGTCATCGCCATGGTAACCGCCTACGCCGCACCAACGGAGAGGGAGGGATAGGGGGCGGGGTTTGGGGGGGACATTCCTCGAGGCTCCTCCCCTTCTGGGCCGGACGTGCTGGAGGCACCTCCCCTGACCTCTTCCGTCTGACTCCCGTTGGCCTTACAGCTGCTCTCTACCGCCTGCCTGGAAAGCGGTAGTTTTGTTATTGCAATTAGTATTAACACGTAGAAAAAATAATTCACACAAGACGTTTGTATTTGCAAAGAATTGTGCAGTTTTTCATTTTAATATTTGTTCTTCATAAAACTCTTAAGGATGGATCAACATTAATCCAAATTGAGTGAGTAAAACAGGCTAAATAGTTAAGGACCAAATGTATTTAAAAGAACTGTATTTTACATGCTGTAGGTGCTCAATAAATGCTTGTTGAATTTAATTACAGACGTCAGTGCCAAAAATTGCACGCTGCTTATGAATTGCAATGCAATTATCTAGTCCCAGGGCTACCAGAAAGGTCAATAACAACACCTGAAGCCAAACCAGTACTGGGGAGGGATGTAGCCAGAGAAGAGTACTACCTGGACCTGTGACTTCCTGGGGATTCCGAGTGAGGTTGAGAGGAAAACCAATATTGGGAGGAAAGAGAATCCCCTAGGGGTACCGTGGCAACCCCACCCCCAGGAAGACCAGAAATGAATCAGCATGGAGCCTGAACTGTCCTAAGGAAGCATAGGGAATAAAACGCTCACAGAGTTTGGAGCTCCTTTTGAGTGTGGGAGTGCTTGTCCTAGAGGATCTGATTTGGGACAGAAACCAAAGTTCTTCCCTGAGTGAAGAAGCCTTGGATAATAACAGCTAGCATTAATGAAGCACTCACTGTGTGCATTCCAAACACTGTTCTAAACCCCTTACATGTACTCTGCTGTCCTTTAATTCCCACGATTTTGATGAGACCCAAAGAGACCAGGGACTACTGTGACCAGGACAGTATTCCAAGATATCAATCTTTGCTGTTGGGTTGTTTGTTTGTTTGTTTGTTTGTTTTTCTCTCCTTTCCCCTTTCCCTTCCTCTTGACTCATGCCAGTAGGCGTTCTGCAATCATTTCCTCTGGAGAGAGATTAGACATGATGGAAAATAGGCGTAGGCTATGAGTCTTTCTAACTCTGGTACAAAAGTTTCAACCACTGGTAAAAGGGTAGTCATGCTAAGAAGGAAAAAAAAAAGAGTGAGGACTCCTCCCACCTCAACATCATACTCCTCTCCCCACCATAACAATCCCCCTCTACTGGAGGTTAACATTCCTAGGAGAAACAGATAGGTAAAGAGAAGACTATGACCCCAGTAAAGAGACAGAACCACAGAGAGAAAATGGCTGCATGATGCACCTAGCAAGATGGAACCAGGAGCAAGTACAAAATAGAATGCTGGGCCCTTAGCCAGGTATGAACTAGAATGCTACATTCTTGGCAGCAACTCCCGTTGACCATGCATCCTGCTCTCAACAGCGCCATACTTTGCTGTCTTCACTGTGCATAAGATTCTGGATCCAGGGCCTGACCCAGGAAAGAATGGAAATCCTCAATACTAGCTCTATAACCAACAATTGTTAGTATTTCTCATGCCTGATCCAGAGCTCCGGCACTCAGTTAGATATGAAAATCTTCATTTATTACAGAAGTAGATTTAATGTTTCCTTATTCTGCATTGCTTCAGGTGTTTCACCGCCAGAAACATCAAATTCTTATTATTTATTGAACAGGTAACTTCTGCAGAGCTCTGTGCTAGATTCTATAAATAATAGCCTGAGTAACTTTATTCTGAATCAGAAGGGCCCCTCGCTTACACTTTCTTTTGTAAATAGGCAAATAAGTCTTCATTTAACAAAACTATACTGAGTACTATGATATGCTGGTCATGCCACTTTGGGAATGAAGGACAGTTCAAAAATAGGGGTGCCTGGCTGGCAGTTGATAGAGCATGCAACTCTTGATCTTGGGGTCATGAATTCAAGTCTTACAATGGGAATGGAGCCCACTGAAAAACAACAACAAAAAAAATTTAGTAAGACTGTCTTTTTTTTTTTTTCAAGGACATCACAGTCTGGTCAGAGAGAGAAGCAAACAGACCAAGAGCTAGACTCTAGTGTGATACATGCTGTATTCGAGGTATGTACAAGGAAACAAACATGCAACTGACTGGGAAGGAAAGGATGACATTCCAGAGAAGGTGCCTTTGAAATATATTCAAACAACTATGACAGAGAGAAAGACACTCCAAAGATCTCAAAGGCAGAAAGCAAAGAGAAGTCAAGATTGTTAAAAAAGGTCAAAAAGTTGTCTGTCTGGAATATCCTTTAAGGCAGCTAAATGTCCACTCTTCAGAGAAACTCTCCCTGGTCCCTTCCCTTCTTTCCACAGTCTGGCTCCCACATCGCCCTGGAGCAATCCCCTCACTGTGTAGTCAATGGTAATTTGTGTCAGACTATGAGCTCCTTGAAGACAAATTGTTCATTTCTCTTGTTTTCTCCAGTTTAGCACGGCACCTGGCATTTAAGTATTCCATAAATGTTAGAGGAACAAAGAAAAGAAAGAAGGGAGGTAAAAAGGAAGAGAGAGGCAGAAGAGGAATGAAAGGGCAATTTTCATGGAAGGAAGTTGCAGGAAATAAAATTAAGTTGGAACAAGACTGTGAAGGAATACATGATGACCACAGAGGCATGATGTGGGTCTTTGAAGATACTGAAGCAGTTAAGTGACTAGCTGTGGCTTAGGAAAGCAGTAGTAGATTCCTAGTTTAGAACACTAGATCAGGAAATAGACCTAAATCAAAATACCAACTCTGGTATTTTTTTGATGTTTATTTATTTATTTTGAGAGAGAATCCCAAGCAGGCCCCGTGCTGTCTGCGCAGAGCCCTCACTAACCATGAGATCATGACCTGAGCTGAAACCAAGAGTCAGACACTTAACTGAGACACCCAGGCACCCCAACTCTGGCATTTTTAATAGGCGTGACCTTAGGCAAAGTACACTAGCTCCTAATGCCTCAGTTTCTTCATCTCTCAAATGGGGATAATAACACCTCAGGTTATGGGGATTAAATGAGATCTGCATATAAAGGGCTTAGCACAATGACTGGTTGACCATTCGATAATCAGCAGCCCCTAAAAAGCCTCTGTCAGCAGTATGAAGGGTGGACTAGAATGAGGACAAATCAGAGACCAATATACTAACAAGGACCTACATAGCACTTTCTCTGTGCCAGATGCTATTTTAAATACTTTACAAATACAAAGTTATTTAGTCCTCACAAGGACCCCAGGAGGTAACCACTGTCATTATACTCATTTTACAGATGAGTAAACTGAGACAGAATACTTAAGAATCTTGCTCAGGGGCGTCGAGGTAGCTCAGTCAGTTGGGCTCCAATTCTCGACTTTGGTTCAGGTTTTGATCTCAATGGTTCGTGAGTTCGAGTCCCACGTTGGGGCTTGCTTGGGATTCTCTCTCTCTCTTTCAAAATAAATAAATAAGCATTAAAAAAAAAAGAATCTTGCTCAAAATCACCTAGCTAGTAAATGGTAGAGCTGGGTTTGAACCCTGGCAATCCAGCTCCAGAGTCCTTGTTCTTGACCACTACATTATGCTATTGTTGCCCATCATAGTAATGGACAGAAGGAGGTATAACATGGGATTCTAACTCTAGTGAGTAAATGGATGATGTTGCCATGAACTGAGATAAGGAATGGAAGTGGTGGGCGCGTTTGGGGGATTCCTGGTTGTGTTAAATAGTTAGGAGTCTATGAGACATGCAGTACTCCAATTGGCAATATGATCTAGGGCTCTGAAAAGAAACAGAAGAGCTGAAGACTAGGGGGAGCCATTCATATTTAAGTGAAAAGTAAGTCCTGATAAATCTGCCTATGGAGGGAACATACGCTGAAATGGAAAGGGGTCCAAGGGAGCATCCTGATGTTAGTCTGATAAAGAAGATGAAACAAAGCAGGAGGCTGGGGTGTGGCCAGAGTGGGCAGCACCATAATCAAAGAAGCCACAAAGAAGATGAAAGTCTCATAAGGGCAGCAGTGATCAACAATGTCCAATGTTACAGAGAAGTTGAGTAGAATGACTTCTAGGCCAATTGGGTTTAGCAATTAAAGAGTCACTGGTAACCTCAGAA
The DNA here is from genome assembly GCF_022079265.1 of Lynx rufus. Lineage (NCBI taxonomy): Eukaryota > Metazoa > Chordata > Mammalia > Carnivora > Felidae > Lynx > Lynx rufus. The sequence goes on along the minus strand of NW_025814829.1, from coordinate 36,281,737 downwards.
AAAGTGACTTTGATGACATGAAGGGCTGCAGAAGTCTGAGCAGCGAACAGCATTTTGTTTTCATATATCTTAAGTTGCATTTATTCTGTGTACATGTTATAGAAAAACCTGGAGTGAGAACTTAATAGTACACTCAGCAATTTATCTAGAAATTCATAAGTGCTGAGTCTGAACACTTTATATTTATCACATCTAATTCTAAGTTTGGGAACAGTTATACTTACCACAAAGTAACTGTTCTAAAACTTAGAATTATGTGTGATAAATATAAAGTCAAACTGTTGCTTGAGCAAAAGAGACTGGTGATCATGCTGAAAGGTCAGGATCTGACCTGAAGAGGGATCAAATCTTGAGCTACACCACCCATTGAAGCTGAATGAACAAAGGTGTCACAGGAATAAAGGCCATGTTCTTAGTACAACCCAGACCCTAAATTATATGTGACCCATTGCACTTTTAAAATATGATAGACTTATAGACCTACTGTGGGTTCAATAGATGGACTTCAGATGGTTCATGACCCCCATAAAATCACAAGTAAAACCTGGCGTGTTTTTTGAATATTTTTCTGAAGAAAGGGTCCACATCATTTCCCAAAAGTTTCTACACCTCAAAAATATTTATTTAGAACATGAGTGCCAAAGCACTACACACCCCTCTCAAGAAACCAAAAACAAAAGCCAAAACAAACAAACAAACAAAAAACTAACATAAAGAATTTACAAATGAAGTTTCAAATGACTCAATTCAGTAATTTCTAGAAATACTTTATTTTAACACAATTTTGGTTAAATACACCATGAATATTTTTTTAAGGAGCAAGGAGGGTATTTTACAAGTTACAAAAGAGCATTTAAAATATTCTTTCATTCATGGGGTGCCTGGGTGGCTCAGTCAGTTAAGCATTTGACTCTTGGTTTCAGCTCAGGTCATGATCTCATGGTTTGTAAGTTCGGGCCCCACATCAGGCACTGCACTGACAGTGCAGAGACTGTTTGGGATCCTCTCTCTCCCTCTCTCTCTGCCCCTTCCCCATTCATTCTCTCTCTCTCTGTCTCAAAATAAATAAATAAGTAAACTTAAAAAATAAATAGGGGCACCTGGGTGGCTCAGTCGGTTAAGCATCCGACTTCAGCTCAGGTCATGATCTCACAGTTTCTGGGTTTGAGCCCCACGTTGGGCTCTCTGCTGACAGCTCAGAGCCTGGAACCTGATTCAGATTCTGTGTCTCCCTCTCTCTCCGCCCCTCCCCTGCTCACATATTCTCTCTCTCTCTCTCTCTCTCTCTCTCAAAAATAAATAATTAAAAAAAATTTTAAATAAAAAAATAAAAAATAAATAAAATATTCATTCATTCAGCAAAATATTTATTGAACAGCTACTACTTACTGGGCATTGTTCTAGACACTGTTCTAAGTAGAGCAGTGAATAAAACAAAGTCCTTCACCTAATGGAATGTGCTGTCATATGGGAGGATATAGACAATAAACAAATTAACCAGTGTGCAGTAGGTTAGATGAGGATAGATTTAGGGAGAAAAATAAAACAGAGTAAAGTATAGAAAGACTGTTGTATGATTTTATATAGAGTAGTCAGGAAGGGCCTTACTGATAAGGTAATTTTTAATCAGAGATCTGAAGGAAGGGAAAGAGAGAACTACATAGATAGGGGTTGAAGATGGAAGTCGGGTGGGGGAGTAAGATTCAAAGGAGAGGGATCAGCAAGTGCAAAGGCCCTGAGACTAGAATGTTCTGTGTGTTGGAGAAATAGAAGGATGCCAGTGTGATGAAGGAATGTTTCAGGGAGGAGCATCAGGTCAAACAGATAGTTGGGAGCCAAACCCCTTAGGGTCTTGTAGGCTATGGTAAAGACTTGGGCTCCGAGTGGATTGAAGCTTTGGAGATTTTATGTTTTTTGGGTTTTGTTTTTGGTTTTTGTTTGGTTTGGTTTGTGTTGGGTTTTGGTATTTCTTTTTCCCTTCACATGTGGGAATAACCACCTTTTTTTTCTATGCATTTCTAACAACTATAGTAAAATATACAGAACATAAAAATTTTTATTTTAACCATATTTTAAAGGTACAATTCAGTGACATTAAGTACATTCACAGTGTTGTACAACCATCATCACCATGTATTTCCAGAGCTTTATCATCATCCCAGCTAGAAATTCTATACCCATTCCTCCCTCCCTGACAGTCCTCCCTCCCTGACAGTCCTTGATAACCTCTACTTTACATTCTGTCTTTATGAATTTGTTTATTCTAGGTAACTCATATATGTGGAACCATAAAATAGTTGTCCTTTTGTGTTCGGTTTATTTCACTTAGCAAAATGTTTTCAACTTTATCCCTGTTGTAGTATATGTCAGCATTTCCTTTTAATTCTGAGTAATATTCCATTGCTACCATTTGCTAGACATAAATACACCATTTGTTAGTGGTAAACAATAATCATTTATGCCATTCATTAGTGGCCAACAAAATATACTACATTTTGTTTACCCTTTCGTAAGGAAGTACCACAAACTACGTGGCTTAAAGCAACAGAAATTTATTCTCTCACAGCTTGGGAGACTTGAAGTCCAAAGTCAAGGTTTCAGCAGGTTTATGTTCTCTCAAAGTCTCCAGCAGATGATCTGTTCCATGCCTTTCTATTGGCTTCTATTGTGGCTGGCAATCCTTTTCACTTCTTGGCTTGCAGCTGCTTGACTCCAGTCTGTGCCTCCATCATCAAATGATGTTCTTCCTGTGTGTCTGAATCTTCGCAGGGCTGTTCTCCCTTCCTTGTGTCTGTTTTCTTATAAGAACAACAGTCTTACTGGATTAGGGCCCACCCTAATTGAGTATGACCTCATCATAACTTGATCACATCTGCAAAGATCCAGCTTCCAAATAAGATCACATTCATATGTACTGGGGGCTAGAATTTAAACATGCCTTTTGGCGGGATATTATTAGATGGGGAGACAAAAGCCAACCCACAACATGGGAACACTGGAAAGACAATATTGGAATAATCCAAGAGAGAAATGGTGGTAGTTTGAAGCAGGAAATCTGGAAATTGGCTATATTTTGAAAATAGAATCAACAGGATTTACTAGTGGATTAGATGTGAGATGCGAGCAAAAGAGAGGTATCAAGGATGACTCCAAGGTCTTTTACCTGAGCAATTACAAGAATGGGATTGGGGAATGTTACAGAAGGAGCAAGTTTGAGGTGCAGGGTGAAACTCAAGAGTTGAGTTTGAGTGTAAGATGTTGAAGATGCCTGTCAGATGTCCAATAGGCAACTTAGAATTTGGAGATCATCAGAGAGGCACTGGATGGAGATACAAATTTGTGAGTCAACAAAATAAAGATGATGTTTAAAGCCATGAGATTCCATGGGATTGCCCAGGAAGTGAGTGTAGATAGAAAAGAGAAGAGGTTTGAAGACAGATCCCTGGGGTATTCCAGTACTTAAAGGTTCAGAAGATGGGGAAGAATCCGCAAAGATGAAGAAGAGTTTATGATGAAAGGAAGCCAATACAGTGAGAAATGGTCATTGTTTCAGGAAATATTTCTGTAAATAGGAATGGAGTAATAAGATGATAGGTAAATTGGAATGGGATAATGGAGGGTGTTTTTTTTTTAAAGATCAGAGAAATACAGTATGTATATATCCTGATGGAAATGATTCAGTGTAGAAAGGAAAACTGACTATACAGGAAAGAAAGGGGATGTAAATTTTCTCTATGTAAAACTTGACATAAAATACACATGTGTTTGAATAGTGAGACAGGATCAAGAAGGATGTTCAGAGTGGTTACCTCTGAGTTAGAGATTTCAAGGGATGTTTACTCCTTGTATTATCCTGTGTGGCTTTCAATTTTTACAAAGTGCATTTATCAAATCTATAAAAACAATAAGTGTTCTATTTAGATAACCCCAGAATCAGTAATGTCGAATGAGTGTGAAAAAGTGTCTCCCCAGCAATTGATACTGCAAACATTAGGGAAGAAAGTGGTGGACGAGGTGATACAGAAAATCCAGGGGACAGAAGTTCAAGCAAGGGCCCAAAGAAGGAAGAAGAATGCAGACAGAAAATTAACCCTTAAAAGGAGGAGAGGCTTGATACCATTTGAGACTTGAGGGTGAGGGTGGTAGTAATGATTGGGGTAGGCATACACACATTTGTAGATGGAGAGAATTTGAGGAATCCCTCTTCTCTGAAGGTGATAAGTTCATCCATTTGCTTGGGAAAACGGGAGCAGAATAAGACCATGGATTTGTCTTTTTTCCCAGCATTCCCATCTGTGAACATATTTATTTACCATCAGTGCCCCATTTAATATTGTTCCTACCACAGAAAGAGAAGTTGTCTATGGATTTCATTTGTCTCGCCTTGTATCCCATCACCTATAAGCACAAGCCCTTCCAATGGTATTACAACCTACTGAAGACTCGGTTATGGTATCAGCTAAGAGACACCACTCTGAGTAGAGAGCTGTGCGATAGAAGGAGACAATGCTCTATCCAGTAGCCAATACATGGGGCTGCTTCTCCCAGTCAGCTGACCTGAGTCTAAAAACCAAAGAGTGGAAAGAATGGTAGTATCACCTCTCATTATTGAAGATGCCTCAGTGCAAATCAAGCAGGATCACCAAAGGTTCAGACCCCTACAAATAAAAATTCAAGTTACCCCATCAGATAAAGTAGCATAACTAGCTGACGTGCTGGCTGATGGTAAAAACAAAAACAAAAACAAAAACGAAACAGGAGATGAGAGTGGAAGAAAGTTATAAATAGCAACTACGGGCTTTGGGATCAGATGCAGAAATAAGGTCTGTACTAGCTACCCAGATTTCTTCCTTGTTTTGTTATGCAAACAGAAACAAAGTTCCTTTGCTTACCCTTTCCTTTTGGTGTAATGTTTCATTTTATTGAATTGGGGGTGGTACACTTTATAAGTTAGACCTTAGATTGCAGGACATGAAGGTGGTATTGAGACCAAACCAGAGGGGCATCTGAGGGTTCAGTCGGTTAGCCTTCTGACTTCGGCTCAGGTCATGATCTCATGGTTCGTTGGTTCGAGCCCCACATCAGGCTTTCTGCTATCAGCACAGAGCCCGCTTCAGATCCTCTGCCCCCCTCTCTCTCTCTGCCTCTTCCCCACTGTTTCTCTGTTTCTCTCTCTCAAAATAAATAAATAAACTTAAAGAGAGAGAGAGAGAGAGAGAGAGAGAGAGAGAAACCAAACCAGAGGAGGAATGAACATCCTCATGGAGCCGGAGTTTCTTCTGCTGTCTGAGACAACAGCCCGCTCCTCCAGCCCTTCCAATGTTTTGGAAGCATTTAGTCCCCTGTATTCAGGCCTTCCTGCTTAAAATTGCTATAGTGGTTTTCTGTTATCTGTACTTAAGCCCTGACCAAAAAGGCAAAACAAAGACAACACTGCAAAGAATGAAAAAGAATAAATATGTTTATTTTGTTGTTGAAAAACAACGGTTACCGAAGAGTGGTTTAGATTATTTGTTTTCATTACTTAAAAGTTTTTGCTTGTTATTCAGGCTATAAAAATTGCTGAAGGCCATTATGTAGCTCACTCTAACATGGCTTTGTCTTTTATAAGTCTCACAGATGTCTTGATCAAAGAAGGAGAATCGCTGTTTTCTGCCAACACTCACATCTTTAAAGTCAGAGAGCTAACCTTTCCCAAATTGCAGCTAGCTCCTTGGGGACAGGAACCATCCCTATCCTATTCACTCTTAACAGCACTTAACAGAGTAGATTCCACATAGTAATATAAACAGATTCCTTAGTATATGCTTTTTTCTCCCCCGGGAGTAATAAGCATGACAATTTTTGGATTCATGCAGATCCATTCTTGTTATTAAAACATGTTAGAATCTAGGCTCTTTCCCCGACACTTGGGATGGCTGGAAACTTAAGCCGCAGTGAGAGATTTGTAATCTACTCCTGGATGTAGACTATCCAGAAAATTGAGAAGTCTGAGGCATGCAGGGAATGGGGGTCTTGTTATCAAATGTGATGAAAGCCCTACTTGGGTATGTAAGAGACTTTTGATATTCTGTTCAGCTGCAAGTACCTCCAGTCAAAAAATTCCCAATCTTAAGGAAGTATGATTTTAATTTTAGGTTTTTTTCTTAATCACTTTGATACACATTGATCACAGAGAATTTAGAAAGCACAGGAAAGTGCAAAGAAGCAGAAAAAATAGACACCCACTCCCATCTCATCGCCCAGGGGAAACCACTATCAACATTTGGGCATATTACTTTCACCTTTTTAAGTTAACACTTGAGAGGGTAGAGAAAGTGAGAGGTTGGAGCAGAAATGTATCCCTCTCTTATACCTCTTTAGTGTTCCTAACATCAGGGTACCGGTCTCTGAGGCAAGATTCTCCCTCTTCAGTAAGACCCCTCCACAAGCTCCCAGAAACCTCTGACTTGGCCATTGGAACAAAGAGATGTTTTGTCTTGACTCAAAGAAGCAGTTCCTCTTCTTTGCGTGACAGATTGATATTAAGAAAAACCAGTTAGGGGAGCCCAGCATGTCCTTCCCACCAGTATACAGTGCATTCCACGTCATGTCTTTCCAGCTGTCTTCTGAGAGCCAAGATCTGGGTAGAAGGAGGGGGAAAGAGGGCCATGAGAGGAACCAATTAGATCTGGGGAGATAGGAAGAAGGGTGTGACTGTAGAAAGTGGAGTGTGTCCGTGTAACTAGAAGGGTGTGAGGAATGCAGATTGGGTATATTGAGCAGGTGTATTTCAAAGATAATTCCTACGGGCTCTTGCTGGTGAATGTCACAGAAAAAGCAAAGAATGGGGGAGGAGACTTGGTAGGCAGGAGACTGCCTACTTAATTAAGAAAAACATTCATCATTTCCTGCTCCTGCTCTCTGTGTATCTCTTAAAGCTGGTTTCTGATGACAGCCTTACAAGAAAAAAAAAAAAGTTCATTTGTTCACTCACTGAAATCCTGAGATGGACCACAGAGCCCCAGGCAAAGCATGCTCTAAAATGCAAGTCAATTTTTCTCTGCACTTGAATTGGTCTTGCTCAGTGGTATCTCCCCGGAAGTGCGTGGGACAGATTCTCAGTGGTGACTCCAGTGCTAAGCAGTTGATTAACTTCCAGATTGTTTGGATTAGAACCTAAATAATTCAGTGATCGATATCGGTTGATACTTTCTTCCATACACCCCTAAAAAACAACTTGTTGACTCTATCTCCAAAGTGTCTCTTGAATCTGTTCACTTCTTCCTGTCTCCATAGCACCAGTCACCATATTGTCACATCGTAACTATAATAATAGCTTCCCAGCAGGTTTCTCCCTTCTGGCCCTATTCCACTGTCCACACAGCAATCAGAGCAATCTTTTTTTTTTTTTTTAATTATTTATTTAAATTCAAGTTAGCTAACATACAGCATAGTATTGGCTTCAGGATCAGAATCTAGTGATTCATCACTTACATATAACTCCCAGTGCTCATCCCAATAAGCGCCCCCCCTTAATGCCCATCACCCATTTAGCCCATCCCCCCACCCACCTCCCCTCCAGCCACCCTCAGTTTGTTCTCTGTATTTAAGAATCTTATACAGTGTATCTCCCTCTCTGTTTTTATCTTATTTTTCCTTCCCTTCCCCTACATTCATCTGTTGTGTTTCTTAAATTTCACATGTGAGTGAAATCATATATGTGTCTTTCTCTGACTTATTTCGCTTAGCATCACGCCCTCTAGTTCCATCCATATTGTTGCAAATGACAGGATTTCGTTCTTTTTCATCACCGAGTAATATTCCATTACATATATATACCACATCTTCTTTATCCATTCATCAGTCAATAGACATTTGGGGTCTTTCCATAATTTAGCTATTGTTGATAGTACTGTTAAAAACATTGAGATTCATGTGCCCCTTCGAACCAGCATTTTTTTAATCCTTTGGACAGATACCTAGTAGTGCAATTGCTGGGTCATAGGGCAGTTCTATTTTTAATTTTTTGAGGAACCTCCATGCTGTTTTCCAGAGAGGCTGCACCAATTTGCATTCCCACCAACAGGGCAAAAGTGTTCACCTTTTTCCACATCCTTACCAACATCTGGTGTTTCCTGAGTTGTTAATTTTAACATTCCAGTCAGAGCAATCTTTTAAAACATAAAACCCGGGGTGCGTGGGTGGCCCAGTCAGTTAAGCATCTGACATGGGCTCAGGTCATGAACTTGCAGTTTGTGAGTTCGAGCCCCGCATCAGGCTCTGTGCTGACAGCTTGGAGCCTTCTTTGGATTCTGTGTCTCCCTCTCTCTCTGCCCCTCCCCTGCTCATGCTCTGTCTCTCTCTCTCAAAAATAAATAAGTGTTGAAAAAAAATTTAAAGACAAATCCCATCACACCTTTCTCTTGCTTCACATCATTTAATGCTTCCCATAGCACATATGATATGACAGAATCTTTACCAAGGCCACACACAATCTGTCCCTGTCCTTCCTTGCCTTCCTCTGGTCTCACCTTCCTCCTTATTCCCCATGCTCCAGCTTCACTACTCTTTTTTCAGTTTCTTTGAGGCATCATGGCTCTACCTCAGAGCCTTTCCATGTGCTATTCTTCTGCATGAAATATTCTACTTCTCCCTTCTCACTCATCCTTTGAACTCCAGCTTAAATATCATTGACCATCCATGCCCAGTCTAACTTAGGCTCTCCCTCTTCTACATGGCACCCTGTACATTTCTTTTACAGATCTTCTTTTTTTTTTTAATGTTTTATTTATTTTTGAGAGAAAGAGAGAGAGAGAGAATGCAAGCAGGGGAGTGACAGAGAGAGAGGGAGATACAGAATCTGAAGCAGGCTCCAAGCTCTGAGCTGTCAGCACAGAGCCTGACGTGGGGCTTAAACTCACAAACTGCAAGATCATGACCTGAGCTGAAGTCGGACACTTAATCCACTGAGCCACCCAGGTGCCCCTTACAGATCTTAAAAATTTTAACTACGTATTTGTTTGTGAGATGATTAAGGTCTAGGTTCCCCAACAGATGGTATATTTAAGAAGACAGAGATTATGTTTTCTGCTTTGCTCCTGCCCTATCCCTTAGTGCCTGGCATAGTACTTGACATATAATAGGTGCTCAGTACTACTTTTTGAACGGATGATTGATAGAGTTTAAAATAATAATTACCTAAAAGGTAATTTCCTTGTGTCTGTTTTCCTCTAATGCAGGGCATCTAAACACTCACCAAATATTTGTCCATTGATTTATTAATTAACTAACTTTAGATTGATATTTTGATTGGAAGAAAGGTATCACACCTAGAGGCAGACACATCAAAGACACCCAGCTGTGATTACGGTCAACCCTTTTCTTACCGTGGTGAAGGTGAAAACCACCATAGTGAGGATTAGGTACAAACATTTATAATTATTTTAATGATAGAGCCTCTCACAAGAAAAAGAAATCAAGGTATACTACAGCTGAATGTTACTGTGTGTTATCTGCAGTAAGAGGCTATGATTGGTAGGGCTGTGGACTTAAACATCTCACTGAACTCAGTAGGCTCGGAAAGAGGAGGGGAATAGAAACCAAATGTGAAGTGGATGGAGAAAGCCCTTTCTAATATGGCAAAAGATGACATTTTTAATCATGAGCAGCCACTCCAGTAAAGAGCCCAACCTAATAGTTATTGATGATAAACATACTGCAGATACACTTTTGTATAAAATTAATTTAAATATACATCGTAGGAAGCTGCAATCTTGAGAGCTAAGCTGCATTCACCCTAGGATTTCTGTTGATATTCCTCAGCATGTCTGGGTATAGCAGTGGCTTTATTTATACCAAGGAGCACCATAACAGCCATAAGACCAGGGGAAAAGAGAGACCAGGCTCACAAGTTTGGTTCAAGGACTCTGGTTCAAGGTCGGTTTCAGTGACAGGGAGGGATAAGTCCGAAACAGCATCTGTTACTGATTATCTCAGTCCAGCTGAGCTCAGGGGGCAGGACCTGGAGAAGAGAGGACAGAAACAAAGCATAAGGTGGAGTGCTCTGTAAACTATGTGTGTGGGGGCGTACAGACACGGGGTCAGATCACAGTGTGGGCCATGTGAGGACTCAATGGACACAGCAGACCAACAGCTGGATCAGAGAAGGCACAGAAGGGGACGCCAAGCTGCAGTGGCATCAAGGAGACGCTGGCACCTTCAGTGAGCATTGTCCCTCTGGGGCTTCTTTGAAGGTTCAGAAGCATTTGCAGCAGGATATTGACCTTGGTGGCAGCGAGAAGCACCACTGTAACAAAGGAGAGAAGAAGGGTATGGAAACAAAAGAGTACTAGCTCATGCCCACCTAGGGGCGCTCGTAAACCCTTCGGAACTACTCTCGGAAGGAATTTGTTGTGGGTTGAAATGTGTCCCCCAGAAAATTATGTTGGATCACTAACCCCAGTACCTCAGAATATGACCATATAGGAAACAGACCATTGGAGATGCAATCAAATTAAGATATGGTCCTTAGGGGGGGCTCAAATCCAATTTCTGGTGTCCTCGTAAGAAAGGGAAAATGCCATATGAAGATAGAGACACACCTGGAGAACGCCAAGTGATGACAGAAGCGGAGACTGAACTGATTCAAGAGCAGAGAATGCCAAGGACTGGCGGCCACCACTGCCAGGAACCAGGAAGAGACGAGGAAAGATTCTCTTCTACAGGTTTCAGAGCACCAGCGCCCTGCCAATACCTTGGTTTTGGACTTCTAGCCTCTAGGAGTGCGAGACAATAAATTTCTGTTGTTTGAGGCATCTCGGTTTGCGGTACTTTGTTACAGCAGCCCTAGGAAACTAAATAGAAATTCAAGGAAAGGAGTTTTTCACAGTAAATAGGACACAGCCAAACAGATATTGTTTCATTGCTGTTGTTTGACTCTAATTTTTCCCATAAATTTGTGAGGCCGGAGAAACACAATTTCTATAGAACAATCACATAAATAACGTGGCAATGGCTAAGCTTTTATTTGCTGGCTTGTATTTAGTCAGTTAATGTGCTGCTATCTGGTATATTTCATACAACTTTAAGACTCGCCTGCATCAAATGAAATGAGATAATGTATGAAAAGCTCTTACAACAGCACCTGGCACCCAGTAAACCTTCATAAATATTGGATAGGATCATTATTACAGTTGTCTGACTATCCTGATCCCAGAGCTCTCAGCTGCTCCCATCTCCTCCGCATCCCAGAGCTGCTGAGGAAACCTCACCCCGAGGCAGTCAGGTGTCTTGAAAAATCAAACATCACCAAACTCACCAGAGTCCCCTACCCTGCCTTGGTTTCCCTAGTGAATGCTCTCTCCCATTCTCTACAACCTGTATTTCAAATCATGTTTCCTCAAACCTCCATCACCTTCCATTTCCCAACTCTCTTCATCAAACCCATCAGCCCATGTGTATCCACAGTTTCCCCGGGCTTCTGCCTGTAACCTGGCTTCTTTCTAGTCCAAGTAGTCATTCTTCATTCTTCCCTCTTTCTGATTCACACTTTCGATTCATAACCAAGTGTTATTAATTCAACCTCCTAGATATCATGCCAATCCGCTCACTTTGGTTTATCTCCATGGCCGCCGGCTTGGTTCAGACAAGCTGATTGAATCACTGTCCTGCTTAAATTGCTTGAATGACTTTCTACTGTTCTACAGATCGAGAAAGTCCTTCCCAAGCTCACAGGGCCTACCCCCGCCCCAGCCACTCTTAATCCAAGCTCCATCAGTTTTTCTAACCTCACCTCTTTTCTCTCTCTGTACTTCTTACATGCTATGCTCTAGGCTAGAAAGAAACTCAAAATACCTTTACTTCCTGATTAAAATAACACTTTTGTAATGCTTACTATGTTCTCAGCACACGGTAACACATTTGTCAGGACAACACGCCCACCAACTTAGCATTGTTACTATCCCCGTTTAAAGATGAGCAAATAGAGGTACAGAGGTTAAATGACTTGCCCAAGGTCACAGGGAAAGTAAGTGGGAAGCCGGGATTTGAACCAGAAATATCGGCTGCACAGTCCACATCACCGTGCCATTTGCCATTCTCTCTGACCTTGTCCTTCAGACTCTTTCCTGAGCTCCAGCATTCATCCTCTCCCTCTTAATTTGGCTGATTCCTGTAACACCTTCATGTCTTAGGGTAAGCATCCCTTCCTCAACATCAGACCTCCCCACTCTATGTCCTCATGCGTTTGTCGCCTTTCTATTATTATTTAACATCTTTCTCCTTTGTTAGACTGTTAGCTCTAGGAGGACAGGGAATATGTCTGCTTTGTTCACAGCCTTATTTTTAATGCTTAGCATATGCCTGACATACAGGAGAGTTGGTATTTTTGACTGAATAAAAGAATGGACAATTACCAATCACCTTGAAGAGCTCCTGTGTATGTAGAAGGCATAGCACAGTACCTGGCACACAGCACGGACTTGATAAATATTTAATATTGTGTTCAGGAAATTGCAAAGTGTCTGGTTTGACCGGTGTCAAAGGTGTGAAGAGAGGTTTTGGCAAATGGCTCGAGTCTGTTTAGCGAAGCAAAGGAGGAGAGAATTGCATGATGAAAGCGGTTATCAACAGCCTATAATCTTGCAAAGGCAAATATTAGCCTTTCAAAATCCCTTCTCCCCAGCCCAAGATAGTTTTGGATTTTTCTTGTAACCACATCGTCCAACTTTCTCGTAGCTGACTTCAGCAAAGTATAATTGGTGTGCTCAGGAGACCTTGGCATACACGATCAGCCCCATGCACTATGACCCAGGTGAAAACAAAGATCGACTGTGGCTGCCTTCTGTGTAACACAAAGGGCTACTTGCCCCCTCCCTGCTGGAAAAAGGTCTGGCGAAAATTCTAATCTCGAGCACAATTGAAGATTTCCTATTCCTATCTCCTTTGGACAAAGTAAATAATTTATTATCCTCAAAAGGCTTCCTGGAACACTGGGTTAATCCCTTTAAAAGGATACATCTGGACACCCTAACTTCATTACGATTCTAAACTTGGATGTTACCAGGTATATTTTTTTCTTCCCCAAACTGAGTGGTGCCAGGGAGTCTAGAGACAGCCGTCAGCAAGCCAGGTTCAAATCATCGTCTCTCGGAGGCTGTGTTTTGGCAGTCACAGCAACAGCAGGCTTAGCCTTTAAGGAGCACTAAACCTCTTGTCACCCCTGAATGACCCTCGACGGGAAAAGGAAAGAGAAGGGGATGACTTCCAGGGAAAACAGCTGCTCCACCACCTGTACAAACACGCACCTAACTAGCCTGACATGAGAGTCCTCGGGGAAAGGCTTTGGGAAACCAGAGGAATTGCCAACATGTGGAGTCAAGCCTCCGTGCTCCGCGCACGCCAGCGCCACAAAAGATTGCACGACCTGTCAGAAACCACCAGTGGTACAGAGCTGCTTTATCCCAAACCGTTTTGTTAAATCAAATCCCCACCAACTACAGGGTAGTGATTGTATGGGACTCTTAGGACACGCATAGGATCAGCGTCTTTGGCTCTATTTTCACACCACAGGAGGTATCTATCCTTTCACAACATTCTGGTCTATGGCTAGCTCTTAATTATATTTGACGCCAAGAACCAGTTAATGAAGGGATATTTCGTGGCCTTCAGCAAAAACTTCGGGCTCAGCAACCGAGGAACTGAAAGCCCTGACCTCAAGGCAATCTCCTCACCAGCCTCCTGCCTGATGCATATTTCAAAGGTTTCCAGGTTTTAAAGCATGGATTACCTTTGCAAATGAAAAATTGAGCAAGCAAAAGCATTTAGTGGCATGCTATTACAGTTCCAGTTATGTTGAAAAGGCTGCTTGGTTTAACTAGAGGCAGGATTTCAAATGAACAGAGAAATAAATATCTTTTTTTCCCCATTATTTCCTGTTTATTCTACCAGGATTTAAAATATAGTGTATTTTGATCCCCGCCTAAGGTTCCTTGCGATTATAACATGCATATATCAACCTACTGAAAAAAATTATGCATATTGATAAAATATTTAATAGCTTCAGGGCCATTCAATATCCAACCACCCCCAAAATAGGTTGTTTGTTTTATCTAAACAGGATCTTGCACGGTAATGCAATTTTAAACTCCACTCAAAAAGCAGTCTTATTCTTTCAAATATTTCAAACCTTTCATTTGTAAGAAAAATTATTAAAATAAAGCAAAAGAAATCAGTGTTGTCTTCACCTCTGGAGAGTACTTAGTCATTATCTGCCAAGTATGTGGTGTTTTAATGGATGCCATTCATCCGAATACCTTCATTGTATACCTACTATGTGCCAGATACCTCCCGAAATGAAAAAAGTACAGTCTTTGCCCTCAGAAAGTTCAAATCTAGGAGAAACAGATAATTACAACATTATGTGATAAAACATTATGACAGAACAATAAATGCTAGCTGTACTAGCTATGTAGACGTGTAAATGAAGGAATTAATGAAGGAATGAATCAGTATGATTATTTGCAGAATATCAAATTCAGCATGGAAAGTAGAAAATAAATATGTGGTATTTAGCAAAAATGAAGCGTGAAATATTTTTAAATGAAAAAGGTTTCAAGAGGGTTTTAAAGATGAAAGACTTTAGCTGTAAGGTTACAAAAGAAATGAGAAATCCTACATTCAAGTTATTAACATGAGGGTAAAACCAGACTTAAATGCTAAACACAGGACAGTGAAGAGCTAACCTGCATAGAAAAGTAAGAGATGGGAATCAAATGGTTACATAATGCTATGATTACTCAAACTCTTATTTTGAATTTATGAATGTCTATATCCAATTTTCATGACATAACTATGTTAATTTCTCCACTGTTACTGCAATTCACCACACCATAAGTCACTCTAAGTGAAGGTACTAGAAAGTGATAGAAGGTAAAATTGAGCCAATTCTGCCCCTTTGGGCCTTAGAGTGCAACATAATTTCCATTTTCACTACAAAAGGAACAAAACCCTCATTTGTCACTCCCTCAGAAGAAAGATAAAAATTTTACACATTAAACAAAACTTTTCAAGGACTTTTATGGGCTCAAACCCAGTCCCAGAAAAAAGAAAGAAAAGGGAGGTGGTCATGCCCAAAAGAATGGCAAGTTTTTGGTCTAAGACGCAGTATGTTGTTAACAGATTTCATGTTGAAGAAATGTGTTCCAATTTTATAATTATTTTGCTATACAACCCTGGTCATCATTGCTTCATCAACATAACAGGGATAATAATGCATGCCCTACACATCTGCTAGCAATGTATGCTTTTTTTTTTTTAAGATTTTATTTTTAAGCAATCTCTACAACCCAGCATGGGGCTCAAACTCACAACCCAGGGATCAAGAGTCACACACTCTTCCGACTGAGCCAGACAGGTGTCCTGACAATGCATGCTTCTTAAATAAAGTAACATATATAAAATAGTTGAAAACATTGTGAAAATATAAAAATCCCGTATTAGATTTGCTGCATATTTGAATGACAGAGTTCCAATAGGCTGGTATGTTTCATCTATAAAGGATGAGTTACCATTTTTTAGGGAAATTAAAGTGTATTACAATATATGAAATCTCCTCTAAAAATCTATTCAGTAATAGGGATGAAATAATAGAAATATTACCATTTCTCTATTTCAGGAGCTTCTATTTCTTTTCTCTCTCCTTTCTTTCTTTCTTTCTTTCTTTCTTTCTTTCTTTCTTTCTTTCTTTCTTTCATCCTTTCTATTTTAAGTAGGATCCACACCCAAAGTGGGGCTCAAACTCACAACCCTGAGATTAAGGGTCATATGCTCTACCAACAGAGTCAGTCTGCTGCCCTGGGAGCTTTTGTTTCTAGTTCCAGGGCACAGATTGTTTCTGCATTCTTCTTTCTTTTATCCTTGCTAACCTTTTCATCATATCTTCATAAAAATTTCTGTTTGTTTGATGGTTTTGTTTTTAAGTTTATTTATTTATTTTGAGAGAGAGAGAGGCAGAGAGAAAGAGAGAGAGAATCCCAAGCAGCCTCCACACTATCAGCTCAGAGGTCAATGTGGGGCTCGAACTCACGAACTGTGAGATCATTACCAAGATTAAGAGTGGATTGCTTAACCGACTGAGCCACCCAGGCACCCCTCTTCATAAACATTTCTAAGGCTATTTCTTGGCTTTTCCTTTAATATTTTTTACAATCACATTTTATTTGAAAACCTGAAGGAAAAAGATCATAAACCTGTTCTTTCCTCTAACAAAGTCTAGCCTAGGTTCTGCCAAGAACATCTAGAAATTGTTAAAAATAGCACATTTCTTTATTTGGACTCAATTGACTTGTACTTCTGTGGACCTGTCGAAATGTTAAATAATAAATTATTATCTCTGAATAGATTCTTCCTTGCCCAAGACACAGTTGAAAAATGTGTTTTAGGTGAGTCATTTAACTGGAATAATTTCCCTTTGGATTACTAGAGTCATTAGGGGAAAAAATATAAAACCATGTGAGTAATTTTCCATGTATCTAGGGTTCAATATCTGAAATGTTTCATAGACCGTCTGCATCACAAGGCAGTTTATTTAAAAATACAGGCACATCCTCCTCTCTGCTTCTGGATGTCCCTTCCTCTTTTGCAGCTGAAGGCAGGCTCATCAGCGATGAACAGAGGGTCAGCCAATACCCCTTGTGCTTGTGTGTCATCATTCTGAGCTAGGAATGAGCATGTCTGAAAGAGTCGGCAGAGAGCCCATCCATCTCCTTCCCATCATCACCCTGACCTTTTAATAAGAACAGCAATAACAAACGTTATTAACAACAATCAAAATAGCATGTGCACAATGCAAAGGTACAACTTCTGTAGCTAAATAGAGCCTCAGCCAAATGGCCACCCACACATTTGCTGCTGTTACTGGGGAAAGAAAGGGATTGTTGCTTTGGCTTAAAGAAGGGGGAGGAAAGGGTAGAGGCAAAGGAGAGGAGGAGGCAGAACCCTGTGTTTTACCGGAGTGTTCCAACTGAGAAAATCATTTCTCACCCTCAGTAAGGAGCAGGTGAACCACAGGAACAGACAGGAGAGCCCGTTGTTTGTGACCCCTGCCAGAAATTGCAAGGAGATTCGGACACTCATCAGGAGAGGCAGTGCCCTGCATGAAGATCTCAAGCTTTGATTTTTTTCCTGAAAGGAGACATTTCCGAAAAATGTATAGCCAACATTCCTACCATTAGAGTCTCGTTCTATTGTATATTACATGGATGCTCTGCTAGGGAAATTTGATCAATATATTAGACTCCCGGCATAAAGATGCTATCAGACAATGCATGTATGCCTTGACATAGCTCAATTTCCATCTGTCCAAGTAGGTATTGATTTTTCTCTCTCGGAAGTGCACACACACATACTAAGAGAGCTTACAGAGGATGGGGGCTGGGCAGGCATTTATTCAAGAACAGACAGCTGTGCGATTCCCCAAATGCATTCAAAATACCCTCTGTCTTGGTGACTTAATATTTGGATGATCTATACAAGCCCTTCACATCAGGATTAAATCGGTGGCTAATAAGCAAACACAGTATTCCTATGCTCACTCTTTGAATGCTAAGAACTCTATCTTCTCAACTCCTTGAGAAAACGTGCCCCTCTTGGAATCATATGCCAGGCTTACTTCATAGGAAGTCACATAGGAAGCCACATCTTCCTAACTCAGCTGGAATTAATTTTCTATCTCTTGATTCCAGTCTTCTCAGCTAATATCTGGAGACATGTTAACACTTACTTTACCGCTCTATTGTTCTTCCCTTGTCTCTGTTGGTCTCTTTCTGATTTACACTATTATGGTAGTCATTCAAGCTGCTCCTGAATATTTCCAGTTTTTCACCTTCTGAGCGTGGACTGAATTTTCTGCCCCCTCTGTGGTTAGGTGGGGCTGTGTGACCAATTTCCCAGTGAGTTGTGAGTAGAAGTAATCTGTGTCATTTCAGGTCGATCTTTCAATTGCCTAGGGAGAGCTTCCAGAGGAAAATATTGCTACACTAGACTTTTAAAAATTAAGAATTTCAATATGGCAAAAGATATCATTACTGAAATTAAAAGGCAAGAACCAAAACAGAGAGAAAATATTTTCAGAATATATAACAAAAGGTTAGTAGCCATATACAAAGAGAGTCTACAAATCAATAGAAAAGTGTGCCTCAGATACTAACAGGCATTTCACAGTAGGGGAAATATAAGCAGGCAATAAACATATTAAAAGATACTTAACCTCAGTTGTAACTGGGAAAATGCAAATTATAGCAACAACACGCCATTCTTATCTACGGGATGAACAAAATGAAAGCTCAAAACTCAAAAAACTTAAGTATTTCCAAAATTGACCAAAGAGAGGAGAAATAGGCATTCTCATTTCTGCTGGTATAAGCTTTTTAAAGGACAATTAGCACTATCTTTCAAAATTTTTTGAATGAATATTTGACCTAGAAATTCTATTTCTAGGAACCTAGCATATAGAAATATTTGCATGTAATATTAACATTTATTGAACACATACCATGTGTGAAGCCCTAACTCCTTTATTTATATTAATCATTTACCCTGTGAGGTAAGTTCTATTCTTATCCCATTTTGCAAATGAAGAAACAAAGGCACAGAGAGGCTAAGCAACTTGTTCAAGCTAACACAACTAGGAAGTGGCAGTGCAGGGATTCAGACACAGAATAGTCTCTCCTGCGTGAGACGGTAGGCACTATGCTGTCTCTCTCAAAAAGATATGCATAGGGATATTTATGGCACCCTTATTTGTAATAGAAAAAAATGAACAAATGTAAAATTCATCAACAGAAGGTATGGTCACATGATAAATTCAAATTATAGAATATTATGCAATAATTCAAAAGAATGAGCCCAAGAGAATTGAAAACATACAGTCATATGGAAACATGTAAAATATTCACGGTAGCATTATTCATGTCAGTCGAAGAGTGGAAACAATCCAAATGTCCATCAACCACTGAATGGATAAATAGAATGTGACATACCTATCAATGGAATATTATTCAGCCATAAAGAAGAGTGAAGCACTGATGCATGCTATAACATGGATGAATCTTAAAGACATTATGCTAAGTAACGAAGCCAGACATGAAAGGCCAGATATTGCATGATTCCATTTACACAAAATGTCCACAGTAGGCAAATCCCAGAGAGACGGAAAATAGATTTGTGGTTGCCAGGGGACTGAGGGGACAGGAGAATTAGGGCTAACTGCCGATAGGTACAGGGCTCCTTTTTGGATGATAACAATATTCTGGAATTAAATAGCGGTGTGGTTGAATACATAGTGAATATGCTAAAGACCATTGAATTGTACACTTAAAAATGACGATCTTTATGTTATGTAAATTATCTCAATTAAAAAAAAGAATGAAGTAGATATCTTCAGAAAAATGTTAAATGAAAAAGGCAAACCTCAAAACGAATAGTATGTTTTCGTTTATGAAAAAAGGTATGATATACATGTATTTGTAAATGCATAGGAAAAAGTCATACTGGTCCATTCACAAGAGGTTTCCACTGGAGAGAAAATGTATTTGGGAGAGAGTAGTGAAAGGGAGACTCACTTTTCCCTCTATATACTTCGGTTTTGAGTTTCTTAACAAAAAGCATGTGTTACTTTTATAATTTTAAAAACAAAAATGGAAACAAAAGCATTTTAACATAAACAGGCAAGTAACCAAAAATAACCTCCAGAAATAAACCAGGGGCAAAATAACATTGTGTGATGGGAAAGCTCTGAACTTATAGTCGGGAGACAAAGATGCGTGGCTCAACCCTGCCTTAGTTATGTGGGAGTCTTTAGAAAGTTCATCTAGCATCTCTAAACCTTGGCTTCCTCATTTGTCAAACAAAGGGACTGGACTGAATGACCGCCATGAAACTTTCAGCTCCCGAATCTTTGGATTCCACGCTAGGTAATTCTCCCTTCCTGCTTTGTTGCCAAGGTTACTTGCTGCTCCAGACTTTCAGACCATGTTTTAGACAAGGCATCAAATACAATCATGAATTTACACATACTCCAGGATCACAACCTTACAGGGAAAAGATCATCAACCTCATTGCCCAGCTTCTGCTTAATTATGACCCTTTTTCTTCTCTATGACAGCAGTTAGTTACATGGGCCTATGGCTGAATTGAGTAATAAAATAATTCTTGGACAAACAAGATAAGTGGCCAGTCAGGTCATTTTTGGTTTGTTTTTTTAATACATTGCAATCTCATTTCAGAAAGCATGCTACTCTGAAATAATTTATTTTCCTTTCATCATGTATATAACCTTTCTGTTGTCTTTTCATTAAATATTCTGACCCTCGACAAAGAGAAGGCTATAAGAGGAAGAGGTGCAATTGTGTTAGGAACTCAGAGACGCAAAGAAAAAAGGGCCAGTTAAGTACTATGTATGAATGAACAAATGAATGTATCAGAAAGGAGAGACATTTTTGTTGTCTTCTCCACCAGCGTGTCAGACCCTCTGCCTGTGGCCAGGCTGCTGCAGTGAATGGTGGAGATTATATGCACATGTGGAGGGCCTCGAAGAGGGTCCCCCAGAAGCAGAAGCTCATCCTCAAAGAGCTGGACCAAGTCCATCAAGCACCGTGGAAGCATGAGTAGATGCTCAGAAAGTTCCAGCATTCTACCCTCTCCCATTTTCCCTGGGAGACATTGAAGTGCAAGAGAAAGAGCCCAGACTTTGGAGCCTATAAACCCTGGGCCCACATCCTGTTTCTGCCATTATCTGTGTGACCTTGGACTACTGTAAAATAGGTAGTCATGAAGGTTAAACAAGATAACACTGCACACTGTAGGCAATTAATGAAAAATATAATGGTTTTTCCTTTCTTAATTCCTAAAAGAGCCAGGCCTTGAGTGCTGCCCAAAGCAGACCTTGAAGACTTCCATGGAACTGTTTCTTAGAGCAATGGTACAGCCCCACTTAAAAATAAAATTAGTACTTTTAATGCCATTTCCTCCTTTTTGAAGAAGGGGCCCCACAAATTAGTTAGCTAGCCATGAGGATATGGCAAACTAGCCAAGTCTTCCCTTGAAGCCTTTACCCATGGCCTGAGGTTTGGAAGAAACTCCTATTCCCCATTCCTCTTGGATAAGGGAGGATGCACACCTCACCAACCACTGTCTCTGAGTCAGTCCCTCACCAGCTTCTTCCCCTTCGCTCTTTTATAGGGTAGAGATGGTGATGGCTAGACCAGATGGTTCTGCATCAGAGGTCTAGCACTTTGTTTTGGAATGTGTGGGTACTTCTTTTTTCATCCTTTACATTTGGAATCCTAAGACTGACTATAAGGGCCTGGGCAATGAGGGAGCGCTGGCTTCCCCAAACCGCAGGGGTGCCAGAATATTCTCAGGAAGATAGATGGACTGGCAAAGAAAGGAGGGGAGATCCTTCAGTGCTGGCTATCCTCCTTCCCAGCTGAGGGAATGTATCATTTCCTGATGGTGGAGTTTGGGTCCCCTGGGCATGGCACCCTTGTGCAGAGTGGTTCATTCCAGAGAACGCCCGCAGCTGAGCATTCTCAGACAATTCATCATGGAGGGGACTGCCAGGCTGTTGGAAATGACACCCCCAGAAAAGCACTGTTCCAGGCAGGACCTGGGCCCGGATCCAGAGCTCTGCTACAGCATAGTTAGCAAGACTGCAACACTGTTGGGGCTTATAAATGGCCCAACGGGGACCCTCCACCTGGATTGAACTTCATACATGAAGCTTGACCTGCCTCAGACCCTTTCATAGTTTTTACCCAGGATATTCCCCTGTCCTGGGTGGCAAAGAGACTAGGAAATTCACATGCCCGGCCTCCACCAGAAAATGGGCAGCAATGAGAATTTCCAGTTGTAGCAGGAAACCTGGCAAACAGGCTGGGTCTGCATCAGGGCTCAACCAGGACAGGGCCAGCGTGCAGCAAATGGGAGATAGGCTTTGATCATGTAAAATGGTAATTTCTCCATTTGGTCTACTACCCTCCTATCAAATTCATGTATGTTGTCCACAGGGAATTTGCTTCCTTCCATAGAGCCAAGAGATGAGTTGAAGGGACATTAAATTTCAATTCTGATTCCTCCTAAAGTTAGTGCATCTGACCCTCGGTCTGAACCAAGGGTAGTCTGCTGGCCTTAATCACCAGGTTTTATGGTCAGCCTGGCTCACAAGAGATGGTCTTCAGGAGCTAAAGCACTTCTGGAGAAAATGACTTATAAGGGCTGGGTCTCCAGCTTCTATTGGACTCATGGTGTTACTCAAAATGCTGTTTCTTGCTTAGTTCACTCTCCCTTTTCCCGATTGACCATCAAGACCTTCAGTATCTCAATCTTCCTGCACAACCTCCATGCCCTTCACTCCCAGCAGAATCCTCACCTCCTACAAATTCAACTGTGCCCATCTTCATTGTCATTTCCTTCTCTCTTGTCTCAGAGGCTGAGGTTTTTCCTCTTCTGGTCAAGGCCTCCCCCTACGCCCTTAACGCGTTCCCACTCATTCAGAAAACTTGCCCCCTTAGTTTTTCCTCCCCTCTCCTACCTTCTCTACTGATCCTTCCCCTTTAACCAGTCCCTCTGAGAGTGAAGCCAACAGATACTCCCTTCCTTGACTCTATCTTCCTCCATCCTTCTGAACCAGTTCTGCTCCAAAAGGGGCAAGGTGGGAGGCTCAGGGAGGCTGGAGTTGGGGTCTAGGTGCCCAGCTGAGAAGGGGCTGAAGTAGAGCCCTAGGGCAAGGAACAGAAAAGGAAACTGAAGGCAGTGATACAGGTGAAACCTACACAGAGAACCATAGAGATGGGCCAAACACTATATTAATCCAAAACATACTGGGCAGAGAGGGGGAAGTGGATGGGAGTTAAAGATCTCTAGCTGAGGCTGGGATCATAGACCCAAAAAATTTCAGGAAGTTAGATGAGAGCCAGGGCAGGATGACTTCTCAGAGTGTGGATACGTAGAGTCCAGCTTCCATTTATGGGGTGCCTGTAGCCTTGCCCGTGGGTGGGGACAGAGAAATTAAGGATGCCAAGCTTAGGGTGCCTGGGGCCTCAGTCAGTTGAGTGTCTGACTCTTGATTTAGGCTCAGGTCACTTTCTTGCAGTTTGTGGGTTCAAGCCCTGCATCAGGCTTTGGGCTGACAGCTCAGAACCTGCTTCAGATTCTCTGTCTCCCTCTCTCTCTGCACCTCCCCCACTTGCTCACGCTCTCTCTCCTCTCAAAAATAAAACACTAAACAATTTTTTTTAAAAAGGATGCCAAGCCTGTCTAGATGTTTTTCCTTCTCTGCCATCCTCCTTAGAAGTATTATCAGCAATCACTGCCCTACTCTCTTAGTCCAACTTCATTTTAAAATTCAACTGCAGTCTGAATTCTGTCTGCACCTTCCCACCAAAACCTCTTTGGAAAAGATAACCAATGGTCTGTGCATTGGTCTCTCCCCTGAGAGAGGGGAGAGAATTCACTTCATGAATTCCTCCTCTTCTTCCTTCACTGCTTGCTGCCCAGCGTGTGTATCTACCAGCTTCGTTTCAGTCTCTTCTAACCACTGTCACAATCATCAGGCAGTTCCCCTACTCTAGTGGATTTGAAGTCAAAAGTTTTGCTGTTAAGTGCAAATTTAGAACTCTGGTTCCTCTCTCTCTCCTGGCCACCAGACTCACATCTGAACTGTCTCGTGCTGAAGTCTTGTTACTTGCGTCTACAGGGCTGGGCAGAAGTGTCCTGTGGCCAATGCAAGGGCTGCTCAAAAAGGGAAGAACAAGTAATGGAGGGCTGACTAACCACAAGCTGTCAGATGAAGCTATTTCTAAAAGAACAGGGATTTTGAACTTCTTTCTGGGGTGCTTACATACTCCCAAACTACCTGCATAGGATAACTAAGTTAATGTGCTTGCTTCGGCAGCACATATACTAGGATAACTAAGTTAAAACATCCTTGAGTATATGCTTGACTTCACCTCTCTCCTCAGTGTGGGATCAAGAGTAGACTTGATAAACTTATAAAGCTGTTATAAAGCTGTCACTGTGGGCACTATCCTGAAGGGAACTCACACTTGTAAAAGAGAACCTCCCTCCAACTGGCAAGTTCTTTTGATTCTGTTAGTTTTAATTCCTCTGAAAGGGACTCTCATTGGCAGTTAATCTTTTCATGCCTGGCCTTCGCTGGGAGGGAGCTCCTACCTTTGCCTGGGAAATCAGGAAAGGCCTCACGAAGATGGTGACGTTCCAGATAGCCTTAAAGGGTGACAGGGGCTGTAAGTAATGTGAGTGTGTGTGGCAGTTTCCAAATTTTACGGTATTATTCTAAATCCAGGGCCTTCATTCAACTATTGTTTACTTTATTCTTTTTCTAAATCATAACAGTCACCTTCATTCTTTAAACATTCTGCACCTGGAGAAACTAAAATAAGTCAGTCTTCCTCCCTCTCCCTCCTCCCTTCCTCTGTCTCTCTGTCTCTGTCTCTCATTTCAGTGTGGACACTTAACAAACTCTAAAATAATATTCCCTCATTCATTCACTCAATATTCGGTATCTACTATATGCTACAGGATTTTATAGGTTACACAATGCATTTTACAGATAATTTTGTTTAAGCCTTATACACCCTATGCAGTACTGTTGCAAAATGCACTTAATTTGGAAAGCTGAGGCTCTATGAGGTTAAGTAACTTATTCAAGATCAAATTGCCAAGTTATAGTGGGAAAGGGGAGAGGTGAATCCAGGTTGAATCTCCAAAACCTATGTAATTTCCCCTACAGCACACTGGCTGACTCAAAATAGTAGGTGAGAGCTGATATAATTGAACTAGGTATCAATAATTTGCCATCAGGCACTTCCTAGTAACATCTGACATATTCTAGCTGAACGTTTTCCTAAACTGAGAGTTGAGGTTATATAACCAAAACGATACTTTTCTAAAATAATTCTGTAAGTTTGAAAAAGTTCTCTAAGCAGACTAAAAAACTATTTTACTTTAAAAACAAGTTTTTTTTAAAGTTT
Organism: Lynx rufus; assembly: GCF_022079265.1. Classification (NCBI taxonomy): domain Eukaryota; kingdom Metazoa; phylum Chordata; class Mammalia; order Carnivora; family Felidae; genus Lynx; species Lynx rufus. The sequence continues at coordinate 36,256,706 of NW_025814829.1, read as the reverse complement.
ATTTATTTTAAGAGAGAAAGAGAGGTGTGGGGACAGAAAAAGAGAGAGAGAGAGAGAGAGAGAGAGAGAGAGAGAGAGAGGATATCCCAAGCAGGCTCCATGCTGTCAACACAGAGCCTGATGCAGGGCTCTATCTCACGAACCACGACATCATGACCTGAGCCAAAATCAAGAGTCAGACACTCAACCAAGTGAGCCAACCAGGTGCCCCCAAACAAGTTTATTTTTAATGAGGAATACCTGTAGAAAATTCTCTCTCATGGGCACTTGTCCTTGTCCTCTGCCCTGAGAAGTGTACCCATAATATTTATTAATGTATAATAATGCTGCCTTCTACATTCATGGATCCTGTGTTCCCCACCGCTAAACTCTTTATGTTTGCTTTCGGTTAGCTCAGCCCCTATGATTGTAGGACTAAGAAATCAGTTCAATCCTTCTTAGTAATTTTATTTTTGCATCTCCTTCCTTTTTCGGGTTGGAAAAGTAACAGATGCTTATTGTATAAAAAGCAAATCATACAGATGTCTTAGGAAGTAAAAAGCCCTGGCAATCCCACCCCTAGATGTAACAGCTATTAATAATGTGGTGCATATTTTGGTCTTTTAAATCTCCTCTATCCATATACTAACACATATTATATTTATACATATTTTTACATAAATGAGATCTGCCATACATACTGTTTGGCAATTTTTGTTTGTTTTTGACAAACATCTCAGCTATCTTTGTCAGTATCTATAGATTGATCTCAGCTTTCAGATAGCTTTTGACAAAGGCAAGCATCAGCTTCACAGAAACAGAATGAATTTCAAATGTTTTGCCAATGCAGACCTTAATCCACCCAAAGTCGATGTGAGAGTGTGGGAATAGTGCTGTATATTGAAAAAAAAAATCAAAGTAGGTTAATAGTTGCTCCTACTAAGCATTACATTATTGTAATAACTCAGCGTTTAAGAAAAATTAGGCCATCACAACCACTTTTAGAATCAGCAACCAATGGACAAAAGGTAAAATGAGGAACATTTTGGAAAATGCCCTCTGGTGGAGTTGGCTTCAGGTAGTGGATTGTAAGCTCAGAGGCATTTTCAACAGCTTGCCATTAGCTAGAAACATACTTCTCAGCACCTCAGCACTGATCTGTTAAAGCCTCTCATTTAGCGAGAAACACAAGACAGATGATTCAGTGTGCTGGGCAATTCATTAACCCATCAAGGGCTTTCTTCCTGAGCCTGGATAACAGGCAGAAAAAGGAATGTAATCCTTGATGAATAACAGAGGGATGGGAGGGACGGGAACACACACAGACAAGACAAGAGATGGGCTCTCCTCCTCCATCTGGAACAACCAGTCCTCTTTTGAACTTACACAGATTTTGACTATAGATTGATCCTGCCTGGGAGCAGGGTGAGTTTTTTTTTTTTTTCCCAGTTGTCTTGGAAATGGGAAGTGAGACATGCGATAGACCACGCTCTCAGAAGACCACGTGTCTAGGATCCCAGGTCATAGACTGTTCATAAAGAACCAAAGAAGTAGGCCGCACCCGGTTAACATTTTATAAGACACCAAAGAGAATATACGTTCTCAGGTCGAGCCATAAAAATCAACATTAGCTCAGAGATTACCTGACCTTTAGCTGGCTTGGGACCCAACTCATAGGCCTCAGAAAACAGAACGCACTATGTTCTTTTCTCTGCTTTTCCGTATCATTTGGGCTTATCAGGCAATGCTGATGCTAGATTTACAGAAAGCAAATGTTTTGTTAGAATGTGTTATTGCTATTTTTCTTCTTTCCGTCTAGGTTCTTTATTCCATGAGATACCCAACTATGATTCCTGGCTTGGAATCTTCCTTTTTCAAATGAAAAATTTAATGGTGCCAAATATTTAGAAGCAAATTCTTCCTCTTTTCCTCTAAACCTTTGGTTTGCTATCATTAAGACAAGATCCAACAAGCAAGTTGCTGGAAGATCTGTATACTCGCTCAGGGCAATGCTGTGTGAGTGTAAGAATAAGTTTGGGAAGGATAAAAGAAGGCCAATTGAAATTTCTTAAGCTATTTGCAGAGATTTCTGAAGTTGTCAGCAATACTATTCTCATTAATAATGTTTATGTTAATAATTATTAGAGTGACCAGATGTTGCACTTTGCCCATGAGAGTCTTGGTTAATTCCTGCAGTTCTACTATAATGATTAATAGCACCCACTTCTTTCAAAAGTGTTCTGTCTTAGATGCTAGATAATACGGTCACTCTATTAATCATATAATCATTCTGCCATCACAATGGTAGCAGGGCTATGTAACCACTGTTCACTCCATTGTATACTAACTATATACCAGGTGATGAGAGTTTTCTGTCAAAATTTTAAGTGTACATATCTTTCACCCTAGAAAGTTCCTTTCTATGAATCTAGTCGATAGAAATTATGGGCAGAAGATTTGTATATAGGTATATACAAATATATACACATGTATACACACATAAGCACAAGAGAATGCTTATTAAAAGATTTTTAAAAATCTAAATGTCTATCAATAGTCTGGTGAGATGCAATGCAATCCTATTAACTATTATAAAAGAAGGTGGGAGATCTGTATTGTTGATGTGGTGAAATGTTTAAGATGTATTTTTAAGGAAAGAAGCAAGTTGTGGGGAATCTGTACCTCTAGTGCTTATTATAGCTGGCTCCAGGGAGCCTTCGGGTTCTCCCCTAACCTCCTCCTACTCCCACCCCACAAACCCCAACAAATCAACATCAACCTAAATGCTAACTGCTGAGTATGCGAACACAGCTTCTCCCCCAGTCTTTGCATCCAACCAGACTGCCCTGTCCTAAGCCTCTCCAACCTACAATTCTGGAGATGCCATTATCTACAATACTATCTTGTTGTTGTAAGGCATATACTCTCAGAGCTATTGACCAGGATTACTTCTGGCCAGTGACTGTTCTCTCCTTCCTTATTTTTAACCCATAAGCATAATTGCTTGTAATTTAAAAAGCAGGGGGTGCCCGAGTGGCTCAGTCAGTTAAGTGTCTGACTCTTGATTTCGGTTCAGCTCATGATCTCACAGTTCCTGAGTTCAATCTCTGCATCACGCTTTGTGTTGACAGTGTGGAGCCTGCTTGGGATTTTCTCTCTCCCTCTCCCTCTGCCCTTCCCTGCTCGTGCTCTCTCTCTTTCTCTCTCTCCCTCTAAAATAGATAAACATTTAACAATAAATAAATAAAAAGCTAGTTTAAAAGGAAAATATGTTTAGTCAGCTTGCCATGTAAGAGTATATATTTTAGGTGTATCTAAAGCATCTGGGAACCCTTTATTTAGAGACAAAGAATAGAGAGACAGACCTCTGGCATTTTTCCTGTAAATATACTTTGGAGTGGATGTGGCATATTCTGTAGTTATCTCCCAATTATCAAGTAATTGCGGAAATAAAGTTGAAATGTAGCGTCTCGTTTCCAACTTTTTCTCAATCATTTTAACTGAATCAAACAAACATTAGTCGCTTCCTCTGAATCTCTTCGGGAGTAGATTATAAAATATAAACCAACTACTTAAAAAAGGATGGACTTCCACTTTCTCTTTTCTTTTCCTTTCTTTTTTTCTATTTTTATTTCTCTGATGTATCTTCTAGGCCAAGTGTGAATCTAAAAGGCTCACAGCAGACAAAGGAAGAATTGAATGTGCTTCACTGTGTGAAATGAACAGATCAGATTGTACCCTTTCAGTTTTCAAGGGTTACAGAATGTTTCCACTTAGTGTTAATTTTAGAGTTAAATAAGAAACAAAGAAGAAATACGCTGCTATAAAAATCTCGGGTTGGCACTGCCTTTCATAAATAAACGGGTTCTAATCTCTTTCAGCTCTCTGTCCTCACTTGGACGTCACTTAATCCACTTGGTTGATTAATTATCCTTGGAGGGGAGACTTCACTCCTGGCTCCTTCCTGCTTCTCAGTTTCTCTCCCACCCTCCCACCCCCATTTCCTCCTCTGCCTCTCTCCTGCAGGACTAAGCACTTCCTCATCTCTGTTTTCTGATACTCTCCCAGAGGGCTTAATTTCTCTTATTTCCCTTTGTTTCTTCATTGGTACCCATCTCCACTGCCACTCTCTAACTAGACAGTGGCTTCCTTCACTGCAAGGACTGAGCCATATCCATACTTGAATCATCAATGCCCGGCACAGTACCTGGTGCATGGTAGGTGGTTACAAACATACTTCGCACATTGTAGGCAGTTACAAATATTTGTTTAATAAATGAAACCTTACCACAGAAACAAAACATAACAAGATCGCCACCTCTACCCCACAGAAAGAAGCCACAGAACACCCTTCAAACCACCAAAGGCCCCCCCAGGGAAGGAATTCTCTTGGGCAGGGACAGCTGTGTTTCGAACTGGCCCACTGGCTTGGATTCAGATTGTCTGCTTTCTTCCACCAGTGGGTATAGGTTTGAAGTGCTTTTTGTGACCGCCACATTTTGTAGTTCCCCTAACCCTTTTCCTGGGATGTCAGAGTTCGAACCTTGGAACCCAGTGGGCTGAGACAACATGCATGCCGCATGCACCGGCTGTCATTGCGGGGCTTCGCTGTACACAACACTCTGCATGAGCTGGCTCATGAGACACACGACTTGTGTCATTTTCCCTGTAACCAGGGGTGACCTGGAGCACTTCAGGCCAGGAGGAAATTAGCTTCTTGCACTCTAGCTCTGTAGTTCCGACTGCAGATGAGTCTGGGCACCATCTCGGCATCCATCAACGTGACTGAATTAGTTCCTGCTCTATCTGATGGTAATGGCAATGGCGCCCGGCTGCAGGAAAACTTCCTGCTTGGCTAAAAGAGGTTGTGACCTGCTTGCACATGGATTTAATGGAAGCGTGAAAATCTGCATTTAACTAAAGCTGTAGTATCACCAATTAGAGATGCAGTAACATTAACTGGGCAACCTCTCTTAAAACCCAGTGACTAAGAAGCCATTAGCTATTGAAATGTTGTGAATTAGTTTAATATGTAAGAACGGTTACTAAAATTTGAGATCTGTCTGTGAAGTAGGCACTTGGTGGGGGCTGGGGAATGCGAGACTACAGCAGGTGTCGGAGAGAGAAGTGGTTTGGTAGGACAGGCATTGGTTACTAAAGACCACAGACCTGGCACTGTAGAGAAGATTAGGGGTGACCCAGAGGCTGTCCTAAGCACTTGGAGAATTGGGTGAGTGATAGAGAAGGTTAAGAAAAGAATTCTGAGAGAATTAATGAAAGACTGAGCCTGGGTGGCTCAGTCAGGTGAGCATCTGACTTCGGCTCAGGTCATGATCTCACAGTTCGTGAGTTTGAGCCCTGCATCAGGCTCTAAGCTGTCGGCATGGAGCCTGCCTTGGATCCTCTGTCTCCCTCTCTGCCCTTCCTCCTCTCATTCTCTCTCTCTCTTTCTCTCTCTCAAAAATAAACATTAAAAAAAAAAAAAAGAATTCTGAAAGGGAGAATCAGAAGACCCCTAAATGTTGTGTAGAAAATAGTTCTCATTGCATTTGTGATCTGCAAATATGCTCTCTCATCTGGTAAGATGAAGAACAGTAGGTTGATCTAAGGCGGGATGTGCAGGAAATACTATGGGCAGCGTGGATGAAACTGTGAGGTTCTGGTGATTTGTAACATAACATTTTTTTTTTTAATCTTCAGAAGTAACATATATGCAGGAAACTTGGAACACCCAAAAAGGCAAAATGGACCCAACAAACCAATAAAAACAAGTAATTCCATGTTCCATTTTCGGCACAGATGCTTCTGGTCTTCTGTTTCCGCACATATCCATACATGTGCATATCTTTTTCAGAATGTAAACTACACCTTACTGCACATACTGTTCTACAGTCTGGGCTTGGTATATCTTGAAACATGCTGATGAGGTTGCCGTAAGCAATTTTTCTTTATCTTTCTGTTGTTCTGTACACTCCGTCCTTCCCCCACCCACCTCACTGCCCTAACCCAGGGAGGGTGATCCCACAGAGACTGATTGCCAGGGACTGACCTTGCTCCACCCAGGGGCCTCTTTGTTCACCGACAGGGTACAAGGGCTCAGCTTAAAAAAGATGGCAAGGCTCTGCAGATTTGTACATTACTTTGCATATATTTTCTTCCTAAGTAGAAGAGGCTTTTAAGTAAGCGTGTAAGATAAAACAAAATGGATTGATTAATGTAATCTACAGCCTAACATTCAGGGCCTCCTGTTTGTGGAACTAAACCACAGAATCACAGCCTGGGGTAAGAAAGCCGACTCTGCATGCGCAGGAAGGAGCTGAGATCTGCCGAAGGAGACACGCATTCATAGTACATACCAGGGTAGCCGCCCTATACCTTCTCCCACCTCCAGGGCTTTATATTCTTGACACTGGCGATAGGGGGGCAGTGGTGTTGAGCCTCCGTCGGGCCCTGCCTCTCCTTCCTCCTACCACTGCCTTAATTCAGTCCTTATTTCTCATGTGGACTACTGCAAAGCCTTATCCCTGTCTTTTTACCCCAAATCTTGCCCCTCTCTACTCCATCCTTGCCATTTGCAGTGAAATAATCTTTCTAACTTGAATCTCTCTGTTTGTGTTACCTACCACTATGTAACAAGCCATTCCAAAACTTAATGTTATAGAACAAGCACCATTTTATTATGTTCGTGGATTCTGTGGGCCAGGAATTCAGGCAGAACATAGCAGCATTGGTTTTTCTCTGCCCTTTGCTATCCGGAGCTTGGATGACTTGTGTGGTTGAGACCAGAAGAGCTGGAGTCGGAAAATGTACTCCTAAGCTTCTTCTTCACTTGCACATCGGTGCTTGGGCTGCAATGCTGAAGGACAGGTTCAGCTGGGATTCTTGTCTAGAGAATCCATGTGGCCTCCTCAATATCATGGCCTTGGGGTAATCAGATTCCTTTTATGGTGGCTCAGTGTTTCAAGTGCTAATGTCTCCAGGGATCATGGTGGAAGCCTCCTGGCTCTTTACGACCTAGCTTCAGAAGTCACATGGCTTCATTTCCACTGTATTCCATTGGTCCAAGCAGTCACTGCCTGGCTCTTAAGTCAAGGGAAGGGGACATAAATTCCACCTCTAGATGAGAGCAATGTCAATAATTTTGTAGCTATGTTTTTAAACATACCTACCTACCTACCTATCTACCTATCTACCTACATATCTGTTGAATCTATCCATCCAACAATCTTCTAGATTTGTATAAACATAAAAGACAATTTCAAAATATGTACACCAAATTGTTAAAGATGAGAGGGAAGGAGACATCTCTATACTTCCAAAGGAGGAGAAGACTAGTGGGATTACAGTAATTTTTATTTTGTACAGAAAGTTGCTTCCCCTATTATCTCAAGCCTGATAATACTATGGCATGTCCTGGGGCGCCTGGGTGGCGCAGTCGGTTAAGCGTCCGACTTCAGCCAGGTCACGATCTCGCGGTCCGTGAGTTCGAGCCCCGCGTCGGGCTCTGGGCTGATGGCTCAGAGCCTGGAGCCTGTTTCCGATTCTGTGTCTCCCTCTCTCTCTGCCCCTCCCCCGTTCATGCTCTGTCTCTCTCTGTCTCAAAAATAAATAAACGTTTAAAAAAATAAAAAAAATACTATGGCATGTCCTAAGTTGGCACATTCTTTTTTTTTTTTTTAATGCTTATTTACTTTTGAGAGAGAAAGACAGAGTATGAGCAGGCAAGGGGTAGAGAGAGAGGTAGACACAGAATCTGAGGCAAGCTTCAGGCTCTGAGCTTTCAGCACAGAGCACAACGTGGGGCTTGAACTCATGAATTATGACATCATGACCTGAGCTGAAGCTGGACACCTAACTGCCACCCAGGCTCCCTGTAGGTTGGCACATTCTAAAAGGAAATGCTAGACCCCCTAGCTATGGAGGGCATGCAAAGGTATTGGGAAATGGCCCTGCCAATATCAGCCCACTTCCCACCTTCTATGGAAGAGAGGCCAGAAACATTCTTTAGGGGCAAGGGCTTCTTTCTAGTGAGTTGTCTGAGTGCTGTGTTCCACAACCCATCGCATCTCTACTCTGCCATGGGAAATATGCTCTCACCTTAACCTAAGTTCTTCACAAGAACTATTTGGGAATCTTGATCTGTGTCTTCTGGAGTTTGAGGGACATAGGGGATGGTGGCTGACTTTCACCACAAGAAGCCTGAAGGTGAAAAGCTAGTTGGAGGGGACTGCCTTGCAGCAGAATGAAGAGAGAAGGTTCTGTGGCAGGGCACTGCACTTCCTTAGATGAGTGGGCCATGGAATGGAGGGGGCACTCATTCCTGGGCCACCTGTGAATGCTGTGAGGGATGCCACCCAAGAGAACCACTTAAAGGGTGAAGAGATCTGGCAGAAGGGCACTATAGCCAGAGGTCCCTAGTAGATGGATCTCCGAGGTACATATGCCATACCAGATGACGACTGTGTCAGTCACACAAGTGGGAACCATTTGCACCTACTCTTTCCTCAAGGGCCTGAGGAAAGAGCAACTTGGTGAGTAGCAAGCAGAAAAGCTAACCACGACTTCCTTCTGCACTTCAGCTTCCAAGATTGAAGCAAGCCTGTCTAGAGGAATGAGAGACGTTTGCAAGTGAGTAAAAGACTGAGTATGTAATACTAGACTTGATAAGATTTTACAGCACTCGATGGAGAGCATTCTTGTGACTGAATAGGAACAGAAAAAACTAAGGATTCATTCTAGAATGAGTTTTCTAGAGCAGCAGGAGAAAGAATAAAAAGTTGTTTGTTCCTAGAGCCATGGTGTGTCCAGAACATTCAATGCATTAATTATATGATTTTTGTGCTTTTCTGATTTTCCAAATTTCACTTGGAACACATATTGCTTATTCTTCATTTATTTTTTTAATTTATTTTTTACTTATTCATTTTGAGAGACAGCATGAGCAAGGGAGGGGCAGAGAAAGAAGGAGGGAGAGAATCCCAAGCAGGCTCTGTGCTATCAGTGCAGAGCCCAACATGGGGCTTGATCCCACGACCCTGGGATCATGACCTGAGCCAAAATTAAGAGTTGGACACTTCACTGAGCCATCCATATGCCCCTTCTTGTTATTATTTAAATGTATATCTAATCATTTTCTTTATGTGCTTAAAACTCTTGAATGTCTTTGCACTGTCCTCAGTTAATTTTTAAACATGGTTTATAAGGCTTTTTACTATTTAGCATCCTCTCCCAGCCACCTCTCAGCCACACATATCCTGTAGTCCAGCCATATGGACATAAAGATTCTATTTATTTATTTGCTTACTTACATTAATTATTATTATGTTTTGTAAGTAGGCTCCAAGCCCATGGTGGGGCTTGAACTCATCACACTGAGATCAAGAGTCACGTGCTATACCAACTGAGCCAGTTAGGTGCCCCTGGACATAAAGATTCTAAATGCATCATGGCGTCCTGTGTTTCTCCTCAGCTCATGTTGTTCTTTTGGCCTAGATATCCCTCACCCTCATCCTTGTCTGAAGGCCTGTCTCCCATCCACCCTTCACCTCTGCGATCTAAAAAAGCCTCAGCTGAAGAGTTTCCTTAGGCCAGAGCTTGGGCTGTCGAGTTGGTATGTCCGGTGCTTATGACCAGGTAACCAGTAAGCACTCTGTTTCCAATCCTATAAACAAACCTTCCATCATGCAAATCCTGGTTGGTGCTCAGTCAATGTTTAGTGAAGAAAGTCAGAAGAGGCTAGGAAGCATAGTCTTTGGTCATCTTCCTAAAGATGATCACAGGAGTTAAGTTCTTTATGCCTTGCTGAAGTGAGCCAGGGAATACCGGGAAAGGCTTTGGAAGGATGGTGACTCCCAGTGTTGATGCAGTTTATCTTCTGCCCAGCTGCAGGCTGGCCACCAACTTGCCTAAACAGTGACCACTTTTACCTGAACTAGACCTTGAAATGTGAAAGACCCTGTCCTTGGCATAGCTTGTTGCTCTGTTCTAATTTGGTCTTGGTAAAATTACTCATTAGATTTCTAAAATTTTTTTAACGTTTATTCATTTTTGAGAGACAGAGCACAAGCAGGGGAGGGGCACAGAGAGAAAAGTATCCGAAGCAGGCTCCAGGCTCTAAGCTGTCAGCACAGAGCCCTACGCAGGGCTCAATCTCATGAACCATGAGATCATGACCTGAGCCAAAGTGGGACGCTTAACCAACTGAGCTACCCAAGTGCCCCTAAAGTTACTCATTAGGTTTCTGACTTGTGGGTCTTTCTCCTGAGCCCTGTTCTCTGCCAAGAAGATTTGATCATATGTGGAATGACAAAGGTGGGGTGTGAGGATCTTAAGAAAACTTTGGGACTAGAGTAAAAGATTTAGAAATCACACGTGCTGAGAAGGTTGGATCACACAGTTTGGGTAACTTCCAATTTTGCCTCAGAACTTGGTGCCATGGTTTTCTCAAGCTCTTTTTGCATTTCAATCTAATGAAACACAGTTGTTCTTTTGGTTTTGCTTTCTTCTGTTTTGTTTTGCAGCAAGCCATTACTTCTGTTATTAGGCAGTCCATTAATAGTCCATTATTAATCCAGAATCAGCCGCTAAAGTTGCAGACTTTATTTCCAACTTTATTGGGACTTGTCTGCCTCTTGGTTCTCTTGGCTATTAATATGAATAGGCAGCCATGGAGTTCTCAGTTCCTTGGATGGGAAGGATTACAATACTTCATAGTTATGAGATACTGAAAGTTTGCAGATATTCTGGAATTTCAAAACACACTATATCATCTGAATTTCATAAAAACCTATAAAGGAAGTATAATCATCATTTTAAAGATTTTACAGATGAAGAAAGTGAGGAGCAGCAAGTTTAGGTGATTTGTCTGAGGTTATAGAGTTAATTAGTGCTGGATCCAGGACTCGGCTGATGGTAAATTGAGTGTTCTGTCCTGTAGTGCACACATGGCTTCCTCTATCTCGGTTAGTTCATGGCCCTGTGTCAATATGATAAGGCCATTAATAACTGACTGTATAGCCACTTGTGGTTAAGAATTTAGAACAAAATCAATAATGACCATACCTCCTGGATGACTATTTCAAAATCATTCCAGGAGGTAGCTGGGTTCATCTGAAGTGTTTAGGCAAGTAAAAAGTATATCAAGAATTCACTTAACATGTTGATTTTCTTAAAGCCAGCACAGTTTTTGGTTCAGATCATTCTGATGATGATGTCAGAAGTAAGTGCTGTGTCTTTAATAAATACTCACACTCGCTTCCTTTCCCTTGGTAGCAGAACTTGGCCAATGGCATATTGGAAAGAGAGTTATGCCTCCTTAGAGGGCTTCTAGTCTGTCCCTTGAGATAAATCTGTAGGGCAAGTTAGGGATGATTTTCATTATGGAAAATTTGACATTAATTCTCTTAATCTAGATATACAGTCTTGTTTTTACTTATTTAGAGAGCAAAAATTTCCTCTGAATAAATGGAACAACAAATATGGCTTGTTAACGATAGGATTCAAGACTCTGCTTGCCAATTACTTAGCAGTGACCTTGGGCAAGTTACTTAAACCCTCCAAGCCGCTGTTTCCTCATCTATTAAGCTGGGATACTGACACTCCCAGTAAGAAAATGTCTTGGGGCCTACTGAGTATCTATTTCCCCAATACCTACTTGGGGATCCTCTTCTCCTACTCTGTATCCCTCTGGTCTGGTTGGGGTCTCCATTACCTCACTCCAGGAATGCAGAACATGACTCAGGAGAGACTCTATGAGGCCCCTGGCCAGGAGGCCAGTTCAGGGATGAGCATGTGACCCCATCTCATTAGAGTGCATCTGAGCACTCAGGAGGAAGCTCTCTGTTTCCCACTGAGAATAGACACTGGAAGATCATCTGGCTGGAGCTGCCCAGTCACCTGCCCCAACATAGAATCTGAGAACAAAGGCAACACGCAAAGGAAGGTGGAGCCAATCCAGGAGATGGAGGGAGACAAGGTCCTGATAACATTGTTAGAATCCAGTCATGTCTGAAGTCAGCCCTATACCTGTCTTGTGAGCCGGTAAATGCCCTTTGCACTTATACCTGATTGGTTCAGGTAAATCAAGAGGATCTTAAATGAAACTGCCTAAATTTGAGAAGAAAATAATGTACAGGTTTCTCCCACTATGTGAAAGTAGAGCATTCCTATGAAAACTTTCGTAGCTGAAATGACCTAAAGCAAAGAAGCAATTACCATTTTGTAAAAGGAAAAATTATCTTTAAATTTCTTCCTGTTATTAAAAAGATGTACTAAGGTAGGTCTTCTGTAAAGGTGAAGTGGCATAAAATGAACTTTCAGACAGAAGGGGAAATGTGTATCGTAGAATGCTTAGCAAAATAACCTGGTCACAGCAAGTGCTCAATGAAGGTTAGGTTGGTTGTGCTTCATATGAAGTTTGGCTCAGAAAAGAGGAGCTTCATACTTACTTTGAATATCGAGCAAATTTTGTCAGGCATGGTAAAGAGCCAGTCTTCATGGCACGCTACGGCCCATGAGGTATGATTAGAGGTCCATAGAAGGCTTTCCTATCCTCTAAAACACCTCTCATTCTTTGGTACAGAAAGCTCTAGATGTCAAAAATAGCACTCTTCCCTTTGTTTTAAGATCTTTAGAGAGAAGTTCCTTACTTAGCCATAGTGACTGTGTGATTGAGTTCATTAGCTCCACTGCTGAGGGCAGATTTTATGACAGTGGCCCATAAAGATAGTGGAGGCCACTGGGCAGCCGGGGGGAGCAACAGGAAGATGGCCGCACCCAAAAGAGACTGCAGGACTGAACATCCAACCATCTTCCTTCAGCGTCGGTGCTCTGGCTGTGCCTGGTAGCCACCCTCAAGAAGGTCCACTCTGATGTTTTAGAAGAAAGCTATTTGGCGGAAATGGCCAGACACATGCTTGTTAAACAGCAAGCACTGCATGTAACCCCATCCTCCTCTTCTGCACACATAGCCCCCAGATGCTAGCCCCCAGCTGCAGATATTCCCAGGGAACCAAGGACCACAGGACAGTGGTGGCCAAAAGGCAGTGTAAGCAGCCCAAGGCTGGGGCTGGGGCTGAGGAATGACTACAGATGACAGTAGAATCAAAACTCTGCTCCTGTCAGGTGTGCACCTTGGTCATCCGTGATTCTTGCCTGCAAAGGAGATGACTAGATACGGAGAATGGAGAAGCCACCGGAGCTGAATATGGGGTAAACAATTTCAAGTTCTGTCAGAACATGGACAGACATGCCCTTGGGTAAAGACCTGAGTCATAGTTCAAAGAAATTGAGCAGAGATTCCTGGAAGCAACAGCCCAAACAACCTCAGATGTCCTACTTAACCCTCCAGGCTTCAACTCCCTCCCTTCCCCCTTTCCTTTCTTTCTTCATTCCTTCCCTTCCTTTTGTCCTTCTTTCCATCTTTCCTCTTTTCTTCTCTTCCTTAACTTAGAGCCCTTGTTTTCCTCCTTGTAAGCATATATACCCCCAAAAGTCTCATTGTTTTGATATGAGTAGTTTCCTCCTCAAAGTCTCATTCTGTGGCTGTATGGACATTCCCTGCTTCTCTTTATTCGCTAGCCAATACCTGTCAGCAGCAGAATGCCAAAGATTTGTGCCCCCCTCCCCCTGCTTTGCTGGAATGCTCTAAGCCACCGTCATACAGGTCAGAGCACAGAGCTCCAGGGAAGGTAGAATACCACTTCCTGAGCCTGATGACTTATGGAAATAGGCTGCTAACAAGAATGGAAGGAGAATTAAAAAGGCAGTAAGCTTTTTCTATGTACATGTTATTTAAGCTAAGTACCTGTACCACCTGAAATTACTGTGAATTTTTTCCCCACGCTCTAGAATAAGTTGCACTAACATTTTATCACTTTCTCTTTCATTTTCACTCACCCTGTCACCCTTTATCTCATAGGTGCATTTCAATAATTTTTCTGCACACACACCCCAGTTTGTATTAGCCCCAATACAAATGAGCATTTCTAAGTGTCCCTATCTGTGCAGAACATGCATAAGATAATCTGTCTGACAGAAAAAAAAAAAGTATGCAAGATACACAGGAGTGAAAGAGAATTATTTATCATAGACACCATTAAATAGAATGTTATGAATAATAATGTTCTCATCTTATGAATAATAGGAGACTAAGCATCAAGTTGGGATATTTTAGCTCCCTCAAAATCACATTCCCTATCAGCAACTTGATCTCACAATTTAGAAACATTTTTCTATAGTAAAGAATTTATTAACTGTCTTCTATTAGACAGGGTTCTCCAGAGAAACAGAAAAGGTAGATAGATAGATAGATAGATAGATAGAAAGATAAGCAAACAAGGAATTGGCTCCCATAATTATGGAGCTGAGAAGTCCCACCGATTGCCATCTGCAAACTGGAGACACAGGAAAACTGGTGTGTAGTTCTAATCCAAACCTGAAGGCCTGAGAACCATGGAAGTCTGGGTGCAGGTACAAGAGAAAGCCAATGCCCCAGCTCAAGTAGTCAGGCTAAGGGTGAATTCTTCCTTCTTCAGCATTTTTGTGCTAGTCAAGTGCTCAAAAGAGTGGATAAAGCCCACCTACATTGGGGAAGGCAATCCATTTTACTCAACCGACTGATGCAAATGCTAGTCTCATCCAAAAACACCCACAAATAGTGTTTAACCAAATATCTGGGCATCCTGTGTCCCAATAAAGTTGATACATAAAATTAACCATCACATGGCTCTATGATGAAAGTAATGATATTAACTAAAATGTAAGCAGTGATAATAACCTGACAGATCAAAATATGCAGCACACTTGAACGATGCAAAGATTCTCAACAAATATTTATTGAGCAACTACAATGTACCAGGCATTGCCTGAAATGGGAAACAGGAAAGGTCAAGAGTGACTGATCCTGCTTTGGAGGGTCAGGAAAGATTGTACAGAGCCAGTAACACTTCAGTTGAGTTCTATAAGAAGGTTGAGTATTCATAAGATTATCAAGGGGAAAAGGTTATTTTGGGCAGGGGGAAAAGGACCATTCTAGGAGGTATGACTGGCTCCATGAAGTCATGGAGGACTGTTCTGGGAAGTGTGAGTGGTTCCAGAAGACTAGAGTAAAAAGCTACTATGAAGGAGAGGGTCAGAAAATGTACAGGGATAAGTAGAGGCTAGCTCACGAGGGCCCTGTAGGTTGGGGTACCCACTGTGGGTTGCCAGCCCATGAGCCATTTCTCCTTCTTGAGAACAGAACTTTGATTTTGTTCAGGTGATAAGGTGCCCAGGGCCAGGCCATAAATCACAATTGGGCTAAGCCAATCTAGGAAACCCCCTTTTATCTTTGATAAAAATGCTTGGTCTAAAGCCGGGTATGGCACTCAGTTCTGGCTAAAAAAAAAAAAAAAAAAAAAAAAAAATAGAAGTCTGGTGGAAGGCATTGAGGTAAGAGTTTCATCTTTGATTTAACAAGGGGTGCCTGGGTGGCTCAGTCAGTTAAGCTCCTGGCTCTTGGTTTCGGCTCAGGTCATGATCTTGTGGTTTCCGTGGGTTCGAACTCTGCATCGGGCTCTATGCTGGCAGTATGGAGCCTGCATGGGATTCTCTCTGCCTCTCTCTTTGTTCCTCCCCACTCGCACTGTCTGTCTTCCTTGAATAAAATTAAAAAAAAATTGTGTAACAGGAGGAATTCCCTTTTTCCTCCCTCCCTTCCTTTGTGATTTGGATGTTATCATACAAGGATGTGCACATAAGCATATTGTGACCCTGATGAAAGCCTGAATATGACAACCACCCAGTGAGGATAGAAGAGAAAGGACAGAAGTGTTGGAGTCTCCAACAACATCACAGAGTCACCAGACCAATTGTAAGACTGCCTATTTTAGGAACATCCTATGGTTAAAGCCACTGTAAATTTTGCTTGCAGCCAAATTTGTACCAAAGCTGTCAGTGCCAAGGATGACATTTGAATATATGGCTAAGGAGTTTGGACCTTAATCATGAAAAGAGATGGGAGCAGTGGAAAGGTTTATGCAGGGGAATGAGTTGCCAAATTTGTGCTTGAAAACCATGACTCCGGGAGCACCTGGGTGACTCAGTCGGTTAAGTGTCCAACTTTTAATTTGGGCTCAGGTCATGATCTCATGGTTTGTGAGATCCAGTCCTGCGTTGGGCGTTGCACTGATGGCACAGAACCTGCTTGGGACTCTCTCTTTCCCTCTCTCTCTGACCTTCCCTCCCTCTCTCAAAATAAATAAACTTAAAAAAGAAAAGGAAAAAAAAGAAACACCATGACTCCAGCTGCTGTGCGCAGAATGGGCTGGCAATGGAAGAAAGCAAGGCAGAGAGATCAGTTATTAAGCTGCTGCAAGTGCCCAGGAGAGTAGGTGGAATCTAAGCAAAAGAAGTCATACCGATGACTAGGGAGAGGGGGACCAGGCTGAGAGCTAATTTTAAGTCAAAATAACTTAACGACTAAGTGCATGTGGCAGGTGGAGAAGACAGGAGAAGCAAGGATAGCTAAGGGTCTGTGGCTCAGTTGACTTGAAAGACAGGACATCTGACGCTAATTTTGGCTTTGCCACAAGCTAGTCGAATGTTCCTAGGCTATTTTCCTCATTTCGAGAGGGTCAGATTAGAAATATGATAGCAGATAGATGTCATCTCTCCTGACGGTTCCAACTCCCAGGAGCATTGTTTTACTAAAGGGACCAGGAGGACCACCCTGGGGAAGGAAGAACCCCTCTCGCTCCACTGGATCCTTAGGTTTATCTGTGTGCAAAGCTGGCTGGTGGTGACTTTGAGCTTTTGTCTGCCTTTTCTGCTTAGATTGACAGCAATTTGAGGAGTGGGGCAGAGGGCATCATGACGCATGGGTGATGTCCAAGCATGTAAAGTCAGCAAAACATCATTTCCCATATATCCTCAAGACTTACCCTTTATTAAACTTCTCATATGAAGCCTTGTTCACATCCCCTAGGATTCACTACTGGGCATGGAGATCTTTTGCCTCTGCAGTTTCTTTACCATCCAGATCTGCCAGCCACAAAGGGCAACAATTTGCACTCAGACAAAACAGTTGTTCCTTTTTAAATGAGGGCAAGAAACAATGGAACAGGTATCAAAGGATGTCTTTACCTCGGGGGGGGGGGGGGGGGGGAAGATGATGCAAACCAGGGATAAAGCCCAGAAACTGTTGCCAGGATACAAGACTGCTGGGTTGCAGAGGTCACAGAACCAAGGAAAGGGTTTCACAAGTGACTAATTAGTTTTGTTTTATTTCTCCTTGTAGAGAGATTGCCTCAGGCTCACCAAGACTTACTACAGTTCAAATACTTGATCTTTCTCACTCCTATATCACATTTTTTATATTAGTTTCACACTTTATCTCATTGAATAGGGGGGAATGGCTGAGAAACACAAGGTCCAGACCCTTCCCTCTATTCCAGGCAATTCTGTAAAGGCCATCCCGGCTCCAGAACTCCCCGTGGGATCAGCTGAGACCTCTGTTGCAACTACATCATAATTCAACATCTCTCCCTGCCAGTTCTGTTTCATGCCATCTCTTAGAGGGATTGTTCCTGGTAGCACTCCCAATAAAATTCTTGCATCTGTCAAAGAAAAACCAGAGCCGGGCAGTAGGTAAAGCAGTAAAAACATTTTATTCAGGAACTATTGCAATAGAAGAAAAGAGGTCTTGGTATAGAACTGGGCTCAATTCCAAATACAACAAGGACAAGCAGTGGGGATTTATAGCCAAGGAGCAGGGTTGGGGGTCAGTGGATGGAAAATTACGAAGAGGAAACATCAGGGGTGAGGGAGGATTCTGACGAAAATGAGTTGGCCAGATTCTTGCTGGTGGCAGCCCAGGGTGATGAAGTATCTCCTAGGGGAGACTAGGGGATGAAGAATTTGATTGGATATAGAGGGTGATCAGATATCCAGGGTGGAGGATTCTCTGTAAACTGACTTAGGATTTTTGCTAAAACTGGGGGATGAAGTTTTGATAAGGACAGACACTGAAGTCCAAGGTCAAGCCTAGTTGAGAAGAAGCCTTAGGAGACTGACTAGAGTTTGGTCAAGGAGACAGTATTCACATGCAAATTTCTGTCTGTTTCCTGGGGAACCTGACCTATGACACCAACATAGAATCATCCATCAATTCTATTTTTCCAGACAAGTGTGTGCATGCACACACAGACACACAGACACACACACACACTTCTATCTATTCTTTCTGTTATCATTTTATTATTTTTTAAAAAGATAATTTAATTCCAACAAAGAAAGAAGCAGAGACTTAGAATTAAAAATGTTTTGAATTAAATAAGTTTAGTTCAATTAAGAAACAAAACCACTAGCTAGACAAAGATTTCTTAGGACACAAAGAGCATGAACCATAAAAGAAGAAATTGGTGGATTAGATTTCATGAAAATTTAAGACGCTGCTCTTTAAATGCCACTAAAAGACAGGCACAGATTAGAACAAAATATTTGCCAAAAATACATCTGTAAAGGACTTGTTTCCAGAAATTCTCCCAAAGCAATAAGACTACAAACAACTCATTTTTTTATATGAGCAAAAGCTCTCTTGATTAAAAAAAAAAAAAAGACAAAGAAGTGGGGGGGGGGTGCCTGGGTGGCTCAGTTTGGTTAAGCCTCCAACCCTTGATTTCGGCTCAGGTCATAATCTTGCGGTTCGTGAGACTGAGCCCACATTGGGCTTTGCACTGACAGCACAGAGCCTGCTTGGGATTCTTTCTCTCTGTCTCTCTCTCAAGATAAATAAACATTTTTTTTAAAGAGAGAGAGAGAGAGAGTGAGAGATGGCATATAAGCCCACGAAAAGATGCTCAATCTCATTATTAGGGAAATGCAAAGTAAAACCAGAATGAAATGTCACTGCACACCCATTAGAATGGCAAAAGCTAACAAACAAAGAAACCAAAAAACAAATCCTAATAACACCAAATACTGACAAGAATGTCGAGTAACTTGAACTCTCATACATTGCTGGTAGGAATGCGAAATAGTACAGCCATTTTGGAAAACAGGGTGGCATTTTTTTTATAATGTTAAACATACATTTACCATATGACCCAGCAATCCTACTCCTACATACTTACCCGGGATAAATGAAAACCTATGTTCACACACAGACCTGTATACAAATGTTTATAGCAATTTATTCATGATTGTCAAAAATGGAAAACAATCTATGTGTCCATCAACTGAGAAATGGAAAAACAAATTATGGTACCACGAAACAATGGAATACTACTCAGCAATTAGAAGGATGAACTAATGAAACACACAATAACATGAATGAACCTCAAAATAATTATGCTAAGTAAAAGAAGCCACATACAAAAGGCTACCTATGTATGATTCCATTTATGACATTCTGAAAAAGAGGATATGAAGGCAAGCAGGGAGAGCAGGCAGTGGCTATAGAATCAAAAAAGAGGTTTTCTCCACAGGTAGAATCTGGAACATGTGTGTAGTTTGAGGAAGGAGTTAGTTTTGAGGGGAGAGACCAAAGTTACTGGAAGGGGGAGGTGAGCTGATTGACGAAGTAAGAAGACTAGTCAAAAAAATTTTTTTTTAATATTTCAATATTTATTTATTTTTGAGAGAGAGAAAGAGACAGAGCACAAGTAGGGGAGAGGCAGACACAAAACCAAAGCAGGCTCCAGGCAGCTCAGAGCCTGATGTGGGGTTCGAACTCACAAACCAAGAGACCATGATCAGCTGAAGTCAAATGCTTGACTGACTGAGCCACCCAGGCGCCCCTTGACTGGCCAAAATTCTTGATGGCCAACAACAGCAACCCAACTCAAACGCCCTGAAGCAAAAAGAGAAGTTTTTGGCTCACAAAATTGAAAAACCTCCAAATTTAAAAACAATGTTACCAGTACTTACCTTAGGCCAGGCTGCTCTAACAAAATACCAGAGTCTGGGTGGTTTAAACAATAAACACTTGTTTCTTACGTTCTGGAGGCTGAGAAGTCTGAGATCAGCATTCCAGCCTCGTCAGGGTCTGGTGAGAACTCTCTTCCTGGCTTGCACAGGGGCTCCTTCTTGGTATATCCTCACATGCAGGGACAGAAAGCAGGCTCTGGTCTCTTTTCATAAGGCACTAATCCCATCACGAAGACCTTACCTTCATGAGCGCATCTAGACTTAATCACCTCCCTGAGGCCCTGCCTCCAGATACCATCACGTAGGGGCTAGGGCTTTAACATGGGAATTTGGGGGACACAAACATCTGGTCCATAACAGTGCTCTAGCCTGGTGTTTCCTGGCCTCTTTTGCCTCTCCTCAGCCTTGTTCTAAGGCAGGCTTACTCTGTGTAACATAGCCAGGCTTATACTGGTCTTATAGTTGGGGTCCCAGGGAAAAGAATGAAACAAACTGTCCTCCAGTGCACCTGTTTATTCCTGAAACACACTCCAACTAGCCTTCTGTGAGTCACGGGCCCTCCTTGGAAAGCCAGAGTCCCATTACTGACATCCTAAAGCACATGGAAAGGGAAGGGGAGTCAGACAAGGAAGGGATGCAGGGCAGAGAGGAAAAAAAAAAAACAAAAAAATGAAAAAACAAAAAACCATGGTAGATGTCTGTCATAGACCCATATACTTGGGCGGGGATAGAATTCAAAAGACAAATGAAGAAGTCATTCCGCTAGAGGACTCCTTCCTTTGAGTCAGAAGGGAATGGTGTAGGGGTGGCTGAAATGTAGAAAGGGGGGGTGGTTTTTACTGGGGAGAGGGAAATGTGGTCAGGAGAATACAGTCATTCATAACTGTCAGCCCCTTTTGAGCCTGCCTGAGAAAAAGGCCAAGCAGAGACAAACCATGCCAGGAAATACAGAGCTAGACGATTGTTACGGCTTGAATGTTTGCATGCCTCCTGCACAAGCTCTAAACTTCAGTGTGATTGTATTTTCAGGCCAGGTCTTGGAGAGGTAATTAAGTTTAGATGAGCTCATGAGGGTAGAGTCCTTATGATGGTGTTAGTGACCAAATAAAAAGAGAACAAGGAGCTTGCTCTTCCTGTCTCTCTTTCTTACTGTATGAAGGAAGAAGTGAGGTCCTTTGCTGAGAGTGAATGAGTGGAGGAATAGAGGCAGAGGACTTGGGAAGAGTGGTAAAGGTTTAGAAGAACTCTAGGGGCATGGGGAGACATACAAGGACAAACACAGGATTGCCACATGGCACTGAGGTTGGAAAGAAGCAGCTCTACCTATCCCTCAAGGCTTGGTTAAAATACGTTCTCCATGAAATTGTACCCCCTTTGGAAAGTATCTCACACTCTTCCAGGCTTCAGGGCATGCAGGGCCACTGGTATTGTCCTTATCATGTTCGCACAGTACTAAGTATTCTGCCAGCCGCATCCATCAGGCTCCTGAGAATGGAGACTGACAGTTTGGATGGTGAGTTAGGATACTGATTACCTGAGGCTCTTGAGTTTTGGTAAGTGAGTAGTAAAAGTTTGGGTAGGGATGGATTTATTTAAAAACCTATCTGAATCTATTCAGTTTCTCAATTTGGGTAATGAAAGTTCCGATAAAGTGTTTGAATAGCGAGGATAATACAGTTTGTGCCTGTGTGTGTTCATGCCTGTTAACTTGCCTGCTGTATTGTATTCTCTTGAGGGCAGAAGTCCTGTGTGACTAATTTTCATGTTTCTGCAGGTCTTAAATGTGATGGGTGCTCAATATTTGCTAAGTTAATAAATAAAAACCCCAAGCTTTCCTATCCTCGCTTTTTTTTTTTTTGTTCCTACTCAACTTTACTGCTCCATTAAGATAATTTAAGGTGAATCCAAAAGAACAACTTTAAAGAACTGCTCTTGCGATTGGGACCGCTTCCAACTGCAATTAAAAGCAGGGCTTGTCTTTTACTTTACCCTCCCGCCCTCCCCTCCCCATCCCCATCAGACAAAACCTGAATCAATTTCAGGAGATGGATTTTGCTGCTTGTGTGAAATGTTCTGGCTTCTAGTCAAATGGACATTGCAGGACTATGTAAAAACGGCTTTGTTCTCCACACAAATGAATTCATTTAAGCAGCACACAGTTTCGATCTCCTATTACCTTTTGGGAGGGTAAAGCATTAGAGAATTTTAAGGTACCATTATTGTATGAAAACTGCTGATTTAGGAATACCTGTGTGGTAAACAACTCGCTGAACTGCCTTACTGCATCTGAGATAAGGGAGCACATTGTTTATTGTGCCTGAAACCTGTTTCCAGTACAAGGATTGTACAAGCCTTGCTTAAGGAGGAACAATAATAACACGTAACCTTGAACATGCAGTACGCTTCGCTGCTTGTTCTTCGTTTGTAACTGTATCCTTCGATAAGGCTGAATCTCAGAGACGCCAACAAAGAGATAAAAAGATTCTGATAATAGCTGAAATGTTTTTGTTTCTGCATATTCGTGTGTGAATGAGGCTAGCATCAACACAGAGTTGGCGTTTAATAAATATTCATTGAAGGAGAGGATGAGTGAAGAAACATAGACTCCGTTGCTAGAGATTAAAGCTTAAAAAAGGCATTTTCCCAGGAGAAGACAAAAGAAACAAAATGCCTAGACCATGTTTTGTAAATAGCCCAGAATTGTGTTCAGGGACTCGGGAATTTGGAGAAAGAGAAGGAATACACATTTCTGTTGGTAGACTCAGGATAGAGGTTAACCAACAGCAAAGTGGTTCCTTCCTTCCATATTTCAATTCATAACAGCCACAAATGTTATTTGTCTAAATAGGAGCAAACAGGGAGGCACAAAGTCAGATTTTATTTCCTTCTGCACTTCTAAGTAGCACTGTGGCCTTTGATGTGTCATACAATTCTCCTGAGCCTCAGTTTCCCCATTTAAAAAATGGATATAGTTCATGGGGGCTTATGAGAATCAAATACTACATATAAACATGTGTATGATTGAGCCTGGCATATTTATTCACTCAACAAATACTTACGTGCCAGGCACTAGAAATGTAAAGGCAAAAAAGACAAGATCTCGGGGCATCTGGGTGGCTCAGTCAATTGAGGGTCCAACTTCAGCTCGGGTCATGATCTCATGGTTCATGAGTTGGAGCCCCTCATCGGGCTCTGCTGTCAGCACAGAGCCCACTTCAGATCCTCTGTCCCCCTCTCACTCTGCCCTTCCCCCACTAGTGCTCTCTCTCTCAAAACTAAATAAACATTAAAACAAAACAAAACAAAACAAAACAAAACGAGATCTCATCCCTTGAAGAGCTTTTCGTCTTGTAGGCAAGATACACAAATAAACATGAATTGAGATCATTATGGATGGTGCACTATGTGAGCGAGAAGAAGAATGTCTAAATCGGATTGGAGAACGTAGGAACACTTCCTGGGGAAGCAATGCTTGAGCTGAGTTTTGAAGAAGTAGGAGTTACACAGACAAAAATGAGAAGGTCATTCCACACAGAGTGGGTAGCATGTGCAAAAGCAGAGTGGCATGAAACGACTGAAAGTTTAGGGAACAACAGATAGTTCAGTACAACTGGAGCAAAGGGTGTAGGGTGGCGGGAGGCAGCAGATGGGGTGAGAGAGGCAGGCGGAGGCCAGATCATGATGAGCCGTGGGCGTCATGCTTAAAGAAAGTGAACTTTACCACCAAAAATATGGTCAACCACTGAAAAAATTCACGGAGAGGTGAATCAAAACTGGGTTTATGTTTAGAAAGAGTACACTGGGCATAATGTGAGGACAGGATTGTAGAGGCACAGCCTGGAGGCAGTGGGTTCCATTTGAGATCCCTACAATAATCCAGACTGGAGAAAAATGAGAGTCTGAGCTAACGTAATGGAATGAGGAGGGAAAGGTGGATATAAGAGCCATTTAGGAGGTAGAGCTTGCAGGGTGGGAGTAGAGAGTGGGCAGTGAAGGAAATGAAACACTCCAAGATGATTCCCATCCAACTAGGTAGATGACATTGCCATTCATTGAGAGGGAGAACACAGAAGATGCAGGTTTGAGATGGGAGTTGAATGTGTAGACGTGATACCTTCCCTGTAGGACTTATTCAGTCTCATTGTCTGTGATTCGTCTCAGTAGAGATGTCCAAGAGACCATTGAATATGTGGATCTGGATTATAAATATAAGTTGGAAAGAATGACCAAGACTGCTAGTTGTTCTCTGTTATCTATTGCCTTTTATTCTTTGGTACTAGAATTCCATCCCTTCTCTTTTTGGCTGAGTATATGGACACCCAGAATGAAAGC
This sequence comes from Lynx rufus, assembly GCF_022079265.1. Lineage (NCBI taxonomy): Eukaryota > Metazoa > Chordata > Mammalia > Carnivora > Felidae > Lynx > Lynx rufus. The sequence goes on along the minus strand of NW_025814829.1, from coordinate 36,232,490 downwards.
TACATTTCCCAGCCCCTTTGACAACTGGGAGTGGTCTTATGACTAAGATCTTGATGATGAAATGTAAGTGCAGTGTCATGTGAGAAGTTCTGAAAACCTTACTTTAGATTCAGCCCGCATAAACACTGTGCCCCTCCTTCTGCACTTGTCCCTTCCTCCATTTTCCTGCCTGGAAGATAAATTGCCACCCTGGACAGTAAGGTTGAGACCACTCACAGGAGAACAACGAGAGAGAAGGATCCTGGGCAGGCCATCACTTTGCACTCCTCTAGAAGGGATCACTCATGCTGTATGTGTGGATAACACTCCCTGGAGTTGCACAGTGCACAGCCTGTGTAAATGGAGCCCCAGGGCCTGGGTTCCTGACATCACAGAGTTTCATAACAGCTCTGGATTATTTGCTCAGGCTTTTATGTGAGAAAGAAAATATTCCAAAACTTCTCATTTGTTTAAGTTTTTAAACTAACAGTATTTTAGTTTTCTCTCAGTTGCAGTAATATCTAATCCTAAATCACGCAAGGAAGGAGTCACCAACCCATGGGAGAGAGTTGAAGCCACAGGGATGGATCCAGCCACCTAGGGGCTATGTACAGTGTGAGAGGAGCAGAGGACAATCATAGGCCCCAGAAGGCAGGAACTTGAGGGGCCCCTCAGACTCTTTCTTCCATCGGTTCTGGAACATTCTTCGCTCTTTGTTCTTTTCCTTCCCACCCTACCTCTGGGAGGAGAACTTGTCTTCTCTCCTCATCCAGTGCCCTTCTGTCACAGATGTCATGCTCTAACCGTAAAGTCCCTCAGTGGGTGTGGCAAGAGGAAAGCAGGAGCAGTGATTTTAACAGCTTTATTGAGATATAACTTATGTAACACACAGTGCAGTCATTTAAAGTGTACAACTGAAGGACGCCTGGGAGGCTTAAGCCATTGAGCATCGGACTCTTGATTTCAACTCAGATCATGATCTCACGGTTGTGAGATCGAGCCCCGCGTCCGGCTTTGTGCTGGGCATGTAGCTGCTTGAGATTCTCTCTTTCTCCCCCCCACCCCCCATCCCTCCCCTGCTCTCTGTTTCTCAAAAAAAGAATAAGGTGTCCAATTAAATGTTTTTATACTATTTTCACAGAGTTGGTCAGCCATCACCACCATCTTAATTTTAGAATGTTTTTATGCCACAGAAAGAGATGGGATGAGGCATCCATTAGTAGCTGCTTGCCAGCCGTGGCAATAATTTTTTTTTTAATGTTTTTTTTTTTTAATTTATTTTTGAAGGAGAGAGAGAGACAGAGCATGAGTGGGGGAGGAGCAGAGAGAGAAGGAGACGCAGAATTCAAAGCAGGCTCCAGGCTCTATGCTGTCAACGCAGGGCTCGAACTCACGAACTGCGAGATCATGACCTGCGCTGAAGTCAGACGCTCAACAAACTGAGCCACCCAGGCACCGCGGCAATGATTTTTAACTGGGTCATTGGTGGTCCCTTTTAAATCTGAAGCAAGACAAGTGGTGAAACCAATGCCTTAGGCATAGAAAGGCAGAGAATGATAACGCCGAGGACACTGAGGTTCAGAGAGTTTCAGTTACCTGCACAAGGTGACAACAAAGAGGTGGCAGAACCCGGTCATCTGCTCTCCCCCCAACGCCCTTTGACTTTGCTGAAAAATGCTGTAAGCATTCCGTAAGGACTCTTTGAATCCAGTGATAAGGTACCATGAGAGAATAATGACCTTTCTTTTCTTTAGAAATAATTTCAGACTTACAACAATGTTGTAAGAATACTGCAAAGAACTCCCACATGCCCTTTGTTCAGATTCCCCCATTGTTAACATTTACCACGTGTCTCTCATTCTCTTTGCATATATATATATATATATATATATATATATATATACACAGACTTTATTTTTTCTGAACAATTTGAGAGGAAGTTGTAAACATAATGTCCTATTATCCCTTAATACTTTATTATGCAATTCTTTCAAACAAAAACATTCTCCCAGGTAACTACAGTGCAAACACGGATACAATGTTACCATCGAATCCACAAACAACATTTGAATTTTACCATCTGTCCCAATGATATCCTTTATGGGTCTAGAATCCGATCCAGGATTATGGGTTGCATTTAATTTTCAGATCTCTTTGGTCTCCTTAGCCTTTCCTTGTCCTGCGTGTCTCTGACATTTGCAAAGAGAACAGCCCATTGTTTTGTGGAATATTCCTCAATGTGATTTTGTCTGATACTTTCTCCCAATTAACTTTAGGTCATGCGCTTTTAGCAGGGCCACCACAGAGGAATGCTTTGTTCTCAGTGTATCGTATTAGGGGTACATGATGTCTGTTTACCCTATTAAGCTGGTTAAGCTGGTTTTTACCAAATTTCTCTATAGTAAAGTTAACTAATAAGTACTTTGTACTAAAACACACTCTCAAATACAGAGAACAAACTGGTGGTTACCTGGTTACTGGAGGGGAGCTGCGTGGGGGGATGGGTGAAATGGGTGAAGGGGATTAAAAGAACACTTATCATGATGAGCACTGCGTTTAGAATTATTGAATCATCATATTGTACACTGAAACTAAGGTAACACTATATGTTAATTATACTTCAATTAAAAAAAAGCCTTCTCAAAAAATAAGCATTTTGTACTTATTAAGAAGGAATTAATAAATATTCCATTGGTAGTTTCTATGAGATGTAAATATTCTCTTTCTCATCAAATTTCCATCCACTATTTCTCTTATCCATTGATACATCTTGCCTAAATCAATTTTTATTATGATGATTTCCAAAAGGTGCTTTTCTTTCTTTATTAAAAAATTTTTAATGTTTATTTATTTCGGGCGGGGAGGGGCAGAGAGAGAGGGAGACACAGAATCCGAAGCAGGCTCCAGGCTCTGAGCTGTCAGCACAGAACACAATGTGGGGCTCAAACTCACGAACTGTGAGATCAGGACCTGAGCCGAAGTTGGATGCTTAACCGACTGAGCCACCCAGGTGTCCCCAAAGGATGCTTTTCTAATTCCCTCATTATTTCTGTATTTATTAGCTGGCATTGCACTATGAGGTGGAGTCCTTTTTCACTTATTTATTTGTATAATTTTAGACTCATGGACTCCAATTTTATTTATAATGGATTAATGTACTCATCTTGATATTTAGTTTTTAATATTAAAAATTTTGTATTTAGAGAGAGAGAGAGAGAGAGAGAGAGAGAGAGAGAGCGCGCACAAGTGGGGGAGGGGCAGAGCGAGAGAGAATCTTAAGCAGGCTCCACGCTCAACACAGAGCCCAATGTTGGGCTCAGTCCCACAACCCTGGAATCATGACCTGAGCCAGAAACAAAAGTTGCACATTCAACCAGCTAAGCCGCCCAGGCACCCCCATCTTGATATTTATTTTGATTCTTAGTTGTCCTCAATTTGGCCAATGGGAGACCCTCCAAGTTGGGTCCTGACTGATATATCCTCCCCATTCCTGAGCACTACCTCAACTTCCGGCACAACAAGATGTTCTGGCTTCATCCCAAACCTTCACTGTCCTCACCCCCATATTAGTTCCTATGGCTGCTGTAACAAATTATCTACAACAAATTGTGGCTTAAAACAACAAAAATTTATTCTCTCACAAGTTTGGAGGCTGGAGGTCTGAAATCAGTATCACTGGACTAAAATCTAGATATCAGCAGAATGAAGATCCCTCAGAGGCTCTAGGAGAGAATTCATCCCTAGCCTTCTCCTTAACTTCTGGTGGCTGCTGGCATACCTGGACTTGTGGTCACATCACTCCACTGTCCACCTCTTTGGTGACATTCTTTCCTCCTCTTCTGCCTGTAATCTCTTTCTGCCTCTCTCCTGCCCAGATAATATGGGATAATCTCCTCATTTTGGGGAGAAACTCAATCATATCTGCAAAGATCCCTTTTCCAAATAAGATAGCATTTATAGGTTCCAGGGATTAAGATGTGATCAGATATCATTTGGTGGGCCATTTTTTTAGCCTACCATGCCCTGGAATCCATCATTTCTTGAAAAAGTGCTGGTTCCTTTTTAACAGATCTGGTATCTTCTAAACATATTTAGAAGTCAAGATGTGGATTCCAGGTATCCTTGGATGTTTTACTTCCAGGCACTGTGCAGATAGAGCTAGAAAATTATACAGATAAATGGAAAAACAGAATAGAATAGAATAGATACGTGGGGATGTATGTCTGTATATATGTATGCCTCTGTAAGCATATATCTACATATACACACATAAATACATATAAATTTCATTTATCTATTTACATAAAAAACAAGGCGTTCACATAGATACCTTCAATTCCACTCCAGCACTACAGAGCTAACTCTAGCCTTCTTCCTTTCTGTATCTGTTGTTGTTATTGCTGTTTATTTATTTTTTTTTTAATTTTTTTTTCAACGTTTATTTATTTTTGGGACAGAGAGAGACAGAGCATGAACAGGGGAGGGGCAGAGAGAGAGGGAGACACAGAGTCGGAAACAGGCTCCAGGCTCTGAGCCATCAGCCCAGAGCCCGACGCGGGGCTCGAACTCACGGACCGCGAGATCGTGACCTGGCTGAAGTCGGACGCTTAACCGACTGCGCCACCCAGGCGCCCCTGCTGTTTATTTATTTGAAAAAGAGAGAGAGTGAGCATAAGCAGGGGAAGGGCAGAGGGAGGGAACCAGAGAATCCAAAGCGGGCTCTGAACTGACAGCAGTGAGGCCGATGTGGGACTCGAACTCATGAACTGTGAGATCATGACCCGAGCCCAAGTCAGATGCTTATCTGACTGAGCCACCCAGATGCCCCAAAGCACCTTTATTTGTGATCTCACGTTTGTTATGCTCAGAGAGATGTCCTCAAGTTCCAGAAATGGGAGAATGGTTTTTACAATCTGACATCCTCGAAAGCTTCCACCCTAAAAGCTTCAAGACAACAGTGAAGGGTTCAGAAGTTCCCCTACACGGCATACATATTCACATTTGGTGCTGCGTTTTCTCATCCTTTAAAAAAAACATGAATTGCCAGACATGCTGAATGTTGAATTGCTTTTAGACATAATTTTTTTTTCAGTTGGATGAACACCTTCATATTTAAAAACCCTAGAAGACCCTGGGGAAAACAATTTTAAAATCCACTCAGAGACACTAACAGATGATTTTGCCCCTCACTAACTCCCTTTCTGATGTTCCTAATGGGAGGAAGGGTGGCGTTCAGCTGTTCCATTTCAATTCTACACAAACATCGGATTTATAGTGCTATTGTGTAATATCATTGTCTAATCCCAAAGAGGTTTTCCTATCAGGAAATAGAGATTGGGTGGTGGTGCGGTGGCAATCAGAGGGAAATTAGTGGATTACAGTGCATTTGGGGGATTCTTTCAAAGTTCTTCAGGCACAATTTTGGTCTTTGCTCTTGGGATTTAAAAAAAAAAAAAGTGTGTGTGTGTGTGTGTGTGTGTGTGTGTGTGTGTGTGGCTATCTTAGCTGTTGCAATCCCTGGGCTGCTTACGCATTAATAACATTCCAAAAATGCAACAGATTTTGTTTTTTCTGCTATTCGTATGCCAGGCATCTGGGGTGAGACAAGGAAAATGGAAACCTGAAAGCCTCCTGAAACTGTGCAATGAAGACGGTAGCTTTTGATGGCTGGGGATTGGGTCTAATTTTCCTTTTCACTTACAAAGCTTCAGAAATTAAAGGGAGAACATTTAAAAGGGGGGAAAAACCCTCTAAGTGCTTCATACCACAGTTAAAAAAAAAGGAAGATGTATGTCAGGACACAGAGGAAATGACAAGGCATATTTGCAGTAATCAAGGCTTTGTTGCAGGGTCCACATACATGCTGTGACAATAAAGCAAAGAGAAATTTCTTTAACACAGTACAACTTAAACGTTCAAAGGAGTTGTATCCACTTTAAACGGCCACCCAGCGAGCCCGTACACAATTCTAAGGAGAGTATATCATCTTGCCAAACATTTTGGAAACATCTTTTGGAGTTGACCTCAGAGCCACCTAATGAGCCACATACGATTTTAGTCTCCTGACTGTAACAGCAAATATTTTTTTCCCACCCAAACTAGAATTTCCAGCCCTTTGTTACTCCTTTTTCTTCTTCTTCTTCCTTTTTTTTAAGAGAAGTGGGGCGATGGGGGGGGCAGGGGAGTGGGGAGAACATGCATGTGAGTGGGGGAGGGGCAGAGGAAGAGGGAGAGAGAGAATCTTAAGCAGGCTCCACACCCAGCGCAGGGCTCCATCTCACCACTGTGAGATCATGATCTGAGCCAAAATCAGGAGTCACCCAGCCGCCTCTATTTTTTATTCTTCTAACTGGACTTTAAAGACTTGGAAGTTTCCAAAAAAATCCTTGTCAAATATCTCTTAATGCAATTCCAAAGAACATGTCATTAGTGATAAAATGAAATTAATAATTGCTGACCGGGCTACACACATTTTTTGTTTCCTTTTTTCCCATTTTACCAATGAGAAAACTGAGGCTGAGAGAGAGGTTAAGTCACTAGATCAAGGTCGCGGTTCGATAGTGGCAGAACTTGATTTGCTGCCAGGCCACCTGCCCCCAAAGCTCCTGCTTCTTGCCCTGTGCTGCACTTAAGTGAGTCCTCCAAAATGCTTCAGGGCAATGCCATTAGCCCTGGAAACTTATGTTGACCTCCCCAGCGGCCATTTCAAAAACACAAGGCTCTTTTGGTTGTATACATTCTCATTTGTTTGTTTAAAGCCCGCGTCATCATTTTATGTCACAGAGAAAACGTACAACCGAACATGTTAATGGGATGCTACCCACAAATGAAGACGGACAGTGTTAATATTACCATTTAGAACAATGATTCTTAGGAACCGAAGGTGGGGGGAGGGAGCTCAGACTCCCACGTGCTGCCCACCGGAATCTGGAGGGGGCTTGGTCTGAAAACAAAGCAGTGCTTTGTTCTGGTGCCTTTGTTCCCCTTGATATTTACGTTGAATTTCAGAAAATGAGAGGAGGGCATGTGATGTTTTAAAGTTTATCAAAAGGGGTTTTAAAATGCAAGGGTTTTAAATGAATATGGAAAATATTGTAAGAAGGAGAACATAATCTGCATCAGTGTTGTGGATATCTTTACCTCTGTACCAGAAAACCCTGGCTGGTAAAAGCCTGAGGTAAGGAGGTCAAAGAAAACACATCTTCAATCCCCATTGTTTAATAATTCAGTGCAAACCCTCCTTATTATGCCTCTAAAATCATTATTGTTCCTCGTGAAGGGAGCTGGGGAGAGGAGCTGCAGCCTCTGGGCACAGACGAAGACTGAGCCTGAGCGTGTGAAGTTCCAGGAGCTGTGGACGTTCAAACCCGCTCCCTCCTCTTGACTGAGAAATGCTGGCAGTGACAGACGAATGCTCTCGAGCATCTGTTCAGTAGACAGTTGTGAATGGCGGATTCTTCCTAAACAAATTTATAGTTGCTGTGTAAACATTTCGGTTTGATAAATAGCTCCATTTGCACTAGCCTGTTGTTTGGTCAAGCAATGTGAGTGTGTGTGGCCTTGCACCTCGGAGACGGTGAGGGTGGGTTGATTGTCCCCTGGGTGAAATGCTCCATTGGAAAATCACTGTGCATTTCACCCTCTTCAGCTGCACTATTTCTGTCCCAGTTTTCTTCCGTGTTTTTCATATTTTCAATTATTTCTAACTAGATGGTAAGAGTCGTGGGCTCCAGGGGCCATGTCTATTCCATTCACTATGCACGTAGCATAGTATTTGGCACATGGCAGGCACTCAAAGAATAAATAATCCAAAGCTCTATCCTGCCTGCTCTATCTTGCTCAGAACTCTGAGCTGGTCATTGCCCAAAGCTCATTTGACTTCACTGGGTCAAATTCCAGAGAGAGCAGGAGAGTCAATTTTCAACGATGCCTAGGCAGTATGCCACTGCCAGGCCCTTCCTGCTAGCCATTTGGAAAGCAAACCACTGCTTATCCAGCTAGCTTGTCAGAAGGAAATTCACTCCACACCACCCTCAAGGGGTCTACCAATCCCCATTCTGGAAATGCAAAGTCTGGATTTTTTCTATGCCTAAAGGCTGAAGGTTGCTCCCCAACTCCCCCCACCCAGAGGCGAAATCAGGGAGGGGTGGAGCCCTGGACAGCAGCCAGTGCCATCATCATGGCCTGCAGGGACAGTTCTTCAGAGGGGGTCCTTGGTCCAAGCCAAAGAGACCAGCCCTTGGATGGGCTGGAAGGAGAGACCAGCTGCAAACTGGGAATTGATGTGTTTGTGAGCAGATAAGAATGAGAGAGGGGATGTCAAAGCTGAAGAGAGGCAGGAGCAGGTGGGAGGCCTGGATGGAGCCAGGAGTCAGCATGGGACAAGGTCCCACATGGTCAAGAAACCCTTCTGGTCAAGCCCTCCTACGCCACCATGCTGACATGGAATGTGTGTTTTAGTCATGTTTTCTGGACTATAATATAGCCAATACTATGGAGACAGTATTCAAAGGGGGGAAATTGAGTAAGCAAAACTGGAGGCCATGGGGTCCAGAGTGAGGGCATAGGATGATGGTTCTCATTAGAATATTAAAATCACCTGGGGAGCTTTTGAAGTCCACGGAAGCCAGACTTGACCCCTATAGATTCTTAGTTAATTGGTCAGAAGTGGGGCCCAAGCATCAGTGGGTTTTTAAAGCTCTCCAGGTGATTCTAATGTACTTGAGCCTGGATCAGGCAAAAACAAACAGGAAGCAGGGAGAATATGCTTATCCACTCAGCTTCTCGTCTTCCAGCCGAGTGCCTGCTCGTCCAGCTCACTCCAGGTACCACGACCTTGTCGCAGCCTATTCGCAGTCCAGAGAAACTGAAGGAAACTGATTGCATTAGCTCAGGTAACTGGGTTAATTGGGATGGTACCCTCTACTTTCTCCTTTTGGCAACCAGAGGATGGCCTTGAACATAAACAAGAAGGTGGAATTAACATATAATACAGTGGCTTAACTTTAGACCAGGGTTGTCAGTAGCAAATAAAAATACAGAACACCCAATTTGATTTTCGCTTCAAATAAAGAATGAATAATTTTAGTATATGCACCGTGCAATATTTGGGGGCATATTCATAACAAAAAATATATTCATTCATCTGAAATTAAAATTTAACAGGGCAACTTGTAATTTACCTGTGAATCCCGTGTTAGACTCCAATCTTGTGTTTGACTTCAAGAGCATGACTAGATTTTTATAATAAAATTGACAAGACTGGCTTAGTGTGTATGTATTGGGTGGGTATAGGCCTCAATTTTCTGGAGATGTCCAAGTTTACACCTGCTTCGCCAACATGAGTAACAGGCCTCCTTTCCCTTAAAGTGTCTAGTTTGAATGATGAAGATGTGGTCATCCCGTTCATGGTGACCCAGGCCGAGGACGCCTGGCTGTACTCAGTAACACAAGAATTGTAGTTGGTTAGTTCCATAAAGGAGATGATCTCTGGTTTTCTTTCTGGTGGCCTGGGGTAATCGAACATGAACTCCACCTGGGTTGTTGTACCTTGCTGTCTCACTGTAACCCTCCTCTGATTGGGGGAGGTGGACCCAGGCTGCCTGGGGGCCTGAGGGAGGCCAGGATGGCAAACCCCTCTGCTCCCAGCATGCTCTGCACCTTGCCAGCAGTGGCCAGAGCTGTAAACTGTACTCACCCCTGTGCCCACCAGATCTGGAGGCTAAGGGAGGTGGCAGTAAAACCACTTCTGTATTTACTTTTAATTGGCGTCTTTATCTGCCTTGTAAAACCACTTGTCTAGAGGGAGTGTTTAGGGTCCTGATCTTACATCCCTCCTTAGGCAGCTCCAAAGAAACCAGCCCCTGAACATGGCCCCAAGTCACATATTTGTCAGCCTGCCTCCCTGGGTGTGCACCCCACCTGCCTCCCTGTGTGCATGCACACCCCATCCATTCCTGAATAGCATGTACTCCCAGAGCGTCTCTGCTTTATGCTCGGTGCCCACTGTTAGCCTCATGTTGGCCTCTTGGCTTTGAATACCAGCCTCTCTTCTCAGATTTATCACACTTGCCTCTCCCTCCACCTGTCCTTCTGCTTGACTTAGGGCTTTATAGATCCCTGAGTTACAGCATTCTTAAAGCTATGTGATGCATAAGGGATACACCCTCTTTAATCTTTGGTCTCATGGGACCCATCAGGACATTCATTACACCTGAGACCCTCAATAACCCATTCCCTACCTGTCACCCACTTGGGAGCAACATTCTTTCTGGGTGACACCATTCGCAGCACAGCCATACTGCTCAGTGTCACAGACCTCACTGGCCACATCGGGCTCACTGCCTCCAGCCTGTCAACACAGAGCCCAGTTCAGGTCCTCCGTCTCCCTCTCTCTGCTCCTCCCCTGCTTGCACTCTCCCAAAAATAAGTATTTAAAAAATCATTTTAATTATTATAAGCATACTCAGTTGCTGGTCTTTGACTTGCTCTTAATATTTTTTTAATGTGTATTTATTTTTGAGAGAGACACAGAGCACAAGCAGGGGAGGGGCAGAGAGAGAGGGAGACACAGAATCTGAAGCAGGCTCCAGGCTCTGAGCTGTGAGCACAGAGCCTGATGCGGGGCTCGAACTCACAAGCTGAGCCAAAGTCAGAAGCTCAACCGACTGAGCCATCCAGGCGCCCCCTGATCTTCGACTTGCTGAACTAACTAAATGTGGTATTACTCTCCCACCAAGCTGTCGGGGCACCTCCAGTTTCTCACAGATCAGGGTGGATGATGGCAGGACGGTCCTCTCAGACAAGTCCCTGTCCAAGCTGAGTACCCCACTGTTTCATATGGTCCAAAGTTTCATATGCACCACTGTTTCATATGGTGCAAAGCGGCTGCTCTGAGCTGCCGGACAACCCACTGCTGAGATCTGCACGTCTGGATCTCCAGGGATCTTATGTTCCCCAAATCCCTGCTGTGTACTGCCCCCACCTCCTGCAACACCACCTGTTATCCCAGCTGGATTGTTCTGACAGTTAATGCCTGGTCCCTTGTGCCCACCTCATCCTCTGTGGTCTTGGAGATTCCCCTGCTCGGCCCCACTTCTTGCCATACATGTAGTTTGACTACCACTAAGCACCTGGTCACCAGTGTGGTTTGGATTTGGCCTTTCCAAATAACTCTCAGCCAAATGCCTTCTGTGTTTCCATTCCAACAGCATGTTGTGGGTTGGGGGGTGGGAGGCAGATGGAAACTAGGAGAATGCTCAGGCAAGAGCAACCACCGAAAGGTGCCAGGGGGGAGCAGAGCAAACAGACAAGATAACCCTGTTTCCTGATAACCTTTTTTGTGCCTTTCTCCCCTTATCTCTAATTCATTGGGGCTGGAACATGGTGACTCAAACCCCATCGTGGGGCTGAAAATAGAAAGGCCAACACGGATTTTTCCCTACTCTAAGATGACTTAGAATATGAAACGTTAAAAAAAAAATTGAGGCAGTGTGTTCTTTGATATTCCTAAAGAATCAATCAGTTGAATTAAGCAGATATTTAAGACATAGTTTACCAAAAACTTTAATTTGTACACTTTTTAAAAAGAGCTTGACTACTGTGTAAGGCTAGACACTAACTTATTGGAGGGCAAACTTACAACTTCCTATAAAATGAGTAAATGCTATTGAACACTCAGCAAGACGAATGTTCTCTGTGTTAACTTAGCCAGCAAAGGCATAGGTTATACAAAGTCATTTCTGGTGCGTATCAACCATGTAGAACTATAAAATAAAACAATTCAGTAGTTGTTGGACCAGAGAAGAAGCATTTCTTTATTTAAAAAATTTCTTTTCATGTTTATTTATTTTTGAGAGAGAGGGAGAGACAGAGTGCCAGCAAGGGAGGGGCAGAGAGAGAGAGGGAGACACAGAATCTGAGGCAGGCTCGGATTCTGTCTGAGCTGTTAGCACAGGGCCCGACGCGGGGCTCAAACCCACAAACTGTGAGATCATGACCGGGGCCGAAGTTGGACGCTTAACCAACTGAGCCACCTGGGCACCTCAAATATTTCTTTATGTTTTAGGGCCTCTCAGATGTAGCCCAAGATACTAAGTATCTCTAAATGTAATTTCTAGAATGTCTTTTGTTATTGTGACACCTAGGAGGAACATCTTCTCACGCAAGGAATATGGTAATGCCACACTGGAGCATGTGCCTCTATACTTGTGTAATATTGGTTCTATGACTTTGAATTACTTTAAATTGTTTATGTTTATTTTTGAGAGAGAAAGAGACAGAACATGAGTGGGGGAGGGACAGACAGAGAGGGAAACACAGAATCCGAAGCAGGCTCCAGGCTCCGAGCTGTTAGCACCATTAGCACCTTGGAGCTGGAACTCACAAACCCCGAGGTCATGACCTGAGCGGAAGTCAGATGCTTAACAGACTGAGCCACCCAGGCGCCCCTGAATTACTTTAGATTCTGCCTTAGCCCCTTCCTGGCACAGTGCTTCATCGGAACTGCTCCTACCCTGGTAAAGTACCCATGGCTCGTACAGGTGTAGTGCTTGTGAACTTCATTTCCTGAGCCTCCTGATCTCACCTGCTTCATCCCTCTACCCCACCCCATTCTTTTGATAGCTTTTACTTCTAGCCTGGCTGCCTTTATATTATTGTGTTTTGCTCCTTCAGCTCACCTCTTGACGAGACAAAACAGCGTTGGGATTCCAACTCTGCCACTTACTAATTCTTGGCAACTTGCTCAACCTGAGCCTCACTCTTCTCATCTGTGAAATAATAATAATGAACCTTCGATATGGTTACTATGAAGTTCAAAGGAGACAAAACATGGAAAGTGCTTAGAAACATGGCTGGCGCGTGGTAAGGATTCACTAGATGTTAGCTATTCTTACTACCATTTAGCTTTCCCAAGATGGCCACGGTCTGAGCCATTCTTTACATCTCTTTTGTTTGGCTTGACACATTCATGGATTGCTTTGATAGAATCCTCTCCAGGACGACCTAGCAACTTCCACACCTTTTACAGCCAGTCTTTGGAGGTGAGGCCAGACACAGGGTTCCTTACAGTAACAGGAGCAACCAGACAGGTGTGTCTAACAATATCACCTCGTTATCACAAATGCCAAATTTTATTAAGTCAAAAAGCACATTTGGAGAACTTTTTTCTTTTTTTTTACCATTTTGTTTAATTTATTATTTTTTAAAAATTTACATCCAAGTTAGTTAGCATATAGTGCAACCATGATTTCAGGAGTAGTTTCCCTAATGCCCCTTATCCATTTAGCTCATCCCCCCTCCCACAACCCCTCCAGTAACCCTCTGTTTGTTCTCCATATTTAAGAGTCTTTATGTTTTTGTCCCCCTCCCTGTTTTTATGTTATTTTTGCTTCCCTTCCCTTGTGTTCAGCTGTTCTGTGTCTTAAGTCCTCATATGAGTGAAGTCATATGGTATTTGTCTTTCTCTGACTAATTTCGCTTAGCATAATACCCCCTAGTTCCATCCATGTAGTTGCAAATGGCAAGATTTCATTCTTTTTGATTGCCGAGGAATCTCCATTGTATATATATACCACATCTTCTTTTTAAAAATTTTTTAATGTTTATTTATTTTTGAGAGAGAAGAGCAGAGAGAGAGAGAGAGAGAGAAAGAGAGAGAGAGAGAGACAGAATCCGAAGCAGGCTCCGGGCTCTGAGCTGTCAGCACAGAGCCTGACGCGGGGCTTGAACCCACAAACCGTGAGATCATGACCTGAGCTGAAGTCAGATGCCTATCCAACTGAGCCACCCAGGCACCCCTATATCATATCTTCTTTATCCATTCATCCATCGATGGACACTTGGGCTCTTTCCATACTTTGGCTATTGTTAATAGTGCTGCTATAAACATTGGGGTGCATGTGCCCCTTCGAAACAGCATACCTGTGTCCATTGGATAAATACCTAGCAGTGCAATTGCTGGGTTGTAAGGTAGTTCTGTTTTTACATTTGGAGAACTTTTTATCATAAGTGTCCAATTCAAGATGATCTAATCTTGATCTTACCAAGAATATCATCTAAGACATTCTCAAAATGGGTGCATTGAAACACTTTTATAGGCAGTTACATTGATTCCATTTATGAAATTTAAATATGAATAATAACCCATGGAGCTGGATAGAGGTATGCTTTCTATAATACTTCATGGTAGTTGGGAGGAACGTTATAATGACTTAGATCTGGGCATCGCAAACTTTCCTCTTAGGAAAACAGCATACATCTCACTCAGGTCCCATTTGTTGACTGTGGGATAGAATGGAAGCCTCTTCGTATGTCATTGACATCGACCATCAAAGCATCTATGTTAAGCACAGGGTCTGTGTGGCAGTTTTAAAACATAGTACATTCTGCTATGTTCCACCTGTCCCTTTTGCTTGAGTCTGTACAGGCTTCAACAATAGAGTGTGGTGATTTTTGAGCAGGGTGGGAGCTAGAGTGAGCCAAGAGAGATGTCTATGGGTGCACATTGAAAGAGGCACTCACTCTCAGTGTGGGCATTAATGTGTGACTCAAGAATCTTCACACTTTGTGCCTACACCTTCATCCTACCGCAGACCTCTTCATCTCTGATCTTTCAGTTCTTTTCCTTCTAGGCTTTTGACCAGACATCACTGCCTGGGAATCTACATATATTTCACACTGGGCCCCTTCTCCTTCCATAAAGACTGGATGGCCAGGTATACTGCTCATTGGGAAGATTTTCCCTTTCCACTGTCTTTTAAGGCTACCTCTTGAAATATCCACAGACTAAACTAACCTATTCATAAACCAAGTTCAGACAGGTCTTTCAGTGGTCTCGTGGGATCTCTCATATGGTCTGAGGTACAACCCAGTGTAACTATCTGGGTGGAGACATGGGGTCTAGGCCATGTAGGTATGCAGCTGTCTTATGCCTTCAAGCCCTGCTTGGGCTTAATCCAGGATGTACCATGGTCAATTTATGATAAATTTTGCTGGACCAACCTGACTTTATGACTTAGTGAATGTGACAGAATACAGCTCATTAGCAGTTCCAGAATCACGGATACTTCATATCTCAAGGTCAAGTGTTCCATTCCTACTAGGACCTAGTCGTACACCTAGAGTTCTTTCTCAAAGGACACATACTTCTCTGATGTAACATGAATCCACCCCAGAGTCTGAGAAATCTGCACTGTGATTTTTTTTCTAAAGCTTGCCATAGACTCCTTGCTGCACTAGGGGAAATCCACCGGTGCAACCCAGCAGCATAAGATCTGGTGAATCGTGTGGCTGAGGTGGCAGGGCTGATTGCTGCATGGCCTGGACTTGCTGCAGAGCTCTTTCCTGTGTATCTCCTGCTGCATGTTTATAAGCTGGAAGCCTTCGGTGTCACCTAGTATATTAGCTGGAGTAGCATTTCTAGGGGTGTAATGTGTTGCCTCCAGAACCCAAAGGGGCACAACCAAGAGTCGTGCTTCCTTCCTTGTGGCAGCAGATGCAAGACGCAGCAGGTTTGCTTTTCCTTTGATTTCACTGACTTTCTCTATTCTTTGCTGCTTCCTCCATAATGGAAAGGACCCAATGTAATGAATCTGCCACCAGATGGGCTAGGTGGCTGGTGGGTCCAGGTGGCTGGTGGCTCTCCCTGCCCAGGAACTCTGTGTAGGTTTTCACTGTTGGCAGGTTAGGCTGTCAACAGTGGCAGTAGCCATATCAACCTTGGTGAGAAGATGTCTATATTGTTGAGCCCATGAGGAGCTTCTATTCCTGTTGCCATGACTACTTTGGACTTGAATTCATTAAGCACTGGAGTATCTGGCTGAGATCCACAGAATGGGTCAACATACCATCTTGAGTTTTTGACAGCCTTCTATGCGGTGAGCATATACAAGCAAAACACACATCTTTACTCCGTGCCCACTTCAAGACATCCATTTCTATACCTTTTCCAGTGCTCCTGTCACGAATCTCCCCTTCCTGTCCTTTTCAATTCCCTAATCATCCATCCACTGTCCATGAATCAGTGCCTATTTTCAGTACTGACAGGGTCGATAACCAAATACACTTCTTTCATTTTGCACACTGGAAGGATTTCCCTTTACTACTGTCTTAACTTGCATCTGATGTGGGCTATTACGCTGTAGCAGTCCACTTCTGGTTCATGCTGTGTGGAACCACGTATAAACCTGATCTGAGTTTTTCTCCCTCAGTCAGCTGATCATAATGAACTCCTGCTGACATCATAGGTATATACTGAGGAAAAGGAGGCAACGTCACAGGACTAGGTGCTGTGGGAGTCTAAGGCACAGCTCATACAAATTACTTGTGTCTTCAGAATTTTCTTGAGTCCTATTTCTTAGTCGTTATTTCTACTGATGGTCATTGCTGCTGAGCATACTCTCAATTTATAAGTTGCTGGATCAGATATCACCCAGTTCATGATGAGCAGCTCACTTTGTATTGTCACTTAATGTCCTAAATGTCCCTACCAGGGCCCTGTAGCTCTGTTTCTTTAGAGAAAAAAGAATTGTTATCTGAAGGAGAGAGCATAGCTTTGCTCCCAAACCCCAGGAGTCTACATTGTGATTCTTCTATTAGAACTTGCTAGAAGTAAGCATCTCTCTTTGCCACTAATACTTGGAATGTGGCTGGATCTGTTAGGTCATATGACCAAAAATTGCTGTAGAACCTCTTGCTTTGGGCACTATTCAAAACTGGCAGCTTTTGGGTTATTCAGTAAATGGGCTGTAGTAACACATCAAAATTGGTGCATATTGTTTCTAAAACCAAGAAAAAAAAGCCCCTGCATTTTCATGAGGTTTCTCTCCTACTCTATGGCATGCATGCATGCAAGTAAGGTATCTGTGGTGTTTGCTACTTTGTGTGCCTTGGGTCCAATTAGCATGCCATCAATTAATGGAGCATCATAATTTATGTGGAATGTTAAGATCACCAAGATATCTTTGGCCTAGATTATGCAGAAGGCACGAAAGTTGATGTAGCCCTGAGGCAAATCCTTGCCAGTTGAAAGCAAATGGCTGCTGGTGGGTCTTGTAAATTAATAGAGGGGGAAACAAAGCATTCACTGGATCAATAGCTCTATATTAGGAGTCAGAGTCTGAGATGATTTGCTCCAATATATATACCAAATTGGAAAAGCAACTTCAAAAAAATGCCTGATTGATTTATGATAATCTATAATCATTCTCCAAAATTTATCTACCTTCCTCATCCACTGTCCACGTGTTAAATGGCAATGTGAAAGTAATTGCTGCCTTGGGATCTTTCAAGTCTTTGAGAGTGTCACTAAAGTTGACAACTCCCCCGAGGATGCAGTATTGGTTTTCATTTATTATTCTCATTAGGAGAGGATGCTCCAGGATGCTTTACTTAGCTGTTCCTACAATAGCCATTACTCCGTGGGTCATGAAGGCAGTGTAGTGATTCTCTCAGTTGCCTAGGATGTCTGTTCCAATTATACATTCAGAAACTTGGGAAATAAGCATATAATGAGTCTGTGGACCTCTTGAGCTCGCTATTGGGTGAGCCTTGGGCCAAAACATCATATTTCCTGTCCTCTATAAGCCCCTGGTGGACCTGTAGACTATAGTGAGTTTTTGGGTCCTCAAGGATTAGTATCAAGTTAGAAGGCTATGTTAGTTTCCTACAGTTGCCATAACGAATTACCACAAAGTTGGTGGCTTTAAACAACAGAAATGTATTCTCTCATAGTTGTGGAGAACAGAAGTTTGAAATTAAAGTGTTGGCGGGGCTCTTATCCCTCAAAGTCTCTAGGGAAGGATCTTTCCTCACCTTTTCCAGTTCTGGTGGTTCCTGTTGGCTCCATGCTTCTTTAACTTCTGGCTGCACAATTCCGATCTCTGCCTACATCTTTGCATGGTCTTCTTTCCTTTGTCTCTATCTCTTTTAGGGGCATTTTAATTGGATTTAGGTCCCATTCTTTTCTAGCATGATCCTTATAATTACATCTGCAAAGATACTATTTCCAAATAAGATCATATTCTGAGGTTCCAGGTGAACATGAATCTTAGGGATCTTATTCAACCCACTACAGAGCCAGTGTTTAGTAATTCCATAAAACTATGGGTTTTTCATTTGTTCCTGTGTACAGCCAGTATAGCAAATGAATGTAGAGCCTATACAGAAGGCTTGTAGAAAGATGTGAGGTGTATTTTTGTTGCAGTATTGCAGTGTCCTTCTTCAAAATGATCCAATCTCCCTTTCATTCAAGGGGTTACGGGTCTATACATCAGCTTAGATATGGGAACCAGCTGACAGAGCATATCAAATTAATTCTGGGGGTACCAAGCACTGAATTACTACTACATACTTCTAAAGCACCACCCCCCGCTCTGGTCCAAAGAAAATTTTTAAAAAACTAACATTAGGTGGCAGTTTTCCAATATACTTGACAGTGGCCATGTAACTAGCTCCTTTGGTAGTTAAAGGGTATAGCCACACACACACACACACACACAAAAAAAAAAAGGAGAGCATAATAGTTAAAACAATAATAAGAAGCAATGAAAAACAACAGAAACAGAAATAAGGCAGTCGCCCATACTCCATCAGGCTTTATCATATTCTCCTACCCTGAGCTTCTAATTACTTATTCCTTTATCCTGATCAAAATCTGGATTAAGGAGTGTGCCAGCTGAGTAGGCGCCCAGAGCACCAATTAATAAGTAAACAGTGAAAAAAAAAATCAATGGAATACATTGGCTATATGGTGTCAGTCAATGCAGATCTTCACAGGAGGATTTTTATACAACTGGTGAAAACATAATTTGGTCATACTCCCACCAGACTAGACAGTAATCTCAAATGGAATTTTTAAAATATGTCTGTCCCACTAAAGAGATTTTGAACAAATATCTAAAGAGCATTGGCTTGCTCAGATCACGATCTCACAGTCTGTGAGTTCGAGCCCTGAACTGAGCTCCATGCTGACAGTGTGGAGCCTGCTTGGGATTCTCTCTCTCTCTCTCTCTCTCTCTCTCTCTCTCTCCTCTCTCTCTGCCCCTCCCCGCCTTTCAAAAATAAATAAATAAATAAATGTTAAAAATAGTAGTTCTTAAAATGTGGAATGGCTGAACTGAGTTTGCTAGTTTCCCCTCTTTCTCCATGGGAAAGGTGGCGGCCTTCTCAGAAGGTAGCCAAGCACTTGGTTAAGTTATTTCCATTGTCTCATGGGACTCAGACAGTATGCCTACTAAGACGGGAGGTTTAGAGTGCTTTGTAAAGAGATATCAAGTGGGATTGTGGATATGGTGGCTACTTCTTGAAGCTTTCAGTAATATCTTCAAAGAAACAACGTTCTTTGTACAATGGAATACTATTCAGACATAAAAAACTAATAACTAATACTATCCAGCCCTAGGAAAGAAGGAAATCTTGCTATTTGCAACAACATGGATGAAACTTGAGGCATTCATTAAGTGAAATAAGTCAGAGAAAGACAAATACTGTATGATCTCATGAATGTGTGGAATGTAAAACAAAAATGAAAACAAAACTCATAGAAAAAGAGATCTGATTTGTGGTTACTAGAGGTCAGGGGTAGGGGGTAAAGATATTGGATGAAGATGGTCAAAAGGTACAAACTTCCAGTTATAAGATAAGTAAGTACTAAGGATGTCATGTTCCCACGATGACTATCGTTAACATGCTGCATGGTATATTTGAAACTTCCTGAGAGCGTAGACCCTCAAAGTTCTCATCGTAAGGGAAAAACATTCTTTTTGTAACTATATGAGGTAATGGAGGTTAACCTAAGCTTACTGTGGTGATCATTTCACAACATATGTATGTCAACTTTTTATACTGTGTACCTTAAACTTATACAGCGCTATGTGCCAATTATATCCTAATAAAACAAATTTTTTTCTGTTTTAGTTGGCACATCTGAAAAAAACAGGGAAGGAAAAAATAGCTTTATTAAAGAGAGATACTTTCTGAAAAGCTAAAAAATCATGTACCTTGCAGGATTCTCAAAGCGCAATTTGTCTAAAATTATCTAATATTAATGTGGACAAAGTCAGAGATGTTAGACACAGAGGAAACAAACGACTAAGGCCTGGATAGATAGAGCCAGAGTACTGAGAAGAACATGGTCCCCAGGCCACTACTAGATAGACATGAACAAGTATGTAACAGTGTCCATAAGGAACATATGGTGCAAGCAACTCACCCAAGGTGTAGACAATAAAGGGGTGCACTATTTGTAGAGAATTTAAAACATTAATAAAATCTGTACTGGTCTCGAACCAGGAGCTCACTTCTGCTCAAGTGCATATTTTTAACCCTGTGGAACAACATGTTCCTGCCTTTAAAAAGTAGATTTGAAATCAACTAGGACAGTGTAGCAATTGTACAAGACAAAGAAAGAAAACTTCAGTTACTCCAATTCAGTTATTCCATGTGACCTTTGGGAGTGTTTATTTATGCTGAAAATTGAAAATAGGGAAACAGAGACTGAACCACAATGTGTAATATTATTGTTGGTAAGTAGAAATTTTAGTTCATACCCGAAACATTTTACTGATTTTGAACAGTAGTTTTTAAATTGAAATTTATTTTGCTTTCTTGACTGTTAATTATTTTCAAACTGAAGAATGAATCAAGAAAATAAAATATTACATTTGTGTTATGATTTAATAGTTGCCTAAATTGAACCTTTTATAAACATATCCATTTTATTAATATTCACCTATTAGTTATTGGACAATTATGTATATAAAATATTGTTATATCAGATGGTAACCAAAGAATCAAGTTCAAACTGCTAGATAGATATAAACGCTATTGAATAAATATTATGCCCTTCTCTTTCTTAGTACTGTAATATTCATTTTATTTTTATTCTATCCTTTCTACTGCTGTGATTACATATAGGAAATTCAATAACAGAAAATTCACTGCCTGCAGTTCTCTTCTGGCCATTATTGTTATTTGTTTCATTTCATAAATATTATAAAAAATAATTTCATTGTTTAAAGGAGCAGAGTGTTTAAAATGATCTCCTCTGGGGGCGCCTGGGTGGCGCAGTCGGTTAAGCGTCCGACTTCAGCCAGGTCACGATCTCGCGGCCCGTGAGTTCGAGCCCCGCGTCGGGCTCTGGGCTGATGGCTCAGAGCCTGGAGCCTGTTTCCGGTTCTGTGTCTCCCTCTCTCTCTCTGCCCCTCCCCCGTTCATGCTCTGTCTCTCTCTGTCCCAAAAATAAATAAACGTTGAAAAAAAAAAAAAATTAAAATGATCTCCTCTGGACTTCAAATGAGTTGATAATATGGAAGCTCAGTGATGGCTACATGGAGGTTAATATACTATTTCCTCTCTCTGTCTCTTGTTCTGTCTGTCTCTGTTTCTTTGTATCTATCATCTATCTGTCTATCTATCATCTATCCATTCACCCATCTATATAAAATTTTCCATAATAAAGTTAAAAAATTATAAGGACCAAATGCAAACTATCAGGGGTCATATCTGGAGGGATTAGAGGGTCAAGGTTATAAAGGTAGCCATTGTGAGATGAAACTCACAATGGGTAAACGGAGATTGGACCCGAGTAAATTCCTGGTATCATTCAATGTGCCTGCTTAACTATAGTGAATGTGAAGGTAGCTACAAAGTTTCAGGAATGGAACAGACTCAGGCAAATTCATAACCACCAATACAACTTTTAAAATTACAAAAGTAGCTCTCAGATTTGTGTTACTACTGTGCATATCCCTTGGAATTCTTGGGACCCCAGGATGAAGGAATCTAGGATAGATAATGGATTGTTATTTTCTTTTGTGGGCTATACCCATAAGTTAATTTGGATAGAGGGAGTAGCAAAAATTGAGGACCACCAATACCATTATACCATCAGGAACTAAAGTGTTCTGGTAAATGATACTCCTCTGGACCCTGCTTCAGTTAAGATCCTTTATGATCACAGAGGTTGTCAGTTCCCAGTAACGCAGACTTCTTGGAGACCTACAATGAAGAACATTGGACCCAGGGCTGGAGAGCCCAGAGTGAAGGCCAGTTCAAGTAACCGGATGATTTCTGCTTCCTTGTTTCATCCCCCACATAGCCATGCCGTGTGTAATAACTTCCATGAACTTGCATTTGTAGGGCTGTTTGCTAATTCAGGGTTTCCCACTGAGATCTGTACAAGTGCAGCGGTTTTGTTTTGTTGAGAAAATGAGCTATTTGTAAGTGGAGTTCAGTTTAATGGATTTCTGAGCTATTTTTTTAGAGCCAATTTTTTTAACGTTACCTTTTTAGACTTTGTGGTACTCTTTCCTCCATATCACCCCCAGTGGAAGGCTGTTGAGTAGCACTTGTACTGTAAGTTAGGGTGACGATGGGGGAGAATTAAGATCCCATCATAGCCCAGCAAGCTCCTTAGAACTGAGGGGCAGCTATTTGTGTCCTAATGGTGGTTGGCTAGCCCTTTGCATGAGGATCTCGCCCTGGCCACCTTTTCTCTACAGGGCTTGGGCTTCCACCTTACTGCTTAAACTTCACCCTGAATCTCTTAATCTTTTCCCTCTCTTTCCCCTATTCCTCTCCACTTAGCACTCTTGCATTGAATCATCCAACTTCAGAGGCTAGAAGGACTTTACAGCTAATGTAATCCAACTCTCTCATCAACAGATGAGGAAACAGAAGTCCCATAGTTTGGGCAGTTGGCCTGTGATAGATCAGCCAGGCTATGGTAGGGCTTCACCTACAAATGAGGTTTGCCTTCTCACCTAGGACTCTTGCACAAAACTCTGCTGTTGCCATGGTTCTGAAGCTAGCAAGTCAGACGATTTGAGGTACTTATGGATGGATGAATGCGCAGCCTCAAACAATAGCTCTCTCGATAAAAAGAAAATCTGGCTGGTAATTGAAACCTCTGAACCACAAGCAGAGAAAGAAGTAAAAGGCTTTGCAGCCCGCTGCCCTGCCTGAGGGCGGGCCGGTGCAGGAGATGTGGAGAGTGGGTGGACAGAGGCTTGGGTGAGGCCCTGGCTCCACTGTGTCCCATCTGGATCATGCGGGAAGCCCTTTGGTTGCATGACACTGTTGTAGGCACCCTGAGGATTTTACATCACCCAAAGCTATAAATGGTTTTGCATTAAAAAAAAAAAAAAATTACAGGTCTCCCACAGCCCACAAAAATATGCTCCACCCAAAACGAAGCCCATAATTTGGCTGCATCCAGCTGGGTTCAACAAAATCGGAGCCAAGGTTGCTCTGTATTGTCCTTAGAGGTGGCTTAACATTAGCAGGAATGAAAGAAATGTAAAGTTACTCACAGCGGGCTAGATTTTCTCCATAGGGAAAGCCCTAATAGTTACACAGCAAGACCTTGGCGTCAGCCAGGTAAGGTCTACTAGCTGCATGAAAATCACTTCCGAGCTATTATTTATAATTTTATAGCATCTCGCATTTGCAAATTGCCTAGTGATGAATTGAGGCAATTTCTTGTAACAATTCTGAGTGGGAGGTTGAGGAATTTAACTCTTCTTTTACTAAGACACAAAGATGTTGAGACAAATAATGTGCATCAACCACAAAAATACCTGGACAGTCCTATTTATTTTGGCCAGGACCTGTGGTCTGCGACTTGACCCACTTTAGGACGACCAAATGTTCCAGTTTGCCTGGGATGGAGAGGTTTCCTGGGATGTGGGACTTTCAGTGCTAAAACCGGAACAGCCCCAGGCAAACCCAGACAGTTGGTCACTCTATCTCACTGAGTGATGTTCTATCTCACTGCATGGTGCTAACTCCTGGCCATTTCATTCTGCGCATCTAAAATGAATATGGCTCTATTTCTTTTTAATCCTAATCTGTTTTACTTGCTGTGTTTCAGAAAGCACAGCCTGAAAGCAGAGTTTTTGCTGCCTTCTCACATTAGAATCTTGTAAAATAGTATTAACTAGCTGATTGCTCTGTGCTGTTCCATTTAAGGAATTCAAATGCCCACCACTGACCTCTGAAATGTTTTTGGTATTGTGTGTCCAAAAGCAAAACACAAGCAAGGGAATTCGATTTAATGTTTAAATTAAGTAATCTGACTTGGACAGATTCTCTGTCTCCTTACACATAAAGGTCACACTTTATACCTGGGGTATTTTCTCTGATAGGAGAATATTTAAATTTATAAAATTCAGATAGCCACCGGATAGATATAAAGAAACAATTCATGGGGTGCCTGGGTAGTTCAGTCGGTTCATCATCTGATTCTTGATCTCGGCTCAGGTCATGATCTCTTGGTTCATGGGTTCGAGCCCCGGCTCTGCACATCAGGCCCTGCGCTGATAGCATGGAGCCTGCTAGGGATTCTGTCTCTTGTCTCTCTGACCCTCCCTCACTTAGGCACGCACATGCTCTCTCTCTCTCTTTCTGTCTCTCAAAATAAATAAACAAACTTAAAAAAAATAAAATGAAATAAATAAAAAAGAAACAATTCACCTCTGGCTAAGGAACACTTGAGTCAAAGTCAGTCCCAACTAGAATCACCGACTGTTTTATCACCAGCCAAGAGGATAAGGGCCATGCATGCCAACATTTTTATTAGTAGGATGTCATAAATTGGATAAAGCTTTCATTAGCATTACAAGATTAAAGATCCAGAAAGGTCTAAGTGAGGCATTATAACCAATGGCAGGGCCTAGTGAAGTGAGGTCTCAGGAGACAGGTCAGAGGGGAAGTAGGCCCCGAACAAATTGCAACTAACAGTCACCACTGCAGATAAGCCTTTATCTGTGGAGTTCTGTTATTAATACATTCCGTTGGCCCTTGGTGGGAGATAGCATGACCTATTTAAAGGAGGTTGGGGAAGCACAGAGGGTGCAAAGAAGGAATCACACAGATTCAGAACTGGATTGAGGGTCAGGCCAGACAGACAGCTGCCTTAGGTGCCAATTTCTAAAGAGTACTTTCAAAAATAAAGTAGAAATATGGTGCCAAATAAGCTTAACACAAGATTCCACATATAACTGGGAAAATGTCAAAGTAGCCTCACTTCAGCGTGTAGACCAGGCCTTCCAGTGAAAATAAAATGGCACTCTTCCCCCATGTCCCTCCCTCACCACCACTCAGTTAATCTGAAAGGCACTCGCTTCTTAACCCACCTGGGATTCCTATTTCTCAGTCCGTCCTAGAGAAAAGCCTAGAGTGTTTTTCATGCCAACCACCTCTGGACCAGGTTGTCTCTAGAGAAACTATCATTCTCTGAAGCATTCAGGTGCCAATGGTAGGGATTAACACTGTGGACCTTGAGGAAGGTACTTAAAAGTTATCCTCTGTCTAGAGGATAGGACAGCCTATCCTCTGTCTAGAGGTGCCCTCAGATCACCTTGAGCCATCTTTTGTCTCTCTTGCATGGTCCCTGCTTGGTTAGCCAGGTGTAGTTGTGTGCAGGCATCCGTTACCTTGGAGAAAAGGGGAAAACGGGTCTTTTTGTGATCAGGGAAAGCCCATCATGATACTACCTTACTTTAAGAATCTTTAGGTCTTCTCCCAGAGTCTGGAACATCAGCCCAAATCTTCCTTTTGTTTTGGTGAGTTTCCCTTTGGGAACACTGTGTCTTTAGGTGAAATGGTTCATCCTCACCTCACCAAGTCCAAAAGTATTGTCTGAGGCCTGGCTTTGACAAACCATAGGCGCTTCCATTGCCTTGGAACCTCGATGATGCTTTAGTTAGCTTATGGCCCAGGCAGGAAGGCCCCCAGGTTGTAGCTGCTTTGGCTGGGCACCAAGAGTGTGAACTTAGCTCAGAGCAGGGGCTCCATTGTACCATCGATCTAAACTAGCAAGGGCATCAATGAAGAGTAGATGAGCTCTGTTGGATCGTGCTACGCCAGCTTTTGAAAGCCCCGTTTGGCCCACTTGGGTTATTCGCCAACCTCTGAATTAATGACAATGGTTAGAATGATGATATACTTGGATTGGTCAACTTGCTTGGGCATGTCCCCAGTGAAGCCAGAAGAGGGATGGGGCACTGTGACTGACGGCGTCACCAGGATTTACCAGGGAAGGGAAGCATAAGTCCCCAAAGAAACGAAGAAGTTTGTTATCAAGACAAAAGGGGAAGTGCCATTTCTGGGCGAAGTCTTATTTTTTCAATATTCTTTCACCGCCTACACAAGATCAGTGTTTTCACACGATTCATACCTTTGGCAGGAAGTGGAAGATCGACAAAGAGGTGATCTATTTCCCCTTGCTCCAGGTAAAAGATTAACATGATTTTCCTATAACCCACTTGAAACATTACTCTATTAAACCGCTAGTGGGAATACAACCCAGCTTCTCTTTAAAAGTATTGTTGAGTCAGAAAAAATATAATGAACTAAAATAGAAAGGAAACTAAATTCCTTCATACTTCACAAAATCAGGCAATTAATGGGAAAGACATCTTTAGAAAATAAAGAAAAAGACATCGTTCCCTTACACACAAAGGCATCTTTTCCCAGGGGGCCAGGTACAGTCTCTACTTCATTAGTTCTCATCAAACCTCAGAGTGGGAAGAGACAAATATAGAAATCTGGTATCCTCTCTCCCTCTCTCCATCTCCGTCTGTCTGTCTGTCTCTTCATTTCAGAAATTCAAGAACTGAGACTTGAAAAGAAAAGTGATCAGGCTGAGGTGTCACACGGGGAGTGTCCTTGGTGGCTATAGATATGTTCAGCATCCGACATTTTTTTCTGAACAGAGCCCGAGACAGAAGGGGCATCGTTGATGCCTGAGACATGAATGGAAATGTAGGTCCTCTTGCACAGTCTCCTGTTGCCTTTGTTGGAGTGTTTTCTGAGAGGAGGCAAGGCCTCACACTCTCCGACTACTTCCATTTGCCCAGGAGATTTAGGTAGACAGTGCTCAGCGACATTGTAAAGCAGGCAACTGAAGTTTGTCTTCATTCTCCCAGTGCCCAGGGCCCCCTGCGCTCTGCTGGTTTTCACCAGCAAGAGAGAGAAGGATGTGATCTTGGTCCTTTCACATCAGGGTGAATGAGCTGGACTCATCACCAAAGAATGTTAACGCTGCAAACTTAACTCTAAATAGTACCTGAAAGATCTTGCCCCTTTGAAACAAAATTGTAAGAAAAGAGAAACAGAGACAGCCTCCCAGAATTTTACCATGAGTGTTGCTGCAAGCGTTTTTAAGAGATTCTTGACATTTGGGGGCATGCGGGTGGGAAAGAGGTCATTTCTATTTTTTCACTCCCTACAAGTGTTCTGTTTCTAGTCGGGAGAACGGCTAGGGATTACTTTAATCCAGCTCTGTTGGAAATAGGCTGGCTTATTCCAAGGAGAGGCTGGGGGCAAAATGGCCTGGATGCCACCACACAAGCGGAGGTGTTTACCTACAGTCACTCTCTCTGTTGGATCTCTCTCCTTTTTCCTCAGTTCTCAGCATGGCACTGGTCTCACCTTGCTACGCTTCTCTCTCCCAAACCTCCAGGGACCCAGAATCAAGTTCTCCCAAACCTCTGACCACCCCTGACCCTATTACTTTCCCCTCTGGTCCAGGTTTCAACCATCTCTCATTGAATCCCTTAGTATCAGTCGGTGGTCCTAGGCCGGACAACCTTGCTGGTACTGTTGAAAACTCAGATCTAAAGACCAGTGGTCATCAACATTTTCTTTTTGCCAGTTCAGTCAAGTAGAGAAAAAAATTCAATAGGCCACCATATTTCCTTCACTTATATTCAATAATTACCAAGTTTTTGCCATATGTACTTGATCTATCCCCCCTTTTGATGTCTTTACTGTTTTTATTTGCTGAAGCACTTAATTAATTAATTAAAAGTAATCTCTACACCCAACGTGGGGGTCAAACTCACTACCCTAAGATCACAAGTCTTTTTTTTTTTTTAATGTTTATTTATTTTTGATAGAGAGAGACAGAGCATGAGTGGGGGAGGGGCAGAGAGACAGCTCGAACTCACAGACCGCGAGATCATGACCTGAGCCGGAGTCGGTCACTCAGTCGACTGAGCCACCTAGGCGCCCCCTAAGATCACAAGTCTTATGTAGCACTGACCGAGCCAGCCAGGCGCCCCTATTTGTTGAAGTACTTTAAAGCAAATACCAGACATCATATTATTTCACCTCTGAATCTCTCAAAATATTGACTTAAAAAAAGAAAACATAACCACAATGCTATTATCACACCTACCAAAATTAACAACACTACTTTGGTATCATGCATACCCAGTCTGTAATTAAGTTTCCCTTATTGTCTCTAAAGAGTCTTTTTATAGTCAGTTGATTTGAATCAGGACCCAAACAAGGTCTCCATATTACATTTGCTTATCATGTAAGCGTTTGAAATTAATTTCCACGTCCCTGAGTGGTTTTGTTTGGGGCTTATTTTTAAAAAGCCACCTAAATAGCACACCTTGACCTATCTAATTATAACGCTTGGGGTTGTTTTTTGTTGTTGCTGTTGTTTGGGTTTTTTGTTTTCACTGAGATGAGATCTGGCTGTGCATATGTGTGGTGGGGGCCGAAGGGGGGCGTTAAGATACTGGCATCTGAAGAGGCCAGTGGCACCGGATTCATCTGCAGACCAGAGACAAAAATAATAATTAGAGCTAGCACATATTCAACGCTTACTATGTGCCAGCCATTGTTCTAAGTGATTTAAATGTAATTATTTCATTTTTAAAAGATGACTGCCTTAGGAGAGTTTTAGGTGCTGGTGAAATAAGAAGAAAGCACTGCCTTGCTTGGTTGGGGGAAGGTTATCTAAAGAGTTCACAGAGCTTGTGAGGGTGTCACCTGAGGGAGCAGAGGTGGGTGCAAAACACTTCGAGGACTAGCTGAATGTTCTTCTCTACCTCCAAATGTAAAATAACGTAAAGGGGATGTTTCTGCTGCCACAAACATTTTAGAGGGTCTCAGGAGGGAAGTAGAGTACTGGTGACCCTCTAATCCCTTGTCCTGGACTGGTCTATTTCTTTCTCTC
This sequence comes from Lynx rufus, assembly GCF_022079265.1. NCBI lineage: Eukaryota > Metazoa > Chordata > Mammalia > Carnivora > Felidae > Lynx > Lynx rufus. The sequence continues at coordinate 36,203,536 of NW_025814829.1, read as the reverse complement.
TCCCATCCCGATCCTGTGCCTTAAGTCACAGTGCATGGTCACCAAATGTCACATCCCTGGCGGCAGCCTCAGTGACTCATCACCAGTGGTGGGGGTAGAAGACTGGCTGGAATGACTTAGCCTGGGGAGGCTTTCTCAATGCTCCTGTGAGTAAGTGGGACTATAATAATTTTGGTTTCTTATTCCTGAAATGGGACCATAGGCTGTATTGCAAAACTTGGAGGGCCCTCATTATTAAATACTGCTTTCTACACTAAAGGGGCTCCGGAGTCTGACCTTGAAAAAATGAGGATACAGTGCAGCTCACAGGTAGGAGCACCATGAAAGATGGGCCTAAACAGAGAGAAAACTCTGGGCTTGAGGTGGGTCAGGGTCAGGGAGTCACAAGAGACCTGACCACTGGGAGACTGTGAAGATGAAGTCAAGGACAGGTCAAATTTGGTGCTGGGGAAAGACATGGCTGGACACTAGATTCTACTAGTCCAGGAAGCCAAAGTAGAGATGAGGCAGTCCAAGTTCAGATCCCTGCTTAAATGAGAATCCCAGGGCCTATCTGAGAAATAAGCTGGCAGATGTTAAGTGAATGCCTAAAACCAGGGTGGCACCAATCAGCATAGGACAATTCCTCTGAGTGTAATTCTCTTTCATCTGGCCTCAGTTAAAACCAGAGGACCTGATACAACAGCAGGCCTGTATCACCTTGAAGGTACTGCTCTCTGAACCTAGTGTTTTCCCTGTAGGACTGCCTTGTGGGCAGGCAATCCTGGACCTTTCCGAGCCCACTCCCCCTTGTTGTATCTGTCCACATAGAGCTGAACGCTGCTTTGTGGCAGGTGGGTAAATAAAAGGGAAGAATTGCTTCTTTGGGGCAGTCCAGGTCATTTTTCATGAACTGGGAAATAGAACAAGGAGCCATTTAGGCAAAATATTTGGATGTAATGTCTACCCCTTATTGCAACCCTAGTTTCTCTATCCATGTGGACCTTTGAGAAAATACATGTTTAAGATCCATAAATATCATTATCTTATTTTCTGCCTTAGGGACACAAATCTATATAGAGATCCACAACCAAAAATAAATAGGAATTTAAATCAAATGGGCTTGCACACCTAATGACCCCCTTCAGTGGTGAAAATGTTTAATGATAGTTTAGTTTATGGAAACCCCGGCGACCAGGTTCCAAACAGTCTCAGCTGGGAAACCCAACTCTTTTTCTTTTGGAAATTCTCAATGATATGTTTTCAAAGCATCTGATAAAACAGTTAATTATAGTGAGGTGTTTGGCTCCTTTATAACATACACTTTCTCCTACTCTATGATTGGAGCTTCTTGTCATGTACCCTGAGCTAATGCTACCATATATTTTTTCCCTTTGGGGGTGGGTGGAGAACCCCTCTAAATTGCCACATAGGTAGAACTTCAGATAAAAAGGCAAAATCTAGCATGAGATCATTCAATTGATTTTCACCAAAAGTCTGGAGAGTTAAGTACCCCCACTGCTTCCATTTCTCCAAAGCCAAGACCTTTCTGGGGGTGAAAGTCCCTTGACCTGAGCCTGGAGGGCTTTTAGCTAGTCAAGAAAAGAAACTGCTCTTTTGGATATGTGGATTATAAAGAAACAAGTAGTGAAAAGACTAAGAACTCTGGTATCAGTCTTGATTTGAAGTGAGCAGAATCAGTTCTTAATGCTGCTGGTAGCCATTGGTTCCCCATGTAACTCAGAATGATGACGAGTTGATTCAACTCAATATAGGCTCATAGATCCAACTGCTCACTCCACATCTCCATTTGGAGGTTGGATGGACATCTCAGACATGTCCCAAACTCAACTTCCTATTGAGGTGCCACCCCCGCCTCCCTGCCTCTCCTCACAAACCTGCTTCCACTGCACCTTTCCCATCTCAGTTGATGGCAACTCAACTTTCCGGTGGCTCAAGCCAGAAACATCCTCAATATCTTTCTTCCTCTCATTCCCTACAACCACTCTGCCAGGAAATCCCTTGGCTCTACCTTCAAAATATATTCAGATTCCACTTCCTGTCTCCATCTTTACCACTGCCATCTTAATCCAAGCCACTCTTTATTATCTGTTGCCTGCATTCCTGAAAAAAAGTCTTCCACTTTCACCCTTCTACAATCTATTCTTTTTTAAATTATTATTATTATATTTTTAGAGAGATAGAGAGCACAAGCTGGGGAAAAGGGCAGAGGGAGAGAGACAGAGGGAGAGAGAGAATCCCAAACAGGCTCCACACCTAGCCCAACGTATGGCCTGATGCCATGACCCTGTGACCACAACCTGAGTGGAAACCAAGAGTTGGATGCTCAACTGACTGAGGCACCCAGGCACCCCTCTACAATCTATTCTCTTTTTTTAAAGCTTATATATATTTTTTTTATTTTGAGGGAGAAAGAGGGCACAAGCTGAGGAGGGACAGAGAAAGAGGGAGAGAGAAAACCCCAAGAAGACTCTGTGGCTCCAGCACAGAGCCCAATGCAGGGCCGATCCGACCAATTCCCAAGTGGAAATCAAGAGTCAGACATTCAACCGACTGAGCCACCCAGGCACCCCTACAATCTATCATTAACAGCAGCCAGAAGGATGCTTTCAAAACACATGGTGTCACTGCTAGTCACAATCTTGAAATGTCTCCACACTTCACTCAGAGTGAAAACCAAAGTCCTTACAATGGCTAACAAGAGTTTACAGGATCTCTCCCGTTCTCACCCCCACCTCTCGGTGTCATTCTCTCTTTAGATGTCACCTACTATTTCTCTCCCTCTTACTTAGTTCGCTCTAGCCATGCTGGCCTTGCACAAGACTGACACGGGCTTGGCACACACCAACTAGACCTTTATTTTATAGCTCAGTGGCTCTTAAATTTTAGGGAACATCAGAGTCCCCTGAAGGGGGATTGCTGGGCTGAACCAGAGTTTCTGGTGGAGACTGAAAATGTGTGTTTCTAGCAAATTCCCAGACAATGTTAATGTTGCTGGTCTGGGTGGGGATCACAGTTTGAGAACCACTGCTATAACTGTTCACTCTTCCTTCTGCCTGAAGCTCTTTCCCTGTGTATCTCCTTGACTTATTCCTCCCCCTTCAGGCCTGTGCTCAAGTGTTACCTTCTCAATGAAACCTAGTCTGATCTCTCTACTTTCTGTTGCCACCTACGACCTCACTCCTGTCGCTCTTGATCCCCCCACCCTGCTCCATTCTGGTTTCTCTGAAGTGCTCATCACTTAACATTCTGTATAATTTATTTATTTTATTTAATCTGTCTCACCTACTAGAATATAAGCTCCTCAAGGGAACTACCTTCTAATTTGTTCACTCCATATATCCAACACTTAGAATAGTGCCTAGCACATAATAGATGCTCAATAAATGTTTGCTGCATGAAAGATTCAATACTTAATGTTCCTGTAAATTACAAGGATGAGAATCCTAATCTCTTCAAAGGCTTCCTATTTTCATGCTTGTTCCTTTATATGAAGTGTCTTCCCTTTTCTCCATCTCTTCACCTTACATTTATTTATCTTTTAAGTCATATCATTCTCTTTTAACTACTTTCTACTGCAGTGACAACTCAGCTGTTCCTAACTATTCTCATTAGTTTCCTGGGTGTTATTTTGGTGCCCCTGGTTATAAGAGCACTGAGAACAGAGACTGTGTTCTGAATCAATGGCCAAATGGTAGAATCTGAATACATGCATGTTGGGTGATTGAACATTACTGTAAAGAGTGTTTAATAAAGCAATAGCTAGGATATTCCCACTTATATAAATATCAACAATTTGCAAGTCTCACATTAAATTAGTCTAATCTTCGTAAGAATTTTTTTGGATTGAGTAGGAAAGATATTACACCCATTTTACATTGGGGGAAGTGAATTTAGGCTGAAATTCGGACAACAGTATCCACTTCATCAGGACTACAGGTTGAAGTCATGGAATTTGCTACCACAAAGCTAGAACTCAAAATATGTTAGTTTTCTTCCCTAAGAAATCTTAGAAAAGCCATTTACATAAACCAATATTAACTGAATTCCTACCATGTGCCAAGAGCTTAATAAATCTTAAGCTTTATATTTCTAAATCTTCTTTTGTTTTTGTTTTTGTTTTTTGAGAGAGAGAGAGAGTGCAAGTGGGGGAGGGGCAGAGAGAGAGGGAGACAGAATATGAAGCAGAGGGAGACAGAATCGGCGCTGTTAGCCCAGGGGTTGATGTGGGGCTCAAACCCATGAACTTGACCTGAGCCGAAGTCAGATGCCCAACAGACTGAGCCATCCAGGCGCCCCTATATTTCTATATGTTAAACTACAATCTGGTGATATATTGCTTATTCCTGTTTACGGATGAAATAACAGACCCTGAAAGGTTAAGTAACTGGCACAAAGTTTCACAGCTAGAAAGTGATGGAGCTAGAATTTGAGCTCAGCTCCCAAATCATGATTTTTTTCCCTTGGGCAGAGCATGGTGCCTCTCTGATGGCTTGAAACTCAGGTCTTTTGACTCAGAGTTCGAGGTTCTTGCGTGTATACCAACCACTAATTACTTTGCTGTTCTGTACTAATTGTTAATTAAATAATTAATTTTGAATAAATTTTATAGCATTTTAAATAAAGATTAAAATAAACTTTAGAAAAACTATTTGGTTCAGCCACAGGGTGGCGAATCTTTTTCTTTTTTTTTTTTTTTAATGTGATATTTATCTGCTTATTTTTCTTTTTTTCCCTTTTTTAAAAATTTAAATCCAAGTTAGTTAACATATAGCGTAATGATTTCAGGAATAGAATTTAGTGATTTGTCACTTACACATAACTCCCAGGCACCCCACAGCAAGTGCCTTCCTTAACGCCACTCACCCATTTAGCCCATCCCCCCACCCAGCACCCCTCCAGCCACCCTCAATTTGTTCTCTGGATTTAAAAGTCTCTTACGGTTTGCCTCCCTCTCTCTTTTTTCCTTATCTTTCCTTCCCTTCCCCTATGTTCATCTGTTGAGTTTCTCAAATTCCACATATGAGTGAAATCATCTGATGTTTGTCTTTCTCTGACTGACTTATTTCACTTAGCATAACACACTCTGGTTCCATCCACGTTGTTGCAAATGGCAATATTTCATTCTTTTTGATCGCAGGGCGGTGAATCTTAATGACTACTGCCTGATTTTTTTTTCCCTTTGGCTTTTACATACATAGAAAGTTAAAGCTGGAAAGGACCTTAGAAATCATGGGTCTTACTCTTTGGGTTTGTGAATATGAAAACTAAACCTTGCCCCAAATCAAAGCTAGGGACAGGCTGAGACCAGGGTGTGTTTTGTTCTGTGCAGACCTTTCTTTTGCAGAGAGACTTTTTGAAGGCTTTTCGGACAAGCTGAATGGACATCTGGGTGCTGGTTTGCATGGAAAGCTGGTAGGCAATGCTGGTGTCGCCTTGTGGGAACAGAAGCACTCTTGAGAGGCTTGCCCTTTCCTCCATTAGTGGCAGCTGCTTCTTCAATATCCTGCCGTAATCATTGCATCACATGGCAAAAGTCATTTGCAGAAAGGTAGAAACAGTCAAGCATTCACTGGTGTAGCACCCTAAGGTCCCAGCTCAGAGGACCAGGAGGAGCAGGGAATAGGCTGAACACTGGCCAAGTGCCTGACCGGCTCCTGTCTGAACTAAGAGCCTGACGTTCTACTATGGGTGTGTGCAGATTGTGAGATCACAGGCAGCAGCCTCTGTTTTCCAAAAGACATTTTCATATAAAAGGGAGATCCTAAGACCTTTGAAAATACCCACAGAAGGGTCTCTGTTGCCACTTGCCGAGAGTGGACAGGGGCCTTGAATCCACAACCACGGTGCTGAGATCATTTCTGTTAAGCAGGTCACACTATGCTGACCATGTTTGAGGCTCATCTTTGCAGTGACATGGAAATGAAGGTAGAGGGAGGGCTCCCGGACCTGATCAGCCTCAAGTCTGAGATGGGAGTTTGCTCTTCTCCCCACTCCTTTGAAAGCATCCTGGAAAGATGTCCAGCAAGGTCTTTGAAATGTTTTTTTGTTGATTCACACTTTAATATTACCACAGTCTTGGGGTAATTTTAAGAGCAATCTTCTTCTGCAAGTCTGTATAACATTGACCTTGTCAGTAAGTGGGCTCTAAAAGCTGGTTCTTTACACTGGAATGTATCAGCATTTCAAAGTGGAGCCTTGAGGCCTGTCAGACACCCCCACTGCAGAGTAGAAGCTCAAAATATTTGTTAAATAACTTCTTGGGAAACAATTTCCTCATCTGAACTGAAAGCTGATCAAAGGCATGAGCTTGTTTTTTTATACCCTTTAAAAGTTGGTCTCTCTCCCTGTTTTTAAATGTTTATTTATTTATTTTTGAGGGAGCACAAGCCAGGAAGGGAGAGAGAAGCCAGCTCCTTGCTGATAGCAGCAAGCCCGATGTGGGACTTGAACTCATGAACCTTGAGATCATGACCTGAGCAGAAGTCTGACACTCAACCGACTGAGCCACCCAGGTGCCTCTAAAAGTTGGTCTCTTGTGTTCACTTAGGCAAAACTCTTTGTTCAGTGCTGAGCAAGCAACAGATACTGAGTATACACTTGATGGCTAAATGAACGGGTTACAGGAGCAGAGAAGCAACAATGATTTAGAGCCTTGTTTTTCGGGTTTCTCTATATTCCCTGGCTGTGTCTTCCCATCCTCCACCCCCCTCAGGACCTCACACCATCACACACAGTCAACGCCCACCCTCTGCCATCCACCCTGCCCCTGGCACCAGAGAGGGCCACCTGAGCACTTTTTCTATGTGGATTTTGCCCGAGGCTAGAGCCCTGCCAAACAATTACTTTCCAGGAACCATACGACTCTGTTCTGTTTCTGTAATGCAGCCAGAGTGGTGTGCCAAGGAACTGTGCAAGGGTGGGTCGTTCATGCTACTCTATCAGAAAAATCCACCATCAGGCTGTTCGCCCATTAATTAAATTGCCTAGTGTGGATGGAAGGGTGGGGAAGAGATCTGGGCAAGCTGTCTATTCCATGTTTAAGTGAATTTATATTCAACTTTGAAAAGGGATTGCAATTTTTTCTTCTTTGAGATTGAAATCATTTTACGAGTAAATACTGGAAGAGAAATGTGATTATGTGACTTTCTTTTTCTATTGTATTATTCTTATGGCTGATTATTGCTTTGATGTCTTCATTAAAAGATGATCTTCCTTCAAAATAAGGCTGGATCTTATGTCAGAATGATTGCAGGAAAGAGGCCTGGCCGAAGAAGCAGAGAAACTCTGGCTTCAAAAACGTTCAAGGTTTAAACATTGACTCTATCTCCGCAAGCCAGTGTCTGTTCTAAAAGAAGGTGATCATAGTATCCGCCCTACCTATCTTAGGAGATTCTTTTGAGGGGTAGTCCTCCTAAATGCTCCTTGAAAAATTATATAATGTATTATTTTTCAATATGTTAAGGATGTGTTCCTTTGTTTCTTTTTAAGAAACTGCTGAGGCTAGTGATGACCATTATGTTATAAAAGGCCCCAGAAACAGGGTCAACCCTGTGTAAAGGTAGGAGGGAAAAATGGCGATGGGAAGGGAAGGAGGCGTTAGAGTGCCCCCAAGTGGCGACTTGGGTGTGACGTTTGGGAGGCGGCAGGACGGACCGACCCCGCTAGGGTGACCTGTAGTGAAAAAGGAAACCATACAAGAAGTCAAACTCAATGTCTCATAGGAGCATTTAAATACCATAAAAAAAAAAAAAAAGAATGTATTTCATGCAAATTGTGCTCCAAGTCACCAGCCTCCCTTTTAGGGTCTGCTGCCACTTTACATTCAATTTGCTGCTCTGGTGAACACAATGAAGTGTTTAGATTCCATTAAGAAACCTAAAAAAAAAAAAAAAAAAAAAAAAAAAAAAGCCAACCTTGAGCCTTTAGACTTAGAGGAAAGCTCTTTAAAAGCTTCTCACAAGCTATTATTTGTGCATTCAGAAAACCATTAGGACTTCCTCCTTTGGAAATCTGTGTGATTTTTTAGCTTCTGATTTTAAACATCAATATTTTCTTACCATGACCATTATCCTCAAGAACAAATTTCCCCGCCTCACCAGATAGTGCAATTTCTGAGATTCCTGGATGTGGGCTGGATTTATAACAGTAATAAAGTGACATATCTGATGGGAGGAAGATTGGAATAAGAAGGAGTTGGGGGAGTAGAAAAGTGGGTGCATAAGTGTCCTGAATGCTTAGAAATGCCATGGGAGTCACGGGGGGCTCCGGCCAAGCCTCATGCCCGAGAAGGATACTTGCCAGTTGGCGGAGGAGATACTTGGGGACCAGACTGAATCACAGTGGGAAACATCTCCTCTTTCTTCCTGATACTCTCAAGAAATGGGGACTAGGGCAGACCCCCAAGAGGCATCCTGCCATGGCTGGGAGAGGATGCAAACTCTAGGGCAAGCTCTTAGGCTTAGCCTCCAGCTTTGTCACTAGCTGCTGAGCTTAGGCAGTCAGAGAGTGGTGTCTTCAGTAGCCCCGAGGGCAAAATCCCAAGTAATTCATATCAAATTCCACAATCTTCTACTTAACAAGACTAATATGCCCTCTACCCAGCAAATACCAAATAAGAAATTGGATGGGCCTTTCCAGTTCTTGCAAAGGAGAAAGTAAGAATATATGTGTAGATATAAACAATGTAGGCTTTAAAGCCAAATTGCCAGGGTTCAAATGCTATCCCTTCGACCTACTAGCTAGGTGTCCTCTTATTGTCTCATTAAGCCTCAGTTTCTTCATCTGTAAACTGGGAATAAAAATAATTTCTATCTCAGAAGGTAGTTGTGAGGATTAAATGCAATGGTACATACAGATTTCTTAATACACTGCCTGACACAGAGTAAGCACTCAGTAGTTAACTACAGTAGTATTTTTCATCCTTAATATTTGAGACATGATGTTATGATGCCTGGTCAAGTTGAGGAAGACTGGAATGTCAAAGACATCACCTATGTAAATGTTTAAATCAAAAGGGCTTTCACAGAGTGTTTGACCTTCACATTTCTGTTTTTAAAAAAGGAATTAGTTGCTTTTATTCCTAATTGCAAAAGTATACATGAACACAATGTACAATTTGGATATTTTAGAAAGGCATAGAAATAACCATTGTTAATTATTTGATATATAATAATAAATATATAAATATATGTGTATATTTTAAACTAAACTGAATTTACACTACAGTTTTTAATCAGGTTTTTTGCACTGTGTTGTGAACATGACTTAAAAACATTTTTTTAAATGTGTATTTATTTTTGAAAGAGAGCGACAGAGCATGAACAGGGGAGGGGCAGAGAGAGAGAAGGGACACAGAATCTGAAGCAGGCTCCAGGCTTTGAGCCATCAGTACAGAGCCTAATGCGGGGCTTGACCCCACGAACTACGAGATTATGACCTGAGCTGAAGTTGGATGCTTAACTGACTGAGCCACCCAGGTGCCTCTGGACATGACTTTTTAAAAAAACATCATGTTTTACTTCTGTAGACATTTTATTGCTGAATATGCAATAATTTAATCCCCCACAGTGTTGCTGAATATGCAATAATTTGTCCCCCACAGTGTTGACAAGTATCTGTCAGATAAATACATCAGTGAACTGGGGGGCGGCTCAGTTGGTTGAGCATCTGACTATTGATTTCTGCATGGGGCCCGCTTGGGCTTCTCTTTCTCTCTGCCCCTCTCTCCAGCTCATGCTCTCTTTCTCTATCTCTCTCTCTTAAAAAAATATACCTTGGGGCACCTGGGTGGCTCAGTCGGTTGAGCATCCAACTTTGGCTCAGGTCATGATCTCACAGTTCATGGGTTTGAGCCCTGCGTCGGGCTCTGTGCTGACAGGTCAGAGCCTGGAGCCTGCTTCGGATTCTGTGTCTCCCTCTCTCCCTGCCCCTCCCTTGCTCTCACTCTCTCTCTCTTTCAAGAATAAATAAACATTAAAACTTTTTTTAATTAAAAAAATACATTAGTAAACTGATATTTTTATTTTATTTGACCATAAAAGCTTTATCCTCAGTGATATTTTCCTATGTTACTTCCATTGTGGTTTTGGTCAGCTGACCTGGCAAGCAGAGGAATTAATTTGTTTGTTTAAGAAACTAATTTTAAGGGCACCTGGGTGGCTCAGTACGTTAAGCAACCGACTTCAGCTCAGGTCGTGACCTTACAGTTTATGGGTTCAGGCCCCGCGTCTGGCTCTATACTGACAGCTCAGAGCCTGGAGCCTGCTTTGGATTCTGTGTCTCCCTCTCTCTCTGCCCCTCCCTTGCTCACACTCTGTCTGTCTGTCTGTCTCTCTCTCTCTCTCTCTCCCTCTCTCAAAAATAAATTTTAAAAAAACATTAAAAAAAAAAGAAACTAATTTTAGAAGAGACACTCAGTTGTGCTCAGGTTGTATTTATAGGAAGCAACCTTTGAAACTTTCAATAAATATCATCAATTAACTCCCTCCTCCCCTGCAAGCTTTATTGGAGCTTGCTCATGAAATATAGGAATCCACTGACACACAGGCTTGTGTCATGGAAACTTGATTAAGACAGAAGGGCCCAAAAGTGACCCTAACCACAGACAGGCCCATCAGGTGACCCACCTCAAAATATCCACAGTCCCTAACTAACCAATGGGTTACTTATAACCAGGCACAGTTACGGAAAAAGGGAAAATTCCATAAGTCACCATACCTCCTCATCTTCCCTCCTATAAAACAGCCCCCACCAACTGTGTCATTGTTGCTAACGGCCTCTCCTCTGCTCTTGTGCCCGCTGCTCCCTTATGGTATATTCAATAAACATCTATCTCCTTTGTTGTGTCCTGGGTGAGTCCTTTCACTGCCTGCACCACTGGCTTCCACCCAGTCGGTGCCCCCATCTGATCTGACAGGCATCACATTAAGTAGTATTGAAAAGTGGCTGAGAAATGATACACATTTAGTGAGGGTGGGGTCCCCGTTGCTAATGTATTTGCATCAGCTCCCCTAATAATTTTACCTCAAATGAAAAAGAGAAGTCAAGCTCTTTGGGGTGCCTGGGTGGCTGAGTCTTGATTTGGGCTCGGGTCATGATCTCATTGATTATGGGATTGAGCCCCACATCGGGTTCTGTACTGAGTGTGGAGTCTGCTTAAGATTCTCTCTCTTCTCTCTCCCTCTCTCAGCCTCACCTGTTTGTATGCCGAAGTGCTCGCTCTCTTTCTCAAAAACAAAAGAAACAAACAAAAAAAACCAGTCCAGCTCTAAGAATAAGATCCAAGTGGGTGACAGCAATGATGCTTCAGGCAGCAAAGCTGGTCGTTGGGAGATTAGTGTATGACTTTGCCTTGAAGGGCTCTCTCTCTTTTTGAATGACAGATCATGGCCTTCTTGGAAAAGTGCTCTGCCACATTCTTTTTTTTTTTTTTTTTAACGTTTATTTAGTTTTGAGACAGAGAGAGACAGAGCATGAACGGGGGAGGGTCAGAGAGAGGGAGACACAGAATCCGAAACAGCCTCCAGGCTCTGAGCTGTCAGCACAGAGCCCCACGCGGGGCTCAAACTCATGGACCGCGAGATCATGACCTGAGCAGAAGTCAGACGCTTAACTGACTGAGCCACCCAGGCACCCCTGCCACATTCTTATTGATAAGCTTTCAAAAAAGAACAGAGCAGTGGGGAAGAAAGGAAGGGCCAGTGGGAGCCCAGACACCTTCACGGGCAGATGGGGACTTGCTCCCTTTGACTCGGGAGCAGTCTTGTTTATTGAATTTCAGTTCTGAAGATATCCTGTATGGTTGCCTGGTACTTCTGGTCTGCTCCCTCAATATTCTTTTCTCCTCCTTCTCTTACACGTTTCCCTCAACACCTCCCTCCGTCGGATCTGCTGGAACGCTCCCTTTCCTTACTTTACTTGAAAAAAAAATGTATTACATTGTCAAATAAATCAGTGTTCAACTGGTGTACTTGAGAATAGCTGAAAAAGCCTTTTGTCTCTGGACAGAAGATGCTTAGAAAAATCTCACCCCATTATCTTCCAGGTAATTTGTCTTTTAAACACCTTTCTTCCATAGAGAAAATTGCAAATGGCAGTGAAAAGAGAGATGGTTCATTTAGAAGACACAGTGATAGTATAACAGTATTTTCTTAGGGTATGAATTAATGAACCTGTAATCGCTAAACCTAAATCACATAAGATGGAAGGTATGAAACTTTTTTTGAAAAGAAGCTTTGCACCTATCTCATTCCCCCAAATAGCCATCTCTAATGATTCCCTCAAGTACTGTAGGAAAGACCTGCCATTTACAAAATGCTTTTGCTTATATTTTCTTATTTGGTCATTATGCATTAAGCACAATGGGCATTCCCCCTCATTTTCTAAATGCAGATGCCCAGACAAGGTTAGGTGACCTACTCAAGGTCACCCAGCTCCCTGCTGCTCAGTGGCTCCCTGCTAGTTCTCTGCATGCTCCCATCTCCGTGCTGCATTCTGTTGTTTAAAACAAAATGGAAAACAACGTATTACTCCTGGCACTATCTTGGGGCTAGGTTATACTTGGCCTAGCTTTGCACCTAGGCACCCTTTGAAATGTGATTCTGAGCTGCGAAAAGGGCTATTTTAATACCCCCGGAGTGAGGCTTAGTTGAATTTTTCCTAGTATGTGCCTGTGACTAAGAGAACACAATGTCTCAAGTGGTTGTTCCTTCAGCACTTTGGTAACATTTGTTTTGCTAAAATCATGAAGTGACAATTACTCTCCTTTCTAAACACACTGGAAATGTATAGTCACCATTTCAGAAAGGGGGGTGGGTCACAAATTATTTTTAAAAGATGATACATAAAGAAGAACTTCCCATAAGTTTTGGGTTAGAGGCAGCTAATATTCCTCAGTAGAAAACACTGTGAAAAACAACAACATTTTCAGTAGAAAATACCGGAAAAGCAAAAAATCTTCCCACTGAACATCTTGGAGGTGGAACTACCTCGCCACCTTTAACACATACCCAGAAATTCCCAAATGCAGGATCCCAAATACAGGATCCCAAATGCAGAATCCCAAATACAGGATCCCAAATGCAGAATCCCAAATGCAGGAGGGCACTGCACCTTAAAACACACCCCACCCCCACAGCAACTGCCGATGTGCCGTCACAAAGCCATTTGTGTAGGTAATGTTACCAGGATTAGTTTCCTCAGAGACATTTCCTGGCTCCAAATAGCTTTAAAGGATTTTAAAACAGCATAAAAGTTGGTGATCAATTATGACAAAGCAAACTGGCTGCTGACACTGTGCTTAGTAATTGAGGTAAGGTTTGACCAGGTTATTTTCAGGATTTTCAAAGAACAGACTTCTGTACAACAGCGTTAAATAAATGGAGTTTCCAGCAAGCAAGGGTGAGAATTTTGTCGAGGTTCAAGTTCATACCGGGCTCAGGAATTCTCACCTCCTCAGCGTCACTGGGCACTGACATCACAGGCATGTTTTCTATACTGAGAATTTGGGTCTCGCTTTATTTTTGCAGTTTTTAAGAAAAGAAAAAGAAATAATAACCTGTTAGGTGCCCACTATTATGTAGCAGCTGTAAAGAAAGCCAAGGGGATGACTCATTGTCCCTTGAACACATCATGCACATTCCAGCCCCCGCATCTCTGCTCATGTGTTTCTCACGATGCCCTTGCCCCTCCTGGCCTGCTGAGGAAGGCTACGTGCCTGCAAGCATCATCTCTGGCTCAACTTGTCTTTCTTTCCCAGGTAGAGCAGTGCTGTCTGCCTCCTCTGAGCTTTTGTAGTCCTCACTGTTTGCAGGACACATATACAGCGTATCCTCTCTGGTATGGATAATTCTCTTTTTATTTCCTACCTCTGGAAATGGGCTGTAAATTCCATCAGTGAAGTATACCTTTCTTCCTTTCCTTTCTTTTGTTTAAGAAAAATTGCCCTGATAGTGTGCCTCATACCAAACAAGTACTCAAAGTAATCTCTTGATTGGTTCACGAATCCAAATCTCTCGGTGCTTGGAGGAGTATAGATTTAGTTTGGGTGGCAGAGTCCTTGGTTTTCACCATTGCCTGATTTAAGGTCTATGTTGGACTGTGGATTCGTGTTGTTACAGTGTTTCAGAGCAAGGTCGGGGAGGGGAACCTCAGTGTTTTCATCATAACTCCATTTGAATGTGTGCTCCCTTATCTGTGGCTGTTATCCCAACCAGTGGCAAGGACGTAATTAAAGAGTCACGAAGATTCAGGCAGGCTGAGTGTCCTGGCTTAACCGAGGGCCAAGCTCAGCTCCAAGAAGGCTAAGGAAATAAGAGGAAGAAGATACAGTTTCAGGTTAGGAAGAGTCCTCTCCTAGGGCCACCAAGAAAACACCTGGGAGATTCCGTGTAAGAGTTAAAGATCCTGTTGTTGCCTTTTCTATGGGGCTGGGTTCACCTGCTTCGAGAAGGAAGTGGGGAAAATGGATCCAAGTTCCTGGTATTAAATGAGGCTTTTCTGTAGAAGAGCTGATGAAGCAGAGAAATTGGGAGGAGAGGAGTAGAGACAGCAGAAAGTTATCTAGAAGAGCAGTGAGGGGGGACAATGGAGTGGAAAGGAGATCAGAGTGGATGTGAAATTATCTCGGGAGAAGGAGTGTTGTTGTTGGGAGAGAGCTGTTGGGGAAAGGATTCAATTGCATGGACAAAAATGTCAGGGAAATTTTTTACCTGACTCCACAGAAAGCTTTGCTGAGTTAAGGGGCGAGTAATAGATTTGAATTCTGACGACCTAAGGCTATGTGCACAATCCGGCTATGCAAGGAGGCAGCAAATGCCTCAGTGTAGAGCATGGACTTAGAGTACGTGGAACTGTGTTCAAATCTCAGCTATGTGTCCCTGGCCAGGTTACCGTTTCTGAGCCTCCGTTTCCTCATCTGTAAAATAAATGTGTCTCCTGCAGTGTTGTTGGGAGTATTAAATGAGATCATGTAAACGGTGGGTGAAGTCCCCGGCATTTAGTAAATGGTAGTGCCATCTGTATATGGGATGGAACAGGAGGATGGCATATTTCGTGATCTCTTTTTTAAGCAAACCCTGGCTTTGGGGCACCTTGAGAGTGCCAAGGAGGGACCCAGAGAGAAATTCCTTGTGGAGGGAATGGCCAATGCAATTCTAGGAATAATGATGGCTAATGTTGCATTCGAAATGATTTCCTGCCCCGGGCTCTAATAGCTCTGTCTGCCCTCATCCGCCACAGCCTCTTCAGAAAACTCTGTTATGTGCAACTGCTTTGTGTTAGTGGTGTTTAGCAACAGAAAGGAGACAGGTCATTTGGCTACCTCCAGTGGGAAGGTAGAAAGCAAGCAGCAAGGACCGAGCAGGAAGCTGGAGTTCACAGCCAGAGGTGGTGGATTCATTAGGGAGCGTAGTAATTCCACAGTGAGTATCAAAGGAAAGAGCAGCCTCAGAAGGGAAGCAGGCTTGATAACGTCCAGGTTACACTAATACATGCGTAACTGTCCCTGGAAGAAATCGAGAAACACCTCTAGTTATTGGACTAAGCAACCCAGAGCCAAGAGCTGATATGAATGAAGTCTTTCTTGGGCCCTCTGCTATCACTTACTGATTAAGTTAGGTCAAGCTGACTCACCTGGAGTGGCTCTAGCACATTCTAGTTCATCTGGACCCGCTAAATTTGCACAGCCAGCATCTCTGAGTGTCGGTTGTAACTCCAGGCACTCCTTCCTCTCCTCTGTGCCACAGGAAGGTTTCCCCAGGTCGCCAGCCTCAGGGACAGACAGGATGCAAATGAGGAATAGCACAAAAATGGTTTGGCTCCAAATGGGGAAGGCCTTCCAGGATGGCTCACAACTGCTGTCGTGTTGTGCTCACCACGGCAGTGACTCTCCCATAATTCTCGGGACCCCTCAGATAATCGCCCCAGCCACCAGAGGCCATAGCCCTTACCCACTGGCTAGCCTCCACGGCAGTCCCCTTACACACACGGGTTTCCTTTGCCTCGGGCAGGCTATTCTTAAGCTCTAACTCCTTCCCACGGTACTGTTGAGCCTCCCCACGTTGCCCATGACATCCTCTTGACGGTAAGCAGCCCTGTCAAGGGCAATAGCTGAACTGCCGCCATTCATCATTTCCTATCTCTTTAAATAACACCTGTTCACCCACGCAAGTGGCTTCACTGCCATTTGCAAGCATCTGCCGTAAGTTTCCAGAATTTCTCCAGACCACCCATCCCTCACTCGCTCACTTTGCTACTCGTTTGTTATTCCTAGCTTTCCTATCAGTGACCACACCCTTCCTACCAGCTTCCTCCTCCCAGTCTGGTTCTGTCCCCAAGCTTTTGTCCTTCACTTTGGAACTGATTGTGCTGGCTTCCAACCCCTTCACTCCTCTGGACAGAATCCAGGTTTTCATCTGCCTCAGATACCTACAGCCTCACTAAAACCTTTAACACTCCAAGCAGGGAAAAAATATATAAACCATAATGTTAAAGTTATAAAGCAGGAAATAAATATAAATGCCAACACATTAGATGATGGCTATTAAAAAGACTTTTCTGAGGGGCACCTGGGTGGCTCAGTCGGTTAAGCGTCCGACTTCCGCTCAGGTCATGATCTCACGGTCTGTGAGTTCGAGCCCTGTGTCGGGCTCTGTGCTGACAGCTCAGAGCCTGGAGCCTGTTTTGGATTCTGTGTCTCCCTCTCTCTCTCTGACCCTCCCCCGTTCATGTTCTCTCTCTGTCTCAAAAATAAATAAACGTTAAAAAAAAAATACAAAAAAAAAAAAAAGATTGTTCTGAACTGTCAAATGTTTCTCCCGCCCAAATGTTCTGAAGGCCCAATTTGCTGGCACTCAGAGTCTGCCTGATGGTGAAGCACACGTGCTCACCCCCACTCCCACCCCACACCTGATGGCTCGCCCCCCAGCTTGCTTCTAGCTCCTTCCCTCCATAAAATGGCCTCTTCTCGTTTCTCCCCATCCGTCCCGGTGTGTGTATATCTGTTTTGTCTCTTTAACGCATTCTCAATGAATTGATTGCTACTTATTGCTTTTTCAACAAAGATGACTAAAACGTCAAGCGATAAGCACTGCACTAGAGATATGTGTTGATTCTACCCAACAGTCACTCCCTCCTGTAGCCAGGTCCAGGAGGTGACCGCAGGGACCAGGAGAAAAATTTAAGCAACAGGCTGTAACAATTGTTCTGACCCTGAGCAAATTTACGTGGGTCACCAGAACATCCATCATTTCTCACTGCAAGTGTTTTTTAATGCCAGTAGCGATGGTTATGCATAATTTATTATCTAATTGACTTGACCGAAAAGGCCATGAGAGAAATAACAAGCATACCCAGAAGGACCCCCCTCCCTCCCTCCTGTCCTGCCTGTGTTCTTTTGCCTTATTTCTTTTTTATTTTTTGTATCAAAAGTGCATTTAAAATGGGTTTGCTTTTTATCTGTAACTCAAAATCTTTATCTCATGACCTCATTTTTTCGGCACAACCCTCCCTAAGCTCCTTCTCAGACCTTCTCTGAACCGAGCCATATGCGGCTCTGCCTTTATTTCAACTGCAAGCAGTTTCTCAGAATAGTATCATTAGCGAGGAGGACCCCTCTCTGCCAGGGAACCCGGGATGGTGTCTGCTCGCCTCGGCAATGCAGCCCTTCTGGAACTTTAACTTTGCCTTTTAAAATATTTTGTGTACAAGCTCTCTGTACTCTTGGCCTACCCCCTTGTTTTCCCTCCAGGTCTCAGTGACCGATCTGCTTTCCCCTTAATTTACTCATTTACTTCATTTTATGTCTTCTAACCTGGATACTTTCAGAGCAGTGTCTCCAGACTTTTCTCCTTGCTCATCACTGTTTACTCCATGATAGACACAGGTGCTACAGGAGGTGAGGGGAGCCAGCCCATCTAATATTTCGGAGATGATTTAGAGATTTTACTCAAGAAGAGATATTAAGGAGGGTCTCAAGATGGACAGTGTGGGTGAAGAGCAGGTGGAAGAAACAAAGCCTCTGTGAATGAGGATTATATTCATTTTCTCGTGGCTGCTGTAGCAAAGTACCACAAACTGGGTGGCTTAAAACAATAAAAATTTATTGCCTCAGTTCTGGATGATACAAGTCCAAAATCAAGATAGTAGGGTCATGCTCCCTCTGAAACCTGCAGAGGGGAATTCTTCCTCACCTCTTTCAGCTTCTGCTGGTTTCCAGGCATTCCTTGGCTTGTAGCCCCATCACTCAAGTTTTCTGCCTTCCTTACTTGTCACACAATATGCTATTTGTGTGTCTTTGTGTCCACATGACCATCCTTCAAGGACACCAGTCATACTGGAGTAGGGGCCAGCCCTACTCCAGTATGAACTCATCTTAACCAGTGATATCTGCCACCACCCCAGGTTCAAATAAGGTCACACTCTGAGGCTTTGGGGGTTCGGATCTCAATGTATCTTTTGGGGGAGGGACACAATTCAATGAGGAGCATGACCATTTGGAGAAAAGTCAGTGGTTCAGTTTGGCTGAGAAGTTGACTATGATTAGGGAGTAATGGGAGATGAAAACAATCTAGCAACTAAAATAATTGGAGAGTAAAACTGTGGACTTATTAGCTTAGTTTAATACTGAGAAATTCTCTCCATCTCTCATTCCAGTCCAGCACCTTACAATTTTTGCAACTGGTCAAAAGAAAGAGGGCTACCATGCAGGTAAGCCAATAATGTCTTCTCTATCTCTCTGTCTTTCCTTTGTTTATTAATCCAATAGTATTTATTGAGCCCCATGTGTGAGGAACCATCCCAGACGATGGTTCGGTGGCAAACAAGACAAACCTAACTTCTGCTCTTCTGGAAACACAACTCAAAGTGTGATCTTATTAATCTCCACCTATGACCTTTTTCATCAACATGTAAAAATGTTTAAAAGGAATTCCAAGGTAGAAAAATTAAAAACGGGCAGGTGGCAAAATGCAAAACAAAACAGGAAATCATTTTAAAAGTAGAAAATAAGTAAATACACCCCAGGTAGGTGGCAAGCATATGCAAAGCTCTTTCTATGTCAAGGCCAATGGCCTTAACGTATTATAAGGTATCAGATAACTAATTCCTCCAAACTGCCGAGGCATGCTTGTCATTCCCATATTGAAAACTGGAAATCTTCAACTGCGCCTCCTGGAAGGTGACAGTGTAACACACTGCCCAATGCTCAGCCACCTGCTGAAGTTTAAAAGGCACAGTGGGAAATACATAGCTATTTCTTCCATACATTAGGAATAATTGGACCATGCCTGGACAAGCACAATGAGTTGGACGCAAGCCTTCAATTCTAATCTGGCAGCACACTTGTTGATAAATTGCAAAACGTCTCCTGGTTTCCATGGAAAAAAAGGAAGGTACTGTGGACATGCGACTCAGTGCAATTATGTTCACTATAGTTAATATTTTCCATAAACTACAGATGGTCTCTGGATTGGGCAATATTTGCAGAAATTATATTATGATACTATCAAATACTACATAGAATGAACTTCCT
This sequence comes from Lynx rufus, assembly GCF_022079265.1. NCBI lineage: Eukaryota > Metazoa > Chordata > Mammalia > Carnivora > Felidae > Lynx > Lynx rufus. Next base: position 36,184,005 of record NW_025814829.1, on the reverse strand, counting down.
TTTTTTTTTTTTTTAATGTTTATTGCTTTTTGAGAATGAGACAGAGAGACAGAGCATTAGCAGGGGAGGGGCAGAGAGAGAGGGAGACACAGAATCCCAAGCAGGCTCCAGGCTCTGAGCTGTCAGCACAGAGCCCGATGTGGGGATCGAACTCACGGACCGTGAGATCATGACCTGAGCCGAAGTCAGACGCTCAACCGACTGAGCCACCCAGGCGCCCCTGAACTTTTAAAGGAATAATGTACGAGGCAACAGCACATCTCTTATCATTCAGCAAGTGACCTTACCTGGCAGGGTTTTTTTTTTTTTTTCATTTAATAGTATATTTTCACAAAAGGTAGGGAAGAAGAAAAGAAAAAAAAAAAAACAACCAGTAAGATAGTGAATGTCATTTGAGATATTCACAAATAGTCTGGCATTCATCTCTTTCTAAGAACATAGTAGGACTGTATTTCTCTGCCCCCTTTCAAGTTAGGTATGACCATGTAACTTACTTTGGCTGATGAAATGGGTACAGAAGTGACGTCATTCCTTACTGAAACCTTTCAGAACCAGTGCACAGTTTGTTACATTCTCCTATTTTGCTGCTTTAGAGGTTGTGGAAGTAAGTGTCAAGGTGAGTCCTCTCAGGATGGCTCTCTTGATGACACTGATGAGCAGAGAAACAGAGTGTGGGTGAAAATCACAGATTTATAGGATTAAGACATTGAAGCTTAGGGTTTTTTATTACTGCCACATAACCTATCCTGTTCTGATTGAAATCAGCAGCAAATTCTTCGTGTCCATTTCTACTAACCAACTAGTCAACACCTTTGGTGTTAATGGGGGAGAGTTCTCAGATGGGTGGATGGTGCCCCCTAAAGGGAATACTTTTGGGTGTGTACCTGTCAGGGTGGATCTGTCAGGGAGACCAAGGTTGGGCTCCAGATAGATTGTAAGGCTTTAGTAGGAAGATACTAGAATACGTTTATTTTAATTACTCAGTTGTAATAAATGCTTTGGATAACTATGAAATATTTCAATATGATATGATTTCAATGTGATTTTATTCTAGTCAATACTCAGCAGTGAAGTTCCAAGAATATTATGATGAACAAAGGGACAAAGGAAAAAGATGGAAAACCATAGTCAACAGAATATCATGTTAATAGATGGACGTAGCCATTGACTTAATGTGAAATTCATCCATCTCTCTCTTTTCTATTCTTAACTCCCTTAGTTAAGTCAATCTAACCACCCATTTCCAATCCAGAATTCTACTCTTACACTTCTACAATGACTATCATAGCTACCTAAGATTACTTTTGGGACAAAGCAGGGTACAAATGGAGGAATAGACAATTCCTTTATCCTAGGGAACTGTGAGGTTTGCTTTACCATGGCTTTTTCACTTCACCCATAACTCCTTTTTCCCTCCCTGCCTTCTAATCAATTCCCTTTACCCCAAACCACTCTCTTGCAAGTATGCTCTGATGGCTTTTCTCACATGGTTTCACTCATCTGCAAAGCCCTTCTTGCTCATTTTTTCCTATTCAAATCTGACCATCCCTCAAGGCTCAGCTGCCATCTCCATGAAGTTCTGGAACTTCCTGATGTCTTTATTAGCATTCCTCTTTTCTAAATTCCTGTAGCAGTAACAGTCTGGAGTACATCATTTGGTTCTTAATTATATAATGGTTCACCCCTGTTTTGGGTGCCCCTGTTCTGTCCCCCAGTCACTTTTTGGGGTTGTGTGCAACTCAAGACTTCTCTCTCTCATCCTTTCTTTCTCTGTCTTATGTCTTTTCATAAAAAACACCCTGCACCATGCACAGAAACACAAAAATGAAACAGGCCTTACTATTAAAAACAAAAGAGCATGACAACTCAATGTAACCAAAATAATTCAAATAGTACCTTCACTTATGATTGATAACATGCCCTTCTGAAAAGTAAGGTCTATGTAAGATGACTATTACACGGAAGCTATTTTACTGTGCAGAAGCTAGCAAAGGACAGATTACATATTTAAGATAAAATATTACATGTGGACTTCATGTGGACTTTCATCTTCTTGATATTTTATATGAAATTGAGATTCTTTGAATCATTTACAAAACATGTCAATTAATAAGAGATTTCAGGAACTTTTGCTAATGTGTTAGGCTTTTGGTTTTACCAAGCACAAATGTAGGCTCAATGCCTTTTTTTTTTTCCTTTTCAAATATTTTATTTACTTTTTAGATAGAGTGTAAGCAGGGGAGGGGCAGAGAGAGAGAAGGGGACAGAGGATCCAAAGCTGGCTGACAGCAGCGAGCCTGATGTGGGGCTTGAACTCACGAAATGAACCACGAGATCATGACCTGAGCCCAAGTAGGATGCTCAACCAATTGAGCCAAGCAGATGCCCCGGTTCAATGCCTTTTTTTTAAAAAAGTTTTATTTTATTTATTTATGTATTTATGTATGTATTTATTTATTTATTTATTTTGAGAGAGAGAAAGGGAGAATGTGCGTGTGAGCTGGGGGGTGGAGCAGAGAGACAGGGAGAGAAAGAATCAGAAGCAGGCTCTGTTATCAGTGCAGTTCTCGAATTCGAGAACTGTGAGATCATGACCCGAGTCAGAATCAAGAGTCAGATATTTAACAGACTGAGCCACCCAGATGCCCCAGGCTCAATGCCTTTGATGATTCCATATACCTGTACACTCATAGAATCAGAAATGGTAATTAGCATGTGGTCAGTTGTCAATAAATTTTTGTTGATTATTCACCTTCACTATAAAGTGCTTTGATTTTTTTTGACAAAGCCTTTTGGACCTGAGCTCTGGCTTTCATATGCTAATATATGTATAATACATACATATCCATGTATTTTAGTTTTAAGTGATTTGAATGTATGTGTGTACTTAAAGCCTTTTTGGCAAAACTAGGAAAAATTGAATACAGAGGACTACATGTTAGTTGTCATTTGTTAATTTTCTTAAGTATGAGAATGGCATTATGCTTTTATAATAGCATTTTCTTATTTTTATTTTATTTATTTTTTTTTTTTTAATTTTTTTTTTTCAACGTTTATTTATTTTTGGGACAGAGAGAGACAGAGCATGAACGGGGGAGGGGCAGAGAGAGAGGGAGACACAGAATCGGAAACAGGCTCCAGGCTCCGAGCCATCAGCCCAGAGCCCGACGCGGGGCTCGAACTCCCGGACCGCGAGATCGTGACCTGGCTGAAGTTGGACGCTTAACCGACTGCGCCACCCAGGCGCCCCGCATTTTCTTATTTTTAGAAGATACATACGATAATACTTAGGTTTTGAAGTACCGTGATGTCTGTAACTGATTTTCAAATGATTCACCAGAAAATTATAGGTAGGTAGATAGATAAAGCAAATATGGAAAAATGTTAACAATTGTTGAATTCAGGGGATAGACAGTTGGGTGATTCTTTATTATTCTTCCAATTTTTCTGTATATTTGAAAATGTTAATAATAAACAATTGATTAAAGAAAACTTGCTATCATGAGAAAAATCAGAAGCAGGAACATTAATATTCAGACCAATTATAATAGCCAGTGACGTGGATGTGCATACATGAATTGTGTGACGGAATCTCTGTTACTGAGGTTTATCGTGCTGTTATTTCTGAGCAATACTTGATGCATTCTAATAAATAGATGTTACTATTTGCTTGACCCATTTGGGGGATCAGGAATAGAAGTTTAATTCTACAGTCAAAACAATGGCTTAAAGGTATACACGGTCATTTGACATTTCAAGAGATGGAAGTTAAAAACTTACAATCAGGCTTCAATCAGAAAAATAAACGGGTAATTTAATTTTTAATATAAGGATGTTTTTGGAAAAAAATGATACATTGCAAACTACTTGAATGTTATTTTCTCTTTTTAAGGTAATATAAACAAAACTGGGTAATGTGATTATATCTGCCTGACCAGATTTTCTTGATGATAAAAACCATTCCTGGTTTTTTATTACTAATGTCTGATGAACTCTTGCAAGCATTTTTAAATGCCACAAAATTCATCAAAGTCATGATTTCTTCCATGTGGATAAAATCAACAACAATGGGATGAACAATTTTGATGAATGCAAACTGAAAGAAAATGCAGCATATGAAATTCACATTTTGGTATATTTTTATTTGCTAAGTCTTTTCAGCTTTAATAAACACATGTCAAGATATACCTACTAAATATTCTATCTTCTATTGTGCATTTTAGAATGTCAATTTTAAACTTAAAGTGCCCCCAAATATTTGGAAGACCAGGGTGAGGTGCAAGAACTTTTTTTTTTTCAAGAAAAGAAAATCCAGCAACAAAAACAACAACCAACAACAATAAAGAGGGGGTAATGACATAGATTCAGAGCTAAGCTTATCTCACTCTACACTGTATAACCTCTATTTCTTACTGTGACATTCAGAATAATAAGTGTACTCATTAGGACATTTTTAACCAAGCACATCTTAACAAAGTCTGTTTTCCTCTTCAATCTCAGTTCTTGGGTTCTAAGTCTAAAGAAGAAACACCATTAGGATTTGGCTTCTGTTCAAAATAAGGATATAATTACATAAAAAATTGCTCCATTCCTTCGGCAAGGTGGGTGTCTTTCCCAAACACGAAGACAAAGATACTCTAGCAAACCTCTGACCGGCAGAAAACAAACCTGGCTCTATGTTGCCATCATGTGGTCAATATCTATATTACACCTTCACTCCACCGGTGCCGCGCAAGATGGCAGCCACCTGGAATCTTAAACCACCTAGAGTAGTGTCAGTGGGTCAAACCCACAGGCCTCATTTTTCATATAAAGAAACCACATTTTATGGAGGTGCAGTGTGTTAGTTATGTTTTTGTTTTCTTAACCCTTTATTCTTCAACCTAGTAACTGTACCCAGAAAAAGATAACAGATTAACAAGATGGATACAAAAATGTTTAGTTTCTTAGTTCCAAGTTCAGTGATTCTTTCCTTAAAGATCTTTACTTTTAATGCACCTACACATAGTTCACATTAATTTCTGCCAATTGACTAATAGCTCCCTTTTGATTTAATGAATACTGAGCACCGTGTGTTTTAGTAGATAGAAAAGGCCCAGACTATAGCATTGTGTGTCAACTATACTTCAGCAAAAATACATACATACATACATTTTAGGAGATCTGTGTGTTAGATCCACTTGGTCATCCACCTAAATATATCAGGCCTCATGCAAGTCACTCGATGTTTAAAGGGCTCCTTCCTCCTCTGCTCAACAAAGGACTTTTATGGGGGAGAATATCCAGCAAAAAAATCCTATCATTATTTTGTTTCAGTGTGCACCACGAGATTTAGTACTTAATTTTACTGTCTTATTTAATTTTATAATTTTTCTAATGAGTCCTAATCTTGTTTCTACAACTAAAATTTAAGTTATTTGATTGCAAGAATGATAGCAGACTCTCTGGCCTGTGGACTGTATTACATTACCTGAAAGGTTAATAGTCTGCATTTAATAATTCAATGTCGATTAATTTTCAGCAAGTCAAAATAACAATGAAATTGTAAAACTATTTCACTACTTCACCTTCATATTATACTAATATATAATATGCAGCACCATTGATGTACTAGCTAATATATTAACAACAACAACAACCAAAATGTTTCAAATGTGGGCCAGAAGTGAGCCATCACTACCCACTTACTTGAGCCCACTGATTCTCTATATTACTCTGTGGTTCATTTTATCAAGCACAGTAGAATCTCTTCAGGACTGATACCTAAGAGTATGCTAGGCTTTTATTATTTAATCCTATTTTGCTTTGTGGCAGATGATTCACCCTTGTATTTGAATTCATGTAATGCTAAGCAGCATTACACAAGGTTCTACCATTAAGTCAGTTTCTAAACCTACAAACACATCCCCCAGAAATCTCTGTTACTTACACTGAGTTAAGCCCATCCATTACCATCAAACAGCCTCTACTAGGGGGGAGGGGTCTCAAAATTAATCAAAGTTTTTTTTAATTTTTAGTAGGAAATATCTAACTTCCTGAGAACTTGAGGATGTGTTTTCGTTTGTTTGTTTGTTTCCATTAAATTTTACTCATCATACAGAATTCACAAGGACTCCATGGTCAGGTCAGTGATTTTCCTGTTGTGATTCCTGTATTTGAAGGTGGTCAAATGAACTTAAAAATTATGCTAATCAGATAATATAGTCTAATATCTCTATCTGCTTATCTGCCTATGTACTAGAGTCCCACTAACGTGCTTAAGAGTTGGATTAGGGGTGCATAGGTGGCTCAGTAGGTTAAGCATCCAACTCTTGACTTCTGCTCAGGTCAGAATCTTGTGGTTTGGGGGAGAGAGACCTGAGTAGGGCTCTGTGCTGACAGTACTGAGTCTGCTTGGGATTCTCTCTCTCCCTCTCTTTCTCTGCCCCTCCCCTGCTTGCATGCTCGTGCATGCTCTCTCTCTCTCTCTCTTCAAATAAACAAATAAACATTTTTAAAAAAGAGTTGCATTAAGGGCCATAGATTGCCTAAAAGATTACATCCTACTAGTTAAGTACCATCAATTTGATTAGTGACATACAAATAAGCCACTAACCTTTAAGAACTCTATTCTTTTAAACATTTGCAAGATAATGCAGCCTTGGGGCACCTGGGTGGCTGGCTCAGTTGGTTAAGCACCTGACTCTTGATTTCAGCTCGGGTCATGACTTTGAAGTTCATGAGCTTGAGCCCTGCATCCTGCTCTATGCTGACAGCGTGGAGCCTGCTTGGGATTCTCTCTCTCCCTCTCTCTCTGCCCCTCCTCTGCTCATGTTCTCTCTCTCACTCTCTCAAAATAAATAAATAAGCTTAGAAAAAAGATAATGCAGCCTTTGTTAAGCAAGGTTTTCTTCTTAGGAGTAGGTTAACATATGTTCCAATATTTAGTTTATGTTGGTGAGAGAAAATCAGCTAATTACACTTCTGCTGTTTGCTTATTGATCTTCCTTATTACTAAGTGAAAACAAGCAATATTGCTTGTTATTTTTATACCCCTGTGCATTTGCTCATGTTACTTCTGTCTGGCATGCCCTTTCCACATCACTTGTCATGTACTATTGCCCTTATTCATTTACTCTCCTAAGTCCTTAAAGAAAAATGACCAGGTCTTTTATAAATTCACTCATTTATCTATTCGATAAAGATTTAGCTATGTGCCAGCTCTGTGGAATACAGCAGTGATAAAATCAGACAAAAATCCCTGCCTTCCTGGAACTTATATAGACATGATATAACAAATGACTAAAACATATTGTTAGCTGGGTGGCAGCAAGTGCTAAAGAAGTGGGATAGGGTGTTGGGAGGATGGAGTTGCAATTTTTAATAAGGCAGCCAAGGAAAGTTTGGCTAATGCAACAACTGAGCAAAAAGACCTGAAAGAGGTGAGGGCAAACCACATAGAAATCTGGGGATAGAGAGTTCCAGAAAGAGGGACTAGCAAGCATAAAGTCACTAAAATGGGAGTATTCTAGATAATTCTAGATTTGAAGAAGAGCCAGAAAGGGGCCTATGTGGCTGGAGTAGAATAACGTGAATAATAACCTTGTTTATCTTGATATCCCTAGGTTTTATTACTGTGTCTGAAACATATTAGGAATGAACAGTTTTGATGAATTAATGAATATTTTAATGATAATGTAAAAAAAAAAAGGTCAATGTTTCACAAAACCTGAATTGTGCTAAATCCAGTTACTTTTTTAACAAAAATGTTTTCTTTGGTTGTCCTATCTTTAGTTTGTCATTGGTATGACTTTTATTCAGGTTGTAGGTACATTCAGGATGTCATGTTGCCGTATATTATAATCTTCTCTTTGCGCTTCTTCCTATTAAAGTACTTATAAAGAACTGTAACCTACAGTGAATGCAGACACTGGAAAATGCTAGCAAACATTGTTGGATGGCATTCTTATAACATTCAGATCTCTTAGCAAATTAATAGTGCTACTTAGAATCACTTAAAGAATTTGCCAGTTTATGGAGGGACTTGTCTTCCAAAACTTATTTCTCAGAACATCACTCATAAAATGTGTATAAAGCGTACCATGTGCATAATCTTATTAACATTTATTGTATTTGCAAAATGACTCACTGTTAGCAGCAGATGGGGCCATGAACACATGTACACCAAGGCAACCACCACCAGCAAGACTGATTAGCTCTTGACCACTTTGTGCCTGATTGTTCCTTTCCCTGGGTCACTTTGGACCCCAGGTGTTAGCATTTCCTGCTATGGCTTTTTTTTTTTTAAAGCAAAAACAAAAAACTTTTTTATGTTTTATTTATTTTTGAGAGAGAGACAGAGACAGAGACAGAGCATGAGTGGGGGAGGGGCAGAGATAGAGGGAGACACAGAATCCGAAGCAGGCTCCAGTCTTTGAGCTGTCAGCACAGAGCCCAATGTGGGGCTTGGGCCCACAAACCATGAGATCATGACCTGAGCTGAAATTGGATGCTTAACCAACTGAGCCACCCAGGCAACCCCCTGCTATTGTTTTTAACTTGTCAGTGGATCCCTTTGAATCAATGACCTCTCCAAATTGGTTGTTAATCTTTAATACTGATTAAGTTTTTATTCTAATTATGATATTTTCTGTCTTCCCAATTTCTCTGCTGATTTCTTCTTGAGATTCAGAAAAACATATTCAGGGGTGCCTGGGTGGCTTGGTCGGTTAAGCGTCTGACTTCGGCTCAGGTCATGATCTCACGGTCTGTGAGTTCGAGCCCCGCGTCGGGCTCTGTGCTGACAGCTCAGAGCCTGGAGCCTGTTTCAGATTCTGTGTCTCCCTCTCTCTCTGCTCCTCCCCTGTTCATGCTCTGTCTCTCTCTGTCTCAAAAATAAATAAACGTTAAAAAAAATTTTTTTTAAATGTTTAAAAAAAAAAAGAAAAACATATTCATTTCCCTACAGTTACCAAGAAATGCTTGAAGGGGAACACCAACTGTAAAAGATTTATTTTCTCAAAGTTGCCAGATCCTGATAGTTTTGGAGTTTTAACAGAACCCTCAAGAAATCAAATGTTGTCAAGTGTCAATGCCCTTCAGCTGGAGGCTGAAATCAGGAAGTCAGCTATAGTAAACCCAGTTGTATTTATTTCTTGTTGCAACAAGGAAGAATACACACCATGGGGAACCATGGGCTGTCTCAGTAAGATGTTCAGAAAACACCTATTACAGAATTTGGGCTTTGGTTGGTGACTTGAGGTAGAGTCTGAAGAAACAGGGATTTGTCCTCAATTGGATGCTATCAGAAAGCCAGGACAATTCCATGATTGGGCATCTCAATAAATCTTATCTATAGGGAGAGAAGACTAACATGAGAATAAAGCTATAGTTTGTAAAGAAGTAATAATCATTCATTTTGGCCAATAGAAAGGGTGTTTGGTATTTTGTGGGACAGAGTGATATTGTTTTTGTCTGTATTTAGACAAGTTTCTGAAGTGTTTTGTCTTATTTTTATCATGCTTTTACAATGATACCTTGTCCAAGGTTGATATTTCATGAGGTTATTTATATCTATAGGAGAATAATACAGCTTAACTGTGAGTGTCAGGCCAGCTTCTGAATGTCAGGGACTCTTCATGTTTTTTCCTTTTCATACGTTATTTTAAAAAGTTTTTTTTAAGTTTATTTATTTATTTTGAGTGAGAGATAGGGGCAGAGGGAGAGGGAGAGAGAGAATCCTGAGTAGACAGCACAGAGCCTGATGCAAGGCTTGAACTCATGAACCATGAAACCATAACCTGAGCAGAAATTAAGAGTCGGATGCTTAACTGACTGAGCCACCCTGGCACCCCTTTCACATGTTATTTTTTACCTTTTCATTCAAATACAGTGTACATACAGAAAAGTATACATTTTAAGTGAGCTTTGATAAAGCGAACACACCTGTGTAACCAGGGTTCAGTTCAAGACTAAAAGTCTTTTGACTTTTAACACCACAGAATAGTTTTGCCTGCTTTTGAGCTTTTTATGAATGGAAGCATATGAGCTCTTTTGCGTCAGCCTTCTTGGGTTCTACATTATGAGATTTATTCGTGTGTTGTATGTTACTGTAATTAGTTCATTTTTGCTGCTAAGTAGTACTCCATTGTGTAAGCACACTACAGTTTTATTCGACTGTTGGTGGACATTTGGGAGTCTCCAGTTTGGAGCAGTATAGAAATAATGGTGCCATGAATGTTCCGGTACATGTATTTTGGTGGACACATGTATGCATTCTTGCTGGGTAAAAGTAGAATTGCTATTTGCTTATATTCATAAAAGAGTTTTGCCTGCTTTAGTCCCATGTTATTTAAACTGCTGTTGAATACAGAAAAAGATGAAACTTGACTTTTTCCTTGATTCTCTACTTACTAGTTGTGCACCTTAGGCACGTTATTCAATGACTCTGCTGATTTCCTATGTGCAGAGTGGAAATAACTGTACCTACCTTTAGTAGTAAGGATTAAGTACCTTAAACAAGAAGGGATTCAATGAGTTATTATTATTATCACTTTTTAATTGTAAAATTGTTTAATTGTAAGAATTTGTTCTCAGCCATCCCTTGCTCCTTGAGAGCAAGAGACTGACAGTGGCACATTCTAGATACTCAAAGAATATTTGTTGAATCCTGACCAAAGCCTTCACAACTTCCTGTCTTTTCTTTCTTCTCTCACCTGTCTTTATCCCATGTCCACCTGCATAAAGTCTAACCCCAAATGGTCGATAACCACTTTTTTTTTTCTTTGAGAGAGAGAGAGAGAGAGAGAGGGAGCGCACATGTGAGTGGGGAAGAGGGGCAGAGGAAGAATGGGACCTTAAGCAGGCTCCAAGCTTGTGGAGCTGGTGGAGGGACTTGATCCCACGACCATTGTATCGTGACCTGAGTGGGAATCAAGAATGGGACGCTCAACGGACTGAGCCACCCAACTATCCCAATAACCGCTCCTTAGAACACTTTCTTTGTACAAAATCTGATGGTGCTTATTACATTGTTTTGAGTACTAAATGAACAATGTTTTCGTTTTTGTTTTACAACACTTGGGATATAATAACTACTAAGTAAAAGTTAATTGTTATCATCAGGTTAGTTTTTGTGTGGTTTTGTGTAAGTTCCTTTAGGGCAGAACTGTGTCCCAGTTTTTGGTTTCACTTTAGTGTCTTCAAAGCACAGTGGCAAAGGCTGTCAGAGAAGACAAGTGCTAATGGCGGGGAGGGAGATGGGGCGTCCCAGTACCACCCAGGGAAGTGGGGCGTCCCACGGGCGTGCAAAGCGAGACAGAGAGGAGTGGGTCGAACAATTAGTCACGCGATTTAGGCGGTGAAGGCCCCAGCTCCCAAATTTTCACTCATTATTCAAGTTAGAGCTAAGTTCTCAAGCAACAGACGTTTGTGCAGGGATCGGAGGCCAGTTTGGGGACGCCCGGGTCACACACCCCTGGAGGCGGGTACAGCGGAACCTTCGTCCTCAGCTCCGTGTTTCCGCGACTCCGCTCCCATCGCTACACTACCAAATAGCCTGCCTCCTTCCCCACTCCCGATGGCCTATTCCGGGAACAGGTTCCAGACTTTGTGACTAGAATTTCAACAAAACGATTAACAGACATCCCGATGATCGAGGACAGTTTCTCCGAGCACCGTGTCTCTAGCGCGCCCCCGCGAGTTCCCCTTAGCGGAGGGCGCCCAACGCAGGGCCGCCCGCCCTTGCGGGTCCAACGCCGAGACCGCCTCCGCGCCTAGCCCCGCGCGCGTGCTCGGACGCGTGCTCAGGCGCGTACGCCGCCCGTCCTGCCCCGCCTCTCGCGCACGCCGCCCCGCCCCGCCCGGCGCGCACGCCTCCCGGCCCTCGCCGCCTGCAGCCCTTCCTCCCCGATCCCCCAGCTGCGCAGCCCCCAGACTCGCTCGCCGGTGGAGGGACCCGGGACGAGCCAGAGCGCGCTGTTAGCCTGAGGAAGCCGGGGGAGACCCGCTGGGCCGGGCAGAGCCGTCAAGAATAGCGGAGCCTGCCCCGCACGCCCGGGAGCGAAGTGAGAGCGAGGCAGAGTTACGTGAGGCAGCGCAGAGTAAGTGGGCTCGGGTCCGACTCGAGGTCGGGCTCGGGACCGAGACTGGTGGGCCAGGCCCCCGAGCCGGCGTTACCCCCGGTCTGAGGAGCACCGAGCGGACACAGAGGGACGGACCGAGCAAGGACTCATGGCCTCGCCATTCCTGCCCGCGGGGGCCACCACGGGCGACAGCGGCGGCGAGCTGAGCTCGGGGGACGACTCCGGTGATGTAGAATCCCTCCAGAGCCCCGAGACCGAGGCGTCCGGGAGCCTGACCGAGCTGTTTGAGAAGGCTGCAGCGCACCTCCAAGGCCTGGTTCAAGTGGCCAGCAGGGAACAGCTCTTGTACCTGTATGCCAGGTACAAGCAGGTAAAGTCCCAGGGAAGGGGTGGGTGCGGGAGAGCCATAGGAGACCTCTTTCCTCCAAAAACTAATAGTAATGGCTAGGTTTAAGTGTGTGTGTGTGTGTGTGTGTGTGTGTGTGTGTGTTTAATCATCTATTAAGGAATAGCATCATTCTGAATTTGGAAAGGACCGATCTGCTTATCCTAGGGATGAAGGTTCACTGGACATTGAATGTCAGGTTTCTACGACTTCTCAGACTTGCACAGTGACCATGTACTTATGCTTTTACCAACTTTAGAAAATGAGGATGAGAAAATAAGATTGATCATTCACTGTTGCTAAGGGTCATATGGAGGTAGTTATGGAAGTAATATGGTCATATGGAAGTGATGTTAAAAAAATTGTGAGATCCGAGGAAATTATATAATTGTCATAAAAGGGTGATGCAATACAAAATAAAGTATTACCACTTTTATTATTGTGATTTTTTAAAGTCCTAAATATATTAGACTTATGTTTTGGCTAAATATGCTTCTGTTAGATACAATTATAAAAATTTTAGAGCTAGTAAACACCAGGTGAAATAATCCCCTTCTTTTGCGGGAAAGGGAAGCCCAAAAAGAGTAGATAACTTGCCTAGGGTCATACAGAAAATCAGAACTAGAACTAGGTTGTAGCTCCTGGACTCTCTCTAAGGTTCTGAACTTTACCTGGAAATAATAATCATAATGTCATGTAAGACATATTTAATTTATCATTCAAAGAATCAAAGGTACCAGAAGTGAAAATAATTAATTGCTTTATCATAATCAACCAATACACAGCATCTTTTATGTGCAAAACACTTGGGTGTTATGCCTTCCGGGAGTGCAAAGAAGAAAACCATGATGGTATTTGCCTTTAAGAGACTTAAAAAGTTACATGAGGCATCTAGATTTAAACATGTGAAAAATTGCTAACAAGAGTTAAATAACATTTTAGGAAGACTCCATCTCTTTGGAACACTGGAAGCAATGACGTTCTGGGTAATAGTCCATTTTATTTTACTAAAAAATTTTCCCCTGTCTTTTGCTTCTTGGTATCTATTTCCTCCTGTTTCCTTTTAGAAAAAATAGTTGAGGGTCCCTCTGTATTCTTCAAGTGAATATGCTGAGTAGAGCATTGATGAATTTTGAAGATTGATGAATTTCAGTTATGAATATCAGTTAAAGTGGTTTGAGAGAGCTGTAGATATGTATGATATAATAGTGTTGAATGAAAATTGCCCCTGAATTGGCCTTGGAATTTGCTTTCTTGCAGAAGTTGTGGATATCTAATTTTTCTTTGGTTATTTACCCTGTCCAAATAACGTTAAAATGAGATGTGCAATGATTTAACAAGAGTTTATTGAACGTTGTCCTAGGACCTTTAACATATCTGAATAATAATTCTCTGGGCAGTATAAGACTTTTCCTATAAATTTGCTGGAGAACATTCTTTTTCTTTCTAGGACATAACCTTATCTACTGATATTAGAGTCATAATTATTAAATATCTGATTTCTAAGTTACCAGTGAACTGCAGTCACCTGTCAGCTGGTAACGATTCTGTCTCAAGTATAGTCCATCCAGATACACTGAAAGAGGTGTGCCCCTCACCCTTATAAGAGTTTGATGTTAAGGTGTTTAGAAATACTTTGTATCTGGAAATAAAATTTTTCATTATTAGAGAATAAGGTTATGTTTACTTAGACATGACATTGGGACACAATTTTTATGAATCTCTTATAAATATTTTACTTTTAACAGAATCCTGAGATAGTGTTAAAAATAGCATCTTTGATAGAGTAATAAAGTTGAAATTCCAATATAATTTTTGCATCATGAATCAGAATTTCTCATGAAACAATTATGTTTTGTTTTGGAATAGCACTGTATTTTGTAGGCTGAATGAGGTAAAGTTGTCCCCAGGAAGATGATAAAAATAAGCTGAGCTGTGAATCTTCTTTTCTTGGGCAGAGCCCTAAACTTACCTAACATAGTAGCTCTTTTAGTTTCAGAGAAGCCTGTAGCTCCAAAATCATCTTTCAGTGAAGTTTCAAAAAGATCACACAAATTAACGGTTTTTTGATTCTCTGCATTAGCAGCAAAAGATAACTAATTGACACCTGTGAAAACTCTAGGACAATGAAAATTTCAAACTCCTTTTGGCTTTATTTTATAGGAGCCTTCAGCATGAGCACAGTGAGGATACTCAGCATGTTCTCTTACTTTAACCTGGTCACATGATTCACTGGCATTTGCTATTAGCACCCTTTGTTAAAATATTCTCTTTCAAGGCACTGGATGTATTCTATATATCAGAGAGAAGAGAGTTTAGATGTTCTTTTAAAATGGTACCTTTTATAACTCTGCTTTATAGTTCATGATTCATTATTTAATCATTTGGAAACTGTTGCTCATCAAGTCCTAAAATCCTGTAGTTTTGTTTTTCCAGTCCTTTCTGATCCAGAACTGTTCTTTGAATTTGGGAATACAAAAGCTTCTGTGTCAGAATACAGGGTCAGCTGCTGAACTTTTATTTTCATTGCACATAATGGTGTGGAGGTAGGTGATCTAGAGCTGGTAGGGTGGCTCTGCTTCATGAGGTCATCCAGGGGCTTGGTCTTTTTCTGTCCTGTAGTTCTGTCATCCCTCAAGGCAGCAGTTCTCAAATTATGGTCTGGAGATCCCTGAGAATCCCTGAGACTTTCTCAGGAGATCTGTAAGGTCAAAAGTATTTTTGTAATAATACTAATACACTGTTTGCTTTTTTTCTATGTGATGAAACTGGTGATGCATCAGTACGAATCAAGGCAGTGGCAGCAAACTATACTAGTAGTCTGGTATTTTTACCACTAAGTACTCAGAGTAAAAAAAAAAAAATCCAATTTCACTTAAAAATGTCTTTGATAAAGCAGTAAAAATAATTGATTTTTATTAATATTAATTCTTGAGTAGGAATCTTTAGTATTGTGTGTGATGAAATGCAGGGTACACCCAAGGCACTTCTGCACACTAAATTATATCGGCTATTTTTGAGGAAAAACACTTGTGTAATTTTTGAGTTGCAAGCTGAGCTATCCAGTTTTTTCATGAAATATCATTTTTCCTTAATAGAACAAGTCACAGATAAACTATGCTTGTTCAAATTTGAGTATTTGGGAGATAGTTTCTTCAAAGTGAATAAAGTGAGCCGGTCACTTTAAGGAAAAAAGCTGATAGTATTTGTTGCCAATGGTAACATTTAAACCTTCAAGTGAAAATTAGTAGTTTGGAAAATCTGTATCTGCCATATAAACCAAACAGCTTCCTAATACTTAAAAACTTTTTGATGAGATTAATGGTGATTTTAATGATTGTAAACTTTTGCTTTTGTGTAATGGACTGTGTCAACCTTTGGAAGGAATGCACAACTCAGTGAACCATATTTTCCAAATATTGCATGAAATGTTACAAATTGTGAGTAAAAGATCCATTCAAAGTGCAAGTTAGGGCGCATGTGTGGCTCGGTTGGATTTCCGACTTTGGCTCAGGTCATGATCTTGTGGTTTGTGGGTTTGAGCCCCACGTCGGGCTCTGTGCTGACAGCTCAGAGCTTGGAGCCTGCTTCAGATTCTGTCTCCCTCTCTCTCTGCCCCTCCCTCACTCACGCTCTGTCTCTCTCAAAAATAAATAAACGTTAAAAAAAATTTAAAAAAGAACGAAGTGCAAGTCAGACCAATGGATTTTATTGTAACAGTATGAACAGTTCATTGATAGGACCTCAGAGTCCACATTGCATCTAACCTTAAAGAAACTGCCACTTGTTGAGTTTTGGTGTGGAATCAAAGAAGGATAGGGGCGCCTGGGTGGCGCAGTCGGTTAAGCGTCCGACTTCAGCCAGGTCACGATCTCGCGGTCCGTGAGTTCGAGCCCCGCGTCGGGCCCTGGGCGGATGGCTCAGAGCCTGGAGCCTGTTTCCGATTCTGTGTCTCCCTCTCTCTCTGCCCCTCGCCCGTTCATGCTCTGTCTCTCTCTGTCCCAAAAATAAATAAACGTTGAAAAAAAAAAAATTCAAAGAAGGATATCCACAGTTATCTGAAAATGCTACTAAATTCTTCTCTCATTTCTAACAACAAATCTGTGTGAAGCTGCATTTTCTTCATATACTTCAAACAAAGCAACATATTGCAGTAGATTGAATACAGAAATAGATAAGAGAATACAACTGCCTTCTATTAAGGCAGACGTTAAAGAGGTGCAAAATGTAAAACGATGTCACTTTTCTCAATAAAGTTTTTTTGCTTCATATAGTTTTACAAAATTTTGTTATTAATTTAATGAGTTTATTTTTAAATGAGAATGCATATTTTAAGAAGTCTTCTAATTTTTAATATGGTAAATATTGATAGAGACAACTCACATAAAGCTTCTTGGGGTCCTCATTTTCTAAGAGGATAAAGGCATCATGAGACCAAAAAGTTTTATAACTGTTCCCCTTAGATCCTCTTTTCCTGGCCAGAGATGGCTCACCATCACCGCATGCATGTTCTAGTGAGGGAGGGCTCAGGGAAAGGGAAGGACAAGCCCCCTTTTCTTTCCTTTTTTTTATGTTTGTTTATTTTTGAGAGAGAGAGGGCAAAGAGGATCCCAAGTGGGCTCTGCGCTGACAGCAGAGAGCCCAATGTAGGGCTCGAACTCACAAACCATGAGATCATGACCTGAGCCAAAGTCAGTCGCTTAGCCAACTGAGCCACCCAGCCACCCCATTAAGGAAGATATTTATATCACTTTCACACACATCTCGTCCCTTGAACCTGGGCTTAAGTTGCGTGACCACATGTAATGTTTAGCTGGATGACCATGTGTCTGGCCAAGATTTCGTGTAGGAGAAATGGAGAATAGATACTGTATTTGTTTCTGCCACTGGCTGGTGTCTGGATAAAAACCAAAGGTAGTAACTGCAGCTGTTTTTATGATGTGTCATAGTTTCTCTTATGATTCTAATAATCCATCAGTTTGGGTGATTTTAGAGATGCCAGAACTGAAGCCTAGATTCTATGTGGTATGTAAAGCAAAGTGGTATAGAAAAGGAATATTGGACTTCGGAGTCAAACAGTCCTAAATTCAAATCCTGACTACTAATTCAGGATTTGCTAATGTAACGTGTGAACTCCAGCACCCCTCTCAGTTTTTCTGTACTCATTTATAAAATGAGTTTGTAATGGCAAACCTAACAGGCAAATGAGTTGTATGGCCCAGTTGACACAACGTGTGAAACTTTTGTTTTATGGTGATCAAGAAATGCAGTTCCTGTTCTCTCACTGTTTCCCCTTTTGGTCCCATTATAATAGATCTACTCCTGTGTAAAGGTACATTTTAATATTCATCTGAGGGCCATGTGATTGTTTGCTAAACAAATGATAGAGATGATTATTGTTATGAATTCAGAGATGGATGAAATCATTGTAGACTGAAAGGGTTCTTACATCTGAACTTTTGAGTGGGACTAAAAGGTGTAGCATTTTGAAAGGCTGAAGGAAGAGAAGGCATTTCATGTGAGGGCAATAACATGAGCAAAACAGAATAAAAATCCCTAAAGCAGTGAGTAGATCCGCCTGGTTAGCGAGTAGACCATCAGTTTGATTTTAGCAAAATTCAAGTGTATAAGAGTAATAGTAGATAGTGAGTAGGTCTCTGAGAAGTAGATGGGGTCGGGTTGTGGTATTTAGCATTAGGAAAAATAGATATTTGGTTGAACATGTGCCTGACACATTCATTCCACGTTCATCAAGCATTTTTAACAACCTTAGATTAGGCATTATATAAGGTGCAAAGAATGTGTTAGGAATGGTTTCCTAGCAGCTGTGTTCTGACAGAAAGATGAGACTTTACACAAAATTTTCTAATACCAGGTAAAAGTGAAAAGTGCTTTCAGAGGTATACGGAGTAAATGCTGTGAGAGTTCATCAGAAAGAGAGATTACTTCTGCCAGTGGGAATCAGGGGCTGTGTAATGAATTCTACACTTGTGTGAATTTCATTTGTTTATTCACAATGAAAATAATTATTGTATAGTTTTACTACAAATGTTATTTGAGGTTTTACAAATAAGTATTGACCACAAACAAGAAAAGATTATTGTGGAGTAGATAGAATTTATTTTGTTGTTGAAAAACCCTTCAAAATTTTTTGCACGGCTTTCAGCATCTATATTTGTACTGATTAGTTTCATAATGGGATACTTTACAAATAGTGTGCTTTATCCTGGAATTTGGGAGAGAGAAAATGCTAATAATGTAATGAGAATCAGCATAAACAATGTTATGAATTCTGATAAATTGTACTATAAATCTTGTTTTTTGCATGTTTAAAAATTCTTCAATAGAATAAATGGTAATAAGGATTACATAATCTGTATTTATAATTTGCCTTACATATATAATTTGTCTACTAGTTTAGGAATGCCAGTGTTTGTTACCCATGTTTTTTTGTGTATCACAGTGTTAGACAACAGTTGTTTTATGTGGTAAGCCAAAGCAGCCTTTATTTAAAGTTTGTTTTTTGTTTGCTTTTGCGAAGAATATTAAGTTTTGTTATTTTATATAGATATTTTCTAATCTATAGTTACTAAGTATATATAATAAATTTGAAAATAAAAAGTTTCTCTGGTATTTCTTTGAAAAATAAGTTCTTGATTTTTTTCCCCCTCCCTTCAATTAGGTCAAAGTTGGAAATTGTAATACTCCTAAACCAAGCTTCTTTGATTTTGAAGGAAAGCAAAAATGGTAAGAAATTCTTGGAATCTAATGAGGTTGTTGGAAATGGTTTAGGTGTTTAAGAATTAGAAAGTAGTGAGCGGATTAAAGAATTATTTTTATGTTAATCTCTCTGCTATAGACTGTACTAACAACAGGCAATTGGGAGAGAGATTAAAAGAATCCGCTTTTAGCTAAGTATCCTAAAGGATTCTCATACCACGATGTTGGTATATACTTAGTCCACAACAGACATACACTTCTTACATATGAATAGCTTCTTAGACAGTGACCATAAGAGCTATTCCTTGAGATTTTCCTATCCTGTCATACAGCCCCTAATGGATCACCACTTCTGTCCCCTGGAAGAATCTTTGGAAGAAGGACAGGAGGATGGGAACAGAGAACAGGATAAATCCTCATTTTTACCCCTCACCCCTGCCCCAATTTTATCTTCTCATTTCTATTGCTCTTCTGTTCCTTGCCCTACCCACACCACAGTGAAGACTTGCTTATAATAATCTGTTGGGGAGAAAGTGGGGGGGAAGATACTGAGTCCATTTCTTTCCTGAATCCATAAGAAAAATTATACCCTCCCCAGTTTTTTTACTTATAATTCAGAGGTTCCTTCTTATCATATGAGGCCTTATTTACTCTTACCTAAGTGAAAAAAGAGCAATCGTGTACAACAGGGACCCTTAGTTACAGAAGGAAGGACTTTGGAGTGTCAGTCTTGGGATTAACAGTATAAAGGAAAGGGTTTAAAAAAAAAATATGGTTGTAGAGAGAGGGGTGCTAGAAAAGGATTCTAACTTTACATTTTAGAGCAGTGCTCCTCAAAATGTGGTCCCTGACAAGTTGCCTCTCTGGACTGTTACCCAGCTGTAAAGAGAGAGATGCAAAGCTTGAACTTAATGTAAATCAGTTATGTCATTAAGCCCCTGTTTAGTTCAGCTTTTTTTGGTGTAGGACATTCTCAGTAAAGGAAGCATTGCTTTGATCTCCATTCTGGCAGCATCTTTCTTTGCTAATGATGACAACTAGTTCTCTGACACTTTATTACCGTTGTAGAGAATAGCTGATGAAACTTTTATTGTGAGTTTTTTTGTTTTAACTTAAGAAATTTCATAACTTCAGCATTATTTTTTCCTATATGCTTGCCTATTTTTTCATTGTTTTTAGCAATTTTAAAAAGTTTTGATTTTACAACCACATAATAATTCAAGCAAGAATCATCAGTGGATGATTTCACCGTTAGATGAAAAACTACTGAGGAGCAGCATTTACACAATTCTGACCCACCGTTTACTTTTTAATTACAAGGAAGACAACTGGGAGATATTGCTTCTAGGTCTTTAATCTTATCATTGATGATGGGACAAAGTGATGTTATGTGCCCCCTGATGTGATGCATGATAAAGGACACTCACCTATATATTGCTCTTGCCAAAGCATTTAACCTGATTCTAATCATGATTGATCATTTTTGGCAAGAACACTGTAGGTGAGGAAACAATCAGAGAAATCCAAATTGATAGATCTTTTATAAAACAACTGGTTTGGACTCTTAAAAAATGTCAATATCATGGAAGACAGAAAAAGCTAAAGATACATGAAATCAATGCTATGTGTGAATCTTGATTGGCTCCTGGTCTGGGAGAAGAAATCTATACAGGACACTATTGGGCAATGAGGGAAATCTGAAGGTAGTCTATATATTTATATAACGGTATTGATGTTAAATTTCCTCACTTTGAAATATGCTGATGTATTTAGAGATAGAGTGTTAGGATGTATTCATTTATCGACTCAGGAGAGTCAGTAAAAATAAATTTGGAAAACCTCAGAAAGATGTTACATTCGTTATGGGTGCAGGAAGGTGGTAAAAACCTGTGGCACTGAATTGTGTTTTATGCTGGATCAGTGGATCTACTTCCTGGTTGGAAGCAGAACTGGGAGGACAAAACCAAGAAAGAGCCTATCTTGGCAGCTTGAAGAAAAAAGAAGAAAAGGATGACCCAGAAGGGGGCACAGGATTAAAATATTACTCTTGGTATTTATATTGCAAGTAGTCCCTACCTTCTTACTCATTGGAATTCTTATCTCTGTCCTTACCACCCCTCACTTTTGAAGTCCCTGTCTCAGGACCCACTACTAGCAGCTTACAGATGAGATAACAGCAGAAGGGAAAGGTGTATTTCTCACAGCTTAAATAAGAAGTTTGAAGTATTTTCCCAGGAAATATTGTTTCTTGTGTTGATTAGTTCCTATGTTACTGAAATGCTATAAGCACAGTTAATTCAAAAGGTGGAAACTACTTTTATTGGTCTGTAGATCATACATTCTCAATAGGGATGAAAGGTGGGTTTGGGGGAGTTATAAAATCTTGGATATTCTAGTGGTTTGTGGTCTTCCAAAATTCAATTGTTATACAATGTATCTGTGTTACTAAAATTTCATGGGGGAGGGTGATTAGGAAAAAATGTTTAAAAAGACTCCTTAGGTGGTGGGATATAAGGTGTGCATTGGTATAGACCAAGGTAAATGCAAAAAGAGACCTACTCATCTATGGCTTATTAGATCTATATCCCACATCCTTAAAATGTGTATGCCAATTTTTTAATACTAAAAAGGAATGTGCTGTTTGCATTATTTCCATAGTTAATGATAGGTCATTTTGGATATTCTTTACTGTAGGGAAGCATGGAAAGCACTTGGTGATTCAAGCCCCAGTCAAGCAATGCAGGAATACATTGCAGTAGTTAAGAAATTAGATCCAGGTTGGAATCCTCAGGTAAGATTT
This sequence comes from Lynx rufus, assembly GCF_022079265.1. Classification (NCBI taxonomy): domain Eukaryota; kingdom Metazoa; phylum Chordata; class Mammalia; order Carnivora; family Felidae; genus Lynx; species Lynx rufus. The sequence continues at coordinate 36,162,038 of NW_025814829.1, read as the reverse complement.
GATGATTGTAAATAATGCTTTCCAAAAACATGATCTTCGTCTCCCAAATAAAGGTTTAAAACCAAGTGTAGGCTTAAGTAACATTTTTAAAGTTTTATTTTCTTAAAAGATTGTAAAGTTATTATAATATTTGCTTGTCTCAAAATGCTGTTGCTTGAATGTTAACATAACCAGCTACTGATTCTGAGAACTCCTCTGAATTATAGAGAATTTTTAAAAGTATAATCATAATTTCAATTTTGTAAAAACTCCGTTCATGTCAGAATTTGAAAGTTTAACGTGAGATAATCATTATCTTGAGAAATGGTAGGTTTCTCTTGGATTTTTTTTATGAGCACTTTCTGTACATGTACAAAATGCTTTTTGATGGGGATAAAATGTGTGTAAGACATGCTTTCTGCCATTGTATAGTTTATATTATAGAAGATAAAACATAACAAAATATGATTATAGTATAAAACAGTAGTAATATGAGTGCTAGGGAATCCCATGGAAAGAGATTACTTTGGACTTTGGGGGTATTGGATGTTGTTCACTTAAGCGTACGCTTTTTTCCTGGTAACTTATTGGAGAACATCTAGAAAGAACTTAATAACAGTGGGGATGCTATTTTATTTGAAAAAAATTTTAAAAACATGGTTGACAGGTGTTTTAGTGGAATAAAGACTACTTTGGTATCATGTAAAAAATTCAAATTGAGAGGTTCCTGGGTGGCTCAGTGGGTTGTGCCTGACTCTTGATTTCAGTTCTGGTCATGATCTCATGGTTCGTGAGTTCAAGCCTGCATCAGGCTCTGCACTGACAGTGTGGGGCCTGCTTGGGATTCTGTCTCTCTCTTTTTCTCTGCCCTTCCTCTGCTCATACTCTTTCTCCAAAATAAATAAACTTAAAAAAACGCAAATTATTACTTTTTATTAATAATACTTAGACAAAACATTTCAGTAATGAATGAATACAGTGATTTTCAGATTTTTTTGGTAATAATTGATTTCATTGGTACACATGTTTTACCAGTTTGAAGGAAGTTTGCTCTATTAATTATGGAATCCTGCTTAAATTTTTTTTTTTTAGTGTTCATTTTTGAGAGACAGAGTGTGAGTGGGGGAGGGACAGGGAGAGAGGAAGACACAGAATCTGAAGCAGGCTCCAGGCTCTGAGCTGTCCATGCAGTTTGATGCAGGGCTCGAACTCACAAACCATGAGATCATGACCTGAGCCGAAGTCGGATACTTAACCGACTGAGCCACCCAGGCGCCCCAGTCATGGAATCTTAAAATGTCTTAAAGATTATATCTTATGACATAAAAAAATCTACCTTAATTATGACTATAGACAGGGAGAGATAACCAGCTTAGGGTATCTTTAATGGTACGACTGGCTTTTTGAAGTCATTGAAACATTTCCTGATGTTTTTGATGTGCGTGAATATTCATTTTCAGAAATATTCCATTTTGTTAATATCTTTTATAAAACCAAGTTTGCATACAAATACATATCATAGAGGTCCTAAGGACTTCATATCTGAAATTCAGTGGTCAAAATAGGTGCCCCTCTGAGCTGAACTCAGCCTGAACACATATGGCACAATGTTTAAAAAGCAAAACAAGGAGGGTGTGCCTGGGTGGCTCAGTTGGTTAAGCATGCGACTCTTGGTTTCAGCTTAGGTCAGGATCTCACAGTTTGTGGGTTTAAACCCCACATCGGGCTCTGCTCTAACAGTGCCGAGCTTGCTTGGGATCCTGTCTCTCCTTCTTTCTCTGCCCCTCCCCCACTTGTGCTTGCTTTCTCTTTCAAAATAAGTAAACATTTAAAAATACATAAATAAAAAGCAAAAAAAACCTTGAGTTTGAATGCATTTTGGTGAGTACTTGTCAGTCACTGTGGTCTTAGTTCTTCCCTATTGATTTTACTTGACTGTTTCTGATGGCTGGCCCATGTAGACATTTGAGTTTAGAACTTCTTTTTTTTTTTTTTAATGTTTATTTATTGTGAGAGAGAGAGAAAGCACAAGCAGAGGATGGGCAGAGGGAGAAAGAGGGAGAATCCCAAGCAGGCTTCATGTTCAGTGCAGAACCTGACGTGGGGCTTGGTCTCATGACCATGAGATCATGACCTGAGCCCAAATCAAGAGTCAGACGCTTATATACATTGGAATACTACTTGGCAATGAGAAAGAATGAAATCTGGCCATTTGTAGCAACGTGGATGGAACTGGAGAGTGTTATGCTAAGTGAAATAAGTCAGGCAGAGAAAGACAGATACCATATGTTTTCACTCATACATGGATTCTGAGAAACTCAACAGAAGACCAGGGAGAAGGGAAGGGGGAAACAAAGTTACAGAGAGGGAAGGAGGGAAACCAAAGAGACTCTTAAATACTGAAAACAAACTGAGGGTTGATGGGGGGGGTAAGGTGAGGGGAAAGTGGGTGATGGGCATTGAGGAGGCACCTGTGCGATGAGCACTGGGTGTTGTATGGAAACCAATTTGACAATAAATTTCATAAAAAAAAAAGAGAGATGCTTAGCCAACTCAACCACCTAGGTGCCCTTGAGTTTATAACTTCTGGTAAATGACAAAAATTATGATTTCTTACCTTCAGTACCTTAATTACTACTAAATAAACTTGCGTTAACTCTCACTCTTACAAATGGTTACAGAGTCCATGTGGTTAGATAATTCTTCCTTATGGAAATTTAAACAGGCAGTAAGGATGCTTTTTAAAAATATCTGAGGGGCGCCTGGGTGGCTCAGTCGGTTGGGCGTCCAACTTCAGATCAGGTCACGATCTCGCTGTCCGTGAGTTCGAGCCCCGCGTCAGGCTCTGGGCTGATGGCTCAGAGCCTGGAGCCTGCTTACGATTCTGTGTCTCCCTCTCTTTGTGCCCCTCCCCCGTTCATGCTCTGTCTCTCTCTGTCTCAAAAATAAATAAACGTTAAAAAAAAAATTAAAAAGAAATATCTGAATCTCAAAAATTAAAAAAAAAAAAAAAGAGGGGCGCCTGGGTGGCTCAGTCGGTTGAGCGTCTGACTTCAGCTCGGGTCATGATCTCACAGTCTGTGAGTTCAAGCCCAGCGTTGGGCTCTGTGCTGACAGCTCAGAGCCCAGGGCCTGCTTTAGATTCTGTGTCTCCCTCTCTCTCTGACCCTCCCCTGTTCATGCTCTGTCTCTCTCTGTGTCAAAAATAAATAAACGTTAAAAAAAAAATTATAAAAAATAAAAAAGTAAAAATATCTGAATCTCAGGTCACCTGGGTAGCTCAGTCAATTAAGCATGTGACTTCGGCTCAGGTCATGATCTCATGGTTCAGGGGTTTGAGCCCCACGTTGGGCTCTTTTGCTGTTGGCACAGAGCCGCTTCAGATCCTCTGTCCTCCTCTCTCTCTCCCCCTCTCCTGCTCTCTCTCTCTCAAAAATAAACATTTAAGAAAAAAAATCCAAATCTCACCTATTGAACATAAACTTGAATAAACCAAGCAGAATCAAAGGTACTTTCAAATAAAGATCATTCTTCAATACATTGTTCTAAAAATATTTTGACATCCATAATCTAGTTGTAAAGAGGAATTTTATGTTTTGTTTACATTTTTTTAATGTTTGAGAGAGGAGGAGAGAGCACATGGGTGGGGGAGGGGCAGAGAGAGAGAGGGAGAGAGAGTCCCAAGTAGGTGCCATGCTGTCATCACAGAACCTGATGTGGGGCTTGATCTCATGAACTGTGAGATCATGACTAGAGCTGAAATCAAGAGCTGGACGCTGAATCGACTGAGCCACCCAGGTGCCTTGTTTACATTTTTGTTTTTAATTTAAGCACTCTGAGCTGGTCCCCTTTGACACAGCTGTTTTCCCCTTTCTTTTTGACTGATATGAAGTTGATCATAACTGAAATCTCAAGACATTTGGTATTCATTCATTATCTTTTAGGTTAAAGAAATCATTTTCTTTTGATACTAGTTTCTGCAAACAAATAACAATGCCTCTCATTGCTGAATGTGCTAAGCTCTTTATATGTATCATCCTTTGAAATCTTCACGAGAATCTTAAAAATTAGATTAGAAACTATTATCGTCTTCATTTTAAAAATGAGGAAATTTAGGGATGTCTGGGTGGCTCAGTGTAAGTGTCCCTCTCCCTCTCTACCCTTCTCCTGCTCTCGCTTTCCCTCTCTCTCTTTTAAATAAATAAACTTAAAAAAAAAAAGGGCAGCTGGGTGGCTCAATTGGTTAAGCATCTGACTATTGATTTCAGCTCAGGTCATGATCTCGCAGTTGGTGAGATCAAGCCCTGTGTGGGGGCTCTGTGCTGACAGCACTGAGCTTGCTTGGAATTCTCAGTTTCCCTCTCTTTTTCCCCTTTACACGTGCTTTCTCTCTCTTTCTCTCTCTCTCAAAATAAGTAAACTTTAAAAAATAGAATAAAATAAAAATGAGGAAATTCAGGCACAGTGACTTAGTATCTTATCCAAGATTAGCCAGCTAAAAAATGATGGTGCTGTGATACGCACTTTTATGTGTAGGAGTCTAGAGCCCCCACTTCACCACTCTGCTATCTGTTCTGTAGCTGACATTTTATATTTACATGTATTTACACACATATATATTTGTGTATATATATAAAATGTATATATTGCATGTAAACTTATGGACGTGTATATGCATGAAAAATTCAAATAAAAGCAGCTACTGATTTAATCAAAGCTCCATGGAGTGAAGTATAAAATGAAGTATGAAATGAGCAATGCTTTAAAATGTAAACCATTGAGGGGCGCCTGGGTGTTTCAGTCAGTTAAGTGTCCAACTCTTGGTATCAGCTCAGGTCATGATCTCATGGTTCATGAGTTCAGGCTCTGTGTTGAGCTCTTTGCTGGTGGCGTGGAGCCTGCTTGGGATTCTCTCTCCTCTCTGACCGTCTCCTGCTTGCTCTCAAAACAAATAAACATTAAAAAATGTAAACCCTTGACTATGTTTTCTGTTATGTTTCATCTTATCTCAAGAATGTGCTGTTGAATGTCTAATCAAGGCAATTCTTTTGCCTTATTTGGTTTTTTGCCAGGGAAGAAAGGTGAGTTTTTATTTTGGTATAAATTATTATTTTTTTGACAAATAAAAATTATATATATTTAAGGTATATTTGATATATGTATACAGTGTGAAATGATTATCACAAACTAATTAATGTATTCATCACCTCTCATAGTTACCATTTGTGTGTGTGTGCTGAGAACACTTCGTATTTATTCTCTTTAGCAGATTTCAAATATATAATACATTAACACTATATTAACTAATAATGGTATGTTATTATTAACTAATGTATACTTGATATAATTAAAACAATTTTTTAAATATTTATTTATTTTTGTGAGAGAGAGTATGAGCAGGGGAGAGGCAGAGAGAGAGAGGGAGACACAGAATCCGAAGCAGGCTCCAGGCTCTGAGATGTCAGCACAGAGCCCAATACAGGGCTCAAACCCATGAACTATGAACTCATGACCTGAGCTGAAGTTGGATGCTCAACCGACTGAGCCACCCAGGTGCCCCGATAAAATTTTTTTTAAAGTTTCAGCAATAGTACAAAGAACTTTTGGACAGTCTTTATTTAGATACACCAGTTATTTATGTTTGCTTTAGCATTCTATTTACATGTATACACTCAAAATTTTTCTGAACCATTTTAGACTTTACCACTAAATACTTCATTATTTCTTAGAACAAGGACTTTCTCTTCTATAACTACACCATAATTATAAAAATTGGGACTTTTTTTGGTGTTATGAGTTCTTTTGAAATTGCCTTTTTTTTAAATCCCTGGGCTCAGAGTCCCTGTGGGGCATTGTACACACACCCACACACACCCACACACACCCACACACGCACTAACTGTATATACTTAAGGTACATACCATGATTTGATATACATATAGTGAAATGGTTACTACAGCCAAACTAATCAATATATCCTTTCCCATATAGTTTTTTTTTTTTTTTTGTAATGAGAGTACCTGATATTTACTCTCTTAGCATATTTCTAGTATTCAGTACGGTATTGTTCAATTATTGAAGTCATCATGCCTTTATGTTATTTATTTTATTTATTTTTTTTAAAGCTCCATATCCAATGTGGGGCTTGAACTAATGACCCCAAGATCAAGAGTTGCATGCTCTACTCGCTGAGCCAGTCAGGCACCCCTATCATGCCTGTATATTAGGTCTTTAGATGTATTCATCCTATACAGCTGCAACTTTATACCCTTTGACTAACATCTCCCCATCTCCCATTCCCTACCAGCCCATTAGTAACCACCTACTCTACTCGCTGCTTCTTTGAGTTTGACTTTTTAATTTCCTCAGATTCTGCATATAAGTGAGATCATACAATATTTGTCTTTGATTTATTTCACTTGGCATAATATCTTCCAGGTTCGTCTATATTGTCACAAATGGCAGTATTTCCTTCTTTCTCATGGCTGAATAATATTCCATTGTTGACATATAACACATCTTTTTTTTTTGCCTTTTTAAAAATTGTTGTTTATTTTGGGGAGAGAGAGAAAGAGAGAATGAGCATGTGCACGAGAAAGGAGGACAGAGGATCCAAAGCAGGCTCTGCACTGAAAGTGTGGGGCTTGAACTCACAAACTGTGAGATCATGACGTGAACTGAAATTGGGTCAGGTGCTTAACCAACTGAACTACCCAGGCTCTTTATCCATCTTCTGTATCTATTCATCCATAGGTAGACACTTGGGTTGTTTCTGTATCTTGGCTGTTGTGAATTATGCTGCAGCAAACATGGGAGTGCCAATATCTCTTCAAGATTCTCATTTCATTTCTTCTAGATGTAGAGTGGAATTACTAGATTGTATGAGGGTTCTATTTCTGATTTTTTGAGAAATCTCAATGCTGTTTCCTGTCTTGGCTGTACCAATTTTCATTCTGGTCAACAGGATGCAGTAGTTCTCTTTTCTCAAAATCAAGAATTTTAACATTAAATTCAATATCACTGTTGAATCCATACTCCATATTCAAATTTATCATTTATTTTAAAAATCTGCTTTATCGTTATTTTATTGTTTTTATTTATTTTTAGAGCGAGAGAGAGAGAGAGAGAGAGAGAGAGAGAGAGAACATGCACAGACATGCAAGTGGGGAGAAGGGCACAGGGAGAGGGAAAGAGAGAATCCCAAGCAAGCTCCACACTCAGTGCAGAGGCTGATGCAGGGCTTGATCCCATGCCTGTGGGATTATGACCTGAGCCCAGATCAACAGCTGGATGCTCAACCGACTGAGCCACCCAGGTGCCCCTCCTTCAAAGTTATTTTAAAACATTCTGATCCATCATCCAGTCCATGCATCCAATCATGCACTGCATTTAGTTGTCTCTTTAGTCTCTTTTAGTCTGCAACAGTTACTTAGCTTTTCTTTTTCTTTCTTCATTGTGATAGGTTTGAAGAATATAGGCCAGCTGTTTTGTAGAATGTCCCCAGTTTGGCTTTGTCTGCTGTTTCCTCATAATTAGATTCAGATTATACATTTTTAGGAGGAATACCACAGAATTGTGTCCTCAATGCATCATACCAGGAGATACTTGATGTTTATTTGTCCCAATAGTGGTTATGTTAACTTTGATCACTTGCTTAACATGGTGTCTGCCTGATTTCTCTACTGTAACGTTCCTATTTTTCTCTTTGTAATTAGTAATTTGTGAGGAGATACTTTGAGACTATGTGTCCTTTTCCTAATCAGATTTCATCCACTAGTTTTAACATCCATTAATGATTTTTCAACTCCATCATTTCTTCTACATTTATTATTTGGCATTCCGCTGTAAAAGTGGGCTTTCCCTTTTTCTCTATTTGTTTACTTATTCATTTTCAAGAACTATGAAAGATCTAGGATTGTACCCTACTTGCAAACTAATAAGTTAGCCTGTTACTGTTTCTTAGATGCTGGCAGAGGTACAAGACTCCTGGGTCTGAGCCAAAGGACTTTATTATTCATGGCATGGCAAACTGCATGAGATTCATTTGATTTGCATTGGTTTCTCACATCCCCCAAGTCCCACAGGGATGATGCAGGTGAGCCTAGATGGATTCCTACATATGCAGTCGGTTGTGCTATAGCAAAGGAGCACTGAACTTTTGGGATTCACCACTTTTATAGTAGGTGGAAGCAAGCCTGCTCTTTGTCAGGAGTTGGGAAGACATTACCTCATCCTTGAGGGTTGCTTGCTGCACACACAACCCTGAGAAATGGCCTAGGTAGAGAGTGGTCAGAGCCTGGCCTACTGACAGAGAATGTGCTGATTGCCTCTCCCAGCATTTCATGTATTTATATCAGTACTGTATATACTTAGGGATTTCTGTTTTATTCAGTGAGTTATAATCCATTACTCATCCTTAGTTATTTGGCTACTGGGAGCTCCTTCAAGATGGTTCCTGTGTCCTTTTGATATGTGTCCATCATTCTTTGAGCAGTTTCTTACTTTTTGGCACATGATGTTATAGGCTATATTAGTTTCCTAGAATTGCCATAGCAAAGTACCAAACACTGGTACTTTGTAGTTGAAAACAACAGACATTTATTCTGCCACAGTTCTGGAGGCTAGAGGTCCAAAATCAAGTGTTAGCAGAGCCATGCTATCTTTGAAGGCTGTAGGGAAGAATTCTTCCTTGCTTCTGCCAGCTTCCAGTGGCCGTAGGCATTCCTTAACTTGTGTCAGCATAACTCCAGTCTCTGTCTGTGTCTTCACATGGCCTTCTTCCCTGCATGTCTGTATCCAAATTTCCCTTTCCTTTTTCTCACACAGACACCAGTCATTGAATTTGGGGTCCACCTCAGACCTCATCTTAATTGTCCCCCCACCCTGATTTTTGAGGTATAATTGGCATAGAATATCATGTAAATTTAAGATGTAAAACATATTGGCAGAGTTTGGTAAGATGGCAGGGGAGTAGGAGAACCCTAGGCTCACCTTCTCCCACTGATGCAGCTAGATAACTATGAAGTCATTCTAAATACCTAAGAAATTGACCCGAAGACTGGCAGAACAAACTTCATAACTAAAGGCAGAAAAGAGGCCATATCCAAGAATGTAGGAAGTACAGAGACGTGGTTTGGAAGCGAAATGGGTTGTGGCCACTGCAGTGGGAAGGGAGCCTTGGTTGCGGAGAAGAGTGAGAAACAGACTAGCACACAGGGGAGCACATGGGGAAAACGAATCTCCATAGCAGTTGGGTTGGAAGGGTTTTAAGAGGGGCTGGATTTCATGAACTCTTGCAACCAGCAGGGCTTAAAGCCTTGACTTTTCAATGTCGGTGGGCTTGGCTTGGGAGAGCCTGTAGGGATTGGGGCTGCTTTTGGAGAGAAAGCAGGACAAACAGCCTGTGGATGTATAGTGTGGAAGCAATGATCTGAAGAGCGCCTCTGGCACAGTGGGAAAGTTATTAGCTCATCTCAGAGTGTATGCCAGAGAGGCAGAATTCATGGAGAAATCCCTCCAGGAACAAAGGAACTGGCAGATGCCATTGCCCTCACCTGCCCCACAGCATAAGAACAGAGCCTGTGGGAACCAGCCCATCACCAACACTTGCTACTTAACTTGCTTACACCAAGCCCTTCACCCCATGTTTCGTTGGAACCACCCTTCCCAGTCAGGCTTGTCTCAGTCCCAGGATGGCAGGACCCTTCCCCAAAAGACCAGCCCAGACTGTTGTCCATACCACATCTCCCTTCTGGGAGTTTTGCAGGACCTCAGTTCTGGAGGCAGTGGTGACAGGTCACATTTCACAAGCAGATCAGAGCACACCTACTTAAAACTTAACCACATTCAGGCCAGGGACAAAACACTGCCCACAACAGGCAAAGAGAGTCTCTGCAGACAACTGTCCTGAAGGAAAAAGCAGCCAGGACACAACAGCAGAGCACACACAGCACACATTAGAGGCACTCCCTGAAACACCAGGTCCTGGGAAACAGGGGACACTACACTGCAGGACACTATAGGACGTCTTCTTCATAAGGCCATTACCCTCAAGAACACAAGAAGTAGCTGGCTTTTCTAACACAGAGAGAGAGGCACAGAAACTTTGGCAAAATGAGACAACAGAGGAATTTGTCCCAGATGAAAGAACAGGACAAGGCCACTGCTGAAGATCTCAGTGAAACAGATAGAAGTAACATGCCTGATAGGCAATTTAAAATAATGATCACGGCGGGGCAGGGTGGCTGTTGGCTGAATGTGACTCTTAATTTTGGCTCAAGTCATGATCCCATGGTTGTGGGATCAAGCTCTATATAGGGCTCTGTGCTGAGTGTGGAGCCTGCTGAAGATTCTTTCTCTTGCTCTCTGCTCCTCTCCCCAACTTATTCACTCTCTTTCTCTCTCATTAAAAAAAATAAATAATGATTATAAAGATACTCACTGGACTTGAGAAAAGAGTGGAAGACATGAATGAGACCCTTAACAGAGATGAGGAATAACATAGCAGAGATAAAGGTTTGAATAAATGAAATAAAAAAATACACTTGATGGAATGAAGAGCAGGCTGGAAGAAGCAGAAGAATGAATTAATGACCCCAAAGACAGAGCAATGGAAAGTAATCAAGCTAAACAAAAGAGAGAAAAGAAAATTAGGGAGAATGAGAATAGACTTTGGGAGCTCAGTGACTCCCTCAAACATAACATTCATGTTACAGGGACTCCAGAAGAAGAAGAGAGAAAAGGGGGTAGAAAATTTATTTGAAGAAATAATAGCCAAAAACTTCCCTAATTTGAGGAAAGAAACAGATCTCCAGATCCAGGAGCCACACAGAAACTCCAACAAAATCAACAAAAGCAGATTCACACCAAGACACATTATAACTAAAATGACAAAATGTAGTGATTAAAAAAAAAATTTAAGTAATGAGACAAGACAGACACATACAAGGGAAACCACATTAGTCTAACAGTCTAACTTTTTTTAGTCACTAAACCAGAAATATTAAAGGTGACTTTGAGTGGAAAGGAGAGACCAAGAGTGACAGTATGGAAGTAAGAAACACAAAAGCAGTAAACATAAATATTTCTGTATAAAAGCAATCAAGGAAATAACAAAAAGGTGTAAAGTGTGACATCATATACCTAAAATGTGAGGAAGAGTAAAGAATGGGTTCAGACTTAAATGACTATCAACTTAATATATAGACTGCTCTGTGCAGATGATATTATATACAAACCTAATGGTAACCACAAATCAAAAACCACTAATATATATGCAAATGATAAAAACAAAAGATCTATCACTAAAGAAAACCAGGAAACCATGAAAGAGAAGAAAGGATCAGAGAAAAACTTCAGAAACAACCACAAAACAAGTAACAAAATGGCAATAAGTACATATATCTTGATAATTATTTTGAATGTAAAAGGATGAAATGCTATAATCAGGACACAGGGTGACAGAGTGGATTAAAAAAAAAAAACCATCTATATGCTGCCTACAAGAGACTTATTTCAAATACCTGCAGATTGAAAGTGAGGGGATGGAGAAACATTTATCATGCAAATGGATATCAAAAGAAAGCCAGAATAGCAATACTTATATTGCACAAAATAAACTTTTAAAACAAAGTCTGTAAAAAAAAGACTAAGAAGAACTCTATATAATAATAAAGGAGACAATCTAACAAGAAGATATAACAATTATAAATATGTATGAACCCAACATGGAAGCACCCTAATACATAAAACAGTTAATAACAAACATAAAGGAACTAGTCAATAGTAATATAATAATCGTATGGGACTTTAACATCTCACTTACATCAATGGACAGATTATTCAAACAGAAAATGAACAAGGAAAAAGTGGCATTGAATGACACCCTGGGCCAGATGGATTTAACAGATATATGCAGAGCATTCCATCTTGAAACAGAACACACTTTCTTTTCAGGTGCATATGGAACCTTCTCCAGAATAGATCACCTATTAGGCCACCTAATAAGTCTCAAAAAACGCAGAAAGATTGAGGTCATTCCATGCATCTTTTCTGACCACAATGCTGAAATTAGAAATCAACCAAAAGAAAAAAAACTAGAAACACCACAAATGCGTGGAGGTTAAATAACATGCCACTGAACAATGGATAGGTCAACCAAGAAATCAAAGGAGAAATAAAAAAAAAAATTGGAAACAAATGAAAATCAAAACACAACAGTCCAAAACCTTTGGGTGGGATGCTCCAAAGCAGATCTAAGAGGGAAGTTTATAGCAATACAGGCCTACCTCAAGAAGCAAGAAGAATCTCAAATAACCTAACCTTACACCTAAAGGAGCTGGAAAAAGAACAACAAACAAAACCCCAAACCAGAGAAGGAAGGGAATAATAAAGATGAGAGCAGAAGTAAATGATGTAAGAACTTAAAAAACCAAACAAACAGATACATGAAACCAGGAGTTGGTTCTTTGAAAAGATAAAACAGTATTCACATACACATCGTATATACTTAGCCTCTACTCAATATATACACAATACTCATGTATGTATTTGTATAGTACCTAACCCAGACTATAGATACAGACATATGTATGTATGTATGCACACACACCTGCCTAACCCTCTCTCATATCTCCTATATTTATACTTATATATTTATGTGCTTATATATTAAAAACCACAAATTTATTTTCATACCTCTAATTCCAACCCAACACTACATTGGGTACATTTTAGTCTTCCCTCTTCCCGTATTTGTAACTCCTTTCTCCAACACAATCTTGGCTCCCAGTATTCTCATTATATTTACTTATTTGTTCAAACTTCGTCTACACAGAAAGTAGTTTCAGAATTGTTAACCTATAGTACTGTGAAAAACAAGCTTATTAACTGAAGTTCACTATTTTTTAACAGGGCGTTTTTGTTTATTAAGGTAAAATTTATATACAGTGAAACGTATAAATCTTAAGTGTATAATTTGATGTTTTAACGAATATTCAATACCATTTTGTAAAAACCTTGGTGAATTTGGAGAATTATTGTATCCTGGTCACTTTTTCTTACTGCCACCTAATTGACTTTAGTCACTTGGGAGATCAGGATTCTTTTTAACGTGAATGCTCTAAACCATGCAGTAATCCTGTTCTGAAGTGGCCACCTTGCTTCTCAACAGGTATCATTGACATAAAGTAGGAACACCAAATTGTAAGTCCTATAACAATTTTAATACATTTCTCACTCTGGATAAAAAAGATTAATAGTTCTAGAAGAGTATATTTTCCAAATTAAAGAATTAAATGTTTTTCCATAATTTCTAGCTAATATTTGATATTTTTATAGCTCCTTTGAAAAGATTCTTGTTCCAAGGTGCATAGTGTGATAAATACTGTTTTGTTTTTTAGTCCCATATGATGGCTTTTGAGCACTATAGCAAAATGCTTGAATTTGAGCTTATTTGTTATCTGTTTGTCCTGTATTAGGCAAAAATAAACACATACACACCCCACACACAATGCTCTCTCTGTAAATCTCATTTATCAAAAGATTAATATCATGCATTTTGCATATATAGTTAAATTTTTATCCTAATCTGTAAGAGATTATTGTTTCATGTTGAACTAAATATGAAATGAGGCCTTTGGTCCTATTTTGGATATTTGTTAAGGTATTACTGATATTATCCATTAATTCTCATTAATTGTATATTTATTGTGTGCAAATTATGGCTCTAGGTGCCGGGCATATAACAATGAACAAAGGAGAACCTCTCCTCCTCTTAAGGAGCTTATAAAGTATAAGTAATAAAATAAGTAAATATTATAGTGTATTTGAAGGTGATTAATGCTATGAAAAGAAAGTGGGAGAGGATGTACAGGAGGTGGGATTACAATTTTAAATATGATGGTCAAGGAAGGCTCACTGAAAAGGTGACATTGAGCATAGATTTGAAGGGGTGAAAGAGTGAGCCATATAGCTGTCTGGGGAAGAGCATTCTGTATAGATGGGACAGCCAGTGCAAATACCTTAGACAGAATCATGCCTAGTGTGCTTTTGAAACTGCAAGGACTGAATGGTATATATGGCGATGGGGAGGTGGGCAGAGAAGTAGGAAGAGGTAGAGTGGAGCACAGGGAATAAATAGTCTACCCTAAGGATTATGGCTTTTACTCTGAATAAGAGGAATAGACTCATTAATTGTAAATTTGTGAGAAAGTTCGGGTGTTTTTCTATATTGTCCAAAAAGTAATGTTTTACTGAAAGTAATATAGGCATATGCAAATATGTAGAAGACTATCAAATGAAACTTTATATTGCCCCGCACATCATATACTCTTTCAGTTATATTTTCCAGAAGTATCTATCCACTTGTGACTGTGTAATTATGCATGGATACCTTTATAAGACTAAACTATAAATTCGTTCTTTTAAAAAAATGGTCTTCATAGGTTGAACATTTATTTGACATACAGTTGGAGGTTAATCTGGACAGTTCCTGCAGTTGTATTTGCTCTCTACCTCCATGCCTACTCTAGTAAAACCTCTTGTGGCCACCAGAGGGAGCAAAGTTCACTATGAATAAGATGAGATTTTACTCTTAAGAATTTTTTTATTTTATTTTTTTAATTTTTTAAATATTTATTTTTGAGAGAGAGGACAGAGCACAGGCAGGGGAGGAGCAGAGAGAGAGAGAGAGAGACAGAGACAGAGACAGAGACAGAATCTGAAACAGGCTCCAGGCTCTGAGCTGTCAGCACAGAGCCCTAAGCGGGGCTTGAAGTCGGGAATGGCGAGATCATGACCTGAGCTGAAGTTGGACACTTAACCAGCTGAGCCACCCAGGCGCCCCAGCTCTTAGGAATTTCTAAGGCTTTCAAGTGTATTTCAGTGGTATCGTTAATACCTTGGTTCTCGCCATCTAGTCTCTTGCTCTTTATTTTTTTTTTTTTTGACTCCTTAGATTTTTAAAACTTTTATGTTTACTTGGGATCTTGTCAATAACTTTATTTCTCTTTACCTTACTAGTGTGATGACTTTTAGACTAGTGTCTGTTGTATTATATTCGTGTGTTGTACATGAAGATAAATAGCATAAATGAGAGAACTGATACTCCATTCTCTTTTGTTCTGATAGCCAAATAAGTGGTTATCTAGCTGTCCAGTAGCCATCTAGCCTTTTGTAAAACTTGCTATATTCATCTGTGGTTTTTATAGCATCGTCCTACCTATCAATTGATCAATAGAGTACATAAATTCATATGTATAAATATACTTACCCATGATCTCACGGTTCATGGGTTTGAGCCCTGCATCAGGCTCTATGCTGACAGTGTGGACCCTGCTTGGGATTCTCTCGCTCTCGCTCTCTCAGTCCCTTTCCTGCTTGCGCTCACTCTCTCTCTCTCTCTCTCTCTCTCTCTCAAAAATAAATAAATCTAAAGAAGTAAGTATATTTACCTATAAATGTAGTCATAACTTTTAAAATTTACATTAAAAAATACTGGGCAGATATGTTTACTTTTGCCAAAAATTTATCTTTGATCTTTTTCTCATCATTCAGATTTAACTTTTTTTGACTGTTACTTACTGGTATTGCATTGGGTACCAATTCAGTTTAATGTGCTTAATGAAAGGCACATTGGCTGCCTTATGCTAGAGAATCATTCTTTAGGCTACAGTCTCTCATATGTTAAAACTCTCACATTAGAAAGAGCCTTATCTAACCTTTTTTGATGATAATACGTCTAGCCCACAGGCTCCTGAAAGCCTAGGACCATGCTGGGTTCATCTATGTATCCTGGCCATGCTGCCCACTGGGCAATGCCATAGAAGGAATCTAGTAAATAGTTTTTAGATTATTTCTTCTTTCTCAAATAACTCTAATCTTTTTACATTTGTCTCACAGGAGGTATTTCTAACCCTTTTCTGGCTCCTCTCTTGTTGCTTCAAGTTCCAGGGCATAACTTATACTCAGTATTAGGGGGATTGCTTTATTTAATTCAGCAGCATTTATAGAGCATGAGATATGCATGGTGTTATTTTAACTCCTGAAAAAAAGTACCTGGAGATAAATAGAAAACTCATCATTTATGGTTAAGGACTAACAGTGTTGCTGAAGGGAACACACAGGGAAAGTGAATTTTGAATGAAGTTGTGAATGTGGTAAAGGCCATTTTTGACTTGATAGAAATATTCATAAAGCATGAAGTCCGCATGATTAAATACTGTTTTGCCCAAGGATTCAGCTTATGTTGATGTTTCTCCCTACCATTCTTGCCATTTTAAGTATAATCTGTGTTGATTATAAATGTATTTTTTAGCTCTGACCTTTTCTATGATCCTGATTACAGCTTTTTAGACCAAGGTTACAAAAAAGAAAAAAAAAGAGAAATGCCTGCAGAGACAAGGCCATTAACATAAAAGAATGAAGTGGGTTGGAATTTATACACAGTTGTGGGGATTATGGTTTACAGAGGTGTGTAGGTCCTATTTACACAGGAATCCCAAACAGGTTCCACGCCATCAGCACAGCAGGGCTCAGACTCAGGAGCCGAGAGATCATGACCTGAGCTGAAATCAAAGAGTCAGATGCTTAACCGACTGAGCCACCCAAGCACCCTTGTGCTTAGCACTTTGAATTTAATTTTTCTTTCTTTTCCTATTATATTACAAATTTACCCAAAATTAAGATTATATTTATATTCCTTGTAGCAGGACAGTATCTGAAACAGAAGTGGATCAGTAAATGTTGAATTGAAATGATCTGGCAGTTGTGTCATGTGTGATGCTGGGGGAAGGGTTGTTTTGCTTTATATAGCTTTCCCAATTATAATAGTGCCAAGGTAATAGGAAATTGAGTTAAGACGTTGTATACATTGAATTCTGAATGCAGTGTCTTTATTCCTCTTTTATATGGCTTGTGTTCATGTTTTCTCAG
This sequence comes from Lynx rufus, assembly GCF_022079265.1. NCBI lineage: Eukaryota > Metazoa > Chordata > Mammalia > Carnivora > Felidae > Lynx > Lynx rufus. Next base: position 36,145,126 of record NW_025814829.1, on the reverse strand, counting down.
GTACGTTGTATATGGATTAATTGAGTTAGATTTTAATTGGCTTAAGTAGTGTATTCCTTATGCAGGAACATGAAAGTTAATGCCTATTTAACTGCACATGTAGTTTTGGGTGAGCCAGAGAGGAGAAACTTTAAAATTGAAGAATATTTGAAATAGGCATTTATCTAGGATAAACCTATTTTTTTTTAATGGTTATTTATTTTTGAGACAGACACAGCATGAGCAGGGAAGGGGCAGAGAGAGAGGGAGACACAGAATGTGAAGCAGGCTCCAGGCTCTGAGCTGTCAGCACAGAGCCCGACGCAGGGCTCGAACTCATGAACTGTGAGATCATGACCTGCGCCGAAGTGGGACGCTTAACCGACTGAGCCACCCAGGCGCCCCTAGGATAAACTTATTTTTAAAAAGAGCTTTATGTAGTGTAGAAGAATCTTGCTACAAAAACAAGGCAGGAATGTCCAAAATTCCTTGGCTGGATTGAATGGTGATTTAGATAAATTGAATTGTCTTTTAATTCAGTGGACTGTAGAGGGCAGTGTTTCACAGTTTAAAGTTACTGTGATTTCCTGTGAATGTTAATAGACTTATTTTGTGCTTATTTTGTGTTTTTGTTTCCCTTATAGACACACATTATAGTAACTGTAGGGTTAGAAATTTAAAAAATTTTTATCTCTATTTAATATATCAAAATGTAATGTTTCGATGAAAAATAAGGATATAGTTTCAATAAAGAACATCTTTTATTTTTACATTCAAAAATGTAGGCTTGGAATAGTAGATGAGAACTAAAAATGAGAAAGGATTTTATTTTCCTATTTAATTCATATAAGGAAAATAAACGATATAAATTTCATTTGGTAATTAAATTTATTAGAAAATTAGTATCTTGTGTAATTAAAATTTTCTTTTACAGAAGAATTCTTAAGACTTTTCTTTGTGCAGTAGAATAGGATATATTTATTTGTGAGTAAAGCAATTACACATTTGACTAGACATAATTCAATTATGATATTAAAGACTTAGGCAGAAGAAATAGTCTAGAAATAGTTTTTTTTGGAGTGGGTTATTATTTCAGATTTATTTTATTTTTTTATTTTAGAGAGAGAGTGCAAGCTGGGGAGAAGAAGGGGAGAGGGAGAGAGAGAAAGAGAGAGAATCTCAGGCAGGCTCCACGTGCAGTGTAGAGCCCAATGCGGGGCTCAGTCTCATGTTTGTGAGATCACGACTTGGGCCGAAATCAAGAAGAGTTGGATGCCCAACCGACTGAGCCACCCAGGTGCCCTTCAGATTTATTTTAATTAAAAAACAACTTAAGTGTATTAGTTAGGAATTAGTAATTGAAAATGCATTTTATCTAGTTTCCAGATTATAGATTATTTTTTCTACTGGAAAACCATTTGTTCTAAGAGTAGAACTCTATTATAATATGTTTTGTTATTAGAAACAAATATTGAATATACTTAGGGTCAAATTGATTAGCTTCCGTGTACAGGTAATTTCTGATACAGAGAAGCATGGTGTATTAGTAAAAACATAAAATGGTCTACCCTACTGATTTTATAGAGGGTGGTACAATATGGAGCTGTAGAATTCGTAATACTTGTGTGCATGCATGTATGTGTGTGTTTGCATTTGCCGTTTTAATCTAGTGGTCCCCATTTGTGGTTAAAAAATGTATAATGTTTTGGTTAGTTTCAGGGGAGAATTGACAAATAGGATAATCATCTGATGTATCCATTGGGTATTTTCACATTCCTTCTTGCATTTACTTGTCCTCTCCTGTTATATTTGCCAATTGAAGAAAGGAAGAAGTGGTGTGCATATGCCTGTATGTGTGTGTATGCAGAATTGAGTGACACGTTGATTCTTTGTTAAAAAAATAATTTAGTGACATAACTTAAAATACATGAATGGTTTTAGGACTAACATTCTGTCTTTAAATAGCACTGTAGTTTTTCATCATAGATCTCATGCAAAATTACCTTGGGATAAACTTCTAATGTTTTCATTGATATTGGTGGGAATGGATTGCACTGGAACCAGATACTGCTATATAATGTGTATTTGCTTTGATATTTCTTCTTGAAGTACATGGACATAATAAATAAATGTTGTCATCTTCCACTTTTTCAATTTCTCATTAGGTTAAATATTTCATATATTTGAAAAAATTTAGTGGAATTCTTAGTAGTCTATAATTTTAAATTAAGTAAAGGAAAATATATTTAGAGAAGTTTTTTTGTGTTTTTTGTTTTGTTTTGTTTTTAATGAGATGTGTCCCACCTGCTCTTGTTAACATATACTTAGGTTTTACCATAGCATTTTCCCATCATACAGTAGTTTTGACACAGGGCTTTTTTAAATTTAGGGCTTGAAAAATCTGCTAATTTGGATTTGAAACCCAGTGAAGGAAGATAATTTTTGTTCCCCATTTATTTTAAAAACATAATGATACAAAAGTCAGCAAAATTGTATATTGCAAACTTAATGTAGAATTGTTACAGATTTCTCCTGTATTTTAAGCCAGTCTAATAACTTCATATTTTATAACTTTTAAAAGAGAAATATACAACAGATTTGTTTCAGTATGGCTTTATAGCTTTAATTCTTTCTTGACAACATAGTGTTACTCCTTGTATTTACACTGGATATAAGTGAATATTGACAGAATCATTAATAAATCGGAAATTGTAAAATAACTGAAAAGTGTCCTCTTTGTTCTGAAATTGAAGTCTTTATAATGTTTTAGGTAAGAATTCACAGTGTTTGAAAATATTTAGAAGTATTTAATGTTAGATTTACAGTGAGGAGAGGGGCTCCTGGGTGGCTTAGTCAGTTAAACATCCAACTTTGGCTTAGGTCATGATTTCACGGTTTGTGAGTTTGAGCCTTGCGTAGGGCTCTGTGCTGACAGCTCAGAGCCTGGAGCCTGTTTCAGATTCTGTGTCTTCCTCTCTCTCTGACCCTCCCCATTCATGCTCTGTCTGTCTCTCTCTCAAAAAGAAATAAACATTAAAAAAAAATGTAGATTTACAGTGAGGAGAAATCTTTTTTTAAAAAATTTTTTTAAATGTTTATTTCTTTTTGAGACAGAGACAGAGTGCAAGCGGGAGAGGGGCAGAGAGAGAGGGAGACACAGAATCCAAAGCAGGCTCCAGGCTTTGAGCTGTCAGCACAGAGCCCGATGCAGGGCTCAAACTCACAAGCTATGAGATCATGACCTGAGCCGAAGTCAGACGCTTAACCTACTGAGCCACCCAGGTGCCTCTGAGGAGAAATCTTAATATGGACTGAATATTATAATTTCAGAGTTTTAACCTTGTAAGTAAGAACAACAGTATATGTATGTATAAACTGATATCAATGTAGGTATTAATCTCTTAAAACAGGTATAAGATTATAAGAAATATTTTGATCAAGTGAATCTAGAACTTCTACTTTGGTGGTGATGGTTTGTTAGTTTCTTGTGTGTATGTATACATGTCTTTTAAATTTCCTTCATATTACTTGCTGTCATTTAGCATTCAATATCAGTAATTGTAGCAGAGCAGTTTGAGGGTATTACTAAGAAATGAGATATATTAAAACCTAAAAAATAGCGAAGTTGTGTTTACATATAGTGTTAACATTGCATCCCAAATAATCCTATTTGTATTGCTTACTTAAAAAAAAATGCTTGTAATTGTCCCCTATTTAATGTTTTTAAAATTCTGAACATTGTTTTGGATATCAAAATTTTATAAACCTAGATGGATAATGTTTTTCAATTTAATTTTAATTCCAGTGCAGTTAACATACAGTGTTTTATTAGCTTCAGGTGTACAGTGTAGTGATTCAGCAGCTCCATATATTACTCTTTGCTCATCAAGATATGTGTACTCTTAATCCCCTTCACCTACTTTACACATCCCCTCTGGTAACCTAGATGGATAAATTTTAAAGTTGATTTCCCTTCCCATCCCCCCAAATTTGGATCATGTGCACAAGTTTTACATGTTGAAAGATAGAATGTTTCAAAGTCTGATATTTGTACAATAGCTGGCTAAATCCTTTTTATCACTACTTTAATCTTTGTGTCCTTTCTATGAATTAATTTTTCTAGTCACAGAGCGTTTCTCTTGTATATGCTTTATTCTATGGAATTATTCTGTATCAGTTACTCTAGTACTGTACTAGGTTTCTGTATTTCCAAGTGCTATAGTCTTTGTTTTCTTTTTAGATCTATTTGTGTTGTAAAACTAGGGGTGATTTATTGAGCCTTTTCAGGCTGCATTACTTAGTGTAAACTAATGGTGTAATCCCGCTGAAATCTTATAATAATAATGATTAATTATTTGTCATCTTCTGAAGTTTTAAAAGAAATGATCTACTTTGGAATGTGATTTTCTCGGCAAACTCAAGATTACTTATTTTAACCTTCTTCCTCTAGCATTTCTGTTGATCAGTGTAAAATCATGAAGTCATCCAATTCAATTGTGTCATAGGTATGACTTAAAAAATAGAAGATTTTATGATTTTTACAATTATCGATTTTACACGCACACACACACACACACACCCCTACACACCTACACACGCACTTTGTAGTATGTCCCAGGGAAATTTAAATGGGGATATTTCCCATTAGTCCATTAGTCCATTAGTCCAACAAGTAACCTCTTTTGGCTTTATCCAGAGTTTCCAGGGATGCCTGGTGGGGTGCTTCAGCTGAGTCTGTACTTGATGCTGTCACCTTCTGATACTGAGACAGTCTTGGTCTATCAGTAAGGTGTGAGCATTTCCTACTCTGGCTTTTTGCCAGGTGTCATCTACCCAGATGAACCAACCCTGAGTAATGAAGTAATGGAAGAGTTAATATATTTTGTACCCAGATAACCCCAGCAGAGCATATGTTAGCTTAAAGGATGAGTTTGACATTAGTTGGAACCCCTCAGATCAGGCCTTGTCCTATTTCTATATAAATTGCTAAAATTTCAGCACATCATATATAATTAAGTGCACAACTTTAGTACTTAGAGATGTAAACATTTTCTGTATGTACAGATGTGTGTGCATGTGTATACATGCATGTGTGAAAGAGGTTTTTGATGAAACACATTGATATAAACCTCTGCTGAGGCTGAAAACCATGTATATTCAACAACTTGTTATACCAACCACACTTATTTTTTCTTTGATCATTCTTATGCTTAGATAAAATCTGTCGCCTTTTTATTACCTTATGCTTGTTGGAAAAGAATGAAGTGTCAATTACCTCCTTCCTTACAAGATGACAGATTAACTTTTAATTACTTGTATCATGTTGGAATAAGAAAATACCAGTTGCAAAATGAACAGGACAATAATTCTTAAATTGCAAATTTCTGTTTATGTTATTTCTATAAGTTAATGCAAAAAGCTCTGAAATATGGGAAAACTTAGAATGTACTTCTATTCAGATAACACTTTTAAGAAATGGGTTGAATAAAAAATTGAATAGTTAAACATTTTTATCCATCTCCACACAATGGCATTTGTTTTTTTTTTTTTTTTTCTTTAAATTTTTTTTTTTTTTCAACGTTTTATTTTTATTTTTGGGACAGAGAGAGACAGAGCATGAACGGGGGAGGGGCAGAGAGAGAGGGAGACACAGAATCGGAAACAGGCTCCAGGCTCTGAGCCATCAGCCCAGAGCCCGACGCGGGGCTCGAACTCACGGACCGCAAGATCGTGACCTGGCTGAAGTCGGACGCTTAACCGACTGCGCCACCCAGGCGCCCCTCCACACAATGGCATTTGGTTTTATTTTTTTTTATTTTTTTATTTTTTTCAACGTTTATTTATTTTTGGGACAGAGAGAGACAGAGCATGAACGGGGGAGGGGCAGAGAGAGAGGGAGACACAGAATTGGAAACAGGCTCCAGGCTCTGAGCCATCAGCCCAGAGCCTGACGCGGGGCTCGAACTCACGGACCGCGAGATCGTGACCTGGCTGAAGTCGGACGCTTAACCGACTGCGCCACCCAGGCGCCCCGGCATTTGGTTTTAAATGTCACTTCAGTCATGTACATAAAAATCATGTCAACTTGGGGCTCCTGAGAGACTCAGTCAATTGAGCATCCAGTTCTATTTCAGCTCATGGTTTGAGAGATTGAGCCCTCCATTGGGTTCTGCACTGACAGTATGGAGCCTGCTTAGGATTCTCTCTCTCCCTCTCTCTGCCCCTCCCCCGTTTGTGCACATGTGCACATGCACATCTCTCTCTCAAAATAACATTTTAAAAAATCAGTTCAACTTAACTTTATATATTTGTACAAATATATTTTACAGTGAACACAAATAAAATGGCCTCTTAATGCCTGGATATGATAAGATGTTGCGGATGTAGTATTTGTATGAAAAAGTAAAAGCTATGTTCCTGCTTTTTTTAGGCCTTTTTTTGTTTTGCTTTTTTAATTTCTGTATACTGGAGTTCTTCATCAGCTGTGCAAATATAGAATCATAGGGGGCTCGAGATCTTCTAGGTATTTGAAATATTGTAATATATTCCCTAGTTTAAGTGTATGCTGTTTTACAGATAGCCTTCATTTCATGGAGAGTCCTGTATTTAAATAATTCATATCATTGCTATTCTAAGAAGTGCTTTTGCAGTCAAACATCTGAAAGGTGATTGACTTTTTTCCCATAGCTCCATAATTTATAAGAAAACATAAAATGAAAAGACTAGACCAAGATGATTTTGGTGCATGGTTATAATCTTAATATCAGTACAGAAAAGACGAAGACTAAGTCGGTTCAGAATAGACTGGTTAACTAACTGATCAGCTTGAAAATTATATAACTCTTTTTCATTGTTTGTGTTTGCATTTAATTTGTAGGTGTTGGGTGTCTTTGATTTTATGTCTTTTGAGAAATTTATGATCAGGTACTTTATTTATGACATTGTAGTCTCAGCTTAGGCAATTGATTGAAATACAATATAGGGAAATTTAGTGTGTATTTTTTAAAAGCTTAAATTGGGAAAATGAACCAACCGTGCTAATGTGGAATTGTCTTGGAGCAACTAAGGGAATGGCATGTTAATTTCTTTATACTTGTATTGGTCTTTTATTGTTAAAATATTATTTTAATATGATATTTGATATCATAACATTTGATATGATTTACTTATGCCGCTTTGTAGTATATTGTCATTTTAAAGGTGTGAAGGAAGATTATAATTCATTGAGATTATATATGTATATGTTTGTAAACTCTAGAATGTAATACAAATATAAATTATTTTATACCAACTGTAGTTTTAACAGATGCAAGAATTATATTAATATGGTACTAAAAATAAAATGGGTGTTACTGTTGCTGAGGTTTGTGAGTGAAAATGTAGCACATGGTAGACTATGTTGAATAAATGACCAAGTTGAAATTACAGCGGAATTATTTGAGGGAAAAGTTAATTCATATCTTTCCTTTTTGTGACTGCAAACCTTGAATAGTATAGGACTGATTTAGTTAAGTCTAAGTCCTGTCCTTTTTATGCAGAGTTGGAAAATATAGTTTTTCTCTGTATATATCCAATCTGTCAGCTGTGTGAATTAGAGTTTATTAACCAAGTTGAAAATAAATATCTTCATTTTAAAGAAAAAGACAAAAGATGTTTGTGATCTGAAGAGAAACAATAGATTAATCGATAAGGAGGGTGTGGGGTGTGTGTGTGTCTGTGTGTGTGTGTGTACGTATGTGTATACATAAACAATAAAATACTACTCAGCCATGAAAAAGAATGAGGTCTTCCCATCTGTGACAACATGGATGGATCTAGAGGGTATGGTGTTAAGTGAAATAAATTAAAGAAGGACAAGTACCATATGATTTTATTTATATGTGGAATCTAAAAAACAAAATGAACAAACAAAACAGAAACAAAGTCATACAGAGAACAAATTGGTGGTTGCCAGAGGGAGGGTGGGAGATGGCTGAAATAGGTGAAGGGGTAATGATTAAGAGGTATAAATTTGCAGTTATATAATAAATAAGTCCTAGAAATATAAAGTACAGCATAGGGAATATAGTCAGTAATATCATAATAAAGTATGGTGACCGATGGGGACTATACTTATGGTGAGCATTGAGTAATGTATAGGATTATTAAAACACTATGTTGTACACCTGAAACTAATATAACATTATATGTCAACTATAATTTTTTAAAAAGGCTTGGATTTGAAACACCGTCTGAAAACAACATTGTTTTCATTCTCACTATAGAGTACTCCTCTTCTAGAGGCAGTGCTGTTTATTCACATCACAGTGCATGAGAAGTAAGATCTTCTTCCAGGTATTCCAGGCACAGTTCCTAACTTGAGAGCAAAAATATTACTAACTTTCAGCTTTATAGTCAAAGCTTCCATGTTTGTTGGTCTTTCAATTTTTAGAGTATGGCAGAGATGAAAAGGGAGAGAGTGGGGTAATGGATTGACCCTTGGGTACAATGCAGAAATTAAGAAAAAAAAAAACAAAACACAATCAGGATAATTTTTGAAAGGGAAAATGGTGATGAGAGGAAAAAGAGATGTTATCGCAAATTAGGGTCTGAATTTCTTTGTACCTGTGTTTGTATGGAAAAAACTTCTATGTTGGGGATGCTTATCTTATGATCAAAACCCTACAGTGATAAAAGGAAATTTGAACTAGACACTGGCAATGAAGTTTGATTGGTTTAGAAACAATGATGATGGCAAGCTGGAGTCATTGTTCTGACTGATAACTTAAGCATTCAGGCCAGAGCTCAAGGACATATGGAAACTGGATGGAAATGCAAACTTTTTTTTATATATCCAAGTTTCCCTAAATGGTACAAAATGTGATTATGGAAACTGGGGATAAGGAAGTTGTGTTTTTGCCTTGTCCTCTTCTGTTACAGCTATGGACAGAATAACCAGTGAAGATATTTTATGTTACCATATTTAAGCTAGCTGCTGGTCTTAAGTATCTGATTTATAGTAACCCAGAGTAATTTTAGGGAATAGGGTAGCACTGAGAGTGACAAAATCCTGTAGTTTAATTATAGTCTTGAAATAGAATGGTGAGAAATGGCACCTGGAATTTAAAGGAATAAGCCATTCCCAGAAGAAATAGTGAAAGATGCTTGATCTCACTAATAGTCGAGAAATGTAAGATAAAACATTGTGTGCTACTTTTCTTCTGATAGATTGAATTAGAAGCCCCTTTGGCAGGGCATGGGGCAGTCAGCACAGGCATGCACTTTTAGTGGAGTGTAAATTGGCAGCAGTCTTCTAGGAGATGATTTCTTTGCCTCCTAAAACCACTTGCCTGCCCACTTAGCTTCTTTTGGTATGAGGACCACCTTCAGCAGGATTTCCTACCCAACCAGACTCAAAGAGGCTTTGATTCTGTCTGCTTCTTCCAGGTTCAGGTGATCAGGTAGGGTATGTGCGGTAGAAGCTATTGCCCAGCAGCTATTTGAAGCCAAGAAGTTCAGGGGGCAAAGTTTGAACGGGTAGAGACAGGAAATGGGACAGAACTGACAGTTATATAGCTTTTCCTTTCTTCCTTTCTTTTTTGCCTGTTCTGAGACAGTATGTCCATTTAGCCTGACAAGAAGACATCCTCTGTTACCTAGGTCAGTGAAGCCAGCTCAATAACAATATCATCTTTTATTTGCTTTATCTTCCTTACCTGTCTCACTTCCTTTTCCTTCTTATTCTTCATATCCTAAGATTTTACCTCCTAAGAATTCCTTAGTTTGGAAGATTTGCCCCAGATTCTGTTCTTTAGGGAATAATAGGTCAAGAAGCTAGCAATCCACGTCCAAGACTCAATTTCATAAAAATATTTGCAGTTTCGGGGCACCTGCGTGGCTCAGTTGGTTAAGCATCTGACCTCAGCTAGAGTCACGATCTTATGGTTTGTAAGTTCAAGCCCTTCATCAGGCTCTACACTGACAGTGTGGAGCCTGCTGGGGATTCTTTCTTTCCCCCTCTCTCTGCCCCTTCCTTGCTCTTGCTCCCTCTCAAAATAAGTAAATCAACTTAAAAAAATATTTGCGGTTTCTAGAAGATATATGTTTGTGGATGTACATTGCAGCATTGTTTACCTTACTGAAAAGTTGGAAACAATATAAATGGTCTTTAGCAGGGAAGTGTTTAAATAATGATATACAATGGAATGCTATCCAGCAATAAAAAGAATGATATTGAAAGTTGTCCATGATATATTATATGAGATAACGTGCAGGTCAGTATGTTCAGTTTGATCCCATTTGGGAAAATTAAGCCACCCAATGAATCAGACACAGGCGTAACATTGAAAGAAATGATGTCAGACTGGGGAAGAAAGTGGGGAGAAGGATTTTTACTTTTCCCTTTATGTACGTATGTAAAACTGATTCTCCCCCCCCCGCCACATTGAACATGTAATAAAACATTGGAAGAAGAATTTGCTACTTAAATCATTTAGACAACTGGGAAAGTTATTAAAAATGTTTAGGAGAGAGAAAATATATCAGAGTGCTTAGTCCATCCAATTTTAGTGTTTGGGGATCATGCAGAAACTAACTTTTAAACTTTATTATGTAGGGGTGTGTGTGTGTATGCTTAATATAAACTGGGGCATTATTCTGAATGCTTTGTAGATATTATCTTACTGGTTACAACAACTCTTATGAAGTAGGTGCTAATAGTACTTCTGTTTTACAGATGAGGAATCCAAGGTGTAGAAAACTTAAAAAAAAATACCCCACAAAACCAAAACATTACTTGACATTATATAGATTTAACTGTGGTTAGGCAAATCCAGTTTTGCCTAACTCCAGCGTGTGACGTTTTAACTATATTGTTTCTATCTAATTCAGTCTGATAGCACCTAGTTATCACAACCTAAATATGATCTGATTGCAAGGTTGCTTACAAACTACTTGACATAGATAGCCCGGTTTTATTGGTATTTGGTGGGTAGGAACAGATATTTTTAACGTTTGTTTATTTTTTGAAAGAGAGGGAGAGGGAGAGAGAGAATCCCAAGCAGGCCCCACCCTGTCAGCTCAGAGCCTGACGTGGGGCTGGATCCCACAAACCATGAGATCATGACCTGAGCTGAAATCAAGAGTAGACGCTTAACTGACTGAGCCATCCAGGTGCCCTCAGATTTTTTTTTTTTTAATCAAAGTGGAAATCAGTTTTTTTTTTCTGATTGTAAAAAATTTTATAGAAACTTGGAGACAACACAAGTTTTTGGATAAAAGTAAGAATTGTTTTAAAGATAACTATTGTTAATGTTTTGGTGTTTGTTTTTTGAAATTTTTATGTGAACATTTGTATACATATGTAGTTAGAATTTTAAAAATTTAATTTTTTCCCAAATGCATCATACCACTCAGATGATTTTTTTTAAATGTTTATTTATTTTGAGAGAGAGCGTGTGCAGGCACGAGCTAGTGCAAGCAGCAGAGGGGCAGAAAGCAAGGGAGAGAGAGAATTCCAAGCAGACTCCATGCTGTCAGCTCAGAGCCCGACTAGGGGCTTGATTTCAGGAACCATGAATCATGACCTGACCTAGTGGAAATCAAGAGTCTGACGCCCAACCGACTGAGCCACCCAGGCACCCCTTCTCAGATGATTTTTAAAAATCTACTTTACTTGCAGTTATCATAGTCATCTTTCCTTATCCGTGCATGTGTGTATAAATTTCTAATGACTGCCTAGTATTCTGTTGTGTGGATAAATCCCAATTAATTTAGCCAATATTCTATGTTTGGCTGTTCAGCTGGTTTTTTTTTCTCCTTCCTTCCTTCCTTCTTTCCTCTTGCAGGTAATGCTGCATTAAATGTTTTTCTACTTATATTTTTATACGATTACCTAATTATTTCTTTAGAATGATTTCCTAGAAATCAGTAGCCAAGTTTTATAGTTTCAGGTCTTGATTAATGTCTTAGATTCATTGAGCAATGCATTATTTGTCTAGGAAGAAATACAATCTCATGTTTTAGTCACTTGTGAATTTTCATTAGTGGTTAATAATTATTTAGTACTCACATGCATATTGAGTACCACTGTGAACATTGCACCACATTACTAGGTGTTATTTTCAGAATTTTCCTCTGGGGAAATCTGTGACTACAACCCATAAGCTGGAGTTGCTTCAGAGTAAAGCCTGAAAGCAATATATAAGAATATTATTCCTTAAGATTTGGAGGAAAAAGAATGAAATATTATTTTAAAATCTATATAAATTATACTTTTCCTTTATATAGTGTTTACTTACATTATAATTGATTATTAGTACTTGTCTCTTCCATTCTCTAAACTTTAAGCTCCAAGAGGTAAAGAAAACATTTATCTGTTTAGGTCACCCTTGTACTCCCAATTCGAAGTAACTGTACGTTGAATTATGAATAAATGAGAAATAATATGTTTATACAGGGAAGTATGATATCTGTTTCCTAGGTTATTTGTAGAATTGTAGCTACCAAGCTTTGTCTACGGCCATACCACCCTGAACGCGCCCGATCTTGTCTGATATCAGAAGCTAAGCAGGGTCGGGCCTGGTTAGTACTTGGATGGGAGACCAAGCTTTTTGAATACATATATGATGTTGCTAAATATAATGTTTTAAAGCTATATATGTGAAACCAGCATTCTCAATTCATTTAATTAAACTATTTCATTTTATATGTCCATACCATTTCATAAAGTGAGATGGTGAACCACCATTCTGTTTCCACATTATGCAGTTATAAACTCAGGGTCAGACCAATACTGGGAGGCAGCAGACTAATGCATCACTATTACAAATGATATGCCCCAAAGGAGTGTTTACTGGTTACTTTAACCAACTTCTAAATGAATAGCTTAAGACCACAAATAATTAGATAGGGTCTGGAGTAAAGAATTCCTATAAAATGCATGGCAAGTTTCTTGGTATTTGAAAGTGTTAACTCCTTTATGCTGATTTTTGTTCTAAGTTCTCACTGGTGTTCTCTGTATAGGTTTTTCAACTTTCACTTGTACGTAGTTAAAGCTAGATAATCTTTATTGTAACTATAAGAAAATACAAGTAAATCACTTTAGAAACAGCAAATTTTCTGGGCCAATTGAAAAGTATTTCTTGGGGCACCTGGGTGGCTCAGTCAGTTAAGCATCCCACTTCAGCTCAGGTCATGATCTTGCTGTTTGTGAGTTTGAGCCCCACGTTGGGCTCTATGCTGACGGCTCAGAGCCTGGAGCCTGCTTCAGATTCTGTGTCTCCCTCTCTCTGCCCCCCCCCACGCCTCTCTCTCTCTCTCTCTCTCTCACTCTTTCCTTCTCTCTTTTTCTCTCAAAAGTAAATAAACCTTTAAAAAATTAAAGTATTTCTTAAGCTTTTGGCATTCATAGTCTATTATTTTTGTGCATAGGCAAACTACTAATTGAAGGTAAATTTCAACCAAGATTTATCATAATTGTTTTAATAATAAAACAAAGTACTTTAAGTTTAAATATATCCAATAATACATTATTAATTTCCTTAACAAGTCAGGAAAACCAGCAAGTGCTGGGGAAGCTTTAGACTGTTGTTGAATGAACCTTAGAGTCAAACCACCAGCCTCCAGATCACTTTATAGATTGTCAGTGACTGCCAAAAGCCTAATGAACCTTAAAAAATGTTGATTTACAAAATTTAAAACACTGTCTATATTAATCCAAATTAGTTAGTAGAACTATCCTCTATGACTAGACTTAGATAAAAGGATATTAGGAAAATTAGTTTGATGTGCTTGGTGATTTTGTTACTATATGAAATATAATGATGCCTCAACTTCGGAATGTTTGAAATGGTTAAATGTGAAGACATGGCTTAAAATGTGTATTAATCAATGTTTTGCTTTTATTATTTACTTTTTATTCATTATGTTAATAGTTTATTTTTTTCTAAATATTCTTCTAAATCACGAAATTATCTAATTCAGTGGATTTTGGGGTAGCATACAAAATATTAAATTTCTGTAAGTTGTATTGTAGTACTGTGCTATAGCTACTGAATTACAAAGATTTAGTAATCATTTGTTTGCTTGTTTACTTATTTTTTACTCAGTCAATATGCCTAGCCTTAGTGCTAGATTTGGGGATACAAAAATAAATAAGGCATAATCCATTTTTTCAAATCCAAATCTAGTAAAAGAGAAAAAAATACTTAAACTGATCATTGTGGCAGAGTGTGAAGAATGCTAACAGCATTATGAGCACAGGGCTGTAGAATCATAACAATGACTATATGCTTGTTGACCATTGGAAAGCCATGGAGATAACCTGGGTCTCATGGTGTGAGCAGTTTTATTAGAGGAAGAAGAGGATGGAGCTGCATTTTGGGTAGAGGCAGAAGGCGCAAAGGAGTAGAAGCATAAGAGAGTTGGTTTGGTGTATTCAGAAAAGGGAGAGAAGTTTATTGTCTTCTTTATTATTATTATTATATTTTAATTTTAGAGTGCGTGTGAGCGGGAGAGAGGGACAGAGGGAGAGAGAATCTTAAGCAGGCTTCATGTTTAGTGCAGAGCCCAATGTGGGGCTTGATCCCACGACCTTAGGATCATAACCTGAGCTGAAATCAAGAGTTGGATGCTCAACTAGCTGAGCCACTCGGCGCCCCTAGATTGTTATTTTAGGATCAGCGCAAAGTTCTGTCTGGAGTCAGGAGAGACTGTTCTTTAAAAGAAAATATTATTTTGCTTTAAAATGTTAGAATTTATTCATGAATTCAAGAATATTTAGATGCTTCTTGGCAGATGTTGTATTCTTACCTGAAAATTATTAATGTAATGATTTTACTTTAATTGATAACAGTTTAGATATTGATCTAGAAAAATTCAGACACGGAAGAACTAGGTTCTATGACTTGATTTGAAAGAATGAGGAGATAGTTTAGAATAGTGTGCATATATCTGCAGTACTTAAATTTGGTTTAAATTGCTATAGGAAAATTACAGAGCAATATGTATGTCTAACATCCTTAAAACTTAAAATTTTTTTTTGAATTCTGAATGTGATATGTGAATAACATTCTAATATATACTCTCATAGTAACAGTGTAAATAAAAAGGCATTCTTAAATAATCATAGGATACTTAAAATGTTTAGTTTCATCCCATTGATTTTACTCTACTTATCAAGATATAAAAATAGAAACAATTCTGTCAAGGGTGTTCTCTTCTTTAAACTTGCAATTTCAACTGTGTAATGTTTGTTTTACCAGCATCTGAAGGATTCTCTTTCCTAAACCTTTGGTATCCAATGTAGTTTATTGCCTCAGCTCTTTTGTGAGATAGAACTTTATTCACTAGATTGTACTAGAGCTATTATTAGCCAGATGAAATGTTAGAAGGAACAAGTATCTCTCTAGTCCGAAGGAATAATCATTGGCAAATTCAGGAAAAAGGAAAGCCCACTTAGGTGAAGATATTCTGTAGTGCTTGGCATTTTGGTTACCAGTTTTAACTTATGTGTTGAATGTTGACTATACTAGACACAATTCTTTCAGATTAGTGGTTTGGGTTTTTTTTCCTTTTTCAGGATTGTAGACATTATTTGCTATAGCCTAGAAGTATCTTTCCTTCTGATAGTTTTGGAAGTGACAAAATTGACTCAGATTAAGCTTTCCATTAATAATAACTTAAGAAATAACCTAATGAGTTTGCTTCTGGCATTGTGATATTTTGGCCAATGTAGTTTAAAAATTACTATCTTGTGGGGCACCTGGGTGGCTCAGTCAGTTAAGTGGCCGACTTCGGCTCAGGTCATGATCTCACGGTCCGTGAGTTCGAGCCCTGTGTCAGGCTCTGTGCTGACAGCTCAGAGCCTGGAGCCTGTTTCAGATTCTGTGTCTCCCTCTCTCTGACCCTCCCCCGTTCATGCTCTGTCTCTGTCTCAAAAATAAATAAACGTTAAAAATTTTTAAATAAAAAAATTACTATCTTGCACTATATAATGCTTATTATTTACATTTAACTACATTGTCTATGAAAGTTTCTTTTAAATCACAAAGTATTATGGGTATCTTGAAAATAAATGATTCCAAATTTATTAATTTCTGTGGTGGTTACCACACAATTGTGAGGAACTGCTTCCAAATCACATGTGTAGTAAATATTTTTATAGAAATATGGTCATAAATAGTCCCAGGAAATCCCTCTTGAATATGCTATATTTACATTTCAATTTTATGTTGTTGGTTTGTTACTTTAAAATTGAATATAATTAGAATAAATAACATGCTAATGGCTTCATTTTACATTTTGAATCAGAGCCTGCTAAATTAAACCTTTACCCCCAAAATAGCATCTTGAGTAAGCACATGCAGTTTACTGTGTTTAAATGTTTTCTTGCGATAATGTGTTTGATGTTTTCCTTTATAAAATTTAAGAGTGTTCTATAAATACAACTAGATGTATAACAACACTTCCCTTGTACAAGCATCCCTCATTTAATAGAATTCTGAAGATGAGCAATTCATGAATTAAATAACAAATTGACTTAAATTTTTCCTTTTTCCCCATGGAACTTGAGGATCTTAGCATTGCACATACGTTATCAGATGGAGTGCCAAAGCCTTCTTACTGTGTATGTTATAGTTAAACTAAAATGAATGAGAACACCTTTTTAAATGTGCTGACAGCTATTAGTGAGATCCTAGTCCCTATTGCACAGACCTTTATATTGGGAATGGAATGGTCACAAAGACCAAGCTTCTCATTTGCCGTCATCTTTAGGATATTTGGTGCTAAACTGTTCATCAGCTGTGAGTCCTAGTTGTTCGTGTTGAGTCTCCTTAGCTAAACTAGGATTGAATATTTTAGTCTTTGGCTTTATGAGCTGCTGTTTCTTCACATCCAAGGATACCCTTAACAAACTGTAGGGATATAATTAGGGCAAAATGTTAGGAAATAGAATAAATTATAGTTATAATGGAGAAAGTACAAATAAGTTAAATTATTGACCATGGTTTCAAAATTAGAAATGCTTAAGGTGAACTTGAGCCAAATTACTGAAATATTTAGAGATTTCTCTTGAATAAGTGGAATATTTTAAGTTCTCTGTTATACTACCAAATTATCTGATGAGGTTGTCACTTTCTGTATATTAATACTACAAATAATTGTAGAGTTTGTAATATCAATTACTTTTAGAGATCTGTACTACTGGGATTCTAAAAAAATTATTACTTCTATTAGAACATTTGAAACTAAATGTTTTAAAATTTGATATGTTCTAGGTGTGATTAAATTACATATGGAGAGGAACAGTTTTATACTGGAATGTATTTTCCTCTTTATAATGAAGGTTAACAGGAAGATGACAAAAACTTGTCTTGTGCTAAAGTACTGAGGAACCATTAACTCAAATCTAAGTTAATTCTTAACATTCAAGTCCTCTGTAACCTGTATCTCTTTCCCCAACATTGTGAATCCAGACTTACCTCTAACTTGACATACTGTAAATTTGACTCCCATCTTACATGCTTTCTCATTGTCCCTCAAATACAGTTCATCTAGTATGCTTTTCTTTACTCATGCTGTTTTCTGAAATGCCTTCTGTACTTTTTTTTTTCATGTTTATTTTGAGAGAGAGTGCGTACAAGTGAGGGAGGGGCAGAGGGAGAGACCCGTGCTGATGTGGTTCTCAGACTCATGAACCGTGAGATCATAACCTGAGTTGAAATCCAGAGTCGGCCCCTTAACCAACTGAACCACCCAGATGCCCCCGTATTTTTGTTTGTTTGTTTGTAGCTCTGATTAATTCCTATTTACTCCGTGAACCTCTAGTCACATTAATTTTCCCCTTTCTGTAAATCGGTTAAATTTATTGTTATAGTGTACAATTTAATATTTGATCTTACTTCCTAAATCCCTGGTAACCCTAAGTGTCTTGATTGAAGGTACTTCAATTAACATACCTTCAAGTGATAAGGTTTGTTTTTAAAAGAGTGATTGCTTAAAAGTACTTACTGTGTTGAATTGAGTTGAACTGAAAAAAGGGATATTTATTAACATAAATTATGCCTCATAAGATGGCATATATGCTTTTCGAATGTGATTCTAACAATTATATATGTTTTCATTGTCTTTTTGAAAATCTCCAGTTGCTGAAACATGCTAATTCATTGAAGGGCTATTTTGAGCCATGCTGTAGAAGAGATATTTAAAATAGGATGGGGGACCCCAGGTGGCTCAGTTGGTTGAGTGTCTGACTCTTGACTTCGACTCAGGTCATGATCTCACAGTTCTTGGGATCAAGCCCTGCATCATGCTCTGCACTGACAGCATGGAGCCTGCTTGGGATTCTCTCTCTCTCACTCTCTCTGCCTGTCCCACGCACGTGTGCGTGTGTGCACTCTCTCGCTGTCTCTCAAAATAAATAAATAAACTTAAAAAAATAAACCAGGATGTATGTTATCAACATTGATAAAAAGTTAATGTTTACAGTAGACTTTTATGGAATAATACATTTAGTGTTCATGTATGTGTGTGTATAACATTTTATTGTATGAAAGTTCTCTTTATTCAATTAATTTTGCCTCCCTCAAAAAAAAGCCACTTGTTCTGATTTATCTTAGCCTCTTTCTCTTCTTAAATGATGGTAATTTTTTTTCTGACTACTGATTGTAAGTTTCCTTAATGCTGGTCTGATTATTGAGGTCTTTGGAGCAGTGACAGACTGACAGGCAAAGAGAGATGTAATTTTTTTTCAAGTCTGGTAGGCCAGTGAGCTAGCAACCTCTGATCTCTCACTGAGACAAAGTGAAATGGAGTAATTGAGACCTTTCTTCTATTAGGACTCTGCAGGTGAATGCAGATCCTTCTTGAACGAAGAGATTGAGGACAGTTCAGCCTACCAGAATGCTTAGGACCATAGATAGCATGTGGTGACCCCTCTCTGCTTACTAAGATAATCTATTTTCATCAGATGTTTGGGCCCCTGAAAGTTCAGGTTTTACTCCCAAGGAAATTTTGTCCCAGCCTTTGGCCCCTGTACCCTCTTCCTTTAGGCATACCCATAATTTCTTCTAGGCTTGTTTAGTTGTTGAGTCCCTCCAGCATGTTATATGGAGGGAGAGGGAGCCAAGGATATGTGTTTAGTCTACCATCTTCCTGCTTTTCAGATAAGTTTGCTGTCCCTGCTGTCTTTCTGGTGTTTCCAGAGTCCCCAGGTTTCCTAGGCTCTCGGTTCAATGTAATTTCCAAATACTGAGTAAGCTTTTGTTACGGTATGATGTTATGAAAGAATTTATGTGGACTGTGCAAAAGATCAACATTTAATCAGATTCATTGTGTGAATTTCTCCGGCATTCTTCATAGTTAATTGAAAGGTATAGGTAGAAATATCTTCTAGAATTGCATGTTGTTCCTATTTCATGGTTTATCAGTCTCTTATCAAAGGAATGTTCTGCGTGTCTGCTGTGCCTATATCCAGTGTATTCATACTCCTCATGTGCTTTCTTTGGGTGGAATTCCTGAACCAACTGTATCCAAGGAGAGTTTGCCATGAATTTTCTTTGAGCTGACCCTCAATAGTAACAGAAAATACCAGAGCAGTTGCTGCACACACGTTAATGGTCTTCTAATCTCCAGCCTTGCATGTAATTGCTGCTGTCAAATACAATTACTGTCTGCCCACGTTTCTTCCCCTGGGGGCGGTCGTGCCATGCCTTGATACATAGTTAGAAAATGAGAACAGAGTTTCCGAAACTTTTTGAAGGTTTTGCTTATAAACCTATCTACTTTGAAATTTTAAAACTATAAATTACCTTGCTTTTTTTTTTTATTTTTTAGAAGATTGACCGGAAGAAGTCTGACAGTAATAAGAGAAAAAGAAAAAAAGATTTGAAGTTTCATTGGGTGTAATTATATTTCTGAAGAATTAATTATAAATACATTTCCTTTATGGATTAGTACCATGTTGACCACAGTTCAGGAAATGTAATTCTAAGCTGGTGTTAATTTTTTTTAACAGTATACATACTAGCTAAATCCCTACATAATCTAGAATTAATTCAGTTTTGTGATTGTAGCAATAAGACAAGATCATAATGTAGTGGTTCATGATTGGAGATTGATTCCTTGATTCCACACCTGTCGAATGAACTGTTCTACATGAGTGAATTTTTCAGCTAACCAAATATATTCTTAAATAGCTAAGCTTTTTTATTTTTAGGTGAAAATTCTTTCTATGTGATTATGAGTTTCCTAGCTTCTTTAAACATCGTTTATTGAACACATTTTATCATTTTCCTTACTTTTCAGGGTTTTATATTTACTAATCATTGTGATAATTAATGTGATGAGCTTATGGGCTAGTGAGGATGCAGATTATTTATCCCTTCACCTACTGTCTCAATACTTTATGCTCTTTTGGGTGCTCTTTTTTTTTTTTTTTTTTTTTTGAGACACCGTAATTCATACACTGTACAGTTCACTCATTTGAAGGTTTTTAGTATGGTTACAAAGTTGTATAACTTTTACCACAATCAGGTATGAACATCTAAAAACCCAAATGTCCATCATTGGGTGAAAGGATGCACAAAATGTTATACATGCATACAACAGAATATTATTTGACTGTAAAAAAGAATGCAGTACTGATACATGCTACAACTTGGAAGAATCCGTGTTGTTCCATGCTAAACTGTCCTAAATGAAAGAAGCCATTCACAAAAGACCACATATATTATGATTCCATCTATTTGAAATGTCCAGAATAGGCAAATCTATAGAGAAACAGATTAGTGTTTGCTTAGGACTGGGGGAAATGAGGAGACTGATAGCTAAAGAGTATGGGGTTTCTTTTTGAGGTTTTAAAACTACGTGTTAGCTGTCAGTTTCAGTCTCCCCGTTCTTATTGCCAAATAATATTCTATTGTATGGAGATTCCAAATTTTTTGTATCCATTCATCCATTGATGGACATTTGGGTTGTTCCACCTTTTGGCCATTAAGAATAATGCTGTTAAACTATATGCTAACTTGGATGTAAATTTAAAAAAAAGAATAATGCTGTTAAAAAAAAGTGCTGTGCAAGGTTTTATGGGGATATATGTCTTCATTTCTCCTGGGTATATGCCTAGGAGTGGATTTGCTGGGTCAAATAGTAACTGTATGTTTAACAGTTTGAGGAATTGCCAGACTTTTTTCCAAAGTGGCTACAGCATCCTTCATTCCTGTCAACAGTGTATGAGGGTTTGGTTTCTCTACATTCTTGCCAACACTTGTTATTTTTTCACTTTTTGATTGTAGCCATTCTAGTGGGTATGAAATTGTATCTTATTATGGTTTGATTTACATTTCCCTGGTGTGTAATGATGTTAGGCATCATTGACCATTTATGTCTTTTTTTAAATTTTTTTTTTTCAACGTTTTTTATTTATTTTGGGGACAGAGAGAGACAGAGCATGAACGGGGGAGGGGCAGAGAGAGAGGGAGACACAGAATCGGAAACAGGCTCCAGGCTCCGAGCCATCAGCCCAGAGCCTGACGCGGGGCTCGAACTCACGGACCGCGAGATCGTGACCTGGCTGAAGTCGGACGCTTAACCGACTGCGCCACCCAGGCGCCCCTATGTCTTTTTTTAAAAAATCATGTTTCCCTTCTTGTAGGACTGTAATCTTGTAGTTAGAATTCTGTTTAGTGGTTGTCTAGACATCTCGAGTCTATTCCAACATACGGCTTTTAGCTTCTGTTAGAAGACTCATGAAAGTATACAATTTAATAAGTAGTAATAATAAATTAATAAGTATTAATAATTAATAATTAATATATTAATTATAATTATTATATTATAATTAATTATATATTATATTAATTATATACAATACATTCATTATATTCATTATAATATATTTATTACAATATAATAATTAATTATATTATAATTAATTAATTAATAATTAATAATAATAAATTAATAAGTCAGCCCAGTTAAAAAATTTTTTTAACATTTATTTATTTTTGAGACAGGGAGAGACAGAACATGAACAGGGGAGGGTCAGAGAGAGGGAGACACAGAATCTGAAACAGGCTCCAGGCTCTGAGCTGTCAGCACAGAGCCCGATGCGGGGCTCGAACTCACAAACCGCGAGATCATGACCTGAGCCGAAGTCGGCCACTTAACCGACCTAGCCACCCAGGCGCCCCCAGTTTTTTAACTCCAGTTATTAGAAGCTTCTTTCCATATTAGGCCAAAATCTACTTTACTGTCTTATTTTTATTGTTCTTTTCACATATATTCCGTATTTAGCTTTCCATGCCCAAGTCCAGTTCTTCATCTACAGAATAGTCCTTCATTGTTGTAAGACAACTTTGACATTTCCTCTTCTTCAGGCTAGGTATCCCTAATTTCTGAAATTGTTCTCCACTCCTGATTATATCAAGCCCTTTCACCATCCCAATCATTCTTGTGTGAAGAAGTTTCAGTTTCTTAGTATCTCTTACAGTATGGCTTTTGGAATTGTGAACAGATTCTTTAAGACCCAGTATGACCACTAGAGAATAGAACTTTTCTTTCATTTGAGTTCTGTACTTCTGTGATGTCATTTAAAATTACTTTCACATTTTTGGCAGTCACATTAAAATGTTAGTTTTTCTTTAACTTTCAGAGAACTAAAATCCCAAGTCTTTTTTTGTTTTAATAAATCTTGTTATGCAATGTCTGTCATGAACTATGTTTAGTACTTTATGTGTCCTCATATTAAATTACATTCATCTGATTCATTATATTTTTCCAACATTAAGATTTTTTTGGAGGGCGCTTGGGTGGCTCAGTTGGGTAAGTGTCCGACTTTCGCTCAGGTCATGATCTCGCGGTTTGTGTGAGTTCCAGTCCCACATAGGATCTGTGCTGACAGCTTGGAGCCTGGAGCCTACTTTGGATTCTGTGTCTCCTTTCTCTCTGCTACTCCCCTGCTCACGCTCTGCCTCTCTCTCTCAAAAATAAAACATTAAAAAAAATTTAAAAAGATTTTTTTGGGATCATGAGTGTGTTATCTATTTACAAGCTCTTTTTCATTGACCCTGTCATCAGGAAATTTGATTAGCATGCTTTTTCATACCTTGAGTCAACTATTGATGAAGATGGTATATAGGGATAGGGTCAAAGACTTAACTTCCAGTAGAAATTTAACTGGAGATTGATATTGATCCATTTATACATGCCTTTTGGTTAAGACAGTAATAATAAAAATAATAATTAGCTGTATTTACTGAGCTCTTACTATGTGCTGTGTGCTATTCTAAGTGCTTTAGATGCATTATTTTATTTCACTTTCACCACAATCCTACAAAGCAAACACTATTATTTGCATTTTCTGGAAGAAAAATCCTCAAAGTTAGGGAAGTTAATAATTTATCCTAAAGTTACATAGCTAATAAGTGGTAGAGTAGGATTTCAACACAATATGTTTCATTCTAAAATTAGTATAGAACTTAAATTCACTGTCATGTAAAAACCTACCTATCTGAAGCTGTGCCTTATTTTTCTTATCCATTTATTCATATATTCAAAAAATATCTATTAAGTGCCTTCTGTGTACCAGGCACTGTTCTAAGTTACTAGGGTACATCAGTGAACAATAATAGACAAAAAACCTTTCCCTTGTGGACCTTAAATTCTACCACAGGAAGACAAGAAGACAAAATGTGTAACATACAGGAGGTATTGGATTATAGTTCTAAATAGGGTGGTGAGGGTAGGCTGTGTTGAGAAAGGCAATATTTGAATAAGGACTTTAAATTGGTAAGAAAGCGAACTACTCAGATAACTGGAAGAAAAGATTACTATTCATTCCTCTTTGAAGTTATTCTTCAGTATAGTAGGACCAGAGATAGTTACTTAAGATTCTTTTTGATTACTGTAGAGGATCTAAAATATACTCTCTGGGGAACTGCTTCTTTATCAATCTTTCTGTGCCCCGTGTATTGCAGTTTGCCTCTCTTATACCTAAATAAGAGGAAGGGCCTTATATTGGCCAAGGAGATTTTTGTTTTGAGCCTTTTGTTTCCATCCATCAGTTTGTTCTTTGATAAAACAAGAACATATTTCTCTTTTTTTTCCAAGTGGGAAGCCAGAGAATCCACTAAAAGTTAAGAATATTTCTGGGTCTTTATCCTCAATAGGTTTCTTCGTGAATGAATTATAATTCCCAGAGGACATAATGTTTTTAAGTTTGCATTTCAAGAAGCTACAAAAAGAACCAAAAAAAAAATTAAAAAAAAATAGAAAGGTAAGTGGAAAAGCCAATAAAATAGAAAACAGATGTGTACTGGAGAAAACTCTGCAAAGCCAAGAGTTGGTTCTTTGAAGAGATTGATAAAACCCTAGCAAGAATGATCAAAAAAGAAGAGAAAAAAGACAAATGGCCAATGTCAGGAATGCAGAAGGGACACCACCAAATATCTCAAAAAATTAATAAGTAGATCTTATGAACAACTAAATTGATTATCTGGAAAAAATGGACAGTATTTTCAAAAAACCCCAAATCAATAACTTAGCAAAGCTGACTGAATAAGAAATGGAACAACTGAATAGTTCCATATCTATTAAGAAATGGAAAAACATTCTATGCTCATGGATTGGAAGAACAAATATTGTTAAAGGAGTTGACTCTTTAGAGACCTTACTGCAAAAAAAACCTCTGGCCCAGATAGCTTTACTGGTAGATTCTTTCAATTGTTTAAGGAAGAAATAATGCCAATCTTACACAAACTCATTTGGGAAACAGGAAGAGGTGGAACACTTCTCATTTCATTAAAAAAAAAAAAAGTTTACCTATTTTGAGAGAGAGAGAGAGAGCAGGGGAGGGGCAGAGAGAGACAGTCCCAAGCAGGCTCTGTGCTATGTTGCCAGTGCAGAGCCCAATGCAGGGCTTGATGCCACGAACAGTGAGATCATGAGCTGAGCTGAAGTCAAGAGGGGTGCTTAACTGACTGAACCACCCAGGCACCCCTCATTTCATTTTTTAAAGACCAGAATAAACTTGACACTTAGGCTTGGCAAGAACAATACCAAAAAGGATAATACAAATCAATTGCTCACATTAACATAGGTGAAAAAAATTTTAAATATACAGTATTAACAAATCAAATCCAGCAACAAATAAAAAGAATAACACATCATAATGAAGTAGATTAATTCTAGGAATGTAAGAGTGGCTTAACTTTTAAAAAGCAGTGTAATTTGTCCTATTAGGAGAAAAAAGAAAAAATCAATGATCATCTTGACAGAGGGAAAAAAAGATTGAACAAAATTTAATACCTATTCATGATAAAAATTAATAGCTGCTAATAATAGAAGGGAACTTTCTTAATCTGATAAAAGATATTTATAAAAGCCTATACCAAACACTGAACTCAAATAGTTTTAATGTTTGCATATTTGTTAAATGTTTTCAGTGCCTAAGTTGGCATATCTGATGAGTTCATGAATATATATTTTAAAAGTAATGATCATAAAACAATAGATACTGTACTTCATGAGTGCTATCCATCCATAAGGTAAGTAACATTGATTTGTACTTGTGGATTTCCTGATGACATTAATTAATATTCTGTGTACTTAAAATATGAATTAATATAAGTTTGATTTAATTATTTGAAATCTGCTCATATCAAACATAATACTTCTGTTAATGGGATCATACCAACCAGATTTTGAGCTGTGAATCAAAAAGTGTGATTTGCTGTAGGTCAGTGACATGTTGCTCCATTTTATATCCATCTGGCTTGTTTGTGCATGTGACTGATGAAATGTAGGTCAGAGGCCTGCCTATAGTTGCTGCAAGGTAGTCTTGGGAAATGAGGTTAAGAGGATTGTGCTTTGGAAAGTTGAGATCCACAATATGGAAAGTTATTAACATGTTGAAATAGTATTTTAAGGACTTTGGTAAGCCACAAATAACACATGTTCACTAAACTTGTCTTGCCTTGGGGGGCCTGGGTGGGTCAGTCAGTAATCTCAGGGTTGTGACTTCCAGTCTCACATTGGGGGTAGAGTTTACTTAAAAAAATAAATAAATAATCTGGTCTTGCCTGATCAATCTTTGTACCTCTCTTTCATGAAATCATCCATTCATCCTATTAAGATGGTTGGTTGAATGGCAAAAGCAATGGAAAAGAGAATGGAATGGAAATACACCTAGTTTAAACTTAAAAAGAAAGAAATACACCTAGTCTAGCACTACTAATTTATTTATTTGTATATTCCCATTCACTTATTCCATCAAAAATCATGTGTGATTATTGGAATTCTAGGAAGATGGCTATAGCCGTGGCTCTGGCATAACATTCAAATATTTTTGAATATTCCTAAATGTTTCCTTAATGGAATAACCAGAATAACTTAACCAGAAACTCTTAAGCAATATCTGTCAGATAAAATTGGGACAAACCATCAAGATTGGTGTAGCATTGGGATCTCCATAGGATGAAGCAGTAGGGAGTCTGACCTGAGAATGGCATGGTCCTAAAATTGCCAACAGCTAGTTTAGAGGATTTTGCACACTTCATGTCTGAGTACAAAGGATTTTTTAGAGCTGTCTGGGCTCTGGAACTTCCAAAATTAACCAAATTCCTCTTCCATTATAAAACCTTATACTACAAGGAATCTGCTGGAAATTTGATCACAACCAAACAAGACATTGACAGGCAAGACAATAGGAAAAAAACAGATAAAAATGGGAGAGGGGATCAGGGCCAAGCAATCTTGAAAGTATCCCCGAAGTCAGATTTTTAAGTACTTTATGAAAACAACAGAAAAAGGTGTAAACCCCAAGATCTATCCTGATCCACATTTCAGTCTTAAAAATTCAAGAACATTTATTTCATGTAAAGATGAGTAACAGAAAGGATTGTGATTGAATCCTACAAATTCTAAAAAGTTATTATAATTCAGAATTGTATTTTTTTTCTTATAATCCACAAGCTGTATTATTGGTGAAAATAATAAAGGTATGCTAATATTTTTATGGGTCTTGGTAAGATTGCAGTATTGCTTTCCAAAGAGTAATACCATCTTAGAGGCTTCTGGGAAGATGGCAGAGTAGGAGGATGCTGGGCTCACCGTGTCCTGCGGATCACTTAGATTCCACCCACACCTGCCTAAATAACCCAGAAAATCGCCAGAAGACTAGCAGAACGGATTCTCCAGAGCCAAGCGTAGGCAAGAGGTCCACGGAAGAGGGTAGGAAGGGCGGAGAGGCGGTGCGCGCTACACGGACTGGCAGGAGGGGCAGCCCGCCGGCAAAGCAGAGCCCCCGAGTCTGGCTTGCAAAAACGGAGGGGCCCGACGGAGTGTGTTCTGACAGCCAGCTGGACTTAACATCTGGAATGTTATAAGTTAACAGATCTGCTCGGAGAACGGGAGGGCTGGAGGACAATGGGAGGGAGAGTTGTTGAGCCCCGGACAACAGAGCGTAGCTTGGCGGGGAACAAAGGCACTAGCCAGCGCCATCTCCCTCGCCCATCACCCAGCCAAAATCCCAAAGGGAACCAGTTCCTGCCAGGGAGCTTGCTTGCACTGCACAAACATCCAACGCTGTGCTTCTGCGGATCCATCCCTCGGCGGGTCTGACTCCCTCCTGGTGCCGCAGGGCCCCTCCCGAAGTGGATCTCTGAAGGAAAAGTGAGCTGAGCCTGCCCCTCCTGCCCCTGTGCACCTTGCCGATCCACCCCAGCTAATACGCCAGATCCCCAGCACAACAAGCCTGGCAGTGTGCAAGTAGCCCAGACAGGCCACACCACCCCACAGTGAATCCCGCCCCTTAGAGAGGGGAAGAGAAGGTACACACCAGTGTGACTGCGGCCCCGCCCACCAGCGCAGGCTATTCAAGACAGCACAGGGGAAGTGCCCTGCAGTTCCGCACCACTCCAGGGTCTATCCAAAATAACGAAATGGACGAATTCCCCTCAAAAAAAACCTCCAGGAAATAACAACAGCTAACAAACTGATCAAAAACGATTTAAACAATATAACAGAAAATGAATTTAGAATAATAGTCATAAAATTAATCACTGGGCTTGAAAACGGTATAAAGGACAGCAGAGAATCTATTGCTACAGAGATCAAGGGACTAAGGAACAGCCAGGAGGAGCTAAAAAATGCTGTAAATGAACTGCAAAAGAAAATGGAGACGACCATGGCTCGGATTGAAGAGGCAGAGGAGAGAATAGGTGAACTAGAAGATAAAATTATGGAAAAAGAAGAAGCTGAGAAAAAGATTAAAAAATCCAGGAGTATGAGGGGGAAATTAGAGAACTAAGTGATGCACTAAAGAGAAATAATCTACGCATAATTGGTATTCCAGAGGAGGAAGAGAGAGGGAAAGGTGCTGAAGGTGTACCTGAAGAAGTCATAGCTGAGAACTTCCCTGATCTGGGGAAGGAAAAAGGCATTGAAATCCAAGAGGCACAGAGAACTCCCTTCAGACGTAACTTGAACCGATCTTCTGCATGACGTATCATAGTGAAACTAGCAAAATACAAGGATAAAGAGAAAATTCTGAAAGCAGCTAGGGATAAACATGCTCTAACGTATAAAGGGAGACCGATAAGACTAGTGACGGATCTCTAATGAAACTTGGCAGGCCAGAAAGGAATGGCAGGAAATCTTCAATGTGACGAACAGAAAAAATACGCACCTGAGAATCCTCTATCCAGCAAGTTTGTCATTCAGAATAGAAGGAGAGATAAAGGTCTTCCCAAACAAACAAAAACTGAAGGAATTCGTCACCACTAAACCAGCCCTACAAGAGATCCTAAGGGGGATCCTGTGAGACAAAGTACCAGAGACATCGCTACAAGCATGAAACCTATGGACATCACAATGACTCTAAACCCATATCTTTCTATAATAACACTGAATGTAAATGGACTAAATGTGCCAACCAAAAGACATAGGGTATCAAAATGGATAAAAAAACAAGACCCATCTATTTGCTGTCTACAAGAGACTCATTTTAGACCTGAGGACACTTTCAGATTGAAAGTGAGGGGATGGAGAACTATTTATCATGCCACTGGAAGTCAAAAGAAAGCTGGAGTAGCCATACTTACATGAGACAAACTAGACTTTAAATTAAAGGCTGTAACAAGAGATAAAGAGGGGCATTATATAATAATTACAGGGTCTATCCATCAAGAAGAACTAACAATTATAAATGTCTATGCGCTGAATACAGGAGCCCCCAAATATATAAAACAATTACAAACATAAGCAACCTTATTGATAAGAATGTGGTAATTGCAGGGGACTTTAATATCCCACTTACAACAATGGATAGATCATCTAGAAACATGGTCAATAAAGAAACAAGGGCCCTGAATGATACATTGGATCAGATGGACTTGACAGATATATTTAGAACTCTGCATCCCAAAGCAACAGAATATACTTTCTTTTCGAGTGCACATGGAACATTCTCCAAGATAGATCACTTACTGGGTCACAAAACAGCCCTTCATAAGTATACAAGAATTGAGATCATACCATGCATACTTTCAGACCACAATGCTATGAAGCTTGAAATCAACCACAAGAAAAAGTCTGGAAAACCTCCAAAAGCATGGGGGTTAAAGAACACCCTACCAAAGAATGAATGGGTCAACCAGGCAATTAGAGAAGAAATTTTAAAAATATATGGAAACAAACGAAAATGAAAATACAACAATCCAAACGCTTTGGGATGTAGTGAAGGCAGTCCTGAGAAGAAAATACATTGCAATCCAGGCCTATCTCAAGAAACAAGAAAAATCCCAAATACAAAAACTACAGCACACCTAAAGGAAATAGAAGCAGAGTAGCAAAGACACCCCAAACCCAGCAGAAGAAGAGAAATAATAAAGATCAGAGCAGAAATAAACAATATAGAATCTAAAAAAACTGTAGAGCAGATCAACGAAACCAAGAGTTGGTTTTTTGAAAAAATAAACAAAATTGACAAACCTCTAGCCAGGCTTCTCAAAAAGAAAAGGGAGATGACCCAAATAGATAAAATCATGAATGAAAATGGAATTATTACAACCAATCCCTAAGAAATACCAGCAATTATCAGGGAATACTATGAAAAACTATATGCCAACAAACTGGACAACCCGGAAGAAATGGACAAATTTCTAAACACCCACACACTTCCAAAACTCAAACAGGAGGAAATAGAAAGCTTGAACAGACCCATAACCAGCGAAGAAATTGAATCAGTTATCAAAAATCTCCCAACAAATAAGAGTCCAGGACCAGATGGCTTCCCAGGGGAGTTCTACCAGACATTTAAAGCAGAGATAATACCTATCCTTCTCAAGCTATTCCAAAAAATAGAAAGGGAAGGAAAACTTCCAGACTCATCCTATGAAGCCAGTATTACTTTGATTCCTAAACCAGACAGAGACCCAGTAAAAAAAAGAGAACTACAGGCCAATATCTCTGATGAATATGGATGCAAAAATTCTCAATAAGATACTAGCAAATCGAATTCAACAGCTTATGAAAAGAATTATTCACCATGATGAAGTGGGATTCGTTCTTGGAATGCAGGGCTGGTTCAACATTTGCAAATCAATCAACGTGATACATCACATTAATAAAATAAAAGATAACCATATGATCCTGTCAATTGATGCAGAAAAAGCATTTGACAAAATTCAGCAACCTTTCTTAATAAAAACCCTCGAGAAAGTCGGGATAGAAGGAACATACTTAAAGATCATAAAAGCCATTTATGAAAAGCCCACAGCTAACATCATCCTCAGTGGGGAAAAACTGAGAGCTTTCCCCCTGAGATCAGGAACACAACAGGGATGTCCACTCTCACAGCTGTTGTTTAACAGTGTTGGAAGTTCTAGCATCAGCAATCAGACAACAAAAGGAAATCAAAGGCATCAAAATTGGCAAAGATGAAGTCAAGCTTTCACTTTTTGCAGATGACATGATACTATACGTGGAAAATCCAATAGACTCCACCAAAAGTCTGCTAGAACTGATACATGAATTTAGCAAAGTTGCAGGATACAAAATCAATGTACAGAAATCAGTTGCATTCTTATACACTAATAATGAAGCAACAGAAAGACAGAGAAACTGATCCCATTCACAATTGCACCAAGAAGCATAAAATACCTAGGAATAAATCTAACCAAAGATGTACAAGATCTGTATGCTGAAAACTATAGAAAGCTTATGAAGGAAATTGAAGAAGATATAAAGAAATGGAAAAACATTCCGTGCTCATGGGTTGGAAGAATAAATATTGTTAAAATGTCAATACTACCCAAAGCTATCTACACATTCAATGCAATCCCAATCAAAATGGCACCAGCATTCTTCTTGAAGCTAGAATAAGCAATCCTAAAATTCATATGGAACCACAAAAGGCCCCGAATAGCCAAAATAATTTTGAAGAAGACCAAAGCAGGAGGCATCACAATCCCAGACCTTAGCCTCTACTACAGAGCTGTAATCATCAAGACAGCATAGTATTGGCACAAAAACAGACACATAGACCAATGGAATAGAATAGAAACCCCAGAACTAGACCCACAAAAGTATGGCCAACTAATCTTTGACAAAGCGGGAAAGAATATCCAGTGGAAAAAAGACAGTCTCTTTAACAAATGGTGCTGGGAGAACTGGACAGCAACATGCAGAAGAATGAAACTAGACCACTTTCTCACACCATTCACAAAAATAAACTCAAAATGGATAAAGGACCTGAATGTGAGACAGGAAACCATCAAAACCCTAGAGGAGAAAGCAGGAAAAGACCTCTCTGACCTCAGCCGCAGCAGTTTCTTCCTTGACACATCCCCAAAGGCAAGGGAATTAAAAGCAAAAATGAACTACTGGGACCTTATGAAGATAAAAAGCTTCTGCACAGCAAAGGAAACAACCAACAAAACTAAAAGGGCAACCAACCGAATGGGAATGACATATCGGACCAAGGGCTAGTATCCAAGATCTATAAAGAGCTCACCAAACTCCACACCCGAAAAAAAAATAATCCAGTGAAGAAATGGGCAGAAAACATGAATAGACACTTCCCTAAAGAAGTCATCCAGATGGCCAACAGGCACATGAAAAGATGCTCAACATCGCTCCTCATCGGGGAAATGCAAATCAAAACCACACTCAGATATCACCTCACGCCAGTCAGAGTGGCCAAAATGAACAAATCGGGAGACTAGATGCTGGAGAGGATGTGGAGAAATGGGAACCCTCTTGGGAATGCAAACTGGTACAGCCACTCTGGAAAACAGTGTGGAGGTTCCTCAAAAAATGAAAAATAGACCTACCCTATGACCCAGCAGTAGCACTGCTAGGAATTTACCCAAGGGATACAGGAGTATTGATGCATAGGGGCACTTGTACCCCAATGTTTATAGCAGCACTCTCAACAATAGCCAAATTATGGAAAGAGCCTAAATGTCCATGTCTTTATGAATGGATAAAGAAATTGTGGTTTATATACACAATGGAGTACTACATGGCAATGAGAAAGAATGAAATATGGCCCTTTGTAGCAATGTGGATGGAACTGGAGAGTGTGATGCTAAGTGAAATAAGTCATACAGAGAAAGACAGATACCATATGTTTTCAGTCTTGTGGATCCTGAGAAACTTAACAGAAACCCATGGGGGAGGGGAAGAAAAAAAAAAAGAGGTTAGAGTGGGAGAGAGCCAAAGCATAAGAGACTCTTAAAAACTGAGAACAAACCGAGGGTTGATGGGGGTGGGAGGGAGGGGAGGGGAGGTGATGGGCATTGAAGAGGGCATCTTTTGGGATGAGCACTGGGTGTTGTATGGAAACCAATTTGACAATAAATTTCATATATTAAAAAAAAAGTAATACCATCTTACAAGGTCATTAGGACTATTTGTGAGTACCTGTTTCACTACAGTTTTGCCAAATTGGATAATTTTGTTATCCTAATGGAATTAAAGTTTCTTGCTCATTGATTTAATTTGCAGTTTTAAGTATTTTAAACATTTGTTTTTTTATTTAAATTCAAGTGTAATTAGCATACAGTCATTCATTTCAGGTGTATAATGTGGATTCAACAGTTCTTTAAAAAGTTTTTTTTAATGTTTATTTATTTTTGAGAGAGACAGAGACAGAGTGTGAGCTGGGGAGGGGCAGAGAGAGAGGGTGACACAGAATCTGAAGCAGGCTCCAGGCTCTGAGCTGTCAGCACAGAGCCCAATGCAGGGCTCAAACTCACAGACTGTGAGATCATAAACCAAGCTGAAGTCGGATTCTTAACCAAGGAGCCACCCAGGTGCCATGTCCGCAATTCTATACATTACTCAGTGCTCATCACAAGTGTACTCTTAGTTCCCTTTACTTATTTCACCCATCCCCTTCCCCCCCACCACCACCACCTACTTCCCCTCTGGCAACCACCAGTTCATTCTCTATATTTAAGAGTCTGGTTTTTTGTTTGTCTCTTCTTTATTTCTTATATTCCACATATGAGTGAAATTATATGGTATTTGTCTTTCTCTGACTTATTTCAGCAAAAACACTAATTCAAAAAGATCTATGTACCGCTGTGTTTATTGCAGCATTATTTATAACAGCCAAGGTATGGAAGCAACCCTAGTGTCCATCCATAGGTGAATGGATAAAGAAGATCTAGCATGTATACATATGTGTGTGTGCACACACACACAATGGAATATTACTCAGCCATTAAAAAGAATGAAGTGTTGCCATTTACAACAACATGGATGGATCTAGAGGCTTTAAGTTGCCTTTTTAAATAATGAGACATGTTAAATGTTTTCCCAGGTATTGGTAACATTATTGATATTTATGTGTATATATGTGAGTAAAACCCTAAACCTCTGTGTAACTTCAGGTATTTAATTATTGCCTGCTTATAACCATGGTCTGTTTATCCATTGGCTCCTAATGTTTTTCTTATATATGAGGTTGTTCAGTTATATTGCTTATAATATTATAGAGATATAAGTTGTTTGTTTAAAACATAGCTACTTCTGCTTATTTTTACCATATTCTTACAGAAATGGTGTTTTAAGTATTTGAATGTTGATCTTTTATGATTTTCTTTGGTGCTTAAATCTAAGAAGATTTATATTTTCTGAATAGATACAAATATTCAGAATAATTTTCCAAAGAACATTTAAATATTAACCATTGTTTCTTTTCTAGAAACTCATAATGAGTTTAATTTTGCATGAGAGACATTTTAAGCTAGCATTAAGTAAAAATACTGCATAAAGATAAGTGTGTTACATATTATATAGTGGAAGCTGGGCATGTGTACAATTGATCATCTTTATACCTTTGTTTTACAGTAGCCTAGAACCAAGACAGTTGACAATAGCCAGGAAATTTAGAAGACAAAATTAATGTATTTATTCTTAAATTTCATTATAGAGTGGTAAAAGAGCAACTTACTGTTTTTCGTTTCGTTGTACAGTGATAAAATTTATTTGGTGAATTATAAGGGTTCTATAAGAGTTCTATTAACCATATTAATTATCTGGAGAAATTATCATATATTTTGGTGATACAGGTTAAAGTATTTGGTTAAAAGTGTGTTTTTCAGTTTTTTAATATATTTTTTAAAGTTTATTTTTTGATAGGGAGCAAGAGAAAAATATGAGTGGGGGAGGGGCAGCGAGAGAGGGAGAGGGAGAGAGAGGGAAAGAATCCCAGGCAGGCTCCACATTATCAGTGTGGAGCTGGATGTGGGTGGGACTCAAACTCACGAACCGTGAGATCATGACCTGAATTGAAATCAGACATTTAACTGACTGAGCCATCCAGGCACCTCATCAGTTTTTTTTATATTTTAAAAATCTACATTTTTGAGCTAGTGTATATAGTATATACACAAAAAATAGTGGACACTACTGAAATTTGGAGGTTTGGATAAAATACTTGCACATATTTCTCCTTTTTTTCTTTGATCTAAAAATTATTTTCCAATTGTAATTTAAGCATTTCTAGATAATCGACATTGATATTATTAAATATCCATTGTCGTTAAGGTTTTAGGAGTTGAATTTTTTAAAATATACTGTTTGTAATTTTAAGAGAAACTAAGGTTAAAAACACATAGATTTGGGGCACCTGGGTGGCTTAGTCGGTTAAGCGTCTGACTTCTGCTCAGGTCATGATCTTGCAGTTCATGAGTTCGAGCCCCACGTCGGGCTCTGTGCTGACAGCCCAGAGCATGGAGCTGCTTCAGATTCTGTGTGTGTCTCTCTCTCTGCCCCTCCCTGTTCATGCTCTGCCTCTCTCTCTCAAAAATAAATAATAAAACATTTTAAAACTTTTAAAAAAAAACATAGATTTATGCAATTTATCTTTCTTGTGAAATTTTAGAAGTATTACTGTTATAAATTATAGCAGCCAACAATATTCTCATGGTAATTTTTTTTAACACTCATGACAGACAATAGCTGAGATGAGGTTAATATTATAACTTTTTATAAAGTTTTTATTTACGTTGAGAGACAGCAGGAGTCGGGGAGGGGCAGAGAGGTTGAGAGAGAGAATCTCAAGCAGGCTCTGTGCTGCTAGTGCAGGGCCCAGTGTGGAGGACACTGGGCGATCATGACGTGAAGCAAAACCAAGAGTTAGATGTTCAACTGACTGAGCCACCCAGCCACCCCACTATTCTTACTTTTACATTTGGAAATAAATAAATACTCATGTTTCAGGGGAAAAAAAACTACAATGAATATTGGTAAGGGATTATTAGAAAAATATTCTTTTTTAAGGACTTAGAACTATAGTATTGGTCATGTAATTGATTAAGTTCATAATTTATAATAAATCAGCTCCAAAAAAGTTGATATATGTTTAATTTTAAAGTTTCCTTTCAAATTATGTGTTTAATTTTTAAAACCAAAGTTAAGAAAGTGAACAGAATTTTAATTCAGAATATTATCAGTATATAATAATGGCTTCTAAAAGTAGCCTGGAGAGGTAACATAGTTAAATGAAAGAGCAGAAGCTTTGGATATCAGAAGATCTTGTTTGAATCTTGATTTTGCCACTTACTATGTGGCACTGAGTACTTCATTTCTCCTATTTTCAGCTTTCTAATCTGTAAAGTGGAGGTACATTTCATCAAATATAAAGCAGACAGTTATTAAGTTCTTGACATTTAAAAAATTCTGTGTCGTAAAATTGGTATATTTGTGGGCTTTTTTCTTAGCATTCTAGAAAATAATGGTACTCTTTATAATTGATGTCTTAGATTAAGTGAATACAATAAAAATGCCAACTTTCTAGAATTGTTTTGAAGTTGGAATTGGATAATATATATAAAGTGCAAAGCACATGGAAGACACTCCTTAAGTTCTATTCCTTTTTTCTTAATGATAAGAGTTACTATGTTAAGTTTTTTATTTGTTTATTTGATTTTGGGATTGGTGGTTTTATCAGGAGATTCAGAAGTTTAAGGGTATTAGAGGAAGACTCATGGTTCAATAATATAAGTCCCCACATCAGAACGTCTTGTTATCTGTATTACTGAGACACTTTTGCTTTGAAGAGATGGCTGTATTTTGGCTAGTGATCATTATTATATTAGCTAACGCTTATATAGTGTCCTCTTTGTGCTGGGCACTGTTCTGTTTTACATACATATTTTATACCTTAAAACACCCATATGAGATGGGTACTAATATTCCTATTTTTGCAAATGAGGAAACTTGGACAGAGAGGTTAATTTATCCAAATTTCTACAGCTAGACCTACAAACAAGTAAGGCAAACAAACCAATAAAAGAAAAGCCAAACAAGGTAGCACATGGAAGCAAGAAACCCCCTCCTTGCATATATTAGCCTGATAATCTTTGGAATAGTTATTTTTCAGTTGGAAAAGAATGCTTCACAAGGTTTTAAATCTGGACTCTGCAACTAAGGTGGAATCTGAATCAAGTGATAAAGATTCAGCCAACAACTTATCCTTTCCCCTTTGAGTGAAGGAGCATTTCAGTGTCTCAAATAATATAGTCTGAGGCAATATAAGAATTGGCAAATTTTATCCTATTGGCTGCCAAGTTGGAGTCTCTTTCTTTAACTGCTGATGTAACATAAAAATAACTTAATGGATTTTGAGTAGAGAGAAATGGAATAAACTTCTTAAGCCTCTATGAGAAACATCTCATTGGAGTGGAAATAGAAGGATAAGGTAGCCAAAGTTTACCCCTTCTTGTAGATGAAATAGATGGAGAGCAAAACTAATGCATCTTTGGCAGCTTTATTCTGAATTCAATCTGATAATGGCAGACTTTTTTAAAATATTATTTCTGCTTAAAATACAGCCTTTTCCCTCCTCCACCAAAAAAGTTGACACCAGCATTCTAACATGCACAACGCTTCAGAAAGAGAAATTAATCCCAGGAAGAAGAAGTATATACTATAATCAGATGAGTCATTTTTTTCCTAAAGATTTTAATTAAAACTAAACTATGCTTTATATACAAAGACATTTATCATATCTTCGCTTATGTGTGAAAAAGTGAAAATAACCTAAAAATTGTCAGATAATGGATAAGTAAATTATGCATGGAATATTATGTTAGATTTTAAATTAATGTGTGTGGGACTTCTGGGCATTGTGGAGTAATGGTGACAAGATTTACCCTTTTGTCTTAAACTGGAAGAAAACCAGGCACAATAGATGAAAGATAGTGATTTTCAGACATTGTACTAAAACTAGTATAAAACTAGGAAAGAAGAGAAACAAACAAAATGAGCCCTACAGTTGCCTCAGCTTATGGCCAGGAAACAATTTCCAAGCTGTAGCCCAGGGAGGAGGGTCCCAAAAGAATCTGACTCTCTTACTAATTTGAGCTGGAAAATGCAGGGCTGAATACTGGAGAGGATGTTCTTGCATAGAAAGAGAGTTTTAAAGATGTACAGAGGGGTCCCTTTGGCTGAATACTAATCTGTGCGTGAGAGAGGAAACTAACAAGCTGAGGAAAGAAATACAAGAAAGCAGTAAGCCAAAATAATTCCTGGAGCTGACACATTTCATTTCATACTAGTCAGAGTGGAAAGAAAATTTAGTATATGGGACATAATGTTTTAGAGGCCTCAGAAGGATTTCTGTTTAGTAGTGAAGCTAAATTAAGCTCTGGATTAAAGGCTGCTCTGCCTCTGCCTTAACAGAACTTAAAAGTGAGCCTTGAAAGGATCAAATTGATTCCACATAACTGAATTCATACCAAAACAAAGTCTGACATAATTAAAAGAACACAACAACATCAAGCAAATGATTAAAATTCACAATGTCTGTTTTACAAAAAAAAGTAAAAGTCTTTCAGGCATGCAAAGATGGCAGGAAAATATGACTCCTAACCTGGAGGAAAACCTGTCAATAAAAGCAGATGCAGAAAAGATAGAGATGAGAAAATTATAAATATATTTTATAAACTCAAGAAAGTTGAGGAAGACATACAAACATAATGGGTAAGAGAAATAGGAGATACAAAGAGACCCAAATGGAATTTCTAGAGATGACAAAATAATTTCTAAAATGAAAAATATACTGCATAAGATTAACAGCAAATTAGACATTGCATAAGAAAAGATCAGTACTTGAAGATGTAGCAAGTGAACCTAATAAAAATGAAGCACACAACATAGAAAGACTGACTAAAAAATGAACAGAGCCCCAGTGAACTATGGGAAAATATCAAGCAGTGTAGCATGTATATAGTCCCAGAAGGAAGTGAAAAAGCAAGAGAGAGGAAAAGATAGGAGAAAAAAAAAACCCAAAATATTAATGATAGCTGAAATGTTAAAACATTTGATGAAAACTTATAAACCAGAGTTTTCAGCCTTTGCACCATTGACATTTAGGGCTGAATAAGTTTTTGTTGTAGAGGGCTGCCCTGTACATTGTAAGATGTCTAGCAACATCTCTGGACTCTACTGTCTAGATGCTTATCCGACCGAGCCACCCAGGCACCCCATAAACTATGGACTGTAATTAATTACATGTACTACATTAATGTAAGATGTTAATAACAGTGGAAAATTTGGGAGAGGGAAGAATATGGGAACTTTCTGTACTTTCCACTCGATTTTCTGTAAACCTGAAACTCTAAAAAATAAAGGCTATTAAATAAAAAAAAACTGTGCTCATCCCTTTCCAAAATACCATATAATTCTTAATTATTAGTATGTGTTTTCACAGCAAATAATTGCCAAGCAGATCACAGGTGTTTTTCTAAATTGCCTATTCACATTAAGAGGTTCAGTGAATGACACCAACAGAAACTATGATTGTCTTGTGAATAACCTTGTGTTCTTGCTTCTGTCTTGCCCCCTAAAATATACTAATCAGCCTTCAGCAAAGAACACGAATACATAAATTCTGTAACATTCTAAGCATACCCTCACACTAAGGCCTGTGCACTGGCTGTTTCCTGTACCTGGAACAATATTCCCTAGATATTTGCAAGGCTCACCTCTACCTCTTTTATGTCTTTACTCATATGACCTTCTCAGGGAGGCCCTCCTGACCTTATTTAAAATTACAGTTCTCTTCCCCACATTAATTTTTTTTCCATAGCACTGATCATTTTTAATATTAGAAAACTTACTTATTTTTCTCACTCTCTCAGACATTACATGATTTCAGTGTGTTAGTATTATATCCTGCAATTTCGCTAGATTTGTTTATTCTTTCAGTTTCTTGTGGTCTATATGTGTGTATGTGGGAGGGATCTTTAGGATTTTCTGCATATAAGATCATGTCATCTGTGAATGGAAATAATTTTATTTCTTCTTTTCCAATTTGAATGACCTCTTTTATTTTCCTTGCCTAATTGCTCTGGCTAGGATTTCCAATACCGTGTTGAAAAGAAGTGTTAAGAGTGGGCATCCTTCCTTTGTTCCTGATCTTTGAGGAAAAACTTTAAGTTTTTCACTATTGAGTGTGCAGTTAGCTGTTGCTTTTCATATTTGGCCTTTAGTATGTTGAAATAATTTCCTTCTATTTTGGGTTTATTCAGTGTTTTTTTTTTTTTATGAAAGGGTGTTGAATTTTGTCAAATACTTTTTTCTGTACCAATTGAGATGGTCATGTAGCTTTCCTTCGTTTTGTGATGTTTTTCATGTGTTAACCATACTGTCCTTACGTTCACAGGAATAAGTCCCACTTGGTCATGATATGTAATCCTTTTAATGTATTCAGTTTGCTAGTATTTAGTTGAGGGTTTTTTCATCAGTATTCCTCAGATATTGTTCTGTAGTTTTCTTCTAGTTTCTTTGTCTGGCTTTGGCATTAGGGTAACGCTGACCTCATGAAATGAGGTTAGGTATGTTGCCTCTTCTTCAGGTTTTTGGAAGAGTTTGAGAAGGATTAGGTTTTAATTCTTTAAATGTTTGGTAAAATTCTTTAGTGAAATGTTCTGGTCCTGGGCTTTTCTTTTTTGGGAGATTTTAAATTTCTGAACCAATCTCCTTAATGTTTATAGGTTTCTTCAGATTTTTTATACATAATTGTATCATGGTAGGTTCTATATATCTAGAATTTATGTATTTCTTCTACATTATCCAACATGTTGGCATATCATTGTTTATAGTAGTCTCTTAAAATTCTCTTTCATTTCTGTGGTATTAGTGGTAAAGTCTCCTTTTTAGTTTCTGATTTTAGTTGTTTACTCTTTTTTCTTAGTTAATCTAGAGCAGCTCATTTCTTTCTATCACAGAATAATATTGTATTGTATAGATATACCACAGTTAGGTTCTCTGTTCATCTGTTGAAGGACATCTTAGTTGTTTCTAGGTTTTGCCAGTTATTAAAAAAAACTGCTTTAAACATTGATGTTTTGTGGATATAAATTTTCAATTTGCAGGGGCGAGGGGGGTCAGTACCTAGAAGCAGAATTACTGGATCATGTAGTAAGATTATATTCAGTTTTAGAAGAACTGCCAAAACCCTCTTCCAAAGTGGCTGTTCCATTTGCATTTCCTCCAGCAATGAATGAGAGTTCCTGGTGGCTTTACATTTTTACCAGCATTTGGTGTTATCAGTCTTTTGGAATTTAGCCATTCTAAGAGGTATGTAATAATGTCTCATTATTGTTTTAATTTGCACTTCCCTAATGACATACGATGTTGGACATCTTTTCATTTGCTTACCTGCCATCTGTGTATCTGTGTATCTTTTTTGGTAAGGTGTCTGTTCAGATCTCTTGCCCGTTTTAAAAATTGGAATACTTATATTGAATAAAAGTGATGAGGGGGTGTCATCCTTGTCTTGTTCTTGATCTTAGAGGAAAAGCTTTGAGCTTTTAACCATTGAGTATGATGTTAGCTGTGGGTTTGTCATATATGCCCTCTATTATGCTGAGGTATGTTCCCTCTGTACCCACCTTGTTAGGAGTTTTTCTCATGAATGCTGTTGAATTTTGTCAGATGCTTTTTCTGCATCTATTGAGATGATCATATGATTTTTATCCTTCATTTTGTTAATGTGGTACACGTAGATTTTCCCCTCTGGTATGTTCTTGGAGTCTGTTCTTTGTCAGGAAGCTGCGTGACGCACCCTTTCCTTGTTTTCAGTCTTGTCACTCATTTAGCAAGCATCTCTTGGACACCATCTGTGTTTCAACTTTATTGTACTAATGGAGTATGTATTTAGAACATAATTGCGTTGAATAAAATAGGTTCTCCCTATGGTATGTGCTTTTTTAGTATAAAGAAAACATTCTCTATTCTGGAAATTCTTTGCAGCATTTATTCTCTAAGAATGGTCTTCAGAGAAGAGAGGGATCTGGCATTTACTTGGTGCTTCTTACTTGCCAGCATCAACTAGTATACCTTGTCATTAAATTGTGACAGGAATTATTTATGATATTGTAGCTTTGTTTCTGTCATAAATTGGTAACTGCATCGATTCATCTCAAAAATTTCCACCCTTTCTCAAAACTGGTTTTCCCAGTGATCTCAGGAACTAATAGAATATGCTGTCTCCAAGACCTTTTTCCTTTACCCAGTGGTTCACAAACCAAAAGTAACCACAGAAAGTGACAACAATAAAACAAAACCTCTTCTTTAAAGAACAGGGGGAGGGGTGGGGAACCAGGTATATGGGGATTACCTATATTTTTCTGAAGTGAAACTAGTTAATTAAATTAAACAATAACAGTATTAGTTTCTTTTTTTTATTATTTTAAAGTTTATTCTTGAGAGACAGAGAGTGAGCACATGATCAGGGGAGGAGCAGAGAGGGAGAGAGAATCCCAAGCAGACTCTGCATTGTCAGCGCAGAATCCAACATGGGGCTTGAACCCACAAACTGTGAGATCATGACCTGAGCTGAAATCCACAGTTGGATGCTTAACTAACTGAACCACCCAGGCACCCCTGTTTTTTTTTTTTTTTTTTTTTAGAGAGCAAGAGAGAGAATCCCAAGCAGGCTCCACGCTCAGTGCAGAGCCTGATGCAGTTCTCAACCCCGTGACCCTGGGACCCTGACTTGAGCCAAAATCAAGAGTTGGACGCTCAACTGACTGAGCCACCCTGGCTCCCCTAAAAGTATTAGTTTTGATTCTAAGACATTTATGTTTAGAATTTTGATTTTGGCAGGGTGTCCTGGCCTAAAAACTGTCATTATTGCAGGAGATGTGGGCTTTTGCAGAGATTGCAATTTGAACCTTTTAGACAATAACATCTGAGTTTACTGCTTCCATATTATATGTTTTAGAAGAATCTTATTTCTAAATTAATCTTAATTTTGTGCTTTTTTAAAATATTGAGGGTCAGGGCCTATTGACTACTTAATTTTGGAAAGTGTTTCCATAATTGCTTCTTTTTTTCATTTATCTTAGGTCATAATTTCCTTTCCTTTCTCCTCCACCTTCTCTCCTTTCTTTTTGCCACCAAAGAAATATTTTTTCTTTGTGTTTGAGTTTGAAGTTTTAGTATGGTTTAGTTTTTTTCTTATTTGGAAATTGTAATTTTGTTAATAATCTAGGTATGATTTTCTTGATCACGTTCATATCTGGTATTTATAGGTCATATTTCATTTTCATTTTTCTACATTGAGCATCAATATTCTCCACAGTGAACATAGCATCTTCTAATCAGCTAAGGGAATGGTGGGCTTCAGGTGGCTCCAGAGCTCAGTAGTGGAATGACCTTGGTTTGCTAGTGGGTACTCATTCCATTACTCTGATGACTTGAGAATCGTTTTGCCTTTTGGATACCATCTTGAAATTGTTACTGGGGCCTCAGAGAAATTGTGGACCTCAAATCTTTAGTATTCCTTAGCAAAGTATTATATTGGAACTATTTTAAATACACACTACCTTAATCCATGTATCTTTTTCCACCTTCCTTCCTCCCTACCCCCTGTCCCCATACAGTTACCTGAGAAGAAAGGAAAAGAAGCAAATACCGGTTTTGGTGGCCCCGTTGTTAGTTCTCTATATCATGAAGAAATCATCAGGTAATTTTTCTTCTGGTATTGGGTAATAGGGATACATACATACATATATATGTGTATTTATGTGTGTGCATATGTATATGTGTTTGTGTGTATTTTTTTTAATCCTGAAAGCTTCTATTTGTGAAGAACTTTTTCTTAATGTGAAATGAAACCGATTTTGGTGGTATCTCTAGGAGGATAATAAATAGCAGGAAAGAATTTTTTAGGTGTTTTATCTTTGAGATCAATAAGTGTCTGAATCATTGCCAGATAGTAACCTTTTCCACCATGTAAGTAGTTGGTAGGGCAAGGTTTTGTGTCTCACACAGTCTAAAGCTGTGGATTTTTGTTGTTGATGTTGTTTTCCTCAAAATATCATCATTTCTTCGTGTGTGTGTATGTGTGCGTGTGTATTTGTGTTCATGTTTATTTACAATACTGATAAAAATGCCATTATCCTTTCTTTTCTTTTTTCTTAGTTTGGCTGTAATCTGAACTCAAGTATGTAAAGGGAGGTAGTGATTCAGTCTCATAAAGCTTGTACAATTTCTAAAAAATATTTATGTTCTTTTTTAGAAAACAAAGGTTTTTAATTTTTTGTTGTCATTGTT
Source organism: Lynx rufus (assembly GCF_022079265.1). NCBI lineage: Eukaryota > Metazoa > Chordata > Mammalia > Carnivora > Felidae > Lynx > Lynx rufus. The sequence goes on along the minus strand of NW_025814829.1, from coordinate 36,101,089 downwards.
AAATTACCATTTCTTTTAAAGATTAGAAATCTTCTTGAGTATAAAACGGTACACCAAGGAGAATATTGTGGAGAGTCCTCAGAAAGTTAAACAGAGAATTACTATATGATCCAACAATTCTACTTTTGATTTTATATCTAAAAGAATTGAAAACAGGATCTCAGAAGACCCATGTTTACACACCCACGTTGACAGCAGCACTATTCATAGCAGCCAAGAGGTGGGAGCTACCCGGATGCTCATGGGCAGTTGAATGGATAAACAAAATGTGGTCTATACATATAATAGAATATTATTCAGCCTCAAAAAGGCAGGAAATTCTGACACATACTATAGAACATGGATGAAGCTTGAGGACATTATGCTAAGTGAAATAAGCCATTCACAAAAAGATAAATACAATATGGTTCCTCTATATGGAAGTATCAAGAGTAGTCAGATTCGTAGAAACAAAAAGTAGAATGGTGGTTGTCAGGAGCTGGAGGCAGTAGGAAATGGGGAGTTGTTATTTAATGGGTAAGGAGCTTCAGTTTTCCAAGATGAAAAAGTTCTGGGGACCGGTTGCACAACAGTGTGAATAATACTTAACACTACTGAACTGTATACTTAGAAATGGTTAAGAAGGTAAATTTTATGTTATGTAGGGTTGTTTAACTACAGTTAAAGAAATTCTTCGTGATCATCTCATATTATTTAACTAGGATCTTAAATTTTATGTATAAAATGTCTTGATTAATCTTTTTCTTTCAGTACCATGTGAAAATCAGGAAAGCGATTTTGTCCTGCTTTAAAGTCATGTGGCACATTCTACTAAGATTTTTACCTTACAAACAAATTTAAATAAGAATCTCTAATGCTGTTACACTTTTTGAGTTACCTGAACTTTATTTTTCTTACTTATTCACATGAAATGAATGAGCAGTAATTTTTTTAAATTTTTTAAAAATGTTTTATTTATTTTTGAGACAGAGAGAGACAGAGCGTGAGCAGGGGAGGGGCAGAGAGAGAGACACACACAGAATCCGAAGCAGGCTCAGGATCTGAGCTGTCAGCACAGATCCTGAAGCGGGGCTCAAACTCACAAACCGCGAGATCATGACCCGAGCCGAAGTCGGACGCTTAACTGACTGAGCCACCCAGGTGCCCCGAATGAGCAGTAATTTTTAAGTGGAAAATTGGGTTCACCTAAATTTATTGAAGGGCAATATCTATCTTTATTGAATAAAGAGTAAATTGTACCAAATATGTATGCTGCACTCTTACAGAAGAGTTTGCTGACATTATCTCCCACATGAAGATGTAATGATAGGACTCCGGGGAAACATTCTAGGAGGAAAGTTATTGCTTCCACTATGAATCAAAAACTTTAAAAGCTCATAGTTTCCCATTCCTGACCAGTCATTTGGTACTAAAGGTCCTATCTTGAATCTGTTTGCAGAGTAAGCATATCATTGTTATAGATTAAATGTTTATTTGGGGTGGGATAGGGGAAGGCTGATGAGAATACATTTGCCACTCTGATCCCTTTTTGGGACCCTGAGAACTCTGAGGAGCATAGTTTAAAAACTTTTTCAGAGTTAAACCCCCCCTTCCCCTCAGCCCTTATATAGTGGTTTACTTAATTTGTGTATTCTGTCTTTAGAGTCTTCTAAAATTGGCATTTTAGAACTTTAATCCTACCAATCAAAATTTATTAAGTGTTTAAATCAAATCAGTAAAACCTTTAGAGTCATTTTTCTATATATTAAGAGGACAGGTTAGTCATTCCTTCTGTTTTCCTGTAAGTCCTTTATTCACACTTGTTATAGCATTTATCACGTTATAACACATTAAATAGAAGTTTTAAAAAGCCTACATCCTGGAGTGCCTGGATGGCTCAGTTGATGAAGTGTCAGACTTCGGCTCAGGTCATGATCTTGTGGCTCATGAATTCAGGCCCGCATCAGGCTCTGTGCTGGTGGCTCAGAGCCTGGAGCCTGCTTCAGATTCTGTGTCTCCCTCTCTCTCTCTCTGCCCCTCCCCTGCTCACGCTCTGTATCTCTCTCTCAACAATAAATAAACATTAAAAAAATAATAATAATAAAACCTTGTATCCTTTCTGCTGAATTTTTAGTTTTTGGAGGCCAAGGATCATATTTTATCCATTTCTGTGTTTTGAGTGTCTGAGGAAGTTCCCAAAACTTAGTAGGTTATCTAGTAAAAGTACCCAGAACTCAGGAGGTATCCATGGCTCTTCCTTCAGGGAGCTGATAATTCAGTGATTGTTGCTCACATAGAGTTAACCTAGTGTTCATATCATAAAGCAAAGAGTGCTGGTTTGGTTTTCTTGTGATAATACCCATACTCACTTATTTTCCTAGGCAGTTTTTAAAAATGTGTAAGCTATTTCCTTTCCTAGTTAGATTAAATTAAGATTATGTCTTGACTTTTTTTAAAAAAATCATTATACTTAACTTTCTAACAATATCAGTTGTCTATAAACAATAGTGATCTTTATTTTGTGTGCCAATTTCCTTAAGGGCTCCCAAAGCCTAGTACTTTTCCAAAAAACATTCTGAGTACAGTTTCTTTTGGAATGTCCAGTGACATGGCTGATTACAGTTAAACATTACTCCACTGGAAGTGAAAGTAAATATCTGGATAATTGGTGTATTTCTAAGACAGAATTAAACTATCCTGGAAGAGTTAACCTACCTGCTTATCCTCCACCCAGTTCCTAAAGAAGTCACTCTTAGATTTAAATCAAATATTTAGGATTTTGACCATGAGAAACAATAACAAAATAACACAGCTTATTTTCATAAAGTACAGATTTGAATTCATCTCCTCACACATTTATTATGAATCTGTCAGACAAACATTGTGGATATTTGTGCTTCCCATCTTCACTTTTGAATAGTATGTTCTTAGTATTTTTGGCATCTATAGTATGTTTAATAAATATTACTCCTTAATCCGGTGAAATATGAACCTCTGCTAGGGACAAAACTGATTAATCTTGGCCTTATTTTTTTAAGTCATCTAAATTTTCATTCTCTTGGTGTGTATTTTGGAACGTATGATTAAGATATGAAACAGTAGGAAACATGAATGTGAACCACTGAAAGCCTTTTAACTGTTTCAGATGTTAATTTTGTCACTACTAACAGTGGAATCACAACACTTAGTCATTTTCTTGTAATCAAGAAGTCATTTTACAATTGAACAGAATTCTACTATAACAAACTAGATCATGATAAAAATCATTCTAAACTGAGGGGCGCCTGGGTGGCGCAGTCGGTTAAGCGTCCGACTTCAGCCAGGTCACGATCTCGCGGTCCGTGAGTTCGAGCCCCGCGTCGGGCTCTGGGCTGATGGCTCAGAGCCTGGAGCCTGTTTCCGATTCTGGGTCTCCCTCTCTCTCTGCCCCTCCCCCGTTCATGCTCTGTCTCTCTCTGTCCCAAAAATAAATAAACGTTGAAAAAAAAAATTAAAAAAAAAAATCATTCTAAACTGAAATGTTGATTATTTCAGTAACGGAGTAGAGGTGGTCCCTGTTGTTTCTGAAGTATAAAAATGCAGTTGCAGCAATGAAAACAGGCTGTTTGTTGGAGTTTGTGTAATCAAATTTTGCTTGTGCTTAGGTGACATATCTGGTATTTTATTTTTCCAAGAGGAAGTTGTGCTTTAACTAATTGCTAATTGCAGTTTCTTGGCAGAATCACGCTCAACTGAAGTGAAAGTGACAGGTTTTAGAGTTTTAGAAATGTCAAATGGCAAACTTAGGTGAAAGGAAAAGTTTTCTTTTGTAGAACCATTTTTTTAAAAGCCACTAAAAAAGTATTTTGAAGGTCTGTTTTAGATACTTTAGTATATAAACCTCTAATTTTTTTCCCCATTTTTAAAGATCAGGAAAATCAGTATCTAATAAACTCACGTAATAAGGCTTGGGCTCCATTTTTGTGGCAGTTTTCCTGACTAATGTGTATTGTAGGTGATAAGTTAAAGGCCCATTTTCATTTTATTGTAAATGTTCTTGAGCCGAGGGCCACTGGGGCCAATTCTGAGCTTGCTCCTTGCCTGTTGTGGTTCTGACCCTTATTTCCACTCTGTCACAGAAAGTGACAATATCATGTCATAGATACAGATCTCTGTGTTAATATTCTAGAGCCCCGACACCAATTTTTCACTATGAAGCTGGTTAATTGTTCTGTAGTATAATGGAGAAGATACAGTGTGAGGCTAATTAAATACCAAAAATTATGAGGCCAGACTGCAGCATTCAAATGTTGATTCCCTCAATAGTTCTGTGACCTTGGACAAGTTACTTTATCTACAAAATAGGGGTAACTGTATTACCTTTCTCATATGACACTTACGTGAATTATTTGAATATGTATACATAGGCATCCTAGAATAGTACCTGGCACAAAATGAGTTACTATGTAACTTTTAACTTTTATTAACATTGTTATACTCAGCACAACCCCACAACAGGAACCGACAGCACAGGGCTCAGGTTTTGAACTAAAAATCACATGTCAGCCTGGTTATAGAATTAGGTACAGGTTGTTTGCTTTTGCAAGAGAAAATGGAAAACAAGGAAGAAAGAGCCAGTGCTATTAGAATCTGTATTAGAACTATAGAAACAGGAGAGTAACAAATCTTTTAACTCAAAGACAGTTGCTCTAGACTTGAGATCAGTTGTGTTTCATTTATACTGCAGATGGGCATAAAAAGCTCTGATTAATAAGCATAGGGCTTTGCAAAGAGTCAAATGCTTCTGCACTACATATACTGACTCACTTAATAAGAAATCACTTTTGGTGACTTGTATACTTAGAAGGTTTTATCTAGAAGATGGCACATAAACTGAGAAATTAGGGCAAGAATTAAAAATACAATAAATGAAGCATGTACAGTGTCCATTCTACCCTGCAATAAGATTTGGTCCTCCTTGTTATATTTTGTACTTTGATGCTATGTAATCTATCAGAATTTTATTAATCCCACTTAGACAGGCAGCCATCTGGACCTTCTCTAAGCAAGACCAGACCAGTATACAACCAAAATGATTGATGGGCTCTGGAATTGATTAGTTGTTCTGTGAGACAAATGAACTGTTTTGGCAGAAAATACCAGAGGTCACTGCTGTGGTCAGACACAAAAGCCTGTAGAATTTTAAAGAGATGCTTTCATCATTGACTTAGAAAGTTAAAAATTTTAAACAGTAATGGATTTTGAAAATATTTAAGAATTATCTTTTTATTGGTTGCTCTTTAGTTCTGAATATAAAGTGGAATAATATAAATATAATTCACAATAAAAGTGATTATACTTTAATTTTGTATTTGTGATGAAAATATGAACTGGAATGATAGTCGTATAGAGGCCTATCACTTACACATAAATTGTACTCTAAAATTTTCCTGAAAGAGGTGTGATTGGAGAAAAAGCTACAACATACATTGTTTTATTTTTAAGTGATGTATAAAATCAGATGGTATAAAACTCCATTCAGTTATGTATTCAGCTTCACATTGTTAGATAGCAATCTGTTTGAACAAATCTATGTAAGACTCCAAAGCTTTAAGAGAATGTGTTACATATTTGTACTTTAAAATTTGAATATTTGGATTTTTTTGCTTTCAGTTGGCTAAGTCTTTCTGGGATACTACTGTCCCATTGACACCACTGTCCTTAGCACCAAAAAGATTATCCTGCTTCCTTACATCTGTTTGGCTGGTAGTAGTGAAAACCTTCCCTGTTTCACTGTGTTGCCCATGATCAACATTGTGTTAACACTTTGGTGATAGGTGATAAATTGGATGACATATGTCTTGTTACATTCTGGTTATTCTTTGAGGACTACACAAGTGTGTATAGGCAAGTGGGCAACTCCCCCTTGAGAATCTGACTGCTCAGAATGAACTTGAGTTATGGATTTATTCAGCCTGTAAAACCTCAGCTGGCATAAATAATTGAGAAAGCAAAGGTTTTTCTGTGGTGCATACCTCAGGGACTCATGGCTCCCTTCCTCCTCTCTACCCTCCTTTCTTATGAAAATGATCCCAGTTGCACTCCTAGATAATAACACACCAAGCAATTAAAAGCCATGGGTGGCTGGAGAGAGGAGAAAAGGTTTAGTTAATGAGCTTTTCCTCTTCCAGTGCCCAGGAGAGCCTTAGGAATGACAAGGCGATTAAAGCGAAGAGATAATTATAGATTATGTGAAAATGGGTCCCTTGAGACAAGCAGGTCTTGCCATAAACAGTAACTGTTGTAAGAGTCTCCTGGCTCTCATATTCACCCTTTTCTTACGTGCTTAATTTAGCTCCTGTGTGCTCAGTGTCCTGATGCCAACCAAGCATCTAGGCAGATCCACCTGTTCGTAGATCAACAGCCCTTTCTGAACAAGAGGTCATTCCTCAACTAAAACCATCATCTTCTCCTCTCTCCTTTTCTTTTTTCTTTATTCTTCCCCCTCTTCCTTTTCCTCACTTTGTTGTCTCTTTTCTCTCTGCTCCTCTAATCTTATCCATATCCTTATATAGTACTTGTGAAATGGTAGACACTTAGACTTGTTTACAAAGTTTAGTGTGTGTGTGTATGCACTATAAAGATGCATATAGTTACGGGTTTATTGTATCCATTATAATAAAAAGTAGTATATGTATTACACATAATATAAATAAATGTTTTCTGCTATTTAAATGCTTTAGAGACATAAAGATATTTTAAAATGTTAGAGATGTTAGCATTGTGAAATAGTCATCTTCTTAATTATCATTTAATTATTGTCACCTATTCTGTCAATACTGAAAGCAAGCAATTTTGGTTCATTACATTGCCTTTTGATTTATAAGAACTTTGCTGATTGCATTGTATACAGTAATAAATGGTGTTTATTAAAGTTGGAATTCTGTGTGAAAAGGACATTGTTATATTATATGATTTTATTTATAAATTTTACCCAATATAAAATTTTATATATGTATTAGGTAAGTATTTTACCAGTATTTTATGTAAAATATGTCATTTCTAGGTCTCTTATGTCACACTGGTCTACTGTCTCCTTTATCCCTTACTATATCAAAAATTCTGTTTCCTCCTGTTCCAAAATAATTCAGATCCACCTAGCTTTCATTATCGCCACCATCCTGCCTTTTGCAATACTGTCACTAAACAGTCATCGTCTCTTGGCCAGGACACTGCAGAATGGTTTGAGAACTAGATTCCTTTTTCCTTTCCTGCCTCCTCCCCAGATTTATAACTCATATCATTGTGTCACTCTCCTACTTGAAGCCCTTTTAATGGTTTCTTATAGCGCTTAGGATAAAGTCTAATATTCTTTAACATGTCTTACAGGGCCCTTCATCATCTCATCTGATGCCAGTTTCTCCCCCCCCCCACCCCCATACTGACTCTACTCCACGTACATTGGCGTATTTTTATTTCCTTGGAGGTCTAATTAAAATTTGTTAGATGAATTGATTGATAGTGTTATATAAAGGTATATGAGAAATGACCCCAGTGTACAACATGTGTTAAAACCTTAAGGTAATAATATCAGCTAACATTTATGGACCACTAATTATGTGCTAGTTACTATACTACATGTGTTATATATATTATTTCAGTTAATCTTCAGAATGATCCTTTAAGCTGTAGGTATTGATATCCCTATTTTACAGATGAAGAAACTTAGACTCAGAAAAGTTAGGTTACTTGACCAAGGTCACGTGGTTTGTACTCTGCTGTTGCTACAGTATACTGCCTCTGAGATGGTTGAGGAATCCTTGTGTTCTGCAATTAGTGAAATTAATTTTGATAGTTGTTATTATACGAACAGAGTGAATATCTTCAATTTAAACTTTTAAAGCCCTTTTCTGTTTGTTTTTTAAGATGTGCTTTACCAGTAAAATTATATCATCATTATACTGATGATGTTTCTTTTGGATTCATTGACGTTATTGATTTTAGACTTACTGTAATGTTTGAGAATGTAACTCAGCTCTATAGAGCCTGTTAGCCAAGGATTCTATAGATGTTTCTGATGTGGCCACTGGTTTTCCAGGATTTGATCAGAATTAAAATAAATTTTTTCATATGGTCATTTGAAGTATCAGAAATTTTAATCAACTATTTTAGAGTTAAGTAGGTTTTTAAGAGGTAGAAATGCATTTTTAGTAACTAGTGTCTATAAATCATGGCTAGATAACTTTTCCAGAATAAGAGGTTATCTTCAAGAAGTACCTGGGACATTGATCTTTCCTTTGTCATTGCTTCCTTGAAAAAATGTGAGGAAAATACATTAACAGCATATTAACAACTTAAATAAGATAACAGATAGAACTTTTTATTTAAGGCTTTTTAAGAATTTTCTAGACCTACCAATAAGTATGCTATAATATAACCCTGTCGAAAATATTTATTATTTGGTGAAGAAGATATTGTCATTACCACATAAAAGGAAGGGGGAAAACTAACTGGTTATGTACTATAACTGTGTGAAAGTAATTGCAGATACAGTAGCAGTCTGAGTGGGAGGATTGCGATTCAGTATCTATAAGTTCTTTCATCATTCACCTGTCCTTTTGGCACTGTGTATTTTGAACCTACCTATTTTATTGACTCTAAAACACCACTGGTTTAAATACCATTAAGAAAAAATGCCACTAATTAATTGTAAGAGTCTACAGATAATAAGATTCATCAGAAATGTTAAAATATGAAAAAATTTGTGGTTTTTGTTTTTGGTTTTTTTTGAGAGATCTTGCAAGCAGGGGAGAGGGACAGAGGGAGGGAGGGAGAAGATCCCAGGCAGGCTCCATGCCCAGCATGGAACCCAATGTGGGGCTTGATCCCACAACCCCAAGATCATGACCTGAGCTAAAATCAAGAGTTGGATGCTCAAATGACCAAGCCACCCAGGCATCCCATTATTTGTGTTTTAGAATCAATGAAATATGGCAGCTTTAACAAAGAGTTTCTCAGTGTCTTTTTGCCATCTAGGATTTCAGAAATTATTTTAAGAACAACACTGCAAACAACAAAAACCCCACTTTTGTAAGTGTCTTGATCTGAATGCTAGGTTTCTTGAGCTTAGTTATTGCTCCAGCATTGTTTGCCTCCTCTAGGGCATATGACCAAGGTATTTCAGAGAGGATGTACTATTTACAAGATTTTATCTGGAGGACCATAGTATAGACTCTTATTTATGGTCTTTGTAAGATTGATACTCGAAAACAGTGTTTTACGATGAAATTAACATCCAAAATTTTAATTAGATATTAATTAAAAGTGGGATTTTTGATGTGCTAAATATGACAGCTCTGAGTACTATTTAATTCTTGAGATAGGAGCTGACTTTACCAATTTGCTTCTCCCAGATAAGTCTTTCACCAGCTTTGCTAAAAACCTTTGAGTAAGAACAGATTTTTTCTTTCAAGAAAGAAGCAACTATAAACAAAGTTAAGATATGCTTGTATTAATTTTTTTATATTTGTAAATTAAAACATTCTTTTTTTAAGAATACAGTATCTTAATTTCTTTTTTTTTTTTTTTTAATTTTTTTTTTCAACGTTTATTTATTTTTGGGACAGAGAGAGACAGAGCATGAACGGGGGAGGGGCAGAGAGAGAGGGAGACACAGAATCGGAAACAGGCTCCAGGCTCTGAGCCATCAGCCCAGAGCCCGACGCGGGGCTCGAACTCCCGGACCGCGAGATCGTGACCTGGCTGAAGTCGGGCGCTTAACCGACTGCGCCACCCAGGCGCCCCAGAGTATCTTAATTTCTATGTAGATATTTTATCTCAGTTTCTAAAGTATTGATAGTTTAGTCATATCAAAGGTTATGTTTAGATATATATGAAATAAAGGTTGTACATTTACATATAAAATACAAAGGTTATATAAAAAAGAATTAGCATTAGACTTTGGGCTTTGTATTTAGCCTACAATAATAGAATGTTGATAATTTAGTCAGTGAGATCAGTAAGATGACGTAATTATTTACTAAAGTTATATTTGGACAGAATAGCAAGTCTTTACCTTTCAAATTGACAACTTCTGGCCATATACTTGTCAAGTGAATTAAGAACTTAAATTCCTACAAAGAAGGTAGTATTCAGCAACAGCACTACTAAATTTTGTAAGACAGGGAGCAGGCTTTCATCCTAGAAAGACTGGCTCCTAAGGAACTTCACAGTGTGTTTTTAGTGAATTTATGTCCATTCTTCAATCTCAAAGATCTAAAAAAAAGACGCGTAGGTGAGCAGACTCTCAGAGACAGAGTAGTATAATAAAATTCATCTGAAACTGAGGTGTAAACTAAAAAAGGCTTATTTATTTACCAAAGGCTGTGTCTTTGTAGTGATCCAAGTGTTTAGGTACCCTGGGTACCCTCTAAGTATTCAGGAACCCAGACAGATTAATAGGCGACCATTTGTGAATATGTAAATAGGTGAACCATTTTAAGAGTTGCTTTAACCAAGGTTCTAATGAAGCCTCTTGAACAAACTGTCTCCCAGCAGAGAAATAACTCAGGATTTTTTTCCCCCTCAAATTAATTGTTTCTTTTGGTCCGAGTTCAAAATTGGCTTCACTTTTCCCCTCCTATGGTTTATTGCTAACCATACCTCCTACTGAGGATAGTTGCCTTTTCAGGTTGGTTGGTTTGTTTTAGATATGCTAAGGTTAGTGTCTGACTCCAGTAGCTCTTTGGGTCTATATCTGGTATCTAATTTATCTCTCAACACTCTTGAGCGCTTTTTGTTGTTGATGCTTTTCCTTTTCTTTCTGTTCTTTGGAATATTCTTTCTGTTCTTCAGTAACCCAGCTGGCTGGCTGGTCAGTTCATCTTCCAGAGAGATAGGCTATAACGTCAACTCTTCTGTAGTGCTTTATTTGATCATCCTTAGTGGATTAGCCCACTCCTTATTTCAGGCCTCTACTTTATAGAATATTGGGCTAATTTGACACTCAAAACAACTTTTTGCTATTGTAGTCCCTAAGAGAATTTTGGAAGACTATGTTCTCCTTTAGAATTTTATGATAACATCTAAAATTCTTATTTAAAAGTTTAAGTGTATTACAAAGGGCACAATTTCTGGTGTTTTGTAAATAATGGATTTTATAAGAAGAGATTTTATTTTGAAAGAGAGTGCAAGCTTGTGAGTGGGGGAGGGGCAAGGGGAAGGGAGAGAGAGAATCTTAAGCAGGCTCCACACTCAGTGCAGAACCTGACACAGAGCTCTATCTCCCAACCATAAGATCATGACCTGAGCTGAAACCAAGAATCAGACACTTAACCAACTGAACCATGTAAGCACCCTGTGCAAATAATGAAATTTTAAAGTAAATAGATCACTCTTTTAGGTGAATCTAAATACTATAATGATAATCCATTTTTAAAAAGTTTTGCTTTGTTTTTTTTGAGAGAGAGCAAGAGTGGTGGAGGGGCAGAGGGAGAGGGAAAGAAAGAATCCTAAGCAGGCTGCACCGCCCATTGTGGAGCCTGTCCCAGGACTATGTCTCACAACTGCAAGATCATGACCCGAGCTGAAATGAAGAGTTGATACTCAACTGACTGAGCCACCCAGGTGCCCCTATAATCCGTTTTTTAAAGTACATGAGCATGCTACCATTGAGAGGAGCTGGGAAATGGTACGCAAGATCTCTCTGTATTATTTCTTATATTGCATGTGAATCTTCAGTTGTCTCAAAATAAAAAGTTTAATTAAAATTCTGATCTTGATTTAAAAATACATGAATAGGGTCTTTAACAGAAATTTTATGTCATTCCTTTTTCTCCTTTAATTCTACTTCTCCCACACAATTGTATTTTAAAGTAATACATTTTTATGTAATCTTATTGCACTATCATAATTCTGTGTAACAAAAATATGTATATAAGTTGGACTTTTTTAAAATGTAATTTTCTTTGACCCAGAACTATGCATTAAATCTTTTCCCATTTGAGTTATCACTTTAATTCTTCCTTTTTTTTGTTTTTAATGTTTTGTTTTATTTTTGAGAGAGAGAGCATGTGCATGAGAGCAGGAGAGAGGCAGAGAGAGAGAGGGGACAGAGGATTCAAAGGGGGCTCTGTGCTGACAGCAGAGAGCCCAACATGGGGCTCGAACTCACAAACTGTGAGATCATGACCTGAGCTGAAGTCCGATGCTTAACCGACTGAGCCACCCAGGTGCCCCATCATTGTAATTATTCCTATACAGCTGATCAACATACATCATAAATATTATTAAAAAATTATTAAACATAAGTAAACTTTAATCGAAAATAGGTCTTAATGAGGTGGGTGAAGCTTTTAAAAATAGTTTTAACACAAAATATTACTTTTTATTAAAATGAGACAGAGATCAGCATCGTCTGTTTTTAGCTTTGTTTATTTCAGCCCTTCCATTCTCTAACCTTAGCTATAGAATGTTTCCCAACGCCAATCTTTCACCAGAATTGTCCCTTTATTTAGTACCAAGGAAGGTTTTCTATCTTGGGCTAATACAACCTACGTCTGATTTTTTCCCCCAAACCTTTTCCAGTATATTAGTTAAACAGAGTATTTCTAAGCAAAAGAGTAACAGGCTTAATTAATAGTCATTGCTAAGTCTTAGCAAAGTCTTAGCAAAGTCTTTTGGTTATACTTCTTACAAGTATACCATACTAAGGAGAGAGGTATATGCCTTTCTTATATAAACTAGGAGGGGTGTGATCAGAGCAGAGGGAATTTTGAGAAGGAGAATGGTGATAAAATATTTACCACAGTAGTTTCTTCAGGTAGATCAGTTAAGGAAAAAAAAATGCATTTATTTCCAAGTTTGAGCTGTAAATTGATTCACTTAAAATTTTTCTTTTCTTTTTTAGCTTAAAATTTTCATACCTGCATATCCCTTTATTTATTTTATTGTTTAAATTTTTTTATTTTATTTTAGTGAGAGAGTGTGAAGGGGAGAGGGACGGGGGGGGTGGGGTGGGGAGAGAGAGAGAATCTCAAGCAGGCTCCATGCTCAGCTCAGAGCCCAACATAGGGCTTGATCCCATGATCCTGGGATCATGATCTGAGCCAAAATCTGAGCCAAAATCACTCAACCAGCTGAGCCACCCCAGCGTCCCAATTACCTGCATATCCCTGTAAAGGTCTTTGTGTGCCTCCACAGAGCATGCAGGTCCACATTCCTTAGTTTGAGGATTAGTGACATTTGTTTATTTATATTTGTGTGGGTACTGGCTTACTCTGTGTTTTCCTTCTTTAAATAATTTTTCATTGCCTATTTACTGGCATTCTATTTTTTATCTGATTGTGAGTTGCTTAATATATAAATTGAATTGAATATTTATTGAATGTATCTAGGAAATAGATATCTGAGCTAGTCCCATAAATATGTTTTTTTAATTCTATAGAATAGGTGAAATAGTAGCTAATGGACTTTAGGTGGCCTGTTATGAGACCTGTTTGAAGTATTCTTTGTTTATTTTTGAGAGAGAGCATGTGCGAGAGTGGGGGAGGGGGGGGGGAGAGAGAGAGAGAGAAGAAGGAGGAGGAGGGGGAGGAAGGAGGAAGGAGGAAGGAGGAAGGGAGGGAGGGAATCCCAAGCAGGCTCCATGCTGTCAGTGCAGAACCCATTGGGAGGCTCAATCTCACAAGCTGTGAGATCATGACCTAAGCCGAAATCAAGAGTCGGACACTTAACTGACTGAGCCACTCAGGCACCCCTGAAATATTCTTTTGGTAGGAAAATGCAATCTTTGTAGAAAGTGGTACAGATAATATTTTTATGAGTGTGCAAAGATCTGTTCTTCCTATAATTGATGAAAGACAACCATACTTAAACACCATTCCTCTTTCCATAAGGGTGTGTTCTCATATTTCAAAAGAATTTCAGAGAAAACCAGTGACTTTTCTTCCCTTCAGATACACAATTGTGTATTCTGTCAATTTCCAAAAATTTGGAGTAGAGAGAGACATTCTGTCTTTTGCTAGGGATATTGGGATATCTTTGAGGGTAGCATCTTGGCCATAACTCATGCTTATCCATAGAGAATGGATATGGTCATGTTATCACTCATATTCAGCAAAGAGAGGAAGATAGCTGGCCAAGAATTATGAGAGAAAGGAAGATAAAGTGAGAAGATGTGGAAGAGAACTAACATTTATTTAGGCTCTACTGTATTTGGTAATGGCTGAGTTCATTTGCACGTTTTATTTAAAGTAAGTGTGTTTATAGAGGAAAAGATTGCCCATGGAATACTTTATTAACAGGGAAATGTAGAGGGGAAAAGAGAATTTGATTTGTAAACTGTACGTAATCTTGCTGACAAGAAAAGAGATGTGGAAAGTTGTTGCTCCAGATGTTTCTTCATTTGGGACACTAGGTGGTGACATTGTATAAAGACAGCTTGGTTGCTGGCATGGAAGAGAGTCAAAACTTGGAGCAGGGAGAACTGTATTAGCAACTAAGCCCAAGAGTGTCAATTTTCTTTTTTATCTTAGTCACTTAACTTTGTAATACATTTGTGGTGATTTTACTAAATTTCTTTTTCATATTTAATTTGCATTGTGTATTCTACCCATAAGTATTTTTTAAGTCCTTTATGTGCCCGACATACTTTGTGGTGATAACAGATGATAAACTGGTATTCAGATAAAAAAAAAAATGTTCCTGCCCTCCAAAACATTCACATATCAAAACAAAATAATTTATGTAAGTGCTACATATAGTAAATATTGAAAATGTAAAATGAGTAAAATAAAATTTTAAATAAGTTTGTACTATATTTACTCTTTTACTGCTTATGGCCTAAGTATACGTACACATTTGGGATTCAGGAAGAGAGAGCTCATAGATTCAGAAAATCCTCTCATCTATGAATAACCCTTATGCGTTACTGGGTATGGGTAACTTACATCCCAGGGATCTTCCTTACTTTCCTTTCTGTTCCTCACCACTAACTTTCCATTATTTCCAAGTTCAAAACAACTAGGGAATAGTGTATTTTTTGTTATGACTTCAAATGATACAGTCCTTTCTCTCATAAAGTTGCTGCCTCTTGAATTAGAGTGCTCTGTCTTATTGGATTGGAGGAAAACAGGTCCCTCTTATTCCCAAGTCAGAATTCTTAATATGCTTTTTCATAGAAACAGTGGTTTGTTTGTGTGTGATAAATATAGCTGAAGTGGTATTATATGCAGCCTTAATTTTAAAAATCATACTTCTCCTTTCTGGGGTTTTGGCCTCAGACTTAGCTATTTTCTTTCAGAAAAAGTGATCTGGAAAAGCGTTTTCTCTTCTGTAAAATGGACATTTTTGAGAGACCATACGTTCTTTTTCTTCCTGGAAATCTACCTCTTTTTCTCCAGCTTAAAGCAGGCTGTTTCCCCTGTGTACTCGTATAAGCCTTTTTAAAGATCCATTTTTATTTTATGTTAATTGTATATGGATTTTATCATCCTAACTGTATTGAATGTAAAGTTTCTTGTTCATCTGTTACTAAACGGAATCTTGCCCAGTGCCTTTGCATGTAGTAGGTGCCCAGTTAAATACATCACTTGCATAAGGAAAGCTTAGATGGTTAATGCTAAAGTAGTGTGTTTTAAGTTAATTACCTCTGAGTGGAAATAACTTTTTATAGGGTATAAGGTATTTAAATTGGCTTTTAAGATAGGAAGATTCCTATGGCCAAGTGCTTGCATTAGTGATGAATAGAAGCTATGGCCCTGCAGGTTGTAAAACATATTAGTATAATTTTTGAAATTCATCTTGCGTTCTTTTATGCCTGTCCAGAATGTGTAGTCCACATATAGAACAGTTTCATGGATAATATTCCAAATTACTGGTCCTTTTGAGAATTACTGATTTTTTGAGACTCTCATTGATGCTATCCCTTACCCCCACATACACACAGCACGCTCAGAAAAATGCACACACATTTACACAATTCTGTATACTGTTTCAGAGAACTCATAGATCTCATGTTAACTTCTACATTAGGTTGTAGAATAGACTAGCTGGCTAGTCTAGATGTAGCTCAATACAATAGAAAAACACACCATATACAGAATCAGCTGATCTGAGTGAGTTCTAGCTCTTGTTCTACCTTCAATAAATGTGATGCCATTTGGCAGGTCATATAGTTTCTCCTTACCTGTTTCTTTTTTGTGTGAAGTTGTTGGATAAGAGTGAATGAATTTAGTCGATCAGTATACTTAGAAGAGCACTTGTACATAGTATGCTTCCCAGTTTTTGTTCCTAGTCTTTGTTTCTAATATCTCATAAAAGATTGTGAATTTTGTGATGTTTTAATTATCTTTTCCTTAGGAAAATTGCTTTTTGTCTTTCCTTTAAGAAAATTACATTAGTGTGTGTGTGTGAGTGTGTATGATTGTGTGTGTGTGTGTTTGCATGAACTTGAGTAGCAGCAATCAGCTTATTCTGTTATCCTGTAAGAAAAGTAATAAGCTGTGTCCTGATTTTTTAAAACCTCTGTATAGACAATAGTAACCTTGTTACTGCAGTGCTACTACTGAAAATTCTGAGTCAGGAAAATTTGTGCCTGTCAGTGTGTAAAAAGGAACTGGGGAGAGGAAGAGGGCTGAGAAAAATGTACTAAAGTGTTATATCATTGTATTAGTGTAACTTGTTAAAGCAGATGAAACTTTTCCCTGTAATTATAGTTGCTAACAACTTTAGAGATGGGATATATTATGTCTTATGGAAAATCCATTATTGTTCATGTAAAATTCTTCATGAAAACAGAAATTCCATTGATGTTTGTCAGCAGTAAACAAGTTATGTTAAAAATATGTAACTTTTATGAATTACCTAGTAAAACACTTTTTATTTTTACTCTAATTAGGGAAGAAGACAAAAACATATTTGATTACTGCAGGGAAAACAACATTGACCATATAACCAAAGTCATCAAATCGAAAAATATGGATGTGAATATGAAAGATGAAGAGGTATGGAAAACATGCCTTGTTAATTTTTTTTTTATGCCTGCTGTTCTGCCCCAGTGTTTTTTTTCGAAATGGCTTATGAACTACAACTCAAAATACAGTGTAAGATTGAATCAGAATATTTATGTGAGATAGTGTCACTCAGTTAAGATGCTTTCTATGTATGTGTCCATCATCTTTCTGTTGATGTTGTTTAAGTTACTAGCTGAAGCTTGGTGCAGTCAAGTAACTTGTTTCTTCATAATAAAGGGAGAGACTGTTAACTTAATAAGTGAAATCTATAGATTATATAAAAATATTTTTAAATAGTTTTCACATCTTCTATCATCACAACTCCTATCATTGTACTTTTTTTATTTAAAGATTTAAAAGACTTTTTTTTTAATTTAATGTTTGTTTATTTTTAGTATATGTGCTGCCGAAGCGAGCACTAATGTTTGTTTATTTTTGAGACAGAGAGAGACAGAGCATGAATGGGGGAGGGTCAGAGAGAGAGGGAGACATAGAATCCGAAGCAGGCGCCAGGCTCTGAGCTGTCCGCACAGAGCCCGACGCAGGGCTCAAACTCACGGACTGTGAGATCATGACCTGAGCTGAAGTCGGACACTTAAACAATGGAGCCACCCGGGCACCCCTAAAGATTTTTTTTAATGTTTATTTATTTGGAAGCAGAGAAATAGGGAGACACAGAATCTGAAGCAGCTCCAGGCTCTGAGCTGTCAGCACAGAGACTAGCGTGGGGCTCGAACTCGCAAACCATGAGATCATGACCTGAGCTGAAGTCAGATGCTTAACCAACTGAGCCACACAGACGCCCCACTGTCATTGCATTTTGACCAAGTATATTGTCCTTTGCTCAGTAAATATATTTCTAGAATACTGTGTGTCAGAATTTTGGTAAATCCATTCATTTAAATGTGAGCCCGCTACTTAAAGGGAGTCTGTACTAAATTATTTTGTAAAATATATTACTTTTTAATTTATTTGGTTTGTGAATAAAACTGTTGACATACAGAGCTTAAACTGTCCCTGAGTTACAGTTGTTAAAATAGGGAATAAAATTTACTAATTCAGTTTTAATCATTTTACTTACTCTTTGATAATGCAGTGTAAAATGATTGAAATGACCGAAAGGTGGTGATTGTTAGGAGGTGCTTCTTGCAGTGATCATAGATAATGTGAGGAGTAGATAAATAATCAATGTATGTATTAATTGAGAGCTCTTTATACAGGCTAGGCCTTATTTTTACCTCATTTTCAGGCGATATCTTTCCTGTAATACATATTGTCAATGACATCTGGAACTGAAAATATAAGACTATAATTCTGCAGTAAAGGGGGACCAGTAACAGTTGTGTTCTCCCCTAAGTAATGAAACAAACAGCTAAGAGAGATGTGGGTGGAGAAAAGTAGATTGTGAAATAATAAAACCAGGTCGGTTTTTTTTTAGGCTTTGTTTTTTTTATGTCTATTTTTGAGAGAGAGGGCCTGCATGTCCACACGTGTGTGAGCAGGGGAGGGGGAGAGAGAGAGGGGGAGAGAGAATCCCAAGCAGGCTCTGTACTGTCCGCACAGAGCCCGACATGGGGCTCAATCCTACCAACCGTAAGATCATGACCTGAGCCGAAATTAAGAGTCAGACACTTAACCGACTGAGGCACCCAGGTGCCCCTAAAACCAGGTCTTTTGATTCCCACTAGGATGGGTTTTTTTGCCTTTCTGGATTAGACTACATTTTTGTCCCACTAAATCAGGTGTGACTGCTTTCCTTGATTTTATTGTTTTTTATTTTTGTACTTGTGAGTTAAGATTTTTATAAAATCAGCATAGGGGCACTTGTACCCCAATGTTCATAGCAGCACTCTCAACAATAGCCAAATTATGGAAAGAGCCTAAATGTCCATCAACTGATGAATGGATAAAGAAATTGTGGTTTATATACACAATGGAATACTACGTGGCAATGAGAAAAAATGAAATATGGCCTTTTGTAGCAACGTGGATGGAACTGGAGAGTGTGATGCTAAGTGAAATAAGCCATACAAAGAAAGACAGATACCATATGGTTTCACTCTTATGTGGATCCTGAGAAACTTAACAGGAACCCATGGGGGAGGGGAAGGAAAAAAAAAAAAAAAAAAACAAAAGGACGTTAGAGTGGGAGAGAGCCAAAGCATAAGAGACTGTTAAAAACTGAGAACAAACTGAGGGTTGATGGGGGGTGGGAGGGAGGAGAGGGTGGGTGATGGGTATTGAGGAGGGCACCTTTTGGGATGAGCACTGGGTGTTGTATGGAAACCAATTTGACAATAAATTTCATATATTAAAAAAAAAGATTTTTATAAAATTAATACATGCAGGTAGTTCAAAGAAAATTAGTACTATAAGTCTTATAACAAAAAAACGTATTCCTTTGCTTGCACTCTTCTCACATTGATTCTAGCTCCCTTGAGGCAAAAACTCTCAATTCTTTTAGTTGTTTCTTTTGCAACTTACCTGCATAATTCTAAATAATATACTTATATCTCTTGACATTATTGATTTTCCTCTATGTTTTATTAGGATTTAGCTGTTTTACTCATATTCCCCACTCCTTCTCTCCCCACCCTCCTAACAACTATATCACAACTTTTAGTTTCAGCTTTCTGATTGCATCTCTATAGAATCAATGTTAAAATATTATTTTATAATTGTAATATAGCTATAAAGTAATTATGTTGTTATTACTATGTAAATTATGTTCATTGCTGAGCCATAGGTGGTACTGTATGTACTAGTCAGCTTTTGCTGTTAGCCAGATTTCAGTGGCTAATAACTACATTTATTTCTTGCTCGTATTTCAAAAGAGTTTGGGATCAGTCCAGGCTCAGCTGGGTTTGCTAGCCTTATTTGGGTTCAGTTCATCTTAATTCAGCTGTCTTCTCATTCTCATACTGAGATCCAGTCTTAGTGGATAAACACTATCTGGGGCAGAACTAAAGGCAGACAGAATCAGACCCCACGCATACATTTAAAACTTCCGCGTGGGAGTAGCATGTGTCACATCTACTCACATTCCTTCAGCCAAAGCAAGTCATGAGGCCAAACTCCAAGTCTGTATGGTAGAAAGCCTATTCTGATTATGGTGCGATGGTGGGAAGGAAATGAATAATTATAAATTATGAATAATGCAGTCTATATACCATGGCACAGCATTCTGTTTTTCGTAAGGCTAATAGTTGCTTCTTTTTTGTTTTTTTGTGTTATATCTTCTGTGTTTCTATCATTAATTCTTTCCTCAAATTGCCCAAAAGAGGTCTTCTCTGCAGATGTGCAAACACATCAGGTAATCAATCCCATATTGTTTTAGTGGTAGCCCTTCTGGAACTCTCCTTTCTTCTTTAATCTCCATTGGTTGCTCTCTAGGCCTGTTGCATAGATGTCATCCTGGAATGATGCTTTACCACTGTCCTGGGAATTCTCTTCCCTTCTCTCCTGGATTCTTCTGTTTTCTGGATCCTGGGTCTTTATCTTTTATTGTTTACTTCCTTGTTTGGATGAAGTGTCTCCTTCAGTAGCTTCCTTTTTTATTTGGTTCACAGTTTTGATGGCGCATTTCTTTCAGTAGCTTCTTGAGAAAGATAAATATTTTGACATCTTCCTTGTTGAAAATGTTTTATCAGAGTTTTTGGCATATTCCACTCAATATGCTCAATAAATATTTGATGAACTAATGAATGATTCAGTGAATAATTAGAAGCAGTATAATTGTGGTGAGCTAGACTACATGGGTTCAAGTCTTGGCACTATCATTTCCTAGCTATGTGACTTTTGTCACATTTATTCTGTGTCTCGGTTTCCTAATGTGTAAAATGGGGATTGTGATGGTACCTGTGTTAGCGTTGTTTTGAGGATTATGTTAATGTGTATAAAGTACTTAAACAATACTGGACACACATAACAAACTGTTATCTGTTAGATCAATGAAAAATAAGAAAACAAAAGTTTTTATTTTGCCTTCACTTATTGCTTCTTCTCTCTTCTCGTTTTCTTTATGTAGATCCAAGTTATTATTTTCCTTCTCTCTAAAGAACTTCTTTTAACATTTTTCCAAAGTCTGCTGACAACAAATTCCCTCAATTTTTGTTTGCCTTCATTTTTGAAGGAGAATTTCTCAGGATACATAATTCTAGGTTGGTGGAGCTTTTTTTTCAAAACACTTAAAATATTTCACTCCACTCTCTTATTGTCTGCATGGTTTCTGAGGAGGAATCAGATGTAATTCTTATCTTTGTTCATTTATAAGTAAGGATTTTTTTCCTCTGACTTCTTTTAGGATTTTTCTTTGTCTTTGACTTTTTATGATTTGAAAATAATGTGTCTAGGTGTAGGTTTTTTGACATATATATATATATATTACATGTATATATACATGTATATATATTACATGTGTATATACATGTATATATATATATTACATGTATATACACATGTAATATATATACATATTTTCGTTTATTTTTATTTATCATGAGAGAGAGAAAGTGAGAGCAGGGGAGGGGCAGAGAGTGAGAAGCCCAAACAGCCTCCTCACCATCATTGCCTAACCTGACACAGGGCTTGAACCTGTGAACCATGAGATCATGACCTGAGCCGAAGTCAGATGCTTAACTGACTGAGCCACCCGTGCGCCCCTGACCTTCCTGGATCTGTGGCTTGGTGTGCAGCATTCATTTGCAGGAAATCGTCATTGTTTTATATTCTTCTTCTGTGCCTTTTGTTTCTTCTCCTTCTGGTGTCCCCATTATGTATACGTCACACCTCTTGTAGTTTTTACACAGTACTTGGATATTCTATTCTGTTTTTTTTCAGTCTTTGTTCTCTTTGCTTTTCAGTTTTTTAGGATTTTGTTGGATATATCTTCTAGCTCAGAGATTCTTTCCTTAGCTGTATCCAGGCCACTAGTAAGCCCATCAAAGGCATTCTTTATTTCTGTTACTATTTTTTTTAATCTCTAGCATTTCTTTTTGTTCTTCTTTAGGATTTCTATCTCCTGGCTTACATTGTCCATCTGTTCTTGCACGCTGTCCATTTTATCTGTTAGAGTTTTTAGCATATTAATCATAGTTTTAAATTCTTAGCCTGATAATTCCAGTATCTTTGCCATGTTTGGTTCCACTAATTGCTGTCTTTGAATTGTGTTTTTTGCCCTTTGGTATGCTTTGTAATTTTTACTGATAGCTATACATCATATACCAGGTAAAGGGAACCTTTTAAAATAGTCCTTTGGTAATGTGGTGGCAAGGCGTGGGGGAGGGGAAGGGCTCTGTTGTCCTATGATTAGGTCTCAGTCTTTAATGAGTCTGTGCGTCTGGACTGTGAATCCCAACAAGTGTTTCTTTTTTTTCCTCCCTGCTTAGGTGGAATAGGATGGCTAGAGTGGGCTAGATTTGAGTATTTCTCTTACTCCAGGTCAGTTGGCTCTGATAATACCCCAGCAAGTTAGACACTAGTTAACTAGTTTTCCCTGAAGGCAGGCCTTGTTAAGAACGGAGTGCTCTGGCATATTTTAGAAGCATTCATTTCCCCCTCCAGAAGTGGGAGGGGAGTTTTCTTTGAAAGTTACTTTGGGAACCTGGCCAAGCTCCTGGAGGTAAATCTCACAAAGATTTCTACCTTCCCCACCATGAGTAGATCCCCCTGGAGTTTTTAACTCTCAAGAGTTGTCCGCACTGAGCCTTTAGCAATTTGTCATTATAGTCCGGTTTTTCTGCCTGGCACTGGTTCCTTGGGTGGTTTTCACTTGTGAAGCTCTGCTCTACAAAGTCGAGTCACCTGTCTGTCTCTTTAGTCTTGGGGGCAGTGATTTGCCCTGTGTCCTCCCCTCTCTTATCGATCCAAGAATAGTTGATTTTTCAATCTGTTCAGCATTTTGCTTGTTGTTAGGATGGAGTGGCAACTTTCAGCCTCCTTATATTTGGAACTGGAAACTCAAAGTCCACTTAACTTTTCAAGGTCACTTTCCCTGGAATGTATTGTGCATGTACTAGATGTTCCCTATGAGAACTTTCCATCTTTCAAATAATAAACTTTATATGGTGTGTGTTTTAGTTCACAGAGTATTTTCACTTATCTTCCCAACAATCCTGTAAGTAGATGCTATCCTCATTTTACAGACAGGAACTAAATCAGAGTTGTCAAATACATATAATTGCTAAGTGGAAATGGGGGTCTGAGAGTGTTCTTTTTGCCACTGGATTTAAGAAGGACGTACAATTTCCAGTTGACCCTGCTAGTGTTATGCTGATTTGCAACAATTTCTTTTATCAAATAGTCCTAAAAGGCAAACCTACACATGAGCTTTGCAAAGATCATTGGACAGCAGTCATAGGAATAAAATGTCTAGAACACAAATAGCTTCCACTAACACAATTTTTTTAAAGATAAAAGGAACTGATAAAATGTATTGCTTCTGTCATTCAGTTACTCTGGTGTAGTATGGCTTCCCAGGTCTTCCAGTTTGTTACCCATGCAGCTACCTTCACCCCCAGCCTGCCAGAACATTGTGTTTCCATGAACAGATGAAGTGCTTACACATTCATAGACTGAGACGCCAAGAATTCAGTTGGGTTCTCTCATTGCTCCAAGCAGATTTCTGCCCTCTCAGCCATGACATCTCAGGCTGGGCCTTGAATACTGATGGCAAGACTTTTATTATTAATCAGGGATTGGTATGAATTAATTTAAGAACATGAGGGAAATGAGAGCTTAAAATTAGAATCAAACTTAACATCCTAAATAAAATAAATGGTATTGCTTCATGACTTTTAAAGCTCTAGCAAATAAAACAACTTGTTAAGCCTTGATGATGAGCTAAAAGTATGCAATGTCAGAATTAAATTGCTAGCAAAATACTTTTAACCCCTTTATTTTAAAAAAAAAGGCATTTCCCTGCTATAATAAGTTGGGTGACAATTACAGTTTTGAAAGGACATCCAGTTCTTTGTGTCTATCTATTTGATATTTGAGCTTGAGAGATTTCATTACTGATTGCCTAGGATTCTTTGGGGTGGTATATGACTTTATTTAAAATGTTCATCCAGCAAGTTCAGCCCAATTTCATTCTTGCCCTTAGATGACTAAAAATTACATTTATTGCACTTAAAATTTGCTATAAGCTCATAAAGAAATTTAATTATAGTCATAAAATGATAAGTCAAAGTCATAGAAATTTAATTTATAGTCATAAATGACTTGCTTGCATTTCCACGTATTGAAATAAACAGTCGTATACTGCTGGAAATATATATGTATGTATATTTGGATCTATAACTATCATGGCTCGTGAACCTATATATAAAATGTATTTAAAATAATCATATTTTATAATGAAGTTAATTTATTATGAATAAGTATAGTTCCTGGTGTGTGTGTGTGTGTGTGTGTGTGTGTGTATAATTTATTCAAGTTGTAATTACTAATATAGTAAAGCATGTATTTCTTTGTTTTTAATATAATTTATTGTCAGATTGGCTTACATACAATACCCAGTGCTCATCCCAACAAGTACCCTCCTCAGTGCCCATCACCCATTTTCCCTCTCCCCACACCCCCGTCCACCCTCAGTTTGTTCTCTGTATTTAAGAGTCTCTTGTGGTTTGGTAAGACATGTATTTCTAATATGAGAAAATTGTGTGGTGTTTCCAGCTGATACAGTAATTAGGACATTGTGTTTCCCATAACAAAAAAGTTTTGTAGTTAACTTTTCTGTACCATTTTCCATGTTTATTGATTCTTTCAAATGCTTTGAAGGAAGTTACCTTTCTCTTCACTCCTTTCCCTTCTTGCTTTGTTTTGAATTTGTGGCTCATATCACAATATAATTTACATGCTTTTGCCTTAGAAACTGCTGAAAAACCTGGTAAAATTGAGAACATAAACCTAACAAAAAGTTTAAGAAGCAGAGTCCATACACTGAGGCTAAATTTATGGTTTTATTTAGGATTTGAGAAAGGAACAAAATGTATTTTTTTAAATAACTCTCTACATTTGAGTATATGTTATTTCGGTTGTATATTTATTTGATTTAAATAGTAATTTGAAGGAATTTGTTCATTCACACTAATAATTGAGAAGTGCATTCTAAACTGTCATATTAGTTTCATTTGCATTAATGCAGCAGCACCATTTCAAAATGTAGCCTAACTTTACATCAGAAACTCAGAATTAATACAAAATCAGAAAAATAGTAAAAGTAGTTTAAATCTTATGCTCTTTTTGGCAACTTACTTTTTATTTATTTTTATTGTGGTAACACATACATAACATAAAATTTACCATCTTAACCATTTTTAAGTGTGCAGTTCTGTGGCACTAAATACGTTCACATTGTTGTGCAACTACCACCACCACCCACCTCCAGAACTTTTTCATCTTCTCCACCTGAAACTCTGGGTTAAACACTAACTCCCCATCCCTCCCTGATCTCCACCCCCTGGCAACCACCATTCTACTTTGTATCTCTGTTACTTTGACTACTTTAGATATCTCATGTAAATGGGATCACAAATATTTGTCCTTTATGACTGGCTCGTTTCACTTAGCATAACGTCTTCAGGTTCATCCATGTTCTCGCGTGTGTCAGAATTTCCTTCCTTTTATATGTATTTATATAGTATTGCATTGTATGTATATACCACATTTTGTTTATCCAAATATCTGTCCTTGGACACTTGAGTTGCTTTCATATTTTGGCTGTTATGTATAATGTTGCTGTGAGTGTGGGTGTAACAAATTTTTGTTTCATTTTTTCCCAGCACTTTATTATGAAAAGTTTGAAATGTACAACAAAGTTGAAAGGGTTTTACAGTGAACATCTATATACCTACCGCCTAGATTCTACCACTAATATTTTACTATGCTTGCTTTATAAGTATCTATCCACCTTTCTATCCATCAATCGATCTATCTCATTTGATGCATTTCAGAGTATTTTGCTTCCATCTAAATGCTTCAGCATCATATTAACTACAATTCAGTATTAGTTTGATTTTTAAGATCGCATTTACAAACAGTGAAATGCACAAGTCTTAACTGCACATTCGATTAATTTTGATAAATGCATATACCTATGTTACTGAAGCTCCTGTCAAGATCTAGAACATTACTATCACCCCCAGAAATTTCCCTCATGCCCCTTCCCAGCTGGTTTGTTCTTCTAATTCCAGAAAGGTAACCACTGTTCTAACACTTTTTCTACCATAGATTGATTTTATGTGTTCTAGAACTTTATATAAATGGAATCATAATACTTTTTGTGTAAGTTTTCTTCCATTTAGTGTAATGTTTTTGAGATTCACCCATTTTGTTGTGTAAATCAGTTCTTTTTTTTATATTGCCAAATAATATTCCCTGAAAATAATATATTATTACTTAATCTATTGTCTTGTGATGGGCACATGGGCTGTTTTCATGGCAACTTATTATTGCTTTATTACTTATTTTATACAGGATAAAGTAATATCTCCTTTACTTATTTCTTCACTCTTAAGTTGCTACCAGCATGGCTTAGTAACTCCTTGTGAAAAGATTTTTTTTTTAAATCCTTCTCAATTCCCTGATAACTCAGCAACACCATTTCTCTTTACCTTAGATCTTAGCCAGTGAAAGAGATCAAGCAGTTGCTCATTTTAAATATGTATCACACATATTGGTGTGTGGTGTTCTTCTTAATGCTGGTAAATAAATTATCCTACAGGGAGCCGCTGGCTTCCATGCTAGGTACATTTGGAGACCTTAAACTGCCTCCCAGTCCTAATCCTGTATTTCAGTTTTTTGTTTTTTGTTTTTTAATTTTTTTTTAACATTTATTTATTTTTGAGAGACAGAGTATGAGCAGGGGAGGGGCAGAGAGAGAGGGAGACACAGAATTCGAAGCAGGCTACAGGCTCCAAGCTGTCAGCACAGAGCCCGACACCGGGCCCAAACTCACAAACCGTGAGATCATGACCTGAGCCGAAGTCGGACACTTAACCGACTGAGCTGCCCAGGAGCCCCTGTATTTCAGTTTTTGAAACAACAGTGTCGATTCATTATTGAGAGGGATTGTGACATTGTATGGTTTCTGGTGCTTGCAGGTGAGGATTGTCACTGTAGCCAGCTGCTACAGCAGCAGCAAAAGGTGGAAGATAAGGATAGGATAGAGGAGATAGAGACATGGAAGGTTATTGGTAGCTGACGTCAGCCTCTACTACAATTGTCAATTTAAATACAGTTCTTTTGCAGAGAGAAATTCAAGTCGATTTGTTTACCATATTTCATTTGCACAGAATGGCAAGTGACAACTCTTAGAAATTTAAACATACCCATTTTGCCAGGTTTTTGTTTTTGTATGGTGTATGTTTTGTGTCTGTTCACAAAATACTATAAGAACATCAAGACTCATTTTATAATGCATTCTCTTTTTGTTTAATTTGTACATCAGGAGAAAATCTAGTTTTAAAAAATTCTACAGTTTATAAGGGCAAGTAACTAAGGATATCAAAGAAGCATTTAAAATATTAAGACCTGCTCTGTATTTTCGAGAAGGTATGAAAGTAATACCACTTAATAGGTTAGCTGCCACCCTGCACTTTCCAAGCACTTAAGTCATTCATCTGTCTGAGGTAGGACAGTATCTGCACCTGTGGTTAACAGATGAGAACTCTTCTTTTTTGCCCCCTGTGTGTTAACTGTATTTGAATTCCAGAATTTATCCAGAGCTCTCCAAATAGTGCTTGTAAGTCTTCTTATGGCCACAGATTCCTTTTAATAATGGCTTTCCCTCTAATCTCCTAAATACTTGTAAGATATTTTTTAAGAGAGTTGTTAAAACTAGAAACAAAGATTGTCACCTTTTGTGGTAGCAGTAAAAATATATTTAATTTGAAAATGTGTAGGAGATTTTATCATTTATAGAAGATAAAGCAATTATATAAAAAATGCACAAACTACTTTATGAATTTGGATAGTCTGTAAGCAACTACAGCTTTAATGTGCTCCTAATTCATGGTTTTTCTTTTGGAGGAGAGATGTAAATCCTGTATCTAAAATAATTTAATAATTGCATTGTGTTGGTCCAGATGTGTTTGTGGTTAACAAAGAGAAAGAAAAGAAACCACAGGTGTTTACTTCGTGATTTTGTCCTGAATGGTTTTGAGGTTGGCATCTCTGCAAATTACTGCTTATGTTATTACTTGAATTAATAATCTCAAATTAGAGCATGTTTAAGGGAACTTTATAATTTGAAGTAAAGAGTTATTGCATTCAGACACCTGGTTGTGCTGGTCTTTGTTCTTTTAAGTATAGAACATTTTGAAAGCAAAAATTCCAAAGCCTGATTTATCTTTGCTTACTTACAAGTATGTTTAATCTTGCTCTTGTTTTGAGCTTCTTAATACTGCATAAAGATATTAATCATTAGGTGGTCTTAATGTAAGATATTTTCAGCACTTCTATAGAAAGTCATTGTCAGGGAATTCATTCTAATTCAAGGTTAATTAGTGTACCATTAAAATAATGTGTTACAAAAATTAATTACATCACAGGTCAAAAAACGTATTAAAAAGCATAGTGTAAATGTCTGAGAGCACATCATCCTCTTAAAACATTGCTATACTCGTGCTACCGTTCTGGAAAATATATCTAAAGTGAAAATCACTACTGAGGTCCAGTCATAGGTGTTTCTCTTAAAGTAAATTTTTGGCACCACATATGGGAAATTTAAAATATATCTCCCATTAACAGTAAAATGTGTTGCTTGTCTGCTTTCCCATTGCAACAGCTAAAGATTTATATTTTAGCATTAGTCGATATAACCCTATTGGGTTAAACCTAAGGAGAAATCAGGAACTTGGTTAAGAAGTAGAAATTATCTGTACAGTTTGAGGTAAAAGTACTAGATTTATTAATACTATGTTTTCTTACTTCACTGTTAGGTGTTTTGGTAGGTGTTCTGTGTAAGTATATCACACATCGTTTTGACTATGCAGTAATTCTTATTAATAGTTTAACTTCATAGCCGTAAAATGTACACTTAAGATTAGGTTGAAGATGGAGACTTTGAAATTCTATCTGATTCTTTTAATGTAAAAGCTATGAAACAGTTAAATAGAACTATAGAATACTTTATACATTGGTATTTTTCCCGAGTCTTATCAGGATATCTGATTGTCCATATTAAGGGTTTTGGAATTCGTGCCTTAATAACAGCAGGTCACTACACATTAAGAGCTACAGAAATTTTAACATATGAGACTCTTTATTCAACGATACATTTTTTACTTAGTTTTTAGAACTGTCTTCATTAAACAAAATTCTTACTGGGCTCTGAACAAAATAGCTTACTATAACAAATTGTGACTAATTTGCCCACATTTAAAAATTTTCTTCTTTCCTGCGTCTTTGGATTTTGTGTAAGCCTATAGGAAAACATATTCACAAGTAAATATAAACAAATTGAGTAAATGAAAGAAAAAAAGAAGGATAATTTGTAGGGAAGAAGTTGGCTTTGTTTTGTTTGTTTGTTTCAAGAATAGACCTGGTTTAATTAGTTGAACTACTAGGTGCTTGAACAGAGTCTGAAAGACAAAGAGTAAAAAGTGGGTTTAGAAAAGCTTTCTTGAAAGGTGGTTTTTACTTTTAAAACCATCTTTGTCCCAACTTACATCTTCTTAAATCTTTTCTAAAATGACATAGAGATTTCTACTTAATGTAGAAAAACATTCCATTCTTTAAAAATGACATCACTACCACCCTCAAAGAATAGTGTTAAACTATGCATCACTCATTTCTTCAGAAAAGCCCTTAGCTTCTAGGAGTTTTTTTATTCTTTAGACCAAGTGAGCTTCTTTAATTAACTAAATCAAGATTTTCTGACCGTGGAGAATAGAATTAACCTGTTGATAGTGACTGTGAGTCTTAGGTAGACAATGATTAAAACTAGTGTTTCATATTTAGTACTTGGTCTCCTAACAGTTTATCATCTATTCTGTTTTGCAAGTGCAACATTTGAAGATAGGCACTAGCAGACTGTGTTAGTGTTTTTTTAGATATTTCAGAGCGAAATTTGGGATATTAATGAGCAATGCTTAGTTTCAAACTGATTAAATTTTCTTGCATTTTAAGGAATATATTTGAGTAAATTTAGGTATACTGATTATGATTTCTACCTACATTTAAGTATTCATATTTTATCCACAAGGTTTCTTTCACCAGAAGAAGTAACCATAATAATTCAAGAAAACTATTCTTTACATGTGTAAACTACTTTAAAATTAATAAGGCATTATCTTATAGCTCATTCATTCAACAAATACTATTGGTGTTACTGTTTTAGTAGTATTGTTTTCTTCACTCCGTAGGTGAGGAAATGGATCAGGCTGAAGTAAGTCATTGGGCTAGTGCATAATGGATTCCAGAGTACAACTCAGGAGTTCCAATTAATTTAGAAAAGTCTACCTTCTTTCCATAGAACATTTTATATCAAGCATGCTTAGGATAATCAACCTACAGTTTTACATATTACTTTGTCTTTCTTAAGACATTGTATCTTTTAGTACATACCTATCAATAATTACTTTAATGGCCTAAATGCTCCATTTGAAAGACACAGGGTGACAAGATGGATAAAAAACAAGGCCCATCTGGGGCGCCTGGGTGGCTCAGTCCTTGAAGCGTCTGACTTCAGCTCAGGTCATAATCTCACGGTTCGTGAGTTCAAGCCCCATGTCAGGCTCTGTGCTGACAGCTCAGAACCTAGAGCCTGCTTCGGATTCTGTGTGTGTGTCTGTCTTTCTGCCCCTCCCCTGCTCGTGCTCTGTCTCTCTCTTTCTCAAAAATAAACAAACATTAAAAGAAATAAAAAAAAGACCCATCTATATGCTGCCTATAAGAAACTCACCTCTGATCTAAAGATACATACAGACTGAAAGTGAAAAGATGGGAAAACATTTACCATTCAAATGGAAGCAAAAAGCAAGCTGGGATAGCAATACTTCTATCAGACAAAATAGATTTTAAAACAAAGACTAATGGAACATAGAAGAGCATCATTACATAATGATAAAGGGATCAATCCAATAAGAAGATATAAGAATTGTAAATATCTATGCACCTAACATTGGAGCACCTAAATACATAAAGCAAATGCTAATGGACATGAAGAGAGAAATTGATGGTAATACAGTAATAGTAGGAAATTTAACACCCCCCTTACATCAATGGATAGTTTTAGGCAGAAAATCAATAAAGAAGCAGTATATTTGAATGACACAGTATACCAGATGGCTATAATAGATGTATACAGAACATTCTATCCAAAAACAACAGAATGTACATTTTTTCAAGTGCACATGGGATATTCTCCAGAACAGATCCTGTGTTAAGCCACAAAACAAGTCTCAATTAACTTAAGAACATTGCAGTCACACCATGCGTTTTTCTCATCAACAATAGTATGAAACTAGACATCAGTTACAAGAAAAAAACTGGAAAAAACACAAACACGTGGAGTCTAAACAACATAATACTAAACAGCCAAAGTGTCAACGAAGTCAAGAAAAAAAAAAATACATGGAGACAAATGAAAATGAAAACACAAAGGTCCAAAATCTTTTGGATGCAGCAAAAGCAGTTCTGAGAAGGACATATATAGCAATAAAGGCCTGCCTCAAGAAACAAGAAAAAGCTCAAATAAACAATCTAACCATACACCTAAAAGAACTAGAAAAAGAAGAACAAAGCCTAAAGTGAATAGAAGAAAGGAAATAATAAAGAGCAGAGCAGAAAGAAATGACCTGATGACCTAAAGACTAAAAAAAAAGAAAAGAAAACAAGAAAAACACAATGAAACCAGGAGGAGGTTCTTTGAAAAGATAAATAAAATTGATAAACACTCATCCAGACTCCTTAAGAAAAATTAATAAATAAAAAGACCCAAATAAATAAAGTGAGAAATAAAAGAGAAGTGACAATTGACACTACAAAAATACAAATGATTTTAAGAGACTGCTATGAAAAATTATATGCCAACAAATTGGCCAACCTAGAGAAAGTAGATAAATTCCTATAGACATACACTCTTCCAAAATTAAATCAGGAAGAAATAGAAAATCTGAAACTCTAGTAAATTGGTGATCAAAAACTATGAAAAAAATAAAGTGCAGGACCAGATAGATCCATAGGCGAATTCTATCAAACATTTAAAGAGTTAATTCTTATTGTCCTTAAACTATTCCAAAAAATAGAAGGGGAAAGAAAACTTTAAAATACATTCTACGAGGCCAGTGCTATCCTGACACCAAAATTAGACAAAGATGCCACCAAAAAAGAAAACTATGGTTCAATCTTCATGATGAACACAGGTGCAAAAATCCTCAGCAAAATATTAGCAACCACATTCATAATACATTAAAAGGATCATTCACCACGATCAAGTGGGATTTATTTTGGGGATGCAAGGATGGTTCAGGATTCGTAAATTAATCAACATGATACACCACATCAACAAAATGAAGGATGAAATCATATCATCTTAATAGATGCAGAAAAAGCATTTGACCAAATTTAACGTCTGTTCATGACAGAAACTCAGCAAAGTGGGTTTAGGGAGAAAATACCTCAACATAAGAAAAAGCATGTATGAAAAACTGACAGCTAACATGATACTCAGTGGTGAAAAACAGAGTTTTCCTCTAAGATCAGGAACAAGACAAGGATATCCACTCTCACCACTTTATTCAACATAGTACTAGAAATCCTAGCCATGGTAATCAGACAAGAAAAAGAAATAAAAGGCATCCATATTGGTAAGGAAGAAGTTAAACTGTCACTATTTGCAGATGAGATGATACTCTGCATAGAAAACCCTAAAGATTCCACCATAAAAACCATTAGAACTGATAAATGAATTCAGTGAGGTTACAAGATATAAAATTAATCTCCAGAAATCAATAGCATTTCTGTATACTAATAACAAAGTAACAGAGAAATTAAGAAATAATTTCATTTACAATTACACCAAAAATAATAAAATACCTAGGAATAAACTTAGGAGATAAAAGACCTGTACTCTAAAAACTATAAAACATTAATGAAAGAAATTGAAGACAACACAAACAAATGGAAAGCTATCTTCTGCTCATGGATTGGAAGAATCAATATTGTTAAAATGTTCATACAACCCAAAGCAATCTACAGATTCAGTGCAATCCCTATCAAAATACCAACAATATTATTCACAGAATGAGAACAAATAATCCTAAAATTTGGATGGAACCACACAAGAGCCCAAATAACCAAAGCAACTGTGAGAAAGAAAAAGCTGTAGGTATCATAATTTTAGATTTCAAGATATACTACATAGCTGTAGTATTCAAAACAGTATGGTATTGGTACAAAATAGACACATAGAGGGGCGCCTGGGTGGCGCAGTCGGTTAAGCGTCCGACTTCAGCCAGGTCACGATCTCGCGGTCCGTGAGTTCGAGCCCCGCGTCGGGCTCTGGGCTGATGGCTCGGAGCCTGGAGCCTGTTTCCGATTCTGTGTCTGCCTCTCTCTCTGCCCCTCCCCCGTTCATGCTCTGTCTCTCTCTGTCCCAAAAATAAATAAACGTTGAAAAAAAAATTTAAAAAAAAAAAACAAAATAGACACATAGATCAATGAAACAGCTCAAATATAAACCCATGCTCTTATGGTCAATCTATGATAAAGACAAAAATATACAATAGGGCAAAGATAGTCTCTTCAGTAAATGGTGCTGAGAAGAGTAGACAGCTACATATGAAAGAATGAAACTATACCATTTTCTTACACCATCCACAAAATTAAGCTCAAAATTGATTAAAGACCTAAATGTAAGACCTGAAATCTTAAAAATCCTAGAAGAGAACACAGGCAGTAATTTCACTGACATCAACCATAGCAACATTTTTCTAGATAAGTCTCCTAAGACAAGGGAAACAAAAGCAAAGATAAACTATTGGGACTATAGCAAAATAAAAAGCTATGCATAGCAAAGCAAAACAAAAAGGCAACCTACTGAATGGGAAAAGATATTTCCAAGTGACATATCCAATGAGGGGTTAATATCCAAAATATATAAAGAACTCATATGCCTGAACACTAAAAAAAATAAACAACCCAATTAAAAAGTGAACAGAGGACCTGAATAAACATTTTCCCAAAGACATATAGATGGCCAATAGACACATGAAAAGATGGTCAACATTAGTAATCATCAGGGAAAATCAAATTAAAACTGCAATGAGATATCACCTTACACCTGACAGAGTGGCTAAAATAAAAAACAAAAAATAAGTGCTGTTGAGGATGTGGAGGAAAAGGAACCCTCCTGCGTTGTTGGTGGAATATAAATTGATGCAGCTACTGTGAAAAACAGTATGGAGGCTCAGAAACTTAAAAATAGAAATACTGTATTATCCAGTCATTTCTCTACTGGGTATTTACTCAAAGAAAATGAAAACACTACTTTGAAAAGATATATGCACCCCTATGTTTATTGCAGAATTATGTACAATAGCGAAGATATGGAAGCATCCTAAGTGTCCATTGATAGATGAATGGATAAAGAAGATGTGGTATATCTGTATGTACACACACACACACACCCACACACACACACACACACACACACACACAGGAATTAAGCTCTTGTAAAAAAGGATGAGATCTTGCCATTTGACAAGACAATATGGATGGACCTAGAGGGTATTATGCTAAGTGAAATAGATCAGACTAATAAAGACAAATATCATACGATTTCACTCATGGAATCTAAAAACAAATGAATAAACAAAAAGCAGATTCAGACCTATAAATATAGAGAACAAACTGATGGCTCTCAGAAGGAAGGGGGTGGGGTTATAGGAAAAATGGGTGAAGGGGAGTGGGAGATACAGACTTTTAGTTATGGAATCAGTAAATCACAGGAATTAAAGGCACAGCATAGGGAATATAGTCAGTGATCTTGTAATAACATTGCATGGTGACAGATGGTAGCTATGCTTGTGGTGAGCATAGCATAACATATAGAGAAGTTGAATCACTATGGTGTACACCTGAAACTAATGTAACATTGTGTGTAACATTACTCAAGTAAGATAAATAAAAATACAATTCTCAACCAAAAAAAAAAGTATTTTACATGGCCTCATAACTGGATTAAGAAATTCATTTATCTCAATTTTTGTGTTTTTAGGGCAGAACTCTACTCCATTGGGCGTGTGATCGAGGACATAAAGAACTAGTCACAGTCTTGCTACAATATAGAGCTGATATTAACTGCCAGGTAAGAGTGATGATGAGGGAGTTTTTTAAAAAATTGAGGTAAAACCCACACAACATAAAATTCACCATATTAACCACTTTAAAGTGTACAATTTATTAGCATTCATACACTTAACAGTGTTGTGTGACCGTCACTACTTTCTTGTTTCACATTTTCATCACCCCAAAAGGAAACTTTGTACTTATTAAACAATCACTCCCTATTTCCCCCTCTTCACAGATCTTGCCAATAGCTAATCTTTCTGTTTCAATGGATTTGCCTATTCTGGATATTTCATGTAAATGGAATCATAAAATATGTAGCCTTTGTGTCTGGCTTCTTTCACTTAGCATAATGTTTTCGAGGTTTATCCATGTAGCATGTGACAGTACTTCATTTTTTATGGCTAAATGTTATACCATCATATGGATAATACCACATTTTATCTCATCATCAGTTGATGAAAAGTTGGATCATTTCCATTTTTTTTTGGCATGAACAATTGATATGAACAATTAATGCATGTGTTTTTGTTTGAATGCTTGTTTTCAGTTCTTTTGATTCTGTACCTAAGAGTAGAATTTCAGAGTTGTATGGTAATTTGATGTTTTTGAGGAACCTCTACAAACTGTTCTCTACAGAAATTGCACCATTTTACATTCCCACCAGCAATGCATTGGGGTTCTAATTTCTCCACTGCTTTGCCAGTACTCGTTATGTTCTTTTTTTAACAGCCATCCTAGTGGAGTGAAGTGATATCTCATTGTGCTTGATTTTGATTTGCATTTCCTTAACAACTAATGATGTTGATATCTTTTCATATACTTGTTAACAATTTCTGTATTTCCTTTGGAGGAATGTCTGTTCAAACCTTTCACCATTTTTAAAATTGAGTTGCTTGTCTTTTTGTTAAGATGTAGGAGTGTTTTATATATTCTGGATAGTAGACCACTGTCAGATACATGATTTGCAGATACCTTCTCCCTTTCTGTGGGTTATCTGTTCACTTTTTGATAGTGTCACTTGGTGCACAGGTTTTGAATCTTGTTTTCAGGTTTTTTTTCTTTTTCTTTTTTTTTTCTATTCTTTTTGTTGGTTGTGCTTTTGGTATCATACTTAGGAAACCATTGCCAAGTATAAGGTCATTAAGATTTGTCCTCCTGTTTTCTTTCTTATTTGTTTTTATTGTTTTAAAGGTGCATAACATAAAATTTACCATTTTAACCATTTTTAAGTGTGCAGTTCTGTGGCATTAAGTACATCCACATTGTCCAACCATCACTATAATCCATCTCCAGAACTTTTCTTCTTCCCCAACTGAAACTCTGAATTCATAGCTAACTCCCCATACCCCCAGCTCCTAGCAACTACCATTCTACTTTCTACCTTCATGAATTTGACTATTTTAAGTACCTTATATAAGTGGAATTACATAATATGTGTCCTTTTGTGACTGACTTATTTCACTTAATATTTTCAAGGATCATCCATGTTGGTAGCATGTGTCAAAACTTCCTTTCTTTTTAAAACTAAATAACATGTCATTATACATATATACCACATTTTGCTTATCCAAATATTCATCTATAACATTGAGTTTCTTTATTCTTTTGACTATTGTGATTAATATGCTATGAAAATAGGTAGCAAATTTGAGTCCTTACCTTTGTGTGTCTTGAGTATATACCCAGAATTGGAATTGCCGGGTCATGAGGTACTTCTTTATTGAATATTTTGAGGAATCACCATACAATTTTACACAGTGGCTGCACCATTATGTATCAGCCTTGCATAAGTGTCCCGATTTCTTCACATCTTTACCAACACTTGTTATTTTTTGTATTTTTGATAATAGGCATCGTAATGAGTGAGAGGTGGTATCTCATTGTGGTTTTGATATGCACTTCCCTAATGACTGGTGATGTTGAACATCTTTTCATGTGATTATTGACCATTTGTATATCACTTTGTTTATGTCCTTTGCCCATTTTTAAATTGAGTTGTTTGTGTTTTTATTGTTAAGCTGTAAGAATTATTTATATATTCTGGATGTCAGTCCCTTGTCAGATAAATGATTTGCAAATACTTTCTCCCATTCTGTGAATTGTCTTCCACTCTATTGGTAGGGTCCTTTGATGGACAACAGTTTTAAATTTGATGAAGGCCACCTTTGTCTTTTATTGCCTGTGCTTTTGGTATCATATCCAAGAAATCACTGCCAAATTCAATGTTTTGAAGCTCTTTGCCTATGTTTTCTTTAAGAGTTTTTTAATTTCAGCCCATATGTTTAGGTCTTTGACCCATTTTGAGTTAGTTTTTGTATGTGGTATAAAATAGGGGTCCGGTTTCATTTTTTTGCATGTGGATAGTCCGTTTTCTCAGCACCATTTGTTGAAATGTCTTTTCCCCATTGAATAGTCTTGGAACCCTTGTCAAAAGTAATTTGATCATATCTGTAAGGTTTTGGGCTTTCTATTCTGTTCTGTTGGTCTATATTTCTGTCTTTATGCCATTACCATACTTGTTTGATTTACTGTAGCTTTGTAGTAAAATTTGAAATCAGGAAGTGTGAGACCTCCAACTTTTTTTTAAGTGTATTTTCTTTTTTTTTTTTTTTAAGTGTATTTATTTTGAGAGAGGGTACACGTGCCCATGTGTGAGCAAGGGAGGGGCGGGAAGAGAGGTAGAATCCCAAGCAGGCTCTGTGCTAACAGTGCGTAGCCTAATACCATGAACTGAACCATGAGACCGTGACCTGAGCCAAAATCAAGAGTTGGATGCTTAACTGACTGAGCCACCCAGGTACCCCTTGTTTTTCCTTTTCAAGACTGTTTGGCTATTCTGGGTTGCTTGATAGGATGATTTTTTTTTTTTTTCTGCAAGAAAATGTCATTGGGATTGTCATAAGGATTACGTTGAATCTGTAGATCACTTTGGGGAGTATTGACATCTTAATGTTAAGTCTACCAATCTGTGAGATGTTTTTCCATCTATTGGTGTCTCGAATTTCTTTAGGCAGCATTTTGTGGCTTTCAGTGTATATTTCTTTCACCTCCTTGGTAAAGTTTATTCCTAAATTTCTTTTTCTTTTTTGATGCTATTGTAAATGAAACTGTTTTCTAAATTTCCTTTTTGGATTGTTCATTGTTAGTGTTCAGAAACACAATTGATTTTTGCATGTTTGTTTTGTATCCTATAATAATGCTGAATTCATTTATTAGTTCTTACAGATTTTTGTGGGATCTTTAGGGTTTTTTACATATAAGATCATGTTGTCTATGAATAGAGATCATTTTACTTCTTCTTTTACAGTTGACATTCCTTTTCTTTTCTTTTTTTTTTTTTTAAGTAATCTCTACACCCAACGTGAGCTCAAACTCACGACCCCAATATCAGGAGTCTTGCGCTCTAATGACTGAGTCAGCCAGGCACCTCAGGATTCCTTTATTTTTCTTGCTTAGTTGATCTGACCAGGCCTTCTAGTACTGTGTCGATAGAAGTGGGTATCCTTGTTTTGTTCTAGGTGTTTGCTTTTTAATTTAGTGTGTTAGATATAAAATGCTTTTCTTTATGTAACATTTGTTGCCATATATATCCATTTTGGTCCAACTCCCTAGGCCTCATGCACTCATCCTGGCTCTTTTCATTAAATCTGAAATTTTTAGTTCTGACCACACTCTCCATTTCATCTAAATCTCTTACTTCACCTAGAAGATATCTTTAGTTTCTCTGCTAATCCACCTTCTCCCATTTCATCTTCTCCCATTCTCATGCTATTATCCTCAGCCTCATCTCCATTCCCTCTATTTCCACTGTTACAGCCACCTGGAAAAAGCCTAATTCTGATTAATCCAGTTACCTGCCTTTTGCACGTATACACCTAGTCTCTGGGCAAAGCTAGGAAGAAAAAAAAAGTATACAACCCTGATATTATCATAAATCATGGTATGCATCTTTAATTTTGCCTGAAAAGTCTTATGGTCCTTTTCATTCTCAGATTACCTCTCATTTCATAGAGAATAGAAGAAATCTTTATCACCAACTCAGATCTTAGTCAGTAGATCCAAAAACATAGAACTCTTCTTAGCTATCCTTCAGACACTTCCAAGTCACATCATCTTACACTGAACCCTACTGTCTCTCAACAACTGCCGCTACCCCTCACCATAATTGGCACCATCATCCAACCAGTTTTCTAGGAATCATCCTTGATTCTTCTCTCAATTTTCACACCCATTCAAGTCCTTTAGGTTCTACCTTCTATCTCCAAACCTACCCACTGCTCTATTTCAACACTTCCTGTACACTAGTTCAGGCTTCTTAAATTATTTCAGCAGCTCTGAACTCTCTTTCTCCTTCTAATCTTGATATCCTTCAGTATATTTTCAACTTTTCCTCTGGATAGTCTTTCTAAAATGCTAATTTGCAGATATTTTCTTGTTTACTTTTGTTTTTAAGATAAAATCTAAATTTAATATACTCTGTAAAGCCCTTCATGATCTTACATCTCCACTGTTTCTCAGCATGCTGCTTGCTTATAACCCTCCCTGGTATGCCAAGCTCCACTTCTTTGAAGAACTTGATATACTGCTCATCTCCTGGTCTTTTTATATGCTGTTTTCTTTCTTCTTCATTCTCCTTCCTAGGCCTCAGCTTACACATTACTTCCTCCAGGAAGCCTTCCTTCACTCTAACCAGTTAGAGATTCCCAATAGTTTATAGCTCCTTTTTTTAAAAAAAATTTTTTTTTAATGTTTATTTATTTTTGAGACAGAGACAGAGACAGCACAAGCTGGGGATGGGCAGAGAGATAGAGGGAAACACAGAGAGATAGAGGGAAACACAGAGATAGAGGGAAACACAGGCTCCAGGCTCTGAGCTGTCAGCGCAGAGCCCAATGGGGGCTTCAGCTTAGAAACGGCGAGATCATGACCTGAGCCAAAGTCAGATTCTTTTTTTTTTTTAATTTTTTAATGTTTATTTATTTATTTTAATTTTTTTTAATGTTTATTTATTTTTGAGAGACAGAGACAGAGCATGAGCAGGGGAGGGGCAGAGAGACAGGGAGACACAGAATCCAAAGCAGGCTCCAGACTCTGACACAGGGCTTGAACTCACAGACCGCGAGATCATGACCTGAGCTGAAGTTGGACACTCAACTGACTGAGCCACCCAGGCGCCCCAATGTTTATTTATTTTGAGGGAGAGAGAGTGTGCGAGCAGGGGAAGGGCAGAGAGACAGGGAAACACAGAATCCGAAGAAGGCTCCAGCAGCACAGAGCCTGATGCGGGGCTCGAACTTGACAACTGTGAGATCATGACCTGAGCTGAAGTCGAATGCTCAACCAACTGAGCCACCCAGGCGCCCTTATAACTCCCTGATCTTAAGCGCATCAAAAAGTTATGACAGTGCAATCACTTTGTATTATAACTGGTTGATTACATGTCTGTATTCTCAACACTATCATATACAGGTACTACAATTTGGTTGTATCACTAGCGCCTCAAATAATATCTGACATACAGTAGATGCTTAGTAATTATTGAATAAAGGAATATTGGTTTATAAAGAAAATGTTGGAAAAATAGAACATGAGTACCAGGAAGGACCTGAGCACTTTCCAGAGCTTTTTGGGTATCCTTGTTTTTTTAGCAGAAGAAATACCTCTTTCCCCATTAGATATGTGTATATTGTTCTTGGACCAGTTCCCTAGCTTTGAGTTATAGGTCAGATCATAGCTTATGCCATAATCTTGCCTTGAAATATATATATTTCATTGATTTTTTTTCTTTTAGTTGGTAGTATGTATTAAAAAAAAATACCTGGGGCACCTGGGTGGCTCTGTTGGTTGAGCATCTGACTCTTGATTTGGGCTCAGGTCTTGATCTCATGGTTCATGGGATTGAGCCCCGTGTCAGGCTCCGTGCTGCCAGTGCAGATCCTGCTTGGGATTCTCTCTCTCTCTCCCTCTCTCTCTGCCCTTCCCCACTCACTCATGCTCTTTCTCTCTCTCTCTCTCTCTCCCTCTCTCGCTCTCAAAATAAATAAATAAACTTTATTTTTAAGTAATACACTTTTTTTAAAAAAGTCAAAAAATGCAAAAGACTAATTTTTTTTAATTTTATTTATTTTTGAGGTGAGAGAACACAGACGAGAAGCTGTATATATATAAAAGCATGTACAGCAGCAATGTGATACAAGCTACACACGCTATTCTATAACTTGCTTTCTTTATCTTGGAGATTGTTCTATATCAGTATATAGATAATGTTGCCTTATTCTTTTTTTTTTCTTTAAATGTTTATTTATTGGGGTGCCTGGGTGGCTCAGTTGGTTAATAAGCATTGGGCTTTGGCTCAGGTTACCATCTCAGAGTTCATGAGTTCAAGCCCCACATCGGGTGAGCTTGAGCCCCACATCTGGTG
The DNA here is from genome assembly GCF_022079265.1 of Lynx rufus. NCBI lineage: Eukaryota > Metazoa > Chordata > Mammalia > Carnivora > Felidae > Lynx > Lynx rufus. The sequence goes on along the minus strand of NW_025814829.1, from coordinate 36,059,401 downwards.
AGCTTGAGCCCTGCTTTGGGTGAGCCCTGCTTTGGATGATCCCTGCTTCTCTCTCCCTGTCTCTGCCCCTTGCTCACTTGCACCCTCTCTCTCTCTCTCTCTCTCTCTCTCAAAATAAAATAAAATAAAATAAAATAAAATAAAATAAAATAAAATAAAATAAAATAAAATAATAAAATATAAAATAAAATAAAATAAAATAAAATAAAATAAAATAAAATAGTATATTTATGTTGAGAGAGAGCATGAGTGGGGGAGAGGGAGAGAAAGAATCCCAGGCAGGCTTCACGCTGCCAGTATGGTGCCCAACGCAGGGCTCCAATGCACGAAACATGAGATCAAGAGTCATACACTTAACTGACTGAGCCACCCAGGCATCCCATGCCTTATTCCTTTTAATGGGTGCATAATATTCCTTTATAGAGATGTATCATAATTTAGCTGGTACCATATAAATGGGCCAATGAATTAATTAATGGATTAATATCCTTTAACCAAGAACCACTTGTATTTCATTTTCTGTGAAACATCTGTTCATATTTTTTGCTCAGTTTCCCACTGGATTGATGTTTTCTTCTTAATTTATAGGAACTTTTTATGTGTTAAGGAAAATGAGCACTTTGTGATATAAATATTAAAAATATCCCCATGTTTCCTTCTCATACCTTCATCATTTCATGGTTTCCTTGATACATCTAGAATTAATTTGTCACATGTATGTAATACACATTTTATTTTTGTCCAGATGGTATCAACTTTATTTTTGTGTAGATGATTAACCTTGTTCACTAATGTTTGTTGAATAATCTTTCCTCTACTGATTTGAAGTACCTTTTTTCTTTTTTCATATTCTCACTTCCTCTGTGTATTCCTGGGCTGTTTCCGATTCCATTGCTCTGTTTTTTGTTTACATACTTGTGTTATGATGTTTTAATGGTTATAGCTTCAAAATATGTTTTAATATCTGGTAGGATAAATTTCTTCACTACTTACTGAGAATTTTTCCCATGATTTTTACTTATTTTTCTTTATGAACATTTAAATCTTTTCATTTGATAATAAATTATATTCAATAAATAAATCATCTTTTCATCTTTTGCTTCCCTTATCCACTACCATTAAGTTAAGTAAGTTAAAAAACAAAAGCAATAAAGTATTGGTGTGCTCATGTCTTTTACTTGGTTTGTATTGTTAGGGGGTGTTTGGAAGGGAAATGTTCCCAAGTTAGGAATAGCCTGAGGTTTTCATCTGTTTGTCTTGTATTATGTTTGGTTAATATAAGACAATTCAAAAACTGCTTTATGTGGCTTTATGGAATACTCTTTACAGAACACCAGCTTTAATGCAAAGTAAAAGTCCACATAGGTTTTTTGGATGAGTCAATTAGGACTATGTGCAACCAATGTTTTCCTTGACGTCTTTGTATTCACATGACTACTTTATATTGCCCCTAGCCTCAATTTTCCTCTGTTATTGACAATCCTGATTCCCACAATCTAGCTTCGGTTAAGGGAATGCTTTTGGCTTTGTTAGTTTGGATTACTTAGATGCTTCCAAGTCACAGGGCTTTTGGAGATTAGCTCTCAGAATAGCTTTCCCTTTGTGATTTCTTCTTTGGTTTCGTTATTGAAAACTCTTTTCAAATATAGACAATACAAACATAATAAATGGAAGGAAAGGTTCATCTCCCTCATGATTCAATCTTTCTTAAACAACATTATTATTGACTGGCCTATTGGTTGCCAAAAAGGAAAATCAATTTTATTAGAAGTATTTGCTTGGCCACAGATCTTGGTACTAACCCAACAGAGACAGGCTGATGTTATCAACTATCTGAAGACTAATTTTTACCATTAGCCTGAAACGGAGTAGTAATTAGACATATGTCAAAGTCTACTCTGTGTTTTTCTGTCATTTTTACCCGTCAGTATATCTCATATATACTTTTATTGCACTGCAGTTTCTACATTCTGTGACTGATGGAATTGGAACTTTTAATTTTATTTTATTTTCAAAGAAAGATCCTTTATAGATTTCATTTGTTACCTGGCAGTATTATGGACACAGTTTTGTCTCTTCCACTGCTTGGTATTGATTTTTTAGTTCAACTCTGGAAGTTAGGTTCTTAACCACATTTGAGATTAGGATATGGGTTAAACACACAGGCATATACCCCACAGACCTCTTGAATAATTTTGATCTTTCAAGCCCTGGAGAAAGATTAAACCTATTCCCAAAGCACACTGGAAGTATTTGAATGCTGAAGATTTATTACCAGGTTTTCTCAGATTTATTGTAAAGTAATATTAAGGAATTCAGTAGGTTGGGGGAGAAGTGGGAGCATCTGTGGTGTTAGGTGTTTACACTGTGTACTGGGTATTAATGCAGTTCAGGAGGAAAGCGTTTGTTTGAGTGCTATGTTGAAGACTTGGCGGTTTATAAATGACCTAAACTTAACGCTTTACATGATGGCATAGAGCACCATGCCCTCTCTGTGAGTGCCTTGGTGACTGTGTGTTGTAAAAGATTTCAAAAACATGAGATGTTAAATAAACTTATTGTGGTGATCATTTCACAGTATATACAAATATTGAATCATTATGTTGTATATCTGAGACTAATATAATGTTACATGTCAATTATACCTCAGTTTTAAAAAAGAATACTTGTGGAAGAAAAGAATAAATGAATGTATCTGTAAAAAAGGAATTCTATATCCGTATATAGTTTTATGAAATAAATAGAAAATGCACTTTTTTTTAAAAAGCAGAGGAATAATTGCAAGTCTAGATTTCACCAGGGTGTTGTGGAGCTTAAAGTAGTGACAGTGGCCTCTGTACCTCAAGCTGTCCTGCGGCACCTGGGCAAGTGTACCCCTCTTCCCCAAGTCCACCAAGCATATTGCTTCCAGCAGAGACTTCTCCAGACTGTTGTTTATTATGTCACTGGCTTGATCAGAACTCTGATAATTGCACTACCCATAGGATAAATTCCAAACTCTCTGGAGTTGAATTCACTTTTCTCCAATATCTGAAAAAAAGACAAAAATAAATAAATAAATAAATAAATAGCCATGAGAAAATTATAAAGCAGTAAATAAAACTATAATCCTATTGTATGTGTGTGTTGGGAGAGGGATAAGATATAAAACAGTTTTGTAGTGCATACTATGTATCAAACATCTTATATGTATTATCTCTTTTAGTCATCACATCAGTCCTATAATGTAGGTATATTGTTATCTGCATTTTACTGGTGAAGAAACAGGAGGTTGGGAAGTCCTAGAAGTAATAAGTGACAAAGTTTAGATTTGAACATGTCATTCTGATTCCAAAGCTTAAGCTCTTAACCTCTCCACTGTAAAATTTGAGTACATTTTTATTCTCATCTTTATTTTCTCTACTTACATGTATGTAACATATTTTAAAGATATTTGGTACACGGGTGCCTGCCTGGCTCAGTGGTAGAGCATGTGACTCTTGATTTCAGAGTCATGAGTTTGAGCCCCATGTTAGGTGTAGAGAGTACTTTAAAAAAACGTTTTTTAAGAAGGTATTTGGTACAATATTGTACATAGAGTAGTTTTTCTGCAGTATTTAAGAGAATGGAGATACTAAATACATTTAGTGAGATACATATAGTATTAAAAACTTAAGGACACAACTGAATACCACACCTTTACCCACACTCACACACACACACACACACACACACACACACACACACCTGTGCAACTACCACCTATATCAAAGTAGAACATTGCCAAAACCCCAGTAGGTTTGTTTCCTTAAGCAACTAATGTCAGTATCAATCCTCCCACCCCCACTCTGAGGGAACTATTATTCTGACTTCAATTGCCATCAATTAGTTCTCCTTCTTCTGGAAATTCAAATATTTACAACATATATTTTCTTTTGGATCAGTTTTATTATACTCAATATAACATTTGCAAGAGTCATTCATGTTGTTACATATATCATTTGTTCCTTTATTTTTATAGCTGTATAATGTTTTATTGTGTGCATGCATATACCACAATTTATCTGTTTTCCTCTTGATGGACATTTAGGTTTTTTTTCTTCAGTTTTAATGAATATTGGCTATTATGAAAAAAGTGGCTATAAACACTTCACGTGGGCATATACATATATCTTCACTTCTCTTGGATATATACTTAGGAGAAGAAATGCTGGAGCATATGGTAACTCTGTGTTTAACCTTTTGAGGACTGCTTATGGTTTTTCAAAGCGACTGCTCATTTTACATTCCCACTAGCAGTGTACGAGAGTTCCAGTTTTTTTACATCCTTGTCAACACTTGTTATTATGTCTTTTATTTTGATAGCCACTTTAGTGTATCTCATTGTGGGTTTGATTTTCATTGTCCTGATTGTTACTGATGTTGAGGATTTTTTCCTGTGCTTATTGGCCACTTCTGTATGTTCTTTGGGGGAAATGTCTATTCAGATCCTGTGCCCACTTTTTTTTTTTAACTGGGTGAAAAAAGCCATGGAAAGCTCAGTAAGTTTTTTTATAGGCAAAATCTGTTAAGGGAATGGACTCAAGGCCAGCCCTTTTGAGGCGGATCATCATTTGTGTCTCGTGTTGCCATCCTCTCCTCTCTCAAGGTATTTATCTGGGTGAAAGCAGCTTTGAAAGGACCAACAGTGGTGACTCAAAGGGAAAATATGTCAAAGCAGAGTCTGAAGGGTGTGAGTCTGAAGGGTGTGAGTGCAAGGGAGGAAGTTGGGGACTTTGCTTAGGTGATGTATTAGTAGTGGGATAAATGAGGTGACTGCCTGAATCGGACCTTTTATTTTGTTTGGCAGTTTTCTTTTAATCTCCCTAGCCATCATTAATTAAGAGGAACCCGCAAAGAAAAGGGACCAGGGTAGTTTTGTGGATTCACCTAATTCTGTAGGGGCTCTCTATACCTCAGCCAACTAGAACAGATTGATATTAACAGTGTCTTTCCCCATTTTAAAAATTTGGTTGTCTCTTTACTGTTGAGTTGTGAGACCTATTATGTATTCTGAATATAAGCCCCTTATCGTTTATACGATTTGCAAATATGTTCTTCCATTGAGGGGGCTGTCTTTTTACTGGCCTAGTAGTATTCTTTGAAGCACAAAAAGTTTTAATTTTAATGAAGCCCAGTATATCTAGTTTTTATTTTGCTTGTGTTTTTTATGTCATTTCTAAGAAACTGTTGTTTAATCAGAGACCATAGTGATTGAGCCTTTTTCTTCTAAGAGTTTTATAATGTTATCTCTTACATTTAGGTTTTTGATTAATTTTGAATTGTGTACGATGTGAGGTAGAGGTCCAACCTTATTCTTTTACATGTGGATATCTAGTTGTTTCAGTCTTTCCGTTGAAAAGACTATTCCTCCTCCCCATTGAATTGTTGTAGGACCCTTATCAAAAATCACTTGACCATAAATTTGAGGGTTGATTTCTAGATTCTTCTTTCTTTTCCATCGATTGATATGTCTACCCTTATGACAGTACCACACTATCTCTCACTTCTTTTGTTAAATTTATTCCTTTACTGAGATTTTCTGTTTTTGTCATTTATTGCAAGAATGCTGATAACTGCTCATTAAAATATTTTATGACAGCTATTTTCAAATCTTTGTCAGATAATTCTAATATCTGAGTCACCTTGGTGTTTGGTGTGTGTGGATTGCCTTTGTGTATTCAAATTGTGATTTTCTTAGTTTTCTTTACTGTGGCTTTGTAGTATATTTTGAAACAGAAATGGGAGATCTCCAACTTTGTTCTTTTTTTCAAGATTGTTATTGCTATTCTGGGTCCCTTGAATTTCCATATAAATTTTAGAATCAGCTTATTAATTTCTGCAAAACAAAATGCAGCTAAGATTTTTATAGGGATTGCATTAAATCTGTAGATCAGTTTGGGGAGTAGTGACATCTTAAAACATTAAGTCTTGTTATCCATAAAATATCTTTTCATTTATTTAGGGCTTGTTTAATTTCTTTCAGTGGTATTTTGTAGTTTTCAGTGTACAAGTCTTATATTTCTTTTGTTAAATTTATTCCTAAGCAAAGGAATAGAAGACATAAAAAAGAACTAAACAAAAATTATAGAACCAAAGATATAATAACTGAAATAAAAATTCACTGGTCTCACTACCATAATGGAGGTGATAAAGAAAAGGATCAGTGAAGTTGAAGTCAGATAGGTAGAAAGTATCTAATTTGAAAAACTGAGAGGAGGTAGATGGGAAAGAAATCATCAGCAGGGCTTCCAGGACCTGTGTGACAATTATAGAAGATTTAGCTTTTTTTGTCATTTGAATTCCAAAAGGAGAAGAAAACAGTGTGAAGCTGAAAAATATTGAAAGAAATCATGCTGAAAACTTCCCAATTTGATGAATAGCATTGTAGATTCAAGAAGCTGAGCAAACCCAAAACAGATGAATCTGAAAAATTCTTTGCCAGAATACATCAAAATCAAACTTCCAAAAATTAAAGAGAAGAAAACATTGAAAGCAGCTAGTGGGAAAGAATGCATTATGTTTATGGGGAAACAGTGATTGAAATGGTTTTTCATGGAGGTCAGAAGGAAGTGGCACCACATTTTTCAGGTGCTGAAAGAAAAGCTGTCAACTTGTAATTCTATAGCCAGTGAAAATATCTTTCAAGAATAAGGTGAAATAAAGACATTCTCAAATGAAGAAAAATACAGAGTATTTGTCACCCACCAATCTACTCTAAAAGAATGGCTAAATGGAAGTTCTTTATTTTTAAAACAGTTTGTTAATGTTTATTTACTTTAGAGAGAGAGACAGAGTGTGAGAGGGGAGGGGCAAAGAGCAAGGGAGACACAGAATCCGAAGCAGGCTCCAGGCTCTGAGCTGTCAGCACAGAGCCCGATGTGGGGCTCGAACTCATAAACTGTGAGATTATGACCTGAGCCAAAGCCAGCCGCTCAACTGACTGAGCCACCCAGGCTCCCCTAAATGGAACTTCTTTAAATAGAAAGGAAATTATAATAGAAGGGAACTTGGAACATAAAGAAGAAAGAGAAACAACAATGGAATGGGTGAAAATAGAGATAAACATAATATATGGTCCTTTACTCTGGACTTTTAAAAATTATGTTTGACCACTGAATCAAAAATTTTAACATCATCTGATGTTATATAAATATTCTACTGATCCACAGGAAATATTTAAGACAATACATTATAAGTGGGTGGGGGCTCCAAAATTAAAGAACATAGATCCTTACAACGACAAAAAAAATAGTTGAACACATTGACAAGGTCATGTGAAAACACAGGAGCTTACTCCCTGTGTTTTCTTTCAGTTTTGTAAAGGTTTCAGGCATTAATCCATTTTGAGTTGATTTTTGTGTATGGTGTAAGATAGAGGTCCAGTTTTATTCTTTTGCATGTGGCTGTTTAGTTTTCCTAATACCACTTATTGAAGACACTATCTTTTCCCATTGTATATTCTTGCCCCCTTTGCCTCCGATCAATTGACCATATATGTGGCTTTTTTCTGGCTTCTCTGTTTTGTGCTGTTGGTCTATGTGTCTGTTTTTATGCCAGTACTATTCTGTTTTGTAATGAAGTTTGAAATCAGAGTGTGTGATGCCTCTCCAGCTTTGTTCTTCTTTCTTAAGATTGCTTTGGCTATTTGGGATTTTTCATGGATCTATACAAATTTTAGGGTTGGCGCTTCTATTTCTGTGAAGTATTCTATTAGAATTCTGGTAGGAGTTGCATTGTGTCTGTTGATTGTTTTGGGAAGTATGAACATTTTAGTAAGAAAGCACAGGATATCTTTCCATTTATATGTGTCTTTTTCAGTTTCTTTTACCAGTGTTACAATTTTCAGTATACAGATCTTTTTCATCTTCTTGGTTAAATCTCTTCCTAATTATTTTATTCTTTTTGATGCAATTTAAATGGGATTGTTTTCTCAATTTTTTTGAGAATGCAATGTTTTAGAAGTATTTTAAACAACTGTTGACATAATGTACCACAAAGCAGATATCAACGAAAATATTTTATATCAGCATATTCTCTGAGTGTGGATCAATTAAATTAGAAATCAACAAAGGTGATTTAAAACATATATATACTGGGTTACCTGGGTGGCGCAGTCAGTTAAGCGTCAGACTCAGGTCATGATCTCACTGTTCATGAGTTCTAGCCCTGTGTTGGGCTCTGCGCTGACAGCTCGGAGCCTAGAGCCTGGTTTGGGTTCTGTGTGTGTGTCTCTCTCTCTGTTCCTCCCCGACTCTCTCTCTCTCTCTCTCTCTCTCTCTCTCAAAAATAAATAAACATTAAAAAAAATTGAAGAAAATAGTTGAACAAACTTAAAAGCAAATGACTTTTCTTGAGCCTATCAGATAATTAAGTTCTCAGAGTAAACTGCCACCCTGACACCTGAAGAAACTGGCAAACACAGATAATCACAGCTGAGATCACCTGGAGCCAAAGCCACTGGAGCCATAAACTCGTAGGAACACAAGTGGTAATTGATCAATAGCTGGAGGCTCAGTGTGGAGTAGCTTGAGAGGAAGTAACTCCAGGGGCCTAGTCTTAGGTGTGCCCCACACTATATCGTAGTTTTACTTATAGGAACCTACTTCTATCCTCAAGTTCTCACAGTGAAGATCTGAGGAAAAATCTCTCTTGTTTCTGTCAGGACAGAGGGAAAATAACAATGTTGAAACATACTAAGAGCATTTTTCATAACAAAGGCCCACCTTCCAAGGGAAAAGTCTACCAGAGCAGTTATCCTACTCCAGCCCCCTTTAATTTTCCTAAGAGGAGGTGGGGTTGGGGGGTGGGTACTAAGAAACACCTGTAAAGATCCAGGCACACTAAAAGACTGAGATTTAATCATAAGGTTACAGAATGCTTCTCTGCTCCCTATACCTTACCACCACAGCCATGTGGCTCTCATTACAGTAAGAGCAGATTGTAGCTGAAAGAGCTCCAAGACACTGACTCTTTTTAAGTAGGAGCTCTTAGGGAAACCCAAAGACAACAGGGGAGACAAAAACAGGAAACTGAAGCCTCAGGTTTCTATAGCTACGGTAAACATTGAACACAGCCCAGCTATTCGCCAGATTAATATAAAACATCACACTAAATTTCTGTTTACCATAGTTTCTATTATTGGATACCTCACATCTAGCTCTCAATAAAAACTTACAGGGCATGGTGAACAGTTAGAAAAATCATAGTCTGACAAAGCAAGTATCAGAACCAGACTCATGACACAGATTTTGGGATTATCAGATAGGGAATTTGTATGATTAAGTAATATGTTAAGTAATCTAATGGAAACAGTAGATATATATAAGAATGATGGATCATGTAAGCAGAAAGATGGAAACGTTAAGAAAGAATGAAAAGGAAATGCTCGAAATCAGAAACACTGGAACAGAAATGAAGAATACATTTGGTAGTTTCTTCAGTAGAGTACACAAGTGAGAGAAGAGTCAGTGAACTTGAAAGATATGTCAGTATGAACTCTAAAACTGAAATGTAAAGAGAAAAAAACAGAGAAAGATAAAAAGAACAGAATTTTTGAGAACTCTTGGACAATTTCAAAAAGTGTAACGTACATGTAATTAAAATATCAGAAGGGGAAGAAAGAATGGAGCAAAAGAAATATTTGAATAGCTGATAGTTTTCCAAAATTAATGATAGACACCAAGTCACAGATCCAGGAGCTCAGCAAACACTAAGCAGGATAAATATCATTTTATAAAGGGAGGAAGTAGAGGGAGCTAAATGGAGGTAAGAGTTCTACAGTTTCATCAGAGTGGCAAATTATCAATACCAGTAAACAGTAAACACACACACACACACACACACACACACACACACACACACACACACAGAGTGATACCTAGATCAACCATTAAAAAAATGTACAGACACATATAATAATAAGCACTATAGATGAATTAATGTTTAGGTGAATTCACCAATGAGGCCATCTAAACCTGGAAGCCTTTAAATTATAAGTTCAGTTTCTTTAAATGATAGAAGATTATTCATATTTTCTATTTTTTCTTTGATCAGTTTTAATAAGTTGGGTTTTTCAAAGAATTTGCCCATTTCATCTTAAGTTATAAAAAAATTGACCTAAAGTTCTTCATAATACCATCTTGCACTTTAGTGTCTCCCGTGTGTGTAGTGATGTATTTTTTTGTCTGATATTTCTAATATATTTTTTACTGATTATTTTTTTAAGCATTTGTCAACTTTAGTAATCTTTTCAAAGAACAAGCTTTTAGCTTTGTTAATTGTCCCCATCCTACATTTTGTGTCTGTGTCATTGATTTTTGTTCTTTGTTCTTTCCTCCTCCTTTTTTTTAGATTTAATTTGCTGTGGTGTTTTTCTCTAACCTCTTGAAATAAAAGCTTAGATATTGATTTTCAGCTATTCTTTTCTAGTAGGTGTGCTTAGAGGTAGAAATCTCTTGTTATGCACTCCTTTAAATGCATTTTACAGATTTTGAGATATTTTTATTATCCTCTAGTCAAGATATTTTTTTAATTTCCAGTGTGATTTCTTTCTTTGAATTGTGGGTTATCCCGATGTATGTTGTTTAGTTGCCCAGCATTGGGGGAATTTATAGTTCCTTTTCTGTATTCATTTCTATTTTGAATCAAGTATGATGAGAGAACATACTCTGGAGTGTTTCAGTATTTTGAAATTAACACTTGCTTTTTGGCTCTTCATATGGTACATTTTGGAGAGTGTTGCATGTTCACTTGAAAAGACTGTATTTTGCAGTTTGGTGTAGTCTTTCACAAATATCGTTTATGTGAGGTTGGTTAATAGTGAAGGGCTCTATATTCTTACTGATTTTTTGTCTACTTGTTTATCAGCTACTAAGAGAATTGTGTTGAAATCTCCAATTATGATTTTTGTAAGTGTGTTCATTTTTATATACCTTCAAACTATGTTATTAGATGCAAATTTAAAATTGTTTTAACTTCTTGTTGAATTGACCCTTTTATCATTGAGAAATGGCTATTTTCAGATCTAATATATATATATATATATATAAATCTATATATAAAATCTAATGTGTATAAATCTATATATAAAAGCTAATATATATATATATATATATGTATACACTTTGTTTAGTGTTTTATAGTTACATCAGTTTTTTTTTTGGATAGTGTTTACCTTATGTATTTTTTTCTATCCTTTAAATTTTACCCGTTTCTGTGTTAGTCTGCTTGGGCTGCCGTGGCAAAATACCACAGACTGAGTGGCTTAAACAGCAAGCATTTTCTCACAGCTCTGGGGGCTTCAAGTCTAAGAGCAAAGGGCTGGCAAGGTTGGTTTCTGGTGAGATCTCTCTTAGTGGCTTGCAAAACCCTGCCTTCTCACTATATCTTCACATAGCCTTTCTTCTGTGTGTTCACAGAGAGGTCTCTGGTGTCTCCTCTTCTAACAGGACAACAGTCCTGTTGGATCAAGGCCTCATTTGACCCCATTTAACCTTAATTACCCCCTTAAAGGCCCTGCCTCCACATACAGTCACATTAGGGCTTAGGGCTTCAACTTAAGAATTTGAGGGGAACACAGTTCAATCAATCAGCAGTATGTCTTTATACCTAAAATTGTGTTTCTCATAAATAGCATGTAGGTAGGTCTTAGTTTTTATTCAGATCTTTGTCTTTTAATGGTGAGGTTTAATTTATATTTAATGTAATTTGTGGTGCTAATCTGCTTAATTTTGTCATCTTTCTGTTCTCTGTTTCACCTTCTGTTTCTCTGTTTTTCCTTCCCCAATTTTTTCTGTGTGAAGTATTTTTTTTCTTATTCCATTTTGCCTTCTTTAATGGGTATTTGCCATTCCTTTTAGAATCATTCTTTTAGTGGTCGTAATAGAAATTACACCTAAAATTGCTTCACCTGAATACTGTGAACATCTTAAAATGATATGATTCTGTTTACTTTTTCCCCCTGCTTATGTTGCTATAACTGTGATATATTTTTACTTCTCTAAGTACATACCTCACAGGATACTGTTTTGGCATTAAACACTCAATAGTCTTTATCTCTATTCACATAAATGATGCTTTTTCATTCCTTCTTTTTGATGTTTTTTCATTCCTTGTACTTTCCTGATTTCGTCTGGTATCATTTTCCTTTTGCCTGCAGAACTTCAATATTTCCTATAATATTGACTTCTAGTTATGAGTCATTTCACCTTTAGTTATCTGAGTATGTCTATTCCATTTATAGTTTAAAAAGGTAATTTTGCTTCATAGAGAATTTTAGGTCTGACCCCTCTATTTCTTTCTCTAGAGCTGCCATTCCATTTTCTTCTAGCTCTCATATTTTCTTTTTAGAAGTTAGCTGTAAATCTTATTGTTCTTACTCTGAAGGTGATATCTTTTTGCTCAGACAACGTTTAAGATTTTCACAGTATGTATCATTTTCCAAGAGTGGCTAAGTTGGTGGTGGTGGTGGTGGTGGTGTTTAACTCTGGGGTCCACTGAACCTTCTGACATACTCTTGATTTCACAAATTTTTTTGCTGTGATGGTGATGTCTTCAGATATTGCTTCTCCATTCTCTTCTCTCATCTGGAATTATAGTTTCTCATATGTGAGACCACTTGACATGTATTCTAAATGTCATATATTCTCTTTTATTGTTTTTGTTTTTATTTGTTCATCTATGTTATGTTGCTGTTTAGTTCTCTGAATGCTTCAGTTAGGATAATTTTTGTTGACCCATCTTTGTCTTTGGTAATCTTATCTTTTCTGTTAAGACTACATTGAGTTCTTAGTTACAATTCTTCAGTTCTAGAATGATCATTTGAATAACTTTACCTAATTCCTTTTTATGTTGAAAATTTCCATCTTTTACTCTATTTTCTTTCATGTATTTGTAATGATCATTTCAGTTTTTTTCTCTTAATTTAAATAACTGACATCTTTGAGGCAGCTGCTTTTGGCTCCTTCTTCTTTTGTTTATAGATCACAATTTCCCACTTGTCCACATGTCTCAATTAAATTTTTTTAAATTGTGAAACAATCTCAAATTTATACAAACAATAAGAGTGTGTTTGAATCTTAAACCTTGAACTTTAGGAGCATTTTGCCAACATTATGCCCTATCACCTGTATAAAGATGAGGATATTCTATTATATAACCACAAATAAACTATCACAATGAGGATATTATCACTAATATATTACCGTCATCTAATCTTTATACATCACTCAGGTTTTGCCAGTTGGCCCAAGAGTTTCTTTTATAATAAAAGGATTCAGTTTAGAATCCCACATTGCATTTGATTATCATGTTTAAAAGGGCCTAAAGGAGGAAACTAAAGATCTCCTTTAGTCTTGAACAGTTACACAGTTTCTCTTTGACCTTTATGACTTTGATATCTTTAAAGATTACAGACCAATAATTTTTTAGACTGTTTCTCAATTTGAGTTTGTCTCATGTTTTCTCCTGATTATGTTTACATTATGCATCTGTTGCAGTGATGTTGTAGAAGTGATACTGTATTCTCATTGGGACCTATCCAATAGCTCATACTTTCAATTTGCCCCATTACTGATATTTATGTTGATCATGGAGTTAAGTGATGTCTGTCAAGATTTTCACAGTGAAATTACTTTTGTCCCTTTGTGATTCATTACTGTTTTGTGGGAAAGATACTTGGAGATATATAAATATCTTGTCCTCATCAAAACTTCAATTTATTCATGCTTTTATTTATATCAGTTTGGATTCATAGTTCCCTATTTTATATTATAATACACTGTTTATTATTATTTACATTTATGCTCAAATTATTCCATATTTGGCCAATGGGAGCCACTTCAGTCTGGCTTCTGTGTCCTTTTGACATACTCCCATAATTCTTTGAGAATTTTCATATTTTCTTGCATAGCAAGAAGTTCCAGTTCATCTTGAACTCTTCTCTTTCCCAGCCATGGAAACAGCAGAAAGCTGTGGTTCAATTTAGTAGAGAATGGTGTTTAAAAACCAGGATCTGAGTAGGTGTGCTCATTGCTGTTGGGCTATCACTCTTCCCAAATCCTCTGACATATGTGTATACACATATACATATACACATTAATATCTGTGTTCATTTTTCTTTGTATGTTGTGTGTGTATACCGTAAGTTCACACCAGTATCTCTACTTCCATTTCAAAACAACAGGATTCATTCAGTTTTTCTACGTGTAACTCTCTTTCTCTGACAGTGAGAAATCTGGCTCCATTATCTTATCATATTTACTATTTGATCAATCTCTCATTGCTGCTGCCACCCCCCCCTCCTGCAGGGATGCCCTCATCATCCTGAACTTCTGACAGTTTGCTCAGACCACTCTCCTGGAGCATGTTGTCCTCATTCCTCTTGGTCTCTGACACTCTGAGCCAGACTGCTGTCTCATGGGAGTGCCTTCCTCAGTCAGCTTAGGCTTCAGCATCCAGTACCTTGCCAACCTTTTGTAGGGCTGTCTTCTTCACTCTACATAGACTCTGACACTTTGTACCAGACCATTTTTCTTTTCTTTTCTTTTCTTTTCTTTTCTTTTCTTTTCTTTTCTTTTCTTTTCTTTTCTTTTCTTTTCTTTTCCTTTCCTTTCCTTTCCTTTCCTTTTCTTTTTTCTTTTCTTTTTTCTTTTTTCTTTTTTCTTTTGTAATGTTTATTTTTGAGAGAGACAGAGACAGAATGTGAGTGGGCAGATAGAGAGGGAGACACAGAATCCAAAGCAGGCTCCAGGCTCTGAGCTGTCAACACAGAGCCCGATGCGGGGCTCAAACTCACGAGCTATGAGATCATGACCTGAGCCGAAGTCGGATGCTCAACCTACTGAGCCACCCAGGCGCCCCAGACCATTTTCTATCTAGACGTCTTCTTCATCCTGTGTGAGCCCTGACACCTCACATTAGGCTGCTACCACTCCAGGTGGACACCCTGTTATCCTGGTTAGGCTCTGATACCTTGCTCTGTACCATGACAGCTCCCCTTTCTCTACCCTTCCATTTACATGGATACCTACTTCATTCAACCTTACCTATGGTTTTAAAGCTGAACTGTTCAAGAAAGGAAGAGGAAGAGCTATATCCCATAATTTTAAAATGGTATGTTGCACATTGTGCATAAAGGAGAATAGAGACTGAAGTCAGTGTTATTTGCCCCAAGAAAGGGCACCCCTTATCATCTGTCAGATATATTGATTGAGGGGCTAATCACTTCAGGCCAGTGAAGAATTGAGCAATGTTGGGGCTAGGTTGTAACTCTAGTTATACCTCTGCTTTCTTACATATCTTGGGGGGAGGCTCTTGAGGGCTTTTGCTTGGGAGCCTAAGGGTCTCTGCCTCCCTTTCTTGAAAGACTGATTAAGACTCCATCTGATTCTTTCTGCTTTGAGCTTTGTTCTCCAGCTTCCTATCCCACACTGCTTCCAAATTTTGGTAAATGTGTTTGGGCTGACATTTGTTGTTTGAGGCAGGCCCTGTTCCTCAACTGGGACTATCTCCCTCAAATACTCCAAAACAACAGATTCCTATGTGCTCTTTTAGAAACTCTGGCTTCCCACATAGCCCCTGAACTCAGAAATTAAACCAGTGGGAAAATAGTACTTTGTGTTTGGGACTTCTGAAATTTTTCAGTTGTTGACCCAACCCCTAACAACCTCCAAAATGTTATTTTCCCCAGTGTCATCATTTTATTTGAGCCACTCTCATTCCTCAGGCTTTACACAGAATCAGCAAATACTCCCAGGTAAGAAAGCAGCAGGAAAGAGCCTATTCTCTCTCTCTCTCTCTCTCTCTCTCTCTCTCTCTCTCTCTCTCTCTCTCTCTTTCTCTCTCTTTCTCTCTCTCTCTCTCTCTCATTTTTGAGAGCTTGTTCTCTGAATAGCTCTCTGATTTAGTTCACTCAGTCCTTTTTGCTTTCATAAACACAATTTTTCAATTTTCCTGTTCTTTCATTGTTGCTAACATTAGGAAAGTTACTTTATTATATCTTCTTCCATCCTACTTGGAACCAGAAACCAGCCATGTATGTGGTTTCTGTACTTCTGTTTCATTTAATATTATAAAATGAACATTTTTCCATGCCATTCAATTTTTTTTAAGTTTTTTATTGTTTTTTTTTTAATGGTTTATCAAACTGAGGGCCTCTGTCCCTGGCAACAGTGGAGTACATGGTATATGTAAGAATATATGAGAAACCTTACGAATATGGTGCATCTTTCCAGAGTACCCATTTGTCTTGAGGATTTGGGGAATACAAATAATTTAACTTAGAAGTAGCTCTAAAAGTCATTTTCTAGGTAAACAAACATAGATATATAATTGTGGAATAGGATATAAAATGTACACGTACTGCTTGGATAAAACAATATTTCAAGGCAATTTCTTGTTTTTAACAAGGCTGTATAGTCACTTAAGATATTCTTCCAGTGTTTCAGTAATTTTTCTCCCAAGAGAAGGAGTTTATAGTTTAGATTTATCTTACCTTCCTTTCTTTCAATATTCAAATATCTAAATACCATTAAGTATCTCATTTGCTAATTTTAGAAGACATGTATTGATCTTTTTTTTTTTTTTGTCTGCCTTTAAAAAGTCCTCCCTAGGAAATGGACAAGGCTTACCTTCTCCCTTTTACTACTTTTATTTTATATGTAAACACTATTCCTGGACATTCAGTATTAGAATATTTAAATTAGACTGAAAAGTTTAGATGGTTAAGCACAAATAGAGAATACTAGTAAATGACATAGGTGTGTATATTTTTTGTAAATTTATCAAAAAATACTTTTTCAAACTCTTAAATTCTTTCATACATTTATAAACCCACTTACAAATATATATATATATATTTGTATACAAATACACTGTATATATTTGTATACAAATACAAACCCACTTACAAATATATATAAATACATAATATATATATATATAATATATAGTTCTCATACTATTAATATGATAAGTCATTGTCTACATTTCAAATATTTCCACTGTAGGGGAAGGTGTAAATATGTTAAATTTTCCTGTTTTCTCTCACACATTATCCTTGTGACCCTAATTAAGAGGTCATTTGAAAAATCTGGGCTAATGTGTTAAATCACCTGTATGATTTGCTAGAGAATTGCTCTAATTCCACTTAAGAATATGCAACTTAATGAAAGTCAGGTGTGAAAACAGACGCCCTTTGCCAAAGCACAATACATTTTGTCATTTGATCTTTTCCTGCTGAGTGGCTCATTATGAAAATAGCCTCAGCCTTCAAATTATTTCTTTAATCCTTGATTCTCTCCCACATTGTAAAGAGTCCAGTCCTCATACCAGTTTTGTTTTTCTTACTAGATTACTGGTATGTTTTGGGTGCTGAGGAAGAAATGTTTACTGGTACTTGAGCTTAGAATTTTTCCATGGGAAAATAGAAAACTCTTCTTCAAAATGAATGGCGTTTTACATGATCTGCAGAACCCAAATGAGTGTGTATGTGGTAGTGAGAGAGAAGAGGAGGAATGGAGATTAAATCCAATAGTTGTAATTTTAAAAAAATATAATTGTTTCATTTTTCATTGCAGGAGTCACTTTCATGTGTGCATATTTCTTTCCCAGGAGACTATTTGATAAGAACACTACCGTTACTAAAGGCTTGATAAATTGCTGATTTGTAAATTTATGACATATCCTTTTGTAGAATGTACCTTCCAAATATACATGTAATTCTCAGCATTTTAAGGGCAGAGTTTGTGCTTTAATTTTGTATTGCTTTTAATATTGAAATTACTACTAGACTTAGACATTCTGATGAAATCTTTCCTTTATGTTCCCTCAAGCTAATCAAAACTCAAAATTTTAGTAATCAAAGAAGTAAAAGGGTTTTTGTTATGTCAGAAACATCAGTTGAAAATATATAGAGTTTTAGGATTCCCTTATAAAGGGAATTATAAATCCTTTCTAAATTCTATAATTCCCTTATAAATCCTTTCTAACAATCTTACAATTTCAGTATCAGATACCAAATACTATAGCCCAGAATGTAAACATTCTTATATAATATTCTTTACATTTTAGAATAAATTTTTTATGTTTATGGAGTAAATCATAAAGTTAGAACAGTATATTTAGCAAATACTGATCCCACTGATTATTGTTATCAACATGATTTAAAGTTCTCATTGGCCATTATATAATCTGTCCCAGTGGGTTATGGATTAAAAATAAATGTATTTGCACATTCTTATTCTTTGCAACTTTGGATATTGCCTTCTTAGTGACATTCTGATTTGTCTGTTTTTAATGTATTAACTAGCTGTAGAGAAAGTGCATTTAGCTAAAGACTAGTATTTTTCTTGGATGATGGAATGTTTTTTTCTTGATGCTCTGAGATTATTAAATGTTTTTGAGTTATATTCTTGCAAATGATTGCTTTGATGAGTTACTTTCTAATGAAACCCTAAAATAGCAGCAAAGTGCTAAAATGGCAAGTACTTTGATGTTTGAATGCAAAGAACATGTTTAGAAAGCTGAAATAAAAGGGGAGACTCCAATGAATGAAAAGAAATAAAAAGTAAATGAGGTAATCAAAATCAGAGAAATTGATATTGGCAGGTTTTGAATGATGTTCCTAGATGAGCAATCTTTCAAAATACTTCTTGTACATTGCTGCTATTCTTTTATTTATTATTAAAATAATATGATCCATGAGGAGCTTGGGGTGACTCTCGGCCTAGCTAATTCTAATTAATCCAGTCGAGGAGAGCAGTAGGGTAAGTGGAGCAGTCTATCGGATTGAAATTCATAACTTAATTGAGGTCAAAGTCCCGGTCTGGGAGAACAAAAGTCTTTTGCTAGGACCAGGCAGATCAATAGCAATAAATATCTGGCTTGGATACAAGTAGCTTATAGTGACAGATTATCTGACAGTGGCCAGAGGTCTTAGTTCTGTTAAGGGCAAAGTCTTGATCATGCCATGGTTCTTGCTGATGTTCAGTCTACACCCATGACTCTTGGAAAGTAGTAATACTCTCAAGAACTCTTGAAAGTCTTCTTGAAGCACTGTGTATGAAACTCCAAGTGAATTCTTTTTGTGATTATCAAATTAACATTCATTAATGGTACATTTTTTTGAATTAGGAGTTTCTATCACATCGCCAGTAAGATCCAGAGGATTTGCAAAGTCGCTACCTTTTCCATCAATAATTTAAAAGAATGTATAGATTGCTTTGGGGAAGGAACATAACAAGCCCATGTTGTCTTGATTTACATATAATTATAAACATTAAGAGGACCATGTTCATTAAAACTAAGGAGTTAGTATTAACCGTTTGAAGTGTGATAATGGTATTTTGGTTGTGTAGGAATTTTCCTTGTTTTTAGGTGCACACTGATATATTTAGGGACAAGATGCCATGTCAACCATAATTTCTTTATCCTACTTCAACAAAAAAGGAAAAGAAAGAAAAAGTATGGCAAAATGTTCACAGTTATTAAATATGAGTAATGGGTCTCTGCTTTTCTCTATCTACAAGTATTTTCATAACAAAAATAGTATTTTCATAATAAAAAATAGTAAGAACCATGTGTAATAAAACCATCAAGCTAACGTGTTACTAGGACAGGTTTCTTTCTGTCCCATTCTTTTCATACTTTTAATTTCTACTCAGTTGTCAAAAGCTTAGCTGTTCTTTTATTCATTATATTATTGTTTATCCATAATAATAATAATTAGTTAGTACAAACATCCAGCATTCCACTCATTGTTTAATAACATTATTGCCACTCAGGCTCAACTACCATCTGACTGTGGGAAAGTAAACTCTTGAGATCTTGAGATCTCGAGTTGTTGGCCTTGTAAGGTATGGAGAGCTTCATAGTATATGTTTCATTTCCATTGACAATCATCTGGTCTGAATTATCATTCATTCATCAGTATATTGCTGTGGCAACTTATTAAAGTGACTTTTTGATCCTCCATAATATTGGTACATTAAGTCTTCCTTAAACACCATTATCTAAATGCTACTTCAATATCTAAAGGATTCTATGACCAAGAACATCTAGTGGTGTCTTATCTATGAATTGGTTCTCAGCTTTTATGCTTGACTATTAAAGCCTCACCTCTATGACCATACCATTTTATCCAGTATTACTTGCTTTATGAAGTAGTCGAGCTCACTTTGTATATTCCAGAAGTTCCCAAACCTGGATCACTAGAATCAACTATAGATCTTCTTTTTTCTTTTTTTTTTTTAATGTTCATTTATTTTTGAGAGAGAGAGCACAAGCAGGGGATGGGTAGAGAGGGGGAGAGAATCCCAAGCAGGCTCTGTGCCAACGCACAACCCGATACTAGGCTGGAACTCACAAACCGTGAGATCATGACCTGAGTGGAAATCAGGAGTTGGATGCTTAACTGACTGAGCTATCCAGACGTCCCACAACTATAGATCTTTTTAAAAATAAGCCTCGGGGCGCCTGGGTGGCTCAGTCGGTTGAGCATCCGACTTCGGCTCAGGTCATGATCTCGCGGTCCGTGAGTTCGAGCCCCGCGTCGGGCTCTGTGCTGACAGCTCAGAGCCTGGAGCCTGCTTCCGATTCTGTGTCTCCCTCTCTCTCTGCCCCTCCCCTGTTCATGCTCTGTCTCTCTCTATCTCAAAAACAAATAAAACATTAAAAAAAATTTAAAAAAAATAAACCTCCACTCCAAAAATTATGGCTCAGTAAATGAGTTGGGGATGGCAGATATTGGGAAGATGAGAATCTCAAATTTTTAAAATGTCTGCATGTAATTCCATGTAGTACTGGATTTGTAATTCTAAACCCTATATTCACCTGCCAGTTCTGTGGTGCTATGTATCTTAAGTAGGAGTTAGGATAAAATAATCAGATAAAACTAATGGATTGCTGTGATGAATCACTAACAACTGTTTAGATTTCCTAGATATGGTGCCAAGTTTAAAGGAGGGATGCAAATTTAGATATAATCCTATGGACTGAGCACTTGCTATTTTTTAAATAACTGTGCAAGCTATGTCTACGTATTTGGTCATTTTTTTTCTTATTAAAAGAAATTTTTCCACATAATTATCCAAAGTCAGACAGCTCCAACGTCAAGAATCAAATCCAAGATTTCCACTAACAAATGATCCTGATTGGTAAATTTTCAGTTAGTTTATCAAACGAAAGTGAAAACATCATGGACTTTCAGAGAATGTATTTTTAAATAGAATAAACAAGGCTGTTCAACCTGAGGTCATTTTTCAGTGTGTTTCTACAGTTTCTGCCCTTTATTCATTTTGGAACTCACATATTTTCTGTAAGTTCATGTCCATACCAGAATAATAAACCATTAGCAACTACTCACTGATTGCATATTTGGGAAACAAAGTTGTAGTTTTTTTTTTTAATTTTTTTAACGTTTTTTATTTATTTTTGAGACAGAGAGAGACAGAGCATGAACGGGGGAGGGGCAGAGAGAGAGGGAGACACAGAATCAGAAGCAGGCTCCAGGCTCTGAGCCATCAGCCCAGAGCCCGACGCAGGGCTCAAACTTGCGGACCGCGAGATCGTGACCTGAGCTGAAGTCGGACGCTTAACCGACTGAGCCACCCAGGCGCCCCTAAAGTTGTAGTTTTTTAATAGGTCGTTTGGAAGGCAAATGTAGTGAGAGACTATCTACCCTGATTAAGTTCAAGACAGCATGGTGGAAAAATTCCTTAGCCAAGGAAGATTAAAGAACCTCAGTTCTCAAGTAAACTCCGTTATATATATAGGATATTCTCCAGTCATTTTATTTAACTGCTGTTTTTTGCCATAATTGTATTTACTTGATTGTTCAGCTTTGGTGTCACTAGTGGATTGTAAGGTATTTCAGTGTAAGAATCAGGTTTTCTGTTTCTTTAATATTCCAAGTAGTCTCTTGCCTAATGTTTGACATACAGTACACATTCAGTAAATATTATAAAAATACTGTTCCTTTGTAGATGAGTACTCCCCCAGTCTGAAGCACGCACACACACACACAACACGCACACACACGAGTGTACGCACACACATGTACACAAAGCCTATAGTTTCTTCATTGAAACATCACTTCTTTT
Source organism: Lynx rufus (assembly GCF_022079265.1). Taxonomy (NCBI): domain Eukaryota; kingdom Metazoa; phylum Chordata; class Mammalia; order Carnivora; family Felidae; genus Lynx; species Lynx rufus. Next base: position 36,037,283 of record NW_025814829.1, on the reverse strand, counting down.
GGGAAGACCCTGACCTAGCCCCTCCTTTTCCTGCAACCACAACCTCCTTTTAGACCCCCTCTTTTGCACTCCTATAATACACTTTGTTTACACCTGTGATAGGATTTGTCATTCTTTATTATAATCATCTCCATTCATAAGACTCGCCTCCTTGAGAGTAAGAATTTTGATATTTTTCTACTCCCAGCTCCTAACACATTACTTGACATATCATTTAATATGTGTTTGAAATAAACATGGAGTAAAGATTGAGGATAGTAATAATAATGCCCCAAAGAAACAATGTCTTTGAGAAATTTATGGAAAGAAAAAGAAATTAGAATAGGAAAACTTGATCTTAACAAGGTTATTGGAATACTTAATGACTTTTCTTGACACATTTGGTCAGTATGCATATTCTGTATTGTCTGAGTGTGGCAGGCCTAAACAAATATGCTGTAACACATATATCAGGTAGACATTCTTGAGCAGTAGATGCTAAAGACCATTCTGAAGACAAATTAGATGTATTCTTAAATGAAGGGTATGCATTATGAGACTACAGTACCCATGTTGAAATGGCTTAATGCTCTTGACAGATATCTTGGCAGTTAACTGGTTGTGTTTCATGTAGCTGTTACTTCTCTTTTTCAAGCAGTTCTTTATTTTTTACAACTGCAGTGTTTAATTTTAACATACTTTTTAAAACATGAATAGATTGAAAGAAATGTATCTCTTAAAACTGTGGTAGAATATATTAGTTTATGACTAGAGTAGAAAGAAGAAACAGCTGAGGTGTACAATAATCATGTCTCTTATTTATCCCTTCCCAAAATGTAAAATTTACATTCTCTTTGTACTTTTAAATCACATCTTCTACCAGAAATGCAGTTGGCTTTTATGGAGACCAATTGAAATGGCCCAGTTCACTCCCAGGACCCAACCCAAGGGCAGATCTTGCTGCTGGTATGCCCCTAGGCCTGAAGGATGGGAAAGGGGCAAGTGATTGGAAGGTGGAGGGATGAATTGAGCTTGGACATGGGAGCTGAGGTGTCTCTACTCATGTATGTGAGGCCCTTTGTGAAGTCGTATGGAGCCTGGAGTTGCAACAGAAAGGGGTTCTAGAAATTTCCATTTGTACTCTTGCCCTGGGTGCATACAAATTTGAGGGGAGGCCTATCTACCAGCTTAGTGGTTTTCAGTGTTTTGTAAATTCCCACAGAGGTACCTAGAAGTTTCCCTCCCTACCTCAATTTTTACCTATTTTAAGATTATGCTGCTGAATATGATTTGGTTTTAAAAAAGAAGTCCCCAGGGCACCTGGGTGGCTCAGTAGGTTAAGTGTCAGACTCTTGATTTTGGCTCAGGTCATGATCTCACAGTTGTGAGATCGAACCCTTTGTTGGGCTCAGCACAGAGTGCAGAACCTGCTTGTGATTCTCTCTTCCTCTCTCTGCCCCTCCCCAGCTCGCATGCGCACTCTCTCTCAAAATAAATAAATGAAAATAAATAAAAAAGAGGTTCCTTATAATGGAGTATGAAGGTAGAGATCAAGTCTAGTCATCACTGTGTCCCAAGCCTTTAGTATTATTTAAATCTTGGGAGCTTTAGAGGCATTTTGTAAATATTTGTTGACTAATAAAACAAATGTATTCATCCTCTTGTGCAAAGAAACTCTACATCTCCAAAAAATGTAGGCAGAGTTTTCTGGCTCACCAGAGGAAGACAGATGTCACTGCAAAAGAAGTCTGAAAATGGTGAGCAAAAATGATAAAACCAATATTGAAAGGTCAAATATTTTATCATATTTTCTATTCTACAAAATGTATTTATATATATTAGCTCATTTTATCCTACGGGAGTCCTGTGTTACACTATCCTCATTTCATAGTTGAGAAAACTAAAGCTCAAAGAGGTTATGTGAATTGCTTGAAGACACAAGGCTAGTAAGTAGATAACCAGAGTTCACACTTCAGTATTTTAACTGCAGATTCCATGCTATTTTCCTGCATCGTGCTGTCATCATTCTCTATCACACTGATTCTGTGCTTTTAGAATCCACAGCCATCTGATGCATTTTGTGAGGATTATAGTAACAAGTTCTTCATGTCCTTAGTATTTATTTCCTTATTTATAATGAAATTCTTATATGTAGACATTATTTTGTTCACCAGGTATGCCCCTTCAGTGTGACTTTTAATCTATATTCCTTTTCTCACAGCTCACAATTTTCTTTAATAAGTTTTTTTCTGTCATTTTTATATTGAATAGTCACTTCTTTTGCTAAGTTTGTACCTGAGAATGAACAACTGACTCACAGTACAGTGTGAATCAAGTTCAAATTACTTTGAGTTCAGAGAACACCCAGTGTCATCTTATTTTTACATCTAACTGAATTATAGGACACTGTCAAAGTGTTATGACCTGGTATAGTAAATTGCTCCTTCTTAATGGTCCCCTGGCTACATTCTCTCTTGCTATTGCTGTGAACCACAAATTGTTGACGTCTTATACTATCCTAAACTTGAAAACAAAAGAATTGGCCTTTATCCCCAGGCAGTCTACCTTCACGGTAAAGATTTCTGAACATCTTGGCTACCTACAGCTGAATCATAACATTTTGTACACTTTAAAGTTTATTGTGCCCTCAGAACTGGGTTAATTCTGTAATTGTGTAACTTTTTAAAAAGTCAAGCAGTTCTTCCTCATTGAACTCAAGAAATGGATGAGTCATCTGCTTTAAAGAACTAACTTGTTTGAATGTTGAATGGTGGCTCATTGATGATTTCTGAGATGTATTACTTAAATGTGTGTATGTTACAAAATTTACTTGGCTGTGCTTGGTGTTGCTAAGTCTAAAATGTTCTTCTAAATGTCACATTAAGAAGGCAAATTAGGGGTGCCTAGGTGGCTCAGTCGGTTAAGTGTCCAACTTCGGCTCAGGTCATGATCTCACGGCTCGTGGGTTTGAGCCCCACATTGGGTTCTGTGCTGACAGCCCAGAGCCTGGAACCTGCTTCAGATTCTGTCTCCCTCTCTCTCTGCCTGCCCCCCTCCCCACTATCGCACTCTGTCTCTCTCTCACTCTCTCAAAAATAAATAAAAATTTAAAAAAATTTTAAGAAGACAAATTAAATATGAAGGAATTCACACAAAATAACAAAAGACTCGCAAATGAGTTGACCGAATAAAGTCTAGAAATGGTTAAGCTTGCTTTTTTTGATGATATTCTCATAGACTGGTTAAATGCCTGAAAGATGGGAATAAGATAATTCAAGGAAAAAAATGTCTCTTCAAAGAAGTGATTTGTCTATAAAATAAGTGTTTTTAGATATTTTTGGGACAGGGCGCCTGACTGGCTCAGTCAGAAGAGCATGTGACTCATGATCTTGAAGTTGTGAGTTCAAGCCCCACCCTGAGCATAGAGATTACTTAAATAAAGAGAACTTAAAAAAAAAGAATATTTATGGGCCATATCCACATATACACGTAGAAAGATTGGTTATACACAAATACCATCTGTAGAAAATTTGACATGTATTATGGACCATAGGTGAACACTGAGATTGTACTGTAGTGTTGATCTTGGAAAAACCAATTTAATGCTGTAACAGGAATATAATCTATGATAGCCAGAGCAAATTACTGTTATATACGTAGCAGACTGTATAATTTATATAAAGCATAAATTTTAGATTTTTGTATTTCACGAAGACTGTTGACAAATCTGAAGAATCGAGAGAAGGATTTTTAAAAATCAGTAATTTGCATGTGGGGATTTGAGGAAAATCTCATGGTCACACACTGGCACGGGTCATATGCAGCCCAAAGATCAGTTTTTGTTTAGCACCTATAGTTTACCCACAGTTTGTACATAAAAGCACAGGGTTTAAGATTCTCTTGAAAATCTAAAAATAAGACAGTCCTGGGCACATTCCCATATGGCAGCAATCAGCAAGAGCTGAGTAGCACTGCCCTCTGTTGACAGGCTTGAGCTCTCCAGTTCCTCATCCCCCCACTGTTGCTTCCCTGACCCAGTTAACCTCAGTCCTGTATTAACTGCCTGAAGACATTTGAGGGGTTTATAACCTTGTGTTTAGAAAAGACCTTAAGTTTGGAATCAAGTTACCTACATTCTAGTTTCTATTCTGCCATTGACTGTGTGACCCTGAATTCAAAGCCTAATTGTGAAATCTTTTTTTTTAATGTTTATTTAGTTTTGAAAGTAGGAGAGGACACCCGTGCACAGGGTGGGGAAGGGACAGAGAGGGGGTACAGAGGATTCAAAGCAGGCTCAGGCTCAGGTTCTCAGACATGTGAGATGATCACCTGAGCCAAAGTCGGACACTTAACCGACTGAGCCATCCAGGCACACAGTTTCACCAACTGTGAAATCATAAAGGTAAAAGAGAATTTAAAAATCATCTGGTTCGGGGCTTCTGGGTGGCTTAGTAAGTTAAGCTTCTGACTCTTGATTTCAGCTCAGGTCATGATCTCACAGGTTCCTTGAGTTCAAGCCCCACATTGGGCTTCATGCTGACAATACAGAGTTGCTTGGGATTCTCACTCTCCCTGTCTCTCTCTGCCCCTCCCACTTGTGGGGGTGTGCACACACTCACTCTCTCCCTGTAAATAAATAAACATTTTAAAAAAACATCTGGTTCAACTTCTCACCTAATGCAGGAATTCTCTCTACTAAATTTCCAAAAGGGTAAGCCAGGTGGCCTCTGTTAGAACATTTCTGTTTATTTCACATAGTAGACTATTCAATTTTCGAAAGCTCTAATTGGAAATTTCTCATTCATATTGAATCTGAGTCTGCCTACATGTAATACTAAAACTGTACATGATATAATGTATCTTCTTACTAGTACAGAAAAGAGTAGAACTATAATCACTTAATAGATATGACATGAAAGACAAGGTACCTACCTTCCTACTTCCTTTTATTTAAAAGTGTAGTTTGTGGTAAAATATGCTAGGCCCTCAAATGAGTGAGTGATTTTATAGCAAAGCAATATACACATGTAAATATTGTTAAACTATTAGTCAGATTTTAGCCAGTTAGCCAGATTTTAGTTAAATTGTAGACTTAGTAACCAGTCTTTATTGTATCATTGCTTTAAGTACTTGCCATTTCTTAAAAAAAAAAAAAAAGGAAAGGAAAGGCGAGAAGATTTAAAGGTATCTTGTATTCTTGTTGGTGTAATGGCATTTATCAGTGTGTTCATACTTTTTAATTTTCCAGGACTTGCAGACTTAATCCCATGAGCTCACTTCTAATATCGGTAAAGGGTATGAGCTGTCTATGTGGTTCAAGCTGCCACTTGAGGGTTTCTCCTTCCTGTGGAGCTTTCTAATGGAATTCAAGGTTCTCTCGTAAGCATTATGAAGCCTTCCCAGGCTGCTTGAGAGGAGGAAGTGCACCATAGGTTCAAGGACACACGCAAAGTTTAATGTGCACAAACATGCTCCTGCTCCTGCTTACTCTGATTGGCAAGGTTAACTCTGAGAGCTGCAGCTTTTTACAGTGATTTGATTAGACCCACCACTTTATTCCTTTCAGTTTCCCCCCTCCCCTTCAAGCATCAAACCTCCACCTTCTTTGTCTTTGTGGTCTTTGCTTTGCCAGTTACCTTTTCTCTCTTCTGTTTTCCTGATTTTGTATCAAATTTTGGTATATTTGAGAAAGAGAATAAGGAATAGTAAAAGTAGTAACTTGCATCATTGAAAGTTTTGTCATGAAAGATTTCCATACTTATGTTTTTTTACATGTATGTTTTCTATGAGTCCGATTCCCTTACCTTCAAGATAGAATTATCACTTACATTAGCAGTTCACTTAGATTGATAGATGAAATTCCATTTTGAAAATGGCGGTTTAAAAAAATAATCTTTTAATTATAAAGACTTCAACCACATGCAAAATTAGAGAAGCTGGCATAACGAATTTCCATGTACTCATCACCCAGTTTCAGCAATTACCAATACATGTTTAATCTGTACTACTACCCCACAACAGTGCTCTTTAACCTTCTTAGGAAGAGTTTTAGGAAAGTTGTGGACACCAGAGAGAAAGGGAACACATGTACAGTTTTTGCAAACAATTTTAATAGGTTCATACACTTGCTGAAGCCCTTTCACAGATATCCTATGAATCTGAAAATCCAGAATAAGAATCTCTACATTCCAGCAAAGAGAACGCTAAGTTTTCTCAGTATTTCTGTTCACCTGAATGTCAGGTTTTGGGATTAGCATAGGTTCTCCTGTGAAAGCAGTAGTAAAATTAAGCCAATAGTAAGGCCTTTTGATGATGAAAAATTCAGTATAGACTCTGAATATATTTCATTACCCTCTGATCAGTTTCTTTTCCCTTTGGTTGCTTATTAGTCTTTTTATAATTGGTGTTTTATCAGTGTTAACAGATTTGGAAGACTTTCATCAACTCAACTTTCCAGGCCTATCAACTTAAAATTTCATCGAGAGCTCCTGAGTTGTTAGTACTAACAGCTAAAAAAGGAAAACTACCTTCCTCTACGTGTAAAGGAGAGAATGACTAATACTGAAATGCATTAACTTGTTAGGAACTTAAGTAATAAAGCTGAAATTTCCATAAAATGAGACATTAATAATTAAAGTGTATTAATTGAACATATAGGGATAACTGATTGTACATGACAAGAGTATAGCCTGTCTTTTTCCCAGCCTGCTTGACATTCTTCTTTTGTCAGCTGGCACTTCACTAAGCCTCCCTCTGGAACAGCTGTGGTCACAGGGGAGACTTAAAACAGCAGCAGTTAAAGTGGCACCAGCATCCTGCAGGACTCCCTTACTGAACTATCGCGTTGTTGAGCCCCACATCATCTGGCAGGTAGTATTTTTTAGAAGCAGGTAATAAAAGAGGAGTAGTTGACATAATTTAATTACTAATTATTACATTTTGAAGTACTAGGCATTTTGTCTTTGGCTAGTTTCTTACCTTCTCTCTCCCTCTCTCTCTTTAGAGTAAGGTCCTCTATTTAACCATTTAGATGTGGTTAAAAATATTTCTATTAAGGTGATGATTCAGGAAAGGAGCTATACTCATTTATAGGTAGTCATTTTTTTTTGAGTCCTCTGTTCTGGTATTCCCTCTGTAACATTTTGTTTTCTGCTTGTAAGTACTTTTAATATTTGATTGAAGAGGGGAACATAACCAGAACACCCCTCACAGTGTTTAATGGTTAGATCCATTCAAAAATACACCAAAATATGTGATCATAGAAGCTAAGTATAGACTACTTTATTACTATGTTTCTTGAGATATATACAATCAACACAACATATATATCTACTTTTTTTAATTAGTTGATATTTCTGTAGTATTTTGAAAGATGTAAAGGTGGGGTTTTAACCCATTACAGGTTGCAGTGTCTCTCGTTGCTGTGTAGTCTCTCTTTCTACTGGAAGATTGTTGAATGCCTGATCTTTGCACTGTCCTTTGGAGTTGCCTTTGTTCAAGGCCATATTCTTGAAGAAATTTTTCAAGAAGCTCAACATAAAAATATCACTTGTAAAAAGATTACCATCATTTCCAATACATTTCAAAGTATTTTCTTTTTTTTAATGTCCTTAATTTGTTTCAGATATTTTACAGATTCCAGTACGATTCATTTGTTTGCTGTTTGGGCTGAAGTTGAGTTCTCTGCTATTTGAGGTGGTGCCCCAACCTCTCTATATAGAGAAGCCTAAGCATGTCTAAGCACCTTTTTTTAAAAAAAAAAAAAAAAGTTGCCTGTAACAAAAACTATGCCCACCTACTACAATTTATTAAACCTTGACATACTGCGTTACTTAAAAGTTCTCAGAGAAAATTAAAACCCTTTTGACTAGGTTTTGCAATGCAGGGAAATTTTTAGTGACATTTAAAAGGTTTCTCTTGTGTTCCTCTAATGGGATAAATAAAAAAGGCTTGTTTTAGCCCAGCAAATGGGGGGACAATCCAATTTCCTTGATTCCATCAAGACACTCTTAAAGCATTAGCCTGTGCAGTAAAAAAAAAAAATTCAACTGACCCCCTTTGCCTGATGGCTTTGAAAAGTGTCCTGATGTGTAGGTATCTGCCCACCACAGCATATACTTGGTTATTGCTCTTCCAACGCATCCGTTGATGGAAAAATCTTATGTGAAGCTCCAATAAATGTCAGTTTATGTTATAGAACTATAAAAACAGTGCACCAGACTATAATGGTACCTCTGATGGACAGCCTTTCACTGGAAGATGAAAAGAAATTCTGTCAAGTATGTTTAAATTTAAAAATTAAGGAAAAGATAAATCATTTAAAATAACATTTTAGTAAACTTTTTAATACATGTAATTATTTCACTATGGTTGATATTTAACCTCTGTTTGTCCAAAAGATGGTGCTCATTTACAGAGAATATATATATATACTAGCACATTGAGGGCAGTGGCCCTCAAATGTTGGCTAACATTAGAATCGTTAATCACTAACCCTCCACAGAGTTTCTGGTTTAGTAGGTCTGGTGTGGAGCCTAAAATTTGCATGAAACTAATACTACTGACCTGGAGCCCATACTTGGAGCACCACTGGCCTAGGAGACCTGTGACAAGAGATGCACACCTCTGGATCAGTGGTTCAGAACTTGAATCAAATCATTTGGTCTGAAAGTCATTACCATCTGAGAGCACTCTGATGTGTGAAAAGTGTGTTGATGGATATCAGTATAATCTTGGGTGGACAGGCACGTATTTGACATTTGGCCTCCTCATTGCAGTCTTTAAAACCCATTCTTTGTGGGGGGAAACATAAAGACAGAGCTTTCATTTTAGAGACATGCAGAAGAGAACATTGTGGGCACCTGTGTGTTATGTAAAAGAACAGAAACTGAAAATAAGTTTTTAATGACATTTATTTAAAAATGTAAGTTTTTTAATAGTAGAATGAAGCTGTCTTTTATTGTGTCTTGATATTTAAAAATTTCTTTCTAACAAAAAACTTCTGCCTTTTAACCGTGTAAAAACCCAAAGCACCTATCTACTCATTTAAAAAAAAAAAAGTAAATTATATCTGATATTCTGGTTCTTTGAAAACTGGTAATATTTCTATAAGAAATATGATAAATTATGTTATCCAGAACATCTCATTCTAGCATATCAGCAGACATTTCTTTGAAATACTTAAAATTGATGCAATAGCCTACTTGTACTTTAGAATCAGAGTTAGATACGGTCAGTTCACTTGTCCTTCAGATCACCTGTGAGATAACTAGGAGACCAAAAAAAATCACCTTTTTGACAAGAAGAAATTATTGCAGAGATTTGTTGACATCCAAAAATCAGAGAAGCAAAATTAGAATAAAAGAGGCTTAGGAACCTCAGATAAACCCTATTTAAAGAAGGTGGTCCAGCAGCCAGTCTCATTTTATTCTCGTGGAAGAATACATCTGATAAAAAGTAATATGTGTATCTGTTCATATAATGTCTGACTGTGTTGTAGTCAGTCTTCACCATTCTGTTTTCTTCTGTCAGTCCAAGTAAATTCCATCTGAAATCCTTTTCATAAAATAATATATTTATATATCTTACATTTGCATAACACCTTATATTTTTAAAAGGACTTCTACGTACATTGATTACATGTCATCTTCAGAGCAGTTGTTTGGTTTTTAATGGTTTCCTTTTAAAGTCATGGAAATATCATATAATACAGATGGGGGGGCAAAAAAATCTATCTGATTGAAATAATGCTGCTTATTATAAATGTTCTTGTTTTATTCATTGGCTCTATCACATTTTAAAAATATTTGTTGGATTTGTGGCTAGCTTTGACACAAAATAAATGTTACTGTTTTTAAAGAGTTATCAGTTGCTTTGTGCTTCCTTTGGGAGTAAGGGTGCTATCTGCATTACTTAAAACTCAGCTTGAAAATAATTAAAGGTGACTTAGAAATTGCCACGGGTTAAATGAATGGAATCAGGTAATCAGCACTTTTCCAGAGACCTCCTGCATTTCCCTAGAGTCTTCTGAGCCCTACATTTTTTGATTCCCTTCCAGGACCAACTTTCTTATTTTGATTTGGTTTTTTCCCTCAGCTAAGGATAGGTAATCAAGTCAAGTGATAATGCTCCACACTGTAGTGGGTCCTGTTCTGCTAACCTTTCCCAGTGGTAGAGGGAGTACTTGACGATGGAGTCCAGAGAAGACTGCGTAGAGGAGGTCAGTGCAGAAGTGGTAGCAGTTAATCTCTCTGCCGCTCTGATATCCGACAGCTGGTCTCACATGGGCCCGGTGCCAGCAGTGTCTTTACAGGCTTTGTGGCTGAGATTATTTAAAGGAGATTAATCTCTCTAAACCCCTTATATTTTAATTATTTCTGTATGTATTTATAAGACCTGCAGTCTGCTTGTTTCAGGGCACAACTGTCCAAGCCCTTGTCTTTAACCTGGTTTCCACAGTCAGACAAGTTTATCTCTGTTACCACAAAGGATACACCATTGATATGACTTTTCTTGTTATCAAAATTGGGAGTTGTTTGGATTTTGTTTTTGTTTTTTTAGTTGGTTTTTGGTTTCTGCTTGATATTAACATGACTGTTTTTTGAAAGAACTATGGCTTATTTCAGAATATCTACTAAAATGTTTTGTATTACATGATAGGAATCTAAAGCTGTAGATGTGTAAAATATGAAAGCCTGTGTGTATTATTAAAAACAGGAGGCCTTTCAGGATATTATTTTTGAAAGATGGGTTAGTAGACGGGCCTGCCATGGTTTCCGGCATTGTCGGCTAACATTATACCTAACCAGGGCATCCAGAGCAAAAACTTCTGCCTCCCTAGCTTTTGTTACTGAGGGCTACAGAAATTTCCTCTGAACTCAAGATTCACACAGTGTGAAGGAACAAAAATCACAGGAGCTTATGAGCTATTCCCCGTGGCAGTACAGCATCATGTCTCTGGCCACCATGGAAGTGCTCATGTGTGTTTGACATGCAGAGAAGCAGTTCTGCTTCCTCATACACTCTTATTGCCCCTTCCTCCAGATACTGGGGAGAGGAATTCTTTGGGGATCATCCTCCTGAAGGTCTCCCAGCTTCTATGAAACTTCTAATAGTACCTCCCTTGATTCAGAATGTGTTCATGCTATTTGCACCTTCTAACACTTATGATAGATTGTTTTATTTTAGTATAAAGTTATTTTTAGTTATTGAGACTGTCCTTTCTCAGTTGTATTTCTTCATGATTAACTGAGTGAACATTGACAACGTATTTAGAGATGGAGGAGGGATCTTGGTTGGCCAAAATATTAGTAGCTAATGTTTTATTATTCACCTTCAGTGATAACTGTTACTTGTGATCTAAAAGTGGGAATTAAACACTAAAATTCCAAAGCTTGCCATTTCTTAATTTATTCCATTTGTGTAGAGGACATAAATTTAATTCCTAATTCCGCTGTTTGACTTACCATACTACTTTGGGCAAGTCATTTAACCCTGTTGAACTTTAACTTCCTTATTTATAAAATGTATTGTCTGTCCTACTTACTTCATGATATTAGTTTCAAATAAGTTGGTCGATATAGCAGTGTTCTGTAAATAATATACAAGTGTAAATTTTTGTTTTCTTGAAAGAAAAACCTGTCTGAATTAAGAAAGCTCTGTGAGACGTTAGGTAGTATAAAGATCTTTTACACCATCATATTGTGTGGCTGTATTTTTAATTGGTATTAAATGAGCCTTTTCCTGCTCTCTTTCCAAAAAATATATTCTCTTCCCTGTACTTTTTATTTTTTAAAAGTAGCCTTTAACATAATGGCTATTATGGAAATATGTATTACCATAAAGAATTAGATTATAATTTAATGTAATATTATAGTACTAATAATATAAATAATCGATATTCATTACATAATATGTTCTCATATTTGCGCTGATCTAAACTTCCTACATATACAATGTTAATTTTTAAAGCCACGACAACATGCCATATTCTGTTCAGAGCTAGAGAAATCCTTAGTTAGAAATTCTTATCTGACTTGAAGACAGAATATGCTTCAAAGTTTTAAATAGAAGAATAGCATGCTTAGGACAATGCTTGCAAGTGGGATAAATTATCTGGGAGACCAGGTAAATTATTAGGGAGACTCTTGTAGGAATTAGTGAGTTAGGAGGTTAGGACCTGGATAGGATCCATTACTGTGGAAAAAGAAAGAATCAGAGATACAGTGCAGAGGAGAATTCAGTCAACCTTACTTGATGAAGACAATATGAAAGATAAAAAGGATAGAAGTTGAATATTATTCCAGAGTCATGGGCAAAAAAGATTTCTGTTTTGACGTGGCTAATTTTAGGTGGCTATCATGAAATCCTTGAAAAAAATGTTCTAAAGAAAAAGAAAAGCCAATAGAGGACATTTGTACACATATAGATCTTTTACGAAAAGAATAATAACATATTCTAAGAGATTGCTGAATCTTAAGTATAACACCTCAGAATACTGAAAAGCCTCTGTATAAATACGGACAAACCCATAAAGTCCCAGTAGTGTTGAAGAGCAATAAGCTTTGGAGCCAGAGACTTCATTTAAGTTCTGGCTCTGCCACTAACAAATCATGTGACCTCAAAGTTACTTAACCTAACTAAGCTTCAGTTTCTTCAGTTGTGAAATGAGATTCTTCCTAAGGTTGTTGGGTGAATTAAATAAGAGAACACCTGTAAATTGCTTAGTACAGTAAACAGATAGCCACTACCATCATTGTTTTTGTTCTCAACTGTTATACAGTTCTAATAGGTGACTTGAGTGGAGACATTTGTTCTTATTTTCAATAAACCTGTATCAGAAATAAGATTTTTTACTTGATTCTTTATTGTAGAGCCATACACAAAAATTATTAAATTACAGTAGGGCTGGGAGGTAGTTTGAGTAGGAGAATAAACGAAAAAGCTAACATCTATTTCTCTTAATGCAATCATTCATTCCCCTAAATAAAATCAGTTGCTTGTTCCAGGAGAATAGCTCAAAATAGTTTTATCTTTGAATGTTTGGATTTCGTTACTTTTTTTCCCATACGCTGTGTCCTATTTTATGAAGTCCCCAAAGAAAGCAGTTTATTTATCATTTCCTTAGGAAACCCAAGAAAGAATTCAGGTAGCAGTACTAATGTGGGCAGTGAAACGGAGGTAAAAATCTTTCCGTGTTTTTAAATATTTTCTAAAACTACCCTAAAAGAGGATGAAAGTATGTGGTTGGTGATAAAACCACCGTTTGATAATGTTTATAGGCAAATAGTTCTGAAGAAATTACAAAACTAAAAACAGATTGTAGCTTCAGGGCAAATAGAGGGTTAAATCTCTGAGCTGTAGAAGCAGATTGTGTTTTCCTTTTGTGATCTGGGCTGACAAGACATCAGTATTCTATTCATCTGTTGGGAATTAGGCTGTTAATCCAATCAATGACTCTTGAGTGAGCTGTGGCCTACCTCCCCCACTGGGGAACAATCGGATCAAACTGCAGATTGTTTAAGAGCACAGTGCTGTCCTCATGTCAGGTGGAATTCTCAAATGTTCCCTGGTGAATTGGGGATAGGGAAAGCTGTCTTGGCCCATTTATCCTGCTCCTTAAATAACCAGGTATCTGCCTCATCCATAGGAAAGCATTTGGCAATAGTGACAACAGGAATGCAATAGAAATCCATTAACTTTAACTCACAAAAGTGTGGGTGAAAGGAAGGAATGTTTTCAAACACCCCACAAAATAACTTACATAAAAGTTTTTTTCACTTTATTCATATTTTTTTGCTACTCCTTAAACCCTAAATCATTTTTTCTGCTGGGCCTCCTTTTTTTGTTTGTTTTTGTTTGGTTGGTTTTTGGTTGTTTTTTTTTTTTTTTTTTTTTTTGGTTGGTTTATGTCTTTGAATTCTGTTAACCTCCATGAGCTATTTCTGTATATTTACCCTCCCCTGCCTATAGTTTTTATAAGTCAGCAAGGTACAAATAAATTTTAATATAGATTATGGGAATACTAATTAAATAAAGTTCTAATTTTAAAATATGTCTCTGAGGGATGCTAATTAAATAAAATTTTAATTTTAAAATATCTTAGTCTGAGCATACATAATTTTGACATCTTTTGCAGCGTAGCAAAATTTGATTTCTAATTACTGATTTAATAGTCCATTAAGTACATTTGGAAATTATTATTGAACTGATTAGATAGATGTTCAGAGTTGTAGTTATCTTCTATGAAATGCTGTCCCAAATTTTTCCATTTAAACAGCAAGGTGACTGAGCCTATCATAAAGCAAAATATCCAAACTGTCATAGAGAAATTCTCAAAGAAGGTATTTACTCTCCCAATCTCAGTGAAGACAAGCTTTAAAAGATAGTTTTATTGTTTCCCATCTATATTACATGAGTGTTCCAAACAAAAAAAAATCCCTAGTTCTGCCAAATTTATCCATCCATTCTGTGAATATTTAGCGTGCATCTTTTATATGCCCAAGCCCCTCCTAACCACTGGAATTACCACAGTAAACAAGACAGACAAGGTCCACACTCTTTGGGAACTTACATTATAGTGAGAGAAACATACCAGAAACAAACAAGCAAAACAGTATCAGACAGGTGCTAAGAAATAAAGCAGGTTGGGGACTTTGAACGGAGTAATCAAGTAGGACCTTACTGAGGAGGGAGTAGTTAAACTGAGACTTCAGTGGAAAGAATTGGCTGTAAGTCATGCCTGAAATCCCTGAAACAGGAACAAGCTTGACATACTAAGAACAAGCTCCTTATATGCGCACTGTCCTCCAGGCCAGTGGATTTCAGGCCTGGCAAAGCATCCGAATTTCCTGAGGAACTTTGAGAAAATAAAGATATCTGAGCCTACATCCTTAGAAATGCTGATTCAGCAGGGCCGAGTGCCATGGGACCTGTGTATATGGTGTGTGTACACAGTGCTGTGACAGTATTGAAACCTGCCTCTAGCGGGTGTAGTTTCTTCTCTTGAACACATCACTTAACTTACCTGTTGCCACCTGTGCCTTTGCTCCTGTTTTCATACCTGTAATGTCCACCCTTCCCTTGTCACACATCCATTCCAGTCCTCTCGAAGACCATCTGCTTTTCAAGATGCCTTTTCAGGAGGAAGCACAGAGTGCTACTTAGGAAGCATTCTTACCAAAAAAAGTTGAACCCAATTCTAATAAAACCTAATTAAAAAATACATGTGATAATGATGTGAATGACATCAAGAGAAAGGAAATTGGCAAATCTAAACTGTGGGATATTCTGCTGAACAGCTAACTCTGTTACAAGTCAGTGTCTCTTAAAAAGATGAGATCGGCTCTAGGTGGAAAATTACTCGAGAGATCTAACAATCAAATGTAACACGTGATCTTGTTTGGATCCCATTCCTACAGATGGACTGTAAAAATGCAGTTTTAAAACAATGAGGAAACTTTGCTGTGGTGATTATAGAAGTACATTCCCACGTTTTTTAGAGTTTCTTATTGAGATATGTAGGGGTAATGGCATAATATCTGGAATTCCTTTAAATTATTTCAGTAAGAAAAAAGGAATAAATTTGTGAATCAAACAGCAGAATCATTGTAGTTGTTGAACCTGAACGATGGGTACATGGAAGTGCATTTTTTCTATTTGTGTATATGTGTGAAAAGTTTTTTATAAAAATGTTTAAAGGGCATGCAATCTTTATGTTTATCTGAAGGGGATATGAATATTTAAAGGTTGAGAATTATAGTACTGCACCATTTTGCCTTACCAAACTGACAAGGATACTTAGTTACCCTATAAAAAGATACTACTGTCACCTCCTAGCCTTTTGGCTACGATCAAGTGTCAAAAGATACTGCTCAAAGGGATTTATCAACAAGTGCCTTAATTCCCTGTTGCATTTAAAATCTGTTTTGAAGTGCTCCTGACTTTTCAGAAATAAATCTTTTGCGTAAAATGAGGTAAGCCTCTAATTCCCAGGACGCTGTTTCACACAGTTTTAAATGCTGCGCTCCTTTGAAGAAGTCTTTGCCTAATCATTAGGATTTTTCTAGCACATAGAATATTCACATTTTTAGAAAAATACTGATTATCTGGCCTCAAATACAGTGAAGTTTAAAGTAACTTTGACTTTAAAGTTTAGTAAAACAGAGAAAGGTGTGTGTATAGAGGGTGAGGATCAATCCAACTTCTATAAGGAAAAAACTTAGAAGCTCTAAGACACAATAGGTACTGTACAGTTAAATATAAATAATTTTTTTAATTTAATGTTTATTTGTGAGAGAGAGAGAGAGAGAGAGAGTGTAGTGGGGGAAGGGCAGAGAAAGAGGGAGACACAGAATCCAAAGCAGCCTCCAGGCTCTGAGCTGTCAGCACAGAGCCCGATGCAGGGCTTGAACTCACAAACTGTGAGATCATGACCTGAGCCGAAGTTGGAGACTTAACTGAGTGAGCCACCCAGGCGCCTCAATATAAATAATTTAAAATAGAACTATACATAGTATTATTCATAGTAAAAATCATTAGAGTTCAATAAATCTGGGTTCCATTATGAAATATGTATTACATATAAGTGTATATGCATATGTGGAAGAAAGGACAGTAGCATTCTGGTAGAATTAGTAAGGCCAATGAAAGTAATTACTGTCACAGTTACCACTAATACTATTATTTTATAACGACTTGTTTCCTGTTAGAGAATCTTCTCCCTTGCCCAACCATTCAGCATCAAGTATTACTTTGGAATGTCTAGCATTTAAAACTGCAGGTAAAATAGGGCAATCCCGGCCATGAAGATCAGAACCAGGAATCCAGCTAAGCAGAAAAGGTTCTGTCAGATAAGTGACTTTCAGGAAGGCTAAGAAGTTAGCTAGAGCAGAGCCTCACATCCAGGAATTTGGACTGTTAGCCAGAGTCTTTTCTTCTGAACCTAAGGCAGGGACTCCACTTTCTGTCCTGTTTAATACTACCTCCTAGGTTTATGTAACCTTGGGCTCATTGATTCAGTAAGTTTTTAAGCATTTGCTATAGTAAGTAGGCTCTGATCTAGACCCAGTATGTAGTTACATGACTGAACCCTTTCCATGGTACGACTGCACCTCAGCCTGGAATAACAGACACACATAATGACACAATGGGATGACTGCTGTCATAGAAATGCATGTGAAGGGGGGCGCCTGGGTGGCTCAGTCTTGGTTAAGTATCTGACTCTTGATCTTAAGAGTCTTGATCTCAGCTCAGGTCTTGCTCTGAGGGTCATGAGTTCAAGCCCCCGCATTGGGCCTGCACTGTCTGTGAAGCCTACTAAAAAAAAGAAAGAAAGAAAGAAAGAAAGAAAGAAAGAAAGAAAGAAAGAAAGAAAGAAAGAAAGAAAGAAAGAAAGAAAGAAAGAAAAATGTGCATGAAGGGATGTAGCTGTCATAGCAAAGAAAATCATTTGTCTCAGCCTCATGCTTCTCAGAGGAAGTGATACTTGGGCTTACCTACTAGACCTTTTTATACTATACTATATATACTCTTTCCTTGATACTCTCTTCCTTTGGCTTCAGGCTACTTTTGAACTGTTTATTTTATTTTGAGAGAGAGAGAAGAGAGCAGGGGAGCTCTCTCCCTCTGCAGGGGAGAGGCAGAGAGAAAGGAAGAGAGAGAGAATCCCAAGCAGGCTCCATGCTGCCAGCATGGTGCCCAATGCAGGGCCGAACCCACAGACTGTGAGATCATGACCTGAGCCAAAATCAAGAGTCGGATGCTCAACCAACTGAGCCACCCAGGTGCCCCCCTTCCCCTACTTTTTTTGGATCATTCCTTATCAGGCTCATTTTCTTGTGTCTGTTCTTTTTAAACAACGGGCTCCACTCTCACCCCACCTCTCACTGTATCCTTTCTCTAGATTCTAGACTATCCCATTAACATCTGTGATTTCAGTATTCCTTCTGGCCTGATGTTTTCAAATCTTTATCTCTAGTGCAGACCTCTCTTCTAAACTCTGGATCTGTATTTTCTAATAGCCTATTGGACGTTCCCATGTGGGTTTTTGGGGTCAGAAAGATGCAGGTTCAAATTAGGATTGTACCACTTACATACTATGTGACTTAGGCAAATTACAGAACCTCTCTGAGTGTCATTTCCACTTTTGTAAAATTTGTATAATAATCTACTTAAGATGGTTTCTGTGGAGATTAAATTATATATGTGAAAAGGCCTAGCATAGTTTCTGCCACACAAAAAAGGTATGAAAATATGTTTTTCTTTCTAAATTTTTTATTAAGCCCTGTGTTAATTGCGAATATAAGTAAACAATAACAAATACACATGCAAATGTATGATGGCTTATTGAATAGAATTTTTAAAAATTAGAGCCATTTTTCCAAGGCCTTGCTGCTAGCACTAACTAGTGGCACAGATCACTTTAAAGCCAAAAAGTCACAAAAGTGCCTCTAGTAAATCTAATGGAATTGTAGAATAGCTTCACAGTACAGGCAAACGTCGTTTTGTCGCCCTTCGTTTTACCACACTTTGCAGATACTGCATTTCATACAGATCGAAGATTTGTGGCATCAGACAAGTCTGTCAGCGCCAGTTTCCCAACAGCATTTGCTCACTTTGTGTCTCTGTGTCATATTTTGGCTCCTCATTATTAGTATATTCATTATGGTGATCTGTGATCAATGATCTTTGATGTTACTCTTGTAACTGGGGATTCCATGAACCACGCCCATAGACAACGGCGAACTTAATAAATGTTGCATGTGTTCTGACTGCTCCACTGACTGGCTGTTCCCTCCTCTCTCTCCCTCCCTCCCTTTGGGCCTCCCTATTTCCTGGGACCCAACAATATTGAAAGTAAGCTAATTAATAACCCTACAATGGTCCCTAAATGTTCAAATGAAAGCAGTAGTCCCACATCTCAAACAGTCAACAACACTTTAAATCAAAGGCTAGAAATGGTTAAGCTCAGTGAGGAAAGCATGGTGAAAGCTGAGATAGACCAAAAGTAAGGCCTCTTGTGCCAAACAGTTAGCCAGGTTGTGAATGTGAAGGAAAAGTTCTTGAAGGAAATTAAAAGTGTTGCTCTGCTGAACACACAAATGATAAAACAGCCCCACTGCCGATACAGAGAAAGTTTTGAGTGGTCTGGAGAGATCAGACCAGGAGCAGCCTTCCCTTAAGCCAAAGCTCAATTTAGAGCAGGCCCTCACTCTCTTCAATTCTATGCAGGCTGAGAGAGGTGAGGAAGCTGCAGAAGTAGTCTGAAGCTAGCAGAGGTTGGTTCAATGAGGTTTAAGGAAAGACGCCTCCATAACATGTAAGTGCAACGTGGAGCAGCAGGTGCTAGTATAGAAGCTGCAGCAAGTGATCCCGAAGATCCAGCAAAGAGAATGAATGTAGCTACACTAATCAGATTTTCAGAGTAGACAGAATAGCTTTGTAGTTGAAGAAGATGCCATCTAGGACTTTCAGAATTAGAGACAAGAAGACAATGCCTGGCTTCAAAGCTTCAAAGTGTAGGCTGACTCTCTTGTTAGGATCTAATGCAGCTGGTGGCTTTATATTGAAGCCAGTGCTCATGTACCATTCCAAACATCCTAAGGCCCTTAAGAATTATGCTAAATCTGTGCCTATGCTCTATAAATGGAACAACAAAGCCTGGATGACAGCACATCTATTTACAACATGGTTTACTGAATATTTTAAGCCCACTGTTGAGACCTACTGCTCAGAAAAAGATTCCTTTCAAAATATTACTGCTCATTGACAATGCACCTGGTCACTCAAGAGCTCTTGATGGAGACAAACAAGATTAATGTTGTTGTCATGCCTGATAACACAACATCCATTCTGCAGCCCATGAATCAAGGAGTAATTTCAACTTTCAAGTCTTGTTATTTAAGAAATATGTTTCATAAGGCTGTAGCTGCCATAGATAGTGATTCCTCTGATGGATCTGGACAGAGTAAGTTGAAAACCTTCTGGAAAAGATTCCTCATTCTAGATGCCATTGAGAAAATTCATAATTCATGGAAAGAGGTCCAAATATCAATATTAACTGGAGTTTGTAAGAAGTGATTCCAACCCTTATAGATGACTTTGAGGGATTCAAGAGTTCAGTGGAGGAAGTTACTGTAGATGTGGTGGAAACAGGACGAGAACTAGAATTAGAAGTGGAGCCTGAAGATGGGACTGAATTGCTGCAAATCTCATGATAAAACTTACGTGGATGAGAAGCTACTTCTTATCAATGGGCAAAGAGCATGGTTTCTTGAGATGGAATCTACTTCTGATGAAGATATTGTGAAGGCTGTTGAAATGACAACCAAATATTTACAATATTACATGAACTTAGTTGATAAAGCAATGGCAGGGTCAGAGAAGATTGACTTCAGTTTTGGAAGAAATTCTGTGGGTAAAATGCTATCAAACAGCATTGCATGCTACAGAGAAATCATTCATGAAAGGAAGAGTCAGTCAGTTTGGCAAACTTCATTCACCGTTGTCTTATTTTAAGAAATTACCTCAGGCATCCCAGCCTTCAGCAACCACCACCTTGATCAGTCAGCAGCCATCAGCATCAAGTTAAGACCCTCCACCAACAAAAAGATTACAGCTCACTAAGAGCTCAGCTGATGGTTAACATTTTTTAGTAATTGTTTTTAAAGTATTTACATTCTTTTGTAGACATCATGCAATTGCACAACTTAATAGACTACAGTATAAGCATAACTTTTATGTGCACTGGGAAACTAAAAATTCATTTGACTCGCCTTATTGCAATATTTGCTTTATTGCAGTGGGCTGAAACTGAACCCTTCATGTCTCCAAGGTATGCCTGTAGTTGAATAAAACAAACCTAAAGTCAGTTACTAAAAGTTAAGAGCACAGCTTACTCTCAAGCATCTTGAAGTATTTCCCTGTGTAGCAAAAGACAAGGCCACTAGAGTTTCATACCATTTGTATTAGTCTAGACATTTCAGAACTAAGTCAAATTTGAGAGAAAGTTTAAATTCATAAAAATGGCTCTTCAAAATAAAAAGTAAAAAATAAATAGAGGGGAAGGAATAAAAACACATCATCGGATTTTTTGGGCTTTGTGGGTTAAATATTACCAGAAAAAAAATTTATTTAAATCCCCATAGCACAAAATTAACCATTTTAAGCCATTTTTAAGTAAACAGTTGAGTAGCATTAACTATATTCACATTGTTGTGCTTTTGTCACCACCATCCGTCTTCAGAACTTTTTCGTCTTCCCTAGCTGAAATTCTGTACCCATCAGACATTAACTCTCCATACTGTCTTCCTCCCAGCCCCAGCAAACCACCATTCTACTCTCTGTCTCATAGGAATTTGACTGCTATAAATACCTCATGTAAATGGAACTGTTTTCCATATTTGTTCTTCTGTAGTGGTTCATTTCATTGAGATTATTAAGTCTAACTCAGATATTTTTGTTAAATACTTACTCCATAGCCTAGATGCTACAAGACACAAAAGAAGTATCTACCATAGTCCCAGCCCTCAGGCTGCTTACTATTGAGCCAGTAAAAAACTCATTAAATAACAAGAACATTTACAAGCCAGATTGAAATCAAGTGCAGTAATGAGAGATACTCTGAAAGTACTTTAGAGAGAGGTAATGGGGGATAAAGTAGAGAGATTGGTAAGAGCCACAGTAGACAGAGACTTCTTCAAGAGGGAATTGTGGCCTGTCAAGAACTGTAAACGCCAGGTGATATTTGATGGCCATGGAGATGGGGACAGAGATAGATAGCACAAACAGCTTAATCTAGGTAGGTGTTTGTAATGAAGAATAATTGGATAAAGTAGGGAGATTGGGGGTGGGGAGAGTGCGCGCGCGCGCGTGTGTGTGTGTGTGTGTGTGTGTGTGTGTGTGTGTTTTAAAAAAGAGCCACAGGGGCGCCTGGGTGGCGCAGTCGGTTAAGCGTCCGACTTCAGCCAGGTCACGATCTCGCGGTCCGTGAGTTCGAGCCCCGCGTCGGGCTCTGGGCTGATGGCTCAGAGCCTGGAGCCTGTTTCCGATTCTGTGTCTCCCTCTCTCTCTGCCCCTCCCCCGTTCATGCTCTGTCTCTCTCTGTCCCAAAAATAAATAAACGTTGAAAAAAAAATTTTTTTAAATAAAAAATAAAAAAGAGCCACAGTAGATTTTTTTAGAATGATTAGTGACAGTGTACTGTTATTAGGGAGAAAGACAATAGGGAGGACCACCATGAAGATGCCATTGTGTTAATTCAGATATGAATTGATAAAGAATTTGTATTTGAGTAACAACAGAAGATATGAATAAATTTCGCAGATACCAAAAGGAAAATTTGAACTAGAGTCCCTTAACAGGTTGGGTTAAGGAGTGCTGGAAGAAAACATTGAAATGAGGCGCCACTGGAGAGGGTTGAAACATCTTTAGTTGCACTATTACTATCATATAGCCTGGTGGGTCATACCAAAATTGTTCAGTTGCTGGGGAGAGGAATGGGGAGTGAGGAGAATGCAAGTAGAGAAATATTTGATATGATTTTTACGATAGCTTAAAGACTTGACTTCAAAAAAAAAATCAGTTTTACAGTGACATTCAGAGGAAAAGCTGAAGAGAATCTGTATTAATAAAACTTTGCGAGAGATGAAAAGAGGAGCTAAAAAGAATAGGAAGTGGTTTTATTTCAGGGGAAAATGAGATGAAAGAGAGGCCCGCTAATAAATGAGAGGGTATGAACCCAAAAAAGCCTCATCATTAACTAAAGAATGAAACCCATTTTTAAAAGCTGACTTCACATAAGAAGTGAATTAACTAAAATTAGATAAAAAGTATAAAATATTTTGTTAAGTGGAAGTGACTTTGCTCTTGCAACGTCCTAAAGCAAATAAAAATCTCTGGAAATATTTTGCCTCTTCACCTACAAATGATATTTTAAAAAAAAAACAGCTTTCTTAGTGAATAAAGGTAATTTTCAAGTATATTCTTGATCCCTAATATATTTTGTTCTGTTAACTTGAAAACTAAGAAAGGGAAAAGAAAAGTATAAGAGCAAAAAGAAAGCTTATTTGGATTTTATTTGTTGATACATTGTTCAATAAGTCTGTCATTTAGTAAAAGCAGTGCAACAAATGTAGAAAGTAAATGTTTAGAAAGCTATGGACTATACAGCTGACAAAAGTAAGCAATATTTGTATATCCAGAAATAATACATTTAGAAATTAATAGCTTTTGGACTGAAGGTTTTAATTAATGGAAGAGGTAAAAATATGTCACAATTTCTGTCTTGATTCTATCCCATGTGGTTTTTATTCAGGAACTTCAGTGCTCACTTTGAAACCTGCCAGTCTTGGTCTCACTTCGTGAAACCTCGCAACCCCAGACACATTCATTTGTGCTCTGTGTTAACTTATTTGTACACAAACATCTCGGATCATGCTTCCTTTAAGATTTCAAATTCTGATATTTCTCTAAATCATTCTTTTTTTTTTTTTAAGTTTATTTACTTACAGAGAATGAGCAGGCGTGAGTGGGATAGGGGCAGAGAGGGAAGGAGAGAGAGAATCACAAGCAGGCTCTGTGCTGTCAGTGCAGAGCTTGACGTGGGGCTTGATCTCATGAACTGTGAGATCGTGACCTGAGCTGAAGTCAAGAATCAGACACTTAACCAACTGAGGCACTCAGGCACCCCTCTAGATTATTCATTCTTACATCCCCCATTTCCCAATCCTGATCCTTCATTACCTGCCTTAACATGCCTCCCAACTCAACCTGGAGCCCTGCAGTAGTCTTTTCAGTTCATCTTAGGGACCAAGAGGATGGGAGTGTGGTACCAAGACTGAAACCCGATCTTTAGCCCACAGTTGGAGCTCCTTCAGTTTCCCTGTGTGGTTGTATTTGCTAGAGAAAGACACCATTCTTTCTCCCAGAGACAGCTGCTCCTTATCATCAAGGTTTCATTTTTAATTTATCTCCCCCCCCACACACCAAAATTGAAAGGTAAGTAAGTCTTACCATGTTACTATTTCCATCCCTTTCCTTCATTAGTTTTTCATTTGTGCATTTATTCATTCAACAAATGTGTACTGGCTGCTTATTGTATACCAGGCAGCAAATTTTCATGCTCTAATAGAAAGTATCTCTTGAGGCACCTGGGTGGCTCAGTCAGCTGAGTGTGCAACTCTTGATCCTGGCTCAGGTCATGATCTCATGGTTCATGGAATTGAGCCCTGAGTCGGGCTCTGTACTGACAGGTCAGAGCCTGCTTGGGATTCTCTCTCTCCTGCTCTCTGCCTCTCCCCAGCTCGCTCGCTCTCTCTCTCTCTCTCTCTCTCTCTCTCCCTCTCCCTCTCTCTCCCTCTCCCCCTCTCTCCCTCTCCCTCTCCCTCTCTCTCCCTCTCCCTCTCTCTCTCAAAATAAATAAATTAAAAAAATAAAAGTACTTCTTTATTCACATACAGTATTTAAAGATGCAAGTGTTTAAGAAAGAGTCTTTAAAGATTACTAATCATACCATCAAGAAATGCTTAGGGTCTCTCTATACTAAGCCTACTAATCAGTCATCTTTCTAAGCTTGAGACTTCTAGGGATAAGGAATTCAAAGACTATTAAAGTAGCTGTTTTATGTTTGGAAACATCTTTCTATTAGAAAATTAAGTATCTGACTCCCTAAAATGTTCTCACATTCTTCCAAGTTCTACAATGTGTAGCCATGTAGAAGCAAACTCAGTTCCTCTGTTTTCAGATATTTTCTCTTTCATGTCTGACATGACATAATTCAAAATTACTGTACCATCCAATTAAAACCTTTTTTAAGCTCTTTGTATATGCCTTTCACAACATTTTTCACCCAGATTCAATACTACTAACACTGTAGGAGTCATCTAACCCAGAGAATAGCACCGTATTGTTTTTTTTTTAATTGCTGCATAGCCTATTACCACACATTCAGCAGCTTAAATCAATACATGTTTATTATCCCATGGGCTCTATAGTTCAGGAGTTGGGGTATGGCTTATTTGGATCTTCTCAGGGTCTCTCAAGGCTGCATTCAGAGTAACAGCCGTGCTGTATTTTCATCTGGAACTTGGTATTGCCTTCCAGACTAATTCAGATAATTGGCAGAATTTAGTTACTTGTGGTTGTAGGACTGAGGCCCTCCCTCAGCTGGAGGCCATCCCTCTCCATAGGCAGTTTACAACCTGGCCAACATGGCTGTAAAGGACAGCTCTTTCCATGCCATCTCTTCCCTCCATTATGGAAGTAGTATTCCTTATATTCACAGGTCCTAGTGATGCTCAAGGGGAAGGGCTTGCATACAAGGGCGTGGATCATCAGAGATCATCCTAAAATTCTGCCTGTCACAGGGACTGTCACTATCCTCATGTTAACATTATCCCAACTCTTAATACATTCCTAAAGTATAATTTGTTTTCTGAGTAGCTGCATCAAACTGAGTGAACTTATTCCTGCTAAAGACCCATGTCTTCAATTTATGCTCTCTAAGATATTTCCTCCACACTGTAGTTCATGACTATTTGGTCCTTTGTACAGAATCTTACATTTATCTGTTAAATTCCATCCTGTTAGATTCAACTGATCCAGCCTGTCAACATTTTGTTTCTCTCACCCAGTATACCTACCACATCTTAACTTTGGATGGATTTCCAAAACTTCAGATCAGAATTCTAAATTTCCAACAAATACTATTAGTTTTCAGGGAGCTGCTATAGGCCAGACTTTCTATATTGTAAAATAACGTAACTATGAAAAATTCAAGGTGTTTTAATTTTCCGTCGTAGTGGTAGTACCCGCTCATAGAATATATAGAAAAATAAAACAAAGGAAAATACTGCATAGATGTATATCTATTTACAATGTAGATTTTTAAAAATAAGTTTTCAGTATGCCATATTTTCTTGTTTCTTTGCTTGTTTTACATAGTTGAGGTCTTACTGTAAAAACTTTTTTTTTAACTTTATTTATTTATTTTGAGAGAGAGACAGAGAACAAGAGAGCACGTGAGGGGCAGAGAAAGGAAGAGACAGAATCCCAAGCAGGCTTTGCACTGTCAGCACAGAACCTGATGCAGGGCTCGAACCCAAAAACCCTGAGATCATGATCTGAGCCCAGATCAAGGGTCAGATGTTTAACCGACTGAGCCACCAAGGAGCCCCACTGTAAAAATACTTTTGATTCTTCCATTTTACACTTAATAATATTGTGATGATTTTCTAGGTTATAAATACCTTATGACCATCATTTTAAATTGCTATATAATAATCCATTCAACACATGTATTATTACCTTGTCCTATACTGTTGGGCATTAAATTGTTCCCAGTTTCTGGCTATTCTAGATAATACTAGAATGAGCTCTTTTTTTCCCCAAAGCTTTTAAAATATTTGAAGTGTTTTTTTAAGATAGATTCTAGAGATGCTAAACCAGAGGCAGTGAACATTTACTGAGTGTTAGGCTTACGCTCTTTGCAACAACAAATGAAAGTGCCTATTTCCTAGCACCCTCTGTGGATGGGGAACTGTTTTTTTTTTTACCTAGCAGACTGAAAATTTTCATTGTGAAAGTAAAGAATGAGTAAGTATGATCAGAAATAATCATTTCTTGGGTTTCTTTGCTCTGTGTGTGATTATTTACCATACAGGGGGTTTAGAATAGAGCAGATTGAGGTATATTGAGTTTTAACTGTACAATATTATAGAAACAGTAATGCTGTGAGCAGAACTCCCTTCAGAAGAGAAAGCAGCTTGGCTCTGATATCTTACATACCTTACGTATGCTGGACTAGTTTAGAAGGTTAATCTTTTAAAATAAACCAACAGCTTCTCAAAATATGCATACCTGAAAAAGTACAGCAATCAACTGAGGAGAAGTAAAGATGAGTGTATAATCCTGAGGAGTAAGATTATTTACCACTGAATGTGACGAAGGTGTGCTGTATGTGAGACTATAACTTCAGTTACCTGTTGTCTTTAACTTGCGAAAGTAAAAAAATTTAACCACTCTTTTCCTTACTTGTATTTATTTTTGTTGATTTCCCCTTTCTCCTTTTCAGTAGCATGGTATATTTGAAAAAAACATGGATTTTGATGTCAGAAGAGTCTGAGACCTTGGGCAAGTTATATATAATCTCTCTGAGCCTTATTTTACTGGAAATGGGAATAAGAATGCTTATGTAATAGGGTTGTTGTGAGAGATCAAAAGAAATGTTTATAAAACTTTCAGCATACGATAGGTATTCAGCCAGTGTTTGTTCCTCTTTCTTCCCTTAGTCTAAGAAACTTGTAACTATCTAGCACCTGTTGGAAAGTTAAACATTTTAGATTAGTATGGGTTTCAAATAACTGAAGTACAGTTAAATTCTGCTTTTCATTTTTTAGCTGATCTTCTATAAACATTTTTTTCTAACATATATTCTATACTTCACTGCCTCCTTCTTAAATTGTTGTTACTATACCGTGGGTATTTATAGAGAGCGTGAAGCATAGGGCCAAAAAGCTTCTCTTTCTCTCTTGCGATTGCTAAAATCGACTGGTTGGTGCACAGCCCAGCCCACTGTATGGCTAGCTATTCTCTGTGGTCTACAATGCCTGCAACTTGCCACCTCTGTCACAGCTGCTCATTTCTGCTGGCTGCTGCTGTTGCTGCCCTCATTCTTCCTCCTCATTACCGTTAGTCTCTGCTAGTCCTCTTACCATTTCTCTTCTCCTTCTTTCTCTCCAGGTTTCTTCCGTTGCATCTCATAGTTCGTAGGCAAATTGGGCCTTCATTGCTTTCTCAAACCAGGTAGAAGGATCCTTCTATACAGTGAGCCAGCTGGCCACAGCATGTTTAATGTGGTCCTT
This sequence comes from Lynx rufus, assembly GCF_022079265.1. Classification (NCBI taxonomy): domain Eukaryota; kingdom Metazoa; phylum Chordata; class Mammalia; order Carnivora; family Felidae; genus Lynx; species Lynx rufus. The sequence goes on along the minus strand of NW_025814829.1, from coordinate 36,009,444 downwards.
ATCGGCATTTTTCCTCCATACTGTGGGCCCTATTCCAGATACTTGAGAACACTAAACAAGTCCTTGGATTAGTGAGGTGTAACTAGATCTGGTTTTCTTACAAGTCATTTATTTTTCTTTAGTCTTATTTAACTTTAATTTTATGCAGAGCTTTGTGCTAGTTACAAGGGATGACAGTAATTGGGGTGTCATAGGTTAAATTATGCCATAGTCCTTTCAAAAGAGCAGGAGAACACGTATTCACAAATAATACAAGCTAAAGAGGGGATGAGAGAGACAAAGTTTTAGTTAAGAATTGGGAAGGCTCAAGGTTCTAGTGGAAGTTCTAAAGCAGAGTGGCTGGCTGCCTTTGAGTCCAGTCTCAGAGTGGTGGATGATAGCTTTGAGTCCCTTCAAGAGTCAGAACAGAGAAACAGGCTAGATGGAGGGAAGCTTTCATGATTCTTTTCCATTTCAAAGGTAATGGTAGAGAATCACTTAATGGGATTATGGGCACATTTTTCCTTTTCTTACTTCTTTTTCTTATTTAAATTTCATGTATTATTTTGTCATTCCTTTATATTCCTTATGAATTTTTATTATTGATTTGGAAACAGGACGTGGAGGTATAGTGGAGGGTTGCACATTTCTATACTTTTGTAGTCTGAATTTTAAGCATGGCTGAATTTTTGTACACTCTTAACTTTATTATGTGATTTTGTTTATTTTAATTCAACTGAGTATTTTTATTTTACCCTAATGTATAATCCCTTACAAAGATTTTAAATGTATAACCAATTTTAATTTATTGGAATTGTTTTTGCTGCTGTTTATAACAACTCCGTATTTATTAACCTGGAACATTTGTTTTAAGCTAAAACAGAAAGGGAAGGCATAAATAATCATGACAAACAACCCTTTTCTGGTGTGGTCATTTGAAATGAAACAACTAAAAAATTTAATCAACTTAAATTTTAAAAAATTAGCTGATATAAGTTGTAAACCAGATGAGTAAAAGCTTTCACTTACTCATTCTTGACATTCAATTCCATTTATTCTTTGTAATATATTTTAAAACAGAATGTTTATAAAGACTAAGGTTTGGTTTCCTATATCCTGTTTTGAAGTTACCAAGAGAAAATGTCTAGAGTCATATTCTTGTTTTAATACAAATTCCACTTTAATACACAAAGTGGAATAGCAGAGGTTAAGATTTTGCAAATACAAGATAATGTGTTTTGTATAAAGTATCATAATCATAATAGTAAGAGTATTATAATATAGTAGTTGATTTAAAATAATTATTAACTATGATTAAAAACAAGCTTTATATTGATGAGCCATTACCATTGAGTTCATTGATTGAACATTTCTTAAGTGCTTATTATGTGCTAGGCATACAAAAGATGAATAAAAGAAGAATTTGCATTTGAGTCCCTAAAGACTGCAATATGATTAGTGAGTAATGTAAAATAATCGTCTTTCTTTGTTTCACCCAGAAACCTATTCTTTAGACATATCAAGGCACTTAGACATACAAACAACTCAGAATTGAGGAAAATTCTTAATGTCTTTTTAAAGCCTATTCCCTTCTCTAGTACTCTTGGAAGACAGGAAACGTAATAGAATTAGAAGACAAGCTGATTGTCCTCCCATCTTTCTATTCCCAACTTGCCAGTCAGTTCTGTGATTAGAGTCATGGTTCTTACGTTCATGTCCCTGCTCTAATTGATTTCTGGGTGGACATGCTCTAAGTCGAAAGATCAAAACTCTCAACATTTTACATTAAACACTAGAACACTTCAGCCCGTAGCATGTGAACTCAAAAGCCCCAAATTAGACATGGTGATCCGAGGAACATAGCAAACGAGAAATGTGTGGGAGGTAACCCTATCATGCTTGTAATTGTGAAGAGCCATTTACAAGTAGTCATGATTCTAATTGGTTTGATCAGTTTTTATTGGAAAGACCTAAGTAATAATTAGAATCACTGAAAAATAAATGTAAATATATACATAGTATTCAGATTCAGAGAAAATACAAAGGAATAGTAACTTTTTCTTGTTAAAAAATTAATAACAATAATATTAAGACATTTTGTAAAAGTACAAATAATAGATATAAAGAAAAAGATTTTAATCATCTTTAATCTCAGCGTTGAGGTAACCCCTTATCACATTTGATGTTTTCCTTATCTTTTTTCTGTAGGTAGGTAACACATTTTAAAAACAAAAAAATGGGGGTACCTGGGTGGCTTAGTCGGTTAAGGGCCTGACTTCGGCTCCAGTCATGATCTCACATCTCGTGAGTTCGAGCCCCGCATCGGGCTCTGTGCTGACAGCTCAGAGAGAGCCTTGAGCATGCTTTGGATTCTATGTGTGTGTCTCTCTCTTCCCCTCCCCTGCTCCCAATCTGTCTCTCAAATATAAATAAACATGTAAAAGATTTAAAAAAAAGGGGGGGGATCATCGTGTACATAGTTTTATAACCTATTTTATTTATTTATCACATATATCTTCTCTTTTCCATAGATACGTAATTTAACATAATTTCTGATGGCTGCCTGGTATTCTGTCACGCAGGTGTATCCTACTATAGCCATGCCACTGGTGAGATGCTTGTGTTGTTCTCTTTTGCAGTATGTTAGCTAGATTATAAGCTCCATGAGCACAAAGACACAGCCGGTTTATTTATCATTGTGGCCCTCATATATAGGCTTTCAGAAAATAGGTGCTTAATTCTCCTACCCTTCCTTGTCTGCACCTACGCAGCTAAACATGCCACCTGTTTACACAACTGTGCTCACTTCAGAGTTGTGACCGTTAATCTCAAGTGCCGCCCATTTGAGTGCCAGCCCTTAGTGCTGTCCAGCACTTACACTACCTTTCCTTACTTCCTGAAGTCTCCTGCCCTGTGAGATAACGCTTTCATACTTCCTCTTCTCTCCTCAAAATCCAGACACCTCCTTCTTCAGCTTCATTCTCTGCTAATGACTTTTCTTCCCACTTAACTGAGGAAGTAAGAGTCATTTTAAAAAAACTGCCACAAGTTCTTACCATCACATCTACCCACCTCCCTGCATCTGTGCTTATAGACCCCCTTCCCGCCTATGAGTGTGTATGAACTACCTGTGCTCCAGAAGCCAGCCCCTCTGCTTATATATCATCCCATCCTACTCAGGGATCTTAGTCCACATATCCTTTTATGCATGGTCAGTTTTCTTTCTCTTCTTTATAAGAATTGGTGCTATCTCTGCCCCATTTAACTGTCCCAACTACTGCCCCATTTCACTCCTCCTCTTTATGGCAAAATTCCGTGGAAGAGTTGTTTGTGTTCTCATCCCTCCTTTCCCATTAGTTCTTGGACCCACTTGAATGAGGTGTCCATTTCCACTATTCTTCCAGTTCTTACCAGGAAAACCACTAACTTCCACTTTGCCAACTCTAGGGATCACTTTTCAGTTGTTACCTTACCTGAACTGTTTAGCCGCATTTGGCATAATTACTCCTTCTCGAAATACTTTATTCTCTTATGTTTCAGAACATTACACTCCTCTGGTTTTCTTACTACCTTATTGGCTTTCTCAGTTCCGTGGGTTCTTTCCTCTTCAGTAGTCCCTTCTCAGTTCCTTTGGTTGCCTCTTTTGCTATCCTCTTGTCTTGGGATGCCTGAGAGCTCAACCTTTTCTCTTTGCGCAATTCTTTGGTGATCTCGTCCATTCTCTGGGCTTTAAATATATGCTCACAAATCTCAAATTTATATTTCTATTCTGTACCTCTCTCCTGAACTTCAGACCCATATTCTGACTGCCAACTTGACATTTCTCCTTGGATGTCTGATAGACATCCCATACTTAACCTGTCCAAAACCAGACTCCCAAAACCTCCTTGGCTCCAGTCCTTCTCATCTTAGTTAATGGCAATTATATCCTTGCTTCTCAGGCCAAATTCTTGGTGGAATCCTTAACTTCTTTCTTTTCTTACACTAATAACCAATCTATCAGCAAATCCTATCCCTTCTACCTTCATAATATGAACAGAATCTGATCACTTCTCACCTTGCCTTCTGCTAACCCTTTGGCCCAAGTCTTCTCATTTCTTACACAGATGGTTAAAATAAGCTCCCTGGGTGGTTTTCCACTTTCCCTTCAGTCTCTTCTCAGCCTAGTGGTCAGGGTGATCCTCTTAACCCATAAATGAAGTCAAGTTACTCCTGCTTAAAACCCTCCAGTGATCTCTTAACTAAATTCAGAATAAAAGCCTACAAGACCCTGTGCCATGTGGCCCTCTGTTACCTCTCACACCTCATTTCCTATTACTGCTCTAACTTGCTCACTCTGTTGCTGTCACACACTGGCCCCTTTTTAGTTCCTGAAACATGCCAGTACATGACCATTTCAGAGCCTTGCTCATCTTACTCCCTCTATTGCCTCCCCTCCCCACCCACCGCCGAGAGTCACAGAGTTTGTTCCCTCATCATTTTCAAGTTTTTCACCTCCAGTAATTTTTTTAGTAAGGCGTGTGTTGACTACGTTATTTTAAGCTGAAAGCCATTGTACCTGCCTCCAGTGTTCCCTGTCCCTTCCTGCTTTATTTTTCTCTACATCATGTATTATCATCTAACATATTGTGTATTTTACTTCCTTCGTTTATTTTCTGTGTTCCCCTCCTCCAAAACTAGGATGGAGATTTTTGTCTGTTTTTATTTCCTGCACTGAGAACAGTGCCTGGCACATAGTAAGTGCTCAGAAAATATCTGTTAATGAATGAATGTAAGCATTAGCATCCTTGGCATATAAACATGTGTACAAATCCATGATTCATTTTTTCTTTCACTCAGTGAAATGTTTGAGTGTTTACTGTGTGCCAGATACTGTGCTAGGTACTAGGTGTGTAACAGTCAAAAAGTCAGACAAGGGGGCGCCCTTGTCTGAGTGGCTTAGTCGGTTGAGCGTCTGACTTCTGCTCAGGTCATGATCTCACGGTCCGTGAGTTCAAGCCCCGCATCAGGCTCTGTGCTGACAGCTCAGAGCCTGGATTCTGTTTCAGATTCTGTGTCTCCCTCTCTCTCTGACCCTCCCCCGTTCATGCTCTGTCTCTCTCTGTCTCAAAAATAAACGTTAAAAAAAAAAAAAAGACAAGGGACCTACCCTTATGGAGCTCATAATCAAATGAAGATGACAGAGAAATACATTTTTAAACTATAAATTGTAGCAAGTGTTATGAAAGAAACAACCAGGGGATTGAACTGAAGAAAAGCAACAGGAGGTGACCTCTCTGAGGCAAGCAGTGAGGGAGGACTTTCTCTACATGGATGAGAGAAAGGCTGGGACTTGAAGGATGAGGAAGGATCCAGCTATGTGGAGAGCAGAAGGAACAGCATTTTAGGAGATCAGATTAGAAAGTTAGGCAGGGTTTCCTAGGTCCAGTGGTTCTCAAAGTATGGAATGGGAACCCCTGGAAGTCCTTCTGGTCTTTTCAAGGGGTCCATAAAGTCAGCACTATTTTCCTAACAACATTAAGACACTGTTTGCCCTTTTTTGCACTCATTCACTCAGGAGCAAGCAGTGGCATTTTCCAGAGGCCACATGACATGGTATCACAACAGACTGAATGCTGAATAGGATATGAATATCCAGTTATTTTTTACTTAGGCATTAAAGACATTTGCAAAAATGTAAAATAATGTCACTCTTCTCAGTGTTTTCCTTTCTTTTGGAAAATGTATTTGCATTTAAAAAATTAAGTTACTTATTATAACAGGTAATGATTTTTAAATTTCTCAACTTTAGTTTCTAATATGGTAAATATTGATAGATATAAACCACCTAAACAAAAGCTCTTTAAGGCCCTCAGTAATTTTGAAGACTTACTATACAAGGGCCTTCAGACCAAAAAGTTTAAGATCTGCTGTCCTAAGTTATGGTAAGAGTACTTTTTGTACTTTATTCTAAGAGTGATGGAAAGCTGTTGAAGGATATTAAACCGAGGTAGTGATGTGATCTAATTTAACTTTTGAAGAGTTCACTCACTGCTATGTAAAGAATACACTGGAGTGGGCCAGCAGTGGGGGGGACACATATGTAAAGGCATTGCATCAGGCCAAGTAAGCAGTGATGAAGGGTTGTACTGAGGTATGGAGTATTAGTTTGTAGAACTGCCATAACAAATTGCTACATACTAGGTTGCTTAAAAAAAAAGGTATTTATTGTTAGTAGGGCCATTTTTCTTCTGAAACCAGTAGGGGAGAACCTCACCATGCCTCTCCGAGCTTCTAGTGTTTGCTGGCAGCCCTTGGGATTCCTTGCTTTATAGATGCATAACTCCTGTCTTTTTCCAAATAAGGTCACAGTCTGAGGTAATGGGAGTTAGGATTTTAACATTATGGTGCGTAATAGGGGGAGGCAATGAGGACGAAGAGAAATGAAGGTGTCTATTTTGGAAGTAGAACCAGAATGGGCTGCTGGTTGATTAGATCTAGAGGATGAGGAAAAGAGAAGTCAGGGGTGGAACTCCCATTCCTGGCTTGGGAAGCTAGATGAATAATACACCCAAATGACACGCCATTTATTAACATGAACACTTGAGGATGGGACCATGTTTCTTAAGGGATACATTTCCAGAAGTGGAATTGCTAGGCCACCATTTTCTTGAGTATGCTCATGCATTTTTTCTTCCATACAGACCTTATTTAGTGTTATTAGTACTGTTTTAGCATTATTTAGTATTATTCTATCAGGCTGTCCTGATTTAAACAATCAGATATAGTAAAATGCAATATCGTAGCCCAGTTCACCTAGGTAGTCGAAGAATTTAGGCAAAAAGAAAATAAAAATAGGAAGAGAAAACACATGCCCTGAAAGAAGCTCTAATGATCAAAGTGACATAATTAAGAGTTGGCAAAGTCCTTTGAGATCCAAAAAGTATTTCAAATTAAATTTCTTGATGGGCATTCTGGATATACGTTTAATACCATATGATAATGTCTACTACAGTTTCCCCTGCTGTATGAAAAGCTGGCCTTAGGTAAAAATGTCTAAGTTCCCTAGTAACCTGGTGAGGTTAAAGATGTCAATTATAAGGCAGCCAACGGAATGGGAAAAGATATTTGCAAATGACATATCAGACAAAGAGCTAGTATCCAAAATCTATAAAGAAATCACCAAACTCCACACCCGAAAAACAAATAATCCAGTGAAGAAATGGGCAGAAAACATGAATAGACACTTCTCTAAAGAAGACATCCAGATGGCCAACAGGCACATGAAAAGATGCTCAACGTTGCTCCTCATCAGGGAAATACAAATCAAAACCACACTCAGATATCACCTCACACCAGTCAGAGTGGCCAAAATTAACAAATCAGGAAACTATAGATGCTGGAGAGGATGTGGAGAAACAGGAACCCTCTTGCACTGTTGGTGGGAATGCAAACTGGTGCAGCTGCTCTGGAAAACAGCTTGGAGGTTTCTCAAAAAATTAAAAATAGATCTACCCTATGACCCAGCAGTAGTACTGGTAGGAATTTACCCAAGGGATACAGGAGTGCTGATGCACAGGGGCACTTGTACCCCAGTGTTTATAGCAGCACTCTCAACAATAGCCAAATTATGGAAAGAGCCTAAATGTCCATCAACTGATGAATGGATAAAGAAATTGTGGTTTATATACACAGTGGAATACTATGTGGTGATGAGAAAGGTATGCATGTATGTATGTATGTATGTATGTATGTATATACCACATCTTCATTATCTATCAGTGGATACATGAGTTGCTTCCCTATCTTGGCTTCTGTGAATGTTGCAATAAACATAAAGGTGCATATATCTTTTCAAATTAGTGTTTTCATTTTCTTTGGCTAAATACCCAAAAGTGGTATTACTGGATCATATGGTATTTCTATTTTTAATTTTTTGAGGAAGCTCTATACTGGTTTCCACAGTGGCTGCACCAATTTACATTCCCACCAATAGTGCATGAGGGTTCCTTTTTCTCCACATCCTTATCAACACTTGTTATTTCTTGTCTTTTTGATTCTAGCCATTCTGACAGGTGTAAGATGATCTCTTATGGTTTTGATTTGCATTTTCCTGATGATGAGTGATGTTGAGCGTCTTTTCATGTGTCTGTTGGCTATCTTAATGTCTTTGGGAAAATGTCTAATCAAGTTCCATTTTAATCAGATTATTTGAGGGGGATAGAGTTGTAGAAGTTCTTTTTTTAAAAAAAATACCACTCTTATTTTCCAACAAAGGTTTGTTTTTCTTTGTTTTTGTTGTTGTTTTTAGTATAATTGATGCACAATGTTACATTAGTTTCAGGTATACAACCTAGTGATTCAGCTTCTCTGTATGTTACGCTGTGCTCCCCACAAGCATAGCTACCATCTGTCAGTCACCTACAATGCTACAACGATGTCATTGACTATATTCCCCATGCTGTGCCTTTTATTTCTGTCTTAACTCATTTCATAACTTTATATTTTGGATAGTAACCCCTTATTGAATGTATCATTTGCAATATTTTCTCCTATTCAGTAGATTGCCACTTGATTTTTGTTGATGGTTTCCTTTGCTGTGCAGAAGCTTTTTATCTTGATGTAGTCCCAATAGTTTATTTTTGCCCTTGTTTCCCTTACTTGAAGAGACAAATCTAGAAAAATGTCACTAAGGCTGATGTCAGAGAAATTACTGCCTGTGTTTTCTTCTAGTTTTATGGTTTCAGGTCTCACACTTAGGTCTTTAACCCATTTTGAGTTTATTTTTGTGTGGTCCAATTACATTCTTTTGCATGTAGCTGTCCAGTTTTCCCAGCACCATTTGTTAAAGACTGTCTTTTTCCGGGGCTCCTGGGTGGCTCAGTCGGTTAGGCGTCTGACTTTGGCTCCGGTCACAATCTCACGGTTTGTGGGTTCAAGCCCCGCGTCAGGCTGTGTGCTGACAGCTCAGAGCCTAGAGCCTGTTTCAGATTCTGTGTCTCCCTCTCTCTCTTCCCCTCCCCCACTCTCACTTTGTCTCACTATGTCTCTGAAAAATAAATAAATGTAATAAAATTTTTTTAAAAAGACCGTCTTGTCCCCATTGCATATTCTTGTCTCCTTTGTCGTAGATTAATTGATCATATAAGCATTGGTTTATGTCTGGGCTCTCTATTCTGTTCTGATCTATGTGTCAGTTTTTGTGCCAGTATCATACTGTTTTGATTCCTACAGCTTTGCAGTATATGTTGAAATCTGGGATTGTGATACTTCCAGCTTTGTTCTTCTTTCCCAAGATTACCTTGGCTCTTGAGGCTCTTTTGTGGTTCCATACAAATTTTAGGATGATTTGTTCTCATTCTGTGAAAAATGCTGTCGGTATTTTGGTAAGGATTGCATTGAATCTGTAGATTGCTTTGGGTAGGATGGACATTTTAACAATATTGGTTCTTTTAATCCACGAACCATGGAATATCTTTGTTTGTTCGTGTCGTCTTCAATTTCTTGCATCAGTGTTTTATGGTTTTCACAGTATAAGTCTTTCACCTCATAAGGTTAAGTTTATTACTAGGTATTTTTATTCTTTTTGGTACAATTATAAATGGGATTGTTTTCTTAATTTCTCTTTCTGTTACTTCATTACTATTGTATAGAAATGTAACAGGTTTGTGTATATTAATTTTATATCCTGCAACTTTACTGAATTCATTTATCAGTTCTGATCGTTTTTGGTGGAGTCTTTAGGGTTTTCTATATATAGTATTATGTCATTTGCAAATAGTGACAGCTTCACTTCTTCCTTACCAATTTGGATACCTTTTATTTCTTTTTATTGCCTCATTGCTACAGCTAGGACTTCTAGTATTAAGTTGAATAACATGGTGGGAGTGGACATCCTTGTCTTATTCCTGATCTTAGAAGAAAAATTCTGTTTTTCACCATTGAATATGATGTTAGCTATAAAATATGTGTATCTTGACTTAGAAATATGCCTCTTCAAAGCATAAGAGACTGTTAAAAACTGAGAACAAACTGAGGGTTGATGGGGGGTGGGAGGGAGGGGAGGGTGGGTGATGGGTATTGAGGAGGGCACCTTTTGGGATGAGCACTGGGTGTTGTATGGAAACCAATTTGACAATAAATTTCATATATTAAAAAAAAAAGAAATATGGCTCTTGATTCAGTTTCATAAAATGCTTCTAGCAGTAGGGAAAAACTGAGGACTTGGCCACAGAGTTTTATGCACAGGAATTAGTAATGTTATCAGTGGTTTAATGTTAAAGGGATAAAATAAAGTCTCCTATATATCAGTTCTAAGCAAAATTTTTAATATTTTCATCAATACTTCATTTGGTAAAATTAAATATATTTCTTATATTTGATAGAGTGCCCAGTCTGGAGATAGAAGAAAACTAAGTTCTTAAAGAAATAATTACTAATAAAATGGAGACGTGATTAAAACAAAGTAAGAAAGGATAAGTGCAGAATACATGTGGGGAGAGAAATAACCTGTATAAATTCATGAGGGACCAGTTTGTTGTGTGACCCTATAGAAGAAAAGGAATCTGGAAGTCATACTGAATATAGTAATCATTTAGCCCTTAGTTAACTATAAACTCAGTCTCCTGTTCATCATTGTTTAGTCCCTCATTACATTACTTTATCTGGTATTATATTCCATACTATAGGAATTATGTGGGAACTTTTGTTTTTAATTCAGGTAAAAGAAAAAAGGTACATCAAGAAATTAAAGAATAAACCAATGAGGAAAGATTAATGTATTCATTCCCCCATTTCAAGAACATTTATTGAGCATACACTATATGCAAGATACTGTGATGGGCACTGGGTAAAAGACATAGTACTTGTCTGCAAGAAGTTTACAGTCTTAGTGGAAGAGACAGGTAAGTGTGTATGATCTGCCCAGTGTAGAAAAAGAGGAGTTGGGGAGGTTTCCTGAAGAAAGTGAACTGAGTCTTAAAGGTTAAGGAATTTCCTTTTCCCCCAGATTCCAGACTAAATCTGAAAATTTTTCCCACTGTAAAACACCCAGCAGTGCAGCAAAAAATACAATAAGCATCCCTCTGAATGCAGAGCAGAGCTTTAAAAAAAAAAAAAAAGCAAAGTAATTCTCCAAGGGCCCAAACACACACAGCTAAGAAACAGAATTTCAGAGACTCATTTTCTCTCCATCTCTGACCACTACTTCTCTCTGTGAATACTTACTCACTTTTTTCCTACTGAAGAAGTTTTCTCCAAGAAGTGAAGAATGTCTCCACTTGCAGTTTGGGTTCACACCTTCTGCTGTTGCTTCTTTAAAACTTTCTTTTATTTATATTTTGGTAAAATACAACATAAAATTAACTGTTATAACCATTTTTAAGTGTACAGTTCAGTGGCATTAAGCACATTCACACTGTCGTGCAGCCACCACCACCATCCACCTCCAGAACTTTTTCACCATCGCAGATTGAAACTCTGTACCCATTAAACAATAACTCCTCATTCCTTCCTTCCCTGAGCCCCTGGTGTCCACTATTCTGTTTTTCTGTCCCATTGAATTTGGCTACTCTGAGTACTTCGTGTAAATGAAATAATACAGTATTTGTCCTTTTGTGTCTGTCTCATTTCACTACACCATTTTCTTTTGCTTGGAGAGGAAAGGATCTTCTCTATACACATACTTCCATCCCCTAGTTCCATATTTTAAAATCCTGAGAGAAAAAATAGGATAGGTTTGGCTTAGCTTTTCAGACCAGGAGGATGATGAGTGCTATGGTTTGTTCAGCTTGGGTTACCCTCGCATCTTCCCCAGTTCTTTGTGTAAACATACCTTTTCATAGAGCCTTTTTTTGTCCTATCTAAAACAGCACCCCACATCACTCTAGATTCTTATTCTGCTTTATCTTTTCAGAGCACTTATCTCTGCCTGTTATTAAATATACTTACTTGCTTATTACTTTTCCTGGCAGTAGAATATAAGATTTATAACATGAAGGACCTTGTCTGTCTTGCTCATCTCCGTGTTTCTAGTCCCCAGAACAGTGACTGGGACATAATAGGAGCTCGATAAATATTTTTAATTAACTGGAAATTGGGCTGAAGATACACATTTAGTATTCATTGGTAAAAGTGATTAAAAGAAATGGTTTCCACCTCCCTAGTGAAGATAACCAATTAGAAATTAAAAGAAACTAGCCTTTAGTATATATGAATAGGGTGATTAAGAAAGTTATGCACAAATAGCAAGAGAACTACACTTTCTAAAGATAGATAATTGTGGAAAATAATAACCTTGCATGATGGATGCATAAGTCCAAAATTATAATAGATTAAGCCCTTTCTGAAATTGTTTTTCTATTACTGGACATTTAAACCATAAATGAATAAACGAACGTATAAACTCATCACATACATGCGTGTGAATGCATAAACACACACACACACACACACACTCTTTTACTGATTAACATTGGAAGCGGGCAAAGTAGATGTGAGTCTAAAGCTGTAATGGGCAGTTCAGTTCTTTCTAAATGCCTTTGGTGGTAGCCAGGCAATTCAGAACACTCTGGAGCACAACTTCCCATTGTCATGCTGATCACCCATCAGCATCACATGGATTGGAACCTGTTAACTGTAGCTGCCTTCGCTCTCTTCCCTTACCTGTCCTTAACCTCAAGAGCAGGGCAAGGCAAAGGGGAGCAGGGAGCAAGGTAGGGGCTATATTGGAAAAGACAAGAAAGAAGTAGGTATTTTGTAATGTATATAATTGTTGAGTCACTATGTAGTATACATGCGACTAATATAATTGTGTCAGCTATACTTCAATTAAAAAAATTTTTTAAGGAGGCAAAAATGTTCTGTTATCTCCCTGACTTCTTAGTGCTGCTTTCCATCATTCCCTTAGAATTTATTATCCTTATGTTGCTCAATGAGCATCCACTGTTACACTTCAGCCAAGTCTACCCTACTCCCAGGGGCCCTCAAAATTACTTCTTTCATATCTCCGCTCACTTCTCACACCTCACTCCCAAATCCAAAAGAATTCCCATTCTCTGGTAGGAAAACTGTTTAATTAAACTATATTGCAGGGCACCTGGGGGGCTTAGTTGGTTAAGCGTCCCACTTCGGCTCAGGTCATGATCTCACAGTTCGTGGGTTCAACCCCACGTCAGGCTCTGTGCTGACAGCTCAGAGCCTGGAGCCTGCTTCGGATTCTTTGTCTCCCTCTCTCTTTGCCACTTCCCTGCACTCTCTATCTCTCTCAAAAATAAACTTAAGAAAAAAAATGTTTTTGAACTATATGGCCTTAAAGTTGTCTCCCTACCTCCACTAGAAGTCACCCCTGTAAACCTTCTCTAGGTGTTAAAAAGCCCTTAAGGAGTGACTTTCTCACTATTTATCTGAACCAGTAAAGAACTTTCCTGTGACAGCTTTTTGCTTTCCTTCCTAGGGGATTAAATAGAACCATAGCCAAAAAGTTCTGGGAATCAATCCCCACATTCAACTTTTAAGAAGTGGGAAAGGTAGATACGATGTACCCTAGAATAGTTGATTAGGTCATAATATCACCCTCTCCCAGTTATTCACAACAATTAAGCTTTTTTTTTAAATTTTATTGTGTTTTTTCACTTTTGAGAGAGAGAGAAAGAAGGCAGGCAAGCAGGGGAGGGGCAGAGAGTGAGGGAGAGAGAGAATCCTAAGCAGGCTCCTCTCCAGCATGATGTAGGGCTTGAACTAGCGAACCGTGAGATCATGACCTGAGCAGACACATAACCAACTCAGCCACCAAGGTGCCCCTAAGCATTTATTCTTAATTATCAGGGCACAATAGGGCCATGCATATTACTAAGTCAATATCAAATTAATTACTAAATTCTGCTTTCACTTGTACTTAATCCTGATTTATTTGTTGTTCATTAATATCATCACCTACTCTCAACTTAATAAGAGGCAGTATTGCTGGGGTGCCTGGATGGCTCAGTCAGTTGAGCATCTGGCTCTTGACTTTGGCTCAAGTCATGCTCTCATGGTTCCAGGGTTCGAGTCCCATATTGGGCTCTGTACTGATGGCATGGAGCCTGCTTGGGATTCTGTCTCCCTCTCTCTCTGCCTCTTCCCCACCCATAAGCACGCACGCACTATCTCTCAAAAATAAACGTTAAAAAAAAGGCAGTGTTGCTAAAAAGCACTTACCTGTGCTAAAATTAGTATATATAGTTAGAATATCTTGGTTTTAAAAGAATAAAAAAATTAAATCAACTATTGGAGTTATCTATGGGAACTCCAAACTTAGTAACTTCTAGGACTTTGTGTGCTTTGAAATCACATTTCTTTTTTTTTTTTTTCAACGTTTTTTATTTATTTTTGGGACAGAGAGAGACAGAGCATGAACGGGGGAGGGGCAGAGAGAGAGGGAGACACAGCATCGGAAACAGGCTCCAGGCTCCGAGCCATCAGCCCAGAGCCTGACGCGGGGCTCGAACTCACAAAGCGCGAGATCGTGACCTGGCTGAAGTCGGACGCTTAACCGACTGCGCCACCCAGGCGCCCCTAAATCACATTTCTTTTTATTTATTTATTTTTTCAAGTTTATATATTTGGAGAGAGAGAATCCCAAGCAGGCTCCACGAGCCCAGCATGGGTTTCAATCTCACAAACTGTGAGATCATAACCTGAGCCGAAATCAAGAGTCAGACGCTTAACTGACTGAGCCACCTAGGCACCCCTGAAATCACATTTCTTTATGGTATTTGCTCTGGTTAGGAAACCTAATATTTGAATGTAGAATTTATGAATATTTGAAAGGGGATTGAAAAGCTACTAACTTTTGAGAAATCACAGATGTCTCAGATATATCTGGTGATAAACTTAAAAAAACATTATAATACTAGCTGAGATCAATGATACACAGCATCAGAGGGTTTTTGCCATTAATTGGGTAATCAAACTGCCACATTCTAAGAGGTTCCCTTTGGTTTAATATCTGCAATCTGGTTATCCTGTGACTCTGCTGTAGCTACTTCAGTACACAAATTACCATTCAACACTCTCCTATTCTCCCAGGTAGAGCTTGGCCAAAAGTTACTGTGAGGCAAGAAGAACTGTATTTGATAAACCTTTAGAACTTTGGTATATCAGATATATTTGCTATAGCTTGTGTACTTCCATACTTCTGCAATAACTTAGACTTCTAAAATGTGTTATTTGTTTCTTTTACAGGACAATGAAGGCCAAACAGCTCTACATTATGGTAAGATGTCTCTAACTTATTAATAACCATATTTGGAAGTTTTCTTTATTTGTTTATTTCAACTTTGTCCAGCCCTGTGTAGTGCTTGGAAAAAGGCCTGGACAGTTGGTACAGCCAGTGTGGAAAACAATGTGGAGGTTCCTCAAAAGATTAAAACTAGAATTACCATGTGATCCAGTAATTCCACTACTATATACTTACCCAAAGAAAACAAAAGCACTAACTAAAAAATATGCACCCCATGTGGACTGCGGCATTATTTACAATAGCCAAGATACAGAAGCAACCCAAGTGTCCACTATAGATGAATGGATAAAGAAGATGTGATGTGTATGTGTATATATATGTGTACACACACACAGAAATATTAGCCACAAAAAAAGAATGAGATCCTGCCCTTTGCAACAACATGGGTGAACCCAGAGGGTATTATGCTAAGTGAAATAAATCAGTCAGAGAAAGACAAATACTAGATTATTTCACTCGTTTAAGAATTTAAGAAACAGGGGCGCCTGGGTGGCTCAGTCGGTTAAGCGGCCGACTTCGGCTCAGGTCATGATCTCATGGTCCGTGAGTTCGAGCCCCGCGTTTGGCTCTGTGCTGACAGCTCAGAGCCTGGAGCCTGTTTCAGATTCTGTGTCTCCCTCTCTCTCTGCCCCTCCCATGTTCATGCTCTGTCTCTCTCTGTCTCAAAAATAAATAAGTGTTTAAAAAAAATTAAAAAAAAAAAAGAATTTAAGAAACAAAACAAATGAACAAAGGAAAAAGAGACTCTTAAATACAGAGAACAAACTGGTGGTTGCCAGAGGGGAGGTGGGTGGGGGTGGGTGGGTGAAATGAATGAAGGGGATGAAGATTAAGACTGTACTTAATCTTGGTGAACACTGAGAAGTATATAGTATTGTTGAATCATTATATTATATATCTGAAACTAATATAACACTGTATGTTAATTATACTTTAAAATAAAAATAGATTTAAAAGGAAAGTGTCTAGCACTAGCAGAGACACAGTAATTTTTTGTTTAGAAACAGATTAATAACCTCCACAGTTGGAGGTATGTTAAAATTCTGTGGGAACATTCATAGTAAATAGAGCATTTCTATACCGTCAACAGAAATGGAGCCTCCTCCAGTCCACCTTTGAAAATTCATTCTTTCATTCTCAGTACTCTCAATGACAAGTGAGATACTAATCATTGTCACTCTAGGAGCTACAGTCTCTCCTAAAAGATATACTTTCTTGATGTAACTGAAGTAAAGAAAAACAGATTTGAATTTATAACTAATTTCACCTGCTGATTACCTTAGTCAAGTAATCTTCACTTAACTAACTAATCTATAAAATAGAGGTTAATCTGTAAGATGCAAATAATATGGCTCTTAAAGAGTACTGGGTAAATTCAGTGAGATAAAAGATATTTTGTAAATAAAGCACTTACTAAAAGGATTCCTACTTTTATTCTATTTGGCTGTGTATATGGTTGAATAAAACACAGCCATCAATATTTAAACTAGATTAAGGATCAACCCCCTTCATACTTTTGGGGACAGAATACATTAGGCTCTTTTGCCACTTTTGGCCATCCTGGACCACCATTCAATAATAAATGGCTCAGATGCCCCTGGACATTTCTGTCCACTGCTTATTAGCATTTGCTTGGATGTCAGGAACCTCACTGAATAGTCTAGGAGTCTAAACTGTTGGGCTAGCTGTTAATGCTAACTATATTTTTCAACCTGATAATGAAGGGTGAAATATCACCAAATGCATGCCCCTAACTTGGGTACCAAAACCAGTGCAAAAAAGGAAAATTTGAGTCAGTCTCACTTTTGAACATATATGTAAAAATCCTAAATGAAATATTAGCAAATTATATTCATCAGTGTATTTTTTAAAGCTGTGACAAAGTTGAATTTATCTTAGGAATTCAAAGAAGATTTAACAGTTCAAGCATTTATCAATGTAGTTTGCCACGTTAACAAATTAGTTGAAAAACCGTTTGGTCAAATCAGATGCAGAAAAAGCAATTGAGAAAATTCAGTACTCAGAATGCAATATAAAGAAACTTATAGAGAAAAGTAATTAAGACCCCAGGCTCTTAAGCCGGACTTCTGGGTTCAAATTCTAGTCCTACTCCTGAACTTGGACAGATTATTTAACTTCAATGTACTTGTTTACTCATGGTGAAATAGGAATAATAATAACCTGAAAGATATATTATGAACATGTAATAGGCTAATCTATGTGAAGTGCTTAGGACAATGTTGGACACCTTGAAGGCACTCAGTAGTGTTAGCTAATATGATTGTTCATGAGATAAATTCCTAATAAACTACAAATGCAAGGAAATTTCTATGGCCTAATTAAATTATACATTATAAACCTAGTGCAAATATTACTGAAGATGAAATATTTGAAGCATTTCCTTTAAAATCAGGAATAAGAAAAAGATGCCTACCAAAACTAATTTTCTTGGGGCGCCTGGGTGGCACAGTTGGTTGAGCGTCCGACTTCGGCTCATGGTTTGTGAGTTCAAGCCCCACCTCGGGCTGGGTGCTGATAGCTCAGAGCCTGGAGCCTGCTTCGGATTCTGTGTCTCCCTCTCTCTCTGCCCCTCCCCCACTTGTGCTCTGTCTCTCAAAAATGAATAAATGCAAAAAAAATTTTTTTTAATCAAAAAAACTAATTTTCTTTAATATTGTATTGGAACCCTAGATTACACAGAAAGAAATGTAAAAGAAATAAAAAGTATATGGGATGGATAAAAAGAAACAAAGTCATCATTAATCTCAAACAATATAAGTAGTTACATAGAAATTCAAGAGACTCTATAGTCAAATTATTAAAACTCATACAGTTTCAGGGTGCCTAGGTAGCTTCGTCAGTCAGGCATCCAACTCTTGATTTCGGCTCAGGTCATGATCTCACAGTTCATGGGTGCAAGCCCCACATTGGGCTCCATGCCAGCAGTGCAGGGCCTGCTTGGGATTTTCTCTCTCCCTCTCTCTCTACACTTCCCAACTCACATGCACACTCTCTTTCAAAGTAAAAAATAAACCTAAAAAAAAATAAAACCAGTACATTTTAGCAAAGATGCTGCATACAGAATAAGATTTTTTTAAATTACATTCTTTTTGTTTTAAATATAGAACTAGACTTTTTTTTCTTAAGTTTATTTATTTATTTTGAGAGAGAGAAAATCGCAATGTGGGGCTCCATCTCACAAACCATGAGATCGTGACCTCAGCCGAAATCAGTCAGATGCTTAACCAACTGAGCCACCCAGGTACTCCTAATTGCATTCTTAAACATTAGCATAAAAAGGTAGAAAGTAAGGGCACCTGGGTGGCTCAGTTGGTTAAGTGTCTGACTTCAGCTCAGGTCACAATCTCACAGTTCATGAGTTGGAGTCCTGAGTCAACCTCTGTGCTGGCAGCTCAGAACCTGGAGCCTGCTTCGAATTCTGTGTCTCCCTCTCCCTCTGCCCCTCCCCACTTGCGCGTGCGCGGTCTGAAAAATAAACATTTAAAAAAAATTTTTTTAAGATAGGAAATAAATTTTAAAGAACTAAGCCCTGGGCAAGCACAGGTAAGAGATAGGGACTCCCTTATTCTGCCCAGGATCCCATCATGAAATGGGGTCTTTGATGTGGTGCACTGAGAATATTGAGGCCCTGATCACCCTTGCCCTGACTTGAGAGGTGGTGGTTCCATACCAGGACCGCAAGGCCATGTATCCCCTCACTGCTACCAGCACCAACTCCTAGAGCCGGGGAGGGAGGGGATCACTCAAGAGAAGCTTGCTGTTATCCACATTCCTAGCTCCAGAGTCTGGCTCAGAGATTTTGCCCGCGGTGGGGGGAGGGGTAGAGAAAGCTATAAAACAGCCCCTAATCTCTTCCCAAAGGAACTGACTTCATTTACAACAGAGCCTGGAGAAGTTCAAGGCTAAGGGTCCTCTCAAGAATAGTAGAGAGAATGGGAGAATGCTACAGCTGGGAGGAGCCTTCATGAGTCAGAACAAATATCAAACACTGACCTTTAAAGAAGCCATGATTTGATTGGGCTGGTTTGTAGGACAATTTGTCCTGGTTGAGTGTTTTTCTTTGAGCACTCTGAATATGTTATCCCACTGTGTTCTGACCTTGAATATCTATATAATACAGAAGGAATCTGTATCTATAATCTATATCTAGCAGAGCTGTCTTTAAAAAATTAAGATGGACTAAAACCTTTCCCAGATAAACAAAAACTGAATTTGTTGCTAGCAGACCCACCTGACAAGAAATACTAAAGCAGAATATTCAGACTGAAAGCAAATGACCCAAAAGATAATTCAGATCCACATGAAAAAAAGAGAGCACTCATAAATATATATGTAATTGTAAAAGGCCATATAAATGCATATTTTTTCTCCTTTCTTTCCTTAACTGATTTTAACAAGTGATGTCTAAATAATATGTATATAATGTATTATTGAGCCCACAGCCTATAGAAGTATAATATATTTGCCAGTAACAGCACAAGGGAGATGGATGAGAACAAAGTTATAATGGGCTAAGGAAATGACTACAAATGTTAAAGTAACTATAATAATGTATTGTTAGATTTGTAATATTAATTTATAAAACAGGTAAAACATTACTACCACCAAAAGAGGGAAAATGGAATAGAAGTATATGGGAGTAATGTTTCTACATATCACTGGAATTAAGCCAAGTATAAAGCCAAAGCTGAACTTAAAATGTATGTGGTAAACCCTAGAGCAACCATTAAAGAAAAAACTCAAAACAGACAATTCAAAAATAATAGTTGGAGATTCCAGCACCCTACTTTCAGTAATGGGTAGAACAACTAGACAAAAGGTAAACAAAGAAATGGAAGACTTGAACAACACTATGAACCAACTAGATCCAAAAGACATCTATGAAACACTCCATCCAACAACAACAGAATATATATTCTTGTCAAGTGCACCTAGAGTGTTCTTCAGGATAGACAATATGCAGGCTATGAAACAACCTCAGTAAATTTAGAGGAATAGAAATAATGGAATGTATGTTCTTAATGGAACAATGGAATGAAATTAGATATCAAGACTTGAAAACTCACAAGTATAAGGAAACTAAACAACAGATTCCTAAATAACCAGTGGGTCAAGGAGGAGGAAGTCAAAAGAGAAATCAGAAAATACTTTGAGATGAATGAAAATAAAGATAGCACATGCCAAAATTTATGGAGTGCAGCTAACTCAGTGCTCACAGAGAAATTTATAGCTGTAAATGCCTATGTTAAGAAAGAAGAAAAATCTCAAATTAGTAACCTGATCTTCCACCTTAAGATACTAGAGAAAGAATAGCAAACAAAGCCTAAAGAAAACAGAAAGAATAATGGAGATTAAAGTAGAAATAAATGAAATAGAGAATAAGAAACAAAACAGATGAACATATGGGAGAAAAAAAAAAAAGAAAAAAGAGAGGGAGGGAAGCAAACCATAAGAGACTCTTAACAATAGAGAACAAACTGAGGGTTACTGGAGGGGAGGTGGGTGGGGGTGGGCTAAATGGGTGATGGGCATTAAGGAGGGCACTTGTTATGATGAGCACTGGGTATTATATGTTAAGTGATGAATCACTGAATTCTACTCCTGAAAGCAATGTTATACTATATGTTAACTAACTAGTATTCAAATAAAAATTTGAAAAAAAGAAAAAGAAAAAAAGAACTATCTTCCCCATAAAAAGAAAAAGAAAGAAAAGAAAGAAAGTCAACAAACTAAAAATTAGTTCTTTGAAGCAAAAGAACCAGCTGGTCAACGCACAGAATCATTAAAAATAATGCATTGCTGGGGCGCCTGGGTGGCGCAGTCGGTTGGGCGTCCGACTTCAGCCAGGTCACGATCTCGCGGTCCGTGAGTTCGAGCCCCGCGTCGGGCTCTGGGCTGATGGCTCAGAGCCTGGAGCCTGTTTCCAATTCTGTGTCTCCCTCTCTCTCTGCCCCTCCCCCGTTCATGCTCTGTCTCTCTCTGTCCCAAAAATAAATAAAAACGTTGGAAAAAAAAAATTAAAAAAAAAAAAATAATGCATTGCCATATTTAAGCCACCAGACATTTTGAGTGGTTTGTTATACAACAGCAAATAACCAAACAACTCACCCCACACACATAAATCAATTTTAGGTGAATTGAATACATATATAGAGAAAAGCAAAATTATAAACTTTTAGATGAATAGAGTAAGGAATGGTTTCTTAACACTCGAAAGTACAAATCATAATTTAAACTATGATAGTACATTAAAATTTTAAACTTCTGTTAAACAAAAGATAGTATGAGCAAAGTAAAAATGCAAGGCAAAGACTGGGAGAGTATCTTTAAAATGCAAATAACCTGCCTAAGATCATTATTCAGAATATATAAAGAACATCTACTCAGCTAATAAGAAGGACAATCAAATGGAAAAATAGAACCTGAAAAATGGGTAGTGCACAAATAGGAAGAGCCAGATATCAAATAAACAGCAAAAGATGCTCAAACCCCCCTCATAACTGTCAAGAACTAGGAGTAATCTGAGATTATACTCTGCTTGCAAATTAACAAGTTAGCCCGACAGTTTCATGGATTCTGGCAAAAGACACCAGACTATTATTCACAGCACAGCCAGCAGCATGAGCTTTACGTTTGTGTCATTGCCTTTTGAGTCCCATAGGAGCAACGCAGAGAAGCCCAGACAGATACTACACACATAGTGTATCGTCTCTTAAATCTTAACCTTAAGGAACTCTAGTCTGTCAAAGTGAGCTGCAAGCAAGTCTGCCCAGCTGTGGCTCCAGAGAACGAGTTCTCTTCATTACACTGGACAGTAAGCAAACCTACCCTCTACTCTGGAAGGAAACACCACCTCTGTTGTCCTAGGCTGTTCACTCTGCAGACATCCTCGATAAGATAGTCTGGAACAAAAGCTGTCATTACCATTGCTCTCAAGAGGTGCCGTACCATGAAGAGTCCTTTGAAGAACTGTAATCAGAGAGTACAGATTATAGCATGTAGATATGTTTTCACACTGGTGAGATTGGCACCAGGCAGACACCTACAAGTATTAGTAGTGGGATGTGGAACAACAAGAACGTGCATACTTGCTGAGGGTCACCTGTCACAACCACTGGAGATCAGTTTGGTGAGATCTAGTGAAACTGAGGGTCCGCATCCCCTACAGCCCAACAGTTCCACTTCTGTTTATATACCCTAGCAATACTCCTGAACGTGTTTGTAGTGAGACATGATTAAGAGCATTTATTGCAGCATTATTTGTAATAGCCAAAAATTTGTTTTATTAGCCTTTATATTCCTCTGTATGCCATACTTAAAATATGTGTTAATTGAAATTACATATATACACATATACTTAGATACAGACATATATACTTTACGTTACCAAATGCCTTTGAAAGGGGTACCATTAAAAACATACTTACACATTTTCACATTTTGTAAATGAGGAAACCAAAGCTGCAAGAAGTTAATAAACTTACCTAAGGGAGCTAGAAATTTAAACCCACATCTGTAGATTTCCTAGGAGAGGAGAGAAAAACAAATCCCTCCTGTGCCTCTTCCCACAGCACTCCTCACTCACTCCTCTGACACATTGATAATTCTGTCGCTTACATCCTCTAACATCACCAAGAGCTGGCTATTCTAAACCCTAATTTTCCACCCAGAAGAAAACTTTTCTTAGCTGCGTCCACAGCTGTGATCTCAATCTGGGACAACCAGGCATAGGTCAAACAGCCACAGGTCATCAGAAAGGGGAAAGAAAAAACTTCTCAGTGATTGTGAGGCTTTCAGGGCAAAATCCAGGCTACCCCTTTTTCCTGATGCCTGACTTCAAACAGCAAACTTCTTTTACACCAGAATATTTGCCATTAGGTCCGGAGTTCACTGCTCTGCTTAGAGAGACAGCCCCTGCCAGGGCATCCACATGCTCTGCTAAATCCGTTCTTTCATTCCCACGTTTCTTCTCTCATCCACTCATTTGGTTATGTTTAGTGCCTTCTCTATGGTATGTGTTGTGCTTTCCTTTCATTTCTCCATCCAGAAACTGTAGAAACAGTTAAGGCAGACTGAATGTACCCTTGAGAATGTAGATGAGTCACTCTGTCACCCCTAGTTAACCATTAGAGGTAAATGCCTCTGTGGATGTGGGAATGTGTCCAATTAAGTTTGATATATGCAAAATGCATTTCTACATAGCAACAGGATTGGAATTTTCCAAAGGTCTTTGGACCTTTGCTATATTTTATTTATGTACTAATATGGAAAAATCTCTAAGCTACATTGTTAATTAAGTGGAAGGATTAAGATGCAGAATAGTGTATATCGTGTGCTACCATGAATATATCTGTACATATTTGCTAATAACTGCATAAGATATCGCTGGAAGGATACACAGAGAGTCAGTGTTGGTTGCCTAAGGGAAGAGGAACTGTGAGGCTAGAGTACTAACATAGGATAAAAAGGTCTTCCTATAAACCCTTTAATAATTTCTCTATTTGGAGATAGATAGATAGATAGATAGATAGATAGATAGATAGATATTACCTGTTTGAAAATTACATTTAAATTATTTTATTTATGTATTTTATATTTATTTTTTAAATATTTGAGAGAGCATGAGCAGGGGAGGGGTAGAGAGAGAGAAAGAGAATCTCAAGCAGACTCGGTGCTGACAGCATGAAGTCTGATGCTGTGCTCAAACTCACGAATGGTGAGACCATGACCTGAGCCGAAATCAAGAGTTGGCTGCTTGGGGTGCCTGGGTGGCTCAGTCGGTTAAGTGTCTGCCTTCAGCTCAAGTGATGCTCTCACGGTTTGTGAGTTCAAGCCCCATGTCGGGCTCTGTGCTGACAGCTCAGAGCCTGGAGCCTGCTTTGGATTCTGTGTCTCCATATCTCTCTGCCCCTCCCTGGCTCACTCTCTCTCTCTCTCTCTCTCTCTCTCTCTCTCTCTCACAAAAATAAACAAACATATAAACATTTGGGGCACCTGGGTGGCCCAGTAGGTTTAGTGTCTGACTTTGGCTAAGGTCATGATCTCATGGTTCGTGAGTTCAAACCCCATATCGGGCTCTGTGCTGACAGCTCAGAGCCTAGAGCTTGCTTCAGATTCTGTGTCTCCTTCTCTCTCTGCCCTTCCCCGACTCATGCTCTCTCTCTCTTCTCTCTCTCTCTCTCTCTCTCTCTCTCTCTCTGTGTGTCTCAAAAATAAAAATATTACAAAAAATTTTGAAAATAAATAATCAAACATTTTAAAAATTTCAAAAAAAAAAGAGTTGGATGCTTAACCAACTGAGCCACGCAGACACCTCTAAATTTAAATTATTTTAAATCACAATATCATAGGCTCTATTAGTACTGTGAATATGACTTACCTTTTTAATTATATTTCATTCGTTCATATTTTTGAGTACTTACTAGTTGCTAGATAAAATATACCAAACATCCTTTTAGAGGTTAAAGGATGTCCCCAGACTTTAGGTGTCTTCAACTCTCACCCAGTATACAAGGATGTGGTAACCATAGTGGTAAGTGTGTGAGCTAACACTATCTAATTTGGGAAAACTTCAGGTTTGGGTTTCAATGCCACCAAACCCTGGAAATGATACATCTTGAATGAGAAATAATGAGGAATTAGAACTGAAACCTGCACATAAACCAGGACATTCAAAGGGCTATACCCTCAGTTAAAAAATAATAATAGTAATAATTACATTAGAAAAAGTCGCCCTACCTGTAAGAACGGAAGACAAAGCAGCTTATTTGCCAGATACCAAAATCTGGGTGGGGAAAAAAAAAAGTCCCCATCTCATGCGAGTTTGGGTTTAATTTATACTCTGATTATTTCAGAAATCCTCAAGTCAATAAATTAACATAATAAGTGTCTAGACAGGTTACCCATGAGGGATCTGGCAAAAGCAAATGCTAAACTTCTCTTGAGGGACACATCCTCAACCAGGATGGCACAAAATTCCTATACAAAGAAGCCCTGCTGAAAATGAGCTTACAGTCCAAAATTACAAAATATACTTAAGTGATTGTCAGTAGACATAATAAACCTCACGATTAGACTTTGAAGAACTTGAATAAAACTACTAGATAGAAATTATCAGAATAAGTTTATATAAAATCAATGGATGAAAAACCTAAGAATAAGACATTCAAAAAAAGAACAGGGAGATTCACAAGAGAACCAAATGAACTTCAATAAATAAAAAAATACAGAAATTTTATAGTGGATAGTTTAAAGTGCAGAATTGGCACAGGTTTAAAAAAATGGTGAACTGAGAAGTGCCTGGGTGGCTCAATTGGTTAAGTGTTTGACTCTCACAGTTTGAGTCCTGCGTCTTGGAATTCTCTCCCCCTGCCACCACCCGCCGCCCCTCCCCTGCTTGTGCACTCTGTCTCACTCTCACTCTCTCTCTCTCTCTCAAAATAAATAGACCTTTTAGAAAATGGTGAACTGAGGGGCGCCTGTGTGGCTCAGTTGGTTGAGCTTCCGACTTCGGCTCAGGTCATGATCTCATGGCTCGTGAGTTCGAGCCCCGCATCAGGCTCTGTGCTGACAGCTCAGAGCCTGGAGCCTGCTTTAGAGTCTGTGTCTCCCTCTCCCTCTGCCCCTCCCCTGCTCACACTCTGTCTCTGTCTCTCTCAAAAATAAATAAACATTAAAAAAAATTTTTAAAGAAAATGGTGAACTGAAAGATAGTTCTAAATGGCAACACAGAAGATAAATGAAAATGTGGAAGAGACATTGAGTGTAAAATAACAAAGTCTAGCATTTTTAAGTAAGAGTTCCAGAAGGAGAAAGTAGGTAAGAATCGATACTTGAAGATACATTTACTGATAATTTCAATAATTGATAAAACACTCTAATCTTCAGATTCGGGAATTATGAGACCCGATCAGGTAAGGTAGTCATCCAATGGAATACTATACAGCAATAAAAAAGAACTATAACCACATGCAACACCTTGGATGAATCTCACAAACATACTGTTAAGTTCAAATTGCCAGATACAAAAGAGTACATACTGTATGCATCCATTTGTATAAAGGTCAAAAACAGGAAAAATTCATCTCCAGCAGTAGTAAACAGGATAATGGTTACCTTGAAGAAATGGGTAGGTAGTATTTAGAAGGGGTTAACAGGGCAGCAGTGTTCCTGAGATTCAAATAATGATCTGATTCTTGATCTATGTGCTGGTTACATGGATGATATCATCTTAAGAAAATTTGTATAGATGATTTTGGTGTTCTTCTCTATTTAACTTATATATACTCTAACAAAATATTCACACACAAAAAGCCCTCCAAACCCAAACAGACATAAGGTGGTGGTGGTACTGTTTTCATATATGTAATCTCTTAACCTTTCCAACAAATGTTGGAGGTAAGCCTTGTTTTCATACATTTGCAAATGGACAAACTGAAGTCTAGAGGGGTCAAGTGACCTTGACAGGGTAATTCAAGTGTAGTAGCAGAGCCAAGACACTTGTCCAGGTCTTCTGACTCCAATTCCAATCATGTTTTCATAATTTCATAAAAAATTACAGTCCTGGTATCCTTTTAAAGCAGACATTATTTTCTGAAAGATAGTCTTTTACAGAAATAAAATAAATGAAAATTCTTTATCATTGGTCACCTAAGACAGTGCATCAAGGCTATTTTTCAGAGCTGTACTTTATCAATATCTGTGTCCATCCATGTGCTTTTATATTCTTCTTTCTGTTCACTGAGAGTTTAGACATTAATAAAAATTATCTCTGATTTAGGAATCCTGCCGAAAATTGATCTAGTAAAACAACCTCCATTTCTCTCTCTCTCAGGTTATATTATTCATTGCATAAAAAACAAAACAAATACCATGTATGTTATAATCAAGATAATTAAGCACTAAGATAATGTCATTAGTTAAGAGGTTTTGGCGTTACAAATATATAAAACTAAAATATTCTGACAACTCAGGAATATTTCATGAAATTAATATTTTAAGTTTAATTAATAATCACTTATAGGAGTGATTCATCTTTAATTAAGATTTTTTACCAGGTCACTAGACTTCTGCCACTTTTTGAGGTCATCAAAACAGAGTTGGACATGTAATAATAATTACTGTTTATTAAACACTGTGTGCTAGGGAATCTGCTGGACATATTTTATCCATTTAGTCAGTAGTATTTAACCTTTTTTATTTAATAGGTACTCCATAGCTATTTTTTTATTTGATTTGATTTGATTTTAGGATCCTTAACCTGTTTGGGGAACTTTCATAAAACTGTAAGTACAGTTAAATCAGTAAGTGCAGACAATGTTAGGGATGTCTTGGGGGCTTAGCTATTATTTTTTATGAATTACAGTTTGGCTTGACAGCTGTCCTTGTGTTGACAGCTCTTCTGATTATAGCAGTTGTCAAACTCCATCCTTAAGCAGGTTGTAAATCCTGGCTTCTTCCGATTAAAACTGGGTCAGAGCCAATGGCAGGTTAACTAGAGGCCAGTATCCTACTACTGTATGTCCTCACTAGTTCATTTTAAATGGGTTTTGCAAAGCACCGTTCTAAAACCCATATTTGCCTCTGTTTAACTTTGGTGTTTTTTAATCTTCACATACCGGTCCTCCTGTTGTTTTGTGATTAAACATGGTTCTTGCTGAAGAGTATATTAGTGTAAGTGTGGTCTTCCTTGTAAATGGCCTGTTAGCCTTCCCCTCCTCTCCCTCCACTGGGAATACTAACATCATTGCGTCTGTGTCTCCCAGGGGAAATCAAGGCTTTTCCTTGCACGTGCAGTCATGTGATTTCAGAGTG
Source organism: Lynx rufus (assembly GCF_022079265.1). Lineage (NCBI taxonomy): Eukaryota > Metazoa > Chordata > Mammalia > Carnivora > Felidae > Lynx > Lynx rufus. The sequence continues at coordinate 35,981,372 of NW_025814829.1, read as the reverse complement.
GGCAGGCTTTGTATCCTCATGAGCCCTCGGTCTTCCACGTAAAGCACCATCTGTTCTGTTCCTTCCACACTGTTACAGGGCAGTGGGAGGAGGCATTAGAGTGAAAATAAATAAAATAAAAAAGGAAAGAAATTCATCATCAAAACCCTGAGGATTAATGGAGTCAGAAGGCTCACTGCTCTGAATGAAAATTCATCTTCACCTGTGCCAGTGTCAGGGCTGCCTCTATGGCACTTGACAAATAGAGGTTCCCAGGGTACCATAAATTCAGCAACCGTTCTAATCCCTGTAGACTTGCTCAAGCTTTTCCGAGACAGGCTTATGACTGTTTTTGTATTTCCCAGCACATTGTGGGCACCAATATATCCCCTCATTAATTTGGTAAAATGTTAGCACCCTTCCCTTCTCTCATCTTCTTTGCCTTTGTCCATTTTGAGGGGATGGGAAGCTCACACATTTCTGAAAGATGACTCTGCTTTGTGAATTGTTCTTTACTTGAAGATGCCAAAGGCAGAGAATCAATTAACTAATGAATTTTGAGCAAATACCAAGTTCCCAGCACTGTGCTAGATGGAGAAGAGAATATAACAAAGCACGTAATCAAGTAGCTCACCAACTAAGTGGGGGTACAAACCGTATTTTTTTAAACTATTGTTGGGCACCTATATTTGCCAGTTGGCTCTGTGCGAAACAAAGGTAATTGATGATTACCAAATCAACGGTGCATCTCCAAGAAGTGTGTGTCTTCCTCCTACAAGGATAAGGCTCACCTGTATGGTTTCCTCTTGTCTTTTAAACCAGTCTTCCTCTTCCCTTCCCTTTTTTCTATTACAACTTCCTGATTCCTTGTGCTCATATCAGTCTGTCTTTGCATAAATCCCAGGCATTTGTTAATAATTAACTCATTTTCCTTATGGACACCATATCCCTCACTCTGAAAGACTATTCTGCAACCCTGAAATTCCTAATTTACTCTTTTTTGTTTCCTTTTTTTTTTTTAAGTAGGCTCTACACCCAGTGTGGAACTTGAACTCATGACCCCCAAGATCAAGAGTCGCGTGCTCTACCTACTGAGCCAGCCAGGTTCCTCCTGAACTTCTGATTTAAACCTCACTTTACAGTTAGACTTGAGCTAAAATTTCACTCACATTTGTTAGGTTAGGGGATTATTATGTAGCCTGCTTAGCCTTTTCTCAGCTGGTTGGCTGTGGTCCTTTAGATGTGGAACTTAAAAATTTAAGCTCTATTCCTGGGTTAGTACTCATATGTTATATCCTATCTCACTGTTGGGAAAGTCGTTTCATTATATGCCATGTATGAAATTAATGCTCCTTTGTCTGAGATGGCCAGCTTAGTGTCTTCAGCCATAGTACACATCTACTTAGCCTTGATCTTCATGCTTAGGAGCCTTAAGTATTGGGTTAGATTTGTGCCAAGTGTAATCGGACAGATTGTGGTAGTTATTATCCTGTATTACAGATTTATACACTAGAAAATTTATTCCTCTGATCCTGCTTTAAAAGTTCCAATTTTAAAACCTAACTGTTTCTTACAATAAATTGAGACTGATAGCTGCGGCAAAAAGGTTAAATGATTATTTCTCAAAATATAAATGTCATGTAGCTAGTTCTATACCGGATAAATATCTCTTCTCACAACTACTTGATACTAGGCAGTGTGTCTTTAACTTTGTTATATGTTATAAGAGACTGCCTTCCATTGGAATCCAACCTGGTGTACAGTGATTCATGGTAAAACCATTCGGAAATGTGAAACTAAAACCTTCATTATATTATTTGTATATTATTTGAGGGACATCACTTTAAATTCTTGAAGGGATATTGTATTCCTACATACTTTCTGTTGAATCCTGGGCGTGGTGGGATATTCTGTCTCCGCCTTCCTCCCTGTCTGTGGCATACCATAACAAAATACAATCTCAGCCCATTAATACCTGTCCCAGGACTGGACTAGGCAGTTCTTGCCTTTTTCTCCCTTTTCTCCTACTCTCTATGTATTATTCATTCATCCATCAAATGTTAATTTAACATTTATAATCCTGGTAGCTTTCTAAGAAATCCCACACCACTGAAGACAGAGATAGGGTTCTCAAATGGTCTGATTTTAGCTCAGAATAAATTCTCCTCTCCATCTCTATTCACTTAGCACCACCTCTGAGCCTGTGTTATTATGTAGAGATTGGTGCCCGAGTGAAGCTGTCCCAAGGATATAACTCATCACAACCTGGTTTTGGCTGTTGGTTCTATGCCATCGAACAGCACATAGCAGGGGGGCCAGAGCTGGAAACACCCACCAGCAGAGGAAAGAGTCAAGGAGCCAGAGAAACTATCTGAGTAACAATAAAGAGCAAAAGAAGAAATATCACTACCAAATCATTTAAAACCAAACTCCTATAGAGTTCTGTTTCCACTTAAGATATAGAAAACTATAAGAGAACAATGCTCCCATCCTAACAAGAAGAAAAGGATAGATAATCTACAAAGATTGTTAATTTCTTGAGCCCATCAGATAGCAGAGGTTGCATGGCAGCAAAGTAAACTGGATTCCAAAGGATGACAGTCCCCCACAAGACACACAAACTGTTTCGCCTTCAGTGGAGCACCTAAGGAGGAAGCAGCCACCATAAACACTGGTAAGAAAACAGCTAAAATCGACAGATTCTTAAAGTGAGTTAGTCTGACATTCTAGAGTAACAGGGAGCCTCAGACCCAAGAGGAATCCTCATTCACATGCTCTTTGCCATAAACTGGGAGAACCATAAGAGGAACTGAGAACAGAGAGAGCCCTTCCCAGTGACACACAGGCATGAAACCCTGCCATTTCCCTGGATTCTTATTTCATACAAAGCAAAATGCTTAAGACCCTCAGGAAGAGCAGAAAACTTTTCTGTCCTCTTCTCTTTTCCCCAGGCTCAGGCAGATATCCACTGCTTTTGAAGGAGGAGTAAAAGCAAAATCTGTCTGCCACTCGGGAAGGACAGGGAACCCTACACTGACACCAAGCAGACATATCTCGCCACTGAGGGCAGGGCATGAAGCTCTCTCCCTCTCCAGATATGTTTTCCCTCATACAAGGTAGAGTTTGGTTGACATCTGGGGGGCAGGGATGCAGGAACACTGAGAAATTGCCACCTCTGAGGACCTGCCTAAGACTGAGACCAGCCCAAAAGGACAGAGAGGCCATGAGGCTTGCCCTAATAAGCAATCGCAATCTTATTGATGGAGAAGGAGCAAGAGTGCAGAGAGAAACTCCCTCTGTAGTAGACGTGCAGAGACTGCTGAAGGCTGCGGGGGGGGGGGGGGGGGAGGGTAAGAATACTGGCACCCGAGGACACTCAAGAAACAAGGTAACTGCAGCCCACAGGTGGAGGAATTTTAAAGTGTGTGATGCATTGAGGTTATCTGTAGCAGCAACAAAACCCAAACCCAGTTCAGCTGCTGGCCAGATTGACTCTACACCCATATTAACTGTATGACAGTAGAAGAGGCATAGCTATTTCTGGATGTAAATAGTGTCCTTCTACATATGTTCTGCAGTCAAAACTGAGACATAGAGTAGCAAGGAAAAAACAACTCATTGTTAAACTATAAATTAGTAATTGACAGAGCAAGTAGATAAAAATTTAGCAAACATATGAAAGAATTGAACAATACTAACAACCAACTTGACTTAATTAACATCTGTAGATCTCTCTAGAACATCTATAGAACACTCCACCTAATAAACAGAATACATCATTTCAAGTACACTTGGAACACTTATCAAGATAAACCATATTTAGGCCATAAAACAAACTTCAACAAATATTTTAAAGTCTTCCCTGAGACCACCACAGAATTAAATTAGAAGTCATTTACAAACACATATCTGGAAATCTCCCACACACACAATTGTGCAAAACTTCAACACACTTCTAAATAACTCATAGGTTAAAGAAGAAATTCCAAGGGAAATTACAAAATATTTTGAACTGAATGAAAAGAAAAACACTCTATCAGAATTTTTGGATGCAGCTACAGTAGTGCTTAGAGGGGAATTAAGTGCTTTTATTAGAAAAGAAGAAAGCTCTCAGTGACCCAAGATTCTACCTTTCAAAAGTTAGAGAAAGAAGAGCAAGTTAAGCCCAAGACAAGCATGGGCATAAAATAATAAAGATCAGAGTAGGGGCGCCTGGGTGGCTCAGCCAGTTGAGTGTTCAACTTCAGCTCAGGTCGTGATTTCACAGCTCGTGAGTTTGAGCCCCGTGTCGGGCTCTGTGCTGACAGCTCAGAGCCTGGAGCCTGCTTTGGATTCTGTGTCTCCCTCTCTCTCTGCCCCTAAGCCACTCGCATTCTGCCTCTGTCTCTCTCAAAAATAAATAAACATTAAATTTTTTTTTTTAAATCAGAGTAGAAATTGTGGAAATAGAAAACCAAAAATCCATGAAATCATTGAAAATCTTTGAGATGGTTAATAAACCTGGTTGGCCTCTAGCTAGAGCAATAAAAAATAAATAAATTACTATTTTCAGGAACAAAAAGGAGACGTCACAAACCATGCAGATATTATGAAGCAAATAAGGGGACATTATGAGCAACTTTATAGCAATAAATTAGATAACTTGGAGGAAATGGACACATTTCTTAAAAGACACAAAGTCAAAAAAGAAATTAATAACCTAGATAGCCCTATATCTATTTATTAAGGACATTGAATTTGTAGCTAAGAACTTTTCCACAACAAAATTTCCAGGCCCCAGTTGCTTCACTGGTGAATTATACTAAATGTTTAAGGAAGAAGTAAAACTAATTCTACACATCAACTCTTTCAGAAAGTAAGAGAAGGAATACTGTCCAGCTCATTCTATTAGGCTGACATTACCCTAATACCAAAACCAGAAAAAGACTCTAGAGGAAAAGAAAACTGCAGGCCAATATCTCCCATGAGTATAATGTTATATTGTATATACAATATACAAAAAGGATAATAAATCATACTCAAATGCCTTTATCCTAGGAATGCAAGGTTGGTTCAGCAATGGAAAATCATTGTATTTCACCAACAGATCAAAACCAAAGCAAAACATATGATTGTTTCCATATATGTAAAAAAAAGAAAAAACAGTTGACAAAATTCAACCTCCCTTCATGATTAAAAAAAAAAATGCAGCAAAATAAGAACAGAAGGGAATTTTCTCAACCTGAAGTAATTGATAGCTAACATGATTCTTAATGGTGAAAGGCAAAAGGCTTTCCTTCTGATCCAGAGCAAGCAAATATGTCCACCCTCCCCTTTGATTCAACATCATACTAGAAGTTCTAGTCAGTGCATTAACCAAAGGAAAGAAGTAAAAAGTAGATGGGTTTGAAAGGAAGCAATAAAACATCCTTTATTCACAGATGCCATGACCACCTACGTAGAAAACCCCAAAGAATCGGGGCGCCTGGGTGGCGCAGTCGGTTAAGCGTCCGACTTCAGCCAGGTCACGATCTCGCGGTCCGTGAGTTCGAGCCCCGCGTCGGGCTCTGGGCTGATGGCTCGGAGCCTGGAGCCAGTTTCCGATTCTGTGTCTCCCTCTTTCTCTGCCCCTCCCCTGTTCATGCTCTGTCTCTCTCTGTCCCAAAAATAAATAAACGTTGGGAAAAAAAAAAAAAAAAGAAAACCCCAAAGAATCTATTTTTAAAAAAATAGAATTAATAAATCGAGTTCAGGAGGTCTAGAGGCTCCCCTGCCATTACCAAAACGGAGACTTTGTGCTGGGTCCTGTTCTTACTGCTCGAATGCCCCAACCTGAAGCTGAAGAAGCCGCCCTGGGTATATATGCCATCGACCATGAGGGTGTATGCTCTGGTGGTGGTGTCTTACTTCCCCATTACCAGAGGAATAATTTATGATGTTATTGTTGAACCTCCAAGTGTTGGTTCTATGACCAGTGAACATGGACATCAGAGACCAGTAGCTTTCTTGGCCTACACAGTAAATGGACAATATATTATGGAAGGACTTGCATCCAGCTTCCTGTTTACAGTGAATGGGAGGTTTAGGTTTCACAATCCCGGACCAATCGAATGCACCAAACATTCCAAAACTCAGTAGATTTCTTCTTCTATTCATTGGATTTGTCTGTATCCTATTGAGTTTTTTCATGGGTAGAGTATTCGTGAGAATGAAACTGCCGGGCTATCTGATGGTTAAAATGCCTTATGAGACGAAATCTGTAGATATTGGATTTGTTCCTGTTAATGAAGTTTTAAAGGCTGTACCAATTCTCTGATGTGAACTACGGAAAAGAATGAAGCAGCAGAAAAGAAGCATCTAGTGAAAACATAGGAAGCATGTTAAAGCTTGAACTAGAATGTCTTCTTGGTATCAAAGAGACAAGCTTATCACAGTATTTTTTCCTGCTGGCCTATGCCAACGTACAAACGATGTTAAGTAGCCTTTTCCTCTTAGTTTTTCATTTCTTAAAGAAAATATTCTCCATTTCTACAACTTTAATACTGAATAAAGTGATAATTTTTTACAGCTCCCTTAACATTTTTGGAGAGGATATTTGTGACTCAAAATTAATGTAAAATCAGGAAATGAGATACCATAAGCTGGGAACTCTGGACAGATGATCAGCTTTACCTGTGGTGCTTTACCTTTAAATAGAGTGTGTGCTCTGGAAAACAGTGTGGAGGTTCCTCAAAATATTAAAAATAGACCTACCCTATGACCCAGCAGTAGCACTGCTAGGAATTTACCCAAGGGATACAGGAGTACTGATGCATAGGGGCACTTGTACCCCAGTGTTGATAGCAGCACTCTCAACAATAGCCAAATTATGGAAAGAGCCTAAATGTCCATCAACTGATGAATGGGTAAAGAAATTGTGGTTTATATACACAATGGAGTACTACATGGCAATGAGAAAGAACGAAATATGGCCCTTTGTAGCAACGTGGATGGAACTGGAGAGTGTGATGCTAAGTGAAATAAGCCATACAGAGAAAGACAGATACCATATGTTTTCACTCCTATGTGGATCCTGAGAAACGTAACAGAAACCCATGGGGGAGGGGAAGGAAAAAAAAAAAGAGGTTAGAGTGGGAGAGAGCCAAAGCATAAGAGACTCTTAAAAACTGAGAACAAACTGAGGGTTGATGGGGGGTGGGAGGGAGGGGAGGGTAGGTGATGGGCATTGAAGAGGGCATCTTTTGGGATGAGCACTGGGTGTTGTATGGAAACCAATTTGACAGTAAATTTCATATATTAAAGTAAATAAATAAAGTGTGTGACAGTATGTTATTTCAGATGTGTCTGCAAGACCATTTCCTGCACAATAAGGTGTATGAAAGGAGCAGAAATAATTTTTCTAACTAAGACAAACAATAAAAGAAAATAAATTGAGTTCAGCAAGTTTGCAGGATAGAAAGTCAGTTTACCAAAAAAAATTCCTATACACTGGTAATGAACAGTTGGAAACTGAAAGTTAAAAACACAAGGTCAGTATACAGATATCAGTTGTTTTCCTTTATACTTGCAATGAACCAACTGGAAGTCAAAATTTTTAAAAATACGATTTATAGTAGCCTCAAAATTAAATTCTTAAGGGTAAATCAAAATAAATGGACAGAGATACTGTTGTTCATTGATCAAAAGACTTGATGTTGTTAAGCTCTCCAGTCTCCTCAAATTGATTTATATGTACTCCCAATCAAAATTCCAGCAGGACTTTCTGAAAAAGTTTACAAGCTGATTCTAAAAGTTATATGGAAAAGCAAAGGACCCGGATGGAGGACACACCCTTACTTCAGGACTTACTATAAAGTTACAGACATTAAGACAATGTGGTATTGGTGAAGAGATAGGTGTATAAATCAGCGAAACTTGGTAGATAACCCAGAAATAGACCCAATTACAAATGCTTGCTTGGGTGATCAATAAAGAGCAGTTGTAAGTTCACAGCAAAATTGAGGGGAAGGTACAGAGATTTTCCATATACCTCTTACCCCATGTATAGTCTGCCTCTAAAGAACCTTGTTCTAAAGAACAAACATGCTCCCTGTGTGTTTCTCCTTTACTCTCACACTACTACCACACTTCACTGCTGGTCACTGTGTGTTGTGAGTTTTTCCTCACAACAAGCAATTCTCTGTGATACCAGCTGAATGTTCTTCCACTTAATTCAATTCAGACACTATCTACCTTCCCTTCAGTCCCACAAGACTACACCTCTGCCTTCAGATGCCAGTCACAAGTCCCAAGTTGTCACCTGCACTTCTGACCAACCATCTATAAATTGTGGTTTCATGACCCCTTCTTGGGTTTGATAATTTGCTAGAGTGGCTCCCAGAACTCAAGGAAACACTTAGGTTTACTGGTTTAATATAAAAGGATATGATAAAGGATACAGATGAACATGGAGATGGAAAAAGATACACTGGACCAGATATGGGGGAAGGGGAACAGAGTTTCCATGCCCTTACCAGTACCACCTGTTACATATTTCCAGGTGTTCAGCAGCCCAGAAGTTCTCTGAACCCCATACTTGGAGGATTTTTATGGAGGCTTCATTACATAAGCATGATTGATCATTAACTCAATCTCCAGCCTCTCTCCCCTTCCCAGAGGAAGGAGTTTGGGGCTGAAAATTACAAGCTGCTTTTTTTTTTTTTTATAACTTTTTAAATGTTTATTTATTTTTGCCACCCGGGGGTGGGGGGAGGGGAGGAGGTAGGCAGAGACAGAGGGAGACACAGAATCCCAAGCAGGCTCCAGGCTCCAGGCTCTGAGCTGTCAGCACAGAGCCCAACACGGGGCTCAAACTCACGAACCATGAGATCGTGACCTGAGCCAAAGTCGGACACTTAACCGACTGAGCCACCCAGTGGCCCCATGAAAATTACAAGCTTCTAATCATGGCTTGGTCTCTTTGGTGACCAGCCCTCTTTCTCAAGCAATCCAGAAGCTCACCAAGAGTCACCTCATTAAAACAAAAGATATTCCTATTATCCAGGAAATTCCAAGTGATTTAGGAGCTCTGTGTCAAGAACCAGGGTCAGAGACCAAGTATTAGAACAAAAGATGCCTCTAGTGCTCTTATCACTTAGGAAAGTCCAGAGGTTTTAGGAGCTCTATGTCAGGAACTGGGGACAGAGACCAATATGTATCTTTTCTATTATTTCACACTCTGTCATTATCAACATCTCCGATCAGAGTGGTACATTTGTTATAGTTGATGAACCTACATACCTAAAATTATTCTCATAATTATTAAAATTATTATCATAATCACCCAAGGTCCAAAGTTTACATTACGGTTCACTCTCATTGTGTATTCTATAGACAAATGTAAAATGACATGTATCGATCATTATGATATCATACAGAGTATTTTCACTGCCCTAAAAATCCACTGTGCTCTGCCTGTTTATCCCTCTCTAACCACTGATCTTTTTACTATTTCTGTAGTTTTGCCTTTTCCAGAATGTTCATATAGTTGAAATCGTACAGTAGGTAACCCTTTCAGATTGGCTTCTTTCACTTAGTAATATGTATTTAAGGTTTCTCTATGTCCTTTGATAGCTTGATATCTCATTTCGTTTTAGTGCTGAGTAATATTACACTGTCTGGATGTATCATAGCTTATTTATCCATCACCTATTGAAGGACCTCTTGGTTGCTTCCAAGTTTTGGCAATTAGGATTAAAGCTGCTGCAGACATTCATGTGCAGATTTTTGAGTGGACATAGGTTTTTGAGTGGATACCAAGGAGCATGGCTGCTGGGTCATATGGTAAGGGTATGTTTCGTTTGTAAGAAACCACCACACTGCCTTCCAAATGGCTGTACCGTTTCGCATTCCCACCAGCAATGAGTGAGTTCCTGTTGCTCCACATCCTCACTAGCACTTGCTGTTGCCAGTGTCCCACATTTTGGCCATTCTGATAGGTGGGTACTGGTATGTTCTTTTAATTTGCATTTCCCTGATGACATGATGTGGGAATACGCTTTCCAAAAGCGTATTTGCCATCTGTAGATCTTCTGTGATGAGGCCTCCGTTAAGGTCTTTGACCCCATTTTTAATCCAATGCTTGTTTTCCTGTTGTTGAGCTTTAAGAGTTGTTTGTATATTTTGGGTAGTAGTCCTTTATCAGATGTGTCTTTTGCAAATATATTCTCCCAGTTTGTGTTTGCCTTCTCATTCCCTTACCATAGTCTTTCGCAGAGCAGAAGTTTTTTTTATTTTAATGAGTCCCAGCTTATCAATTCTTTCTTTCATGGATTGTGCCTTTGGTGTCATAGCTAAAAAATCATTGTCATACCCAAGGTCATCTTGGTTTTTCTCCTGTCTTATCTTCTATGAGTTTTATAGACATTTTCTAGTACCTCTACCAGTATTAGTAATACCAGTATTCCTAATATCATGCCTCAAACCAAGATTATTTCTCCCCTTCCATCATTTTCTTCTTCTCTTCCCCTCCAAAAACTCCTGCTCTTCCTTATTATGGTTCCTTATTTTAGAGATAATGTCACCAACATCTCTGTGGTCTCCCAGACTGAAAACGTAAGTTATCATCTTTGGTTTTTACAATTCTTTTGTCCATTATCCTTTTGGATTGATTTGTTAACACTTTTTAGATATCAAAGATATTAGCTCTTGTATGTGTTATATATGTGAATATGTTTCCCAATTTATGGTTTACCTTTGTATATCATATTTTGTGTGTGTGGTATAGCTGTTTTAAATTTTTATGTGTTCAAATTTGTCAATTTTAGGTTTCTGTGTATTCAGATTTACCAGTAATTTTCTTTATGTGCTTGGGTTTCATATCAAGTGCAGAAATACTCCGGCCATTTTATTCAATAGTAAACATTATGATCACAAGCAGTGGGTCTGTAAGCTTTTCAAAAACCTATAAAAATATTTGAAACCTAAGATAAAATACTGTTCTTCCAAAAAACAACAGGAAAATCACAAAATATAAACACGTGTTTGTCTATAAATATAACATTTTATCAGCTTTATTAATTATCAAATTTAGTGTTCATAAACATTTTCTTAAAGCCCATCCTGTACTTTGCTATGTCCTATCCACATGAATTTCAGTGGCTTATTCAATCCCTTCTTTTAAAAAAAAAAGTTTTTATGTTTATTTATCTTTGAGAGAGAGAGAGAATGCAAGCAGGGAAGGGGCAGAGACAGAAGGAGACACACAATCCGAAGCAGGCTCCAGGCTCTGAGCTGTCAGCACAGAGCCTGACTCGGAACTCAAACTCAGGAACAGTCAGATCATGACCTGAGCCAAAGTCAGCCGCTTAACCAACTGAGCCACCCAGGCGCCCCCAGTCCCTTCTTTAATTTTTTTTTAATGTTTATTTTTTGAAGGAGAGAGAGAGAGAGAGAGAGCATGAGCGGGGCGGGGGGGGGGGGTGGGCAGAGAGAGGGGAGAGACACAGAATCTGAAGCAGGCTCCAGGCTCTGAGCTGTCAGCACAGAGCCCAATGTGAGGCTCGAACTCATGAGCTGTAAGATAATGACCTGATCATGCTTAACCAACTGAGCCACCCAGGCTCCCCGCCCAGTCCCTTCTTTATATTCGTGCTGACACTGGCTGATTTCAAGCCTCCTGAAAGAACTACCATAGTTTCCTAATTGGTCTACCTGTCACAAATTTCTAGGCTGTCCAAGTCACTCATTGTAGAATTATCATCCTAGCACAGCGGCCAAATTACACCACTCCCTTCTTTATAAATGCAAACTTTAGTATAGCATTCAAAACCACACTTTTGTCAGCATGGCTTAGTACAGCTTTCAAGGCCCTGCATACTTTGACTCAAGTCCAGCCTCTCTGCTTTTGACTGTGTGTATATTGTGTCCCAGAACCCACAGACAGTTCTCTGGGCACTCCCTGTGCTCTCCTGCCTCTGTTAGTGGTGCTTTCTCCCCCTGCAATGCCTTTCTGTCTCCAGTTACCTGGAATTTTACTCTGTCCTTCAGAGCTCAGTTTACATATGAACTACTCGTGTTTTCCCTGATCCCTCAACTTCTCCACCCGCACCCCAACTCTTTTGCAGGTTTCTATGTGTGTGTGCACGCGCACTCCACAATAGTTATTCTGTGTTAAGAGTGTCCAGTTTACATATTAGCCTCCCAGGTGTTAAACAAATTCTTCAGAGCAAGAATCTTAACTGATAGGATTGTTATAGCATGTACTCAATAAAATGACCATTGAATCAAGCTTCCTACCCTTCTTTCTTTCCCTGTTTTTCTTTTTTGATTTGTTGTTGCTGTTATGTTACATCACACTGTGAAAGAGTATATAAAAGGTATATGAAGAATTTTAAATGTAACTTTAAAAAAATGAACCCACCACCTAGCTTAAGAAATGGAACATTGCCAGTATCTTCGAAACCTCCTGTGTGTGCCTATCCAACCATGTGACCTTCCCTCCATGGGCAGGTCCTTCCCCAAGATTAACACTATCCCAAATGTTATATTAACAGTTTCCCATATAGTTTCACTACATAATTGTCTCTCTGAACAATGATGTTTAGTTTGGTCTATTTTTAAAATTTTGTTTAAGTGTAATCATACTGTATATATTCTTCTGACTTGCTTCTTTCCCTCAACATTATGTCCTGGAGATAAACTCGTGTGGAAAACCATAGTTCATTAGTTTTCAATGCGGTGTGGGATTTTATTGTAGAAGTAAACAGTATTCTATTTTCACGTTATTTTTTTTTTCAACGTTTATTTATTTTTGGGACAGAGAGAGACAGAGCACGAGCAGGGGAGGGGCAGAGAGAGAGGGAGACACAGAATCGGAAACAGGATCCAGGCTCTGAGCCATCAGCCCAGAGCCTGACGCGGGGCTCGAACTCACGGACCGCGAGATCGTGACCTGGCTGAAGTCGGACGCTTAACCGACTGCGCCACCCAGGCGCCCCTCACGTTATTTTTAATGGGCATTTGCGTTGCTTACATTGGGGTCTATTACGAATAGTGCTGCTACACACGTTCTTGCACGTCTCCTGGAGACCCATGCACGAGTGTCCATGGAGGATGGGAATAAGAGCGGGATTGCTGGGCTGCAGGGCCTGTGTGTGTGCAGGTTTAACACGTAATGCCAAACTGTCGTCCAAAGTGACCCTACCAGGGCCCATCCGGAGGGGAGCTGCCCTTGTTCCAGGCTTCCTCAGTGCTTGGTATGGTCTGTTTTTAATTTTCACCTATCTAGTGGGTATGAATTGGTATCTTCTGGTTTTAATTTTCATTTCCCTGACGGCTAATGTGGTTGTTCATCTTTTCATATGTTTATTGCCATTTCTGTTTCATCTTGTATGAAATACCTGGTTTTGCCTTTAGCCCAGTTGTTTCAGTGCCTCTGAATTAATGGATCTTTGTTTCCTTGCTGATCTGCGATGCCAGCGTCATCATAAATCAAGTTTCCATATATGTGCAGAAGAATAGATGGCTCTCCATTCTAGCCCTTTGGTCTGTTTGTCCTTCCTGGGGGCGATACCGTACCATCTTCATAATAAGTCTCCATATCGAGAGGTCCTTGTCCCCTTTCTATGCCTAGTGTGATTGGGGACATTTATTATTTTTCTAAATAAATAAAAGTTCTATAGATGGATGGTGTGATTCATAGGCTAGCTTTTTTGTTGTTGTTGTTTTACAAATTTTAAAGTTACTCATTTAACCCCCTCTTCAAAGACAAAACAAAATATTTTCTTTCACAATATTTTTAGCCTTTTGACATAGCCTGCACACCTGTCATTATTCTGATCAAAGTAAAACAAATACTCAAACACTGTTTTTATTCTTTCTCTTTGTCCCATCCTTAAGAATAGAGTCTGAAAACCTCACAGTTTTAAAAATGTGTCTGTTTGCTCCTGGGCAACCAAAAATGTGAATTTGCTTTTCCTAACCCTGGAAAAATCCACACTAATGGCACAGTTGTCGTCACACTGTGACGTTTCTTGCTGTTTGGGATCCCTCGTTGCTCGGCACTTGCCTTTCCTGCTGGAGTATAGTCGTTTCTCTTGGTCTCATAGTAACCTTGTTTTCATATTTGCCAATTTTCCTGGCAGCTGCTGCCTGCGAGTTTTTAGACATTGTGGAGCTGCTGCTGCAGTCTGGCGCTGACCCCGCTCTCCCAGACCAGGACGGCTGCCTGCCGGAGGAGGTGACAGGTTGCAAGGCTATCTCTTTGGTGTTGCAGCAGCACACGACCGGCAAGGTATAATCAAAAGGCTGGAAGACCACAGTCCGTAACATCATAGAGCTCCAGTGATGAAGGACACCTGCAAAAATAATACTTCTTTTAGCACCCATCTTTGGTATACATTGGCTAATAAAATCAGTTCTGAGGAACTGGGATTTTGAAGTCTCAGCAATTCATTCTCCTTGCATCCTTTCCAGCAAGTACAGTTGTGGTGATGAACATGTGTCCTGCGCATAATACAATCCAATTCTGCTGAGCGCGCGCTGAAATTTATCACTGTTCTAGAGGGTGGGGCAAGGAGGGGACGCCTCGTATTTCACAGTATTAAACATGGCTGCTCTTTTAAAAAAACATACAGAAGCAAAATATGACCGACAGAACTACCCTGACAGGGAAAGTTGCATGAAATCCCAATACAGTAGAGGTCAAGTGATCTTGTGGCATTTTGCACAGCTGGCCTGAATATCGGTAGCTAAAATGTCTATTTTTGGCAGACAGAATTGAGAAGACAAAGACAGAGGAGTGTTAAAAAGCAAGCAAAAGAGAAAAGGTAGAATTTTGTCACATAGGGGCCTAGAAGTCCGAGAAACAACCAGATTTACTGAAAACCTCAAAACCTTGGGCATTTTAGAATAAGATTCAGTGACCTCACTTCAGGACTGAAGCGCAGATTCAGGAGAATTCACTGGTTCGTTCAGGATTCCTTAAACTCACCTCCACAAAACGGGGCGGGATTTCCCCAGGGCCCTTTTAATTGGCTCTAATGTTCCAGTCACATACTGGCAGTAGTCTCTGGAAATGAGCTCAGGCCTGAACTGTGAGGCTGTTTGAGTCTGATGTGAAATAGCCCGTAATGCCCCAATGCTTAGCTGTGAGTATAGTTACTTCTGGATACCAAGAGAGCTTTTATTTTCTAATTAAAAACATAGACAAATACACCACAGCTTTTCTTTAAGGGAGCGACAAGTATGCCGCTTTTGAAACTGGCTCCCTATGTTTTCCCCTTCAAGCCTCAGAACTCCATCTGAGGAATTCCTTGACATTTCTCATTATATAAAGAAAGTAGGTAGTTGTCCTAGGAAGAGAAATGAAGTAAGAAATGATTTGAGATGCAGAGATGACTATTTAAAAGATAATTTTTCCAACGTGTCTCTATTAAAAAAAGTAATAAACTTGCTTAGCAGAGCCCTCAACAGTGGACACGATTTTCATTAGCTCAGGCTAACCTGTCCTTCTGGAACAAGCCCCTTCAGAGCAGAAATGAGGCATATTAATGCTGTTTATTTTGTGATTTTTCTAAGCTCATTTCTTATTTTCTGAGATGTAAACCAAAACCATTCACCAAGACTGTTCATTCTTTAATTGATTTCTTAATTATCTGTGGAAGTGATATGCACGTTAGTACACAGTGAAAACATTACTGTAATTCTAGTGGAGCTTTCTATTCATTATCTGTTCTTTTCCCATAATCCCAACCACATTTGCAACCCGCTATAAGCTAAATTCTCTCATGTTCCACATTAATTGTGTTTTAACAAACATTATTCATTAGTTACAGTAAAAGTGACCAAGATGTTGCATGCAGCTTTCATTAATAGTACTTTTGCATTTTTAGGACATTAGCAAATCAAAATATTTATTCATTTCAGATTTACAGGGTCATTATCTAAGCAAAAAGCTATCAAGGAGCTCCTTTTTTCATTTCTCTTTTGTAATCTGACCTTAAAATTTCTGAGTCAGGTTTTTCATAACCTGTTTTGCAATGTCTAAAACTATATAGATTGTTTTTAAGCAAAGAATATAACTTTTTATTAATTTTATTTTTCAAGGTTTCTTTGTTTTGTTTTGTTTTGTTTTTTGATGCTGTTGTATGTTCTCTTTTTTTTTAATATGAAATTTATGGCCAAATTGGTTTCCATACCACACCCAGTGCTCATCCCAACAGGTGCCCTCCTCAATACCCGTCACCCACTCTCCCCTCCCTCCCACCCCCCATCAATGGGCAGAAAACATAAATAGACACTTCTCTAAAGAAGACATCCAGATGGCCAACAGGCACATGAAAAGATGCTCAACGTCGCTCCTCATCAGGGAAATAAAAATCAAAACCACACTCAGATACCACCTCACGCCAGTCAGAGTGGCCAAAATGAACAAATCAGGAGGGTATAGATGCTGGCAAGGATGTGGAGAAACGGGAACTCTCTTGCTCTGTTGGTGGGAATGCAAACTGGTGCAGCTGCTCTGGAAAACAGTGTGGAGGTTCCTCAAAAAATTAAAAATAGATCTACCTATGACCCAGCAATAGCACTGCTAGGAACTTACCCAAGGGGTACAGGAGTACTGATGCATAGGGGCAATTGTACCCCAATGTTTATAGCAGCACTCTCAACAATAGCCAAATTATGGAAAGAGCCTAAATGTCCATCAACTGATGAATGGATAAAGAAATTGGGGTTTATATACACAATGGAATACTACGTGGCAATGAGAAAGAATGAAATCTGGCCCTTTGTAGCAACGTGGATGGAACTGGAGAGTGTTATGCTAAGTGAATCAAGATTTCAAATTTATATTCAAAGCTGCCACTAAAAACAGTCACCAACTCTACATTTGCAAGTGCATTCTAAATTTTTTTTTAAGTTTATTTGTTTATTTTGAGAGAGAGCAAGCAAAGGAGGGGCAGAGAGAGAAACCCAACCAGGCCCCGCACTATCAGAGCAGAGCCTGATGTGGGGGTCGAACTCACGAACAGTGAGATCATTACCTGAGCCAAAACCAAGAGTCAGACACTTAACCGACTAAGCCTCCCAGGCACCCCACAAGTGCATTCCAAAGTCAATTTCCAAAATCTCTCTTTTATCACTGGTATCTGAATTTTCGAAAACCTTACTGTCGTAACAATCTGTGGATCTTCTCCCTATGCCTTAAGGGGAAGATTACATCCAGAAGTGTCAGAGAAAACTGGATCTTGGTTTGTTTTCCTTCCCCTTAAACTATCGGATTATTAGGTAGCGCATCACACTTCAGCCAGATCCTGAGTTCCATTGGCAAGAGCTGCAGTAGTTCCCACCAAGCAAAGAACACGAACTTACTGGAGCAGAGAGCCAGCTAACTTCCCCAGATACATGGTGAACCACCTTTTCGTATAGTTCAGCGGGATAAAACTAAGATATAATTTAACTTAGCATAACTTTGGTTCCGCTATGCAGAAATTTTTTCTTCCTGGACAGATTAGTGATGTTCAAGCCAATTAGTATTTTAAAGTATCATAGAAAACCTTTTTCTGAGGGTTCATTTCTGGTCATGACAGAAGTATTTCAAAATAATTGTTGCTTTTTGGGGGGGTGGAGTGGGGGGAAGACATTTACTGGGTTTGGAATTCCATTTACTTCATCCTTGGTTCAAACTCTCTGGTTTGTTATTTTTAGTGTACATGAGTATTTTAAAAATTGAGTCTCTTCTGTGTTCTCCTAAAAAGGAATTTAGTTGGAGTAGTCATAAAGCGGTGGCTAAGTAAAGGCATTTTTCTGAGTTACGAGTAGTTACTTTTTGCTACCTGACCACTTGAAGTTTCTAGACTGTTTATAGATTGCCTTTCTACTCTTACCTCATCTCAGTTTCACATTTATTTTTCTTATCTTCAGGCCACCTCTGTAGATGTTTGTCTACACATAAACACATACCTAGCCCCATTCTCTATCCCTAAAAAACTGCAAAAGGAAATTGGTGGCTTTTTCTCTTTCCTTTCCTTACGATACTGTGATCAGAACAACACTAGTGACTCTTTTCTTTATTTAATATTCATGACTGTCGTTTACTTTGCTGTGCACCAGCTAATCTAAGAGACCCTGATTGCCTTCACGGTGGTTTTGATACAGACTAGTGAAAAATGAGGACTAAAAAGAGGATCATGTAAATAATCATTAAAGAGGAGGCAAAGAAAAATCTCTGAATCATTATTATCTTCAGAACACTTGCTTGCATCTACTAAATCAGTGTTTTTAACTCTTGAGGAGTTCCAGATTACTTTGAAAAACTATAAACTTCTTCCCCAGGTATACGATGTTGTGCATGGAATTTTGAAGAGTTCACAGATCTCCTGCAGCCCATCCGTGGACTCCCCAGGGCTCTGTGGATCCCATTGAGAACCATTTTTCTGACCCCTTGTGTTTCAAGAATGAGAAATCTTTTGTTGACTGACCCTATTTTCATAGTTTTAAGTGCTCCTACCAAGTGACATGGGGTGTTACCCTGCTTATTTGAAAGATTGGGAGAAGTGCTTTTTTAATTTTATTTTATTTTTTATTTTTTAAAATTTACATCCAAATTAGCATATAGTGCAACAATGACTTCAAGAGTAGATGCCTTAGTGCCCCTTACCCATTTAGCCCATTCCCCCCTCCCACAACCCCTCCAGTAACCCTCAGTTTGTTCTCCATATTTATGAGTGTCTTTTGTTCCCCTCCCTGTTTTTATATTATTTTTGTTTCCCTTCCCTTACGTTCATCTGTTTATCTCTTAAAGTCCTCATATGAGTGAAGTCATATGATTTTTGTCTTTCTCTGACTAATTTCACTTAGCATAATACCCTCCAGTTCCATCCACATAGTTGCAAATGGCAAGATTTCATTCTTTTTGATTGCCGAGTAATACTCCATTGTGTGTGTGTGTGTGTGTGTGTGTGTGTGTGTGTGTGTGCCACATCTTCTTTATCCATTCATCCATCGATGGACATTTGGGCTTTTTCCATACTTTGGCTATTGCTGATAGTGCTGCTCTAAACATGGGGGGTGCATGTGTCCCTTCAAAACAACACACCTGTATCCCGTGGATAAATGCCTAGTAGTGCAATTGCTGGGTCGTAGGGTAGTTCTATTTTAGTTTTTTGAGGAACCTCCATACTGTTTTCCAGAGTGGCTGCACCAGCTTGCATTTCCACCAACAATGCAAAAGAGATCCTCTTTCTCTGCATCCTCGCCAACATCTGTTGTTGCCCGAGTTTTTAATGTTAGCCATTCTGACAGGTGTAAGGTAGTATCTCATTGTGGTTTTGATTTGTATTTCCCTGATGATGAATGATGTTGAGCATATTTTCATGTGTCGGCCATCTGGACATCTTTGAAGAAGTGTCTATTCATGTCTTTTGCCCATTTCTTCACTGGGTTATTTGGTTTTTGGGTGTTGAGTTTGATAAGTTCTTTATAGATTTTGGATACTAAGCCTTTATCTGATATGTCACTTGCAAATATCTTCTCCCGTTCTGTCGGTTGCCTTTTAGTTTTGCTGATTGTTTCCTTCGCTGTGCAGAAGATTTTTATTTTGATGAGGTCCCAATAGTTCAGTTTTGCTTTTGTTTCCCTTGCCTCCAGAGATGTGTTGAGTGAGAAGTTGCTGCGGCCAAGATCAAGGAGGTTTTTGCCTGCTTTCTCCTCGAGGATTTTGATGGCTTCCTGTCTTACATTGAGGTCTTTCATCCATTTTGAGTTTATTTTTGTGTATGGTGTAAGAAAGTGGTCCAGGTTCATTCTTTTGCATGTCGCTGTCCAGTTTTCCCAGCACCACTTGCTGAAGAGACTGTCTTTATTCCATTGGATATTCTTTCTTGCTTTGTCAAAGATTAGGTGGCCATACATTTCTGGGTCCATTTCTGGGTTCTCTATTCTGTTCCATTGATCTGAGTGTCTGTTCTTGTGCCATTTTTTTTAAACCACTGACCAAGATTTTAACAACATACATAGACTGCAGTTTTCTCACTGATCACCACACTGGGGGGAAGCTTTTTTTAAAGAGACATTGGCCAGAAAGTTGGACTCTGACCTATTTGGCCTCTGATTCTGCTGCAGGGCAGAAATGAGCCCACGTGTTCAATTCTGTATGACTAGTGCTATCTTTTCATATGCATTTAGTTTTTTTGACTTTCCAGGGTGTTTTCATGGGCATTGTTTAATCTGTCATCCCTCCATTATAACCCTATTAAAGTGGGGTAGTACAGGTGTCTGTTAAGTCTACTTATACAAGAATGAATTGAAAATACAAGCAGGTTACTTCAATTGCCCACGATCACAGAGTAGTAGAGCCACAGTTAGGACCAAGTCTACAAAATCGCAGTCCTTTTTATTAGACCACAAAACTTATGTAAGTGTTCAAGCTCTTCCTCCATTCCATCCACAGATACTTTTTGAGAGCCCACTGAATAACAGACACTGTTCCAGGCCACTGTCACTCCCTTTTCCCCTTATCATGGATATTTAGAATTACTCCCATGATGTTATCTCAAGGTATTGCGTGAGGTAACTTTAAAAGTCTGATAGAAATTCATAAATTACTTATGAAAAACTAAATATTTTAAACCTACTATAACTATGTCTCTAATAAAGATGTAAGAATCCAGCCAACTGGCCACACATTGTTCTCTCTTAGGCTTGTCAGGTAGACAGATAACAACCAAAGTATAATATCTGGAATTGTATCTATTATATCTTTTTTTTTAATGTTTCAGCATTTTCCAGCTAAAAGGTGGCTATAATCAAGTGAACCTTTCTATTAAATAGGTATTTCTTAGCTTCCTGCCAGGTTTAACTGCTTGGCTATGGCTTATTATCCCATGTACAGTACGGCATCTCTGAGGATTAATGAGCAAGGTGCAGGATGATAGCAGAGCTGAGCTTGGGTTGCAGAAGGGGTTAGTGCCTAGGCTAATGAATGCTTCAGTTGAACATGAAGACTTTCAAATGTTTATTTAACAGTTGAAACATGAAAGCTTTCATCAAATTTCAAGTCCCCTAGAAATCCCCCTCACAAATAAATGTTTATCACAGAATAGGTATGTAACCCATGAGCCACAATTTAGTAACATTGAGTTTAAATATTTGTGAGTGAGGGGCACCTGGGTGGCTCAGTCGGTTAAGCGACTGACTTCAGCTCAGGTCATGATCTCACAGTTTGTGGGTTTTGAGACCCACAGCGGGCTCTGTGCTGACAGCTCAGAGCCTGGAGTCTGCTTCTGATTCTGTGTCTCCCTCTCTCTCTGCACCTCCCCAACTTGTGCTCTGTCTCTCTCAAAAATAAATAAACATTTAAAAATTTAAATATTTATGAGTGAATTTCAAATCCCAATTCCTAAGGTATTTGGAGTTAAATGTTTTAATAGTAGTTATAATACTGTATTTGATCCATTCTAAAACACACTTTTTTTTTTGGTTAGTGATACATAAACCAATGTGTCCTTTTTAAAAATTTTTTCTTAATGTTTATTTATTTTTGAGAGAGAGAGAGAGAGAGAGAGCGCGCAAGCAGGGGAGGGGCAGGCTCCAGGTTCTGAGCTGTCAGCACAGAGCCCGATGCAGGGCTCAAACCCACGAACCGCGAGATCATGACCTGAGCTGAAGTCAGACCCTTAATTGACTGAGCCACCCAGGCGCCCCGACTAATATGTCTTAAAATGAATACATCTTAGCTTTAATGCCAGAACAGTAGTTACACCTTTTGTACAAGACTGTGCACACAAGCATCTTAATTGAACCTCAGAATAATTGCAAAAGTAGAAATAATTGGTATTTTCTCTGGCAAACGAGGGAATTGAAACTCAGAACTTTTAGGGAAATTATCCAAGGTCATATAAGTAGAAACAGTAAGCATGCTCATCTTTTTATAGGCTTTATTATATTTAAAGCACTTGCGTATGCATGATCTTTTTTTTTTTTTTTTTTTTTTTTTTTTCAGAATCAGGGTGATTAAGCCTTGTGGCACCAAGTCAAAAAGTTTTCCCTGCACCTCATTATCAGGATAAGCCACAGTGGAAACAAAAGCAACCATACTCAAAGGTACATTGATAATCGAGCCTTGGAGCGCCTGGGTGGCACCTGAGTGGCTCAGTAGGTTAAGCGTCCCACTTCAGCTCAGGTCATGATCTCAGTTCGTGAGTTTGAGCCCCGCGGGCTCTGTGCTGGCAGCTTATGGCCTGGAGCCTGCTTGGGATTCTTTCTCCAGCTCTCTCTGCCCCTCCCCTGTTGGCGCTCTGTGTCTCAAAAATAAACATCAAAGAAACTTATTTTTTAAATAAGCCTCTTCATGGATTTTATCTGTATACATTGGACTTTATCCTTATGACATAAAAAGCCTTCAGTGCAGTCTGTTGTGCTCGTGTGATTTGAAAAATTATCATTGGGGCTTTACCATAAGCATCTTTATTATTTTGGCAACCTTTCACAATTTCTTCATCAGAGAGATTTTGGGTGAAAGTATAGTGATTATCAGACCGAACAAGAAAGCTTCCTTGTCTTCCTCACCTAATGTTTATTATGCACTGAGTGTGATCAGTTTTTCAAATGTGCATTAATTGGCATTACACTAAGGATTGAACAGGGAAAGCTCTGTATCCTCATCTTTACTCACTTATCCTTGAAATATGCTTGTCATGGTCCTCCCTGGAAAGCAGAAATTTAATGTTTTGTTCACCAGAGTTATTAGGAGTGCGTGGTTTTTTATTTACTATTTTTACTTTTATATGTACATTCTTTAAAACTTTCTTTTCTGTGTTTTGTTATATCACTTCCTTTGGCACAGTTACACATGTCATTATTTTGCATTTTTTTACTGTGTCTTCTTTGGGGATTCATGTACTGAAGTCACTTTTGAGGGCGTATCCCTTCCTCCAGCAATAGGAAGCCTCCAGGCCCTAAAAACTAGATCAGAATATTCATAAGGTGCATGCTAGTTTATACTCAAGACAGAATCTTCCTTGCTGATATATTCTTCATACATGGCCTTAGAAAGAATGAACATGAGTTTGCAATGGAACGCCGAGGTTAAAAACCAGATGGGAAACATCCTAGGAGCTGGCCCCCCCCCCGTAACATTCATTGCCTCATGGTGGAACCCAGTGCACTCAGTGTAGGTGTCTCTCGTAGGGAGGGAGCAAGGGAGGGAAATGCCCTGTTGAACCTGGAACTACTGAAAGCAGTGGCTGAACATGAGGGACGGGGGGGGGGGGGACATTAGAGACAGAGCAGTGCGTGTCCATGGGCCACCCAAGGCAGCAGCAACAAATTCATCATCCACACTGCAGCCAGGATTTATTTTTCCTCTCACTTGTATAGCAATCCTGGTTTCCATTTTAATATTTAGAAGGTAAGTTCAGTTGATGGACACTTTGTGTAATAAAATGCTCTTTTAAAGTATGTGCACACGCACACACAGGATAAAAAGTGGCACCGCCCGTGCCCGTGGCTTTCATGGAGTACATTTGGAGAGCCCAAAGCTTAGGCCTGGATATGTTTATAGCACTTTAGCTCCGTTTGTGAGTTTGGAACCCTTCCAAAAAAAGAAGAGAAAGACATATATTATTGTTTATAATCTGCTTTATTCCGCCAAACCTTAACTGAACAGACTTGTGGATTGCTGTTTAAATCCCTCAGTGCCTTTAACTACCGATACCGAAAGTGGTTAATGCGCATTCTAAACGAAGCTTGGCATCCACTCCAGGAAATCACTTTAATTGAGAAGCATTAAATGTTAAAATGATTCTAAAAAAATAATAAAGCCAGCACACATATTGAGTATAAAAGTCCTGGCCCATCAGTAATATAGGTTCTTGGTTATCATATCCCTCTAGCCTGGGTGAGCTTAAGCCCTGCCATTGACAGGTGTTGAAAAAGTGACTTTCA
Source organism: Lynx rufus (assembly GCF_022079265.1). Classification (NCBI taxonomy): domain Eukaryota; kingdom Metazoa; phylum Chordata; class Mammalia; order Carnivora; family Felidae; genus Lynx; species Lynx rufus. The sequence continues at coordinate 35,957,489 of NW_025814829.1, read as the reverse complement.
ATTCCCTAGGTCACTATCTGTAGGCAGCCACCCATCAGCTGGCTAGCGGGCAGGCAGCCTTCAAGGGCTCCACTTTAGAGGAGGGAAGGGAGCTGTCAACTTTATAGATGTTTGTTTTTCTGGAATCATAAGCTAGTCCCAGGTGACTACAATATGAAATTTAACCCCGAAGTCCTTGCCTGGGCTTTCCATTGCTATGCTGAAGCCATCTGTTGAAACCTATTTACCATTTTAACGACCTTTTAAAAACACTGCTTATTTCCAGCTCTAAGTGTGTGCCAAGACCACTTTTTTGGGCCTGTATTTTATCTTTCAGGAAGTAATTCCCAACCTTTCCAAAATCCCTAAACCCCTCCCAACCAACCGGAGATCCTGGTCAAGGGTTGGCAAGCAAATGGGAGAAAGACAAACCTTTAAAACCAAAAGCAAGGGACACCTGGGTGGCTCAGTTGGTTAAGCGTCTGACTTCTGCTCAGGTCATGATCTCCCGGTTGGTGCATTCGAGCCCCACATTGGGCTCTGTGCTAACAGCTCAGAGCCTAGGGCCTGCTTTAGATTCTGTGCCTCCCTCTCTCTTTGCCCTTCCCCTGCTTGCACTCTGTCTGTCTCTCTCTCTCAAAAATAAACATTAAAAAAATAATAAAAATAAAAAACTTTACCCAGATCTAGAGACAGCCCAGCCTGCATCAGTCTTGAAAATTCTGGCCAGTTCAGTGGTCTGCTGAACAGCCTGAAGTACAAGTAAGTCATGTGGGAACGTTTTCCTCCTAGGAGCCCCCTTCATCAGAAGGAAAAGCATGGATCCTGTCAGGGGTGTCCTGTGACTTGTTCGTTCAATTACAAAATAACACACCAGTTAATAGCACACCAAAATCTAATGTTCGTACTCAACGGGGGAGATGGACAAAGGAAAAATCACCTAAGGAAAGGGTCCTAAAAGAAGATCCCAAAATCACTTCGGACAAACACGAGAGAAGAAAACGAATACAAAAGTCCTAAAGGGACGAGTGCCACTTGCAAAAGCCCACACCCTTGTTCTCTAAGGTTTTTGTTTACTAGTTTGGATAGGTTATTTTTCTATTTTTATTACTCCCTTTAATATAATAAAAAATTTTTCCTTTTCCTAATAACTTGGCCCCACTTTATAAACACTGGACTTTTTGCTGCCTCCTAACTCACAGTGTTTCCCCAGCAGCAGTGGCCACCGCCCATGTCCCCAAGGCAGCGAACACCCAAGCAAGCACCCAGTCCAAACTCCATGGCTCATCAACCCCTGCACAGCGGGCAGAGGACAGTGTGAAGAAGGGCACCAGGGATTCCAAATGGTAAAACTGAGATTGCATTCTTGTAAGGAGGTGTGGCAAAGGGATGCAACAATTTTAGACCATCTGATAGACTCTTTGATATTTGATGTCAAATATCAAATCTAAGGAAACACATTCAGATATGCCGAGGATCCCCTTTCATGATTTTACTTCTAGCTTGTCAATCAGTTAAAATTTACAACACACCGATTTGCCTTTGATCTCTTATCCTTTTCTGATTTCAGCTGAGTGGAATCCTGGGCCTGAGGAGAAAGAAAGAAAAGCAGTGAAAACACAGACTGTTGAGCCTTCATGTGTTCTGAGTTTGTGTCTTACTTCACTCTTTCTGGCCAGTGATTTCTTTCCTATATTCTTCAAGCAGTCGTCTTTTTTAAAGGCCACTGTCAGAAAATCACATCGCTCAGGAGCTGGTTTCTAGTGACTAAACCAAAAAACCCCCAAAAAACCCACACCAGATCCCCTTCTTCCTTTGTGAGCTGAGAACACGTTTTATAATCCCAAAAAGTTACTAGACTGGCATTGTGGTGGAAGCTGTGTGCGTAGAGTTCAAAGTGGAGATCCATTGATTGTCAGCCTGATGCACTCAGAACGAATGATGGTGGATCGAAAGCAAAGACAATGTGGATGGGCTGGGGACGGGTCTGAGAATGGAAGACTAAAGACAAGGTGTATAGTGCACACACTGGCAGAATTCTCAGGCCCCATGTGCCTCAGGAATACGCAGGGGAGCCACTGAATCAGCAGCAGAGCCCTTCGTGGCCATGTGTGAATTCCCCTCGCAACCATCGGAGGGGCTGGGCCCCCGGGAACGGCATCTTCCGCACTCCTTGTCCAACACCCCCCTCCTGCGTGATGCTCTCATCTCCACCCGGCCTGGGCACATTTCTCAGCCTGACAAAGTACTCACCACGGGAGATGATTTGGCAAAGGACCATAATTCCCTCTCCTGACAGCAGAGATTTGGGTTTTGCCCCCGAAGACCTTTAAGTCCCCCTAGAATCTCGCTGGGTGTCTGCCCGGGAGGTAGTGTCTTTCCCGTGTAACTGGACAGACGATAGAGCACAGCATATGTCTAGGACTTGAAGGAGAGTCACGGCAACCTGGCGTCGGTCGGCATTAGACGGGGAACTCAGGAGTCCGGAACCCAGCCCCCTACCTTGGACCGAAGCGAGTCGTTCTTGTGGGCAGGGCCACACACAAAATATGTTGCCAGAGAAGCCGGCACTTACCGCCCTCTAAGGCGTCTCAAAATGTTTCACCGAGCGCCTCAGGACAGCAAGTAGCTGATGTGACGACTGAGTCTTCGCTGCCCATTCTCCCTTCGCAGACTCTAGCAACACTGGCCGGTAGGGCTCTGCAGTGAACGATGTTCTGTGTCTGTGGGTCCAAATAGTCGCTACTAGCCTCAGCTAGCTACCGAGCACTTGACATACGGCTGGTGTGAGGAACCAAACTTTCAGTTTTATTGAATGTTTTTTAATGTCTATTTCTGAGAGAGACACAGTGCGAGCAGGGGAGGGGCAGAGAGAGAGGCAGACGCAGAATCCGAAGCGGGCTCCAGGCTCCCAGCTGTCAGCGCAGAGCCCGACCCGGGGCTCGAACTCACAAACTGCGAGATCGTGATCTGAGCCGACGTCGGATGCCTAACCGACTGAGCCACCCAGGCGTCCCCGCACCTGTGGCTATTTAAATTAATATTCAATAAAACTGAGGGGTGCCTAGGTTGCTCAGTCGGTTGAGCATCCGACTTCAGCTCAGATCACGATCCCACGGTTTGTGAGTTCGAGCCCCGCGTCGGGCTCTGCGCTGACAGCTGGGAGCCTGGAGCCCGCTTCGGATTCTGCGTCTCCCTCTCTCTCTGCCCCTCCCTTGCTCACACTCTGTCTCTCTGTCTCCCCAAAATAAATAAATATTTTTTAAAAGGTTTTTAAAATAAATAGCCAGATGTGGCTAGTAGCTGCCATATGGGACAGTGCACCTCTGTGTGGATCTTCTCTTCCACCAAATAAAACTAATCACTAATGGAAAAGCACTCTGGCTTCTCCTAGATGGAGCCCTGGCTCTGAAGAAATGCAAGGACTTCAATTTTTTTTTTTTTTTTATGAAAGAAGCTTGTGTTCCTTTTTCCATTCCAGCTAACATAACCCTGCATGCTGATAAAGCCTCTTGCAGAGAAGAAATCTGAATGAAGATTTTTCTAGAAAAGCTTGTTAAGGAGCCCTGATGACTCTGATGAGGTGTTTCTATCCCTGTGTCCACCTCTCACCCAACTATAAATGTTTGCACATACTTTCTCTAGGCACAAAGTGTGTAAGGGTGAAGGGCTTCTAAAATGCAACAGGACTGAGGCCCCTGGGTGGCTCGGTTGGCTGAGCGTCCGACTTTGGCTCAGGTTATGATCTCACGGTTTGTGAGTTCAAGCCCCGTGTCAGGCTCTGTGCAGACAGCTCAGAGCCTGGAGCCTGCTTCGGATTCTGTGTCTCCCTCTCTCTCTGCCCCTCCCCTGCTCATGCTCTGTCTCTGTCTCTGTCTCTCTCTCTCTCTCTCTCAAAAATAAATAAATATTAAAAAAATAAATAAAATAAAATGCAACAAGACAAACATTAACTAAGATCCTGTGGTCAGTGGGTTTTCCCTGCCCATCCCTAAGTCGTGGAGCAGAAGACTGGGCCCCAGAAAACTGCTATTCGAAAAACCAGAGCACTTCCTGTAATCAAACCTTTATCGAGCACTTCTGGTATTCATGGCTGTGAGTAGTTCATTCTGAGTTGTATTTTGGGTTTCGTTTTGGTGGTGAAAGGGTCCCACGTCAGCTCAGCCTTTTGTTCTAATTATATCAAGAGAAAAAATGTCCGGAGAACCAAATGAAAAGCAAGACACATCAGCTTCTAAAGAATTTCCATATTTATTGGACATAGTGTTACCATACACATCTCATGCCAACACACAGGAGGCATAGACAGACAAACGCACCAACTTCTGTGTTCCAAAGTCACATGGCAATAAATAAGGATGGGTGGGTCCTTTTTTTTTTTTTTTGTCTTTTTCTTTTTCTTTTTTTTCCAGGAAATGAGGCTTTATTTCTTTTTAACTGTACAAAATTTACACTGCAGAGGGTGAGGGCAACAATCCAGAGCTTAGGGGATCTGGGGCTTGGAGGTCTGAACGCAAGTCCAGAGCCGCTTTCTGGGCCCCCGCAGCCCTGAAGCCACGTGTTTGGCTGAACACAGTCCTCAAGCGGGGAAGTACAAACGATTCTTGTCTCTAGGTGGGCAGCAGACGAGAGTGGGGGTGTCCTTCTCTGTCCACCTGTGCTCTGCCTCCCTAAGGGAAGGAATGCTTGGCGCACCTCCCAAACCTGCAGCTGTCCCCTCACCGGAGCTAGCAGCATGAAACTGTGCTTTCCGTGTGGTCCTACCAAGCAGTGTGTGAATGGGATGGCTTTGCTGCGCTCTCTCTTTTTGGCTCCAGTCACCATGGTAGAGCAGTGGGAGCAACTACTGCGAAAAGGGCCAATGGACCAATCCAAGAAAGAGAGAGCCAGTGATGTGCTTTTTATTCAGCTTCAGCATGCCCAGAGCCCTTCAGCAGCAGGCAATAAAACAAAACTCATTTCCGCTTAATTGAATTTTTCTTCATCTCACGGTTTCCAATTTTTAAAGTGCAATGTTTCAAAATGAGCCACCTCGGTCCTTCCAGACCCTGCTGGCTAAGGAGGTATGGTCATTATTTCCGTGGTTATAACCGAGTTGTCAGTAGTGGTGCGTGGGAGGGGTTACATGGGAGCGAGGGTGCCAGACAGCACGCTGTCATGGGGCCCTTTCGCGGAGCTGAAGCCTTCAAGCCCCTCCTGCGAGGAGGCAGTCGTTTCAAAACAACCAGCTTGAGCTTCAGAGGCATTAGTGTCTTTTGTTCCACAGATTTCTTAGACTTTTTGCAATGGGAACTTAACTATGAAGATCTGATGGCCCCAGTAATCTTACTAGGTTTCATGTTTTACTCTGGCAAGGAAACAAAAACAAAACAAAACAAAACAAAAAACACAAAGTTTTAGAGACACTCTCGAATGCTTTTCTTATGTCTTAATGTTGTTCTCTTCCCCTGATGTTTTACTGCGCTAGGCTGCAGGAATCATGTTAACCAGTATGTAGTTTTCATTTTACATTATATCCGTAACTACCAGACGGGGCAAGAAAGAGAAAACTCGAAGACTGAGCCGAGTTTGCCTGAGTCGCCCAGCAAGTCCCTGAAAGGACCCAGGCTTCCCAGCGACGTGATTTACCCAGAGGGCCAGCTTCACCCTTGGATTTGGTGTTTCCTCTATGCTTCTCTTCTCAGCAAATGTAGATTCTTCCATAGCTCCTCAGGTCCCATTTTTGCTCATACCAGTTACCCCTGGAAACTTGGGGGGGAGGGTTTGTTGGTTTGTTTTTCTTTGTGTCTTTAATTTGCTCCTGGATTCAGAAGCCGCCTACCCCTGGGGTCTATCAGCCAAGCGCCGCAGATAATGGTTGCTAGTTAGTTGCTCTCTTAGACCCAAAGACAGATCCGAATATCCTAAATGCCTTTAGAAGTTCTCGTTTCACTTTAAAAATTCCTATCATTCTAGCCAGGAGGAAACAACCCCCATGTAGCACCTTATACCTCAGTAATGGACTATTACTATAATATTAAACTATCGCCCTCAGGAGCAATGGAGGAGTGCCCTTCAGAGAATCTCAGGGTGATATTCTATTCTTCTCCCTCTCTGAGCCACAGAAGAGCCAAGGAATAGTGTTCGCCTGCTGCGGCTCACTGATGGCACCGGCCCATCCGTATGCTAACATCACTTGCAAGGAGATACACTTAAAAGCCGAGGCCTGTTATTGTGGCTGTACTTCTAAATGAGGCACTAATGTTCACTGCTATCTGGGGAGGTGGCTCTAGGGCACTTCATTCAAGCTCTCCTGGCTTTCTGGGAGTGCTCCCTCAAGGGTTCTTCAAGCCAGCCAACCCACCAAAACCAAGGAGGCTACTACCACCGGCTGCACTGCTCACTGAGGGCTGCAGGAGACTTCTGTTATTAGTAGGAATGAGGACAGCGTCCATTCTTCCACCAGCGGATCAGGAGTGAGCATGATGAACTCACGTACAAAAACAAAAATGGGTCAACTTCAGGTGATCTTAAAAGCCCAATGTCATACAGAGGGGGGCATGTCTCTAGAGAGTCCGCCCTCCCTGCACTGTGCTCACCAAAAATACGAAGTGCCTCTGAGATCGTGTGAGATACTAGGCCAAACAGTCCAGCCGAGATAGTGGTCTGGGTGGGACGGTGTGTCACTGGTTCGTCGCCCAGCACCGTCTCCTCTGTATGGTGAGCAGCCGGCTAAGAATCGTGTGTTTAAGCAGCCGTCCTCCAAAGAGACAGTTGTGTCTTCCTTTCCTTCACGTGGCTTATCAGCTTGCATGTGTGCCCCTGCCCCCACTGCCAGGGCTCACACTACTCGGGGATTCCCAGCAGCGGAATTGGCTAGGCGTAATACACCAGCATCCCTATACCTGGAGCCTCCGGACGTCTACATTTGTAGAGTCTCCAAGCAAAACTCACAGCAATTGCAGCACCCCACAAAATAAGGGTACAAAATCCAAATGGAGCAGAGAAAACGTGGCATGAAGGCTGATCCCAGGAATTTACTGACTATGTATTTTAAAGAAGCTGGACGGACCTCAGTTTCGTTCCTGGAAAGGAATTTACAATAGATGCAGCAGCCAAAGAGGAAGTGGTTTTTGTCTACCATTAGCCTACCTACCACGTGCCTAAACCCTGTGGTCCTCAAAAGGTGAAGAACCGTCCACAGGAGGAGGGGCCCTTCGGATCTCTGGCCCCATCCCTTCAGTGGAAGAAAGGCAATGCCATGTCACCCTCTCCTGCTCTCTGATCTTGATAAAGAAAATGGAGGCCGGAAGCCGGAAGAAGCAAACCAGCATTTCCCAAGGGTACTGGGAGAAATCCTGCCTAGCTAAATTCCAGCGTGCACACGGACAACTTCCTGATGGACAGAGGTGGAGGTGAGGTGCGTAACACCAGGCACTTCCCACAGAAGTGCGGGCTGCCGCAGGGGTGCAGCTGAAGCAGGGGTCGGCCTCGCCCTCTGGGTGATGGGCTAGAACAAACCTGCAGGCTGAGAGTCCACACAGCCACCGGCTGGAGAGCTCTGCCTCTCTGAGCACAGGCCTGGAGCACCAGCAGCCCAGAAACCGGCGGCTCGAGGACCACTTGGAACCCTCTGGACGATCTTAGGGCTGCTCCCTAGTGATCCCTCCCAACCAAGAGAGGCCGAAAGGCATTACTAGTTCTTGCAAGATACCAAAACCATCCAACCGAGCTGGCTACCACGGTGGCGAAATCTCTCCTTTTTAAAGGGCTGGGAAGGGTTGGCTGCAGCTGGGATGGGCTTGCAACCTCATCTACAGCGACTCCCGCAAACGGACTCCGTGTCATTTCAGCCTACAGGATGGGGAGCGCTGGGAGGCGGCCAGCTGACCCGGCTAAGCGGACCGCACGCTCTCACTGATTGTCGTTCTGTTCTCTCCGCATTTTAGCTTTGATCACTTTGTGCCCCTCAGCCTGTCTTGTGGAATAAATGATAACGAGCAAATTAAAAAGGCACACTGTGCACCGAGGGGACTCGTCGGGCAGTCACTGTGATGGTCCAGGGCCACTCAGCTCCGGCCTGAGTCACCTGCAAGGAGAACCACTTCTTGCCATCAGGGATTCAGTGACAGGGATGGGGTTTCTTTAAAACCAAAACTGAGAAGTGTTGTCTGCCTTGGACTTCTGGGCAGGGAAGAAGTCACATTTCTCACAGCAAAAAAGAAGAAGAAGAAGAAGAAGGGGACATGTATTCAATATCAAACGGTGGCCATCAAAGTTTTCACTGACCTTTAATAAGTGACTTTTTATTTTCAAAATTAGAGTTCAATAGGGTGGTCCAGAAATCACTTTTATTATACTCAAGGGCCGTGATGCCTCTGCCTCAGGAATCTCAGTTCTGGTGAGAGCAGTGGTTCGGGAAACATCTCACGAGACACACCAGTCGGAGCAGAGTTCCCAAAGGCCAAGGTGGCCTGACAGTCACCTCGTGCTCCCAAGCACTGAGCAGCCAAAGCCTGTAAGCAGGGCAGGGGGCAGGGGAGGAAGCCACCAAGCAGCACCCTAGCGCTCTAGGCTGTGCGCCCCCGTGCCGTGTTCTGAGAGGAGGCAGTGTTCCCACCACTTCCCCAGGATAACAGTGCCCTAGTGTGGTCTCTCGACCGCCTAGGGATCAGCGGAGGACTTCCATTGAAAATAATGGAAATTCACATTGGTGCACTTTTGATCCTTAAAAGGCAAGTCTCTTTCGATCCTTGAAGATATTCTCTCAAGCCAGGACGGGTAAGGTGGGGAGGAGAGATGTTTAAAAAGGAGGATGATCCATTTCATCGAGCCAAGAGGCTGGGCTAGTTGGAAAGTCGGGGTAGCCTACACTGCTTCCTGTGGAGATGTCAGAGGTGGGTCCCCCAGCCATGGCTCTCAGCGTCTGGCTTACTCCCTGCCCTGCGTGCGCAATGACGCCCAAATTACTGTCCACCGTGTAATCCAGCCCATTGAGCAAAGGAGCGTGGGATGGCAGGGACGATATGGAGGATGGAGACTGGGGGATTCCATAGGGGCTCCCATCCCTCAAGTCCTGATAGGATTGTCCTGTCCCGTCCATGGAGAAGCTCCCATTCATTAACTGTCCGCCTGTAACGTCCCCCACGTTGCCATAAATCCTATTGGTGTGGCCAAGTTCTGAGAGAATTTGATCCTCTGTGGACAAAAGAACGGAGATTTATTGTCAGCCGCCAGGACTCCAGTGGTCCCTGTTCTTCACAACCTAGGAATACACATGACCAAGAAAGAAGCCCAAGGATGGCAGCTGCCTCGCTGCCGTGCATGAGTCAGACACCAACGTGTCACCCACAGACTGACCCGCATCAGGGAGGAAAATAAGAAACACCTGCAGAGACTAAATGCAGATCCCAGAAGACTGGACAAATGTTTGGGGAGTTTGTTGGTCCCATGGTGCTCATGTACTAAGATGGCTACAGCAAAGAATAGGAATGCCTGAGGTTTGTGGGTCATATGTTATCAACCTTACCAATGGAAACTACGTGCTGACAGGATTTAATATGAAAGCTTTCAAGCTGAGAAAAGGGTTGGTTTGGTTGGTTGGGAAAGAAGCAGGCCCATGTGGTAAGGATAGCTGAGGACCACTCTTAGGCATGTGTACGAAAATCCATCTCTGTTCCACCTGGAAAAGAGGTTCAACGGCAAAGGACTTGGTTTCTCTGTCGAATAAGCTCTTTACTGGGGACAAAGTGTTGACGTGAGGAAGGCAAATGGTCCTTCTTGTTTTTTGATGAATTTCATTAAGGGTTTCTAATGGAATCTGTGCTACCTAGAAGAATTCACCTCTCCAACAGAGGCGAGCACTTTTAGTCTTAAGAAATGAAGAGTTCTATAATTACCCAGAGAGACCCCTGACCTGTCAACCTGGGGACCCAGCTGCACCCAACAGAAAAGAGCTACAAAGCAAGACTTAACAATCCTGCCTGCTCCAGACGTTGATTTTGCAGCTCAGATGAGATTAAATGGCTTTCCTAACCCCACCAACAGGACTGGAGGGTGAGCATAGGCCCTTGAGCCCTTCCCAGGGCCCCGCAGGGCAGGCCTCTAGAGTGAGCCACAGTCCTCTTGGGGCATCGCGCCCTGGTGGGCAGCTTGTTCTGTCCTCTGCCCCCCAACCTCCTCTTCTGTTCCCACCCCAGGCCTGTGCACCAATTCCCATCAAGCCTCCCCAGACTGGACTTCAACACGCATTCCTTCTGAGGGCCTGCCCTAGGCCTGCCCCCTGCTCCAACCTGAAAATGCGAAGGGGCGAGGAGAACTCATGCCCTTTAAAAGGAAGCAGAGAGACGAAGGCTCAGCTCCACTGGAAAACAGCCATTACTTGGCCTTTTGCCCATACCTGTCATCCGATACGGCAGGGCCCTCTGTGGGGGCCACAGGCTCGCTGTGGGGACAGTCATGTCTCCGACTATAAAACTGTGCTGAGCTTCCCCCAGACACATGCACGGTCAGCTGTGTTCACTGAACCCCACAACACCACTGTGAGGTGGGCAAGGACGCAGTTCATCCCCATTTATAGAGGGGGAAACTGAGGCTCAAGAAAAGTGAATTGGCTTGAGAGAGCCACAATCAGCAACCAGACTTCCGACCCCCAGCTCCCTACTCTTTCTATCCACCCACGACAGAAGACCTTCCACAGCTGAGGACTCAGTACATGAGAACAGTTACGGCTTTTTGCAAACAACCTCCGGATCCGAAACATGCAGGAATTTGCAGTTTTGCTGATGCACAAATCTGAATGTAGCGCATGCTGCGAAGCTTATGTGCAGGGGACAGGATGAAGTGAGCAGTGGGGGAAGGGATTTCAGAAGCGAGGCCTGCCCCCTTCTCACAGGCACTCACAGTATTGACTTCCCAGGGCATGGGGCCTATAGAGCATGTCCTCCCCAACCACCACCAGGAAAGGAGAGAGGGGTCACTCTAGGGGATCCCGGGAGGGAGGCCCGTGCCCCTGCAGAGGAGGGAAATGCAGGGCTGAGACACAGCGGTCTGTTTACGGCTTCCCCCGGGCTGGTGAGAGAGAGCCCCAGTCAGCAGGAAAGGAGGGGAGGCCTTGGGGCCCACGGGCCTAGGGAACCCGGCTTCCACATTTCAGCAGCAGAGCTCTCTTGTTCCCTACTCCTTGTCCCACTGACGCGGCCTCCCCATCCCCACCACCGCCCCCCTCCTTTGCTGCGAGTCGCAGGGAAGAGCCTATGTGCTGGAGGCAGCCGTCAAGGCCTCAAGAAAGATCCCTCCTGAGCGTCAAGAATTACTGTTTCCCAGGGGCCTTTCCTAAGGCCTCGGCCTCGCCCCTCCAGCCCTGCTCACCTCGGAAGCTCAGCTCACTGTCACTAACCCCACAGTCCTCGGCAGAACTCTCCTTCTCCTGCTTGCTGCCTCCCCGGCTCCTCTTGACGCTCTTATAGAACTGCCCCCAGCGATGCCGCCCCGCGTCCTTCTTCAGGCGCTTCTCCTTGGCCCTTCTGTTCTGAAACCAAACCTGCCGCACAAGCAGAAGGGACACACTCGGGCGGTGTCCGCCACAAACCCAGAGCCCCCAGGGTCCCCAAGACAGGCAGCTGGAGCCAGGCCCTGAAGCCTCCGTGGAGTTCAGGGCCAGGAGGGTGATGTGTCCACGACTCCCTCTGCCTGGGCCTCAGGACTCTGTCCCTGTTTCCACAAGCTTCCCAGGGTCACGGCCCGAAGCCCAGCAACCCGGGCGCGCCCTGAGCCTCGCCCTTGTAGCGTGTAGAGGGCACAGGACACCGGGGCCCTGTCCCAGGCCCAGCAGGAGGGCGCAGGCCTGGGGCCCCGAGAAAGCAGAGGAGGCCAGGGCGTCTCACCTGTACGACCCTCATGTCCAGGCCGGTCTCCGAGGACAGCTGCTCCCTCACGTGCCGGGCAGGCTTGGGGGAGTTCTTGTAGGCGTTCTTTAACGTCTCCAGCTGCTTGGCTGTGATGGTGGTCCGGGGCCGCTTCGCTCCGGCCTCAGAGTCATCTGCGGTGAAGACCACTCCTTACAGGGCTCTGCCTGCCCAAAGCGGCTGGGGCTCGTCCCCCTTCCTCCTCTCCTCAAGCAGCCCTGCCCGCCGTGGGCAGAGCCGCGGGCCAGAACGGTGAACGACAGAGTGGCACGGTCCCCACCCCCACGGAGCCCTCTCCTCACCACGGGCCCTCCCGACTCACAGGAACATGAGGACAACAGTCCCTCCCTCAGCTCCCCACCCTTCTCAGTCCCCCGGGGCTCCCACCAGACCCAAGGTGCGCAATTCCATGCGCTTCCCTGTCCTGGCAAACACTCTGATTGGACGTCCCTGTGGATCGGTAGCTGGGCTGTGAAGGCGAATGAGCCAGGGTGGGTGAAGTGCGTTCTGGGCCGCCCCAGACGCCCCTGCCCCTCCTGCCCGCAGGCCCCTTCCCGGTGGCCTCCCTGGGCTCAGCGGGGGTGACCCCTAAGCGGTGTTCATCAATTATGGGTCAGAACGCGTGAGCGGGTTGTAATGTCAACCGAGAACCTTTTGAGGAAGTAGGACGGATGGGATGAGATGGGACAGATGAGGGCAAGCATCGCTTCCAGGACTTGCTTAGTGCTCACTGTTTGAATAGGTGTGGTGAGCTGAAAGGTAAAATGAGTTCCTTACTCTGGGTCACAGCCAAAATTTTTAGAAAACCACCGGTCTAAAGAGTGCTCAGGACAACATACTTGCGGATCAGCCTTCAGTGGATTCTGAGAAGAATACTGTCAGAGGCTGGTTTGTTCAGTCAGGCACAGAGGCACCCGGGTGCAGTCAGCAGCACACAGCCAAGTGCAGACGGCTCATCTCCTCTCCCGGCACTAGACTTACACCCATCCTCTCTGCATGGCATCCCCGAGTCAGCAAAGAGTAGGTCAGCCACCGTGTCCCTGGCTCTCTGGGTTTTCTGTGCTTCCTCCCCTGTGTGTCCTATAAGATGTCTCTACTACATTCCCACCCTGTTTCTCTCTTCCTTCTTTCCCATTCAAGAAAACCCTCTCTTAGGAACAACGATAAGCCAATGTTTGCTAAGCACTTACTATGTGCCTAGTGTGATCTGAGAACTGTGTGCATTCAGCACTCACGACAGTTCTGAAAAGGTTTTCTTGCAGCCCAAAGACTTGGGCTCAACCTTCTTGTTGAGTTGAGTGAGTGATGTGGGCGAGTTACCTCCCCACTCTGAAGCCTGGGGCAATGCCGTCTGCCCTAAGTTGGGCAGCGTGTTGTACAGCCCGAGTCCACACTGCAGTCATGCACACAGCAGAGGGAGGACGAAGTCCCTTGTCCTCTCTTCTCCTTGGGCTGTTTTCTCCTCTAGCAGAGCTATTATCGTCCGCAACCCCCTGCCACCCCATCCCTCCCTTGGAGCCCTGGATCCAAAGAGAAAGGCTTTTAGAGCCATCGTGGGAGAAACTGAGGAAAGCCTCCAAAACTCTCTATATTTCAAACTCTGTTATAAGGAATCAATCCCTTCTGCCCATATTTACAGAGATAACAGCATGCCAGCGTTTGATGCCAGTATGAAATAGTGCACTTTAAAAATACCTACATAGGCTTTAGATATAAAATTTGAAATCATAAAACCATCAGAAAATTTTAATTCATCAAGAATTGCCTAATTTTTAAATAAGCTGGCCTCGTGATTTAGAAATTGTTGTCACCATGGCTAGATGGCAGTGCCACTGGGATATACCCGTCATCCTGGGCTGGTGGCGCACTGGGATATACCCGTCATCCTGGGCCGGTGGCCCCTCTGTTCAGAACTGCTGTCTACGTCCATAGGACTTCCTTCTTGCGATTATGGGAACTATTATGCTGTTATTTTAACATTCACTGTTATTATAATTTAAAATCTTTTTTATATCCTATAACAATGTCATCCAAGTATTCATTAAGTAGTGGTGGCAGTGCTCATGCTGAAAAATGTACCCAAAAATCAATAACTTTGGTACGGAAGTTAAATGTGATAAAACGCTATGAGGAAGGCCAAGCGAGACCATGATATCCTAGGCTGTTAATTTAGGAGAGAGCATTCTGCAAGGTATTAGAGATAGTGCTGAGAAAATAAAAAGTAGCATTAAGGCAAAGATACACTTCACCGGTTATGGATTTATGTGCTTCCAGAATACATCCCCCCCTCCTACTTTTTACATTAATTCCTATGGGAAAATTAGTCTTAAAATATGTTAGTTTTGAATTATGCAGGGTCTCCTAGCACTTGTCCCCGGCATAAAATGCAACCTCATTATATTGAAAATGCAAATATCCAGGGAGATGTAACAAATGAACAAAATCATTCACACTAAGGTACAAATAGCTGATATTAGGTCCTTTGTGTAGCACCAGGAAGGGAACTATAAGCCTGAAAGAGGGTTTAGATTAGCAAGGAAGAATTAAAACATAAAAAAAAAAAAAAAAAAAGCCAAATGTCCCAAAGCAGATAAAGGTCCCCTGCTGCACTAAGGATCACTCAGATTTCACAGGATGGGCTGGGCCCTGCCCACCAACAGCCAGAGGCAGGAGGAACACGTCAGGAATGCTGTGTAACCTCCTGCTACTTGAAAACCTACAGCAGATCTCACCTCCCTGCTTGGTCGTCTTCCTCGCTGGTCTCACCCTCCTTCAGCATCCCGTTCCACAAGCCTCATCCTATTTAACCCTCAGGAAACAGCTCCATGTGGCAGGTGCTGTTCCCCGTCTCCTACTGACCCTACTGAGCTGAGAAGACAAGACTCAACCAGTTACACGACTGGCCAGGGGACCCCCACGTTAGTGACTGAGCAGCAATGCCCACCAGCCTCTGATGCCAAATCCAGAGTCCTACAGAGGTCTGCTATGGCACAAATGATCCTTGATGAAAAGTGTGCACCTGACTGTCATTCTTGCCTCCCCAGCTAAGTCTCCCCCTCCTCTGGGACCATCCCCAGCAGCGGTGGATGCCAGGCCGTGGATGCTCAGGGTCTAAACAAGGCCTCTGATGAGGAGAAGCAGCCTCCCGCCTGGAGGGAGCTCATGCAATTCTTAGTATCTCTGGGGAAGGGCATCAGAGGTCCAAAGGCAGCTGGGATCTCTGAGTCCATCTGCCTTGATGGTTTATCCCCGACAAGATGCCCTAATCTTCTATGACATCAGAATCGATTCCAAAGCTCTAGGAGAAGAGAGACGACGCCCCTGACTCCGGCACCCCTGCGGTGCCTTCCTGCCCGCCGCCCACCAAAGCTGGCTGCCTCACCAAAAGGGCCTCTGTACCTCTGCCTCCTCACCACCACAAAACCCTCACTTGAAACCGTGGTTACTGGGCAGAAAAATCAGTTTCTCCATGTATGGATCAGATCTATATAACACACATGTGCCAGGAAAGATCTAGAAGGAGATGCATGAAATTTGTTGTTGCTTTGCTTTTTGTTTTTTGGGTTTTTGTTTTCATCAAGCCCAGAGCTGTCCAGAGCTGCTTTCTGCAGTCACACCCTGAGTTGATAAAGATTCTAGTCAAAGGCAAATGGCCTTGATGTTTTGTGAATTTTGTGCATCTGAGATCCCCCAGGCTGCGTTTGGCCAAATGCCAGATCTGGAGCCAGGGCAAAGGGCACACCACCTGGGGGCCCAGCTGTGAGTGAGGAGCCTGAGGTGGGGCTACAGGAGACAGGGAGTCAGGCTTGGCCTTTCTGGGGGTTCAGAGCTGTCTAGGCCCAGAGCAGCCGCTGCCTCGGCTGACCACGTGAGGGCAGGTTTTCCAGGTGTGGCGACCACGTGCTGGGTGGGGCCTGACATCAGCCTCAGCCTTGCAGGGGTCTCTGCCGAAGACCCTGGACGATGGCCCTGAGGGGGCTGGGGGAAGGGGAGGTGGACGGGAAGTTATATGGCAGATTGGAGCCTCCCAAGGCGCAGACTCGCCGAGCGCTTGATCCTGCATCAGGGACTTCGGGAGACGCAAGGAAGGGGGAGACCCTGCCCTCGACAAGCCTGAGGTCTGACAGGGGAAACAAGACAGTTGACTGAAATAGAAGCTGACTTGGGCCAACACTAGTGCTCTCACTCAGTGAGGCCTTGGAGGCGTGGGAGTGCGGAGGAACACGTGAACCCCAATACCCGAGGCAGATGAGCAACCCCAGTGTCCACTGGGAGACAGCGCCCCCTCCCAGGCCCACCCCAGGCAAGGAGCCACCGACACGAAAAGCACGAGGCCCCTGGCTGTTCTTAAGCCCACCAAGCAGTGGAGGGGACAGCACGCTCTCGCTGACCGGAACCTGATCGGTGAAGCCAGCGGGTGCAAAAGGGTGGGGGGTGTGGAGAATGAACCGTCCTGCAGAGATCTGGGGATGCTTCTCCGAGGAGGCAGGGCGCCAGCGAGCAGGGCTCCAAGGGAGCAGGGCTCCTCCAAGGGATTGGCCGCCAGGACCGGGGAGGAGCGGGCAGCGGGCGGCCCCGGGGCAGAGGGGGCGGGGCAGGGGTGGGGGGAAGCTCACCGTTCTGCTTGGCCGTCTCGTAGTCCTCCTTGCACACCAGCCGCCCGTCCTCCATGAGGTAGAACTCGTCCCCCGTGGCCAGCTGCCGGTTGCAGATGATGCAGGCGAAGCAGTGCAGGTGGTAGACGAAGTCCTGCGCCTTGCGCACCACCTGGGTCGGGGGGATGCCCTGCTGGCAAGCCGTGCATTTTGTGCCGAAGCGCCTGTCAAGGCAGCAGGAAGGGACTGGAGCTTAGTGTGTGTGTGTGTGGGGGGGGGGGTGTCTGGCTGCCCCCCACTTCCTATCATATCAGCCCCTCTCCTGCCCACCGCTCTGCGATGTCCATGGGCGTCAAAGCCTGGGCCACCCGGTGCTTACCATCCGGTCCCCTCTGTCTCTGGCTAGCCTCATGGCTCTGTGCCCCGGGCTCTTTCCCCACAAAATGAAGAGGCCGGATCAGAGCCAGTCTCCCGTGCCTCTTCCGGGCTGACAAGCCAGGGGCTCCCGCATGCCCGGTTAATAGCCCTCTGGGTCCCCTCTGAGCAGGCTGTTTCACCCTCCACATCCTGGTCTTTGACTGTATGGTGAGGCCTAGAGGACCAGCGCCACGGGGCCACTGTGTGTGTCCACGGGCTGGTGTGCAAAAAGCATCCAGCTAGCACCTCTTTATGCTCCCGCAAGAGGAGCCAGGAGACAGCACGTGCCAGCGTCCGTGCTGGAATTCTGGAGAAACTTGACTTTGGCAGCAGGAGCAGGGATCTCCCGAAGGCTTCTCTGTCCTGCCTCTCCCCTCTGTCTGGCACACGCCAAAGCTCTCCATGCCAACCGCCATCCCCTACCCATGTACAGCCCCTGAAATGCGCCGGTCTGAGGTGGTCCCAGGAATCTGCATGTTCACACCCCTATGCCGTTCAGGACAAGGAGTCTACAGACCTCTGTTTGCACAGTGCTGCTGTGGCCCTCTCCCTGGTCTACACCTTTCTGGACCAGCACTGAGGCGAGAGGAAGGCGCCTACCGCCACCCTGGGCCAAGGGCGGGAGGGCAGGAGAAGCAGACACATTGAAAATATAGGCCAGTGGGGTCATTTAAGCCTCCTTCCCACGCTGCCCACAGACATGGAGCCTCGCCGGTGATCGTGGAGGCCAGAGGGGAATCTGGGGCCAGTGTAGACATGGGTGATGAAGGGGGTGCTCCACTACAGGTGAGTCTTCCCTCCTTCAGGAGGGAGGCGGGAGGGGTTGGA
Organism: Lynx rufus; assembly: GCF_022079265.1. Lineage (NCBI taxonomy): Eukaryota > Metazoa > Chordata > Mammalia > Carnivora > Felidae > Lynx > Lynx rufus. The sequence goes on along the minus strand of NW_025814829.1, from coordinate 35,939,785 downwards.
GAGGCAGGGGCAGAGTTTAAAACAGCAATCAACCTAATTATTCATGACATTTCACACAGCAGAACTTTATCTTCTTCAGGATGAAAGACTTCGCCTAATGGATCTGGGGAAGGTTTGATTTTAATGGTCCTTTTAACTAATGCTTATAGGCAGCCTGATTTCCCCTGAAAGGACAGTACATATTTCATCCACATTAATACCAAATAAATTAATTATGGTCATGGCTATCATGATGAATCCCAGATTAATGCAGAATGATGGGTCTCTTATGCAGTAATGATACCTGCTGGGGGGCTGCAGGGGCCTGGAGCAGGCGTGGCCAGCTGCGGCTTCAGAAGCTCCCCTCCCGGGAACAGTGTCACAGAGAGAGAAGTGGGGGGGGGGGTCTCTAAGTCTAGAAGTGTGGCCCAGGGGACTGCTTCTCTGAGATGAGGTCTGAGAAGGGTGTTGGGGTGTGAGGGGCTGGGGCATCTGGCTTGGAAGGACCCCAGACCCCTGAACTCCTGGAAAGTCTCTTGGTGTGGCGAGGAGGAGGTGGAGGGGGGCCTGCGGGTGGCTCAGGAGCAGACCTCCAGAGCAGATGTTCTTAGCCCGAGGCTCAGGACGGGCTCTGCAAACCACCCCGGAGTCATTCAGATTTGTGCATCATGAGGGGTTTCATCAGATTCTCAAAGGAGCACAGGATCCAGGAAAGGAGAGTTAACGTTTGTTGAATGAATAAATCAGCAAATAGAGACCCATGCTTTTAGAGGATGTACACGGAGATGCTAAATCTGAGGATGGAGAACAAAGTAGACTGTCGCGTCTAGAAAGTTCTACACCTCCCAGAACACGTGCGAAACCAGGCTTCTTCAACAACTGCTGTCTAACCAGGTCATTTGTGTTAAAGGGGCAGGTAGGCAGGCACCCGGTTGTATCCTGTGTGAGTACGTGCTTGTGTGCGTGTGCGTGTGTGTGTGTTGGAGGGACAACGTGCGTGTGCGTGTGCGTGTGCTTGTGTGTGTGTGTGTATATGTGTTACTAGAGTGTGTTTTCAAAATGCCTGCAGTTTGTGTATCTTGTCCCGGCCAATTCACACTCCCTGGAAGCCCTCCCACATAAAACACTAAGAGTCCAGTGTCCAAATCCTTTGCTGCTGATGCTGGAGCCACAACAGCTCCAGAGAGTTCTCCAGACACCAAGTCTGATCTTGTTGAGGCGAGGAGCGCTAAGGGGAGGCTCCAGAACACAGTGAAGACCCCCAGTGGCAGTGCCCTGGGAGAGGACCACGTCTCTCTCACCACTAAGAAGCAGACCGTGGCTTTCAGTAACCAGAGCCCCAGAGACATGAAAGATAACGGGGGTATAAATTTAATCTACATACCGACAGTGATTCATGCATAAGGGTGGCAAGTGCACAAGAAAAATGAAAAATAAATGGACTTTCCCACCAGCTTTTTTTAGCAATTGAAGCAATTTTCCTGATTGTGGGATTTATACCGATGGTAAGTGGAAGTTGCTCCTTATTACCTTCCTCCCCTGGAGCACAGCCAGCAGGATCCTCGATGAGGGGACTCTGGGCACCCCCTTAACCTGCAGGGCTCCCAGAGCGCCAAGGGGCACCCCCGCCACCTGCTGGTCAGAGCCCGTGGCCCCAGAAAAAGGTGCTGCCTTGTTGGAGAGGGAGGGTAGTGAGGACACTGTCCCCGAGCTCCCAGAGCTTAGACCAGCCGGGGTCACAGAGGAGACAGCCGTGCCTGGATAAGCTGGATGACTCCTTCCGTGACAGGCAATAACGAGACGGCCATAGTTTAAATCCCCTGGTCCAAAATAAGGTAAAACTGTGAGCTTGGCTGCTGAGAGAGGCAATGTCTAACCAACCTGACCACATTTGAAGGACACTGGAGTGGGGGTGGAGCTGGATGCCAGCCAAGGAAGAGGCTTCCTTTTTTTTTTTTTTTAAATGTTTTACTTATTTTTGAGAGAGAGAGAGACACAGTGCGAGCCAGGGAGGGGCAGAGAGAGAGGGAGACACAGAATCCAAAGCAGGCTCCAGGCTCTGAGCTGTCAGCACAGAGCCTGATGCGGGGCTCGAACCCGCGAACCATGAGATCACGACCTGAGCTGAAGTCAGACGCTTAAGCAACTGAGCCACCCAGGTGCCCCAAGAAAAGGCTTCTGAGAGATTTCCCAGGCAGTACCCCCTTCCTCCTGTCCCCAAGCACCTCCTATGTGCAGGGCCCTGCCTTCTTGCTGCAACCTGCCGTGCCCTGCTCACCAGAAGGACCGTCTCTCTGGCCAGGCCTCCAGGGACACCCGGTCTCCCCAGGGAAAGCAGCTACAGGTGATCCAAATGACAAAGAAAATGCGAGGAAGGACTTACTAATGGCCCAAGTTCCTTTCCTACTCAGACCAACATCACTGGAAATTCTCTTATCCCTGCCCAGCTTGTAGTAGACAGGCAACAAAGACCCACTGAACGAGCAAAGGAATAAACACATGAACTCCTTAAAAAGTGTGTTTGGGGCAACTGGGTGGCTCAGTAGATTAAGCGACTGACTCTTGGTTTCACCTCAGGCCACGATCTCAAGGTTCGTGAGTTTGAGCCCTGCATCAGGTTCCATGCTGGCAGTGTGGAGCCTGCTTGGGATTCTCTCTTTCTCTCTCTCTCTCTCTGCCCCTCCCCTGCTCGTATTCTCTCTCTCTCTCAAATAAATTAACTTAAACAAAAAAAGTAAAACAAAACAACAAAAACAAAAAAACAAAAGTGTGTCTGAACCATCGGGGAAGGACACAGAACACAAGAACTCCCGTCAAAAGCTTTTCCGAGAAAGGACTCAAACCCGGGTTGCAGTGAGGCCGCAGTGGACGAAAATACAACTTTGCATCCCGCTTTGTGCCATCATCATGCGCATTCGACAGATGTCATCTGCGTGTCCAACGTAGAGGCAGGTATTACGATACCTGCTAACAGATGAGAAACTGAGGCTCAGATGGTGAGGTGACGGCCGCGGCTCACAAAGGCAACGAGAGAGAGAATCGGGCTTGAACTCGGGCTTCTGAGAGCTCTGCTGGCACATGGCAGGCATCACAGCAAACCTCCACTGGGAAGCCAGCCGTGCTGTCCCTACCCCAGAAGGGAACTTGGGGAGAGGAGCTCTGAGCTGCTCTGAGCCCCAGAGTATGCGGCCCCCAGACCTGCAATGCAGGGGCTGCTCTGGGACCCTTCACCCCCGGGGTGACCCCCAACACAGCGACCGACCCTGCCTGCCCCTTCCACACTTCTGCCCCCTCCGAGGGCGGGCCTCAGGGGCCTAGGCCACTGGCTAAGGAAATGCACCAGATGTCAGCCAACAGGGGCCAGGCCCGTGTCCTCAGTCTCACCCTTGGGTCCAGTGCTCAGCCTGAGCTCCCATCTGCCCATCTACTTGTCCACCCCTGCTGCTGTCGACAAGCCTGGTCGGGGGGGGGGGGGTGGACTATCCTGAGGGTGTCTGGATCCTGCAGAAAGTGGGCAACAGGCAGGCCCTGCACACCTTCTAGAAACTGGTGCATGTAAATCCTATACCTTGAATGTTCTGGCACATTCTGATTTTAAGTTCTGTCCGATCCCAGGTTCCCTACGCTGGACACTGAAATGCTACTAACGAAAGCAGTTCCCAAGTACTAAGCCCCTACCGTGCACCCCTGTGTGTGCACACCTGTGCTTAATCCACAGACCGCTCCCTGCTACCTCATGGCGGTCATCCCAGCACCTCCCCCTCACCTCCTCCACCCCCCCAGCCTCCCCCCGCCGTGAATTTGGTCCTGTCCTTCCTGCCATAATGCTTGGTGACTTCGATATCCACGCAACAGTCCTTCCTGCCCCTGCTCCCTCAATTCTCTGACCTCTTCCTCTGAAGGTCATGGCCACTACCCTTCCTCAGCCACTCATCCCCTAGTCCACTCAGACCTTCTGTTGGCAGGAACTGCGGTGCCTCCAGCGGTACTTTCCAGCCATCACGCCGTCTTCTGGACCTTCTAGTTCCCTCCCCGAGGCACCAAGCCCCACAGCTCTGCTGACGCAGGGTCCAGCTAGTGCTCCCGCTGTGCTGTGCACGGGTCCTCGCTCCCCTCCTGGCCCGGCTTCCTCCTCACCCAGCAAGGCCTCTGCTTACTAACCCCTCCCTTGCACACAGCCTCACCTCACCACCCCGCTCGCCACCCTCTGCCTTCTCCACCAGACAGGGAGTAGACACAGCACCTCACCGACGAGGCTCAGTTCAAATCTGTGACCCGTGTCTCAACAGGGCCCGGGAGCCACAGGGAGGTGTACTCCCTAGTGCATTCACTCTCCTGTACTCCCAAACACCTCCTCTCTCCAGCTCCCCGCCCCCAACCCCTCAGCCAGTGGCTTCCCATTTCCCAGGGAAAAGGGGCACTCAGCTGTCCTGTCTGGCCACCCATTTGTCCTGCCTTCCCTCTGCTTCCTACCCCAGAACCACCTGTGCCCCTGTTCAAGGCCAGCTGCCCACTTAGGCACGGAGTCCCTTTCTTCCTGCCTAATAAGATCATTCCTCCAGCAACTGTTCCTTTTGCCCCCACGTGATTAATTTCCCCTCTCAACTAGATCCTACCCAGCAGGCTATTATTTCTGCCACTTCAAAAACCCTCTCTTGGCCCCGCATCTCCCTCCATCTACCACCCAACTTCTCTACTCCCTGTAGAGCAAAATTCCCCAAAAGAAGGGTCTAATGCAAGGTCTCTAATGTCCCTGTTCCCACTCTTCTGTCTTTTTTTTTTAGCTTATTTATCTATCTTGAGAGAGACAGACAATGTAAGCAGGGGAGCAGGGAGAGAGAATCCCAGACAGGCTCCAGCAGTGGAGACCCACGGGGGCTCAAACCCATGAATCGCGAGACCATGACCTGAGCTGAAACCCAGAGCCAGAAGCTTAACCAACTAAGCCACCCAGGCACCACCTCCCCCGCCCCACCACTCTTTTCTTGAATCCACTCTGATGGTTAGTTAATTTTATGTGTCAACTTGACTGGGCCATGGGGTGCCCAGATATTTGGTCAAACATTATTCTGAGTGTGTCTTTGAGGGTGTTTGGGGATGAGATTAACATATGAATCAGTAGGTTGAGTAAAGCAGATTGCCCTCCCCATTGTGGCTGGGCCTCATCCAATCAGCTGAAGGCTTGAATAGAACAGAAAGGCTGACTATCCCAAGAACGAGAGGAAATTCCTCCTGCCTGACTTCCTTGAGAGGTCACATTGGCTTTTTCCTGCCTTTAAACTTGAACTAAAAAATCAGCTCTTCTTAGACCTCAACGCTGCTGGTTTCTGGACCAGAATTTACACACTATCAGCCCTCCTGGGCCTCCAGCTTGCTGACTGCAGATCTCAGGGCTTCTCTGACTCCAAAATCACATGAGCCAATCCTTATAATAAATCTCTTTATATTACACACACACACACACACCACACACACACACACACACACACACACACACAGCCTGCTGGTTCCATTCTCTGGAGAACCCTGACTGATACACACTCCAGTCAGGTGTCACCCACCAATCAACCCAAACTGCACTTGCCAAGGTCACCCATGACCCCAGCGTTGCTGGCCCAGTGATCAGGTCTTGTCTCCCCTGACTTTTCGATGGCATTGGCTCTCTCCCTCCTCCTTAGAACATTGTGCTCACTTGGCTACAGGACCAGCTCTCCTGGCTCTGTCCCTTCTCCCCCACCCCCCACCCCCCAGCAGCCTCTCCTCCACTACCCCACTCTCTGGGGACTTCACTTCCACCTCTCACCCAGACCTCTCGCCTAGCTCAGACTGGTATATCCCACTGTCTCTTCAGCCTCTCTGCTTGGATGTCTGACACCAAACTCCTGATCCTCCCCAGAATCTGCACCACCCCCGCCCCGCCCGCGTCAGAGAATGGTGATTTCATTCTTCCAGTGACTAAGGCTGAAAGCCTTGCACACGTCCACCCAATATGTCAGCAAACCCTGTCGGTTCTACCCAAAATTCGGCCAAGAATTGGACCACTTCTGACCATCTGTACCTCTGCCTCCCTAGTTCAGGGCCCCATCACGCCTTGCCCACCACTAACGGCTCTCCTGGCTTCAGCCCTTCCCCCCACAATGGCCACAGTGATCCCATCTCACTCCCCTGCTCCACACCTTCCGGTGGCTCCCCCCTGGCTCAGGGTAAAAGCTGATGTCCCTTTACTGGCCTCCGAGACCTTCCAAGACTACCTAGCCTCCTCTCCTACCACTCTGCCTGCTCACTCGCCCGGCCACACTGGCTCCTCGGGCTTCCTCAGCTCGGGGTGCTCTTTCCCCAGTTACCTACATGGCTCACGTCTGCATTTCCTGCAGGTTACCCCGCAAACGTCACCTTCTCCGGGGGCATTCCTTGACCACCCCCATGCTCCATCCAGCACTTCCTTCCACATCTCCCCCGGATGCACCTCACCGTTCTTGTTTGTCTACCCGATCTCTCCATGCCCAGCAGGCACCGTATCTGATTTGTTCACCGCCAAGTCCAGTACCTCCAGCAGTACCGGACCAGGACACGTGTTCTGTGAAGAGCTGGTGAATAAACAAGGAACGCCTATGCCTGTGGTACGCATTAATTCTCGTCCCCCATTTGCGCATGAGGAAATAAGTTCAGAGAGGGTCGATGACGTGCGAGAGACCACACAGCCGGAAACAGTGGAGCTGGGATTTGAACCCGATGTTCTTCGTTACTCGGCCATCAGGAGGCAGCTGGGGGGTGTGAGCCCAGGCCCACGCCAGCGACTGCGTGTGCGGGCTGACGCGGCACAGTGCACTGTCCTGAGGAAACAAAATACTGCATAACTTAATTTTATGCTTTAATTGCTTGGTGGTGATTTACTGCGGGCTGTATATTTTTTTCCCGGCTGACACTTCCCTACACGTATTTCTTTTATCTATCACCACACTTGACAGGTAAGTTGCTGATATTTACTGTTACTGTATGTACCAGTATTTCCAACATATATCACCACCCCAGCCATGTCACGGGCGCATAAAGTTCTGCCCCAGAACGGCCAGCCTTCTCCAGACATAGACAGGGGCCATATTTGGAGAAGGCCTGACACCAGGTAATATCAGAAGCTTCAGGAGTAGAAACACAGCCCCCCCACGACACACGCTCCCAGACCCATTGGAACTGCCCCCACAGCGCTCTGCCTTTTGCTGGGGAGGGTTCTTTCTTTATTTTTTAGGTGTATTTATTTTGAGAGAGACAGTGGGGGAGAGCTGAGAGAGAGGGAGAGAGAAAAAATCCCAAGCAGGTCCCATGCTGTCAGCGTGAAGCCGGATGCAGGGCTTGAACTCACAAACCTCAAGATCGTGACCTGAACCAAGGCTGGACACTTAACTGACAGAGCCACCCAGGTGCTGTTGTTTTTTTTTTAAATATGCTTTTCTTCTTGATAAACATTCAATATTATCCTGAGGTGGATGCTACTAGAAAAGTTTTAGAACCAGTGACCCAGTCCAACCCCCTCATTTAACACAGAACAAAACTGGGGCCCAGAGAGGGGTAGTAACTTGTCCAAGATCACACAGCTCAGTTAGTGGCAGAGAAGGGGCTAGGGAGCCCAACTCCCCCTTTCCCTCAGTCATGCTCCACCCTCCCCCCATTCCCAGCTGGGGATAGATTTGCTTCCCAAGAGGTAATGGGACATCGGATCCGGATCCGACCCTCTTCTGCAAGAGTCCAGCCCACCTCCCTTAGTTTCGGCAAACACGCATCAAGCACATAGTACGCAGGCAATTTCATGCGAGCTACCTCACTTAAACTGCACAATGGCCCTCCCAGGTAGGTATTTCCATTCCCGGATGGGGACAGGCTGGGAGCTGTTTCCGGCTCAACTACACTCCCCCTCCTTCCCACTCCTACCTCCTGGCACCTACTCTGCTCACTCCAGGCTAATTCCTCTCTGCCCAGGTGTTCACGCAGCTGTCACCAAGTTGCCCTGTGCAGAGGAACCACCTGGGATGTCTGCTTACAACTGGAAGAGCCACCCCGACTCCTGACCCCGGGCCCAGCGTCCACAGTTAGCAAGGCCCCCATGCAGACCACAGAAGCCCTGTGTCACAGATGTCTCAGCACCCCTGTGGCATCTGCAGGTTGCTTGTTGATTCTTGAGTCCCCCAAGACCTAAGGACCCATTCTCAGTGGTGGTGTGGCAGGGACATTCAGGGACGGAGGTCCCATCTGACTCCTCACACCAGACTGACCTGCCGCGCTGACACGTCGCTCGGGCCACAGAGCCCAGCTCTCATTCGCCTGTGGCTTCTCCTCAAGTGGGGCTCCCAGGGCCACAGAGTCAGAGCCACAAGCCAGACACTGGCTCTCGTGGGACCCTCCTGCGTGACCTGGGCCAGAGAACCAGCAGGAAATGAGGTGGAGCCGGATCACAGCGGCCAAGTGCTGGGCAGGGCATTTGGGGAGGCCTGGCAGGAAGAAGCTTCCAGCTGCACAGAGGGGAGCTGACAGGGGCTGAGAGGGGGCAGAGGCGGTGGGAATAGAAAGAGCTGGGAGCCCGTGACCGAATGCCTGGGGTGGAGATGAAGGAGAGGGCAGGTGGTTGAACCTTCACCAAGGAGGAGATGGGGGCCACCCCCCCCCACCACTGGCTGGTGTGTTTTCCTGGGATGAAGAGGCTCCTCCACACGTCCCACCCCCGAGGAACCCAGACCCCTCTCTGCTTGGGGACCCGTTTCCACAGCTCAGATGCCATCTCACTCCCAGGTTGATTTGCAACCACTTGGCTCCAGATTCCCCAAGGCCGAAAAGTCTCTGGGCTGCAGGCCCCACAGATGTCAGGAGGCCTTCGCCCCAGGCTGGGCAGGCGCAGCTGAACCGGGGCCTCTGGGGCGGGGAGACAATCCGCGGACTCATCACCGCTTGATATACGGCCTCGGGTCCCAGGGGGAGCTGCTCCGCTAAGTAATTGCTTCTGCCTTGATTACAGGCCTTCGCAAATGACTGTGGGCCTGGTCCCACCAGTGTGTTTGAATCTTACAAATGTCCACATGCACAGACACTATCTGGACCATCTGATCGTTACCTTAAAAGGTTTAATTTGCTTAGCGAGGGAATTAGACTATAAACTATTCAGAAATTATGGAAAGTCACACGTCAAAGAGACCCTCCCCCTGTGGGTTCCTTAAGCACATTTTGCTAGAATATGTGTGTGTGTGTGTGTGTGTGTGTGAATGCATGCACATGGCCATGCTCGTGGAGGGCAGAGGCTAGCAGGTGTGTAGTTACCAGAAATAACACTGGCTCACAAGGACCTGGACCCAGACTGGACCAGCAATCAACCCCAGAACTGAAGTGGCCTCTTCCTGGGGCTACAAAGTAAAAGCTGACTGGAGATGGCCACACAAGCACACAGGCTGGTCTCCCCCAGCCCGAGCCGGGAACCCCACTCTGGGAAGAAAAGGCTGAAGGCTGCAGTCACACCCACAGAGCTCTGGACCACATGGGGAAGGATGGCGTCCCCTGGGGAGGGCTTGTGGTAGCTCTCACCTGCCCCCACACCACCAGGCAGACCGTTGTTCCAATCACCTGACCTGCCACTGGACACAGGCAGGTGGACACAAGTCCCACCCCGGAACCCCTGTCTTGTCTGCAGCCTTTTGTAGCCTCAGCCCCTACGAACCTCCTTCTCTCTTTCTTTCTCCTCCTTCCATACACATTCACCACCATGACTTCAATAAGAATAACCCCTAATGACGACTACAAAGCACTTCCTAAATCTTACTTCATCCTCAGGGTAATCCAGAAAAGTGGAGATGCGTGTTCCCATCCCTCTTTCGAGGCGGGATGGTGAGGCTCAGAGATCAAATGCCCCCAGGTCACATAGAGTCTGCATTCAAACCCAAAGCGGGCCACTCTGTGAAGTCCACCTCGCAGAGAGGCTGAGCGGGACTTTGCCCGTATTTCCTGCGGGCATCTGCCCTGCCTAGGGGCGGGGGCCCTGGTCACCAGAGTGATTGGGCCAAGGTCACTAGTGAAGACCAGGCTGGAGCCAGCAAAACCACCCTGCGTCCCGGCCAAACGCAGGGCATGCTGGAGCTGAAACAGGCTGTTCTGAACTGCAGGGATAAATCAGCATCTCCCGGGCTCCCAAGGACGCTGCTTACCTGCCCTTGGCCGGCAGCCTGCCTGGAGATTGGCTGGCTGGGGGAGGGGGCACTGCGAGGAACCGAAGCGCCTGGCCAAGCGGGGCAGCGGCCCACACAGCTCCCCACTGACAAGTCGTGAAGCGGCCTTCTATCCCACTGGGTCCCCACAAGTGACCATCTCTGCCCGCCAGGCAGGTGAAGGCCTCGGGGACAGACAGACACCCCCAGAGACACAAGAAGTTTAGACAGGAACCCCCTGGAGTGGCAGTCACTCTCAGAATGCCTCCAACTCTTCCCCCAGGCTCCCTGCTGCGGGTATGAGCACAAAGCCCCGGTGGTCAGGGACTCAAGCCTGGAATGTTCTCGAAAGCTGTGCTGCTCTCTCTTTGATTCCCTAGCCCTGTTTGTTTTCACACTGTCGTAATTGCTGGTTTGTTTCCCAAATCTTCATGTAAATCCCCACGGCATCTTCAGCCTGTGGTTTATTCCCAGCACAATGCAGTGTGCCCTCCGAGCTCTGCCAGGCTACCCTCATCTCCGCAGGACGTTAAATGTCACCTCAACAGGAAAGGTCTCAAAGCTGAGGGCTGGGGGCGGGGAGGAGGGAGGACAGGAGAAGCCAGCCCAGGCCTAGCCCCGAGGGAGGGCTCTGACAGCCTGGCCCTCCAGGGCTGCAGGTCAAGTGGCCACACGTCCGGGCCAGAAACCCAGAGACACTGGTAAAGCAGCCAGCATCCTGCTAGACATGGTTTCCATGCTATTTCCTTCCCATCTCACGACTCTGCGCTCCACAATGAGCGCCTTCCAACAGTAAGGCAGTGAGGTTCAGAAAGGCCCGGTCACTTGTTTTCTGACAAACAGCTAGCACGAGACAGGACAGGAATCCAACCGAGCACCGTCTGGGTTCACTAAACCCCTCTGTTCATAAAATTACTCCCTTTTGTGAAATGCTCCTGTGTGCCAGGTCTTCTAAAGCATGCACCATTAACATTCCCATTTTTTTCTGAAGAGGACAGTGGAGTTCAGAGATGTTAAGGAACCTGCCCAAGGGCACCCAGTTCCTGGAGCAGAGAACCTGTGATATTCACTGCACTTCAGAGTAAGAGAGCTGCCAAGCCCCTCCCAGGACCCAGTCAGTGATGAGGAGGGGACCCAGAAGCTCTACTCCCAGACTCCTGCCCTCCCCAGGCCCTGGTCTCTTTGCAAGGAGATGGGGACCCGGGACGTACGGGACACGCAGTCCAGAAAGGACTTGCTTAGCAAATACAACAGAAAGAGCCGTTGGCTCCTCAGCTTGTGATTCATTTGCAATAGCCTCGGAACCACTGCGTTTAGTCAACTCCGTGCCTCTCCTCTCGGTCTCAGACTTTTATTTCCTGTGGAGAAAGGCAGCCAAGGACCCAGGAGGCAAAAACAACAAACAACAGCAAAGATCAGCCAATGTTACCGAGCAAGACAGAATCCAACAGCTCCAAGAGAAAAATGCAACAACCACAGAGTACAACCTTCCAACAATACTTCTTTCTTGGTCTGTACACACATCAACATCGCCCTCTGCTGTCAGCCACCAGTATTACCACAGCTCGTGGGCTGAAGGCTGATGGAAGGCTGACCTCACCCCACTTCTGAGGCATCACATGCCTGCGGCAGGGTACTCTTCACATGACAGTCTTGATTCGAAACCTTCACGCAGGATAAAGGATACCCCTTGGAGTTACGCAAAGCAGTGGCCCTTCCCCTTGTTATGGGCAAAGAGACTTAAAATATTGATCCTGAAAATTAGAACCACAATGCTGATCAGTGAGGTCAGTGCCCCTCTGAGCAGGGCTATGGGGCAGGTATCTGAAAAGGGCAGTGATTTTTCTGTCCTTTTTCTTTTTCTTCAAGGAGCGTAGAGCAGAGAGTCTCCCTGGCTCCCACCAGGCCTCTTCCAAATCCCGCAGCTGAGAGCATCCTGAGGTCTGACAGGTGAATTCAAGCTCATGGCGCCGACCTTCCCTCTCACCAGGCTGCCGGAAGTGACTCTGGCAGCCTCCTGTGGGACAGGAAGGGGCTTGGGGCTCCAGGAACTGCTCTGCCCCTCCCGCCCTGCCTCGTATTCTCTCTCTGCTCACGGGTATCCTGTGCGCCATCTGAAAGCAGGTGCCTGGCGATGTTTAATGAACCATAATGAGGAGGGGACCACGGGCTCTGCAGCCAGGTTACAGCCTGAGCCCCAAGTTGGCAGTGGATCCCAAGACCCCGGCAGGGGGGTGGGAGAGGGGTGAAGCCAGTCTGACCCTGGAGGACTGACTCCCTCAGTGTCCTCGCCTCGCACTGTGACTTGCTACACCAAATTGCACCTGCGGCTGTGTCTTCCTGCACCGAACAGCCACAGTCCCCAAGAGCCGTGTGGGGCTGCCCGTGTGAATCCAAGTGTCTTCCAAGTGCACAGTTGGTAGGATCGAGCCCTGTGTGGGGCTCTGCACTGACAGCATGGAGCCTGCTTGGGATTCTCTTGCTCTCCCTCTCTCTCTCTACACCTCCCCCACTCACGTGCGCTCTCTTTCTCAAAATAAATAAATAAAACTTAAAAAAAATTTTTTTAATGTTTATTTATTTTTGAGAAAGAGAGAGACATTGTGTCAGCAGGGGAGGGGGAAGAGCGAGAGGGAGACACAGAATCCAAAGCAGGCTCCAGACTCCAAGCTGTCAGCACAGAGCCCGACGCGGGGCCTGAACTCACCAACTGTGAGATCACGACCTGAGCCGAAGTTGGATGCTTAACTGACTGAGCCACCCAGGCACCCCGAATAAATAAAACTTAAAAACAAAAATAAATTTCTCTCCACACAGCACTTCATCTCAGAATTAACGACCTGGATTCAGCACTGAATCTGTGGCCTGTTCCCCTACTTCACAAGAGGGTCCAGCCCTGAGGGTGGGTCATTTTATGAAGCAGGGCAGTCCTATGGAACCAAGAAAGTAACTGGGACTGAATCATGGGCCTGTGCATTTCCCAGGCAGCCTGGGCCTCCAGGATTCACAGGACGTCATGTGAGGGACAGAAGAAACTGGTCACCAAGCATGCTGTAAATTCACTATGTGATCAAACCCAGTGATGGTCTGTAGACAAGGCCAGGTGCATATGCCGGGGACAGAAAAATAATACCTAAGAAGTCTTTCCTCATGCCAACAAGAAAGATCAAACAGGCGCGGGAGGAGTGAGCAAAAACAAGGCAACTCAGGATGCCCATCCGCTGAAGAGCTGGACTCACGGCCATGGAAGAATGGGGGAGACCTTCAGAGGACAGACATCATCCCTGGAGGACACAATAGCCAGGGTCAAGGCCTGCCTGGGAAAGGGGGCACCCTGCTGGGGGGCATTGGGAACCCAAGAAAGCAGTGAGGTAGGACTAGAAGAGAGGCAAGGTGGAAGGCTCTGATAGCACAACGCATCTGGAATGTTCTGTAGGCAGAGGGGGCCTTGCTGAAGGAGCTGGGGGCCGGGGTCAGTGGTGAGGTTGGATGCCGGTGTGGTGGGGGGACATGTGGCCTCAAGGAAGTGGGAGGTGAGTTATGAGGTTACTGCTGAACAATGCCCTGGAAGGATCCAAATGAGGGTCATGGCATGGGGAGGCCACAGAGGCAAGAGGTCAGTGCCCTGGCCTGAGCAAGTAATTGTCATTGTTATTTCTGGTCTTGGGCTTATGACTCATAGGCCTATGCTACTCCTCCCCCAGCCTGCACCCCAGGTCCCTTCTGAAGGGACCATCTTTCCTTATCACTACTTCTCCCAAGCCCGAACCTACACCTGAGCTGCGACCACTTCCCTTTCCCAAACACTCAGAGCCAGCCAGTCAAGGTCAAGTTCCAAACCCCAGACAGGAGCTCAAAGGAGCTTCTCTGGTGACAGAGTCCTGTGACGTGATCCTAATGGGTTTTGCCTGCACCCCAGCCAGTGGTCTAACTCGGGGACATCTCAGCACCTACCCTGGGCAAGAAGGCCATGCCCCTGGGGCGCCTGGGTGGCTCAGTCGGTTAAGCGTCGGACTTCGGCTCAGGTCATGAACTCGCGGTTTGTGAGTTCGAGCCCCGCGTCAGGCTCTGTGCTGACAGCTTGGAGCCTGCTTCGGATTCTGTGTCTCCCTCTCTCTCTGCCCCTCCTCCCCTCACACTGTCTCTCTCAAAGTTAAATAAACATTTTTAAAAAAAGGCCATGCCCCGGGAGCTCACTGAGGCTTCCCAAAGGTACATGGACAACCAGGAAGATGGTGCACAGAACTTGGAAGCGGGGACAGCTGACCCGACCCCAAGGCCAGGCCCCGCCTACTGTGTCCTCTTGCCCCTCCTTGCTCACACATTCACCTTCACAGGTGCACACAGGCACACAACGTTCACGCACACGAACACACACGTGATGAGATTCACTCCGTGCGGGGCCTACAAGAGCTGCCGTGGGGCTTGGCCCGGATGTCACTGAGAAATGAATAACGAATGACTCTGGTTGCCCACGGGGAAGGATGTAGGAGGAGGGAGCAGAACTGTGTAAATGCCAGAATGAAGGAAGCAAGGCAAGGTTCAGAGATGAGAGAGCAAAAGGAAGACTGGGAGGACGGAGAGCACGGAAAAGACCTAGAGGGAGAGCCAGAGGCCCGGCCCTGAGTCGGAGCCATCAGGAATCTGTTGGATGTGCCTGCGCGCCTACTGCCCCTGCCCTCAGGCAGCATACGGGCACAGGCATGAACACACAGGCACGTGTGAGTGCGCATGCTCACACGCACACCAAGGGAGAGAGCGGTGCATTTTTGACCCAAGTGTGACGGCGACAATGAGTGTTGCCTTCTGAGCACGAGCCTTGGAGGAAGCCCCAGTGGAAACCAAGATCACCTTTAATGTGCTTTTCAACTCGTATTGGGCTAATGAAATTTGAGAATCCTCAGAAATTCAAATCACCTGTTCTCTGAAGTTCAACCTTGGCAGGATTTGGGAGAAACATGTCCTGGATCCAGGACTGGCATTTGTCCCCATGTCCCCTCCCTTTGTGCAGAATACATGACCTCTGAAGGAGGCATGCTGCCCCTCTGAGGCTGGCTCATTTGTGCCAAGTGTTTGCAGGCTTTGGTGAGCCTCCCCAGAAGCCCCGTCCCCCTCAGCGCACCCCCGTGGGCCACCCACCCTGGGCTCCGCGTCACCGATGGACACATCCCTTCTCTTGTTGTTGGTCTTGCTGTCACCACCTGGTCCAGGTGAGCTGAGGCACCAGCCTGAGTGCCCCGGGAAACGGGTTCCGGGAGAGAAGCCCCAGACGAAATGCCACAGAAGATAAATTCTAGAAGGTCCCCTCTCCATGACCAGCAGGACTTTTTCTGATGGATCCAACCCCAGAAGGAATTGAGGACAGTCTTAAAAGCTAACACTCAGGTGTCAGGTACTGTCCTACGGACTTTACATATATTGATCCATTCAAAGCTAATAACAATGCAGTGAGGTAGGAACTATGATTAGCAGCCGCATTTTATAGATAAGCAACCAGAGGCAGAGAGAAGTTAGGTAAGTTGCCCCAGAGCACACAGCTAATAAGAGATTCAAACCCAGTCAAGGGTCTGGGCTCTTAACTGTCACATCAAACTGCCTCTTCATCATGTTTTCATTGAAAGCGATGACACTAACAGAGCCTGGCTTGACCCCGACCAGGAGCAACTCTTCCAAGCCTCTGGGGCCCTGAAGCAGCCACGAAGACTCCTCTAGATTCGAGGTGCAAAACTCAAAGCAGCCACCCTGAAAGTGGCAGGAATGATAGAGCCACGTGGCCCAAGAAACCAACACCAAGAAGGAGCATTCCCTTCAGGATTCGCCGGAATCCTTTGTCGGCCCCCCTGCAGAAGTTTGGCTCCAGCCCTCTGCCAGCTGTCTCCCCCACCCCCAGCGGGGAGAGGCAGATACAGACCAGGGCATGGGAGGGAGGCTGCACCCTGGGTTCTGGCTTACTTGAAGAAGTCTTCCTTGCAGTAGACGCTCCCGGCCCTGGAGAAGCACCTGTCCGCCAGCTGCATCTGGCAGTCTGCACACTTGAGGCAAGAGCTGTGCCAGTGTCTGTCCAGGACCTTCAGGATGAACTTGTCCAGGATATGCTGGTTGCAGCCGGCACACTGAGGGATCTCTGTGGGGAGAGGAGAGAAAGGCAGAGTGAGCCTTCCACACAGCACGGCTAACCGGACCAGACCCTGTGTGGATGCCTTCCTGTTCTTCACGATTCATGTCCCACTGGAGGGAAAAGACAGAACCCAGACCCTTAGGGCTGCCATGTATAATTGTGCAGGCTGTGCACTGCACAAAGGTCACTGGTCAACGAGGCACGTGGGAACTGAAATCCAATGCACCCAGTGTTTCCTATTAGGAGGGGAGATCCTCCCGGGGCCAGAATAATGTTTCTTTTGCAGCTATGTATCCCAGCCGCCTAGCACAGTGCCTGGTACACACGAGTAGCTCCACAGATATGTATCACTACATAAATATTGGATCAAATCCTCTCTAAGAAGCTCACTTCGAAACAGTTCACCTGCTTCTCCCGTGCACTCCAAAATATCAACAAACCAAATCTCTCCGGAATCCTACATTCTTGATTCATATCATCTTTGTCGGTGTGATATAATTTAAAAGTATTAATGTAAGGGAACTGGCGTCAAAGCACAGGGGACAAAGTTTGAACACATCTATGTAGAAAGAAAGCTCTCTCAAGTTCTAAATCATTTGTGTCTCAAACCTGTTGACAGGCTATGGGGACATTCACTAAATGACATCACCGTGTCAGAGACACAAATGTCAGTGTTGGGCACAGTAACCCCCAAACCCAGTCTGTTCCCCTTTCTGGCCTCAGCAGCTACCAACATTTGCCTGAAAGTCAGACCCACTAGATGCCTTGCCCTTTGACCCCATTCTCACACCAAAATGCCCCACGGAAACTACAGGAACCACAATGAGACACAGATGCATGGGTCTGGACATTTGCTACCTGTCCCAGGGCATATGGCATTTTTTTCTATCTCTGAAGTTTTCCTCTTTGACAAAGAAAACGTTCAACCAACCAGCTACCAAGTTACTTACCAAACAGTTCTGATGTCCCCAGCAAGGTACTAAGCACACAGGACAGCAACAGGAATCTCCATCAAATAAGGGGGGATGGGTAGGACACAGGGTGGGACCATGGATTCTGGAGCCAGCCTGCCTGAGTTTGAACCCTGGCTCTGCTTTTTAACCTTCCACAAATTACTTGGCCTCTCTCTGCCCGGTTCTCTCATCTGTAACAAGGAGGGGTGGGGGTGATGATGACAGAAGTCCCTGGGAGGATTGTTATGAAGAGTAAGTGAATCAATACTGTAGGACAGGGCCAGTATCCAGTTGGTGCTCAATAAAGGTTTGCTGTTACTAGGAGATAATTGCAGTAAGTGTGTGTTGTGTGTGGTGCTGCTGTGGCTGAGGGGAAGGAAAGTTAGGGACCCACGTTCATGCGCTTGATCTCATTGATGGAGAATCGCTGCACAGATGTCCCCACGCTCCTGTGGAGGCTCAGATTGTGTCCACAAGACAGGGAGGTGCTCCTCCCACTACAAGGACACCCCTGCCTCTCTCCGGGACCATCAGGACTGGCGTCCCTGGAGCAACAGGAAGAAGTCCAGGAGCAGGGGGCCTTAGCAGTGGAGACATCTGGATAAGCAGAGAGGAGACTGAGGAGCGAGGGGTGCATGACCAGGGGCTCCCGCCGTGTGACAAGGCCAGCCTGCGAGGGGTGGGGGAGGGGGGACGACTCGTGCAAAGGCGCTCACGCAGCGCGCGGGCGCGGTTTCTCCTGCCCGCGCGTTGGCGTTCGGAGCCGCTGCAGCCGCCAAGCCAGGGGCTGGAGGAAGGCGTTGTGTGTGGAGGAGCACTGCTCTGGCACCATTTTGCACGCGAGGGGAGAGAAGACCGAGGCCCTCGCGCACGGAAGTGGCTCGCAGATCGGCAGGAACCCGTGCCCACCAGCCCGTCCCAGGTCCCAGACCGTGTGCAACCGTCTGCCCGCTGAGCACCGCCGCCCGGGGCCATCGGGGACGCGGGGACACGGCCCGCTAGGGGCATCTTTGTGTGAGCGAACGGCTGAGTCCGAGGGCCGGGTACCCCGCCGGTGCCCGCGAATGAACCCTAGGAGAACCCGGACGGAGAACCGTCCTCTGGGCGCGGGGAGTGCGCCCGCCGGCTCCCTCCCGCACCCCGCCCGGCTCCGCGGCCAGAGGGCGTCGATTCCCACCTAATTGTTGTCTGGCCTTGCCTCCAGGAAAGATACGGCTGTATTTCTCCTGCCGGCCGCAAATGCATGGGGATGAGGGCGAGGATGTGTGCTCATAAAATTTATTTCGAGCTAGGTATCTACCGGGAGCCTTAATATGATGAGTATTCAAGAGAGAATACATTAAGGCTAATGTATGCAGGGAAGGGCGGGCAGGGGAGTTTTAGAGGCTTGGAAACGGAGACAACATCACGTTTAGGAACAACACTAAAAGCAGACAGACAAGCCATCTCAGCCTCTGGCTTGCAGGGATGCTCCCTGCTGAGTCCATCTGTGCTGCCCAAACTGGGGGTTCTCAGCGGCCTTGGGGCCAAACTGGGGTCCTCGAGTTTGGCAAAAATGTGAGGGCCAAACCAAGGTGATTTTTAAGTTAAAAAACAAAACAAAAACACAAACAAAAAAAACGTCTCACGCTGTATTCCAATGTAGATTTTGAGAGGGGAGTGGCATTTTTAAAAACAAAAGTAACCAAGAAATGATTTAAGAGATCCATAATATACCAGTAATGGTAAAACCAGACATCAAGAGCCTGTTGTGAACTCTGCCAGGTCCTGGGTGTATATTACGTCAATAATCTGTACAAATTGGTGAGGAAGGTGTTGTTATCCCCATTTCACAGATGACAAAACTGAGCCTTGGAGAGGTGAAGCAAAGTGCCCCAAGTCCCACAATGGGGTAACGGGGATTTGAACCAGGAGCCTATGCTTAAGGTTGGCTAAACCCAACCTGAGAGCGGGAGGGATCTGGACATGCCTCACCTGGCTGGCTCTACCCTGTCATTTTATGGAGGGGAAATGGAGGCAGAGAGGTAGTCTCAAAGCTGCTCTGTGTCCAGTGACAAGGGAGTAGATGAGCCGCCGGCCTCTGTTGCTTCTTAACAATTGGGCAGATGGAAATGTTTGAGACATAGATTTAGATCCTTTGGACAGAGGATGCATGTGTTGTATGGGACGGACACCGAATGCCCCGAGGGTGGGAAGTAGGAGCCCCTGTCCTGCTGATCCCCTCCACCCAGCTGCAAGGTGCCAGCTTGTTGATGGCATCTGTCAAGTTCAGATTCATCCCTGCCTGTGAGGGGGTGGAGACTTGTGAACTCAGATCCCACACTTCAGGTGACAGCACTCCATGTAATTATTTTGATTAGTGTGAAATGTAAGCTATCTAGAAATTTTTCCAGGAGCAACAACACGAGCCTTTTTTAAAACCTACAATAAATTATTATTTTTAAATTCAGAGAGCCTGAACAGGACAGAGATTATGTAGGTCTCGTACCAGAAATTAAGTTGTAACCAAAATTTCCAAGGAGCCAGAAGATTTCCAAATCCCCAGTAAATTCGACGTACTTTTTATGCGGTGTTTGACATCACAAAATTCCACCTTCAAAACTGGTATTTAAGCAGGCCCTTGGAGTCACTAAGACAAAATTTAATCTATAAACTCAGTTCCTGATTATGAAGAGTCATCTCATTTTAAATGAAAATTTTTATCTTATCCACACACAAGTGTTCTTTGGTGATGCTCTCTGCTGGGACTCTGCGGAGAGGAAGCTTGGTCATGAAAAGACAGCAAAGCCCGTGGAACAGCCAAGAAATCCGGGGAGATGCTGGATCACACAGTACAATACACTCCCCACCGGTGAGGCCCAGAATCTTCTCTCAGTCCTACAGAGTGACATGGCTCAAAGCACAGACCTAAACACAGGCAGAGCAGCTGTATAGACAAGCAGACTTGCCTTGACACACTTGCTCGCCATGCAGACACCTGCACCCACACTCACATAAACACATATGCACATAGTCAGATATACACACATATTCGCACCTACTTAACAGTATACGCACAGACACACATGACACAAACACACATATGCGTCCTAACACACATAGAGAAACACACACAACCACAAATGAACAAAGATACACCCTGAGACATACACAAAGGCACTCACACATACCACATTCACATAGACGCACAGACATACACATCGTTGCATATACTTAGACACACACTTTTAACACACACACTCGCGGGTACACAAGCACACATACACCACAGTACTTACACAGAGTCACACATACACATAAACCTGCACACACACGCTTCCTCACACACAGGCTGAGGCATCGCCGTTCTGGAAAAAAGCCAATTCTTCCGAAGTCGAGCTCTGTCTATGGAAAGGAAGCCATCTCTGAATAAGGGAGCTGTCCAACCTCGAGGCCGTGAGGAAAGCGGGCATTGAGTGATACAGGAAGCTAGGGCGAAATGGAAACGTTTTGTTCAACTATTCTTTTAGAAAGCTCTTGGGAGAATTTGAAAGTTTTCAGTTCTGCTTGGAGTTTAGATCTTCAAATCTTTGGGTCTGCCAAACTGTTTATAATAAATCCCAGATCACAGTCTGCTAGACCTGGGTTCAGATCGGAGTCTACCATATATATGATCTTGGACAAACTGTTTACAGTCTTTGAGCCCCAGTTTCCTGACCTGGAAAACAGAGATGATAACACAGTCTCTCAGGGTTGCTGTGTGATCACATCAGAGAATGAGTATAAAACACCTGGCCCCATAATACCATTGTCCAAGCTCAATGGCAGCTCCCTTTTCCATTCTCCCATGGCCAGTTGCCAACAAGATGAATTTATATACTTAAAGTACATTAAAATTATTTCATGTTTCATTATTTCTCAATATAATCTCCCCCTCCATCAATACCCTCCCCACACACAAAACACTCAAAACTCTCCTCCATCCCCTTAGTTCTAAAGCATCTGGAAGATGTATACCCCTTTCTAATCAACATAATCTCAGAGTATAAATAGCAGATAATGCAACATTACAAGGTTAAGTCTATTTGGCATAAAGAAATCTGGCAGACTCTCTTCTCCATAAAACGAGGGCAAATTTGCCAGACCTTGGTGCCCTCCCCATATGTCAATGGTGAGAACAGGGAAGCTAGGACCCCCAACCAGCTGAGCTCACTCCACTTCTGCCGTAATGTATGCAGGTAAGAGTGGATTGAGTTCAAATTAACAACTGAGGATTCGAGTGTTTTTCTTGGAGATATCTAAATGCCCAATGGAAAAGTGACTATTTCTTATTTGATAAGAAATGGCTAAAAACCTTTTCTTTGCCCATAACCTTAATCTACTTCTTCATGAAGGCAGCTCATAAAACCCATAACATGATGCCCAGCCCGCAAATCACCTAAAGTCCTGTGGCATGGGCATGACGGGCTTATTTTTCAGAGTGGCCCATCCGAAGATGGATTCCATTTTAAATCCCCAAATTCCTCCCTTAGTGAAGTTTTAGAAAACTGGGAAGCAGGGGAGCCGAAAGGCCTGATGTGGTCTGTGGTGGACCAAATTGCCCCCCTACAACTCCCCCTCCCCATGACATATAAAAAGTATTGTGCATTTTTATTCCCCACTCACGTTTCTTCATTTCCAAGAAACTGCTCTCAAGGAACCAGGGGCCACCCTGAAACATTTTGGAGACGGTTTGCGTGTGTTTGTTTGATCGATTTTAATTCTTTGAAAAATGGTGTTTTCTATCTCTCATCACGAAAGAACAACAAGCCGAGGAAAACCATTTTTTCCACCAAAGAGACTAAGGCTAGAAAACCACACTTGACAATAACTTCTAAAATGTATTGAAGAAAGTGCATCTTTCCGGGAAAATGAATTGGAATTTCAGATAGTTCTATTGGAACCATAATGCTGATGAATATCTTAATATTTTAAAACTAATTTATTGTGTGCTATTAGGAATAATGTTGTTCATTTAACCATGCCCCCAGATCAGATTAATATTTCTTAAAATTTGGACTTTGATGTTCCACCTTGGAGTCCCACGAGACTTTTTGACTGCCCTTTGGACAGAGCCCCTCTTTTTGTTTCACAATCTGACTTAACACCCTCATGCTCATGCCAAGGTGTCCCCGGCTTCTTTCAGGATAGGGGGCCAGCGTCTGTGGGAGACGCTTCTGGGGCTCCCGGTCCGCAGATCCCGGGACACTCCCAGTAGGCTCGGCCCCTCTTGGGACACCCAGGAGCACTCCAGCCAGTGAGGGCAGCACCATCTGCCAGTTGGGAACATCCTGGTCTTTAAGACTGCCCCAGCTCTGAACTTTGTCAAGTACTTGCAAATCTGCTTGCGCATTTACTCTTCCCAGAAACCCAGTAAAAGTGAGCATCTACACTTGAAAGAGCTTCCCTAAAGGGACACAGCTGGGGACAAAAACTGTGGGGACACAAACTGAGGCTAGAGGCTTCTTTTAGTCTGGGACAGGTTCTGGAGCTGACTGAAGACCAAGGCTTCTAACACAAAAGCCAGTGGCTTTCGCTCCAAACCCTTTTGCTCCAAACTCCAGAAGTGAGTGGTTTTTGAGCTCATCTTAAATAACATTTGGCCGATATATGTTTCCAAAAATACATGATTTTGTTTATATTTGTTAAGTTTCTTTACTGACTTAAAACTGAAAAAGAGAAGCCAAATGGGACTTAAAGAAAACACACATACAAGTGAAATACTGTGCAAAAATGCTGTTTTTCTTAGAATTCTCCATTCCTTCCCCACATATAAGGGGGAGAAAACAACAGTCAATGAATGGTAAGCATTGCTGCCCATTATCTAAGGTTCCCAGAGTAAGAAGCAAGATGGTTTTAAAAAGGCAGGTTAGGGAAAATCCGCTCTGTGGGGGCTTATTGATTGAGTCTGGGAGTGACTAATTCTAAAGTGTATCGACATATGACCACAGGACATACCAGGCATGGGACCATGCCTGCCAAAACTCAAGGCCAGCTTCTGGAATCTCCAACTCTAAGAATTCTAACAGTGGTAGAGTTAAAATTAAATTAATTAAAAGTTCTAGTACTGGACACACATTTCAAAAATAAAGCTTTTCAATTCAAAGTTGCCACCACCACCACTGACAGGAGAATCCTGTTTTCTGGTCCCAACTCCCCTTTTAAATCACCTGACAATTGTGGTGGAAGGAACCGAGGATTAATTCATCTATGCAATCCACGAACAGGAGGTCCAGGATGCAGTTTTATGTGACAAATCATGACTCTGTGTGTCTGGGCTCCCCCCCCCCGCCCCCTCCCCCACTGTCCTGGCTCTTTATTTCCCATCCTCCTATTAAGGACAATTTGTTTTTACTGAACAATTTATAGCTTCCTTTTTTTTTTTCATATTTTCCCCTATTCTGACCCATGCATGTTAAAGAGACCATAACATAAATTTCCCAAATATTTTATACATTTCTTCATAACTTAGTAAGAATTATCTCATAAACAACACAACTGAAGCATAAAATTCCAATATTAATTCTTCAAAACTTAAGAAGCAAAGGTGCATTGGACATTGTAGTATTTTGTGATGGCAGTGAACTTAGAGCCACAACAATCCTGAGAAAACCTTAATAAAAAAAAAAAACCTGGTATTGCATTTAAGGTAAATCATATTCTGTATTATAATTATATTTGCTTATATACTTAAAAAATACATCAACCTTCAAATGGTTCATCTCATTTCTAGTTTTTCCGTGTGTGTGTGTGTGTGTGTGTGTATGTGTGTGTGTGTGGACAAATGACTAACAACTAGAAAAAAGTCAGAAAAGCCTTCTCATATCAGAAATGATCATACCTAATTTTTCCCTCCACTCCTTCAAAATCCTTCCCCCACCCAGGTCCTATTTGTTTCCTTTGGTGGTTTGGGGTCCCTTTGACTACCTCTTTTGTTCTTTTTCTGCTCAGGCAGCTCAGAAAACAGTAACCTCTTCAATATATAAACATCAGATTCAAGAAGTATCCTGGAGACAATCTCGATGTTACCATTTTAAGGCTGAATGTGGATCACATTTTAATAGAAGCAGTCCTGTAGTAAATAAAATACATAATGTAGACATGTATCTGCAGGTGTGGGATTATGTTCTAAATTAGATATTGACACAGAAATAATATTCTTCAGTAGGATATTGGATATTCTCAGTAATTGCAAATAAAACAGAAAAAGCCCATTAAACCATGACTGGCAGTCTACGGAAACGCTGTAGGCACATCTCTATTTCCACTCCATCTTCACATTTAGTCATTGCTAAATCTCCACAATGTATTTTTCTGATGTCTCATTCCGGAGCGGTATTCCATATGTTTGGCAATCTCTCCCTCATAACAAGAAACTTTCAATTAATTTGGCTGCAAGTTTTGTCTCTGTTAAGCCATTCCCAGAACCAATCCCTTAACCCTCTAACATTATAATTAAAGTAAATTATACTTTAAAGGCATTTGGGGGTGAGATACCACAGTAAAACATCTGTGGCTAGCCCCAGACTGTCGGAGGGAGGGCAGGGGGGAGGGTGAGGAAATCTGAGAAAAGAAATCCACCAAAATAACAACAGGATTTAGATTTGCCTCCCAAGATGATTTTCCAATCCGCCGTTCATACAGTTCACCCGAAGTACATTTTCCAAGGGAGAATCAATTCTAATTTTGCCAATTAAACCCAACCTGTCCACCTACTTCCAACAGTAGTGCCTCACAATGGTTGATTTGTGCTCCATTTTGATCAGGGCTCCTATAGAGCTTAGGACCTGAAAAAAGGTAAAATCTCATCTCACAGCAGCCTCTGTTTCAGGTGACTTTTCCCTACCACAAACAACAATAGCCCAGCTGCAAGGAGGCTTTGGCTCTGGACCCAGAAACTACCCTGCCTCCAAACACTACGAAAAAGAAGGTAAGGGATCCCACCACCCTGCAGCCGGTCAGAGAGTCAACCCCCGATAAACCCCCTGTGCTGTGAATTCATGCGCGTACCAGAGACCTCACAAAAGAAGGAAGGAAGAACTGGGGAAGGGAAGAAAGGAAGAAGAGAAAGAGAATGAGAATGAAGGCAGACATGTAAGCCACGATGGGATTTTACTAAAAGCAGTAGACCCTGTTTGTTTGCTCACATCTGTGCCGTGGGCCTTGTTAACACTCATTCTAAGAGGGGAAAAAAGGCAGAAAATCATTACAAAAGTAAACTTGAACCCTTCCCCCTCCCGCCCCCACCATCTCCAACCCCAGTGTCTGGTTCTACCACCACAAACTGCTGGTCCAGTCCGTCCGTTTCCAACCTTGCTTCCCAAAGTAGGTGGTATTATTCCTTTCACCCTGTCAACAGCTAAACTGGCTCCGAGTTTCTATGCATTCCGAAGCTTCTCGGCTCTAATCCTGATAAATTTCCCTAAATGAAAGCAATGATACAAGGACCCTCCATCGAAGGCCACCAACCCTCCCCAACCACAACTCTTCAATTTGGAGGAGACTAGCTTCCCAGCCAGAGAAATCCACCAAATATCCATCCTTGCTGACCAAAACAAGAGGATCAAAGCAGTCTTTTTAACAAACGGAGGGAAAGGTTAGTCCCTGTTAACTAATTTTCCATCCCTGGAGAATTGCAGGTGCAACCCTCCTCCCCTTCCTCCAGAGCTGCCTCCTCAGCAAGGGTGTCCCTCTGGGTTCTGCCTGCTAATGCGGTGCTAAGTACTCACTAATTGACTGTAGCACACAGTGAACGGGCATGAAATCCGAGGCAAATGGGAAGTTAGGACAATGGGAATATTAGGACTTGAGGCTGTCTACACCTGGTCAGCGGGGGTCAGCAGGTCAGTGTTCGGAACCGAAGACGCCCCCCGTGGGCCGTGTTTTGTCTACTCACTGGAAAGAAATTGTTTTGCCGGCTCCCTGCTTCCCTCGACCCCCACCTCACCTCCAGGAGGACTCGATTTTTAAAAAACGGACCGTGGTATTTTCAGGGCTGTAGGCGGTCTCCAAGCCGGCTTGAGGACTCGCGTTGGTCTAATCCCCAGAGCACTCAGACAACATTCTTGCCTTAACCCCCCCGCTTTGTTTCTGACGTGTCTACAGGAAGGTACACCTAGCATTTGGTCTTCCTTCAACTTCCTGTAGTTCCCGGTTTTATCCCGTCCCGGCTTGGCTAATAATTCCTCTCCTTCCTGATTAGTTTCACCCTTCAGATCCCTTGAAAGGATATTCACTCTGCCGTCTAAAAAAACAAAAAAAAAAAAGTCCCGTCCTGGATGAAGCCAACCTCTGAGGGCCCCAGACTGAAGCCGGCGCTGGGCTCCCGCCCGCCGCGGCTTCCTCCGAAAGGCAGGTGCAGCCTGCGGCCGGCGCCCTTGCGCCTCCAGGTCGAATTTAATTTACTTCATCAGCTGCCCAGGTAGAGGCCTCATCTCCCTTGAGCCCGCCACGTTTCGAGGGCTCGTCGAGGTCCGCTAAAGTGCTGGGAACAGGGCCCGGAGCCGAGGCTCGAAGGCGGGCACGGCGCTCTGGGTGCCCGGACCTCGCGGACCCGCTGGCTGCCTCCAGGATCCGTGCTGGAGGAGCCGCTCCCCAAATAGGAAAAAAAAAAAAAAAAAAAAATCCTTTCCAAGGATTAAAGTTCTGGAAAGGCTTGAGCCGCTGGAGTTGGAGTTTAGTTTTGTCTTCCCAAATGCTTGCTGAGAAATGAGTATGGGGAGAAAGAGAGGTTTCGGGCGTCCCTCGGCTGGGCACGCAGTCGACGCTCCCGCCTACCGCGCCTTTCCCCGCGGGCAGTCCTGCCACCGCTCCAAAGGGGAGCGGGAACCGGGTCGCGGGCTTGGCCAGTCCCGGCTCGCTCCGGCCCGCTCAGGATAGTCAACCGAGAAACGGACCCGGCAAGGTTGGATAGTGAAAGGGCCAAGGCGCGGGAATGCCGAATGGGGCGCGCAGTGGAGACAGAGGTCGTCCGCCCTTTGCCCCCTTCGCAGCCACGGCCTCTGTCTCGGGCTGCGGGACGTGGCGCGCGCAAAGCCGGCTCCCCCAGAAAGGCCATCCTGTCCGCACTGGCTTCCACTAGCAAGCCCTCCAACATCCAGGGCAAGCGTCGGGTGAGCGCACAGCACCCGCAGGTGCGCGGCAAACGCCTGTTGAAGGAATGTATCGCCAGTTTCCTGGGCCACCCAGGCTTGCGCCTACCCGCGGGGCGGAGGAGCTCTGCCCTGGTCGCGCCGGGGTCACGCAGGTCGCGCTCCCAGACCCGAGGACGCCGCTCCCGCCCAGCCCCGCCTGGCGCTGGTTTTCCACGAGCCCGCACTGCGGCCAAGCGAGGAAACAACTCGAGTTAGGTCCTGCTGCCTCTTCTCAGTCCCGACTTCCCATCTTCCCCGGACACTGGGGACCGCTCATTGCAGACCTTCGCCCCTCACCCGCCCCGGCTGCCCGCTCCTTGTCCGGGTGAAATCGTTAATTCCGATCCCTGAGCGCACTGGGGTCGCGCGCTGCCAAGGAGGGCTCCCCTCCGCCTTCACTGTCCTCTCTGATCCAGACGGTGGAACGCGGGAGGCCAGAGCCCGCTCGCCCCTCGGATGTCCTCGGCCACCCGCCTCCGAAAACGAGGCGCCGCCGTGGTCACCCGGCTTTCTCCAAATTCCCTTCTGGGCGGTACGAAGCTCTGGCCCGAGGCTGGGGTGGGATCCCCGGGGTTAGGGAATCTGAATCCCCAACCCGTAAAGGCCCGAATCTGCCGGCTGGGACAGCCACCCGTCTGACCTTTAAAAGTTGGCTCACGCCTGACAATATTTTTCTGAGGCGGGGAAGATTTGTGGTGCCCGGGGCTGCTGTCTGAATTTCTGTATCGGAATCTGAATCAATCAATATCTCTCTGTCTCTCCATATATATAATACATGGAGATATATATCATATAATAAATTTTTTTCTTGTTTTTCTTTCCGGCACCACCAGGGAAGGCAGGACTGGAAAGAAGCTCGAATCGCTGCTCCAGAGTTTGAAAGAACTCCTGGCCCCGGGGAAAGGAGTCCATTCCTTCCCTTAAGAAATGGACTGCAAAGAAGAGAGGTTCGGGGGCGGGGATTCTGACTCGATCGGTGCTGCAAGATTTCCCCCACGCGCCCTGGAAGGGAAGAAAGGGTGGTGGGGCGTCCTAGAGAAGTTCTTCACCCAGATCCTACCAAATACAAAATCAAATACCCTTTTCCCACAGCTTCAGGGTTCGCAAGAGCTGCAAGAAGTAGATATTTTAGGAGACAAGGGTGGGACGGGAGATGTCCCAGACATGTTACCCATCTATCACTCCGCGCCTGGACCGGGAGGATTTCCCCTTCCTCCCGCCCGGGTGGGCCAGCTCTCCAGTCAGCAATCCGGGGGCCGTCGGGGGCCGTCGGGGGCCGTTGTCCTTTCGCTCGGTGCCCTGGGAGACTGTGTGGGAAACAGGCCCAAACCGAAGGCAAGGGGTGGATAAAACGCCACCTCCCTCTACGTCCCTTACTGTTCCGCGGCGTCTTGGCGTGCAAGAGGGGCCAGCAGGGCCCGGATGCGTGTGGAAACCGATGATTTCAGGGAGCAGACAGGTTCGGAGGAAGATCGGGAGGCGATCACCGCATCCAGTGCTGCCCCCCCACCCACGCCCTGGGTCGGGAGCTGTGAGAATTCAGACCTTGGCGTTCTACAGCCCGGAGGGAGGGGGAAGACCTTGGCATTAGCAGTTTGTGCCCAGAATTCCTGAGAGACCCGCGACCCTAAGTGTGGGCCAAGTAGCTGGGATCCACTAGCTTAGAACAGGGTCCCTTTCTGAACCTATCCACCTGGCTGGGGGAGGGGGGGAACACCCAAATTTTTCAAAAGGGCCCTCCGGACAATGCTGGATGTGACCTGGGCCGTGCTGGATGTGACCTCGAGGGTGCAGCCTCCTACTAACAGCCCAGCTGCCACCCAGAGTAAGGAGAGGGGGGATTGAGTTCCTTAGAAAACACTGACCCCAGAGGCAGAAGCCGGGATGCACGGCAACCCGGGGAAGATTTAAGGTGGTGGGGCTCCACTTCTCTACCCCAGGTCACTCCAGGATCACTCCCTGACTCCTCTCGCTCCATTCTTCCCGAGCTTTCTTGCCCCACGCTGATGCTCCTCAATCAGATGAAGATCCTCAAGCACCTCTCAAAAAGTCTGAGCCTGGTGTGGGCCCCATTGGGCTGCCCGTCGCTGTCGAATTGGCGATGCTCTTACCAGCCCTGTAACCCCAGCTCAGGGAAGCAGGAGGGGGTCAACCACACTAACAAGTCCGCCCAGGATGGGGGGTGGGGGTGGGGGGGTGGGAGGGTTGGGCAAAGAGCAAGCAAGAAGGCCAAGAGAGAATTTCTTACACTACTTGGTAATGTTTTCCATAAGGGAGTGTAACTCAGCCAAGCCCAAAAGAATATTCCGACTGCAGGTGAAGCAAACTGGATTCAAATCCCTAACACGCCCCTATGAGGCCAGGGCACCAGAAGGACCCAGGATGGGGGATCCCCACATCTGTGCTCTGAAGTGCTCCATCTGTGGTGGCTCAGAGTGAAGAAATGAATATGTGTCTGTGTATGTCCGGCTGGGGGTGGGGGGACAACCCAAACCTTCCAGTTGTGGGGTTGGAAGAACCCTTGCGGGAGAACCTTTCTGTTCTCTCCTCTCCCCCAAGGTTTAAACACTCACAGACCTGGGATGACCCTTCTCCCCTGAGGCCCAAGGGCATGCCCCCAACCCCCACCCCACCCGGAGTTCTTAGGCCAGTGGGCCTCCTGCCCCATAAAAGAGAATGGCGGTGTCTATGTGTGTGAGGGGACCACGCCCCACCTATGCCCAGTTCCCAGCACCAACAGCTTAATGGCCAGAAGCCGCATCTGCTGGAAGCGGGTATGTTCCATGCACATCCCCAAAGAAAAAAAAAAAAAAAAAAGCTGGACTCCTAAATCTTCCTGGATTGGGCTCCTCATTTTTGACCATTGCCCCCTGCAACCCAGACCACAGAACCAGGACAAGACAAAAGGAAGGGCAGACCCACCTCTCCTGGTTGGGCATTGCCTCTGCTGGGCGCAGGGGACCAGAGTCCTGTTCTGCCTCACAGAGTTTTCTATGGTTGGAACCCCAACTCGAGCCCTGGTGAACTGTAGCTCTGAAAGCAAGCTCTAGGCATTTTAGGAAATTGAGTTTTTGAGGTGGAAATCAAAGTTGTCTCTGAGTAAGAGAAACAAAAAGTGAGACAATCTAAGAGTGTGCGCGGAGCATCCTGGAAAAAGACTGTCAGAGCAGTCTCCCCCCACCCTTCCTTCTTTGCGGTCCTGACAGTCCACCTAAGGACCACAACTATTAAAGCACAGACTTACCAGGTAACAAGGACATGAGTCACACACGCGCCTTCTGCCCACTCACACACTCCCCTCACTCACGCAGAGCTACAATCGGCTTAAGGACTTGGAGCTCCTTTGCCAGCTTCTGTGGTTCTGTTTGTGCAGGGGCTGAGAACCCACTTCCTTGCGCGTGGTGGGGTGGGGGCAGCAAGGGCAGCAGCGAACCCCCAATGCCTTCTACAGATACATCTAGGTCAGCAGTAAACTTCCCAAGACGCGGTGCCGACGTGGAACTGTTTGCCAACAGTTGACAGGAAAAGACAATGGATAACTGCAGGATATAGCCAAAAAACAACCTAAATCGGTTTGGGCGAAGCTATCCCCTTCTAGTTCCTTCTCAAAAACTTCCCAGGGAAGCCCAGGACGTACGCTCGCCACCCTGCCCTTTGAGATATGGTCCAAGCAGAATCCCTGCGGTGGAGAGCTAGGGCGCAGGAGGGCGCAGCCGTGCGCCCTAGTTCGTAGGTAGACACCATTATTTTATTTACTTAAAATAAACCTCGAGAACGTAGCTACCGCTCCACTAAAGAAATCGCGGGCGGAAGCAAAGCCCCTTGGCAAACGGAGTGAAGGAACCTTTCCCTCTCCACGGTGCCCAGGGGTGTTACGCAGAGCCCTCCAGCCTGCAGAGCAGGACTCGCTAGGAGCCCGCCGTGCGCGCGCGATGCCCCGGGAACTGCTCCGACCTCTGCATATATTCTCCATCGAAGACTCCGTTTGGGAGTGAGGGACATAGATAGCTTCCCTCCGGGAAAATGCCTGAGCGCGCAAACCCAAACACACACAGAGAGACCTGGGGATAAACACGCCCCGAGCTCCCTCGGTCTTGCTAGTTTCGGGCGCGGGAAAGAAAGTGGGTGGGCGAGCAAAGCGCCCAAACACCTAGTCTCTCCCCTTCCGAGTCTAAGCCATCCTGAGATTGTGTCCTCGTGTGCTCAAAGGCTGTGCGCAAAGACGAGTTCACAACTTCGTCCCGGTGCTTCTCCCTCCCCTGCATTCCTCGGCTAGCTGGAACATGGCGAGTCGACTTCACTGGGAGCAGGCAATCCCCGGCGGCGCAGGCTGCAGGCGCCGCCGGCAGCAGCGGCTGAGGACGCACCAGGCGCGCACGCCCAGCGCGCGGGGACAGAGCGTGTGGCCTGGGCTTCTGCGCCGCCAGCCCCGGGGGCGGGGGACGCGCTCTCCAACTTCCCGCCAGCTGGGGTGAAGTTGTACAGGCGGTAGTTCGAGCTTTGACCGTCACCCCGGGAAGGAGGATGATTTACAGAGACCACCCCAGCCCTCAGGCCTGGCCTTCAGCTCCTTCCCATGGAGTCCCCAAACAGCACTCTCCCAGCGCTCCTAGAAAAGCAATGGGCTGGAGATGCGAGATTCGGTACCCACGGCTGACCTCGAGCACTATCGGGGGGCTTTCACTTTCGGCCCCCAAAGCCAAGAGCCAGGCCCTTTAAACGCACTCTGGCCAGTGCCCCTGCCCTGTGACCGCCTCTGCACCGGGGCCGGCGGCCCCTCGCCCCGCCCGGCCCCTCCAGTCCAGGCTACACGCAGCGTCCAACCCGCCCCGTACCGGCCAAGCCTGCTGGCTGTCTTGTTATCAAATTAAATCCGCGAGAAAGGGGGGTGTCTTACGTTGCATCGGCACACCAAGCATCTCCGGGAGCCCCTTGACAGCCCCCTCCGCGGGGACAGCTGCGCTCTGCATCATCTTGGAGCGAGAGCCAGGGAGTCGCAGTCTACGGAGATCTCTCTCGCTTAAGCTGGATTCAGAAATTTGAAAATAATAATACAAAACCCAACCAGGCCGCCGAAGTCACGGTGGAAGCCAGACCCTCCGCCTCTCCGGGAGGATTCCACAGGCTGGCTGGCCCCCTCCCCCCGCCAGTCCTCAGTCTGTTTCAAATCCCTTTGATCTCGCTCTCCGGGGTAGGTGCACATCCCGGGTTGAGGAGACGCTGTTGCTGCAGCTCTGGCTTTTTTCCCCTCCTCCTTCCCCCGCCCGCTGCTCTCCCCCTCCCCCTCCACCCTTCGCGTGCCGGCCGCCCGGGAGGCCGCGGTCACCCAGGCATTTTGATTCATTCACACTGCAGGAACGGCCGTGACGTCGCTTTCCGCAGGGAGGCCCGCCCTTCAGCCAATCCCCACACCCGGCAGCGGGCCGCGGACCCGGGCCGGAGTGGGGGTCCCGGCGCCCCGAGTGTGGAGGGCAGGGCAGGGGGCGGGGCCGCATAGAACGGGGCGGGGCCTCGCGGGCCCTTTCCCCCCCCCCCCCTCCACGCCCGCGCCTGGCAGTGCGGGCTCGCTCCCTGGGTATAAATACTGCGGCGGGTTCGGCCGCGGCAGCAGGTGGTCCTGGACGGCTGCGCCCAGGGCTTGTGGGTTTCCGCGGATCTTGCGGGGAACCGGACCCGGCCTGAGGCTTGTGTCCCCACTGCCCCTCCATTCGGACTAAAGGATGGGGAAAGGCGGGGCAGACCCTCCAGGCCCGGGCCGCACGCAGTCTTCCGCTCGCGCGCCATCGGTCCGGGGTTTCTCTCCGCCCGGGACTCTATCCTCCTCCTCCTCCTCTTTTCCTCTGGCCAATTCCTTTCCCGCCGGCGCTTCCCAGCCCTCGCTCTCTCTCCCCCGCGTCTGGCTGAGGTTGGGCCAGGGACAGCCCGTACTTGGCCAGGAAGGCTCGAGTCACGCAGCGGGCAGCGGCGGGCGGGGGAAGGCGGCCGGGGGCTGTGCGCGGAGGTGGCCGGGCGCGGACCCCCGATGCGCGCCCCCGCTCACCGCGGCCTGCCGCGGGGAGTCCGCTCTCCTTCTCGGCCCCGTCGGGTCCCCGCACCTTTCTGGCTGCCTGGCTTCGGGCGCCGCTCTGGCCACGCCGGCTCAGCTGGGTCCTGTTCTCGGTCCCCAGAGACCGCTCTGTCTCGCCGGCTGCAACCGCGGGCGATTTGAACAATTCTCGACCTCGTGCGTGCAGGGCGGCGACGCGCACACGGACACCCGGGCTAACCAGCGAGGGAGCATGTGTGGCTTGTCGTTTTTACAAGGCATACAAGCACACTTAAAATTCTCAACGCACGTTCCTGGTGGAAGTAAAACAGAAGGCCCACCACTGGGGCAGGTGGCCGCTGAGGTTCTCTGGTGCTTCACCACATGCTCGACGCCACTTGGCTGCATGCGTGGGAAGCCCACCTCCCTTGCCACGGGACTCTGAGGCCCTACGGATCCCACCCTCGCGACACCCCCATCCTGAATTTCGTTCCAGAGGTGTAGACAGATGTGCCCTCTCAGCCTAGTCAAGTCCGGCTAGGGTGGGAAAAGGGACCGGGTGCCCTCTCCAAACCTTCAGAGCGTCCCCTGCTTTTTCTCCGGGCGTTGTGCCTAAACAAGGGACCCCAGGGTTGGTGAGGGACGAACAAGAAGGTGGGGGAGGAGGGCATGGCCATCTGCGCTTAGAATTTGTCTTCAGTGAAGTCTCAGTGACTTTCATGTGTCCTGGTACTGGGTTGGCATCATCTCTTGCCCTGTTGACCTGCGAGGTGACTCCTCTTGCACACTGGAGTCAATGTGCAAGAAAAAAGCAAAAAAACCGGTGACATTTTAAGTGCTTACGAAAAAAATTTTTTTTACCAACATGTAACTAGTAAACACGAGAAAATGCCAGCCTCGTTAGCCATCAAAGACATGCAAATCAAAATATCATAGTACATTCTTCAGTTTTGTGTGTTAAACGACCAGCTGGGGTGGGAGGAATCCTAGAATTTGGGTGCTGGTGAAAGTGCTTCGAAGCTGGTATTCTCACAAATACTGCTGGGTGCTAATAAACTCTTAAATCCGTTAGGAAAGCAATTCGGCAGTAGCATCAACCCCCCTAGTTTTTTTCACACGCTGTTGCTCATAGAATTCCACTTGTGAGTGTTTACTCCATGGAAATAATCTAAAATGTGAAGCGGAAGGTTTCATACATGAATACGCTTATTACAACATTATGGTTTGGAGGAAAAAAAAAAACCTCTGCTATCCAACAAAAGAAAAAATGGTTTAGTGAAGTAGATTAAATTTGCTTGGTAATATGTTATACAATTATTGAAACTAATTATGAAATCTAGCAACATGGGAATGCTTGTGACATACTAAATGTTTAAAAAGAATGATGCACTATTAGAAGTCTTCCAAAATGTTAGTCAGTGATAAAAGTGGTGATAATACACATCGTTGGCTAGAGGGTGGGGAAATTAGAAAACAGTTTTCTGGTGGGGGCGCACTGAGCACCAATGTCTTCTGAGGGCACTTTGGCAATATATTTTATAGCCTAAAAATGTGATGGATTTGACCCAATCCATATAGAAATTTAGCCACAGAAAGTAATCAAGAATGTTTGTAAAGAGTTAATTACAAGGATGTTTATAATATTTTGAAAAGAGAATAAACTATATATCCAACAATAGGGGATTATTAAATAGAGTAAATAAAATGGAATGTTATACTGTTGTTGGGAAATACAACAGAAAATATTTAACAATGTAGAAAAGTGAGATTTATTAGAAACAAAGTAAATATGAAGCAATATGAAGTTCAGGGGATTTTTTTTAGCAGCATAGATAGAAAGTCTATGTTAAAATATAAAAGTGCTTATCTGTACAGTGGATATTTGTATTTTTTTAGTTTTTCTAAGTTTCCTCAATTATTTTATAAAGCAGAAAAAGCTAAGACAATTATTTTCTAAAGCATTGAGAAAACACTGGAAGGAAATATGTCAAAATGTTGTTCAATAATATAGTGGGAGAAAAGTGTGTTAGGGAGATGTATTATGGAAGTTTTTTCTTTTTTCTCTTTTCCAGATTTTCTGTAAAGTGTTTATATTTTTTCAGTAATATTAGTAAAGGATAAAATATTTATATTATATGTATGTTAAATATTTATATTATATTTAATATATCATATATTTAATATAATATTTACATATAATTTAATAATATATAAATATATATTTGTTTTACGTATGATATCTATAATTATAATTATTATAAAATAAATTACATTTATATTTATACTGATTGTGTTATATTTAAAATATTTATATAAATTTATATTTATAGAGATAGCATATGTGGTACTTTTATAATTAAAAATTATGTTTTAAACATGCAAATAAAATAAAATAAAATGAAATAAAATGCTTTCTGCAGCTCTGCTGCCCTGGTATGAGCCTGCCCAGGTCCTGCCCTCTTTTCATTGCATGTCACTAGCCTGTCACTGGGTGAGGGACAGCATTACTGTGGTGGGGACTCTCCTGGCCCAGTGCTGATTCAGCAGATGCCATTCTCACCTTTATCCAGCGGCAGAAGAGCCCTGGGAGGTCCAGCTGGTTCTCAGTTCTTCAACTTGTGGGCAGCCGCTCCCCTGCACCCCAAAGCCTCCCCGCTCATACAAACAAGGCAGCTCAGCCAATATATGCCCTTTCCACCTTCGAGATTTTTCTAGAAATATGAGCTGGGTCCCATTTTCAACATCTTCCATTAACACCATACATCTGACAAGGCATTTCACTTCCTTCCTGGGGCCTCAGCTTTCCCATCTGTAAATGATGAAACCCCAATGAAAAGCTTTCCTTGAATAGAATTTTTAGTGCCTACTGCTGCTGATAGCAATAACAACAATATAACAGCACACAGTGGTAATAATAACAACTAACATTTATTGACAGTTTGAAACTGTGCCAGGCGCTCAGGTAAGTGCTTCTACCTGCATAATTCCATCTATTCCTCATTCCAATTCAATAAATGGTATTGTTATACCTATTTGGAGGATGAAAAAGCTGAGGCTAACAGGGGCTAAGGTCGTCTCTCCCCCTCAGAGAATGCGGGGAGTCACTGAATCCCACAGGAAGACTTCCTGGAGGATATGTGTGGACCTAAACTCTGAGCTGACTCAGCAGGGGTGTTCTCAGTGAAGGCCCCCCAGGGCTAGCTGGTGATCCCCCAGGAGCAATAGTCCTTAGAGCAGACCTCAGACCTGTGGCTTTAGGCTACAACTCAGTTGAAGGGTGGGCACCAGAGGATGGGCCATCGGTGACGTGGCTTTGCCCAGGTCTAAGTTCTGTCAGGGCAGTCAGTCAATAAGAGTGTCCAGGAACCAACCCCAACACGTCAGCGGATCCGGTTCTGAGGGAACGGTCTTCAGAAACCCAATTTAGGAAAATGATTATAGCTTGCATTTGTCTAGCACTTTACAATTTACAAACTTCCTCTACATATTTTATCTCATTTGATCTTCATAATCATGCTGGGTTTGGGTATGATTATCAGGAAACGGAGAGGTTAAGTGGTTTGCCTAAGGTCACACTGCTAATAAGTTGCAGAGCCAACTGGAGATGAAATCCAGCCTTTGACTCTGGCTCTGGCGCTCTTTCCACTCTGCACACAGACTCCTGTGTCTTCTAACCCTTCCATTTTAGGAGCTTCCCGGAGTAGGCGACTTCACCCTCTGAGGCCAGGAGTTCTGAACCTCACCCCTTTCTCCGCTCACCACCCCGGCTCCCCATCACCCCGTCGCCAGTCACCTCCTCCTTGTCCTCCAGCCTCTCAAACCCTCTTTCATCATTTGCATTTTGAAACTGTTTCCTTAATTATTCCCCTGCTATTGGAAACCTGCTCTCCCCCTTCTCCGTGGCATCCTTTGATTTATCTCTGTCTGGATAACAGCTCCCCGATTCTCCTTGGGGAATTCAATTTTCATTCATTTTTCTGCTGGGCTAGATTGATATAGACCCTCTGCCCTGGTCCATATTACTCATCCCAGCAGAGAGAACCAGGGAGACCAACCCTCAGCCCAGCCCCTGGGGAGCCACTGTCTTGTTCAGGGAGCCACAAGGAGTTCTCCAATAAAAGGACAGGGGCCTTTGCTCTTCCCCATCTGTCCACCCAGTCCTTCCAGTCATTTGTCAAGGGCCCCTTTCGTGAGCCCACCACTTTGTCATTTGTCTCCCTCTCTTCCCAGAACCTTCCAGGGATCTCCCCCCACCCCCAGGATGCTGATCAAAAGGCAGTTGCTCCTCAATTTAAACCTGCCCTGTGTCCTTGACACAGGCCTTGAAGGGACATGGAAAAGAGATGGTCCTGTGCTTGGGCATCTAGCTCTCAAGATAAGATTCTGAGGCAGTACGTGGC
The DNA here is from genome assembly GCF_022079265.1 of Lynx rufus. NCBI lineage: Eukaryota > Metazoa > Chordata > Mammalia > Carnivora > Felidae > Lynx > Lynx rufus. Next base: position 35,901,978 of record NW_025814829.1, on the reverse strand, counting down.
AGAGAAACAGAGTAAAAAAAGAGCACTGGGATCCTTAGAGGAAGAAGGAAGGTGACAATAGCTAACACTTAAACCACCAGCACTGCTCTAAGTGCTCTATGTGTGTTAACTCATTTAATCCTCACAAACCCTTTGAGGTGGGTATTACTATTACCCCCATTTTATAGATGAGGAAACTGGGGCATAAAGAGGTCAAGTGATGTAGCCAATAGTAGAAACAGATAGTAGGCAGTGGAATCAGGATATGGTCACAGGTGGTCTGGCTCTGTTTGCCAGCATCACCAGCAACATCATACAACTCTTGTTGGGAAGTCCCTGGGCATAGCCAGTGGTGAATCCACACAGAGCCTGGCAAGGCCAAGTCGTCTGGGATCCATCCGTGCAGCCATCATACCCCATGGCCTGTGTGCATGAGCAGCTGGGGAATGAATCAGGGAATTTGGTCTCGTTCTAATTTCAGGGTTTATTCTCTTTATTTCCCATCAAAAACCTAGAGTATCTTAGATCGTTCCTTAATTCCTGCATGCATTGAGCATCTGCTGTATACCAGCTCCTCGCTTGACCCTGGAAGACAAGGATCTGCAGTGCCAAATGCAGACAGTCCATAGCTTACTTTGCTCCAGAATTCCGGGCATTCCTGTGAGACAGTGTCAGCAAAATTCCCCAGGTGCGTGTGCCTTCCTTATGCTGGAAGGGAGTTGGAGATGGGTGGGCAAACCTTTGGGCTCTGGCTCCCAGTGTCTGCATTGAAATTCCAACTTGGATACAGCCTAAGTGGGGCAACTTTTGGCAGGTTCCTTCCCCCAGGCTCCGTGGGGTAACGACGGTACTCTCCTCACAGATGGTCACCTGAAGCGTTTCCCTAGAAAGGTGGGCTGGCATCATTATTGTATCCCTTCTGTAATATTTTGCCTGTTTTCCTTCCCCCCCCCCCTTGTTTTATATTTATGGGAGAAACCAGTGGGCAAGAAACTTACTTGAGTATTTTCAAGCAAAGACTAGAACTTGGGAGCTCTTCCTTCCTAAAAATGTTAGCTGGGGAAGAGAGAGACCCGTGGTGGGTGGCGGTGGGGCCATTCTTTGCCCCCCTCTTTGGGAGTGGAGGAGACCTGCGCCCACAGTATGGTCACAAGCTGAGTTGCAGGTGCCCAAGCTGCCCCTTGGGTGAAATTTAAGCTACCTTATGAAAATCTTCCTGTCTAGTTATTTCCTAGATGAGTTATTTAAACGTGCCATTTTCCTCATTTGTAAAATGGGGATAAAACCTGCCTACATTGTAGGATCTTGTTGGATTAGAGAGAATGCATATAAACCCCAGAGCCCAGTGCTCAACACACAGAAATTGTTAATAATGGTGGCCTCCAGTATTAATCAGGTGGCTCTGCTCCTTCTGATGGCTTCTACACGGCACACTGAGATCTTTTCAGAAGCCAGTCTGCCTGTGCAACCTGCAATTATGCTCTTTGTTTTTTTGTTTGCTTTTGAAGTTGACTTAATATCTAGGTTTGTTTTAAAAACCTGGACTCCAGAGGCTGCACAAGTGACATCCTTTCTCCCTATTCTCTCACTTCAGTCCCCAGGGCTCAGAGGCATCCTGAACCCAAGAATGATCCTAGCAACTGACATTATCATGGTGCTTTACAGATTGTTAAGGGCCATCACATACCTTTCTCACCCAAGCCTCATAAGATAGGTGGGGCCCATCACATCAGGGCCGCCTTCCAGATGAGGACACTGAAGCATAGAAAGGGATAACTGTCTGCATTACTGTATTAGGGCTTTTAGGCCCCCAGGATCTGTTTCTCAGCTTCTAAAGAGGAGGCTGTGAATGGGGAGGGGGGGAAGGAGGGGAAGTCCAGCCTGGCTCCATTTGAAAATAGCTGCAGGTGTCAAGGCTAATCTATAAAATAACCCCGTCATCATCTTGGCAAAAGACTTTTACTGGACGAGCTTAACTCAGCGATTTCCTCTCAGGAACTGACTTACAACCAAAAAATGTAGATGTGTTAGATGTGGGCAGAGGTGACAGGAGACAGACCCGGGAGGTTCGTGGGAAGAAATGGTGAGGCAAGGCCAGACTCCTGACCCTGGAACTAGGCAGACTTCACTGTCGATGGCTGCTGGAGTGCTGTTCGCCCTGAGCCTCGGTTTACTGATTTGTATAATGGGAGAGTAAGAGTAGTAAAAGACCTGCCTGATAATATTGTCACAGGAGGGCTGTAGCTGTTAGTACAGGGCCTGGCATATAGAGGGTCCCCACTGATGACAGCTGCCTTTAGTCTGAAAGGACGTGCAGCTTCACCTTTAATATCTCTCACTGCCTGGCCTTCTCCCCTGCTCATAGCCCTGGCTTACCGGAAAGGGGCTCGCTTAAAAACACAGGTCCGCAGAGAAGGGACCGGGACACTGTAACTACGGCCACTTTTGATGGCCAAGGAAGAAGCACTAAGAGCCTTGGGGGACAATGGATTTCTTCAAGACCTCACCTGAGGAAGCATTCTGTGGAAAACATAAATCCTGGATCTACTCGACATCCGAGTTGTATGGCTATGAGAAGGAAAATTCTCTGAACCTCTGTTTTCCTGTGTTAATTGGGGATGATAATACTCAGATCACTCTCCTGAGAAGGGGTTGTTGGGAGATTGTATGAGATCCAATATGAACAAAGTTCCTAAGGCAAAATGCTCCATGAATGCTCATTCTATTTCCCTGTTCTTGCACACGCCGGTCCTCAGATTTACTACGCCCATAAATCACTGGGCGTTTTGTTGAAACACAGATTCTGATTCAGCAGGTCTGGGACCTGAGATTCTGCATTTCTAACGAGTTGCCAGACGATGCTGATGCTGCTGGCCCTGGGGGCCGCACTGTGTGGGAATGCTCTAGGTTTCCACCTTCCAGTGCGATGGCGGCTAGTCACGTATGGCTGCTGAGCCCCGAAATGTGGCTGGCCAGAAATGAGATGTGCTTTAAAGGTAAATTACATATTGGAGTGTGAAGACTTAATACAAAGAAAAGAATGTAAAACATCTCATTAATATTTTTTAAATTTTTATTACATGTTGAAATGATACTATTTTGGAGACAGTGGGTTAAATAAAATCTATTATTAATTTCACTGCTTTCTTTTATTGGCATGGCGACCAGAAAATGTAAACTTACACAAGTGGCTGGCATCATATTTCTGTTGGACAGCGCCGATAGAAGTCTAGGGTATTTAGGCTTCGGTGCGCTGCACGCACGCGCATGCACGTACGCGTGTGTGTGCGCGCGCGCGCGCGCAGCAGTTGGTCTTCCTCCTAGCACCTAGCGCGGTTTCTGGCACTGAGTAAGGGACTGCTGAGCATTTGCTGGGTGAATACGCAGGGAGGATGCCCACAAATGTAGCCCCGCGAGAGCTGGGCCCCACTCACTGATGAAGGGACCTCAGCTGCACGAGAGAGCAGGCAGGGGCTGAGCAGGTGGCTGTGCCTGAAGAATGACCATCTCCCCCTTGCAGTTGACCCTGACCTGCCACCCATCCATTCTCCATCATCCTCAGCCCCACCCTCTGCTCTTTTCAAGGCTCTGATGGCAAAGAAAAAAAGGAATTCTGGTCCTCCCTCACCAGAGCTTGCCAGATAAAGAGGATAGTCCTGGGATTGCTTGGAATCCAAGGACCACTCTGCCACACAGGCTTCCTGCCTTCCCTGAAAGCCACCTCAGCTAACCTGAGGGTCCCCTTCCCTTTCTTCTGTTCCCCTCCCCCAGGGTGCTCTTTGTGGTCTTTGCCCATCCCTGCTTGGAGGTGGGGGTGGGAAAGCCCATGACCACAGGCACAGACCAGGCATGAACTTGCACAGACCTCCCTGAGTCCCATCACGGCCCGAGGGGCTCTCAGAGAAAGGGATGGAAAACGGCTTCTGAAGAGGCTCCCCCACCTCCAGCCTGACATTGGCAGGGGAGACAAAAGGACAACTCAGAGTCCAGATTCCCACATCTTCCCTGCTCTCAATGACCAGCGTCAGGTTTCAGGACACTACAGGCTGTGAGCTGGGAGTATGGGGTGTCTGGAGGGAAAACCAGCCCCAGGAAAGGCTCTAGTGAGCCAGCAGTGACCTTAGGATGCTCGGGAGCTGGGCTCTGCCCCAACTGCAGGGTGCTGAGCTGATTTCTGCCCCCTCCACCGGATCCTGAGTGTGGGTACACGTGGCCCACACCACCCTGCTTCAATATCTCCCATACCCCCGTCCAGACTATTTCCCCTCCAAGCCTCTGACGCTACGCAGGACAAAGAGAATTCTCGAAGCATATGAACTTACCAGAGGTCAGGGGAAGAATCTGCCTTCATGGTGAGGACTTGGAGGCTGGGAGTAGCTGTTGTCGCTGAACGTGGGCAGCTCTAGAGGCAAGTCAGAGAGTGTCTGGAAGGGGAGCAGCAGCCCCGTCGGGGGCGGGAGCTGGGGAAGGGGCTTGGTAGGTGGGGCAGGGGCTGTTCCCAAGGAGGAGGCCGAGTGGATGGATTGGGACAGAGCCCGGAGGAGGCCCCTCTCCTCTTTTCTCTGCAAGAACGTGCTCTGCTCCCCCCAGGAAGCTGGGGAAATAAGGGTCTGTCTGGGGGAGGGTAGCAGAGGGGCTGGAGACCGCCTCAGAGAAAATTAAATTGCACTTGAGGGCAAATTCTATTAGGGAATAGAGCCTGTCTCTCAACAGCCTGCGTCCATTTAGGTGATTAGCTCAGCCCAGCACCTCCACCCCAGAGCCTGGTGAGCTCTGTCCCTCTGCCGGGGGAGCCAGGCTTGTGGCCTCTGGGGACCCAGCTGCCCCTGCTCCCCTCTCCTGCCCCCCAGCCAACCGTGGGAGGACCCTTCTCTCACCACTGACAGCCCCCAAGCTCTTTGAAAGTGGCCAGGAGGGAATGAGCACCCCGGTGTTCGCCTAGAACATCCTGGAACATACACCGAAGCAAGGACAGGCAACACCAGAGAGAACAGAGACAGCTCTTCCCCTGAGGAGTGAGAGACCACTGGGCACTGGGAGGGTCAGCTGGCTGGAAAGCAGGGAGGATCTGGGTAGGTGGAGAACGGAGAAGAGAGAAGGTGGCCGGGTGACTGAACAGGCAAGAATAAAAGCCCTCGCTTTTATTGGGCAAGAGGCAGGGTTGCCAAATTCAGCAGAATTTGGAAGTAGGTACAGAGAAATACAAGTGGCTGACATTCGAGGAACGTCAAATATAATAATAAATTAATATAATGGAATGGTAAATGGTATAATAAATTCATCTGTAAAGTGGGCATGATAGTAATAACATGTACCTTATGGGGCTGTTTTGCACATCCTAGGAGTTCAACAAATGTTGGGGCTTATTATTAGCTATTGGTTCTGTGTCCATACACTTTATGCTGTATCTAGGCTTTGGCAGGAGGGACTAGATCTGAGGCGCTGAGAAGACCTGCTTACCAGTCCCCTATTTCCTCGCACCAGCAGTACTCAGATCTCTGATTCACAGGCCAGTCTCAACAGGCTGGACACTCCCCAGCCTGGCCACCTGCTGGCCACCTGCCCAGGAAGATGGTCCCTCCCTCTCCTTCATATTGACCAGTACAAGGGCCTGTTGGATTTCCCTCAGTTTCTGGCTATAAAATTATTTCATTTGCTTAACAAAGCTTTATTAAGCACCTGAAATGTATTCTTTTTTTGAAGATTTTTTTTAACGTTTATGTATTTTTGAGAGAGAGCGCGCGCGAGAGGGAGCAGAGAACCCGAAGCAGGCTCCATGCTGTCAGTGCAAAGCCCTACGAGGGGCTCAAACCCACGAACCACGAGCTCATGACTTGGGCTGAAGTCGGACTGAGCCACCTAGTATCCTGAAGAGAGTAGTGCACGGCTTCCAGAACAAGGAGAAACGTAAGTACATCCAACTTAAAAAGAGTTCTGAAAACACACAATGGTGCATAAAGCACTGTCTCTGACCTGTGGTATGTATCGTTCTAATGTATGTGAGCCTCCTCTTTCGGGCTCTTCTAAGGCCCACCCAAGTGTCCTGGGACACAGAATTCCAGCCCAAGTGAGCTTAACCTCTAAACCAAGGATTAAACCGTGTATTTATATTGCTGGGGTGGTTGTACCAGACCAAATAGCAAGGGATTTGTGTTCTGTGGGGGAGGGCAGTAGAGAGGGTGTTCAGAAAGGGAAGGCCCTGAGGGAGGGAAAGAAAGTATGTGGCGTGTGGGGGGAGAGGGATGTTCCTACTCTTGAGGCTGTGGGCAGGTTCATCGTATGGTTGGTTGTGGCCTAAAGAGAGAAGCCCAGGCGCCTTCTGCTGTACCCTCCAGCCTGTCAGTGGGGCTGCTTCTGCTCAGTGATGGGCTCCGGTGGGCCTCTACCCCAAACTCTGTCCTCTGCCCAATTGTCAGGGCAAGGGTTTAGTATCTGAGGGCACTTGGTGAGTACTGGGAACAGCTGGTGTTGCAGACAGCCTGGAGGCTGCTTGTCTCCCAGGGTCTGGCCTTCCAGGCCTCAGACACCCCAAATGGCGTTGACAAGGCCCCTGATCCCTAAGAATACCCTCTACCCATTCATCCCCTTTACTAACAAGGGCCTGGGGCAGGCCCTCCTTGGGATTCTAGCAGTCTTCATGACAAGAACATCCCTGATAACACATTCCTGTCCTTGACCGGACTTGGGTACCCCCACCTTGTTCCAGGGACACAGTTACAGGGACCCTCTCGGGTGACTCCGAGAAGGCACTCAAGGGCAGTGATTCTTGTTAGCTTCACTCTCCAAAGGCAATCTTATTACAAGAGGCCTCAGCACTGGAGGTCTTGGGCAAGTTATTTAACCATGGGAAAACGGAGCCCAGAGTGCTGGGCTCTTAAGAGGCGCTTCGTAGATGGTCATAAATGTTGTTACAAAGCCCTCCGCCCCTGTGTTTACACCTCTCTGCTGACAGTAAAGAAAGTGTCTTACTCACCATTATGTTTCAAGCTCCAAGTACAGGACCCAGCATATTACAGCATCTTTGTAAATACCTGTTACGTGAATGGATGCGGGAGGGGGGCCAGTGTACAAGGAACCAACTGACCAAGAGAAGCCCGAGCACATGCTCCCTGGGGCAGTGGGGAGGCTCTCAGCAGCTGCTCGAACACCGCTGCTGGTGGCCCTGTCAGGCCTGGTTAGGCTGTCGGACCTGTTATTGGTGCAGTCGCTGGCGGGATACTCACGGTTACGGCTGTCAGGCCCCCGATTACCATTCACCACTAATGGGCGCTGGCTTTTTATGGACTTCCCGCTCTCCCTCAGTGCCCTGCAGACTTTATTACATGGGCCCGGGGTCCCTTTGATGAGCTAAAGAAGAAGAGGAAAGCCTGAGACGGTGACCTGGACACAGAGCACAGGAAAAGCCACACCAGCATCCTGCTTCAGCCGCTGTTGCTGGGGTGAGGCTGGGGGCTCCCACCCGTGAATGCTCAGCTGGAGTCCCCAGGCCCAGGATGCAAGCTGTCCCTCTCCTTTCCAGGTGCTGGCCCCCTCCTCAAGCCCGCCTCCAGCCTTGAGTCCCATGCAACTCCGGCATCACAAATCAGGTCCTCCCTCTGGAAATGTCTGAGAGGACTTCTAGCCCTAGCCCTGCCCTGCCCCTGCCCCTGCAGAATCGTGCCTGTGCACCCCTGCCCGGCAGACACTCGGCCTCTGTGTGAACACAGCCAGGGGCACCGGCCTCCTCCTTTCAGCGGCAGTCAAGGCCATTTCCAGGCAGTTCTGCACAGGACTATTACCATTCCCACAAACTCTGCCTTTGAATAAATTCGGCTGAAAGTGTGATTTTGCTGGTGCACGTGTGTGTGTTACACATGCATTATAGTTAGCTCTTATTTCAAAATGACTTTACCACCTGGAGTTACTTGCTTTTCCACCATTTTCTTGAGCCTGCGATGATCAGAGTAAGAGGTGACCTCCACAATCAGATCTTGGCCTTTTCAAAGTGGCCCACTGACGTTTCACTGAATGTTAGATGGTTGACTCTTTCCTGAAAACAAAAATGAATCGCTCTCAGAGATTTAGTTACAATTCACGTGATCACACCTTTGAAGAATATTCACATCACGCTATATTCTCATGCACGGAGTAGACCTTTGGTGTTTACACTAGTCACACAGGTGACCCCTAATGAACCATATCTCTAGTATTTGTAACCTTGTGGAGTCCCCGCCCCTTGAATCTGGGCTGTGACTGTGACTTGCTTCAAGCACTAGAATACAGCGGAGGTGACACTGTGCCAGTTCTGTCACTGAGCTTTAAGAGGGCGTGGCATTTGGGGGGGCAGGGGGGCTGCTCCCCCATCCATGTAAGGTGTTCAACTACTGAGCTGGAGAGATCACATGCCAGAAATCTCACCAAAAAGGGTCTACCCAATGTACAGATCTTATGGTGCTATTGAAAACCTAAATTAAACAAATACTTTTGGGGGCGCCTGGGTGCCTCAGTCAATTAAGCATCTGACTCTTAGCTCAGGTCATGATCACGTTCGTGGGTTTGAGCCCCACGTTGGACTCTGCACTGACAGCATGGAGCTTGCTTGGGATTCTCTCTCTCTCTCTCTCTCTCTCCTCTCTCTCTCTCTGCCCTCCTCAAATAATTAAGTAACCATTAAAAAAATAAAAACATAAAATACTTTTGAGTATCTCTTCTCTCCCCAGGTAGCTGAATGCACCTGGGGCAGAGAGAGCTGAGTCATCCTGAGACAGAGAGGAGGAAAGGAGAGGTAGAAAAAGTCAGCAAGTGTTTTACTCGCCGGTGGGAGAGGAGGCCATGATTTCACCAGTCAGTCACTACTGACAGCAAGGGTGACAAGCAGAGACACGGGGGTGGAGGGAGTACAGACTCCACATTCCCAGAGTTCCCAGTCTGACGGGGTGGGGAGGCCAAGCAGTCAGCACACATCTTCAGCCATGGGATGGGAGGAAAAGGGTGGTGCTTACCGTGGCCCAAGAAGGGGAGGAAGGGCTTGGCTGCAGGGTGTGGCCCAAGGAGGGTCAGGGAAGGCTTCTTGGAGGAGGTGACATTTGAACACAGGCAGGCATTTGGTGGGGAAAGATTTCAGGTGGGGAAAGAGCACACAAGAAGGCCTGTGGATTGAGAGCTTGAGTCCTGGGGACTCACAAGATCTGTCCGGCCGGGTGGGCCCACCCCGGAGAGGACCAGAGAGGCAGCTGGAGAGGCGACAGGCACAGCGAGGCAACCACACTGAGGTCTTACATGTTGTTGGCTGGGGAGAACTTGGACCTCAGACTTGGGTTCTCACACCAGGGACATCTTGCTAAAAAATACCCAAGACTGTGCCTCTCTGCTGAAGCACCCCACCGGCCCCTAAAGCCTGCAGAATCCATTCCAGACTTCCAGGCCGTTCCTTAAGTCCCCTGCTCAGGCCACATCCCACCCTCTCATCCTTAGTGCTTCCCTCTCTCTTCTTCCCCCTTTCCCTGTGTGAATTTCCAGTGACCCCTGCTCCTCTCTCCTGAAGAGATGAGTCCTGGGGCCCCACAGCACCCCAGCTCTTCTGTGGGGCATCTACTGGGCTGAATCGTCATGGAACCCTTTCCTGGTGGGTCTCTCCTTCTAGACTCCACACTCCTTAAGGGCAGGGCACCTTAATCAATATTTGCTATGAAGTTACTGTCCTTCAGAAGAAGCCCACTCAAAGCTTCCTTCTAGAAAGGGGACAGAGTGTCAGGAGCAGTACTTTTATGGGACACTGTTCCACAGTCTGAAGTGTCTGTGACTGTGGCCTGTGGTGGCAAGTCCCCCGACCCCCAAACCACACGCACACCCTGTTGATTCAGGCTTTCAGTCACAGAAACAGGACAGGAAGTGTTGCTCGGGACACAGAAAGGAATTCTGCCGTGGAGAAACAGAATTAGCCCCACTCTCTCCCCCAGGCCTGGAGGTGACGGGCTTCCTTTAGGCCGCTAATCCACCATGAAGGCTGCGTTTCACACTTGCCACTCTGGAATAGGCCTGCAGGGAATTGCTCCTGCAGAGTGAAAATTGGAACCCGTCAGGGTAATTTGTCCATTTTACCACACACATTTCAGGGCCAGTGTTCATGGTCTGGCCTGTGGCTGGCCATGGATGAATCTGGTCTCAGGGAGCCCCTCATCCTCGGCCGGGAGAGGGCCTGGACAGCCGGCCAGCAGGCCTGTCATTCGCCTGCCATGCCATCGAGTTTTCCACCTCGGCGCCAGCCCCCTCCCTGATCCGAGTGCAGACACAGTCCCGCCAGAGCCAGACCTCCCCTACGGGGTTGTCATGGGCAGGTCTACACTCGATGGTGACGAGGGCAGTTTTAGACGCCGCAGATACCTTTTCCCAGCCTGTAAGCTGTCTGTTCACTTGCCTGTGGCAAACAGAAACTCTTCAGTGTGACCTAAGAGATCTGTCTCCACGTCACCTCGTGGTTTGTGCTTTTTAGGTTCTTAAGAAGTGCTTGTCTATCCCTATGTTGCAATGATATGCTCCCCTATTTTCTGTTGGCTTATAATTTTTAATCGATCATGTTTAGGTTTTAAATCCATCTAAAAACAGAAAATAAAATATGCAACTACTTTGGATTTAAATAAAAAATAAATCCATCTAGAGCTCATCTTCAGTACAAGGCAGAGGTCCAGTTTTCCTTCTCTCCATACTGAGTGAGCCAGTTTCCTGTCAACTTTGACTGTCTGATGGGTTTATAATGCTACCTTAGTCATATCTCACATGGCCGTATATTCGTGGGTCTTCCTTTAAACGTTTTATTAGGATCTATTGGTTCCTATGGTGAAAATCACTCTTAAAAAATTTCTCACAATGAGCAAGTCCCCTACTTTACTCTTCCCCTCCCCCCAGAACGATTTAGTAATCCACGGACCTTTAATCGCCTATATGCGTTTTAGAATAAAGTTGCTGAGTTCTACCAAAAAAAATCTACCTGGACTTTTGATTGGTGTTACACTAAATTGTAGGTTAATTTGGAAAGAACTTTTCTCTCTGCAGTGTTGATCTGCCCGTGCATAAGCACAGAATCTCTGTTTAGTGAGATCTTGATGTCTTTCATAAGGAAGTCCTGTTTATTTTCTCCATAGCATTATCACTATGTGAGATCCTTATTCATTTATTTCTTTACCTGATTATAGTCTGTCTCTTCCTACCATCTCGCCACAAGATGTAACCTGAGACCCTTCTTTTACTCATCCCTGTGTCCCAAGTGCCTAGATGTCCCTGACCCTATTTTGCTGCTGAAACAAAACAGAGTTTGGAAAAAGTTGAACTTCTGCTGTGGCCCAGGTAGCCAGTCCCCCACCGGCTGTGATTCCAGGGGAGACAAGTGAGGCCCCTTCGGTGGGGGGGAGGGAGGGCTCACGGGGAGGGGACGCCTGCTAGACTAAGGGGTTTGGCCTCTATCCCTTGTAGATGAGGGGGGTTCTGAGACACTGTGAGTGGGGGGGGGCGGGCAACAGGAAAGAGGAGAGAATCATGCACAGGATGGCCAAGAGGAGACATCCAGGCCTGGGAGAGTGAAGGGAACCCCTCGGGCTGCCAAGAGAGGGAGGAGGCTTGGAGAGGAAGCCTCCGTCAGTGTCGGTTTCGGATTTGGGGAGTTGGAGGAGCCAGAGACGCCTGGGGAAACAAGTCCAAGTCCACGGAGCCTGAAGGCGTAGCTGGAGCTCGGAAGGGAGACTGGGAAGGGGCCAGAGATCGGTGCACCCCAGAGACAGGAGACAGGACGCTGCGTGTGTTGGCAGTCTGTGTATGTGATGCGGCAAGGTCTTCAACGTGCAGTATTAACGTGACACAACCGGGTGCCGAGTGGTACGTGTAGCGTGTGCCTGTCTCGTATTTGCAGAGAACGGGTCTGAAAGGACACGCGAGCGAAACCAGCAGTACCGCGAGCTTCCGGGGAGGGGACCTGAGAGCCTGGCAGGCACTCTGTGTCCTTCTCAACTTTTAGAATACTTACTCCTGTATTACCTATTGAAAACATCGAGCAAAACTAAATCTTTTTTTTTTTTTAAAAGAACCAAGTATGTGAAAGAACTTTGGGATGAGTAAAGGAGTTGAGAGACATAGCAATTTTGCCTTTGAGGAATGAGGCCAGGCCTCTGTGGAGAAGCGCCCTGGTCCCCTCAGCCAGGCAAGGGGCCAGGGCACGGCTCACACTACTCCCAGAGGTATTGGCTGCCCGAGGCTCCGAAACCACCCGAATCCCAATCCCCGGCCCAGCGCAATTAGGAGAGAAGGCAAATGGTGTTAAAGATGAGAATGTGCGATGAACTCCTACGGTGTGCTGGGCACTGTTCGCCACACCTTACCCCTGATGACCTTCTTCGCGGATGAAGAAACTCAGGCTCGGAGCAGCATGTTTCCGAGGTTATGTGGCTAAGAGGGAGCAGCATCGGGATTTGAGCCCACATCTCCCTCACCCTGAAACATCCTTTTCCCCAATGGTAGCTGATCCCTAATTTGTTATTCACCCATTTTACCATTATTAAGCCTCTTTAGTGTTCAAAGCACTCCCTGTGCGCAGCACTGAAGGTGTATAAAAATGCATAACATGCTATGAGAGTTGCAGATCCTGGAATATATCCCTGTTTATTCAAAAGATATCGATTGACCACCTATGAGGTGCCAGGCCCCATGCTAAGTCCTGGGGCTGCAAAGGGAGAAGGGAAGATTGTCTTTGTCCTCTCAGAGCAGACGTCCACAGCCAGGTGACCACACTGCCCTGTGGTAAGTGCCCTCAGGGGAGCGTACGCCCAGCTCAGGCTTGAGGGCATTGGAGGACCTTCTTGAGACAGTGATCTCTTGGCTGAGTCTAAAAGCAGGTCAAAACTGGGGCGCCTGGGTGCCTCAGTTGGTTAAGCGTCTGACTTCAGCTCAGGTCATGATCTCACACAGTTCGTCAGTTCAAGCCCCGGGTCGGGCTCTGTGCTGACAGCTCAGAGCCTGGAGCCTGCTTTGGATTCTGTGTCTCCCTCTCTCTCTGCCCCTCCCCCACTCATGCGCGCGCGCGCGCGCGCGCGCGCTCTCTCTCTCTCTCTCTCTCTCTCAAAAAATAAACATTGAAAAAAATAAAAACTTTTAAATCAGGTCAAAACTCAAATGCCTATATGGCAGGCAGCCATGTAAGGAGGGATGTGAGCTAGGTCTGTTCTCAGACACAGATGTGCTCAGCCCAAATATAGGCATGTGCTTCACTTCCACACCCATATGGTTCTCTTTCATTTTTTCCTAAAACACAATTTGTGTAATTAAAAACAAGAGTACAGGGGAATATTTCCCTCTTCTAAATCAACAGTGCCAGTGTGATGATAAATCGTAACTGCCCCCTGGCCTCTGCACTCGGAGTGCAAAAGGGGGAGGTGAAAACTGTGGGTCTGAGAGGAGGGCCCAGTGGACTGTTTCCTGTGGGAAGCAGGCCCCAGGGAAGGTTTTCCGATGGTGAACATGGAGGCTGTTCCAAGTTTGGGTCAGTATTTCTGACTATGAACATCTGTTTCTTTAAAGTTTATTTATTTATTTTGAAAAAGAAAGCATGAGTGGGTGAGGGGAAGAGAGAGAGAGAGAGAGAGAGAGAGAGAGAGACTCCCAAGCAGGCTCCACACTGTCAGTGCAGAGCCTGACACGGGGCTCAAACTCATGAACCGTGCGATCATGACCTGAGTCGAAGTCAGATGCTTAACCGACCGAGCCACCAGGCACCCTTGATTCTTAACATCTTTAAAGTTGGTACATATTGCTATATTCTTTTTCAGAAATACTATACCAACTTATATGATCACTTTTCCAGCATCAAGTTGTATTGTTACTTGATGTATAAAAAATATTACTCTTTCACTCTGTTGACTGTTGAAGAATATTGTTTCATGTATCTATTGATCTTTGTATTTCTTCTTTTATGAATTGACAATTTGTATTCTTGGCCCATTAAAAGTGGTTTTTAATTGTACAAGTAGTAAATATTTAATAAAAATGAGAAAATACAGATACCTAAAAAGAAAAACACCCATAATCCTACCCCTGACTGTTAACCACTGTTGACCTATTTCATGTACATGTTCCAAGTTTTCACCCATGCCTTCAGTATCCCTAATCCTCTTTTTCAAAAATAAGATCATACTATGTAGAACTGCTTTTGTAACTTCATATTTTCATATAACAATATGGTGTGGAAACATTTTCAGCTTAAAAAATACGCACTCAAATTGTTTCTAGTGGTTATGTTGTATTCCATTGTAATGATGTACCATAACTTAATCACCTCCGATTATGGACTTTAGATCAAATTTATTTTGATGTTATAAATATTCATCATGTAGCAAATCTTAGTGAATATCTTCAATTACTTCCTTAGGACAAATTCCAGGAATAGAATTGTTGGATCAAAGGTTACATATTCTCTTAAGGCTCTTAAAACATATTACCAGTTACATTGTATTACAAATTGCACATTTCCCAAAGGTGGTGTCAGTTTTTACCTCCACAAGCGGTGTAGGAGGGTGCTCTGTGGCAGACTGTATTTTTTTAAGCTGGCTTCGACAACCTCTCCCATCTCACATAGTTTTCCAGAACTTGTCACTGCCCTATCAGAAGGTGGAGTCTAGGACTCCTCCCCTCGAACCTGGGCAGGACTTTGTATCTGCAACCCGGATGAGATTTTATATCTGTCTCAACCAACAAAGTATAGCAAAAATAATGCTATGTGACTTCTGAGGGCTCTTATGTGAAAATGCCATGCACTTCTGCCTTGTCCTCTTTGGATACTTGCTCTCAGAGCACAGCCACCAGGCTGTGAGGAAGTCCAGGCAGCCCGTGGAGAGGCCTATGAAGAGAACTGAAGCTCCCTGCCCACAGCACGAGCTTGCCAGACGAATTGCATCCAGATATACTGCACAGAGCAGAGATGAGCCGTTTTCCCCTGAACTCTGCTCAAATTGAAGATTTGTGAGCAAAGTAAATGACTGTTGTTGTTTCAAACCTCTAAGCTTTGGGGTGGCTTGTTATGCAGCAATAGATAACTGATACACGTCCTTTTCCCTCCCTCTAGCTAGCACTGGGCATTATCCTTTTTTTCTTTCATTTTACCAATAGGATAAAAAAGAGTGACATCTCTCATTTGGTCTTCATACTTTGGCCCATTATTTTCAACAGGGCATTAATGCTTTTCCTATTTACAACAGAACTTTAAAATCCTTTAATCCTGTTTATTTTCCTTGTTGTTCTTTCTTTTCAAAAGAACTGCATTGGTTGCAAAAATTCAAAAAGGTATTTAAGTATTTCTTAAATTTCTAAATTTCTTGGGCGGGGGGGGGGGGGGGACCCAGGCAGTGCTGGGGCAGAGGACGCCGGTGGGGTGCAGGCTGAGGGCTAGCATGAGTGAGCCTTCCCTTCTCATAGTTGTCCTGGACTTCCAAGAGGACACAAATCATACAGGCTGTGATTTCTTTCTGCCACAAGTCCTTCCTGAGTGGCCTTGCAGGACCAACCCTCCCTGAGCTGACAAGAAAACAGCTAAGATCACTGCAAGAAAGGTAAAGGCACCTTAGGGACCATGAGGCTCTGTCTGAAGCCTTCATCCTAGAGGTGAGGAAGCAGAGACCCAAGAAGTGAATGGCTCATCCAATGTCACATGCAGCTGGTTAATGGCCAAGCCAGGAGAATGAAACAGATCTCCTCTTCCTCCTCCAACTGCTGGTGACTTTCCTCCAGGGCCAAGGCTGTGTGGGTACGCTGGACCCCAGGCCTCACCCCCACATCCAGGGAATGATGTGCTGCTCCTGGGCACCCACCCACCCACCCAGTGCCAAGGCTGTCGGGGGGAGGAGCCAGGCTGGAAGTGGGGCCACCCCTTGGGACCTCACCAGCCTGGGGGTGGCTTCTGAATGCAGCAGCCCCTCAGGCTTGTGGTCCCCCTACCCCTGCCCACTTCCTGTCTTCTCTTCCTTCAGGTCTCAGAGAAGCCTCCCCTAATGTCCCCTGCTGGCCCGTCCTTAAGAGCATGAGCACATTTTCCTCTCCCGTCTCTTCCCCTAGGGTGGAAAGCTCCACCGTAGCGGGAACCACGGCTTTCTTCTGTGTATCCTCAGCTTTAGCCCAGGGCAGCATTGAACAAATCCTTAAATTTTTTTGAACAGAAAAAATGTCTACGTTTTTTTACTGAGAATTTCTTGTATTCACTCTTTTTCTTTGTTGGACTTGGCATGCGCTTTCCCCTTGGCCTGTGATGCCTTTTCCTGCACATTTTCCTTGCTACACCCACTCAGTTTTCAAAAGCCAGCTCAGCGGCATCTGTCTCTAAGAAATCGTTCCTGAATGCTCAGCAGGTAGCATCCCAGGCAGAGGGGAGTTTCTCTGTCCGGCTCCAGAACAAGGAGCCTTCGCTTTGGCAGGACTCCCCCGAGGACCCTCTCCTGCGTGGGAGCTCTCCCAAGAAGTGGAGAACAACCCAGAATGGCAAGCAGAGTTCAAGTCACAGAAGCAGGGGCTCCCAGCCTGGCAGACCCGCTGGGGGAGGGGACGAGCTGGGGGGCAAGCTGGTTTATCGATGAAGCTGAAAGCGCCCTGGGGAAATCAGGGTGAAAGGCAGCAGCCCTGTTAAGGGGGAGGCCCACCCTTGTTTATCAATCAGAGCCACGGAGACAGCGCAAGAAAGGGTTGGCTGTGCGGAGGAGGCCCACACCCACTATAGAGGCCCTGGCGGGCCCGAAGGTCCTGTGAAGCAGGCTTGCCGAGGGAAATCCTCTGCACTTGACACTGTGCCAGGTACCAGGCAGTAGAGGAGCAAGGCAGGTGGTCTTGGCCCCGTGGGCACTGGCCCTGGGACCTCTTTCACCTTCTTGCAGGCCGGGGTCGCACTGCCCCGTGTGCTGGCCCGTCAGCCTCCCAGCCAGGACCCGGTGGGGCTCGGGGAGAGGACCAGAGCCAGCTTAGGAGAACGGAGGGGGCAGACTGGATGAGTAGAGCCAGGACACAGAGAGGGAGGCTGCGGGGAGGCTCCAGGCTGGAAGCTACCCAGCTAACACAGGGCTGACACGTGCAGGGAAGGGGGTGTCGACCCCTGCCTGGGCCCCCATCCCAGCTGCCCCAGCAGAGGGAGCACGCTCGGCACCCCGCCTGCTTCACCCAGTGCCAAGGCCATCTGAGCAGAGTGGAGATGTCAAAGAGAAAAACCCCAAATCGGATTGAGGCTCCTGTTCCCCCTTAATGAGGTTCATTATCAGCTGTTCTGATCCTTGTAAAACCTGGCAGGCCGGATTAGGGACAGGCTCTCTAATCTGGCTGACTCCTCCCTGCTGAGCAGCCAAGGCAGGCCGCTCCCACAAACAAGCCCTCTCCTTCCTTGGGAGAGAGCCGGGGATGCAGGAGGCCAGGCCAGGCAGGTGCGAGGAAGGTGCCTGGAGCAAAACTGGAACATGAGTCAGGTGCTCCAGGGAGGCTGGGGGAACAGGAGGCAGGATTAGAACTCCACCAAGGCCTGTCTCCAGTGCATGTGGAGACGGAAGGGGCTTGGGAACGGAGAGCTCCGAGGGCAGTACAGGAGGGTCCATCACGGAGACAGGGGCTGTGCTGGGGCACCTCCTCCCCTGCAGGGTGGTAGCTATGTGAGCCAGGGGCCAGTCACTTCTGGCTGGATCCCCACTGAGGCTGGATTCTGCGTATTCTGTCCAGACCTGGACACTAGGTCTCCAAACAGCAAGTTAAAGAACACACCAACGCTTTGCCTTAACAAAAATAATTTATTCCACAACCCTCCCAAGCAGTGGGGCAGAGTGGGAATCGAGCATGTGTACAGAGTCACCCTCCCCTCTGACCCTTTTAACCTCTGCACGATGGAAGGTGGGCCCTTGAGAGAGAGGACACTTCCTCACTGCAACACCCTCCACATTCAAACATTAGCATCTATTTCGAAGGCCAAAATCAAAAGACAAAAGACCCAGCTCTAGGAGGGGTAGAGTGCACTGGGGAGGAGACAAAGCACATTCGAAGCAACCATCTTTTCCCTGTGGCTTCACTCTACCCTCCAGCTAAGCCCAGAGCCAAGGCACTAAAGACACCAGCACCCTCCTTAAATCCCACACCAGCCCTTATCAGGTCCTGCCAAGCCAGCTGCTCACCACCCAGCCCCATGGCCATCCCCCATCCGAGTCCACACCAGCTCTGGCCTGCACCCCTCCTGAAGCAGAGGTGTGGGGGAAGGAGCCAGAAGCTCTCCTCCCTCCAACACTCACCCAAGCCTCACCTGGGGGACCAGCAGGACATTCAGAAGCTTCCAGACCCACCCCCCCCAAAGCAAACCCCCACCCCATAGATACTGAGGGGCTGGAGGATGGACAGACCACAGAGGGCCAGAGGCAGTCCTGCCTTCTCTGGCACAGAGGCCTCTTTGCATCCAGAAGGGAGCGGGATGGACGGGGCCTGGGGTGCAGTGAAGAGTTCCGCTCTAGTGCGCCAGCCCTGGGAACGCTCCTCTGGATGGGGGACCTGGGGAACTGTGGCCTCACTTGCCCCAGTTTAGGCCCAAGGCCAGGTGGGAGACACGGAAGTTTCAGTGAGAATGAGAAGGACTTCAAACAAGGTGAAAAAAAGCAATGTGGGTCCTGAGAGGCCAGAGACAGAGCCTCCCATCCCCCCTGCCCACAGCTGTCCTCCCCCGTGCTGTCAGATGGACATGAGCCCTAGGTGCGCTTTCATGGCTATGGAATTCTCCTTCCCAGAGGGCCCCAGGAGGTTCATTGGAGCAACTGGCTTCCCTGGATTTCTCTGGACAAGGAGCAAGGGAAAAGGGGAGAGGAGCAGGGGGCTGGAAGAGCACCATGAACGGCAGCTCCCCTTCCCGCCCCCTCCCAAGGTGAACGGTTCAGGCTGTGGGGTGGCCAGCGTGGCCCTTCAGTGCCCTCATCCTGGCCCGGAAGTAGGTGTACACGGCCAGGAGGCCCATGAAAGACAGGGAGTAGAGCCCCACACAGAGGCTGATGTCCAGGTGGGAGAAGCCCCCTCCCAGCACCTGTAGCCACTGGTCCCGGCCCCGCATGGGCCCAGCCTCCAGCTCCCCATCAGAAATGCTGGCCAGCTGCTTTGAGCTGCGACCCACTCGCCCCAGCTCTGCAGGGCCTCTGGGGTTCTTCTCAGCGAGGAACTCGGCCAGCAACACGGCTCCTGTGTCTCGTTTGGTCAAGTGTTCCCGCCCTTTTGGCCGCTCCAACATATCCCTGTGAAGCTCTGCTATGTGCTCAGGAGGTCCCTGGTCTGGCTCAGCTGTCATACTGAGGCCAATGAGCACATCCCGGGGGTGACTCACCCTCAGTGTCTCTGCCGGAACTTTGGGAACCGTGGTTCCTGGGCCTACCATGACCCCAGCCTTCTCAGGGCCCAGAGTAAAATTTCTGGCTGCCATCCTCTGGGCAACCATCCGGGGGCCCGGCCCGGCTGAAGGAAGGTCCAGGACGACATTGCTCGGCGAGAAGTGGGTCTTGAGGAATCTGAGGGTGTTGTCCAGGTCCCACACAGGCGAACCCCGGAGCTCATTGTGGCAGGCAGAACAGAGTTCGCGGGGCGGCCACTGCACCTTGGGAAAGTGGGGGTCCTCGCTGGGGGCACCTGGCGAGGAAAACACACAGGCTGGCTGTGACCCCTGGGCCTGCCTAGAAGCGCAGACCTCATTTTTCATTCAGAATGCCAGCTTCCTCATCTGCCCTTGGGAATGATGGGTATGAGAAGCCAGGTGAAAAAACCTAGCATGGGGTTGGGGGGGGGGGCCCATGGAGCCCAGCACGGTGCTGCCCTGGGCGAGGAGGACTCCAATCCCCTCCTCAGCCACCACAGCCTCCTAGCGGCCGCTCCCTGCAGCCCCTTCATCAACTTCACTGCTGGGTTGTACCCCTCAACCAGGCATGGAAAAGGGTCAGAGGACTCAATATTATCTGTCTTGCAGTCTTTGGTTGGTCTGCTAGTAATTTTCTTCTCTGCATTTTTCTGAAACTTCCCAAGTTTTATACAGTGAAGAAACATTACTTCTGTAGTTCAAGGGAACATGTTTTTTTAAAACAAGAGCTCGGGCATGTGGTAATGTACAGGTGTTCCTCACGCCATGGCAGCCCTCCAGGGTAGGCAGGAGTTGGTGGAATCTCCTTCCCTGGTGGGCTCCAAGGGGTGGTTATGGGGGCGCCTGGGGGCCTGGATGGGGAAAAGGGCACTCAGGAGGGTCAGGGAGTTACCCTGATGGCTGGCTTGGTGGGCACAGCCCCAGGCTGAGCCCCACAGGGCCAGGGTCGCCCAGGGAGTGCCCGCCAGCCCAGATCTCTTGGAGGAGGCACCTCTCCCAAAGGGGTTAATAGGGAACAAAAGGTGCTGGCCAGAACGAAGCAGCGGCAAGTGATGTAACCGCTGGAACAGTTATTGTGGGGAGGGGACATCGAGCAGATTCCAAAGGTCCAGTGAGAAGTAGTGGTGACCAGCCTTGTAAAGCGAGCACTCGATTTGTACCTGCTTGTTACCAATACTAGTTTAATCCGAAAGGACCCCACTACCCCCCCTCCCCACCCCCGCTCCGAGGGCGGGGTACTGCCTTCCTCCAGGCCGGGCCGTGCCAGGAGAAGCCCCAGATCCACCCTCCAGTGGCAGCTGGGCCCCAAGGGGAGCAGGGAGCCTGCCCAGGTCATGGGGCTGGAGGGTCACATGGAGCATGTGGGGGCGGGACGGCAGCAGAGACGGAAGCAGGGAGAGGAGAGACGGGCTCCTGTCTTCTTTTCAAAGTCGGCCAGGAGGCCCCAGGGGACCAGCAGCCTGCACCACCACCTGCTCCATTCCCTTCCTTTTCCTTTAACCTCGGCAGCCCCAGGCCTCATCCCCAAACCTCCCACCCCCAGGAGGTCTGTCAGCCACTCCCCTCTCCCCACAGATAAGCCCAGGCTCCGACCACAGATGGCCCCTCCCCACAGCGACAGTTTCTGGTCACCCCTTAGTTTAATGCTTTTGCCTGTTGGACCCATCCGACTCCTTTGCACCAGGAACAGAAAACACTGTAAATGGGGAAACTCAGAAGACAAGGCCTCCCCCTATGGGAATCAGTCCCTGTTCTTTTCTAGGGAGGACTTGGTCTTTGTCTTCAGGCACATTTCATTGCTAGACCCCTCCCCTTGGGTGGAAAAGCCCAGCTCTCCTCTCCCTGTTGGTGTGAGTAAGAAAGGGGCCAAGAGCCAGATAGCAGAACAAGGAAGGCAGGAGAGGGACCCCAAGAGTTCTGAGGAAGGCGCCCTGGTGCAGGAGAAAGAGTGAGCAGTGGCACTGGAAGGCCACAGTCCTAGAGCGTCAAAGCCTCAGCTTCCTCATCTGGAAAATGGGTCTAAAGACATTGACTCCATCAGCAGCGCAGGCGGAGCATGTGGAAAGGCTCTGTGCCCTGTGAAGCACTGTGAAACACAGGGTGTTACTTTGGGGATGAGTGTCCTGTCCCCACCTCTGGTCCAAGTCCCCTAAAACTCCCCCACCTCCCTCTGTAGGTGACTCCAGGCTTGGAGAGGGCCCTTCCTTACCGGCGAGGCGGGCGTTGACCTTGTTGTGGCTAGACCAGAGCCAGAGCACGGCGCTGTTCAGACTCTCCACCCGGTGCATGGAGGCCGCCGCCATCTGCTCAAAGTGGCTGGCGCAATCTCGGCAGCCGAAGAAGAAGCGCACGTAGCCCCGGATGGCCTGGAGGACCTCCTGGGCTTTGGCTGCGGGGAGAGGAGCCGCTGTTGCGGTCGCGGGGGGTGGGGGGGCCTTTCTGGCTGCCTACGCCCGCCAGCCCCACCACCGTCCCCTCCACGGGCCCCGAGTCTCCTTGCACACCTGTCCATCTTCCAGAGGTCACTTCAGAGTTGACCCCATCTCCTCCCAAACTCCTAAATCCCAGTTTCCTTTCTCTGCTAATAATCCAGGTCCCTGTCACTGACACTTGGGATAAAGCCCAAACTCGTCAGCAGAACACTTAGGCTCTTTGAGACGTGTCTGGAGAAGCAGGCAGGGGCCAGCCTGCCCACACCCCATCCCCTGCACCCCTCCTTGTGCCCAACCCACTTTGGGCTTCCTGCTCCTTCAGCCACTGCATCGGGGGTCCCTGCGATCTGGCTCTGCACATCCCCTGCTTTGTCTCCATCTCCCCTCACCCCCTACTCCCTCCCACTGGGCCCTCTGGACTGGCGTCAGTGCCCACCTCTGAAAACTCCCTTCACCTTCCTGCTGACGCCGGGCTCCCCGAAACACACCCTCTTAAACCCTTTGTCTTCCCCACACCTCATACGTCAGGGCCGGTGGTGGCGGAAGGACCCTCCTTGCTGCTGGTTGCTTCCAAACTCTCTCTGTCCTGCGGCAAACTCCCAGCCCCTCAAAACAGGACCCATGGCCCCCCCACCTCGACCACCCCCCAAGCCGTCATTCCTAGCAACTTGAGCACCCTGAAAGCCACGCCTTGCCTTTGTCCTTGGCCCCCTGGGTGCTGCCCTCTCCTGCCCCAGCCCGGCTGCTGCCTGCCCCGCAACTGTGCGCACCGCCTCCTCCCTCCCTGTGCTCAGGGCCTTACCCCTTCTGGCCTCGGCAAGGATCTCACTCCTATAAACATATTCCTTTGTTACTGCAGCACCCACTTCTCCCTTAACGCGGGATCATTCTGACTGGGAAAGACGACTGCAATAAAGACATCCCTTCTCTGCCCTGTTACTTCCCCATCATCTCCAGTTTCTTGCCTCTTGTTCTCCCCTCAGCCCATTCCAGCCAGGCCTTTCTCTCCACGACACAACTGCAACAGCTCTTGCCAGAGAGCCCCGCCCCCCGCTTGGCTGAGTACACCCTTCTTCTTCAAACACGGTATTTTGAAATCACAGCGGCTGCTCCTTCTCCATCTCCTTTGCTGGCTCCTGTTCCTCGTCAGAGGCCCAGATGCCACACACCCCAGGGCACAGGCCTCAGTGCTGTCCTCTGCCCGCCCCGTAATGGGCTTGTCCAGTCCTGAGGCTTTACCTATCACCCCCATGCTCATGCCCACGAGATCTGTACCTCTGCCATGGACCTCTCCCCAGAAGCCTGGACTCAACTGTCTACATCTCCGTTCAGACAGCCAGCGGGCACAGACCACGGAGTCCCCCACCATCTACACACTCCAACCACTGAGCCTTCCCATTTCTCGGCTCACAGAACCACCGTCCACCAGAAGTTCAGGCCCAGCAACTCTGGGGTCTACCCTGGGTCCTGGCTCCTGCCTATACTCTCCATCCAGTCTGCCCCGGGCTCCCATCAGCACTACCTTCAAAATACTCCTAAATCTGACCACTTCTTCCACATGCTACCTACCACTCTGGTCCAGGCCACCACCGCCTCTCGGGACTAGCTTCGCAACTTCCTGGGGTGGCCCTGCCTCCACCTTGCCCCGCTACAGACCACCCTCCACCCAGCAGTCTCCCTAAAGCATCAGTCGTTGGGGACGCTCCCCTATGAAACTCTCCAGCAAGGTCTCCTGACACTGAATCAGAAATCCAACCCCTCCTTTGCCGAGACCACCACACGTGCACCTCCTCTACTGCCTCCCCCATCCCAGCCTCTCCCCCGGCCTTCCTTTGCTGCTGCCAACATGCCAGACGTGTCCTCTGCACCTGCTAGTCCTTGGCCCGTGTTATCGGCAGTATTGTGTTCACTCAAATTCTTATGTCAAAGTCCTAACCTCCAGTATTTCAGAATGTGACTGTATTGGACACAGACTTCAAATTAGATAATTAAAGTAAAATAAGGTCACGAGGGTGGGCCTTCAGCCATTATGACTGGTGTCCCTACAAGAAGAGGAAGCTGGGACGTGGCACACGGTGAACACCACATGAAGACACAGCGAGAAGAGGGCCTTCTGCCAGCCAAGGAGAGGCCTCAGCAGACACCAACCCTGCCGACACTTTGATCCTGGACTTCCAGACTCCACAACCGTGAGCAAGTAAGTTTCTGTTGTGCGAGCCCCTCAACATGTAGCACTTTGTTATGGCGGTCAAACGGGCACAGCCTGGAAACCTCTCTTCCCACATTCCCCCAGCTGCCTCCCTCTCACTAGTCAGGGCCCCGTGCAGGGCCGGCTCCTCGGAGAAGCTGTCCCCAGCCACCCTGTGTAAACATGGCACCCCTCCCTCGCCCTCTTCCACACCACCTAGCTCGGTCTTCTTCAGAGCATTCATCATCACACCTGAGATGATCTATTTGTATGGTCCCTGTCCATCTCCTTCCCCTGGAACATCGGCCCTCTGAGGCAGGGACTTCCTGCCTGATGTACCACGGTACCCCTCCCGACACAGGGCCCAACGCTTTGAAGGTGCTCTGTAGAGACAGGCTGGCTGGCCGGCTGGCTGCACCCTGGCCGCTCCTCGAATCCCTCTGCCTCTGCTCAGCCGTTGGGGTGCTCTTCCTTCCTAGCTCGGCTCCTGTTCACCCATCCATTCTCAGCTTACCTCCTTTTGCCCCTCCTGACAGCATGGAGACTTCCTCCCCCTCCCTGCGCACCCTCATCCCTGGCTCTTGGCCTTGGCACCTTGCAGGGCGGCTCCGCCCCCCTGCCCCACGGAGGGCAGGGATTGTTTCTCTCCCACCTTTGCAGCCTCCGGGCTGAGCCAGGGCCCCATATAACCCTCAGCAAACACGGACTGAACTGAATACCTGCCCTTCTGGCTGTCAGGTGTGGCTGCGAGGCAGAGTGGGTGATGGAGGCAGCTGCTCGGTTTGGGGAGGGAACAGGGCAAGAGGAGCAATGTGTTCCCCCAGCTTCCCTCAGAAAATGACGTTTCAGTGGGAAACACTAAAACTGTTCAAAGTACACAGTATCAGCCACGTAGACCAAAACAGACATAGTTCTTTCCTTTACAGGAGTATAAAAAAACAGAACCACACATTTTTCACGAAGGGCTGGAAACAAAGCAAGGTCGTGGTTCCAAGAAAGCCGGGAAGAAACCTCATGCTGCTGTTTGCCGGGCACCACCCTGGGGCAGGGGACACGACCAGGTGGCTTCTCCAGGTCCTCCCCATTCTGGTTCTACGCTGAGTGCATGCAGCCAGCTGCAAATGCAGAATCTTCTACATCTGGGCCTGAGTGAGGAGGGCAAGGCAGGGTTGGGCTGAGGCACTGGGGGTGCACAGGCCTCGGACTCACCTGCTTCATGCGAGTGGTCTAAATTGTGCCGGGCTGCTTGCACGGTCAGGAAATGAAAGAGGAGCCACAAGGAACACGGAAAGCCCCGGAAATGTGGCTCACTCCCCTGGCAGCCAACCCAGTTCACCTTCTTGACAATCACAGCGCCCTAAGGAACACATACGTGCATGAGAGCATATATGGAGAAGAAAAGGAATGGGACGGGTGGTGAGGAAATAAGCTTCCAGGAGACTCAAAAGGTCAGCACACAACCCTAAGACAAATGAGGTCCCTTTCTTAGTCTCTCATCTCAAAGGTGGCCTTTCCCTTCCACTGGCGACACCCATCAAAGGAGCAGCAGATCTGAAAAGCTATGACACAGACTGAGTTACATCCTTATTCTAGCCTCAACTTCCCCATCTGTAAAATGAGAAATAAGGGGTCTGGCCTCTGAGGTCCCTTCGAGCCTTGGCATCCTACAAATCTGTAAGGCTGTGTGCCTCTGCTGGCTGCCGTGGCCCACCTTTGCAAAGAGCGGAACGCACAGGAGCCCAGAAAGGTGCCCCTGGAGAGGGCCAGAGGAGCCCAATGTGCCTGCGGTCCACAGGGAGCAGTGGCTACAAACTCGCTCACGGCTGGTATCTCACAATTGGACTTGAATCCCAGTCCAATCACCTACCGGCTATGTGATCGTAGACAAGTTACACAATCTCTCTTACCCTCAGTTTCTTCATCTGCTAAACAGGGATAATAGCTACCTTCCACTAAAGCTGGGAAGATTAGATGAGCTACGGTGCACGCACACAGCTCTAAGTAGCAGTTTATTCATTACGAATGGAAGGACCCAACCAGGATCCCGGACTCCTGCCCCAGTCCAAGTTGGTGAAGGAGGTCGGAGGCTACAGGGTGAGCCTTCCACTCCCACAGTTATTGAGGATACGAAGAAGGACGTCAGTTGTCCCCAGACTCACCTCCTTCCTGTTGTCCAGGGCAGCTTTAAAGAAACCGTAGGGAATTTTCTTTCTCTGCTGCCTCTTGAGCCAGTCATTCATGGAATGCAGGAAGTTCTGGACTAAGGGCTGGCCAGGGAAGTGCTGTGGGGGGCACAAGGGGAAGCTGGGGAGTGAACAGCAATTCCCCCAGAGCCCTGCAGTCCCAGGGAGGATAGGGGGCTAAACAGAAGTGGGCCAAGGCAGTTTCTTGCAATGTCCCCAAGCCACCAGGAAAACATCCTGCCTAAGATGCAAACGTGTGTTCCTCACAACCTCTGCTCTGGGGCACCTGGTAAGGCGAGGGAGGGGCTGGGGAGAGAACAGAGGCTCTAAGTCAAGCTGGGTCCTTGAGGCTCCCTCTCTCAAGGCTGACCCTGACCCCACACTGCCCCTGGGAGGAAGGCTGGGCAGCTGCGTGGC
The DNA here is from genome assembly GCF_022079265.1 of Lynx rufus. Lineage (NCBI taxonomy): Eukaryota > Metazoa > Chordata > Mammalia > Carnivora > Felidae > Lynx > Lynx rufus. Next base: position 35,875,422 of record NW_025814829.1, on the reverse strand, counting down.
TTCCCGGGGCTGCTGGGCACCTGGGCCACACAGTCCTCTTTGCAGGTGATCTTCTGAGAGACCAGCTGACTTGCTGACTTACTGACTGCTGGGCGAGGCTGGGGAACAGCCTTCCATCTGTATTCCGTAGGATGCCATGGGGACAAGGCAGCCCTGGGGCGCATAGCCAAGATCCAGACCTTGATGGTAACTCCCAAGAGTCTCTGAGGAGCATGAAAAGCTACTCTGACAATAAGTCAGCTGAAATCTCATTAGTATCAGCACTTTAAAGCCACAGGACTCCAGGGAGGAGGACAGATGTGTGTGTGCATGTGCGCGTGCACACACACACCAGGGGAGGGGGGCAGAAGAGCGGAATGCCAGCAGAGCAGGTCAGATAAAACCACCGAGACACTGGTCAAGAGGACAATGACACTGAGGAAAGTTCGCAGGAGAAAGAAAAAAGAAGGCTCACTACACGGAAAAACCTGCCAGAGGACTGAGTCCTGGGAGAAAGCCACTGCATATTCCCATCGACCCTCCAGGGCTGGACACGGCCCCTGAGGGAGAAGTGGCCACAAGAATCTTGTCTTTGACCCACTCCCTCTTGGTCAGCTCACTCGGGCCTCTGGGCTCCCAACATGATTTTACAGCTTTAAGTCAGCGTTTTTCCCTGACCTTTGCCCTTCATCCTGACTCGGACCCTTCCTCCTCCTAAGACCCTGGTGTCAGGAGGAAGGATGAATTAAAGGCTCTGGACTTCAGGGAGTCACCCTCTGGCTGGAGCAGGAAACGCTGGTGACCGCACGCCACCCAGTGGCCAGTCCCACCAGCTGCTTACAGGAAGGAGCAGGGACGTCATTGGGGAGGGACCCAAGGCTCCGGCTTCAGGCTGTGACAGCACCACACAAGCACAAGACTGAGCCAGGTGGGCCTGAGGCCAGGACTGGGTGAGGTGGGGACTGGGGAGGTGGGGCTGGCAAGCAGTTCCCGATGGGGAGGCACAGATCACCCCCAGCGGCAGCCCCAGCTGCCCACAGACCTGCACCAAGAAGAAGCAGACCTGGCACTCAGGAGCTGAGGGTAGCTGAGTCAGCAGTCAGGCTCAGCAGGAGACCAGAGCCCGCATCTGACTCAGCAGTCCTCGGCAGCCCAGAGCCTCGGATTTTAAGTAGGGCAGCACTGGAGTGGATCTGGAACCAGACAGAAGGATGCAGGGAGGGAGGGGGAGCCAGCTACAGAGGGAAGAGAGAGGAAGGGAGACTGGGGCCCTACTCACCTGGGCCAGCACTGCCATGAACTTCTTCAGGGCCACCAGGCGCTGCCCTTCCAGAACAGAGAACTTGCCCACTTCTACCCGCAGGATGTAGTGCAGTGCAGATTCCAGGTCAGCCATGTAGATCTTGGAGCTAAGGACCCAGGAGGAGGCAGAGAGAGAGAGAGGTGTTAGCCATAGGGCAGCGGCTGGGGACGAGTGCCCAGGGCTAAAGAGAGAGAAGGGGACGGCCATCTCTGATGGTCACAGAGTCTTGTGAGTTAGCACCAGGCTCTGCCACTGACCAGCTCTGTGACCCTGAGTATATGACTTAACTTCTCTGAGCCTCAATTCCTCATTTATTATCACAAGTAAATAATAAATTGCTCACGGGTAGGTTGCTAAGAGGATGAAACAAAAGCACAAAGGTAAACCCCTCAGCAACTCCTGGCACAGAGTAGGGGATCCCCCTCTGCAGGCTCAGAGCCAGTCTCACCCATGACTCCTTAAAGGTGCTTTAGTCAGGCTGCTGGTGGAAGGCTGAGCTTCATTCTCTGTTCTGAACAAAGACCCCCAAGGGACAGACAGACCAATAAAAAGCTGGGTCCTCTCGGAAAGACCAAGGGTTTGGCTGCCCACCAAGTCAGGGCACAGCGGGGACTCAGGGGATAGGAGGAGAAGCGGTGTGTGTTTTTATTTTGGGGCTGACATCCTCGTAGCTGCCAGACCTTGGTAGCAGGTGGGGCTCCCTCTCACACCTCTTGGGCTGACCCCAGCCCCAGCGGAAGGGCTTCAGGCTCCATGCTGACCGTTCCCCCCTGCGCCCATCACGCTCACTTGGGGCCTGGGCTTGGGGTTCTGAAGCAAAGGGCTCCTTGTGTGTTGGCCGCTTCTCTACCCCTGCTTCCTGAGGCCTGGGTTCTGGCCTCAGATCTACAGTGAGCTAGCTCTGAGAGGTGGGGCAACTACAATCTACCTCTCTGGGGCCTCAGTGACCTCACCTGTAAAATGGACTGATGGCTCCTGCCGCACCTACCACCTCAGGTTGCAGGGAACCAGCAAGGTCAGCTAACTGGGGTGAGCCTGTGACCACCTGTGCTTCACGCTCGTGGCAGAGTCCCTCTCTGTGCTCCTGGGCCTCAGTACCTCACCATTCCCATGGTCTGCCTCAAGAAATGGCCCGTGACTGAAGGGAGATAATGTATTGGAAGGTGCCCAGCAGTTTGGCACACCAGGCCAGTATGTGTCAGCTATTATAATTTGAATGAATTGAATCACCATAATTTGAATGACCATAACGACCATTCATTCCCACCTCTCAGTCTCTCTTTCCTTCTTACCTGATTTACTAAAAATCTCTCCATTAGTGCTTTCAACCCTTAAAGTCCCTCATGCTGGGATGCAAAATCCTCTGGAAATCAGATGACCTTTCCCCCAGTTGTCTCGTACAGTCCCCTGTACTGTAGATGCAAACCACCTTCCTGATGCAGCTCTGGGCTCCCTGGTCAGCCATTTCCACCTGGTAAACTGCTGGGTGCCCGTGCAAGAGGTTTATAGCCTCATTTGCCCAACAAGCAGGAATTCTACTACAAGAGCAGCTTCCTCATGGTTACAACTGTGCACAAAGATATAGGCTACCTCAAAAGGTAGTGAGCTCCCCAACACCAGAGGCATTCAAATGAGGTCAGTGTCCTCCTAGAATGGAAAGTAAACTCTCTGTGGGAAGGAGCTGCACATCTGGGCATACCTGTGGTACAGTGCCTAGCCTGTAGCAAGTACTCAAAAGTACCTGCGGAAGAAATAGTTGCTTGGGTAGGAAGCTGGTTGGAAGGCCACAGATTATCCTTCTAAGCTGATTCTACTTGTTCTTGAATAGCATTAAGCTCAAGGAATGTGGGCATAGAAAAGTATTCATTCTATCATGAAGGATACAAGTAAATGCTGTTTGGCAGCCGCCACAGTCAGCAGACACAGGGCTGGTCACCAGTTCACTGCTGCTGCTCCCACACATCTGAGACTCTCCTGCATGGCTGGAGGGGGGGCGGTGCCCAAAGGCCAAGGTCAGCCCTCGGGGGTCTGGGACTGGAAAGGCACGTGCTAAGCTCAAGACAAGGAACGGAATGTGGTAGGAGGCAGGAGGTCTATGATCAGAGGTAAGGCTGGGATGAGGGAAGGGCTCAGGGAAGTAGGCGTGGCCTTACCGATCTGCGACCTTCCACACAGTGGGAGCTGCTGTGTGAGCTGTGGTGGGTGCAACCGTGGTCGGGACAGCCTCCCTGGTGGTCCTGGAGAACTTCTGCAGGTACGCGGTGTAGAAGGACCTGGATTCCTTAAGTCTGCGAGGGAAGAAAGCACAGAGGAGAGGCAGTGAGTCTGGAGAAGCAGACCCCAGGGCGAACTCCTGCCTGGAGAGGAGGTAGGTGGCTCACTTGACAGAGATGTTTATTAAGAAATATTTGAATCTGGTTGGGTCTTACCCTCCGCGAGCTCAAAATCAAGGCACCCATGCCTCACTTCGGCCTTTCTATCCACTGCTCATGCAATGGAAAGTTTCGTGGACACCAGTCTGATGTCAAAACCCCATCCGGAAAAGCAGCGGGGCCTGAGAAGGTCTCAACCTGGCCCGGAGAGGCTGTGGGATGGAGCGCACGGAGGAGCAGGTGGGGTCCGCGGGGCTGCTGCTAATTCCGCCGTGGACAGGACGGCTGGGTCTGACTCCCCTCCCCAGAGACCGAGGAAGCTGCCTGCTCACAAGCTGGCTCTGAGATACCAGAGGGGACATGAGTCCCCAAGAAAGTCACTGCAATGTGATACATGGCTTTTCAAAAACAGGTAGTAATGACAACAACAAAAACGCTACAATCCTCAAATCCTTCTACAATCCTTTCGACTTCTTTCCCTCTTCTGACAGAGTCCTTGAGGGCAGGCGACACCTCTCGGTCACGGCCACCTGGAGGGAGGGTGTGAAGACCAGCCACAGCATGACGGGACACCCCAGGGGAGCTGGCATCAGGAAGCCCTGCTTCCCACTCTGCCGTCCCAGCCCGATGTTTATCGATGAACAGATGGCTCCGGAGCAGCGTCGTCACAAACAATTTTCCCCTCCACCAGCTCCAAGTAGGGAAACAATGCCTCCTCTCCCCACCAGGACTGGCACTTTCTGTCCCTCCTGTCCCCCTACAGACATCAGGCTTCCCTCCCCCAGGAGAACTCTCTGACAAGGCCTGGCCCGGTGCTGTCTAGCGACTGGGGCCGGCAAGGGCGCGTGGCCGCCCTGCCCAGCCTCCAGGCGGGATGGCACTAATGGGCCCGCAGAGCAGCTCGCTGGGTACCTCCGGCAAGTCTCGAGCTCCCTGGCCCTCGAGTTCCTGCCTGCAGAGCCAGGCTACATCAATCATCTACCCAGGGAGGGCATCGAGGCACCATCTGGCGCCATTTAACGGGCCATTCAGCAGCAGGAGCCTGACAGAGGGCCACGGCTGGCCTGATTGTTTTCTCTTGGCATTTTGGAACCGGCTATTGTCTAGCTCCTAATGAACTTTTCTGCAATTAGAAAACTAAAGGGAGGGAGGGTCAGGCATATCTGAGAGCTTGCCAGGCCCGCAGCCTGCCAACGAGTCTGTGGACAGAGGAGAATGGGGAGTGGGGCCAGGGCTGCGGTGGCGACGGTGCGGAAGCACGGAGGGCGAGGGCTCCAGGAGCCTGAGGCAGGACTGCCGAGCTGGGGGCCGGGGGCCATGTTCCCGGCACTGCCCACCCCCGCAGGCAGACAGGCTGCTTCTCCTGCACAGGGCGCTCCCTGCCTATCTCGGAGGGAGCTCCTCAGAAGAAGGGCAGGAGAAAGAACTTGTCAGCCCCAGTAAGAGGCCAGCAGCCCCTCCGGGCAGGAAGAAATGAGCACAGGGAGAGAGGAGGGAGGGGACAGAGAGGCACTGCACTCACACGCGGACCCGGGAGGCAGAGCCATTCCGAAACAGCAAGTAGCAAGACGGGAAGTCGGTGACCCCAAACTTGCTCACCACATCACCCTCCGTGTTCAGGACCCTGCGCACCGCGATGCCATGGTGCTGGGACAGGTCTAGAGTCACCTGCAGAGACAGACAGAGAGACGTGTTGGGGGCAGGGTCCAGTCACTGGGCAGAAGGAGCCCTGGGCGGGTGCCTGGTGGCAGCCACGCTCCACCCAGACTCTAAACCTTTCAGAGAGAGGACCAGGGTGCTGAGCGAGACTCATGCCACCAACCGCATCTATGCCACAGGGCACAAGAATCAAGCACTGCCCAGGAGAAGGGGCCTTGGAACTGTGCACACCACACACCTTGAATTTCCTAGAGCAGTCCAATTGAATAGCATTTTCTTTCCAATGAAAGCAATCTGTAGAAGGCATGATAAAATGTGGTTTCATTTTTATTCTTATATTTATAAGGCTTTCTATCTATATTCCGAATCAGAAAACATACTTAGATAGGATTTTAATTTTAGAAAGAAATAAGGGAAAAATAATGTTAGCTAATGTTTACAGAGTAGGTATTATGTGCTGTATATATATTGCTTCATTTAATCTTCAAAATAATACTATGAAACAGGAACTATTGTTAGGAGGCCAAGCCAGTAGGCACAGTATACTATGGCTACCTGGGTGTGCATCCTGGCCCCACTGGCCTAAACCTCCCCCCAACTCAATTTCCTTACTTGCAAAACTGGAGTAACAATTGGATTATTAACAAAATTGGAATCGTAACAGCAACTAGTGCATAGTAGGTACATAAGTGTTCATTAAAAAATAAATGCCTATTGCAAATGAAAAACCTGAGGCTTAGAAGTGAAATCGAGTGTCTAGGTCATACAGTTAGCAAGAGCCCGAATTGGGCAACAAATCCAGTTCAGTTTGGCTACGGAGCCTGGGCTCTTGGTCACTGTGCCTTCCTGCTTTTCAAACTAACCATCCCTGAGCACCTCTGCGTGGACACGGCCCCAGACTCACTCAGTCCACAGGGGTCCCTGCCCCTGGTTTCCCAGGGGGCTAGGGGGTGGGCAGCAGGGAGAAAAGCTGATTCCAATGAACATTTATCAGTCACTTCCTCATGACAGGCATGACCCCAGGCCTGGACTGGGACCCCAGAAGGGTCAGGCAGTCCTTCAGCAAAACTCTGTGCCCCCTCCCCACCTCCCTCTGCTTCCCCTCTTGGGGCTCCGAGGCCTAGAGGCACCCCAGAGCCCTGTCGACTGTGCTTGCTGAGTTTCGGGAGGAAAGCCATTCAGAGTCAACAGTGGTGTTTAATTTCATTCCCACTTTCATGCCTCTTCTACATCCCTGGCCTGCCTTGCACCTTCACCCGTGCCCTGGCCCATCATCCCACCTCTGCACCTGGGAAAAGCTCACCAGTGGTCTAGAGAAGTCTGTGTGCCAGTGGCAGAATGCAGAGCTCTCTGCATCAGGCCAGGGGCATGGATCTTTAAAAGGCACTATTCTGTGCCAGCTACCCACCCAGGTCTGTTACCTAAACTGCCTCATTGGACTGTCCCAGCAATACTCTGAGGAAAGGTAATTATCACTGCTTTATAGATGGAAATGGGGCTCCAGGAAGCTAACTCACTTGATCACAGATCATCACGAAATGGGAAGTCAAACCTGCCTGTTCTGTAACCTGCCTCATCTGGTAAGGGATCTCACTTCCTAATGAGGCACTGCATGAGCTTTGATGTCCCCTCCCCCCACTCAAGTTTTCTACTCCAGTTCTTGGGAGGCGGGGGGGGGGGGGGGGGGGGGGGGGGGGGGGGGGGGGGGAGGCAGGCAGGCTCACAGACCTGGCCTAAAGCCGTACTCCACCAATTCACTGGCCAGGGGATCTTTAACGTGTTACCTGATTATCTACCTTAACTTTGAAGATTAGCGACTATGTGTGCCAGCATTCAATGGACAACAGGTGATATATGTGCGGTTTCAATGAGGGGCATGAAAACAGACATAAAGGTTTCAAATAGAAAGGCCCGGCTCCCACACTTCCCGTGTCCCCCAGCAGGGGTCAGGCCAGTGCTGAGCTAAGAAGTGCATGTGACCGACACCCTAGAATTCCGGGGGACAGCTCTGTCCTTGAACTCACTGGGCTCCTCAGGAGTTGCAGGGACCCTGGGGGCAGCTCACCTCTCTACCCAGATAGGAGCCTGCCTTTTCAAAGATCAGGGCCAGGTATTCTTCATCGTTTCTTGCAAAGAAGCCATCAATCTCCTCCAGCCTGCAAGGGACAACATTGGCAGTGACCATCCACAGCCAGTGACAATAAAGCGGAGCTGCTGGGGACACAGGCGCGGTAGGCACAGCACTGCAGGCACAGCCACACAAACTCCTCCTCTGTTTCCACAGGGGGCTCCATGGCAGTCTCCCCCTGCCAGCCCTCCCCTCCGGGGGAGTAAAGCCAAACCCTCAGTCTCAGAGCATGCTGCCTCTGCTACCTCACACTGGCTCTCCATTGTGCCCACCTTATTGACTTGTTTTTTCAAATGTTTATTTTTGAGAGACAGGAGAGAGAGAGAGAGAGCATGAGAGTGTGCAGGGGAGGGGCAGAGAGAGAGAGAGAGAGAGAGAGAAGCAGGCTCCACACTGTCGGTGCAGAGCCTGATGTGGGGATCGATCCCACAAACTATGAGATTGTGACCTGAGCTCCAATCAAGAGTCGGGTGCCGAACCGACGGAGCCACCCAGGTGCCCCTTGATTTGTTTTTTGATGCTGTCTCTTAAAAATCTGGGGTGATTATGAGGTGGTCTAGGGAGCAGGAAGTGGGTGGGGGAGGGATGCTTTGACACTAGTCGTCTTTATGTTCTGGGTAAGGCCCAGGCTTAGCGAATATGGTTTTTATTTGTCCCCTAAGGACCAGTGTTTAGAACCATTCAGATATGAGACTTGGTCTTGGGGGTGGCAAGTCATTACCAACTGGGAGACCCGCTTTCCCTCCCCTGGAGCAGGCCTGACAAGGGAATTAAAGAACCAGAGTCCAGGGGCGCCTGGGTGGCGCAGTCGGTTAAGCGTCCGACTTCAGCCAGGTCACGATCTCGCGGTCCATGAGTTCGAGCCCCGCATCAGGCTCTGGGCTGATGGCTCGGAGCCTGGAGCCTGTTTCCGATTCTGTGTTTCCCTCTCTCTCTGCCCCTCCCCCGTTCATGCTCTGTCTCTCTCTGTCCCAAAAATAAATAAACATTGAAAAAAAAATTAAAAAAAAAAAAAAAAGAACCAGAGTCCTGGGTGCAGGAGACCTTAGAAGCCATCTAACCCAACCTCCTTATTTTAATTTGAAGAGACTGAGACCCAGAACAAAGGCAGAAATTAGTAAGAAGGTAAATGTTATGATCACCTCAAATCAGAGAATTAAGCTCCAAACGGTTTTACAAACTCAAAGTTTCAGCGGAAAATAACTGCACAAAAATGATCTGTTTCCTCATTCCAATTAAAGACGGCACATTGTCACACATGCTTAAGAGGCCAACACGTAAGAGGGCACTGGGAGACTGCATCTTTTTATCCCTAACCTGATGGCCTATTTCCCTCTACTGGATCCAATGACACATGTGGCATGATCACATCCAAATGGAACACACAAAATGGGGCCAACGCTGGAGCCCAGCCCAGTGACAATACAAAAGGATGTGCTAGAGAGGTGGGGGCTAGAGTGTACTCCAACGGGGGAATGAAAAGAGGAGCTGTGGACTCTGACAGCCTCTCAGACCCCTTTGCCAGACCTCCCTTCGGCTGGCAGAAGAGTAACATGGCGGCCAACAGCCCCCAGCCCATCCATTCCCACTCAGACTTCTGGAAGAGGCAGCTCACCTTTCATCACACATCTCTGCCTCCTTCCTAAAGCTCTTTAGAAGGGCCACTTTGAGGGAGTTGGCAGGTGTGTCTGATTTGCTGCTTTTGAGATCCCTTGGGACTGAAAATGCACCATGAGGGATGTGTGTGCCTAAGACAGACAGACACGGTCACTGGGAAATGTAAGTAAGGAACAGGCTGGCTGGCTGTTTCCTGGAGAGATGGAATCACGCTGTGCAGCCCCAAACCACACCTGACTAATGCTGGGTCCAGGATCTCTGTGGGGCCCTCCGGGAGGATGGACAATTGGGGAAGATTATAAAAAGTCACCGTGGGTTGACTGACGCTTAGAAGCACAATCTCTTGGCAGGGCTATGGCTTTGAAGAACATCATTAAATCAATGTGGAGGGCCTGGAGCACCAGCGCCTGTCTCACGAGGCCTTCTCAGCCCCTGGAACCTTCATTGTGCTCTAAGGCTGGGCTCCCTCCAGCAGTGCCTGCTGGTATTTGGATTTGTTCCTTCTTGGCAGGAGTCCCTGAGGTGGGCACTATCCGGTCTCAAGAGCTTATCTGGGAGGGCGGGACCCAGTGTCCTCAATTTACCCTCTGTGGGAGAGCTAAAGCAATACACTGTGTACCTGCCTCTCCTAGAACAGACAATCCTGGAAGCCTGCCTGGCAGGCAGATAAGGGCCACCAGCCACCATGCCTGATGCTCTGTGGCACAACAGTCACACGCCCCACCCCCCAGTCACAGCTGCTGCTCAGAAAGACAACCACTTTCCTTTTACAGGAAGGGTTCCCTTTTCCTCTGAGCCTATCTTCTTCCTCCCCCCGCCCACTCTCTCGGTGCCCCCTCCAGGTTAGATCATGTGAAAAGATCACGAGGACAGGTTATGAAAAGCAGCAGCAGGTATGACCTGGAGAACCCCTGCCCATCTCTTCCTTTCTGCCCGGCAAGACAGGCCTTTGCACCTGTCAGCCCCACGAAGCCAGGGCTGCTCGGGGAGGACTCCAGCAACAGGGTACCTTCTACCAGCTGCTCCAGAGTGGCTCTAGCCTACAGAGGTGTGTGCCCCAAAGACACAGGCCTTCATTTCCCCTGCCCAGCTGTCCCCACTACCCTCTTGCTCCCAGGCCTGTGATCCTGGCCCACGCTGCACCAAATCTGCTCCACCCTGAATACCTGGCAGGCTCCAGTGGGGGGCAGGCAGGGGGCCACGTGTCACTATGGGACTCGAGGGCGTCGATGAGCCTCTTCCGCAGCGTCTCCACATCAGCACCAGCCACTGGATGAAGACGGACATTTTGGGGGGGGGGGCATGAGGAGGGAAGGAGAATGAATCCCAGCACCCTTGTCGGCTTCACTGAAACAAAGGGCCCAGGGCACAGGCTAGTTCTGAGAGAAACAGAGCATGGCTCAGTCCTTAGCAGTGGGGGTGGGGTCTTCTTCTGTGGCCCTAAGTTATGCAAGGAGACCCATCTCTTAGGGGACAGGAAAGAGTCCTTCAGACCTGGGACCCATGAGGGTTTTCCCCGGAGGCTAGCTGGTCTGTCCCTCTGGATGCCAACCCCATTTTGACAGGAAGAGTTAGCCTGGATACACTGTGACCCTCCCCTCTTCCCAGGACCCTGAACGAGCCAAACCAGAAGGGTTTCTTCAGCCTCCTTTCCCTGAAGGCATCTTCCAGGCTGGCTGGGAAGGCCACACAAGAAAACACAAACTCCACTTTCACCTGGGAAACTCTTCACCCCGGAGACCCTGCCGGGCTCTCCTCACCTCAGTAGAAACCCAGCAGAAAGAAAAGGAGAAAGACCATGGACAACTGGACCCAGGACACCTACCTGGCAGTGCTGTTCCTGAGCCGTTCTTGGTGAAGGCCTTAAAGAACTGGAAGCAAACACACAGGCGAGAGTCAGTAACACACGGAGCTAAGACCACAACAGCGGTGCCAGATGGATCCGTGTCTAAGACCCTCTACTTACTCAAGGGGGTTAATTTGGGAAAATTACTTAACTTCTGTGAGCCTCAGTTTCCTCATCTGTAAAGGAGAACAAGACGGTTTCTGCCCCTGGGGCTGGACACGGATTCCTGTCTTCCCCGTCTCCGTACCCAATCCCTACCCCCACAGCTCTGATGCACCCAGGGACGCACAGTACTAGAGGCAGACGGTCTCCCTAAGCACCGGCACTCAGCACACCGTGACTGGAAAATATCCGCTGCATGGATGAAAGGATGAGGCAAACCCAACCGAGAAAACAAAGTCACGTCATACTTCCCCCAGAAAATGTAAGCGACCCTCTGAGGCAGTCTGTCCTTAGAGGCTGGTGTCTGTCTGTCCACTGAGAACTCCCAGCCTGGCACAGCAGATACTCCACGAGGGGAGGGGTCTCCAGTTCAGGTCCTGTTGAAGGGTGGGCCCAAGCCCCTGAAGAAACAAGTCTTGTTACAGACAGGCCAATTTAATTCACCACTTCGTCCTCTTTTCCCATTTACGCGAATGACACTCCAGCCTCAGTGTGCAGCGAGAATGACCTCCTTGGACAAGAGGACAGAGACAACAGAGGACAATTCCTCAGGATGTGGGCCTCTGTGTAAGTGGCAAGACCGCTGGCAGGGCTCTGGCCTGTGCTCTCCTGGGCTCAGGAGGGAACAAAGTTCAGTTGTCTTGACAGACAGACAGCTACCTAAAGGCCTGTGAGAGAGTCTGCTGGCCAGGAAGAGGCCTCTTCCTGAGGTCCTCCGGGGCCACCTGTAGCTTCCTTTGGGCCTCTGCCTGCAACAGTACGGCCATCCGACCTTATTCCAAGCTGGTGGTTGAGTACGGGCCCTGCGGTCTACCAGACCTGGATTCTGCTACTCTTGCTGTGTGACCTTGGGCGATCCATTAGCCCCCCTCTCCCTTCTCATCTTTAAGATGAAATGACACCATCCACCTTGAAGATTTGCTGTGAGGAGTCAAAGATAACATATCTAAGTGCTTGTGTCTGATGCATACAGTAAGGAACCAATAAATGTTAACTGCATGATTATTACCGTCCCCTTCCCTTGTTCCACCTCTTAAACACTAGGAAACACTGACCAGCTAGCATTTGTTTATTCCAGCCATTTGTAGGCGGAAAACTAACAGGCCACCTGCCCACCCTCCCACACGAGGAACCACAAAGATGCAAAGAAGCCACCCACCTCTTCCCATCTACAACCTTCTCCTGTTCCCTCTGACCTCACCTGGCTCCTAACTCCTGCTAACTGCTTTATCCTCTTCCTTTCTAGACCATTAATATGAACTTTTATTCTAGGTGAAAACCATCCACAGATACACGCCACATATATTTTTTTTATTTTTCATTTTTAAATGTTTATTTTTGAGAGAGAGAGACAGACAGACAGAGAGACAGACTGTGAGTGGGGAAAAGGAAGACAGAGAGGGAGACAGAGAATCCGAAGCAGGCTCCAGGCTCTGAGCTGTCAGCACAGGGCCTGATGCGGGGCTTGAACTCATGAAATGTGAGATCATGACCTGAGCCAAAGTTGGGCGCTTAACCGACTGGGCCACCCAGGCGCCCTGCCACATATATGTATGATAATGTTCTTTGCAGTTATTGAACAAATTCTGAGTGAAATTATACGTTATCCTAACACTTGTAAGAACAATCACAAAGTTCCTGAATTGCGATGGGATCGAGTAGAGAAAGCATGTTAAGGCATTTATGGACCGTCACTTTTACGGGTGTTATTTTCAGTCATGAGAAGCAGCGTGGCAACTTGTCTTCATCAACCACCAGGTCACCCAGGTCTGAGCAGGTGCTTTATTAAAAGGGGCTGGCATGTTACCTCCATCAAAAGGCACTCTCCCTGGACCCCAGCGGAGCCTTCTAAAGGCCCCGGCCATGGGCAGCAGGGAGTGAGACAGGAGCCCCAGCAAGACTGACCCAGGGGAATGCAGGGACCCAAGACACACCCCCAGGAAGACCTCCCACGTCCCTCCACGTGCCCCTGTGCTACTACACAGCCTTCTCTTCTGTCCTCAGATGCCCATCTACCTTCCAGAACAATGTCGCCACTGGGGCTCCAGCTCCCAACTTCATGCTCTTAGGAACTTTTTCCGATCAATTCATCTCTTTCCCCTTTTCTGCCAGCAACTTCCCTAAGCCTACAAATAGCCTCCAATCCTCCTAATTTTTCTTTTAAAAAAGGGCAGGAAGGGAAGTGGGATGAGAATAGAGAGATGCCCTCCTTCCTCCTCCAGTTACTGCATTTCCCGTTTTCCTAGCACTGCCAAATTTCCCAAAGCAGGGTCCGCTCTCCCTCTCTGGCTGCCCCCTCACTTCACTCCCATGCTGTGGCCTGTGGCCTGTGGCCTCACTGCTCAGCTGACCCCTTTGGCCAATCCAAGGACCTCTCCGGCGCCTCCTTGCTTCCTCTGCAGTGTCTGCTTTGCCCCCATGGCCAGGTTTTGCCATTTTTTTGTACCATATATTCCTGACATTCTCCTCGTTGGCCTTCACATTGCCATCTCCCTTGGTTTGCCTGACACCGACCAGGCCTTCTTCGCCACTTTCACAGCCTTCCCTTCACCCTTGTCCTAGCCTCGCCCTGGACTCCTCTCTCGTGTCCCCTGCCCCCACCATCTCCTGTACCCAGTCTCCAGCCATGCATCAGCTCTTGACACTCTTCTGTTTAAAAAGCCCTGGGAGGGGCGCCTGGGTGGCGCAGTCGGTTGAGCGTCCGACTTCAGCCAGGTCACGATCTCGCGGTCCGTGAGTTCGAGCCCCGCGTCAGGCTCTGGGCTGATGGCTCAGAGCCTGGAGCCTGTTTCCGATTCTGTGTCTCCCTCTCTCTCTGCCCCTCCCCCGTTCATGCTCTGTCTCTCTCTGTCCCAAAAATAAATAAACGTTGAAAAAAAAATTAAAAAAATAATAATAATATAAATAAATAAATAAATAAATAAATAGCCCTGGGAAAGGGGCACCTGGGTGGCTCAGTCTGTTAAGCGTCCGACTTCAGCTCAGGTCATGATCTCATGGTTTGTGAGTTCGAGCCCCGCATCGGGCTCTGTGCTGACAGCGCAGAGCCTGGAGCCTGCTTCAGATTCTGTGTCTCCCTCTCTCTCTGCCCCTTGCCTGCTCACACCCTGTCCCTCAAAAATAAACAAACATTAAAAAAAATTTTTTTTTATAAAAAGCCCTGGGAGGCATCGTCAAAAACAAGGAGGTTAATCCATGCTTTTGGACAAAGGAGCAAATGAATGAGTGAATAAGCCTACTGTTTGCCTCCCTTGCCAATGTCATCTACTTGGTCTAAATGATTTGCAATCTGAACCCTCTGTCCAGGTCCTCACCTGTCCTAGACTTCCGTTTCCTCCTGGTGCCCTCCACCCAGGTGCTACCCCTCCCCCAACTCTCTAAGTCACCCCTCCCCCAACTTGTTTCTCCATTTATGTTGCTTATTTCACCCCATGCTCATCCTTCTCCCCCCATTATCCAGACCAGCACCTCGTCCTCCCCCTAACCCCATCAGCCAGTCAGTGGACAAGTTCCGTGAATGTGACCTTTGTGATTCTTCACCAGTCGTCTGGGCCAGTTGCCCTTGTCCAGACCAGGGCTTACCACCTATTTCCTGGCCTAATGCAACAGTTGTCACCTGTCCCTCTGTGAGCTCAGACATTTTCATCCACTCAATTTTTGCATTCTCCAACTCTGTTCCTCGTTGCCCCTTTGCTTAGTGGCACAGTTCCGGTCTGATCATGTCATTCTCCCGCAAATCTCTCCCCTGACTCCCCACTACCAACGAATAATGGCTAAACTCACTGGGTCCGAGGCCTTCTAGGACCTGACCCCAACCTACCCCCGCTGTCCCCCTTCCCTACACTTCAGCTATGACAGGCCTGAAACTGAACTTTCTCTGGACTGTAGAGGACTGTACTCTGGCACCTCTGCAAGCCCCACGGTGAGAACATGGAAGTTCCCAGAAGGCATCTGTTCAGCTGAGCAGAGAACCTCTGCCCTTTGATCATCTTAGATGCTCATGTGAAAATCATATTAAAATCTAGTCAGGGCACATTTTTGTCCTCCTATTAAAATGCATCCTTCTTAAGTCAGCTGTTGGAGGAGGCGTGTGCCCTCCCCAAGGGAAACCACCACAACTCTTGGAAACAGGTAATTAAGATGTCAGCAGTGAGTTTTCTTTTTTCCAGGAGCAGTCGGCACCCGGTCCCTTTCCTCCCGCCACTTCACGCAGGACCCTTCCCCAACTCTGCACCCCTGGAAGACCTCCACATCTCCCCAAAGGCAGGAGACCAAGGGGCAGCAGGTGGGTCTTTACCCATCTGTCAAGAAGCAACACCAATATCAAGAGTAACTGCCTTTCTAGGGGTCAAATAAGGCGGAATGGAAAGCACACTTTCCAGTGGTGACCATCGATAACATTGGATCCAAGCTTTTAAGGCAAGTTTCAAGGAAAATGACCCGGTCTCCAAATATCTTACGGTGGTCCCAGGAGGATCCATATGCCTAACCATTGCTATGTTGGGGCCTGACTGTGGAGGGGGCCACAAGAGAGCAGGTGACTGCTGACTGGGGACTCATATCCTTCTTCCTGAGAGAGCCAGGAGTCCCCCTCCCTGGCACCCCACCCTCTTGCAAGTGCCACATAAGGTAACAGCCCAGCCTCTGTGCCCCTACAGGCTGTCCACACTCCCAGCCTTGAACTCAGGGACCTGCCATTCCTGGGCCCCACCACCGTGCCTCAGCCCTGCCCAGGAGCCTCTGCTCCAGCCAGACCAGTCTTCTCAACATGTCACACGGTTCTGCCCACACAGGGCCTCTGCTCTTACCTCCTCCTCTGCCCGCATTCCTCTTCTCCCAGCCAAAGCCCGCACGTCCTTCAATACCAAGTGGAAGTCCCGTTCTTCCGTGAAACCTCTCTGATGTGTTAGGGAGAGGGCTCAGGGAGCCCAGACGATTCCTCTGGCGTTCACTGCCCACTACCTAGCTGCTGAGCTCTCTGTGTCTCCCCCACAATGGTGAGCACAGCGCAGTGCGCCCGGCAAACATTCACTCAAGGGCTGCTGATGGAAGGACTGCCTTAAATGCAGCGCCCACAGAGGAGCCATCGTGAGCTCCACGGGGTGATTTAGGAAGGAGGCCGGACAATGGGAAGGAAGCCAAGTAACATTTACTGAACTCCACGTGATACTCCACAATGCTGTGGCACTCTCACGTGTAAGACCTCACTTCACGCTCGGCCACAGTCCTATTAGGTGGAGATATTAGCATCCCAGTTTTTACAGACAAGGAAAATGAGGCCTGTTGCTGAGGCACGGTTAAACAACTTTCTGAGTCATAGATAGTAAGCAGTGGAACCAGGATCTGAACCCACGTGAAGTATCTCCTCAGAATCTTGCAAAGGGGAGACTTCCGTCCTCTTCCACCCCAATGCTGATGCTCTCTGTAATCTTGCCCCAGCTGGGCCTCTGGCTACAAGGGGTCCTGATGGAATATCCCCTGACAGCACTACTGTGGCCCGTGGCAGAGCCCCTCCCCACTAGATCCAGCCTCTAGGTCTCCAAGTGCCAGCCAGAACCTGTTGCCAACTAGTCCCTCCCTCCCCCACACCTTTGTTTTCTTCCAGCTGGGCTCCAGCTCCAGTCTGACGGGCACCTGACACAGCCAGCTGGCCCTGCAGGGCCAGATGTTTGCTACACAGGCTGGGCTAGTGGAAGCTGTTTGCTAATGGTGACAAAAGGGGTAGGAGGCAGAAGAAAGGGACAATGATACATGTAAGTGGGGGTGGCCAGACTCTTGTGTGGGTCTGCCTCCATCACACCAGCAACACTCTCCCTTGCCCTGTGCGACAGGAGTTCTCACAGGCCTAGAGGCAGGAGTGTGGACAGGTCCAGCCCCAGGGGGGGCAGCAGACAGGGCATCAGGGCTATCTCTCTGGCCTGCTGGCAGCCAGGCTGACCTCTAGCCTCTGCTCTGCTCTCTAGGGAGTCCAGACACGATGCCCACAGGCACACCAGACTCTGAATGGGCTAGAATTTCTGGAGATCTGGAATTTTCCAAAACTTTGAAGCAGCGTAGTAGTAAGATGGAACATCAGTTTAGCGAATCACAGCTAGGAGTTAAAAAAAATAATAAATGGAACAAAAATAGTAGCATGCACTGCATTTAGGAAGAATAAATACTGTTTTATGAAACTTTTGTTTTAGTGATCACATACAAATCAACTTCTGGATGTCACTGGAAAATGTATATATCTTACTGTAGGTTACAGTAAAAAGGTTTGAAAGCCAGTGCCTTAGAGCAGAGACCCATCGGAAGCTAGAACCACCTGCCCCCCCCCCCAGGGCCAGAGTCCTGACGACAGGACACTGAGTGTCTCTCCCTGCTGAAACTGAACTGCCAGGGCCAGCCAGGCACTGCCCGTGTGAAGGCTGGGAAAGGTCAAGACGACCAGCGTGGGGCCTTCTCTCCCAGCTCCCCTCCCACAGCCAGTGGGCGGTGCAGGAGATGATTAATCTCTTGAGGTATTTGGGCTGCGTGTGCTGCGTGACACAGGCAGGCCAGGCGCTGGGAGCTATGGGGGACCTCCCGACTGCCTGAGCCGCCTCCCTCACACCCACTGAGCCCCAGCCTCTCCCGGGCAGAAACACAAAGCCCCAGGTGCCAGGTCCCACAGAACCCTGCCAGGACGTCCTGACGCGGCCCTGGCACCGATGCCAATCCCTTTCCCAGGGGCTGAGCAGGGGCTGGACCCCTGTGGCCAGTATTCACTGACAGAAGTGTCAGCCTGTGAATGAGGACTCTTCCAGCCACGGTGGTCTTCCCACAGCTTTCCACACTGGGCTGCTTACCCTGGCTCAGCAAAAGGAACAGAGATCCCTGTACAGTAATTCTGAGTATTTTCAGTTACATATTTCAGGACAAGGATAAAGCAGTGGCCCTGCCAGGGAGGTCTTTAACTTGAAAGGGATGACTGACAGGCAATCTCTTTACTGCCACCTCTAAATGATATGGCAGGAGGTGTTGGCTCACCACGCTGTTCCCCAGACAGGCCTAGCCTCAGCTACACCTGGGGTTTAGGCCTGACCCCAAATGGTAACAAGAGTGTAGGAGGGAGCTCGCTGGGGCTGTGGAAACCCTGAACCTAGCAGGATTCCAATGGGTGTGAGGAACAGAAAGGTCACATGGAGGTCGAGCTGGACATTCTTGCTGGAGTCCGGAGCCTTGTTTTCCAGACAAATTCTCTTGGAATCATTAGGCTGAGATATGGCTGGTGGGTCGGCCTGCAACTTGAGGCCCCTGTGTTCAGATATCTTGTTCTAAGGACAATGCTTAGCATTTTAACCTTCAGAGGCCTTTCCTGATTATTCTTAGTGGTTATAGAAGAAATGCTTTTCTAGATGCCATTCTGGTAGAAGGAGGCTTACTATTTATAGCTGGAGGTAGGGAGAGAGATTCTGATTCTTTAAATTGGAAGCAAACTAATTGGATTACAGCCGGGGCTGAGCCCTGGGCACTAAGTATAACGGCACAACCTTGCTGTTCTGGGCTTTCCAGAACCTCCTACTTGAGAGCCTTGGAAGTTGTTCAGATGTTAATTAAGCTGCTGCTGCCCCACAGTGGGCAGGTTGCCAGGCAAGGCCTCACTGGAGAGCTCACGCTACTTTCAGCCAGAGCTGGGGTGACAGAGCCCTCGTGTGCTGGGTGTGATGGCTCCCATGATGGGGACCCCTGCTGCCTGAGGCATCAGCATTTGACCAGGGGGTGAGGCTACCCGGGCAGGTCACTTCTGAGCTACTTGTCTCAAGGCACTTGCCTGATGAGGATGAAGCTTGCTGGTATTTTCTAGAGGATCATCAGGCCCCGAGTCTGATCCTGCCCATGGGTGGGTCAGAGCCTGAATTGGGTTTTACAGTGTTGGATCAGACCTCCAAGGCTGGGAGGTCGGGAGGGAGAGGAATTGGAAAGAGGATCCCTGGGGCTGAGGGTTCTCACCAGCCTAGGCAATAACTACCTCACAGCCTCAAATCAGAGCAGCTGAAATCGGCCCCTCCCCTCCTTATAAAGGGAAGAGGAAACGAACCTCCCAATTCACATCCCTTTCCGCCTCTACGACAGGTGTCTCATCAAGCACAGGAACAGTGCTCCAGAGGCCACGACTTAAGCGGATCGAGGCCAGAGGCATCAGAGGCCACCAAGGAGCTCAGATGCCAGGGCAGCACGGGGCAGCAGTGGGCAACATGCACCGCCAGTGCCATGCCCTCTCTCCCCTCCCTGTCACGCACCCTCACGGTCGGGAAGCCAGGGATGTTGAAGTCTCTGCAGACTTCGCTGTTGGTCTCCTCAGCACAGTCCAGCGCGGCGAGATTCAGTGCTGGCCTCCAGTCTGCAAGGGGAAGCAAAGAAATCAGGTGAAGTAAGAGGGACCGGGACCTCCGCCTGCTTACCCCCAAAGTGCAACATTCCACCCTCACCAACACCCAGAGTACCTGCCCCTAAGGCTCTCATGAGAAAAGGTCACCCCTTCCCCAGGAGGGGTCTCTGAAATAGTCTGGTTATCCTGCACTTGGCCCGTGCTTAGGACATGGTTAAACAGCACAGGCAACACTGTCCTGTAATGGTATCTGTGTTCCTCCGTTTTCTGCGGTGGGGGAGGGGCACAGAGGCTGCGGGGGATGACAAAAAATGTGAGATGATCTTGAACGCCCTGGGACCAAGCCCTGGCACTGCCTCTGTCCCTGCTGCCCTCTAGAGAGCATCCATTCCAGAAGGGCGAAGAACATGCCTCAGGAGCTTTAGAATTCCCCAGTGGACGCTGAGTGAAGGCTTCTGCGGCCAGAGGTCCTGGCTGTCGGCCCAGCTTGGCTTGCATGGGCGGCACACGGGGTGGTGAGGACCAGCTCCCCCGCCGGACAGGGAGGCAGGAAACCCAGGGGAGGGAGGGAAAGGCACCTGGAGTCCAGGAACCGCAGGAAAAGAAGCCTGAGGCCAGAGTCTGGAAAGGTTAACAGCTCTCAAGCTGCCTGGGCACCCTGCTCCTTCAACAGGCCCCAGGCTGCAAGTCCCCCCTCCGCTCAAACTCACCGGCAGAGAAAATAATGGCCCCATTCTGGGCCATAGCCCAGGATCTGTGAAACAGCAAACAAACTTCTCTACCAGGCAGGCCCCTGAGCTCTGGTTCCAGGTCGGGTCCCCCTGCTAAGGTTCCACGTTACACTGAGGCTGCTTCGGCTGGAGGGCAAGATACACACACACGTGAGGCCACACAGCCGTGAGGTGGCGATGGACTGGTGCCTGCCACATGGCGCAGAGCTCTAACGGGATTTGGACACACGGGAGACCAGCCCTGGGGACCAAGCACAGGCTTCGGCGGAAGGGCAGCAATTGAGTGGAAGCCTATCAGTCAGCTGACAGGGGCCTGTGTGAGCAATAAGCTCAGGGCCCTGCTCGTGTCTCCGTGACAGTCACAAGCCTGTCCGCCCCAAGTGCTTCTTCATGTGTGCAACCTCACTGCCCAGCTTCCCCATTGTCCTCAGTGAGCACTGACAGCATTACATGGCATTGCAGGATCAGCCCTGGCTCTCAGCGGCTCCAGGGCCGGAACCACTGCTCTCTGCTCTCTGCCTCAGTCTAGCAGGCCCAGGCAGGGGGCGAGCTTAAAGCCAGCCACCTGTGAAGGAGAGCAGAGCTGCCCAGGTACAGGGTTTTGTCCTGGAGCACAGACGAGAGCACCCCAGGCCTCCCTCCTATGGCTCCTTCCTTGCCCAAGGGAGTCCCAGGGAGAGTGGGAAGCACAGGTCACCTCCTGTGGCCGTCTGGCACACTCAAGGCTTGGCGCCTTCTGTTCTGCATCTCAGGCTCTGCTCACCTTGTGTGGGGAGACTTGGCTACTCCCAAAGGAGTAAGCCAATTAGACAAGAACATGAAAGAGAAGCACCTCCGTGTCCTTCCACCGGTGAGGGCCCCTGGCGGGGGTCTCACAAAGTCACCTGGCAGGGTGACCAAGCACTGAAGGCCTCAACGGCTCCCCTCTTCTCCAAGAGTACAGGCCACCATCCATTGGGCCAGAGTCAGTGTCCACTGCCCCTGGGACCCGAAGACTGAAGGGACAGGGAGGGGAGAGAACAGAAAGCTGGTGCTCAGTGAGTGCCTACGACACACCCTGTCTCCACCACGGCCACTGGAGGGGGGCATCACTCCCCCCACTTTACAAATGAGGCAAGCAACTGAGGCCTCCAAGTTGTCCAAAGGCTACCCGACTCAAACCCACTTCCCTTCCCTTTCCACCTCACCAGGGTCAGGATATTACCCTTCTGTTTTTGCTCTTGGCTCTGATCACAACCTTGAGAGAACGTAAACACAATGCTGTCTTCAAATAGCATAAATTCTTTAACTCAAACATTCAGTCGCTTTCATAGACTCTCCTCTTAGATGATGATATCACATGTACAGAGTTTATGAAGAGATCATTGTGTGCCTAATTTATCTAGTTAATGTGCAACTACCACTGTGAGACAAAGATCAGAGAACTGTGCCCAAGGCACACATGAATCAATGGTAGATCTGGGATCTGAACCCAGGATTTGAGCTTCTCTTCTGGTCTCAAGAGGGCCCAAGACAGAACAGAGAGCTGCTCTGTTGGCTTGGCAACCAGAAAACCCAGGGAGTGGGGTGGAGGGGGGTGTTAGTAGTGGAGACAGGGGGGAAAGGTGATGCCTGGGAGTTCTCAGCCCCTTGCTCCTGAGCAGGCCTTTAACTCCTTCTCTTTATACCTTGATTCTCTTTCCCCCCATGAAATGGAACCTGAGCCTCTTCAGCCACAGGGGGAAGTGGAGGGGTAGGCTGAGGCCAGTCAGGTGCCGAGAGTGTCAGCTAAGGAAGGTTTCTCAGGAATATCAATGTCAATACCTTAATGAGCCATAATGACATATAAAGATCTGGTTTGATACACTCATCATTCTAGTAACAGTCCAAGGAACAGGGTGCTGTTATCTGGGTGCTCCACTGGTAATGCGAAGCTGCATTTAAGTAAAGTGTACTCCTGTCAAAGAGGAAGAGAACTGGGCGAGGGAGGCCTTTTAAAGTGTCAGGTGACTTAAACACTGCAATCTGCAGGCCTAACACCTAACATTAGCAGTTATCAGACCAGCCCCGCTCCTGGGGAGAAAAAAGTTTCCTAGTGCAATTACTGCCCTGGCGAAGTAATTTCTCTATTAACAGAGTAAATGAGCAAATGTAGAAGGGAAGGATGGGGACACAAGCATAACTAGGACAGCTATGGTCTCTGAGGTGGTGAGTGAAGAGACACCCATAGTGAGGGGGGTCATGGGCTCCTTCTGGAGTGCTAGGCAGTATCCCCACCCCCAATCACCAGTCCAGAAAGGGGCATGGACCCAGAGTCACATGTCTTGATTATGGCTATAAGTGGCCAAAGCACCAAGAGCTGCACATGTTTTCTTTCTGGGCCTCCCGGGTCAAATGGGGGCCAGGGTGGATGGTCTCTCCTCTCCTTTCCAGCTCCAACAGCTGTTCAAGTGCTTAATGGCAAACTCTCACCAAGAAAAATGGCCTTAGTTCTTTGCGTGTTAAGCAAGCCACTATTAAGGCAGAGGCCAGACCCACCCAAACCACCAAGAGCCAGTCAAGTCGAGTGGTCAGAACTGGACCCCCATCCAACTCTCCAGGAGTCCTCCTGACAAGGAGTTAGCCAGTGCCATGCTGTCTCCACCACACCCCTGCCTCCTTGTTGCAGACTTCTGGGCAGTGAGGTCATGGGATAGACCAAATGCCTTCCCTAGTCCTCACACCTGGCTGACACTCCAGGTCTAAGTCCAGAAGAGCCACAGCACCAGCAGAAGGCCCAGTCACTACATTCTCACTTGGAATCCCGTGAGGCTCATGCCATCGGCCGGGATGAGTGTTCAGCAGGCTCCTACCCTGTGCCAGACTCTGCACTAAGGCATCACAGGGGTACAAGTAAGAGAGGTGATCTACACCATGGGGAAAAAAAAAAAAGAGGCAAACCAATGCTGTTCAGCGTCATTCAAACATCCATGCCTTATAAATGTCATCTCCATGGCTTTGCAGAGGCCATTTTCCCACCTGTACCCTCCCTCCTTCACCCACTTCTCCACCTGCCTGGGCTCGAGAGAAAGAGAGAGAGATGGGCTCACGAACCTCCTCCAGCATCTGTACTATCTTGGGCAAGTTACTTAATCTGTTAAAAACAAAATACAATCGACTGCTCCAATATTTTCTCATAAAGATTATATGTAATAGTGGCCCTTAGCAAAGTGCCTGGCATAAGGCAAGTGCGTAAACTGCTTAAACGATGGCCTTTGGTGACCAGACTAGCCTCCTGTGACTTCCCCCTTCCCTTAATTCCTACAAGAAATGGCTGAGCCACTCCTTTGTCCCTTTTCAAACACAGCTTCTTACTGTGGCCAATTCTCCTGCTGTGTGTAGCTCACTTCCCAAACCCAAACTGCAATGTAAACAATGCTTTGCACACAGAGGTCACTCAACAAATATTTACTCATTGATTAGCCAGTGAAGAGTAATGAAGACTTAAAATAAATGCAATCAATTTCCCAAACATATGGTGACACAATAAGAGCTGCTCCTGAATAGAAAGGGATGAGCCAGATCTTTCGAAGCCAGGGTGCTAGTCCGTGGCAATGACTGCCCCCAGAGAACCTATCCTACAAGTCACTGAACAAATGAGCCTGAGCCAGTCAGATGAAATGCCTGAGGCCAGCTGGGCCAGGTTGCAAATTTTTTCTCTCCTCCCATGGCCTTCCACACTCTCACTGCTTCTACCCCAGATACTCATCCCATTGGCAGAAGGCAGGGGCCACACTCCCACAGGCCCATGATGGTGTCTGAGCCTTCTGCTGGCCCACAACCATTTTCTCAAGGAACCTCGGGAATACAGAGGTGATGTGAGAATAGCCCTGGCTTCCCAGCAGGGCCTCCCCCTTGGACTGGAGTAGGGGCATTCTCTATCACTGCAGGCTGACACCAGATTCGGCCACTGCTATCCTCCCACAGGATCTTGTTAAGGGGGCTGACCCATCCCCGTGGCTCATGAGAGACCTCCGGTTCCCACCTCAATTTCCCACTTCCCACTGACTGATTCATCTCCTCAGACTTCGAGGCTTTCATTTTCCTTCCTCAGATTAAGTTATGATTGGTGTTTTTTAGGGGGAGGCTGTCCCTCTGTGCACTAGGGAAAGACCCCTTTTGGAAGTGGCAACCCTCATCCAGGAGTAAGCTGGGTCAGTGTCTGACTATGCAATTCATTGGAAAACCCTGGGTCGCAAGAGGCCAAACATATGAGTCAGCTGGAAGCTAACCCTTCCCTCCAACGTTCTTAAGATAGAAGACTCTTCTACGCTGGGTTCATCTGCAGCCATTAAAGACCTCTCACGGCCTCAAGATGGAAACTGATCTGGGAATTTTTCTGATTTTCAGGCCCTCAATGTCCCCTGAGGTGTTCCGGCTGCATGTTCAACATTCTTCTTCCTCCCTCCTGCCCTGACCAGATGTGTTGACATCACCGAAACAGTGTGAAGAGCTGCTGAGAAATGGCTCATTCCGGTGATGGGACCAGAGAGGCATGCAGACACGCGTCTACATATACACTGGAGGCAAAACAGTTTATCGGTTTTGTCAAAAATAACATTCTGGGACCATGTGGCTAACAGGTGCATGCATCTTTCCAGCTTGCCACTTCAGTCGCCACTACGCAAGCTGCTCAAGGTGAGTGGTGGCCTCGGTTTGAAAACCAACACCTACAAATGCACTGTTCCGCCACGAATGGCTGAGTTTATCAAGAAATGCCAACAGCACAACGAGGAAACAACGGTTCCAGTTCTCTTTCTAGAAAGAGGCCTATTCCCCAAGATGCCCTCAGTCAGTGACCATTTCCAGTCCGGGGCCCCGCGAGGGCCCTAGCACCACAATCAGGAAGTAGCTCCATTCGGAGGCAGCAAATCAGAAGCCAATCACTATCACCCCACCCACCAAACACCTACTACCTGGGTGAGGCAGACGTGTGAACCCACAGAGATCTTTAAACTGTGGAAAGGAAATCGAGATAGTGCATGTTATGTACTTACCCAGGGAGGTGTCAGACATACAGTAAGCACTCAGTACATATTAGTTACTATTATGACCATATTTTTTCAGTTCTAGTCTTAAGTTTTTAAAAAATTTACCATTTCTGCAACAGAGTACGCCTTTAAATCTCTACATTTAGTGGTCTTGTTATCTCTCTACCCCTCAGGCTGTCAGTAAATGAATGGTGTGTATCACAACTGAGGGACTCTTAGAATCAAGGAAATATGGTCAGGCCAGAGAACAAGAATGTGGAGCAAGGGCCAAACACATACGGAGAGGCTGTCTTCAGTGGGGCCTCTGGGTTCCTTTGGTTAAAGCAAAAGGGTGTGGAAGGATTCATGGCCAAGGGGAAGAGAGAGAAGGATGTGGCCCAGAAGCTAATTAACTGGAGGCAGCAGGTCAGGAGAGGCCTGGAACCCAGGCAGGAAAACCCTGTCTCCAAAGTAGAGCTAAAAAAAGAAGTCTAAGTAGCAGCTGGGTCAACTAGCCAAGGGGTTGTTGGGGCGGCAGACGGAATGTCAGTTCCTTTTGTCCTTAGTACCGATCCCACAGCAGCGGAAGAACTCCGTAGGAAGGTGAGACGGGTCCCTGGGCGCGAGGAAGGGGACTGCCACAGGCGAGTGTAGAAGAGGCGGTAAGGTGTCAGCCTAGCAATCGGAGGAACAAAGGACCCCGGCGCAGGGATGGGGGCAGTAAGCCGGTAGAAGACGGGCAGAAAAGCAGAGCAGGTGCGAGGGCCCAGGCGGCCGGGAGGGGAGAGAAGCTTGGCACACCTGCCAAGGGGAGAGAGGAGGCGCGGGAGCCAAAAATGGAGTCGAGGGCTGGAAACCAGGGAGAAGTGCAAAGCGGCCGAGAGAAAGAGGTGGGCGAGGCGATGGGGCGGTGGGAGAGGCTCTCGGCCCGACAGGTGGAGGGGGTCGGCCGGGGTGGGGGATGGCGCGAGAGGCCCTCCGGCCCGCCTCTCACCTTTGACGTCGTTGGCCAGCGCCTTCCACGTCGGGGCGAAGGCGATGCAGTGGCCGCACCAGGAGGCGAAGAACTCCACGGCCCAGGCGCTGCGGGAGCCCAGCACGGCGCCGCGTACCGTATCCGCCTGCAGCAGCGTCAGCGGGTCGGAGGACGAGTAGAGCGCGGAGCGCGGGGCCGCGCCGGCGCCGGCCACCGCCAGCAGCAGCAGCAGCAGCGACGGCGGCGGCCCTGAGCGGCGGCCGCACCAGCCCATCCTCCGAGGCGGCGCCCACCACTGCGCACCAGTTTCGGACGAGTCGGCGCCCGGCCGCTCCGCCGCTCCTCCGGCGTCCGTCGGGGGGAGGAGCCACGGGGCCCCGCCCCCTCGGCCCGGCCCCGCCTCTTTCCCCGCCCCGTGGTCCGCCGAGGCCTCCGAGTCAGCGCTAGAGTGTTCGGCGGCAGGGGGCGGGGAGCGCAACCCCGGCCCTGGAGCCCCCCACTCCAGCCCTCCATGAGAGGGGCGTTTGCCCTGCAGAGGCCCCGACCGGTGTTCCGGTCGCTGTTGGGGACTCGAGGAGGTCATTTGGCTTCTCACGAGCCTCGTATCTAACGGAAAAGGAGTAAATTGGAATAGATTGGATCGATTTACGCTGTACCAAGAAAGTTCTGGGGATCCCTCCATGCAATAAGACATATGAGTTAGAAGCAGGTGAGAGAGAAGAGGGAGGTCTCTGAGTCTGTGATCATCATGACCCCACAAGGATGAGATGTGCCTACACCCCTGAGGTCTGTGACCATCCAAGGGAAACCGTATTTGAGGGCTTTCTAATCATGGATGAGAAGCCCCCTCTCCACACTAAGCTGGGCTGGATTGGCGTGGCCATTGCGGTGGAATCAGTGTATCCTCAGCACACAGGTCTGGCCACCCTGGTAAGGTCATGAGGGGATTCCTCCAGTGGACCCCCACATCTAATTCCCCAGCCTACTAGAAGCCCTCTGTACTCAAGTGTCCCTCTCAAAAGTAACCCTCTAATTTTGTGTCTGTGTGTACTAAGGTGTTAATGGTTAATTTATTTCCCTGGTCACATTTGTAGCCCCTAGACTGAGTTATTTTACAGGGAGAGAGAGCTCCTGGGAGGGTTGTCACACATCATCTTTTTCCTTTGTGTTTGTGGGCTAGCTCACTCATCTGTGAGCCATCTGGGACTGGACTCATTATTCATTTAACATTTATTGAGTGGTTTCTTTGTGCCAGACACTGCTCTGGGTACTAAGAATAAGACAGTAAACAAAACTGAGATTCTGCAGTCATGGGCTTACATTCTAGTGAGGATAGGGATAGAGAGATGATACACAAGTAAATGTAGATGTGATGGTGACAAATGTATGAAGAACTAGGGTAGAAATAGAGTGACAGAGGAAGTGCTACTTTATTTTAGACAGCGTGGTCGGGGATGGGCCTACCCATAATATTTACAGGGCCATGGTCAACGGCACAAATGGAGGCCCACATAACGTATGTGTATGTACTGAAAAAGTACAAACCAAGTTAAACTGGTATGTAAAATTCATATCCTTTCATTGTGACAAGTATACCTTCATCATAATCTGGAAGGCCAAATTTAAGTTTAGAATTCTTGGACTCCTCCAAGATGTGCACTAGAATGGGGTGGCTTAGGTGGTAACCGGTCCCTGGCCCTCGATCTTCCTCCTACTCTTCCTCCTCCTACTCTTTGCACTCCAGCTCTGTCCCATACTTCAAGGGGCCATGTACCCACACTATCATATCTGGGTCTGCACATCCACACCTCCTACAAATAGCTGTTCCTTGGCTCCTCCAAAGGACGGAAAGGCCAACACAGTCTCTAGAAGCTGGCCTTGTGCTATCGGGACAAAGAATTCTAGGGTCTCAGGTACGCACAATATTGTCTAAGAAGGGGTGACGAGCAGAAGCTTTGGGTGGGCACATCCCCATGGCGCATGGACTTCTTGCTCTGTGGAAAGGCGTGTGGTTAGAGGAGGCCAGAGAGGGGTGCCTGGGTGGCTCAGTTGGTTGAGTGTCAGACTTCAGCTCACGTCATGATCTCCTGGCTTGTGGGTTTGAGCCCTGCATCAGGCTCTGTGCTGACAGCTCAGAGCCTGGAGCCTGCTTCAGATTCTGTGTTTCTGTCTCTTTCTCTGCCCCTCCCCTGCTTTTGCTCTGTCTCTGTCTCTGTCTCTCTCTCTCTGAAAAATAAATAAACATTTAAAAAGAAAGAAAGAAAAAGAAGTGGGCCAGAGAGCTCAGAACCCAGGTAGGGGCTTTTCTTGTCCCAGTCTTTTTTTTTTTTTTTTTTATGTTTACTTATTTTTGACAGTGAGAGTGGGGCAGAGAGAGGGGGAGACAGAGGATCCAAAGCCAGCTCCACACTGACAGTAGAGAGCCCTATGCAGGGCTTGAACTCACGAGCTGTGAGATCATGAGCTGAGCTGAAGTTGGAAGCTTAACTGAGCCACCCAGGCACCTCTTGCCCCAGTCTTAAGACAGTCTTAATGAGGTAACATTTGAGCCACATGAAGTATGAGAGGGACCTTGTGGCAATCTGGGATAAAAGCATTCCAGGCAGAGATCTGGATGTTAGGGCTTTTGCTCCTTTCCTGTATTCATAGTCTCAATGCCCAGAGTCTTGAACTGCATAAAGAAATTATATGTTGACCGCTTGGAGTGTTAGTACCTCCCCAAACTCCCACAGCCAATTCCAGATGCTAAGCGCTCCTCCCTGCCTGCCGGTCCCTGAACAGCTTTTGCTACCCCACTTCCCTCACTCCGAGCAGCCATTAGGACCAGTTGTGGCCCAGGGTCATCAGGATAGAGTCCTAATAGTCTTTTGATTCCTGGGGTTGGAAGTATTCCAGTGGTTGGATTGGGTGCCAGTAAAAGGCAAGTGCCTTTAAGTGTGTCTATTGTTAAACAGTGCTGTAGTTATCTTCCCCCAGAGGCCTGAGAATTAAGGAGACAATGTCTGCTGAACATGCTGAGCACCTGTGAGAGACACCGCAGATGAATACACAAAGATTTGCTTGTTCACGTATCTGTTTCAGAGCATCAGAAATGGAAAAGAACCCAAACTATTTGAATGAAGTAGAGAAAGTTGCTTGGCAATGGGGCCAAAGAAGTTAGGAGTGAGAGCTGTCATATCTAGGGCTTCAATATCTCAGAATAGGGATTTCAACTTTTTCACGTCTTGGAAGCCTGTGTTCAAACAGAACCTTGAAAGGAAACTTGAACAGATAAAAAAGCAAGCTAAAGGGTGTGACCTAGAGTGATAACCACTTTCTGTGGTCTGTGGGGCTTCTTGGGAGCCCTGGGGCTCTCCGGACCACCGTCTGAAAACCACTGGTCTAGAATTGAAAGCAGAAAACATAAGAATCAACTTGTCCTGGCTGCCCTTCCAGAAGCTTCCTGGGATAAAAAAGATGGCAAAGAAGGAGTTCTACTCAGGAGTGGGGTATGGAGGGGGGAGGGGAAAGAGGAGGAAAACACTGAAAGTGGGGGGACTTAGGAATTCCTACCCAGGTCCCCTGCTCCCCTTCCTACATACAAGCTGTAGGAAAGTGAGCCAAGGGAACCAGATGAGAGAGTATAATAATAGTATTAGATAATACTTTGCACCTGCTGTTCTAAACACTTAAGGACGTTACTCATTTAATCCTCACACCAATTCTATGAGGTCGATAGTATTATTATCCCATTTATACAGATGAGGAGACTGAGGTAGAAGGAGCCCTGTTGACTTTCCCACTTGTGAATCATTCATGTATTATGCATGAATAAAAGAGAGGGAATTTGGGAGTCTGTCAACCAAAATAAGACAGATGGTCAGAGGAATGCAGCTTACATACAAATACAGATAATTATGGTGAGCAACAGGATTGTGTTCGGTAAAACATGTCACCCGGTAGCAGACCATTAGATGACTTCCCACTCACTCATTTGCACCGAGCATGAGAAAGGGTGTGTGCAGCTAGCTAGAAGGCAACTGCCTAGCAGCCAAGGGACCTTTGCTTTGTCCCTTCAAGACTCACCTCTTGGTCTTACAGATGAACTTTTCAATAGCCAGGGCTGGTTAGAATACCAATTCTGAAAGCGGAGAGAGGGGTATAAGATTCTATGTCGTTTAGGTACGGCAGGAAAGAGAAAGCACATTCGAAGGGTTCATTAATGGAAGGACTGTCTACAGAGGTGGGTGAAGGGAACTGACAAGAGCTGTGAGGTCCTTTGTGACTAACAACAGCAAGAAATCTTTTTAGTGCCCCTCCACTGGGGGAGATAAGGTGAAGGAACTTTGTGAGGAAAACCTGTGGGAGCTGGGGTCAAGGAAGAGGGGCCACCCAACCACAGCTGTAATTGCAAAATGCCACCACTGCCAGGAACACAGGGAAGTGTGGGGGAGAGCAGTGAGGCACCCGGAGAGTCTCACCTCTACTACCTCTTTCTCTTCTAGTCCTCTAACAGTGCCTCCCATTGGCCAAACCCAATCAAAGCTAGAAGGGGGGGGGGGGGGGAGTGGCCCTGGCTATCGTCCATAGAGGTTGATTTCCAAGACAAAAGGCAGGTTGGAAGAGGGTGGAGAGTAGAGAAAATACTACTAGTAGAGAATACCCTAGAACAGGGTCCCTAAACGCGGGTCTTTGAGGCCTTAGAAATGAGAATAGAAAACACAAACATCCCTGACTATCCTTCTGTGAGTCTCTTGGGCGGGAAGGGAGGGCCAGACATCCACCTGACCACTGGAGAGAGAGAGCCATTGGAAGAGGGCTGCTAAGCGGTTCCTTCTGGGCTCCTCGTTCACACTGTTCATACTTGGTCCGGCTGCCTTATTCTCATCTGTAGAGAAGACAGAGGCTCAGAAAAGTGAAGGGATTCGCTTGAGACCACACGGCAAGTATGGGTTCATAACCCTCCTGGGAGCTTCCCTGGAGTAATCTGAAACCCTGTACTTGGAGGGCAGGGAGAGACCGAAGCAAGAGGCAGGCCACTCCAGGTTGACAGCTGGCATTTCTATTAAGTAAAGGGAACTTACATGTGAGGCTTGTCTTGGGCGGCAGCACGACTAATGGATTCCTGCGCTCGCCTGCCAAATCTTAAGAGGCCTCTAACTGGTTCAGTCACATAAACCATTTTGGTGTTCTTCACACCACATCGCTATCTCAAGACTGTGTCCTTGGAGGAGCCCTTCGGAGCGGGAAAGGAAGGAGAGCCCACATTCCAAGGACAGGGGAGGGGATGAGGAACCTCTGAGTGCCCGGGGGCCAGCTCATGGGGCGGTCGACAGTCACGTCTTTTTGATGACCTTCCTCAACAGCCCGGTAATGGCAGACTCCATTTTTGTTGGGCTGTCCAACAGGACTGTGGGAGTATTGAGACGGGGACGTGTATGAATGGGATATCTGGGGCCGAACCCAGTGTTCGTGTAGAGCTTCCCCAGTCCCTAGGTCACTTGGTGGCAATTCAGAAGAACAGGCACCCCCACCCTTTCCACACACACTGCCCTTCCCTCCCCCACCCCCACCCCCCCAGAAGGAAACTATTTAAAGTAGAATGAAGATAAAAGTCTATACACTCAAGGGGCGCCTGGGTGGCGCAGTCTGTTAAGCGTCCGACTTCAGCCAGGTCACGATCTCATGGTCCGTGAGTTCGAGCCCCGCGTCAGGCTCTGGGCTGATGGCTCGGAGCCTGGAGCCTGTTTCCGATTCTGTGTCTCCCTCTCTCTCTGCCCCTCCCCCGTTCATGCTCTGTCTCTTTCTGTCCCAAAAATAAATAAACGTTGAAAAAAAAAATTCTTTAAAAAAAAAAAGTCTATACACTCAAGACCTTGTTTGGGCTCTCTGACTAATGTCAGGAATGAAACATTTTGGGGACCTGCAAGTTGTCAAATGAGGCCTGAGGTCAAAAGCAAGAAGACCACACCCTGAGTGCCCAGTCTTCCCCCTCCAAGGCTTCTGGAGACTTTGCCAACTTGTTGATACTGTGGGATTTATTTGGGGGGAAATTTAGGTTTCCGGAGTAGGTGTCCTAATTTAAAATATCTTCTGCTGTGACTTAAGGGTGATTCCTGTAGTTCTCGTATAATAAATAGATAAATACAAATAACTACAAAGTATAACACTAGTCCTGAGAAGGGGCAGAATTAAACTTTGCTTATAACAAAAGACTTTGCAGAATTTGCCTGAAGAGAGGACAAATACGCATGTGCACGTGGAGGGAGGGGTGGGAAGAGCAGGCACAGGTTGGAAGATAGCAGTCACCTGAGGCTGTGGGGACACCCTCCTTCTACCTCAAAACTACTAGTTTGGAAGCTCTTTTAGAAGACGCTGGGTATGGCAGATGAGCACCTGGTCTTTGGAGTGAAGATACTTACCTTTCAGTCCTTGGCAACTGCCTCCACCTCTCTGAGCTTCAGTTTCCTCACCTGTAAAATGGGTACAGAGGCTACTTGAGTTTTGGAGTTCTTTTCTATGAATGCTGTGGCGATTGTATTTTTTCTTTCCTTTTCCTTTCCTTTTCTTTTTTTAGAGACAGAGACAGAGAAAGAATCCCAAGCAGGCTCCACACCCAGCACAGAGCCTGATGCAGGGCTCAATCTCACAAACCGTGACCTGAGCTGAAATCGAGAGACGCTTAACCGACTGAGCCCCCCTGGCGCCCCCAACTGTTGTGATTTTCTTATTCACAACACCACCTCAGACTAGTTTCCACCGCACCTCAGACTAGTTTCACCAGTCCAAGGGGGTAAAAATTTCTATTTTGAAATATCTATCCAATTTTCAATTTCCTAAATGCTTTTTTTTTTAATGAAATGAATAAGGGATGAATGGACAAGCACAGAGTATTGTTAAGGCAGTAAAACTATTCTGTGAGATATTGTAGTGGTAGATACATGTCCTTTTACATTTGTCAAAAACCACAGAATGCCCAACACCAAGAGCGAACCCTAGCAATCCGTAGACTTAGGGTGATAATGATGTGCCTAGGAGTTTCATAGGTCTTAACACATGTGTCACTCGGGAGCAGGATGTTGATGGGGGTGGGGGAGGTATGCATGGTGACAGGGGGTATGTGAGAACTCGCTGGAAGTTCTGCTGAATTCTTCTGTGAACCTAAAACTGCTCGAAAAGATACAATCTATTTTTTTTTAATGAAATGATGAGGGGTGCCTGCGGGGCTCAGTGGATTAAGTGTCTGACTTCGGCTCAGGTCATGATCTCATGGTTCATGAGTTCAAGCCCCAGTTGGGCTCTGTGCTGACAGCTCAGAACCTGGAGCCTGCTTGGGATTCTGTGTCTCGCTCTCTCTCTGTCCACCCCCACCCCCACTTGTGCTCTGTCTCTCTCAAAAATAAATAAAAACATTAAAAATTTTTTTAAATAAAATGAAATGATGATAGCGGATGGATAACTAAAAAAAAAAAAAAAAATGTATCCTTAATGGAAAAATTTAAAGTTGGCACCCTGGTTTTTTTTTTTGTTTTGTTTTTAATTTTTTTAATGTTTTGGTTTTTTTTTTTTTTTTTTTTTTTTTTTTTACTTTTGAGAGAGACAGGGCACCAGCGTGGTAGAGGCAGAGAGAGAGAGAGAGAGAGGGAGACACAGAATCTGAAGCAGGCTCCAGGCTCCGAGTTGTCAGCACAGACCCTGACGTGGGGCTCGAACCCATGAAATGGGGAGATCATGACCTGAGCTGAAGTCAGACACCCAACCAGCCGAGCCACCCAGGTGCCCCGTTGGCACCCTATTTTGGTCCCTAAAATAATTTGGGAATTTTGGTGGCCCGTAAAAAACCACAAAAAGAATTTATGTAATCGACTTGCTGTTGAATGTGTAAAGGTAAGGCCACACTTGGGCATAGAGGCCTGGTCTCGCCAGCAGAGCGAGGGCATTTCTGGTGCCAATTACCCCCCTGCAGAAAGACATTTTCCCATCTGGAATTTGGGGCTTGGAGAAAGCAGCCATGGTGAGCTGCACAGAAGGGCATAAGATGCACAGATCTCAGCAGAAAGCTAATAGTAATAATGTCTCTGTTGGCAATCATTGCGAGCTTACTGTGGGCCGAGCACGCTGCCAAGCAAAGGGGTGTGGGGTGGGGGCTGAGGGTCTGTGTCCATGAGTAATGCTGCTGGGTCCCCTCTTGAGTAAGGAACAAGCAGAGATTCAAATTTCTCTGCTTTCTTACGGATAAAGCTGATTGCAGAATGTGGCTCAGACGCCCACAAAGTATTCCTTGTACTTCACCTTCGAATTAAAACTGTCTCCCAACTACAAGCCCTCTCTAGTAAGCTGACCAGATGGATGAGAAGATGCCCTCCCACGGCTGGCGGATCTCAGAGGAGACTCAGCCTCTTAGCCCAAGAAACCTCTACACGGGGAGAGGAATTTCTGTGTCCTCGGATTGGTCTACACAGTAGTCCCACCAGCCCCCATCCGCAGTTTTCCTCTCCATGGTTTCAGTTACCTGCAATCAAGAGGAACCAGAAACAGATGATCCTCCTTCTGACTGATGGTCAGAAGGTCAGTGGTAGCCTAACGCTACATCACAAGGCCCAGGTCATTCCCCTCCCTTCAGCTCATCACGTAGGCATTTTATCACCTCATATCATCACAGGAAGAAGGGTGAGTAGTACAGTGCAGTAAGAGATTTGGAGAGAGAGAGACATAACTTTTATTATAGTATAGTCTTATAATTGTTCTGTTTAATATTATCGTTGTTCATCTCTTACTGTGCCTGATTTCTAAATTAAACTTTATCATACGTGTGTATGCATAGGAAAAACATAGCATATACAGAGTACAGTGGTTTTGGCATCCACTGAGGATCTTGGAACAAATCCCCTGCAGAAATGAGGGGTGGATTACTGTATGTAGTATTGGGAGTTTCCGGACCTTTTCTCAAAGTGGTTGTGCCATTTTATATTCCCACCAACAACGTATGAGAGTCCAGCTTGCACCACATCCTTGCCAGTATTTGGTGGTATCCGTATTTTCTTGATGGTAGCTATTCTGGTAGGTGGGTAGTGGCATCCCATTTTGTTTTAGTTTGCATTTCCCTGTTAACTAATGGTTGGACATCTTTTCGTGGTTCTTCTTAAATCTTTTTGTGTGTATGAAGTATTGAAGTGTTGTGGACCTTTTTAAAGATTGGGTTGACTTATTACTGAGTCGTAAGTGCTATATATATATATATATATATATATATATATATTTGCTAGATGCAAATCCTTGCAGATATATGCTTTACACACATTTTCTCTCAGCCAAAAGCTCACCTATTCATTTTCTTGATGGTGTCTCTTGAGAAGTTTTTCATTTTCATGAAGTCTAATTTATCTTTTTTTTTTTTTCTCTTAAGGTTTGTATTTTTTATGTCCTAAGAAGTCTTTGCCTACCTCAGAGTCACAAAGATTTTCTAATGTTTTCTTCTGGATTTCTTCTAGAAGTTTTATAGTTTTAGCTTTTACATTTGTTTACATATGCTTAACTTTTTGAGGAATTCTTTAATCAGGAGAAGTTCTCTGATTTTGTGTCTTTTTTTTTTTCCAAAATTATTTTGGGCATTCTAGTTCTTTACATTTCTATAGGAATTTTAGGATCAGCTTGTCAATTCTAAAATTTTAAAAAAACCTGCTGGGATTTTTATTGGGATTGCATCGCATCTGTAAGTCAATTTGGTTTGCCACATTTTAATTTTTTAAATTAGCTAATGTTTTAAGCAACGCTCTATGTGTAATCAGACCAGGAAGCAGGGATCCCAGGCTAGATTGCTAAAACCTTTCGCCACATCATGAGGGTTAGAATGAAGCAATCTCGATATAGCTCATGCAATAGAATAGGTCTATAGGCCCTGAAGCAAGCTAGCTGCAGACTGCTCTGTAATCATGTCTGTTTTGTGCATTTATTACCTCATGTTATTCATTTGCTTGCTGTGACCTCTCAGAATTTTACTCAAGTCTTTGAAAATTCCAGCCTATCTTAGCAGTGCTATGAGCTGAAGCCAGGGCTGTGAGCTCTAGCCATTGTGGTGGGGATAGCTATAAAGGAAGCAAGAGAATTTCAGAAGCATGTCAGAACTCAACAGGAACAAGATCTGAGACTCTTGGTCAGCTGCAGGGGCTGCCTGAGATTCTGGGATTTGTCTGAACAAAGAACACCTTCAGAAGACTCTTGGTTACACTGGATGAAATCCTTAACTGAACTGGCTAAAGCAGGAAAGGGGAATCGATTGCCAGGAGGGACCAATTCGAGAATAGGGCAAAGGCCTATCTGGCCTCGGAGAAACCATGGTTCCATCTTTCTCTCTGCACTTCTAGTCTCCACATTGGCTTTAGTCTCTAAGCCTGGCTGCTTCCAAAAGTCTAGAACCGTAGTCATATGCTTTCATCTTTGAGGTCAGGAGGAAAAGACCAAACTTCTCTCCTGACCCTAGTTTGAGAAATACTGGAGGAAAACTCTGGCCAGGCTTGGGTTATGTGTTCATTCCCTGATCAATCCCTGTGATCGGGGAGATGGGGTATCACCACTGGCTCATCCCAGGCAGTGTATCCATTCCTATAGGTAGCGGGGTGAGCACAGTATTGGCAGCCCCAACCAGAACTACATGTCTGGAGTAAGAAAGGAGTTTTCCAGAGAAAAAGGACTACTGCCATCTGGGAAAGAGGTCAGATGGGGCTGTGCGGACCAAGGCAAAAGGTGCAGATGGCCACCACAAAGAGGTGTGAGTGTAAGGATCCACTGGGAGAATGTGAGGGTCTAACACAGTGCCTGGGACAGTAAGGCTCAACTAATCGTTGTTTTTAAAAATAGTCGGGAAGGCTGAGGTCTGAGTACACCTGGAAGTCACAATACCTATGTCGACATGTGTCATGAATGTACCAGGGATTTTCAGACGTCCAGATAAGCTTGGCTCAAGCCATTTGGGTGCAGAAATGGGGAGAAACTTATGTAAAGAAGAAAGAATATCTTGCAAGAATTTGCCTCACCCACAGGAAGCTCTCAGAACGTGTTGTGTGAATTGCCCACATGAAATATTGAGTGTTCGTATGTTCTCAGGTGACCGTATCAGCATCCAGATGTTATTTTATGCATTCTTATTTTACGATGGCCTTGCTGTCCGCAAACACCCTGGACAGAGGCAGAGAGGCAGTTTTAGACTTCTTCCCAGACTGTCCTCTGGACCACAGCGCCTCATTCCCTGCTTGACACCTTCCGGTGGCTTCCCATCCACTTAGGAAATCCACATCTGTACCTCGGCCTAAAGGTGCTACCTGCGGCTCAGACCCCATCTCCCACCCCTGCTGCTCTGCCCCTCACTGACCATGCCACAAGCCTGTGCTCACTGATGCGGTTTTCTTTTTTAATTTTAAATACAGCATAGTTAACACACAGTGTTCTATTCGTTTCAAGTGTACAATACTTGATTCAACAATTCTGTAGTTACTCAGAGCTCATCATGGTAAGTGTTCTCTTGATCCCCTTCACCTATTTCACCCATCCTCTCCGCCCCCCACCTCCCCTCTGGTGACTATCGGTTTGTTCTCTATAGTTAAGAGTGCTTTTTGGTTGATTCGGGGTTTTCTTCCCTTTGTTCATTTGTTTTATTTCTTAAATTCCACATATGAGTGAAATGATATGGTATTTGTCTTTCTCTGATTTCTTCACTTAGCATTATATTCTGTAGGGCCATCCATACTGTTGCAAATAGTAAGATCTCATTCTTTTTAGGGCTGAGTAATACTCCATTGTGTATGCACACCATATCTTCTTTATCTATTCATCAGTCAGTGGACACTTGGGTTGCTGCCATCTCTTGGCTACTGTAAATAATGCTGCAGTAAATATAGGGGTGCACATACCTTTTCAAGTTAGTGTTTTCGTTTTCTTTGGGTAAATACCCAGAAACAGAATTACTGGATCATATGGTAATTCTATTTTTTATTTTTTTTAAGGAACCTCCATATTGTTTTCCACAGCAGCGGCCTCAATTTACATTCCCATCAACAGTGCACAGGGTTCCTTTTTCTCCACATCCTCACCAACATTTGTTATTTTTTGTCTTTTTTATTTTAGCCATTCTGACAGGTGTGAGGTAATATCTTCTTGAGATTTTGATTTGCATTTCCTTGATGAGTGATATTGAACATCTTTTCATGTGTATGTCGGTCATTTAAATGTCTTCTTTGGAAAAAAATGTCTATTCGGGTCCCCTGTCCATTTTCTAACTGAGTTGTTTGGGTTTTTGGTGTTGAGTTGTAGAAGTTCTTTATATATTTTGGTTATTAACCCCTTATCGGATATATCATTTGCAAATATCTTCTCCCATTTAGTAGGTTGCCTTGTTGTTTGCTGATGGTTTCCTTCACTGTACAAAGGCTTTTTATTTTGGTGTAGTCCCAACAGTTTAATTTTGTTTTTGTTTCCCTTGCCTGAGGAAACATATCTAGGACAATGTTTCTATGGCTGATCTCAAGGAAATTTCTGCCTTCTAGGAGTTTTATGGTTTCAGGTCTCACATTTAGGTCTTTACTCTGTTTTATTTTTGTATATGGTGCGAGAAAGTACTGAAGTTTCATTCTTTTGCACGTAGCTGTCCAGTTTTCCCAACACTGTTTGTTGAACAGACTGTGTTTTCCTTATTGTATATTCTTGCCTCGTTGTCATAGATTAATTGACCATACATGCATGGGTTTATTTCTGGGCTCTCTATCCTATTCTGTTGACCTACGTGTCGATTTTCTGTGCCAATAGCATACTGCTTTGATTACTACATCTTTGTAGTATATCTTGAAATCTGGAATTGTGATGCCTCCGGCTTTGTTCTTTCTCAAGATTGCTTTGGCTATTTGTGGTCTTTTGTGGCTACATAAAAATTTTAGTACTATTTGGTCTCATTCTGTGAGAAATGTTGATATATTTTTAATATCTTTTCTTTTTTTAAGTTTATTTATTTATTTTGAGAGAGAGACAGAGACAGAGACAGAGACGGGGGGGAGGGGCAAAGAGAAAGGGAGAGAGAGAATCCCCAGCAAGCTCTGTGCTGCCAGCACAGAACCCGATAAGGGGCTCAAACTCAAAACCGTAAGATCATGACCTGAATCAAAACCAAGAGTCAGACACTTACCCAACTGAGCCACTCAGGTACCCCAAAAATGTTGACATTTTGATAGGGATTGCATTAATTCTATGTTTTGCTTTGGGTTGTATGGACATTTTAACAATATTGGTTCTTTCAGTGATGAGCATGGAATATCTTTCCATTTGTTTGTGTCTTCTTTAGTTTCTTTCATCAATATTTTACAGTTTTGGTGGTACAGGTCTTTCATCTTCCTTTTATTATTTTTTTGTAGTCTTTATTTTTTTAAGTAGGCTCCATGCCCAGCATGGAGGCCAACGTAGGGCTTGAACTCATGACCCTGAGATCAAGACCTAAGCTGAGATCAAGAGTTGGGCGCTTGTCCAGAAAGGTCAGAATTGCCACTGTTGAGAAACACTTGACTTTTCACTGTTCACTTAGGATTAATATTGTACCACTTCATTTAAATGCAGAAACTTTGCCACTGCATAAGTCTTTTTACCATCCTACTGCCATTTTCCTTTACAGGAGTTGACAAACCTGTAGTTAGTGAGCCAGATCCAGCCTGCTGCCTATTTTGTACATAAAGTTTTATGGGAACATAGCCACACCCATTCGCTTATGTTTATCTGCAGCTGCTTTCACACTACAGTGCAGAGTTGAGTACTTGTGACAGAGATCCTGTGGCCCTCAAATCCATGATATTTACTCTCTTGCCCTTTACAGGCAAAGTGTGCTATCTCCTGCTTCTTGTTGTATTGTCATGGGTATTAATTATATCTACTTATATTATAAAACCCACAAGAAAATATTTCTATGCTTCAAATAGTCATACATATGTTAAAGAAATTAAGAGGAAAAAATAGACTTTTCTATTTATCTAGATAGTTACACTTCCAAAGCACCTCATTCCTTCTAGAAGATCTGAATGTCAATCTGGTATTGTTTTCCTTTAGCATGAAGAATTTTATCATCTCTTAGAGTGGAGCTCTGCTGTCAATGAGCCTTCTTAATTTTATTTTTTAATTTATTTTTATTTTTTATTTCATTTTATTATTTTTTTTAAAGTAGGCTTCACATCTAGTGCAGAGCCCAATGTGGGGCTTGAACTCACGACCTTGAAATCAAGACCTGAGCTGAGATCAAGAATGGGACACTTAACTGACCAAGCCACCCAGGTGCCCCTCTTAATTTTATCTGAAATTGTCTTTGCCCTCATTCTTGTAGGATATTTTCAGTAGCATGCCAAGAGAATTGGCATGTTTTGTTGTTGTTGTTTTGTTTTGTTTTTCTTTTCAGCACTTAAAGATGTTTCTATGGCTTCTGGTGAGAAGTTAGCAGTCATTCATATCACCGTTTCTCTGTATGTAACATGTTGGTTTTCCTTGACTGCTTTCTCTTTCTCTTTGCTTTTCAACAGTTTGATGTGCCCAGGCATAGTTTCTTCATGTTTACCTTGCCTCAGATTTGCTGAGCTTCCTGAGTCTTTAAATGTATGTCTTTCACCATATTTGGGGAAGGTTCAGTCATATTTCTTCAAATAGCTTTTTCTGCCCCACTCTCATTCTTCTCTGGCTGTGACTCCACTTATAAGGATGTTAGACACGTGTTCCATGAGTTCCATAGGTCTCTGAAAGTCTTTTCTGATTTTTTTTTGTTTTTCTTCACTGTTCTTAGATTAACTTTTGTTGATCTAGCTTTGAGTTCACTGAATTTTTCTAAATTTAGTCCTCTCCATTCTGCTGTTAAGCCCATTCCATAATTTGTTTTTTATTTCAGATATTGTAATTTTAGTTTATTTCATAGATTGCAATTTTTTGTTCGAGAATTGCCATTTCACTACATTTTATGATTTTTTTTTCTGAGACTCCCTACCTTTCTATTCACTATAAGCATGTTTTTCCTTACATCATTGAATACAGACATATAGCTGTTTCGAAGTCCCGTTTCCTGATTCCAGCATCTGAGTCCTTTGTGGCTGTTTTCTATTGAGAATAGGCTACATTTCCCTGTCTCTTCATATGTCAAAAGTTTTGGATTATCTTCTGGACATTGTGAATATCATGCTTTAGAGACTCTGGATTCTGATGTATTTTTCCAAAGAGCTGATTTTTTTATTTGACTTGTTTGGGTTTTTGCAAGTCATCAATTTGGCCAGACACAAACTGTAAACACTTTCTCTTCAGAATCAGCTCAAAGCCAGTTTTATGTTCATCTCTCCCACAGAATGTTTCTGAGTTTTGAAGGCATTCCATTCCATCTTCATTCCCCTGAAAAATTTTCTTTTGTCTACTTCCTCCTACTTTGGAGGGGGAAGAAATGGGTGAATTTTATGGCATTAGGAGGACGGGCAGGAGGAGTAGAGAAGGTGGTTGCCGAAAAGAACATGGTGCCCTGTTGTTGTTCCTGGCTCTCCCGTCTTAGGTGACCAGGATCAAATGTTGAACTCAGAATGGCTTCTGTGCCAGAGCATACCCGTTTCCCATAGAGCTCCAGTTGCCAGGGTAGTCACAAAACAACCTCTGTCTGTATTACACAGAGAGACTCTCAGCCACCCGGAGGTGTGCCTTCTGCCTCCCCTCCTGCAAAAAGGGCCAGAACAGAAGCATGACCCCTGATAGGCAAGCACTCTGTAAACGCTGGTGCTTTCCCTCCACCTCCCTTCCCTGGAAGTAGGCAGGTTTGTTGGCTCCAGGAAGGCAGTGTTATACGGTGGGGGAGAAAACATGAGCTTGGAGTCAAATAGACCTCATCTGGACTCACAGGTCCCCACCTGAGCTGTGTCTGACCCTGGATGGTGTCCTCTTGCTCTGTGATCCCTGCTTTCCGCTGGGAGAATCCGCTGTCTCTTTCATCGGTGAGGTTTATTTAACTTTTATAAAGTATCCCTTCTCCAAACCACCCACACAACAAGTCCTAATCTGCCAGAGAGCTTTCACAGGGAACTTTGTTAGAATACACATTGCCACGCTGGGGCAATTCCACGGAGCAGACATTGAGCCAGTGGCAGGGCAGGACCAGCCAGGTGACAGCTGCAGACATTATAGCTGGAGGAGCTCCCCAAGGAGAGCAAGCCCCAACACAGGTTATTGTGCTCCCTTTGTTCCGGGTACAGGACAGCACACTCAAGCCCGAGTTTTTCCTGGGACTGGGTGGAGGTGGAAGGAATTGCTCATGCTTTGGAAGAGGATGATCTCAGAATCAGAGCTGCTGCTGGGCAGACACCCTCCCCTACACTCATCTCCAGCCTTCAGGGCATCTCCACCTGCAGTGGCCGGAGAGTATAAGATGGACCCCACCCATAAAGAAAGACAGGGCTTGACAGGCCATGAAACACTTCGGCACCTGCTGTTTCCTTTGATGAAAGTAGGCGGGGCGAGCATGAAAGCTGAAGAGCTAAGAAAGTTGCTGAGGGTTATTTGTCTAGTAAGTAACCTCCTCTGGGGCCCAACCTGGATCCAACAGTCCCCCCGCCCCCTCCAGTCCCAGCATCAGGGCCCGAAGAGAGATGACAAAGGCCACTTCCTTCCTGGGGCCGTGCTCCTCCAGTTTGTCATCAGGTGGCTTCCCACATTTCAAGAGACACCATTTCATATCTTTTCTTTCTCTCCTCAACCCTCCAGCATGCCTCCCTCTCCACACACCCTCCCAGGAGACCTCACTTCAGTCCCGTTGGTGACAAAGTAGAAGCCATCAGACTGGAACTCCTTCCCCCCACCACCAAACTACAAATCGCCTTGCACCTGTGCTCGCCTTCTTTGTTTTCCTTCCAGCTGTTTCTTCCTGCCACATGTACCCGGGGCCAGGCCCTTCTCGCGCACTCTTGATTCCCACCCACACCCTCCGCAAACCTAACTACTCTCTGCTCGGTCGATTCCTTCAGCAAACACACACGTTCTCTGGCTCCCACTAAGACCAAGAAAATAAAACTCCTGGATGAACACACCCTTCTCCAGATACTGCCCTATTTCCTTCCTTCTCTTTGCAACCAAACTTTACAACAGAGTTGTCTGTGTTCACTGCCTCCGCTTCCTCACCCTGCCCTTTATTCCTCAACCCACTCCAGCCTGGTCTCTGACCCCGCCACTCCGCCGAAACTGCTTGTCAAGGTTGAGAGCAAGCTCTGTGTCACCCCCTCCAAAGCTCGCACCTGTCTTCCTCTTACTCAGCCTCACACGACCTGTGACACAGCTGATGGCTCCCTCTTCTTCGAAATGATTTCTTCCTAGGCTTCTAAACCACATGGGTTCATTTTCTATTGCTGCAGTAACAAATGATCACAAACTGAGTGTCTCAAGACGATGTAAATTTATCTCACCGTTCTGTAGGTCAGAAGCCCAACACAGGTCTCGCTGGCTGACATGGAGGTGTTGGCAGAGCTGTGTTCCCTGCTGGGGGGTTCTAGAGGAGAGTCTTTCCTTGCTCATTCAGGTCATTGGCGAATTCATTCCTTGCTGTTGTGGGACTCGGGTTCTAGGTCTTAGCTAGCCTCCCTCTGAGGGCCATTCCTATGTTCTGGAATTGGCTTCTCCCTCTTCAAAGCCTGCTGTCGTGGGTCAAGTTTTTCTTGTGTTTCAAATCTCTTGTGCGTCTTCTTCCATCGCCACATATCTCTGACGCCCTCTCCTACCTTCCATTTTGTTTTTAAAGGCTGTGGTGGTTAGATTGGGCCCATGCAGATAATCCAGGATCATCTCTGACCTTAAAGTCTTTAACCTTAATTGCTCTGCATAGTGCCTTTTGCCACATAAGATAATATATTCACAGGTTCCGAGGATTAGGGAGGGGATATCTTTGGAGTCCGCTGTTAAGCCCACCAGGCCACTCACCAGTTCTCCTACTTCACCAGTACTTTCTCACTCTCCTTTCCTGGCTCCTCCTCACCCTGTCACCCCTAAATGTTAGAAATCTGCAGCTTCAACTCTCAGATCTTCTTATCTGCTACATGTTCTCCATAAGCAAGTCCATCCAGTCTTGTGGCTTTAAAATACCATCCGAAAACCAGTGATCCTAAATGCTTATTTTCAACCCCAGAATCACTCTTGAGCCCAAGATTCATCTCTCTGGGGGCACCTGGGTGGCTCAGTTGAGCATCTGACTTTGGCTCAGGTCATGATCTCGTGGTTTGTGGGTTCAAGCCCCACGTCGGACTCTGTGCTGACAGTTCAGCCTGGAGCCTGCTTGGGATTCTGTGTCTCCCTCTCTCTCTGCCCCTGCCCTGCTCATGCTCTGTCTCTGTGAACAGACATTAAAGTCTGAACAAACATTAAAAAGGGAAATTAAAAATAAAGATTCATCTATCTGACTCAACATTTTCCGTTGAATATGTGACTACCATCTCAAACTGAAACTCTGGTTTGTTTTGTTTTGTTTGTTTGTTTCTTTTTTTTACAAACCCCATTTCCCCCTAGCCTTGGCCACACCACTGAAGGCATTGATTCAGCCTCTAGCTCAGGCCCCAAACCTAGGAGTCATGCTGGATTTGTGTGTGTGTGATTTTTTTTTTTTTTGAGAGAGAGAGAGAAAGAGGGAGAGAGAGAGTACTAATGGGGGGGGAGGGGGAGAGGATAGGGAGAGAGAGAATCCCAAGCAGACTCCACACTGTCAGTGCAAAGCCTAATGCAGGGTTTGAACTCACCAACGGTGAGATCATGACCTGAATTGAAATCAGGAGCTGGAAGCTTAACCCACTGAGCCACCCAGGCAACCCTGGATTTCTGTGTTTAACTCTACCCCTTCATGCAGTCAATTAGCCAGGCTTA
This sequence comes from Lynx rufus, assembly GCF_022079265.1. Classification (NCBI taxonomy): domain Eukaryota; kingdom Metazoa; phylum Chordata; class Mammalia; order Carnivora; family Felidae; genus Lynx; species Lynx rufus. The sequence goes on along the minus strand of NW_025814829.1, from coordinate 35,830,444 downwards.
TTGACTTGCTCTCCACCTACTTCTGTCCAGCTCACTACCCCCAGCCAATGCAGGCTGCTTCTACTTTTCACCTGGGCCACTGTAATTGCCCTCCTGCTGGTGTCCAGCCTTTTCTCTTACCCCCTAACCCACTCTCCACACTGCAGCGGGAGCAAGCTCTAAAAATATAACCAGACTGAGTCACATCTCTGCTTACTATCTGTTGCCTAAAGCCCGGCCACTCAAAGTGTGGTCCACAGACCAGCGGCACTGGCCCAGCCTAGGAGCATGTTAGGAATGCAGAATTTCAGGCCCCCACCTTGGACCTTCTGAACCTGAATCTGTACTTTAACAGACAGGATGCCCAGATGGCTTGTGGGCATCTTAAACTTTGAGAAGCACTTGACTGGGTCTCTCTCTACTTTTCTGACTTGTTTCCTGTCACTCTTCCTTTGCTGACTACCTTTAAGTGACATAGATCTTCTGTTTCTCATATTATGTCAAGCACACAACCACCTCAGGGCCCTTGCACTAGCCGATTTTGTTTCTTGGCACATCCTTTTCCTGATTCTTTATACCGCTGGTTCCTCCTAATTATTCAGGTCTCAGTTTTAACATCACCTCCTCAGACGCCATCAGGGAGCACCCTACCTCATTTGATTCACCCTCCCCCAACTCTCTTCACCGGCCGTTCACTCAATTTATCCTATTTGATTTCTTACACACACACACACACACACACACACACCCTTATCTCTGTAAGGCTTACATTTATTTCTTTGTTTTCTTGTTACACATCTTCCTTCTATCCCCCCTGCCCACCCTACCCCAAGAAGGTAGGATGAACGGAGGCAGGGACCCTGTCTTGCTCACTCCTGCTATCTAGTGCCTGGAAAAGTATCTGCCCAAGAAACTCTTTCTGAATGAACTGCCAGCAAATACTCTGCCCTTCTTTCTGGCCCATTCTCTTCTGTTCCCCTCTTTCCACAGTTTCTGTTCCAGTCACAGGCTCTGGCCTGAGGACAGATCAGGCAGCCAGAGTACCTGTTCTTGGAATTCTCCAGGTCTCCAGAAATAGCTTTTGCCCATCACCAGTCAGGAAATGAGGTTTTTTTTGCAGCATTCAATCTGGTAACAACTTTGAGGATGCCCGAGCCCAAATAATAATTACACGTAATGGGCAGTACCTAATTAACACTTACTGTTTGCCAAGCACTGTTCTAAGCACTTTACCCCTGAATAAGCTCACTCATTCCTGTTACTCCGTACTGACATTATCTCCATTCTCCAGACATGGAAAACAAGGTGCAGAGAGATTAATTAACATGCTCAAAGTTTCACAATAAGGGACTGGCAGCCACAACATCCTTTGACCCAGACTGGAGGGACCTCTTCCTTGGGCCTCATGCTTTAGAAGGCCCTGCTCTGGAGCCATCCCTGCCCCCCAGGGCACAGAATCCAGGGGGCCAAGGGGAGAGCCCACCCCCCACCTTGTACACCACGCTTGGGCACCTGGGACTGTGGAATCCCGGCCCAAATGGCCTCTTCTCTGGCTTCATCTTCCTGAGGGTGGACGGTGCCCCTGAGAAGGCCCAAACGGTGGCCAAGAGGTGGCTTGTTGCAAAAGGCACGGGCAGAGCTCAAACGTGCAGGCCCAGTGTTCACACGCTTTGGGGAGGGGCCCTGAGGAGGTGTAGCAGAGCAGGGCCTGGAAGAGAAGGGGCCACTTTCCCCACAGCTCTTCACCCAGTCAGAGGACTCTGTGGACTTCAAGTGTGCGAGATCCAAACCCGCCTCCCAGGTCTTCGTGAAGGTTCCTGTGTCAAGATGGGAGGAGAGAGCGTATTTTACTTAACAGTTTGTTAGCTGGACGGATAACTTTATTTAAAAAAAAAAATTTTTTTTTAATATTTATTTATTTTTGAGACAGAGAGACAGAGCATGAACGGGGGAGGGTCAGAGAGAGGGAGACACAGAATCTGAAACAGGCTCCAGGCTCTGAGCTGTCAGCACAGGGCCCGACGCGGGGCTCGAACTCACAGACTGCGAGATCATGACCTGAGCCGAAGTCGGCCGCTTAACCGACTGAGCCACCCAGGCGCCCCTGGACAGATAACTTTAAAATAACTGAAGTATTTAGACATGTGGTCCATGCGTCCACGTGTCCTCCTGCCCTGGCCCCACAAACGTCGGGGGTGGGTCTGAGCGGACCCCAGGCAGCCTGGCTCAGGGCTGACGTCCCAAGCCGTAACTGGGAAGCCTCTGCGCTCTGAGCTGTGCACCTTCCAGAGGTCTGGACCCTCAGCTCCCGGGAAGGCTTGGCCCCGTTTGTCCAGTCCTGTCCTCCAGCTGCTCCTCCCGTGGGGGCTCCAATATTGGCCATTACTGTATCCACAAAACTTGTAATACTCTCACTGGTGCCCAGAGGCTGAAGGCTTAGGGAGGCTGGGGCTGGTTGTTGTCCTAGTTGTACATATGCCTTGGGTTCAAATCCCAGCTCTGCCATTAATAAGCTGTGTGACCTTGGGCAAATTATGTCGCCCAATGGGAAAGTCTACACACTTGGTAACATTTCTCATCATCGTCATCCCCTCTTACCCTTTGCTCTGAGGCCCAAGGGATATGGCTCAGCTGCCCCCCTGGGAAGCTGCCCCAAACCGATCCCAAGCACTGAGGTGGCAAGGAGCCAAAGTAACGGGCCACAGAGACCCCTGATGGTTAAGTGCTGGGCCCTGGCATAGCTGAGCTGGAAGCGGTGTGGGATAGGTCCTCCTGCAGTGCTCCAAAGCAGGATTCTGTGGGTCTCTCAGGAGCCAGTGCAGTCTTGGAACAGGGTGGGCCTACCCTCCACCTTCAGAACTCTCTTTTTTCCTTTAATGTTCTTTACCTATGAGCTGTGAAGGCCTATGGCCTTCCCCATTGCTAATAATGATTAAACCAAACACACTCACGCGTGCACACACACACACACACATCCATAGACTTGCAAATTGGTTTAGGTGAAGTACTTCTTAGTGGCTAAATATAGATCATCGTTTGACAAAAGTTTAATGTTCTTATTGAGAAATGAAGGCTTCCTTTTAACTCATTATGAAACCCTCCGCAAGTAAGATAGATGTTCCTAGGGAAGGGGGTTGGGGGGAAAACAGGAGGGGTTTCTACAGAATAGGATGTTAAAGCTGACATTCCTTCCTTTGCCCTGTTTGGGCAAATGTGGCATCCGAATTCATAGAAATTGAACCTGGGTGGTCCTAACTGGGACCCAGACTCTCGGAAGGGCCTGGTCAAAGTGCTGGCTGCATACCCAGGTGGTTTTCTCTCTTTTCTGCACCGATACCCAGAAGTCAGGCTGCAGCAGCCTGTTTTCAGAAGAAACTAAGCACCCACATTCAGGATCTGAAGCTAATGGTGGTGGGCATCTACAGACAGACAGCATAGAGCTCTTAATTCAATTATTGGGATTCCAGGCCAGCCCCACCACTGGCTGGCTGAATGAAATTGGGCAAGTTAATTACCCAACCTATGCCTCAATCATCTCATCTATTAGATGGCTCTACTAATAGTATCTGTTTCATAGGGTAATTTTCAGATTAAGTGAATTAGTGTGCATTAATACATATAAACACTTAGAGGCAGAACGTTCAGAATGGCAACTAACAAGACTAAATAGTCATGTTGTTTACCATTATTTCATCCAAGGGGAGCAGGCCAGAGGCTTAAGAAATGGTGCCACCACATGACGTTTTTAATAACCCCCTCCAGTGATCGCGATGCTGCCCTGAGCATAGGTGTGTGGTGAGGACATGAGCCCAGCCTGCGGGGACTTTGCAGCCTTGCCAAGGGGTTTGGTTCTATTCTGAACAAATGGGGAGGTATTTAAAATTGTTAATTTTGCTGTAGGCAGGCCTTACAGTCTCATCTAGAACTTGGTGACCTGGGAGCCTGAGGTTGCCTGCCCAGGAAAGGATAATGTCCAGGTGAAGCGACAATGACCAGAAATAAACACAGGATAAAAGGCATGGTTTTGGGAACCAGACAGACCCAGGTGAGTCCAGCTCGTGTCACTCACAAGCTCTGTGTTTTCAGGCAAGGTCCTTAACCTTCGAAACCTCAGTTTCCTCACCTGTGAAATGGGGCCCGCCTCATAAAGTAGTTGTGAGGACCAAATCCGATGATGCAAGCCAAGTCCTCAGCACATAGTAAGTAAGTTTGTGCTCAGTGAGCCGTCGCATTTATTGTTAGGGCTTTTGTGGGAGAGTCTGAGAAGCAAAAGGTGGTCGTGAGGGTCAGGATTGTCCGGGAAGGAGAGAGGCATTCTGAATGGAGACAGGAGCACTGCAGGCATGAGAGAGAAGAGAGAGCATTTTCTGGGCCCACCATGCTTGGGTGGAATGCAAGGCGTGGTATATATACACGATGGAATACTACTCAGCCATAAAAAAGAATGAAATCTTACCATTTGCAGCAACGTGGATGGACCTTGAAGGTATTATGCCAAGGGAAACAAGTCAGATAAAGAAAGTAAAATACTGTCTGATTTCACTTCTATGTGGAATTCAAAAAACAAATGAACAGACAAAACAAGACCCACAGATACCAAGAACAGATTTGTGGTTGCCAGAGGGGAGGACGAGTGGAGGGTGGGCAGCATGAGTGAAGGGGGCGAAGAGACACAAACTTCCAGTTAAGTCACGGGATGCAAGGGACAGCATGGTGACTAGAGTTGATAATCTTGTATTGCAAATTTGAAAGATGCTAAGAAGATGCTTAAAAGTTCTCATCACACACACACACACACAAAAACCCCACAGTTTTTGTAACTTTGTGTGGTGACAAGACTTCCTGTGGTGGTCACTTCCCAACATACACAAATGTCAAGTCATCGTGTTATACACCTGACACTAATAGAACGTTGTATTTCAATCATACCTCAGTAAAAAAGAAACAGGGAAACAAGAGAGGAAGGGTTGGGTCAGAAATAGGATACAAGAGGGGCGCCTGGGTGGCGCAGTCGGTTAAGCGTCCAACTTCAGCCAGGTCACGATCTCGCGGTCCGTGAGTTCGAGCCCCGCGTCGGGCTCTGGGCTGATGGCTCAGAGCCTGGAGCCTGTTTCCGATTCTGTGTCTCCCTCTCTCTCTGCCCCTCCCCCGTTCATGCTCTGTCTCTCTCTGTCCCAAAAATAAAATAAACGTTGAAAAAAAAATTAAAAAAAAAAAAGAAATAGGATACAAGAGTTTTGTCCGCAACTCACCTGAATTATACCACGTCTGAGTCTCTGCTTCTCAATCGCGAAATAAAATGCTTACTTCACCGATTTTTTAGAACAGTGAAATACAATAATGTATGTGAAGCATCTGGGGGAAAAGAAAGACTCAGGCTCCTCAACATGTTCACCAAACTTGCTTTCCATTAACGAAACAAACTCTGGGGAAAGGGAAGGGGAAGGGGGGACGTGGCTGTAGATAGAAAACAGGGGCATGTGGGTCTTGAGAAAATGATGCCTCCACTCTAAGTTAGTCAGAAGGTTTTCTGGTTTTTTCTTCCAATCTATGAGACTTACTCTGACCTCCAGAGTGCCCGCACACCTCTGGGAGACCTGACACCTCCCCGTTGCTCAGTCTCTCAGGCTGGGGAACAGAGCCCTGGTTGTGGTAAGTTACCCCAAGTGTGACTGCCTCCCAGCGAGGTCTCTGGCTGGGTCCTCCCCACTCACACCTGCCCCGTAACTGCCACCCTGCGCCCTGCGGCAGCCCAGGAACTGGCAAGAGGAATCATTTGCTAACGTGGTTGAAAGTAGATATTTGTGAATGAACGAATGAATGAATGGGTATCGCCTACTGGTGCCCTTTACTTATTCACACGTGTGTGTTTTGTCTCCTCATCCTAATTCATGCAAGGGACATTTGAAGACCTTCTAGCTAATGCGTGGGATCAAGAATGATGGCTCCTCTAGGGTTTTGAAAGCTGGAGACATAGTTCCATTTGAAGGCTGCTGGGCACGTGGTTGTGCCCAAGGGTGGAGGGACGGAGAAGATGAGTGTTCACGCACTGCTGGTCATAATAGAGCGCACGGAAGGGCGTTGGCATGATGATGGAACAGCCCAGCCGCCTGTTCTCAGAATTTTTTCCAGGGAAGTCAGCAGCTCAGGATAAATACATTCGCAGGCACTGCTGGTTGTGAAATAAACAGCCATATTCTCACTCTCCTTCTTTATTTGTGGGACCTGCCTTCAGAAGCTGAAAATTCTAGATGCTTGCTTTCTGAGTTTCTCTTACAACTCGAGGAGGGCATTCTTGCCAACGACACATAAAGGAAAGTTCGCTGAAGACTTATGGAAATAATTTTTCAAGTATTTTTAAAATCAACATATTAAAATGTTAAATTTTAAAATAGTTAAAATTTACAGGGTACTTGGAGCTGCCCCAGCCACCTGGCCATCCTGATCAAGAGGGTCAAGGGGAGCTGACCGAAAGCTCTGAGGCATTGACCAACCCTGACCTGGTCTGCTTCTGGATTCCTTGTGACGTGACAAGTATAAGATAAGCCCCGATTGTCGACCTACTTTTAGTCAAGTGTTCTGTTCCTTGCAGTCAAGTGCATCTTGGCTGCTACAGTTTTTAGTAAAATTTACTTTTCACGTTGGTTATTTCCCACATTGAGATTTTTAGCTCTTTTTATAAGTAAGGATGTAGAAACCAAAATGATTTTGTTTCCATTCACTGGCTCGTCTCAGAAGAACAAAACTCTTAAATGGTTCAACTTCTTCCCCAGAAACCAGCAGATTCTCCTCTCTTCTATTCCGGGCCTCCAGAGTGATAAAAATCACACAAAAGCTTCTTAAGACAAACACCCTTGTTTTGTATATTCTGGGCAGTGCTACTTTCAGAAAGTAGAATTAACAAGGTAATGATCTCAAAGGCCAGAAGCAGGGATTAATCAATATTGCAGCTCCCAAGGAATTCTTGACTAAATGCTTTTTCTGCCCCTTTTCTCCAAGGAAACTCAACCTTGAGACTCGTGGTAGGAATTTGGAGTTATAACTCCATTTTGCTCATCTAATTGTTTGAATGAGTTTTCTCAAAATAGTAGCAATCATACTGACAGACCAGTCAGGGAAGTTATTTAGGTGATTATTATTTAAAAGAATATTTTGGCCGTACTTAAAATGGGTCATCACGCATGCCTGTCTGTGTTGTGGGAACTCAGAATCCTGGAATGTGTTTGGAGCTAAAAGAGTGGTTTTGAGTTTCCTGACCTGCATTCTTCAGGTGGGAAGATTAGTTACATAAAATGTATTTTTCAATGGTGTGCTTGTTCGAAACAAAAGCACAAGAAAGTTGGATATCTGCTTGTAAAAGGTGCCAGTATCGTGACAAAATAAATTTGAATAGGTAATAGAGTTACAGACCCAAGAGAAACCTTGGCCTCCAGTTCCATGCAAGTTGACACGCTGAGGCCACTAGTTAGTGCTAAGACACGATGATTCCTTTCCCTACACCACCTACCTACCATCAAATGTGCGTGTTTAACCTTTTTTAGTATGCACTACTAAAATGTTAGAAGTTTTTTATTTTAGAGAGAGAGTGTGGGCGGGGGAGGGGCAGAAGGAGGGAGGGAAAGGAAGGGAGGGGAGGGGAGAGAGAGAGAGAGAGAGAGAGAGAGAGAGAGAGAGAGAATCCCAAGCAGGCTCCATGCTCAGCACAGAGCCCGATGTGGGGCTCGATCCCACCACCCTGGGATGGTGACCTGAGCCAAAATCAAGAGTCAGACACTCAACCGACTGAGCCACCCAGGCTCCCCTAAAATATTTTTTTATTACATTAAATGCATCACTTAAATTGTGCATGACAGCAACACGTTTCAATTACTTTGAATCTAGTTCTTAGTTGGAACAGAAAAATATTTAGATTGCAAAGCTGTGACCCAAATTTAGCTTCTACAGACAGTAGTACTGGAATAGTTTTAAAGTTATAAGAGGAAGGGGGATAGAATCCCATCTAAATATGCCCTCTTTACATTTAGCAGAGAAGTCAATGAAGAGAAGCTGCATTTGTCCTTTTTTGGTGCTGCTTTATTTTTTGGTGGAGGGAATATTAATTTTTATTATCAAGATGATACTTGTATGTAGTAAAAACAAAAAAGGTTATTAATTAAACACACACACACTCGTGGAACACATGAGTAGTCTTCAGCCCCATTCTTCTCCTCATCGTCATCCAGAGGCACCTGTTGTTAGTCATTTCATTCCAGCATCTTTGTTCTGGTCTTCACCTCTGTATCGAAGAGAATCTGCTATATCTTAAATCACTGGTTTTATACTTTAGTTATTGACTTCCCGTATTCCTTAGGCTCTCTGGAGAAACAGAACTAATGGGTTGTGTATGGAGAGAGAAAATAAGGGAGAAAGGGCAGGGGCAGAGAGACAGACATAGAAGGAATTGGCTCCTGTGACTGTAGGAGGTGGCAAGTACAAAATATATGGAGCAGGTTGGAGACCAAGGGAAGAGTTCACGTTGTAGCTCAAGTCCAAAGGCAGTCTGGAGGCAGAATATTCCCTTCCCTGTGGGACTTCAGTCTTTAAGACCTTCACCTGATTGGATGAGGCCCACCACACTATGAAAGCTATGAAAGGTAACCTGCTTTATTCAAAACCTACTGGTTTAAATGTTAATCTCATATCAAAAAATACCTTCATAGAAACATCTAGACCAATGTTTGATCAAATATCTGGGTACCGTGGCCTGGCTAAGTTGACACATAAAATTAACCATCCCACATCCTTTTATGGTTAGATGTCGGTTTAGCGCTCTGATACCTCCCTTCCCTTTCCTCACCCTTTCAATTTAGTGATATTCCAGTATTCACATTATTGTAACTATAAATATTGTTCATAGCTGAGCCAAGAAGTGTATTATGATTGTTTCTTACTCACACAATGCTTTGCTTTTCCTCATATTTCATTACTCACTCTTTGAACCTATTACTCAATCTTTCCTCACCTTCCAACAGCTTCTCAATGAAAAATTTCACGTTGTTAAAAACATACATTATTTATTCCTCTCTCTTTCCCTTCCCTGTCACCTGGGGACATTCCCTCTGGAGTCTGTCCCCCTGCCCTGATCTGGACTGATGGCCCCTAAGGCGTACCAGGCGGCCGTCATCCTGGGACTGCCCTTCCAAGTCATCCTGGGGATTTTCCTCCACAGTCTTCCTGGTGGAGCCGCTGTTTCTGGATCCCATGGTTTCATCCTTCAGGGTTTATGCCTCCGGTGAAAGAATGCGTGAGAAGTTAGGGCCTCCCCAAACACATCCACATTCTACCCTAACACTCGAGTCACGATTTGGCTGAGTGTAGACTTTTGCATGAAAGTGGTTCTCGTGATTTTTGAAAATTTTGTTGTATTTTTGTATGGTCTCCAATGTTTCTGTTCAGGAGAGTGATGACGTTTTTATTCCTCACCCTCTTCCCACAGTGTCCTGATGTATCCCCCGATACGCCTTGCTGGGGCGGCGACAGGTTTGGGGGGGGGTGCGTATTTCTTGCGCGGGGCACTTAGCAGAGTTTCAACAGGAAACTCACAGAGGTAAGTTCTGAATTCTTTTCGTGTCCCCATTCCCTCCTGTTTTCTCTGTTTTTGTTAGATTCCAATTAATGTTGGATTTCCTGGGTTGGTTCTCTAACTTCATCTGTTTCCTGTTTTTATCTACCTTTTCGTTTTACTGTTTAGGAGGTTTCCTCCACTTGGCCTCCCAACTTCCTACTGAGTTTTATATGATGGCTGCTATCCATTTACTTTTCAAGAGCTTCATCTTGTTTCTCTGGTTCATTGCTCTTTCAGAGCGTCCTGTGCCCGTTTCATAGAGCTGTGTTACAGCAGCTGTCTGAGAGGGCTTTCATTTTAATTGTGGTTTTTTGGCTTGTGATGTTTTCTTCAGTGCCGTGCCTTGTTTCTCCAGGATTCCTTTGTGTTTTCTTCTTTTTGGGTTGATCTAGCTCATACTGCTGGCTTTCCTTGAACGTCTGGCGGTGGCTGGCTGTTTGTTCACCTCTGGGCGATGCACTAAAATACGATGAATAAGGGCGCCTGGGTGGCTCAGTCAGTTGAGCGTCCTACTTCAGCTCAGGTCATGATCTCACAATCTGTGAGTTGGATCCCCGCATTGGGCTGTGTACTAACAGCTCACAGCCTGGAGTCTGCTTCAGATTCTGTGTCTCCCTTTCTCTCTGCCCCTCCCCTGCTCGTGCTCTGGCTCTCTCTGTCTCAAAAATAAATAAAAACATTAAAAAAATTTTTTTTTAATGTGATGCATAGCTCAGTGGGCGTGTGTGAGACTTTTGACTGGTCAGTTTCCTGGACAGAGATCAGGTAGCAAACCCACTTTTCCTCTAGAGCAATCTCCCCACATGTCAGGACCTCTAGGTCTTTCCTCCAAAGCCATCCATTTTTCCAGAGGAGGGTCCTCCAGTCTTCTTGCTGGAGAAGGGAGTCCTGGATAAGCCTGACTAGATCCTTCCATTTCAATCCACAGACTTTAACTTCACTTTCGTTTTCGGTTTGTTGCCTCATCTTTGTGCTTGGTTGTGCCGGGAGTCCTCACATTCGGGAATTCTCTGGTTGGGTTTCTCCAGAGAGTAAATGGTCTCCTGAGGGCATTAGTGAGGGGACTGGCAGTGACCCACATCCACCAGAGAGGCACGGGTACCCAGGGGGTCTAGCCGTTCCTTTCAGAATTCAATCAAGTTCGCTCTTTCATCCCTGTCGGGAAAGGCAGTCAGGCACAGCTTCTTGCTTCCTGCGCGGTCACATACGAATGGGCCTTGGCCTGGCACACCTCCTTCACCAGGAGATGGAGTCCTCGCGGCCTATGCCGGGCCTGTCACCTTGTGTGGGAAGGCATTTCCCCGCTTCAGACTCAGCGTGTGCGCCTTCGTTCTCCTGAAGGGCGTGCCTCGGTGGCCCCTGGGCACACCTCCAACTTTCTGTATTTCAGACCCATGGGGAGGGCCCTGGTCCTTCCTCTGCAGCACAACACGGGGTGCAGTCCCGTCTCCTCCTCTTCTCTAAGGTGGATGTGCTTGCCGTGGGGGACTTGCCACGGGAGACCCATGCATGGCAAGGGGCTGGATCTTGCGCACTTTCTTTCCTCTCCGGACCAGGAAATGAGGCACCACTGGAGCCTGGGGTGCATGTTGCCTGTTCTCAGTGACCTCATATCCTGTGTCGATCTTTTCCCTGGATGCCACTTATCTGCCTTTTAACTTTGGCTGCACAGCCTGGCCAGCGGGCAGACGGTGAGACAGATTTGGTGCCCTGAGCAGGGTTGCTGAAGATACGTCCTGAACGTGTCCCCCAGGACCCCATCCCAGAGTGACGCTGGCTCCCCTGGGGATGCTGAAGCTCTCGAGGAGGGTGAGGAACACGCTGGCCTGCCAGCAGGCAAACGTTGTCTAACAGTCTCCCCGTGAACTTGGCCGAGTTGATGGATTGGAGTAGAAGTAAAAGAAAGGAGCCCTAGGAGGGGCAGGAGAACCATGCCGGGGCTCCTGGCTCCCGTGCCACCTGCCCACTGCCCGGCCTTTCAGGGGCACAGACCACATCCCCGGGATGTCTGGGGCCCCCGTTCAGGGAGCTGTGCCAGGCCTGGGTCACTTGTGGGCCTCAGGTAAGACCTGTTTTCTCTCAACACAAAAACCGATGGCGTTGCTGAAACGAAACTGTTCAAGTGAGGTCCTTCTCTGAAAATAAAATACAGAAACTGAAGCACAGGTGTGGACAAAAGCCAGGGAGTCACATGCAGCCAGGTTAGTACGTCTGTTTGGTAAAGGAGCATTGAAACCCACGAGTCCTGGCTGTTACAGGCATTGACGTTTGGGCCACTTTCGACGTACAACATCACCGCCACCTGAGGGTGGATGTCCCCTCACAACACGGAGCTCCCGCCATGACAGCAGGACAGCCGCTCCCGCCGCCCGAGTCAGCCGAACCCCAGCGGAATAGTCAGTAAACACAGTACCACATGCCGCGTGAAAACCAGAAACCATTATTAATTCAAGTCTTGATGCCGGCACCGCTCTGGTGCAATCTAACAACTCAGTGTGGCCCATAAAAAAGGCCTCAGGAGTCTGGAGGCCAACAGTGGACCCTCTTTGGTTCTCAGAACCAGACACCGAGTCACCTGGGTGGTGACGGTGCACGTGGGAGACCGGTGTGCAGTTACTGATCTGGCCAGTGTCTTCTTTTCAGTCCCTTGTGGGATAAGGGCCAAGACCGACTTGCATTACATGCAACGGCCTATAGTGTACTTTCACTTTGCCCCCTCGCCATATGCCAGAGTGGGTAGGGCTAGGTCTGTAGCAAGCCCAGTGACTCCCAGGAGGGCTTGGCATCCACTTTACTGAGGACAGCCTCACTGCTGGCCTGGGAAACAAGTTGGCCAGGCCCCGCCTAAGGTCACGGATACCACGACACATGCAGGTTGGGCCGTCCACCCCGGGAAGGTCCAGGACCCGCTCAACAGCGGCAGTTCCGGGGACCCACATGGGCCAGGAGTCAACAAAATATTCTGGACGAGATTAAACAAAAGTTCCTGTCCTAGACAGTTCCTACCAACAAAAAGGAGACTCAACAACTGGCAGGCCCACGTGGCGACTAAAACACATACATCACATCTGGGTATTCTTTTGGTCCTTTTTTGTCAAGGTTACCCACGTGGCGGCTCCTTTGGATGGGACCTCTGACAACAGCGGGTCCCACAGGCCGTGCAACATGCGAGGCCCTGCCACTGGGCCAATGGAGCCCACCAGGCTTATGAAACTACAGGTTTCATTGACTCCTAGCCATGTGGATTAGGGCCTGTGATAACAAGAGACCGCTATCAAGGTGCATTGGTCCCTTGGGTTCTGAACGCATAAATTACTCGAGGGAGGTGCCAGACATACTCCACTCAAATGGCAACTTCCGTTCTGCCTTTGGGCCTTACTGAAAGGAGAGTGCCTGACTGCTAGAGCCTGACAGCTTGTGTGACCATAAGACCTCAGCTGCCCATCCTCATGTGGGTACCCGCTGATGCCACTAATAAAATAGGACAGGTTCAGCAAAGCTCTATCTTTAAATAAAAATAGTACAGCCAAGGTCAAGCCCACTTAGGCCCCAGTAGCTGCTTGGCCATAGGAGGCTAAACAGCTGTAGCGGCTGCTCCTGCCCCTCCCTTTATGAAGTGGGGCCACAGCTCAGAGATGTCCAGCTGCCAAGCCCAAAGCCGGCAGAGTCACTTGGGTCGCCATGCCATCTTCCCCAAGGATGACCACCTTTTAACTGAGGCTGGACAAGAATACTGTGCCCAGTGGGCCAAAGTGTATCCGATAAGGATGCTGAAGCCCTTCCACGAGCAACTCTCTGCTACTTATTTATAGACCCACAGGCTATTACAAACCGTCTAGCTCCCCCGGTGTAGGGACAGGGATGGTGACAACAGCTTGTGGACCGGAAAAAAAAAAAAAGTTGATTCACCACTCATATTAATGTCTATGACAAAGAACCATTAAAAAACAAACCCAAATGGAACTCACAAGCTGACCTAACATGCACTCAGCAAACCACCGTGGGCACCTGTTGGGTCCACTACAGAATGGAACATCAAAGTCCACCTCGACACAAAAATGGACCGAATCTCAATGGCTCACCCCCCAAAACCGAAAGCCAAAGGTAACACAGTTGTCACTATTGTGTGAGTCCTGCCTTCTAATGCAGACCACGCAATATAATGAACACATCACATCAGGTGGCCTTAGGCCCGACACAAATGTGGCAAATCGACCACTTTGGGCCACTCGTCCCCAGATGTGGAAGCCAGCAATGGTCACCGTGTGGACACAGTGGGCCATAGAGACACAGAGATCACTATTGTGGCTTAAAAAAACACCATTGCCGTATGTTCAGATATTCAACAAAATTCCCATCTGATCAAGACACCACATTCACAGCCCAAAAAACAAAGTGATGGACATGTTCCTGTGACATAAGGTGGAGCTTTCATGCCCCCTATCACCCCCAGACAGATTGGGGGTGGGGAGGAAACACTGTAGTGGGTGGCTTAGGCAATAACTATACAAAGACCATAAAAAAAGAGAAAAAGCCAACTTACCAGAGGTACCTCCGCTTAAGAAAAGTCGTTGAACATTTAACAGGAGGCTCCACCCATGGCGGGCCATACTTGGAGTGGGTGGAAGGCCAGACCGATTAGGCTGCACCAACAGAACCCCAACCTCGGTGTACCCAACCATTCGTTCTCCTTTCTCCCTTGTGACATACTTCCTAGGTGTGACTTGTCCTTGGGATCACAGCGGCAGCACAGTAGGACCCCCCAGGCCAAACGTGGAAGCAACACTACCTGCAGGTGCCTCACTCTTGAGGGACCCCAGGGAGATGGGGGAAGGGGCGAAAGAGCATCGGAGCCGTAGGGTTCCCCTGGCTGTGCTGGGACCTCCAACTCAAGTGGGTGACATTATTATGAGATACGTCAAGTTCATTCAGACTGTGACTTCCCTCTCCAGGTTGGATGATTGGGCCAAAAGATTTGGGTCAAGCCATGGGCAGTGGATCCCGAGGAAGTAGGGGACAAGAGCGCCTCTGGCCCCAGGAGGTTTTTGGTGTGGAAGCGAGGTGGGAACTTTCACCTGTCTTCTCTTCACTCCGACAGGGGCCTCCGCTGTGCCTGGCACGACAACACACGACAGCACAGCCGTGGGGAGAGGAGGCGAACTCGAACAATGCTGAATTTGTCATCCCAGAATAAAGTTCCTTTTGTCCCACATTCCCATTTTAATGTCCTGCCTGGTACACAACAACTTGGACTTTCCTCTAGACCAACAAGAATCACTAGAGACGGACACCTGACTAGCCTCCAGTTATCTGCTGGCAGAATAGGGTAGCTGTTGTGTCATTGTCAACATCTCTTGCTGGGACACATCAACGATGCAGGGGAGGGGGAAGCCCCGTGCTCCAGTTGGATGGTTATCAGACTCATCTTTTGACCTCTTCAGTTGGCTTAGGCCAGGCACTGGAGGTTTCTGGTCGAGGACCATCCTCCAGAGAGGCCTGATCATCGTGCTGGGTCTGGTTCTTCCAGTGACTCTGGTAAATGTCTCAAAATGACAGGAAGGCTCTGTGAACTGTAGCCATATGCATTGTTCAGGGGCTCCTGGACCCAGCTCCGCCTACCCATTTGTGGCAAACAGTCGTCCTACCGGATCTGGTGTGCTTTATCTGCTAGTTCAGTGGCTGAGCAGGGGAGGTGGGGTGGATTGTCGGGAAAGGCAGTCATCCACAGCTTCTCGCCTCCTGCACAGTCTCATAAAAATGGGCCTTGGCCCTGACACACTTCCTTAACCAAGAGATAGAGTCCTCACAGCCTGTGCTGAGCTTATCGCCTTGTGTGGGAAGGCACTTCCCCCGTTCAGACTCAACATGTGCGCCTTTGTTCTGCTGAAGGGCGTGTGTCAGTGGCCCGCAGGCACACCCCCAGCTTTCTGTATTTCAGACCCCACAGGGAGGGCTCTGGTCCTTCCTCGGCAGCACAACACGGTGTGCGTGCAGTCCCGTCTCCCCCTTTGGCTTCGGAGTGGACCTGCTGGCCACGGGAGACCCAGGCACTGCAAGAGGCTGGGTCTCGTGCAGTCTTTCCTCTCCGTATGGAAACGCTGTACTTCGTGAGCCTGAGAGCTGTTGTCTGTTCTCAGCAACCTCGTACCACAGCATTGGTCTCTTCCCTGGGTGCCACTTACCTGCCTTCTAACCTTGGCCACATAGCCTGGCCTCCCAGTGAAGGGAGGGACAATCCCCCTGCTTCCCACCTTTGCCTGTGGCAGTCACTATCTCCCATTCCTGAGCTTTTTCGTAGGGCACTGGCTGGTTCTCCAGCACTCGCCCCTGTAGATCACATCACTTTGGGTGTCACCATTCTTAGCTCTGCCATCTACCTACCTACTACTTTCACGTATTTTGATTCAAGGATATGGATATTTGGGTTCCCCCCCCCCCCCCCGCCCAAGATTCAACCTGTCATTCCTATTGTGCCCTGAGCACCAAACACAGTATCTGGCACATCATGGGCGTTCACTCACACGTCTGTTCTGGGAATCACAAGAAATATTTTAGAACCTGCAACAATTTGGGGTTAGTCCTCTTCCGAGAATTCCATTAAGGTTCACGGTTGTGTAGGGACTAAAGGTACAGCAGGGTTGGCCATCAGGAAGCTACTAGAGGAATTCAGGCGTGATGATGGTGGTTACTTCCAGTCTGTTGGACCAGAGAGGATTCATGATCCTGAGGGCCATACGTTGCAACCTTTGAAATTCTTTTATTCTTCTAGATCGCTAGCTCCATTCTTCTCCAAGCTTGTATTTCTAGAAATAAATTAGAGCCTCCACACCTAGTCATTGGATGGTTGCTTTTTTATGGCCCACTTAATTGTGTGTGACTTTTCTGTGTGTTATTTTGCGAGGATGATCAGAACTCAAGTCACCTGGGAGAGAAGAGTTTTCCCATGAATTACAGGGAAGAAACCCATCAATATAGAGCTCAGTTATCATTTGTCAGAGAGCTCTTCTCTGGCCCATCCCCACCCTTGCTGGTCCTTTTGTCAATAGATTCTCAAACCCCCGTTGAGTGCTTCATCTCAGCACCTCCTGCAATCTGTTAGACATTGTTTTGGAAGTTCTTTTTTGATGACGCCTTCAGTAGACTTTAAGCTCCATGAGATCAGGGACCACGTCCGTTGCCTCCGCTACCTCTCCAGCCCTCTGCCCAGTGCTCAGGACACGAAGCTGTGCCCAATGACTGGACAAACGAGTGACGAACGTCAGAGCCCAGGCTGCTCAGATGTGTGCGTCTGTGAGCACGGCAAACAGGTCCTCCACACAGCTCAGCCTAGTCGGCTGTCCCGCGGGCAACCAGAAGTCAGTGAACTTCACGGGGACTGTGGCTTTCTACACTTGTCTCCAAAGGTGAGGACGCAAACACCTGACACGGTATTAATTTATAAATCAGTTTATTTACAGATTTTCTCTTTTCTTAAAGTACATTTCAGTTAACAAATCTATTTACACAGGTATACATGGGAATCCATCCCAGTTATTTTACAGGTCATACTTACAAACCACACCCCAAGTGTCGTGTGCGAGCTGCACCGGATGTGACTATTGGCTGAAAATGGCCTGGTGACCAGGCTATTTACACATACACAGTAAACGGGTTTGTTTTTTCATGTCTGCACAGTACAGTACACACACGGAGGCCAGGCCTCCCAGAGAACGCTTTGCAACGTGTTTCCCAAGAAGGCTTTGCAAAGTCCGGAAGGAAAAGCTATTAAACATACAGGTTAATTAAAATGACAGTACCTCCTTTACATCAGTTTACATTGTTTTCTTCACATTTTTATAATACAAAGATATTTTATTGAATTGCTGCACAACCAGTTTAAGATGATTTGTAAACATGTAAGTTCCTACAATTTGCATTAAACATCATTGTAGTTTCTATCATTTGCTCTTTGAATTAATGTTTTTATTCACTAGTATTCTTAAGGTAGTAAAAGAAGATGTAAGTTTGAACTTCTTGCAGAAAAGTTATGAGTCTCTAACGCTGTGCGAGTACACACTTTATTCAAGTATTGCAAAAAGCTAAGGCCACTTTTTTTCAAGACAAGAAAGTGAACAAAATTGTTTTTATCAATAGGCCACAACACTCTTATGAGCAATGAAATCTCTTCTGAAAGATAATTTCTCAGAGACCTGTAGTCACAGAAGGAATTTTCTTTTCTTTCGGGTAAAAGAAAAACAAATTGCCTTCCTTATTAACTACTTTTGAGCTCTTCCCACTTTTCCCTAGAATAAAAATTCCTGTTTAGACCTGAAGAGGGAATCTATACCCTGTACTTATTTAACCCAGAGTCAAGTACCCTGGATAGCACAAATTATTTTGGACTCAGAAATAAATCTGAAGCCTCTATGTTGGTTTACTACTAAATTCTGATAGTGCTATTCTAAAAGATATTACTGCTGATGCAAAGATCTTTTTCTTAGAGGAATTACAAAGAAAGAGCGAAAGAGGATGGGAGCGTGGGGAGAAGGAACAAAGATTAGAAAGAGGGACTATTTAGATTCTTGAAGAGGCAGAGCTTGATTAAAAAGATCCCAATATGGAACGAGTGGCTGCATATCCACAGTCATCAATCCTAATGCTAACAAGAAACACCTTTTCCATTATATCCAATAGTTAAAATAATAAGAAATCTGCTAATTATAGATTCCTCTGTTTTCTGCTACCAAACTATGGACAACCATTTCTAAGCAGGGGCAAGATGGACCGACTGCTGCCTCCCCGGTGGAGCCCGGATTTCTGAGGACCGCGCAGCCCCAGCAGCGCCCTCACCACGGAACTCTACGGGCTCCGCACTCTGATCTACTCTTTTCCTTTTCTGGAATCATAATGTCATAAAGAGTAAAGATTAACTTTCTTATTAAAAATTGATTTAGATCCAAATAATGAGAATGTAGAAAAACAACCTATATTCCTATTATATTATTTTTATATTCACTTATAAAAAATTTATAGCAGCTGTAAAGTTTCAGTATCATAAGGACAATGTAATCCTACAAACAGCCAAAGGGTGTAGACAAGATGTTTTTCTGTCTTCCAAGTAACACAGACTAAAAACAAAGGCCTTTGCTTTTCCTTGGCCGCGTGAGAACAATATCTCCACACTACTGGTTAATAACCCCAAGAAACCCTAGCTTCTCTTAGTCAATCTGCTCGTTATGGCTACAAGACTAGAGCTCAACATCAAAAGCCCAGAAGAAATGCTGGCGATGCATCAAACTGCGCATTTCCCAAGACCCAGTCACCACATTTCAGTGCTTTCCTTATTTGTCAAGAGCTATCAGACCAGTCATTGTGCAAAATGCAAATATTCCAATGATCATTTCAGTAAGTGTCTCATGATGACAAGATGAAACCAAGGAGGAATGGAAGTGTGCATAGTGAAACACTTGAGACGCAAAGGCAAGTTGACAGGGAAGATGCAGAAATGAACGAACGTGCACACTTAAAGATTATACCATCTTTGGGGTTTTTCTAACATATTGTGAAGCTCTAACATTCCAGGATATTTGTAAATAGGAATCCAGTGGATGTCTTATATCATGCTTCTAGTCAGGACCTTCCAATATTAAGGCATTTACATTCACGCCTAAGATTATCCACATTCTTCTAGATTACTTGAAGAAGGATGGGACCGATTAAGAGAAACCAGTCGAGAAGGCAGTGTATTGAGGTCCCGGAGAGCATCATGTGTGCTCTAACGTAGCAGCTGGAGTCTATGTATTTCTTTTCAGGTACAGGTAAGAGTTGTGAGAAGCAATGCTGCAGGAGAGGCAGAACTGAATTGTGCAGTGTCTTTAAATCACCTTATTCCATTCCTGCTACTGCAGGTGATCTCGGAAAAGCTCATCTTCTTTTCACCGAATCAAACTGCCTTCTTCGATATGTGTACGGGTCTGTTTAAACCGTAGATTTCCTGTGCAAAGACTATGAACCACAGAAGCTTCAAGACGGAAGCTTAACTATTACAAGAAGAATCTTTCACTTCTGAATAGGGACACACGTTTCCAACTTAATAATTTATCTGAAAATAAATTAAAAAAAAAAATGTTCCATAGCGCAACACAAGCACACGAACAACAGACAATATCTTTTTGTCTTTGGTGCACACACTCATTTCCTAAATCATTCAAGTAACAGCGTCTCTGACTTCTTGGGGGAGAGATGGGGGGTGGGGGGGGAGTTGAACGTTTGAAGGCCAAAATGAATCATTTCCACTTTTGCCATGCCTGGATGCCTGAGATGGTCCTGAGGATCTGGGATTCTGGGAGCAGCTGGCAGAGGTTTAGAAGGAGTAAGCAAAGTGCAGGGACAGAAGAAGGGGTTGAAGAGCCGGCCCCACATCCGTCCTTTGAGCCCGGTCTTCAGTGGGGGCATTCCTCATTTTCATGCCCACACAGAGAAAACTAAAAATAATGCAAAGGTTTAAAATTCTGTAGATGGTGCTCAGAAAGCAAGGCTACCACTGATTTGTTAACTCGACAGGTCCACTCGGTGCTGCTCAACTGCAAGAATGGAAGAAAACGGTCTTCAAAAAGAAGCAAAAGGAATTCCAAAGTGTGAAATAGGCACACATGATTAAACTTGCCTATTTAGAAGTGGTTAAGGGTTTAATACTGTTGAGAGACTATCGTGTCCATTTATGACTTTCATGGTATAGACCAGGATTACGTCTCCAAAATGGTAGGACGCACGTTAGCTATACACCTCACCCCGCCTGACTTCAGATTCAACGAAGAGACAGCCTCGTCTAAGCTAAGAGGTGAGTCTGGTGTTTTCAGCCCACATCTGGGACCTGGTAGGGGCGCTAACAAGAGGTGTAGGATTATACCGCGTGTCAACATCAGGAGTGCGGCCCTGCCCACCGAAAATAACCAATGGATCCAGTGGACGGTCTCTAAAGGCAAAGGCTGTCATACCAGATATACCGCATGGTCCCATGAACTCCAAACCAGTAGTCTTTAAGGAAAGGTACCAAGTCCAGGAGCACTCTTGCTATGATGGAGATGGGGTGTGTATCAGGAGGCAGAAAGGCCCAGGACTCATATTACACTCAGTGTTCGATTTATTTGCAAGATGTCACACAAGTAGCATTCTCCCCTGTTTTTCACTGATCTGATTCAGAACATCGATAGTATCTCTGATCAAGGTCTCGAAGATCCCCTCGGCGAGCTGCATCTTCACGCACAGCTCATCCTCGTCATAGTTCACCCACTGCGCCTCCTCTTCGTGCAGCTCCTGCACCTGGAATTTAGGGAACAACAAGGCGAAAAAATTACTGTCGCACAAAAGCTACAAAACTAATCATATTAATGCAATGCCTGATAGTAGGCATTATTATATATCAATGTGTATTACATGCCCGTCCATGAGAACACAGACCAAGGAAATAAGTCAGACAAAAGGTAGTTTATATGATGGTATCAAGATCCCTTTTCAAGTTGCAAGAGATTTGAAAAAACTCAACTGCCAAATAAAAGTGGCTTCAAAACTGTCAGAGTAGAATTTGACGATATTCCAGTATTTTACTAAGATATTTTAGATATTAAGGATTTATATTAGATATTAAGGTATTATAGATATTAAGGATTACAAGTGTGTTGTTGTCTATGACAACATAAGCAAATGTGTATAAGGATTTAAGGGGGAGAGAAGAATGTAAACTCTTAGATGTATGGATTTACAATTATAAAATGTATATATCCAAAGAAAATACTGAATGCGACTTTAGAATATTATAAATAAATGAAGTTTAATATTCATTACAGTATTTTTATTTTATTTTTTATGTTTATTTATTTTTTGAGAGAGAGACAGAGCTTTGAGCTGTCAGTACAGAGCCTAATGCGGGGCTCAAACTCACAAACTGTGAGATCATGACCTGAGCCAAAGTCAGATGCTGAACCGACTGAGCCACCCAGGCGCCCCTTCATTACAGTATTTTTAAAATGTATTATTGCTTAAGTTTATTTTAAAAATCAGTCATGTAATACTTGCTCTTTTTTTTTTAACTGAAGTATAGTTGACACCCAATGTTAATTAGTTTGACACAGTGATTCAACAACTCCATACATTATGCCATACTCACCACGGTAAGTGTACTTACCATCTGTCATCATACAATGTTATTACAGTATTAGTTGCGTTTTAAGGTTTGGGGTTCCCAAGGTAAACTAAAACCAATCAAGTTAGAACTAACTGTCCAAGATTTTTTTGCTTGTTTACAATTTTTAAAGACTACTCTTAAAAACAAACAAACAAACAAACATATGAGACTTAACAGTATGTAATGATACTGTATGTGGGTTGGAGGTCAGGCGGAGAAAGTGGATTGTAAACCCCAATCTAGTGAGAAATTCAGTGACCAGAGTGTCTAACCAGAAATCTAACTTGGTGAAAAAGCCATACAACCACAAATACCTGACTTGCCCTGATCAGAGTTTCATCTAGAAAGAGGCAGAGGAAGTGAAGGTGGGCACTTGTACTCTGGTTCCTGTTAGGAGGAAATGAGAAGACTCCACTGCCCTGGAGTTTGAGAGCACAAGAAGAAAGAACAGCTTTGCCTGACAGGTGCCCTTGGCCAGGGCTGACAGATCTATGACACGGTGGCTGCCACATTCTTTCTCTTTGAGGAGAGTTTTTTGAAGGGTTTACAAAACATCCATTTCCTCTGTTCCCTAATTCATGATCCGTGAACACATATGCCACCAGAAAGGGCTCCAAGGTCAAATAAGTTTTAGAAAGCTCCCTCTGGGAGTTTCACAATGTAAATTAGCCTATTGAAAAGAAGTCCACCAGTAAAGAAACTTATTAAAAAATTTTTTAACATTTATTATTGAGAGAGAGAGAGACAGAGTATGAGCATGGGAAGGGCAGAGAGAGAGGGAGACACATAATTTGAAGCAGGCTCCAGCCTCTGAGCTGTCAGCACAGAGCCCGATGCGGGGCTCGAACTCACAAACCACGAGATCATGACCTGAGCCAAAGTCGGACGCTTAACCGACTGAGCCACCCAGGCACCCCAAGAAACATTTAATCCAGGGTTTCCCATATTTATTTGATCAAAGAATCATTTTGTATGGATGTGTAAGAAACACAATTAACCTCCCAAGGAACTGGTGTTCCTCTCATGAAGGATGCTGTATGCAACAGCCTAATGCGACACTTCTCGAACTGGTGTTGAGGGAGAACCATGTTCTGGGAAAGCTAAGAGGTGTGTCCCCACAAAAGATTTCATATTGCTCATGAATTTTGTCCAAACAAAGTTGCACAGCTTTCCTTTTTATAAGTTTTCTCAACCTTTAAGGTTAAATCTTTTCTCCTCCCCAGTAACAAAATTTAGGAAGCACTGTCCTAATGCAACCAATTGTGGCCTTAGAGTAGAATATATGCTTGGGACTTCATCTGTTATCTCAGTGCACAGACGATGAGCCCCCACAGTGCCCTCATCAGATTTAGCAAAAGCTTTGCTCCTCCTTAAGAGCAGGAACCATCTCCCTTTTGGCTGGTGAGGACTAATATCATGTTTTCCATTTTGCTTTAGCCATTAAAAAGCACAAAGCCCAACTCAGAACTTCAACTATGGCAACTGAGGGATCTCGTAGCCTGCAGATCTGCCTCCGTGTTTTTTTCTTCTGGCTTTTGGAGCCTATTCTATTTTCTTACACATTTTCCTCTGTTCCTGAAGATGTGTTATGCATGTATGGTAAATTAATATGTATTATATAAATTAAATTACATTAGGGGCGCCTGGGTGGCTCAGTCGGTTAAGCGTCCGACTTCAGCTCAGGTCATGATCTCGCGGTCTGTGAGTTCGAGCCCCGCGTCGGGCTCTGGGCTGATGGCTCAGAGCCTGGAGCCTGCTTCCGATTCTGTGTCTCCCTCTCTCTCTGCCCTTCCCCCGTTCATGCTCTGTCTCTCTCTGTCTCAAAAATAAATAAACGTTAAAAAAAATTAAAAAAAAACCATTACATTAAAAAATCAGTCTAATAATTTTAATTTCTCAGTGACAAGGATGGTGCGAATAGAATGTGCTAAGCATCTCGCACATGGATTTTTTACTGAGTGCTAAAAGGCTGTCTTTGGCTCTGTCCAGTTCATCGTTTGCAGCAATGACCCGGATGAATTTCAGAGGTAACAAGAAGTTGAGAACAGAACTACGTTGGAAAAACGAACTCAAAAATGTATGGGTAGCTTGGAATGAAGAGCCAAACTTAACAAAATGAAGCAATAAAAGAATAAGGTCCTATATTTGGGTCCCCAAAATAACAACAGAGGGACAGGTTGAAACTTTGGTCTTGGGGGTTTCCTAAGTTTTTGTGAGTCCTGTGAGAATGATGTAGCTAAAAATAAAACAAATGTAATTATAAACTGCATTAGTCCAAGTGTAATATCTAAAAAACGAAGGGTTGCATGTCTGTACTAATTAAATACACGAAATATTATATGGTCAGTTCTGTGCACAGTATTTAAAGAGGGACACTGAAAAAAGAGGTAAAGTGAAAAGATGTTGAGGGGACTTAAAAACACTATCAGACAAGAGGAGAGAATACCATTTAAAGGGGAGAGAAAGGGGCGCCTGGGTGGCGCAGTCGGTTAAACGTCCGACTTCAGCCAGGTCACGATCTCGCGGTCCGTGAGTTCGAGCCCCGCGTCAGGCTCTGGGCTGATGGCTCAGAGCCTGGAGCCTGTTTCCGATTCTGTGTCTCCCTCTCTCTCTGCCCCTCCCCCGTTCATGCTCTGTCTCTCTCTGTCCCAAAAATAAATAAACGTTGAAAGAAAAAAAAAAAATTTAAAGGGGAGAGAAAGACTCAGGTGCAACACGACAGCTGCCTCAAAGGCATGCAGGAAGAATTCAAATTGTTAGATAAAACCCCAAAGCTGGAGAAGTAAATTATAATTAATTATATGAAAGAAAACCCTTTTAGGCTTACTATGAGAAAGAACTTATCAACAATAGGTAGACCCTCAGGAGCTATCTCGTACCTTAACAGACCTTAACTTGTAAAGGAGATTCAATCATAAGCTAGGTGGTTTCACTACAGGATTTGTCCTTAGTGCAATTGTACCTACAGTAGAGGCAATTTCCAAGGCTACTATGTGTAAAGGATATGCAAGAGTTGGTCTAATTTCTTGTCGTTCATCCCACATCACATACACTTTGAGAATGCATTGCTAAAAATAGCTCATCATATTCTTAGCTAACCTAAGAGAAAACTTAATGTCCTTCTGGAGTGGTAAAGAGACAGAGTGAATGAGACCTGGAGCTGAAAGAAATATTTCTGTTCTTATTTCTGGCTAATGGAGGCCCTTCTGTCTAAAAAAAAAAAACAAAAAAACTTTCTTTGTATTTTACTCACCTCAAATAATGCCTACTAACATAGGGAGAGTTAGACTGATTAGGGACCTTCCTAGTCTGAGCGATGACAGCTAAATTACACATTTCCTTTTGGAAAGCAACTTTTGGAGGAAGCTACTGTTCATTCTGGAATATTTACTATAACAGATCATCCTGTCACAAGTGCTCACGTTCAGCGGGAGGGCACCCATCCACAGTGTGGATGCCACCGCGCCGACTCAGGGACATGTTCCTGCCGTGCTCTCTCCTCTGCGCCATCACAATTTCTCCTTTTTCCTGTCAGCATATTTCTTTCAAGCTACAAGAATGCTCTCTTGTCACCATGTCCCCCTCCATCTTTCGCTTCACAAAAAAACTCCTTTGACATGTCCATTTTTGCTCTCACTAATCTCTTGTTCTCTCTTGAAACCTACTGCAAATCAAACGTTTACCTCATGCACGCCACCCAAAGTCTTTGTATTAATGTTAAGATCAGTAAAGACCGCCACGTTGCTAAATCCCATGGCAAATCCTTAGTTCTCATTTTACTTGACCAATTAGCTGTATCCCATGCAGTTGATTCTTGCCTCCTCCTTAAAACACTCTTACCTGGCTTCCAGGACCCCACCCTCTCCTGGCTTGCTTCTACTTCATTGGCTGCTCCTTTTTAGTTTCGTTTGTTTGTTCCTCCTCATCTTCTGAATACATGAAACATTAGTGTGTCAGGAATTAAGTCCTTGGACCTCCTCCCTTTGCATCTACACTCTTGGTCTCAGGGCTCTGACTGCCATCTATGTGTCCACCACTCCCAAAGTCCTACCTCCAGCCTAGGACTCGTGCCTGAGATCTAGACTCGTATGTCCACTTGCCTCTTCAGTATCTCCATTTGGATGTTTATCAGACACCTCCAATTTAACAGGTTCAGAACAGAACTCTTGATATTGCTTCCCAACCTGCTCCTCTCAGTCTTCCTCAAATCGGCAAAGGGAAGTTCCATCCTTCGAGTTGTTCAGGCCAACCCGATGGAGTTATTCTTAATACTTTTCCCCTCTCTCATATGGCACAATTTATCAGCAATTCCATTCTGCTTTGCAAATCTGTCTAGAATCTGACCACTTCTTACCACCTCAACACCACCACACTGGTGCTAGCCACTATTATTGCTTGTCCGGATTATGACAATATCCTGCTGGTCTCCTTGCTCCTGCCTTTACTACCATTCCCTCAGTCTATTCTCAACACAGCAGTCACAGTGATCCTGTTAAATAAATTAAGTCAGATCACATCACTCTTCTGCTCAAACCTTAAATGTCTGCTGATCTTATTCAGCGTAAAACCTAGTTTTTACAAGGGCCTATTAGACCCTGTATGATTCGGCTCTCTGTGCGTGTACACACACACACACACACACACACACACACACACACACCCACCCACCCCGGTACTTCTGGGACATCATCTCCTACTACTTTTTCTGACTCCTCACTCTGCTCCATACCCAGTGATTTTTCCCTAATAATCAAGGCCCGATGTATCTTTTCCAGAATGTTCTTCCCCTGGATGAGTGTTTGGCTCACTTCATTTCCCTCAGTCCTTTAAACAAATGTCATCTTCTCAGTAAAATCTTTCCCAGCCATCCTATCTAGAACTGCAACCCCCAATATTCCCTTATTGCCTCCATAGATTTATTTTTCTTATGTATCTGTCTCCCTTACTAGAATGAAAGCTCCTTGCATTTTGTCTGGTTTGTTCACTAATGTATTCCCAGGGCCTAGAATACTACTTAGCACATAGCAGGCCAATAAGAAATGATTGATTGGTTGATTGATTGACTGATTGGGTTAATTTGAACTGGCCACAGATGCTCCTGGGAGCTCAGTGGATCTAATGCTGTAACAGGGAAATATGTGAATAGTTTTCTCTAGTTCTTCCTTATCGTTGTAAAGCATGGTATTTATGTATACATACATCAGAGTCCCTTCTCCAATTAAACTTTTCACATGATTTAATTCTGTGTTAATCTTTTCTTCCATCACACTGGACTGTGTGGTGATGAAGCAGTGTGATGAAAGAAAATACTGGAACTGGTCAAAAAGTATATTGAAAAACTTGGCGATATGGCTGACATATTATATGATCTTATAGGAAGATGGAGTCACAACATTCTGGGATTAAATCTAGCTAGTAGTGTTAGGATCTTTAGGCAGAGGTGACAGCATCTGCTTGTTCTGAGTCCAAGTGCTTTCATCTATCAGGCATAGGTAACAGATTAAAACTACTATAGCTGAGAGGCATGTACGTTTTTATTCTTATTTTTTTTCAAGTCTACTTATTTGAGACAGAGCGCGTGTGCATGGGAGGGGCAGAGAGAGGGGGAGAGAGAGAATTCGGAGCAGGCTCTGCACTGTCCTGACGCGGGGCTCGAACTCACGAACCGTGAGATCATGACCTGAGCTGAAACCAAAAGTCGGACGTTTAACCGACTGAGCCACCCAAGTGCCCCAGCATGTGTATTTTTAATAAAAAGATGAAATTTTTACTTTCACAATACAAGAAAACAAAAATTTTCATAATGTATCTCATAGCACCAAGTCAAATTTCTGACCCAAGTTCTAAGTGACATAATTTAGACTCTGGCTATTTATAGACAGGGAGGGTAGGGATCAAATAAGAAAATGATTGTAAATCAATAAAAATGTTTACACTAATAATATCTACTACTTTTGAGAGCTTTCTATATGCCACTTAAGACATGCAGCACCTCATTTTGTCATCACTGCAACTCTATGAGGCTGTCACTCTACAGAGGGGGAGACTGAGAGACAGAGAGGTAACCTGCCCAAAGTCACGTTGTTAATAAGTGGTAGGAGACAAGTTTGGAACCTTCAAGGAGTCTGATTCCACAGATCTGGCTCTTAACTGCTATGCCCTATTTTCTCATTTTAGTGGCACTAACATCCGTGGGAGCATTCTGGGGATCATACATCCAAGAATATTAAATGAGGCTCAGGATATTTCAGGACCTCTAAAATCTAAAGATCCTAAGCAAAATTACCAACAGTCAAAACTCTAGAAAAACAATAAAACTCATCAATTTTATAAGAAAAGCTGGCTTCATTTTATCTATAGTATTGAGCTGACCAAAATGTTAATCACTGACTTCTTCTGCTCTTTTAAATGATAATACCCAAATATGACTTAGAAATAAAATTTGAAAAACTCCTGGCGTACGTTAAAACACCACCACCCCCAACACCACAACTAGCTGGCAAGCCCGTCAGAGTAAAAATGGTAACATAAGAGTAAAGTGGTGCGAAAAAGTTCTCATATAAAGACAGATATATTGGATAAAATACAACAAAAAATATTTGTAATGCATAGGGAAATCTTGAGAAAAGAGGAAAATCCTGACTACCAGAACAAATAGGGATTTAAAAGAGTGGCAAGAGCTGCAACTATTTAGGGGAAGAATCAAGCACCGTGGAAGAGAGAACAGGGCCAAAGGGATGTCCAGAGAGGCGCCACAGGGAACTGGAGACTTGGGGAGAGGCAATATTCTGAGACAATAGCTGAGAATTTTCCAGAATTGAGTAAAGATATGAATCCATAGATTTAATAAGCATAGTGAGTCCAAAGCAGGAAAAAACAAAAACCAAGCCAAATCCACATCTAGACACATCCAGAGAAACTGAAACAAACACACGAAATCACAAACACACACACGGTCTTCCACAGAAACAAAAAGATAAGACAGATTCCCCAAAAAGAACTATCAGCAGATGTCTCAAGACCAACAAGAGAGGTCAGATTACAGGAAAATAGTATCTTCAAGCTGCTGAAGTGAAAGAACGATCGTCCTAGAATTCAATATGTAAGTAAGCCGGAATTCAGGAGCAGGGGCTGAGATCAGAGCAGACAGACAGACCTCCAGACAAAGGCTGAGAGCTGACATGATGTTTGTGGGATTAACGAAATACTAAAGTATGGACGTTAGAAAGGTGGAAACAATGGTTTCTGTATTATTTTCATTCTTTTTTGTCATTCTGAAATACGTAAGGATTAAACATGCAAAAGATTTACCAATGAACAGGTAAAAATATTAACCACATTGATAATAAAATTAAATAGAGCAAAATGAGCTCATTCTTTTGGTAAAGACTTACAAATTGGTAGTAGCTAGTATTGGCAAAGGTGGGAACCTCCACTCTTGTACCGTGCTGGTAAGGATGTATAATTGCTACAACCTTTTTGGAGAACAATTTGACAACACATACGTAAGCCTTAACATTCTGCATATGCTTTTAATCAGCGATTCTATTTCTAGGAGTTTATCCTAAGGAAACCAATGGAAATAAGTACAAAGATCTACCATATCACAAGATGTTTATTACAACACTGCTGTTCAAAAGAGCAAAAAAATTACTGCCTGGTTAAATAAATGATGGTACATCCGTACAACAGATTACTATATTTCCACAACAATAAAATGGGATAAAGTTATTGAATGTGATATAAAATAGAGGAACATTTAGTGACAAGAAAAAAGTTCACATTTTATTGACTAAAAACAATCAGTTTACAAAAAAGAGACCATGATCTCAACTGTTTAAAAAAATCCTCTGTATAAAGACTCTAAGTCTATACATCACAATATTAAGAGCTGTCTAGGTGATGAGATTATCATGATTTTCTTTTGATTTACCAATATTTTCTAAATTTCCTAAAATGAGCATGGTTGTTTTATAATAAACATGATTTTTCTTTTGTACTATGGGAAAAATTTTGGTTCATGTGATATAAAAAAATTGTTGTTTTGAATCTCAATCTCTCTATGCAAGAGCATTAGAATTTCCAGGTGCTAGGTTGGCTAAATCTAACAGTGGGAGAGGAGTTTATTTAGCATTTTTAATCATTAACTCAAGGAACTAACAGTATCATTTTGCTATACATTAAGAGTGAACTCATGAAACAAGTTACATAGGCCCAGGTCTCTCTGTAGGAAGGTGAAAAACAGTTTATGACCAACAAAGGGAATATTCACAAAATATATGTTGTTACTATTTTCCCAACTCCCAAATCTCCTGAATTGTTGTACATTGACATTACCCTCACCCAAGCTATAATAATCTCATACTAGCAAAAGGAATTTTTGTTTGCTATTTAAGAATTTTCTGAAAACTGCTGGAGAGACCAATGTTTTCCTGTGTAAGTGATCCTATCTGGCACCTGGAAGCCTATGCCTTCCAAGGACAAGATCTTGTTTTGTGGTACGTCTAATAAAGAGCTACAAATCAATTCATTTATTGTTCACTTGTGAGATGTATTACTTGTCATTTCTGACTAATAATGCCAGTCTGCAGATGCCTCCAAATTGTTGCTCCCCCGCCAACGTATTTAATCCTTTCACTGTGAAGATGACATTTTTATAACCATGTGAAGTGAGAGCTGTCTGTAACTAGCTGGAAGCCGCATGCATTAAGCCTTCACTCTCTGTTCATTTTGAACTGCGACACTATGCTGGTTTCCTCATTTACTTGACATGCGCTCAAGATAAACTTACCTAAGAAGTTTTGCTTCAATAAACCTAAAGTCACCTTTGACCTACAGGCTACATCCTTCTCACTGGTCTTTTTTCCTCCACACATTTCTTTTGAAGGATTCTTCCAGCATTTTAATTTAATTTTTTTTAATTCTTTTTTTTTTTTTTTTTTTTTTTTGAGAGAGAGAGAAAGTGTGAGCAGGGGAGGGGCAGAGAGACAGGGAGAGAGAGAATCCCAAGCAAGCTCTGCGCCATCAGTGACCTGAGCTGAAATCAGAGTCAGATGTTTAACTGACTGAGCCACCCAGGTGTCCCATTTCCAGGACTTTTAAAACTGCAGATCTGGTCTTGTAATCTCTCTTGCTTAAACTCCTTGCTTTTACAATAAAATCCAAAATCCCTGACGTGGCTTACAAGGCACTGCAGGATACAGACTCTACCTCTCCAGTTTATGCCACCTCCAGCCGTGCTAACATTTCAGTTCAGACCCATGCTCATTTCAGGTCTTTGCAAACATGGTTTGCTTTCCGTGAATTGTTCTTCTATCTTAGAACCCAGTTAATGCTTACTCGTCTTTAAGGTCTCAGCTCAGATGTCACTTCCTCAGGGAAGTCTTCCCTGACCATCTTCATCAGATCAGTTTCCTCTGGGTTATGCTTGTATAAAGCTCTCTGTTCCTCTATTTTTATCACTTAATTTATAATTTATAAAATTTCTAATTTACTTATGTAAATTATATATTAATGGCTAGTTTTTCCAGCCAAGGATAAATCCATGAAGGCAGGGTCTAGGTCTCTCTTGCTTACCACTGTAACATTAGTCGTTAATTAGCACAATTCTTGACTCAGTGTGTGCCCTGAGATGATTTATAGAGGATATGATCAATTTAACTGATAGAAGGGGTACATGGATGTTTCTTGACATGCTCTCTTCTTTAACTCCTAAAGAAGTGGAGGAAGTAACGACTTAGAAATTAACAAGAACTCAAACTTTAAGCTGCTTTAGAACTATGAGAACAAGTTCACGTTCTTAAGAGGCAAAGAGCTATGAAAAAGTTGCTTAAAATCTTGGCTCTTATTTGCTGGGCAAGTCACTTAATATCTCTGAGTCTAAACTTTCTGTGAAGATTTTTTTTTTTTTTTTAATTTCACTCATTTTTAGAGAGACAGGGAGAGAGCACGAACGCGGCAGAGGGGCAGAGGGAGACAGAGAGAATCTTAAGCACTCTCCACCCTCAGGGCAGAGCCTCACATGGGGCTCGATCTCACGACGCTGGGATCATGGCCTGAGCTGAAATCAGGAGTCGGAAGCTCAACTGACTGAGTCATCCAGGTGCCCCAAGATTTTTTATTTTTAAGTAATCTGTACAATCAACGTGGGGCTTGAACTCGAACTCTGAGATCAAGGGTCACACACTCTGCTAAGCCAGCCAGGTGCCCCCAAACTTTCTCATTTGTAACACAGAATAACGTGAGTCCTTCCTGCCTCATATAATTACTGTGAGGATCAAATAAGGCATGAAAAAGAATGGCAAAGTATAAAACTCTAAATAAATGTTTATCTAGTGTAGTCATTACTGAGTAAATGAAGCAATGGAAAGGCGCATACTTGGGGAAAACTCATTAATTTAAGCCTTACATTTGTTTTTCGTTATATGAATATAAATACAGACAAGATAAAATAGTTCAGAATCAAAATGTTTAGAGATAAACGTGAATCAAGTAATGAGTTCCCCGAAGTTTGCTACTGCTTAACATTCTTTTAGGGAACAAAGAAAAGAATGACTTTATTTTTTTCTTTCCTTTTTCTTTCTTTTTTTTTGTTTGAGAAATGTTTTTCTAGTGCTAGGGAAATCTATTGCCAAATGGAATAAATCCTACCCAGCTAAAAGCTCTGGATAATAATAACGAGGAGGAAATCATAACAGCTAGTATTTACTGAGTTATATGTAGCCAGGGAACTCTTGTATACATACATACGTAAACATACTTTTAATTCTCTTAATAACTGTCTTGGTAGATTACAGATAGGGAGATGAGACACAAGGGGATTAGACAATTTGTCCAAGATTACACACCAGGTATGTGGCAGAAAAGGGATTTAAAGGCAGGCAGGCTGGCCCCAGAGTCTACACTGATCTCTTCTTAATGCCGTACCTCATCCACTCGGCTTTTTATTTCTCAAGTTTTCCACACCCACAAAATACTGTTCAGTTAAATATTCATCTGTCAAGTTCAAAAGAAAGCAAGTTCCAAAACTGAGGGGCAGAAATGCAGCAAATGAAGGCCTTACGGCTTCACTATCATAGACTTAGGGTCAGTTACATTCCTTTTCTTTTTAGAATGTGACTACATTCTGATTTTAGAAGAGACAGTCAAAATAAACATATTGCAGTTATATACACTGACCAGGATATGATCCACTCGGTCTCTTTTCTTTCTTCCAAATTTCATCATTTTCTGCCAATCTGTTTTGTGGTTTGGCTCCTTTTTAAGACTAAACAACTTGAGCACTTCGGTGGCTATGAAGTTCTGTGAAAATAAGAGGAAGTAATGAACCAAACAGCCAAGTTTCTGAGAGTCAGTGCTTATAATGCAGGTGCATGCTAAGAACATAGCATTTATAATAAAAGATCATACAAATTTCTTCCACTTAACAGTTCCACTTAGCAATTTGAAGACAAAAGCATTCCAAATGCTCTGACTTTGCTTACTCACTTAAAGAATTTTTCTTTTTACACAACATACAAAAGTAAAACCCACTGATGAATCTGCAAAGAAAAATCACTTTAGAGTCCCCTCTATCTAAGAACCGCCATTAGCTAACTTCAAGCGGGCAAA
This sequence comes from Lynx rufus, assembly GCF_022079265.1. Lineage (NCBI taxonomy): Eukaryota > Metazoa > Chordata > Mammalia > Carnivora > Felidae > Lynx > Lynx rufus. The sequence continues at coordinate 35,797,088 of NW_025814829.1, read as the reverse complement.
ACTATTAGAGAAAGCATTAAATAAATCTCTGCACTTAAAGAATCCCACATAAAGGTTCGAAGCAGTGCCATGGGAGCAAAGTACAGGCTTTGGCTGGGATAGTTTATTTTGAAGCACCATGACTGAATACATTGAATTGTAAAAATATTAATCAGTGCTTCAATATAAGAAGCATGATAATTTTACTAACAGTATTTAAACTATCATCCTTAAAAACACCTTACAAAATGTTATTTCAATATTAAAATCGCTGGGCAGCATCACTGTGTGTTATACTGATATATGCATTTTGATGATTGTTGATATATATTATGCATCTTGTCTTTTTAAAAAATTTATTTGAGAGAGAGAGAGAGAGAGAGAGAGCATGAGTGGGGAAGAGGGGCAGAGGGAAAGAGAGAATCTTAAGCAGGCTCCACGTAGAGCTTGATCCCACGACCCTGGGATCATGACCTGAGTGGAAATCAAGAGTTGGACATTCAACCAACTGAGCCACCCAGGTGTCCCATTATGTATCTTGTCTTATTTCAACTTATTTGTCCTTTGTTATTAATAAAACAATTGGCGTTTACAACTTTTTATGGTTGTTCCATTAAAAAAATGTCAATGGGGGGAAAAGACACATTTATGAATCAGAATCATTTGAAAAGATTCTCAAACTACCGATGTGCCCCCAAACTCCACCAATCCACACACATTTTCTAGCTCTCTCTCTTTCAAGGATGTATCAACACTGGAGGGCTGAAAGCAATGGAGTACACCTGTGTTTTGAAAAAGCTCCCCAGGCAGTTCTGATACTTTATTCCTCAAAGCTGAAAATCATTTTAGAAGTTTTCTTTTTTTAATGAATCAAAAGTAATCTTTGGAAGCTTTTTATTTCTTCCTTACTTTAATTTAAGCGGGGGTCAGCCTGTAAATATTTAAGGCTTTGTGGGCCATTTGGTCTCTGTCGCAACTACTGAAGTCTGCTGTTGTAGCAGAATGGCAGTCATACACAATATTTAAACAAATGGGTGTGGCTGTGGTCCAATACACCTTCATTTATAAAAACGGGTGGTAGGCTGGATTTGGACTGTGAGCCACAGTTTGCCTAACTTCAATGTAGGCATACATGACATCCCATAAATATCTGTTGGTGTTCTATGAGTACAAAATATTTTCAAAAGCTTTCTGTAGTTAAATAATACTGTATTGTACATTTGAAAGTCACTAAGAGAGATCTTAAAATTTTTTCATCACACAAAACAATTTGTAACCATATGTAATGATGGATGCTAACTAGACTTGTGGTGACCTTTTTTTTTTAATAATATAGACAAATACAGAATCATTATGTTGTATACCTAAAACAAATATAATTATGTTAATTATATCTCAATTAAAGAAACTGACTAAATTGTTTAGGCAATGCCTCCACATGACATACCAGAATAATGTATATGTTCTTTACTATATTTTAATAGTCCACATACACTTCTGGATGATGTAAGAAAATACACCAGTAAGATGAGCACAGGTGACCCTTGAACAACATGGGTTTGAACTGTGTTGACCCACTTATACACAGAGTTTTTTCAAGAAATACATAACAGTACCATAAACGTATTTTCTTTTCCTTAAGATTTTCTTAGTGACATTTCTTTTCTCTAGCTTAATTTATTATAAGAATACAGTATACAAAACATGTAACATACAAAATATGTGTTAATTGACTATTTATATTATCAGTAAGGTTTCTGGTAGACTGTTAGTAGTTAAAGATTTTCAACTGAGTAGGGGGTTGGCAGCTCTAACCCCCAAAGATGTTCAAGGATCAACTGTAGTTGGAGGTATGCTATAGGGGCAGGATGCAGGGGGCAGGCTTTCTGTGATCAAATAAGTCTGGAAAACACAATTCCAGAGCCTTGTTCCTCAGGGTGGGTTCTAGGGTCAACAGCGTCCACATCACTTGGGAGTCTGTTAGAAATTGTACTCCTGACCTGCTGAGCAAGAATCTCCATTTTAACCAAATCCCCAGTGATTCATATGCACATTACAGTTCAAGAGGCACTACACTGGGAATACAACCTTTGCTATATTAAGGAAACATGTGAACGGGCAGAAATTTCCACCAATGTGACTTTGAAGTTTTGCTGGGAGTCACTGTAGCTTCAAGGCACTTAACCTTTTCAGGGGCTTCTTAGATAACAAACAATATTTTTTATATATCATATTACTATCCCACATATTTCAAAACCACCTAACTAATTTGAGACCTCCAAAATCAAAGATGAAAAGGTAACACCTGTCTAGGGCTGGCATATTTGATAGAAGACATGTTTTCAGGTATACTTCTAGAATACTGTACCATGATCTCTAAATTGCCAAAAATTTACCTGGAAGTCCAATCATTTATCTCCCAGGGTATTTCCTAATTTTTTCTTAAATATTATAAATTATGTACACATAGGAAATGTTAAAAAGTTATACTTGCAAAAACTTGAGGATTCAGGACTCCCTCTCACCTCATCCCTCCACTGCTCATGGACTTCATGAATCAACAAACATGTACTGAAAACCCACTATGCAAAAGGCCTTGAGGACAGAAGGAGAATCATACAGAAGAGTACCTGCTTTTACGGCATTTAAAGATCTACATAAATGAACAGCAAGTCAAAAAAGGAGATACTCTCTAGTTTGCAGTTTACCTTGATTTCATCAAGGTTATTTGGGTTTTTCACTCGTCGGAAATAACTGGAGTTGATTCTACATGGCTTCATCCAGACGGGTTGATTCAAGTTGGGATCCTCTGCGAATATTTCCTCAAAAATCTCTTTTGTTAAATCAAAAACCGCCTTGACAGAGAAAAATGAAACAAAAATAAAATGGCTACAAATCCAAATTTCAAACAACAGAGATTAGTCTAAAAATTAAAATTATCCTTCCAGGTTACATACCTGTTTGTAGACTCTTTTACTAGTGCTTTCTATATCTAGACCCTTACTGGCACAACCAAGCAGTTTTGCAGGAACACTGATGCTGTGGAGATCGTGACCTAGTTCTTTCCATTTCCAGAGTTCTTCCACTGCATTATGTACAAGAGTTTCTACTTCCTCTGTGGTATGGGGGACTGCCAACAGTGTCTCACATGGCTTCTGGGGAGCTCTTTTAGGTTCTGCCATTAGAGGTACAATTGTTTCTTCTGCCTTGTTTTTGGGGATCTTGTGAGAAGAGCTCAAACCAAAGTCTTCATCAAACCAGTCTTGATCATCTCCTAACACGCTCAGGAACTCCCGGCTGATCTCAAGTTCAGCAAGTCTTTTAGCGAGCTCCTCCTGTCCACTGGCACCAAATACTGGACTCTCCTATGGAAATGGAACCAATCAAACAGAGCACCGTTTAGTAACCTCAGATCATTCATTTGGGCTTTTTGTTTTTAAAGACAAAGCAAATATATTATTTGTATGTTTACTCTTTCTCTATAAGCAAAACAAAAACAACATGGTGGCTACTAATTAATAATTTAAGAAGAAAGTATCCTGCTTCCCATAATTCTGCTTACATAAGCCTTATAACTGAATTTTTATAAACTGTTTATTGATTAGTTGTTTTTTCTTTTTGAATCATCATTATTTTGTTCCTGAAGGACTCTCTTGTCTCTGGGATATGGAAACAATATATGAAATTTCTCACCTCTGGTGATTATCTGGCTCAAATTACTCAAAATCATTACTTTTGTTCAACTGTCTACGGGCAACCCGAGTTAAGTTGATGGTCTGTCTGAGTATATGTCATAGTGGATGTATTTCAGTTTTCCCAGAATCAACATCACAACTGGCAATATCTGCAGAGCAATTATGACTGAGTAGATAGGTAGACACATAATTTCATAGGCAAAAAAGAACTGCATTGAGAACCACTGGAAAGCTCCATGGAGTAAATCTGTTCAGTGGATCTGGAAGAGAATCTAACCTCCAGACAGCACACAGGGGTCATCAATCCAGCACAAAACTGCCAGTGTTTGTGACAATCCTACAGTGACCACTCATGACATAATAGAGGACAATCATACTTCAGACAGAAAAACAGCCACAAGGTCTTTAAAAACTAATACAGTGATCTTTATCTAATAAATAACATGTCACAAAAAATCTATGAGGAACTACAGAATTAAAACGCACTACAGAAGGTAAATTGACATTCTTTCTAGACAAAATACTTACAGGCCTGGGGCATATATCTGGTGAAGAAATCTCTTCTTTTTCATCTTCTAAGTCAGGCCTTAAGAAGCAATCTGGAACACTTGCTGACTGTTCCTCAAGATTTTGGGATAGGCCTTGGGGTGGCATATTCTGTCGATCATCATCAAGAAGCCCTTGATTGCTAAGCTGGATTTTCTCATTCCTAGCTTTTTTGATTTCTTGTAGTTGATTGACTGTGTCCTTCACAAAGACTGTTAGCAAACTGTCTGTCAGTAAGCTGACTTTTTCTAGCTGCTGCTTTGACTTTTCCTCATTTAGTGAGGACCTCAGCTGGGCTTCCAGTTGGTTCTTTTCTCTTGTTAAAAGATCTAGAAGTGGAGTAGAGAGCTTTTCTGACACCTCAGGACATAGGTCCTCTTCCTTTTCTGTCAACTGCTGCTGCTGCTTTAATTCTTCAGAAAAGGCATTGTCTAAAGTATCGCCTTCTACAGCAATGGAAACCTTTTCTATGGCACCAGGAACGTCTTTGTTTTCCTTTGAAGAGATCAGTGAATCCACTGAAGATTGCTGGTGAACATGGGCTTCAAGTACCCCAGAAACGTCCTGTACCTTGTCTGTTTCTATTTTAAGGCTTCTATCAAGTGAGGCTTCTATATCATGCATACTAGGTAGAGAGTTCTCATAAAAATATTCAACTGCATCCTTTTCTCTATCAAATTTGGAATCTGCTGTATCTTTTTGTTCTTGATTATAGTATTGATATCGTCCATCTGAGTAAGACTCTTCATCTTCATTTATGTCTACATAGTCATCAAAGTTTTCTGGAATGTGAGATATTTTTTGAGGGGGAGCAAAAATACCATGCTTCTCTCTGCACACAAAGTATACAATGCCATCATATGTCCCATTGTTATTTCCTTCAGCTTTATCCAACTCCACTCCAGCCCAAAATCCTTTGGCAAAACTGGTCACGCCTTTGAATCGAAGAGTTCCTGGCTGAACATTGCCAATCAACACCCTATCACCAATGTGGAAATCATGTAACTCATCTGCAACAGAAACTGAAACCAAGGAAGGGGGTTCCGTAACTCCCTGTTCATGTTCTACATCACTGCGCTCCTTACTTTTCATAAGCTCAGTGGGGGACTTGAGTTCTAATAGCCTCTCAGAGTGGACACTGCTATGAACAGAAAGGCTTTTCTCACTGAGGCACTCACTGATTTCATCATCACTGCCCAAGCTAGTGGCTCTACTTGCAGAGTTCTTTGTTGGCCGTGACTCATCTCTGCAAGATTGAGAGTCTTTCCTGAGTGACAACAAAGATGACACCTCAAAGTCATCTTTGTACAGTTCAGCTGAAATGTCTTTCTTGAGAGAAGACACTTCAAAATCTTCAGAGTATGATGTCTCCTTAGGAGCAAAAAGATGCTCTGACAAAGACGAGTCCCTTTCCTTTATGTTCCTTTGTTCATGAACTTCTTTTTCTGATTGGGTGCTTGTACTGTGATCAGTACCTTGATCTGACTCTCTCTCTTTCAACTGTTTTTTATGAAGATTTTCAATGGCTAATCTAACTAAGTCTTTCTGAACATTTACAGAATCTAAAGGAAGATCCTTCCTTGAAAGAATTTCAGATGAATCTCCCTGTTCCAGGTCTAGTTTCAGTAAGACATCAGACTTCCTACATTGTTTTGAATAGGCCTCTTCAATCACACTCTCTTCCAATTTTGCATAGTCCACTTCTTGTATTTCTGATTTTTGACTAGCTTCTTCAACCTTGGCATCTAACACATCCAGAATTCTATTAGGGGCATTCAATTCTTTGAGAAGAGATAATGAAGGTACATTTTCTAAAGAATCGCCAGATTCTGCTCTGGCTTTCCTTGATGATCTAAGAATTGGGGATGAAGTCTGAAAATGCTCTTCTGTTTGTCTATCCAATTCAATGACTCTCTTCGCATATGCAGATAAAGACCTTTCCGATACTGATCTCTCAGAACCTGCCAATGCAGCATCTTTAAGGAAAAGAAAAAAAATCTTATCAAAATTATTTAATCACAACCTTTTAACTGCTGGAACCAAAGGTTAAATAAAAGCCAAATCTTCATGAGGAAAAACTCTGGTCAATAAATATAACCTCTTTTGGTTACCATATAAGCTAAGTTTTTCCTTTAAGAGAATATATTGCCCCAGCAATAACCAGAACATTTAGAATGACTGGAAATTTAAAGTTTGAAATATTTCTTAAGGGCTGTCTTAACTTAGAAAGTGAAGAAAAATGGCTCTAAGTTTATGGAGACACTGATTTGCGTGATCAATTCCTCAAATCATGTGAAACCAGATAGATATTACATACACATTATTTCATATAGGAAAACAATGAAGGAGAGACAAAGATACTTTGAAAAGAATGAATTTTCCTGGGGACTTCAACTAAGCTCTCAAATGCAAATGCAAGAGAAAAAATAACAATTTCTGCAAATACAGTATTTTTTAAGAGCTAAAACTGCAGAATAAGAAAAAAAAATATTTGATGAGCTAACAAACCAAGAAGTAAAAGTTCTGAATTCAAATCTCTATTTTGTCATTGTTTCTACATAGGCTTTTTTATGCCTCAGTTTTATTTCCTCATTGAATTACACTTTATTTTCAATAATTCTTATCTTTCTTTGGATTAAGTTGAAAAATATACATGTATATAACCACTTAACCCTGAGAAATAGTACAGGCTGAAAAAAATATATAATCAGTTATAAAATTTGATTAAGGGAGAATTTAGGGATGCCGATGATACACTCAACCATTTTAGATTAATGTATTTATGCTTCAGTTTTTAAATTTATATATAACCAATAAATCACTTTTATATAAAAGTAACTTAAAATTTCAATAATTATTATCTTTAAGAAATTCATTTTTTAATCGAAACGCTGTAGAGGCAGAATTATACACGCCCTTGCATAAATTCTTAAGTCTAGTGGATACAGCGTCATTATTTTCCCTAGTTACATACCAACATGTTCAGCAATGGACTCCAACGACCCTCTGGCACGCTCTGATTCTGTTAGTGATTTCCAGTTCTTTGCTGTTTCAGATCTGAAACAAAAAAATAAAGAGTAGAAATAAATGTACTGCTGATATTGTAATAACTGGTAACAACAAGCAGTCAACTCTCAGAAAACTACTTCTTCACAGGAGGTATTCCAACCTGTCACTTTCACCAAGCCTGTTTCTGGCCTTCATCACTCTCAGTAGACAATCTTGCCTCTTTTAATGAGAAAAACAGAGGCCATCAGCATGACCTTTCTTACCCTGAGCCTTTCTACCTACAAATGTATCCATATTCATAGCCATCCCAACTGCCTTTCCTTCTGTCTGCAGGAAAGAAAGAGGTGTGTCTTTCACACTTATTCAAAGCTGATTGTTTGAACCTCCTGCCGAAAATCTCACACACTGCCTCAGCCTCATTAATGGTACTCTTCAGTCACACGTTCGCTTTCCTAGAACCTTCAGTCCTTCACCCTGGAGATTTTTCCCCTTCGCTTGTAAGTACGCCATGAGCCTCAAAATTTTACCTCTCAATTCTTCATTCTTCCACCTCCTGGCTGCTGTCCTCTCTTATTCTTTAAGTTAACAGAAAGAGCTACATTCTTCATTTTCTTGCCTTCTCTTTATTTGCTAAGTCATAGTATTTGGCTTCCGCTTCTCTTTATAATGCCTTTAAATGCTATTTTATCATAATTAGTACTTGGCTCCCTTTTATTCTCTCTGAATGCGTATCTTCCTTGCGTGATGTTGCTATATATATGCTTTCAACCACCATCTATATGCTCCTCATCCCATATATATCTTACACTGACATCTTTCCTGGATAATTCTCCTTAGGTGAACCATGTACACCTCAAAATTTGTATTCTAAAACCAAAGTCATAAGCTACCCACAAAAGAACATCTGACTTTCCATTCAGGTTAATGGAATGTTGACCCAACCATTTAAGAGAAACCTGGGAGTCATTCTAGATTTCTCTTGTTCCCCTATCTAGCACTTCAGTGAAGTCTACTTCTCAAATATTTTCTTTTAAGTGTTTTTAAGAATAAATTCTTTTTTTTTTTTTTAAACTAAACTCTATCCCAAGATCAAGAGTCACATGTTCTACCAACTGAGCCAGCCAGGCACCCCTGCTTCTTAAATATTTCTAAGTTTATTTCCTATCTCTGTTCTTATTTACACTGATTATCTGAAGCCTGGTCTAGACTCCTGTTCTCCCTGCTTCCGAGTTTACTCTTTTCTATTTCTCCTTCATATACTAGTCAGAAAGAGCTCTCTGAACACAAATGTGATTACATCATTCTCTAGTTAAAATCCTCCAAGAGTCTGGTTAATAAAACCGTAAAGCAATTCATTAGTGTATTATGTAGAAATCTAAGAATAAAATTTACAGTTTTGTAATATAATGGAAAAATGTATATATTACAAAAAATATATATATAAAATCTAAGCGTAAGAAATCCTAAAAGGAAATACATCTAATTGTTGACATTTGCAATTCTGGGATAGTTCAGTATATGATTTAAACTTTTCTTCTTTTTACTGCTTCCCTCAATATTCTAATTAAAATAATAACAGTAACTACTAATACGCAGTGCTAATTGTATGCTAAGCTCTGATCTAAGTTAAGTCTTTTAATTCTCATAACAAGTTAATTAGTTAGGTATTATTATAGGGATATAAATCCCTATTAAAAAAATAAGCACAGAGAGATTAAATAACTTGCCCAACAAAGTTAAATAGCTAGCTGGTACTGAAGCCATGATTCAAACTGAGGTAATGAGAAATTAATTATCATGAGTCTCTATTATTTTTGTAACAGACTTAAAAATCCCTAAGTATTTTTTGGGAAAGCCTTCAAAGGCTTCCCATCTTCTGACAAGTAAAGTAGAAATTATATTATGAATGAGTGAGTACAAGGTTTTCACAATTCAGTTTTTATTTTTCCAGTCTCTTCTAACATTAGCAACATTCTATAATGTTCAGTTTCTGTAACATGCCAAGCTCCCTGCTGCTTTTGGTCATTCATCGATGTCCTTCTCTGAAATGACCCCTATTTCTCAGTCCCACTGACTGCTTACCCCCTACTCATTGCTCAAAATTCAGTTTAAGTATTGCAACCTCACTTTTTTATATACAATCTCCAATGCTGCCTCTCAGTATTCTGTATTTGCACTCACTGGCTGCATAATATTCCATCCCTGGGAAGACCCTTAAGTTACTGGGCTATTCACCTATTTCTGGACATAAAGATATTGCATATTTTCTCAAACCAGGTTTCCAAGAGTGAAATTACGGAGTCAAAAGTTACAGGTTGTTTTTTACTTCTGAAACACTGGCAAACTGCTTTGCAAAAGTCTATTGCGACTAGCAATACTGGAGGATACTATTTTCATTGTGCCCACCAGATTTCAGGATTCAGAATATATTTTTAAACCTGTACCTTATGATAAATTCGATTTGTGATTACATCATACATAACTCTAGTGAAAGTAAAAATATTGGTTAAAATTAACTTCACAGTTACTTAAAAGATAGCTTCTACTAAAAGTCTTCCCTTAATTCTTTTCTCAAACAAGGCAGAATATAGAGAAGTTATCAAAAATTTCTACCTGTGTAGTGGAAGGGGCTTGATCTTGGGTTTTTCAGAAGCTGAGGAGAGCGTTTTAATTTGAGGCTTGGCTGTTGGTGATGTTTCCAAATCTCGGCTAAGCTCTGCTTCAGTTTTCTTAATGAATTCATCATATGACTAGTTTAGAAAAATCAGAGGAGTCACTATACAGAATTTTTTAAAAAAACTATTTTAAATTAGAAAATAGTATATTTTATGGTAAAATATTCAAACAGGAAAGAAGATGTAATGTAAAAATCTTTCTCCCAGTATCCATGTCATTCCCCAGAGTGCTATCAACATTTACTTGTAGATCCTTCTTGAAACAGACTATGTATAAGCATACATGTGGAACCATAATCCTAATATGAGTTAGAAAATGACAAAGTCTCATTTTACAAAAATTTAATACCTATGAAGCAATAATTTGGGTCCTGCCCCATTACAAAACTTCTTTAGCTGACTATGTAATTATTCTTTTAAGGGTGTCCTAATACTTCCATGTTATTTTTAAGAAGTTTAGGCATTACGCAGAGTTCAATGGCAGCTTCTTGGGAATACAAATCCTTGGGAATACAAATCCTGAAGAAGGAAGGCTGTGATTAGAGAACATGATAGTTCAGAATTACAAAAAATGTTATCAGCCATTCTATAAACACTAATGTATAATTCTGATTTGGGTGAAATCTAAGGGAAGTCCTTTATCTATTATATTTCTTAGATTTCTGGGCTAAAATCCCTACTTTTATATCTCTATTTGAGACTATAGCTGTTTTGTTTAACACTGTATATCCAGTACCTACTCAGTGTTTGGCCCCAAACAGGCTGCCAGTCAACATCATAGAATGAATGAATGACCATATGGATGCTACTCAGTTGCTACAGATCCCTAAAACTTGGGCTGAAATCCCTACTTTTACAACTTTCACTATCCATATCCTCTAAATTTTCAATGTTTTGGTAAAGTAACTTCTGGTATTAAACACACACCAAAGCTAGATGGTCTAGCTAGCTAGGTATATATGAGGACTATAACTTCTCAGACCTGAAAGCTATACTTACATGGATGTAGTTGACTTATCACATCTGTGATTAAATAAACTCCCAAAGATTTTTTATATGAAATGCTATATATATTATGTTTTTCTCCACCATATACTATAATTCTAAAACCTAAATACACAACTTTCTTTTGTCTGTAAACCATCTAGTAAAATGTTGAATGAGATGGATCCTATGGCACTTCTCTAGAGACCCTTCTGGCTGGCATATCCATTAATGAAGAATTTTGAGCAATGCTATTCAATCTAATAGTATTTCATTTAATTTTCAATGGCTCTCCATTACCTTACACTAGTGCTTTTAAATTCTGGGTCCCACCCTAGATTATTAATCCCTCTGGGAGGGAGACTGGATATTTGTATTTTTCAAAGAGCTCCCCAGTTAATTCTAACGTGTGGTCACGTTGAAGACTACTGACTTGAAGTCCAAACTCATCCGTCTGATTCTAAGACCCTGAACATGATCTTTATTTTTGAAATTTTGTTTCCCACTATTTTCCACCAGGAACTTGCCAGTATGGCTATTCTACCTTAAGCACTTCCCTTACTTCTAAACATCTGTGCAAGTTACAGTCCCTGTTCCCATCTCTGTATTGTGTACCTGTGTGAATGTCTATTTTCTCCACATCTGTCAGCAGCCCTGTTTTCTATGTGGAAGATAGGACACAAAATTTAGAATTAGAGATCTATTAAAATCTAGCTTTACCACTTCTGAGTGGTGTGTCCCTGAATAGCATTACTCTCCCTGAAACTCAATTTCCTCATCCGTAAAACTGTAGACAGTAAAGCCACTGTTGCTTGAGGATAAAATGAATACATGTAAAGTCATTAGCTGAATTCTGGCATACAAATAGGCACTTAAATATTTGATGACTAAATTAATAGATGTAGGAGGAATACATATTTGGTGTTACCACAACAAGGACCATTGAAAGGACAGAAATACTGACTAACAGAACCAAAAGATTTTTAACATTTACAGAACCTAGAATCCTACAATGAAATCAACTGCCTTGAAATTTTGAGACTTCCTATTATTGGAAGTGTTCAGGTAGAAGCTGAATGGTCTTCTCTGGTGATGCCGTGAGAAGGGATTCTTGCGAGGAGCAGGACGTTCAGATTGATTCTATGATGAATGTGGCATTTTAGGAACACTAGGCTGGCAGAAGGTATGCAAGTATTAGGGAAGCAACAGAGACAGGGGCATTTAAGAGGCCATGCAGAGAGCAGAGATAAGGGGTCATGAGGCCCCAGTCGGCTCGATGGCAGCTGGAATGGAAAAAGCAAGCAGACTCATAAAAAAAAAAAAAAAAGTACCAGTGAGATCTGGTAACCAAAAGGATAAGAGAAAACAGAATGAGGAAATATCAAAACCAGGTTTCCAGCTGGGGCAGAATCAGGGAAGGCTGCTAGAGCATGGGAGAAGTCTAGTTTAGAATTATCACTTCTGAGCCATTCAAATAGGACAATGTGGCATGAAACATCATTCTGCTTAAAAAAAAACAAATTGTTTTTAAAAAGGCAGTAACAGTTTCAATAGCTAGAATTATTTATCTTTTTTTACAGAATTATTCATCTAATGATTCTTTGCTTAAGAGGGCGTGAATTTCAATCTTTCACAGGCCTAATCTTTCTTATTTAAGAAAAAAACCTCTTATTTTAATTTGATTTTAAGAATATTTACTTAATACTTGATGCTATAAGATTTATTTTTTTATTTAATGTTTTATTTATTTTTGAGACAGACAGAGACAGAGCATGAGCAGGGGAGGGGGAGAGAGAGAGAAAGACACAGAATCCAAAGCAGGCTCCAGGCTCCGAGCTGTCAGCACAGAGCCTGATGTGGGGATCGAACTCATGAACCACGAGATCATGACCTGAGCCAAAGTCAGATGCCCAACCGACTGAGCCACCCAGGCACCCCAAGATTTATTATTTTAATATTTAACGCTTTAAGCAAGAGTTTGTTTAGATAACCTTGGATTTCTTTTAAAAAGAGGTTAAAATGTGGCACCAAACTAATAATGAAAAATTCTACGCCATTACTTTATTAACAACATTTAAAAAACATTTTAGGCTTCAATATACATTAGCCTTGATACTGAACCCCTTCCTATGTCTAACCTCTAACTGTTTGATCAGACTGGCTTCTTGGGCTTTCAGTCTTTCCTTCTGCCGTTTTCTCTGTTCCTTCTTCAGCTGGTCCACAACTGATTTTCTTTTCCGCAGCTCATCCTTTAGGGCTCTGATCCTACCTTCAATGTCACTTTGGTCAGATGTTGTTTCTGAAAGGGAAATAAAATCTTTCATTTTAACTTGAGAATGAAGTTAACTTAATAACTACTAATGAAAGCAGCAAGGTGATACTACACTTACAGTCAATCTAACATTTAAAATTAAGGAATTGGAGCTTTTGAAAAAAAATTTATTAGTGATTTGCATCTCTCCTTTCCCTGAAATATACTGGGCGGTTGGTCCTTCCTACTTATTTTCACTTTCTAATTGTACTATTTGAAACCTCAAATAAATCTTAAGATACCCTATCTTGATGAGATAAACAACCGGAAATTGAGAACTTTTAAGCTAGTGAAATTTGGGCATTGTGAGGAATTATTTCCTGGTGACAAGAGAAACATATTTATCTTTCCTTCCCCTTAGCTATTAATAGTTTTTAAGTCCTATTAAAATAAAAATGAAACTTTGCCATTTTACACTGACTGTGAATCATCAGTTGATGTCTTAATACCATATAAAAGGAAAGAAAGAAATTATAAAGAAATATACTCTGCTATAACCTTTCTTTAGAAGCTCTTAAAATATTTAAAATAGCTAAAATGAAGCTAGTTAAATCTTATTTTCTTCCCAACAGTTCCCTACACATATACACGCACATACAAAGTAGATGTCCAGTCACAGCAAAATCATGAAAAAGACATTTCATTATAATAAGTGTCACATACATGCTATGAAAATACTGTCATTTAAAGATGCTGCTTGGGGCGCCTGGGTGGCTCAGTCGGCTGAGCGGCCGACTTCGGCTCAGGTCATGATCTCACGGTCCGTGAGTTCGAGCCCCGCGTCAGGCTCTGGGCTGATGGCTCAGAGCCTGGAGCCTGCTTCCGATTCTGTGTCTCCCTCTCTCTGCCCCTTCCCCACTCATGCTCTGTCTCTCTCTGTCTCTCAAAAATGAATAAATGTTAAAAAAAAATTAAAAAAAAAAGATGCTGCTTATTTCACTACACATGGAAATTGCGCAGAATAAAAATGATTATTCCTCACACCTCCTCCCCAAATCAAGTAATAATATCATTTCCACACACTAATGTCGAGTGAGACATTTAATAGCCATAGAAATACTATTACAATAGAAATACTATTGTATAAAATCTGAAGACTCAAATGTATGCTACAACATTAAACCATAAATAACCAGGTTTTTTTTCAGGTACTTCAGATTAAATTGCGTAAGAACTAGTTATGGAACTTATTTAAATGAAAAAGGATTATAGTCTTTTTTAATAGAATGATCCCAATATCTGGATTAGAAATAATGAAATCTAAGTTCCTGTCACTTCTATGTTGCTAACTTTAGGTACCTCAGGAAAGTAATACCCATCTTATACCACTGGTGGCATCATCGTGAGTCCTTAGCATGGGCAAAGCTCACTATTTATCGATCAACACTCATAAAATAGCATAATAATAAAGGCCATTTTCAACTCTGGATCTGTTACTGGTAATTGGTAAGGTAAGTTTGACCCCTGCTGACTTCTAGAATTGATGTGTAGATTAAATAAGGTGTACAAAGCACACAGCACAGCAACTGAACTACCATAAAAGCTCAAAAAATGGTGGTAAGAGTAATACTCATATAAAACAAACATTTTATGCAGCTATATTTTAGGTAACAGATTTTCCAATCTAAAACTAAAAATGCTGGTGGTGAGAAGAGAGCCACTGAGTATCTCCCTTATGTTTTCTTCTAATTGCTGAAGAAAAGAATCAATTGCTTTCAGGGTTAAAAGGTTCTGAGCCCTTTGCAGAGATTCAATTGATGATTCTAGTGTAATAATTTGGGGTAGGACTGCAGGTTGACCTAAAAGTTAAAATGTTTCTAAAATGAAGTATAAACCCATATCCTTGCATCTTCTAAAAACTGAGCTTCTTTTAGCTGGATAAGCTTTTATGTGCTTCCAAACCTCAAGACAGGGATAAAATTTGAAGACTTTGATAAAATTGTGGGGGGGAATCACTATACTCCCACATACTTAGTTTCAACCTTGCCCCTCTCCCAAAATGATTATTTTAAATTAGCATATACATATTTAATAATTTATTGTCAAGTTAGCTAACATACAGTGTAGTCTTGCCTTCAAATTAATATATTTTAAAAATTGCACATGCCAGCAGTGATTTTTCTTTTTCTTTTTGTAATTTTTTTAATGTTTATTTATTTTTGAGAAAAAGAGCATGAGCAGGGGGAGGGAGACAGAATCTGAAGCAGGCTCTAGGCTCTGAGCTGTCAGCACAGAGCCCGATGCGGGACTCAAACCCACAAACTGTGAGATCATAACCTGAGCCGAAGTCAGACGCTTAACTGACTCAGCCACCCAGGTGCCCTGCCAGCAGTGACTTTTCTAATAAAAATATGTATCATCTATGCTTGTGAAGATTTAAAAGTAGTTGATGAGAAACTTGGGAGTTTTTAGATGAAAGACCTTGGGAAATGTTTCTATTTTTAAGTACTAAAGAAGCCAAAAGTGTACAAATGAAAGGTAGAAATTAAATAAATAAAAGTCTATGAGAATGAGTGGGAATACATTATATACCTGCCCAAATATAGTATTACTGCATAATATTCATCATTAGTAACGGGGTGCCTGTGTGGCTCAGTCGGTTAAGCATCTGACTTTGGCTCAAGTCATGATCTCGTGGTTTGTGAGTTAGAGCCCGTGTGGGGCTCTGTGCTAACAGCTTGGAGCCTGGAGCCTGCTTTGGATTCTACGTCTCCCTATCTCTCTGCGCCTCCCCCACTTGCATGTGCTCGTGCTCGCTCTCTCTCTCTCTAAAATAAACATTTTAAAAAATTCATCATTAGTAACATCTAAAAATCTCTAGAATTTTTTTTTTAACCCAAACAACTCACTGAATGAATTTATTGCCTTTATGGAATTATCTCCTACAAGGTTTTTTTGGGTGGTGACGGAGAGAGGAGGGGACAGGTAAATGATATTTCGGTTTGTTTAAACTAACGTCAAGACAGAATAACCTGATGGACAGAATGATCTAATAGAAAAAATTAAGTTTCTGATTATTTCACACAGGCAGCCTCTAATAATTTGGCTGATAAATTCTTTATCACTTGAGAAAGGCTTATATAACTCCACTACATTAAAACTGACCACTTCCATAAACATTGCATTTAATGATGTCATCATCAATAGGCAGATGGCATCTGGAGTTTAGAAATCTCAGAGCTATTTTTCTAAAACTATTCTCACTTGAGTATGTTTTACCAATAAAACAGTATCTTATTAACATTATTAATCCTTAGTCTGTAACTCATGCAAGGCTGGTTACAGTATTATTCCACTGAACAGATGGAAAAGACTATCCAATATGGGAAAGAAAGCTGAAGAAAGTCACCAGTAAGTAGTAGAGCTAAGATATGAATTCAGAGTTGTTTTTTTTTTTTTTATTTTTTAATGTTTATTTATTTCTGAGAGAG
This sequence comes from Lynx rufus, assembly GCF_022079265.1. Taxonomy (NCBI): domain Eukaryota; kingdom Metazoa; phylum Chordata; class Mammalia; order Carnivora; family Felidae; genus Lynx; species Lynx rufus. Next base: position 35,780,458 of record NW_025814829.1, on the reverse strand, counting down.
AGAGACAGAGAATGAGTCGGGGAGGGGCAGAGAGAGAGGGAAACACAGAATCAGAAAGCAGGCTCCAGGCTCTGAGCTGTCAGCATAGAGCCCAATGCAGGGCTTGAACTCAGAAGCCATGAGATCATGCCCTGAGCCAAAGTCAGACACTTAACCGACTGAGCCACTCAGGCACCCCTAAATCCATGTTTTCAAGTATCAAGTTTATGTCTACTGACATGTTACTACACTGGTAGTAACTTTTTGCCAGAGTACCTCAAAGCAAATACATAAAAATAATAATATTCAACAAATATGATATACAACATTCTTCAACTGGCTTGAGCTAGTAATCTCATTTCTAAGAATTTATTCTTACTGAAATATTCCACAAGAAGATGTTCATTACAACTTTACTGGCTGGGAATGTAAGCTGGTGCAGATACTCTGGAAAACACTTCCTCAAAAAACTGAAAATAGAACTACCCTACAACCCAGCAATTGCACTACTAGGCATTTATCCACGGGATACAGGTGTGCTATTTTGAAGGGACACATGCACCCCCATGTTTAGAGCAGCACTATCAACAATAGCCAAAGTATGGAAAGAGCCCAAATGTCCATCGATGGATGAATGGATAAAGAAGTTGTGGTATATATATACAATGGAGTATTACTCAGCAATCAAAAAGAATGAAACCTTGCCATTTGCAACTATGTGTACGGAACCAGAGGGTATTATACTAAGTGAAATTAGTCAGAGAAAGACAAATATCATATGACTTCACTCATATGAGGACTTTAAGGGACAAAACAGATGAACATAAGAGAACGGAAACAAAGATAATATAAAAACAGGGAGGGGGACAAAATAGAAGAGACTCATAAATAGGGAGAACAAATTGAGGGTTGCTGGAGGGGTTGTGGGAGGGGGGATGGGCTAAATGGGTAAGGGGCACTAAGGCATCTACTCCTGAAATCATTGTTGCACTATATGCTAACTAATTTGGATGTAAATTAAAAAAAAAAATAAAATTAAATTTAAAAAAAACATTATTGGCAATTTTGACAAAATCTAAATGATCATCACTAGGGAAATATTTAAATAAGTTATGGTATATCTACTCTTTGAAATATTATGCTGTTATTCAAAAACAAGGGTGATTTAAAAATATGGGTGTGGGAACCTCCAATGATTTATTATCATTTGAAACACTGAAAACAGGGGGTACAGAATAGGATCAAAGACCAAAAACAGAATAATATTTTTCACTTTTTCTTTATTAAATGTCTACTCTCAAATGAAAACTAAAAATGAGCTCAAAAGGCATACACTCAATATAGCGTTAACCTTCCTTGGAATTCTCATAAACTGAGCGTTGCCTGTATAGACATGCTTCCCAAGATCAGATCTTGTGTACACTGAAGTCTTACAGAATAGAGGCTGTTCATGGTTTCATAATCTAATAGCACAGAGTTTTAAAGCAGAACAGAGACTATAGGAGAATAGACAATGTTCCCCACTGCCATGTGCAGTTGATTCTCTACCTTCCCTCCTTTGAAACTTAGGCTATCCTGCCCTACCTCCTCCTCTCTCTCTCCATGGTCATCATTAATTCATTCAAGAAACACTTAAGGGGCTCCTGGGTGGCTCAGTCGGTTGAGCATCCGACTTTGGCTCAGGTCATGATCTCACAGCTTGTGAGTTCGAGCCCCGCGTCGGGCTCTGAGCTGACGGCTCAGAGCCTGGAGCCCGCTTTGGCTTCTGTGTCTCCCTCTCTCTCTACCCCTAACCCACTCGCATTCTGTCTCTGTCTCTCTCAAAAATGAATAAACATTAAAAAAAAAAAAAAAAAAAGAAAGGAGCATTTAATAAATACCTGCCATGTGCAATGCAAAGTACCTGGTAGGTCCTGGTGCCACCAATTATTAATAAATTAGACTCTCCTTTCCAGAAGTCTATATGCTAGTAGGGGAGACCTGCTGGGTAAAGTCTGGTTACAATTTATATGCTGTCTGGTATAAGCTGATGCACAGAGCACTATGGGAACACATAAGCAGTGTCTGGCACATAGAAAAAAATATTCAACAAATGTCTGATGAATAAATGACTTGCCCATTAACAACCCAAGAATATAACAGTTTGTCACATTTTGTGTAATTAGGGAAATAATTAATTATCAATGAAAAGCACTGAATTATGTGATTTACTCTTGGCAAGAAAAAAGCCTTTACAAATGAGAGAAAGGATAACATTACACTAACATATGGACAGACAAAGCTTATTAAAGAGGTATTCAAATATAATACAAAGAAAACTCCTTGTTATTACTCTTACCTGACTGTGTCATAGATAATGACTCATCTGACCAACTAGAACAGTGTTGATGGGACTTGATAGGTAGACGATACTGTCCTCCAGTCCTATGACTTCCTTTGCTAGACTCCTGCTTTGATACTGATGTGCAGCTTTTGGGAGGTGACTGTTCAAACAGAAAACCAAATGGGAAGTGTTTTGTGATACAGTTGTAAAATCCAGTTAGCATTTGACATACCAAGCAGTTAATAATATATACAAAGAGTGTTAAGTAATTCTATGACATAAAAAGTAAAAACAGTTTACAAATTATACAAAGGATAAATCGACCTCAATTTTTTTTAAGTTATACAAAAAAGTTACAGAGAAGCATGCTTTTTAGAGAGGTTTAAAATAAAGTAGGAGGAGGGGGAGCCTGGGTGGCTCAGTCGGTTAAGCGGCCGACTTCGGCTCAGGTCATGATGTCGCGGTCCGTGAGTTCGAGCCCTGCGTCGGGCTCTGTGCTGACAGCTCAGAGCCTGGAGCCTGTTTCAGATTCTGTGTCTCCCTCTCTCTGACCCTCCCCCGTTCATGCTCTGTCTCTCTCTGTCTCAAAAATAAATAAACGTTAAAAAAAAAATTAAAAAACAAATAAAGTAGGAGTGGCTATTGTATAAGTGATAGTTACCCCCTTATTCATTTATTTTTTTTAATTAAAAAAATTCTAAACACGGGAGTGCAGATATCTTTTCGACATAGTGATTTCATTTCCTTCAGAAGACTCCACCCAGAAGTGGAGTTGCTGGATCATATGGGAATTCTCCATTGACAGATAAATGATAAAGAAAATGTGGTGCATGTGTGCACAAGTGCACGTGCATGTGCACGCATGGACGCGCACACACACACACACAGGAACACACTATTCAGCTGTAAAGAAAGAAGGAAATCCTGCCATTTGCAACATGGATGAACCATGAGGGCATTATGCTAAGGGGAATAAGTTAGACAGAGAAAGATAAATACTGTACGATCTCACTTATGTGTAGAATCTAAAAAAAAAAAAACAAAAAAACTCAACTCATAGAAAAAGAGATCAGATTTGTGGTTACCAGACGTGGGGGTTGTGGGGAAATTGGGTGAAGGTGGGAAGGGTACAAACTTCCAGTTATAAAATACATAAGTCCTAGGGAATGTAATGTAAAATGGGATGACTAGAGTTAAACATTGCTGTGTGGTATATGTGAAAGTTGCTAAGGGAGGAGCATAAAAGTTCTTGTTACAAGGGAAAATTTTTTTTAATTTTATGAGGTGAGAGATGTTAACCAAACTTATTGTGGCAATCATTTCCCAATGTATGTATGCCAAGCCATTATGCTGTACACTTTAAACTTATACAGTGTTGTGTATCAATTATATCTCAATAAAACTGAAAAAAAAAACTTTAAACATACTAAATACGGGGGTGCCTGGGGGGTTCGGTCAGTTGAGCGTCCCAATGCTCATGACCTGACTTCAGCTCAGGTCATGAATCCAGCATCATGGGATTGAGCCCCACATCAGGCTCTGTGCTGAGAGTGGAGCCTGCTTGAGATATTCTCTCTCTCTCTCTCTCTCTCTCTCTCTCTCATTTTCTCTCTCTTTCCTTCTGCCCTTCTCCCTTGCTCACACACTCTCTTTCTCTAAAATAAAATTAAAAAAAATTTTTTTTAAATACTAAATATGTACTATTTTGAAGAAGGAAGGAAAGAAGGGAGGGAAGGAGGAAGGGAAGAAAACAAAGTGTAAGAAGACTGTCTACAAGAGATTATAAAGGACATCATTTCTATCCTGCCACCAGGAGGAAGTGGGAATATCTAATTTGATTCCTGGCTATCATCACTTCCTGTATCTGTGAATTTGGGCAGGCTTCCTAGCCCACTGAGCTTCAGAGTGGGGCTTAAAACAGTACCTCTAGATTTCTTGTGAGGATAATCCACATAAGGCATTGGCATATTAGCTGGCACTTGGTAAGTAAGCACGAGTAAGTATTAGTTTTTTATTATAAAAATCACTAGGGGCGCCTGGGTGGCTCAGTCGATTGGGGGTCCGACTTCGGCTCAGGTCATGGTCTCACAGTTTGTGAGTTCGAGCGCCGCGTCGGGCACTATGCTGACAGCTCAGAGCCTGGACCCTGCCTCAGAGTCTGTGTCTCATCCTCTCTCTGTCCCTCCCCTGCTCCCACTCTGTCTCTCTCTGTCTCTCAATAATAAACGTTAAAAAAAATTTTTTTTAATAAAAATAAAAATAACTTAAACATTTTTTAATGTTTATTTTTGAGAGAGAAAGAGAGAGGCCGACCAGGGGAGGGGCAGAGTAAGAGGGAAACACAGAATCTGAAGCAGGCTCCAGGCTCCGAGCTGTCAGCACAGAGCCTGACCCAGGGTCCAAACCCACGAACTGCAAGATCATGACCTGAGCTGAAGTCGGACACTCAACCAACTGAGCCACCCAGGTGCCCCAGTTATAAAAAATCACTTTAAGACACACTAGTTTTATTTCTTTGCCATATTCGCTTGTCAGGAAAAAAACTAATTTTTAGTGTTTGATCAGCCTATTTTGAATGTCAATAACAATGCTAGGTGGGATTTAACCAATTCACAGGAAGTAATATTAAGATTGTGTCAAAAAGCATAGTTTGGTTGTAAATTCCATGCTACGTTTATGTATACAAGCCTATTTTCACATAATAACTAAGAATTTGCTAATTTATTTATTTATTTATTTATTTAATTTTTTTTTTTCAACGTTTATTTATTTTTGGGACAGAGAGAGACAGAGCATGAACGGGGGACGGGCAGAGAGAGAGGGAGACACAGAATCGGAAACAGGCTCCAGGCTCTGAGCCATCAGCCCAGAGCCTGACGCGGGGCTCGAACTCACGGACCGCGAGATCGTGACCTGGCTGAAGTCGGAGGCTCAACCGACTGCGCCACCCAGGCGCCCCAGAATTTGCTAATTTAATTAGAAGCCTTTTATAATCTAAAAACTCTGCTTTCAAGTATGTGCCCAAGGCATTGGAATATTTTGCTACACAGCACAGAATAGGTTCTTCATTGGATCACTGGATAAAAAATGTTTTCCCCCAAATCTTTCAGGTGCTATAACACACATAAATCTGATTTTTCAATAGAGGAAATGCAATTCATTCTTCACATCCACAGTGAAATGAAGACTCTATCAAAAGATACTCCATTTTGAAATTAAATGGGTTCCTTTTTTTAGACAGAGACTTTAACAAAGTTTATGTTCACTTAATATTTAATAATATTATGCTAATTCCTTTGTAGGCTTTAAAAAATCAATTTTAAAAAGAAACACAGTTAAGTTTCTAAGCTTAAGTTTTTATCAGATAGGTTTTGGGTTTTTTTTAGTTTTATTTATTTAGTTTGAGAGGGGCGGGGGAGGAGGGGCTGGAGACAGGGAGAGAGAGAATCCCAAGCAGGCTCTGAGCTGTCAGGACAGAGCTCGACGCAGGGCTTGATCCCACAAACTGTGAGATCGTGACCTGAGCCAAAATCAAGAGCTGGACACTTAACAGACTGAGTCACTCAGGCCCCCTCATCAGATAGATTTTTTTTTTTAAATGAAATACAGAATTAAGGACAATGTGGAAAATCTTATTCTAGAAGTGACCATTATTCTAATTCAGAGTCAATAACCATTTCAGATCTGCCTTAAAGAAATGCAACCATTACCTTTATTCTGATTTATGAGTTATAAGGGCAACTATTAACTAAATTATAGAAAAGGCACAATGATATGGTTTAAGATCTTACTGTTTCTATTATAGGTCAGAATACAGATTTTAATAAGCACTTGTATTGTCCCTCTATAATTATCTTTAAGTTTAATTTAAACTTGAATTATCTTTTAAAGATTTTAGAACTTCCTATCCCCTCAATATTAATAGACTTAATAATATATAATTTTACGACTGCCACTAAAACTAAAATTTATATATTTATTAATCTTTAGGAATCTATGAAAAGCTTTATTCCTGTTCAAATGTCATATGCTGTATGTTACAGGTATGGGCAATAGTCAACACTGTCATTAACTGCAAGGATGTTAACTGTTAATAATATAACTTTCAGAAGACTTTGGTCTAAAGAAGCTTTAAGGAATAAATATACATTAACTTACATGTTTACTAGGAGAGGTAGAAGATTCCAGTTCTTGTGAAAAAACCATTTCTTCAGTAAGTACACTATGATCTGGACTCCCTGACTGCTCCTGAACTATAGATTCGGAGGGTATATATCCAACAGCAGGACTGCCCAATTCTTCTGGAATAGAGCTTTCACTGTGGAGGTGAGAGTAAGAAGGTACTGGAGATTCTGCTTCACTTGCTATTTCTACAAAGAGAGAGTAAAAACAAGAAAAAGACCACAGTCTTGGTCAAAAGAAATTTTCCACAGCTACACTTTGCATTTGCTTTTGCATAATTTCACCAATTGCATTTAGATACAATTTTAATCCCACCACTTAAGGAATCACATTACTGTAAAGTCTGTTAGTCTAAGTAAGAATTTTGGCTGACAGCAAACTGAAGGAGAGATCTGTAAACATATAATCAGCAATGACAGTGACTGACAACCTAACTGATTGGGAAGCTACAGAGCAATGACAACTCATATTCTCATATATGAGTGTAAGTTGGTCCAACCACTTTGAAAAACAATGTGGCAATACTTGGAAAAGATGACAATACTCCATTATCTATCAATTCCACTCCTAGGTATACACCCTAGAGAAATCTTGCATATATACAGTAGGAGACATTTACACGGTTTAAAAAACACAAATATCTGCAGATAGTAAAATGAATAAATTGTGGTATATTTAGCCAATAATATGTAACATAGCAACAATAATGAATGAACTAGAGCTGCATGATCGATGGGAGATATACAGTGAATTTCATTTAGTGCTTCCAGAATTTTTAGCACTATCCTGTCTCTGGAATTTCCTGTCCGTTATAACCCTTGCTCTTTCCAAGAAAACAAATATGTTTGACACTAAACAGAAAAACCTTGACATTATACTTGTATAATGTTAAGAATTTACATTGTTTTCCTTCTTTGTCTTTGTAGGTATAATGCCCCACAAGAATTAGATGATATCATATTTTGCATCAGTACTGCTAACATTTGATATACTCAATTCTAAAAGTCTCATTTAAGATTCTGGGTCTGAAATCTGCAAAATAAGCTTATTTAACATAAGCAATACCTTGAATAACATGGGTTTGAACTGCACAAGTCCATTTATATGTGCATTTTTAAAAATAAATACAATTCAATTCAATACTATAAATGTATTTTCTCTTCCTTATGATTTTTTAAAACATATTCTTTATCCTATTTTATTATAAGAATAATACGATACTGTAATATATTATGTACCATATAATACATATAACATACATAATACGGGCTAATCAGCTATTTATGTTATCAGTAAGCCTTCTGGTTAGCAGTAAGCTATTGCTAAAGTTTTGGGGGAGTCAAAAGTTATACATGAATTTTTGACTGTGTGTGGGTTGGCATCCCTAATCCCTGTGTTGTTTAAGGGTCAACTCAATTTTTTCTTTTAGGTTACTTTACTTTATTAAACCGTTAAACTATTCATAGGCTGTATTTGATGAGATTAAAATTGCATTAAAATTGCCTTTGGCTTATCACATTTACCCAATAACACTTTTTCCATGATTAAGGAAGCCAACAGTTCTAATAAATTAGAGAGTTGAACAGGAAAAACATTGCTCTAAGACAGCAGTTAAACATTTTGGTCTCAGGACATCTTTATACTCTGAAAAATCATTGAAGACCACAAAAAGCTTTTTCTGTGGTTACAGATATGGTTATATCTATCAATATTAACCATACTAGAAGTTAAAATGGAAAAAAAATTAAAATATTTAAAAACAGTAATAAATCTACATGTTAACATAAATGACATTTACTAAATTTTAAAATAACTACATTTTTCCAAAAAAGGGCTTAGTTGAAAGGAGAGGGATTGTTTTACATTTTTTAAAATATCTGTAATGTCTGGCTTAACAGAAGGCAGTTGGAATCTCCTATCTGCTTCTGTCTGCAATCTGTGACTATCTGTTGTTTTGGCTTAAGCATATGCAGAAAATCTGGCCTCTCAAAGAATATATGTAATTAGAAAAGGGAAGAGTATTGTAACAGTCTGTACAGATAATTGTGGATATTCTTTTTTGATGCTACACTGAAATTTGACCATTGGTAGTTCCTTGTATTTTAGCTGGAATGTAGAATCTAAAACCATATCAATAAACTTTTTGTGATGTTACACTAAAATCCTTTGGTCAACTCTGTACTTTAAATGGGTTTTCTACCCATGCATGATTCTCTAAATCATCACTGGTCATTTGGAAAACACTGGTTCACTGAGTTCTGAAGATCTTCCCAATGTTGACACATTTTATCGCACAATATGAAAAAATGACCCTGATTAGTATCATCACCCATCATATCAGGAAAGTCTTTTAAGTATTGGAAAGCTGTCCAGCTCAAGATGGGGAAAACGGCATTTCTAAAATCCTAAATTTTTGCTTGAAAGCTTAAATTTTATCACTGGCAATAAATGTAGCCCCTGTTTTCTCTGAACAAAGTTGCTTCATTTATTTCTGAGAAACTGCCAAATACACAAGTATGAATAACCAGTTTTTTAGACACTTAAGTAAAAATGGTACTCCATGAAAAAAAAAAAATGGCTAGTTCAGCTTGCAATTCAAACCACTTCATTATGTGCTTTTCTTCAAAGCTGCCACCAACCTTCGGCACATGCAAGTGCTTTGTGCATATTTCCTATTTTGTCACACAAAGTATTAAAAAGATATGTACCCAAAGGTTGAGATTCAACAAAATTAGTATTTGTAAGTGCTTATTTCCGGGCATTCTTACATAAAACTGGCATGTTATCGTTAGTACAAAGTGGCAAAGAATACAATGGCTACTAATAACACAGTTTGGTGCCACTGCCTTGACTCATGCTAAGACGTCAGCAATTTTACTCACCCTTATTTTTGCTACATCAGCGTAATGTCAACACAGTGAAAAAGGCAAACAACATGTTAGTATCATTATAAAAATAATTTTGACCCCCACATCCTCTGAAAGGATCTTAGAGACTCCCCCAGAGTTTCCTGGGCCATATTTTAAGAACCACTGCTCTAGGATTCATACCTGGGAATGGAACCGCTGAATCGTAAAATACGTGTACCTCACTTTTATGATTTTATTATTTTTAATGCCTCTTTTTTTCAACCTGTTTTCCAAACTAGGTTTAACAATTAATACACCAGCAGTTCCGTGTTCCACCTACATACCTACGGGCTTGATGGGTACTGTGAATGGGCTGAATGATGGTCCCGGAAAAGGTATGTCCATGTCTTAACCCCCTGGACCTGTGAATGCAATTCTTTTTGGAAAAAAGGGTCCTTGCAGATGTAATTAAGGATCTCATGATGGGATCACCCTGAATTATCTGGGTAGGCCCTAAATCCACTGAAAGTTTCCTTACGAGACAAAAGAGGAGCAGACAGGCATGGAGAAGAGTGTGAGACTGGAGTTAGGCAGACACAAGAGATGCCGACAGCATAGCCACAAGCTGGAAGAAGGAAGGGAAGAGCTGTTCCCTGGATCCTTCAGAGGGAGCACAGCACTGCCAACACCTTGCTCCTATACTTCTGGCCCCCGGAAGTGAGTGAATAAAACTTTTTTTTAAGCTACTAAATTTGTGATAATTTGTTCCAGTAGCCCTAGGAAGGGAAGCAGTATTTCTTTATGGTTTTTATGCCCTGATTACCAATACATGTGACATCTTTTCAGATGTTTATTGATGATTTGGAGTTCTTCATTGTGAATTATCTGCTCTTTCCCTTATTTTTAAAATGTGGTTGTCGTTTTATTTTTGATTCACAGGAGCTGCTTGCATGTTCTTCTACTATTCCTTTGTCAGTCATATGTGTTGCAAATATCTTTTTTTATTTTGTTGTTTTACTTTCTCTATGGTGTATTAATGAATACAAATTCTTAATTTATTGAAATCAAAGGTATTGGTATTTCCCTTTGTGGTTTTGCTTTGTATAACCTATTAAAGAAATCTCTCCCTCCCCTTGATGTCATATAGACATTCTCTTCTATGGTCTAAAAGTGTCATAATTCTAATTTTCACAGTTAAGCCTTTTTTTTTTTTTTTAAACCCTTCAGCTGGATCTTTCTCTATTGTCAATGTAGGGATCCAATTTCATTTTTTCCTGCCCTCCAAATTTAGTGGAGAGTCCCTCCTTCCTTCACTGCTCTGCAAAGTTACCTGTGTCAGAAGTCAACTTTCCACATATGCATGGGTCTTTTTCTGGGCTGTTTCATAGTCTATTTGTGTATCTCTGTACAAATAATCCCGTTTTAATCATTATACTTTTACAAGTTTTGGTATCTGGTAATGTAAGTTCTCCATTTTGTGGTTCGTCTTTAGCAGTGTCTTTGCTTTTTGGTCCTTTGTTCTTTCATACACATTGTAAAACGAGCTTATCAAACCCTATGAAGAAATCTTGCTGAGTTTCTGATTTAAACTGCCTTGAATCTACAAATAAGTTCAGGGAGAATTAACATCTTTAATGACACTGAATCTGTGAGAACGGAAAAGCTTTCTATTTATTTTGGTCTTCTGTAATGTCTCCTAATAACATTCTAAAGTTTTCTCCATAAAGATCTTACATATTTTTTGTTAAATTTATTCCTAGTACTTCATGTTTTTTTATTTCTATGATAAATGGCATCTCTTTTAAAAATTAATTTTTGGGGCGCCTGGGTGGCACAGTCGGTTAAGCGTCCGACTTCAGCCAGGTCACGATCTCATGGTCCGTGAGTTCGAGCCCCGCGTCGGGCTCTGGGCTGATGGCTCAGAGCCTGGAGCCTGCTTCCGATTCTGTGTCTCCCTCTCTCTCTGCCCCTCCCCCGTTCATGCTCTGTCTCTGTCTCAAAAATAAATAAACGTTTAAAAAAAAAATTAAAAAAAAAATTAATTTTTCTGGGGGCGCCTGAGTGGCTCAGTCAGTGAAGCATCTGACTCTTGATTTCAGCTCACGTCATGATCTCACAGTCGTTGGATTGAGCCCTGCATCAGGCTCCGCGCTGAGCGTGGAGCTTCCTTGGGATTCTTTCTCTCCCTTTCTCTCTGCCCCTTCCTCACTTGCACTCTGTCTCTCTCAAAATAAATAAACATTTTTTTTTTTAATTTTTTTTTTTCAACGTTTATTTATTTTTGGGACAGAGAGAGACAGAGCATGAACGGGCGAGGGGCAGAGAGAGAGGGAGACACAGAATTGGAAACAGGCTCCAGGCTCTGAGCCATCAGCCCAGAGCCCGACGCGGGGCTCGAACTCACGGACCGCGAGATCATGACCTGGCTGAAGTCGGACGCTTAACCGACTGCGCCACCCAGGCGCCCCTAAACATTTTTTAAATTAGATTTTTCTAACCAATTTCTGCTGGTCTATAGACGTGTAATTGAATTTTGTTTATGAACTTAGCAACCATGCTAGATTCACTTGTTAGATACTGGATTTTCTATAATAATAAGTTTTGCTTCCTCCTTTCACTGCTTAGGTGAAATAAAAGCATCTTTATCTTCTTTCCAAATTTAAAGGGAAAGTTTTCTATGTTTTATCACTAATAGCAGTATCTTGTAGTAGGTTTGGTTTTTCATTTTTGTTCATAGATATCCTAGATCACATAAAGAAAGCTCCCTTCTATTGCTACTTTGATCTGAAATTTGTTTTATTAGAAATGCTTTTTGGATTTTATCAAGTACCTTTTCCAAATCCATTCAGATGTCATGTAATTTTTCTCCTTTGATCCGTTTAAGTAATCTGCCCTGTTGATTTTTTAGGATGTGTTAAACCCCACTTGGTCGTGGAATAGCCCATTTCCATTTCACAGAATTCACCCATTTCTTCTCAGTTCTCAGATATGTTAGCATAAAGTTATTCACAACAGTCTCATAATTCCAAGGTCTGTGGCATTTGCAGTTATATCGCATTCTTCACATTTAATCATCCACCTTTTTTAAAAATAATGAAGTCAATCTTTCGGATACATTAGGCTTGGGTTTGCAGAGTGAATGGAGTTATTAACATTTATTACCTTTCTGTTCTGTTCTCTGGTCCTCAATTTCTTTCTTCGGAGTTTTAGGTTTTATTAATTCTTTGTCCCAGGCAGCCAAAGCTTGCTTCTCCATTTGACGAATTTCTGCTTCCTCTGCATCCAAACGTCGCTTCCACTCCAGCAGCTCCTCTGCGTGTTGTCGCCGTTGCATTAGTTTCTGCTCTCGCTTTGTCAGAAACCTACGGTCACACCATGAGGGACGGTCAGAGAACAAATCTACAGGCAGAAAGCACTTAGAGCTCTATTACCACTCACTGCCTTCGCAACAAGCTGCATAAAAACAACACACTCATACTATTCCTTTGAAAAAGGCTTGAAGTAACAGAAGCTTTGGTGAATCATTCAGAAAAGGAGAGAATTTATGTTTTACTTCTAATTGTTTGGAAAGATTAGCAAAGGAAAAATGGTGGCAAATTCAGAAAAGAAAATCTTCAGAATTTCTGGACAACCAGGACTGATAATCCTGAAATTACATATTCACTTCTCATAGGTGATTCTTTTTCATAACAGATGAAGAACTTATTCTGAAGGCTCAGACCAGAAAACACACAAAACCAAAACAACAAAGACCAAAACAACAACAAAAAACAAATCTCAAAGCCCCCAAACAAGCAAGCAAACAAAAAAACGTGTCCATGTCCCTTTTTGACTTTTATTTTCAAATTCAGTCTGGTTTTATTTCAGGTATCACTCACTATACCCCTCTTTGGTTCCTATTGCCTAAGAGATGCAAAGTCGGGTGATAATTATGGAGAGAACACAGCACCACAGTCAGATGCCTTATGCATATAAACATAACTTTATTTACTTGAGTAAAAGGATGCACCAAATGCCTCAAATTTCTCAATTTAACCTGATCTCTGAAATTCAATTGCTCAATATATCTTAGCTCCAAAGGATTTAGAGAAATTTCTGATTTAGGAAAAGTTATCTGAGTAGTTTAAAAAGCTACTATTAAACTCTCCTCAAATGTAGATGCCACAGCCAAATAAAAGGTGGGCTGCTCGTGTTATTGGTGTTAGATCTGTATTGGTAGCTAATCAACAAAAATGCGTTCACACATCCAACGAACACTTAATAAAAAGCACAAAAACTGTCATTCCGCTTCTTGAACAATCAGCATGTCAAATTAATGTGGAAACAAAAAGGTACCATCTATGGGACATTTGACAAGAAGGCTCCAGGCTGTTATGAAAAAAAAGAAAAAGAAAAAAAAAGCAAACAAAACAAACAAAAAGAACAGAGCATGCTCTATCAAAGAGTGCACTGAAAAAGGTGCAAAGTTACCTGACCAACTGGTTGTAGATATACAGCTGGAATTTGGGATGAAGGTTGGGAAAACAGACACTGAGAGAGGCCCAGTGGTGAGACGTAAAGACAGAGAAGAAGTAGTGAACAGGAGAGCAGTGTCTACAAAATAAGGAGGAAGATTTTAAAACCAAGGGATCAAGAGGCAGAAGAGTGAGAAAGGGAAAGCATAAGAGCTGAGTGGAGAACTTTTAATATGCTTCCTGAATAACATTATAAGCTACTCCGTCAAAGCAAGTGTTATACTCTGTGTGACATATAAAACATGTGCTATTATAGATCTTACCAGTGATTTCTGAATAAACATGCCTTTCTCCTCAGATGTTGCTTAACCATTACTTATAGTTTCAGGTAAATTTACTTGTTTGTGAGTAAAGTATGGTGTGGAGCTAAGTAAGTTTTCCCATAAGCTTTAACACAGAGTACAACAACTATGGCTGCGAACCTAGTACATCAGCAATTATACAAACATATGTAACCCTGAGCAAATGATTTTTGTATCTGTACCTTGTCATCTATTTTAAGATTAAAATTAAATAAATAAAAACCACTGCATTTGCCTTATTTGACCTTACCATCATGATCTAGCTTGAAAATAATTTGGAAATTAAATTTATAGTAAAAATGTCTTATTCACCTCTCCCACATAAAACTTACTGCTCACAGGACCTACTGGAGGTATCGTGCTTTATATTTAACAAAGGCCCACTTTAATAAGATTGAAATACCATAGCCATTCTATAAAATATGAGGATGCATAATTAAGAATAACGTAAGCTTGTTGCAATAAATACTCCCAGCAGCAAAAAATAAATAAAAAATAAATCATGCTGTGGACAGCTCAATCATAAGGTTAAAGGTAAGAAGAAAATTTCATGTGTTAGAGTTATAAAAGTAGAAAAAACCCACTAGTTTCTCTTCTTTACTATTTAAATAGTAAATAAATCATATATATATATATACATATATATATATATTCGAAAGGATAACTAAGTCTAGTAATAGTTTGAAAGGTTAATTCTCTTTGACAGAGCATGCTCCTGTTCACATGCACACAACAATAACCTGTAGATCAAGGCAACGCTTTTTGCCTTGGAAGGGCAAGGAATAATATCAGTATGTCACAGAAGTGAGAAAATCTAGGTATAAATCCAGCCGCTCATTTGGATTTTAAAAGTATGTAGAATCTTGCTTACACATGTATCTTTAGATAACAGACTATTTCAATGTCTGTTTCCCCACATACAACTTAATATTTCTCCTCCCCTTCATATACTTATATATATATATATATACACACACACATACATACACATTCGTATCTGGATTGCCTGGATTTTCTGCACTGAAGTTCAAGGAAAAACAATTTTGTCAAATTTTAGTAAGACACTGCAATCTTCCTTGCCATTCTTTATGAATGTATAATAAACTTATTTTGATGCTAATTATCAAAATATGAAAAAACAAATTACTCAGCAAATGGTCCAAAAAATCTATTCATAATATTCAAATATCACCCACCCTCTTAAGTACATAACTGCTAAATGCATGCATGACCTAGTATAAAAAGTAGAATGATATTGAAACATGTAAAATAAACTGTAAAAAAGATACAATTTAAATTTGTCTAACCCAATATAGAGAATAACAATTTTCTCTATTAGAACAAGTACTGACCATTTATTTTTCATTTATAAGGATTAAGCATAGTCAAAAGCTCTAGGTTGGGAATGAACAACAACAAAAAAAAATAGCTAATAGAAAAAGAGAAGAAAATAGTTTAAGATGCAGTATGAGAAAAGTTTAACTTAAAGTTAAAACTTCTTCCCAGAAACACATGTTCTTGATTTAATATATGTGTATTCTAGTAGTAGTGTCCTTTACAAGTTAAATAAAATAAAGTTGAAATAAAAAAGGCAGTACTTCACACTACAGTTAACAATCCTCCAAGATGCTGCACAAATAAGAAAGAAATTTGTAAATGATGGAGACATAAATGCCTACTAATAGAAAATGCTGCTAATATGCGTTATGGTTGGTGTCAAGGCATCCCGCAGCAAGGATGCTTAACAGAACACTGGACTGGGGACAATTAGACACAAAATAGATTTAATCTAGTATGTAAATCATTATGTTCTTATTTAATCTTAAGAAATTCATGAGTAATTAGTTCTCTTTTAAAGTCACACTTTCACACTCTAAACTCTACACATATACAGATAAACAGCCACTGAGCACTCTTCCAATTTAAAGAAATCCTATTTATTTAGAAGGGTCAATTTCTACGGAAATAACTCTAAGTCATCACTGTAGTTTTTCTTTTTTTAAGCTAGGAGGTTGAAAGCAGATATGCTAACTTAACTCAACGTTAACTCTGGCTGGCTGGCATCCAGAAAGCAGGGTCTGAGTTCTAGCCCTGCGACTATGCAACGTGTGAGATGTGGGATGAATCACTTATGTCCATGGCCCCAATTTCTTCCTGTGAAACCAAAGGACTATACTAGATGACGTCCCTAAGAGACCTTTTAGTTCCAGCAGTTTCCAACTCTTTCTCCAAGTACCTCCTCACATTTTTTAAAATACCTCAACATACTACTACCTCAACATACTGCTAGGTCATGTGACATAAATGAGAATCTTTTTTCCCACTGAGCTAATATAATTGTAGATTATGTTCCAACATATTATAAAACCATGCTATAATTTGAAAGAGTAAAATTACAATGTAAATTTTAAATGAAATTGTGAGTTGTAAAATCATTTGACTCTGAAAAATATTAAATAAAACAAACAAAAATCTAATACTTTAATCGCTTCTCGGCCTTTTGGCTAAGATCAAGTGCAAAAATCTAATACTTTAAATCATTTTAAAATTGTTTCTGGACCAAAAATTAATTCTATACTGTAAATAAGTAAAAATGAAACACAGTGTTTTAAATTTTAAAATGAATTAATTCTTCTAGTCTTTAAGCATTTTTAATGATATGAGGAATATGAGGATATGGATAGTACTGACAAAAGAAAATGAAGTCTTGTATTTTTTCTCAAGCAAAATTTATTCTATTACTTAAAAGTGTCTAATAATTTGCATATACTTAAATAAACAAAATGCAGGTATATTATTCCTAACCTAGAAAGTAAAGGTTTCATCCAGACTATCAGGATTCATTCAGTCTAGAACCTTCTCCAAGAAAATTCTATTTCTAATTTAAGGCAATGATATTTAACACACTTTTTTTTTATTTTTTATTTTTTAACGTTTATTTATTTTTGAGACAGAGAGAGACAGAGCATGAACAGGGGAGGGGCAGAGAGAGAGGGAGACACAGAATCTGAAACAGGCTCCAGGCTCTGAGCTGTTAGCACAGAGCCCGATGCGGGGCTCGAACTCACAGACTGTGAGATCATGACCTGAGCTGAAGTTGGACGCTTAACCAACCAAGCCACCCAGGCGCCCCAACACACTTTTTAAAATTCTAATGAAAATGTCTTCTTTAATGGAATATCAAAAGTCTTCCCTTGCAAATCCTTAATTTTTTTTATTTTTTTTAATTTTTTAAAAAAAATTTTAATGTTTATTTATTTTTGAGAGAGAGAGAGAGACAAAGTGCGAACAGGGGAGGGGCAGAGAGAGAGGGAGACACACAATCTGAAGCAGGCTCCAGGCTCTGAGCTGTCAGCACAGAGCCCGACATGGGGCTCAAACTCACAAACCATGAGATCATGACCTGAGCCAAAGTCAGACACTTAACCCACTGAGCCACCCAGGAGCCCCGCAAATCCTTAACTTTTTAACTCAGTAGATTAATGGTGAAGATTTTAATATTTATCGGACTCTACCACAAATATTTTTAGACACATCTATGTCATACAATATTTATCTGTTTAACTTTATGATTATTTAAAACCAAGTAAGTTAATTTGCTCCTTTAATGGTTTCTAAGCTAACTGGGAATATTTTAAAATATTTAAAATGAATGTTTCAGAAGTTCTGACTTCATTTTTCCATGCTAACTTGGTCTGCAATGATCAAACCAAAATATAACTATATGTTTGTGGGATTTTTTTCGCTTCTTCTTATGCTATTAAGGTACTTACTTATTCAAAAGTATATTTAACTCAGAACACTCACCCATGAAAATTGCTTTGATATATTTTTTCAGTAGGAATTTCTTCCTCTGAATTTCTGAGCAATTAATTTATATACACTTCTCTAAAGGAACCAACATTTGTTTTTTCCACCTAGACCATATACTCTTTAAGGTCAAGGTTTCTGTTTGATTCACCTTCGTATCTCTCAGACCTAGCACACTCATACATTCCCCAATAAATAATTGCTAAGAATAAGTATATATTTAGTAAATAATATAAAAGAATAGTGGCTACTAAATGAAAGAGAAAACGCACTGTATCCTATTTTAACACTTGAAGATAAACCCATTCTTTCTGTTTTATTTGCTCAGTAAAAAATTTCCCTGAAATGGAATTGGCAAATTAACAGAAGAAGTCAACTGCATTGTGTTTTCTTCATGAATATATGTTTCAGGATTACAGGCAATGCACTTATATTGTAAACAATGCCCCTCACAATGATAACCAAAACTCAGATTTCACTTGCAACAGTACCAAAAAGACTGAGGGCTATTCACTCTGTGGCTCCTGAAACATATATTATTACAAATCTTTTTCACAACTTAAGTTTCTTTTGCTTTTCACTACACTGAGAAATGGAAATTATTTATATAATGTCAGATCAATAAAAAGGTCGGGAAAAGCCATAAATTAGACATACAAGTTTTAACAAAGGCACTGCTGTCTCAATGACACATTAAAGAAGGAAATCTTTCACGATAGCCGAGAACAGTTTGATTGCTTTAGAGAAATATCTGTCATAGAATCAGAGTTCAGAGCGTTAACAATAAGCAATAGTATATAGTGAAAAAGTTCTTCTCAATAGTTAGCTAAACTTACTGAGGGAGGAATAGTTTTTGACAGGTGTTTCATATCAATAAAATAGTAATCTCTTGGGAGACTGCCTTTGTAAATCTACAGAACAAATAATAGTGCCTAGCAGCAAAGGCTCAAATGATTTTGTTGACTATAAAATGAACTCATTCTATTTAATGGCATTTCTACTGACATTCCAATATTGTTGGGGTGCCTGGGGGGCTCAATATTGTTAAAAGAGATCTCATGATAAAGTTCTGGTGATCTGGATGGTATATAAAAACCAGTTTTCACATTATTTTGTTCTAGAGATCAAAAAGCATTGCATTAACAATAATCTTCCTGTGCTCGCTTCGGCAGCACATATACTAAAATTGGAACAATAATCTTCCTTTATAGGGCATCGCTATTTTTGAAAAATACTCCAGTTCATCCTCAAATTTCGGCACCATCATTAAACATTAAAACTAATTCCTTTGCCACCGCTGTCCTTCCCTCATCCTACCCACAAACACAACCGCACTGCTTCAAACACACATCAGGTCACTGAATCTTTTGAGACCTATTTCTTTGAATTTCTCAAATGGTTCTTGCAGCAGTTGACAAAGGTAGAACAATAATACAAAACTTCTATGTGTTTCATATTTTGGATTCTGAGAAAATAATTAATAAAACTTGGAACAAAACCAATAAGTTCAACCTTGAATTTGTTATTTAGAATTTTTAAAGCTTTAACCAAATCTGAAATAAGCAGCTACATGAACTAACTCATCTCATAAACAGACTAGGATTAGCAGTTTCTTGTTCTATGTGATCAAAATTATCAGAATATTATTCATAAAGACCAGCAATGAGTATCTTACTAATATAGATGAGCAAGGGATCAATGAAGAAATTATTCCTGAAGCTGTCTTTCTTCCAACATTTACCAAAGACATTTGGAGGTATATATAAAATGTCAGGTCAGCTATAATATAAAAATTCACGAGACTGATAATTCTGAATTCAAAAATCTCTGAAGTAAAACAGTATGCCTACACAGGCTTTGGGAAATTTTATTAGGAAAGAAAGAAAGCATCTTTAGTCTACATTTCAATAAATTCCTATATTTTTAAAAAAGCCTTATTTAGTCTATCCCATGGAATTATCCAAAAGGAATACTTACACATTTGTAAATATTTGGTTTCACCTCTTTTTATTTATTTTAAAAATCTGTATTTATTTTTTAAACTTATCTTCATAACCAACTTAGGTATTTTAAAGTTATGAAATACAATTTAACTAAGCAATAGGTGCCAACATATAACACTACACCTATGGTAATCAGGTTTGATTTACAACTGTCTGACTATTCAAAAGCTATTTAACTCATAGGTTGATGTCACATATAAATACAGAGCATTATTAAATTTGGTGATGTGTGGTACACTGACAAAAGATATCAGCACAACTGAAGTTCAATCTGTGGTTCAAACTGTTAACAAAATAAAATAAAGGTCAAACGTTTTAATGGGTCTGTCTTTTGTGTTTAAAGAAGGTAGAAATTGTTATAAAGTCAAGGATAGAGTCCACAAACAGCAACTTGACAAGCATATTTAATTACACCCAGAAGAGTAGACTCTCACATACATGTAACTTCATATGGTCTATGTCAACACACAACTGAGCTACATTTAAGTAGAAGTAGCGTTCTTTAAAAGAGCTTCCAAAAAAATAATACTTAGTAATGTTTTAGAAGAATGGTAGACTGCCAAAGCATTCAACATCCCAGGAGAATTTCAGTTTTTCTGGTTTCAACTGAACAATCCACACCTACTCACAGATTAAAATTTCTATCTGACCTAAGCCCGGAGTGGTCAGCGAGCCACAGCATGAGATCTCAGGATACACCATTAACTGCTTCCCTAAGTCAGTAGACATATCCACCGATTTCAGAGAAGTATAAATTTCCCACTTACTTTTAGCTTTCAATGAAAGAAAGATGGAAACATTGTCATGGGTATATGTGCAATCACTATGCTGGTTTTTATTATTTTTTTTAATTCTTTTTTTTTTTTTTTATAAATTTTTTTTTTTCAACGTTTATTTATTTTTGGGACAGAGAGAGACAGAGCATGAACGGGGGAGGGGCAGAGAGAGAGGGAGACACAGAATCGGAAACAGGCTCCAGGCTCTGAGCCATCAGCCCAGAGCCTGACGCGGGGCTCGAACTCACGGACCGCGAGATCGTGACCTGGCTGAAGTCGGACGCTTAACCGACTGCGCCACCCAGGCGCCCCTAATTCTTTTTTAATGTTTATTTATTTTTGACAGAGAGAGAGAGAGACAGAGCATGAGCAGGGGAGGGGCAGAGAGAGAGGGAGACACAGAACCTGAAACAGGCTCCAGGCTCTGAGCTGTCAGCCCAGAGCCCGACACGAGGCTCACACTCAGACCGCGAGATCATGACCTGAGCCGAAGTCGGACGCTCAACCGACTGAGCCACCCAGGCGCCCCACTATGCTGGTTTTTAAAATAAGAAATCTGACTGTATTAAAAACAAGAAAATTTGTTTTATAATAAGATCTATAGTCAACTGACTTCTAGGTTGATTTAATAATTCTGCTAAAATGCTACTGAATTCATAAAATATTATGTTTTATCAACCTAATCTAATGAAGTACATTAAAGATATTTGTTGCTATCATTTTCAATGTGAACAGGAGATATTTATAAAAATGAATTACTTTTCATCCATGCGGCTTCTCATTTTTTTCAGTTTCTGCATAATGCTGCTAGTTTCACTGCTGGAGATTGAAATGGGGGAAGGACTGCGGGTCTCCAAGTCAGTTGGACCAGGACTGGTTGCCTTATTATCCTTTGTATCATCGTCACTATGAGAGTCCTGTAAACAAAGGAGGGTAAAGTTTTACAATTTTACTGGAATTTAAGATCTCAAAGTGATCTTAAACACTGTTATTTCAAAATTATGTTTATCAAAATCATATTTATAAGAAAGTAGAAATAAAGGAATTACTTAAAAGACAAGATTATATCACATATTTGAAAATGGCTAAAATACAGATTTTGTTATGTGTATCTTACATATATTTATATATAATCACAAAGTGTAATAATTTCTTATAAGATGTGAAAAAAATCCAAAATCTTCTGTTGCTAGCAAACTAGTACCTGTCCTAATTTCTTTTATTTATTTTTTAATTTTTTAATGTTTATTTTTGACAGAGACAGAGACAGAGCATGAGTGGGGTGGGGCGGTGGAGGGAGGGGAGGGTGGGGGGGGTAATGCTGAGAGAGAGAGACACACACAGAATCAGAAGCAGGCTCCAGGCTCTGAGCTGTCAGCACAGAGCCTGACCCAGGGCTCAAACCCATGAACCGCGAGATCATGACCTGAGCCGAAGTCAGACATTTAACCAACTGAGCCACCTAGGCGCCCCGTCCTAATTTCTTTTAAATTGAACCACTCAAAAGAAATACAAAACTACAGACACTGTAACGCTTATACATACAGACAAAAGAATGAAGAGCAGGGCGCCTGGGTGGCTCAGTCGGTTGAGTGTCCGACTTCAGCTCAGGTTGTGATCTTGCAGTTTGTGAGTTCAAGCCCCGCATCGGGCTCTGTGCTGACAGCTCAGATTGTGTGAGCTTCAGATTGTGTGCCTCCCTCTCTCTCTTCCTCTCCCCCACTTGCACTCTGTCTCTCTCTCAAAAATAAACAAACACTAAAAAACTTTTTTAAAAAAGAATGAAGGGAACACATAATTAATTTTAATAATACTGAGGGATGGATCTTTTTTCTTTTCATTTCTAACGAAAAAAGCAATATTTTCTCAACTTAAAAATTACAATGAAAGGATTTAGAACAATTGGGCTTTTTAAAAAAAGTGTATTTATTCTGAGAGGGGGAGAGAGAGAGAGAGAGTGCATGAGCAAGTGGGGGAGGGCCAGAGAGAGAGGGAAAGAGAGAGAATCCCAAGCAGCCTCTGTGCTATGAGTGCAGATTTCAACGAGGAACTTGATCCCACAAACCCTGAGATCATGACCTGAACCAAAATCAAGAGTCGGATGCTCAACGGATTGAGCCATCCAGGCATCCCTAGAGCTATTAGCTTGATACGTTATTTCTCTGAACAAAAAATAACTTTATATGCTTAAGTAAGTCTTTCCCACAAATACTCATTTATGTTCATAACTTTTCAGGAAGATGAGTAGGGACAATCATGGCTGTTTTTATTCTGTGAACAATACACACAGCAGAATAAGGTGTGCTGAATGGAGCGAGATGAAGAGGGCCTCTAACACAGGAGGGTGGCCTGTGTGCCAAGTCCGAGCCCAAGTGGAACAATGCGGATGTCCACATGGAAGCAGCCCTACGTGG
The DNA here is from genome assembly GCF_022079265.1 of Lynx rufus. Taxonomy (NCBI): domain Eukaryota; kingdom Metazoa; phylum Chordata; class Mammalia; order Carnivora; family Felidae; genus Lynx; species Lynx rufus. The sequence goes on along the minus strand of NW_025814829.1, from coordinate 35,757,306 downwards.
CATGTCACAAGCCCAAACAGAGTGAGGTGGCATTCCCACAGAGAACAGAGTGCAAAGAGGGTAAGAAGAGAACAGAGAAAGGGCAAGGAGATTGGGGGGCGGGGGGGGAACAGCTTGACTTGGGAGTCAGGTTCCAGGGGCGGCGAGAAGGCTATCCACATGAGGAAAGGGGAGGAGGTTATGGAGACGGGTTACACAGAAGAATGATCAAATAATGATCTATATTAAGGAAAATGTTAACCAGCTGTCTGTCAGAGAAGGAAGTTTCAGAAGAGAGAAAACTAGAATGGAACCGTATGGTGCTGGATTAGAAATCAAAGAATCAGCATGAACTCATTATGTATATATATATATATGTGTGTGTGTGTGTGTGTGTGTGTGTGTGTGTGTGTGTGTGTGTGTATACACACACACACACACACATATATATAACATGTATATGTACATACAGAAATATACATGTAAAATGTATATTTTTATTATATCTACATAAAACTATATATTCTCTAGATTTCTTGCTTTTAGAAGGCCAAAACCTGAATAGCAATGAGCATGCCTACTGGTTTTTAAAGAACTTTCCTCCTTGGACAAACAGCTGATTCCAAGTCTGGGGGACAGAAGGTACAAAACGACCCAGAGACATCTTGTTGCAGGAAACATGGAAGTGCTCAAAGACTGACTGGGACATGTCACAAGGACACAGAAACTGGAAAAGAAACTTGAAATAGTCTGATTTGGGGCAAAGTGAGCATCAAAACAAATGACAGTAACAGATTTACCTTTGAGTAAAGTAGGAATCTGTCAGTCCATACTGATACAAATAAAATAGTAAGTTTAATGAAAAACAAGAATTTATGTAGTCTCAAAGTAACTTATGCAGGGGAGACTGGGTGGCTCAGTTGGTTGAGTGACAACCTCGGCTCAGGTAATGATCTCACAGTTTTTGAGTTCAGGCCCCACATCGGGCTCTGGGCTGACAGCTCAGAGCCTGGAGCCTGCTTCAGACTCTGTGTGTGAGTCTCTCTCTCTCTCTCTCTCTCAAAAATAAACATTAAAAAAATTTTTTTAAATATATTTAATAAAAACTAAAAAATAACTCATGGAAAGTATTTATTAACTATAACGAGAAAGAAAGTAACTTTTTAGTAGAGTCTGATAGCCACCACCTTAATCAAGTGATCAAGTCAAGTCAACATCATCAGTAATGGGATAAATCAATATCAGATACCAACTGACTGAATGCAAGGAGAACACAGCATCATGTCTGTGATATTCCAGCCAAAGATGCACAACCTGAACCTAATTATGAGGAAGTATCAGACAAATCCAAGTTGAGAAACATGCTACAAAATAACTGGCATGTGATCTTCCAAAGTGTGAAGGTTATAAGAGTCAAGTAACTTTTCCAGACTAAGGAGACAACATAGACATGAGAACTTAATGCAATATGTGATTCTGAACTTACCTTTTGATATAAAGCACATTATTGTGACAGCTGGAGAACTGTCATACTTTCAACTCAGGAAGACAGAGTTCTTTGTACCGTGTTTGAAATTTTCTATAAATTTGGAATTGTTTCAAAATTTAAGGTGTATTTTATTTTATTTTTTTTTTTTCAACGTTTTTATTTATTTTTGGGACAGAGAGAGACAGAGCATGAACGGGGGAGGGGCAGAGAGAGAGGGAGACACAGAATCGGAAACAGGCTCCAGGCTCTGAGCCATCAGCCCAGAGCCCGACGCGGGGCTCGAACTCACGGACCACGAGATCGTGACCTGGCTGAAGTCGGACGCTTAACCGACTGCGCCACCCAGGCGCCCCTTAAGGTGTATTTTAAAAATCAAAGCAGAAAATACGAGGGACTTTATTTAACTATTTATAAACTATACAACTGTTTATATATACATAAAACATATATATAAATATAAATATATATAAATATATAAAATATATAACTATTTATACAGCTATAAGTCTGGGTTCTCCAACACTATATCGACATCTCACAGTATCTCAGAATAGATCCACATTTTGCTTTTGTCTGAATACCTCCTTTCACTCCTGTATCATTGTATTAACATAGGATAGCTAACATAAGTAAAATGAGCAAAAATAATCTCTCTCATTAATTCTGAGGAATATATTTGGATTGATAAGCAAAAGCAAGGTACTCTGTTCAAACTGAGTTTATGAATGGAAAACACTTTTCAACTATTATATGAACCATGTGTCCCTTTCAAAACTTGAATACTCCATGGGAAAAAAATTAAAACTGTCATTATATATAAGGGCACAGACATAGAACTTTATTCCAGTACCTTATGGTATCACGGTGCTAGAAGGAACATGTCCATCATATGAGAAACTGAGGCAGGGTTAGGGATTATTAGCAAGCAACATGAGACAGAAAACAAATAGTAATTTTATGTAATTTACCAATTTATTCTCCCCTGCTGACTTCAGCTTCTCCTGTAATTTCATGGTGGTCTGTCGGATCCTCTCTATCTCCTCCTGCTGTTTAAGAATTAGTTGTCTTTCCTTTCGAGCTGCCTTATTGGCTTCTTGAAGACGTTTAATTTCCGCCTAAGGTTTAAAGAGTTAGGAGAGGGATTGAGATTTGGAGGACACAAGTCCACAGTAATATTTTAAGAAAGCCCAATCATCACATATATCAAAAATAAAAACATACAGTATTTCAAGATAAAAGTAATAATATTGAAAAAATTTTAAATCGTGAAGGAGAAAAAAAAAGAGTCAGATAACCCCATAACGTGCTAAAATAATTTAACATTATCCCTTAATTTTAAATAACTATTACTACAACAGACTAATAATTTCCTGTCCTCCTTTTAATTTTTTTAAAGTATTTGTGGGAGAGAGAGAGAAAGAGAAAGAGAGGAGAGAGAGAGAGAGAAAGAGAGAGATGGAGCATGAGCAAAGGAGGGGCAGAGAAAGAGGGAGACCTAGAATCCAAAGCAAGCTCCAGGCTCTCAGCTGTCAGCACACAGCCCAACGCAGGGCTCAAACTCACGAACTGTGAGATCATGACCTGAGCCAAAGTCAGATGCTTAACCGACTGAGCCACCCAGGCACCCTCCTGTCCCCCTTTTAAACGTAAGATACCCTCCACATTTTTCCATACGGTCTTTACACTTGTTTAATAGCTGCATAACAGATAAAGTAGTTAATGGAACCATTATTCTACTGCTAAACTCGGGCCGCTTGTAATTTTTTTATCATCCCAAAGAATGCTTTCATGCCATAACTGTTTCATACTATGGATTTATGGAGAGATTCCAAAAGGTAGGAGAAACAAGTCAGGGAGGATGAATCATATTACGGCCCTCAAAATCATTTAAAGATTGCTTTCAAAAAAGAACTGTTTCTACTTAAATTGCCACCAGAAACATTTAAGACTTCATTGCACCAAACTCTCCAACCAGGGTATTAAGTTTTCTGTTGGCCATTTAAAAAGTGGGCAAAAGGCGATTCACTTCACTGTTAATAATAGTTAAAATTTAAGAGATTGTCATGGTTTTATCATAAATGTGTTTTAATCTGTGTTCCTATCGCATAATAAAGACAGGAATAATTTGCAACTTATAATTTCTTTTAATCATATTTGATTTTTGGAAACACTGAACATGTAGAGAAGTGCATAAAAATATCTAATTTCTAAAATCTCATATTAATAACTGTTAATATTCTATCATATTTTATCATAGTCTTTATTTTGTGAAGCAATAAAACATTACAGATAAAATCAGTGTATGTCCTCTGCCCTAAGTCCTTACAGGTAATCACTACCATGGTATATATCCTTCCAACACATTCTTTTAAAATTCTTCCACAAATATTTCCACTTACCTGCAAAAAACATTACATTGTTTGGTTTATGTTTTTAAATATTTTAGAAATAATATCACATATTCATATTTTCAATCTTGCTTTATTTGCTAGTCATTACTTTTGATAGCTCTCTGTGTTGACTTATACCTAAGTGCTGCATAACATTGGAGGCATATAATATTTCATGTGTCCATTACCTCTATGTTTGGATAAAGTTGTTGTTTACTATTACAACAATGCTACAATGAAGAGGCTTACATTGTCTGTCTCCTTGGGCACATGTACGGATTTCTCTGGAGCTGAAGTTCTTGAACTAAGGTCCATGGACTCTAGAGGGTTCCCAAGGTCCTTTCAGGGGACTCTCAGGGTCAAACTCTCTTCATAATACTAAGACATTACTTGCCCTTGTTTACTCTTGCTCTCTCGTGAACATACAATAACACTGCATTTTAAAGAAAATAACTATATTTTCAAAAAAAAAAAATTGTGAGAAGAGTAGTATTTAGATTTTTCCAAATCTCTTTAATTGTCTGGCTTGATTTTTTTTTTTTTTTGACATCATGCATTGGTCATTTGGAAAATGTCGGTTCAATCAGTTATGCAGATCTTCCTAATGTTGACGCATTTCATTATACGGTATCAAAAAATCACATTCTTTCTTATCACCACAGATCTCAAAAGTTCTTTAGTATTAGGTGGTGGATAGAAATTGTCCAAAATAATGACTTCTTTTTTTTCTTAAATTTTTTTTTAATGTTTGTTTATTTTTGAGAGAGAGGCAGAGTGAGAACAGGGAGGGGCAGAGAGACAGGGAGACACAGAATCTGAAGCAGACTCTAGGCTCTGAGCTATCAGCCCAAAGCCCAAAGTGGGGCTCGAACTCACAAACTACAAGATCATGACCTGAGCCAAAGTGGGACACTTCACTGACCGAGCCACCCAGTTGCCCCCAAAATAATGACTTCTACTTGAAAGTCTGAATTTTGTCATCGCCAACAAATACTGTCACTGCTGCTTTCTCTAAAGTGACAGGCACATTTTGTTCATTTTTGAGAAAATGACTGTCAAATACCCAAATCTGAATAAACAGATTGCCTCTGAATAATTCTTTCAAGGAAAAATGATATTCATAAAAAAAAAAAAGTAGCTAGTTTAGCTTGCAATTTAAACAACTACACAAATACCTTTCCTTGAGTTAATCACTGTCTTTTGGTATCTAACAAAAGTGCTTACTTCTGGGCTTCCTATTTTTGTCACACAGAGTACGAAAACGACGAGTACTCAAATGTCAACACTGAGTAAAATTAGCAATTTTTACTACTTAAGACATACTCCAGTGAAACTAGCTTTTTTTTTTTTTTTTTTTTTTAGCTTCAAGCGTGAAGCGGTGAAAACTATGACGATTACTAGACAGTTTGGTGCCACTGCCCTGATTTGTGCTAAGGCACTAGCAGATTTACACCATTGTTTTTGTACCACTTAGCACAAATGTCAACACATGGAAAGGGTGAATTCATATCCCACTTTTGGGAAAATAGTTTTGACCTCCTTGATCCATGAAAGGGTACCAGGGACCTGAGAGTTCCATAGAGTACCTTTTGAAAAACTGCTATTATAGGTTAGGCCTGGGTTTCTGAACCAATTAATATATAAATTCACCCAATCCAAATCTAGAAGAGCGAAGAAACTGTCTGAAGGCGGTTCTTGGAGGAAAAGGTTTGCTCTTCTTTTCAGAATAAGCCATAAGGTTGTACAAGCAAACTGCTCACTTTAAAATGGTTAATGGTATAAGTGAAATACTCTTTAAAATGGTTATTCTAAGCTATGTGAATTTTATCTCAAAAAAAAAAAAAACAAGAACATAACATAGGAAAATATGTTCTCTCTTTTTTGGATACAGTTGTACAAAGATATGTGGCCAAATTGGTTATAGCCATCTCACTACCAGTCAAAATAATTCTTACTGATACAACTCTAATATGCTTACTTCAGCAGCACATATACTAAAATTGATACAACTGTAATAAATAACTTAGTACATACGTCTTTCCAAGCTGGTATTTTTATTTCTGTAGGGCAACTTTCCAGGAGTAGACAGTTGGTTCAGAGTATTTTTTGCACATTTACTTAAAAAACATTATGAAGTACTATAAACATGATATGTAGAAAAATTTGTCACTCAAACACCAACCAATGGGATTGAAAGTTTGCCCATATATGTTTCAAATCTTTCTGTTTCAAAAATATATCATTATAGATAAAACTGAACACCCCAATCCCTTCTCCCATTCCCTCCCCAGGAATTTATCATTTTTATATGTACTTTTGTACATGTAAGAGTCCATACGTACAGGAGTGAGCCCATAAAACATACATTTCTGATTCGTGACTTAAAAAATTTATAAGAATGGTATCATACTGTATGTATTCTTTTGCATCCTGCTTTTGTATAAAAGCCAATATTACGATTTTTGATAAAGATCTACTGCTATCACTATCCAACATGATAGCCACAGTTACATGTAGCTATTTAAATTAAAATTAAATAATATTAAAATTTCAGTTTCTCAGTTGCACTAGCCATGTTTTAAATACTTAAAAATTACACGTGGCTAGTAGCTACTGTATCAGACAGCACAGATATAGAACATCAATGTCATTTCAGAAATCTCTATTGAACATTACTGAGATGTAATGCATTCGTTTTCCTGCAGTATTGTACTTTCTGGCAGGAACATGCTTCATTTTATCCATTCTCTTCATGAAAAAATTAAGCTGCTTCCATTTTCCTCTGTACGCATGTGAAAGCATTTCTAGGATTTATACTAAGACACAGAACTGCTGAGTTCTAGATTATATGTGCTATCAATATAACTAGATATAGTGAAACCGCTCTCAAAACGGTTACACCAGTCACCACTCTCACAGGTACACAGACCTGATGTGACAGAACTGGAGACTTAAGAGGCTTCCAATGCAGTATCTCCTTCAAAGCATTTGCCTTTCTTAAGCAGTATAGACAGAAGACTAAGGAGCCAGAAACCTCTCAACAGCAGTCTCTTATACTGGTAAAATAAGTTTACCTAACTTTCTACTGAAATGCCTAGGGGTTACAACCTAGGGTGAATGAAAAAGCAGAGGCCCAGTAGACTGAGGCCTACTAACTCTGCAACCCAACACTAGCCCAGCTCAGTCCCTGAACGGATTAAAGTGAATAGCTGAGCACTCTAACTGCAGGGCAGAGGGAAAAATAAGCCCTCTCTGTGAGAAGATAGCATCATTTGGAGCCTTTGCAGTTACTTACACATTGTCCAGCATTGAATAAAAATTTACTAGACATGCAAAGAAAAAGAATCATATGATAATATAAAATATAAAAACAGTAGCACACACACACACATATGTCCAAAATCTAGTTAGCAGACAAGAAAGTTAAAATGACTATGAATAACGTGTTCAAAAAAATGTGGGAAAACATAGAGAAACTGATGAAAAGGTAAAATCTATTTTAAAAAAAGAAGAAAACAGATGTTACAGAACTAAGAAAAATCACATGAAGAACTCATCAGCTGATTTAACAGAACACATGACAGGAGAGAAGATACAACTAATGAATTCAAAGACAGATCAATAGAAACTTTCCAAATTGAAGCATAGTGTTTTTTTATTTTATTGTTTCTAAAGAGGGTGATATAAAAAAACAGAGTAGAAGAAAGATGTGGTAAATGGTCAAAAGGTCTAACATATTTCTACTTGGAGACTCTGAAGAGAATGAGGGAGAGAGGGGAGCAGAAGCAACACATGAAGAGGTAATTTTCAAAAACTGAAATACAACAAACAACAAATTCAAGAAGCTCAGCAAATCATAAACAGTATAAAGAGAAAAGAAACCACACCTAAGCACATCTTAGTAAAACTAATGAAAAAATCTAAGACAAATTTTGAAAAATGTTTAAAGCAGTCTTTAAAAAAACATTAAGAGGGGCGCCTGGGTGGCGCAGTCGGTTAAGCGTCCGACTTCAGCCAGGTCACGATCTCGCGGTCCGTGAGTTCGAGCCCCGCGTCAGGCTCTGGGCTGATGGCTCAGAGCCTGGAGCCTGTTTCCGATTCTGTGTCTCCCTCTCTCTCTGCCCCTCCCCCGTTCATGCTCTGTCTCTCTCTGTCCCAAAAATAAATAAACGTTGAAAAAAAAAATTTAAAAAAAACAAACAAACAAAAAAAAAAAACATTAAGACAGGGCGCCTGGGTGGCTCATTTGGCTAAGTGTCTGACTCTTGATCTCAGCTCAGGTCATGATTTCACGGTTCAGGGGATCGAGCCCTGTGTTGGGCTCTGTGCTGACAATGAGGAGCCTGCTTGGGATTCTCTCTTTCCCTCTCTCTCTCCCTGCCCCTTCCTTCTTTTCTCTCTCTCTTTCAAAATAAATAAATTTTCTCAAAAAAGTAATTAAACTCAAAAAAGTAATTAAAAAAAACTATTAAGACAACTGACCTCTTCATAAAAACAATAGAAACTAGTAGACAATGGACAATATCTTTTAAAGTGCTGACAGAAAATAATTCCATGCCTAGTAAAAATATCTTTCAAAAACGAAGGTGAAACAAGTACATTTTTAAACTAACAAAAACTGAATGTGCTATCAGCAGGCATGCAGTAAAACATTAGATTCATCAAAATCCAAAGACGTGGGCTCCAAAGCACACTATTAAGTAAGTGAAGGAGCGCCTGGGTGGTTTAGTCGGCTGAGCGTCCGACTTCAGCCGAGGTCATGATCTTGCAGTTTGTGAGTTCAAGCCCCACATCAGGCTGGCTGCTATCAGCATAGAGCCCACTTTGGATCCTGTCATCCCCTCTCTGCCCCTCCCCTGCTTGTGCACTCTGTCTCAAAAATAAACAAATATTTAAAAAAAAAAAAAGGGGAAAACAACCCCACAGAATGAGAGAAAATATTTGTAAATCTAGCTTTTATTCTACTTTATAAACAGAAAGCTACCGTAACCTTGTAAACAGTTATTTCCTTATTTTAACTAAGCATTTTAAGTTATTCTGACACCAATTTTTCCGTATTAAAAACACATAACTTCTTTTTTTTAAAAATTACCAAATTTTTAAAGTTCATATGATCAATGATGTTTCCTGCGTGAACTTAAAAAAAAAAACAACTAGTTGAGTAATAATCCAATATATAACTTAAATGATTAATTTCACAGATGATCCAATATGGTGGCTAGTACCTTGCAACAGGTCAATAAGGGAAAAGAACTAGAATCTACTGAATACTTACCAGACACTCTGAAACACATTTTTCACAGATAATAACAGTTAACATTTATTGGCACTTACCACTGCGCCATGGTCTGTTGTTGTAAGTTTATTATTTGTATTAGTTTATTCCTCCCAACAACCCTACAAAGTATGTTACCATTATTATCCTCAGTTTATAAATAAGGAAACTGAGGCACAAAGAAAGTTAGGTAACTTGTCCAAGGTTATGAAACTAATAATTGGTAGATTTGGAATTTTAACCCAGGCAATCGGACTCTGGAGCTTGAATTTTTAACCACTATACCATGCTACCTCTCCAGGATTCAAATCCTAGGTGTTTCTGAATTCACTGGGCCAAAATATTAGTCAATTTGTAATGAGTATGTCTTAAAAGTCTATTTGGGAAAATACAGACCAAAAAATTAATCCAAATAGACTCAACAAATATCTTAATTTTTAAAATATGCATTTCAGAAGACTATTTAACAAATGAAGGCAGGTTTGACTCTACATTGTATTAAGTTAGCAGTGACACACAATCCTAATTTAAGAGAAACACAGCAGACTACGAAGCAATTTCTGTAATTATAGTAGCATAGGCAAAACGGTGGTACGTATCAACTAAATCTCACTTAAAGTAATAATATGAAAAAGAGATTAGGCAAAATAATAGATCCCACAACATAACTTGCTGTAAATCCTCTTAAACAGTGTTTTTCCTGACATACCTTCTCTTGCTGCAACCTTAAAAGCAAACCACGCTGTTTCTTCCGAAGTGGGGGCATTTTATCATCTTCTCCTTTGTCTCGTAGATGTCTGCAAATATTTCACATTGAGACAAAGAGTAGATTAAATTTCTAATCTAATGTCAAGAATTCTTGACCACTGCAAAGTCTCTAAACTAACATTTTCAAATGTGGAAAACAACTGCTGTACGCAGCAATGGCCATCCCACCAAGTAAATATTTTACTGCACATATAAATATACAAACACTAGACTGGGTCCTTTAAAGATAAAATTGCTTTAAGGAGTTTACAACACAGTAAAGGAATTCAGTATAAAATAACAATCAGTCAAGTGATAAAAGAGAAATGCAAAGAAAATGTTATGAGTAGGAGGTCTCGAAAGCAACAGGATTTAGGGACGACTGCCATATTTCTAGGTTGAGAAACTGGGTTGATCAAATTAAATGAGGAAACAAAAACATCTTTAAAAATCAAAGCGCTTTCTTTTAATGAAAGAAGAAATTAGAAAGTGAAAACTATATTCACTGAAACAACTTACTTTTTCTGATGCTCTAACCAGGCTAATTCAGCCTTAGTTTTCTCCTTCAAGGCCTTCTCACGGAGACGCAGGAGTGAAGACTGGTGAGCTGCCCTCATTTCCTCTTCTTTCATATACTGTCGAACCATCTCCATCGTAAACTTAGAAAAACTATCTTGTCCTCCTGAGAATGGCATGCTCAGCTCCTAAAGTGAAGATTTTATTTCAAGTTTATCATCATCTAAGCCTCTGGAACTTAATTAACGCTGTTAAAAGAGGCATGCACTTATAAACTATGTATACAGAAAGGCTGCCGACCGTGTCAGAGAACATTCTTCAAAAAAGGCACATAAGAGGGAAGAACATTCATCTGCTAATTTATTCAACCAATAACATTTTAACAAACAACTACTGTAAGTCAGGTACTGTCCCAGGGATATAAAGCAGGGTAAGAATTATCCCTGTTACCCAAAAGGCTAACGATTTAGTAAGAATGATAGAAACATAAATTTTTAAATGGAATGAAGTAAGAGTAAAGCAAGTGAAATGCTAGAGACATAACACTGGCTCAGATCCTCGAAGGCCTTTCTATATCATTCCAAGGAATAATAAGTCCTGTGTTGTACTTCGTAAGGAAAGCAAAGCCAGATTCTATAGCAAAAGTATAATATAAAATTGCTATCTTAGGAAAATCATTCCTGGAGATGACAACTGAATTCAAGTACAAAATGTATCCTCATATCTACGAGAGAACACATCCACAACTCTTTATGAAGTAATCTCCACAGGTAAACTGAAGCATACCTTAGCAGAAGACAGTGTTGTCTTTTCTGGAGAAGTTTCATCATCAGAGTCATCATGATGGCCTCTTTTCTTTTCCATGTTAAATCTGCGATGGCTCTCAGAAGGTAGTAAAGATCGAAATGATTTTTCTTCTATTTCATCTTCTGTCATAGATTCATCAAATTTCAGTGAATATTCTGTTGCAATAGAAGTTGAATCTAAAAGAATTTAGAACACGTGGATTTTATCATTGTAACAGTTTTCAGTAAGTATTCAATTTAGTAGCCCTTGCTGTCTCTTTATGGGATGATCTAACATAAATTCATAGAGCTGATCACTAATAATTGTAGGCCTGGAATAGTTCACTTACCTTACAAACAAGGAAAAAAGTCTCTAAACTATCTAAAAACACTAGTACAAGAAATATGGCAAAAGTGTAATATACTTTATATATAAAGAGCTCTTACAAACCAGTTAGGAAACTACTAAGATTCCTACAGAAAAATGAGAAATGGTCATGATCAGATCCTTAAAAAATACAAATGGCCAAACTAAGTAAAGAAACAAAAAAACAAAAAAACAACATTTAATATTGCTAGCAAAGAAATGCAAATTAAAAGTTTTTTAGAACTCATCAATTCCATGCTTAACTTAAAACACAACAGCTCTTTTTAGGTTGGTTCTCGTTTGCCTCTGACATGCACTCCCCTTCTTTTTTGTTTTTGGGCACCATTACTTATTGGTACTACAAGATGCTCCAGGTTCATTTTGCATTTTCCCTGCCCAGTCCTAGAACCAGTCTCATTTCTCCAAAGAGCTCTACTTTCTTTTATTGGACAATATCTAGAAACCATAATTATGGGCACTGGTTACTCTTGTTACTGCTAGAGTATCACGGTTTCTTCACCCTGTCAATGAACAGAGCTAGGTAATATACGCATGTATACTAGCCCGTGCACACACATAATCTCTCTCTCTCTCTCTCTCTCTCTCTCTCTCTCTCTCTCACACACACACACACAAATTGTTCTTGTATCTATCCACCCATCTAAAGACGGATTCACACTGATGTTACTGAGTCCAGCACCACAGGATTCATTCTAGTCTTCTTTTCTTGTGTATCTAACATCCTTTTCCAACATGAAGAAACTTGACCCCTACCATCATCCAACGTCCGTTTCCTTATTCGTTCAATCCTAATACATATGTAAAGAACTGTGAACTTGTACCCCTGTGAAAAGCTCATTTACCAATCAGAATATACTTTATATACTGTTCCTTTTATATTTAATAGGCTTACAATTTCTACTCAAAAATTCCGTTTTCCAAATTTACTTAGGTCAGCTCCTCTTCCTTCCACTCTCTTCAATGTGGTCATGCTATACATTTCTAATAAAGTTAAGATTCATTAGTCACAGACTGCATTCCATCCTAGATCCCCCAACATCCTGGTTGATGTGTGTGTATTTAGTATGCACACACTAAAGTTTGCTCTTTGTGATGTACATACAGCTCTAGGGTTTTGACAAATGCACAGTATCAGTCAATAAATAAAAGAACCATACAGGACATCCCTTATATGACATTTGCTTCACACTAAAAGTTCTCCCATGCAACCTCTTTGTAGTTAACCACTTCCTCTTCTATCTAACACCTGGGAACCATTAATCTGTTTTCCATCCCTAAAGTTTTGCCTATTCCAGAATGTCATATAAATGGAATCATATGATATGTAGCCTTTTGGGGCTTGCTTCTTTCACTTCACTTAAAATTCATTCATGATGTTGCCTGTTCCTTTTAATTGCTAAATAGTGTTACACCAGTTTGCTTATTCTCCTCATAAGACATCTTCCAATTGTTAGCAATTATGAAAAATGGTGCTATGAACATTAGTGTATAGGCTCTTGTGAGGACCTAAGTTTTCAATATGCTTGCCTAGGCATATTGATTGCTGGGTCACTATAAGATATGTGAAAATGTCTTACAAAATAGCCATACCATTTGGCATTCTCACCAGCAATGAATTCAAGTTCCTGTTGCTCTGCATCCTTGCATATTTTGTTGTCAGGTTTTTGGATTTTAACCATTCTAAAAGGCATGTGTACATTCTTGTTGTGATTTTAATTTTCCACTCCCTGATGACACATGATATTGAATACCTTTCCTAAGTCTATTTGCCATTTGTAGAATTTCTTCAATGAAGTGTCTGTTCAGATCTTATGCACATTGCTTAATAGGGTTGTTGATTTTCTTGTTGTTGAGTTTTAAGAGTCCTTTATATAAGTCTGGATGTTAAGTCCTTTATCCAACATGTGATTTACAAATATTTCTAACAGTCTGCGGCTTATCTTTTTAATTCTCTTAACAGTGTCTTTCACAGAGCAGTTTTTTAATTTTGATAAAGTATACCAATTTTTTCTCTCATGGATTGTATTTTTGGTGTCGTATCTAAGAAATCACTGCCAAATAAAAGGTGACCTGGATTTTCTCCTGGTTTCTTCTACATACTGGTTTTCAATAGGGTTTAGTTTCTTTGGATCTTGGCTGTCCTGTGAATTCTAGTTGCCTCAGTCTCTCCACACTCCTAACTCTACTTCTTCAATTCAGAAAGGCTGCTGGGCTTCACGCTGTGCAGCCGGGAGACTCCCCTCAGGCAGTAAGCCCAGACAATCTCAGTGCTCCTCTCACCTGCTTTCCATCTCTCATGAATTGACAGCATTCACTGCCTGATATTCAATGTCTTAAAAATACTTACTTCACATGTTTTGTCTGATACTTGTTTTAGGAGGGAGGGTAAACCTGGTCCTATTCCTCCCTTGTGGCCAGAAGTAGAAGTCCAAGTAATTTAATTTTATACTGTTTAAACAAGTTAAATCTATCAAGAAGTCATGGTTCAACACATTTCAAATTAGTCACTTGACAATTCTACATTTGCAGGTACTGGCACCATGGCAAACACTTGAGAACAACATTAAACAAGTCACAGATGGTTACATCTACTCCTTCTGAGGCTCATGGACACTTTCAATAAATAAATCGGTCTTCGCCACTATAATCACAAACAACTGTTATTAAGATAAAATTTTGCTGGGGTTAAATTCATCCTATAGGAGGAACTTAACAAATAATTTCTTTATTGTTTTCCTCTATCCTTTATTTCTCTCTTTATGTGGAAGGTGTCATTATGAAGTCTGATCCTAAAATGAATTTCGTTACTCTTTAATTCAGTAATCCATAAAACATTTTCGAAAACATTCTGAAAAACATTCATCGATCAGTGTAAAAATATGAGCATGCCTCTTGATATTTAATACTATTATATTAGTCTGCTTGGATTACTATAATAGAACACCACAGACCTCTGGCTTAAACAAACAACAGAAATTTATTTCCTCACAGTTCTGGAGGGTGGAATCCAAGATCAAGGTGCCAACTGGCTTGGTTTCTGATAAAACCGTTCTTAACTTGCAGCTTGATGCCTTCTGTGTCCTCACAAGGCCTTTTCTCTGTGCATGTGCATGCCTGGGGTCTTCTTCTTACCAGAACATAAGTGCCCACTCTTCTGACCTCACTTAACTTTAATTACTTCCTTAAAGGCCCTATCTTCAAATAAAGTCACATTGGAAGTTAGAACTTCAACATATGAATTTTGAGAGGATACAGTTCAGTCCATAACATCCCATCCTCTGGTTCCCCCAAATTAATTCCTTCTTGCACTCAAAACACACTCACCCATCCTAAGAGCCCTCAGAGTCTTAACCCATTCCAACACCAACTACAAGTCTAAAGTCTCATCTAAATATCATCTAAATCAGGTATCCATGAGACTCAAGGTATGATTCATCCTGAGGTAAAATTCCTTTTTAGTTGCGGACCTTTGATACAAGACCCAGTTATGTGCTTCCAAAATACAATGGTGGGAAAGGCATAAAATAGACAATCCCATTCCAAAAGGGATAAATGAGAAAGAAGGGTGATGGGTCTCAGGCTAGTCCAAGACTCCAGTGGAGCAAATTCCATTAGATCTTAAGGCTCAAGAATGACCCTCTTTGGCCAGATGCTCTGCCCTCAAGCCCACTGGGGTGGCCTTGCCTTCTTACCTCTGTGGGCAGAAGCATCTCCTCGGCCACTGGAAATAGTTTGCTCCTGAGGCTGAGAGCAAGGGCAGCCTGGACAACTGAAACCAAGGAGGTGGCCCCATACTCAAATCAATGAGGAGACAGCCTTGCCATGTGGGTTGTATGGCCTGGGCCTGTGGTGGCAATGGCTGCCCTGCTGATCTCTGAATCACCCTCAGGGTCATTCTTTCCTTGTTTTAAAGGATAAGGCATGTTTACAACCTAGCTCTACCGTCTCATCTGGTAGAATCCCAGAACTCTGAAAGCCTTCCTACAATTTCATCCCATCTCTGTGCTCTTTAGTCCTAACTGGCAGTCTCTCTACTCATATAATCCCATCTCTATTCCTGGCTTCTGCTGAGATGGCTGCTTAAATCCAGGGGTAATCTCTTTATGGAGTGATTATCCAGTCACATCCTTGGTGTTCTCTCCAGAACATGCTTTCTCATTTTTCACAATAGGGATAGTCTGAGAATTTTCCAAATCTTCAAGTTCTGGTTCCTTTTTTAACAATTCCTTCAATTTATCTCTCCTCTCACATTTTACTATAAGCAGTAAGGAGAAACTAGGCCATGCCTTCAACACCTTACTTAGAAATTCCCTCCGCTAACTATCCACGTTCATCTCTTTTAACTTTTGCTTTCCACAAAAAGCTAGAACACGGTTCAGCCAAGTTCTTTGCCAGTTTATAACAAGGACTGCTTTTCTGCCAGTTTCCAATACCAAATTCCTAATTTCCATCTTCATCAGACTTCATCAGAATCATTTTTAACATCCATATTCCTGCCAATAGTCTCTGCAAGGCAACGCGGGCTTTTTCTCACATGCACCTCAACACTCTTCTTGCCTCTAATCATTACCCAGTTCTAAAGCCACTTCCACATTTTTGATACTTGTTACAGCAGCACCCCATTTCTGGGTAATAAGAGCTATATTCATTAGCTAGATTGTATTTGTACTTCTGGGTAACAAGATCTGCATTAATTGTTAACCATTAATTATAGACTGCTTATGCATAAATTATATTCATTATAAAATTACCAAAAAAAATTTAAGGGATGAGAAAAATCAAAATTGAAAAATCTTCTTGTACTCTCAAGACTGCCTTGCCCATCCTGCTCTGAAGACAACAGTTCTAGACCATTAATCAAATACACTGCTTGAGAGCCAGTCATTAAAAAAAAAGATCCTTAAAGGTGTCATCTGTTGCCAAATTCTGTTTTCTTCATTATGTTGTTTACTACCCATGATTTGATAGGGATACACCTCTTGTTTATGATCCAGGAAGACGTAACTAATGAGTTTTAATTTAGTTACTATATCTGACATTATCATTATCTATAAGAAATTGTATCCTTATTATATTATCTAAAATGTAAAGTTCTAATAATGTATTCTGTTTTTATGATTATATTATATATTGATAATAGGATATAAGAAATTTTTTTTAATATCTATTTTCCATTCACATGCATGCTGTCCTAGATTTACTTTGCCTCCACCCTTAGGATTATGACACACATTCGTGTTTTCTTTTTTTATATGAAATTTATTGTCAAATTGGTTTCCATACAACACCCAGTGCTCATCTCAACAGGTGCCCTCCTCAATACCCCTCACCCACCCTCTCCTCCCTCCCACCCCCCATCAACCCTCAGTTTGTTCTCAGTTTGTAAGAGTCTCTTATGGTTTGGCTCCCTCCCTCTCTAACTTTTTTTTTCCTTCCCCTCCCCCATGGTCTTCTGTTAAATTTCTCAGGTTCCACATAGTGAAAACATATGGTATCTGTCTTTCTCTGTATGACTTATTCACTTAGCGTAACACTCTCCAATTCCATCCACATTGCTACAAAAGGCCAGATTTCATTCTTTCTCATTGCCACGAAGTATTCCGTTGTGTATATAAACCACAATTTCTTTATCCATTCATCAGTTGATGGACATTTAGGCTCTTTCCATAATTTGGCTATTGTTGGGAGTGCTGCTATAAACATTGGGGTACAAGTGCCCCTAGGCATCAGTACTCCTGTATCCCTTGGGTAAATTCCACTGCTGTTGTTTAACATAGTGTTGGAAGTTATAGCATCAGCAATCAGACAACATAAGGAAATCAAAGGCATCAAAATTGGCAAAGATGAAGTCAAACTTTCACTTTTTGCAGATGACATGATATTATACATGGAAAACCCGATAGACTAACCAAAAGTCTACTAGAACTGATCCATGAACTCAGCAAAGTCACAGGATACAAAATCAATGTACAGAAATCAGTTGTATTCTTATACACTAATAATGAAGCAACAGAAAGACAAATAAAGAAACTGATCCCATTCACAATTGCACCAAGAATCATAAAATACCTATGAATAAACCTAACCAAACATATAAAAGATCTGTATGCTGAAAACTATAGAAAGCTTATGAAGGAACTTGAAGAAAATATAAAGAAATGGAAAAATATTCCATACTCATGGATTGGTAGAATAAATATTGTTAAAATGTCAATACTACCCAAAGCTATCTACACATTCAGTGCAATCCCAACCAAAATTGCACCAGCATTCTTCTCAAAGCTAGAGCAAGCAATCCTAAAATTTGTATGGAACCACAAAAGACCCCAAATAGCCAAAGTAATATTGAAGAAGACCAAAGCAGGAGGCATCACAATCCCAGACTTATTCTCTACTACAAAGCTGTAATCATCAAGACAGCATGGTATTGGCACACACAATCGTGTTTAAAATACTGGCAAGCGGGGGGCGCCTGGGTGGCTCAGTCGGTTAAGCATCCTACTTCGGCTCAGGTCATAATCTCACAGTTTGTGAGTTTGAGGCCTGTGTCAGGCTCTGTGCTGACAGCTCAGAGCCTGGAGCCTGCTTTGGATTCTGTGTTTCCCTCTCTCTCTGCCCCTCCCCGGCTTGCACTCTGTCTTTCTCTCTCTTTTTCAAAAATAAATAAACATTAAAATAAAATAAAATAAAATAAAATAAAATAAAATAAAATAAAATAAAATAAAATAAAATAAAATAAAATAAAATAAAATAAAATAAAATAAAAAATAAAATACTGGCAAGGGTAACTGACATAACATGTAACCTTGAAATCGTTTCACCTGGATACATTTAATATCAGATACACACACACACACACACGCTATCATGTTCTAAGCATATCAACTAGCTCAGCCACAAACATCTCCAAGGGCTCTGGAAGCTTCCCCAAACAAATAACTACACACACACGTGCAAGGAATGTTACCTTTCTCATCAGGAAGAGAGGGTGCACTGTCACTTCGTAGAGAATCATCTGCAGCGGTCTGAACCTGTTCATCAATAGAACTCTCCATCTTTTCACCATGAAGCTTCCTCTCATTTTCCTTAGAAGATAGAACTGAGGGACTTTCTTGACGGCTGCTACCACTGCTACTTCTGTTTATAGATATTATGGAAACAAACCAAAAAAAAGGGGGGGTGAGAAAGTAAGGTTCATTACTTCAAAGTAAACTTATTTGACTAAGGGAGTGTGTCTTATGATCAAGATATGAATGATGAAAGATGTAACACAAAACATAAAATGCTAAATAGAGAAAAGTCCGAGAAGAAACTGTTTTAGGAAAGATGAGTAGGGGAGAGGAAGGTTTGACTGTTAAATAGTCATGGGAGGCAACCACAATTCTCAGGCTATCACTTTTCTTCCCCCTTCATTGTAAAATCAAGCTACTGGGAAAAGGGGCTTCTGCTTGGCTATTTCAACTTTTCCACAACATCACAATTAATCACAATCTGCTTCAATCCCAACTACTCTACTAGAACTGTTTTGTAATCTCTACCTGAACTTCAATTGCCAAATCTAATAGATAATTCTTCTGCAACAGTATATGGTGTTGATCTCTACCTCCTTCTTTATAACCTCCACTTGCAAAAGCAAATGTAGTAAAATGTTAACATCGGTGCAATGTGGATAAAAGATATTAACTCTGTATTATTCTTGCAACATTTCTGTAAGCTCAAAATTATATCAAAACTAAATGTCAAATAAAAGACTCTCCTTTGTTACACTCTCTGATTCTATTCTCACCAGCTTTTCTTCCTTTCTTCCGAACAAGTTTTTCTGCTTCTTTCACTTCCTTTTAAATTTTCCTGGCTTTCCTTAAAATGATGGTGACTCCCAGTGTTTTGTTTTTGGTCCCTTTGTGTTTTATGCTACATACTCTCTTTGGCAATCTTATGTATCTCTATAATCTTCTTTTAACTTGTTTTATTTTTTATCTAATTACATCCAAATTAGTAAGCATATAGTGCAACAATGATTTCAGGAGTAGATGCCTTAGCGCCCCTTACCCATTTAGCCCATCCCCCCTCACACACCCCCTCCAGTAACCCTCTGTTTGTTCTCCATATTTATGAGTCTCTTCTGTTTTGTCCCCCTCCCTGTTTTTATATTATTTTTGTTTCCCTTCCCTTATGTTCATCTGTTTTGTCTCTTAAAGTCCTCATATGAGTGAAGTCATATGATTTTTGTTTTTCTCTGACTAATTTCATTTAGCATAATACCCTCCAGTTCCATCCACATAGTTGCAAATGGCAAGATTTCATTCTTTCTGATTGCCAATTAATACTCCAGTGTGTATATATACCACATCTTCTTTAGCCATTCATCCATTGATGGACATTTGGGCTCTTTCCACACTTCGGCTATTGTTGATAGTGCTGCTCTAAACATGGGGGTGCATGTGTCCCTTCGAAACAGCACACATATATCCCGTGGATAAACGCCTAGTAGTGCAATTGCTGGGTCGTAGGGTAGTTCTATTTTTAGTTTCTTGAGGAACCTCCAAACTGTTTTCCAGAGTGGTTGTACCAGCTTGCATTTCCACCAACAATGCAAAAGAGATCCTCTTTCTCCATATCCTCGCCAACATCTGTTGTTGCCTGAGTTGTTAATTTAGCCATTCTGACAGGTGGTAAGGTGGTATCTCATTGTGGTTTTGATTTGTATTTCCCTGATGATGAGTGATGAGCATTTTTTCATGTGTCAGTTGGCCATCTGGATGCCTTCTTTGGAGAAGTGTCTATTCATGTCTTTTGCCCATTTCTTCACTGGATTATTTTTTTTTCGGTGTTGAGTTTGAGAAGTTCTTTATAGATTTTGGATACTAAGCCTTTATCTGATATGTCACTTGCAAATATCTTCTCCCATTCTGTCAGTTGTCTTTTAGCTTTGCTGATTGTTTCCCTCACTGTGCAGAAGCTTTTTATTTTGATGAGGTCCCAATAGTTCAATTTTGCTTTTGTTTCCCTTGCCTCCAGAGACGTGTTGAGTAAGAAGCTGCTGTGGCCAAGATCAAAGAGGTTTTTGCCTGCTTTCTCCTCGAGGATTTTGATGGCTTCCTGTCTTACATTTAGGTCTTTCATCCATTTTGAGTTTATTTTTCTGTATGGTGTAAGAAAGTGGTCCAGGTGCATTCTTGTGCATGTCACTGTCCAGATTTCCCAGCACCACTTGCTGAAGAGACTGTCTTGATTCCATTGGATATTCTTTCTTGCTTTGTCAAAGATTAGTTGGCCATACGTTTGTGGGTCCATTTCTGGGTTCTCTATTCTGTTCCATTGATCTGAGTGTCTGTTCTTGTGCCAGTACCATACTGTCTTGATGATTACAGCTTTGTAATACAGCTTGAAGTCTGGGATTGTGATGCCTCCTGATTTGGTTTTCTTTTTCAAGATTGCTTTGGCTATTAGGAACTTTTCTGGTTCCATACAAATTGTAGGATTATTTGTTCTAGCTCTGTGAAGAATGCTGGTGTTATTTTGATAGGGATTATGCATCTCTATAATTTTAACTATGGTCATTTAGATTGAGCCTCATATCTGTATCAGCTAGCTTTGTCCTTCCCCTGACTTTAAGCCTTAAATTTCCAAATGCTCAGCAAACTTGTTTTCGAAGTCAGTGTTTTCCTTTCTTCCCCTTTGCTTTCCTAAGTTTATTCATTCATTTAAATATACATGGATAGACATAGCCAATCACAAGCTGTGTTTTGAGAGCCTCTGCGTGAGTTCTCTCCTTTTCTGAAATGCCCTTCCTTCCCTCTCTGCCTAATAAACTGCTAATTTAAGACTCAGTTCAAGTATCATTTCTGCAAAGTGCTTGTGGATACCTTCTCCCACTCCCAAGGAAGATTTGGTCACCTCTGTATCTGTATTTTTTTTTTTTAATTTTTTTTTTTCAACGTTTATTTATTTTTGGGACAGAGAGAGACAGAGCATGAACGGGGGAGGGGCAGAGAGAGAGGGAGACACAGAATCGGAAACAGGCTCCAGGCTCCGAGCCATCAGCCCAGAGCCCGACGCGGGGCTCGAACTCCCGGACCGCGAGATCGTGACCTGGCTGAAGTCGGACGCCTAACCGACTGCGCCACCCAGGCGCCCCTGTATCTGTATTTATACTGGGTTTTTTTGTGTAGGTTTCTAAAATAGTATTTATCAGAATATTGTGCAATTATATGTCCAGTTTAATAATGTTTTTGAAAGTATAAATCCTATAATATAGCTATAAGGTAAAAGATATAATGCAGGAGCCAGCAAGTGCTTTAAAGTCAGAAGGATATGGGATTAACCTCGGTTATTCCATTCAGCAGTATGTACCAGTAATCACTCACTCTGCTCCTCTCCTGCTCACGCTTTGTCTCTGTCTCTCTCTCTCAAAAATGAATAAACTTGAAAAAAAAAAAAGCAAATTGACTGAAAATTTTAGAAAAATCACCTAGTTACCATGTGGTTGTACAGAGACTGGGGAAAGGTAAGAGAACAGGGAAACCTATTAGGGATCCCCTGCAGTAACCCAGTGGACAGTGGACAGCCTAATGAACAAAGTATCAGTGAAGCTTAAATGAAAATCATACAGCTCCAGAGATATAGCAGATACTTAATACCCAACAATAATGCTTTTTAGTCTCATGACTTTATTTTTTGGTATTATTTATTTTTGAGAGACAGAGAGCACAAGCAGGGGAGGGTCAGAGAGAGAGGGATACACAGAATCTGAAGCAGGCTCCAGGCTCTGAGCTGTCAGCACAGAGCCCAACGCGGGGCTAGAACCCACAAACTGTGAGAACATGACCTGAGCCGAAGTAGGACGCTTAACCAACTGAGCTACCCACGCACCCGTCATGACTTAATTTTTTTAATTGACGTTTTACTTTGACAATGTGGGTATCCTACCTGGAGGAATGCTAGAAAAGTGGCTTTGAAAATCTTCTAACCCAAGGACAGAATTGAAAACTACAGATATTAATACCACGCAAGAACCAATGACTAAGTATTCGATCTTCTTTTATGATGATAAAAATTAGTAGATGCAGTAATGTCAAGAAATATGGATGTTAGCAAAGCAATGGACAATAAACATAGACCTTGGAGCCAGATAAACCAAGGTTCAATTCCTTGGTGTGCCACTATCTATGTGACCTTGGGTGAGTTTCTAACAGCTCCATGAGCCTCTGTTCCCTACTATAAAATGAGGGCAGTATCTGTTTTGGAAGGTGGTTAAAATTAAACGTAGGAAAAACAAACTTACATAGTGCTTGTACAATGCAGACTCCCAAGGAATGGTAGTTACATTACTACAAGGAGCAACTATTTTATAAATCAGCTAATCAAATGGGGAAGTCCGAACTTTGAAGGGGAAAAAACTATTTCATATAAAGAAATGAGATTAAAAGTAAAAAAGAAAAAGCAATGTCTAAGCCATTTATCAGATTTTACTAAATCATACTGTTTTTACCTTCGATCATGATTCTTATATCTTGATGACTCAGAATAACTATCATATGAAGGGGAATACTTCTGATGCTTTGAGTCAAGGGTCCCTTCTTTACTCTGGGAGAGTGAAACAGATGGACTTTTCCTACAAAGACAAAAAAACCTGATTAAATATTTAAAGCCTCTAATAAGAGAAGGGCTTTAAAAACCATTTAACATCAATACGAGATAAAATCTTGAATAAACAGAAATTCTGAAACAGCTATTACAAAGTATCTGAGAAAGGCATTCATGCATAGAAAATAGTATCTTCTGCTTTATGACAAATAAACCCAAATCACCCCAGGTATCAATAAATATAAATAGCCTTAAAATTGATGAATCAGAGACGGTCAAAATGTGATGTGAAAAAAAAAAACACACAAGCATGATCACATCACCCAGGCTGCCTAAAAATTCTCAAATGACTTTTCATTGTTCCTAGAATAAACTCCAAAATCCTCTGGGTCTGCAATGCCTTACCATACTCCGGTCCCTGCACTATCTCCTACCATTCTCCCCTTTGCTCTCTGCCTCCAGTCCCATTAGTCTTCCCTCATTTTCTCTTCCTACCTTTGCGTGTACTGACCTGTCTATTCTTTATCTCCTTTACATCACCCACTCCTTCTCACCCACTAGATCTCCCCATAACTTTACTTCCTCAGGAAAATCTTCTCTGATGTCCCTGCATCCCCAAGCTATTCAAATTCCTTTGTCACATATCTCAGGGACATATGTTCTTTTCTCTTGTAACACTTAACCTGTTTGTAAGTGTGACTTCACTTAAGTGAATATTTGATTACAATATCTATCTCCCCCCCAAACTGTATGTCTGTAACTATATTCCCAGTACGCACAACAGTGCCTGGGACATAGTAGACACTCATTGCACATTTGGCGAATGACTGAATATTAACCTATCTGCTTCAGCTCTGGTCCTCAGCTGTTTCACGAAGTCGGGAGCATGCTGCCGCTGGTGGTCATACAGCGTTGCTAGGGGAGCTCCTGAAGCAGTAATGGCATCTGAGATATGAGTCCGAGTCAACTCTGCCATCTAAATAAGAACACACACAAGGCAAAAGCAGACATTAAAAAATGGTAACATCACAGAAACTGAGAAGGAGCATAGTGTCTTTGAAAGGTCACTGGATTGAGGGGCGCTTAGGTGGCTCAGTCGGTTGAGCATCCGGCTCAGGTCATGATCTCACAGTTTGTGAGTTTGAGCCCCGCGTCAGACTCTGTGCTGACAGCTCAGAGCCTGGAGCCTGCTTTGGATTCCGTGTCTCCCTCTCTCTCTGCCCCTCCGCCACTCACACTCTCTCTCTCTCCCTCAAAAATAAATAAACATTAAAAAAAAAAATTAAAAAAAAAAAAAGAAAGGTCACTGGATTGAGAGCAAGTTAATTCTGCCATAATAGGTAAAGTGCCGTGGGCAAGTCATTTAGACTCTTTTAGTCTCAATAGCTTCCTTATAAAAACAAAGAGTTGGATGGAGCACATGATTTCTAAGGGTTCATCCAGTTACAGCACTATGAATTAAGACAAAACCTTCAAGTCATATAATAGGCCACAGTAAACCAAAAATTAAATCTTCCTTCAAGAATCAATTCAATTACTACTTCCTATCTGTTTTCTGACCTACAATGTCAAGTGTTTTCCCTATTATTAGGCACTTCTGCGAAGGCTCCATGTATTACTCATCTGGTATTTATTCAGTCACTGCCTTGACAACTTGAAGCGTTTTTGAAATCTTTGTTAGTGTTGTCTAAAATTTTCTTAAAATAATTCAAACTTATTTGCACAATCCCACTGTACCCAACACAGTAGGTTTGTGGCTTTTTAGTAACATCCACATGCAGCCAAAAATCCATGCATAACTTTTGACTTCCCCAGAATTGAACTACTAATAGTCTACTGTTGACTAGAAGCCTTACCACTAACATAAAGGTGATTCACACATATTTGGGACATTATATACATTATACACTACATTGTATATATGTATAATTGGGTATATATGTATAATTCTTACAATACAGTAAGCTACAGGAAAGAAAATGTTATGAAGAAAATCCTAAGGAAGAAAAATTACATTTATAGTACCGTAAGGTATTTGTCAAAAAAATTTGTAATTGACCTTTACAGTTCAAATGCATGTTTTTCAAGAGTCAACTGTATTCTTTATTTTTTAAAGTTTATTTATTGAGAGAGAGAGAGAGGAGGAGGAGGAGAGGGAGAGAGGGGGGGGGGGGGAGCATCCCAAGCAGGCTCCGCAATAGTGCAGAGCCTGACACAGGACTTCATCCCACCCATAAGATCATGACCTGACCCAAAATTGAGAGTCAGACGCCTAACCCACTGGGTCAACCCGGCGTCCTAAGAGTCAGCTGTAATCTATTTCTTGATTATGGTGGCATTTATAGGGATGGATAGATAAAAAAGACACAGATATATATATAGATATGGTAGCTACATCTATTTGACAAATATATCTTACATATGTATCAAAACTCATCAAACAGTATACTTATAATGGATATATTTTATTATTAGTAAATTATACATCATAAAATCAGTATATATATTTGAAAGATTTTATTTTTGTATGTATGTATGTATTTGAGAGAGAAAGAGAGAGCAGGGGACAGGCAATGGAAGAGGGAGAGAGAAAGGATCTTAAGCAGCCCCACGTCCAGCACGGAGCCTGACACAGGGCACCATCTCACCCCCATGAGATTGGGACCTGAGCTGAAATCAAGAGTCAGACACTTAACCAAATGAGCCACCCATGCCTCATAAAGTCAATATATTTTTTAAAAGCTTACTCTAGGACAGACATTTAGAGTTTCTCCATCTTTTTTTCCAGCGTCTGTATCACTCACAAGTATAATATACTACAATAAATGGTGCCTCTTAATTCAATAGTGTATGGCTCCCACTGAAAGTCACTGATTAAAAGTATGTATTTGCGGGGCACCTTGGTGGCTCAGTCGGTTGAGCATCTGACTTCGGGTCAGGTCATGATCTCGTGGTTCATGAGTTCGAGCCCCACGTCGGGCTTTGTGCTGACAGCTCGGAGCCTGGAGCCTGAAGCTTCGGATTCTGTGTCTCCCTCTCTCTCTCTGCCCCTCCCCTGGTTGCACTCTGTCTCTCTCTCTCTCTCAAAAGTAAACATTAAAAAAAAAATTTAAATAAATAAATAAAATAAATCTTTGAAAAAAAGAAAGTATGTATTTGCTAGATGTTAGAAACCCATTACGGTGAAGACCAAATTTACTCAGCATGACTAAAAAGAAAAGGGCTCTCAATGGCTCTTACTTCACAGATTTGGCGAGCTGCATCTGTGGTGAGGCGAGCAGTCTCTGTTTGCTGAGCAGCTATTTTACAAGTTGCTTCCTGCAGGACTTCAGTGACTTCCCGCTGTGATTTGACCACCTGCTGTAATGATTCTGCATGGACCTGAAAATAAAAAGGAGTAAAAAGAGAGCTTATGTTATGTTATGTCACAGTCTCTCCCTACCCCAAATTAGCTTTAATCTGTAAAATTGTTTCATGGATCAAATGCCTTGTAAAATAAAACATTAGACTATTATCTGGGTTTCTTGTCTTAAAATCTAGAGTCTTAAAATCACTGCTGGAGTTTAATTTTTAACTCCAGTGTTCGTGAGTTGAGGTTTCTTTAAACAAGTAACTGCTATGTACCTCAGTTGCCGCTTCTCTAAATTGGGGATAAATCCTGACTAATTTATTTCACAGGAATCAAATGACAGGAAATTACCCCATATGGCATAACGTATGAAAGCACTATTATTTACATCTTTTCTTTTATACTCCTATATAATTAAAAGAATACTAACACCATTTCAAAGATACAAATTTAGGTACAAATAACCAGTACCTGTTGCAAAAATAAGTACCTGAGCTGCTTTGTTTCGGGTTTCTTCTAATTGTCTCTGACACTCCAGAGCCTCTTGTTCAGCCTTCAATTTCAAAAGGGCCAAGTCTCTTTCATGGCGTTGCTGCTGTGCCTTCAAAAGAAAAAAATGATCAACTATTAATTCTAAGACGCTAAACTATTTTAACACAATGACTGTATTACACGTAATGCTATTTTCCTAACACAAATTTTTTGAAGCAACCAATGAGAGCTTAAAGGAAAGACAGCAAATAGGATGGACACAAATCATTTATCAAAGACTTAACGACCACCTACTATGTGTCAAATAATGTAGTAATATAAAAAATTTCCAAGGCACACAGGACTAAGAACTCATACTAAAAAGCTGGATTCAAAGCAAAATCGATAGTACCTAACTCTTTAGAAGAGATTAAAATGTCCTATGTGTGAACATAAAGATAACACCTCACATCTCAGAATTTTATGATTCCTTTATTTTGGCTGTGAAGGAGCAGTTTCATAAAAATGCTGCCCCAAAGAAGGTCTCCTTCTCACCAGGACCCTTTGTTTCCATTATTCCATACAATGCTACCTATAAATTTATATTTTTTTCATTGGTTCTGGAATAATGCTAAATGTAGGTTTTCTAAAGGTGGTGAGGCTGTATATAAAGTTATACAATGCCCTGCACAAATACGAAAGCCCAGAATTATAATTATATTCATAAAATGGTAGAAAAACTCAGTGCTTTTTTGGATTCCTAGGTAAACATGGCTCTGGGGTCATTTCTCCATTCCAGTGACATAACCACCATAGTCGTTATAAGTCCCCCCCCCCTTCTCCTGAAGGGAACACTTGGAAATGTCTGGGAAATTTTTGCTGTCATGACTGGACAGTACTACTGTCATTTGTTGGGAGAGGTGCAGGAATGCTGAACTTCTTGCAAAGTATGGGACAATTCCACACAAAGAACACTCTTTAGATATTTGGGAAGGAACAACTACAAAATAAAATCGGGAAAAAAAAACTATTTACAACAGCACCAAAAGACATAAAATATTTGGGAAGAAATTTAAAAATGTGTAAGATCTTGGGGCATCTGGGTGGCCCAGTAGGATAAGTGACCAACTCTTGATTTTGGCTCAAGTCATGATTTCGCAGTTCGTGAGTTTGAGCCCCACATCAGGCTCTGTGCTGATGGTGCAGAGCCTGCTTGGGATTCTCCCTCTCTCCTCTCTCTGCCCCTCCTATGTTCTCTCTCTCTCTCTCTCTCTCTCTCTCTCTCTCTCAAAATAAGTAAAATAAACTTTTAAAAACATTTTTTAAATGTGTAAGATCTTTACACTGAAAATTACGTTGCTGAAATATTTTTAAAACCTAAGTAGACACAGATACCACATTCATGAATTAGAAAATGCCACTGTTAAGATATAAAGTTTTGAGAATGTAAGCTGGTGCAGCCACTCTGGAAAACGGTATAGAGGTTCCTCAGAAAACTAAAAATAGAACTACAGCCTAGCAATTGCACTACTAGGTATTTATCCAAGGGATACAGGTGTGCTGTTTCAAAAGGACACGTGCACCCCCATGTTTATAGCAGCACTATCAACAATAGCCCAAGTATGGAAAGAGCCCAAATGTCCATCAACAGATGAATGGATAAAGAAGATGTGGTATTGGTATATATATGTGTGTGTGTATACACACACACACACACACACACACACACACACACACAAAGGAGTATTACTCGGCAATCAAAAAGAATGGAATCTTGCCATTTGCAACTACGTGGATGGAACTGGAGGGTATTATGCTAAGTGAAAGTAGGGCAAGACAAGTATCATATGACTTCACTCATATGAGGACTTTAAGAGACAAAACAGATGAACATAAAGGAAGGGAAGCAAAAATCATATAAAAACAGGGAGGGGGACAAAACATAAGAGGCTCTTCAATATGGAAAACAAACAGAGGGTTACTGGAGGAGGTGTGGGGGGGGGACAGGCTAAATGGGTAAAGGGCACTAAGGCATCTACTCCTGAAATCATTGTTGCACTATATGCTAACTAATTTGGATGTAAATTTAAAAAATTAAATTAAATTAAAAAAAAATTTTTAATGTTATATAGCACAGAAAAAAAAAACTATAAAGTCTACCCCCAAATTGATCTGATTCTTTTTTTTTTAATAATTTTTTTAAATAAGATTTCATAACTTGGGCATTACACTTAATTGAGATTTCTAGATTTTCTTGGAAATCATCTATAGATTCAATGCCATTCAAATCAAAATTATACCAGGCATTTTTTTTCCTTTCCTTTTTTTTTTTTTTTTTGTATGAACTGATAAACTGATTGTAAAAGTTATGTAGAAATGTAAAAAAAAAAAAAAAACCTACAATGGCCAAAACCACCTTGAGAAAGAACAAAGTTGAAGTAATTACACTCTGATTTCATGACTCACTCTAAAGGCATGTTAAAACAGTATGGTGCTGGAGTTAAGGATAGACAAACAGATCAATGGAAAAGGACAGAGTCCAGAAACAGATCGACACATAAGTGACTACTTAATTGTTGATAAAGGTGCCTAGGTAATTTAAGTCTTTTTAAGAAAATAGTGATGAAACAACTGAAAATCTACATGGAGGAAAAGATAAACTTTGGTCCCTTCTTCACACCCCATAACTAACTTGAGATGGTTCACACACTTAAATATAAAAGCCAAAACTATAACACTTTTTGGAAAAACATAAAAGAATATTTTTGTTACAGTACCTTAATATCTTAGGATAGGCAAAGATTTCTTAGAAAACAAAAGGGACTACCATAAAAGAAAAAAATTAAAAACTAGATTTCATTAAAATTAAAATATTCTGCACTTCAAAAGATACAGTTTAAAAATAAAAGGGCAAAAAAGAAAAAAATTTTTTAATTAAAAGGCAAGCCAAGGACAGAGAAACAGTACTTGAAATATATCTGAAAAGGACCTGTGTCTAGAATATATAAAGAACTCCTACAATTCAACAACAACCTTATTATGAAATAGGCAAAAAATCTGAATATTCACAAAAGACAATGTGAGAATGGTCAATAAATACACAAAAAGATTATCAACCTATCAGTCATAAAAGAAACACAAATTAAAACCACAATGGGCCACTACTTCACTCTCACTAGGATGCCTAGAATAGCAAATGACAGCAAGGACAGGGAGCAACTGGGACTCTCACATGAGAGTCAGATGTTACAACTACTTTGGAAAACAGTGTAACAGTTTCATACGAAGTTAAACATACACTTTTACTTGACCCAAGCAATTACGCTCCTGGGTATTAAAGCAAGAAAAATGAAAGCATATGTTGAATACAGAGTTGTAAAAAATATTCATAACAGGAATATTTATAATAGCCCCAAACTGGAAATAATACAAATGTACATCAACAGGAGGAGGGATAAACAAACTACATTACACTGATCAATGGAATATTACTCAGACAAAAATCAACACAAACAAAACAATGGATACTGCAAGGATGAATCTTAAAAACATTATGCCACATAAAATAAGCGAAACACAACAAAGTATATAACCATTTATATGAAGTTTTAGACCAGGCAAAAATAAAACCACAGTGATTAGGAATCAGAACAGTAACTCTCTAGGAGAGAGGATTAACTAAAAAAGGACCATGGGTGAACTTTCTGAAGTGACAGAAGTATTCTATATTTTGATTAGGGTGGTGGTTATACTGATCAAAACCAATCAAACTATGGAACACTTAAAATCTGTATATTTTAGTATATTGTAAACACTAAGTTTTATTGTTTTTGGTTTTTTTTAAAGATAACCAACAGAACTTTTATGTAGGAACACTACATAGACCTTTATTAGATGTTTATTTGCTAAGGAAAAGTGCACATTATCCTGGCTTTACCAAATACCTGGATCTCAGAGACTTTTCTTTCTGGTACAAATAAAACATTAAAAGCAAAAACAGAAATAAAAGGTCATCTCTGACTTGTCAGTGAAAAAGACAATAACTGAGAGCTGTCCGATTAGCTGATGTTCACAGTCATTTTAAAAAGCAGAGAACAAGGAAAATAAAGGATTTGAGAGAGAATGACCGAATTACTGTTTTGCTGCCAAATGTCAGATGTTTCATTTTCTTTTTAGTACTCTGTGTGATAGCTTTCCCACAGTTATTTATAGGTGCTGTATGTCACGCTATTTTTTTCTACTTGGCAGGATAAAGTTTTGTGTGTTGCTGTTGTTACTGTTTTTGTTGTCTACCTCATCATTGAAACGATTTTAAATAGAAAAGAGAAAAAACCCAGAAAGCTAAAGAAGAAAACTCCACAAATACCTTTATGATCTGAGCCAGAGACACGCTCTCCTGCTGAGCCAGCGATATGCCCCTAACTCTCTCCACATCTGAGAGCTGGCGCACGGACTCCTCAATGGCACTCAAGTAACTGAGTTCTGCCGCCATTCGATGCTGGAGGCCAGCAGGAGAAAAGCGCTTAGAACCTGGAAGGCATAATAACTGTCAAATGTAAAAAAGCTCACGTGAAGCAACATCTCAGATTTCTGATATTCATTTCTTGTCTTAAGACCCAAAACGCGGGCGCCTGGGTGGCTGGGTCAGTTGAGCTGCAGACTCTTGATTTCGGCTCAGGTTGTGATCTCAGAGTCGTGGGATCAAGCCCCAGGTGGGGCTCCACACTGAGCATGGAGGCTACTTAGGATTCTCTCTCTCACTCTCTGCGCCTCTTCCTGCCTCACACTCTCTCTTTCTCACTCTAAAATTAAATTAATTAATTAATTAATTAATTAAGAGCCAGAAGAGTTTGTTTTCCATTGTGGGAAAAGACAGTGACTTAATTAATAGTACAATGTACATTTTTCAGGTGTGTTTGACTAATGCTGACAAAACGGGGAAAATCACCACTGCTGAATCTGTACTTCTTTTCCTGCATAGTTTTTAATACTTCAAAAAGTAATCACATTCACTTGAGATAACATTTCCCTACAGGTCGACTGAAAGAAAAAGGATTTTAAGGGAAAAAAATAGTACTTGAAATTACAACTACATGGATCTACTTGCCTGGTGCCGAGGCCATCTCTGAGGGCGTTCTGCTGGCAGGAGGGTTCATGTCGGTAAAAGGTGCATTAGGCTTAAATCCTGTCACAGATGGAGGCATCATTACCGAGGATTTAGATCTTTCCAGTGAAGTTCCTGGAAGGTCAAACTGCAACAATTTCTGGGAACTTGGAGATAGGGGAGAAGTTGGAGTTTTCTGAGATCTTCCCTTGTCTGATGAGGCACTAGAAGTTTTGTTTTATAAAGATGTTAGAGAAAGGAAAACTACTTCAAGAACCAGCTAAACATTTCATAAGAACAGCACGCATTACATTCTGTATTTAAACGCTAGCTTTTAAAGGCTGTGATTCAGGCTTTCAATCATTGAACACAGTCGCCATGTTGAGTGAATGACTAGGAGTAGGTCTCTAACTGCCAGATCTGCAGTGGTGAATGAGCAAGGCACAAACCCTGCCCAAAATAATAAAATAGAAAAGGAGTCTCAATTAAATTGGCACTTAACTCTTTCCTCTACAATGTACATATATAATAAATCACTTATTGTAGTGGAGGCAAAACCTTCTAATATACTTAGACCTTGTACAGCAATAAAATTATAGCTATTTATAAACGGTAAAGTCAGTCAAGCCTATCTTATAAAAAATGTCTTAAAATATCTCTGAAAGAGAATAAAGTATAATTTTGTATTAAAAATCAAATGACAAAACTTCTCTTTTGTTATCTGTCTTAACCCAGAGCCACAGCAAAAAGTTACTTTCATATTAACCATATTTAAGTACTTTGTATATATTCATTTGTTTCCATCCGCCTTTTAATGCTAGAGTTCTTTCCTGAACTTTCTAATATGAAGTAATCCCTCAGAAGCAGTCTGACTGGAATAACTCTTAAGGTATTTATTTCAACAGAAGGCACAGGTCTAGTCCCTCTCTGAGAGATCTGGCTCATATTAAAGTTACTATTTATCATAACAAGAAGATGTTGTCAGGGGCGCCTGGGTGGCGCAGTCGGTTAAGCGTCCGACTTCAGCCAGGTCACGATCTCGCGGTCCGGGAGTTCGAGCCCCGCGTCAGGCTCTGGGCTGATGGCTCGGAGCCTGGAGCCTGTTTCCGATTCTGTGTCTCCCTCTCTCTCTGCCCCTCCCCCGTTCATGCTCTGTCTCTCTCTGTCCCAAAAATAAATAAACGTTGAAAAAAAAAAAAATTAAAAAAAGAAGATGTTGTCAAGCACTAAACATTTATTTATTGAATAAATTACTTAAGGTACTCCATAAAGCATGTTAGCCCAGTTAACATATTTCTAACACAGTAAAAACAAGTTTACTTTTAGCTTTAATAAAACCAGGAGATAGTTTTCAAAGGTAGACATTTCTCCTACACCCAGCATATAAATATTTGAATTAAAGTAGTCTTAAGAGGCACTCGCTTGTTTACCGTGACCTTTAATTTACTATTCATGGTTTATAGAAATACTATTTCTAATAGTCTGACAACTTCATTTATGGAACATAAAAAGAATTTTATTACTTCTGTCTAATAGATTTCCAAGAACGAATTACAACACAATATCAAAACCAAGTACTCTGCCTGAACCTCACCTTACAGTTTTATAAGCTGAATTTTTATTGCTCTGCCCAGAAGATTTACCTAGACTAGTATTTCCAAAACTATGGTTCCAGTGATACTAACAAGTTTCCCCAAAAATAAAAAGAACAGAAAGCTAAAGAGCTGGGGACAGAGAGTGACTAAGCCAAATGAGCTAAGAAAAAAATGGGTGAAATAATTTTTTAAAAATCTGACACTTCTGGGGTGCCTGGGTGACTCAGTTGGTTGAGCGTCTGACTTTGGCTCAGGTCGTAATCTCACGGTTCCTGAGTTAGAGCCCCGCATAAGGCTCTCTGCTGTCAGCACAGAGCCCACTTCAGATCCTCTGTCCCCCTCTCTCTCTGCACCTCTCCTGCACCCATTATCTCTCTCAAAAATAAATAAACATTTTTTAAAAATCTGGACTCTTCATCAAAGCTTCAAATCATTTTATCCACTGTGAATCTCCATGGGGAGAAGAGTTCTAGTCTATGGTATGGACCATTTATCAAACTTATTTGGCTATGGATTCTGTTTCAGAAATGTTTAACTTTACAGATTTTGGTAAATAAATCATCAGAATATCTCTAAAGAAAGGTAGTTGTCTGAATTCCAAAATCAATGAAAAAGAAATTAAGATTCTATTTTAAATACAGCAATGATGGTATTAACAATATAAGATATGTAGCACAAAAGCATTAAAAATGATTATCTGTATGTGACACTGCACTACTGTACTAGAAAAAGCATACAGTTAGTTTAAATTTCCAGAAGGACAGGGGCGCCTGGGTGGCGCAGTCGGTTGGGCGTCCGACTTCAGCCAGGTCACGATCTCGCGGTCCGTGAGTTCGAGCCCCGCGTCGGGCTCTGGGCTGATGGCTCGGAGCCTGGAGCCTGTTTCCGATTCTGTGTCTCCCTCTCTCTCTGCCCCTCCCCCGTTCATGCTCTGTCTCTCTCTGTCCCAAAAATAAATAAACGTTGAAAAAAAAAAAAAAAATTTAAATTTCCAGAAGGACAAAATCAGTGCAATAGATAAAAAGCCATGTGAACAGGGGCACCTGGGTGGCTCAGTTGGTTGAGTGTGGATTCTTGATTTCAGCTCAGGTCATGATCTCAGAGTTGTGAGATTGAGCCCAGTGCCAGGCTCCACGCTGAGTGTGGAGTCTGTTTAAGATTCCACATTCTTGGGGCACCTGGGTGGCTCAGTCAGTTAAGCATCTGACTTCGGCTCAGGTCATGATCTCGCGGTTTGTGGGTTCGAGCCCCACGTTGGGTTCTGTGCTGATAGCTCAGAGCCTGGAGCCTGCTTCGGATTCTGTGTCCCCCCCTCTATCTGCTCCTCCCCTGCCCATACTCTGTTCTGTCTCTTAAGAAACGTTAAAAAAAAATTTTTTTTTAAGAGTAAAAAAAAAAAAAAAAGATTCCCTCTCCCTCTGCCCCTCCCCTGCTCACACATGTCCATGTATCCACTCTTTCTCTCGAAACAAAAAAAAAAAAAAAAAAAGAAAAGAAAAGCCATGTGGGCAAAGGAATAGAAACTGTACATGAATAACTGAAGATCATTTGTAAGCAACAGGTTAAATGTATACTATAGAATATTAAAAAGAAGAAAAAAAGAGTATTTAAGCCCTGTAATCAATAGAAGAGTGAGATGTCAAAATCTGTTTGAGTTATCAAGTAAGTTGAACAGGAGAGAAAAGTTTGAGGAAGAAATAAACAATGAGACAAAAGGATGCTAAGTAGTTGTGTTAAAAGAGTGGAAGAACACAGATGAGAAGAATGTATGGACCAAGGGAATGAGATAGTTTGTGACAGCCTAGTGAAACACTTCAAGTAAAGTTAAGTTCTTGAGAGTTCATCTGCAGAGTAGCTGTGAGCTCGCAGAGTACCCTAAGGAGGGCAATTGCTTGGTCAAAGGATGAGTCAACATAACAACTGTGGCAATGGCATTTAGAATAGAAAGGTGGATTGTGCTAGAGGAAGAATACTCCCAAGAGAGGCTATAATAGTTTAGGTGAGAGATGACCATATATTAAAATATAAAGACTCAAACTATGAACCAAACCACAAAGGCTATTCAGAAAATACAGCAATTTATTGAATGGATTCTCTGAACATCAAAGATATTGTAACTTTAATTAAATATGAATTACCGGATAAAATACGTATTACTTTACCTCACAGAATGCCCAGAAAGATC
This sequence comes from Lynx rufus, assembly GCF_022079265.1. NCBI lineage: Eukaryota > Metazoa > Chordata > Mammalia > Carnivora > Felidae > Lynx > Lynx rufus. Next base: position 35,721,447 of record NW_025814829.1, on the reverse strand, counting down.
CTCTAAAACGCTATCAGTGTCAAGAGTCTGCTCAAAGTCTTTAACAGAAACTTTGCTACTGGTCCCAGATTTCTTTCCTTGATGAGAGCCACGTTCTGAGCCAGAGTGTACTTTCTCCTCATCAAGAAGTGAGTTCTGAACATTTCCAGTGAGTGAATCCAGCCCTGTAAAGCAAATTTCTTATAAAGCTGATTCCCAATGTTAGAAGCTCCTGAGAAGTAACTGATACCTCGATTTCAACAAAGTAATGAAATGTACAGGTCAGAGTATTTAAAAACTGGCTTATTTTTAAAAGTTATTTTTCGGGGTGCCTGGGTGGCTCAGTCGGTTAAGCGTCCGACTTCAGCTCAGGTCACGATCTCGCGGTCCGTGAGTTCGAGCCCCGCGTCGGGCTCTGGGCTGATGGCTCAGAGCCTGGAGCCTGTTTCCGATTCTGTGTCTCCCTCTCTCTCTGCCCCTCCCCCGTTCATGTTCTCTCTCTGTCTCAAAAATAAATAAAAAACGTTAAAAATTAAAAAAAAATAAAAATTAAAAAATAAAAGTTATTTTTCATATATAAAATAAAGTAGTCCATCCTTCTGCTTCCATTTAAGGAGACTGAAGTTTCTTCCATTAATATCCTCCACTTGCTGTTAAAAAATAAATTGTTCTTAAACCAAATGGTAAAAAAAGACAAGCATATTAAGCAAGAATGAAGTACTACCCTATCTCTATGAAAAAGTAACCAAGGAGAAGTTTTTCAAGGATAAAACCCAGGAGTGGGAGAAAAATGGTATCAAATGCCACTGAACTACACAACCATTTTGAAGAATTTACGAAGAACCACAGACCAGATTCATAAAACTGGTCTTATTTTCTAACTCAGAATAATCTTACTTCTAGGAGTATCTTAAATAGATTATTGAAATAAACACAAATTATGCATGATATTCAATGTACAACTTTAAAATTTTTTAAATTTCAACCTAAACCTCCAACAACTGCAGAGTTGTCTAAATTACATAGATAATAGTAACTTGAACATTTAAATAACAATTTGTAATTTAAAATGCATTCCTCATATGTTACTTTATCGCTCTTGTAAACATGTTATGAACTGAATACCATCTGCTCAACTTACTAACGAGGTAACTAGAAATCTGTGAAGCTAAATAACTTGCCGGAGGATACATGATCAAAGACCAGAAATAGGACATAAACATAGGCCTCATGACTTTAAGTCCAGTGCATGTGATGTGTGTATCAACAGCAACATGGAGAAGTATTTGTTACATTTAAAAAAGCAGGGAAATGGGGCGCCTGGGTGGCTCAGTCGGTTAACCATCTGACTTTGGCTCCGGTCACGATCTCACAGTTCATGAGTTCGAGCCCTGCATCAGGCCCTGTGCTGACAGCTTAGAGCCTAGAGCCTGCTTCTTCGGATTCTGTCTCTCTCTCTCTCTCCCCCTTCCCCTGCTGCACTCTCTTTCTCTGAAAAATAAATAAACATTAAAGAAAGGGTGGGGGGAATAAGGGGAAAAATGAGGGGCACCCGGGTGGCTCAGCTGGTTAAGTGTCTTGACTTCGGCTCTGGTCATGATCTCAAGCTTCATGAGTTTGAGCCCCACATCAGGCCCTGTGTTGACAGCTCAGAGCCTGGAGCTTTCTTCAGATTCTGGGTCTCCCTCTCTCTCTGCCCCTACCCTGCTTGTGCTCTGTCTCTCTCTCTCTCTCTCAAAAATAAACATTAATTAATTAATTAATTACATAAATACATAAACAAATAAAAAGTGAAAACAACCATAGCATATGAAAAGTATTAAGCCCAACAAGCAATCAAAGAAATGCAAACCACCTCAAATAAGATGCCATTTCTTCATTATTAGATTAGCAAATATTTTTAAGCCCCGAGTGTTATTCAGTACATACAGAAAAGGATACTCATTGTTTTCATGGGAGTGCAAACTGATACATCCTTTCTGGAGGACAACTTAAAAATGCATAAAAATAATTTTTGTTCCCCTTTGACTCCAAAATTTCACCTCATTTGTGGTAATTCATTCTAGGATGCTATGTAAAGATGTGTACCATGAATTAGATATGCTGATCACATTATCACAAGGGGGGGCTAAAAACACACAAATGATCTAAGGAATTATCAATCAGAATGGACTCTAATCTAAAACCTATTTATGATACCTAGGCTAAAAGCAAGCTGCTATACTGGGTATCTCTAATTTTTCCATAATAAAAATGAATTTCTTTTTGCATTTAAATTTATAAATTTAATTATAATTTAATTCATTCATTACTCTTTATTCATTAATTTAATTCTTTATTCTTTGAAAAAAGCACACGATTTAAAAATTGCTCTTGATTTCAACCAACTAGAAACTGTATACAACAGTCTTTGCAAGAAAGATCTAAACTCCAGCCCATATACACAGAAAATATTTGTCCCTACTTTAAAAGGTTGCCAAATGAGAGTATATTTATATATTTTAAAGTTAAATTAAGATAAAAATATTTTCTTATGATTATCACTTTAATCTACCGAGGACTTTCAACCATTATTGAGATTATTTTTGTATGAGCAGGCAGACACTCTTTTTCACCACTAGATGGAGCATATACAACAAAAATTACACTGATTTTAGAACTTGGGTATTCAGGAGAAACTAAGTTTTACATGATGCAGTATAAAGTACATTATATAGGGTTTGCTTTTTTTTAAAGGCATTGTAAGAGGGGATCGGGGTAAATGAATTCCACAAAACACTACCTATATTTCATCTAGTTGTTCATGTTTAAAAACTTATGAGTATTGCTTATACTCATATCTAATATATCATAATATTTTAAGTTGTATAGTACATTATAGTAGAAGGTAAGGTGGATTTGGGAGTGAGAAGTCATTATCCAGGCTTTACCAACAACTAGCTAGTAACCTTAGGTGAGACACTAAGAAAGCAGGAGCGCCTGTGTGGCTCAGTCGGTTATTTGTCCAACTCTTAATTTTGGCTCAGGTCTTGATCTCATGGTCATGAAATCAAGCCCCACATCGGGCTCTGTGGTGTCAGGCTCTGTGCTGGGCATAGAGCCTACTCAAGATACTTTCTCTCTCCCTCTCCTTCTGCCCCTCTCCCGCACAAGCATGCACATGCATGTTCTCTCTCAAATAAATAAAAACAAAAACAAAACAAAACAATTGCAAAATAAAAGAACTGAGCAAGTTCAGCACATCCCAAAATGTGTCCAGCTGAATCCAAATGACCTAACATGTTGATGGAAGAAACGATTCTGTGAACAAATAAATTTGGAAAATACTTCATACTGCTGCCTCAAGCCTCATCCTAAAATAAATAGCGCATGTTGGCATATTAAATGTGTTGATAAATCCTGTAGGAAAGAAGCTTACTTCACTCTAAAAGCATTCCCAAATTTATGGAGCCATGGAGCTCTTTTATATCAGAACACTTCTGAAGCAGCCTATCCGACTGCATCAGTATTTCATAAGAAAAGACAGACACTGGCAAGTGTTGGTAAAATGATGTCGAATGTTCCCACCAAAAACTTTCAGAACAATCTATAAGAGAGTTACGCTAGGTTAATGATTAAGAAATAATATCTCCTAGCGCTCTCATATTAGGGGTATAAAGTGGCATTAACTTTCTGAAGGGCTATTTGGCAAAATGTATCCAAATTCCTTTTTTTTTTAAGTTTATTTATTTTTGGAGAGACAGAGAGAGAGAGAGAGAGAGAGAGAGAGAGAGAGAGAGTGCAAAAGCAAGCGAAGGGCAGAGAGAGGGAGAGACAGAATCCCAAGCAGGCTCTGCAATGTCAGTGCAAAAGCCCGATGCAGGGCTCAAACTCAGAAACTCTGAGATCATGACCTGAACAGAGATCAAGAGTTGGACACTAAACCAACTGAGCCACCCAGGCGCCACAAAATATATCCAAGTTCTAAACATGACATACTTCTTGCCCCATTATCTCACTTCTAGGATTTTACCTTACGGGAAAGAACCAGATTAATGCATAAAAATACATTTATAAGGATATTCAATGCAGCAGTGTTCATAATGGAAAAAAGAAATAGAGAATAACCTAAATGTCCAGGAACAGGGAATCTGCTAAATAAATTACAACATATTAAAACAATAAAACATTAGATAGTCATTACAAAGGGTGATCCATATTAACTGACAGAGAAAGGTATCTGTAACCCACTGACAGAACAAAACAGCATGTAAAAAAAATGTGATCCCATATATGTAACATCTCCTATTTACATATGCCTACAAATTGTCTGGAAGGAATCTTACTAAAAATCTTAACTTCTTTTACAACTATTCATCCATCTATAATTCTTGATTTTTTATCATTGCAAATGTATTCCTTTTGTATTAAACAAAGGATTTATAATGTTATATATCAAAAGGCATTGTTGTAATGACAAAAAAATATGAAAACTAATTATGTTTTATCACAAAGAAATGCATCTAACTTCTTATGGAATTAAATTATACCTTTAGATCGCTACCACAAAATGACTGGTAAGAGAAAACATCACCATGTAGAATTCCACTTACATTCTTTTTTTCCTTTCTTCCCTTTAGAAGACGCAGATGAGCGAGATGATGCAGCAGACTGGGCCCCTGACGAACGCTGGGAGGTAATGTCCACAGAGGACAGGTCATAGGCAGATTTTCTGCTACAATGGTCCTCTTGAAGGCCCACACTGCCAGCTGCGATACTGCCAAAGAACAAGCGATAGTGGTTAAAGAATGACTAAAAAACCCTAAAACCACTAAAACTGTAGATATTTTAAAATCTATTAATCACAAGGAGAATATAACCATAATCAAAGATGACCTTCCACTTTCCTGTTTTGGCTTCTTACTACCATAAGTTTAGATTGTTCCCTGTGGCTTAACTTATTACTGAAAAAAATCTAAGGGAGTTATCTACTGAAGTGAAACCAATAAAAATGGATAATTCAGACACTTAAAAGTAAAAATACAGGGGTGCCTAGGTGGCTCAGTCAGTTGAGCGTCCGACTCTTCGTTTTGGCTTAGGTCATGATCTCGTGGTTTGTGGGATCGAGTCTCGCACTGGGTTCCCCACTGACAGCATGGAGCCTGCTTGGAATTCTCTCTCCCTCTCTTTGTCCTTCCCCCACTCGCATGTGCTCTCTTTCTCTAAGTAAATAAACTTTAAAAGTAGTTTAATCTTTTCTTTAGAGTTCAAAATTTAAAACTAGACTTTGCCCACTTTAATTTTAATAATACTTATTTTCATTAGTCTAACCAGATAGAACTAATTTTCAAAACATCATCCAATAATTTTATGTGGATTACAATATGTGATTTGTGAAGAAAATGGTATTGAATGTGAGTAATTACAGACTACTTTACATGGTAGCAAGATTTAGGAAGGAAATTCTCCCTGGCAAAGTCTGATTCACTCACTATAGGACTGTGTACAAGTAACATAACCTGGATGCTTCAGTTTTCTCTCTATAGCAGGAATAGTAGCAATAATACTTACAACATCAGGCTATTGTAAGAACGAGTTAATACAAGCAAAGTCCCCTCAGTCCTCTCAGTGCCTTGTACATTGTGTCTAATAAATATTAACATTATAACTTTATAGTATAGTTGTATACTATATTATAATATATTATATACTATAGTATCTATTGTATCAATTAAGAATTAATTTAATTAATTGATTAATAATTAATACTATATTAATATGATTAATATAATTTTTCAAAGGCTTGCAAGAGTTTAGACGTTCTCCCAATTAGGAAAAAATAAATACTGATTTATTTGGGATCATGGAGTCAAGGATCTAACGGGTCATCCTCAATTCTATCACAGAAAACCATTTCTTAATCCCCTTACATTAGTACACCATGGGATAGTTTCCCAACATCCTCCTCTACCAGGGGTTCGCAGATTGATTTAACAACTTACATTCTGCTTACTATGTGCCAGGCCGTGTTCTAAGTACTTTTTTTTTCACTGAATATTCATAACATGCTATGAGGCAGGAACGATTTATTTTCCCTATTTTACAGAGAAGGAAACCAAAGCAGAGAGGGTTAAACAGTATGCCTGAAGACAAACAACTAATATCAGGAGAGCCAGGATTTCAACCCAGACAGTCTGGGTCCAGAGCCCATGCTCTTAATAAGTACTATGCTATGCAGCCTCTACACTGTGTCTTCAAACAAAGGAAAGTAAGAGTCACACCACAGTTCTCATTTGTAAAGTTTTCTCACTCTTTGGATTTTAGTCCATATTGTCAACATTTTCTTACTTAGGTTCAAGAGCTGATTTTCTTTCTGTCAAAGTCCCACTCCCTGGAGAGGAGACAAAGTCATCTTCATATGAAACACTGCTCACAGGGGTCGTGACGGCATTTAAAGGCCGCGAGGCTGAGGTTCCTCTTTCCAACCTGTCTTCAAACCCTGTCAAAAGTAGTAGTTGAAATATGCTTTAAAACAAAAACAAAACAACTACGAGCAAAGCATTCCACAAGATGGGGATTAACAACATGGATTTAGGGAACGTTTTAGTTTGCTTTTATTAGTGCTTCTTTTCAATTTATCTTTATATCTAACAATACATTTTAAACATTTTATTAATGAAATTTGCCAACATACAAGTAGAGAAAAATAGCATAATGAAACCAAGGAATCCATCACGCAGCTTCAAGAATTACTTCCTATTCCCTTCATTTCTCACTCCCCTCCCCAGACTATTTGGAAGCAAATCCTAAGATATCATTTCAACTCTAAGTATTTCAGTTTAATTATAAAATCTTAATGAAAATCTAAAAGGATTTACGAAAAAACACAATTTTCTTACAAAAAAATGCGGGTATTGTTTAAAAAGCATTTTGAGGGGTGTGTGGGGGGCTCAGTCGCTTGAGCATCTGACTTCAACTCAGGTCATGATCTCACAGTTCGTGGGTTTGAGCCCCGTGTCAGGCTCTGTGCTGATAACTCAGAGCCTAGAGCCTGCTTCAGATTCTGTGTCTCCCTCTCTCTCTGTCCCTCCCCAACTCACACTCTGCCCCGCCCCCCCAATAAATAAATAGATTTTTAAAAAATTAAAAAATAAAAAGCATTTTGCTTTCATCAAAAATACTTTAAAAATACCCCATACAGAAATAGTGTTAATATAGAAATAAGTGTTAAACAAAAGAGACCAACAGCATGTAATAGGCCTGCGCAAGATCATAACAAAGTAGCTAAATACGAATTCTAGAAAAATGCACTGCAATACCCAGTTAAGCCTAAATGAACAGATGAAATCAATTCACTTATCAAATAAGTTGCTCACTGTGTAGAATGGAAATAAAAAACCCACAGATATCAATAGCTGACTTAAGGCTCAGCCTCATTCTCTGAACTGGAAATTCTAAGGTTATGTTAGCATAAAATGAGTAGCATCCACCTACAGTAGAAGAACAGAGAAAGCGATTTGAAGGAATTGAGTCTATCAGGGAGAAGAAAGAAACTTTAGAAGTTAATTGTTTCACAACCCCAATATATAGCCACATTACTGTTCGAAGTCTGAATATTTTTAAAATTAGGTTTAACAAGCAGTAATAGTTTCCGTATTAGAAATGTTACTACAGTTGCCCCTCAGTTCTTGACCACTATATTCCCAATGACTCACCAATCACTGTATTAGGAAATACAGTTATTTTCTATCTAAATACATACCCATGGTCACAGAAAACCTAGTGTATATTTGATACATACCTATCCTAAACACCACCTATGAAGTAGACCAAAATTTCTACAACTACCTATCAACTATGGTTCATGACAGTAACAACTAAAAAATGAAATTTTAAAGATTAAATTGTAATACTCTAGTGGAACCTTGCAGATAATTTAGATTAACTTAGACTAATTTAGACAATAAGTCCCCACTATCCTCATAATGAATAATGAAAATTTGTACTTAAGTATTATCTTGTACAGAATTATTAAATGATTTATCTTAACATACAAATAGCACAAGGCTTAGTTATTTTTCTCACCTTTTCCATACAACTGATAGGATTTTGTAAAAATATTAATGACACTATGTGGACTTCCCTTTGCCAATTCTTCCCACGGTCCTTTGCTTTGTGTACCACCTATGTGCCCAAAAAGTGGCAAGAATTTTTCAGCTTCCCTCTGAAATTCTTTGATGGGTTCATAACCATTTCTTTCACCAGCACAAAATTCCTTTTCCTTTAAGATTTCTGCTACCTTCAATGGGGGCTGTCCATCATGGCCTCCCTCTTCTTCAGAGAGACTCCCTTCACTAAGAAGAGGCCCTTCACTGACTGAATCTGTGCTGGAGCCAAGAGACAATTTGGCTTTATCTTGAGAACAAGCTTGCATATCAGAGCTAGAAGAGTCAGTCTGCCTCTTACACAATTGTGCCAGCAGCCCTTCTGGTTTGGGACCGGGGGATCGCATTCTAAACCTTGATATGGCGCTGTGAGGTCTTATCATCTCAGGAAGCTTTTTAAATTCACTAAGGTTGCCTACACCAGGAAGATCGTCATCAAAAGTTGCATGAGATACACAGGTTCCCATCATCTTTTGAATTCGGGCAGAGAAAACATCTTCAGTATCCTCTTTCATAGGTGGACTTGGAGCCTTCGTCCAAGATCCATCCTCTTGGGGTGTTCGCTGTACATCATACTCAGTGCTCCATGCTGACCCATAGTTAATGTTAGCCCCAGCTAATTTCTTGGCTTCACTTTCAATCCTGCTGGACAGAGAAGCAGCTGTTGCTTTCAAGGCTTCAATACGATCCAGTTTACTTTTATACTGGCTGGCACTAGGTTTTAACAAGGCATCTGGATGAGCAGCTGGTGAGGTCAGATATGGTTGAGGTGTAAAAGTTAATGGCCCTGAGGCCATATTATGATTCTTCCTGGGTGGTAAAATAGATTCAAAATCCTTATTCAAAATTCCTACATGCTCTAGACTCAAGAGATGGGAGAGTAAATTTCCAGCTGTTCCAGCAAGAGGCTGTGGTTGAGAATTGTGGACTCGTGGGCTCAATCTGTCAGGCTGCATCCAAGTAGGTTCCATCAGGTCCTTTCTAGAAATGAAAGTCACAGTATGTTAGTTAAGACAGTAACTCATGACTAAGCCACCAGTTTTTTTAACTTCTTTTTTTTTCTCGTAAGAGTAACACATACCACCAAAAAAAAAAAGGACAGGCAAAGAGGATAAAAAAGACAGCGATCTCTCATAGCTAAGCAATGAGAAATAGGCACTATTAATACTTCATTTAGAATTATATCTTTTCCAAACATTTTTCTACGTGTGTGTTGTGTTCTGGCATTGTTATTTTCATAAAAATGGAATGTCATCATGCAAACTGCTTTCTTCAACTAAGACATATTTTTTAAACTATTAATTAAAGAGAAGGTTTTATAACCTTTAAAATTCTGTGAACAAAATTCTTTACAACATTGGCTCTACCCCTTCCTTTAAAAATAATGTTATATATGGGGCGCCTGGGTGGCTCAGTCAGTTGAGCGTCCGACTTCGGCTCAGGTCATGATCTCACGGCTCGTGAGTTCGAGCCCCGCGTCGGGCTCTGTGCTGACAGCTCAGAGCCTGGAGCCTGCTTGGGACTCTGTGTGTGTGTGTGTCTCTCTCTGCCCCTAACCCACTCACATTCTGGCTTTGTCTCTCTCAAAAATAAATAAACATTAAAAAAAATTTTTTTTAAATAATGTTATATAAAAGAGAAATGCTTAAGGTTGCTAACTACTAACACAGGCATGAGTCATTATTCTAATCAACAAATATTTAATAAATGTTTATGTTTAACATTGTACATACTGAAGAAATAAGGAGATTATTACGATGTCTTTTATTTCAAGATTTTATTTTTAAGCAATGTCTACATCATAGGGCTAGAACTCATGACCCCAAGATCAAGAGTCACACTCTCCACCAACTGAGCCAGCCAGGCACCCCTATAATTTCATTCTAAAAAAAAAAAAAAAATTAATGAACATCAAACCATGAATACCAATGCAAAACTATGAATACCCATTATGAATATACAATACAGAGAAGGTTGTCCATAAAATAGAGAAACCAAACAAAGATGTCCTAGATGACATTATATAATTCACCTACATTTCCAGACCACGGACATTCTGTATATTTAGAGATATTATAAAAAACAATTAAAGCTCAATGTGAACTATTAAGAAGATGCTTATAAAAAATAACTTGAAGTTTTGTCCTTGGTCTTGTCCATTATTTTTAGATGATGACATAAAGATATTCTTATAAAATTTACAGATGACAGAAAGCTAGGATGCATGGCTAACCCAACAAATCAAATTATGATTCAAAGTTATCTGGACAGGCTGCAACCAAACTAGTATGGAGAAATGGGAAGCCTTACAAAGTAAATAGAAAAGAATTACCTGGAGGAGGGGAAGCAGAGTGAAAAGAGAACTGAAAAGCATGGAAAGCATGTCAGCAAGGTTTAGTTAGAGGTTGTATAATAGCAATCTTTGGTGTTGAAGGGCTGCTATAAAAAGGGAATGAAGGAAGACTCATGCATAGATTCTATGCCACAAAATATGAAGTGTGAGGTTATTAGGCCTCAAACTAAGCTGGCAGTAATGGGAATACAAAGGAGGTTATGGGGCACCTGGGTGGCTCAGTCAGTTAAGCATCTGACTCTTGATTTCAGCTCAGGTTATGATCTCACAGTTCATGAGTTTGAGCCCCACATTGGGATCTGTACTGATCGGGAGGAGCCTGCTTGGGATTCCCTCCCTCCCTCTCTCTGTGTGTGTCTCTCTCTCAATATAAATGAATAAACTTTAAAAACAAATGAACAACCAAAAAATGAAGTTATAAACATAAAAGATATTGCTAAGTAAAAATCCAAGATCTTTAAATTCAAGTATTTCAATGCCAATTATGTGCCAGGCATTATGCTGATGATAGAGGCACAGGGGAGACAAAAATGGAAAGACTTAATCCAGTTAAGACTAAATCCTTACTCTTTAGTTTCTAAGATCTAGCAGGGATGAGACACTAATAAATAGCTAAACTACAATGTCATAAGTACTAATATAAAGACATATAAAGTTCAATAGAGTGTGGAGAGAAAACAATAAACTCTGCTAGCCAAGGGAAGTGACTTTTGAGCTAGATCTTCAAGGTCTTCAGGGTCAGGTATGTAATTTGGAGTTTTCCACATAGCTAATGAAGAACATGGGGCAAAAAGGGCATGGAAAAGTAATGCCATGCTTCCAAGCATAAAATAACTGAGATATGGTGAGACTACTAACAGAAATGGTGAACCTAAGAAATGGGTAGAGGGATGGTGGAGGCAAAAGATTACATATCTCAAGGTGAAGAAATTTGATATTAAAAAAAAGGAAAGGGGTGCCTGGGTGGCTCAGCTGGTTAGGCATCCAACTCTTGACTTCAGCTCAGGTCACAATCTCATAGTTCGTGGGATCCAGCCCCACGTCAGGCTCTGCACTGACAGTACAGCCTCTCTTCTCTCTCTGCCCCTCCCCTGCTCGTGCACACTCGCTCTCTCTCAAAATAAATAAACCTTAAAAAAAAAAAAAAAGGAAAGGAACATGTGCAAGCTAACAATAATCGATCTGTTTATGTTTGATTTGTTTTTAATACTGGCTAACTTGTTTAGAGTTAGAAGGAAACTCAGGAAAGGTAAAACAGAAGACATGAAGCCAGAAGACTATGTCTGACAATAATAACGGGGCTGAGATGAACTGAAGAGTACACCTACTAAAGGTATTCAAATTCAAAGAAAAAAAAAAAAACTTTAAAGTTTATTTATGCTTGAAATTTGAAAGGTTATTTACAACTTTAAATAAATCATATGAAACTTATTGGGAGGCAGTGTGTAGAGTGGTTAAAAGCACAGAGTTTCTGGAATCAGACTGAAGTTCAAATCCCTCTCCACCACTGTTTTGATCTTGCAGAAAATTAATTAAATTCTAGGCCTCAATTAGCTCTTCCTTAAAATGGGAATAACAATAATGCCCAACTCAAGGAATTACAAGAAGAAATAAGCTAATACATGCAAAGTATGTAGATCGGTGCCTGGAAACTAACAAGTACTCAATAAATGTTAGCTATTCTTATCAGCATTTTTATTCTTTGGGGGGGCAATGGGGTGAAAGGACCATGTATACTGACCCAAATTGGGATGTGATTTGATCTTTATTTGTGCATTCTCACAAAAGAGTTCCAAATGCTTCTCTTCTCAAAATGGTTACTTTAAATTGTTTAAAACGATATAAACTCAAAATCCCCTCAAATTCCATGCATACTTTTTTTTACTTCATTGCAAACAATATATTACAGCAAGAAAAAATATTTTAAGCAAACAAGTAAAATAGTCCTTGATCAGCAATCCAGCCCTTGTTCACGCGTTCATATGCATATCCAAATACAACTTTTGAAAGGGATGATGGATAAAATGGAATGAGTCATCTAAAGAAATTCTGAATAGTAATGGACACAGATGTGCCTTTTGAAAATTATTCACCACAAACCCTTTAAAATATTAACTTCACTGTGATTCATTCATCCAGCAAACGTTTATTGCGTGTTTAGTTCAGAGAAAGCAAGAGTGCTTCCAATCGCAGGATCCCTGGGAGAAACTGACATTTCGGTTGGATATTAAAGGACAGGTAAAAGTGAACAACAGAATCGGGTATGCAGCAAGTACAGACGTACACCATGCTGAAGTATCCACCAGAAGATACTAACCAATTTCTAAATAAACTTCTTGCTCACACAGGAAGGTCAGTCAACAGAATTCACTGAGCTTAGGCCACTATACTAAATTTCATGGAAAGAATCTTAATCATACTTCATTCTCCCCTTTTTACCTTGCAAGAGGCTGTGGAGGTTCTGACAGAGACATGTCACTACTGGAAGATGCACTTAGGGGACGTTCCTGGACTTTGTTTTCTTTGTCAGATTCTCCAGAAGGTTGATACCCTGGTCTGGTCTAGGAGAAAAGGACAGCAAATTCATCTGACCCCCATCCCAAAGAAATATTCAGGGAATACATAAGACTAATATTAATTCACTTCAATTTACAAAGATTCATGAAATGTGAGGGCTTTTTTCTCCTAAAATAAAACCAATCCAAATTCAGTTTGTCTTAAAAAGCAGCCATTACAATTAACAGCAAAATTGCATCTGAAATCCAAGAAGGGCACCTAATACTAACTGTGTAATTTGAAGGAAATAATACTCTTCCTAAACCTCAGTTTTTTGTCTAGAAATACTAATAGTACTTACCTTCTCAGAGTTGTAAGGATTTAGTGAAGCTTTACCCTATAAAGGTAAAGACTTTAACACAGTCTGTGGTAGGTACATGGCACGTACTGAATGTTATTCTTAAAACAAGAGCAATACTCGTAAAATCATCACATACAATAGGATATTCTCTAGGTTCCGCACAGATCACAAAACTAGGCTTTTATGAACATCATCTAACTTTATGCTCAGTAACACAGTGAAAACTAGGCAAGGATGGAACTAACAACAATGACGAGCTGAACAGAGATCAGGAACACTCACTCTAGGAAACGCTAAACTGAGTACTTCTTTCTAATCATATTTATCAAATCACTCTTCACACACAATAAGTTTCATGAAAAGATCATCATTATTAAATACCGTCTGGGCGTCTGTCTGAATATTTGAAATGATGGCAACAAAGTGGTGAATAAGGTTTTTCCAATCATGACTTACTTCCCTCTGTATTTCTGACACTACTATTACCTGCGTTTCCTGTGTGACATGTTGGTGAGGCGGCTCTTCAAGCAAGGTCTTTTCTAGTAGCAATTTGGAGTAAGTTTCCTGCAGTCGCCTGGTTACTGATGGCTCAGAAGGAGGCACATTTTTGACTTTAGTAAAGGCTTCTTTCTGTTTCCGATAGAGCTCCTGTAATCGTTTGTTCTTTTGCTCGGTGGCCTCCTTTTGAGCCTTCTTCTCTTCATTTTGCTTCCTCTTCCTTTCCTCCTGCTGTCTGACAATGTACTGCCGTACCTCATCTGTGTCATAGTGGCGCTTTTTGGAAATAACAGGGGGATCTTCATTAGCTGTTATTTTGTCAGGTTTTCTTTTTACTGGGCTGTGACTCCTAGGAGCTTGTACTGGTGCTGATGACTTCGGATTCTGTAACTCTCCTATTTCTTGCCTTGCAGCCTGAACTGTAGAATCCAGCTGTAGGTCATCAAGAATTCCACGAATTTCAAGAGGTAAAAAGTCCTTATTTAAGGCAGTACTGTCCTCCTGTTTATTATCTGGAAGAGATGGAGCTAATTTCTTTGTATTAGTCTCAGACCGAGCTCTACTTCTCGAACGTTCTGAGTTTCGTGGAAGATGTCTATGCGAAACATCCAATCTAGGATCAGATTCTGCTCTTCCAATATGACCCCCTGCAAAATATGAACTGTTAGCAATGTATGAAAACCTAAATTCATTCCTAAGATTTACTGCAGTAAGGACAAAATTAGGGAATGTTCCTTTATTCTAAACTCAAATTCAAGTATCCGATAAAGTTGTTTAAAGACTATAATAGAAGGAAAGAAAAACACCTTTTTTAGAGGCGAATAATTTCAATCTTTTAAAAAACTAGACTTCCAGTGTGCCTGGGTGGCACAGTTAAGTGTCCGACTTGTGATTTCAGCTCAGGTCATGACCTCATAGTTCGTGAATTCAAGCCCCAAGTCGGGCTTTGCACTGACAGTGTGGAGCCTGCTTGAGATTCTCTCTCTCTCCCTCTCTCCGCCTCTCCCCTGCTTACTCTCTTTCTCTCAAAAATAAATAAATAAACTTAAAAAAAAAGACAACAACTATACTTCCTTGGCATTTAAACAACGCATTTTTAATATTTCTAAAATAAAGACAAATCTATTGTTGATGTGAATATTTAAGTATTAATAGAGAATTATTATTTCTCTCCCATGTACATATTTAATATTACTATCTCTCTCCATCCCCAAACCATCAAATCAGGAGTTCAAAACCCAACAATGTTTAGCTGCCACAACTCTCCAATGAATAACAGAAAAAAAATTAAATAGATAGAAAAACAATCATTTTAAAATCTAAATGCTTACTGACATGGCTTGATTTTAAACCAAGAATGCATATGAGTTTATTTATAAGCTAGTGAAAGTAAAGAGGAGTAAATACAAAGTATATATTGATTTCTATATCCCAAATTATAGTTGTGATTGCATTTCTTACTGAATCCATTCCAGAAGCTCAAATTAATTAAAGCAAATTTTGTTCCTGAAAAGGAAAGCTGGCCTGTAGTTAACTTATATTTCATTTCCCAAAATTAGTGTTCATGAAACAAGTAACTAGTTATCTCAAAGAGCATTTAAGATACTTCACAAAGAGAAAAGTAATGGACTTGAGGGTCAAACCAAAGAGTTTTAGATTCTAGATCAAATTTTGCCACCCACTGAATATATACCCTGAGAAAAAAAATCACTTCTCTCTCAGGGCCTGTTTCCTAATCTGTCAAATAAAAAAAGCCAATATTATGAATGTCTGCCTATGTTTGTGTAGAGAAAGACAAATCGGACTTAGTCTCTTAAGGTCCCTAAAAGTCTAATAAAACCTAATTAAATGATGCTTTTCTATGCAGCTGGCAGCTAAATGTAATTAACATAACAAATAGAATCCTTAATAAAAGTCATCATAACATCTATATATGGAATTATCCACAGACAAGTCCAATAGAACAGTTCTTTTTTGAGCTACATTCACAATTATAAACCAAATTCTGAAAGCATTCTCAAGAGTACTTTCACCTTCTCTACGTACTTATACAAGCAATCTTTAATTGCTTTTCTCAACAATTTTAATTACTGAAACAATTTAATTTAACAATTTAATTACTCACCAGATTTAGTAGTTCTTTCTCTTCCACTTCTGTCACTTGATGCTGTTCTTCGCTCTTTTTGCTCCAATCTGGGTGCAGGCCCCAGAATCTTCTTTACTAATTTTTGTCCATCTCGCCAAGAAGATGTACTTATCAGACGACTGCTACCTAAAAAAATATATACATACACATACCGGGTTGAATTTAAAACTTCAAGTATATCTACTCAACCATACAGGTTTTGTAATTAATCTTATGCTGATCTTATGCCAAAGTCAGAGGGTTTACAACCTAATTTTTAACCCAATGTCCCCAAAATTAATTAGCAGTTTGTTTAAGTCTTGATTTATCCACACATCTCAAATAAGTATAAAATGCTATGGACATGGGGCACCTGGGTGGCTCTCCATCAGTTGAGTATCCGACTTCGGCTCAGGTCATGAGCTCATAGTTTGTGAGTTCGAGCCCCACGTCAGGCTCTGTGCTGACAGCTCAGAGCCTGGAGCCTGCTTCGGATTCTGTGTCTCCCTCTCCCTCTGCTCCTCCCCTGCTCACACGCTGTCTCTCTCTCAAAAATAAATAAAGATTAAAAAAAAAATTGAAAAAAAAAATGCTTTGGACGTTAAGTACCAAACATTAATGATTCTTGAATCCTCAAGAAGCAGAGCACTGAATTCAACAGTTTGGGCACACAACAAAAAACATATCTTAAGTATAGTAAGTGTTTGGTTTACCAAAGGTACCTGGCACATAGTAAAGTGTATGTCTGCTGAATGAACAAATGACTTCAGCTAAGCGTAGGAAAAAAATCCCAAGAAACATGTCACAGTTACCAGTGATTACTGTTAAGGGAATGGTATTATAAGGAATTTCACATTATATTTTATAGATACATAGAACTGTACATTACTTTTCTATGCATAAAACAATGACACTCAAAAAGCAAACATCGCCAACAGTATAAACTGCCCTCGTTATAAAAGTTCATGAAAGTATGGTCCAATAAACACAGCTGTTGATTAAGAGAAAAACTCTTCATTTACTACTTTCAGACTATAAAAAAATTAAAATTAGATCATCATACACCAACACAGGTGGAGTACTGTGTGGCTATTGCAAATTATAATTTCCATAAGAAATAAGAAAAAAGTTCTGGTGGTACAATGCTAAGAGAAAAAGACAAAATGTTATGTATGCAATGATTACATCACCTACTATTATGATTTTTAAACTACTGTAAGGAAAAAAACAAAACACTAGTACTTTAAGTGAGGGTAGTGGTTTTCTGTTTTCTTCATTTTTCAAGCTTTCTGTAATGCTATTTTATTGCATTTGTAATAAAGGACATCCAATTTAGAGTTCTTTTAAAAAGGCTTCAATTTAAAAGTTTCAATTAAACCGCAGTTTTAATAAAACATCTAGTATTAAGAAACATGAATTATGAATCAGTGTTTACTTTTTAAGTGTTTTTGCACCTTGTTATTAACCTTAAGCGATCTAAAATATTTAAAAGGCTTTAAGTCTACTGTTCAATCTATTTATAAGAAACTATGTTCTTAGGCAAAATGAAAGAACAGGCTTCTCTTGGAGTTCAGCTTCTCTTGATTTCTGAATCAAAAGCAAGCAACCATGAATATACTGGGTAGTTATTTATAAATGTTGGCTTCTGAATATGCTGTGTGGTTATTTCTAAATTCTGGCTTTCTAGAATAGTCTCACTGCAGTCGCTGGTGGTACAAGGGGACTTTCAGTTATTGATAAACTATTAACACAGCTTTAGCACATTTAATGATTCTCTGTCAGTCACTGCACAGTGCATACATGGGAATTAGTCTACCACAAAACTGGAAAAACACAATCCAAGATCAGTGTTTACAAGTTACAATGGTCCCAGTGCTTCATTTCAAACTATGCCCCTGGCAAGAGTATTACATAATACCACATAAAAATAACACTTTGACATATTTTTTAATGTAAAAATTAGCTTCGTTTGTGTTCAGATAATTCACGTTCTTATAAAATTTTGATTTGTATATAGTCAGGGTCATTCTGACATCTAGAGGTTAACAATGGGTGTCACAAAATCTGTTACTTCACATCCCATAGATTAGTCTATGATCAGAAAAACAAGTGTCTGGTTAAAAACCAGTGCCTCTGGGGCACCTGGGTGGCTCAGTCGGTTGAGCGTCCAACTCTTGATTTCAACTCAAGTCATGATCTCATGGTTCGTGACATCGAGCCCCTTGGGATTCTCTCTCTCTCTCTCTCTCTCTCTCTCTCTGCTCCTCCTCCATTTGTACTCTCTCTCTCTCTTAAAATAAATAAATAAACTTAAAATACATATATTAAAAAAAAATACCAGTGCCTCATCACTCCTGCTCCATGTTCCTATAATTCCCTATCATACATTAGTCACATTCTATTATAACTGTGTATCTACTATCTACTGTTTTCCTGACAGATTATAAATTCCAAGAGGGTAGGGGCCATGTGTATCCTGCTTATCACTGTATTGCCTAAGCTTAGTATAGCACAGGGCGTCACATGTATAAAGTGCTCAAAAATATCTGCATAATGAATGAATGAATGATTGATTCTGAATGTCTCCAAACTGAAAGTGACAAATTCTCAACCTCCTCCACTCTCTCAGGCCAAATTACTCACTAACATAAATATGACAGCTAAATAACCATTTTCAATATACCAGAAATAATAATTATTATTAATGGAATCATACCTAACATTTGAGTGCTTACCATGTGCCAAATACTACATACTGAATGCTTTTAGGTATTAATTATTTTAGTTTTCACAACAACCCTGTGAGAAAAATACTACTGCTTTCCCATTTTACATACGGGGAAACCAAGGGACACTAAAATTAACTCACTCACCAAAAGAACAAAGCTAGACATAACAGAACAGAACAGGTTATAAATGCAGGCAACCTAGACTAGGCCTGAAGTGTTAATAACTACAAAACTAGGGAATTCTCTTTTTCTCAGTCCTGATCTATTTAGAGTCTGGCCTGACCAGTATTGGCATGGACTGCTACATTTTTCTCATGCAACATTTATTCTCTTTTGAGAGTAAGTGAAGGGATGTAGTGACAGTCATAGGCAATCCCTTTATATATAAAAGTTTACTACATAAAAATCATTACCTGTAATCTGGTTAATTTCTATTAAAAATAATGATTAAACAATTGGGCTGGGGAGATATGTTTACTATTATGGTGAACATAAGGTTTCATGAGTACATACATATGTGAAAACTCATCAAACTTTCTAAATATGTACAGCTTATTCTATATCAACTATACCTCAATAAAACATGTATACAAAATAATGATATGTAAAATGTACTAAATTTTTCTATGTGCCAAACAATGAAAACATCTGGTTAACAAGTATTTATTTCCAGCGCACCTGGATGGCTCAGTCGGTTAGGCATCCAACTCTTGATTTTGGCTCAGGTAATGATCTCACAGTTCGTGAGTTCGAGCCCCATGTCAGGCTCCTGCTGACAGTGGAGCCTGCTTGGGATTCTCTCCCTCTCTTTCTGTCCCTCCCCCATGCATGCGCTCTTTCTCTCTTTCTCAAAATAAATAAACTTAAGAAAAAAAAACCACTTATTTCCATATAGAATGCCACTTCAGTATTATGTAATGGGGATGGGCATGATATTGAGAAAACCAACCTGTTTTGCCTTCTGGACTTGATAACTGTGTTACCTTTTGGACTTTTCGCACTGGCTTGACCACTTTTTTCTCTTTACTTTTTTCAGCAGGTTTCTCTTTCATAGAGATATCATCTGAAAAGCAGAAACACTTATAGCAAACATTATAATGATTCCTACCCACCCATTCGTCCTCTTCCCAGTAAGAAAAATCAGCATAAAGCATGATTCAGGTAGGGGGGAAAAAATCTTCGCTGAGGCTACTTCTGTGACCCATAAGCTACCAATGCCAACTCCTCTTATGGAAAGGTCTAAAGATTACCACTAACTACCCCTACAGTTTGAGTTCTAAGTTTTCATTTTTTGTTTTTCATTTTTGCTTTGTTTTGTTGTTGTGTTGTTTTGCTGTTGTTGTTGTTTTCCAGAAAACCCTCGAAAAATTTTCCTCATTTTCACAATTTCACAAACTGGAAGAAGTTACAAAAGTAATGCTTTCCAAGCCAGGGTTGGATCATTTATAGAATCTCACAGGTGAGTACTTTCACAGATTCTTATTTCATTTAAAAATTCCTACATATCTGAGATATTCATGAACTTCCAGAATAAAACTTCATAAAATAATATTCCCAAATATTAACCCTTTTATGGTTATGCTCGTGAAATATGTCAAGCCATTTCACATATAAATTACTACTCACTGATTTTTTTAAATTCCAATCTGGGGAAATAGACTAGCTATACATATAAACTTGAAAATCAACCTCAATTACAGATCTGAAGAAATGTAAACTTTAAAACACATACAGAGCTCTGCACTCTGAACAGAGTGGAAGTGTGAGTCAAAGGTCCTAAAGTAGGAACATACCTGAGAAACAGCAAGCAGGCCAGTGTCCGTGAAATGAACACAGAGTAGAGAGAACCACGGTCAGAGACATAACTGAGGGCCAGATTGTGTGGGGCTTTACGAGTCACTGAAAGAGCTTCAGGTTTTACTTAAGAATGAGATCGAGAGGTTTTTGGAAGTTTTAGGGCAAAGGAGTGATATGATCTAAACTAAATCTTAACAAGCTTACTCTAGCAGTTGTGATGATAACCGGCTTACTAGAAGGGCAGAAGCAGGAAGACCAATGAGAGGGCTATTGCAATAATCCACACAAGAGACTGATGGTGGCTTGGACCTAGGTAGTAGTGAAATGTAAACTTTAAAATACATATAGAGCTCTGCTCTTTCTCTGGAGAAAGGTGGTGAGGTGGAGAAAGTGGTTATATTTTAGATATATTTTGAACAACATGAAACATAAGGTCTGAGAGAAATAGAGGAGTCAAGGATGACTCAAGATCTGGGGCCTGAAGTAGAAAGATAGAATTAACAGAGATAGAGGGACTACCAAAGGAGTAGGTTTAAGGGGGTATCATGACCCCATTTAGTTAGCTCCATTTTGGATTTATTAAGTTTGAGAAATCCATTATATATCCAAAGGGAGAGGTAGAGTTAGCAGTTGGATACAAGTCTGAGTGCAGAGGAAAAGTCTGGGCCAGAGACATAAATTTGGGAATCAACGGCAACAGAAAATATTTGAAGTCCTGAGACTAGACGAGCCTGCCTAGAGTGTACATAAATAAACAGTAGTAGTAGCAGTAGTAGTAAGGGAAGAAAAAGAAAAAAGAGAGAGAGAGGAAGAGAAGAGAAAAGAAAGGGAAAAAAAAGGATAGACAGACCCAAGTACTGAGCCCTGGGCATGACTATGTTCAGATATCAGGGAGTTAATTAGGTAAAAAAAAAAAAATCTGAAAAAGAGTAGCTAGACTCAGGAGGAAAACCAAACACTTAAGGAACCCTAGATGTCAAGTGAAGCGTTTCAAGAAAGAAGTAATCTATCATGTCTAATGTCGCAGGGAGATCAAGATGACAACTGAGAATCAAACACTGGATTGAGCAATGTGGAAGTCACTGATGACCTTGACATTAGCAGTCCACAGAGAAGGCGGAGCAAAACCCAAATAGAAAAGGGTTCAAGAGTGAAAGGGAGGAGAAAAACCGGAGACAATGAGTATAAGGCAACTTTCTGAAGTTGTGCCACAAATAGGAGAGAAACAAGGCAATAACTGAAGAGAGTAGGGCCAAAAGCAGCATTCTTTTATGATGGCTGAGATAACAGCATGTTAGCAAACAGTCTGTTGATGGGCATGACCTTGAGGAGAGGGAAAATTTGATGATGCCAAAGAAAGGAAATAAGGACAAAATGATGTCTTTAAACTTTTACAAGAGTAAATGGAACCTAAAACACAAGTAGATGGGTCAGTCCTAGCTAGAAGCTAATGGACAGAGTTCAACCACCATGAAAGAAAAAGCAGTCTTACTAGACAGACTTTTTTTTTTAATGTTTAGTTTTAAGAGAGAGAGATAGCATGAGCAGAGGGAGGGGCAGAAAGAGAGGAGGACAGAGGATCCAAAGTGGGCTCTGTGCTCACAGCAGCAAGCCCCACATGGGGCTTGAACTTACAAATGCTGAGATCACGACCTGAGCCAAAGCTGGACGCTCAAACGAGATCACGACCTGAGCCAAAGCTGGACGCTCAAACAACTGATCCACCCAGGTGCCCCAACAGACAGACCCTTTTTTTTTTTTTAAGTGTATTTATTTATTTTGAGAGGGACAGAGAAAGCACGAGCAGGGTAGGGGCAGAAAGAGAGGGAGAATTCTAAGCAGGCTCCGCGTGGTCAGCACAGAGCCTGACATGGGGCTCAAAGTCATAAAACCACAAGATCATGACTTGAGCTGAAATCAAGAGTTGGATAACAACCAACTGAGCTACCCAGGCACCCCCAGGCAGACTTCTTAAAGAATTCATTGACATACATCATTCTACTGGTCTGTAAAGATACTGACCTATAGAGGTATATTATTATTATCCCTCTTTTACAGATGAGAAAAACACAGGTAGTATATATATAAGTAATAAGAGGCAGAGCAAGAATTTGAACCCTTGTAAGCTAATTCCAAAATCTTTACTCTTAACGATTATATTATACTCCTTTTCCATCTCAGGAAAAAAAGAAAAAAAACCTGAATACACTGTCCCAATAATAATACTAGGAAAACTGGACTGGACACTTAATACCACAAAATATATTAGCAAAATCTCTATGGGGGCTTAGTAGAAAAATCTCAGGCTGTAGAGTCAGACAGAGTTGGCTTTGAATTTTGGCTTCCATTCTCAACTACTCTATCTATAGATACAAACTTGGGGGAAATTACTCAGTAAGCCTCCATTTCCACAACTGTAAAACAAAAGTACAGAAGACTACGAATGCATCACCTTACCCCAAATTGCACTAAGCATTCCATAACATTACAGTATCACCTTCCCATTTCCCTCTTCAACCTTCCGTAAATTCCTCCTATTTCCAATTCTCTAAATGTACTCTGTTCCTATAACGTTGATTTTTCTTTCTGCATTTTGCCCTCATGGTAGTATCATCTTATCTGCTGCCTACCAAATTACTGACCATCTCAAAGATCTCAGTCTAGTAGAAGTAAACTTCAACTAGACTCTGCTATGTTTCCTTCAAATCAGACAGGCCTGACTCAGAGAGTCTCTGAGGTTAAAAATAACCTAGTTTCTGTCTCATCAGCCATGTATGCTAATTTTAATCCTGGAGCAGAGCCTAGACGCTAAGAGAGCCTTATGACTGAAACCACAACTACTTTGGTATACCATGCAGTTAAAAAAGGGAAATACCTTTATTTTGGTGACAATTTTAGGTTTAAATATGATGTCAGATAGCATACATGATAAAACATGCAAAATCTAAGAACGCTCCACTCTCACCTGCAAAGTGAAGTGCTAAGTCTCGATACAGCTCTCGACTCATGTTTTGAAATTCAGCCTCCTGCCACACTTTCCCATCAGGCGTTCGAATCTTGGTCTCTGAAGGATTGAAGCCTAATATATACCAACAATACAAAACAGTCTTATCAAAGTTGCTTTATAAATTGAGATATAATTAACCATAAAATTCACTGTTTTAAAGAACACAGTTCAATGGTTTTCAGTATACTCACAAAGTTATGGACCTATCAACACTAATTTCCTGTACCCATTAGCAGCCACTCCTCCATCATGCTATTCCCTGGGAACTACTAACCTCCCTTCCACCTTCATGGATTTGCTCATCCTGGAAGTGTCATATAAATAGAATCCTACAATATGTGTGTGACCTTTTGTGTTTGGCGTCTTTCAATTAACATAATGTTTTCAGTCACCATGTAACATGTATCAAAGCTTTCTTCTTTTTTATTGTTGAATGATATTCCATTGCATGAATATAGCAACATTTATTTATATATTTATCAGTTGATAGGTACCTGAACAGTTTCTACTTTTTGGCTAGTATTAACAATGTTGCCATGAACATTCATGTACAAGTTTTTGTGTGGACATATGTTTTCAATTTCCTTGGGTATCATACCTAGGAGTTTGAATTGCTGGGTCATATGGTAACTCCATGTTTAACTTCTGAGGACTGCCAAACCATTTTCTAAAGGAGCTCTACCATTTTACATTTTCACCAGCAATGCATGAGGGTTCCGATTTCTCCACAGCCTCACCAGCACTTGTTATTGTGTTTTTGTTTGTTTCTGTCTTTTTTATTACAGCCATCCTAGTGGTTGTGAATGGTATCTCACTGTGGTTTTGATTCGTGTTTCCCTAAAAACAAATGCTGGTGAGCAGCTTTATACGCTTTTAAAAGAAGGATGCATAATTAGCTACCACATAATGTGCTGACAAATACTGTTGGGAAAAAGTAAGCTTCAGTGAGATGAAGCAATATCCATTTCTTCAAAAGGACTAGAAATGGAGAAGCACTCAATTAAATGATAAAAGAACGTCAATTGTAAATTACGGATTTCAGAGAAAGAACTACTGTTCTCAGGAGTAAGAGAGAGACAATACTACTTCCTTTGAAGACAGGCATTAATTGCTACCATCTGTCTGATTTTGCCTATGGCTGAACAAACCGACAAGCTGCTATCTACTACACAAGCAAAATGCACCCAAGGTGCAGAAAACAGGTCTTTAAAACATACTTGTTCAATCTTGCAACAAACATTACACATGTGCTATTTCCTAGGGATTAACAGTCTGATTTCCTACTTCGAATTTATCTTGGAAGGCTATTTTAAAAAATCATAAAAATGATGAATATGGACGATGACTAGAGTAGTATAAAGATTTCTCTTTTCAGATGGTCTCAACTTATCAAAGAATTGGCACCCAATAAATGTTTGTAAAATTAAATCAATATAAAGAACAGACTGGAGTCAAAAACTGATAAAAGCACTCTAGAAGTGTTAAATAAAATGCACCGGTAAACTAATTGCATGTCTAATAGAAATGAATCTATTCAGCTTTTAGCACAAGAGCAGAAGTTTAATTTCACCTGACATTTGTGGCAAGGGGCATGCAATTATGCCTATGCAACAAAAAATTTGTAAACGTAGTGTCCAGGCTATTGCAAGCTACAGTTTGTAATAAGAAAGTGTGGCAATCCCATGCAAATCTCTCGCTGTCTCAACTTTTCACCACCATCATCCCCACCCCATCTCTCTGCATTCAACTCTATCATTTTTTCTCCTCTCCTCTTCAGGAAACATTTATCTCCATGGGAGCCTTTCATTATATCTGCATTTTTATTTATAAGTTAAGTTTAAGAAGCTTTCAATATCTACACCAGTTCCCTTTTCTGTCCCCCAATTTTACATTAGTCCCCCCTTATCCGCTGTTTCACTTTCTGCAGTTTCCATTACACACTGTCAACCATGGCCCAGGATCAGATGATCAGAAGGCCAATAGTAGCCTCATGCTATGTCACAGTGCCTACGTCATTCATTTCATCTCATCACACAGGGATTTTATCATCTCACAGCATCACAAGAAGAAGGGTGAGTGAGGACAGTACAATAAGATTTTGAGAGGGGTGTCTGGGTGGCTCAGTTAGTTAAGCGTCCGACTCTAGATTCTGTCTCAGGTCATGATCTAACAGTTCGTGAGTTCAAGCCATGCATCGGGCTCTGCATTGCCAGTATGGAGCCTGCTTGGGATTCTCTCTCTCCCTCTCTCTGCCCCTCCTTAGCTTACAGTAAGTAAATTAACTTAAAAAAAATGTTTTTTTAACTTAAAGGAAAACTTAAAAAAAATTTAAATATTTTGAGAGACCACATTCGCTTAACTTTTATTACAGTGTACTGTTATAATTGGTCTAGTTATTTTCGTTAATATGTTACTGTATCTGATTTATAAATTAAACTTTATCATAGGTATGTATGTATGTATAGGGGAAAAAATAATATTTATAGGGTTTGGCACTATACAGTTTGAGACATCCACTGGGAGGCTTGGATGTATCCCCTGAGGATAGGGGGGACTACCGTATTTCTATTCTTTGTCCCCTTTTTTCGTTACTAGTTGGATTTATTGACTAGAATAAAAAAGCTACTGTGCACTTATGCTCAAGACAGTGTACTAGGCTCTGAAATAAAATAAGGATGATCAATATAAGGTCTTAAACTTCATGGGCATTTACACCAGGGAGAAAAATGTATGCAAACAACTAAGTATAAGACAAAAATCACATAAACACTGTTTGTGCTCACTACTTTTAAATTGAAATTTTAAAGCAGAATCATAGAACACTTTTCATGTCTTTAAATTTAAAAAAAAAAAAAAAACCAGGGGCACCTGGGTGGCTCAGTCATTTAAGTGTCCGACTCTTGATTTCAGCTCAGGTCATAACCTCACAGTTTTTGAGTTTGAGCCCCGCCATCAGGCTCTGCACTGACAGTGTGGAGCCTGCTTGGGATACTCTCTCTCCCCTCGCTCTCTGCCCCTCCTCCACTCACTTTGTGTATCTCTCTCAAAATAAGTATATAAACTTTAAATGAATGAATGAATGAATGAATAACATAAAAAACATAAATGGAAAACCAAGGTTTAGAATGGGTTTAGTATACTAACAACTGCATAAAAAGAGAAAGAAAATAATTAAACACACACATACTATTTGTGTACGCAAAAATTATCTGGAAGAATATACGAACTGTTAACACAAGTAATAACCTGAAAGGGGACCAGGGAGCTGCAGAACAAGAGATTTTCCTGGTACATCCTTTTCATCTTTTGAATTGTGAACCAAGTGAATTTATTACGTATTTGAACACATGAAAGTAAAATGTCACTTTAGAATATAGTATATTACGATCCTTTTCATTTACATTGGCAAAAAGTTGACAAACATAGTTTTTCAGTGTTGGGAAAAATAAATCCATTGCTCAGGACGTTGGAAACCATATTCTGTTATAATTTCACAAATGTATGCTATAGTTCATAAATTAGCCCCCAAAAGTTCTATTTATAAATTTTTTTTAAGTAGGCTTCACTCCCAGCAGGGAGCCCAACGTGGGGCTCAAACCCACAACCCCAAGACAAGATTCAAGCCTAGATCAAGAGTCAGATGCTTAACTGACTGAGCCACCCAGGTGTCCCTATAAAACATTTTAATATGAAAACTAACAGGTTAAAAAATTATTAAATAAAAGGTAAGTGCGAAATCCAATCACCAACTCAGAGGAAGTTAAGATTTTAAGATTTTCACTCAGGTTCGTTCGGGTTGTGTTTGTTTTGTTCCGTCCTATTTTTAATTTTTAGATTTTTGTAAATTATTAAATAAAATATGGATTTAGGTCGATCATCTTAGCTTTGCCTTACTGGAATAACTTTTGGAATTTCAGAACTTTGATTTCTAGAATAAACACACCTTAAATGTACAATCTTTATTTAATGGATCTGACATTAATATAGCAAAAGTTTTGGATAATCACTATCTCACAACCAATAAGAACATTTGCTATTTGCTCTGTCAACAGTGTGGACAATTACTATATTGTACACAAATGACTAGAAGGATATGAAATAATTTAATTAATAATACATTAGACCAATCCTGAATAACAAGTTTTCAGTATTCTAAAGGGAACTGCTCACAATTTTATCACAAATTAGCAAGAATAAAATGCAAATTATCCACCTTTTATCTAATTCACAATTAATTATCATTATCAAAATATAATAACCAACATAAAATAAAACTGATAATTGCTCTGGGGCACCTAGATGACTCAGTTGGTTGAGTGTCCGACTTAGGCTCAGGTCGTGATCTCACGGTTCGTGGGTTCAAGCCCCGCGACAGACTCTGTGCTGACAGCTCAGAGCCTGCTTCGGATTCTGTGTCTCCCTCTCTCTCTGCCCATCCCCACCTGCTCTCTGTCTCTCATTCTCTCTTTCTCTCAAAAATAAATAATAAACATTAAAAAAATAAAAAAATAATAAAACCGATAATTGCTCTAACTGCACATATAAAATTCATTCTGGAGAAGAAGACCTTAGGACTACAAAAAAACTGCAAAGCTGGTCAGAGAAAAGTTAGACTTGGTAGACAAATACAAAACAAAATTAACTATAGCAAAAACTGTCCTAGTTTATTAATAACTTAAAATTAACAGAAAAAAATGAATCTTGACAATTTTTGATCTTCATACACTTATCTAGAAAAACTGAACTTTGACAAAAGAAAGGCTATGGTAGCAGAAGTTTTAATGACAAAAATCTAACACAGACTGATCTGATCAATGAATCAACTCTTTAATTAAAAACTTTACATGAATAACTCTGTGAAAATAATTTCAGGAACATAAAAATACAATCTCCTTAAAACCACCATATATAAAAACTTGAGTTGGCTACAAAGCAGAGATTCTCTTAGAAAAGGATTTTCTCAATGAAAATCTATCTATGTTGGTATAAATCTGATTTAAATATTTGTTTTCTCAAACATGGGGGCGGGGGGGGGAATCCCTTACTGTCAAAACTTAAGAGCTTCAAATAACAGGATCAAAATATCAGTGCCAAAATATTCTGTAACCAACTGTAACTGGAATTAACTCAATTATAATTTTAAATATTTACTTTTGAAAGAATTCCTAATAACAATCCAAATACAATGGTGGAATAAGAGTAAAATTCTGGCAGTTCTCTAAAAACGACACTAATTCGTATTTTCTTTTTTTCAGTTTATTAACTATTCAGATGGGGTTCTTCATCTCCTGAGGGACTTGTTAAAAAATCTAATTCTGGACTCTATACCGAGAAATTCTGATTTAGATCCAGTGTAGCATCCAGGAATCTGTATTTTTAACCTGCACCTTGAATTAATTTCTTAAGCATTTGATTTGAGAATCACACCCTGTTCTAAAGATGACCTTCTCTATTCAAATGCACCCTAGGAAGAAAGGGGGACAAGAAGGCAGGAAGAGAGAAAGATACAAAGACTGACTACAAACCTTTATATGTTGGAGCAGGTGGTGCTGTTGCCACTTTCCTGACTTTTGCTGTCACTGAGTTATCAACATTAACAACCATTACTGGATGGTCAATATGACCCAGATTCTGGCCCCGGCCATTTGTTTCTTCTGAGTGTTCCCACTGTTTCCTAATTCGCTCCTTGAGTTTTTCCAGTTTGACATCATGTTGTCGCTGCTTTAAAATATCTAATCTTTGGGAATTACAAGTACTCGTAGAGGAGGGAGAAGAGTCCGTTATCCGTAACACTTTTAGATCAACATCATGGCCCATGTTACTTACAGAAGCCTTCTCATTTCCTTTTGCTCTACTAGGCTTTTCTTCCTCAGTTCTCACAGGACCTGCCATCTTAATCAAACATTCAGAATTTTGCAACGCATCAATTGCTGGTCGATCATTTAAAAACCTAACCACTGTATCATTGATGACAGATGATTGGGAGCTCTCAAAATCACAGCAATGTATGTTCCTTTCTTCTCGATTGCAGATCATCCGGTTCCCACTCTCAGGCTTTTCTTCATTAACATCCACACAATATACATGCTTTGACTCTAGATGGCTAGGACTTACATTGGAAGGTGTCCCATGGATTTCCCTATTATTAAAAAATAATAAGCTTTAAATAAAGAGCACAAAAAACAAACTGAAACCAAACTGAAAGAATTCTAATATTAGAGATTTTTTAAAAATCTAGAAATTCCAGTAGGTTAAAAAACAAAATGCTCATCACTAACATTAAGATTCAATGCTCAGTGCCCCCTCTATCAAGTTAGATAGCAAACAATCTAAATCATAATGTGCATATGTAAAATAAGAAATATGCAAAACATGGAGAGATTTCCTTAAGAACTCCAGAAAATAGGATTACAATCTGACTTTAGAAATTCACTTGATACCTATTACCAAAATATGCATTTTACTCCTCTATGAAATCTTAAGTATGGGAAAAAAGTTCTCAAATTCTGTGTAACTTCTAAATAATGTACCAAATTAACAAATAGATGGGGGTACAAATAAAGTGGAGGTATAATAAATACTTTCCTCCAAATAAATGTAGTTAAGTAAAGTTAAACCTCTCTAAACCATAGATCACTTTTTTTGGTAGCTTCAAACTCTGTATAGCACATCTGGAAATTGTGGAGTAAGCAAAGACAACTAGGCATAGCCAAAGTACGTATCACAAAGTCCATATTCTTTATTCATAAAAACATTAACAAAAGTCTTCCTCCAGAGATTATTTTTATTTTATACATCATTCTAATAAGTTATATTTTAGGAACAGAAGTAGTTTATTAAAAGCGAAGTTAATGAAGACAAGCCTCAGCAGTAACAACAGCACATGATTTATGAAAAAATAGCCAACAAAATTATAAAATTTGGATCTGCAATGTCTCAAAGAGTAGACATTAGCCACATGTAGCTACTGAGCCCTTGAAATACGGTTAGCCCAATGGGAGATGTGCTACAATGTAAATTACATACCAGATTCTAAAGACTCAGGATGACAACAGAAAAAGAATGTAAAACATCTTCATGTGTCTGTGTATGTGACTAGTAAAACTGTTTAAATTGTACGTATGGCTCACATTACTGGTTCTATTATACAGTACGGATCTAGATGTTTCATGGAAAGGCACAAAACTCTAAATATCGCAAAAATTCTTAAAGCCATAACTGTTGCAGTATAATATGGTAATTATATCTATTGTCAGTCTATGAGTATATGCATTTTTCTAAGGAGATAGTCTGCAGCTTTCATCAAATTCTCACTGGAATCCATGACCCAAAAAACATCAGACCCCGTTCTGAGTGGTTGATTATTAAATAAGATGGGGACTGAGAAATGACTCATGTAGCTTCCACTAGAGATCAAGACTAAATTCAGTTATTTGCACTACCTTTACCAGACCAGAACAATTCATAGTTAGAAGGATTTAGGTATAAAATTAGCAAATGTAAAGAATAAAAGAAAGCATAAAACGGTAGTTTGCATATCATGTCACAATCTTAAAAAGGGAAGGACAGTTGATCTTCCCTCCCCACCAGAAAAAGAAAATTGTATTTTTAGTTTTCATTTACTCATTCATTAAATATTTACTGAATACATAGAAGGGTGTTTATTGTACAATTCTCTCAACTTTTCTGTAAATATAAAAATTTTCATAATAAATGTTAGGGAAAAATATTTATGGAATACTTAGTAAATGACAGGCATTAAGCTGATGTTTTGAGAATAAGACAGATTTACAGCCTTACATAACTAATATAATGGTTAGATATGGAATCAAAATATAAAGCAACACGAAAATATATATAACAGAAGAAGTTATATTGTATTATTAGAGCATACAGGAAGGGCTAAATAGGCTGTGGGAATGGAATAGGATAGAAACACATCTGGCAATGTTTCAGATAGAAGGTGCCAAAACCGAAGTTTTGACTGATGAATGGAGTCAGCCAGGTGAAGGGCATTCTATTCACAGCTTCCCTATAGGTACTTTTTCTTATCTTAGAAGATACATAATTTATAAAATTTTAAATATCAAGTAGTATTCTTTTTTTTTTCAAGTAGTATTCTTTGCAGGAAGAGTATTAGAATATGAATAAAGAGTAATTTAGTTTCAATTCCGATAGTGATTATTTTTCTAGGCAAGTTGTTTTTGTGTGGTTAAAGATTTCTGAACTCCGACTATTTTCCACATTTTTCTTTCTCCTTTTACTAAACTATGAACTTTTACACAGATTAATTCCCTGGCCTTCTCCCCTATATTTTCTTCACCATTTTTATCGCTTCAACACTAGTGACAACTCACAAATTTACATTCCCAGCCCTCTTTCCACACACATTCCTACCCAAATGTTCAAATGCCTACTGAAAATTTTCACTTAGATATTTCAAAACTGCATCAAATCAAATATTGATGTTATAGACTGATATAAACTCATGATCTACCTCTATCTCCCAAATTCTTTCTCAAATTTAAGAGCACAAACATATACCCAGTAGTATCTAGCACCATCATGAAACTCCTTGATTTACTGGTTGACATTTTACAACACTAAAAATGTTAATGAAACAAAGAAATATAAGGCCCAGTGTTTATCACCTATTACCATTTGCTATACTAAGAGCATTAATACTTTTATATCATTAATAAAATATTCCTCAAATATAAAATTCTCTAATTTTATCTACTGAAATCCTAAATTATCAGCTAACAAAAATACACATTTTATATTATCCATTCTATCAAAATTCATACATCAATCCTGAACATCTGACAATAAGTTGCTGAAAGGAGCCACTGGCAACAAATTAAAATAAGAAACCAATTCACATTCTCAGTAGGAAAGAAATTTCAGGTAATTGATAGAAGAAGGAGAAGGAGAAGGAGAAGGAGAAGGAGAAGGAGAAGGAGAAGGAGAAGGAGAAGAAGGAGAAGGAGAAGGAGAAGGGAGAAGGAGAAGGGAGAAGGGGGAAGGGGGAAGGGGGAAGGGGGAAAGGGAAGGGGAAAGGGAAAAGAAGGAGAAGGAGAAGGAGAAGAAGAAGAAGAAGAAGAAGAAGAAGAAGAGGAAGAAGAAGAGGAAGGAGGAGGAGGGGAAGAAGAAGGAGAAAACTAAGCTATACAAAGTTCATTATGTAGAACACTTAATCTGAGATATTAATGAAGAAAAAAAAAAAAAAAGCCACACTTCCAGAGACTGAATAATCTGTCTGTAGGAAACATATATTACAATGGTGGTAGCCTGGAGTCACTATTTCTTCCTCCCAAATATTTTATCTGTGAAAGAGTAGAAAGTCAATATTTCATCATATACAAGACTTCTGCTCTACATTTTTGGGAAATGAAAAAGGCAATAATACTAGAGCCACAGTGCTATGAAAAACTCAGAAAATAAACCATAATCTTAATGTAAATATTACAGGCTCATCCTAGTTGATAATCTACTATTAAACACTAACCTGTAAGAAACCAAAGGTTCACGAAACTCCACGCGGTTATTTTTCCTTATGTTACTCTCCAGGGTGGTAACTCTGAGAGGGCTGCGAGATTTCTCTTTTCGTGATTTTGAAGATTTGGAGGTTGGAGCATTAATCCAAGAGTCATCCAGGAATCTACCATCTGAAGGAAAAGAAAGTCTGTAAGAACATATGATATAATCTACAATTGCCTCTGAATTTGGGTAGGGTTTATGAAAATAAGTATCTATTATTTCTGGCATCTCTAGTTGGATATCATATACGTGTACAGAAAACATTCAAATTAAACTATTACAAACCACTCAATCTATAGAGGAAAAAACTGCATTCTGAACAAAAAAAAAAAAAAATGCAAAACAAATTCTACATACAAAATTCCTTTTGGTCAAAGGCTCTCACTCAAACAAGGAATTATCGAATAAAATCCAACAGACTCACAGGTTTAAAAAAAAAAAAATCACAGTTTTAATGGAAAGTACTAACCTCCAGGTTCTAGTCCACTAATTAAGTAAGAAACCACACAATTACATATATGAAAGGTAACCAGAGAAAGTAATGGCATTGTGTCAATTTACCTATGAGATACATAATTCCAATTATGATTTAACCCCCTAAAAAATATGTAAATCTTATTAAATCGACTAAATCTCAAAGTGATATATCTGTGAATTTAAAATACAGACATAGGGCGCCTGGGTGGCGCAGTCGGTTAAGCGTCCGACTTCAGCCAGGTCACGATCTCGCGGTCCGTGAGTTCGAGCCCCTTGTCGGGCTCTGTGCTGACGGCTCGGAGCCTGGAGCCTGTTTCTGATTCTGTGTCTCCCTCTCTCTCTGCCCCTCCCCCGTTCATGCTCTGTCTCTCTCTGTCCCAAAAATAAACAAACGTTGAAAAAAAAAAATTTAAAAATAAAATACAGACATAATCCCAAAGGCTTAAAATCAAATTCTTATCACGAAAAACAAATGAAAAGTCACTGTCAAAGATGATGCAATGATGCTAAAGTCCCTCATCAAAAGATAGTGAAAGCATCATCAGTAGTCACTGAATATGAGGCTGTTTCAAAACTACTCAGCACCGAAGACAAAACACCTAAATGTGGATGAGGTATGGTCTCTGACAAAAGAGCAAGCAAATATACCAGACTATAAAAGGAAATTAAATTGAAACAAAACATCAAAAATGTAATACATCTGTAATTCTGGAAGCAACAACACACATACCTTTTCTACTTATTTTTCTGGTAGCACTTGCAGAAGATTTCTTGGTATCCATGACAGAATCAAACACAGCTGTACTTGTAGGGACAACTTCTAATTTGTTTTCAATGTGTCTCAGCTGAAGTTCAAACACCATCACAACAAATAGGTTAATTCTGTATATAAATCAGCTACTACTGATTTACACAGTCACAAATTATATTGTCCGACACCTTTCTCTAAAGTAGGAAAAATTCAGGACTTTTTGTAGTATTAGCTTTTTCATTGTTTGTTACTTCAGCTATAGTAACAAGTAGTACAGTGCTGCCCACATTTGGACAAGAAAATCAGAAAGATTCGCAAGAGGGGAACCTGGGTGGCTCAGTCAGTTGAGCACCTGACTCTTGGTTTCAGCTCAGGTCATGATCTCAGTTTGTGAGATCGAACGCCTTGTGGGGATTTTGTGCTGACAGCACGGAGCCTGCTTGGGATTCTCTCTCTCCCTCTCTCTTTCTGCCTCTCCCCCAGTTCCTTCTTCTCTCTCTCCCTATCTCTCTCAAAAATAAATACACATATTTTAAAATTTTAAAAAAAAGATACTGAAGAATATCAAAGATTTTCTATTTGTTTTGTTGACCTTTTTTTATTATTTTTCGAAACATTACTTTTTTTTTTTTAACATTTTTTTATTTATTTTTGGGACAGAGAGAGACAGAGCATGAACGGGGGAGGGGCAGAGAGAGAAGGAGACACAGAATCGGAAACAGGCTCCAGGCTCTGAGCCATCAGCCCAGAGCCCGACGCGGGGCTCGAACTCACAGACCGCGAGATCGTGACCTGGCTGAAGTCGGACGCTTAACCGACTGCGCCACCCAGGCGCCCCGAAACATTACATTTTCTAACATTATATGTTGCACATCATCATTATATAGCCTGTGCAATTTACAGGCAAAAATTAGAAAAGAACAACTCAGATGGACTCAAATTTTAGAATTGTTCAAACAGCTACAACTTTTTAAGTCTTATGTCTATAAAATAAGTTTCACAATAAAAACAAAATTCACGAGATAGAACTCAGGTTTCCATACACTTTACAGAAGTCAACTTCTGGTATAACCACCAATGTTCTCAATGATTTAAAAACCATTTTCCCCTAATTATATGCTTACAGGAGAAAGCTTGTAAAGCACAGAAAAGGTATAAAAAAATGAAATTAAAATCATCAAAATTCCACCACACAGAGATAAACACTGTGTAAAATTCTGATTTATCTTCATTCAGATTTTTGTGGTACAATGTACTCACAAAACTGGAATAATCATTGATATTCTGTTATCAGGCTTTTTCTCCCATTTATATTATAAGCCCCCTGTCATCCTTGAAAGTTATTTTTAGGGGCACTTGGAGGACTCAGTCGGTTAAGCACCCAACTCTTGGTTTCAGCTCAGGTCATGATCTCATGGTTTGTGCATTCAAGCCCCACATCGTGCTCTGTGCTGACAGTGCAGAGCCTGCTTGGGATTCTCTCTCTGTCCCTCCTCTGCTTGCACACCCTCATGCTCTCTCTCTCTCTCTCTCTCAAAAATAAATAAACTTAAAAAAAAGTTATTTTTAAAAACACAATAGTTTTGAAAAACGACAATTGACAGTTCAGCTCTAAATTAGGTTAAGTTAAACTGGGGATAAAAACTATTCCTACATTGTAGATATATAATGCTCATATGGAAGAGAGAGAATATATATAATGCTGCATTTGACCCTACATTATGACCAAATCTAGGTTATAGTACCTTTTCCAGATGCATTTTCAAACCAGTTCTGAAGATTAGGGTACAGAAAATACCATATTCACACAGTAAAGAAATAAGTGACTCAAATTCAGGTGGGATACAAAAGAAAACAAAGAAAGGACAGATTAGGAGAGTAATTTTCCTGGACAGCAAATGAAAAAAGAAAAAGGAAAAAGGCTCCCTTTGAAGGGACTATGCACCACTTGCCAAATTTGGGTTCCTAAACTGCAGACAAGACTGGACAGAACACAAATGAAAACAGGTTGCCTATAGACATTCTTCAACACTACTGACAGAAAACAGCCTGCTATTGCCACAAAAGAGGCAACTCACAGTCCATTAAAGAAGCTGTGTAAATGGTGAGTCACCAAATTCTACTCCTAAAACCAATACTACACTATACGTTAACCAAATAGAATTTAAATAAAAATTTGTTCCTTTCATTTCCTCTCTGACTCTGAGCCTTCTACATAGACATAGCCCTATATTCCCAAATTCATTTTGTTTTGTATCTTCATTTCAACATACCAGATGAACAAATTTATTAAAGGAGAACAAATAGCACAAATTATTTTAATATTTTATATGCCATAGTGTTAATGTTCCTGACACCTAAAATAGTGTCTTGATTATCCCTTTATTATTTAATAGCTGTCATTAATGTTCATTTTGTAATATATGGTACTTAATTTCCAACCAAAATCTTTGACTTTATTTTCCTATCACAAAAGCACTATAGAAAAAAAAAAAATGTAATCTATCCAATCATAACAGGAAGTCAATTTTAAACCAGAAAGAAATAAATGGAAGCTATAATTACTTACAGCAGCCTTGGTCTGAGAAAGTGCATTCCACGATGTGGTTATATCTGCTAGGAAACAGTGATATTTACTGAATCAGAATCTCTGAAAAAGTCTTCAAAATCTGCATTTTAATAAGCTTCTAAATGCACTTGATTTTGAGGACCATTTTATTAGGCAGAACTATTCCTCAGCAACTGCTTTATTATATTGAACCAAAACGTGGTTCTTTTCCCATCCTATAACGCCAAGTTTCCTAGTTTATGTTTTACAGTTGTATTAGACACTGATCCTATTAGTTCTTGGGACAGCTGGACCAACACCCCCACCCGCAGCTCCATCAGACGTCTCCAACAATAAGCAGTATCCTCAATTTGCCCCAATGACCTACACACATACAAAGTTTTATATTGTGATATATTTCACATTATGATGCTGAAAAGATTAGAAAAGTACTCCAGACTTTAATCTACCAACAGAAACAAAGATAAAATCTAGTCTTTCAGATAATAGCCCTACAAATAACGTAAGGCCACATAGTTCCTTGAGTCATCCTTCTCTAGGAAATTTCATTTCTGCCAAATGTTCCTTATGTGACATGATTTCCAGATCCCTCACAAACCCAATAATCTTCCTTCAGACGTACTCTAGCTTGTCAATGTACCTCAAAATACATCATGCCCTAAATTAAAGTTACCCCCAATGCATCATTTAAAACAAAAAAAAAAAGAGTTCAGTGAGACTTTTCCTTTTCTTATCTGTGCACTACAGAGTCTAAGACTATATTAGGACCTATATTATACCACTTATTGACATTACCAGAATTTTTCAGAATTTCTAAGAAACTGTGTAAAAGTTAATTTTGCATGCACTGCTTCTTTTTTAAAAAGAATGTTTTCTTTATAAAAGTTTACCATAGGACACCTTTGAAGGTGAGATCCCTTGTATATTTAAAAGAAATTTCATTTAAAAATTTATCTGCCTTCTCAAAAATAAAGGTTAAAAAAAAAAAAAAAAAAAAAGGGGGCGCCTGGGTGGCTCAGTCGGTTAAGTGTCCGACTTCGGCTCAGGTCATGATCTCTCAGCCTGTGAGTTCGAGCCCCGCGTCGGGCTCTGTGCTGACCGCTCAGAGCCTGGAGCCTATTTCAGATTCTGTGTCTCCCTCTCTCTGACCCTCCCCCGTTCATGCTCTGTCTCTCTCTGTCTCAAAAATAAATAAAGGTTAAAAAAAAAATTTTTTTTAATTTATCTGCCTTTTACAAACCAAAGTATACATGTAATTTTCATTTACTGATCAGCCCAGAATTTTATACACACGACCTAAACAAGGCATTAAGTTCAATTTAAAGGAAACAGATCATACCTTGGACAGTATCCTTGCTTTGCGAGTTCCTTGGATTTGGTAAAGGCACCTCTTTTGATTTGCTGCTCTTCATCCTGCCAATTTACCTGCAATCATACCACCAGCATTCATTGAACATCAATACTATCATATTAGCAAAGGAAAATGCTATCATTTATCTTAACGTTCATGAAAGTCAGCAAGGGATTTTGTCAACTCTAAGTTACCTTCATGCCCTGTTAAGAGTCCCTGATAATCTGATAACTTTATTTTTCTTTGGAAAACTAAACCATTAAAAAGTCTATCGTGACTACCTCACACCAACTAGGATGGCAATATCAAAATGCCAACAACAACAAATACTAAGTGTTGATGCGAAGAAACTGGAACTCCTGTGGCCTGTTTGTGGGAATGTCAAATAATATAGCCTCTGTGGAAAACAGTATGGCAGTTCCTCAAAAAATTAACAATAGAGGGGTGCCTGGGTGGCTCAGTCAGTTAAGCATCTGACTCTTGATTTCAGCTCAGGTCATCACCTCACAATTTGTGAGTTTAAGCCCGGTGTTGGGCTCCACAAAGAGCCTGCTTGGGATTCTCCCTCTTCCTCTCTCTGCCCCTCCCCTGCTCACGTGCTTGCCCTCTCTCTCTCTCTCTCCCCCTCTTAAAATAAACTTAAAAAAAGAAAAAGAAAGAGGACAATTTTGGAATACCTGAGTGGCTCTGCCAGTTAAACATCTGACTCTTGATCTCAGAGTCATGAGTTCAAACCCCATGTTAGGCTCCACATTGGGTGTGAAGCCTACTTAAAAAAAAAAAACAAAAAACAAAAAACACAAAAAAATGGGGCAGGACGGAGCCTGGGCAGCTTAGTCGGTTAAGCATCTGACTTCGGCTCAGGTCATCATCTCATGGTTTGTGAGTCTGAGCCCCTCATCGGGCTCTGTACTGACAGCTCAGAGCCTGGAGCCTGCTTAGGATTCCGTGTCTCCCTCTCTCTCTGCCCCTTGCCCGCTCACACTCTGTCTCTCTCTCAAAAATGAATAAACATTACAAAAAAATTTTAAAAGGGAGGGCAACTCTGACATATTCTATAGTAGAGATGAACTTCGAGTACATCAGCTAAGTGAAATGGGCCAGTTACAAAGAAGAATACTGTATGATTCCACTCATATAAGGTACCTATAGTAGTCAAAATCATAGGGACAAAAAGTAAAACAGTGGTTACCAGAAGCCAGGGAAGGGGGGAACACGGAGCTATTGTTTAATGGGTAAAGAATTTCAGTTTTGCAAGATGGAAAAAGTTTTGGACATGGATGGTGATGATGCACAATGCTATAAATGTATTTAATATTACTAAATTACACACTAAAAATGGTTAAGATGGTACATTTTATATTATGTATTTTAATGTTTGTTTATTTATTTATTTATTTATTTATTATTTATTTATTTATTTATTTATTTAGAGAGACAGGGCTCAAGTCAGGTAGGACCAGACGGAGAGGGAGACACAGAATCTGAAGCAGGCTCCCAGCTCTGAACTGTCAGCACAGAGCACGACACAGGGCTCGAACTCATGAGCCATGAGATCAAAACCTGAGCCAAAGACCGACTGAGCCACCCAGGTACACCTATATTATCTATTTTAGCACAATAAAAAATACTGAAAGAAAAAAATTATATCATGACTCAAAGAGAAAGATCACGATCTGCTTATGCTGACTAAACAGCTTGATAATAGTCATATTTTCTTATCAATATAGTAGAATTATTTTGTGGGGCACCTGGGTGGCTCAGGTCATGATCTCGCAGTTTGTGAGTTCAAGCCCACCTCGGGCTCTGTACTGACAGCTCAGGGCCTGGAGCCCATTTCTCATCCTCTGTCCCCCTCTCTCTCTCTGCCCCTTCCCCATTTGCACTCTCTCTCTCCAAAGAGATAAATAAAACATTAAAAAAAATAAAAATAAATAAAAATAAAAATAAATGGGTGGCTCAGCCGGTTACGCATCTGACTTCGGTTCAGGCCATGATCTCATGGTTCCTGGGTTCAAACCCTACATCGGGCTCTGTGCTAACAGCTCAGAGCCTGCAGCCTGCTTTGGATTCTGTGTTTCCCTTTCTCTCTGCCCATCCCCTGCTTGCGCTCTGTCTCTCTCTCAAAAATAAATAAAACATTAGAAAATAATAATAAAATAAAATAATAAAACTAAAAATAGAAAACAGATAGAAAAACTAAAATTAACACATATGCAAGTAGTTTAAAATTTTTCCAACCATAAAAACTCCCATCA
The DNA here is from genome assembly GCF_022079265.1 of Lynx rufus. NCBI lineage: Eukaryota > Metazoa > Chordata > Mammalia > Carnivora > Felidae > Lynx > Lynx rufus. Next base: position 35,681,012 of record NW_025814829.1, on the reverse strand, counting down.
GAGATGCCAATGTAGTTCAAAACATTAACTCACTTTACTTTCCTTCTCATAAAGATACTTTCCTTCTCATAAAGATACTTAACCAACTGCATGTTTCAGTCGGTTAGCGTCCGACTTAGGCTCAGGTCATGATCTCATAGTTCTTGGGTTCTAGCCCCAGGTCGGGCTCTGTGCTGACAGCTCAGAGCCTGGAGCCTGCTTCGGATTCTGTGTCTCCCTCTCTCTCTGCCCCTCCCCACTCATGCTCTGTGTCTGTCTCTCAAAAATAAATAAAAACATTTTAAAAAGTTTTAATAAAATAAAATGATAACAAACCTGAGTTATTGTATATTAGTAAATAATATGTCAACAATTTGACAAAAGTTTTCTTTGGGCAGACTTCTCTTTTCTTTAAAACTAAAATAAATGCTTATATACACAGTGATCATCCATTTTCCAATGAGAAGGAAGAATAGATTAAATAATCAAAACTGCATTTATGTCCATCATCTCTGTTTAAGGGCTAATGCTGATAGGCTGAGACAAGGTAGATAAATAAAATGAAAAGCATTTAAATCTACTCCCAAATAAAAACCTTCATAAGAGTTACTCATCTTCAAATGCAAAGGACTAAATGTTTCGAGTGTGACATTTATGTAAAATTTCATCTTGTAAAGAAATGCTAGTATATTCACCATTTAACAGTGAGAATGAACTAATTACAACAACATGTAACAAGATAGTTGAACATCACCAACATGTTAAGTGAAGAATGCCAGAAACAAGAGTACGTGTTGTATAATTCCATTTTATAAAGTATCAAACTTTATAAAAAAATTTTTTTAAAGGGGTGGGGAGAGCCTGGGTGGCTCAGTCGGTTGAGCATCTGACTTCAGCTCAGGTCATGATCTCCCAGCTTGTAAGTTCGAGCCCCGTGTTGGGCTCTGTGCTGGCAGCTCAGAGCCTGGAGTCTGCTTCGGATTTTGTGTCCCTCTCTCTCTCTGCTCCTTCCCTGCTCATGCTCTCTCTCTCTCTCTCTCAAGAATAAATAAAACATTAAAAAAACTTTTTTTAAAGTATCAAACTTCTATGGTGTTAAAAAGACAGTGGTTATGTAGGTTTGGGCAGGGGGGTGATGACGGGAACTAGAGCAAGGAACAGCTTTTGAGGTACTGATAATATTGTTTATTGATATGGGTGCTGATTACACGCACGTATTCTGTTTAAAGGATTTCCATCAAGCTGTGCACTTACATTCTTTTTCAATGTATATTACACATCAAAAAGTATTTTCAGATAACATGCCTAGTTGAAGTTTATAATTACAGTTTTAATTCAGTTCTATATGTCTAGTCTCATGAATGTCAGTTTTTCAATAATCCACCCTTCAAAATCCCTGGTTATCCCATACCAGTAAGTGGATGTTATTAATAGAATCTATTTAAGTAGGTCTGTTCTTTCTGTAAGAATATATACGTAAAATATCACCATTTTTTATAAAAATAGAAAAAAATGAGGAAAAAGTACAATGAAAAAAACCTTCATAGAAAGGAGAGAATCTAATCTATCAAAACTCTTACTATCTTTAAAGTATAAATCTCAATCCGCAAAATGCCTTTTCCAATTATTTTAAGGTTACCAAGTCAAACAGATCAAACTTATTCAAGATGATTTATTGGGCAGTAATGAAACTAACCTTCTCAGTTCAATGAACATGGCTTTATTCTACAGCCATATGGAAATTTTGGAATTATTTACTGAACACTTGTGTATTCTCTTTTGCCTACTTAATCTGTCAAGAATTAAGAATTAAGGTAAGTAAAAATGTACTGTAACTTTTTGTTTCCTCTTCATATTTCTATAAACTAATGTTTATATAGCTTGATATGATTATTTAGTGCTTAGGTTATTAGGAGAAGTAAGTTATTATAGATAAAATATGTTACATATATTGCTTAAAAAAAGAGGAGTGCCGGGGCGCCTGGGTGGCGCAGTCGGTTAAGCGTCCGACTTCAGCCAGGTCACGATCTCGCGGTCCGTGAGTTCAAGCCCCGCGTCAGGCTCTGGGCTGATGGCTTGGAGCCTGGAGCCTGTTTCTGATTCTGTGTCTCCCTCTCTCTCTGCCCCTCCCCCGTTCATGCTCTGTCTCTGTCTGTCCCAAAACTAAAAAAACGTTGAAAAAAAAAATTTTTTTTAAATAAAAATAAAAAAAATAAAAAAAAAAAAGAGGAGTGCCTGGGTGGCTCAGTCGGTTAAGCTTCCGAATTCAGCTCAGGTCATGATCTCACACAGTTCGTCAGTTCGAGCCCCGTGTCGGGTTCTGTGCTGACAGCTTGGAGCCTGGAGCCTGCTTCGGATTCTGTGTCTCCCTCTCTCTCTGCCCCTCCCCCACTTGTGCTCTGTCACTCTTACAAAATAAATAAACATTCAAGAGAGAGAGAGAGAAAATACAGAAAATTTCAATGACAATTTCTATGACAATTCTTTTGAGAGAGAGTTATCTCTGGTCACCAGAAAACACTTTTTTCAATCCATTGATAAAATTTAGGCTTTGTTCTTCAAATTCATTTTCTTATAAACAATCCTTCGACTAAAAAGTCCATACTTTCTAAAGTCTAAAAAATCATTTTTTCCTGACCCACAAGTTAGTTTTTATGAAGATAAAACAGGAAAAATAATTAAAACTAAGTATATACATATATATGTGTATGTATATAATCCGTATAACACAATTTTCCAGTAAGGTATTATAACACTATCACATTGGGTTTTTAAGCTTTCATCTTGAAATACTCACTACTCTTGGAATCAGTAAAACACATCTGTCTATTTTCCTTATCTTCTTGATTTTTTTTCCCCCTTAACTGATGGCTTCTCTACTTTTGCCCAATTCATCAATGGTAACATTTCAAAAGGTTCCATTCGTAAGTCTCTTCTTTCCTAGCTCCTTCTTCCCAGGCAATCTCACACATTTTCATGGTTTCAACCACTTCCTAAATGTCATATTTCTGTCCTAGGTCTTTGTCTGATCTCTAGACCCAAGTTTTCAGTCTATTAGACAGGCCACCTCCAAATCCCACTGGAATTTCAAATTTATCAAGTTCAGAACCAAATTCATTATTGTTGATCTTCAAAATAGTTTCTTTTTCTCATAGCGAATGGGGTTGTCATGCATCCAGTTAATCCTTGACATTTCTGCCTCTCCTTCACCATCATTTACTGAGTTACCAAGTCAATACTATCTTTTAAGACATTTCTGTTATGATATATAAAATATGCCTCCATAAAGCTGTTGAAAAAACTTAAGATATTTCTAACTTCTCTCTCCCTCTCTCTCTCTTCCCCTTGCCTCTGTTCAGAGAATTATCTTTAGCCCAAATTATGGTAAAAGCTTCCTAAATTATTCTGTTCCTAACCTATTCTCTATACTGCAACCACAATTATCTTTCTAAAAAAAGAACCTAGCAACTCTGCTTCTAAAGCTCTTCAATAGCTATCACCTATGGGATAAAATTCCAGATTCCTTAGCATGATAAACTTAATTTATAGTCTTAGCCTCTTTGCTATCTTCACTGTACACCAACTGTTCCTGTCAAAAAGCCGTATCTAGAATGCATTCTCTAAACATCCAGAAATTTCTTTACCTCCACATCTTATTTCCTAAATTTTTGGGGGCAGTAATATCCTTCAAGTCCAACGTTAATGTCATCTAGTACAAATCTTTCCCCAACTGTTCCTTAACAGAACTATTACTACTTCATCTATTTCCGCAATAGCACTCTGTTAACTTTTTAGAGCCTTTATCATTGCGCGCGCGCACACACACACACACTTCATTCATTCATTCATTCATTCATTCAATGAACATTCCTTAAGCACTTAATGCTCACAATCTAGTGAAGGCACACATATAAACAAATAGTATACAATGTGCTAAATTATATAATAAAGTTACAAATAGCATGTGTATCAGTCTCTCCACAAGGTTGTATGGATTTTAAGGACTACGTCTTATTTACCTTCCTATCAACAGAGACCGTCCATGAACAAAAAAGCAAATGGCAATGTTGAAAGCTGTTATGATCTCAACTTAAACAGAAAATAATAGAGGGATCAAAGGCAAGGCTGCCAGTGAAAGGACAAACAGGGAAGGGAGGGGGGGTAAATCAATAGCAGTAACAATAAACATGATCACAGAAGCAGAAGAGATGGTTTAAAAAGCCAGGCTGGAAAACACTTAAGAAAGAAAGAGGAACACAATTAAAATACATCACTAGGCTAGTAAGCTGGAAACAAAAGAGAGAACAAGGGAGTGAAATTCATATACTATTTTGCAAGTAGCCTATAAGAATAACTGGTAAAGGGGCGCCTGGATGGCGCAGTCGGTTAAGCGGCCGACTTCAGCCAGCTCACGATCTCGCGGTCCGTGAGTTCAAGCCCCGCGTCAGGCTCTGGGCTGATGGCTCGGAGCCTGGAGCCTGTTTCTGATTCTGTGTCTCCCTCTCTCTCTGCCCCTCCCCCGTTCATGCTCTGTCTCTCTCTGTCCCAAAAATAAATAAACGTTGAAAAAAAAAAAAACTTAAAAAAAAAAAAGAATAACTGGTAAAATAAACTACAAACCACATACACAAAAAGCATAATTGACCTTGCTGATAACAGTGTCAAGAAGAGGGCTACAGGTGACCATATAATAAACTAAATGTATGATGCCATGGAAATAATGGGAGTCATTTGATAAAAGCATACCATCATTAATGTGCAATGAATCAGATGGCTGGAGCAAAAGATAACGCTTATCCTCTGTATTTACTTGCTCAAGTAAAAGCCTTGCTATGATTAGGCCAAAAAAAAAAAAAAAGTTCAGAAAGTTTTGTATAGTTCAAAAAAAAAGTTCAACAACTATGTATAAACTGCACTGGAGGTTCATCTATTCACTCTGGACATAATGTAATGAGCAGGTAAAGTGGAGCAGTAAAACATTACCATCTAGAGTCAGTGAACAGCAGAAACTACTCAGAAAGAGAAGACATTTCTCCCAGCTACTCACCCAGAGCAAAGATTAACTACTAGACATATGGCTTTCAACCTCATATAAAGTCTGAGTGTTTCTCAGAGGGGAATGGGGTGGCCCCATCTGAACAGATTATTTGTGGTAATTAACAGAGGTGTACCACTAACTCCCAGGCTACAACCTGACAAAAAAATCTGTCTTGTTGACAATACACTGTTAGCAATCAAGTTCCCTGATTTTGGACGTATGGTGATATCGCGGAGTGCCATCCTCAAGAGAACTTAACTCTACCTGACTTCCAGTGAAACCCAGTAACAAAGATTCCAAGCTGCCAAGAGTCTCTAACAGACAGTAAGAAGCCAGAATCCTAAGGTAAAAATTGAAATAACTGGAATTAGATCTAGGCACACTATCCTAGATCTTATTCAATTAAGTCCATCAGTAAACAATGCATTCTTTCTCCTAAAACCCATACCATACCATTCCTTCTTCTAAAATCCTACAGGCTAAAGTGAGCTGAAAGGCAAAGGTGGGTTTCCTGATACTTTGTTATCATCTCTGGTTCTTTCATTCACTAGTACATTCTTACTTAAGAAAGTCCGCTTAAAATTAAAGAAACATTTATATTCATTCCCTAAAAAACAAATTTGTTATAATCTCTTCAAATATTATATTTTCCTTTTTTTCCCTATTTACCTCCCATTTTCTATGATATTTTTCCCTCTTCTGTTTTCTGTTTTAATCACATATCTGACTTCCTCTCCTCCGTTATTTTTAGTTTCCTTATTTTTATATCTACTGTTCATATTTATATCATACATGTTTATGGCTAATTTTCTATATCTAAAAAAGGTATTACCTCCATGAATAAACCTACAACATAATAAAATTCCTCTCAAAACCCAAAAAGCACCTGGGTGGGTCAGTCAGTCAAGCATCCAACTTTGGCTCAGGTTATGATCTCAGGGCTCGTAGGTTCGAGCCCTGCGTCGGGCTCTGGGCTGACAGCTTGGAGCCTGGAGCCTGCTTCGGATTCTGTGTCTCCTTCTCTCTCTGCCCCTCCCCTATTCATGCTCTGTCTCTCTCAAAAATAAATAAACATTAAAAAAAATTTTTTTTAAAGGTAACTCTCTCCCAAATAATCCATACATACATTCCCAATCATTCCTGCTGCAAGAGAGTTTCAGAGGAGCCACATAACGCCCTCCTCCAAGCAGCTGCAGAGTTCCTGTCTCCTGAACCTGCTTTCTCAAGCAGCTCTAGGAGAATCACCTGGATGACATATTAGAAACTGAGATGCTGAGGCTCCACCCCCAAGAGCTTCTGAATCAGTGGGTCTGTGAAGAGGCCAAAAATCTGTATTTTTAAAGGTCCACAGGAATCCCAATACCATGTCAGCTTTGAGAACTACAGCTCTAAAGACTATTTTCAGTTCTACTCTTTGAAGCCCGAGGCCTCCAAAACCACTGTTGATTTCCATAAAGATGAGCATCAGTGGAGAGAACTAATCCTATTCCCCAACCACCTGAGACCATCTCTCTTGCGAAGATCCAGAACACTTAAGAACAAAAAAATACCTTTAAACCAGAAGCTAAAATTACAGACCTCTATGGGGGGTGACCATGAAGGCAGTTAATAGTTAATAATCGTAGCTACCATTTTCTGTGTTCCTTCTATGTGGGCCAAGAACTAAGTCTCCATCACAACCCACAATCCTTTTCCTTATTTGCCTTTTACTCCTCCCCTTAATCTAAAATCTCTGTTCAATGCAGCTGGAAATCTGTATCCTTCTCTCTCCCCTTATATACTCTCTTCTTATATACTCAGGCTATACTGAGGAGAAAAGTACACAACGCATCACCCTTTCCTTTCCCCTATGTATTAAGATCCCTTATTTACCCTTTTTCTCCCCTCCCATTTCTTCCCACTCCTAGCAAAAAGGAGCCTTTTCTTCTTTGTGACCCTAGGAACATACTGCGCAGGGGAAATTGCCCCCATCTGAACCTGACTCCACTCGGGTTTCTCTTGTCCTCTTCTGTTCTCTTCCTGGTGTTCTTTTTCTCAGTACGGTATGCATAATAGAACAGACATGGGCTTTGGGGGACATTTATTTTATTTTTTTTCACTCTTGTTTATAAAAACACTTAAGCATTCAATCCCAGAGATCCAAAAATCCCACCTCCCCACCGAACACTACTAAGGGGCAGGTCTTCTGCTCCATACCTTTTCTGTTTTTCTTTCTCTCTTGTTAATGTTTTTAAAAATGAATGAGTTTTTTTATATAAATAAAGTTTTTAAAGTATGGAAAAAACTATTCATATATCCATTTCACTGATGAAAAAACAGTATCAGACAGGCTATGGAAATAGTCCAAGGTCATTCAGTGACAGATCTGAAAATTAAATCTAGAGCTCACTCTCTCTCTCAAACCTCTGAAAGCCTCTAACAGGCCATTCACATAATGCCTCTCATAATATTCAAACTCAGCTACCATCCATAACATAATCCCCTATACTCTCTCAAAATTTCATCACAAGGCACTTGGCTTTCCCACCTCAATTCTATCCTCAATTCCCACCTCTAATGGAATCTCTGCTCCATAAACTTCAATGCACTTTAACTTCTTTAGAGAATACTCATTGAACCTATATGTCTTGACTCTTATCAAACTCACACCAAAGGACAGGGCTTGCTCACAAATGTCTATGGATGAAACGTTTTATTCCACCCTCTCTTCTACACAGGTAAGAGGTTTCAGCAAATTCTCTGGTGTTGCATCAGACTGTGCTCTTCCACACTGAAGAAAGATCTTTTCCTCAAATTGACCCATGTCCTCCACTCATTTATTGTTTGCTGAGTGCCATGTATGTAGTAGAAATGAAAAGTACTAAGCAGTGGGGAGACAGCAGTGACAAGGAACATACTCACCAATTAAAGAAATCTAAAGATTTACTCAGAAAGTTGATATTCATAAAGATTACAAATGAGATGAAAATAATTAAGGGGAAAAATAGAAATGCCACAGAAGCATATAACAGAAAGAAATTCATCTAATCTGGGAAGTGAAAAGGAAAGTGTCATTAAATCTAAGACCTAAAGGATGAATATAGGGCAGCATGGAAGAGCTTTCCAGGCAGTAAGAACAGTACATGGAACAGTCCTGAGACAAAAAAGACATGACACAGTTTAAGAAACCAAAAAGCCCCATGTGTTGAAAAGGACAAATGGCAAGAAATAAATCTGAAGAAGAAAAGGAACAAGATCATGTGAGGTCTTCAACACGATTTGTTTTTAAAGGATAGGGGCGCCTGGGTGGCGCAGTCGGTTAAGCGTCCGACTTCAGCCAGGTCACGATCTCACGGTCCGTGAGTTCGAGCCCCGCGTCGGGCTCTGGGCTGATGGCTCAGAGCCTGGAGCCTGTTTCCGATTCTGTGTCTCCCTCTCTCTCTGCCCCTCGCCCGTTCATGCTCTGTCTCTCTCTGTCCCAAAAATAAATAAACGTTGAAAAAAAAAATTTTTTTTAAAAATAAAATAAAATAAAATAAAATAAAATAAAATAAAATAAAGGATCAATTATTGGCCACTCCTCTCCCTGACCACAGTTTTGAGAAACCAATAACATAGAAACTATACCACTCTATTGCACTTTTCAGAAAACTTTAAGAATACTTTTATTACTGGGAATGCAAGCTGGTGCAGCCAATCTGGAAAACAGTATGAAGGTTCCTCAAAAAACTAAAAATAGAACTACCCTACAACCCAGCAATTGCACTACTAGGCATTTATCCATGGGATACAGGTGTGCTGTTTCAAAGGGACACATGCACTCCCATGTTTAGAGCAGCACTATCAACAATAGCCAAAGTATGGAAAGAGCCCAAATGTCCATCGATGGATGAATGGATAAAGAAGATGTGGTATATATATATGTACACACACACACACACACACACACACACACACACACACACACACACACAATGGAGTATTACTTGGCAATCAAAAAGAATGAAATCTTGCCATTTGCAACTACATGGATGGAACTAGAGGGTATTATGCTTAGTGAAATTAGTCAGAGAAAGACAAAAATCGTATGACTTCACTCATTTGAGGACTTTAAGAGACAAAACAGATGAACATGGGGGACAAGACAGAAGAGACTCATAAATATGGAGATCAAACTGAGGGTTACGGGAGGGGTTGTGGGAGGGGAGATGGGCTAAATGGGTAAGGGGCACAAAGGAATCTACTCCTGAAATCATTGTTGCACTATATGCTAACTAATTTGGATGTAAATTTTTAAAAAATAAAAAATAAAATTAAAAAAAAGAATACTTTTATTACTCATTTAAGTGACTCAAGAGTTTCATTCTAGTGTCCATTTTATAGTGAGTTTAACTGGCACCTTTTAGAGAAACAAGTTGTTTCATGCAAAAGTCAAAGCATAAATGAATACTGCTTTGTTCAGACTAAAGTCAAATATCATGAGGACTAAAAAAGAAACTATATTTGACATGGTTCTATTTACATCACATAAAATATAAAAAGCCTCCAAAAGTTAGCTAAGGATGACTCTAACTTGCCAACAGAAAACAGAAATAAAACTTCATTAAAGCTATGAAAATAATATAAAAGTATCTGGTTAAGATGATACATATAAAGGGGTACCTGGGTGTCTCAGTGGGTTGAGCACCCCAACTCTTGACTTCAGATCACGATCTCACGGTTCAGTTCCAGTTCAGTTCAGTTCGTGAGTTTAAGCCCCATGTCTCTCTCTGCCCCTCCCCAACTTGCACACTCTCTCGCACGTGCTCGTACTCTCCCTTTCTCTCTCTCAAAATGAATAAATAAAAACTTTAAAAAGAACTCTATGGAGAACCATCTTTTAAAAAAAAGTACGATACATATAAAAGGCAGAAGCACCTTATCTCAAGTAAGCATGCAACTTAAAATAAATTACTTGATAGCAAACAAGGGATCCACACTTCAAAGTATCACCCAAATACTCATCTCATAAGAGAGGCGCAAGGCTCAAAGAAAACTAACAATAGCCAAGAAATTTTAAAGAATTATATTTACCATTTAACTTCCCCACTTACTGTACAGGCTAAGAATTCATAAAGAGGGGGAATAGGAAAAGAACACAAAAAGTAACTTTTAGGGGAAAGGAGCCATAAGAATACGTCTGTTTTAAGATCTCCCCACCTCCAGGTTCTTACAAGAAACTTCAACCATCAATTACATTTTCCCTCATGTGTATCTCTAGCGTCCTCTCTCCAAGATTGTTCCTATCAGCACTTATACTTAATCAAGTCTTCTTACTTAAAACAAACACAAAAGTCTCTCAACCCAGCACCCTCCTCTACTACTGCTCTTTTTCCTTTACAAACTTCTCATAAAAGTTAATTGAATACACTCACTCTTCAAGCAATTCCTGGGTGCTTCGCACCCTCCAATTCTCCCCAACAGCGCTCATTAAAATCACCAAAGATCTCTCAATCTGCTGCGCATTTTCAAATAAAAAGTCCTCATCATGCTTGGCCTCTTGGCAGCATTTATCACAGTTGACTACTCTCTTGAAACACTCATTTCCTTTGGCTTCCATATACCACACTCTGATTTTCCACTTCCTCTCTAGTTCTTTCTTAGTATCCTCTGCTAGCTAGCCCTTCTCTTTTAAATCTAGAGGTTCAAGAGGGTTTGAACATTGGCTCTTTTCTAACATTATACTCTGGGCAACGTCACCATGTCCAAGGCTTCAAATACCATGTACATATATGCCAAAACTCTAGTCCCGATCTTATCTCTGCTATGCTAACCCATATATCCAACTGCTTATTCAGAAACCTCAAAGGCACATCAAACTCAACATCTCCAAAAGTCAACTCATGATTATTCCCAAAAACACGAGCTTGAGGTATTCCCTATCTCAGTCCAGATGCATAAGCCAGAAATATCCACAAGAGGTGATTAAAACTACATGACCTCTAAGGTCCTATTCTACTCTAAATTTATAATCTATACCACCAGTTCCAAATGTGGTCCAAGGATCTCTGAGGGTCTACCTATCAGGGGGAGTCTTTGAAATCAAAACTATTTCCATAATAATATTAAGATATTAATTCTCTTTTTCACTTTCATTCTCTTTTGAGTATATATAGTGCAGTCTTCCAAAGGCTACATGACATATGGTATCACAACAGGTTGAATGCAGAAGGAGATAGGAGAATCCAGATGTCTTCTATTAAGCTAGATATTAAAAAGATTTGAAAATGTCAAACAATGTTATTCTTTTCACTAAATGCTTTTGTGTTTTGTGTTTTGGAAAATACAGTTACTTTTAACTTAAAAATGTTATTTATTTTAATACAGGTTTATTGTTATTTTAAATAAATTAATAAATGTTTAAAACTTCCATGTCATGCATGTTTTCCAACCAGAATGCTATGAAACTAGAAATCAACTGCAAGAAAAAATCTGGAAAAAACACAAATACATGGAAGTGAAATAACATGCTACTAAAAAATAAATGGGTGAACCAAGAAATCAAAGAGGAAATCAAAAAATACAGAAACAAATGAAAATGAAAACACAACAGTCTAAAATTTTTGGAATGCAGCAAAAGCTGTTCTCAGAAGAAAGATTATAGCATAATACAGGTCTGCTGCAAGAAGTTGAGAAAAATTTCAAATAAACAAGTAACCTGACATGTAAATGAGCTACAAAAAGAACAACAAACAAAACCCAAAATCAATAGAAAGAAGGAAATAAAAAAGAACAGACCAGAAGTAAATGAAATAGAAACTAAAAAAAAAAAAAAAAAAAAAAAAAAAAGAAAGAAATAGAAACTAAAACTAAAACTAAAACAACAACAACAACAACAACACAATGTAACATACCAATAAACCCAGGAGCTAGTTCTTTGAAAAGATCAACAAAACTGATAAACCTTTAGCCAGACTCATGAGAGAGAGAGAGTGACAGAGAGAGTGAGCGAGCAAATAAAATCACAAATGAAACAGGAGAAATGACAACCAACACCACAAAACTATAAAGGATTATGAGAGAACAGTATGAACAATTATACACCAACAAACTGGACAACCTAGAAGAAATAAATTCCTAGAACTGTATCACTTCCCAAAACTGAATCAGGAAGAACCAAAAAATTTGAATTTGATTACTAGCAATGAAACTGAATCAGTAATCAAACACTCTCAACAAACAAAAGTCCAGTACCAGATGGATTCACAGGAGAATTCTACCAGACATTTAAAGAAGAGTTAATAGAAAAAGAAGAGGAAGGAAAGCTTCCAAATACATTCTATGAAGCTAGCATTACTCTGATACCAAAACCAGATAAAGACATTACCAAAAAAAGAGAACTACAGGTCAATATTTCTGATGAACACAGATGCAAAAAGCCTCAACAAAATATTGGCAAACTGAATCCAACAATACATTAAAAAAATCATTCACCGTATCAAGTGGGATGCATTCCTGGGATGCAAATGTGGTTTAATATTCACAAACTAATCAACGTGATACATCACATCAACAAAAGATAAAACCATATGATTTCAAGAGATGCAGAAAAAGCATTTGACAAAGTACAACATCCATTCATGATAAAAACCCTCAACAAAGTAAGTCTAGAACATACCTCAACATAATAAAGGCCATATAATAAAAAAAAAAAAAAAAAACCCACAGCTAACATCATACTCAATGGTGAAAAACCAAAAGCTCTTCCTTTAAGATCAGTAACAAAACAAGGAGGTCCACTCTCACCCCTTTTATTCCACAAAGTACTGGAAGTCCAAGCCATAACAGTCATACAAGAAAAAGAAATAAAAGGCACACAAATTGGTGAGGAAAAAGTAAAACTTTCACTATTTGCAGATCACATGATGTTATATATAAAAAAATCCCAAAGACCACCAAAAAATGACTACAACTGATAAATGAATTCAGTAATGTGTCACAAGACACAAAGACACAAGACACAAAATCAATGTGTTGCACCTATGCACTAATAATGAAGCAGCAGAAGGATACATTAAGAAAACAATTCCAGGGGCGCCTGGGTGGCGCAGTCGGTTAAGCATCCGACTTCAGCCAGGTCACGATCTCGCGGTCCGTGAGTTCGAGCCCCGCGTCGGGCTCTGGGCTGATGGCTCAGAGCCTGGAGCCTGTTTCTGATTCTGTGTCTCCCTCTCTCTCTGCCCCTCCCCCGTTCATGCTCTGTCTCTCTCTGTCCCAAAAATAAATAAACGTTGAAAAAAAAAAAATTAAAAAAAAAAAAAAAAAAGAAAACAATTCCATTTACAATTGCACCAAATATAATAAAATACCTAGGAATAAACTTAACCAAGGAGGTGAAAGATCTGTCTTCTAAAAACCATAAAACACTGATGAAAGAGATTGAAGATGACACAAATAGAAAGATAGTCCATGCTCACGGATTGGAAGAACAAATATTGTTACAATGTCCGTACTACCCAAAGCAATCTACAGATTTAATGCAATCCCTATCGAAATACCAAGAACATTTTTCACAGAACCAGAATCAAAAAACCCAAATAGCCAAAACAATCTTGAAAAAAAAGAACAAAACAGAACAGAGGTATCACAATCCCAGATTTCTAGATATACTAGCGAGCTGTAGTAATCAAAACAGCATGGGAATAGCACAAAAACCAACATATAGATCAATAGAACAAAATAGAAAACCTAGATCCAAACCCACAATTACATGGTCAATTAATCTTCAACAAAGAAGAATGGTAAAAGACAGTCTCTTCAAAAACTGGTACTGGGAAAATTGGACAGCTACATGCAAAAAAATAAAATTGAACCTCTCTTACAACATACACAAAAATAAAAACTCAAAATGGATTAAAGACTTAAATGTGAGACCTGAACCATAAAATCATACAAGACAGCACAAGCAGTAATGTCTCTGACATCAACTGAAGCAACATTTTACTAGATACGTCTTCTGAGGCAAGAGAAACAAAAGCAAAAATAAACTATTGGCAGCTAAGGAAATGACCATCAAAACTAAAAGATAAACTACTAAATGGGAGAAGATATTGCAAATGACATATCCAATAAAGGGTTAGTATCCAAAATATAGAAAGAACTTCTACAACTCAGCACATACACAAAAACAAATAATCAATTAAAAAATGGGCAGAAGACATGAATCAGACATTTCTCCAAAGAAGTCTCACATATGGCCAACAGACACATGAAAAGATGCTCAACATGACTCATCATCAGGAGAATGCAAAACAAAACAATGAGATGTCACCTCACACCGTCAGAATGGTTAAAATCAAAAACATAAGAAACAAGTATTGGCACGGATGTGAAGAAAAAAGAACCCTTGTTGTACTGTTGGTGGGAAAGCAAACTGGTACAGCCACTGTGGAAAACAGTAGGGAGGTTCTTCCAAACATTAAAAATAGAACGACCATATGATCCAGTAATTCTACTACTGGTTATTTACCGAAAGAATACGAAAACACTAATCTGAAAAGATACAGGCACTCTGATGTTTACTGCAGTATTATGTACAATAGCCAAATTATGGAAGCAGCCCAAGTGTCCACTGATAGATGAATGGATAAAGAAGAGGCGGTATGTGTGTGTGTGTGTGTATGTGTATATGTACATATATATATTTATGTATATACAATAGAATATTACTCAGCCATAAAAAAGAATGAAATCTTGTCATTTGCAACAACATGAATGGATCTACAGAGTAGAATGCTAAGTGAAATAAATCATAGAAAGACAAATACCATTAGATTTCACTCACATGTGGAATTTAAGAAACAAAACAAACAGAGAAAAAGAGACCCTCAACTATAGAGAACAAAAAGATGGATGGGTAAAATAGGTGACGGGGATTAAGAGTACACTTACCATGAGGAACACTGAGTAATGCACAGAACTGCTGAATCACTCACTATATTGTACACCTGATAGTAATGTAACACTGTATGTTAACTATACTGGAATTAATTTTTTTTTAAGGGGCGCCTAGGTGGCTCAGTCAGTTAAGCCTCTGACTTAGGCTCAGGTCATGATCTCACGCTTCATGGGTTCAAGCCCCGTGTCTGGCTCTGTGCTGACAGCTCAGAGCCTGGAGCCTGCTTTGGATTCTGTGTCTCCCTCTCTCTCCACCCCTCCCCTGCTTGCACTCTGTCTTTCTCTCTCTCTCTCTCTCACTCTCAAAAATAAATAAACGTTAAAATGTTTTAAACTAATATATATATTTAAATCTTCTAATACAGTAAATATCAATAGACGTAGCCCACATAAACAAGAGCTCTTTAAGTTTTTAAAAACTCATGAAGTGCTCTTGACACCAAAAAGTTTGAGAAATGCTAATCTGTACTTACGGTATATACACAAATAAGATACAAGATGATATTTTTAAATGGCCAATTCTCAAGTATCCTCTAGAAGCAAATGACAGGGCTCTCATTCAGTCACATAGATTTGGTTCCATTATTCACTGGGCTCCCACTATGTGCCTGGCACTAGGGATAAAATGAAATTATATTGTTTTGGCTCTCACAGAGAATATTTTCCATACCTTTGCTACATTTCAGTTCTCTCATCTCTATCAGATCCTATGTAACCATCATGGCTGCCTGAAAGAATGAGAAAAAACAAGCCTGCAATAGTCATACTATCTAGTCTAAATATAAAATGGACAAATTTAGTAGGGACCAGGCTAGAAAAAAAGGAGAAAACCTTCCAGCTCTAGGTCAGACCCATTACACTGTTCCAAGTAAACTTCCAGAATAACCAACACCCCCATAATATAGTATAACACACAAATACAAGTGACCTGCAGATTCAGCCTCAACTCTTTTCACGTTTAAAATACAAAACCCGGGGTGCCTGGGTGGCTCAGTCGGTTGAGCAGCCAACTTCAGTTCAGGTCATGATCTCACTGTTGGTGAGTTCAAGCCCCATGTTGGGCTCTGTGCTGACAGCTCGGAGCCTGGAGCCTGCTGTGGATTCTGTGTCTCTGGCTCTCTGCCCCTTCCCCATTCATTCTCATTCTCTCTCTCTCAAAAAAAAAATAAATAAACATTAAGAAAATATATAAATAAATAAAATTTTAAAACCCCAACAACTACTTTTACAAATATAAGGCAGATCTGTCATCTATGAAATCCAGAAGGAACTATGTAACATTTGGTACCAGTTTGGCCCCTGGAATATGAGGCAGGGTGAGGATCTCAAAGAACATAATGTCTCCCACTGATAAGAAATGAAGAGCTAAACTAGAGCTTGACTAGAGGTGGTCCTAATCTTTCACTTAAGGAGAACAGAAGACAACGAATAAGACTGGGAATAATGAGGAAAAAAAAAAAAAAAAAGCCCTAGGAATGGGAACTTAAGCTTTGCTTACCCACCATCTGGTTATCCTGAATACTTATTCTTCCAAATTAATTTCAAGGAATACATCCCTATAAAAGTGTTTTATAGCTTGCGAGTCAGGATTATTTTTTGGCCTAAGTATGAAATTTTCATGACAAAACCTTCCCTGACACCTAAGAAATTGCTAAACCTGGTTAACTCTGAGTGAGGATCAAGAAGAAAAAGCAGATTTTTCTATGAATATGTTTTTGAATTTTGTTAAAGCAGAGGCACGTGTCACTTTTTGAGGAAGGAAAAAAAAACAAGAAAAAACAAACAATTTTGAAAAGTTTCCTTCCATATTCAATAACTTACTAATTTAAGCTAAGGCTGTAAAGGAAAGAAAGACAACTACTTTTTCTTTCATTGGAAGCGTTTATTGACTCCTTAAGGCAGTGTAGTTGCTCCCACTTTGTGGATCCACAGTACTTTACCATTCCTCTTACCGCCTTGTGCTATTATTTACATATCTGTCGCTTACATGGAACTGTGAAGATGTTTTAGTCCCCTATATATCCCTAGTCCATGCAGAGTACACACTAGGTGCTCCAGACCTACTTGCTGACTGATGGATGCTCCCATTGATAAGTCTCAGGATCCAATTCTTACATGCAAACAGGCAAAAAAAAATACAGGAGCCTCATGCAATATGAAGAGGTTAACCATTCCTAAGCAGGTAATTTATTTTGACAACATGTAAAATAACTAACTAAATAATAGTTACATGCATACATATATGCATTTATAATTCCAAACAAGCCTGGAACTACAGAGAAATTCTTTAATAAAATACTGTTATAGGGGCACCTGGGTGGCTCAGTTGGTTAAGCATCCAACTCTTAATTTCAGCTCAGGTCATGATCTCAGTGTGTGGGTTCGAGCCCCACACTGGGCTCTGCACTGATGGTGCGGAGCCTGCTTGGTATTCTCTCTCTCTTTCTCTCTGTTCCTCCCCCACTTGGGTTCTCTCTCTCTCTCAAAATAAATAAATTAAAAAAAAAATAATTCACAATACACAAATGTAGCATCTATACAAATTTTCAGAGATGCATCAATTGAATAAGTGTAGTCCGATTTCATTTATAACCAATCAGAAAACAAAGCACATTAAAGCTAGAAATTAGAGGTCATCCAGCCTCATGCTCTTCAAATTTGTAGTTAACAACCCATTAGTAGGTCAAAAAAAAAAAAAAAATCTGATAGATTGGAGCTAGCATCTTTTAATAAAATCAAACGGGACTGAATTAAAAATAACAGGGTGTGTTAAAAGTAGTAGGATAGGGGCGCCTGGGTGGCGCAGTCGGTTAAGCGTCCGACTTCAGCCAGGTCACGATCTCGCGGTCCGGGAGTTTGAGCCCCGCGTCAGGCTCTGGGCTGATGGCTCGGAGCCTGGAGCCTGTTTCCGTTTCTGTGTCTCCCTCTCTCTCTGCCCCTCCCCCGTTCATGCTCTGTCTCTCTCTGTGCCAAAAAAAATAAATAAACGTTGAAAAAAAAATTAAAAAAAAAAAAAGTAGTAGGATATTATTTAGTGGAACTTACAATTCATTTATATTTATACATATATGTAAATTATATCCCTATGAAAAAATAAATTTCTTATTGTAAGTGCCCTAGTCAAAAGAGTTTGAGAGGTTCCCAAGCTTTTTCATTTCACAGAACTCTCAGTGTCTCAGTAATTTTTTCAAGGTTCCCCCTCGGCACCAAAAAATGCCTTCTATTTCCATTTATTAGATCCATACAATCTATTAAGTATTTATGTCCTAACAACTTAGTAGCAGTTTGAAAAATACATATAAATTGAAAGAAATATTTTATTACTAAATAACCACAGTTGCTTATTAATGGAATGGATGCACCTACTACACACAACTTCTCAAACCTTGAAAACACTTTGGACACTGCCACCTTCATTTACCGTTCATATGGATTTTTGCACAGTACTTTTTTTTAATCACAGTAGCCCCCAAACCTAGTTTTTTGAAGACTTCCTGTCATCAAAAGGAATACAGCACAATGTCACAGACACTACCTGAAACTAATAGTTTGAGCAGTGTCCCACAGATGTCAAATATCACACAGATACCCCACAGCTGTGAAATATTACCGTGTTTCCCTCAAAAATTTTTAAATATTCCACAGTGCCTGTGTGAGCTCACTATAGTGCTCAAAGGTACCTGACGGCAGAGTTTGGGAATCCTGGGTTTAAGAAACAACTGATCTAGCCTGTATGCTTACTTTGCAAATTAAGAAATGACACTTAAGGTCACAAAGCTAGTAGAAAATAAGAACACTTAAGGGTTAACTGCATCAACAAAAGTTTTGAAACAGAATCTAATCATGTGATAGCATGTTGATGAAACCTACAGATCTCTGAAAAACAACTAAATTCAAAAATACATTTAGGGGCGCCTAGGTGGCTCAGTCCGTTGGGTGTCTGACTTCGGCTCAGGTCATGATCTCACTGTTCCAGAGTTCGAACCCCACTTTGGGCTCTGTGCTGACAGCTCAGAGCCTGGAGCCTTTTTCAGATTCTATGTCTCCCTCTCTGTCTCTGCTCTGCCCCCGCTCGTGCTCGGTCTCTCTTAAAAAATAAATAAACATTAAAAAAATTTTTTTTCAAAAATACATTTATATGATTGTATAATAAAAGGAAATTG
Source organism: Lynx rufus (assembly GCF_022079265.1). Classification (NCBI taxonomy): domain Eukaryota; kingdom Metazoa; phylum Chordata; class Mammalia; order Carnivora; family Felidae; genus Lynx; species Lynx rufus. The sequence goes on along the minus strand of NW_025814829.1, from coordinate 35,661,917 downwards.
TTTTGATATTTTTTAGAAAAAAAGCTTCAAAAATTATAAAAGTGGAAGTTATAATAAACAGTACAAAAGTGTCTAAAGTAAAAAAAGGAAAGTCATCCACTCCCTCAGGGGTAACATAGCTGATAGTTTAACATATATCCTCACAGACCCTTTCCTACGGACATACAAAATCATAACAAAATCAAACTACATTTCTTTGTCCGTGTTTGTTTTTTCAAAACTGAATCATATTCTACAGTGTAATGCAACTTTTTTCTTTCACTCAGGATTACATCATGAACATTCTTCCATGTCAGGACATAACAGTAATTGCAAACACTCAAACATTTATGTGGTGTTTACTGTGCTTGCTTGAGGCTTAAATAGTAACTCATTTAATTCACACAACAGCCCTGTCAGGTGAGAAACTATAATTATATCCAGTTTACAGATGAGTTTAAGTAATTTGCTAATGGCTGCGTCTAATAAATGATGCATTTGGGATTTGAACCCAGAAAGTTAGTTGCATGGTCCTTGCACTCAATGATACACTCAGCTGCTTCTCATGAAGTAAATCTAGCTATCCCTCAACCTGTTAACAAGTGCATAGCACTTCACAGCATAAGTACACTAGAATTTTAACTATTCCTCTACATTTAGGACTATTCCTGACATTTTTTAATTTTTTAATACTATTGGCATTTACTTGCAATAATGTTAAAATGAACTCCCTATAGATTTACTCTTATGCTTTTGTGTTAAAATTTCTGTAAGATAAACTCCCTAAAAATGAAGTATCTCTATCAAATATGCGCACTTTTAATTTTGATTGATAATACCAAATTTCCTTCCAGAACACTGTCCTACTTGTACCAACTTATAGTCCCAATGACAGAGGGGAGGGTTGAGGTTCATTTTTAAGTCAACAAATATTTTTGATTCATGGAGAGGTCTATTTTGAGTTTTTCACTCTGACGCAGAATGAACAGACTGCCAGGTTGTTCACAATCATCCTCTAATTTGATAATTATCTGACTTTAAAGAGGTGTAGACTGTATAGTGAATTCTTCATCCAGTTATGAAACCACCTATGGGTGAGATATTTCCCCTATACGATACTGTTCACTTATGTATAAAACGTGGGAATTGGACTACCTGGCCTTTCAGATTTAAAACTCTCAATGTTGTAATTAAGAAGTGACTTCAAGTTATTAAAAGCCTATAATTATAGTACTAATTAGGCCAGGGCCTTAAACCTTCTATTTTCTTTAAATTATAATAACTATTGCCAGAAGACCTAGGCAAATCATTAAAATAGCCAATAAAGTTTTCAGGATCCACCTGTGGCTTATTCTCAGTGGTTTTTTAATCCCGGGCTGTAATTCCCTGCAACCTAGCAAACTTGAACATATCTCTAGAGTATATTTCTAATAAGAGTTGATATGTGCCTAGGAACATGAACCAGTGTTGTGTTTTTTTAAATATTATGCCAAGACCACTCTTAAGTCAATTTATTCAACTAATATTTATTGACTGGTTTACTATGTACTAAGGACCGGGTGCACAATAGTTAACAGAGTAACTCTGCCATCATGGAACTTACAGACTAGACAAGAAAGGCAAATAACAAACCAAAATAACCACTAGTAAATGTAAAGTTACACTTCTGGTAACAATAAACAAAAAGCTATTAGTGCAGAAGAAGGAAAAAAAAACCCACTATGCAATCTTTTGATTATTTGTGGGGTTTTTTTTGGACTATTTGCAACACTAGAAATTGTTTGACATGAGAAGAAAATGTCAATAAAGAAATTATTTCACAACCTCTCCTGCACTGCAAAAACTAGCAATCACAAGTGTAGATGACAAGTTAACTTTTTAAATCACCAGTACTAGAATAAAGTCACCAAGATGTCACTGGTTTTCAGTTATGCTACTATGTGGCCCAAATATTGGTTTATCATAACCAAGACTATAAATGCTTTGAATTTCAAAGACGACATAACTATGAGTATCCAAACAAAATGAAAGATGACAAATCAACTACAATTTCTTAGGAGTACTGTTCAAGCAAAAAGTACATACAGCGGTAAAGCCATTCATTATAATAATTCATCACTTGTTCATAATTAACAAAATTATTGAAAATACTATTTTTAAAGAACAACAATCATTAAGCATTAAGGAGTTAGTGGTATGTCAAAAGGAACAAAAATAGATTTTTTTTTAGATTTTATAAAACCAAGTCCCAGAGTATCTATATTAATATCCAATTTTAAAATAAAACTAATTCTACAATGTTAACTAGACTTGTGATCATTTCACAATACAAACATATGAATCATTATGTTGTACACCTGAAACTAATATAATGTTGTGTCAATTATACCTCAATAAAAACAAAAAACACTTGTTCAGGAATAAGAGCATCATTCATCACACTTCCTTGTGTCAATTTCCACAACTGCAAAACAAAAATATTTGCCAAACCTACCTCACATTGCTACGAAGATTAAATAAAATAATGTATGTGGTGATACACTGAAAAATGATGTCAGTTATTTTAAACAGTTGCTTCTTTTTTGCCGCCACTATAACACAGCAATTTAAAAAATAACAAAATTGGTTAGATAAGGACTCCATCTCCTTTCGTCTGTCCATAAGTATTTTAAAAGGGGCAAAAAACTGGCAATCAAAAAAAAGCAGTAAGAAAAAATTCAAAACTTCATAATTCCTAAATTGATTACCCCCACAGGAGGCTGGTTGTTTAAGTAGTAACACTCTTACATAACAATATATCTCAGAGAATCAGGGAAATTGTCTCACATATGTATGAAATTGTTTACTGACTAGATGTCACCATCATCACAAACACAAGTCCTGCTACTATGAAAAAATGAGATACATGTATTTATCCACACATACAATGTATTTTAGCTTGATGTTTATTTTCTGATTAAAGCATCTTCAATGCAATGACGCTCCAATGGTTCAGATTTATTTTATTACACTGAATGGAGTTGGTCAATTTAGCACACCAAAACTAATTTCATGTTACACACCCATGGGTTTGAAGCAACTTCTACCATGGGTCTAAAACCAAAATCTCATGTTACTGGCAGCACACGGCCTTGTTTAAAAACTGTGTTTTAAACCAAAAAATTTTTAAAGTGGAGAGCAGCTCTCAGTATTTTATCATTGCTTCTACAAACCGTTTCAGGCTGTTGCTAGGTCCACCTAACATAGCCTTTCCTTTAAAACCTTTAAATGCAAGAGGAGGAGGTATCGTTAACATGGCAACATAACCATTAACGACTTTTCCAAATTCAAAACAAGGATCGCCATCAAAACAAAAATATCAAACAATCAGGCGGAGTGCATGGATACTGATTACTACTCCTGACAACCTGTCCTATATGAAGGATCTTTTTCTTTTATGAAACACTTGCTACTACACTAAAACCACATTAAAATTTTATACCTATGGGCAACTTCCTATCTGAAAACTAAAAATCCAGCGAAATTCCAAACCGTATTTGGGACATCAGTTAAGTATTGTTTACCATGTTGGGTTACATTTAAAAAGAGGGCGGGGAAAAATACTGACAACTTTGAAAGCGTAAAGCTTTTTAAATCTCCCACTAAATCATTTGTGAATAAATCGGTAGACTACATTCAGCAGCTGCTAGACTGGAGCAGAAGATCAAAGTTTTCCCTATACTTGAGAATGCTTATCCCCACCAAAAAGGAACAGAAACCAGTCATCCTTGCCACTGGAGCCAGTTGCCCGGAATTTCCTAAAATATGCCTGATCTGCAAGCGAAGGAGGAGCACTTCTCCGGAGACCAAAGGCGAGAGGTATCTTACATCTTTTGCAGACGAGAGGAGGGGCGGGAACAGGGAGAGCACTAGCAGGTAAGGAAGGAAATCCGTCTTCGGCAGGCACCGGTGGGACCTGAAATCCAGGTCTCAGGATGGCCCTCCCCGCAAAGGCTCAGGACACGGGGAGGTTCCCCGAGGGGGACGCCAGGCTGGGCCAGGACTCCCGGCGCCCCGCCCCGCCTCTCTCGCCGCCACCGGGGACCCGGGACCGCGGACAGAGGCAGCAGAAGCTAAGCGAGCGTCCGCGGTCCCAGCCACGTCCTCCCGCGGCTCACCTGAGAGTGTCGCCTCCGCCCTCGGCTCCCACGGTGCATCCCGCGGGGCCTGGCGGAGGGTGCAGTGATGCCGCCCCGACCGGCCCCAGGGCTGCCGGGCCTGGCCTCCCCGCTCCGGGGACGCACCGGGTGCCCGCCTCGCACCGGCTCCCGGGATCCGCCGGGCTGCAGAGAAGGAAGGAGAGGCAGAAAGGCTGCCTCCCCTCCCCCACAGCAAGCCTCCCCCTGAGCTGCGGCTCTCTGCAGTTCCCTCTGGCGCAGGTCCGGCCCCGCTCCCCCGCCCGGGAGTCACTTCGGCAGCGGCGGCCCAGTCGCCATTACAGCCCAACAACTGACACGGAGGAGGAGCGGCGCCGGCGGCAGTGGCAGTGGCGGTCGCGCGAGGCAGGGCGGGAGCAGTCGGGGCCCAGGCAAACCTCGCGAGAACTGTCCCGACACGGTTCTACAGGAATACAACCTTCGGTTCGGGCCATGTTGAGTGTGGCCGAAAGGTGCGGGAGAGAGAACGAAGAAATGACACTCGAGAGCGCCATGTTTAGTGTGGCGAGTTTGTGCCTTGCAGGACTCGGGAGGAGCCAAAGTAGATCCGCAGCGGAGACCTCTCTCCACCCCCACCCCCCACCCTCCTTCCTCGGACGCTAATTGGGCCTTTTGGCTGCGCATTTCACCCCGGGCCAAAAAAACAAGCTGGGGGTTTGACCAGGGTGCGCTCAGAAGTCGAAATTACAGCTTCTCAGAGTTTACGATGTTTCACCAATTGTCGTCCAAGTAAATCTTCTTTACCCCAATCAGTTTCAGAGCAATTGCAGCGCTGCGGCTGCTGCAGTTACCCACTGCTGTCACTGGCCGTTTTGTTCGCGAGGGTTAACGATTGTGTTCAGCATGCAGTCTGTCCAATGGCTAGAGACTCCAGAGCAAGGAAAACGGAGTTTCCTCCCGTTTAGGTATAGGTATTGGTAGAACTGTGCTTTGAGAGACTTTGTGTGATCAACATATCTTCTAATATCTTTATCCTCTTTCCCCAGTCTCCGAATGGTGAATTCTAATGTGTGTCAGGACTTAGCTTAAATGACATGTCTTCTGCAAATAATGCCACCTTCCGCTAGGTGCTCACTTCGCACAAGCTCTCTGCCCATCACTTTCCTGCACCTTCTGAACTCCCACAACTGTTTACCCAGAGACTATTTCTCATCTTTAAGTATCTTGAAGACGCTTGTCTCTCTGTACCCCAGTAGGGCCTAGCTCATTTTAGGTGCTGGATAACTGCTAACTGCTAGGTGTAACTAGGACATAACTGCTTATTGGGAAGACCTCATCAGAAAAAGCAGAAGGCAGTAACCGCTCCTTCTCTGTAGGGCTTTTAACTGTGCCTGAATAGGACGTATGTGGATGTGCAAAAATGGTCCTGCACATATGTAAAATCTGTACTGTGTCTCCAGGAGGCTGTACCGGAGGGAAGAACAGGAAATGTGGGTATCCCAGTGGTGCCAGGGGTAGTGAGAAAACAACATAAGGACAAAGTTATTTTCCTCATCCTTTCTGTGTAAAGCTGTGGGATAGATGTTTTTCATATGTTATTTTCCTGAATTTATACAACCACCTTATTAAATATTATACTCACGTTTTTAAAAAGAGGAAATGGGAAGGGGGAGCCTGACTGGCTCAGTGGGTGGAGCGTGGGGCTCTTTATCTCGAGGTTGTGAGTTGGAACCTCACTTTAGATGTAGACATTACTTAAAAATAAAATCTTTAGAAGTGGAAATGCGTTGTGAAAAGTTAAGTAATTTGCCCAATATTATGCCATCAGTAAAAAGCAAATGTAAGATTTGAGGTCTCCCTTACTCTAAAGCCTATTTATACTTCTCCACCCCCATGCTGCCTCCTGGGTAACAGAGAAAACACCAAAAGTTTCTGTCACTGTGTGGGGAGCAATGTTATCCTCATATCAGCCTATGCACAGTTTCCATCTCTCATACTGCACGCTGACCCCTGCCTCTCCTTCACCTCCCAAATACCTCAAACACACCAACCTCTCTTCTTTTTGACGTGCCATAGCTCTTATTATTTATACCCTACAGATTGGCTCTTGCAGCATTTTACCATATTTGACTATAATGAATATGAAATTGCAATTGTTGCGTGAGGTCCTGAGACAAACTGATAGCAGCAGGTAAATTATGAGACAGGCGTCCAAGAAGCACATTTTCAAAGGAGTAATATGATACCAGTAATGCAATTCTTGGGCCCCTCTCTCAAGACCCTTCAACCCGGTCAGTGATATGAAAGGATTGAGAGAGGCTTCTGGGTGGCTCAGTAAGTTGAGCGTCCAACTTCTGCTCAGGTCATGATCTTACAGCTCATGAGTTCAAGCCCCGAGTATGGCTCTCTGCTATCGACACAGAGCCCGCTTCGGATCCTCTGTCCCCCCACCTCTCCCACCCCTCCCCAGCTCGTACTCTCTCTCTCTTTCCCAAAATAAATAAATCAACTTAAAGAGAAAAAGGATTAAGGGATTGTAGATTCACAGGATTTGAGAGGAAGATTTTTGGAGAGAATAGGCAGAGAGGTGCAGAGGTGGCTTCTTCCTTTCCTCAAGCTAGAGAGAAGGGCTTTGAGGAGACAACATGGAAAGCTTGATGTGTGCACCAGAATCTGGAAGCCAGAGTAGCCTGAGGCTGGATTCAGCCTTGAAAAGGTACAGCAGCCTCAGCAGTCAGGTAGAGAATGGTGCCTGCCCAGGTTGAGTGTTCCTGCTCCAAAAGAGGAGTCAGAGATAACTGAACCTGAAGTCAGAACCCACGTAAATAGTATTCTACTATTCGAGTTAAGGAAAGGTGGGGAGAAATATAATACTTGCTTGTACATGTATAAATTATCTCTACATGGATACAGAGGACACTGCTATCACTGGCTGTCTGTGTGGAAGGAAACGGATGACTAAGAGTAAGAGGGAGATTTATCAGTTGTACTCTTTCGTACTTTAACAATTTTGAATCATGTCACTATACTAACCATTTAAAAATAAGTATTTTAGGGGCGCCTGGGTGGCTCAGTCGGTTGAGCGTCCTACTCTGGCTCAGGTCATGATCTCACAGTTTGTGAGTTCGAGCCCCGCGTCGGGCTCTGCTGACAGCTCGGAGCCTGGAGCCTGCTTAGATTCTGTGTCTCCCTCTCCCTCTGCCTCTCCCCCACTCGTTCTCTGTCTCTTTCTGTCTCTCAAAAAATAAATAAAGGTTAAAAAAAATAAGTATTTTAAAATAGAGATTAGGTATTTTCCTTAAAAAAAAAAAAAAGAAATTAAAATTGAAGGAATCCTCCTGAAATGGTGGCCTGCCAGGGTGAGTGGAACCCAGAGAAAGACAAGAATTTGGCAGGGGGCAGAAGATGAGGGGACATTGGGAGTGGCCAGCTGAAGGAGAGTCACAGGCATCAATAACATTCCGCAGGTAAGAATAGAGTGGTCAAAAATGGGGGAAAAGAGGAGGAGATTCAATTTCTTTTAAATGTTTATTTTGAGACAGAGAGAGAGAGAGAGAGAGAGAGAGAGAGAGCGCTCAATGGGGGGAGGGACAGAGAGAGAGAGAGAGGCAGACACAGAATCAGAAGCAAGCTCCAGACTCTGAGCTGTTAGCACAGAGCCCGACCAGGGGTTTGAAATACCAAACCGTGAGATCATGACCTGGGCTGAAGTCAGACCCTTAACCCACTGAGCCACCCAGGTAACCCTGTAGCAAAATATTTTTAAATGCCAAAGAATAAGAAAGAGTACATTCAGAAATGTGATTACCTCTGAGGGAGCAGAAGGGGAAGTTATATGTAGTCCAGATGAACTCAAGAAGCTTCGATGGTGTTGGTGGTAATGTTTTATTTCTCAAGCTAGGTGTGGGTGTTTGTATTGTTATTCTTCATAGTTTTTGTATTTCCAAAATATTAAATAATATATTTTAAACATAAAAATAAGTGAGAATTTTAAAATACATGTAGGGAATAGGAGGAAGAACACCCCAGAGAGAAAAGTAAAAGAACACAAGAATGTAATTTCGAACAGTAGAAATGATATCTTACTGATTTGGGGTTCAAGAAACTTTTGAACTTTGTAGCACTGAACAGAAAAGTACACTCTTTTTATCAGAGTTTAAGCCAAGACAAGAGTGTATATCCAAGAAAAAGCTGCAGCAACTTCCTTGGAGGTAAATTAGCCACAGTTCACATAAAGGGCAACCACCACCAAGGGGAAGTTTGTGCAGAATCAACTCCAACCTGTGTCCTGCCTCCAAGCCACTCTTCCAGATCAGCAAAGAGAGGTCATCTCCTCTCCTCAGCCCAGCCCTCCACTATGCACATTCCTGGGAGAGGAAGATAGATCAGTGAAAACGCAGTACAGCTGGTTCTAAGTAAAAAGAAACTCAAAGTTAATGCTAACATTGTTCAATTTTTGATTAATTCAAGTCAAACAAATTATTTTCTTTTTTTTTTTTTTTAAGTTTATTTTGAGACAGCGTGAGTGGGGGAAGGGCAGAGAGGGAGAGGGAGAATCCCATGCAGCCTCCACTGATAGCACCAAGCCCGATCCTGGGCTCAAACTCACAAACCGTGAGATCATGACCTGAGCTGAAACCAAGAATCATGGACACATCGAAGTGAACCACCCAGGCGCCCCTGTGTCCCCTCTTTTTGAGCCTGGATGGAATTTTTAACTGTCTCAACCAAGGGAATACAACTGAAATGATAAAATGTGATTTCAGAGGTTAGGTCATAAGAAGCAATATAATTCTGCTTAGTGTTTTGTCTCCAGGGACACATGCCTTGGAAATCCTGTCTAACATGAAAAAAGCCCCGTTGAAGCTCCATACTGGAAGACCATATAGAGATAGAAATGCACAAAGAACCCTAGGTATTCCTCCTCCCAACTGTCTAAGTCTTTCCAGCATTAACTACCAGACAAATGAGGGATTGATAATTCCAGATGGTTCTGGATCCTATCTGTATTAGTCAGGTCTAATAGAACCAACAGGATGTGTAAATATGTATATATATATACATTAAAATATGTAACAAAATATGTACAAATGTAATATTATAATATGTGTGTAATATAATATGTAGTATATTTAATTTAATGTTAATATTATATATACTGTAACATACAGAAGTATGTTTTTACATATATACTTTAAAAAAATTAAAAAGTCGGGGCGCCTGGGTGGCGCAGTCGGTTAAGCATCTGACTTCAGCCAGGTCACGATCTCGCGGTCCGTGAGTTCGAGCCCCGCGTCGGGCTCTGGGCTGATGGCTCAGAGCCTGGAGCCTGTTTGCGATTCTGTGTCTCCCTCTCTCTCTGCCCCTCCCCCGTTCATGCCCTGTCTCTCTCTGTCCCACAAATAAATAAACGTTGAAAAAAAATTTTTTTTTTAAATTAAAAAGTCTAACTTTTAAAAAATCTTAAAATTCCCATTCCGAATACTCTATAAATACAATTAACATTGATTTTGCATAAACCAGTTGCTGACAATGGAAAACTTGTGATAAAACAGAAAAGAAACTTCCATATTTGAGTAGCAGGGCATTGTCGATCCAACCTCCATCTTCTCTCCCTCTGTGTCTCTCTCTTTACACACACACACACACACACACACACACACACATGTTATGTCACACACACACGTCATTCACTTTTATTGTCACATTTGTTTCAGGCAGGAGTGTTACTACAACTTTACAACAACCAGTAAGGTGGGGAGCCAATCAGAATGGAGCAGGGTTAGAGGTTTCCCTTTTTGGCGGGTATAAACACCTTAGTTGTTAGATCTTGCCAATCAGGTTGCTGAAGGCCAACAGCTATTTAGCAACCAGTACAGAACTATGTTTTTTAAGTTTTTATTTAAATTACAGTTAGTTAACATGCGGGGCAATGTTAGTTTCTGGTGTACAATGTAGTGACTCAACATTTAACATACAACACCCGGTGTTCATCACAAGTATACTCCATAATCCTCATCACCTATTTTACCCATCCTCCCACCCACCTCTCTTCTGGCCACCATCAGTTTGTTCTCTATAGTTAAGAATCCGATGGGGCACCTGGGTGGCTCAGTCAGTTAAGTGGCTGACTCTTGATTTTGGCTCAGGTCATGATGTTGGTTGGGCTCCATGCTGAGCATGGACCCTGCTTGAGATTCTCTCTCTCCCTCTCCCTCTGCCCCTCCCCAGCTCACATGTGCGTGTTTTCTCTCTCTCTCTCTCTCTCTCTCTCTCTCTCTCAAAAATAAATAATAAAAGAGCCTGTTTCTTGGTTTGCCTCTCTCTTTTTTTTACCTATGGTCATTTGTTTGGTTTCTTAAATTCCACATATGAGTGAAATCATATGGTATTTGTCTTGCTCTGACTGATTTATGTCACTTAGCATAATACTCTCTAGCTTCCATCCACATCATTGCAAATAGCAAGACGTCATTTTTCTTTGATGACTGAATAATATTCCATTGTGCGTATATACCACATCTTCTTCATCCATTCATCAGTTGATGGACATTTGGGCTTTTCCATAATTAGGCTATTATAGATACTGCCGCTATAAACATTAGGGTGCATGTATCCCTTTGAATTAGTATTTTTGTACTCTTTGGGTAAATACCTAGTAGTACAATTGATGGATTGTAGGGTAGTTCTATTTTTAACTTTTTGAGGAAACTTCATACTGCTTTCCACAGTGGCTGTACCAGTTTGCATTCCCACCAACGGTGCAGGAGGGTTCCCCTTTCTCCACACCCTTGCCAACACCTGTTGTTTCTTATGTTTTTGAGTTTAGCCATTCTGACAGGTGTGAGGTGATACTCACTGTACTTTTGATTTGTGTATCTTTGATGATGAGCTATGTTGAACATCTTTTCATATGTCTGTTGGCCATCTGTATGTTTTCTTTGGGAAAATGTCTATGTCTTTTGCCCATTTTTTAATTGGATTATTTGGGTTTTCTGGGGTGTTGAGTTTTATTAGTTCTTTATATATATATTTTGGATGCTAATCCTTTATCAGATATATCATTTAGTGCAGAACTATTTTAATATTTAAACAACCAAACCAGATGTCAGTTTAGAATTAGGTATGATGTTATTGCAGGATTTGCAGTGAACTTTGGCCCACTAATTTAATCATCATTACAGCCCTATAAGAAAACCATGGCAAAGATTTGCCTTTGGTAAGAACACGCTGGACCATCCTAGCAGAGTCTATTTTTTACTGGACAAACCTGTCAGTATAAGTGTATTGTTAACAACACTGTGTTTCTCATGCTCGATGCCATTCAGTCCTGAGACTATGACTCAGTTCAGCAGAATTGCCCTGAGATTTTGAGATTCTGTGAGAGGGCACATGAGGAAGCCTATTGCTGCCAGAAATACATAATGTGGAATGTACCTGAAAGTTCTCTGAGGATTCAGCCATTCGTAGTCACAGATTTTTAAAAAATAAAGAAAGAAAGAAGGGAGCAAGCAGTATTTGTCTACCTCCTTGAAAAAGAGGAACTCGGGATTTGAGCTCATTCGTGACTCAGGATCACATTCTTCTTAAATGTAGAAAGTTACCTGACCATTGCAAAAATCCATAGCTTGAAAGGAAAGAAATTCTAACAAATAAGTTCTAGTAAAGTTAAAACAGAGCCATTTACTTCACTTACTTTACTTACAACCTCTTGAGTAAATATTAAAACAGATTGGTTCTGCTTTATTGCTAGGTAAAACGTTTATCCTTATCTGGGAAGGTCAAGACATCACTTGTAAGAAAGAAATCAGAGAGACTTTCAATGAATTTAGCAGCAAACAAGACTAAATAAGCACAGAATTATATTTAGATGGTCTGGGAAATTATTTTCCAACATGAAAAAAGATCTTAACCCCACTCCAAATAATCTATAAATGCAGTTAACATTGATTTTGCACAAACCAGTTGCTGAGAATGAAAACTTTGCGATAAAGCACCACAGGGTTTTAAGGGCTTGAAACTTTCATATTGAGTTAGCAGGACATTACTGATCCAACCTAGATCTGATTCCAAAGCCTCTACTCACACTGACTTGCCCTATGACTTGCCCTATGACTCCAGAACAAGGAATTTAACCTGGATGGACTTAACCTTAGCAGAGATTCTGCTTTTATGGTACGTATCTTTTTTTTTTTTTTTTGATGTATAGGATATGGTTTGAAGATTTAATGGAACTGTAGGGCAAACAGTTAAATCAGTGGTGGGATCTACACTTTCTCCCACCCTGTTTTTGAGTTACTCATTCATACTGGTTGGTAAAGGTAGCTGGAATTTAGGAAGTATATCTTGCGTAAAGTTAACATGAAAAGGATAAACATGTCCTTGACAAAGAGCATGCCCTTCCTCATGACCACAAATAAAACAAACCTGTTTTTAAAAACCAGACTCAGGGGCGCCTGGGTGACTCAGTCGGTTTAGCGTCCGACTTAGGCTCAGGTCATGATCTCATTGTTCTTGGGTTTGAGCCCTCTGTCGGGCTCCACGCTGACAGTATGGAGCCTGCTTGGGATTCTCTCTCTGTCCCTCTCTCACACTTTCTCTCTCTCTCTCTTTCTTCTTCTCTCTCTCTCTCTCTCAAAATAAATAAATTAATTAAAAAAAAAAAACAGACTCTTGAATGTAGAGAACAAACTGGTAGTTACCAGAGAAAAGGTGGGTGGGAGTATGGGTAAAATAGGCAGAGGATTAAGAGTACCCTTATTGTGATGTGAGCACTGAGTCACGTATAGAATTGTTGAATAACTGTATTGTACACCTGAAACTAATATAGCACTGTATGTTTTACACTAGAATTTTTTAAATAAAAAATAATATAAATAAATATAACCGTTTAACCTAGTGCTATGCATTTAGCTCTAACAGTTAACAAAAAAACTCATTGAATGGATAGATGGATGAATACATTACATCAATAAAGTAGACCAGGAGAACTAGGTGGAAATTTAAGGAAGAACAAAGTCCACTCCTTAAACATGTGGCTATTGAGCTCAAAGTAGCTTTTTGGGATTGGATTATCTGGAAGATTGCTTCAAATCCACATTTCATTTTTGATGGCTAATCCCCCCTTAAAATGAGTAATGAAGTGCTGTTGGAACAGAGCCCAGCAATGGGGTTAGTGAATTTCTTCCTCTTTCTATTTCTGATAAGGTCAAAAGCAAACTAGGATTTAAGACAAACCTGACACTGACTTTTTTTTTTTAAATATAGAGGCTTAAAATCATAAACTAATTTATTGTAGTAATTGTGAGACATTGGAAACAATGGGTACATCTCAAAAACATTTGTTTTTGAGTGTTTTTCTTTTTTTAATTTGTTTTTGAGAGAGAAAGAGTGAGCAGAGGTGGGGGGAGGAGCAGAGAGAGAGAGGGAGACACAGAATCCAAAGCAGGCTCCAGGCTCCGAGCTATCAGCACAGAACCTGACACAGGGCTTGAATCCACGAACTGTGAGATCATGACCTGAGCTGAAGTCAGTTCCTTAACTGACTGAGCCACCCATGCGCCCCTTGGTTTTTTGTTTTTCATAAGGATGCTAGCTGGGCTTGAAAAAAAAGTTAGAGAGGGAAGGAGCCAAACGAAAACAGACTCTTAAAAACTGAGAACAAACTGAGGATTGATAGGGGGTGGGAGGGAAGGGAGGGTGGGTGATGGGCATTGAGGAGGGCACCTGTTGGGATGAGCACTGGGTGTTGTATGGAAACCAATTTGCCAATAAATTTCATATTAAAAATTAATTAATTAAAAATTTTTAAAAAACATTAAAGAAAATTTCTTTTTACTTTTATTTGTTTATTTTCAGATAGAGAAAGGGAGGGAGAGGGAGTGTGCACCAAAAAAAAATTTTTTTAATAAAAACATTGTTGGGGCACCTGGGTGTCTCAGTTGGTTAAATGTCTGACTCTTGATTTTGGCTCATGGTCTCACGGTTCATAGGTTTGAGCCCTGAACTGAGTTCCACACCGACAGCTCGCAGAGCCTGCTTGGGATTCTCTCCCTCTCTCTCTCTGCCCCTCCCCTGCCTGTGCTCTCTCTCTCTCTCTCTCAAAATAAATAAATAAACTTAAAAAAATTTCTTGAGTGTAATAAAGCAACTTGCTTAAACAACATCTGTAGTCTGACTTTTATGTAAATAAAATCAAAATAATTCTATACATATTCTGTGCATATCCACAGCATATAAAAAAGATAAACTCTGGTGTTGGGGAATGGATTAGGATTAGGTGAGGCTGGTCATTTTATTTCCAAGATTTGCTTCCATCTTCTCAGGTTTCCTCAACAAGATTTGTGAGTGGACAAACAATATATTTACATCTCAGCCCCACGTCTTTCCTATTTTCCCCAAATTGAGTTTTATACTTAAGAGGAAGAATACTTCTGAATGGGTGATTTTGAAATGTTTTTAAGCTTTAAAAAATTATATTTTCCTATTTTTATCTCCATGAACCTTCAAAGAGTAGTCTCTTCTCATGTTCAGCACCTTCTTTTTGGTATTTTCCCTATTGGCATTTCTTTTAAACAGCTTAGCTAACAGACATGGAAATCCCTTTACTGTACAAAGACAACCTCTTTTTTCTCAGAACACTCTAAAGAGAAGGGTATCTCTTTTTAGGGCATCTCTCTGTTTCGATGCTGTTTTATGGACCAATAATACAAATGAAATATGCAGTGGAACATCTCATAGCAAGACAGCTGCAACTTAAAAAAATTTTAAAAATTAAAAAAAAAAACGCTAAAGAATAGAAGTCAGAATAAGGTTACATGTAACCAAACCAGGTTATATTTTGAAAGGGGTGAACCACCTATTTGCAGGCTGTGGAAAGTTTTAAACTCTTGACAGGAGATTTTCTGTGGCCCTTCCAAAAATAGAAAAAGGCAGCTGGGTGCCCAGCCTGGAAGAAGACCCACAGATTTAAATGAGGCTTATCAGCCACTAAAACCACTCCTGGAATCCCAGGATTGGGTTCTCCCCACCTGTTGGACAAGAAATGAGAACATGTGAGCATTTGGTTACAAATCCTACTGCATTAACAAAATATTATAAGGGGCCAAGAGCAGCTGGAACTGCCTTACAGAAAAACTGACAGGCAGGAATAAGATTGATGGCGAAGAGAGAGCTGGTTTTGGAAATATAAGTGATTGCATACATTAAGCATGAACTGAAAAATTTGTCCACTCTCACACACAAAAAAAAGGAGGTTGGAGAGGGCACCTGAATAGCTCAGTCGGTTAAGCACCCAACTTTTGATTTCTGCTCCGGTCATGATCTCACAGGTTCATGGGATCAAGCCCCCTGGTGGCGGGCTGTGCATAGAACTGCTTAAGATTCTTTCTCCCTCTCGCCCTGTCCCTCCCCTGCTTGCATGTTGCATGTGTGTATATGCATGGTCTCAAAAGAAAGAGAGAAAGAAAGAAAGAAAGAAAGAAAGAAAGAAAGAAAGAAAAGAGAGAGAGAGAGAAAGGGAGGAAGAAAGGAAGGAAGAAAGAAAAATAAAAATTTGTCCAAACATAAATACTATTCTAATACATGCTGATAGTTGTTTTACATATATAAGTGGTTATAACTAATACATATGTATTTTATGTAACTAATTTTAGATAACATGTATGTATAAATAACTCTTGCACAAACTTTAATAACCTCAGTTATTCACACACATTGTCTTGTTTAATTCTCACCAACTCCTGTGGTGTATCACCATAATCCGTCTCTCAGAGAGGGGAAGTTGAAGCATGGCGTCATGACATGGCTTGCTTTTGGTCACAGGTTGAAGAGTGGTAGGGCTACCCATGGAACCTCCATCATTTGAATCCAGAAGGCATGCCTGTTCAAAGGTGCTCAAAGCAGTTGGATTCTCTTTAGAGAGAAGACTGGCATGTGGATTTCTGTGCTTTGGCTGAACCAAAAAGATAGGAGTTACCTAGTGACAAATCGTTCTGTTTGCTGGGTTCATGATTTCTCTGTTTCCCCAACTCTAAGGTCACCAGCCCACACAGGTGGGATGGGTATAACTGTGGATGTTTATATGCAGCTCTCTGCCCTAAATTAACCTGATCTCCCATCAGTAACCTTAATCCCAAATTCAGGCCAAAATGAAGGAGAAATGTATTATTTCTCCATTTTGAAATATACAGTTTACATGCAGTTAATATTCTCAAACTTTATTTTTGTCCTGTGATTAGTTTGCTTCTAGCACAAGTACTTGCTATTAGTATATAAACATATATTTGTGTTTGTGATTTTTGCCAGTGTCTGTTTATGGAGCAGACTATAACAGATTTATAGGAGCTTGGAGATGGGGACTAAAGTCAAAATAACATTTTTGAAAGGGCAACAACCAAGAACCACTCCCTCCTCTCATAATTTGTTCTCATAAAAATTACAGAATTTTCAGGGATAATTCTTTCTTTTTTTTTCTTAAGTAGGCTCCATGACCCTGAACTCACACTGCTGCGATCAAGACCTGAGCTGAGATCAAGAGTTGGACGCCTAACCAACTGAGCCACCCAGGCACCCCTTCAGGGACAATTCTGAGTTGAGTGGGAGTAGAAAGTATAGAATAATCCCTAGACCTTTCCTATTCATGCCCACCTTACCAAAAATAATGTATGACACAAGCACAGAGTAACCATTAGGACATCGGATACTAACTGATATAATTTCATAGGGTTCTATATTAGATACCTAAAAGAGGTTGTACTAAATGACCTAAACCTAATGTGGATACTTTTTAGAATCTGGGATCATTTATTTTTGAATTACCTGTTAAATGTCTCCCATGAAAAGCAACTGTGACTTACAACAAAAGCATTTTCATTTAATTGTTTACAGAAGATAGTATCAGTTTTAAAAATACATTTAAACAAATTTACACCAATAAATGCCTTTTGAATCTGGAAAGCTGACCTAGTGATATGAACAGAAAAGATTAGATTCCTGACATAAATTTCTGGTTCCATCACCGACTCGTTGTGCATGCTTAAGGAAGTTATTTAATCTCTTGGTATCTTAGTTTCTCCACCTATAAAATTGGGGTAATAATATTTGCTATTAGATAATGTCAACAAAGCACTTGGAGCACCTCAGAAGAAAGGCACCACAAGTATTTTGCTATCTTAAGCATGACCTCATACTGTCTGAAGAATGAACATTACCAGGCTTGTTGATTATCCCAGCACCTTAATTCTAAACTTTTCCCGTTCAACTGCTTTCTGGCTTTACTCATTTCTGTTTATACTCTTTACATATTTTAACTTCGTTGCGCTGTGTGTATTGTTTTGAGGAAATTTGGTTCTTTGAGGAAACCATGAGACCATGCTTCAATTTGTTTGGTTTGGGTTGTTTGTTTGTTTGTTTAAACTCATATGCCTATGTTTAAGGTTTGAAACAAACACAGAGCACTTAAACAACTTTCTAATCATAGGAGACAACTATAGCTATGCAAATCATATTAGCCTTATCCATTCACTGCTCTTGTTTGTGTTCTTTTTTTTTTTTAATTTTTTTTTAACATTTATTTATTTTTGAGACAGAGAGAGACAGAGCATGAACGGGGGAGGGGCAGAGAGAGAGGGAGACACAGAACCGGAAGCAGGCTCCAGGCTCCGAGCCATCAGCCCAGAGCCCGACGTGGGGCTCGAACTCACGGGCCACGAGATCGTGACCTGAGCCGAAGTCGGACGCTCAACCGACTGAGCCACCCAGGCGCCCCTGTTTGTGTTCTTTATATTTCATTTCATATTAAAAGGTCATTTTTAGCATGCACATATAGATTTATATTCCTCCCTGAACACTGTGTGCAAGATTTAAGGCAGATGTTGAGACTATTGTAAAGTTTGACGTTTGTGTCACTTTCCTAGGGGAATGAGATAACATGATAAAAAGGCAAAAGAGTAGTTGCTTAGGACTAAATCTGAGCATAACCTATAGTCCAATCATCTAATACACATTGATCTCCTTGGGGAAAATGGTAAGGGTCAAATAGTTACTTCAAGAACAACCACATGAGGGGCGCCTGGGTGGCGCAGTCGGTTAAGCGTCCGACTTCAGCCAGGTCACGATCTCGCGGTCCGTGAGTTCGAGCCCCGCGTCGGGCTCTAGGCTGATGGCTCGGAGCCTGGAGCCTGTTTCCGATTCTGTGTCTCCCTCTCTCTCTGCCCCTCCCCCGTTCATGCTCTGTCTCTCTCTGTCCCAAAAATAAATAAACGTTGAAAAAAAAAAAATTTAAAAGAACAACCACATGACTCAAAAAGCAGAGCTGCTAATTCAATAACAATTAACACTTAGATGAACAGACCTTCGGTTTGGGGGACCTACCAGCTAATGATAGAAAATCTAATTCTCTGAGACTATTCCCAAAGAGAAAGACTTCATTGGAACGTACCCATGAAGATGTTATATTTCATACAGCAAGTATTACACTATACAACCACAGTGGGAGCCATCTGTTGAACTATAGACAGAGTATGACCTCCTAGAGATAAAGACTCTTTCAGAGGAGACATCAAGTGAAATACTTTGGGGTTTACAGTATTTTCAGGTATTACAAACTTTGCCAGTTTTATAGAATCAGCATTGACAGAGATTTTAAATATCTAGTTCAATGTACGCTCAAGTTGGGAAATCAGAACCATAGTCTGCCTTTGTTATTGGAAAGGTACTCTTTCGAACAGAGTTCTAAACATTTTTGCCGGATTTTATCTCTACAGAGAGGTGTAAATTTCATCAGGTAATGAAGTGATCCCATAGGTCAAGCACTATGTTTCCCTAAACTGTACCCATTATTATATGCATAAAAAAAAAAGAAATGGATATTATGATGGGATAGAATGTAGTGTGATGGTTAACAATGTAAGTACAATGTAAGTTCTGGAGTCACATGGTCTGAGTTCAAATTCTATCTTCAAAGTATAGCTTTGTGTCTTTGTTTTCTCAACTATAATAGGGAGAGAGTAATTGTATTTACTTCAAAGGATTATGAAAATTAAATTAGATACTATATGTATGGTGCAAATCATGGTGCTTGGCACACGATAAGTGCTCAAAAAATGTTAGCTATCATTCACTCCATTTATAGACTACACTAACCTTGAAGTGTGACAGTTTGGGATCTCTGAGAAGCAGACTCTGACAAAATTTAATGTGCTAGATGTTTACTAGGGAATGCCTTTGGCGTGAACACCTATGGAAAAGAGGTGAAGGAAGAAGGATGGGGTTGAGGGGGGAGTCACATTATAATACAGGTACCATAGCCTCATCTAATCCCATGGGAAAGCTCTAGAGTGCAAATGGTCCGTCCAAATTGTACTATGATGGACTGAGAAGGCCTGGCCCTTATATTCCCTTAATCAGTCATTGGATGTGTACCACTCTCCCCCTAACCTGGCATGACCTTGGGCAAAATGACTCTCTGCAGCTGAAGTAATCCATGAAGTGGCTGACAGTGAAGGCTCTTCACTGACCACATGCCCCGTATTCGGTGCAACACATCCTTCCTTTAAGGTGATCTAGGTGGCACATCTTTGTGTTCAACACCGGGTAGTCTGTGCAGCACTTGGGAAATAATCTCAACCAGTTATAATTGTTTGAATAAAAGTGAAGTCTTTAAAAATAAAAGTAGGATAGTGAGGTCGAACAAGCCATGGAAAGATGGGAGAAAAGTCTATATATGTGACAAAAAGCTTTCTCGTTCTTTATAAAATCCCCAGATTTTTACAGACGGGGTTTCTGGTGACTAGAACTGCGATGGGTTGGGGTTTGTAACGGAGGTGTAAGCTAGGAGAAAGTCCAAATACTCTGCATCATAAGGGTCACTTAAGAGGGTGGAAATAGAAGCCAGCCAGCTGATGTCACACAGAAAAGAATTGATAATAAGAATTTAAGTGAACAAAAATAACTGACATTGTACCCTTTGATGTCCTCAGCACTTTCAAAGTGCTTCGCATATAGCAACTGACTGCATCCTCACAATAACACTGTAAGATTTATTTACATTATTTCCCCCATTTTAGAGATGAGGGAACTGAGGCAGAGAGAAGTTAAGTGATTTGCCGATGTCGTTGAGCAAGAAAGGTATGGAGCTGGGATTTGGACCCAGGAGGTCAGACTCCAGACTCCAGACAGTGGGACTTGTGCTCTTAGTCATACATTCCCTTCTGTTTCTGTTCAATTACCAATGTTTTTGATGCAAACGGACTCTTTCTCAGCAAGTCAAAGAAGTGCCATTTTGCATCTAGGCTGAGAGAGGACGAAAACAGAGGCTGTGCGGTATGCAGGGACAGCTAAGACCTGGGTTACATATAGGTGTTTCAAAAAAGATGAACTGTGAATCCACACTGCAGGTCTTTAGTTACAACAGCACGATGCCAGTGTAGGCGAGTATGAGTCAACAGGACTGTGTGACGACGGTCTTCAGACTTTTGGTGCGGGTAGTACTTGGATTCCACAAGCTGAGCAAGGAGGAAAGAAAGAAAAGGGTTTAAAGGAGAGCCACGAATAAGAACCTACAAATTGGAAAAATACTCCAACCTGTATAGAGCCTGAATAGATTGGGGGGAAAGTACTGCATATCGCGTTTCTAGAGACTAGGCGCTTAGTGGTTGACAATAGATGTTTTCAAACCAGACTGCCCAAATTCAAATCTCTGCTTTGTTACTTTTTACTTGGGTATTCTTAAGTGTCACTGTACCTTTCTGTGCTTCCGTTTCCTATTAAATGGGAGTAACAGTACTACCTCACAGTGTTATTATGAGACTTGAATCTGTTAATACACATGAAGCACTTGAAACGGTGTTTGGAGCATGAATAAACACTTAGGCAAATAGCTGACAAAAAGTAAAAAGAGTGACAGACAACTTAACACGTATTCAAATATAAAGACCTTTATGTAGATCTGTTCCATCTATTTTGTGACACAATGAGAGAAGGCCACTTAAACTAGGAGAGATTGAATGAAAATTGCCCATCCAGAATAAATACTGAGTGAATGTTCTCTATAAAGGAGTATATAGCATGGAGTAGATTCTCAAGTTTAGCCTAAGAATGGTACTGTCTACAATTGGGGGGCAGGGAGGGACTTAAAGAATCAAGTTTGAATCAGGTACATAGTCTCCTACCATTACACTTGCCCAAGAAACAGTCTGAAAACTAAAGAAGGTTCTCAGTGTTCTTTTGAGGGACTTATAACAAATTAGTAATAGCTATTATATATTAAGATAGTACCTGAAGTGTTAATAACTGTTATTTCTTCAGCATAAAAAATATCAACGCAATGGGAAGAAATCAGAACACATTTGTAGCAGAGCTACAAAAAGGACAAGTTTGCCTAGACAAGAGATGCAGATTTTAAAATTTTAAGTGTTTCCATCACCCTTTATTTCATTTTTTAAAGTGAAAATGAGGGCCGCCTGGGTGGCGCAGTCGGTTAAGCGTCCGACTTCAGCCGGGTCACGATCTTGCGGTCCGTGAGTTCGAGCCCCGCATCAGGCTCTGGGCTGATGGCTCAGGGCCTGGAGCCTGTTTCCGATTCTGTGTCTCCCTCTCTCTCTGCCCCTCCCCCATTCATGCTCTGTCTCTCTCTGTCCCAAAAAAAATAAATAAACATTGAAAAAAAAAAATTAAAAAAAAAAAAGTGAAAATGAAATTAATTAACCAGTATAGCATCATGTCATATAAAGGTCTTTATAAATTGGAAGATGTATTCAGTTGTCCCTTAACCGTATCTGCCCACTTGTTGGCCTGACCTCAGGAAAATGCCGTTCCCCATCCCCACCCCATGGTCCCTGTTAAAGGAGTGACCTAGACAGCCATGCTTCATTATATATTCTTTTCAGGGATCATCCATACACTGGGTTGAGCCAAGCAAGTTTATTCTCTTTGTGCGTTTAAGTCACAAAGGGGAAGTTACTAAGGTGAAGTAAGCCAGAAGCAGAGGCAGGGGGGATGGTGGCTGAGCTCTCCATCGGAAGTCCTCTGGTTCCCAGTCTCCTGTCGTAAGAGTCTGAAATGCATTCTTACAATACCCACCCCACCCCTCTTTTTCTCTTCTGCTTGTTAGACAGCGCTGTTTTTTTGTTTTTGTTTTGTTTTTTGTTTTTTGTTTTTTTACAATCAAATAATCCCTGACTTATTATGTGTCTCTCTCTACTTCAAACGGCTAAAAGTCAACAATGACATACAGAGATAAAAGCTGAGTCTACCACTGTGTATTTTGTATTTGGGGAGAAAAGATACATGAGCTACATTGAATGAAGAGTTATTTTTAGTAGTACAGCACTTTGAAGAGTCCTCTGTGAGG
The DNA here is from genome assembly GCF_022079265.1 of Lynx rufus. Classification (NCBI taxonomy): domain Eukaryota; kingdom Metazoa; phylum Chordata; class Mammalia; order Carnivora; family Felidae; genus Lynx; species Lynx rufus. Next base: position 35,639,450 of record NW_025814829.1, on the reverse strand, counting down.
TATTTTCCCTAATATGACATTCAATTAACCAAGCCTTGTCATTTCTACCTAAATATTTTTTATCCATTTTCTCTCCACACTCATAGCCATCACTTATTTGGATTATACTACCCTCTTAGGCATTATAAAAAGGTGTAAGGAAACTTGCTTTTTTATTATTTTTTATTTTTTTAATGTTTATTTTTTAGAGAGAGAAAAAGTGGGGGTAGGGACAGAGAAAGAGGGAGAAAAATCCCAAGCAGGCTCTGTGCTGTCAGTGCAGAGCCTGACATAGGGCTCAACCCCACGAACCATGAGATCTGAAATTAAGAGTTGGATGCTTAACCAACTGAGCCACCCAAGTGTCCCAGGAAACTTGCTTTTTATAGAAAACTCAAACTCCACATCTCAACATAAAGACCTCATGTCTTCCCAGTTTTCTCTTTTAACATTCACCTTCCCCTTGAAAACCCCTCCCTAATAATCCTTGCTTCCACCAGAAAAGAACTAGTTTCCTAGGGCATTGGTCCCCTTCTTTAAATTACTCACAGCACTATTGAATTGAGGCTGAAGTAGTTATATCGCTTTAGAAAAAGGCTCAGAATAACAGGAAAAAGCAAAGAATATACTAAGATGTAACTTACCTATTTTTAGCTAACTAGGTAGGGCGTGCAGTTTTTATTCAACCAATATGATTGAGCAGTCTCTGTCGTTATCACTGTGCATATATTTAGGATCTCTCCCGCTCTCAAGAGGCATATGGTAGTACAAGCGTGCTAATTGTGGTGTCAGGGGTAATACGTGATGAATGAGAGCATGAAAAAGAAGCACCTAAATAGTATTGGGGGAAGGAAAGTAGTGAAGATTTCAGTGAAGTTCTGCCTAAAAAACTCAGCCTTGAAGAACAAATAAGAATTAGCAAAGCATGAAATTGGGGGAAGGGAGAGGGCCTTGAAAGTCTAAGAAAGTGCAAAAGACAAGGGTACAATATGAAAATGTGAGGGGTTTCACCCTATTTATGCTCAGGTGACAGACTCTATCTTCCCTACAATCCAGAAGAGGCTGCAAGCACACCAGGACTTCTCTGAATCTGCGCCAAAGAGAGAGAGGTATTCAAGGCAGGAGTTTCCTTTCAGTCAACAGCAACCTCAGCTTGTTTTCCGACTCGGAACCCACATCTTCATCCCAGGTGGCTAAGGCAAGTAGAATCCTCCTACTGTAAGATGTTACTCTATGACTTTGATAAGGACAATATAGAATAGTTCATGATCTACTCAAGAGAAATGCTTCCTTACGTTGCCAACATAAAGTCCACTTTCCAAAGACCCAAGATCAAAGGGAAACTGGATTTTTATATCTTTAGGCATTAACTAATGGCATGAACTATGCAAACTCATTTCTAAATGACAGTTCTCTTTATAGAATGAAAATCAAGTTTACTTCCAATCTTTGTCTTGAGAACTGGAGCTTTAGAAAACTTCCTTAAATACAAGACGGTCATTAAAAGAAGGGAAGCAAATTAAGTTTCTAGAAATCTGTAAGACCAGTACTGTACTGTGGTTTTCCCTGAGCCGACCTTGCCACCCAAAGTCACACTGTGCCTCATTTCTAGAAACCCTAATCCTATGTTCAAGCTGATGAGTTATTAAATTTTCCCTTCATATGTATAAGGGACAAAAATGTATATAGTCCATAGATAGATATACAGTATATGCATGGTATTAAAATTTCAAGGGGGTAGATGGTTAGGGAAAAAAAAATCTGAAAACACTCTTTAGGGAGGGGAGAAGGACAAATTTGAGAAACACTGCTGTAGATTCTTCTGCCAAGTCAGGAAAACCTAAATTAATTCCAATATAGTGATAATTCAAAAATCCCTGGATGAAACAGAAGAGCGTGGTGATTATATTTTTAACCAATGTACTTGTAAATGGCTACAATTCTCTGGCCTTTGTTTCTCCTAGCAGAAATTACTAAAATTGTTCAAGTGTAAAGAAAACTCTAGGATTAACTAGAAAAAAAAAAAGGTTCGTGAATCATCATTAAGTTTACGACACACAGAGTACAAACCAAGAAAGTAAATTTATTTAAATTACTAAAATAGCTTCTAAAGTCATTTACAGATCAGCTGCTACAATTATTTCTCCTGAAAGACATAAGTAACATTAATTTCTTTAAAATTATTTTGGTCAGCGAAACATTTAATAAAAACATTTGTTTCTCCATATAATATATGTGTATAAAATAAGCCTTTTCAAAAACTCTTGTTTTTAGAATCCTCTATAAATCAGATGACCTGACTTCTGACAGTCAGGAACAATTTTCAATAAAGGGTATAAATTTATGAATACGGGTTGTCCTAGTTGGAAGGAACCGGACCACACTCTACTACCAGGCATGGGAGGATCCTCAACAGGTGAATGATAAAGCCAATGACTGCCTCTAGTATTCTAAAAACAGTATTTTCATTTAAGGTTTGTAGAAATTAAAAAAAAAAAAAAGGTGTATCTAGAATCTTACGATTTTAAGAATAACAAAGCAGTCAACAGATGAGAAAGGTCAGTTATAGATGCCAGGTTACAACTGAAATACAACAGCGGTACAGGAATGCACAGTAGTACATCTCAACATTCTCCACATATGGTAAAGTTCGCTTTCTCTTTGGCTCGAGGCACTCTTAATAAAATTTATCACGTGCATAGTACATCTTTATATTTGTAGAACTGCACGCAGAAAATCAAATCCTTCTTCGATAGCCCAGGAAAGCCGGTTAACCAGTGATTTACCAATTCCTGTGATTATATTTCTTAATTCAAAACAAAGGCTTCAGGATATGTCCAAAATAAACTGCTCTGAACTGACCACACCCTTAAGAGTCAAATGAACAAATATGCTAAATCTTATTATATACATGCTTTAAAATCCTTGGGAGGACCAAAAATTTCTTAAAGGAAAAGGACACGTGAAAAACAAACCCCAGCAGAATTCACTGAGAATAGAGTTCATATGGCTATACCTGAATGACCTAAGTCTCAGTGGCTTATTTTAAATTTCATCTTGAAGATTTTCCCCCTTACCTTCCTCATTCCACAATTTCTCCTTTTCCTTGCCTCCTTCTCCTGCCCTCCAAAAACAAAGAAAACAATCCAAACACACTCAGATGACCTTTCATTACTCTTGCTCCTAAAAGTGGAAACTGACTAAGGAACTCGCACCTAAATGATGGTAAAAGAGAATAATGGGAAAACCCACAGTTGCATTTATAGAGCTGCCTTACTAATAGCAAACTCTGTGAAAAATCTAACTTATAAACTTGGGAGGATTCATAGGAAGGAGCCCAATCCCCCCCAACCTGGTCTGGTCATAACACGGCAGTAATGATTCAACCCCGAGTCTAAACAGACTAGGGGACTGCGTGTAAGTTGTAGTCCTCAGAGATCATTAACGCAGATCTTAATGGAAACAGGGAAATGATTCTCTCAAATAACAGATAATTAGGGTGAACAAATGAGTTAGATGTTCCATGTTTACCTAAGAATTTAACATCCTTTAAAAAGAAACCAGTTCTTTCATAAAGAGCTCTGAATTCTGTCTCTGGTTACAAAGGCTGAAAAATTCTCCGAATTTGAGACATGATTTTGTCTTCTGTCACCCTTTATAAGCAGATGCCACTTTTCAGGGCATTTTCAGGTTGGACAGGCAGGACCAAGTGAGAAATACGGCTCCAGAGCCCACTCAATTTATCCGGGTCCATATGTTTGTGGGAGTTGGGTGTGTCAGCGTTGGTGAACTTGACTTTGAGGAAATCTCTCACTTTTTCTTCAATCTCCTTTAGGCCTAGACTGGTTCCAAGCGTCTCCTCCTCCAACAAGACAGTCAGGACTAAGGCTACATCTTTGAAGGCTGCATTTTCATGGTCACAATACTTATAGAAGATCAAAGTGGAGCCTGCAGGCAGTGACTCAAAGCGATGTACCACCGCTGCGTTCTGGCCATTCGTGAACCCATTGCTCAGTTCCCAGTCTACCTCTTCTTTGACAGTATCACTGTCTTGAGTAGCTTTGTCCGCCCCATCAATCCGGATGGCACGGACACTGTGGAAAGAAGAGTAGGCATCAGCAATTTGTTCACTCAGACACTTCAGTGCTTCTTCAGCATCTCGAGCAGCAGTGAGCAGCAAGATAGCAGGCTGAGGCCGAGGCTGGGAGCTATTCAGATGTCTTTCTAGGAATGTAAGGCTCCTTTTCCACAGCTTCTCATCTTGACCTTGGTACTTATTCATAAGTTGTTTCATCTGGTTCTGGAACTCTTGAACAGGAGTGGTTTTTACCTCAGGAGTACGAACGAAGAGAAAACTCCCGATGGCGAAAGAAGCTACTAGAACGAGCAGGCACCACCACTTCATCTTGACAAAAGATGCACTTTTGGGTTGTCCAGCTGCTTCTGCTCAGGAAAAAAAAAAAAAAGAAAAAGAAATGCCAGTGATCATTTTCTTAGATTCAAGGACAAACAACTTGTAAGACCAATATTAATTTCCATAGACATTAAAAGTGGAAGGAATTTAAAGAACGGAGAGGATAATTTATTTTCTTAAAGAAAGGTTTATCACATGTATTCAAGAAAATCTCACACCCCTAATTTCTAAAGCAAAACTATTATTACTACTATTAATATTTGAGAGATAAACAATACTAATAAAGAGATAAACAATACTAAAAGGTTAATAATACTAAAATACAAAATAGATTTTTAAATTTAGATGCTCAGAATTCATGTAGCTGATCATCCAAGGTGGAATGTTTCTGAAGTATACAAAGGGATTAAAAAAGGATGCACTGTAAGTGAATATCTTCCATATATTATAATAGGTAGCTGTCCCTTTAATTGCAGATGCCTATCTTTTGTGGAATGCAAGTTAACACCAGTAAAATTGAGTTTGCAACTCATGGAGTGCCTGGGTGGCTCAGTGGGTTAAGTGGCCCACTTTGGCTCAGGTCGTGATCTCACGGTTCTTGAGTTCAAGCTCCAAGTCGAGTTTTGTACTAACAGTTCAGAGCCTGGAGCCTGCTTTGGATTCTGTGTCTCCCTCTTTTTCTGCCCCTCCTCCGTTCCTGCATGTGCTGTCTCTTTCTCTCTCTCTCTCTCAAAAATAAATAATAAACATTAAAAAAGTTGAGTTTGCAACTCATCCTTAATTATTATTGGCAATAATGATACCAATTACATTTACCTAGCACTTTCCAGCTTAATAAAGGACTTTCTCATATACCACTTCATTTAACAGGAAAACAACAATAATACTTTTATACCTTCTATTTATTTATACTACAGAGTTTTTAGAGAAATAGTTCTCAAAGTGTGACTGGTGGGTACCTTGAGATCATTCCAAGGAGGTCCTTGAGGTTAAAGCTATTCTCACAACATTAAGATGTTATCCGACATTTCCTGCCATGTGGACATTTGCATTGATGGTGCAAAGAAAGCAATGGTGGGAAAAACAACTGATGCCTTAGCATGAATCAGGGTAGTGCTAATACAGTTTTTGTATTGACACCCATTCATTTAAGGGTATCAGTGAAACTGCTTCATAAAGCAAAATTTTTCATTCAATTAATACTCAACTCTTGAGCACAAATCTTAGTATTTTATGTGACAAACTGGGAAATATACCTAAAGTACTTCTGCTACCCAGCACAGCACAGTAGTTGTCTCGAGGAAAAGAACTCTGTGCAGCTGAGTTGAACTGAACTAGTACTTTTAAGAACAAGTGACAAAGAATGGTTAGTCAGACTTGAGTATTTGGCAGACATTTTGGCAGACATTTTCTTGTTTTCTAGAAAAACAGCTGACAATATTTGTTGCCAATTACAGAATTCATGGTTTAAAGTGAAAATTAGGATTGTAGAAATACTGTATCTGCCACTCTAAGCTTGACAGCTCCTGAATACTTAAGAACTTTTGTCTTGAGATTGGTGGCGATATCAACAAATGTTATCTTTTTATACTGTATTAAAAATGTGTCAACATTTGAAAGATCTACAAAACTTAGTGAACCAGTATTTTCCGAATGATCACTACATGATATTCCATTCAAAGTATAAGAAAGACCAATGGATTTTAAGGTAACAACATAAAAAGTTCATTAATATGGTCTCAGGTTTCACATTTCAAGTACCTTGTTGAGTTTATCAGAATATCCACAATTACCTGAAGACTATTAAAAATCTATATTATCAGTATAAAGCTGGAATGTGGCGTATACTGCAACCAAAACAACATGTTGTAACACACTGAATGAAGAAGGAGATATGAGAATCCAGCTCTATTTTATTAAGCCAGGCATTAAAGAGACTAGAAAATACAAGCAACTGGTCACTATTCTTACTAAATTATTTCAAAATAAATAGGCACTTTAAAAATTTTTCAATTTTAATTTCGAGGTAAATACAGACAGGTATAACACACACACACATATACATATATACATAAATATATATATACACACATGTATGTATACATATATACATATATATACACATATATGTATATATATTCTTTAGGTATTTATTAATTTTGCTAGTAGAAAGCGATATGAGACCAAAGCCTGAGAGTCACTGTGAAGATTTTTCTTAGTACTTATTCAGGACAATAAGGAGGCTTAGAGAATTAAAGAAACTTGCCCCAAGGCTACACAGAAGGCTAAAGTGGTCGAGTCTGTAGACTCTAAAACCCATGGTAATCCTTTTATGTCATGCTATGTGCCATCTTTCTTTTGATTCAGCAAGGTTCACTTGGTTATTATTAGTAGTGCTGCTTATTAACTTTTGCTCTTAGTCTTATGGATAGTCTTATGGATAATTGTTCTTAGTCTTATAGATGTTATTTCATATAGTTTGTCCTTAAAGAATTTCACTGCTAGTAAAATATATACTTTTTCCTCTTAAGTGTTTAAAATACAATTCTTCAAATAGCATTGTTTGCTATCAAAAAAAAATTAAAACAATTATGAATGACCGGTTTCAGAAACTTGCTTATAAAAACTGAACAGAAAAACTTACTTTGGCTGGAAGTTGATGGAAACTGGTTTCCAAGTTCTGATTTCTGAATGCTGTCATCTAATGATAGAAGTAATAAAGACTTATCAATTTATGGTTCATAATATAAGTATTTCCAACAGAGAAAGAAAATACAAATTCTACCATGAGAATATGAGGCAGAAATCAGCCAGAAATAGAAGAAAAAGTGGAAGATCTAAGCACCCATTAGAATGACAGCTCCTTGAGACTCAAAAGTTATTTCTTTCATAATTATTCACAGCATGCCATGGTCTAGTATAAAGCATACTTTTAATACATTTGTTTTGTGAGAAAGCCTTAAAGTATTTGATCCAAATTTTTTAATGGAAGTGGTGAAACGTATAGCACAAAGTTAATAGAACAAAGAAAATAAGTACAACTAAAAGAAAATAAAACGTATTATACCATCTGAAAAACTGCCATATATTGAACTCCTGTCTGGTGATGATGCTGTAAGAAGGGGAAAAAAGGACAAAATATGGATTATGGATTATTGAGCTACTGGATAAGGGGTTTTAAGGTAAAGCTCAATCTTAATCCTACTTTCTACCTCAAAATGATTCAAATATTTACTCTGGTGCTTCTGATCATTTCAAACATCAGTAATATTTTTTAAATTATAGTACAAACTTTTCACCATTTCTATTAATAGACAATTCTGTTTTATTTAGGTTTGTGGTCAGATTTCAAAAATAATTTTCTCATGACTCCATCAAATCTCTACTTCTATCATTATTTTAGCAAACAAAATTATCCTAAATTTTTCCTTTTTCCCTCAGTGCTTCTTGGCATGACCACAGATTTTAACATAAGAGAGAGAAGAAATGGAAGGGCAACTCTCAGAAGGGAGAGAGTTACTAATTCATATGACCTACATTTGCTAACACTGCCATCTATCACTTGCCTGGGATTTTATAACTTACGTATATATAAATGACCTTCCTGGTATTTACCAAGAGCTTTCATTTGAGAAACACAGGACTAACCTAGAGGTATAAAATTAGCACTGCTAAGGTATAGAAATAGCCTTATTTTTGCTTATATGACAAAAAATCTCAAATGAAACAAAATGACATCAACCTTAAGGCATACTGTTTCACAATTACTAGTGTAGCCTAGGAAATAACATCATTTAGAAACTTGTAACTTAGGTCACCAAAGTTAACAACTGAATTACTAAAACAAACAAGTAAATTCCATCAAGTGATATTTATCTTGAATACCTTACTCTATGGTTACAAAGATCAAATGAGATAGTATATAATATTATAGTAATACATAACTATAATAATATAAAACTATAATACTGAATCACTAAATTCTATTCCTGAAATCATTAAATTATAATACATATTATTATATAAAAGAATCAAATGAGACATTTTATGTAACACATATAACATATAGCTACAATATATATTATACTGATTATAATATAAAACATTATACAGTTATTACATAACATGTAATATTTACATAACTCAGAGAACATCTTAAATTTAAAAAAAAAATTTTTTTAAGTTTATTTATTTTTAAGAGAGAGAGAGAGAGGGAGACAGAGTGTAAGTGGGGAGGTGCAGAGAGAAAGGGAGACACAGAACTCAAAGCAGGCTCCAGGCTCTGAGCTGTCAGTACAGAGCCTGACACGGGGCTCAAACTCACGGACTCATGGACCGTGAAATCAAGACCTGAGCTGAAGTCGGCCGCCCAACCAACTGAACCATGCAGGTGCCCCAAACTTAAAATTTTTTTAAAATTAATAATCCCCTTTATAATAATATCAAAAAGGGGGCGCCTGGGTGGCGCAGTCGGTTAAGCATCTGACTTCAGCCAGGTCACGATCTCGCGGTCCGTGAGTTCGAGCCCCGCGTCAGGCTCTGGGCTGATGGCTCAGAGCCTGGAGCCTGTTTCCGATTCTGTGTCTCCCTCTCTCTCTGCCCCTCCCCCGTTCATGCTCTGTCTCTCTCTGTCCCAAAAATAAATAAAAACGTTGAAAAAAAAAATTTTTTTTTTAAATATCAAAAAGAACTAAATATAAGGAATTAACTTATTAGCAAAGAAGGTAAAAGACTTGTACACTGGAAACTACGAAATACTAATAAAAGAAATTAAAGCTGACACAAATAGATGGAAAGGTACCCCATGTTCATGGATTGGAGAATTAATATTCTAATAATGTCTAGGGGAGCCTGGGTGGCTCACTCGGTTAAGCGACCAACTTCAGCTCAGGTCATGATCTCATAGTTCGTGAGTTCAAGCCCCACGTTCGACTCTGTCCTGACAGTTTGGAGCCTGGAGCCTGCTTTGGATTCTGTGTCTCCCTCTCTCTCTGCCCTCCCCTCCGCCAACACACAGTATCCCACTCAATACACATTAAAGCAATCTATAGATTCAGTATAATCCTTATAAAAATTCCAACGGCATTTTTTACAGAAATACAAAACAATCCTAAAATTCACAAGGAAACACAAGAGACTCCAAATAGAGAAATTCTGAGTAAGAAGAACAAAGCTGGGTGCATCACACTTCCTGACTTCAAAGTACCTTACAAAGCTAGAGTAATCAAAACAGTATGGTACTGGCATAAAAACAGACATACAGACCACTAGAAGAGAATAGAGAATACAGAAATAAATCCATGCAGATATGGTCAACTGATCTTTCACAAGGATACCAAGAATACACAATGGGGAAAGGACAGTCTCTTGAATAAACGGTGTTGGGAAAACTGGATATCCACAAGCAAAAGAATGAAACTGGGACTCTTATACCATACACACACACAAAAAATCAATGCAAAATGGATTAAATACTTAAACATAAGAACCCAAACCATAAAACTCCCAGAAAAAATGCAGGGAAAAAGCATCCTGACACTGGCTTTGGCAATGATTTCCTGTATATGACACCAACAACACAGGCAACAGAAGCAAAAACAGACCATGTGATTACAGCACACTTGAAACATGTGATGAGTTATGTGATCAAAATCACAGTAAGTTTTACCTTGCACCTGTTAGGATGAGTATTATACAAAAGTCAAGAGTGAGGTATATGGACAGAGGATGTAGAGAAATGAGAACCCTTGTGCACTGTAGGTGGGAATACAAATTGCTGCAGCCAGTATGGAAAAAGAACATGAAGGCTCCTCAGAAACTGAAGGATGAAACTACCAATACGTCATGCTCCTCAGAAACTGAAGAATGAAACTACCAATACGATCCAGCAATCGCTCTATTGGATATATACCGAAAGGAACAGAAATTAGGATCTTGAAGGGATATCTGTACGCCTATGTTCACTGCAGTAACATTCATGATAGCCAAGACATGGAAGTAACCTAAAAGTCCACTGATGGATGAGTGGATAAAGAAAATGTGGTATGGGGCGCCTGGGTGGCGCAGTCGGTTAAGCGTCCGACTTCAGCCAGGTCACGATCTCGCGGTCCGGGAGTTCGAGCCCCGCGTCAGGCTCTGGGCTGATGGCTCAGAGCCTGGAGACTGTTTCCGATTCTGTGTCTCCCTCTCTCTCTGCCCCTCCCCCGTTCATGCTCTGTCTCTCTCTGTCCCAAAAATAAATAAACGTTGAAAAAAAAAATAAAAAAAAAATAAAAAATGTGGTATATCCAGTTAACCCTTGAACAACTGTGCAGGTCCACTTATATGTGGACTTTTAACACACTGAACAATTTTTTGAAGATTTATAACAATTTGAAAAAACAGTCGAAATGCATAGCCTAGAAATATTTTTAAAAATTAAGAAAAAGTTAAGTATTTCATGAATACATAAAATATATGTAGATACTACTTTATCATTGACTACCATAAAATACACACAAATTACAGTAGAGTTAAAATTTATCAAAATTTATGCACCCAGACTGTACATGGTGCCATTTGAAGCTGAGGGAAATATAAACAAACATAAATATGCAGTATTAAAATTTTTTTAATGTTTATTTTTGGGAGACAGAACATGAGCAGCTGAGGGTCAGAGACAGAGGGAGACACAGAATCAGAAGCAGGCTCGAGGCTCTGAGCTGTCAGCGTAGAACCTGAAGTGGGGCTCGAACTCACAGACCGCAAGATCATGACCTGAGCTGAAGTTGGACACTTAACTCACTGAGCCACCCAGGTGCCCCTAAATATACAGTATTAAATCATAATTGCATAAAATTAACATATGTATATACTTTAATAATGCCATAATTGTTATAGAAGAAACCATCAAACCCAGAACAATAAATTCCTGCTGGAGAAAACTGTGTCCAGATGTGTGTTATCTTATAGGATTTACAACACAGCTGATCAAGGAAATCATGAGAGAGATCATGAATATGGCAGAAAGGTGGGGGGTGAAGGGTATCAAGATATGGATTTTAGATTTCACGATATACTAAAAAGCTAGAATAAGCAAAATAGTATGGTACTCACACAAAAGCAGACACATAGATCAATGGAACAGAATAAAGAGCCCAGAAATAAATTCATGATTATATGGCCAATTAATCTTCGACAAAGGAGGTGAGAATATAAAATAGGAAAAAAGACCATCTCTTCAATAAATAGTGTTGGGAAAACTGGACAGCAAAAGACTGAAACCACATCACCTTCTTACACCATACACATAAATAAACTCAAAATGAATTAAGGACCTAAATGTGAGACCTGACACCATAAAAATCCTAGAAAAGAGCACATGTCTCTGACATTGTCCAGGCAACATTGTTTCTAGATATATTTCCTGAGGCAAGGGAAACAACAGCAAAAATAAACTGTTGGAACTACACCAAAATAAAAAGCTTCTGCACAGCAAAGGAAACCATCAATAAAACTAAAGGACAACTTACTGATCAGGAGAAAATACTTGCAAATGACATATCTGATAAAGAGTTAGTATCCAAAATATAGAAAGAACTTATACAACTCAACACACACAAAAATAATTCAATTAAAAATGGGCAGAAGACATGAACAAGGAAGACATTTCTACAAAGATGACATACAGATGGCCAACAGACACAGGAAAACACGCTTAACATCACTCATCATTAGGAAAATGCAAATCAAAACCACCAGGAGATATCACTTTACACTGTCAGAATGGCTAAAATCAAAAACACAAGAGGGGTGCCCAGGTGGTTCAGTTGGTTAAGCGTCTAACTCTTGGCTCCAACTCAGGTCATGATCTTGTGGTTCGTGGGACAGAGCCCTGTGCAGGCTTTGTGCCACCAGAGGGGAGCCTGCTTGGGATTCTCTCTCCCCTGGCCCCACCCCCACCCCACTCTGTGCCCCTCCCCCACCCCACTCTGTGCCCCTCCCCCACATGCAAGTACCTTCTCTCTCAAAATAAATAAACTTAAAGAAAAAAAACAAGAAACAAATGTTGGCATGGACGTGAAGAAAAAAGAACCCTTGTTGTACTGTGGTGGGAAAGCAAACTGGTACAGTCACTGTGGAAAACAGTAGGGAGGTTCCTCCAAAAATTAAAAATAGAACTACCATATGATCCAGTAATTCCGCTACTGGTTATTTACCCAAAGAATATGAAAACACTAATTTGAAAAGATATATGCACCCTATATTTATTGCAGCATTATTTACAATAGCCAAATTATGGAAGCAGCTTAAGTATACATCAATAGATGAATGGATAATGAAGATGTGGTATAAAAAAAAAAAGTGGCATATATGTGTGTGTGTAAAAGAATAAAATCGTGCCATTTTCAACAACATGGATAGATCTAGAGAATGTAATGCTAAGTCAAATAAATAAGTCAGAGAAAGACAAGTACCACATGACTTCACTCATATGTGGAATTTAACAAAGAAAGCAAAGAAAAAAAGAGCCAAACAAAAAGATTTTTTTTGTTTGTTTTTGTTCTTTCTGTAATTTTTTTAAAGAATTTTTTTAAGTTTGTTTATTTATTTTGAGAGAGAGTAAATGTAAGCAGGGGAGGGGCAGTGAGAAAGGGAGAAAGAGAATCAGAAGTAGGCTGAGTGCACTGTCAGTGCGGACGGAGCCCTATGTGGGGCTCAATCTCATGAACTGTGAGATCACGACCTGAGCTGAAATCAAGAGTCCACAGCTTAACCAACTGAGCCACTCAGGTGCCCCCCTGCCCCAAAAGAGACCCTTAACTGTTGAGAACTCATGGTTACCAGAGGGGAGGTGGGGGTGGGGGTGGTGAGTGACATAGGTGAAGGGGATTAAGGAGTGCACCTGCTGTGATGAGCTCTGAATAACTGCAGAGTCATTCTATACTGTACACCTGAAACTAACATAACTAGACTGCGTGTTAATTACACTGGAATTTAAAAAAAGATATGGGTCTTGGAGAAATTCAAAAGCTAACAAACATGCCAGAGGAATTAACAGAAGACAACTTGACGGAGAAGGTGTGATTCTCCTTGACGGAGATGTGGCATCATCTGATGCCAGCCGATGAGGAAGAAGATGTAGAAGCAGCAGCGGCAGAAAACAAACTGACATTAGATAATGTGGCCAGTTATTCAAGACTGCTTTTGACTCGACGACAAGGACCCTTTTATGATAGAGGTACTGAAACTAAAGGAAATGGTGGAAGAAAAACTGGAACCATATAGACACACTTTTAGAGAAATGAGAAGGCAAAAAAAAAAAAAAAAAGTGAGACAGAATTTAAGTATTTTGGAGCATGCCTGCTTCCTGTTCCATGTTCTCCACCTTTTTGGCCTCTGCCATGCTTAAGACAGCAAGACCAACCCTTCCTCCTCCTCCTCAGCCTACTCAACACAAAATGACAAGGTTGAAGACCTTTATGATGATGCACTTCCACTTAATGACTAGTAAATAACCATCACGCAGCACAATGAACTGATCTGTTGCGTGTGTATGAGTGTCTTGGTGTGAAAATCTAATAAACTGTATGGCAAGAATTGTACGAAGTGTTTTTGCGTCATCATCTTCTCCTAAGTGTTCACTGTGTAGAACACTGTGTGCAAGGCTTGTACAGAAGAGGATAGCCTATCCTTACCCAGGCATAACAGGAGTGATAATCAATACAAAATTAATAAGGTTAGTTTTCTTACTGTTTATTAACTTTGTTTTCAAGGAATTATGATACCATATACCTCTCTCTCTAAGTCATTGGAGAAACTACCTGTCAGCCTATCATCACAGGTGAATGTTTTGTTTTGTTCTTTAAAGTAACATTATGTTTCCAAATACTGTATTATGAATCTGACTGTAATAGTGTCTGCCATAAAAATTTTATAATGATTCATTTATTAGTGTATCGATTAGGCTACTATGAGGCAATCGTATCGATTACACGAGGCCACCATAAAACAATCATACTGCTGCTTCTTCATTATCAACTCGTGACTCATTACACTTGCAAATAAATACAAATTGCTTTTTTACACTGCATTTTCATTTTTAATGCCTAGTGTTAATAATATGTATAAATCTACAGTGTTTTGCATCATAAAAGACAATATAGCTGTAAGTTCTGAAAATTCATTTTGTGAGGAATCTAAAATAGTCTAGTTCACAGAAGCAGAGAGGCGGAATGGTGGTTGTAGGAGGGAGGGGAAAGGGAAAATGAAGAGATTTTAGTTAAAGGTACACAGTTTCAGGTATACAAGATGCCTAAGTGCTAGCAATCTACTGCAAAGCATAGTACCTATAGTTAACAATACTGTACCATATGTTTAAAAATTTGCTAAGAGGGTAGATCTTATGTTAAGTGCTCTTATCATACACACACATAGTAATAAATAAAGAGGATGAGAGGAAACTTTTGGAGGTGACAGATACGCTAACAGTATAGACTGTGGTTATAGTTTTGCGGATGTATACTCATCCCCAAGCATATCAAGCCTGTAATACATTAAATGTATGCCAATTATACCTCAATAAAATGTTTTAAAAAGTTACTATATGAGGACACCAAGTAGAGGAACCAACAGTGAAAGAGCATGTGAAACATAATACAATTGTCTTAGAAAAAAATCCATCAAGAAAATGTTTATCTTGTATATCTTAATCCATGGTTGCTAAGATCAAATGAGATAATGTAAGAAAATTCTGTTAAGTGCTCTTCTATGATGATTTTAATGATAAAGAATAGCTAAATAACAGTTACTATCTAACATATGTAATATATATAAAATTCATAGAACACAAACTTGTAAGCAGGGTATATACTGTTCAGGCAGACAGCATTCTCTAAGAGGTAATCTCTATCCCTCTTCTTATTAAAAATATGATCAGAAATAGTGACAGAAATTCCTAAAAAAAACCAAAAACCAAAAAACACACCACATACATACACACACACACACACACACACACACACACACACCCCTTTTTAAAAGATAAAGCTTAAGGTTTTCCAGTCAGAAGAGTATGGTAACAATCACTCTATAAAAGTCAAGTGCAGAGGACATGAATCTTTCATAGTTGTTATTACTGATTATTACACAATATATTGTTAACAATAAATAACTAATCATTTAGTAATTATTTACTAATTAGTAATTATTCATTTGGTATTCAGACTTAAAAAGTTGTGTTCACATATATAACAAGATAATTAGAATAACCAGTCATAGGCACTATTGTCCCCACGTTAAAGGTAAGAAAAGGTAAGAAAACCTTAACAAAGGTTAAGTGGCTTTACCAAGGTCACTCAATTAGTAAATAGAAGAGCTGGTACTGCAGCTCTAACTCCAAACTCTCCTTTGTATCTCTGCATTACTTTTATTTTATTTATTTATTTTATTTTTATTTTTTAATGTTTATTTTTGAGAGAGAGACAGAGCATGCGCAGGGTGGGGCAGAGAGAGGGGGAGACACAGAATCTGAAGCAGGCTTCAGGCTCTGAACTGTCAGCATAGAGCCCAATGTGGGGCTCAAACTCACAAACTGTGAGATCATGATCTGAGCTGAAGTTGGCTGCTTAACTAACTGAGCTACCCAGGCATTCCTCTGTGCTACTTTCAGAGACAGGTTCCAAAACATGTATATCAATGAGGTACAGACTCATAGAGGCCTGACCTCTCCCTAGATACTCTTCCCTATTCTCACTGTTTTATTACCTGGGAAATAGGAAAAATAAAGACAGTGATTCTATCTTCTCCAAAAGATTAGAAAACAGGCAGAAACCCAAACTGGGACCTGTCTACCTAAGGAACTGTGCTATCATGGGTTGACAATAAGGATGTGAAAGTCCCAGGTTCGTGAACGCCTAAATCTAAAAATTAATTTTTTTCTCACTAAAGAAGATGGAAATATAAACTTAATGAAATAATGAAATTATTAGAATGCTAAGCAAAAACCATTTTAAATGATCTTGGATTAAAGAGGAATCTGTCAGTCCATATGAAAATCACTGCAGGCCTCTACTTTCACTAAAAATATTTTCACGTTCACTGTTCTTAAAGTTCTTATGTAGCTAAAGGTCTAAAAAATTCTGTTATCTGCACCTCAGTGTGCAAACTTCTCGCATATAATTTCTATATAATTCTCAAAGCTCTGTATATGTAGTAGATGGCTATCAATCAGTATGCAGATATTTAAGCCATAATAAATACACTAAGACAAAGCAGGGACGCAAACAGACTAAGCCTTACCTATTAATTTAGCAACTAAAAAAATCTATTTCTGCATTCTAATCAGACGTTCAGTATAATTATTTTCCCTTCTCCATTGCATTTGCACAATGTCTTATCAGAGGAAACAAAAATTATATATTTTTGGTAACAAAGTGTACTATAGTTACCTGGAAGAAATATATCTGTTATCAATTACCCGGAATGTATAGTGAAGAACTAAGAAATAAAATAAGAACTGAGTTTTTCATAGAAAATATACTTAAACTCATCCATTTTTACTTCCAACAGTTTATTTCTTAGATCTTCAAAGTAAGTTTTAATTTTGATACTGGTCACAAACAAAATCCTAGTAAGCTAAATAATATTTGCTTTCCTAACTATAATAGGTCAGGAAGAGCAAACTGTAAGAAGAAATAGTTTTCTAACACCAGGTACATAAAACAATAAGGAATGACAGCCAACAATAAGGCAAGGACAGAAAGTTTTTTCAGTTTTAGACTGAAGAACTCACATGTGGGGTAAAACTTCAACTGTTGGGAACAATGAATTATGACCACCACTACTTCACTGATGGTAAAACAAAGCCACAGAGGTTTGTTTACACAAGCTAACTTTGTCAATTATAGTCATTTTTTGAGCAAGAGATGGAGCTTTATTTTTTTTTTTAATGTTTATTTATTTTTGAGAGAGAGAAAGTCTGAGAGTGAGCAGGGGAGGGGCAGAGAGAGAGGGAAACAGAGAATCCAAAGCAGGCTCCAGGCTCTGAACTGTCAGCACAGAGCCCAATGTGGGACTTGAACTCACGGATCGTAAGATCATGACCTAAGCTGAAGTCAGATGCTTAACTGACTGAGCCACCCAGGAGCCCCTTATATTATCTAAATAAAAGAAAAGGATGGGGCACCTGGCTGGCTCAGTTGGTTGAGCGTCCGACTTTGGCTCGGGTCATGATCTCCCGGTTTGTGAGTTCGAGCCCCGTGTCAGGCTCTGTGCTGACAGCTCAGAGCCTGGAGCCTGCTTCCGATTCCGTGTCTCCCTCTCTTTCTGCCCCTCCCCCGCTCATGATCTATCTCTCTCTCTCTCTCTAAAATAAATAAAACATTAAAAGAAATTTTTTTAAATAAAAGCAAAGGAATACCAAATGACCTTGAGATTATTGTGGTTAGAGTATAAAGAAGGGATAAAGGTGAAGGGTAACTTAATTTTTTTTTACACGGTCAAGGTTTAATGTGGAAACTGCCATAGAAATTACGATAGACACTGAATTCAAAGCATGATTATTTCATCACATCTATATATGGTATTTTTCAGATTCTGTGACACTTAATCCATCCTCAACCTAAACAAGAAAATACTATTTGTAGATTTCATCCTTTATTACTTAATATAATGGGTATGCAGAATTTCTCTGATTATTTACATAAAAGTAAATAATGTCTGCTACAAATAAAAAACAGGTATTGTCAGGGGGGCGCTGGGTGGCGCAGTCGGTTAAGCGTCCGACTTTAGCCAGGTCACGATCTCGCGGTCCGGGAGTTCGAGCCCCGCGTCAGGCTCTGGGCTGATGGCTCAGAGCCTGGAGCCTGTTTCCGATTCTGTGTCTCCCTCTCTCTCTGCCCCTCCCCCGTTCATGCTCTGTCTCTCTCTGTCCCAAAAATAAATAAACGTTGAAAAAAAAATATTTAAAAAAAACAGGTATTGTCAAAAGAGTCGAATTTCATTATCATGTACAGATTGGGCTGCAGCTAGATAGAACTGAAAACTTCATCCACTGGTTTTCTCCCACCACTATTTACACTTAACACCAGACCATCTCCTGACATTCCAAGCAGATGGAAATATCTTGTAGTCATAGCTCTGCTTCAGTAATGAAATCACAATCTAAATGCCTATCTGAAGAGGGGCGCCTGGGTGGCGCAGTCGGTTAAGCCGTCCGACTTCAGCCAGGTCACGATCTCGCGGTCCGTGAGTTCGAGCCCCGCGTCAGGCTCTGGGCTGATGGCTCGGAGCCTGGAGCCTGTTTCTGATTCTGTGTCTCCCTCTCTCTCTGCCCCTCCCCCGTTCATGCTCTGTCTCTCTCTGTCCCAAAATAAATAAAAAACGTTGAAAAAAAAAAAAAGAAAAAAATAAATGCCTATCTGAAGAACTAAATATTTTTGTATACTGAGTAATAAAGAAAAACAGCAAATATACGTGAAATTACTTCAGTAATAGGTAAAGATTTAGCAACTTACTTTGCATCTTAGTCCTTATTCTTGTGGATTGTTCAAACCATTCCTGAGGTTTTTTTTGATATCCCGAGCCTAAAGCAAATGCATATACCAAGATATCATTTCAATATTTTGAAAACGTATACCATACTCCTGTTAGAAGGTAAATTTATCAGAAAGGTAAAACAAAGTTGGGGAAGAAAACAATAAAAGCAATAGGTTCAGAAGTAAAAGATAATGTTAAAGGATCACACCAGTGAAGGATGAACCACTTCCTATATAGCAAAATAGACAGCAAATAAATATATAATCACCTAATAGCAAAACTAGGTACCAATCCTTTGTTCTCGTCTATGAGAATGACTGAGTTCAATAGTACATGAACTTGGTTTCAATGTATTTAAGAAGAAAAAAGTTAACCATTTACTCTTGCAAATAAGTTACTTTAGGTAAAATAATCCTGAACACATTTCCACATCACAGAGTAATTATACACATTTGATACTAATGTGTGATGGATTAAAAGGCAAAGAGGCTAAAATGACTTAAAATCCTATTCAAACATTTTGTTGGCAGAATAAGACAAGGTCAGAATTGCTTGACTGATAAAAGAACAGACAACCAACCACTTACTTAGCACTGAAGGTTGCTTATCAAGAGTTATGAAGTCTCGACCTATAACAGAAAACAGAGATAAGGTCATGGAATACTTGGAAATAAGAACAATGAAAATACTGCATAGACATTATGCTTGTATACTATGGATACTATAAACCAAAAAATCACCACAAAAATCAAACCTTTCTTTCATCAGTCCCAAACGTATATACTATATTCATTGTTTTCCCTTTTTCTAAGCATCAAAGTGTTCAGGAATTGGATAATAAGTCAACTTTAAAATCAATACCATCAAAATAATGGCAGCACATACTAAATGTCAGGTATCAAGTATAATTTTACTTAATTCTCACACTTTATGTGGTCAGCACCATTATTCCCATTTTACAAATATATGGAATATATATATACATATATATACATACATATGTATATACATAATATATAGAAAGAGTATATATATATATATATGTAATATGGAAGTAGTAAAGCTCAGATACAAACCCACGCAGTCCATATATGTTATGCTATATACTGGTGTATATGGCATATACTATATAAGCAATTTTGTGGACATTGCAAAGTAGTTATGAAGTGAAAGTTATGAAGTAAAAAAAGTAGTTACTTTTTTGTTTTGGGATGGTATTTAAGGACAAATGGGATGATTAGAAATGATATTTCAAACAATTATAACAAGGGAAATTTCTAAATCTGTTCTGAAGAAATGAGTTATTTCTACCCAATGATACAAGTATTATTGTAAATTTTTCAAATTTATTTTTTCTAAATAAAAATGTAATATATACATGCTAACTGTAAAAGAAACATAACATTCTGAATTTTTTTAATGTTTATTTATTTTTGAGAGAGAGAGAGACAGAGCATGAAGTAAGCAGGGGCAGAGGGAGAGAGGGAGACACAAAATCCAAAGAAGGCTCCAGGCTCTGAGCTCTCAGCATAAAGCCTGATGTGGGCTCGAACTCACAGACCGCGAGATCATAACCTGAGCTGAAGTTGGACACTTAACCGACTGAGCCACCCAGGTGCCCCAAGAAATAGAACATTCTAGAAATGTGTAACTTAAAAATTCATAAATATCTACTAAGTGACTACTACACACAGGAATACCATGTTGAATAAGACATATGAATATTCTTCCAGATTTGTTTTCAGTCTATCCCAACAAAAGAAAAACAGTAGACCTGTTTTTTTAACATGTCTTTCATTGATTTGAAAAAGTAGGCTTCATGCCCAGTGTGGAAGCAAACCTGGGGCTTGAATCCACAACCCTGAGATAAAGACCTGAGCTGAAATCAAGAGTCAGACGCTTAGGGGCACCTGGGTGGCGCAGTCGGTTAAGCGTCCGACTTCAACCAGGTCACGATCTCGCGGTCCGTGAGTTCGAGCCCCGCGTCGGGCTCTGGGCGGATGGCTCGGAGCCTGGAGCCTGTTTCCGATTCTGTGTCTCCCTCTCTCTCTGCCCCTCCCCCGTTCATGCTCTGTCTCTCTCTGTCCCAAAAATAAATAAACGTTGAAAAAATTTAAAAAAAAAAAAAAAAAAAAGAGTCAGACGCTTAACTGACGGAGCCACCCAGGAGCCCCAAGGAGTAGTTTTAAAAAAACACCTCTGATGTAGGGCTGTATCTTATAATCGAGGGTATATCATAGTTTAACTGGATGATTTTTCTTTTTCAGTTATACAAAAAATAATGGCATCTTAAATTCAAGGATATATACCTCGATCACCTATTCATTAGTATACAAAGTATTCACTTTTCATAATTGTATGCATGTAGCATAATTTATATAGAGAGATACATTTAAGAGCTTCCAAATATCAAAGATTTAGAATAACAAAGGGCAAACATATAAGATTCAGCAAGTAATTTTCCACAAATGATTTTTTAATTTTTTGTTTTTATGTTTTATTCTCTTTGTTGAGAGACAGAGAGTGAGCAGGGGAGGGGCAGAGAGAGAGGGAGACAGAATCCAAAACAGCAGGCTCCAGGCTGCCAGCACAGAGCCCAAAGCAGGGCTCGAACCCATGAACGTGAGCTCATGACCTGAGACAAAGTGGGATGCTCAATCGACTGAGCCACCCAGGTACCCCACAAAGGACTTATTTTTGTGTCTCAGTGGCTTTTATTTTATCTCAGTTTTATCCCAGAACCTGCTAAAAACTAAATATATATAATGTGAAATATGTGGAATTATATAAATACAATGATTAATAAAACAGATTTACAAAGACTTTTTCTTTAAAAACAGTTTCATGTTTCAAGAAAGGTGATGTGGAAGGAAAAAAAAAAGTCCTTGAAGATTTTACATACAAGGATATTTTAGATTGATTAATAATTAACTCAAATTCTGGGACTTAATTAAACATGGGAAAGAGGGGCACCTGGGTGGCTCAGTTGGTTGGGTGACCGACTTTGGCTCAGGTCATGATCTCACGGTTCATGGGTTCGAGCCCTGCGTCAGGCTCTGTGCTGATGGCTTGGAGCCTGGAGCCTGCTTCGGATTCTGTGTCTCCCCCTCTCTCTGCCCCTCCCCTGCTCATGCTCTGTGTCTCTCTGTCTCTCAATAATAAATAAATGTTAAAAAAAAATTAAAAAAATAAATAAACATGGGAAAGAAACAGCATCATTTCTGCTTAACCTAAGAAAATACATATCTACTTTAGATAATCTGCAAAGTACAGAAAAAAAAGGAAAAGAAAAATATCACCAATTATTCTACCATTCTAAACAAATGATTGTTATCAGCACTTTAGTATATTACTTTCCAATCCTTTCTTTTGTTATATTTTTTCAACGTATTGTGAAAATTTTCAAAATTGTAAGCAAGGCTATAAGATTTTGATATACACACCACCTAGCTTTCCATTAACTTCTTATTATACTTTGCTTTATCACTTGTTTATTCATCCTTCCAAACTTTTGCAACAGAGCTCAAATCATACTGCATATAAAATTTTATATCCTTATTAGAATATGTCCATGTAAGTAGGCTCAAACTACGTTAGTTAATTAAACTAAGAATAGTCAACAAATTTATATGGCAAACAAGGACATTCAACAAGTCACAGAAAGCAGATTTCTGTTTTTAAATTCGAATTCAAGGTTGAGTACAGAGATGAAGCAAATTCAAGATGCAGGATGAGTTTTTTAGCATTCACTATACCTCTTTTTCAACACTTTACATTAAAAGAGAATCTTCAAAAATAAAAACGGCATTTGACCACACACACACAGGTAGAATTTCAAGAGTTTAAAACATGGTTTTACTTACTTTGTGATGACCGCCAAAGTGATTCTGGATATTGACTTAATTTCGTAGTTTGATCTGAAAGAACAAAAGAAATAAAGTGCACTATAAAGCATATTGTACTTTTTAAACGCATATTTTACCAAGAGAACAGTAAGTAATCAAAAGAACAAAAATATTCAGTAAAACCCCAGGGAATTCAACACTTGGGGCAGTGTTGAATATTTAATTTTTTTATTTTAAGTAGGCTTCATGCTCAGTGTGGAGTGCAACGCAGAGCCCAACCACCCAGGTGTCCCAGGAACACATTTTATTTTTTTTAAGTTTCTAAAGAGCCATGTTGTATCTAAAAACTTAACTAAATAATTATCTTTTCCCTAACGACTTTCTAAAGAAAAAAAATAGAAGATGTAGAACATGACGTGAGGTAAGGAAGATAATGAAACCTTTGAGTTGGGGAACACTTTGAAAGTTTATAATGGATCTTCTTGAAATCATTAATACCCATTTTGCCTCAAATTTTTCTTGTAAATGGTTAATATGTTACATATTTTAGCCTATTCTTTAAAAACTTATTTTCATATAAAAGTGGAATTTATAACTAACTTTGTTCAAAAGTGATCAGATTGTTAACTCGGAAGTAAAAGCATTTGACACATCCAGGTGTGGTAGCTAAATATTTTTGTTAGTGTACTCCTATTATTAAAAAAAATTTGAGCACTGATTTCTAAAACATATTTCTTTTTAATTAAAAAAATGCTTATTTATTTTTGAGAGAAAGAGAGAGAGAGAGAGAGCGAGTGAGCATGAGTGGGGAAGGGCAGAGAGAAAGGGAGACAGAGGATCCGAAGCGGGCTCTGTACTGTCAGCACAGAGCCCGATGTGGGGCTCAAACTCATGAACCATGAGATCATGACCTGAGCCGAAGTCTGACACTTAACTGACTGAGCCACCCACGTGCCCCTCCAAAACATATTTCTAACATTAAATACGTGTGTTATTGAAATAATGTATTAACTAATGTGTTGTATCTATTATAAAACAAAAAGACATTTTAATTGGATGAAATAAAATATAAATATACATGAAATTCTAATATTCTCTTCTTGCATTCCAACAGATCTTTTTTTTTTTAAGTTTTTATTTAAATTCCAGTTAGTTAACATACAGTGCAATATTAGTGTCAGATGTACAATTTAGTGATTCAACACTTCTATACAACATCTGGTGCTTATCACAAGTGCACTCCTTAATTCCCATCACCTATTTCACTCACCCCCCCATTCCCTCCTCCCCTTTGGTCGCCATCAATTCGTTCTCTACAGTTGAGTCTGTTTCTTGGCTCGCCTTTCTTTTTTTCTCTATGCTTGTTTCTTCTTGAACCTCTTCAAGGGATAACTGGCTCAGAAAATAATCTAAGAAGATCAGTATTCTTAATATGCTCCCTTTTTTCTTCTTTAGCTAGAGTTTTCTTCTGCACGTGGGTATGTGTGCTTCATTAAGAATTTATTAGAATTCTTAAAGGGATCACAGACCCTTCAGTGTATGAAGTTTCAAAGAGCTATATGCTGCTAGCAATAGCATCAAACTATTGGCTATAGGAATGGCTAAATTAGTTTTTAATTTTTAGAGCTTCATGTATACATATACCAAAACTAATAAGAACACTTAGTTTAGTGTTTAATATGTGACAGGTACCTTCTAGGTGCTTGCACATATGAATTAACCTCTTACCAACCCAGATGAGGATACTGAGGAACACAGACATTAAGCAATTGCCTGAGGGCACAAACCTAGTAGTGGAGGAGTGAAACCCAGGGATTCTGGCTCCAGAGCCCATGTTCTTAACCACTATGCTAGAATGGTGCATATCTCCTTTGGGATTTCTGTATCAAGAAAGAATGGGGAACAATGAGGAAGGGTGGGAAATATATAGAATACCAAATGCCCATAAACCAGCCTATGAGCCTATTTTTTAAATGGAATGATAAAGTAAAACACAGAATTATGGAAATTCTCAAAAGATGGTGAGGGGAAAATAGAGAATTACTCTTTCATGGGACTAAAATATAATATTATTCATTATTTACAGAGTTTCAAATTGGTTCAGCACCCTCTCAAGCCTCAATTAGTATTTTCTCCCCACGGTCAATACTTTCCTTGAATAAACTTAAACACAAATTCACATGAACAGCCATAAACTGTTGCTACTAACTTGGTGTGAATTTGAACAATCCAGAAATAAAAGTGATTACCTAGGGATATTAAAACTTCCTAAGAGCTGACATCCCTGATAATATAAGGAATACCACTACCAATGAGATCCGCTTCTCTATAACATTTTAAACAAACTACAAATAACTTCTTTTGAGCACAAAAATATCTTATATTCCATAAATATCAAAGCAGGCTAAAAAGTGACTTATTTGTGGGGTGCCTGGGTGGATCAGTCAATTAAGTGTCCAACTTCAAATCAGGTCATGAACTCGCTTTCGTTGAGTTTGAGCCCCGGGTCGGGCTCAGTGCTGACAGCTCAGAACCCGGAGCCTGCTTTGGAATCTGTGTGTGTCTCTCTCTCTCTGCCCCTCCCCCGCTTGTGCTCTGTCTCTCTCTCTCTCTAAAATAAAGATTAAAAAAAAATTTTTTTTAAAGTGACTTGTTTAGATATTATATAGACATTACATGTTACTAATCAGATGCACACATGGAGTCAGTAATTTTAATAAATATTAAAAAGTATACTTTCTAAAAAACTAGTTTTAATAAAATATCTTATGGAAATATTTTTTAAAAAAGTAAATTCACAAAATACCTTTAGATTTTTACTAAAAACACAGCTCCTAAGATAAAGTCATATGAATATGAAGATATGTTACCTCCAGAATCAAGAGAATCCCCGGATCTGACCTTAAGAATAGTAATATCACTGTCAGAGCTGTCTTGATCGTCTTGTTCAGTTTCTTCTAAAAAGAAAGAAATAATACACTAGTATAGTCTTTCTTCTAATGTTCTAAAGATCTAGATTAAAACAAGTAATTCAACATTACAATGAAGCCTCTTTAATTATCAGACATAGAATCACTATTTATTACACTTACTATTCTGGATCACAAAGTTTTATATGAGCTAAAATTGAGCTCATTAATGTTATCTGAGGCATATAATTATATCTCAAGCAAATATTCTGAGTAATATCTACAAGATTATATTCTGAGGCTTTAATGTAAAGTCAAAAAGGAAACAAAGGAGCATTAATAGTGGAGAAATTTTACCTTTTTGGGGGGGGACTACATATAGTGTGTAAATTCAGCCAAAATTAGTATATGTACATGTGTGTTTACATGAGTATCTGTGGTTGTAAAGGGGGGATGTACACACACACTCATACAAGCATTTCAGTATGCAGGTAATTAAGATTATGGTGGGGTTTAAAATGGACTAAGTTTTACTGTCCTATTCATAGACTGATTATGAGAATTTAGAAAAAATGATTATATTAATACCATAATCAAAGGCCAGCATATGACAAAGTCTGTTTTCATTGGCTTTACTTAAAATTATTAACTCAGACAAAAGATGTTTAAAATGCATATAAAGGCTATCATCACTTACCCTATCCCATTTTATCTAAGACCCAATTATGAATTTAGATAAGCATGAACTTTTTTCCTGAAGAAAAATTTTCCTCCTTAAGTAACTATCAAAATTGTTCATGTTAATGAAAAAAAATTTAGAATATTTTAAAAGAAAATACCTCCTTCAGAAAAATTGACCTTCTGTTGGCTGCTGGTGGCTTCTAGAAAAGAAAAGCAAACACATCATACATGACATCAAAAGCTAAAGCTTAGGAATAAACAATATATAACTATATAATATATAATATGTAATCTATAACATACAATTTAGGGAAGTGAACATAAAGACAGACCAACTAAAATTTTTCTTCTGTTAAATGTTAAAAAATATGTTATTTCCCTTTAGGTTATTTCAGAAATAAGTACGATATAACCTAGAATCAGGAAGAGTTTATTTTTCTTTCAGCCGCAGGTCCGTTTGTACTCTAAAACTGTAACCTGTTTGTAGAAAGCATGAGATTCTCCATTGATAAATATTCCAGTCCCTATAGGTTTACTGAATTCTCATTCTATTTGCCACACTCCCCATGCCGTCTTGAGAAACCCATCATACTGGTGGAAAAGACAAATCAGTTCTTTACTGCACTAGTATGTCCAGAAGAAGAAAGGGAGAGAAACCCTAGCTCCAGCACATCCACGTACACTATTTTTTTTCAGAGCCAGAGAATTTGGACAAAGATAAATGAGCAACGTGTATCAAATACAGTATTTTTATATAGGCTATACTGAAAAAAAAAAATTTAAGGGAGATAAACCCAAAGGCGGCATTGTACAACTGGGCTAAAATATTGCTGAGTGATCTTTTGAGAAGTGGCATGAATCAGACTGCTCACAAAGCTGAAATCTTTCTTTTCAGCTTTCCCTCTGTTGCTTTTAACCCCTTTTGCTTTTCAAAAGGGGAAAACAATACCGTGGAAGGCAAGTGCCAACACATTATACGGTGAACTTGGAAATATTTTCTTCAGATCAGTTTAATTATATTAATATAACACTGGTCAAACTACCACTATGACAGGGGCAAGTGTAAATCACTATGTGAAATACATTTGCCAATATTTTTGGTATAGGAAAAAACTAACCAAAACAGCAAATACTATGTCACTCTTATAAAGCTAGGACCTGGTATATTATATTCCATTTTAATCTAGGGTCATAAGTGAAACTGTCTTTTCAATTTTCTTTTTCAAGCAGAAAAATGGAAAATCAAACTTGCCTTAGTGCTATTCTCTTAAAATTTTTTCATTAATATTTCCACTCATACAAAAAGATATCGTTCCATAACACACATATTATCCCTTTTGTAGAGTTTATTTTCATTTATATAACTATTCACATAGCATGCAAACAAAAGATGTTTTCTTAAGAGCCAATAGTTACATCTTAGTCATTATCTTAATAATAGTTACTTCCTTGATATTTGCATGCTGCCAGTTAGTTTTCAAAAAAACCCTTCATATCTCCTATCTGATTCCCTAATGTCACAAGAGGACTCTCATAGGTAAGGTTTATGGGATTAAGTGACGTGTCTAAGGGTGTCAGGATGAACAAGTGATAAAAAAGGAATTGAATACAGGCTCTTCTGATTTCTAGTCTACCACCCATCTACCACTGCATCAGTCTTATTTATAATGGCATGTATTCAGCACTTAATGATAATTATTTTGTTTTATTAATTTTCTTTTAAAGAGCAGCTTAAGAAAGAGCAGCAAAACTGAGGGGAAGGTAGATAGATTTCCTTTATGTTTCCTGCCCCATACATGCATAGCTTCCACCATTATCAACATCCCCCACCAGAGTGGTATATTTGTTGAATAGTGGTAAAATTGATGGATCTACATTTACACATCATGTTCACCCAAAGACCCTAATTTACATTACAGTTCACTCTTGGTGTTGTGCATTCTATGGGTTTAGACAAACATATAATGACATGTATCCATCATTATGATATCATACAGAGTATTTTCATGCTCTAAAAACCCTCTGTGTTCCACCTATTCATCCTTCCCCTACCACCACCACCACACCCTTGATGACCATTAATCTTTTTGTTTCTGTTTTAATGTTTATTTATTTTTGAGAAAGAGACAGAACGTGAGCAGATGAGGGGCAGAGACAGGGAGACACAGAATCCAAAGCAGACTCCAGGTTCTGAGCTGTCAGCACAGAGCCTGACACGGGGCTCGAACCCACAAACTGTGAGATCATGACCTGAGCGAAGTTGGGTGCTTAACCGACCGAGCCACCCAGGTGCCCCAATGACCGCTGATCTTTTTACTGTCTCAATAGTTTTGCCTTTTCCAGAACAGTCATATAGGTTCCTCCATGTCTTTCCATGGCTTGATAGCTCAGTGCTTTATAGCACTGAATAACACTCCACCGTCTGGATGCGCCAGTTTAATCATTCACCTACTGAAAGACACATTGGTTGCTTCCAAGTAGAATAATTCCAATAATTATTCCAATTATGAATAATTCTGCTATAAACATGTGTGCAGGCTTTTGTGTAAACATTAAGTTTTCAACTCATTTGGGTAAATATCAAAGAGTGTAATTGCTGGATCATATGGTAAGAATGACATAATGTCATGATGACATACAATGTAGGACATCTTTTCATATGCTCATTTGCCATCTGTATATCTGTTGTTGGGGTGTCTGTTAAGTCTTTAGCTCATTTTTTAAATCAGGTTTTTTTTTTTATTGTTGAGTTCTAAGAGTTCTTTGTATACTTTGGATAATTGTCCTTTATTAGATGTGTCATTTGCAAGTATTTGCTCTCAGTGTCTTATGTTTTTATTCTCTTGTCATTCTTTTGCAGAGCAGAAGTTTGTAACTTCACTGAAGTTCAGCTTATCAATTCTTTCATGGGTTGTGCTCTGTGTTTGCATCTAAAGAAGCATCAGCATACCCAAAGTCCTTTAGATTTTCTTCTGGGAGTTTTGTACATTTTTTTTAAAAAACTTACATTTAGGCCTGTGATACATTTTTAGTTAATATTTGCAAAGGGTTTAAGGTCTGTGTCTAGATTTTTTTTTTTTTTGCATGTAGATATCCAGTTGTTCTAGCCATTTGTTGAAAAGATTCTGCCCTCCATTGTATTGACTTTGTTAAAGACCAGTAGACTACACGTGGATCTGTTTATGGGTTCTCTATTCATCTATTCTTCTACCAATACCACACTGTCTAGATTACTGAAGCTTCACCGTCAGTCTTGAGGTTAAGTCCTCCTACTTTATTCTTCAATTCTGTATCGGCTATGCTGGGTCTTTTGACTCTATATGAACTTAATCATTTTCTCAAAATAAGTTGTTGGGATTTTGATTGGGAATGCACTGAATTTACAGATTAAGTTGAAAAGAACTGACTTCTTGACAATACTGAGTCTTCCTATCCATGAACATGGAATATCTCTCCGTTGGTTTTAAGTAAATTCTTTGATTTCATTTATGAGTTTTATAATTTTTCTCACATAGATCTTGTACATATCTTCTTAGATATATACCTGTAAGCATTTTGGTGGGGAGAAGGGTGCTAATGTAAATTGTGTTGTTTTTAATTTCAAATTTTTCTTGTTCATTGCTGGTATGTAGGACAGTGATTGGCTTTTTTATATTAACTTTACATTCTGCAACCTTGCTATAATTGCTCATTAGTTCCTATTTTTTGTCCATTCTTTTGGATTTCCTACACAGATGATCACGTTACCTGTGAACCAAGACACTTCTTCCTTCCCAACCTGTATACCTTTTGCTTCCCTTTGTCTTACTGCATTAGCTACGTTGCTCCAGCACAATGTTGAAAAGAAGTGGTGAGCAGGGGCATCTATGCCTAAATATCCATTTAGGTTCCTTCATATCATACCTTGATGGCTTATTCCTTTTTAGCACTGATATTAATACAAAAGCTTCCAGTGTCTCACCATTATGTTACCTGTAAGGTTTTTTTTTGTAGATAGTGTTTATCAAGTTGAGAAAGATTCCCTCTATTCCCAGTTTACTGAGAGTTTTTATCATGAATGGGTGTTGGATTCTGCCAAACACTTTTTCTGCATCTATTAATACTATGTGTTTTTTTCTTTTTTAGTCTGTTAATATGATAGATTCTCAAATGTTGAGCCAGTCTTTCATACCTATGACAAATCCTGTTTGGTTGTAGCGTATTTTTTTTTTTTTTCAGTTTTAAAGTAATCTGTATAGTCAATGTGGAGCTTGAACCCACAACCCCAAGATTAAGAGTTATGTTCTTTACCAAGTGAGCCAGCCAGGTGCCCCTAATTCTTTTTGTAGTTTTTTAAAATTCATTTTGCTAATGTTTTGTGAAATACTGCATCTGTTCATGAGATATTGATCTATAGTTTTCTTTTCTTGTGTTTGTTTGGTTTTAGTATTAGGGGAATGCTGGCCTTACAAAATGAGTTAGGAAGTATTTCCTCTACTTTTATCCTCTGAAAGGTACCTTAGAGAACTGGTATAATTCATTTCTTTAAATATTTGATAGTATTCACCAGTGAACTCATTTAGGCCTGGTGCTTTCTGTTTCGGAAATTTATTAAATATTGAGTCAATGTATTTAAATAGATATAGATGTATTTAAATAGATAACAGATTATCTATTTCTTCTTGTGTGTTTTAGCCAATTGTGTCTTTCATGGAAAGGGTCCATTTCATCTAGATTATCAAATTTGTGGGCTTCAACATGTTCATAGTATTTCTATATTATCCTTTTAATTTTCATGAAATCTATACTAATTTGTGTCCTTTTACCTTAGTTTACCTCTTTTCTTTTTTTATCCTTAGCCTGGTTAAAGGCTTTCCCTTTGAATGATAATTCTGCAAGATACAGAATTCTAGTTTGGTGGTTTTTTCCTCTCACACTTAAAATCATTCATTCCACACTCTCTTCTCACTTGCATGGTTTCTGAAGAGAAGTTGGATGTAATTCTTATCTTTGTTCCTTTATGGGTCAGGTGTCTTCTCTTCCTATAACTTCTTTCAGGTTTTCTTCATCTTTGATTTTCTGTAGTTTGAAAATGATAAACACCCAGGTGTATTTTTTGTGCATTTGTTCTGCTTGATGTTCTCAGAGCTTCCTGAATCTGTGGTTTGGTGTCTGACGTTAATTTGGAGAAATTCTAGATCATTGTCTCAAGTATTTCTTCTGTTCCTTTTTTCTCCTCCTTCTGGCACTCCCATTATGTGTATGTTATATACAATATTTTATAGTTGTATAGTCCTTGGATGTTCCATTTTGTTGAGTCGTTTCCTCTGCTTTTTGGTTGAGAACTGTATTTTGAGAATTGACATATGACACTGTGTAAGTATGTGTAGATGTTAACTTGATACATTTATATATTGATTACCACCATAGCACTGGTTAACACCTCTATCACATTATCATTTATTTGAGGATTCTATCAATATGCCCTCTAGCACAGAAATTTTTTCCTCAGCCAAGTCCAGTCTAATATGTCTATCAAAGGCATTCATTTCTATTACAGTGATTTTGAATCCCTTGCATTTCTTTTTGCTTCCTAGGATTTCCATCTCTGCTTACATTGTCCATCTGTTTGTGCATG
The DNA here is from genome assembly GCF_022079265.1 of Lynx rufus. NCBI lineage: Eukaryota > Metazoa > Chordata > Mammalia > Carnivora > Felidae > Lynx > Lynx rufus. The sequence continues at coordinate 35,607,488 of NW_025814829.1, read as the reverse complement.
CTGTCTACTTTATCCATTAGAATCCCTAGCATACTAATCATAGTCGTTTTAAATTTCTGGTCTGATATTTCCAACACCCTGGCCATACTGGTTCGGATGTTGGCTTTGTCTCTTCAAATTGTTTTTTTGCCTTTCATTATGTCTTGATACCATATCTTAATGTTAAGATTTTGTCTTGATGGTGGACATGATGTACTGGGTAAAAGGAACTTCTGTAACTAGGTCTCTAGTAATGTGATGATGAGGTCCAGAGAGAAAGGGAAAGGGCTTCATAGTCCTATAATTAGGTCTTAGTCTCTTAGTGAATTTATGCCACAAATGGCTCTCAATGGTTTTCTTTTCTCCTTAGGTGGGACATGTTGTCTACGGTGGCCTGGAATAGAGTATTTTCCTTTCCCCAGGTCAGTTGGGCTGATAATACCCCAGTAGGTCAGGTTCTGGGTAACTAGATTGCCCTGAAGGCAGGCCTTATTAAGAACAGAGTGCTCTGGCATATTTCAAAATGATTCTTCCCCCCCCCCCCCCCCCGCTGAAGCATGAGGGGACTTTTCTCTGATATTTACTATGGGAATTTGGTCGAGCCCCTGGAGGTATACCTCAAAATCTAGTGGGGTACTCCCCATGACTGGGTCCCCTTGGAATATTTAACTCAGACTTCTGCACACCAAGCCTCCTGCAGTTCATCAGTTACAGTTCAGATTTTGCTACCCCAGAACTGGTTCCTGGAGACATCTCCACTTTTGAGCCTGAGCTCTTGATAAGCCACAATTTCCTGTATTTGCATCTCTCTCCAATTTTGAGGGCAGGGGTTTGCCCTGTGTTCTCTCCTTTCTCACAGATCCAAAAAAGAGCTTTTGAATTTTTAGCTGTGTTTATTCGTTGCTAGGTTAGCTTCTTACACGTGGAACAGGAGGAAAACCAAAAGTCTCTCTCAATAATTTTTTGAATTAATGACAAAGAAAAGGCTGAGGGCTGAACTCTTCTAATACAAGAGGTTCCAATAACTTCTAAGTGTAACTCGTTTAAAATAGAGCTTTGCAGGGAGCCTGGGTGGCTCAGTCAGTTATGCATCTGATTTCGGCTCAGGTCATGATCTCGCAGTTTGTGAGTCTGAGCCCATCTGGGGGTCCCTCTTTCTTCCCCTCTGCTCCTCCCTCACTTGAGCATACACATGTTCTTTTTCTCAAAATAATAAATAAACTTAAAAAATAAGATGTAACAGTAGCTTTGCTAAAGTTACAACTATATTTGAACATTATGTTTTATATAGTTTAAAAATTATTTGGTATAGCAAAATTTTAGGCTAAATTGATTTTAGAATCTGTGTGTTTCTTCACTGAGTCACCAGAAAGAAAATGAATAGTGCAGTAATCCCTCCCTTTTTGATCCTGATATAATTTATTTCCATGTACTTTTTAAACTCCAGGTCAATTTGTTCAGAGCCAAATCACCTAGTAATTAATCACGCATATAAAAGTAAAATTAAATCTCCTTTATTGTTTATGTATGTGTTGTCCAATTAGCATGGGGAGAATTTAAGAATTTTTTTTAACCAACTTATATAAGGGAGCTCCCCATTTATTTTTTATATCATTATATTTCAAGTATTTAATATATCGTGGATTTCTGAACACTTTAATCTAGTGTCCAAAGGTCTTTTCTTTAGAATTTTATGTTTCTGGGGTGCCTAAGTAGTTCAGTTGGTTAAGCATCTGACTCTTGGTTTCAGCTCCGGTCATGATCTCGTGGCTTTGTGAGTTCAAGCCCCACATCAGGCTCTGTACTGGTGGCATGGAGCCTGCTTGGAATTCTCTCTCTCCCTCTCTCTCTTCCCCTTCCCCACTCATGCTGTCTCTCTCTCAAAATAAATAAATAAACTTAAAAAAAATTTTTTTTAAAGAATTTTATGTTGCTAACAATATCAATAGTATTCAAAGGGTGAACAATAACTTGTTAAACAAGGCTGTCTTCAATATTATTACTAATATTGTGCCTTATGCATAATCCAATAATATCTCATGAATTACATGTTCTATACATTTGACAATAATCATCATTGTTATCAGTCTACTCGTTGTCTTGGCTATAGACTTTTTAACTGTGGTTTTCATTCTGGTACATGAAGGTCAGGAATTTCAAGTCCTCCTAAATGCCATTTCCTCCATGAAACCTTCCCAACCTCTCCTGCAGAATAAGGCACTTCTCTTCTAGGGTATCAAATACATATACCACCATTTTAACACTTACAACATTAATTTATCTAACTTGTTTTTTTTTCTTTTTTTTTCCATTATCATGTACTCTAAGAGCTAGGGGAAAAAATTATCATGGCTTTTTATGGTTCCAGCATTTAGGCCAGTCACTGATACATACAGAAGGTGGTTAAAAATAAATGTTTGTTTAATAAATGAATAGACTTTTGTATCACAGAATAAAAACCTTTAAGACTTTTGCTAAAATTGTTCATACCATGACAAAAAAAACATGACTTAACAACTCAAGAAAATAGTGTGAAACTAGTGCTTAATAATGAGGTTTCATGCAAGGTTTTAAACATTCTACATTTTCACCTTTTTAACCCAAGCTACAAAGAATGCATAAATATTTAAATACAATCTGATGATGAATCAGTAGCATTTAGTACCACATGAGAAGTTTTCATGTTATTTCCCTGTTTTGCATTCATCTTCCTTTATTTTAAACCTCTTGGCTTCTACGTGTAGAAGGTTAAAATACTTTTTTTTTTAAAAAGGTATTATTCTTCTCTATGCTTATGCAGAAGCTTTGAGAAATTCAACTCTTATTTGGAGTAATAATACCTTCAATTAAAAAAAAGTTAAAATATTATAAAAGTTGTGGCAAAACAGAGAGAGAATAGGCTGGGTCACAGTAGATCTTCCCAAAGCTGGGGACATCCTGGCTAAGGTTGGTGGGGTTGCGGGGGGGTTTAGCCTTGGGCCTGGGGTGGCAGCTTCACCACCTAGGGTCCCCAGGACCCACCACTCCCCCAACTGGTGTCCCCCAGATTCACGGTGAGAACATGGCACTGGCTCTTAGTTCTGACATACTGGCCACTGACCTCGCCTACACCTGGTCCACAAAGGGATGCGATTTCACCGGGCCCACAAGACCTCTGAGAAAGCCGTCTTCACGGCCTAGACCAAGGGGGTCGCCCTCAACCAGCTGTGGCCGAAGGAGCTACGGACCGTCAGCCCGCTGTTCTCTGGCGGTGTGAGCCGCCTGTGGTACTCAGGCCACAACATGGAGCGGTATGCTGCTCTGGGTGGCACGGCACACGCCAGTGAGCACTGCTATGGGCCCAGGAGGCCTAGAGCCCTCGCCACCCGGCTCCCAAATAAAGTGGGCCCAAAAGGAAAACAAAATTATAAAGGCTGTGGCATTTAGTAGACAAATGGCAATAAATAAAGGAGCTGTTAAGGAGGTACCACTTCTCCAATGATCTCAACCAACTAATAAAAGGACTTTCAGAAGACCTAGGGCACGTGTTTGTTGTAAGAATAGATCACATACAACCATCTCTTCAGGCAGAGACAAACCACTAATTATACCACTTTCCTTTCCTCAGCTACAGTTTTAAAGGAAAACACAAAGTTCCAGGTATATCTGTACTCTAAGGTTTTCTATTCCTAGAGACTTATTGAATGTGTTGGTGTGAGCAGTGAAGTGAAGGATACTCAAGGAACTCATACTTTGTATTTTGTCTGGGGACAAAGACATGAAGATTTCACAAATGAGACTCTGATGCTTTCTCAAAGAGAAGACTAGACAGAACACAAGAGTTCGTGTGTCTCCCGTCTTCTTACGCTGTCAGTACAGGCTAGGGTGGAGTGCTATAAAAAAAAAATCTACGTTGAGGCAAGTATGTAACTCTCTGAATTTACCCTTAGAACAAACAAATGACTGTTTGGGTGATTTGCTGTCTTTATTCCTGCCACCGGTATAAACCAGGGAGCGGTAAGCTTTTTCCATAAAGGGTCAAATAGTAAACATATTTGAGGCTTTGCTAGCCACACAAGGTCTCTTTTCTTAGCTCACAGGCTGTGCAAAAACAGGATTGTAGGTCAGATTTTAACTAGAGGCTGACCCACAGCATAGACACCTTTAAGAGTGGTACCTTTAAGATTATTCAATGCCAATATGCTTTTGAGAACAGAGGCAGAGTGGGGCAGCAGGAAGGAGTATAAAGAACAGTCTGGGGATATTGCTAGTATTCAAGCTCCACGAACAGTCATTTTTGATATTCTAAGAGGTACCAACATTACTATAAAAAAGAATCAGAGGAGGCCATTTTCTGTTAATCCCACAGAAACGTTCTTTAAACTGGAAAGCACTTTTAAAAGTTACTTCTCACTATAAAGTACTTATAAAAATCATTTCTAACTCTAGCATAAAGAGTAAAAGTGGATTATTTCAACTTCAAGTTCTTTACCAATTAAGAAACTATGACTTAAAAATTTTTTTTTAAGTTTTTAAATAAAGCACTTGAGAAACTCTACTGGGTACCAGTACACATGATGAACTGCATACTGTAAGGATCACTTTCAGACACTATCCTGAAGTCTCCAAGAAGTCAACCCGAGTTTAACTGAAAGATAAATTTTAAAAAAGTTGCAGCTATTTTTTTTAAAAAAGGGGAAGTTTCCTTCGTTTTGACTCATCTCTAAATTTAGAAAAATACTGTAACTTAAAACTAAGTCTAACCACAATCAATGTAGGTTCTCTTAACGCTGTGGATCTGGGTATCTCATGTCCTACACCAAAGCAAACACTGGAAAGTGAATCTCTAATTCACTTTCTAACTCAAGAAAAACTATGAATTGGTAAGCTGATATTCCTTTTTCTCATAGAAATGTGAATTTAACAAAGTCTAATAAAAATTAAAATGTGTTTGTATTACATGTTCCTATATGAACTTAAATAACAAAAGACATAATTTCAGACAGAATAAGAATCAGGGCAATAAGAAAGGTCATAGCCGTAGGCACAGTGTCCCACAAGCTGAGAAAATGAACAAAGAAATATTCTCAAGCCAGTGACCAACTGTGTATACTCCTGTGTTCTGATCCTCAGAACCCTTGAAAAGAACCTGTAAGAATTAGAGATAAACAAACCTAATTCACTCATTTTAGTATTTCCATTTGTTTTGTATGCCGAATCTGCAAGAGAGATAGCAAGAAAATGATTAGAGCTTAAGAGGAAATGCATCATGTGGTCCTTTACCACAGGTTCATCATCAAAACCTTAACAGATCTTTGTCATTATAATACTTAAAACGACAGTTATCTATCAAAAAAAAAAAAAACCCATCCTAATTCTTTCTTAAAGAGAAGGATCAAGAAGTAGAAACCTAATGTGAAGATAAATAAGGTTCTTCTTTAGTTCCCATGATAAAGCACCCTTATGTGCTAATGAACTCTGACAAGGAAGCAGAAGTAGACTGCTTGGATGCCTTTACTGGTTATCTCTCACAGTCATGAAATCAACTTAAGGGCAATACTTGTTAGAGGTTTTCATCAAAAAGAAATGTAAGTGAGGCAGAAAAATTTGATAGCACTGAGCTATAAAGCCTCGGTCTTGATTTTTTTATTAGCATTATGCTGGGAAGAATAAAAAGCCCCTGATCCTAGTTGAAAATCATCATACTAACAAAAAGAATCATAGAAACCTCTTAAAAACAATGAGGAAGGCCTTTATATATATGTATATATATATATGTATATATACACATATATACACACATACACATATGTATGGAAAGATGTCTCAATAGATTAAGTAAAAATAAAAACACAATAAGAAGGTACAGAAAAGAGTGTTTATTGGGCTAACATTTGTGATAAAAGGAAGGAAAATATCATTTATGCATGAATTTCTTTGTAGCTCCATTAAATATCCCTAAAAAAAGACCTAAGAAACTGAAAACACTGGTTCCCTCTAATGAGGAGGCTAGGTGGGTAAAGGACAGAGGGACAGGGAGATTTTTCACCATGTATTTATAATAACTTTTAAATTTCTAACCATATGAATACATGTACTAACCTATTTAAAAATAAAGCTATATTTATAAAACATTTAAACCAACAGACAAAACAATCTCTTACCAGGTCTTGGGCTTCTTAGGGGGCGTCTACACAGGCTGATTACAGGATCTTCACTCAGCACTAAATATAGGAAGAAAGAACATTAAAAAATATATAAAATGTCAAACATACTAGATTTATTATACAATTATCTATTTATTCAACAAAGGTTTTTCTGAACCCTTCATTATTTTAAGTATGGGAATGTAAAACTGAACTACCAATTTCCTGCCATAAAAAATTTATGAACATGATAGAAAAAATATGCAATTTTTCTCAGCAGATCACATTTATATAAGAAAGGAATACTAAATAAAACTCTTCTAAATTTCTCATATGAGAACCAAATTTGTACTGTAGCACCAACTCAATTATTCCATTTGAGGCTTATCCTCATTATGGATTATTCATGGCATACTTTAATTTAGGGGTTAACTTCCTGAGAGTTAATATAGTACCTCCAACTATTTAACCCTGTGTGTGTGTTCAGGAAATGTAAACTCTAACTTAAATAAAGTGTTACCATTAGCCAGGGTTTCAGACTGTCTATGGTTCAATGGTATAGGGCTAATGGGGAAGCCAATCCCATCATATAAAATGTTAACCTAGAAAGCCAAGATGTGTTCTCAAAAAAATCAAACAACATTATCTAAAGTCCAATATATATCTGAATTTGGATTATATTGTGTTTGTTTCATTTGTCTTTATAAAAAACATCATGGAGCCCCTGAGTGGCTCGGTTGGTTAAGCATCAGACTCCTGATTTTGGCTCAGGTCATGATCTCATGATTTGTGAGTTTGAGCACCACATGAGGCTCTGCACTGACAGTGTGAAGCCTGCTTGGGATTCTCTCTCTCTCCCTTTCTCTGTCCCTCCCCTGCACATGTGCACATGCTCTCTCTCTCAAAATAAATGAAACTTAAAAACAACAACAACAACAACATTGTGTTTGGCGCTGTAGGAGAACAGTGAAAACCATTCTGAACTGGTTATCACTGGTCCCCGCCATTACACTGACTGCCTATGTTTGTTTTTACAAAACTGACTTCATGCAATTTCCCCATTAAGAGTATCCAGAAGAGATATTGTAATGGGCCAGGCACTTGTTTGTTCGAAAAACACTTATTGAACATGTTTCTATATATCTTAAAGACAGAGATGTAGAAAAGCAATTAAACTTCTGTAGCTCAAAAAGGCAGAACTAAGATCAACACACAGAAAGTAAGAGAAAAGTTAGCTTTTAATTACTTAAGTTATTAATGTTGTCTCCAAAACAGAACAGATAGTGAGGGAATGATTTTCACCTCACTGAAAATGATCAGGGAGTATATGAATGGATGCTAACAAAGGGATACTTGCATTGATAGAGACTTTGGGTAGATGAATTCCCTAAATCTTCCAGCTGTAAGATTCTATGAAATATCTATCTCAGTTGCTAGTATTTCAAACATCAGGTATTTAAAACTTATAAAAATAGCTTTTAAAATAAATTTTGTACATGTTCATAATCCCATTATTACAAATACTTTCCTCTTTTTCTCTTCTGCATTCTCACCTTTATCAGGCTTAATTAAAACCTAAAACTCAACTTAATCTATAGACATCAATTACTATTTTTCTCCCCTATCTTTTAAGAAGTATTTCCTGGGGGCGCCTGAGTGGCTCAGTCAGTTAAGCAGCCGACTTTGGCTCAGGTCATGATCTCGCGGTCTGTGAGTTCGAGCCCCACATCGGGCTCTGTGCTGACAGCTCAGAGCCTGGAGCCTGTTTCAGATTCTGTGTCTCCCTCTCTGACCCTCCCCCGTTCATGCTCTGTCTCTGTCTCAAAAATAAATAAACGTTAAAAAAAAAATTAAAAAAAAAAGAAGTATTTCCTGTACGCTCTATTATGTACATATCCTTAGAGAAGATGCTTCAAGGAGACAGAGTACCAAAGAGAGATATTATTAAAGAATAAAAGAGCGGGGCGCCTGGGTGGCGCAGTCGGTTAAGCGTCCAACTTCAGCCAGGTCACGATCTCGCGGTCCGTGAGTTCGAGCCCCGCGTCGGGCTCTGGGCTGATGGCTCAGAGCCTGGAGCCTGTTTCCGATTCTGTGTCTCCCTCTGTCTCTGCCCCTCCCCCGTTCATGCTCTGTCTCTCTCTGTCCCAAAAATAAATAAAAAACGTTGAAAAAAAAAAAATTAAAAAAAAAAAAAAAAGAATAAAAGAGCAAGTACCCTTATTTTGTAGCTATCTTCTTCCCTTGTCTGCTTTTGCTCACCGCTGCACCCCCCAGCATCTAGCATGGGGACTGGCATAAAGTAGGTACTCAGTAAAGATCTAGAGAATGAATACTCCAAAAAAATCAAATGTTCAGCAGCCAGAGAATCAAATGTTCATGACAAAATGGTAGATACTCAAAAATAATTATCTATGATTATTTAACTAGAAACCACAACTGTTGGAACAAAAATACCTATTTAACTTTAGGAAAAGTAAATGAAGTTCTCCCAATATAATTTTATATTGTAAAATTAGTTCCATGATTTCCAGAAAGGAATGAATCTGACCACAGAACAGTTATGTAAGAATACATGGACTGGGGCACCTGGGTGACTCAGTCTGTTAAGTGTTCAACTTTGGCTCAGGTCATGATCTCACAGTTTGTGAGTTCAAACCCTGCATCAGGCTCTGTGCTGACAGCTTGAAGCCTGGAGCCTGTTTCAGATTCTATATCTCCCTCTCTCTGTCTCTGCTCCTCCCTCACTCAAGAATTTCCTCTCTTTCAAGAATAAACATTAAAATAAATACATACATACATACATACATACATGGACTGAACTGAATGAACAACTCAATGACTATTTTAATGTGAAAACATTTCAATTCTGGAACTTCAAACAATAAGAGTTCAATCTGTATCCCTGTTCTAAACTAATCAGTATTTCTCATGGCTTAGAAAAAAAGGAAGGCAGATGACGTAGTTGTCTTTAGTAGGTTGTTTTAGAAGGTGGCCCGTTGACTTTGGTCTTTATTCTTAAGGGTATCTTTGGATAGATTTCTCTCAGTCCACACCAGTGGTCCTATATACAATTACAGAACTATTTTTCAACATGAAAGTTAAACAGAAAGTCTATGATTCTATAAGGGGAAAGGCCTACTTAAAGTAGTACTCCATCAAAGAGTGACTACTATTTACATAATTCCTCCGCTAGACACACATTATAAGCATTTGTTCAATAATTCCCTAAACTCTTTCCTTGAAGCATGCCAAGTGCTAGATGCAGGATGTTTTTTTTTAAATTTTTTTTTTTTAACGTTTACTTATTTTTGAGACAGAGAGAGACAGAGCATGAACAGGGGAGGGGCAGAGAGAGACGGAGACACAGAATCTGAAACAGGCTCCAGGCTCTGAGCTGTCAGCACAGAGCCCGACGCGGGGCTTGAACTCACAGACCGTGAGATCATGACCTGAGCCGAAGTCGGACGCTTAAGCGACCAAGCCACCCAGGCGCCCTTGCAGAATGATTTTTAAAAGTACCACTGAATTCTTGGGGCGCCTGGGTGGCTAAGTTGGTTGAACATCGACTCCTGATTTCAGCTCAGGTAATGATCTCACCGTTCGTGAGCTCGAGCCCCACGCCTGGCTCCATGCTGTCAGCATGGAGCCTGCTTGGGATTCTCCTCCATCTCTGTCTGTCCTTCCCCTGTTCACTCTTTCCCTCAAAATAAACAAACTTAAAAAAAGCTCTTTTATAAATAAAGAAATAAATAAATGTGCCACTGAATTCTTAATATCTCAAATCTCCCAAAGATGTAAATATCCTCATTTCTACTTATATGCACGCTACACTACTGATACATTCCAGGTAATTTATGCATAGGTTCCATCAATTTATCATCTATACTGAGAAATGTTTTTTCTTTTCCATTTCTAATTATAACATAAGCTTCTTGAGAAAAGGAAATGCTTAAGCAAAACTTTATGAACTTCACACCCCTTGTAAAGTGCCATAAGGGGCAGGGAGGGGGAGGGACTCCTTGTATCTGTGTTTTACTGTGTATAAAATATGCATGCACTGTATCATTTCCTCAGTGGCCTTGCGGGTTAGGCAGGGGAAATGACAGGATAAAGGCCCGTGTCTCAAGGTGGGTGGGTAACACAAGCAAAATCCAGTGTGCTTTGCACAACATTATGCAGCTGTGTACCTCGTTAGTGGTCCTTAAACATAGACCTAATGTGAACTCCAAAAGACTGTTCAAGGTATTTTATTATATAACAGTTTTATAATGGTCTATAGGCTGGTGTTCAACAGTCTTCATTCTATCAATTTACTTAAATTAACACCATAATTTGTATACGTTTACTCTAAATTTTAGAAAAGTTTGCTTCTCTAGGTGTAAGAGATAAGCAAATAAATATACTATGATAAAATTTCAAGAATATGATTTTTCCACATGGCTGGGAAAATCTATAGCATTTATTACTCAAAGCATTTTTCTAAGATAGTTTATAATCTTAACCCAGTAACATAGGCAATTCAAGGAATTAAATATAAAGGGCGTGTTTACTTAGAACTAAACTTGAACTAGATGTACCTTATTCTAAATTGAGGACAGAATAGGTCAAATCATAAAGCATAATCTTATTAGAAGCAATGGCTAAGGAAACAAGTCAAGATAGGAGTTTTACTGTTGTGGGACTTTCTTAATATCAAAAACAGCAGACTGAAAATAAACGGAACTAAAAACCAAAGGAACTAAGCATTAGCAACTGAACTAAATCCATTTCCTTGCTTTCCAAAAGAGTTTTAACAGCTTTTAAAACTTAAGTAGACTGTCAACATAGCCTAAGTCTATGTTACATTGATAATAAAATGCAAATGTTTTTACACTTTAACATCTCTGAAACTGAGGGGGGCGGGGTGCCTGGGTGGCTCAGTCCGTTAAACATCCGACTCTTGGTTTTGGCTCAGGTCATCATGTCACGATTCATTAGTTCGAGCCCCATATCGGGCTCTGTGCTGACAGTGTGAAGCCTGCTTGGGATTCTCTCACTCCCTCTCTCTCTGCCCCTCCCACATGCGCTCACTCTCTCTCAAAATAAATAAACTTTAAAAAAAAAAGTCTTTAACATCTCTGAAATTGGGATGCATCATACAATCTATGGGATGTTACAGTTTAACTGGCAGCATTTCTTCCTTCTAGGTGGTACATAAAACGATGATGGATCTTACAACTGATGACATTTTAGATTTGATGAAATATTGACCATATCATGCCATGATTTTACTATACAGATCACTCAATCCATTTTATTTTTAGTTTCTTATTTATTTTAAGTAGGTCCCATGCCCAATGTAGGGCTTGAACTCACCACCCTGAGATCGAGAGTCACACGATTCACTGACTAAGCCAGCCAGGTGCCCCCACTTAATCCATTTTAAATGGAAGGTAGTGAGACACATTCACTCACACCACACTTAATGAATTTCACTGAGTGGCTGATTATTACATGGGAGAGTGACAATGAGTACTTGGGGAAAATGAAAGGGTTTTGAAGAAGACAAATCTGGAGCCAATTTTGGCTGTCACATTATCATGTAAACATAGAGAAGGGTCTTAGCTTCTCTGAGCTTCAGTTTTCTCACCTATAAAATGGGCACATCTATCCTGCAGAGTTATGTGAATGAATGACCATATCCAAAGTGGCTCGTAATTAGTAGATACTCAAGTATCCATTCCATCTTTTCTTGACATATACCTATATGGTTTAACTCAATAAACTATAGAGAAGATTCACTGTAATTCTGAATAAGTTATGATTTGGGACCCTTGATGAACCAGGCTATAGTGTGTACATTAAAAAAAAGAAATGAAAAAGATGGCAGGTAAGGCAAAAAATAAAATCACTCTTCTTACCTGGAATTTCTTGTGTTCTCTGGATAGTTTTCTTTGAGACTGTTTGGCTTAAAATAGTTTGTGAAGATGGTTCATCCTCTAAAGAACAGAAATGACAACTGTCAAAATTCAGAATATATGATCTGGTACAGATTATGCACCTTAACGGTAATATAAAAGCAAAAATGCACATAATTCGTTTCTTTAGCAATGTGTAATTAAGCCTACCAAAACTTAGGAATTTGGGTCTAACTACTCTTGAGGCAATATAAAAACAAATTATTTACCTTTGATGCTTTACTATAAAAGTCTACTACTTTAGAAATTTAAAAGATGGGCTACAGTTTCAGAAATGATGTGGGAGAAAGCAGAGGAGTGAAAAATGTTTAGACTCTTATAGATTTTTTTTACTAAAATAGAGGTAAATCCTTCATGTGTTAAAAAAGCTGATAACACTGCACCAGGTTCTGTGGCAGAGTCCATATAATGTAACATTTATTGCCTACTTGTGCAAAGCATTCCTCAGATACTGAAGGAGGTACAACCTAACTTCAATGATGGGATCTTTGTCTTCAGGTTTCTAACCTTAAAAGAAACACACACTAACCTATATATGAGCTAAACTGTCTTGAGTACCTACACTCAGTAGTAACTTACACATCTTTAACATAAAGTTTTCCACATCAACGCATCTTCAAACGTGTCAGCACTTCAGGTGTCAATAGGTATGTGCTGCCTCTGACTGCTCTGAGCTGAAAATCCACCTCCTTTTCCTGGCCATCAATGGTTTACCGCTAATTATGTAATTCCATTGTGATTCAAACCCTCGGATTTTTACCTCATAGGTGCCTTACGTGGGGCTAAAACAAAACTTCACCTGTGACTCAGGATTAGAAGGGGAAGAGGGAGGTGGGTGGGAGAGGATGGCTTAAGGGAGTTGATTCACCTGTGACTTACCTAAAACTATACGCTCACTTTGTCAACATCCTTTTGGCCCATTTAGATAAAAACTAAGAGTCCTGTTTCGTCAAGCTACTTAACCAATGAGGTTACACTGAGGAACCTCAAGTGGCGAATTTTTGCAGAGATCACCACACGTGAGACAGAGCGATCAGCTCAAAGTTCAGGATAATTGACTTAGCCCACCTCGGTGTAAGTACCTGGGAGGGGTCTCAATCAATTCATCAACCACTCTATCCCTTGAAACGCCCACTCCCCAAATTTCCCTTCCCTCTCCCCTGACCTGGGTAGCGTTGGAAAAAGACTGGAAGGTTACATTAGAACCATAACTCTCAGCTAGGGACTTCTGGCTTTTCAGAGTTAAAGGAGGAAATGGAAGTGGCTTTGGTAGCAACATCCGCAGGACAGAGGAAACTGAAGTGAAACGGAGTCCCAAGTGTTTTGATGTCGCGCCTGCCACCTAACTCGTCCACCCTCCGTGACGGCCTGCAGATAAAGGCAATTCGGGACGCCCCTGCTCGACGCACAGGGATGCGCAGAGCTCCCGGATCAGGTCGCTCAGCACGACTGCCTACCCAACCCTCAGCCGCCTGCACCTCTTGCCCGCCTGCGGTCGGGGCGGACCCCGCGTGGGGGCGCCCGTCTATCCGCGCCGCGGAGCCACTGGAGCCCCGGCGGGGATGAGCTGGGCGGGAGCTTACGCCCGCCCGACACGCGCACACACCGCTCGCGCCCGCGCGCCTGCGCTCGCTCCCCGGCTCGCGGCGGAGACTGTTACCTCCGTCGGTCTCACCTTCAGAGGAATGAGAGTCCCGTAACCCTCTCCTGGTCGTAACCGGAGACGGCTCTAGCAGAGGCTGCTGTGACTGCTGCTGCTGTAGACGGGTAGTCCTTCGCGTCTTCATCTCCTCGGCTTCCTGGAGTCGCGGCTGCCTCCTCTGCCGAGAACGAAGGTAGTAGGCGCTTTCTCTCACTTCCTCTTTCTCAGAATCAGGCCGGAACTCTTCTAGCGGGACTCGTCTTCTCGCCGGGGACTTTTCCTTGGCTACCCGGGGCTCGAAGTCGCCGTACACTTCTGGCGGCTCTTCCGAGAACCTCACTTCCCGCCGGCCGGGGCGCGACGGCGAAGGAATTCCGTACGCAGGCGCGTCACTGCCGCCGCCATTTTGAGGGGCGAGCCGGCGCCTACCCTCCCGCAAGGGGGGCCGGGGTGTGACGTATAGCCCCCATCCTTCCCTCCCCGGCTCCTCCCGCCTCCCGTCGCCCGCCATAGTTGTTGACGTAGCTTGAGTCGATCGCGAAGGTGGATTTGGGGTCCCTAGATTCTCCTGCCGTGGGTGGCGACGACTTTTCGGGGTGTCGGGCGGTGCTCGTGGCGGTCAGGGAGGCAGTTGAGAGTCGCCGGGGCCTCCGCCTGCGTCGTCGCTGCTGTGCTGCAAACCCGCCTCTGGGCCCATGGTGTGTCCTGAGGGCTGTGGGAGAGGCAGTGCCTATGCTGGGTCAGCTGCTGCGGGTCACTCCCGCCTCCTGGCTGAAGGCACCAAAGAGGAGGAGAAGAGGGAGGACGACGTCGCTGTCCTTGGCCTTGGGGGAAGGTGGGAGGGGACGACGGAGAAGGGACAACTGGCTGGGCAAATTGCCTTTCCTGAGCCCAGCTGCTCGTGGCAACTGTTGCCCGCACGCAGGAGACGCCGGTCCTGGCCCCCTGTTCCGAGTTTCTGGGGGAAGGCCGAACGAAAGTCGTGGCGGGGGGAGAAGTTTCGGTCCTCGCCCCCAGGCTGTTGCGCAGTTTTCCTGGAACCTTTTTGATCGACGCCTACCTTAGCCATGCCTTTCCAAACTTATTACTGGAGTGATGATATAAAGATCCTTTTGCAAGGGCTATCTTTTCTTGGAAATTTCTTAGTTTTTAAGCCCCTTGTGAAGGCAGCCAGTTTTAAATTTTAAGTCACCTGTTGAGAGTGCAAAGTCGTATCTGCAGGTATACGCTCGGGTAGATTTCCATTTGCAGAATGTATGCAGTCTTATTCCTGGCTTTCGTGTTAAAGCTGTATTCCAGCAGCACTGTTCGGAAACCTTATTAGTGCTGTGTTATGGACGTTGAGCGATGAACAAATAACTGATTAAATAAGAGCGCTGTAATTCTAACTTATGGCCCATTCTTATTTTGATTCTGGGCATGACTTGATCTACTGACTTTGATTTAGGGTTTCTTGCGTTTAGTTTATTGAATAAGAAAGCATGATAAAAGCTGTTTGTTTCAACTCTTCATATTTACAGATGTGGATAATCTGCAGTAACTAGCCAAATTTAGACATATAGAAAGTCAATAATTGAGAGAAAAGATTGTTCCCTCAAACATATACACTTGTCTTGGAAGACTTTCTAGAACTTATTTTAGTGAATAGGTTTAAGAAATTGTAATTTTGGAAACCAATTACTGAGTCATTCTGAAATTTTGGAAGATGTTTATTTCAGGTATTTTAAATCACCTTAGAATGTTTTTCAGTGACTCGCTTGCTTAAACTGGGCACAAATTTCAATTTAATGAAAGCCTCAGGTGTATTGTATTTTCACTAATTGTCCATACATTTGGCTAGATAGTTACATGCTTTAGAGAGTCACCTAGGTTTTAGACTGTTAGGATCAGTAGTTTAGTTCTGTTTACAATATACAATATAGCCAAAGAAGCTGGAGGAACAGTATCAAAGGAGATGCTGCTTTTTTTTTTTTTAACTTTTTATGGGAAAATTAAAACTCTAGTATTCTCCTTTGTCCGCTTGGGATAAGTGGTATTGTATGTGGAAAATTTGTGAGTCTTAATTCTTTTCCGATAAAATGCTGAAAAGTACTGATACTTGGTAATACCTGGCTTTTATTCACGATTTAAGTAACCCTTTCTCTGTAAGGTGCCTATTATAGTGCTCATTAACATATAATTGTAAAAATTCTTTCATGTAATTTTTAAAGGATATAAAACTTTAATAGTGTTAATATACAAAGTTTATATTATGAACATCAGTGCATATTAAGTACGTCTTTAAAACATTTACCAGTATAGTCTCTACATAGACACTTTGGATACAAACTTTAAAACTTAGGTTTGGGGACATATTTAAAAACAAAGGACAAGAGGTTCTACATGTTGCTGAATAATCAGAGAAGATGAGAGGTTCTACCTGTTGAATAATCAGTATGGTGGTGTTTTGAAATTTTAAAATGCTTGTAAAAGCTTAGGAAAGAAACTAATGGCTTTCACTTTCCAAAGAAACAAATCATGAGAACATTAAGTAAAGTCAGAGGCATGGTAGCTTTAACATTAACACATATATTTGCTTAGGGTTTTCCCTCTTTGGTCTAGATAATAATCCATAATCCTCGCCCTGGCGTAGGCTAGGATTGTCTCCCACTCCTAGCAATCTTACAAATACCAACTTTCATCACTAACTGTGAAGTGAGGCTAAACTCTTATGAAACCAGATATTCTGCTGTAGGTGTTTTCCAAACTGTAAGAGTGGCCCCAAAAGACTTGACGTTAGAGGCAGTAGATTCATAGCCAGTAGTGGAAGGGGTTTGCTGGGTCACCATTACCAAGAGGGGGCATGAGCTCTGGTTGTTAAACAATTACTTTGGGAACGTGAGAGATGTGGAGGAATTCAGTGGCTCGAAAGAGAAGACAGGTTAGAGAAGAAATGATTATAACAAAGAATACACTCATTTAATTCATATATTTATCAAACTATTCTGTACCAACGTAGATGTTTGATAAATATATGAAAAATTAATGAGTGTATTCTTTAGCCTTAGGGTATTTGCCATATATGAGGGAAGATCTCTATTAAAAATTATAATTCAGATTAAATGGCATCAATTTGTATACCTAGCTGTTATGCCTGAGTCTAGAAATCTAGTGTTGTTGACGCTGGATTTCTAAAACAGCTCTTTTATTTTTTTAAGTTTATGGATTTATTTTGAGAGAAAGTGTGAGTTGGGAAAAGGCAGAGAGGAAGAGAGCTATAATTCCAAGCAGGCTCTGCGCTGGCAGCTTGGAGCCCAATGCAGGCTCGAACCCATGAACCGTGAGATCATGACCTGAACCCAATTGGACGCTTAAGTGACTGAGCTACCCGAGCACCCTTAAAGCAGCTATTTTAAAGGACACAGTTTATTTTAAAATGTGATTTTTGTATATGAAGTTTGTTTTTGTTTTTAGGGTAAGCAGAAATCTAGTTACTTAGAAAGCATTTATCAATTCATTGTGCATCATCACCTATCTGGTCAGATAGGAAAATAACTCTATTATCTTAGCAGAAAGGCAACACTGTTCCTTTTTTTTTTTTTTTTAACATTTTATTTATTTTTGAAGAGAGACCGAGTATGAGCAGGGGAGGGGCAGAGAGAGAGGGAGACACAGAATCTGAAGCAGGCTCCAGGCTCTGAGTTGTCAGCACAGAGCCCGACGAGGGGCTTGAACCCATGAACTGTGAGATCATGACCTGAGCCGAAGTCAGACACTTAACCTACTGAGCCACCCAGGGGCCCCAACACTGTTCTTTTCTAATAAGGAAAAAATTAAAATATTAAAGCAAGCCAACTCCATTTATTTCCCATTCTCACAAGTAAATGGAAAGTATTTTAGACAGTTACTGCAAATGAAAATGTCTAGCTGGAAGTGTTATACTGAAATTAAGTGAAGTTAAATTCAATGAAATGAGTGGGATGTAGTAAATACTGTTCCACTTATTCTTTATTGATTTAGAAATTGCAGTCAATTATTAAACAGTATTTAGGAATCCTGTGACTTTTGCTGAAAGAGAATGATTGAGAAATGAAGCCACCAAAAATCACCACCACATAAAGAATCATTAATCGAATAAATATTTATCTTCTGAAATGTACTACACAATCCCTCTTCTAGGTACTGGGGATATGGTAGTGAAAGAGTAGACCAAAGACAACCCTCCCTGCCTTGGAGTTTATATTCCACAGGGGTCAGATAAAAATCAAAGTAAAATAGTGTTTTGGTTAGAAGTGTTACAGAAAAAAAGAGGAAAGGGAAACTGAGCTTTAGGAGAGTAGGTTTCTTCTGTGTTGTTTTGAGTTAGTGTACGTCAGGTACAGGTGTTTTAGACTTACTTGCCCCTAACCAATCGTGTGTTCTTCGCTAAATTCCTTGCCATCTCTCAATCTGCACATTTATGGGATTGACCAAAATAATAGCTATTTTTCATCATTTATTACTATAACTTAGCAGGTACTGTTAGGTACATTAGCATGTTTACGGACAAATGAGGTTTGTAAGTAGCCTTGTCCCCGTTTGACAGGAGCAGACTGAGGGTTAGATTAAGCAACTCGTTTGAGGACACTCACCTTGTAAAGGTAGAGGCCAAGTTCCAAGCCACGTCTAACTGGTACTGGGCATTATTGGGTAGTGCCCTCACAGTACTGGTTCCATGGGTTGTTCCCCGGTGTCTTGCAGAGAAGCGCGCTTTCCTGTAGGATTGCAGGGATATGGTCCCAGGCAGTTCTGTGGTGCGCATTCGCCACGCCTCTCACCCTGGCATTGGCCAGCGGGTGGGGAGTGGAGAGAGGGGCGTGCAGACATGGGAGGAGGAGGGGCGGGCCGACTACCAGTCCCAGCATTCCGTGCGTCCCTCCCCTCCCCTCCCCACGAAGGTCTTCGTCACGTGGACTGGGACCGGGACGACGTTCTGATCCTCCGCGTCCGAGGTGGGGTGCAGCCCGGCGTTGTGGGGCAAAAAGAACACCGAAGGGCTCTCCAGACGTTGACAGTCGACGATTTAAGACCCTGCTAGAATTTGTAAGTAAGTAAAATGTATATACAACTTTTACATGTGTTAATATTTGATCTGAAAGCTTCTTTAGAAAGATTTTTCCAAAACGATCCCTCCCCGCCCCCACCTCCCTACAGCAAAAACCTTACACGGGGAAGGTTGGGGGCGTATTTTTTTTTTTTTTTTTTTTTTTTGGTAGTAAAAGAAGAAAAGCAGAGTCTTGTAAACGTTAAACAGATTAAGGTGGGAATAAATGTTTGGGTTGGACTTTGAGACGAGAAGCAGAATTTCTATAAGGCTCAAAATGTAAACGGGATATCTGACTACCGCTGTGGGTGATTACTCCCTTTACCTGCGTGCTTATTAGCAGGATCTCATCCTACGTCATCTCAATCCTTATAAAGTAGTGCCACCTCCGCGCCCCACCTTTTTTAGCCTTAATGGTGCTAAAAAGGGCCAAGGTTGAAGTTTAGTTAGACGCTACAATTATTCATTTGTTTATGTATTATGTACGTATTCTCAGTTGTATTTCATACCTCTTGAGAAAGTTTACTCTTTTCTTTCTTCAAGAAAGTGTATAGTACTCCCTAAAAAAGTGGGGCAGGGAGTGAGAGGAAAAGAAGAAAGTGTGTAGTATTCTCTACTTTATTAGTAGTGCTTGTTAGACTTTATACACGGTTACAGGAATGAGTTATCTTAATCTGATTCTATATACCACTTTTAGTTTTACCGGTTTTTAGACTTTAAAACATTTTATTTTAGATCTGTATGAGAAATCTTTGTCTTTTTTTTTTTTTTTTTTTAAGAATTAGGGCCATGGAATCTATCCATATTTACCAGTTTTATTTTTTAAGCACATGATTAGCATATAAATGGTCAGTGGAAAATCATTTAATGAGAAAAGGAATTTCATGATACAAGAACTAAAAATCTCAGGAGTCTGTATGGATTAGAATGGCTTAAATCTGACGTTTGCTATGGAAACTTTTAAGTGAGCACCTCTTCTCAGTAATGTTTATTATGCTGAAGGCAGAGTCCACAACTTGATTACCAGTTTTGTTGCTGGTTTATCACATAACCATGAATGACTCATTTAAGCTCTATTTCATTTGTTTTTCTTACTAGCATAGAGATAATACAAGCCTGAGAGCTCCTATAACTCATGAATAGAGTAACTTATGAACTTAGTTAATAATATTTGAGGATTATTGAGTATTTTAATAAGGTGTTGTGTCTTGTATATAATTTGTTTTTGCCTAAGAAGTTATTTTAAATTATACCATGGAAATCTACGTTTCTCTGAAATGCCTCTTGAATTTCCTAAGGGGAAGTTTGCTCAGAGACTCCCTATCTGCTTCTGCTGTTACTCATTTCGCATTTAGAATTTTAATTGTGTTACAATTTAATTAGTATTCTACATCTTATGACTACTATTGTGTCCCACAAGAGATAATTCCATAGAGTGACTATACTTTATCACAAGTTTTGTACAGCAAATCAGGCATTTTGTGAATTAAGAACAGTGTCCCCAACATTGGTTATAAGTATAGAGTTTGGAGTGAGAGCTGTGTTTGAATTCCTGTTCTGTCACTGTGTGACTTGGGCAGGTTACTGTATTGCTCTGATCGCCTTTCCTTGTCTGCAAAGTTAGAGATTCATAGGGTTATTTGGAGTATTAAATGGGATAGTTTAAGGACCCAGCAGATGGGAAATTGGGCTGTTTTCCTCTTTACTAACACCATGATTTTGGTAATCAAAATAGGAAGAAAATCCACCTATAATTATAATACTTCAAAAGATTAAATTGTGGGGCGCCTGGGTGGTTCAGTGGGTTAAGCATCTGTCCGGCTCAGGTCATGATCCCTGGTTCATGAGTTCAAGTCCCTCATGGGTCTCTGTTGACAGCTCAGAGCCTGGAGCCTGCTTCATATTCTGTGTCTCACTCTTTCTCTGCCTCTCCCCTGCTCACGGTCTGTCTCTCGAAAATGAATAAACATTAAAAAATTTTTTCAAAAGATCACACACACACACACACCCTCTCGTTTAGCCCTTGATCGTGGGCATGTGTAATGTGAATGTAATAACCTTTTTTGCAGAAAGTCAAATTTAAAAGATTGGTTAACTTCTGAGAGTTTTTAGTTCTGTAAATAAAGCTGTCTGGGTCTGCCTTTATTCTGATCTAGTGAAGAAACAGCATAATTTTCTTTTAACACGGTTTCCATTTGCTCTCCTCATTTCAAAAAATACAATCTCTAGGCACCTGGGTGGCTCAGTTGATTAGGTGTCCAACTTCAGCTCAGGTCACGATCTCCTGATCCGTGAATTCCAACTCCACACCGGCTTCTGTGGTGATACCTCAGAGCCTGGAGCCTGCTACTTTGGATTCTGTGTCTCCTTCTCTTCCCCTGCCCTGCTCACTTGTGCTGTGTGTGTGTGTGTGTGTGTGTGTGTGTGTGTGTGTGTGTGTGTGTGTCTCAAAAATAAATATTAAAATAATTAATAAAAACCTCTAGTGACACTTTCATTTAATAGTTTTTGAGGGCTTGTTGTGTGCCCTCATTATGGCAAATGCTGCTCGTTAACTCTTACAGTGCCTCTTTCTTCTAGGTAGTGTTACTCCTTTTTGTGGTTAAGAAAACGAAGGCATAGAGAAGAGTTCAAGCCAGGTACTGGAGCAGTCGGTCAGGCCTAGGCAGTCTTACTTCAGAGGAGAGTGCTGCAAGGGGTTTATTTTTGCAGCTTCAGTGTGTGGATTTTAGGTCCTTTATGTAGACAGGAATTGATCCTGGAGGCTGACCTACAATTTCTCTGTATATAAAAGTAACAGTATTTGTAACTACTGTGACCACATTAAAAACAGTTTTTATAGGAAAATGATGAATAGGGAAGTGTTGAGTGCCTGAACAGAAGAGGCATTCACCTATAGTTTTATTAATTGTATCAATGAAAGTATGATTTATATACAAGATGAATTATTAAGAGTAAGCTTTTAATAAGAGATAAGTTTAATAAGAATAAACTTTTTAAGAGATAAACATAGGGTTTATAGTGCCGGAAAACTATTCTTTAAAGTGGTGTTTCTCAGACTTTGTGGTGAAACATTAGAATGATCTGGTGAACCTCTTAAAACACAAACTCCTGCACCAGCCTCTCAGAGATTCTGGGTTAAGTAGGTCTGGGGTGGGGCCCAAAAATGTGCATTTCTAACATGCTCCAACATGACACTGATGATTTCCAGTTAATAAGTTTAGTAAGGAAACAAATACTAGTGGTGGCTGTCCAGATTGTTGGCTTGAAGTGAAACTGGTTTTTGAACACTATCTTTTGATAAAAAGAACTAGGATTTTTGGAGACATAGTTGACTCCAGGGCTGGGACAGGGAGCCTGGAACATCTTGTAGTGCTTGAAATTCAGGAAATGATCAAAAAAGTTGAGGGTCCTGGTTGAAGGCACACAGGAGCCAACTTGAAGGAGCTCCTAATGGCCAAAGTTGGAGCAACAAAATGAATGCAAAAACATTATATAAACCCAAATTGAGGATCATCAGACAGAATAAGTGACCATTACTTTTCAAAAAAGTGTCAAGGTCACAAAGACTAAAAGGTCACAAAAGACAAGAAACTATAAATTACAGATTGAGGAACTGTCTCAGTTTGGAGACGCAAGAGAACTAACAATTAAATGCAATATGAGATCCCAGGTTGTACCTGGAACAGAAAAACAACATTAATAGAGAAACTGGTGAAATTTGAACAGTCTGTAGTTTAGCGGATAAAAACCAATGATTCTTGGTTTTTATAATTGTACTTCAATTTTATGAGATGTTGACTTTGGGAGAAACTAGATAAAGGATGTAAGAGAACTCTGCAATATTTTTGCAACTTTTCTGTAAGTTTAAAATTAGTTCAGGGGGTGCTTAGCTGTCTGTCAGTTGGTAGAGTGTACAACTGTTGATCTTGGAGTTGTGAGTTTGAGCCCCACATTGGATATAGAGATTATTTAAAAATAAAATCTTAAAAAATATATATCATTAGGGTGCCTGGCTGGCTCAGTCATTAGAGCATGTGACTCTTGATCTTGGGGTTTTGAGTTCAGGCTCCATGTTGGGTGTAGAGATTACTTACACCTCTTTAAAAAAAATAAAATGTATTCAAAATAAAAAGTTTAATACAAATGTGTTGACTTAGTGTAGATAGTAAAGGTGATTAGCGGAGTTGAGCTAAAACTGGGAATCCATTAGTGTACCCAAATATTAGCAAACTCTTTGATCCTTTGTGCTTTGCTTACTGCCTGTGCTTAGTCCACCCAAATCTGAACTACAAGTCAGAGGAGTTGGGAGGGACTAAGAAGGGTAAAAAGGATAAGAAGGAAAGGAAGTTTCTTTACTCAGAAAATATGTATGATATTTGAACTGTTCCAGGCATTTAGTCCTTAGTTAAGAAACAGTTACCTTAGGAAGTAATTGGAGTACTTTTTTTTTTCTTTCTTTAGTACTTTTTCAAATTCCCTTTCAAATATATGAAAGTACCAATTAATAGAAATACTGGGAAGTTGTGGGAAATTGTGAAGATAATACTAACATATTATGACAACAAATATGGTACAGAGGAGTGGGCAAGACTTAGAAAGCCTTAGAAATTTAGTTTGAAATAGAGACAAATGGCTGGTATAAGTATAGAAATACCTAAGCTTGGCACTGAGTCTCACTATTGAATGACTCATGTTAACCTTAAAGGTTTGACTGCTGGTGTTTGAAATTGAAACTGTAACAATTTGAAGGATGGATTTTGGTCCATTAGGGCAAGGTCAGTTGAAATGTACCAATAAATGCCTAAAGCAGTTGTTCCCCTTTAAGGTATGCTAGCAATCCATACATACACCTGTTTTATCTGTCAGTTCCTGGGGTGAGAGGAGAACACTCTGCAGCTGTTTTCTAACTCAGGATCGAATTTTTTTTTCTAACTAGATTAGAGCTAGTTCCTCACAAAACAATCTGAAGACTTCTTTAAGGAGCATTTATTTTCATAATAAATTTTGAACAGAATTAGTTTAGATTATGTGAACTTAAAAAGAAGTTCCTTTTTATGCCCATACTCCTTAATCTCCTGTCATCTAAATTCTAAACTAGTTACAAAATATGAAACTCAAAAGATTTGAGTTTATGTGTGAAATGTATCAGAGATATTGTCTTCTATAAAAAATAGACATTTTTGATTATTGGTTAGCCTTAGAATATAATATTCCATGGGAAAAAATATTCAAAATAGGAATTCAGGGTTTAAAGCATTTACATTTTTTGTTTTGTTTTTTTTTTTAATGTTTGAGAGAGAGAGACATCCTGAGCATGAGTGGGGGAGGGGCAGAAAGCTAGGGAGACAGTCTGAAGTAGGCTCTAGACTCTGAGCTGTCAGCACAGAACCCGACACAGGGCCCAAACCCACGAACCTTGAGATCATGCCCTGAGCCAAAGTCGGACACTTAACCGACTGGGCCACCCAGGTGCCCTTGTGTTTCTGTCTTTTGATTTTATGTATCATGTGGAGAGTTAGCTAAGGCTGTAGTCTGAGGGATATGTTTTCCTGGAGAAGTCACCCCAATCCTGACTCAGTCTGAGACTTAGATTATCATATGATAAAAAGAATGAGACACTTCTTATCTGTCAAAGGCAGATTTGAGCTTGCTTCCTAACATCTATTCAGGAAATAGTGAAGAATAAAATATAATCAAAATATTTAATGAAGGTAATTAGTATGTATTAAGCTGCCATTATTAGTAGATATACATTTCAGTGGATTAAATAGAGTTGCATTTTCATTTTTCAGTTAAAGTGCTGTTTTCTAAATTTTCTTCCAATAAAGTTTCAGGAAGAATTATAAATTTACTTTAGTTCTTACCAAAAAACCTGATTTGTGTTTTTCATTTGTATGACATTTATGCAGTGGAGAAACTTTAAACTTTGGCTTTTAAAACTGTTGTTGGTTAAAAGATTTGTTTGAAAACCTTGCTTTTTCTGTGGGCCTTCCAGAATTTCCTAGGAACTCTACATGCAATCTTTTTATATCTCTCTGAAGGCATTTAGCCTTTACCCAAAGTATGGTTTCCTTTCTGGATTCCCTAGACACATAGAAGTCCTGTAAGATTTTCTCTATGTATCCATAGTTCGTGGCTTTGGGTCTAGTACATGGTTGTTTTCCTCAGGAACTTAAAAAATTACGTTTAATCAGAGTAATTAATGGTGGTTCTCAAGGTATTTTCAGTATTTCTACAAGCCTAATAGTAATCATATTTACTTTAAATCAGCTACTTTTTTAAATTTTTTTTTTCAACGTTTATTTATTTTTGTGACAGAGAGAGACAGAGCATGAATGGGGGAGGGGCAGAGAGAGAGGGAGACACAGAACCGGAAGCAGGCTCCAGGCTCCGAGCCATCAGCCCAGAGCCCGACGCGGGGCTCGAACTCACGGACCGCGAGATCGTGACCTGGCTGAAGTCGGACGCTTAACCGACTGTGCCACCCAGGCGCCCCTAAATCAGCTACTTTTAACTTAAGCTAATAATGGAATTGAGGAAGGAAACAAATCCAGAATATCTAAATCTTTCCAACTTGATGATAGAGGAATTTTGACTATTTATCTGTAATTTAAAATACTGAAAGTTTCTTAACCAGGGCCAGTAACACTATCTTCTTTCTTTGTTAGAAGTTCTGATTGGCAGATTGACATTGGCAGATGTCTAATAAATTTTTTTAATGTTTATTTTATTTTTGAGAGAGAGAGAGAGAGTGTGAGCAGGCAAGGGGCAAAAAGAGAGGGAGACAGAATCCGAAGCAGGCTCCAGGTGCTGAGCTGTCACCACAGAACCCAACGTAGGGCTTGAACTCCGGAACTGTGAGACCATGACCTGAGCTGAAATCAGACACTTAACTGACTGAGCCACCCAGAAGCCCCAGATGTCTAATTAATAAAAATGAGAAAATGAAATTATTACAGGAATGCTGATTGTTTAGACATCCTTCCAAAATGAGATCTGAGGAAGGGTGTGCTAGGAATAAAAATTGCATTTGGTAGTAAAATGATTGGGAACCATTAACACGTAATGGTTTTGAACTACGTCAGATTCTTTTGGGAGTCTAAAAATACCTCTTTCTAGGAAAAAAACACATGTGTACATAAAACATTTGTATGTAATTTCAGTGGATGCAGGACCCCCTAAACGTATCCTAGATCTTACTGTGTGAAAGTGGAAAATTGCGATAGGTGATTTTCTCCACCCCTACCTCAGTATATACACACTGTTGAAGAGCAGCAAACAGCTCATATGTAAGAAGAGGCTTCTTAAAGCTTAACTGTTCCTACTTCAAAAAGGCTGTGTCTTATAGTAGCTAGGAGTACAGGCTGTGGAACCAGTCTTCCTGGATTCAAATACTTATTTTTCTGCAGTGACCTGTGTGACCTTTGCAAGTTGCTCAACCTTTCTGTTTCCTTACCATAAAATTGATTATTCTAAGGATTACATGAGTTAATACACGTAAAATGCTCAGAAGAGACAATGGCACTCGGCGTTAGATATTGTTAGTAAGCATTATTATCTTACAGAGGATTACTATTGAATACCTGGCCAAGTGAGGTTCTCTGGGCTACAACTTACTTAGAAGAAGGGTTCCTTTTTCTAATTTAGTACAAAAGCACCATATGAAATAATGTCCCTGCAAAACGATGCATGTCTTTATGGGAGTATTCCTAGGTAAACTTTCTTTTCCATATCAGTATTAGGTAGGTCTCATTTCTGTGAAGAGAGAGTTGTTTACAATTTTATAAGAAAAACTAAGATCTGTATCCTTCTGTAAGGCTTTTTTTGGTCCTCAGTATATTAGCCACCCTCTGGGCAAAGTAACTGCTGCGCTCTTCTGGTCCACAATGTGAAATTTTGGTTCTGCCTATTAGTCTCTTTTTCTAGCCCATTAGTATTTCCACTCTAATCTTTTTAAAAATTATAACATTGAATAGAGATTCTGTAAGCAATTAGGTTTTATGATACAGTGAACCTTGTGCCTCCAAAGAGTTAAAAAAATATTTGTGACAATATTTGAAATGTTCTGTATACCCTTCCCAATCCCATCTCCTTTTCTCTCCCATCAAAAGTAACAATTCTCCTTGTGCTTGTTGTTTTCTTTTTAGCTTTATTGAATATTTATTCCTAAATAATATATTGAAACTTGATGTAAATGAAAATGTATAAGTTTGTGTGTGGGAGGGTTCTACTACTTTCAGTTTTTTTAGGTTAATATTCTTGAGTTTCATCTGTGTGTGTATATGTACGTAATACAGGCATACTTTGGAGACTAGTGAAGATTTTTTACCTACCACTGCAGTAAAGCATATATCTCAATAATGTAAGTCAAATCAGATTTTTGGTTCCAGTCCATATAAAAGTTATGTTTATACCTTAGTACGTTAATGATGCAATAGCATTATGTTTTCTTTAAGTGTACATACCTTTATTGCTAAAAAATGCTAACCATTATTTGAGCTTTTAGTGAGTCATAATCGTTTTGCTGGTGGAGGGTCTTACCTTTATTTTTTTAATATAATTGATTGTCAAATTGGCTTACATACAACACCTAGTGCTCATCCCAACAAGTGCCAGGAGGGTCTTACCTTGATGTTGATGGCTGCTGACTGATCAGGGTGGTGGTTACTCAAAGTTGGGATGGCTATGGCAATTTCTTAAAAAACAACAGTGAAGTTTGATGCATCCATTGATTCTTCCTTTCATGAATGATTTCTTGGTAGCATGTGATGCTGTTTGGTAGCATGTTACCCACACTAGAACTTCTTTTCAGCACTGTAGTGAATCCTCTTAAACTGGGCCACTGCTTTATCAGCAAAGTTTATGTAATATTCTATATCTTTTGTTGTCATTTCAACAATCTTCGCAGGAGTAGATTGCATCTCAAGAAAGCATCTCTATGGATTGCTTTGCTCATCCATAAGAAGCAACTCCTTCATCCATTAAAGTTTTATTATGAAATTACAGCAGTTCACTCACATCTTCAGGCTTTACTCCTAATTCTAGTTCTCTTGCTGTTTTCTACCACATCTACAGTTACTTCCTCCACTGAAGTCTTGAACTTTCAGTCATCTGTGAGGATTGGGACCCACTTCCAGAATCTTGTTAATGTTGATATTTTGGCCTCTTCTCATCAATCAGGAATGTTGTTAATAGCATCTAAAATGGTGAATCATTTCCAGAAGGTTTTCATTTTACTTTGCCCAGATCCATCAGAGGAATCACTCTCTGTGGCAGCCATGGCCTTACAAAACATACTTTTGAAATAAAAAGACTTGAAAAATAATAGTAATAATAAGACTTGAAAGTCTAAGTTACTCCTTGATTCATGGACTGCAGAATTGACATTGTGTTAGCAAGCATGAAAGTAACGTTAATCTCATTGTACATATTCCTCAGAGCTCTTGGGTGACCAGGTGCATCGTTAATGGCCAGTAATATTTTGAAAGAAATCTCTTTGAGCAGTAGGTCTCAACAGCGGGCTTAAAATATTCAGTAAGCCATATTGTAAACAGATGTGCTGTCATCCAGACTTTGTTCCATTTATATAGGAAAGACAGAGTAGCTAGCATAATTCTTAAGGGCCCTAGGATTTTTGGAATGGGGGAAAAAGAAGCCTTTTGCTTCAACTTCAAGTTACCAGCTGCATTAGTCCCTAACAAGAGAGTCAGCCTGTCCTTTGAAGGTTTGAAGCCAGGCATTGATATTTCCTCTCTAGCTGTGCAAGTCACAGATGGCATCATCTTCCAATAGAAGGCTGTTTTAATCTACATTGCAAACCTGTTGTTAGTGTGACCACTAAGTAAGTTAGCTGGATCTTCATTAAGTAAGTTAGCTGGATCTTCGGGTTCACTTGCTGCAGCACCTACACCAGCACCCGCTGCTTCACGTTGCACTTTGATCTTGCGGAGACGGCCTCTTTCCTTAAACCTCTTGAGCCAACCTCTGCTAGCTTCAGACTTTCCTCGTGCAGCTTCCTCACCTCTCTCAGCCTGCATAGAATTAGACAGTGAGGATTTTGCTCTGGACTGGGCTTTGGCTGGAGGGAATGTTGTGGCTGGTTTGATCTTCCCTCCAGAGCACTCAGACTGTCTCCGTATCAGCAGTAAGGCTGTGTCACTTTCATAGCTCTTGTATGTTCACTGGAGCAGCATTTTTCATTTTCTTCCAGAACTTTCTTCACTTTCACAACTCTGCTGTTTGGTGCAAGAGGCCTGATTTTCAGCCTGTCTCAGCTTTCTACATGCCTTTCTCAGTGAGCTTACTCATTTCTAGCTTTTGATTTAAATGAGAGATGTGCAACTCTTCCTCTCACTTGAACATTTAGGGATCATTGTATGATTATTAATTGGCCTAATTTCAATATTGTTGTGTCTTAGGGAATAGGGAGGCCTGAGGAGAGGAAGAGAGATGGGGAAACAGCCAGTCAATGAAGCAGTCAGAACACACACAACATTTATTAAGTTCAGTGTCTTACATGGGTGTGGTTTCTGGCACCTCGAAACACTTACAGCGGTGACATAAAAGATCACTGATCATAGATCACTGTTACACATATGATAATAATGAGAAAGTTTGAAATATTGTGAGGATTTCCAAAATGTGACACAGAGACATGAAGTGAGCAAATGCTGTTGGAAAAATGATAGTGATAGACTTGCTTGATGCAGGGTTGCTGCAAACCTTCAATTTTTAAGAAATGCAGTATGTGAGAAGCACAGTAAAGGAAAGTGCAATAAAACAAGATATGCCTACCTCGATTTGTTTATCCATTTTACCATTCATTGTCATTTTGGCTGTTTGGCTGTTACACGCAGTACTACCGTGAATATTTACATTCATGTTTTCAAATGCAGATGTGCAAATTTTCTGGGTTATATACCTAAGAGTGGAATTACAGAGTTCTAGGAAATGCACACCTTCAGCCTTATTAGATAATGCCAAATTAATTCCAAAAGTGGTTGTACTAATTTATGCTCCTATTGTTAGAGTGTAAGGATTCAAGTTATTTGTATTTACTATTTATGTTTATTGGGCACATAAACATGAGTACTTCTCTGACACATAGTACTTTGTAGGTGGCTGTGTAGTTGTTCCATACAACCTTATTTACTTGGGTAAATAAAAAGCCAAAAAGCCCTATTCTCAGGGATTTTATGTTTCAGTACAGACAAATGGCTAAAATGTTTACTATATCAAAATGGAAACAACAAAGCAAGGAGAGGGGACGTTATCTCGTCTGCTCTTGGATCTATATGGGGATTCGAGACTCAGGGGATGAAGTACCACTCCGAGGCCCTGGGCTTTATTTAGTGGTCAGCATAAACAGAGATACAGGTATGATGAGCTTGGTTGGGCCTGATGCTTTCAAGCTGATAATGTCAGTGAAGCTGTGGGTGGGGGGTGGGAGTGGAGTTTGAGAATCTTGCCAGGAGCATTTCAGGAGGCCCTCTTCACCTATCAGTGGTAAGGCTTAGGAATGAGGGAAGAGGCTGGTGATAAGTAATCTTACTCTGAGCACTTAGTGCTTTGGGGTCCCTTTTTGACTCTTGGCCCATAGTGGTTTAGAGGATCAGAGGAGGGGCTGTCTTGTCTGAAACATGAGGAAAACTAGAGTTCTTGAAATCAGGAATACTTGGGTCTCTAGTGCTTTGTGGACTCTTGAAGTTGAGAAATGAAGGTTGGGGGAAGGGTGGGTTTATTTTGAGTACTTGGAGCTTTAGGTCTGGCTCTTGACACTGCCAGTGGAGACATGGAGTCCTGGGGGAGGGGTGGTTTTACCGAGAGTGTGCAGTCCCCATTGTCAGACTTGTTGATTTTTGCCAGTCTGGTGGATGTGGAATACTGTCTTGTGCTTTCAATTGCATATTCCCGTTTCGTGCCAAAAATCCACAATTTCTTATCTTTTTAGTGTTAGACTTAGCCATATAACTCTACTAGTGACTTTTATGTTGAGCCCCACGATTGTGTGGCTTTATTCATTTGTTCCATGTACTAGACTGCAAGGTTTCCCAATTCAATAACTGAAACTTACTCTGGTGCTCTTGTCAGTGGACCCTCAGGTGTTCAGTGTTGTCACCATAAAGGTTAAGTCAGGATCCCTGCGTCCCTTCTGTTCACTTCGAATGAGGAGCTGAATTGGTAGCCCGCACCCATGCATTGTTACCTAACCTCAAAAAGTACATCAGTATATTTACTGACTTTCTCACCTCATCTGGGGCTCCCATCAGAATAGGAGCCCTGTATTGCAGCACTGTCAGAAACTCTTCAGTTACCTCTTAAACTTGCCATTTTAAAATCTGAGTATCACAGCTACCGTTGATAGTCTGTAAGGAAGATGCTTCGGCCAAACCACAACTAAGGCTTTCACGCCTCTGCTTTTCAGGCCAAATCTTTATATAGTCTTAGCACTCACACCTTTCCCTGTGTCTCTTACTGCTCTCACAGGATCAAGCCTCAGAACTCACAAAACACTGCAGAAAAACAAGGTATATGTTGTACTCTGGCACATAGTACTTTCTAGGTGGCTATGCAGTTGTTCCATACATCCTAGTACCCGACCTTATTTATTTGTTGCATTCAGTGTCATGAAGGAGTATAAAAATGATGATAGTATCTATAAATTCCAACTTATTTTCTAAATATTTTCCAAGAATTGCTCAGGACTATTGCTCAGGACTATACCTGACTTGCCTTATTAAACATTATAATGCGCATAAACCTATAAAGATAGATGTGGGTAATAAAACCTGTCCCTCGTGGTTTCTTTTTCAGTCTTCAAAAGGATTGCCTCCAACTTCCTATAGTTAGCTTTTAACAATATTTCCTGATGATTTTGTAAGCATTTTCCTGGATGGATTGAAGTCTTTTGTAGAAAGGCTGTCACCATTGTTAATGTTATCCCACACATTACAGGAATATCATATATGTCACCCATTTCACAGAAGAGATACACAAGAAATCTCAAAGTTTTACCAGATTAAACATGATTATACAGACTTTATTATTACTAAAATGCAAAAGGAGTTAGCAAAAAGAAATCTAGTCCTAAGAATACTAAGCTAATACAAATCTTAAATGAGCCAAAACCCTTCCTAGTGCCCAAAATAAGCATAACTCCCAACAGATACATTGGTTTGAACCCATATAAAATTGTCATGGAGAAACCCACAAGACAATTCTCATCCACCTTGACTGGCTCAAATGATTTCCAAATGCATGTTTCTAATAATATTGTGAGCAACTCAAAGCCCATATGAGTCGTCTGAAGTTTTATCATTTACAGGTATGTGAAGCATTTCCAGACCCTCCAACCAACTCAACATCAGCTACTTCTCTGTGTCCTGATTAAGGTCCTCCCAAGAAAGACTTCATTGGATCCACGCTCAAGAGGACTCTACCAGGTTTTCCTGACCCCCCTCCATCACTGTAAAGTGCCAAGGCATTAAGACTTGGGTACCTGTGTTACAACAACAAGTGCCAGCGCCCACAAAAGACCCATTGGACCTGTCAGCTCCTCTGTTTCACCAAGCAGACGTAATAATTTACCAGCAAAGCAGAGTAAGCCAAGTGCCTCTGCATGATACCACCAGCTGATAACACACAAGGAGAAATAACTAATTTAGACTAGAGCCCCATCTTTTCTTGAGAAGCTGGGATTTCAAGGAACTATTCTGAGATCTGTGCTGCTAATAAGCGACTGACAACGTTATAGACGAAATCGGTCCCTGGGTTCAGAGACTGAGTTGCAATTGAGTGAAAAACAGACGACGAAATCTTGAAGAATTGCACGGAGGTGCAAGCCAAATTTAACTCTGGTTGCCAAGTATTTTCAGACTGAGAAATTGCTAAACCAGACCTGTAATAGGACTGGTTATTTGGGTATCTGTGTCATTGTTGCCTCTTACTGTTACATTGCTTTCTGTGTTGTTTTTCTAGGCCCAGATGTTCTCAGATAATTCACATTGCCCTGACTGTGGACAACAGTGGTTCCCTAGTTTAGAACTAGGCCATTGGTTGTACCAGACTGAACTTGTTGAAAATGAATGTTACCAAGTATTCTTAGACCGTATTAACAGAGCTGATTATTGCCCTGAGTGTTACCCTGATAACCCTGCTAATAGAAGTCTTGTTCTTCCTTGGTCTTTCCCACTTGAGTGGGCTCCCCAAAATCTTACCAGATGGACCTTTGAAAAAGCTTGCCACCCATTTCTTCTGGGTCCTCCACTGGTTAGAAAAAGGATCCATGACTCTAGAGTAGCTGGTTTTAACCCTGCATTGCAGTTAATCTTGACCAGAACAGATAAAACCTTGAACAAAAAACTTGGCCAAAACAAATAACTTCTTAAACATTCAAAATCATGGAGACTCTAGAGTTTTGTACTCGTAGCCCAAGGAAGATGGAAAAAAGACTCCTTTCTAAATATGATATAGACCGTCACTACCTTGGGGACCTGTTTATTAAATTGTTGGATCTGCTCCCATGGTCTACACATATTTTGTTCAGCATGAATTTAGTCAGTATTCCAGCCAGACCGTTCATCTAGAACCAGTCTAATCCATGTTCCCTATGTTTTGGAATTCGCTTACCCCTCCTAGAAAGCTCCACAGCCTTATTGTGGACATATGACAGGGTAGTCCTGGAGGAGAGGCCCTATACTGTATGTACCATAATGATACTTCTCGTGATAACTTTTGTGGGAAAGCATCCCTAATAGCTGGATTGTAGATTATTCCAGTAAAACAGCTAGATATTTTGATAAGAAACTACATTGTTCTAAATTCCATCTCTTATACATTAACCCATGGTAACACTTACATAGGTTATACAAAAACGTGCAGAAATACCATTATCTATATTCACTTGGCTCTGCATAAGCAAAGACTATCCTGTCTTTGTGGTGACTGAACTTAGAATGTCTTCCCCTGGAAATGGAAAAGTACTTATACTATGATATGAGATAGATGATGAAAGGCGGTATCAAGCTTGACTCCATAGATACTATGAACAGTCTAGGGGAAGCATCTCTCTCAGAACTAAGAATGTTTTGCTGGACATTGACCACATTCTGGTCTTCACTTGTTTATGAGAATCATGGAACCATAGTATGGGAGAAACGTAGAAAAATCTGTTGAAAACATCTCAGAGGCCACTGAACAATTGTAAAATCCCTCTCGAGATACTAGATAATTCAGTGCTTGTGTAGCGGCTCAACAATGTTCGTAAGGTCCCAGGCTCTTTCTGTTCTTCCCCCCTGGGATCCTTATGGAAGCTTTTTGTCCTTATAGTTGTTTCCCCAGTGAGTACAGTGTGGCTGTTGCTGTTACAGACATTTCATTCCCAATCAAAGGCCGGAAGTAGGATACAGAATGCTTTTTCCTTTCAAGTTTTTTTTATTTGGGGAAAAAAATATTTCTCCAAAGTCCCTTGCAGATTTTCATCTTAAATCTCATTAGAAGGTACTGGTTCACAAGAGAGCCTGAGAGGCCTGGCAAAGGGGAATGGGGTGAGCAATGCCTGGGTAAGATATATTGTGTCCCCTAATAAAATCAGGGCTCTTTTAGGAAGGGATAAGCAAGGAATGGCTATTGGTATGCGACAAATGCCTACCACATGTTGTGCAACCTGAAGTTGTTATTCTGTATAAAGGATGTACCCTGGAGATCTACCCTGTATCTGCCTTATGTCTATCAAAATGGAACTTCTCTCTTGTTACATTGCTGAATAAAGTGTGTGGACTGCTATATTGAGTGAAGACTAGTTAGTTTATCATTAACCCTTGGTTAATAACTCCCTTCACTATCCTAAAGCTCTTTCTAAAAAGTGAAGTTTTATTTAGAGGTATTGCTTTTGATCAATATTATTGTCGCCTAAATGTTTTCAGACACATACTGACAAACACTTTACATATGTGCAATTTTAAGTATCGGCAAAATGTTTTAACCAAAGATGGTTTTAACTAATGTCTCCTTTAAATAGTAGAAAAAAATGAAATGGATATGTACTGTTGATTTTCAGACTAATACCTAGATGAGCTTGTGAAGATATGCACATTTCTTGATCTCACAGAAATTTTGATTCCTTAGGTTGCTCTTGGGGCCCAGGAATCTGCATTTATAAATAGTGCTGCAGGAGATTCTTATGCAGGTGCTGTATGGATACTTTGAGAATTACAGTGGCAGCACCTCTGTGGTGTTTAGTTATCTGGCTTTAAAAGGAAGGAAACTGAGTACTCACAATACTGCATGGTAGTGATAATTATTGTATTTTGCTAGTGACATTTAAAGAGGTTTCGTGTCAGACTGAAGGTTGCTGTTGATATTTCTGGTTATAAGTCAGTCACATTTTTCTCGAAGTACAAATATGTTCTAAAATTAATTCTCAAGACAAATGATCTAGAGGGTTATCCAACATTTTAGATTATGTGA
The DNA here is from genome assembly GCF_022079265.1 of Lynx rufus. Taxonomy (NCBI): domain Eukaryota; kingdom Metazoa; phylum Chordata; class Mammalia; order Carnivora; family Felidae; genus Lynx; species Lynx rufus. The sequence goes on along the minus strand of NW_025814829.1, from coordinate 35,572,253 downwards.
GCCGAATTAATCTACTTCCATACTGTGGCAGAGTTGATACTGCTACTTCTATATAATGGTGGCCATTTTAAAAATGACTTTTATGAGTACTTCCTGTTATTTGATGGCAGACTTAGGAGTGGAAAGTTAAAAGAAACATGCTGGGGTAGCCTGGGAAAGAAATATCTACTGAAGAGGGGGGTATCTTGGGTTGTGGGTGACTGAGTTAAGATCTCTAAGTGATAGGAGAAGGAAGCCCAGGCAGGCAGGAAGGCATAAAAGAATTGCGTGGAATCCAGAGTATGTGGCAATCAGCATGCTACATATATCTGTAAGAGTGAGATGAGCCATATGCCCTTCCGTCTCTTCGGTCTTTGACAGCCCTTGATTCTCCATGGAATCTTAACACAACTTGAAAATTGCTTATTACGGAGGAAAAACAATGGCCTTTTCAGCCAGTTGACCTGTGTTCATCTTCGAATTCTGGCACTGTTAAATGACTTTGGGCATTTTAACCTCTCTCTTCAGTTTCTTCATCTGTCAAATAGTGCAGTAATAACCTACCTCATAGTGTTCTGGGGTTGAATGTGATAATATATGCCAATCATACGGCACATAGTAAGTCTTTAGGACTAGAAAAAGTATAGGAGAACAGGTAGAACTCAAAAGTGTAGGGATAAGGATAGAGTCTTAATTTTAGAACTGGGATTAAATCCAATTGTTAGAGCTCAATCCTGAATTACCAAAAACTTCTTAAGTCCCTTCCAATGAAGGACTCCCTTGATCTTGGTACTGAGGTTGATGTTGTAGTTGAGTCCAGTGGTGTTAGGTATAAAGATTAAGAAGCCTACGGGGATGGATGCTCTCAAGGAAATCCTTGTCACATTTTTTAGGCCCGTTTACAGTCATAATTGTGGTAGATGTAATTGCTGTGTGATTTGTTCTATCACCTGAGACTTTCCACAACACTAAAATAAGCAGTTTGAGAAAATTTGAAGGGTATGTGCAGAATCACCCAGGTCATATGTGCTAGAGTCACAATTCAGACCTAGATTCAGGGTACTTTGCAGTATGTTCACTACAAGTTTTTTTTTTTAGTGTCACGGTTAAAAGCTTGGGTCCCACCGTCAGATTGAGTTCAAATCCTGACTCTGCCTTTACTAGTTGTGTGTTCTTGGGTAAGGTTCTTAACCTCTCTGTATGTCCATTTCCTTGTCTGTAAAATGGTAATAAGACTATTAATCCATACATCATAAGACTGTTGTGAAGATTAAATGAATTAATACATGAAATGCTTTGGATGCTGCTCGGCATAAAGAAGACACTCAATAAATGTTAGCTATATATTTCTGTTGTAGATGTTTCATATGTTGTAGCCATGGCAGAAGTATATATTACTTGAGGGCCAAGAGAACCTGATTTTTATCCCTAGAGCCTAAAATGACAGGATTCATTAAAATAAAAGTGTTTAAAGGCAGAAAAAGGTACATATACTTAATTGGGCCCGGACTACCATACATTTGTCATGATGGCATTTATGTCTAAATTACCATCCTAGATTGACTGACTGATAACTCTTGTATCTTGGCTGCTAGGCTTCTAATTCATATTCTCTCTCCCTCCTCCTCCCCCCCCCCCTTATTTACCACTTAGTGTTGCAGATGCCAGTGCTTCCTGGTACTTGCCTCTTCCTTCTTCCCCAGGTCTCTAGGTCTCCGTCCCCTCCCCTCACTGGTTCCCATAGAGGTTACAGGATGAATAGAGGTTGGGTGAGGTCTTGCTGCTCTCCCAGCCCTGATTTTCTTCTCAACGGCAGCTTTTTCTTGTCCTGTCTCCTTTCAACTGGTTATGACAAAGTGCATGGGAGGCTGTCGTTGAAGTATACCTCTGTAACACAAATTCATTGCTTGTGAGCTCAAAGAGTTACCATTACAGGCTTTGCCTTTTGATTTTTTTCCTCACAGAGCTGATCCATTTTATTACTCATTTAACAAAAGTATTAACTACATCGAACATATAGAAAAATCCAGAAAATAACACTCACTAGGTACTCAGATCTAAAATACGTTAACATTTTGCCACATTTGCGTCCATTGTTTTGTTTTTTTTTTCAAGATACAGTTGACACAGTTGAGACCCATTCTTGTCCTCCTCCTATTCCTGCCCTTCCCTCAGCAGAAGCAAGCACCAAATGGAAGCTTATGTGTATCCTTTCTGTTCATGTGTTTAATTATTTTATATCTGTTTAAGCAGTGTACAGAACAATAAAAGAATTGACTGCTTTCAAAATTTTATTATTCAGTAACAGTAACATTTATACATAAATGTGATGTGCACCAATTTGTAGAGTTTCTCTTCGACACTTAATTTTGTATGTTGGAGTCTGCTGAAGTTGGTTGTATTGCTGCAGTGCAAAGGTCATGCGTTACCAGACAATGAATACATACCCATCAGTCACCATTACCATTGGTGCAATGAGATGGAACAGAAAGGATACATCTTAAAAGAACACAAGGCGGCCACATCTGCAGAGGAAGCAGTGAGGCAAATTCGTGTCCTTGTTTACAAAAGTCCCAGGATGTGGAAATTAAGGAAGGCATCCCTCAGCCTACCATCTGGAGCATTTTCCATAAATGGAGACTAATCTGTTTAACCTGTTGCAAGCCCGCATTGAGACTGTTAACGCAAATTGATACAAGTCTTGCTGCAGGTTTCAGGGTCACAGGGAAGTGCAAAAAGTGGAAAAATGGATCATAACCTCCACATATGTGGGACATTGAAAAACAACATTTTACAATGGAACTTTTCAGGGATTCACTGAAAGTAAATCTTTTGTGCCACGTGAAGCACACAGGTCTTCATCAGTTCCTTTTTGCCAGAGATCCATCAAATGGAAATGATGGTATAATCATGGACACAATGATGGAATGGTTTTTCCCACAGCTGCAAAATCTCCAACATCCCCATTTTCCATCAGGATGAGGCCCTGCCTCACTTCCATTATGCAGTCCAGAGTTTCTTAATGTACACATTTCATGGCATGGATTGGATAATGCTCAAAAAGTTGACCTGCCTCTGGAATATTGGTCTCCAGATCTCCCACCATGTGACTTCTTGTGAGGATGTGTCAAGAACCCCTGTGTTTGTACCACTTCTTGTAGCATTGAGGGAATACCATTTCAGCTATGAACAGTGTGATATGTTTGTTACAAAGGGCCTAAATGAAATGGGCTACAGGAATGTGTGCCTTGTGACAAGAAAGGTATTTACTGAGCAGTTTTAAGATTAGAGAAATCCCTGTAATGGTTCCTTTTGCAGAGTGTTTATTGGCTGCATCCTAGTTAGCAAGTAATACATTTTTGAAAGCGTTCAGTTCTGTCTGTTGGAAACCAAATTAATTGAGGGTATCCTACATGCAATAAAATGTACAAATTTTAATTTTGATGACAAACGTTAACTACCTTAATAAAGATACGAAACACTTTACTAAACCCAGAAGCTTTCCTCATGCCCTTTTCCAGTGAGTACTCCTTCCCCCAGTAACCACTTCTATGTTTTCTGTCACTATAGACTACGGTAAATAACCATTTGCCTATTTTAGGACTTCATATAAATGGAATCATTTGGCAGATACTCCTATGTGTGGGTCTTTTTTCATTCACATTTCTTAAGATATATCCATGTCGTGGCTTGTATCAGTTCATATTTATGCCATTTGTTCTTCTTTTGAATCACTCTGTATAGTATAAGTTTGTTTCTTAACTTGTATGTAAAAGTTATAATACTGCACTTTTACAAATTTTTGAGATAGGTAATTCATTGGTTTAATTGCCATATATAATGTTACATTGTAAGAATATGCCACAGTTTTTTTTTTTTAATCCTCTTCCTTATTCATGGACATTTAGGTGGTCTCATTTTTTCCCTCATTTTAAACAATGCTGCCACAAATATCAGTGGGCACTTGAGGGAGAGTTTGTCTACGGCATGTGTCTAAAAGTGCAATTGCCAGTTTGTAGAATCTGTGTGTCTTGTCTTTACCAGATAATTGCCATATTGCTCTCCAGAATTGAATAGCAGTTTACCTCATTGCCAATAGGGTTTAAAACTCTCAGTGTATCCATATCCTCACCAACACCTGGTGTTGCCCGACTTGTTTGCCAGTCGGTGCTTGTAAAACGGTATTGTATGTCATTGTTTATTTATTTTGCATTTCCTTAACCACTCTTATTGATTCATTAGACTGCTAGGTTTCCTCTTCATTTAACAGTTTGTTCACCTCTTTTCCCCATTTATTTTTTCATAGCATTATCTGTCTCTTACTGATTTGGGGGAGTCTATGTATTCTGGATATTAATCCCTTGCTGATTTTATGTGTTGGCTGATATTTTTCTGGTCAGTGAATTTATGTTTTAACTTTGATTTTGATGATTTGTATAGAAATTAACATTTTAAAAATGTGATCACATTTGTCAGATTTTCCCTTTATGGCTTGTGTATTTTATATCTTGTTTAAGAAAACCTTGAGGTTATAAAGATATTTGGTATTTTCTTCTGAAAATTCAAAGTTTTGCTCTTTATACTTAGGTCTTTAATCTGAAATTGACTTTTGTGTCAGGTGGTATGTAGAAATCTTAACTTTTTTTCCCATTTGAGTTGTCACTTGTCCTCAAACTACTCATTAATGCGTTCTTTCTCTTTTGTCACTTAGCCAATTTCCTTTATGTATGTATGCATGTATTTCCTGGCTCTATATTCTGTATATTCTCTTTGTCTGTTCTTGCACCAATGCCCTTAATGTTCTTATTTCCTATAGGTTTATAATAAGTCTTGATATATCTGATAAAGATAGCCAGCCCCCCTCCTTCGGAATTACCTTAACTCTTCCTAATCCTTTACTGCTCTTTGTGAATTTTAGGGTCAGCTTGTCCATTCTGTAAGAAACAAAACAACAATCAAAAACTTGTCTTAAGATTTTGTTTTAATTTACAATGAATCCGTAGATTAGTTTGGAGAGAATTGACATTATTGGTTTAGAGTGTTACTGTCTATGCATGTAATATATTTCTCTACTTAGGTCTTTTTTATGTCCTTTAATAAAGTTTTATGCTTTTCTTTCTAAAGTTTTTTTTTTAGTACATTTTTATTGAGGTATAATTTACATAGCATAAAACTCACCCCACTCTATAAAGTTCTTGCATATATGTTGTTAGGTTTTTTTACCAGGTACCTTTTAATTTTTATTTTGAGATACCTTATGGTTATTGTGTGATAGCCTGTTTGCTTTCTAAAATTTTTGTCCTGGTGCATAGGAAAGTTTTACCCGTTGTTTTCTCGGTTTGGGCTGGCAGGAAAAAATTGTCTTAAGAAATCTGAAAAAGACTGAGGACCTTTTATTTTCTTTCATGAACTAGGATAGGAGAGAAACCCTCCTTGCAGCATATGATGGTAATGTGAAAAGGAGAGCTGGAAGCCCAGCCTCAGGCGATTGAAGAAGATAAAAGGGTGACAAGGAACTCTCCAAATCTTAGACGTGTTCCTAAATGTTCACACCAGCAGAAAGGAAGCCTGCCTCTAACTCCTCCCTTCCCTTCAAGTTTATAATTGGTACCACTGTATACATTCATGTATCCATTTATTTATTCGTATTATTTTTAATTAAAATACGGAGTTCTTACTCTACACTAGGCTAATACCATACATGTGGAATTAAAATGTTATTTTGTAAAATTAAATTTTACAAAAGAGTGCTGTGAAAAAGACATAAAGTTAGTTGGGTAGCCTTGCAACTAGGCTATCAATGTAACACTTTCTAAACCTCTTTTTCACATATATTTTTATATTTAGTCCTCATAGCAGTCCTTAGTCACTTTTACAGATAAGGAAAGTATTGTTCCTGACAAAAAATGATTTAACTATAAAATGATAGAACATTTTATTATGAGTTGCCTCTGATTTTGATTCCTTTTGTATATAGTTCATAGTAACTTCTACATGAGTCGTCTTTGAGCACTGCATGGAAAGGCATTGTATAAAGCGATCTAAAAAGAATACTGCGAGAAAACCACTAAAAAGGCAGTGACATAACTCCCGTGTTTATTTCCTACACCTGACACCAAGTCAGCCACCTTAGTTTGTAGGTACTCCCTGTGCATTGTTACTTAATAATGATAAGTGAAAGCTTCTAATAGGCTGAGAGATTGATATGGGGCAGAAACTGAAGACGTAAAGGAAACCTGCAATGATTAACTGAGCAGTGACTTAAATTTCTACTCTTAGAATTACTCTTCATTCCATTTTCAAAGAACTTCTCTTTAAGATTCTGGCCACTTGGCCTTTCTGATCCTTTCAACACAATGGAACATATTAGGAGATTATGGCATCCATGCAAGGTTAATAATCTGAAACTTTTTTTTCTACTTGTAGTTAAGGATTTGGTGATCCTCACTAAAACCAGAAAACATTTCTTCTTCACCAGAAAAGTTTCGAAGAGGAGCTACTACTCAGAGTAAACAGATTGAATAAATGAAGCTGAAATCGGCATTTCTCCCATGTATGAATAAAAAGTCATTTAATTCTTTTCATTTTATTTTAGTCACTATATATGCCTTGTTTCCTGGGTCCACGGGAAGCATGAGTCTGTTGGGACTTGGGACAAGAAGAAAACAAGACATCTTCACAAGAAAAAACAGACATTAACAAAAAGTATCCCAAAGTCTGAAGAGCTAGAACACAAACATGGCCGACAGAGGACTTAGGGATCCTGCAGAGGGTAAGACTAGTCTGTACAGCAGGTTCATGCTGTAGGAATCTAGACCTGTACTAAGATCTCAGGTGACTGAAACCTGAAGTTTGGAAGTAAAGAAGTTAGCTTAGTGGATTAATTTGTTATGATGATGATTCTTTTTTATTTGCTGAAGTCCACCATAACATCAGACCTGAATTATAAGGAAGGTTAATGTTTTAGAGACTCCAGTAGTAGGAACCCATAGTGTTAGAAAAATGCATGCATCTTAGAAGGGGATGGCAGACCAGTTTTTAGAGCTGTATTTTTTTTTTATATCAAGAAAACAGATGTGCCATCTGTTTAGAGATCTTTCAATTCTAGGGAAAGATGAAATTTAAAGTCTTCATCCTGCTTGTGTATATATATGTAAGAGCTATCAAACAGGCAAATTATGAAGTAGATATTTCAGAAGAGAAGGGCATATTTACTTAGGCCTTTTATTGAGGATATTTTAAAATATATAAAAGTAGAATACTATAATGAATTCCCATGAATTCAACATTTAGTTCCTTTTTTTTTAAGTCTATTTAAATTCCAGTTCATTTATACCAGTTAATAATTTACAGTGTAATAATTAGTTTCAGGTGTATAATATAGTTATTTCAACACCTAAATTTTTTTTAATATTTTTTTACATTTATATTAATTCAATTTTTTGTGAGAGAGATAGAGACAGAGTGCAAGCCAGAGAGGGACAGAGAGAGAGAGAGAGACACAGAATCCCAAGCAGGCTCCAGGTTCTGAGCTGTCTGCACAGAGCCCAAGATGGGGCTTGAACCCATCAACCTCGAGATCGTGACCTGAGCCGAAGTCGGACACTCAACCGACTGAGCCACCCAGGGCCCCCTCATCATCTAAATTTCAGTTATAACCTGTATAATGTTGATCTTGTTGCCTGCCATGGAATATTTAAATACGAATCCAAGGCATTATATCATTTAGTTTATATCTCTTAAAGATAGATTTTTTAAAGTAACTAAAATAGCATCATACATGGAAAATACATTAATAATTGTTCCTTAATATTATCACAAATTTAATCAGTATGTACACTTCTCCAGTTGTCTCAACATCTTTTTTTTTTTTTTTTTTTTTTGCCTCCTTAATCTTTTTTCTCCACAGCTGGTGTTTTTTTTGTTTTTTTTTTTCTTTATAATGGGCCACTCTCTGTATTTGATTGATTTATCTTTTAGGTTGCTTTTTTTTTTTTTTTTTTTTTTTTAGGCTTTACTATAAAAAATACCACACATACATAAGAGGAGAGAGAGAGAGATGAAATGAATCCCATGTTCCCATCAAATGGCTCCATCTGCTGCCAACATATTGTTTCATCTGTAGTTTCTCACTCTCCTTTATCACCCATATTCTTGAGGCAAGTTGTTGACATCGTGTAATTTTAGCCATGAATATGTGAATACTTACCTCTAAAAGGATGCTTTAAAAAATTATCACAATATATTGTACTTAAAGGATGACCAGTAATTCCTTAGTAAGAAGGAATATCTGGCATTCAAATTTTCCTGATTATCTCATAAATACTTTTCAATAATTGTTTGCCACTAGATGCAAACAGGTCACACATTGCCTTTGATTGGTGCATTTGGTCTCTTTCATTTCTCTAAATCAGTAGGGCATCCCTCCTTTTTTTCTTTCCTTGCCATTTATTTTTGTCTCTTGCTGTTATTAAAGTAACAGAAGTCTTTTGTCCCTTTGAATTTTCCCATCCTGGGTTTTACCAATTACGTTCTGAGGCATGATTTAATATATTCCTCTATCCCTGTATTTCATGGAAACTGGTAGGTAGCTCTAGAATCTTGATCATATATCAGTTCGTTTGTTTGGCAAGAATACTATACGTGAGGGGCGCCCGGGTGGCTCAGTCGGTGGAGCGTCTGACTTCGGCTCAGGTCATGATCTCGCGGTCTGTGAGTTCGAGCCCCGCGTAGGGCTCTGTGCTGATGGCTCAGAGCCCGGAGCCTGCTTCTGATTCTGTCTCCCTCTCTCCCTGCCCCTCCCCCACTCACAGTCTGCTTGTCTCTCTCTCTCAAAAATAAACATTAAAAAAAAATTTTTTTTTAAAAAGAATACTATACGTGGTATAGTGTACTTCCTACTGCATTGAATTAGGAGGTTAATGATGTCTGGTTTTCCCTGGTTTTGTGATGTTAAAGATTGATCAGCTGGTTTAGCAGTTGTGAGTCTGGTTCATCCATTATAAAACTTCTCATAAGCCTTTTGCATAATGGTTTTAGTTGCTACTGATGATTATTGCCTAGATACATTATTTCATCAGGGAAGAGGATGTGTTTAATACACAAAAATTGGTTCTGTTATTCAAAATAGTTTTACATTAGTATTATTTGTTAGATTTGTTAACACATAATAAATTTGTCTTTAGTGGAAATCAAGAGAAATAATGTTTAGGAAGAGTGCCTTGCTAACCATAAAAATCTATATACATTTTACTTATTATTCAGTTAGGGACCTTGTTAAAATACAAAAAAATAGGGATGTTGTTTTCAATTAAAATTATAAATTTTTATCTCAATAGCCTCTCAAGAGGATTTGAAAAATGACCCATCAGTAAGTTCTCAGGCACAGGAGACCATAGTCACAGCAAGTACCACTGAAGAAGCTCAGACCCCAGACCCTGTCTGTGGTCTTAACAAAGTCCACCAAGAGGTAGAAAATATAGGTCCAGGAAGTGCAGACGCAGGTGATCAATCAGAAGATTCAGATGAAACAAATAATGGGAACTATCCAAAGGATAAAACAGAACATGAGAACAACCAGAGCTTTCAGGATGAAGAGCAAGGCCATCAACTCCCTGATTCAGAAAGTCCAGGTGAAAAACCCTTGGATCCAGAACCCAGCTGTTCTCCAAGTGACAAGGTGGGAAGAGATGATGTGCTCTTACGAAGCGACTCTGCAGCCCTCCCTGAGGAAGTGAGCAGCGGACCTGGAGTTGCACAGGAGCCACCTGCCATGGACCCTCAGGATGCCCCAAGCCCTGATCATTCCCATGCAGGGCCAGAGAACCAGGGCACAGTGCGGAGGCGACTGCTGGCGCCAGGTAAGGGAGCCCACTGGACTTCTGTTTCGTATTGCTCTGTCACTGAGGACACCGCATAGGTCAGGGGCCTTTTTGTCAGCTTCTCTTTCCTTCATAGGACCAAGGCCTTTGGGCCTTGCCCAAGGTCACTTAAAGACATATGACTGAACTTAGAATGAGGTTTCTCATCTCCTAGACCAGCTCACTACACTACTTACGTAGCTTCCAATACATAAACTGCATTTTTAAACAGTATTTTTATTTACTTACTGTTTGTAGTAATGTAGTAAGATTTAAAAAGGGGGGGGTGGTGGGGGAAGGCCTGACTTTTTAAAACTTTACTAGCTTTTTCTTTAATTCTTAGGAGCGTATTTTTTATTTACAATTTTTTTAAAGCTTTTAATTTTTGGGGAACTAAACACTACGTAAATCAAGAGATGGATATATTTAAAAACCAGCATCAGTGGTACAGTGCCCTTAACTCAGTCATATTTTAGTTTTATAAGACTTTGAGCAAATCTGTTAATTTCTCTCTATATGATTTTCTCCTCTTGTATATTAAGGAGAATAACCATCATATCTTTTCTTACGAAGATATTGTCTTCCTAGTGGCTAAGTCCTTAGCTGGAACTCAAAAGAGACACAGATTCTAGTTGTGGCCCTGCCACTTGCTAGCTTGGGTGACCTTGAGCAAGTCTCTTAACTTCCTGGTACTTCAGTTTCCTATTTGTAGAATGAAGAATTTGGACAAGAGATATCCAGCTCTCACTGTCTATAATTCAATGTGTGGATATGTATTTTATAAGTACTTAGAAGAGCTCAGTCTAAAATGCCTATTGGCCAATGCAAACGAACATAAAATATTACACATTCTGTTCATCAGGGGCTTGACTAAGGGCTGGAAATTCATGTTTCACTATAAATCAGTGACCTACCTCAAATACATGTTTTGTTCATTAGTCATTAGTATAGTCTGTAACTTCAGGGAAGTCAAGAACTCTCTCTCTCTCATCCACTATGTCTCTGTGGCACCTGGCACAGAGAAGCAACTTTATGAATAGCTGTTACATGAATGAATGAATGTGACTTGTATGAACTATTATGTCCCAACAGATTTCATCATATGCAGGTTCACTGAGTGGAGGAAGAAAATATTGTTTTAAAAATGCAGTCTGTGTATGCAGAGCAGCTTAATACAATGGAATGAACTAATCTAGCAGATGAGAAATCTTGTTCTAAACTCAGCCACATCTCTTTTTTTTTTTTTTTCTTAAGGTTTATTTGAGAGAGAGAGAGAGAGAGAGGGAGGGAGGGAGGAAGGGCTGGGGTGGGGGTGGGGGAGAAAGAATTCCAAACAGGCTCCACACTGTCAGCACAGAGCCCGATGCGGGGCTTGAACTCACAAACCCAAGTTCATGACCTGAGCTGAAACCAAGAGTCAGACACTTAACCGGCTGAGCCACCCAGGTGCCCCACTTAGCCACATCTCTTTATGTGACCTTGGGCAAAGCCCTTCCCATCCCTGGGCCTTTTGTCAGGATAAGTAAGGTGGGGTTACAGTAGGTGATCATTAAAGATCCTTTCATATTCTATGCTATGATACCTTAAGTTCCTATATTTTAGTATTATGTGAATAAATACACTATCCTTCATAGGTGAAGATGATTCTTTTCTTTTTTTAAACTGTTTCATTTATTTTTTTTTAATGTTAATTTATTTTTGAGAGAGAGAGCCATGAGCAGGGGAGGGACAGAGAGAGGGAGATAGGATCTGAAACAGGCTCTGGGCTGACAGCAGCAAGCCCGATCCCACAGTCTCACAAACCATGAGACCGTGACTTGAGCCATAGATGCTCAACCAACTGACCCACCTAGCCACCTGTTTCTTTATGTTAATAGAGTGTACCGTTTGAGTTCTTTTTCCCGTAAGCACACACCTATACCGTAGAGTGCCTTCGAGTGCTACACAATAGTGCCCTCCTTTTTTTTCAGCCACACATTTTAAGATTGGTGTCTCACCCCACACCTACATTTTTACGTAGTTCATAAATTTTCTTAATCTTGTATTCCTTACTTTTCATGATTCCATCAAGAGTTCCAAACCTACTTTTGTGAACTATTTTGTACCTGTACAGTAATCTCTCCTGTCTCAAAACTTAGGGCCTTCGTTATGTGTATGCTTGGGGTCTTGAGCCATGTGACTTGAACCCTGGAATTAGAGTGTCCTTGCCCTGTGATGTTGAGTCTTGCGTACAGCTAATGCTTCTTTCTTAAAAAAATGTTTTATTATGTATGCTTTATCTTTTAATAGCTGCCACATATTTATTTATTTAAAGTAAACTCTGCTCCCAGTGTAGGGTTTGAACACACAACCCTGAGATCAAGAGTCTCATGCTCTACTGACTGAGCCAGCCAGGTGCCCCCAGCTAACACTTCTAAAATCCCTTTTTACTTATTTATTTTATTATTAATTTTTCTTTTTTTAACGTTTATGTATTTTTGAGACAGAGACAGAGCATGAACAGGGGAGGGTCAGAGAGAAAGGGAGACACAGAATCCGAAACAGTCTCCAGGCTCTGAGCTGTCAGCACAGAGCCCGATGCGGGGCTCAAACCCACGGACCATGAGATCATGACCTGAGCCGAAGTCAGACGCCCAACTGACTGAGCCACCCAGGCGCCCCATAAAATCCCTTTTTAATTTTAAACATTTTGTCGAAATACATTGTAGATAGGTTTGGCCGCAATATTAGGGCGCTTGTTTCTTGTCCTTGATGTAAGGGCCAGTGAGGACTTCATTTTATTGTTCTACGTAGAATAAAAGTAATAGCCTTAAGGAAAAGACAGGAAAGAAGTTAGCTTTGTATAAGAAAGTATAGAAATCCTCTCAGCCTAATAATTCTTTGATTTGGTAAGAGGCCTAGAGTGTATGATACCCCGTTAGCATATTGTCTAAAGAGAACGTTCCTTTTCCCCAGCAGAGGCTGAAAGTCATCAACAGGAAACACAAAGGTTGGAAGAAAAGAAAGAGAGTGCACTGGATACCAGAAGAAAGATGAATAAAAAGGATTATTTGCGTTATGGTGAGAACAAAATTGGTCCTACTGCAGTGTCGATTCACATTCAGAAATCCTCAGAGAAAACACCTAGAAGACTAGCATTTAAACAATTTCATTGTTTTAGTATTTTTGTTTTTATTTTACTTTGTTTTAATTCCAGTGTACTTAACATACAGTGTTCTGTTAGTTTCCAGTGTGCAGTATAGTGATTCGCAATTCCATACAACACCTGGTGCTCATCACAACAAGTGAATTCTTTAATCCGCATCACCCATTTCACCCGCTTCCCCTCTGGTAACCATGCTGTTACCATCCTGGTTATCTGGTAACCGTGGTATTTTGGCATCCTGAACAAAATGAGAATTCCCATAGGAGGAAGGACTTTTCGTAAATAAGAAACTAAAATACTTTTTATAGAGTAATAACTTTCCACGTGGCATTTTTACATTTTGACCCTTTAGGAAAAAATGGCCCATTAGAAGTAATAGGTACTTTGAGAGGGAGGAGGACTATCCTGATCATTTCTAAATCGCATCATTAGTTATAGCAACAAATACATAAACTTAACTTTTAACAAAAATACTGTATCATCAAATAATTAAATCTAAGAAATTAGAGAAGTGTTTCTGGTAGACCTAAATTAGCTCAAAGTTTAAAGGATTCAGGCGAAAGAAACTCACCACAATTAGTAAAATCTGGCAGTGTCTCTAACTCATTTCAGTTTACCACAGATTTTATTTCTGATCCACCTTCTCTCTAATTTTGTGTTTTATTTTCCCATTCTCTGACAGGCTCCATCTTTTTTGGCTCTGTGGTCACGACTCTTGTTTTGCTAAATTGGGGTAATAGCTACTATTCCTCTTCAGCCCAGCAAGTGCCCAAAAATCCAGCTTTGGAGGCCTTTTTGGTTCATTTCAGCCAACTGAAGGATAAATTCCCAGGCCAGAGTTCCTTTTTGTGGCAGAGAGGACGTAAATTTCTCCAGAAACACCTCAATGCTTCAAACCCCACTGAGCCAGCCACCATCATATTTACAGCAGCTCAGGAGGGAAGAGAGACCCTGAAGTGCCTGAGCCACCTCGTTGCGGATGCCTATACCTCTTCCCAGAAAGTCTCTGCCATTCAGATTGACGGGGCTTCAAGAACCTTGCAGGACAGTGACGTGGTCAAGCAGTTGGTTGACACGGAGCTGAGCTCAGGATTTGAGAATGGCCAGAAGGCTGCTGTGGTGCACCACTTTGAATCCCTTCCCGCAGGCTCTACCTTAATCTTCTACAAGTATTGTGACCATGAGAATGCTGCCTTTAAAGATGTGGCCCTGGTCCTGACTGTTCTCCTAGAGGAGGAAACATTAGAAGCAAGTGTCGGCCCAAGGGAAACTGAAGAAAAAGTGAGAGATTTCCTCTGGGCCAGGTTTACCAACTCAGACACTCCCAGCTCCTTCAACCACATGGACTCTGACAAATTGAGTGGCCTCTGGAGCCGGATTTCACACCTGGTGCTGCCCGTCCAGCCTGTGAGGGACATCGAAGAACAGGGGTGCCTTTTATACTTAAGCACGGAGTTGGTTTTTGAGGCCTAGATTTATTAAAAAGTTAGTTGAAGAGCCTTCTGTTTCTGTGGAAGGAGGTTATGAAAAGCCTGGAGAACACAAATGAGCTTATTTTAGAAAAAAATTCTCATTTTTTACCTTTTGTAAAATCTTTCTAAGCTTGACAAAACTTAACTTTTTTCCCTGGCCTTTGAAGGAAATCAGGTTTGAAATCTGCATAGAATATATAACTGAGGCTTTTTTTTTTTTTTTTTAATCCAGAAATAGAGCAACAGAATGATTGCATGGGAAGATAATCTTCTCAGAATGACTAAAATGATTTTTGTTTTCTTGAGAGTCTAAGGAGTCTTTTGGGTAGTGTTTGGACTGAACTACAGCAGTTACAGTTATGAAGCAAGGATAATTTAAAAAATGTTTTTTCTATCACATATTAAAATATTTTAAAAACTGATTTTAATAACCTAGTCATGGGATTACATCTTCTACTAATTTGCATTTTTGAATAGTTTGAAAAGAAATATGAATTCAAGTACTTAACTGTATGTAAGGCACTGTGCTTTTATTCCATTAATGGGCTAAGGTAAAAGCAACTGTTCTTAAGAAATGTTCTTGAAAATTGGAAACAAGGGAAGGAATTAACTATAACCATTGGAAATGAAGAAATTCCAATTGGCTGTATCTTTACTTCGCTTTCTTGAATGTTTTAGAACCATGATTTCCAAGGTATGTCTACTGGCAACCCTATTCTTTTTATCAGGGAGGTTCTGCATTTGATTGCTTCAGGTAGTGGGATTCTCCATAAGATATAATTGGAACAAAGAGTTCCACTGATAATGAAATTTGAAAATTGCTGATTAAGTGAAAAAAAAATCTTAGAAGATAGGAAAATGGGTAGGAAAATGATGAATGTATTAGAACTCATGAGTTGGAAGAGGATGAAATACAGGTTTATTGTATAGACATGCTGTTTATGAAAGATAAAGACCTATAGATGAACAGCAGAATGTATAAACTAGTATTTACTAAGCACATATATATGTATATATATATATATATATATATATATATATATATACACACATATATATATATTTTAAGCGAGTGTGTGCACAGGAGCGTGTGTGCAGGAGAGTGAAGGGGCAGGAGAGGATAGAGAAAGAGGCAGGGAGAGAATCTCAGGCAGGCTCCACACTCAGAGCAGAGCCTGACGCAGAGCTCAGTCTTGTGACTGTGAGATCATGACCCGAGCCGAAATCAAGAGTTGGATGCTTGAGGCGCCTGGATGGCTCAGTCGGTTAAGCAACTGACTTCAGCTCAGGTTATGATCTCGCGTTCGTGGGTTTGAGCCCCGCGTCGGGCTCTGTGCTGACAGCTCAGAGCCTGAAGCCTGCTTCGGATTCTGTGTCTCCCTCTCTCTCTGCCCCTCCCCCACTCGTTCTCTGTCTCTCAAAAATAAATAAACGTTAAAAAAAAAAAAGCGTGGGATGCTTAACCTATTGAGCCACCCAGACACCTCAGTGTTTGCTAAGCATCTCTCTGATGATTTTGTTAATTTCTCTTAATCATCATTTCTGTCTCCCCTGAAGGGAGTTTTATAATTGTCTAGGATGACAGTTTGAGTACAATTTAAGCAGGATAGAGTTTAGTAACTAATTGAATAGGTTTTATATGGGTGTGGTAGCATAACTTTACCATGCTGGTTTACTTGCTGCGCAGTGATGGCATATTATATAATGCAGCCCATTTCTTAACTAGATGGTTAGAAATGCAAGAGATACTATACTTAGTAAAAGGAAGCAGACATGGAAAATAGATTCTAAGAGGTTTTATTTTTTTATTTTTTTTAACGTTTATTTATTTTTGAGACAGAGACAGAGCATGAACAGGGGAGGGTCAGAGAGAGGGAGACAAAGAATCTAAAACAGGCTCCAGGCTCCGAACTGTCAGCACAGAGCCCAACGCGGGGCTCGAACCCACGGACCGGGGCTCGAACCCACGGACCGCGAGAGATCGTGACCTGAGCCAAAGTCAGCCGCTTAACCAACTGAGCCACCCAGGCGCCCCTGATTCTAAGAGGTTTTAATGACCAGTATTAATTGTTGGACCGTGTTCTGTGATTGCAAGTAAGATTGAGAACAGTGTTTATGGAGACAATAATTGTTGGTTTGCCTTGCAGCTCTGAAAGCAGAACTCTAGTAAAATTATCTTGACCTAGCGAAGGGTCTGTTCCATGGCATGGCATGGCATGGCATGGCTATAGGAACTATCACCATGATCCTGTAATATTTCAACTAGGTTTCGGCCTCTCTGCTGCTGTGAGAGAAGAATATGTATATATAATGTGTGTGTGTGTGTGTGTGTGTGTATCTTCCTAGTGTTTCCAAAAATCCTTCCAGGTTTTAATCATGTGATTTCTTTTGTACATTAATCATATTGCCAATTAAAGCATGAAAGAAGTCACATGATTAAAGCATGTAAGGATTTTCAGAAACACTAGGAAGATACAGGGATCTTTATTGATACCTAAAAAGAGATCACAAAGACATAGGGGAAGAATCTATTGGAAAATACCTGTCACAGGAAAAACACATAAATCTGTTCTAACCACGGTCTTAAGTGGTGTTCAGTTGAGTGTAGGGGCACACCTAAAGGAACTATTTTCATTTGTGACTCTGTGAAGGAATCTTTCAAATAGATTTGAGGAAAAACCTGCTTGAACAAGAAGATAAACCATAGTGAATATAGTATCAATATCAATCCAATATAAAATCAGAGAAAATTGAAGAAAAATCTATATACTAATGTTTGAATTTTTTTTTCTGTATTTCTAGATCTCAGGTGTCAGCTAGCATTCTGTCACACAAAACCAATGGTGCCTTGTAGAATTGTTCTGTTGGTCTGCTGACCTGTGCTACCTCAGATCTATGAAGAACCAGTATAAAATGTGCATATATATCAGTGATTCGGAACACAGATGAAACAAAAATTTTAGTTTCTTCATTCAGTTGAATATGGTTTTTCATCATTTCCTTTTCATACGATTAAGAAAAAGGTTTTAAAATGGCACTTTTTTTTTTAATGTTTAGCCTGTATTAAAAAACACTTTTCCTTCCATGTGTAAGTGCAATCATCTGAAGCTATTGTCAGTTTTCTGTTCGCTATTTCAAAACTTATTTTAAAAAGCAGTATATTAGCTCTGGATCTATTCATGAATAAAAGGATTATTTTTAAAGCATAAAACTTTATATTTTTTTAATGTACCAATTAAAATCAATTATCTAATGTACTCTTAAGTTCATTTCTATTCAGTTCTTCTTTTTTTAAGTTTCCAGATTTTCTTTTGCATATCTAGTAGTTCACCTTTCATTACTTTTACAGTTTGTTTGTTTGTTTGTTTGTTTATTTTGACTTAGAACAGTGACTTGTGGACCTATGATACCATACATCATTGTTTAATTATTATCACAGAACAATTCTAATGACTACATTCTATGTTAATATAAATTGCTTCTTGAGTGGTACCAGAGTTCTAGAAGAAACTGATGTAGAATCAGACACTGTCTCTGGACTTTGGAGTTTTTTCCCCTGTGAGGTAACTTTAAGTTTCCCAGCTAGCTTCCAAGTTGGCAGAGAAGTTCCAGGAAATTCCTATCACTGAAGGTAGTAATGCTGTTGTTTCTGTTTTTTAAATTAATAAAACAGTTTCAATGTAGTTCATTTGAAAGCCTCCAAACTTCAGGTGGTAAGGCTCAGCAGACCTGTGACCTATCATCGTCCAGCCAGTGACCCAGTTGAACAGTGCTAGCTACTGTGGTGCTTTGGAGCCTTTCACAATTTTTAATTGTTGGAGTTATACTTTTATCTGTTAAAACAATAAGCATAATGAGCATTGATGTTAAAATAAAACAAACGTGAAAGTGATCATTCATCAAGGTGATCTTCACTGGGACTGTTTTTTGCATGCATCTGACCAGAATTTTTATGTGTAGCTTACATAGGTGTTGAACATTTCAAAATCTAATGTTAAATAGAAAACATATCCCATTAGGGTTATCTTTAAATGGAAATGAAGCTTATGTCCATGCAGTTTATTTGTAGAGAAGTATTTAAAAATAGCAACATGAAGAAACCATTTTTTAGTGTCTTCTATCATTTCTTTTATATCACCACTTACCAGTAAGAGTCACTTGGTGGCCTTGATTGCCAGAAAAGCCTGCTAGCCCATCATGCAGCCAGTCCAAATAAGGACTGACTGGCACCCATGAGAAGCCACCGCCACAGAATTTCCAGGGGTGGGGCTTCCACAGTGGAGGCTGTGCAACTGTTTGGGATGGGTGCAAGCCCCGCAGGCCTTGAGAGCCCTGGCACCACATCCCTTGATGACGTGCATAGGCCACGCAAGTCAGGGCAGCCAGAGACCTGGAACAGAACAAGTGTCTGAAGCATCTGTGTCAGAGGAGCAGGCTCTTGGGCATCTGCCAAGTCCCAAACTTTAACCTACACAAATGCACATGTTGCCCTGAAGACAGAGCTAGAGGAATCTGAAGTGTCTTGTCATGGCAGGGCGAGGCTAGCTGGCCCAGATATCCTACAGTAAGAGACACCTAGGAGGCTTCATTGGTGGAGAAGCCTGGGTTCCATCAAGAAGCCAGTCCAAATAGGAACTGTTCCCAGTTTGAAGCTACTGCCTTAAGATTTTTGGAGGGTAGGCTCCCTTCACCCTGGAGGCTGCACCACAGGCTCTGAAGACACAATATCCCAAGGCCTGAGAGGGTGCTGAGTGGTACTGCATATGAACGGACTGTGCAATTTATGGTGGCCAGAGACCTGGGACAGGGCAAGGGTCCAGAGGCCACATCACAGAAGCAGGCTATTAGGGGTATATCTGCCTAATTCAGACCTTAACCCGCACAAATGCACATATTTTCCCTTACAGCAGAGCTGGATAAATCTGGACTTCATTGCCAGGGCAAAGCTGGAGTGAGTATGTTCCAGTTACAGACACCGAGGGGCTTGATTGCTGTAGAAGCTTGGGACCACATCAGCCACATCAAAACAGGGATTGACTATTGCCAGGTTTTTTTTAGACTTTTTTTTTTTTTAACATTTATTTGTTATTGAGAGACAGACACTGAGAATGAGCAGGGAAGGGGCAGAGAGAGGGGGAGACACAGAATCTGAAGCAGGCTCCAGGATCTGAGCTGTCAGTACAGAGCCGGATGTGGGGCTCAAACTCAAACTGTGAGATCATCACCTGAGCCGAAGTTAGACGCTTAACTGACTGAGCCACCCAGGTGCCCCGACTGTTGCCAGTTTCAAGCTGTAGCTTCAACGATTTCCGTGGGTGGCCTTCCACCACACAAGGCTACACAGGTGGTTGGGGACCAGCCTAAGCTCTAGGTCTGTGAGACCACGGCTGTGGCTGCCAAAGGCCAGCTGACCAGGTGAGTATGCGACCGGGCCCATATGTGGGCCATGCCGATCATGGTAGGCAGGGGCCAGATCTCATGAATGGGCCATTGGGGTCAGTGGCATTTACAGCATTTCAAGCCCTAACCTTGACAAATATGCATATTCCCCCTGAAGGCAAAGCTGGAGGAATCTAGACTGCCTTATAAGGGCAGGGCCAGGCAGGCTAGCTGGGATATCCTCCACTAAGAGACTCCTGAGAGCCTAGACTTTTTTTTTTTTTCCCTCAAATTTTTATATAGTTAGTTGGGGATGCTTGGATGATGCAGTTGGTAAAGCATCCGACTCTTGACCTTGGCTCAGGTGATGATCCCATGGTTCATGGGTTTGGGCCCCTCATTGGGCTCTGTGCTGATGGTGTGGAAGCTGCTTGGGATTCTCTCCCTCTCTCTCAGCAATCCTCTGCTTGTGTGTGTGCTCTCTCTCAAAATAAACTTAAAAATTAAATTCTAGTTAACATATAGTGTAATATTGGTTTCAGGAGTGGAACTTAGTGATTCATCACTTACATATAATACCCAGTACTCAACACAAGTGCCCTCTTTAATACCCATCACCTATTCAGCCCAACCCCCGTCTCCCTCCCTCCACAACCCTCAGTTTGTTCTCTATACTGAAGAGTCTCTTATGGTTTGCTTCCCTCTTTTCTCCCTTCCCCTATGTTCACCTATTTTGTATCTTAAAGGCCACATATGAGTGAAATCATGTGGTATTTGTCTTTCTCTAACTGACTTGTTCCACTTCGCATAATACACTGTAGCTCCAAGCACATTGATGCAAATGGCAAGATTTCATTCTTTTTTGATTGCTGAGTAGTATTCCATTGCGTGTGTGTGAGTGTGTGTGTATGTACATATATATATGCCACATCTTCTTTTTAAGTTTATTCATTTTGAGAGAGAGTGTGTGTGTGCAAGTGCACGGATGGGGGAGGGGCAGAGAGAAAGCGAGAGAAAGAGCCCCCCCGAGTGGGGGCTCAAACTCATAAACCGCCAGATCATGACCTGAGTTGAAATCAAGAGTCCAGCGCTTAACTGACTGAGCCACCCAGTCACTCCTCTAACACATCTCCTTTATCTATTCATCAGTCAGTGGACATTTGGGCCTAGATTCCTGATAAGCCCTGGATCCCATCAAGCAGACGGTCCAAATGTGGACTTAATAGTACCGGTTTAAAGCCGCCCATTAGATTTTCGAGGGGTGGCTCCCTCTGTCCTGGAAGCCACGCAGGTGGTCGGGGATGGGCTTGAACTCCACAGGCCTGTGAGCTCTAGCTGCCCAAGTCTGGCTGGCAGTGTGTACTGTGCACATATGGGCTGTGCAGGTCAAGGAAGCCATGGAACGTGGAACTGGCAAGTGGCAAGAGAGGCAAGGTCTCAAAGCAGGCTCCTGGGGCACCATGGCATCTGCCTAATTCCAAGTCCTAACCTACACAATTACCTATATTTCCCCTGAAGGAAAAGCTGGGCGAATTTGTACTGCCTTGCCAAGGTGGGATGGGCAAACTGGTGGCATATCCTTCACCAAGAGACACCTGGGAGCTTTGACTGCAAGAGAAGCCCAGGATGCCATTAGGCATCCGGTCCAAATGGGGACTGACTGTCGCCAGTTTAAAGCCGTCACCTCAGAAAGATTTCGAGGGGCGCTGCCTCTGCCCCAGAGGCTATGCAGTTGGTCGGGAAGAACTGCTGTTACGGTGCGGTGCGTACTGCTCGTGCGCTGTTTGCACTGATGAGGGGAGCCAAGGACCTGGAACTGGGCAATGTTAGGAGATCACAAGAGGGCTCTTGCAGGGATCCATGGCCTCTAACTAATCTATATAAATGGAAATGTTCCCCCTGAAGGCAAAACTGGAGGAATGTAAATTGCCTTGTCAAGGCTGGATTTTGAAGTCAGGCCAGGGGATTTTCCAAAAAGAGCCAGTTGGGAGCCCCACTTGCTGTTGGAGCCTCACCTATCAGCTAGCCGGTCTCAATGGGTACTGACTGTGGCCAGTTTGAAGCTGCTACCTCACAAAGATTTTCAGGGCGTAGGGGGTAGGCTTTCTGCACCCTGAGTGAGACCAATCAGGCGGTTGAGGTCAGGCTGGAACTCCACAGGCCTGGAGTGCCCCTGCAGGCCAAGGCTGGCTGAGAGATATCAGGATAGCCAGGTGTCTGGAAGAGGGCAAAGTTGGGAGACGCCTGGACAGGCAGGACTGTGGGGGATAACTGTCATCTGCCTAGTTCTAATCCCTAACATACACACATGGGTACATTCCCCTGAAAGCAGAGCTGTAGTCCTCAGGGCTGCCTTGCCAGGGCTGGACCCTGGGGGCTGGCTGGGGTATCCACCAATAAGAGATACCTGGGAGCCTAATTACCACTGTAGCCCAGTCCACATCAGGCAGCCAGTCCTCCAGGGGCAGGACAGTAGCCCACTTCAGCGGTGTCTCAGTCTGATTTTCAGCCGGGGATCTACATCTACCTTTGAGGCAATGCAGGTGGTTGGGCCTGGGCCCTAGCCTCACAGGCCTGGAGGGCTTGGCTGCCCAATGTTGGGTGAAGGGACGTGCACGTTAGGCTTGCCGGGGACCTGGAAGAGAGCAAGCATCAGGAGAGGCCGAGGTCTAGGAGAAGGCCAGAACGTTGGCCTGATCACAAGGTCTACCTCCCATTGTGTGATATTCCTCCAAAGGCCGATCTGGAGGTTTTTCAGCTCCTTTGTGAGGGAGAGGCTGGGCAGGCGGGACAGAGTATCTCTTGATTGGGAGGCAGTTGGGGGTCCTGGTGCCTTGTGAAGCCTGGGACCATCAGGCAGCAAGTCCGTGTGGAGAGTCACTGGCACCCTTTCACAGCTGGGGGCTCGGAGCAGTTTTCTGACGGTGGGCTTCCTCCACCCTGGAATCTATTCAGATGGTGGACATCCTGCCTGAGCTCCAGAGGCCGGAGGGCCTTGGCAGCCGAAGAAATGCTGACCGAGTGTGGATTGCACATGAGTGGGCAGTGCAAGTCCGGATAGCCAGTGACCCAGGACAGGGCAGTGTTGGGTGAGAAGAGACGGTGGTAGGAATACATGGCATCTGATTAATTCCAAGTCTTAACCTACACAAATGTGCATATTCCTCTGAGGCAGTGCTGGAGGAATGTGGACTGCCTTGCTAGGGTGAGGCCGGACAGGATGGCTGGGGTACCTCCAATAAGAGACACCCGGGAGACTTGCTTGATGGAAAAGCCTGGGACCCGTCAAGTCGCCACTTCGTATTGGGACTGTTAACCGGTTTCAAGCTGTCATCTCAACAAGATTTTTGGGAGGTGGGTTCCCTCTGCTGTGAGGCTGATCAGGTGGTTGGGGTCCAGGTGCAGCCCAAGGCTGGATGACATAGGGTGGACAGTGTGTATTCAGTTTGCAGAGGTCAGGATAGCCAAGGATCTGGAATAGGGCAATGTCTGGTGAGGCAGATTAACAGGACGCGACTTTGGGGTATGTGGCATCTGTTTAGTCCCAAATCTTCAGTCTACGCAAATGTGCATACTCCCCCTGGAGGCAGAGCTGGGGGAATCTGGCCTGCCTGGCCAGGACTTGCTTCCTGAGGGCTGGGCTGGGTATCTAATAAGAGATACCTAGAAACCTTGATCGCAGCAGAATCCCAGGACCCCCATTAGGCATTCAGGCCACACGGAGCCTTATTGTCACCGCTTTAAAGCTGCTGCTTTAGAAAGATCTTCAGTGGGTCAGCTACTCTGCCAATGGAAGCTATGAGGATGGCTGTGGACTGCCTGAGTTCCACAGGCTTGCAAGGCCCTGGCTGCCCAAATCTGGTTAATGGGATGTGTATTGCACATATAGGATGTGTAGGGCAGGGAAGGCAGGATTTGGGAACCGGGGAAGTGTGAGGAGAGACTAGAACACAAATGGGCTCTTGGTTGTCCGTGACATCTGCCCAATTCCAAGCCCTAACCTACACAGGTGTTCGTATTTGTCTTCTGAAGCTTGTGCTGGAAGAATCTGGACTGCCTGGTCAAGGTGGAACCTCATGGGCTGGGCTGGGTGTCCTTCACTAAAAGACACCTGGGAATCTTGATTACTGGTAAGGCTGGGACTCCATCAGGCAGCCAGCCCAAATGGGGACTGTCGCCGGTTTCAAGGTGCGGGCCTCAGAAGGATGTTTTTGGGAGGTGGGTTCCCCTGCCCTGGAGGTTATGCTCATGGTTGGGGATGGCCCAAGCTTCATAGGCTTGGAGGATCTGGCTGTCCTTGGTCAACTGAGGGAGCATATATGGTACATGAATGGGCCTTGCTGTTCATAGTGGCCAGAAACCTACTACAGGAAAAGTGTTGAGTTAGACCAGGCCACCAAGGTAAGTTGGCGGTACAGGGCGTCTGAGGAATGACAGGCCCTCATAACAAATGTGCGTATTCCTCCTGAAGACTGTTTTCTTCGGGGAGGCAAATTAATGCTCAGAGACTGAGTTTGTCTTTGTCAACAATGTATTTAACACAATGCATTTGGAAATTTCACAAGCCAATAGCATACAAGATAATGTGTTTTAATAAACCATGAAGACATAATCCAAACCAACGATAGAAGAATCACACTATCATTCCAGTAAAGGGGAGATGAAAAAAAAAAAAGTCCAAATTTAGTTGGACCTTATATAAAGGAGATGCACCTTTATATGAGCTGGTATTGGGAGAGCCAGCTTAGCCAACTGGGAGCTGACTTCCAGTTGCCAGTGCAAAAGTAAAAGTCCTGCGTTGATGGAGCCCCGAGCACGTTGCTAGGGAACAAGGGTGATGGTGTTGATGGGCAAGATAATCCTCCAGGAGCTGCTGCATGGTTTTTGCCACTGCTGGTAAAAGAGCCTCCTTTGCTGGAACTAACTGCCCCATGGTTTTCAGGTTGCTATTTCAGCCAATTGTAGTCTCCCCCAGACCAAACACGGTCCAATAGTCCTCACAAACTCTCCATGGGACGGGCGCCTGGGTGGCTCAGTTGGTTAAGTGATGGACTTCAGCTCAGGTCGAGATCTCATGGTTTGTGAGTTCCAGCCCCACACCGGGCGTTCAGCGTAGAGCCGGCTTCAGATCCTCTGTCCCCCTTTCTCTGCCCCTCCCCTGTTCACTCTGTCTCTAAAAAAGAAGTAAACATTAAAAAAAATTGGCAAAGTATTAAAAAAAAAACCCTCTCTGTATTTGCAATTCTAAATGTCTGCTTGCCATAGTTGTTTCTTCACATGTTTTTATTGACAAGCCCTAGTGGAGCCCCTCAGCAGCTGAGTGACTGAGCTCTTATCTGCAAGGACAGATGAGATGATGACATCCTGACACAACTTACTTCGTTTTGTATCACTTTGTTTTGATGCAAAATGAACAAACCTTTCAGAATTCCTAAAAAAAAAAAAAAAAAAAAAAAAAAAAAGGAAAAGAGTTTTATTAGAGCCCAAGGTAGAACATCTGCCCAGGATACACAATCTTCGCAAAGATCTGGGAAAGGAACATTTGGTGTAGGCTTATATACATTTTTTACAGAAAAAGTTACAGATTATTAGACAAAGGACATTTCATAAAGTTGCAGACCTTAAGTTTCTAGTATATGCAGGGCTGACTGACTTTAAGCTTACGGAAACCAGGGAAGTTTCTTCCTTCTTATCTTTTGTGTTCAGAATGCTCCATTTTGGTTACTTTCTTTAATGAAGTAGATGCACAATGTGTGCTCGGGGCAGAAATAGAGCCCATGCTTTGAGGTTTTGCTGAGTCATTTTGACCTTGTTAACTGTTGAAGTATAGCTTCCCTAGGAGCCCAGGAGCAGGGCCCACAAGCCTTAAAAGTTGAAAGTTTCCGTAATCAGTATCAAAACAATTTTACTTCTTTAAAAAAATTTTTAAAAGTATTTATTCATTTTTGAGAGACAGAGTACAAGCGGGGAAGGGGCAGAGAAAGAGGAAGACACAGAACTCGAAGTAGGCTCCAGGCTCTGAGCTGTTAGCACAGAACCTGACAAGGGGCTCAAACTCACGAACCGTGAGATCATGACCTGAGCCAAGGTCGGATGCTTAACTGACTGAGTCACCCAGGCGCCCCAAAACAATTTCACTTCTAATGTATGATTTACATTTGTTAGATTTTTTTTTAAAGTACCTTCCTTCCCTCCTTCCCTTCCTTCTTTTCCTCCCTTCCTTCCTCCCTCCCTTCCTTCCTTCATCTCCACACTCAATGTGGGGCTCGAACTCATGATCCCAATATCTAGAGTCACATGCTCCACCAACTGAGCCAGCCAGGCGTCCTCTACATTTATTAGAGTAATTTCAGGACATCTAATATGTCTCTGGTTATTTTAATAGTTTTTTTTTCAATATATGAAATTTATTGTCAAATTGGTTTCCATACAACACCCAGTGCTCATCCCAAAAGGTGTCCTCCTCAATACCCATCACCCACCCTCCCCTCCCTCCCACCCCCCATCAACCCTCAGTTTGTTCTCAGTTTTTAAGAGTCTCTTATGCTTTGGCTCTCTCCCACTCTAACCTCTTTTTTTTTTCCTTCCCCTCCCCCATGGGTTTCTGTTAAGTTTCTCAGGATCCACATAAGAGTGAAAACATAGGGTATCTGTCTTTCATTTAATAGTTTCTTTATCTTCCATTGACCTAAATACCTTTTTACCTTCCATTGACATATTTATTACCTATTCTATTTTTACACATCCTATCTTGTCATGTTCCTTATTTTTCCCTTGACTCCAATAGGCTAACATGAGATTTGGCTTAGGGCATACTATCCTGGTTCAGTTTCCCATGTTATATGTAACTGGGAAAGAAGGCATCAAGGCCCTAGTCAAAGGTCCTTGTAATCATAGGTAGGTATATTCAAAGGTCCAGCAGTTATAAAGGTATTTTGGTTCCATTCCAACAACATATCCTTACAAACATGTTTTCCTTCCATCATAAGGGAACTTTCTGTGGCCTGTAGACTCCATTCTCCCTTTTGATATCAGGGAACTGAAAAAGTGTGGTACCCAATGTCATGTTTCACCCTTCAGGTGTCAATATCTGATTTCATGATTTCCCAGCTATCCAAGGAATCACAACCACTTAGGATGTGCGGTATCTACTTTACTTCTGGTTGGGTTGTCTATTGTCTCAGGTGACCAATATTGCCCTGAGATTATAGCTTTTCTAAGATTTCAATCTTCAACATTGACAATCTACAGTTAGAGAAACATATGTTATGGCACTTTTTTAAGTGTTTCATTATTTTTAGCATTTTCTCCAACTGCTTTATGTCAAATTCCCATTGCTCTGTTTACTTCCATATGAAATTCATTTATGTTTTGTAATATATTGCTAATTTTATCCATCCACATACACAATGTTGACAAAACTGCCGTGTGTGTGTTCAATTGAGATTGTTTGCTTTCAAAATTTTAAAAATCTAATGTGATTAGATCGATCTGAAATTGAGAAAAAGTGGCTGTCACTGTTCTTCCCATTAAACCTCGTATGAGTCCCATAAGGAACTGTAACTGTTTCTTCCCTTTTTAGCAAATCTGTTTTGGGCATAAGTTGTAAACTGGGCATAAGTGAAGGTGGATAAAACTGAGCAGAATTTGGGGATCGATGTCTGGCTTGAAAGTTGTCTATATTAAATTTCAGGGTATAGGCTACTACTATAGGTCCCGATACAACTGGGAGAGGTTTTATTAACATAGGTTCCCATATTCTTGGGGTAGAAATCTGTGATGTGAGATAGAAGCCTGATGTATATACCATGACAGATAATGATACGTATACTATGCTAAATTTCCTATGTGTCCTCCATATACCTTACAGGGTGTCCTTGTTCTTTTAAAGTCTGGACATAGTGACTAAGGATCTATTCCTTTTTTTGTTTTTTTTTTTTAAGTCCCCATGCCCAGTGTGGAGCCCAATGCAGGGCTTGAACTCATGACCCTAATATCAAAACCTGAGCTGAGATCAAGAGTCAGATGCTTAACCGAGTGAGCCACCCACGCACCCCAGTTTCTATTCTTATTTTTATTTTATTTTTTTAAGCTTATTTATTTTGAGAGAGAGAGTGAGCAAACATGAGCAGGGGAGGAGCAGAGAGAGAGGGAGAGAAAAAGAATCCTAAGCAGGCTCCGTGCTGATGGCAAGGAGCCCAATGCGGGGCTCCAACTCAAGAACCCTGAGATCATGACCTAAGCCAAAACCAAGAGTCAGACACTTAACCGACTGAGCCACCCAGCCTCCCCTACCCTTATTTTTGTAATAGGTGAATAGGGATTAAAGAGTATAAATTGGGAGTGTAGTAAATGATCCATTTTTTTTGTCTATTTATATTTAAAGACCTAATTGCCCATTCTGCATAATCAGCAGCTGCTTTTTTTTCCCCAAAGAAATGCTAGCACACAAAGTAAATCAGGAATTAAATTGGGTTCATGTTTATGGAGTCTCTTGCCATGTGTGCAATGCTGCATTTGATTCGGTAAGATAAGTATGAAAGTCACCGCCTGGTTGTCTTGGTATATACTCTGGGTTGTAATACCAAAAACCAGTTAGCAGTTCAGGCCAATCTTCATTCTCCACATCAATATCTCTTAGGGGTGCTATAGCAGCAGGTGCTATAATTTCCCCAGTACTATATATATCATTATGTTTTTAAATCAATACTTTTCCTTTTCATTTAGATACTGGGGGATTAATTTAGATGAACTAATTAGTGCTAATCCTTATCTCCGTGGATGCCTGCAATACTAATTTAATAGGAATTTTCCCTTGTTCAGGATCCTTGTTGATTCTTGCAGAAATTAAAGTGGAGGTTGCGACTGCGTTATCGGCTTCCCTAAGTATTTGGTTTCTCGTGGATTGAAGGTTTCCCAGAAAACAGATGGTGCCAATAATGAAGGGTGGCAGAGACAGGTGGGGCTTGGTGATGCTGGTGAGTCCTCAGTTGCAATAAGGTGAGTGGAGGGAGTGGAGCATGTCACAGACAGTGGACTTGTATCTGGACCAGAAGGTGGCATTTCAATTGGAAATTGCTGGTGCTGTGGGAGGAGCAACCGTTGCTACCATAGTGGGTATGGTATCTGACAATGGCAATAGGCCGGGTGCTGTATTGCCCGCTTAGGAATATTAATAGTTAAAGATGCGGGGCGCCTGGGTGGCTCAGTCGGTTAAGCGGCCGACTTCGGCTCAGGTCATGATCTCGCGGTCCGTGAGTTTGAGCCCCGCGTCGGGCTCTGTGCTGACAGCTCAGAGCCTGGAGCCTGTTTCAGATTCTGTGTCTCCCTCTCTCTGACCCTCCCCCGTTCATGCTCTGTCTCTCTCTGTCTCAAAAATAAATAAAACGCTAAAAAAAATTTTTTTTTAAATAGTTGAAGATGCATAGCAAATTCATGCCTGCAAAATAAAGGTAGTGTCCTATACATTTTTAATTCTTTCTTGATGTTGTTCTTGCCACTCAAGAAACCCTGTTATCATGGCCCAAAGCATGATTGTACTGCACCATGCTAGGCTAAATATTAGACACCTACTATAAAAGATGGTGTTCGTCATGCCTGAAATTTTTATAGAAGCACCATATTA
Source organism: Lynx rufus (assembly GCF_022079265.1). NCBI lineage: Eukaryota > Metazoa > Chordata > Mammalia > Carnivora > Felidae > Lynx > Lynx rufus. The sequence goes on along the minus strand of NW_025814829.1, from coordinate 35,542,793 downwards.
TTTTCTTTAATTGATGTAATATGCTTTTTCCTTTGGTTCCCCAGTAGGTTTTATTGGCAGTAGGTCTACTAATAAATAATGATCAATACTTTTCCTTTTAATTTAGATTCGGGGGTTTTTGATTTGGATTAATTAGTTAGTGCTAATTCTTATCTCTGTGGGTGTCTACAGTACTAATTCAATAGGAATTTTTCCATCATTTTTTAAATGGGTGTTTTTCTGCATTTTTATTTATTAAAAAAATTTTTTAAATGTTTATTATGTTTATTTTTGAGAGCAAGAGAGACAGAGTGCAAGCAGGGGAGGGGCAGAGATAGAGGGAGACACAGAACCTGAAGCAGGCTCCAGGCTCTGAGCTATCAGCACAGAGCCCAACGTGCAGCTTGAACTCACAAACCCACAAGATCATGACCTGAGCCACAGTTGGACGCTTAACGGACAAGCCAGCCAGGCACCCCTATTTATTTATGTATTTTTAAATGTTATTTATTTTTGAGAGTGAGTGAGAGAGAGTGTGAGCAGGGGAGGGGCAGAGAGAAAGGGAGACAGAGGATCCAAAACAGGCTCTGCAATGACAACAGAGAGCCCTGTGCAGGGCTTGAACTCACGAACCATGAGATCATGACCTGAGCTGAAGTCGGAGGCTTCACTGACCGAGCCACCCAGGTGCCCCAATTATTCCGTCCTATCTCTATCTATGGTTTAGAGATCTTGCCACCTCCCAGACTGTTTTAGTCCAAGCTTTCATATCTGGATCGTTAGTAAGCAACCTAAACTTCTGCTGGAGTAAGCCATTATATCTTTCAATTGACCCAGAGGCAGTTGGGTTACAGGACAAGAGGAAATTCCACATCGTGCCTTGTTCCATAACCCATTCTGATATTCCTCTTTCTGTGAAGTGGGTGCTCTGCTGATTTTATGAAGGCTGGGATACCATAGCAAGCATCTCTATTTCTAATGCTCTGATGGCACACTTTTGATGATTTTTCCTGTAAGGATAGAGTAATCCTATTCCTGACCATGTGTCTACAATCATGCACATGTACAGTTTATTGTCTGATGTAGGCATGGATCCTATATAATCAATTTGCATAATTTTTTTAAACGTTATTTATTTTTGAGACAGAGAGAGACAGAGCATGAACGGGGGAGGGTCAGAGAGAGGGAGACACAGAATCCGAAACAGGCTCCAGGCTCTGAGCCGTCAGCACAGAGCCCGATGCGGGGCTCGAACTCACGGACCGCGAGATCACGACCTGAGCCGAAGTCGGCCGCTCAACCGACTGAGCCACCCAGGCGCCCCTGCACTGGCCATTTCTTAAGTAACTTTAACTCCACATAGACAATATGCCATTGTGGCACATCATGGGGCAACCTGCCTTGGGACTTTACAGTTCCCTCCTCTGAAACTTTCCTGGAAGTTTCACACACTGAAAGCAGAGCTAGTCACTGTAGAGAAAGAAATTGAGCTAGTAATTGAGTGGTAAGAGATCTGCAAAGAGAGAAAAGATCATAGATTAGAATGAAGATGAACAAACAGAAAAGAACAAATTGAAGCACATGTCCCCACACACCATTAAATCAGTCCCCCCAACGCTGGAAATAGATCAGTCCAACAGAATGTCTGTGCTTCATTTGTCTGATGAAAAATAAGAATTCTTTCCTTTAACAGACTTAAGTTAGATATTGTCCCATTTAGTTTACATAGAAGCAACAGTTTTCACTGACGATTGCACAAACTCCTTGTTGGGTAGTCCATGTAGCTAGGACATGACAATTTTGGAGTACCACTCAGGCTAAGATGTTAATTTCTGACTGGAGTATTTTCTGGTCATGGACACTATACCTTGTTGTTTTTCCCATCTTCCATACTGCATCTACCAGATATTCACATCTGCAGAAATGAAGACCAGTTCAAGTTCTTTTGCACTATCTAGATGTTGACAGAGCCAACAGTCAGACGGATCAGTTATTGTGGCCAGGATTTGCTAAGCTGGCATAAGAGGGTGTTTGGCCTGTACCTGACCCTTTTTTTTTTATTCTCAAGAAACTAACAATACGCTTTATTCAAATTTGCACCTGAGATCTGAAAAAATTAGCCAATTAAATAAACACATTGGTCATATAAATATTTAATTCATTTCATGCCAAATTAATGAATATGGCTGTTTTCCCTTAATTTTTTTGTTACTGTTATCTGAAGGACATTTATATTTTAGCTGTATTTCTATATTTTATTTAATTTATTTTTTTAAATTTTATTTTTAATTTTTTAAAAAATTTACATCCAAATTAGTTAGCATATAGTGCAACAGTGATTTCAGGAGTAGATTCCTTAGTGCCCCTTACCCATTTAGCCCATCCCCTCTCCCACAATCCCTCCAGTAACCCTCTGTTTGTTCTCCATAAATGTGAGTCTCTTCTGTTTTGTCCCCCTCCCTGTTTTTATATTATTTTTGTTTCCCTTCCCTTATGTTCATCTGTTTTGTCTCTTAAAGTCCTCAAATGAGTGAAGTCAAATGATTTTTGTCTTTCTCTGACGAATTTCACTTAGCATAATACCCTCCAGTCCCATCCACGTAGTTGCAAACGGCAAGATTTCATTGTTTTTGATAGCCGAGTAATACTCCATTATATATATATATATATATATATATATATATATATATATATATACACCACATCTTTATCCATTCATCCATCGATGGACATTTGGGCTCTTTCCATACTTGGCTATTATTGATAGTGCTGCTGTAAACATGGGGGTACATGTGTCCCTTCAAAACAGCACACCTGTATCCCGTGAATAAATGCCTAGTAGTGCAATTGCTGGGTCGTAGGGTAGTTCTATTTTCAGTTTTTTGAGGAACCTCCATACTGTTTTCCAGAGTGGCTACACCACCTTGCATTCCCATGTACCTGACCTTTTGAAAAAGAGAGGGTCAGTAAGAGTAAGACACAGGTTAAAAAAGAGTCCACAGAGGAAACTTAAGGGAAGTAGGACAGATAGGGACAAGCACTCTCTAGTCAGCTTTTTAATGAATGATTAATAAATGTATTAATAAGTATTAATACATTAAAAAGTATTAATAATTAATACTTTATTACTAAAGTATTAATGTGCTTTAATGTAAAATACTTTACATTAAATTCTTTAATGCAAAATTTTTATTATTAATGTATTAATACTAGTATTAACACATTAAAAAGTAATACTAATTAAAAAGTATTAATAAGAAAGGTTTGGGCCTTTTTATTATTTATTTATTTATTTATTTATTCATTTATTTATTTGGGGGGGAGCTTTTTTAATATGTATAGAGGGGATTTTAAAAAGTGAGGGTAGGTGAAAGAGAAATTTCTTGATCTGTGATCTTGGGGAAAGCTGTCTACTTCATGATGCCTTGTGTTTCTAGGGCCTGGATGGCCCTGGAAATCCTTAATTTAAGATCACCTGTAGCGGTGAATTCCCAATTGTCTTGACAGCAATGGTCTGGATCTATTTTGATGTGGCTTGCACCCATCCAGGAGAATCTTTCTTTCATTTTGATGGCAGTGTAGGTGGTGAGTGTTACTTTCCATTGAATTGCAGCATCTATTTTCTTCTCAAGACCTTGACGTATACCTGGTCTCCTGATCAAAAGGAGCGGCACGGGCACGTGGGTGGCTCAGTCAGTTAAGCAATTGACTCTTGGTTTTGGCTCAGGTTATGGTCTCACGGTTTGTGAGTTTGAGCCCCACATCAGGCTCTGTGCTGACAGTCCAGGGACGCTTGGGATTCTCTCTCTCTCTCCCTCTCTCTGCCCCTCCCCTGCTTACACTTGCTTGTGCCCTCTCTCTCACAAAATAAACAAATAAACTAAAAAATTAAAAAAAAAAACTTCATTAAACAAAGTCGGCCATTATCCCAGGCTATTATTTTTATTTGTGGACAGATCTTGTAAGAGATACCATGTATTTATTTTATTTGGCTTGTAAACTCAGGTAGAATCAAAGTCTTATATTTAATCTTGATGATCAAAGTTTTATATTTAACCTTGATGACTCTACAGACGTGTTTGTTTTAATTAAATTGTCAACCTTAAACTAGCTTTTATATCAAATAGTTTTCCAAATCACATGAACTTGAAAAACGTTTGGGTTAGTTTCTATTTTTTGAGACTTTTAGAATGTCCAATCCTTACAAGCATTTGCCTCCAAACCAACTAAGTAGAGCTCTTTTACAAATTAATTTTAGCAATACCATCTAAAGGTAGAAAACACCACATACCTGCAATGCATGTTTATAGACATAGGTGAACAGATACAGAGAAGTTATAGCTTCTGTTTTAAAATTACTTCCATAAAGGGGCGCCTGGGTGGCGCAGTTGGTTAAGCGTCCGACTTCAGCCAGGTCACGATCTCGCGGTCCGTGAGTTCGAGCCCCGCGTCAGGCTCTGGGCTGATGGCTCAGAGCCTGGAGCCTGTTTCCGATTCTGTGTCTCCCTCTCTCTCTGCCCCTCCCCTGTTCATGCTCTGTCTCTCTCTGTCCCAAAAATAAATAAACGTTGAAAAAAAAATTTTTTTTTAAAATAAAATAAAATTACTGCCATATGGAAATATATACAAAATTTACTAGTTATAAAAGTTGGATCTGAGTTTGTTTTTCTGGTAGATGGAATAAGTTAAGGTTATCTGTTTAGGTGGCTAAAGCTTTTTTTTTTTTCCATTTGTGGAGAAGATACTTAAGATTTGTATTTGTCCTTGGCAATTCAAATTCCAAATGACTTTTTCCCTTTGTTTGTTTTTTCTTGGTAAGAATTACCTCCCTGTAATTTGCATTTAAAAGAGACAGACTAGATAGAGTTCCTGGAGAATACCAGGTACAGTATTGAACATTTACATTTTAAAGGCACAAGGAAAAATAAATGCAAGTTTTTCCAGAAGGACTTGTGTTTCCTTAGGACCAGAATTTTTATACTTACAGACCTTTTGAGGTTAAAAAAGGGGAGGTTTTTGAATTGATAAAAAGGATATTTGTGGTGTTTGAATCGTTTCTGGAGCCTGGGAAGACTAGATTTGTAAAACAAAGGACAGCTACTTTTTAATTCCTCAAAGAATGGAGTTGCCACCTAAAAGGTATCAAAGGACGGACATACTCATCCACCCAGGAAAATACCTTCCCTCTGTCTGGGTTCATACAGCTTATGGGAGAAAACCTAAAAAAAAAAAAATTTCCTATAAGTCTCTGAATATCAGCTTCCAGTCTGGCCAGATTTCTGATTATAGAATTATTAAATCCTTTAAAATACCTTATCAGGCTTCAGCCAGAACAAATAGTAACTATTTCTGGCAGTATTAACAACCTCATAGACCAAAGAGGTGTCCTTAAAGACAGTGTAAAAAATACTATCTTCAAAAGATCTAGAGTGTGAAAAGTAAGGGAGATGATTCATTTTCAGAAATGCCAAATAAAAGCTGTGCTGTCTAGTTAACAGTAGGTTTACAACTTTTGGAAATATATATGACACCCCTCTCTCCCAGAATGGAGTCCCAAACTCTTGGACACTTCACTTCCTGGTTCTTCTTCCCCTCTCCATTTCACAGGCTTATTTTCTCAGGCTTTGCAATGAGCATGTGCCAAAGAACGAAGGAGGGACTGAAAGTCTCTGCTGTCACCTTAGGAAATGTACATTTGTTCCAATCTGACTAGTTTTTGCCTTACGTGGGCATAGGCTACACTGGGTAAGGCTGTAAAGCTCTGTAGCACTCAGCCAATGAGGAATCAGGGGAGGGACATGCATACTAAGAGATAAGTTGTCTGCTGTAACTGCCCCGAGTGTGCCTGTTCATCAGACACCCACTCTTGCAAGAATGTTGATTAAAGCCTCGCTTCACTGTGCTCCGAGTTTCTGCATCCCTCCTTTGATGGGGTGGGTGGGCTCATTCTCAAAGATAGCTGAAGATGGAGCCCACAACCTGCATGTCCCAGGCAGGCAGAAAGCCAAGCCACTGTCATAAGGATGTAAAATGAGATAAACAAGAAGGAAAGAGCTAGCAGCATCTGGCTGGCTCAGTCAGTAGAGCATGGGAGTCTTGATCTCGGAGTCATGAGTTCGAGCCCCTTGGAGGCAGAGTTTACTTTAAAAAAAAAAAAGAAGAAGAAGCAGAAGAAGGAAATAGTTACTCCCAGGAGTGAAAGTAAGGAGAGAGCAGAAGGCAAGCTGACAACCTGCACACCCCCTCCCACATTGGGTAGGACATGTGTGACATTCCTCAGGAACTTAAGGCTGCCCAAGAACACGGGAAGGAGAAAAACAAATGGTTAACTGATAGAGATCACAGTCATGCAGGACATGAGTCTCTATCATTTTGCAACTGTCTCAATGATTTACAAGAAAAAAGGCAATCTGCAGAAACGTATAGGCTCAGTTTCCTGGAGCCCTAACATCACCTTCCCCTCCATAGTGATGTGGGGAACAAAGGCAAGAAGAAAATGTAAATTAAATTAAATCTTTATAACCTGCAGCCCATTGGCAAATACTTGAGATAGAGTGTAACATTTCTCCGGGAACTCCCTACTGTCTTAATGTTAATACTTTGCTAGGGGGAAAAACAACCTTAGGTTGGCAATAGCTAGGCCTCCAGTATCTTATGAGTCCTCTTTAGCATATGAACGTCCTTTTGGAAGTTTCCCCTTGCCTTTACCTCCCCCAACTCCCAGGTATATAATCAGTCAATCCTCACAACCCCAGTGCAGCTCTTGCTGCACAGGGGTCCTGTCCCTGTGCTTTAATAAAACCACCTTTTTGCACCCGATATCTCAAGAATTCTTTCTTGGCAGTTGGCTTTGAACCCCCACCACCACTCCAAAACCATATTAAAAAGACAATAACCATTGGATCTGGATTTGGAAAGGAAGAGAGAAGATGAAATTTTATTCCCCTCTGGGCTCAGAAAGTAATCTTTTCACAAACACTTTTAAGGAGTGCCTGGCTGGCTCAGTGGGTAAGAGCATTTGACTTTCGATCTTGGGGTTGTAGAATTGAGCCCCATGTTGGGTGTGTAGATTACTTAAAAATTAAGAAAAAAAATCTTAAAAAAATACTCTTGAGAAGCCTTCTGAGGTTTAAGAAATTCTTTAACTTGACCAAGGAGTGACAGAGACCTGAAAATCACCTATAGCTTAAGTGGTCTTTTTAAATTTTAATTAATTAATTAATTAGTTAATTGGCTAATTTTCTCTTTTGTCTTTTTTTTTCCTCATGTGATCTTATTTTAAAAGGTAACTTTAACAGTGTTTTCAGAGTAGAAAAGCAATTCAGACAGGATCACTAGGAGGAGTATTCCAAAGACAGAGGGAAGTGGTAGGAGTTATGTCAGTCTTGTGGCCTGTTTAGGTACACGTTTTCAAATGCTTTTTGCAATGAACCTTTTTTTTTTTTTTTTTTTTAATTTTGAGAGAGAGAGAGAGAGAGAGCTTGAGTGGGGGAGACAGAAAATCTTAAGCAGGGCTCCATCCCATGACCCCGGGATCATGACCTGAGCGGAAATCAAGAATCAGATGCTCAACCGACTGAGGTACCCGGGTGCCCCTGCAATAAATCTTTTAATGAAACTATTTTGGAATTTTGAAACCTTTCGGAGCCTCTGCTTGCCAGTTAAAGCAGTTATCCCATTCTGCTTACCTTGGGAATCCTTGCTTTTGAGTGCACTTTTTAAATGGATGATCTCATCTAATGGAAACATTCCCCATAATGGCCATTGTAATTCCACGTTGTTTTCGGTAAATTTTTTCTATTTTGCTAGTTATCTGCAACTTCTGGGATGGTAGTTTTTAGACATAAGATAAGCAGGTGTGCCAGTGATAGGGAAACATCTGTTACAAGATGGCCGACAGGACTGATAGGGGAATTTCAGTCCCTGCCTGAAGACTCCCCTTCCTGGTTCTTCTTCCCACCCTGCTTGCCACTGGCGCCACATTACTACTAATGAGCAATGCGGAAGTAACAGAGACTATAAATTGGCCCCTCTGCTGATGCTCGGGGCTCAGATCTCTGGAGAATGGTCTCCTGTGAGCCCACCGGTGTAAAACAAACCTCCCGCCTTCCAAGATCTCCGAGTGCTGCTTGGTTATTCTGCCAGGTGACCCAGACCGGTTTCCATAACACCAGAAGGTAGTTTGCTCAGTTCTGGATCTGAACAATCCCATTTCTTTTAGCTAGGTCTTTGGGATTCTCAGAGCCAAAATAATACCTACAAGAGAGCTGCTGTGGGGCTGGTGATTGTGCGTGTCTTATGGTGTGCCTCATTGTATGGAATTTTCTTGAGTTTGGTGAGTGACCTGGTGTCAGTTTAATCCATTCTGTGACAGACTTAATCTAACATGGGAGTTTACTTGAGGTGGCAAGCTCTCTAACAGGTCCTGAATGCCCAACATGTGCCCACCAACTCTTGCAACTTTTTGGCCTCTGAGATCCCAGCTAGCAATAGCTGAGTTTTATTTACACAAAACAGCACAAGCAAGTGCACCTCAACATACTAGCAATAATCAAAATCTGTCACTACTGGGGCACCTGGATGGCTCAGTCAGTTAAACATCTGACTTTGGCTCAGGTCATGATCTCACAGTTTGTGGGTTCAAGCCCCATGTTGGGCTCTGTGCTGACAGGCTTGGAGCCTGGAGCCCACTTTGGAATCTGTGTCTCCCTCTCTCTCTTTGCTCCTCCCCCACTAATGCTCTCTCTCTCTCAAAAATAAATAAACATTAAAAAAAAATAAAAAAAAAATCTGTCACTATTGATGAGGGAGCATAAGGCAAGCTGACTGGCTGCTGCAAACATCCCCCCACCCCACCCCCAGGTGGGATATGTGTGATATTCCTCTGGCACTTAAACCAATGCTTAACTGATAGAGATCACTGTCATGAAGGACCTAAGTCTCCATCACCCCTCGATAGTGATGTGGGAAACAAAGGCAGAAGGAAATGGCAGATAGAACTAAATTTCCTTACAATTTGCAGCCCATTGATGAATACTTGAGGCCAGCAGAGTAAAATATTTCTCCAGGAACTCCCTACTGTCTAATGCTAATGCTTTGCTAGGGGGAAAAACAACCCTAGCTTGACAATAGCTAGTTCTCCAATATCCTGTAAGTCTTTAGCATATGAAAATCTCACTGGAAACTTCCCCTAGGCTTTCCCCTGTCCCCCAACTCCATAGTATAAAACCAGTATCTCCTCATGGTCCCGGAGCAGCTCTTCCTGCCCATGGGTCCTGTCCCCATGTTCCGATAAAACCACCTTTTTGCACCAAAGACGTCTTCAAGAATTCTTTTTTGGCCGTCGGCTCCGGACCCCATGAACCCCACTATCACCCCAAAAACCTCATCGACTATGGACTGGCCAAAAGGAGGCCATGTGCCCTGCCAGCAATCCCCAGTGTGGATTAAACCAGCAGACTCCCTTCAGGGGGAGGTTAGATGGGAAAGAATTGCAGGGGAAAGGTGAGATGGTAGACTGAACCAAGGGCTAAGGACTGATGATCTGTTACAGCCTCCCGTCAATCTCGACTGACCCATTAACTTCGGACTGGAAAGCCAATTAGATTTGTAGCTTGAATGCAAGAAACCAGAGCTGAAATCGAGAGGGGCTTACCAACAGCCCTCAGAAATGGTGAGAAAGACAGTGACCTCTGAAGGGTTCTTGGGGTACCACTCCTGTGTCTCCTGTTATCCCCACATGCCATCAGAAGTTCGCTTTGGAAATAGCATTGTCCTGTTAGAAGGACAAAATTCAACGGAGTGAATTTGAAGATCTAATTGTCTTTATTATGTGATTTATGAATTGATCAGCATCCCATCTAGCAAGCAGAAGGGAGCTCTGAGGAGTTGTACAAAATGGGAGGTTTTTATAGAAAAAGGGTGGGACAAGAAAGTTATTAAAAGAAAAGAAATGTTCTAGGCAAGGTTGCTTTCCCTTAGGGAGAGGAGCAAGGGGTTTCCAGCAGAGTACTTCATCTTCCTCTAGGGGACAGGGAGGGCTTATGTGGCAGACTCACTGATGCTAATGGAAAAGTTCCTGACCTGTTAAGACTACGTTTCTGGGGGAGATTGAAACTGCAATTAGATTATGCGAGTCCTCTGGTTTGGGGACTTGGCCTAAGAGATGCCATTTTGGGATTGTTGTTTTCTTTTTAATACTGTGTAGAGGGGTGCTGTGTCCTAGAAACGAGCAGAGACAGCATGGGGAACTCACATGTGAATGAGGTTGCTTAGAGTAAGAATACTGGCTTTGTTAATCAAGGTGGCAGCTGATGTGAGGCCAGGAGCTGATGGTCAAGAAAGAATTCTTGAGATGTTTTTCTTGCACAAACGTGCATTTATTATAGAATGGGGTCAGGACCTGTGGGCAGAAAGCTGCACTTTACCTGTATAAAGCTGGTGGTTATATGCTTAGTGTTCAAGGGGGACGGGACATGCTGGGGGTATTAGATCATAAATGTCTTCTTCATATTTCTACTCATAAAACTACTTTCACAAGATTTCTCTGCTGCTTATCATTTAGCTCAACATTAACTATGGGTGAGATGTACAGGCAGTCAGGAGATCCCGTAAAAATGTAGCAGCCAGTGCCTGCTTGATCCTTATTGGAACTATGCAGGCTGTAGGTCAACCTTCTGGGCTAAAGGTGAACACTTTTGTCCTTCTACCCTTCATCAGCAGCTGTGGTCACAACACATAAGCATGGGGACATGCTCGATGCCACAGGGTCTAATTGGCATGAGAAACATATGCCATAGGTCATAGCTGAGAGGCAGAAGGTCACTATAGATGAAATGGTTTATCAAAATTAGGTAAGCCAAGAGCTGGGGTGTTGACAGAGCTCATTTTAAGGCTTCAAAGGAGGTTAATGCCTCTCAGGCCAGGAAATAGCTTTGGAGTGACATCTGGGAATCCATTGGCCACAATAGTCAGCGGCCCCTACAAATTTAAGTAACAATTTTTTGTTTGTTTTGGGAAAAGGGATAGACAAGGATTGACTCAAGGTGTTTTGCAGTCAGGTTTTGAACGCCCGGAGGTATCTCATGTCCTAAGTAGTTAACAGTTGTTTGCACCCATTGACGTTTAGACCTGGAGCTTTTTTTTTTTTTTTTTAAGTTTATTTATTTATTTTGAGAAAGAGAGAGTGTGAGTGGGAAAAGGGCAGAGAGAGAGGGAGAGAGAGAATCCCAAGCAGACTCTGAACTGTCAGCACAGAGCTGGATGTGGGGCTTGATCTCATGAGCTGTGAGATCATGACCTAAGCTGAAATCAAGAGTTGGACGCTTAACTGACTGAGCCACCCAGGCGCCCCTAGATCTGGAGCTTTTATGGCCTTGTTTACCTAGTGCCGTTAAGAGAATGAGGGAGTGTATAAGAGCTCCTCCCTTAGTTTGGTAACAGAGCAGAAGGTCATCAACATATTGCACCAGCATGGAAGCTTGGATCAAGATTATAGAGTGTAAGCTGGCTTCTAGGACTTGGGGAAATATCGAGGGAGACACCAAAACTTTGAGGTATTCCAGTCCGTGTTAATTTTCTCCCTTTAAATGCAAATGTAAAGTGTGAGTCAGGGTGCAATGGGACTGAAAAGAAAGCAGAACAGAGGTCAATTACTGTAAAGCAGGCTGCATTGCAGGACTTGGGAAGACCAGCCAGACTTGGGACCACAGGGTGCCAGGGAATTACGAAAGAGTCTATGGTCCTTAGATCCTGTATAAATTGATAAATTTGGTTTCCTGCTGAAGTCAAATTTGCGTTCATTCTTTACTGGCAAGATTGGGGTGTTACAAGATGAAATAGCAAAGACAAGGATGCCCTGTTTCAGGAGAGAATCTATTATAGGGTTAATTCTTTGCATCTCTGGAGACAGGGTATATTGAGCTAAGGATGGACATGGTTTATTCGTTTTCCAAGAAATCACACAGGCTCTGCACTTAGAAGCGGCCCCACTTCATTTGCGTGTTTAGCCCAGAGGCTAATTGGGACATTGTTTAAACATCTATCCTCTTTAGAGGATTTTAGATCAGGGTGAGTTTCCAGTTGTTAAATAACAAAAATTCAACAGAGTGAAATTGAAGATCTAATTGGTTTTATTAATCGATTCACGACTTGGGCAGTATCCCATTTGGTAAGTAGAGAGATGTTCCATCAAGTTAAACAAAATATAGAGTTTTTTTAAAGGCAGAGAGAGGGTATAAGAAAGAAAGAGAGGAAGAAAGAAAGGAAGAAAGAAAGAAAAAGAGAAAGAGGGAAGAAGAGAGGGAGGGAGGGAGGAAGGAAGGGTTAACTTATGCTTATTACTCTAAGTGTTCTGGGGCATCTCGGTGGCTCAGTTGGTTAAGCCTCTGACTTTGGCTCAGGTCATGATCTACGGTTCATGAGTTGGAGCCCTGCATGGGGCTCTGTGCTGATAGCTCAGAGCCTGGAGCCTGCTTCAGATTCTTTCTGTGACTCTCTCTCTCTCTCTCTCTTTGCCCCTCACCCGCTCATGCACTGTCTCTGTCTCTTAAAAATGAATAAATGTCAAAAAAAAAAAAGTGTTCTGACAATTATTTTAAGGTTCATTTTGTATTCTCAGCTGTTCTAATAAAAAAAATTTGTAATCTTTATTTTCAGGTGAAAATTTGGAAGCAGGCAAATATGAATTATCATATATTAGCATCCTGTAGAAGGTTAGCAAACTTACAAAGACCTTTAAAATTTTTTTGAAGCATATTTTTCCTTATAACAATTTTTTCTCAGTATGGCATAAAACATGTATTAATGCAAAAATTTTTTGTCTCTCTGTAAAAGTTAAAAAGCCTGTAGAGAGCAAAATGGAGTCTCTCATGTCAAGCAGGAGACTATGTCAAGCAATGATGCAAGCAGTCAAAGATGTTGTAGCTACAAGATATCACCAGGACCTGCATCAGCTGACCGAGAACTGATAACAGGCAGAAGCAAAGGAGGTCGGCAGGGGCCCAAGACCGATGAATTCCCTTTGAAAAGGGGAGGATTTTTGTAGCAAACTGTCAGACTCTTCAGACATGTGCCCTCTATGTCTGACCCCATGAAAAAGGCAGCTGCTGGGGCACCTGAGTGGCTCAGTTGGTTAAGGGTCAGACTTTGGCTCAGGTCACCATCTCACAGTTTGAGGGATGGAGCCCTGTGTTGGCTCCACACTGATAATGTAGGCCTGCTTGAGATTCTCTCTCTCCCCCTCTCTCTGCCCCTCCTCTACTGTCTCTCTCTCTCTCTCTGTCTCTATAAAGTCGAGAAGGCAGAACGAAGATTTGAAAAATGGGTAATTTAAACAATAAATAAATAAAAAAAAAATAAATAAAACTTAAAAAAAAAAAAAAAGGCAGCTTCCACCGAAGGCTCTGGCCAGTTGATCTCTGAACAGAACCCAGGTCCTTCACTTCTTGAACATAAGTAAGTAAGTGCCCAGAGCTGACTCGGACCGGACCGAGGCCTCATCTTAACTGTAGGCCCACAGACTGACTTTGCATTTGGTTAGTTAACTTCTTACATCCTTCTGTTACCTTGTTTATTGTGTGGCTTATCTTATGTTCTGCTCCAAGTGCCTTCTAAGAAGCCGAGTTAATCACATGGTGAAATGTCACTGAGTTTGGAATCCGGGACCTGCTTTATGATTGTGACTCACTTGGCTTTATTGATGAGGAAAACAAAGGCAAGAGAAATGTAACTTAAATTAAATCTCCTTCCAGCTTGCAGCCCCTTAATAGACACCTGAAACACACAGAGTGTGACCTTCCTAAAGGAGCTCATGCCTGCCTTAAAGACTTGATGTTTATGTTTTATTAAAGACTAACTGTAACCTTATCTTAACAGCAGCTAGCCCCTCAAGGTACTGAAAGCCCCGGTTCCAAAGTCCTTAAGAGACTTATGCTGTCCCTAACCCCCACTAACTAAAAAGTATATAATGAATCATTCTTCACAGCCCCAGTGCAACTCTTTCTGCCCATGGATCCTGTCCCTCTACTATAATAAAATCACCTGTTTGCACCAAAAATGTCTCAAGAATTCTTTCTTGGCCATACGCTCTGGAACCCAAACTTTAGATCCCATCATTATGATTGAATAAAACTGACATTGTGGAAAGACACAACTTGTGTGTGCCTTCATCGTGTGCTCATGACAAAGACAAAAATAGATAAACTTATGTTTAGCCTTTAATGTTTGTCTTATTTGGAAATAATTTAGGCATTCAATGAATATCAATTATTTGGCTTAATTTAGTATAAACTGTGATCTTATTTATGTTCATTTACTTATTTGTAGGGTGTGAGAGGGGAAAAGAGAGAGAGAGAGAGAGAGAGGGAAAGAGAATCTCAAGCAGGATCCATACTCAGCTTGGAGCCCAACACAGAGCTCGAACCCACAACCCTGGGATCATGACCTGAGCTAAAATCAAGAGTCAGATGCCCAAGTGGCTGAGCCACCTAAATGCCCCTAAACCAACAATGTTAAATTTAGGTTTATTTATGAAAGATTATCTAGGATCATATGAACTTGAAAAACACTTGGGTTAGTTTTTATATTTCTTTAGAATATATTTGACTTCTATAAGTTCTTAGTTTTCTTTAAGCCAATTACTTAGAACTCTTTACAAATTAATTTAATTTATTAATGAACATTTTATAATTATAAATTATAATTTAATTTATTAATTAATATTAATTTATTAAATTAATTAAAGAATTAAATGTCATATCATCTAGAGGTAGAAAAATATTATGTACCTATAACATACATAGCATAGACATACATAACATGTAGATAGACCTAGATATTTTATAGCTTTTGTTTAGAAATGTTAACCATGTGTCAGGTATATAAGTCAAAAGAAAATAATTGGATCCGAATTGTGTTTCTGGCAGGTAGACTAAGTTAAGGTTATGAGCTCTATGGCCCAAGTTTGCATGCTGTAACCATTCTTTTAGAACTGTTCTTGGAGTCATTTAAAAAATAATTTTTTTAATGTATATTTATTTTTGAGAGAGAGACAGAGAGATAGAGACAGAGAGACAGAGAGATGGAGTGCAAGCCAAGGAGGGCAGAGAAGAGAGGTAAGACACAGAATCTGAAGTAGGCTCTGGGCTCTGAGCCTGACGCGGTGTTGAACTCATGGACCACGAGATCATGACCTGAGCTGAAGTTGGACGCTTACTTGACTGAGTCACCCAGGCACCCCTGTTGGAGCCATTTTTGATGGGGTTCTTGAGCAAATGGATAAGAAAGAATTCTTGAGATGTCTTTGGTGCAAAAAGGTGATTTTATTGAAGTACAGAGACAGGACCCGTGGGCAGAAAGAGCTGCACTGGGGTTATGAAGAGTGACTGATTATGTACTGTTAAGTCAGTGGGGGTTAGGGACAGCATAAGTCTCTAAGGAATTTGAAAGCAAGGCTTTCAGGACCTTGAGGAGCTGTTAAGGTAAAGTTACTTTTAGTATTTAATACAACAAAACATTAAGGAAGTAAGGCAGCCATGAGTTCCTTGAGGAAAGTCACACTCTGTATGTTTCAGGTATATCTAACAGTGGGCTGCAAGTGGTAAGGAGATTTTAGCTACATTTCTCTTGCCTTTGTTTTCCTCATCAATTTTGTCTTTTAGAAGATTCTACATATGAATCAAATCATTCCCTTGTCTCTGAGAGGCTGGGAATAATCTCTGTTAAGGTTGCCCCTTAAAATGGACTTACCTAAAACAAGCCTTCCCCAGAATAGTGATTATAATTTCTAAATATCCAAAAGTTCACCCACTTTTCCAAAAAAGCACAAGAGCCTGGTCCAGGGAACAGGTGGAACCTACTTTGCCTTTGGAGTCCTCAAAATATTTTAATTATGAGGGGCCCCATTTCCCAACAGCTGTGCTAAAACACTGCAAATTATGCATTTACCCCCTTTTTGAACAGGATGGGTAAATACTAGTAAGCTTCAACCAACAGCAACAAAAGAGTCCTCACCAGGAAGGGTGATGAATTCATAAAAAGTGGATCTCGAATAAAGCCTGAGAGCCCCAAAAACAAAAGGAGCTGAGCTAGAAGCCCATGAGAGACTTTCCCTCAAAGTCCAGGGTCAGCAAGAAAGCAGTGAGCCAAAGAGGCTCCGTGGGTATCTGTCTCTGTGGGTGCCTGTTGTTCACCAGCCTCAGAGTTGTTGGGGGTTTTCTCTGGATCTCATTTCTAAGACACCATTTAATGTCAACCTTAAATATAAAACGGCCAGTTATTTTCCTAGCAAGCTGAGTTCATTTGGGAATAGCAGAGGGATCGCAATTCGGGACAAGCAAACTATGGCAAACCATAGGCAAGTATGAAGAGACAACTGGAAGGTCAGCTTTTGTTAGGTTTTAGGAGGAAACTGTGCAAGCTGTTTTGAATAACAAACAGTTCATTGGAGAAGGGTTCGAGGCGGTGATGTCCCATTGACTGCAAATGGTGGGCAGTGCCTTGTTGCTGGGGCAGGGGGAGATCTTTTCTTCAAAGTAGGAGATACATTTATTTGTGAATTATCTTCCCTTTGCCTGTAAGAACATGGCAGCTCCCTCTTCAGGGCTCCTGATTCTCTTTTTTTTTTCTTAATGTTTATTTTATTTTTGAGAGAGAGAGAGAGCACGAGCAGGGAGAGGGGCAGAGAGAGGGAGAGAGAGGGAGACAAGAGGATCCCAAGCAGGTTCCATGCTGACAGCAGAGAGCTGGATGTAGGGCTCAAATTCTGAACCGTGAGATCATGACCTGAGCTGAAGTTGGACGCTTAATGGACTGAGCCACCCAGGCGCCCCCTGACTGTTTTTAACGAGGTTTCCTTTACTCATTTTTATAGAAGTACTTGGCGTCTGCCCAATTCCAAGCCCTAGCCTATAGCAGTGCACATATTACTACGAAGACAAAGCCAGAGTAATCTGAATGCCTTGCAGGACTGGGCCAGGTGGGCTGGCTGGCCTATCCTCCAATAAGAAAGACACCCGGGAGCCTCCAGTTACCCCAGAAGCCTGGGATCCCCAGACAGCAACTCCATATGGATACAGACTGTTGCCCATCCAGCTGCTTCCTCAGAGTGAATTTTGATTCTCAAGGTTGGGCTCCTTCCACCCTTAAGGCAATGTAGGTTGGTGGGGGTGGGCCTTAGCTTCAAAAGCCTGGAGGTCCCCGGCAGCCAAGGGCTGCTGCAGGGATGCGCACTGCCCGAGAATGAGCAGAGACATGGGTATCCAGGTTCCTAGAACAGGGTGTTCAGGAAGAGGATGTAAAACAGCCAAAACGTTTATTTGTGGTTTTATGGAGTGCAGTCTGGGAGGCACTGAGTTGACCCTTATGGAAAACCTGCTCTGAATTGCAAGAACGGCGAGCAAGACAAATCCACAAGGTTATATAGCTTGTTTTGAAAGAATGATTGGTGTGGGCCGACTTAAACTATCTAATACACAATTGGCTGTTTAGCTAACAGGTGTTACATTGTCTCTCTTTCCCTCCAAAAGGTTTCCCTCTTCTTTCCCTCCAGAAGGTAGTGGAGTGGCAACTGACAAAAGTCAAAAGTGCACTGTGTTCTGAGAATTGAAACAGGAGATGTGCCTAAGCCTTTCTTCCTCAGTATCCTCCAGATCCTATTTTGAATGACTCTCTTAGCAATGCTTACTTAGCTTTGGAATCTTCTTTCACAAGGTTGAGTATCAGGAAAGGCTGGGTCACAGGAGGGAGCTCTTGGGGGTACCAAGTGTCAGCCTAATCCCAAGGTCTGCCGACCTGCTAGGGATATTCTTCCTACAGAAGTGCTGTAGGTGTTTTAACTGCCTTTACAGGCAGGGGCCAGGTGGGCAGGACAGGGTATCCTCTGTTAGAAGACACCAGAAGTCCTGGTTCCGGGAGCCGCTTGGGACACCTGCAGACAGCAAGTCCACATGGGGACTGGCTGTCATACATTTGCAGTTGCTGCCTCAGCAAATTTTGGAAGGTAGGCTCCCTCCATGCCGGAGGCTGTGCAGGTAGTTGGGGTCTGCTCGGAGTTTAACAAGCTTGGAGGGACAGGTCTACCAAATGTCAGCCTAAGGGTGTATATGCACATGTGTAGGCCGTGCGGGTCAGGGTAGCGAGGGATTTGGAAAGGCAAGTGTCGGATAGCCAGGCCACAGAAACACCCTATTGGGGTTCCATGGCAACTGCCAAACTGTAAGCCTTAACCTACACAAATGTGTATCTTCCTCCTGAAAACAGAGCTGGAGGACGCTGCACTGGCTTGTCCGAGGGAGCAGGGTGAGCTGGCTGGGGAGTCCTCCAGTAACAGATACCTTGCAGCCCCGGTTGCTGGAGAAGCCTGGGACCCCATCAGGCAGCTGCTGTAAATGGGGACTGACTATTGACAGTTTAAAGCTGCTGTCTGAGAAAGGTTTCCTGGAGAGGGCTCCCTCCAGCCTGAGGTTACTCAGGTTGGTTGGAGTCAGCTGGAGCTCTGTAGGCCTGGAGCGCCCCCTATGGCCCAAGGCTAGCTGATGAGGGAAACTGCAAATGTGTGTGCCCTACAGGTCCGACTAGGCAGGGACCTGAAACAGGGCAAATATTGGGAAAGCCTGGGTCACGGGGTGGGCTCTTGGAGGGCCATAGCATGTGCCTAATTCCAAGCCCTAACCTACTCCGACATGCATATTCCCCCTGAAGGTAAAACTGGGGGATTCTGGATTGCCTTGCCAGGATTGGGCCAGGCAGACTGGCTGGAGTGCCCTTCCCCTAAAGACGCCCGGGAGCCTTGAACTGGTAAGCTGAGACCCCGTCAAGCAGCCAGTCTAAATTTGGACTGTGTTTCTGGTAAAAGCTGCCGCCTCAGAATGATTTTCGCGGTTGGGCTCCCTCCGCCCCGGAGGCTGTGCAGTAGGGGACCTGTGTGAGCTCCACGGGCATGGACGATCCAGGTAGCTCAAGGGCAGCTGACGGGTGCTTAATGCACATGCGCAGGCCGCACACTTCAGGGACGCCAGAGACCTGGAAATGGGCGAAGTCGCGAGAATCCAGGTCTCGATAGTGGACTCTTGATGTCCATGGCATCAAACTAATTCCAATTCTAACCTACATTACTGCACATACTTTTGTGGAAAGTAATGCTAGAAGAATCTGGACTACCATGCCCGGCAGGGCTGGGGATTGGCTGGGGTAGCCTTGGCTGACGGACACGTGGGAACCTTGATGGCCAGAGAAGCCCAGACCCCTATCAGGCAGGCAGCCTGGGTGAGTGGGGGCTGATTACCACCTCAGAAAGATTTTCAGGTGATGGGCTGCCCCCACCCTGGAGGCTAAGCAGGTGGCTGGGAACAGCCTGAGCTCCGCGGGCTTGCAGGACCCGCGCAGCCAAAAGCCAGCTGCGGAGGTGTAACTGCGCATGCTCGAGAGACCGGGGTCAGCGTAGCCGGGGACCTGGAACAGGGTCATGCCCGTGAGGCCAGATCACAGGGTGAGGGTGTTGGAGGTCCCTGGGGTCTGCCTAATTCGAACCCCTAACCTGCGCGTAGACCGTCTCCCCTCGCAGGCAGAGCTGGAGGAGGCTGTGGTGCCTTGCTTGTGTTACAGGAGGGTGGGAGAGACATTGGTCCTTGTCCCACGGAGTCGAAAATCTCGGGGACCACAGAGAGTGAGGAAAGCGATAGAGTTTCTTGAGAGAAAGTATAAAGCTCTCAAGAGTGAGAGGGGGTCCCGACTGGGTTCCTGCCAAGGATTTTTGTCCCTGACTTTTTACTGGGGCCTTATCAGAAGAAGGTTTGTGAGATTTCATGCACGGCACCCAGCTCAGGCAGATCGGGAGCAGGTTCGTCTCATCCTCTTTTTTCCCGTCAACTCCGCTGCCATTGTAGCTTGGTCAGCCTCCCACTTGCAGCTGCAGTCTGCCTCCCTGAAGGTCCCTTATCTCTCTCCCTCTCTAATGTTAACCCTTTCCCTATTCGCTAGGGCTGGATTTCACGAGCTGGCTGATAGATCTTCCAGGAAGAGACACTTGGGAGCCTTGATTGCTGCAGAAGCCTGGGACACCAGCAAACGGTAAGTACTCATGGGGACTGACTGTCACCCATTTCAGTGGCCTTCTCAGCCATCATGGGGTTGGTGGGGTTCCTCCAACCCTCCAGGCAATACAGGTGGTTGGGGATGAACTTTACTTAGCTCCACAGGCCTGGAAAGTCGGTACTGGCCAAGGGTGCCTGACAGGGTGCAGACTGTTAATGCCAGGTGGTGCAGGTCAGGGTAGCCAGGGACCTGGAACAGGGTGGTTTGGGTAAGGCCAGGACATAGGAGCCTGCTGTTGGTCGTACCTAGTATCTGCCTAATTCCAAGGCTTAATTTACACAAAAGTGCTGATCATTTCTGATGGCTATTTTGTTTAGGAAGGCAAGTAAAGGCAGAGATTTTGGCTTTGCAACAACGTATTGTAACACTGGTTCAGTCTGTGAATTTCACATGCAAGTTGCATATAGGATAATGTCTTCTAATTAGCCAATAAAGGAGTAACATATTCCAAACCAGTGTTAGATTAATCATAGTATTGTTCTGGGCAAGGGGAGATGAAAGGACTAAAGTCCAAATATAGTTGAAGTTGTACCTTCATAAGAGTTGGTACTTGGGAGAGGTGGCCCAGCTGACTGGGAGCTGAAGTCCAGGTGCCAGCTGAAAAATAAAAGTCCTGTGTTGCTAGAGCACATTGTTGGGAGACATGGTCACCAGTGAAAAAGTTGGCTTTACTCCCAGGACGGAATAGCCCCACGGTCTTCAAGGGCTCTTTCAGATCAGCAAGTTGTAGCTTTGCCCAGAAGGAACACTGTCAGTCCTTACAAATGCTCAGTGTTTATAGTCCAAATGTCCCTTGCCATAGTTTCTTTTTTTTTTTTTTTTTAGGATTTTATTTGTAAGTAATTTCTACACTCAAGGTGGGGCTCAAACTCATAGCCCTAAGATCAAGAATGGCCTGTTAGTTGGACTGAGCCAGTCAGGAGCCCCTGTAGTTGCTTCTTGGTATGTTCTTACTGATAAGCCCTAACTGAGGTCCCTCAGCAGCTGAGTGACTGGTTGAGCAGATGGTGACACCCTGACACAACTTACTTTATTCTGGTATTGAAACAGTTATATTCCTAAAATAAACTTTTTTAAGCCTTTGTCATAAACGAGTGGATTTGAAATCATACCAAATACACAACAATCCATCCACCCTGTGATTCCAGCCACTCACACACTAGTTCATACTAAGGGTCTGATGTCCTGCACAAATCTAAGCTCACAAAAAATGGGGCGCCTGGGGGGCTCAGTCGGTTAAGCGTCCGACCTCAGTTCAGGTCATGATTCACGGTTCGTGAGTTCATACCCCGCGTTGTTCTGTGCTGACAGCTCAGAGCCTGGAGGCTGCTTTAGCTTCTGTGTCTCCCCCTCTCTCTGCCCCTCCCCTGATCACGCTGTCTCTGTCTCTCTTAAAAATAAATGAGTATTAAAAAAGTTAAAAAAATTTCTTTAAGCTCACAAAAATATCTATCCACCCATGATTGTGTATCACTTGTAATCTTTTTTTATTTAAAAAAAATTTTTTTTACATTTATTTGTTTTTGAGAGACAGAGAGACAGCGTGAGCAGGGGAGGGGCAGATTGAGAGAGGGAGACACAGAATCAGAAGCAGGCTCCAGGCTCCGAGCTGTCATCACAGAGCCCGACATGGGGCTTGAACACACAAACTGTGAGATCATGACCTGAGCTGAAGTCGGACGCTCAACCAACTGAGCCACCCAGGTGCCCCTGCAATCTTTTTTTTTAAAATTAAAAATGTTTTTCTTTTAATGTTTGAATGTTTAAATGTTTAATGACCTGTCAGCACAGAGCCTAATGTCAGGCTCGAACTGTGATGTCAGCCATGAGATCATGACCTGAGCTGAAGTTGGAGGCTTAACTGACTGAGCCACCCAGGCGCCCCAATATCACTTGCAATGTTAATCACAATCATATTTTGTATTTTTCCTTGGACACCCATTCTTTTACACCATAGTTTAATGACCAGTTCAAGTAACCATAGTCCAAATATGAGGATGACCAAGAACTCTTTAATATGGTACCATGGCCAGTTGCCAGATGACCAAAAGTTAAGCTTCTTGAACCACCTAGTTTAACTTCTTTGACAATTAGGTTTCCAAAAAGATAGGTTTTATGAAGCTCCCGGGGCTGTGAGCCTGCATAACCTCGTACTGTAACATCAGAATTCGAGGCTGTCAAAATTTTAGGGATGCAAGTTTTTGTTCTCTTTTCAATTTTTGCAAAGTTATTTTCACTTCAGTAGCCTCGTCTTCCAAATGTGCCTTTATGTGTTTTAAGTTTTGTAATGTACGATTTACATTTATTAGATTAATTTGAATATTTTCAACGTGAACTATGTCTCTGTTTACTTCAATCTTTTTTTCTATTGACCTTGAATAACATCTTTTTCCTTGTATTGTCGGATTAATTCCCTGTTGTGGTTTTACACATTCCATCCTACTGTATTTTTACTGTATTTTTCTCTCGACTCCGGTAGGTTAGGGTGAGGTTTGCCTTAGAGCATGCTATCCTGGTCCAGTTTTCCATATTATACATAACTGGTTGAAGAGGCATCAAGGCTATCATCATAGGTATGTGTACTAGGTATAGCCAGAGGTCTAGCGGTAATAAAGATTGGTTCCATTCCAACAACATATCCTTAGGAACGTGTTTTCCATCTGTCAGAAGGGGGCTTTCTGTGGCCTGTAGGCTCCATCCTCTCTTTTGACATTGGGAACCGCAAAAGTGCGGCACCTAATGTCCTGTTTTCTTCTTTAAGTGCCAGCATTCTAGTTTCACAGTTGCTGCAGGAATCACAGCCATTAGGGTCTGCTAGTGTGGCCATCTACTCTTACTTCTGCTTGGATCGTCTGTTATCTCAGATGACCAGTATTGCCCTGAGATGGTAGCTGTTCTGAGATAATTCCATATATCAACCAGTCTTAACTGCAACGATTGACAGTGCACAGTTGGAGAAACATCTCTATTTTTACAAAAATTTTTAATCTTTATTTTTGAGAGAGGGAGACAGAGTATGAGCGAGGGAGGGGCAGAGGAAGACACAGAATCCAAAGCAGGTTCCAGGCTCTGAGCTGTCAGCAAAGAGCCCGGCGCGGGGCTCGAACTCACAAACCGTGAGATCATGACCTGAGCCGAGGTTGGCAGCTTAACCACCTGAGCCACCCAGGTGCCTTCAGGAACGTCTCCTATGGCATTTTTAGATGTCATTGTGTTTAGTGTTTTATCCAACTTACTTCTGTCAAATTTCCATTGCTCTATTTACTTCCGTGTGAAATATGTTTAGTAATAAATTACTAATTTTATCCATCTGTGTATACCATAATGCTAGAGCTGCCATTGCTTGTGTGTTAAATTAAGATTGTTTTGTTCCAAAACTTCTAAAATTTAATGTGATTCGATTGATTTAGAATTGAGAAAAAGTGACTGCCATTGTTCTACCAAGGAAACCTCTTACCAGTCCAACAAGGAACTGTAAGGATTTCCTTACTTTTAGTGAATCTGTTTTTGGCATAGGTTGTAAATTGAGCAGAATTTGGGGATGTGTATCTGGCTTGAAAGTCCTGTGTGTCAAATTTCAAGACATAGGCTACTATTGTGGGTTACAATGACTGGGAGAGGTTATTAACATAGTTGCCCATATTCTTGGGGTAGAAATCTGTGGTGTGAGATAGAAGCCTGATGTATATACCATGATAGGTAATATGTACTATGCTAAGTTTCCTGTGTGTCTTCTATACACATGACAAGGTGTCCCTGTTTTTAAAGTCTGGACATAGTGTCTGTGGATCTGTTATTTTTCTTATAGGTGAATATGGATTAAACAGTAAGTTGGGAGTATAGTAATGAACAGGTTTTTTTTTTTTTGCTGATTTCTATTTAAAGAAATAATTGCCCATTTTGCATATTCATCAGATGCCCTTTTGTCATAAAATGCTAGCACACAAAGTGAATCAGGAATTTAACTGAGGTTATTTTCACAGAGACCCTGCCATGTGTCCAATGCTGCACTCAATTCAGTAAGATAAAGGAAAAGTACAGAAGTCAGTACCTAGTCTTGGTGTATGTGCTGGGTTGTAATACCAAAATCCAGTTAGCAGTTCAGGCCAATCTTCATCCTCCAAGTCAGTCTCTCGAAGGGAGTGTTTTTCATGATCCTTGTTGATTCTTGTGGAGATTGAAATGGAGGTTTCTACCGCTTCATCAGCGTCCCAAAGTATTTGGCTGAAGGTTTCCCGTGAGTAGATGGTGCTGATAATGAAGGGTGGTATGGAGAGGTGGGGCTTGGTGATGCCTGGGATGTGGGTGATGCTGGTGAGTCCTCGTTTTGCGGTAAGGTGACCAGGATGGTGATCTGTGAAGGAAGTAGAGGATGTCACAGACAGTGCACTTATTATCTGGACCAGAAGGTGGCGTTGCACTTTGGAACAGTGGTGCAGTGCTATTGCTGGCGGCAGAATATCCATAGCAGCGATAAGTGTGGTAACCAATAGTGAGCAGTAGGCAGCACTATGGCCAGCAGGCAGTACACGGCACTGACCCGCTTTGTGGGTCTCGATGGGGTTAAAGATACACAGCAGATTTTTGCCTGCAAAATAAAGATAATGTCTGAGATTTTTAAAATAATTAATCTACTTAGCTTACATTCTTTATTTAAATGTTTATTTACTTTTGAGAGAGAGAGCGCGGGGAGACAGAGGATCCAACGCGGTCTCTGCACTGACAGCAGAGAGCTGATGTGGGGCTTGAACTCACGAACCATGAGATCATAACTCCAGGCTAAAGTCAGATGTGTAACCGACTGAGCCACCCGGGCACCCCAATGTCCTATAAATGTTTAATTCTTTCTTGTTGTTCTTGGTACTCAAGAAAATCTGTTGTTACTGTGGCCGTTACTGCCAGTATTCCCCTAAGCATGACCACTCTGCACCAAGCTAGGCTAGGTTAAAGATGAGGCATGTTGATGGTGTTGTTCTTCATGTCTGAAATTTTTATAGAGGAATCAAATTATTTTATTTAATTTGATATAATATGATGTTTCCTTCACCCACCCAATAGGTGTATCAGTGGCAGGTGCTGTAATTTCCCCAATATTATATACTATACTGATGAATATATGTATTCATATGTTAGTGAATTTCTCAATTTGACCACTAGATGGAAGCATTCTCTCAAAAATTGTTCAGCACTTCTCAGTGGGTTTTTTTAAATTTAATTAAACAAATTTTTTTTTAAATGTTTATTTATTTTTGAGAGACAGAGCGTGAGTGAGGCAAGACAGAAAGAGAGGGAGACACAGAATCTGAAGCAGGCTCCAGGCTGTCAGCACAGAGCCTGACTCGGGGCTTGAACTCGTGAACCGTGGTATGACCTGAGCCAAAGTCGGATGCTTAACTAACTGGGCCTCCCAGGTGCCCCCCCAGTGGGTCTTTTAATGCAAATATAGTTCTATTTTACTTTTCTTCAAAAACATTTTTTAAAATGTTTATTTATTTTTGAGAGACAGAGCACAAATGGGGAAGGAGCAGAGAGAGAGGGAGACACAGAATCTGAAGCAGGCTCCAGGCTCTGAGATGTCAGCACAGAGCCAGATGTGGGGCTTGAACTCACGGACCGCGAGATCATGACCTGAGCCAAAGTCGGTGCTTAACTGACAGAGCCACCCAGGCGCCCCAAATATAGTTCTATTTTTCTTTTTTTTTTTTTTTTAAATTTTTTTTTTCAACGTTTATTTATTTTTGGGACAGAGAGAGACAGAGCATGAACAGGGGAGGGGCAGAGAGAGAGGGAGACACAGAATCGGAAACAGGCTCCAGGCTCTGAGCCATCAGCCCAGAGCCTGACGCGGGGCTCGAACTCACGGACCGCGAGATCGTGACCTGGCTGAAGTCGGACGCTTAACCGACTGCGCCACCCAGGCGCCCCTATAGTTCTATTTTTCTAATGAGATAGCTTCAGGACATGTTTTGCACTTAGGAACACATGTGTAATATGTAATTGTATTATAGTAATGTAACACATATTTTTGAAAAAGCGATTTAGGCATTCTTTTGTTTTTTGGCACAAAACAATTTAAATATACACGGGAATAAACTGGAGTCATGAGAAAGATATAAGGAAAACCTAGAAGTGAATGGTCTACCTACCACACTAGAGTCACCTTTTAATTTCTAATATTTTCTCAACCATGCCTTTATACATGTTGTCCTGGGCCTGGAACGTCTTCAAAATCCTAACTTTTTCAGGTGTTACCTGCTGTCATACTTCACTCTTCCCTTCATCCTGAGGACAGAATACTTCCTTCCTACAGAAATACTTCCCTGTATTTCCAGTGTAACACCCTCCCCTTGTCCAGTGGTTTATTTATTCATCTATTTATCTGTCTCTCCTTTCACCGTGAGCTTTTTTTTTTTAATGTTTTTAATGTTTATTATTTTGAGAGAGAGAGAGGGATTGGGGGAGGGTCAGAGAGAGAGGGAGAGAGAGAATCCCAAGCAGACTCCTTGTTGTCAGCATGGAGACCATTGCGGGGTTTGAACTCAAGAACCGGGAGATCATGAACTGAGCCGAAATCAAGAGTTGGTTGCTCAACGAACTGAGCCTCCCATGTGCCTCTCACTGTGAACTTCTGAGCACTGGAACTAGGGTGTGAGTCTGGCTGAGGTACCTGTTATGTGCTGGAATCCAATGATTGTTTGCTGAACGAATGCCGGCCTTACCTAGCCGTGTGTAAACTTTGCTATCCATCGTACGAGACATTATTTGGCCAAAAATCCAGCAAGTCAAATGGTCTTCTTACCTTCTCCTCCATACATTTCCAATAGTAGCCATGCCTATACATACGGATTGGAGAGCTGAAGCAGAATTTAGTGACAGAGTTTGAAACTCCCAGAGTTTCTTACATTTTTTTTGTGAATGTGGAAAACCTCTTTAGTTTAAAGTCACTGTATTAATTTTATGGCCATGATGTAATACAAAAATATGTATCTTATTGTGGACTTTGTTGAACCTATTTTATAATAAATAACTAATGTTATGAATAAAACCAAATACTGGTTGTTAAAGAATTTGAAGGGGGTCTGTACAATGTATAGAAAATATACCCCTTGCAATACTACTAGGAACCTTTTAGGAAATTAATGTTGTTACCCATTCCCGAGGATACAGGCTTCTTTTAGCCACTCAAAAAAGGAAACTAATCCAAACTATTATGTTAGGTCCTGCGAGAAGAGAGCTATGTTGATCGCATTTTTTTTTATAATTTTTTTTAACGTTTATTTATTTTTGAGACAGAGATAGAGGATGAACGGGGGAGGGTCAGAGAGAGAGGGAGACACAGAATTGGAAGCAGGCTCCAGGCTCTGAGCTGTCAGCACAGAGCCCGATGCGGGGCTTGAACTCACGGACTGTGAGATCATGACCTGAGCCGAAGTCAGGCGCTCAACCGACGGAGCCACCCAGGCGCCCCTGATCGCATTTGTGTATTGCACTTGGATTTTTTGGAGGTTTATCTAAGATCAGAATGACTATAAAATTGTATTTAAAGCTCTTATAACTACGGATTCTGTTTTACTGTTTATAATACAGAGAATGTAGTGGAGAGTCTTCCCTAGGGCCCTAAGTGAGAGGATATCAGTAAGGATTTGATGATTAAGTATTTTCAGACCTAAAAATCCTAATTTTTTTTTTTAGTGTTTGTTTTTGAGAGTGAGAGACTGAGTGCGAGCGGGAGAGGGGCAGAAAGAGAAGGAGACACAGAATCTGAAGCAGGCTCCAGGTTCTGAGCTGTCAGCACAGAGCCCGACGCGGGGCTCAAACCCACAAACCATGAGACCATGACCTGAGCTGAAGTTGGACGCTTAACTGACTGAGCCAGCCAGTGCCCCCAAACCCTAAGTTTGAATGAATAATTTAAGTAGACATTTTAGCTTAAGTTAAATTATAAAGTTAGACTTTTTGTTGCAACGGTAACAAGAAAACTCAGAAACAAACCAACTAACATTTATAGTATTTCACTGTCTGTAGAAAGCGCTTTTACGTACTGTATTTCGTTTGACTGAGACAACAGTCTGCAAAGACAGGCAAGGTGAATATAATTTATTTAGAAAAAAGGAACTAGAAACTCATGGATTTAAGTAATTTGATTGATGTTATACAGCTAATAGCGTGACAGCCTTTCGCCTGCAGCCCTGGTCTCCTGACCTCTTGACCTCTAACCCCACGTGTTTTTTTTTTTTTATTTTATTTTATTTTTGGGACAGAGAGAGACAGAGCATGAACGGGGGAGGGGCAGAGAGAGAGGCAGACACAGAATCGGAAACAGGCTCCAGGCTCCGAGCCATCAGCCCAGAGCCTGACGCGGGGCTCGAACTCACAGACCGCGAGATCGTGACCTGGCTGAAGTCGGACGCTTAACCGACTGCGCCACCCAGGCGCCCCACCCCACGTGTTTTCATAATCATCCAGAAGCTGAGGGGTTTAGTCCCGTTTCTGTCCCTGAAGTGCTGTATAAACGTTAGCACCTAAATATTTTGAGTTTCATTTTCCTTGTTTGGAGCATGAATGTTAATATCTGTCTCTTCTATGTGAGAAGGTCACTGTGAAGTACATCAAAGCTGTTAAGTCTTGTATGAGGTATTACTGTGATCTCTTGGAAATGTATGTGTGTAATAGAATTGATCCTATAGACCTGTGAAGCCAGGATCATTAATTGTTGGGAGAGGGGATGTCTTTTAGGTTATACAGGGCTCAGCTCAGATTACAGATTGTTAAAACATGGGACCTGAAGTCAGATAAAAATAAATTTTAATACTGCTCAGCCATTTACCAGTAGTGTGACATTTGGCCAGATATTAATGATAACATTAGTTATTATATATGTCTATTTTAGGGGAATCTTTAGACAATGAACAGATTTTAACAATTTACTTAAATTTGCAGTGTAGAGGAGAAACATTAAGAGCCGTAACTGAATTTTATCTTAACTTAAAAAAAAAAATCTCTGGACAGAAGTTTGTATGAAATTTGCTACGATAGCCACACTGTGGCACTCCTTACTTACGTAAGACTTTTCATTCAAATTTTCTCAGCAAATTGTGCTTTATGAAATGCAATACCGTACTATTTGTAGGGAATTCATTGTTTTCTTACATGTTCTTCAGCATATTAGTAACTTACTGCAGAGTTTCATAAATAGCAATGTAGTAATCCCAAATAATTAAAAGTAAAAAAAAAAAAACATTGAAATCTCAAATTCAGAAAACACTGTAGCTTCTTGCTTTTGATGGTGTGATAGTGTGTGTGTGTGTTTGCGTGCGTGGGTATGTGCACAAGGCGACTTAGGGATGAAAGTGCAAAATAGCAGAGTTCAGCAAACCACTTAAATAATACTTGTTACAAGGCATGTGCTCATCAACCAGCTACCTTTGTTCCCAGAGGTGCATTGCCCTCATAGCTATAACTTGAGCCATTGACTGTATGATTTACCAGGAACAGAAACAAAATGCTAGCCTTCACTGAGAAGAGATGAACCCAAGCAACCAATAATACTAACCGAAGGCCTTATTATAGTCAAGTGAATGGAATCCGTGAAATCTGGATGGGACCCACAAGTTGCCATCAATGAGATCTTGCTTAGAAGTAGTTCAAATTTTTTTTTTCCCATGAGAGACTCTGAATGAATTTCTTGAAAGAGGAATAGGCACTGCACAGGATGACACATGGGCTTGCTAGAGGGTGAAGCATCTAGAAGACTGACTTTCTTAGGAAGTCCAGCCTGGAGACACCCGAGGGAGGTAGAGGAGGTGAAACAGCTCACTGTGTCCCACTTTGTGCGTAAGGAAAGGATGGGGGAAGACCACCTGCATTTTTCTGCTGAAATCTGGAAGACTCACACTCTCAACACACATTTTTATTGAGCATCTAGCTTTTCAAACACAGGCGGTCGAGCATGGGGCATCAAAACCACTTGCTTGCAGTTTAATTTCCAGGAACACACACACTAGTGTAAGAATAGACATGGGCACAGATGAACAGAATGTAAACCCATCTGAGGAAAGTTTCTTGATAGACCGTAATAAATACCTGATGATTGTGAAGTTATTTTATCAGATGTTCTAGCTTATGTTATGAATTTAAAAAATCATATTATTATCCTTTGCTACATGCTAGGGGTCATGATAAATTCTTTATACAAATAATCCTAATTCTGACAGAACTTCTCAAGCGTAGATATTTTTATCCCTATTTTACAAGTTAAAAAGTAAGATTGATTGATTTGTCACCAACAGAGGTCTGATTCTAGAATTCCTGCTTTGGAACTACAGTTCCAGCATTGTGACTCCAACTTCAGGGATATTTTCAGTACCCAAAGGGCGAAAGGATCACTGAATAAAATAGATTACTTTGCTTCCAGTGGCGGGAGAAAGGGACACAGCTAGCGCAGGCACATTAGGATGAAAGGAGTGGTCCGGGCAATGGCACGATGAACAATACAGTTCGTGAGACTTTCTTCTAACCATTACATTTATCTATCTATCTATCTATCTATCTATCTATCTATCTATCTATCATATTAGAGAGATAGTGTGAGTGGGGGAGAAGGGCAGAGGCAGAGAGAGAGAGAAATCCCAAGTAGGCTCCACGCTCATTGTGGAGCCCGATGCTGGGCTTGATCCCACAACCCTGAGATCATGACCTGAGCCAAAATCAAGTTGGATGCTCAACCGACTGAGCCATCCAGGTGCCCCTCTAATCATTAGTATTAATTAATTAAAGAAACACTAACACTGACCCAGGTCTCCTATTTTGGGCTACCCCCAACAATTCATTCATTCCCTGAGGATTTTATTTGTTGTAATATATTGTTAATGACTCTGTACTTGGTGAGAGCAGTGGAGTCTACACAACATGACAACAAAGCCAGTAGAGCTTTAGTGAGGCAAGAAGCCAATATATGACAGGTGACACAACGTCAACAGAAGTGACTCAC
Organism: Lynx rufus; assembly: GCF_022079265.1. Taxonomy (NCBI): domain Eukaryota; kingdom Metazoa; phylum Chordata; class Mammalia; order Carnivora; family Felidae; genus Lynx; species Lynx rufus. The sequence continues at coordinate 35,511,733 of NW_025814829.1, read as the reverse complement.
CCCAAAAGTTGCTTCTCCAATAGTTTCTGTCATATTCTAAATAACACTTAATGGCTTAAAGCCTTCACATGACCAGGCTACTTTTTAAACCTCATTTCCTAGCATTTTGCCCCTTGAATGCTCTGCTCCAGCCACATAATCTGGAAGTCTATTAAGTTTTCTCCTCCACGTCATGCCTTTCTGTCTGTCTAGTATATTTCTTATTCAGACACCTGTTTGGCCAGGGTCTCCACTCTCTTCAGGTGACATTCATTAGTGAGGGTGACCACCCCGTGTAAAGTAACAACCATACACTACCTGCCCCCTTAGGCTACTATATTTTTCTCCAGAAAACTTACCGCCATCTAACATAATGCACTACATATCTGTGTATTTGTGTGATTGTTGCGATGTCCAGAGATGCCAGAGAATTTCCTTGCCTTGTTCACTTTTGTAACTTCAGTGCTCAGAATAATAAATACTTGTTGATGGAATGATACTGTGATTATTTTGCTAATAGTGTGGACAGGTTTTTTTTTTTTTTTTAACATTTCCGTTAGAGGACCATGGTGTATTAGGCTAAACACGCAAGTTTTGAGCACTTAATATATCTATTTTATTCATAATATATATGTTATGTATTACGAATATATATATTCATACATACTAGACACAGTAGTAGGTGATGGCACAACAGCAGTGATCACGATTATGTCCCTTCAAGGACTTGAGGCACATAAACAGGTACCACAGTACAGAGTAATAAGAGGATTCGTTTCCAAGGTGCTCTAGGTGAGCATAAGATGGGCACCTAGCCCAGGTCCAAGAAATCAGAATATGTAGCCAAGAAGAATGGCGTCAAAGCTGAGCTATGAAGGACAAGTAGAAGTTAGCCAAGCAAAGAGGAGAGGGAAAAGTACTGCAAACCTGTATAAAGGCAAGTCGTTCCAAACTGAAATCACATTCTTCTAAATATCGTATTCTTCTAAAAATTATTTTTTGTTTTTACTACTAACCAAGGATCTTGAATTGAAAAATGTCTTAACAGATACATTTGATGTATTTGAGTGGTATGTCTTCTCAATTTTCCATTGCTTAAGGAGTCATTTCCTGACCTAGGAAGAGAGTAAAATTTTACGGACAACAGACTGGGATTTGAAATCCTGTTTACTTAACAGTTGAGTGTTTGAGCCAAGAGTTCGAAGTCTGAATTTCCAATTGTAAAACAAGTATGCCATCACCCACCTCATTAAGTGGCTGTGAGCATTCATTTATTCAAATTAAAGGTCCCATTGGATGCCAGGAACAATTTTAGAACTAAGTTCCAGCTGCAGAGATGGGTAAGAACCCTGCCCACTCGGAATTCTACTCAATTTGAGTACATACGTGGGGTGGGGGAAGCAGACATATTACAAATAAATTCAAACAAAAGCAAGTGACACAGTAGCATGAAGACAAGCATGAGATAGAGAAGTGGGATGAGGATTATTTTGGATAATGTGTATTTTCTCAGAGGAAATAGAATTTCAACCAGGCACCTGAGGAGTAGAAGGAGCCAGTTATGGGGTGCCTGGGTGGCTCATTTGGTTTGATTTCAGCTCAGGTCATGATCTCGCAGTTCGTGAGTTCGAGACCCATGTCGGGTCTGTGCTGCTCAGAGCCTGGAGCCTGCTTATGCTTCTTGTCTCCCTCTCTCTCTGCCTCTCCCCTGCTTGCGTGCTGTCTCTTTCTCATTCTCAAAAATAAACAAACATTAAAAAAATTAAAAAAAGAAGCCAGTTGTGGGAATTTGTGGGGGATAAAATTCTATGCAGGGCGAATAACTGCTATCAAGGCCTGGAGCTGACATGAGTTCAGCATGTTTGAGGCCCAGAATATAAGGTGTATATTAGCTGGAGCAGATGGACGCAGGATGCAACTCAGATTCTAGGATCAGATACCAGACCATGAAGACAGATGCAGGTTAAATGAGGACCCTCTCACCCAATTTATTGAGGTGTAATTGACAAATAAAATGTAAGTGTATTTAAAATGTGCAATACTATGATTTAATAAATGTAAACATTGAAATGTTACCTATCACCTCACAATTACCTTTTTTCCCCCCTTTTTTTGGTGAGTGTATTTAGGATCTATTCTTTTATTTTTTTTATAAATTTTTTTTAATGTTTATTCATTTTTGAGAGACAGAGACAGAGCATGAGTGGGGAAGGGGCAGAGAGAGGGAGACACAGAATCCGAAGTAGGCTCCAGGCTCTGAGCTGTCAGCACAGAGCCCGATGCGGGGCTCGAACTCACGAACTGTGAGATCATGACCTGAGCCGAAGTCAGGCGCTCAACCGACTGAGCCACCCAGGTGCCCCAGGATCTATTCTTTTAGAAAATTTTAAATACTTAATGCAGTATTTTTTTAGTGTTAAGATTATGTTCATATTATTTATTAAAAATTTTTTTTTAATGTTTATTTATTATTGAGAGACAGAGAGAGACAGAGCATGAGCAGGTGAGGGGCAGAGAGAGAAGGAGACACAGAATCCGAAGCAGGCTCTAGGCTCCGAGCCGTCAGCACAGAGCCTGACACGGGGCTCAAACTCACAAACCTCGAGATCATGATGTGAGCCGAAGTCAGACGCATAACCAGCTGAGCCACCCAGGCACCCCTATTATTTATTTTTTTAAAAAGATTATTTATTTTGAGAGAGAGCGGGGAAGGGGCAGAGAGAGAGAGAGGGGAGAGAAAGAATCCCAAGCAGGCTTTCTTCGTGCTGTCAGCACAGAGCCCCACGTAGGGTTTGATCTCATGAACTGTGAGATCATGACTGGAGTTGAAGTCAAGATTCAGATACTTAACTGACTGAGCCACCCAGGTGCACCTTAATGCAGTATTTTTAACTATAGTGACCGCACTGCACATTAGATCCTCATAATATTCTTAAGAATTAATATTCTTTTTTTTTTTTTAATTTTTTTTTTCAACGTTTATTTATTTTTGGGGCAGAGAGAGACAGAGCATGAACGGGGGAGGGGCAGAGAGAGAGGGAGACACAGAATCAGAAACAGGCTCCAGGCTCTGAGCCATCAGCCCAGAGCCTGACGCGGGGCTCGAACTCACGGACCGCGAGATCGTGACCTGGCTGAAGTCGGACGCTCAACCGACTGCGCCACCCAGGCGCCCCAAGAATTAATATTCTTAATTATAGTGTCAATTCTACTAAATATGTAATTGATATTTCTGGTAACTCACTTTTCATAGGTGTTAGGAACACATTTTCTCTTTGATTATCTGACACTGACCATTGAGAAGGCCGTTGGATTTGTTAGGCATAATTATTCCAGGTGCTGAGAAAGATTGTCACGCTAATTACAGTAACTCAACTCTAATATGCCATCATCTGTAAGATGTGCTAGTATTTCTGTTGCATTAGAAAAGAAGAGCAGTGCAAATAAATGCTTTTAAAAAACAGAATTTTATGGGGTGCCTGAGTGGCTCCGTCAGGTAAGCCTCCGACTCTCAATCTTGACTCGGGTCTTGATCTGAGGGTCATGAGTTTGAGCCCCACAGTTGGGCTTTGCACTGGGTGTGGAGCCTACTTAAAATTATTTCACATTGATGAAAGAAGTCTTTTAATTTAATTAATGTAGATTTTTATTATGTATCATTGTTGTACTTGTTTAAGGAGAAAGGTTTATGTGAATTAGGGCATTCCTGAAACATCTTCACATTGGAGTCCATTTTTACCAATGTTTTTGGTCTCAGTCACTGAGATCTGTATTTCTTTTTAAAATTTTTTTTTTCAACGTTTATTTATTTTATTTTATTTTTGGGACAGAGAGAGACAGAGCATGAACGGGGGAGGGGCAGAGAGAGAGGGAGACACAGAATCGGAAACAGGCTCCAGGCTCTGAGCCATCAGCCCAGAGCCCGACGCGGGGCTCGAACTCACGGACCGTGAGATCGTGACCTGGCTGAAGTCGGACGCTTAACCGACTGCGCCACCCAGGCGCCCCTGAGATCTGTATTTCTCATGCAGTATATAATTCCATGAAGACTTTGGTGATACACACACTTTTTTTTAAAAAAAATATTTGTTTATTTTTGGGGGGGGCAGAGGGTCTGAAGCAAGCTCTGTGCTGACAGCAGAGATCCCAATGTAGGGCTCAAACTCCCCAGCTGTGAGATTATGACCTGAGACAAAGTTAGATGCTTAACCGACTGAGCCACCCAAGCACCCCAGAACACACACTTCTTAAAAGAGTGTTTCACTGTTGTCACTAGGATTTTCTTCCAAGCTACTGCCACAAATATTGGTACTGAAGCTTTTTGATCTTACCAGAAGGTGTCAAAGGAAAGTTTTTAGATGCCAGTTGGAGTTTACAGTGTCCTCAAAAGGCTCTTAATTGGTTTAATGACTGAAACATTAAGGGAGTAGCAGTTCCTCAGTCCTCTTGCCAGGAGTGACAACCACATGTGTGGATGCACGATCAGCGATCACTCCAGCACGATTGTAACACAGCCGACAGGGATAGTGGGACCCCAGTGATGATAGAAGCCAGTTTTAGAGATGGTAACATCTGAAAAAAGCATACCTTCCCAATGGTGAAATGCAGAAAGTGAAAAGATAGTGTATCAGGCTATTGCAGACTGAGCATTTCTTGCATGTGTATAATTTACTTTGCTTGCTGAAGAATCTAGTCTTTTTCTTGTGGACTTTGATACCAGGAAGGTGTCCCGCATTGTAGACTTTCATATTCCAGGTTCCAGAAAGATGAGTTGTATAAGTGATATCTGTTCACATGTCCTAGCACTTGGTATATACTTGATGCTATTTTTAAGTACTTTGCAAATATGAACAGATATCCTCCTCATGGCCACCGGGAGAGGTAGATATATTATTATTATTATTTTTATTTTACAGGTGTAGGAACAGATGAATAGAAAACAAGTTGCTCAGTATTACAAATCTAGTAAGTGGCAGAATTTGAATTCAAACCAAGGGAGTCTGGTTCTTGAGTCTGCATTTTCTTGTATAAATGTGCTGTAAGTACAAAAACAATAGCATTCACAAATCTGTTTTTAAGTAGGATATGACTATTCCACAACATCTGATGTGGCTTTCAGTTCTAAGTCTAGTTTTTAGAGTGCTGCTTTTTTTTTTTTTAATGTGTATTTATTTATTTATTTTGAGAAAGTGAGAGAGAGAGCGCATGCAGGGGAGGGGCAGAGAGAGAGAGAGCGAGAAGGAATCTCAAGCAGGCTCTGTGCCATGAGCACAGAGCCCGATGTAGGGTTTGATCTCACAACCATGAGATCATGACGTGAGCCGAAACCAAGAGTGTGTTGCTTAACTGACTGAGCCACCCAGGTGCCCCTAGAGTACTACCTTTGCTCCCGACTCCTACTCTGTCTCTAGATTTGCGTTAATTCTTTCCTGGGGGAAGCGACCTTCTGTGAGTGGTGTGGGCACTAGATGGAGGCTTTCTCAACTTTGGTGCTGCTGACCTTCCAGGTTGAATTATTCTTGCTGTGAGGGGCTCTTCGGTGTCTTGTAGGAGGTTTAGCAGCATGCTTGGCCTCTACCCACTAGATGCCAGAAGTGCCCCCTAGTTGTGGCGACTGAAACGTTTCAAGACATTGCCAAGTGCCCATTAGGGGTCAGGATCACACTTGGTTGAGGACCCTTGGGTTAGAGGTATAGTCAGTACAGACTAGTTTTTGTGGATAAGCTAATAGAGGATTTCTTTTACTAGTGTATGTGGTTCTAACTCTGTAATGACTGAGTAGAAGTGTTTACATAATCCACACAAGTATGTCTTTGTATAGATTTTAGCAGAGTGAGGAATAGAGAAGAGGTGAACTATGAATCATGCTGGCAGATGGAGGGGTAAACAGAGGCATGGGTAACATTTTCCTGCTGGACTTACACAGTATTTTACACAGCACTTTCTCATTAACATTGGATTTTAAAAAGGGTGTCCAAATGCACATTAGAATAAAAGGATTTATTGAATCTTTTTTAAAATTTTTAATGTTTATTTATTTATTTAAAAAAATTTTTCTTAATGTTTTATTATTTATTTTTGAGACAGAGAGAGACAGGGCATGAACGGGGGAGGGTCAGAGAGAGGGAGACACAGAATCTGAAGCAGGCTCCAAGCTCTGAGCTGTCAGCACAGAGCCCGACGCGGGGCTTGAACTCACGTACTGTGGTATCATGACCTGAGCCGAAGTCAGATGTTTAACCGACTGAGCCACCCAGGCGCCCCAATGTTTATTTATTTTTGAGAGAGACAGAGACAGAATGCGAGTGGGTTGGGGCAGAGAGGGAGGGAGGCACAGAATCTGAGACAGGCTCCAGGCTCCGAGCTGTCAGCACAGAGCCTGACCTGGGGCTCAAACTCACAAACCATGAGATCGTGACCTGAGCTGAAGTCGGATGTTTAACCAACTGAGCCACCCAGGCGCCCCCTCCCTATGCTCTTCTTTATTCTCATTCTAGCTCCTGACATTTGGTCTGTTCTCCTATCTTGCTCTTGACCTCAACTTCATACTTTCCTCTCTTTTCATCAAGAGATGGTGAAATTCTCTCTCTTGTTTCCCATCATGGAGTCTACTAAAAATACCAAATCCTGTTTGGTGTTGCTATAGGACCTGTAATACCAATTAATTGATCAAATGAAGTCTCCTTTATATTCTGCTAATGGTGTTTAAACTTTTTTTTTTTTAATGTTCTTATTCATATTTGAGAGACAGAGAGAGACAGAGCATGAGCAGGGGGAGGGGCAGAGAGAGAGGCAGACACAGAATTCAAAGCAGGCTCCAGGCTCTGAGCTGTCAGCACAGAGCCCCATGTGGTGCTTGAACCCATGAACCGTGAGATCATGACCTGAGCCAAAGTTGGCAGCTTAACCAACTGAGCCACCCAGGTGCCCCTGCTAATGGTGTTTTAGCTAGGTGATGACTCCATAGGCACCTTTGCTGCCTAGTCCGTTAAGAAATCACTCTTTAAGACCATAACAAGCTTGGTGAGTGATGCTTTATGGTACATAGGCTCCCAAATCTCATCTGCTTCACTTTCAAATAAGACCCTCCAAGTTCACTAGCTTGATAATATAGTGCTGGAGGTCTGAGTGCTAATATTAAGAATGTTTGGCTGGTTCTAACATGTCCTACTCATGGAATGGTTTATTACACACAAAAGTCTCCTTTGAAGCCCTTTTCCAGCCCCTGGAGGAGAGAATCAATATGGTAATTACCCTGACTGTTTTTGCCTCTGAATACAACCTGGGATTGTGCATGAGGATTGATTTTTGTTTTTTAAACATGTATATAGTACTTTCTATGCGCCGGTCCCTGTTATAAATATTAGCTCATTTGAAATTCAAAATACTTCTATGAGATAAACCTTATTATTCTCATTTTACAGATATGGAAATAGAAACTTTTCTGGTCTGCAGAAAAATTAAATAACTTGCTCAAGGTCACTTAGGTAGTGAGTGGTGGAGTTGGGCTCTGGACCCAGGGGCCATGACTCCAGAGTCCATGGGTCTCCGCTGCTCTTAAGAGGAAGCGAACATTTTATTGTTCTCGAGAGGATGCCTGTAAATTTATTGTTTGAAAGCTCCCATTCTTTTTTCTCCCTCTCCAAATCATTCTCTCCTGATATTATACAGGCACACCTTATTTTATTGCACTTCGCTTTAATTGCTCTTTGCAGATACCGCATTTTCTACAAACTGAAGGGTTTGTGGCAACCTTGCATTGAGCAAGTCTGTGGGCACCATTTTCCAACAGCGTTTGCTCAGTTTGTGTCTCCGTGTCACATTTTGGCAGTGCTCACATTTCAAACGTTGTCACTATCATTTGTCATGGTGATCTGTGATCAGTGATCTTTGAGGTTACTATTATAATTGTTTCAGCGTGCTGTGTGCCCATGTAAGACTGTGAACTTAATTGATAAATGTGTGTGTTCTGACTGTCCCACTGAGAGGCCATTCTCCCATCTTTCTCCCTCTTCATTTCTGTGAAGGCTGAGAGAGGTGAAGAAGCTGCAGAAAAAAACGTTTAATGCTAACAAAGGTTAGCTCATGAGGTTGGAGGAAAGAAGCTGTTTTCATAACCTTAAAGTACATAGGGAGACGGCAAGTTATCCAAAAAATTAAACAGTAGATTTTCAATGTAGACCAAATAGCCTTTTTTTTTTAACGTGGGGGAGGGACAGAGGGAGAGGGAGAGAGAATCTTAAGCAGACTCCATGCCTAGTGTGGAGCCTCATGTGGGGCTCCATCTCATGACTGTCAGATCATGACCTGAGCTGAAATCAAGGTCAGATCATGACCTGAGCTGAAATCAAGCTGATGCTTAACTCACTGTGCCATCCAGGCACCCCAACCAAATAGACTTCTATTGGAAGAACATGCCATCTAGGACTTTCACAGCTAGAGAGGAGAGGTCCATGCCTGGCTTCAAAGCTTCAAAGGACAGGCCGACTGTCTTGTTAGGGGCTAATGCAGCTGGTGACTTTAGGTTGAAGCCAATGCTCATTTACTATTGTGAAAATTCCAGGGCCTTAAAAATTATGCTAAATGTACTCTGCTTGTGCTCTGGAAATGGAACAACAAAGCCTGGATGGCAGCACATCTGTTTCAGTAAACATGATTTATTGAATATTTTAAACCCAATGTTGAGACCTACTGCTCAGATTAAAAGATTCCTTTCAAAATATTACTGCTCATTGACAATGCACGGGGTCACTCAGAGCTCTGATGGGGATGTACAATGAGATTAATGTTGTTTTCATGCCTGCTAACACAACATCCGTTCTGCAGCCCGTGGATTAAGGAGTAATTTCAGCTTTCAAGGCTTATTATTATTTTTTTAAATGTTTAAATGTTTTATTTATTTCTGAGAGAGAGAGGGAGAGAGAGATATAGGGGGAGGGGCAGAGAGAGAAAGAGAGAGTGGGGGAGGGATGGAGAGAGAGGGAGACACAGAATCCAAAGCAGGCTCCAGGCTCTGAGCTGTCAGCACAGCCCTGACACAGGGCTCAAACTCATGAACCTCAAGATCTTGACCTGAGCTGAAGTGGGATGCTTAACCAACTGAGCCATCCAGGCATTCACAAGTCTTATTATTTAAGAAATAACGTTTCATAAGGCTGTCACTGCCATAGATAGTGCTGCCTCTGATGGATCTGGGCAGAGTAAATTTAAAACCTTTTGGAAAGTTTTCAACATTCTAGATGCCACGGAGAACATTTGTGATTCATGCGCTGAGGGTGAGTGGAAGAAGTTGATTTCGACTCTCATGGATGACTTTGAAGAGTTCAAGACTCCAGGGGAGGAAGTCACTGCAGATATGGTGGAAACAGCAAGAGTACTAGAATTGGAAGCAGAGAGCCTGAAGATGTGAGTGAATTGCTACAATCTTTTGATAAAACCTGAATGGGTGACGAGTTGCTTCTTGTGGATGAGCAAAGAGAGTGGCTTCTTGAGATGGAATCTCCTCCTGGTGAGGATGCTGTGAAGATTGTTGACATGACAACCAAGGATCTAGAATACTACATAAACGTAACCGAGTAAGCAGTGGCAGGGTTTGAGAGGATTGACTCCAGTTTTGAAAGAGGTTCTGCTGTGGCTAAAATGCTGCCAAACAGCATCACATGCTACAGAGAAATCATTCATGAAAGGAGGAGTCAGTGGGTGTAGCAAACTTCACTGTTGTCCTATTTTAAGAAATGGCTGCAGCCATCCCACCTTCAGCAACCACCACCCTGACCAGTCAGCAGCTGTCAGCGTTGAGGCAAGACCCTCCACCAGCAAAAAGATTGTGACTCTCTTCAAGCTCAGGTGATAACATCTTTGGCAATAAAGTTTTTAAATTAAGGTTTATGTTTTTTTTTAAGACATAATGCTTTTGTGCCCTTGATAGACTACAATACTGTGTAAATGTAAGTTTTTAATGCATTTCACTTTGTTGTGATATTTACCTTCTTGTAGTCAGGGACAGAACCCTCAGTATATCTGCGGAATGCTTGAATAAGAATAAAAAGTGATTCTGGGCCATTTCAACAGAAAAAAGGAAATTGCTGAGAGGTTGTTGGGTAGCTCAAATAATCATCAAAAATTCTAAAGAACTGAACTTGGAAATGAAGCAGGAAGAAGAGACACAGCAGCAGAATCACACCCCAGAATCAGTCTGTGGAGATGCTGCTATTGGATACAGGAAATCAAAGCTGCACTACTGGGCACCACGAAGACGTGAGCATCACTGTTGCCATGGAAACGCGATGCTGTTGCTGCGGCTATGGCTGCCACTAACTAAATGGATTCTCTCCTTTTCCTGCTTTCTCTTTCTTCTTTTCTTTAATGGTTTTATTTCTTTTCTTTTCTTTTTTTTTTTTTGGAGAGAGAGAGAGAGAGGGAGAGCGAGCGGGGGAGAGTCAGAGAGAGAGGGAGACACAGAATCTGGAGCAGGCTCCAGGCTCTGAACTGTCAGCACAGAGCCCCATGCGGGGCTTGAACTCACAAACTGTGAGATCATGACCTGAGCCAAAGTCGGCCACTTAACCGACTGAGCCACCCAGGCGCCCCTGTTTCTGCTTTTTCTGATTCAAGGTCTGGGTCAGTAGAAGAAAGAATTGGTCAACCTTAGGTCACAAGTGTATCCTGTGTTACATCCTAGCTGGGAAATCAAGTATCAAGTGTTCTGCCTTCCAGGGTTGCTGAACAGAATACAAGAGTCTCAACATTCGCAAAACTTGGGGGATGTACTTCTACTAAAATTTTATTCTCTATGTGAAATTTAAATTTAGCTGGTACTTTGTATTTTTATTTGCTGGCAACCCTATCACCTTCTTAGTTTCTATATTCAGGAGCAAACAAAGATTCATATGATGGACAATTTTCAAAACATAGGATAAGGTTCTCTGTTGAGAAGAAACAGGAATAATATCCACTGTGGTCCCTTCTAACATTTTTCCATGTAGTCACAGCACAATAATTTTGCATTGGGGGAGAAAGTACTTTTTGGCATTAAACCAAAACTCCACCTATAACCAGATTTCTTTTTTCCCAGTCCTCCTGGCCTGTGTTTTATAGCAACTAATTTAATTTTCCTACTAATTTGAGTGAGGTTTTGGATAGCATGCTTTTATTTCTTTTTTTTTTTAATATTTTATTTTTAAGCAATCTCCACACCCAATGTGGGGCTTGAACTTGCAACCCCAAGGTCAAGAGTTGCATGCTCTACTGACTTAGCCAGCCAGGTGCCCCTGGATTGCATGCTTTTTTTTCTACCTTGGATTCAGCTTTTATTTAAACATAAATCTTCTTTTTCAATAATAAATGGAACTCTCATTCCCAATTCTGAGGAGGAAATTTCATTGTGGTAGACCACTCCACCTATGTACAAATATGTAACGTTTTGCAAGCTGAGATGTAGGTCAAGAAATCTGTGTCATAAAAAGTTTACTATAGGGGCGCCTGGGTGTCTCAGTCAGTTAAGTGACTGACTCATGGGTTAGGCTCATGTCATGATCTCAAGGTTCATGAATTTGAGCCCCGCGTGGGACTCTGCACTGACAATGCAGAGCCTGTTTGGGATTCTATCTCTCTCTCTCTCTGTCCCTTCCCCGCTCATGCTCTGTCTCTCTCAAAATTAATAAATAAACTTAAAAAAAAAGTTCACTATGTATCATCCACTGCTCTGTATTTTAGTGTCTCTGATTAAGAATATTTATAAAGCTCTTCTGATATGTCTATAGAAAGAGGTAATTTTGGATGTGCAAACTATTAGTAGCTTAGAACAAAATAAGTTTCCTTATAATTCTCCTTAAAATGTTTCCAACAAATTCCCACTAGAGTCAAAGAGAATAAAGTATGTAGTTGGCAAAATTATTTTATTTTGTTTATAAAATTCTTATATTTTTAATTTATATATCTTATGTATTCAGGGTTAAGCCCTGTAGAAGGAGAGTTGGAAAAAAGGCAGTATTCTAATAATGAAACAGATATCCAGCTAAATCTGCAATCAGAAAGAGAAATTTATTTTTTAATTATAATATGATCATAGTCATTTAGACTTTCTATACTGATTTGATCTATACTGATTTGATAAGAAGATAGAGATTTTATCGGTACTGATGCATTTCTTAATCATTGCTGGAAGAATACTTACCACTGCTACCATATTTGATAGATAGTACAAAGGCAAGTCATTTGTACATTTAGAAGAAAAGTCTTTTAAAAGTTATTGATGAAAAGTACAGCATTGGGAATGTAGTCACTATATGGTAATGAATTAGGGTGACTGATGGTAACTATACTTATGGTGAGCGTTGTGTAATATATAGAAGTGTCAAATCACTATGTTGTACGCTTGAAAGTAACATTGTCAACTTAAATTTTTATTATTGAAGTATAAAGAAAGAGAGAGGCAAACAAAGAAAGAGACTCCTCACTATAGAGAACAAACTGAAGGTTACCTGGGCCGGGGAGGGGGAGGTTGGGTGGGGAGTTGGGGGGACGTGAGGGGGAAATGGGTTAAACAGGTGATGGGATTTAAGGAGTACACTTGCTGTGATGAGCGCCCTGGTGTTGAATCCTGTATTGTACATATGAAGTTAATATTACACTGATGTTAACTGGAATTTAAACAAAAGCTTAAATAGGGGCGCCTGGATGGCTTAGTCAGTTGAGCATCTGACTCTTGATTTTGGCTCAGGTCATGATCTCAGAGGCATGAGATCCTTCCCTCTACCCCTCGTGTTCTCTCTCTTTCTCAAAAAAAAAAAAAAAAAAAAACAAAAAAAACTTAGATAAAAATGTTTGTTTTTGTAAACCTAAAAATAATAACTTATTAGAGAATTCGTGTCTGTAAACTTTATTATTGTGATTTTTTGGTTATGGACACCATTTTTAATTTTTGGCCTTATGATTTCCCAAAGAAAAACAGATTAGTTTTTGTAAACAGCAGTTGCACGGGAAGAGGAAAGTGGTGGACACCTAAAAAGAAGAGTGGTATATAATCATCCTAGTTCATTCTTAAGGGTCTCTAAATTGTATCAAAGATCAAAAAATGCTCTTGACAGTAAATATGCATGAATTCTGATTCTTAGTTACATGGTTTATACTATTATATTCCTCTGAATCTTAACATATAACCTTATGACATACACATGAACTATTTCATTTTATTTTATTCATGGAAAAAGCATCAAGCTAATGACATTTCAAGTCACATTAGCTTGAAAACTGGCTCTTCACATGATTTAAAATACAGTAATTTATTTTATTATTTTTTAATATTTTTTCATTTTGAGAGAGAGAGAAAGAGTGAGAGCACATGTGTGTACAGGGGAGGAGCAGAGAGAGAAGGAAAGAGAGAATCCCAAGGAGGCCCCATGCCTAGTGTAGAGCCCGATGCGGGGTTTGATCCACCATTGTGAGATCATGACCTGAGCCGAAGTCAAGAGTTGAGACATTGAACCACCTGAACCAACCAGGTACCTCTAAAATACAGTATTTTAAAAAAGAAATTATAGGGGCGCCTGGGTGGCGCAGTCGGTTAAGCGTCCGACTTCAGCCAGGTCACGATCTCGCAGTCTGTGAGTTCGAGCCCCGCGTCGGGCTCTGGGCTGATGGCTCAGAGCCTGGAGCCTGTTTCCGATTCTGTGTCTCCCTCTCTCTCTGCCCCTCCCCCGTTCATGCTCTGTCTCTCTCTGTCCCAAAAATAAATAAACGTTGAAAAAAAAAATTAAAAAAGAAATTATATAAATATCCTTTTAAGTTTTTGATTACTACCAGTTTATTGTTTTGTTTTACATTAAATGAAATAAATACATAATAAAACCCATACAATGTAAAACGTGTGTATTAAAAAAGTAACAGTCCTCCGCTGACACCCACTACCAATCCTGAGAGAGAACTCCTGACAACAGTTTGGTGTGTAACTTTGTAAAATTCTCTTTAAGGATACAGAAATAACACATATAATAGAATTTTAAACATTTATTTAAAAAATTAGATTCTTGGGGTGACTGGGTGGCTCGTCAGTTGAGTGTCCGACTTTGGCTCAGGTCATGATCTCACAGTTCGTGGGTTTGAGCCCCGCGTCGGGCTCTGTGCTGATGGCTCAGAGCCTGGAGCCTGCTTTGGGCTCTGTATCTCCCTCTCTCTCTGCTCCTCCCTCACTCATGCTCTGTCTCTCTTGAAAATAAATAAACATTAAAAAAATAAAAAAAAAATTAAATTCTATATGATTTGTAGCTTTTTACAATTTTAAAATGTTACATCAGAAATGTCTTTTCATGTAAGTGCGTACATACCAACTTCACTCTTTCCAGTGTCTACACAGTATGTTATAGTGTTTACAAAATTTTACATTAAAAATTTTAAATTCTGAAATTAATTCATACTTGTAACACACTTAAACAACGCTAAAAATGTACTTGTTATGCCATAATCAATTTAACCATTCCTCTATTGGTGGACAGTTAAGGTGCTCCCAGTCTTTACTGTCACAAAATGTATCCATGGAGAACATCTTTGTTGATATGCGTTGTTATACTTGTGTAAATAGTTCATTAGTTTGAAAATCATGAGTAATTCATGTTAATATTCAAATATAGTCAGATCATACCTTGACTATCTTATGCATAATCTTCCCTCAAATGTTTTTTTTATTTTTTTATTTTTATTAAAAAAAATTTCTTTTAACGTTTATTTATTTTTGAGACAGAGAGAGACAGAACATGAACGGGGGAGGGTCAGAGAGAGGGAGACACAGAATCTGAAACAGGCTCCAGGCTTCTGAACTGTCAGCACAGAGCCCGACGCGGGGCTAGAACTCGCGGACCGCGAAATCATGACCTGAGCCGAAGTTGGCCACTTAACTGACTGAGCCACCCAGGCACCCCTTCCCTCAAGTGTTTTAATCACATTATAAATCCTGATGTTGTCAATGCATTGGTATCAGGTAAAGTGACTATATTTTTTTCTCCCTTGTTTTTGTACCTGGTCATGACAGGGAGATGAGGTTTGAAATCAGTAATGAGCTGGTACAAATATTATTCAGAGAAGAGTGTTTCAGCGGCTGATACACACACACACACACACACACAAACACGCACAGACGCACACATGCACATGTGCATAAGTATCTCCTCTTCCCCACTGTCAACTAAGTGGAAGACTTCACTGCAGCCAACAAGGGAAGCAGTTCAGTCTTCCTTTTAAAGAAATAGAATTCTCTCATCATGAAAATTGGTCATCTGCTCCCACACTAGAGATGAGAAAGCCCTTGAACATGCTACCTGCTTCTCTTTTCTTGACTTTGCATTCATCCCTGTGTCCTTGCGTTACCTTGCCTGCACACCAGTGGTGTCCAAAAACACATAACCTAGCTATAAGCAGGAGTTTTGCATGGCCTACGTTTAGAGCAGGATCACAGGAATAGACCAACTTTTTTGGCTTTAACTCTTTGACCAATTTGTGAAAACACAACAACACTTCTTCAAGCCTTTCCCCATCCCTCTCACTCAACTCTCATACCTTGAAGCTTCATTCCACATTCCTCCTCCTTGACACCTGCCAGCCTGGGATCTTATTTTTTCTCTTGCTTTGCTTTCCGTATGCCACTGCTGCTTTTTTCTAAGAATATGTCTTCACTTTTTCTGGTGCAAATCCCTACCTCCATTTCTCCTGCCCCCTATACCCTCAATGCTTCTTAGATTATCCTGATCAGGCAAATAAGACCCAGATTGTTGTAAGAGCTTAACTTGCTTAATCCTCATAGCAAATGTATGAGGTGGAAATGATTATGATTCATGTTTTGCCAGTAAAGTTAGAAGTAACTCGCCCTAAGCTGTACTTGTAACAAGTGAAATATCTGGAATTTGAATCCAGGCAGTCTGCTTGTAAGAGTATAAGCTATTAACCTCTTTTCTGAGTTTTTGTATATGCAAGAAAATCACACCATTCATTTAGATCTGGCTTCATCTACCCTTCTTATTAGACTTGGTCACATTAGTTCTCTTTCAGTTGTAGGTAATAGAAAAGTATAACTCCTACTATATGAAGATGAAGACAAATTTAATGGCTTGTGAACCTGAAAAGTGGGCCAGGTTTCAGGTACAGTTTAATTTCTAGGCTCAGTTTCATCAGAGCTCTGACTCCCTGTCTCTGCGACCTTATGCTTGTCTTTGGCATGCTGGCTTTATCCTAAGCCTTCACGTGCTGGTCAGACGACTGCAGTAGCTCAGGGTCAAATTCAGTTTGAAAGAGAGGCAGCTCTTATGTTTATAGCAGCACTGTCAACAATAGCCAAAGTATGGAAAGAGCCTAAATGTCCATCGATGGATGAATGGATAAAGAAGATGTGGTGTGTGTGTGTATATATATTAAAGATGTGTGTGTGTGTGTGTGTGTGTGTGTGTGTGTGTGTGTATATATATATAAATATAAATAATAAAGTATATATATAAATATATAATAAAGTGTTTGTGTATATATATATATACACACACACACACACATATACACACATACAATGGAGTATTACTTGGAAATCAAAAAGAATTAAAGGACTTTAAAAGACAAAACATGAACATAAGGGAAGGGAAACAAAAATAATATAAAAACAGGGAGGGGCAGACAACAAAAGGAAATCAAAGGCATCAAAATTGGCAAAGATGAAGTCAAGCTTTCGCTTTTTGCAGATGACATGATATTATACATGGAAAATCCGATAGACTCCACCAAAAGTCTGCTAGAACTGATACATGAATTCAGCAAAGTTGCAGGATACAAAATCAATGTACAGAAATCAGTTGCATTCTTATACACTAACAATGAAGCCACAGAAAGACAAATAAAGAAACTGATCCCATTCACAATTGCACCAAGAAGCATAAAATACCTAGGAATAAATCTAACCAAAGATGTAAAGGATCTGTATGCTGAAAACTATAGAAAGCTTATGAAGGTAATTGAAGAAGATTTAAAGAAATGGAAAGACATTCCCTGCTCATGGATTGGAAAAATAAATATTGTCAAAATGTCAATACTACCCAAAGCTATCTACACATTCAATGCAATCCCAATCAAAATTGCACCAGCATTCTTCTCGAAACTAGAACAAGCAATCCTAAAATTCATCTGGAACCACAAAAGGCCCCGAATAGCCAAAGGAATTTTGAAGAAGAAGACCAAAGCAGGAGGCATCACAATCCCAGACTTTAGCCTCTACTACAAAGCTGTAATCATCAAGACAGCATGGTATTGGCACAAAAACAGACACACAGACCAATGGAATAGAATAGAAACCCCAGAACTAGACCCACAAACGTATGGCCAACTCATCTTTGACAAAGCAGGAAAGAACATCCAATGGAAAAAAGACAGCCTCTTTAACAAATGGTGCTGGGAGAACTGGACAGCAACATGCAGAAGGTTGAAACTAGACCACTTTCTCACACCATTTACAAAAATAAACTCAAAATGGATAAAGGACCTAAATGTGAGACAGGAAACCATCAAAACCTTAGAGGAGAAAGCAGGAAAAGACCTCTCTGACCTCAGCCGTAGCAATCTCTTACTCGACACATCCCCAAAGGCAAGGGAATTAAAAGCAAAAGTGAATTACTGGGACCTTATGAAGATAAAAAGCTTCTGCACAGCAAAGGAAACAACCAACAAAACTAAAAGGCAACCAACGCAATGGGAAAAGATATTTGCAAATGACATATCGGACAAAGGGCTAGTATCTAAAATCTATAAAGAGCTCACCAAACTCCACACCCGAAAAACAAATAACCCAGTGAAGAAATGGGCAGAAAACATGAATAGACACTTCTCTAAAGAAGACATCCAGATGGCCAACAGGCACATGAAAAGATGTTCAGCGTCGCTCCTTATCAGGGAAATACAAATCAAAACCACACTCAGGTATCACCTCACGCCAGTCAGAGTGGCCAAAATGAACAAATCAGGAGACTATAGATGCTGGAGAGGATGTGGAGAAACGGGAACCCTCTTGCACTGTTGGTGGGAATGCAAATTGGTGCAGCCGCTCTGGAAAGCAGTGTGGAGGTTCCTCAGAAAATTAAAAATAGACCTACCCTATGACCCAGCAATAGCACTGCTAGGAATTTACCCAAGGGATACAGGAGTACTGATGCATAGGGGCACTTGTACCCCAATGTTCATAGCAGCACTGTCAACAATAGCCAAATTATGGAAAGAGCCTAAATGTCCATCAACTGATGAATGGATAAAGAAATTGTGGTTTATATACACAATGGAATACTACGTGGCAATGAGAAAAAATGAAATATGGCCTTTTGTAGCAACGTGGATGGAACTGGAGAGTGTGATGCTAAGTGAAATAAGCCATACAGAGAAAGACAGATACCATATGGTTTCACTCTTATGTGGATCCTGAGAAACTTAACAGGAACCCATGGGGGAGGGGAAGAAAAAAAAAAAAAAAAAAAAAGGACGTTAGAGTGGGAGAGAGCCAAAGCATAAAAGACTGTGAAAAACTGAGAACAAACTGAGGGTTGATGGGGGGTGGGAGGGAGGGGCGGGTGGGTGATGGGTATTGAGGAGGGCACCTTTTGGGATGAGCACTGGGTGTTGTATGGAAACCAATTTGTCAATAAACTTCATATATAAAAAAAAAAACTTAATAAAAAAAAAACAGGGAGGGGGACAAAACATAAGAGACTCATAAAAATGGAGAACAAACAGAGGGTTACTGGAGGGGTTGTGGGAGGGGGGATGGGCTAAATGGGTAAGGGGCACTAAGGCATCTACTCCTGAAATCATTGTTGCACTATGTGCTAATTTGGATGTAAATTAAAAAAAATCAAAAGAGGAGGCTTGAACACAGGGGTGACATACTGGAACAATAAAGAAAACACATTTTCCCTAAAAAAAAAAAAAAAAAGAAAAAGAAAAGCAGCTCTTGTCAAAGTTCTTTCATTCACTGCATTTGGACCACCTTTGGACAGAAGAATGGTGGAAGGGTGAATTCCCCAAGGAAAATCAAGATTGTTGCCAGAAAAAGAAAAATGATGGTTTTTATAATTTTCACCAATATTTCCACTGTAACTCTTAGGTTTGCTCATCCTAAACTTGCACCTCCTAACTGCCCCATTTTCTTTCACAACATGACAATGTAGGACTTAGACAAAGGATTTATTGTTTTTATTACTTCTGTGCAAACTTCTGCCGGTATTCCAGGACATTTCATATATAGGACCACTTGATAGTATGGTTTTTTATTTGCTGGACTTAAGTCCAGAACCTTTATCTGCCTCCACTGAATGTGAAGTGTTTACATAACACTTATTGTACTTAACTACCTGTGAGCCTTTTTCTGCCAGACCGCGTGTTCTCCCTTGAGGTTGGGATTGTGTATCTTCATCCCAACATATTAACGGCTATATAGCAGCTACTAATTAAATGCCTGTCAAATATGTGCTAAATTAGTAGATACCCCTTTCAATAATACTTGTCACCTGGGGCCTGGTGTGGAGAAAAAGAACAATCGAGTTGAGATTGGCAAACTGGTTGTGGCGAGGTAAGGGGGGAGGAACAACTGAACATAGAGTTGGATTGTTTTATTGGTGACGTTCAGGAGGAGAAAGACAGGAATGAAAAGAAAATTGAGAAAACAGGTGGTTGTCAAGAAACTAAAAGTTGTGAGCTTGAAAGCGAGGTTTAGTCAGGATGAGTGACAGATGGAAGGGAAGAAGTTGGTGGATTACAGATTTCACAGTTCAGTATTTCCACAGTGAACTGGATTGAACAGTGACAGAATTGATGCTACAGGGACCTAGGAACAGGGACACAAATTTCATCTGAGGCAAAGATAATTAGGAGGCAGCATAGCTTAGTTGTTAAAAACTCTGTTTTCAAGACCAGAGTTGGGTGTGTATTTCAGCTCCCTAGCACCTGTGCAAACTCAAAAATTAAAAAAAAAAAACACCTCTTCATCTCAGTTTCCTCATCTATACATGGAGGATAGTATCTACCTACAGGGTTCTTGAAAAGCTTTGTATTGGACTATGATTAGGTAAAAACTGACTTATTATTACTGTCATTATGGTAGAGCAGATTGAAGAGCTATGAGACCAGAGACCTACAGCGAGTCAGAATGCCCTGGATGACAGAAGTTGGCCTAGGAAGACAATAAGCTAGGTGCTAAAATTCTCCAAAAATTAGAGGAATAACCCATAATAATAATGGACAGTGAAGCTAAATTGGTATCAGCTGGAGGCATGAGGTTCAAAGAAGTAGCTCTTGGGTGTCTGGCTGGCTCAGTCAGTGGAGCCTGTGACTCTTAATTGTGGGGTTGTGAGTTCGAGCCCCACGTTGGGTGTATAAGATTACTTAAAAAAGAAAATAGGAGAACATAAGAGACAAAAAGAAGTAGCTCTTGTTGAAAGAAGATAAATTGCCAGAGGCCTGGGAGCTACAGTGCGGAGCCAGGAGAATGTGGGCCTTTCTTCAGGGCCCAAGGTCAGGTAGAGCATAATTAGCACAAATCCAACTAGTCTCTGGTGTAGTGAGGTGTTGTGACCATCAAAGGAAGGGGGAGGATGTTGAATGAGGTTGTGGGGCAGCTGGCAGAGTGCTTTCCATGCATTCGGACACCGTTCCTAGGACCTAAGATTGAAGAACTTCACATGAAGGTTGTGGGAAAAGCAAAACCCTTAAAGGATTCAATCCAGTTTCAGTTAAGGAAAGGAAATGGAGGGATGTCCTTTAAAGAGGTGATAATCAGGTACATTTCATGACAAATGCATAATTTCCAGCCTTTTAAAATAATTGTCTAGTGATTATTTTCTGTCTCCATTTCCTTTTTTCCTCACTCATCCTGACTCCTCCCTTACCTTTATATTACTCCAGATGGATTTTTCTGGAAAAAGAATGAGAATCGTTCTGTTATCTTGTGTATCCTTTCTCAGACCTTGAGCCTGCCTTGTCCCAACAAATTCTGATCTGATCATTCTTTGCCACAGGCTAAATATGTTTCAGAAATCTAGTCTTGAAGAACTTGGAAAAGTTGATCCACTAAATTCCTGATGAGCATTTCCTCAGGTAATTCTGCATTGATTCATGACTCGCAGCTATTATGTTGAAGGAAAAGTCATTGTACCAGAGCAGAAATCAATTAGCTTCAACAGCCTCAGAAAAACTGAAAGCCACTCTGGAAAGTAGAATCAGGCAACTTGCTCATCCTCCCCTGCTGGTCTTGAATATTATCCTAGCAAAGAATTATTGAAAGCGTCTACTCTTTTCCTTTACGGAAGGCCTACA
Organism: Lynx rufus; assembly: GCF_022079265.1. Classification (NCBI taxonomy): domain Eukaryota; kingdom Metazoa; phylum Chordata; class Mammalia; order Carnivora; family Felidae; genus Lynx; species Lynx rufus. The sequence goes on along the minus strand of NW_025814829.1, from coordinate 35,490,430 downwards.
AATCATTGTTGTCACGTAGTAAACAGACTTCTGCAAACGAAAGCCTTTCTTCTCACATTTAGATCTTCCTCTTTCATTCAAAAGGAGGATTATCTTTAGAACAAAGAACTAGTCATTTTCTTTATATTTTTTTATTATTGAAGTGTAGTTGATGTACAGTGTTACATTGGTTTCAGATGTAGGCGTAGTGAATTGACAATTTTGTACGTTACTCAGTGCTCACCACAGTGAGCATAGTCACCATATGTTATTACAATGCTATTGACTATATTCCCTATGCTGTACTTTTCTGTGACTTATTTATTTTATAACCAAAAGTTTGTACCTCTTAATCCCCTTCACCTATTTTGCCCGTCTCCCCTTACCCTTCTCCTCTGGCAACTGCCAACTTGAAGAACTAATCATTTTCCACTTTTAGTTATTGGAGTTCAGAAGTTATACATGTGGTATCAAAAATATCTAAATGTGGATGTATTCACTGATTAGACGATAGTGTTTTTTAAGTTTATTTTTATTTGTTTTTGAGAAAGATACAGAAAGGAAAGGGGGGAGGGGTAGAGAGAAGAGAGTGAATACCAAGCAGGCTCCATGCTGTCAGTGCAGAGCCGGATGCAGGGCTCGAACTCATGAGCAGTGAGATGATGACCTGAGCTGAAATCAAGAGTCTGGCTTAACTTACTGAGCCACCAGGTGCCCTAGTTAACACGAGCTTTAGGTTTATGTATTTGTAGGCTAACAACAACAACAACAACAACAACAACAACAACAACAACAGACTTTAAGTGGCTCTTGCTTATCACTGTGAGAACAAACCTCTTGAGCGCTTATGGGTAGAAAATGGTTCTATGCTTTTGAATCTTTTTGATTTTCTAAGCTTTTGATTCTTACGTGATCGAGGGTAGGATACCACACTAATAGCTAGTTTTAATAGTTACAGTTTTGAGTACGATTACATACTACACTATCCTGATTTTGTAGATGAGAACATTGAAACTCTGAAGGTTTAAGTAACTTATCTAAGGTAACACATATAGTGAGTTGTCAATTCAGAATTCTAACAAAATTGCAATTACAAAATTGTATATTACATTAAAAATAGTAATGGAAAAAATAAACAAGTTTTAACAGATATTTATCTATATTAATGTTGGTAGACTGGAAAGATTTTTGACAAGGTGGTTGGTTACATTTAAATGATGATCTTCCCATTATTATGAAATAATTAGGGAAAAGTGCACTATGACTTAATTTCCAAATAGTTTCTTTCCAAGCTGACATCAAATGAGAAGGATGCATTGGGAAATTCATAACATCAGTGAACAATTTAAATCAAATTAGAATTTAGGAAGCAGCACAATTGGTTTAAAGACAAAATTTTTCAAACTGTTTTCATATATCCTCAAGGATTAGACAGAATTAGCATAGGTTTACAGACCATGTTTTCTCACTCAGCCTGTTGGGGTTAGGAGTCTATGATTTCCAGTCTACCCTTGCTGCCCCAGAGCCTTCTCTGACTTCGGGCACCTCCTTCAGTGTAATGCGCAAGCCATTTCCCCAGAGTTTGGTCACCATTATCACCACCCCCATCAACTGTGCCCTTCTCCCAGACACCTGTCACTCTGAGCTTTAAACCTAACTTGTAGTGTGATCTGTATTGGGAAGCTTGCACAAATGCTTTTAAAGTACCACAATTTTGGGTAATTATTGTTCAAAAATTAAACTCTGATGATTTCGGGTACAGTTTAACAGCAATTACTGAAAAATGAATTCTAAGAAATTTAAAGATGTTATTTTGCACTCCTAACTTAATGGTTACACACAAACTTGTGTAGATTATAGAGCTTTTCAAGATCTATAACTAGTTGCCAGAATCAAAGTTTTCCCTAAAGCAATTAATATGAATTCTGACTCCAATACATTATTGTATTGTTTCTGTGATCTTTCTTGAGCAAGATGAAATATACCACCTGCAGCAATCTCTCTCTTATAACTGCATCTTCTTCAAAGCACAGTGATGTTACAATTCATATAATCTCTCTAGGTATTCTCCTTAGCTCTTCTTTTCAAATGCATCATTAAATCTGATGGGTTGGGTGCATGAGAAAACTTAAGAATGGATCCTTTGTTAGGGCACCTGGGTGGCTCAGTCGGTTAAGCATCTGACTTTGGCTCAGGTCATGACCTCACAGTTTGTGGGTTCAGCCCTGCATCGGGCTCTTGTGCTGACAGCTCAGAACCTGGAGCCTGCTTCGGATTGTGTCTCCCTCTCTCTCTCTCTCTGCCCTTCCCCTGCTAGTACTGTGTCTCTTTCTCAAAGATAAATAAAACATTAAAAAAAAAAAAAAAGACTGGATCTTATGTTGGTAACTCCTTAGGTGTGAAGATAAAGTTATTACAGGTTATGGCAAAAGCCTGCGGAATCAAGTTTAACTTCTGTTTGGGTTTTATGTCTCTTAAAGGGAAGTGAAACAGTCTCTAATTTATTGTTTTGGTTATACAAAAAGCTAAATAGTAACTTTCATTAGGTGGAATATTTATTGTATTTCCTGACCTGAATTTTCTGTGTTTTGAAAAAAACTCATTCAATGTCAAAGATGGGTTATAGAGAGAGACTGAAGTGAGGGTAACCTATAAGAGATAACGGCAGGAATTCGATCAAGGACACAGGGTGTGGAGTAGCCAGTATTGTGGTTTTTGGATAGCAGTTTGAGCTAGTGTGATGTTGTACACCTTTTCTGAGAACTACATTGCTTAAACAAACAAACAAACAAAAATCCGGGAGGCCTGAGTGGCTCAGCCAATTAAGTGTTTGACTCTTGACTTCGACTCACGTCATGATCTCATGGTCGTGAGATTGAGCCCTGTATCGAACTTGGCACTGGGTGTGGAGCCTGCTTAAGGTTCTGTCTCTCCCCCTTCCCCACTTATGCATGCTCTCCCTCTCTCTCGTTTTCAGAAAAAAATCCATTAACAGTCTCACCTCAAATAACTCATTTAGAAAGAATGAGAAAGTTACAAGATATGAATTTGAGTCAAGAAAAATATGCACTTCATTGTTTAGTCTATTCAGAAATGTTTGCCTTTTCAAGTTTTCTTCCTGCATCCCTTGGATATCCTCTGGGTATAGCGTATTTTCCACTATGGTGGCTGTGAAAATATCTCCCAGTTCACATGCTATTGCTACAGTATGTCCTCGTTACTCCCCATCAGGAGGTGGTGTCACTGTCCCTTCCCCTTGAGACTGGGTGGATCTTTGTTCCTATAATCTGGGGGTCAATGTGATGCTGTGGGACTTCCAAGACTAGGCCATAAAAGGAGAGATAGCTTCCTCCTGGCTCTTTCTCTTGGGACACCTGCCCTTGGAATCCAGAGCTATGCTATGAGACTGCATGTCATGAGGACACCTGGGTCACACGCACAAGTCTTGCGTAGGTGGTTCTGGCTCACACGCTTAGCTGCGGTCTTGGCTGACAGTCGGCAAAGACTACCACTCGTGAAGTGGGACTCCTTTGAGATGGCATTGGTACCAGACACTGTCTGACCGCAACTTGAGGGAAGTCCATGGAGCAAGACTTCGATAGCTTAGTCAACTTAGTTGTCCAGTCACCTCCCAGGACTGGAAGACATAAGAAGTAATGGTTACTCTTTGATACTACTATGTTTGGGGTAGTTTGTTGTGCAGGATGATAGACTTGGATCCACTCAAATCAAAAGCATTAAAATAAATGGAGGTGCCTTAATTGTAGAAAATGAATGCATTATTGAAATTAACATTTAAGAATGCTATATATTATATCTAATGAAAATAGAGAAGGGGTCACAGAGCATAAGAAAAACGATGGATGTACTTGAACTTTGTCTTCCTACTTAGTAGTTTTCCTTTTCAGTAAATAACTAGGAGTGATAAAACATCTCTAACATTGTACTTCCATCAGCAATCCTTCTTGTCTGCTACTGCACCTGGGCTTGGGTTCAAAGTAGGGCAACCATGCATTCCCATTTTCCTGGGACAGCCCCTGTCTGTATCCCTGTCTATATTTGTCTATATCTGTGGTCCCAGGGTTAGTACTACCAACACTTCCATCCTCCATTTTACTCTCAAAAGGGTCCTAAATTGGACAGTAAATTATATGGTCATTGTGGTCTATGGGAACTGACCGAACAGACAGCCACATAAGGTCATTATTCTCTAAGTATTTCTCACCCGAATTAAAATGATGGTTGATGTGTGAAAATTGCCTTGTGTTGATTAACCTAGTGAGACCACATCTGCAGATTATGTCTCTGTGGAGGGCACAATGGCTAGACTTTGCTACATCATGGTCAGGGAACCCATGAACATTTGGGTTACATGGTTGTCTATCACAGTCATACTGAATTTAGAAGGGTCGGGCATGCACTGTGATGTTGTGCTTTAATGAAGCATAATTGGAGAAGTGGGCGATAATCAAGGGAATACTAAAGACAGCATGCAAGATCCATTTGTTCCAGGGAAGCTCAGAGCTTCCTATTATAAGGCATTGCTACACATCTTACAATAGACAGTAAAGAAATAGGAAAAAATCTTTAAGTACTAAAGCCCTGAAGTCATCACTTACTACCTAGATTGAATCCTGTCTGGCTGAAGAAAATGGAAATAAATGTCCAAAGTCACGAGAGCTTGCAGAATGTCAGTATTAATCCTGTAGCCTTAGAAAATTCTATACAATGGTGAAATGAAAAGGAACCTCAAAAGTTGTGCAGAATAGTACCCTCTGTTCAGGAAGGGGTCCAGACAGCTCTTTATTCTGCTTTAAACAGTATCCAGGGAAGGAAATTCCACTGTTTTTGTCTTGGCAACCTGTCCCAAGGTCTAAAAATTTTTACGATCAGAAAAGTTCTGTATAGACACACAAATACGTTTTTGAAAATGCTTTCATATATGTCATCTCTGGAGTTGGGTAGACAAAACAAACAACGGTTTGAATTTTTAAAATTGAAACTGTGTAGTTAAAACCTATAATAGCTCTAGTTAATTTTAAATCTCTTTCATGACATTCAAGTCTCTCACATTCCTCCTTTTTAACATTTAGACTATTTTGGGTGAATTTTCAAATCAGATACTTTCCTCGACTCTCTGCTTCTTCTGGCAAAATGCGCAGAAACCACAGACTATGCTTTCATTAAATGTTTTAATTATTATTTTAATTTAATAGAATTGCCCCTTATAATAGGCATATAAAGGCAGGTTAGTGGATTTTATCTTCCACACAAATACATTTATCAATAAGGATATCCTGACCATAGGAAAGGACTCAAATTCATGAGTATTTCCACAAAATTATGTGCAGTTGAAATACCCCAGCTTTTTTCTGTTCTCAAAGACCACTTCCTTCAAATATTTAAGTAACATCTGGTAGTTTTCAATATAGTTTTAAGCTTTTTAAGCACCCACATTTCTGTAAATGTTCTAACAACAAATATGCTAAAATCACGTGTAAAATTTATATATACACTAGATATACACATGCAATTAAGAATGATACATATACATATATGTATATTTAGTATATACATGCAGAAGATACAAGATTGGGAGAACCTGGATATTAAAAAAAGAAAAGTGAAGTTTACCCTGTTGTCTGTATATGTGCTTTCTTAAAAAAATGACAAAATCTATTGCCCTAGAAAAGCCTCTATTGGTAAGGTTGATCCATATATGCCCGGATCTGTAAACACAAAATATAGAATCAGAAGCATCTGATTTAAACTTTATTATTTTAAGAAAAGCAGTTTCTTATCTTTAGTGTTTTGGCCTATTTTTTTTTTTCAGTCACGTTGAGTAAGTTACACTTTTTCTAATACAGTTCGTGGGCCAACATTATATTAATCCACTTTCAGTTTATTTATATTGGGAGACTGAGAATAAATAATGGAGCTAAGAAAGTGAGGAGTGGGAACCATCAACAGCACAGTGTTGGTAGGGAGGGTGATTTATTTCTCATTGTTAAACATCACTGTTGAAATCTGTCAACCAGCTTGAAGGTCAACTATAAAAGTGTCAATAAATATGAAACCCAGACTTCATGCTGGAGAACAGTAGAGAATAATCAGAAAACATTCATTTCCTTGGCTGAGATAATGAGGCACTCAGAGAGACATAATAGTTTCACCTGATTTTCTTTTATGCAGCTCCAAGTTCAAGGATAACAGTCCTCTCACACTGTGGGAATGATACATGCTTTGTAACAACCTGAGCCTAGGACTGCATAATAGGATTAAAATGGTGTCCACTTTGTTTAGTTGAACAGCATGTACTGAGCTTGCACTGTGAATACAGACCTTTATGCTAGGCTAGGAGAATTTCCTTAAGAACTAAGGGGGAAGGATGAAGTAGTAGGAGCCTGAGGCAGGGCTCGAACTCACAAACTGTGAGATCATGACCTGAGTTGAAACCAAGAGCCAGATGCTTAATTGACTGAGCCATCTATGTGCCCCTTTAGTATGACTTCTAGTATAGTAAATTCACAAAACAAAATTTGTTTTTAGGTTTTGCATCCCAAATTTTGGATTTAGAATTTACAGTCACCACAAATCTATCCTCCTTTTACAATAAGGAGGTTTTGTTAAATATATGACTTTTGATATAAATATAAGTCAGAAAAGTATAGACTCTAGGCATTAATTAGTTTTTTAGAAAGCATACATGATAATGTAACTGGTCTCAGGAAACAATAGTCTAGAAAATGGGGTTGCCACACATTAAATCCGCTTGCCCTCCTGGAAATTCACACCAGGTGGATTGCTGCTGAGGCTGTTTTGGTGGCCTGACCTTGACAGAAAACAGACGGGGGTGGTGGGTGGGGTGGGGTTCCTCTATTAGCAGAGCTGGAGTTACCCTCTATGAGAGGTTTTGGGGATTGCATCTGACTCCCTTCTGGTTCAATACAATTTAGAATTCCTTTATAAGGAAGAGAACCTTCAGTCTCATGGTTAGAGGTCGGGCTTTTAGGCCTGATGCACTTTGAAGTGTAAACGTAGTGGCATTATAAAAATAGAAGTTTTCTGAGATCAAATATTAAAGTTTGACAGTCCTAAGAGGTTTCACTTGCCACTTAACGTGGGATTCCCTCATTTCTTCCAGTAGCAGATCATAACTCAAAGACCCTTTCAAGAATCTGATGAAAAGTACGAACTCTTGTCCCAAACATGTGCACTGTAACACTTTCCATTCAAACATTACTTTTAAATGTATATTGTTATTTATTCATCCATGGGACAAATATTTGTAGTGTACGTACTCCATTGTACCAGGTACTGTCCTAGATATTTGGGAGACAGGAGTGAATCCCTGTCTTCATCGGACTTACAGTCTATTGTTCACATTGCTGGATCTTCCCTGGTCTAAATCTAATGTTTTGAATATTAGAGCTTAAATTAAACATGTCCAGAGGAAACCTAGAAAGTAATTGACAGCTGGAACACACCATCCTCACCAAGTTGTGAACTGTAAAAATACGATCTGGGTTACGATCTAGCAGGGGCTCCTTGTTAGATACAAGAGGCCATCTGCTAGTTGGACACACGTTGCCACACTTACTAGTACTCATGCTGTTCAAGTCAAGCATGTTTTCACTGAATGACCCATCTGACAGGACTGGTATGGTAATGTCTTACAGTTTATTGTGAGGATTAATGAGATGCCTTGGATTAAGTTCCCAACACTACTAATCTGGTATGATCCTAATCTTTCCGGGTTGTGAAGTCTCTTTAAATATGGGCTAGCGTATTTTTGAAATTAAAAAATATAATTCAAGCTAATGGGTTGAGTAAGTAAAAATAAAGACTGGTGTTGGTGTATGTATGTGTTTGTAGTTTTAAAATTCACTTTCCTTTTTTTGCCAGACAGAAAAAAGGCTAGTTTGGAAGTATGTTTTCTCAAGTTCCACATTTAATTATCATCCCATCCTGTAGGACTTACAGACACTGGATTTTACTTGAAGACTTTTACAATACCAAGATCCTCAGTGAATTAAAAAAAAATCCATTTTGAAATTGGTTGGCCAGACATGTCTTAATGGTCAATTAATTCCTCAGGTGCAATGATATCTTGACTCTGACAGTCTGAGGTGTTCCATAATTGATCACTCAGACATGCCTCATCCTGTTTGGTCCACAGGTTCAGGTTCTTTAAGTTTGAAGAGAAATCTTAGTATTTTAAGAACACTAATTTGTTTGTCTCTTTTAAAAGTTGATGACATGTCCTATGCCCCATCTTTCTATCATTTCACTATCCATTTCAGGGCTGTGATGCTAGAACAACTTGTAGGAACTCAGTCATTTCAAACACAATGCTTAGATCTGTAGTAAATTGCTTTTGATGGAAGATGACCTCAGTGATAACCTTTCTTCATTGTTTAATATGGCTGTGAAGCTTGATAGAGGAATATAATCTGAAGTCGGTGATTGTCTTATATTCTCACAGTATGTTAGCTAAGATCCTTATTCTGTTGATTTTCCCCTTCGTCTTCAATTTGGTATCCTTATTAGATTCTAACCTGTAATACGGCCTAGCTTTTTAAAATATGAACATTTAAACTTACATCTAGGATGTTACTGACAAGCTAGAATCTATTAAACTGTTTAAGTCAACACAGTCAACCTAAGATTAGGAATTTTTTTCCTCTCTGTCTGTTCTTTACCTAGCACCAGGGCTGACTCTTTGTTGGTGCGACTTTTACAAGTTAACGTATGATTGGTCATGTATAGATTGCCTTGTAACTTCTACCTTAAGAAATACGGCACCACTTTCTACAACTGGCACTCTACAGCCAACACAACACAATTGGCATTGCTCCTGTGGTTAAAATGAGCCCAGAGAACCTTCCCAGGAAGCCCACAATTCTGTGGAAACAAATAGGAAGAAACTCAGGATAAAGAGGCAACATGTTTTATTAGTCCTGGAAAGAAAATACAGAGCCAGAAAACTAAAACTTCTCTAATATGAACATGTGAGAGTTTCACAGTCATATCATTAAATTTTGCACTGGCAGATTGCTTAAGGTGTTGTTATCTGATCAGCATGTGTCTGATAGGTTGGCAACCATGTGCATTCCTTTGAAAATACAGCCCATAAAAATACAAATCTAAGCCCAAGGTGGACCTGACACGGAGGTCTTCTCAAGCCACATGATGGCGGAGAATATTAAGATAGGATGTTTCTGATTCAAGATGAGCCTGACCGTCACAAAACTGCATGGCGATTAAGACCACGTTTTTCTAACTTAAACATAATGTTTCGTATTATGCAGCGTCTTACATCATCAATATTTGAATGCCTGTCATGTGCATGACCAGGACCTATGTGATGGAATAAATTTGTGTGTTTGGGCATTTTGAAAGGGTATTTGTATATTATTGTGCAGCTGTGGCTTTTCTCATTGAATCCGTGTTAGGTCCATTTTTGATGACCAGTTGTGGCTCCTGTCTAAAGCTGCTGTGACTAAGATTTTTGCACTGGGGCACCTGGGTGTCTCAGTTGGTTAAGCATCCAGCTCTTGATTTCAGCTCAGGTCATGATCTCATGGTTTGTGAGTTTGAGCCTTGCATCGGGCTCTGTGCTGACAGAGAGCGGAGCCTGCTTGGGATTCTCTTTCTCCCTTTCTCTCTGCCCTTATTCCACTTGTGCACGTGCACTCTCTCTCTTTCTCTCAAAAGAAATAAATAAACTTAAAAAAAGAAAAAGATTTTTTGCCTTTTGGTTGGCCCTGAAGATTTTTCTCCAGTGGGACGATATGGTTCCTCAAGGCTGCCACCAAGTGTCCTGTCCCCATTGTAGTTTGTCATCTCTTCACACGCCATGGTGAAGCATTCCCTGTTCTCCAGCTTGGAATCACTTCTCTTCGGTCCACAATAAAACAGCTCATTGGGCCTTGCTCTGCAGCTGATTTTTTGCCCTCTTCAGTGCAGATTGGTTTTACAGCAATGTACTGAGAATTATATACGTTCTGAGATTCCATTCTTGGTGATTTGGTTTTGTCATTGAATTGTGACGTTGGAAGTGTGTTTTTAAAATCGTGAATTGTATACATTCGGAATGTTGTTTTACTTTCTCTGGAAATTTTTAGTTGAAGCTGGGTCATTATCACTGAGCTACTAGCTGTGATGTTGTGGTTCATCCAAGGATTTCAGCCAGGAGCTGTCTGTCTCTAGGTGCCTGCATGACCCACTGTAGATCTCTGCTCAGTAATCGTTTCAGAAAGGCCTCTGGCTTCCCACCCCCACTCTGAAGCTGGCATTCCTAATCAACCCCATCTTGGGTTATTTTGGACAATAGTACATATTAGAGGCCTATGACCTATATGACCTATACATATATTTGCTTATTTGTTTATGGCCCATCTCTAGTGTGTTTAATGGAAGGGGCTTTGTTTCAGTCTCTGCTCTGTTTCTAGCTCCTAAAACTATGCCTGACAGGTAGTAGGTGCTCAAAAAATACTTACTGATTAAATGAATGAATGATAAAAGGAGCTAATTATTCATACACCCATACTTTAGCCTGGAGTGTGCTACTCTACTGTCTCTTTTGATTCATGCCTTCCTTTGAGGATAAGTGCCTCAGTGAACAGAGGGTAGCTTAAGTAACAGAATTTAATGTTAGCTTCTCAGTCTATAGTCTTGATAGAAATTCAGTTTGGGTGTTTCATTATTGGAGAAATGTGATATATAAAGGGTACCTTTTTCAGATTCATCATCTAATCCAAAATAACTGTTTCAGTAAATTCTGTCAATAAATGGACTGACCTGGCCTTCTGGGTTAAATTACTTCTTGCCTAATTGGGGTAATTTATAGGTGTCATGGTGTGTATTCCATCCAGGACTGCAGAGATTGAAGCAAGAAGAAATTGGCCTAAACTGAGTGAGTGGATTTTATTAGTCCCAGGGATACATTTTCCGAATCTTCATTGTGATCTAAAAAATACAAAGTGCATAGCAACAGTTGTCATCTGTTGAGTTCTTATTAGTATGTGCCTGACAGTGCAAAGAAGACATTATCTCACGTAAGACTCATGACAGCCAATGAAGGACGTATTTGCAATCCCATTTAACAGATGTGGAAATGTAGTCACAAAGAATGGTATGAAACCTGTACAAGGTTATCAGCTAGGACCTGGAAGAGATGGAATTCAAAATCTGATGCTCTTGACTCCAAATTATGTCTTCCTGGCCTCTGTGTGCTCTCCGTTTCTGCTTATGCTGAGGCTGAGTGAATAAAAACCTTGTCTATTTAGGGAGCTCAACACAATGATTAAATTTAATTATCTTGAGAATAGAAAATAATATGGACCGTTTAAATTTTTTAAAAAATAATATTCTTTCCTCAAGGCTTGGTTTCTCCAGACCGCTGTTCTGTTCTAGTATCCTCATAACCTCCCTGCTCTCTCCATGCTCGGGGCAACTTCTGCCTGAGAGACAATGAGCAGAGCAGTTTTCTCAAGAACCATAAGACGCTATAAATTGAAAAGATGACATTCATAGCATAAGTGGAAAGGAGGACGATTCATCTTCTGTTTCAATTTCATGATAATAGACTAAAACCCTTGATGGAAAAGTTTTATCTTAAACTTCTACCGTCTTATCTTCAGTCTTCTCTCAAAAATAGCTTCCCTCACCTACAGACTTCCCAAACTATTCTGTAAAAAGTAGTCTTTTTGAAACTCTTGGACTTGAAAATGGTGCTTAAAAAAAAAAAAAAAGGTTATAAACCTGATGCATTAGTAGCCAGTCAGGGGCTTTCATCCATGAACTTGTTCTGGAGGGGGTCATTGGTATTTTAAGTGCTTTTTGATGACGGAAAATAAATGAGATAACGATATGGAAAAATACTGTCAGTGGAAAAAAATACAACTGGTGAATTTGGTTGATCAGTCTGACTTTAACAGAGGCTAAAATCAATCATGATTTTCAAGGCATTCTTCATTAAATTTTTTTTCTCCTGATATACTTGGCAAAACTGTGGAGGCAGCAGAAAGAGCAGTGGTTGCCAGGGGCGGGAGGGGAGGGAGGAATCGTTGGGCAGAGCAGAGATTTTTAGGGCAGAATACTGGATGTATGATGCTGTAATGATGGGTACGTGTCATTATACATTTGCCCAAACCCACAGAATGTATAACGTTAAGAGTGGACTTAGGAGGATAATGATGTGTCTGTGTAGGTTCACAGGTTATAACAAATACACTGGTGGGGGATGCTGATAACGAGGGAGGCTATGTGTGTGTGTGTGTGGGGGGGGATATTATGGGAACTCTCTGTACCTTCCTCTTTTTTTTTTACATTTATTTATATTTGTTTGAGAGTGAGAGAGAACACAAGCAAGGAGGGTCTCAGAGAGAGGGAGAGAGAATCCCAAGCAGGCTCCACACAGTCAGCGCAGAGCCAGATGCGGGGCTCAAACTCACGAACTGTGAGATCATGACCTAAGCTGAAATCAAAAGTTGGATGCTTAACCGACTGAGCCACCCAGGCGCCCCTTTGTACCTTCCTCTTTATGTTGCTGTGAATGTAAAATTGCTCTAAAAAAGTATTTAAAAATTATACTTTTCTTTTTCTTTTTTTAAAAAAAAATTTTTTTTTTCAACATTTATTTATTTTTGGGACAGAGAGAGACAGAGCATGAACGGGTGAGGGGCAGAGAGAGATGGAGACACAGAATCGGAAACAGGCTCCAGGCTCTGAGCCATCAGCCCAGAGCCCGACGCGGGGCTCAAACTCCCGGACCATGAGATCGTGACCTGGCTGAAGTCGGACGCTTAACCGACTGCGCCACCCAGGCGCCCCGATACTTTTCTTTTTCTTGTTATTGAAGAAGATGGAATAACTGAGAACGATTTCAGTTGGCTGAAAGTTTGCTGAGGACCATTTCCCTCTTGCCATGTGGAAGCACTGTAACCTTGTATGTCAGTAGCCTGTCTAGAAGGTTGAAATACTGTCCTGTGGAGGGGTTGTACAATGTTCGCTGTAAATCTCAGTGAGACCAATATCTGATAAAGAGATGAACAAATTGGCAAGTAAGATATATGTCTGCTGGAACTGAGGAGAGCTTATTCTAGACAGTACTAAAAAAAGAAATTTCCACAATATGACCAGAAACAAGATAATATCACTGCAAATTTCCCCGGCAGGAATACAAATATGATACATGAGAGGTATTTAAAAAAAATTGTATGTTTATTTATTTTTGAGAGAGAGAGAGAGAGAGAGAGAGAGCGCAAGTGGGGAAGGGACAGAGAGAGAGGGAGACATAGGATCTGAAGCAGGTTCCAGGCTCTGAGCTGTCAGCACAGAGCCTGATGTGGGGCTTAGCCCCATGAACTGTGAGATCATGACCTAAGCTGAAGTTGGATACTTAACCGACTGAGCCACCTGGGTGCCCCATTATTTTAATAGTCAGGTTTAATTTTCCTTACGTTGTTAGTATGTTTTGATAATCCTCTTTGTTCTTCTTTTTCAAAAATATTTTTGATATCCTTATGATTAATTTTTGAATCAGCCTGTCACATTCCTTCAAAGATCCCACTGGAGGAGCTCAGTGAGTTAAGTGTCTGATTCTTGATCTTGACTCAGATCATGATCTCATGTTTTGTGGGTTCGGGCCCCACATTGGCCTCTGCGCTGATGGTGGGGAGTCTGCTTGGGATTCTCTGTCTCCCTTGCTCTCTGCCCCTCCCCTGCTGTCTCTCTGTCTCTCTTGAAATGAATAAAAAAAACGTAAAAAAAATTAAAAAAATCCTACTGGAATTTGGATTTGGATTATATTAAATTTAAGACTGACTTCTAGAGAATTATAATGAATTTCTTTATTCAGATTATTATTTCTGTCATTTGGGATAATTTTATGGCTTCCTTAAAAAAGTTTTCCATATTTTCAGTTCATTTCTATTTTAGAGAGTTTTAAAACTACTTTTCATTCATTGTCTCATTGCTCTGGCAAAACACTTCATTGCACTGTTTTAATTAAGAAGTGATAGCAAAGAAACCATTGTTGCCTTATTTATTATTTTTATCAAATATTATGTCCTGTTTACTTTTGGCATTTTGTGGATACCTTTAATTAGTTAATGAAGTTCATGTTTAGCTTTTCCTAAAATAAAACTTGGAAATTGTTGTTGACTTGGTTCATAATAATCTGTTCAGGTTGGTGTTTTAATTTTTTTTTTTTTTACATTTTTTAATGTTTTTGGGAGAGAGAGAAAGCGTGAGTGGGGGAAGAGCAGAGAGAGAGGCAGACACAGAATCCAAAGCAGCTTGAACTCCCGAACCGTGAGATCATGACCTGAGTAAAGCCGGAGGCTTAACCGACTGAGTCACCCAGGTGCCCCCAGGTTGGTGTTTTATAGCTGTATCATTGGCTTTTGATTGCTGTGGCCTCAGGGAGAAACTTTAAGCATTGGGCTCTGTGATCTTTTGAACGTGGTGGATACTCCAGACACTTAGGAGACTGTCGTGCCTCTCCGAGCCTTCCGTGCATATTCTTGGTTCCTCCTTGGGGAAGACACCTGTGCGGCTCTCTTTTGCCCACGAGTAGACATGATGATGGCAAGTTGAACTGCTTGGCTATTTCTACTGAAGTACCCACCTTAATCACCAGAAAGCCCTTGAACCTGTCTCTTTCTTAGTAGTCATCATCTTCTATGAGGGCTTGAAATTCTGGTTTTCTTTAATTCTGTTCCATACGTCAGACAAGGAGTGCCTTCAGTGAGTTAAAAATGGGCAAACCCCCCTCCTATTGTTTCCTGTTGTGGATTTGTACATTAAAAAGAAAATCTCTCTTTCTAGGTAGTTAATGGTGGGAGGAGAGATTAGCAGCATGTGCTCAGTTTGTTTTTGGCTGAGAACCTAGAATTCAGGAGAGCTGTGAGGGTTGCTCCTTTTTTATTTTTTTGACTAGGGGCACAGTGCATGCCCTATAATACAATGGGGGTGACAAATGCCTAGTTGTCCTCTGAGACAACTCTTAAGCATCTTTGTTTGGTCAAAAATCACATCAGCATTGCCTTTTTTTTTTTTTTGAAAAAGAGAGAGAGTGAGTGTGCATGCGTAGGAGAAGGGCAAAGGGGAAGGGAGAGAGAGAATCTCAAGCAGGCTCCATGCTCAGCCTGGAGCCTGATATGGGGCTTGACCCAATGACTGTGAGATCATGACCTGAGCTGAAATCGAGAGTCAGACGCACAACCGAATGAGCCACCCAGGCACCCCTTACATTGCTTCCGTTGTCGTTCTGTTAGCTAGAACTCAGTTGTATGTAGTATGACTATAAGAGAAGCTGGGAAATGCAACCTAGCTGAGTGTCCAGGTAAAAGAGGATTTTGGTGAATTGCCAGCATTTTTTGTCATAGTGAGTAAATAGAAGACTCAGAATTTGAACCCAAGTTTTCTGCCTACAAAGTCTGTGCTCCTTTCATTATACCATCGTGCCCTTTATTACCGACCAAAAAAATCAGAAATGAGTTTTGGTACAGAATAAATGCTGTTTACTGAATCTTACCAGTGAGGTAATTGTCACGGAGAGACTGACCCAGAGCTCATCATTGCCATCCTTTGTCATTCCCCACCCTGCACATAACTGCCAGTCTCCCTTCCAACTGCCCAAATCCCCAGACCTATGCAATATTTCTATTTTATTTTCAATGCTCCTACATCTAAGACCGAAGTTGGAGCCTTGTCCTAAACCAAGTTCACAAGGATAAGTTTCTCTGTTGGCCTCCATTTTAGGTTCTTCATTGCTGTCCCCCGTCAGAAGCCAGATGGACTCCTAGGAGGTCACTCTTTGCCCAAATTGTGATAGGAGGTTGCCAAGACCATATGGAAATAAGCCTCACCCACCATGGTGTGGGCATGGCTCCATTTGAGTCTTTCCCTAGTGGACAGGTTTCTAGTCCTTCTTCACGCCTTCTGTGTTATGTTTTGAATAAACTGCTAGACCTTGCTAGACCTTTTACTACACTATTCTTAAAAATAGTCACTCAGTAAAAAAATTCTATAGGTGATTCAGGATGCATGTTATAATGTCAAAAAACAAAAATGGCAAAATAACTAGAAATAACCATTGTATTAACTGAAAAGGCAGCCAAAATTAAAAAAAAAATATTTTAGTAACATAGTAGGAAGTCCTAGAATACAAGAGGATTCTAACTCTGAAAACCTGACCTTAGATGGAGTTTGGAAAAGCTGTTTGATTTTAACTTTGCCAGAATGTAAATTATGCCAGCTCTTAAACAGATCACCAAGTGAATGCTTTATTGTCCTCCAAGGTAGCCCCACCATGATCTTTGCTGGCTTTCTTTATGTTAGTAGAAGATGTACATCATCGGCTACGTTTATGGAGTAGCTGAAGGAAAAATAAGTCTCCATCAGTATATTCTTCTTTGTAAAAATTTTTAATGTTTATTTAATTTTAAAAGAGAGAGAGAAAGAGCACAAATGGGGAGGGGCAGAAAGAGAGGAAGACAGAATTTGAAGTAGGCTCCAGGCTCTGAGCTGTCAACATGGAGCCTGACACGGGGCTCAAACTCATGAGCCATGAGATCATGACCTGAGCTGAAGTCAGAAGCTTAACCGACTGAGCCACGCAGGTGCCCCTCCATCAGAATATTCTTAAATACTGATAGTTATAAACTGATATGTTACTAACATATTTTTTAAAATCTTGACTGCCCTTTCAGCCAATCTGATCGTTATTTCTAGTTATTTTTGTAACTAGAAAAAAGTTACAAAAGTAAGTTAACAAAAATTTTGGCATTATAACATGCATCCTGAATCTAGAATTTTTTTTGTTGACTATAACACCTGGGGTATGTGAAATGTCTGTAAGATGTGAAAGTTTCCTATTTGTTCTCATTTATTCATTGTCATCATAAAGAAACTCTCATTGAACAACTAGAAACAGGGAGCAAAAATTGGCCTCAGTTATTATCTCACACAGCATGAGACTGGGAGCATAACAGGGCTAAGTTTATAAATATATGAGTTTCTTTGCAAGTTGGTTTCAACATCTCATCATTTCGTGAGAGCAGTTTAGGACGGCGAATCTCTGGGTTTCTAGGAGCTGCTGCAAATCACCTTGCAAAGCCATGAACAATATGGCCACAAAACTGAGAGCAAAAAGAATCTCAAGTTAACTACTTAGAAATAAGTCTCTTGTTGAACGTGACTTGGGGTCCATGTTTTATGTTTTTAGACATCCATTTAGGCACTGGTGTGCCACAGCATTGTGCATATTTTTAGTCTAAGCCATGCCTGTGCTGCTATTAATTATCATTGGCTGGAGCCCTAGTTCTTGCCTGGTAGATGAATAATACCTATTTGTCCTCTGGGTGCTTCCTTTGAGCCAGGTGGCATTTTCCTGCTGTACATGCACCATCAACCTGTAAGCATGGCTCCATATCCGAGTGATAATTAGTTCAGTTCATTTATGAAGCTGGCTTTGGTGTCATGTGTTAAAGACTTAAAGACGTAGTTGGCTTTGGTGTTCCTTAAAAACAACCCCCCCCCCCAAACAACAGACGGTTTGTCATACATTATAATCTAAATGTGCTAATAAAGGCAAACATATCTACAGAATTAAGAACATTATCTCGAAATCACAGCTTTATGTATTTTGGTGAGGACACATTATTCAGAAATTCTTTAGTGCTGTTTGAAGAAATTTATAATGCATTTGATATATGTTTAATTCAAACATTCCAAATAGAATGTCAGGGCACTTTAGTTTTTCTCAGTGAAACAGGAACAGGGCTAATACAGTAGTAGTAAAAAGAAGACTGGAAAGAAATATCATGGGGGCACCATGGCTCCACAATATTTAGGCACCAGAGTTATTTGATAGTGTGAAATTGTCAGTCTTAAATTGGTCTTACGTTGTCTCTATGACTTAAAAGATGAATCCTATAATATTAGCAAATTTAACCATTGAAATCAATCTTTCTTAGCAACTGAGATTGGGTGATAAAAGTGTAAAAGTTGATTATATCAGTGGCTGTGATAATAATAATACTTTTTTTTTTGGCCAAAACATACAGTTGTAGTTAGAATTATTGGTGCAAAAAAACGCACGGCATTGGGAAAGTGCGAGTAACTTGTGCTGCTGGAAATAGTTTGCTTTCCTTTCCACTAAACTCTGTCTTTGGGGAATTTTTTTTTTTTTTTAATTTTATCGTAGACAGAGAGTGTGAGCAGGGGAGAGGGGCAGAAGGAGAGAGAGAGAGACAGAGAGAGAGAGAGAAAGAGAATCTTAAGCAGACTTTACGCTTGGCGCAGAGCTCAGTGCTGGGCTTGGTTCCACAAGCCCGGGATCATGACCTGAGCTGAAATTGAGAGTCATATGCTCAACTGACTGAGCCACCCAGGCGCCTCAGGGAATTTTTAATAGTGGAGAATTGCTATCAGTTGTTTGTGGGTCCAGAAGCACTGAGGAACTCATACACAGCTGAGTGTAGGGGTATGTCAGTCCACAAAGGGAAGAATCTCCATTCGTCTTTGGTTGAAGACTCAAACCAATAACACCTATGTATTATAATTGGTAGTGGAAATAATTTCTCATTTCACTACTTACTACTCAGATAAATAGACTTATTCTGGGTTTTATGCTTGTTTAATATTTGTAGAGAAGAGATATTTGATGTTGCTTTCTAAACAGTCTAGAAATTACAGAAATATATTCATGAAAACCAGAAATTAAGCAAATGAATATGTTTTATAATCAAAACATAACTCTCAAAGTTATAAACAACTAATATGTGAAGGAAAACTAAGCCTTACTTTTATTTCTTTTTTTCCTATTATTTAATTAATAATTTCTGATGACTTTTTTACTTAGCTTTATGTATAATTTACATGCAGTATAATTTGCTCTTTTAGTGATGGTTCTGAGTCTGACAAAAGCATACAGACATTTACCACCATAATCAAGGTATCAAACAATCCCATCACACCCCCAAATTCCCTTCTGCTTCTTTGTAATCATCATCTCCCCACTCCTAACCCATGGCAACCACTGATTTGTTTTCTGTCCATGTATACATATATGTATATGTATATGTATATGTATACATATGTATATATGTATGTATTAAATTAAGACATTAATTTCTTAGAGCAGTTTTAGCTTCACAGCAAAATTGAAGGAAGGTACAGATTTACCATCTACCTTCTGCTGCTACACAGGCATGGCCTTCCATTGTCAACATCCCTCACCAGAGCACCACATGACAAACCTACATTGACCCGCCATAGCCACCCAAGTCCGTAGTTTACATTATGGTTCACTGCTGGTGTGGTGTATCTGTGGTTTTAGACAAATGTATAATGATTTGTATCCATCATTATGATATTGTACAGAATATTTTCACTGCCCTAAATAACCCTCTATGCTCTGCCAATTCACCCCTCTCCCTTCCCCCTCAACACCTGATCTGTTGACTGTCTCCACAGTTTGGCCTTTTCTAGAATGTCATATAATGGGAATTAGAGACTTTGTAGCCTTTCCAGATTAGCTTCTTTAACTTAGTACTATGCATTTAAGGTTCTTCCACGTCTTTTCATGGCTTGAAAGCTTATTTTCTCTTTAGTGCTGAATAATATTCTGTTGTCTGAATGTGCCATTTATTGATGTATTCATCTGCTGAAAGACATCTTGGCTGCTTCCAAGTTGGGGTGAGTATGAATAAAGCTGCTATAAATATCCATGTGCAGGTTTTTGCACAGACATAAGTTTTCAGGTCCTTTGTGTAAATACCAAAGGGTGCGATTGCTGGATCAAATGGTTTCGTTTTGTGAGAAACTGCCCAACTGTCTTGCAAAGTGGCTGTTCCATTTTGCATTCCCACCAGCAGTGAATGAGAGTAACTGTTGCTCCGCGTCTTTGCCAGCATATGGTGTTGTCAGTGTTTTGGATTTTGGCCATTCTAATAGTGGTATTTTGTTGCTGTTTCAATTTGCATTTGATTGGTGACATATGATGTGAAGCATCTTTTCATATGCTTATTTGCCATCTGTGTATCTTCTTTGGTGAAGTGTCCATTAAGATCTGTAGCCCATTTTTCAATCTCGTTGTTTGTTTTCTGATTGTTGAGTTTTAAGAGTTCTTCATATATTTTTGGTAATAGTCTTCTATCAGATGTGGCTTTTGCAGATATTTTCTCCTGGTTGTGGCTTGTCTTCTCATTCTCTTGTCATTGTCTTTTGCAGAACGGAGGTTTTGAATTTTAATGAAGTCTTGTTTACCAATTATTTCTTTCATAGATTGAGTCTTTGGTGTCTTATCTAAAAGTCATCACCATCCAAGGTCATCTAGGCTTTCTCATATGTTATCATGTAGGAGTTTTACAGTTTTATGTTTGCATTTAGGTCTGTAATTCACTTTGAGTAAGGTCTGTGCTTAGATTGGTTGATCGATTTTGCATGCATGTGTGTGTGCTGTGGCTGTCCACATGTTCCAGAATCATACGTTGAAAAGACTGTCTTTGCTTCATTATATTGCTTTTGCTCCTTTGTCAAAGGTCAATTGACTCTATTTCTGAGCTGTCTGTTGTGTTCCATTGATTTAGTTGTCTCTTTGTCACCAGTACCATATTGTCTTGACTACTGTAGCATTATAATAAATCTCGAACTTGGATAGTGTCTGTTCTTCAACTTTGTTTTTCTTTTTCAGTATTGTGTTGGCTATTCTGAGTCTTTTGCCTCCCCATAGAAACTTTAGAATCAATTTGTTGATATCCACGGAAAAACATGCTAGGATTTTGGTTAGGATGACATTGAATCTATGTCCAAATATTTTTGTCATGTAAGTGGAACCATGCAATACTTAGCCTTTTGAATCTGGCTTTTTTTTACTTAGCAAAACACATTAATGATTCATCTATGTTGTTAAGTATATTAGCAATTTGTTTATTTTAATTGCTAAGCAATATTATGTGCATGTAACTCAGTTGTTTATTTGCCATTCATTCACCCATTGAAAGACATTTTCGTTGTTTTTAGTTTTTGGTGATTATGAATAAAGCCACTCTAAACATTCATACACAGGTTTTTGAATGGAAGCAAGTTTTTATTTTTCCTATGTAAATATTTAGGAGTAGGATTGCTGTTCATATACAAGTATATAAAAATTATTTCAGGGAGAAAATTTTGCAAAATATACATACATTATAAAAGAGGCTATATTATATACTCTTAAGTTAGTTACTTTAAATATATAATTAAAAATATTTCATTAGTAAAAAAAAATAAAAATAAAAGTATTTCATTAGTGGGGCACCTGGGTGGCTCAGTCGGTTAAGCTTCCGACTTCGGCTCAGGTCATGATCTCGCAGTCTGTGAATTCGAGCCCCGTGTTGGGCTCTGTGCTGGCGGCTCAGAGCCTGGAGCCTGCTTCGGATTCTGTGTCTCCCTCTCTCTCTGCCCCTCCCCTGCTTGTGCTCTGTCTCTCTCTCTCTCTCAAAGATGAATAAATGCTAAAAAAAAATTAAAAAAAATTTTTATTAGTAACAAATGTAGCTAATCTGACTCATGCCCATTGTTCCTTTGTCACATTATGAAGGTTACTCAGGTTAGTTTTACTTTCTAACAGTATTTTTTTCTCTTGATAAATTTCAAGATTAAAATGTGAAAAAAATATGCTTAATTTTAAAAATTTATTTTGATATATATGGTATTACATAGTTTTCTTGCCTTGTGGCCTCACATATCAACTCATAATGGAGAGTCAGATGAGATAATGGAAATGCACATTAGATAGTGGGAATACATGCAAATAAAATTTCATTTAAGGCCTTATTGAGGCCTCTGCCTACCTACTGTCTTGTCAGGACTACCTGCATATTGACAAGTATCTCGTATTCTCTTCACATGTTTTACATCTTCTGATCAATTCCAGCAGCGAAATAAAAGGGAAGGGTTGGGGCAAAGGGAGAGAGAGAGAAAGAAAGAGAGAAGGAAGAGGGAAGGAAGGTAGAAAGAAGAAAGGAAGGGAGGGAGGGGATAATGGACCTGGATAATCCACAAACTGCACACTCAGTGTTTGTCTTAAGTAGAATGGCCACTTAACTTATTTTAGTATTTAATTTTTATGAAATGGTAACAGTAGGATAGCTAAATTTATATTGATTTATATTTTATTTTTTCTATCCTCCAAGAATTATTAGAGTAGAGGCAATTTCAACTACATTTGTAACAGGTATACTTGAAAGAAGATAGCCTAACAGATAAAATCCACACTGGGATATATTCATCAAATTTGATTTTTTATTTCTTAAGAGCTTTTAACAAATTATAGTAAAATGATAGACTTGTAATTGGTTAGTACGGGGTGTAACACAATGAGCACAATAAACTATTTTGAGCTGTAATTATTATAATTAATATTAATAACAGTTATTGTTGTCTTCATTCAAAAATATTCCATCAGTGATTTTGCACAATTCTGTACAAAATAAGCTGTAAGCAGCTAAATCTGTAAACAACTAAACACTGCTTAAATGCTTTTGCTTTTATCAAATTTTCTTAGCACAGTGGCATTGTTTTTTAAAAACTTTTATTAAAGAAGATGTGATATATATATACATACATACACACAATGGAATACTAGTCAGTGATGAAAAAGAATGAAATTTTGCCTTTTGCAACAATGTAGATGGAACTAGAGGGTATTATGCTAAGCGAAGTGAGGCAGTCAGAGAAAGATGATATCATATGATTTAACTTGTGTGGAGTTGGAGAAACTCAGCAGATGAACATAGGGGAAGAGAAGGAAAAATAAGATTAAAACAGGGAGGCAAACCATAAGAGACTCTTAAAATTTTTTTTAATGTTTATTACTTATTTTTGAGAGAGAGAGGGAGAGAGAGTGCCAGCAGGGGAGGGGCAGAGAGAGAGGGAGACACGGAATCTGAAGCAGTTTCCAGGCTCTGAGCAGTCAGCAAGAGCCCAACGCGGAGCTCGAACTCACTAACTGCGAGATCATGACCTGACATGAAGTTGGACGCTTAACCGACTGAGTCACCCAGGAGCCCCAAACCATAAGATACTCTTAAATACAGAGAACAAACTGAGGGTGGCTGGAAGGGAGATGGGTGGAGGGATGGGTTAAATGGGTAATGGGCATTAAGGTGGGCACTTTTTGGGATGAGCACTGGGTGTCATATGTAAGAGATGAGTCACAGGTTCTACTCCTGAAGTCAAGACTATACCATATCTTAACTGACTTGAATTTAAATTAAAAACTAAATGAATAAATAAAAATTTTTATTGAAATTAAATGTAAAATACATTTTTTTCACAATAATAGAATTTTCAAGTAAAAAAATGTTAAAATTATACTTTAAAAAATAAAATTAATTAGGGGAACCTGGGTGGCTCAGTTGGTTGAGCTTCTGACTCTTGATTTTGACTTAGGGTTGTGGAATTGAGCCTTGTGTCAGGCTCTGTGCTGAGTATAGAGCTTGCTTGAGATTCTGTCTCTCTCTGTCTCTCCCTCTTTGCCTCTCCCCCACTCGTGCTTTTTCTCTCCAAAATAAAAAAAATTAATTAAAAATAAAAATGGTAAACATACCAGATTTTGCAAGATGAAGTAACTGTATAAAATTAGAAATTTATGGGAAGCATTCATGCTTCTCATGGTTACCTGCTATTGATTACCTGCTGTAAGCCAGGTACTTTTCTAGGCTTTGGGAATGAAGCAGAGAACAAGACTGACAGGACAGGAGTTGGCAAACTGTGTGTGGTGCATGGGATATATCTGTTCTACCGTCTGTTTTTTTGAATAAAGTTTTATTGGAACACTACCATGACTGTTCATTTATGTATTGTTTGTTGGTTTCTTTCATTCTACAAGGGCAGGGTTAACTAGTTGCAACAGAGACCGCATGGCCCACACTACTACAAAATCTATCTGGCCTTTTCTAAAAAATATTTGCCAAACCCTGGACCAGACCACGGAACTTATATTTTAGTTGGGATGAGTTGGGAAGTTGTTGGGGCAGAAAAAATGTGGATAAATAAGATAATATCAGATTGTGTCAGGTGACTTAAATAAAACTAGATAATGTGTTAAAGAGACCAGGGTTTGTTGCTGTATTTGGTTGTTTCCAAGGAGAGGGTGTTAGAGGCAAGATCTAAATGAAGAGGGAGATTCAGGGATGAAATAATCTGGAGGTGATTTGCTTTAGGCAGAGAGAGTAGTAGGTGTAAAGGCCTTGAGGTAAGAACAAATTTGGCATGTTCTATGAACAGAAATAAGTCAATAAGATAGAGGTAATGAGTCAGAGTCAGAGGGATTGGTAAGTTTGGAGGGCTTATCAGGGACTAGAATGCTTCAGGTTGGATAGACCCTGGTAAATAATTTGGGATTTTCTTCTCAGTATCCTGGGAAGGTACTAGAGCTGTTTTGGCACGCGGGTGAAACTGTTATCTGCTTCAGTGCTGACAGTATTTCTAAAACCTCAGTTATGATAAAATGGCTTTGTAAGGCATTAAGTTGTTTTGGTAAGGAAAATAACTCCAAATCAATGGCTAACATTTATTTAATGGTAAACACTCTAGGTATTGATTACCATTATAGTCAGAGGCAAGGCAATGACATCACCACTTTTATTTAATACTGTTTTGGAAATTCTAGCTAATGTTATAAGCAGATTAAATAAGAGGCAAAAATGCTGGAGGGGTAAATGGAAATTTTATTATTTTATTATTATTATTATATTATTTGCAGATAATATGAAAACTAATCCTAACAAAAACATCAATAATTACAAGAAATATATTGTCATAAAACAATAGTTTCTTCCATATTAGCAACATTCAATTCAAAAGTATAATAGAAAAAATCCTCAAGTACAATAGCAGTAAGAAATATACAGTACTTAGAAATACTTCTGAAAGTACTTAAGAAAGCTAATGAAAAATTTCCAAGTCACATAAAAGAAAGCTTGAGGAGAAAGACAAACCAGATTCCCAGATGGGAAGCCTAAATATGTTAAAACTGAAAAGCTGGCAATCCTTCCTGAATAAAATGATAAATTTAAGGCAATCTCAATTAAAGTCACATGGGGACTAATATACAAAGAGCAGTTTCCAAATATTCAGAAAGCCTAGGGGAAAGCACATTCAGCTTCTCTGTCAAACAAAGAAATGTTCACTTCTTGTAAACAGGATATGTTGCCTAATTGCCAAGGACAAGTATGTTAATGCTCATGACTGACGTGGGGAGAGATCAATCCTAAGACCACATTCTAAGGTAAAGAACTACTGGTCATTAGGTGATTGATTACAGAGAGAAATGCTGTGTGTGAATTTGTTCGTAGAGAAGTATATGGAAATGGTGAGTGGGCCCACAGAGGAGAAAAGTCATTATTGACAAACATTTGAAGTTATAAAAATATCTTTTTAAAAAGGTTTATAAAGCAGCCCCTGACTTACATAGTTATAGACGACAAAGACAAGATGAGCCCAGGATGGATGAGAAAATTACAGAGAACACATCACTCAAAAAAATTTTTTTATCAAAGTATTATTTACATGCAATTAAATAGATCCATTTTAAGTATACTAGTAGATAAATTTTGACAAATGTATAACTGCTCCTATAACCACTACACCAGTCAAGGTATATAGCACTTTCCTCACTCCAAAAAGTTCCCTCACACCCCTTTGAAGTCATTCTCTTGCACCCTGACCCGAGGTAACCATTGATATGCTTTGTATAATTATAGACTAGTTTTTACTTTTCCAGAATTTCATGTAAATGGATTAATGAAAATATATATTCCTTTTATCTCATGTCTTTCCATAGCATAATGATTTTGAGAGTTATCCATATTTTTTGCAATATTTGTTCTTTCCTACTTATTGCTGAATAATATTCTATATCAATATGCCACTATTTATATCCACCCACTTGTTGATTTAGTTTGTTAAAAAATTTTGGATATTATTTAAAAGGCTGCTATGAACATTTGCATAGAAGTATTTGGGTGGACATATGCTTTCATTTCTCTTGGTTAAATACATAGGAGTAGGATTCTTGGATCTTAGTAAGTACTTGTTTGAGTTTAAAGGAAACTGCCATCTGTTTTTCAAAGTGGTTCTACTAGTTTACATTCTACATCTTTGACAGTACATCATATTTCAGTCTTTCTATTTTTAGCCATTCTAATGGGAGTATAGTGGTATCTTACTGTGGTTTTAATGTGAATGTCTCTAATGGCTGATGGTATTAATCAGCTATTTATGTGCTTTATTGGCCATTTGTCTCTTTACTGAAGTGTTCAAATCATTTGCCCATTTTAAAATTGATTTGTTTTCTTATTACTGAGTGGTATAGTTTTTCATGTAATCTGCATCAAGTCTTTTGCCACATATGCAATATTTTCATTGTCTTAACAGTGTCACTCTGGGGCGCCTGGGTGGCGCAGTCGGTTAAGCGTCCGACTTCAGCCAGGTCACGATCTCGCGGTCCGGGAGTTCGAGCCCCGCGTCGGGCTCTGGGCTGATGGCTCAGAGCCTGGAGCCTGTTTCCGATTCTGTGTCTCCCTCTCTCTCTGCCCCTCCCCCGTTCATGCTCTGTCTCTCTCTGTCCCAAAAATAAATAAACGTTGAAAAAAAAAATTAAAAAAAAACAAAAAACAAAACAGTGTCACTCAGAGAGTAAAAGGTTTAACTTTGATGAAGTCAGTTCTACTTGTCCTTTATGGTTTGTAGTTTCTGTGGTCTAAGAAACCTTTCTCCAAGGTTTTGATTTTCTTTTATGTTTTCTTCTAGAGACTTTATAGTTACAGTTTATATATTAAGAGTTGTGAGTCATTTGTTTTAATGTTTGTGTATGGTGTGAGGTAAGGATTGAAGTTCATTTTTTTTCCTCCAAGAATATCTTATTCTCCAACTATTTATTGGCCAATAATTGAGTTAGGCAGTGAGAGTCAGGGCCATGCTCTTAAGACGATCTCTTAGCCAATGACTCACCAAAGTGATGTAGGTATTTCCACTCAACATAAGACTCCACCAATGAAAACCTTTGCTCAGATTTCTGTGCTGGGTTGACAGAGACTTCCAGGTGTATGTTGCAGTTTGATAGCCTCCCCTATTTTGTTCAGTTTTGCATTCTCCTCTTTACTCCTCATTCCTCATTGAATTACTTTGGCACCTTTGTTGAAAATGAATTGAAAACATAAGTGTCGGTCAATTCCTGGACTCAATGATCTTTATGTGTCCCCTTATACTACTATGATACTGTCCTGATTAACATAGCTTTATAATAAGTGTTGGAATAAGGTAGGTTAAGTCTTTTTTCCCTCTTTCAAAGTTGTTTTGTCTATTCTAGGTCTTTTGAATATTCATATAAGTTTTAGAATCCATTTTAGGGGCGCCTGGGTGGCTCAGTCGGTTGAGCGTCCGACTTCAGCTCAGGTCATGATCTCGCGGTCCGTGAGTTCGAGCCCCACATCAGGCTCTGGGCTGATGGCTCAGAGCCTGGAGCCTGCTTCCAATTCTGTGTCTCCCTCTCTCTCTGCCCCTCCCCCGTTCATGCTCTGTCTCTCTCTGTCTCAAAAATAAATAAAAAACGTTAAAAAAAATTAAAAAAAAATAAATTTGAGAATCCATTTTGAAAGTGATTTTTATCCCCTCCCTTTTCTAGGACTTCAGATACCTATCTCTGTGACTGCTTGATAGTGTGTCATATGAGTCTCTGTTCTTTTTATTCAGTCATTTTTCCTTTGTGCTTTATTTTGGGTATTTTCTATTGCTGTATCTTCAGGTTCTCCAATTTTTTTTTCATAGTGTCTAATCTGTTTTCCCCATCCAACTTGTTTATTGTATTTTTTCATCCCTGGAATTTTCATCTGCTTTATTTTTTTATCTTTCACACCTCTCTGTATTATGTTCATGTTTTCTTTTACTAGTTAAGTGTATTTATAATAGCTAATTTAATATTTTTGTCTGCGATTTCTATCATTGCCATCATTCTTGGATCTGTCTGTCTTGATTGATTTTTCTCCTGGGTGTGGATGATACATTTTCTATTTCTTATTTCTTAGCTTATCTAGTCATTTTTTCAAATTGCATATTGGACACTGCAAATGTTACATTATTGAGAGCTGAAATTTGTTGTCTTTTTTTATTTATAAGTTTTTATTTAAATTCCAGTTGACATATAGTGTAACATTGGTTTTAGGTGTACAATTTAGTGACTCAACACTTTGATACAACAACCGGTTCTCATCACAAGTGCACTCACCCAGCCCCCGACCCACCTACACTCTGGTAACCATCAGTTCTCTATAATTAAGAGTCTGTTTCTTGGTTTGCCTCTTTCTCTCTTTTTTCCCCTTTGCTTGTTTGTTTTGTTTCTTAAATTCCACATAGGAGTGAAATCATATGGTGTTTGTCTTTCCCTGACTGACTTATTTCCCTCCGCATAATACATTGTCTTTCTTAAAAGTATATTGGACTTTACTATTCAGGCAGTTTAGTTAATTGTGGATCAGCTTGATACTTTCATGTTTTGTTTGGATAGGTTTTTCCTCTAGGGCTAGTTTAGTCTTCCTACTAAGACATAACTCTTCTGGAGTTTGTACTGAATGTTTCAGGGTTCACTGAAAACCCCTCTGCTCAAATTCCTCCCAGCCCTGAGCTGGGATGAGCTTTGCCCATCCTTCTTGAATTTTATTCTACTCATCCATGACTTGGGCTCTAGCAGCAGGCCCAAGGGGAATGCTGTGCAGATTTAGGGAGCATTTTGTTGAGGATGCCTTCCTCCCTGCAGATTCAGTCACTTCAATCTCTTCTTTTCAACCCATTAAGACAATTATTATTATTAAAATTTTTTTAATGTTTATTTTTTTTGAGAGAGAGAGACAGAATATGAGCAGAGAAGGGGCAAAGAGGGAGGGAGACACAGAATCTGAAGCAGGCTCCAGGCTCTGAGCTGTCAGCACAGAGCCCGATGCAGGGCTCGAACTCACAAACCGCGAGATCATGAACTGAGCTGAAGTTGGAAGCTTAACCGACTGAGGCACCTAGGTGCCCCGAGACAATTATTTTTTGTATGGGGTACCTCTTCTGGTATTGTGATCCAGGAATAGCTTCCGGGAAGAAAGCTGGGATGATCATAGGGCTCGCCTCACTGGTTTCTTTGTTCTTGTGCTGTCTGTACTACATTGTTCATTGTATGAAAAAGAAAAAGGTTGTTTAACATATTTTGTCTAGTTTTTCAAGTGTTTACATGGGGAAGATTAAATATAATTATAGTCACTTCACATTGGCAGAATCAGAGAGCAACACAGGTTTGTAATGTAGGGTATTAAAATTATTTTTTCTTGAGCACATACCCTGTAGTGATTCTCCAAGTATGGTCCACAAATTACCTACATCTTTATCTCTTGAGTAATAACCTATTAAATGCAGCTTTTTGGGGTCTACTCCCAAATTGGATCTAGAAATCCAATTTTAAAAGCATCCTACATGGTTCTTAGGTCTGGAAAATTGTGAGCATCCTGGCTTTGGTCTGTCCTTTTATCTTCTGCAATAGAGACATTTCTCCTATTAACCTATCTTGCTGAGACAAGGGGTGTAGAATAATAGACCTGGACTTCTTTTATTTTTTTATTATTATTTTTTTTTTATTTTTATTTTTATGAAGTTTATTGTCAAATTGGTTTCCATACAACACCCAGTGCTCATCCCAACAGGTGCCCTCCTCAATACCCATCACCCACCCTCCCGTCCCTCCCACCCCCCATCAACCCTCAGTTTGTTCTCTGGACTTCTTTTAAAGAGCTCGGGCCAAGCATAGACATTTGCATAGACAGTAGTGCTCCAGAGATCAAGGCAATGCCTTTATTCCCTAGTACCTTTTAGAGCTTCTTTCTGAACGATGGATACTCAGGCTGTGTTTTAGGTATATAAGTAGCATCCATTCATTTACAAAAGGCAGTACATATTCACCAGGGTTGCGAGGTCCCTGTGACACCCAAGGAAACTTTCCTCAAGACAGCATGTAAGTGAGTGGCAGCAACTGCTGAGTGACGCACTAAGATGGTTGTAGAAGGTGCCATATGATGTGTTTTAGGGCTGATGACACAAAAGAGATAGTATAACACCAGTGACGGCAACCACTCAGAAAACAAACTGTAATGGCAAAGCTTTCTCTTTTGCACATTCCACTTCCATTTTCTGCTTCTTTTTTCTCAGTTTACCCAGGCATCAAGCTCTAAGGGTGTCATTTATTGAGTTATTGATTCAGAGCACCTAAGTAGGGTACCAGCATTTGAATAGAATACATCCAGAAATAAGGCATTTTCATAACAAAGAAATGACAGTAGAGTTCTCCAGCAGCAGTCACAGGTTTCTGGGGTGACAGGTTTCATCTGTGAGTGAGTGAGTGAGTGTGTGTGTGTGTGCACGTGTGCGCTCATGTACACATGAGTTCCAGAGATACTTGGCCTCCTTAGAGGCAACTCATGATAATTACATGTATTATTAGGTGTAGTCACACCGTAGAACACTAAACAGTTGTTAAAAAGAATGAAGTACATTTACACTTGTGTGTTTGTGTATAAATAAATAATAGCAATAATAGATTAGTATATATAGAGAGAAAAGATGAAGGGATATAATATGTTACATTATATTAACAGTGATTGTCTCCATAATCGCTTAAGTGTTTCCATACCTACCATATATTCAATTAAGAGAGAAGATGCCTTTTATTTGAAGAATGTGAAGCTGAAGAATATATGTTATATTTTTGTTTTATAGACATCGATTGTCTTGCCCCCAAGCAACTCAGGGAAGTTTCGCAGAGAAAGAGAGATGAAAAACTCAGTGAGCTGAGCTGTGAGGGAGTAAGGATTAGAGTGTGTGTGAAGCACATCACATGGCTCACTTCACCTAATCCTCGCGTTCACTATGGGAGGACACTTAATGTTTCTGAGCCTCTGTGTCCTCCTTTGTAAAATGGGTGGGATAGCTGTCCAACTAACGGGCTTACTAGGGGGATTAAATGGCATGACGGGTCTAAGACACTTACCATTGTATTTGGGATGCAGTAGGACTTTGTGCTTATTAGTTGTGGTTATTTTCCTCATCCCCATTTTAGAGATGTCGCATTGAATCTGAAACTCGCCCAAGGTCCAGGAACGAAGTGGCAGAGCTGATATCCAAATCTGGGCTTGTCTGTTTCGAAATCTGTTCTAGTATTCACGTGAAAGAGCTACATTTTGGGGTCTGTTTAAACTGCCAGAGCATTCTACCAGTCTTGATGATTGTATTTAAGGTGGAGTTGCACAAACATGCCTCACTCAGACCAATTATTATAGTAGACAGACGTGTTGGTGATGCATGCATTGTTAGAGGCATTGTTAGAGACATCAACAAGAACAGGTAACGTTTTCTAAAGACAAGACCACGTTCCATAGGTAGAATTTTTATGTTGGAATGCATTTTTCTTTGAATAATACCCGACCGGGCCTAGAGTGTGAACACCTTGTGTTGAATACTAGCAGGAGAGAACCGCATGTTGCCCCCGCAGTGACTTTGGCCTCAAAGTGGCAGATGGCTCAGTCCAGGACTCCGACTCCCTGACATCGTCTCCTGCCTTCCTGGCACAGTAACTTTGCCACTGTAACGGGAGCTGCTCCAAACAAAGCTTGTGATGAGGTGGAGCAGGGCGATGTGTTACCTTTGCTGCTGCTAATTTGTAAGGAAAAATCAACACATGTCATCACCGGGGAAGAGATTCTGGGACCTGAAGACGGAACCAAAGAGACAGAAGCAAAGATGGAGAGGGTGCATGTCTTTGGTCAGAGGTCAGTGATGTTGAAAGCTGGGCAGCCTGGCCAGGAAGCATTGTTTAAACAGGCAAGGCCATCGTCATTTGTGCTTTGATGGAAAATGCAGAGCCACAGAGTGGCGGAGGGTGGTGCTGAGTCCAGCTCAGCTTGTCCTAAACCAAATTGATTTTCTGGCTCTGTGTGCTGGCGAGAAACTCCTGGTTTAGTTCTATGAGCTGAAACAATGTCCCCGGAAGGAGTAGGGGGTGAGAAATGAGGGTGTATCGAAAGGGTAGCAAGAAGGGGCTCATAAAAGAGGTATTTTAGAATCAGGCACATATACCTGGCATAGAATGAGAGTCATGATGGGAAGAGAAGCTTCACTGGACTCTAACCCAGAAGCCAGAGGGGATTAGTTCAACCTAGTCATCTCCCCTGTCTGGCACCACCATCTGCTCTGAGCCAAACATGCTGTAGGGCACAGTGGTTGGTATATCATTTGGTATTCACCTGTCCATAGCTAACAGGAGGGAATTTGAGGCAGGAAGCAAATTCTTGAATTTCAGTCACGCATTTAAGTCTGGCTTCTGTTCTATCAAATCTCTGAACAGAGGGAAATCTTGAACTTATAAAAATGGCAGGGGAGTGTCCATTCACTTAACCACAGAGGAGGAGCCTGGTTCTCTCATCTCCAGGTGGGATCCATATTAAAGGACAGACTTTTGCTCCATGCAGCTCTCCCTAAACATGGTCAGCAGGATGATATTTCCCTGACATTTTCCCCCTTTGTTCCTGAGGGGTTGTGGAAATAAAAAGGAAAATCGGAAGAATGTGTAAGTAGAGAAGTGTGTTTTCAGTGGGGCCTGGAATTTTCTGGAGTATGCGGCTGTTGCCACTCTGTAACCACATAAGATTTGATTACTCGTTGCTAGGGACCGAATGGGTTCCTCCAGAATTCATAACTGAAGCCTACTCTGCAGTGTGTGAGTATTAAGAAGCAAGGCCTTTGGGAGGTGATTAGGTTGAGGGTGGAGCCCTCAGGAATGGGATTAGTGCCCTTATAAAACACATTCCAGAGAGCTCCCTTGCTCCTTCTGTCATGTGAGGATACAGTGAGGAAATGGCTTTTTGCAACCTTAGTAGAGGACCCTTACCAGAACCCAACTATGCTGGCATCCCAATCTCAGACTTTTAGCCTCCAGAATGGTGAGAAATCAGTTTCTATTGTTTATAAGCCAGCCAGTCTTTGGTGTTCTGCAGCCCAAACTAACTATAGAGCTCTTACTTATTTAGTAATTTATTTATTTATTTATTTTTGAGAGACAGCATGAGTGGGAGAGGGGCAGAGACAAAAAGACGCAGAATCCGAAGCAGGCTGACAGCTCAGAGCCTGATGTGGGACTCGAACTCACGAACCGTGAGTTCATGACCCGGGCTGAATTGGGACGCTTAACTGACTGAGTCATGCAGGCGCCCCATAACTACTCTTATTATGCCAACACAATAATCAAATGATCTGAGGAGGGTGCCAGATAGTTTTACTTCTGTGTGTTTTTACGTCGTATAATAAGTATGTATTTGTTATATAAGTAAATAAATGACCCCCAAAATAATTTGTACTGAGTGGTAGCTATAAAGAGCACAAAGAACCAGTGAGTGGTTTTCTGTATCTTCTGGGCCTTAGGAGAATATGTGTGAAGACCTATTTCCTGCCCTCCATCCCCCGTCACATATCAACACGCTGTTCCCAGTCAGGTCTCAGAGAGTGCACTTGTGCAAACAGGAGAGTGGGAAGGAATGTTTGAGAATGTCTTTCTGCCTCCCCTTTGTTCCAGTGAACAAAATCTTTGCTAGAATGCACATGTATTCCTCAGATGGTCATCCTGGAAGAGAAGAAGCGCTATGCAGGAAGCAGCAAGCGTTTTGCTTAGACATCTTAACACAATTTTATAATTATTTACTAAGTAGCATCCTTGAGTAATATAACAATGTGATTGTCTTTCAGTAGTTAAGTGAGGAACCAGGCAGGCGTGCTGGCATCCTGGTCCAAACCACAGAGCAAGAACATGACGGAGATAGTATTCAGCTTGTAAAAGATTCTTGCTGTGAAAGATCAGTATGCTTATGCGTATGCATATGGATTAATCTTGATTAGTTTTCAAAGAGTAAACTCAGAGATCAAACACTATAGCTTGTCTGTATTATTTGTGTATTATAAACTTTTTGGTGCCTTGAACCATCAAAAGCAGTTGATAAAAACATGAGTTCTTACACCATCTTAAGAAACTTAACCTGTGAAAAATTAAGCTACTTGTTTGTTTCTGAGACTCTTTTAGGACATTACAGATGTATGTTCCTATTTTAAATTAAAAGAAAAAAAGCTTTTTATAACCTCCAAATCCTAGGTTTTATGGCTACTTCGATCCAATTTCCTTTAGGAAAACAACATTGCTATTGCTGGAAATTAACAAGTAGATGAATCCATTAAAAATCTTCCATTAAGCGGAAGGAAATTGTTTTTCTATTACACACAAATAACTATAACATAAATCACTGTTTAGTCTTCCTCACTAGTGGCTCAGAGGGAACAACATCATCCCTCTTCTGCTTTCTCAGGTAACAGCTTGAAACTTTCCATTTTTACCAGGACTGCAGAGAAAGACTTTACTCTATAAGGTTCTGG
Source organism: Lynx rufus (assembly GCF_022079265.1). NCBI lineage: Eukaryota > Metazoa > Chordata > Mammalia > Carnivora > Felidae > Lynx > Lynx rufus. Next base: position 35,455,948 of record NW_025814829.1, on the reverse strand, counting down.
GAGAATCAATGTGGAAGAATTCGTTTTGAAGAACTCCTTAGAGACTGACTATTCATCATTGTCAGCCAATGGAAACTCATTTGATTCTTTAGAAATATGTATTTATTGTCTTGACTCTAGTGCTCCAGCGGGCAGTTTGTGGTAAAAGACAAACTAGTGGGCGTCTAAGAGAACAAGGAATGGTACAAGTCCATGCATTAATGCATTACTTTTATCTGGCTTTAGAAACGATTTACCATTCCATTTGATTTTTCCTTTGGGAAATTGGAAAAATGCTTCCACTGGCTTCTGGCACAGTTCTTGTTCACTTCAAGGACGACCATCTCAGGAACACACCTGCACTCTAGCAAAGATTTTGTTCACCGGAACAAAGGGGAGGCGGAAAGACATTCTGAAACATTCCAAACTGCTTGGACCATGCCATGTATAACAGACCTTCTTGTGTGTTAGATCATTCTAATCAGAATGTCTGCTAATGCCTTTTGTGAACAGGAACCTTTGTAACTTTAGCAAGAGGGTAATAATGACATCAACAGCTTTTACTAGACCTCAAAAATATATAATTGTCAGCAGCATGACAATTTTTTTATATCAATAACAAGATGGGTATTTTTTGGTAAATAAATACAGGAAACTGCTTTTATAGTTATCTGCAAAACAAGAATCAAGAACAGCAGAGATTTGCAAACCATTTTGTTTTTGGAGCTGGATTTTTAGCTTTATGTACAAAGGTCATGCAAAACAAAGCAGCTAACAGCAAAATGCACACAGAACAAAAATGCACATTTTTACTGGAGAGAGTTGTCAAGAACTGTGAAGGGTCTGAGATTTTACTCTACTTATAAGCTCACAAATTGACCTGGTACAGCTCCATGGATGCTGGCAGAAGACATGAGACTCCTGGGTCAGAGATGAAATCCCCTTTATTACTCATAGCAGTAGCAGTAGCCAAGGTATCTGCATTTTTGTGCTGATTTCCTGAGGCCCTATTCCCATAGAGTAATGTGAAGAGAGCCAAATGACACGTACACATCCAGTCGGTTGCATTATAGGAGAGGAATCCTAAACTTTAGGCCCTTGAATCTTTTAGAAAAGGCAGTAAGGATGCTTCACTTTTGATCTCAAGTTAGATATTACCTTTAAAATTTTTTTTAAATGCTTTTATTTATTTTTGAGAGACAGAGAGAGACAGAGCACAAGCAGGGAAGGGGCAGAGAGAGACACACACACACACACACACACACACACACACAGAATTTGAAGCAGGTTCCAGATTCTGAGCTGTCAGCACAGAGCCCAACGCCGGGCTTGAACCCACAAACTGTGAGATCATGACCTGGGTCGATGTTGGTTGCTTAACGGACTCAGTCTACCCAGGCGCCCCAGATACTACCTTTATTAATGCTGAATATTAGTCATGCCTGCCCTTTGCTTCAGAGCGTTATCTCTATCTTATTAGGCTGTGAGCAAAACTTTGCTTAGCTCTGGAGGAAGACATTATCTCTACCTTCCAAGGTTGTTTGCTAGACAAAGATCTTGAAATAATAGTCTAGAATAAAGGGCAGACAGCAAGTCACTTGTAAGGTGTATAGAAATGTGGAAGATGGGGAGTGGGGTGGATTTTGGCAAGATGGTAGTGTAGGAAGATCCTGAACTCACCTCTGTCCCTGGACACACTAGATCTACAGCTACATATGGTCATTTCCCTCTGAAAAATATCTGAGAACTAGGTGAACTGCTTTTGCAAAACAAAGGATAAAAAGACCACATCGAGAGGGATGGGAACAAGAGAGACTAGGGCAGGCCTTTCTGAGTTCCATGGGAATGTAACAATTGGAAAGACAGTTCTTGACAGGCCACGATATGGCCCTGCACAGAAGTGGACTGAAACACATCCCAGTCTTCTTGTGGAAAAGGCCTGTTTACTAAGCCTGGCACTTTGGCTTGAGGGATAGGCTTCAGGTTTTCCACACAACTAGAGGCTACAGAGGCACCCCCAGGGAATGTTAGCAGGAAAACGCTATTCATGATACCGTCTTGGCCACAGCTCAGCAAAACCTCTCAGAAATGAGCTTATGTACTTGTCAGGAGCCCTGATTTTTGAAACTGCCACGCAAGGGGATGCTCTCAGATCTCGTCTGGAGGCTAGTAGGGATCATAATTGTGGTCTCACAGGCCTGAATATACACTAAAACCTTGGTTTGCAAGCATAATTCGTTCCAGAAACATGCTTGTAATCCAAAGCACTTGTATATTAAAGCAAATTTCCCTATAAGAGATAATGGAAACTCAGATGATTCATTCCACAACTCAAAAATATTCATGTAAAAATGATTACAATACTGTAATATAATACAAAATAATAAAGAAAATACAAAATATAAAGAAAAATAAATTAACTTGCACTTACCTTTGAAAACCTTTGTGGCTGGTGTGAGGGAGAGAAGAGAAAGAAGAGTTATTGGGTAGGATAACTTTCATTATCACTAATGGAATCACTGATACCTATTGACTCAATGGAATTTTTTTCTTTTTGTGCAACTTTAACAAGGAACCAATCCAATGACACTTGCTCCTGCCTCCTTTTGAGGATTTTGGGGAAATGTGACGTTGCATGGTCGTTAAGCAGATTCATCACTTACACTGCTACAGCCTTATTTGGGTGGTGTTTTTCTACAAAATTCTGCACTGTTTCCCGCATCTTACACATCTCCCTAATCTCATTTGAAGTGAGGGGTTCCTCTGCCTTTTTCTCCTCCTCCTTTGTAGATGAGATGCAGATATAGACTTCTTATAAAATCTTGCAATTTCAGCCACTTGCATACCTCATTCATACTTCTCAGTGATTTCCTTCTTAACTTCCTCTGTAATCATCTCCTCCTTACTGCCTTTCTTTTCAACCTTTTTCTGTTTGGGGGCCATTGTATATGCTTGCACAGATGTTGACTACAGTACGGTATTAATAAACTTGTCATTTACTGTATTGAATGTAACGGGCAATAAGGCAGCAGAGGAAAGGGTCTCTATCTGTAGGCAGCCTGACCTAGGATGAAGCAAAGCATTCCTAAGCCTTGTATGGAAAAGCAGAGGACTGTCCATAGGTGCTTTGAAGTGACAAAAAATACACTCACGCCAGTTGTGGGCACCTTCCAACATTCTGAAAAATCACTGATTTCTGCCAAACACCACGGCTTGAGAGAAGATCACCCACAACGCCACAGCAAGTGAGAGAGAGAGAGACAGAGAGAGAGAGAGGAACCATTGGCTCAGTTGTGAATATATAACAGTTGGCATCATGTACTACTCGTATTGTAAGACAGACATTGCTCGTTTATCAAGTTAAAATTTTTAGAAATGCTTGCTTCTATTTTGGAACACTTGCAGAATAAGTTACTTACAATCCAGGGTTTTACTGTATTTGCATATTTTAAAAGCTTCTGCCTGAGGGTAAGTTTTCCAGTTAGTCTGAAACTGGGTGCTAAATAAGATTCCTCACATCGGAACACTGACATAACCTGGCACATCCTCAACAGTGATTTATTCTATCGATAATAGAACTCTTGGGGTGCCTGGGTGGCTCAGTCGGTTGGGCGACTGACTTTAGCTCAGGGTCATGATCTGATGGTCTGTGGGTTTTAGCCCTGCGTCAGGCTCTGTGTTGACAGCTCCGAGCCTGGAGCCTGCTTTGGATCCTGTGTCTCCCTCTCACTCTTCTCCTCCCCTCCTTGTGTTCTGTCTATCAAAAATAAATAAACATTGAATAAAATGAAAAAAAAAAAGAATCCTTGATAGAATAAATCAGGCTGTTTGTATGATACAAAGTTTGGAGAGACAACCAAGAGCTAGGGTGAGGTTTAAAGAAGTTTCATCATCTATTCAATACCACTCATTCAAGACTGAGAGAGGTAACTGTTTCACCTAATACATAGAAGCAAACACAGAGCAAAGCAAAATAAGGAAACGGAGAAATTCATTCCAAACAAACAAAAGGATAAAACCTCAGAAATAGACCTTAATGATATGGAGATAAGTAATCTATCTTACAACGAATTCAAAATAATAGTCATAAAGATGTTCACTGAACTTGGGAGAAGAATGGATAAGCACTGTGAAATCTTCAACAAAGAAATAGGAAATATAAGAAAGTACCAAACTGAAGTCACAGAACTGAAGAATGAATTCACTGAACTGAAAAAAATGCTGAGGTTGGGGGTGGTTTTCAACAGCACACTAGATGAAACAGAAAAATAGATCAGTGAGCTGGAAGACAAAGCAATGGAACTCACCTATACAGAACAGGAAAAAGAAAAATGAATTAAAAAAATAAAGATAACTTAAAGGATCTGTAGGACAACATCAAGTGGAATATCATTTGTGTTACAGGGGGTCCCAGGAGCAAAGAGAGAGAAAAGGGCAGAAAGCGTATTTGAAGAAATAATGGCTGAAAACTTCTCTAACCTAGGGAAGGAGATAGACAATTGGGTACAGAGTTCCAAATAAGATGAGCCCAAAGCAATCCACCCCAAGACACATTATAAATAAGATGTCAAAAGTTAAATATAAAGAAAGATCCCTTTTTTAATATTTATTTTTGAGAGAGAGAGAGAGGGAGAGAGGGAAGAGGAGGAGACAGAGGATCTGAGTGAGCTTTGTGCTGACAGCAAAGAGCCTCATGTGGGGCTTAAACTCATGAGCCATGAGATCATGACCTGAGCTGAAGTCACTTAACCAACTGAACTACCCAGGTGCCCCTAAAGAAAAATTCTTAAAAGCAGCAAGAGAAAAACAAATTGTTACATACAACAAATTGTTACATACAGGGGAAACTCCATAAGGCTACCGGCAGATTTCTCAGCAGAAACTTTGCATGGCAGAAGAGAATGACATGATAAATACAAAGTGCGTAAAGGAAAAAGCTTCCAACCCCAAATACTCTACCTGATGTGATACTGTGAGTGTGTGTGTGTGTGTGTGTGTGTGTGTGGTAAGTGAAATGAGTCAGATTGAAAAAACAAATACATATGATTTCACTCATATATGGAGTTCAAAAAACAAATGAATAAATAAACAAAATTTATTTCCCTATAAATACAGAGGAAAAACTGATGGCTGCCAGAGGGAAGGTGGGGTGTGGGGATGGGCAAAATGGGTAAAGGGGAGTGGGACATATAAGTTTCCAATTATGAAATGAATAAGGCATTGGAATAAAAGGTACAACATAGTGAATATGGACAGTGTTACTGTGATAGCATTGTATGGGGACAGATGCAGCTACACTTGCTGTGACCATAGCATGACATGTAGAGAAGTTGCATCATTATGTTGTATACTTGAAACTAATGTAACATTGTGTGCCAACTATACTCAAATAAAAAAATAAAAACAAAAAACAAAAATATTCTATCTAGCAAGATTATCATTCAGAATGGAAGGAGAGATAAAGAATTTTTCAGATAAGCAGAAGCTAAAGGAGTTTATCACCACTAAACTGGCCTTAAAGGAAGTGTTAAGGGGACATCTTTAAAAACTTTTTTTTAGTATTTATTTATTTTGAGAGAGATAGAGCAAGCATGAGCAGAGGAGGGGCAGAGAGAGAGGGAGAGAGAGAGAATCCCAAGCAGGCTCTGTGCTGTCAGCACAGAGCCCCATGTGGGTTTCAATTTCACAAACTATGACACCATGACCTGAGCCGAAATCAAAAGTCAGATGCTTAACTGACTGAGCCAGGCAGGCACCCCAAAGGGACATCTTTAAGCTGAAAATAAATCCCTAATTAACAGCACAAAAATATACAAAAGTAAAAATCTCACTGGAAAAGGCAAATTTAAAGTAAAAGTGGTAGATTAATCACTATAAAGCTACTATGAAAGTTAAAAGGCAATAGTAGTAAATTAACTAAAATTAAGATAATTATTAAAGGATACATAAAATATAAAGTGTGAAAACAAAAACAAAAAATATGGGGGAGGGGAATAAAAATGTAGAGTTTTGGAATGTGTTCAAGTTGAAGTTACTACCAACTTAAAAATAAGACTGTTATTTACACAGGATGATATATGTAAACCTCACAGTAACCACAAAACAGACACTTCTGGTAAATACACAAAGAGAGTGAGAAAGGTATCTAACCATAAGGTTAAAGAAAATCATCAAACTATAAGGGGAGAGAGAAAGGGTAGAAGAAAGGAACAGAAAGCAACTATAAAAACAACCAGAGGGGCGCCTGGGTGGCGCAGTCGGTTAAGCGTCCGACTTCAGCCAGGTCACGATCTCGCGGTCCGTGAGTTCGAGCCCCGCGTCGGGCTCTGGGCTGATGGCTCAGAGCCTGGAGCCTGTTTCCGATTCTGTGTCTCCCTCTCTCTCTGCCCTCGCCCGTTCATGCTCTGTCTCTCTCTGTCCCAAAAATAAATAAACGTTGAAAAAAAAAAAAAAAAGTAAAAACAACCAGAAAACAATTAACAAAATGAGAATCAATATATACCTATCAATATTCACTTTAAATATAAATGGACTAAATTCTCTCATCAAAAGAATGGCTGGGGGCACGTGGGTGCCTCAGTCTGTTAAGCGTCCAACTTGGGCTCAGGTCATGATCTCACGGTTTGTGAGTTCGAGCCCCGAGTCGGGCTCTGTGCTGACAGCTCGGAGCCTGGAGTCTGCTTTGGATTCTGTGTCTCTGTCTCTCTCTGCCCCTCCCCCACTTGTGCTGTGTCTCTCTCTGTCTATCAAAAATAAATAAAATGTAAAAAAAAATTTAAAGAGTGGCTGAACTGCTAAAAATACACACAACATATCTATATACTGCCTATAAGAGACTCACTTCAAAAGGATACATATAGACTGAAAATGAAGGGATGGAAAAAGATGTTCATGCAAATGTAAATGAGAAGAAAGCTAGTATAGCTATCCTCATATCAGACAAAAGAGTTTAAAACAAGACTATAATAAAAGACAGAGGGGCACAGGGTACAATCAAGAAAATATTTATAAATATATAGGCACCAAACATAGGAGCACCAACATGTACCAAGCAAATATTAACAGACCTAAAGGGAAAATTGACAGCAAAATAATAACAGGGACTTTAAGACCCTACTTATATCAAGGCTAGATCATCCAAATCAGTAAGGAAACATAGGTCTTAAATGACACATTAAACCAAGTGGATTTAAATTTTATTCTTTTAATGTTTATTTATTTTTGAGAGAGAGAGAGATAGAGAGAGAGAGAGAGAGAGAGAGAGAGAGAGAGAGCATGAGTGGGGGAGGGGCAGAGAGGGTGATACAGAATCTGAAGCAGGCTCCAGGCTCCAAGCTGTTGTCACAGAGCCCAACGTGAGGCTTGATCTCCTGGACTGCGAGAGCGTGACTTGAGCCAAACTCAGAGGCCTAACTGACTGAGCCATCCAGGTACCCCTAGACCAAATGGATTTAATAGATACATACAGAAAACAAAAAATTTTATCCCCAAAATTACAGGATGCATTAAAAGCAGTTCTAAGAGGGTTCATAGCAATGTAGGCCTACTTCAAGAAACAAGAAATGAGAAATCTCAAACAATTTAAGTTTACATCTAAAGGAACTAGAAAAAGAGGAATAAAGGAAATAATAAAGCTTAGAAAAGGAATAAAGATTTAAAAACAATGGAAAAGATCAATACAACGAAGAGCTAATTTTTTTGAAGAGATTAAAAAAATTGACAAAGCTTCAGCTATACTCAAGAAAAAAAGAGGGCTCAAATTTAAAAATTCAGATAGGAAAGAGAAGTCACAACTGATACCATAGATATAGAAAAGATTGTAAGAGACTACCACGAACAATTATACAATGACAAAATTGGACAATCTAGAAAATGGATCAAGTCCTAGAAACTTTTAATCTTCCAAGACTGAATCATGAAAAAATAGAAAATCTGAATAAACAGATTACTAGTAAGGAAATTGAATCAGTAGTAAAAAACTTCCCAACAAACAAAAGTCTAGGGCCAGATGGCTTCACTGGTGAATTCTACCATTCAAAGAAGATTTAATACCTATCTTTCTTAAATTCTTCTAAAAATCTGAAGACCAGGAAATACTCCCAGACTCATTTTATGAGGGTATCCTTACCCTGATAGCAAACCCAAACAAGGACACCACACACATGTGCACACAAATTATAAGCCAATAACATAGATGGAAAAATCCTCAACAAAATATTACGAAACCAAATTGAACAATACATTAAATGAGTCACTGACCATAGCAAGTGGGATATATTCCAGGGATGCAAGGATGGTTCAATATCTACAAATCAATTAATGTGATATACCACATGAAGGATAAAAATAGTTGCAGAAAAAACTTTTGACAAAATTCAACATGCATTTATGGTAAAAACTTTCAACAAAGTGAGTAAAAGTGAGTATATAGAAAACATACCTCTACATAATAAGGGGGATATATGACAAACCCACAGCCAATATTATACTCAACAGTGAAAAGGTGAAAGCTTTTTTTCTAAGAGCAGAAACAAGACAAGGATGTCCACTCATCACTTTTAAGCAATTTTAATTCCACTATAGTTAACAAGAGGTATATTAGTTTCAGAGTTACAATATAGTGATTCAACAATTCTCTTCAACATCCAGTGCTTACATCACAATAAATGTACTCTTAATCCCCTTCAACTATTTCACCCATACTCTTAGGCACCTCCCCTCTGGTAACCATCAGTTCTCTATAGTTAAGAGTCTGTTTTTGGTTTGTCTCTTTTTTTTTCCTCCCTGTGGTTTGTTGTTTGTTTGTTTGTTTGTTTGTTTCTTAAATACCACATGTGAGTGAAATCATATAGTATTTCTGTTTCTCTGACTGACTTATTTTGCTTAGCATCATACCTTCTAGATCTATGCATATTGTTGCAAATGGCAAGGTTTCATTCTTTTTCATGGCTGAATAATATCCCATCATATATATTTATACCAGTTCTTCTTTGCTTATTTGTCTATTGACAGGCAGTTGGACTGCTTCCATAATTTGGCAATTGTAAATGGTGCTGCAGTAAATATATATCCTTTTGATATAGTGTTTTCATATTCTTTGGGTAAATACCAAATAGTGGAATTACTAGATCATATGGTAATTCTATTTTTAATTTTTGGAGGAACCTCCACAGTGTTAATCACAGTGGCTGCATCAGCTTGCCACCAACAGTACATGAGTTTTCCTTTTTATCCACATCCTCACCAGCACTTTTCGTTTCTTTTTAAAATTTTAGCCATTGTGGTTTTGATTTGCATTTCTCTTATGTTGAGTGATGTTGAACATCTTTTCGTGTGTCTGTTGGCCATCTGTGTCTTCCTTGGAGAAATGTCTGTTTATGTCTTCTGCCCATTTCAAAATGGAATTTTTTTTTTTTTTTTTTTGCATGTTGAGTTGTATAATTCTTCCTCTATTTTGGATACTAACCCTTTATCAGCTATGTCATTTGCAAATATCTTCTCCCATGCAGTAGGTTGCCTATAGTTTTGTTGATTGTTTTCTTAAGTGTGCATAAGCTTTTTATTTTGATGTAGTCCCAATAGTTCATTTTTGCTTTTGTTTCCCTTGCCTCAGAAGACATCTAGATAGTTGTTACAGCTGATGCCAGACCCATTACTGTCTGTGCTCTCTCCTAGGATTTTTATGGTTTCAGATCTCATATTTAGGAAGTCCAGTTTAATTCTTTTGCATAGAGCTGTCCAGTTTTCTCATATATATATTAAGAAAATTTATTAATGTTTATTTTTGAGAGAGAGACAGGCAGACAGAGTGTGAGCAGGGGAGGGGCAGAGAGAACGAGGGAGACACAGAATCTAAAGCAGGCTCCAGGCTCTGAGCTGTCAGCACAGAGCTGGGTGCGGGGCTCAAACATACAAACTGTGATATCATGACCTGAGCCAAAGTTGGACGCTTAACTGACTAAACCACTCAGGCGCTCCTTGTGGGTTTTCATTTTAATCATGGGTTTAATTCTGGGTTTTTTATTCTGTCCCACTGATTTATATGTCTCTTTTTGTGCCAGTACTATACTGTTTTGATTACTTCAGCTATGTAGTATAACTTGAAATCATAATTGTGATACCTCCAGCTTTGTTTTTCTTTTTCAAGATTGCTTTGGCTATGTGGGGTCTTTTGTGATTCTATACAAGTTTTAGGATTTTTTGTTTCAATTCTGTGAAAAATGCTATTGGCATTTTGATAGAGATTGCATTAGATGTGTAGATTGCTTTGGGTGGTATGGACATCTTAACAATATTTGTCCTTCCAATCCATGAGCATGGAATATCTTCCCATTTGTTTATGTCATCTTCACTTTTTTCATCCATATTTTACAGTTTTCAGGGCACAGATCTTTCACTTCCTTGGTTAAGTTTATCCTGAGGTACTTTATTATTTTTGATGCAATTGTAAATGGGATTGTTTTCTTAATTTCTCTTTCTACTGCTTCATTATTAATGTATAGACATGCAGTGGATTTCTCTGTACATTGATTTTATATCTGTTAACTTACAGATTCCATTTATTACTTCTAGTAGTTTTTTGGTGGAGTCCTCAGGGTTTTCTGTGTGATCTGCAAATAGTGAAAGTTTAACTTCTTCCTTACCAATTTCGATGCCTTTTATTCCTTTTCCTTGTCTCATTGTTGTGGCTAAGACTTACAGGACTATGTTAAATAAAAGTGGCGAGAGTGGACATCCTTGTCTTGTTCTTGACCTTAGGGGAAAAGCTCTCAGTTTATCACCATTGAGTATGATGTTAGCTGTGGGTTTATCAGATATAACCTTTATAATGTTAAGGTATGTTCACTCTATCTCTACTTTGTTGAGGGTTTTTATTGTGAATGGATGTACTTTGTGAAATGCCTTTTCTGCAATAATTGAAGTGATCGTATGTTTTTTATCCTTTCTCTTGTTGACGAGACGTATCACGTCAATTGATTTGCAAATATTGAACCAGTCTTGCATCCCTGGAATAAATCCCACTTGATTGTGGTGAATGATTTTTTAATGTATTGTTGGATTTGGTTTGCTTATTTTTTTTTTGAGGATTTTTGCGTATGTTTTCATCAGAAATGTTGGCTTATAGTACCCTATTTTTTAGTGTCTTACCTGGTTATGGTATCTGGGTAATGCTGGTCTCATAGAATGAATTTAGCAGTTTTCCTTCCTCTGTTTATAATTTAGAATAGTTTGAGAGAAATAGGTATTAAGTCCCCTTTAATGTTTGGTGGAATTCACCTGTGAAGCTGTCTTCTCTTGGACTTTTGTTGTTGGGAGTGATTTGATTACTGATTCAATATTGTTGCTGGTAACTGGTGTATTTAGATTTTCTATTTCTTGGGGCACCTGGGTGACTCAGTCGGTTGAGCGTCCGACTTTAGCTCAGATCATGAGTTTGTGAGTTCAAGCCCCACATCGGGGCTTGTCAGCCTGTCAGTGCAGAGCCTGCTTTGGATCCTCTGTCCCCCCTCGCTCTGCCCCTTGCCCGCTTATGCTCTGTTTCTCAAAAAATAAGTAAGACATAAATTTTTTTCCTATTTCTTTCTGATTCAGTTGTGGGAACTTATATGTTTCTAGGAATTTATGCATTTCTTATAGGTGATTGTCCAGTTTGTTGGCATTTAATTTTTCATAATATTTTCTTGCAATTGTTTGCGTTTCTGTACTGTTTGTTGTTTTTTTTCTCCTCTTTCATTTCTGATTTTATTTGAGGCCCCCTCCCCCCTTTTTTTTGATGAATCTGGCTTAATATTTGTTAATTTTGTTGATGTTTTCAAAGAACAAGCTCCTGGTTTCATTGATCTGTTCTCTAAAAATATAAAATTATTTTTAGTTTCTATTTTGCTTATTTCTGCTCTAATGTTTATTATGTTTTTCCTTCTACTGATTTTGGGTTTTGTTTGTTGTTCTTTTTCTAGCTCTTGTAGGTATATGGTTAGGTCATTTATCTGAGATTTTTCTTACTTCTTGAGATAAGCCTGTATTACTGTAACCTCTGGTCTCAGAGCATTTGCTGCATCCTAAAGGTTTGGGAAAGTTGTGTTTTCATTTTCATATGTCTCCATGTATTTTTTGATTTCCTCTTTGATTTCTTGATTGACCCATTCATTGTTTAGTAGCAAGTTATTTAACCTCCATATTTTTTGTGCTGTTTCCAGATTTTTTCATTTATTTCTAGTTTCCTAGTGTTGTGGTCAGAAACAATTCATAGTGTGACTTTGATCTTTTTGAATTTGTTGAGACTTGTTTTGTGGCCTAATATGTAATCTGTTCTGGAGAACGTTCAATGTGCACTTGGAAAGAATGTGTAATCTGCTGTTTTTGGGTGGAATGTTCTGAATATATCTGTTAGATCCATCTGGTCCAGTGTGTCATTCAAAGCCACTGTTGGCTGGTTGATTTTCTGTATAATCTACCCACTGATGTAAGTGGGTTGTTAAAAAATCCCCTATGATTATTGTATTACTATTGATTACTTCCTTTATGTTTGTTATTAAATGCTTTATGTATTTGGGTACTCCCATGTTAGATGTGTTTGTTACAATTGTTTGTTATAATTGTTATATATATTTTTTGTTTGTTACAATTGTTATATATATTTTTGGGGTGCCTGAGGGGCTCAGTTGGTTAAGTGTCTGACTCTTGGTTTCAGCTCAGGTCATGATCTCATGGATTGTGAATTTCAAGCCCCGTGTTGGGCTCTGTGCTGATAGCATGGAGCCTGCTTGGGATCCTCTCTCTCCCTCTCCCTGTCCCTCCCCTGCTTATGTGCACTCTCTCTTTATCTCAAAATAAATACATAAAAAAAATAATTGTTATATCTTTTTGTTAGATTGTTTAGTTTATGATCATATAATGTCCTTGTCTCTTTTTGTAGTCTTTGTTTTAAAGTCTATTTTGTTTGAGGGACACTTGGCTGTCTCAGTCAGTAGAGCATGTGACTCTTGATCTTAGGTTTGTAAGATCAAGCCCCATGTTGGGTGTAGAGATAACTTGATTAAAAATAAAAATTTAAAAAAGCCTATTTTGTCTTATATAAGTATTACTATCCTGGATTTCTTTTCACTTCAATTTTCATGACAAATCCTTCTTCATCCCTTCAGTTTCAATCTGGGTGTGTCTTTAGGTCTGAAATGAATCCCTTGTAGGCAGCATAGAAATAGGTCTTGCTTTTTCATCCATTCCGTCACCCTATGTCTTTTTTTTTTTTCCACCTTTTGTCTTTTGTTTGGAACATTTAGTCCATTTACATTCAAAGTAATTGTTGATAGCTATGTATTTATTGCCATTTGTTACTTGTTTATAGTTGTTTTGTAGTTCTTCTCTGTTCCTTTCTTCTCTTGCTTTCTTTTCTTAGGATTAGTTGGCTTTCTTTAGTTATGTACTTGGATTCCTTTCTCTTTTTTTGTATATATATTACTGGTTTTGATTTGTTGCTACATTGGGTTTGTATATAACCATATACACTGCTATATATCTGCATATAGCAGTCTATCTTAAGTTGATGGTCACTTAAGTTTGAACCCATTGTTTCCCTTCCTTTTTCTTTCCTTTTCCTTCCTATGTTTTAGATACATGGTGTCATACTTTACTTCCTTTTATTTTGTGAGCCCTTTGCCTATTTTTTGCAGATATATTTACTGCTTTTCTGCTTCCTACTTTTATTACTCTTACTTATGGTCTTTCCTTTCCACTCAAATACTCCCCTTTAACATTTCTTAGAGGGCTAGGTTGGTGGTCATGAATTCCTTTAACTTTTGTTTGGGGAACTATCTTTCCTTCTATTCTGAATGATAGCCATGCTGGGTAGAGTATTCTTATCTTTTTTTTTTTTTTTTTTCCTTTCAGAGCTTTGAATATATCGTGCCATTCCCTTCAGGCCTGTAAAGTTTCTATTAATAAATCAGATGATAGCCTTATGGGGTTTCCCTTGTTGTAATTTTTTTTCCTTTTTGCTGCTTTTAAAATTCTCTTTATCTCTATTTTTGCCATTTTAATTAGTATGTGTCTTGGTGTGTCCCTTATTGGGTTGATTTTGTTGGGAGATTTCTGTGCCCTCTAGATCTGGATATCTTTTTTCTTCCTTAGATTTGGGAAGTTTTCAGCTATTATTTCTTCAAATAATTTTTTTGCCCTCTTTTGTCTCTTCTCCTTCTGGGATGCCTATAATATGAATGTTCTTAAGCTTGATAATGTTGCTGAGTTCCCTAGGTCTATTATCATTTTGTGTAACTTTTTTTTTTTTCTCTTACCTGCTCTGCTTGATTACTTTCCAGTACTCTGTCCTCTAGGTCACTGATTTATTCTGCTTCCTCTAGTTTGCTGTTTATTCTTTTCATGTATTTTCATTTTCATTTTTTGTTTTCTCCATCTCTGATTTGTTCTTTTTTATTTCTTTGCTAAGGGTCTCATTGATGTCCTCCACTCTTTTCTCAAGTCCAGTGAGTATTTTTATGACCATTACTTTAAATTCTCTATCAGCCATATTACTTATCTTCATTTCATTTAGGTCTCTTTCTGTGATTTTGTCCTGTTACTTCCTTTGAGACATATTCCTTTGTCTTATCATTTTGTCTAACTCTCTGTGTCTGTTTCTGTGTGTTAAGAATGTCAGCTACTTATCCTGCTCTTGAAAGTAGTGGCCTTATGAAGAAGAGGTCCTATAGTGCCTTGTAGTGCAATGTCACTGTTCATTGGAACCTGGTACTTAAGAGGCTTCTCCTGTATGGGTTGTGTGTGTCCTACTGTTGTGGCTGCGTCACTTTTCCTTCATTCAAGTCATCTGCAGTGGCTTTCTTTGCTTCTTGTGGGCAGTATTTGGTCCCTGCGTTGTTGTGGGCCAGTCTGGGGCCAACTTGGGCTTGAGTTGAGTCAGACCAGGTGTTTGCCAGAGATGCAGTAGCACCAGACTATAGGCCGGCAGTTGGTCATACTGTCTACTCTGAGCCCACTGCTGGGGCCACAGTCTGACTGGGTTTATCGTTATCTTTCCCTCTCCCTGGAGCAGGAATCACTTTGGAATGGTCCTGGCTTCTGTTAGGTCTGCCCGCACACTGCTAGTCTTATGGCATTGCTTTGGATGGGCTCTGGCTCAGAGCATATTGGATGGGATGGACCCATAACATGCAATGTTAGCAAGTTTTGTGCATCTGTTCCCTGTAGAGGGGACCTGCTGCTGCTATGACTCAGGCTGGTTGGGTTGGAGGTGGTGGATCCACAAGGTGTGGGGTGGAGGGAGGCCAGGTATTAGCAAGGTTTGCTCTGGTCTTTTGCCGGAGGAGACCTGCAGTGCCAGGACTGAGGCAGGTCTGGCTGGAGACGGCACATCTCCCAACAAGTAGGGGGTTGGGGTGGCAGGACGCAGTGTTAACCAGTTATGTAGGAGTGTCAGAGCTGTGCTGGTTCCCTCAGGTGGTCTGTGGGTGGGGGGAGGGAAACAGTGCCTGTCAGATCCTTTGTTTCTAGAGGAATTGTCCAATGATCTCTCACAACACTCCTTCCCATATGCCCCAGGCAATTTTCAAACTGCTCCTTCTATGTCGTATCTCTGTGTGCTGTTCCCTCAAGGGCAAGGAATCTGTTTCCTCTTATCTTCCCAACTCTCTTAGAGCTGAGCCCACTGATTTTTAAAATTCCAGGTTTTAAGACCTGTGGGTTGTAAGAACTCATGAAATTAGGCCTCTCTCATTTTCAAAACTAAATATTATAGGGTTTCTTCTCTGTGCTGGCTCCCTGGCTTTGCTGTTTGTGAGTTCGAGCCCGCTTTGTGCTCTTTGTGCTGGAGTTCTCTATCCCCTGTCTCTCTGCCCCTCCCTGGCTTGCATGCTCTCTCTCTGTCCCTCTCAAAATAAACTTAAAAAAAGGTGGGAAAATAGTTTCTTCTCTTTATTTGATTATATGGGAATAAGTAGGAATAAGCATTCAAGCGAGAATGCTTGTTGTATTTAAGGCAAGGGAGGTGGAAAAAGCATCAAGAGGAGAGATTAGGATAGAGATTCTAGGCATTGACAGAAAATAGTAGTATATATTGTCTGTCTTGTAACCAAATACTTTGTTGGAGCACTCACAAGTGTCTCATTTAATCCACTCAGTATTCTATCAAGTACTTACTGAAATCACTGTTATTTCATAGATAAAGTAGCAGACTCCTAGAGGTGAAGTAATTTATCAAGGTTGAACAGCTAGTAAGGGGCAGAACCAGGTTCAGATCTGATCTGTTGGACTCCATGCTGATCTACACTAGAGTAATGTGATGGGAGAGACCTAAGGCACTTAATCACGTCAGCTGTCTTGGAGACTTTAAATCAGCTTGCCTGTCAGTGCCCTTCACGTCACACTACCTATGTCCAGTGATAGCAATCTGTCAATGCATGTGCACTCAGTACCTTCACATAGACACCAAAAGAGTTTTAACAAGGTTTAAAAATGGAGCAAGTGAGCCAGTGAACTAACTGTTATGGAGAAGTCAACTCACCAGTTTTTAACAATCTGGGTTCATGATATTAAGCGATTTGAATGGTTGTTTGTTTAGGTATCATTCAGGTACAGCCTCCCTGATGTGAAAACCAGTGATGAGGGAATTAAGTGATATGAAACTTTCACTGTGTGAGCAGTTGCATTGCTTAAATTATCATTTTTGGAACTATCCTGATTCCTTTGAGGATGTAAGCATATATTGCATGACAGTGAGAGATTTACCAAGTCATGGATTTGAGGCTGAATTAAAGTTTTGGAAAACATTTATTATCTTGATTTATTAAGATCACCTTCAGGGTCTGAAATTGTAGATCCAAAGTTATATTTGTTCTAATAGGTTATATTTTCTAAACCCAAGCCATGCATTATTTCATAGTAAATTTCAGAAGTAACATTTAAAGTAAGACTTTGGAATGGAATAAAATGAATATTGCCAGTGACATTTGCACCCATTCTGGGAAGCTGGAAGGATGATGATGGAAGAAGTTCAGTATAGATTTCCTGGAAGATAATTGAAAAATCACAATGAGCTCTATTCAGCAATGGAAACTGATAATAGATTATGAATTTAAAGTAAATGAACAGGATTTAAAACACGGGCTTGGCTGATGGTTTTCTTTCTCTGCCTTGGGAACAGTCTGTCTTCCTCCCACAAGGCCCTGCTTGCTCACTCGGGGTTATTAATGAAATTCAGGTTAAAGTGGCCCAGGTAGGCCAGCATTATGCACTTCCACAGCTGCCCACTTAAAGGGACCATTTCTGCTCCCAGGAGCACGCTTTGACCGGAAGAGTTCTCTGGGCTGGCAACATGACTGAAAATGGGCAAAAAAGCTTTGGATATTTTGTGCCTTAGAAACAGGGTCTACATACCGAGGGCAAACTGTCTTTGAATCCGAAGCAATCTCTTAAAGGGGTTGCAGGTATTTTGGGCATTGTGCAGCTTTGTTATAAAGAGGCAGAGAGCTGTCCTTGTTTCAACATCTGCCTCTCTTTGTTGTCCGAGTCTTAATTTTTTCAACTTCAGTCTTGCTTCCTGGAATTTGAGTTTTGATGCTTGCATGGTTAGCTTCCCACTGACGGATTGAGATAGTGTTCTAGAAATGTGCTTGCTACATGCTCCAACTGTGCCAATTCTGAGCCTCACCCGATCGTCCAAGGGTGTGTCATATGTTCCATCTCCTACTCTTGTGCTCATTTGAAACCTCTGATAATTCAACATCACAAATACATATCAAGAACCCACCACATCTCTGCTAATCTCTGCAGGACATCCAACACATCTGAGTTAAGCAGCCTTTTTAGAATTTTTATCAACAAGCTTGTATTTAGAAATTAAGTAGATCTTCCTTTAGAACTACAACTGATTAATACAATCTAATATACTTACTAGCATTCTTACAGATCTTTTAAACACTTGTAATGATTGGTAGTTTTTTTATTTTTATTTTTTATTTTTACTAACTCTGTAGTATAGAGGAACAATACAGACTTGGAAATGTCTGACTTTATCCATGGCCACCAGGCCCTTACATTCTATATTGCAGCCACGGTGATCTCCTTTCAGCTGCTCAGACAGGCTATCCTTTCCCATCTGTAAGTTTTATTTCATTCATCTTAGAAATTTCTTTCTCTGAAAAGACTTCCCTGACCTTCTCTCTGTGTTTCAGATCTGATTTTTGTTTCCCTAATTTTTCATCTGGCCCCATGCTGCCCCCATTATAGACTTTATCACTGTGTATTGTGACTGTTTGATTTGTTTTCTGCCTCCGTCATGATTCATAAGCTCCATGAAAGCAGCACCTACGTCAGTTTTATTTTCTTCATTATGCCTCCTGTCACAGCTAATACCTACCATTGGTAAATAGTCATTAAATATTGGGAGATTGAGTGAATGTAGAAAACGACCTGTATTTGAACCCAGGTCTCTCTGCTCATTGACTGTGTCAATGATAGTTTCCTCATCTATAATAGTGTTGAGGATACCTTGCTCTGAGGGTTGTTGCCAGAATCTGAGAAGATAGTATAGGTGAAATTGTTTGCATTTCATAAAGATGTTACATATTACTCACTCTTCTTAATGGTGTTCAGATTCCTTTTGCAATATGTTAATTTCTACTACATTTTATGTTGCTTTTAAGACTTGCTTGAGATTTTTTTCATGTGCAACTTTTCTTCTTCTCCACGAAAATTATAAGCAATAGAAGATTTCATTCATTTGTTTTTCTTTAGTGCCTGTCACCCCAAGAAAGTTACAGAAAATTTAAGGCAGAGATTTTTGTGATCATTTAATTGGTTTCCTTTTATGATTTCCACATCAGCAGATATTCAACCTAACTGTATTTTCATCCTAAGAATATTTCTGTTTAATAGTTAATATTATAAATGAATAGAAAATTATTACTTGCATTGATATCAAAATGAGATAGACTCTCGGGGCGCCTGGGTGGCGCAGTCGGTTAAGCGTCCGGCTTCAGCCAGGTCACGATCTCGCGGTCCGGGAGTTCGAGCCCCGCATCAGGCTCTGGGCTGATGGCTCAGAGCCTGGAGCCTGTTTCTGATTCTGTGTCTCCCTCTCTCTCTGCCCCTCCCCCGTTCATGCTCTGTCTCTCTCTGTCCCAAAAATAAATAAACGTTGGAAAAAAAAAAAAATGAGATAGACTCTCATTCCAGATCCACTGATATTCTATCTCTGCTATGTGATCCAATAGAAAAACCAAATATTTGATTATTTGATTTGAACAACATAGGGGTTTTCATGTGCAGTACTAAAATATTCTCTAAAAATAAATATGGAATTTATTTCTCAGTAAGTATCTATTACTATTAAAGATATTGTGGGAAAGAGGGCATATTGAGTTAATTATAGATTTTGACTACGGAGAATAGGTTGGATAAGACCAAGCCTCCCACCTAGAATAACTACAACAGATAGATAAAATTCATAAAAGGAATACAAAATCATAAGCAACATCCCAACTCTTTAAATGTCTTATAGAACAAGTGAACAGAGAGAACTTGTGCAGTGAAGATTTTGGAGAGAAGGAAAAGATACTGAAATAAGCCTTTAAGCCCTAGGGGCTTCTGTCATCAAATTATTTGCCAGTTGATATTGAGGAATATAGAAGCAGAGTAGGAAATGGTGGCCTAGAGCTTGTGATGAACTAGTTGGTTTGGAAAGGCAATCACTGGAGTTTAAGGCTATCAAGGCAACTAAGCCTTGAAGTAAGGGACCTGTAGATCAGTAAGCTCAATATTCTACATAAAGTCTCCCTTCAAGGAATGTACCAATTCTTAGGTTGTGCATGTGAGGTGAGAGGTCAAGAAACAAGCACAGTTACTGCTAAGGGGCTAAAACCTCTAAGCAGAGTTTTGTTGTTATTGTTGAAGTCTCATGTTGCTGAGGAGACATCTGACCTCAGGGCTGCTGGAGAAGGAAGAGCCTGACAAGCACCCCAGGTATTCAGTTGAGATGTCTGAAGCGCTGGACCCTGGAATGTAAGGGAAAACGTAAATAGAAGAGCCCTCACAAAATCTGAACTACCACTTTGAATCATCTCACTCCTGATTGGATCAAAGTAACCTACCCATGATCTGTTTGATTTCCAGAAGAAAATTAAACCCTCGCTGGGGGTAGTAATGCCTGAAAGTTTTACATAAAGTGTCCCCATCCAAAATTGATAGGTGCGTCAGAAAACAGGACAAAATGAATGAAAGCCAAGTGAAAAAATATAGTAGAAATAGACTCATAAGTGATCCAGATATTGGAATTACCTGATGGTCTTTAAATAATGGTAATCAGTATGTTCATAGAGATAGGGGAAATATTGAAACTATAGCCAGAAAGCTGGAAACTATAAAAAAAGAATCAATAAAAATTTTAGAACTTATAATAACTGAAATTAAAAATTTAGTAGATGGATTTAGTAGACATAGCAAAAGAAATGATTAGTGAATTGGAGAATAGGTTTATAGAAAATATCCATATTGAAGCATCAGGAAAAATGAAGGACAAATGGGATATGGTGAAAAGATCTAACATATCAAGAGTCCCACAAAAGAAAAATGAGACATACCCAAATTTGAATAGGTAATGGTTTAGGATTCTAAACCTGATATAAATGTCAAGACAGACTGAAAAAACTCTGTACAGATTCCACAGGGAACGAAATCAAAGAGAAGCACACCAGAGCACATCACTAAAAAAGAAAAGAAAAATTTTAAAGCATCCATTCCAAAGAAAACAAAGATACATTGTCACAGGAACATAATAAGACTGAGAGAAGTCTTCTCAGCACAAATTATCAAAGCTTGAAGTCAACAGAAATAACTTTTAAAAGTCCTTAAAAAGTGTTGACCCATACACACATTTTTCAAAAATGAAGGTGAAATAAACAAATAACCCTGAAGGAATAGTAGAAACATAGTAAAAGAAACATAGTAAAAGAAATACTAAAGGAAACATAGTAAAAGAAATACTAAAGGAAAGTGATCCCCCAAGGGAGTCATGGCAGTGCAGGAAGGAGTGAAGAACGCTGGGAAATGTAAATATGTTAGTAAATCTATATGAATATTGACTTTCTAAGACGATTAAACTTGGTCTCATGTGGTTTCAAATATATGTAAAATTTAAATATATGAAAACTATAACATCAGTTTGAGAGTGGGAAAAATGGGTGAAAGTAAAATTTAAGAAGATTAAGTAGAGGATGCCTCTTATGATCTCTAAGGTAAACACTAAAGAATAACATAAACATAGGTCATTACGAAGTTAATAGCAATTAAAAAAGAAATACTTCATTAAGAGATGTAAGACATTTTTCAAATAGGAAGCATAAAACATGTAGGTCAAGTAGAAAACAAATAATAAAATGTAAGATACAAACTCAAGTAGAGCACTTGCACCATTAAATGTAAATTGAGTCAATAATGCAATAAAACGGCAAAGCTGTTCAGATTGGATTAAAGAACAAAATTTAAGTATTTACTGCTTATGAGACACATTTTAAAATAAGGACACAGAAATGTTGAAAGAAAAGCAGGTGGAAAATATATATCATACAAACATTAGCAAAAATGAATTTGGTTTAGGCATGCTAAATGTAGATGAAGTAAATATTGACAGAAAGTGTTAACTCAGGACAAAGAAAAACATTTGATAGTGATAAAGTGTCAGTTATCAAGAAGATACAACAAACTTCACCTTTGTATCCAGAACATGTTGCTTATTGCTTTCCTCTCCCTTCTCTCCCTGTCTGTCTCTCTCTCTCTGTCTGTGTAGATATAGAGCTAAGAATATGTATATGACATCGAGGTAAGAAGAAAAATAGAAATATACAAATCCACTTATTAGAGTTGGAGAGCTAACACACTTTTCTCAGTAACAAATATATAAACCTCCCCCCACCACAGTGTCAGATGAACATAGGAGATTGAAGATTTAAACAACTAACCGTTAAAACTTAATGGTAAGTGACATATATGGAATGTTGTACTAAAACTGCACCTGGCTGGCTCAGTTGGTGGAGCATGAGACTCTCGATCTCAGCGTTGTGAGTTCAAGCCCCACATTGGGCATAGAGCCTAGTTAAACAAAAACCAAAACCAAAACCACTGCAGAATATACATTTTTCAAGTGCCCACAAAATACGTTTCAACAAAGTTCAAAAAATTTAAATAATAAATCCTAGACAATTATTCAGAAATAAAAGAGAAAAGGTATAAATTACCAATATCAGGTGTGGTAAAGGGGAGATCACTATGGATTCTACAGAAAATTTTAAAATAAAAGTTATTTTAAACAACACCTTGCCAATAAACTTGACAATTTACTTAAAGTAGACAAAATTCTTTGCAAACATAATATACAAACGTTTACATAAGAAAAAATTTAAAGCCTGAATAATTTAATATCTATTAATGAATCCGAGCCCATGAGTAAGAACCTCCCACAAAAAAACCATTCAACCCAGAAAGCTTTACTGGTAAATAACCCCAAACACTTAAGACAGAAATAGCACTGATCTTGTACGAATTCCTCCAGACAATAGAATAAAGAAATATGAAACAATGCCCAGCTTGTTTTAACAAGGCTATCATAATCTTGATACCAGTATCTGATAAGAAAATGATAAGAAAATCAAATTACAAGAAAATCTCAGGAACACGGATGAAAATATATTGAATCAAATATTAGCAAGTAGTATCTGCTGACATATTATAAAGATAATACATCATTATCCAGGTGGTTTATTCCACGAATGCAAAGTTGGTTTAACATATGAAAATCAATCAATGCCATTTGCTATATTGAGACTAAAGAAGGAAACCATATGGTCATCCAACCATATATATATAGACAGTTGATAACATTTACCCATAACAGTTACTCATTACAAATAAGATTCTTGGAAAATTAAGAATAGAAAATATCTTCTTCAACCTGGTAAAAGATATCTGCAAATACATGCAGCAACTTCACATTCATTTATTAAAAGATTTTCCTATGAGATCTATAATACAAGGATATTTGCTACTATACCTCCTATTCAACATTTTAATGGAAGTCCTGGATAGTTGAATAAAGTAAGAAAAGGAAATCAAAGGTAAAGTAAAAAAAAGAAATAAAATACATTATCATTTTTTGTTAGGATTATATATGTAGACAATTCAAAATAATTTATAAGTGAGTTATTGGAATTATTAAGTGAACTTAGAAAGGTCAGTGATACAAAATTGATATTCAGAATCAGTGATATGTCTATATATTAGTAATGAAGTTAAAAATTTTTTAAATTACAAATTTGATTTTTTAAATGAAAAATTTAAATACTAAAGACTGAGGAATAAATTTAATGAAAGAACAAGAACTCAGAAGACTTGAAAAAAAAGTTAGGGAGGGAGGCAAACCATAAGAGACTCTTAAAAACTGAGAACAAACTGAGGGTTGATGGGGGGGTAGGGGGAGGGGAAAGTGGGTGATGGGCATTGAGGAGGGCACCTGTTGGGATGAGCACTGGGTGTTGTATAGAAACCAGTTTGACAAGAATTTCATATTGAAAAGAACACGGAAGACTTGAAATATTAGAGAAATTAAAGACCTAAGTATATGGAATAATATGTTGTCTTCATGGATAAAATTATTAAACATTGTAAATTATTAAATATAATAATATATTGTCTCTGTATTCTGTAAATTCCAGTTAAAGTAGTAGTTTTTTTTTTTAGAGCCTGAGAACATATGCATTTTATTTTATTTTATTTTTTATTTTTTTCAGTATATGAAATTTATTGTCAAATTGGTTTCCATACAACACCCAGAGCTCATCCCAAAAGGTGCCCTCCTCAATACCCATCACCCACCCTCCCCTCCCTCCCACCCCCCATCAACCCTCAGTTTGTTCTCAGTTTTTAAGAGTCTCTTATGCTTTGGCTCTCTCCCACTCTAACCTCTTTTTTTTTTTTTTTTTTCCTTCCCCTCCCCCACGGGTTTCTGTTAAGTTTCTCAGGATCCACATAAGAGTGAAACCATACGGTATCTGTCTTTCTCTGTATGGCTTATTTCACTTAGCATCACACTCTCCAGTTCCATCCACGTTGCTACAAAGGGCCATATTTCGTTCTTTCTCATTGCCATGTAGTACTCCATTGTGTATATAAACCACAATTTCTTTATCCATTCATCAGTTGACGGACATTTAGGCTCTTTCCATAATTTGGCTATTGTTGAGACTGCTGCTATCAACATTGGGGTACAAGTGCCCCTATGCATCAGTACTCCTGTATCCCTTGGGTAAATTCCTAACAGTGCTATTGCTGGGTCATAGGGTAGGTCTATTTTTAATTTTCTGAGGAACCTCCACACTGTTTTCCAGAGTGGCTGCACCAGTTTGCATTCCCACCAACAGTGCAAGAGGGTTCCCGTTTCTCCACATCCTCTCCAGCATCTATAGTCTCCTGATTTGTTCATTTTGGCCACTCTGACTGGCGTGAGGTGATAGCTGAGTGTGGTTTTGATTTACATTTCCCTGATGAGCGACGTTGAGCATCTTTTCATGTGTCTGTTGGCCATCCGGATGTCTTCTTTAGAGAAGTGTCTATTCATGTTTTCTGCCCATTTCTTCACTGGGTTATTTGTTTTTCGGGTGTGGAGTTTGGTGAGCTCTTTATAGATTTTGTATACTAGCCCTTTGTCCGATATGTCATTTGCAAATATCTTTTCCCATTGCGTTGGTTGCCTTTTAGTTTTGTTGGTTGTTTCCTTTGCTGTGCAGAAGCTTTTTATCTTCATAAGGTCCCAGTAATTCATTTTTGCTTTTAATTCCCTTGCCTTTGGGGATGTGTCGAGTAAGAGATTGCTACGGTTGAGGTCAGAGAGGTCTTTTCCTGCTTTCTCCTCTAGGGTTTTGATGGTTTCCTGTCTCACATTCAGGTCCTTTATCCATTTTGAGTTTATTTTTGTGAATGGTGTGAGAAAGTGGTCTAGTTTCAACCTTCTGCATGTTGCTGTCCAGTTCTCCCAGCACCATTTATTAAAGAGACTGTCTTTTTTCCATTGGATGTTCTTTCCTGCTTTGTCAAAGATTAGTTGGCCATACGTTTGTGGGTCTAGTTCTGGGGTTTCCATTTTATTCCATTGGTCTATGTGTCTGTTTTTGTGCCAAGTAGTAGTTTTTTTTTTTTAGAGGAGATATAAAGCTGATCCTAAAATTTATATCAAAGAACAAGGAATTGAGAATAGATAAGGTAATCTATGTGAACAAAGCTGGAAGACTTAGATTACTACATATTAAGTCTTATTAAGAATTATAATGATCAAGGGTATGATACTGGCCCAAGGATAGACAACTACGTGAATAAAACAGAGTAATTCAGAAACAAATCCACACATAATTGGAAAATATTACTGCAGCAGATGGTCTCATACAGATGGTGCTTGATCAACTGGATGTCCATGTGGAAAAAAAAAAAAAAAAAAGAACTTGATCCTTACCTCAGACCAGCCACAAAAATCAAATTCAGGTGAAACTGAGAAAATTAAAAACAATAAAGTTTCTAGAAGGTAGTATAGGAGGGGGAATATTTTTACGACAAAGTTTTGTTAAAGGTTTGATAAGCAGAAAACAAGTAACAATAACCATAAGTTTAATAAACTTAATTAAAATTAGGAACTCCTCTTTATAAAAATTACCATGAAGAGAATGAAAGAAAACCATAGGAGATTTTTGCAGTATATAGTATACACAATAAATTGCTTCTACAAATTACTTAACATGTCTAACACACCAATAAGAGTAAGAACAATTGAATTAATAGATAGGAAAAGTCTTAGACCAAAACTTCTGAAAGGAGTGTATTTAAATGACCAAAGCAGTTAAAAAAACAATAAAAGACAGAGAGAAAGCTCAGAGTCATCGGGGAAATGTAAGTGAAACTATAATGAAATGTTACTACACATCTACCAGAATGGCAAAAATTAAAAATCTGACAATACCAAGATTGGTGGGGATGTTAGAACACCTGGAACTTTTGTATACTGTTGGAGGGAATTTAAATTTACAAATCCACTTTGGAAAACTGACAGTGCACCTAACCAATGACTCAGTTCTACTCCTATGTTTGTTCCCAATATAAACACAGTATGTGTTTATCCCAATATGTGATCCAGAAGACATGTACTAGAATGTACAGAGCACCACTGTTCATAATAGCCCCACGCAACTCACATGCCCAAAAATGGGATGGATGAATAAATTTGGATCTATTTCCACAAGGGAGCTATTCAACAATGAAAACTGTGATTCCGTGGATAAATCTTACAGACTATTGAGTGAAAGAACTCAAAACACCTAGGAGCACATGTGTGTGCACTTTGTATGATCCTACTTATTTCAAGTTCTAAAACAGTGAAATCGAGTCGATGACAGTTATAATCAGATAAGCAGATCCCTTTGGAGTGATAGTTACTGGGATGTAGCACAAAGGAGAGTCCTGGGATGCTGGTAATATTCCATATCTTAACCCGTGTAGTAGTTGGCTGGGTGTGTTTCCTTCTGCAAAATCTTTTTGAGCTGTGTACTCTGTGCATTTCCCTGCATTTATGTTACACTTAAAAAAAAAAAAACTTAAAAAGATAAGTAGGGTATACTTTCTAACATCTCGTGTTAGCCATGCTCATAGGATAGTCTTACCCTATTAATTTCTTTTCTTTTTATTAAAATTTTTTTTAAATGTTTGTTTATTTTCGAGAGAGAGAGACTGAGCGCGAGAGGGGGAGTGGCAGAGGGAGAGGGAGACACAGACCTGAAGCAGGCTTCAGGCTCTGAGCTCTCAGCACAGAGCCCAGACATGGGGTTTGAACTCACAAGCAGTGAGATCATGACCTGAGCTGAACTCGGACACTTAACGGACTGAGTCACCCAGGTGCCCCGCCCTATTAATTTCTATTTGTAATGAAAAATGTTCAGCATTTGTATAAATAAACAAGTGGACTTTGTTAATGTATTGAGAATTGGTAATGCATTTGAGAATTTGTGTCATACTTTAAGATACTAATAAATCTTATCTCATTAGAATATTCATCAGAGAGATAATGTAGTGAATTATTTAGTGCAATGGACATATTTTTTCCAATAATAAAGGGAGCAATTTTTTTTTAGTACGTGTATTGTTCATTTATTTTCTATTCTTTTGTCAGGAATAGGTTACTTCACATTTGTTTCTTTTCAGATGCCCACAGGAAAATGCAATAATCACAACTCAATTCTAAAATGATGTCTTTTCTCAGTTGTGGTTTATTGGCTGACGCATCAGTTTGCCTTGGTGTCGAGGTATGCACAGTTCCCGAATCTGAGTTCTGTGTCACAGTGACCCAGAGGATAATCTGGATATGCACGATAATCATGCATAATCTGCACTCTGACTCAGCACCTGCTACTGTTATTCTGTTCAGGGAAGTTGGCCATCCGTATAATTAAATAATTATGTAATTGGTAGTTGTGAATACTGTTTTCTGTAGAAAGTAATAGGAAAAAGTGAAGAGGAAGGGAGTTGAGTTTTGGCTAACCTTAGGAGGGAAGAAATTTCTGAAGTACATTTTTCCTTGGAGTAGAAATAATCTTCCATCCACAGTCTGCTTACTTACCTCCCCCGTTCACTCTAGAACCTCAGTCTAATTTAGACTTGATGGATTTGGTGAGAAGTCTCACCTAATCAGACTGATCTCTCTAATTTAAGTGACTTTTCCTCCTGCAATTCAGGCTCAAATAGGCATTGCACCAGTGTTGCAAGAGAAAGACTTGATGCATCAGAAAAAGCAGGGTCAGAGGAATGCAATCTTTGGTCCCTTCACACCTCATTGTTCGAAAAGGCCAGGCAATCGGGAAGTAACTCTCCAAGATTGTTTTTCTGTTCTTTTGGTGTGGGTCAATTTAGTTAGCATCTACTGTGTAGAGTGCATTTAATAACTAAAGCTTCCTTAATACCACAATGCCCTGAAGAATTTTTATTGAAAAATTCTAAGCTTTTTGTTTTAGTCAATATGTGTGTGTGTGTTTTTTCTAGATGAATGTTACAGTAATGTATAGTAGAGAATATTACAGAATGGTCATTCAGCTAAAAAAATTAAAACAATGAAATACTGTTCCCAATACTCTTCCTGTTCTCCACCCTTCGGGAAGATAGACACAGTAGTTGCACAGGGAAATTATTTTCTCAGATATAATGCTATGGTCAAAAAACCATCCCCTCACATCCTATACCTCATTGCCTTTGTCAGTGAAATT
This sequence comes from Lynx rufus, assembly GCF_022079265.1. Taxonomy (NCBI): domain Eukaryota; kingdom Metazoa; phylum Chordata; class Mammalia; order Carnivora; family Felidae; genus Lynx; species Lynx rufus. Next base: position 35,427,674 of record NW_025814829.1, on the reverse strand, counting down.
GAAATTGAGCAGTAGGATAAAGATTTCAGTCTCTGATTCTAAGGCTAAGCCCGCTTCACGCTTTTTCACCAAGAAGGTTCTATAATTAGACACAAAATGGAGGAGGCTTAAATTGAGCTTTGATGCATCAGACAACCTTTAAAATTAGCTGCGCCTGGTTTTCCTCCCGGGATAATTTTAGTGTTATCTACTGTGGCGTAAAGATGGGGCTCATGAGCAAGTTACATTCACTTACAAGAAAATCAAGTCGCATTTTTGCCTGTGTTGTGGCTTCACATTTCAAACTTTCTATACTTGGTAAGGAAGAGAGACCACAGAAGAAAAGGAAATACGGTTAATCTTTCTAAACATAAGAATAATGTAAACAGCTAATAAAAACAGCAGGGTCACAGCATTTTACACTCAGATTAAGGAACCTGCCGGAGGTCACACAGCTAGTAGGTAGTGGAGCTGGGCTGCGAGCCTGGGGAGATGGGCAGCAGGCTATGTACTCAGGACCACCAGGACTGCTTCTGGAAGAGAAAAAGAAGATGGAGAGGAAACGACAGAGTCAGGGGTAATTTTTAAAATATGAGAACTAACGTATTTGGAAATACAAATTAGAGATGACGGGAAATTGGGAAGGGGGATGGAGCATTAATGGGATGATGCTTCCAGGAGGCAGAAGAAAAGGAGTTGGAAGCAGGTGAGAAGCAAAAGCGCTTTTCCCCCAGGAACAAGAGGGGGAAAAAAAGAAGAATGAAAAGAGACATGTGTGAAGACAAAAGTGGTTGCAGTGGGGGCGCCTGGGTGGCTCCATTAGTTGAGTGTCCAACTTTTGATTTTGGCTCAGGTCATGATGTCACAGTTGGTGAGATTGAGCCACTCGCCGGGCTCTGCTGGGCGTGGAGTCTGCTTGAGATTTTCTCTCTCTTCCTCTGCCCCTCTGTTGTGCTCTCTTTCTCCAAAAAAAAAAAAAAAAACAAAAAAGAAAAAAGGAAGGATAAGTTTTATTTTAGAAAACCTTTCAAACAAATGAAATATCATAGTATCAAAGTTGATACAGGTAATTGTAAGTGAGAATCTCCATCTATATGTAATGCTGCTAAAGAAGAGGAAGACCAACTGGAAATCCTTTTTTAAAAAAAATGTTTATTTATTTTGAGAGAATGCAAGGAAGGGGGGGTGGGGGGGGAGGAAGAGACAATCTCTGGCTGTCAGCACAGAGCTCCATGCAGGGCTGGATCTCACCAACCATGAGATCACGACCTGATCTGACATCAAGAGTCAGACACTCAACCAGCTGAGCCACCCAGACGCCCCTAGAAATGCTTTCTTTAAACAAGAACATTTGACTCTCAGTATAAAGATTTCAGTCTATTTCCCTTCCCCGCCAGGTAAAAGTCTTCAAAAGGATTTCTTTAAAACTATGACAAGATATAGGATTATTTGAAGATGAAAGAGAGGTAAATGTTTGAATTGACATAACTCTGTCTCCCCAGCATTTTACTTACAGGGCAAAGAATCAGAATTTTTAACTGAAGCTAAAATATTTTGCACAAAATAGCAGAAATTGCATACTTGTTGCACTTTGTCTTTTAAGGTTAGGTTTTTAATTTTAATTAATTAATTTTCTTAGTGTTTATTTTTGAGAGAGAGAGAGAGAGAGAGAGCGCAAGGAGGGGAGGGGCAGAGAGAGACAGAGACACAGAATCTGAAGCAGGCTCCAGGCTCTAAGCTGTCAGCACAGAGCCTGACTTGGGGCTTGAACCCATGAACCTTGAGATCATGACCTGAGCTGAAGTCAGGTGCTCAACTGACTGAGCCACCCAGGAGCCCCTAAGGGGTGCATTGTTTAAAAAAACAGCTGAAATAATGTTTCATTTTAAGATTTTTATTACATTATTTTTATTACATTTATTACATTAGCTTATGTTAGTATTTAGCTTGCTACTTAAAAAAAATGTTTATTTATTTATTTTTTTTGAGAGAGAGAGAGAGAGAGAGAGAGACAGAGGGTGAACAGAGGAGGGGCAGAGAGAGAGGGAGACACAGAATCTGAAGCAGGCTCCAGGCTCTGAGCCATCAGCCCAGAGCCTGACTTGGGGCTTGAACCCATGAACCTTGAGATCATGACCTGAGCCGAAGTCAGGTGCTCAACTGACTGAGCCACCTAGGAGCCCCTAAGGGGTGCATTGTTTAAAAAAACAGCTGAAATAATGTTTCATTTTAAGATTTTTAGTATTTATTACATTAGCTTATGTTAGTATTTAGCTTGCTACTTAAAAAAAAAATGTTTATTTTTTTTGAGAGAGAGAGAGAGAGAGAGACAGAGGGTGAACAGAGGAGGGGCAGAGAGAGAGGGAGACACAGAATCTGAAGCAGGCTCCAGGCTCTGAGCCATCAGCCCAGAGCCTGACTTGGGGCTTGAACCCATGAACCTTGAGATCATGACCTGAGCCGAAGTCAGGTGCTCAACTGACTGAGCCACCTAGGAGCCCCTAAGGGGTGCATTGTTTAAAAAAACAGCTGAAATAATGTTTCATTTTAAGATTTTTAGTATTTATTACATTAGCTTATGTTAGTATTTAGCTTGCTACTTAAAAAAAAAATGTTTATTTATTTTTTTTGAGAGAGAGAGAGAGAGAGACAGAGGGTGAACAGAGGAGGGGCAGAGAGAGAGGGAGACACAGAATCTGAAGTAGGCTCCAGGCTCTGAGCTGTCAGCACAGAGCCTGACAGAGGACTTGAACTCACAAACTGAGATCATGACCTGAGCTGCAGTCGGGCAGCTGAACTGAACCATCCAGGTGCCCTACTTGCTATTTTTCAATAATCCTTTTTTATATTAGTTGAATCATTTAATAGGTCCATCAGAATTAGAGTGTGTTTCATATTTACATAGGCATTTATATTTTTGTTACTTTCAAATGATTTATTTTTCTTTAGTGAGGATATTTTATCTCTTGGAATACTTACAATGACAAAGCATGGTTTTTTTCTCAAATTAAAATTTCCTTGGTTGTAAGTTATCACTGGATTTTTTTCCCTTTTTATTTGAGTATGGTTGATGTACAGTGTTACATTAGTTTGAGGTGTACAACTTAGGTGACTTAACAAGTTTATACCTCATGCTATGTTCACCACAAGTATAGCTACCACTTGTCCCATTACATCACTATTATAATACCATTGACTATGTTGCTTACATTTGCTTTTTATTCCTGATTTACTCATTTCATAACTGAAATCCTGTATCTTCCTCTTCCCTTCACCCATTTTCCCCAGTCTCCCACCTCTTTCCCCTTTGGCAACTATCAGTTTGTTCTCTGTATTTATAGTTCTGATTCTGCTCTTTGTTGTCTGTCCCCCTCCTCCCTCCCCTCCGTTTTTTTGTTTGTTTGTTTTGTTTTTTGTTTTTAGTTTCTACATGAGTAGAATCATATGGTATTTGTCTTTCTCAGTCTGGTTTTCTTCAATAAACATAATGCCCTCTAGGTCCATTCATGTTGTCTCAAATGGCATGATCTCACCCTTTTTTATGGCTGTGTAATAGTCCACACATATACATACACATATATTTCCTTATTCATTTGTCTGTTGTGGACACTTAGGTTGTTTCCATGTCTTGGCTATTGTAAATAATGCTGAGATAAATACAGGGCTGCATGTAGCTTTTCAAATTGGTGTTTGCATTTTCCTTTGGTAAATACCCAATAGTGGAATTATTGGGTCATATGGTATTTCTATTTTGAATTTTTTGAGGAAACTCCATACTATCCTCCATAGTGGCTGCACCAGTTTGCATGCCGGCCAACAGTACACAAGGGTTCCTTTTTCTCCATATCCACGTCAACACTTGTTGCTTGTGTTTTTGATTTTAGCTATTGTGACAGTGTGAGGTGATACCTCACTGTGGTTTTGATTTGCCTTTCTCTGATGATGAGTGATGTTGAACATCTTTTCATGTGTTTGTTGGCCATCTGTATGTCTTCTTTGGAAAAATGCCTGTTCAGGTCTTGTGCCCATTTTTAAAAATATATGTTATTTTTGAGAGAGAGAGAGAGAGAGAGAGAGAGAGAGAGAGAGAGAGAGAGAGAGAGAATGGGGGAGGGGCAGAGAGAGAGGGGAGAGAAGATCCAAAGGGGGTCTGTACTAAAAGCAGAGAGCCTGATTTGGGGCTCAAACTCATGAGAGAACTCATCATGAAATCACGATCTGAGCCGAAGTTGGATGCTTAACTGAATGAGCCACCCAGGTGTCCCTCGTCTGCTCATTTTTTTTTTTTTTAATTTTTTCAACGTTTATTTATTTTTGGGACAGAGAGAGAGACAGAGCATGAACAGGGGAGGGGCAGAGAGAGAGGGAGACACAGAATCGGAAACAGGCTCCAGGCTCCGAGCCATCAGCCCAGAGCCCGACGCGGGGCTCGAACTCACGGACTGCGAGATCGTGACCTGGCTGAAGCCGGACGCTTAACCGACTGCGCCACCCAGGTGCCCCTCGTCTGCTCATTTTTAAATTGGATTGTTTGACTTTTGGTGTTGCGTTGTATGAACTTTTGAAATATATTTCGGATATTAACCCCTATCATATACATATATCATTTGCAAATATCTTCAGTAGGTTGCCTTTTAGTTTTTTTGATTGTTTCCTTTGCTGTGCAGGAGCTTTTAATTTTGATGTAGTCCCACTAGTTTATTTTTGTTTTTTTCCCCTTGCCTTGGGAGATGTATCTAGAAAATTGTTGCTATGGGGGCGCCTGGGTGGCGCAGTCGGTTAAGCGTCCGACTTCAGCCAGGTCACGATCTCGCGGTCTGTGAGTTCGAGCCCCGCGTCAGGCTCTGGGCTGATGGCTCAGAGCCTGGAGCCTGTTTCCGATTCTGTGTCTCCCTCTCTCTCTGCCCCTCCCCCGTTCATGCTCTGTCTCTCTCTGTCCCAAAAATAAATAAACGTTGAAAAAAAAAAATTAAAAAAAAAAAAAAAAAAGAAAATTGTTGCTATGGCTAATGTCAGAAAAATTACTGTCTGTGTTCTCTTCTAGGATTTTTATGGTTTTGGGTCTCACATTTAGGTTTTTAATCCATTTTGAGTTTATTTTTGTGTATGGTGTTAAAAAGTGGTCCAGTTTCATTCTTTTACATGTAACTGTCCGATTTTCTCTGCACCAGTTATTGAAAAGACTGTTTTTTCCCCGCTGTGTATTCTTGCCTCCTGTGTCATATGGTAATTGACCGTATATATGTCGGTTTATTTCTGGGGTCTCTATTCTCTTCCACTGCTCTATGTTTATTTTTATGTCAGTCTCCTACTGTTTTGATTACTGTATCTTTGAGGTATATCTTGAAATACGGAATTGTGATACCTCCAGCTTTGTTGTTTCTCAGGATTTATTTGGCTATTCAGGGTCTTTTGTAGTTCCATACAAATTTTGGTATTATTTGTTCTAGTTTTGAGAAAAATGCTATTGGGATCTTGATAGGGATTGCATTGAATCTGTAGGTAATATGGACATTTTGTTGGTATTAATTCTTCCAGTTCATGAGCATGGAATATCTTCCCATTTGTTTGTGTCATTCTTAATTTTTTCATCAGCATTTTATAGTTTTCAGAGTACAGGTCTTTCACCTCTTCGGTTAAGTTTATTCCTAGGTATTTTATTCTTTTTGGTGCAGTTGTAAATGGCGTTGTTTTTCAAATTTCTCTTTCTGATTCTTCATTGTTTTATGTATAAAAATGCTACCGGATATTAATTTTGTATATTGTCACTTTATTGAATTTGTTTATTCTGATAGTTTTTTGGTGGAATCTTTATGATTTTTTATGAATAAGATTATGTCATCTGTGAATGGTGACAGTTTAACTTCTTCTTTACCAATATGGATGCCTCTTCTTTTTTTTCTTATTCAATAGCCGTGGCTAGGACTTCCAGTACTGTGTTGAATAAAAATGGTAAGAGTGGACATCCTTGTTTTGTTCCTGACCTTAGAGGGAAAACTCTGTTTTTCACCATTGAGGCTGATGTTAGCTATGGGTTTTTATAATATGGCCTTAATTATGTTGAGGTATGGTCTCTCTAATTCTGTTGTTTTGAGGTTTCATCATGAATGGCTACTGAATCTTGTCATATGCTTTTTCTGCATCTATTGAGATGACCGTATGATTTTTATCCTTTGTTTTGTTGATGTGGTGTATGACATGATTGATTTGTGAATATTGAATCATCCTGACATCCCAGGAATAAATCCCATCTAATTGTGGTGAATGATCTTTTTAATGTATTACTATATGTGGTTTGCTAATATTTTGTTGAGGATTTTTGTATCTGTGTGCATCAGAGATATTGTCCTGTAGTTTTCTTTTTTTGTGGTATCTTTGTCTGGTGTTGGTATCAGAGTAATGCTGGCTTCATAGAATGTATTTGAAAACTTTCCTTCCTCTTCTATTTTTATTTATTTATTTATTTATTTTTGAATAGTTTGAGGAGAATAGGTATTAAATCTTCTTTAAATGCCTGGTAGCATTCACTTGTGAATTCATCTGGTCCTGGACTTTTATTTTTTAGTGTTTTTTTTTTTTTTTATTATTACTGATTCGATTTGGTTACTTGTAATTGGTCTATTCAGATTTTCTAATTCTTCCTGGTTCAGTTTTGTAATACTGAGTATTTCTAGGAATTTTTACATTTCTTCTAGGTTGTCCAGTTTGTTGGCATATAATTTTTCATAGTATTCTCTTATAATCCTTTGTATTTCTGTGGTATTAGTTGTTATTTCTCTCTCATTTTTTATTTTATTTATTGGGGTCCTTTCCCTTTTTTTCCTGATGAGTCTGGCTAAGGGCTTGTCAATTTTGTTTATCTTTTCAAATAACCAGCTTTTGGTTTCATTGATTTTTTAAATATTATTCTTTTATCCTCTATACCATTTATTTCTGCTCTGCTCTTTATAATTTCTAATAATGTTGTTTAGTCTCTATGTATTAGTGTTTTTTTCCATTTTTTTTTTCTTGTGATTTCTAGTTTCATACCCTTGTGGTTGGGAAAGATGCATGGTATGATTTTAATCTTCCTAAATTTATTTAGGTTTGTGTTATGGCTTAGTGTGTGATCTATTCTGGAGAATGTTTCCATGTGCACTTGAAAAGAATGTGTATTCTCTTATTTTTGGATGGAATGTTCTGTATATGTCTGTTATATCCATTTGGTCCAATATGTCATTCACAGACATTGTTTCCTTATTGATTTTCTGTCTGGATGATCTATCTATTGATGTAAGTGGAGTGTTAAAGTCCCCTACTATTATTGTATTACCATCAGTTTCTCTCTTTTTGTCTGTTAATACTTGCTTTATGCATTTAGGTGCTCCAATGTTGGGTACAAAATCACTTCTTGGCCTTTTGGCTAAGATCAAGTGCAACGTTGGGTGCATAGATGTTTACGATTGTTACATTCTCTTGTTGGATTGATCCCTTCATCATCATATAATGCCCTTCTTTGTCTCTTGTTAGTTCTTGTTTTAAAGTCTATTTTTATCTGATGTTAAGTATTGCTATTTTTTTCACTTCTATTTGCATGGTAAATGTGTTCCATCCCTTTACTTTTTTGTAGGCTTGAAGTTTGCAGGCCTCTTGGTTTGACGTGAGTCTTTTGCCTCCAGCATATAGATGGGTCTTGCATTTTTTTTTGTTATTCATTCTGCCACTCTGTGTGTTTTGATTGGAGCATTTAGGCCACTTACATTCAAAGTAATTATTAATAGGTATGTACTTATTGCCATTTAAAAAATTTGTTTTCTGGTTGTTTTGTAGTTCTTTGTTTCTTCTTCTCTTGCTCTCTTTGTGATTGATGAGTATCTATAGTGTTTTGCTTGGCTTTCTTTCTCTTTATTTTTTGTGTATCTATCATAGGTTTTGGGTTTGTGGTTACCATGAGGTTTGTAAGTAACATCCTAAGTGAATAGCAGTCTGCATTGATTGCATAGTCATTTAAGTTGAAACACATTCCAAAAAAAATGAAAAAAAAAATCAGAAAAAGGAAATAACTTTTTTTTCTTTGCCCCCCTCCCCTTTTGACTCTTTTTCTACCTTTTATGTATATGTTGTCATACTTTACATCTTTTTGTTTATACTTTCCTTATGTCTAATTATGGCCATTTCTTTTCCACTTAAAGAAGTCCCTTTAACATTTCTTGTAGCACTGGTTTAATGGTGATAAACTCCTTTATCTTTTGTTTGTCTGGGAAACTCTATCCTTCCTTTAAATCTGAATGATAATCTTGCTGGGTATTCTTTGTTGTAGGTTTTTTCCTTTCAGTACTTTAAATATACCATGCCATTTGCTTCTGTAGAATTTCTGCTGAAAAATCAGCTGATCATTCTATAGGTTTTCCCTTATAGGTATCTTATTGTTTCTCTCTTGCTGCTTTTAGGATTCTCTTGTTATCTTTAAACTTTGACATTTAATTATTATGTGTTACAGTGTGGATCTCCTTGGGTTCATTTTGTTTGGAACTCTCTGTGTTTCTTGCACTTGGATGTCTGTTTCCCTTCTGAAGTTAGGGTTCTATTTAAAACATATTACATTTTTAGTTTCATTGATTTAAAAAAATCAATGACTGGATATAGCATTGATTTAGAAAACATAGTGGCTGGATGTATCAGAAGGGCATATTTGATTTTTGGATTTATATACTTATTTTATGTATAAAATTGCCAAGTACCTAAAACATAAAATTAAAAAGTTTCTGGAGATTGCAAAATGGCTGTAATTCTTACAATCTGTAGCCAGCTCCAGTTAACCCCAAAATCCCTCTACGATTCATATCTTTTTGTAAATTTATTTTTTTAATGTTTATTTATTTTTGAGAGAGACAGTGCAAGCAGGGAAGGGGCAGAGAGAGAGGGAGACACAGAATCCAAAGCAGGCTCCAGGCTCTGAGCTGGCAGCACAGATCTGTGAGATCATGACCAAAGACAGACACTTAACCGACTGAGCCACCCAGGTGCTCCTAAGATTCATATCTTACATGTCATGTCATTTCAGTGTTTTGTGGAGTTGTTGTTTGTAGGCTTGTGGTATAATTTATTTTTGGAGGGAGAATAGGGATAAACATTTTTAACAAATCTCAAGGAACTGAATTTATCTGATGTTTGCAAAACTTATATAAATTTTTATGATTGTTTTCAATTTTTGACTGACTTCTTATATATAACTTCCAGATCAGATTTTTCTAAAGTCTCAAGTCCAATTTTCAAATATGGTGTCCACATCTTTAGAAAAGTCAAATGGAAATGACATGATCCATTGCTTATATTCAGAATCATTGTTTTCCTGGGCCATTAAAGAATATGGAATTCTATTGCATAGTCTCATTTATCTAAGTTTTTACTTTTTCCAGGGATATGCTTAATGGCTTTTAAAGAGGAAGTTTATCCTCCTACCACTCTCTGAGATGAAGTTCTTAGCATATTACAAGGAAGAAGCAATTTCCCGACTGTTCCCTGACCTCACCCCCTCAAAGGCTGGGTTTCTGAACAAAAAGCATTTACGTAGGGAGATACAGATTTTGCACATGTTTCTTATCTCAGTAAAACTCACTTCAAAGGCCAAGTTTAGGTTGATCTCTTCAAACCCACTGGATTCCCTCACCCTCTGTCTGCCTTTATAAATAATTTGACAATACCCAGAGCTGAACCAGACAATACAGAGAATTTGTCTCAATCATAGGCCAACTCTTGGAAGGAAAATTAAAAAATCAGTCCGTTGTATGATATCCAGATATCTGGATGTTTGATATGGGGAAGACAGCACATCCGGGTAGTGCTCTTTGTGCCAGGACCGTGGGTGGCAGCAGAGGTAAGGAGAAAGAGAAGAACCAGGACTAAGAGAACTGAAGAGAAACCACAGAAGGTGGAATAGGAGAGAGGGAGCAGACCAGACTATACACAGGAAGTTCCCAGGATATGGAGGTCAAAGATGAGAGGTGGGGCATATGTAGGGCTGAAGGTCAGAGTAAGGCCAGTTTAGTCAGGCTGCTATCCGGTTTCTGCTTTGCCGAAATGCAGGCTCAATACCTCTAATGTATCAAAAACGCACAAAGGATTTTCACACCTTTTAAACAAAGGGAAAGTCTAGAAACTAGTTTCGTCAACTTTGTCCTGTGTTACTGAAGATTCTTCATGTTTTCCTGAGCCTTAGTTCAAAGATCAGCCTTTAGCCCAGGGTCTCCTCTGTGACATGTTTAAGAATGCCCAAAGGCATCCAGGTACCACAGACAACGATAGTCACATTTGTAGAGATCCAATCTTTATTTACAAATTAAAAATCTTCTTGGAGGAGTAGCAAACCAAGTCCTAATAGTTTAGTTTGCTGTTAGGATAATGCTAGCCTCATAGAATGGATTAAGGAATATTCTCTTTGCTTCCATTTTCTGGAAGAGACTGTGAAGGATTAGTATCATTTGCTCCTTAAATGTTTGGCAGAAGTTATCATTGAAATCATCTGAGCCTGATGTTTTCTTTTTTTGGAAGGTTATTAATTATTGGTTCAATTTCTTTAACAAATATAGGCCTCTTCAGATAGTCCATTTCTCCTTGTTTGAGTTCTGGTAATTTGTGTCTTTCAAGGAATTGGTTCGCTTCATCTAAGTTATCAAATTTGTGGCATAAGAGTTCTTCATAGTATTCCTCTATAAAATTATATATTGTTTTTTAAAAAGCTTTATTATGGAATAATTGACAAACATAATTGTATACATTTAAAGTGCATGTTATCCTTTTAATGTCCTGGAATCAGTAGTGATGACCCCTCTTCAATTTCTGAAATTGGCAATTTGCATCTTTTTTTTTCTTGGTTAGTCTGCCAATAGGCATATTATTTTCATTGATTTTTTTTCCTAAAGAACCAGCTCTTGGTTTTGCTGATCTTTTCTGTTGTTCTCCTGTTTTTAATTTAATTGATTTCTGCTCTAATTTTTGTTATTTCTTTTCTACTGCTACTTTAAGATTAAAGTATTCTTTTTATCTAATTTCCTAAGGGGGAAACTTAGATGATTGATTTTAGATCTTTCTTTCCTGTATATGTTTTCAAATAGAAACTGCAGAAAGCACTGTTTTCACTGCATCCCACAAATCTGGGGAAGCTGTATTTTCATTTTCATTTGGTTAAAATATTTAAAAATTTTTCTTGAGTCCTCTTTGACCTATTCTAGTTAAAATTGTAAATTTTAAAATTTGATATTCCTAATCTCTCTTATCTTGCTTTCCTTTCCTTTCTCCCATTAGTTGTAATCTTCTTCTTCTTTTTTTAAAGGTTTTATTTATTTTTGAGACAGAGAGAGAGAGAGAGAGAGAGAGAACAAGCGGGGGAGATGCAGAGAGATAGGAGGATAGAGGATCAGAAGCCAGCTCCGAGCTGACAGCAGAAACCCCTATGTGGGGCTCAAACTCTAGAACTGCAAGATCATGACCTGAACCAAAGTCAGATGGTCAACTGACTGAGCCACAGGCCCACCACTCATACTCTTCTGATAAACCATATATTTATTATGCATTTTTGTTGTTACTCTTTCTTTTAGAATATAGATTCCACAAGGGCAGAGTTCAGGGAACTTTGTTGTTGTTGTTGTTTTAAAAATTTTTTTTTTTACTGTTTTATTAATTTTTGAGAGACAGAGCATGAATGAGGGAGGGGCAGAGAGAGGGGGAGACACAGAATCTGAAGCAGGCTCCAGGCTCTGAGCTGTCAGCACAGAGCCCGATGTGGGGCTTGAACCACTGAACCATGAGATCATGACTTGAGCGGAAGTCAGACACTTAACTGACTAAGCCTCTCAGGTGCCCTCCTTTTTTTTTTTTTTTAATTTTTTTTTCACCATGTTGGTTTTATTTAATGATGTAGTTGAAGTATCTAGATCTGAGCCAAATATACAGTAGGCACTTAATACATATTTTTGATTGAAGTAAGAGGGGTTTTATAAAAAACCTGACAAATAGAATGGGAGAGGGAAAGAAATAGTGCCTTTGAACCAGGGTTTTTAGCTTTGGATGCTGGAATTTTTTAGTAAAAAAATTTTTTGCTTTTCAGATTCTAAATGGATTTTTGACAAATTAACCTGCATATAATGTTTGAATAAAGATTTTGTGCCCATTTGATCTCATCTGATGAGAACAGAATACACTTTTAATATGGTGAACCAGACTCTTTTTATGTCTCTGAAGTCTAACTGATTGCAAATTCTGGCAACTCTGAGTCAGAGACCTACGATTTCCTGTTAAACTATAAAGTTACTTGCTCACTGAATCACAGCACAGAAATTATATTTTCATGTCTATAAAGAAAGGAAGAATTTATATAATGTGATTGATTAAGGTATTATTCATCTTTGGGCATTAAAAAAAGTGACACGATTTTCGTCAGCTGTTGTGTTTAGCCAAATCAGTCAGGATATGGAATGTCATCCATCCTTAAGGACTGACATCCTTAATGACCAGAATTTGAACCAGAGACTTATGCTTTATGAAAGTTAATGTAACCCACCCATTTTGCTTTATTTCTGTCACAAAGCACCACGTAATAGAAGAATATACCTCAGTGGATATTCAAGAAATACTCCGTTATCGCCGTATTTAAGGCATTGTAGTGATATTGATAAAGTGTATCCTGGCTATTTACAGGCATACGTTTAAAAAGAAATTTCATGACCTGAAAAATACCAAAGAATCTTATACTTACGTACAACTTGCTCATCTCTTCTCTTAACTTCCATCCTGCCGTGTTCCAGGCAAAGAGGACTGTCAGAAAGTTGAAGATAGAGCGTGTCTGTCACAGATATGGGTAGGGGAAGGAAATGAGTAACATATATGAGTAGAATTCCTGTGCTGTCGGTCATTTTCTTGTTGAACTGCTCCATTTCCAACTCTCTTTTCCCTACGATGGGCATGGGGTATGATGCAGAAGCCTGAAAACAGCATACCTCTACTCCCAAGACTACTTTGCAAGCTGGCTTTTAGGTGGGTTCTGCAATGGGAGGTAGAATGAGAAGCTGGAAGATGGGAAGAAGAGCAAACACTTTTTCTTTTTTTTTTTTTTTTTTGTAAATTCCCTGCTTTGGGTGGTGCTCAGGCAATAGCTGCAGCAGCCTGGAGAGTGTGGCTTCTGGGCAGTAGTGTAGGCTCCTAGCTTCCTACTCAGCTGTGGTCGTGCACTGACAATTGTGACACCAGTACGTGGGTTCCTCTGAAAGTCGTACCACGAGTGATAGTGGCATCCTGGTCTTTTTTTTTTTTTTTAAACATTTATTTATTTTTGAGACAGAGAGAGACAGAGCATGAACAGGGGAGGGGCAGAGAGAGAGGGAGACACAGAATCTGAAACAGGCTCCAGGCTCTGAGCTGTCAGCACAGAGCCCGACGCGGGGCTCGAACTCACGGACCGTGAGATCATGACCTGAGCCGAAGTCGGACCTTAACCGACCGAGCCACCCAGGCGCCCCGGCATCCTGGTCTTTGAGAGGTTACCTCTTTCTCCTTTTTGGTCTTCCATCCCCTCAAATGTTTTTGTAACCAGCACCCTTCGCGAAATCTTTTTTCTATTTGGTACATCTAACATGAGTTTTATCTTCTGACAAGTCTGGATATAATACATGGTATAAAACTGTGATCCTAGAAGACAAAACCTCAATGATGGAATCTGGGATCTGTTATTGACTGGCGTGTGCTCAGACATTGCAATATCCTGAAATCATGAGGGGAAATGAAATACTCAGAATCTATAGTTCGTAGTGGCCTGGGATAAATTGTTTCCTAAAGGCAGGACTTCAGGAGAATGACTGTCTATTGTGACTAGTTTAGAAGTGATGATGACAAGGATTCCTGGGTTTGTTGGCTGCTTCTGACTTCGCTGGAGAGTTAGAGGAAGAAAATGAAAAGCTCAGTATTTAAAACTCTCAGCTCTATGTTTAGAGAACCAGAGATCGTTAGTGATAACTCAGAAAAGATCTCTTCCCTTCTGTAGCCTATAAACTCAGGACTGATACATCTGGGAATCAGACCCAGAACTTGTCCTGTGGGCTGCAGATCTGCAATGTAATTAAAATTCACGACATCACTAGGTGTTTTACAGTTGAGGTGTTGGCTGGTAAGGAAAGGGACCTTGAGAACTGGAATGGGAATGGGCCATCTGAGAGTATTCAGATGAGTCTAAGAAACTGGAATGCCTAAAACCACCTGAGTATCCTTTACTTTCAGAAACAGTTCCTCCTCCCCTACCTTTTCCTTTCTTGAACAGCCAGCAATTACCCTACACGACACAGTTGCTTTTTCTCCTCATGGTCCTTAACACTTACCTTTGTTTCTATTACCCATAATTAGAAATAGATCTCAAAACGTTCCAAGGGATTAACATTAAAAATGACAACATTTTGCCAGTTTATATTGGAAACACCTAGAGTATATTGTGGTAATGGCTCTTCAGTGGGTAGCTCAAAAAAGACCGAATTTAATGGACCCTCTTGTTCAGTGGGGATGATGGCCCCAAATGCCTGAGGCAGAGGCCATACGGCAGTGCCTAATTGCTGGGTATATTTGTGTGTGGGGCTACAGTGACAATCAATTTTAGCTTGCAGGGATTTTTAGCAATTGCTAATTTTTAAAAAAAGTCCTTATAGTATAAAATATATTGGCAACCTACCTTATAATTGGTAAAATTCTAGGACTGAGGAGAAAATACTGGTTTGAGTCTGCACAAAAGGAAGTCTCATTCTCTCACTCAGTTTTCAGACAGGGGGCAGTTCAAAGACTCAGGCCCACCTAAATGAAGGGGAAATTGAGTATCCTTGAAGATGCTTCCTGGGACACTTTAGTAAATAAATACTGTAAATCTTCTTCAAATCCTTCTCAAAGGGATATGACTCCATCTTCCAGGATGACTGTGTACTGAGCAAAGGGAAATGCCCAGATTTTAGAGCATTATAAATCAGTGGCTCCGAATTGCTAATCCCTGGTGATGTCAGATACCATTGTAGTCTGATAAAAGTATATGGAGTTTGGAGCTGATTAGATCTCACAGTGGGTCCAGAAGGTCCATGAAACCATGTTATTGTGATTTTCACAATTCTCAAATGCATGTTGAAATGACATTTTTGGTAATAGAATAGGTAGAATCCTCACTATGGATTTGCGAACTGTGGATTGAGGGCTATTATTATAGAAAGGACCAAGCAGAAGCCCTTGAAACTTCCCATCCTGACCAAGATATAAACTAAAAGCATTATCTCATCCATCCGGGGAGACATAGAGATTAATTAATTTCACCATCGAATTTTTGAAAAATGTAAAAGTATTAATTCTTATCACCAACCTAATTAATACTGCCTTTTGAGAAAAAGGCAGATGGATCTTGGAGAATGTAGAATTCTATAAATGTGATCATGTGATAAATCCAATTATAAATGCTGATTACAAATTATAAATACAAGATTTAGAGAAACCAGTATAGCCTTTGGAAGAAGTTATATAGCTATTGACCTGGCAAAAATTTTTTTTTCCCCTTTCTATACCAACTTGCAAGGAATAGTTTGCTTCCATCTGGTAAGGACAGAAGTACACCTTCACTCAAGGCTTTGTTAATTCTCCTGTTCTCTTGATCCTCATCTAGTCTGTGAGGACCTTGATTATCTCAACTTTCTATATAACATGATGATCCATTACATAGATTATACCATGCTGACTGATCCTGGTGTTTGCTAAGTAACAGCTACTTTCCGTGACCTAGACCGTGATTCACAAGGCGTTTTTCCTGGACTGGCAACATCAGTGCCACATGGGAACGTGTGAAAGTTCTCCAGCCTCAGCCCCATCCGAGGCCTACTGTATCAGAAATTAGGGGTGGATTAATCTGTGTTTTAACAATCCCTCAGGGTAGTTCTGATGAACATTAAAGTTTGAGAATTACTGCTTTTGAAAATCAAGGCTCTGCCGTTTGGATTTTATGACCAGTAGATTCAGTGGTTGGGTCCAAGTGGCTTGTCACTGATTAGGAAGAGCTCATAGGATGCTCTATGCTTTAAAATGAACTTCAATGGCAGATCCTGAGGGTCATGGGGAAAAGCTGTGCCCTCGCCTACAAACTACACTGTCCCTCTAGAAAGAGTTCCTGGTATGCTTTTTGGGCCCTGGTAAAAGCCAATGCTTGATCAGATCATTGGGTATCCCAAACGCCCATTGTAAACTGGGTATTATCTGATCCACCAAGCATTAAACAAGGGCATGGCAACAGAATTCTTATCATTTTTTAAGGTTTATTTATTTATTTTGGGAGGGGGAGAGAGGGAGAGGGAGAGAGAGAATCCCAAGCAGGTTCTGCACTGTCAGCACAGAGCCCGATGCGAGGCTCCATCTCATGAACCATGAGATCATGACCTGAGCTGAAATCAGGAGTTGGATGCTTAACTAAAGGAGTCACCCAGACATTTCAGTAGTATTCTATTATTAAGTGGAAGCAGGGTGTATGAGATTAGACTTGATCAGATCCTAAAAATACAGAGTAAGTTGTATGACCAGTGGCTCAGACTTCTAGAACTCCTACTTCTGCTTTATTGCTATCATCTTCTCTCAATCCACACCTAACGTGTCATGGGTAGTTTGGAGCAAAGTCATGGCCTTCGCTGCAAGCAAGCGCTGTCCCTTTGAGAAATAGCTTCTGACTTGCTTCCTCTGATCAATTGGTAGAAGAAGAAAAATAGAGACCCGGTTTATGGATGGTTCTGCATGGCGTCTTGGTAGGAGATTGGTAGGGAGGAGGAAGAAGGAAGCCATTGACCCCCATGCTTTTGGAAGCACCTGGGAGAGGAGCTGCGGTGGGAGAGCCGGCTCCTCAGTGGTGATGTCAGTGCCTGGGTTCTCGCTAAGTGGTGGCAGATCAGTTCCAATGGCAGAAGCAGCAGTGCCTTTCGCAGCATCTGTGACAGTGTGTGTGGACTCCTCAGTGGGGGTGTGGTCTCCTGGATTCTTTCCCTACTACTAGGGAAAGAGGTAGTAGTAGGAGGTGACAGCAGTGGTGGTAGCAGCTTGCTTATGGTGGCACTGTCGACACCTCTCTTGTGCCCTACATCCTTACTTATGTCATTGTAGCCAACTCCCTGCAGTCATGCCCTCTCTGTTTGAAATCTGTACAGTAGTTTCTGTTTCCTCAACATTCACTTTGTATACCTACAAATGTTCTTTCTGTTATTCTTATAGCAGTACTGAGAAAGACATTATTATTCCCATTTTAGAACAAGGAAACAAAGACTCTCAGGTGTCAAGTAATTTGTCCCAAAGTATGGAACCCAATGAGAGAATCCATGATGAAACTCTAGTATGAAGCTGTCTCATTTACAGCTTTTTTTTTATTAAAAAAAATTTTTTTTAATGCTTACTTATTTTTGAGAGAGACAGAGACTGAGTGTGAACAGGGAAGGGGCAGAGAGAGGGAGACACAGAATGCGAAACAGGCTCCAGGCTCTGAGCTATCAGCCCAGAGCCCGACGCGGGGCTCAAACTCACAAGCCATGAGATCGTGACCCGAGTCGAAGTCGGATGCTTAACTGTTTGAGCCACCCAGGCGCCCCTCATTTACAGTTTTATATAGAGTTTGAAACCACAGTGTGACATGTTCTTTGTGGCCTGTAGTACTTGGGGAATAGGAGCTGCTGGTGGGGTTGCAATCGTTTTTCTGTCATAGCGTGTTACCTAGCTAAAAACGATGTACTCCAGAAGCATTTGTTACTACTTCTTTTAATTTAATTTAATTTAATTTAATTTAATTTAATTTAGTTTATCTTATTAACAATTTTTTAATGTTTATTTATTTTTGAGAGAGAGGACAGACTACAAGCAGGAGAGGGACAGAGAGAGAGGGAGACAGAGAATCCAAAGTAGGCTCCAGGCTCTGAGCTGTTAGCACAGAGCCCAAAGTGGGACTCGAACCCAAGAACCACAAGATCATGACCTGAGCCAAAGTCAGACACTTAACTGACTGAGCCACCCAAGCACCCCTGTTACCACCTCTTTTTAAAATACCTTAAAAAGTAACCTTACAGAGAAGCAACCAGGTTTTATTATTTTGTAATGCCAGTGAGTAAACCTGAAGAATTATGCTCTTAAGTTTGCTCTGTGTTACAGCATTAGCCCTAGACTCCTAGATTTGGGTTTATAGTAAAGAGCAGCTGTTTTCCATCTCACACTTTGTTTTCTTTCTGTTTGTGTGTTCCAAGACTCCAAGGAATGGGGAGGATTCAAGCTAATCTTTCACTCCAAAGATCTGGGAGTAAACAGAAGAAAATATACAAGAACAGTAGGTCACATAGTAAACCTGGTTCTCAGTTTTTCCTTTTCTTCCATTCCTAGAAATAGTACCGAGTAAAATCATGGTTGCTCTGATTGCACAATTGGTGCCAGATCCATGTTGACTAACTTGTTGATTTGTGGGTTAGGAGTTCAGCTCTGGAAAATTTTCCAGTATTCCTGTTGAGTTTGTTTGCTTGCTTATTTATTTATTTATTTATTTACTTATTTATTTATTTAATTAAAAATGTTTATTTTATTTTTGAAGGGGTGAAAGGGAGAGAGAGAGGGAGACAGAGAATCCAAGCAGGCTCTGCACTGACATTGCAAAGCCCGATGCAGGGCTTGAACCCATGAACAGTTAGACTATGACCTAAGCTGAAATCAACAGTCAGAGCTTAACGAACTGAGCCACCCAGGTACCCCCCTTTTTAAAAAATTTAGTTTAGACCTACAAATAAATTGAGTTCCACACAGATCATACTGTTCCACCTACACTAGGGGCTGCTTGGTACTGACATTCATGTTACTCTGTCTTTGAGAAAGCTCACGCTCTAATATCATGTAAAAATACATTTCATATCACAAATCCTAGAGTTGGTAGGCAGTATGGATTCGTATCATTTCTCTTTTGACACCAGGAAGAGCAGTCTTTTCTTGAATTGACAAAGAGTTTGTGACAGAGTCCAGCACGGACTCAGACTCTATATCCATGCTCTGAAGTGTCTGTATCCTCTGTAAAGAAGGATAATATAAACAGGATACATATCTGTTGACTATAATTCTTCCAGAGTGTTCACAACATGTGTGGGTAGTGGTATCAAGGGTAAATTTATTCCCTAGAAGTTTCCAGTAAATATTGGTTATTTATAAAATTATTTTCAAAATGAACAACAACTTAAAAACATGAAAGCTTTCATAGCAGAAGGTGTTCTCAAACTAACAAAGCTTAGGACTTTTCTTCTCGGTCCAGTGGGTCCTGCTCATCCCCTAGGAGATCGTGGTATTCCAGGAACCGAATAAAGCTATTGACATGAAATAAAATATGATGTACTTTTCTAAAATTATAGAAAGGAATGAATTAGTGCTGAGTATTATTTATTTGGTCTTTGATGTTTTTCTTAGATTTTCGAGACTTAATACCAAGGTCTCCCTCTGTTTGCAACAAACAAAAGGAATGACTAACAATCAAAAATATTAAAGTAAAAACTTGAACATGTGATTTCTCCAAATATTACATTGTGTTTGTCTGCTCAGGCCATCGTAATGAAATGCCACAAACTGGGTGGCTTAAACAATAAAAATTCGTCTTCTCACAATTCTGGGAGCTGGAAAATCCAAGATCGAGTGCCCAGCGGGTTCGTTTTCTGGTGGCAGCTGGCTTCCTGGCCGTGTCCTCACATGGCCTTTCCTTGACCTCTCCGGTGCCTCTTCTTCTTTAAAAAAAAAAAAAGAAAAGAAATTTCTTTTAATGTTTAATTTTGAATGGGGGAGCAGAGAGAGTGGGAGACACAGAACCCTAAGCAGGCTCCAGGCTCTGCACTGTCAGCACAGAGCCCAACACAGGACTTGAACTCTCAAACCTTGAGATCACGACCTGAGCCAAAGCTGGAGGCTTCACTGACTGAGCCACTCAGGCGCTCCTCTTAGGTGCCTCTTCTTATGAGAAATCTAATTCTACCGGATCAGGACTCCACCCTTATGAACTCATTTAACTTTAATTACTTCCTCAGTGGCTCCATCTCCAAATATAGCCATGTTCGAAATCAGCCCTGCAGATTTTGGATCTGCCAATTCCATAATCAT
Source organism: Lynx rufus (assembly GCF_022079265.1). NCBI lineage: Eukaryota > Metazoa > Chordata > Mammalia > Carnivora > Felidae > Lynx > Lynx rufus. The sequence continues at coordinate 35,407,565 of NW_025814829.1, read as the reverse complement.
GTAAGATAATTCCCTAGAATAAGTATTATATTTAATGTATGTAAAGTAGCAATGTATAATATAAAATATATATTAAAAAAAGCAAATATAGGCCTGCTGGGCATTGGAGCTTCGATATGTGGATTTTGAAGGGACAAAAACATTCAGCCCCTCACATGTATCTACTGTCTGTCCTGCTAAAGCTTTGGATGTACACACAGAGTGCAAGTATATTTTCTGAGAGGAAAGTTTTTTTCTACTTTAAATGGCATCCATGTCTACATTCCTATTTTATGATGTTCTGAGACAAATGCCATCATTTTCAGGGTTTGGGTCTCCTTAGGATATTTAAAAGACACTGGGAGAGTTAATAAAAAAAACCCCTTTTTTGGTGGCTATGACCAATTATGTTATTTCCTCTTTGAAGATGCTCGGCACACGCTAATAAAATGTATTTTTCCTAATGTTCATTTCACATGGTCCTCAGAGATTCATACAAAGTCTGTATCTTTCCCGTTTTTCCTATGAAAGCAGCAAAGTATTGAGTTTGGAGTCTAATTTATTTACTCCAAATAAATTTTATTTACCAAACTCATTTACTCCAAAACAACTTATCCAAGGAAAATTGGATTAATTCCTTAACAGTTCTGTGCCTTATTGGCACAGCAGAGCTAATCTTGTGATGATTCAATGAGGTAATTGATGTTCAAAGCTTAGTAAGGGCCTGGCACTCTTTACCACTAATATAAAGGACACAGATATAGGACATAATCAAAACCATTTGCATGGATTAAAATGCTCTTTTTTTTAAGTAAGAAAGTTTAAAAAAAATTGGTATAAGACTTAGTGAAACCAGATTGACAAATTGATATCCTGATGCTGTATTATTGCATTTCATCTTAATCAGCTGCTTTCCTCCTACCCAATCCATGGGGATTTCCAATTTCCAATAGGAAGATCTATATTTTTTCCTAAGTCACCTTGCTTTGACCTCTTACCTGCAACTTTGTCTGCACTGGTCAAGGAATAAGGAGGTCAAGATATTGTTGTCAGTTTATTTGTGACTCTACAATTTAACAGGCCAGTATCCCTCACAAACATGGATGCAAAAATTCTCAATAAAATACTCGTAAACTGAATCCAACAATACATTAAAAGAAATAACTCACATAGTGAAGTGGGATTTATTCCTGGGTTGCAAGGGTGGTTCAATATTTGCAAATCAATGTTATATACTACTTAATAACAGAAAGGATAAGAACCATTTGATCCTTGGGGAGCCTGGGTGGCTCAGTTGGTTGGGTGACTGACTTTGGCTCAGGTCCTGATCTCACGGTTTGTGGGTTCGAGGCCCGCATTGGGCTCTGTGCCGAATGCTTGCTCAGAGCCTGGAGCCTGCTTCAGATTCTTTCCTTCTCTCTCTGCCCCTCCCCCACTGTGTTCTGTCTCACTCTATCTCTCAAAAATAAATAAATGTAAAAAAAAAACCGTTTGATCCTTTCAGTGGGTGCAGAGGAGGCGTTCGACATGATAAAACCCTGAAGAAAGTAGGTTTAGAGGAAACATAAAACAATAAAGTCCATATATGAAAAACCTACAGGTGATATCCTCACTGGGGAAAAACAGAGCTTTTCCCCTACGATCAGGAACAAGACAGAGATGTCCACTCTCACCACTGTTATTTAACATAGAATTGGAAGTCCTACCCTCAGCAGTCAGATAACAAAAAGGAATAAAAGGCATCCAAATAGGCAAGGAAGAAGTCAGACTTTCACTATTTGCAGATGACATGATACTCTGTGTAGAAAACCCAAAAGACTCTGAATAAACTGCTATAACTGATACACTAATTCAGTAAAGTTGTAGGATTACAAAGTCAATGTACAGAAATCTGTTGCATATCTATACACCAATAATGAAGCAGCAGAAAGAGAAATCAAGGAATCAATCCCATGTACAATTGTGCCAAAAAATAATAAGATACCTAGGAATAAACCTCATCAGAGAGGTCAAAGACTTGTACTCTGAAAACTATAAAACATTGATGAAATGGAAGGTGTCACAAAGAAAAGGAAAGACATTCCATGCTCATAGATTGGAAGGACAAATATTGTTAAAATGTCTATACCACCCAAAGAAATCCACAGATTTAATGCAATTCCTATCAAAATACCAGCAGCATTTTTTTTTTTTTTTCAGAACTAGAACAAACAATCCTAATATTTGTATGGAACCACAAAAGTCCCTGAATAGCCAAAGGATCCTTGAAAACGCAAAGAAAAGCTGGAAACATCACAATTTTGGACTTCAGGTCATATTGTAAAGTGGTAGTAATCAAAAGAGTATGGTGCTAGGGGCGCCTGGGTGGCTCAGTCGGTTAAGGGGCCGACTTCGGCTCAGGTCATGATCTCACGGTCCGTGAGTTCGAGCCCCGCGTCAGGCTCTGTGCTGACAGCTCAGAGCCTGGAGCCTGTTTCAGATTCTGTGTCTCCCTCTCTCTGACCCTCCCCCATTCATGCTCTGTCTCCCTCTGTCTCAAAAATAAATAAACGGGGGCGCCTGGGTGGCGCAGTCGGTTAAGCGTCCGACTTCAGCCAGGTCACGATCTCGCGGTCCATGGGTTCGAGCCCCGCGTCAGGCTCTGAGCTGATGGCTCGGAGCCTGGAGCCTGTTTCCGATTCTGTGTCTCCCTCTCTCTCTGCCCCTCCCCCGTTCATGCTCTGTCTCTCTCTGTCCCAAAAATAAATAAAAAGCGTTGAAAAAAAAATTAAAAAAAAATAAATAAACGTTAAAAAAAAATTAAAAAAAAAAGAGTATGGTGCTAGCACAAAAATAGACACATAGATCAATAGAACAGAATAGAAAACCCAGAAATAAACCCGCAACTCCATGTTCAATTAATCGTTGACAAAGTAGGAAAGAATATCTAATGGGAAAAAGTTTCTTCAACAAATGGTGTTGGGAAAACTGGGCAGCAGCATGGAAAAGAATGAAACTGGACCACTTGCTTATACCGTACACAATAATTAATCCAAAATGGATTAAAGATCTAAATGTGGGATAGGAAACCATCAAAATCCTAGAGAACACAGGCAGTAACTTCTTTGACATTAGCCATAACTTCTTTCTAGATATGTCTCCTGAGGCAGGGGATATAAAAGAAAAAATAAACGATTGGAATTTCATCAAAATATAAAAGGTTATACACAGCAAAGGAAATAATCAACAAAACTAAAAGCTAATCTATGGAATGGGAGAAGATATCTACAAATGACATATCACATAAAGGGTTGGTATCCAAAATCTATAAAGAGCTTATAAAACTCAACACTCAAAAAATGAATTAACCAATAAAAAATGGGCAGAAGACACAAACAGACATTTTTCCAAAGAAGACATCCACATGGCTAACAGACACATGAAAAGGTGTTCAAGATCACTCATCATCAGGGAAGTACAAATTAAAACTACCATGAGATGTCACCTCACACGTGTCAGAATGGCTAAAATCAAGAAACAACAGGTGTTGGCAAGGATGTGGAGAAAGGGGAACCCTCTTACACTGTTGGTGGGAATGTGAACTGGTGTAGCCACTCTGGCAAACAATGTGGAGTTTCCTCAAAAAGTTGAAAATAGAACTATCCTATGATCCAGCAATTGTATTACTAGGCATTTACAGAAAAAATACAAAAATACTTTTTCAAAGTGATACATGCACCATGATGTATATAGCAGCATTATCTACAATGGCCAAATTATGGAAAGAGCCCACGTGTCCATCAACTGATGAATAAAGAAAATATGGTGTGTGTACACACACACACACACACACACACACACACACACACACTGGAATATTACTGAGCCATCAAAAGAATGAAATCTTGCCATTAGCAAAACATAGGTGGAGCTAGAGAGTATTATACTAAGCGAAATACAGCAGAGAAAGACAAATACCATGTGATTTCACTCCTAAGTGGAATTTAAGAAACAAAACAAATGAAAAAAGGGGAATAAAAAAGAGACAGAGGTAAACCAAGAGACAGACTCTTAACTATGAAACAAACTGATGGTTACCAGAGGGGAGGTGGATGGGGGATGGGTAAAATAGGTGATGGGCATTAAGGAGTACACTTGTTGTGATGAGCACCGGGTATTGTTTGGAAGCATTAAATCGTTGTATTGTATACCTGAAGCTAATAATACTGTATGTTAACTAACTGGAATTTAAATAAAAATTTAAAAAAATAATAAAATTCACAGTGTCCACCGGGCCCGCTTCACCCTCCGCTCTTCACAGAGCTTCCTGTTTAAGTGAAGTCACCACATTCATCACAGATCTGGTTGTTGTTAGATCACCACTAATTTCCAGGACAAGTCAGGACTTTCTCACTAAGTGATCTAAATTCTCCCGCCAGGATGTTGCCGCTTCTCAGATGATGGCTAAGTCAGCTGCCGCAGACTATAACGATGGCAGTATTTTCGTTTTGACATTCTATCCTCAACCACTTGAGTCTTTTCTCTGCTAGTAAAACTGAAAAAAACATAGGCTACTAAAATAAAGCGTGGGCAGTCAAACTGCCTTTCTGTCAAGGACTTTAAATTTTAGCTTTGCTCTGCTGACGAGGTGAAAGGCAAAGTGTAATTAGCACTAATAGCATGCTTTTTTGGTTCCATTCCACCTCACCCCCAGATAAAAGTCAACGTATTCCACAGTTTAATAATGAGCAATGATTAGGTAGGATGTGCAACTACATTTAGGGAATTAGTGGTTTAACCTAGAGCACTTCTTTTTAGCCTTTGGGTCTTGCTTCTGGGAAGAGACTTGGAGGCAGGCTAAATTTTGAAGCTGTTTTGAAAATGACCTTGTTTCTGTCTCCTCATTCACATCTCTCCAGGGAATAGTTTGTTCTAGGACATCATGCTCAAGGCCATGGTGGGTCCTCCAGAAAGAAAAAATTGACCTTCAAATAAGAATTCTCAATTTCCCGGAAATAAAACAACTAAAGGGGAATAAATAAAGCAAAACTTTTACAAGGAAGTTTTTCTAACTTGTGATGTAGCAATGCTAAAAATCTCTCTTTAACCCACCTTTAGTCCCATCCCACTCTCCTAATGTTCAATCTGTTAGGGAAAAAATGTCAGATCTGGTTGTTGTTAGATCAGGGAACTCAACTCCATATGGGGGCTTCCGTGAACTCAGTGTCACCTTTAACAAGCCTCAGTGTATTCCTGTTACAGAGTTGCTTTATGTCTAGAATATCTCTTTAGTCCAATAAATCTCTTTCGAGTGCATATTGATAACCACTAAGGGCAGTGTTAGGTGTGGGGAATAGAGGTATAAAGATGAACAGGACACAGTTTCTTCCTCATGCCAGAGGAAGGCAGTGGTTACATCAATAATCATAAGGCACTGAAGTCCATGTATTACTAGAGGTGAACATGGAAGAGGGGTAGTAAAATGGAGGAATTGGTTCGAGAACCAGAGAGTTGAATAGTCCTCAGGGAAGGCTTACTCCGGAGGTGGGAAACCCTGAACAGGATTTTTAAAGTTGAAAAGGAGTTTTCCTGGCAGCAGTAGTGAATGTGTTATAGAAAGGGAGAATAAAAGGGAACAGAATACATTTTAGGAAGAGGGAGGAGTAGATGCCCCAATGTTTGGAAAAGCATACAGTAGTGCCAAAATTAGGCATATTTGATTTTCCAGGTAAACTTTATAAAAGGGACTTCAGCTTATACTCAAGAACTTAATGACAAGAGAAAAACTCATATAAGTGGCAGCATTTTAGTTGGTGAGACGACCCTATAGAACTTTTTTTTTTAAGTTTATTTATTTTGAGAAAGACACAGCATGAGTGGGGGAGGGGTAGAGAGAATCCCAAACAGGCTCTGTGCTGGCGGCACAGAGTCTTATGTGGGGCTTGAATTCATGAACCGTGAGATCATGGCCTGAGCTGAAACCAAGAGTCGGACACTCAGCTTACTGAGCCAGCCAGGTGCCCAAGACCATTTAGAGCTTCTAGTTAAGTTGTTTTCAGTGGTGTGAGGGGCACTGGGTTCCTAGAAAGGGCCCATGGAACCCTGATGATGCTGAGTGAAGATCTGGGGGCAAATGGGCCAAAGGAGCCAGACTGTGCCTTCCCCCCACCCATTACTTCAACCAGAGAAGAGCATCGGTAGCTCTTGTGTTGGGCTTCTGGTTTTATAACTGAAGAAACTGGGCCCGGAGAAGTTATGTGGCTCACTCAAGAGCATTTAGCTAATTTATCATAGAGATGAACCAGAAAACCAGGCTCCTGACTTCCAGTTCAGTTCTTCCTTAAATTGGACTGTACTGCCTCTTCCATATTCTAGTCATATTGACAAGTTAAAACTTATAAAACAACAGGAGTTTTAAAATGAAGGAAAAAAAAGACCTGAAATGAAAAAAAAATCAAACACATTCTCATGGTAGCATCGGGAGAGAGAGCTGCCCTTCCTCCCTCCATCCACCCACTAGGTCAGAGAAATGCCCATGATTCATTGCTCTTGCAGAGATGGTGCGAGCGGCCAAAGATGTTGCATCATGTATTGTTGCTATTCTTACCACATAGTGTCATTCTACTAGTGACCGTTGCTTTGTTTTGTTTGACATTCTTTCTATATTTCAAATTTGGCTGCCTTTCAGAACACCAGAAACCTTTTTCACTTTCAATCCTTTCTTTAAAAAATTTTTAATGTTTATTTTATTTTTGAGAGAGAGAGAGGGTGAGGCCGAGCGGGGGAGGGGCAGAGAGAGAGAGAGAGAGAGAGAGAGACAGAATCAGAAGCAGGCTCCAGGCTCTAGGCTGTCAACATAGAGACTGATGCAGGGCTTGAACCCACAGACTGCAAGATCATGACCTGAGCTAGAGTTGGATGCTTAACTGACTGAGCCACCCAGGCTCCCCTACCCATCCATTATCAATAGAAGAGGAGTGATAAAGAAGACTAGATAAGAATTTGTGAAAGTGTTTGTATAACATTCTACAAGGATGTTTCCTTCTGAGACATACTATCTCTAGTGTTTATACCAAATCCTCAGATAAAAGTCTCATTTGGGGGAAGTTATATTTAATATAACTAGGCTCTGCAAAGCAATTCAGTGGCAGCTTTTTGGGTTTTTAATTCTCATTCATAAATTCATCTATTTATTCATTTGAGTACCTGCCATGAGACAGTCTTTGTTTAATGAGAAAAAAAATGAGGTCCTTGCTTTCCTAGAAGTTACATTCTTTTAAATGAAATGAAAAAAGTTCTTTATTTGACCAATTATTCATATTTCTATGGTTGTTTTGGATCTAGATGTATGCAAGTGTTGGATATTTATTGATGGTCCATGAAGAAGAGTAACAAATGCCCATGTGTTTATGACCCAAACTGATAAAGTAAATTGGTTGAGATACTCATGGGGTATCATGTCAAATTAACTATCAGACCCTGGTCAAACTTGAGGTGACACTGAAGGTTTACATTTTTGCTTGGCCTTAAGGTAAGTGATACAAAATAATTCACCTTAGGCCAAGTGAACCATTACTGTTATGTGCTGAGTTGTGTCCCCCCCAGATTCACATGGTGGGATCCTAATCTCCAGTATCTCATTATGTGACTGTATTGGCAGACAGGGTCTTCGAATAGGTCATTGAATTAAAATGAGGTCATTAGAGTGAGCCTGAGTCCAACATAACTGGTGTCCTTCTAAGAAGAGATTAGGACACAGGTACAGAAAGAAGACCATATGAAGACACAGGGAAAACATGGCCTCTCTGTAAGCCAAGGAGAGAGACCTCAGAAGAAACCAATCCTGCAACACATTGATCTTCAACTTCTAGCCACCAGATTTATGAGAAAATGAATTTCTGTTGTTTAAAGTCACCCAGTTTGTGGTACTTTGTTATAGCAACCATAGTAAACGAATACAATTACTTATATCAGTAAGGGAACATTAGATTTTTAATCAGTAAATACACTAGGCTACACTGTGGTAATAATGCCCAACTCTCAGTGTCTTAGAAAAAAATTATTTTGAAGGACTTGCTATATGCCCATTTCAGGGGCTCTGGTCCTAGCTGTTTTCACTCAGAGGGGAGCTGATGGAGCCTCCATACGTGAAATGTCGCTGGTCATTGTGATAATGTGAAGGAAAGGGAAAATTGTTGGTAGGTCTTAAAGGCTTCCACTGGGAAGTAGCTCATGTCACCTCTACTCAAATTCACTTCCAAGAGGGTGAGAAGGGATTGTAAACCCTATTGTGTGCCTGGATGGAAGACCACCTGAAATATCAGTGAATGACACCAATCATGACTATGATACTTAACATATTCTGTGTTTCACAGAAAACAATAACAAAACACTTGAACAAGTTCATGGGAAAAACTACCAGGACAAGTTGAGCTAGGAATTGCCATGATTATCCAGACAACAAGCCCAACCATAGTATCTAGTTTTTAGATCAAGGTGATAATCCTTGTTTCCGATCCTAGTTTATCATATCCCTAGCACAGTGAGAGAGTGTAAAAACAAAGGGAAAATGGTAAAAATAGGGGAGAATAAGAAAAGTCTAATATTTATTGGGAGACCAGCACTTACTGAATAGCTTACGTGTAACAGTTGCATTACAAATTAGTTCTTAATTCATAATGTCACCAAATAATAAGATAATTTTAAAATAAAAAATCCAAAAACTAAAAATATATCAACTTGCCTCAAGGATGAGAGTATAACTCTATACAGTACAAAGCCCTTGCTCCATTATTTATACTATGGGTTAAAAAAAAATTTTTTTTAACGTTTATTGATTTTTGAGACAGAGAGAGGCAGAGCATGAACAGGGGAGGGTCAGAGAGAGAGAGAGAGGGAGACACAGAATCTGAAACAGGCTCCAGGCTCTGAGCTGTCATCACAGAGCCTGATGCGGGGCTCGAACCCACGAACCACGAGATCATGACCTGAGCTGAAGTCAGACGCTTAACCGTCTGAGCCACCCAGGTGCCCCAATATGCTATGGGTTTTTAAATCTTCATTTGTGACCCATTAGTGGGTTATAAAATTGTGGCCCCTGTTTTTTTAAATTCAAGTATAGTAAACACACAGTGTTACATTAGTTTCGGTGTACAATATAGTGATTCAACAATTTTATATGTTACTTCGTGCTCATTATAAGTGTATTCTCTCTTTTTTTTAAAAAAAGTTTTTATTGTTTATTTATTTATTGAGAGAGTTGAGAGAGAGTCCCAAGGAGGTTCTGCGCTGTCAATGCAGAGTTTGCTGCGGTGCTCGATCCGTGAATGGTGAGATCATGACCTGAGCCAAAATCAAGAGTTGGATGCTTAACTGACTGAGCCACCCAGATGCCCTGATAAGTGTACTCTTAATCCCCTTCACCTACTTCATGCATCACCCACCCCCCACCTCCCCTCTGGTAATCATCAGCTTATTCTTTATAGTTAAGAATGTGTTTTTTGGTTTGTCTCTTTTTACGATATGTTTTGTTTCTTAAGTTCTGCATATGAGTGAGATAATATGCTGTTTGTCTTTCTCTGACTGATTTCTATTACTTAGCATTATACTCTCTAGATCCATTCATGTTGTTGCAAAGATTTCATTCTTTTTTAATGGCTGAGTAATATTCCATTGTATATGTATACCACATCTTTATCCATACATCTGTCCATGGACATTTGGGCTGCTTCCATAATTTGGCTGTTGCAAATAATGCTGCAATAAACATAGGGGTGCCTATATCTTTTCAAACTAGTGTTTGTGCATTCTTTGGGTAAATGCCCAGTAGGATCGGAATTATAGGATCATATGGCAATTTTATTTTTAATTTTTGAAGGAGCCTTCGTAGTGTTTTTTCCACATTGGCTACACTAGTTTGCACTCCCATCAACAGTGCACAAGGGTTCTTTTTTCTCCATATCCTTGCTAATATGTGTTGTTGATTTTAGCCGTTCTGAGAGGTGTGAGGTAGTATCTCATTGTGATTTTGATTCACGTTTCCCTGATGATGAGTGATGTTGAACATCTCTCCATGTGTTTGTTGGCCATCTATATGTCTTTGGAGAAATGTCTGTTCATGTCTTCTCCCATTTTTAAATTGGATTTGTGTGTGTATGTGTGTGTGTGTTGAGTTCTCTAAGTTCTTTCTCTGTTTTGGATGCTAATCCTTTATTGGATATGTCATTTGCAAATATTTTCTCCCATTCCACAGGCTGCCTTTTAGTTTTGAAGATTGTCTTCTGCACTGTGCAGAAGTTTTTTATTTTGATATAGTCCCAATAGTTTATTTTTGCTTTTGTTTCCCTTGCCTCAGGAGGCATCTCTAGAAAAATATTGTTACAGCCAATGTCAGAGAAATTACTGCTTGTGCTCTTTTCTAGGATTGTCATGGTGTCACACTTCGGTCCTTAATTCATTTTGAGTCTATTGTTGTGTAAGAAAGCGGTCCAATTTCATTCATTTGCATAGAGCTATGCAGTTTTCCCACATAATATGATCATGGGTTTATTTCTGGGTTTTCTATCCTGTTCCATCGATTTATGTCTGTTTTTGGGCCAGTACTGTATTGTTTTGATTACTGCTGTTTTGTGTAGTGTTTCTTGAAATCTGGGATTACGATACCTCCAGTTGTATTTTTCTTTTTCAGGACTGCTTTGTCTACTCAGGGTTTTTTGTGGTTCCATATAAATTTTAGGATTATTTGTTCTAGTTCTGTGAAAAACGCTGTTGGTATTTTGATAGGGATTGCATTAAATTTGTAGGTTGCTTTGGGTAGCATGGACATTTTAACAATATTTGTTTTTCTAATCCATGAGCATGGAATATCTTTCAATTTGTTTGTGTTCTCTTCAGTTTTTTTAAATCAATATTTTGTAGTTTTTAGAACACAGGTCTTTCCTCTCCTTGGTTATGTTTATTCCTAGGTATTTTATTATTTTAGATGCAGTTGTAAATGCGACTGTTTTTTAAAATTTCTCTTTCTGCTACTTCATTTTCAGTGTATAGAAATGCAGTGGATTTCTGTATATTGATTTTGCATCTGAAGACTTTACTGAATTCATTTATTAGTTCTAGTTGTTTTTTGGTGGAGTCTTTAGGGTTTTCTATATATGGTATCATGTGAGCTGCAAACAGTAAAAGTTTTACTTCTTCCTTACCAATCTGGGTGTTGTTTATTTCTTTATGTTGTGTAATTGCCGTGGCCAGGAGTTCAGTACTATGTTGAGTGAAAGTTCTGAGAACGGACATCCTTGTTTTGTTCCTGACCTTAGGGGAAAAGCTCTTACTTTTTCACCAATGAGTATGATGTTAGCTGTGGGTCATCTATGCCTTTATTATGTTAAGGTATGTTTCCTCTAAACTTACTTTGTTGAGGGTTTTTTATCATGAATGGATGTTGTACTTTGTGAAATGTTTTCCTGCAATAATTAAGATGATCATATGGTTTTTATCCTTTCAATTATTGATGTGATATATCACATTGATTGATTTGCAAATATTGAACCAGTCTTACATCCCAGGTATAAAGCCCACTTGATTATGGTGAATGATTTTTTTAATGTATTATTGGAATAAGTTTCTAATATTTTGTTGAGGATATTTGCATCAATGTTTATAAGAGATATTGCCATGTAGGTCTCTTTTCTTATAGTGTCTTTAGCTGTTTTTGGCATCAGGGAAATGCTGGCCTCATAGAATGAATTTGGGAGTTTTCCTTCCTGTTTTATTTATTGAATGGTTTGAGAAGAATAGATATTAATTGTTCTTTAAATGTTTGGTTGAATTCACTTGTGAAGCCATGTGGTCCTGGACTTTGTTTCTTGGGAGGTTTTTGTTGTTGTTATTGTTTTGTTTTTTGTTTTTTCCTGGAGGGAAGGGCAGAGGAAGAGAGAGAGAAATTTTAGCAGGCTTCATGCCCAGTGCTGAACCCAAGGTGGAGCTTGATCTCGTGATTGTGAGATTATGACCTGAGCTGAAATCGAGTTGGATGCTTAACCAACTGAGCCACCCAGGCGCCCTGGAAGTTTTTTGATATCTGATTCAATTTCATTGCTTGTAATCTGTCCATTCAAATTTTGTATTTCTTCCTGCTTATGTGTTGATAGGTTATATGTTTCTAGGAATTTATCCATTTTTTTCTATGTTGTCCCATTTGTTGGCATATAATTTTTCTTAATATTCTTTTATAATCTTTTGTATTTTTGTGGTGTCAGTTGTTATTTCTCCTCTTTTATTTGTGATTTTGTTTATTTGAGCCACCCCCTCCCCTTTTTATGCATCTGGCTAAATGTTTATCAATTTAGTTGATCTTTTCAAAGAAACAACTCCTGGTTTTATTGATACGTACTATTTTTTTTCTTCAAATTTCTATTTCATTTATTTCTGCTCTAATCTTTATTATCTCCTTCCTCCTACTGATTTTGGGTTTTGTTTGTTGTTCTTTTTTCTAGCTTCTTAGGTCAAAGGTTAGGTTGTTTTATTTGAGATTTTTCTGGCTTCTTGAGGTAGGCCTACATTGCTATACTGTTCCCTCTGAGATTTTTAAAGTTAAAGATGTTAAACCCCCATGGATTGTAAGAACTTGTGAAATTTGGCCTTTCTGGTTTTCAAAGGCAAATGTTATGGGGATTCATCTTCCCTGTGCGGGTTCACCATATCTGGGATACATGGTGTGAGGATCTGTTTTTCACCCCCTCTCTATTCTGCCAGTGTTTTTTTCTCCTGTGGACAGTCTCATAGGTCCATTTAACTCCCAATCCCATCTCTGCCCTTCCTACCCTCTATAATGTGGCCTCTTCTCTACATTTAGCTGTTGAGAGTCTGTTCTGCCAGGCTTTGGGTCATTTTCTGGGTTATTTACACTGACGTGGATGTTATCTGATTGTATCTGTGAGATGAGATGAGCTTAGGATCCTCCTACTCTGCCATCTTCCTTTCAAGGTCTGTTTTTTAAGTTAATAAATGGAAAGTTTCAGTGATTCACAAATGATATTTCTTGAAACTTGTACTTCATTGATACACATATAGCCCTTTTGTGCATTTGAAATATATTGCTTTATTCCAAGCTGAATAAAGTATTTCTGCATCAACCATGATGTAGGATGGCCTCATCTTCTGTCCCCTCTCCCTCAAACAAAAGCACTGTACTCCTTCAAAATGTCCTGGCTGAGCCTGTGACAAAGAATATGATCATTACAAGAGGTCATACAATTTTTGATAGAAAAAGAATCCTGTTAAGGATCTTTTTAATTTTTCACAGACTGAAGTTCTGAGAAGTTCTTTTGGTCAGAAAACATGAAGTCAGTGTGGAAACATCAATTTTGTCACTCGAGGTGTAAGTAAGAATTTGACTTGTTGGGCTTGATTTTCCATCCAATCTGGAGTACACTTCTATACACAAAGTCATTGCTTGCAGAGAAAACATATTTAGTGTATTCTTGGTAAATATTTATTGTACATGTAGCACTGGAGGAAAAAAAGCGGCTTATCCTGTTTGCCAAAAATCTGTAAAACCTGCATGTAGATAATCAGGAAATGTCACTGTGCACTGGCTGCTCAATAAATCTGTTTTCCTTTTTTTTTGTTTTCTGGTAACACAGCTAGAATGTATTTCCTAGCCTCTCTTGCAGTGATATGTGGCTGTATGACTGAGTTCTAGTCAATGAAATGCAAGTAGAGGTGGTGTCTTCAACTCCTGGAACTGGCCCCTAAGAATCTTCCACGTGTATTCACTTACAATCTTTCCTCTTTCCGGGTAGCTTAAATGGAAATGATCCCAGCATGACCTTGAAAGGCATGTTTTGATAATAGCAGAACTTTGTCAATCTAGTTCAGTGAATAGCCATGTGAAAAAGGACAACCCCACCAAGGTATTTACCAGTAGAGTACTTTTATGTGGACATACATGAAGAACGAAACAAAACGTAACTTACATGGTGTTTGAGCCATTATGTGTTTTGGGCCTACTCATTATAGCAAATAGGCTATCCTAATTAATACATTCTGAAAATGAATATTCTGGATAAGCAAACTAGGTAAGATCCATGAGTAAGTCTATGAGAGGAAAATCATTGTAACTAGGAAAAATAATTCATCTTTACTGATTCCTTATTTTGATGTTTTCCCTCAGGTTTTATCAGACTCTTTTGGGGCTTCTGTTACATTTTAGGTCAACAATGATAGAATGATGTTTAAATATTCTATATACATAAAATATAGAATGTACATTTAAGTATGAGAATGGTATAACGTGTTTTCAAAGAATTGTTCTTAAAGAATTCAACATGCCTGAGCTTGTATTTAGCTGGACATGTTCTATGAACAAGAGGAATGTGTTTATTAATTCTCAAGAGTATTATTTTAAGGTCATGGAAAAAAGTGGAGATAGTCTAGGTGTCAGCATGCCTCCTTGACCCATGAGGTATTTTTTTAGGCAGCCATGCTTTCCTGGTCACTTTGACAGTATTTAATTTTAAAAATTAGGTCTTTTGGGGATGCCTGGGTGGCTCAGTTGGTTGAGTGCCTGACTCTTGGTTTTGGCTCAGATCGTGATCCAGGGTCATGGGACTGAGCCCTGAATCGGGCTCTGTGCTGAGCATGGAGCCTGCTTGGGATATTCTCTCTCTCTCTCTCTCTCTCTCTCTGTCTCTCTCTCAATCCCCCCCTTCCTCTTTCCCTCTTCCCCACCCTGCCTCTGTCCCTCTCCCCTGCTTGTGCTCTTTCTTTTTTCTCTCTCTCTCTAAAATAAAAAAAAAAATTAAGTCATTTGAAAAGTCTTTTGCATAATAGAATCAACTTTAAAGATCATTAATGGTAAAGAAATGAAGTTTAGTGATAAGATCTGAGTTCAACAGTAAGGACCAAAGTTTGATCAAATTATAATGTTGTTATAAATAGACAAAGAATTTTCCGGATTTATAAAACCTCTTGATGATAATTAAATTTATTTATTCTTCCTAATGAGAATATTTTATGCCTTGCCATTGAATAGTGAGTTATTATCATGATCACATTTGTGCTGCCTGTAATGCAGGAGGAAAAGTTCCTAGGTCAGTTTCAGAGATGAGAAAACTAAATCTGACAGACTGGAAGTGATTTCCCTGAGGTCCTATAGCTGGTAAGACAGGGCGGAGTCTCAAACATGCATTGTTTTCTGCTTATACCATTTGCCTACCTGGGCTTCTTTGCTTTTTAAACCTTTTCAAACAGACTATCTGCCAAACAAAATGACGAATTGAGGCAGCTACAGGTCTGTTATATTTGTGAACTTGAGATTGAAAGAATCTAAAGAGACCAACAAAGTATATTAAGAGGTAGAAGTCCTAACCTTGTTGTTCAATGTGCAGAATGTGTTCAGAAGCTCAGAAAGTAAAATGGGCTAATAGACAAAGCATCTAACACAGTCCTTGGCATCTCTTAGGTGCTCAATAAAGACTAGTTGGAGCCATGTCCTCATAAAGTATTGTGTGTAAAACCATTTGATCAAAACCCTCATTTCCTGAGTAACTCATTTGCAGAAGATAAACTTTTGGTTGTTTATTACTCAAGGGTCATTGATCAGTGTGAGGAAATGTTAATTAAGAAAAAAAAAAAGAGGCAGAGCAAAGGATGGAACTACAGCCAGTTGGATTCCTTTTCTATCTCCAGAAACATAAACGATGACTAGGCAGCTTTTGCATTGTGAGAAGCAAAGAGGAAAATGTGTTTCTCTGAAAGCGGAATAATGTTAGGAAGCCCTATCATTAATTCTGAATTGTGGCCACATTTTTCTAAATGTATGATTCCATTGGAATTTGAAGTGAATATTAAAAAAATATTTTTTTAATGTTTATTTTTGAGACAGGAGAGACAGAGCATGAGCAGGGGAGGGGCAGAGAGAGAGGGAGACACAGAGAGAGAGGGAGACCCAGAATCAGAAGCAGGCTCCAGGCTCTGAGCTGTTAGTACAGAGCCTGACGCGGGGCTCGAACTCATGGGCTGTGAGATCATGACCCGAACTGAAGTTGGACACTTAACTGACTGAGCCACCCAGGCGCCCCTGAAGTACAATATTTTTAAACAAGCAAAAATATTAGTGCATTTTTAATTTCTCTGTTATCATTCTCATCTTCAAATTAATTTTTATTTTACGTGACTTGAAAATTTTTTTGGTATCATCATCTCACAGCTACTACACACTAATCATTGCCATTACGGTGGCATTAGAGCAGAGTAGAAGCCTAGGCGTCAGAAGATGAGGCTTCTAGTCCTGGCTCATCTGATAATTGCCTGTGTTACCTGGGACAGTTTATTTTACTTCAGGGAGTCTCGGTTTTCTCACCTGAAAAATGAAGAGCTTAGATAAGTTGGCTAGTTTGAAGAATCGTTCAGATTCTTCCCAAAGGTTAACATTTCCAGACCAACTACATTTCCTTATCTTGTGTCTGCACTGTTGTATAAATATTTTGAAGGATATGAGAGATAACACCCTTTTCCCATGGCATTAGATCCTATAATCAACAAAGACTTTATGTATCTTCTCTCTTTATTGACTTAGTATCAAATGTCCAGAGGAGGGCTCTCTGTTTTGTTTTGTTTTTTTCCAGTCTCTTCCTCTTGCTTCTCAGTTTTCAGTCTTCTGATACATGAAGATCTTTCTTTCTTTCTTTCCATCTTTCTTTCTTTCTTTCTTTCTTTCTTTCTTTCTTTCTTTCTTCTGAGAGAGGAAGAGAGAGGGCGCAAGTGAGCGAGGGGCAGAGAGAGAGAAAGAGAGAGAAGCAGGGCTCACCTGAAGTGGGGCTTGTTATTTTTTTTATCTGAAGTGGGGACTCATGTTCACCCGAAGTGGGGCTCGTGTTCACCACAGCGGGGCATGAGCTCATCCAATGTGGGACTTGAACTCATGAACTGTGAGATCATGACCTGAGCCGAAGTCAGACGTTTAACCGACTGAGCCACCCAGGTGCCCCTGAAGATTTTTCATTTGAACTTTGATAGCACAAATTCTTAGCATCTTCTGCTTTGTTCCTTTGATTTGTATTCTCCCTAGTTTGGCCTTCATAAAATAAAGGGTAGAAGGGAACACAGCAAGGATGAAGGGTGCCTCCTGAGTATCTATCCAAAATGGGAAGCTTGTGGAAATGCCATGTGTAGGAATTCCAAGTAATCTAATCTCTCTCCTTGTTACTCTGGATTCACAATCCAGTCTCCTGGGCTAGATTGGAAATAGTGCCAGTACCATGCTCCTTGATGGGTGGGATTTAGCACTTCATACTTTACAGTGAAAAGGATCTCTTGCAGGTTTTCCTCTTGTAAGAAAACAGTAGCTAGCTGATTATTTCCTACTCTTGAGTTGAAATTCATTCCTTGAAGCTATTTGGATTTCATCTAGGGCTCCTCCCTGCAGTGGGTAGGAGAACTGAGAAAGCTCCTGTTTCCCATGTTGTGCAAGGATCTTCTTTGAATGATTCAATTTTCATTTTAATGAGGCAGTAAGTCTAATAAACACCTGAAAAGATTTTAGCTTCCATTTTGAATTTGTCTGCTAGGTTATGTTGTAATCTCAAATCTTCCCCTTGCTTGCTATAAAATACAACTCTACTAAACAGACATTGTTTTCCGTTTTTTGGAAACTGAGGAAACTTGACTCTCTCCCTCTCTTCCTCTTCCTTTTTCTCTCTCTCTTTTTTTCCTTCAAGAGGAGGCTGTAGCCAAAAATGTTACTAATCATTTGTTTTGTGCAAGAAGTGCTCATTTTTTTTTTTTTTGAGAGAGAGCACATGTGCAAGTGGGGGAGGGGCAGAGAAAGAGGGAGATTGAGAATCCTAAGTAGGCTTCATGCTGCGCATGGAGCCCCACCCAGGGCTCCATCTCATGAATAAGAGATCACAACCTGAGCTGAAACCAAGAGTCTAAAAGTCTTTAAATTTCATTTGAAATAAAAGTCAATAGGTTCAGTTGTGTGTATATATATTTTAACATTTTAAGCAATCAGCTTTGTCAATTTCTACAAAAAATGCCTGCTTGGATTTTGATGGAGATTGCACTAAATCTTTAGATCAGTTTAAGATTGACTTCCAACAATATTGAGTTTTCTCATCTATAAACATAGTATATCTCTCCTTTTAGTTCATTCTAATTTATTATAGTAAAGTTTTAAAATATTCAGTGCATTGATCTTATTTATATTTTGTTAAATTTATAACTATTTCTTATTTTTGATGCTATTTTAAATGGTGTTTTTTATAACAATTTCCTCCTGCTCATTGTTTACATATAAGAATAGAATATGGGGCGCCTGGGTGGCGCAGTCGGTTAGGCGTCCGACTTCAGCCAGGTCACGATCTCGCGGTCCGGGAGTTCGAGCCCCGCGTCAGGCTCTGGGCTGATGGCTCAGAGCCTGGAGCCTGTTTCCGATTCTGTGTCTCCCTCTCTCTCTGCCCCTCGCCCATTCATGCTCTGTCTCTCTCTGTCCCAAAAATAAATAAACATTGAAAAAAAAAATTAAAAAAAAAAAAAGAATAGAATAAATTTTTGGGTATTGATCATGCATCCTTTGGATTTTCTACTTTCATTTATTCTAGCCTCTTTTTTAAATAGATTTCGTATTGTTTTTTACGTATATTATCATATTATCTGTGTATAAAAGCAATTTTATTTTCTTTCACAGTCTTTATGCATATTTTTTTCTTGTGTTATAGCACTGGTTAGTACAACTCTAATAGGAGTGGTGACAGAGAACATCCTTAATTTGTTTCCAACCTTAATGAGACAACATTTAGTCTTTCTTTCACAATGACGAATGATGGTAACTAGGTTTTTTGTAGATTCCATGTATGAGATTGAGACAATTCATCTGTAATTGTAGTTTGCTGAGACTCTTAAAAACTTGGTTAGTTTGTTCCAGATTCTCGTTTAATTCAGGGTTGATTTAATTTCTACTCCTAAAGAGATAACTGTCTGAGGACTGTACTGAGGACCCATGTATAACAATGGATTTTCCTCTTTGGCTGGTGGGAACATGAACCATTTTCAGCCCTCTGTGAGCTGCAGGAATTTATTAGCTTGTGTTGTTTTTTCATTGGCTCTATCTCTTGCCTTGGGAAATTTCTTCTCATGTGTGCTCAGATCAGTACTCAGCTAAGACTTGAAAGAATCCTCCAGATCTCTGAAGGAGATAGTCTTCTCTCTCTGCAGATAGTCTTTGGCAGTCTGCCATCCTGGATTGGTAGTCCAGGCTCCCTGGATTCTAATCTCTGTATCTTTAACTCAACAGTACCTTCAGGCTCTGTTTGGGTTCTTTCTCCTGGGGGGTTACTGCCTGAAAAGTGCCTCCAGGTAGTAAGTCAGGCCAGTCATAAAGCCAGCCTCATCCATTTCACTTTCCTCAGAGATCATGCCCTCTCCTGCCTGTTGTCTAATGTGTGAAATTGTTGTTTATATATTTTGCTTAGTTATCTAGTTCATGAAGGGAGGGTAAATCCAGATGGCCAAAAGGAGAAGTCGGTTTGGTTCAATTTCAAGGTAGAATTATAGCAGTAGCTTGGAGACTTAATGTGCTTATGCATATTTGCCATTTTTCTAACATTTTGGGTAAGAATACTATAATTTGACATGGGACCTTACCAGTGCAATGTTGTTAGAAGTACTGACCTATTCATTGGTCTATAAAAATGGATTAAAACTTTGAAAATGGATTAAGAAACTGGAGTTTTGGGACACCTGGGTGGCTCAGTCAGTTAAGTGTCCCACTCTTGATTTCTGCGTAGGTCATGAACTCATAGTTGTGAGATTGAGCCCTGCCTCGGGCTCTGTGTTGGGCACGGAGCCTGCTTGGGATTCTCTCTCTCCTTCTGCCCCTGCCCTACTCACATGTGTGCTCTCTCTCTCTCTAAAAAAGGAAAAAGAAAAAAAAAGAAATTATTTTTCTACCTGCAATATCAAGGAGTGTGGAGTATTTCTCAAACCTGAAAAAGAAGTCACCACTTTCTTAGAAATTTACGCCATTATCATGAGGAGCTAGTTGCCTGGTATAGACTCAAGTTATGGGGTCACTTTTCACACTGGCTGAATGAAAGGCAACTAGCATAGCATGGAATGAGACCCTCCAGCCAGCCTATGTAGCTTTTTGGATTCCCATCATTATAACAATTTTTTTGTGTGTGTGTGGAAAGACATTTGATGTCTGGCAGTGCTTTATTTTCTATTTTTATTTATTTATTTGTAACCTGTGAAGGACATCCCTATAGAACATGAGTGTAAAACAGCAGCTCAGGCAAGTTTACCTTTGGTAAATTTTTATTACTCCTTTGTAGTTAACAAAGCACTGAAGAAAGTACTGAAACTTCATGTTAATTGGAGTTTGGGGTAGAGTATTCTGTAGCATGAATTCCCAAGTAGTTTGTTCAGAAGAGTTTGATCATACCGTATCTTACTCTGAGCAAATAGAACATAGCAGACAGAGGTTGTGAAGCAGGAGGATGGACAGACGGCAGAGAGGGAAAGACTTTGAAACAGCGGAGGGGAGATCCAGAGAGAAGATTCTGTAGCACGACTGCTGTCTTGGGTTGAATTATATCCCCTGAAGAGGTCTGTTGAAATCCTAGCCCCTGCTACCTGTAAATATGATCTTATTTAGAAATAGGGTATTTGGAGATATAATGACTTAAGATGAGGTCAGTACTGGAGTAGGGTGGACCCTTAATCCAATATGACTGATGTCCTTATGAGAAATACAGAAGACACACACAGAAGATGGCCAAGTGATTGGAATGATAAATCTCCCAGCCAAGAGACACTAAGGACTGCATCCACCAGCAGAAACCAGGACCAGGCAAGGGAAGATTCTTCCTTAGAGCCTTCAAAGAGGGCATGGTCCTGCTGGCACCTTGATTTCAGACTTCTAGCCTCTGGGACTGTGAGAATGTATCTTTCTTGTTTTAAGCCACTTACTTTGTGGTGTTTTGTTATGGCAGGCATAAGAAATGAGTACAACCACACAAATTTGTATCTTGGGCTTTGCCACTTACTATTCTGTAATCTTGGGTAAATATTTTAGTTTCTTTAAATTTCCTTAATTATAAAAAAGAAAAGCAAAAAGAGGGCTAGTGTAAGAATGCAAATAATATATATAAAAAACTTAGCATCATGCCTGGCAAATAGTAAGCATTGAATGAGTTTTAACTAACATTAACTTGAACAGAGAAAAACATTAAAGGTAAATTTTATGTAAAAATGTGCCTGTGGTAGATTCTGCTAATTACAAGGCCAAAGGCATAAGATCAGGGTAATATTACATACTAAGTGAATGGTACGAATTCCACTTAAATAACGTCAGTTCAGAGATATAATAATAAAGCAATGAATCCATCTACTCATTGATTAATGTATCTATTATCTATATAATGATTTGTTCAAGTAACCAATTTCAGTGATTTCTGGAATGAATGCTAATGAAATGTAACAATTTAGCACTGAGTATTTTTTGCTTGAGTGTGCCAAAATTTTATTTGGTGTTAATTCTTTATGAATCTGAGACTGCTTTTCTTTTTACTTTTCAAGAGTATACTTTAAAATACTTTTTTTTTTTTAATTTTTTTTTTCAACGTTTATTTATTTTTGGGACAGAGAGAGACAGAGCATGAACGGGGGAGGGGGCAGAGAGAGAGGGAGACACAGAATCGGAAACAGGCTCCAGGCTCTGAGCCATCAGCCCAGAGCCCGACGCGGGGCTCGAACTCACGGACCGCGAGATCGTGACCTGGCTGAAGTCGGACGCTCAACCGACTGCGCCACCCAGGCGCCCCAAAATACTTTAAAAATGACGTAAAATGCCTTGCTTAAATTACCTGTTATTTTATGCCTTATAGTAGAGCAAGTCTGGACATAGCAGAATTGGCCCAAATGTTACTCTGGAAGCCCTGCTATACTTCAGCTAAAAAGAAGTCAGAGAAAGAAAATGAGATCAGGTTTGACATCCAACATGAGTTTTTCATTTAGAATTGTATCCTAGCATAATGAGATTGGAGTGGTTAAGTGGAAGAAAAGTACTGCTGTAGTGGAGTATTTCTCAGTATTAGAATATCCCAGCAGCCCTTGTGATCGCTGTTACAGGCTGTCTGGCTTTTCTGTGTATTCATGTTTACATGCTCATGTATGCACATCTACATCCATACATACACATACATACTACCAAATTGTTTAAAAAAAAATTGCTTATTTATTTTGAGAGAGAGAGAGAGAGAGGGAGAGAGCGAGCGAGCACAAGCACAAGCAGGGGAGCGGCAGAGAGAGCGGGGGAGAGAGAGTCCCAACCAGGCTTCATACTGTCAGCACGGAACCCGCTGCAGGGCTCCATCTCACAATCCACGAGATCCTGACCTGAGCCAAAATCAAGAGTTGGATGCTTAACCAACTGAGCCACCCAGGTGCCCCTGAAATTTTTTCTTTCTTTCTTATTATTTTTTAAAATGTTTTTGATGTTTATTTATTTTTGAGAGACAGAGACAGAGAGACAGAGAGACAGAGCACAAGTGGGGGAGGGCAGAGAGAGAGGGAGACACAGAATCCAAAGCAGGCTCCGGGCTCTGAGTTGTCAGCACAGAGCCTGACGTGGGGCTCGAACTCATGAACTGTGAGATCATGACCTGAGCCGAAGTCAGACGCTTAACTGACTGAGCCACCCAGCGCCCCTGAAATTCTTTATTTTTTAAAGATTTTATTTTTTAAGTAATCTCTACACCCAATGTGGGGCTTGAACTCACAATCCCAAGATCAAGAGTTGTGTGCTCCACTGACTGAGCCAGCCAGGTGCCCCAATTCTACCAAGATCCTTAATTGCTTGCAATCACGTTATACAAAAAGAACTGGCAAGGAGGCTAGAAAGCAACACAAAGATGGGGGGATAATAGTAAAATCGTTAGGAATTAGCAAGAGCCTACAGTAGAGAGAAGATAAGAGGGGAACAGACTAGGCAAAGACCGTAGGAGAAAGTTTTCAAAAGCATTATGTATTCAAAAGCAGCACCTTCATCATTATTTTCCCTATCACATATTAAATGTATACTCATAAAAATGAGTATACCCATGCACATGGATGAAAATATATTCCTTATTCCATTGTGAGGGAATTGAGACAGAGTAAAATGTTAAATTATGTTTCTATCTAACCATCTTCAAAATCCATCTCTATATGAAAGAGACCTAGAAAAATTTTTTTCAAAATATCCTTCTTTCTTTTTTTATAACTGAGATATAATTGACATGTTAGTATTAGTTTTAGGTTTATAACATAATGATTTGATATATGTACATATTGTGAAATGAATACCACCATAAGTTGTAGTTGACATCCATCACTACCCATAGTTAGGTTGTTTTTCGTGTGAAAAAAACTGTTTTGCTTACTATATTCCCACCCATCTGCTTACATTCGTTTATGCTTTCTACCTGCTTCTTGCTGACATTTGTGTTCATAACTTCTCTTTGACAGTATCATTTACAACCTATAAGGAAATCTAATGGTGCTGGCATAGGTAATGGGCCTCAAGCAATTCTAGAATAGAATAGTAGAGTTTTAAAAAATTTTATTTATATATTTATGCATTCACTCACCCATTAAGTACAAAAATTACACAAATGCTAGCTATTGGTGAATGAGATTCACAAACTCCTTGGTTTCAAGAAGCTTGGAAACTAGTGGTGTAAGATAGATATGTAGCTAAACAATTATAATGTGACAAATGCATTTGTGAGAAAAATGTGATAACTGTACTTGAGAGGTTCTGAAACCCAAAGGCGTAGTATGTAAGTCAAATTTGGTAGGATCAGTAAGGGCTTTCTATAAAAGTGTCATTAAGTTTATACTTAAAGAATGATTTGCACTTAGATGAAGAGGCAAGAGAGAGAGTTTTCCTAGTAGAGAAAATAACATGTATAATGACTTGGAGATGGGAGATTGACAGATTTGAGGAAATAAAAATGGTTATTATTGGCTGGAGTATAGATCATAAGGCACAGAGACTTCAGTGATCATATAAAGATAATCAGTAGTTAAACATTATGAAGAATCTTAAACACTGTATTAAGGAGTTGAAATTTTAGTTCAAGAGTAGTCAGGACCATTGAATAATTCTAAGAAGATAAATGGTATGATCAGTTTTGAATTTTAGAAAGTTCACTTTTGTTGCTATATGGAAAATAGCTGGATGAGATCCAAGACTAGAATGAGAAGTTCTCATATGCGTCTGATGGAGTAGTACAGGAGAGACAAGAATATGACTTGAGTTAGGGTAGTGTCAGTGGTTATGGAGGCAGTGAATAGATTTGAGAAATATTTAGGATGTAGAATCAACTGGATTTGATAATAGGATGGGTGTAGTCAGTGAGGCATAAAATCCACTAAGATGTTCAGACTTCGTGTGTCGGCAACTAGTAGAACTAATAATTTATGGGGATAGGAGATACCAGAGAAACAGAAGTTTTTGGTCAAATGATGGTGTGTTCATGTGTAATATGTTGAAATTTGAAGCATCTATGAAACTGCTGAGTTGAGTAGAGATACCCAATGGAAAATTGGATATGTGGTTTTTAGCTGAAGGGGGAGATCGCAGATTTTGGATAACATCATATATAAGTTATCAGAAATTATGGGAGTAGCTGAGCCACTCAAAAAGAGTCAGAATGAAAGAGATATGGATTGAGGTAAGAGCTGTTAAAGGCAGGCAAAGATGGAGAGATCCAAATAAGGAACTGATAGGAAGCTTTGAGAAAATAGAAAGAAAATCCTACAGATAGGACATCTTGAAGGGGGAGGAAGTGTTTTAAAGAAGGGACCAGCAACAAGAAATGCTGAAATATTAAATAATTAATAAAATGTGTCCATTGAATTTAGCAATAAGGATGACTTCCTAAGAGAATTTTTGAGGCCGGTTTCTGTGGAATGGTATAAAGATAAGTTGAATTGTAATGGCTGAGTTGAAAATAAGGAAGTGAAGATATGAAGTGTAAAAAATTTTTCAGAAGTTTAATTGTTAGAGGGACAATATATGGTCTGGAAATCAAAAGGGGAATGTGAATTTGAGAGATTTTTTTTGATCAAGAGGGAGATCCAGGGGTTGAAATATGAGGAAATTCAAGGAATGCAAAGAAATGACTAATGGTTCTTTGTGCCTGAATAGGTAAGACTAAGATCCACAGAACAGGAAGGTAAACTTTAGATAGGATCATGGACAGTTTTTGTAATGTAACAGAACGAACACGGATTGAAGTAAGTTTGAAGGTATCTGGAAGTTGGGTGAGTTCCCATCTGTAGGCCTCTATTATTCTGGAAAGGGTGGTGGGTAAAGCAGTTGGCTATGAATGAGGAGACAATTTGTTGGATCTAAGTCTTGAGTTATATAGAGAAAATTGAAAATAGTGGAGGATGAGATTATTGAGAGCTGAAAAGATACAAAAGAATTTCCAGGAGCACTTGAGAGCCCAGTTTAGGCTGTATGTCATCAACTATGGTAACACTAGTTTGTTTGTCTTCTAGTTATGTTTGTTAAGAAAAACAGTAGCCTTCAGCCACCTTTTCACATAGATGTGAAAAGGCAGTTAATTTGATTCATTTAGACTCCAGAGTTTGCTTTACAGAAGGATACTTCATCCAGATTTGAAATACTAACAAGAGACTGGTATAATGATGAGCCAATAAGTATAAACTAAGTAGAAATGAAGACAAGAGGAGAAATTAGAGGGGCCAAATCACTACAGATCCCTGTGCAAAGAGCCAAAAATATGTCACTGAGAGGATGAAACACACAAGTGTGACTAGAAAATGTGGCATCTCTAATGACAGTTGTAGAAGTGGAGCATTCCAGTTAATGACCAAGTCTAGGGCACAGCCAGCAGATTTCTGTGGGTGTTTAAAGTAGAGAACAGATGGAGGTCCTTGGAAATGTGAACATGAATGGGCTGGGAGGCCACGGTGTAGGGTAGTCAAGAGGAAGTAGAAATCAGGCGGACTTGGGGATGGAGAAGACAATATTGATCCAGGTCTTGGAGCCTTGGTAGAGAAAAAAGACCTGATAGATAACACAAAAAGTCAGAGGTAGAGGATTAGGTAGATAAGTGGCATGAACTTCAAGGAAGCATTCAGATGGAAGAATAATGTTCTGAAAAGGGCAATAGAGAATGAGAAAAACATGGATACATATGGGTATATATGAAAAAGCTTCTTAGGATTTCATGATAACAAGCTATTTCATTGACAATGCACATGAAATTATTTCACTATATTCTGTTTTCCTCTTAATTTATACACCTATTCATTTATGTTGATTTACACATAGATCTGTGTATTTGTGTTGAGGATAATTATTTTATTTTTATAAATGGACTACCCTCTATCAGTGATAGAATGCCAAAATACATGTTCTCTCATGATTCTTGGAAGTTCAGTGTTTCTGGTTTCCTAGCTTCCCTATTAGCCATTGCAATTTCCTATGGTCATAAATAAGTCCATGTTGTCACCATAGTACTGGGAAGAAGGTAGAAGTTAACAATTTTGAAAAAAATTGTTTCAAATTAGATAGTAAGGCTTCAAAATTTTGATTTTTACAATATTTATTATTTTAAATAATCTGGAGGATTTTTACTCTCCTGTTTACTATGCTAGGTTAATTGTGTCTGTGATCAAGAGATCTCCCAAAGGAAATATTTTCTAGTCTAAATATTTAGTGAAGTCCAAACAGTGCCTCTTGGCTTTACTTCACAGGTTTAAAAAAAAAAAAATCAAGTCTTAGGGCAAATGTTTCTTCCAAAATAAATGAAAGCCACAGATGACAGAATCAGTTCCAACACCTGTACACCAATTAAGTAAATGCTCCTTAGTAATATTTGAATATCTTAGTAATGATTTTGGATGAATTTAAATTCATCTAGGTAGATGCTTTCATTTTCTGAGATAAAACTGCAGGGAAAAGGGAAGTTTTTTCTCTCCTTTCCCATGCTTTTATTTATTTTTATTTATTTAAAAATTTTTTTTTTAATGTTTATTTATTTTTGAGAGAGAGAGACAGAGAGAGACAGAGCTGGGGAGGAACAGAGAGAGAGGGAGACACAGAATCCGAAACAGGCTCCAGGCTCTGAGCTGTCAGCACAGGGCCCGACACGGGGCTCGAACTCAAAAACCGTGAGATCATGACCTGA
This sequence comes from Lynx rufus, assembly GCF_022079265.1. Taxonomy (NCBI): domain Eukaryota; kingdom Metazoa; phylum Chordata; class Mammalia; order Carnivora; family Felidae; genus Lynx; species Lynx rufus. Next base: position 35,380,398 of record NW_025814829.1, on the reverse strand, counting down.
GCCGAAGCCGGACGCTCAACCGACTGAGCCGCCCAGGCGCCCCTCCTTTCCCATGCTTTTAGATCTCCACCATATCCTTCCCTTCTTAATGGTTCCTTGCCAAAATGGGCTCTAATCAGTCAAGTTATCCTGTCTTGAACATGCTGTCTTCCTTATCCAGTCTTCTTCACCAATCCGTGTCTGTTTCCTTCTTCAAAAAGGCTTGCTTCGTCTGGGAAGCTCTTAATAGATGAACTCCACCTAACTGTAGCATGCTTTTGCTTTCTCATGCTTTAATAATATTTGTAATTTAATACTCATCTTCTTCATGTTTTATCCAAACATTTAAACAGATTAGCACATGGTGTTATTATTATTCTGTCCTAGAGTAATCACATTGTTACTTGATTGTAGTTTTATTTGGGGGTTCTTTCCATCAGACTGATCTCTTTGTGAACAGGATATGTATCCTTCATCTCTGTATCCCTAACTCCACGCACAATAGTCCTATTGATAGTAGACAGTCCTATCACAATTGCCCCCTTGTACTATTTGTCCTTGGGTCGCCTATCTATCTATCTATCTATCTATCTAATTATTTCTTTCTTTGGTTTCACTCTGACTTCACTCTGACAAGCTGCTTAGTGATTAGAATTTAAATAGAACCGGATATAGCCGTATAGGGGCCCTTAGGCTAACTGGGAACATCCATATCTGTAGCTGGCCACAACTGTTCTAGAGCTCTTAGATTCAGCTATTACATGGTCAGGTGTCTAGATGTCTGTTTAAACAGAAGGAACAAGTTTGACTTGGGGTTGCTCACAGAATCAAGTTAGAATTATGAAAGAGGCTTAAAGGTCAATAAATAAGCAGAGAATGGGCCAGTATATTTCAAAGTATAAGCTGCTTAAAGGTATGTCAGATCTCTAAAACTGACACTGCCCAGTATTTGGAAATTCTTACACAGAAATAGATATGAAACAGTTTTTTTTTTTTTCAACGTTTATTTATTTTTGGGACAGAGAGAGACAGAGCATGAACGGGGGAGGGGCAGAGAGAGAGGGAGACACAGAATCGGAAACAGGCTCCAGGCTCTGAGCCATCAGCCCAGAGCCCGACGCGGGGCTCGAACTCACGGACCGCGAGATCGTGACCTGGCTGAAGTCGGACGCTTAACCGACTGCGCCACCCAGGCGCCCCATGAAACAGTTTTTAATAGTAACTTTTGGTATATGATAATATAAAGATTAAAATATTAAAGACAACTATAATAATCAAGAGAATGGTGAAGCTCCAAAACAGAGGCATGTGCGGTATAGTGAAAACACTAGAATAAGAATTACAGGATGCAGGTTTGAATCTGATATCCATGCTAGGTGACACGGAGCAATCCACTTAACTCTTTCTGAGCCAGCATTCTCTTGTTTGTCAAGTGAGATGGTTGGGGGATATGACCTTTAAGATTCTTACAGCTTTGATAAGTTGTGATACTTTAAAGTGTTTTAGAAAAGTGTAGAAACTTATATAATGTGATTATTATTATTAGAATACCACGAATATATCTGAGTATCTTTAGAGAGAAGAAAATGCTTTGTTAATTATATGAACATTATGGGGAGGGTGTTCCAAGGTGCTTGGGAAATTGAACACATGGTAAATGTTCACAGAAGGCCTTAGGAGTTTAGAGTTGGAAAGTATTTTAGGTTATCTGTTAAACATTTAATTTTATGATTGAGAAAAGAGATTAGAGGTTAATTTACTTGCTTAATGTCATACTTAGCAAGTAAATGGTGAAAACTGTGCCAGGACTTAGAGAAGTGGTTGTTAACCCAGGTAAGTATTTATTCTATGCCGGCAGAAATTTACATAAAAAATGTAAGTTTGGGGCAATGTTACCAATAGCTAGTATTCAGGGTGGTGAGAAAAAATATACTTGCAACAAATATAATTGTTAATATCTTCAATACTTAGATTTCTTCTAAATCAATGAAAAGTTACTCAAATCATCAAAAAATGTGTAAAATTAATGATCATACAAGTCACAGAAAAGACTAAAAATGTGATTAAGAAGTGGCATCAGCAAGATGGAGGGCTAGAAAATCCTAACATTGATTTCTATTACAAAAACAATAAAACCCAATAAAAAAGCTCAGCGGAAGTCCTAGACTACAACAGTCCTAGGCTATAACTACAACAGCAAAAATCCTGTAGAGCTCAAAAACTGAAGATGGGCACGTAAAAAGTGCAGGAAACGCTTTATCTGAGTTATCCCATCTCACAGTTCAGAGCAGCTTGACTCCATGAGGGATCCTCTTGGAGGATTTCACCCCATAGAAAAAAGGAGAGCAGGAGAACCCCAGCAAGACTCACCATGGTGGCCATTTGCAGACTTGCTACTGAAGTTTCCCAGAATCTACATCAACGCTGATCCCAACTGATGGAGCTGCTTGGGATCCCCCCACTGCATCTACTTTCTGGAGCTGGTGAAATCTGCCAATGTGGTGAAACTTGCCACCACAGGACCAGCACATTTTTGGCTACTGAGGACCCCTTAGCCTGTGCTGATACTGACCTCACTTTAGAGAGCTGCACAGAGACTGTGCTGCTGTGTCTTCCCAGGAAGAGGTGACTGCACCCTCAATATGCAGACATCAGTACAAATTCACCAGAAAAATGAAAAAGCAAGGGAAGGTAACACTACCAAATAATATCCTAGTAACTGACCCTAAAGAAATGGAGATCTGTTAATTACTTGAAAAAATAATTCAAAATAATTACTTTAAGGAAGCTTAACGAGTTTCAAGATAACACTGGTAGACAACTCAGTGAACTTAGGAAACAACACATGAACAAAATGTGAAGTTCAACTAAGAGAAATAATAGAAAAGAAACAAAAATTCTGGAGCTGAAGAATACAGTAAATAAAAAATGTGATAAAAAACTTCAATGGCAGGCTCAGTCAGGCAGAAGAATCTGTGAACTTGAAGACATATTATGCAGGCAGAGGAGAAAAAAGAAGTTGGAGTGATAAAGAGTGAAGAAAGCCTATGAGAATTATAGGACAACCTTAGGAGAAACAATATTTACATTATGGGACTCCCAGAAGTAAAAGAGAGAAGCAGAAAACTTATCTAAAGAAATAATGACTGAAAACTTCCTAGATCCTGGGAGAGAGATGGCCATCTGGGTATACAAAGGTCGGAGATCTCCAGATACAACCCGAAGGAATCTTCATTGAAACACTTTAAATCAAGCTCTCAAAAATCAAGAACAAAAGGAAAAATTTCAAAGCAGCAAGAGAAGGCATTCAAAGGCATTATTGAATCCCAATAAGGTAATCAATAGATTTCTCAGTGGAAAGCTTACAGGCCAGGGGAGAGTGGGATGGTTTATTCAAAATACTCAAAGAAGAAAACTTCAACTAAGAATAGTTTACCCAGCAAAGCTGTTCTTCAGAAATGGAGAGACAACATTTATGAAAGTATAAAATTCACTGATGAAGGTAGATATATAGTCAAATTCAAAATATTCTAATACCACAATAGTGTGTAAATTGCTTTGAATCTAGCACATAGGTTAAAAGATAAAAGTGTTAGCAAGTATAGCTATATTTTGTTAATGGGCATATAATTAAAACATATAAATTGGGGCATCAATATTAATTGTGCATGGGGGGGCAAATAAATCTGTAGAACATTTTTGTGTCATTGAAGTGAAGTTGTTAGCTTCAAATAGAGAGTTATAAGTATAAGATGTATTATGAAAGTCTCACAGTAACCACAAAGCAAAAATCTATAAAGATACGTAAATAAAAAAGAGAAAAGAATCAAAACACACCACTACAAAAAGATCATCAACTCAGAAACGGAAAGAGAGGAAGAAAGCAATAAAGGAACTACAGTCAGAAAACAATGAACACAATGGTAATAATAAGTTCTTATCAGTATCATTACACATAACTTTAAATGTAAATAGCTTAAATTCTCCAATTAAAAGACATAGAGTGGCTGAATGGGTTAAAAAACAAGACCCAACTGTATATTGCCTATAAGAGACTCACTTCAGCTTAAAGGACACTCACAGGTTGAAAATGAAGGGATGGAAAAAGATATTTCATGCAAGTAGAAACCAAAAGAGAACATGGGTAGCTACATTTATATCAGACAAAAATTGTAACAAGAGACAAAGTCATTGTATAATGTTAAAGGAGTCAATTCATCAAGAAGGTGTAATAATTTTACCCAACATTGGAGCCCTTAGGAGTTATAGTACTTATTTAAAGTACTCATAGATCTGAAGGCAAAAATACACAGTGAAACAGTAATAGTAAAGAACTTCAATACTTTTAACAATGGATATGCCATCCAGACAGAAAATAAACAAGGAATCAACAGAAAACCAACTTGAGCCCCATACTTTAGACCAAATGGACCTAACAGACATATGTAGAACATTCCATCCAACAACAACAGGTTACATATTCTTCTCAAGTCCACATAGCACATTCTGTAGGATAGATCATATGTTTAGTCACAAAATAAGTCTTAATAAATATAAGAATATTGAAATCATATCAAGTATTTTCTCCAACTGCAATGGTATGAAACTAGAAATCAGTAACAGGAGTAAAACTGGAAAATTCACAAGTGTGTGGAAATTTAAACACATTTCTGAAAAACCCATGGGTCAAAGAAGAAATCAAGAAATAAAAAATTATCATGACACAAATGAAAATGGAAGCATACCATACCAAAACATGGGAATCAGCAAAAGCAGTTCTAAGAGGGAAGTTTATGGCAATAAATGCCTACAGTAAGAAAAAAGAAAGATCTTGAGGAGGAAGGAAGATGGCAGCAGGGTAGGAGGACCCTAGGCTCACCTTGTCCCACCAATACAACTAGATAACTATCAAATTATCCTAAATACCCCAGAAATTGGCCTGAAGACTGGCAGAACAAAGTCTACACCTAAAGACAGAGAAGAGGCCACATCAAAGAAGGCAGGAAGTGTGGAGATGCAGTTTGAGAGGAACATCATGGCCACTGTGGTGGGGAGGGAGCTGTGGTTGTGGAGAAGGACAAGATACAGACTAGCACACAGGGGAGTGCTCAGGGAAAATTAATACCAATAGCCATTGGCTTGGAAAGTGAGAGGGGCTGGATTTCATGAGCTCTTGTGACCAGGGCTTATAGCTGGAGTTTTAAAGTAGGAGTTTAAAAGTAGAATGTTTGCCTCTGGGAGAGCAAGGCTTGTTTCTCAGGACAGGTCATTATAGGCTTTTTTTTTTTTTTTTCCTTCCAGGAAAATGGATACTCTTTATTTTATTTATTTATTTCTTAAAAAAATTTTTTTAAAATGTCTTATTTATTTTTGAGACAGAGAGAGACAGAGCATGAGCAGGGGAGGGGCAGAGAGAGAGGGAGACACAGAATCTGAAGCAGGTTCCAGGCTCTGAGCTGTCAGCACAGAGCCTGATGTGGGGCTCGAACTCATGAACTGTGAGATCACGACCTGAGCCAAAATCAGACACTTAACCAACTGAGCCACCCAGGCGCCCCAGGAAGGTGGATACTCTTTAGAACAAGAGGAGAAATTTCTACTAGTAAGGTAGGCTCAGTAAAATTTGGGGTTAAAAATCTTCAGCACAAGTGGAATCTACCCAGATGTCTCTGTTGTAATTTTCAGTGTTGCACTCATTCTCATTCAATACCAAAAATGTTACATAAGAGACTCTTCAAGAATTTGAATTTAATTTGTATTATAATTCAACCAATTGCAGGAGTAGATTTTGGGTTTTTCAGCCATCTCATCCTGCAGATGCAAAATGTAAGGGATAGTTCTGGGCATATATGGAAGTCCTGAAAGACATGAGTTTTTTTTCCCCCATCAAAACTCTGCATTGCAGTTAAGAGTAGCTACCACACCCCACAGCCTTATATTCTTTTTTTCGACTATAATGTTCTACTGTACCAAGAACTTGGTCATTTAACCCTAATACCACCAACACACATAACCCCAAGTGTTTGGATTTGCCACTGGAATGAATAGACACTCTTCTGTTTCTAGTGCCTTTAAATCTGATCATAGCAGAGAACTATTCTAGATTCCCATCTTTCAGATTTTGTTCTCCTAGAACTGCTAGCGGTACTAAAGACAATGTCAGTCTAGATTCAGCCAGGAAACAGTAAACTAGCAGTAATTAATAGCAATAATACAAGTATTACAAGAATGAGGGGTTTAATTGAGAGTAGGGTTTATGCAAATATGGTGGGATTGTGGAATTGGTGATTTGGCACAGGCAGTCAGAGGATGAGAGAAAGTCATCAGTTACTGCATCCTGAAGTACTAGAGGAGGTGGGAATGTCCGAGAAGTCATGAGTATTTGGTCACCAAAGTGGGACCATTTAGTAGGAGTTAGGTAGGTAGCAGGAAGATCTGTAAAGCTGCCACATCACTCAGTGATGATGTCTGATGCCAACATGAGAGACCACCATAGTCTTCTAAGAATAATGGCTTTCACTGTCCTTCTTCGTTTTAATCTTCTACCAATTTCTCTCACTGGTAAGTCATCAAACTTTAAATTTTTTTTTTCTTTCAACGTTTATTTATTTTTGGGACAGAGAGAGACAGAGCATGAACGGGGGAGGGGCAGAGAGAGAGGGAGACACAGAATCGGAAACAGGCTCCAGCCTCTGAGCCATCAGCCCAGAGCCCGACGCGGGGCTCGAACTCACGGACCGCGAGATCGTGACCTGGCTGAAGTCGGACGTTTAACCGACTGCGCCACCCAGGCACCCCAAGTCATCAAACTTTAAACTGGAACTATTCAAACAAGGTGATTCTAGGAAGCCTAAGTATAAGACTTAGCTAAAAGTGGAGAGCCACTCTTCACAGTCCCTTATATGACCTTGCCAAGAAGTTCATTTTTTCTTTTGGAGATGTATCAAGGTCTTTAGACCTCTCTTTGTAGAGGCCTTCCAAATTCAGAATCCAATCTTACTGGGAGCTGGGACAAAAACCCTGACAGTGAGAACTCGACCAGGGCTTTGATGATTCTATCAACCATCTACATTAAAAAAAAAAATTTTTTTTAATCTTTATTTATTTTGAGTGAGAGACAGAGTGAGCAGGGGAGGAGCAGAGAGAGAGGGAGACACAGAATCCGAAGCAGGTTCCAGGCCCTGAGCTGTCAGCACAGAGCCCGACGCAGGGCTCAAACTCATGAACCATGAGATCATGACCTAAGCCGAAGTCAGACACTCAACCGACTGAGCCACCCCGGCACCCAACCATCTACATTTTTAAACATATCCTTCAGGAATGCAAGTGGTCAGAGGAAAAATGTACTCTCTGTGAGGAATCCTCGGTGAATTCCTGCCCTCAATGAACTTACCCCTCTAATGGAGAAGCATAGTATAGCATCATAAATCAAGGATTCTGGAAACAAGTACAGATCAAAACATTTCACATTTGAGTGAAGCCAAAAAAGACATTGTGGAAGTGGTGTGCTGGATTTCATTTGTACCAGTGTTTATAAGAACTAATCATTAAATGTTTAGGAATTTTGCATGCTGGTTGACATCACCAACCTGAGCTTGGCATTGGTGACAGTATTTATGAAAATTGGGAAATACTATAAATCAGAATATTTTTTCCTCTGAAAATCCTGTTGTTAAATATTTACCAGCAAACCACTGCACACAGAGTATCCTAATACTCTCTTTCCAGCTCCAAATTCTAGGTAGGATTAAGGAACTCTAGTAGTACATTTCTGATTATATTTAAATTTTATTATCCTTTGAAGTCAGTAATACTGATCTGATGTTGGAGCAATTAACAATTGTAGTTGATTAATATGAAAAGGTCATTTTATAAAGAAATTAAGATTAAATTCTCTGTGGATGGCAGAGACAGGTTGCACCAAAATAGGGAATTAATTGAAACCATTCAGAAAGATAGCTAGGTAATAACTAGTTTTTTAAACTATATTTTGTAAATTAAAACACGGTTTCATGTTATGATCCTTGCATTGATTTTGAAAACATACTAGGATAACTATACATTGTATATGTACAATGCGGGCAATTTCATGTTAAATCGATTTGTCAGTGCTGACGGATCTTTCATAGAATGCTTTTGTCAATACAAAACCTAATTTAAAAATGAATAATTAGTTAATTAACCTTACATTTTTTAGGCAGCCTGTTTATTTTGTATGATTGAACTCCCTTAGCAGTTTGCTGAAAGGTAGGTAATTTTTCAGTTGGCTATATACAGTTAAAACTAAAATGAAAGAAATACTGAATTTGGGTGAATGCTTTTCCATGTGTTTTAACGGCTTTATTGGAGTATAATTTTTACAAACCATTAGCATTGTAAGTTTACAATGCAATGACATTTAGTAAATTTACAAAAGTATACAATCATCACAACAATCCAATTATATGGCATTTCTACCATACAAAAAAATGTCTTTGAGTTTGTTTTTCATCAGTCCCTATTCCCAACCCCAGGCAACCATTGATCTGTTTTCTGTATTTCTAAATTTGTCGATTCTGAACATTTAAAATAAATGTTCATAAAATCATACAATATGTGGCTATTTGCATCTGGCTTCTTACACATAGTGTAATGTTTTGGTGATTCATCTATTTACAGCATGTATCAATTTTTTGTTCCCTTTTATTGCTGGGTAGTATTCTATTGAATGGATCTACCACAATTTATCCATTCGGCAGTTGACAGATATTTGCATTAAGCATTAGTTTTAGCTGATATGGATAATATTGCAATGAAAATACAGTGTTTATATGGACATATGTTTTAATTTTACTTGGGTAGATTGCTAGAGAGTAGAATTGTGATGTTTCATAAGTTAACATTTTCAGAAACTAACAAACTTCTCCAAGGTGGCTGTATCATTTTACATTCCCACCAGTAATGTAAGAGGAAGATTCCAGTTACTCCATATCCACAGCAACACTTAGTAGTTTTTGTCTTATTGATTATAGTCATTTTAGTGAAATCTCTAACAAAAATGTGCAAGATTTGCGCACTGAGAACTACAAAATACATAGCTGCAAACCACAAATTGTGATATGTTATATTTTCATTTCAACTTAGTTTAAAATACTTTCTAATTTTTTTTCAATTTCTTTTTTGGCTCCTTTAGAAGCTTTTTTTTTTTTTTTTAAGTTTCCATGTATTTGGAGTGTTTTCCAGGTATCTGTTATTGATTTCCAGTTACATTTAATTGTGGTCAGAAAACATACTTAGTATACTTACATGATTATCTTTAAAAAAAATTATATTGAACCTCGTTTTGTAGTCCAGTGTGTGGTTTCTCCTGGAGAATTTTTCTTGTGCACTGAAAAAGATTCTGCAGTCCTTATTTGCAGTGTCCTATATGTTACAATGAGATTTAATTGGTTGAAAGAATTGTTTGAGTCTTATATATACTTGCTGCATTTTTTTGAGTTGTTCTATTAGTTATTGATACTGAGATATTGGAATCTCTACTACTTTTTTAAAAAAATGTTTATTTATTTATTTATTTTTGAGAGAGAGAAAGAGAGAGAAAGCAAGCAGGGGAGGGGCAGCGACTGAGGGAGACAGAATCCCAAGCAAGCTGTCAGTGCAGAGCCCAATGTGGGGCTCAAACTCAACGTACTGTGAAATCATGACCTGAACCAAAACCAAGAGTTGTCCGCTTAACTGACTGAGCCACTCAGGTGCCCCTCTAACTTTTGAAATGTCTATTTCTTTTCTTCTTCAAAAATTTTCATGTTTATTTATTTATTTTTAGAGTGAGAGAGAGGGCACGTGCATGAGCTGGGGAGAGGCAGAGAGAGAGAGAGAGAGAGAGAGAGACAGAGGGAGGGAGAGGGAGAGAGAGAATCCCAAACAGGCTCTGTACTGTCAGCACAGAGCCCAATGTGGGGCTCAATCCCATGAACCATAAGATCATGACCTGAGCTGAAATCAAGAGTCAGAAGCTTTAACTGAGTGAACTATTCAGGTGCCCCTGAAATGTCCATTTCTGTTTCAGTTCTGTCAGTATCTGCTTTATTTAGATAGAATTTCTGTTGTTAGGCATACATTCATTTATATGTATGTATCTTGCTGTCGTATTGACCCTTTTCTCATCATGAAGTACCCCTCAGTGTTTCATTTTGAAATATGTTTTATCTGATAATCATGTAGCTACTCCAGCTCTCTTATGGTTGCTGCTTGCATGATGTCATTTTTTTCAACCTTTTACTCTCCACCTGTTTGTATCTTTGAATTGAGTGTGTGTCACTTACAGACAACATATGTTGGATCTTACTCTTAATCCAGTTTTACAGTCTCTGCCTTTTGAGTAGGGTGTTTAATCTATTCAAACTTAATGTTATTATTGATTTGATTGGATTTCTGTCTGCCATTTTGTTATTTGTTTTGTATTGATCTGTTGTTGTTCTAGTCTTTCTTTTATGTATTCTTCGTGTTAGGCAAATATTTTTTTAATGTTTTTACTAATTACTCTTGATTTTTTTACTATATTATTTTGACTCACCTGCTTACTGATTGCTCTAGGGACTGTGGTGTGCATCATTACTTATCAAAATCTAATACAGAATAATACTAAGTTAATTCAGATAAAAAATGGACACTTAGTTCCAAGATATATGCCTCCCCCCACCTTTCAGCTATTGTTGTGAAATGTAGAATATCATCAATATGTATTAAAAACCCAATAATATAGCTCCACATTTATTACATCTCTTATGTTTTAAAGAAGTTAAGAGAAATAAGAAAAATCTATTTGTAGAGGCCTTCATTACAACCAACATATTTAAGATTCTAGTATCTTCATTTCTTCCTGTGTAAGTTACCATCTCATGTCACTTACATCATCTGTAAGGATTTACTTTAGTATTTCTCGTAAACCAGGTTTGCTAGCAACAAATTATCTTAGTGTGCTTATTTGGGAGTATCTTTATTTTGCGTTCACTTTTGAGAGTAGTTTTGCTATATAGAATTCTTGTTTGACAGTTTTTCCCTGTTTAGCATTTAAAAAAATAATCATTTTATTGATATACACATACCATAAAGTGCATCATCTTCAATTCAGTGGTTTTTAGTATATTCATAAATTTGTGACTTAATCACCACTATCTAATTAAAGAAAGTTTTAAACACCTGAAAAGAAGCTCCATACTCATCAGCAGTCACTGCCCCTTATCCCCTTCCCTCCTCTCTGGCAACCATTAATCTACTTTCTATATTTGTAGATTTGCCTATTCTGGATAGTTCATGTAAATACAACAATACAATGTATGGCCTTTTGTGACTGCATTCTTTCCCTTGCTATGTTTTCAAGTTTTATCCATTTCATGGCATATATAAGAATTTTATTCCTTTTTATAGCTGAATAATAGTCTGTTTGAGTAGAAGACATTTTGTTTATCCATTTATCTGTTGAGGGAAATTTTGTTGTTTCTCGATTTTGAATAGTATGGACAATGCTGCTCTGAATATTCATGTAAAAGTTTTTGTGTGGACGTATGTTTTCATTTTTCCCGGGTATCTACCTGGGACTGGAATTGCTGTGTCTAACGGAAACTGTATGCTTAGCTTTTTGAGGAACTACAGACTACATTCCGGAAGTGTGCCTCTCTCTCAGCACTTTGAATATATCATTCCACTGTCTTTGACCTCCATTATTTCTGATAAGAAGTCAGTTTTCAGTTGGTTTTTTCTTTATGTTTCCAAGACTTTTTCTTTGTTTTTGACTTTACAAAGTTTGACTATGATGTGTCTAGGAGTGAATTTCTTGGTGTTTCTCCTACTTGGGTTTCATGGACTTTCTTGGACGTATGTATTCAAGATGTAATGTTTTTTTTTTTCATAATATTTGGAAAGTTTTCTGCCATTATTTCTTCAAAAACTTTTTTTGTGTCCTATGTCCTCTACTCTGGAACTCCCATTAAATGTATGTTGATACGCTTGTTATTGTCCCATACATCTGACCACTGACTTCATTTTTTTTTTTCAGTCTTTCTCTCTGTTCCTCTGGTCAACTATTTCTGTGATCCAGCTTCAAGCCTACTGATTGATTTTCCATTTCAGATTTACTGTTGAGCTCAGTTATTGTAATTTTTGACTTTTGAATTTTCATTTGGTTCTTTTTGCATAGTTTGTGTTTCTTTTTTAAGATTACCACGATGAGATGAATTATTGTCATCATGTTTTATTTAAACATAATTTTCTTTAACTTTTAAATATATTTGGGGCGTCTGGGTGGCGCAGTCGGTTAAGCGTCCGACTTCAGCCAGGTCACGATCTCGCGGTCCGTGAGTTCGAGCCCCGCGTCAGGCTCTTGCGCTGATGGCTCAGAGCCTGGAGCCTGTTTCCGATTCTGTGTCTCCCTCTCTCTCTGCCCCTCCCCCGTTCATGCTCTGTCTCTCTCTGTCCCAAAAATAAATAAACGTTGAAAAAAAAATTTAAATATATTTGTAATATCTGCTTTGATATCTTTGTTACATGGAAGATCTGGAACCACTTGGAGTTAATTTCTATTCAGTGCTTTCCCCCCTCAGTATCAGTAACCCTCTCCTGTTTCTTTGCTTCACTCATAATTTTTGTTAAAACCTGGAAATCTTAGGCAATATATCGTATCATCTGGATTCTGGGGTTTTTATCTGTGTTGATTTTTGATTCAGTAAAATGATTGTCTCTTGCTTATTATCCTTTTTCTTCTAGGTATGAAGATTTCGTACATTCAAGATAATGTATGTAATACATATGGAGTTTGTGGAGCATAGTAACAACTTAAATAGGATGTTTCTAATCCTGCTGAACCTACATGTGTACTTCTCCCAGATGATACCCCAGTGTATTCCTAACCCTTCATGTAGCTTCAATCATATACAAAATTTTCTTGATTTTCTTTAGTTTTGCCATATACATACGCATTTGTAAAATATATACCTTTTATTTAGTTTTTTGCCTTATAAAAATGGTGTCATGATGTTTATTGTCACCTGCAGCTGTCTTTTTTCTCAGGCAAAATTGTCATTCTAATGTTTATCTCTGTTAATATATTTGGTTGTTCTGTACTTATATCACTGTTAGGTAGTGTTCCACAACCCTCCTCTTTGATTCTCTTTTGATTGACATGACTGTTTAAAAATGTTTGCAGTTGTGAACAATGCTTCTTTGAATATTCTTTTCTGTGTGTGTGTGTGTGTGTGTGTGTGTGTGTCTCATTATACACATGTGCAAATATTTCTTTATAAACCTAAACTTTTGCTTGATCATTAGGTAGGGACAAGTGCTGCTTTATAAGATAAACCACCCCCCCCAAAGTGGTTGTACTTGTTTAATCTCCTAGCCTCAGTACATGAGAATTCATATTTCATATTCATATTCATACTTGATATTTTTGGTTTGTATTTCTAGTAGGCATGCTAAAGCTCTTGGACATTTTCCTTCAGACTTTCCGTTTCATATCATTGGTCATTACTGTCTTATAACCTTATGCATTTACACCCCTCACTTGCAAGGATAATGTAAGAACAGCATCTGTATTTTTCTATGTTGTCTAGCATGGTAACTACCATCCACATGTGACTATTTACTTTCTCAGTTGCACTAACCACATTTCATTTAAAAAAAAAATTAATTCGTTAATGTACAGTGCAATATTGGTTTCAGAAGTAGAATTCAGGGGCGCCTGGGTGGCTCAGTCGGTTAAGCATCTGACTTCAGCTCAGGTCATGATCTCACAGTCCTTGAGTTTGAGCCCCGCGTCGGGCTCTGTGCTGACAGCTCGGAGCCTTGAGCCTGCTTCGGTTTCCGTGTCTCCCTTTCTCTAACCCTCCCCCGTTCATGCTCTATCTTTCTCTGTCTCATAAATAAACATTAAAAAAAAGAAGTAGAATTCAGTGATTCATCACTTATATACAACACCTAGTGCTCATCACAAGTGCCCTGCTTGATACCCATCACCCATTTAGCCCATCTCCCACCCACTTCCCTCCATCAACCCAACTTCTTGATGAAGTCCCCAAAGTTCATGTTTGCTTTTGTTTCCCTTGCCTTCAGTGACATGTCTTTAAGAAGTTGCTCAGCAAAGAGGTTGCTGCATGTGTTCTCCTCTAGGATTCTGATGTTTTCTTGTCCCGTATTTAGGTCTTTCATCCATTTTGAATTTCTTTCAAAATATATGGTGTATGGTGTAAGAAAGTGGTCCAGTTTTATTCTTCTGCGTGTTGTCGTCCAGTTTTCCCAGAACTATTTGTTGAAGAGACTGTCTTTTTTCCATTGGATATTCTTTCCTGCTTTGTCAAAGATTAGTTGACCATATAGTTGTGGCTTCATTTCTGGGTTTTCTATTCTGTTCCATTGATCTTTGTGTCTGTTTTTGTGCCAGTACCATACTATCTTGATGACTACAGCTTTGTGGTATAGCTTGAAATCCAGAATTGTGATGCCTCCAGTTTTGTTTTTCTTCTTCAGGATTGCTTTGGCTATTCGGGGTCTTTTGTGGTTCCATACAAATTTTAAAATCATTTGTTCTAGCTCTATGACATATGCTAGTAGTATTTTGATAGGGATTACATTAAATGTATAGATTGCTTTGGGTAGTATAGACATTTTAACAGTGTTTGTTCTTCCAATCCATGAGCATGGAATGTTTTTCCGTTTCTTTATGTCCTCTTCGGTCACTTTCATTAAGTGTTCTATAGTTTTTAGAGTACAGATCTTTTTACCTCTTTGGTTACGTTTATTCCTACAGTATCTTACTGTTTTTGGTGCAGTTGCAAATGGGATAAATTCCTTGATTTCTTTTTCTGCTGCTTCATTTTGGTGTATGGAAATGCAGCTGATGTCTGCACATTAATTTTATATCCTGTGACTTTGCTGAATTCATGTATTAGTTCTAACAGTGTTATGGTGGAGGCTTTTGGGTTTTCTACATAGAGTATCATGTCATCAGCAAATAGTGAAACTTTGACTTCCTCCTTGCCTGTTTGGATGCCTGATTGTCTGATTGCTGAGGCTAAGACATCTAGTACTTTGTTAAATAGTAATGATAAGAGTGGACATCCTCAGCTTGTTCCTGACGTAGGGGAAAGCCTCTCTGTTTTTCTCCAGAGGATGATATTAGCTGTGGGTCTTTCATATATGGCCTTTATGATGTTGAGGTATGTTCCATCTATCCCTACTTTGTTGAAGGTTTTTGTCAAGAAAGGATGCTGTATTTTGTCAAGTGCTTTTTCTGCATCTATTGAGAGGATCATATGGTTCTTTTCTTTTATTAATGTGGTATATCACATTGATTGATTTGCAAATACTGAACCAGCCTGACAGCCTAGGATTAAATTTCACTTGATCATGGTGAATAATTCCTTTAATGTACTGTTGAATTAAATTTGCTAGTATTTTGTTGAGAATTTTTGCATCCAGATTCATCAGGAATATTGGCCTGTAATTCTCCTTTTTTTTTTTTTATTTTTTTTCAATGTTTATTTATTTTTGGGACAGAGAGAGACAGAGCATGAACGGGCGAGGGGCAGAGAGAGAGGGAGACACAGAATCGGAAACAGGCTCCAGGCTCTGAGCCATCAGCCCAGAGCCCGACGTGGGGCTTGAACTCACGACCACGAGATCGTGACCTGGCTGAAGTCGGATGCTTAACCGACTGCGCCACCCAGGCGCCCCTGTAATTCTCCTTTTTAATGCAGTGTTTGTCTGGTTTTGGAAGCAAGGTGAGGCTGGCTACATAGAATGAGTTTGGAAGTTTTCCTTCCATTTCTATTTTCTGGAACAGTTTGAGAAGAATGGATATTAACTCTTCTTTAAATGTCTGGTAGAATTCCCCTGGCGAGCCATTTGGCTCAGGACTCTTATTTGTTGGGAGATTTTTGATTACCGATTCAGTGTCTTTACTGGTTATGGGTCTGTTCAAATTTTCTGTTTCTTTCTGCTTCAGCTTTGGTAGTTTGTGAGTTTCGAGGAATTTGTCCATTTCTTCCAGATTGCCCAGTTTGTGGGTATATATATATATATATATATATATATATATATATATATATATTTTATAATATAATTGTTTTTTTAATGTTTATTTATTTTTGATAGAGAGAGAGAGAAAGAGAGAGAGACAGAGTGCAAGTGAGGGAGGGGTAGAGGAAGAGGGAGACACAGAATCTGAAGCAGGCTCCAGGCTCTGAACTGTCAGCCCAGAACCCGACACGGAGCTCAAACTCAAACTGTGAGATCATGACCTGAGCCAAAGTCAGACATTTAACTGACTGAGCCACCTAGGTGCCCCTCTCTTCTAATTGTTTGTATTTCTGTGATGTTGGTGGTGATTTCTCCTCTTTTATTCATGATTTTATCTTTTGGGCCCTTTTTCTTTTCTTTTTGATAAATCTAGCTAGGGGTTTATTTCTTTTCCTTTTTTTTTTAATGTTTGTTTTTGAGAGAGAGAGAGGGAGAGAAAGAGAAGGAGAGAGAGGAAGCACAGGAGGGGCAGAGAGAGAGAGAGGGAGACAGAGAATTGAAGCAGGATCTGGGCTCTGAGCTGTCAGCACAGAGCCCGATGCATGGCTCAAACTCCTGAACGGTGAGATCATGACCTGAGCCAAAGTCAGACCCTTAACCAGCTGAGCCACCCAGGTGCCCCTGTCTATTTTGTTAATTCTTTCAGTGAACCAGCTCCTTAGTTTCATTGATCTGTTCCACTGTTTTTGTTTGTTTCTATATTATTTATTTCTGCTCTAATCTTTATTATTTCTCTTCTGTTGGCTTTAGGCTTTACTTGCTGTTCCTTTTGTAGCTCCTTTAGGTGTAAGGTTAGGCTGTATATTTGGAACCTTTCTTGCTTCTTGAGATAGGCCTGAATTGCAATATACTGTCTTAGGATTGTCTTTGCTGCATCCTAAAGGTTTTGGATTGTTGTGTTTCATTTTCATTTGCTTGTATGTATTTTTTTAAATTTCTTCTTGAATTTTCCGGTTATCCCATTCATTCTTTAATAGGATATTCTTCTTTTTTTTTTTTTTTTTTTTTTTTTTTTAGTATATGTGCTGCCAAAGCGAGCACTAATAGAATATTCTTTAATCTCCATGTGTTTGAGGGCTTTCCAGATTTTTTCTTGCGGTTGACTTCAAGTTTTATAGCATTGTAATCTGAAAATACGCATGGTATGATTGCGATCTTTTTGTACTTGTCGAGGCCTGTGCATTAGCCACATTTCAAATGCTCAGTAGTCACATGTGGCATGAAGCTACTATCTTAGATATCACAGACATAGAACATTTTCATAATCATAGAATGTTCTGTTTGGCAGAAGTGGTTTAGACCAATCTGCCTTCCCTGAGATTTAGTTAGGACTGGATTCCTGAGTAAAACTGGGGTTCTGAAAATAGGAGTGAATACATGCTTGACTTTCAAGGAAAATAGTGTCTGCTACACGTGCTTACTTATACGGCCAGCAAAGTACAAAATATAAGTGTTTGCATGTAGATTAACAAAGAGAGCACTCTGCTGGGCTCATCTCTTAAGCTGTGAAAGATCACGGTTCCTACATCTATTGCAGGTGCCTAAGTTATAATTTTGTTGTCAATTGCAAAGATTTAGTTGAGGTGATTAAAGACATTTTGTTGACTTCTCTCAACAAAACTGGGAATAATAAGGTGGATAGAGTGTCTCTGTAGTTAGCTGAAATTCACTGAAATTATCAGGAGTGGTGAGTTGGATGAAATAAGCATTCAGAATACTTTGTTGGCATAGAGTGCCATACGGAAGGAAAATTACAGCACCGTGCAAACCTTCTGAGACTTTTTTCTCCCCCTCACTTTCCACCATGGGAAACTTATTCATCAGAGGTCAGTGTGAACAGGAGAGAATTAAAAAAACGTACTTGATAGATCTGAGGCAGAAGGGTGTTAGAGAAGAATGGAATCACAATTTCCCGTAAGAAGAATAATTGGCTACTCCAGGGTTACATTGTGTTCATCCTCTCATTGACATCAAAGCAGAGAAATTAGATTGTCTTTTGGTCCATTGCCCTGTTCCATAATCCAAGAGGGTGAGTGCCCACTAGTTATTTTAGATATTCAAAAAGGCATACCAAAGTTTTCAATTCTAAGGCAATTAAGCCTCTATTTAAGTTGAATGGGCTATTTGAAACATGCTAAAATTAGAAAACATCAAATAATTAAAAGAAAAGTCTAAATTGTGTAGTACTGACTGTAAAAGAAACCAGATCATTAAAAGGTCAATGGGGTTGCTGACAGCACAATGATATAATGCGGCCTGTCTACCAGCACCATTAAATACTCAGGGGAGCAAAACTCCTTTGAGGGAAGCACATGAAGACAGTAGATCACAGCCAGTCCTGAAACTGCAGCTGCTTTCAGTCTTCTAGAAGCTTTGAAGTTACCTTTGATTTTTTTTTTAAATCTTCCTTTTATTCTGTTTTTTTTTTTTTTTTTTTTGTTCATAAAATCTCTGGTATTCATCCTCTTTGTTTGGTCCAGGTTCTCCAGAGAAACAGAATTAATAAGATATATATACAGAGAGAGAGAGAGGGGGAGATTTTAAGAAATTGGTTCACATGATGGTGGGGATTGGTAATCCAAAATCTGTAGGGCAGGCCAACGGACTGAAAATTTGGGTCAGGTTGCAGTCCTGAGTCTGAATTCCACAGGTCACCAGGCTGGAAATTCAGGCAGGTCTTCTTTGGAGCATTGTTGAGGAGAATTCCTTCTTCTTTGGAAATCTCAGCTTTTGCTCTAAAGGCCTTCAACTGACTGGATGAGGCTCACCCACATTCTGGAGGGCGATCTGCTTTCCTCAAAGCCTACTGAGCACATCTGAAAACACCTTAATGGCAACATCTAGACTGATATTTGACCAAATTTTTGGGTATCGTAGCCTTGCCAAGTTAACACATAAAATTAACCATCGCATGTTCCTGTTTATGTATCTGCCTTAAACCTATGCTCTTATAACCTCATGCCTGAAATGATTGAAGCGGACCCACATTGACCCTAAGCTAGGCTTCCAAGTTTCTCCATTCTTCAGTTTACCTTTCTTATCCTATTGTCATATTCCTAGAACAATTTTTTCCCTGAAGTTCTCCATTATGTTATCGAGCCTATCAGACTACACTGATTTCCACTTACTTTCTGACTCTTTATTCCATTCATAATGTTCTTCTCACTCTTCTCCACATGAATGGCTCATTCTGTGCTCATCATATCATAGTTGGGCTATTATGTTCCCTCCTTTAATTTTCTAAGACTCTCCCTATCATGGGTCCAAATTACATTTGCTCCAGTTTCCACGAGAACCTCATCTCTGGAGCATTTATGCTATCTATCGCCAGTAGCTTATGGGTTAGCAGTTAGTTGTTCTCTAGTTGTTTAATGTGTGTTATCTTTATCTTAATCAAATTGTAAGGTACTTGAACTAGGGACTTGAATGTGTTGGCGTTTCTCTTGTATGCACCACTTCCCCTAGAACAATGCTAGCCAGTGGTTGCAAGAAGAAGATGATTTGGCCATTCATTGATTATGGCAAAAAAAAAAAAAAAAAAAAAAAGAAAGTAGAACATTGTGCAATTCAAACTTAAACAATGCATGGAAGCTGCAGTTGGGAACTAGAGTAATACAGCATTCTGGGCCCTCCCTTTGAACTACTAAATTAGAACTTCTGAGGATGAGCGTAGGACCCTATATTTTTACAGAGCTCTCCAAGGTGATTTTTGATTTTACAAGTCTGAACACTGGTATTCAGCAATTACTATGTAGACCTCGTCCTGTGTGGGAGCACCCCATGAATTCACAAAAGAGTTCAGTGTATTTTTCCTTCAGATGGCGCTCAAGTATGTCTGCATTGTCACTGCCTTGCATAAGACTCTCCTTACTTTCTTACCTGGATCATAGAAGTTTCCTCAACTCTTCCATGCACTTCCCACCAGGTTCCTCTCCAATATTGCCTCCATATTGTTTGGAGTGTGTATGCTCAAAATTTGCAAATCTGATTGTGCTATTTAAGCATAAGATGCTTCATGATTTCCCCCGTTCAGGATGAAGTTCAATCTTGTTTACATGGTTTATAAAGCTGTTCAAGATCTATCTGCCCACCTTTATAGCCTAGGCTTCTTCCGCTGCCCCCATCCATACTATGTGACTCAAAACAGTCTTGTCCCCTCTTTGAGTCTTTGTCTTTGTACATGCAAAGAATTATATACCATAATTCATGCCATTTGTCCAAGTAGTACTTATTAATTAATCTGTAATGTCAGCATTGATAGACACTAAGGGTTCTGATATTAAAGATATATAATCCCTTTCCCATCTGAATGCTGCTGCCCTGTAGGAAGACAGATACTTAAAAAATCATTTAATGATAACAATTGTGGACTGAGAACATATTATTTACCAGGACTGGACTAAGCACTCGGCATGAATTATCACCTAATCTTCACAACCACACTATAGGGAGTGGAGCTAGAGTGCGGGTCTTTGGAATCGGGAGCCCACATACTTCACTGCTGTGTTCCTCTGTGGCTATGCTGACGGAGTTAAGAGGAACCACCATCAGTTTATAGGAAACTTCGTAAATTATTCATGGTATAGTCTCCTCGATTAATAGGAAAGAAAATTAAATGACATAAGACTAATACTTTTCTTTATACCTTCCTTACATTGCACTGGGACCGATATTTTTCTTACTTTTGTAGCAGCAGAAATTAACAAAGCACCTGTGATGTGGCAGGTACTAAATAAAAATGTGAAAGTTCCAGGTCCTTTTCTTCAGCTGCCTCAGGTCACTCTGCCAGCCCTCAACATGTAAACTCTGACAGAGCTGAGTCTGAGTCCTGGCTGTAGTCTTTCCTTAATCATTTGTTCTTAGAAAGTTATTTAACCTCTTCTTCCTTTTTTTTTTTTTTTTAAAGTTTATTTATTTATTTTGAGAGAGAGAGAGAGAGCATGAGCAGGGGAGGGGCAAAGAGAGAGGGAGAGAATCCCAAGCGGGCTCCACACTGTCATGAGATCTTGACTGGAGCCGACACCAAGAGTCAGACGCTTAACTGACTGAGTCACCCAGGTGCCCCTAACCTGTTCTTCCTAGTTTCCTTATCTGTAAAAGGAAAAGCACAATAGCTTGTAAGCCATGCTAAGCCTTAATGAAAGGTTTAAGTAGGAAAATGACATAATCAGAAGTGTGTTTTGGGGTCACTAGCTGGGGTAACTAACAGCTGTATGCAATCGTCTAAATAAAAGGTGTCAGTGTGCCAGATGCTGACGTTAGCAGAGGGTATGGGAAGAAGAAAACACACGTATTTATGTGCTAAATTCCTCTCACTCAAGTGACGAAAGAGGTTGGACTTGCTGTTCATAATTACATGGACCCTACCTGAACCCTACGTTTTGAACTTCTGCCCTATTATAATTCTGATTAATTTGAATCACTCTGAGTCTCAGTCTCCTGAATGAAAGTCTTGTATAATAGCCGAAATAGTTTCTTATGGAAGATTATATGAATCTTTAAGGGATGTGACTATTTAATGAATGGAACAAGATATATTATTTTAAGTGGTCTAAATCTTTTAAAGTAGAGAGTTGAGGAATAATCTAAAATTAAATAAACAAGAGATAGCAATGAAAGCATTTTATTAGACACCCAGAAGTAGCTAATGGAAGAAAGAAATAGAAATGTTTAAAATTGGCCTTTTTAAAGACCAGTCCCAGAAGGCAAGAAGATCACTGAGATTGAGGCTTCTGAGACCCAAGAGCTGGGGCTCTATTCTGATTCTTCCAGGCAGCTTGAGCAGGTTTTAAAAAGGGGGGTGCCTGGAACCCACTAAGCCACAAGGTGAAAACTAAGCTGCCTGTTGGAAAGGCACCGCCTCCAGACAGAGGTCCAGTACTTTGCAGGATGTCCAAGGAGAAATATCCCACAGTGAGAGAGCTCACCTACCCCTAGTCAGCAAGCAACCCTGTAAACTTCCAGCATTCTGCAACAGGATAGCTCCAAGCATAAATTTTATATCCATTAAAGCAATATGTATATCATCATTAAAATAGTCTAAACGTGAGGTGTTTAAAAAGTATGTCTGATTTAATATTCTTTGAAAATTAAATCGACTTGGTAGTGTGATTTAAAACTTTAATGTCATTTTTGACATATACTATGGAATAAATGAAAAATGGTGTATGCTTTACCTTGAATATTGAGTTCTTCTAATCAATAAAATTACTTTTCTTAATTACTCTGTTAAAAATTGCACTGTATGTTAATTTATTAATCTAATGGAAAATCAATAAAAACCAGATAATTGAGGATATGTGAAATTATAAACGAGAATTTGTGACTTCAAATAAGTGGAAGCTTATTTTGATTATAAACATGAGTGAGAAAGAGACTTAAAAATTAACTTGTCATGTCTGTAGTGCAGTATGATAGGCTTAATATTAACATGCTGAAATGTGATTGGGGTTTATTATGTTTATCAATAGTACACTCACTTTTAATGCAATTTATAGAAGACAGCCAGAGCAATGTTATTAAAATAAGAGAGAGGAAAATTACATTCTATATATATATATCAAAAGGCCAGCACTAGATTTGAAACTAATAACATTAGACACTTCTCCATAAGGGATTTTCACTGGCTAAGGTTTTTAGTAGAACAGCATTGTTATGGTTTGCTAATTACTGTTCAGGGCCATCTCTGCAGATCTCTTGGGCTAAAGATCAGAGCTTTCTTTTTTTAACTCTTTCCTTTCAGTCTTTTATTCAACATGCATAGCAATGTTAACATTAGAAAGATAGAGGCTTTTGTTATAAGAGACATATTTTACTGGTAATGTTTAAAAAACTCAGAGATCTCGGACTTTTGTAGTTTAATGTAAATCAAAATATGAGAATTCAGAGGAACTCTTCTTCAGGCATTGTGTGTTCGATACACCGGGTCAGACAAGAAAATATAGTCATGAAATTGAAACCGTACTCACACTTGTAATATCAACTGCAACACTTATATATGTATATCAACTGCAACAAAATTGATACCTGGGAGAATTATGAGCCCCCGATAAATTTGAGATATTGTGATAGACACTGGAGAGATAGCCGTGAAGAAGATACCCTTCTTGCCTCCAAAGGGCCCGTGGTCTGGTGGACAAAAAAAAGATATAAAAATAGAAAGTAATGTAATTAAACCAGACTATGTTTGTTAGGAAGTAAGCAGTGTGAAAATACATTTTTTTTTTAAAAAAATGAGACTATGGGAGGATGATGGGGGGAAACTTACAGGATCCCAACATTTCAAAGCAGGCATTAAAGACGAAAAAAAAAGGAAGGAATGTAACTCCTAAAAGAAAAAGAAAGCCAATATTTAATACATTTTGATTATACCTATCACAGAATACAGCCTATTTGATAGATTATCTTAAATTATTTATTAAATATTTGGACCGAAATGATAGAAACTTTGACAGTTTTGTGACATTGAGCAGACTGTCAAGAAAAGAAGGACTTATAAATAAGTAGTGTTGTTGCTACATCAAAACTTGGTGGAATTAAGATTTAATTTAGCATAGTATATGATTAATTAAATTGAATTAATTTTTTCTAGAATGAACAATTGAGTCTTTTAAATTAATCTTTTTTTTTTATTTATTTTTTTTTTTTTAATTTTTTTTTTTTTCAACGTTTATTTATTTTTGGGACAGAGAGAGACAGAGCATGAACGGGGGAGGGGCAGAGAGAGAGGGAGACACAGAACTGGAAACAGGCTCCAGGCTCTGAGCCATCAGCCCAGAGCCCGACGCGGGGCTTGAACTCACGGACTGCGAGATCGTGACCTGGCTGAAGTCGGACGCTTAACCGACTGCGCCACCCAGGCGCCCCTCTTTTAAATTAATCTTAAGTGTAGATGGAGTCATACTGTGATGTTGGCATTCAGTTTTGAGTCATCTTACATGGGCATCCTGTTTCTTCTACTAAATATATCTCTAAATTACAAATACAAATTTCCCACTATATTTAGTAGGGAATAGTTGATATGGGGACTTCTAAGTGAGTCAGATGTTTTGGACCTGTATCACGAGAGGGGAAAATTGATCTGCATCGGTGGTCACACTCAATAGCCAGATGAAAAATTGTAGTGTCCGATGATTGACCATCCAGAAATTTCAAGAAGGAATCTAAATGTGCATCTGTATTCTGAGGTGGTGGTTCTAGGTGACCTTGCGCCTTATGCTTAGATATTAATGAAGCATACTAAGGTAAACAGTAAACTGAGATTGGACAAGACAGAGGGGTGTCAAAGGAAGAATTAAGGGGTGGAGGAAAAAGTGGAGACAAGGAGAAAAATGTAAGTCTGTATTGTTACCTAGATTCCTCTCTGGTTCTAGGCCAGACTCTAGCTGATGGTTGATTCCCTTGAGAAGCAGAGGCTCTCATGTAGGAATAAAGTCAAAATAGTTTATACTGTGTTGTCTCCAAATTACTGGTAGTCAGATTATTGCCGGTTATTAGGGCCAGTGGGAAATGGACCTTCTGATCAGATTTGAGAGAATGCCTTACAGTGGCGTGCTACGAGCCTTTAGGCCACAAACTGTCTTTTGGGTTGGAGGACTGACAGTTTTATAGGACTGTTACTCTAAATCTTTGTACCCATGTGATAATTTCAACTACTTTGTGATTTCATTCTCTTTTTCTTTACTTAAATGTTGTAAGTTTGGGCATAGGAACCTTTGCTTCTAACATTTTAAACTGCCTATTGAGTTTGGTTAAATTATCTTGATTCACTTGAATTTTGTGCAACTCTAAAACATTAGAGAAATACAAATTTATTTTTTTTTTAATTTTTTTAATGTTTATTTATTTTTGAGACAGAGAGAGACAGAGCATGAACAGGGGAGGGGCAGAGAGAGAGGGAGACACAGAATCTGAAATGGGCTCCAGGCTCTGAGCTGTCAGCACAGAGCCCGACACGGGGCTCGAACTCACACACCGTGAGATCATGACCTGAGCCAAAGTCGGACGCTTAACCGACTGAGCCACCCAGGCGCCCCGAGAAATACAAATTTAAATGTAATATTTAAGATATACTTCATGAGTAATAAAGTAAATTTCTGATTGGGGTGCCTAGGTGGCTTAGTCAGGTGAGTGTCTGACTTTTTTGTTTGTTTGTTTGTGTAACTTTTTTTTTTTAATGTTTATTTATTTTTGAGAGAGAGAGCACAGATGGGGGAGGGACAGAAAGAGGGAGACACAGAATATGAAATAGGCTCCAGGTTCTGAGCTGTCAGCATACAGCCCAATATGGGGCTCAAACTCACAAACCGTGAGATCGTGACCTGAGCCAAGGTTTGGACACTAAACTGACTGAGCCACCCAGGCGCCCTGAGCGTCTGACTCTTGATTTCTGCTCAGGTCATGATCCCAGGTTGTGGGATTGAGCCCTGTGTCGGGATCTGCACTGAGTGTAGAGCCTGCTTAAGATTCTCTGTCTCTCTCTCTCCTTCTTTCCCTCTCTACCACTTGTGCTCTCTCTCTAAAAATAAATAAAAAATCCTAGAAAAATAAATGAATTTCTGATCTATTCATGGCTTATGATTATTTATTTCACCCATCTACTTTAGTAGGTCCACTATCTAGAGTTGCTGGCTTAGCCAGATAATTAAGGAATATAAATTATCCATTTGGCATATTTCCCTCCAATATAAGTGATATAAAATTGCATACTGACATTTAAATAGTAAGGTTACTTCATACTGATCATGGCAGAGATGTGCAAAGTCACATTAAAAAGATAAAAGAGCTCCAATAACTATAAGATTCAGTTATAGCCTAATGAATACATACAGATAAAGATTTGATCAGAAGGTGAGTTTATCCACATTACAGAATGGATGCTCAGAAGTTAAACACTGGCAGTGTCAGTAGAAGCTAGGTCTTGAGGTAGAAGAAGACGTGGCTCGTGAGTTGTCTGGTCTCACTGGCAGGCAGTTTATACTATGGTGATGAATATATTATTATCTTAGCTTGACCTGATTAAGCATCAGATATTCTAACTTTGCTTGATTGTACTCCTTGTTTACCAAGAAACTTGTTGGCAAATACATAGTTCCCCCAGATGTCCTCTATGGTTAAATGGACACAAGCAATACCTAGCCCATACACAATTACAAATTTATAAGTTGAAATTATAATAATATACAAACATAATATGTAATATAATAAAGATGATAAATGAGTCAATTTAGATTCTCCTTTTACCACAGTCTTAAAAACCAGCTTTATATTCATCCTCCTCTGGCCTGAGAGATGTAGCCCTCCTTAGAATGCTCTCAACTTCCTAAACCTGCAGAACTTAAAGCTTCATTTGAACCACGTTAATTACAATAAAACGAGTGTTCTACAGCGAAACCTCCAAGGAGAGAGTTCGCTTTTCCCTCCTTTTATTTTACTGTCTAAGAAAGCCATTCTACCTGTGGGACATACACTCATGTTATACTTTCTGGTAGATAGAAGTTCTTGGAGAACAGAAATTCTTCTTAATTAATCTCTGTAGTTCCCATTCCCCACAGTGAGTTATTCTTAGTGAATATATTCAGTGAATGAAAGGGAGAAGATAGGTAGTTTGCAGTTGTAGGTGTATGAGCTCATCCTGGTTCCCTCCCATGGCTACCAGATAGTCAGGTGTCTTCGTGGAAAGTAGTCAGTGTTCACTGCACTCAGTTTACCAAATTAGTCCTCACGTGGTATTCATCAACAACCCCACTACATTTCTCATTCGGAGGATGCCATTCTTCAGGTTTCTCTTGTTTACATTTTCTTCTTATGGATATGGATAATGCTTACAACAAACAAGCAAACAAACAAAAAAACCAAATAAGGAACAATTTTATTCCTTGGTCCTGGACCGTGGAGCTAACTCATGCCATCAAAACATTTATTGTCTCTTGAAAATGGTAGAAATCCTGCTGCCAGACTTTGGGATTTTATATAGTTCAACTTACAGTGGGTTTTTGGATGGCGCTCTCTCCCCATCATACCTATTAATAATTCCATCTCGAGTCAAGTCCCAGAAATTTTGCCAACTGCTTCTTTTGTTCCATAGACTTTAATTTTAGTTGTACTTTAATAGAAGATTGACAGAAAATTATTTTCTTAAAAAAAAATCTGTGTGCTGATAGATCTGAAAATTTGCCATAACTCTTTCAAAGCACACATTGCCTCAGAATATGAAGGAAGAAGTAGTTCATGGCTCATAAATGTGCACCTATTAAATTGATACTTTGAGTGACAGCTGAAGACTAAGGAGCTCAAGATCAAAAGTTTCCTTCCAAAGACAAATGTCACCCTGAAGCCAGCCGTAGAATTCCCAAAAGAATGTAGGAGGTGGATTTATTTTAGTCAGAGTAGCTGGTTTAGAAACAACTTTTGGCTTTGAAAATTTCTATTTCATTCTTCATCTTCTTTGGGAAAAAAAAGTATTTTGTCAGGGTCTTGATGATCAGTCACATTTTCATGGAATATTAGGGCTAAAATATTCTATATTCTTCATTTCATAGATAGGAAAGGTAAGCTGCAGCAAGTTAAATGATTTGTATTAAAGAGGACACTTTTTAAAAGAATTTTCTAGGGGCGCCTGGATGGCTCAGTCAGTTAAGCATTCGACTCTTGATTTCATCTCAGGTCATGATCTCATGGTTTGTGGGATCAAGCCCCATTTTGCGGTCTGCTCTGATAGCGTGGAGCCTGCTTGGGATTTTCCCTCTCCCTCTGTCTTTGGCACTCCCCCACTTGCTCTCTCTCTCTCCGTCTCAAATAAACTTAAAAATAAAAGAAAAGTAGAACTCTGTGTCCTAATAATCAGTGGATTAGGCTCCTACCTTGCTTTGGCTTTAGAGCTGTTTTGAGTCTATGGAGGTAATTTCTAAAAAAGGAATTAAAAAAAAAAGATGGTTGAAAGCTGCGATTTCTCTCCTCTTCCAGATTTGCTAACATTCCAACAGAGTGATCTCAGCACTGTTTATTGTTTAAAAGACCCCTTGTTGTTGACATTTTTGCTTTGTTGAGATAGTCATTTTCTGAACCAAAATAGAATAAAATTGGAGATCTACATTGCATACACTTATGTGTGTAAGTA
Source organism: Lynx rufus (assembly GCF_022079265.1). Lineage (NCBI taxonomy): Eukaryota > Metazoa > Chordata > Mammalia > Carnivora > Felidae > Lynx > Lynx rufus. The sequence continues at coordinate 35,352,248 of NW_025814829.1, read as the reverse complement.
ACATTTTGGAGTCTTTCTGAAAAGGCTGTTTTTAAGTGTTTTGCAAGAAGTCAGAATGGTCATGAAGGCAAGTTGGTAATCAGATGGTGTATTCATGGAGACCAGTAAAGAGTGCAGAAATCAACATGGGGTGAAGAGAAAGGAATAGATACATCAAATTGTTGAAGTAAGAAAAATTATATGTGCTTTATGATAAGGCAGCAAAATAGATCTCAGTCAAAACATGGGGTGGGGCAAAATTTCCCAGCCCTAGGCACACATCAGAGTGATCTTGAGAGCTTTTAAAAAAATACCAATGCCTGGGCCCGGCCCTACCCCTAGGTGAGTCACAGTGGGGTGGGGTGGGTCTGGCATCTGGACACTGGCATTTTTTAAAGTTTTGCAGGTGACTCTGATGTGCTGCCAGGGCTGAGAGCCACCAGGGTAGGATAATAAAAGAAACACAAAAATGTGAGGGTTTGGAATGAAAGAATAAGCAACTCATTCCTTAAACGGAAGGATAAAAATGGGCTTGTCTTAATCTCGTGAGAAGAGCTGAGTTCCTGTCTTGATTTTACAGGATCTAATATGCTTCTCTGCCAAACAGCAAAACTAGAAGATTTCCAGCATCTGAATAGGCCCTACGGGGCTGCGGGGGACAGTTACTTCTCTACCACTTTGGGAGAAGTCCACCCCAGAGCCACCTCCTCTTCCAGTCACAGTAACATGATTCTTTTCCACCTTCCAGGCATTTCCCTGCTCCCGCCCCTTTTTAAAGGTTTTAAATAATCTCTACATCCAATGTAGAGCTTGCACTCACAACCCTGACATCAAGAGGCACATGCTCCACCAACTGAGCCAGCCAGGTGCTCTTCCCCTTTAACATCCTTAGCACAGGTGCAGGGGCAACCATTGCACTTCAGCCTAGAACCTCATTCAGAGATAGTTTTTGCCTTGTTTGGGCATGCATGGCTTTTCGCTTTGCTGAAAAAAAAAAAGGTTTTCATTCATTCATCCAGTATCTAATGATTGCTGACTGTGTGCTAGGTATTGTTCTAGATGATGAGGATATAACACTGGAGAAAATACACAAAAAATATTATCCTTTGCAGCACTTACATTCTGCTTATTCATTTAATGCTTTGATTGACATATGCAGTGTTTTTAAGTGGGTTTGTATGTTTTGTAGCTGCCTTGAGAAAAATCCCTCAGTAGTTGCTCCTAAATATTTTATGTTTTATTTTTCCCTTTTTGAAATCAGAAAACTTAGTTTTGTTCCTTGATCAGAAAAACAAAAACAAAAACAAAAGCAACAGTGTTCCCTTGTGAGGCCTGGACAGGAGCCACTGTCAGGTTGCCTTCCATCCATCCAGAGGCAGTAAGTCCACAGGCCCAAGGATCAAAGTAGATGTACTCAGGCTGACTTGTGTAATTTCAAATATTCAGTCAGGTCTTTCGGGGGGAATAAATTTCATTTCCACAAAGGAATTTTCCAAGAAGTGGCATCACTTTAAATTATACTTATATGCAGGAGGCAAGAAAATGTTAAATAGCTAGCAGACTTAAAAAAAAAATTCTGGAACCATTGCAGTGAAATGCGAACAGGCATCTTTTGAAGAAGAGTCATGGTGTGTCTTAGCTAGAGCAGGGCAAAGCTTTGAAACAGAAATGGGGAAAATTAAGCATCTGAGAATCAGGGTTTTAAAACCTCTTTTGAGGTTAGTCTTCTTACTGGCTCTCAGTGAGAAAGCCAGTCCTGCCTCACTCATCATATCCATGGAAATACACAGTCATGTCTATTACGAGGAAGGCAAACCATGCAGCAGGATGACCTCATTATAAAAGCAAGGTGAACCTAGCAACTCGATTGTTGGTTCAAAACCCTCTTGGGAACTTCCCAGGTATAATCTGAAACTGCTCCTTGTACTTGGAAGGCAGGAAGAGACAGAAGAGAGAGAGGCAGGACACCCCAGCTTGGTGAGTTGGCAGTTTTAATAAGCAAAGGCAACTTACCTATAAGGCTTGTTTGGGGAGGCAGCAACACTAATGGATTCATGCACGCATCAGCCAAATCTTAAAAGTTTATCAAGAGGCCCTAACTGGACTCAGTCACAGGTACTATGCAATTGTTTTCAACACCACATCACTGACTCAAGGCTATGTCACTGGAACAGCTTCTGGAGTGGGAAAGGCAAGGGGAATCCATATCCCTGGGACAGGAGAGAGCCTCTTCCAGTGAAGAGCCTCCAAGTGCCTGGGTCCAGATCATGGGGCAATTGGCAGTCATGTCTTTTTGATGATGTACCCAACATTGACACAGCAGTCAGAAGTTGTGATGATGACGTGACTATAAAGGAAGAAACCGAAGTTGTCACTGCTGCTGCCGCCATGTGGTTGGCTTCTCATGATGGGGGAGGGTAAAGATGCTAGGAGCCTAGGAGATGAGGGAACTGTTTGGGAGAGAAAGCATAAATTCAGTGCAACCAGTATGGCAGCTTTATGGAACGAGGGGGAGTTGAGCTCAGAATAATATAGTGAGATACAAATTGTGAAAAGTTTGAAGAGATAAAAGAGAGCAAGAAAAAATAGTGAAAATAGTGCCACTATAAATGCTGTGAACTCAGGAGTCTTATTTATCTTTGTGTCCTTGTGCAGTGCACAGAACAAAAATGCTTAGCTCGTATTTGCAGAATTAAAGGCAAAATGACAAGCAACAGTTACAGCAAAGGAGCAAGAGCTGAAATGAGCTGGACTCTTAAGATGGCAAAGCACTTTTACAGCTTGGTATTTGGACATTAGAGTGAATGGCAAGCCCATGCAATATATGGGGGAGGGGAAGGGAGAGAGAGAGAGGAAGAAGAAGGGGGGGAGGACTGACATGTGGATACAGCCAGAAGACAAAATTGCATCATCTTATATTTAATTGATGAGAATTCAACTACATGCATTCGTGTAAAAAAGAAGAAAAGAATCGTGTGGAAATTTCAGTCCTACATTCAGCTCAAAGAGCAAAAGCCCTGAAGTGAGCCTGAGAGGGAAGCATGATCTCTTCAGATCTGTTTTTCGATGTCGGTTATTTAGTGTGAGCATTTTGCCAAGCTTGGAGTGTTTGTACAATTTTAAAATACATTTTTTTCCATACAACATGGTTCTACTTCATCTGGTACTCAAAACTTAAGGAGACAAAATGTTTTGGACCTGTCAAGAGAATGGTAGGATGGTTTTCAATATGGCAACGTCCTAATGACCTTGGAGGGTAATTTTAAATACATCACTTTCTGTCTTCCCAACCTAAACCCCTGTTTATGATGCAGCTTGCCTACAATTCAGAGGTATGACACTGACTTAATCTGTGATTAGAATTCTCCTACCAAAAGGTTATCTTCTCTGAGCTCCCAGAGAACCCTGAATACATCATTTATTTATTTGTCTGTGTTTCAAAAAAATATTATAGGTCCTTTGAGTTGGGGGCCATATTTTATTTATTCTTCTCCTCTGCCAGATGTTCAGAGCAGTGTTGGGCACATAACTAGTACTTAAGTAAGGTATGTTTGTTACATGAATTAGTAAATGATGAATGATTGACTAAAACCAAAATGATGACCGTAATGAGCTTTTTTTTTTAAGTACATTTTCATGTTTAATTCACCTGTGGTATGACTGATTTTCCTAAACAGATTACTAAGATTTCAAATATATAGTCCCTATGGTATATTATTATAGAGGAATTAATGATCTAAATCCAGAAAGACCTCTCAGGTCATGATCTCACGGTCCGTGAGTTCGAGCCCCGCGTCGGGCTCTGTGCTGACAGCTCAGAGCCTGGAGCCTGTTTCAGATTCTGTGTCTCCCTCTCTCTCTGCCCCTCCCCTGTTCATGCTCTGTCTCTCTCTGTGTCAAAAATAAATAAACGTTAAAAAAAATTTAAATCCAGAAAGACTAAATGTAAGCATTTAGTCAAAATGCTGGCTTGCTATCATTAGTCTGAGAAAGAAAGCCCTGAGGAACAGCTACACGAAAGCCTCAACTTAATGGCATCTGAAGAACAGGAGACTATTTAAAAAGGGCCTATATTGGCTCTGCCTGCCCATTACCTACAGGTTACATGCTTTATACAAACTGGAGCTTCTACAGGAATGAAAAGACAGAGTATCCTTTGCAGAAGACCTAGGATAGAGCAAGAACTCAATCTCCATTTCTGTCTTCCATGTTTCCAGCCTGGGAAACAATAGGCCAATTCAGAGACCGCCAGTCAAATGCCCTCTGGAGGTAACTCTTTCTCATGTATGGTATGGAATGGTAGGATAGGGTATGGTATGGTATAGTGTGGTATGGTATCAGTTTTTCTCTAAGTTAAGTGGAGTCAGGTGATACTTCTTCTTCTCTCATGGTGAGTATGTTTATGAAGAGTTATGAGTTTGACAAATTAGGTAAATCAGATAAAGTGCATTAGCGGTTTTTGTCCCTAGTGTGCCTTCTTTCTCAATATGGTTCATTGACATTCCTGGTGGTGAAATGACGCAAAAAAAAAAAAAAATGGAGTTAGAGAATGGGACTGATTTCCCTTTGGAAACAGTCCATGAAAATTAGTATGGTATCCAGGGCACACAGGCAATATGCTCAATTCTTCAGTAAAAGTAGAAAGCGAATAAGGAAAATCTTCAAGGAATTTTGGATTTCTTGAGGCAATAGATCTAGAATCCATAACAAAAACTTATGCACTTTATAAAACAAAATATTCACACATCAAAACAATGCAGTATAATCCAAGTAGGTGCACATGAAGAGGCTTCCTAGTAAATACCTACTTGGAATCAGAAAGATTTAGTAAGAAAAAGACTTGCTGGTAGAGACAGCCTGTGGATCTTACTTTGAAGAGGTCAGGGGCATGAATTAGGGAAGAAGAGGGGCATTATTTGGCTAAGTAGAGGTATTTCAAGCACGAAGGCATAGAGGCACATTGCACAGCAGATGAGGTGTCAGTGGAATGGAACACGTTGGGGAACAATAAGAAATCAGATCAAATAGACATTGTGACTGGGAAGACATTTCTCCTGAATTAGATTAATGATAGATACAAACTTGGAGGTATATTTCAGGCATTGCTTAGTCATTTGGAAAAAACAGAAGAAAGTTTCTAAGGCAGAAAGGGCTCTCTCATTTCTTGTGCATGACACTCTTCTATCATTCTTGACTTTTACGCCACAGTTACGGTGACTTCATTTCACAGCCCAATCAGTTTTCATTTTCTTGCCCTTTTCCAAGCACCGTAATGGTTTTCCCTTCTAGCTGCCTTGGGGAGAGACTGCACTCCCCAGCATCAGGGCTCCGGCAGCCCTGCGTCCTCCTCACTGCAATCACACACTGCCTGCAAAATCAGCAAACAGATGCCCCGGTTCTTTTTGGAATGAACACATGTCAGAGACAGAACCATTATCAACTGCTCCAAAATTACATTTTCACCTGCTTCTGTGGAGCATGTTCTTATTTAGGAGGAAATTATTCTGAATATTGTTTAGAGGCTGTCTGTCCCCAGAACTAGCCTTTCCTTTCTTTTCCTTCCTCGCCAGTGATCTCATTTGCTACTCTACCAAAAATGCACCCCTTATAATTGGAAAGGTTACTGGTCTCATCCTGTCTGCTTTCAATATGAATGAGCAAGTCATTGTGGCTTTGATGTGAGGCTTCTGCGACGCAGTGGTTCCAGCCCTCTTAGGTTGCTTACTTGGTGCCCTGGACTATGCCCTCTCTGGTACTGTTGCGAATTAGGGCCAGTCTCTTCTCCAGCAGATTCCGAGTGGCAGTATCCGACCTCATTACAGAACCTTTTCCTGGGGGCGGAAGGGAGCAGCGGACAGAAAGCACCGAGGGAAACCTGAGCTGCACTCGGCACTTGCTGCCTTTTCTTGTGGTGCTGCTGATGGCCTCCACGCAAGTCCATTCACGTCTCGGGATCTCATGGGTTGTAAAATGGGAAACTTGGACTAATGATGTTAAAGGGATGTTCCAGATCTAAAAAGGCAACGACTGGGGCGCCTGGGTGTCTCAGTCGGTTAAGCGTCCAACTCTGTTTCAGGTCGGGTCATGATCTCTCAATTTCGTGGGTTCAGGCCCCACATTGGGCTGTGCACTGATGGTGTGGAGCTTGCTTGAGATTCTCTGTCTTTCTTTCCCTCTCCCTCTGCCCCTCCCCTACTCATGCTGTCTGTCTCTCTGAAAATAAATAAATCTTAAAAAATTAAAAACAAAAGGCAATGACTTTATATCTTTCTAGATAACAAGAAAGCCCCCAGAAAACAAACTTGCAGGAAACCTATTTGTTTTGAAGAGATTATTTGCAATTTTCCATAGTGTCCTATGGGTGCATGATGGAGCAGAAGATCTGGAAAGACAGGACCTACGTTCCCAGAAAGGCCTTGAAATTTTCTCTAAATGAGAAAATTTAGCCTCACATCAAATTTTCTCATTTAGAGAAAATTTAACATGTCTCTTTATAGAGTCATAGTTATAATAAAGAAGAGGCTCAAACAGTCGAGCACAATTTAAAAAATAAACTTCCATGCTGGAATCATATGCCTTACCTGAAAACTGACATATAGTTATCAAGAAAAATTGCAGTTTTTTTTTCGTATTCTGAGACACATATTTAAGTAAAACAGTGTTTTTCTCAAGCAACTGAATTCATCATAAAATGGTATTACTGATTATGGCAATTTAGGAAACATTATTTTTAGCTCAGTGGTAATTGTGGATCAACTGGTATGGAAAATGTAGCATAGGGAACCAAAACAAACCGCTAGTGAGAAAGGAAAAAAAATGATGTAGCTCTGCATTTCCTGAGGCCTTCCTGTTGTAGAAATGGGATTGGAAAAAACCCCTATGTTAGTAAAGTTTTCTTTCTTTTTTTTTTTTAAGTTTGTTTATTTCGAGAGAGAAAGAGAGAGAGCAAGTGAGGGAGGGGCAGAGAGAGAGAGGGAGAAAGAGAATCCCAAGCAGGCTTCACGCTGTTCAGTGCAGAGCCACACATGAGGCTTGATCTCACACACCGTGAGATCACAACCTGAGTAGAAATCAAGAGTCTGATGCTTAACCGACTGAGCCACCCAGGTGCCCCAGTAAAAGTTTCTTTTTATTTTATTTATTTAATTAAAAATTTTTTTAATGTTTATTTGTTTTTGAGATAAAGGGAGAGAGAGACAGAGCATGAGGGGGAAGGAGGTAAGGAGAGAGGGAGACACAGAATCCGAAGCAGGCTTCAGGCTCTGAGCTGTCAGCACAGAGCCCGACTTGGGGCTTGAATACACAAACCTCGAGATGGTGACCTGAGCTGAAGTTGGACACCCAACTGACTGAGCCAGCCAGGCATGGCCCGAAAAGTTTCTATTTAAAAATACTTGCTTTTAATGGGCTTTGAGCCATCTCTAATGAACTGTCAGGGAACAAAAATACTAACGTCTCCATTACATCCCTAAAATTAGTCTCAACTTACCCTATAAGTATAGCGAAATATTCTTAGCTTTCAGTACCATCTTTCTTTATAAAATGGGAACATAGAACTGATACACTTCATGTGGTTGATACAAGAAGACAATTACAAACTGAGCTGGTGACAATTAATGAAAAGAAATGCTGACAAAATCATTTGCAAACAAGAACAAAAACTAATTCCCAAACAGGTTGAGTTTAATCCAGCAATAAATTTCTTAACGTTTATTTGAGCTAAGCCAAATAACTAGTTACATCAAGCATTCACAGGTAGAGCCACTTGGGTGGCTTTTCCAGTGGGACATTAAACCCAAGATCTCTTAAGAGATGGCCCATGTGTCCTGGCTGTTGTCACTTCGGCTCTTTGTTACTACAATTCAGAAAATTCAAAGAAAATCTTAGGTTTTTTTTTTTTTTTTAATTTTTTTTCAACGTTTTTTATTTATTTTTGGGACAGAGAGAGACAGAGCATGAACGGGGGAGGGGCAGAGAGAGAGGGAGACACAGAATGGGAAACAGGCTCCAGGCTCTGAGCCATCAGGAAAATCTTAGGTTTTTAAAAATGAGCTATTTGATTATATTTAAGTCACTTGAAATATTTAATTAATTTAACAAATAAATAGTTAATGTATATTTATTTCAAGGCCAGAAATATAAACAGTGGAGAGTGAAGCCCTGCTTCCCCATCTGCCCCGTCCTAGCTCCTCCTTGTCCCCAGGTAACTCCTGAAGCTTGACCAGTTTTTAGCTAAATTCAGAAAAACTGGATTGTGTGCTTAGACAACTCCCTTTTTCTAATGTATTTCATCAAGATATTGCTTTCTGATGATGTAGGAGAGAAAAAAGTACAGCAGAAGTAGAAAAGATCTTGTCCTATTGAAAATAAAGAAATATCAATAGAGAACAGATCTTCATGAAAATATTGTCATGTCAGTGTGATCACACAGAAGTAACTGGCTTACCAGGATAATAGGAAATTACTAAATATGGGCGGTAAAGTCAATCACTATAACTGATTCTGTGTATGTCTGTTATGTTATTATAATGTTTAATAATCAATTACAATTGGAAGCATATATTGAAGTCAACTTTAGCCATCGGGAAAACTGTACAATATGAGACCCCTAAATAAGAACAGCTATAGACATTTCTATTGTATACATTTCAAAATGCATATGAGAAATTGATGATAAGGAATTTCTGGATAAGGAATAGGACTGTGTCTTTTTTTTTTTTTTTTTTTTTAAGAACCAGAAGTCCAAAAGATTTGTGCTAATCAAGGTTTTTTAGGAGCCTAGTGTGTTGCAGTACATTTACAATGTGGGTGATTTAAGGTTCTGTAAAAATTGTTTTTCATGCATTTATTTTGAAACAAGCAACAGGACATCTATCACTTTGGTGAGAAAAATAGTCCACAAACTGTCTCTCTAGATGTGCCTCTTGCACAGATCTGGAGAATCCATACCAACTGGAGATTGTCTTGTCTTTAGATAAAAATATGTCTTCAAGTTGAAATGCATGGGCTATAGGAGTAGGTTTATTGTCTTTGATGGAGCTTCCCACTGGGGGGTTTCATTCTCAGGAATCACTTGAGAGAGATCCTAAAGATACTTTTAAAATTAAATGAGAAACTTACCCTCTTACCTGCTTCTGTTAGGCCAAGGGAATCCACTTGTTGGATTTGAATGCCCCATCCTTGTTTACTCACCTTGGAATATCACTTTACTCCACAAAAAGAAATGAAATCTTTTATTAGTGGAGTTTTGCCTTGTTTTACTTATTCTTAAATTTTATTGGTCATTTTTAATAAGATTGTTTTTCAGTCTATCTGTATTGTTCTGGTGACTTTTTTATCGACAATGCAGTTTTCTGGCTTTTTTATCTTGTATAATAATAGTTTATATTATTTAATATTTTTCTTACTTCATTGCTCTTTGCCATTCTAAATTTTATTTTATTTTGTCACATTATCTTTATTTTTCCTATTGTTGACTTTTATTTTGGCTCATTTGATCTTACCACTTTGTATTTCTGTTAGGCTTTCTTAGCGAATGTACTGACTTAATTTTAATAGTTTCTTTAATAATTAAACAGGAAATAAAACATGGAGTCACCTGAATAATTTGGGTCTATTATAATAATCTATTTTACTTAAAATAAGCCCTGTCTGTGGAGTTGTCAGCATTGGTAAAGTGGGAACAAACGGTTGCATTGTTGTCAAAATTATAATATTTAAGAATTTTCCACAAGATAAAAATGATAATCTTATACAAAGTTGTGGAAACTATGTAGATAAGTTTTTTAATGGAGGTATTGAGGAGTAGCTTATGGGCCAATTAAAAAAATAAGGACCAGCTCATCAAATTGTCTCTAGTCTGCCTACATTATGTTTCCAGTGTCATACTAAGAAGAAAAAGGAAAAGAGGAGGAGGAGGTGAAGGAAGGAAGGGATGAAAGAAGGAAGGAAAGAAGAAAGGAAGCAGAGAGGAAGAAAGAAAAAAAGGAAAGAAAGAAAGAAAAGGAGAGAGAAAGAAAAGGAAGGAAGGGAGGAAGAGGAGGAGGAGAAGGAGGACAAAAGGAAGCAAGAAAGCGAGGAAGGGAGGTAGGGAGAGAGAGAGAGAAAGAAGGAAGAAAAAGAAAAGACAGAGGTGGGAGAGAAAAAAAGGGAAAATCTGGATGTTATGGACAAAGTAGAGAAAATATAATTATACCAATTACCAATGTCTTGGTGCATCCACCCCCCTGGTTTCCAGCTGCTAATTTTGGATAACCTTATTGTGTAGGTACTTTCCCTTAGGGTGGGTATGGCTGATGATGGATATGATCTTCATGACCCATCTAGGACTAACCCTTGACCATTGCCAGCTTTCTATATTATGCTTTCTTGGCTTACTCTTATTTGGGAAGTTATGAAGCTGAAGTTAGGTTTTTAAAACATTTTTAAAATCTTAATTACTTTTAAATTTATAGTTCAGTGATGTTAAATATATACAGTCAGTTGTGTTTTTCAAGAAATTAATAGAAAGTGTAAAATATCATCTGTTAAGATTATCCACATATTTACCATGTCCATATCCCTTTATTTCTCCTTGTTTATTATTATTATCTTTTAAATTTTATTTAAATCAAAGTTCGTTAATATATAGTGTGATAATGGTTACGGCAGTAGGATTTAGTGACTCATCACTTACATATAACACCCAGTGCTCATCCCAACAAGTGCCCTCCTTAATGCCCATCACCTATTTAGCCCATCACCCCATCCAGCATCCCTCCAGCAACCCTCAGTTTGTTCTCTGTATTTAAGAGTCTCTTATGGTTTGCTTCCCTCTCTGTTTTTATCTTATTTTTGTTTCCCTTCCCCTATGTTCATCTGTTTTGTTTCTTAAATTCCACATGAGTAAAATCATATGATCGTTATCTTTCTCTGACTGACTTATTTTGCTTAGCATAATATTGTCTAGTTCCATCTACGTTGTTCCTTCCTGTTGTTGTGTACACACACGCACACACCACATCTTTATCCATTTGTCAGTCGATGGACATTTGGGCTCTTTCTATAATTTGGCTATTATTGATAGAGCTGGTATAAACATTGGGGTGTATATATCCCTTTGAATCAGCATTTTTATATCCTTTGGATAAATACCTAGTAGTGCAGGTGCTGAGTTGTAGGAGAGATCTAATTATAGTTTTTTGAGGAATCTCCATACTGTTTTCCAAAGTGACTGCATTCTCACCAGCAGTGAAAAAGTGTTCTCTTTTTTATGCATCCTCCCCAACACCTGTTGTTTCCTGAGTTGTTAATTTTAGCCTTTCTGACAAGTGTGAGGTGGTATCTTATTGTGGTTTTGATTTGTATTTCCCTGATGATGAGTGATGTTGTGCATCTTTTCATGTATCTGTTAGCCATCTGGATGTCTTCTTTGGAGAAATCTCTGTTCATGTCTTTTGACCATTTATTCACTGGATTATTTTTTTGTGGGGGTGTTGAGTTTCATAAGTTCTTTATAGATTTTGGATACTAACCCTTTATCTGATAGGTCATTTGCAAATATCTTATCCCATTCTGTCAGTTGCCTTTTTGTTGATTGTTTCCTTTGCTATGAAGAAGCTTTTTTTTTTTTTTGTCTTGATGAGGTCCCAATAGTTCATTTTTGCTTTTGTTTCCTTTGCCTCCAGAGACATGTCTAGTAAGTTGCTAAAACATTTTAGTAAGCAAAATACTCATTGCCTGCCTGCATGAAGATCATTCTTCTTGCTTCCTTAGCACCACTGCTTGTTCCCCCACTCCTTTTTGTTCCTAAGAAGCATCCAATGGTTTTTTCATCATTTTTTTATTTTCCTCAGGCTCCAGTCAGAAGAGTGAGGGTCTAATTATTATTGTCTAAAGAATTATCTCTTACTCAAGGGGACAGGATTAGTAATTCTTAGAAACCTGATAAACTAGTACAGAGCTACCCTTGATTTATGGTGCATTTCAAATCAAAATATACTCAACATCTAACACTAAATATAACTGGTATGTTTTTCAGTCTTCTTTTTCTTTCCTTAAAAAATTTTTTTTAATGTTTATTTTTGAGAGAGAGAGAAAGAGCACATGCGAGGGAGGGGAGAGAGAGAGGGAGACACAGAATCTGAAAAAGGCTCCAGGCTCTGAGCTGTCAGCACAGAGCCCTGACGTGGGGCTTGAACTCAAGAGCTGTGAGATCATGACCTGAGCCGAAGTTGGATGCTTAACCAGCTGAGCCACCCAGGCACCCCTTAGTCTTTTGTTTCTGAGAAGAAGTCATTGGAACACTGTTTTGTTGGTACTTGTGCTCTTCTTCCTCATCTTAAGATGAAATAAGACACAGAACATTTGGTGGTGAAACAAGTGTGAGTCTCGTCCCCTTCCCCCATTCCAGTCTTGTCAACTAGAGCAGAGTTTTACATGAAATAATAAGACTAAAAAGTGAAAACCTTACTTTGGTAGTCTGCTAGCATGTAAATAAAACAGATGGCTGGGCTGAATGAGTTAATGAAACTGATTGCTATGTATAATATGACACAATCTTTGTCTCTACAGTTCTACTTTGAATGGATTTAAGTAATTTGCACTAATTTTCATTTGTGGCTTTCCTTATTTTCTTTCTTTTTTTTTTTTTTTTTGAGAGAGAGAGAGAGAGAGAGAGAGAGTGAGAGAGCAAGAACACACTAGCAGGGGAGGGGCAGAGGCAGAGGGAAAGAGAGAATCTTAAGCAGGCTCCAAGCCCAGTGCAGAGCTCCACAGAAGGCTTGATCCCAATCTCACGACTGACTATGAGATCACAACCTGAGCCAAAATCAAGAGTTGGGTACTCTGACTGAGCCACCCAGGCGCCCCTATGCAGCTTTCTTTAAAGACTGCCTAATGAAATCTTACTCCATTCTTAGTCCCTTAAAATTATGTTTGCTAAAGCTTTCTCAAATGGAGGCTGTTGATATAGAAGGCTCCAATAATCTGCTATTAATAGATGTCAAAAAGCTTCATTGATTGATTTTCTCATGTTTGTTGGACTGAAGTTTCTAGTGTCAGAGATGACACTTGCTTGGATATCATTTAATAATGATCTTGAGTAATAACATTATATTCATATAGCACTTTTTACTTGTAAAAATATTTATTTCATTCTGACAAAAGTCTTATGTAATCAGTAAAGAATGTACTATTTCATTAGACAAGGGAGAAAGCAGAATAATAAAGATAAGGATAGAAGTCCCTTGTACCTCACCTTTGTTTGAATAAAGCTTGGTATTTCCCTGCTCACATCTCCCCCATACTGTGGGTGTCCCACAGAAACTTTGAAGTTTGCCAAATTGACTTACTAGGAGAGAGTAGCCTATTATAATAACAAAGATGACAAATTCCAACATTCAGTTAATAACTCAGAAAGCATATACTAGCCAAGGAGCAGGTGGTGTAAGTCATTCTACAGGGAACAGCCAATTTATTTTCCAAAGAATTGTGCAAACTTAGATTTACAAATAAAGTTTGAGGTTCTCTAATCCAACATTTCTGAATATGCAAGAACACTTTAGAAAACTTCTCAGACAAATGTTCAGCCCACTGAATCTTGAAGTGATAGGGAAGCTATTATATCTGAGGCAAACAGATCTGTTGGACAATTTTATATGGTAGAAAATTCTCCTTAGTGAGCTGACACCAGTCTTTTTATAACTTTTATTCTACCTCTTTCCTTTAGAAGCACACAGAATAAGTTTAAACCATGTTGTAAATGAAGGACTTTCAAATATTCATTAGAGTTTAAAAAAGTTATACTTCTTAGGAGTTTTTTTAACAGGTTTTCAAGGTATTAGTGATATACAGAAGAAACTGGGCACACCTCCTGATTTCAAAATATATTACAAAACTATAATAATCAAAACAGTATGGTATTGGCAGAAAGATAGACATGCAGACTGATGGAAAAGAATAGAGAGCCCCTCAAATAAATCCACACGGATATAGTCTGCTGGTCTTTGACAAGGACAGTCTCTTTAAGAAATGAGGGAAAACTGGATATCCACAGGCAAGAATGAAATTGGATCTTTATCTTACACCACACAAAATTCAACTCAAAATGGATAAAAGAATTAAACATAAGACCTAGAAGAAAACATGGAAAAGGCTTCTTGATATTGGCCTTTGGCAATGCCTTCCTGGATATGACAGCAAAAGCATAGGCAACAAAAGCAAAAATAGACAAGTGGGACTTCATAGAAGTTTTAATGTTCCTTTAGCCAAACAGGAAATTGAAAAAATTGCAGATCTTGTTCAGGATAACACAGCTCCTGAAAGATTTGGTAGCAAGAATCCAGTTCCCCAGATGCTCTTTTTATTATTTTTATTTTATTTGTCTTCACCAAGAAGTTTCTAGATAAGTGAATTGTTATCCTATTCACATAAATCATATTGAATAAAGATTTTATATAGTGACATATAGTAACTGAAATATACAAAGACAGATGAACAAAAAGATCAACATTAATAGTTCAAAGTCACTATGTAACAGTGGGGAATAAAGTAATATGCAAATAAAAATATATAAAAGTGGGCAGTGAAGGGACCTGAATTCTGATCTGTTTCACCACTTAAAATCAGTTTAATAATTAATATGAGCATATCATTTCATATTCCATTAGCTGTGTTTCCTATGAAATTAGAAATCATAAATTTCTTTTTGACACTCAACTCAGAGAGGAATCAATCCAGATAGAAGTTTGAACCAATATGACTGTTAATCTGGGTGTTTTAGTAAGTTATTTTTTATTTCTGGACTCCATTCCCTTAGTAGTAAGATAAGGGTGTCCTACCTCAAGTTACTGATATCTCTGTTCCAAGATTTTTGGACCATCAAGTTCTAATATTCTATGATATGTATATGCAGGCTGGATATAGTCTGGAGAACAAATAAGATTTTAGTATGGTTGAATGGAGAAAGTGTACCCTCTATTTCCATTGTTCTTAACATACTTACAAACAAAGTGCTTAATAAGCAATGTTAATTGACTAATGGAAGATAAAACAGAGGGAACTGTCTATTTTACAAAATTATAGTAATCTTTTTGCTGAAAATTTAACAGAAGCTGAAACAAAACTAGTTATTTTGCTTGCACTGTCATGGAGTTATTTAATTATTTGCTAGTTTCATTCATCCAACCAGTCTTTATTGGTATCCTGTTTCTGGTGAATAGGGAGATGGCTGTGCTGCCCAGATCCCATTTAGGGAAGGACTTACTGACCCGGCTGTCAGCTCTTTTGGGGTTACTTTACCTGAAGAGAGTTGCATTGGCCAGATTCACATTCTTCCTGGGGAAGCTCACGTCCAGTGACAGATGATGACAGAGGCAGAAAAGCTCAACCTGTTAATAGACGATGATATGTACTGTAGGGAGAAAGTGGTGTGGATCTGGAAAAAAAAAATCAGTTGTCTGTCTTAATGTGAGTAAAGTGTCCATTTTGAGGGAAATTATTTGTTGCACTTAAAAGATTACCATATAATTAATTCCGTATTGTATCTTCCTTTGAGTAAAAACAGTTACTGTTACACCATGAATTTTTTAATGTAACAGGATTGTAAATCTATATAACAGACTTATGGCTTAAATTCAACCATTCTGCTTTAACTTCTAGATTTTGTTGCCATTTTAGCTCTGTTATAAGGGTACCCTGAAAGTGAACCCTGGAGTTGTTGGTCTGCTCTATCCTTTTCCCCATTCCACTGAGGTTTAATGGACCTGGATACTCGTGAGCTTCACAGAGTTCCAGAAGTTTAAAAAAATAGTTGCATCCACTTATACCTGATAAGGGGTGTAGAAGTACCTCTCCAGTCACACTGATGGGCAGTCTGTTCTAAATACCATATGGGAGGCCAGGATGCCTTCTGTTTCCTTTTCAGCCAAGTTATTTGGGCACACAGTTTGCCCTGGTACTGATGTCTGAGGGTGAGTTTTGACCAAATCTTGACACTAGGAACTGGTCATTATCCCAGATACCCTGATTCTCTGAGGGCCACATCTACCCTTACTTGTCTCTCTTCAGATTCTAAAGAAACCCTTGGTATTACTCAGTTTGGTCATTAAAAACCCTGAACTCTCTCAATGGCCGCAACTACCATAAACCCTCTTGAGAAGAAAAAAGGCAAAACAACAGCAACAAAACACCCAACAAAGCCTTCTATCACCATCCAAAGGGCCAGGAAATCAGCAGCCCTGCAAGTCAGAAAAGTTTTAGAAATGAGTCACTCTGTTCCAACCTATATCACAGAAATAAATGTGGTCTTATGCCCACCCAGATCAGCAAAGCCCAATCCAGACCTCCACACTCAACTAGGCTGTAAGGAGAGTCACCAAACCACACTCCTCCTGCCTTATGGGTAGTGTCATAAAAGGCTGAGCAGGGAGCAGAATTCTTATCCTCATTGGACACTACCAGGTCTCAACCCTGGTGTCAGTGGAGACCACATGGGGAGCCGGGGCTTCCACCTTCACCCTGAATTAACAAGGTCTCCTCTTCCTCCCTCCCTGGCTTGGTATCACAGGGGACATGGTAGAGGAACTTGATCTTCCCTTGCCCCTGCCTCTGGCACTTAGCACTATATCGTCCGCCATACCTTGATATTATCAGTTCTGTAACCTTCCTTACATTCAATTTTATGTATTCTATTCTCAGGCCATCAGTTTCTACTTTTCTCTCTCAGCTTTTGAAGAAGCCAAACCTCAACTATCCTTTTATTCACCAGAACCTTCAATCCATTGATTTAAACACTGTTCTATTGTCTTTCATTCCTTTGACATTCCTTCTTGCTCATCCACTTTGTATTCCATGGTTAATCATCATAATCCCTGTGTTGACTATAGCTTTAATTCTTTTGCTCCTCTTAGGTTTGTTGTTCTTGTTTGGTGAGCCACAACATGGGTTAAATAGAACTTCTGCTTATTCCGTGCTTTGACCCATATAGCTGACTGTGAATGGAATAGAACATGCAGCCATCCTGATTGGTTATTCTTTAACTTCACGACCACGAACCTAATGACAGCAAGAACATTCATAAACGCTGCCTGCCTGGCAATAATGCTACATTTCTTTAGTTCTCTCATTCTTAGTGGGGGTTATATTGCCCCGAGCAAGCAAACATTGATTCTAGGAGGAGAGGAGTCTGAAAGATGAAAGAAAAAGTATGAGGAAACACTGCCCTTTTTCATTCACTTTCACACTCTTCTGGAGATGACTTCGGACATTTCTCTTCAGTCCTTCTGGACAAGCATTTGCTTGAAGGCTCTTTCACCGGCTTTGTTTCCTGCCTGGTGTGCTTGCTCCCATGTATTCCGTAGCTCATGCCTTCTGTGTAAATCATCCTATTTTAAATTGTAATCTGTAACTCTCTCCCCAGCACCTTTCATCTCTCTTGCCTTGTTCGGTTTTTTCCATAGCGCTAACCTCCCTAATGTAGTCTATAATTTATGGATATATTATGTTTATTATTTATGTCCATCTTCCTTTTCTGAAATACGAACTTCATGAGGATGCAGATTTTTCTTTGTTGTTTGTTTTCGGTGATATAACTCAAGTATGAAGAATAGTGCCTGGCATATGGAAGATTCTCAGTGACTAAACAGATGAATTTCAGAAATACTTCTCTGAAAAGAACATATAACCTTTGCACTTCCCAGCTGAAGATTTCTAATACCTACAGGATAGAGGCCAAGATTCATAGCATAGTATTTGAGGTTCCTTATGAAGAGAAATGTTCTGTCTTTATTTTTTATTTATTTTATTTGTTTTTTTTAAACACTTAAAATTTTTCTTAAAAATTTTAAAATTTCTTAAAAATTGAGAGAGAAAGAGAGACAGAACATGAGCAGGGGAGGGGTAGAGAAAGAGGGAGACACAGAATCTGAAGCAGACTCCAGGCTCCGAGCTGCCGGCACAGAGCCTGACGTGGGGCTTGAATCAGAGCCAAAGTTGGGGGTCTAACTAACTGAGCCACCCAGGCGCCCCTTTCTTTATTTTTTAAAATTCATCTCTTTGTTCCTTTGAAAGACACAGAAATGCATTACTTAGATGCTCATTAAGACAAGGGTTTATTGAGCACATTGTCGAGGGGGTTGTCAGCGGCCTCAGATTTGCCTCAGTTACAGGGAACACTTGTGCCTGGAGACACACGCTTTCCGTAGTGGCCCTCGTCCAATAATAAATTGAAATGGGAGTTTAAAAAGGCTAATCTTTTCAGCCCAAAGCTCTCGAGGGGGCTGGCCAAAGTTTTGAGGTTTGTCTTTTCTCCTCTATCTGGTCCTAGTTTTTACTCCTCTCATCTACATGTGTTGATGTCTACTAAATATTTTGTATGCAAAACTCCATCTCAGCTTCTGCTTCTTGAGTATAAGCCACGGTCTACACCTACCTGCCACATGTTCTGGATTCCAGAATCTGATGCGCTGTGCTCTTTCATGATCCCAGGTTTTTGAACACACTGTTTGATCTGCTTCCTCTCTTTGAAAACTCATTTTTTTTAGGATTGAATTCATCTGCTACATCCTCTGAACAGCCTTCCTTGGCCCCTTTCAAGCTTAGTTACCCTCTCCTTTGTATTCCAGTGACACTTGGTTTATACCTAATACAAGGTTTTATCACCTCATACAATATACAGTGATGAGTCAGGACTGTCAATTGCAGAAGACAGAAACTCTGTGTTCAGTTTGACTTAACCAAAAATGATATTCATTGGCCTCACAAAACTGAAAAGTTGATGAAGGATGTTGATTCCGGGCATGGTGGAAAGCAAGGGCTCAAAGCAATGTCCTCAGGGTGCCAAATCTCTTTCTACCCATGGAACTTCATGTGAGTGCAAAATAGCTGCCTACAGCCCAAGATTCACTTCATGCCACTTTTCTTTATCAGTGGCGAGAACAGAATGTTTTATTCAGTAACTTGAACACGAAAGCCCCAGGGAAGGCTCACTTAGATCCAGTTTGGGTCACTCGCCCATCCTTAAACAAATTGTCGTGAACAGAGTCATTATCCAGCTGATTTTCCAAGACTAGATAGCACTAACAGCTCTAACCAAACCATATGGGGTATGTCCCTTAGAGGAAATACGGTTACTATTAACAGAGGAAGGAAAGGGGTTACTCGCAAGGCAAAAATAGCACATATTTGCCATGTGATTATGGCCAGAGTTACAGACAGCATTCTCTTGGGCTGGTCTTAAGATTCTAGGCATTGAAGTCATTCATGTCCATTGAAATATAAGGTAGATTTCAAGTGGCTTGAAATGAAACTGAGGGAGAGCTCTTACAGTTTAAATAAGCACAATACGACAGAGAAAGTTGATGGCAGAATTGAGTTCACGAGGAGACAAATGTTTAACTCCTTGAATGAATGCACTTTCCATTTGTTGAGCTCTAGTGAATAAAAACAAAGAGAAATAGAATAAATTTTAAATATATAAGTCACCTTGATATCAGGCTTCTCTCTTGGCTTATTGGCAAAGGAGTGTGATATATAAGCAGATGGAGGGCTAAATATGGCAATGAAATAGTGTAAGAGCAGAAACAAAACTGGAGAAATAAAGGCATGAAAGACACTTATGTGAGATTCAATCTGCTTATTTTATAATAAAAGTAATAACCACTAAATAATATTTATGTGACTGATTGGGCCACAGTTTAGCCAGAATGTATGTATGTATGTATGTATATACGTATGTATGTATGTATATATATATACATATAATATATTAATATATATTAATATTATACATTATATTAATATATGTTAATTATACCAATACATTATAAGTAACTATAATTATAATTAATAGAATTAATATATATTAATAACACAATATAATATAAATTATAAATAATACATATATATTTTTAATATTCATTTTATTTATTTATTTATTTATTTATTTTTAATATTCATTTATTTTTGAGAGAGAGACAGGGTGAAAGCAGAGGAGGAGCAAAGAGAGAGGGAGACACAGACTCTGAAGCAGGCCAGGTTCCAAGTTGTCAGCACAGAGTCCGATGTGGGGCTTGACCCACAAACTGTGAGATCATGACCTGAGTTGAAGTGGGACGCTTAATCAACTGAGCCACCCAGGTGTCCCTGTTTATATATTTGGTATATAATTAAATATGAGTGAAAGAATGAAAGAGAAAATGATACTAGGAAGACAATATCACAGTAGTATCTAATCTTATAAAACTCTACACACTGGCTACAATAGAACCACAAATTTGACTCACAGCCTACTAGAAGCCTAGGACGAAAGGGAAATGGGATCCATTATACATCTCTTTGTGTCCAGTTATTCAGAAGAAGCATAAGTACATTATAACAAAAGCAAATCACCTAAGCCACAGGAAGAGCCTAAGTGATCTAGTAGTTCACATCCTTAGTGACAGCGTCCTTCTTCATGTGATAGCGAAATGTCTGCCTGCAGTCCGAGACTCATTCCATGTCCAATAAGCTGACAACATCATGGCAAAACTTAAATCACTTGGAGTAATTAAATGACAGTACAGAATGCCGTAGGGTTGTGCAAAGCTGGAGAATGAAGAAATGCACCTGTGATCTGTCCAACAATCAGAATCAGGGCAAAAGACCTAAGTGAAGTAAGTCTTCTCAAATGATGTCTTTTTTTAAAAAAAAATTCTTTATTTATTTTGAGACAGAGAACAAGTTGGGGAGGAACAGACCTAGAGGGAGACAGAGGGTCTGAAACAGGCTGTGCGTTGACAGCGGAGAGCCCAACATGGGGCTTAAACGCACGAGTCGTGAGATCGTGATCTGAGCCAAAGTCCAATGCCCAACCAACTGAGCCACCTAGGTCCCCCTCAAATTATGTCCTCTTAAAATATGCCTGTGACAAGATGAATTTTTCTTCTTAGGAAAACTTAGATCAACTTTTTTTTTTTTTTTTACATAAGACCATCCAAAAGAAGCAACCCTATGACATACAGTCTACTGTCTGTCTTGACCACAGAAAGACATTTTTTAGGAAGAAAATAGCACATGCTAACTTCTAATGTCATTTTCTTCTAAACAGCATAAGTTAAAGAAAGCAAAGATTAGAACAACCACTAGCTCTAAAGCAGGGGTGAGAGTCAAAGTATTTAACAGTCTGTCTGGCACTGGCATAGACCAATCAGAACAGATGCTAGATGAAGAAGCCTCTTGTACCGGGGCAGGATTCTGGGTGCCTGGGCCTCCTATTGTACAGGGCATTCACCTTTTAGTTACTAGGTGGTGGAAAAGGACCAACATGAAAGGAGGGTGAGGGAGCACCCAGGGGGCCCAGGGAAGCAGCTATTTTCCAGTGACTATCTAAGTATTTAATATTTAACACTGGCTCTTGGAGAAATGGCTGATTCTAGGACTGGGGCATACCAGATGATGCCTGGAAGCATCTTGTAGTACAGAGAGAACAGCAATGCTGATAAAAAACAAAGCAAATGAATGAAAAAACACAATAATAGTATGTCAGTGGGACAAACGAACCAACAGAAAGAGGTCTCAGTGGCCAGAGCTGGAGCACTTTGAGCAAAAAATTAAAATAACATTATATTATAAAAAATATACAGAATAAAATATCCATGAGTCCATGCTGATATCAATGCTCATAAATAAATAAGAAACAATAGATAAATCTCCCTCACAGAAAATTTCTTTTAAATTTTTTTTTTCAACGTTTATTTATTTTTGGGACAGAGAGAGACAGAGCATGAACGGGGGAGGGGCAGAGAGAGAGGGAGACACAGAATCGGAAACAGGCTCCAGGCTCCGAGCCATCAGCCCAGAGCCTGACGCGGGGCTCGAACTCCCGGACCGCGAGATCGTGACCTGGCTGAAGTCGGACGCTTAACCGACTGCGCCACCCAGGCGCCCCAAAAATTTCTAAATAATTTAAGTAGATATTCTATATTAAAGGAGATGGAACATAACTCCCCAAATTTTTAGTATGCTCTGCATAGGGTAACTTCCTTTCCAACTGAACAGTAGGGAAGGGGTGGGGGAATGACTTGATAGTGGAAAAATCTGATCCTAATCAAACACTAATTCACTCAATCAAGATAACAACAGACAAAAATTGTCTGGATAGTATGATACCCTTGATATGATAGGATGGGAATAGCGCTTTGTCTGTGTAATCTTCCTCCCCCAAACTTACACCTCCAGTCTAATTGTGAGAAAAACATCAGACAAATCCTAGTTGAGGGGCAGTCTACAAAGCACATAACAGCACACCTCAAAACTATTGGAGTCATCGGGGCGCCTGGGTAGCTCAGTTGGTTGAGCGCCCAACTCGTGATTTTGTCTCAGGTCGTGATCCCAGTGTTGTGGGATCCATCCCTGTGTTGGGCTCCATGCTGAGTGTGTAGCCTGCTTAACATTCTCTCCCTCTACTTCTCTTCTCCACTCACACTCTCTCTCCCTCTCTAAAATAAAATTTAAAAAATAATAAAAATACCTACTGGAGTCATCAAAAATAAGATGAATGTAAGACGCTGTCCCAGCAAAGAGAGGGCTAAAGAGACATGATAACCAAATTTAATGTGGTATCCTAAAAAAGGATGTTAGGTAACAACCAAGGAAATCTGAGTAAGTATGGACTTTAATTAATGTATCAATATTGGTTCATTAGCTGTGACAAATATACTATACTGATAGAAGATGTTGATAATAGACAATAGGATATAGAATATATGGAAACTCTCTGCAATGTATTCACAACTTTTTGATAAATAAAATTACTCTGAATAAGATTTATTTTTGGGGGGCGCCTGGGTGGCTCAGTTGGTTGAATCCGACTTCGGCTCAGGTCATGATCTCGCAGTTTGTGAGTTCGAGCCCTGCGTCAGGCTTTGTGCTGACAGCTCAGAGCCTGGAGCCTGCTTCAGTTTCTGTGTCCCCCGCCCCCCCCCCCCCCCGTCCCACCCCTGCTTGTGCTCTGTCTCTCTCTGTCTTTCAAAAAATGAATAAACATAAAAAAAATAAAAAAAAGATTTATGTTTTTCTTTATACTGAGTTGTAATTCACAAACTGTATTATCTGCAACCTAGATTTAGTATATTCACATCACCACCATCTAATTTCAGAACGTTTTCAAAACCAAAGAGAGACCCTGCCTTACCCATTAGCAGTCCTGTATGCCCTCCCCCCACTCCTGGCAACAACTAATTTACTTTATGTTTCTATGGATTCTTGACATTTTGTATTAACAAAATCATACAATAGGTGGTCTTTCGGCCTGGCTTTTCATGTAGCATAAAGTTGACAAGGTTCAACCATGTTGTAACTTGTATTAGTGCTTCATTCCTTTTTTATGACCAAATAATATTCTGTAGTATGCTATACCTTATTTTGCTTATCTGTAATCACTTGGTAGATATTTGGGTTGTTTTCACTTATTAACTGTTACAAATAGTGCTCTGAATATTATTGTATACATTTTTGTGAGTATATATGTTTTGAATTCTCTTGACTATAATGCTTAGGAGGAGAGTTGCTGGGTCGTAGTGATTCTGTGTTTAGCATTTTGAGGAACTGCCAGTCTATTTCCTAAAGTGGTGCACCATTTTACCTTCATAACAGTGAGGTGTAAGAGTTCCAGTTTCTCCAAATCCTTATCAACACTTGTTATTGTCCATGTTTTGGTTATAATCAATGGGTATCTTACTTACCCATTACTTAAGATAACATCTTAATCAATGTTATCTTACTGTTGTTTTGATTTACTTTTCCCTAACAAATAATGATAGTTATTTTTTCTTTTTTTTTTTTTTTTTAAATTTTTTTTTTTCAACGTTTATTTATTTTTGGGACAGAGACAGAGCATGAACGGGGGAGGGGCAGAGAGAGAGGGAGACACAGAATCGGAAACAGGCTCCAGGCTCCGAGCCATCAGCCCAGAGCCCGACGCGGGGCTCGAACTCACGGACCGTGAGATCGTGACCTGGCTGAAGTCGGACGCTTAACCGACTGCGCCACCCAGGCGCCCCTTTTTTTTATTTTATTTTTTTTTTTAAATTTTTTTTCAACGTTTATTTATTTTTGGGACAGAGACAGAGCATGAACGGGGGAGGGGCAGAGAGAGAGGGAGACACAGAATCGGAAACAGGCTCCAGGCTCTGAGCCATCAGCCCAGAGCCCGATAGTTATTTTTTCATGTGCGTTTTAGTCATTGGTGTATCTTCTTTGGAAAAATATATATTCAAACACTTTGGCTGTTTTTAAAATTAAGTTTTTTTTTTTTTGATGTTGAGTTTCAAAATGTATATATTCTATTCTTTATGTATTCTTTATTAGGGAACATCTTTACCTGATTCTTCATTTTTCTTATGACTCTTGTGCATTAGAAAAAGCAGGTACCTCTCCCAGTCTTCACAGACTTGCCTTGTACCAGAGAAATCTCAGCCCAACCTGAGATTCTGGGAGCCTCTCAAACCCTTGGTCTGGTCAAGCCCACTTTCTTTGTTCTTTGCAGCTCCCAGGGGTCTAGGGTATGCCAAGTCCTGTCATTGCATCAGGACAAGCAAGAATAAAGCCAATTCCTTGGACATGTCCCCCCAAATTGGATTTTTGGACAATTTAATTCTTTCCCTCTCTGGGGAGAAGATGGGGCCTGGGTGTTTTCACCCACCCTGTGCTGAACTGGGAGGAGGACTACAGTGACGGCCATCCCAAATCTCCACCTCTGTTCTTACTAGCTTCTGTGCAGCCATCAGCAGTCCAAGTCAGGCAAGTCAGAAGCTCATCTTTTGGGTAGTCCGCAGAAGAGTTGCGGTATTAGACAGCAGAGTACCTCTTGTATTCCCCAAGGAGAAGCAGTCAGCTGTGATTTTGGTCTGCTTACTCTTGATGAGCTAGAGGGAGTTGCTATCTCCATTCTCTCTCAGGCACCTAGACTGTGGAGGACTCTCTGAGATCCAAGATTGGCAAGATGGAAAACAGTCCTCTGGAGAGTACCCTCCTTAGAGTTGGGGCACTGGACACTTGAACCAATTCCTTCCCTCCCCTAGGAGAAGCTGGGGGATCTCTTCCTAATTGTATGTTGCTGTGCCTGGGCAGATGTCCCAAATCTATTAGCTTTGATGAGTCTAGTTTCATATTCACTCAGGATGTAGGAGGCTCTCAATTAATTTCTGCATTTCCCTCACAGGGAATTTTTCCATGAATTATTGTTAAATTGATGTGTTTGTAGAAAGAAGGAGGGTCCAGGTCTTCCTATTTTGCCATCTTTCTAACATCACACCTTGCATCAACCCAAAATTTCTTGTGATATTTTTATCTGACTTTGGTATCAGGGTAATGTTAGCTCTGTAAAAAGAAGTAGGAAGTTTCACCTCTCATACTTTTTATGTGGAGTTTGGAAAGGATGTGTTAATTCTTTTTTTAAATGTTTAGTAGAATTCAACAGGGAGACCATCTGGTCCTGGGGTTTTTTTTTGGGGGGGGGGGATTTTTTGATTTCTGATTAAATCTGTTTGTTTGTAATAGGTCTGTTTAAATTTTCTACTTTTTTCTAAATAACTTTTAATAGTTTATGTGTTTCTAGGAGCTTGCCCGTTTCATCCAGGTTATCTCATTTGTTAGCATATAATTGTTCATAGAATTTTCTTACAAATCCTTTTTATTTCTGTAAGATCTTGAGCAATGGCTCACTTTATTTTCTTAACTTAGAAGTTGAAATCTTCTCTCTTTTTTTTTCTTGGTCAGTCTTGTGGTCTATTTGTCAATTTTGTTGACCTTTTAAAAGAACCAACTTTGATTTTGCTAATTCTGTTTTTAATGTTTATTTCCTTTAATCTGCACTCTGATCTTTATTATTTGCATCCTTCTGGTGTTGGGTTGAGTTTGTTACTGATTTGGTAAATTTATATTTTAAAAATTGTTTTTTTAACGTTTATTCATTTTTGAGAGACAGAGACAGAACATGAGTGGGGGAGAAGTAGAGAGAGAGGGAGACACAGAATCCAAAGCAGGCTGAGATGTCAGCACAGAGCCTGACGTGGGGCTCAAACTCAACTGACTGCAAGATCATGACCTGAGCTGAAGTTGGCATAACCAACTGAGCCACCCAGGTGCTCCTTGTTAATTTTATTTTTAATTATAAGTATTTACAGCTATAAATCTCCCTGTGAACACTGCTTTTAATGCTTTTGAAGTGTTGTGTTTTCATTTTCATTTGTCTCAGTATTTCTAATTTCCCTTGTGATTTTGTCTTTGATCCATGGCTTGCTTAACAGTGTGCTGTTCAGTTTCTGTGTTGTGAATTTTTCAGTTTTTCATTTGTTGATTTCTAATTCCATTCCGTTATATTCATACAACATACTCTGTATTATTTTCATTTTTTAAAGACTTGCTTTATGCCCTGATTAATGTCTATTTCTGGAGAATATTCCATGTTTAGTAAAGAAGAATGTGTGTTCTGCTGGTTTGGGGTATAGTGTTAGGACCACTTGATTTAGTGCTATTCAGCCTTCTATTTCCCTGTTGATTTTATGTCTAATCGTTTTCTCCATTATTGAGAATGGAGTTTTGAAGTCTCGATTATTGTTGAACCGTCTGTTTCTCCATTGAATTCAGTTTTTGCTTCATGTATTCTTGGGCTTTGCTGTTGGATGTATATATGTTTATAGTTATTATACCTCTTGGTAAGATGATTCTTTTGTTATTACAAAATATACTACTTTGTCCCTAGTAACAATATTTGTTAAAGTCTTGTTGTTGGATATTAGTATAACCACTCCAACTCTCTTTCTGTTGCAGTTTGTATAATATATGCTACCTTTTAACTTTTAACATATTTGTGTCTTTGATTGTAAATTGTGTGTATTCTAGATAGTGTATGGTTGGATCTTTTTTAAAAAACCAATTCTGCTAATTACTGTCTTTCAGTTGATATGTTTAATTCATTGACATTTAATTTAAATTACTGGTAAGGTAGAATATATGTCTGCCATTTTGCTATTTGTTTTCTATATGTCTTATGTATTTTTTTAAATGTTTTGTTATTTATTTTTGGGAGAGAGAGCTAGTGGGAGCGGGGGAGGGGCAGAGAGGGGAGACACAGAATCCAAAGCAGCTCCAGGCTCTGAGCTGTCAGCACAGAGCCCAACGTGGGGCTCGAACCCACAACCCATGAGATCATGACCTGGGCCAAAGCGGACGCTCAACTGACTGAACCACCCAGGAACCCCTGTCTTATGTCTTTTTAACCAGACTTTTGTATTTATTGAAAACTTCCCAGGTGATTCTGAATTTCTGTCATGAATGAAGAGCACTAGCATAAAGCATGTGCTGAAGCACACTGCTATCCCATGTGTCCTTATCAAAGTAGCTAGGAAACCCCAGCACTGGAAGATCTTCTGCTCAAGCAGACATTTGGAATATGGATAGGAAGGGATCCATTGCAGCAAAGGCACTGATAAACTGCAAGCTTGCAGGCAGAACTAGAAACAAAAGCACACTCTGACTATCTCTGCATAATATGTATGGAAATGAGACATTGAGTTAAAAGGCAGAGTCCTGGGTTCTATTCAACAGCTAATACTGAATAATAATACCTGTGCCAGTCTCTCTCCTGTATGAACTAGTTTTGGTAAGTTATTTAACTAGATTTAGGATAAGTTGTTTGTAATTTCTGGATATGGAGTTCTTCTCATAGCCCATGGCCAAGTTTTTAATGAATATTTTGCTAAATTCTTCTGTGATTATGTTCTTTCTATTTTGGAAAGTTCAAGTATAACTTCCTTTATAAAAAGACAGTGCTAGAAAAATAGTAGAGGGTTTTTTAAATGCCCTTAGTTAACAAAATAAAAATCTGGAAGTATTTTATTAGTGTTCCCAATTGGAAAAAAATTGTCTATAAAATTTGGAAGTCTGAGAACCATTCATTTGGAAAATAATGTCTGTATTTGATGACTAGCTTAAGGAGCACTAATCCAAATTACTCCAACGCCAGTGTTTGTAAAATCTTGTGTTTTGAAAATATGAAATGTCAAATACCTTTATTTTTCCCTTCATTGCTTATAGAAGAGGTCCATTTAGGATTTCCCTTAAATTTTTTAACGAAAATTTTATTTTATTTTTATCAAAACTTACACTACAGCTTACTGAGAGAATGATAGCTAATAGCAAATTTAATTTGTTTCCAAGAGATTTTTGCCTCTTGGGCCCAAGCTAAATAAAAAAAAATTAAACATTTTCCTTGGAAAGCTCTGGCTTTTCAACTGGAAATCTTATATTGATGAGCTGTTAACCTTTATCCTGTATCATTTACAGTCATATGAAAACATTGTAATCATTTTGGTGATTGGGGCAGAATACTCCAGCCATGTCATTGGAGTCCCTATAAGAGGAAATCATCAAAGTCTTTAAAGAATAGGCCCCCAGAGAGATGTGGGAATGGTCGAATCTGTTTTCTTATTCTTTGTCCATACTCTTTTTCTCTAAATAGGCCTATTTTAGTTTTAAAGATGCAGACTCCAAAGACCAAAGAATGTATGGTGTTTCCAAAAGTAATACCAATGTTTTCTTTTCCCCTCAACTCCTTTCTACTCTGTGTGCCAGTCTTGTCTATATAAGCAAAGCAAATAATCAAAACATTGTCCTGTGAATTCAATATATATGGGCAAAAACTGGATGAATGAGATCTCTAACTTTAATGTTTAATCATGAAATCATCAGAATGAGCTTATGAGATTTAAAAAAGTCCTCCATAACTAGAAAAGTAGCTGGTACAGAGTAGGTGCTCAATCAGTATGATTGAAAGAACGCATAAGTAGTTGTCAGATAATTGGATAGGAACCCAATGCCTTTGCACTCTTCATTGTTTCATAACAACTTAAAGAACTTGTCTCCTGTTCAGTATTTTCTCCTGCATATCTCAAGAATGGTCCATTTCTATGCCAGAGGAACCAGTTATCAAAACATTTCTATTGAGTTTTCCATATTTATTCAGAGGAAAGAATTGTGTAGATAAAGGTATAAAAAGGAACCACTGATTCTTATCAGAAAATAGAAGCTCTGGGGCGCCTGGGTGGCTCAGTCGGTTAAGCGGCCGACTTCGGCCCAGGTCATGATCTCGCGGTCCGTGAGTTCAAGCCCCGCATCGGGCTCTGTGCTGACAGCTCAGAGCCTGGAGCCTGTTTCGGATTCTGTGTCTCCCTCTCTCTGACCCTCCCCCGTTCATGCTTTGTCTCTCTCTGTCTCAAAAATAAATAAACGCTAAAAAAAAATTAAAAAAAAAAAAAAGAAAATAGAAGCTCTGGACAAAAATACCCTATACAAATGCCCAAATAGTCTAGTTTCACCAAAGGTGACAGTGTTAAAAAAAAAAATAGTCAATATCATATCCCAGGTCTCCTGATTTCCAATACAGAGCAAATATGGGGGTCTTAAATCCTGCCCCTCAACTTGTATGTTATTTTGTCATTTGGGTAGCTAGATGAGCAGATCTAATGATTTGTTTTGAAGATCAACCTGTTGTTGAGGGTTAGTAAGTCTTACACGTAGGCACATGTGTCTTTGGTCATGTTATTTACTGTGTCTGAAACTGCAGTTTACTCATCCAAAAATAAGAATAACTTTTTTCAATGCTGCTAAAATTAGTTAAGTAACTGATATGTAATAAATCTCTCATATCAAACACACTCAGAATTAATTTATTTTCCATTTTTTCTCCTCAGTGGCAGTCTTGATAAAAAATTCATTATAATAATGAAGTTATGACTTATTGAGCGAGAAACATAATTCTGGGGGGGCGGAGCACTTGCTGTTCTTAACACAGTAAAATGTGAAATAATTGCTATTTTTAAAGTTGGTAGCAAATATTTTATAGCAATGATGAATTCCATATCCAGTCCATCAACATGTTCTATATATTCAACTCACAAAGCCTATCTCAAATCTTTCCACTTTCCTCTGTATATCCTACTAGAGCCTTAGACCAAATGACCATCATTTCTTACTTGGGACATTCTAACTGTAGCATCTACTTGGTTTCCTTGCTTCAGCTCTTGCCTACTCCTCTAAAATCTGTTCTTCAACACGGTATCCACCATGCTTTTTTTTTTTTTTTTAATTTTTTTTTTCAACGTTTATTTATTTTTGGACAGAGAGAGACAGAGCATGAACGGGGGAGGGGCAGAGAGAGAGGGAGACACAGAATCGGAAATAGGCTCCAGGCTCTGAGCCATCAGCCCAGAGCCCGACGCGGGGCTCGAACTCACGGACCGCGAGATCGTGACCTGGCTGAAGTCGGACGCTTAACCGACTGCGCCACCCAGGCGCCTCTCCACCATGCTTTTTGTAAGCCATAAATCAGTTCTCCAACACTGAGAATTTTCATTAGACTAAAATTCCAATATTTTGTCATGGCATTGAGGCTGCTTCATTCTCTGGCTTCATCTTTTTCTTAGTTTCCTGGGGATGCCAAAGAAGTGGCCACAAACTCGGTGGTTTAAAGCAACAGAACTGTATTCCATTCACAATTCTGGAGACTAGAGGTCCGAATCAGGATGTCAGTAAGGCCACGCTCCATCTGAAGAATGGAAGAACCCTTTCTTGCCTCTTTCAGCCTCTGTGGCCCTAGGAATTTCTTGGTTTTTGGCAGCATAAGTCCAGTTTCTGCCTAGCTTTATTTCACAAGGCCTTCCCTGTGCGTGTATGTCTTCCTTTGTATCTTACAAGTTCACACTTATGAATTTAGGGATCAGTCTAGTTCAGTGTGATCTCCTCTCGATTTTTACCTTAATTATACTTTCAGAGACCCTATTTCTTTTTTTTAAAAAAATTTTTTTTTTCAACGTTTATTTATTTTTGGGACAGAGAGAGACAGAGCATGAACGGGGGAGGGGCAGAGAGAGAGGGAGACACAGAATTGGAAACAGGCTCCAGGCTCTGAGCCATCAGCCCAGAGCCTGACGCGGGGCTCGAACTCACGGACCGCGAGATCGTGACCTGGCTGAAGTCGGACGCTTAACCGACTGCGCCACCCAGGCGCCCCCAGAGACCCTATTTCTAAACAAGGTAACATTCTGAGACTCCAGGCAGACATGAATTTTGGGGGGGCGGGCACTATTCAACACACTACCATCTTGTGGCATGTTTCTTTTCAGTCATTACATTCTACCTACCTTGACCTGACCACCTCAGTCACTCCCTAGGGCTTCTGTATTTCCCCTTTTTGGAGCATCTGTTTCTCTGAAATTTGCATGGTTAGCTCCTTAGTAGTCAGCTTAAATATCCCTTCAGAGAGACTTTCCTTGCCCTTGGCTAATGAAATACCACAAGTCACTAAATAACAGCTCACAAGTCACTTGCCGTTCCATTACTTCATTTTCTTTGTTACAATTATGACTTTCTGAAGTTATCCTTTTAATTTTTAAAATTTGTTCTACTTGCTTATTTTTAATTTTATACCATTAGATTCCAAAGAATAGAAAACCATGAAAACAGAAACTATACTCATATTTTTCATTATTGTATCTGTTACATCTATTTCAGTAATAGGAACATAGTAAGTAGTAGCACTCAATAAATATTTGTTGAGGGAATGAATGGCCAAGTAGGAGAAAGAGTCTGAATTGGGGGTTAATTGGCCGAGATCCTAGCCCTTACTTTGTCACTAACTAGTGTGTGACCTTGGATGCCACAAATAACCTCCATATTTATCAATTTCTCCATTTATTGAGAGAATTGATTTCAAAGTAGTTTTCTGGTTAGAAGGGGCTTTTACTGCAACTTCCAACAGATGCTTGACAAAATTTTCATCAAAGAGACAAAATTTGCAAATAGAAACATTAATATACTTTGAATAAGGCCTTGTACTGTGGCTAAGTTAGCAAATTAATTGGAAAGTTCTAAGTTTCAATATGATTTTGGGAAAGCAGTCTTTTTTCCTTAACAGTTGGTTCTTTCTGAATGTGGTCATTGATTCTATTTTCTATTTTGTCATTTGGCTCTTGAGCATATTTCAGATAGTTTTGATCTCATTTAATAGCCTGGGTCAGAGACTCCACTGGGCCGGAAGTCAGGTTTTGATTTGCTTAACCACACCATGCTAGAGAGATAATTTCTGATGACTGCAGTGTGGTGATGACAATAAGATTACTAACATTCTCACGAGTTCAAAAGAAGATAACATTTTTGAATTTTCTTTTAATTCACTTACTTTAAGAGCAATACAGATGGATAAATAACTTCTTTTTTAAAATATACCTTCTAGAAGTTTTTTGGTTTGTTTTTTGTCTGTTTGTTTGAGAACTCCACAAAGTGAAGCCTGCCTGTGTACAGATTCTGAAAGTGCTTTCTGGAGAAGAATAGAAAAGAAGATATTTTCATCCCTGAGTTGATCTCCTCCTGGAACAAAAAACATCAATAACAATGATACCTTAAAGACAAAGAAACATCAGCTTTCACTGGCTATTTCAGTGCTTGCCATTGTGCTTATCATCTGACCAACAGAACTAATTTTGTTTCAGTGTCCAAGAGGAGATAATATATAGCCCCAAACACAGGAACTGATCCTGAATCCAAATGTGTTCCATATCCAGACCAGCTGCTACCCTTTTGGCTATCTCTGAGATGTATGTATTTGGAAAGTTTTTCTTTGCATAACATATTGAAATGTTCATCTCAACAATTTATAAATATGGTGCTAAGAGCATGCAATTATTCAAGTTACATATCAATAGTTTGACTTGCAGTAAACCATTCACAGTCCTTAACCCAATTCCTATTTGACCAACAGTGGTCAGCATATTAGCCAAGATGCAAGGGTGGTCCATGATGAGGCAGCCAAGACTTTCTTTGTGAGAAGTTGACTCAGACACTATTTTCAGTTGTTCTCAGCAATCAAATAGCTGTTAATACCTTTTAACATAATAACTGGAAATGAAGGACAAAGTTGTATACAGACTTAGTTATTCCCAAAAGGTCTGTTCAATAGCAACTGGCATGGTGAATTTTGAAGTACTTTATTCTGAAAAGAAACATTCATTTCCTATGCCATTTATTTAATGATAACAAATATTCTTCATGAAGTGAGAATTATGAGAGAAGGAACATACAGTTCCATATATTGAGTAAGTTGGTTGAAACCAAATATGGTAGTGTAGAAGTGGCAAAAAGATCCAAGACAGGTAAATCATAAAACTGTAAATCTATTGCATTGGGACCCCTCACCCTCTTCCTCCTTTCTTCCTGTTTTCTACTTCCTGCCTTTCTTCCTTCCCTTTTCCTTCTTGTTCTACATAGTTAAACATTTTTGCCTACCCTTTACTATTTTTTGGGGATATTTTTCTAGAAGTGAAATTACAGGGTCAGAGGAAAAACATCAACTTAAAAATTTCTAGTAATTAATTTTTACTAGCTTTGTTGGCAGCATCTGTGTTTATTAACAATTGAACTTACACAGGAATCTTTCCTTTATGAAGACTTTATTTAAAAAAAAAGCAGTTGTTGACAATTGTTAGGGATCTAACATAGTCAAAGCACTGTGGTAATGCAAACGGTTTGAGAGGAATGTTGAGTCTGGAAAGTGAACCAAGAGATGAATATAGTACACAGAAAAAGTTAGGAAAGTGCAAGTTGACTTACCTGCTCTGTTTTAGAATTCTGAAGATACAGAGATGCTCGTATGCTTCATGGAGGTGATGTTCTGGTTAGCTTTTCAATTATTGTTATGTTAAACTACAAAATTGAGCACAGCTAAGTGGGAAATCTTTATTTCTGTGTTTTCCCAGTAGTCAGAGTCATTAACCCCGATACTGACTCTATATCCCAGTGAACAGAACACTCTAGACTGCATTTATCAGCTCTGCCCCACTTTTCCCTGGAGCTTCTCTGACACGAAGGAATACAGTTCCTAAACCTTCAACTAGAATACTTTGCCTCAGCTTTTTTCTCTTTGCCCAGTCTTCATTGTAGGGACACCGAATATTGCCCTTCTATACACGTTGCCTCCTTTCTAAATTTCCAGCTTCTCCTTTCCAATTTTTCTAATTTTCGTCAACATGAGGATATTATATAATCAGGTACCACCACATGTAGCAAAATACCACATTTGCTGTAGATACGAAAAAAAAAAACTCACAGGAAAAATCTGTGAACTTTGGAATCATCTTCAAATGATTAAGAAAAATCATGAGTCTGTCTAGATTAGTGTCTGATACAGAGACAACTCTTAAAAGCAACTAAACAGTTAAGAGTAATGAGAAGGAAAGTGAATTGCGGGAAGTTGTTGAAGGAGGGTTGCAAATTTAGCAACTTGAGGCTCCTGCCTTCATTTGTCTGAAGACTGAGGAGCTAGAATTAAGCGGCATGTACACTGTATCTATAGTGAAGCTATAGGTCTTTAATAAAGATACAGATAGGGTCGATTCATTCAAATTTACTTGAAATCCATGCATGAGTTGACTGACGAATATGTATGCAAAGTGTAATAAGCAAGGTAGTCAAAGTGTTGAAAAAAGTCCAGTTTAACATACAGGCATAATCTTAATTTCCCAAGGGTCAGAGTTCTCATGTTTTTTACATACAGTGCATGAAATGCTTAGCATGCTTTCAAAATTCTCCTACTCCAGCAATCGCAAATAATTGTCTGGAGCATGTAGTGCTTTCAGCTTGGCCAATGAGAGTTCCAACAGATTTTTAACTTATTTTGCCTTTATTTTAATGCACATTTTTTACTGGCAGCTTTAGAGAATATTTGAGAAACAATTTGAAGTTGGAATTTGTGTTTGCTTTGAACATTTTTGGTCAGTTTCTTGGGAGTTTAATTTATGTACAGTAAAATGTACCAATTGCAAGCCTTTACGTTGATTTTTAACAAACACAGTGGCATAACTACTGCCATAATTATGATATAAAACATATCTGTCATTTCAAAAACTCCCCTTGTGGCTTTTTTTAGTCAATCTTCTTGAGCTTCTTAATGCTCCCCAGTAACCACTAATTTGCTTTCTATCATTATAGTTTTGCATTTTCTAGAATTTTTATATAAATGGAACTCTGTGGTATGGGATCCTTTTTTTAAAAAAATATTTATTTATTTTGAGAGAGAGTGTGCAGGGAAGGGGCAGAGAGAGGGAGAGAGAATCTCAAGCCCTGAGAGTGCAGAGCCCTAGGTGGGGCTCAATCTCAGGACTGTGAGATCATGACCTGAGCTTAAATCAAGAGTTGGGTGCTTCTCTCAACAATAGCCAAATTATGGAAAGAGCTTAAATGTCCATCAACTGATGAATGGATAAAGAAATTGTGATTTATATACACAATGGAGTACTATGTGGCAATGAGAAAGAATGAAAAATGGCCTTTTGTAGCAACGTGGATGGAACTGGAGAGTGTGATGCTAAGTGAAATAAGCCATACAGAGAAAGACAGATACCATATGGTTTCACTCTTATGTGGATCCTGAGAAACTTAACAGGAACCCATGGGGGAAGGGAAGGAAAAAAAAAAGAGAAGTTAGAGTGGGAGAGAGCCAAAGCATAAGAGACTCTTAAAAAATGAGAACAAACTGAGGGCTGATGGGGGGTGGGAGGGAGGTAAGGGTGGGTGATGGGTATTGAAGAGGGCATCTTTTGGGATGAGCACTGGGTGTTGTATGGAAACCAGTTTGACAATAAATTTCATATATTAAAAAAAAAAGAGTTGGGTGCTTAACTGACTGAGCTACCCAGGTGCCCTGGTATGGGATCTTTTATGATTGAATTCCTTCATCGAGCATCATGATTTTGATGTTGATTCATGCTGTGGTGCATATCAGTAGTGTACTCCTTCTCTTGCATGAACATGTGAAAAGTAAGACTGCAGAAAAAGGTAAAAACACCCTTCTTTCTGATGGCAAGCAATATTTTGGAACAACTACACTAAGGAATCCCAAAGAGTTAACGTCCTACTTGCAACTAAGTCATGGACAGAGAAAGGAGCTCATTGGTATGGCAAGGAAATAACCAGAAAATTAATGGAGCCTAAACAAATTCATCTTAACTTCTATTACTCTTCCAACATAGACATGTTTATTTTTTGGCACTGAATTAATTTGAAAAAGTCTCTAGTGCTTCCGGTATGTGTATGTTTTACTTCTAAAGTAGTTAAACAGCTTTTTAAGAAATTCTTTCCTTGAACTGAATGAAAATGTTTTTCCTAGGGAATAATACCATAAACTTCATTCACCTTTTTCATTGTTTATCCTGCTGTTCTAGTTAATTAGTAGAGACATCCGTGCTTTACCTACACTGGATTTTTCCTTATAGCATTGTCTTTTTTTGCTGCTAATGGCTTAACCTGCAGTGAAGATGTATGTCTGGACTTTATAGAGAATGAAATTGCTAGTCATACTGCAAAGACGCTGTTAAAACAAAAACAAAAACTAAAGAGTTCTTACAGTGAGAAAAAAATAGACAAGCTTCAAGTGTTTAATACCAGTTTAGTCTCCTTTCTTAAGCTTAGAAACCAAGGCTGCTGTACTTCAACTCTTGTTCCATGTTGTAGAGTAGAAGTAAATGTTTAGTTTTCTTTCTTTCTTTCTTTTTCTTTCTCTCTTTCTCTTTCTTTCTTTCTCTTTCTTTTCTTTCTCCTTCCTTCCTTCCTTCCTTCCTTCCTTCCTTCCTTCCTTCCTCTTTCTTTCTTTCTTTCTTTCTTTCTTTCTTTCTTTCTTGGCTGTGTGGCATTGTTTTTATTGGGAAATATATTATACAAAGAAATGTGCATAGATAATATGAATGTATTGATTAAAGAATAATAGTAGAAAAATACCCATATTCTCACCACCCCGTTTCAGAAATAGGACATTATAATTCCTCTGTATATCTTAACCCTAAGCCATGCCCTTGTTTTCATTAGTGATTAGAGATGCATGTATATCCCTAAACAGTACATTGGCTTTTCCTCTTTTGTCCTTTTATATAAGCATAAGCATCATCATGGATAAAGCTCTCAGACCAGTATTGAGCACAGAATAAAAATTGCATCACAAAAAGATAATCACTGTGATTGTACTTATATATTTAGTGGGCAAAAAATATTTAGTTTTGTTTCGTATGACTAAGATTATTATAAAACCCAATTCCTCTCATTAAGAAAAACATGGCCTACTAAAAAGCCAATGTATAAATTTAAAATGGAATTATATATTCAAATATACTAAGAGAAGGCAGGAAATGGGGGGAACAGAGAAAGAAAAAAAAACAGAGGGACAAACAGAGAACAAGT
Source organism: Lynx rufus (assembly GCF_022079265.1). Taxonomy (NCBI): domain Eukaryota; kingdom Metazoa; phylum Chordata; class Mammalia; order Carnivora; family Felidae; genus Lynx; species Lynx rufus. Next base: position 35,315,030 of record NW_025814829.1, on the reverse strand, counting down.
AATAAAATGGCAGACACAATTCCAGACATACAAATTTATTACATTAAATACTAATGGACTAAACATTCAAAAGGCAGATATAATCAAAATAATTAAAACTGAAAACCCTCATAGAGTGAAAGTCAATGTTTAGAAAAACAATATGCCATACAAATATTGAGCACAAGAAGCCTAGAGTGACTATATTAATATCTGAAAATACAGATTTTAAGACAAGGAGTATTACCGGAGATAAATAGGAATAATTCATAACGATAAAGTGCCAGTTCATCAGGAAGACATAATAGTCATAAACATGTAGGCACCAAATAAGAGAGCTTCAAAGTACATGAAGCAGAAGTTGACAAAGTTAAATGGAGAGGCAGACAATTTTACAATTACAGCTGAAGAGTTTAGTGTCATTGGGCTGTAATGGATGAAACAACTAGCCAAAAATTTAGTAAAGGCATAAATGTGAACAATACTATCAAAACACTGATGTAATTGATATTTATAGAGTTCTGGAACTATAGGATACATACTTTTAAAGTACGTGTGGCACATTTACTAAGATAGACCATATGCTAGAATTGAAATGAAACAGGGTGCAATCTCTGTCCAGAGCAGAATTAAAGTAGAAATCTGTCTGTCTATCCATCTATACGCGTACGTGTGGACACACACACACACACACACACACAGCAAATTAGTGATAAAAATTCCCAGCAGCTAATGACTAAAGGAGAACTTTCTTAATCTGGTGATGTGTGCTTACAAAAAAACCCTATAGCTATAATCTTAATTAATGACAAAATATTGAATATTTCCCCGTATGATGGAGAACACAGCAAGAATTCTCACATTGTCACTCTCATCAATTCTTTTCAACATTATACTAAAAGTCAATGTTAATATACTGTGAGTCATCTGAATGTATCTTAGCATATTACCACCACTTTTACTTATAAGTTTTTGAGCCCAAAATGTAGGTGTCCTCCTTGATTGCCCTCTGTATTTCACCACCACCACCACCACCACCACATTAATTTACCTGTAAGTGATTCGAATCTATCTGCAGAATACTTCCATTCTTCTCCACCTGTGTGCTGTGTCCTAGGTTAAGCCACCATCATTTCTTGCCTTGACTCTCACAATAGTCTCCTCACTATTCTCCCAGTACCCATTTTTGCATTTCCTGTAATTCTCAACACAGCACCCATGGAGGTCTTTAAAAACTTTAATTAGATATGGGGCACCTGGGTGGCTCAGTTGTTTAAGCATCTGACTCTTGATTTCCTTTCAGGTCATGATCTCACGGTCACGTGATGGAGCGCTGCGTTGGGTTCCATGCTGGATGTGGAGCCTGCTTGTGATCCTCTCTCCCTCTCCCTCTGCCCCTCTCCCCTGCTTGCGTGCTCTCTTGCTCTCTCTCTCTCTCAAAAAAAAAAAAAACCCTTTAATAAGATCTTCTGTCTCTTGGAATTACAATTCTCCAGTTTCTTGCTTAGTGAACATTTCCTATGAAGGAGTAATTAATTTTCAGTGTAGGAAGATACTGACTAGCTCTCAGAAGACGTACGGTTATGCCAAGTAAACCATTTGGTTGAATGCAAGACATTGAAGCAACCTTCTAAGATGACCTGTTTATGTGTACGAATAGCAATGTGGGGTTATGTGAGGTAAACAGTAGAATAGCTTTTTCTGCTGTCTCTTTTGGGATTTGGGGTTGGATGGAGTGGTGGGGGTGGGTGTCGTATTACCACCATTGAAAGCAGCTCCAAGCTCTGAAACAATACATTTGAAAAGCCCATTTTTTTTCTTGGCAGCTCCCAAGTTAGAGAGTGTGGGTGGCAGTTGATTTCCCATTTTCACTTGGTGCCAAATTCTTCTAGGTTCAATTTGATCGTAACAGCAGGTAACTAACTTCAGCTGAGTGATAAGACCCTTAGCTGAAGAAGAAGGAGAAAAGGGAAGAATAGAGGTACCATTGACATGGGTGTGTTTTTATTTTTGTTTTTTTGCTGGCAAATGTAGATGTCAAAATATTTATTTGCCTAAATGTTTTATTTTTGGTGTTCTTGGTGTTGGTGGTGTCTTTATTAGATTCACTTATACCCCTGGGATCTCATGAGAAGCTGTTGGCTCAGATTTACTTCCTTACAGCATAAGTTGAAGGATGATAGGTCATTATGTCATAGAGCAGAAGACATTTTGGTTGAGTAATTTACTTTTTATGTCGTGACATTGAGAAAAGTGTCCTGCAGGGACATTCATTGTCCAGGAGATGCCATTATAGGAGACAGAAATGAAAACAACAACAACAACAACAACAACAAGTTGGTGAATTGGTTGCAGTAATGGCCCCAGTTTTTCCCCTACTTCTTACAAACTTGCCCTATGGCAGTGCCTTCCCATTGTGACTCGGATGACTTATTTTGATCAAAAGGATAGGCTCCTACCAGAAGCTGAGAGCCAACAACAAACACATGAGTGACTTAGATCGGCAGAATTGCAGAGCTGATCCCAACCTAAATTGTTGATCTGTAGAAGTGTGCATGATGATAAATACGTAGTTCAGCCTCCAATTTTGTTATGTAGCAAAAACTAGCTGTTACACTAAGATGATGATAGCAAATCCATTCTAAGTAATGTAAAAGAAAATGAGATCCATGGGATATTTTGTCTATGATTGTACATCATCAGAATAGTAGCCATTCTGTAAGTTGGAAACCAGAAATACCTTTAGGAACATTTCAAGTGCTAGAGTATTATTGTATACCTCCTGTAGGAGAGCTCACTAAACACTTTTTAAAAAAAAATTTTTTTTAATGTTTATTTCTGAGACAGAGACAGAGCATGAGCGGGGGAGGGGCAGAGAGAGAGAGGGAGACACAGAATCAGAAGCACGCTCCAGCCTCTGAGCTGTCAGCACAGAGCCCGACACAGGGCTCGAACTCACAAACCGTGAGATCATGACCTGAGCTGATGTCGGTCGCTCAACTGACAGAGCCACCCACGCACCCCTACTAAACACTTCTTTACTGATTGTGTCTAATGCAGAGGAGCTGGGATAGTTTTGAGGTTGTTAAAGTGTCATTGTCCTTTTAAAGTTCAGTGGAAGGCTATTTACTATGAAGCTCTTTCCACTGTGGTCTCATTCTTGTATGTCTTATTTTCCATAACAGTATTAAAAAGACTCCCTAGGAGGGGCACCTGGGTGGCTCAGTTGGTTAAGCACCTGACTTTGGCTCAGGTCATTATCTCACCATTCATGAGTTTGAGCCCCGCATTGGGCTCTGTGCTGACAGCTCAGAGCCTGGAGCCTGCTTTGGATTCTGTTTCTCCTCCTCTCTCTGCCCCTCCCCTGCTCATGCTCTGTCTCTCTCTCAAAAATAAATAAACGTTAAAAAAAAGACTCCCAGGGAGACCTCAGTACAGATTACAGAGATGGCCTCTACTGAGAAGAAGAAATGTTGAATTATAGCTTACTGTAATATTTACCAAGGATCATGATATTTTTTTGTAAATTTAAGAAGCCAGATTTGAGGTTATAGAGATAACTAGAGGCCAAAAAGAAAATTTTATCACCTTTTTGAAAGTTCAAGTAGCTTGAAGCATGCCTTCTAGCAACATAGCAGAGCAAGGGATGCTGAGGGAAAACCATATCTGACAGACCAGCCTGACACTCCAAAATAAAGGAATCCCACAAAAGGGAAATAATGTTTCTGAGGAATAATTTCCATGAGCCACAAGTAGTTATTTTGTTTTTTTTTCCCAGTGGGATAAAATATAATAAAACACTTTAAAAGTTTTTAAAATTCATCTGATGGAGTCATACCCAAGAGAGCTGTTGTAGGCGTGAGATACTGTACGTAGCACATTTCACACAGTGCATAGAAGATAATCCAGAAATGAAAGGTATTCTTCATTAACCCAAAACACAGAGTCTAGAATATCAAAATAGCAGAAGGAATTTGCCATGCAAAACACAGAACTGAATGTATGTGGGCTCATGAGACTTTTCATCCACATCTACATCCACTGACTGGATAAAAGTAAAATGTGTGAGGAAATTCATTAATTATTCCATCTGGTAACTGGATGATGACTAATCTGATAAAGGAAATAGTACAACTATCTTGTAGTCAACCTTTCTGTGGAAGGATTCTTCAAATCCAAACTTTTATGTTCAAAAGTTTCAGTGTTCAGAGATCCCCAAATGACTTCCATCCTTCTTGCAGGCCACAAAAAAATTGCTAGTATTCATTGGGTGCATATTAGTTGCTTACATGCTCTTCTAAGCCTCATGTGTGAAGGGAATGGTAGACTCAGGAACAGTGCCTCTTACACTGCCCTATAACCACTGGGCACTTCATTTTAGTATCCATTACTCTTTAGGAGAGTTTTATTTTGCCAAACAATTTATCAGTTTTTTGCCTTTTGTCATTGTTTTGTTTTGGTAATCCAGAATAGAGAGAATGGACAAAAGAAGATGGCCCACAACAGGGCTTATCTTTGCTTGTTTTCTGGAGCAGATACAAAGCTTGCTTAATTTTGTGTATATATTGAAAGGTTGGGAAGAAGGACAGAAGACAGGAAAGCTGTGGGTAGTCTGAAGAACTGGTGAGAATTTGGGGGAATTTCCCCATGTTGAAAGGATGCAAAGCCCCTAATATGAGAAACTTGCTTGACAGAGGGTTCAGGAATTGAGGGGAGAGCAAAATCTTCTTTGACAAGTGTCACTTAAGTTGGATATTTTTAATTTTCTTTGAGGGATGCAAGGACGTTGGGATTCTTTTTTTTTAATTTATGTTGAGTTGTGCCTCTTTGAAAAGGACTTTATAGTGACAGAGATACCCAGTGTAATAAGGGTAGTTGTTGAGAGGCAACAAATAGGAAATGGTTTTAATTCTTTTGCCATAAAAACTTTTTTTACCCATTTCTGCTGATTTTATGTTACCATATTAATGACCCCTTGAACTGATTCCATAAGATCGCTACTCACTTTGAGTTATGAAAAGTCTAGGCCAGTTTTAGACATGCTTAATATTTCAATCGCATATCCACTTTAGGGTTAATTTCTCCCTTTCCTTTTGACTTTTAAAGAAAAGGGGGATTAGTTTGGAGGAAAAAGTTGTATCAGACAGATTCCGGCAGGAAAAAGATACCATACACAAAATAGGATAATTAAAAGAGAGTTTATTCACAAGAGATATTTACAAAGGCGGATTTAGGGAAACCCAAAAGGATAATGCTATAGCATAGGGCTTGGTGGCCACCTTAGGTGGACAGAGGTCAGGTACAGTTACCGTGGTCTAGAAGGAAAGAGTCATATAAAGTCAGCCAGTTTAAGAGTAATGACCTATGTAGCAATGACCTGTATCAAAGACACAGTCAGCTTGTTGAGCCTTATAGAAAGGGAGCTCTAACTTTACTTCTCTGTCTTCCTCCAGTCTCTTGCCAAAGTGGCTAATTGATCAAACCCACTGGAAATCAGATGGCATTAACTATTGATGTAGTTCATGCAGTTGAGCACTCTGGGTCAGAAAAGAGAATGAAAATGGTTGAAAAAAGGATCTTGACAAGAAGAAATATATATAGAGATATATAAAGATTATCTATCTATTATCTATCTATCTATCTATCTATCTATCTATCTATCTGTTGTTATCTGTATTTTGCCCATCAACATCTGCTTTTGTCCTTCATCTAAGTGAAAAATTCATGTCTCCAGCACAGAAAAAGCAAAAGTTTCTACCAACTACCAAAACAGTGAGAGGTTGCATGAACAAAGTCTTAGTTCCAGCTAAAACCTAAATTGTTAGTTGCTGCTAGCATTTTTCATATAAGGAAGCATGAAAAAAAAAAAAGAGGAAAAAGGAAACAACCAAGTAATGTAACAGGTGTTAGAGTCTGTGCCTCTGTACCTGGTCATGACACCTAATAATGATAATTATTGTTGCCAACTTCCATTACACATTCCGTGTTCCTCTTGTCTTCTACCAGCCCCTCAGCTAGTGGGTGGCTCATTCATTGCTGAGTGCTTGATTGCCTTGTTTTTATTGGATTTCTGAGTTTTTTTCATTGAACAGACTATTGGGTAAGAGTAATAAGGCAGTTGAATTCTTTGAGTTCTAAACATAACCTTCTTTGCCTTCATTACATAGCCACCGCCTAACTTCTCCCAGTTAATGAGCTCGAACTCCAACCATTTTACTGTTGGTTCAGCTTCATAAGGAGCCCCAAATGGCCAGAAGTTCTCAGTTGCAAATATTTTAGGTGTATGACTGCTTCCTTGGGTTCTAGCAATTCCAAGTCTAGCAAACCTCAGTTAGTTAAAACACTTTGGTTATAACTTTCTTCTTATAGTTCAGTGTGGTAATTTTGCCTACTTTACTTTGGCAAGCACCTTCACCAGTCTGAGGGGTCATTATTCCTGTTGGGATCAATGAACCTCATGCACAATAGCATCTTTCTCTGCCATTTCTAGTCTTCAGAGGACAGCTACCACAGAGTGCTTCAAAGATATAGTGATAATGCTATATCAAAAGATATAGCATTTCTTAATGCTTTATCTTTTCTCCAGTCTCACCTAGATGTTATGGTTGGGAGTGGCTGAACAAGTTGCATAGAAAAGTTTCATTCAGTGTATTCCTCCTTCCTGAAGACTCTGGACTTTTCCCTCTCTTTGGTATGTAAGGAAGATTTTGGCAATTTCACCTCACCTTTTTATTGTTTAATCCAGAAAACTGTTAAGCGGCTCCTTGGAGCTCAACAGAACAAATTAATTCTGAAACCCAGGTAGAAGGACATATGACAGTGAATCTGCCCAGTCAAGTCTGGGCAAATGATGCTAAGAGGAATTTTGAAGTTTAAATTTCCCAGTCTCAACTTCTGGTCAAGATGGGGTAAGAGGGAACTGGATTTACCTTCCAGCTAAAAAACTGAACAAAAGACTGGCCAGACTGTATGGAGGAGCATAGTGGCCTCCCAGAGATGAGAGGAAGGAACAAAAACAGGAGAAAAAATCAGCTAAAGTACACAGAGCAGAGTACCAGAGAGGAAAGTGCTACATAGAGAAATAACTCCAGAAATCTGCAGAAGCCTCCTTGAATTAAATTAAAATTAATAGTGATCAATATATGCAGGTAAAGAAACTACCTGAGGTTATGGAAGATATGCTAATAATAAGAATTTCCAGCTTTTGTATCTTTTTAACAGTCTATTTTGCCTTTTTGAAAGATATTTTTGCTGGGTAAGGAATTCTAGATTGACTTTTTTTTTCTTTTTTTGTGTCTTCTAGTTTGCATTGTTTCTGATGAAAATTTTGCTGTCATTCTTATCTCTGTTCTTGTGCACATGATGTGTCTCTTTTCTGTGTGCTTTAAATTTTTTTTCTTTTAAAAATTTTTTAAAAAATGTTTATTTTTGAGAGAGAGAGACAGAGACAGAGAGAGAGACAGAGACTGACCAAGAGTGGGGGAGGGGCAGAGAGAGAGGGAGACACAGAATCCCAAGCAGGCCCCAGGCTCTGAGCTGTTAGCACAGAGCCCAATGCGGGGCTCAAACCCATGAACCGTGAGATCATGACCTGAGCCAAAGTTGGGTGCTTAGGTGACTGAGCCACCCAGGGGCAGCCTAAATTTTTTCTTAATCACTAACTTCAAGCATTTTTATTATACTATGTTGGCATAATCTTTTTCTTCTTCTATTCTTCTTGTTGGGATGAGCACTGGGTGTTGTATGGAAACCAATTTGACAATAAATTTTATATATATAATTCCTCTCCTTGTACTTAGGATTTGCTTGGCTTCTTAGATTTGTGGATTTATAGTTTGCATCAAGTATGGGAAATTTTTTAGCCATTGTTTCTTCAACTATTTTTTTGTTCTCACTTCCTCTATTTAAGACTCCCCCAATAAGTGTATTTGGCTGCTTAAAATTGTACTCTTTTTTTTTCCAGTCTTATTTTCTCTCTCTCAACTGTGGATAATTGCTTTTACTACATCTGTAAATTCACTACTTTTTTTTTTCCTCTTACAAGGCTTAATCTGCAGTGATCCCATTTGTTGTACTTTTCAGCTCAGACATTTTTGTTTTCATCCTTAGACGTTTGTTGGGACCTTTTATATCTTCCTTGTTTCTGCTTGTTGAGTCTTTTCTTCTTTCTAGCTTTTTGAACATACAGAACACAGACATCATTACTGTTTTAATATCCTTGTATCTCAATTCTATTATTTGTGTTTTCCCAGGGTAAATTTCAATGTTGGCTTTTCTTCTTACTGGTTTTTTTCAAGAGTTATAACTACGCATCTATTAAAATGGCAAAAGTTTTAAAAGATCATTGATCATTCCAAGTTTTGGTGAGGACATGGAACAAATGGAATTGTTCCCCAATACTTGTGGGAACATGAAATAGTGTATCCACTGTGTAAAATGGTTTTGCAGTTTCTTAAAAAGTTAAACATATGTCTACTACACAACCCTGATATCCTGCCCTCGCTATTTACCCAAAAGAGATTATGTCTGCACAATGACTGCACACAAAAGTGCATAACAGCTTTATTTGTATATGAGGCAAAAACTGGAAACAAGTCAAATATCTATTACCAAGTTAAATTATAAACAAAATATGTTATATTCACACAGTGGAATACTAATAGAATACTATAATACTACTACCGTGAATTACTAGATATAAAAATGAATGTTGCATCAACAAAATGGATAAGTCTCAGTACAATTGTGTGTGGCGTAAGAAGTCAGACAAATGAAAGTACATACTGAGCACATAATGAGTCAATTTATACAAAATTCTAGAAAATAAAGCCTGTTCTAAATAGTAACAAAATGATCAGTGGTTTACATGAGGATGGGGCAGGAAGTCAGTGGCAAGGGGAAGGGATTGTAAACTTCTGTAGATGGTGGCCATGTTAATTATCTTGACTGTGATCATAGTTTCATTGTGTGTGTGTGTGTGTGTGTGTGTGTGTGTATACACACACGTATGTTAAAATACATCAAGTTGTTACCATTTAAATATGTGGAGTTTATTGTGTTAAGTCCTATCTTGATAAAGCTCCTTAAAGTGTAAAAAAAAGTCAAAGCAACAAAAAATTAAAACAAATTTTCTACCTCATTCATTTCTGCCCAGATGTCTCCATCCAATGACGATTATTCTCAACCCTTCCTCACTAAAGCTCTTACAGTGGTTGAGAGACTTGACAAGGTTGAACATTCCATTGATGCTGTAACTTTTACTCATTACCATCAGACTTGACCTTGTTCTCAGCCATATCTGCCCTACGACTGCTAGAGATGATGAACTCTTTCAAAGCCACCACAAAGGCTTTCTGGTTCTACTCACGTATTTTTGATTGTGTGTTAATAGTTTTTAATTTCTCCTTTACCCCGTGAAGCACACTCAATGGGTCTTTAAGTGGAAGACAAGTGACCCCACAATCTGTTGGCATAGAAAGTACATGCCACAGCTTTTAGTTCTTCTTCCACTCTATTTGCATTTAATCTCCTGTTACATGAGTAATAATTTGAGCAATTGGGAGGCTTATCTGGCCATCAAAACTCTTGGGTAAGTTACTGTAATAATTGTTTAATACAGAAGTGTTCTGAGGTGTCCACTTGATAGGTGACATTTTCACACATCTAGGGGGGCTAAATTGCCAAAACCAGGTTCTATTTTTAAAGAATTTAATCAATAACAAAAGGTGAAAAGTTGACCTAATTGCAAGATCTTTTAACGTATCTACCCTGAATTAGTTGATTGCAGCGAAGGGATCAGATACTTTTATAATTAACATTTATAAAGTATTTGGAAATTTTGAAGAGCTTGGTCTTATGAAAACAAGTTAAATGCCAGTACAGGGGCGCCTGGGTGGCGCAGTCGGTTAAGCGTCCGACTTCAGCCAGGTCACGATCTCGCGGTCCGTGAGTTCGAGCCCCGCGTCGGGCTCTGGGCTGATGGCTCAGAGCCTGGAGCCTGTTTCCTATTCTGTGTCTCCCTCTCTCTCTGCCCCTCCCCCGTTCATGCTCTGTCTCTCTCTGTCACAAAAATAAATAAATGTTGAAAAAAAAATTTTTTTTAAATGCCAGTACAGAAGATGAGTGAAACAAAACATTTAAGTAAATGAATGCAGTTACATCTTAAGAGCCATTCCCAGCTTACTCCCAAGGCAGAATGATTCGGGACAGTACAGATCACAAGATGATTCAGGCAATGTCTTAAATGTTACTTCCATAGACAAACCTGGGGCTTCTGTTAAGCACTGTTACAATAAGGTCAACTGGAGGTGAATGTCAGGAGGAAGCTTACTGCTTTCCAGAGTAATGAAAACAGAAACTCAAGTTCCAGATGTTTCTGGAAAGCCAGATAATGATCACAGTTTTTGTGCTTCCACAAGTGTTGCTCAGCCTCTGGTTTTGTGCTTTACTTGTAAAGAAGACATCCATGTGTTCAAATATACAACTTTAGCAATTGGCCCCAAATCAAAAGGAAATGTTTTCATTAGCATGTGTTCTCATTGAAGGCAACGATTCGGCCATCACCTAATCCATGCTGTGGGAATTCTCGAGGTGCCTAGAATTTCATCAGGATTTTCAGTAAAAGATGACAGTTGATAAGGATGGCGGGCTGAGCAGAAAGATAGTCCTCGGAATTGCACTCAAGGACAATCTAAGCAGCTGTGCTGATTCCTTGTGTCTTCTCTGTTAGGTACTCTCTCCCCTCCTGGTGCTCAGATTGTTGTGAGTGCCTCTTATCTCAATGCTGCAAAGGAACTTCGGTCACTTTTAAGTCCTTAGCACCAGTTGAGTTCATAATTATGTCTGTAATTCACTGAAAGCCTCATATGCTCACCCATCCTCCTATTTCCTTCCTATCAAATCTTACTTAATTCCTATGCCTCTACAGTTCCTATGGCCTACTACTCATCCTCGGAGTCAAGCGTTTCCATTTTCTCACCCACTTAGCATTTTCAGTTTGATCTCATACTTCCCATTTTAAATCCTCTAACCTACTATTAGATGGGCCATGGTGGAGGGGTTCACGATCTTGACCTTTATAGGCCGCTACAGCTTTTATTATCCATTTTATTTCTTTTTTTTTTTAACATTTATTTATTTTTGAGACAGAGAGAGACAGAGCATGAGCGGGGGAGGGCCAGAGAGAGAGGGAGACACAGAATCTGAAACAGGCTCCAGGCTCCGAGCTGTCAGCACAGAGCCCGATGCGGGGCTTGAACTCACGGACTGTGAGATCATGACCTGAGCCGAAGTCGGATGCTCAACCGACTGAGCCACCCAGGCGCCCCTATCCATTTTATTTCAGTTTAGCAATGCGTTCATTGAATTCCTTGGTCCTTTCCTGACTTCTCTTAGATGTGGGTCTGGGATTATACATTCCTCCTCCTTACCCTTTCTTTATCTTGGCATTTCTCAGACTACCATTTCCTAGCCGTGTATCTTGGGAAAGACACTGCAATCTGTATAGCCTCATCAGTAGAATGAGGACAGTGATACCATTTATCCCATAGAGTTGTTTTGAGGATTAAATGAGTTAATATATTTAAAAATTGTAGGGGGTTGCTTGTTATAGAGTGATATATAAATATTAACTATACGAAAAAAGTATTTAAAACTTAAAAAATAACATATGCATATGTATACTATATATACTAAAACATACGTGTGTGTGTGTGTGTGTGTGTGTGTGTGTGTGTGTGTGTATCTCTTACTTAGCCCCCTCCCTTGAATATGCTATTTTCTCCCCCATTCTTTTTCCTCTTTGCATGTTAGTTTGGGAAGTTTCTCCTAACATAGCTTCATGCTTACTGATTCTTTTCTTAGGCATATATAGTTTACACATAAGCCCATGAAAGGCATTTTCATTTTAATTGCAGTATTTTCAATTTCCACCATTTCCTTTTGATTCTTGTTTTAGAATTTACATCTTTCTACTTACATTACCCATCTGGTCTTGCATGTTGTCTACTTTTTCCATGAAATGGAAGCCTTTGACATATTAATTATAGTTGTCTTAAATTCCCTCCCTGTCTGATAACTCCCCAATTTTTGTCCTGTTGGAGTCTGGATCTGATGCTTCCTTTGTTTCTTTAAACTGTTTTTATTTGCCTTTTAGCATATTTTGCATTTTTTTTTTTTTTTTTTTTACTGAAAGTGGGACATGATTTATCAAACAATAGAAACTGAGGTAAACAGTTCTTTAATGTGAGCTTTTATGTTAATCTAGCCAGGAGTTGGGCTGTTTAATTTAGGTGTCTGAGACTTCAGATCACTCTGGTGTCCTGGGTTTTTATTTCTCCTGTTGTCTTTGGGCTTCTCTAATAACTCCTCTTTAAAAGGAGGTGATAATCTTGCTGCTATTTTTAAAAAAAAGTTTTTTAATGTTTATTTTTATTTTTGAGAGAGAGAGAGAGAGAGTGCAAGGAGGGGAGGAGAAGAGAGAGAGGGAGACACAGAATCTGAAGCAGGTTCCAAGCTCTGAGCTGTCAGCACGGAGCCTGATGTGGGGCTCAAACCCATGAACTGTGAGATCATGACCTGAGCCGAAGTTGGACGCTCAACCGACTGACTGAGCCACCCAGGTGCCCCTGTCTTGCTGCTATTTTAGCCATAATCCATTGTTATCACACCGGAGCCCCATTGATGTGGTGTCAAATATGGAGAAGGGGGAAGTATTCTGGTTTTTCCTCTTGTGATTTAATCTTAGTCTTTCAATGGGCCTGTCTGTCTTCCTGTGACCTTGGAGAAGCTTTTCTTGGCCTCTCCCTCTACCTGAGTGGAGTCTGTATGTGCGTAATTGCATTTCCCTCAGGTGGGATAAGGCTCTGGTAATAGTCTTCTCCCCTGCATAGTAGGTCTTTTTTATGGAGAATGCTGTGGGGCTATTTCAAATACGGGGTTATTTACCCCCTCCCCCGTCAGAAACACAGGGAATTTTCCTTGTCTCTTCACTCTGAGACCCTGGTGGGATTCTTGGACATAATGCCCGTGAAAATGTGGGGGCCCTATAAGACTGTGGCCCCCAGGAGTTCCTCCTTCTCACACCAGCTTCTCACTCTCAGCCTCTAATAATCTGGCAAAATTACCACTGCAGGCGTTTTCTTACAGTGCATGGCTCCCATAGATTTCTGTGATGATGCTGTGTCTCCTCTTGTCTCCAGATTTCAGGGTGGCAGTTTGCCCTGTTGACCTCAGTTCTCTGAGGGGTCCATTGATTTTCAGTTCGTTAACTTTTTTTCTAATTGTAAGGACAGGGGTGACAATTTCCTAGCTCTTCATGTGTCCGAGCTGGAAAAATGAGCATGCCATGTCAGCAGAGCTTTGAAGACTCCCTCCCTCCCCTTGACCTCGGTTTTGTGTTTCAGTGGTGCACGATCCCTCTTTCACGGTAATGTCATTGTCAGTTCGACACAGGTTTGCTTGTGTTTTTTCGCAGTAAATGTTGACTGAATGTCTACTGCATGTCAGACACTGTGCTAGGTTATGGAGGCAGTGTGGACAAACAGGTGAGATCATCTATTTTTCTCTGCGGCCAGAATTAATTCCTACATAGTTCTGTTCTTACTGGCTACTTCAGGTTAAGATCATGCCACACGGTCTCTTGTGTCTACCATCTATCACTTGTGCCTACCACAAGTGGCTCAATTCAAAACCTACATTCTCCAAAGAGACATAACTTTTCTGTTTATAGTGGCCTATTCCTCCATTGATTCATACCAATTTTGGTTTATTTACACCATGTCAGTGAAGGTAGGAAAGAGGGATGTCTGTTGAGGGCTTAATAATATAAAACTTTGTATTGGGAGTTGCCTTTTTAAAATATCATTATGTTTTAGTTTTCACATAATTTTTAAACAATTAGAATGCAAGGACCTGGTTGTCTTATTCTTACTTATCATTTGAGATCTTTCATTAGCGGGGAGGAGACAGTGGGGTGCCACTGAAGAATTCAGTCACATCCATTACTACAATCTGGAAAGACCAAAGACAAGAGCAGAGACTTGGTCTAGTAGGTTCTATACTGAATGCTGATGGCCGTAAAATGGGTATGGTCAATTTCTCAGGCACACTTGATTTCTCCACAAGCATGAGCCTTTCATTTTTCTTTGAGAGCATGTTCCTTATCAGAGATTGAGATCTATACTTATTAAATCTTGTCATACACTTCCCAGTCCCTTGCCATACATAATAAGCACTTGATGGTGAAGCTATCAGATGATATCTGAAAGTGTGGATTGTGTTACAGTCAGTCGTTTCATTTGTGAGACAATGTATGCATCTGCCCCAAACAACTCTTTCTTGTTAAAAATAACTGCATGTTTCACAGGCATTTCTATAAATACATCTGATTTTATAATGCTTCTTGTAAATAACCAATGCGGTTTCTGCACTATCGACCATGGAGACACATATGTGTCCTGTACCATTGGTTTGAATTTGCCAAGAAATGTTCTTGATGAATGTGTGGAATGCCCTTTTTCCAGAGTCAAACATCTGGTTTTGGCACCCGTTTTTAGGCCAGCCTCATGCTCAGCACAAAAATGGAATGTACTGGATTTGCTTGGGTAGAAGCTGCTCACGCAATCCATATTTCCGAATGCCAAGGCCATCACAAAACTCATTTAAGTTGATTTTAGGTGTGACCTGGAATGAAGAACAGTATTTTTTGCTTGCCCTAGGGGTTTGCTAGCTAGTGCTACCATTCCCTAGTCATTGTATGACAAGTTTCTGTGTTACAAGGGAAGACCTAATTTACCAGCCGTATCAAATAGGGGCTCACCAGCAATTTCCATATCAGCAATCAGGAGAACACCTGCAGCTTTTTAAAAATTGCAGCAGCAGTAAAGTTTTTATTATTAACCTGTGTTCAGATATGAAAATGGAAAGGGTAACCATTTGGGGGTCAGGCTTAACTGTACTATATAATAGACAACTGTTCAGTTAAATCATAACATTATAAGCCCTTTGGCTTATTCGGTATTGTAGTGCTGAACTGTGATTCTCTGGAGGAGACGCCAATGTTTCTTAAAGCTCCTCTCATATCCATTAGTGTCACCTTCTCTTTTTTTCAACAAATATTTATCGAGAACTATGCGTCAGTCACTATGGTAAATGCTCAGGGTAGAGCCATGAACAGAATAAAGCCCTACAAAAATCCAGCAGGAGCAGGGAGAGACAATAAAAAATAAATGAACAGACAAATACGTCCTAAATAAGTAATGTGAAATGAGATAGAGTGAGAGGGCAGTGACAGATGGAGTGACATCTGAGCACACACCTGAATCAAGTGAGGGATGAGCCGGTTGTGTAAATGATCTGGGAGATGTGTCGTCTGGTTGGAGAAAGGGAGGGAGAGAGGAGCAAATGCTTTGAGGCAGAAGCTTGTCCAGCCTGTTTTGGCCAGAACAGCCCTCTAACGCCAGAGCAGTGTGGCCGCAGCACGGTGAGCACGGGCCAAGGTGGCCGTAAGTGAGACAGCAGTGGGGAGATCCTTGTAGATCAAAGTAAGGACTTGGATGGGTCCTAAGTGTGATGGGAAGATACAGGGGGCCACATCTCTAGAGCCCAGCACGGCCTAGAAGCATCAGCCTCATGGTAAATATTTGTTGAATGATAATAATCAGAAAAAGATGAAAATTCAATTACATATTATATTCAATTTAGTAATCAATAAAGACTTTAGAAGGACCAAGTGAATAGGATTGTAATATCGCATCTTTGCCCTATATCCTCTGCATCCATTTTTGAATATGTTTTTGGTCTTAACCTACGTCCAGTAATTTTCACTGGCTGGATAGTCACATTAGATTCTTTCATCATCTACACTGTGGAACAAGATTTCATCTGCATCGCTCTGGCCGACTTGCTACGGAAGGCCCTGAACTGTGTTTCCATGTGTGCCTTGACGCTGGCTTGTTGTTCAAGCTCATTATTCCTTGTCATTCTCTACGATGCAGCAGGAGCTCTCTGGAGTCAAAGGGGGAGCAAGCTGTCTGGTTTCCCCTTGCCCAGACCAGAGCGGTTGCTGGTTTCATTCATGTGATAAAAATTGTTTTTCAAGTTTTAGTTCCATTCTGGGTCTCTAACACAGAGGAGAGCAGGCAGCCAAAATATATTCTGACCTTCCTACCCAACCTGGAGGGAAAAACATCGGCTTAGAGTTTAGGCAGACATAGGCTGTAATTCTGAATCTTGGCTCTAGTGTGTGGGGAGGCAGGAAGTGTGCGGCTCTGTGGCTACATGCTGACTGCTACTTACTGCTGTGATTTGGGGAAACGTGCTTGCTTTCTGTGCTTCAGCTTCCCCACTGGCAAAACACGGAAGATAAAAGCATTTTCTTTTTAAGAGTTTTTTTTAATGTTTATTTATTTTTGAGAGACAGAGACAGAGTGTGAGTGGGGGAGGGACAGAGAGAGAGAGAGAGAGAGAGAGAGAGAGAATCTGAAGCAGGCTCCAGGCTCTGAGCTGTCAGCACAGAGCCTGACATGGGGCTCGAACTCATGTACTGCGAGATCGTAACCTGAGCTGAAATCGGTCGCTTAACCAGCTGAGCCACCCAGGAGCCCCAAAAGCATTTTCTTTTTAAATTTTTAAAAAATGTTTATTTACTTTTGAGAGAGAGAAAGAGACCGAGAGAGAGAGAGACACACACACAGAGAGTGAGTGGGGGAGGGGCAGAGAGAGAGGGAGACACAGAATCTGAAGCAGGCTCCAGACTCTGAGCTGTCAGCACAGAGCCCGACGCGGGGCTCGAACTCACGGACTGTGAGATCATGACCTGAGCCGAAATCAGATGCTTAATCAACTGAGCCACCCAGGTGCCTCCAAAGCATTTTCTTTACAGAGTCGATGTAATGATTAATGCTGTATACATAAAATGCCTATAGTAAGTACAAAATGATTACTAGTTATTACTGTAATTCACTGTGTGCCTATAGAAATTGCTTAATGTCTGTGGCCCTCGTCTGAAAATTAGTGATTATTGATACCTGCCTTACAATATTAATAAGAGAAACGAATGAAATAAGGTACATAAACCACCTAGCATAGTACCTGACACATAATGGTAATGGTAATACTGAAATTGTTATTGTTTGATGTGATTTTTAAGAGACTGATATTCAGGACAAGGTTCTTGTGGCTCCTTCATATACAACAGTAAAGCTTTTCTGATTTCTGATTCATGCTTTTGAATATGATTAAATACTAAATTCTGCAACCCACAGCAGAGTCAATTGTCCCCCTTCAATAACATATTGAAATGGCGGACCCCAATAGCTAAAAATGTTTGTTTGCAGTTTAAAGATATCTGATTCAATAAATAAGGACAAAAGGTGTTACCTCCCAGAGTTGATCATCCATAGGGATGGTGGGGGTCAGCATTATTGGATTCTCCAGCTCAAGGAAGTTGTCAGGGATGCAGGGTCCTTTTACCCCTCATTTAGGTATTTGCTAGATTTGCCCTCAGATCGGCTATCCCATGGTTGGAAGAGATGTCACATCTAAGGCCCAGTACTGTCCAGAGGCAAAAAGGGAGCTAGGAATATACCTCAGAAGTCTCCACAGACTTCCGTTTCCATGTCATTGGCTGGAGCTCGGTTATATGACCTCTTATAAACTCAACACCAGCAAGAAGAAAGGTCTCATCTTGACTAATCTATACCAACCAGGATTTACCTCTGGAGTTGGGATAGGGTCATTTTTCACTGAGTCCTAGAGGGAGGTGGTGGACCCGAGAACAAAATCAGGGCTCTTCCCTCAAGGAAGAAAGGAGACTAGGATGCAGGGTTAACATAGTCGTCTGCTATAAATAACCAACAAACCTTGCAAAACTACTTGTACTATTCTCTAAAATGAATTCATGATAAGATCCTCTATTTTTATGAGTTTGAAACACTGCTGGACTGCTTGGACAGTAGCTATACTCCTGTTTCTCACCCCATACTATTACATAAGAGATAGTTTCAAAGCCTTGAATGGTTTCAAAGCCTTGAAAATTTTCAAAGCAACCTTGTCTTATTACATACCCAAAGACAACCAGAAGTTGCAAAGAATCTCCCATGAACATTGCAGGAGTTCAGGATCAGAGACTTTCTTACTGTCAGTTGAGTTGGATTTTGCCCCCAGACCAAGTTTCTACATTCTAGGATGCCAGTGGAATGTGTGATGGCCAATGTGGAAGGGAGAATTTGTTCACAAGCCTGTCCTTTTTGCATTTGTAGTAATATTGTTAGTACTTGAAGAGGACAGGAAAATGTTAGCTTTGCTCCTTGTCTATTGAATACAGCTTGCCATAAACTCATTTTATTTTCCTCATAGCTGTATTGGATTTTCATCCCTGTGCCTCAAACATGTGTCTGGTAGGACTCGCTGGAGAGGATTTGATATCAACATGATTCACTTTCTAAACAAGTAGTTGAATGTAAGGAGCAATGAAAAAGGTTAAAAAACTAAATAGCAGGGAATTCTCTTTTGCTGAGTATGAGTTGTACTATCGGCACTGACCATGCACTGGTTACAAGAACATATTTATCAAGGAAGTGAGAGGGAAAAAGAGCAAGCAAGCAAGAGAGAACACCTCCAGTTGAAATTTACATTATAGAATCTTTTGCAAAAGTTGTTAAGTGGGTTTTAATACTCAAGTAGAGGTTATTAACACCTAATACTTCCCTCCATGGACTTAGGTTCTGTAAATGGAGAAACTCATTTTTTGTTATCTAATATAGTATTTCTTCTGCTATCAACATTTTAGTGTCTTTAAATATCCATTATTCATTAACAGATGCAATTATCCTTTCTCCATTATCCCTCTCAACCTTTCTACAGTATGCGATTTACTCATTTTCCTTCTTGAACTTTTCTCCCCTCCTTGGGATCTGTACTAAGTATCTCCAAACTAAAAAATGTCAATTTTGCATTCTAAATGGAGTGATGGAGCGAGTGGCCATTGAAAGTCAGTAGAGGGGCAGAAATAATGGGTAATTTCTGATTTACATATGTGCATAAGTAATGTGAGTCTACCATTATTATGTCCATGGTCCTAAGAGACAGACTCTCTTAGCTCAGAGACCTAGGCAGCCAAACTGGAGTTTATTGGGCTCCATTCAGAGAGAAACAACTAGAATAATGATGGACCAAGCCACCAGGGTGAAGACATAGGAAGGATGAAGAAAGTAGATGAACCAGAGGAATTAGAAGGTAATTGGTAGAGTAGAGAACTCTCCCCATGCAACACAAATCACAATTAGAAAAATAGATGGGAGAACTATGGTCATAGTCCAGTTGTCAAAAATAATTACTTTTAAGAGCCAAAGCCAGTCTGGTGTTTGGGAGGCAGAAATTATTTCATCATAGTCCAAGAGTGTTCTTTGTCTTTACAAAACTGCCAGGAAAGTTCTGAAGGAAATTCCTGTGCCTGGGAAGCATAAATGGTAGAGGGAACCAGGCACAGTGTTTGTGCCACATGGCTCATGTGATACTGGCCTCTCTTACTTTTAGTATCTTTCTTGAGGATTATTCTTTTTCTATCCCCTGATTTGTCTCATCTTCCCTCTTTTATGATGTAATAGCCGGTTTTCCACTGTCTTCTGTCTTTGGTAATTTCATTCACTTTTCTGATTTCAAATCTATATATCTGGTCCCAACCACACCCCTGAGCTCCAGTTCCGCGTTATAAAACCACTAGTCAAATATCTTCACCGAGCTGTACCTAGATGTCACCAATATCTCGAGGTGAACTCTCCTATTTCGTCAAAGCCAAACTTTCTGATTCCGTGTTGTTGTTGTTGTTGTCGGTATTGTCTTCTTGGTCACTATATCTCGAAACCTCACTAGTCTTGGAATATACCTTTAACCTTACTCTTCATGCAAGATCCTGCTGAATCCTAGACATTCTAACTTGTACACCTCTCTCCTAACCATTTCCTCCTCCATTCCTAAAACCATTACCTTTGTTCAGACCCTTATTTCTCACATAGTCTATCATTCCAGCTTCTAACTGCTTTCCTTTCTGCTTGGTCCTATATAGCACTGTCGTATTAAATTTCCTAAAGTATATTTGTGATCCTTTCCATTACTACTCAGAAATCTTCACTGTTTGTCACTACTGTCAGTATTCTAGTCCAGGCCATCATCAGTTCCTCACCTAGATTACTGCCATAGACTTTTTATAGATTATTTATCATCTCCAGTTACTCAGACTCTGGTCAAGTTGGTAAACTGTGACCAGAGTGATTGTTTCTAGAATCAAATGTGAACTCATTTTCGCTGCTTACGGTTCTCTATTTCCTTAACATAGTTTTAAAAGCCTTTCAAGATTTAGCCCCTATTTTTATCTCTGATCTCACCTCTTGCTGTCGGTTGCCAACCCCTCCACTCCTCCAACCCTCTTAGGTTACAGAACAAAGAAGTAACTAATAGCAGATGTTTCCTCTTATCAGACAGGGCAGCTCATGTGGGTAGGCACCAGTTTACTTTTTAGTCATTGGCTTGAAGCCACTGTGTAAACAAAGCCTAATGCTTTGCTTCCATGATGCCAGAAACCATGTTGGTTGAAAATGAAAAATTCAGTCAATCATCTGGAGGTATCCCAAATATCCAGATGTTTGGCATCATGTAGACAAAAGAGCCAGATGATTTGAAAAGAAATTTTCACTTTTCCAGTTAGAATATATTTTGGTCTCTAGTAGTTATCTAAGGGGAAAACATGCCCAAGTGGCTTTCTTGAGAAAATGGGTTCCAGGTGGAACTCAAAACACCAGAGGCTAAGGAAGAGTGAGGACTGGGTTATTGCACTTGTAAGACTCTAAGAACAATAAAATCATCTGAATTGTTATACATTGTTGTTAACAGTAATCTGCCTTGTTATTGGTTGATGCTCCCAGCTTTAACTCTGGTGATGGCTTCCATATCAAGAGCGTCCACAGATACCCTGGCATGCATTAGGCACGAGTCCGCACATACTGCTCTAAAATGACCTGAGTGTCTTTTGTGTACAAATGAATTTAGTTACCCGTAAGGATTAGCATTACATTAAGGGTTAATGTGGATGAAGTGAACATTTCTGGATCTGTCCCTCTTAGGCAAGACAACCTGAAGAGTTGAAGGTAGACTGATTCAATGGCAAAATTCATGATACTGGTTTTGAGTCACCTGAAGAAGAAAAATAAACAATGATTTAGTTTACCTATCAAATTAATAGAAAAGCAGGAAGATGTGCTTCAACTACCCTGAGTGCTGTAGGGAAGAGGCTTAAGAATTGTAGCAAGAGCATTTATCTAGCACAAGAAATACCAAGAAGTTAAATGTGAACAACCCCAAGGCAAACCAATGAAAACAGTTAGGAATATGTGTCTGAATCTATTAAAAATGAAGTGTATTTAACATTTAAGTGTTCAGTCTATCACTGAAGCCTTTCCACACACTAAAGATATTTGTTAATGATTTAATATTATCTAGGCAAGTATGCACTGTTAAGAGAGTTCATTGTAGCCATTTGTGGCTTGGAGAACCCTTGGTTAAAAAATGGCTACTGTCTTCGCTCCCTGCTCTCCAGGCAAAGTGTGTGCAATTACTCCATGTTTAACTATGAAAAAGTTTCCATTGAAAAATTTATTACCAGTTGGTCGAAGTTCATGGAGAGAATATTTTCATCAAGCAGCAGATAGGTGAGAAAATGTTTGAGGAAGGAGACTGATGAAGCACAGAATGTAAAATATCAGCAAACAAACAGAGGAACCTATACTATGGCTGGGCAGCAATGATAACAGCAACAACAGTGACAAAAACTTATTGCAAAGTGGAATCTAAGCAGAAAAGTGGCAACTCATTACATTTTTTTCCTACTGTATAAATGCTTTATCCTGTTAGGGTGTATAGGAAGTCACATCATTGTGTGTTTAAATGAATGTAATGTTTATTTCCATCACAGTAAAATTAGTTGAGTGAAGATACCTTAAAAAATTTTTTTTAAATGTTTATTTATTTTTGAGAGAGAGAGAGAGAGAGAGAGAGAGAGAGAGACAGAGTGAGAGTGGGAGAGGGGCAGAGAGAGAGGGAGACAGAATCTGAAGCCGACTCCAGGCTCTGAGCTGTCAGCACAGAACCTGATGCGGGGCTTGAACTCATGAGCCGCAAGATCATGACCTGAGCCGAAGTTGGATGCTTAACCGACTGAGCCACCCAGGCGCCCCAAGCAAAAAGATCTTATGTGTTCCTTGTATTAATTGCATTTGCAGTAAATGCAGAAAAAGTAAACTTCTTTTTTAGTCGTAGATATTTTGGCATTTGCCTGGCTAGTAACAGGGCCTGAATCAAAGGACCTTCTAATGCTCCTTCATCCCTGCAATGCCTGATTATGGTAGAGAACAGGCAGGTCTGTTGGATCTATGTATAGGAAAGAGTTAGGCCTCATGGAGACAGAACCCTTGTTTTTTAAATCATGACAGCCCTAGGTCTTGAAAGAATTTTATACATTTTAAGAAACAGTATGTGGCTCTGCTTCTATGAGGCAGATGAGGGTATTTTTATTATTTTAGGGGGAAGGCAAAAGTTGATGGCTTCCTGTGGGTATAAGTTATCCTTGGGAATCAGGATGTAACTCAGAGCCCCATTAACTTCCATAGATATATATATATATCCTGTCCACTCATGCACATGCATAGGAGTAATTAAAGTTTTGAGTGGAAAACTCTTTACCACATGGGATGCAAATATGTTGAGACCAACTATATGGAATACACACTCCCAACATTTGGTTGTGATTAGCCCCAACTAGTATACAATAAAAATATATTCAAA
Organism: Lynx rufus; assembly: GCF_022079265.1. Classification (NCBI taxonomy): domain Eukaryota; kingdom Metazoa; phylum Chordata; class Mammalia; order Carnivora; family Felidae; genus Lynx; species Lynx rufus. The sequence goes on along the minus strand of NW_025814829.1, from coordinate 35,292,215 downwards.
CGAACTAGGGCGCATGCTGAGCAGAAGTCTGATAGTTCTTTAAAGTTCTGTTCTATTATTAAATTTCTTCTGCTTTCATATTAAACTTCAATTAAATAGTCTCATTGGTTCATTGGAGTAGCTTTCCATTCAAAATCAACGTTTGTCAACAGATGCATTTATAAACAGCTGTGGCTTTCTTTGGGTATATCCAGTGTCATTACCAGACCATCTGGCCATTCTCCTGATGGTGTTTCTTATTTGAGCTTTCTCTCTGACATAATAATTTATTAGCTTTAATCTGCTTGATTTATTTAGAGAGAACTTTTCCTTCTCTCACACCTCAAATGGAACAACAACGAAAAAGTAAACTGACAAATTAAAAAGGTTACAGGAGGTGAATAGACCTTTTTAAAGGTCTCTGCGCAGCCTAGTTCTTCTTTTCTTCTCTTTTTGCTATAAAGCAGCCTGATTAGAGAGAAAGGTCAATTTAAAAACAGCAATGCTACATTAATATTTTTAAAAGAAATTGTTTCCAAATATAAATATATTCTGAGATTTATTTGCTTGATTTATTTTTTCTTTAATTTTAGAAACTTTGGCACTTCTCGAATGATTAAGAAACAACAGCTTTATTTTTTCCAGGGCTTATCAGGCTAGCCTTTGCTTTTCTTTCCTCCCTCCCTTCCTCCCTCCCTCCCTCCCTCCCTTCCTTCCTTCCTTCCTCCCTTCCTTCCTCCCTCCCTCCCTTCTTCCCTCCCTCCCTTCCTCCCTCCCTCCCTTCCTCCCTCCCTTCCTTCCTTCCTCCCTTCCTTCCTTCCTTCCTCCCTCCCTCCCTCCCTTCCTCCCTCCCTTCCTTCCTTCCTCCCTTCCTTCCTTCCTTCCTTCCTCCCTTCCTTCCTCCCTCTCTTCCTCCCTCCCTTCCTCCCTTCCTTCCTTCCTTCCTTCCTTCCTTCCTCTTCTTCCTTCCCATCCTCCTCCTCCTCCTCCTCAACCATCACCACCTCTCCTTCTCCTCCTCCTCCTCCCCCCTCCCACTCCTCCAATTGTTAAATTTAAGTACAATTAAAATACAATGTTACATTAGTTTCAGGTGTACAAAGCAGTGATTGGACAAGTTTATACATTATGGTATGCTCACCACAAATGTAGGTGCCATCTGTCAACATACAAAACTATTACCATATCATTGACTATTATGCTGTGTCTTTTATTCTTAGGACTTATTCATTCCATTACTGGAAGCCTGTATCTCCCTCTCCCCTTCACCCGTTTTGCCCATTCCCCCACCCACTTCCACTCCAGCAACCATCAGTTTGCTCTCTGTATTTATAGGTCTGATTCGGCATTTTGTTTTTCTTACCAACATGTTTCGTCAGACTTGTATAATGATGGAAAAAAGGAGGATAAATGTGTTTGCTTTAAAAGCTCCATCAATGAACAAACAACATAGAAACCTAAAAGTACGTACTTTTTTCTTATTAAAATATAAAAAGTGAAATTTTAAAATATAGGAAGGTATAAGGAAGAGGTATTTTACATTAATATGAGCCAAATATATAACAAGCATATTTGTAGCCAATGAAAAATGTAGAAAAATTGTAATTCATATCCTTAGTAATTCTCTTATTATGAATATATGTTATCAAATTTTGATATTAAGGTCATATATAGAGTTTTAAGCAAAGTTATATTGGAAAACAAAATGTTGAATAGGAAATAAAAGCTTGTTATTTCCAAGATGAGGACTGTGTCTATCAATGACCTAGGGAACACAGCAAAATGGCTTAACTATTGTAGAAAAAATGCAAATAAGAACATTTACCATCCATAATGTCAGTGAAAAGGGTTTTTGAATTAGAAAAAAATGGCAACAGTTTATTTAAAAGGATAAGTTATTTTAAAAATTGATGATATGGAAGAGATAGAGAAAACAACATGTTTAATGATAAACAGCATATCATTGTGTTTATGATCTATACATTCAAATAACCAAATGCTTTTTTGTTACTCCTAGATTAGTTAAATATATGTATTCTTAAATTACTTGTTAAGTAAATATTTTAGGAGGCAAAGATAATGTCATAAGAAATAAATATGGGAGTGTTGAACTTACCGGTATCTCTTTCAGAGCTACCATAATTTAAATGCTGGAAAATTTGTGCACTTTCTTGTGAATGATATGTTGTATAAGACTTATGACAATCACCAATGGCTGCTAAAATCACAAAAGAGAGACAACCAGACATTATGTATGTCATAATGGAGCACAACACCACCTGTGAAGTAGTAGAAGAAAATCACACCTGACACTGATTAAACCACTCCAGGTACTTAACATTTTATAGGATACATAGAGGAAAGAGACACATGTAAAATGACACCCATGAGGATGCAATCAGCAAAACCTAGATAATGTGAAACCATAGGGCAAAATACAGTCTCTTCAACAAAAAGCTGAAAGGAAAAAAAAATAGAGATTGAAGAAGTTCCTGTAGATTAAAAGTAATTTAGGAAATATCTCAATAAATTGTGATGTATGGGCCATATTTGGATTTAGAAACCAAAAAGAAACTAATAAAATGATAAAGTAATATGGGTATATGAGACTGTTAGGGACTTTTAATTTTATTAAATGCAATAACGGCATTGTGATTATATTTTTTAAAAAGAGTCCATATCTTTTAGAGATGTGTACTGAACTATTTAGAGATAAAATAATATGGTGTCTAGAATATTCTTGAAAATATTTTGAGGTGGGGGCTAAGTGAGTGGGGAAGAGATAAAACAAGATTGGTCAGAAGCTGATTATTGTTAAAGGTAGAAAATGGGTTCAGTATATACAATTCTCTCTGCTTTTACCTATGGAAGACATTCTTCTTCATAATAAAATACTGAATACAAAAGAACAGCTTGTCATTTAAGTGAAATACTGTTACTTGCTTTTCCAAAGAGTATTAATTTAAAAAGGTTATATAATTATCCAAAGGATATTACGCTGTAATTTTAAACACCTTATAGAGACAGAATTTTCTCCTTTCCTTAGCAAATCAGTGCATGGCTTGCTGGAATCTAACTACTTTGAAATAATGACAAATTCTAAAAATGTAAAAAATGGATTTGTTTTGTTGTTATTGATGGAAGAGAATCAAGAGAAAGTTAACAAAAGATAAAAGATAATATGGATCCAGTGGTAATTTAATTATCTTCTATTCAGAAAATAGATGTTAAATGGGAGAAAAACTTTTCACACACTAGGGATATAACTCCATATATCACAGAATTATTCTCTTCAGGTAAGGCTTTGTCTTGATACAAAAGGAAATCATGAACTAAAGAAATGACCTGCAATCTTTTCATGCCACCAGAATGTTTCCATCTAGACTGTGATATTATGATTTATAATAAATATATATGTGGTCTTGCCCCCATTTCTGTCATAGGAGCTCCTAAAACCCTTGACATTTCCTAAGTGATGAGAGAAATTGGGGTGTCTTTGATATGTTAATAAGGTAACTTTTGGGAAACACCTCAGGATGGGGGCTTCTTGACAGGAGAAACAACCAAATGATTATTAGACTTGGAACTTTCAGTCCCACCCCAGCCTCCCTCAGGGGAAGGGAGGGAGGCTGGAGGTTGAGTTCAGTCACCAATGGCAGATGATTGAATCAGGCATACCTATGTAATGATGCCTCCAACAAAACCTAAAAGGACCAGGTTCAGAGAGCTGCTGAGTTGGTGAACCTGTGGAGATTTGGGACGAGTTTGGACCTGGAAAGGACATGGAAGTTCCTCACCCTTTTCCCATACCTTGCCCTATGCATCTCTTTCGTCTCCTGAGTCACAGTCTTTTATAATCAACCAGTAATCTGAGTTCTGTAAGCCCCTCTAGCAAATTTAGTAAGCCCAAAGAGGAACCTCTGACCTTGAGTCAGTCAGTCGGAAGCACAAGTAAGAACGTGAGCTTGCAATTGGCATTTGAAGTGGAGAGCAGTCTCATGGGGCTGTCTCTAGGCAGATGGTGTCAGAATTGGATTGAATAGTAGGACACCCAGCTGGCATTGGAGAATTTCTTGGTGGTATGGGAAACTTCTCCCCTCCTTGGAGGTGGCGTCCAAATCATTACCCCTTAAAATCTTTTCTAACTCCTCTTCCATTCTATTCCATGGCACCACAATTCTCTCAGTACCTCAGCCTTGAAAGGGTGCTGTAATTTTGGATCCTTTCTTTCCTTCCATTGCAATCCGGTAATGAGTCCTGATGAATCAGTCTTGTGTGTCAGTGCATCACTTCTTGCCCTCTCCCAACCTTACTTTCTAAACCTCACCCCTGAGTCCTGCTTTAATAGCTAAATCTTCACACTGTTGACAGCACAGTCTTCCTAAAATGCTAATTTTAACACATCGTTCTATACTCCAGAACCTCCAACGGTCTGCTATTGTTTGAGGCCAAGTTTTATTTGTTTGTCTGGCCGTCCATATTCTCCTAAATTTGTGCCCAAATAATCCATAGATATTGCTGCTTTCACCCTACAGTGAAGTTTTGCTCTGCACTCCAGGTCTACTGTTCTGCCATCTTCACTCTGTTCTTGAAGTCTGTCTTATATAATCACTTGTCTTCTAACTGTTGGCCTTGGCCACTAGGCAGCACTGCCAAGGGATTTATGGGTTAAATAAAACCTTAGGAAGTTTAAAAGAAATTTGCCTTTAAGATAAAGTGGAAAAGGGGCACTGGGGTGGCTTAGTCAGTTAAGTGTCCAACTTTGGTTCAGGTCATGATCTCATAGTTTGTGAGTTTGAGCCCCGCGTCGGGCTCTGTGCTGACAGCTCAGAGCCTAGAATGTGCTTCAGATTCTGTGTCTCCCTCTCTCTCTGCCCCTCCTCTGCCTGCACTCTTTCTCTCAAAAATAAGTAAAAACATTTTAAAAAAAGATAGAGTGGACACAATTTCTAGCCAGAATCTCAGTAAATTATATTGAGTCTCAGAGTCAAAAAGGAGCATAAATTAGTGTACCCCAACCCCTTTCCAAAGCCCAAGTGTTCTTTAGAAGAATCTCTAGCTTATGTTTTCTGTTTTCCAAAAAGTTCTTTCCAGCCTTTAGCAGCTTTCACTTTTAGAAAATTCTTTCTTCTATCAAACTTTTTATCTCCTCAGAGTTACATCCATTGATTCTGGTTTACGGCTCTGGACCTTTAAAGATAAAAACCCAATCTCCTTCCTTATGGTAGCACTTCAAATATTTTATGATAGTATTACTCTGTCTACTCTTTCCTAAGCTGGAAATTTCCAATGTGAAAAACTGTGTCCGAAAGAACATGTTTTTAAGACCCACAGACACTACTGATTAAGTCTTCTGTTGCTCACTACTGATGAGAACTCTTTTGACAGGTGCCAGTGCTACTGTTAGATGCCTACCTCTTCTGTTATGTGTGAACTCCTTAGAATCATCGGCTCTGTCATATACATCCTTTGTATATGCAAAGAATTGCAGTGCCATTCTCCAGTAATTAGGATGGTTATTTATTTATTTATTTATTTATTTATTTATTTATTTATTATTTTTACAGAGAGAGAGTGTGTGCAAGCAGGGGAGAGGGGCAGAGAGAGAGAGAGAGAGAGAGAGAGAGAGAGAGAATCTCAAGCAGGCTCCACGCTCAGCATGGAGCCCAATGTGGGGCTCGATCCCATGACCCTGGGATCACGACATGACCAGAAATCAAGAGTTGGAGGCTCAACTGACTGAGTCACCCAGATGTCCTTTATTTTTAAACATGTTAATGAGTTCCTAAGGGCAGAGCCCTTATGATGAGATTAGTCCCCTTATAAGAAGGACACCAGAGAACTTGCTCTCTCTCTCTCCCCGGGATGTGAGGACTCAGCAAGAAGGTGGCTTCTACAAGCCAGAAGAGCACTCTCACTAGAAATCAACTATGCTGGCACCTTGACCTTGGGCTTCTAGGTTAGAACTGCAAGGAAATAAATTTGTGTTGTTTAAGCCACCAAAAGTCTGTATTTTTTTATGGCAGCCTGAGATGACCAAGAAAGATACAAAGTTGTTTTAAATGATGTTTTTCAGTGACTTAAACCATTTGTACTAATAAGACTCTGAGAATTTTTCTGCAAACAAAACAGACTCAGTTTGACTTTTTAAAGATTAATTGTCCTGGAACTTTGGACATTATGAAGTCATAACCTGATTGTCAGGTTTTATTGTATATCATTGCAGATATAGCCTGTGAGAACATAACAAGGTGACTCTAAATGATTCTTGATGCCCTGTACAAACTCATGAGCAGAGAGAAATAGTGGAAAAACACACATTCCTTCTCCTTTACTCCGTAAGAAAATCATTGACATTCAGAGCAGTGCTCGGAATCATAACTAATTAACTTGGACACGCCATTCTTGGAGTATATAATTTGAAATGCCACGTATGTTCCCCTGAACTATGGCTGTATCTTAATAGGACATGATAGGAAGCTAAGTTGTGTAAAAGATTCTGAGGGCTTAGTAGGATACTGATTGGCAGAGAACCAAACAAAGCCATCCTCCGAGCCCATCAGATGTTCAGATTTCCAGTAAAGGTCCCACAAACAACTAACTCAAGTGCATTGACAGCCAATTGCCAAAACAACATCTTCTCTGTTTTCCAAAGCAGTACTGTGTACACTCTATAAACAAACTGTCAAAGACTTTGTACATCTGGATGACACAGTTGCAAAGTTAATTTTTGCCAGAGAAAACTACACCCCTGGTTTTAATTTGGGTGGAATTTTGATCAGAGAAAGAATCCTATTGTGGGCATTTCTAATGTTTCTATGGAGATGTGCAACAATACCGTGAGCTGCCAAGCATAGGCGATTTTGATAGATTAAAATGAAGAATTCGAGTGAAGTCTAGGAGAGTGTGAAGGCTTTATCTCATGGGATGTTTAGCTCTGTGGACCAGCAGCTTGGGACATTTCCCACCACATCATAGGTGTGGGATTTCATGATTCATGTTATAGAAATAACTGTCTTCTTGTTATGTGTCTTCCTAAAATTTAGGTAGTTAGTACCAAGTGGATGGAAGCTTGAATCCATGAAAACCACGGAGCAGTTTCTCTTGCCTTATGGGACCATGCTGTTTCTCACTCTTTGAAAAGAGCAACCACCATTACTTACCACAGTAGTTAAGGGCCCCTAGCACCTTCACTTAGGGTATTTAAGAGCATTAAACCTGTATACTTAATCCTTCTCTTATTTCTGGTATTATTGAGGTCCAGTTAAACCCAATGTCTCCAGGTGGTGATATCAGAGAACCAAACATCTCTTCCCATCCTAGTCCCTTTTTAAGAGAAAAATACACATATTCTAATGACAGGACTCCTTGGAGAATATTTGTAAGTGTGGAGAAAGAAGACATAGCTTTCATGATGTTGCATAAGTGAACCCGTACAAAAGTCAGATTCTTTCTGTCATGCTCTTAATCTTTCCTACTTTTCCCCTGAGTAGCCTATGAGAAACTGCATAATACAGCTGCCTTCTGTTTTGTTGTTACAATGGGCCCTTGACAATTTCCATCTGCAGTTAGGACCACCTCTGAAGCCTGTTCAGTTCAGACTACCACTGGAGGAAGAGTGTGAGGAGCCTTCGACACTCAAGTGTCAGGGGTCATCGTGAACACCTATCTTAGCAGCTTTCTTCACTCTTCTGGCAGCGGTGGCCTTGCACTTACATGTGAATAGGCTGAAATGTTTTAATAACTTGGGGTCAAGATGTTGGCTTTTTAAATTTGAGTCAAGCCAATAGAGGAAATTCAAAGTTCTAAATAGATGGATTTAAGAAACCATTCATTTTTACAAGAGTTGAAAATTTGGCCAGAGAATTACCACAATTGCCACAAGTAATGATAGATCCCGGCATTAAATGTACTGATACATAGAACTGGTTCAATAACATTTTACCTGCAACTGTAGGGGAACACAAAAATCACCGCTTATGTCAATATTTCATAGTCTTCAAGTGTATTCATATTATCCTAATAACAATTTTACTTGAACACTATAATAACAACGAACACCATAGGATGAAAATGGTGCCAAATTTGTAGTTGTAGACTCTGAAAGAAGTTAAATGACTAGTATGAACTCTCACTGCTTGGGAATTAAAATTCAAACTCAGATTTCAGTTTCAAGACCCATGTTCCTTCTTCTATACAGTATCTACTTCTGGACCTTGGCACCTAATGAAAACATTCAGATGGGTTAACACATGGTATCCATTGCTATCTAAAGATTAAGGATCAGGAATCCTAAGTATTAAGGATTATGAATATTAACTCATAATCAGTAATGACACATTATTATTAATGACACATGAATATTAACACACGATCAATAGTGGCACATCTATGACACACGTAGTTTTTCAATGTCATCATAACTGTTTTTTGACTTCTGGGTGTCTTAACTCTACTGTAAGCAGCAGGCCGAGCTCCATCGCATTGGGAATATGGACGCCTCTAGATTTTACAGAGTCAGAAGGCAAAATCTGGTGTTAATCTCATATCAACCTGTGACTCTTTTCTAATCACTGGGTTTCCGAATAAGCTACACTCCTAAACTCATGTTCTGAATCTCTTTGCTCTTGCCCCAGTTTCTGCTCTACTTCAGGGTCAGGCACTTTTAGTTCCTTCTGTTTGTGGGACTTTTCTTGTCCTGATAGGCCCCGTGTCTTGAAGCCGCACTCATCACCCATGTCCAGGCACTTCTGGTCTTGAGGCAAGACTTCCTTGATGCCTATGTTAGTCTGCCTGCTGGGATCAGGAGGGCTGGCTTGGTGGAGATCTCATGGACTTTGGAGTTTGATCATGATGGGTTTGAATCACTTTATACTTTTAACCATTAGCTTTAATCACTACAACTCCATGAGGTATGTATTCAATTCCCATTTTATAAATTATAAAACCAAGGCAGGTCACTTCACCTCAGTCTCATAGTTTATAAAATATGACTATTACTGTTAATACTTAACCCCTTTAATGTTGACCAGAGATTGAACTTCCCTCCATCATTGCTTTTCAGGGTTGGTGGATTCTCTACAGATTCTGGAGAACGTGTCAAGACTCCAGGCCCCTTTCTTCACGGTCAGCTCTATTTTAGGACAATCTTGACTTCCAAATATCCCACAGAGAAATACAAAGTGACAGGGCAAAGTACATATAGCAGTTCAGGTGAGCACTTTCTTGGCCTAAGGCTAACGCAGTAAGCACATGTTATATGCTGTGAAATCTAAAACAATTATCTACCATAGTTCAAATTTCCATATTTTATTGTCCCTCTTTGCACCTTCTACAGTCACATTTTTGCTTTACCTTACCTTTTTTTCCTTCATCGTACTTCTCAGTCATTGCTTTCTGACATTATGGTGTAGACCTATTTGTTTATTGTCAGGCTACCCCCTCGTGAACAAAGGCTTCCCCCTCACGAAGCAGGTTACCTCCTTTTCCTTGGCACATAGATGAGTGCTTGGCACACAATAGTCCCTGAATAATATTTGTTAATAAAGAAGGAAGGAAGGAAAGAAAGAAGAAGCATGCTTGGGGTAAGGTTAGAAAGATAAGAGTTCTAACAATTTTAATTTAATGTTCTTGATCTTGATGTATTGCCTCTTTTTAGTCGTATATAATTGATTCATGGAATAAAAAATAAGTCTGAACATTTATTGCTGTTAAAGCAGTGACTTAAAGAAGAGACTTGAAGAAGGCTCTCAGTATTTGTTATTGAATTCTATAAACCCAAAAAATACTTCTAATTTAGACAAAGTACAGTGAGCACTTAAGATAAGGGGTCTTGGGAAGAGAGAAGGACCAGGCTGGATCACACATTTCTTGTTCTGACCCACTATAAATTAATACATTGCAAACAATTCAGAGGACATCCTTATGCAACTCTGAGGGTATTTCAAGGAACCTTCCCATCTGGAATCTGTGCTGATTCTTTTCATATTGTGTTTCCCTAAGGATGACTCACAGGAAATTGAGGTTTTGGAAATATGTTGTGTTGTGTTTTTTTAATGGCATTTCTCTACCTTTGTTGCAGACATTTTAAAGATAAGTGATTTTGAGGTTGTGCTTTTCCCCATTAAGTTGAAGGTAAGACACTCACTTTTTGGATTATTTTCTACAGTGTCTAATCCTAATAATATTTATGCTTATGTCATGATAATGATGGTGATGATGGTCCTGTTGACTGTGGTACAAACATTCCAGTAAATGAGGTTATAAAGAGGGTGGAAAAAAACCCTGGATAATGGATAAAATTGCAGTCAAAAAACAGTTGTTGGATAACCATTTTGTGTATTGAGCTATGCTACATTTTGTGAGGGGCATGAAGACATTTGCCAGCCCCCTGGCCTCAAAGAGTACATAGTCTAGTTGGAAGAGTCAGAGGTAGACCAGATGTCTCCAGCAGGGTTTGGGGGTGGGGGTGAGGTGGAGTTGTAGGTGTGAAACAGACACAAAGTACAGTGATCACACATCTACTGGGAAATGATTAATTCTGACTGGAGGATCCTGAGTGCCTTATGGGAAGATGGTATTTGAAACTGGTCTTGAAAGACTGCATAGACTTTCTTTAAAAACACTGTGAAGAGTAAAGAAGAAATTTGTAAAGGTGGAGATGTAGGGGGGGTGTCAGGTGCAGCCAACCCAGGGATCTTCTCTTTCTTTTCTCTATCTCACTGCATTTCTCTCCCTCTGTTCCTTCTCTTCCTTTTGAAAAGAGCGACCACTATTATGAAAGTTCCTTCCTTCCTTCCTTCCTTCCTTCCTTCCTTCCTTCCAACACCTTGCATACTACTAAATGTGTAATGGGCCAGATTTGAAATTCACAAATCTCTTCCTAGTACCTAGGGCAATGCCTGATGAATATAATTCTCAATAAATGTTACTGAAAAAAATGGGTATATTGTGTACAAATGGGGGCTCAGATAGGTGAACAATTCTCATTTGCAGATGAAGGAAAAACTTTTGTGCTGTATCACCTCACAGAAGTCAATTAAAAAAAATTATGAGTATCTACATTAGTCACCCATTGTGTAACTGCAAGAGAGATACAAGAGTGAAGGAAAATTCACAGAGTAAGGTTTTCTGACTGTCTTTCCTAATAGACTCTGAGAAGTCTAGAACAGGAGCCATATCTTTATCATTCAGTAGGCATTTTATTTAGTACCTATGGTGTGTCAACTGCTGTGTTAAGTACTGTGGTAGAAAAATGAAAGACGGTTCTTGCCAATGCTGTGCTTATAAATGATGGAGAAGAAAGGTAGATAATATAATTGTATGCTGCTGCTGATTATTAGAGAATATCTGCTGTCAGACACTGTACTAGGCAGTACAAATAAATTATTTCTTTGGTATTATCCCTATTTTAGAGATGAGGATTCAAAGCATAGATAGACTAAGCAACTTGCCAAAGCCCACATAGCTGTATTGAGTGGTAGAGTTGAGATTAAAACTTCCAGACTCCAAAACTCGTACTCTTAGCTGTTCATTATATAACTTTAGTAGTTGAGAATAGTCACTTCCTGTGTTGAGTCTTAACGGATTAGGAATTTATAAGGAAGAGAAGGAACAGAGAGGGCATTTGAGGCAACAGAGCAAGAGGTTCATTAAGACTAGCTGTATTGAGACACAGGGATTGAAGATGTGGTTAGTGAAATAGAAATGCACTTAACAAGAAGCACTGCATACTTAGGCTGCAGTAATGAGCCATCCTGGCTGACCATTAGAATCAACTGGGAAGTGTTCAAAAATATAAAAGACGGGACACCTGTCCAGACTAGTTCAAATGAAGTCTCTCATGGTAGGGGCCGGGCATCTGTTGTTGTTGTTGTTGTTAAATCACTGTGGTGATTCTAGCACAGTGCTGGGGGCAAACCACTGGGCTGAAGTGATAGGAAGCACCGAGGGAGTTTAAGCAGGGCCTAGAGGATTAGAGGATTAGAGGCCTAGCGTAGAGGCAGGAAAATCAGGTAGAAGAGGGCTAATGAGTAGTGGTGAAGGCCTAAATAAAACTAAGGGAAAAATGGAAGGAAGTGAGGAAAGATACGTGAGAGGTGATCAGGGAGCAAGTAGAATACACTGCTTTTGGTATCCACCTGGGGGATTGGTTAAGAGTGGGGAGCGACTCTTCAATATCTACCTTGGGTGACTTTGTGAAAGTTAATGCCACTTATTGAAAGGGCAGGTTTGGGGGAAAGATGATGAGGCCCAAAGCTTGCAAATGAGACTGAGATGGAACAGTTAGAGAAGTTGTAGAAAAGCCAGGGGAAGAAGAGCAAGTCGCCGGGAGTGCCAAATGTCCCTGGAATAAGGAACAACATGATTTTATGGAATTCGTTGAAAACAGAATGTGAGATGGATCTAAGTTTTTCTCCTTTTGTCTACCTTCTAAACAGATTCCTGCCTTGGATTTAGAAAGCGAATGGGGATAAGAGCAGAGCTAGAAGAAGCCTCTCCGCCCGTTAGAAGTCACTGACCTTGGCTCCCCACGCCTCCCTCTGTTCTCTTGCTTTGTGATTCAGGGTTGCCAGTTGCTCCCTATGAGGCTCTACCAATAGGGGGCGCTAGAGGGAGCCAGCAAGGCTGCCAGAGGAGCAAGCAGCACTCTCTTTACTGTATTCTTCCCCAGGGCAGTAACTGTGAATGTCACTTCAGAATTGTTGCCTCACTCTGCGGGAACAGGGTCTTCGTTTCCCATAGCAGCAGCTGAAACCAGTTTGTCTTTTCCCTACACTTGCAGAACCAGCTTCCTCATGGCTCCCAGAGACGCCAGCAAGAACCGCCTGGTGTCCTCCCTCCAGAGACCTGGGTCCCAAGCCCACAGGGCCCTTTCTCTGAGCTTAGATACGCCAGCACTAACCGAGCAGGATCTCTTCCTCAAATGTCTGCGTCTCAGCTCCACAGTGCCCATATCTAAGTTCTGTTTTAATAATTCTAACCTCTTCCCCTTTGTTACCTCAACCCTAGGGGCGGTAGTTATCTTCTGCAATTGATATCTTTGATACATTTCAGGTTCTTTTGTTTGGCTTTCCGTTATGCATTTAAGAGCCTTATAACTAGTTAACAGTTTTTTGTATTAAATTTTCATGGTTCAAATAGGTACTATTGTGTCTGTCTCCTGAATGAATGCTTACTGACAGAGAAATTGGTACCAGGGGTCATTTTGGGAAACAGATCCTCAAAATTATTTGGGGATTAGTTTAGTCATGTTCTTGAGCTTAAATGCATTATTGATCTCCGTTCCAACAGGAATTGGGATTCTAAAACCCATGGCATGTAACCTCATTACAACCAATCAAGTTACTGCCAGTGATTGATTTTGATGAAGTATTTACTGATGTGAGTGCCTTGGGGACTCAAGTGGCTACCGCATTTGACAATTGCAGGAATAAAGATGCCTATGAAGACTGTGGTATGGCATGGATTTTCATAAGTGTACTGGAGTGCTTACAGAAGTGATGAGCAAGTCTGTATAATTTTCGTTCAAGTCATGGTCAGAGAACCACGAAGCTTCTATGGTAACCTTCAATGAGTCTTTTTTTTTTTTTTTGTAGCCACAGGACCAGTATTTCAAAAAAATAAACTCAGAATATTAAGCATGCAGAATTAAAGTATGTGTTGAATCCACAGCCTCACCAAGTCTCTCACAAGAAAGTTGGGACCTTGATTAGGAAAAGAGTAAGGACTCCAACTTGATATGGACACATCAAGTTGCAATCCGGTGAAACTAAGAATCTCAGATCCAAGTCACTCTGAGCTTCCCTTGTCAGTAGAAGCTGATTGCCTCTGTGTGTCTCAAAGACAAGCCTTCCCTTGTTTGAAAACCTTGCAAACGTTCACTAGGGGCTGTTGCCTTCAAGTGGAGCTCCTTTTTACTCAAGATTACCGCCCGCCATTTCTTGTTGCCACTAAACTTTGCCAGTAGAGGGCGCCAGAGGTAGATTATATGATGGGATAAAGAAGTGGGAGAGACTTGGTCTTTCCTGTTTTCCCTGTGGGCTGACTGCTTGTCATCCCTGTGAGAGTCACCCCAGCAAGATTGCATCCCAGAGTGGGAGCTCCTTCCCAGAGCAGTAGCTGAACTCAGTTTGCCGTTTTTTTCAAAACTGCAGAATGGGGTTAATTGATCATACTTTCCCTCAGAAACCCCAGCACCTCCTTCTTAGAGGCTTAGGGTTTCAGCTACACAGGCTCCTTCTTTAAGTCTCTAAATTGTAATAATCCCACCATCATCCCTTTTCTGTGTCAGTACTGGGAGTAGTAGTGACTTCTTGTGGTTGCTGTCTCTATCGTATTGTAAAATTCTCTTTTTACCTTTTCATGTTCTTAGTTATCAACTTTATTCTTAGTTAAAAATTTATGTTATATTCTCTTTGTTCTTGTTTTTCTGTCTTGACTGGACCTCTACTAATATAAAACCCTAGGAAGTCTACATTGAGTTTTATTAGGAAGGGCAAGGAACCATTGAAAGGGAAAGAAAGAAAAATAATAATATGAGAAGCAGAGAAAGGGAAAGAACCGTATTGGGAGAAATTGGGAGAATTGGAAAAGAGAAAGAATTGAGGGAGGGGGTGGGGTGAATGTCCTACTGTGAAAAAAGGTGTTTGAGGAAGAAGGTGGATGTATATCTTTGCTGCATGGTGTGACACGAAATCCCTCACTTTGTCTATTCACACAAGGCTGCAGTCAAGGTTTAAATTGGTTTAAAATTTATTTTGGACATTTAGATACGTACTTCTGAATACAACAGTTGGCTGAGACTGAACACAGATAACACAATTTTATAATGAATGGTTACATTTGGAGCTGCCGTGTGGCTGTTGGACCCCAAGTGTAGACTCTAGAGCATCCCAGACACAATAATGATCCCAGAACTGAGCCAAGAGGGAACTTTCACTTTCACTGTTACTCTTTGGCTCCTGGACTTGGTGGTGCAAGGGAATAAGAATTGACTCGACATGAAAGGGGATGGTCCCCTGAATGCTAGCGGCACATTGCAAAGGCTGAATAATTGCAAGTCAGGGGTTCCATGACCTGGTAATGGTGAACAGAGAATTCAACTTGTCTAGTGTGCGTTCAGTAAATTAAGCATATCTTGAAAGTCTTATGTAAATTTTCTGATTAGTTTTTCACCTAGGTTTAACAGATTACCAGTTTCTTGAGAAATTAATCCTCTCTGGAGGGGAAGAAAAGATTTGTGGCAAACATGTTGCAATTAGGTACTGTCAAGATTTTTCTCTGTTCTGCCACCTGAAAACATATCTCCTTGATCTGTACAGGTAGCCTAGACCTGTACAGCCTGGAACGTGCTATGGATCAAACTTTGCATTCACTGGTAGAGGAGGCTTGTTAGTAAAATCTGACAAATGTGGGAGAAATACAATACAAGATGTAAATAAAAGATCAACAAGTTACAATGGTCATAACACGAGGTTAGAAAAATACCAGAGCTTGAGTAGAGTGTTTTGGTGTCCAGCATTTGGAATTATTTGCATCTTCAAAGCCATAAAAAAATCTCTATTTCAGTGGTGGCTGGCCTGACCATCTTTGAAAGAGCCTATGACTGACTGGAGAGTCCATAATTACAAGTCAAATAAGACAGAAGTGGTCTACAAGTTTCTTTTTTTGCTGGCATAAAGGAATTTGGGAGAGAGATCTGTAACAGGAAGCTGGTTACTGCGGCTAGCAATGTGTAACATGCCACATCTATACCCGGCAAAATGAGAGATATTCTCATTGGAGGCACCAACAGAATTGCCATGGAATGAAGGAGGAGTATTTCTCCAGTGAAAGTTGGGATGCTGACATTGGAGAAAGGGTGGAAAATGTTCAGGACAGAGAAAAGTAATGGGTAGCTACTGCAAAATGGCATTAAAATAATTATGGAAGGCTCCCTGTCGTTTTGCAGCTGAGTTTTTCACGCAGGCAACAAAGATAAGTCTTATAAGGTTCATAAACTTTTTAAATTTATTTATTAATTATATTAAAGAAGGGTAATTTCCAGAATATTTCTTAATTCAGCTAGTACTATTTATTAAGAAAATACACTTATTGGGGGCGCCTGGGCGGCTCAGTCGGTTAAGCATCTGACTTCGGCTCAGGTCATGGCCTCTCGATTTGTGAGTTCGAGCCCCTTGTCAGGCTCTGTGTTGACAGCTCGGAGCCTGGAGCCTGCTTTGGATTCTGTGCCTCCTTCCCTTCTCTGCCCCTCCCCTGCTTATACTCTGTCTCTTTCTCTCTCTCAAAAATAAATAAACATTAAAAAAAATTAAAAAAAAGAAAATACACTTGTACTGTATTCTCAGTTGTTCTGACATTTTCTGAATAAATAGTATATTCCTGAAGTAACTTTAGATGAAACAGAATCTAGCCTATAGTTAACTGTAAATATTATTTAGAGTTTCAAGTGTTACCCCTGGAATAAACTAGAAGGAATATAATTATTAGGATTTTATTTATACTTTGAATTAAAGTAATACTCTCAATGCAATCCGTATCAAAATACCAACAGCATTTTTCACAGAAAAAGAACAGATAATACTAAACTTTGTATGAGACCACAAGAGAACCCAAGTAGCCCAAGCAATCTTGAGAAAGAAGACTAAAGCTGGAGGTATCAGTTTCAGGGTTCAAGATATGCTACAAAGCTGTAGTAATCAAAGCAGTATGGCACTGGCACAAAAACAGACACATAGATCAATGGAGCAGAATAGAGAGATCAGAAATAAACCCACGCTATATGGCAAGTCGATGACAGAGGAGGCACAAATACACAATGGAAGAAAAGAGAGCCTCTTCAATAAGTGGTGCTGGGAAAACTGGACAACTACATGCAAAATAACGAAACGAGACTAGTTTCTTACACCATGCACAAAAGTAAACTCAAAATGGATCAAAGATCTAAATGTGAGACCTGAAACCATGAAAATCCTAGAAGCGAGTACAGGCAGTAATTTCTTTGAAATTGGCCATAATGATATCTTTCTAGGTATGTCTCCTAAGGCAAGGGAAACAAAAGCAAAAGTGACCTATTGAGACTATATCAAAATGAAAAGCTTTTGCACAGCAAAGGAAGCCATCAACTAAACACGGCAACCTACTGAATGAGAGAAGACACTTGCAAATGATATATCCAATAAGGGGTTAATATCCAAAATAATATAAAGAACTTCTACAACTTCAACATCAAAAAGCCCAAACAATCCAATTTAAAGATGGACAGGGGACCTAAATAGACATATTTCCAAAGAAGACATACTGATTGCCAACAGACACATGAAAACATGGTTAGTATCACTCATCATCAGGGAAATGCAAATCAAAACCACAATAAGATTATCTCCTCACACTTGTCTGAATGGCTAAAATAAAAAAGACAAGACATAGTAAACGTTGGCGAGGATGTGGAGTAAAAGGAACCCTCACGCACTGTTGGCGGGAATGTAAACTGGTACAGCCACTGTGGGACACAGTATGGAGTTTCTTCAAAAAATTAAAAACAGAAATACCATATGAGTCAATAATTCCACTACTGAGTATTTACCCAAAGAAAATGCAAACACTAATTCGGAAAGATATACGCACTCCTATGTTTATTGTAGGATTATTTACAATAGCCAAGATATGGAAGCAGCCTAAGTATCCATTGATAGACAAACTGATGAGGAAGATTGTGTGTGTGTGCACATGTGTGTGTGCGTGCATGTGTATGAATATTATACAGCCATAAAAAAGGATGAAACCTTGCCATTTCAGACAACATGGGTGGACCCAGAGGTTATTATGCTAAGTGAAATAAGTCAGACAAAGACAGATATTATATGATTTCACTCATGTGGAATCTAGAAGACAAAACAAATAAATGAACAAAAAGCAAAATCAGACCTACAAATACAGAGAAAACTATGATTGTTGCCAGAGAGGAGGGGACTTGGGGGATAGGGTAAAATGGATGAAGGGGAGTGGGAGATACAGGCTTCCAGTTATGGAATGAGTAAATCATGGGAATAAAGGGCACGGTCTAGGGAATATAGTCAATGGTATTGTAATAACATTGTCTGGTGACAAGTGGTAGCTATGCTTGTGGTGAGCACAGCATAATGTATACAGAAGTTGAATCACTATATCATACACCTGAAACTAATGTAGTGATGTATGTCAACTGTACTAAAATTAAAAAAAATAAGTAGGAAAAAGTACTATTTAAGAAAATTCACACGGCGGGGTGCCTGGGTGGGTCAGTCAAGCATCTGACTCTTGATTTCGGCTTGGGTCATGATCTCACGATTTGTGAGTTCAAGCTCCATGTCAGGCTATGTGCTGACCGTGCAGAGCTTGTTTGGAATTCTGTCTTTCCCTGTCTCTCTTCCCCTCTCCTGATCATGCTCACTCTATCTCTCAAAAAAAATTAAAAAATAAAAAATAAAAAAATTCACACGCCTCCAGACCTTACAAGAAAAACTAAACAGAGTTGTTCAAAATCCCTTAAAACCAAGCGATTTCTGTGATGAGGCACTCCAACCAAATTGCATGACACCTGGCAAGGCAGAAAATACCCGGTAGCTAGTGCAAATCCTTAAGGATCTGGACACCTTTGGAAGGAGTAAATGTGAAACAAATTAGAGAGGAAACCAAGGGCACAGTAGCTCACTCACTTTCCAAACCTCAAGCTAAACATAATTTGGAAAAGAGAGTTTGTCTGGAAATCTGGGCTGTGAACATGCTAACCAAAGCCTGCTGAGGTCCTCCAAAATGCTGAAAATGAGTGGTTATTTATAAATACAGTAAACAGAAGGATGCAATGTTAATGTCAGAGTTTAATAGTTCACTTTTGAGTCTCTTTTGAGTGTAACTTGGAATCATCTTAGATTAAGTTACAATTATACATTCAAACAGTTGATGCATATATAATCAATTTACTATCTCTTTGAAGTGGTATATTATGAAAACAACGGCCAAAATAACACTGAATTTCTTACATTGTCTACTGAGCCGAAACTTGGGTCTGCACACCATGAGGAGATCCTCTTCTGGTTCCTCAGAAACTACTTCTCTATGAAGGGTTTCCAGGATGATTGCCATTTATTCTTCATTCTGCTCTCTAATAAAGAGTTCGCAGTATATTCTTTCTGAACTGAAAGGCTTACATGTAATGTGCCGAAACAATGATGAGAACTGGAACTCCTGTCTTCTGCATGCATTCCTGTATCCCAAACACACTGCCTATAACTTTTCTTAAAACTAGCACTGCCCTGCCGGAGTTGGTCACTAAGTTGGTCACTAAGACCACTGTTGGTCACTAAGTACATTTGCAGAGAACAAAATGATGGTGACCTCCCATTATCCTCATAGAAGTTGACATGCGTTCCCCAAGGAATCCCATGCAGTTGCCAAGGGTGGCCCCCAGCAACGCCAGCACGGAGCACTTGGGAGTGTCTCCAGCTCTGTCTCCCGAAGAGTCCTCACTTAGGTTGGTTCACGGAATGTGCTCCGCCTCTGGGTTAGTCAGAGTGTTTGGTTATGCAGAAATAGACTGGCTCCAGGGTGATGAGAAGGGTGGGTTTGAAGTCACACATATCAATGTAATAGGAGAAACTGAGGACCACTTATGGCGGGATCAATTACAGAAAACTGGAAATCTTGGCATCTTCACAGAACCCGGGAAGGACCAGGGTTAAAAAACCCATCTCAATGAATGCTTCCTCTTCCACCTCTTCTTCCAGATCATAATACTTAAAAAGTCTAAATTTTAGATAAATCTATAAAATATATATACACAATGAGCACTAAAAACTGAGAAATGCAGTTCTTATTAGCCTAGAGTAGTTAGTCTGTATAAAGTTTATTCTTATCTCATCCCATGCTGGAACTCTGTATTTTGTTTGGAAAGCAGGCAGTAGGGAAAGGAACACACATTTTATAGTTCCAGGACCCTTGGGATAGAATGTCAGTTTTCTCACTTATTATGTGTATTTTCTTAAGTAAATTATTTGGTATAACTAAGAGACAGTTTCCTTACAAGTGAAAAGGAGAATAATAAAATCCACTTTCTTGGATTCTTGGGATGATTAATGCCAATATTTATAAAGCCCCTGATGATTTTTTTAAGACTTCATTTTTAAGTAATCTCTACACCCAGCATGAGGCTTGCTCACAACCCTGACATCAAGAGTCCACCAACTGAGCCAGCCAGGCATCCCCACTGAGGACGTCTTATACATAATAAGGGCCCAGTGAAACTTACTGCCTTTCTCTGGGTACAACAGGAAACAAACATAGCCCAGTGCCCCTAGGCAGCTGATTTACAAAGTTTGACAACTGGTCAAAGGGGTAAGATTTTACATGTCTGCAATTTAGTATGAAAGATCTTTTTGTGTGAATTTGAGTCTTGGTTATAATCTTTTTTTAAAAAATTAATTTATTTTGAGAGAGAGAGAGAGAACATGAGCAGAGGAGGACCAGAGAGAGAGAATCCCAAGCAGGCTCCACGCTGCCTGCGTGGAGCCCACCGTGGAGCTCAAACTCATGAACCATGAGATTGTGAGCTGAGTTGAAATCAAGAGTCAGACCCTTAACCGACTGAGCTGCCCGGGTGCCCTTATAATCTTATTTTTTAATTTTATGTATATTTTACTGTGAGCTTTCTCAATATTTTCGGAATGTAATTTAAATTTGAAATATAAGACACAAAGAAAATGACAAGATACATTTTCTACAAAGTTGTGAACCCACCTCAGTATAATTGCAGACACTGGGCTCTGCTGAAAGTGCAAGGTTTCAAAATTTAAGCAACTTTCGCATAATAATTGCTGTAAGTAAAGCAAACGCCTCACTGTAGAGATTAAATAACATGAAGCTGTACTATGTATACTGTGGAAAAAAATTACATTTTATTTTTTAAATTTTTTTTAAACTTTTTTTTATTTATTTTTGAGACAGAGAGAGACAGAGCATGAACGGGGCAGGGGCAGAGAGAGAGGGAGACACAGAATCGGAAGCAGGCTCCAGGCTCCGAGCCATCAGCCCAGAGCCCGACGCGGGGCTCGAACTCACGGACCACGAGATCGTGACCTGAGCTGAAGTCGGACGCTTAACCGACTGAGCCACCCAGGCGCCCCAAAAATTACATTTTAATAATAAGAGTTAACTAGTCATTGCATCTTCATTCAGTAGTTGCCAAAATCTCTCCTCTGTTTTGTTCCTGCTCGTATTTATGCTCTGACAGCCAGTTGATTGCTTGGGTCTGGGAGGGACAGTAGCCTTTCTTGACTCTAAATTTTCAGTCTGCTTCTGAGATGTTGCATTTAGAATTGCCTTGGAGACAGATAAATAACTACTGTATGGGAAATTAGAGGAACAAATATTCTACTCGGCAGCGTGCCAACATGCTTTCTAAGATCTTCTGTCACAGAGTGACAACTAAGACATCCCAAACACGTTTACAGTCTCCACTGAACGAAATGCCACTTAAAATAAAACAAATGTCATGACACATTTTGTCCCAGATATTAATGACCAGAGTGGCCTCGATTTTTCTCTCAAAGCCTTGTATAGAAAGATCTTGCTGGTCTAACATGAGGTTGAAAATGAAAATAATTGAGTTCTTCTCTTTTGACTCTCATTCCTTCCCTGCTGCTGTTCATCTCTGGATGGCTGAATTGGGCTGCCCTTGGTCCTTTTACATTTCCATTGCTACTTCTCATCAGGATAGATAGATTTTAATGACTCCGGAGTTTATAAAAGAAGGCACAGCAGTATCAGAATTGTTTTCTTACAGGGATTATTCAGATGCAGCCCTGTATTTTCAAGATAAGAAAAGTGAGGTTCATCTGGCTTGTCCTCACACAGCAGGATTAGGGCTAGATCCCAGACTAGAACACCATTTCCATTCCACCACGAATAATTCTTAAGTTCAATCTAAGTGCCCGTGTTTTGATGCCAATATTCAGTGGAAAAATGTTCAGCCAAGATTATCATTAGACAGATTTCCTAGATTAAAGAAATAGTAATTTCCCAAAGGGTACCTAATTAATTGCAATTTAATGAACATGTGTAAAGACCAGTATTTCAGTCCTAACATACATATCCTGATTCAGGAAATGATTACCTTGATTACCTTTACACTAGATCCATGTAACAGATTATCTTTAGCCAATTAAAAGATCTGGGGGTTGGTTTATTGTGTGCAAAGAGCCCAAACATGGTATCACTTCCACTCTGTGTCCTGAAATTGTGATGATGTGTTATTACATTTGAATCCCTCAAGCGGTCAAAATACTTTTTAGGTAAGAAGTCTTTTCCATCCCTTTGGTGTTCAGAAATAACTTATCAATTAAAAGCTGAGTAAGGTGTTAGCTTGCTGAGCCACTTAAGAACACGCCTTTACTTGCATGAAGTAAAGAGTTTGGGTCTCACTGTAGCAAAGAAAAAACTGCTTATAATTTAGATGTTACTTCAGTAGCCTTTTAATTTGAGGAAAGAGCTCAGTCATATTTTTTCAGGAATTCAAGGATCTACCTATTCTGGCCTCTAATATATTTGGAGTCTAGAAGACAATTCTGTCTCTTCCCCATGGACCATTGCCAGAGTGTTCTATTGGGGGAGGTTGGGTTGAAGATGGCAGTGAATTTGTAGGAAGGGGGAGATCACACTTAACTGCTCCCCAAACACACATCCTACACCTATTACTATGTATGGCTGCTCTGATAGCACCCATGCTGATGAAAGGTGATGAGACAGATGGGAAAAAAGGAAAGGATGGTCTTCTAGTTAAAGGCTGAGGTTGAAAATTGGGCTCCTTCTTGACCTAGGGCAGGATGAAGGAAGTGGCAGTCAGGCTTCACTATGGTCTGTATTGAGTGGTCGTTGTATGTCTAGAAGAGCTATTCCTCCAACATCAATGTCTACAGTCTGCTAAAAGAGTAGGAATCCTGGCTTAGGAAGGAGCTGATATTTCCCCATGGATGGTTCTCCTAAGACATTTTTGTAGAAAAAGAATTGCTGGCACCCACTGAGACTGTAACTTACTATGGGAGCCCTGTGACTCTAGGCAGTAGGACTTTCTGGGAGTCAGCTTAGCATAGTGGGGAAAATATCTGCTGTGGGATTTGACGGATTAGCTTTGGTATGTGGTTCTCCTAGTGCATTTGGGGCCTTAAAGAGTCATTACTATCATAATAGGACCCATTAGAATGATCAGAACATAATCCTGGGTGAGGAGGGACAAGACTCCTCAGATACTCAGGCTATGGCTTACCAAGGAACCTGAGCTGTGGAATCTGATGTTCATTTGTAAGCTGGACTGTTTGAGAAGATAATCAACCCAACAGACATTTGAGGACAACCTGCCTTAGTGCAGACCCCTTCCAAAGCCTCTCAAGTATAACAAAAATTAGAAACTTGTGTCACAACCTTCCCCTCCACATCATTTTTAGAGTTTGCTAGATCAGCTTCTCCCTTCGTCTACTTCCTTCACCTGCCTGCCTCACTTTCCACTCACCCTGCCCCAAATACCCTCCATATTAAAAAAGCTTAAGCCATTGTGCATTATAAAGTAAAACAAAAACAAAATACTTGTCTTCAGAGAACTATGATTCAACACCCTAAGAAAAATTATATAAGAGTTCCCAAGTAGAGAAAAATACGTTCTCTGTGAGAAGATTAGCAAATTTTCCTATCTCAGGCCATCGCAGGACATATCAAAATGTCATCAGTAGAGCAATATTGTCTAAGGTCTTTTTTCTTTCATCTTTGTACACCTCAGATATAAACATCTCTTCCCAGTGATCAATGGCTGACACATAGAAACCCCAATCAATCTTGACTCTGTTCTTTAGACAAGGTTTGAAGGGCATGAGTAAGTATACTCAGCTCCTAAGGGGATTCCAGAGAAGACTGATAAGGCACATCTCATTTCACTTTAAGATGGAGTCACTAATAACATTTAGTGACTATGTTTGTTTTTAGCTTGCCAACTTCTCAGTTCAACAGCCTCGGATCAGCCTTAGGTTTCTCCCTAAAATTTCAGAAAGCTTTAGAACTCTAGAACTCAATGAGCAAAGGTGAGTGTTGTTCCAGTTAATCAGATGTGCTGTTAGAGATTTACCTCTAACTCTTATCTCAACATTTATTAGAGAGTGTGACCTAGGCCAGACTTTTATAGTTGCTCTAATGTCATTTATTAAATGTAATCACATAATTGCAGTATGCTGTACATCCCTAATGAACATACAGATTTTGAAAAGGAGAAGCGTTAAAGCACTGAGAAGCTCTGAGAGGTTAAATGAGTTCAGGGCAAAGACAAAAACCAATACAATTTAAAAAATGTGTTTTAGCTTCTGAATAAGGCCCCTGGCCATTTTATTATAACACTCTAGGAGGAAACAAATATTGAAGTCTGGGTTAGCCCAAAGCAAAATCAAAAAGGGACTAAGGAACCCTCAACATCCTCCTTCCATGACCAAATCATCTCCCCTGTTGTTTTCCTCCATAAGACAAGATTCCTGCTGCCCTAGGGCCATCCCCCAGTGTGGTCTCCCACCTTGGCCAGCCCCCATTCTGAGGACCTGAATTACTTTCCAGGCTTCGACAGAATTTCCACTGGCTCTCCCTTTCCCTGGGGATCTTACTGGACTCTTTAATGAACTTAAAAAAAAATTTTTTTTTAATGTTTATTTTTGAGAGAGAGACACACACACAGAGTATGAGTGGGGGAGGGGCAGAGAGAGAGAGGGAGACACAGAGTCTGAAGTTCAGACTCTGAGCTGTCAGCACAGAGCCCGACATGGGGCTCAAACCCATGAATTGAACCACGAGATCATGACCTGAGCCAAAGTTGGATGCTTAAACGACTGAGCCACCCCGGCACCCCATGGACTGTTGAATAACTTTTAAAATGTCAGTGGGTTACTATATACATTTCTTTCTGCTCCATCCAAAAATTTTTACGAAGTGTATAATTTTTCTTATGTATGTATATATATAAATGTATATATATGTATATTAGAAGTACAATATATGTTCTTACATGGCTTGTTTTTTCACATATGCTCATTACTATAATCTCTGGGTATATGAAATATGATTCTAAATAATGATTTTTTATATGTGACATTAGAGTCTATACACTTCTATACATTTCCTCTATATTGGCAATGTTTTAACATTTAATATAATGTTCACATCATATTGGACTGACGTTTTCTGCTCTAATCTCTTGAGAAGTCACTGTGTTTCTAGTTTTTTGAAAATAGAAATGTAGCAAAGATGCAATTTTAAGCCTCACCTGAAATTTAGATAGATCGAGGTAGACAGATCTAGTCCAGGATGGGGGCCTAGAAGGGAGGGTCAGTATAATTTTAGCAGAGCAGTAGAATGTCAGGATCCAAAAGGAATATTGCTTTTCAGATCAGCATGGTGGCTGCTACTCACAATCCATACACGGACCAACCATGGATTCATTTCTATGTGTAGGAAGCAAAGGGCTTGTAAGTAAAACCTAACATCTAACATCATTTTTTTAAAAATTCAATTTCTCAGTTATCGAGATCACGAAGCAAAATTGCTTTGGATATATTCCTTTTTGTCACCAGTAACGTCACGGCTTAAGCAATGGAAGAATCACAGATATGGCAGATGGAGTATTTCATAAGAGCAGTAGTGGTAACACCAAAGAGAGAGACGCTCCCTGGTGAGAAGCGCAAAGCAAGAGTGATGCCCACTGGGAGACTGGCTTGTGGGTGCATGGAGAGATCTCTGGGATTCCTGGAAAGACCTGGGGAAAGAGCACTTGTCAGAAGGTAAGAAAAAGATGCCCCAAGAATTTTAAGTTCTTAATAATGATTTGACGCCAGTAGTTCCTGTGATCTAATGATGATGGGGGGATCTGGTTACATAACCAGTACTTCTAAAACATCTTTGTATTTACCTCCTCGCACCTGAGTGGCTCAATCAGTTGAACATCCAACTTCGGCTCAGGTCATGATCTCACGGTTCATGAGTTCAAGCCTTGTGTTGGGCTTTCTGCTATCAGTACAGAGCTTGCTTCAGATCCTCTGTCTTCCTCTCTCTCTGCCCCTTCCCCACTGGTTCTCTCTCTCTCTCTCTCAAAAATAAGTAAATAAATAAACTTAAAAACTTATTTCCTTGGGGGATGTCCACTCTCACCACTGTTATTCAACATAGTATTGGAAGTCTTAGCCTCTGCAATCAGACAACACAAAGGAATAAAAGGCATCCAAATCTTCCAGGAGGAGGTCAAACTTTCACTCTTCACAGATGACATGATACTCTATATGGAAAACCTAAAAGATTCCACCAAAAAACTGCTAGAACTGATTCATGAATTCAGCAAAGTTGCAGGATATAAAATCAATGCACAGAAATCAGTTGCATTCCTATACACCAACAATGAAGCGACAGAAAGAAATCAAGGAATCGATCCCATTTACAGTTGCACCAAAACCCACAAAATACCTAGGAATAAATCTAACCAAAGAGGTGAAAAATCTATATGCTGAAAACTATAGAAAGCTTATCAAAGAAATTGAAGAAGACACAAAGAAATGGAAAAAGATTCCATGCTCCTGGATAGGAAGAACAAATACTGTTAAAATGTCATACTACCCCAAGCAATCTGAATATTCAACGCGATCCATATCAAAGTAACACTAGCATTCTTCACAGAGCTAGAACAAATAATCCTAAAATTTGTATGGAACCAGAAAAGACCCCGAACAGCCAAAGCAATCTTGAAAAAGAAAACCAAAGCAGGAGGCATCACAATCCCAGACTTCAAGCTATACTACAAAGCTGTAATCATCAAGAAGTATGGTACTGGCACAAGAACAGACAGATCAATGGAATAGCATAGAGAACCCAGAAATGGACCCACAAACGTATGGGCAACTAATCTTTGACAAAGCAGGAAAGAATATCCAATGGATTCAAGACAGTCTCTTCAGCAAGTCGTGCTGGGAAAACTGGACAGCAACATGCAGAAGAATGAACCTGGACCACTTTCTTACACCATACACAAAAATAAACTCAAAGTGGATGAAAGACTTCAATGTAAGACGGGAAGCCATCAAAATCCTCGAGGAGAAAGCAGACAAAAACCTCTTTGATCTTGCCTGCAGCAGTTTCTTACTCAACACATCTCTGGAGGCAAGGGAAACAAAGCAAAAAGGGACTACTGGGACCTCATCAAAATAAAAACCTTCTGCACAGTGAAGGAAACAATCAGCAAGACTAAAAGGCAACTGATGGAATGGGAGAAGATATTTGCAAGTGACACACCAGATAAAGGGTTAGTATCCAAAATCTACAAAGAACTTATCAAACTCAATGCCCAAAAAACAATCCAGTGAAGAAATGGGCAAAAGACATGAATAGACACTTCTCCAAAGAAGACATCCATATGGCCAACTGACACATGAAAAAATGCTCCACATCACTCATCATCAGGGAAATACAAATCAAAACCACAATGAGATACCAGCTTACACCTGTCAGAATGGCTAATATTAACAACTCAGGCAACAACAGATGTTGGCGAGGATGTGGAGAAAGATGATCTCTTTTGCATTGTTGGTGGGAATGCAAGCTGGTGCAGCCACTCTGGAAAACAGTATGGAGGTTCCTCAAAAAACTAAAAATAGAACTACCCTACGACCCGGCAATTGCACTACTAGGCATTTATCCAAGGGATACAGGTGTGCTGTTTCGAAGGGACACAGGCACCCCCATGTTTATAGCAGCAGTATCAACAATAGCCAAAGTATGGAAAGAGCCCAAATGTCCATCGATGGATGAATGGATAAAGAAAATATGGTATATATATACAATGGAGTATTACTCGGCAACCAAAAAGAATGAAATCTTGCCATTTGCAACTACGTGGATGGAACTGGAAGGTATTATGCTAAGTGGTTAGTCAGAGAAAGACAAAAATCATATGACTTCACTCATATGAGGACTTTAAGAGACAAAACAGATGAACATAAGGGAAGGGAAACAAAAATGACATAAAAACAGGGAGGGGGACAAAACATAAGAGACTCATAAAAATGGAGAACAAACTGAGGGTTGCTGGAGGGGTTGTGGGAGGGTGGATGGGCTAAATGGGTAAGGGGCATTAAGGAATCTACTGAAATCATTGCTTCACTATATGCTAACTAATTTGGATGTAAATTTTAAAATAAAAAATAAAGTTAAAAAAAAACTTATTTCTTTGGGATAATATCCCAGAAGTTAGAAGAATTTAAAAACACTGGGGTAATATTTATGTTTGAAAATATATTCTATTTCTAATTGGGTTTCAAGAGACAGTTCCTTTAGGTCTGAGACCAGTGGGAAGTATATTTGGAGGCAAATGAGACTCCTGAAACCACTAATATTCCAGGCTGTATCAATCTTCATATTCTGCATTCTCAGAGGGCTGGCACTAATTAAAGTCTCCCCTATTAATTTTAATTGATGAAAGAAAGAAATATGGCTTCTGAATAGATGTAATTGGATATGCTGTGGTTACCAACTTTTTTGAGATGATTACATCTAATCTAATTTCAGAGTCAGACATATATATAGATTTGTTTAAAAGGTAAAGGATGATTCCTGGGTATATTTCATTTATGGTCAGCATCAGCGCCAGGGCTGTTCCAGAATCTTCCCTGCCTCTGGGTCAGTCCTGTCATGTTCAGTTTTTTTCTTATCTAATAACCCAGTCCCTTGGGGTCTGAATGCTAAACAATTCTTTTTTGCAACTGGGCAACAAGACTGAGTAGAATATGCTTGCCTACTGAAATGATTCTTGGTAGCACAAGCAAAGCTAAAAAAGAGTCACACAGAGATTTTCACCCAGATGTCCTTTAAAAAGTAAGGACAAGGGGCGCCTGGGTGGCGCAGTCGGTTAAGCGTCCGACTTCAGCCAGGTCACGATCTCGCGGTCCGTGAGTTCGAGCCCCGCGTCGGGCTCTGGGCTGATGGCTCAGAGCCTGGAGCCTGTTTCCCATTCTGTGTCTCCCTCTCTCTCTGCCCCTCCCCCGTTCATGCTCTGTCTCTCTCTGTCCCAAAAATAAATAAATGTTGAAAAAAAAAATTAAAAAAAAAAATAAAAAAAATAAAAAGTAAGGACAAGATAAAAAGTAGTGAAAAGATGCATATTTTCTTTTATACTTAATATTATTTAAAAATAGGACATTTTTGCTTTTATTTCTATAGTGAGGTGCAGGTATGATTTCCTGCCTTTGCTACAGTGATTCTGTTTCACTGGAAGTGTAGTTACTATTCCATGAAAATTTGTAAGTAGGATGAAAGTCACTTGTGAAGAGCCAGTGTAGCATATACTTCTAATAATGAGTTTTCCGGGGTGCCTGGGTGGCTCAGTCGGTTAAGCGGCCGACTTCGGCTCAGGTCATGATCTCGCGGTCCATGAGTTCGAGCCCCGCATCGGGTTCTGTGCTGACAGCTCAGAGCCTGGAGCCTGTTTCAGATTCTGTGTCTCCCTCTCTCTGACCCTCCCATGTTCATGCTCTGTCTCTCCCTGTCTCAAAAATAAATAAAATGTTAAAAAAAAATAATAATGAGTTTTCCTTTTCTTTTTCAAGATGTACATTTTTAAAGAATGCAGAATGGGTTATGTATGATCTGTCCCTAAATTACTTCATTAGCTCACATCATCAAAAAGCTTAAACTTCTCTTGGAAACCCAAAATGATTTTCTTAAATATGCAGTCAAGTTTGGTTGGCTTAATTGACGGTATCAGTGTCTAACAGGTCTGTGCATAAATGTACCTTCGACTTCCGTCTGGAAGGTTCCTATACTTATAAATTCTCAATGGCTGTCCCAAGGGAATGCTCCCAGAGGCCATAATCATCCATTACTTTATCCTTCCTGCAATTGTTACCATTTTATATTGAAGTTAGGGAAATCCTTTTGTCTAGAATAAAAGTGCCTCCAACCACAACAGACTGTACATAGAATCTACGTGTTATGTGAGCAATGAGTAGCATTTTCTTTGTGTAACTTTTTTCAGGAATATTAGTTAACTGACTTACCTCTAAAAATGTGGAAGATATATTTGCAAACTTAGAAGAGAAGAAAACAGGGACACCTGGGTGGCTCAGTCAGTTAAGCTTCTGACTCTTGGTTTCGGCTCAGGTCATGATCTCATGATTTCATGGGTTCGAGCCCCACACTGGGCTCAGTGCTGACAGGGCAGAGCCTGCTTGGGCTTCTCTGTCTCCCTCTCTCTCTGCCCCTCCCCCACTTGCACCATGTCTGTCTGTGTCTCAAAGATAAATAAACTTAAAAGAAGAAACCAAAGATGAACTTTGTGGAATTACACATTTATATACACATAATCTATGTGTAATTTTTTCCTTGTCCTCATTTCCTTGAGTGAAAACCAAGAGTGTAACCCAGTATTTCCCTAATTATCTTCCATTCTTCAGGATTATTAGCCATAGTAATAAGTATTACGGTAAGAGAAACTAATGTGGTTAAAAAAAAGAAAATGATGGGTTAAACCATATGTGGTGGCTCAAAGTACAGTATGTCCACACGTTGTTTGATGCTCACTTCAAAGTGCTGAGCCTAGTTCCCCTCCCTTTGTTAGCTTGGCTTAGTGATTCACGTCCAGCAAATAGAATAAAAGTGGAAGTGACTGTGTGTGACTTCACAAGATAGATTATCAGAAGCACTGTGGCTTCCTGCTTGCTTTCTCTTTCTCGGATCACTCATTCTGCGGGAAGTCAGCTGCCATGTCATGGGGACATTCAGAAGTGCTGTGAAGAGATGTATGTGGTAAGAAACCAAGGCCTCCTGCCAGCAGCCATTTGAGTGAGCCGTCTTTGAGATTCATCTCCTTGCCCCAGTCAAGCCTGCATATGATTGCAGCTCTAGCCAACAGCTTGACTATAACCTCATGAAAGACCCTGAGCCAGACCACCCAGCTAATCATTCCCAGATTCCTGATCTTTAGAAACTCTGTGAGATAACAAATGTCTGTTTTAAGTTGCCAAATTTGGGCGTAATTAATTAATGAAGACTCTTCTTTTTTAAGTTTATTTAGTTATTTTGAGTGTGTGCGAATGCAAGAGGGTGCATGCACACGCAGACGCCTGCATGGAGGAGGGGCAGAGACAGAGGGGGAGCGAGAGAATCCTAAGCGGGCTTTGTGCTGTCAGTGCAGAGCCTGTTGTGGGTCTTGATCTTATGAACCATGAGATCATGACCTGAGCTGAAATCAACAGTCAGACGCTTAACCAACTAAGACACGCAGGTGCCCCTAATGAATACAGGTTCTTTACTGTAAGACCTCTGAAAGCTTTTAGCTTGGTGGTGTTAGTTGTGGACCTTCAAATTTTTCCACCACCGAACATTCTTTTGTCCCAAAGAAAACTAATGGGTAGTGCTTAACTAAATATTTTTGAGAAAGGCTGACATAGAGCTTTGATTCTTCACAGCCACATTAACAAGAGATCAGATCCACCTAGTTGAGTTACAATTTCAGAGCAATCAATTTAAAGAAATTTGAAAAAGCCCTGATACACTTGGTTAAGTAGGGTGCAGAAGTCAAAATCATCCCGTCTTTGAACTGTGGTGCATTTCCTACAGCGTGCAGATGGCATTGCTATACTTACGTGGCAGAAAATGATCAAGTTCTGATTAAGTATTTTTCTGCTAAGAGCCATTGCCAAAATAATTCATGAAAATTGGAATACCTCATTGTAATGTTGGTCATGTTCCATGGCTGATTGCAAGAAATTATCAAATTGCAAATGTTAAGCCTTTAAAATTCAGCCTTGCCATGAGGACAGCAT
Source organism: Lynx rufus (assembly GCF_022079265.1). Lineage (NCBI taxonomy): Eukaryota > Metazoa > Chordata > Mammalia > Carnivora > Felidae > Lynx > Lynx rufus. The sequence goes on along the minus strand of NW_025814829.1, from coordinate 35,260,371 downwards.
TCACAAATTAATAGGAAATGTATTTTTTAATTCCTACACTGAAACACCAAGAGTGCTGTTTTGCTGAGGGAGATTTCTACTTGGATTCAGATGAGATAAGACCTTTCCAAAGTAGAATATACCATTGCAGCAGGCTTCCTCAGAGAAGACATGGGGAAAAGGCTCAAAGAGGATTTACGTGACTCTCAGGGTAAAAGAGAAAGTCTTATTCCTAGGCCACTAGCTTCCAAAATGTGGACCTAACTAATGCAGGCTTGCGGCAAGTGTAGCAGACGGAACTGCTTACTATCAGACCTTGGTTAAAATGGCTGCCCATAGATGAACAATGTAAGAATTTTAGACCACAATGTCAAAAAAAGACTTTAATTCCACTTAATCTAAACCTAATCATGAAAAGTCTCTGTTTAGCACTGAATCCTGCAGGTCAAGTTAACTCAGGAGAAATTTTCAGGCAATTTAGGTGTTCTCATTCATTGGTTTCATTTCGTTGGTTTGAACAAAATTTCCACTGGTACCAAATCTCTAACAGCATTCCCTAGTTTGTGAGAATTTCTCAACTTCCTATATTTCGTCAGGTGTTTGTATGTGATTTCCCCTTGGTTGACATTACTTAACTCCTTACTACATCAAATACAATGGTTTGGCTCAGTGGGTTTCAACTAGGGGCAGTTGATCTTGAGGGGACCTATGACACCCTCCGGAGACATTTTTAGTACTCACAGTTTAGGGGATACTGCTGGCTTCTTGTGGGTAGAGGTCAGTACGGCTGTCAAACATCCCACAATGTACAGAGCTCAGCCCACAGCAAAGAATCATCCAGTCCAAAATATCAATAGAACAAAGGTCAAGAAACTGATCTACTTGGAAGCCATGTTGTTAAATTTTCCCAAGTTGTGTGTTGTATTTTGTTGTTAACCATTCTTCCTTAATCACAGTTAATGTGTGTTTGAACTTCTATAATTTAGCTATTTTGTGACTGGTTTACCCAGCTTGTTTCACTTTGTAACATTGAAGCCAAGGAAAAAATCTTTAGATTTCTCTAGCCTATGCCACGACGATATCATTTCAATGCATTCAGTATTTTTGTGTCTTATGCTGCCATTTTTTTTTTCCAGGTATAATTCTGAAATTATACCTGGAAAAAAAAATGTCCCAAATGGAATGCAGAATAGTGATCAAACGTGAGGGTGGAACTGTCTCTAGGGAAAAGTTTGTTTTTTTAAACTTTTTTTTTTTTTTTAACATTTATCCATTTTTGATAGAGACAGAGCAAAAGTCGGGGAGGGTCAGAGAGAGAGGGAGACCCAGAATCCGAAGCAGGCTCCAGGCTCCAGGCTCTGAGCTGTCAGCACAGAGCCCGATGTGGGGCTCAAACCTACAAACCACGAGATCATGACCCGAGCCGAAGTCAGATGCTCAACCGACTGAGCCACCCAGGCGCCCCTATTTTTAATTATAAACAATAAGGAAGGTTCTATAAATTCCCAAATGAATTGTGAATAGACTCATTTCTTGTTCTTAACCAATCTCAACAGAGGACCATCTCATGGCCAACCTCCTTGTGAGCCATGTCAAACTTGGCTGACCTCCACGTTCACCAAAAAATTTCATACCTATCATCTGCATATTCAATCTATAAAGTTTACCGATCCAAACTCAATTTACAATACACATGCCAGGAATTCAGTCAACTATCAGAGAATGACGCCTCAAAATTCTGCTCTCCAATTCTTATTGAAAACTGTGTTCATATAAATGAAAATTTGAGAAACTGTTTCTACCTAGTGTTCTATATTTGTTTCTCAAAATGTAAATCCTGACAAACTGGCAGATGGGGTATGCATGAAAGTGCAGTTTTCTGGGCTTTACTCTATACCCACTTTACAAGCTTTTTCAGTGATAGGACTCAGAAATTTGCCTTTTAAAATCCAATTTTCTGGTTATTCTTAGAGACACTGAAGTTTGTAAAATATTGCTGCTATGGGAATTTAAAACATTACCAAGGCACATACCCAAAAGATGTGCACTTGAATCATATTATTTTGACCGTGCAGAAGAAATGCTTTCACTAAACTAAAATTGATGCCATTGTCTTATATCTAGAACTAACATAAAGAACAGTCATGGAATCCACGATAACATTTTTGTAGGGATATTGTGTTCTGTTTCTCCTACATCTCTCTCTGCTACTTATATGAAGCCCCATGTAAAACTTTTATTTTTAGAACTCAGTCCTAGAACGGCTTTGTGTTCATGAGACACGGATATACTGTCTCATCATAGACAATGAGAATCAAATCACTAATAAGTGTTTTACTTTTCACTTTGGCCGCTTAGACGCTGGGAGCTGTATTAAGTGGCTAGGAGTCATCACCTCTGTATTGAAATGTCTGTGTTTTATTTCTCTTTACCCTGGACTTGACCTTCTATTCCAGTAGGTAACTTCTAAAGTTGTCTTCAAAACGGAGTCTGAGATAGGGATTCAGATGCGTGTGATATTTGGGGGTGCACGCTCAGGAGAAAGGGAGTGAGGGAAGTAGGAGAGGGAGGGGAAGGAGCTAAGCAAGAATGTGGTCTCAGCTGGACACTAGCCTCAACTTGGTCCCACAGAGAGCTCTGGTTTCAGCACAGACTTAGTACTACCTTAAGGAAGTATGTCTGCCTTTTGTTATCCTCCTGTCAATTATTGGCTGTGCCTCCCCCACAGTATGGTGCTGGGGCTGGGGCTGGGTAACCTCCCAGTGGTGGCTTCTGATCTGCAGAAGGTTGCTCTCCAGAAAAGGGGGCAGCTGTGAATGGGTAGCACCTAACACTGAGCACATCAGGACATGGGACCAGCAGCCCAGCAAACTGGGGATCTAGCTCCAGCACCAACATTGTCCACCAAAGTTGTCATGTCCATTTTCATGTGTATTTTTCTACTTTAATGCATGAGTTAGTTTTATTTTTTATATTTTTATTATTTTTTATTTATTATTTGTTATTATTTATTATTTTTTAGTATTTATTATTATATATTTATTATTTATTATTATTTTATTATTTTATTCTTATTTTATTATTTTATTATTTTTTTAATTTTTTAATTTTTTTAATTTTTTTATTTTTCCTTTTCAAGAAAAGAGGATATCCTAGGAACATGGTAAGATTAACAGAACCAGGGGCGCCTGGGTGGCTTGGTCGGTTAAGCATCCGACTTTGGCTCAGGTCATGATCTCACGGCCCGTGAGTTCGAGCCCCGCGTCAGGCTCTGGGAGCCTGTTTCAGATTCTGTGTCTCCCTCTCTCTCTGCCCCTCCCCTGTTCATGCTCTGTCTCTCTCTGTCTCAAAAATAAATAAACGTTAAAAAAAAAATTTAAAAAAAGATTAACAGAACCAAATGAAGTCATGTAGGCATGGCAAAATGAAGGGCAAACATACATATATAAACATTTATATATATATATATATATATATATACGTTTTTACCAGCAAAACATTTATATATATATATATATACATACCAAATGAAGTATATATGAAGTATATATATACCAAATGAAGTCATGTAGGCATGGCAAAATGAAGGACAAACATACATATATAAACATTTATATATATATATATATATATATATATATAAATGTTTTGCTGGTAAAAACTGTTTACCATAAAGAAAATGTAGACTTTGATTAATGTTTAGGTTGAAAATGCTCTAAGACCTTTTTATTTAATTCACATGAGAGGGTTTTCTGATTTACAATGAAATACTTGAAATGAAATACAATGAAATACAACTGACATATATCATTCAAAACCGGATTGACATTTAGAAGGGGCCTTTTACTTAACAATATGGACTATGGTGACTTCAGCTTCTCACCGTTAACGTGATATGCTTCTAACATCAGTGATTCCCACATTCATTTCTCTAGCTGGCATGCCTGACCTGAGAGCATTTGAGTATTCTAACTGCCCAGCGAGGGTTTTCACTTTGGTTGACCCTGCAGTCACTTTAAATTCAAAGTATCAGTCTCCCCTTCAAATCTTCTCCCGCTTTCCCCTAGCCCCATGTTCCTAATCCTAGATAAAAATGGTGGATGCACTGGCGTCTCCCAGTGCAGCTCATATGGTTTAGACCCGAATCCCTTCCTCAGGGACTGCTGCAGATTTCTCTGACTTCCTCCCAGCTCTTTCTGCTTAGCATCTACCCCATACCATTGCCAGAGCGATCATTCTGAAAGTACAGATTGATTCATATCACTCCCCATTTTAATGTTTGAAATGTCTTTTCCAGTGTAAAATCCAAAATTCTCAGACAGGCATCATATTTCCTTCAGTGGAGTCTGGCTACAGACTAAAATCCTAGTGTGATCTTTCAGGCTCAGCCACGGGCACTTAGGTTCAAGGCTTCGCCTGGCAGGCATCATGGGGGAAGCCATTCTTCCCACAGCCAGCCCACTGGGATTTTCCAGAGGGAGTAGCAGTCAAGGACTCAGATACAGGGACCTCCTTACTGGGGCCTCAGCTGAGGCACTTTTTTTCACCCTGACTCAGTAACTTCCCACTGTTAGTCCTTCCCCCTTCCCTTGTGCCTTAATCTTCCAAGTCGATAAAAAGGCAAGAACCTTTTGTTCAGGGCTCCTCAGCACTGAGAAGATTCTGTGTATCTGTGCTGCATGTCAGTCTCTTACCCATGGGACTGCTATCTCCCAGAAAGCAGACATTTATTTGTCTTGGTATTTCCAGTAATTGGTGTAATAAAGGCTCTTGAAACATGTTGACCTGGTAAGCCATGAGCAGGGTAATATTTTGTTTGTACATACAACATAATCATTGAAAAGAGTCATACACTTGGCCAATCTACTTGGATATATCTAGACCGGCAATCTTAAGTTTTCTCAATGCATGTGTAAACTCTGAACTTCTGCACCTAAGAAACAAGAGGAGTTAATTAGATGTATTGACAGTATCTTGATACTTTATCTTTTCAACTCTGAAACACGTGGGCAATGATAAGATTTGAATCTGGACCAGACATTGCCACTGATGCTCATTTAAAATTTTTTAATAAAAATAAATAAACATACAGTCTAATGTCAATAATATTTAAAATATTTTAGATAAAGTAGACAGTATAAAAATCATGTATATACTACTCCCTATTAATTGTATAGTATATAAAAAGAAATACCATCTGCAAAATCCAGGCATGCACTACATGAATACCAATGTTTATTCTGTGAGTTAATTTCAAAATTATACCATGTAAGTGACTAATATTCTCTATTGGATACAGTTCAAAATGTGCCCAATAATGGATTTCTTCCCAGACCGATTATAAATTTAAGCATGAAAAAGCTGAATTTCATTTGGCAAGGAGAAAGAAATGTGTATTTAGTTTTCTACTAATAAGAGGCATCCATTTACTAGTATTAGCAAACATATTTTTATGATTAATTTCTAAACAAATTTTCAAGATTAAATTATAATTGAAAAATTTCAGTGGTATCTATTGTGAGCCAAATTTGGGGAATGGAAATAACGAAACCTTTGCTTACAAGGAGTAAACGTATGGCCAACTGAAAAGTCTCTCTGGTTGAACAATTGGCTTGGATCTTTTTCTACACAATAAGTCAGCTTGTAAGTTAATAGGAGAAGTAACTTGCTATCTGTATCCCATTTATTACTAACCCAGTAGAAGAGAACAAATGTCTGTGGAGCTTGAAAACCTGGGATACTTACACACAAGTATACCTCAGACTGTTACAACAATTAAACCTCTGTTTTATATTATTTGTTCACCATGTATTTTTGGAAACCTACTATATGTACTTGGCTAGGATCTGGAAATAAAAGTAATAATTTTAGTAGGCTAAAACAAATGAGTTCTAGTGGGGAATATAGATAATCAAATAAGAATAGTGATGAATATCTAATCATAAGTTGAGGGAAAGGAATAAGATTTTTATATAGTATATTGTAAAGGTACCTGTAATGGTGTCAGGGAAGGCTTATCAAAGGAAGTGATACTGGGTTCTGAAGGATGAGTAAAAGTTTGTTGGGTGAAAAGGTTGAGGTGTAAAAGGAGAGCAACCATTCCAAGCAAGGGGACAGCATCAGCATAATGTGAAAGAAATCCAGAGGGGCTGGGATACAGAGGCTTAGGGAGTGATACAAGATGAATCTGAAGATGATGGCATAAAGCAGACCAGAAGGCCTTGGGCCATGTGAAGGATTCTGGTCTTCTATAAAATTGAAAGACAGTGGACTTAAATTGGAGAGTAGCATACTTAAATTGAAATTTGCACTCTACCATCAATGACAGGAGCAGAGAATGATGCAAAAGCAGTTAGTACAAGGGGAGATCTATGGTGGTGACTTGGATAAACATAGTGGCTGTATACAAATTCAAGACATTTTCAGGATGCAAGACAGTAGGGCTTTGGTGAAAGGTGGTTTTGGAGTTGAGGGGGAGAAGACATCAAGGAGAATGCCCAACCAAATGGATGGCGGTGCCATTTGTTGAAATAGGTGACACCAAGAGGGTCAGGTCTGGGGAACAATTAGGAGAGTCTTGGATGTGTTGAAATGCCTTTGAGAAGTAGAGATCTCCAATGGAAATTGGATACATGGGTGTTGGGGTCAGAGAGAAATCCAAGTCTGAGTTCAAAAGAGAAAGAATAAAGACAAGGCAGTGAGAAATACTTTGGACAGGAATGACAGATGAAAAGAAAAAAACAGTTGTATATTGAGACAAGCATAACACGGTGAAAATATTTTCTAATGCTAATACTAGGAAAATAACAAATGGTTTCATGAATTGTAAAAATAGTAACAGCTAGGGTTTAGTGAACAAATAGTGTTGAGTCAAATAAAAGAGCAGAGCCGAAACTCCTGGTCCTTGGAACTAATCCCTGCCTTATGGGAAGCCGTAGTTGAGATCTGGGTGGGGAAGGGTCAAGTGTGAAACAAAAGCTGGATAAACCTGGAGCGCCTGGGTGGCTTGGTAGGTTAAGCATCCAAATTCAGCTCAGGTTATATGATCTTGTAGTTCATGAGTTCGAGCCCCGTGTCGGGCTCTGTGCTGACCTCTCAGAGCCTGGAGCCTGCTTCAGATTCTATGTCTCCCGCTCTCTCTGCCCCTCCCCTCCCCCCCCCCCCCCCCCGCTCGTGCTCTGTCTCTGTCTCTCAAGAACAAATAAAAGTGTGAAGAGAAAAAAAAGCTGGATAAACCTTTATGGTAGGGTGGGAGGAAGGAAGGAAGCACGTGGGGCTTATGAAAATTTCCCCTTAAAACCACAATGAAAACCACCTATTAAAAGTAACCAGGTTCCCTCTTGGAACTGACACAAGAGTATGTGCAAGGCCAGTACATTTCACTATGAAAGTTTTACACATTTAAGTAAACTCATGCTGGAGCAAAATCATATATTAATTTTAATGAAATTATGAGTATTCAAATAGAGACATCTTTTACTTTATACAAAAGCAAATTTGTACTCACATTTTAATAAAGAATGCAAACCACAAATAAGTTATGATTTTACTTAGAACAGCAAATGTTTTTTTTTAAAAAAAGAAAACAAAAATAGAAGTTGATCTAGGTGTCCAGTTCCTAGGCGTAAATAGCTATATTAAATCTTTAGAATGGCTAAATTTGTTTGTTTGTTTGTTTTGGTATTCCATCTGAAATTTCACTTAGTCTGCTTGAACGTCTAGCCTTAAGAATCAAAGAATTCTACACATTTTTTACACAAAGGAGGGATTTAGTCTTCTTGTGTGTCACATGCTCCTTAGAATTTGAGAAAGAAACAAAGCCCTACAAACACACTGCTCCCACCTTTTTGATGGCTAAGACACAAATTATTCAGTTCCCTCTTGGCTTTAGAAGTTTCACTATTTCCTGTATTACAAGAGTGAAGTGTTATTGAAAAAAGGGTGTGTGACATAGATTTGTATGAGAAATTGAAAGAACTCCAAAATAATCACTTTTACATTTAATAGTTATAAGGTAGAGGATTCTTGTCTAGAATCCATGTCTAAGATTTCATATCAGAGTTCCTGATCCTTGCTGATTCTAGTACTTAATTTTTTCCTCTGATATTCTTCAGGGCAAAACTCACTCAAACTGGTCTATTGGAAAAAAAAAATTCACTAGAAGATTCTAGACTATGTTAAAACCTTTATCAATGTTCTTTCCACAGTAAACAAAGTAATTTTAAATTTACAAATTAAGTGAACAAAGCTTGAGGAAATAAAATTGATAAAATACACACTTTTTCTTAGATTTTCCCCAATTTTGAGGATAATGTTGGGAACGAGTTTTAAGCTATTTACTGAGCATCAAGGTGCATGGGGATGAATAAATAATATATTTATGTAAGACACTGAGAAGGTATGTTCAAATATTTGGGGCATGAGGTTTAGAAATTTAGTTGGCAACTGCCTTCTTTAGGCTTCAACACTGCCAGGATTTTTTATTGTTTTTTTGTTTTGTTTTATTTTTTCCTTAGAAAAAAATATTCAGGTGCCTGTTTTTGGCATTCAGATTAACTCAGTGTCAAGACAAGGTCTAACAGTGATAAAATAAGCTATTGATATGTCATGATTTAATAGAAACAATCTTGAATTTATATGCAATTTAAAATACCCTATTTCAAAAGTGCAATTTCAGGATGTTTACTTTCGATTAACAGTCACCAAGAAGAACATTCTGTATTTGCCAAGGGTAGTAATACTGCATCAGAAATATTTCTTGAATATTATGAATGAAGGAGCCACAGAAAACTCAGCATGAAAAGTGACGTCCTGGAGTTCTACTCAGCTAGAATCCCTTCTGCATTCTCAGCAGCAAGCAGGACACTCAGAAAATGCTGACTTTAATTACAAACTTTATTTGTCAATACAATTCACAGTTTATACATGGTGCATTCCACCATATGAACTTTCAGAACAGTTATTGAGGAGATGAGTGTAGCTTTCTTTCTAAAAGAGCCTGACTTTCTAAAATTTTGGTTAGAATTTTTTAAGTTTATAAAAGTACCTTCAACAAGTTTACATAATATTTACATGTCTAGCTTAAATTTAAATTTTGGAAAATAAGCATCTATTTAGATGTTTGTTTTTTTTTAAAGATCCTGTTTATTTTTTAAGACCCTAATCTGAATGCTACTTATTCAGATATTTCCACCACTGTCACTCCCCAGAATAAAAGAAATGTTTTGTAATTGTATTTGGGGAAATCATCTTTCTGCATTTTAAAAATTATATATACAATGTACAGCAGATCTAAGTATGAAAATAAACGAGAGTAGCAATCTACTAGGTGCCTGTAATGAGTTTTTTCTGAATCTTGGAAACATCCAAAGAGTTACAGGATATAAAATTCAACTAAAAAGGGTTATCAGCATTTTCTATCTAAAAAAAAAAAGCTCCCAAGATTTAAATTGTGCTATAACAGCTTTTCTCTAATGTCAAAGATGAATTATGCCTGCAATCTGCATTTTTTTCCATGTGCAATATATCACAGTGATCCCAGTTTCCACTTCTCCTCTCAAACTCAGTCGCAGCTCCAGAGGGACACCCACACAAGGCTAGGCTGTGCCCAACTCCAGCTACAGCGTCACCTCCCCTGTCTGGCGAAAGTCACCCAGGGAAAGAAAATCGTGTAAGCCTTCCACGTCAAAAAGCAAATAGGTGCTGGCAGTATAATGTTTATTAGCAAATGCCTCGTAACACATTATCGTGCTATCTTCTTTCACACCAATTGTCTTAAATCACCTCCAATACTATCCATGTCTGACAGCTTTCTCCTATCAGATCATATATATATATATTTTTTTTCTTCCACCTTTAAAAAATGTAGTTATTAAATGATAAATTCCAAATACTGCCAGGAAAAAAGGGACTGTTTGGAGCCGCCAGTTTTACCGGCCTGGAAATAATTACACTGTGTATATGTACCACTGGTACCTGAGTCAAATAAATACTCAGAGGGACCATCTGTGCACCTCATTTCTTTGCAGTGCCTTTAACGCTAGAATTTCTGAGTGTTGCTTCAATGTCCATCTAATGTGGCATCTATTCCTTCTTCGGGCATCATCACTTCATTTTACACACTGTTTCCAGCAAGGTATGGTATTCAAACGGGAGTTGTGGGATAAAGGGCTGCAGAGGTGAGCCTAGGGGTAGGGCGGGGAAGGAGAAACCATACATTAGCTAGAGGGGTTCTGTTTCTTCGTAAGATAAGGCACTGACAGAAAATTTCTTAGGTAAAAGGCTGCATAAGAATCTCTTGCCATTTACAAAAAGAAATGTTGTCATCCATAAATGGTCCATATCTAGGCTCAGTTAGGTAGACCCTGAAAAGTTAAGGACTGATCCCTCAAAGCTACATTATTACCAGAAACAATTATAATTCATTCTGAGGCCTTATGGCACATTAGGAAAAGAGGGAGGAAAACAGTCTGGGCACAGAAAGGCATCAGACATTGCTTGTTTTATTCCACTTGTCAAAGAACGTGGACCGTTCAACAAGCATCATCAAAAAGATAGTGCTGGCTCAGGATTCCAAATTCTCTTGATGGTTGATGACCATGATGGGTGTTATCTATTTTGTTTCCCCCTTTGGAGCTCATGCACAATTTAAAAAATGCTACCAGCAACAGTCATTAAAGAGCATACAGAAGTCCTCACCTATGGCTACGCCTAAGGCTCTTCAAAGAGAGGGCTATTTAATGTTCTCGATCACCGCAATCTCCTCGCCTGCACAGTGGGGCGTCAATCCGTTCAAATAGATACTCTCAGTTTTCAGTAAGGGGGGCAGGACGTCCCTCTCGCTGGCCAGGTGATTCACGGACAGGGTCCTCCTGCACGGGGTCAGCTCTTGGTTGTGGTTCCCGGCGAGTTCCGCCGACAGCTTCCGCTTAATGGAGGTGGCGCGCTGGAACTTGTCGTAGATCTCCACGCTCAGGCGCCTCCTGGTCTCCTTGAACTCGGCGGTGACGTTTGCCGTCCACTCAGCGGCGTGGGCTCTGAACTCTCCCACCTGGAGCACGCACGCGGAGAAAACACAGAGAGACACCAACACGACAGTCAGCATTTTGTGTGCCTTCTCTCTCGAGCGTTTTATTGTGTTTTAAAAAGGAGATCGGAGCCTTTCGAAATACCGGAGGTCTGAGGATTGGTGTGATTACGCACGCGGTGCAGCGTGAGGCTCCTTTTGACATAGATACGGCTCTACAAATTAATCCGTGAACTTAAACCCTCGAAACCGAATTGTATTAGAGGTGCTAGATGTGCCTCTGTCACTGAAGCTTCTGCAGCTGTAAAAAGGCAATCTCTAACTTTTTGAGACGCTGTGGGTTATTTTTTTCATCTGTAATTTCCAGAAGTATTTGAACGTAGAAAAGGCAGTCAGACACCGGTAGGAGCAGCAAGACCGAGTAAAAGCCCAGAATGTGAACCCCGGTGACCTGGTTGGTGCCGGTAGCGATGCTGTGTTTGCTCGGGATGCAAACACAGGTTTGAGAGGGCGGAAGTGGTGTGTGCAAGAACTTTGTGTCCAACCCCACACTGGCGTCATCTGGGAATTCTCTGTTTACTAAATGAGCAGTAAAATATTTTGTTTCTGCTTTCAGGGAAAGCAAAGGAAGGAGAGCTGGCAAGCCCACTTTGAGGCCCATTTGGAGACTAAGTCCAAGGCCTAGTTTCTGAATGAACGTTTGCGGAATTGGGGAAGTTACTCAACCCATCCCAGCCGCCGCTTACTCGGGGGTAGGACAGGCATCTTCAGGGCACAACCGTCTTCTCTGTATACTGACTGTACTTACTTCCTCCCCCATTCTGATTGTCATTAATGTTTTTACAGAAATGGTCTTACATGAAACACATTGTTTTGCAAATGGCTTTTTTCCCCCACTTAACCAATTTTAGTCATTTGGTCCTAATAGTATCCATTAGTGCTGCCTCACAGTTTGTATCAGCTGATAAAAACAGAGGGGGAGGGGGATGACAACCTCCAGGTCCTGTTCTGTCGCTCACATTCTGTGTGTCCACAGGCAAGCCATTTTTACCTTTTTTGAACTTTAGGTTCCTTATCTATAAAATAAGGGTAATAATGGTTTCATAGGAGAGAGAAGTGATGTGCGTGTGTCTCCTTAAAATATAAAGGACTACAAAATTACTAACTATGACAGTGAGGCTGGTGATGATATGGCTTGCCAGGGGTACTTTGAGAGCTTAAAGCAGAATACCAGAAACAGATTGAAAAAATGGGACATTTCTCCCTGGAATGTAATTCACAGTTTCTAAGCATCTAGTGGAGACGTGGTCTGAGGTCTCTTGGCAGGTCTCCCCAGAAATGCAACGGATTACCTAACCCTGGGTTACATGGAACTTTAAGCCATGAGGCGCTTTGGACATGTTGAAGACATACGTAAACGATACTGCTGAACCGTCGTCCTGGTCAGATGCACTGGGTGATGTACTTCATTAGTCAAAGGAAGGCTAAGGCAAGAGAGTGATTATGTTTATGTTCTGCTCATTTTTACAACTGGGATAATATTTTAAAAACGAATGGTGAATTCAGTATAGAACTCAATAAACATTTACTCATAATGAAAAGGACTGTCACTGTTAGCGCGGGTCAATGTCATGGGATTGTGTAAAATTCTGTATATATGTATAGTGCCTACTATGTGCCGGATGGTGCTCTTTCAAAAATGTTAACTTACTTCATCACCTTGAGGATGGTTCTTTCCCCCATCTGACAGAAGAAACTGAGGCTAGAGAGGTTAAAACACTTAAGACACACAGTAAATATGTGCTGAAGCCAGAATTCAAACTTGGAGGCCTAGCTCCACCATATTATTCTGCCTTGCCAGTAAAATATATATATTTTTTAATTTTTGTAATGTTTATTTATTTTTGAGAGAGAGACAGAGTGTGAGTGGGGGAGGGGCAGAGAGAGAAGGAGACACAGAATCCGAAGCAGGCTCCAGGCTCTGAGCTGTCAGCACAGAACCCGGCGCGGGGCTCGAACTCCTGAACTACTAGATCGTGACCTGAGCTGAAGTTGGACGCTTAACTGACTGAGCCACCCAGGTGCCCTGCCAGTAAAATCTTATTAATTCTAAGGACTAAATGTCTTTTGGAGGAGCATAAGGCAAATTCACATCGTATGGAAATCTGTTCCATTGCCAGTTTATATATTAGGGTGAGGATAGTCTGTCACGGTTTCCTAAAGACACTGGGAGAATAAAAGTTTTTCCAGTTCCCGCTCTAGGGCTACTTATGTAAACCAACAGTGGTATCTGTTTCCTCTCTCCTGTGCCCTGATTTCTCTATTATTCTTCACGATACTGGGCTTGAGGAATGTAGCCACTCAAACTCAAAACTTGAAAGTAAGGAGGAAGAAAAAGAGAAAAATAAAAGAGAGTCCCTCAGAAACCAAACCAAGGCCATCAAAATAATTAGTTATTCCTGTTTCTTAAAAAAATATCCTGACCTTACAGAATTGTCTATAGCAATATAGTCATTATTGATCAAATAACAGTATCCTATAGTCCCGTTTCTGTTAATAAGGATGAAACTGTATATTGAAACTCTGAAGGTGCTCTTTTGTTTCCAAAGAAATTAGAACGTCACATTTATATAAGTAAAATTTTTCTTTTTTTTTTTTTTTTTAATTTTTTTTTTTCAACGTTTATTTATTTTTGGGACAGAGAGAGACAGAGCATGAACGGGGGAGGGGCAGAGAGAGAGGGAGACACAGAATCGGAAACAGGCTCCAGGCTCCGAGCCATCAGCCCAGAGCCCGACGCGGGGCTCGAACTCACGGACCGCGAGATCGTGACCTGGCTGAAGTCGGACGCTCAACCGACCGCGCCACCCAGGCGCCCCAAATTTTTCTTGATTGAAATGTTAATGCTTGTGGTGTTCTGGAGAATTACAATGAATTCTTATGCACTAAAACATTTTTTGTCTCATTGGATTTTTATAAAAATCTTTCAATCACTTAATCAAATAGTATCTCATCTGCCTAAAACTAAGCAGTCTACACTACTTAGTAACGAAGCAGAGGACCCAAAACGAGCAAAAATAGCTCCTAAAGGATCACAGTGAATGTTCCTGCAGCTTAGGCACTTGACTCAGAGAAGAGGTCTCCCCCCAGATTCCATGTGTCCCGGACTTGTAAACGGTGCTCACAGGCCATGTGATCTGATTTACAAGCAAAGGAAGAAAATGGAGTGCTACAGTCACTTGCCCTCTGAACTCTAAGGGAACTGCTCTTACCCTTGTCACTAAATTTACAGTGGGCCGTTCTTTGTCCCTGCTCCGCCTGATCTTCAGCAAAGGGTTTTGCTGACTACTGCCTCCCTTCCAATCAATCTTTGGTCCTAGTTTCCAAATCAGCACCCTCTCAAGGTGTTGCTTTACCACGTAGGCTAATTCTTCTCAATCACCTTGGGGACTCACTTTCTTTTACCTTTTCCTTGACTATCTTTGTTCCCCAGAGTTCTAGTCTTCTCATTTTCCCTGGATGATTGTCTCTTTCCAGTGGTTTCAATTACTATCTGCCTGCTGATGACTACCAAAATACCTATTTCCAGGTCTAATCCCTGACTGAATTCTGTATCCATACAACGTTCATTTTAGATGACTTGTCGGCATCTCAAACTCAGCCTATCTCCAAATGAAATCATTTAACTTCTCCAACCTGTTCTTAGTTAATTGCTTATCACAGTGAACAGTACCATTAACCACTGCATTTCCCAGGCTGAACTTCAATATAATCCTTTGTTCTTCCTCTCACTCAATCTTATGTCAAATCAGCCTTGAGTCTTCCCAATTTCCCTATTTTTCTCTCAATTCCTTTCACTTCTCTCTATTCCTGTTGTCAAAACTGTGGTCCTGTCTGCCGTTTTGGCCCATCTGTATTGCTTCAGCAGCCTCCTAACCAGTCTTGCTGACTTACATCCACCTCTCTCAAATGCATTATCCACACAGCAGTTACAGTGAGTTCCCTTTAATAAACACGAATCCATCAGGTACTTTCCCTTGTATAAAACCATTCAATTGATTCCTGCTTCACTTAGGAGAAAGTCCAAACTCTTTCAAGTGGCTCATATGTTCTAGGGTCTACCTATTTCGGCCTCAATTCTAAACATCATCCTTCTCAAAGTCTATTCTTAGGGGCCATCTTGAACATTTATTTCCTCAAACACACCACTCATTCTTTTGCCTTTATTCATTCACTGGTTATTATTCTCTCTGTTCAGAGTAGTGTTCCCAAGTCCTTCTCTAGTGCCTAGTGCATTTCCTACTCATCCTAAACTAGTCACCCTAGACTGCTTCCCGGAGCCATTCCCTGACCTCCCCGCCCCGCCCCCAGACTACATCAGGGTCATTACAGCAGTCTGTACTTCCCTAGCATTACTCTCATCACAATGTATTACAATTATTAGTTTCATTGCTCTCTTGGCTTCATGGTGATGAAAAGATATGTCTGCTGTATCCTATTCAGCTTTCCCAGAACACAGAAGAGTGTAGATAGTGGGGATTTAGTAAGGGTTTCTTGGACAAATGAATGAATGAATGGCAGACCAATCGGTCATGTTTGGAAACCAAGCTCCAATAAGAAGAGTGTGCCTCCTGGTTGACTCTGATGGGATAATCCTGTTCCTTTCAGGAGAAAGATACAGCCAGGTCTATTCATAGTAAACGTTCAAAGTATGTGTCCTCAAACTTTTTAGACTTTGTAGAGTCTCCTCACCATTCTAAGAATGGTTCTCAAAGTGAAGAACATCATTTAAATAAAATCCCCTTTAAATCAAAGTAAAAATCAAAATCTACCATTTTGTGTGACAATACCTGACTAGGCTATCCCAGAACCTGGCTGCAACATCATTATGTATATAACATTTAAAGTTAAAGAAGGGTTAGTGCTTTTATTTTAGAAGAATCACCAATATCTTCGTCTGCCACTATGAACACTTGCTAAGCATCTAATAGCTTTTCAGGGTAGCAAAGTCTCATGATTACAGAGGTCCAGTATTTGCCTCTTCAGTAGTGGTTCCAAGCCCTAGAATCTTCAGGTTCTCTAAAGTATCTGAAATAATGCCAAGGAGGCCCTTGATATGGTAGCAACATAATTTAAAACCAAGCACTTGCCATATTTCAACTTCTTTCAGGGAAATTTACCTAAATCACATAAGATTGACAGAATGGCCTAAGAAAGATGAAAGTTCACGACTTTAGAAACTTGCAATTTATGAAGTTCACAGGAAGCTCATTTGCAATCATAAGGAGTATTTATCACTCCATTGACTCTAAATCAACCAACGACATGGCAGATTCTTTGAGGGTAAAGATCACTGGCCAATTTCTTATCAAGCTCACCCTTTCTTCCCCCTTCACATTGCAGCTTCTGGGACAATGCTTCGAATAGAGTAATTTAAAGTTTAGTTTTCTCAATCTAGATGGTAAGCTTAATGACAGAAACTATGCATCCTATTTATTTCTTCTTCTCATAAAAGTGCCCAACATGGTAATTTGAACAAACTAGACTCCTGGATGTTTTCTGACCAACTAGTGAGAAATCTGTGGCTGCTGACTGACACAGCCCTCTTCCTGAATACAGACACTCTCAGGGACTCGCCTATGAAGCTGCTATTTGCATAAGTTCTAGATCAGTGTGTGCTGGTACAGCCTGAAGAGAAAGCAATTTATAAATCAATTTTACTAATCACTAAAATGTTCATATCCTTTGATGAAAGTCAATTCATAGAAATTTATCTTGGACAAGAATTTTTGCCAAAGGGAAAAAATACGTATGGAGATATCCTCTGAACTATACTTTGAATTGCACAATAATATTGAGATTAGTAAAGGTCATTTAAGAAGCCAGTGTTCATTGGGGCGCCTGGGTGGCACAGTCGGTTAAGCGTCTGACTTCAGCCAGGTCACGATCTCGCGGTCCGTGAGTTCGAGCCCCGTGTCGGGCTCTGGGCTGATGGCTCAGAGCCTGGAGCCTGTTTCCGATTCTGTGTCTCCCTCTCTCTCTGCCCCTCCCCCGTTCATGCTCTGTCTCTCTCTGTCCCAAAAATAAATGAACGTTGAAAAAAAAATTTTTTAAAAAAGAAAAAAAAAAAGAAGCCAGTGTTCATGAGAAGTCCTCAGCTTTAGAAACTATTTTCTCTTATTATGTTGTGTTGAGTAAAGTGATGAAGATAGTAAAGTTATGTCTCTATTTTGATTACAACTATGTAGAATAATGAATGTATATAGGCAAGGGTAGTAGAAACAACAGTATGTAAAAATGGCAACTGTAGATTTCAACAGTCACATATTGAATGCTTATTATGAAACAGATCCTGGGCTTACTGCTGACTTTCTTGAGTTGCAGAAAGTTTTGAGTAGTTTTTTTTTTTTCCTTTTAAATCTCCCCTTACTGATGTTATAGTACTACCTGTGTAGATTCAGTGTCTAGCATACCCAGCCCTGAAAAAAGCTTGTGAGGGCAGAGTTCTCTATGGAATGCTTTTTATTTGCTCAACACATGTACCAGAATTGGATTGCAGTTGCCACTGGGAGTTTTTCTCAGCCAGACATCAAAGAAAAAAATATACCTTGCAGGAATCTTTAAAGTTACAAAGAAAAAAATGCCTGAGAATCAGTAAGATGTAAAGGCAGCCTCCAGAAGGGGAGAAAATATTTGCCAATCCTATTATCTGATAAGAGGTTAATATCCAAAATATATAAAGAACTCCTACAACTCAATAGCAAAAAAAACAAGCAATCTGATGAAAATAATAGGCAGAGGATCTGAATAGACATTTTTCCAAAGAAGACACACAGAGCCCCAGCACGTACATGAGGTGTTCAACATCACCCATCATCAGGGAAATGCAATTCAAAACCACCACGAGATATCCCCTCATACCTGTTAGAACAGCGAGTATAAAAAAGATAAGAAGTAACAAGCTTTGGCCAGGATGTGGAGAAAAGGCAACCCTTGTGCACTGTTGGTAGGACTGCAAATTGCTGCAGCCACTCTGAAAAATAGTATGTGGGTTCCTCAAAAAATTAAAAATAGAACTAGCATATGATACAGCAATTCCACTTCTCAGCATTTATCCAAAGAAAATGAAACCACTTGCTCAAAAAGATATACGCACCCTCATGTTCACTGCAGTATTATTTGCAAGAGCCAAGACATGGAAACAACCTAAGTGTCCATCGATGGATGAATGGATAAAGAAACTGTGGTGTATATATAAATATATTCAGTCATAAAAAATGAGATCTTGCCATTTGCAACAACATAGATGGAACTTGAAGGCATTATGCTAAGTGAAATAAGTCAGAGGAAGACAAATATCATATAATCATATGATCTCATTCACATGTGGAATCTTACACACACACACACACACACACACACCAAGCTCACAGATAACAGAAGAGACTGGTGGTTGCCATAGGCAGGAATAGCAGGGTGGGCAAAATGGGTGAAAGGAGTTTAAATGTACAAACTTCCAGTTATAAATAAGTCATGGGGATATAATGTACAGCATGGCAACTAATTAATAACACCATACTGCATATTTGAAAGTTGCTAAGAGAGTAGGTCTTAAGAGTTCTCACCAATAAGATTAAAAAATTCTGTAACTATGTATGGTGATGGACTGGTGGTGATCATTTTGCAATATATACAAATACTGAATCGTTATTTAGTATACACGAAAGTAATGTCATGTTGTATGTCAATTATACCTCAAATAAAGAAATTAAAAAATAAAATATTCTTAAAAAGACAGAGAATGTTTGAATCACTACTTCTGAATCTTTACCTTGTTTACTAAAGTATAATCCATTACACTTTACATCTAGGTGTGATGACTTTCATATTTATTAGTGATTTCACTTCTGAAAGTTTCCTTGTCTCTACCCCAGGTCAGTCTTCACCAGAATAGTCTTTCCTGGTAACAGAAAGTGTAATGACCTAAAGAGAATGGTCAGTGTTCTAAGTTTGAAAAATTTTTTTTTTAATTTCAGGTCTTTTAAATGTTTGGTCTTTATCAACTGCATTTCTAAGGTTATTTTCCTTCAAGCAACTCTGCAAAATACCAGCTACATGTTTTTTTTATTTTATTTTTATTTTTCCAAGAGAGTAAAGCTGATTCGTGAGGAGCAGTAATGCCTTATACTTTCTTTTCCCTTCTGCTCTGTGTCTGAGCCATGCTTCTGTGACAGGAAGACACAATCCTAGCCTGACTTTTGATAAGAGAATAGATTCCAGGGTGCAGGTGTCCTCTCAACAAGGCAAAAGTCACTGTCTCTTCATCGGCTGGGGTTCCCTGAAAAATTGCTGTTGAATATTAACTAATATGCAAGGGGTCCTACAATTTTATTTTTTAAAAATGTTTATTTATTTTGAGAAGGGGGGAGGGGCAGAGAGAGGAAGAGAGAGAAACCCGTGCAGGCTCTGTGCTGTCAGCACAGGGGGCTCTATAATTTTAAACCATGCTGTTCATGAGTCCTGTTTTTTTTTTTTTTTTATAAAATTCAACAATCACCATGGGGTTAAATCTTATTTCATTTTAATCTGCTGCTTAATTTATCAAATGAACTTGTGAAATCCCTCCAATTTAGAATAATTCTAACCTGAATTATTTATTTACCTTAACTCTCTATTTCACTTTGACCGAACAAGTCTTTAGCCCTTCCATACATTTCCATTAAGCTGGAAAACCTAGCGTTCTCTGCTTTAGCTTTTCACCCAGAATCATAACTATCCTACTTTCCCACCGACCCATTAGCTTTGAAATTCTACAGCATCCTTTATAGAGTTTTTGGTTTTCAGATCATTAATAGTAATAAAAAGTTGCTCATGTTCTAAATTGTCCATTTCCAAAGATTGAATATCTCAGCGACATTTTTTTCCCCAATTACTTGCAGGCAGATGCTCTAGAGTGGAGATTTGTGGAACAATTTGGAAAGTCGGCAACAGTGGCTCCACTAGTCCTCTGTGTTAAGGTAGCACTTCAAATTTCCTTTCCTTCACATCGCTTTCCACCAGTCACTTCCCTTGAATGACTCCCTTCCAGTCTCAGTTCATGAACAAGGCCAACTTTTGCAGTTCTACAATCTTTGCTAGTCAGTTTCTCCCTACAGACCTTACCCTACCTTATCTCTATTTTCTATTCTAATTGGTTTTTTCTTTCCATGTGTGCTCAATTAACTATGAATAATAATCACTCATTATAGGTAAGCCAGTCCCTTTCATAGAGTCATAACTAGATGAGGAATTTCTATCTGAAACTCTGTAAGGTTTTTGTAAGTTTTTTTTCCAATTAACAAAAGCCAACTCAACTACTGGATAATACTTGGAAGAACTTCAACTTTTCTTAAAAAAACATTTTTTAGGGGCACCTGGGTGGTTCCGTCAGTGAAGCGTCCCACTCTTGGTTTCAGCTCAGGCCATGATCTCATAGTTTTAAGACTGAGTCTCCTATCAGGCTCTGAAGGTGTGGAGGCTGCTTGGGATTTTCTCTTTCTCCCTGTGTCTCTGTCCCTCCTGCTCTCACACTCTCTCAAAATAAACTAAAAACCCCCAACATTTTTTAATGTGCAGATCTAACCATTGATTTTTTAAAAGTTTTTGCTTAAGTTTCAGTTAATCCACATAGAGTGTAATGTTTGTTTAGGTGTACAATATAGTGATTCAACACCTCCATACAACACCCAGTGCTCATCACAAGTGCCCTCCTTCATCCCCATCACCTATTTCACACCTCTCCTCCCCCCGGGAACCATCAGTTTGTTCTCTGTAGTTAAGTCTGTTTCCTGGTTTGTCTCTCCCTGTCTCTTTTCTTTTTCCCTTGTTCACTGGTTTTGTTTCTTAAATTCCACATGAATGAAATCATACGGTATTTCTCTTTCTCTGACTGACTTATTTCATTTAGCGTAATACTCTCGCTCCATCACGTCGTTGCAAGTGGCAAGATTTCATTCTTTTTTATGGCTAATATTCAGTTGTACTGCTTTGACATGGTAGGGTAACATGGCCAGAGACCTTTCTCCCTGAAGGATGGCTTCCAAAGAATCTAAAGCCAAGTTGAGCATTTAGGATTTATGGCCATTTTGTCGTCTTCACCAGGAATAAGACTAAAGAGGTTTTTCTTGTCTTTCTCCAATGCATTTTCCTGCTCTTTGACAGTGGGATGTTAATTTCTTTTTCTCAGTGTTCAAACAATATATCTTAAAGACATAAGGGAAATTAAAAACTAAAAGCAAGTAGCTGAGTTGAAAACTTTCTTCTGGTTAAATTTGTGAAAAAAATTTAAAGATTACTTTGCATTCCAATTTCAGAGGTTGCCTAGCCTGTAATTCTTGATAATTATTATTAATTCATTTTATGAAGTATTGACATTTCATCGTATTGTTGAACTGCACTGTTAAAAAGACCAAAGTAGTCTCTTTACCAACCAGGGTAAAACAAACAAACACAACTGAAAGGATTACTAAGTGTCACGTTATCTTCACGGAATGGCACATGATGTTTTTCTCTGGTTTTCAGTAAAGTATATGTAATATTCATAATGCTTCTTTAATATAAACTACTTTTTTTAGTTAGCAATTTCACCAGTTCTTTTTTTAAAAAAATTAATGTTTATTTTTGAGAGAGAGAGAAAGGGAGAGAAAAAGAAAGAATGAGTGGTGGAAGGGCAGAGAGAGAGGGAGACACAGAATCTGAGGCAGGCTCCAGGCTCTGAGCTGTCAGCACAGAGCCCGATGCGGGGCTCGAACCCACGAACCGTGAGATCATGAACTGAGCCTAAGTTGGATGCTTAACCGACTGAGCCACCCAGGTGCCCTTCTCCAATTCTCTTTTTTTTTTTTTTCAAATTTTTTTTCAACGTTTTTTATTTATTTTTGGGACACAGAGAGACAGAGCATGAACGGGGGAGGGGCAGAGAGAGAGGGAGACACAGAATCGGAAACAGGCTCCAGGCTCCGAGCCATCAGCCCAGAGCCTGACGCGGGGCTCGAACTCACGGACCGCGAGATCGTGACCTGGCTGAAGTCGGACGCTTAACCGACTGCGCCACCCAGGCGCCCCCAATTCTTAATACCACACAGATTAACATAATTGTGTAAGGATTAAGTACAATAGTTTTAATAAAACAATGTCAAGAAAAATAATAACACTAATATTAATATTATGATTTTAAATATCTTTCTTGTAAAATATTTGCAAGTATTAAATATAATGTTAACTGTTTTAATAAGGTGGGGCTGCAAAATCTACAAAGTCACTTGTAGACTAGACTCAACTTCTTAATTGTTGTGACATACTGGCAGTGTATCACTGAATATTCTTAAAATTCTCCCCTCTGGTCTGGTACTGGAATTAACTTTTTTTTTTTTAAGTTTATTTATTTATTTTTGGAGAGTCAGAACGCAAGGGGGTGAGGAGCAGAGAGAGAGAGGGAAGATCTCAAGCAGGCTCCATGCCAGCCATCAGCGCAGAGCCCATGCGGGGCTCAAACTTTTGAAACTGTGAGATCATGACCTGAGCGGAAATCAAGAGTGAGGCTTAACAAACTGAGCCACCCATGAGCCCCTGTTACTGTAGTTACTTTAACAGTCTGTATTATGGAGCTCATCCAACCTACAGAACGTTTTATTGTACTATAAAGATAGGGATATTAACTATTTATTTTTGAGACAGAGAGAGACAGAGCATGAATGGGGGAGGGTCAGAGAGAGAGAGGGAGACACAGAATCTGAAACAGGCTCCAGGCTCTGAGGGGTCAGCACAGAGCCCGACGCGGGGCTCGAACTCACGGACCGCGAGATCATGACCTGAGCCGAAGTCGGCCGCTTAACCGACTGAGCCACCCAGGCGCCCCAAGATAGGGATATTAAAATTCATGAAACAATATAAAATAATTTATGTACTTTTTTCCAAAATATCACATACACATGACTCAATTAGCTAGATATTTGTCTGTCACTACAATGTAGAAACTCTGTGATAAGGTGGGGGTGATGGTGGGGAATCCTGTATTTGTTGTTTTCTTAAAGGTATCTCGCTGTGTGAAAAATAACCAGTCAAAAGTAAAAACTGAATGAAGGGGTGATGGAACTTTATAAGCATTTGCCACAAAATCAACTCATTACATACTTAATAAAATAAAAGCATTGACTGAGGTTTTCAAAACTCTTTCAAGAAACCTGGATTTGAGAGTAGCTTCCTTATAACAAAAGGGCATTTTATGTTCATATAGAAATACAAGACCTGTCCACTAAAAAAATGCTTTTGCTTCCTTTCATCTTTTGTTTTCCTGATTATTATTTTTTAAAAATTTAATGTTTATTTATCTTTGAGAGAGAGACAGAGTGAGAGTGGGAGGGGGGCAGAGAGAGAAGACACAGAATCCAATACAGGCTCCAGGCTCTGAGCTGTCAGCATGGGGCTTGAACTCCCAAACCACGAGATCATGACCTGAGCCAAGGTCAGACGCTTAACCCACTGAGCCACCCTGGTGGCTTCCCTTCTTAAGCAGCTCAGCCCTCCAGGAATTAGGGGAAGCAGACTAGGGAGTCGGCAGGGTGGTGGCATTGGGGAAGGGAGCCACAGTGCCTTAGTAGCATGTCAGAGTTAGATCGGCATGAAGGGAGCACCTGCACAAGGGTGGCAGCCAGATATGGGGTGTCAGAGCCAAAGAGGGATGGAGGGCACAACCCACACAAGGGAGGCCCAGAGCGTAGTGCTGGAGACCAAGCAGGGTGGGGAGGGCACTCTTGAAGGGTTGGGGGTGGGACAGCAGACAGAATAATGAAGAGGTGAGGATTTCACTGTAGAGAAAGGAATTACAAATATAAAAAAGCAGAAAATTAGAACGACCTCTTATGTCAGATTGGAACTGGGGGTGTCATTTTTTTCTGCAATTATTTTTAATTTAGGTATAAGTGACATATTTATATTAATTTCGGGTGTACAATGTAATGATTCGATATTTGTATATATTGCAAAAATTATCACCATAGTCCAATTAACATCCTCATGGTTTTCAAGATGCACAGATAGATATAGAATAGATAGAGGGGCACCTTGGTGGCTCAGTCGGTTAAGCGTCTGACTTCGGCTCAGGTCACGATCTCACAGTTTGTGAGTTCAAGCCTCGCATCAGGCTCTGTGCTGACAGCTTGGAGACTGGAGCCTGCTTCAGATTCTGTGTCTCCCTCTCTCTCTGCCCCTCCCCCACTCATGCTCTGTCTCTGTCTCTGTCTGTCTCTCAAAAATAAACATTAAAAAATTAAAAAAAAGCTAAAATATGTGTATGCATGAATATATAATGTCTTCTTTAGCTCTGTCTATTCAGAGTGCCTGGAAACAGTAACAACGCCATTAAAAGCATCCAAATCTCTATTTCTAAATGTCATTACCCACTAAAAGAAACCATGGTTCCTTGGAGAAATGAATGATTCTGAGGCCATGGCAGAGAAATTTTAAGCCGACTCTAGGACGTATTATTGTGCCAGAAAGTAAAGAATTACTCAAAGGATAACGGGGATTCACCCAAAGACACAGAAGACAGCTTGCAGGGGCTACTGCTGGCCAAGTCTGGGACTACTTGGGGGTCAAAATACATGATGTTTGTAACAGGTGATAGCTCATGGATTACAGCAGCTTCACATAAACGCATAGAAGCATAGATACATACATAAAGAAGAGTTTGAGGATGAAAGGGACAACCATAAAATCTCAAAGTACTTCCCCATATGTATTAATTATACAGGGAGAGGAATAATTATATAGTGGAGAAGCATGGCAGACACTGCTTTCTGTGATCTTGGTTAACATCTGAAAAATGGGACAATCAAAATTGTGTGGAGTGAGGGTGGAGTGAGAAGAGCTTGTTCATGTGCTATTTAGATTTATACTGGGTATCAATTACTGTGATACTTATATTTCACTGGTGTACTTTACAAAATATATCATAGTTGTAGTTGAAAGTCAGTGTTTAAGTTCACTGACAATTATATCCTTTAAAATTATTCAACGCAAAATGAAGAATTTTAGATTTTAATGTAAAAATATGCATGGACAGACCTCACTTTTCAAAATCCTCTCAGGGAGTTCACACACACAGTGTGAGGACTACTGCTCTGAACCAATGCTTTGCAACCATGGTGTTGGCCAGCAATGAGCAAAGGTTTTCTCCTCCCACCCACACCCTTCTCCTCCTCCAAAGACACAAGTTGTGGCTCACTTATTTATTCTCCACATCACCTTTCCCTATTCCTCTATCCCAGAGTTTTATGAAAAGAATGTAAATATTTTGGTACTTTTAACATGATTGATTTAGGACGTGTTACCCAACCATGAGCTTCGGGGACTGCATGGAACTCTTGCAACTATACATACACTATGAGGATTTGTGCATTTAAAAAAAAAAAGTTTATATTTGAGAGAGAGAGCACAAGCAGGGGAGAGGCAGAGAGAGAAAGAAACACACACAGAATCTGAAGCAGGCTCCAGGCTCTGAGCTGTCAGAACAGAGCCTGACACGGGGTTCGAACTCACAAACTGAGAGACTATGACCTAAGCCCAAGTTGGATGCTTAACCAACTGAGTCCCCCAGGCACCTCGATTTGTGCAGTTTTTACTGGGGAAGGGAATCAGAGCTCTTTGCAAACTCTCAAAGAGTATGTGACCCAGAAAAGGTTATGAACCCCTGCTATTTGAAGCAAATTCAACATTGATGTTTATAATAGTGGAAGACCACTCCTATGTTTTGTAGGTTTCATTTTGTGTACTGTTTTATCTCAACTGCTTAGCCCAATATAGGCACATTGTAGACACTTAATAAATCTTTGTCAAATAAATATCGCAGGAGCCAAAGGAATTTGGGGATGTCACAAGGAGGTTGGCAGATAACAGAGAAAAGGATGGTAAAGAGCATTATGGGAGAATGCCGTAAATTTCAAACATGGAGCTTCATGATGCAAAGGCCCATTGGATTGTGTTGGGAGAAAAGCGACTGCCCTCATAGTGCTTACTGGGTGAGAGAGACAATAATTTCACAAATAAATACATAATTACAAGTCACTATCAAGTGCAGTTACGCCAAAGTAAGGAACATGATGAAAGCATATAAGGAGAAGGAATAATTAGACTGGATGGGTTGAATGGGTGTCTAGAGAGATACGATAATTGATCTGAGATCACAATGATCCCTGTAGTTAGCAAGGTGATGAGTGTGGAGAAGAGCGGTCAATGCCAGGGCAGAGCATGTGGGAAGGGAAGGGAGTGGAAGGGAAGGGAAGAAAGGGACACATGTGGAAAAGAGGACTCGTGTGAAAAAGAGCTTGGTGCAGTCAGAGAACTGAAAGAAGGCCCATGTGGCTCAGTTCTAACAAATCTACAAGATGAGGCTTTGAGAGGGCCCAAATTATGCATGACCACAGAAGTCATGTTAATTCAAAGATGTTGAACTTATTCTCAGAGCAAAGCGGGACAATCGAAGAATTTGAAGCAGAGAATAACAACGTCAAGTTTGGGTTTTGGTTTCTATGTATACACCACATGTGTTGACAAAAAAGTCCTGGGAATGCAGACAAAATAAGATTTCGACTTTTATTTATTTTTCTTAGGCTGCTACTAATATTTAATATTTTGAACACCACAAGTGCTCTCGCTTGGTCCCTGTGGTCCATGGAGGAATGATGAGGAAAGAGCAGGATTTCGATGATGGGCAGGTTGGCAGGGGCCCCCTCACTTCATTGTTGTCAGTGTATTCTGGTGTATTGGAATTTACAGGCTATGGGCTATCGGCAATGGGGTTATAAAATCAAAATCTTTACATTGTAGGATTTCTGTAATGCTAAGTAATAAGATGGGATGTAGCCATGAAAATCTTAGGCACTAACACACTGTTACCTTGCGGCATAACACTTAAAGATCACTTATGCATTTTTTTTCTTAAAGTTTGATGAGCCACTGTGCGATGACAAATGTTTTCTGTAGTGAACTTAACTTTTTGTTAGTGAACTTTTTGTCAGTGAACGTAACTATATGGTAGTTAGTTTGAAACAAAAAACTCATCTACTCTGTCCCTTTAGGGGATACTAAGATATATATAAAATATAAAAAAATATAAATTAAAAAAAAATTTTTAAATGTTTATCCATCTTTGAGAGTGAGAGAGACAGAGAATGAGTGGGGGAGGGACAGAGAGAGAGAGGGAGGGAGACGCTGAATTCAAAGCAGACTCCAGGCTCTGAGCTGTCAGCACAGAGCCCAACGTGGGGCTCTAACTCACGAACTGTGAGATGGTGGCCTGAGACGAAGTCAGATGCTCAACCGACTGAGCCACCCAGGTGCCCTAAAAATATAAAAAAAATTTTAAATGTGTACAATGGAAGAAGAATTTTTTTTTAGTAGGTGTTTGGAAATGTTACTGTTATATGTGTCCCCCCAAATAGGGTGCTAATTATCACATGTCTTAAAATTCTAGTAAGCTTGGAAGAAGGGTTTTTCAAACTGTTGAAGTCTCCCAAAGGGGTTCAGTGGATATTCAACACAGACTGACCTTAAAAATAACCATTTGACATCAGTACCGATGGCCATTTCCTAGCTCAAGAAAGCCATTTGCACAATTTGTGAAATGATACTGAAAAATGAGTCCAGTGTTCCACAGGCAAAATAAAAAATGTACTTCTTTCGTTTAGATCTATGTGAATTACCTTTTTCAGGCATGACCACCATTAAATGAAGAATCAAAATAAACTGCACTATGCAGTAGAATTAGGAATTACCCTAATGTGGAGTGTTAAATCCAGATCTGAGAAAGCATGGGAACATACAAATCGTACTGTTCTCATTATTAATAATTTTGAGTGAAAGCAAAAAGGTTTTTGTATTATCAGTAAACACAATGAAAATATTTTAAGGTGACTTCCTTTTCATCTTCTAACATTTCCACCTTTGCATGTGTTTTATGTTTTAATTAAAATTTTTTTTTAATTTATTCATTTGTTTGGAGAGAGAGAGAGAGCTGGGAGGGACAGAGAGAGAGAGAGAGAGAGAGGGAGAGAGAGAATCCCAAGCAGGTTCTGTACTGTTAGCACAGAGCCTGACATGGGGCCTGAATTCATGAATCTACGAGATCATGACCCGAGCTGAAATCAAGAGTTGGATGCTTAGCCGACTGAGCCACCCAGGCGCCCCAACATTTCTACCTTTGCATGTGTTTTAAATATACGTGTAATATATTGGTACAGGAACACAGGAGTACACGTATGTAACTTATAAGTAAATGTGCATATGGTAGAGGCACATGCTCAATGTCTTTTGCAAATAATGACTCACGGTAAACCTTTTGGAGACCACTGGAGAAAGGAAATGTATCACTGGGAGAGGGAAGCCAGACACCTAGGTAGGGTGCTGCAGTTGAGGAGCATCAGGCAGGCTAATATGGTGGCTTTGGAGCTAGAGAGACAGCAGAGAAAAGCACTGATGTGTTTTGATGATACTATCCCTAGAACTTGTGATGTATGAACTGCAGGGGCAAGGAGAAATAAAGTATCCGGGGGGATGAAAAAGATTTTGGCATGAGCAAAAGAACAGGTTTCAAGTGAGATTTACTGAGAACTGAAACATGAGAGAAGAAGGATATTTGGGGGAAGGGCATATCACAATCCCACGTGGGTCATGTGGAATTTGAGATGGTAAGTACGTAGTGAATGATAAAGTATCCCTTGGGCTGCAGCTCTTTCCACCATACTGGGGGGATTCCAATCTGCATGTGAATGACTCACTGAGCACAACAGTCTCACTAAACTCTACCTCTACCATTCCCAGATCTATAACCTTTGCTGTAGGTCAGCGCCCATTCAAATATCCCTATCCTGGACCTAACCTTTGCCCCAACTCCAATCTCTCTTGCTCTTTACTCTCTGACCCCCCATTATTCTAAACTGTGATTCCTCTTTTTCCTGTTGTAGCTATTCCCCATCAAGCATCACTTCTATACTCTCCCAGCACCTCAAAATCCCCTCGACACTATTTGTTACATACTTTGATAGCCATGCATTCTACCGTGGCTACTGTTTTTAATCTATCACGTTTCCTATTAGACGGTGGTCACTGAAGCCTGAGACTGTGACTAACTGTGTCATCTTTCTCTCTCCAGACCCGATCTGTACCAGAAACATAGGGGCCTCCCCACAGAGCTTTAAAACACTAAACTGTGCAGAGAATATTAACTACTTCTTCTTTAAGCTATTTAACCTAAATCTATCAAACTATGTAAATCACACACATCAATGCCCAAAACTCGGGGTCAGTTGGTAAACTAAAGGTGATTGTTTTAAA
This sequence comes from Lynx rufus, assembly GCF_022079265.1. Taxonomy (NCBI): domain Eukaryota; kingdom Metazoa; phylum Chordata; class Mammalia; order Carnivora; family Felidae; genus Lynx; species Lynx rufus. Next base: position 35,230,997 of record NW_025814829.1, on the reverse strand, counting down.
ATGTAAAGCTATTAAATTAATTTCAAAGTCATGAAATGTAACAATATTGGCAATTTTATTCTAAGCAGTGCCAGATAGGTATTTTTTTCCTTCGGTGGTCAAAGGAAAAAGTTACTTACGCTTCTGGGGCTAAACCAGTCTCTGATCAGGCACATTATGGGAATCACTGTCAGTGCCAGTTACTGGTTTGCTGCTGGAGACTGGTACAGGGTGAAAAAGATGACGAAAAGTTGAGTAATAAAGAAGTGAGAAGAGAACAAGTCTTCATTTTGTTGTTCTTTTTTGGTGTTATTTTCAGAGGTTAATGCATTTATCTCTGAGTGTATTCTCTATCAGTTTTAAAACATCTTCCTCGTATGTAAACAATGCAAAATGGAATGTGAGAGAAAATGCGTAGTATGGTCTAAGCAGAACCAAGATAGTTATGTTTCTAACTTCTTTTTCAAAAGGGAAATTTCTCTCATAGAGTAAACTCTCCTACGTACAATTGCATGGGTGTGGACGGTGGACATTTCTGGACGTCTTCAGAAATAACTGATGATCCATGTATAGATGTTCACGTCGACACATCAGACGAAAGGCAGAGGTAGCAACAGAAATATAAAACTCAAAGGTATTCTCCAAAAATGGCTTTAGATAAGGGAAAGAGTAAGTAATTTACACATTTGTGTATTATGCAATACACACTGTGAATTTACACATTTATTTCACAGCCTTTGCGGTTTGCCTTTTTCTCTTCACTCTTCTAACTCCTTGAAATGATACCGACTAAGGACACTAAATTTTTAGAAGGAAAAACCCAACCGATATCATTAGCGCAGAAGCAGCTTTGTTTGAAAACAGGTTACTGCCAGAGATTCTTAGTCTATATTCTGTAATTAGTCTATAATCCAAACTCTGATCTTAGTCTATACACTTCAGATGCAGCCAGTGTGATCTGAGATGTGTTGTCAGTGTTAAACACAGAACCAGATACGGAAATTTTATCACAAAAAATGTAAAATATCTCATTCAGAAGTTTTACATTATTCCACATTCACATATCAAAGTGATACCAGTTTGAATACATTGGGTCAAATAAAATATATTACGAAAAATAATTTCGGGGAGCCTAGGTGGCTCAGTCGCTTAGACGTCTGACTTGGTTTCAGCTCAGGTCATGATCTCATGATGCTTGAGTTTGAGCCTCACATCTGTCAGTGCAGAGCCTGCTTGGGATTCTCCCTCTCCCTCTCTGCCTCTCCCCTGTGCTCTCTCTCAAAATAAATAAACATGAAAAAAAATTAAGAAAAAAATTTCATCTTAAAAAAAATTTTTTTAGTGAGCTTGTTAGAAAATTTCAAGTTACGTATGTGGCTTGCATTTGTGCTTTGCACACATTTCTATCGTATAGTCTGGTCCATGGAATTTCCTTTCATTGCCATCTTTAAACTGGATTACAAAGAATCATGCTTTTATTCTTTTTTTAAAAATTTTAGAGGGGCGCCTGGGTGGCGCAGTCGGTTAAGCGTCCGACTTCAGCCAGGTCACGATCTCGCGGTCCGTGAGTTCGAGCCCCGCGTCAGGCTCTGCGCTGATGGCTCAGAGCCTGGAGCCTGTTTCCGATTCTGTGTCTCCCTCTCTCTCTGCCCCTCCCCCGTTCATGCTCTGTCTCTCTCTGTCCCAAAAATAAATAAAAAGCGTTGAAAAAAAAATAAAAATTTTAGATACAGAGAGAGAGAGAGAGAGAGAAAGAGAGAGCGCGCATGAGTCGGGAGGGGGCAGAGGGCGAAAGATAGAATCTTAAGCAGTCTTGATGCTCACCTCGGAGCCTGGCATATGGGGCTCGATCCCACAACCCTGGGATCCTGACCTGAGTCAAAATCAAGAATCAGACGCTCAACCGACTGAGCCACCAGATGCCCCGAGAATCGTGCTTTTATTCGTAAATGAATGTGTAAAACAAACATTTAGGATAAAAAAATAAAGGTGGTCGTGTAGTTTTGGAAAACTGCAAAACTAGAATTCTTCCTTCATTCTCTAACAAGTAAAGGAGCAGAGAGGGTCTAATAATGCAGCGTTCTCTGCACACGAAGCAAGTGTTCACAGCTGCCTTTCCCAAACCCGATCTAGCATTGCCAAATCAGCTCTACAAAAATGTGTTTGCTGTGCAGGACATGCTGTTTTAAAAGTATGACACTGTGTTTCAGTTAATGTGGCCAAACTGTAAAGCTGTTCCTTAAGAAACAGGAGGAAAAATGGGGCGCCTGGGTGGCTCAGTTGGTTAAGCGTCCAACTTCGGCTCAGATCATGATCTCGCAGCTCATGAGTTCGAGCTCCGCGTCAGGCTTTGTGCTGACGGTTCAGAGCCTGGAGCCTGCTTTGGATTCTGTGTCTCCCTCTCTCTCTGCCCTCCCTGACTCACTCTCTCTCTCTTGCTCTCTGTCTCAAAAATAAATATTAAAAAAATTAAAAAATATATATACAAAAAAGAAGCAGGAGGAAAAGACAGAAAATAAAAGGAGCGATGGAAATATTGTGACAGAAAGGCACAGCTCGTCTCTCACCCCAGAAGAGTGCAGGGGCTTACCCGGAGTACTGTGCATACAGATCTGAAGTGCTGCACACTTGTCTCCCTGGGTGTACCCACTGATAGCTTATGGATTTAGAATTTAGGGAAAAACACCACTGAATGCAAGAATAAAACATAGGAAGGATCCACTGCGAAAGGAAAGTCACAAAGTTGTCATTTAATATCCCTTAAATGAATGTTCTAAAGAGTCTGTGGGAAGGCAGCATGATGGGTACGAATACCGATTGCTGGTGGCAGTCGGGGCCTTCCAAAGCGTCTACTCAGACCCCATAAAAAGTTAAGGAACTCTACCAAGAACCCGTTCTTTTCCACTGCTAATCTTGGGCAGGCTGACTTTCATCTACAACATTTAGGATATCACCTTATGCTTTAGAGAACACGATTTGACCCACTTTATCCATTTAATAGAGAGTTGTGTTATAATGCGTCTCTCTTATACCTTGGTCTGGTTATTTTATGAAGCCTGTATTACATCAAGTGCTAAAAAGGCAAGGAATATTCAAGAAGGTGAGAAAAGGAAGGGGAAAAGCAATGACAAACCCAAATGCCTCTCCAGGCACCTTGCCAGCGTTAGAGTTGATATTGACTAAGGAAACCTTGCTTCATTCCCACTCACATTAAATACTCAGGGAAGGTGGGGGTGGTTGGAGGGGTGGGGAGGTGGGGTGGAGTGGGAGGTGGGGGTTGGTGGCGGTGGAACTTTTTGCCTGGGTCTGATTTTAATGTCTTGCGGAATCATAACAAAGCTGTTGAAGGTTTAAACTACTCCCAAGTCCCCCTCTCACTAGCTTCTTTATCTTCCTTTCCTTCAGATGTAAAGTTGGTTGCCTGTGCATTTTAAATAATGGAGGATGGCAACTTCCAGGAAAAGAGAAGAGGGAAGTAACCAATTCATTTTCCTTTAGTTTAAAAAAATCTCTTCGGGGCGCCTGGGTGGCTCAGTCGGTTGGGCGACCGACTTCAGCTCAGGTCGTGATCTCGCGATTTGTAGATTCGAGCCCCGCGTTGGGCTCTATGCTGACAGCTCAGAGCCTGGAGCCTGCTTCAGATTCTGTGTCTCCCTCTCCTCCTTGTGCTCTCTCTCTCTCAAAAAGAAATAAACGTTAAAATTAAAAAAAAAAATCTCTTCAAATTGTCATATTGTCCACCAGGGGACAAGCCATACATGTGGCTGCGTTGTGAGACAAAATGCCCACTACTTGAGAGCTTGAGTAAATGCAAGAATATCATGCCACCCATGGATGTCAAAAGTGGGCAAATGCGAAGTATCTGTAAGAGTAAGTAGGGTCAAAGAAGTGATGACATAGACATACACACCTAAGGTTGTTTCTGGCTCAGCTAGCAGTGAAATTAAGACTCATGCAAAGACCCACAAATCAACAACAGGAGAAATATGTCAAACATAGAATATTCATCAATATTAAATTCCAGAACTTTGACATTTCCCCAGAAGTTTTGAAACACTTTTGAGTCATGTGCTTTCAACTTACAGAGCCTACACTTTGGTTCATAAGAAGCGAGGATTTATTTGGCGAGCTAGGGGTTCCAGAGGCCACTTCAAATTTATATTTCGACACTTCCTCTATTTTAAGGAGGTATTATTTCATAAGATGCAGCTTTGCCATGTGACTATTGAATAATAACCATAATTTATAATAATTCTGTAGCTTCCAACATTTGTAAAATTGGGGGGACTATTTTTAAAATGGAATCTGCCTATTTATATAAGAATCCTCTACCTTGCCCTTTTTCATTGAGCCTCCTGCAAAAAACCCGTTAATGATGGCATCACTCGCGCTGCAACGAAAAGACTGCACGAAGCACATGAGCTTCCCAGTGGTCAAATGCAGGATAACACTTTTCTATCTTGGATATAAAAGTGCATAAAGCATTTTTGAAGCCAGCATTCATCTCGTCACTTCAGAAGAAAGAATGACCTCTAGAGGTCATATCACTCCAGGCATGGCTGCATTGGCCAAGGAACAAGTCAGAATGAACTAGCTTATAAGTAGTTAATTAGCACTACCATTAATATATAGTCACCAAATGCACCTGACGAAATCTCTAACATAAAGAATACAGACACTTTTTGGTTCCAAGTCTCTTGGGAAGGACCTCTGGGGGACCAGGCATAGTGACACCAGAACACCTGTGAGCATGACCTCCTGGGCCTCCAATTGATGGCATCCATCTTCTCAGAAGACTCCTGCCCCAAGTTTTGCCCTTAAAAATCCTCACATGCAAGCCATCAGGGAGTTTAGGACTTTTGAGCATTAGCGCTCTGTCTCCTGGGTTGTGGGACACCAATGAATAGTTTATCTTTCTTCACTGCAAATGCTCAGTGTCAGTCTTTATGGCGTGCTGCACATTAGGTGGACAAACTTATTTAGACTGGTTAGGTTTTCGTATTTAGATAGGCTTTAAGCTACATGACACCGTGGGGCACCTGGGGGGCTCAGTTGGTTAAGCATCCGACTTCGGCTCAGGTCATGATCTCGTGGTTCATGAGTTCGAGCCCTGTAGTCAGGCTCTGTGCTGACAACTCAGAGCCTGGAGCCTGCTTCGGATTCTGTGTCTCCCTCTCTCTCTGCCCCTCCCCCACTCACACTCTGTCTCTCTCTCTCAATAAATAAACATTAAAAAAAAGTTTTTTTTAAAAACTACATGTCATCTCAAAGCCAGGAACACTTTTCCTCCAGTCAAGCAGCCATTTCCAAATGTTTCTCTCTCAAATTATAAAAACTGTAAATATTTTATTTTCCATGTAGTCATTCATGAGGCACAAATATAAGATATATAATTTAGCATGTCAGTGCCAGAAATGGTATCAGTGTTCTGAGGATCTTTTAGTGTGTATTTTTTTTTCTTTTTTTCTTGCTTTCTACTTTTTTAAAAGTAGGATCCATGCCCAGCATGGAGCCCATTGTGGGGTTTGAACTCATGACTCTGAGATCAAGACCTGATCTGAGATCAAGAGTTGGATGCTTGACTGACTGAGCCACCCAGGCGCCCCCTAGTGTGTAAAACTATTGAGGGGAGAGGAAGTGGTACTACTTCTTCCCAAAGCTGCTCATTTGGAATTCCCAAGCAGATGAAATAGAATCTCAGACACACCATTTCCAATCAAGAATATTCCTGTTAGTTCCAATGTGCGAAGAAAACCTGTGCTATTTGAAATTAACAACTATTTTGAAGCCAGCATTTTCAGAAGTTTTCTAATTAAAAAAAAACAGACAGTAGATTATTTTGCATCATGCATTAGAGGTAACTATATTTTCCACTTGGAGATCTTGGAAAACACAGAGATTCGTCTTTTAGAACTCCATATTAAATTACTTTCATGTTAAGAAAACAATTTCTCTAAGTACCCTCTTCACTTTATCCAGTACTCTTATTGTGTGTATTGTCCTCTAGGTCCGTTGGGCACAAATCCCCTTTCCTGCCTGCATTTTTCTTCACTTATGCACGTATTTCACTTTTCAAATAAAATAAATGACCTTCAAATCGGCAAGTTTGCAATTTTACGTGGCATAGAAAAGATAAAAATATTCAAGTCTTCTGGAAAAATTCCTGGTGCTTAAAATAAAATCAACTGCCTGTAAGCAATATTTCATATGGGGTGGGGATGGGAGTGGAAGGTACTCACTAAGAGAGCAGCAGAAAATAATAAGGATCAATTATTTTGGAATAAAACAAAACAGGGGCACCTGGGTGGCTCAGCTGGTTAAGCGGCCAACTCTTGGTTTTGGCTCAGGTCACGATCTCACGGTTTTGTGAGTGAGAGCCCTGCATCAGGCTCTGCGCTCGCAACGTGGCACCTGCTTGGGATTCTCTCTCCCCCCTCTCTCTGTGCCTTCCCCACTCGTGCTGTCTCTGTCTCTCTCAAATAAATAAACTTAAAACAACATTAAAAAATAAAACAAAACAAACTACCATAAAGGTATTAAAATTGCCAAGAAGCTTCCTGTCATAAAACCATCACATCAGGAATAAAAATGAAATTTTCCTGACGTTTGTTGGCAGATAGAGACTAACTTTTGAACTAGCTTCTAGCTTGATAGTATCAAACTTCAGACTGCATCTTACAGTAATTGCTCAAGTTTTTTTTTTACTGAAATATGAATAGTTTTAGCCCATTGAAACTTCTAAGTAGCTTATATGTCAAGCTATTTAATTATGAAATTAACCACCCCTTAAGTATTAATTATATCTTATTTGTACCTACAAGCAATGATAAAATGAATAAGAACCACCAAAGTAAGAATACCTTGGTTCTACCGAAAATTTAAGAAATGAACTAAATTAAAATATGATTTGACAGAGTGAAATAACTGAGGAAGTACAAGATATGCTAATACTGAAAGTAAGCACGAAAAAGAAACTCCTTGAGTTATTTTAGATTTTTCCATATTTTTCTGGATTTTGAATTCTACCCCTTCCTCTAGAATCTGAACCATTGATTTATCTCTATGATTTTCATTCATTGAACTCAAAAAGCATTTATTGAGTGTCTACTATATGCCAAGGACTGTTCTACCTGATTCTGATGAAGTAAAACAACACAAGTTCCTTCTCTTAAGAACAAAACCTTCTAGGATAAGAATCAGGAAATAAACAATGAAATCTAATAAATGAGTACATCACATAGAATGCTAGATGTTGGTAATTATAATGAAAAAATAGAGCGGGGTAAGGAGAATCAAGAGTGCTAGGGGTAGAGGAATTTCAGCTTTCGCTAGGATGGTCAAGGCGTAGGCCTCCTTGACAAAATGGTATGTGATAAAAAAATGAATGTTCTCTCCCAAACACAGATTACTGCAGTAGCACTTTTGATGTCTAAAAGCAGAAAGACTACTAAAGCCAAAGATTAAAAAAAATCATTGAACAAATTCTTAGTTAAATTAAACTATCAAGCATTCCTGTAATACCGTTTTCTCTTTAATACGTGATAGTACAGGAAAGATGCTGAATGGAGGGGTAGTATTGCAGGGGAGTGTTTTAAAGAAGTAAAAAGTTATTAACATTTGCAATTTTGATTTTTTATTTTATTTAAATTTATTTATTTATTTTGAGAGCGGGGGTGAGGGGAAGAGAGAGGAGGAGAGTCAGAATCCCAAGCAGGCTCTGTGCTGTCAGTGTAGAGGCCAACGGGGGGATAGATCCCACAAATCGTGAGATCATGATCTGAGCCGGCATTAAGAGTCAGACGCTTAACCAATTGAGCCACGTGGGTGCCCCAGATTAGGTTATTTTAATAAGGAAGATTTTTCTCCCCTAAAGTTGTTTTAGGAATGGAAAATTGTTTTCATGATGAAACCCTGAAGTTGTTTTCTTTTTTTTAAAGACTTGAAAATATTAGTAAGTGAGCCTGATAATTCTGGAAAAAAGTGAAGAGTGTTCCTGATGGAGGGATTGGTAAGGTGCAAAGACTTTTATTTGTATATGGCATCAGACAGCATAAAAATACCCTCACTAAAATAAATATCGTAGCTTCTCACAAATAGGCACCAAGAAACTGAAGGGACCACTGACACATGACAAGCCTTGGCATTTGTGACAAATTCCATGAAGAATATCACCATATTTATATACATAGCTTTTAGTTTTGAAAATAAATTCCTTTGTATAAGATTTTCCTCAAAAGATAACTAAGTGCTTATTGGCATAGAGAAATTATGAAGCTAGTAAAACCAGAGCAGTTATGAACAACTATGTGTAGCAGGAATAAACAGCTACAAGGTGTAAGAAGCTTTTGTTTTTTCTTTCTTTCTTTCTTTCTTTCTTTCTTTCTTTCTTTCTTTCTTTCTTTCTTTCTTTCTATGAAAACACAGACATTTCAGGGATCATAAAAGCAGCCTGATATTCTGGAGCTGGAATTTACCCTTGCAGTTGGATCCACCACACTATGAAAGTAACTACTTTGGTGAGCATGTTTGTTTGGGTGTTTGTTTTGTTTGTTTTATCACAGACACATGTAATCAAATACCTATCTCCAGTTCTTAGAACAACCTCACCTGAAGAAGCAATCAAAATGGAATTTCTTTCTTTCTTTTTCTTTCTTTCCTTCTTTCTTTCTCTTTCTTTCTTTCTTTCTTTCTTTCTTTCTTTCTTTCTGGGGGGGAGGGGCTCAAGCACAAGTGGGGTTGGAGGAAAGTGAGAGGGAGAGAATGAATCTTAAACAGGCTCCATGTCCAGCGACAAGCCTGACCTCACAACCACGAGATCGTGACCTGAGCCAAAATCAGGAGTCAGATGCTGACCCGACTGAGCCACCCAGGCGCCCCAAATGGAGATGCTCTGGACCAATCCAATGTCATGTTGAATAATTTAAATGGCTATCTCCTTTTGGGGCAGGGCATATTTGCATATATTGTGCATTTTTATATATTGAATATATTATATTACTATCACGTCAATTGGTTTTGTGCTTGTTTGGTTCCTGCACTCAGGAAAGGGAATATCCAACAGAATAAACTCATCTAGAGTGATAAGCAGGCCACTACAATAAGCCACGAAGCCAGAGGTTGAGGAGTGAATTGGCTGAGGTGGGACATTTGAAGATGACGACCAGTGGTCTCTAGGAACAATATGCTTCGATTATCTAGCACCAAGTTTTCCACTTCTGGTCTATAATTCCCTTAGGCGATCTCCAAACCTCCTGAAAAGTTATAGATTTTCTCAGCCTCATATTAGCTGTATTAAGAGGAATAAAGTGAGGATCTATATCCATGATTGGAGTGAAGTGGCCCCAGAGAGAGCTTCAGCAGTTGTGATGTGGCCAGGTGAGAAAAGAAAAGGGAAACCCAGAACTATAGGCTAGAGTGACAATTGACAAGTGTAACAAGGGTAGATGTGTAGAACATTCAAGTATAACCAATGGGTCTTCTTCAAGTTGAGATAATCAGTCTACAGTTTGTATATAACCCAATGGAATTTTGAAAGGTTTAGCCAAGTACTGAATAAAGATATGTCCAGCCAAGTATGATTTTGCCAAGAGTGTATGTAGGTCACAAGCCAATGTATAGCTTATAATATGAAAACTATAATATTTGTAGAGATTGCTTTGTAACGTTTATTTATTTTTGAGAGAAAGAGGCAGAGCATGAGTGGGACAGGGGCAGAGAGAGAGAGAGGGAGACACAGAACTGGAAGCAGGCTCCAGGCTCTGAGCTTTCAGCACAGAGCCCAATGTGGGGCTTGAACTCACGAGCGGCAAGATCATGACCTGAGCCGAAGTCAGGTGCTTAACTGACTGAGCCACCCAGGTATCCCAAGAGATTGCTTTGTAAATACGGGTCTTTAGAACTTTAGGCTGAACCATATGGAACTGTGATTCTTAAGTTCAAAAGTAATTGAATGTCAACAATTTCATACAGTTCAACCTAATAAATTTCAAAAATAATATAAGGATATTTGCTCTTTTATATCTGTGATCACTTTGGTGTTAGGCATTGGTTTTATGAAACTCAACATCAGTTTCATAAAAAAGATTCTTTCTTCTGGGAAGTTTACATATAGAATAGATTCAATATTATTGGACCTGATCTTGAATGAATATATAATCCTGAATGAAAGCAGTGACTGCTTTTTTACAGAAATAGGAGTATCTGGTCTCCATCAATTTAAAGTCCATCTAAAGTTTCCTTAAAGAGTAGGTTGCTTCAACTCTTACCTTGATGCTTCTGTTTTAATAAAACTATTAGTGAATCTTAAATAGTACAAAAACAGGTAACATAATATCTTCATATTATCAATTCAGCGAATATATGTAAGCCCATCAGAGATTTGGAAGCTAATATAAAATTCCCCAAATATGTGCATGGGACATAAAATTTTAATCCCCTCAATTATTATTATTATTCTCGCTCTTTCCTTGAATGAGAGCAATGTTTATGATTTTACCAGATTAGTCAAAATAGAGGAGGTTAGGGGCGCCTGTGTGGCGCAGTCGGTTGGGCGTCCGACTTCAGCCAGGTCACGATCTCGCGGTCTGTGAGTTCGAGCCCCGCGTCAGGCTCTGGGCTGATGGCTCGGAGCCTGGAGCCTGTTTCTGATTCTGTGTCTCCCTCTCTCTCTGCCCCTCCCCCGTTCATGCTCTGTCTCTCTCTGTCCCAAAAATAAACGTTGAAAAAAAAAAAATAGAGGAGGTTATAATCTCTAACAAACAATCCCTTAAATTTAGCAGCCTAAAGAAACCAAATTCAATCTCTCACTCATGCTAATCACTCACAACATGTCAGCAGCGGGCTCTGTTCACTGTGGTTACTCAGGGACCCAGGCTGACACCTGTACCATGATCTCCTATAGTCATTGTGCCAGAGGCAAGTAAGCTTTTGAAGGGCTCATGGGTGCAATGAAATCTTCCTGTTCTGCTCATATCAGTTCTTTAAAAAAATTTTTTTTCATGTTTATTCTTTTTTTTTTTTTTTTTTTGAGAGACAGAGAACGAGCGAGCGGGGGAGGTACACACACACACACACACACACACACACACACACACACATCATGATTAATTGGAAGCCATTCTTTTGGTTCATATCAAGTTTAGGCAGGAAGAACTAAATTCCTTTTCTACAATTAGGGTGTCATCCACTGAATGTGAAACAAATCACCATACTTTGTTGCAAAAGATGATCAAATAATCCCTGATTAAACTTCAAAGTGGGCCCCCTACTCAGCTCCAACCAACTACAAACAAATATTCTTTTAGGAAGAGTCATCTATGAAAAGGAACTAAAAACAAATTTATTTTGTTGATCCATCTTTGAAAACACACTTACTTGTGTTCTTAGCAAACACAAGTTTGATGTTTTGCAGGATTTGATTGATTTTAGCTCTGAATACAGGCAAGCACAATGCTTTGGTTTGATGAAGAAAGTCCAAAAACAATTTTGAAAGCAAAGTTCATGGTGACCACTTTTCCTAACACAAATTCTCAGAACAGATGGCAGAATCAAAACAGTCAAAAGAGACAGATAACATTATATCTTGATGCATTAAATCCCCATAATATGCTCTCTAGCTAAAGAAAATAAAATTACCTATAAAGTGCTTTGAGGCAAAAACTATTAACTTAAGTTATTTTCCTATTATGTACAAATGAATAGAAAAAAATTACTCTGAATTTCCATTACTGGGTGACATTCTGTGAAATACCTGAAGCAAAAAGAAGTTGCAATTTATAAATAGTAAAGGTTCAATCTAAAGGAGGAAAAAAAAAAAAGAAAGGAATATTCCTACATTTTTTTTTAAGTAACAATTGAACTACTCTTTCTCGGTTTAATAAAAGGAAAACTACAAATGGATTCTTCCTCAGACCACACGTCAGAACACCAGAAAATCTACAGCTTTAATTCAAGAAAAGAATTAAGATAATAGTAATGTGGGTAGATTTAAGGAACACTTAGTGCAGAACCTAGTTTTCAAGTCCAGAGAACACCCAACATACTTGAAATTCTTGCACCTACTTTTTCCTAGACTTTTCAAATGGACTCAGGGTTTGTGTTTAAATTCTAGCAATATGTATACCCATAATGGTTTCTTGTTTACCTCTTCTTTTATGTTGACTTTTTATTTCAACCAGATGAGAGACACTTGGACATATAAGCACTCACAGCATTTTAGAATAATACATAATGATATATATTGAACTGATGGTTAGTATTGATAGTATTAGAACTTTATACAATTATTTGATTTGTGAAAATAGTTTGATGCTAATTTCTTCACAGACCCATGAGGAAAAGAACAAGCATCTAGTAAGCATTTAGCCACACCCCTCACTCTACCCACTGAGTCTTTATAAAGCAGCCTCACAAAGGAGGTTAAATCTCACTTTATAAGAAAATGGAGACTCAGAGAGCTTAGGTATTTTGGTGAGGTTTGCAAAGCTAGCAAATAGGTAAGATGTATTAAATCTCTTCTAAGGGCTTCAGAGCCCATGCACTTTTCAGAAATCATACAAATCATTTCCATTGGTTTAAAAAAATGTTAAAACTTTAGTTAAAACTTTAGTTTTCAAGAGATCACTGACCTGACCCATAACACAACCAGTGACCAAACTAAATTCACAAAGCCCTTCTCTGTAGATACACAGTAGAAGATGGGTCAGATTTGGGTACTTATTTGCAATGTGTTGATATCACCTACATATCACATGAGAAGAAGAGAAAAAGAACGATAACGGTAACACACAACTAACTTTTTTTGGCCCTTGGGAGGCAGCGAGGCAGAAAGGTTGGGCCACGGAGTTACACCATCTGGGTTGATTACTTATTCTAACACTTACTACCTTTATAACCTTAAGCAAGTAATCTTACCGCCTGTGCTTCAGTTTCCTTCATAGTAATTATTAGACAGCTGAGCACTTTGCATCATTATCTCATTTAATATTGAAAAAGAAATAAAGTATATTGTAGAAGAAAAGTATTTCCATTTTTACTACTCTCAAATCTTATTTTGTTTTCAGCATATGATTTGACTGGTAAGGACTTCCTAACGTTGTACCCACTAAGGTTCATGGTATGCAGTATAATCCTGAGATGAACCAGAGACATAACTTGGGGTCTTGGTTCTACAGAAATGGCTGTCCATAAAATTCATTTAGAAATTAGAGATGTACTGGTATAAAAAAGTTACTGTTACCTCAAAACATAATTTAAGTTTTACATTGTTATTTGTTCTTTTATTTATTTTTATTCTACTTTCCAAATTTCTATTTACTAAGTAGGTAGCTGGACCTGGAATGAGAAGGACCCGTCTCCTTAGCACAACCAGGCAGAGTTCACCACATGACCTCAAAGTCTGATTGTTCTTTTTTTTTTTTATTTTTTTTTAACGTTTATTTACTTTTGAGACAGAGAGAGACAGAGCATGAACGGGGGAGGGGCAGAGAGAGAGGGAGACACAGAGTTGGAAGCAGGCTCCAGGCTCTGAGCCATCAGCCCAGAGCCCGACGCGGGGCTCGAACTCACGGACCGTGAGATCGTGACCTGAGCTGAAGTCGGACGCTCAACCGACTGAGCCACCCAAGCACCCCAAAGTCTGATTGTTCTGAGCTCTTCCCCATAGTACAGTGAGGGGCGCCTCCCTCCCCATGGGATAGAAAAGTAGGGCCCTTTATATCTGCCTTATTCTATTTTATTTATTTTATTTTTTATTTTAGAGAGAGAGAGCACAAGCAGGTGAGATGGGCATAGGGAGGGAGGGAAGGGGGGAGAGAGAGAGAGTGAGTGAGGGAGAATATTAAGCAGACTCCACCATCAGCATGGAGCCTGACGTGGGACTTGATCCCACAACCTGGGATCAAGAGTTGGATGTTCAACTGACTGAGCCACCCAGGTGCCCCATCTGCGTATCTTAACACTTTGTGGTATTGCCTGCCTCTGTTTTATTTTATTCTTACCCTTTAACCAGTTATATGCATTGAAATCTAAACCTGCGATGTCTATGATTACTGTATATTGTATCCATAGTCCAGCTTCATTTATGATTATTTTAGTATCTCAACAGAGAACAAATAAAATAGAATAAAAATAGACCAGAAAAAATGCCCCTCTCCCCAATGTTGGAAATCAAAGCAACAACTACAAAGTCTGATATGTTGTTTGAAGGTTAAAGAAAGGAAGGTTGGAAAGGTGGGATGGGGGAAGAGAAAGGAAAAAAAAGTAAAGGCAGACTCTTTTAGAAACTAATCAGAGACTAAGTACCTTCTTAGTCAAAACTCCTTTCTCCACCTCTAGAACGAAAGTAAAAGCAAAATTGTAAATATCAACTAGGAAATACACCACCCATGGAATCTTCCCAATAAGGATACCAGCCTCAAACTAACACCGATGAAGAGTTACTCCCAGAACCTAATGCAGCACACGTCATATAGTACTTAGTAAGTCTTTCTTATTTTATCTTGTTTTTACGTAGGCTTCATGCCCAGCACAGAGCCTTGAGATCATGAATGCTTTAGGAATGAATGCTTGGGGCGCCTGGGTGGTGCAGTCGGTTAAGCATCCGACTTCAGCCAGGTCACGATATCGCGGTCCTTGAGTTCGAGCCCCGCGTCAGGCTCTGGGCTGATGGCTCGGAGCCTGGATCCTGTTTCCGATTCTGTGTCTCCCTCTCTCTCTGCCCCTCCCCCGTTCATGCTCTGTCTCTCTCTGTCCCAAAAATAAATAAACGTTGAAAAAAAAATTTAGGAATGAATGCTTTAGGAATGAATCAGATGTTAAGTAATCTCCTAACTGGTCTCCACGCCTCCAGTATCTTCACTGTCACAGCTCACCTCCCACCCCATCACGGTCCATACTTACCACATGTGCATGCCCAGTAGTACCCAAGATCAGGGCTGCTAACACTGCTCAACCCAGGTAGCAGTGGAGACACACAATCTTCTTTTATTTGTGCTCCGAGGGCTCCTATCTCCATAAGAAAACATTGAATGTGGCTCGTGGGAATTGTGCTTGATGTGCCCAAAGATCTATCTTAGAGTATGCCCAGTGCATGGCACCATTCCAAGACAATATTTACATTTTTTTTCTTTACAGGAGTGGTGCCCCTGGAGCACAACCTCATAGGGAATTCTAGTTACTTTACTTACCTATTTTATGTTATTGCATTAGGCTTTCCTTAGATTCCTTTTCTTCCCCCATTGTCTTTAGCCAATCTTATCCATCACTTCAATTATCCTCTCTTCAAAACCTCAACTCTTTTGTCCTTCCAACAGATCCTATCGTGAATCAATGTATTTGACTATATTATTTGCTAAACAGTCCTTTACAGTGTCTGTATTCCACCCCCCTCCCCCACCTTAAATGAAGGTATCACTCCAGGTTCCATTTTTAGCTCTCTTGTTGGCTTACTTTACAAATCTCGATTAGGTGAATTTATCCTACTCCCAACTTACATTGTCATTTATGTAGTGATGACCCCCCAAACTATCTCTCCAGCTCCCATCCTTCTACCACTGTTCACACTTGAATTAGCCACCTGACATCCAACACGTCCTTCAAAGACAGCGTGTCCAAATCATCTTCATTCTGCCTCCAGAATGTCTCCTTTTCCTGTGTTCCGTAATTCCATCGGAAGCCAGAAACATGTCATCCTCTTTTTCTCTTTACTGCCCAAAGCTAATGGGTTGCCACATTCTATTCCTTCTACCCCCCAAATAGTTTTGAAGCCCGTGCTTTCATCCCCATCCTGCTGGCACCGTAGAGTCTTCATTGTACAGAACCTGGATTCTCGCAATCAATCATCGCTACTGAATGATCGTCTGCATCCAGCTTCATTTCTGATCCATCTTCCTCACTGCTGACAAGATCATTCATTCCACGTACTTAAAATCCTCCAGTGGCTCTCCAAGGTTTTCAGAATAAAGCCTAACCTATTTCAAGTGGCATATAAAGCCTTTCGTATTCAAAGCACTTCTCCCAAACAAAATAACAAGAAAGTGGTCGGCTGCTACTCTTCCAGGACTCAGGCCACAAATACTCTTTAATTGCTAATCCGGGACAAGAAATCCTGCTGCCGAGTCCCAGCTGTTTCACAGAAGGGAGGCATCGCCATCCCGAGTGAGATTAGGGCAAGACCACATGCTGCCACAAGCTAGGCACAAGAAGAAAACCATCTTCCTCCATATTCCCAGGTCCCTGGGGCAAAAGAAGTTCCAGGCACAGCCTTTAAAGGCTTCTGGAACTACAGTTCCCCACCAAAGGCAGTTTTCTTACTATGATGTAAGGCCAACCTACTAAGGTGAGCGTCTCCATTTGCACGAACACCTCCAGAGAGTCAACAACAGGATATTGGTCAGGGCACCTGGGTGGCTCAGTCGGTTAAGTGACTGTTGGTTTCGGCTCAGGTCATGATCTCACAGGTTTATGGCTTCGAGCCCTGCATAGGGCTCCACGCTGACAGTGCGGAGCCTGCTGGGGATTCTGTGCCTCCCTTTCTCTCTGTCCCTCCCACACTCTCTCTCTCGAAATAAACTTAAAAAAAAAAAACACATGATATTGGTAAAGAAGTGATGCTCGGCTGTCCACTCTGTAGTGGCCAGCTGTAGTGCCACATGGTCTGACAACACTGGCGTTCTATGGTGGGGGCTGTGGTGGCGTTCATCTCACCTATGGACAGGAACACTCCAGATACGGGAACATATACATCAATACAAGAACTCTACAGAAATCACAGGCGTGTCAAACTCAAGGAAGGTGAACAGTAGCAAACTATGTATAATAAGGGTGTGCTATTCTGTGCTTGCTTAAAAATTTCCCTTGTGACTTTTGTGGTCACATCTTACTTTTATTACACCTGTCTCAGCGGTATTACTGTATTATCCAGAATACCTAAATAATCTTTATTTTCTAAACGGAAACATCATTTCTTCAGAAGGGGGTACATGGCTTCACAGGAAAAGATCATTGGTCATACCAATTCTTAGCATTGAACCTATGCCTACTCTCCATTAAACTTTTAAAGATAATGAAACAAGTAAACACTTTTGTAGAGGTCATTATTATTATCCTTGAGGAATGCACATCAACTGTAATTATATATGACATTTTGAAATAATGCAGTGTTGCTTCAACTAATTTCTTCTGCAAATATTTCAGGTGCATCAGCTATACTAACATATTTCATTTCAGCATGTTCATCAAAACCCATTTTTTCTAATTCCTGACCATAATATTTTCATTAAAATTAGTCATCATTGGAAACAATATGCTTTAGCATTAAAAAAAAAACAGAAATAAGGCCACATATGAGCAAAGGTCTATAATTATACTCAACTGATACTCATGGTATGGTTTAAGAATACAAAAAACAGTGGTGTCTGGGTGGATCAGTTGGTTAAGCATCCGACTCCTGGTTTTGGCTCAGGTCATGATCTCAGTTAGTGAGTTTGTGCCCTGCACTGGGCTCTGTGCTGACAGTGTGGAGCCTGCTTGAGATTCTGTCTCCCTCTCTCTCTCTGCCTCTCCCCTGCTCTCTCTCTGTCTCTCAAAAATAAACATTAAAAAAGTTTTTTTAAAAGAATACAGAAAACAAAAACAAAACAAAACAAAAAATAATATGTAATGGAGACATTGGTAGGCAAAATATTTTCATTCAGGGAAAGAATGTTTTTAATATTATCACTTGGAAATTTAATACTATGTATTATTTTGTATATTCTATATTAGTTAACATTTTTTAATAGGGAAAATTTCAAGTTATCAAAAATAAAGATTTGCATTTTTATTCATCAAAACTGAAAGCCAGACATAACCTTGTTGCTTCTAGGAATGTAGGAAGTTTGTAGAGGTTACAGCATCTGGAATGGTTTAGGTACAGAAGGTAAGGAATCCAGAGTGAACAGTCACCCAGCACGCACATTTCATCTATGTTAAGATGACTAGATTGTATTTAGTTGTGTTTTATTCCATTATGCCGTCTAGTGAGTTATTTCAAAACTAAAATGATCTAATAATCCTTCTTCCATTGCTGTAGAAATGTTTGTAGTATTTTCGTTTGTAAAAACTTTGGCTCTGATAATCTGTAGGTAAATTATAAATCGTCTGTCCCATTCCCCTGTTGAATTTGTAACCCAATTTTGTCATTTCTTTACATTGCATTTTATTTATTTCTTTTTCTTTTCTTTCTTTCTTTTTTTTCTAGAGCAATTTATTTTATTTTATTTTATTTTTCAATATGTGAAGTTTATTGTCAAATTGGTTTCCATACAACACCCAGTGCTCATCCCAAAAGGTGCCCTCCTCAATACCCATCACCCACCCTCCCCTCCCTCCCACCCTCTACATTGCATTTTAAATAAATTAGAAAACACACATCTGCTCAAACCGATGGCTCCATTTTAATTGGCGCCACTGTCCAGAGCAGCTGTGGCTGCAGCTCCAGGAGGGTTCAAGTTAACTTTCGCTCATGGCCTTGACTCACATGAGCTTTCTGCAGATGCAGTCACCAGAAACCACAAGTTACTCAAAAGGTTAAGTGAAAGCTAAGAGACTTGTGGTAAGAAAAAAGCAATGTTTACTATGTTTCACTGTTTAATAGCACGAAAACACGGTGACGCATCTCATACTTCTGTTTGAGAATCACGAAGATCACTCATAAGAAGGCACATGAACTTGTTTTTCACGTTACACAAGCCAGTTCATGTAGAAATTTAAATGTATTTCAAAAGATGGTGTGATGGCCCAAACTGTGTCCTCTAAAGACATGTTGAAGCCCTAACTCTCCATGTGACTGTATTTGGAGATGTGGCCTTTAAGGAGGTCATTGAGGTTAAATGAGGTCATAAGTGTGCATCGCTGATTTGATAGGACATATGTCCTTACAAAGAAGAGGAAAAGCCACCAGAGCTTTCTCTCCATGCACGTGCACAGAGAAAAGGCCATGTAAAGACACAGGGAGAAGGCAGCATCTGTAGGCTGAAGAGAGAGATCTGACCACAAACCAAGCCTGCTGGCACGTTGACTATGAACTTCCAGCCTCCAGGACCGTGAGAAAATAAATGTCTGTTGTTTCAGCCCCTCATCATTCATGTGTGTGATGGCAGGACTCCTGCAGATCATTATCTCATTACTCTGGAAAAGGATATTCAGGCTTTGTACCAGCTAGTCCTATCACACAAAGCCCTGGTTTTTAATAATACAGGTTTCAAACTCTGATCAAATAGTCTATGCTATAAAATAAAAATAAAATTTCCCTCTGTTCTATATGCGCCTTAGTGGCTTTTACGCTTTTTGACTGTGATCCATAATAATCTTAGGATGTGTATATGCATGTGTGTATATAATATATAGTGTTTTTGTAATATGTGTGTATGTGTCTTTCACAAAACGTCTCCTATCTATCTGAAGAAGATATGTTCGGTTCAATTCTATTTTATTTACAAAATAAATGCTTGTCAGAATCAGACCAACACATACAAAGAAAAAAACCTGGTGGTTGCCAGAGGGAAGGGGGGTGGGTGGGATGGGCAAAATGGGTGAAGGCGACTGGGAGGTACAGGCTTCCAGTTGCGGAATGAGTAAGTCACGGGGATGGAAAGTACCACACGGGGAACACAGTGATCTCATAACAGCGTTGTATGGTGGCAGACGGTAGCTATGCTTGTGTAGAGATGTTGAATCTCTACGTTGTACACCTGAAACGAATGCAACATTGTGTGCCAACTATACGCAAATTTTAAAAATTAATTAATTAAAAAATAAATACTTGTGTGTGTTTTAAAAATCCATTTAAAATCTTGTTTATGGCTAGAGGTTTGAGAAATTTTCTTTTTAGCTATGTTATCCGAAACATTTCTTAGCTTCAATTTCCTTTTTTCCTGTAGCATCTCAAGATCCTTAAAAGTACACCAAAGTTAAAACAATTACAATATTCTCTCCCTCACGTTCTCTTTCTCTCTCTGTCTTGTGAGCGCTCGCGCGCACACACACACACACACACACACATGCAAAGTCTAAGATGGAGGTGAATCAACTGGGGTCCTGTTCTAAGCAGAACTTTTCACATGATTTAAATCAGAATGTCAAGCAAATTATCTTCATGATTTGTTTATAATAAAATATTTGGTTTTATGGTGCAGCTAAGATATAAATTAATGCATACAGACTATGTGAGTTTTTAATTGAGAAATATGGTACCCATGAAGGGAGTGCTGAATCACTTACAGTCTTTCTAATCACTATAGACACCTAGGGTACTGGTAACAAATTATATGACTTGATGAGTTTCAAGAAAGTATTTGTAGAGAGAAATGAATTTTATCATTTCCTATCATAGTCTATTTCTCTTGGGTTTATGTTTAAAGAATCACCTTTGCTGTATTAAAGATTTTAACACCAGGTGTCTCCTAGCATATGAACACCAGATAATGAAATGGAGGGGTAATTAAAGGAAGATAATGGATGTAATAACTGAAGGTTTTACAGATTTGTTTTTCTCAAAAAAGTGGTAGAGTTGGCTAAAATCTACAAACTAAAAATACAGAAATCATAATAAAACACTACTGTGTCCCTCAAACTGATAATACTCCTGGGTCTATAAACATGAAATCAAAATGTAATTTCCAAAGTATAAAATTTCAAGATCAAGATTTAAACTTTAAACTTTCCAAAATTTCTTGAGTCAAGATTCTAATGTTCATTTCTGTATGCATAGTTGTACAAAATAGGTAAAAGGGTATCTTTTGAACACCTGAAATCTGTACGCAGGGAAACTGGCCTTAAGGCATACAGCTTTGGGTACATATGTGTGCATACATGTGTGTACTTGCACACATTTATAGCAACATAAGAAAGGAGGAAAAATTTAATATAGTTAAAAAATTCAATATTACATGACACATTCACTTTTTCATGCTATTGACATCTTGGCATAAACATTTTCTTGTTAAAAAATGTTTAAATGTTTATTTTACTTTTGAGAGAGAGACAGAGTGTGAATAGGGGAGGGGCAGAGCGAGAGAGAGAGAGAGAGGGAGACAGAGAATCAAAGCAGGATCCAGGCTCTGAGCTGTCAGCACAGAGCCCGACGCGGGGCTCGAGCCCACGAACTGCGAGATCATGACCTGAGCCGAAGTCTCAGATGCTTAACCAACTGAGCCATCCAGGCGCCCCTTGACATAAACATTTTCTATTATATTTCTCTTTATGGAATAACATTTGCTTTGTGACCTTAAGAAAAAAAAGAAATAAAACAAAAGAAAAAGGAAAAAAAAATGGTGAAGAAAATATTTTAAATTACATCTTTTTTTTTTCATTATAAATTAGCCTCAGCACCTTGATAGCATCTAGTACACAGAGGTGTTAAGCAAATATTTGTTAACTGAATTATACTTTAACATACAGCAAATATACACCAAACATAAATGTTAAACATTTTAAGTAACACTTATTGTAAACAATGAAGTCAAACATAATTGTAACATTATTGTAAACAATAAATGTCAAAAAAGATGAAAAATAATTTGTACTGAATTAGCTAAATAGGAGTGTTTTTGCACACTTCTTAATTCTTACCTCTTCCTTTGTCTTTTTGGATATCACTCGGAGCCAGTCCCCAATCATGCTCAGGACAGCAGCAAAGTAAGCGAGCCCTACAAGGATCCAAAACCACACGACAGGCTTGTAGAAGTCTAGATATTCGATATCCGATCCACCTGTGTGAGAAGAATAAAGCAGGACAAAATAACTTTGTGTTCATGAAAGTAATTAATATGGATATTTGCTAAAAGTACCAACTGAATTTTGGCTTGCAAAACAGAAATCTTGTCAATTGATCCATGTTATTGTCTTCATATGGAATTCTTTCCTCTCCTTTTCTATTTTTCAAGAATGAGTCACAAGTTTTGTTTTTTTTTTTAAGTTTTTATCTTAATTCCAGTAAGTTAACATCCAGCATCCAGTGTTATATTTCAGTCACTAGGTTCTTCTTAATGAGACTGTTCATTACATCTCTAGGTCATAATGATTTTTCTTTGTTCTAGATTTCTTTTTTTGTTTAGCTAGTCTAGGGGTTCATTATTCCATGTGTACTGGTTTCTCTTTCCACATCTACTGAACATGTAGAAGACAGAAATGACACCTTTTGGGGTATGCATTTGCCTTAGCGTATTTACATTACTGCCAATCAATACATGGTTACCAATCAATACAAAGTCAACCTGGTCAGAAAGTGGCTCTTATTCTAAAATCACCAATACAATGGATTGATAACAAATACCTGAGACAATGCCTCAGTGGGTCTAAATGGAACACATAGTAATTTGCAGATGATATTGCTGTTTGTTATTTTCTGACTTTTTAGAGGAATTCCCATGCAGGTCACAAATTTAAATCCTTAGCTGTCAAGACAAAATTAGCAAAGGACCTCTTCTGCTTTACTCTAATCTTTGTTGCTTCTCCATCCATTTGGTACAAAAGCTGCACCTATGAGAATCTGAATACATTTCAACACATCCCTACCTCAGCACATATTAATGGGGCACTTATTAATTCCCCAACACTGAAAACAGTTACTTCTCTTCACAAGAGAGAGGAACAGGTCTCTCTCTGCAGAAATTCATAATTTACTCTGAGAAAGCCTCACATAGACAATTTCCCATAATGGGGTAGATCAAGGGATAGCAAATAAGAATAAAAAAGTGTTGGGGCGCCTGGGTGGCGCAGTTGGTTAAGCGTCCGACTTCAGCCAGGTCACGATCTCGCGGTCCGTGAGTTCGAGCCCCGCGTCAGGCTCTGGGCTGATGGCTCAGAGCCTGGAGCCTGTTTCTGATTCTGTGTCTCCCTCTCTCTCTGCCCCTCCCCCGTTCATGCTCTGTCTCTCTCTGTCCCAAAAATAAATAAACGTTGAAAAAAAAATTAAAAAAAAAAAGTGTTGTGAGAGGACATGGAAGAAATGGTTTTTACTTCTGGAAGGGGAAAGGCAAGAAGAGAAAAGGGGGTCTTCAGTAATGAAGATCAAAACAGAGAAAAGTTCAGTGTATAAATACACGGCATATTCAAAGGACTTTTAGTAGCTAACTCTCCATATGGATGGGGGCCAGGGAGTAGATGGGAAGAAGAGAGGAATGTAGAAAAAGTGAATTGTGTCAGATTGCAAAAACTTGTTCCTAACACGATGGCGTGGAGGTAAAGTTTATAGGTGATAAGTCTTATATTCATGTTTGACCCTATGCTCAGAAAGATCCAGCAGCAGAGAAGGCAGGTTCACAAGGAAAGTCTCATGAAAAACTTTTGTTCTGAACTACCCAAGAGGTTATTGCGCTTGAGTTAGGGCTGGAATGGAAAGAAAAGGTATTAGAGGCAGCATCATCAAGGAAGGGCTCTAGGATGACCAGAGCTCCTCTTTTGGGAGATGATGACAGTAACTGAACGGGAAACACAGGGGCAGGAATAGTGACTAAAAAAAAAAAAAGTAATTCAAATTGGTACATGATAGGTTTGAAAGTGCTTGTGGTACCAACAGGTGAAGGATGGATCCTTACATACAGATCTAACGTTCAACAGGGCAGAGCAAGAGATCAGGATTGTGGTATCAACAGCACGGAGATTAGATGCTTAGAGGGGTCACAGATGTACTTCCATTCACAAAGGTTCAATCCGTCCATTCGGAAGAACAGCTGATAAATAGCAAGTATGCATGAAAGTCAAATACAAAGTCGAAAAGAAGCATTACTATATATATATTAGACTATGAGTTGCCCACAATGACATTGTCAAATATCAAAGGGTCAGAGTAAAAAGAACATTTTTCTCTTGAGCAAGTAACAGACACAAGTTCAGCTTTCTTTGGGGACAAAGAGTAATCTGAAAAGCACAGTTTCCAAAGTAAATAATATCACCTTCAAAATATGGTAAAAATTTTACCTTGTGTAAAATTTTCAAAAATACCATTTCTGGGAAGGATTGTGGAGGCCAAATGCATCTCATGACGGTTAAGAGTTGGCCCACGGGGAATGCAGTTCTACAAATTCACAGAAGTGACTTAAGAAGTTGTGTGTGGAAACTTGTTATACGATAGGCTCTCTAGCGAATTCCATTTTTCAAATGTTTCCATTTCAAAGAAACCAAAATGACATTTTTTTCCGAGTACTTTCTCTTTCAAAACCAGAAAGTCTTCATCCAAATAGCTGTGACTCACTTAACACATAAGTTCACCAAGATGTTGATTTTAAAAGTTAGTTCATACTCAAGATGACTTTTTATAAGTCTTCTTTCTTATAAACAGGATGTCACAGTTTGAAAAGAGTAAATTAGCTTAATCACTGAAAGGTCTATATTTGGGTAAAATGTTCATCCCACAAGTTTTGGTGGATTCTAAGCCTGGGGGTGGGGGTGGGGAATGCTTCCCATTCTCAACTGCTGCTCTTAGGAATGAAATACCGGCAGGCAAATGATCTAAGGAAAAATGATGTATACAGGAGTGTTGTCAAACAACTCATAAGTCCTCTCTAAGATTTATGAATTAATTTCCACACTATTCCATCCGCTTGATCCAAGAATCCAAATTATAATATCTGTAATGTCAAGATAACTTGCTTAAAAGGGGCTGTTGGTCTTATTTTTAAATTAGGAAACATCAACAAAAAATTTTTTTTGGCTGTTGGAAGCATTAATTTTAGTCTAGCTACATTCAGGAAACCTGTACATGGGTCTTTTGCTTATTCAGAACCTCGGGTAATGTCTCTGTCCTGGATTTGCTGCCTGTGCCCCCCACCCCCATCTCTATTCTGCCACCCTTATCATTTTTTCCCCTCTTTCCACAGACTCCTGAGCTGCAGCCTGCAGTCTGCTACAACCCGCCCTCCCCTCCTGGGTTCCTCACCCACTTGGCAGGAACAGTCACCTCACTGCTGTTTTCTTTGTTGCCACTGAAAATACGTGCACAAGTCCTTTCCATTTTCAGACCTTCCTGGCTAATCATTATAGGAGAATAGACAGATGGTAATAAAAATAAGTAAAGAGGGGTGGAGGTACAAAGGTTTCAGGAATCTTATGAACTATTCCAAGTGGTTAAAATAAGTCTCTTCCTGACTCCCATGATACGTGATGGCGCCATTTTTCTCTGGCTGTCTCCTTAGTGCTTAAGTAAGGAGATCAGTCAAAATCTATCTAGCAGATTAAACTACTAAAAATATAGGTAGGAAAACTTTATTATTGTTATTATTATTATTATTGTTATTTATGGCATTATTGCTAGGAACCCATTTTAGCAATAGTGAATTTGCTTGGAACAATCTCTCCATCCAGCATTAAAAAAGCCATCTCCTACCTGGCCCCAAAGAATTACTGGTTAGGGGGCAGAACAGCCCATGAGGCTATAGCAGGCACATACAGGTTTTTTGTTTTTTTTCTAAATAAAGGCCCTGATAGTTCTATACAGCCAAGTCTATGCTCATTTCAGCTGATTTCCAAAATATTCACAATCTGATTGAGAGAAGACTGAAAAGTAAGACTTCCTGATTGCCCATCTAAATGAAATCATTCCATCCTAACGCCCTGGGTGGGGAGCAGGTATTGAGGGAGTTGTGTTCGAATTCCTCATGTGTCCATTGATTTAGGACAGGGCTTTAGTAAGACCATTCACCATAGATTTAAGCCACATCTCCAGCTGCCCTTATCAGTAATTAAGCTAATAATTCAATTGCCATTTCATAGTCTGTTCAGAACTCAGGAGTAAAAGCCGGTTTTTGTACTGGCTCCTAGAAATCCCAACCAACAGTAAGTGTCCCGCTTACAATAGAGAAGTTGTAGTCTTAGCAGGTAAAATAACATGTGTCAGGGCACACAGGAAAGGAGGTAGGAGAGCTGGAATTCAAAACCAGGGCTTCCTCACTCCAAAAGACAGGCTTTTTCCCACTAACCAGGTTGTGTATGTCACCTATGGTCTCAGTTCCGGTCCTTGCTATCATTTATCCACCAGCCTTTTGTGTCCAAACTGCATGGTGGAGACTTAGCTAGGGCTAGAGACACTAAGTCAAACAAGGTATGCCTCTTCCCAGCCTTCCCATCAATGGTCTTACCTAGAAAAACCAGGGGTCTGAAGATAAGCACGATTTTTTCAGAAGCCTCCTTACCATGCTTCTGTCCTCATTCCAACAGTTTCTAGTAATTGGCCCTATTGTTCTCTAAAGAACTTGAGTATGCGATGCCCTCTCTGAGATACTTATATTTGATTTTCTTTCTCTGAGATGCTCCTGAATCACAGAATATTTATAAAGAAGAAAGCAGAAGGAGGAGGATGGAGAGGAAGAGGAGAAGGAAGAGGAAGAGGAGAATCCTGGATTTAAAGAATCATCTAGCCATTCTGAACTAAAGTCATCAACTCCGTGCCCTCCTCCTCTCGTTTAAAATTATATTTGTATTACAGAATATAGATATGGACATAGAACCTTGTTCTAAAGAAAATGGGCATCATTTCTTTACCTGGTCTTTAAGCATTTTAGTTTAGATATGAAATATTGATTTTAATTTTTTGTTTGTTTAGCTTTACTTTTATTAATAAAACTAGCCTGCCTTAATATAAAAGGGGGGATTTATTTTCTGCTTTAGTATATATATTTTTGATAGTAAAGCAATTTAACTGAATGAAGACTCTCCTTAGGGTTTTAAGAACTAAGAGGCTCTTTCAATAACGTTGCAAACTCTGCTTTCTTTTTTTACAAATGGAAGTATGACTTCAGTACTAAACCACAGCTCACCTACTAAGCCGAACTTCTCATATGCTATTAAGTCAGAAAAACAAAAGGCAAAAGAAGTTAACTAAGTCTAACATTTGAACCTATATTTTGGGATTTTCCATGTCAGCATTCAAGATGTTGTCCATTTCCTACTAGGTACTTGATCTAAAATTAGGAAAATAGCCATGAGAAGAGCAGTAGTTTCATGATCAGAAAGAAAGATCAATACACTGTCATTCACTCTTCCTTCACATGGATGGAAACCTAGAGTATGTAAGACGTACAAAATTGTTACTCCTAGAAGCTACCTTTAAGTCTCATTATAGAGCAATCTGGAGCCTTTTTCATTATATTTAGTACAATTTACTGCCTATCTCACTAAGCCACGACTATCAATCACTGAATATTTTCCTTCTCATTTTTATCCTGCACACGTTTCCACCATGTTTCTATATAGATCCTAAAAAGTTAAATAACTTATTGGTTTGCCCCCAGGTCCTAGGACTTCTGGCCCATTTGAGTCAAATCCTATTTAATTCATCATGCAGACAACCATCCATTCTCTTGTGAGTTCTCAGTTACTGGCTGAATCTGGGCGTGACCAGACTCTTTGCAGTATTTTCCTATATTATGAAACAGAATGACTACCAGGAAGACAAGAAAGTTCCCTATTTAATTTTTGCCCCCAATTTTCAAACATTCTGTCCCAAAGGAAAAGGAATTAGAGCAATTATTATCACTATCACAATATAAGCACAGGGTCTAATACCCGGTATGTGCTCACTAAACACTTGAATAAATAAATGAATGATGAATATAATACATCTCCCCTAGCAGTCACATACACCCTCCCTTTCTGATAAAAGTGATTTTTCTGAGACATTGTTGTGGTGGGAGTGGTGACTGTTCATCATTCAGTAGACTTCACTCCTCATCAGCTACTTTCCTTCTTACCCACTGAAGTCCTGGAAAATTTTTACTGTTATTGATCAGTTCAACAGCTGGCCACTGACATAGTTGCAAAACATTAGGCAACATCAGGACTGTTCTCTAAAGGGTCTCTGTTAGAACTGTTTTGAACCAAAAAACCTGCTATGATTTCTCAACAGAGATTTATATGTTCTCATGATAAATTGCCTTTCCATTCAGCAAGCTCTGAGCACTCCACCAAATGACTCATGTTTTCAGTTATAAGGAAAATCAATAGTTTGGTTACGAAAAACTTCATTTCT
Source organism: Lynx rufus (assembly GCF_022079265.1). Classification (NCBI taxonomy): domain Eukaryota; kingdom Metazoa; phylum Chordata; class Mammalia; order Carnivora; family Felidae; genus Lynx; species Lynx rufus. Next base: position 35,203,015 of record NW_025814829.1, on the reverse strand, counting down.
GATAATGACTTTGAAAACATAATTCCAAGAAAGCTTAATTCTTTTTTTTTAAGTTTATTTATTTATTTTGAGAGACAGCAAGAGAGCATGTGGGAGGGGCAGAGAAAGAGGGAGAGAGAATCCCAAGCGGGCTCCATGATGTCAGCAGGGAGCCTGACACAGGGCCAGAACCCATGAACCGGGAGAGCATAACCTGAACTGAAATCAAGAGTCAGACGCTTAACCGACTGAGCCACCCATGTGCCCCAAGAAAACTTAATTCTTAATATGAGATATGCAAATATGTTCTTTCTAAGAAAAAAAAATGAAGACAAATGATTATACAACTGGGAAAATTTATAAAAATTTAGTAAAGGTAAAAGTATCAGAAGAATTTTACCTTGGAAAGTCCGAAATTATATTTTAGAAGAGCATATCGGCACTAAGCCTAAAGCCTGATTAACTCAGTAAGCTTTGTTGAGGAGGAGGCCCTTCCTCTGCCCTATGGTCCTTCTAGCTCGACTTAGAATCAAACTGACATGAGACAGATTGAACAGCGGAAATTTAATAGGTGTATGGGCAGGGAATCCACATAGACGTGAAATTTCAAAGACAGTGAAGCAACATGAAGATTATATGACCTAAGAAGAGGGGTAGGGGTCTAAGGACACAAAGGGGAGGAAGATCATTACCAGGAAGATGATAAGAAAGAGATGTTTGGAAAAACAAAGGTTGTCCTATTATGCAGGTAAGTTTCTTAGGTAAAGGGGAGTCTTTGTTAATAGCTCTCTTCCTGGGACAGGCTCTCTTTTCCAATATATTTAGGCAGTTGAGGGGGAGGCAGAGGGCTTTTCCTGCATCTGGTGGGTTTTGGTTACTTTTAACTCAAAATAATCTTTATGGCATAGTGGCCCATCTTGGGAGAGCCAGTCCTTAGCCCCTACACTTTCAATAGCCACCTGTGAGATATGGAAAATTTCATTATTCAACTAAAGATTGATCCAAATTCCAAGGAGACATATCTGGATGGCTAAATTAATTTATGCTCTGATGGTAAATGTGTTTTCCTAAGATCAACCATGAGGATGTCTTAGAACATCTATATTTTTGGCTAAAATTTTTGTTTTTTATTAGAAGAGCAGGTAATGTGAGGACACTGATTTGTGAAACTGTAATTTGTCATCTGGCTTTCACTCATTCAAATTATATCTTATGAACAAACCTAGTTTGTGAAAAAGGGTGTGTTTTGAGAACTTCTTCAGGCAGCTTCTAAACAAGATGTGGAAATGTGCTTCTTGACTTGCTTGACCCACTCTTACCCTAATAGTATATATAAACGAGATAGTAGCTTTGGAAAAGAATTTTATTTTGGGTGGTGGGGGGGAGAACTTTAAATTGTGTTTAATTTGGTAATTATATGGCTTCTCTCCAAATTTGAAGAAGCACCATTTTTTTAAAAAAATCATAGACCTGAAAGACCAGTCATAGAGGCAAGCCTGAATGAACAGATTTCAATCTGTCACACATTTCCAGATAATTAATATTACTGCTTAGTTTTGTTTTATTTTATTTTTTAGGGAGACACAGCATGCAAGTTGGGGAAAGGGGCAGAGGGAGAGAGAGAGAACCTTAAGCAGCCTCCAAGCTCAGCACAGAGCCTGACACAGGGCTTGATCCCATGACCCTGGGATTATGACCTGAGCTGAAATCGAGAATCAGATGCTCAACAGACTGAGCCACCCAGGCGCCCCTACTGCTTAGGTTTTAGTGAAGGGATGATTTAGGTCTCAGTCTACAAGGTAAGCATGATTTAACAACTTGTCACCCCAGACTTTTCATCAAATGGAAAATAAGATGGCAAAAGTTAAGAAACAGAATGCAGGAAATCAACACTTAATTCTCAAACATAATTTTTGCCATTAATTTTAACTTACCTCTATAATTTGACTATAAATTATAGGCACTGCTAAAACAACACTTTGCTAAATAACTGACATTGTTTCTTCTTGCCTTTTAGGAAGGGTTAGTCTGCAAGCACTGGTCTTAGTAATGGGGGTCTGTTTATTCATGTGTAAAATAAGTGTGGGAGTGACCCTGTGGCCTCTTGGGTCCATTTTAGTTCTAGAACATTGAAAGCTAGTGAAAGAACAAAAAAGGCCATCAGGAGGGAGCACACACCAGTCACTAAGGTAACCAGCCAGCCACTAAAACACCTCCCTTGCATAAATATAAATATAAAATTAAAATTTTCCAGGTCTTGGGGCGCCTGGGTAGCTCAGTCGGTTAAGCGTCTGACTTTGGCTCAGGTCGTGATCTCACGGTTTGTGGGTTCGGGTCTTGTGTGGGGCTCTATGCTGACAGTTCAGAGCCTGGAGCCTGCTTGAGATACTGTGTCTGCCTTAGTCTCTGCCCCTCCCTTGCTCACACTCTGTCTCTCTGTGTCTCTCAAAAATGAATAAACATTAATTTTTTTTAAATTTTCCGGTCTCTTCTTGCAGAAAAATTACTAAATGCTGAATTTCTCTGTTCAGTCACATACACAATGAGACCTAAACACTGTGTTGATTTGTCTTTACCAGTGATCTGTAAATACTTTTGATTCAATATCCCCGACAGTGAAAAGGTTTTGCACATGCAAATTTAAATGCATGTTTATTTATGAATTAGAAATCTATTATGTTCTTACAAATTACATCATGGGCACTACGACATATAACAAGTAAAAAGTAAGGAACGAGGCTTACAAATACATCAAAACAGGAGTTGTTCTGTCTGCTTCCCATGGCAGAAATTACACCTGGCATGGACTTTCTTGCTCATACCCTGGAGATGAGCACTGTGCTCCAGAGTCCTGGTTCAGAACATCACATCTTTACTTGTTGCTCTCAAGATGCTTCTAATATTTACACCAAGATTACAACTTGTATCCTAAACAATTTATATATTGCTCTCCAAAATTTCTTATTTTCCTTTAATAATATCAGTTTGAAGAGTATGTTCTTTAGTTGGTCTTCAAAGGGGCTCAACACAAGAACATGATTAAACCTTAATCCTATTCCGAGCAGGGTTTGCAGGTTTGAGAAGGGCATCAGATGGGGAGCGTGCATTGCAGGAGGGATATCCTTGTGTTCTTTTGAGATTTATAGTCCAACAGAAAGATGAGGAGGTTTAAGTTGGAGCAGTGCCTCCTACTTTTCCTTGGCAAAAACACCAACTTTAAGCGAGATTACTATCTGTAGTGACATCTCACTTCAAAAGGGAAGGTTCTAGAAAGTAAGCAACCGATACTTCCCGGAAGGGGTACTTGACTTTGCTCAATAGCTAACTTTTACTCCACAGCCACAAGGTACCCAGAAGCAAAACCTATTTGTGTGTACTCTATTGAATTAAGTGAGGCAATTCTTTTCCCAGACCTTTAAAAAAAGAACTCGAGGTTTTTGTTTTTCCAAAGAATCTTGCAAAGAGTACACATTTCCTACCCAGCCTTGGCCACATCTGCCTCATGTACACACTCCTTCCAAAACCACTCCCTGGGCACAAGGACCTGGCATGTGAAGACTCTTCTCTAATTTATCTTTCTCAGCATTTGTCACTTGAATCCCATCAAATTCCTTTGCTAATTATTAGCAAGGCATATTTCTTTTTTTTTTTAATTTTTTTTAACGTTTATTCATTTTTGAGAGAGAGAGAGAGACAGAGCATGAACGGGGGAGCGGCAGAGAGAGAGGGAGACACAGAATGGGAAGCAGGCTCCAGGCTCTGAGCCATCAGCCCAGAGCCCGACGCGGGGCTCGAACTCACGGAACTTGAGATCGTGACCTGAGCCGAAGTCGGACACTCAACCGACCGAGCCACCCAGGCGCCCCAAGCAAGGCATATTTCTAGTGAGTTTTTATTATTTCCTCTGCAGAAATAAAATTACAGTAATGGATTTACAAAGGGGTGCAATATGATAAAATCTTAGTAATAACGGGTGTTTATTAGATTCCACTTATGGCGCACAGATATCATTTTATTACCATGCTCCCCTACAGTGTTGTGCCGTAACTCTGAATTTAGGGTCCCCACTCCTACACGTAAGATGTTCTCAGTGAACTGCTCATCTAGCCAGTTTCCAAGTGTTGATCTCTTAAGGTTAGTATAAAAAAAAAAGGTGGTTTTCTTTTTTCATCTTCTACAAAACCATAAAGTAAAAATATTTGTTCTTTTTTCTAAGCCATTTTACACTGTGGTCACAAATACAACATTATTTTAGGATTCTACCCACTTTTTAAAATTTATTTATAATCTTTGTTTTGTTTTGTTTTTTAACCAGACCAGGCCACATACTGGACTGGTAGTCAGTCAATTTCTTAAAATAATATGTGCAGTGTATTAGATTATCAAAATGTTAGGGGTAGAACTTAAATGTTCTTACCGCCCGCCCCCTCCAAAAGATAAATAGGTGAGAAGATGCATGTGTTAATGTGTTAATTAACTAGATGAACTAGATGCTTTTATAATATGTACATATATCAAATCACCACGGTGTACGCTTATTAACATCTTACAATTTTATTTTCAATTCTATCTCAATAAAGTGGAAAAAGAAACAAAATATTGCCTTACCATACAAAATTAAAAACTAAAATGAAAATAACACATGCAATACAAAGCTTGCATTAATACCTGTATATGCCACAGCTGTTATAAGACTTGATATTTATCAAGTGGCACAAGAGACCGGGGTTAACATACCACAAGTCTAAATCTTGTTATCATCTCACTGTGTCTTCCTTTCTCCTACATTAATGCACTTTCTATTTCTACTTAAGCCAATCATACACCTTCCATGAGAGGTTAGAAAAATGGGTGCTTTAGAGCAGAAGCGTGTCTTCTAAGGAGCTACAAATGTCTGCGATTATTCTGCCTACAGTTTGCTAATTAGAAAACTAAAGGATCTCCAGCAGAGTGATGCACCCTCCCCTTTTTGGGGCCTCCATCCAGTACAGAGATATGTGCACAGTATTTCTGACCAAAAGCAAAGCTTCCTTCAGGAAAACATCCCCACCTTCAAGGACCTATGTTCCCTAGAAAGGGGGGCTTTGCCAGGCTCAACTATAATTAACAAATCAATAGAAACAGATGAACCATCAGGCTTCTCTGAGATATTAGAGAACTGTGCAAAACAGTTTTTCTCTGAAAACACGTAAGTAAGAAGTTTGGGATCAGAAAGAACAGTAAACAGCCAGAAAGGATAAAACTCTCTTAAAATTAAATTAGGCTGGTGAGTTTATTCCGGGAAGTTGAAGAGCACATTCCTACTATAGTGTTTAGCATGATTTTCTAATACTTCAACTCGGATTTTCTAAAAAAGAATGGTTTAGATTTTCAAGAGCTAGTCAAAATGGTCCATGATAGAACATCACCATGGTTACTTTTACCATCATTACGATAATTTATTGAAAACTGGAGTTAGAATAATAATGACAACTGGATAATATGAATGGTAAAGAAAGAATTAAAATGATAGGAAGTGAAGACCTAAGAGATAAAACAATAAAGCAAACTGTAATTGTAATAACATGTACAAAAGGAAATATCAAAAAACACAAAACAAAAAAATGTGGCCACTTTGGTTAAGGTGAAAAATACTTCCCTGAGAACTGGAAATTAAAGGAGTTAAATATCTTAGAGAAAAGAAGGTTTGAAAATAGCTTAGAATATCTTCTAAAGTTTGCAGGTGTTTTTAAAACTAAGTCATGAAAAGGCTTAAGTAAAAAGAGCAGAGAGAAGTTAAACTCGAATTCATGAAACACTAAATAAAAACAAACAAACAAAAACAAACAAAAAAAATTAAGGGGCAGATTGGTTTCTGAAACTAAGGTGGGAATATAAGATTCTGAACAAACAGCAACATATATTTCTTTCTTAGAATGAAATCTAAATGTTCAACTGCACCTTTCTGCTTACCTCCACTGTCACAGAAGAATGACTTATCTTTTGTCTCTGTCACTGTTGTGGGTTAAATGGTCTTTCAAAATGGTATGTGAGTCCCCAGGACCTTGGAACATGGCCTTATAGGAAAAATAAGGTCCTTGAAGATGTAATTAGTTAATCTGAATGCATACTGGAGTAGAGTGGGCTTTCCATCCAGTATGACCAGTGCCCATATAAGAAGAGGGACACAGCTACAGGGACACAGAGAGAACAAATGCCATGTGACGTCATAAGCAGGGATAATAATGGGGCAGGACAGGCAGAAACTGATTGCCTCCTCCAGAAGCTGAAAGAAACAAGGAGGAAGGAAGGCCACCTAGAGTCTCAAGAGGGATCGTGCCCCTACTGTCACCCTGATTTTGAACTTCTGTGAGGCAATGAATTTCTTTTGTTTAAAGCCACCCAGTTTGGGGAATTTTGTTTATTAAGGCAGGCCTGGGAAATTAAGACAGACACACTGTGTTGTGCTGTGAACCCAAGCAAAAAGTCTAAAGGACACGGGTTAGGCGAGTACTGTTGGTGCCAGGAAAAACTTACCTGCTACGTAGTCGCCAAATCCAATGGTTGTTAGAGTGATGACCACAAAATAAATGGCGTCCAGGGCAGTCCAGCCTTCTATGTGCTTGAATATGATCGCAGGCAGAGCAACAAAGAGTACACAGCCGAACAGTATAAATATGATGGTTGAGATGATGCGAATCTTGGTCTGACTAACATTCCACTTCTATGGGTGAGAGTGAAGACAGCGAGAAAGAGACACTGATGGAGATTTATTGATTATTGGTGCACCTGCAAAGCTAACCTAACACACAGCTATCAACAAATTAGCAAGTAAGGATGTTATTTTTTTCCCTTTCATGATTAATTTTCAATTGTCTTATAAAAATTGGAGAGAACACACCTAACTCAAAGCAATCAATGCTCATGACGATGCCACTTTACCCTTACATAGCTTTACAACAGGTAAAATACTTTCAAAATAAATTACATTTGCTCTGAGAATACAATTTGAGATTTACATCATTCCTTGTTTATGTAAACTTCTTTTGAAATATTTCTATCCTATAGGCATACTGCTGATAGCGAGCCAAGCATAATCTGGAAATATAGCAAAATAGAGAAAAGTGAACTGCTAACTAAATATTGACTATTGATGGGACGCTTGGGTGGCTCAGTTGGTTAAACGTCCGGCTTTGGCTCAGGTCATGATCTTGCTGTTTGTGAGTTCGAGCCCCACGTCAAGCTCTGTGTTGACATCTTAGAACCTGGCAGGTGCTTTGGATACTGTCTCTCTCTCTCTGCCCCGCCCCTGCTTGCACTCTGTCTCTGTCTCTTTCTCTCTCTCTCTCTCAGGAAAAAATAAATATTAAAAAATTAAATATTGACTACTGATAATTGATAAAAATTATTAATTTTATGAAAAATTTCCCTGTATGTTTTCCTATCATTATTCAATTGATTCAACTGAAGTGCTCACAGACTTAATGGCCACAGTTGATTTCCCTGTGAACCAGATGAATTATCTCTCTCTTCTATGGCTTTAAATTGTACAATGGAATAAATCAAACATGACATGGAGGCAAGGATAAATCTTCAATACCCCTTCATGACAGCTGTCTTCAGAGTAACCATATTTTTTCACCTTCTTCTCTTATCAGGAATCTCCTCAGTATAACATATTTGTATATATGTTTGTACATACAACAATTTATCTCCGGATCTTCATTTGAGGCTAAATATCTCTAACTGGATCTTTCCTATCTGCTATTAAAATTATAGGTTGCATCCCCACCATATAAAAACCACTAAGTTTTAAAACTTGACAAATTTCTAGAGATAACGATCTAGGAAACCAATTAGAATGGAAAGTGAAAAAAAAAGTTTCTCTAGTCCACCATCCTTCTCACATAAGTGAAATTTAGACAAATTTGTGTTTGTAAAGTTCTCACAACAGTGGTTAGTACTAAGTGTGGAATCATGACCACTGTCATGTATTCACCACCGGGTGTTTTATGTGTTTTATGTGTTTTATGCCCCAATGTAGATGCATGAAAAACGTTGCCTGGCATCCAGTAGGCAACTCAGAATTCGTTGAATAAAATAAAACAAATGAATACACGAACAAACAGCAGTATCAGAACTATAAATACAGAGAACAAACTGATGGTTGCCAGAGGGCAGGGGAAAGGGAGAATTGGGCAAAATGGGTGAAGGGGAGACAGAGATACGGGCTTCCGGTTATGGAATGAATAAGTCAAGGGAATGAAAGGCATGACGTAAGAAAACCAGTGATATTGTAATAGCAATGTAATGGGACAGATGGTTGCTATACCCAATTATAGCAAAGACAGCATAATGTTTAAACTTGTCAGATCACTAAGTCATACACTTGAAACTAATGCAATATTGTATGTCAACTATGCTCAAATTAAAAAAAAAAATTTAAGAAAAAAATTTGTTGAATGAATGAACAATTCAGCATTACCAAGTTGATGGCACTAATCTTCCCTCTCAATTAATGTAAATGCAAGATACTTTAAATATCAATATAAGAGAAGTATAATACCCCAAACAGGATGACACTCATATTTTGGAATCCCCATACTACTCCATTCTAACTGTAAAACTACCTCAGGGTGAAGTGTGAACTGAAATATAAAATATAACTAATGCTGAAAACTGGAATATATATGGAAAAACCAATATTCAGTAGTCTTATTTCATCAACATAATTAAATGTAAAATGCTTTGTTGAAATGTTTGTGAAAAGATGAAACACTATTGAATAATAAGTAAAATGCATTTGTAATAGTGGTGATGGTAATAACATATCATTTATAATCCCACCCTCTCATGCAACCATTTTCTTGGTAATTTCCTTCAAGAATAGAAGCTTGTAATCATAGTGGTCTTATTACTATCTTTAATTTATAATTCTAATAAAAGCATTTTCATTTTACTTATTTTTTCTATTGAGTATAATATAGTGATGAACATCGTCGAATGTATTATTTGTGGTTCTACTGAATTACACCCCTTAGGTAAGTTTCTATCAGTGACATCACTGAATTAAGTTACAGGATCACCTTTATCGGGTTTACTAAATATGATGTCCTTCACAAAAGGGCTATATAAGTTTAGAATGCCACCAGCAACAAAAAAAGATACCAAAGCAAATTTAAATGAGAAAATATCATCAGGTATTTACTAGCTACATGAAGCTTTTATTTTTCTCTCTAATTCTCAGAGTGATGTCTCCATCACCAGTACCTATTCACATCATAGAAATGACAAAAGGGAGGTTTCAGGGTAAAATAGCTAACTTAAGAGAATACTGCAAGACCGGGTGCCTGGGTGGCTCAGTCGGTTAAGCTGCCGACTTCGGCCCAGGTCAAGATCTTGCAGTTCATGGGTTTGAGCCGTGTGTTGGGCTCTGTGCTGATAGTTCAGAGCCTGGAGCCTGCTTCAGATTCTATGTTTCCTTCTCTCTCTGCCCGCCCCTCTCTCTCTCTCAAAAATAAACATTCAAATGTGTTTTTAAAAAGAGAGAATACAGCAAGACATCTGGAATTTGAACCTAGGGCTGTCAAATTTCTACTTTATTTCTACGTACTTTTGGGTTTTTCTCATGCATTAATTTGCTCATTCAAATTAAATATAAAAATAACTATGCAGTGAGTTACATGCATAAAAGGTTATGGAAAACCCAATAACTTGAATGTCTAACTGTACCTGAGGTGATAGAAAAGTTTAATTTTAAAAAATTCAACAACATATGTAGTTAAAAGTCTATTATACTTACAATAAATGTATCTTCCACTTTTGCAATTCCTTTTCCGAATATGGTCCCTAGTTGATCTCCAACTCCAGCCAACAAAAAACCAAAGAGGGGAATTCCCAGTAAGGCATAGATGATACAGAATATTTTCCCCCCTTCTGTGCGCGGTGAGATATTTCCAAATCCTAAATACAAAAAAAAAAAAAAAAATTAGTTGATTATAAACGAGTAATAGTTTAAAACATATGACCTTGTTAAAAAGAAACAAGAAAACTGAACCAGGACTTTGGGTCTCTCCATTTTGACCTCAAACTTACTGGGTGGATTCTTCTTTCCGGCCTAGCACTTGCCACAGGCAGGAGACTGTAACTGTCCCCTCAAGCGATAAAGTCTTAACTGAGCCAGGAAGACCCTGCCTGTAATTGACCGCAAGACAATGATCCATTTAACCTTCACTGCCTACCTGCGCCTGCCCACCCACGTTTGCCCCACATTTTCCTTGTGTAAGTAAACCTGCAAGTATTTTTGGCCTGTGGAGGCAGTCTTTGAGATGCTAGTCCTCTGTCTTCCCAGCGTTGGCCTCTCTGAAATAAATTTCTTTCTTGCTTCACTGCCACTCATTTCTCTGCCTTTGGATTTTGTCAGCAGAGAGTGCCCGGACATGGTCTGTTTGGGAACCCCAGAGCCAGGTGCTCTTGACCCCGGCACCCCAGCTATAAAACAAGGGGCCTAGGGGCCCCCGGGGTTAAGCATCTGACTCTTGGTTTCAGCTCAGGTCATGATCTGGCGGTTTTGTGAGTTCGAGCCCCATGTCGGCTTCACGCTGATGGCACAGAGCCTGCTTGGGATTCTCTGTCTTCTCTCTCTCTGTTCTTCCCCCACTCACACTGCCCAAGTCTTCAAAACAAATAAAAATAAACTTAAAAAAAATTAAAACAACAACAACAAACCATGAAATGAAAGTGGGCCCAAAATGGCACCACTTAGACCGAATCCCCAAACTGGGGCTTCATAGATAATCTACTTGCAGTTGCAACTTCACCCAGAAATGGAGCCTTAGTCCTAACCTTAACCAGTAGGTCAGGAATTTTCCTATCAGAGCCAAAGTGTGGCGGACCACGCCGGCCCTCTCCATCACACCCTCATCTTCTGCCCACCCCGAAAGGAAGATGAGGTGATCCACATAATAAGATTTCCTGCTCTTCCCTCTCAGGGAGAGCTATCTTGCCCGGAGAATCCTTTCCTTTTACCAGTAACTTTATCGTCCCATACTTACTCTCTAAGAGTGTTGCATGTTGTACAACTCCTCCGAGCTCCCCTCTGCTAGCTAGATGGGATGCTGCCCAATTCATGAATCATTTAATAAAGCCAATTCAAATGTACTCGGTGAAATTTGTTTTTTAACAACCTCAAGGGTAATTCAGAAACTCCCCAATATTAAAAGATATTAATCATAGATTTCAACTAGTTAAGAATCCTTTAAAAATATATTTTAATATAAAATATTTTAATAAGCAAACATTTCAATAATCCACAAAGTAGAGCTAATGTTCCAGTTAAACTAGATGCTGAAAACCGAAGGGGGTAACACATGCAACAACGCCAATATTTTCATTAAATGTATTTCTGTCTCTCTATACCGACAATACTATTAACTATAGAGCTTTCGTGGTCATTTATTGGAAGAGTGTCCTGCCTTAATTTAAGAGAATTCAAATATGCTAAAATTACTTAAAGATGAAAGCTAATTAGCAACTTTTGAAATCCTGTTTTCATTCAAACGCCTACCAAAAAATAACCAACAACCTTAAAATTGTTAACTTTTTAAAAATCTTTATTTATTTTTGAGAGAGAGACAGCATGTGAGCAGGGGAAGAGCAGAGAGAGAGGGAGACACAGAATCCGAAGCAGGCTCCAGGCTCTGAGCTGTCAGCAGAGAGCCTGACGTGGGGCTCGAGCTCACGAACTGTGAGATCATGACCTGAGCTGAAATAGGACACTCAGCCGACTGAGCCACCCAGGTGCCCCGAAACTGTTAACTTTTTTTTAATGTTCCAAGGATTTCAAAGGTGTAGCAGAGCAAATTTTGCCACCCTAAGATGTCTCTTTGGCATACCGATTATTATTTTTTAAGCTTATTTATTTATTTTGAGAGAGACAGAAAGCAAGAGGGGGAGAGGCAGAGAGGGGGGCAAACGAACGATCTGAAACAGGTTCTGTGCTGACAGCAGGGGCTCAAACTCAGGAACTTCGAGATCATGACCTGGCCAAAGTCAGATGCTTAACCAACTGAGCCACCCAGGCACCCCGGCATACTGATTATTTTAAGCTAGTTATTTTTAAGAAGCTGTGGACACATAAGGAACTTTGCAAACCAACTAGAAGTTACCTTTTTGTAAGAGATATTTAAAGGAATAAGGGAAATATCCATTTGTAAGTGTGTCTCCCTCAGTAGCAGAGAGAAGGGAATGATTAAATCTCTAGAAAACTTCATCTGTAGAGAATGCATGGACTGAAATCTGCATAACAACCTTACTCTTTTTCGAAGTGCTTTCCCTGGTAACCTTTCAAATGGAAAAGTTGCAGTCACAGCTTTATTCTGGAGGAAGACTGGAGTCAGCTACTGTACAAGTTAAGATTAGTGGTTCCACAGAACTTTGATTAATTTATAGGCTGCCGCCCCTGGGCTCACTTCTGCTTCTAATTTTGGAGTCTTTATGAAGTTCCCTTGGAAAACTTTCTCTTTAGAATCCTAGATTTTGCTCGTATCTGGAATGTGGGCTCCTTAATTCGAATTTCATTGCCACCTGAATCTATATGCTACACATCATTCTCAAATCCATTCCTGTTGTGGTTCCTTCGACATCTCCCCTGCCTTCCACACACTATGGACTTTCCCCCCATAATTTTCATATGTTTTTTGTCATGTCAATGCAACTTTTTGGTGAGATGGAGGTGAGGTACATGCATATTTATATCAAGCAGCTTGTAAGGTGAATTCGTATTTATGTCAGATGGAATTAGCTATTTAGATTTATCAATATCTTTTAAGATGTTAAATACTGGTCATCTAGTAAAAAGTCCACAGATTTATAGTAAGATATGCAAACATCAGGGCTTTTTTTTTAATGTTTATTTATTTTTGAGAGAGAGAGAGAGAGAGACAGAGTGTGAACAGGGGAGGGGCAGGGAGGGAGGGAGACACAGAATCCGAAGCAGGCCCCAGGCTCCGAGCTGTCAGCACAGAGCCTGACATGAGGCTCGAACTCAGGAACGGCGAGATCATGACTTGAGCCGAAGTTGGAGGCTTAACTGACTGAACTACCCAGGTGCCTCCAAACATCAGGGCTCTTAAAAGTCTAAAAAGTCTAAAATTAACTGATTGAAAGAAATACAAGGATAAAAACTCTGTGTTTCCAATATACTATAGCCATTCCTGGATTCCTGACTCAAGAAATATGTGGCCTTTGGTAAATTATTTCCTCATTTGATAAATGGTATATTGCTATTATTATTTATTTCCTAGAGTTAGGTATCACATGAAAAGTGCTCAGGAAATTTTATTATATTCTCCATATATGTTAGGTGCTATAACAATAATTATTGTAATTACTATTAATCATACTATTGGTTGAAGATTAGCAGATCAATGTATTTAGCACAGTCAGTAGGCAAACTATTTAACAGCATATTTATATGTGCTAAGCACTCTTACAACCAATTAAACATATTAATTGACTTAATTTTCACAATAACCATTGTGAGGTGGGTACTAATACTCTCCATTTTTCAAATGAAGAAATAGAAGGACAGAGAGGTTAAATCATTTTCCCAAGGATAGACACAGATAGTAAAAGTGGGAGAGCTGGGATTCAAACCCAGGTATTTTAGGCCCAGTGTCTAGGACCTAATCACACACCTAACATTCCTATACTCCCGGAAAGAACCAATCACCAAATGTAGTACAAAATCAAAGGGTCTTAATAACATTAGCAATTAAGACAGCTAAGAACATAATAAATAACATTTAAGTATTTGATGGAGAAAATTACCCAAAAAGCTGCAAAATAAGTGACATAAAAGAAACCTGAAGAAATGAAGAAAGATATAGGTGTTAATTTTTACCAAATTTATGTTAAATACAATGCAATTGTAATAGATATTTTGCAAGGGTTTTCAGTAAAATTTCATGAACTTTTATAAAAATCATGTAAGAAAGCAAAGGACCAATAATTGCTAAGAAAATTTTGGGGGGAAAAATGAGGTGGGCAGATTTGTCCTACATGATGACCTACTTTAAGACAATGTGGTATTGAACAGGGAAAGACAGACCAATCAGGACACAATAGAGAGCTCAGAAACAGACCCAAACATATCTGGAAGCAGGGGTACCTGCCCAAAGGGGAGAGAAGATCAAGGAAACAATGAATGTTAATGAGTGGGGGGTGGGGAGAGGGGGCTACCCAGTGAGACTGGAAAGGATGATTAAAAGCCTTCAAATTCCTGTATTATTTTACCTAAAAAGAGTAACAACAAATACAGCATAAAGCAGTGCTAAGATGTGATGAAAGCGAATGATAGATGGTTATGTGCAATATTATTCTTTGTAGACATTTCTACTACTTGAAATATTGCACAACAGTAAAAAAAAGTTTGGAAAGCCTCGGTAAGTACATGACATTTATAGATCAAAAGGCACTGGACAATATTCTCTACCATTTCTTGTAGTTCTCTGAATGCTAGAAATGGAAAATTATTGTCTTATCATGATCTATCTCAAAACATTTACTATCACACTTCATACTAAAGCACAAAAGGAATTCCCTTCAAATTGGAGGGAAAAAGGACATCCACTTTGCAACTACTGTATAGTATTATTCTGAAAGCTCTAGCACATGTAGTGGCAGTGAACATGTAAAAGAAATATTTATTATGAAGAGAAACATATTAGTTGCAGGTAGAATTAAATATCTAGCAAATACAGGGGAATACTGGAAGTTGTTGTACAGAGAGAAGCTCAGCAAAAGTGCTGAAGGCATGATATATATGAAGAAACCAACGGCATTATAATCTTTCAGCACTACCTTAAATGTGCTAAATTAAATGGAAAAATGCCTTATTTATAAGATTAAGGGAAATGTGAAACACCTGTAAGTTACCTCATCAAGACATATACAAGACCTTTAGGGAACAGCTTGAGCTACTGTAGAATGGGATGGGTCAAAACAGAAAAGAACACATGTGCACATATGATTTTCTTTAAAATATTACAGGTAGGTTGGAAATTGAGTGATTATTTAATTAAAATGTTTGAGTATATTGATCACTATTCTGGAAGGGAAAAAAAATATCTCGCCCTATGTGAAAAGAAGCACCACATAGATGAAAGACCCAAGTAAGTTCATCGAACTTCCTCTGATTATGTTTCTTCTTTTGTCTCAAATGTACACCCTCCACGCACCCACTTTTCATCTGACTCACCCTTAAATATCCATCATTACTTAGGTTAGATATTAATTTCTCCAAGAAGCTCTCCTCGAGCCTTGCTACGCACCCCCAAGACTGGGTTTGACCCCCATCCTGCCTACACATTTCCCTATCTTAAGACTTATCTCCCTAGATTGTAACCATCAGTTCTGTAATCAGAAGTTGTGGAAGGCCAGGCTCCATGGCTTAGTCACCACTACAGCCCTAGTGTGTTTCCACTGGGTGTCTAGATAACTTAGTGCTTCCCCAAGCTCCTTTCTTGCCTCCCCTTTATTGCAGCCCCTCTGCATTCTCTTCTGGCAGTTCCTCACGCTAAGTGCTAAGATTTTCAAGAGGACCTGATAAAGTTCCAGAGCTTGCATCTAAAATGTTCTCAAACAGCTGTTTGCTTGTGGATCTCACCAAAACGCTGGGGTTATGAAAAGGTGGTACATGGGGGCGCTTGGGTGGTTCAGTCGGCTAAGCGTCCGACTTTGGTTCAGGTCATGATCTCACGGTTCATGAGTTTCGAGCCCCACGTCAGGCTCTGTGCTGACAGCTCGGAGCCTGGAGCCTGCTTCGGATTCTGTGTCTCCCTCTCTCTCTGCCTCACCCCTGCTTGTGCGCTGTCTCTCTGTGTCTCTCAAAAATGAATAAATGTTAAAAACAAAACAAAACAAAAAAAGAAAAGGTGCTACATGAAGATATCCCTCTATCGTCTCTCTTTATCCCTTAAAATCTCTTCTGCTCATAGGTTGCATCCACAGTTCTTATTTATTGCTTGACTTCTGGATAGTACTTTTCCCTTAAAAATGACCAGACTAGCAAGTTTCATCCCCCTCCCTACAGTAGTTCAGGGTTTTGTTCTTAGTGGTGACCAGCAGATAACTACAGTGGCATCTTACTTTGTCTTGCCACTCTCCTGTAGTGACCTTTATCTTTAATACCTCATGGATTGTCTTATAAAGGTTTTTCTCATGGAGTAATTTTCACAGAAGTGTGTGCCTTCCCCAGCCCCCACTCTCCCACATCAAGTGTGCTGAGGAGACCCCTGAACTCTGTCATCTAGATGACAGCCTGACCCGACACTTAAGCCTCAGCACCACCATCTTGTTGGAGGTAAAGCAATCATCACACAGCAGCCAGAGTTCTCAAATCTCCCTCACACCCAGACCCCAAAGCCACATGGCTTTGCAGGCAATGAGGCCGACCCCTTCTGCACGACCACCCTTTGATTTCCTTCCCTGCTTCTTGTTCCACCACCACTACCCCAAGGTATCAAAACAGGCCAAATATGGTCTTTTCTCACGCAAGTCCATCTCATAACAGTTCATTCTCCCCAAAGCACAGCAGCTTTAAGTCCTGATACTCCTACTAAACACTTAGGTATTCCAAGGTCTTTAGGTACACATCACCTGTCCCTTTTTCCCAATATTCATGGTTATACAATTGTTGTACCTTCCGGTAACACTAGAGTCATAACTACCTGCTGAAAAACACTGAGCTGGACTTTTCTGATTCTTTATGTGTTTTATGTTGTTTGTTCTGAAGCTGGCACAAATTTGGCCCCTCAGTTGTCATATTGAGATCCTGTCTGTCCATTCTGTCCCCCCTTCCAACACCCAGCCATTCCTTATCCTTTCAACCAGGTACCATCTTGCCATCTCTCAACAAACACAGTACTTTCTGCTGCTTTTGGAGAAATTATACATTACTCTAACATGAATTCTTGCCATTTAATCATATGCTTTTACCTTTCTTTTTGATGATAAACTTCAAGGGACTGTGTTTTAAGAATTTTTCTTCCCTTTCCATGTCTTGTTTAGTGCTTCGCTCATAACAGATGCTGAAGAAAATTGGTTGAATTGAAAATAATTATCTATGGGCTTTTGTTAATACCCCATATTTTAGTTAAATAGACTTACCAGATTAAATAGTTCTACAGTACTAATTTTTTTTTTTTTTTTTACTGCTTTTAATTTTATTCAGGACTGACAAGGAAAAGAGAAGTTCTTGATCTACGCAAATTATATTTTAAAAATCACCTCTAAAAATAACAATCAAAATATTATTTTAACACAAAACAATTTAAATTATTTTAGCTGCAGAAAAACATTAATATTGTAAGGCATAAGAGAAATATGTTAGAAGTGGGTGAGAAAAAGAACAATATAAATTCAGGGTATGCTCACTTAGCAACCTCAAAGAAAGAGCAAGCCTTTCAGAAATCAAAGTGAAATGATAATCACATCTGGTCTTTTTAAAGCTATGCTATATAGCAAAGAACCTAACCAAACACTAAAGAAAACAATATGGTTCCAGAAAAATATGATCTTAATCAAAAGACAATTAAATAGTGTCTTGAAAAGACGTATTCATTTCAGAACTTTTGCAAAGTTGTACATTGTTCTTCCAGATCGCTGGTTTTAAACCACATCAGAATCACATATGAAACTTAGGGAAAAAAATCCACCCCAGAACAACTAAATTATTGTCTTCCACGGGGAGGGGAGGGGAATGTGCGCATGTATTTTTAAATATCTACAGAAGTGATTTTAATTTATACCCCTGTGACAGGGGCAGGGTTTATGGGTCTAAAGCTATGCAGTGTGGGGGGAAGGGGGCTTTTAGGAAAGAGAATACAAACTTAGGGACTAAACCCAACCAAGTGGGGGGTCCTGAAGCTGAACTCTCATTAGCCTGAAGGTAAATCTGCCTCTGTTCCTTTATATTTAGGATGACCTTGACTAGAGCACCTCTTCTAGACTGGCTGTGGTATTACTATATTACTATGTTTTTATTGCCCAAAATAAAAAAATAATAAAATAATTTTCATTGCCAATAATAAAAGTAATGGCCAACACTGTTATTTAAAAACATTTTTTTTAACATTTATTTTTGAGAGAGAGAGCGACAGAGTGTGAGCAGGGGAGGGGCAGAGAGAGAGGGAGGCACAGAATTCGAAGCAGGCCCCAGGCTCTGAGCTGTCAGCACAGAGCCTGACGTGGGGCTCAAACTCACCAACTGCGAGATCGTGACCTGAGCCGAAGTCGGACACTTAACCAACTGAGCCACCCAGGTGCCCCGGCCAACACTGTTATCTCCTGAACATCACTCTCTCACTATGTGCCAGATATACTGCTAATCCCTTCCTATGGATACTTAAACATTCACAGCCCTATGAGGTGAAGCACAACTAATTATCCCTGCTCTCTGAATGTGGAAACTGAGGTTTATTGAAGGAAAATACTGTGTTCAAGGTTAAACAGCTAACTGTTAAGGCTGAGATTTAAACTATTAACTCAATTGCTTAGAGCTAACTATCTGGGATCAAGACGATGGACACTATTTTTCAAACTTAGAATTCTTCTCAGTTACACACCACTGAGTATGGATCCAAAGCTGGACATGTCATTCTGCTAATACTTGCTGTTTTACCTAGTTGGACTGGAAAAGAATAGACAGGTGCATCAAAACAAATGTGTCAATTAAAGTCACTAAGTCAAAGGGCTGTTTTGACATTTTGTTTTAACTTCAACCTCATCACACTTCCTCTTGGCCCAGAAGCCATGTGCCTGCAGTTCAAACAGTATTTCACAAGATGGCTCCCTTGCTATCCTCAGTTGCAACTTACATAATAAAATCCTGCAACACTGTTGTAAAGTTGCAAATCTATAGGAAGTTACATATTTCTTTTTCTTAATTTTTATTTAATATTCATTTTTTGATATTTATTTATTTTGAGTGAGAGAGAGAGTGTGTATGAGCAGAAGAGAGGCAGAGAGTGAGGGAGAGAGAGAATCCCAAGTAGGCTCCGTGCTGTCAGTAAAGAGCCCCATGGGGGACTCAATCCTACGAACCATGAGATCATGACCTGAACCGATAGCAAGAGTCGGACGCTTAACCAACTGAGCCACCGAGGTGCTCCAAAATTTCTCTTTTTTTTTTTAAGTTATTCATCTCTTTTGAGAAGTGGGGAGGGAGGAGCAGAGAGAGAGAGGTAGAGAGAGGCAGAGACTCAAACCCTCAGATCATGACCTAAGCCAAAAGCAAGAGTTGGACGCTTAACTGTCTGAGCCACCCAGGCACCCCACAACTTATATATTTCTTCAGCTGGTGTTTGAACATATTTAAAATCATGAATGTCTGATTAAATTGCTACCAAGCATTTCTTGCTAACAAGATTCTTTTACATAACCTACACAGAAAGCTAAAAGTTGAGAGGAAATTTCCTTTGCAAAAGAATTTTGCCAAGAAATGATAATAATCTACCTTCACATCATTTCCTAACCTCCCCAGGTTTTTCTTTAGTAATTGGAAGTTCGTCCTATCCCCCTTTTCACCCATGCAAAGATGTGCTTGGTGAGATGCAGGAGGATGGAGAGAGCGATGATGCGAGGGGAGAAGAACAAGCACATTTAGTTCTAGAGCTCTGTCCGCCATTCCCTGGTGAGAACAACTCAAAGTGAGGACAACCCAGAAGGGAAACAGTTCATTTCAAAGTTCTTCTCAGTCCCCACATGCCTCTCACAGAGAGGGCATCGAACCGCCTTAGATTTGAGTCTGAGTGTTTTTATTTATTTATTATTTATTTATTTATTTATTTATTTTAATGTTTATTCATTTTTGAGAGACAGAGACAGAGTGCCAGTGGGGGAGGGGAAAGAGAGAGGGAGACACAGAATCCGAAGAGGCTCCAGGCTCTGAGCTGTCGGCACAGAGCACGATGTGGGGCTCGAACTCACGAACTGCGAGCTCATGACCTGAACCGAAGTCAGACGCTTAACTGACTGAGCCGCCCAGGAGTCCTGAGTCTGAGTGCTTTTAAAGATGTGCATTTTTGATAAAACATGACGGCTAAATGCGGGCCAACTATCTGTTCAAGGTGTGATGAAGTGTTTCTATAAATGGCTGCAAATTCTTGTGCTATTTAACTGCCTGTTACCTGATTCTCCCCTTTTCCCAAGAAAGGAAAAAAGTGACCCAACAGCATTAAAAAAAATGAGGAACTACTTCTTAGCAAAAAATATGAATGACTAGCTTTCCCACATTTTGAGAGAGATTATAAGCCAGGAGTCTGAACTTCTATGATAACACATTTCCTGGCAATCATACTTTAAAGGTATTGTTAAAAGAATTTTCCTATAGGAACTTCAGTATAATTTGATGTCATATTACTGACCCTACTTGGCATCAATAAATAAAAACTGTACTATTTATCGGCAAAGATTCTCTCGTTGATCAAAGTCTGTTCAGGCTCTTCTGGGCTCTGTTTTGACTAAACCTTGGGCTCCCTGTATCCTTCCATGTAAAGTCCTGTTCTAGCAAGAATCCTGCTAAGTCAGTATAGACAGAATCCCCCATCCTAAATATCTGATCACCCTCTGTATCTGATCGAGTTCCTTATTCGCCACCACTGCCAAGGTGATATCTGATCACCCGATAGGCCTTCAACAAGAATCCTGAAAGTTGTTTTGGCCCAAATCCTCCTTTACCTTAATGTTTCGTCTCAGTAATTTTCTATCCATGACACCCCTCTCTTCTCCATGGCTGTAAACTCCTGCTTTGCCTTGCTGTATTCAGAGTTGAATCCAATCTCTCTCCCCTACCACAAAAGTCCACTCTAGTGGTTATACCTATCACAATAGTCCTAAAGAAAACTTGCCTCACCTTCTTTTACAAGTGTCATTAAATAATTTTTTAACGCTATAAGTGGTAAAATGATACAACGATACTCATCAAAAGGCCCTAAAAGTAATACTATAGACATTAAATACAACGATAGAATTCATCTATCATCAAAAGGCCCTAAAAGTAATACAATAGACATTAAATTAAAATTAATTTTTTTTTGCATTTTAGGAAGTTAGACTTTGTAAGCGTTAATGATCTGAATTGCCAAAACAGCTATGCTATCTTTGGTTTGCCATCATTTTCCTCTAATAAGTCAAACACACTCACTCAAGTTTATTTCCAAGTATACGGAGGTCAGTATAGCACAGTGGTTAAGACTGTAGGCTCTAGAGCCCAATTATCTGGGTTTGAATGCTAGCTTTCCCACTGTATCACTGAGAAAGTTACTAAAAAATTACTAAAATGCCTCAGCTTCCCCATTTATAAAACAGTAATGAATATTATGTGACATAATACACATAAAGGTCTTAGTATGGTGATTGACCCATGGTGGTGAGTAGTCCCAATGAATATAAGCCAGCTAAAATCACTCTCCTGGCCATAAAAAGTCACTTTCATGGCTCAGGTACTGCTGAGTGTCAGCTATTGATAAAAATTATGGTGGCAATGATGGTGATGTTGATGACAATTTTACTTTTTCACTTGAGACGTGTTTAAATTTAGAAGGAGTTGAGCCAACATGGTCTTTTCATGTTCCTCACTTTGCAGATTATGCGGGAGCAAAAACAGTGACTTGCACTGATAAAGTAATCCATGAAACGAAGTGCTCTAAGTTACCGCAGTTCACCATTCACTATCACAGCCAAGCAGGCACTGGCAGCGATCAGAATGTTTCACCCTTCATTAGCAAGTGGTAAACACAATAATAACTGTACCACAGCGTAGACTGCTGTTCTGGTGGGACTACTTTGACTTCTCTCATAGGACTGGTAGACAGTATCTTGTCTGAGATGGTCTATTATTTGTCTAAATTCACAATATAAAGTGCCATGAATTGAGGGGGAAAGGCATCAGAATTTTTTTTTAATGTTTATTTTTTGAGAGAGAGAGAGACAGAACGCGAGTGGAGGAGGGGCAGAGAGAGAGGGGAATACAGAATCAGGAAGCAGGCTCCAGGCTCTGAGCTGTCAGCACAGAGCCCTGTGCGGGGCCCGAACCCACGAACTGTGAGATCATGACCTGAACTGACGTCGGACACTTAGCTAACTGAGCCACCTAGGTGCCCCAAGGCAACAGAAATTTTAAAAATTTTTAAAGTTTATTTATTCTGGGGGAGGGGGGGGGAGGGACAGACAGAAAGGAGAGGGAGAATCCCAAGCAGTCTCCACGCTTTCATCGCAGAGCCCAACGACTCATGAACCGTGAGATCATGACCTGAGCCTAAATCAAGACTCAGGCACTTAACCAACTGAACCACCCAGGCATCTCGGGCATCAGAATTTTTTTCAAGCAAAACTGGAAAATGTAAAAGTTGAAATGACCAGTCGAATTCTAATGGCATCATTACACAAATACAAAACACCGAGGCCAAGGAAATTCAAGTACTGGGGGGTCATTAGGTAGCACAGGTTGGAGACATAAAATGCAAAGTTTTCAAGTGTTGAGTGTGTGTATTTATTATAACTTCACTTGAAATTAGGGTGTAAGGAACTCTGCTTGCTTTGGCTATGACCTTGGGGCAGTGATGCAAAACCCATCAACTACTGCCTACGTCACACAGAAGACAGAATGTGGAAGCCAACCTACCTGAAAGATGCATAATTATCCAGATACTGACCCTGAGTGATGACAGCTGAAGTTGGGCCATTTAGATGAAAGAACACATCACCGAAGTCATTAAGGGGCATTGATTAAAGTCACTCTAAATTCAACAGCCATTGGCATCTTTAAGATCCATCTCTGCTATGAGATTAGTTTCCTGTGCATTCTTTGATTCTGACAAATGAAATTTTCCTCAAACTAATTTATTTGTGCATCT
Organism: Lynx rufus; assembly: GCF_022079265.1. Classification (NCBI taxonomy): domain Eukaryota; kingdom Metazoa; phylum Chordata; class Mammalia; order Carnivora; family Felidae; genus Lynx; species Lynx rufus. The sequence continues at coordinate 35,180,141 of NW_025814829.1, read as the reverse complement.
TATTTTTTTAAAGATACACTGCAAAGAAAACCAAGGATGTACATTTACATATTTGAAAACTATCTTCTCAACATCAAAACACTACGGCCATTTAGCTAAATATCATACAAGGTTTTCTCACACATGGTAAGGATAGATATACTTCACTTAGCTCAATATTTATAAAGTAAAAAGAGGGTTGGAGGGCCGATTTTCTGCAAACTACTTGTAAATTTTCCAAAGGTAACACTGGCATAGCCCCTTCATCTAGAAAGGTGGAGTCTAGAACTAAGCCCTCAACCATCAGGAGGTTCACTTGAAATTTATGGTGAAACATATATACTCTACTTTTTTTCAACATCTGATGCAATATAGGTCAGAGGTTCCAAGTGCCAACACTGTAGCCAGGCTTTGTGGCTTTAAAACCTCACTAATGCCACGTACTCACCGCATGATTTAGGCATGTTATTTAATCTTTCAATGCCTTGCTTTGCCAATCCAAAACTGGGTATCTTTTTTTCAGTTGATTCCCAAAGTAACTTTCTGGAAAAGGTGTTTTAAAACTTATTTATACCAAGGCTCAGAAATGTTAAGTGAAACACATAGAGGCTAATCAAAAGTGGCACAGCCAGTGTTTACACAGAGATCTGTCCGACCTCAAAGTCCTGCCTTACTATGGAAATGAGCTGCCTGCCCTTGGGTACAACCCACCACCCCCTGCCCCACCACAGACACACACACACACACACACACACACACACACACACACACGCACAAATAGATCCCCCTGTTGTATATCTGTTTGAAATTCATAAATTTATTTTAAAGAAAAGATTCCAGAGGGTGGGAGAGGTGATGTGTGGAGGGGATGTGATAACCCACTGTTCTACAACATGCAGCATCCTAACGTCTTAATTTCTTGCACACTCTCATTGGACCTTGAAGTGAAGCATGAGCACAAAAAAAGAGAGATAATTAGGAGAAGTCTTGACTTTGCCCTAAACGTCAACTCTTAATACATTTTTCCCCTTTCTGTAATCTTTTCACAGCTGTGAGGACTACCTGAGGTTAAGTCCTTTTTAGTCTGAATTCAGTCTGGTAGAAAGCCTAACCCTGGAAGGCAATAAGACTGTCTCAAAGACAGCTCAGAACAATAGCTAGAAAAATTCTATATCCTTGTTTCTGCAGCAATTCAGAGTGTATAGATGGAGAATATGGGAGGATATTCCACTCAGGAGAGGGAAGTGGACTGAAATGCAACTATACTTATGTTAGTCTGCTACAAAGCCTGCCCACGTTGAATTAAGGAGAAAGAACTTTTAGGCCCCATCTCCAGTATATGTCCACAGGTTAGAAACACAGATCCAAAGTGAAAGCAAGTAATATAGAAAACTAGAAGAGAAATATCATCTTTAGACTCCTTTAAAATTATACCTCCTACTCCTGGTCTATTTTTTTCCCCACCGCTATATAATTAACATGTAACATGCTGTATAATTTAGTCCCGTGTTAAATCTCTCTCTAGCTTTTTGTCTGTTTGTCTGATGTATTCCAAACATCTAGATACTACTTAATAGTTGCTCAATAAATATTTGCCAAGCGAATGAATGAATGAATAGGAAGAGTGCATTTCTGAAAATGGTGCAGAACCCAGAATATGTTTGGAAACCGCAATAGGAGACAATAAATCATTAGATTATAAATCTGGAGCCTAAAGCCAACAAAAAAAATGAGTTTACTGGCATCTAAAGACAAAATTAAGTAAAGAAAAAGAGATGGGGGAGGATAATATAATATTTAAAGGAAACTGTGCAATTGCAAACTTAAAGTCTGTATTTAAGACAATTAAGGAGAATTGAAATAGTAGGAATTCTAACCATTGCTTAAGCTTACAGAATACAAATGAATTTCCAGATTTACAGAAAAAATAAAGGTAGAAAGAATTTTAAAAGGCACATAGTAGAGAGAGAAAATTGAGAACAAAGAACAGAACAGCACAAAAAATTGTCAGTGTCCGTGATGGTGGAAAAACATAATCATTAGAATAGAATAATCAAAAATAAAATTAAACAAAGGTTAAAAAACCCAACAAAATAAATGAATCCAGTGCAAGATTAAAAGAAAATCTTTAATTAAAAACAGAGGCACTTATGGAAAATAGGTTACCAATAAAGGAAAGAATATCAGGCCAGTATCAAACTTCTGTCTAACAGCAAATGTCAAAGGACGATACAGAAAAATCTTCAGGGTTGTGATGAGGAAAAGTTGTGATTCCAGAATCTGACAAAATGATCTTTCATGCAATAAAGCCATTTGCAAACATGCAAATATTTATTCCACTCCTGTAGCTTCACTGAAAAAATTGTCTCTCTGAGGATTTATATAAGCTAATAATTGTGAGATAAACCCTCCTAATGACAAGGTATTTAAATGATATGCTGAATTCTTTCTCTCACAGTTTAAATGACACATGTTGGATCTCATGCTGGATTATACAACAAGTAGATGACTGGATCACGTTGCCTGGAGAAAGTATACAAAATTGTTCTTTCCACTTTACAAAGGTAAAGCACCACAGCACAACAAGTAGCCATTCCAAATGACAAGTAGATTAAGGAAGGACTTTGTGTATCTTTGAGGTTCATAGTAAAAGATCTGAGGGGCACCTAGGTGGATCAGTCAGTTAAGCATCTGACTCTTGGTTTCAGCTCAGCTCATGATCTCATGGTTTCGTGAGTTTGAGCCCTGTGTCAGGCTGTGTGCTGACACCGCAGAGCCTGCTTGGGATTCTCTCTCTCCCTCTCTCTCTCTGCCTCTCCCCCACTCTCACTGTGTGTCTCTCTCAAAATAAAAAATAAACTCAAAAAATTTTAAAAAAGATCTGAGCCACTGTTTTTAGTTTATTTATTTATTTATTTAAAAGATGAAATTTATTGTCAAATTGGTTTCCATACAACACCCAATGCTCATCCCAACAGGTGCCCTCCTCAATACCCATCACCCACCCCCTATTAGTTTTTAATTTGCAAGACTAATAACCTATCCAATGATAGACATGCCAACCAGCTTAAATTTATAATATCCATAAGGATCATGTTAAATATTTCCAAAAATCAATGATTAGGTATGATATCAACTTATGTCAACTACATCAAGTAAGCACACACTGCAACATGACTATAAAAAGCATAATCGTATCTAGTTACTTTCCTTTTTTATACATTTGTGCATTTTTCTTTTAATCATATACTACTATATATGAGAAAAGACCAATCTATATATGCAATTTGATAGATAAAATAGTCACGATCATGGTTTTTTAAAAATCAAGCATAGCAAAAAGACTATTAAAAAATAGTACTGGATAAAGGAAACGTGAAATCATATACATACATATCTATATATGCACACACAAAGATAGATACAGATATATTATCTACATAGCCATATACACATACAGATATGTTATAGAACACTTAAGTATCCAGTATTGCACTGTTCCTCATGACAAAAAACTAATGACCATTAAAGGGGACAGAGATATGACATATTTAAATGGAATAATATGCAGCTGTTAAAACAATAAAGCAAATCTTCAGGATGTGATGAGAAAAAATTTGCAGGACATATTACACAGAAATAGCAAAGCAGAGAGTGGCTTTCACTTACATAATAAAGGACCGTGTATATATTAATCACACACACACACACACATTTATATGTACACCCAAATGATGTCTAGAATAGTAACGAGAAATGGTAACAGTGGTGGTCTCTGTGTAGATGATGGGGGGAGGGGGCTCAGATGCAGGCAGAAGACTTCGCTGTCACTCATAGTTTTTACACTGCTTGTTTCTCACTTGTTTACTCATGTACCTGTACTCCTGATTTAAATTTTTAAGGAAAGGTATACAGCATTTGACTTTAAGAGAGCACCCCATTAACTATTTTCATGCCCAATGTTGCCACACAAAAGAGTATTATTTCTTCTCTGTATTGACATCGGCAAAACACCTGTCTTGAGTTACCTTGATTTATATCTTTCTTAGATTTATATCTTTTTATCTATGAGTTTTGAATGGCACTTAGCATGGCACGCCTTCAGACTTTCAGCAAACATTTATAAAAGTCAACCAGGAAACACTGCAGAAAGACAAAGAGTTTGTGAAACATGATGTATAATCAGGCCTATGCTATTTTTTCTTTCGATTATTATCCATAGTAAGAGTATCTTTATTATAACAACCTCCTTTCTATTATCATAAATGCACCATTTCCACCCCCTAAGATATCCCCCAAAGAATATATTGACTCCTGTTCCCGGCAGGAAATTTTTTTCCCCCAAGTCTGAATTTCTGAAAGGCAGAAAGTCATGGATTGGGATTGGTCGTTCTCTACTTTTCTAAAATACAGCATTTTTCATCGTGGTTACAGGAAACAACTCAGAATACACAGGAGTTTGGAGGACTGAAAATATCTAACACTATAATATCACTCAGAGCTCAGCAATAGAATACGATTTTCTTATTTTAAGAACTGTAGTTTCACACGGTTTCCTTCTGAGCACTATCCTTAGTTCTCCAAGCGATCATTTAGTGTGCTAGCATCTACATGAGCATATTTTTGCTATGTTTCTAAAATGGATTTTTACCCATATAAATTTGAAGTGCCACAAAATTTTTGAAGTACCACAAAAATTGTATTTTACATCAGTCTGGAAAAAAAAGTAGAAATTATCTAAGCCAATGGCTTTAAACCCTTTCTAGGAGTATGGATACCTTTGAGGACCTGATATACACTGTGGACCCCCTCTCCAGAAAACACGAAGCTTATCCATATGCCTTCTAGAAGTTCATGAGGCTTATTTCAACCTTCATTAGACAGTGAGGGGAAAAACCAGTATATCCTTGAAAAATGATCAATATTTTGTACATGGCAGTTAAACATTGTTAAACATACTATCCTCTGAGTTTTCATAAAATCCTATGAGATAGCAAGCATATTTATTATTATTCACCTATTAGGAAGCCATTTGAATATTCACATGTGAGGAAACTCAGAAAATGATGTGGTCAAAATCACACAGTGAATAAATATTAGAATCAAATCTCAAACCTTGAGCTTCTATTTATGAACTTTATCCTTTTTTCCTTGCCTTACACTCTTTCCTTTAGTCCGAGGTTGGCAAACTTTTTCTGTAAAGGGCCAGATAGTAAATACTTCCAGCTTTGTGGGCCATATGGTCTCTGTTCTAGTACAAAGTAGCCAAAGATAATACTAAAATAAATGGGTGTGGTTGTACTCTAATAACTACATAGCAGGTGGCAGGCTGGATTTTGCCCACGGGCCACAGTTTGCTGACCCCTGCATTATTTTGCCTCTACACCAAAAATAACTCAATCTTTTAATTTATTTTCCTGGATTTAATGTTTTTATCATCATGATTCTGACTTGGTTAAACGATCATTACTAAAATACATGCTAATGGAATCCCTAAATAACATCACCAATAACAGCAGAATTTCTGCCTAAAAGCTAAAATTAGAGTTTTACATATTAATTTTTATGTTCATTTTGAGGTACATATTAATTTTTATGTTCATTTTGAGATCGTTTCATGGATGAAACCACCATGTGGGGGCGTCGTTTGCGAACACAATCTCTAATAATTCAACAGGAGCCAATATTACATATGAAAAATAAAAATTCCATTGCAGTGCTGGCATTAAGGGAGACATAGTTTGGAAAAGCAAAATGTAAAATATACTTTCTGTCAACGTTTAGTTTGTTGGAATATCAAGTAACCTTTAAGAAGGGGTATTCAGTGAATGTATTTGTTTATAGCATTTATTAAGACTATCACTAAATATCTGGGTTCTTCTGAGCACAGGGCAGGATTGCATTTCCCCACTTACGGTCTTGAAGTTGGTTTGGCCCCCATGTCATGTGAGTGAAGACAGTGTGTGCACTTACTGAAGCTCCATGAGCCAGTGTGCAGGTTCCCATGCACGGTTTCCCATGCTCTGGTCCCTATGCCAAAGTGACCAGGAAAGGCCACAGAAACACCCGAAGTCTCTGAGCTAGAACAGTGGGCAGGGCCCTACTATTAATCCACACTGAAGATACAGTGTGAATAAAAAATAAACTTTTATTTTGTAAATCCACCAAGATGTGGGGATTGTTTGTTACAGGAAATAACTTAGCATATCCTAACTAATATAAAGGCATACATTTAACAAAATCATATAGCAAACAGATTTACACAAATGTTAATCTTTATTATACTCAGCTAATAGTAATACCTCAAGGTTACATTATATACTATTTCAGTGATCACACTGTGGATTATCTATAGGTCACTTAAATAACCAATCAGCTCATTTCATTAAACCAAAATACACGTTAACTGCATGAAGAAACTAGTCAAATCTGGCACTTAGCATTGTGATAATAACTGGTTTGAGCAAACCCTAATAAATTATATGAAGGCAAACACGGTATGTATTATAAGAGTGAAAATGGGTGCATTCAAGGTGTAAGAAAAATGTATTTCTTTCTATGTTGACCTTAGTAATATAAATAAATGTGCAAAAAATAATATTGGCTTATTTTAATAATAAGGTAATAAAAATTACTCTAATAAAATCAGCTTACTCTAATATACTGTCATTCAGGATGTAAACTATTTTCACGTACATAATCTTATTTAACCTTCACAATAGCTCTGCGAGAAATACTAGCCCCACTGACAAACAAGAATATTAAGGATAATAGAACAGCGACTAGATCGATAATACAACCCTAGCTAGTGGCACAAAAACCTGGACTTAGATTTTCTGCAGTGAAATCTGATGTCCCTTCTATTGGATCATTCCTTTAAAAAAGAGGGAGAAATATGTTCATCCTAAACTATACTATGTGAGTAAAACTAATGGAAGTGTCTGCATAAGTATGCCCAGCACATTATTTAGCTGTGATACAATGTATATTAGGAGATCATGCCCAGATCTATTATTTTTTTTAACTTAAAACACAGCTCCCATTATCTACAAACGCCCCTGAAATTACCTATGAAAACACACATTCTTTGAACCAGCAATTTGGGCAGCTTATGACTTTCATACCCCTCCTTTCCTTTTTTTCTTCTCTTGCCGCTTGCCCTTGGAAATTTTACGCTTTGATAGCATAGGGGGGGAGCCTAAGCGCATTAAGGGACAGGTGAAACACATCAGCGAAATTTGCCCATGTATTTGTTGCTTTTGTTTTGATAATAAAATTGAAGGTGGAAGAGGCTGAAGATTTGTAATTAATGTGCATTTTTGGATGACCTGTGACTTTCAATTGTTCCTATTATCAGTGTTTCCCCCACCCCCATGGGATGTCAGAACCAAGAGTTGGCTGCGTGAAATTCCAATTTCCAGTTAGAATTAGTCACATGTACATTGTACTTCATATCCACCCAAACCACCATACTTGCACACGAACCTCATTTGGCACAGGTACGTCTTTTGTAAACATCATGCTACATTTACAGCACCGCTTAAATAACAATGCCAATTTTCCAAGAGTAAGTTTGCACAAGTCTAAAGAATTTCACACACACAAAAAGGATTGGGAAGCAAACAAATATGTAGCATAATTACTAGCTGAAAGGAGACAGGTCCAGACAAAAGTTATTATCAAATGAATTATTTGAGGCAGTTACAAAAAGCATTTTTTTTTTTTTTTTGATAATCATCTCACCTAGTTTTAATCCCATTCAGAGCAGTGCTTGGATATTTGGTGGTCAGTCAGATGCTCTACAAAATCGATAACCCATGGTAAACCATGCTCCATGTCAGGGATTGAGAAGGGGGAGAAGGCAAGAAAAAAATGGATTCTGTATCTCAGGGCATGGACTTTGTGACAATTGCTTGCTTCCAATTCTGGAGTAATTTCTTGATCACAACATTTGACAGTGATAGCTTTCCAGAAGATTAAAAATAGGTTATTGCAAACTTTTCAAAAGTATGCAGAAACATATAAAAGTGTACTTTTTTCAGAGTACAAGCAGTTCCTCATGTGAACATACCCAAGAAATGAACGACCACTATGCTATTATCATAGCCAGCCCTCCTCTTTCTGGGACCTTCAGTTTCTGTTAAACCTGTACTGTCTTGCTGTGTGTTTTCCTACTACCAAAACCAAACAAAAATGCTGCCTCACTCCCGGGAAGATTATATTCCTAATGTTCCTCAACCTCCTTCCAATCAGCATGGGATTCTAAGAACTAAGGGTTCTGAATTGAACTTCTTTGTGACTGATGTAACAAATGTATGCCCTGAGAAAAGATGACTAATCTATTTCATTATTTCTTTGGAGTCTACAATATATTTATGCAATAATTCTGCTTTATTGCCTATCAAATGTGATTTTGTACTCTGCAAACTTAACTACCATTCAGAAGATACTTTCTCTGAGAAATGCATGTTAACTTGGAAAAGAAATAAACCTATGTGAAGATTTTGAGTGACAGGAACATATGTTAATATCCTGAGATAGGCTCTATTTTCATTAATTTAAGTGGACGGGAGGAGAAACAGAATCAAAGATCCAAAACAATCTCTTAATTTCAACGTCTGTGTTTCAGCTGCACAAGGCCAGAATTACTTACTTTGGAAAAAATACTCATCCACTTTAACAAACTGGCGTAAAGAAAAATGCGATGAGATTGTAGGGTCAGAACTAGAAGTCACCTTGCAAGATTGCCTTTTAAGCTGCCTAAAAACATTTAATTTTGCTTTAAAATGGGTTTCCGAAAACCAATCTGCAATGCTCTGAGGACAGCCGAGAGACTAGTGAAATGCCACAGAATAATGAGCGTACTACATTAATAAGATAACACTCAACACCCAAAGCTTACAACATCATCATCCTCTGGGAGAATGCTCTCTGTCAAATTCTACACCACCGTTTCAAGTCTACTCATTTCCCAGTTTGGATTGCGGCTTCATGAAATCACCAAACTGAACAGAAAGTAGTCTGACAATTTCCCCCTCACTCTTTCAGTTGTAGCTTTCTAGCATATCCGACAGAAACGGTGGACTCCCTGCTAAAGACATGCATAAGGCCTCCCAGTTTACAATATAGCCTCTGTCTTTCCCAGACTGACGTTTCTTTGATTTGGAACCGCTGGTTAAAGTGATTCTAAACCTTTACTTTTTTTTTTTCCGTTTTTTTTTTTTTTTGTTATTATTTGTTGTTGCTCTTTTTCTAATCAATTAGGCATTATGTTAAACAGGTGAAATAGGGGTTCACAGTAAATGTGTGGCCATCGTCGTAACAGCTTCACCAACTGAATCTAGGTAAAAGCGAACTGAAGGCGGTGGGCTGGTTCAAAATACAGGAAAAATAAACATAGAAGCTGCATAACTGATTTCAATCTCTACACTGAAGTGGTAGAAAACAAGAGTCCTTTGTAAATAGGAGAACTGCCACTCCAAGGAAATGTGTTCCATAAGCCTCAACATGATGCTTACAGGATCTTACAGTTGCTAGAGTCCACAGTGGTGCCCTTGTTATTTGCATTCTGACGCTCAGAGATCGTGACTGAGCGATAAGCTTGGGCAGATCCTGGCCCTGGCATTCCGATTTACTTTCCGCTGGGGAAAATCTCATTATATTTGAATGCCTTCAGGTAATAAAATCATCTGACATCTTATTCTAATCTTTAAACCGAACTCAAAGTATTATCCATTGCATCATTTTTGCCAACAGTTTGTCCTAGACCGTAAGTGATTTCTTATTAGCTTTCAAATAACTTGGAAGAGAAAACACGAGTAGTCCCCCTTTGGCACTGTTCTTAGGGATAAGTGTATTTCCATCAGCGAACTTTCTCTCTTTTTTTTTTTTTTTTTTTTAATTTTTTTTTTTCAACGTTTATTTATTTTTGGGACAGAGAGAGACAGAGCATGAACGGGGGAGGGGCAGAGAGAGAGGGAGACACAGAATTGGAAACAGGCTCCAGGCTCTGAGCCATCAGCCCAGAGCCCGTCGCGGGGCTCGAACTCACGGACCGCGAGATCGTGACCTGGCTGAAGTCGGACGCTTAACCGACTGCGCCACCCAGGCGCCCCTCTCTTTTTTTTAAATCACTTATCTGTCGAGGTGGCAGCGAGGAGGACAAAAAGTGGACAGTACACGATTTACCCTCCTCGCCGCCACCTCCTCGGTTCAAGGTGATTTCTTCGTTCACAGGGACTGATGCGACAACCTTCTCTCTGGCCTTCTTGCTTCCCCTCGCACCCTCCAAATGGCAGCTGAGTCACATCATCCCTCTCACGTGCTTAAATCTTTCAGCGGCTCTTCCCACCGGATTCAGAATGTTGCCATGACTTCCTGAGTCCCAGACGTCCTGGCTCCTCTTAATCTCGCTAACCTTGCTTCTTCCTCCACGTCCTGCCACGGGGACTCATCCGTATCCCTTGAACATGCCCACGTCCGTCCCCCTCAGGCTCTCTGCCATTGCCAGCCCTCTCCCTGAACGCATCTTGGCTCTTCCCTACCTAGCTGCCGTCTTCTCATGCTTTGAGGTCACCTGCTCAGAGAGATCTTAAATCAGCCTCCTTCGGAACACCTCCCCCCACGTGCTCCCCCCTCTATCTACTATCACCACACATGAACTTCTTGGGTGGCATTTATTGTCATCAGTAATGGTCTTTTTTTTTTTTTTTTTTTTAATGTCCTGATTGATCATTCGTCTCTTCAGCCCTAATGAGAGCTCCGGGAACGAGTCTACCACCTTGCGTTCCTAGTCTGTCTGAATCAAAGAACAAACAAGCAAAAGTTGAGGGAAGGGCGACTAAAGTGAAGCTTCCGAATAGAACACAATGTATGGATCTTGGCCATTGAAAAAATTCTTTTCACGGGCTAGACTAGCCCTGTCTAGGAGTTGCAAGCCTGCTGCTTAAATATTCATTTCAATACTCAACTTCTGTTAGTCACCAAGGCCTGTTGAATCCTGCAGCTAATTACTTCAACATTTTGTCTTCCTCTCTTCTTGCAACATCAACTCCAACCATCTCAGTGAACCCTCCCATCCCCCTTCTGTGGGTCACTGAGACGGTCTCCTAATTGCTCTCTCAACTGTCAGTCTCCACGCATCCTCTTCTTGACAGATGCACCTTCTAAAGTCACTTGCAACCTGTCACTTCGTTCTCCAAAACAACTACAACCACAAAAAACCCAAAACCAATGGATGTTCTGTCTTATTGTAGTAGGCCCCAAATTCTCAAAACTCAAATTATATTCGGCTGAATTCTTGCCATCTGAACCAGCCAATAATATTAACCGCTACTCCTTTAAACAATTCCTCTACTCTACGCAAATTCTTACTTTTCTATCCGCAAAATAAACCAAGCTCATACCTCTTTGTATTCTTGCTCAGTCGCAGACCTGGGAGGCTATTTCCCCCTCCATCGACCTCAACCAAAACATTTTCTTCAAAGCATAGTTCAAATCCAACTTCTCTAATTAAGCCTTCCGTCCCAGCTCCAGCCCACACGTACTTTCCTTTTGCTCAATCTTACTCCGTTGTTTAAGCCACTGTTGCATATAACATTTGCTTATACAAGACTCATTTCTGTTATTCTTCAGTTATTTCATAAGTGTACATTGTATCTCCCAAGTTGGATTGCAAGCAGGGACTGTATCTTTTATGTCCTGGCAGTGGCAGAAATAGCACTGATTCAACAGGAGCCACTGACATTGACTTGCTGATTTACATGGTTCTGAGGATAAATCCCTTCAACTGCAAACAACAATTCTAGATAACTTGCAATTCCCGAGTAGAACATACTGTTCCCTAGCCCTAATCTCTCCCACACAGACTCCCAGTGCCTATGATGTTCCCCTTCCACCTTCACTCACCTGGAAAACTCCTAATTCTCTTTCCAGTCTCCCCTAAGATAACATTTACTAAGAAAAGACAAGTATCCCTTGTCCCTTCCTTATCCATTTACCTATCCCAGTATCTCTGTAACATGTAGCTCCTAGATGTTCCCATTAAATACTCTTAACCCATAGCATGTGACACACTAGATTATAAATGACTGTTTGTCCACTGGCCTTCCTGACTGGTCTGTGTGCAACTTAGGCTCAGCCGATTTATCTTTTATCTTTATAGCAGCAGAATGATGGTGCTGTATTATTTGTTGAATAAATAAATGAACAAACTAACAAAAAAGTTGGTCATAAAATCTATTAAAAGAGCTAAGAATGAGGGCGCCTGCGTGGCTCAGTGGGTTAAGCATACGACTCTTGACTTAGGCTCAGGTCATGATCTCAACGGTTCATGGGTTTGAGCACAACGTCGGGCTCCGTGCTGATCGTGCAGAGCCTGCTTGGGATTCTTTCTCTCCCTCTCTCTCTGCCCTTCCCCCCCTCAAAATAAATAAATATTTTTTTAAAGAGCTATTAAGAATGTGGTACACTAGGTCAATTTAGCATTATGTAATTTACAGCAAACCACAGTTCAGACCATTTAGAACGCCTATTTGTTATTAAATTCCAAAAATAATTGTTAAGCACCCCCTATGGATCAAGCATTGGGGATGCACAAAAGATGCAAACACAGCAAAATCCCTAACCTCACAGAACTACTTGCATCTTACTAAGTGAGGTGGGGAGGAGTATGGTGTTTGCTCTGCCTCGTAAAGCACACAAATGCTCTCAGTAGAAGGTTCCTTTCTGCAAGGATGCTGACGCTGAGATGATGCCGGCTTGGACCAAAATGGCGGCAGTTTGAACGGTGAGTAGCAGTTTAACTGTGGATGTGCTCTGAGGTAAGAGGCAACAGAACTAACTGATGACCGGAAGTGAGGTTTGAGAACAGCGAAGAATGGACTGGAGCCTGTGCAACTGTGGAATGGAATTTGTGCAGGGTTTGGAAGCATATGAATTGGGAGAGTAGGTAGATAATATGAAGAGAAACTGTAAAATTAGGCCTTAAGTTTTAATAATCTGTTTTGTATCATTAAACTTCCCTTGGGCATATTTCCAATGATAATAACAGTCCCTTTGGCTTCTTAGGCAAATTGATAACACCAAATAGACGCATCTTGGACAACTGTAGCTAACACAGCTCCATCAAGCACTGCCTGTTCCAGGCACCGTGTAAAAGCCCCTGTAATTTATTCTACAAAACTGTCTCAAATTCTTTTTTTAAATAACTAATGCAATGCAGCCAGCGCTAGAGGTTACAATGTCTGTGATTGTTAAAAACCACTTCAAAGCTCACATAATTATTGTCATTACAAGGATTAATAATTATACTTTGAATTTTATTGGATGATGACTTAAGTGTCAAAAGGACACGCATAAAGAAGCCAAAATTTTTATCCTGCCCTAGATCATAATCTGTTCTAAGGTCATAGGAGATGACCTTGACCTAGGAGTAAAAGACTATGGAGGAAGTGTGGGTGACCTAGAATGACTTAATCCACCTAAGACTAAAGCCTGAGATAGAACAGTAGAGAATGTGGTCTGTTGTCAGGTAGCTACCTAAACAACCTAAATAATCAGCTACTGTGCTTAATGGCTATAATTTGGGGTAAGGCTGGTAATAATGGTTTATTTTTTCATGTGTTGAAGTATATGTCTGCAAAACTTACTGAATTTGGGATTCAAGATATGAGACTGTTTACAAACATAGGATGCAACAGTAAGTCAGCATAATGACTAAGTCTCTTGCAGAATAATTTAGTGGTGGTCATGAAGAGTTATAACTTGGACTTTTGAGTTTTCATTGGGCAGAAACAAACCACTCTCACTGAGTCTGTGAAGTTTCTTTTCTCTTCTAGACTCTAAGTAGTTTACACAATAAGCAGTTATTTCCATAGTAGAAATGGCCAAGATGTCTAAGCTCTGAGGTTAACCTGTCATTATGGTTAGAAATCCAGGTTGCCATTCTTCCAGATTTTCACAGCCATACCACTTTTGACCTAGCTGCTAGAAACAGAAAAGTAAATATAGTTCCTTGACCTCTCAACAAAGGCAAAAATCAACACGCTCGGGTATTTATTTCACTGGCAAGTGATCCAGCACAAAGAGTCATTATGGTGGATTTGGATAATGACAAGACTCTACAAATTTTTTTTTCCAAAGGAAGATTTTAAGCAAGAGTTCATCCATACATTGTCTCTGTCCTCTTATTTAGGACTCTGATATAAAGTACTGATTTGAAAATCTTATCTACTTCATAATTTATCAATGGCATCACATAATAATATGAAAACTCTTAGAATCGTAATTCACACCCCAAAATCAGACATCAGGCCCATGAGAGGAAATCTCATCACAAGCATATGTCGAAGGGAAGAATTCTTCCACTTAAAATTCCTTCATAACTGGGATGAGTCATTTCCTTCCCTATCTTGAAAATTACGTTTTAAACCCACCTCCTTCCATGTAACAAGACAGCTGTAACCTTTCCTAATCCCCACGGCATGGCAAGCATGGATTTCTCTATGGGGTCTGTATTTATAGCCTCTGGATATTTCTTGGGCACTGAATGACTAACTACCAGAAGAAAAGTCATCTAGATACACCCTCTTTGCTTCCTAGAAAGTGCCGAGTGTATGCACAGTCAAACCCAAAAAGAGACCCTGTTCCACTATGAGGTCCTTTTTAGCATTGTAACAAACAACATGAGTAGAAGGCAAACAGCGAGGGTTTAGACTTTAATTCTTTTTGTAATCTTCATATTTCGGTGTTGGTTTTTTTACACATGTGCACTACTGCAAACACAATATATTTTTAAAAGTCCCTTAAGCAATCATGACACGCAAGCATATAAGAACAGGGATAATCTGTTGAACTATAGAGTTAAAATTTACAAATTGGTAAAAGTCATATCAGATAAGAACTTCATGAAAAGAATGTCAAAACGGTACTCAAACGTTTTCTTTCTACACTAAAGAATCAAAGAGGCAGGGAAATTTAAAACCACTTGTCCCCCCACAAAGTCATCATTTCAAGCCATTTCCTGACATCCCTATCCATTAGTCAAATGACTCAAGCACACTGCTTTTGGGGTTCATATGCATTTTAAACGTAAATTAGTATTCTGGTACGATAACGAATTCATTTCCACCATCCCTTTGTTCAAACTTTTCAACGTTCTTTTCAAAATCCATTTACGAAAATCTAGTTTTCTACATGCTATAGACCAAATTGACCCGCCATAAAAGAAAAATTCAAACATGAAGTTTAGCTCACAAGCTGTACCAAGATTAGAAAACAAGATAAGTTGTCTCCTACCTATAGTTGTTATAACAGTGCCAGCAAAGAAGAAGGAACTTCCCAAATCCCAGTGACTGATTTGATTGGAGGTGTTTCCTAAAGGTATAATCCCTGCATTTATTGCTGCCACTATTTGCTGCAAGTTTAAAAAGAAATTTATCAGTACACATAAATCACACGGAGGCATCAAACAGCACATATTTCACCCTAGTTGACGAATTAGACAAAGAATCCATTTTAAGGCTTGCTTTTTCATTTGGAGTATACAATACAGATTAAGGCTTTCTACTAAAGAATTTAATAAGTTACATGATAAGAAAATTGTATTTGGTATCAAGTGAATGGATCTGTATGGAGCATATCATACTGCACCAATATGCATTTGTATCTCTTCTGATAGCATATTGAGTGACTTATTTGAATCAACTACTATTTTTTTAGGAAGCAACACAGAGCAAAAATATTGCACACTTACAATTTAAATAATATATAAAAGCTTCATCAAAAAGCAGGTTATTTCCAAAGTGCTAATCATTTTGAATGTTTCAGCCAAGCCTGGTTTGTGTATAGCTGTAGAGTGTATATAACAATAAGATGCTTTTTTAAAAAGGCAATAGCAATTCACTATCAAACTTAAGTTACTCCATGTATATCTAGATTCTTAAAATCTCTGCAGATTCTTTATAAATTCGATTACCATCTCATAGCATCACCAAAATATCACCAAAAGCCCCTAGATGACAATCAACAATATTCGTATAGGGACACTAGGATCTGGACACTGCCTTGAGTGGTAAGGAAAGACAGACAGAAAGATGACATTATAATCTCCCAAATCATCAGATGTTGAGCAGAGGATAGGGATATCCAGAAGAACAAAACACAGAAGAGAACATGTTAGGAGAAAATTGTGTAGTAAAAGAGAGACATACGGATTGTAGGAAAAGGTGTTTTCTGCGTATAGTTTTAGAGATCTTTATCATTTAATTTCCAGATTTTAAAATTGGAAGGAGCTTCATTTGATAGACAAGGAAATTAAATACTGAGAGAGGTAAAGTGATTTGTTTAAGCTCAGTCTACTGGCAAGTGGACAAAAACTGCACTGTGAAAACGGAGGGCACTACCCCAGAAAGTTACCGTCAGATGGAAAAGAGCATGTAATCCAGAGCTGAAAATGCAATATAAAATTACATTTGTCTGATTTGTTTTACCTTATAACCTAAAACTTTAGTAGTTCTGTGTAAAGTTAATTAAATGGCAATGCTCTCTTAAAATTTTAAACAATATAGGGACGCCTGGGTGGCTCAGTCAGTTAAGTGTCCGACTTCGGGTCAGGTCATGATCTCATGGTTTGTGGGTTCAAGCCCCGCGTCGGGCTCTGTGCTGACAGCTCAGCGCCTGGAGCCTGCTTCGGATTCTGTGTGTCCCTCTCCCTCTGCCTCTTCCCTATTTGCTCTCTCTCTCTCAAAAATAAGTAAACGTTAAAAAAATTAAAAAAAAATTTTAACAATATATATTTATTATAAAAAATTTATGAAAATACAGAAAGGCATAACAAGAATAATAAAACTTATCCACAATTCCAGACTCCAGAGATAAACACTGTTAATGTATTAAAGTATCTATTCCTGGTGTTTTGCTATACTTTTTATATGGTTGGATTTATGAAATATATGAAACATATACTCTATTTTTACTTAATATTTTTCTATATGTAGTTTTTCTTTGTCATTACCGTATTTACTTAATCACTGCCAGATATGTAGACATATAAGCTGTTCTAAAATTTCTTATTATGAAAAGTGCTGCTCTGAACATATTTATGTATAAATATATTTTTTCATTTCTGAATACTTCATTGGGACAGATTGCTAGAAATAAGTTTGCCACATTAAAAACTATGAATATTTGGGGGCACCTGGGTGGCTCAATTAATTGGTTAAGCATCTGACTCTTGATTTCGGCTCAGGTCATGATCTCACAGTTTGTGAGATGGAGCCCTGCTTCCCGCTCTGTGCTGACACTTCAGAGCCTCCTTGGGACTCTCTCTCTCTCTCTCTCTCTCTGTTTGGCCCTCCCTGGCTCACACGCATGCACGTGCTGTCTCTCTCTCTCTCTCAAAATAAATAAATAAACATTAAAAAAAGATTATGAATATTTTAACGTTCTTGATATATAGTAGCAAGCAGCTGTCCAGGAAGGTTGTTACAATTTACAACTGCACTCCCAACAATTTACAAGTGCTTAGCAATGCTATTACCTCTAATATTAATATTTTATCCTTAGTGAATTGATAAGAATTGTTTACATTTATATATCCTTTACTGTGTGTAAAGGTAAATAACAATGCTTCCTTTATTATCCATTAAATGTACACAAATATAGATAAATGCACATATATGCACACAGCACACAATGAAGCTAATTTTGAACATATTTCCACTGTTTGGATATATATGAAATCTATAAATTAATTAAGGAAACTGAACATTAATGCATAGAGAAACTTCCTATCACAGAACATGGTATGAATCTCCAGTGATTGAGTCCCCTTTAATTTCCTGAAATAAAGTACTTATATATGCTTCACATAGGTCTGTAAGGTTATTCTTAAGTATTTTATGTTTTTTCATTTTAAATTATAACTAGTCATAGCTGCTGAATACACAAATACATATTGCCTATTCTCTGCACTAGTAATTCTCATTTTTTTTTCTCAAAACCACTGTATAGTCTCAAAAGTTATTGAAGGCATCAAGGAGGTTTGTATATATGAGCTATAACTTTTGATATTTACTATATTTATTGGAATTTCTAATTTTCAAAACGTTTTGATTAATTCATGTAAAAATAAAATAAGGCCATTATACATTAACATAAGTAACCTACGTTTATGAAGATTATTATGTTTTCCAAAACAAAAAAAATAGTGAGAAGTGAGGCACTGTTTTGTAACTTATAAATCTCTTTTTTTTTCAATATATGAAGTTTATTGTCAAATTGGTTTCCATACAACACCCAGTGCTCATCCCAAAAGGTGCCCTCCTCGATACCCATCACCCACCCTCCCCTCCCTCCCACCCCCCATCAACCCTCAGTTTGTTCTCAGTTTTTAAGAGTCTTTTATGCTTTGGCTCTCTTCTACTCTAACCTCTTTTTTTTTTTCTTCCCCTCCCCCATGGGTTCCTGTTAAGTTTCTCAGGATCCACATAAGAGTGAAACCATATGGTATCTGTCTTTCTCTGTATGGCTTATTTCACTTAGCATCACACTCTCCAGTTCCATCCATGTTGCTACAAAGGGCCATATTTCATTCTTTCTCATTGCCACATAGTACTCCATTATG
The DNA here is from genome assembly GCF_022079265.1 of Lynx rufus. NCBI lineage: Eukaryota > Metazoa > Chordata > Mammalia > Carnivora > Felidae > Lynx > Lynx rufus. Next base: position 35,161,537 of record NW_025814829.1, on the reverse strand, counting down.
TATATAAACCACAATTTTTTTATCCATTCATCAGTTGATGGACATTCAGGCTCTTTCCATAATTTGGCTATTGTTGAGAGTGCTGCTGTAATTATAAATCTCTTAAATATCCTGCTTGATAGAAAACATTTAGATTCTAATATATGCTTCTGTGTTCAACCTACTGGAGAGCACATCGCATAGCCTCTGGAAAAACTCCACTGTAAACTCATGAGGCAATGAGCGCAGAAAAGGCAAAAACATCTCAGTATTTTCAAAAAAATAGCTTTGACCACATCAAACCTCTGAAAGGGTCTTGGGACCACATCTTGAGAATCTGCTATATACTGAACTCGTATTTTTCTTTTTTTGTCTGATTTTGTTTTCTACCTGGAGAACCAAAGTAAGCAAGCATATAGCTTACAAATAATGGCATTTTATCTCTGCATCTTCCAAAAGTTATGTTTTATTACCTTTCATCTCTTATTACATTGGCCAGCATCTCCAGAGCAATGTTAAATAAAAATAATTGAGAGCAGACTTGTTTGTTTTTTGTCACATAAAAAGTGGTTTTAGTGTTTTATCATTAAATATATTTACTATTGGCAAGGAAATGGTATTTAATTAAATAATTACAAGAGCAGACAAATAAAAGGGACACATAAACAGAACTTAAAAGCCTAAAAATGTCTTTGGAAATATTTTAAGATAGCAATAAACATACAAGGGATGTCCACACAAACATTAGAAGCACAGGCACAATAATCTCTAGCTTTGCAACTCCCAGGAAAACTAATGCTTCCAGTAAAAAAAACAAGGAAAAAGAGGTTGGGATTTAGATAGATTATAACTGCATCCAAAGTATAGTTTTATATTTTAGAGACATTTCGTTAACACATTCATTTATTCAAAAATATTTATCAACTGTTTATGATGCTAGGTAATGGGGAAACAACAGAGAAGTAACAAAAAATAAGGGTGATAAAGTGATAGGTGAAAAAAGATAAAACACGTCTTTAGACTCCACCCTATTAAATAACATTATTTGATTGACTAGATGCAAGCTAATTTTGCCAACAATTGACTTAAAACAGCCTACGTGGTCAGCACCATTATTTTAGCCCATTCTTTTGCTTCTCAATGATGAGGTGCAACATTACCCAGACACTGGGATAACATCCACAAGTTATTTAAATGCAAAGGAAGCAAATGTAGACTCAGAAACAGTAATGCTTGGCAATGTGTGGGTTGTAGATAGTTATCACAGAGCTTGAGATGGAACTGGTGACATGTCAGATCACTCACTATGAGAATGAGTCTACCATGAGGTTCCTAAATTGGAATATTCTTACGATTTTATTTTATGTTTTTGTACAAGGTCTCTTGGTCAACAGCTACAAGAAACTGCATGCCCTTTGACAAGTGTACTGATAGAGATCTAAGAGTCTCTGCAATTTCATCAATTCAGGCCATCAAAGCATTTAACAAATGCCTTCGTTAAAACTGTTTGTGCATGTGCCATATAATGTGACTAAAGTAACAATCATGTCATCAATAATAACTTTTGTGGACAATTGAGTCATGTTGATAAGTTACGAATAAAGTGAATTGTTTAGATGAGAATAAAGGACATTTTGGTCCTATAAATTTAATCCTAACATATTATTACTTGAAGTCTTGATTAAGGAAGGGCTTCCAAACTTAAAATATACAATTAGAAACAGTATAAGATAATCTTGTTTGGATTCACATTTCATTTTTGCTCTTCAGTATATAGACAATCATAGAACGTGCGTTAAGAAAAAGAAGGTGAATACATGGTTCTACTCAAGAATATAAACTGTAACTTCAGAAACAGAGCTCTGAGAGCTTTATACTCACTAAGCTGATAAAGGTGATTACTCATAACAGTTATGATGAAAAATCCGAGTTCCATGACAGCGATGTCTTTAGAACAGAAGTTCACAGAGTTCTACTGTGATTTTGTGCCTACTTGAATTGTAAGACGTTGATATCTCAATGTCATTTGGAGTTTTGGAACCATTTTCAGCTTTGACACCAAACACTGATAGGACACACTTATTTGTAATTGTATGAGACTAACCTCGGAACGCAAGGCAATCATTGACTATCATGAAAATGTTCCCGTGAGCCCAATACCTAGGAACAACTTTTTCATCTGGTAAAAGGTACCTGACTAGCTATTTTGTCATTGAAGGAAATTATGTTGAAAATTAAGTAACCTTTCGTACCCATCAGTAAGTAACCCATCAGTACACCTGATGAATGTACTGTTTTCAGAGTGGGTTATATCATAGATCTTAAAACACAGGTCACACTGGAGGCTCTGATTTCGCTTTTTCCCCCCTTACTCAGATGCTCAGATGTTCATGCTCATCTCAACAATACAGAATGTTCTGAAGGAATGCCTTCTCCAAATTCCTCCTCTGTTAATATTGTAATCATGACTTCATTAAAATACATTTTCATACCTCTAATCCTAAAAGTAAAGTCACATTAAAGTTTTAAATGATGTAAAAATTCTAAACTGCGGGTATCAACTATTAGCTCCCAACTGGGTTATACCAATGATGTCTGTATCATTGACATATCATTGACGTGGCTCAATGACAACTTCTTTTGGCTGGGTATTTAAGACGGACCTCATGTTTTTCTCATATGGAAAAGAACACTATTTCCAATCATTGACATCAGGGGCCAAATCCAGTTATACTTACACTGGCATCTGTATTATTAAACAGTTCCTTAACGAGAAACATAAGTATTATCTTGCCAGATTTCCGTAAGGAACAATTACATATCTTTTTGTGCCACTATTTGCTCGTGGAGGAGCAAGTTTTATTCCGAGAGGGGCCTAGCCTTGAGGAAAAGAATTAAATCACACATTCACAACACCTCATCTGAACACTTCAAGTATGCAAGCAAGATTATTTTGAAAGACTTGAAGAGTCCATAATGAGAAAAGCGAAATAATAATTGATGCTCTCATTGCCAAAGAACTTTGTGAGAAGACATAGCAGTAGGTATCATTACTATGTATTGTTATACCACAAAAATAGTCATCATTCATCAATTATACACCGTGACGTATGAGTACCATTGCCAAAAGCTACAGGATCATTGTTGATCCCATTCTTAATCTTCTGGGTATATGTCAACACCATGATCACCTAATGTCAGATGATGTGAACTGCTTTCAAGGGTCCTGCTGATAAATCCAGAGACTATCTCAAGATGGCCTTTACTCTTACAAGCACATAATTCACATACATCACTGTGGAGCCTAGGCAACCCTGACTGGTATATTTGAATCAATGCAAAGTCACATTTGTTTGTGTATTTCCTAATAGTTTTTTTTTTTTTTTTACAGTTTATACATTTAGAGAGAGACAGAGAGAGACAGAGAAAGACACACAGAGAGAGAGAGGGGGGAGAGAATGAGCTGAGGAGGGGCAGAAAGAGAGGGGGACAGAAGATCCAAAGTGAGCTCTGTGCTGACAGCAGTGAGCCTGATGCAGGGTCCGACCTCACGAACCGTAGGATCATGACGTGAACTGAAGTCGGACGCTTAAAGAACTGAGCCACCCAAGAGCCCCTAAGAGTCCTTTATTTTTTTTAATTTTTTTTTCAACGTTTCTTATTTATTTTTGGGACAGAGAGAGACAGAGCATGAACGGGGGAGGGGCAGAGAGAGAGGGAGACACAGCATCGGAAACAGGCTCCAGGCTCCGAGCCATCAGCCCAGAGCCTGACGCGGGGCTCGAACTCCCGGACCGCGAGATCGTGACCTGGCTGAAGTCGGACGCTTAACCGACTGCGCCACCCAGGCGCCCCCCTAAGAGTTCTTTTAAACTTGATTGGCCATATCTATCTGAAATGTTCTTTACAGGTATAATTTGCACAAGAAGCTTCTCCTCTGATGTCAGTGACATGTGGTAGTCTTTAATCACTGGGACTGCTTCTTGGACATATCAAATTAGGTTCAACTGAAAGGGAGCATCATAGATCTTGAGTGTAAACTTACATACAGAAGAATCCCATGCTACGTCCTTTGTATTACTGGGAAAAATGCCCAGAAACTATGGGCAGAAAATGCTTCTTCACTTTTTTGTCCTTTCATGGTATTCTGGAAGCTAAAGTAATGACACTGGCTTCCTTGCATGAGATAATATTTCTGTCAGAGTACCACTTGGGACCATTGACAGTCCAGCGAGGGAGGAAACAACTTCTTGAAAACCACACTGTATTACCATATTGATCCACAAGACTATCCTAGTCCAGCGGCAGCTCTCAGCTAATGACAGTACTAGGTTGAACCATATAAAATTGCCAACAGCTGGGGCGCCTGGGTGGCGCAGTCGGTTAAGCGTCCGACTTCAGCCAGGTCACGATCTCGTGGTCCGTGAGTTCGAGCCCCGCGTCAGGCTCTGGGCTGATGGCTCAGAGCCTGGAGCCTGTTTCCGATTCTGTGTCTCCCTCTCTCTCTGCCCCTCCCCCATTCATGCTCTGTCTCTCTCTGTCCCAAAAATAAATAAAAAATGTTAAAAAAATAAAAAAAAAAAAAATAAAATTGCCAACAGCTAAGCCCTTCTGGGTCTATAAGATGGTAATTTCATATTAGCATACAAGAGAATAGCATGTAATAACATGCTAACTTTCATTTCGGTGGGATATTTATTACTGCAGCATTAAAGCTAATTCCTGGGGCGCCTGGGTGGCGCAGTTGGTTAAGCGTCCGACTTCAGCCAGGTCACGATCTCGCGGTCCGGGAGTTCGAGCCCCGCGTCAGGCTCTGGGCTGATGGCTCGGAGCCTGGAGCCTGTTTCCGATTCTGTGTCTCCCTCTCTCTCTGCCCCTCCCCCGTTCATGCTCTGTCTCTCTCTGTCCCAAAAATAAATAAACGTTGAAAAAAAAAAAAAGCTAATTCCCATAAGCAGGAACTGTGAATATCAAATCAATCTATTACGTTCTTGCTTATAGTTCTATGTGAAGAATATATACATCTTAGATTGATTAAAACCCTGTATGGCTGAGAATACTGTTTTGAGAAAACATGGGCCAACTGATGAATTCTTATTGGGGATTCCAGTTGTGTCCAACTTTTGCATATATCTGAAAAGGCAGGAGTTTTATCTAATAGTTAAGATGTTTATATTTTGTAAAAGGACATTTAGATATTCATCATTTGCTATCAAATATTGCATATAGTATACATTCTAGCCTCCAATTTGATAAAGGAACTTGAGACACATTACATGAAATTTAGTTTTTCAGAAATTCTGTAGTTATGCAGAGATAAAACTTTTGTTTTAGCTAGGAAAAGTAGAGGAATCTACATAAATCCCTGAAAGAATGAGAAATTCCAAAATTACATTCCACAGTTAAATAAACTGTTATATACAAGTATTGACAAAGGTTAGATTTTTAAACTAGCATCGATAATCTTTTTCCTTTGAGAAAATATATTACTGATTTCTGTGGAGAAAGAAAATGGAGTAGTACATTTGCATATTTTATACAGAACACAGGTGATTAAACCATTCTAAATTTAGAGCCTGGTAAAGAAGCAAGTTTTCAAGGTTTCTCCAGTGTATATCTTTTAAGTAAGAAAGGTAATGCTATGATGTTTTTAATCTACTATTCTTGCTGGATACAATTTGAATCAGAATACATTTCATGTTTTTTTTTTTAATTTTTTTTTTCAACGTTTATTTATGTTTGGGACAGAGAGAGACAGAGCATGAACGGGGGAGGGGCAGAGAGAGAGGGAGACACAGAATCGGAAACAGGCTCCAGGCTCCGAGCCATCAGCCCAGAGCCTGACGCGGGGCTCGAACTCCCGGACCGCGAGATCGTGACCTGGCTGAAGTCGGACGCTTAACCGACTACGCCACCCAGGCGCCCCAACATGTTTTTTTTTTAAAAGGCTTTAAAAATCTTTGAATGTATTTCCATGTAATCCATTACCTATGTTTAATCGCACATTAATTAGAAACTTTTTTTTTTAATTATTTTTTTTTAATTTTAGGGCGAGAGAGAGAGCGTGAGTCAGGGGGAGGGGCAGAAGGAAAGCGAGAGAATCTTAAGCAGGTTCCACGCTCAGCGTGGAGCAACCTGGACCCTGGAGTCATGACCTGAGCCAAAATCCAGAGTCAGACACTCACCTGACTGAGCCACGCAGGCATCCCCAATTAGAAACTCCTTATAAAGAAGCATCCTTTTTTTAAAAAAACAAAAAACTTAATTCTTTCTTTTTTTTTTTTTTAAAGCAAGCTCTACATTAAATGTGGGGCTTGAACTCACAACCCTGAGATCAAGAGTTGCGCGCTCTACCAACTGAACCAGCCAGGTGCCCCCCAAAACTTAATTCCTATAACCTAGAAAAGGATAGCATTTCCTAAGGGAAGCAGTTTCCGCATACTAGATGTTAGAAAGCACCTTTAAAAATAAACATCTTGCTTACCTTCCCATGTCTTTCCTTCTATTTACAGATTATACCATCGCATGTCAAAGCTATTTTTATACAGACTAATGAAATGTACAGCTTTTTTCTTGCTCTTTTTAAAGTGTAAATTTATTTCCTATTAGCAGGAACAAAAACTTAAAATCCAGAGTAGGAAAGAACAGGGAGTGAGAGATGGATGTCATCAACAGAGCCCAAAGCAAGAGGCATACTTCTTGGTATAAGAGCTGCCTTCCTTGGTTATATCCACTTTGGAATACAATTTTAGTGGTAAAATTAATGTACAAATGACTGGATTTTGGAAAAATAAGAATAAAAAAATCACTCACAGTCCCTAAAACCATTTTTGAACATACATATATATTCAACTTTTGGTTTTGTTAACAATTATCCATTAAATGTGCTTTCAACTATATTCATATCACATAAGATTTCATAAGGCATTTTGAAGCCATTAATACCTTATTTCATAGTCATCAATACCTCACTGAGTAGCTACATGTAAAATAGTTCACATAACCAACCTTCTACTAATGAATACATTTGGATGACTGTATCCAAGTTCAAATGACCATTGGCAAAGTTGTTATAGAGATGATTTATACATCAGACAAGGACGGAACATGAAACACTACAATTCTGTTATTCTTGGAGTCCTGCATGAAATCACACTGTGGTATAGAAAGGATAAAATGTGGTCAAGACCCTGAGTCCTTGCAACTCTGGAGAGCCAGAAAAATACATGTGAAGCAAGCATACTAAAATATGCATTCCCACAGCTATGCGTGCTTCCATATTTTCCTGGATTCCATATTATTTCTAGGGTATATTAATATTCTACCAGAATATTAATCTCTGTCTATCTTTCTGGTCCCTTCCACCTCATCTCAGCATAAGTACAGGCAGTAGAAAAGAGATTAATAAAAGAATAGGACAATATGGAGAAAGAAGGAGGTAGAACAAGAAGTCAGGAAGAAACAAAAGAGCAAGTAGGGGGCAGGGGGCGGGGGGAGATAAAAGATAACAAAGACGAGACAGTTCTAGGAGAATAAGATAGGAACTTAATTCAAGTCATAGTCACTCTGTCTAGGAAGTTCTTTTAAAGGAGGTTGTCCTTAAAATAGGATGCAAGTAGGCAGAAAACTGAGATCAAGAAGGCACAGTATCTAAGACAATATTTTTATACCATTTTGCCTGGGGCATGCCACACTAACCATCATTTATTCATGCGCTGTTTTAAAGGCCCGAAGTTCGAAACTGATGAGAAAAAGAAATAGCCCAAAATGACGCAAAGCGAATTTTACTCTGTCAGTTACGTGGATCCATAGAATTCCCAAATTCAGAGATTCTGATGGCTTTTTCGTAAAACACCACTGATCTCTAATTCAGTTGGTTTTCCAGCACACTTAAGCCCATATTTCCATAACAGATACAAATTTAAACAAAAAAGTACTTTAACCTATATAAAAGTCATCGCAGAGGAAATGGGGAAATTATTCGAGTCTCCACAGAAAAGCAACCCTTTTCTTTATTATAGGTTTCTAAAACAAATGATTTTTTTTCTCGCCTTTTCTGAATTTGTAACTAAAAGATCATAGCAAGGACGGAAAATCTCAGGTTCTGAAAATGCACACACACAGCCAACAAAGTGACCAGCTAAGGAAATTTGTGTTTGAATAAATCAAACTTCCCATTACCAAAATCAGTCATCAGTAAGGGCAAAATATCACATTACTAGCATATTTCAATAATATTCGGATCGGCAGTTCCTCTGTTTCAGCCCCTCCCCATTAAATTTAATGTATTTCTTACTTCAACTGAGCTGACTCACTGCCATTAATAAGTCTAAAAGAAATGACTATGCCTTCAGGTTCCAGGGAAAATTTCTTAATACACTGCAGGTTAGTTTACTAATGACTCGCTAACGTTACACAGAGAAAAGGAAGTCTGGCAAAACTGCTTAATATGTTTATATTTCTTGGCTCAATGTCACAAAATCAAGACAGCAAAAATAGTATATGAATAACTTCCCAAAACGTAGTGATTCATACCCATCCTGTCTGAGCTTCTTAGCTTTCCTCCAAGTTTTCCTCGTATTTCTCAATTACACACCCATACACTCACCAGTCGTAGCAAATACTGAACTGGTTGAAATCCATTTTCTTGGGCGCCTGGGTGGCGCAGTCGGTTAAGCGTCCGACTTCAGCCAGGTCACGATCTCGCGGTCCGTGAGTTCGAGCCCTGCGTCAGGCTCTGGGCTGATGGCTCGGAGCCTGGAGCCTGTTTCCGATTCTGTGTCTCCCTCTCTCTCTGCCCCTCCCCCGTTCATGCTCTGTCTCTCTCTGTCCCAAAAAATAAATAAAAACGTTGAAAAAAAAAATTAAAAAAAAAAAGAAATCCATTTTCTTGAGAAACAGGAACCTGATAGAATGTCTTCTATTTTTCTAAGCCGACTGGAATGATAGAGCTACCCTTTGACACCTGTCCAGTAGTTATTGCACAAAAATGCAATTAAACTCTTCCCTCGGGCACCTCTCAGACTGATTTAAGAGTGTCACACACCACAATGATCAGCACTGAAAACGAGCCTGGCATCTTTCCTCATGTTTTCTACATTAGTCATTCACATATGCGGTATTGTTCATCTTCATTCACACAAGGATACCAATCCCAAGAGCAATTCGGAGCACTGGCAACCTTTGAAAGGGAAGATGCTTCAAAATCCACATGATAAGCATGACAGTGGAGGGTCTTCCTTCCTCAAAGATGCCATTGCTAGGGCAGTCTTTAGTGGGGGGTGGGGTCTAATGCCTGGAGGCGTATCAGGTTGGCCCAACATCCTTAGCGATCATCACTTCTCCTGCCCCCAGACTCCTTCCAACCAAGCATGTGTTTATGTTGGTGGAACAAGTATGATAGGTTTAAACTGGGCAGGGAGAGACAGAGAGAGAGAGAGAGAATGAGAGAGAGAGAGAGGGAGAGAAAAGTACATAACATGCAGTCACTGGCAGGTCCAGAGTGCTGGCATCAGGAGATGACTGAATACACCTAAGTGTCACTCAATTTTCATTTTTAATCACCTGCTGTATCTGCTGTGCATCTACTGGGTGTCCTCTAGATAGCTTTGTCTCCTTAAGGAACTATTTGGACTCAGCAGTGCAAGACTGATGTACTTCACCATCTCATAAAATTAACCCTGTGACCATTACCAAATAAATATATATAACTTAACAGGAATCATATATACATATATATACATATACATACATATATACACATATACATACATATGTGCATATACACACATATGTATATACATGTATATATGTATACACACATATATGTATATATGTATTATGCATGTGTGTGTGTGTGTATATATATATATATATATATATATATAATTTACCTTCCACCGAAGCTGAAGCATGGAGAGACTAAACACATCACTAGTTCAAAGTAAGTAAAAATGATAATTAACCTAGAAAACCAGCCTCTCGTCTTGGTGATACAGTTTAGCTGTACTGTGGCTTTGGTCAACTAGCTTTCGACATAGTTATCATTTATAGTATTGTTTTTATGTGAAATCACATGGGACGTCCCAAGCAATAAATACATTCATAAATAAATTTTTAAAGAGAATCCAATCGTCAGTTTGAAGTTGGGGTGAGCATTTTGTTTATTTTATCCCCATGTGTCTAATGTATCCCAAACGGTCCTTAGGCCTTATCCTAAATGTTTACGTCACACACAGCCTCTGTGTCTAGTGTAATGCTAACTGCTCAAGAAGTATTTGTGGTATATTTTGTGCTTACTGATTCCTAAGTACGCAGTGGTTACAATTGTGAACCGATGGGATACAGCACTAACTGTATACTACACGTCACAGTGAAGACAGTAAGTTAACACTTGACACAGCTAATCGCTCCGACCCGGCAGCACGTCTTCACTTGGCCCACAGAACACCACCCTCTCTAGCTTTCTCAGGCTCCCTGAAGGATGTCTCATTCCCTTCACTTTTGAGCCTCTGGTTCTGTTCTCCACCCATCCAACACTCCTAGGTGATTTCATTTAAACTCAAGGCTCTCGATATCGTCAGTATGCTGACACCTCCCAAATGTGTTGTTCATTCTGGACTGCTTCCCTACCTGGGTGTCTAAAAGGCAATTAAATTTTATATTTAAAAAAAAATAATAATAAATAAATAAACATTAAAAAAAATAAAAAGAATAAAACAACAACAACAACAACAACAAAGGCAATTCAAACCGACCATATGCCAGAATGAATTCCCAACTTCCTCCCTGAAACCCGCTCCACCTGAGTTTTCCCTGGGTCATTAATTGGCAGCTTTAGTTTTCCAGTTCTTAGAGCCCAAAACCTATATTTGGAAGGCACCATCCTTGACTTCTTTCCCTCGCACCTCACATCAAATTCCATGAGCTTTAACTTCAAAATATCCCATTTAATCCCATCTCATCACATCCACTGCTTCTACTTCTGTCCTCATATAAGGCCACCACCACCTCCCTCCGGGTTCCAACTTTGTCCACGTACATCTGTTCCTCCCAGGGTAACCACAGCAATGCCTTTAAGTCATAAGTCAGATCATGTACTTGCCCTTTTCTCTACCTGGAATAACTTCCCTCAGTATCCACAAGTCTATTCACAGTCGACTATTTATTGTTTTTCAGGTTGTGCTAAAATACATGAATTCCTTCATGTGCCAATTTAATTGGCCCAGACAGCAATTCTGTAGCATGTAGCCTCTATTACTTTTTGAAAACACTCAGAATTGTTTGAAATTACCTTATATGCTTATTAGTTTACTTATTTTTTGTTCCCATAATTGTAAGAAACTTACTTGAGTTGCTCTTGGCTTTAAAACCCATAACCTCAAGAGAGGAGAGATGATATCAGCAAAATGGTGAAAGAGGAAGCCCCCAGATCCACCTCCTCCAACAGAGATACTGGGTCAACAGTGCACAGACCAATTCCCTTAATGAGAAATCCAGAAATCAGTTAAGAGGCTCCTGGACTCCAAATGAGCACAAAACCAGTCACATCAAAGCTGGGAGGAAAATTCACTCCCCCTAGTTTAGCATGGTGCAACTGTGAGAAAACTCCTAGCCCCCAGCTTCTCCCTGAGTAGGCAAAGAGTTGGATTAAGGGGTTCTGGATTAAGGGGTACTGCTCAAGGGATTGGTTTTTGCCTTGCTATGTCAGAGTACTGATGAAGCCTGGCACCCTCTAGATGCCTAGGGGACAATGACAACACTATGAGCTAGGCGGCTTGCTTCTGCTCCAGAGGACCTACAGTCTGGCAGACATGGGCCAGTAGAGCTTGGCAACCTCTCCCTTAGGGGAAAAGGGAAAAGTGGAGCATGTGTCCAACACTCTGGCTTTTGAAGGGGCTACACAAAGGATTGGTTTATGTCTTGCCCAATTCAGAGCACTGGCTGATGGGATACAGTCTACTCTAAAAACTGCAAGACCACTGAGAATAACAAAACCCTGGGAGGCTTGCAATAGCTCAAGAAAAATTGCAGTACTTCAGACAGACACCAGAGGTAGCAAGAGATTACAAGCTCCTGAAAAAAAACTGGCAAATCCATGTAACTGGGAATTTACATGCACAAGTTCAGAGAAACACATCCACAGAAAAGACATGAGAGGCCTATAGAATCTCAAGGGAGAAAGCTTCTCCCTGTACATAGTCAGATTGTAAAGACTGAGAGAGGTGGCTGTTTTACCAAATGTGTAGATCACAACACAAAATTACAAGGCATATGAAGAAATAGGAAACCACGATTCAAAGGAACAAAATAGATGTCCAGAAATGAACACTGAAGAAACAAAGGTATATGAATTACCTCAAAGAATTCAAAAGAACCATGATAAAGATGTTCAGTGGGTTCAGAAAGCAATGCATGAACAAAATGGGAATATCAACAAAGAGATGGAAAATATAAAAGAAAACTAAACAGAAATTTAGGAGCTGGAGAACACAATAACCCAACTGTAAAATCTCTTACAGGAATTTAACAGCAGACCTGATTGAGCAGAAGAATCAGAGAACTCCAAGGCAAGACATTTGAAATTATCCAGTCAAAGGAACAAAAAGAAAGACAATGAAAAAGAGAGAAGAAAGTTTAAGGGATTTATGGTCTACTATCAAGCTGACTCAAAGTCATACACCCAAAGTTCCAGAAGTAGAAGAGAAAAAGAGGAAAGGAGCTTATCTTAAGACATAATGGCTGAAAACTTCCTAAATCTGTGGAAGAAAATGAACATCCAGGTTCAAGAAGACCGAAAGACTCCAAATAGAATGAATTATAAAAGTCCACACCCAAGGCACATACAATCAAATTGTTAAAAGTCAAAATCAAAGAGACAATTTTGAAAGCAGCAAAACAAAAGTAACTCATTGCATGCAAGGGTGCCCCTGTAAGACTATAAGCATATTTCTCAGCAGAAAACCTGTAGGGCAGAAAAGAATGGGATGATAGGTTCAAAGAAAGAAAAAATTGCCACCCAGGTTTACTATACCTGGTAAAACTGTCCTTCAAAAATGAAACATAAATATTTTCCTGGATAAGCAAAAGCTAATGGAGTTCATGACTCCTCAACCTGCCTTACAAGAAATGCTAAAAGGCATCCTTCAAGTTGAAGTAAAAGGCTGTTAAAGTGCAACAAGAAAGTACATGAAAGTATGAACGTAACTGGTAAAGATAAATAGGTAGACAAATATAGAGTACCATTGAACTGTAATGGTGATGCATAACAGTTTTAATTGTGATATAGAAGTTAAAACATGAGTATACAAAATAACTGTAACTACAAAAATGTGTTCGTGGATACAAAATTAAAAGTCTTATTTGTGACCTCAATAACACAAACTTTGGTGGGGGGAAAAAAGAAGAGTTTGGTATGCAATTGTAGTTAAGTTGTTATCAGCTTAAAATAGAGTGTTGTAACAACAAGATGTTTTATATAAACACAATGGAAACCACAAAGATAATACCTACAGAAAATTTTCAAAAGAAAAGGATAAAGAAGTTAAAAAAAATCATTACACAAAAAACATCAAAAACAAAGAAGATAGCAAGAGAGGAAAAGAGTGATAAAAAAGCTATAAGACCAACAGGATACAATTAACAAAATATTAACAGTAAGTTCTTTCCTATTGGTAATTATCTTAAATGTAGATGGGTTCAAAGATATAGTCAAAAGAGACAGAGGGGCTGAATGGATTTTAAAAAAGATTCAACAATATGCTGTCTATAAGAAACTGCTTTAGGTTTAAGGTGATACACAGACTGAAAATGAAAAAGTAGAAAAAGATTTTCCATTCAAATGGTAGCCAAGGGACAGCATGTATGGCCATACTTATACAAAACAATATAAACTTTAAGTCAAAAACTGTCACAAACAACAAAGAAGGTATTATATAATGATTAAAGGTCCAATTCCCTAGTAAGATGTAACAATATAAATATATATGCACCCAACATCAGAGTGCTCAAATATATCAAGCGACCACTGACAGAACTGAAAGAATAAATAGACAGCAACACCACAATAACAAGAGATATCAATGCCCCACTTTCAATAATGGATTGAATATCCAGACAAAAGATCAATAATGAAACAGAAGACATGAACAACACTATAAACCAAATGGGCCGAACAGACATATGCAGAACCTACCAGTCAACAAAAAATACACACACACAAAAAATAATAATACATGTTTTTCTTAAGTACACACAGAATCTTTTCCAGAACAGATTACATGTTGGGTTCAAAAAAAGTCTTAACAAATTCAAGAAGACCAAAATCATACCAAGTATCTTTTCTGACCAAAATGGAATGAAACTAGAAATCAACACCAGAGGGAAAACTGGATAATTCATAATTATGTGGAACTTAAACAACACACTCCTGGATAACCAATGGGTTGAAGAAGAATCAAAAGGGAAATTAGAAAATGTCCTGAGACAAATGGAATGAAAACAGAGCATAATAAGACATATGAGTTGCAGCAAAAGTAGTACTAGGAGGGAAGTCTATAAGCAGTAAACACCATCATTAAAAAAGAAAGATCTCAAATATTAAGAACCTAACCATACACCTCAAAGAACCAGAAAAAGAACAAACTAAACTAAAAATTAGCAGAAAGAAGGAAATTTTAATAAAGATTACAGCAGAAATAAGTGAAATAGAGAATGAAAAACCATAGCAAAAATAAGAGGTTTTTTTTTTAAGATAAAAGAAATTGACAAATCTTGCTAGACTAAGAAAAACACAAGGAATCTCAAATTAAATAAAATCAGAAATAAAAGAGTGGACATCACAACCAATGCCACAGAAATATAAAGGATTATAAGAAACTACTATGAAAAATTATACCCAGCTAATTGGATAACTTAGAAGAAATAGATAAATTCCTAGAAACAGACAATCTGCCAATACTAAATTATGAAAAAACAAAATATATACATACCTAAACTAGTAAGTAGATTGAATCAGTAATCAAAACCTCCCAACAAAGAAAAGGTCAGGGCCAGAGGATTCACTGATGAATTCTACTAAACATTTAAAGAATTAACACCAATCCTTCTTGGACTCTTTCAGAAAACTGAAAAGGAGGGAACATTTCCAAACTCATTTTACAGAAGCAGCATTACTCTGATACCAAAGCCAGACAGACACTATAAGAAGAAACTACAGTCCAATATCTCTGATGAATGAAGATGCAAACATCTTTGACAAAACACTAGCAAATTGAATTCAACAGCACATTAAAAGGATCATACACCATGACCGAGTGGGATTTATTGCTGAGATGCAAAGACGTTTCAATACATGAAATTTAATCAATATGATACACTGCATTAACAGAACAAAGGATAAAAATCACATGATTGTCTCAAGAGAAAGAGAAAAAACATTTGACAAAAGCCAACAACCTCTATGATAAAAATTCTCAGCAAACTAGAAATAGAAGAACATTAGCTCAACAAAGTAAAGGCCATATATGAAAGTCCACTCCTAACATCATCCCCAATAATGAAAAACTGAAAGTTTTTCTTCTAAGATCAGGAACAAGGCAAAAAAAAAACCTCACTCTGACTACTTCTATTCAACAAAGTACTAGAAGTCCTCATGAAAGCAATACAACAAGAAAAGAAATACAAGGCATTCAAATTGGAAAGGAAGAAGTCAAAGTATTTCTGTTCAAATTCCATGATCTTACGTGTAAAAAAACCCAAAAGATTCCACAAAAAACTGCTAGTACTAAGAAATGAATTCAACAAAGCTACAGAATACAAAATCAACATAAGAATCACTGTGTTTCCATACTAACAGTGAACAATCCAAAAGGAGATTAAGGAAACTTTCCCATTTACAATAGCATTAAAGAGAATAAAATACTTAAGAATACATTTAACAAGGTAGTGAATGCTTTGTATAATAAAAACTATTACATTTGCTTAAAGAAATTAAAGAAGACAAATAAGTGGAAAGATATCCTATGTTCATGGATTAGAAGACTTAATATTGTTAAAATGCCCATAATACCCCCAAATATCTACATAGTCAATGCAATCCCCATTAAAATCTAAATAGCATTTTTTTTGCAGGAAAAAAAAAATCCTAAAATTCATATGGAACTACAAAGGACTCCACATAACCCAAACAATCTTGAAAAAGAACAAAGCTGGAGGCCTCACACTTCCTGATTTCAAAACATATCACAAAGCTACACTAATCAAAACAGTTTGAAACTGGCAAAACAAGTATAGACCAATGTTACAGAACAGAGGCCAGAAATAAACCCATGGTCAAATGAGCTCCAACAAGAGTGTCAAGACTATAAATGGGGAAAGGACAGTCTCTTTGGCAAATAGTGTTGGGAAAACTGAGCATCCACATAGAAGATAATAAAATTGGACCTTTATCTTACATCATACATGAAAATCAGCTCAAAATGGATTAAGGACTTAAGTGTAAGATCTGAAACTATAAAACTACTGGAAGAAAATATAGTAGAAAAGCTTCATGCCACTGGTCTTGGCAATGATTTCTGGGAAATGTTGCTAAAACCACAGGCAACACAGGCACCTGGGTGGCTCAGTCGGTTGAGCATCCTACTTTGGCTCAGGTCATGATTTTGCGGTTCATGAGTTTGAGCCCCACGTTGGGCTCTGTGCTCACAGCTCAGAGCCTGGAGCCTACTTCGGATTCTGCATCTCCCTCTCCCTCTGCCCCACACCTGCTTGTGTTCTGTCTCTTTCTGTCTCTCAAAAATGAATAAACATTAAAAAAATTTTAAAAAACCCCACAAGCAACAAAGAAAAAATAGACAAGTGGCACTTCATCAAATTAAAAAGCTTCTGCATAGCAAAGGAAATAATCCATGGAGTGAAAAGTCAACTGCTGAATGGGAGAAAATATCTGCAAACCATATGTTGGGAAAAGGCCAATATCCAAAATATATAAGGAATTCCTACAACTCAATAGCAAAAAACCCCAAATAACCTGATTAAAAAGAAATGAGCAAAGGACTTGATTAGACATTTATCTGAAGATGATATAAAAATGTCCAACAGGTATATGAAAATTGCTCAACATCACTAATAGTCAGGCAAATGCAAATAAAAACTACAATATCACCTCACATCTCATAAGGTGGCCATAATAAAAACAAACAAAAAAAACCCCAAACAAACAAACAAACACCCAGAACTTAAGTGTCAGCAATGACTTGGAGGAATTGAAACTGGGGACTATTGGTAGGAATCTAAAATGAGCAGCTGCTATAGAAAATACAAGGATGTTCCTCAAAAATTAAAAATAGAACTAGCTTCTGGTCCAACCATCCCACTTCCAAATATCTATCCAAAACCACAGAAAACAGAATCTCAAAGAAATATTTGCAATACCATGTTCATTACAGAATTATTCACAATAGTTAAGACGTAGAAAGAATCGAAATGTCCATCAGTGGACCAATGGGTAAAGAAAATGTGGAATATACAGACAATGGAATATTATTCAGTCTTAAAAAAAGAAGGAAATCCTGTTACATGTTATAACTTGGATGAAGCTTTGAGGACATCATGCTACATGAAATAAACCAGTCACAACAGGACAAAGACTTAATGATTCCACTCACATGAGTTATCTAAAGTAGTCAAATTCATAGAAGCAGATAGGAGAATGGTACCTTCCAGGGGTGGGAGGCGGCAGGATGGGGAAATGTGGATTTGCTGTCCAACGTGTGTAGAGTTTCAGTTAAGGAAGATGAAAAAGTTTCAGAAATATGCTGTACAGCATTGTGCTTATAGTTAACAATATTTTATTGTATACTTAAACATTTGTGAGCAAGGTAGATCTCATGTGTTATTTACCACAATAAAAGAATAAAATAAAAGATAAAGTCCTTGACATAGGAGAATAGTTTTAAAAGACTGGTACACCCATAAAATAGCATTACTACAAAGTCTTTCAAAAAGATTCCATAAATCTATAGTTAAATAGAGAGCTATATATTTATAACAGATTGCAAAGTAAGACATTAAGGATATAAAATACATATCATAAAATACAATTTTGAGAGGGAAAGAACCCATAGTCTAGCACAGTGCTAGCTACACAATAGTAAGATTTCAATCAATATTCACTTAATGGGTGGAATTCATGGAAGTTTCATTCATTTATCAGACAAAGTTTAAAAAGCCAAATTCTAAGTTGTCTTGTTTCTTTTTCCTAATGCATTTTGGTTTATCACCCTTTAGCTGAAAAGCTTAATCCTTTTTTAAAAAATCCAGTTATAACTTCATCTGGCAACTTTGGTGACAAGAAACTTCATAAGGACACTACTCACTTTCATTTTCTTTGAGATTCAGGATTTCCCCCAATCCTAAAACTCTGAGATTTTTCACTCATTCATTCAGCATAAAGAGGCAGCATAAGCAATGGTAGCAGGAAAACTGAGATGATAAATACGGAATAATGAGTCACATCTCTGTGGGGACACAGCCTGTATGCAGGCTGCGGCTCTGGAGGGCAAAGAAGAAAACATCTTGATTACTTACTTCAAAATAAAAAATGTTAGAATAGCAGCTCTCATCTTAGAAACATGCTGATATTTACAAGAGCAAGAAAGAAAAAGGAAAAAAGAGACATTGGTGGAAAGGAAAAGTGGTGAACTAGAAGTCGTGGACTAGAAGTGACGGTATTTTTTCTGTCACTAACTAGTGGTACTCTTAGGAAAATAGTTGAATCGTTTATTTTCTTAGTTCTAAAGTGACAGGGTTTGACTAGGTAATATGTACTTGTAGATTTCAGGTTCTAAATTCAATGAATTTCTTCCTTAAAATGTTACATGCAAATAATTCAAAGTATATTATGATAAAATTTTGCTGGCACTTTCTATAGACACTCGTTATAACCTTTCAGATGCAGTTACCAGTATTGCTTTTTCTTTGCATTTTCTTTTAGACTCTAAGACACCCAGGCTAGTTCGGTTTAAAAAAATTTTTTTTAACGTTTATTCATTTTTGAGAGACAGAGAGAGACAGAACAGGAGCAGGGGAGGGGCAGAGAGAGACACAGAATCCGAAGCAGGCTCCAGGCTCTGAGCTGTCAGCACAGAGCCTGACACGGGGCTCGAACCCACAAACTGTGAGATCATGGTCTCAGCCAAAGTCGGATGTTCAACTGACTGAACCATCTAGGTGCCCCCTAGTTTGGTTTATACATGAGATTAACTTTTTTTTTTTTCTTTCTTTGCCCTCAAGAAGAAAGGAGTCTCATTTAGGTCCCTATCAAGAAGGCTACTTGAAGCAATTTAATCCTGCATCAGGAAAGCATCAGAGGGAATAAAACACAAATGCAAACACACAAACATAAACACAAGCTCTCTGTGGATCAAGAAATAATAAGGTTGTAAGGAGCTGAGTAATGGAAAATAAAGCAGAAGCTCCTGTCCTATCAAAAAATACTTTTTGAATAACAGCATAGTACAGCATCCAAGAAAAATATGCCTCAAGAATGATATTGTTATTATAAAATAAGATTATTGACAATTTTAATTAAGCCGAAGTATTTAAAACTAGCCTCATGAAATAGATTTTCAGGCCAGCTCAAGTCAAGAGCCAAATGTCATCATCTGATAAAACATCTTCCAGAAATAAAAAACATTGTGAAGCTTTGGAACTTGTTAACCAGATTTAAAAAAGAAGAAGAAGAAAATCTATATTTATTAAGGACAAAGTAATTATCCAATCATTTACATTAGCATATTAGCTGTAACATGTCCAGATATAACAGTACGGTTGTGGAAGGGTTTAAATAGAAAATAATTTTAAAAAGATAGTAAAATAAACAACAATCTTTTATCCTGAAAGTAGAATTTATTTTAAGAAAATTAAAATAAAATAAATAAAATAAAATAAATCATCTAGCAATTATCTCTGCTCATTAAAATTATCTCCTTCTTAGACACACTGAATTGAATATGTGGTATCAGCTTCAGAACCCTCAACCAGCCACCTCCCCTCTCTCTTTATCTTCTCCAGAAGTACACACATTACCTGGATCACCACCCTTGAGCATCTCTTCCTGAAAGGCGAGAAGAGAGGACAGTCTTCTGGCCCAAACCCTGTCTGTCCCCTCTCAGCCTCTGTCTTTAAAATTCTTTCCAAAATGAACTTTCATTAAAATTTCTCCAACCAATCTTTCTGTTTTTATTTGATTTCTTCCCCCTACCAGGTCACCAGAGTATTCACCTAGGATCATTATGACATACTCTGTTTCCTTCTAAAATTTTCCATTTGTTGATCTCCCACTGCCCGTAAAACCAAGAGCACTTATCAAGGCCTACAAGGTGTTGGCCTGCTTCCCCCACAACACGAATGATGGCCCAACCCCACTGGTGTTTGCACGGGCACCAGAACACACCAAGAATCCTCTCGCCTTTGCACTTGCTGCCTTCTCTTCCTGAAACGCTTCCCTGCCCCCCAAGATCTTCACAGGACTGACCCTCTCTCATTCAGGTTTCATCGTGAATGTCACCTGTCCAAGAGAAAGCGTGTCTGAACACAGCTCTTGTAGAGGAGCACGGCCCCCATCATTCTGTGGCATTAAGCCATTGTTCAGTCTTCAGGACATCTGTATTTTCTGAAATTATCTTGTTGAGGTGTTTCTTTGTTCACTAGCACAGCAGCTCCAAGAAAGCAGGACTCTTGTCAGTCCACACAATCATAATCCGTGTGGATTATGCCCCCTGCTTAGAACAACGCCTTCCAAAACTTATTACATGTTTAACGAATAAATGAATGAATGCATTTTAATTACTTCTTCCTTTAGAGGAACAGACTTTCCCACCAACTGTCTTACCTCAGGTCTCTATAAACACTAATATGCTATCTGAACATGGTACATTAATACAGAAATATTTCTGAATGAGGATTCAGAAAAAGAACTCAGGATGTTCAGTGTGTGGCCAAATGTCCAAAAAAAAAAAAAATCAGATTCAGAAAACTATGCTGCCAATCAATTTTTTTTTCTTGTATGAATGATAAGCTATTTTGACCATGATTAAATGGAACTTTGTCTTACAAAATTTTATTTTGTGACAGCTGGGAATAATCATCTCCACTTCTGTCTTGCATTCAATGAGCGGTGCACGGACCAGGACAAATGGAAAACAGCAGCAGCCTACCTCACTGTCTGAGAAGCAAGAGTAAATCAAATGTGCTGAGAAACCATTACCAACCGCTAGTGCAACAGGAATGTTGGAACCCACCCAGTAGTATTTCAATTCTCTTATGGACTGTTATGCAATTAACACTGTGAATTTTATTTTACCTAAAAGAAGCATGACCACCAAGGCACGCTTTAAAGTCAAGACTAAAAACATTTCTGCCACATTCACTAGCTTTGCTGAAGAAACACCGAGGTCCCGATCATCTGAGGTGTCGCTGTATGAAAATACGCTGTCCATTAAAGATCACAGTTTGTAAGCATTTCCATGGCCATTTTAAGGAAACTAAGGCCTTCCCTGTATTCCCCATGAAAAATAAAATATAAGGACTCTAAATGCTTGTAATAACTCTGCTTCTCCATCCTATTCCACGTAGGTTTGCCCTGCTTGGAAAGCTGTTAGTGAATCCTGACCACACTGTTATCCTGTTGGGAACACACACAGCACCACAGATCCACAGTATGGTGACTCTTGGGTTAACACAAAGTCTCCCTAAGAACTCCCTTTCCAATCTAGAGGAGACGTGACATGTCTCTGCTCTTGGGGTTGACATCAAAATTTCTAAATGGACACAAACCAGTGCCTCTTCCTCCATAAATTTCAGAATCCACTTCCCTGGTACCATTAGCATCACCCAGATGCTGAAAGCGCATCACATGCAAGGAGAGACGAGTTCATTCCATTGTATTTGTCACTTGGATCAAATGTTCCCTAACCGACCTGTAGAGGACCCGAATAACAGTGACAGGAAAGGGGACTTTTTCATTTGCCCAAAAGGAACACCACCTGTTTTAGCAATTCTGAGTTTCTGGTGAATCCCTGTATTCCTCTAAGTGAGTTTTAGCAAAGTAAAAACAGAAGCACAACTGCAGAAAAGGAACTTTACAAGAGTCAAGAAACTATGCTGGGATCCTAAAAATAGAAAATTGAAGGATTAGAGGCTCTTTTCCCTGAAATGTGCATCAATGTAAGCCATGTGATCGTCTGATGGTGCCGATTGACATTCTTCTCCTTTTCCACAGTCCTGACATTCATTGCTTTGCTTATTTCTCAAAGCTCCCTTTACTGCTTCATCACCAGAGAACACATTATACTTCACAAGCATCTGGGAAATTTTGATTCCTTAGATACCCCTCCAAGGAATACATACTTTTTAACTTACCAGTCTGCAAATATTGGCATTTTCACTCAACGTTATTATAGACTGAGGACACACTAATTAGAGCTCTCCTACATACATATAACAAGAAATTCTAAATAAACTGGAGTTTTCTGAGAAAAATGAAAAGCAAAATGAGTGAAAGCAGTAAAGTATACTTCTGAACATATACGCAAGATAACTAATCATAGGGGGGAAATATAGCCATTCTACATAGAGAAAGTACATTTCACCAATCAAACAGCTATTGTCAGGGGGCACATAAGAGTATAAGAAAAATCAGTTCACAAAATGTAAGTAGTCCTAAAAAGATTATTTACTAAAGACATCGAAATCAACTCTTATAAAAATGTTTCGTTACAGATCTTTAAAAAAGGTTTTAACCGTTTTTAAAAATGTAGATACAATAAATATATATTTGAAGGGATAAATGTAAATCTATGTATCTGTTATGTGATGTTTTAATTTAACACTAAAAAGGAAACTATCAAAGTATAGGAATACCACCATGATCTTGAAGACTGTGAAGTGTTCAATGTTCAATTAAATTTTTAAAACCTCACAAGCCTGGGTAAAAAAAGGCATACAAATGAGGCTTGAGATTCATTCAACCTTGTTAAGTGAAAACTAATGGATTTGGGAGAAAATAAACCAGGCTCCCCTTTTCAAACAGTGTTTTCAATAACCTAGAAGAAGCCTCCAGAGTCACTGGGATTCTTTGCCTGAGGACGTCATTCAACAATGCCAACAGAGAAAAAACTAGAAAAGTAACAGAGAGGTAATAGAAATAAAACAGGGGAGAAGAAAAGGAAAAAGAGAGAAAGCAGGGGCGCCTGGGTGGCTCAGTTAAGCGTTCGACCTTAGCTCAAGTCCTGATCTCACAGTTTGTGAGTTTGAGCTCCGCGTTGGGCTCTGACAGCTCAGAGCCTGGAGCCTGTTTCAGATTCTGTGCCTCCCTCTCTCTCTGCCCCTCCCCCACTCATGCTCTCTCTCTCTCTCTCTCTCTCAATCAAAAATAAATAAACATTAAAAAAAAAAAAGAAAGAAAGAATTAAAGCAGAGACCACTCTTGCGCTAAAGTATGACTTGTCCTCTTTGGAACATTGCCCACAGCTCAAATCGACACTTATCAAAGTCTGAACTGAGCAGAAAGCAGTTAAAAAAAAAAAAAAAGGTAAGTAAAATAATCGAGGGGCCACTCTAAGTGTTAAGGAAGAGATTACAAAACAAAACTATTCGAAAGGCAGAGACCTAAGACACACATCATCACAGATTTCAAAGCAGGGGAGCTGCCTGAGAACGAATTCTAAATGTGGTAGGGGATAAAAATGAGAAAGATAATGTCGCTATCTTTAGAAGGGAACCACATGACTTAGTCCATAAAGTTCATCAGGCAAATAAATGGCCTAAAACTTGATAAAGGATGTAATGTTATGAAAGATCACGTGAAAAGTAAAACTTTATTGAGTAGAATGCAAGACACATATCAAGAGAAGGTACACGCTGAAACGCAATGAAATTCAAACAGTGTAGACAATTAAGTTTCTGAATATAAGATCCACGCCAGATTTTTCCTAACGTCATGACGCCTGAGCGTCATCCCTTTTAAAAGCCATCCCTATTAAAGCTGGTTTTGTGGAAGGAACCATGGCACTCTTTGCCAACATCCATCGGTAGCACAGTTAAGAGTAGAGATAGTGAGCTAGTTGAACTACTGTTTACTGTTCTTGATCCAGCTGGGATATTCAAATATTCATAAAAATGAAAAGCAGAGAAACAGCTGGAAGAGATAAAAAATATATATATATCACCTCATTCTCTTACTGATAAGGATATTACCTAAGGTATGTGGGGATTTAAACGATATCTAAAGCCAAGACGTGAAATATTCCCGAAGCATCCCCTACACAAGGATGCGCAAAAAATGGAGCCGGTAAAATGGCCTGCGTACCCGATCCCATGCATGTGAAATTCTGTGTGGAAATACATGTGGGTCTTGGCCACCTCTCGGTGGAGGAATTTTAGATGTTTACTTTTTCCTTTGCACCTTCTTGTATTACCTGGATTTTGTATGAGACACGATTGTTACTTTGTGAATGTCAGAGAGCATGAACCTATGGGCAGGAAGGGGCGGCAAACAGGAGTTTGTTCACTGACAGTAGTACATGGGCGAGTCCTAGGGAAACTGGAAATTGGCAAAGTTTTCTTTAAGACCTCTGTATCTCCCTTGATGCATCATTCCCTCTTGTAATTCTCAAGACTGCATTCCTGAGTAATCTTCTCCACCAAAGCCCAGTCGTTTAAGTGCCTCCTGGATAATCTGCTAAAATAATCCAAACTACAACATTATGACATATACAAGAAGTTGACACATTAGACTATCTGCAGTGCTTTTTCCAGAGATTAATCCAGAGAACAAGAAGGGTAAAGGCACTGATAAGAAAGCCCTTTTCGGAGCTTTCTGGACAAGTTATTGTGTCCATAAATAAAATGATAAAAGGTGACTGTTTGCTTTCCAAAACTGAAGCCCAATATTTAACAAGCCGGATGCTTATACAAACTGGAATGACAGCCACCAAACTATCATGTATAGAATCATGTAGCATCACTCACTACCATATCCAGTCAGCTCTAAACTCTGCTTTTAATATGCCAAACCATCCCATTTGCCTTTAAGAAAGTCATAACCTCCAACACAGACTTCCCCATTTAAACACCTTCAAAAGCTCCCATGCTGAGAGACATCCTTCTTCTTTTTTTTTTTTAAGTTTATTTATTCATTTTGAGAGAGAGAGAGAGAGAGCGCGCGCACACAAGTGGGGGAGAGGCAGAGAGAGCCAGAGAATCCCAAGCAAACTCTGCACGGTCAGATGCAGGACTCAAACTCATGAACTACGAGATCATGATCTGAGCTGAAGTTGGATGCTTACCCAAGTGAGCCACCCAGGTGCCTCTGAGAGATTTCTGAAATGTTTTCTTTAAAGGGTTCCCTAAAGACAAGGAAAAATAAAACCCCAAGGGGTTTGGGGGCACAGGGTGACACAGTTTCCTCAAATGAGAGCTGTTCCTGAAATGTTAGGTTGTAAATCAATAATGGACCTGAATTTTGGATTTTATTCCTTAGAGGACTCTCTACCTGTTGAAGTGTTCCTAGGGTCATACCAGGACCTCTGCTTGGCTCAAACTGTACTCATTCCCCAGGTGATTTCATCCAATGGCTTGACTTGAAAAGCCTTCCGTAAAATGATGACTTCCGAATATGAACCTTCAGCCTGACCCCTCCCCTGGACTCCAAACCCACATTTCCAGCATCATTTTTCCTACACATCCCATTTCCCACTCAGCATCCACTCTTGGATCTCCTCAGAGGCATCTCAAATTTAACATGGCTGTGCTGGCCTGGAATCTGCCTAAGCTGTTTTGCCGAAGTACCTGCACAGAACTGTCCCCAGCGTGTGAGACATGCTGACCAAGAGTGTTGCTTTCCAACCGTGGCTTGAGTAGCTTCTGGGGGTTAGGACCAGCTTGTCGGCATTATTTGTTGGTAATGGCGTGACGGATGATTTGCACCTTGGTGAGACTCTTGAAAAGTTCTGCCACTGAGGCTGGCTACCCAGCAAGAAAACACCTTTGTGAACAGCAGGGATATGATCAGCTGAGACCTGGTTCCAAGGTATTCCGTGCACATACTGGTGGCTCTTGACCGAAGTATGCCCTGGCCTGGCAGAGGGAGGCCTTGGCTGTGATACAACCTTTGCCTACGGTGCCCATCCTTGCTGTTGTTACATTTCATCACTTTCCTGCCTTGGAGATCTAGAAGTCCTATTATTTGGGTCCTGAGAATCTTTTCAATAACCAACCCTGTCTAACTGACATGGTCAGTGCAATGTCCAACCCTAAACGCCTGACATCATCCCCTAACCAGCTCCTCCTGCACTTTTTCTCACGGGAACTGTATTCTTTTAGATCCGTAGGACAAAACTTTTGGTGTTTTCTTTGACTCCTCACCCTTGCACTGTAAGTCTTCTCCATTGGTAAAATCCATTGGCTCTCTTCAAGTGTCTCCAGGATCTGACCATATCTCATGGCCCCCTGCTACCACGTTGGTTCAATTCAAGCTCCCCCCTCATCTATCACAAGGGTTATTACAACAGCCAAATAACAGCTCCTTCTGTTTCTGTCCACGGCCTCCAGCAATCTCTTCTCAACTCAGCAGGCAGAGTGATCCTGGGGAAACAAGCCAGAGCAGGACACTCATGTGCGCCAAAAAGCCAACTCCATATTGTAACTTACAAGGCCCTACAGGGCTTGGCCCTCGCTACCTGTCTGATGTCATCTCCTACCACTCCCTCCTAGCATCCTTGCTGTTCCTGTACCTGCCAGGGACACTCTCGAGTCAGGGAGGGCATCTCTACTGCTGATCCCTCTGCCGGAGTGTGGTTCCCCAAACCTGGCTGGTTCCCTCACTCCCTCTACTTAAAAGTCACCATATTAGTGAAGCTTCTCCAGTGACCTTATGTAAAATTAATCACCAATACCACCCAACGTTTCCTAACCTTTTTCGCTGCTTTATTTTTTCTCCTGAGACTTAACACGATCTAACACATCCTCTCCCCTCAGCAGAATGTAACCTCACCAAGGCCAAGAGCTTTCATCTATCTTACTCTCCACTGTACTTCTGTACCTAGGACAACGCACATAGCAGGAATTCAATGAAGTGGTCTTGAATGAATGATTATATAATTGATATAAAACAACGTTTTTGGTTTTGTTTTTATTTTTTTTTTTTTAGTTTTTTTTTCAACGTTTATTTATTTTTGGGACAGAGAGAGACAGAACATGAATGGGGGAGGGGCAGAGAGAGAGGGAGACACAGAATCGGAAACAGGCTCCAGGCTCCGAGCCATCAGCCCAGAGCCCGACGCGGGGCTCGAACTCACGCACCGCAAGATCGTGACCTGGCTGAAGTCGGACGCTTAACTGACTGCGCCACCCAGGCACCCCTGGTTTTGTTTTTAAAGTTCACTGGCATTCTAGGAACATAACCAAGTGTCCCAATGGCACATCCACCCCAGGTGGTGAACAGGCTCAGGATGAAGTCCACCCCCCTGGTACGGTACAGTAGGCCCTGTTGTACCTTGTTAGACTTGCTGAAGCCCCTGCCCCTCAATCTAGATCATTCAGTTACTGGAGCAAATCATGCCCCTTCTGCCTAGAACATTTGCTGATCCCCTTGTCTTCCCCTAGAATCCTCTGATTCCGCACTTAACATCCAGTTTTCCTTCTACCTCTTCTCTGTGTCTTCCCAACTCTAAGTGGTTAATTTCTTCCTCAGTTGTCTAGCTCCAAACTCTAAGCACTTCTACTGTAGCTGTGTTTATAGTGGTCTCCTCCACTTGTCTTTGGAGGGAGCGCCTTAAGAGAAACTATGTTTTTTTCCATCATTTTACTTGCCCCATACCTAGCACGAAGGTCAACACATGCTCAAAAAATGCTACTGAATGAAGGAGTAAAAACCAAACTGAGAAGAAAGGAATAGTGCAAAGAAAATATAATCCCCTCAGCAGGAGGGCTTCAAGAGATCTAGGCCTGAGGCTGCCATATGACCTCATGCAAATGTATCAGTTTCTTGGCCCCAAAATAGGCAGAATACCCTCCCTCCCTACCTTGCAGCGGGTGTGTGGCTCACGTGAGAAAATAAAAGTCAAATCTCCCATGAAGTATTTTTATTATCAGTGTAGAGATCAGAGATTTACCTTGTCTTTTTAATCCCAGAATTGATTCAGCAAACACTTAAATAACTAGGTTGAGGCCAAGGTGTATCTACTGTAACCATGCCTCTACTGGTTTGCCACATTCAAGCAGGAGAAAATCAGGAAGTGCTCTCCAAAAAGAATATTAAAATCCGGGTTATATACGCTCCATTTTTATGTGGAGAGAGAGATAGGTTATATAATATACATTGCTAGGTGCGGAGGACTGTAATTCGATATCCATTACACTCTGATACATAGAATGACAGGAAGCTTTACAGCAAACTTAACGTTTGTTAATTTTTTTAGAGGTAGTAAATACAGGACCTTAGAGCGTAAGCTCTGGAGTCCATCCACTTAGGTTTAAATAACAGTGCACTCCACCACTTTGTACTCTCGGAAAATTAAGCTCCCTCTGCCTCAATGTGCACCTAAGTTAAATACAGATAATAAGTCACTTAGCTCATATCGCTGTTTAAGAGTTAAATGAGACAATACACAGAAAAGGTTAGCACAGTGCCTGGCACACAGTCAGTGCTCATTAAATGTTGGTATCGTTAATGGTATTCGTGGCTTTTAAAACTTCAGAGTGTTTGCTTGTGTTTTTCCGTACTGACACTAACTTAAATGTAACGGATGTTGCAAATCAAAGTGGTCAAAGCACTTCAGCCCAGCAACGATGCCTTTGTCTTGATATCTCTGCACCCTCTTCAATCTTGCCTTGGCGGGCTGATGTCAAGATGGCACTCAGAGGGGATGCGGATGCTGGGACTAGGTAGCAGAAGAAGCAGGTGCTCTGGTGAGCCTTAATTCTCCGTTTTCTTCTCCCCCCTCCCTCCTCTAACCCACCCTCTGATGCAAGCACAGCCTGGTATGAAGTTACCATAGCCCAAGCGGAGGTGTAATTGGTAATCTGGGGCCTGGGGCCAAATTAGTTTAACTGTACCTGACATTGGCCTTACAGCCTGACTACCCATGTCCTCCTCCTTCCTCACTCTTTTCATAAAAGAAATCCAGAATTCCTTCTCTACTAATATGAGGACTGAACTTCTAACTTCTCCAGTTGATCCCCCTCTCAGCACTGAAAAACGCCGAACCCCGAAAGAGCAGAGACTCCTGGGAATAACAGCAGATCAAGATTCCGAGGACCTGAACACTCATCCTAATAATGGTGTCTGGAGTAAGTCACTGGGACTGCTGTGTGCTAGCTTCCTTGTCCTTCATGCTGTGACAGCACTGTCTAACATACCTACTCGTGAGGTTTTAAGGGATGATTAAATGGGAAAATAGATGTGGGAAAGACCCATGGACACTTACGAGGATCGTATGAATGAGATGTAATTCTAATATAAGATTACTGGCGGGGCACCTGGGTGGCTCAATGGGTTAAGCATCCGACTTCGGCTCAGGTCGTGATCTTGCAATCTGTGAGTTCGAGCCCCACGTTGGGTTCTGTGCTGACAGCTCAGAGCCTTGAGCCTGCTTTGAATTCTGTCTCCCTCTCTCTCTCTGCCTCTCCCCGGCTCTTGCTCTGTCTCTCTCTCTTAAAAATAAACACTAAAAATTAAAAAAAAAAAGATCACTGGCTTATTTGCCTTTCTCCCTATTTAAACACCGATCTCGATCTCTGAAACCATGCCATTATAAACATCTCTTTTATCAGAAGAAACTTTATTCAAAGAGAATAAAATAATTTATTACATCTATGGGGTTATAAAGATGCACGATATGGCAATAAACAACAGGCAACTTCTGAATAAGCATAAAATACTTGAGATTTTTAAGAGGCAAAAATTCTAATCAGCTGTGAATATTAATAAAGCTAAAATAGATTCCTGTGTGGGGCGGAAAGAAAAAGATTAGGTCATTGTTGAGCTCTGGCTGTATCCCTTCCAAAAACAATATAGCAAAAATGACCAGTCTCCACCTCCAGATTGTCCCCACCTGCCATGCCCTTCAAGTTATTCTCACAGGTATGAATAGATCTAGGTAATATTGAACAGTGGGACCAATTTCAAATCCATACAGCGTTTCCTTCAGCATTGTCCTGAAATTCCAGGCATTTCTTTTCCCAGCTCAAGACCAATCACGCCACTTCAGATGATAAGAACGCAACTATCTGAATCAGAGGCTTCAACCCCATAAAGGGACAGTGGGGGGAGGGGAGGGGCGGGGCTGCGCAACTAAGAACAGCAAACAAACCTAACGCTTTTCGATATCCTGAATGCTGCACAGGGATTATCTCTTCACTGTTCACAGCAACCCTGTTTGATAGATAGACTTCCCTCATTCCAGATGGATCATTTTAGGCTTAGAGAGGAAAATTACTTGTTCAGGATGACACCTCCAGAAAAGTGCTCAATTGGAGTTTAAAACACATCCTATCTGATCCCAACGTTTAGGCTTTTACCCCATGCTACTTCCAAGATAATTTAGAGCTCTTCTTTTAAAATCCTAGGGAAATGGGAATTCTTTTTTTCTTTTTAATGTTTATTTCCTTTTGAGAGAGAGATGGAGAGAGAGAGAGAAAGTGGGGGAGGGGCAGAGAGAGAGGGAGACACAGAATCCAAAGCAGGCTCCAGGCTCTGAGCTGTCAGCACAGAGCCCAATGCAGGGCTTGAACCCATAAGCTGTAAGATCACGACCTGAGGCAGAGTTGGAGGCTTAACTAACTGAGCCACCCAGGGCCCCATCTTTAAGATTATCTGAGTACCTTTTAGAATTCTGTGGCACAAAGACAGAGTGAAGAGAAAGTGATCTCATGTAGGAACAGGTAATGGGGTAGCTGGGACAGTGCTATTAGTTGGCAGGTCCACTGTCAATACCGAAAATATTGCCATCATCTAAAAACAGTACAGGATTCAGTATGCAAGTGTCTGAAGAGCCTTTCCAAAGTGTAAATCAAATAGGTGAGACGCAAAAGTGTCTGAATACAGTAGGAGCTAAATAAGAGTTAGAGGACAGTACCTTTGATAGCTTTCAATGAGACTTGAATAGGAACTTGTATGTGCTTTCTACAAACAGACAGGGGCACGAAGGGCAGAGGTAGCATTTGGGGGTCCATGGCAAAAGGGAAGTAAGAGTGAAAAGGCCTTCGAATAGGAAACTGGATTAAAACCAGTAAGAGTTTCTTCCTTCAATCTACAATTCCAACTCATTCAAATGATGTAAAACCAAATATAAGATGAGGAAAAACATGATTCAGATCATTTCGAGTCCAATTTGACTTACACCAGTTAAGCAGAGTAGGTTCTATAAGAAAATGAATATCTGTACATTGAAAATGTTTGCAACAACCAGTCAGATCTCTCCTTGAAAGAACAGCCTGGGGCTCTCTTCCTTCCCGATTCTTGGTTTGACCAATGAATTGTTTTACAATCTACAGCACAAGGAATCTACGACAACAATACAGCCATTTCCAAGGAGCCTAACTGAAACTTTTAAATCATTCTGCGATTAACTTTTAAAACAAAATATTTTTCCATAAAGACGCTGTCCCGCCATTATAGAGCACGCGTAAATTATTTTTTAAGATGCAAAAACTCCATTTTTCTGTGTAATAGTAAATTGCTTTCAGCTGGGGTTTAGAGAGGCAAGGATCAATCATTTCTCTCTGGGCACCTGAAAAGGCAGTTATCGGAGTGATACTTTGGCTGGGTTAAAGAGGTGAGCTACAGTTTGTTACCCATGAGGGACACCCGTCTCAAGAAGGTCATGCCACAAGCTCATCGTTTGTATCTTATGACGGCCCTGGGCGTGATTAAAGCACTCTTCTGCCTTGGGTTTTCCACTCCTTTGCCACAGCGATGTTCGTCAGTCGGCAATGATAATCTAACCACGAGGGCCCTCGCCAAGGCAGCCCCACGTCCCCCGGGTGTCCACTGGCAGTTCTGACAGGGCACAGGAAGAGAAATCAGGGAGACAGTGGGAGAGAAGGAGCCGCAGGAGAGAAGAAGGAACAGGAGGGAGCAATTAAGGCGAAGCAGAAGAAGACAGAGAAGAAGTAAGACAAGAGGGAAGACGTGCAGGAAGGGGACGGCTAAGCCAGAAGGAAGTCAATGCCGAAGCGAAAGTGGAACAGGGCCCCCCACGGGTGCGCCACTGTGCTACCGGTAGCCTCCTCTTACTGCTACATTTTTCCCCCGGAGAGGAAGCAGGGTAACAACTCCTCTGTGCCGTTATTACCTGGATGAGTTCGTCCAGCTCGGTCGAATTGACACAGGAGTGCTGGGAAATGAATGTCTGCTTCTGGATCACAATGGTGGTCCTCTGTGAAATCTCATGAGGCTGCTCCAATGCTTTGAACACGGTGGCTCCGATGATCAGATAGAGGACAACCACCAGGAAAATCGTGGAGACCGTCTTCCATTTCATAACATTAATGGTCGTGTCACTCTCCACCCGGGAAGCAAGCACTGTGGGTTTCGTGGAAAACGAGAGCCTCGGTTTGGAGTTCTGAGCGGCAGATTTAGGGTCCAGCAAGTCAGGTGCCGCCACTGACAACAACAGAGAGTGAAGGTTAGGTTGGAGAAGGGTACGGGGGTAATGGCTGGGCTTCTTTGGGGGATGAGCAAAGGCGGACTCAACTCCGCTGCTCTCCTGGTGGAAGCTCTGGAACCAACCTGAGTGTTCCTACTGGATTGCTCTGGGACCATACATAAAGGTTCAAGGACAAGGGGCGGGGTCTCAGCTCTCTGCTGCTATTGGGGTTCCAGAGCCAGAGGAAGGAAACAGGAGGTGGACCAAGAAACTTACAAAAAAAAAAAAAAAAAAAAAAAAAAAGGTAAGATGCCTGAGCTCTTCCTCATGAACTTTTAAATTTACATCTGTTCACCGTTGCTAGTCAGCAAAGACTGAACTCCTAAGAGTTGGTGGTACTAAACGATCTCATGAATGCTCATCAAGAAGGTTCACGGACTATTTCTGTTCTCAAGAACTTAACCCTCTGTACCACAAGCAGTTGACATCAAGAACATTCTTTGTTTTTATTTAGAAATTCGTTGTAATAAAGGGATTGTATTATAAGTGAATTTGTGATCCAAACATTGTTGCTCAAAGTAAAACATTAGTCATTTTCTGGTAAAACATGATGGGAAGCAAACCACTCAATTGCCCAATCATTTCTTTGTTGCCTACCCTCTAAAGTGATTCATGATTAAACATTCTCTACATCTTACTTTTCAATCTCTGGCATCTTGAAAAAAAAAAAAACAGAGTATTGCTACCTCTCTGGCACCATCCTAGGTGCTGCTAAGACATGAGAAGTTGCTTCCATGTCAACAGTGAACATTATCCAGAACAAAGAATTTAAAACCTTATCTTACACCTTAGACCCTCTGTACAAAGCGAATTGCCCCATTAGCGTGGATTTATGTGTTCTCTTACAAATTCCCATATACTCTGAGGTGACTCTAAATCCATTTATGATTTATCTCAGCTGCTCAAAAATATCATTAATGGGTTTCTTCTTAGAAAATACAAAGATACTAGATTTTCACTTGCTAAGGAGGGAATAAGCTATCTACTACAGAATGTTTGATTGGAAAGGCAACATTGAACCAAAAGAGTTAATAGAATAGCCAAAAAACAAAACAAAACAAAACAAACCACCAAAACAAAAACCCAAGAACAAAAACCAGGGGGACCTGGAAAAAAAAAACAAAAAACACCGACTCAACCAGAACGATCACTTTAAGAGTCCACAATTGTCATACATAGAAGTAAAATTGCTCTGGTGTCTATAATAAAAGCCTAATCAGAAAGAACACTTTCAGGTAAGTATATGAGAAATCACTGCAGAACTGCACCCAGAGACCCTCACAGGAACCGGAAATTACTTGAGAACGAGAAGAGAATGGAAAGTGTCCGTTTTCACAGGGCTGGGGTCCCTGCCCTCTGGACCACCACTGGTGGTGGGACTACCTGTTTGAGTTCCTAAATCTTCGGCTGCCCTTGACAAAGAAGCTTTGCAAACAAAGCTATTTGAGACACTAGCCCTAAGCAGTGTTGCACAGTGATGGCAGATAAGAGAGGGCGCCTCAAACCAGCAAATCAAACCCCTGAACGACTCTGACTTCGAAGAGATGAAATCAGAGCTCTGACAGAGTAGCTGCACCCATGACTCCAAGTGGAGATTCCACATATATACACGGCTCATTTCGGCAACTTCCTATGGTTCAACCTGCTGTATACAGGTATGAACACGTCTCCCTCCTGATGCGGTCCCCTGCTCAGAATAAGGCCACAAACTAGTAGACACCTTTAACAGAGTTAAATGTAACATTCAACACCTTTATAGCTAGAAAGGCAACTTCACTCAAAATTAGCACTATGTGTTCAATGTTCTAATCAAAAATAACTTTTTTTTAATAGACATGCTGGTAACAGTTAATATCACTGTCACCTGCCGACTAGCTACCCGGTTCCACCTCCAAGCTACTTAGTGTGTCCTGGGTGAAAAATAAAGGTCGTAATCTAAAATTAAGCCATCTTCGGAATCAAAATAACAGAAATCCACATTATCTCTCTGGAGAAAGCTTTCCAAGCCTTTCCTCTCCAATTCTCTGTGCTCTTATATTTCTGGTTTTTCACACCAAAGGTTTCGGGTCGGCAGAACTGGAGAACACCGAGACTTTACCTTGAGGCCCCCAAATCCCAATCCCAAATCCCAACACCACACTAAAACATCATAATTATATGCTTTTGGGGGAAAGAAACAGATATGTTTTTAGAAGATTGTGTGTGTGCATTCAGCTAATACATTTCCTGCTGAAGTTTAATTCTTTGAAGCTATTGCCTTATTTTTTTAATTAGCAGAAATATATATAAATGCACATTTGGCAGACGGAATGGACAGCAATTGGTGAAATACCAAAATAAAAAACAACAGCCTTTCCTCCCCAGCTGACATGGGCAAGGAACCTCTGTGTTTGCATCTCCACGCCGTCTGATGTATGATCGGGCAGGGGTGCTCCTTAGAACAAGGAATCAAAGAGTCGTCCCTTCACACACTGTCATCACCATCGCTACCTCCCTCCTCTGCCACTAGCACATCACAGTCTCCTCTTAATCCAGGTCTCCCATCCTCACACGGGTATGCCTTCTACGCGCCGGGCCCGCGGCTGACGACTCAATAGCAAGAGAAATGAGCTTTTTTTTTTCAGCACCACCGCCTGTCCCACCTCGCAAGGGGCAACAAGTGTGACCAGGGTCACCATGCGTCCTGCCGGTCGGCTGCTCCCAAGGGCTGGCCCTCCTCCTCCTTCGGAAACTCCCTTAAGGTGTCCCAAACCCAGAGCCTAGGCAGATAGATGGCAAAGCCCCAGGCACCAGCGGGAGAGGGGGTGGGGGAGAGGCAGCCCGCGGAGGAGCCGGGGATCGATCTGCCTCCCAGCCGAGATTACGACCCAACACCTTGGACGGGAAACGAAGGTGGAGAACGTCCGCTTGCTGCCAGCGGGGCATTTGCAGCCCTCCCACCAGTCCCGGCTGGGGAGGGAAAGCGCGGGGCGGGGGGTGGTGGTGGTGGTGGTGGTGGGGGTAGGGTTACCCGGGGGTCTCACCTCCT
This sequence comes from Lynx rufus, assembly GCF_022079265.1. Classification (NCBI taxonomy): domain Eukaryota; kingdom Metazoa; phylum Chordata; class Mammalia; order Carnivora; family Felidae; genus Lynx; species Lynx rufus. The sequence continues at coordinate 35,125,819 of NW_025814829.1, read as the reverse complement.
GCTCTATAGCTGGGTCTCTCCCGCGAGGCGCTGGGAAGCATGAGGCATGCAGCATTCAAAATGTTTTTTGAAAAAGACGGACTTGAAGCTTTTACAAACACGCCATTGTACTCACTTCTTATTCAGAGTCGGGCTGCGCGCTCCGAGCTGCACGGGCAGGCATTTTCCCCGGCTTTGTTTTACAAGGTGGGGAGAGCGGGGCTGGACGCGGGAGGGGGTGGGGGGGAGCGTGAGAAGAAACGAAATCGCGGGAAGGAGGGGACACCGGCGGGCTGGGCAGAGGGCGAGGCCGAGGCCAAGTTGGGCGCGGGCGCCGCCGCCCCCGCACGCGCCTGCGGCCGGGCCCGGGTCACCCGGAGAGCGCGGGCGACCCGGGTCCCGCGCCGGCCGGCAGCCGCCGCCGCCGCCGCCGCCGCGCGCTCCGCCCGGGCTTCCGCGCTGGCCGGTCCCCGGCGAGGCGCGGCGCGGGGGCGGTCGGAGCAGCCCGTGCGGCCGTGCGCCCCGGCGTCTTTGTGCGCGAGCCTCGCTCTGCCCCTCTTCGCATGTCTTTGTGTGTCTCCCCCGGCAAAGCCCTCGGGCCCCGGGGGGCGGGGGGTGTGGCACGGGCTCGGCGCGCCGGGCGCCCTCCCGCCCGCGGCTCGGCCGCCCTCCGCCGCTCTCCCTTCCAGGCTCGCGGCTCTCGTCCCTCGCCCGCTCCTTGGAACTCCCTCCCCCTCGCCTCCTCCCCGCTTCCCACCCCCCCCCCATCTCCCCCGCCTGGGCTCGCCTCTCCGCACCCCCTCCTAGCCCAACCCTCGCCGCCGTCGCCCCTGCCTCCTCGCCTAGGGGCAGTGCCCTGGGGCTCGGCTCACCTGCTGCCTCTTCTCCTCGCAGCCCCTTCCACTATACTGCCCCCTCCCTACATCCCCATTCTCACTCTCCATCTTCTTCCAGAGGGGGGTGAGGGGTGTGGGATTGAGCTCTGGGGCGCGGGTCCCAGGACCCCTGCACGTGGACATCCTCCGCTCCCCTTGCTCACCGCCCCCCCCCAGGGTTGTGCAGAGAAGTGCCCCCATTGGCGCCCTGAGACCCCTGGAGTGGGGTCGGTAATGGGCTGCTGGCTCCTTTCAGCCTACGCCTGGGGAAGTGTTGTCGAGTCACCAGCAACCCCCACCCCACCTCCATGGGGGCAGGACCTGGGCGGCGAGCTCTGATCAACAGAAGGTTCCAAACCAGAAAGGATGGGGAACGCACCGGGAGCTAAGGTGAAGAAGACACCTAGGGATGCAGAGGGAATGGAAGAAAAATGGGTAGGCTCTCAGGGCAAGACCCCTTTGCTGGGGAGAGAGGTTGCAGACGTTCTCGGTAGCGCGCGGAGAGGGAGACCCGGGACATCAGTGTGAACCCCCGCGCTCCCTGACACCTCGGCACCTAGATCCCAGCCGGGTGGGTACCAGACCCCGCCCAGACTTCTAGACTGCTGCGCGGGGGCGGCTGAACGCCTGGCTGCAGGGGTGAGGGAACCGAACCCGCAGAGGAGGGGGAGAAGGCGCGCGGAGTACAGGCTGCGGCTGAAATTGGCTAGTCCCCCCACCACACTCGTGATGTAGCGGAACTTCAGTCCGAGTGTAAACTCTTCCTTCTCACTTTCTCTGCGGGAATCCCCCGCTGACCCCCCATCCCCTCCACCGCTGTGTGTGAGAGTTTATCTTCCAGAAGGGCTGCCTGGCCACAGTGGACCATTTCACCAGCTGCAGGGAGTATTTCCTAGTGAAAGCTGTATACGTGAGAAAACAGTCAAAGCTACAGACCTAAGGAGGTCAGGCAGAGCAGAAACACTCCTGATGGTAAAAAGAACGTTGTAAATCTTTTGCAAACCCGTGGCCATCAATGCTTAAAAATGCCAGGTTATTCTTTAAATTCCAGAATAGATTCAGCACCTCGTTCTCCTGTTAAAAATGTCTTCCTTATTAGGAATTCCTTCCTGCTGGAACTGAAACATGTTTTTCTCGACTTCTGCTCTCAATGTAATCGGATGTCCTTTCTGAAATGTGAATCTGATCCTCTCACTTAAAACCTTTTCAAACTCTCTAGGTTACATATAATTTGCTTCCTGATCTGGCTTCTCTTTTTCGTTCCAGACCTTTCTGAGTACAGTCATCTTCCTTCACGTGTCTTCCCCCAGTCCTCTCCCCAACTTTATAGGACTAAGACATTGTATTAGTAGGGTTCTCCAGAGAAACAGAACCAATAGGGCATGAGGGTGTGTGTGTAAAAGATTTATTGTAAGGAGCTGGCTCACACCCTCATGGGGGTGTGAAATCCCCAGGGAAGTTCTGGTAGGCTGGAAACTCCGGCACTAGTTGATGCTCCAGTCTTGAATCTCTTCTTTTCTGGGAAACCTCAGTTTTTGCTCTTAAGACCTTCAGCTGGTCGTATGAGGCCTACCCCACATCATCAAGGGTAATCTTTCCTAAAAGTTAACTGATTGTGGAGTGCAACATCTACAAAATACCTTCACAGCAACACCTAGATTAAGTGTTTGACCAAATAACTGGCTGCTGTTGCCTAGCCAAGTGGACACGTAAAACAAATCTTGAGACATTATCCTTCCCATCTCCCAGTTCTCTGGAAGTGTCTCCTGAATCCTAGCTAGTCAGGTGTCTTACTCTTCGCTTCCCATGCAACTTGGGCTTCTATGTTTGTACTTGTCACATTGTGTTGTGCTACTTCAGACTATACTAGAAGCTCAGTGAGGGCATAAACCGTATCTCTCTGTCCCCCGTAGTATCCACGATAACCAGTGACTGGTGCTAAACAGGTGTTTGATGAACATCTGAATGAAAGTGTGACGGTGGGACGTCATTCTCCTCAGGCATTTGGAGCCAGAGTGGCCAACACAGATAGGACATGAGATGAATTCACCTCCAGAATCCTTTCTGCCCTATTCCAGGCTTTTTGTTCTCCAGATTACGTGATCCCAAACACTTTGACACTTGCTTGTTTGTTTAAATTTTCCCCTTTTGCTTAACAACTTGGGGATTCTTTTTTGTTCCATCTGGGTCTTTTGCCGATTTAACCACCCCTTGTCAGGCACCGGTCCTGGTCAAACTGACTAATGTTCACACAGTGGGAGATTAACTCAGAGTTTACATACTCCTGCATGGTGAGCCTCTTTCCAGGATGCATTGAATGGAGGACTCACCCCCAATCCCAAATACTGAATTGTCCTTTCCTCTCCTTTTCTCTATCGGTGCATCTGTAGCAGTTGCCTTCCATTACCCCCTCACATTATTCTCTCATTAGGCACATATATATGGGGGGGGCACAAATTTACTTTACAGATACGTTAAAATAAGACCAAAAGAAAAAACCCCAAACTGTAACATTAGCAGAAATCACTGCAAGAAGCCTGCCTCAGCCTCACAAATCACCAGTCTCCACACTGACTTGAGCTCTGCTTTCCACTTCGGCCCCTCACGGCCCCCTCAGCCAAACACTCCTACCGCTTGAAGAACCTTCTTGTGCCAAACACACACTCACTGTGTTTGAAGTGAGAGGGGAAAAAAGGAAGAAGAGTAGTTTGTGTCATCGAAGCTGGAGAAACAGGGAAACGGGATGGCTTATCCTAATTTTAGGCCCGCATTTCTTACTACATACAAATCCCATCAAAAGTGTGATAGGCTAGGTGGACTTCATTTCCTTCATGCTGCAGGACTATATAAAACCCCTTAATTTTGCTCCAATGGACAGGAAAACCTGAAATATGTAATGAAAAGGTTGAGCTCCCCAAAATTCTACACTCCCTTCATTGTGGTGCTTTCAGAACTGTTGATCTGCTCCAGCTAACAGTGTGAAATCTACAGGATTTCACTTTTATGTCTATTTTGCTTTTTGACCTTGGCCTACTCATGGTCACACACACACACACACACACACACACACACACACACACGGCATACCACTGTCTCTCCCATAATTCCAAACAGACCTGTAATTTTGGAGTCTAAGTGACCTCTGTGGGCATCCTAACTCTTCCATTTGCGAATCATGTGAGTTTGAGAGAGTCCCCTGATCCCTCTGAACATCAGTTCCCTCATCTACGAAAGAGAGACAATACACTGAAGTCATAATGGATTGCTGTAAGAATTAAAGTGAGACCACATATAGCGCTTTATCATTGTAAGTTCTCAGAAGAACTTTAGTCTCTCCTGTGTGCTTGACCGAACCCTATGAACCAAGGGGTTCCTGGCCAAGCCAGACCACCAGCAAATTCCAACTCTATCGTAACTCTTGCCATTTATTGAATCTTCTGGATAACCTCACTGCATACGTTTGAGATGAGAAAGAATGAATCATATCCATCAGATATTGACTGAATGCCTACAGGGTGCCAAACAGGAGCTCTGTGGATATAGCAAGGTTGCTGCCTTCTGTGAGCTTCCGGTCTAGAGAGGGCAGGTGTTAAACAAACATAAAGTTCTGGTCAATGCAATAAACAGAAGGTAGAGAGGACAATGAGAGTGTCTGAGGTCGGAGGATCAGGGAAGGCCTGTCTAAAGAAGTGACATTACAGTTGGGGCCTGAAGGTGGGGGAGGGGGGAGAGCAGGGGGAGAGAGGGAGAGGCAAACTGTAAGGGAAGAACTGCCTCAGAAGAAGGAGGAACATGTAGAAAAACTATGGAAAGGCAGAAGCGTGGCAATTAGAATTGGGGGAGCTCAAAGAGAGAGGATTGGTGGTAGACAGTGAGTAAGCTGGAGAGGCAGGCAGAGACCAGGCCACATGGCACTTGGATTTTAATTAACAGGACTTTGACAAATTTTCAGCAGAGCACTAACCTCATCAAATGGCATTAAAAAAAAAAAATCACTGTGGTTGCTACATGGAGAACAGACAGAAGGCGAACAAAAATGTAAGCAGGTAGGCAGCGAATTTAGATGTTATTGCTTTAGCCCAGGCGAGAGATTCATGGGGTAGGAGGGAGGGGAGGAGATGAGACGTGGCAGTAGATCAAGAGGGCTCTGGGATCCACTGGAGAGGGGAGTGGATGGTGAGGAAGAAGGTGGACATTTCCCAAGAAGTTCTAGTTCACTACAAACTCGGAGGAGACAACCGTATAGGCTGTACTTCAGCGAAAGGCCCGCCTGATGTGGTCCCTCCGAGGGCACTTACCTCCCCCTCTCACAGCTGCTGTGTTTCCTGTGGGACTCATCCTGATTGTGGGCACGGTGTGTGTCCAATATCGTCATGATTCCTCCACCTCTTAACTGACTCAGGCATGGGCCTGTGACCCACTCAGCCAACGAGACTTTTGCCATTTCTGAGAGAAGAGACTCTCACGCTCTATGGCTGATCTTGAACCCCAAACCTTGGAGGTTATTATTCCAATAAGAGAGGAGAAGGCACCAGGGAATGGAGCCAATACAGAGCAAACAAAACCAAGATGACCAGAAGCAGGTGACAACATTTGATGGATCCTCTAGACCAAACTGCACCATAAGCCACACACATTTTCTTTTTATATAAGCCAGTTTGGGTTGAGATTTCTGACACTAAAAATCGAGAGTCTGAATTGAAACACTGCAATGCAAGGAACTGGAGAAAGTGAGAAATAATTAGCCTATATGGAGGTCTCTAAGTTGACTCTCAATGATTCCTGCCACCTGCTCTTCATGCCCTGTGTTTCACCTTCCCCTTGACTGTGGGCTGCTAATGAATAGAATAGAGTACAAGGGATGGGATGTTCCTTTAAAGATTAGGTTATGAAAAGACCATGCGCTCTCTCTTACTCTCTCTTGGGATCTCTCTCTCTAGTGGAAGCCAGCTGCCATGTGATAAGCCAGTCCCAAGGACAGACCCATGTGAGCCTGGAAGTGGAACTCCTGAGGTCTTCCAACTGCCACGTACGGGGAGCTCAGAAGCAGAAGTTTCCCCAGTCAAGCCATGAGATGACTATAGTCCTAGACAGCACCTGAGTACCGCCTCTCGACAGACCCTGAGCCTGAACCCCTCAAGAAAGTTCCTCTGAGATTCTTGAGCCCCCAAAGCTGTGAGAACGTGAATGTTTCTTGTTTTCAGCGGCGAAGTTTCGGGGTCACTTCCTATGCAGCAACAGATAATAATCCATCTTCGAAGAGTGAAATCCCAAGTAAGCTTATAAAGTGTCAGTCAGGCCTGAAATATGCAAATTACTTTAAGAAGGCAATTCCTCCAAGGCAAAAGCACATTCATCTGAAGCATTCATAACCGTAAAATTAGAATACGTTAATTAGAAGGAAAGTTGGACGTCATCGAAAGGATAGCAAAAGATTGTCTAGAGCAGTGGGTCTCAAACCTGAGCCTCCATCAGAATGTCTCAGAGCGCTTATCAGACACAGATATTGACGCAAATATCAAGTTGCCACGTGATGCTGAAGCTGCTACTCCATGAAACACACTTTGAGAGTCCTGGATGAAAAGCAGGATCGGCGTTCACTCTGCTCTGATAGCTCCCAGTCACAGAGGCCGTTTCTGCAGTGGTAAGAAATTGGGCTAGAGACAAGCCATGGTTTGGCCGACAAATCATGGCAGGCACACATCACCATTCAGTTTCATTCTCAAAGGGGTGCGGTTCAAAAGTTCTTTCCATGTGCAGTGCCACCTACACGTTTTGTGCCATTTGTGGGACAAGAAATGTACTTGTTCGCTCATTCAATTGTTCATTTATTTATTTAGTACCATCTGTGTAACAGGAAGGCATGTTTCTAGCATTCGGGGATACAGTGTAGCGAAGAAGACTCGCCAAATCTTTGTAATCGTGGAGCTAAAATAAGGAAAGAATGACACCAGTAAAACCGTGTCCATGTCTATTCAGCAAAACATCACTGAGCTGCTGAGAGGGTTTCAGATTAAAGTGCTTCACTCTGAAAAGTGAAACGAAAAATATCGCTTTTCCCTATAACTTGGCAAAATTCATCAAAATCAGGACACTCGCTTGGTGAAAAGAAAAGCCACTCTCAAATATGTAACACTCAGCAATATTTTTAATGGATTTGTATATGTGCTTACTTTAAAATAAATACATGTGCACAAACATATGGAGAAAGGTAAGATTTTCTCATGCAAACAAGGTCTCTTTTATAATGGCAATTCTTAGTTCCATATGATTTCTTTTTAGTTTTGAAAATTCATGTGAGTTGAGACACTCATCTTTTGTATATAAACGTCGATCCTTTAATCATGTAGCCACCAGCATTAATTATTAAAAATAAGCTAATATCTACATATAATTTTGCTCAACTAGGAATAAGGTACTGAATAAAGACATTGTGAAGTAAAGAAATCCTTGTAAAATGGTCCTCTGTTACAATAGAATATATTCAGCTTACAAAGAGGAAATTCTGCTCCAGATTTCTTTCCCCTTCCAAAACCGAGTATCGTAAACTATCAGTAGGAAATGAACATTTAGCTGGTATGTATCTAGATTTTAGCACTCTTCACCTCTGGCATCACAGGTAACTCTTCCACCAACAATGAATTCATTAGGTAAGTTTTTTAAGTCTGCCAATATTGGGCAAACTAATTACATCAAATGTGATGCTTTTTATTAAAAGCAGCCATAAATACAGAGAGAACTAGAGCATTTTCAATTTTTCTTGATGGCTTTCATTACCTAATGAATTGTCAGCACATCCAGTACTTTATTTAAAACTTCTTTTTGTTGTGATTATTTGCCAGTCCAGCATTTTGCCTTCGCCTGAGACCACAAATTCTGACAGCAATGAAGAACAAATCCATTTTTTTGTGTGTGAAGAACAAATCAATTCGATCTCTCTTCTAAAATGAAGTCAAAGACATAAAGGTAATAAAAAAAGCAAATAGAGAATGTAATTGGAATCTCCTAAAGGTACTTTTTAATGTGTTCAATGACCAAAGATCTTAATTTCACCGTATGCAGATTTCAAGAATCTAGCTTTCCTTTATACCTTTCTGTGTCTGTGATTAAATGAGCACATACAAGGCTTGCTCATGGCCATCTACTAAGTTGATGGCAGAATTGTATCACCCAGGGTGTGTTTATTGTATAAGAAAGCTATGAAACAAACTAGAATGTGGCTTTTGGTAGAATTGAAAAAAAATTGTTAAGGTATTTGTGTTGATCTCTCCGAATTCCACAAACAGATCAAGGCAGGCTTGCCACACCACCTATCCCCGGGACCTTTCACTCATGGCCTCATCTCCACATTTGTGACCCATTCTCTGCACACTGCAGCCAGATAGATCCTTTAAAAATAAAATCTGCTTAAGTTGAAGCCCTGATGAAAAGCATACACTAGCTTCCAATTGCTTTCAGGACAGAGACCAAAATGTGAAGGGCATCTCCGGGTCCTCAACACCTGTGCCCCTGTGCCCTGTCAATAACAACGGTAACAAGAACAACAGGAATCATAACAATAGGTAACATCTATCAAGGCACACGTGCCAGCCATTCTTTTAAAACCCTTTCATCTATTATCTCATTTAATCCTCATACTAACCGTAAGAGGTAACTACTATTATTACCTTCAGAGAAACTAAAATAACTTCCCCAAAGTAACATAGCCAGTAAGCCAATGCCCATTTCTATATAGGGCCCACCACCAGACACGCAATTTCCTCTCTGTGGGTCAGCCACCAAGCAGATCTCCAGTTTCTGGACTATTCCACCCTCCTCTTTCCTTTAAGACTTCACGCACATCAGATCTTGCAGCCTAGACTGTGCTCACTCGAGTAAATAACTCACTACTAGAAAATAACTTCCACTTGTCCTTCAGACCTCAGCTAAAACACGCCTTCCTCAGAAAAGGCCTCATAAGCTCCCAACAAGATCGGCCCACCCCCACATGTACACTCTCATCATTTTCCTGGTCACGACTGTTATGAAGCTACTCGTTTAAGTCATTATTTAGTAACTGCCTATATTATTGTCCTAGGGTTGCCATAGCTACGTACCAAAAACTTGGGTGGCTAAAAACATCAGAAATCTTCATCACAGCTCAGAGGCTAGAAGTCAGAAATCAAGGTGTCATCAGGCCATGTTCTCTCTGACAGCTTGAGGGGAGCATCCTTCCTTGCTGCTTCTAGCTTCTGGAACTTGCTAACAATCCTTGGTGTTGCTTGGCTTATATATATATTCATTACTCCAGTCTTATGGGCATCTTCTTGTGTGTCTTCACATTGCTTTCCCTCTGTATCTATCTCTGTGTCCCAGTTTCCCCCTTCTTAAAGGACACCTGTCATTGGATTAGGGCCCACCCTACTGACCTCATTTTAACTTGATTACCTCCTAAAAGACCCTGTTTCCCAATAAAATCACACTCTGAGGGACGGGGATTAGGAGTTTAATATGTCTTTTTGGGAGAATACAATTCAACCCATAACATCGCTTGTAAGACCAAAACAAGTTCCAAGACGGAAAGTACCTTGTCATCTTGTTCCTCAGCACAATATCTCACACATAGTAGGCACAAAAATCAACATTTATTAAATGAATGAAAGCTCATTTCAAGAGGTATTATTGAGAGAATTTTGCAATTAATCAGGGCTCAGAATCTCAATGCCTACAACACCAGGCAGTAAATATACATACCAACTGGGTCCAATGAAATGGAGGAGAGACTCTAGTTGGCTCTAGTTGATTACTGCCATGAAAGAACATGGATCCAGTATATTAGGCGTTCTAATTTTTCAAGAAAAGTCAGATATCTGCATTGTTTTAGAAGACATCTTTCAATTTCAAAATGGAGGCAACTAGATCAATTTTCAAAATCAACAGTGTGAAATTAACAATAAAACACGTCTGTAGGCTGCACACGGTCCTTAGGCCCTCTGATTTAGCCTCTGGGTTAAGGTAGCATCAGATGCCCTGGGAGGTCACATCTATAATAAAATGCAATGATTTTATTTTCCAGGCTACAGTAAGTGTTGAAACATCTTATTTCAATTGCAGTCGTACAAGGCTGGCAGGGTGAGGCAAGTGTGGAACTCCGCCTGGGCACAAACTTTAAAGGAGTGTCAAAAACAACAATCAAGATAAATACTATTTTAATACATTTTAAAAAATGATAATAATATAAAAAATCCATGATGATCAAACTTTCACGATTTAAAAAAATTTTTTTTTTTCCAACGTTTATTTATTTTTGGGACAGAGAGAGACAGAGCATGAACAGGGGAGGGGCAGAGAGAGAGGGAGACACAGAATCGGAAACAGGCTCCAGGCTCCGAGCCATCAGCCCAGAGCCTGACGCGGGGCTCGAACTCACGGACCGTGAGATCGTGACCTGGCTGAAGTCGGACGCTTAACCGACTGCGCCACCCAGGCGCCCCATACTTTCACGATTTTAAATAAGGACCAGATCCAACCCCACATTTGAATCAGTTGGTGTCACTCCTCTTACCCTATTCCTAGCCTCACTGCCCTCTTTCACCAGTACCTTCCCTGCTAGATCTCATATGGGAACTCTCTTCTATTGCATAATTTCCCCTTTCCTGGAGCTCCAAGTACTGGGCTATGCTATAGACAATGCCACCCCTCATCCACCCCAAATTCTGTGCCCCAACATGCGTGCACTGCTAAGCTGATGAAGTAACTTCTGCTTCCTGTGGGTTTTCCAGTTCATCTTCCTCCTTTGAAAGAGTGAATCTTGAGTGCTGTCATTTCTTCTCTAAGACAGTGCTACCTGCTTCTGATGGAATTGGCTTAATTATACTTTTCTCCCAGGCTTCAGCTTAATGCCTGCTTCCTTCTGTTGTGCTGCTAGATGCTTCAGATGGGGATCTGGCTCTAGCCCTGCAACAGGAAGAGTTGCTGGGGCCCAGAAGATGCAAGTTAGTCCCCATAGAATGTTCTTAGGTTGGCCCAGCTTTCAGCTTGGAAATCACATCTGAAGTGCTTGAAGGCTAGATATTACAGACAGCACTTTTGACCTTCCCAAAGCAGCCACTCAAAATACAGACCTTATCTATCTTCACCACAAACCCTTCCATGACATAATTAATGTCCATGATTAGGTAATAAGTGAGGGCGAATGTTAATTCAGGGTTGTCACAATCTCTACAAGCTTCTCTCAGACCTGAGAGTCACAAGACATGTCAGCATCCCACTAGGACTACAACGCAGCCAGTTATGTAAATATATTTGTGACCTGCCAAAGCAGCCATTCAAAACATTTGGAACCATCATAGAAACTTCCACACCTCACGACCTCTGTAACGATACTTTGAATGAGAACAAGATATAATGAGGAAAGTTAAGCTTGGCCCCAAGTTCTTCTGAAATCTCTGCTTCTTCAGACATTAGAAGATAAAAAATGTAATCAGGTAATTAATTTAATTTGAACAGGACAGTTGCCTGATCCTATATCTGACTATTCTCTGCGGAGAAATCTCTCCCTGTTGCTTACCTGTGATAAATTTGATCACAATTGCCCATGTGTCCTGATATACACTTATAGAAAATTTTACACTTGTGTGTTTGTCTTTATGTCTGGCTTCCCCTAATTGACTAAAAGCTCTCTGAGGGCAGGCATCTTACCTGAATTCTTTTTGATATATTAGTGGGCAATCAAGATTTTTGTTGAATTGGTGTGACCAGAAGACCACCCCTATCCCAACACACACAAAATCCCCAGGTTTTACGACCTTCAAACAAGGATTTCATGGTAACTGTGACATTTATGATCAAAAAGCATTTAATTCACATCAAGGTATCTTAGGTACATTGAAAGTCACTATATTTCTTCCATGTCTGTCATTATCTCCTGTAATTCTATTATGGCACAGATTCATATGCAAATCAGCATAGTCCAGTGGCCAAGATTAAGGAGCTGCCTAGATTCAAGTTCAGGCCCAGCCATGTATGAGCTGTGCCTTGTTTTGTTTGTTTGTTTGTTTGTTTTTTGTTTTATCTGTGAAATGGGGATGAAAAGATATCAACTTCTTCTTTCTAATGAGATCTTAATGAGCTAATCCTTGAAATATGTTCAGAACAGTGCCTGGAATATAGTAAGAACTCAATAAACATTAGTCACTATTAATACTGTTGTTTCCACTGATGGCACTGAACCATGGAGAGAGTAAAGAATATGGACTTGAAATAAGAAGTGAAACAAAGGAAGAGGTCAGTTATTTTCTGGGGCTCAGCCCAGCAAACACCTGGAGGCTGGCTTTAAATTTTTTTTTAACATTTATTTATTATTGAGAGAGAGAGAGAGAGAGAGAGAGCGCACGGGGGAGGGGCAGAGAAAGAGGGAGACACAGAATCCGAAGCAGGCTCCAGGCTTTGAGCTGTCAGCACAGAGCCCGAGACGCAGAACTCAAACTCACAAACTGTGAGATCATGACCTGAGCCAAAGTCAGATGCTTCACTGACTGAGCCACCCAGGCACCCCTGGAGGCTGGCTTTTAGGAACCAACTGGGCAAGTGGGATTCAGGAAGGAATCAGGTAATCCAGGCTGCAAAAGACAGAGTCAGATTCTAGCCCTTGTGTTCCAGAAAGAAAAGGACACTGCAACTCAGGTAGCTCCTTCCTGGGGCAGGGAGCTTTTCCTGTCTACCTGATAGGAGTGAAGCCCTTACTAGGATGCAGAGAACAAAGGACAGGGAAGTGGCATCCAGTTAGAGAGAAAGGGAGACCATAGGTGGGTTCAAGAGGCTACTCTGGGAGCCCAGAAACAGATCTAAAGGTCTATTGTCACCATTATAGATATAGTGGTGCCACTTTCTTTACCATGCACATACTCAGATCTCCCTTTGGCCCTGGTCCCAACATTTTGGACTCTTGCTATCTGAAACTGTCCCTTTAATTGTGTTGACTACTTTGTATCTCCTTAGCAACCATGATTACTTTAAACTCTTCTGGGTTTGCCTGACTTTTTTCCCCTTTCATTATTATCAATGTTGTTTTCTGGACACAGATAAAACTCTTCTTTTCCACAAACAGGTTTTTGGTTAAAGTAAAACTTTTATATCCCCAAGCTGTTGGTTGCTAAGGGGACCAGTGTATGCAAATAACCTATAAGCACAACAAGGGCCCCAGGAAGAAGTTTGCTATTGGGCCTAAAGGTGTAATGTGTGTTTACTTCTACTGTGACTCAGATATTGTACCTGTTCCCCCTTTGCTCATTTACTAGAGATTTCTCTTACTCCTCTCACGTTATGCTAGCATCTTAACATACATACACACACACATAATAATGTGTCACATGATGCTCAGTTTAATTAAAACCAAGATGTTGAATATTTACTGTTCTAGTTTTAAACAATTGTTGATAAAAATCTATTGGCCATCAAGTACAGCTGTGAACAGAATAAAGTGTCTTTTTTTTCATTTTGATATCCACCCCAACAGTGGAATGCTAAGTTTTGTGGTAGTTTTTCTTTGGAAGAAAGTTGGGTGGAAAAAAACTTTAGTGTTTTCCATTAATATTTTCTCAAGAAGGGGAGCCAGTGTTGTGTTGTTCGGATTCCAAAATGCCTTGCCAACCTTCTTGGTAATTAACTGTAGTGTTTCCTTTGCCTAACGTGATGGATGCCATTTGCACCATTTTTATATGGGGCATTATGTTCTTCATATACTGTATCTGCATATTTGGGGGCAGCATAGATTTTAAAACCCCAGGCGTCTTCCCTGCTGCCCTCAGCCCTGAACTCTGACTCGGGGGTTAAGTCCCCTCCTTACTGTAATTCTATAACATATAATTTGTGTTCAGTAAAAATCAAACCAATGTTATTGTTCATAAAGGACTGTTCTAAAAGTCCAGAGACTGGGTGATAAAAATATGAAAACTGGAGAGCCCTCTTTGTGAAGATTTGATTATCTAGCTGGGAAGACAACATTTCCCCAAAGAAATAAAAACAATGAATTATAAAGGCACACTTGGAAGGGACCATCTGTTAGGTATACAATAAGTATCTATTTAAATAAATTATAATGGGATATTGGCCAGTCATATTTTGAGGACTTCTTTTTGAGGACTTCTTTGTTAGCAATTTGTTTAAACTATTAAATGTGAAAGTAAGTTATTTTTTAATTCAATTCATGATGACTTTTTGTTGTGAATCAGGTCTAGATCTCCTCAACATTTTCTAGTGAAGTCATCACAGAGTTGATCCTTCTACTAGAAACCATTATACATAACATGATTGTGATCAGCACATTTGATTGTATTTGTACATCTCTCTTCCCCTCTTGACGTTGTGTCCCTTACGGTAGGGACCATGTCACCCTCATGATTGTGTCCCTAATGCCTACTACATAGTAAATTCTAACAAAAGCTTGTTGAAATGAACTCAAGTATTTCAGCAACCTCAGAGACTTTTTTTATATATATTTTATAAATTTTTAATTGTTAAATACTCCAAAAGAACAGAAAATAGCATAAACCTGGATTTTATTTGTTTGTTTGTTTATTTTTAAGTAGGCTTCATGCCCAGCATGGGGCCCGATGAGGGGCCCAAACTCACAACCCTGAGATCAAGACCTGGGCTGAGATCGAGTATCAGATGTTGAACTAATGGAGTCACCCAGGTGCCCCAACATAAACCTGGATTTTAAAAGTACTAACATTTTACCATATTTGCTTCAGATATATATTTTTTTCCTTTTTTGAGGAAAAACAGATTACAATAAGAGCCCCAGCTGACCCCAGACCACCCTGTTCCTCTCTTCTTTTTCCCTCCCCCCAGATTGCTGCTCTTCTGGAGTTGGTGTTCATTTATCCTTCTTGTGACTGTAAATATCTTTCCTATGTATGTATGCAGCCATAAAATATAAAGTATTTAAAAAATTTTTTTTAACATTTATTTATTTTTGAGACAGAGAGAGACAGAGCATGAACGGGGGAGGGGCAGAGAGAGAGGGAGACACAGAATCTGAAGCAGGCTCCAGGCTCTGAGCCATCAGCCCAGAGCCCGACGCGGGGCTCGAACTCACGGACCGCGAGATCGTGACCTGAGCTGAAGTCGGACCCTCAACTGACTGAGCCACCCAGGCGCCCCTAAAGTATTTTAAATTGTACACAGTGGTATCTTATTATATGAATGCTTTTCAACTGCCTTTTTTTTCTCACTCAGAATTTATGTTATCAAGATTTATCCATGTTGAGATATACAGGTTTTTGTTTTAGAATGATCCATTTTCCCTGATCAAATTTAGAGTAAAAACCTCTATCATTTAAAATCTAATACTTGGCCTTAACTTATGGAATAATGAGGGGCGCCTGGGTGGCTCAGTCGGTTGAGCATCCGACTTCGGCTCAGGTCATGATCTCATGGTCTGTGAGTTCCAGCCTCGCGTCGGGCTCTGTGCCAACAGCTCAGAACCTGGAGCCTGTTTTGGATTCTGTGTCTCCCTCTGTCTCTGACCCTCCACCGTTCATGCTCTGTCTCTCTCGGTCTCAAAATAAATAAATAAATAAATAAATAAATAAATAAATATTAAAAAAATTAAAAAAAAAACATGAAATAATGAAAGAAGGTCCTGTAGACATGAGACAAAGAGAAAGGGGCAAAGAGTCTCTTCCATGCCTTTCTACCCTGTCTGACTACCTTGGCCAGCCCTCTCTACTGACTACTATACCAAAGCAAAAACTCCTGAGTTAAGAGCTTAACTTAGAGTTAAAATATCCACATCAGAAACAGTTCAGCAGTCACCAGTCCACACTCCGTTTAGAGCACTGGCTGAACAGTGCTCTGAAATTCTGAAATTTCAGAAGAGACATCTTTCTTTCCCTTCCTCCCAATTTTTCTTCCAAAGACATGTGACTTGTTAATGGCCAGACCCCCTTAGTACATGGGTAGCTAAAGCAAGTTATCCAAATTTTCCCATCAAATATGAATGTATATAGTATTTGTGAAAACAAAGCAGTTGCTTAGAAAAAGAGGCTTGCTTGCAAGTTAATTACATGCACAATTTCCTAACAGCATTTGCCTAGACAAAGTCCCTTTTATCACTTGGCTCCTGGGTAACTAATTCTCATTTAATGTGACACTGAAAGATTAAGAAGTCATAATTTACTTCTAGTCAGTAGCCATATGACCGCTGCTAAGGAAAGACTGTTTCTGAGGTCTGAAATGTTCTAATACACGGATTTTATGTATCTCAATTCATGCCTTTGATGCTAAAGTCCATTTCTTGCCTTTTATTCTTTTTTCTTCCCTGAAAATCTGGCTAAAACTAAGTATCAATGAGAAGTCTTTTGAAAAAATTTAAAGAGCATGTAAGTTTCTTTGCAACTTCTGGCTCAAAGTTTTGTTTGCATCATGTTTTATAAACATCTGCTTAAAGTATTTAGGTGCATCTCTATGTGTAAGAAAGCAGATCTTTGATAATATAATGTCTAATTCCTCCAATTAAAACTACTTTAAATAAGCGACATGTTACAATTCCTGCACATTTGTAATCTCTTATCACTTTTCATTTCCAGAGTTTCCCCAAATCAAATAATGACCTAATCTGATAAAACACAACTGAAATGGAAACACCGCTTCACACTCCTGTACAACCCACAAACACAAGAACTAACGAAGGCATATTGGGGGGGGTGGGAAGCCTTAGCAGGGAGAGGAAGTCAGACCTTTTCTATTTGAAACTGCGTAGGAATTTAAGTAGAAGTATAAAACAATTACCAGAGAAAGACTTCAGCCTGAACACTTGAATATTAAACAACTCAGCCCTTAATGAAGCTTGGCCTTGATGTTTAAGAAAGACAAAGAGTAGCCTCTGTTGCCTGTCTCCTGGAAAACCAGACTCAGCTGTGGTTTCATCCTCTTCTTCCCTGACCCAGGTTCCAGCTGTACCTATGAAACGCCGTTGCTTTTCCAGTTACCTGCATCCCTTTATGGAGAAGCTCAGTGTCAGAGCGGTGAGCTCGCGAGAAAATACTGAGCAAGTCCAAGCCTGCTGGAATCACCCAGGGAAACAAACACTGTTCTAGACATTGGATTCTGCAGCTCATCATCACCAAGGCAATGTAGCCAAATGTCCTATGTCTAGCATTGGGGCAGTTTCTAAATTTTCTAGACTCTATGCCATCCAGTTATTTATTTTATTTGGATCCATATTACACACACACACACACACACACACACACACACGCAACTGAGCCAATTATCCATGGCATGAAAGCTTTTAAAAAGGCAAAACTGACACAATTTTGTCTCAATTATCAGGATATTTAAGATATTTCAGGTAAAGGTGGCATTTTAGTTTGAATGATTCATGTGGAATCTCAGTTCTCTAATTCTCTTCACGTGAGCACATATAAACTTACCTAGCTTACTTAGATTACAACAAAAATGCTAATAATCAGATAGATAACAATCTATTTTTTCTCTGTCCTCCCCTACATCATGTTACTTTTTGTATTTTAGAGCTCTACTCAAGTGGATTCATCCATAAGACCTTCTTAGATACATTCTGTGAGTTACTTGCCACTCTGTTCACCTTTAAGCTCTCACCTTTTCAGATCTAACCAGCTGTTAATTTTGTTTCCCTTTGAAAATATTGTGGAGGGAGGATTTTTCTAGTGGCTCTGTTTCTTTGTGTTCTTTCTGGATTTCCATTTGGCATCCTATCCCCCAGTTCCTAATGCATCCCAGGACCCTCTGTTATGGTACTCCATTAGGGGAATGAAGTTTAGCCTATCGTGCATTATTTGTTTCCTTCATTCTTCTCCCAATCAGAAGTAACCTGTTCTGCATGCCATTTCTTCAGAGGATCCTGAATAAGGCTGACTAGCTAATATGGTATAATGATTGATGCTGGATACTTCTTTTAGGTAGCATGGGTGTATATAAAGGAAGCTTTCCTCAATAATGGCAAAAGTTTCAGCCATCATAACAACTTAATAAAATAGTTTAATTATCTTCAAAGATGATTTTTGGGGTCTTACAAGTCTGAAAATATATGGCGACAATCATAGTCCAAATACCTAGTAACTGTTCATGAAGAAAAGTATCACTAATTTCAACAAATTAGGGAAAAATACAAATCAAATTAAAGAAAAGTCCATCTTATTTTTAAGGTAGTTTAAAGAAATACTCCATTCCCTTTCTTGGCTTCCATAATGCTGACAGCAGGCTTAAATTACCTCTTTACGCCAAATATTAGGTAATTTAGGGAGAAGCTGACAGGCCAAGAAGAAAGGTTTTCTTGCTCACTGTCTGCCTGAATCCTACAGAGTCTGTCACTCAGAAACCTACCTACCACTCCACAAAATCTCTCCACCATACCGCACGTTACTATTAGTTCTCATAAATATAAATGGACCACCAGGGATCATCAAATACAAGAGGAAATTCTTTAACACACACAAAAAGATCAAAACAATAGAAAAACAAAAATCTCAGAGAAAAAGACAATCCAGAAACCAAAAGAAAGAAAATTTCAGAGAAACCGTAACTATTACTCTGAGAGCTAAGAGAAGTAACTAGATGAGATGATGGACATACCAATTAGCTTGATTGTGGTAATCATTTCACAATGTATACATTTACAAAATCATCACATTACATACCTCAAATATACACAATTTTTGTCAATTATATTTCAATAAAGCCAGAATAAAGAAGTAAATCTTTTTTTTTTTCCAACGTTTATTTATTTTTGGGACAGAGAGAGACAGAGCATGAACGGGGGAGGGGCAGAGAGAGAGGGAGACACAGAATCGGAAACAGGCTCCAGGCTCTGAGCCATCAGCCCAGAGCCCGACGCGGGGCTCGAACTCACGGACCGTGAGATCGTGACCTGGCTGAAGTCGGACACTTAACCGACTGCGCCACCCAGGCGCCCCAAGAAGTAAATCTTTTAAGTGAAAATTTGATAAAATTAATTAATAACAAAAAAGAGAAGATATTGCTTGCATCCACAAAATAAAAACAGGAAGGCATAAAAAATAAAAATTCATAGAACAAAAAAGATATTCTTGGAAATAAAAATTTTGGTAACAGAACTTTAAAAACTGCAAAAAAGTTTAAGCAGATACCGTTAAGGATATTGCCCCCAAAATATAACAGAAAACACAAAGAATAGAAAATAGGAAAGAAAATATAAGATAGAGGATTAGTTCAAGAACTATTGTGTTAAAATTATAGTAGTTCCACAAAAAGGAAAATAGATAAAATTTTATCAGAGAAAATTATGAAATATATGATACAAGAAAAATTTCCAGAACTGAAGACCAACGGTCACCAAACTGAAACAGCTCGCAATAAATGAAAAGGCTAGAACCTGCCAGGGCATTGGAGGTAAAAATAAAACCTCAAGAGAGAAAAAATAAATCACACACAACAAATCATGATTCAGAGTGATATTGGTCTTTTTTGAACTTATGAATATTGATACCAGAATTTAAAGACACTTTAGCAATAACTTCAAATTTCTGAGTGAAAAATTTCGAAATGAAAATTCTATACTTAGCCAAACTAATCATATGCCAGTATAATATACAGTTATTTTCAGACATGAAAATTCTCAAAATTTTTACTTCCTAGGCTGAGATGACATTCAAAACATAAAAATCAGTGTGGCATGACACTTCCACTTAGGTCAGAAGACCTACATCAGAATGCATGTCCATCATTAACACGAGCATAATGTAGACTCTGCCCAGTTTCCATGAACTCTTCCTTAGCAGCTATGGGATGATATGCTCCAACAAAGCTAAGAAATAGTTTAAGAGGGGTGCCTGAGTGGCTCAGTTGGTTAAGCCTCCAACTTCGGCTCAAGTCACCATCTCACGGTTTGTGGGTTTCTGCCCCAAGTCAGACTCTGTGCTGACAGCTCAGAGCCTGGAGCCTGTTTGAGATTCTGTGTCTCCCTCTCTCTCTGCCCCTCCCCTGCTCTCACTCTGTGTTTTTTTTTTTTTTTCTCTCTCTCTCAAAAAGAAGTAAACATTAACAATTTTGAAAAAATAAGAACTAGATTAAGAAATTAGAAGACGTGGAGCACAGGGTATAGAAGTGAGGCAAAAGCAATTCGAGGAAACATGGTAAAGGGAAGCCCCAGGGCTTCAGACATTAGATAGGCTTACAGAGCAAATAATCTGAGCTGGAGCCAAACAAGTAAAAAAATGAACTTGACTGATTTCCTCGTGGATGGTGCACTGAGAAAAGGTTTATACTTCTGTCAGAGACTTGAGGAACAATACAGTGATAGGTACATGGGTAAATAAGCAAATAAAAACTAAAACTAAGAATTACTAATTCTGGAGAAAAGACGAGTAGCACTAGAAAAGAAATACACTCATATATTTCTATATGGGTCACTGTGAGTAACACTTTTTAATCAAAATGAGGTAAGCACTGAATATTGACTTAGCCAATAATTGTGGTATAACATCTTTGTAGCTTGTACCTCTCCCTAAGCCAGTATATGCACTTAGTCAACAAATCCCACAAACTCTAAGTCATAAACAGTTTTAAAAGTCACTCATTCTTGTCTATCCCACTACCAAGGCTGTCCCGTCTTAACTGGAGACAGGTAACTCCAACTGGGGGATTTGCCCAGGGTCCTGATAGGGTCGAGTCCAGGGGCAGAAACGAGAGCACTAAAAGCTCATTAAACTAAAATGAAATCAAAATAAAGCTGGGGAGAGTAATTAGGGTAGAGGAGAGAAATTACCCAAAGAATTATGTTATTGAAGACAGTAATGACAGCAAACAGACATATGGCAAATTGGTCAAAAACAGACTCCCAATTGAGTTTCTGTCACTTATTTGCTTTGACTGCTTTGTTCCTTTCTCTTCTTGAAAATGGAGATAATAATAGTACTTTCCTCACAGGGCTGTATGTAGGAATTATATAATTTGTGACATGTAAAGGCTTAGATTTGTGCCTGGCATATGGTAAGAGCTCAATAGATATCAGTTATTATTGTTGGCACCATTAGTGTCCAAAGAGGCAGGAAAAATAGCTTTCAAGTGCTCATGAAATGTTGAATAGAAAATCCAAAATGCAGACACACATGGAGATGTGGATGGAAACTGGTTAAGCAAGACGGACATGTTACCTCAGCATTTTTACCCGGATTACTGCAGTAGCCTCTGAGTTGGTGTCCTTGCATTGGCCTTGTTTCTAATCTTTTCTCCTTATTGTGGTCAGAGTACAATTCTGCTGAAAGCTTTCCAGCAGCTTCCCACGGCCCTCAGGGTAAAATCCAAGCTACTGGCAAGAAACAGAAGGCTCTTCAGTTGCGTATTTCTTCAGTTTCATGTTCTACCTTGCTGCCATGTGTTGTCACCCTAGTTTCCAGCCGACTGCTATGCTCCCCCAAAGAAGCCAAGCTCTCCAATGCTTGGACCCATTTGCATAAAATCTCACTCCTTGATCCAAATCCGTCTGGCTAACTTCCACTCATCTTTCAGGACTCCTTCTAAGATTTAGCATGACTTTCTCTTTTCTTCTCTCACAGAACCTTGCTGGACTGCTCCTTCTAGCACCGAGTTCAATTTTTTTTTTTTTTTGTGGGTTTTTTTTTTTTTTGGAGGCCTTTGATTACTAATTCAGTCTCTTTACTAGTACCCAGTCTGTTCAGATTCTCTATTTCTTCATGATTCAGTCTTGTTAGGTTGTATGTTTCTGGGAATTTATCCATTTCTTCCAGGTTGTCCAATTTGTTGGCATACCTTTCATAGTTCTTAATCTCACTGTGTTGTATTCATTGGTTTTTTTGATGTGTTCATCCTTCTTTTAAATCAGGGCCTAAATCTTTTCCTTCCTGTATCCCCAAATTTTTGACCAATGCCCAGCTCATAGTAAATGCTGTAATAAGTATTTGAAGACCAAATGAAAAGTTTGGGATTAGTAAAACTTGCTTTAAACATACCAAAAGATTTTAAAAGCAGGGCTTTGGTTAAAACGAGCCTTCTGTGGTCTTATTTGTACAATTGTCTAATCAATTATTACTTGATAGTGCTGAATTAAACTTCAGCCCATCCCATGTCCAATTGTGAATACTAGCTTAAAGATTTTATTATGTATTTCCAGCTTAGGGTTGTTGCAGATTCTGTGTTTGTCCTACTTTCTTCCTTAGAATTGCCCTTTTTGAAGCTTGACGCCATTTTCATTTTCCCTCTGTGTTCCACCTACATGTCAATATCCAATGTTGTAGAATGGCTAAGGTATTAGCCACACGATTCAACAAACTTGGCTCGTGAGCTGATCACGTGTCTTATTTATATCTCGAGAGGTTTAAAATAATTTGAAGTGGAACTTAAAAAGAAAAAAAAAAAGATGGTAGCTATTCAAACCAATACTGACTGCCTTTGTTTATTGCCCGGGACACACCTCTTCTCTTTAATTTAAAGTCCACACTCTTATCTGTTTCTTTGGTTTCCAGCATAATGTTTTGATTCCATGAGAGTAATTTCTGGCCTTTTGAACAGGCTTACACAATTAACTCCGTCAGACAGCTGTGTAGTATTTAATGAAAGCCATGCATTGGCCAGAGTGCATGGTAAGAAAGGGAGAATGTTACAATGAAAATTATAATATTGTGTTGAAGATTGTTAGCATCTATTATTATACTGTAAAATTACTTCAAAGTGTCTTGTAATTTATCAATAAATTTTAGAGCTGAAAGTCCATGTTTAATAAGTCTTCTAAAACTTCAAGGTTATTTCTTTTTGAAAATAAAGCAAATACAAATACTCGCTTCTTTATCCATCCTACCTCTCAGCTATTTCCTAAATAATCTGTTCCCAAGGAAATAGCCTGAGCCCCAGTGTCTCAGGTTTAACCTCAGTAGGTAAAACTAATTATAAGGACAACCACTTTTTTTTGTTAGAGAAAAATATTACTTCTGGAACATTTTTAAAGAAATTCACTTCCCTTTAAGTCCATTCAGTTATCCAAACTAACTCCTAAAATAGTTTTAGAGAAGGCCCCAAGAGTTAGTGCTAGTGAATTGATTAACTTTTAATCCACAAGACTACTTGCATATCTGACAGACTATCACAAGTTTTTTTTTTTTAAAGCTGTGTGAATAATTTTTGAATCACAAAAATCCCATACCAGCAAAACAGTGAAAAAGCTCATTCTTTGGAGTCTTAACTTTTGAGCATAGAAGCATGTGATGTCATATTCTTGAAAAAAAAGTTTTTGTTAACAAGGACATTGAAGCTTAATTTGAAATATCAACTATATAAAATATGGAAACACATTTATAATCAATTTTGAAATTTAAAGTATGTTAAATCTCATTCCTTTTACATGGAAGCTTAAAGCAGATGCTTCAAAATATTTTGGGAATAAGCAAAGACCATATTGTTTGGAGGTGACAATAGGTGGCAACAGATGAATCCATTAGCCCTAAACTTTTGAGTCTCATATAAGCCAGCTAACATGTTACCATGTTTGAACTGGGTAATACACAAAATTTTATGTATAAACAGAAGATTTCCAAGAGAAAAAATGTTCTAAGTTAATTGTCCATCATTAGAACTATGGTTAAATAAATCATAATACATATGACTTGTTGAATATTACATATACCTTAAAAATTATCTTTAAAGGTGTTTCAATGGCATGGGAAAGTGTTCTCAATATGATTAAATGAATATTTAAAGTGCTTGGAAATTGAGCATAGTACATAGCATGATATACAAATTACCTACCATAATGCCAAATTTTACAAAGAGGTAAAAAGCAATCAGAATATGCAGCGTGCTAAAAAATTTTGTACTAGATGTATTTGTATTAATATGACTGTAGGATCCAAATTTTTCTAATATTCATTTGGAAATTAATATATATACATATATATAGTCTTATAGCTGTATAATCATATATTCTTCAACTGAATAGTTAGCTTAAATAGCTAAATCTCTTCCTAAATTTATTCATTTATACTTTTTTATCCACATGAATGGTGATAAATTAAAAAAATCAGATTTTGTGCTAATATCACTGGTCATATTTTCTAGCGAAGGTAATTGTGTTCCCTGAAGACCCAAAGCATTAGGAGGAGGAAGGAAGGAGCTTCAGTTGAACATTGTAGAAGGGGTTACAAAAGTAATTCACACTATACTCTGGTGTGTAGAGAAAATGTAGATTCATAATTTCATCTAAAACTACTCTGATTTTCCTCAAATCTATCCCCTACCACATGGCAAGGGAAAAAGAAAAAGAGAGAGAGAAGGAAGGAAAAGAAAGGAATGGAAAGCAAAGGGAAAGAGACGTCGAGAGAAAGAAAGAAGGAGGGAAGGAGGGAGTTAGAAATTGAATCTAAGTCAGTTTAAAAGTCCACCTGAGCCATTAATTTATACCAGGCATCTAGGTGTTACCTGGTCTTTTGAGAATATCTGCTCTTTCCTTCAGATTCTTCTCTTCTGTTTTCTCCTTTTTTAAAAAAATGTTTTATTTATTTTTGAGAGACCGCAAGTGGGGGAGGGGCAGAGAGAGGGGGACAGAGGATCTGAAGTGGGCTCTGTACTGACAGCAGAGAGCCCGATGTGGGGTTCGAACTCAGGAACGCGCAAGATCATGACCTGAGCCAAAGTTGGATGTTCAACCGACTGAGCCACCCAGGTGCCCCTGTTTGCTCCTTTTAGTGTTGGTGCCTAGGGCACAGGAAAATGTTCACATCGTCTCTTGGCATTGGAAGAAGGGAGGCCACCAAGGTCACGCTACTCCTTTATTGTAGGTTAGCTGGTTCTCCTGAAGTATCACCGGGCTGGTCTCTCCCAGAGTGTTCTACTCGTATCAACTCTTTCAACCTCTCTGGTCAATACACCTAGGGTATTTTTTTCCTCTGTTCCACTGGGGCTCGGGCTCCACCTGTCACTCCACCTTGCTGCCTAGCACCGCAGACCCTCTGAAACTTAGCCAAGTCTAGGGACCTCCGGGTAGGCCTGCCTGCTCTCCTGGAAGGCAGGCCTTCTCCGCATGCCACAGGGACGCGGAAACCAGGCTGCATAGAGCAATCTAGGCACCCTGTATGTGTCTAGACCGCAGTGTCCCAGGGCATGCTGACCAGACTTGTCAATCGTGTTCGAGGCCCCAAGCCCACCTTTCTGTTGCTTCATCACCCCCCCGTGTGATGATCTCCCTACAAAAGGGGAGTAAAACCAGAGAATGTCTGCCATGTGTGTTCTCTAGGCTTCTGTAACTAACATACACTTCCGTAGCCCTGGGATTTAGACCAGAGGGAGAGAAACGGATGCATGTCTGACGTTCTACCCCCCACATCTCTCTCTCTCTCTTTCTCTTCTCTAGGGCTAGATTGGATGGACTTTTCTTTTACTTCCCCTTTTGTCTAGCACAGATTGCCCATACCCAAAATTCTGTGATCTAGTTTGGCCAGGCCTGGCCTTTTGAACAGTTACATGAGAGCTACAGACATTTAGAAAATCCTTTTTCTTTCAACAGTGTCTGTCTTTTAAAGCCACTGGCACACTGTGAGATTTTGTTTTAAAATCATAACAGAAGTGGTATTTTTTTTCTTTAATGTAACATCCTTATCCCCACTTCAGCACAAGGCAGGTAGATGCTTTCAGCTGTTTGTATATCGAAAAAGGTTTAAAAATAAAATCATATTATTATATTTTTTTCCAAATAGGCTTTCATGTCATTTTTATCACTGCTGCCTTAGCAAAGTTTCCTCATTACCAAACTAGGAGAGGGGTGGGAAAACCTTCTGAATTAATGGCTAGAATGGAATGCTGATTACCTACAAAGAATTTTAAATACTGGAAAAGGTATTTGTATTCATAGGTTGAATCATTAATTTAACAGATCATTTATTGAATTCCTATTATAAACTGGGCACAACTCTTGGGACTGGGGAAAGATTTGTGAACAAGACAGGTAAGGCTTCTGCTCTCTTACACATGAAATTCCAGGGACACAGAGACGTACAAATGTACATACATACATACACCCACACCCACACGCCAGAAAGAAGTGAAAACGTACCTGTGTGAAGAAATAAAATAAGGTAATGTGATCCAGGAGATTGAGAAACTTTTACATAGAGTGCCAATCTGGAGCTGCCTGGAGACAGAGTTTTAAGCTAAAATCAGAATGACAAGAAGGAGTCTGGCATATGAAGATAAGAAAGAAAAGAAATAACCATTCGAAAGGCCCTAGAGGGGAACAAACAAAACTTGGCAAGCTCAAGAATCAGAGAGGAAAACATCTTCAGTGTGGCTTGAGGGTAAATGGCAAGGAGAAAAGTAGAATGAAATTGGGAAGATCGGTAGGGGTGATTATGTAGGGCTTTGTAAACAAGGAGAAAGGGTTTGGATTTTATACATAGTGCAAGGGGAAGCCTTTGGGTAGTTTTAATGGGGAGAATGATTTTATCTTAGGAGAAACACTGAAGGAGGCAAAAGCAGAAGCAAAGGTTATTATAGAAATCTTGGTGATTGCCAAACGTGGCTTGAGCTAATGAGGTAGTATTATAAAGAAAGTAGATTTTAATGCATGTTTTGGGGGTAAAATTAACAGGGCTTATGGATGAGTGAAAGAAAGAGGAATCAAAAATGATTCCTTTGCTTTTTCTTTTCAGGTACATTGAGTTAGTGTGAGCATATATCCATTCCCATTCATAACAACCAGTGGTCCTGGATTCTGTCTTCAATTAAGTTTCAGGCTTGGTACTGAAAGGCACAGTTTAAGGTACAATTCTGTCCCTCCTAAAAGGGAAAGAAGGGGGCAGATACCGCAACTGTGAGTAAGTACCTCTGCCGGCCAGTGGATGAGTACATGAAAAGTATTTATCTGGTGGAGGCTCATGATTGTGGGTAAGAGGCAGAGATGGTATTCCTTGCAAAGGGTCAGGGACAAAGCTTCGGTTAGGTGCTTCTGGCATTTGAACACATCAATTTCTTTCATGTTCATTTCTTCCTTTTTACTTCTCGTATTCTACTTTTCCATTCCCTAGGCTTCTTCTCCATCTCTTTGTTTTTCTTCTTAAACTTTGTTAATTTCGCCCATCATCATCACCATCATCATCACCATGATGGCCACCATTATTTATTATTAGATAAATAAATGTACACATTTATGGTCTGAATTAATTCTTGCAACCTCCCTGGGGGGAGATATGATTAGGCCCCTTGAAAGGTACCCTTGGGCTTGGTGAGATGAAGCAGCTTGTCCATGGTTACCAGGCCAGGAAGTAGCAGTGCCAAGTGTGAAAACAGGTTTGTCTGACTTTGGAACTCGTGTCCTTAGCCTGTGCTCTGTTCTGTGACTTCTCTCTCCTTCCTTCAGCTCACTGTCTTTTCTCTCTGTTCCTCCCTCTCTCCCCTTCCTTTTGTCATTCCCTGGCCTGTTCCCCTTTCTTCCTTCTCTCCTTTTTCCTTCCTCTGCTTCGGTCCAATTGCCCTGCTCCTTTGCTCCTATTATAAATCTGAAATTTGGTGTTTTTACAAATAGAAAATACAAGTCCTAGACTATCAGAGCTGAAAGAACTTCAGTGGCAGAGCTAAGACTTCTCAAGCAGGTGATGGAGCTTCTACTCCACAAAATCATTGCTTCTTATGTATAAATACTGCCTGAGGCAAGGGCCATCTTTTTTCATTGTCACCTGTGTGGCTCCACCTTCGGCTCTCCCACCTAGAGCCCTTCGTGGAGACCACTCTCTGTCCCGGTCTCCCCTCTAGTCCCTCTGCACTTGTGGGACCTTTGTCACATGCCCAACTAGGATTATAAGCACTTAAAAGATTATTTTTCTTCTCCCCATATCACCCACCATGTATAATTCGAAATTAAAATAACACTGAGTCAAAAAGTAGGAACCAAAACATTAAAAAAAAATCACGACTATTCTATAATATTTCTATGCTTAACTATGCAAAGTTCAACTTCATTCCAAAGAAATATTTGTATCTCTGGTTTGTTCTTGCCCCGAGAAGTCTTCATCTGACTATTGGGTAATCCAACTACATAATGCAGGTAGCTGGAGAATGGCTGAAGGCAGGTTAGAAATGAGCAGCAGAACATAAATCTAAAAAGGGGTGATATAGTCCTTGCTTCGGTAGCACATATACTAAAAAGGGGTGATATAAATAATAAATTTATGTATCATTCGCTCTAAGCTAGGCAAGTGAGAAACCATTTCCAATTTGGTCTTACAACAAACATTGTTGATAATTGCTAATATTATTCCTGTTCTACTGATGAGTCTCCAGGGTAGTTAAAGACATTTCCAGGAGTTTGATCCCGTTCTGTTGTCTCTGCACCCTGACTGAGCTTTTAAGGCACATGATGTCTTACAAACATAGTGTGGATACTGCCTTTTAAAATAAATGTTCTGTACTTGAAGACATTTAGGTAATTACAGTATTCTTGTCTTAACCTGTTTCTCTTTCTCTAAACAAACTTTCAGAGAGGCATTATGTCAGACCTTCATCTTTAGTTAGCACTTTTGATAAATACTAGCAATAGGTATCGTTGCCATGAAATAAGTTATACTAGATGTCCTTACGCTCCTAGCTGTCCATGTTTTTTAGTATTTTTATAAGCCATTCCTTCCAATACATGACACATTTTAATAAATTAAACATGGTGTCCTTTATCTTTGAGGACCTTAGGCTTTAATGTGGGCTTTGGGATTTGCAACCTGTATAGATTTGCAACTATGGCATAGAAAAGAGAAATTGCCACCAGACAGGAATCCTTCAAGGACAGTGCATCCTATGATCATTGAATGTAGATTTCCATGTGAATTGGTTGTAGCCATTTCTCAGGTATATCAGATCAATGGCAGGTGACAAGGGTTCTTACTATAGGCCCAATGAACATTCCTTCAAGATACAGAAATTCAATCAGAAGGTAAAGGGTTTAAACTGCAATGAATGGAGGAAGGGAAGGAAGTTTGGAAGGAAGTAAGACTAGAAAGATTGTCTGTCTTTATTCAAGTGGGGAAAAGTGAAGCCCCAAAGAAGACAGGAAACAACAAAGGGCATTCTGGGAGCCTATTTTACTTCCTGATAATACAAAGTTCTTCAAATGGTGACTGGAGGAGAATGTCCCTTTCTTCTGCCAAACTCCCCAAACTCCTGAGAATATACCTGTAACTATAAAGGCACCTGCTCGGGCATGCCTTATGGGGTCTTGTTGAAAACCAATAAACAGTGCAAAATTCATTTGTTAGTCTTTGTTAATAGCTTGAGGAACTGATCGGTGTCTTATACTCTCTGAAATGGAAAGGCGTTCTGAGCATGTAGCAAGGATTTCTAATCGCAGACAGTGATTGGGAAATAGAAAACACTTGTCTGAAGATGGTATAAAAACACCCAGACACTGGTAAATCTCAAGTGTTGCTCAGCTGTTTGCTCGGGAAAAATGGTCATATACTTTAAGAGACTAAGTGCCATTGACATTTCTTAATGTAATATCGACTAATTATTCAAGGTCAAACTTTCAGAGTTCTGTTGTATTTTAGATTTAATGATATATTATGATAGTCATGGAATATGAGTATCCAGTGCAATCGTCATGGAATTTTAATTATATGTTCATTTTTCAAATCATAGGCATGCCTCATTTTATTGTGCTTTGCTTTATTGTGCTTCCCAGATCTTGTGTTGTTTTACAAATTGAAGGTTTGTGAGAATGCTGCATTGAGCGAGTCTTCAGAACCATTTTTCCAATAGCATTTGCTCACTTCATGTCTCTGTGTCACATCCTGGTAATTCTTGTAATACTTCAAGCTTTTAATTATTATTATTTTGTTATGGTGATCTGTGATTAGTGATCTTTGATGTTACTATTGTGATTGTTTTGGAGATGCCAATAAAGATTGTGTGTGTCCTAACTATTCTACCAACTGGCTGTTGGTCTGTCTCTCTCCCTCTCCTCAGGTCTCCCTTTTTCCCGAGACACAGAAATATTGAAATTAGACCTGTTACTAACCGTACAACGGCCTCTCCGTGTTCAAGTGAGAGGAAGAGTCACAGGTCTCTCACTTTAAACGCTGAAGATGATTAAACTCAGTGAGGAAGGCACATCAAACACCCAGAGAGGCTGAAAGCAAGGCCTCTTGCACCAAACAGTCCAATTGTGAATGCAAAGGAGAAGTTCTTGAAGGAAATCGAAAGCGTTACTCCGGTGAACACACAAATGACAAGAAAGTGAACCAGCCCTATTGCCGATATGGGCAAAGGTTGAATGGTCTGGATAAGAGATCAAACCAGCCACAATATCCCCTTAAGCCAAAACCCAATCCAGAGCAAGGCCCTAACTCTTCAATTCTATGAAGGCTGAGCGGTGAGGAAGCTGTAGGAGAAAAGTTTGAAGTTTGCAGAAATTGGTTCATGAGGTTTAAGGAAGGAAGCTGTCTCGTAACATCAAAGTGAAAGGTGAAGCGGCAGGTGTTGACAGAGAAGATGTAGCAAGTGGTCCAGAACATCTAGCTGGAAGGTAATTCATGAGGTAGGTACATTAAGTAACAGAGTTTCAATGTAGACCAAACAACTGCCCTTTCCCCATTGTATGTTCTTGGCTCCTCTGTAGCGAATTAATGGACCACACGAAGGTGGGTTTATTTCTGGGCTTTCTATCTGTTCCATTGATCTATGTGTCTGTGTTTATGCCAACATCAAACAATTTTGGTTATTCGACTTTTATAATGTAGATTGAAATCAGGGAGCATGGTGCCTTCAACTTTGTTCTTCTTTCTCAAGTTTGCTTGGCTGTTTGGGGCCTGTTGTGGTTCCATACAAATTTTAGGATTGTTCTAGTTCTGTGAAAAATGCCCTTGGAATTTTGATAGGGATTGCATTGAATCTGTAGATTGCTTTCGGTAGTATGGACATTTTAGCAATAGTACTTCTCCCAGTCTATGAGCACGGAGTATCTTTTCATTTACTTGTGTCTTCTCCAACTTCTTTCATCAATGTTTTATGGTTTTTAATGTACAGGTCTTTCACTTGATTAAATTTATTCCTAGGTATTTTATTCTTTCTGATATAATTGTAAATGGGACTGTTTTCATAAATTCTCCTTACACTAGTTTGTTATTAGTATACAGAAGTGTAAGAGATTTCTATATACTGATTTTGAAACCTGCAACTTTACTGAATTCATTCATTAGTTTTAACAGTTTTTTGGTGGTCTTTAGAGTTTCCTATACATTACATGTCATTAGCAAATTGCGACAACTTTACTTCTTCCTTTCTGATTTGGATGCCTTTTATTTCTTTTTCTTGCCTCTTTGTTCTGCTAGGACTTCCAATATTATGTTGGATAATACTGGCAACAGTGAGAATCCTTTTCTTGTTTCTCATCTTACAGGAAAAGCTTTTTGGCTTCTCACCATTGATTATGATATTAGCTGTGGGTTTGCCTTATATGACTTCTATTATGTTGAAGTATGTTCCTTCTATACCCACTTTGTTGAGAGTTTTATCATAAATGAATGTGGAATTTTGTCAAATGTTTTTTTGCATTTATTGAGATGATCATATGATTTTTATCCTTCATTTTTTTAATGTGGTGCGTCATGTTGATTGATTTGTGGATGTTGAACCTTTCTTGCATCAGTAGAATAAATCCCACTTGATCATGGTGTATTGTCCTTTTTTAAAAAATTAACTTATTGGGGCGCCTGGGTGGCGCAGTCGGTTAAGCGTCCGACTTCAGCCAGGTCACGATCTCGCGGTCCGTGAGTTTGAGCCCCGCGTCAGGCTCTGGGCTGATGGCTCAGAGCCTGGAGCCTGTTTCCGATTCTGTGTCTCCCTCTCTCTCTGCCCCTCCCTCGTTCATGCTCTGTCTCTCTCTGTCCCAAAAATAAATAAACGTTGAAAAAAAAATTTTTTTTAAATTAACTTATTTTTTAAATTTACATCCAAGTTAGTTAGCATAACTCTGTGCAACAATGATTTCAGGAGTAGATTCCTTAATGCCCCTTACCTATTTAGCCCATCCCCCCTCCCACAATCCCTCCAGCAACCCTCTGTTCTCCATATTTAAGAGTCTCTTATGTTTTTGTCCCCCTCCCTGTTTTTATATTATTTTTGCTTCCCTTCCCTTGTGTTCATCTGTTTTGTCTCTCAAAGTCCTCTATGAGTGAAGTCGTATGATATTTGTCTTTCTCTGACTGACCAATTTCACTTAGCATGATACCCTCTGGTTCCATCCATGTATTTGCAAATGGCAAGATTTCATTCTTTTTGATTGCCAAGTAATACTCTGTTGTATATATATACACCACAACTTCTTTATCCATTCACCCATCGATGGACATTTGGGCTCTTTCCATACTTTGGTTTTTGTTGATAGTCCTGCTATAAATATGGGGGTGCATGTTTCCTTTCGAAACAGCACACCTGTATCCATTGGATAAATACCTAGTAGTGCAATTGCTAAGTTGTAGGGTATTTCTATTTTCAATTTTTTGAGGAACCTCCATACTGTTTTCCAGAGTGGCTGCACCAGTTTGCATTCCCACCAGCAGTGCAAAAGAGATCCTTTCTCCGCATCCTCACCAACATCTGTTGTTTTCTGAGTTGTTAATGTTAGCCATCCTGACAGGTGTGAGGTGGTATCTCATTGTGGTTTTGATTTGTATTTCCTAGATGATGAGTGATGTTGAGCATTTTTTCATGTGTCAGTTGGCCATCTGGATGTCTTCTTTGGAGAAGTGTCTATTCATGTCTTTTGCCCATTTCTTCACTGGAGTATTTGTTTTTGTTGAATTTGATAAGTTCTTTATAAGTTTTGCATACTAACCCTTTATATGATATGTCATTTGCAGATATCTTCTCCCATTCTGTCAGTTGCCTTTTAGTTTTGCTGATTGTTTCCTTCGCTGTGCAGAAGCTTTTCATTTTGATGAGGTCCCAATAGTTCATTTTTGCTTTTGTTTCCCTCGCATCTAGAGACTTGTTGAATAAAAAGTTGCCACAGCCAAGGTCAAAGAGGTTTTTGCTTGTTTTCTCCTTGAGGATTTTGATGGCTTCCTGTCTTATATTGAGGTCTTTCATCCATTTTGAGTTCATGTTTGTGTGTGGTGTAAGAAAGTGGTCCAGGTTCATTCTTCTGCATGTCGCTGTCCAGTTTTCCCAGCACCATTTGCTGAAAAGACTGTCTTTATTCCATTGGATATTCTTTCCTGCTTTGTCAAAGATTAGTTGGCCATACATTTGTGGGTCCATTTTTGGGTTCTCTATTCTGTTCCATTGATCTGAGGGTCTGTTCTTGTGCCAGTACCATATTGTCATGATGATTACAGCTTTGTGATACAGCCTGAAGTCCATGGTGTATCATCCTTTTAATGTAATGTTGATAATATTTTGTTGAGGATTTTTGCATCTATGTTCATCACAGATATTGGCTTATAATTTCCTTTTCTTGTGGTATCCTTTTCTGGTTTTGGTATCAGGGTAATTTTGGCCTTATGAAATGAGTTGGGAAGAGTTTTCTCCTCTTCTATTTTTTAGAAGATTTTCATAAGGATTGATATTAACTTTCCTTTGAATGTTTGGTCAAATTAGTGATTCAAAAATATGGTTTCATAAACATGCATAGTATTTGGTAAAGACAAGTAAAAACAAACCTAGTGGAAAGAACATTCTAGACATATTGATAAATGGGTTAAAGTACAAATTCACTAGGGCACCTGAGTGGCTCAGTCAGTTAAGCGTCTGATTTTTGATTTCAGATTGGGTCATGATCCTGGGGTCCTGGGATCGAGCCCCACGTCCAGCTCTGTACTGACAGTGTGGAGCCTGCTTGGAATTCTCTCTATAAATAAACAAACAAACAAACAAACAAACAAACTGTTTTAAAAAAGTACACACGCATTGAGAATAGTCTTTCTAAACAAGCCTTGATTCATTTGCATGGATAAGGCCAAAAGCCCTCTTTCATAAGTCAAAAAATATCCCTAGTCAGGTAATAGTTTTCTTGTCTCCACAGATTTCTTGTGGTTTGCTTTATCACTTGCTATTTATAGAAAGAAACACCAGTGACCTCGACACAGACTTGCTGACTTTCCCTCGTGCACACTGACTCATAGTTCCTTCCTGTTCTCAGCAAATCTCAACACTGGAGGGTGGGCAATGCAACCTATAGGAGAATCAACCACTTCAAACATGCATTTGGTAGATGTCTAGGAAGCTAAGTTACACTGAACAGAATACAGTACCATTTATACTCATGTGATGAATTGTGTGTCTGGATTACATGGTGGAGGGATGGTGCTGAAAATAAAGTATCTTTTCAACCTCTTAAAAGTTTTTCAAACTGGCCTGGGGGCTTCAGTGGTCACAGCTAACGTTTAAAAGGAACCTTTCTGATTTGGAGGAGAAAGACTCAGAACTCCTTTTCAGTCTCTTATTATCCAATTCCTTTCCACCAAGGAATTGACAACTCCGAATAAAGGGAAATCTCAACAACCATAGATTTCTTTAATCATGGAATTAATAATAACAGAAATAGCAAAGCTCAAAAAATATAGCTGCAGCTCAAAGATTACAGCTATGTTTTTGTGGTGTTTATGCTATCATTTATTTAAGATGGGGGGCCATTTTGGTTTACTAAGACGGCTTTGAAAAGTTTTGATTAAAAAAAAAGTCACAATACATGAAAGCAAAACACAATAGCCAGGGCTGTACTTGGTTCACAAATATCCATCTAAGTCTTTCTTTCTACCTTTTTAAGCTAGAAACACAGTGCAGAAAAGAGAAAGTATTCATTTATTTTTCCATTTTCCATTTCCTAGGATTTCCTGGTTAAAATTGTGATTTGAGTTCAAGCCTGGAAACATAACTTTTTTCAGGTGAATTTCCTGTTAAAAAGAAAAACAGCAACATACATTTAACATCTTCCACAGGCTGGTATAATTTGCCTTGTCCATTTTATCTCTCCCCACCTACTTGTTTGTTTATCTATGAATTCAATGCTCATGCAACATATTTTCCAATGTCTAACCTCATGTCCTCATACATACTAGGACTTCAAACATTTGTCAGTCAATCAATTGATTTCTGATGCCTCCCTATCCATCACCCAAAATATTTAGGAAAGATACCAGTCGCTACTATCCCAGGAGAATTTCCAGGAGCTAGGTAGCATCCTCCTGCCTGAGAGGAATTTAGTTTTCCACGTCTCTCCATTGATTTGTTCATGTTACTTCCGTTTTAGAGATGAGAGCTTCAAGCTCATCATTAAATGACTGAACCCAGACATACAAACACCAAAAAATCTTGCAAGTGAAGACATGGGAAGCTTGTGTCCCTCTGGATTTTGGGGCAGCAAGTAACCTATTACTTGTCTCCTGCATCTAGGCAGCTGACTTTAACATAACTACCATTTACAGAAAAGAAATAGAAATCTAGCACCATGGCAAAAACTTAGAGAACCACCTATAATTACCCTCATCTATAGTATGCTACTTAATCTTATGTGATAGTCATGATGGAAAATTGTTCTTGCCTTCTTCCTTCACTATTCATTGCTGATGCCCAAAATCTAGGGCATTGCCCATTATCATGGATTCCTCTCCTACAACATCAAATCCAGGGAATCTCAGCCTTGACACCATTGACATTTTGGGCTGGACAGTTTTTATTGTGGGGGACTGCCCTATTTGCTGAAGGATGATTAGCAGTATTGCTGGTGTCTGTATACTAATAACAATTCCCAGTCATGGCAACCAAAACTGTCCCCAGACTTGGGGCACCTTGGGTGGCTCAGTCAGTTAAGCTTCTGACTCTTGATCTCAGCTCAGGTCTTGATTTCAGGGTCATGAATTCAATGCTGGGCATGGAGCCCACTTAAAAAAAAAAAAGAAGTTTCCAGACATTTTCAAATATCCCCCTGAAGGATGAAAAACATTCCCAATTAAAAACCACTAAATCTAATAGTAAGCTGTGAAAGCTGAAATTCCAAAATTTATCCTGAATCTAAATGTCTCCCACAAAATCCATATCTGGCCCAGGTCCCAACTCTTAGCACTCACTTGGGCCACTGCAATGACTATTCAGTGCATCCCCTTCAGTCCATTTTCTGCTCTACAGTCAGTGTGATCTTTGTAAAACCTCAGTTGGATTGTGTCATTTCTCTTTTTAAAACCTTCCAATGGCTTCTCATTATACCGGAAACTCTTCTCCGTATCATCTCCTAACACTCTCCTCTCATTCACGGTTCTCTGGTTTCACTGGCTTTATATCATTTTTCGAACGTTGCCAGGTTTCCTCACATCAGGACATTTACACATACTCTCCTTGGAATGCTGATTCTATGGTCATATTTAAGGGTTTGTTCCAATATCATTTTTTAGCGAGTTCTTCTCAGACCATCTTAGGAAGATAATCCTGCTCTTCCCCAAATACTGTATGCAATTACCTTGAATTAATCTCCATTGTAGTTACCTCTGTCATCGCTATTTGAAATTATACCACTGTTCATTTTTTGCTTGTCTTAGCTACATAATGTAGGCTCCATCACTAAAGCCTATCCATCTTATGTATGGTTATGTCACCCATGGCCTAGAACAGTCACCTG
Organism: Lynx rufus; assembly: GCF_022079265.1. Taxonomy (NCBI): domain Eukaryota; kingdom Metazoa; phylum Chordata; class Mammalia; order Carnivora; family Felidae; genus Lynx; species Lynx rufus. The sequence continues at coordinate 35,089,363 of NW_025814829.1, read as the reverse complement.
GAATGGAATTGGCACTTAATAAATATTTATTGAATGAATACATAACTGAATGCCATAAATAATAATAAATGTTTTCTGTCTGAAGGAGAACATACTCTTTATTTTAAAATAATGTGTGATATTTACATTATTAAATTTATTCAAAGCAATCCAAAGGTTTCCTATCTCACCCAGAGTGAAAGCAAAAGCCCTTCTAATTACCTATAGGACACCCACATGATCTGGACCCGCTACTGTCCTCCCCACATGATTTCCTAACACTTGCATCTTGACACTTGAGCGACACGCTGACCTTCCTCCTGTTCTCAAACATGCCAAGTATGTGCCATTTTAGAATGTCTGCACCCACTGCTTCCCCAGCCTGAATGCTGTGGCCAGATGTCCCTGGACCCACTATCTCACCTCCTTCCGGTTTTTGGTCATGTGTTCTCTTGTTAGAATGGCTGGTTCTGACTACCGTATGTAAAATAGTAAGAAAGAAAGCCATCTTGCTTACCCTCAGCCTGAAGCTGTCCTAACTCTAGCAAAAGCATTTTCTTTTGAATATGAACAATTTTATAGAACACCAACATTAGACAAGGCTACTCTGTGATGTCATAGATCAAGATATAAACAAGACTACTCAGTAATTATGTGTGAGCAGAAAAAGAGAGAGAGAGAGACAGAGAGAGAGAATAAATGCTGTCAAACACCCCCCTTATTCCTGTTAATTATGAACGGCTGTTCTATATTTGTTCAGCCTTAGCCCCACTTTATTCCCTCTATCTTACATATGAAATTAAGATTATTAAGGCAGTCATAGAATTGCTTTGACTTTCTGACAGTATTCATTCAAAAGCAAAATCACATTTCCTTGAAACTTCTCTGAAATCACCTAACACATGCTCAAATACAGTAAGAAGCCCCTCTTGATTAGCAACCTTTTATTGAGACATTCCACAGTCCTCCATGGTGTGGTCTTCCTCATTGCAAAGAGTTAATAAACCCAACTTTGTTCAACTACAGGTGTGTTTGTGGTGGATTTTGCCTGGAGGGCATCAACAATAGTAACCCCCGATCTCAAAGAGCACGCTGTAAGACTTTAAGTAAAATGACCATATTTTGCTAGGAGAATCCAAGTTCATAAAGCCTTCTGTTTAATGTGTGCCCTTAGGTCACTACCCTCTTTTATTCTCAAAACTGTTCCAGTTTGAAGGTAAATTACGTAGTCACCAGACCTTTAATCTGCAATTTTTCAAATAGCATTTATCATCATCTGGAACATTATAGTATTTTCCATGTCCTTTCTCTCTTCCTATCCCCCGATTAAAATGTAAATGCCATAGTGCAAGAACTTAACCTATTTTTTTTTTTTATTATCCTATCCCCATCACCTAGAACAGCTCTTGGCACACTGAAGCTCCCAGTTCATACCTGTTGAATGAATTAACTAATGAAAAGTTATAATACTACAAGAGATCTTTGAACTATGAACAACTTTTAAAAAGTCATCCCAACACACAAAACTCAGCCACATTTCTAAATGCTCATATGTAGAAACTGAAATTAAAATGTAGTACCATTTGTGCTTACTCCAAAGATAACGAAAGCTTAGATTTACACTTCACATACATGTACAGGGTCTGTATGCGGAAAATTACAAAATGCTGGTGAAAGGAATCAAAGAAAAGTCAACAGCTGGAAGTTGAAGACTTCGTGAATTGGAAAACTCAGTGCAGTAAAGCTGTCAATTCTCCCCAGATTGAGCTATAGGCTTAATTAAAATTTCTATCAAGAGCTCCGCAAGGGTTTTATAGACATAAACAAGGTTATTCTAAAATTTATATGGAGAGGCACAGGCTTGGGTATAGCAAAAACAATCTTGACATATAGGAATAAAGTAGAAGGAATCACTTTGATCTTAAGTCCTACTGTGAAGTTGTAGTAACAAAAACAGAATAGATCCATTGAATAGAATAGAGAATCAAGAAATACACTCACATAAATATGCCCAGCTGATTTTGTACAAAGGTCTAAAAGCAATTTAATGGAAGAAATACAGTTTTTCCATCAAATGGCACTAGACCAATTGGACTTCCAAGGGGGGAAAAAGAACTTAAATCCAAACCTCACACTTTATTAAAAAATTAACTCACCATTAAACATGGATTTTCATGTAAAATATAAAACTGTACAATTTTTAGAAAAAAAAAAAGAAAATCTTGGGGCTTTTGGGTCATGCAAACAGTTCTTAGACTTGACATCACAAAGCACAGTCCCTAAATGGAAATATTAGTAACTCAAACTCCATAAAAATCGAAAATGTTTGTTCTGTTAAAAAGCCTATTTTTTAAAAAGAAATTAAGTTTATTTATTTATTTTTGAGAGAGATAGAGACAGCATGAGTGGGGGAGGGGCACAGAGAGAGGAAGACAGATGATCCCTAGCAGGCTCTATGCCAGCACAGAGCCCAACGTGGGGCTTGATCTCATGAACAATGAGATCATGACCTGAGCTGAAATCAAGAGTCAGATGCTCAACCAACTGAACCACTCAACTGCCCCTGAAAGAACCTATTAAAGGATGAAAAGACAAGTTACACAATGGGAGAAAATATTTGTAAACCACATATGCAACAATGGGCTGTTATCTAGCTATATGAAGTTTTCAAAATCACACTTTAAAAAATCCAATTTGAAAATGGTCAAAATACATGAAGAGACATTTCTCTGAAGAGGATGTACAGATGGCAAATAAGTACATGAAAATATGATTAACCTTGTTATCCACTAGGAAAAGGCAAATTTAAAACATAGTAATACAATGAGATATCACTATATACCTATCAGAGGAGCTAAAATAAAACTTAGTGACAACATCAAATGCTGGCAAGAGAGCAGAGAAACTGGATCATTCATATACTGCTGATGGGAACGTAAAATGTTACACTTGCTTTGGAAAACAGTCTGGCAGTTTCTTATGAAATCAAACACGATTATCACATGACTCAGCAATTATGCTCTTCAGCAGCAGAGAAATAGTAACTATGTGCACACAAAAATCTGTACATAACGTTCATAGCAGTCCTACCCATAATAGCCAATCAGGGAAACCACCCAGTTGCTTTCAATGGGTGCGTGGTTAAGTAAACTGTGACACCTCATGTATGAGAATACTACCCAGCAATGAAAGGTATTGATACACACAAAACTTGGATGCATCTCCGGGCTTAGAGGAATTCTTCCAGGCTGACACAGCTTGACCAAGGCATGGGGTTTCGTGGACCAGCATGGTGGATTTCAGTCTCCCCTAACCCCTTGGTTGAGTACTCGGTGGCAAGTCACAGTCCTAGCAAAGAAGGGAATACAATTTACTCCAGGTAATCTGTCTAAACCACTAGTGGCCCCTTTGAGTGAATAAAATTTGAATCCAAACTCATGCAAGCCTTTTTAAAAACGAAGAAGAAGAGGGACTTTTTGTTCAATGTGTTGTTACTGGTTTGTGTTACTGCAAAGCATGATTCTCTGCAGCACCTAAGATCAGTCAGTGTTAGGAATCTATTCAGGAGATCACAAAGGCTATAGAAATTTCATGTGAAACTTCCCTTTGAATCACTAAGCGTGTCAAACAATAACAAAACCTCTTATTCCTGGAGATTCTCATGAAGGCTGTAGTGTGAATGCTACCCACACTTTACTTGGAAAGGAAACACAAGAGACTTTTCAGAATAGTCCTCCTTCAATTCTAGGTTAAGTGCTAACCGATGACATAGAGTTGATACCAAATTCATGATTTACAAAAAAAAAATTCCCAATCACCCCTTTTTGTTACTAGTAGTGGTGTGTCTGTTGAAGGATAATTGTGCTCAGCTATGTGTTCATTCTTGGTATGGATGAGTAAGTAGTATTTTCTTTTTATTTATTTTTTTTAATTCAACTTAGTTAAAATACAGTGTAGTAATGGTTTCAGGAGTAGAATTTAGTGATTCATCACTTACATATGACACCCAGTGCTCATCCCAGCCAGTGCCCTCCTTAATGCCCATCCCCCATTTAGTCCATCCCCCCACCCACCTCCCCTCCAGCAACCCTCAGTTTGTTCTCTGTATTTAAGAGTCTCTTGTGGAGACTCAGTTGGTGTGGCTCAGTTGGTTAATCATCTGACTCTTGGTTTTGACTCAGGTCACGATCTCGTGACTTGTGAGTTTGAGCCCTGTGTCGGGCTCCACAGTAACAACTCGGAGCCTGCTTGGGATTCTCTCTTTCCCTCTCTCTCTCTGCCCCTCCCCTGCTCATTGTGCGTGCTCACTCTCTCAAAAATAAATAAAAATGAAAAAGGGGCACCTGGGTGGCTCAGTCAGTGAAGCATCCAACTTTGGCTCAGGTTGTGCTCTCATGGTTGGTGGGTTCAAGCCCTGTGTTGGGCTCTGTGTTGACAGCTCAGAGCCTGGAGCTTGCTTTGGATTCTGTGTGTGTGTCTCTCTCTCTGCCCCTCCCCTGTTTGATCTCTCTCTCTCTCTCTCTCTCTCTCAAAAAATAAACATTAAACAAATTTTTTTAAGTGAAAAAAATTTTAAGTCTCTTATGGCTTGCCTCCCTCTCTGTTTTTATCTTATTTTTCCTTCCCTTTCCCTATGTTCATCTGTTTTGTTTCTTCAGTTCCACATATGATTGAAATCATATAATATTTGTCTTTCTCTGACTTATTTCACTTAGCATAATATGCTATACTTCCATCCATGTTATTGCAAATGGCAAGATTTCATTCTTTAATACTCCATTGTATATATACATACATATATACAATGTATGTATATATGTATGTATATATGTATATATATGTGTGTATATATATGTATGTATATATGTGTATGTATATATATGTATGTATATATACAACATCTTCTTTATCCATTTATCAGTCGATGGACACTCGGGCTCTTTCTATAATTTGGTTATTGTTGATAGTGCTGCTATAAACATTGGGGGTGAAGAGTAAGTAATACTGTCACAACCTGGGGAGGTAACTATAAAAGCATAGCAGTATATTTGAAGGTTTGTCAAAAAATTTTCAAATGAATAAGTTGAGTTGGAAAATATATCACTGGAATGTTCACTGACATCACGCCAAAAATTCTAGGTTTGTGATCAATATTCTTGGTAAAATTGAATGAAGAAAACTTCATATTGTGGAGAATCCTCTGCATTTTCATTTCCAAACACTGGCCTCTAAACCAGTGTCTGAAACATCCACTTATTTGCCTTCCTTGATACAGATCTGACCACTGTTCACAAAATTCTTGTCAATAGAGATAAAAAATATATCTGTATTGAGATATTTAACTCTGTAGAGCGATTGTTAAAGGCTTGATCAGATCTGTGACACAAAAGCTGTAGTTTCTGCACTGTTGAAGCAAGGAAGAAAGTTTTAAGTAAGCCAAACTGTAAAAAAATAATTTTTGAAAAGCTTGGCAAATTTTCTAGATACATTTGAAAGTTTTAATGCATAAATAGAGAGCACAGACACCATATCATTGCTTAATAGAATTGATTGTGTCTATTGTGAAGTTATGATTAAGATCAAGGACTCAGGAATCAAAGAGCCCTAGGTTGAAATCGGGGTTTTGTCATTTGCTAGATATGTGAGTTTGGGCAAGTTACTTTATCTCTCAAATTCTTGGTTCCTATACTTTGCTAAACCTCATTTCTAAAATAAAGATAATCACCCTAACTACTTCATTCAGTTGTTTTGAGAATGAGGTCAGAAAATCCAAAGAAGCCAATGTTCTCTGTCTTTCAAACTTAATCCAAAATGCTTAGCATAATGGCCCCATGAAGTGTTCAATAAAGTATTATTTTTATTACCATAGTGCAAACCCACGATTACTATAGGAATTGGTATTAATATATATTCCCATATTCTGTGAAAAAAAACTTTTCAAGGAAAACATTAAATTATATTTAATTTGCTGTGAATCAAACCCAGGCAATATTTTCCTGTCATGATGCTGAAATTTCTTAGTTCAAATTTTATAAGGAGCCATATTCTTAATCATTTCCAATCTTTTCTAGGCTCTTTCTAAAAAATTTTGAAATCAAGTTTGACTTGATCATCTTAGACAATTGCTAGAAAAACCACTATAAAGATAGATATCAGTTTCTCTTTTGCCACAAAACACTGAAATTGACCTATGCCCTGCTCAAATTTCATACTTCCTTGTATAGAAAAGCTTGTGATGAGGAAGTAAGGTCAAGGCTCTAATTTATATCACATAGGAAGGTCAAAAAATATATATTTTTTGATATAAAATTTATTTTACCATTACCTTAATTTTTAAGACATGTTATTTATATAATAGAAAAGGAGATAAAATTTTGTGTATGTAATTGAGTATAGGTTTTAAAAACCTGAGAAAACTGACCTGAGCCTATGAAAATGGTAATAATTCAACAAAACCTGTATCTGTTTATTCGAAGGTCAGCTTTCTTCTAACTATGTTATATATTGCCTATGATCTTTCAAAGTTGGAAATTAGTATTCTGTATCAGAAAATGCAGTCTCCCAAAATTCCATCTTCTTGTATAAGAAGATAAAATTTGACCTTATTCAGATATAGTTCACCTGTAAACTATTAAATTGATGTAGCATTGGAAATTAAAATGCATGAATATGTATATATTTAATCCCTTAAAGATTTTTCTTAGATACATATATATACATACATACATACATGTAAAATTGTGTGTATACGTGTGTATGTGTGTACGTATATATGTATGTGTGTGTGTGTGTGTGTGTGTGCGTGTGTATATATATATAATGCCAAGGGACATCTCTATAAAATGTATAGCTGTTGTATTTCTCAAACAATATTTTCCAAATCAAAACCATTTGTTAACAGAGATTTCTATTCACCCCAGGGGACAATTCCATTAGGCTCTTTTTCCTGGCTATGACCTAGAATTTACAGTCTGAGTATAGCTTAAGATCTAACTCTTTGTGAATCACTCCTGTATTGTAACTAATTCTTGCTATACTAGATTTTCCATGATTATTTGAACTATTAATATGTGTAATCAATCACACAGAAAGCCGTAGAATTCCACTTGTTCCATTCTGGCTGTTTTTACAACATAATGGATGTGTGTGTTTTGCCAATAGTGAGTCCCTCAACAGGGCAATTACTACAAATTGACTGTACCAATATTAGCAACAAGGGACATATTCATAGAACACACATCAACACTCTTACAGAAGTCATACATTTGTTAGCATGGCAAAGTGAAGAAAAACAGAATGGACAATTTTATATTTATTTGTAAGTGAGTGCCCAGGAAAACCTATTGGGAACGCATGGACCACCTTGGATAACTACTCAAGGGCATTTTTTATTTTAAAAAATTATTCAAGGCCAAGCTATACATAGATGGAAGAATAGGACTTTCAGATAATAATTCAAGGACAGATTTTCAGATGCTATCTATCAAATTAAGCCAAGGTTATATGCATATTTTGAGTTATTTCATATGCGATTTAGGAAAAAAAACCAAGATGTGCATAATCCTTAAACATTTTTATCTCAAGTATTACTCACAAGGTCATCCTTTGATGAACAGCAACAAGCAAGATTACAGTTCTCTTTGAATTTTAGTTGGCAAAGGAAAATTGTCACATTCAGAAAAGAGATTATATCCCTCCAGCAGCTTATACAGGGACATAATTAATGGTACAAAGTCATAGACAAATTACTCTACCCAGCCAGTATATTGGGTTTCATATGAGGCCACTGAGGTTTATTTTATTGGTAGGAGAAGTTACTACCTCATAGTTTAGCTAATATCAAATTTATCTTTAATGCTTCATCTTTTAAGAAGTTCTTGCCAATTCACTAACAAAACACACACACACACACACACACACACACACACACACACACAGTAACTCCCAGCCAGGTATCTGTTTATAGGACACCACTGTGGCCAATCAGGATCCCCATTTATGGCCCAATTGTAGTATCTCCCCATCAAAATTGGTCCTTTTGTCATCCTTTTTCAGGATGCTACTGTATGGGTATGATGGTGGTAAATGATTATCAATTAAGTAAGTTGACCAATAGGTTACTTTGCCAAGCAAACCATAACTTTTAGTATTCAACCTAATGAAATAGATATTATTACGCTCACTTTTTTTTTTAAGTTTATTTATTTATTTTGAGAGTGACAGAGACAGCACAAGTGGGGGAAAGGCAGAAAGAGAGGGAGAGAGAGAGAGAGAGAGAGAATCCCAAGTGGGTTCTGCACTGCCAGCACAGAGCCCGACATGGGGCTCGAACCCACGAACCATGAGTTCATGATCTGAGCTGAAACCAAGAGTTGGTCACTTAACTGACTGAGCCACCCAGGCGTCCCTTATTATGCTCACTTTAAAACTGAGAAAATTGAGAATCAGGAAACTGGCATTCAAGCCAGTTCTCCCAGGTACAAAATCCCATCCACTTTCAATTATACCATCCTTTCTAAAGTGTGTTTTAGGATATTAACAGGTGTTTTGTTCAAATAAACCTGAGAAATGCTGGGTTTTATAAAAATCGACAGTTTCTTCACTATAGGAATTCCCAGAGCTCATGAGGTTTACAAATCACTAAGAGAAGGATAATGTTTATGCTAATTCCAAACCCTATTAATATGTAGTCAACCTTTCTCCCACTCAGACTATATTTTCCTAAATGCATTTTGGGGAAAACAGTACTGAAACTGTATTTTTCTGTATTCATTGATTTATTGTTATCAGAGAGCCTGCACAATTTGCAAACATATGTTCTTCAACTCAACAAAAATTTTTATTCCTTATTTATTATCTTTGTCTTATCCTCCTATTCTCTACATATTTTGGGAATCCTGTACATCTAACTTTTCTTTATCTTTATTGTCATGTTGATACTTTTTTTGACATCACCTATAGGTTTCTTGAATTTGTCATCTACCTTGTTAACTCCACTTTGGGGGACTAGCTAACTTGCTGTTTACTACCCAATTATTTATTTTATTTTCTTTTTTATTGCGTTAAAATACATATAACCTAACATTTGCCATTTTAACCATTTTTAAGCACGCAGTTCTGTGGCATTAAGTATATACATATTGTTATACAACTAAACCGCCATCCATCTCCAGAACCTTTTCATCTCCCCAAAATGAAAGTCTGTACCCATTAAACACTCACTCTCCATTCTCTTCTCCTGCCCTGGAAACCACACTTCCACCTTATGTCTCTGTGAATTTGACTACTTTTGGTACCTCATATTACTAGAATCAGAGTGCTTGCCCCTTTGTGGTTGGTTATTTCACTTAGTATAATGCTTTCAGGGTTCATCCATGTTGTAGCACGTGTCAACATTTTCTTTCCTTTTCAAGGTTCCATTGTATGTACATGCCCCATTTTGTTTACCATGCATTCGTTAATGCAAATTCGTGTTGCCCTCCATTTGGCTGGATATCCGCTGGATATCCAATGCGGATAATGCCATTATGAATGTGGTGTGTACAAGTTCGAGTCCCTGCTTTCAATTCTTTGGGGTACATACCCAGAAGTGGAATTGCTGAATCATGTGGTAATTCCATGTGCAACTTTTTTCAGGAACTGACATGCTATTTTTCATAGCAGCTGCAACATTTACATTCCTACCAATAGCACACAAGGATACCAATTTTTCCACCTCTTCCCAGACCCTTGTTATATTCTTTTTGCTTATTTGTTTCTTTATAATAGTCACCTTAGTGGGTGTGAAGTGACATGTGTTTTTAGGATACATTCAAGTACTGATTGTGTTAGCCCCCTGAAGGCATGCACTCATTTACCTAAGATCATGGGTACCTAGCAGAGTATGAAATACATACTGGATGCTTAGTAAACATTTATTGTATAGTTAGAGATAAGATTAGATTCAGGGAGAAAGCCTAGAATGGAAAGATAAGTTTGGATTTTGTCCGTTGGTTAAGTGGGAGCCACTGTGAATTTAGAAAAAGTAAATGAGGTGAAAAAGGGCATTTGTCTTGGGGGAAATTTTCTGGAGGTGAGTTCATAGAGTTTCGAAATGGCAAGACCATTCATGAATTCATGACAGAATAAAGTCAACCCAAGAGGGTTTGTAAAATAAGAGCCAGAATCTGACAAAAGAGAAGGAGAAATAAAAGATGACTCCAAGTTTAGCATCTTGGGTCACTGTTGAGCAACAGGGCCACTGACAAAAAAGTTTCAATGGAATGTAGAGACAATGCATTTATACTTTCTAATGTTCTGCTATTATTCTTGGGCAAATCAGCTCAGGACTCTCTTGGTCCATCCATTCTAGTTCTGCTTATGCCGTTTCTCAAGGTTATACAATAAAACATGGATTGTGAGTAACTCGTTCCGTGAGTGTTCTGCAAGATGAGCAAAGATTTCCAATAAATTTTGACTTGATAAACGGACGATGTCTTGCAATACGAGTAGGACATGATGCCGAATGTCACATGATCACAATCCAGCCAATGGTTCGTGAAATTCACTTTGATGGACAAGTGCTTTGGATTACAAGCTTGTTTGCAGAACGAATGATGCTCACAAACCGAGGTTTTACTGTATTTTGAACAAGAATGTGCTCTTCTTCACGTCCACAGACCATCAGCCCTTTTGTCTTCATCACTGACCCATCTTACAAAAGAAACCTCTAGCTTTTCTAGGAGCTTTCCCAAGCTTCTTTTCTTGTCCTTTGTTTCCTAAACCAGCATCTGCAATAAAACATGCCCACAAATGCAATGAAATGATTTCTTCAGTCATTGTTCCTTCCCTTGTCCTTATGTCCTCTCTATGACTTTATTCATAAATACTGTTTGGGAAACTGTGAAATCCTATGGGGGAAAAAAGACCATTTTATCAGTATGCTTCTGAAAAGTCCCAAACCTGATACTCCAGACAAAACTACGTTTAACAGGCTGTGCCCCTTCCTGATTAAATTACATATCTCAGAATAGAGTTGTAAACTCCTTGATTCATCTGAAAATCAGCAGTGGCGGGAATGATGTTTTAATTCTCTGCCTCTCCCCAGGCATATCTAAACTAATCAGCACACAGTTTTGAAAACAAATAACTGAGTTTAAAACCCAACATTTCAGCAAAGTAATAATATTAAAGTTTGACTATATATGATTTTCTCGAGTGTCTATATTAATGGTGGAGGTACCACAGAAAACTCCCAAATTCCATCTTAGGGAAAAAAAAAAAGTTGTCCTTCCCCATCACTTTGGAATCAGAGTTGCTCACAAGAAATAAAATTTATATCTGAGTTTCACCTCATTTGGTATTCTCTGAGTTCTTCTCACCAGCCAACTCCCGGTTAGCACATAATAGAATCCAGTAAGCACTTTATATGGACTATCATATTCAAGTCTGCTATCATATTTAACTTTTGGAAGTGGCTTTTATTAGTGGCTTTTATCCTCAGTTTACAGATAAGAAAAATGAGGTTTCATGAGAAAAATTACTCAATCAAAGTAAATCCCTAAGAAGTGACTGAGCTACTTACTTAAGCTCCCCAAATACAACAAAACAGAAAAATGGAGTGAAGCATAATCCTCTCACCGAGCGTTTGGTTCCTGAAACATTGGCCACTGATGCTGAACTTCTAATGGTTTTTCTTAGTCCAGCTAGAAATAAGATGGTAGGTGAGGAGGGGGGAGTGAAACATACAATATAAACATTCAAAAGGAAGGCAAGCCCTAGGTCAAAGCTCCCAGCCTTGCACAGGCCTGTTTTGCTTGGCTGGCTCTGAGTCAGGGAGGGATTTCTGAGCGGTCCACGCGGAGCACAGTCCCTTCTTGTCTGCAGAGACAGATGCTGTGCAATCAGCAGTTTCGTGTCAAATGTTTTATTTGATCCTTCAACAGCCGTTAGAGGCTGACGTGTCCGGTGGATATTATTCTCACCTGGTGTAGTGCCGGCAGGCACTGAAAACCGATAGCTGGCTGAATCCCAGTTAAACGTGAACAAACTGGTTTGCCTAAGACCTCACGGCTAGCAGGTAGCCACACTGTACCTAAACTCCCAAACAGCCTCCTGCTGCATCATTCCACTTCATGCCAGGTGACAGTGACTTCCTCGCTTCGTAAGCAGAGACTTCCGCTAAGTGCGTCAGTCTTTGTATTTATGTTAAGTCCCGGGATCCCCATTAGTCATGCAGTTGTGGAAATAGAGACTCTGAAGGGTTAACCACCTTTCCCAATATCACATAGTCACATATCACATCTCGTATAATCGTAAAGAATGATGTCTTTAAAGCAAAACAGGTCTAGGCTCAGATTCTGATCTTGTTCTTGAACTAGGATTGGGCAAGCTATGTAACCTCTCTAACCATCTGCTTTGTCAAATGTACAATGGAAGTAATAATCGTACTTTCTGTATAGGTTTGTTTATTTATTTATGTTTTTATTTATTTATTTTGAGAGAGAGAGAGAGCTCAAGAGAGCAGGGGAAAGGCAAAGAGAGAGGGAGAGAGAATTCCAAGCACGCTCCACACCATCAGCATACAGCCTGATGCGGGGCTTGAACTCACGAACTGTGAGATCATGGCCTGAGCTGAGATCAAGAGTCAGACGCTTAACTGACTGAGCCACCCTGGCACCCCTGGATAGGTTTATTTTTAAGAATTAAAGGTAATTGCAGATATTATGTAGCACTGGTTACTGGCCGTGAACAGGGTTTAAGGTGGATAAAGTACTATTTTCTTAACAGAGAAGAGCAAAAGACAGAGACAAGCTAAGTAACTTGCCCAACATCCCATGACAGTAAGTGGGGAGTTCAGATTCAACCCCAGACTATCTGCTTCAAAAGCCTGTGGTCCCTGCATTGCTGTGATATAATGTAAAGTATACACCACAGGAGCTAGAACAGATTAAACACTCAACTCGGAGCTCCTTCTGCTACACCATGCTTATCCTTCCCCATTTCTAAAAATGCCCAAAGAATGATATTCCATAATGTTCTGCAAAGTGGCACAGTCAGGTTGCTTAGTTCCTAGTTTCTATTACAATGCGTTGCAGAAAATCATAGGATGCTCAGAGTAGGTGAGTTCACCAGAGGATAAATAAAAAATTATTAGAAAGCAAATTATATGTGATGGCAATAATCCAAGTACTGAACTATCCATAGTGCCTAAAAGGAGAAAAATACGTATAGAAAGAGAAGTTGTAGAGAAAAATTCCAAAATACTCCATTAAATAAAATTGTGTTTGGTTTCTGACAATCATTTAAAAAAATATCTTGAAGTTGTTAAGTTTTCCCTACTCTTCTCAACTCCAGGTTAAATTTTATGATTTTCCTTTCCATTAAATTGAGTCCCTCTATCATGTTACAAAATAACTTACCTTAAAGTCACTTCTCTTCAATATCCAATACATTATCTGACAATTTTTTTATTTCTGGTTTAGAAGGTGATAGAATAAACAGTCATGGGTGGTTTTATTGGAAAACTGGTGGGGGGGGGGGGAATCTCCCAAATGGAGACTTCAAGGAAAATACTATATAACTCAGTGGCTTCTGTGGCAAATGGCTGATTGAACTACCCTTTATCTTTCAGGATTAATTTTGTTTTTTTTAAGTGAGAAGTTTTATAAACAGGGAAAAGAACTGTCCCTGCCTTGCTGGGGACAGTAAGTTATGAGTTAGCTTGTTAAAGCAGGAGTATATTCAGGTGACAGTAATTTTTGTGCGTGACTCAATGCCATTGAAAATGATTGAAGACCAATCAAGGCACAGAATGATATTCTCTTTAGCTTTGTTGTATGGGCAAAACTCACGCAAATGGCTCCAAATTTGATTTACATGTCTTAAAACAAAATGACCAATTCCTATCTAATTTATATCTTGTTTTTCTTCAGGTACAAACAGCAGGCACCTTTTCATTTCTTTAACATTATCCGTCCAACCTCATTTCCACCCTAAATGAAATCTTAATTCTCTTCTTTTGATAGCATAATTGTTTCCATGGCAACAACAAAAGACATGAGAGTATTCTCAGCTGCAGGTGAAAATAATCATAACATATTGATAAACCATCTGAAGATACCATTGTCATGTAAATGACCTCATAACAGGAGAGAGGGAAGAGAAATAAAGGCAAACAAAGTGGCATCCAGAAAGCAGACGTGCTTGGAATAAAATATTTTTTGGTGGCTTCAGTGATGTTAAAGAAGGGTCACAATGAGAAAGAACGTCAGATAACCATACATCTTGATTAGATATTGTAAATAAAGAATATTGCCTTAAAATTTACTGAGAAACGAAGAGAGCTCTGGATTCCGGGAGCACCATCGATTGTTTCACTGTCTCTGCCATTTGCACATTCACTGGGGACTAAATGAGATATATGAAGAGAAAAATAAGAAGTGACTCTGGAGCTTGTCAACAGTACTAGAAATGCTAAGTGAATCTTTAGATAGACCTTTCTAGACAATGCTCACAAACTTAAATTTAAAGTATGAAGTTTGGGCTCTGAGATGGAAGGGGTTTTCACCTCGACCCTGCCATCACTTTCCGCTTTAAAGGAATCATTCATCTCTGGAGGTAAAAACAACTGTTGGTACCAGAAAGCAATACATGCCTGGTGGGCAAGAATTAATGGGTTGTGAATCTGCTCCCCCGGGGCCTGATTTAAGCTCAGAGGACAACATTACCTTAGGGCAAGGAGTTGAATGAGGTAGATCCTGAAGAAGGTTTGCCTTTAAGAGGTTCTTGGAACTCTGAAAGGAGAGGGTGGATCTGTGATGTCCCTCTTGAGATGCAAGTTTCTCTAATCTCTAAGATTTGAAGAAGAGATAAACAGGTGGATTACACTTTTTCTATCCCCACGTTGATAACACGTGGAGACCGGGCAGCTAAGACTGTCTTGGGCCGCTTCTCAGGTTTTAGAAGAGGATTAACAATCTACCTGTTGCCACATCACCGAACACACACAGCTACCCTCTACCACCTTGGGTAGAAAAAGACAGAGAAAATACAGATGACCAATATTTGAAATGAAAGCAATCATTATAGATTCTACAAACCTTAAAAAAACTCTAAGGGCATCTTTTTAAAAAAATCACAATGCCAATAAATTTAACAACGTAGATGAAATAGACAAATACTATGAATGACACGAATTATCAAACCTGACTTAGGAGAAAAAAATAGTAACGTCTAGATATTAAATACTAACTGTTGAATAATTGAACTAGCAATTTATTTATTTTTTTTTTAATTTTTTTTTCAACGTTTATTTATTTTTGGGACAGAGAGAGACAGAGCATGAACGGGGAAGGGGCAGAGAGAGAGGGAGACACAGAATCGGAAACAGGCTCCAGGCTCTGAGCCATCAGCCCAGAGCCTGACGCGGGGCTCGAACCCACGGACCGCGAGATCGTGACCTGGCTGAAGTCGGACGCTTAACCGACTGCGCCACCCAGGCGCCCCTGAACTAGCAATTTAAAACCTTCCCAGAAAGAAAACTCTAGGCTTGGGTAACTTCCCTGGTGAATTCTATCAAACATTTAAAGAAGAAATAATACAATATCACACAATTCTTTGAAAAAGTGATGGAGAGGGGAATACTTATTTACAAAGTCAATATAACTCATATCAAAACCTGACAATGACATTACAGGGGTCCTTGGGTGGCATAGTCGGTAAAGCATCCAAATCTTGATCTCAGCTCAGGTCATGATCTCACGGTTTGTGAGTTCGAGTCCCACGTAGGGCTCTGCAATAATGGTGTGGGGCCTGCTTGGGATTCTGTCTCCCCTTCTCTCTGCCCCTCCCCTGCTTGTGTGCACTCTCTCTCTCTCTCAAAAATAAATAAATTAATTAATTTAAAAAAAAAGTCCTGGCAATGACATTACAGGAAAGGAAACCTACAAACCAATATCCCTCATGAACTTAGACTGGAAATCCCTAACAAAATTAGTGAACTAAACCCAGCAATACGTAAATAGTCAATCTGTCACAAGAAATTGGAGTTCACTTTAGGAACATGATATTGGCTTAACATTTGAAAATTAATCAGCAGAATTCACCACATCAAAATAATAACAGATAAGATAAAAGTCATGTCATCATCCCAGTAGAAATAGAAAAATCAGATAACAAAATTCTATAGCAATTTTCATAATAAAAAGAAAAAGCTCTTGGCAACTTGGGAGTAAAAGCTACCTTTCTCAAAAAAAAAAAAAGGTACCTTTCTCAACCTGATAAAAACTGGTTATGAAACAAACAAACAGCCTACAGCTTATAGCATATTTAATGACGAAGCAGCAGCAAATGCTCTGACCTCTGGAGTCTATCAAGGCAATGAGGCAAAAAGAAGAATAAAAGGAGTAAGGAATTGAAGGAAGGAGTGAGACATCCTCTATTCACAGATGACATCATTACCAGCTTAGTAAATCTTAAGGCAACTACAAAGCAAATATTAGAACAAATAAGTGAATTAACAAGGTTACAGAATATAAGGTCAAGACACAAAAACAGTTGCACTCTTACATATTAGCAACAAATAATTAGAAAAATGAAATTAAGGAAACAACACCATATTTCATAACATCCCCAAATCCCTGGCATACTAAAGGATAAATTTAATGAAAGATTTGCAAGTTCTGTGCACTAAATACTCCTAAATATTGTTGACAGAAATTAAAGACAAGCAAATTGAGATTTATAGCATATTCAAGGATCAGAAGATTTAATTTTGCTGACATGCAAATTCTCCCTCAAATGATGTATAGATTCAGGATGAACCGATTCAGAATCTAAGCAGGCATTTTGAAGCAACTGGCAAGCTGAAGCTAAAAATTTGAAAATACAGAACAGTTAAAAAATGTTGGAAAAGAATCAAGTTGGAGGACTTAAATGTTTCAAGACTTTTTATAAAAGCTATTGTTATTAAGATAGTGTGATATTGATGTAGATATAGCAAAATAGATCAATGGAACAGAGTAGAAGTCCAGATACAGATCCATACATATGTAGAGAACTGGTTTTCAACAAAGGTATCAAAGCATTTCAATGGGGGATAGGAATGTCTTTTCACCAAATCGTGTTGAAACAACTGGATATCCATATGGAAAATAAATGAACCCCGAGGCTCATCTCACCATGCAAAAAAATTAATTTAAGGTGGGTCACAGACCTAAAAGTACAAGCTAAAATTATAAAACTTCTGGAAAAAAATCACAGGAGAGTCTCCACAAACTTGAAGTAGGCAAAGATTCCCACACAGTTCGCAGAAAGCACTGCCCATAAAATATTAATACATTGGAATTCATGAAAATTAAAATTTGGTTATCAAAAGATACTGTTTAGAAAATGAAGAGACAAGCAGAGGAGCAGGAAAAAAATATATTTGTTTTTGTGTGCATCTGAGAAAGACTAACGTCCAGACTATATAAAGAGCTTCTATAAAGCAAAAAGCCAACAATAGCAAATGTTAAGGATGTAGGAGCTCTCCTTCACTGCTTCTGAGAATGTAAAATGTACAGCCATTTTAAAAAGTAGTTTGACATTTTCTTGTAAAGTGAAACATACACTTACCCCAGAAGCCAGCAATTTTACTCGTAAATATTTCTCCAAATGAATTGAAAACACATTCCTACAAAAACCTATACACCGATGTTTATAGCAGCTTTATCCATTATCATAAGAAACTGGAAATCCCCAAGATGTCATTTAACAGGTGAATGAATAAACAAACTATGGCACATCTCTATAACGGATGCCTCCTTGGGTGATTCATACAATGACATGAATGAGTCTTAAATGCATTTTGCGAGGTAAAAGAAGCCAGACGAAAAGTCTAAATATATAAGATTTCAATCACATGACGTTAAGAAAAAGGGAAGACTATAGGAATGGAAGATGGATAGTGGTTTCTAGGAGCTGAGAAATTGCGAAAAAATTGACAACAAAGGAGTTACATAAAGGAATTGTAGGGTGATCAAGTTTTCTGTATGGTACAGGAGTAATTCTTGACTCTATGCATCTACGCATCACCCCACTGAACTATACAACACAGAAAGTTGCCTTATTATATGCAATTTTATTTTTATTTTGGGGAGAAGAGAGAGAGAGAGAGGGAGAAAGAGAACAAGTGGGGGAGGGGCAGAGGGAGATAGAATTCTAAGCAGGTTCCGTACCCCGTGCAAAGCCTGACTCAGGGGTTCGAATTCAGGGTTGTGAGATTATGACCTGAGCCTAAATCCAGAGTTGGGCTCTTGACCTACTGAGCCACCCAGGTGCCCCCAGTATATGAAGTTTTAAAAACTCAACCATATGTCAGGAGAAGACAGGATGGAATGTAGACTATGACAAAGGAGTTTAACTGTATTAAAAACGTATGACATAACATCACTAAAGGGGGTATGGAAAAAAGTTGTTGACCTAAGTAACTTTGGCAAACAGTTGCTTTTACCAGACACTTTAGGTACAAAGACAAAATGATTTGTCTGAAAATATTAACTCAAGTTGGTAAATTTGTTTCTCACAAGGGTACAGGTCAACAGTTCTGAAACGAAATGTATACTAGAAGTTGGACAAATAAGTAAAAAAATTGTAATCACAGGAACCAGGTTTCTAACTGTTAGAGAAAGGAGTTACAGATAAGCAGGAGATTGGGGGCAACTAGAATGAGCTCCATGATGCTGGATTATAATTATTAATATCAGTATGAGTTCATATATATTTTAAACTATATATATGTATATAAAGCATATTTTATATAAAATATATAATATATATACACATATATATGTAAAATATTATCTCATGTCATACCCAAAAGGTAGATTAAAGTGTTAAATATAACAATAATTTTAATATTTTATTAGGACTTCTGGAGAATACTTAGAAGCTAATAAAAAAGTATTGTGCGGCAGAAGATACAATAAATACAGTAAACAAATTTAGAAAGTAGGTTTGCAATGCAGATGACAGATAAGGGTTTGAAAGCTATGATTATATGAAGAGAGTTTTAAAAATTGACAAACGGGCAACAGTGTAAGAAAAATGAGCAACAGATATAAATAGGCAATTCACAGATGAGCAAATCTAAATGGCCAGAAGATATATGTAATGAAAAAAATTTCACTAATAAGGAAATAGAAAGTGAGCTAACAAGACAATGTCACTTTAAACTTATCAGACTGACAAAAAATTCAAGCAGCGGTAACATTGTCAGTGGGGTTATGTGGAAAAAGTATTTCCTATGTTGCTAGTGGAAATGTAAATGGGTACAGCTCCATTAGAAAGCAACCTGGGAACATTTGTTAAAATTAAAGATGCATAAACCTTTTGACCCTGCAATCTCTCTCCTGGATATATATCCCATGGAAATATAAACACCAAAAATTAAAGATGTGTGAGCCCAGATGTTTATTACAGAACTCTTTGGAGTAGCAAAAACGTGTACACGAAGAGATAGATTATGGTAACCGGTAGAACATAATATTATTGTTCATATCTGCTAACCGAGAGGGATTTCTGAAACTTACTATATGAGAAAAGATGCCAAAAAAACCCTTGTATGTAATATGATTTCACTTTTGTAGAGTAAACAATAACAAAAGCATGCACACATGTGTATATGTATATACACGTGTATATTACAGGTATACATATATACATTTGAGATCAGATTTGACAATCATTAGGAGCTTTACAGAAGACTGCGTGTAAGACTACACTAGTTAAGGGTCGGCTTATACTTGCTAATGTTTATACTAATTCAAGTGTTTGGAGTAGGAGAGGCAAATACGGAAGGAAGGAGAGAGTAGGGACCAAAAGAAGAACCAAAAGAGCAAATATTATACTGAAATGAAAGCCTTATGGTAACCTGATTTACATAAAATTATGTTTGTGTGTATATGCATGTTTTCTGATCTATGTAGGCAGTGTATTGCATGTGCTTGTAAAAGTACTTTATATGTACTAATTTAACCTTCATAACAACCCCATGAGGTTCAAATTCTTTTTATCCTCATTTAACAAAGGAGGAAACTAAGAGGTTAAAAAACGTTCCCAAAGTTATAGGAATATGTAGCTCCTGGCTTGGACTTAAAGCCAGGCACTGTGACCCTGAAGCCTTGGCTCTTGACCACTAGATGTATTGGCTTGAGTGTCCAGGACGTATCGCTAAGCTAAACACACAATTGCAATGTAATGTGTATAATATGATTTGATTTGGGGAAAAGAATAAACTCCTATAGATACCTGGTTGTTTGAGCAAGAAGAAAGTTGTAGGGGTCTAATCTGTACACTGTTTATTAGCTCTGGTAGGTAGGGATGGATAAAAAGACAATGGACAATTAACTTTGCTTTTATATTATCACTGAAACATACGACAAGCAGTCAGATAGTCTCCTAGTGAAAAAAAAAATTGAAGAATAGCTGGGGTATTTTCTTTTTCTCATTTAGGGCTCTTCGATTTTTAAGTAACATTTATTTGTTCAGTGGGAGTTTTCAGACAGGAAAAGCTTTAATGAAGGAGGAGGTACTTAGCACACAGGTAAGATTTTGAGAGGTCAGAGGAATATTACGGAAAAAGCTTAGGGCAGAAAAACCACAAGTCATCTTCAAAACAGATTGCTTAGGAACCTCAGCTAGCACAAGCATTTTTGTATGAAGGTAGTGTTAATAAACCTGGAAGACCACATACGTTTATATAGCCTTGAATGCCAGGATCAGGAACAAATTATTCTCTGTGCCCGTGGACTGGGCATCTGCAACCCTGGACCTCTTAACGTTATGAACAGACGCTGTGAGAAGCTGACACGGATGCTGTGTGGACACCAGATACAGCCCCAACCTTGGCTCCAGCCAGGGAGTCCTCTACCAAATACTGGCCCCATCGGGGATCGTTTTAGTCCCTGCGACTTGTCACCTCTGATCCACAGAGCGCACAGGGTGTCCAGACCGGGCTGTGCCTGGAGGAAGCACCTGCCCCATCACGTCCCTACACCTTCCTCGGGTACCTCACGTCACTGCTACTTTGCCAGAAAGAAGATAAATGTCTCCATCCACAAAGGAGCCACAGTTGCCTTTCTCCTGCTCGCTTCTTGGCAACAACTTTACTTCGCCCCCAGGTGGATTTTCCTGGCACTGGCTAGGGAAATCCCTGGAGCCGGGTATGCAGACGTGATGCTTCTCTTCTGTGTCTTACTGACAAGAACTCAAGGGCTGTAGCGTGTAGAGGGTGGGTGACAGCACAACAGGACATAGTGTAAAATTTAAGGGGACCTCTCTGGGTTCCGGCGTAACTGCTACAGTGACCAACTGTGGTGGCTTCGAGCAACCTTTCTCATCTACGTTTTATCAACAGAAAAAGTGTCTTGCAGACGAAAAATTGTTTTAAGAGATTTGAAATTGTTTTGTGCCACTCTAGAGGTCAATACAAATCTAGGATTTGGGTGTTTACTAAGGGACATTTGCTGATTGCTGGACTTTAGCTGTAATATATATACTTAGATGCCCCATCTGTTTATGACATGCCCAGGCTCACTAACTAGGGCACTCAACTATTGTCCACAATTGCTGTGGAGTCATTTAAAGTAAAATACTGTCGTGTCTTTCCACTCTCAAAATGCTTCAGTGTAACTCAGTTCAAACTATAAAATAATATTGAAGTGACATTCTTACGGCCAGGGGGCAGATATTAAAAGGTGATTCATTAAAGGGTCACTGAACTGACACGTTCAGTTATGCACAGCTGGGTAATATCGCAGGAATTCTCTTTGTCAAATAAGGGTGCCCAGAAAGATGTCTTTGTAATACAGGGCTGGCTGGAGCCCAAAGAGTCCATGTATTTCTAAGAGTAAATTTCTTTCCTAATTTAACTGAACAGGAAAAAAAAAATGCAACAACAAAAAACAAACTAAGCCTTAGAGAAAGCTCCTGAAATGCAAGATTGGCAACGTGAAAGGGATTTACACAGCTGTGTCACAGTCACGAGAGCTCCATTAAAACGGACTGCTCACATTTTAGGGTCACTTCCTTCAGTTTAAAAATCTGTAGGCTGTGGAAAGCCATGTGTAAACAACCATACTGTTCATACTTGGATATTATATAACTGAGCTCTTTTCCTTCATTCTTAGTAATTCTTTTATACACATGTGACTTTACCCCATTGATAAAGCCATTTCTAGACTTACAGCCTCTGGGAAGGAAAGAAGAACAAAGAAGTCAATCACTGACTTCTGGGTGGCAAAAGCCAAAGTCCTTCTATAAACATAAAGTTGGAAAACTCGTGACGTATGAAATGCAAGGTTTGTTTTGTTTTGTTTTGTTTTTCTGTTTCAGAGAACATAAAGATTATTGGGGCTGGAACAAGAGAAAAAATCAAAGAAAGGACGAGAGATTAAATAGTCCTAAGTCCTTGGGAAGGGTCTGGCACATCCCCTTGATCTTACTTCCGCCAAGTCAGGCCGTGGGGGATGCACATCCTCAGACAGGTTTGGGGACACAAGAAGAGCCTGTGACCTGAAACCTGCTCAGGTTTCAGGCAGACCTCAGTCAGGTTGTAGGTGTCTTTAAAGTACACTACACCCTACTGACCATGGTAGCATTTGAGTGGCAATGGCTGCAAAAGGCGTCAGCCTGAAAGGGACTGAGACAACATCTGATTCCCTGCCGCCCCAGAGTGGTGCAAGGGAGCAGACACATTTTTCACGTCTCCTAAGAGGGGTTCAAAAATTGTCAAACACACTTGACAAGGCCTGATGTTTAGGACAAGGAAGACACAGCCTGTGAGGACTCAGTAACCACTTGTGGTACAGCAAATGCTACCAACGCAGGTGTCAAAATATCCATGTCAAGTACTTGGATCTCCGAAAGCACCCGAACCTAGAAGCAAACCTGGGATTGGGAAAGATCCTGAGTGGATGGAAGAGACTCTGAGGAAGAAGCCCCAAGTTCACCCAGGATGAAATTTCTACCAAGTAAAATGGAGAACTTGAAATAAAAGTGAAATTCCCTTTGTAGGAAAATTAAATGATATTTCTTAAACATTCAGGTTGAGAATAGGCTGAGAATCATACTCACTTCGTATAACTCTCTGGAGCATAAGTGTTTCACTGTCCAAACACAGATGGCAGTTACTGCAAAGTTTCAAAATATGTTCTTGATAGCCCATATCTAGCTATCATCTACCAATGAAAATATACATTCTGTGATTTTAAAAATAAATTTGGGTCACTTAAAACTAACAAAATGATTCAGTCTCGTCATCACTATTGAAATGTGTTTGTTTATACTAGAAAGTTAGAGTTAGGCGGGCCAGAAGAATTCTAAAAGGAAATTAAAAGGTATACTCTATGAATGACAGTTTAATTGGAGATTCTTTTTTTTTTTTTTCCTAAGTAAGCCCTATGCCCAATGTGGGTCTTGAACAATCTCAAGATCACACTCTACCAACTGAGCTAGCCAGGCGCCTGTAATTGGAGATTCATTAATTCCAATAGTTTGTTTGAGTGTATGTAGTGGGATCAAACAATAAAGCATAAAGCACTTTTTTTTTTTAGAATTCACACATCCAAATGAGTTCCAGCCTGAAATAATCACATTGGAAAATCATTGCGATCTAAAGGTATTAATGCTGAAAATAATTTTGGAATCCCTCTTTTGAAGTTGGCTTCTGAGATGATATAAGAGCCCCCACAAGAAAATAAGTGTTGTCATTAGGTTTTCACCAATTTACAAGCCACCTAAGAAAAGCAGCCTGAGAATCCTTGTAAGTCACACTTTATCTCTGATTATTAATAATTTTTCTAAGTTTGATACACTTATTCAATAAATTGGGTCTCAAACGTTATTAACAGTTCTTAGCAGAAAACTGTCCTTATAGAATGCCCCCACTGAACATATCCCAAACATCACACTTCCAAAGGGCATCTAATAAAGTACCAATGATGGAAATGGTAGAAAATGATAGAAAATGCACACTCATTCAACAAGGGAGAAAAAGACAGTTAATACCATGAAATTTAACCAGCAGATCTACGATAACTCATGTTGAATAAAATTCTCCTGGATTTTTTTCTTAATAAAGTATGGTAAGAAATTGTGGTCTCCTTTTTAAAACAAAGCAATAATGTCGTATCAAAGAAGAAAAGCATAAAAGAGGCAAACCAGCTGCTGTGTTCTCCATGCAGAATATTCAAGCGTACTGAGAAACAGACTACAAGAGACGACCTGCAACGTCTCTAAGAGAAATTTCTTTAACAATCTTCCTTCCCTGCTCCTCGAAAGGACTGTAGGACTGTATGTGGCATGTCTAAATGCTGCCTATTGTCAACTTCTAATCCCAACCATATAGGCGAATTGAAATGTTCCAAAAGACAATTGGAAATATAATTTTATGACCTGAGCAGAGTGAGTTTTTAGTATTTGACAAACATGAGTTCATCAGCACCGACCAATCAGGACAGATGCACCAACATATGAGCGCTAGCCATTAACAACTGGGCATCTCAACTCAGTATCAGCCCTGCACGTGGGTGTTTCTCAAGGGGAGAAATAGCTCCTTTTTACATAGAAATGGGGCTTTTTTTTTTTTTTTTGGTCTCTATGAGAGTACAGTAAGAAGCACAGTCTTGCAACCCATCTTTTGGACAGTTTATACTTTGTTTAAAAAAAAAGTAAAAACAAACTGAAAGTAAGCAATTTTAATGTTTATTTATTTTTGAGAGAGACAGCGTGAGCAGGAGAGCAGGGGCCCCTAACTCTCCCTCTCTCTCTGATTTTGTTCTGACCTCCTCCAATTCACGGGCCCTGTTGTAGTCAAAGTGATCTTTTAAAACTTCAACTGAGCTGACAGCACAGATCCTGGAGCCTGCTTTGGATTCTCTCTCTCTCTCTCTCTCTCTCTCTCTCTGTCCCTTCCCGGCTCACACTCTGTCTCTACCTCAAAAATAAATAAACATTTAAAAAACTAAAAAAGAAAAGCTGCAACTTTGATCATGTCCCTCCCCTGCATAAAACTTTTCAAGAACTTTCTACCTCATTTCTAATGCAAGATCAAGCCCTCAGCATGACTATATGTTCCTGAGTGACCAGCCCTGAATATTTTTCCAACCTCATTTTGAACCTCTCTCCCTTTCACTCATGGGCTTCCAGCCACACAGGACTGAGTTCTTCTCATCCTCTGGCTGGGTGCATACATGTTTCCTGTTACCTTCACCACTTATTTCCTACTTAGCCCTCAATTTCAGCTTACCTGCCACTTTTAAATAGGCCTTCCCTGAATCTCCAGTTAATTGTTTTCTTATCATTATGATCTCCTGGATTTAAACATTTGATGGATTTCAGTTCATTGCAATTAGTATCCTGCTCAAATCATCCCATTTTTTTAGCTAATAGTAGCCTTTTAAGATTGGTTCTCTATCATGAACCAAAGACATAGCCCTATTAGTCCTGAGAGCTTCTTCACTGTATAAAATCTTTCACGTTTATCTTTTACATTTCTTTTTTTTAAATTTTTATTTAAAAAAATAGAGAGAGAGAGAGAGTATGAGTGGGGGCAGGAGCAGACAGAGAGAGGAAGAGACAGAGTCCAAAGCAGGCTCCAGATTCTGAGCTGTCAGCACAGAGCCCGACGCGGGGCTCAAACTCACAGACCGTGAGATCATGACCTGAGCTGAAGTCAGATGCTTAACCTACTGAGCCACCCAGGTGCCCCTTGTTTTTATTTTTAAAGGTATAAACGCATTGACTGTTCTCTTAAAGGTCCTTCTTTTGGCTCCAAATACCATTTTCCCCTAGATCACCACCTATGGTGTGGCTCATTCTCAGCTTCCTTTTTGTCTCTTCTTTCTCCATCTACCCCTTACAAATTGATCCTGCCAGTGATAAATGCTCAGCCCCTTCTCAACACATTACCTTACCACAACTTTCTCAGCTTCATCTATGGATTTAGCTAACAATTCTGAATTTTTATCTCCAACTCAAGAGTCATATGTCCAATGACCTAACAGACATCTTTCACCTCCTTTGTTGAGTTCTACTATGTACAGTATTGTTCTAGGTACAGCAGTGAGTTAAAGGGGAAAAAATTCTGCACCCATGGAGCATTCAGGTTAGTTATGAAGGTTATATTCTAATGAGAAGTTTACATTATGATATTATTGAGACACTCTACATGAGTGCGTATTACATTGTTTTATTATTTGCCCCACAACTATACAACAATG
Organism: Lynx rufus; assembly: GCF_022079265.1. Lineage (NCBI taxonomy): Eukaryota > Metazoa > Chordata > Mammalia > Carnivora > Felidae > Lynx > Lynx rufus. The sequence goes on along the minus strand of NW_025814829.1, from coordinate 35,063,144 downwards.
TGTGCACACAATAATTTCTTTCACCACATCCGTGATAATGGACATTTACATTACCATGTTTTGCTATAAAGAAACACTGCAGTAAATACCCTTAGACATATGACATTATCCATCGACACATGTGTAGAATGAACTAGGAGCAGAATTGCTAGGTCTGGGATTATGTACATCAGTAATATTCATAAACATTAAAAAGTGTTTTCCATAAAGGTTATATCAATTTTAACAGTCACCAGTAATTTATAAAAGCATCTGTTTTCTTACACCTTTGATAACATACATATCAAAATATTTCCCATATGATTTCCCAAATGTTTTCCCTTTCTCTTTGTGCATGTGAAATTGAGCTTCATTTTATATTTAATAGTGGTTTGTGTTGGGGCACAAGGGTGGCTCAGTTGGTTAAGTGTCCGAACCTTGGTTTCGGCTCAGGTCACGATCTAACAAGTTTGTGAGTTCGAGCCCCACATTGGGCTTTGTTCGGACAACCCGGAGCGTGGAGCCTGCTTCTTCATCTGTGTCTCTCTCTCTCTTTGCACCAATTGTGCTCTGTCTCTCTTTATCTATCACTCACAAAAATAAACATTAAAAAAAAAAAAAGAGTCACTTGTATTTACTTTATACTTTCTTTCCTGTGTGTGTGTTAGGCTTTTCTCTACTTGGTTGTTAGGCATATTCATGTTGGTTTGTAGGCCTTCTCTACAAATATCTTCATACGCATATACAATCTCTTTATCCATGATATAACATATATCTATATACTAGCAATGAAAATTAGAAACAAATTTTTCGAAGTATCATTTACAATAGCTCCAAAAAACGAAATGCCCAAGTATGAATCTAACAAAACTGTGCAGAATCTATATGACACAAACTATAATACGGAGGATAGAAATGAAGCCAAGCTAAATAGATTATATGGCTCAAATAGTAGGAAGATATCAACTTTACCCAAATTTATCTGTAGGTTTAACACTTAGCCCGATCGAAACCCCAGCAGGGTTTTTGTAGATATTGCCAAGCTGATTATTTATTTATTTATTCATTTGTTTGTTTACTTATTTACTTATGATTTTATTTTATTCTTGAGCAACAGAGCACATGTGGACAGGGGAGGGTCAAAGGGAGAGGGAGAGAATCTTAAGCAGGCTCCACACCCAGCTCAGGGCCCAACATGGAGCCCAACGCCAGGTTTGATCCCACAACTGTGAGATCGTGACCTGAGCTGAAATCAAGAGTTGGATGCTTAACTCTGATGCTTAACACCTGGGCGCTCCAAGCTGATTTTAAGTTGTATATTGAAAAGCAAAGTCTGTAGAAAAACCCTGAGAAAGGACAGATTTAGAGGAACTCAAACTACATTATTTCGTAATGTACTGTGAAGTATGGTATTAGTGAAAGTATGCATACATAAACTAATGGGACAAAATAGAGAGTCCAGAAATAAGCTTACAAAAATATAGTGAACTGACTTTAAAAAAAAAATGTTGGGGTGCCTGGGTGGCTCAGTTGGTTGAGCGTCCGACTTCGGCTCAGGTCATGATCTCGCGGTCCGGGAGTTCGAGCCCCGCGTCAGGCTCTGTGCTGACAGCTCAGAGCCTGGAGCCTGTTTCAGATTCTGTGTCTCCCTCTCTCTGACCCTCCCCTGTTCATGCTCTGTCTCTTCCTGTCTCAAAAATAAATAAAACATTAAAAAATTTTTTTAAATGTTTATTTACTTTTGAGAGAAGGGGGGGGCATGAGCAGGGGAGTGGCACAGAGAGGGAGACCCAGAATCTGAAGCAGCCTCCAGGCTCTGGGCTGTCAGCACAGAGCCTGACAAGGGACTCGAACTCGAACTCACAGACTGCAAGATCATGACCTAAGCCTAAGTCAGATGCTTAACCGACTGAGCCACCCAGGCGCCCCTGAGCTGTTTTTAAAATCTACTTTATTATTATTTTTTTTCAAGTTTATTTCTTTATTTTGAGAGAAAGAGAGAGAGTGAGCGCACATGAGTGGAGGACAGGCAGAAAGAGAGGGAGAGAGAGAATCCCAAGCAGTTTCCCTGCTGTCGGCACAGAGCCTGACGCAGGGCTCAACCTCACAAACCATGAGATCATGACCTGAGCTGAAATCAAGAGTCAGACGCATGGCCACTGAGCCAACCAGGTGCTCCTACTGAACTGACTTTTAACACACAAGTACAAATACAATTCTATGAATAAAAGATAGTCTTTTCCATGAATAGCGCTGAAACAATTGGACATTTGCATGCAAAATACACATACATGCCTCCATCCACACCTCTTACTTTATAAAAAATATTAACTGAAAGTGGACCCAGGGCCTAAATGTAAAACATAAAATTACCATCTTATGAAAAAAGAAAACACAAGAGAAAATATTCATGAATTACTTTAGAAAAAAAAGCATTAGATACAACACCAAGGACTTGACCCATAAGAGAAAAAAAAATGAATCAGTTGACCTTGTCATAACTAAAACCTTTTTCTCTATAAGAAATGGTTAAGAAAATGAAAGGCAGAGTGTGGAAAATATCTTCAAATCATAAATCGAACAAAGAATTTATACCCATAATTTAAAAAGAAGTCTCAAACCCAAAAATAAGAAAACAAATGTGCAGTAAAAAATGGACAAAAGATTTGAATGCTTGTCACCAAACAGGACATTCAGATCACAAGCATATGAAAAGATGCTCAATGTCCTAAAACACAAGGAGATGCCATTACACATTTATTAGAATGGCTAACAAATGAACACAAACAAACAAGCTGACAATACCAAGTGCTGACAAGGAGGCAGAGTAACTACGAATCTCATATGTTGCTAGAAGGAATGCAAAATGGTAAAGTCACTCTGGAAAACAGTTTAGGAGTTTCTTCTAGTTAAATGTACATTTACCATATGCTCTGCAACCCCACACCTAGTTATTCATTTACCCTAGAGAAATGGAAACTTACATGCACACAAAACCTGTGTTTCAAACATATTACATGTAGAGCAACATTGCTCATAATCACCCAAAACTGGAAACCGCCTGAGTGTTCTTCATGGTTGAATAAATCAACAAACTGCTACAATAAAATACCGCTCAGCAATAAAGAGAAAAAAAAATATTGGTAAACACTACAACACAGATGCATCACAAATGTATTCTGCTAAGTGAAAGACACCAGACTCAAAAGGTTGCAAGCTATATAATTTCACTTATATCACATTCTGGAAAAGGCAACACTATAGAGACAACAAATAAGTGGTCCCAGGACCTAGACGTGGAGGGAGTATAAGAGAATATTTTGGGGGTGAAAGAGCTGTTCTTTATCTTGATTCTGGTGGTGGTTACATGACTATACATTTCTCAAAACTCACAGAACCACACACACAAAAATTAGTGAATTTTACTTTACATGGATTTTTAAATAATTTCAAAAATATATACAACCCCCAAATCTGTGTTCAGAGAGCAGGCTGTCTCATCCTGAAGGAGTGAGAATCCTTTCTCAAAAATAAAACAAATCTTAAAAACAGGAAGGGAAAGAAGCAAGAACTTTTTCAGGACTACACTACTCAGAACTCGAAATTGTCAAGGTGTGGAAAGAAACTGGTGGCTTTTGCACACGACTGTCTGTTTGATTCATCTTGACCTCTCACCTCAGGTTTCAGGGAGGAGAGACGCAATAAAAAAACTTCCATGCTGTTCTGCCATCTTGGCCCCTCCTCCCCTCGGGTTTCCAAAGGAGGAAAACAGCGCGATGGAAACAAAAACCTTTGGCATCATACCATGTAATGACCCGTAATCACACCTCTATTAGGTCTGCTGCACTTAATCTAACTTAGAGGACGTCTCTCTCACAGGAGGAAGGAATAATCAGGATAATAGTGTCTGAGCAACGCTCACCCAGAACAAGGGCTTCTCTAAGCTCCCTTCTATTCAATTCAAATGCGTCAAAGCTCTCTACTCTACAATTTCTTCTTTAAGCCTACATTTTCATGAAATAGCACCAACCAAAAGTACTGTGCAGAACTTGTGGCAATGTTAACCTTTTAAGTGAAAAGAAATTAGGAACCAGGCTGGAAGAGTATTGCAACAGATGAAGCTACGAATGTGAAAAAAAACCCAACATGTTGCATTTCAGAAACACCTAGTGGTTAACTTGTGTGAGATAGTTGGACCCCGCTGCTATATAGTTTTCTGTTTTTCTCTTGTACCTATAAATGGTGGTTCCTGTTGGCTAAAGTCTTCAGTTATACCCGGGAAGACATCTGATTACTAGGCTCAAATCAACAGATATAACTATGCCCAGAGTCTTGAAATCTATACCTATAAGATGTAGTTTACCAGCCTGTGAGGAACCACGGAGCAGAGTTTTACCTGACGTCACTTCGTTAATTGGTTAAGCCAATTATAATGGTATATAATGATATATACCAATATCTTTAAATAATCAAATGTCTTAGGACTTCTCTAATGTTGCCTCAATTCTTGATTGAGGCCTCAGAATTCTACATAATAAATCCAGACGATTCTACCCTGAAAAAACGTTCATGCACATGATATCAAAAAACCCTCTAATTCTTAAGAGAGCTTCCAATAATATATACAATACAATTGTCCAGATCCATATCATTTCAGCCAAGGAAGGTTGCCAAGAGCACAGCTGTGGCCTTGACTCCTTTGTAAAATAGAAAGTTTAAATGGGTAAATATAAATACCTTCACTCTCTTGAAATACCTAAGATATATTAGTAGTGGGCAAGACAGAGAATTCTAGACATTCAGGCTTCTCTGCACACCTGACTGAGGTTGAACCTAGTTGCACTGTATCTGTTTTGTGTGTGTTCCTGGTTGGTTGGTGTCTGTGGAAGGCACAATACAAGGTAAGTGTTAATTATTGCTCAAGTTTAAGGCTCCTATTACAGCATGAAAGAAGCAGGTGAATCACATATTTCTGGATAAAAATCAGATTGTCATAAAACCATTAGACAAATTATGCTAGACGCAGAGTCTCATTGCTGCATCTTCAACATTCTCCATAGACTATTTTGCTTAATTCTGCTTTTTATTCATATTATACAGCAGATGAAGTAAATGTAGCATCCCTTTCTATTTCAAGGGTGAGAACAAATAAAATAATATATGTGGAAATGTCTTGAAAGGACAATGACACTATATAGATACAAGATAATATTTTCCTTGATAGCCACTGCTGATACTCTCCCAGATACATAGTAAGTTTCCATATAGTAAATCTGATAGCTAGATTGTTATTTCATATCTGTGATGTGTAAAACATTGCTTAAGCCAGTTTAAGCAGTAGTATAAGAATGATGGTCCTGGGAAGTGCTGTGCGCATGTAACAAATAAACACAATAAATTAAATTATCAAAATACACCGTCCACATAAAAATTTGGCTTTTGCAGGAACTATAGAAATGTGATAAAAAATATCTTGAAGATGAAAAAATTTTCAGTCCTTAAACTCTCAGAAAACCACTTCTGCTGAGAATGATTTTGCTGATTATAGTGAGTTTCCTAAGATGATTAGACACAGATGGAAGAGGAAATGAATAGTGATAGCCAATCCAGTGTTTCCACTGTATTAATCATTGAGACAGTAGAATGGTGAAGTTGATTTTTGCCACCTAATACATCTAAAACATCTAAAAAAATTAATAATTTTCAATTCATAGATTCTGATTGCCTTACTCATTCTTTCACTGCACTTGTAGTAGCTCTGTTTAATAATTTTTCTTATATTAGGACCCCATGAAGTGAAGAACAGATATTTCTATTGAGTCACATCTTTGGGTAGCATTTAGCACAACTGAGGAATTTAGATTATTTTAAACAGCTACAATTACTAGAACTACATAGTCAGAAAGGTCCCCAAAGTTCATACAGCTTAGCCATTTTTTTGTACACTTGCTATAGGCCAAGCCATGGGCACAGATTATCTCATTTAATCTTTATAGTAGTAATTCTAAGAGGGAAGAATTAACTCCATATTATATATAAGGAATCAGAAACTTAGAGTTTAAGTAAATTTCTCAAGGTCACACAGTTTATAAGTAGTGGATCTGGAATTCTAATAAACATTTGTCTGACTCAAAATACTTGCGTCCCCCCTCCATTTTGAATCTCCTTGTCTATATCATATCACCAGTGACAGGGAGGTCATTTCTCTTGATACAGCAAATCTTGAACAGTTCTGGCTGTAAATCTTTCTGAAGTCAAATAACTAACTAGAAAAAAATTAATGTGCCATAAAAATTCAAGTTATCATTTGTCATCTGTAACTATATTCTGAGCTTGCTGGAGGGTGGAGGGGCTCTAAACCTACATTTTCCTTTTGAAGGTAATCCTCAAAATCTTAATCATTCTACCATACATTATGGACTTGGCTTTCGTTAAATAACCAAATCCCTTAGGACTTCTCTAATGTTGCATCATTTCTTGATTGAGGTCCCAGAATTCTACATAATCAATCCAGATGATTTTACCCTGAAAAAAGTGTAAGAGAACTTCCAAATGATTCCTGTAGAATATCTTATTCTAATTAGAATTATATTCTGAGGGGCGCCTGGGTGGCGCAGTCGGTTAAGCGTCCGACTTCAACCAGGTCACGATCTCGCGGTCCGGGAGTTCGAGCCCCGCGTCAGGCTCTGGGCTGATGGCTCAGAGCCTGGAGCCTGTTTCCGATTCTGTGTCTCCTTCTCTCTCTGCCCCTCCCCCGTTCATGCTCTGTCTCTCTCTGTCCCAAAAATAAATAAACGTTGAAAAAAAAAATTTTAGAATTATATTCTGATAGATCTGCATGTATAAATTACATGTAAGATACACCTTTAAGTAGGAGACAGAACTGAACTGTTAATGGGATAATTTAAGCTTATCCAAATGTTACATATGATTATCCCAAGAATTTACCTTGATGATAATTCTTGCTAAGTTACGGTTCCTGTCAGTTCCTACCCAAATCATCCCACCACCACTTCTAATAAGATGTGGTAAAATCACCCGTACAGCATTCCTGTTACATGTACTAGCAGAAGGACATGTGTTCAGTTTCACAAGTATCTATGGCAGGTGATCTAGAACAGAATTTGAGTACCAGAACAGCGTTTTCTGGCCTCATAGGAGATAGAGATAGCACCTCTAATAAATCTGCCTTACCTCTCCGGCTCTCTCCCACTCAGTGCCTTTCTCTGTATTTTTGCTTCTCTCCTGTCACTCCGGGAACACTCGGTTTGACTCCAAGAGTCTCTTCATCCACTTGCTTCTCAGTTTATTTTCATGATCCTTACACCTAAAAAAATGATCTCCCCCATTTGGGGGCTTGGCCAGTGGTTTAGCTTACCCACCAATCTTCAGCAGAGGGGGCTCCGAAATAGCTAATTACAAGTTCCCATGCTACAAAGTAACACCTGGAAATTATGTACTGATTGGAAATTAGCTGATATTTTGTATAGTGAGTTGCTCCAAAAACTTTCTATGTCTTCAAATAAACAATGAGTTGAACAAACTCATTGTATTCAAAAGAGAAACAACCAAGAATAGCAATCAATTAGAAATTTGATTTTTAAAGAAATTCCTTAGTGAAAACGGTAATGCAATGTAACCTCATTATTATGCAGTTCCTTGTTAAACAGAATTCAATCATATTCATGGATAAGTTAATAAATTGGAATCCTGATATGAAATGATTACTATACAATCAAGACATTTGTCCTATTACCCAACACCAGCATATATTGCACATTCAAAAACTGTTAAGTATGTGCTCTGCCAGGCACTGAAGAACGACTTAGCTGTATTTATATTTACACAGGGTTATGGTGTCGATGAACTTGATTCACATTTCCAAGACCACAACACTGTTCCCATGGAGTGAGAAATCTTATATAGAGACATCTAAACGATATTCACACAAAACTTCAAACTGAATAAATATGGAAATGTAAGAAGAAAAAAGGGTCGTAGTTCCCAAGTTTGAGTGTAAACTATCATAGTTTTTCTTCCCCATTTCCCTAGTAAACCTCTTCCCTAGTAAACAAATAAGATTCACTGAGAAAATAACTAATATTCCAGGTAAATTGTATATAACATGTGTCAATCTATATATGGAAATATTGATTACAGGATTAGCCATAACATGAAACCTAAGCAAAGACAGTTTAAATGACCAGAGTCCAAACGTAATGGAATGTGTAGGTACTTATGTTCATCAACTTTGCATTGCCAGAGTTAATACATCACACAATAAAAGCCTGATATAACATGCCTATTATGTAAAACATGTCCACATGAGCATGCAGTTTATTTCAGTGTTGCAAGGTCATGGAAAAAATTCCAGTAACTAACCCTCTGTTGGAACCACCCAATGAGTTTAATTATAGACTTGTCTATGAAGACTCCCTACATCAAACACTTGCTTGGAAATCTACTCCACATACTCTAGAAAATTTAAAAACAAACGAGATACTTGATTATTGCTGAGATACTTACAGTAGAAGTTCCTTTTTGCTTGCGGGTTCATCATTTGGGGATGTTCTCATCAGGAGTCATCATGCTTTTGATCTTTAATGCCGTTCTTCCACCAAGGTTTCTCATCCGTAATTTCCAAAACAGAGTCACTTGTACTAACAAGCCATCGTCCCATACTGTTTCCTTTCTTGTGTGAATGTTACCCTGTAGATCAATTTCCTGTCCAAAAACACTCCAAAATGAACAAACGCTGCAAGTGAAACGTGCTACTCAAATACTCTATTTTCGCAGTTTGGTTCAGGAAGAAATTCCCTGATTGAAATGAAGAACTATATCCCAGTTGTTCCAGGGAGCTTAGAAGACAGACGTTTCTGCCCTATGAAGGAGCATATTAAAATTGCCAACGTTGTGTATTCTCACTAGTCTGTGGCTTGAGGACTATTGCACACGAAGCATCCATGTACTGTGTGCAGCCTACAGACCCTCCCAATTGCCACGGTAACAATATCCCAACTATATTTTAAAATCAGGCTTAGTATGCTTTGAAGTACATAATGTTTTCCATTCCTGAAAGGACAAAGAGATCTACATTGTCAAAGTTTATTTTTAAGCTCATGTGCTTGCTAAGTGCAGTGGCAAACAGGCTTTCCGTGCCTGTGGTACCATTGCTGGAACTTATTAATGCAAACAGATGAATCGTTGGCTTGCTTCCACGTAGGCTTTTCTTTCTTCCTTTCTTTTTAACCTTATCTAAATTGCATTGATTATAATTTTTTAAAATTGAGAATGCTATCAGTTTTCTGAGCTTGCTTGCTTTAATTTTATCAGTTACAGAAGCAATGTGAGAAAGGCAATTAAGAGGAAGTTTTCAAATAGCTTTTGCTGAGATAAGAAAGTTAGTAATTGGAGGTAGATTCTGCTTCTGGAAGAAGTTTGAGGGACATTTGGAGACAGCAAAAATGACAAGAGCTTTTTTTTTTTTTAAATAAAGGAGCCAAAGATAAATAATGAAAGGGTAAGAGAGAGAAGAGGGGAGGTAAGGAGAGAGAGAGAGAGAGAGCGAGAGAGAGATGCCTTAACTATTAGCAACAATTCTTCATGTATTTTCTTATTGTTGGGAAAGCAAATTGCTCTGGTTTGTATAACCCCCTACCAGTCTGCTCAACCCACCAAAATTAGCCCACATGTCATCTAATACCAGACTAAGACTTGTGGAAACACATTATTGCTCTATTAAAGCCATAACAAAATACAGCTGAGCAGTGAACATTAGGTGGTAGGGTGACCCTGAGGTAATGCAATCCGTATCATGGAATTTCTAGCCCAAATTTTCAACATCTGGTTTTGATATGATAACAAATGTGATAATGTACATTAAATACCAGTATTCGAGTAACATAATCCTTGCATCTGACTAAAACAATGAATGATTTTCAAATCGTTTGAGAGAGAGATATTAGATAGGCAGACACTTAGATTTGTGCATAGCCCCCAGATGCCCCTCCTGGGCACAAACACACACACACATGCACGAATAGCATGTACACTTCCAGTTGACTTTCCAGAAATAAAAGTGGGTTTCTGCCCCTCCTGGCCGCTCTTTTCTGGAACCCCATTGCACAGTTGCTTTAATTTGCTGGAGACTTGGCTGAGAATGGAAGGGAAATGTGAAAAATAACAACGCTAACCGAACCAGGCAGAGATATGAACTCTGACCTTTGCTTCATTAGTGCCGTCTCATGCTATAATCTGATGAAGTACCCAGCCACTGGCAACTTGAAAAATAAACGAAATCAGATTATCCTTATCCTGTTTTAACTTCACAGGAAAGACTTTCTATGTTTCAAATCCAAATATTACCCTGTTATTAGATGTCCAATAATTCAGTGCCCTAAATGTTGCCAGAGTCCAGAAGTTAAGATCCCCTTAAATCAGCACCTTAGAATTAGACCCATTGGTGGAAAAATACTAACGCATGAGCACCTGCCGATCTTTTATGTTTGCATGTGAGAAGGTTGACACAGTGACCTGGAGGTCAGAGAAGGTGTGTAGAAGCTGCAGTGATCAAAGTGAAGTTGGGAATGATGAATGGTTGATGAGCATGGGGTTAGGAGATAAGGAAGAGGCCAATGTTGATTGAGGGCTTTTGTATTTTGGAAAAGAAAGCTTGTATAGTGGCGTATTGTGCAACCCATTTCTGTTTATCAACCACCTACTCTGCCCCCAGGCACTGTGCTAAGAACACAAGTTTGTATGTTAAATGCATTAATAGAAATTTGTACAAAGCAGAGAGGTAGCAAAGATGAGGGAGTTGTTAATTATGTTTGGCAAGATAAAGGTTGATGTCTGAGCTGCGTTTGGGAGATGATTGGAATTTGCTAAGCAGACAACAGGTGGTAGGACGTTCCAGACAGTGGAATCAGCATGTGCAATAGTAAAATAGCAGAATTATTGTCAAAAACACAAATGATGTGCATTACCAGATTTTAACATTCCAGTGAAATCTCAGAATGGACAAGATGATTTTGGTCCAGGTTTGTCCCCCCTTACGTGACCACGTGAGCTATCTCAAGGGAGAAACTACGTCTTGTGCACTGTGGTATCACCTATATTCCTGTCACATAATGAACTGACTGACAAACAAATTGCTTTACCACTCCACGCCAGCAAAGACTTTATGGTATGAGTACATCTTGCCCCACTGGTATTCTGTACTTTGTCTCTTCTCCCAGTAAGAAGTCTCATTCAAAGTATGTTTGAACACGAGGAACATTGAGAATTTATTCAGTCCCTTGTTTCTTCCTGATGTTCAAAGCTTCATGAGTCAGGTGAATGGTATTTGAAGGAGTTGGCAGAAAATAAAAACCCCAAGTGCTCTTTCTTGGTTCGAGCCAAACCCAAACCTTTTCAAAGGCGTGAAAACATGCAGCCACATTGGTTTGGTTTTCCTTTCCTGGGCCGTTCTTCTTCCTGGTGCTGGCCAGCACCACACAGAAGTCTTGCGACATGAGCCATTTCCACGGAATTTAAAATTCTGCCAAAAACAAGAGGGATTGGAAATTTCGTGAGAATGGTTATTCTTAGGAGATTTCCATCCCAGATTCCTAACTTGTGTGGCTCAGATAAGCATCTAAAATACACTGCCAAACCTTCTGCGGTCCCCAATGCACTTATTTCTACTCACATTTCTGCATAGAGACCTCAAAGTTACAGTGAATGCAATGGTTTGTTGGGAAATTTCTTCTGTATGTCAGCCCAAGGTCCTCTACCTATGTAGAAATGGGTTTGGAATGCCATTTACAACACAAACATTGGGTTTGAATGTCTCCAGAACGTGTTCAATTTTTAGATGAGACATGTTTACATTTTCCCGAATCAAAACAGCCGATCCCAAAGCAACCCTTCAACTATTTTCTATTTTTTTTTGTTTCTGAGCAACTTCAAAATATAGTAAGAATATTTTTTTCTTAGCATATTATTAAGTGTATAACTACTCAAGCTCTTCCCATAGGCTCGTTTTTAAAAACATTTTATTTATTTTTGAGAGAGAAAGCATGAGCAGGGGAGGGGCAGGGGTCCAGAGGATCTGAAGTGGACTCCATGCTGTTGGACACTCAACCAACTGAACCACCCAGGCACCTCATAGGCTCATTCTTCATGAGAAGACTACATCGTAAATTCAGCACAAATCTCACCGACTGGGACACTGTATCAGTTAGCCATTGCTGTGTACCACACCTACTCCAAAACTCGGTGGCTTAAAACACTAGGCATTTATATTATAAATTATATTAACTATTGTATAGTTGAGCATGACAATGTTGGTCTCATCTGGGCTCACTGGTGCATCAGCTGCAAGTCAAGTCAGGTAAGTGGCTCTGTGATCTTGGCTGGGTTCTTTAATGTATTTTAGGGCCAGTTGACTGCAGGCTGATACGGAATAGCTTCAGCTTCAGCTGGGACAAGTGAGATCTCCTCATGTCCTCACTTGTACATATATTTTGTGTCCCCCTACGAGGCTAGCCTAGATATGTTCTCAGGCCAACTTGAGTATGTTTTCAAGGCAATTGGAGGCAAGAAAGGAAGTGGAAATGTACAAGTGCATTTTTAAAGGCTCTGTTTAGGTCACCTTGTTAAGGTTACATTGGCCAAAGCAAGATACAAGGCAAGCCTGGACTTGGTGTTGGGGGACATCCACTGCCAAAGGATGTGGGTACAGGGACGCATTGAAAATTGGGGCCATCTGTGCAATCCATCTATCACAGGCACACTGAAAGTAACAAGTCAGTCATACTTAGTCACTTGGATGGATATCAGGGTGCCTCAACCTGTAGGAGTTGTAGAGTTCACTTTCAGTACCAAGGAAGAGGAAGGAAACCAAACCAATTAGAGTAGGTGTAAAGTGTCCCAAGAAAGAAAAGGCAACACATCAAAATGGCACCTGTGTCAGAGGAAGAGTTGGAGGTATGACCAGAGACAGCAACGAGGAGCACAGAAAAGCCAAATAAAACCACCGAGCATGGTGAAACCAAAGTCAGCAAACACTAATAACAAGTTGAAAGCTGAACACTTGGGTGACATCTCTCTGGAGTAATTTTCTTGAAGACAGCTATTTGAGTAGGAGAGGAGTTACAAATGCAGTTGCCTACAGAAGACAAGAATGATTAGCATGGACATAGTGGGAGTGAGGAAACGGGAGAGTACCCAGCATCGAGGGTACACTTGCATCAAGGTGAGGACCCTTCCAGCCAGTAGACATTTCTCGGCCAACACTTTTAGCCTTGCAAGACTGAACACCTAGTGTGCCATATATTAAAATGTTATGCAAATGTCCTGATTTTTAAAACCTTTTGAAAAATATCTTCAGGCATGATTTACCCCCACAGGCCACTAGTTTGCAATTCTAGATGTAAAGGTTTTATTTCCATGGGGCAATCTTTATCTATCTTAAAGAGCCTCTCCAAATTCATGTATTCAGGGCCTACATTAACAAATTAGAACAAATGACTTGCAATTAGAGTATAAATAACTAACACATAAATGACTGAATCATTCTAGAGTACCAAACACACAGTTAAAGGGCTCCCAAAGATATTTTTATCTCCTGAAAGTTTGTGTTTCAAGAGTTTGTATTCATCCATATTCTGTATGGAAGTCTAATGGGTACTTCCAGAATCTCACTCCAAAGTTAATTGCCCCTTATTTTTATTTTTATTTATTTAAAAAAATTTTTTTAAGGTTTATTTATTTTTGAGAGAGAGCGAGAGAGAACGAGAGGCAGAGGGGCAGAGAGAGAAGGAGACACAGAATCTGAAGCAGGCTCCAGGCTCTGAGCTGTCAGCACAGAGCCCAACATGGGGCTCGAACTCACAGAGTGCAAGATCATGACCCGAGCTGAAGTCAGAGGCTTAACTGACTGAGCCACCCAGGTGCCCCATTTGCCCCTTATTTTTAAAATCAACTTATCCAGGGGCACCTGGGTGGCTCAGTCAGTTGAGCATCTGACTTCAGCTCAGGTCATGATCTCGTACCTCGTGAGTTTAAGCCCCGGGTCGGGCTCTGTGCTGACAGCTCGGAGCCTGGAGCCTGCTTCTGCTTCTGTGTCTCCCTCTCTCTCTACCCCTAATGCACTTGCATTCTGTCTCTGTCTCTCTCAAAAATAAATAAACATTAAAAAAAATTTTTAAATCAACTTATCCATGACACTTCCTTACATAATAACTTTCTGTTATAAGTATATTGGTCTAATAATTTTATTTTGATCCCCCACATTGTTGATTTCTGGAATGCACTTTTTCATATAGAGATCTCTTTCTATGGCATCTAGAAAATAGATTTACAATTGAGCACTTACAATATTCAGTTTTATTTACTTGGAAGATGATTATCCACACTGCAGTTTTCTGGAATTCAAGTTTATTGATTCAGCTTCTCCACTTGCATTGTTGGCTTCTTACCTCTTTTTGTTTACTTCTATAGTCAGCCTGGAGTGAAGATATTTGAAATCCAAAGACCTAACTATTTCTTTTGCTTGGGAAGACATCTCTTCCTAGGCATCTGATTCTTGGACACTTTTGGAGGACTATCTTGTCTATTTCCAGATAAACATGATTTGACTGCAAGTGGAACACGATTTGACGGCAAGATTTGCCAAGGGCAGAAGAGGGGAGTAGAGATAAAAGTGGTTTTCATTAGCTTCCTGAGCCAAGTCTCCTAAATACATCTTCATTACTCCCTTTTCAGACTTACTTGGATTTTAGCAAATACAAACACCCATTCCAAAGCTCACCATATTTCTAAATTCTATTCCATTTAAGCTTATATATATCTTTTTTCCCCTCCTTCAATGCAGAAATCTGAGAATGCATTATACTGTATATTATGTTGATACTATTACTGTGTCTGGATACAAAATTTGTGTTGCATTATATACATCTTATGCTCCTATCTATATTCTCTTGGCCCTACCTGTTTCCCAGACCCTCAGCAACTTCCTCCATCTCAGCTGCTGATGAATCTAGGAATCTGAAGCATGATTTCATATCTGAGGCCAAACAAGCAACACGTCCGGAGTCCCTGGTTCCTCCCACTATTTCCAGGCTGAGAATCCAGAAGTACGTATCTCGTGGAGAGGGATCTGGCTTCCCCAAAGCTGCCAAAGGGACCAGGCGATAGAACTTCTTAAGTATTGATGAGTCAACTCCCATGAAACAAACTGTGACCAATTAGAAGCAGAAGATGAAAGAGAGCTGGCAGATAAATGTCATCGCACTTCTTCCCCCGGATGGGCTTTTAGATGCGGGATTTTGCCATGCTGTCTTTCCAAACAATGCCACACGTGGTCAAGCAGGTGCACAGCTGATGGGATGACTGTCTCTTTGTGGCTCTTTGTGAAGCAGTGGTCAGCATGCTAACCATCTTCTTGCATTTGCTTCCCACTATTCTCTGCCATACTTCTTTTTTCTCACTCTGGTTACCCTGGGACTCTCTTCCCAATGAAGTATTAGCCTGTAAAGCTTGTGTCAAGCTTAATTTTCAAGGGAACCCAGGGTGAGACATCTGTGTATGTGTATGTGTGCATAATTATATATATTAATACAAATGCAGCTCATATATAGTTATATGTAGTTATATAGAGCTATATATGATTTATCATATGTATAATCATTTATTTCCCTTTACTACTCCATAGAAAATGCCATACCACATAAACTCCTTAAGAACTATATGATGACATTATGACACGAGGTATTAATATAAAGAATTTACGAATCCCAGAGGTTTCTTTATGGTTTTGTTCTGTTTTTTTTTTAATTTTTAAAAAATTTTTTATTTTTTTTTGCTAGTGGAAAAAAGCTTTACACAAAGTAATATACATGAACTTTGTAAGGTGTCAGCCATAAACTTTGGGAAATGATCAGTAACAACACTGAACCTTCAGGAAAGTAGGGTTTGAGACTCTGGAAATCATATGTAAATGATATGAGCACCTTAAAGACTTTAGGCTTCAAATATTTTTTCTCTTAAATGTTGTGAGGCATGAAACCGAAGCTCTGCTTTAGTCCTTCAGCTAATAGCAGAAACATATTTTAAAATAAATGTCCACACGGTGGTTCCTTACATGTGTACCAGTTTATGTCGTCTTGGGTGGATGATAAGGTTAACTTGTAATGCCATTTGTAGTAGGTTTTCACAACATAACGAAACAATACAGACTTTTTAAATGATTTTGCTTTCATCCTTCTGATCGCTCAATTCTAAACAAAGGCATGCGTATTCTAAATGAAGAAAATGTCCCCAGAGGCATCAACCCCCTCACTTCCAGGTATAAAGTTAATATAAAGTATAAAGTTGGATGAGAGCAGGCTTCCACCACTGGCTGTAGAAAAAGAAGATGCTGTTGTCATGAGATTACCTGAAACCCACATGGACGTGAAGCTAAAAAAGGACATGAATACAGGCATCAGAGATGCCATTTTAGTTGTTAAAAAGCAGGGCCAGTTTTCAGCATTCTTCTATTTAATATAGTATATAATTTAAATTTTAGTATAGCTCCAATGTTTGCTGGACCCACTTTCCTAACAAATCTTATTGAAGTTAACGTTAAATCCAATGCCATACCTTTGCAAGAGCCCAAAGACCATCTGGCCTAGCCTTCTGCAGATTCCTGACAGTTGACATCCTTAAGTATCTCTGTTTCTTGGCCGACTGCCTAGAATTGCAAAGACCAACCTCTACACCAGTTTCCACTGAAGCACTATGTGAGTTGAGTAGATTCAAGCCTTAAGGGATCAGGAGAGAGGCATAGGTCACATTGCCCCACAGACTGCCATCTTGCCCACTAGGCTCCACACGTTCCCTCTCATTCCATGCCTTGAAGCCAGCTCGCAAATGCATCTCGTTTTCTCTCTCACACAGAAGAGGTCCATCCGTACTTAGTTCTTAGAAGCTTCGCTTTTCCTAAAAAAATTGACCCTGTACCTGTAGAGTTTTCATATAAGCTACTATTTTTTTCCTTCAAATCATTAAATAAGAATATAAAATTTTTTGAACTATGTGAACTCAATAAAACTATGAAAAAAAATGTGGTCATAAATATTTTATTTTTCCTGAACTATCCCTTGCACAAAATGTAGTATCCATGGTGGACTAGCTCGATTCCCCCTTTTATTTTTTTTTTAATTTTTTTTTTCAACGTTTATTTATTTTTGGGACAGAGAGAGACAGAGCATGAACGGGGGAGGGGCAGAGAGAGAGGGAGACACAGAATCGGAAACAGGCTCCAGGCTCTGAGCCATCAGCCCAGAGCCTGACGCGGGGCTCGAACTCCCGGACCGCGAGATCGTGACCTGGCTGAAGTCGGACGCTTAACCGACTGCGCCACCCAGGCGCCCCATCGATTCCCCCTTTTAAATGCTTACAGGTATTAATATAAATACCTTTAAAGTTGTTATATTTATATTTTCCCCTTTATTTTTATGATATTTGATTAGTGTGTGGCTCTTCCCTCTAGGATGTAAACTCCAAGAGCATAGCAACCAAGTCTAGTCTTGCGTGGTACTGAATCATCAGTACCTGGTACTTCACCTGGCACAAAAGTAGATGATCAACTCATTTGTTCAATGAGTGAATGAATGAAATTATATCTGCAGACTTCTTACTTTCATCTTGCATATGTGGAAGAGAGATTACAGAGAAAAACAAAAACCAAAGGTCCAGAAGTGCAATGTCTTGCCCAAGTTCACACAACTAATTGATAGCAGTGTTTTAACAAGTTTGTCATTCCTGTCCCTCAGCCTCCTTGCAATTTTAGACTGTAAATTCATTGTCATGTTGCCTAATGGAAGCACTATTATAAATCTAGTGTTTTCTCTCAGACTTATGTGTTTGAAGAAATATCAAAGAAATCTGGTCTCAGGATTCCCTGATTTTTTTTTTGGTAGTTTTATGGTTTTATGAACACAAATATGACGTGCACATAAGCTGTCTATTCATTTTCTTTGCTGGGTGGCCTGGGATTGCTGACTCTGAGGGCCCGCGGGGCTGCTCTTTCCACAGTGGCTTTGCGGTTCTTGGAGGAGACGCTGTGAGCAATCTGCACAGTAAGGTTTATTGCACATCAGCAGCACTTCAAGCTACTTGACGTTGAGGGCTAGGAAGTTCTGGAAGCCACCGGGCAGCTGTGCTTTGTTTCTCTGTTGCTCCTGTAACCAGTGCTGGGCATCAAGATCTGGCCCTTGAATCTTCCGGACACTCTGAATAGTCACTGCTTCTGGGTTTCTGCCAGTTGCACTTAATTTTGACATATCGATCGGACTGGTGCGGCATGAACTTCTTGGTCCTCTTTTTAATGACCTTGGGCTTCACCGGAGGTCTGGGGGCGGCCACGATGCCTAGTAGGGGAGGCTGCCACCTGCACAGACAGCTCAGAGGAAGGAAGATTCCCTGACTCTTATTTTCCTGTTGGGAGACAACCAATGAGCTTATGTCTTATGCTGAAAAATGGTATTTGGGGCCTATCCCTCCCACCCCTGCTTTTAGAGCTCGGTACTTTAAAAAGCCTCTGTTATTTCCACTGGAGCTTTTAGTGATTGAGAGTCACTCTTCAGATACACCAACACCCACCAATAGCTGAGTTTCCACTTCTCAAGAACACATGGAACAAACTGGTGCAGGTGGACAAGCACTCTTCAGGTCTGGTAAAAACAACTCCTTAGGGCTGTCAGCCCCCTCTGGGACTTCAAAGAGCCCCAGAAATTCATGTAAAAGCAAAAGGAGAGCAAAAAACATCTTACCTTATTTCAACACATCTTAAAAGAAGTTGGATTGAAATATAAATTTCTCCTTGGAGCCTGGGAATAGACACATTTATTTTTGTATTGTTTTCTAGTCTAAATATATAGGTGGAGTTGCCAGGGTGGGTAGCTTAGGAGCTCAAAGAGGGAAAGCCTGCAGCTCCAGGGCCCATGTGGAGTCTGCTTCTGCAGGCAAGGTTTGAGAAGAGGAGAGGGAAGTCAGAAGTTGTCAGCCGAGAGGCTGTAAGTCAAATCTGTGTCATTATCCAAGTATTACACAATTTATTTTAAGATAGAGACTGCAAATACAAAAGCCCTCTCACATTTTTTTGCCCTTGATGCATTTCCCAAAGACTTTTATATGTATTGTTGCCAACATTCACGACGTGCAATAAAACTTCACTATCTCGCACAAAGTAAGGGAAGATCACGCTCCTATAAAGGGTATAGAGATTATATTTGATTAAATGTGTTAGTTATTCTCTGAAAACTTGCTTACACGTTTTAAATGGCAAATCTTCTTCTTGAGGACAAACCTCAACACAGCCCTTGCACCATAAATTCCAAGTTAATGTTGTTAACGTCAATGGCATTTGCTTTGAATAGACATGCAAATAGTCTGGAGCAAGTGATCCCCACCTGTGATCCTACCCTTTATATACAAAACCATTTAGAATTTACTAGATTGCTTGCCTTCCCATGACAATACCACAAGTCATTTCTCATAGGAAAAGGTCATGTTTTAAAGTTTGATAATGATGAGAAATCTATCAGAGCAGAGCAACGTGTGTCTGCTACTGTAGAGGATGGGATAATTTCTCTCCTTCTCTCATTCTCTTTTCTATACTACACTCTGGTTTCCAAACCCAACGGTACTTTAAAAACAAAGACTATAAGGGCCCTGCTTTGTAACTTGTTCCATATGTTTGACATGCTTCATAAAATAATTCCACATTAGTTTCCCTAGCCTAGTGTTTGGATCGTGACATCTGTTTTTTCCTATGTTTTCATGATTTATTTTGGTGTCCATGTGAACTTGCTCTATAACAGCAAAAGGAATTTGCTTAGATGCCCTTTTCCTAGAATGTCTCCTGGTGCCTTGCAGACCCATCAGACTTCCTATCCAAGGAGATAGTGACCCAGCCACTATCAAGCTAACTCTGCCACTATGAACTCACAGAAATCATTTCATTTCTCTGGACCTCAGTTTCCAGACCTGTAAAATGGGGATGATAATAATAATAACTATTTATAGGGTTTGGGGGAAGCTTAACTAAATTATTCTATATTTATATTTATAAAGCCCTTTGGTCAATCCTTGACATGTAATAAGTGTTGGTCTCTTTAGTTATTAAAGTCAAGGCACAAAGAAAGGACTCCAAGAGATAGATTCCTCTTCTTATAGAACCTCTTGCTGGCCTTCATTTATTCATTCATTCAGCAAAAGGTTACCAGCTACCAAAAGATGAAATCAGCACCAAAGTGGAGTCATATTGGTAACTGGGGCTAAAAAGTCAGTAATACTAATCCTATCTTTATGTAAAACGTTGATATGTTGTTCATCACAGATTTTTACATTAATTTTGACGTTTAAAAAATATTGCATTAAAATATTATCTTGATCACTGGTAAAATCTTATTTATCTTGATTACTTGAGTTACCCTTCCCCAGTTCAATTTTATGCTCAAAGCACATGCCTCACTTACCTCACCTCGTCCTGGTCCTGGACAATTGTGAGCAAAACACTCAGTTCCAGTCCTTATGGGGCTAACAATTAAGTGGGAGGAGGGATAGATCTTAACAAAGTTATCACAAAAGTATGTAAATTCTTTCCATTAAAAATGCAAGAGTTTTATATTATTCCTTAGGCCTGTGGCTGAATGTCAATACATTTTTGAAATGAAGAACTCAAATTTTCAGTCATTCATTTTTCAACAGATGAGTATGAACTGCCTACCATGTGCCAGGCACGGCTCTGGGATCTAGGACAGAGCAAAAGAGACACAAATTTCTACCTCATGGAGTTTATATCAGAGTGTGGAAGAGAGACAATGAACAACACAGATGAGTAAAATAGACTATATGTTATATAGTGCTGGGTTATAAAGAGAGAGAAAAATGAAAGGGAGAAAGAAAATGGAAAGATGATTTAATGTTAGATGAGAATCACCAGTATTGTGACCTTTGAGTAATGGGGGTGCGGGGGGGGGGGTGGAGGGGGCAGTGAGAGAGAGAGGGAGTGAGGCAGATACCTGGAGGAAAACAGTCCGGACAAAGAGAGTGGCTAGTGCAGGGCAGAGACCCTGAAGTGGAAGCGTGCCTGAAGAAAATAGTAAAGAGGATGGCATTGGAAGGAGAGACTGAGCAGGAATTTAGATCAAGAAGGTAATGGAGGACTGATTATGGAGGACCTTTTACATCATCGCAAGCACTTTCTTTTGCACTCCGACTCAGAGGGGAAATCACCGAAGGCAAAGGAGTGGTGAGGTCTGACTCAGGTTTGGCAGGATCAATCCAGGGCTGTGCTGAGGATGGACTCGCGGAGAACCAGAGAGGAAATGGAACCATTTGGGAGCCTACTACACAATCCAGGTGACACATGATGGCGGCTTGAAGCAGGATGGCAGCAGTGGAGAGGACGTTAGGCAGTCGAATTCTGGATGTATTTTGGAAGTAGACCCAACAGGTTTTGCTGTTGTTGATTTGGATGTGGCACAAGGGAGAAGGAGGAGCCAAGGATCACTTGAGATTTTTGGCCTAAGCAACTGGAAGAATGGGGTTACCATCAGCTGAAAAAGTGAAGACTGTAAAGAAGTAGGCCTGGGAGGGTGTATGTAGGAGCTCAGTTTTGGACATGTTAGCTTTAATGGGTATGGTGAGTAGACACTGGCGTATGGGTTTGAACTCTAGAATTCAGGGTATTGATCTAGTACTCAGGTATAGGAGAAGGTACTAGCAAAGGAGACAGAGCTGGAGGCAATCAAGAGAGTGTGGTGGCTTGACGTTAAGGGAAGAGAGTAGCCTGAGGAAGCAGGTGTGACAGACCATTGGAAACTGCTGACAGGTCAATAAAATGAGGATTAAACACTGCTCCCTGGAGTTAGTTAGCAAGGCAAAGTGACCTTGATAGGAGCACTTTTAGTTGAGCAGTGTCAGTAAAAGCCTGACTTAGTGAGTTTGAAAGAAAAACAAAGGAGACTTTTTAGAGAATTATTTTGAGTTCTGCTGTAAAAGGAAGGTGAGACGTGGGGCAATGACTAGAAGGGAGAGGAGGTTCAAGAGTGGGGTTTTTTGGTTTCATTTTGTGTTTTAAAATATGATCTTAGGGGAGCCTGGGTGGCTCAGTCGGTTGAGCGTCTGACTTCGGCTCAGGTCATGATCTCACAGCTCGTGAGAGTTTGAGCCCCACGTCGGGCTCTGTGCTGACAGCTCAGAGCCTGGAGCCTGTTTCGGATTCTGTGTCTCCCCCTCTCTCTGCCCCTCCCCCACTCGCGCTCTGTCTTTCTCTGTCTCAAAAATAAATAAAAACATTAAAAATAAAGTAAAATAAAATAAAATATGATCTTGTTTGTACATGAGGCAGAAGACAAAGGTTAATGGCAAATAAGAAAGTGTAATGGTAGTAAGTCTGGTCTGATGAGCTGTGCATGTGCGTGTGTGTGCGCGCACGCGCGCGCGTGTACCCGTGTGTTGTGAGAGGAGGGAGAAAAAGTGGCCTATGGGAGGCAAAGAGGAATAAGGAAGAAAACAGTCCATGGTTACTCCAAGCCAGCCGTCCAAGGAATGCAACTGGAGAATAGCTTCCACTTGGGAGGGGTACAAAGGAGCATCTCCCTCTGGGGAGCCAGATTAGATCAGAGCCAGCCTTCTCAAACCTTAGCACACATCCAAATCATCTGGAAGACTTGTTACAGCACAAATTTCAGAGCCCTACCCAAAGAGTTTCTGATTTGGCAGATGGGGGAGGGGGGCGGTGTCTGAGAATTGGCATTTTTAACAGGTTCCAGGTGATGCTGAGTCTGCTCTTCCTGGGAGACCCAGTCCACTGACTTAGCCCAGGAAAGTGAAAGTAATGTTGACAGAAGAGGCTCTTTAACTCAGTGGCTTTTAAAATTTGAAAGCAGCTACAGCTTGGTCCATGTGAAATTAACTCCAATTTCCCCTGATTTTTAAAACAAGTTTTACAAATTCATTACTAAACACAATTCTATTTTCCATGTTCCTTTCTATTATTTATTAGAATGTCCATTTCAAATAGTATAGATGTAATTACATTATTGCAGGTTGAGCAATATAATCTTAATTATATTTCTAGCATTTTTTAGCCCCCTTTCATCTCTTCCTTTGAATCTATTCCACCCATCTTGAAAACATTTTACTTGGAGCCTACTTATTATTAATTCATTCATGTATTCAACAGATACTTACTGAGCATGTACTATCAGGCATCCCTGTAACACTCGGACTGCAGCAATGAACAGAACACCCTGGTCTTTGGAAAGCTACATTCCAGTTCAAAGAGAAAGAGACATGGCACAAAAACAGACACTCAGATCAATGGAACAGAATAGAGAACCCAGAAATGGCCCCACAAACGTATGGCCAACTAATCTTTGACAAAGCAGGAAAGAATATCCAATGGAATAAAGACAGTCCTTTCAGCAAATGGTGCTGGGAAAACTGGACAGTGACATGCAGAAGAATAAACCTGGACCACTTTCTTACACCACACACAAACATGAACTCAAAATGGATGAAAGACCTAAATGTAAAACAGGAAGCCATCAAAATCCTCGAGGAGAAAGCAGGCAAAAGCCTCTTTGATCTTGGCCACAGCAACTTCTTACTCAACACGTCTCCAGAGGCAAGGGAAACAAAAGCAAAAATGAACTATTGGGACCCCATCAAAATAAAAAGCTTCTGCACAGTGAAGGAAACAATCAGTGAAACTAAAAGGCCACTGACATAATGGGAGAAGATATTTGCAAATGACATATTAAAGGGTTAGTATCCAAAATCTATAAAGAACTTATCAAATTCAACACCCAAAACCAAATAATCCAGTGAAGAAATGGGCAAAAGACATGAATAGACCCTTCTCCAAAGAAGACATCCAGATGGCCAACCGACACATGAAAAAATGCTCCACATCACTCATCATCAGGGAAATCCAAATCAAAACCACAATGAGATACCACCTCACACCTGTCAGGATGGCTAACATTAACAACTCAGGCAACAACAGATATTGGCAAGGATGTGGAGAAAGAGGATCTCTTTTGCATTGTTGGTGGGAATGCAAGCTGGTGCAACCATGCTGGAAAACAGTATGGAGGTTCCTCAAAAAGCTAAAAATAGAACTACCCTACAACCTAGCAATTGCACTACTAGGCATTTATCCAAGGGATACAGATGTGCTATTTCGAAGGGACACATGCACCCCCATGTTTATAGCAGCGCTATCAACAATAGCCAAAATATGGAAAGACCCCAAATGTCCATCGATGGATGAATGGATAAAGAAGATGTGGTATATATATATACAATGGAGTATTAATTGGCAATCAAAAAGAATGAAATCTTGCCATTTGCAAGTACGTGGATGGAACTGAAGGGTATTATGCTAAGCGAAATTAGTCAGACAAAGACAAATATCATATGACTTCACTTATATGAGGACAGAACAGATGAACATGAGGGAAGGGAAGCAAAAATAATATAAAAACAGGGAGAGGGACAAAACATAAGAGACTCTTAAATATGGAGAACAAACAGAGGGTTACTGCAGAGATTGTGGGAGGGGGAATGGGCTAAATGGGTAAGGGGCACTAAGGAATCTACTCCTGAAATCATTGTTGCACTATATGCTAACTAATTTGTATGTAAATTCAAAAAATCAAATTACAAAAATCAGAAAAACAAAAGAAAGAAAACAAACAAAGAGAAAGAGACAATGAATACATAAATGCATATAAGAATTCAGGCAATGATAATTTTTTTTACAAATGTCAAAAATAGAGCAGGAACGGGGGATTGGGTTGCAATGAAAGATAAGGTAGGTAGTCAGGGAAATTCTCACCAATGTGGTGACATTTTGGCAAGAACATGAAGGAAGTAGGGACGTGGGATACCAGGGGAGGAGTATTCCAGACAGGAAATGAAAAGTTTCCAAGATAGGAGCTTAGTTATCAAGTTTAAAGAAACGCAAAGACCCACAGTCCACGCTGGAGCGGCACGGACAGGCGAGAGGGTGAGGGGCAGAGGAGCCCAGAGAGACAATGTAGAAGTCTGGGACAAGGGCTTGCAGAAAGACTTGTGGGCCCGAGAGATAGCTTTGGCTTTTTTCCGTGTGAGGTGGAAGCCAGGGGAGGGTTTAAAGCAGTGACAAGGCATGACGTGGCTTGCATTTTAAAGGGATCCCTCTGGCATTTGTCTTCTGACTAGTGTACAGGGGGCAGGGTGATCCTAAGGAGGAGACCATTGTGATAAGTCAGGCAGGGGATAACAGGTGCTTGGGGGGTGACAGCAGTGCGGGTGTTAAGAAATAGTGGGAACCTGGAGATTTTTGAAGGCAGAGCCAACAAGATTTGCTGAGGGATCTGATGTGAGGTAGAAAGAAGAGTCAAGGATGACTGTATATCTTATTTTATTTTTTAAATGTTTATTTATTATTTATTTTGAGAGAGAGAGAGAGAGTGAGCAGGGGAGGGGCAGAGAGAGAGAGAGAGAGAGAGAGAGAGAGAGAGAGAAACCCAAGCAGGCTACATGCTGTCAGTGCAGAGCCTCATGTGTGGCTCGATCTCACAAACTGTGAGATCATGACCTGAGCCAAAATCAGGAGCTGGACGCTCAACCGACAGCCACCCAGGTGCCCCAAGGATGACTGTATGTTTTAAACCCTTGGTGACTGGAGTTGCCATTTACTGAAAAGTAGAGTATTGTGGAATAAATACATGAATCTTGAATTCATCTCTATTGAGATGGTATTAAAAGCCATGGGATTAGATGAAATCACCTGGGTAGGTGATGAGTGTGGATAGAGAAAGAAGTGATCTGACAATGGAGCCCTGGGTGCTGCAGCATTGTAGAGGACGGAGTGAGAAGGAGGAACCATCAAAGATAACCAAGGAGTAGCCATGAGGTAGGAGAATTAAGGGAGCGTGGTGCTTTTGAAGCGAAGTCAAAACTCTGTAAGAAGAAGGTAATATGCATTTGTACTAACTTGAACTTTTTGCTTTCTAGGCACATTGTGTACATGTTTTTTTCTGGGATGCACAGGAAAATACACCACATCTCAATAACAAAAGTGCAAAAAAAATGCAATCACACGCAACATGTTATTGCATGATAAATGAAAAAACAATCAGTTAGTATATACTTTCACAAAATGAACAAGAGTTGAGATAGTGCAATATCTAGGTACAAAACTGACTAACGGAACTGAGGAAATCCTGAAAAATTAAGAGTCTCTCACTTCCTCTTGCTTCCCCTTCTCCACAACAAAGAAACACAACCTGCCTGAATTTGAGTGGAGGTCCTTAAGCCAGTCTCCAATCTCATTGTCATGGGATTATACTTTATTTTCATTGGATCCTTGGGTTAGTTCCACTAATTCATGTTCCTACTTAAAAAAAAATTTTTTTTAGTTAATTTTATTGATTTTTCTGGAGAACTTTCTAGGGGGTAAACTTTCTGACTACTTAACATGTTTGAAAAGAACACCTGATCATTAATTTGACATACCAGATTTATCATTTTTTATCGGTAATCAGGTGCTAAATTTCAAATCATCCTTCAGAACCCGGAGGCCTGTTGTCACTGGTGAGAAGGACGGCGTGCTTTTCATTTTGTTTTGTTTTAATTTATGTTGCCTTTTACACTCTGAAAGATTTTTGTCACTTATTTTATTCTTGTTGATGTGTCTGGGTGTGTCTGTCCATTCGACACAGCTTCAGTGGTCCCCTTTCACTGTACATGTAATTCTTTTTTTATTATTGAAGTATCATTGATAAACAATCTTATATTAGTTTCAGGTGTACAACATATTAAAAACTGATTCTTGAGTCCTGACAAAATTCTCTTATTTCTTTGATAATTTTGTCCCTTTACTTTTCTCTGTTCCATTTTTCTGGAATTTCTATGGATTGGATATTGAGGCTCAATACTGATCTCTATAACTCATATTTCTTTTTATAATATATATTTTCTTTTTTTTTTTTAATTTTTTTTTCAACGTTTATTTATTTTTGGGACAGAGAGAGACAGAGCATGAACAGGGGAGGGGCAGAGAGAGAGGGAGACACAGAATCGGAAACAGGCTCCAGGCTCTGAGCCATCAGCCCAGAGCCCGACGCGGGGCTCGAACTCCCGGACCGTGAGATCGTGACCTGGCTGAAGTCGGACGCTTAACCGACTGCGCCACCCAGGCGCCCCTATAATATATATTTTCTATATTTCTATACTTTTTACTTTCTGGGTGATCTTTGAGAGATCTATCTACAAACACTGATTTTAAATTTCATATAAGTCACATGCTTAATTTTTAAGTGGTCTTTCTTGTTTTTGGACTTTCCCTTATTAATAGAATTCTTTTGTTATTTTGTGGATGCATTAACCTTGGATCTCTTTTGTGATACAAAGTATTTTTTTTAACTTAATTTAATTTTTTACTTTATCTCTTGTGTATGAATTATCTATTTACTCCCAGACTAGGTTCCATACATATTTATTTTGGTGCCTCTTTTTCATTTTGCAATATTTTCAAAAGTGAGTGGTAATCTTTGGCTGTTGATTGACATTTAAGAATGGGAAAACAAAGTAACTGACTTGAAGTTCAATGACTGTGGGCAGGAGAAAGGCAGAGCTGGTTCTTAGGCTGGGCATTCTGGCTCCTTATGCCAAAATGAGGAAAGCTTTGCTGAAGCTGCTCCAATTCTCCCTAAAATAGTTTTACTTCTTTTCTAAGGGGGAAAAAAAAGACCTGAAACCATAAAACTCCTAGAAGACAGCATGGAAGCTCCTTGACATCAGTCTCCGCAATGATTTTTTGGATTTGACACTAAAAAAGAAAGGCAACAAAAACAAAAGTAAACAATTGGGACTACACTAAATTAAAAAGCTTCTGCACAGCAGAGGAAACCATCAACAAAATGAAAAGGCAACGTCCTGGATGGAAGAAAATATTTGCATATCATATTTCTGAAAAGGTGTTAATATGCAAAATATGTTGAGAACTCATACAACTCAACAGCAGAAACCCCAAACAATCCAATTAAAAAACGGGCAGAAGAACTGAATATACACTTTTCTAAAGAAAACACACAGATGACCAACAGGTACATGGAAAGGTGCTTAACAAAGGCAAATCACAACCTCAATGAGATATCCCCTCCCACCCATTAGAATGGCTATCATGAAAAAGACAAGAGATAATGGGTGTTAATGGGGATGTGAAGAGAAGGGAAAACTTGTGCACCGTGGGTGGGAATGTAAATTGGTATAGCCACCATGGAAAACAGTATGAAATTTTCTAAAAAAATTAACACTAGAACTACCATATAATCTATATAATCTGGGTATATACTGAAAGAAAATGAAAACAGGATATCAAGATATCTGCACTCTCATGTTCCCTGCAGCATTTATTCACAATAGTCAAATAGGAAAACAACATAAATGTCTATCAGTGGATGAATGTATAGAGAACATGTTTATATGTGTGTGTGCATATATATGTGTTTGTGTGTGTATATGTATATATACGTATATATACATGTATATGTGTACACATATATGTATACACATATACATGTATATATACAATATATGTATATATGTGTGTATATACATGTGTATATATGTATACATTATATGTGTGCATATGCATACATACACACACAATGGAATATTATTCAACCATGAGAAAGAAGGAAATCCTGTCATCTGTGATTACATGGATGGACCTGGATGGCATGATGCTAAGTGAAATAAGCCAGACAAAGAAAAATAAATACTACACGATATCACTTATATGTGGAATCTAAAAGCAAAGTCAAATTCATAGAAACAGTAGTAAAGTGTTTACTGGAGCCTGGAGAGAGGCACAGGGAGTAGGGAGAGGTTGGTAGAAAGGTACCAAGTTTCAGCTGTAAGATGAAGTCTGAAGTTTGCTAAGAGAGGTTATATGTTCTTACCAAACAGCAAGGACAAAGGTACAAATGTGAGGTGATGGGTGTGTTAATTAGTTAGATGTCAGGAATCTCTTCACAATGTATATATACACATATACAGGCTCCCCCTGCTCTCTGAAAATTTGCTTTACAGCACTTTGCTTTTCTAAAAGACCTAAGTTAGTACCTGTTTTTGCTCACCAAAAGAGGATTTTCACTTGCACAAAACAGTAATTGCTTCTTTACTTTATGCCATTTGGGCCTATGAAAGTTTTTATGGGAATGCTCTACTTTTGGATAGTGGGGGAAATCTGTGCCCAAATCTTTTCACTATGTGTATGTATACAGATCCCCATCATTTGTCAATGATACCTCAATAAAAACAATGAGAGAGACACACAGAGAGAGAATAAACCAAGAAAAGAAGAGAAAAGAAAAGAAAAGAAAAGAAAAGAAAAGAAAAGAAAAGAAAAGAAAAGAAAAGGAAAGGAAAGGAAAGCCAAGTTTCTGACCTGAGTGAAGATATCTACATGTTGGAATGGCACAGGGGGAGAGACTGGGAGTCCCACACATATCATCAGATACATCCTTCATTTTCTGCCCTCTGTCTCCTTCCACCTTTCCGCTTACCTACTAACCCAGACTGTGCAGCCTCACCAGGGTTCTGCTAGTTCAGTCTGTGAGTATTTTAAGCTGTGACTTCCAAATCAAAACCTCCTATTCATTTTCAATCTTCTAGAACTATGTTGAAATTTCACATTCATTGATGCCCTCCCCTGCTCCCTTTGCTGTCATGGAATTTTTTAAATAAGGAATTATCAAATCAAATGATAGCCAGGGCCAGGGGGAGAAAACAAGTCTGGGCAGCACTACGTCATTCATTCGAAATGGCGGCCATTATCTATCCCTCAGCCTACAGTTGACCTGTGAGAAGAAAATACAAGTGCTGTCAAATCTTTGAGTTTTCAGATTTGACAGAGACATTAACTTTTATGAGAAATAGTTTTTAAATGTCAGAAAATGATATTTTTCTAAACATTCTAGAGGCCAACCAAAATATGTCCCCTGGCAAGACCCAGCCCATGGTTTGCCAGTTTTCAATCTCTGATTTATACCTTTTTTTTGAAAAAAAAAATTACTTCTTTGCTCCCATTATAGTGAGCTCACAGAAAACAAGGAAAATAAATAAAGGTGTTCAGTCTGCCTCCACATTGGAGGAGTTAAATCCTACACTGCCTATGGAATCTTAGAACAACGTCCAGTGCAGAGGAGACAGTAAATGTTAACTCTTGTATTATCATTGTGAGCTATTTGGGACGTTAGTTATATCATCATGCTGCAAAAGGCAATAATAATAACTTATGCATTCAGAACCAAAAACAACAGGGCCAGGTGGCAGTTTTCAGAGGCCAGAGCAAGACTTTGCCAGCATGCTAAGGGATGGCAGACAATTGACTCTCACCTTGAAAGAAAGGGGGGGAAAAAAGACATAAAATACCTATTAAGTAGGAGGTTGCCAAGAATACACTTTAACAAATTCTAATTATACCCTAAATCTTGGCACTCATTTCTCCTTAAGAGAACCTAGGAAAATTCCATCTCAATTTCCATGGCTCCCAGAAATTTATGTTTCCTCAGAGACAATCTAACATGCTTACACATCATTCAAAGTTCTTTCCCTTAAACATTTGTGGGGATTGTAAAGGACACACAAACATATATTAAGCACACACGTACACACACACACACAGAGACACCCACATGCACTTGCACACACACATAAACACACACGTGCACAGGCACGTTGTCATTCTCCTGCTCCACCAAGGATTCAGCAGAATATTCTAGTTTCCTGCAGAGTCTCTTACATGAATTATCTGGATGCTTTCCTGGTAATTATGTGTCAATTATCTGTAGCATCACCCAGAGCTTCTGAGTCAAATATAGAAATAGCTGTCCAGCTTGTGGACAGCGCCTGCCTTTCCCTGATAGTCCTCAGGATCCTTTGTGCAGGCGTCGGAGATCACGAGAAGAGTCACCTTGATTTCCAGGCCATCCTGCAGCTGAGTATCACCAAAGGTGTCCCACTGCTGACAGTTCTGTGCCACTGATGGTTTGCTTTTGTCACAATGCATTTTTAAAAATCATCTTTAGCCCTAATTAGCCAGAGTGAGAATTCTGTCTTCTCTCCTCTGTAAGTTTACAGAATAGAATTGAAAGTAGGGCCCCCTGGGCTGTACGTTTTAGTTATTTATAGTGAGGCCAAGGATCCACAATCAGAAGAGGAAAGAAGCATCATTTTTTTCCCAAGCACATAGCAACAAGAGCCCTGGATGCCTGGTCCATTCCTGCTCGGTACTGAAAAGTATACTGTGGGAACAGATGGGGTTTTTCTTAGTTTTCAGTGATGGTGTCAGTTAGAGAGAACCAGGCCCATGCTATCTCTCTGAAGGACTGACCTCTTGTGCCTGATTTCCCCATCTGGGAAGTGGGAAACCAAGCTCATGGGCTTGTTTCAAAAGACCGATTAGCTAAGTATAAGTATCCCTACTCTACAGGTGAGGAAACTAATGTCTCAGGATATAAAAAGAGTTTCTACATTGAAAAGTGCTTTACAAATTTAAGTTACTAACATTACTATTAATCTAAAACCACTAAGAAGATCCCCTCCCCTCCTCCTTTCCTCTTCAACTACATAAATTTGGAACTTATAGCCTAGTGATATCACAAAAGGACACTTAACGCTGCAGTTCTAACCCTGGTCTGGGAAAAGTAACTTTCAGGGGAAGAAATATCGAGTGCTCTCATTTTAATGGAAGGATGATTAGAGGACCAAACATTGCACCATTGAACCTGTGAACTCGCTGTTGATTTCCCCATAGTAAAGCAGTTGAAGGGTGTTTTAATGAAAGGATAGTATGTCACTCTAGGGAGGGATTTGGGTACCAGAGAGTCCTTGCAGGCAGAAGTAACTGTGCCGATAACAAAAAAGAGAATTCTCAGGGAACTGAAAACACTGGCCAGAGATTCAAAGTTGAGTGAGCATCAGAACCCCTCGTGGGACTTGATAAAAACACCAATTGCTGGGTGGGCCTCACCCCTAGAGTTTCTGATTCAGCAAGTCTAGGATGGGGCCAAAAATGTGCATTTCTAACAAGTTCCCAGGAGATCCTAATGCCGCTGGTCTTTCCTCTGTACTTGTCTATGTCCTAATCCCCTCTTATAAGGACACTGGTCGTAGTGGACTAGGGCTCACTCAAATGGCCTCTTGTTAACTAAATCACCTCTTTCAATGCCCATCTCCAGATACAGTCATGTTCTGAGGTCTTAGGGCTTAGGACCTCACTGTTTGAATCTAGGGGTTGGAGAGGGACATCATTCAGAGGTGAGGAGCCTACTCTGCCAACGTAGTGACTTGGAAATCTCAGCAAGTCAGGAGCCAGAAAGCACATCCAACAAGCAGACACCTTACACGTCACTACATGGAGTGTGTCTGAGGATGAGAGGTTGCACCGGGAAATATTCTGGAAGACGTTGTGAGACTGGGGGAGGGTGGCACAGCCTTTGGACCTGAAGAATACCGTGGTTCTTCAAGTCTCTAAAATATATTTGCTGCAGAACATATTCGTTTAACCTACTTTTAACAGAATAAAGGCCAAATGCTTTTCAAATGGGAGCAAGTGTCAACTGGTGGGTTTCTGAGTGGGAGTTTGTTTAAGTAGAATGAGGCAGCGATCCTTCTAGAAATTAAACCCATAAGCTTCTGCACAGAGCTAGAGCATTCATGCCCCCCAGCAGAGTATCTTGGCCTTGGAACGGCTGATATTTTGAACCGAACAATTCCCGGTGTGGTGGGGGACTGTCCTACGCATTGTAGGATGTTGAACAGCACCCCTGGCCTTTTCCATTAGATGCCGGTAGCACCTGCCCCCAGTCGTGACAACCGAAAATGTTTCTAGACGTTGCCAAATGCCCCCGAGGTAGGGGAAGACAAAATTGTTCCAGGTAAGAACCACTACTCCACAGTTTCTTTAGAACCAGGTTCTAAATACCATAGATTGGGTGGGTTAAACAATAAACATGTATTCCTCACCATTTTAGAGACGGTGAAGTCCAAGATTAAGGCACCAATAGATTGTGTGTCTGGTGGGGGCCTCCTTCCTGGTGCACTGACTTTTTTTGCCATGTCCTTACTTGGTGGAAGGGGAAAGAGCGAGTTCCTGGGTGTCTTTTATAAGGGCACAAATCCTGCCCCTGGGACCTTCACCCTCATGACCTAATTACCTCCCAAAGCCCCCACCTCTTAATTCCGTCACCCTGGAAATTCGGTTTCAACACATGAATTTGGGGAGACACAAGCATTCAGTCTCCAGCAGGTTCCATTTCAAAAACTCCAAGCACATTCTCTGCCTCCTCACAGCAATTCTATGAAACTAGTAGACACACTTCTCATTGATCAGGAAGACAGACTCATTGATTTTTGCTGACTTTCACATACCTCGGAAGGGTCTCTGACTCTCAAGTCTGTATCTTTTACTAGGCTGTCCCCATACTCAAAGAATAAGAACAATCAAGTTCCTGTAACTAAACGCGACTCTAATTTCCAGAGTTAGGGTAATGAAAATATCTCCAGTTCCAGGACCAGGGAAGAGATCACCTAGCAGTGAAAGTGAGCCCCATTTCCACAGTCAGCCGTGCACGCAAGCAGCATCACTGGGCTTCCCTGAGGCTCGTTCTCCTCGCGCAGCCTGACAGACATCTGTCAGGTAGAAGCTTAAAACTGGCAGTGTATGAAAAACACACCCAGTCCTCTGAGATTTATCAGGCAAAGCACAGCTTGTCGGCCTGTTAGTTACTGTCACGATGGTGCCAGACTGATTTTAGTTCTTTCATCAGACACATGAAATACTTTGTGTTAGCAGGGAAACCCTTTTGGGAACAAAGACCTGTGGCTTTGTGGTTCCCCCCCCCTTTTTTTTTTAAACATTTCTTGGATGTCAGAGGTAATGCATTGCTTTAGAGGAAGTGAAGGGGTAAGCAATCCATCTAAAGAATACTCAAAACATGGGCTGAAAGCTGGCTCGGCCAAGCAAAAGGGGCACTTGTTCCTTCCTGTCACAGCATTCACGGACCACCTGATGTGTGCCCAGTCTTGGGCCTGGCACAGGAAAGCCAATGGCAGACACAACAGGCTGCATGCCCTCATGGTTCTCACTGGCATGCTCCGTTGAGATACTTAATCAGTTCATTAAAACACAAGGGTGTTCAGGTGTTCAACACCAGAAGAAAGGCCAAGAAGCTCTATTAGGAACAAAAGAGCAAGGAATACACATTTAGGGATGCCATGGTTAATTGAATCACGATAGGAGATATTCTATCTGCTGTGAATTCAAAATAAAGGAAACACAGTGGAATGGGATTTTAATCCTATTTGATTCATCTTTCTATAATCAACCCCTTGAGTTCCATTGTTTTGCTCTCATTCAATGAAGACAACTGTTTGGATCCCCACCCAATATGCACATCCCCTTCTTTCAACAATTCTTCATGGTTTGCCTCATTTGCAAACTGTTAACCTATCCTGAAAAATTATTTTTTTATATAAATATTTAATTTTTAAGTAATCTCTACATCCAACGTGGAGCTCAAATTTATAGCACTGTGATCATGAGTTGTAAGCTCTACTGACTGAGCCAGCTAGGTGCCCTTGTCCTGAATAATTCTTTTTCCTACTTGTTTTTTCTTCTTTTGTGTTATCCAAATGTTCTCAATTTCTTCCTGTTTTAGTTGTTTTTACTGCAACTTTAAAAAAAATTTTTTTAATGTTTATTCATTTTTGAGAGAGAGAGAGACAGAGCATGAGCGGGGGATGGGCAGAGAAAGAGAGAGAGAGAGAGAGGAGACACAGAATCCAAAGCAGGCTCCAGGCTCTGAGCTGTCAGCACAGAACCCAATGCGGGGCTCAAACCCACAAACCATGAGATCATGACCTGAGCGGAAGGCAGACACTGAACCAACTGAGCCACCCAGGCACCCCTGGTTGTTTTTATTGCAACTATTAAGTGTCCCACTCCCACTGGTAATTCTCTGCTTTTGTCCCAGATTTTCTAGGATGAGTTTGCATTCTTTTAGCAAAGAGACATTGAGAACCAAACAGAGCCAGACATATTATTTCTGATGCCGCTAAGTTTACCTTACTGTGGCTGCAGCAGCAACTCTGGTGATTTCAACAAGGACTTGTGTATGCAGACTCTAAATTAAAGAAGCTGATCTATTTTGTCCTTTCAGGGTAAAATGGCATCTTCACTTTGAAGCCCCTGTTTATACAGCCCTCAGTTGAATTTGAGTTTCAATTGACTGTAAAGGAGACAGATTAGAAGCCAACAGTGGGACTGAGCCAGTGGAATCAGTCAGTGAAGTATATTTTGCTACAAAGGACAAGACAAAATTGGAGCACATAAAGCTGGTGTTTTATGAGAGGAAGGAGAAACACTTGAACCCTGTTTATTAATAACTTTTTAAATTAAAATAACTCAACTTGATCTGATGACATAATAGTGATATGGTCAGGTCGTCTTGTACACAAGTCTTCCCCTGCTTTGCACAGCAAGGAAAGGAAAATGGCAGTAAAGGAATGTCCTTCCCCAGTCCCCAGTTGGTGCATGCGTGTCCTGTGCACAGACAGAATCATGCTGGGTCATTGAGATGCTCCATACATCATATAAGAGGTTGGAAGAAGTATAAGAAACCAGTCTATTTCTCCAATTTATTTTTCCATCTGATTTTTTTTCCTTCCCTTGTGGGTAACCAGGCAGAGAATGTTCCTCAGGCATTTTTCTCCTACTCAACAGCAATGGGTAAACTCTGAAGTGAAATATCAAAATGAGTACTGCCTTTACCCTACACGTATCATCTGCTCCAAGAAAACTGGCAAGACCTATAAGTTATTGAGCACACACTCTTTGCCAGACACGATTCTTAGTGCTTTATCTACATTTATATACTTTGAGCTCTTATAATCCATAGGATAACCTATGAAGTAGATCTTGATATCCTCATTTTACAGATTAGGAAACTGAGGCTCAGAGAATTTAATTAACCTAAGTTCACACACATGCATACTAAGTGATCAATCTGTGATTTGAATCAAGGTCCATATGACTCCATACTGTCCTGAGTGTTCCTCCTGGCATGCATCTGTACAAATCTGTGCTGCCTATCTCTTCTTGGACCCGCCATATGCATTCCTTATGGAATGTCATTCCTTTGCATTTCCATTCATCATGTCACTCTAATCTTTCAAGTCCCAACTAATTTCCCATTTCTTCCACAGACCTTAGTCCAGCCTTTCCAAGAATCAATCGCTCCTCTGAAATCCTATGGTGCTTCTTTCCTTGGCATTTCACAAATGCAACCTACTGTTGTTTATTGGTTGGGCAGCAAGGGTTAGAGGCCAATAT
Organism: Lynx rufus; assembly: GCF_022079265.1. Taxonomy (NCBI): domain Eukaryota; kingdom Metazoa; phylum Chordata; class Mammalia; order Carnivora; family Felidae; genus Lynx; species Lynx rufus. The sequence goes on along the minus strand of NW_025814829.1, from coordinate 35,026,735 downwards.
AAACTGTTTTATCCACTGAATATTCAGATGGTTTGTGGCTGTAATTTTTCCTGCTAAGAAGCTCAATGACAGAAACTGGGCCTGTTTCATCACACACCATAACCCTAAGACATAGCAGAGTAACTGACACCTAGTGAGTACTCAATGTATTTTTATCAAATGAATACGTATGTAAAGGGATGTTGAGGTTGAGAAAGATAAGATCTACATGTCTAAAACCCAAAGAAGCATCTTGTGAAAGTAATTTGTTGTCAACAAAGATTAATCCCAGCCCCGTAGGTCAGGGTAGGAGAGGTGGGGTGGTTTTAAGTGCCATCTGATATATGCTGCTCCCATTGTTCCCCTGCCCATCAGTCACCATGCTACCCAATAACCCTAGCAGAATTCAGCTAAAATACTTGGGACTTAGAGTTTATAAAGTAAGTAAATAAAAATGCTACCTTATGAAGATCTCTATAAGGCCCCAAGACACACAATGTGCTGCTTCTCTTTAGCCCAGGCAATAGACCATAGCAACAAGTGGGCACAGAAAACGTTCTCCTCTCTTGAACAGGGCGGTCACCCTGGAGGCAGAGATCCACGAGATGTGAGAAGGAAGAAGACCACAGAAGCCTGGTTAGGAAGCTAAACAGACCTACACATGGAAAGTAGTTGAGAAGGCACCATTCCAAATCACTAGATTTATCCCTGAAGAGATATCCCTGAAGAGCCAAAAACAGGAGAGAGAACATGGTAGTCTCCCCAGGTGGCCAACAGAACAGCCCCAGCACTGCGTGATGAAGAACTCCCAGACTCTACCTAGATAAGGAATCTATGTTGATGAACACAAGTGAGACACTCCCTCAGAGCTTCCTGAACCAATGGAGAGAAATTCGGAATGGTAGGCCAGACTGCCTAGAAGAGGAGTCTGAGATGTATTGCTGGGTTTGGTGTTTGTTTTTCACTAATTTTTTTTCTGTGTGGCCCAGACACACTCTGGTTATACCAATGTGTGCCATGACCTCTATGCAAGATTGAAATTCTGTAGATGTCAGAAAACATATTCATTTTGGTGTCTCCAAATCTTGGCAAGAGGTTCTCCATTAGATCCTGCTAAATAAACATCTAATGCAAAGATGGTGATGGTGATATGAATCTTAAAGAGATCAGAAGACACCTCCCTTAGTTTTCTTACATGCAGTTATTATTGCTGAATTTTTTTAGCGTTTTACTTCTGCTTCAAAATGTTCTAGTAATACTGTATTCATTCTGACAAATAATTATACCTTAACCAATCAGGGACACCACCACCGCCCCCCCCCCCCCCGAAAAAAAAGCCTTTTGTATTTTTAAAAGAGCCTTTAATGCACATTCTATTGTCTCAGAGAACGACACTTTGAGGAATCCAGGGTCAAGCTAACTTGCCAAAAACCACATAAACACAGTACCCCTAGACATCACAAAACAAAGTAGAGAGCGCAACCTTTTTCAAAAGAAAACAGATAAAACATGAAAACAATCTGGCCACTGCAGGGGCCCATTTGTGTCCAGTAGAATGTCAGATGCACCTAAAGCAACAAGAGCCTATTGGACTCTGTGTTGCCAGGAAACAGATTCTTTTTTCTGTGCTCTAATGCCTTTTTACCACACTGAGAAAACTGGCATCATGATATTCAGACCCAGATGGGAGAAGATGATGCTTAATGACCCTCCTCTTCTAGAAGTTGAGATAGTGATGTTCTCATCTAGACTATCCTAAAAATAATCGGGCTTCTTTTGAATCAGAGTATTGATTATAGTAGAAAATGAAAATTGGTTTGCTCTCGAGCTTCTCCTCACAATAACATAACATTCCTTTTATGATTCTGTAGATCTTAAGTCACTAAACTCACTAGATCAGCTTTGGCTGCAAACGCTAGAAACATAACTTAAATTTGCATGACAAAAGGGGGGATTTTTTTTTTTTTTTTTTTTTTTTTTTTTTTGGCCAGGGAGTCAGCTGCAAATAGCTCCAGGCTGCAGTTGGCCTTAGAGAAAATTGGGGTGGGGCCTAGAATAACCAGGAAGTTCTCCAATCTGTCAAGTTAGTTTCTCTCTTGAGTTGCAATTTCCTTCCTTCAGACCGGCTTTAGTTAGAGAGTCAGAGAATAACCATTTACTGCTCCTCACTTCATATCTCTCAGCTTCCCTCATCACAAAAGGGAGATCCTGGAATGGACTGGCTCAGCTTGAGTCCCATGCCTACCCCCTACACCCAGCAGGTGGGTTACTCTGATGCAAAACTTCCACCAGGAAGTTTCCAAAAGGAAAGGGAATATAATTCCAGAAGTAGGGAAGGCAATTGAGTGGGTATAAACAATGGTGCTCTGGGGGCGCCTGGGTGGCTCAGTCAGTTAAATGTCCGCCTTCGGCTCAGGTTATGATCTCACAGTTTGTGAATTTGAGCCATGCATCAGGCTCTGTGCTAACAGCTTGGAGCCTGGAGCCTGCTTCAGATTCTGTGTCTCTCCCCCTCTTTCTCTGTCCCTCCCCAGCTTGCTCTCTGCCTCTCTCTCAAAAAATAAATAAAAACAAAATTTTAAAAATGAAAAAAAATAAATAATGGTGCTCTGTACCACTGTATTCTGAAACTTTAATTAAAAAAAGGAATATTATGAATTTAAAATTAATGTAATGTACTTTCTAGGAGATTTTACCTGGATTTCAATTTTCTTGCTTTTTTAAAGCCCTTTCCTATCAATGCAGGCAATCAATAAATTGCTAAGTGCCTTATAAGTACAAAATAGAATCTTTAAAAAAATAAATAGGGGCACCTGGGTGGCTCAGTCTGTTAAGCATCCGACTTCAGCTCAGGTCATGATCTTGCGGTTTGTGAGTTCAAGCCCCGTGTCGGAATCTGTGCTGACAGCTCAGAGCATGAAGCCTGCTTCAGATTCTCCATCTCTGTCTGCCCCTTCCCCCCTCGTGCTCTGTCTCACTCTCAAATATAAATAAAACATTAAAAAATTTTTTAAATAAATAAATAAACAAGCACACCACACACTTTATTGTAATGCTAAATGTTCTCCTCACTATATATAGTCCAACCAATCCGCATCTCGTGCCCTGTACACATTACTCATCTTTACATAAAGTTTGATTTCTCTGGAATGTTCTTTCTCCTTGCTGCTACCCATCGTCACCAGTCCCTTCTTTCAAAATCAAGCTAGAATTCACCTTCTCCACGAAGCTTTCTATGGTCCGTCTGACTTCTTTCTCAGCTACTCAGTACTTTTGTCACAGCGTTTCCTCTATCATCTTTAGTTTGTTCTTTTAATCAGGAAGCTTCTCCTTCTAGGAGTATCAGAAACCCGTCCCTTGAAAATGTTAAATCCAGAGTCTAGGTGTTGAAAGTGAATGAGTAAATTACACATGACTTTCACCTACAGTTCAAAAAGAAAAGCGATGCTAAGGCAAAAATCTAAGGGTGTACTAAGGAGAAATAATAAATACGCTGTTCTTCATAAATAACTGTCATTAAAATGAACATCATTCCATAGCAAATATAGTTCCAAACCTCAGCTTATTTCAGGTGAAATTCAGAACAATGTCTTAATTCAACCATGGGTTACTAGCTGCCACGGTGTGTCAAGTAACTGTGTTAGACAACTCAGGGAAGACAAAGAGAAGGAAGAATCTGCTTGCTTATCAGGAAAGTCATAATCTAGCAGAGGTGAAAGATTATGCTGCTGGAACCACTGAATTGAAGATGTGTTAGAAAAGATATGTCAGTAGAGTGGAAGATGAGAACTTCCCCAATTTTCCTGGAGGGATTTGGCCAAGAAGTAAATCTTTTGCATATTCCCATGTAAAGGGTTTCTCTCCCTATGTTTCTCCTTTCTACCTACTCCTCATTCACACTCACACTCTTACCTGGACAGAAACTATGTCCATTTATATTTTTTTCCATAAAGCATTCAATAATAATCTATTGAATGGGTGAATGAATGAATGCATGCCTGCTGACATAGGTTGGATACAGGCAGTAAAGTCCCTTATACAACTTTGCTCAGGGTTGGTATTTTATTCTATAAGCAGTAGATAGGCATCATAGTTTTCAAAGGAGAGAGTCAAGATAAGGTTTGTATTTCATAAAGAATATTTGTGTGCAAGCAGAGTATGCACTGGTTGAGGCAGGAAGAATCTAGAGGCTGTTATAATATATTTTTTTTTTGAGATAGAGAGAGCAGGGGAGGGGCAGAGAGAGAGGGAGAGAGAGGATCCCAAGCAGGGTCCATGCTGTCAGCACAGAGCCCGATGCAGGGCTTGAACGGATGAGCTGTGAGATCATGACTTGAGCCAAAATCAAAAGTCAGATGCTTAACTGACTGAGCCACCCAGGCACCCCCCCATAATATTCTGAACAAGAGGTGATAAGGGTCTGAACTGAGGCACTAATAATGGGGGTAAAGAAGCCAGGACAAATATTTGCAAGATAGAATTTGGTTTCTGCTTGGATATGGAGATGAAGGAAAAGTCCAGGATAAAACAATTTTGAGTGAATGAAAGAATTTACACCACCCCTTAAAGATGATTGTAACAGGGCTCTTTCTTGTGCACACAGGGGTGACTGATAGTGTAAGTAGCACAAGCCCACATAATCGGGCATCCCTTGTCAATGCCACCTATTTCTCACCTTTGAAACAACACTAGCACTATGATAGACTTGGTTCAGGTATTTCATGAACTGCCACAGTACTTGTTAATTTTATAACTTACATAATTTTCCCTTTTATAAGTGTCTTAAATGTCAAGGTTCTTGAAGTAACAGCAGAGCAGCAAATTAAGTAACTTGTACTGAACTTATGAAGTCCTAACTATTTGGGCAAACTTTCAACATCAGCAAATTTACAAAATAATATTATGAATCCTTGGGATCTCCCCTAAAAAAGATGCCTCTTACAAGGTATAATTATTTCATCCAAGTTAGAAAATGATACGCAAGCATGAACTGGAGTGTTGTTCTGTCTCAGTCCCCTACAGAAGTGACCCACCCTGACAGCCTGGGAGCCCAGAGGATCTTTTGTTCTAAGGAAGAATTTCAAAAGGAAAAATTGAACAGGTAAATTCAAACATTTCAGATCTATGAATTAAGACCGAAGGATTAGGAAGTAGATGTTGTCAGCCCGATTCAATTCTCACCCCCACATCAGTCTAGATAGAGAATGCTGTAGGCTGGAGAGAAAAAGATAATAGAGACAGAATAGAGACAAGCCATGGGTGTTAACCATCAATGAGAGAGGGGGGGAGACTGTATCCTAACCCCTCCTTTCTTCTAGCTCAGCCTCCATGGGGAGCCAAAAATACTTTCAGCCCTCCATTTAAGTTGTTGGATTCAAAGTTAAGAGAACCTGGGTCTCACTTTTCAAGTGAAGTCCTTGGAAAGCAGCTGACTATGCCAGTGTGGTGTGGCATCACAGACTATAAAGGGAGAGGGCTCGGGACAACCCAGGAAATTCCTTAGGCCTTGGAATCAGTGAAAGTGCATCCAAAGGCTGTTGTGGTCCCCCAGAATGGGTGCAACAGTTGGCCTAAAGACAGTGTTGATAGGTTACAGAGGAATTACAGTGGCCTGTCCAGTATGGTTCAGCTGAGAATGCTGTTAAGATGCCTTTGTGGTGGAGATAAGCCAGAGAATCAAATGAATGCACAATGGCAGGCCACCAAGACAAACCCAAGTCATGAAACAAACCTGTCTCTGCCATTTGCGTGTCCTTCAAAGCATAGCATTAGCTCCAGGAACAAGAGGGGTTTAGTTGAATAATCTCAAACCTGAAATGATAGATAGGAACTTAACATAACTGAGTTTCCCTGGTAATGCCTATATTAAAATGTTTGCATCTGAAACAGTGGAAGCTTGAGCTAGAAATTAGGTTTTTACAGGCAAGTGAAGGAATTCACACATTTGCTGACCTGAGCAAAAGTAACTATAAAATGTGTACACAAGTTTATAACATAGAGGTAAAGCACAAGAACTCTAGACCCAGATTTGAAGCCAGCTCTCCCAATTACCAGCTATGTGGCTGTGAGCATGTAACTACTGCTGATATCCTCATCTGACTCCGATTTCTGATGTTTATTCATTACCAAGTTTAATCCTTTGCACATGGATCTGAGTGGGCTCAGCAAAAAGATCCCATCTTGTGTTCCTGATCTCCTTTCCTGTTCTATATCTCTTCACCCAAGATCGTTGTTTTCCAGTTCTAGGCTCTAATTTCCAATCGTGCCTTTTCTAGGTCTTCCTAACCCAGAACCATGCCCTTCCAACGATGAACCCAGGCAAGACCGTTCAGCCACACCCTGTACCTGAAAACCCAGTCTCTGACATCATTGTTGGGGTAGCCTTCCTAGAGAAGATGGTCTTTCAATTTAGTCTATTCTGCTGATTCTGAGTATAGAATCACAAACATTTTAAGAGAAGAGGATGAAGAAATTTAAGAAGTGACTGGATTAGACGATGCTTGTAAAGCATTTGGTGTTAAAAACTTTATATGTCAAAGCTGTTAATAGAACCCTTGTATGTACAACAAGTTCCCAGAAAAATCAAATAATAAGGACAGAAAATATTCATACCAGCAAGGAACATTAGCACTGTCAGAAGGTACAAGCTGAGGCACAGAGAACCAAGTCACGAGCGACACATGCAGAAGCCAACTGTGCCATAGTGTTCTCATCACCTTTGGATTGATCTCATTCGTTTTAGTAGTCTGTCTTTATGCCAACTTTCGCAGGATCACTCAGAGTGAAAATTATTTCATCGTACGGAAGCCTGCACTCTACTTATCTTCCTGTGCCTGTTCCAAATGTTTCCAGGATAGCTACAGCCCTTTGGATTCTCTTTCCCAAGTTCCTCTTCCTTTCCCCCAGAGTGAATCAGCATCCTTAATTTGTTATTTTTCATTGACATGAATTTCTTTTATCCTTTACAACCATGAGCATGTATTCCTAAACTATATATATACAACTTGGTTTTATAAGTATCTCAACTATGTATATTTCATTTATTTATTTATAGCCTTACTTTCTACACAAAGGATTTAGGGTGGCTTATATATAATAAAACCAGGAACCACTATATCAAAGGAAAATATAAATTTGAATTTAAAAAATTAGTAACAAAGAATGCCAATAAAACTAGCAAACTAAGACTTGGGAAAAAGAAGAGAGATTAGCAAAGTGATTTTATTCATAATGAAATACAATAAAACTGAATTCCTACCAGAATATTATAATTTTGACATGTCAGACTATTCAGACTTTAGTTTAAACCATGGAGGGTTTACCAGCATATATATTGATGTGAAGTACCTCCATGCTTTCTCATGGAATGAGAACACTACCTTCTGTCTCCCAGCGCCTCCTAGAATGGCCCACCACTGGCCTTCATCTTTGGAAGGAGAGGTGTAATCACGGATGGAAGATATAATCAAGGTGGAAAGCAGGGTTAGTAACAACAAGAATAATTGGTAAGACTTACTGAACACTTACTAAGAATCGGGCACTACGATGAGCTCTATAAATATAATCTTTGACATAATTCTCACAACAACTCTTGGAACTGCCATGCTTCACAGAAGGGGAAACTGAGTAAGACGTAGAAAGGTTAGGCATCTGCTCGAGATTAAAGGTTAGTAAGTGCACTTCAAGATTTGTTGGGTTGATTGATACCCAGGTAGGTTGTTAAACAACTGCACCAGCTTTGCTGGAATCCCAGAATTCATTCCCCACCACCTCAGGTGCATTTGTAGCTTATGTCTCAGAAATCAAACCCCCATCCATTAACCATGCTAACATATTTCATTAATAAATTTTAACTCCAGGTTTATCCAATTTCTGAATGGAACCAGATGCCTCTTAAGAGGTGACAATGTGCATTCAGACCATCATGCACCAATGGGTGCCAAAGCCTTGGCAATTCTCAGACTCCTGAGAGAAATTCCCCAGAGAAAAGCTAGAATCCCTTCTGAGGCTTCAGGACCAACTACATTAGATTTATGAGATGTTATCCTGAAGATCCTGGAATCGAACCACTATGCCACTGCGAACAAAATGTATCCTTTCAAACTCTTGGGAGATTTTGCTCCTTTTGTTTAAAAAAAAAGGATGGAAAATATTAAGAACTTTTCCATTTTACTAGAAAATATTTAACATTGAGAGTACCTCAAGAGGCACGTCTGAAAAATCCAGAAATAGATGTTTTACATTTTATATTCAGCCTATTTTCCTGTAGTTAATTGATTCCATTATTCATGTTTTCCACACCCAGAAACTTACTGATTTTTTTCTTAGTGGTTATGCACTTCAAGAATGCATAGTTATTAATCAGAGGATCTCTTCTTCACTTAGCCAAGCTATCCATGTTAAATTCTTTTCATCTTCACCCATAAATCAGTTCTTCCAGCTCCTTCATTTTTATTACTCATGTCCAAGTTCTTTCCAATTTATCTGAGATGCTCAAAACTTGCCAGTGTTACATATCCCACAGAAAGGGATACTTTACTTACATAATCATGACATTATGATTATCTCATTACAGTTAAATTGACATGGACATTTTTTGCTTTCTATTGTTCAACTCAGATTTAATTTGCTACGTTTCAAAATGGAAGCTTTTCAGATTTGGCTTCTTTATTAAGAACCCGTTCTTGGTTACTCATTGCTTGCCTTAATTTGGGATGAGACTGCAACAGAAATAAGACCCTAGTTGGGTGTTTAAGAGTCAAAAGGGGCTAGAAGTCTGAAACATTTGATTGAACTAACTCACTAGAGTTTATCGCAACACCAAGAGCAGTGAGTCTAGAACTTCCAGATCCCTGCTTTTATATAAATGTATAATAAACAAGTCACAGGATTGTTTTCAGGCAGCATTAATTCAGGCATCTACATCTAGTCTCTGTCACCAATAATTTCCAAGACACCCTAGGCCCAAATGGCTTTTATAGTATTTGAGGATTAGCAGCGGAAATATCTTTCTGTGAAAGACTGATAGAATCTCCCTGGCAAGGTTTAGCGTGGGGAGCCAAACTGCATATCCTAGTTAATACTCCACCCTTTAATATTGATTGTTCAATAATCATACAGCCCTGGTCATTTCTTCTTCTTCTTCCTTGACCTGATACATAGACATTCTTATCTCTACTAAGTGATGGAGATGAGACATGAAACATAATAAAAGTACTCATCATTGATTTTCTACTATGTTTCTGAGTCCTATACCAACAGACTAGTATTCCTTATTACCAGTTCTTGTCTTCGCATATTCAAGTCTGTTTTCCCTGCACCAAGATCTAGCACCAGGTACTGTGAAAACACAAAGAAAACTCGATAAGTTTTCAGCTAACCAAAATATGGTTTGATGTCACCTGTAGATTTTATTTACTAAAGCTAGTATAGTATAGTATAGTGCTTGCCTATGGATAATCAAGAATGAGCTGTAAGTGAATCACCCTTATGAGGATAAACGTGGCAGGGTAGAGAATTAAGTATCATCTCCTAGAACCAGCCTAATAAGAGAATCACGGTGTATCAGGAATGGATGTTTTCTGCTGAGACTCCATATACCAGTCTAATTCCTCCTAAATATGCTAAATCTTGAGGCAGAGGTTTGGTTACTTATTAACGAATTTGCCAATCCATCAGAAAACACTGCAGACGCACTGCAATGAAATCCTGCTATCTAAGAAAATATAAAACTTGTGATTATATCACTAACGTGGCTCTTCTGAATCAGAAAGGAGAATGTACCCATGCATCGGTAATCGTGCAGATAATTTTGTCTCGTCATCAATTACCTTTTTCTTCCCCACATTACCATAAATTATAAGCAAATCTTTACTATTCTTATTTTAAATCACAAAGATATATCATTTGATGTACAATGACGTTAAAATTTCTAATGGGACCTTGGCTGTCATTAGGAATTATTTTTCTGGCTAGGAGCTTCTGGAAGTTTTCTATTGTAGTCTTAAACATAATTATCAGAGTCAGGATTCATCTCTGGCAACTGATCTCCATGTTCTAAATGAAGCAGTGGTTACTACTGACTGGATTTTTATTTAAGAAAACTTTGATTGATGGAACGTTCAAGAGTTGGAAATCCTTTGATCATCAGAATCTTCTAGGCCACTCAAACATGAGCGCTAATAATGAATGTGATATTTCTTTGGTAATTAAGGGTCTGGATGTGTTCAGAGTCAATATGCAAGACATTTCACTGGTGACTCCAGAACAATAATGTACATGTGCATGCTGTTAAATTCCCTTTTTATTTCAGCTGATATGACAATCATGTCCTAATTTCTGTCATTTATCTTGTCCTGCAAAAGCACAGGGTTGAAAAACCTCTAGTTAATTAACAGGTCTCATTAGCTTTTTCCTGGGCAGTACTCAGTGTCATTCTTCTATATAAAATTTAGCACCATTTTTTGTGGCATGACCCACACAGAAAGCAGATGGTGGAATTATCCCCAAGGATGACAAATTGTGGCAATCGTGATAAACATGAAGAGAAGGAAACTCCACGCCTATGACATGTCAGGTGGTTTCCAACTGTTATTTTATTAATCCTCAAAACAATCTTGGCAACAGTAAAAATATTATTCCTAGGTTTTGAGATGGGAAAACGGAGGCTTAGCAAAATTAATCAAATACAAACTGTCCAGAAAAGACAGAGAATGTGGGTTTAATGGTACAGCCATAAAAAAAGGAGCATCTTTCCTCCTTGAATGAGCTCTTCCAGTAGCTCTGTTGGCTATGACTGAACATCCGGGGAATTAGAAGTATCTGAACCAAGCCAGTAGAGGCCTGAAAACAGGAAGGTGCCTGACATTGGTGAGGGACTCCCAGAGAAGCCATCTCTGTCATAAGCAAGACACAAGTTTGCCAAGCCGGGGCATAGTAAATGGCAAACACACTTTTGTAACGTTTCCACCCAAGGTGCTAAATACATACCTGAAGGTTGGCCTCAGATTCTATGGTTCGAGACCTCCCTTGATGTTCTTTAATAACTTTTGCTTTTCAGAATTCGAATTCTAAAGGATCAGGAGATGAAGAACTTCATTCCCCAAGAGAATTTCTGACAAGAGACTGTCAGGAGAGTTGAAACAGCTTGAGCAGAAGCATGGCAGGCAAAAGGAATGACTTCAGGGTGCATAGAGGCACTGCTTTAACAAAGCTGTCTCAGAAGTCAGGAGCCGGTGCTTAACAACCCCAGCAGTGTGGCAGGAGGAGCTGGGAAGGGGCCCTTGTCAAGCAAAGGCTTCAGGCCAACACCACGAGTGATAAGCTCTACAAAGGGCTCTGGCCACACATCAAAGCACAAACAAACCCCCCTCTCCAAGGCATTCTGTGTAACACTCAGGTCTCTCAGCCCTTCAAACTCAAAGGAGGTGGGGTTTTCAAGAGGATCAGCTCTTTGATGCTTGCATTCCACTTGGAAGGTCACTCCTTCTTTACGTGTATGCAGGTTTGGATTCTCAGTAATTGCAGGCTGTAGGAAGGTAGCAAATCATTCCCGTGCATGCATGGGAGAGGAGATGGAGAAGGCGTGCAGATACACACGGCATGTGTAGGAGCAGGAAACACAGATGGAATAAAGGATTGCCCCTCTTTCCTGGCTGCCCTGGGCTGCCCCACGTTTCCCTTGCCTTGTTCTCTCTGCCCCAAAGCAACAAACTTAGGTCTCTGTAGCCCCAATTTATCATAATCTGAATTTTCACTCCCTTTATCCTCATTCCTACCATTCCTGTTAGAAAGAAAGAAAGAAAGAAAGAAAGAAAGAAAGAAAGAAAGAAAAGAAAAAAGAAAAAAAGAAAAGATTCTTCTCCATAATAAGGATTTGGAATAATCATTTTGGGCCTATTTTTTTAAGATTATGAGAAAATAATTGGTAACAAAAAAAGCAATTTCCTGAAAAATCTACATTAATCGCCATATAGAAGGGGCACCTGGGTGGCTCAGTTGGTTGAGCATGGGATTCTTGGTGTTGGCTCAGGTCATGATCTCACAGTTTGTGGGATTGAGCCCTATGTAGGCGTAGAGCCTGCTTGGGATCCTTTCTCTCCCTCTCTCTCTGCTCCTCCCCTGCTCGTGCTCTGTCTCTCTTGCTCTTAAAATAAATCAATAAACTTAAAATTTTTAAAAAATTAATTGCAATGTAGAAGAACCTAGCATTTCTCCCCTTCACCATATAAAATCATCTTCAACCATGTCAGAATAATTTCAGAATTAAAATCGATTCACCTTCTTTGAGCACCTCCTGTGTGAGTCTCCAGGAAGGGGATTCAATGTATATGATCTCAAGTATTCTGTCCTCAAAACAGCCCTGCGAAGCAGTTCTTATGACCCACTTTTACAAAGAGGGAAACTGAGGCAAGGATGGTATAAGCATCCAGCTATCCTATAGCTGGGGACTGAGCAAATTGGGGAGTAGAAATCAGACCCTCACGAATCTAAGCCCAGGGCTCATGATTATCCCTTGTTTTTCTCTAAGCCCAGGCTGTACAGGACTTTTTTCTCTATAGCTTATTCTTTATAACTTTAGGGAATTTAGAAAGCCAAATTATGAAATCATGAAAGCCAAATTAAAGCCAAATTAAAATCATGAAAGCCAAATTAAAGGCTAACTCTGCACAGAAAGTTTTAATACTTATGATCTGAGAACCTAGACACTTCCACCAAAAAAACAAATTATGATAAAATAACACCTTACTTTGGGGTCAAACTTTTGTAAATGTGAGGACTTTTGTAAATGCCATTTCTTTACTTTTTATTTATTTTTAAATTTTTTTAAAAAAATTATTTATTCTTGAGAGAGAAAGGCACGCACGTAAGTGGGAGAGGGTCAGAAAGAAAGATGGGGGTGGGGGCGGTGGAAGAAAGAGAGAATCCCAATTAGGCTCCACACTGCCAGCACAGAGCCAGATGCAGGGCTCAAACTCACAAACTGTGAGATCATGACCTGAGCCGAAATCAAGAGTCAGACACTCAACCAACTGAGCCACCCAGGCACCCCTAATGCTTTCATTTCAATTGAGTGGCTGGTGTGTCCCCCAAAATGGGGGTCCCTTGCTATTTATTTATGTATTTAATACCCCTGGCTTTTTAATTTTTTTTTAATTTTTTTCAATGTTTCTTTATCTTTGAGAAAGAGAGGGGACAGGGGAGGGAGGGGCAGAGAGTGAGGGAGGCACAGAACCCAAAATAGGCTCCAGGCTCTGAGCTCTCAGCACAGAGCCCAATGCCGGGCTCGAGCTCACTAGCTGTGAGATCATAACCTGAGCCAAAGTTGGACACTTAACCAACTGAGGCACCCAGGTGCCCCCATACCCCTTGCTTTTTCGGATGAATAGCATTTCATGCTTACTGAACACCCTTGACTGTGCTGCCTTGGCAAGTGAACGAAACAGAATTTATTCAGAGCATGAAGTCAGACCAAATGCCCGAAGAAACAAAAGTCAAAGGAAAGAACCTATGTGTTTGCTTGAATCATCAGCGATTGCCTCATTTTCACCTTTCTGAACCCAAATAATTGTGTGCAATGCTCAGAGCATCAGGCGTGTAAGGCCCTAAACTCTGGGTTTGTTGGAAGCCTCTCAACCCAGCCTTGACCTGAGCTCATTAGCTGCACTCTCACGTGCCAAACCCACTGGATCTACACGGGCTGAGGTCATCCCGTCTGCTGAGCGCCGCATCCACTTGAGGTTTTTAGATTCAAGCAACAGAAGCTGACTCTGACTGAGTAGGCAGAAAATGAGATGAGGGCTATATCAGGTAGTTTCCAGAATCCCAGAGTGCTAGGGAAGCAGACTCGAGGCTGAGCTTCCAGGAACGATGCCCAAAGCTGTGCCGCAGAACTGATGTGATGGAGAAAAGGTTACTGCCACCATCGAGCACTAGGCACTGAGTTGTCATTCCTGTGCCAAGAACTAAGCCTCACCATCATGGCTACTGCGCGTGTTGACGGAAAGCGGGACAGAGGGTGAGCGCCTCTGTTATGTCACTAGCTACAGAGTCAAACACTGGAGTGGGGAATCTGACTGGCAGGTGTCCTGCCCCGTGCCTGTGGTGAAGTACAGAGGTCATTTCCAGATTTATAAGGCCACCTGCCCAAACTCACACGGGAAAGAGTTCCCGAATGTTAAAAGGGAGGATGCAGAGACGTGAGAAAAATATAATGTCAATTTCTTGGCACAAAAAAATAACAAGTTCTATTTTTGAATTGAGAAAACAAGAGAATGATAGTAACTTCCCTAAATTCGTAATAAATAAACCAGGATTGGGTCCCTGGTGTTTGTACTCAAAAGCCCATGCACTTTCAAGTAAGCTATGCTGTCACCTTGTTTTAGTAAAATAAGAATAGTTCAAATTCAATTTTATAAGCAGCACAGTGATCATTTTTAACTAAAAGATGTCAGACATAGAAGCAAAACATCTTAAGCTGGCGATTGTGTTCAGTTGAGTTTTGAGAATCCCAAACCAAATAATTGCTACTGTTCGAAGAAGCTACCTACTTTTTTCCTCTTTGGGTAAAGTATGGATGACACGTTGAATCAAAATGGTGCCTTTTATATTTGTAACTTATGTATCCCCCCTTTTTTTTTTACAGGATATTAGGAAATGAGCAGAAAAAGCAGTTTAATGTATGTATACAACTGTGAAGGTGGGGCCTTAGATCTGTATACATAAAAGTATATATTTATTAAACTGTTACTCTATGAAGACATTGCTCTCACCACTGGGGAAGAAGCGCTGGGGAGAAGCTGAAAGTCTAGTAAATGAGTGAGAGAAATAAAAGTATCATTTCAATTATGCATGGAGTGCTATGATAGGGCCACACACAGGGTCTGACAGAGCTCACAAGACACCAAACGAATACCCGGGGAATCTGGGAAGGCTTCTTGTAAGAGGTTCTGAGCCATTAGGGAGGCCCCAACCATTTTCCTTCATCATTCTAGGCTTTGCTAAGAGTTAGGTATTTAGGATACAAAAGAAATAAAGTCTCTACCCACATGGACCTTAGAATCTAGTGAGAAAGACATAAATGAAACAAATAGTTATGCTAATACTTTATTAAATGTAATTGGAATAAGCGTTATTGAGAAGAAAACAGGGTTTTAGAAGAGTTTATAACAGGGGAAATCTAGCATAATCTAGATGAGGTAGTGAGGAGGCGTTGGGAGACCTATCTCCATGGGTCTCTCATGTTTATGTACACCTTGTCTTAGTTTTTGTTCCATATTTTCTTTTCAAGGATATTTGTATAATAAGCAGTCTCAGCAGATAAAGACGGTGCCTCCCTCTGGGGTGTAGGGAAGATTTGCTTCCTATTCCTACAAAGACATTAAAGACAATGGCTCCCTCCATAACAGAGGACAGGCAGGTTGGCTGAGTCCCCTTTAGAAGCCTGAGGCTTCTTCAGCGTCAGGTTCCTCAGCTGTGAGGCAACCCCACTGTGTGTGCAGCGTTGACTTACACTGTTCTGCACCATCCCCAGGAGACGTTAGGAACATGTATACATCTGACACCTGCTGGGCTGTGGCAATACAGACCTTTGTCTCTGATCCAGGAGTCTCGGTCTTCCGCCAGCATCTGTGTTACTGAGGCCTGATAACATGTGAACTTACATATAAGGAAGAATTCCAGACCATTCAAGGCATTGGGGGAATTGGTAGGAAGTCAGAGGTTTCCTTGAAGAAGGAAGGTTTGACCTGAAGAATAAGGAGTTGATAGTGGGGATTGGTTATTTCTGGGCAGAGGGAAGCCATGTAGCAAGACTCTGAAAGAAAGAAGCATGGCAGACTCAGGAGCTGAAAGACGTCTGGAATGTCTGGAGCATAGCAAGTGAGGTTGGAAGGATCTCTACATGACGCCGTAGAGGTAAGGAGGGGTTTGATCATATAAACATATGTGATACTGTGATTTATAATGAGAAATATTTATTTGGTCTTTGTCTTATTTCTGGCACAGAGCTCCAAAAACTCTTGGAATTTCCCAAGTGATGAGAGCAACAAAGGTGTGTTTTGTTATGTTAATGAGGTGACTTTTGGAAAGCACCTAAGGTTGGGGGCTGGTTGCCAGGAGAACCAACCCTGTGATTAGAGGGTTGGAACTTTCAGTCGGAGTCTACATCTATCCGGGGAGGGAGAAGCAACTGGAGGTTGAATCAATCACCAGTGATTGAATCAGTCGTGCCTATGTAATGAGGCCTCCACAAAAATCCCAAAGGAGGGGGTTGAGAGAGCTTCTGAGCTAGTGAACGTGTAGAGGTGCCGCGAGCAACTGGGGAGGGCAACCAACTCCGTGCCCACCGCACATACAATTGCCTTATGCGTCTCTTCCATTTGGCTGTTGATTTGTAACCTTTAATATCCTTTGTAATAAACTGGTCATTTAGTGATTAAATGGGTTTCCCGACTTCCGTGAGCCTTTCTAGCAAATTAACCCAAGAAGGCAGTTATCGGAACCCCTGATTTATAGCCAGCCAGTTAGAGGCACAGGCTATGACCCGGACTTGCGACTGGCATCTGAAGCAGGGGCAGTCTTGAGGGACTAGCGCCTTAACATGTGGAAGGCAGTCTTGAGAGACTAGCCCCTCAACATGTGAAATGTGATGCTACCTCCCCGTAGATGGTGAGAGAATTGAGTTGAAGTGGAGGACAATCAGCTGGTGTTGGAGACTTCCTTGAGGGGGGAACCGCCTCTCCCGTACATTGGAATTGAATGCAGAACCCTCATAACATACAAAGGAGGAGAAAATTCTCTCCTTGTTTACCGTCTTGCAGGCTGTTTACCTGTCCTTCACTAGGGACTACCTTTTCAAGGATATTTGAATCATGAATAGTTTGGGAAAATAGAAATAGTATCTCCCTCTGGGGATGGCAAATGGCAGGCATGCTTACCATCCACTGCAGAAGATTTGGGTTTTCTATGCTTAAGGTTCCCTCCAGCAATGTGACCCACTGCCTTCACAGGTGTTATCCAGCCTTCTTGGAATCACCCAGTAGGAATTGAGGTCTGGGGGAAATGACACGAAAAAATGCCGTTGCTCTGGCTACTGCTATTGCTTTGAGAAATCTGTGTCCTCCACCAGCCTCTATGGAACTGTGGAGGGCTAACTTCATAACTTGCAAGTAGGGTAAAAATCCAATCCTTCACTGTTGTTGAGAATACTTTATTCTACAGTCATAAAATGTTAGTCATTGGGATTTTATAGTTTCACTTTTTGGCTTTTGTCTGGTATAGTTACCTACATATCTCTGGGAAAATAGTGCCGTAAATGAAATCAAACCATCCACTCCCAGAGTGATATTTGGTAGAATGAGGAAGAAGAATGCTAAAACTAATCCTTTGTTTTCAAGGACCCTACAATATTCACCAAACAGCTGCAGAGTGGTATCATGGAAATCATGTAGATTCGGTATATTCCAATCCCAGGTCGGCCCCATGCCACCTGAGACTGGACAAGCCACCAATTTCATTTGCTCTTGAATTCATCATTCATTAAACAGAGGTAAGTTGTATACAGTCCGTACCATATAGTTCACATGAGAGTGAAATGAGATGATGGTATTTGAATAACAGTAATAAGATTTCTCTCCCAAACAACTTTTAAAATTGCCCAACAGTGTCTCTCTTTGGGCAATTTAGCTGTTGAGGAGCACTGGGAAAAATTTTCAAGATCAGTTTGTTCTTGACCTAAAACTCTTTATTGTTGGGTCACTGACAGCCATTTGTCTATTTATGGACAACCTTGGTTTTGTCTTTCTAAAAGCTTTGCCAAGCTCAGGGAAAATGCTGAGGCCACATGGAGCAGATGTTTGAAAAATATGACCTACTTTCCAGTCTCAGGATATGATGATTTTCTTTCCTATAACCAATAACATCATATATCCTGTAATATTGGTAGTCACTACCTGATTGAAAAACTATTTCAATAAAGCCACCGCGACTGTCTCATCACCAGAGGACCCTTAGAGGCACAGGGACTGAAATGCTAAAAATGAAACCCAATGTCCATTCCCCGCAAACTTCTGAATGCCAGTTTCTTAAAATGCAATTAGCACATGAGACTTTTGTTTATGCATTTAATAGCAGTGAGGCGTCCTTATTCGCAAATTGATGAAGCCTAACTACATAGCAAAACCCAGTTCTAAGCTGCCTCTTTATTGCTTTCAATCTTCCATGGATTCCGAGAAAAGAAATTTGCCTTTCCATTCTACTATGACTTTTTTCTGGCACTTGCTTGAGATTATGATAAATTGGCAAAAACCTGATTAATTAAAGCCTCAAACTGAAGATAACCAAACACTTCAGAGTGATATTTCCTTGTAGTCTGTGGACAAGAAAAATTAGCCCCAGAGGCCAAAGGAACTTTGTATGGGAAGCAAGCTTGACCTGGTCTTACCCCAGTATTAAAGCCAGGACTCAATGGACAGTGAAGTTGACTTAGGGGACTTCAAACCTCACCCAGAGGTTTAACCAAGAGGTTTAATCCTTATTCCTTTTACCTCTGTTTTATCCTATACCGACTTTTTCTCATTATGACCTCCATATCACTTTATGTCAGTTACGGGTTCATCTGTTAGTTTTCTTCTTTAAAATCAGGGAATGTACTTACTTAACTATTCAACTAATATAGCCGCTTAAAAAATATTTTTGTTTTTGAATCGAATGAATTAATGAATCAAGTATAATAACTACTCTGAGACCTTTGCGTCCAAAGTACAAGCAGGAAAATTGCCTGAAGTTCAAGGGGTGGTGTTGGGACTGGAAGCTCAAAGCTTTAAGACAGGATCACAGCAGGCAGAGTGAATTGGATTTGCATTTCAAAACTCTAATTAAAGCTCTTTTCTCTTTCTTCCAAACGGGAGAGTTTGGCCCCAAGGCTTAGAGGAGCGGAGCAGGAAAAGCTGAAGCCTCCGCCTTCTTTCTTCCACCTCTAATTAACCAGGGCACAAGATGAGGCTTGGACTTTAGGATTGTGAAAGGCTAGAGACCCCCAAGGTTGGCGGGACAGGTCCCAGCAGAGCAGAGTGTCCGGGCTCCAGCGGACAGGGAAGGGAAGGCTTGGCTCCTCACAGAATGCAGACAGGGAGCAGACCTTGCAGCTGCTCCTCCCAAAAAGATTTTCTCCAATATTTCCTCACAATATTTCCTCATTCTTCTACGACCCACCAAGTTGGTCTGTGGGTCAGGCATTCAGACCCTGTGTCCAGGGTGAGCGTCAGATGGTCTTCATCAACCCACGTGCCCACTGCACCCGGCTACCTCTTCGGTTTACCTGCCGTGATGGGTGGTTCTTCTGATGACAGACACTTTGTCGTCTCGCCATTTCTGCTTGACATCTCAGCTAGCGTTCTTGCCTCTCATGATCTTACACAGTTCTAAGAGGGAAATGGGGTGAATTTATTGCCCAGCCAATACAAATGGCGTCTAACTTCATAGTTTGCCCACACAGCCCTCGCCGATCACAGTTACCATCTCCACAATCCCGTTGAACAAGAATCCGCATGTTTACAAACTGGGTGGAAAGGGGGAGGGGCTCTGATGAGTTAAGAATTATTCTCTGAATCCTTCTTTACCAGACAAGGGCAGCAAGTGTAACATCAGTGAGACTGAGTAAGGGGTCAGGGGCTGTGCCAGCAGCCAGCAAACTGACAGCAGAGATGCAGTGGCATCAGAGGGACCTGGGGGAAGGAAACAATGGCCAGTCATGGGGACTGTGGTTCTAGGGAGGGAGGAGGAAAGAGTCCCAGGAGCAAGTGGGATCCAAGGCAGGGAGGTACTAAACAAGCGTGGGGACCAGGACCCCATCACAAGTAGGGTTTCTTCTATCCCCCCTTTGTCAGTCTTCTGTTCCTTTTTTTCAGCTTACTGGCCCGCTGGTGCATAAGAAATGCACCTCACCAAAAAGCAAGGTATTTGTCCTAACTCTGACGTTCTGTGCCCCAAAGGAGCTCTTTTTAAAGGCTTCCTGCAATTTGGGGCAGTATAAATGGGACTATTGTCCGCAGTCCTGGTGGGGTTAGAGAAAATGGTTCTCCTCTTCCACCTCAAAAATAGCAGCAAACCTCAGAGAACAGGGCAAGTTCCCCTCCTGATTTAATTCAAAAGTAAAAATTCCAGAGTAATAATCTCATTGAAGAACTCTGCCCTATTCATTAGGGCATCCAGGAAGATTACCTAGCTTCTTCTGCAAGACTCTTAGATGCAATAAGGCCAATGACTGTCTCTCCCTTATCTATTTTTTTGAAAAAATTTGTAATGGTTTTTCATTTTTGAGAGAGAGAGACAAAGCATGAGCGGGGGAGGGGCAGAGAGAGAGGAGACACAGAATCTGAAGCAGGCTCCAGGCTCTGTGCTAATTAGCACAGAGCCTGATGCGGGGTTTGAATCCACGAACCACGAGATCATGACCTGAGCTGAAGTCGGACGCTTAACTGACTGAGCCATTCAGGCAACCCTGTCTCTTATCTATTGATGCATGCATTGGGCTCATACAAAAGAGACACTCAACAAACATTGGCTGGATGAATTAATGAATTATTCCCCTGTATTAACTTTTATCTGAATTTTGCATTTAATGTTGGGAAAATTCTTTAAAACAAATTAAAACCTGCAATTTAAACCTAACTCTAATTCATCTGTGTTAGAGATGGTGAGCCTTTTTATACACCCCTTTCCTCTCCTGTTGTTATGTAAGTGAGTCCAAACTTCCATCCCCTCCTTAAAAGTCACAGAACCTCAAGCTCTTGGTTCAGAATCCCCGGACTCATTACCACATTCTCCCTCTCACCCTCATTTTACACTCTTCTCCCTGTAGCCTTTGGTCTAGCAAATAAATCATTGCATTAAAGTGTTCTTTCCAACTTCTTGGTTAAAATTTAATTATTAACAAGGTAATCATAAAGTAGCAACAGATATTTTCTTCATTGTTCTAAAAGAAAGACACAAGTTAATTTACGTGACTTGGAGTTCACATAAATAGTTCGCATAACTTGCTTTGTTATGAATAAACTTATTTATTTTGTTACCAATAAAATCTAAAAATAAAATCTGCTGGGGATAACGACAAATAGATTTAATTAATTTTGTGATTTATTCCATTTCAATGGGTCTGTCAAGATCATTTTTTTACTCACTAATAGAATTATATGCACAGCCCAAAACATAGCACATGGTAATAATTTCCACTGTTTCATTGTCATTATGATTATCATCATCAAAATTATTAGATTGGTCATTTTCCTTTCCCTTACTGCAAAGGAAAACATTCTCTGAATGTGGAAAATAATTCTACATCTATTGAAATTGTTTTCTATCCCAACAGCTTCTACACCTATCGCCTCTGTCACTTCTTGGTATTGTTTTGTAAGGAGTAGAAAAATGTGGCAAGAGATATTGGGTATAAAGTGGCTGGTAATTCTCTCCCAGGAGTGGGCTAAAGCCTAGGAATCTGAGTGGCCTGGGCTCTGCTCCAATCAGTGAAGGGGAAACACTTTCCTACCTTGTTCTGTCCTGTTCTATTGAAGGCTTTAGAACCACAGGGCAGCAACATGAGGTTCATTAATTCCTCACTGAGTACCCTATGGTTATAAGAGGACCCTACCATAGCCAGAGTAATTGTTATTATGCTAATTTTACAGAAAGCCCATCTTACTCAGTTGATATTATTCTTCCATTAACTGTAAGCAGTATGAGACTGTAATAGCATATAAATATACTGAAACATTTTGTCCAATTGAAACTGAGAACAGTCACTTCTATAATTGGAGCTTGAGTTTAGAGACAGACATTCTTCCCTTAAAATCCTGCCACGAACCTTATGCACGTGACCTGACTTAAACTCTCTGTAGGTCGGCTTCCTCTTGCACAAACTGACACCATCAGCACCTGTGTGATTGAGGTCATTAATTTTAGGAAGCAGTGAAATAGTGTCTTAAAATAGTAACCCGTATGCTTTTCTTTATGCATAATTGTATTGCTCATTTTCTCAAAGAAAATTAGAATTGTCCTACAATGAAGGCAAAGACAGAAGAAACAGCAAATGTTCTGGGTTTTTTTGCTTTTTGTTTTTACAATTCACAAATAGGCTCTTGAATCCCAGAGAAGCAAGATATAGACAGAAGTGTTATGGGCTGAGTTGTGTTGCCCGAAAATTCCTATGTTGAACTCCTAACCCCCTAATACCTCAGAATGTGACTGTACTTGGAGAAACGATCTTCAAAGAGGTAATTAAGATTAAATGATGTCATTCGGGTGGGCCTTAATCCATTATGAATGGTGTTCTTATAAGAAGATGAGTTTAGGACATGGGCAAGCACAGAGTAAAGACTACATGAAGAGACAGAAAGATAGCCACCTATAAGCCGAGGAGAGAGGCCTCAGAAGGAATCAACCCTGCTGACACCTTGACCTCAGACTGCTAGCCTCCAGATTTATGGGACAATACATTTCTATTATTTAAGCAGCCCAGTCCATAGTACTTTGTTAATAGCAGTCCCACCAAACAAATACATCAAGTTTATACCATCAAAACAGATCAGGAAGAATGGAGAAAACTCCAGATGGCTCTGGTTCCACAGAAGACTGGCCCAGGGTCATTCATTCAGGTGGGCTGGAAGAATGAAAGAATGGATTGGAGCTCTGGAGAAGGGGCCTGGAAGGAGGAGACTGACTGGATCTAGGGGAGCCGCATGGAAGGCAGTCCCTCTGCCGAGATGTTCAGCAAAGTTTCACCCTCCCCTCTCCCACCATGCCCACCATCACTTACATGCATTACAATGTCAGTCATGGAAGCCCACTGCAGGTCTGACTTAATATTTCATTTCTAGAATAAACATCAAGAAAGATTTTGAAGTAAAAGTTCCAAAGGGCTATTAGTCTCCAAGAGGAAGAAATGGGCACTGTTGGGGCAGATGAATTGTTTAATTAAGAAAGTCTTGGAAAGAAGTGGAAATTTCATTTAAAGACTGAAAAAGAATAATTCCTATAGAAAGGCAAGTTCGTTAGAGCAGATACGGCTACACAGGAATATAGAAGAAAGCTCTGGATATTAATCTGCTGTTCAAGTATGGAAGATTTAATGGACATCCTGAAGAAAATCCTGAGAGAGGGTCTATTTGAGATGTAAAATCTTCACATTTTAAGTCCACTTAATTAAAAATGTTTTTATGAAAATTGTTGAATTTTGAATGAGAATCTGCAACCTTAAATCATTTTGTTGGTTTGGAGATAGGAAAACACAATATGTACTTCTTCGCTCCTAATCAATCATGTCAAATACATGTTCATGTTTTAAAGTGCTTTTTTATGGCATTATATTTAAAACCATTCAGACTAAAGTTATTACTTTACTGACAAATTTTTTGGATGTTTCTTATACTGATCAGAACCAGTACTACAAATGTCTTTACTCCAAAGGATTTAGTTGTTCTTTGATTTTGTCATTTGATGGAAAACGGGATGGGGGGGTGGCGGGGGGGGGGGGGATGAAGAAAGAAAAAAGGAGTTAATAGCAAAAATCTCTTTCTTAATTTTTGCTTCTACCATATTCCATTCACTCACTATCACTTAAATTAGAATGTTTTTATCAATCACTTATTATGTGCTGGGCATCAGGACCATTCAAATGAGCAAGATAAGCACTTTGCCTGCTTTCATGATGTTTATAGAGGGTCCCAGGGAGGCAGGCATTAAACAAAGAATGACATGAATAATTATTTAAGAAAACTAATACTGGGTCAAGGTACAAACATAGGACTCAACTTCAGAAAAAAAATTCAGGTGAATTTTTTTCACTGAAAAAATTCAAGAAAAGAAAATCTCCAAACAAATTGAATATCGCTTTTGAAATACAAAGGCAGTTCATCTCCTTTATCAGCCCTCCTCGGCTGAAATTTCTTTTTAAACCATCTACAGGTACTTCTGAAAAGTGGTCTGCCTTACATGAAACAAGCATTCCTTGCCTCTGTTTATTTCTACCTTTGATAGATTCTGAGCATAGATCTTTCTGATCTTTCACATTTTGCTGGAAAATGGAGGAGTTAAAATCATGGCAAAGTGGAAGAATTCAGAAACCTGTTCCCATTTTGCAGGAAAGATCAAAATGACAGCGTCTTAGTTTATAATCCTTGGGGCAAGCGCCTAGGGGAGATTTTCTCTTTTGTTTTCTTCAATAACAAAGATTGCTGAAGCAGAATTGCTGAATTGTATTCCTTTCTTTCTTTCTTTCTTTCTTTCTTTCTTTCTTTCTTTCTTTCTTTCTTTAAATTTTTGGAGGAAACCCCATATTGTTTTCCACATGGTTGCACCAATTGGCATCCCCACCAACGGTGCATGAGGGTTTCCTTTTCTCAAAAACTTCCAGTTATAAAATAAGTCATGGGGGTGTAAGGCACAGCATGGAGAGTATAATCAATCCTATTGTAGTAACTTTGTATGGTGACAGATGGTAGCTACATTTACTATGGTGAGCATGTTGTAATATACATAAGTGTTGAATCACCTGAAACGAATACAATATATCTATCAGCTGTATTTCAACAAAAAGGGAGAGAGTTTTCTCTTCTTCCTTTTGGGAAAGCACCTTTGCTATGGGTCAGGATTCTTAGTTACTAGTAATAGAAGCTGACTCTGAAAAATCACGGCAGGAGGGCATTTGTTTGTTAAAGGACGTAGGGTAGCTCACAGAATTCCTAGCTTCAGGTAATGTTCCAGGAAAAACATCCAAAATCACATTGCAGAACTAGTCTGATGAAGAAATTACTGTTGCTGCAGCCAAGCAGTGAATTTGCTATTCTTGAACTTGGTGTTGCCACAACCACCTCCATCACTGGATACCATTCCTTTCTGCCTTTTTGGTCACTAGTTCCAGAGTTCTAGTCTGGCAAGAGTGCCACTGACTGGCAGAGCATGGGAGACAAGCCTATTTGACTGTCCCTACACCTTTACCAAATTGTCTTAATTACTATAACTTTCAAGTCTTAATAATTGGGTCTTTTTCTAGTCTTTCATCTTTCCTGTGACCTGAGATGATTTAGGATTATTTCTTAACAAATAGATGAATTTCTTTCTTTCTTTCCTTCTTCCTCCCTCCCTCCCTCCCTTCCTCCCTCCCTTCCTTCCTCCCTCCGTCTTCTTTCTTTCTTTCCTTTTTTCTTTTTCCTTCCTTTCTTCTTCTTTCTCTTTCTTTTCCTTCCTTCCTTCCTTCCTTCCTTCCTTCCTTCCTTCCTTCCTTCCATAAAACCTGACAATTTTTCTCTCTTAAATGGAGAGTTAGCCCATTTATATTTACTATGACTGACATATGTAGACTTGTTTCTCCAATATTATTTTGTGTTTACATGTGAACTGTTTGCTTTTGTCTCTCTCCTTTCTTGAATTCTTTTTTATTTTTAAAAATTTTTTAAATATTTATTTATTTTTGAGTGAGAGAGACAGAAAGACAGACCGTGAGTGTGGGAGGGGCAGAGGGTGGGAGACGCAGAATCTGAAGCAGGTTCCAGGCTCTGAGCTGTCAGCACAGAGCCCAACAGGGGGCTCGAACTGAGAGATCAGGACCCGAGCCAAAGTCGGATGCTTAACTGACTGAGCCACCCAGGTGCCCCTCTTGAACTCTTTTCAAGTGAATAAGATTTATATATTCTTTTTCATCCCTTTCCAGCTTGGAAGCTACGCGCTATGTTCCTATTCTTCTAGCATTCCCCCACAATTTAATATGCACACGTATTTTAACAAAATATAGGCTCTAAGCATCCTTGGATTATTTTCATAATGTTCCTAACTTCAACACTATTTTTTAATCTAAAAAATTAAACATTATTTTTGTTTTAGACTTTCAATATTCTTTTAGAGTTACCCACCAATTTCTTTGTTCTCCATTCCTTCTTACATTTTAGATCTTTAGGAACATTTTTCTTTTGCCCAAATGACCTCCTTTCGAGAGGCTCTACTAGAGGCAAATTCTGACAGTTTTTGTTTACCTAAAACTATCCTTATGTTGCTTTCATTTGTGAGAGATAGTTTCAGTGCCTTCTAATTTGAAAATTATTTAAAAAAAATTTTTTTAATGTTTATTTATTTTTGAGACAGAGAGAGACAGAGCATGAATGGGGGAGGGTCAGAGAGAGGGAGACACAGAATCTGAAACAGGCTCCAGGCTCTGAGCTGTCAGCACAGAGCCTGACGCAGGGCTCGAACTCACAGACCGCAAGATCATGACCTGAGCCGAAGTCGGCCGCTTAACCGACTGAGCCACCCAGACGCCCCTCTAATTTGACAATTATTTTGATTCTGCATATCTGGCTAGTAGAAAGTTAGATGCCAGTTGAATTACATTTTTAATTTTCTTTACTTTTTTCTGCTTTTAAAAATATCACCATCCCTACCCCTTTTCTCTCCACCCCTCCCCCAATTTACAGTTTTACGTAATGGGTCTAGTTTTGCATTTCTTTTAATTTACCATGGTTGGAGATTTAATGAGCTTCCTGAATAGAAGGATTGGTACCTCTGATCAACTCTGGAAAATTCTCAGCCATTATTTGTAATTTTCCACAACTCCCTATCATCTTTCTACTATCAATTTCTGGGCCCATAACTAGATTATATCATACTTTTTCTTTTTTAATATCCTATATGTATCTTAACCATATTTCTTTCATTTTCCTGAATCCCAGGGAGATTTTTTTTTTAATTTTTTTTTTTTTTCAACGTTTATTTATTTTTGGGACAGAGAGAGACAGAGCATGAACGGGGGAGGGGCAGAGAGAGAGGGAGACACAGAATCGGAAACAGGCTCCAGGCTCCGAGCCATCAGCCCAGAGCCCGACGCGGGGCTCGAACTCCCGGACCGAGAGATCGTGACCTGGCTGAAGTCGGACGCTCAACCGACTGCGCCACCCAGGCGCCCCAGGGAGATTTTTTCTTCATATCTGTCTTCTACTCTGCTAATTTTCTCTTAAGCTGTGTCAAATCTACTGTTGAATTCATTTATACATCTTTAAATTTTAATTATTTTGTTTTTCACTTCTTGGTGCTCTGTTTTTTTTTTTTTCTTTTTCTACCTACAAAGAACATTTTAATAGTCTCTTCTTCTCCTGTTATACTTGCAACTCCCTCTTCAACATTCTGTGTTGATATTTAAAGTCTCTTCAGGTCTGTTTGTTTTTCTACTGGTTCTAACGTATGTTACTGTATGTCCTTGTGTATTTTGTCATATTTGTATACTTGTATCACTAATCTTGACCTGTGTGAATTTCGAGGCCTAAAACAAAGATTCTCCTGAGACAGATTGTGTTTGCTTCTGCCAGGGACTCTCTGGAGGCATTACAACCCCAGGACCACTTTCACTAAAATTTCAAGTTAAGGTTTTTCATTTCTTTGTTTGCCACACAAATGGGATAAATCTAGACCATATACCTGTATGAGGGTTGGATTATAGTTACAGATTTTCAAGGGTTTGCTTTTCCCCCACTGGTTACCTGCAAGGTTAAGATAGGCAAGACGCATTACTGTTCCCTTCTGAGGAATAAATTTATTTCTAGTTTGTGCTTACACTAAGGATGTGAAACCACTTGAGGGCCTAGATGTTTAAGGGCCTACATTTATAAGATTTAAAAGCCTCACTTGGAATGGAAAATTCTCAGCAACTGTCTTTAATATTTCTCTTTCTTATTATTTCCCTGGCATCAGACTTTAGAATCTCCAGTTAGGTATAGTTTAGAACTAGGCTTTGGAGTATATTCTGCATCTTGTGTGACCATTGAATTGTCAGCACAAAGTCACCATGGTTTGTGTGTTCTCAAGAGAATAGTGGGTCAAAAGTGTGCTTACCTTACGGGTTTCGGCATTCACTGATTTTCTGGCTTCTAAGGATTTCTGACTGCCTCACCAGAGACACCTTATGACTCAGCAGTGCACGTGAAATGTTTCAACCTTCATATCTAATTGTTTTCAGTGATATGCTTATTCAGGTAATACTGCTAGAAAAAACCTTCCCCCCCCCCATTTATTCATTTTCTTTTTTTAAATTTTAATTTAAAAAATTTTTAAGTTTATTTACTTTTGAGAGAGAGAGAGAGAGAGAGAGAGAGAGCGCATGAGTGGAGGAGGGGGAGAGAGAGAGAGAGGGAGACAAGAGTCCAAAGCAGACTCCAGGCTCTTGAGCTATCAGTGCAGAGCCCGATGCGGGGCTCAAACCCACAAACTGCATGCAAGATCACGACATGAGCCAAAGTCAGACGCTTAACTGACCGAGCCACCCAGATGCCCCTCTTTTTTTTTTAATAATACAACTTAAAAATATCTTCAGCAACCTATATGCTAATTTCTATGTCTTAATATGAAACCTTGGGTAAAAGAATTGGATTTTTATCCATCTCACCCATCTTTACTCTGTTCCAGTGCTATATTGAATCAGAGAAGATGTTCTCTTTTCTTTGTTACTTAAATGTTGGGGTCCGGATAAACTATTTCCAAGGGTTTATGGATAATTAACTATGGGCCAGAGCAAACCTACATAAGAGATGTAAGTCTATACACCTGATACTAACAAATGCTAGGGTATGCTGTCCCTTCAGCTCTGGGGCCAATTGAGTTTTGCAAGGTTTTGGCTTTCAATGCCCCTTGGGTGAAGGCAAAAATGGAGAGTTAACATGATTTTAGAGCTGAAACAGATTATATATTTCAAAGGTTCAGGTTCTCTCTTTCTTTGCCCATGGCAGATCTTCCTTATCAAACTATTATGTTAATACCTGGTATGTAGAAGTAAAAAATATATGAGAAAGCATGTCTCCACTTTCCTTTTAATTTATATTCAGGTAAAAATAAAAGAAAAACTCACTGAAATGATCCATCTATCGTGAGAAATGCTGTGTATAACATGGTGCAACCAGTACAGATTCTGAGCAGGCCGCAAGGTTTTCAGAACTAGAGAGAACAACTCAGGACAGACTTCCTCCTACCTTGAGGTCTAAATTTTATGTTGAAAAACATGAGATATTTAACCAAAATGATGGGGGAAGAGAATCACATTCCAAGAAGGTAAACGGGAATAGAGGGAGAACTGGCTAGGGTAGCCGTTGGACAATCACAGCCGGATGATCAATACTTGAGACCGGAACCAGAATCCGCGCGGAAAGGAAGCGGAAGGAGAGTGCTGTTCGTGGTCGCAGGGACATTGGGTCAAAGGTCAGCTCTCTCAGGGAAAAGCGGGAGAGGGCAAAGCGGGAGAGGTCACTCCCAGGGCAAAGCAGGAGAGGAGGAATGGGGGGAGGGCTGTACTCTCACTTGTTGCTGGGAATACCCATAGAATCAAACAGAAGATGAAGGCAGTGAGGAAAGCCGTGAGCCCTGTCACCAGCTCTGCCAGCCACTGTGAATGGCCGGTCCCTCCATCTCTCCGAGGTTCGGCTCACTTACTTTGCCCAAGTCCTTCTGGTTGGTTCTGTGATTCTATCGTGGGGATTCTTAACCAGGGCTGCTCATCAGAATGATTCGGGCAGCTTCTGAAGCATACCTATGCCTGGAACCACCTCTGGAAATTCTAATGAAATAGTTCTGGAAAGCAGCCTGGACAGAACTGGATGAAGCAACAAGCCTGCAGGACAGTGGCCGTGGGCGGGTGCCAGTCAGCACGGGGTCCTGAGACTCCCCTGCATGTGCAACAACAACAACAACAACAACAAAAAGGAAATTGCACACATTAGAACTTCCCTCGGTGACGATATTCTTTATGATTGAAAGGACAAATGTTGATAAATTGCTTGAATGACAACAAATGTTCACTATAAAAATTTTTTTCTTAATGTTCTTATTTATTTTTGAGAGAGAAAGAGGGAGACACAGAAGCCCAGGCAGGCTCCAGGCTCTGACCTGTCAGCACAGAGCCCTATCTGGGGCTCAAACTCAGGAACAGCGAGATCATGACCTGAGCCGCATCGGTCGCTTAACCAACTGAGCCACCCAGGCACCCCGACAACTGTTCCCTTAAAAAGGGCATGTTTACCCAACAACTTCCTTTTGCTGAGAGCACGGTCTGCCAGTTCCAAGACAAACTGATGCCCCTGTCTCTGATCTTCTTCCACAGGGTGTTCAGTGTCTCCTCCAAATAGTGACCCCTGTTAGGCAGTTGGTCTCAAGTCTACACGTGTTTTTTGATTCTGACGCCCACTATGCCAACCCCCAACTGTATCCATACTGCAGGTGACAGACACTGCTGTAGAAATAAGGCATACAAAAATGATCTTGTAGGGGCGCCTGGGTGGCTCAGTTGGTTGAGCGGCCGACTTTGGCTCAGGTCACGATCTCACTGTCCGTGAGTTCGAGCCCCGCGTCGGGCTCTGTGCTGACAGCTCGGAGCCTGGAGCCTGTTTCAGATTCTGTGTCTCCCTCTCTCTGACCCTCCCCTGTTCATGCTCTGTCTCTCTCTGTCTCAAAAATAAATAAACGTTAAAAAAAATTTTTAAAAAATTAAAAAAAAAAAGATCTTGTAAACTAGATAGTTCTATATATCGTTTCTTATCATCACCATCATCATCATTATGGAAAGGCACTATGACACATAATAAATGATTAGCATTATTGCCATTAATATTAAAATACCATATAGCATATTTTTCTCCTTGATATTAGGAAGCTCTATAACCAAACCACTTGCTTCAAATTCTGGCTCTACTACTTTCTACCACTGTGAACTTGGACAAATCAATTCATTTCTTTGTGCCTTGATTTCCCCATCTGTAAATGAAAAGAATACTATTGCATATTTAAGGTTATTAAGAAAATTAACTCTGTTAATATATTTAAATAAAAGTTTTATCATTTTCATCAGTATCATTATTAATATTAATATTTATTAACATAATATTAATTATTATGAATCATGGATATGTTGGATCTGGAATCAAAACCAGTGCAACCAGCATCAGGACTAACAGATTTTTTTTTTAAATTTAGAAATGAACCGGAAGAAGCAACCGAGACAAAGCTGATTCAAGTAATTATTCTCCAGATACCATCAGATCCAGACTCAGAAGATGGAAACTTCATCACATAAAACCAATAGCACAGGACACAGGCCTAGATTTATGGCCAGTGTCAGAACCAAAATATCTGATCTCTGAAATCCAAAGCCAGTAAAAAAAAAAGGTCAAAAAATGGAGACAGGCCAGACACAGGGAATCAAAATGAAAGCCATTTTAACAACCAAGTATTAAACCAGCGGAAGCTCCGAGCTTCTCTCATTAGACAGGAGTAAGTTAGGGACCTGACTTGCCATATTACTGGTCCTCAGAGCAAGGCTGTTGCTCAGAGTAAGGGGACTCATATGCATTTGATAGTACAGAATTACAAACAAGTGTCTGGTCAGAATTGTTATGAAAATATAATGGGAGTGTGTGTAATCTCATAATGTAAATTATAGTTATCATTTGGATAAAACTAAATAATGAAACTGAGATGCCCAGTTTTCCTCTTGTCTGATCCCAAAGAGAAAAGAAAATCATTGCTGTTTACACAAGACTTCAATTTATTACTCAGGTATCTCAATTATTTAATTTTTATAAATCTTTTTCTCTTTTTAAGTGACAGCCTCGTTCAGTTTCTTAATTTCTATTTATTCCATTAATTATTATTCATCTCCTTCCTTAGTATCAATCATGTTTTATTAATTCCTAGCCTTGGGAATTAAGTTATCCATATAACAGATATAAAAGTAAGCTTAATTAGAGCCTGCATTTTAACAAGTTCATCAAGTGATGTGTATATATGTTAAAGCTTGAGAAGATTTTTACCATAGGTGAGAGGAACTTTGAGGTAAGCAAGCCTTCAGGGTCTTCTCTCTGAATTGACATATGTATTTTAGAGAAAGGGGCTTCCTTTTCCTTTTAGATCTCAGGCCATAAGGATTTAAGTTGGAGGTTGTGAGGGCTGTCTTCCCCGCCACAGAAAGA
The DNA here is from genome assembly GCF_022079265.1 of Lynx rufus. Lineage (NCBI taxonomy): Eukaryota > Metazoa > Chordata > Mammalia > Carnivora > Felidae > Lynx > Lynx rufus. The sequence continues at coordinate 34,994,768 of NW_025814829.1, read as the reverse complement.
AAACCAGCCAGAAAGTGTACCCGGGCCAGATAACAAAGGAGGGTTATGAGATATAGCAAGATAGAACCCATACTACATGACCTGAGTTCCTGCCATGCCGGAAATCAGAGCAACCCTTGAAATTCCCAGTTAAATGAGACAATAAATTCCCTTCTTTGTTTAAACTATTTTGAGTTGCATGTCTTTTGAAACAAAGTGACCTGAAATGCATAGTATAGCAGCATCAACCATCAAATATCAAATACCAAAAAGTGCATACATTTATCATTCTGGAGCATCATGCAAGAGACCAATTTAATTTAATTTCCGGTCTATTTCTGAGCCAGAAGCTTTGCAGAGGAAGTAGTCAATGGACAAATGGATAAATACTAGATCTCATTGTTAGGAAGAACACTTGTCTCCCTTCATACCATGCTAGTTTCCCCCTCTGTTCTTTTCCAAGTATCTCGCCAGCTCAAGATTTTCAATTAGTTAATAAAGTGTCTCCAGCTGTTTCTCTTGTTGTGCAAATTTCAGGAGAAAAATTAATTAGCATGCACCTGAATGTATTTAGACAAGATTTTCAAGTGGCTTTTTACTATAAAAATCTGAGCAGTCTTATAAAAATAAATCAACACGCTTTGAGAATACAAGATTGGAAACAGACTTTCACTTTCCCCTAGGTTGACAGTATTAAATGCACGAAGTGATCAGAGTGATGGATACTTGCTAAAGAGGAAAAATTTCTGTTAGGAATCAGACATACAGTTCTATAGCATTGAAGAACAGTTTTTATTCTCTGGAAAGAACAAGGATAAGAATGCCTTTTTGTTACATAAACATGTGGAACAGTAGAAATAATTGTTTTCAATCCTCTTAAAGGAACAATTAATTTTCAGTGGGTTCGACCCTGTTTTATCTCTAGTTCTTTATCCACTTCATGTAGGCAATAGTGGGAACTCTGTTTGCTCTTACTGTCTCATCAAAAATGTAAGACTTCTTTTTTATTTTTATTATTTTTACTTTTTTTATTTATTTAAAAAATTGTTTAATGTTTATTTATTTTTGAGAGAGAGACACACAGAGCACAAGCAGGGGAGGGGCAGAGAGAGAAAGACAGAGAGACAGAGAGACACAGAATCTGAAACAGTCTCCGGGCTCTCAGCTATAAGCACAGAGCCCAATGAGGGGCTCGAACCCATGAACCATGGGATTGTGACCTGAGTCAAAGTCAGACTCTTAACTGACTGAGCCACCCAGGCACCCCTTATTATTATTATTTTTTTAATTTAAATTTAAATTCAAGTTAGTTAACATACAGTGTTGTCTTGGCTTCAGGAGTAGAACCCAGTGATTCATCTCTTACATATGACACGCAGTACTCATCCCAACAAGTGCCCCCTCTCAATGCCCATCACCCATTTAACCCATCCCCTCACCCACCTCCCCTCCAGCAACCCTCAGTTTGTTCTCTGTATTTAAGAGTCTCTTATGGGAGTGCCTGGGTGGCTCAGTCGGTTAAGCATCCGACTTCAGCTCAGGTCATGATCTCACAGTTTGTGAGTTCGAGCCCCACATTGGGCTCTGGGCTGTCAGCTCAGAGCCTGGATCCTGCTTTGAATTCTGTGTCTCCCTCTCTCTCTGCCCCTCCCCCACTCAAGCTCTGTCTCTTTCTCTCAAAAATGAATAAGCATTAAAAAAAAAGAGTCTCTTATGGCCTCCCTCTCTTCTTTTATCTTATTTTTCCTTCCTTTTACCTCTGTTCATCTGTTGTATTTCTCAAGTTCCACATATGAATGAAATCATATGATGTCTATATTTCTCTGACTTATTTCTCTTAGCAAAATACCATCTAGTTCCATCCATGTTGTTGCAAATGGCAATATTTCATTCTTTTTCATCACCAAATAGTATTCCATTGTATATATATACCACATCTTCTTTATCCATTCATCAGTTGATGGACATTTGGGCTCTTTCCATAATTTGGCTATTGTTGATAGCACTGCTATAAACATTGGGGTACATGCACCCCTTCTAGTCAGCATTTTTGTATCCTTTGGATCCATACCTAGTAGTACAATTACTGGGGTCATAGGGTAGTTCTATTTTAAATGTTTTAGGAAACTCCATAATGTATTCTGGAGTGGTTGCACCAGTTTTCATTCTCACCAGCAATGCAAAAGGGTTCCCCTTTCTTCACATCCTCACCAACATCTGTTGTTTCCGGAGTTGTTAATTTTAGCCATTCTGACAGGTGTGAGGTGGTATCTCATTGTGGTTTTGATTTGTATTTCCCTGATGATGAAGTGATGTTGAGCATCTTTTCATGAATCTTTTAGCCATCTGGATGTCTTCTTTGGAAAGTGTCTGTTCATGTCTTCCCATTTCTTCACTGCAGTATTTGTTTTCTGGGTGTTGAGTTTGATAAGTTCCTTATAGATTTTGGATACTAACCCTTTATTTGATATGTCATTTGCAAATATCTTCTCCCATTCCATCGGTTGCCTTTTAGTTTTGTTGATGGTAAGACTTTCTAAGGCAAAAAGTAGGACTCAACATTTAATGTTTATGAGTCCTCAAAAACTTTATCTTTGTTTGACCTATAAATATATCTCATGATAAATAGGATATAACATGATTTAAAGTCCAAAGTAAACACACACTTTCCTCCAGACAAAACAAAATGGAAATGTTGCATTAAATGAGCCCAATTTCTCCATATCTGTGCTTTTGCCATTTCTTAAGTTCACAGTGCCCTCCTTCCTATTGCTAAAACATACAAAACAATTCTTGCCTTATACCTATACATCTTAAATGCCTACCACTGATTAGAATTTGCCACCCCTACTTAAATAATAATTCTAGTAGTTAACTTTTACATAGTGCCAAGCATTGTGACTGTTGCTTTACTCACATTAATTCATTTAATTATCAGAAGAACCCTATGAGATATAGATATTACCATCATCTTCATTTTACAGATGAGGAAACAGAACATAATAATTTGCCTGAGATCACACAGTGACTAAGCAACAGAGCTATGGTTTAAGCTGTGCTAGACTGGCTGCCTGGCACAGTATTTTTTTTTTTTTTTTATAAAAGACTCTTCCAACTTTAAGGGAAAAATTAGCAAAGCTATTACATAAAAAACAGATTTACATAAACACACACACACACACACACACACAACTTACTCTTCTCACAATTCAATTCAAATTCAACTCAATTTAAAAGCCCCCTTCTCAACGACTACTCTCAAGTTTCCCTCCTAGCTATCCCTAATTCCTGCTTGGAAATAACCTATGAACTCCTATATAATTCTGTAACTTTTAGAAGTACTCATCTGAAAAATCCTTGTATTATAATGGTGGATATGATTTGTTGACCCAATGAAATTGCAGCCTCGAAAGAGAATTTTAAAATTATTCTTACAAAGCATCTAATGTATTTTGCATGGGATACATGCTTAACGGTTGCTTGTTAATTGAATTAATTAATACTTTATGCCAAAATTGTCTGTGCCTGAAGGATAGAGTCCAAGCAGTTGTCTCAGATTTTGGGGGAAAAGACGAAAATGATGATGATGATGATGATGATGATGACAGTAATGTTAATGATAAGGAAATCATGGTAGGTATACAAAAAACAAAGAAAGAGAATCTAGTGCTGGGTAGTTCTGTGGAAAGTAACTATTTTCCAGAGTAATGTTGATAATTAATGGAATTCTTTTGCAAATATCAGCTACCGATATCTCCATAGACAACTCGATATTTTTTATTCACACTCTGAGGAAGAATGTGGCTTCTTTCAATCTCTTACTGAGAAAATGTAAGGTAAGATCATGAGATGATGATATTTCAAACTCCTTGAGCTCAGTGGGAAAGAAAGCTCTTGTGTATTCATCCTTATGGCGTATTTCTTATTGCATATTTAGAATAATAATGGCAAGAAGTAACCATGATGGCAATGATCTAAACAGCAATATTCATCTTTCCAGGCTTCTAACAGCTTACTGCTTAATCTCAGAAGAAAATGCCTGTGATATTTTCCGGCACCTTTCTTAGAAGTAACACAGTCGTGAGAAACGTGGTCTCCGGTGTTCAGTCTTTGGGCTCAGATCTTGACTCTGCTACCTGGGCGGCCCCAGGTCCATCACTTTGCCAAGAATGACAATTCCTATTTCACACAGCTGCTGTGAGGTGGTGATGACAGGCCAATCACTGAGCAGTAAATTGTATATAGAAAGCACACAGTGAGTATTGGATACCATTTTGAAAGTGTTTTGTTGATAATATTAGTATCTCCCTCACATTATCTGGTTGTCAGGAAAAAAAAAAGCCACAAACATTTAAAAACTGATTGTACCACAGAATTTGCACGCACGAGTAAAGATGTTGCTTGGTTGGTGATGTTCTCAAAATGACCTCGGTCCTTTATCTCTCTGTAAGCACTTCTGAGAAGGAAATGGCAATGATAATTATTTACTTTTTGATGTAATTACTCTGTTATGAATTCATATTTATTTATGTATATTGTTATTTGCTTCATCAGGTCTTTCGTCAATATGACTATCATGTTTAATATCCTTCTATTAGTCTCCTGATGTAATGCATTTAAGACAGGCATGGTCATTTGTTTTGGTATTTCTAGGCAAGGAGGTAATAAAATGAACCATAGGAAAAAAAATCACAAGGATTTTGAAAAGCTGTGACAGTAAAACCATGTCTTTTTTAATTTCTGAAGGGCTGTATATTTTCAGTTTAATCCATTCCTCCTGAGACTCTTAATGTGGTGCAATTTGCATATTAATTGTTGCTTCTCAAAGGATTAATTGGTTACTTCAAATAAATTTGGTGGATTTTCTAATGAATTGTCCTGAGTGATGGAAAAAAAAAAACAACCCTGGAATGAAAATGAGCTACAGCCCACACAAAAAGTTTCTAAAAGAACTCTCACATGCTTAATGGAAATTATTCCTTGGTTTTAAAAGAAATGAGCTTGATTTGGGAGCAGACTTGCCCATGCAGTCACAGGATATTCAGTGCTTCTCTGTGTGTCAACTCAGAGGCTTAGGGAAGTCCCAAGGCTAACAGGGCCTCATCAAAGGTCTAGATCAATCTGTTTGGACAATTCAGATCATGACCTTAGTTGTCATCTGGTTAAACACAGATCTGTAATTTGGATTATAGTTAACATACAAAGCTATGTTCCAAGACTATGTTAAAGATTTCTAACGAGGGTCCTTTCTCCTCTATAATTCCATTTGTCCTGGTAGATTAATGTTTTCCTTCTTGAAACCTCTAATTTTTTTTTCTATGCATTTCACTGAATGAGTCACTAATAAACTTTAAATTTATTTTCCCTTGACATTGAGAAAGTCTGGACTTCTCTACCCAGATTGCCACGGGATTTTACAAATGTCAAATCACCTTGTATTTACCAAGAAAATAAATGTGTATTTGAATCGAGACTCTTTGTAGTTTTATTAATTAATGGGTAATACTCATTTTCTTTCTTCTCAATCAAGAAAGCAAATGTAATTGCTTTTGCTACAATTAGCAATGTGCCATATTTCCAAGCTTTTTGACAAATGATTCTCTATGGTACAAACTGATTTTGCCATCATAATGAGTAACATAAAAGCTTGATCAAAATAATTACCTCTATATTTCTGGCATTTTCATGATGCTTCCTTGGAAAAAAAAAAAAAACTAAACTTTTTCCTAGTTATGTCCTTCCCAAAAATGTGGAATTACTGAGTGAACAGATTTTTGCTCTAAAACACCTGCAAAAATAGTTATACCCGTGGTCTTCTTCCAAAGAATTTTCATCCTGTGCAGCACTATTTAGCATTTAACACATCAAAGTCATGTCAAATTTTCCAATCTTCTAATCTTCCTTTTACCAGAGGTAGGTGGAATCTTGAGTGGCAAGATTACAATTCTTTCCTAAACCAGAGATACTAAGATCTGCAAATGCCATACATGTGTAATAACTCTTCTTCACCCTTGTCTTTAATAAAAAGCTAAAATTGCATCTTCACAGGCAAAGCTAAGTCTCAAAAAAAAAAAAAAAAGAAAAGAAAAAAAATTCTTTTAAAGGCTGCATATGGGATTCAAACAGCATGGTCTTTAGAACCAGATAAACCAGAGTCCCTTGTCAGAAGTCACAATTTAACTTTTTGAGCCTCTGATTCTTTACTTATGAAATATGCAATAATAATATAACATCTAGCTTTCAGAACTATTGTGAGGGTTAATTGAGATAATCCACAGGAAAAGATGGGTACCTAATAGACCTTCAGTAAATGGCAGCTCTTTTTATTAAATTGTTTCATGGACAGAATTCACCATTTAATTTGACTTGTGTAGACAAAAAACAGGAGCCCACGTGATAAAATATAAAATATAAAATAAAATAAAATAAAATAAAATAAAATAAAATAATAAAATAAGTTAGAATTACCTTAGTCTCAACTGAACCAGATCGTGCACAAAACAGGAAAAACTATTCAGAGGAAGGAAATACAATTGAGCTGATTACTCTCTGAATTGAATCCTACAAAGAGTCATTTGGATAATTATTTGTTTCATTCATACATCACAGAATCAGCAATTCACCCATTCCACTTAGCCACTTTCTTTTCTTCCATTCCTTCCTATATTTTCCAACTTCATAGGTATGTTTTCATCAGAGCCAATCAACATCGTAAGAAACATTTTCTGATGCTATGTAAGTGATTTTGAGTTAGGATAGTTTGAAATAAGGACTGAATTTTGAATTATCCAGATTGCCAGCTTACAGTGCCTACCTAAGCCAATGCCAAAATACTTGCTCAAATGCTTAATTAGGAAATAGCTATTTCCTGATTGATCACAAAACTCTTAGGATGGAGAAAACAGATGCTTATTTCAAATCCACGTGCGTTAGTTATTTAGAAGACAATTTATATGATATTATGCATGTCAACCTTGGGACCTCAGGGTTATTAATTATTAGATTTCCTGAAGTGTATGAGTGGCAAGGGCATAACTGGGCTAGAGGCAATGGGGAAAGATCTCCAGCAAGCTGAACACCATTGGAATATTGGACAGAGGAAGGAATCATCAACACGATTCCAGTTCTTTGTGATAAACTGAGAGAGTGTTGCCCACCACTACTGACCCAACCCTGCCTAGCTCCATGTTTCACTGCTTGTAAGGCTACTGTTAAGATATTGAGCACACTTTAGGTCTTCTCACATTTTAAGTTACTTCTTAACTGTGGTGCTCTGGTTGCAATATAATCAAATCCCCCATATTCTATGACTTACTGGACAATTCTTAAAACCTTTGACTGCTTAAATGATGGCACCACCTATGGTACCCATAAAGAAGGCTTTACCATTTCTGTCATATATGCTGAAAATATTCTCCCCTAAGGTGTGCTTTGGCTTTTTTTTTTTTGTAGTTGTTTTTATGTTTCAAATTGTAGACTTAAATTAACAAATATTTTTTTAACTTAAAAATTTTTTTAATGTTTTTTTTTCTTTTTTTTTGAGAGAGAGAGAGAGAGAGAGACAGAGAGACAGAGAGACAGAGAACAAGGGGGGTGGGGAGCAGAGAGAGACAGAGACACAAAATCGGAAACAGATTCCAGCTCTGAGCTGTCAACACAGAGCCCCACGCAGTGTTCAAACCCACAAACTGTGAGATCATGACCTGAACCAAAGTCAGACTCTTACCCGACTGAGCCACCCAGGCACCCAGATTAACAAATATTAATTAAGAGCTTACTGTACATCAGGCATTTGCCAGCATGCTGGGGCTACAAGATGTTACGGTTGCTGTTCTTGTACAGTTGCATTCGAGAAAGAAATACAGCTGTTAAGAATGCATAGATGGTCAAATAACAAAAAAACTAGAAATCAATGCTGTAAGCGCTTGGGGTATAAGTTTAACAAAAGATTCAAAGTAAGTTGGTCCAGGCCTAGTATAACTGAGCTTTTGTTGTCAAAGACCCAGACTCTTCTCTTTCTGTTCCATCAAGTTTAGTTCATGACTTTCATACTCATGATTGCACAATTGCTATTGAATATCCAGACATCAAGTCTATACTTCATGTAGGAATGAGAAAAGAGTTCTAGAAGGAGGAGGATATTTGTAAGCAAGAACTCCCCAGAAGTACAGGTAAGCAAGACCTTCCTCTGAAGTCATCAGCTGATGACTCAGTGACCAGACCTGTATCACATTGCCACCCCTCACAGCAAGAGAGCTTAGGAGAGTGGGTAATTTTGTTTATCTGGGTGCAGTGGTCACCCAAAGACTATCAAGTGTTTCTTAATAAGAAGTATGGCTGAATATTGGGTAGTTATCTAATAGTGGCAGCCTCAGGAGGACTATCTACAAAAATAAATAAACAAACAAACAAATAAATAAATAAAAGTTGTAATGAGTGCAGTAGAAAAGGGTAGCAAATGTTGTTAAGACTAATAGGGAATGGAACCATATTAGACAGGAGGCCCCAGAAAACCTCTTAAAGAGGTGACAAAGTTGATGGAAAGATGAGAAAGAGTCAGTCTTGCATATGATAGAAGGAAAAGTAATCCAGGCAGAAGGAAGAAAAAAAAATGAAAAGGCTTTGAGGCAGAAAAGAACCTGGGTTGTTCACAGAACGAAGAAAAGCTAGTAGAGCTTGAGTGTGAGGAAAGAGCCCTGGGAAGGAGCTGCAACATGAAACCATAGAGCTGGTCCAAGACTTCATTATTCAAGGCTTTACTGGCCATGGCAAAATGCTTAATTTTCAAGAGTGATGTGCAGACTGTGCTGTGATGTTTGATATAATCTGATTTCTGTATTAAGAAGATTACTCCAACTGCTGTTTTGGAAAAAACGGTAAATGACAAGAGTGGATGTGAAATGTCAATTAGTGTTCTGTGATGGTCCAAATGAGAAAGAGTAATTGTCTGGACCAAGATGGCAGGGTGGTGATGAAGAGAAGTGAATAGGGGCACAATAAACCTCAGAGGAAGAAACAGGATATACTGATAGCTTGGCCATGAAAGGAAGAAAGGAAGAAATCAAGAATGGGTCTAAGATTTCTGGCTTGAACAACAATGGTAAGATGGATGGACTTGATATTTACTAAGAGGACTGAGAGAGGAGAGAAAGCAAGAATTCGGTATAAGATGTGTTAAAATCAAAGCTTCTATAAACCAACCACATGAAGAGATCAAGTAGGTAGTTTAAAACATGAGCCAGAAGCTCAAAGGAAAAATCTAGGCTAAACATAGATGTGAGAATCAGCGGAATATAGATAGCATTTAAAGGCAAGAGTATCAATAAGATCATATATGGAGAAAGTATGCAAAGATGGAAGAGGTCTCACACAAGGAACAGAAATACTTAGTGAGGAAAAAAGGTGTCAGCAAAGTGAATGAGAGGGAGCAGTTGGTGAAGTAGGAGGAAAACCGGGAGAGTGGGGTATCTTGGAATGAGGGGTGTTTCAGAAAAGAGAGAGCTCTTTACAAAGCTCTTAGGAGACAAAGCATACAGCTGTATCTATTAGATTTGTATTTTTTCCCAGCAACTTGTCATATTAGTCTTATTGTTCAATCATGATTAGATTGCAAAGGCCTTGAGGGCAGAGATAATATCTAATACTATTTCTGTATTGTCCACAATGCTTACAGAGGGCTAACTCAGTAAATTCTTAGAGTCAGAGAATCACAGCAGTGACAGAAGTCTTAGAAGTTTCTCCATCCAATCTCTTCAACAAATAGGGAAACCCAGACGAAGAGTGGTGAAATAACTTGCTCATAGTCACCCTGCTAATTATTGGCTACTTATAAGTAGACCTGAAATTAAATCCATACTCAATCGATTCCCAGTCTAATTTATTTTTTACTATGTTATACAATAGATTTATTATTTTCAAACATAGACATGGAAAGAAGAGGAAATTTTTTTTCTTTCTTATAGGCAACCTCAGCATCCTATGCTAAGCCAGTTTTAGGTCTAAATTAGAAAGAATGTAGAGAGAAATGAAATGTTGACAGTGAACATGTCTGTATTGAATCCACACAGATATGGCCACACATCTTTCCATATTACAAAATATGCATTACTCAATAACAATGATTGGGAGAAAAATAAAAGGGAGAGAGAAAGAGAGAGAGAGAAGTAGTCTTTGTTTCAGAATATCTAGTAAATTAAACTACTTCCTTACCTATTTTATCACTTCCCACTCAACCTAACCCAGTTCAAGAAACTTCTAAAGCTAAGACTTTAAGGAGAGAACTTATTACCTTACCTGTATGTGGTTTCACACCTCCCTGCTACCAGTTGTTAAAGATACTGAAGATTAGATTCTTTTTTTTTTTTTTAAATGTGTATTTATTTTTGAGACAGAGAGAGACAGAGCATGAACGGGGGAGGGTCAGAGAGAGAGGGAGACACAGGATGGGAAACAGGCTCCAGGCTCTGAGCTGTCAGCACAGAGCCCGACGCGGGGCTCGAACTCACGGACCGTGAGATCATGACCTGAGCCGAAGTCGGATGCTTAACCGACTGAGCCACCCAGGCGCCCCAACTGAAGATTAGATTCTTGACAAAGTAAATCAAGACCACTGTGCAACGCATGCCACACTAATAGTTTATGATATCAGCTCTTTATATATAACAGCATATTGTGTTTCACTGAGATTTTAATTCACTGATCTAAAATGATAAGCTATTTGAAAGCAAATACAGTATTTCTTGAAATCTTAATTTTTATGGGCCCCTAAACTTCCATCATGTAATCCAGTGCCATTTTCCCTCTACATAGTAAATCAAACAGACAATTCATTGTAAATATTGAATAAATCCTTAATGAGTCACACAATAAATTCTTAGATGGTTTCCTAGCGAAATCTCTTCACAAAAATTTAATGCCTTTATCTGATTGTCTTTTACTCAGAGTGTTCATATTCAGAAGAAATTATTGAAAAAAATGTGTTCCATGATTAAATATAGTGTTATTTGGACTATAAAATAGACTATAAAATCTATATTAGTTTTAAAATATTTTGTTAGTTAGAAATTAAATAACTTAAAATACTAAAGCATACCATTCTTTGCTGCTGGAGACACAAAGGGGCTGATGGTTCTGGAGTAATTATTATGATCCCTTTAGTTAGACACATTTTAAAATTATGTAAACAGAACCAAGTAGAGAAATTAATCAAAGTGGATATTAACAATACATAAATGCAGAACATCATGAAGATATTTTTAAGAAATCTGTATTTTAATTTCTAGCTAAATTTATTCTACTTCTATCTGTAAATACATCTTAAAAAAGCTTTCACTTAGTTATTTCTTGAATGACTTCTAGCTAACTCATAATTTTGATAGCTTTTCTAGTTGATTTTTTTTTTTTTTTGTCATCCTCAGAGAGTTCAAGAGCCTTCACAGAACTGTATTGGCACCTGTCTTTTAGCCACCAAAGACAAACTTTCCAGACAAAGACAAACTTTGCCAATTCTAGTCCTTAGTTAAAAAGAAGTGTATTCATGGATAGTAAACTCTTTTGTAAAATGCCTCTCCATAGGAATAGTTATTAACATACTCCAGGATTCTAAGTAGTTACAGATGAATTGTTGCTTTTCTTCTTCACTGACTCCCTAAGAGGCTGAGCTGAAAATATTTCTTTAAATTGCTCTAGACTCTAGAGTAGCTATGTATGATGATTTGACTACTATCCACTCACTCTGGGAAGAATGGTGACCTTCCTTGACCTTCCGGACTCCTAGTATTAGACATGTCATGTAACACAGGCTCTGGGACCTTCACTATATTGAGCTAGCTGCATCATTTATAACAAAGGCTAAACATGCAGCTATAATACTGGGCAGTGACATGAAAAGAGTAGCATTGGGGTGCCTGGGTGGCTCAGTCGGTTAAGCGTCCGACTTCGGCTCAGGTCATGATCTCGCCGTCTGTGAGTTCGAGCCCCGCGTCGGGCTCTGTGCTGACAGTTCAGAGCCTGGAGCCTGTTTCAGATTCTGTGTCTCCCTCTCTCTCTGAACCTCCCCCATTCATGCTCTGTCTCTCTCTGTCTCAAAAATAAATAAACATTAAAAAAAATTAAAAAAAAAAGAAAAGAGTAGCATCAATGTTATCTTCTCTTTCATCTCATAAAGCTCTAGATCACCTACACAGAGAAAAGTGAGCCATATTTGAATCTATTTTCTCCCAAATACATACAGAACTCTCCAAGAACACAGAAACACAATAGCAAACAGCATAGATAATAATAGGAGACATTTAAATATGCCTTATGGTATATACAGATTCCTCACAAAAGCATGGTTTGTAAATAAATCTACTTAAAATGTTGTAAGCAGGTAGAGAATTAGAAGAAAGGTCAGAAAAAATTAAAATAGCTTGATTTGTTGAAAAGAGAATATTTCAGGTAAAATGATTTAAAATAGTTTTCACTGTTGTAATATTGCTTAAATGGCATTTTAAACTGTAAACATGATCATAACTACTAAAATACTTTTCAAAAACTAGCTATTTGACTGTGGAAAGTTGCTAATTGTTTTTTGTCATATAAGCAAAAACTAGGTAACTAATACCATTCTCCAAAGGATTACTCTGTAATAGTTTACAAAATCTCATTTGTAACATATTCTCAAATAGTTGAAAATGCTTATTACTAGGAATCCTTAATGGTAGAAAAATGATTGCTTATTAAGTGTTGTAAAGATTTAGTATAAAAGTAATCATAAAAATAATATAAAACTAAGCCAATAAGAATGCTTATTTTTTCTAAAGTTGGGTTTACCATCACACACACACACACATTTAAGATGATCAGTTTTCAGTAATATTAAGTTATACAAGCCTTTGATCTAGAAAATTATATCTACCTACCAGATAGATCTCTAATCTCAACACTGAAAATGGTAGTCTTATTGAGAAGTTATTTTTTTAATGCAATCTTTTTAGTGAGAAAACTTTTTGAACAGGGGTTAGGTTTTCATAAATGCCAATAAAATGTGTTTGAAAAATTATTTACCTATTACAATTTACTGAACTTTTTGTATGTGTTTATACTTATTTATGAGAATAAAATAAAAGCATCGCTGGCATTAACAATTACCATTACATACAACCTTTAGCCCTAAACAAGACATGTATAAAACGACATTCAAATACAGATTCAAATTAACATGGGCCACTCAATAATCTAAATGCATTAGCCTCATTGTCAATAATGCTATTTTAGGAACATACACAGTTTTGCTTTTATGTCAGAAAGTTGCTCCCCATTTTAACCCTGCAATGAATGTGTTTGCATGTAAGCAAAATTATCTCAAGAAGAAAAGTATGGAAACGATTGGCCGCAGAGGAACTGAGCCAGTGACCCTGTCTTCTGCTTGGCAAGATGAGAGTTGCTGAACATTGTCTAATGGGTGCCTGGAGTCTGGGTGTGTGGTTCTCAGAACAGCTACATTTGCACAGATTTTTGGCTACACTAAGCAGACAGTGAAGAAAATTACAGTGATAAACCAAGAAACAAAAATTATTCCTTGCCCATTACCTGATTATTTTAGATGAAAATGTTTCAAACCTAGATTACTCAGAATATTTTAAGTCTCTGCTTTACGTTGTATATTTAGTTGCTGTAAGATCTCAAGCTGAGACTCTTTATCATGTCTTTCTATAAAAAAAGTACTTCTCAGTAAGGAACTCTGAATATTGGTATGTAAGCTACTCTCTGAGTCAGGTATACACTTAGTACCTACTTTCTTCCAATAAGGGGTGCAGCATATTTTCTGGGTCAACCAGAAGTTGAATAGGCAATATTTCAAAGGCAAAGTAATTAGGACATTACAGTATTTTGATGTTTGACTATTTCACATACATGATGACCCAAAATGAACAATAGCTAAGAGAAAGTCTCTAAATAGCTGAAAATTCTTATCAAGGGCAACACGAAACTGTGCTTTGCTTGTTGTTCTTGTTGAAAGCATTCCTTAATGTTGATCTGTTTATTCTTTTAGAATGTTGTGGGGTGGGGGGAGAAACTCAAGCTGATTAATGTTTTTCTTTGAATTTGTTTTTTTGAGTCCCACAGTTCAGTATTTACTTACATGGGTGCCCTGCTGCTGTGAAATCGCTCATCTATGTTTGTCTAGAAACTGTTTGCAATAAAGCTAAACCCATATGTTTTGCAAGGCTTTTACTCCCTCTTGAAAAGAAACCTGAATTTCTCCTTTTCACTAGCATGGATGAGTATTCTAGAACTGTCTTCTAGAAAGTCTCCACGTGAAGGAGGATTAGAAAATGCATAATAACAACTAATCTAACATGCCTTTACAGTTTGTTTATGATCAGGTTCTAACTTTTCTGTGAGAAAAACACCTCAGTAACTTGGCTGCAGTAAAAAAAAATACATAGAGTTTAGACCATAAAACTGCAACTAGTCTCTTTTTTTCCCCCAGGGGAGGTTTAAATTTTATTTTTCCTAGTTTGGGTAAATATGAGGCAGGCACTTCTAATTTATTATTTATTTTTTTATCACCTTTCTTTTCTTTTTAAATTTTTATTGAAATTCTAGCTAGTTAACATACAGTGCAATATTGGTTTCAGGAGTAGATTCAACGATTCATCACTTACACACAACACCCAGTGCTTGTCATCCTTAATGCCCATCACCCGTCTAGCCCATTCCCCACTCACCTCCTTCCATCAACCCTCAGTTTGCTGTCTCTTGTTTAGAGTCTCTTATGGTTTGTTTCCCTCTCTCTTTTTTCCCCTCTTCCCATATGTTCACCTATTTTGTTTCTTAAATTCCACATATGAGTGAAATCATGGGATTTGTCTTTCTCTGACTTATTTCGCTTAGCATAATACACTCTAGCTCCATCCACGTTGTTGCAAATGGCAAGATTTCATTCTTTTTGATGGCTGGGTAATATTCCATTGTATGTGTGTGTGTGTGTGTGTGTGTGTGTGTGTGTGTGTGTGTATCTATCCATTCATCACTCAATGGACATTTGGGCTTTCTCCATAGAGCCAGGCACTTAAAAAAAAGTTCTTTTAAAAGCCATGATCATAAGTTTGTGAAGTTGAGCCCAAACTACTGAATTTATTTGTGAAAAAGTCACAGTATATGGTCTTTTTAATCTTGCCAAAAGAAAGGAAAAACTACTGACTTACGAAAGTATAGTACATTTTAGGGACTTTTTTAGGACATAATCGCCCAAATGTAATCCTAAGGGAGTTAGCCTTCTAATAATAAGAAAGAAGTTTAGGGGGGCACCTGGGTGGCTCAGTTGGTTAAGTGTCCGACTTTAGCTTAGGTCATGATCCCACGGTTCATGGGTTCGAGCTCTGTGCTGACAGCTCAGAGCCTGGAGCCTTCTTCAGATTCTGTGTCTCCCTCTCTCTCTGCCCCTCCCCTGCTTGTGCTCTGTCTCTTTCTCTCTGTCTCAAAAATAAATAAACATAAAACAAAAAAACTTTAAAAAAAAGAAAGAAGTTTAGGTTTTGCCAGTTGGAAATATTTGGAGATCAAATACTGATATACTTTCTAGACCCTTATAACTAATATTAGCTGTGGGTGGGAGGCACAAAGGCTAATGGCTTTAAGACTTTAGTTCTCTTTTCTACCTTCTCAACTCATTAAAATATCTGATTTAAACACAAGCTCTACTATAACTGGAAGCTTTTATCTCTTTCTCCCTCTCACCCATTTTGCCCATCTTCCCCCCTCCCTTCCCCTCTGACAACCATCAGTTTGTCATCTACATATGAGATAGACGGTGGCCACACTTGAGAGCATAGCATAATGCATAGACTTGTGGAATCACAGGTGTAGATTTACCTGAAACTAATGTAACACTGTGTGTCTACTATCGTCGAATTAACAAATTAAAATAAGCTGTGTTTTTACTCATCATTTCCCACTCCAAGTTTGGATGATGGAAAGAGATCTCTTATTTTGTCCCAGTGTACTCCCTGCCTTTTCACTACTTTTCTTTTCAAAAGAGATAAACATGTTCTTGTCATCCACAGCTGTTCCTCCAGATGTTCCTGAATCAGGACCAAAATCAGCTCATCTGTGCTTTAAATGTGGTCTTCTTGGGAAATCTCTATCTTCTCTAGGTGAGATGTCTCATAATTCCAGGGCACAGCAGGACGGAGACCTTTTCTTCTAAGAACATCTGCCTGCCAAGAGCAGTATGAAGCATCCTGACCAACTTGGCCATGGAAAAGGCAGGCCCAACATCTAGTGGCCCATCCACGGGAGGCGAGAACGTCTATCAGCTGGGAAGTGAGCAGAATGAAATCACAGTGAAAGTTCCTGTTGTAGAGAAAATGCACTTCATTGTTGAATTCAGAGTTCATTTATTGAGGATGCAATGTGTGCTCTGTCATTGGCATTCACCATTTTATTTAAATCTTACTCGATGACATAGTGAATTTCATCACCATTTTATAAATTAGAAAATGACACTTAGGGAATATATGAATAAGGATTCTTTAGATGACATTGCCAGAAATCCAATGCCAGCTATTTTAAGTAAAAGAGAATTTAGTTGGCTCAAATAACTGGAAAACCTATGATGTTGCCTTCAGGCCTGGCTGAGTCCACAGGGTCGAAGGTTATCATCATTTTTCTGGCACTTCATCTTTGTGTCTCAGCTCTGTTTCCCTCTGAGTTGGCTTTATTTTCAGATAGGCTCTTCCCAGTGTATCAAAGATGAACACTGAAGTTCCAGGCTGATATTACCCCCATAGCTAGTAATTCCAACAGGGAGAAAGAGTGCCTTTTTTTCTGAAAACTCTAGAAAAAAAAGCCCTGAAGAAGATTAATTGTTTTGGCTTGGATCACATCCTCGTATCTGAACCAATCACTTGAACAATGTGCTCTGCCCAGGCCTGGGTCATGTCGTCCATTTCTGTGGTGAGAGGATGTGGTCTGATCATATGAAGAAGGTCCCCACAGAAGAGTTCAGTGACTATAACAAGTGGAAAAGGAAATCATTTCGCCATTGTTTGGCGACAAACAAACGAACAAACAAACTCTGTAGTTACCACATTCTTGTAAAGGGAAGTGAAAATCTTGCCCAAGACTACATTGCTGGGATTCATTGTCACCTGAACTGACTCCAAATCCCATTCTCTCCTACCCTAAAGAAGAAAGGGAGGAACAGACAGTCAAACTACCTAAGGAGAGAAGACTGAAGTTAGGTCCACCAAATGTCTCCAAAATACTTTGGGAGTAAATTAAATGGTAGCCTCAGTTCTTTATGGGGTTTGGTACACTCTACTACAGAAGTAGAGATCCCTAGAAAATTTGTGTCTCTGAATCATGGATTTCTAATTTAGGGTTTGCCCTCATAATTATAAAAATGTTTACTATTCAATTTAACCTGTAATTAAAATTTTCTAAAGTATATTTAAAGTGTTCTTACCATTTTTAAGAGAGCATGTATATAGAATGTAATGGCTCCAAGTCATCAACATAAACATTAGCTATTATGATGTACAACAATATAATTTACAACAATAGTGTCTCTGGAGGGTAGTAGAAGTATTTACCCGTATCTCAAATTTAAGTTTTCCTATCAGCTCTTGTTATTTTTCTGTCACTTCCCTCATCTGTCAAGACAACCTAAAAAACAAAATAAAATGATAGTTTTACTAGGATAAAAGAGTGGTCATCTACCACCACTAGCCTCCATCAATGAGCTCTGCTATTATGCTGTTTGATGCTTCAAAAGTATAGTGAACTTAGAAATCAGATAACTGGTCATACTCGAGAGGTGTAGATATGTTCAATCAATGCTTCTGAGACTGGTCTTTTTGTAAATGAACTTCAAATACATTTATTACTGAAAATGATTTTTTTGTATGGCTGAAGTATTAAGAAATAATATTTCTATAAAAAATTTGGCCAGTAACTACATAGGCAATGCCTCAAATATTTAAAGAAAAATAAAGCATAAGCTTCTTAATATAAAGTAGGTTTCACAACATATTGAGGACATAAATAGAGACTGGGGTAACATGGCAGATCCGGATATCCCTCTCACCTCCAGAGTGTAAAGGTGGTAGAAAATCTTTTTTTAATGCTTGGAATCTGAGGTTAGATTTGGGTTTGATTTAGAGATTGATCATCTTTTTGTTATGTATGCACAGACAAGTTCCTTATCCTCTCTGAGCTTCAATTCACTCACTTGTAAAACACAAATATAATAGCTTCTTTGGAGGGTACTCATGAAAATTAAATAAGATAATATTTTGAAGCTCTTGTCAAAAGCACTTTTGAAAATGATGTCTACATTATTGTTGTTATTGTTGTTGTTACTGCTGCTCTGATCCAATAGAATCTAATCACGTGCCAGAGCTGGATTTCAGTAGCATAGCAATATAGGCAGAAGAGTACTGGAGGCTGAAAAACTGAGGTTTAGGGTTTTAGTCTCAAATATTCCTTAACTACTTTCTAACTCTGTTGGAAAAGAGATAAAGAATTGGAGAAATTTTTGTCTCCAAGATTTAAAAAGTAAAGTTTGTAAATGCTTACAATTTGTTTATACTTACTGTTCCATCTATTATTTTAGTGGGAAGGGGGTGAACAGGTGGTAAGAAGTTAGTACAGTAGAGTAGTATCTTATAAAGGAAGAAGGAGACCCTAAGTCAATGGGTGTCATGGAAATCAATGCAAATAGCCTATCATTCCATATACCAGACCTGCTAGGGCTGTGCATAGAAGTCTAGCAGGCCTGGATTGCAGATTCTAAGAAAGAAACTCCAACCCTTGGGCTCGATGGCTTTATATTGCATGATTAGGGAAGCATGGCTCCTCCCCTCGTTGTTCAAGGGCCAAGATACAATAACAATATTAGTTGACAGAACCTTGGCTCCCACCCTATCTTGCCATCTTAAGCATTCACTGTTGAGGGTAACTCCAGTCTCTCCTGGCCATGATGGTCTGGGAAGAGAAAGCTGGTGTCCAAACTTGCAGTTGACTAGGACTGATTATCTTAAGCACTGATACAAAGCTAGTTTGAAGGGAGCTTCAAGGAAAATCTTTTTTTTTTTTTTACTGTGAAACCAGCCTGTAAAGGATCAGTGTTGGGCAAGTTAATTCTTGCCTCTCAGCAGGTAAAGTCATAATTGTATATAATTAAAACTACCTTTGAAAAATCCCTTAAATTTACCCAAAGCACAGTATACATGGTTTATATATAGAATTCTGCACAGTAATTTTATGCACATTAAAAGAGAGAATCACTGGGGCCCCTGGGTGGCCTAGATAGTTAAGTGCTTGACCCTTGATTTTGGCTCAGGTCATGATCTCATGGTCGGTGGGATCGAGTCCCCCATGGGCTCATGTGTGCATGCTCTTCCTCTATTTCTCTCTCAAAATAAATAAACATTTAAAAATAAAAAAGAGAGAGAGAGAGAAAGAGAGAGAGAATCACTGAGGTAGGCTGAAGGGTGGAAAAAGTTTAAGTCTATAGAGAAATACCCAGCATTCAAAGCATTTGGTTTTTAAAACAACACTGAAGGGTGCCAGGGTGGCTCAGTCAGTTAAGCATCTGACTTTGAGACTTTGGCTCAGGTCACAATCTCATGGTTCATGGGTTTGAGCCCCACATTGGGCTCTGTGCTGCTTCAGATTCTGTGTCTCCCTCTCTCTCTGCCCCTCCTCAGATCACGCTCTGTCTCTCTCTCTCAAAAATAAACATTAAACAAATTTTAAAAAACACACTGAAATCACTGCATGAATGAGAGCCTGAGAGCTTACTCTATTCTCTTTTACTAGAAAATCTCTATAGCACTAATATTTATTAATAGGTTTGTTGTTGGAAGAATTCTATCAGTTCTTAAGTTAAATGAACTTTGTTCAGTTTTCACAGGTAACAATTGTTGGTGTAATAAAAACTACTGAATTATTTTTGTTTTCATATGACATTTGAGCTTTGCTTTGCTTTTGGTTTCTTGGCCAAGGGCTATTTTGTAGTCAAATAGAAAATGACATGTGAAATATTACAATGAAAGAAGAAAAATTATTAATAAGAAATGTATATTAAAGAGTCAAATACATCATTTTTCCTTTATCACCTCATTAGAAGAAAACTACTATGGACCAAGAAAATTCCTATCCATTGTCTGATTTAATTCTTATAATAATTTTATGATATTCATCCTAGATGAGAAAACTCGGACTTTAAGAGATGAAGTCATTTACCTTGGTCCGTGCATCTTGGGAAAAACGATACCAGAAATAAATCACTGCTCTTTTGAATCTAAGGCTCTATGTCCTTCTCTTGCCTCTGTATATCTTAAAAAACTGAGAGGCGCCTGGGTGGCTCAGTCGGTTGAATGCCCGACTTTGGCTCAAGTCATGATCTCACAGCTCATGAGTTCAAGCCCCGCATCAGGCTCTGCGCTTACAGCTCAAAGCCTGGAGCCTGCTTAGGATTCTGTGTCTCCTTCTTTCTCTGTCCCTCCCCCACTAACACTCTGCCTCTCTGTCTCTCTCTCTCTCCAAATAAATAAATATTAAAAAAATTTTTTTAATCTGACATTTAGTCATCAAGTTAAACCTTAAGTACAATATAAAAGTTTACTTGCTTCTTCATATACACTTGCTAAAAATAGGCATGAAATCAGCCTCTCAAACATTTACCTAATGGTTCTATTTATGCATGCCCATATATCAGCATTACCTGGTTCCAGATGTTATTAGAAATATTGTGGCATTACATTGTTCTGGATATTGTTGTAAATATCAGTTTGCAATTCATCTGACTAGATTTACTCATATGCTTCGGGAATGACAATTATTTCAGTCTAACTTGGTTTACCGGGATTCGGAATGATCTCACATATTGTCACCAACTACTCAGGTAAGAAAGAGCCCTTTGGCTATATAGGAATAGTTTAAGCAATAATATCTATTGGCTTCTTAGGTTTCATTGTATGAGCTCACCACACGTTCACTGTAGGAATGGACGTTGACAGATGAGCATACTTCACATCAGCCACTATAATTATTGCTATTCCTACTGGAGTAAAAAGTATTCAGCTGACTCGCTACCCTTCACAGAGGAAATATTAAATGGTCTCCTGCTATCTTATGAGCCCTGGGCTTTATTTTCCTATTTGCTGTAGGGGGTCTAACGGGCATTGTACTAGCAAACTCCTCATTAGATATTGTTCTTCACGATACATATTATGCAGTAGCCCACTTCCACTATGTATTGTCAATAGGAGCAGTATTCACTATTATAGGAGGTGTTGTTCACTGATTCCCCCTGTTTTCAGGGTATACCCTCGGCAACACCTGGGCAAAAATCCACCTCACGATTTTGTTCGTAGGTGTCAACATAACATTTTTCCCTCAACATTTCCTAGGATTGTCTGGAATACCTCGACATTATTCCGATTACCCAGATGCATACACAACTTGAAATGCAATGTCCTCAATAGGTTCTTTTTCAGCTCATTAACAGCAGTAATGTTAATAATCTTCATAGTCTGAGAAGCCTTCGCATCTAAACAAGAAGTAGCAATAGTAGAATTAACTACAACTAATCTCGAATGATTGCATGGATGTCCTCCTCCATATCACACATTTGAGGAGCCAACCTTATGTGCCCTTAAAATAAGAAAGGAAGGAATCGAACCCTTTTAAGCTGGTTCCAGGCCAATACCATAACCACTATGTCTTTCTCAATAAAGAGGTATTAGTAAAAAAATTACATAACTTGGTCAAAGTTAAATTATAGGTTTAAATCCTTTGTATCTCTATGGCATATCAACTAGGTTTTCAAGATGCTACATCCCCTATTATAGAAGAACTTCCTCACTTTCATGACCATACATTAATAACTGCATTCCTAATCAGCTCCTTAGTTCTCTATTTCACTAATACTGACAACTAGGCTTACACATACAAGCACAATAGATGCTCAAGAAGTAGAAACTATCTGAACTATTCTGCCAGCCATCATTTTAATTCTTATTGCCCTACCTTGTCTACAAATCCTATATATGATAGATGAGATGAACAACCCTTCCCTAACTGTGAAAACTATAGGACATCAGTGATACTGAAACTATTAATATACTGATTATGAAGACTTAAACTTTGACTCCTTACATAATTCCCATTCAAGAATTAAAACCCGGAGAACTCCGACTACTAGAAGTCGATAATTGAGTAGCACCGCCAGTAGAAATGACTGTCTGCATACTAATCTCATCGGAAGATGTCCAGAATTCATGGGCTGTTCCATCCCTAGGCCTAAAAACTGATGCCATCCCAGGCAGACTAAACCAAACAACCCTAGTGGGCACACGGCCTGGGTTATATTATGGCCAATGCTCAGAAATCTGCGGCTCAAACCACAGTTTTATACCTGTTGTCCTTGAATTGGTTCCACTACCATATTTCGAAAAATGATCAGCATCTATACGGTAAAATCATTAAGAAGCTAAATAAGCATTAACCTTCTAAGTTAAAGATGGGGAGTCTAAGCTCCTCTTAATGACATGTCACAACTAGATACACCAACCTGATTTATCACTATTATATCAATAATTATAACACTGCTCATTATATTTCAACCAAAAAATGTCAAACCATTCATATCCATGAAATCCAGAACCTAAATCTGCAATAACGCTAAAACAACCTAATCCCTGGGAATAAAAACGAATGAAAATCTATTTGCCTCTCTCAGTACCCCAACAATAATAGGGTTACCTATTGTTATTCTAATTGTAATATTCCCAAGTATCCTGTTTCTCTCACCCAATCCACTAGTTAACAACCCTCTGATTTCACTGCAACAATGACTGGTTCAACTGGTTTACCCAGCCAAGTGTTGGCATTTTTGGCTTTCCTTCTTAATCCTGGGAAATAAGTTTCCTTCATAAGCCCTGAAAATAAGTTTAACTGTTGTTACAACAGCTTAAAAGTATTTTATTAGTTTTTAACTGTTATTTACATTTTTTAAAATGTTTCTTTATTTTTGAGAGAGACAGAGACAGAATGCGAGTGGGTTAGGGGCAGAGAGAGAGACACACACACACAGAATCCGAGGCAGACTCCAGGCTCTAAGCTGTCAGCACAGAGCCTGACGCGGGGCTCGAACTCTCACGAGCTGTGAGATCATGACCTGAACCGAAGTCAGACGCTCAACCGAGTGAGCCACCCAGGCGCCCCAACCATTATTTGGATAGTAATATAACATTATTATGAAGGATGACATTTTAATGTAAGAAATTATAATGTAATATTTAGCAATTGATTTACTTTTGAATATAGAATATTCAAAAAATATTAATTTAAGATTATTTATTGAGCCCCTTTTATGTTTCAGAGACTTCTTAGTGCTGCACATACAGCAGTGAATAAAGAAGACAAGATCCCTGGCTTTATGGATTACCTCCTTAGAAGCTGGAGGACAACAATAAGCAAGTAAAAGAAATGACAAACAATTAATATGGATAACAGATTGTAACGCATGCACAGAAGGAAACAAACAGGAGACATGAGAAGTAACATGGGTGATGGAACAGGGGAACCATCTTCAGCAGAGAAGTCAAGGAAGGCTTCCCAGAGGAGATAGTTGAACTTACACCTGAAGATAAGAAAGAGCCTGTTGTTTAAAGAGCATGGGTAAAGGCTTTCCAAGTACGGAACATGCCAAATTCCTAAGGCAGGGAAGAACGTGGCTGTTTGATCAATAGAAAGTCATCCATGAAGCACAGAGGGGCAGGATGAAAGTGAGGGGTGGGCAGGAGGCAGATCACATGGACATGTGGGTCACAGTAGGCATTTGGATGTAATTCCAAGACCAATGGGAAGCCACTGACGGTGGACTCGGCAGGAGCGGGATAGAGTCTGGTTCAGCATGCCTGCTGGTGAGCGGAGCTCCCTTTGTGCCAAACACTGTACTAGGATGGCTCCTTCTTACCCCAGTAGGTGGTCTCATCACTATTGAGATAAGAGAAAACAGAGCCACAAAAAATTATTCAGCCTCACTTAGCTGGTGGGTTTGAAACTCATACATTTGACTCCCAAGACCAACTACTCAACCGCCAGGCCTGGCTCTAGATAATTACGTAAATGGCCCCTGATTAGTGACATTTTATATTGCCAATGTTTTCAGCATTCGATTTTCCCATTTCTTGCCAGATTGGGATCCAAACTAAACTTAATAACCTCTTGAGGGCTAACGGCAGTATTAGTTTAAAACTAAGATTGTGTCAGAGTAAAGGCTCTTAGTCAAGAGATAAGTGAAATATATATTTTAAAAAATGTGTGGTTGGTGCTGACCAGGACCTCTATCTTTTCATAGACGACCACTCAAGGTGCGAGTGGGATAAAACTAACAAGAAGCACTTAAGGGAACATTACACGGAAACTCACTAGAGGTTGGTAAAACCTTATACACCACAAGAATAGACAGATTATTGCTCTGAAAATGGACATAGATTGGATTCAACGTGGATGATTTAAGTACAGTCCAATTGGACACAGATGTCTAAACATCTCAGGATTTTCCTAGTCTCAGAGTTTAGTCTGTCGTGTCAGGCTCCTCTGTTACCCTGCATACATGGAACACGCTAGGACAGACATGTAATATGTTTCAGGTCTCAGGCTTTCCTTGACTTTGCCACTATATTCTTTTTCTTATTCCTTTTAAAAAAAAATTTTTTTTAACATTTATTTATTACTGAGAGACAGAGACAGAGCATGAGCATGGGAGGGGCAGAGAGAGAGGGCAACACAGAACCTGAAGCAGGCTTCAGGCTCTGAGCTGTCAGCACAGAGCCTAACACAGGCCTTGAACCCACAAACTGGCGAGATCATGACCTGAGCTGGTGTTGAATGCTTAACCAACTGAGTCACCCAGGTGCCCCTTTTTCTTTTTTATTTATACTGTTTCCAAAACTGCTTGCTATTTCCTTGTACTGAGTGGCAACCTTTCATCAATAAAGTAACCAAAAACCCAGAGTGGATGTTGCTAAAAGGCAAGGAAGTAAGGTCACAGTATATTTCATAAATTACATGGTTCTTATAAGGAATTAGAGAAAGGGATCTTAGTATTATTTTTAGTTATGAAATAAGAGTAATGGTAATGTTTACTATAAGCATTAGGCATGCTTATATTAATTAACTCTTTTAATCCTATTAGACTGTGCTATTATTACCTCCATTTTGCAGATGTGGAAACTAACACAAACAGAGACTTTGTAACTTGCCCTGGGCCCCAGAGCAAGTAAATAGTAGAGCTTGGAGTGAACTCCAGCTGCCTGGCTCCGTGTATGTGCTTTTAGATTCCTTTTTATGATGTTTTATGGCAAGATCTAGAACACATTTGGAGTCATGAACCCCTGAATTTTTAATAAATGTCCAGAACTTAATAGAGCACTTGTATACCCTAAAGCCAGGGGATATTAATAGCTTAGAGAGGATATTAATAGGAGAAGGCATTATTAGAAGAGACTCTTCAGGGGTATTAATAGGAGGGAGAGTTTTCTATCAACTTAGAATGATTCAGAGACATACAAAATAAATATTTTAGTGCAAAAGCATCAAGAAGAACAGGAGATAAGCCCTTTAAAAGGATTTCTGGGGTAAACATGTAGTCTCTAACTGAACAAAAACCTGCTAAAACTGTAGAAAATGGTAGATGACTTCTCGTTACATCAATCTGTAAAAATGAAAAGATCCTTGCAGCTTCATTTATCACTGCTCACCAAAACTAGAATCCTCCGTAAGTATAAAGATTTCATCTTATCTGTGGACTCACTTCCCTAGTGTAGTTCACATGTTTGCATTTCCTGCGCGCTGGGAGTAATGGTGGTGTTCTCACATTCCCCTAGAGGATAAGGAGCGCCCAGAAATGACAGTAACTAAACCGCGGTGGGCCTTTCTTATGTCTTAAGGAGTTGGCTTGCATTAACGCTTTCAAGTCTCACAACTGCTGAGGCCAGACTTGATGGTGGGTGGGGAGCTACTTTGCCCCACTGTTCCCCTCCTAACCCCACCCTGGTCTAACCAACCCCTCTCCTGTGCTGGAGGAGTTGCTGGTCTGAGTTCAGAACCAGAGGCACAGGGCTTTGTTTACAGTAGATAAGATTACACTTCCTTAAAGTTACCATGGGACCCCCATGAGACTTCTTGTGGTAAAGTGACCTGGACAAAGTCTGTCTCCTGAGTCAGATCACCAGCCATGTTTTTCTCTTTCACCTCCTCCATGACAAGACAGGGTGGCTAGTCCGGCTAATTCATTGAAAAGCCAAGGAATAAAAGGCCTCACGTACGCTCCCTGGACCATGTCACATTTTCATCTGAGATTTTACCGGCATCCAGGATGTAGGTTACTGGGAACTCTTCCAGATATTTATAAAGTGGCTCCTTAGTTCCCATTTTGGGTATTTTCCTAATCAAGTAAGTATCTTGATTAGAAACTCCTTTGGGAATTAGAATGAGTGGCAGATTACCAAACCTACCTTCCTTCTATTTCCCTAACAGTAAATGACTTTCTCTCTCCAGGAGTCAAATGAGGGAACCAAATTATAGCTGGGTTAGGTAAGGTATCACTGGCACACGGTTAAAATGCAAAGCACTGGGGCGCCTGGGTGGCTCAGTTGATTAAGCGTCTGACTTCAGCTCAAGTCATGATCTCGAGGTCCGTGAGTTCAAGCCCCGCGTTGGGCTCGGGGCTGATGGCTCAGAGCCTGGAGCCTGCTTCCGATTCTGTGTCTCCCTCTCTCTCTGCCCCTCCCCCGTTCATGCTCCATCTCTCTCTGTCTCAAAAATAAATAAACTTTAAAAAAAATAAAATGCAAAGCACTGAACACGTCCTGGAGCAAGAATACTTAATCAAAACCTTTTTTTAGTAGAAGAAATGTAAAGCCTTTGGTTCCACTTCCAGCAAAAAATCTAGAACCAACCTAGAACCCAGAGTGTGCTCTTCCATAATGGGAAGTGGGAGGGATGGAGGGATGTGAGACTTTGATGATCAGCTTGAGGAAGATAGAAGCAGGTTTTCCAATAAAGGACACGGCCCTAGAGCTGTCAGCAATGGTTCTTGTCCTAGATTTTCATTACTTAATGTCTCTAGAATGGGCTTCCTTTGCTGTAAGAGGAACACATTTACCTAAATGACCTCAAGCTACCTCTCAGCCCCAGAATTTCACGGCTCTTGGAAAGGGCTGCTGGGAGAATCAAATAAGATGCGAAACCACTTTAAAACATTTTACTGCATGCCTGGAAATGTATTATTAGATGAAAATCATAGCAAACTAGTTCTAAATGTCTTAAAAACACAAGATCCCCGTCATTTCCCACTTTGGTCCCCTCTGAGGGCACCTCCACCCAAAATAGCTCCCAAGGAAACATCAAAAGGCCTAGAAAATCCTTAAAAAGCAAATGTCTCTGCTGTTGTTATTTTTCCCTGAGACTCTTTTCTTCCCCAGCCAGGGTTCCTTTGAATTGATTTCCCCAGGAAGAACACTCCCATTGTCACAAATGGAAGTTGCACCTGTGATCTATAGAGAGGCAAATAGAACTCAACAGGAGGGTAATGAAACAGATAGGTTTTGCTAAATCAGAGAACTGGGAAAAGAGAAGTATCAGTTTGAAATTCTACCTTATCACAGCAGTTAAAATAGAAGTCTAAGAAGTAGGCACTGTCTTTAGAGAAATAGACAGAATTTGTGCAGGAGGAAAGAACTAGGGATAGAATGCAGCCAAGAGAGGGGAGGGTCAGACTTAATAAAGGGGGATAACATGGCAAATGAGCTTGGTGAGGGTAGACGCACATGATAGAACGTTAAGAAAAAGTCCAACTATCCATAAGGGACTCTACCTACATTGATTTAAAATAACCGAGCAACATAGATATTAGAATCCCCGCTTCATAGACGAAAGTGAAGCCTAGGAGAGATGAATTACTCCAGTAACATAGGGAGTAAGTAGAAACAGACTCTTCAACGCTACCCTAAAAACACTTAGTGATTCCTCAAATCCTTCTTCTCCCCATTCCTATATTCATCACTGAAATCTCCATTTTGATAGCTGTGGAGGATGGGGGCAGGGGTAGAAAAGTGTCCTGTGGTGCACACGAGTGAGTGTCAGTGTTAGCGCAGCCATAACTCCTGGCTCAGGTGCTGAAGATACAGTCACCCACCCGGGGACCGTTGACTCTTGTCTATCTCAAGAGAGGTGACTCTCAAGCATGTTAAACCAAGCAGTTAAGTCTCTTCTTTTTGTAGTTTCCTACAGGGTGAACACACGGTCAAGTTAATCAACTGCAAAATGCCTGCTAATAGGACAGGGCCCCACCCCCAGCTCCACACTGCTGCTCAAAGGGATGGAAACAGGGTTAGAATGTAGGTTTGAAGTGAGACAGTGGACATTTAGGTCAGTGGAGGATTTGCTTGGGCAGCTTTGTGTCACTGCTCAGGAGGGATCCAAATGTAAAAGAAGAACCAAACCCACTCTGGGAGAGGCGAAGTCCAGCTGATATGTACAAAGTACTGTTACATCAACAAATGCCATTTTTCTGGCTTCCAAGGTACAAAAATGGTTGTGTAAGTGCATTTTTTTCCAGTTTGTCTACCAACAAGGAGCTCTTTTCTTTCTTCTTTAACTGAAGTATAGTTGACATAAAATTTTATAAGGACCTCTTTCCTTATAGTTACAATGAGACCCTTGTTCTGAAAGATCTTTATCTACCAAACTTCATTTATTAAGTAAACCAGTTTATTTGCTGAGTTTTTTACTCATCAAAGATATAACTGCCCATCAAAGCCTCTAATGAGCTTGGGATAACTAATATATCCACAGTGTGGTAATTATAATTCCAGGCTAAAGCAAAGAAAGTTGACCTCTTAATTAGCATGCGCAACTTCGCCATAGTAAATGAGTCATCTCTCCTGGCTTTTTATGCTGAAATACCGAAAATAGCTTCCAGTTGTCCTGTAGATCTGGGCACCTAAGTTTCTGAAACAATGGAGTTTGCTGGTCCATGAAACTGGATCAGGTGCCCTTTTTACCTAATCCTTTAGGACTTTCTGCAGGCTCTTTCCATCACATTTTCCATGTTGCGTTGTAGTTATCGTTTTTTGTTTTTTATTTTTTGCTTTAGCAACAGGCATTTATTACTTAACAGTCCTGGAGGCTGAGGAGTCCAAAAACAAGGCGGAAGCTTTTTTGGTTCCAGTGAGAGCTCTTACAGATGGCCGCCTTGGGGCTGGGTACTCATATGACCTATTCTTTGTACAGTCTGGGAGAGAGAGAGCCACTGTAATTGTCTTTTTACATATACATAACTAGCTTTTGACTTCTTAGCTACCATCTCTAATTATATGAGTATACCTACTAAGTTTCTTCTAAATACGAGGTTTCCTACAAAACATTTCCAATGGATGTTATTTTCTCCATCTGATGTCACCATTATCTGTTTTGCTACATGTCTATTCAAACATTTTGGTACGTATGCATTCAAAGAAATGAAAATACCCTTTCTCTAACTCCCACCTTGACAAATAGGCAGAAGCAGATGATTCACATGCCGAATGAATGAAACAAGGAGGAAGGGTAAAAGAAGAGGGGAAGGATAGGGAAATATATTTAAATTTATCAAAATATGAGCTTAGCTATGCATAGAAGAGAAGGTGAACATCAATGCCCAGAGAACATGTTCACCAGTACCTAACTAGAGTTTAGAAGCTGAGGAGGAAATGACAGGAGATGATGGTGCAGGTTGAAGATCATGTGTTCCCTAGTAAGAAATTTAGGTTCTATCTGGAAGCTACAGAGTCATAGAATTTTGGAAAAGATGTATTTGTGTTTTAAAAAGCATAACAGGAGGTGTCTGGGTGGCTCAGTTGGTTAAGCATCTGACCTCAGCTCAGGTCATGATCTCGCGGTTCATGGGTTCAAGCCCTGCATTGAGCTCTGTGCTGACGGCTCAGAGCCTGGAGCCTGCTTGAGATTCTGCATCTCCCTCTCTCTCTCTGCCCCTTCCCCACTTCTGTGCGTGCACACTCTCCCTCTCTCTCAAAAATAAAATAAACATTAAAAAAAAAAAAGAAAGCATAATGGCTCTGACCACAGTGACCTGTGTTTAACCCAGATGTCAGCAGCATTGACCCTGACTAGTGACACAATGGAAATGCCTTTGGGTCGCCCCAAATCTCTGGTTCTCTCATAGACCTCTGCTGTTTCCCAGGGAGTTCCTGTTTGGCCTCCCCAGTCCCTCAGGCCTCTCTTCTCTTTCAACATCAATCCTAATCGGACATCCAGTTCTCTCTCCCTCGGTTTCAAACACACAGTAAAACAACAGTTTCACTTCATTTACACAGTCTTTTGGATTTTTGTTGCTATTGTTTTTTAGTTTTGAGGGTTTGGTTTGGTTTTGAACACTGCCCTGAAGATTTCTTAGGGAAGACACAGAAAGGTTTACATGTCAGTGATGCAAAATTGATGGGAAAAAGAGGCCTTATTGTCAAAACACCCTTAGATTTCCACTGCCCTGGAGCTTTACCGGGTTGCCTTGAGCATGCATCTCTGCTTTTCATTATTGGACCACTGTGATTTCCACACTTCTTTTTGGAATATTCCAGGAACTAGGAATGACTTTCCCTCTATTTGACCAGTGTGCCCTCTGTTTTGTTGTCTGAATCCTGCAGACATCTCTGTCTTGGGGTGATTCAGCTGACCCCATGGCAAGGCATATTCTCATAAGGAGTATTTCTTTCTCAGAAGAAACTCTCACAACAATTGTTAGGAGAGTTAGATCTTTTTCATCGTTATAAAAATGATTGAAAGGAGGCAAAGTTGCAATGGAAAAAAGAAATAGTTGGTACAGAAATACAAGGGAAACATTTAAAAAAGGCTAACACAATAGCAGTGCAGATAAAAAGATTGTTTCAAGAGATAATAAGCCAGAATTAACAGTAGTTGAAGATGGATTGGGTACCAGCTTTGGGGAAGGAGTGATGGGGTCAAAAATAATTTTATTTTCTTTCTAGGGCAATGAGTGATGAAGATATTGACCAAGATAAAGAATACTGGAGGATTGTTATTAGTTGGTATGTTATTTTATATGCATTGAGTCAAGATGTCTGTGGAACATGCAACGAAGTTGTCTAGCAGGTCATTGGATTTACTGGTCTGGAACTTTGGAGAAAGGTATTTAAATATCGCCATAATTGCAGTAGACTTGAAGCCGTACAATAGATCACATCAATGTGGGCCAGTATTCGGTGAATGAAGAAGAAAAGTGACAAGGAAACTGGGAAGACATCTACATGTAAACAGTGGAGAAAGAAAGAGGACCTCAACAGAGCTGAGAAGAGCCGCCAGAATGGAGTGGTATGCTGTAATAATCAGGAAGAAACTAATGTCTTGAAAGGCAAGGGAAGAAAATCTCCAGAAAGAGAGAGACGGATCCCAGCATTAATACTCAACAGAAGTCTAGTTATATGGGACCAAAATCCTCTGGTGGATTTTCTCCTGCTTTACTAAGGGAAGAAAACCAGTGTGAGATATGGAAGATTTGCGTTAAGCAGCTGTTTTAATTTCTTCTCAGCTCTAATAATTTATTTCTCTTCAGCCCAATTTTCATCACGAACAGGTAAATATATTCCAAATGTTCCAGAATATGACTTTCTTATTTTCACAGCTATGGAATAATGACATTCATAGGGGCCATACATCACCTCTGTTTTAACTGATAAAGCTGAAGGTCACAGGTAAAACCAACATTAGCATAGCATAACATTAGCATGGCAATGATAAAGCTTCAGCCATTGCCTGGTGAAAATTAGGCATATTTAGTCACTGTATTCAATCTTTCAGGTCACTGGGTCAGATGTTGTAGTAAATGGTATAAGAGAATAAACACAGATTACTGAATGTCCAGAAATGTATCTATTAGGAGAATATGCCCTAGGACAGCAGTAATTTGATTTTTTTAATCTTATTTTCTTCCTTTATACATTATTCAGACAGTCATAACAAGATCTCCTTCAATATAATCTGCCTGGCTGCCTAATGTTAACAGATACTATTCTTTAGGAGAGAAGGATAATATCAAGAAGTAGTCTCCTCCCCAAGAGAATTTCATAAAAACTGACACGGTGAGTACTGTGCTGTGCCACCCAGATCCCCCCTTCAAGCTCAGGGTACCCATTCTATGAGCTGCGGGGGAGCTGGTGTTGACCAATGGCAGCTGAGACCCTCCCTGGGCCAGAAACACTGCCTCGTCCAAGTGTATGCACCATTCTCGAGGACAAGCCGCACGCAGTGACTGGCAGATATGGAGACAAAGTCAGACTCCTCGCTTTGCTCCTGCCCTGAATCTGGACAACTCTACAGGGCCACACAGATTCCACACTTCTTCAGCTCCAGTGGAGGCCTCTGTGGAAACTATACCACAGTTCCACTTCTTCCTTTGCCCACATCTGCTTCCCTCACTCCCTCAATGGTGTCAGTCCCAAGAGCACCCCCACTAAACTCCCTGCACGCACATTCTCAGTATCTCCATGTCTGGTCTCCAGGGAACATCATCTGAGATAACTGGTATTACACGTTTAAGAACCATTTTTTTAAACAGGAGACAGAGCAAGAGCAGGGAAGGGGCAGAGAGAGAGAGGGAGACACAGAATTAGAAGCAGGCTCCAGGCTCTGAGCTGTCAGCACAGAGCCCAATGAGGGGCTTGAACCCACCAACTGTGAGATCATGACCTGAGCCGCAGTTGGAGGCTCAACTGACTGAGACATCCAGGTGCCCCTCTGGTATTATGTGTTTTTGTAGACACTCTAGATTAGGAGATTGCCAAGCTCTGAAAGCATTTAGTATTATAAATATCGACTTCTAAACCTTTAAAGTGGAAAAGGACAAAGTGATTATAATACATATTTGTAACTTTCAATCATCCACATTGTGTGCACTAATAGTTTAGTTAATAACGAGTGTGTTCTCCATCGTTTCTTTGCAAATGCCTTATTGACCAGTGTTTCTTATCTCTTAATTTAACCATTCATCTTCCCTTCTTCTTGAAAATTTTAGGACACCTGTTGTGCACTTTGTTGTTCATTGTGTTGTTGTTGACTATTTCTGTCTTCCTTTTATTAACTTTATTACCTTCTTTATATTCAGATGTTCCCTATATACAATTATTTTAGCCTTTTATATCCATCTAGAATCTCCACTGATTGCATTAGCTTATAGAATTATCTACTGTGTTCCTTAAAGTATCTGTGATTTTTTTCTTCACCTTGATTTACTCCTCGTTTTTTAAATATGTCCCCTGACTTGGGGCGCCTGGGTGGCGTAGTCGGTTAAGCGTCCGACTTCAGCCAGGTCACGATCTTGCGGTCCGTGAGTTCGAGCCCCGCGTCAGGCTCTGGGCTGATGGCTCAGAGCCTGGAGCCTGTTTCCGATTCTGTGTCTCTCTCTCTCTCTGCCCCTCCCCCATTCATGCTCTGTCTCTCTCTGTCCCAAAAAATAAATAAACATTGAAAAAAAAAAATAAATAAATATGTCCCCTGACAGTTCTGTCACTTTTTTAAAAGGACCAAGTCTTCCTTTTATCAACCTTCTTATATTTTAAAGGTTGTTCTATTTGTTAGCAGTTAGAATGAAATTTTAATGGTGTTAATTAGAGAAACTAGAAGTGCCTTAATTATGTCTAGTCAGTCAATCACTCTAGGCCCATGGATTCCCCCATAAAAAACAAAAATTCAAAGAATTAAACAACACAGTGTACAAGATACTGTTCCAAATCAGGCAAAGGCAGAAGCAGAACAACTT
Source organism: Lynx rufus (assembly GCF_022079265.1). NCBI lineage: Eukaryota > Metazoa > Chordata > Mammalia > Carnivora > Felidae > Lynx > Lynx rufus. The sequence continues at coordinate 34,960,951 of NW_025814829.1, read as the reverse complement.
GATCTAGACTAAAAATCTCATCACAATGCAACCCCAGCTCTTATTATCACCTAATTCTAAAGAATGACTAGTGCATTGAGGCCCAAAAGCCGAGAGAAAAAAAAAAAGGAGAAAGACAGATGACCTCATGCATATGTTTACCCAATGGAAGCTGGAATAGAAACAACGCACAGGTAAATGCACAAACTTTTACACAGCGTGATCTCAGCATTACCAGAAGCAATCCCTTAGAATGTTCTAGAGAGGAGCAAGAAAGAGAGTAGGCAGAAAGGGCTGGCAAGGAACCACAGCCCCCATATGTGCGTACCAGCGCGCGCGTACCACCCCTCCCCATGTGGAGGCAATTTTGTATTCTCCTGAAGTTTTTACTTCTGCTAACTTTCCCTGCCTCTGAAAAGTTAGGCTAGCCAGAAAGAAATAAGCTCTCTTACCACACATTTCTGTAAGGGGTGCTATTTACCTGATTTTTCCCACTCCGGAAGTCAGAATTTTTTTTTCCCTGACTCAGATAGAATCCACTGGGGTAATATTCAGCTGGGGACACTATAGTCACCAGGCTGTTATAACAGTGAAATATCCCATCGTGTTTATAAATGTCTGTTGATCCCCACAAGTTCCCCCACCTGATTCCATCTGTACACTGACCTCTGCACAGTTCATCCACTAAAGGGGTAATGCCTCATACCACAGGGAACCCCAGAATCCTGCTCCAGCAGCACAGCTGGTGGCCGCACTGATCAGTAGGTGATGAATCAGCAGTTACTTTGAGTGTTGGTCCTACATACATCATACAGAAATTAGAGAAATTTCTTATTTTAGGATTTTATAAAGATGAGAAAGGAACATACAGTGTGCCTATGAGGTGTGCCCTATTATTATCTCTATTTTATAGCTGAAGAAGCCAAAACGTAGAGATAATAAGTGATGTTGCCAGAAATGCATCTTTACCAACTGAAATGAGAATATACAACTTATTAGGCAGCAGATTCTGATGAGAATTTCCCAAGTCTCCATGTTTATGTGGTTAGGACAGTAGAATGGGCTCCGTGAGTCTCTCCATAGTATCTCCATCTTGTTCGTGTCCCATGTGATCTAATCAGTACGAAGATCAGTTCTTTCTTCAAGCCCTCCTTATTAATCCTCAGCCATTTATTTTAAAATTGAAGTATAGTTGACACACAATGTTACATTAGTTTCAAGTCTATGCCATGGTGATTCGACAAGCCTATACATTACGCCCTGCTCACCAGGTGTGTTCCTACCATTTCTCACTCTACAACACGGCTACAGTATTGCTAACCATATTCTCTGTGTTGTACCTTTTATCCTTTTGATTTATTCATTCCATAATCGGAGGTCTGTATCTTTCAATCCCCTTCATCTGTTTTGCGAAGCGAAACTATATGGCATTTGTCTTTCTCTGTCTGAATTATTTCACTTAGTGTAATACCCTCTAGGTCTGTTCATGTTGTCACAAATGGCAAGATATCAGCCTTTTTAAGATTGAGCAATATTCCATTGTATATATGTATACTACATCTTTATCCATTCATGTATCAATGGACTCTTGGGCTGCTTCCATATCTTGGCTATTGTAAATAATGCTGCCATAAACATAGGGGTGCCTATATCTTTTTGAATGAGTGTTTTTGTTTCCTTTGGATAAATACCTAGTGGTGGAATTATCAAATCATATGGTATTTCTATTTTTAATTTTTTGAGGAACCTAGTGTTTTCCACAGTGGCTGTGCCAGTTTACATTCCCACCATCAGTGCATGAGGGTTTCCTTTTCTCCACATCTTTACCAATACTTGTTATTTCTTGTCTTTTTTGAATCTAGCCATTCTGACAGGTGTAAGGATATTTCACTGTGGTTTTGATTTGCATTTTCCTGATAATGAGTGATGTTGAGCATCTTTTCATGTGTCTGTTGGCCCTTTGTTTATCTTCTTAGGAAAAAATGTGTATTCAGGCCTTCTACCCATTTTTAAATCAGATTATTATTATTTTTTTGGTGTTGAGTTGCACAAGTTCTTTCTATTTTGGATATTAATTCTGAATCATTAATTGATTAATTCTGATCTTACTCTTTACTTAATGAACCACTATAGTCTTTAAGACAGCAATCTTTCCTGGTTTATTTTTGCTTTTCCTCAATGTGTCTTATAGAATGCTCTTATTTTTCCCATCTTCAGGTAATTTCTCTTGAAACCACTTCCTTTGCCAACTGATGCCCTGCTTTGTAGAAAAATTTATCCAGAAAATCATCTGCCCTCATTGTCTGCAATCCCTCTTCTGCTATTATCTCCTAAGCCCACCTGAGCAGGGTTTTCCCCCATTGCTACACTGAAACTTCTCTTGTAAAAGTCCCAAATTACCATCACATTGACAAATCCAATGGTCAATTCTCAGTCCATGCCTGACTGAATAGATAGCAGTGTTTGACAGACTGGATCACTGTATCATCTGTGACTATATATCTGTGATTTCCTTTGGAATTTCCAGGACACCACACTTTCCTGTCTTTCCTCCCATCTCACTGTTTGCTCCTCCCATCTCACTGTTTGCTCCTCCCATCTCACTGTTTGCTCCTCCTCATCTACTGTGCTTGTGCCTCTTTATCTCTCGGGCCTCTTAACGTGGGAGCTCTCTCAAAGCCATGACCTAGTCCTCCTCACTTCTTTGTCTACACTCAGGCTCTTTGGTGATCTCATCCAGTCTTGTGACCTTCTGACTTTAAATACCACTTACATTCCAACAACTCCCAATTTATACATCCAAGCTTGGATTTCTCTCCCAAGCTCCATCCTGAGATACCCAACAGCCTATATGACAACTCCTGTTGCTATTTAAAGGATGCCTTACATCGAACATGTCCAAAACTCTACCCCTGATCTTCCTTCCCCAAACGACTCCATCCATGGTCTTCCCACATTAATTCAAGGTCACTCCATATCTTTCCAGTCTTTAGGTCAAACTTCAAGTGGTCCTTGACTGTTTTTTTCTCTCACAAAGAATAGCCAATTCAGCAAGCCAATCCTGTCAACACCATGTCAACATATATCCAGAATCTGACTGCTTATCCCCACTGCATTGCTAACATCCTGGTCCTACCCACTCTCACCTCTCACTGGGGCAACTGCAAGTGATACCTAACATGTCTCCCTGTTTCCATCATTGCCTCCCTTTAGTCTGTTCTCAGTTCAGCAGCCAGAGTCATCTTCATAAAACATAAAGTCAGGTTATCCATTCCTATGCTCAAAACACTTCTCGCGCAATATGTAGTAAAAGTCCAAATCGTATAGCCAACTCCAGAACACTACAGGCTTTGACCTTCCCACTGTTCAATCTCCTAGTCTCACTGCATTCCAGGATCCTTGCTCTTCTTAGAAGATTCCAAGCATTTTCTTTCTGTTTGAAACACTCTTTCCCCAGATATCCATATAACTAACTCCCTCACCTCTTTCGAATCTGCTCAAATGTCACCTGCTCAATGGGACTTACCCTGATCACCTATTTGAAATTGAAAACCTCACTTTGTACTCTTGATCTCATGTGCTCTACTATATATAGGTTTTTTATTTTTCATAGCACTTCTCTTCTTTGACTATCCTACATAAATTATCTCATTTATTATGCATCTCCCCCGATTATAAGATATTCCATGAAAGGAGGGACTTTGTTTGCTTTTTTTCAATAATGTATCCCAAGTACATAAAATAGAACCTGGAGCATGGAAGGTGCTCAATAAATATCCATTGAATATTTGGCTTTGGTAGTGCTGTCTCTCTAACCTGGACACTCTGTTCCTTGTTCTATCTTCCTTGGTGACTAACTACTCCCAGGAGATTAAAAGATTTTTGTGTATTCTGCCAAACGTAGGATTTTTTTGTTGTCATTTTTACTGAGGTGAGAGTCATATAACATAAAATGAGCCATTCCAAAGTGAACAATTCAGTGGCAGTTAGTACATTCACAATGTTGCATAGCCACCACCTCTATCTAGATCCAAAATATTTTCCTCACACCAAAAGAAAAGCTCATACCCATTAAGGTATCCCTTTCTATTCCCCCCTGCTCCCAGCCCCTGGCAACCACCAATCTTCATTCTTTCTCTGTGGGTTTACCTATTCTGGATATTTTATATAAATGGAAGTGTAAAATACCTGGCATTTTATGTGGGTTTCTTTCACTTAGTATAATGTTTTTGATACATGCCACATTTTTGCATGTATCAGCACTTCATTTCTTTTATGGCTGAATAATATTTCATTTATATATTATACTTTGTTTATCCTTTAGCCATTGATGGTCATTTGGGCTTTTTCTACCTTTTAGCTATTATGAAGAGCTGCTAGGAACATGTGTATACATGTAGCTGCTTGGGTGCTACAATTCTTGGGTGTTTTTATTTCTTTTGGGTATATACCTAGGAGTGGAGTTGCTGGGCCATATGGTAATTCTATGCTTAACTTTTTGAGAAACCACCAAACTGTTTTCCACATTTTACATTTCTACCAGCGATGTGCCAGGGTTCCAATTTCTCCACATCCTGTCAACACTTGTTAGTTTCCACTTTTAAATTTTTATTATAGCATCCCACAAGGTGTGAAGCATTTCATTGTGGTGACTGAGGACTGATCAACGATGTTGAGCATCTCTTCATGTGCTCATTGGCCATTCGCATATCTTTGGAGAGGTGTCTATCCAAGTCCTTTGCTCCCTTTTTAATTGGGTTTTTGTCTTTTTATTGTTGAATAGAAAGAGTTCTTTACACATTCTGAATACTACACCCTTCCTTATCAGATATATTACCTGCAAATACTTTCTTCCATTCTGTAGGTTGCTTTTTTCACTTTCTTGATAATGTCTTTTGATGCATACAAGTTTTCATTTTGATGAAGTTTTAATCTGTTTTTTCTTTTATTGCTCATAGTTTCGGGGAAAGGGAGCTTTTAAAGCCATGTTAGTGGGAAAAGTTCCTCCCTACTTAGGGTCCAAACGTAAATCAAATTCTAAATGTAAATAGACCCATCCTTGTAACCCCATTCAACACCACCTGGACAGCAGTAAATCTGGACATCACCGCTAATTATCAGAGAGCAGTGCTTCCCAGCCCTGGTGTTTTTTTTTCCTGTGGCAGGAGCTTCCCTTTTATAACGCTCGTGGCTTCTGTCCACCCCCTGGCCACCCTTCCCCAACTGTCAGAAAGCAGATTTAGGAGTGATAAGTTGGCATAGTTGGCACTGCTCCTCCTTGTTCTTCCTGGCAGCTGGTCTGCCTGTGGAGAACCTGTCTTGCTCTTCTATCTGCCAGTGGTGAAAGGTCTGCACCTAAGAGTATACATCTGCCCAATTCTCTGATTTAATCTTATGTCTGTAATAAAGCTGTATAAATAAATTCAACCTGTAACGATTGAAAGCCTGTTCTAGATCGCGTCCTATCTAACATGCTGGGGATACAGCCATGAACAAAGTAGACAACAAAACGAAACAAAACAAAACAAAACTGCGTTGGTTGATCTATGGTGCTAACATGAAGCTTGGGGGAGATGAACAAGATAAACAAATAAAAGTCTGTTGGTCAAGAACTCGGGCAAGGAACACAGAGGTGCCATTTTATTATCCGCTCTTATCCCAACAATGACCATGTCATAGAGTTTTCAATTTCAGGGCTCAAAAAAGTTATTATCGTTTTCTCTGGTCTACATTCTTGGTTGCAAGCAGTAGAAAGGAACTCTGGCTCGGTAGTGCATAGGTGAGATTAATAAAATCGTACAGGTGCTCACAAAGTAGAGGAGTAAGTTTGAAATGTAAACAGGAGGTAAGGGGGTCTGGAAGCCAACAGCAGGCTGCAACCTTGACCATGCCTGGCTCAAAGCTCACGGCTCCACAGCTTTTTCTCAAGGGTCAGGTTCCGAGGCAGGAGTAACCTAATGGTGGAGCTGAAATCAGGTGTGCATGTTCTGGCTGCCAGAGATAGGGTCAGGGAATTTTTTCTGGCTTTTTTCAATTTCCGTAGTGAAAGGTATGGATGGATCTGTTTCCCACTGAGACCCACGTAATGAGATCACTTAAAAATCAAACTGGTTGGGTGTTGGGCTGCCTGCCTGGCCCAAAGAAGCATATATCCATTATATTAACACCATGTTCTTTCTTGCCCCTTAAGTCCTATTAATCTTACTTTTCTACTTCCTTTTTTATAAGCGGTGCTTAGCCGGCTTTTTTTTTCCTTTTAATCTTGTGGCTAGAAACTGGAAAAAATGCCATTTGAAACTGCAAGTACTTCTGTCTCCTGACAGATGAAGAATCGAATTAAACTTTGAGGCAAATCCCTCCTTCATTTTCATGGAAAAAGCCCACCTCTATTCAAGCATTCATCCTGAGTACAGATGTTTCTAGTAGAGTTATGTCTCTGAAGATTTAGTTGGCTTGTGGAGATAAATATTTCTTCTTTTCTGAAAGGATAGAAACTGCCCTATGTCGTTGTATTATTGTTTGGGAGATTTGTGTGTGTGTGTGTGTGTGTGTGTGTGTGTGTGTGTGTGTACTCAAGTTCAAGCACTTTCTCAGAGGCAATTTGGGAGCAAAGGCTCTAAAAATTAAAGAAATATGATATTTACTATGGGCAGACAAGAGACTGTAAAAAGAAACTGGAAATATAACGCTCTATACATGGCATTGCTCAGAAGGGAATAACACAGAATGTGGAAAGTATACTTATTATTTGACACTGTTGGGGTGTGATTATCTTTGGAGGCCCCAGGACAAGACTGTGATGGGGTGGAGGTGGGGACGGAGTTGTGAGGAGGCTCCCCTCAGGAAAGGGAGTGTCCTACCAGCACCAGTTCATCAATCACTTCTTTTTGCTGCAGCCATTTTCACCACCAGACGCACTTCCACAGTCAGGAGCCCAAACTTGTAGTTACTACTGCCTCTACTGTGTCCACAGAGAGAGCTGCCGACCCTCCCCCCCTCATGTCACTGGGTCCTGAGACATCGGATGTGAGGGTTTCTGAGGGGCAGACCTTGGGTAATCTGTCTGCAGTCTAATTGCGAGGCAGACCCAACAAGCCAGTGGGGAGCACTTACAGCTCCTTTAGAGGGAGAAGGTCTTAGCCCACAGTCCCTCCTCACCAACCCACTCCCGCTGAGGGGGGGGGAACCCCCAAACTTGAGAAGGAATTTGGATAGACTAAACAATGACAAATCCCCACTGCACATTCTAACATCATTTTAAATATGGTTGTGTCTTTTTTTTTTTCTCTTGAGAGAGAGAGAGAGAGAGAGAGAGAGAGAGAGAGAGAACATGACTGGGGGAGAGGGGCAGAGAATCCCAAGCTGGTTTGATGCTCAGCATGGAACCTGGTGCAGGGTTTGATCCCACAACCCTGGAATCATGACCTGAGCTGAAATCAAGAGTCAGAGGCTCAACCAACTGAGCTCCCCAGGTGCCCCTGAATATGGTGATGTCTTATAAGACAATGAAATGTTAGTCTTGTTACCATAACCTCCATTTTCTACCAGGGAACCAAGAGATACAGCAATATAATTGTCTGATGAATAGAAATTTAAATCTGATGAATTAAATTTAAATTTAAATTTAAATTAAATTTCATTGTCATGAAAAATGTCTTTAAATTAATGAATTCAATCCACTCAGTAAGTACTTATAAGTGAAAACCTTAACTCGTGGTATTTAGTACTAATATAGAGTTAGGAGAGCTGAAAAGCAATGTAGAATGCCTTACATAAAGATTTTATTAAACATCCTAAAATTACTTATTAAAGAAAAAAAATTTAGAAAAAATACAGTTTTACAATTCTACTATACCCATGATTTTTTTTTAAGCTTCATTTATTTATTTTGAGAGAGAGAGTGTGGGGAGGAGCAAGGAGAGAGGGGTAGAGAGAATCCCAAGCAGGCTCTGTTCCGGGGCTTGACCTGGGGCTTGATCTCACGAACTGTGAGAACATGACCTGAGCCAAAATCAAGAGTTGAATACTCAACTGACTGAGGCACCCAGGCGCCCCTGAATTTTTTTGTATTTACCTTCTTTTCCAAGTTTTTTCATATCTATGATATTTGTTCATCTTCAATTCTTATGGATCATATTGAAAATATCACCAATTTAAAAATGAAGGCAATAGAGAAATATCAAACTATATATATATATATATATACACACACATATATATGTATATATATACACACATATATGTATATATATATATATACACACATGTATCTAGAGATGATACATGTGTGTGTGTGTATATATATATATATATATATATATATATAGTCAAAGAGCTCTAGAGACATAGAGACATCTTCCTGAATCTCAAAACATATTTTCAAACAGCGTATAATAAGCACATACTATGTGACAGAAAACAGTCTGGTATTGAGACAGATTTGTTAATAGTTACCAAAAAAAGAATATGTTTACCTTTCGCACCTAATTAACCTACCTGAAATTAATGTTTGACACTATGGTGTGAAGTGGCATATATTTTAATTTCCTTCCATATGAAAAACTGTTCCAAAGCCATTTATTAAATCACATGTCTCTCCCTCACTGACCTGCAGCGTGGGCTTTATCATATATGAAGCTGAAATTGAGACATGCTCTGTTATGCCCACTGCACTGTTTGACCGTCTCTGTGTTATTGGTGAGAGACAAGCACAATAGCGGTCTTACCTGCAGAAGGTGGGATGGTCCCAGGCACCTGGTTTCTGTGATGTAGGCAGCAAATCATCTGAAAGGCATTCCTGGAGGATGGGCCTGTTTCAGGGTCTGGATTCTGAAAGTGACCACATTCAGAACCAATCATAAATTACTCTCGGCGTCGTGCTTCCCTCCCATCATCCCCAAACCTCCATTAAAATTGTGCTGAGTTTTATAGACTTGCCTCATCTTTCACCAACAGAAATAAGACAAGATACAAAAAAGTAATGAGATGAAATCGTACAAGGCAGGGCAGCTGCTGGGAGACAAGTCTCCATAAATATTTTCCTGTTTCTCCAGTCAGGGCTTTCTGAGAAAAGAGTGTTGGTACCTATGTTAAAGGATGAATGAAAAGCAACTAAAATTAGAAACATCTGGAGAGACAGAGAGATTTATCTCCCGGGACCCATGTGTTTACACTGCAGAGTGGTGGAGACACCTTTCCCTCCTTTCCCCAGAGAGGATTTGTTTACATTCCAAAACAAAATCCCCTCTCCTTTACCTTCTCTCTCTGCCTCTCTCTCTCTCTTACTTTCTCTCCTTTCCTTGTTCCCCATGTCCCTCCAAGCCCCCTTCTGGGGCAGGGGAGGGGTGTGGTGGAGATGGGCAGATGTGCCAACAACTCTGATATAAACTCCAAGTTTCATAATTTGGAGGTTCGTCCCCCGTATGCAAAATCCCACAGGAGCAGGTACTGAGAGCGTTCACTGTGCCACCCCACAAAGAATTAGGGCTTGGGAACCCAATGCAAGCTGTTCTATAAGAAAGGTCTGTTCCTTGACCCTGAGATGTCATGTTTATGGGTAGAGACAGAGATGATAAACATGGACGTGGAGGAGACAGGCTGACTGAGATAGAGATAGAGATGTAAAACTATGGCAGGTGAACTTGTTAGCTCGTAAGTAGGTTCACATTTCAGACTCTTCACAGCTGCACACTTAACATCAGCTATAATCCGAGTAAAACTGTTCTAGAGATGATAGAAAGTGATCTTATGTGGACTAAACAGGCAGCATAGAGACCAGAAGTCTGGAGTTGGATGGTGCTGGGTCTGCAAAAGACACCCAGAGTAGATCTGCTCTCGCAGTTTCCAGTAGCTTTGTGGGGTGAGAAGATTGGTAATAGACTGAACTTTCTGTGATCAAGGGGTTTGGAAAGGAAGGCTGGATGGAGTATGACCCAAACTACCAATGCCACACTGAAGTATCTGGACTTTATTCTACAGGTAATAAATACTTTTAAGCAATGATCAGATGTGTGTTTGCATGTGTGTGTGTGTGTGTGTGTGTGTTTTAAAGATCACTCTGACAGTAATGCCTAGAATAAATAACAAGAGGTGACTAGCAATAGGAACTAAGAAATAGAGACCATTACGCTAGTCAGTCTAGGTTGACTGATGATGAAGTCTTACACCAAGATCTCTGGATTCTAGTCCTGTCTCTCTTAAATTGATGTTCAAATTAGAACTAGCTTCTCTGATGATTGAAAATGTATTTGTTCCCGTTTCCAGAATTAGGATTATAGCAAATATGCTTCTTGTGCTCATTCAGATTGAATATATAGTCAGTTCTCCACTACATATCCTCTTGCTACTCCGCTCCTTAAAACTAAATATATCTTTCCCTGGAAGGGTCTCCCTACTTCTGTTCCCTCAGAGAAGCCACGTATGTCTCACTTCCTCTGTTTTTCCCCTCCTTCTCTCATCCTGGAGCCCTAACAGAAGACGAAATGGGAACAACCAGAAGTATCTTTCTTCCTTTTGCCTTTGCTTCTTATTCTTCACCTCCAACTTCTCAGTTCCTTCTTGTCATTCGATCCTTGAAAACTCCCATTTGGAGTTGATACTTGCCACTGACGATGTCCTCGGCTAAACCCAAGGAAAGAATATTTGAGGCTCCAGAGACCCCAACTCCCATTGTCTGGGGTCCTAGCTCCTGCTGCTGTTGACTTTGCATTCTCTTTCTCTCGCAAGTTCTGTATGATTTGAATCCATGCCTTCAGCGTGTCCTGACTCTTCATCTCTTGGTGCCTGTTGGAGTCCCTGTGGATCCTAGGTCCATTCATTAATTTTTCCTCTCTCCACTGCTGATATCCATGTTGTCTTTATCTCAGGAAGTCCTTGACCCTTGGAGAGAAGCTTAACTTAACAATAATCATTACACTTACCATAATCCTGCATATTAGCATAAAAAAAGGTATGGTCTCTGTTGTGTAGATGGAAAAACTAAGTCACAGAGACATGATGTGACTTACTTCAAAGCCACATAGTTAATGGGTGTCGGTGCTGGGACAAACAGCCTGGCTCTCTTACTCATCATGTGCTACTCTTTCTAGGATGACATCCTAACCAGCTAGAAACATTTGTTTTTTCAAATCAAAGGCTTCCATTCATACTCAAGGAATTAATTGAAGCTTTCCATAATACTCACACACAAAAAAGGTGTGTGTGTGTGGGAAGCTTAGAATAGCCTAGAATGCCATGATTCAGATTGCCTTTCTCATAAAAGAGAAAAAAAATCAGGCATAAACCTTGGTCAGAACATTTGGGCCATATTTCAGACACAAACCAGAGAATTTATAGTTATTTAGAGTTCAAGATAAAGCCTTTCAGAATAATTTCCAACTGTCCAGATAATAGAGGGAAAGTGTTTAATGATTTTATTAGTATAATCAAAATAACTCAGTTTCCATCCTATTATATAAGAACTGAGGAAAATGAAATCTAAAGAGTATTTTAGTTACCTCATTGTATGCTTATACTATTTAGTTTTAGAAATATAGGTTCTTGAATCAATAGCCTAAGAGATAGGTAGGGCCACTGGGGTGTCTCAGTTGGTTAAGTGTCCAACTCTTGATCTCAGCTCAGGTCTTGATCTCAGGATCCTGAGTTCCAGTCCCATGTTGGGCTATGCGCTAGGTGTGAAGCCTACTTAAAAGAGAGACAGGGAGAGAGAGAGAGAGAGAGGTAAATCCCTAAGAGATAACATGATGCTTTTTCCAAAGATATTGAAATATTACTGAAATTCGAAGAACCAGTTCTTAGTTTCGTTGATCTTTTCTATCGTTTCTTTTTTTCTTTTAGTCTTTATTTCATTTATTTCTGCTCTGATCCTTGTTATTTCCTTCCTTCTACTAACTTGGGGTTTTGTTGGTTCTTCTTTCAGTTCCTTTAAGATTTGAGACTGTAAGGTTACATTGTTTATTTGAGGCTGTAAACTTCCCTGTTGAACCACTTTTGCTTCATCCCAAAGATTTTGGACCATTGTTTTCCATTTTCATTTGCCTCACAGTATTTTTAATTTCCTCTTTGATTTCTTCATTGACCCATTGGTTGTTTAGTAGCATGTTCGTTGTGGCTAGCTGCAATGACCATTGTTGATACTGTTTGTTGTGGGCGCACTGGTGGGCAGGGGTTGGCCCCCTGGCTCAGCTGGCTAAGATGCCTGGCCATAGCAGCTGTGGACACACTAGTAGGTGTGTACACCTGATGCAGCTGGATGAGAGGTCTGGTTGCAACTGCTGCAGGTGTGCTGGCGGGCAGGGCAACCTTCCCAACGCCCTGGGACAGGAGTCACTTTGTGGGATGCCAGTCCAGGTCAAGGCTGCCCGCTGGGCATGGTGGGGCAGGAGCTGTTTTGGGGAGGACAGGTGTGTTGGATGAGGTGATTCTACAGAGCTCCACCAGGGCAGGGCAAGCAGCGCTAGCAAGGTACATGGAAGAGTGTGAGAACTATCCAGCCAGTTTGGCTGAAGGAGGGCAATAAAAATGGCACCCACCAATGCTTCCAATCTTGGAGAACACTCCTATAGATCCCTGCCCCTCTGGCACATGCTCTAAAATTAGACAATTTTGCTCTTTCACATATAGCCCAGGTGATTTTCAAATTGCTGATCCGTGCCAGGTCTCGGATTGAGTGATAATAGTGCATTGGCCCTTTCAGAGTGGAGTCTTGGTTTCCTATAGACCTCCAGCTCTCCCAGAGGTGAGCCCTACTGATTTTCAAGGCCAGACCTTATAGGAGCTCATCTTCCTGGTGCAGGTCCCCAGGGCTGGGTATGCTTTGATTTCCTCACTCCCCGGGAAGGCCCTCCATGCCTGTAATATCTCTCCCTCTTGCGAGTTGCCATGTGGAGGTTTTTGTTCCTGGTTGCATCTCTGTCCCTCCTACCCTTCTTGATATGACTTTTTCTTTGGAAAAAGCCATTCTGTAAGTCTTCAGGTCATCTTTAGAGTGGATTGCATTATATGTAGTTGTAGCATCAGTGTGTCTGTGGGAGGAGGTGGGCTCAGGATCCTCCCACTTTGCTATCTTCTGGAAAAATCTCTGTTTGGTTTTGGTTAATGGTTTCTATTCCTTTGTTGAACTTCTGGTTTTGTTCATGCATTGTTTTTTAAATTCTGTTAAATGGTTTCTCTGTGTGTCCTTATAGTTTGTTGAACTTCTTTACAAGGATTATTCTGAATACTTCGTCAGACAGTTCATAGATCTCCATTTTTTTTTTTTAGCATCAGTATTTGGAGGTTTAGTAGTTTACTTTGGTGGTGTCATGTCTACCTAATTCTTTGTGATCCTTATATCCTTGCATTGGTATCTGCACATTCATGTAAGTTGTCTCCTCTTCCAGACTTTACAGGCCCACATTGTCAGGAAAGCCCTTCATTAGTCAGTTCAGCTTGGGGTACTGGGTGGGTTAACTGTTAGAGCCCATGGGCAGACAGGGCTTGCTATCAGGGTCTCTATTTGGGTGAGGCCACTGCCTATGCTCTGCACTTGGGGAGGGGAGGGAGCACGCCCCTCTGGCTGAGCCCCATAGTTAAGTGAGCCTGCTGGCTGGTCTCTTTGTTGAAGCAAGACTACAAGATGAGCTCCCTGGTTGAGAGTGACTTCTGGTTGTGCTCCACACTCAAGTGAGGTCTCTGACTGGGCTCTGCAATCACCTGTGGTCAGGTGGAGCATGAAGCTGTGTTCTCTGGCAGGGTGGTACCACTGGTTGAATTCTGCAATTGGGCAGGGCTGCAGGCTGGGCTCCACAGTTGCTCCTAAACTGGTGGGGCCTCAATTGGATGGTGCTGCTTGCTGGACTTCTAGTTCAAGTGGGATGTGAGCAGGCCTTCCTCATGGACAGGGTACAGTCTGTGTTCTGTGATTGGGTGGGGCTCATAGGCTGTGTCCCAAAGTTTGTCACAGCCACAGGTTGGGCCTTGCACACAGGTAGACTACTGGCTACTGGCTACTGGCTGTGCTGTTCTGTTGGTTAAGGTTGCTGGCCAGGTACTGTGATTAGGCAGGGCCTCTAGCTATATTTCACAGTTGGATGACACTGGAGGCTGTGCTCCATACTTGGGAGGGTCACTGTCCAGGTTCCCTGGTCAGATGGGGCAGCAGGCGATGCTTCATAATTGGGTGAGGTCACTGGCTGGGCTCCCTACCTGGGCAAGGCCACAGGCTGTGTTCAGCAATTGGGTAGACCTGTAGGCTGAGCTTCAAGGCTTCCCAGGGTCAATGTTGATGCTCTCTGATTGTACAGAGCCAAACGTTATTCTCAACAGTTAGGCAAGATTGTTGGCTTGGCTCCTTGCCCAAGTGGGAATGTATGATGGGTTCTTGGGCTACCTGGATTCCTTGACCAGGGTCCCTGGTTGGAAAGGACTGGAAGCTGTGCTCTGCAGTTGGGTGGATTTGTGAACTGGTTTCCCTGCCCAAGTGCAACCATAGAATAGACTCTGTGGTGGTAGGGCTCATTGGCTAGGCACTCAAATCAGGTAGAACTGCCAACCAAGCTCCCTGGCCAAATGGGTCCACTGCCTTGATCTGCCCATCTGGCCAGAATGGGGTCCTACTGGCTGAGATATATGCACAGGCACTGCTGCAAGCAGGAATGTGGTCCACTGAGATCTGAACCCTGGTTGCTATAAGCCCCATTTTCTTCATCTCTATCTGATCCTTAGTGGTCAAACCCTGAAGATTCCCCCAGTCATCCCCATGAAGTGAGACCTGAGTGGGCCTCCTGGGCAGTGTCCTGCAATGCCTGGGAATCTGGGTGTCCACATTGAGCTCTGTTTTCCCACTGAAGAAATTGCAGGCCTTGGGGGAGGGGGGGCTCTTGGTGCAGTGCTGTGCCAGCCTGGGGGAGGGGCAATGTAGTTAAAGAGAAACTGTTCCTCCTACCTTTCTAAATCAGTCCTTCTTGTTGTCTGTCATCTGAGTGAGTGCTTCAGCCACACCCCTGGGTTCTGGGATTTTCACAATGTTGTCTTGTCTATGGAGAGTTGTTAGTTGGTCTTCTTGGGAGTGTCTTTGGAACATTTTAAACTCAAGAGTGTAACTGAGTTTTAATGTTTGTTCTCAATCCCCCACCATTCACCGAATCCTTATGCAATGTCAGGAAATTGAAGGTTTACCTGATTTTTCATCGATGGTGGTTTCCATATTTATTGTCTTTCTTTCTGCTATAATTGATGGCACCATCAAGTCCCTGATGATACTGCTTCTCAGAGCAAGCTAGAAAGGTGCCCTCCCAGCATTTGTCTTCACAGAGCGCCAGCCTGGCCACAGGGGTCAATCTTCCAGCATCCAGGAGTCATTGCCATCAGCAGCCCACTACCTCCTGAGGAGCTATGCAAATCTTTGTCCACAGAATCTATTCCCTATCAACTTAACCTGGTTTGGTGAATCTCTCCTCTGGCCACTCTCTTCTTTCCAAGTATCAGCCTCTCTCCCCTCATCAACTCTCTTCTGGGCAACTTCACTCCATCTCCTGTTGAGCCTGACTTCCCCAACAAAAGCTATATGGCTGAAGCTGAAATGATGTGCAAAAGGAAAGAGATAAATCATTCTCAAAACATACTGTGCATTAGAATCACTTCAAGTATCTTTTAGCAAGTATGTCTTAGTTTTGAGTGGATCCCAGAAATTTGCAAGAAGTGGAAACAGGTGGTTCCCGGCCCACACTTGGAGAAACATGGGCCTAGGTCCTACAAATACAAATGCTTGGCTGACCCTGCAAGACGGACAAGAATGCAAAAATGCCTCTCAGCCTTTCATGATGAATCTACAACAGGCTTTCAGTCTGGATAATAAGACAGTTGATTTCTCAAATCAGGTTATCTTGTTTCATATGGTTTGTAATTTTTTTCTAAGATATAAGGATTCTGGGAGTCAGGACAAGAAACTGTTCCTCTAAACTGAGATCAAGTCATTTAATGCTCAAGAAGAAAACAAGGTATGAACATGATAAATACTGGAATATTTTACATGTTTATATGAATTACATATACATATTTTCAGATTTTGCTATTCCAACTGTTTCCATCACTAGCTTATTTTGTAAGCCTATACATTAGATATACACATCTATTTATGCCTTATAAAAAAACCAAAAAGTAATTTTACTTTTCTCATAGAGAAATGTTTCTTATTTGGCTTTCACCTCATAGTATATATCCAGTCTTATGTAACCATTCCTATCTAAGAAAAGGAATATATGAAGAGTACCATGCATAGTAATGAAGCAAATTTCAAGTGAATATTGCAACTTTCAAGGTGAATATTTCTTTTCTCTTTTTTCTCTCTCCCAATAAGTACTCTAAGATATCCATTAGCTGCTCCTCAGAAAAAAAAATTTACTTTTTTGAAATATGGAAGGCTGAAAGCTAGAAAATGTAAAATAATAATGATAAAAAATGTAAACAGTTGCCTCTTACAGAGTAAGATGCATCCAATGCTTTCATTGTTTTTCTATCACCACCATACATAAGACCTACGTAGAGCCTCATAGAGAGGATATGCCCATAATTCTGGTTTAGATAATTTCTCCCTTTGAACACCTATCCCAAGAACTTTTGTGTTATTATGCCATTTACAGAAATGAGGACAAAATCACTGTGCATTCGAGGCAAAATACAATCGCACATACAATTGGTTTCGGATCATTTTATTCCGTTGTGGTATACTACATTCTTCTTCCTATTTACCAGATAAGAATTCAGTGTATACTTGCCTTAATAACTATCACATTTAAGATGCCTCCCCAAACTGGGACAGGAGAGTACTTTGAGTCCTTTAGTTAACACTGGGAGAAAAATCTGAGGAGACTAAGAGGTAAAGAGTGGCCCAAAGTCTTTATGCTCCTTTCGGTTCCTACCACGTGCAGTACAGGTAGTGCCCCGATCATTAAAACCCACACAGCTTCTGCCCTCCGTTGAGAGGAGGATCAGGTCAACTATTTGAGGCGTCTTAGAATCCACAGCAGGATGCTCTCCGAATAGTGGGTTCAGACAACAGAAGCAACGACGGCCTTGTGCGGTAAAGCCAGGGTGACCACCGTACAGAGTACGAGTGTATTATTATCTTCACTGAAAAAAAGTATGGCCCTTTGGGATAGTCCAGGTTTCAGATGTTCCACTGTACTTCACGTCACGTTAGGACACTGATGGGCAAATTTTATCTTATTTTTCCAAAAAAGTATAAAAAGAAAATAAGGATTGTCTCCAAACGAAGAGAACGTTGAACAACAGATTATCGGATGGTATGTGGTCTCCTTCCTTTTATGCCTTTTCGAATAACAATATGCTATAGTCACCACCCACTTGTTCATTGGTTTCTCATAAGAGGAAAAATGGATCTTAGGTCCCAGGTAGGGACCCAAGTAGGAGGTTTTCACGACAGTATCATATAACTACCCTCAAACAAGAGGAGAGAAAGACCCCTTAAAACGTAGAACAGAATAGGAAAGTTGAAAAAGGATTTGTTGAATGCTATATTTCTGAAGATGTGGTGTGAAGTCAATTTTGTTGCTGAAAATGTATTTTTTATTGCCTTATAGTTTCAGGCATGCTTTAGCTCCATTGCTGAATTATTTTCTTAGCAATGGCACTAAATGTGTAGATTTCAGGCTTGCTGTTTTCCCTGTCCTTGTTTTTGCAAAGTGGTTAATGACTTGTTAGCCAAGACTTACATGCATCAAGGGAAGCAATTAATAATTCTGCAAAATGATGTCACTCTTTTTGTAATGGGAGCCCTCACAGGTTACACAACTGTTTAGCAAATCTATATTTTCTTAATCAACATTAATATGACTAAAGAGAAATGTAATTTATATTTTATTCAGTTTAGATACCATTACCTAAAATTATAGTTCAACTATTCTATTCGGATTAGTTAATTATGTTCAAAAACTCTAGAGAGCTATCAATGCTTAGCCTCTAATGTGTGGAAGGCAATTCCTGTGATCAGCTCATTATGGATCCATTTAATTTCTCTTGGGATCTTATATATAAAACATAAGCTGCTTTTGTATCTTCTTAATTTTATCCTATTATTAAAAAACAATTAAACCATTTCTCCTATGTGGAATCCATTAGTGTTTTCGGTGTGTGTGTGTGTGTGTGTGTGTGTGTTTAAGCGAGAGCTAGAGAGAAGCAGAAAATATGTGCATTATAAAAACTTCAGAATGGAACATTCACTTTTGGACTGAGGGCAAAAAAGTGATGTTTGGAACATCGACAATAAGACTTTAAGCAGCTTTTGTCTTATTTGATTTTGCTCTTATAGTTTTCAACTTTTCATGAGAACACAGGCAGTAATTTCCTTAACATCAGCTGTAGCAACATTTGTCTAGATATGTCTTCTAAGGCAAGAGAAACAAAAACAAAAACAAGCTATTGGGACTACATCAAAATAAGAATATTTTGCACAGTGGAGGAAAACATCAGCAAAACAAAAAGGCAATTTGCAAATGATATATTAGATAAAGGGTTAATATCCAAAATGTGTAAACAAAAATGCAATGGGAGAAGATATTTGCAAATAATGTATTTGATAAGGGGTTAATATCCAAAATGTATAAAGAATTTATACAACTCAATACCAAAAAAAATCTGATTAAAAAAATGGGACTAGGACCTAACTAGACATTTTTCCAAAGAAGACCTACAGATGGTCAACAGACACATGAAAAAAATGCTCAACATCACTACTCATCAGGAAAATGCAAATCAAAACCACATTGAGATATCACCTTACACTTTTCAGAATGGCTAAATTCAAAAGGACAAGAAATAACAAGTGTTGATAAGGATGTGGAGAAAAAGGAACCCTTGTGCACTGTTGGTGGGAATGTAAACTGGTACAGCCACTGTGGAAAACAGTATGAAGTTTCCTCAAAAAAAGTAAAAATGCATATCCCATATAATTCAATAATTCCACTACTGGGCATTTACCCAAAGAAAACAAAAACAGTAATTCAGAAAGATATATGCACCCCTATGTTTAGTGCAGCATTATTTACAATAGCCAAGATACACACACACACACACACACACACACACACACACACACACAGGAATTTTTACCACCTTAAAAGGATGAGATCTTGCCATTTGTGACAACATCGATGGACCTAGAGGGTATTATGCTAAGTGAAATAAGTCAGACCGAGAAAGACAAATACTATATGATTTCCCTCATATAAGGAATCCAAAATAAAACAAATGAAGAAACAAACAAACCAAAAGCAGAATCAGAGAACAAGCTGGTGGTCAGAGGGAAAGGGGGTGGGAAGATAAGCAAAATGGGTGAAGAGGAGGGAGAGTTACAGGCCTCCAGTTATGGAATGAATAAGTCACAGGAATAAAAGGTACAGCATAAGGAACATAGTCAATGATACTGTAATAGCGTTGCATGGTGACAGATGGTAGCTATACTTGTGGTGGGCACAGCATAACACATGAAGAAGTTGAATCACTATGTTGACTATGTTGTACTCCTGAAACGAATGTAATATTGTGTGTCAACTACACTCAGATTAAAAAAAAAAAAACTCTTTTAAAAGACTTCAACTTTTCTACTGTTAAATGCAATTTTTAAGAGCTTATTCAAAGAAAGTTGGGGTGGGGTGCCTGGGTGGCTTGGTCGGTTAAGCGTCCGACTTCGGCTCAGGTCATGATCTCACGGTCCGTGAGTTCAAGCCCCGCGTTGGGCTCTGTGCTGACAGCTCAGAGCCTGAGACCTGTTTCAGATTCTGTGTCTCCCTCTCTCTCTGCCCTTCCCCTGTTCATGCTCTGTCTCTCTCTCTCTCAAAAAATAAATAAACGTTAAAAAAAATTAAAAAAAAAAAAAAACAAAGAAAGTTGGGGAATGTGAAAGATCCAATGAGGCAATAGCACATGAATATTATACAGTATTATTTCAAAGTGTACAAAAATGTTTTTGGTTTTTTAGCCTTAAGATCACATCAGAGTATATACTGTTGTCTTTGAAAACTTAAGTGAAGAAAAAAGCTTAAACGTATCATACCAAAAAGCAAT
This sequence comes from Lynx rufus, assembly GCF_022079265.1. NCBI lineage: Eukaryota > Metazoa > Chordata > Mammalia > Carnivora > Felidae > Lynx > Lynx rufus. Next base: position 34,940,911 of record NW_025814829.1, on the reverse strand, counting down.
TTGTATTCACTCTGTCATTGTTTTTATTGTTTTTTTTTTTGGCTTGGTTTTATTGCAAGACCATGGTATTATGATGTCAATTTTTCATCTGTGAAAAAAATTCACATCATTCATCAATAATATTTTATATTATAATAAAAGTATTTGAGAATAATGTCCAGAGGAATCACAGATAGAAAGACTATATTTTATCTTTTAAGAATGATTGTGTTTTATACAGAAAAAAATCAGAGCATAATGTCCCAATTAAATAACCTATTTTTATTGACTTAAAAAATTATGAGCAAATATTATTTTAAGCCAATGAACTTTGGAGTGGGTACCCATTATTTGACTTATTATTCTTATTCTTTAAAAGGTACATATATGCTTACACATCCTTATAGAAGTATATTTCATATTTTAAAAAGTAAAGATAAAAATATTAAAAAAAACAAACAGCAAAATCAATGGCATGTATTGGAGAGATGCATATGGAATAAACAGAATGGAAAGAAAAGGCATCCCCAAAGAGCTGGAAACAATGTTCAATCTACCAGTAAAGAAATACAACCAAAGATATATGGCTGAGCAGAAAAAGTTGATGTCTGGAAGTAAATAAAAAGAATTACCCTTGTCTCTGAAATATTTGTGAATAGCCCCCAGCTGGAGAATTACAGGCTTCTGAGAAAGTAATACAGACCAGTTAAAACACCTTCAGAAACTTTTGATATTGCCTGAAGATTCTAGGCAGGTAAAAGCAGAATATTCCAGAAGATCACACTATGAGCACCAGGATAGTTAAAATGGAAACTGAAAGGAAGCTAAAGCGAAAAGACTCGCTATATATTGATCTATTTTATATAGAAGTTAGGTAAAGGAATAATTTATTACCAGCTGGAATTTTGATCTCAAATCTCAGTGCAGGATCCTGATAAACTAGACTCACCCATCGGGTGCATTATTTTTGCTGAGGCTTACATGAGCCCAACTACCTAAAGCAATGGCAGGCGAAATGGGTTTAGTGTCTTTCATAAGCTCACAACTGCCTCTTGGACTTCTGGTGAAGAAAGCTCTGTCCAGAGCAAACATACCATCAATAGCAGAATAGTTTGCAGAGATAGCTCTCAGCCCACGGGTGGGAGAGCCCCTCCTTTGAGTGGCTTGCTCCAGTAACACAGAGCATTAAAAGAGTCATAAAAATGCAAAGAAGAAGCCAAAGTATAAGATTTTGGGTGTTTCTCTGGAAAGGTGGCATCTTATATTCCAGTCCCATTAGGCTGTGTGCTATGAGAAGAACAAAGGTAACAAAGGCAGAGCATCCACCCTTCGGGAGTCTGTGTGATTGAGAACACTGATCAAACTCTAATAATGTCTACAAGAGAGGATGAAGGTAGTAATCACAGGAGGTGGAGATCACGCCACAGGAAACCTGGTGTGGAGTGGACATTCATTCCTGTTTGTTGGATTTACACCATTGTCCAGGCATAATTATTAATGTAGCACTCCTTCTCATTCGGAAAAGGATCTCTGTTTTGACAGTAAGTTATATAGTCATCCTACTTAGAAGGAAACTCTTTTGAGGGAAGTTCAGGGCAAGGAGGCCGAAAAGAAACACCTGTTTGTGTTCATGGTCTCTTGCCTTCATCCATTTCTGATAAGTGCCTCTCTTCCAGGACATGATACCCTCTCCCTGGCTCCTCCCCAGTGTCTTCTCATTTGCTTCCTTTCCCCCGTTTCTCCAACAATAGAAATCACATCATCACTGTCTTCATTCCAAATGGATGGAAGTCTCTAAACATTTTTGGTAGAGTGATTCAATGGGTCATAAGAATTACAGCAATCACCGAATTACAGTGTTCAAACTGGGGGTGGGTGGCGAGAGGGGAAGAAAGATGGAACTGTGAGGTAAAATAAAATGTGAAAATTCCTGCTTTGCTTATACCTTGATTTTTATTGTAGTCCTTTTTTTTCTTATAAAATATCTGCTGCAATGTCAATAGACGTTATTTTCAATTGTATCAGACATTCACATTTTTCCTCATGGAATGTAATAAAGCATATCTTTAATCCAGTGATTTTCATTTCATTTGCTCATGTTTATTTTCATTTTTTCCACGTGGGCTGGGGTGCTTTCAGCAGCTGGATGGGATTTTTTCATTCTTTGATAATTTAGAGATTATCTGATTGTCCATTTACAAAATTTATGTACTTGCGACTGAAGACTGATAAATTCAATCATCATTTAGAGAATTGGAAATACCTAAAGTGCATAAAAATAATCCCTTAGGTTACAACTTTCCTTCCTTAATTTTTATTCTTATGTGATTTTTCTCACTAGGCTCCTAAAACTCCTGTTTGTGTTTTTTTTAAAGGTGAGAATTCTACCATCTGGCTCTACAATGATCATTTTTTCCCCTAAAATAAAGAGTACAGAATGCTTATTTTCTAACTTAAAATTTCAGTCTTATTAACGTAGGTGATATTTTACCATTCAAGCAGAGGCCAATCATTTGGGAGAGATATTCTTGAAGGGAGAAAGTGTCAGGTTATAAGCTGGATATGAGCTATTGATTCATTCAACAAACATTTTTTTAATTTTTTAATTTTGTTTTTAAGGTTTATTCTTTGCTCAGAGACAAAGAGACAGAGTGTGTGGGGAGGGGGGGAGGGGCAGAGAGAGGGGGACACAGAATCCGAAGACTCCAGGCTCTGAGCTGTCAGCACGGAGACCAACGCAGGGCTCAAACTCACAGACCGTGAGATCATGAGCTGAGCTGAAGTCCGAAGCTTAACCAACTGAGCCACCCAGGCACCCCTCAACAAACATTTATGTATTGAATACGGTGAGCTATAATAGATGATGAGGCTAGTTTCATTGCTGCCAAAAAGAAGGAAAACCAACGGTATTGGAATGCCCCCAATAACTCCCTGTTACTCATCTTTCCTCCCTAAAGGATTTTAGATCAACCACCCTACGCTCATCAATAGCAGAATAGTTTGGGTAGTAGCAGAACAGAAAGCAAAATGTCAATTTATTATCAATACTCTTTCATCAAACGCTTAATTTGGAGACCCAATTGGGACACTTTATTTTCCATTACTACCATTATCTCTAATCTAAATTTGGGGTCTGGTGTGTATTAGTTGCCTTCAGAGAAAGAGAGATGATCAGGCCACAGGATGGCCTTGAATCCATCTAACTACTTCTTTGCAATGAACAAAAGAAAAGAAAATGAAAAACATTCACCTTATGGCCTTGACTTTCCTAAGAAAGAGACAGGAAGAAAATACATATAGACGACGTAGATGCAGATGTAATACAGATTGAGACGTAGGTGTAGGTGTAGATGTGCATATAGACATATGAATAACATAGGATATGAGTTCAGTGCTGGGTTTTAATGTCCTTTAATCCAATCATGTAATAACATGTGGCTCTAACCAATTGATTTACTAATTCTTCTTCCATTTTTGAAGGAAGATGAACTTAAACTACAGAATTTCTCTCCTAAAGAGGTACCAGGCCATATGCCAGTGATATAAAGAACAGTATTACAACCCTCAAACAGCTCATCCTTATGAAGAGAACGGCAAATGAATCAACTATCAGGCTCCTTCCAAGGCTAAAACTAAACTATGTGAGTCTACTACATATGCATTAATTTAATCAATAGGTCAGGAACTAGTTTTAAAATTGTGATCCATGTAATCACAGGGCTCTATAAGACAACTCTGGAAATTCACTAAAGTTAAATGTCCTGTTTCACTCATTTTATTCTCATAGTTTCAGAGCCCATCTAATTCCTAGGCAAGGATAGATTGAGCATACCGATCAGTGAAAAGCAGCACATAAAGAAACCATGGCTTTTTTTGAAAAATGGAAATCATTAGATTTTCATGCATTCATTTAATAAGTATTGATTGAGCACCTAATGTATGCAGGTTCTGGGGATGTAGTAGTGAACAAGAAAGCCAAGAACCTTCCCTCAGGGAACTCAATTATATAGCACACACACATACACACAGAGTATGCATAAGTTACACAATTATTGTTTTGAAACAACTGTGGATCTCTTCTAAGTTTTTTAGAGTTGAATAAATTTATGCCATAAATTAAAAAGCACTAGGAAGAAAGACTGCTTTAAAAATCAGATAAGGGATTCCAGAGCAAAACATAAATTGCACACATCATTATTCTCTTCAATAGCATGAATACGTGGCCTTCCACTACACAACTACAGATGTCACTCATCAGTCAACACACTTTTCTAGCTGAGCCCAGATGTAACTTCAGAATGGTTCTCATGGCCTTCGAGGTAGCCATTACTAATTGGTGTGATAGTCACTCAGCGTGAAACCGTTGTCCTCACTGATGAAGAGCATCCACCATGAAGCATTTAGTGAGTACCTACTGTGTACCTCCAATTGCTGCTAAGTGCTAAAAGGACAAAATAGGACTAGAAGACATGGACACAGACTGGAAGTCTTGCACACATAGTTATTGAACAAGACTTTCACTGATGTGGAGAGAACATAGGAGTTGAAGTCGATGTACTTTTTCTAGTCTGAACACTTACTAGCTGTGTTAACTCATGTTTGTTTCTTCCCTTTCTGTGTCTCAACTTCCTCGTCAATAGAATGAGAAAATAATGCCTATTCTTCCTACTTCTCTGAGTTATTGTAAAGATAAAATGAGATGCTATATAAGAAAGCACTTCTAAAAACATAAAAGAGGGGTGCCTGGGTGGCTCAGTCAGTTAAGCGTCCGACTTCGGCTCAGGTCATGATCTCACAGTTTGTGAGTTCAAACCCCGTGTTGGGCTCTGTGCTGACAGCTCAGAGCCTGGAGCCTGCTTCGGATTCTGTGTCTCTTTCTCTCTCTGCCCCTCCCCAACTTGTGCTCTGTCTCTCTATGTCTCTCAAAAAATAAATAAACGTAAAAAAAAATTTTAAAAAAAGACCCACAGGGTATTATTATATTGCTTAATGAAAGTGCTAAATCTTGACACCAAAGACTAAAACTGAAACAGTAAGTAATACAGTATCAAATCAAAAAATGTATGAAAGAGAGATTGAGGTACACCAAACGATAAAACTTTGATGGGCCATTGGGGCACCTGGCTGGCTCCCTCGGTAGAGCATGCAACTCTTGATCTCGGGGTTGTAAGTTGAAGCCCTATATTGGGTGCAGAGATTACTTAAAAATAAAAAAACTTTTTAAAAAGAAAATTGTCAGCAGGAAAAGCAAAAACATTACAAAACAAAACAAAAAACAAAAAATCAAACAAAACTTTGACGGACCAAAACACCATGTACAAAATAAAAGACAAAGGATGGAGGGGGTGGGGAGGATAGTTACAATCTATGACAACCAAAGATTGGTATCTTTACTGTGTAAAATTCTCATAGATATGCAAACAAACTAAAGAAGTAAATGTCACAAGGAAATGAGGACAAAGTCTATAAATTAACAAAGGAATAACTTCTAATTTGCCAGGCTCAAATGAAAAATCGTATTTAACCAAAGATATGGAAATGGTATTTTTTCACTGAGTAAAATGGACAGAAATCATAAAACACGATGCTGGAAAGTATTGGAGGAAATGGGCACTTTTATATTCTACCAATAAGACCAATAAGAATATATATATATACTGGCTCAGTGTGCAGAAGACAATTTGTCACTTGACATCAAAATTTTTAATGTATGTAGTATCCTTTTATATGACTGATTCTAATGGAAGAAAATGAAATCATTGAAATATCCACCAATTGGAGATTTGCTAAGTAAGTGATGATTTTCCTACCAATGTAATAGCATTAATGCAAAAAATATCGATCTCTACTTATTAGTCCCTATGTTTAAATGTCTGTTGCATACTATGGCCTTGCCATTCTGTCATGTTTCTATATTTGTCTTTTTTTTTTTAAAGTTTGTGTGTGTATTGGGGCACCTAAGTGGCTCAGTCGGTTGAGCGTCAGACTTCAGCTCAGGTCATGATCTCACAGCTTGTGAGTTAGAGCCCCAAGTCAGGCTCTGTGCTGACAGCGCAGAGCCTGGAGCCTGCTTCGGAATCTGTGTCTCCCTCTCTCTCTGCCCCTAACCCACTTGCATTCTGTCTCTGTACCTCTCAAAAATAAATAAACATTAAAAAAAAAGTTTGTGTGTGTATGTGTATGTGTGTTTTCATGTACATGCACAGAAAAAAAAAAGCCTTGATATAAAAACATCAACATTTTAATGGTGATTATCTCTTCTATGGTAGAAGTGGTACAAGTTTCCTTTTCATATGTTTTCACATCATGTGAATTATTACTTAGTGTTTACAAGAAGAATGTGATAGAAAAGGAAGTCTTGTGGTATCTCACAGTCTCCAGTTTTTTAACACTAACGAGTCATGGATGGCTCTGAAATTCCGTGACACATGTATCCAACTGTCTTACTGACCTATCCACTTTTTTGCCTAAGAAACGTCTCATATTAAAATACCCAAAACCAAATTTTTAATCTCACAGTGCTATTTCAGCAAATGATCCCACCATTCACTCAGTCTCTTAGGCCAAGAATATTGGAGACATGTCTGACTTCCCTTTCTCCTGCACTTCGTGTTCAATCCAAAAGCAAATTCTGATGGCTGTGCCACTAAGACACTCACGCATTGGACGCATAGAGTGGCTGCAGAGATTTCCCACCACTGCAGCCCCACCCTCCCAATCCAAGCCACCATATCTCCTACCTGAATCCTTATGCTATCTCCCTGCTTGCTGTCTCCCTGCTTCTACTCCTCCTCTCCCCCTCCCTGGTATATTGGCCAAGCAACACCTAGAGAAATCCTTTTAAAGCCTGCATCTTATTTCTTCCTGCCCTTACTCAAAATCACCTAAGGGTGATCTCCCATCACATTTAAAGTAAGGTGTAAAGTGCTTAGCCGTGGACTACAAGGCCTGACATAATTTAGTCCCTAGATACCTCTGCAAAATCATGTACCAGTCTTCGCTCACTTATTCGCTTCCAGCCACTCTGATTTCTCTACTATTCCTTCAACATTATCAGGTGAGCTTTCACACCTCAGGTACATTTGCATTTGCTCTCCCCATTGCCTGGGTTATTGCATGGCTTGTTCCTTCACTTCCTTTAGGTCTCAGCTCAAATTTCTCCTCGTCAAAGATGTATTCTCTGACCAACCTGCCTGTAATAACAGCTTCCTCCATCACCCCTGATTCTCTATCCATTTACTTGATACGGTTTTCTGCAAAGTATATTTCACTACATGACACTATGGTATGTTTGTCTGAGTGTTGTTAACTGTTTGAAACCAGTTGCCTCTTCATGTGAGCTCTATGATTTTCTATGGTCATTGCTGTACCACCAGGGCCTAGAACAGTGCCTGGGACCCACTGATACTCACAAAAAGTCTTTTGAATTAAAAAATGATAAATAAATAAGTGTTTATGTCACACATTCTGTTCCACATGTCTGTAAACTTTCCTGCAACCTTTTGTAGAGAGGTTTCCATTTAATGCAATTTAAATTTTTCTTGACTAATATACAGAAGTATGATGACCATAAAACACTAGGCAATGTTGTCATGATGTCCAAATTAAAATTTTCTCTTTAATCGAGTAATCAAGTCCTGTATCTTCTGCATACACACAGATATTTTTGCTGTGTTTCCAAAAAACTTCCACATGACCAAATTATATCTAAATGAAAAATTGATGGCATTAAAAATTCTATTTTATCTACACAGGTTTTTCCATGGAATATTAAAATCTATAGATAAGCCTGCAATGTAGTTTAATTTTCCATTAGCTCAGAAGGAGTTTTGTAGATCATCCATTGACTAAAAATAAAATATTGTTATAGTTTTACCAAAGAACTTTTCCATTGCCATATTCTTTTTAAAAAGGCAGATATTTGCATATACTAATAAAATATAGTTCTGTATTTTCATATCTATATGTTTAGGAAATGCATACATTGTACTCTATTTTTGTAGTTCATATCAAAAGAATTAAAATGTTTCATGTCACACAATTAAGATTATTGCACTATTCCAATTATTTCCTGATAGCATAATAAGATTGGCTAATGAAATAGTTGTATTTCCACTTCATGATATAATATTTCACTAACTGAAAATGAGCATTGCAGTACATGGACACACGTTACCTCTGAAATAAGTTGAGAATACCTGAAATTATCTAACAATAATTTGTCAGAAGGAATATTTTAAGTCAGATAACATTTAGCACTTGCTATGTGCCTAGCATGCTACCAAACATGTTCTCATACAATACCTTCTTTAACCACTGAAAACCCACACATAATATCTATTATTCCGATTTTACACATACTGAATTGAGGCCTAGAGTTTCTGACCTAAGTCATCCTTCTTGTGAATTTATGAATTATGTACCTACTGATAGAGCCAAGGTCTCATTAGTATCCTTAAGTTCATCTCTAGCCTGTATTCAAGATGGAGTGCGGGGGAAAATGATAACTTCTATTTGTATTTATCTTAATAGTTTATCCTATTCTTGTTTTTGTGTTTTATATTGTATGCATATGTATATAAAAATGCCTGTGTTTGGGGGCGCCTGGGTGGCTCAGTAGGTTGTGTCTGACTCTTGGGTTTGGTAGGTCATGATCTCACAGTTTCATGAGTTCGAGCTCTGCTTTGGGCTCTGTGCTGACAGCACGGAGCCAGCTTGGGATTCTCTCTCTGTCCGTTCCCCACTTACACTGTCTCTGTCTCTCTCAAAATAAATAAATAATTTTTTTAAATGCCTGTTTTTGTATAAACACATGCATATAAAAACATGACACATGCTCAAAATTGTTTTACAAGCAAGATACCCAATCCAAAGTTTTTAGGAATCTTTTTATGATTTACTACTTCACACTCCGAATGAAATATTATGTCCTGTAAACCAAATTTAAATTCCTTTTAGGTTTTGTTTGCCCACGAATTCAAAATGCAGGAAATAAATAGGTTTTGTTTATGGTTTTGTTTGCCCACGAATTCAAAACACAGGAAATAAATACCCCGAGGCCACTATCTCTAAAGGGTTTTCTTCCACAAAGTGTTTAGGAGAAGACTGAGTCACTCGCTCATTTATTCATTCCACCAAAATTGACGGTGCACAGAGTCTGTGGCAGTCACAGGGATGGGCAGTAGAGGTACAAGAGGGAACAGGAAGAAGTATCTCAACAAGTGTTGGTAAACCTGTGGGTAGTGTTAGGAGGTAAAAGCACAACATCCAACCGAAGAGCAGCAGAGGGCGAGCGAGGCGTCCCGGAGGAGGGGGCGTGTAAGCCCACAGCTGCAGGCTGAGGAGGACTTAGCAAGGTAAGGAGGAAGAAGAAGAGTGTCGTCCCGGGGAACAGCCTGTGCCAAGCCTGGGAGAGAAAGAGCACATGGCCCCATTGAGGAACGAACCTATGTGTAGTTTGGGAGAGCAGCGGGAGGTGGGAAGGGGTGGGAAATGAGGCTGAAGGCAGAGAGCCGTGATGATTTTTGCTTCAGTGCTTCATGCATTTTGAGATTTTGAGCACCCACACTGTAGAAGGCTCTTTGCTAGCATTGGTGTTCCACAAAATACACATGGCTCTGCTCCCACAAAGCTCACACAATGTCATGGGATGAGAAGAGTGGAGTTTCGTGGAAATAGGAAGCAGGAGCACCCAATTTTAACTCAGTGGACAAGAATTCAGGGAACGCTTCTTGGAGAATGGAACCTTTAAGAGGATACCTATACAATGAATAGGAATTATCCACATAAAGCGAATGAGGGGGAAGGATATTCCAGACAAGAGGAGTAAACCTTGTGCCAAGACCTGGAAGTGAAAGGAAGCCTGAGGACCAGAAAGACTTCACTGTGGTTGAAGCATCGAAGGTGAAACAGGGCACCAGGGGAGCCTGGAGAGGAGGAGTGGGGGCACGTCTCAAAGGGCCTCATCAGCCACATAAAGGAATTTAATGTTGTCCCAAGGGCAGTGACAGCCATTAAGCAGAGGGGTCAAATGAACAGGCTTCCATTTCAGAAGGGTAATTATCATTGAGGTATACAACATGGATTGAGAGTGGCCAAGAGTGGATGTAGAAACAGTGATGTAAGAGGCTGTAGTAATAATAAAGAAGAGGGCTGAAGGTGGCTTGCACTAGGGCAATGGTAGTGGAATATTACTTGGGGAAGTGTTGTTTTACAGAGTTATTGTCTATGATTGTATGTCATAAACCAAAGACATTTAAGATAAATTTACATATGTATGTATGCATGCTTGTATGGAGATTACATAGATTATATATTATATATAAACTATATAAAATAGTACGGATACTATTTTTACAATAAAATGTTAAAATGTTTTCTATATGTACAAACACACAATAAAATCGTAACAGTAAGTCTTGTAAGGAATTACGTACATAGTAATATCAGTATGATGAGGGTGATAGCTACCATTTGTTGAATATCTTCAATATGTTAGACACTGAGTTAGGTACTTTACATTATCAATAAGGATTGTAACAATCAGGTGGAATAGATGATATTACTGTCTCTGGTTCAAACTTGAGGACACAGATTCAGAGGAGACGTGACTGGTGCAAAGTAACTAGTGAAATTGGGATCCAAACACAGGGCTGGGGGAACCCAAAACCCATCCTAGTTCCACAGCCTTCATATTTTAAACACAAAGAGATGGCTGTTTACACAGTACTGAAAAACTCTCTCTAGCTGAGAACAATAAATACACTGGACATTTTTAACATCATGTTTAAAGTATTGCTGTTCTGGAAACGAAATAAGTGATGCTCAGAGGGTAGAAAACCCAGTGAAAGGGAAATTTGCGAAGGGCAAGCAGACCACTGACACACTTCATGCTGACAGTATCAGCTGAGCCCTGGTGAACTTGAGCTTGAGTTTTGACAGCCCTGGGAATGAGGCAAAGAAGACCCAGTGCTGGGCCAATGCAAGATGCGGAGTCCAATAAGGAGCCCCCACAACATAGGATGTCAATGAAATTCACCTTTAATATGAGAGAGAACTAGAAAGGAGCCCACATGCTGAAGGGGATCTCGGGATAACATACTTGTCCTAACTTTAGTGCTAAGTCAAGGGGGGAATTCCTCCCTAAGAAGTCAGAAACACAAGCTGCCATCCATGCAAACTCACATTACTTGTGAGAAAAAGAAAGTAAAAATAAAAATAATCAAACCTTGAACTGAGAATTAAATTTACAGTAGTCCTAAGTTTTCTGATGACTATGCTGAAGCAAACAAAAATTTTCTCTGAATCTGTGCACCTTCAATGGAGGTCTTAAAATATTCCCCTAGATAAAGTTCCAGAAAATGCGAGCTTATAGTCAAAACCAAAACACACAAGTGATATGGCACCACACAGAAAGCAACAAAATCGATAGTGAACAGAATCGTACTGCAAAAAATTCAGGTATTGGGGTGATGAGAACAGAATATCGAGTAACTATCAATATTATGGTTTGAAGAAATATAAAGGTAACTGATAATACAACCAAGGAATAAGGAATTTAAAAATTAAATCATACAGCTATAGTGAGATGAGACTTGCAAAAGTGTGTAGTCAAAAATGTAGGAAAAAATAGTATACATATGTGTCAAGTAGTTAATAGTAACAGGTTATGCTATTTCTCCAAATTTTGTGGTTAGGTAGGATTTTTTACTTTTGATAAATTTATAATACATTGTAATTTCTCATTCTAAATAAATACTTGCTTTTGTACCTAATTTTGTATTTATAACAGTGTATTCTAACAGAGTGGGGGAGGGCACTCAAAATTATAATCTTTGGGCTCCACGAAACAGAGATTCATCCTGTGTTGAACTTATAGTTATTTTTCACATAACAACTTGTTATAAAGCTATATATATATATATTGCATAATACAGCCACAAACATTTGCAATAAATGTGCCACTAGAAGTGTTATTTATCAATAATTTTAGGTAGCTAATTTGTAATTGGAAACAATCTTGAGCTCAAGGTGCCAGTGTTAAATCTGCTCATTATTTTTAGATACTTGGGGGGGGGGTGGAAACAGTAGAGAAAAATCTATGTACCCTTATCCCGCAGAGAACCCCCTTTCAACAGGGTAACAGACATCAAATTAGCTTCATTACTTTCCTATTTGGAAAGAATCAGGGGAATTAGCCAGGTCACAGGCCAATAAAACTGTGCACAGACAGATATAGTCTTGGCCAAAGGGTGGGGGGAGGAATTAAGATGAAGAAGATACCAGAAGCTCTAAAATAGGTGCAAAACAAAGAAAATATAGCTTTCGTGGATCTGTATTTTGTGGATCACGTGAAGTCCATGTTTAATTTCAGGTTGACTTCTCCTCTCTACCCCAAATTTTTCTGGGTTAGACTCCCCTCCACTTTCAACTGATACATGTTCACTACATACAAGCCAACTTGCAGAACCTACGGGGAAAAGCTTTAAGAAAAAGTTTTGCAAGAAAAAATTATTTAATACAATTCAGTGACAAACATAAATTATTCTGAACTCAGAATTTTCTACATCTCTATGGAGAGAATAAAGGAAAATGGCTAAGGGTGTGTGTGTGTGTGCGCGCGCGCGCGCGTGTGTGTGTGTGTGTGTGTGTGTGTGTGTGTATTTGCATTCCTGAAGCCAAAATACTCAGTAGTGTAGACCGAACCTGGATAATCTGAAATTCTAAATATACTAAAAATAATAGGAAGTATATGCAGATTAAATACTCATGTATCATTTATAAAAGAATTGTATCTGCTGGTATTTATCAGCAGATCAAGTACCCCAGTTCCCATTAAAATTTAATATAATAATATTTATAATTGCTAAATATTAGAATTAATTAAAATAAATATAGCAGAACTAAAAATGACATCTTTTGGTCCATGTATTCATTTTACTAACATTTACTGGGTGCTTACTTTTTACCAAGCTCTGGTTAGCTGCTTAATACTTTGTAGAAAGTATTTATTTAAATATTAAACCATAATTTTGAAAATTAAAAAAAGAGAGAGAAACTTTCCATTTCAGTAATGTTAGTGGACATTAGAATGCTGTCAAAAATATTAATTGGGTGTTCTACTGACTCCTGGGACTATCACAGTGACCAAAGGAAACAAATTCCTTTCTCTCTTGGTACTTGTAATCTGGTAGGGGAAGAGTTTGCATGTCCGTATTAAAGTATCCTTCTATTCACTTCTCTGTGCTTCACTGATAAAAGAGCAACCAATATCGTTAAATTGTGATTTTGAGAGCTAAATGCTAAACAACGTGGGAATCACTTATTTGTCCAAGTGAAATTTATTGAGATCTTGCCTCAAACCCCTGGTACTCGTTTTCATCCAGGCAACAGTGCCGAACTGTAGGCACTTGTAACTAACTCTCCACCTAAGGACATTTTGAAGGTGACCTGGGATGGCCTGAAGTGCTAGGGACTCAAGGCCCTTAGAGGCAGCCTTCAGTGACAGTTGAGAATTGCAGAATAGTGCCTCAACTCCCTTGCTCCTTGGGTTAGGTCATTCTGAGGGGTTCCATATGCACATCATCTCCCAGAGATCCCACAGGGATTAGGTGCCAGTTGCCGCCCCCCCCCCCCGCCCCGGGCTACTGCTCATCAATGTACCTCTGAATCAGCATTTTTCCCTTGCCAGTCTCACTTATAGTCTGTGTTTCTGAACACAGGTTCCAAACAAGCCAGTTTTACTTCATTCTTTCTGTTAGGTTCCCCCTCTAGGGAAACACAGCTGAAAACAATCCCAAATGAGTATCTTTGTCTTCTTCTTCCGTTTGATCAATAGGAATATAGTCTCTGAATAAAATTGCACTGAAAAGACTAGGAAAGTGATAATATCATTTTGTTTTGTCAGTATATTCTTTTACTAAACAATCATTAGTTTAACTTTCTGGAAGAGATTACTATTTAGGAATCATATGTTTTGCGATCAATTTTCCACAATTACCACTGCAAAAAATTTCTCATGGCCAAAAGTATATATCCGAAATATTACCAAGTTGATATCTTTACAATTTGACATAAAATATGAGCATGTTGTGAGTGTATATTAAGTAAGTGAACTTTTTACTAGGGAATAAGCAAAACAGCATGACAGCAGAAATTTGTCTGGTTCTCCACAAAATTTGCCTCTTCCTCATTGCCTCCTGGCTACAAGCTGAGTCAGGTCTTAACATAGCTTGAGCAGAGAAGTGTAAGCTCCAAAGAAAATAGCCTGTACATCAAAGGAATTGCAGAACCCACAAATATTTCCTGGCAGAAATTAGGGGAACATGTGTAGAAGTGGATTTCAACAATGAGGAGTGGGATGGGGGCACAGAATATAGGACTAGATAGGGGAGAATTTACTAACAAGGGACCACTAACCCTTGACTCAAGATTCAATATTTTGGCAAGAACATATGGAAGAGTTCTACATGGTTTCATAGGGAAGTTCTTTGAAGTGCACACTTAATTATGGCCTACAGTAAATGAAATAGGAGTGATAGGACATCTTTGGCATGGTATTGAAGAAAAGAGCTCAGGGAGGTAAAAATGTTAAAATGGAATTATTGTATATGGTTTAAGGGCCTCCATCTAGATCTTTTCCAGGACAGGGTCTGTAGGACATACTCTTCACAACGATGTTTACTATAATCATTTGAAAAGGGCAGCTGCATCTTTGAGAAATCCTGTTCTAGATGACTTCTGTAGTCTGGAGATGATGGTGTGGATGCTACGTGATTTGGATTCCGTATATCAGTGGGGATGGTGGGATCCTGGAATGCAGGGGGAAAACGGCAGCACTTAACTGTCAGAAGCAAGATGAATATAATTATTGCAACAGGCACTAAGACTGGAATGGCAACCAAAACGTCTGATCTACTGGGATCTGTGATGATGGTTCATAGCTCATGACCATACTTCTCTTGGGCCGCACATCAGATATTTGAATAGGTGAGGGGAATACAACTAGTATAATTAGATTAGTTCCAGGCCATGAGCTCCCCTATTACAGGGTAATGACTAGGTCTTTCCCACTTGTGTCTCCTGTATGTAAACATGCCATTGAGTCAATTAGAGAACAATGTCAGACTAAAGTCCCCAAATAAGTAGTATAAAATAAACTCCTATGAAACCTGGGTAAGAAATATATTCTCATTTCTGGCACTGATTATATGTAGCTTGCCATTTTCACCTTGTCGTGGCATTACAGTAATATGGAGACGGGACTCCAATGAGAACAACTTCAAAAACAGCTCTCCAAGCTTCTGATTATTTTATAGTTACTCCATGTTCCTTAGAGTCATTTAACATTAAGTTCAGTATTTCTCATTGGTCACCAAATTCATATTTTCTCTATTTTGGAAGGTATTTCATGCAGGTATGCTTCAAGGAAATTACTTGTCTTTCTTTCATATATTAACATGGACTTTGTCCAGATGGCTCTATTCTGAAAAAATGGTAGTGTTTTTTGAAATACATGAATCTTTAAGTCTCTTTCCCATTTTCAGTTCCAGTTATTCAGCTCATCTTAGATTACACGGCTTTTCAAAAGAAAAAAAGCGTGACAATTAGTTTGTTTTGTAGAAAAGATGGATATTTCTTTAGTGGGTAGGCATCTAGACCTTCTCTGCCTCTTATAACTTCAGTTCACTTCATTTAATACGTTCTCAATGTCAAAATGGAAAAGAAATATAAATAATTTGATTTCTATTAAAAATAGCTTTATACAAGTGTATTTATAGTATTCTTCCTGCTCAAAAAAGGAGTTAAGATGTTATACTAAAAAGTAAGAGAGAAAAGCATAAGACAAAAATAGTATAGAAACAGAAATGGGAAATTAGCATTGAGGAGGATAAATAGATCAGGGAGCCAACATGGTAAGTGAACTTAGCTATAATTTTCTTGACAGCCAAAACTAAAAGGGATACCTAATCTGTCATACAACTTACAGAGTCAGCAAAGAGGAAACATGCAAATTCTTCAAGGTATAAATATAGCGATGGATCCAACAAATCGAATAATTTTCCAAAAATTTGGAGTAATAATAATTACTCCAAAGTCCCTTGAAGTAGAAGTAATACCTTGCCATTGTTTTAGCTCAACAAATAACTGTAAGCATATAATATGTTCAAGGATTTGCACTAGGCATTATATGCAATAGCAAGATGCAAAAAACTCTAGTTCCTACCTACAGAATATATATATCATCCAGGCGAGTAAATAAGGTGTGTGCTTATAAGGGAAACTGACAATTCAAGCCTGTGTGTTTTATTTTATTTTTTTATAGGTTTATTTATTTTTGAGAGAGAGACAGAGACAGAGCACAAGCCGGAGAGTGGCAGAGAGAGAGGGTAACACAGAATCTGAAACAGGCTCCAGGCTTTGAGCTGTCAGCACAGAGCCCAACGCGGGGCTTGAACCCACAAACAGTGAGATCATGACCTGAGCCAAAGTCAGACGCGTAACCGACTGAGCCACCCAGTTGCCCCTCAAGCCTGTGTATTTTAAATGTGAAATCAATTGTGCAGCCATTTAGAGGTGGAGGGAGTGGGAAGAAGGAGAGCCTGTTTCCAGTCCTGAGATGACCATAAGACAAGCAATTCTAAGAAATTTGGCCTGGAATTTGGGCACACGGAGCAGAATGTTCTTGGGTGTCCTGAGGGCAAAGATGAGGTCAGAATCCAGGTTATCAGGGCAAACTGAATAACGTGATTTTCAGTATCCAAGAGAACTGACAAGATATGGCTTTTAGAGATCCCAGTCAGGCAGAAAACACAGTGGGAGTTAAATCTAAAGATATATCCAGTACTACGATTTTAGTCTTCAAGCCAGCCATCTAGAAACAAGTGAAGAATGAGGTTCCATTCCAAAGGCTCAAAGCCTTGCCTGCTTTCAAACAGACTCCTTGGAGTGAGTAGTTTGGAAGGAGTAGGAATGGATGCTTCCCACCCTAAATCAGTGCTCTCCAGGAGCCTGTGCATGCTCAGAAAAACCAACTCCGGGAGTTACTTTTTGAGCATCAGTAACCCCCAAACCTATTCCAGAGCATTCCCAGAGTAGTAGAGGATAACAAAGGGTCTACAAATCATTGCATGTAAGGACTTGTTCAATTATCAAGCATGTATATCTTAAGGGTAAAGAGACTAAGAGGACTATAGCAGGTGTCTTTATTTTTTTTTTTTAATTTTTTTTTTCAACGTTTATTTATTTTTGGGACAGAGAGAGACAGAGCACGAATGGGGGAGGGGCAGAGAGAGAGGGAGACACAGAACCGGAAACAGGCTCCAGGCTCTGAGCCATCAGCCCAGAGCCCGACGCGGGGCTCGAACTCACGGACCGCGAGATCGTGACCTGGCTGAAGTCGGACGCTTAACCGACTGCGCCACCCAGGCGCCCCTATAGCAGGTGTCTTTAGATGTTTTGGAGGGTTGCCTTGTGCATCTATAAACATAAATTATTTTAGGCTACATTTACGTATGGTTTCATGGATTTCAAGCATTAAATATGTAGTCTCAGTTCAAATCTTTCAATTAATCTTTCAATTCAATTAAGTTTTTAATTGAATGAATGGTCTACCTCTAAGAACAAATGAGTTTTCCATAGCAAGGGCTGGAAGTTAGATGACCCTCTGTCAGGAATGTAGTAGATGATATTCTGGCATCGACATAGTGACTTGTGCAGAAGAGTCACTCACAGGTGTCTGCAGCTCAGTGGAGTCTCCTCGTTCCAACACTACCTTCTTCCCAACCAAGGAATATCTCTCTTTATCCACCAACTTCTCATCAGAGATCTGACAGTACTGTACACTGTCAGGAAAAGAATGTGTTTCATGAACCCATCATAGATTCTTCCAGCTTGAGCCCTCTTCATCAGAGAAAACCAAGGCTAAAATAGGTCAGGTTATTTGTACAAAATCTCCAGGTTAATTAATGGCAAAGCTGTAATTTCAAGAGCCTTATCAACTCTTTTTCCATTCTGCTGTTCCACTTCCCTTGTAATAGGAGGAATCCATGTAAGATCGGTATGGTAAGTATGGTAAGGCAAATACAAGGTCAAAAAACTTATCCTTGTTGAATGAAGCATATCCAAACCAGTCACCCTTTTGAAACTAGGATGTTTCCTTGAGAGATGTTCAGACCTCTCATTTCCTGTTTCCCCTGTCCACATGTAGATGAGCACAGCCATCTCCAAAGCTGGATGCATAGCTCCCAAGTGACACATAAGACAATCCATCAGGGAAGAAGAAGAAAAGGCTAAAATTTCTATTTATATTAATTTTAATGTAACCTGTTTTTTAATTCTTTTTGTATACATTATATATATACATATAATGCATTGTAAAAAGCAAATCCATAAAGTTTATACATAATACTATACACATATTGAAGATACATGTTTAAGAAGCAATCAGAAAATTTTAGAGACCACTGGTTTTAAAATACGCTACAAATGCAATGCAAACAGTCATCAGAACGTTCGCTGCATTCCTGGGTTGCTGTGTTCAGATACTTTTACCCTGCGTTATAATACAGAACTAAAGAAAATACATACTGCTTATTTTTTTTAATTAAAAAAAATTTTTATGTTTATTTTTGAGAGAGAGGGAGACAGAGTGTGAGCAGGGGAGGGACAGAGAGTGAGGGAGAATCCGAAGCAGACTCCAGGCTCTGAGCTCTTTGCACAGAGCCCAGTGTGGGATTTGAACCCACAAACCGTGAGATCATGACCTGAGCTGAAGTCAAATGCTTAACTGACTGAGCCACCCAGGCGCCCCAAATATGTACCCCTTATAATCAGTTCTGACTGGCTACCTCCAAGGAGTCCCAAGGAGCAAAAAAAGTGAGGGATTTTCCTCAAGGCTCAGAACTGCAGAGCAAAAGGTGGGAATCACAGGCAATGGCTCAATTTCACAGCAGAGACAAAGTCTTGGTGACAGGGTTGAGTCACTGGCTGGCGTAAAATAATCAGGTAGTTTGTACCTCCTCTGGCACAAGCAGTAGATTGCAATTCCTTAGTGCTCACCATTTGTTTGGGGACTAGAGGACCCTCCTAACCTCCTGAACTGCATCTACAAAGCAGCAAGAAATTGTTTATACTTGAAGTCAGTATTTTGTTGCTCTTCAGAAAACATAAAGGATTGAGCAAAAAGAAACTGAAAATACATGTTGAATTAAGTTTTCTCATAAGAACTCATGGCAAAGTGTTACCTCATCCGGCCCTAGTTCCCATTGCATTTTATCAAAAGATTTCTTTTTTAAAAAAGGTTTTTAAACATTTATTCATTTTTTGACAGTCAGAGAGAGACAGATCATGAGTGGGGGAGGGACAGAGAGAGAGAGGGAGACTCAGAATCCAAAGTAGGCTCCAGGCTCTGAGCTGTCAGCACAGAGCCCGACACGGGGCTCAAGCAGTGAGATCATGACCTGAGCCGAAGTCAGTCACTCAACTGACTGAGCCACCCAGGCACCCCTAGTGTGCTTATATTTAAAAAAGAAGAAGAAGAAAAAGAAAAGGCTTAGATTGCACATGACATGAAGCAATAGTGAGTAAACAGAGAAGTTCTTGTCCAGTGTCCAATTATTAGTCTCTTGCTGTGGAAAACACCTGGTCAAGAGCCTAAGCTTAGGTACAAGATAAGAACAAAGCTTCTCCAATTTTGCAGAAATGGGTAGATACAGATAAGCAGATATCTTGATTTAACAAGCTGCAATTTCATCCCTTAAGTTGAGGCAAGCTTGTGTTGCTACAATTTTTCTTTATTGTATAAATAAATATCAGGCTACACATATATAAGGAAAAAGTTAACAACTCAGGCAATAACAGATGTTGGCGAGGATGCAGAGAAAGAGGATCTCTTTTGCATTGTTGGTGGGAATACAAGCTGGTGCAGCCACTCTGGAAAACAGTATGGAGGTTCCTCAAAAAACTAAAATAGAACTACCCTACGACCCAGCAATTGCACTACTAGGCATTTATCCAAGGGATACAGGTGTGTTGTTTCGAAGGGGCACATGCATCCCAATGTTTATAGCAGTGCTATCAACAATGGTCAAAGTATGGAATGAGCCCAAATGTCCATCGATGGATGAATGGATAAAGAAAATGTGATGGATACACACACAATGGAGTATTACTCAGCAATCAAAAAGAATGAAATCTTGCCATTTGCAACTACGTGGATGGAACTAGAAGGTATTATGCTAAGCAAAATAAGTCAGTCAGAGAAAGACAAGTATCAAATGACTTCCCTTATATGAGGACTTTAAGACACAGAACAGATGAACACAAGGGAAGGGAAGCAAAAATAATATAAAAACAGGGAGGGAGACAAAATATATTAAGAAACTCAAATATAGAGAACAAACAGAAGGTTGCTGGAGGGATTGGAGGAGGGGGGATGGGCTAAACGGGCAAGGGGCATTACGGAATCTACTCCTGAAATCGTTGTTGCACTATATGCTAACTAACCTGGAAGTAAATTAAAAATAAATTAATAAAAAAATAAATAAAATGAAATAAATAAATTAATTAATTAAAAATTTTAAAAAAGAATGGATACCTTGAAGTGGCACTTCATTTGAAATGGTCAAATGGTAGCACCTTTAAAATTTTAGAGGATACTGTCTTATGACCCTCCAAAAAGGCTACAGTAATTTGCATCTCCACTACTGGATATGATAGTACCCATTTGCTCACACTCCTGCCCATACTAAATATCAATCTTTTAAATTTGGGGATTAAAAAGTCAATCTTATTTTTGTTGTAATTTGTATTTAGCTTGGAATCTTCTGATACTTAGCAAAGTTAAACATCTTTCCATATATTTATTTCCATATATTTATATTTATAGACAATTCATTGAATTCTTTCTTTTATCATCTCTTCTTTTTCTATTGGGCTGCTTATGTTCTTCTTACTGATTTTTAGAAACTCTTCCTATTCTATTGCTATAAATTCTTTGCATATTATGTATGCTGGAAAGATTTCCTTCCACTTTGTTGCTCATTTTGAATTTCAGACATATTACTTGCTACCGAAAAGTGATGAGTTGGTAGGGCAGAGTGGCCAAAATGGTCTTGCTGTTTAGTATGACAAGATATTCTGAGCTCATCCTGTATATTTTTTCCCCTAGACCCAACAGAATCAACCATTTCTCTAATGCAATCTTAGAAATAATAAAGCTGATGCTTCTTTATAAAAAGAAATAAACAGAAAGTTAGTAGTTCTATATTAGACTCAACAAACAAACGGAGTCACGGGCAGTTTCTTCAGTCTGATATTTGTTAGGTAAAAAAGGGTATCATGCCTTTAATATATATTCCAAGGATTTTTGGTTATATGATGGCAAAATAGATAGTTCAGGCCCCTTCTTCTCTGAGAAATTATAGCATAAAGCAGTAAGAGTCAAAACACAACCTTCATCTTTGGTAAAACCAGGAGACAGCTAAACCACAATAAATTGAAAATCAAAAGCAAACGGAGATGAGTGGCAAATAGCTGAGGGTAAAAGAGAGTGGAACATGAGTGACCACAGATTTGTAGCCCTAATAGTAAACAGTGCTGTTCACCCACAGAAAGCCTGGACATGTGAGCGTCAGGTACAACTCAAAGAAGTTGTGACGTGTTGTGGTGAAAATTCAGAAAGCGGTTGAGAATCGTCTAAGGAACGGTTGGACCATCTCCCTTCCTCATCCCAGAATAAGTTAGAGATAGAAAAAGAACAATTACAAAGGAAAGAAACATTCTTGAGATTAAAAATACAACAGTTAGAATAATAACTCAGTGGAATAGTTTGAAGATAAAGCCAACAGATTTCATAGAATGAAGTGAGAGGACTAAATGCTGGGCAAAATCAGAAGAGATATGGGAATTCAAGAGGTCCAAAACTCTACTAATAGAGGTTCTAGAGAGAAAATAATAAAAGAGTGGGGAAGGATGGTCAAAGAACAACTACCAGAAATTTTCACTTAACTAAATACAGAAGTCTGCAAATTTAAAGGACCCACCCACTATCTAGCTCATTGAATAAAAAATGGCCCAACCCCAAGGCACATCATTTTGAAATGTGAAATAATGAAATCATAAAAGTTTCCAGAGAGAAAAAAATAAATCACATACAAAAAAATCAGAGAAAGAATGACCAACTGTTAACAATATTGGAAGAAAGCAATGGAATAAATTCTTCAAATATCTGGAAGAAAGTTATTTTAAATCCTAAATTTTACCCCTAATGCAATTAGGGGTAAATTTAATGAAATTAAAAATTAGATGTGAACATAAACACACTTTCACACATGCAATATCTCATAAATTTATTTCCCACATACTTCTCTCAAAAAAACACTGAAGGATAGGGCTTTACTGAAATAAGTGAAAAAAAATGAAGAAAGGAAAAGATAGAAGATATGGGAAGCAGGAATCCAATGAAAACACTCAAAGATAAATCCCAGGATACCAGCTATGAAGCAGACTAGGAACATCATCTAGACTGAAGCAAAAAGTAGAAAGGCTCCAACAGGGACATCTTTAAGGGAAAACAGGAATTTGATGAGTGACCTGATTCATTTGAAACATGGAAAACTGCATTGAGAGGCTGTGGAAGATTATGAAACTACTCAGCAATAGGTGCAAAGAAAAACTTAACAAATGAAAAAAACAAGGCAATGATTAACTCCAGGAAAACAAACATTTGTTCAAGCAAAGATGAAATTATACTATGCTACTTGAACAATTTTTCTGGTCATAAAAATGTAAACTCTGAACCTTGATTACCCCACGTTGTGATATAGTGGAGTCTCAGCATAAGTAGAGAGTGTGAAGGCTGGCTGGCAGATCCACGTAAAGGTCTAAATCCTAATATTCCTTAGTCAAAAGTTATAAAACAATGTCTAAAATTGGCAAATCAAGACATAGTATACAAAATATGAAGATAAATGCAAGAGGAAGCTACTAAACGACCATAAGGAATTTGCCTTTGGAGAGTAGACCAGAGGTGAGGAGCTAAGGGTAAAGATTACTACGTTCATAAACCTTCTAGCTCGTTCAGTATCTGATTCTTTTTTGTATTTCTTGGATCAAAATTTAAATTATTTCAGGGGCACCTGGGTGGCTCAGTCAGTTAAGCATCTGACTTCAGCTCAGGTCATGGTCTCACCGTTCCTCTGTTTGAGCCCCACATTGGGCTCTGTGCTGACAGCTTAGAGCCTGGAGCCTGCTTCGGATTCTGTGTCTTCCTCTCCCTCTGCCCCTCCCCTGCTCGTGCTCTGACTCCCTCTCTCAAAAATAAATAAACATTTTTAAAAACATTTTTTTAATTTAAATTATTTCAGAAGAAGATACTCCCAGGGCTAGAGCTACCACAGCCTTACAACCCTGAGCCACTGGAAAGGCAGCTTCAATAGCAACAAGGCATTTTATAAGAAGCTTGCAGGGTCAACTCAAATTTCTCATCCCAAGCCAGTCTCACCCCTGTCCTGGGTATTCCTACTGGAATAACATGTGGCTTAGCCTCATGCAGACTCCCTTTGCGAACCTTGCTGTCTACCTGGGCTCCCACATTGAGCTATGGATGGAATCTGGTGCTCTGTCACATGCTCCCACCACTTTGGCCTGCAGTTTCCAACACTAATGGGAGACTGAATGCTAAGGAAGGCGACCGTGTAAAGCCATAAGTCAAAATCTGTGTGGGTAGTCTAAGACTTAAAGGGGAGAAATAGTCATGTTAGGGAACTCCAACCAAATGTTTAGCAGCATATTCATGGCTCAAATTGAGCTTTTTAGGAATAACTAAAATTTTGCACAATAACTCCTCCATAATGGATTAAAGGCTTTCCCTGGGGTCTTTATAACGTATCTGGTGTCCTGGCCTACCTATCTCAATAAGTCTCAAATAAAATTAAATGACATGCAAGGAAGAATAGTCTGATCTCCACAACAGAAAGCAACTGGAAATTTTTGTTTATCTTATTCAAATTAAATCAGAAGTTTAGATGATTTCTGTTTGTTAATGAACTTAATATCATGCAAAAAGGGACACATTGCCCAGCAGTCTTCCTCCAAGACCAGTGGAGATGGGAGCTGTAGCAGATAAGAGGGTGGCCCCACGATCCGCTGCTTTCCATATCAGTGCAAGAGATCTAGAAGGGCTAGATCCAGAAGAGATCTAGAAGGTATATGTGTGTGACCTCAGAGCCTGGGAAAGGAGCTCAGCTTGGGTGAGTGAGGCCCTCATACTACACGAATAGTGAAGCACCAGCCCCCCTCCTCTGATATGCCCGGGGCTGGGATAAAATGACAATATGTCATGGCATATAATATAGCATCGGCTCCTGTCTCATCTGCTAGCTCAGCACTTTCTTGTAGGGGGAGAACAAATCTCACTTCTGTCTTGATCAAGAGTCTGGGGTACAAACCTCTAGGTTACAGCCATACAATGTACCAAGCTGTTGGCAGAATTTGTCATTTCCAGGAAACCACTCTTCTCCCTCATTTTTTCTTGCTTGAATCCTCATGCAGAGATCTAGGTCTTGGAGCTGACCCACCTTGATTTAGCTCTGGCCCTTACATGACTTCCACGGAACTTCGCTGGGGCACAGTCACTTTCTAGAAGCCTGTGTGTGGGGCATCAGTCTTAGAGGGAATAACCCTTAACTCTCATTTACTACATTAGTTTATTCACTCCATAATGTTTAAGTACTTTAAGTGTGAATCTAGAGATGAAAACCACATTATACTGTTTTCAAAGAGTTCTCGGTCTAGCGGTGGGGGGTGGGGGGAGGGGGAGACAGGCTTTAACAATATGGTGTATGTGTGGGTATACGTGTGTCTAAGAGAACAATGTGTGCAATAATTAGTCAGAGGAGGGGCAAAAAACCTGGGTGGAGAGGGGTCAGAGAAGACTTCTGGAACTATTGAAGTGTTCAAAACTAAAGTTCTACAAAATCCTAGAGAGAGAGGACAGAATGTGAAAAGGCAGAGAGGAGGTTATGGCCAGTGTGGGGATGTGAGTGCAATTTGGGTTGCCCAGAACATGTGGCACGCTGCTAGGAGGGAAAGATTTAGAGCAGGAAAAGCCTTTATGTGCCATACTAAGAACTGGGGCTTTATCCTATTGGAAACAGGGAGTCAAGTAGTGAAGGAAATCAGAATTGCACAAGGACCAGTGAAGATCCATGTGAGGAAGGGACAAAAAGACAGCTGGGGCTGCAAGCAGGGAGCTGGAGTAGGAGGCAAGGAGGGAGATAAAGAGCCAAGTCTGAGATAATGACAGTACAGGCAGAGATGACAGAGAGACTTCAATGTATATCTGGGCTAGAACTATTTCTCGCCCCCTCCACTGCTACCGCCTAGTAGCCTTGCAATCTCTCGACTGGATTAGCACAAAAGCCTCCCACTGTCTCCCTGTTTCCCACCCCCCCCCCCGCCCCGCCTTCACCTCCCCTTCAGACCACTCTCACTCTGTAACCAGAACGATTCTGCTAGAACTTAGATGTGATGATGTAACTACCCTGTTCAAATCATTCGACGGTTTCCAGTCACACAAACCAAAGCCCTTGCAATGGCCCACAGGGCCACACAGCCTTGTCTCCCATCACCTCTATGACATCTTTTCCTATGACTTGCCTGTAAACACACCAGGCACGCTCAAGATTTTTCCCTTGTTGGTACCTTTGCCTGGACCGCTCTTTCCCAAAATATTTCTTCCCTCACGTTCTTCAAATCTTTACTCAAATACCACCTTCTGAGCACCCTATAAAAAACTGAAACCTCAACATTCCGTATTTTCTTTCCCTTTTTAATTTTATTTATGGCTCTTATTGCCTACTGGTATGTTGTATAATATACTCGCTTGTTTGCTTGCTTTTCATCTATGCCCCACCCCTCAGTCCTGGACTGTAGGCTTCCATGGGTAGGGATTTTTAGCTGGTTTGGGTTGTGACTGTATATCTCCAGTGCCTAGAATGGTAACTGATGCGTAGTAGGCACTCCATAGATATTTATTAAATGAACAAACATCTAGGAAATAAAATCACTAGAATTTGGTGATTAAATGTGAGAATTAGAAAAAGGAAAGACTCTGGGACGCCTGGGTGGCTCAGTCAGTTAAGCATCCGACTTCAGCTCAGGTCATGATCTTGTGGTTCATGGGTTCAAGCCCCACGTCGGGCTCTGTGTTGCCAGCTCAGAGCCAGGAGCCTCTTCAGATTCTCTGTCTCCCTCTCTCTCTGCCCCTCCGCCACTCTCACTCTCTCTCTCTCTCTCAAAAATAAATAAATATTTTTGAAAATTTAAAGAAAAAAGAAAAAGGAAAGACTCCAGGATGCCTTACAGGCTTCCATTGTGTATGACTGGGCAGATGGCGATACCATTTAGTAAGAGAAATCAGAGGGAAATGTGATTAGTTCTATTTTTGGCAGACTGACTGGGAGGTGCAAGTGTACCAATTGTGTTAGTTATCTATTTATTGTCTCTGAGCTCCCAGGTCCACCCTCCTTTGCTTGTGTCCTACAGCCTGACCTTGTAGACGTTGCTCCTTTGCCAGCTGGTTCGATGTTAGGCTTTCCCAATAGAAAGCACTGGAAAGATGTTGCAAGGCGGAAGGAAGGGGCTCCCTTCCTGTTTCCGGTGGGCTTTTATTTGAATATGGCAGGCAACAGACGAGCAGGTAGGAGACCCAGGGCCACTCGTCTCAGAAACCCTCTCAGACCAGCTCCAGCCCTGTGCCCCCTGGTAATCTTCCCCACAGAGGGCAGCTCTTCACAATTCTTCAGTTCTTACATTGTCACTCTTCCACAGCCCTACAGGCAGCAGTTCCTTTTCTGGATTTACCATTTGCATACCCTTAGAGTCTTCTTCTATTGCCACTTTTCCTAGTTTCGTCACCTTTTCCTAGTTAACACTCCTTCGTATTAAATGTTCTCTATTTAAATTCCTTGTGTGTTTTCTGTCTCCTAACTGGACCCTCACCCATACGACATTCAAGTGCAGATGCATCTTAAGGAGCCATGGTTGTAACTTTAAAGAGAGATTTAAACAGGAGATTCACATTTGGCATTATCCAGGATATTGCTGGTGTTTAAACCAAAGACGATTAATCACAGAGACTATAAATCATAAAACCATCAGGGGGCTATGGAGGGAGCCTCGGGACACCATCATTTGGGGAACACTTAGGAAAGGGCAGAATTGGAAATGGGAAGGGTAGGAAAGGTAAGATGAGGAATTGAGAAGTTGCTGGGAAGGATTGGTCTTAGAGGTAAAAAAAAGAAAATCAGGAGAAGCCAGAGGCAGAGAGAATTTCTAGGAGGCTCTGCTCAATAATGCAAATGCTACAGGAAACTCAATTAGGTTAACTGGAAACTTAAAATGAAGTTAGGAGTAATCTTTTCAAGAACAATTTTGGTACTGTGGTTTGAGAAGTCAGTAAGAAGACAGGAAGTAGCCATGACAAATGGAAACCACTCTTTTGCTAAACTTGAAAGATTAGGCTGCTACAGAGGTAGCTTGCTGGCACCGTGGCTCCACAAAATCATCTCAGAGCCCATCTGGCTTTCTGCTGCCTTCTCCTTTGAATGTTGCCTTATAAGTCATGGTTATAACACAGCTGCTGCAGCCCTAGATTTCACATTCATGGTCCAGGTAGGATGGGGTAAAAGAGGAAGAGGAGTGCCAACACTTCAGCTTTGCTTAGTTGGAAAAAAAATTGTATCATTTGGCCAACTCTAGCTATAAAGGAGGCTAAAAAGATCGGTTTTGAAACCTTTTATTGCCTGTATAGTAGGGTCAGGCAAGAGAGGAAGGAGTTGAAATAGAGATTCAGGCAGCTACCTTTGAGGGTCCATCAGAGTCCTAACTAAGTAAGAGAGCTTAAAAGGGGAAAGTTTAGTTCTGTGTCTGAAGGGAACTAAAATAAGAAGTCACAAAGGAAAGTCATGTGAATTTGCCTCTGGGTGGCAAAGGACTCAACGGTGAGACCGGGAGCTTTGAGTTGAGAGGGGCACCCAGCCTCAACGTGAGGACAATTTTAGTAGAAAATTCCAGTAATACGATGATGATTAATTTCATCAGAGTGGAAAGGTTTGTGGAGTAGGTGTGACACAGGCGTGTGTGTGGTAAGGAAGTCACAGATCTATGCAAAACTGTGTGGTGACAGACAATGGGCTCTTTCTGAAAAGAAGGAAGGGAAGGCAAGAATGGAGCTGATGGTTTGGGAGTTAAAGGAGGGATATAGAGACCGGAGGACTTGATGAGGTCAGTAAGGGACAGACAAACCTGGAAGGGTAAGAGGTTGTGGACAGAAAACAAATGGGGACTTGAGTTGTTAGGGTCAGGGCAGCTCTGGATGATGACAAGAGGATTGAAGACCAGTGTAGATGGCAGCCATGGCATTAAGTTAAGGACTCAATTGGAAAGGTCATCTGCCTGAGCACTACCCAGGATGATGCGAGACTTTGTGTACTTGTGTCAAGTATCAAATTCGAAGATGTTTTTGGGGTGTGTGGCCAGTAACACAAATGGATGACAGCCCAGATGGGGGTGGAGAGTGATGTATGTGGATGGCGTCTCCTGAAAGGAGACTTTATCCAAAGATGGCGAATCTTATTAAACTTGTGAAAGACCAATAATGAAATGTAGCTAAAATTGTTAATCCTAGTAAAGAAAAATGTTAAAGTATGTGTATAAAAACCTATATCACAGTCCATTTACTTCTCTTTTATATTTCCAGTCATCTAAATGCTCCTTATACAAATGTAAAATCAATTCTCAATGACTCACTCATTTAGCAAATACCTGTGAGCATCTACCACATAGAAGATCCTATAGCTGGACAGGATTCAGGAGGAAAGAGGCACTGACCTAGCCTTTCAGACACCGGGAGGTTAGAATTGCCCTTCTTTTAACGACTTGTATGGTTTGTGCGTATTTCAGTTTCTTTGGGCCTCAGTTTATACTTAGTGTAAACCAAGGTGTTTCAGCTTAAATTCATTACCTGTCAGGTCCTTCTGCTCTGACATGCTCTTCTGATGTTTGTTTTAGATCATATCCCTATGATCTAGGGATTCCTAGATCATAGCCTTCTAGCCATACCCCTATTATTGGTCTCCTGCTGCTCATGTAGATCATTAGAGGGTGAACAACAACAACAACAACAAGAACAAACCCAAAAGTCGACAAATTTTGTTTAAATTTAGTGACTGGAGGAGATAATACTGGCTAAACTTAATTGTCTTGCATTAAAACCAACTGAACAACATTTGGGTTCAGTATAAAACATAGGCAGACATATGCATAGGTTTTTTTGAGCTGTTTTAGATGTGTCTAACCTCGTGACTAGCTTAGCATCTGCTTCTCAATTCCACCATAGTCACTGCAGTGGTGCTCTAGTGGCTGTTTAACAAATCTTATGGACCAGTGAGAGTTTCTCTCTCTGTTGTTTAAATTCGGAAAACATTCATTTCAGTGTAAATTTGATGGTGAAGTATACAAAATGGTTTCAATTATAATTCCATGTTCACATGTTCATAACTCAATGAAAAAAATGTCTTTGGGGCTGAAACTTTCCATCCCATGCTCTGTCTCCACCCAACTATAGTTATTTTTTCTCCTCTGGAAAATTTGAGGAAATCCGTATGATCACTTATGAATGTGGAAAAAATGCATTCTTTCAAACGTTTAATTACATGAAAGGATCAACAATTGTGAAATCTTTAATATAAACCTACTATACATATTTATAAAAACCAAAATATAAATATAGCAGGCCTCAAAAAAGAGATCACATTTTCACCCATTTGGAGAAAATCCTGATTTTGAATGCTTGCTAATTTGAAATTTAGAAAAAGTTGTCTTATGCAAGCACACTAGTAATTTTCATGTTGAAAGTGGCATATTCAATATAACTTTATAATATTATTACGAATATTGGCTGAATGATACATGATGCATCAAGGAACAGAACGGAGAGTAGAGATCGTTTCCTGAATTTTCAATTCTCTACATGCAGTGTGCTCAATAAATGCTTACTTATCAAATAAAATGTGCAAAATATGGTAGATAACTTTTTTTTAGAGCTTAAAGTTAATTTGACCTGCAGAAGTGACTTTTTGCCATATCATCACAACCAATCTACTTTGGAAATTTAAAAAGACATCTTCCTCGGTCATTAAGTTGCCTATAAACATTTTCCCTGTAAACAAAGCAGTTATTTAGGAATATTATGACAGTCAAACCTTTTGAGCATTTCTCACACTAACCGTTCCTGGATTTCCTCCTTACTACAAATTGTCCAGTGGCTAGAAATGATTACCAGGGATAACAATCTCTACCCAAGCAGCTATTAGAGAATGCAAAATGGTGCAGCCACTTTGGAGGACAGTTTGGTAGTTTCCTCCAAAACTAAACATATTTTTACCATATGATCCAGCAATCATGCTCTTTGGTATTTACCCAAAAAGAGTCAAGAACATGTCCACACATAAACTTGGACATGGTGTTTATAGCAGCTGTTTTCACAATGGCCAAAACTTGGAAGCACCTAAGATGTCCTTCAAGCAAGTGAATGGATAAATCAACTGTGATACATCCAGACAACAGACTACCGTTCAGCACCAAAAAGAAGCGAGCTATCAGGCCATGAAAAGACATGGGGACAATCTTAAATGAATAAATATTCCTAAGTAAACAAAGCCAATCTGGGGCACCTGGGTGGCTCAGCCAGTTTCAGTGTCCGACTTTGGCTCAGGTCGTGATCTCATGGTTCAGTGGGTTTCAAGCCCCACATCAGGCTCTGTGCTGACAGCTCGGAGCCTGGAGCCTGCTTCGGATTCTGCATCTCCCTCTCTCCCTGCCCCTCCCCTGCTTGTGCTCTCTCTCTCTCAAGAATAAATAAACACTAAAAACATTAAAAAAAAAAAAAAAGAAGCCAATCTGCAAAGCTTACATATAGTGTGATTCCAACAGTATGATATTCTTAGAAAGGCTATGGAGATGGTAAAAAGATCAGTAGTTGTGGGGAGTTGGGGGCAGGGAGCTAAACAGGCCAAGCACAGAAGATTTTTAGGGCAGTGAAATTATTCTGTATAATACCATAATGGTGCATACATGCCATTAGACATTTGTACAGCACACCATGAACTCTAAAGTCTAAATAGACTCTAAATAGACTCTAGACGTTTGGTGATGATAGGTCAGTGTAGGTTCATGAATTGTGACAAATGTACCTCTCAGGTATGGAATATTCATAGTTGTAGAAGCTGTGAATGCTTAGGGGCAGAGAGGATATGAGCTCTCTTTATAATTCCTGCTCAATTTTGCTATGAACCTAAATCTTCTCTAAAAAATAAAGTCTATTTAAAAAGTAGGAAATCTTTAATCTTGAATTTTGTAAGTAAAGTGTAAAAATATCGGGGGGAAGTGTTCGGGTTAGCTGAGAAGTCAGCTCGTCCGTTTTTGCAGGTGACTATCAGGTTAGTTTGATATTCTGGTTAATAGAAATAGAACCGGGGACCTGGGTGGCTCAGTTGGTTAAACGGCCGACTTCAGCTCAGATCATGATCTCACAGCTCCATGGGTTCAAGCCCTGCATCAGGCTCTGCATTGCCCGGTGCAGAGCCTGCTTGGGATTCTCTCATCCCTGCTCTCTCTGCCCCTCTCCTACTTGTGCACACACACACTCTCTCTCAAAATAAATAAATAAATGTTAAAAAAATGAAAGAACACTTAAAAAAAAAGTGGAACCACTTTGTTTGCAGGCGATTGAGGAAAGGGGGGAATTACTTTTAAATGCCAGAAAGATGAAAGTCTAATACGCATTGATATTTGTTTTTTGTTTCACCTCTTGGCTTTAAATGCAGACAAGAAATAAAATGCCTTTCCAGAGAAACCAATAGAGAAGAACATTGCGAGAAAGGAAACGGTTCTCAGTCAAATGACATACACTTGTCTCTGCATTGATTAGAAAGTTATCAGTCACCCCGGTGGCAACAGTTCTAAGAAGGTAGTGAGAATCACAAACCAAAATGGGGTGTTTTGAGAAATGAGCTTGAAGGAAAAGAAGTAAAATGAATGAGGAGAGAGAGAGTCTTTTGTCTCTATTTTTAAATTGCAAAATGTGTCATACACGTTTAGAGTAGGGTATCTAACAAATGTGAATTGTTAAAAGCAAACACCCTTGTACTCAGTCTAAAAAATAAAGCATGATCAACGTCTTTGAATCCCTTCCCATCCCAATGCCCCTCCTTGATCACACCCACTTTTCTCCATGAACAGTAAACAGTAACAGACTATTGAGATAATCAAATTCTTGTTTTTTAAAATACTTTTACCCTTCATATATTTCCCTTAACAATATTGTAATTTATTTTGCCCATTTTTGAAGCTTATATAGGTAGAACTATAAGTTACATATTCTTATGAAAGTTTCTCTTTTAATTCAGTCATGTTATATTTGAGATTGCTTTGGCTAACTCCAATGGGAGATTTATAGTAGGCAGGGTGAGTCTGGAGATCAGGAACAGAAATCATCATGAAAGGTATTAACGTATACAGATGCCAGTATGTTAAGTAGTAAACATTGACAAATTTTAGGCAGCGAGAGAATTTCAATTCAATACGGGAAAGGCATTTTATATTTAGAAAGTTTTCAAGTTATACACACGTGGTGTGTAGTCTCAGATTGGGTCAATGGTTAAAAGAGTTTCACCATTTTATGTAATGTTCCAAGATTACAAACAGTTTATTTGTGTGTTTTATGTGTAATTTAATTTGGGAAATCAGAAAGACTCCTTAGATACAATAGCTATGAGCATTAGCATATGACGCGGGGGAAAAAGGCAGTCAAAATCTTTGGGAACCAGCAAGCAAAGAAATATGCAAGAATGTCATTAGCCCATATGAAGAAAATCAAACATGGTGTGATTTTAGGGAAGGGTAGAGTTAACAAGAGAGACTTTATTTAAACTTGAAGCTCAAAACATTCTTCTCTGAATGGCCCTTTGATGGTGGCATCCGACCATTCCTTGGCCCAGAAGTGAATATTTTTCTATACTAAGGATAATAGAAGTTCTGTTAACTGGTTTTTCGCTTTCACATGCAACTCCAGATGAAGCACAAAAAACTTTGTTGTGGTTGTAACACAAAATACTAATGCTTACACCTTCTCAATATAAAAGTAAAAAAGTATCTGACAGAAGGCACAGCAAGGAACAGAAAAGGGTAAGAAAAATATGTGGATGCTAATATTGTCATCTTATAATGAAAATTCACTAAACAATGAACAAATATTTATGTATATTGTGTGTAGGATTGTAAAGACAATCAAAAGAAGAACTCAAAATGATGATACTTTAGAAGGAGGGTATAAGAGAAAGGGAAAGAAGTACAAATTCTTTAGTTATTTTTCATATTGAGGAGTCAGAAATGGAGATAAAGGCAAATTATCCGGAGCTATGAAAGTGACCATCAGAAGAAACAAAAGTTGAAACAATGTGATTTATTTTTTATAGGTTTTATTTTAATTCCAGTAAGTTAACAGTATTATTTTAGTTTAGGGTGGACAATGTAGCAAGTCAACAATTCCATACAATACCCAGAGCTCATGGCACAAGTTTACTCCTTAGACTCTGCCACCAATTTCACCCACTCCCCCCACCTCCCCTGTGTATCCATCACTTTGTTCACTATGGTTAAGATTCTGTCTCAGCATGCCTGGGTAGCTCACTCAGTTAAGCATCCGGCTCTTGATTTCCACTCAGGTCATGATCCCACAGTTTGTGGGTTCGAGCCCTGCATTGGGCTCTGCGCTGAAAACACACGCAGAGCCTGCTTGGGATTCCTTCCCTCTCCTCTCTCTCTGCCCCTCCCCTTCTCTTGCTCGCTCACTCTCTATCAAAATAAATAAACAACACACACAGAAAAGTCTGTATCTTCCTTTCTCACTCTGTCTTTTTCCCTTTCCTCAATTGTTTTGTTTCTTAAATTCCCGAAGTGGAAACAATGTTAAAGGTTGTCTCTGACAACTGAAACTAGGGATGGGAAGTAATGCAGCAGGAAATTACCGTGTTGGAAGGAGCTGCCACTATCACTTGCAGAAGTTTTAAAAGAATGGACCATACCATGGGGCGCCCGGGTGGCTCAGATGGTTAAGTGTCCGACTCTTGATTTCAGTTCAGGTCATGATCTCACAGTTCTTGAGATTGAGCCCCGAGGTGGGCTTCATGCTGGCAGTACAGAGCCTGCTTGGGGTTCTCTCTCTCCCTTGCTCTCTGCCCTCCCCCGCTCATGCTCTCTAATTTAATTAATTAATTAATTAATTAATGGACCACTCCAGTTGCAGGGGTGAGGGCAGGGGTAAGGAGAGGCTAGAGAATCTCTCAAATTCAACCCAACGTAGAGGTATAAAATCATTTAGTTGATGCTAACCTTAGTTTGGGCAAAATGCATCAAAGTCAGAGCTCCACATTTATTATCTTAGGGCTTAATTTCTCTAATAGCTTGGACCCAGATGCACACCCCACCCAGCAATAAACACACAGATAAAAATACCTGGAGGCTGACTTAAAAGAATAAAAAAAAAATGCTTTTCACACCTTTGGCATACTTAATGACATATGTAGTATTATAATAGCTACTATTTTTTTTGACCTCTTACACTGGGCCAGGCATTCTGCTAATACTTTGTGTAAATTGTCTTTACAACAATCCCATGGTATTATTTCCATGTCATAAATGAGGAAAATGAGGTCCAGGGAGTAAGCTACTAAGGGCCACAGCTAAGACTTAGACCAGAGCCTGTCTGACTCCAAAGCTGGAATTCCTACCCCACAGTATACAGCTCCATGGTCCCTCGTCTGCAGTTCTGAAGTCCAATGGCACTGAAAATCCAAAGTCATTATGCTAGACTCAGGTTATTTTCCTCTGGTAACCAAATCTGACCTAAACTGGCATGGAGTTTCTCAGAATCTTTAGCCCATTTAGTATGAATATTTATACTTTCCGTTGCAGCCATTTGACTACAAGCTGCTCTCCTAGATGCCACTGGGGGTATTATGCAGTATATAGTATATGTAAAGTATTACTTGCTTGTAACCGGAAGTATTCCAAATTCCAAAAAATACCTGACTGCAAAAACTTTAGAGAAAAGATCATGAACCTGTATATTCAAATATTAATCATTTTAAAATTATTTCAGGGGCCCCTTGGTGGCTCTGTGAGTTTTGGCTCAGGTTATGATTACCCTGTCTGTGAGTTCCAGCCCTGCATCCGGCTCTGTGCTGACAGCTTAGAGCCTGGAGCCTGCTTCAGATTCTGTGTCTCCCTCTCTCTCCGCCCCTCCTCTGCTCTCTTTCTCTCTCTCTCTCTTTCTCTCTCTCAAAAATAAACAAACATTAAAAAAATTTAAATATTTCAGGGGCGCCTGGGTGGCTCAATCGGTTAAGCATCCGACTTTAGCTCAGGTCATGATCTTGCGGTCCAGTCCATGGGTTCAAGCCTGGCTTTGGGCTCTCTGCTAACAGCTAAGAGCCTGGAGCCTGCTTCAAATTCTGTCTCCCTCTCTCTCTGTCCCTTCCCCATTCACACTCTGTCTCTCTCTTTCAAAAATAAATAAACATTAAAAAAAATTTTTTTAATATTTCAAAGCTCTCTGGTACAAACTTGGGAAGACAAATATTTATAAAGAAAATAAAAAGGATTGGAAAAAATCTATATTGACCTATGTAATATAGCTAAATGTATACTTTTTAAAACAGAAAGAACTTTTATCAAGTGTCTGGTTTTCATTTACCTCTTTCTCATCAAGGGAATTAAAAGCAAAAATGAATTACTGGGACCTTATGAAGATAAAAAGCTTCTGCACAGCAAAGGAAACAACCAACAAAACTAAAAGGCAACCAACGGAATGGGAAAAGATATTTGCAAATGACATATCGGACAAAGGGCTAGTATCCAAAATCTATAAAGAGCTCACCAAACTCCACACCCAAAAAACAAATAACCCAGTGAAGAAATGGGCAGAAAACATGAATAGACACTTCTCTAAAGAGGACATCCGGATGACCAACAGGCACATGAAAAGATGCTCAACGTCGCTCCTTATCAGGGAAATACAAATCAAAACCACACTCAGATATCACCTCACGCCAGTCAGAGTGGCCAAAATGAACAAATCAGGAGACTATAGATGCTGGAGAGGATGTGGAGAAAGGAACCCTCTTGCACTGTTGGTGGGAATGCAAATTGGTGCAGCCACTCTGGAAAACAGTATGGAGGTTCCTCAGAAAATTAAAAATAGACCTACCCTATGACCCAGCAATAGCACTGCTAGGAATTTATCCAAGGGATACAGGAGTAATGATGCATAGGGGCACTTGTACCCCAATGTTTATAGCAGCACTCTCAACAATAGCCAAATTATGGAAAGAGCCTAAATGTCCATCAACTGATGAATGGATAAAGAAATTGTGGTTTATATACACAATGGAATACTACAGGGCAATGAGAAAGAACAAAATATGGCCCTTTGTAGCAACGTGGATGGAACTGGAGAGCGTGATGCTAAGTGAAATAAGCCATACAGAGAAAGACAGATACCATATGTTTTCACTCTTATGTGGATCCTGAGAAACTTAACAGAAACCCATGGGGGAGGGGAAGGAAAAAAAAAAAAGAGGTTAGAGTGGGAGAGAGCCAAAGCATAAGAGACTCTTAAAAACTGAGAACAAACTGAGGGTTGATGGGGGGTGGGAGGGAGGGGAGGGTGGGTGATGGGTATTGAGGAGGGTGCCTTTTGGGATGAGCACTGGGTGTTGTATGGAAACCAATCTGACAATAAATTTCATATATTGAAAAATAAATAAATAAATAAAATGAAATAAACGTTAAAAAATGTATACTTTTTAAAACAGAAAGAACTTTTATCAAGTGTCTGGTTTTCATTTATCTCTTTCTCATCAAACTTGGCCTGTGAATGTGGAAAAAAAAAGATTAAAAAATGTTCTGGTAGTTTGGAGAGCAATTAAATGGGAAAAATCTTTGCAAATATATTTGCCTCCTACTTGTAAGCTTTTGAAAAGTGAAAATTTGTCTTTTCACAAAGTTCAAATGAGACAGAACAAGTGATTATGACCTTCCTCGGGTGTGGAAGGGACATGCTGATTTTGCTCAAGCCAGGAAGTGTTTGTGTTTTGAATTAACCAATAAAACAAAGAATGCTAAAAATAAATTTGGAGCTACAACACATTAAAACAATTATATAAACATTATTCCTAGTAAACAAACTGACTTAGATGATATTATTGCCTTTCTCCTTTTTTTTTTTTTCCAAAAAGCACTAACACATGAAAAGTAAACAGTGCAATTTTGTGGCTTAAAATGACACTTCCATATAAATTGCTTGGTGCTAATAAGCTGTTCCTCTGTATTTACCACATTCATTTGTCACATATTGATGTTGGCATTAGCAGTGGGCTTCTGTGAACTTAAGTGAACTGTTTCTTTTCTTTTACATTTTTGTAACAAAAAAGTTTAAATATACACCAGGTAAAGAGAGCAGCACAATAAATCACCATATATCCATCATCCAGGTTCAGTGATTATCAGCATTTTGCCACCTTTATTTATACTCTTTCTCTCTCTCTCTCTCTCTCTCTTGCTTTTTCTCCTTATGAAATATTTAAAAGCAAATCCAAGATACGACTACATTTCACTCTGGAATACTCCAGGTGTGAATTTCTTCTTACATAACAACAATACATTAAAACACTTAACAAAATAACTATTATCCTTTAATTTCACTAAGTCCATATTCTAATTTTATCCATTGTCTCAAAAATATCGTAATAGTTTTCTTGCTTTTTTTTAATACCATTAACTTGTTGATGACTGTTTTATTATTTTGAATTGCAATGATCTGTTTTGTTTGGACATACGAAAAGGAAATAACATATTCCTTATCACACAAGCCCCAAGGGAATCTAGGTCTTGCCCATATAGCCGGAAAACTTGGGTTCAAATCTCAACTCCTCCAGTTACATGCAGTGCAGTCTTGGACAGGGTATGTAATTCCCATATACCTCACTTTCCTTTTCTGTAAAATGGGAAAAATAATAGCGACAACCTCATAGGGTTGTGGGGAGGATGAATGAGTTATTGCATATAAAGCGCTTACCGCAGTGCCTGGTACTCTGGAAACACTGAATGAATTCAAATTATTTTCCTCTGGTGTGCTTTTCCCTGGACACACAATGTGCTTACTCTCAGGACTTCTGCAATTTTCTCAGTATTTCTAGCACTTTGAATGTATGTGTTTATATGTTTAAGGACAAATATCTATAATACAAGCACTAAAATGGAGACAGGGATTCCTTTGCCAAACACTAAACTGTACTTAGCCCTTTCATGTGCAGATCCAGCCCCCAAATATCAACCAGAACCTACAGATATCCAGTTGTAAAAACTGGATATATATATATATATATATATATATATATATATATATATATATATAGTTTGTGTGTGTGTGTATGTGTAGTCAAATATGGCCAAAATTGCATTCTTGGTAAGCTAGGACAGTGTTTGGGGGTGAGGGAGTGAATTAAATTGCCTTCAGGCAAGACATATTTTCCACTTCGTACTCCATTTACCACTGATTTTATTTTCTTCCCCAGCGAATTTCCACTTTCTTGGGTTTCTGATCTTGGCTTCTGATATTTACAAGGTGTGTGATGACTTTCAGGATGATGTATGACCACTATGATCATCAGTTTCCACATATGAAAGATGGGTCTAATAAAACTTACCTCAGGGAATAGTTGTGAAGATTCAACACCTTTCAGCACCTAGGACATTGTAAGTACTCCTTAAATGTTGGCTTCTTTCCCACTTTGATTAAATTAAGATTACACCATTTGTTACGGAAATGATATCCTAGCCTTTTTGTTGCTCTTTTTAAATCCTCCCACTCTGCCTCAGACATTCTTTTCTCTTCCACTGTCTTTCTTTCTGTTTTTTAATTTCCTCTCCACTGATATTACCTGTAAGGCATTCAGCCAGTCCACCATGGAGTACCCTGGACTGAGAAGGAGAGGGTATTAACATGGCTTCAATTCCTACATCATCTAAAACTACAATTACCACTACCAAAAACAATGGCAACATTGGCTTATACTCATATAGCACCTTATATCCCTAAATTGTTTCTCACATGCCATTATATTTGATGCTGTTCACAATGCTGTGAATAAGATATTATTATCTCCCATTTCATAGTTAAGGTGGTCAAGGAGCAGATATTTTTTGACAGCCCAGAAAAAAGCATCCTTAACCAATATTTGCCACATCTCAATTAAAAATGTAGAATGACAGGGGCGCCTGGGTGACGCAGTCGGTTAAGCGTCCGACTTCAGCCAGGTCACAATCTCGCGGTCCGTGAGTTCGAGCCCCGCGTCAGGCTCTGGGCTGATGGCTCAGAGCCTGGAGCCTGTTTCCGATTCTGTGTCTCCCTCTCTCTCTGCCCCTCGCCCGTTCATGCTCTGTCTCTCTCTGTCCCAAAAATAAATAAACGTTGAAAAAAAAATTAAAAAAAAATGTAGAATGACAGACTTGCATTTGTTTATTCTATCTTGAAACTGATTGCAGGTTCAGGGAGAACCCACTTTGTGGCTCTGTGTTCATTTCTTTGTAATTGTTGGTTAAAATAACTTAACATTGAAAGAATATTGCACCCTTTAGGAAACCATTTCTGATTTAAACAGATTTTGCCACTCCAAATTCTGTCTCAGAAGCAGACTTTAAAAGGAGATATTGCCGGGTGCCTGGGTGGCTCAGTCAGTTGAGCATCTGACTCTTGATTTGAGCTCAAGTCATGATCCCAGGGTCATAGAATCAAGCCTTGCATCCGGCTCTGCACTGTGCATGGAGCCTGTTTAAGATTCTTTCTTTCTCTCTCTTTCTGTCTCTTCCTCTGCCCCTCTCTCTCCCACTCATGCCCTCTCTCTATAATAAAAAAAAAAAATTAAAGTAAAAGTAACAGAAGATATTGCTGAAGGAGTTGTGGCATTCTACTTCAGTTTATGGAAGGCCTGCTAAGGCGATGAAAGTTAGGGACAGAAGCAAATCTCTCTTCTGATGAAAAGATGAAAGAGAAAAGAAGGACAGTGCAAAACAAATCCAATTCCTATCCCCATCCAACCCTCATCTTCACTGACAGAGGGAACCACTTGGGAAACTTGCCAACAAGGGTTTCACTATGGCAACCCTGAATCTACAACACTCCCCTAGAATGGACTTTTTTGGTGTTAGTTAATAGAAGGAAGAACTCCCCAGAAATAATGAGTAAGTTAATACTTTTTATAACATCAATGGTTTATTAGAAATTAATGCAATTCATATTGCTATTGGATGATGAAAACAATATTTAATTAGAATACCTTGCTTTTTATACTATCTGTAACTGTCACACCAAAATTATCCTTAGAATCATTTTGAATTGGATAAATCTCTAAAATAATATCTTCTGTAGCCACTCTCTAAAAAAAAAAAAAAAAAAAACCCAGTGGGAAATTCTGAATAAGAGTTATTGTAGAAACTGGCCAAAGCTTTGTGGGATTAATCTATTCTGAATATCAAAATCAGATTTTTTTTCTACTCTTTTCCCAAGGATACATTAGTTTAGGGTGTTGTAAATGATAGTGGAGAATAATAATGTTCGTAATGGCAAAAACTCTGATGATGCCATAGTAAAAAAAAAACAAAAGAAAATGTACAGAGGAAAAAGATGTAAGAAAGGAAACAATTAAAACTCCAGCCAGAAAAGAACAGCTGTGAGAGGAGAGTGGAAATGGAAGCAAGATTTCAAAATAAAGCAAATACTATTTTCATTATTATTTAATAACTATTTGTTTGTTAGAAATATTAAAGTGCTTTAGAAACCATAGAACCAGACAAAATTCTTGCCCAGGAAAATAAATCAAAGACCCAAGAGTGCTAATGTGTAGAAACTCATTACCTTTATTGTAATAGTTCATTAAATAGACATAACTGGGAAGCTAACATTTGTTTTTATCTTCTCTATGTATGATAAGAACTGTTAAGATTTAATGGTGCTTTGTACTTTAGCTTTAACCATGCTACTGTAATATCTGTGTCTCCCTCAAATTCATATGTTTAAATTGATGGTGTTAGGAGATGGGGCTTTGGGTGGTACTTAGGTCCTAAGGGTGGAGCCCATATGATGGAATTATTGCATTATAAAAGAGACCCCACAATTAAGGATCTAAATGTGAAGCCTAAAACCATAAAAATCCTAGAAGAGAGCATAGGCAGTAATGTCTCTGACATTGGTTGTAACAACTTTTTTCTAGATATGCCTCCTGAGGCAAGGGAAACAAAAGCAAAAATAAGCTATTGGGACTACATCAAAATAAAAAAGCTTCTGCACAGCAAAGAAACAACCAACAAAACTCAGAGACAGTATACTGAATGGGAGAAGATATTTTCAAATGACATATACAATAAAGGGTGAGTATCCAAAATATAGAAAGAACTCATATAATTCAAGACCAAAAACACAAACGATCCAATTTAAAAATGGGCAGAAGACATAAACAGACATTTCTCCAAAGAAGACATCCACATGGCCAACCGACACATGAAAAGATGCTCAATGTCACTTTTCATCAGGGAAATACAAATCAAAACTATGAGATATCATCTCACAACTGTCAGAATGGCTAAAATCAAAAACAACAAGTGTTGGCGAGGATGTGGAGGAAAAAGAACCCTCGTGCCTTGTTGCTAAGAATGCAAACTGGTGCAGTCACTGTGGAAGACAGTATAGAGGTTCTTCAAGAAATTAAAAATAGAACTACCCTTTGATACAGTAATTGAACTACTGGGTATTTACCCAAACAATATGAAAACACGAATTTGAAGGGAGACATGCACCCCTAGGTTTATTGCAGCATTATTTGCAATAGCCAAACTATGGAATCAGCCGAGTGTCCATTGATAGATGAGTGAATAAAGAAGATGTGGTGTGTATAACAAGAACCATATGATCCTCTCAATAGATGCAGAGAAAGCATTTGACCAAATACAGTATCCTTTCTTGATAAAAACCCTCAAGAAAGTAGGGATAGAAGGAGCATACCTCGAGATCATAAAAGCCATATATGAATGACCCAACACTAATATCATCCTCAATGGGGAAAAACTGAGAGCTTTCCCCCTAAGGTCAAGAACAAGACAGGGATGTCCACTCTAGCCACTGTTATTCAACATAGTATTAGAAGTTTTAGCCTCTGAAATCAGACAACACAAAGAAATAAAAGGCATCCAAATCGGTCAGGAGGAGGTCAAACTTTCACTCTTCGCAGATGACATGATACTCTATATGGAAAACCCAAAAGATTCCACCAAACAAACTGCTAGAATTGATTCATGAATTCAGCAAATTTGCAGGATATAAAATTGATGCACAGAAATCAGTTGCATTCCTATACACTAACAATGAAGGAACAGAAAGAGAAATCAAGGAATCGATCCCATTTACAGTTGCACGAAAAACCATAAAATACCTAGGAATAAATCTAACCAAAGAGGTGAAAAGTCTATACTCTGAAAACTATAGAAAGCTTATGAAAGAAATCAAAGAAGACACAAAAAAATGGGAAAAGGTTCCATGCTCCTGGAGAGGAAGAACAAATGTTGTTAAAATGTCGATACTACCCAGAGCAATCTACATATTCAATGCAATCCCTATCAAAGTAACACCAGCGTTCTTCACAGAGCTAGAACAAATAATCCTAAAATTTGTATGGAACCAGAAAAGACCCCGAATAGCCAAAGCAATCTTGAAAAAGAAAACCAAAGCAGGAGGCATCACAATCCCAGACTTCAAGTTATACTACAAACCTGTAATCATCAAGACAGTAT
Organism: Lynx rufus; assembly: GCF_022079265.1. Taxonomy (NCBI): domain Eukaryota; kingdom Metazoa; phylum Chordata; class Mammalia; order Carnivora; family Felidae; genus Lynx; species Lynx rufus. The sequence continues at coordinate 34,897,966 of NW_025814829.1, read as the reverse complement.
GGTACTGGCACAAGAACAGACACTCAGATCAATGGAACAGAATAGAGAACCCAGACATGGACCCACAAACGTATGGCCAACTAATCTTTGACAAAGCAGGAAAGAATATCCAATGGAACAAAGACAGTCTCTTCAGCAAGTGGTGCTGGGAAATCTGGACAGTGACATGCAGAAGAATGCACCTGGACCGCTTTCTTACACCATACACAAAATAAACTCAAAATGGATGAAAGACCTCAATGTAAGACAGGAAGCCATCAAAATCCTCGAGGAGAAAGCAGGCAAAAGCCTCTTTGATCTTGGCCGTAGCAACTTCTTACTCAACACGTCTCCAGAGCCAAGGGAAACAAAAGCAAAAAGGAACTACTGGGACCTCATCAAAATAAAAAGCTTCTGCACTGTGATGGAAACAATCAGCAAAACTAAAAGGCAACCGACAGAATGGGAGAAGATATTTGGAAACAATATATCAGATAAAGGGTTAGTATCCAAAATCTATGAAGAATTTATCAAACTCAACACCCAACACACAAATACTCCAGTGAAGAAATGGGCAAAAGACATGAATAGACTCTTCTCCAAAGAAGACATCCAGATGGCCAACCGACACATGAAAAAATGCTCAACTTCACTCATCATCAGGGAAATCCAAATCAAAACCACAATGAGATACCACCTTACACCTGTCAGAATGGCTAACATGAACAACTCAGGCAACAACAGATGTTGGCCAGGATGCAGAGAAAGAGGATCTCTTTTTCACTGCTGGTGGGAATGCAAGCTGGTGCAGCTACTCTGGAAAACAGTGTGGAGGTTCCTCAAAAAATTAAAAATAGAACTACCCTATGACCCAGCAATTGCACTACTAGGCATTTATCCACGGGATACAGGTGTGCTGTTTTGAAGGGACACATGTACCCCCATGTTTATAGCAGCACTATCAATAATAGCCAAGTATGGAAAGAGCCCAAATGTTCATCGATGGATGAATGGATAAAGAAGATGTGGGAAATATATACAATGGAGTATTACTCGGCAATCAAAAAGAATGAAATCTTGCCATTTGCAACTATGTGGATGGAACTGGAGGGTATCATGCTAAATGAAATTAGTCAGAGAAAGACAAAAATCATATGACTTCACTCATATGAGGACTTTTAAGAGAAAAAACAGATGAACATAAGGGAAGGGAAACAAAAATAATATAAAAACAGGGAGGGGGACAAAACAGAAGAGACTCGTAAATATGGAGAACAAACTGAGGGTTACTGGAGGGGTTGTGGGGGGGGGTGGGCTAAATGGGTAAGGGGCACTAAGGAACCTACTCCTGAAATCATTGTTGCACTATATGCTAACTAATTTGGATGTAAATTAAAAAAAAAAAAAGGTGTGGTGTATATAAACAATGGAATATTATTCAGCCATAAAAAGAATGAAATTTTGTCATTTGCAACAACATGGATGGATCTAGAGAGTATAATGTTAAAGGAAACAAGCCAGTCAGAGAAAGACAAATACCATATGATTTCACTCATATGTGTAATTTAAGAAACAAAACAAATGAACAAAGAAAAAAGAAGAGAGAGAAAGACAAACCAAAAACACAGACCCTCAACCATAGAGAACAGATGGTTACCAGAGGGTAGGGGGATGGGTGAAATAGGTGAAGGGGATTAAGAATATACTTATCTTGATGAGCACTGAATAATACATGAAACTGTTGAATCACTATATTGCAGACCCAAAACTAATATAACACTGAATGTTAACTATGCTGGAATTAATAAAAAAAAAAAGATGATATAAAGTATATTTCTGGGGGTTTGGATGTGAGGTTGGGTACACAAATCTCACCCCTCTTTCCTTAGGATTCTGGCCAATGGAAAATCATTAAGCAAATGGATATCAAAATAATAGCTTTATTACTAACCAGGCAAGCACCAATCACCCCTCCTTGTGGGGATTTCTTGTATCAGCTTGCTGGGAGAACAGGCTTGGAGTTGATGCAAGGCAGAGCTTCCTTTTCCCCTGGATAGAGACCTAAGGACTTGATTATGGGAGAACTGGACCCACAGATTGACTTCTAGTCCAGTCCCCCAGCTGGCTACCTGGACTACTGACCTGTCTCCCTTGACTAATTACTGCAGAAGGGAGAGAATAAGAGAAGCAGGTATTAGACCTTGTCCTGGGAGAGTTTACCATGTGGAGACAGGAAGTTAAGAAGAGGTTGAGTCCACCGCACTTGAACTGAACTTCTAAGACTTAAGAGCTGCACTTATAAAACTTTGAACCCTGCCCACTAGCAAAATATGGCCCAGTATTTCACCAAAAGAGCTATTTCTGCCTACATGAGTGGGTAAGCATAGAGAAAAAAGAAAACAAAAAACAAAAACAGAAGGATGTAGTCCCTCCAACATTCTTTAAGACAGAGAAGTTCCTTCCTCTATTTGCTGTGGTAGGAATACGCAAAAAAGAACAGTGCCCCCCACCCTTCCCCAATATATGTCAACATGAAAAGAATATTCTGATGTGATTATGATATATTTATATTCTTAAATATAAATTATAATGTTTTAAAAATTAAAAAAAGAGAGCGCACAGAGTTCCCTAGCCCCTTCCTGCGATAAGAGGATACAATGAAAAGTCTGCGACCCAGAAGAGGGTCCTCACCAGGCCATGCTGGGACCCTGACCTCAGACATCCAGACTCCAGAACTGTGAGAAATAATTCCCATCATTTATTAGCTACCCAGTCTATGATATTTTGTTATAGCAACACAAATGCACTAAGACACTTGCTCTATTGAAATAATTCACAGGGCACCTGGGTGGCTCAGTCAGTTGAGCTTCTGACTCTTGATTTGGGCTCAGGTCATGATCTCACAGTTGGTGGCTTTGAGCCCTACATCGGGCTCTGTGTTGACAGTGAAGAGCCTGCTTGGGATTCTCTCTCTCTCTCTGCCCCTCCCTGCTTGCACTCTCTCTCTCTCTCTCTCTCTCTCTCTCTCTCTCAGTCTCTCTCTCAAAAATAAATAAATAAACTTGAAAAAAAAAAGAATTTGCTTATATCCTGCCACTGTCTCTAGATTACACCCCTCCTCAAGGTGGTAAATATATTTCACTCACTTCTGTATCCTTTTCCCCTCGCAGTGCCTCTATATCCATGTTCCCCACTCAGGGAAGGCTGAGCCTGGAACTGTCCCAAATGCAGTTTACTATCAACCCCCATTCACATTTGCTTCTTTTCCTGTTTTCTCTCTAAATTAATGGTGTCACACTCCAGTGGCTCTCAACACAGGAATGTGGTGGCCATCTTGGCTTTTCCCTTTCCTTTACATGTATATTAAACTATTCAACAGAAACAACAAAATCAATTAATTTTACTTTTAAAATGTGTTTCAAATCTACTCTCCTGCTCCATCCTCCTTACTATGCCCTGACTTTGGTTTCTCATTGTTGCTTGCAGTGTTTCGACAGCTCATCACTGGCTTCTAAGCCACACATTGCCCCCCACTCCAACGTATCTCTCACTGAAAAAAATTTTTTGAAAAATTCAGATTATGTTGTTAAATAAATAAATAACAAAATTCAGAGGTTTTTAAAAATCACCAATGACAAAAGTTCAGCCTTTTCTTCAGGACACACAGGTGCTCCGTGACCATGTCCCAGGGTCTCCTTCCCTCAAATTCATTTCACACCCCTTCCCTTTCACCCCACACACCTACACTCTCCCAAGTGGAATTTCTTCCTGTCCCCTCAAAACATAAGACCTCCACAACCTCTACATGCCACTCCTTCTTCCTGGAATGTATCCCTCTTTTATTCAAGGCAAAGTTCTATTCATTCTTCAGCACCCTGCAGTAATATCATCTCCTCTGAAAATTTGTTCCCAACCTCCAGACAGAGGCTGCCCCACTCCAGGTTCACACAACATATTGGTGATGTTTATATTCAAGCATTAATTATTTGTCTTTGTCTTTACTTGTTCATATGATAATCTACCCCCACCTCCACCCCCGCTGCCTGCCACTGGACTCTAAACTTCCTAAGGGCCAGGACCATGTATACCTCTTGCACAACTGGCCCTTGATACAGGTTCTATCAATGCTTGATTGAAAGAATTAAGTGACTAATCAAGAAATGAAAAAATGAATACAATATTAGAAACCATCTTTAACTTGAGAGAGAAAATTCTCAGGAAATTTTAGGCACCATTTCCATGAATACTAAGTATAAACTGTTTTATCAATAAAGCTTAGGTAGATCTCCATTCCAATACTTTAAGAGCATTAAATTTATGGCATTACCTAAAAGTTATTATTCCAGTAATTCTTGCTAATTCAGGTTATTCTCCCTCTCAGGTTCTGTGAGTTTTATTTCTTTGTTTAAGATATATCTCCCTTACAAGATTTTAAGATCCATCAGAAAGGAGACCATAGCCATTTTGTTCAACATTGTGTGTTGAATGCCTGCTCACAGAGTGGGCTGTCAGTAAATATTTACATAAATACTTGTCAATTGCTACAGATCCCAACAGATGAAGACCTAAAAATGGCTTAGAATAAGTGAGAGGACTGTGGTCTTGACTTGTATTATTAATTCAATGGAGGACATGAACCAATATGGTGGCTCAGATGCTTTCTCCTCAGGAGCTATAAAGATACCAGAAGCTAGACTAGGAAGAACCAAAAAACTCATTGTTACTCTAGCTAATTATGGAATTTTACACTGATAATTTTTCACAGGGACTCACTGAAGTTTTTAGTCCTTCCTGAGATAAGATGAGTTGCAATTTTAGAAACCTGCCAATCTGTTTGTCTTCCTGTCTAAATCACTCACTAATAAATAAGTGTGTCATTTTTCAGAGATTGAATTTAAAGGGTTGTTCTTCCATGTTCAGATGATTTATGAAAAGACAAGCCATAAGGTTTCTTTGAGTAGGAAACTTCTCAGTTCTTTAAAAGTATCTGTGATTTATAACAATTTAAAATATGTAAGTCATTAGAGAGGCAGTAGTGCATGACAGTTAAAGGTATGAACTCTGAAGTCAAGCAGGTCTAATTTGAAGCTGAGCAAATTAGTAAAACTTAATAACCTTCAGTTTCCTCATCTGTAACATGCAAATAATAATTACTCTTTTGTTTACTATAAACATTAAATGCCTTTCATCTCAGTGACAGGCAAGTAGAAAGAACTCAATAAATAGCTGCTTTAAAAAATGAATATTCAGACGCTTCAGCCAAATATCTGCCACAATGTTCTAGGAAACTTCTACAAATTAGGTTGCATGATTTATATTAATGTTGAAAAAAATACAAGATTTTCCTTTCCTAAATAAAAATCCTGATGGAAAGCCATCTCCGGAACACATGTTTGGCTGACACCCATAAGTCATTTTAGTCTGTATCCTGATGAGGCTGCAAATTTCTAAATTGAGGATTTACTTTTCTGCCTTAATTAGGAGGAAAAAAATGTTTGACGTAGACATTTTTTTCAAATCTTGTATCTATAAAATCCATACTGTTTTCCAGAGTAGCTGCACCAGTTTGCATTCCCACCAGCAGTGAAAAAGAGATCCTCTTTCTCTGCATCCTCGCCAACATCTGTTGTTGCCCGAGTTGTTCATGTTAGCCATTCTGACAGGTGTGAGGTGGTATCTCATTGTGGTTTTGATTTGTATTTCCCTGATGATGAGTGATGTTGAGCATTTTTTCATGTGTCGGTTGGCCATCCGAATGTCTTCTTTGGAGAAGTGTCTATTCGTGTCTTTTGCCCATTTCTTCACTGGATTATTTGTTTTTTGGGTGTTGAGTTTGATAAATTCTTCATAGATTTTGGATACTAATTCTTTATATGATACATCAGTTGCAAATATCTTCTCCCATTCTGTTGGTTGTCTTTTAGTTTTGCTGATTGTTTCCTTCACTGTGTAGAAGATTTTTCAATTGTGGATTAGAGTTATTTTTATTCTTCTCTTATTTTATCAAAAATAATTATTAGATGAAATGAATTATTATTAAATGAAAAAGTAATTATTAAATTAAAGAGATTGATAGGTATTGAGATACAAAGTTCACAATAACCAGTATTCACCCCAAACACTCTGTGAATCTTCTAGGCCATAATGATTGCAAATGAGCCTTTCCTTTGGTGTCTATACTTAGAAATCAAAGATGCAAATTAAAGGGGTGCCTGGGTGGCTCAGTCAGTTGGGTGTCTTACTCTTGATTTCAGGACAGGTCATATTCTCACAGTTGATGGATTCAAGCCCTGCATCAGGCTCCCTGCTGACAGTGTGAAACCTGCTTGGGATTCTCTCTCTCTCTCTCTCTCTCTCTCTCTCTCTCTCTCTCTCTCCACCACACCCCCCCCAAAATAAATAAATAAGTAAACTTAAAAAAATGCAAATCAAAAAATTAAACTATTCATTGGGTGGAGCTCTAAATATAGACATGTCAAAAATCAACTTCCTTTATTTTCAATACAGGTATAATTTGTGTTTTGTGCAATAAATTCCACTTACAGCATAGAGTTTGGGAACACTAACACACACAGCCTTCCATGCATAACCATGGCTAATATCAAAGTTAATGTTCTTATCTGAACTGCCTAGACTCCTCAAAAACTCCCTGCCTCTGAGAAAAGAATAATGAAAGTATAAATATAAAGAAGTGTAGCAAACTCTATGGTGGTAATCATTTTGCAATATATGTGTATCAAATTAACTCATTGTACACCTTCAACTTAACGTTATATGCCAATTATATGTCAATAAAGCTGGGAAAAAAACCAACAAAAGAAGTGTGTGTAATAAGCAAGTGGCAGTGCCTCTGGAGTTCTGGGTAGTTGGCAGACAGGGTAGATAGAAAACAAATTCCTTAAATGGTACACTATTGTGTCCTCTTTAAATTTTATGCAAATATATAAATTACCTATTCAAAAAGTAACGTAGAGGGGCACCTGGGTGGCTCAGTTGGTTAGGCTTAGGCGTCCAACTTCAGCTAAGGTCATGATCTCATGGTTGGTGAGTTTGAGCCCTGTGTCAGGCTCTGTGCTGACAGTTCAGAGCCCAGAACCTGCTTCAGATTGTGTGTCTCCCACACATCTCCAGAGGCAAAGGAAACAAAAGCAAAAATGAACTACTGGGACCCCATCAAAATAAAAAGCTTCTGCACAGCGAAGGAAACAATCAGCAAAACTAAAAGGCAACTGACAGAACGGGAGAAGATATTTGCAACTGACATATCGTATAAAGAATTAGTATCCAAAATCTATAAAGAACTTATCAAACTCAACACCCAAAAAACAAATAATCCAGTGAAGAAATGGGCAAAAGACATGAATAGACACTTCTCCAAAGAAGACATTCGGATGGCCAACCGACACATGAAAAAACGCTCAACATCACTCATCATCAGGGAAATACAAATCAAAACCACAATGAGATACCACCTCACACCTGTCAGAATGGCAAACATCAACAACTCAGGCAACAACAGATGTTGGCCAGGATGTGGAGAAAGAAGATCTCTTTTGCATTGTTGGTGGGAATGCAAACTGGTGCAGCTACTCTGGAGACCAGTACAGAGGTTCCTCAAAAAATTAAAAATAGAACTACCCTATGACCCAGCAATTGCACTACTAGGTATTTATCCAAGGGATACAGGTATGCTATTTCGAAGGGGCACGTGCACCCCAATGTTTATAGCAGCACTATACAATAGTATAGTCAAATATGGAAATAACAATAGCCAAAATATGGAAAGAGCCCAAATGGCCATCGATGGATGAATGCATAAAGAAGATGTGGTATATATATACAATGGAGTATGACTCGGCAATCATAAAGAATGAAATCTTGCCGTTTGCCACTATGTGGATGGAACTAGAGGGTATTATGCTAAGTGAAATTAGTCAGAGAAAGACCAATATCATATGACTTCACTCATAAGAGGAATTTAAGATATAAAACAGATTGGGGTGCCTGGGTGGCTCAGTCGGGTAAGCGTCCAACTTCAGCTCAGGTCATGATCTCGCGGTCTATGAGTTCGGGCCCCACATCAGGCTCTGTGCTGACAGCTCAGAGCCTGGAGCCTGCTTCAGATTCTGTGTCTCCTTCTCTCTCTGCCCATACCCTGCTCATGCTCTGTCTCTCTCTTTGTCATAAATAAATAAACATTAAAAAAAATTTTTTTAAAGATATAAAACAGATGAACATAGGGAAGGGAAGCAAAAATAATATAAAAACAGGGGGGAGACAAAACATAAGAGACTCTTAAATATGGAGAACAGAGGGTTGCTAGAGGGGTTGTGGGGGGGGGGTGGCTAAATGAGTAAGAGGCATTAAGGAATCTACTCCTGAAATCATTGTTGCACTGTATGCTAACTAACTTGGATGTAAAATCAATCAATCAATCAATCAGATTCTGTGTGTCCCTTTCTCTCTGCCCCTCCCCCACTCGCATTCTGTCTGTCTCTTTCTGAAAAACATAAAAAACTTTTTACAGTAATGTATAATATTTGTAAATAACAAAGAAAAGTAACTTCCATCCCACCTACAAAGAGATAAAAAGCAATGCTCTATCTAGCCCCGTGAATCTCCCCATATTTTGCCTCCTAAGCTTCTTCATGAACTCTCCTAGGCCTCTCTGTTTGGTTCTATTTCCTGGAATTCAATTCCTCCTCTCTGAGTTGACCTTTCACTTGGATGGTCTAGCTGACTTTGACCTGGTTTGCTTTACTAAGTGCTGATTCGCTGATTTCCCTTAGCTTGATCCTCTGAATTTCATGGGATTCCCCACTCTACCCCAGATGTCTCATTACAGACTGTCCCTCACCCAAGATGGGCACCCTGACTCTCCTCACCTCCGGGTTTGTAACCCTGTAGCAACCCACCTCTCTAGCTCTGTTGGACTTGAAGTCCACAGGCTGGGTTCAAAAATCTTCCCATACATTTTGATATGTGACCTCAAAAAAGACACCCAAGTTAAAATCCCATCTCTACACTTACCAGCTGTGCATGCTTAGGCGGGTTCTTTCCCTTCCTTGTGTCTTGATTTCCTTATCCAAAATACAGAGATAATAATAGTAACTATCTCAATAAGGTGTGAAGATGGAATGAGTTAGTACTCATAAAGAACTTAGAACAGATCATGCCACCTGGAATACTTGATGTGTGAGCTGCTATTAAGGCAAGAGCCACTATTTGTGGCTATCGTTATTACTTTGATTTCATCACACTGGGCCTTATCTTCTACAACTGGGTCAACAAACTTTTCTTAAAGATCCAGATACTAAATATTTTAGGTTCTGGGGACCCAGAGGCAAAATCAAGCCTATTATGCAGGTAGTTATAAAAGCATGTAAAATGTAACCATTTAGATGTAAAACAACAACAACAATGAAAACATTCTTAGTTAATAGGCATCAAAAAACAGGTGGTTGGTCAGATGTGACCCACATGCCTTCATTCTCCAACTCCAGTTTGGAAACTGGAAACTGCCTAACACAAATAAAAGGTGACCTTTAAAGATGAACTGTATAAATAATTTAAAACTTCTAGTAGCCGTTTATTTAAAAAGTAAAAACAATAGGTGAAATTCATTTCAATAGTCGATTTTTTTACTACAATATATTTAAAAATATTATTGTTATAAAAATGTAATCAATATAAAAATTATTGAGATATACATTCTTTTTTTAATCTGATATATATTTTACATTTACAGTACATCTGAATTCAGAAAAGTTACATTTCAAGTATTTAATAGATGATTTGGACAGTGCAGTCTAGAACTATAACATGAAAGGGTGTCATTAAATAAGGAAATATGCAAGTTTCCTTCTGCTCAATTATGAAGCATCTAACTTTCTAACATCTCACCAACACTTATCTGTTATCTATCTTTATCTATCTATCTATCTATCTATCTATCTATCTATCTCTGCAATTGTGTATTCTGCATGTCCCAGACACTGTATTAAGCTCCAGGGAAAGACTGACAACTTAGGAATGGTTCCTATCTCCAGAAGTTCGCTACCTAACAGGGGAGAACAATTTCTAAGCCCGTAAAGGACATAACACACAGTAAGAAGGCAACACAGACACAGATAAAAATGAGACTGGGGGCAGAGTGTATGCACCAAGGAGGAAATGGCCAATCTCCTCTGAGTCCTGAGAAGAGGGCCAGGATAGCATTACAGAAGTGGTGATGCTTGACCTGAGTGTACAGAGAAGCGAAAGATTTCTATCCCTGCACAGGAAGTAATGTGATGAAAGGTAGGAGTCAGGGAAGGGCCTGGCCCCCCCATGGATCTGGAGGTAATCCTAACGGACTAGACAGGAAGACGCTAGGAAGGAAAGTCATAGCCAGAGACCCCAATTAGGAGCCACACTTTGGAAGTATTTATTTAGTAGGGATTCTAAGAAGTTTGGACTTCACCCCATCAGTGATAGGGAGGCATTGGCTGGTCGGAGGCAGGAGTTGGTGTGATCAGTTTTGTATTTTGAAAAGATCATTTGTCTGAAGTTGGGGGCCTAGATTGGTTAGAGAAAGAGACATAGGAAACAAGGAGACATGTTGGAAGATTGTTGCAGTAACCCGGCAAGTGATGAGGGGAGGTCAAACAAAGACAGAAACACAGAAGGACGTGGGTGCAGGAAACAGCAAAGGCAGCAAGAAAATGTGCAATGAAAGAAGTGAGTGGAAAAAAAGGCAAAGGCCCAGATTTCAGACCTATGGTGATTTCCATTCACCATGACAGGACAAACAGAAGAAGCTTCTTCAAAGAGAAAAATTCATTATAGAAGTTTCCAGAAACACTCATCTTATATGGAATGCTTCTCTATAGTAAGTCCGCCTTGGTCAAATTCAGTACAAGGGATTTGATTAGTTTGTCCTTTTATGAAAAGCTCACTAGAAGAAATAGATTAAAAAAAAAAAAAGGTTTTGTGTGATTTTCAGCCCTACATTGGAACAGTCGTACCAGTGTATTGTTTGATGCTTGTTTTCTGACAGAACATCTTGAGTTCATGATCTTATGTTCCTGAATCAACCACAAACTCCCTACAGAAAACTAAATTTGCCTGAACTGCAAACTCCTTGCTCTTTTTTGATCCTTCACTGATGCTTCTCTTCACCTCAAGCAGCCATTAGCTGTTATCGGCTCAGTCCTTCGTCTCTTATTATCACAGATTTGACCGTCATGATTAACAATCTTTCAGAGAGTCTCCAAGCATTATATCGCCCCTTAACTTTCTTCAAGGCAGGCAGGGAGAGGCAAGATATCTCATCTCAACAGCTCTTTTTATTAGGGAGCAAAAGCCTTCCCAGAAAGTCTCCCCACCCAGCAGTCTTCCCTTTATGACTCATTGAATGGAACTGGGTCACATGCTCACTGTTAAGCCACTAGCATCAAAAGGCAGTAGAATTACCATGCCCTGGTTTACACCAAATTTTGTTCATTCCATAGGACAGCAGAGGTGAAGGTCGTCTTTCCTTTTTATGTGCTACCAAAGTAATAATAATCAGCGTATTCATCTCCTATTGCTGCTGTAACAAATTACCACAAATTTAGTGCTATAAAACAACACAAATTTATTACCTTACCATTTGAGAGACAGAAGTCTAAAATGGGTTTCAATGGGCTGAAATCAAGATGTGGGCAGGGCTACACCCTCTGGAGGCTCTAGGAAAGAATCTGTTCCCTCATCTTTTCCAGGTTCTAGAGCCCTCCTGCATTCCTTGTTTACATTCCCATCCTCCATCTTTGAAGCCAGCAATACCATCATCCAATCTCTGTGTTTGTGTTTCCTTTGTCACATTGACTTTTCTGAATCTAACCCTCCCACATTCCTCTTCGAAAAACTCTTGTGGGGCGCCTGGGTGGCTCAGTTGGTTAGGCATCCAACTCGATTTCAGCTCAGGTCATGATTTCACGGTTTGTGAAATTGAGCCCCCTGTTGGGCTCTGTGCTGACAGCATGGAGGCTGCCTGGGATTCTCTCTCTCCCTCTCTCTGCCCCTCCCCTATTCATGCTCTTTCTCTGTCTCAAAATCAGTAAATAAAAAATATTTTTAAAAACCTTTAAAAAACAAAAATAACAATAATGAAAAAGAACTCTTGTGAACTTATTGCACCCACCCGGTTCGTCTAAGGTAATCTCCCCACCTCTAGATCCTTAACTTAACTACCTCTGCCAAGTCCCTGTTGCGTAACATAGTCCCAGTTTTCAGGAATTCAGATGTAGATATCTGGGGGGTCAGGGGGTTGGGGGAGGGCATTATTCAGCTTTCCACAGTCAGGCTTCCCAATCCAAGGACAGTGAATGATTGCCAGAATACAATCACTTAGCTTCTTCCATGTGTCAAGCCCTATACTGGACACTTTACAAACGTTATCCAATATATGACTAGTGCGAACACTTAGTCAATGCCCCACTTTTTTAGATGAGACGAATAATGCTCAGAATGTCCCCGTTAACAAAATGAGGAAGGGCCTCAACTCAAACCCAGATCTATCTGCATCCCTAACCTGTGTTATTCCATGCTGTCTTCTGCTTGGAAACATGTGTTGGAAGCCACCAGGTGAAGTGTTTGGAATCACCAAAGTCGCATGATTTCTTCAAGTGCGTATTTTACTCGTGGCAAATATATACCTGGACCCTGTTTCTCAGAATTCCCAGTGAAATGCAGAACATTCCCTTTTTAAAAAAGAAAGCTAATAGCAATTTAATTCCCGTTTACTTCTAAGGACATAGTCCTATAGGAGTAATCAACCCCCAACCACCTATTTTCACTTCCTGCCTATGCCTTTCAAAGCCATCAAAGCGAATATTTTTTAGAATAATGTTAGTAATATCCAGTGGGTTTATTGTTTTATTTTATTTCTTTAAGTCTCAGAGCAGTTTATAGCAGTACTGAAATAATTCTGATAGGTTGCCTCCCAGGGAAGAATTTCCCTATCTATTTAAAGGTAGACACGCAATAAGGAATAAAAATAATATTTGTGGTAAATAAAATGTTTAAAATAAGTGTTTTGAAAATTAAAAACATTAACACATGGATTTTGACACTTACAATGATAAGTAGCAATATTAGTATATTAGGAGACAAAGATGCCTTCTGAGTCTGTCTACAGCACCCATTTGTGGAAAGGCAATAAAGTAATAGGGTACAGAGACGAGTTTCTACTTTTACACATGCTGAATTCCAAAGAACACACACTAAAATCAAATATAGAAAAGTTGAACGATAGCCTTACATATTACAAGGGGGAGGCATATTCCAAAACAAAGCTAAAAAATAAATTCCTAATTACACCTTGTTTTTTAGATCAACTTCACTGACACATTACCAGCTTATTCCTTGTTTTTCTATCTTCCCTTGGCACTGAACACCACCACAGTCAACTCTTAGGTCTGATGAGTGTCCAAGAGAAGCTATAAAAAAAAAAAAAAAAAAAGGAAACGCTCTGGGGGCCACAATCTTCGTCTTGATAGTTTTGTCACTAGTGTCAACACTTCATCAATAGCGTCAAACACTTGGTTTTCCTGTTTCCCATCCATGTTCAAATATTAGGAATGAGATGTCATAAGATATTTATTTAAATAATCGCAGAAGTACAGTCGACACTGAGCTGGCAAGAGCAATAGCCTAGACGGCATACCAAAGTCAGCGTAAAAAGGCAGTTTGGGTATAGGGTGTATAGGGTATCAGAAAGAGTTCACATACTAAACAGAAGAGAAGAAAGGCCTGCCTATATTTCTGTTCTCCAAAGTCAAGTCCCCTATGTTTCAACTGGTGTATACGATGGTTTCATATGTGTGTAAGGTGGGAAGGCTTGGGGAGGGGTTCTGTCTGTCTGTCTGTCTTTGTCTGGGAAGCAAGCTTGACAGTTTGTCTAAAGCTCAGACAATTTTTTTTTCAATCAAAATGCTTCCAGAACAATGCAGGTCCAACAATCTAGTACCCTCCTTCCATGTCCCCACAAATCCACATTCCTCCTTTTTCCTCCCAGAGTCAGAACTCAGGACCCGGGCAGCGTCAGGTACATGGGATATGTGGCATCTGGGGTAAGCCTTCCCAGCAGCTATCAGCACTGCTGTTTTCCAGATGTGCACCCATTCACTGCAGGCCAGGGCTGCTGCTGCAAATGTGGAAGTTTGCAAATGAGTCATGAAGTCAAAATGACTAGGAAGTTCCGACATCAGCCATTTACATAAAAGCCGAAATTTGGACCATCCACTGATTTCTCCTTTAAAGGTATTGATGAAGAGGACTGCCTTCCAATCCGAGCCACACTCAATATTGGGCAGAAACCCGTGGATAGTTTTTCTCAGGCCCTTGGGGAATGTCAGAAGGTTCTTATTAAAATGAACACTGAGTAATAAACTTTAATAGTCTCCAGAGGTACGTAATGCCAGAAAATAATACATAAAAAATGCTGATTTAATAAGAATACTTATAAACTCCTCATAAATCACTTATTGCAAGGCATAATTTTGAATTACTCAAAAGATACTAAAATCGTGATAAATTACAACTGTTGCTGAACTAAGCCTTATGTTTCCAGTATCAAACAAATAGATAAATTAACGTCCTTAATTAGCAGCTGATGAGGAGAAATCATGCGTAGCTTTAAAAGAATCCTATAACGTCTGTGAAATTTCCAAGTCTGTTGGCTAAAATAAGCTTTTCCCTTTCACAGCTATTTTTTTCCCCCTGGATCTCCCTGCAAGCTGTCAACCCAATATATCATGCAGGATTGTGAGGCTGCCCATCACAGGAAATTGCTGTCTGACAAAGGTATTTCCAATCTGTAATGATTACTGTTTCTGTCAAGTAGATAGTTAAAGTAATATCATAAAACCAAGAAAATCTGATGCTTCCCCATATGTCTGGGTAACCAGTGTTCCTTCCCTCACACATGCACTTAACAGATGCACTGTATTTGTTAGCAGAATACAAAATAAAACATAACAAAGCCCATTTTCTCCAATTTGCATAAACAGTACCAATGTGGGAGGGGAAGTTGGAATCAAAGATTCTGGGTTACTTTCACTCGTACCTTCCAGCTGTCAAAATCTGAAAAGGTATCATCACTCTGACAAGAAAGGAGTCAGTGTTTGCTATGGCAATGTTGAGGAGGCAATGACAAAGAGCCAGAGGGGGTGAGAAAGGGGTCAAGATTACTACTGTAGTCTACTTTCTCTCCATATCTTGTTATTTCAGACATTTTGACTAAAAACATCCAATTTAGTGACTTTTCTTGATGTTTCACAGAAAAGAATGTCTGAGAGGAGGGAGTGGGAGGAAGATTCTCATGATGGTATCAGGCTGCTGAGATCTAAGTGATAGAGGACCTTCAGGAGTTTTCTGTCCCATCCCCAAAGTGAGGCAAACCTCACACCCAAACTCCAAGCCTTCCAGAGAAAATGGGTGACAGAGCACTCTAGTTACCTTTTGAGACACATCTTTCAAGTGTGGGCAAGATCCAGTGGGAATTTTCCAAGTCCCTGAACATCACACTTTATCCCAGATAATTTAATTATCTGTTGTTTAATTTGTAGTGGAGTTATTGTCTTTGGAAATTAGGAATTTGGAAAAGTTCGTGACACATGGATTACCCATAGCCTAAGACCTCTTCATCATAAAAATGGCTACCTGAGGCAATCACTTCATCTTTGTGGTCCAGCTTTCTTATAACCAATGACAGGTATCAAAAAATGCCCATTTTCTCCTCCATTGTTGCCATGTCCAACGTCAGAACTGAACTGGGATGAATGAAACAGGGCACATTGAGAAAAGCTGACCTAAAACTGAACCTGGCTACCGAGATGGGGCAGATGCCAGAGGACCCACAGTCCGGGGGCTTTGGAGGTAAAAGCAATGGGCACAGTCTGAATAAAGACAAAGAGGAGGCATCAGGTTGGACAGCACAGAAAAGCAGGGTCTCCCAACAACCACCACTGGACTGTATGAGAGGGATATTCATTTGTCAACACATTTTTATTAAGCACTTATGTGCCAGGCACTGTGGCAGGTTTTAGGAATGGTGAACCAACTGGAGAGACCTTGCAACCAGTAGGGATGAGACCTGTGACAGAGAAAGTGAGATGTGCCTTAGCAGGATCTAGCAGGAGCTCTTAATCTAGGCTAGGAGAATAGGGAAGACTTCCTGGAATCAATGCCACTTTGGTCAACCTGAGGTATAAATGGGAGCTGGCAAGGAGAAGAGGCGGAGAAAGAGTATCCCAAGCTGAGAGGCATCTTAGGGTCCTAAGGAAAAGGAGTCCATGGTGTCTGATGAAGTGAAAGAACACCACTGTCTTAGAATTTAGAATATGTGGGCTGAGAATAAGGTGAAGTGATTTGAAAGGAGTAAAAAAAAAAGGGGGGGGGAGCAAATTCTTACAGGTTTTGTAAGTCAGGTTAAGACTTACCTAAGCACCAAGAGACGTTATTAAGGAATCTAAGCAGAGGAGAAATGTGGTCTGATTTGCATCTTTGAACGTCACTGGCTTTGATATGAAGGATGAATTTGAGGGAAACTTAATGCAAGTCTTCATGGCTTTAGGATGCTGCTGAAGTAGTCCAGACAGCCACACTGGTGATGCCAGATGAGAGTGGTGATAGTGGAAGGGTTGAGAGCCACTTAGGAGGTGGGATTAACACATCATGGTGCTGATGTCATATGATTTCACTCATATGTGGAATTTAAGAAACACAACAGATGAGGATAGAGGAAGGGAAGGAAGAGATAGAGGAAGGGAAGGAAAAATGAGATAAAAACAGAGAGGGAGGCAAACCATAAGAGACTCTTAAATATAGAGAACAAACTGAGGGTTGCTGGAGGGGTGGTGGGTGGGGGGATGGGCTAAATGGGCCATAAGTATCAAAGAGGGCACTTTTCGGGATGAGCACTGGCTGTTATATGTAAGAGATGAATCACTGGGTTCTACATCTGAAGGCAAGACTACACTGCATGTTAAATAACTTGAATTTAAACACACACACACACACACACACACACACACATCATGGCACTGATTAGATTGGGCTTGAGGGAAAGTCAAAGAAGGAGCTAAGGATGAAGTCTAGGTTTCCTGCTTCAGCTACAGGTTGCTGAGAGGACAGGTTTGAACAGCCAGTCGGACAGCCGTCATCACAAGTTCACCCTGTATGCAGGCAGCAGGGCCCAGAAGGTTCTAAAAAGAAGCATCAGATCCAGAAGGAGGATGCTAGAAGCAAAATGAGCCCCAAGCTGCCTTCTGCCCTATCGTTCAGGTTTTTGCTTTTGTATTTGCTGCCCGGTCCCACACCACCCAAGCTCTGTCACAGAGAGGACTGACAGCTTGTGCCTCAGTTCTGTGAGGGGCTCCCTGCCTTCCCTTGACCTATGACTCTGTCTTTAACCTGACACCTTGGGCAGTTGGAAGTTAATGAGTTGGTACTGGTGAAGAGCTTCACCTCCCTGGAGAGATATTCTCCACTAGTTAAAATTGTTAACTGCATCGGACCCAAGACACTTCAGTGTTTTCAATTTCCTATTCCACCCTGGAAATTTTTTTTTTCATTTTTCAGGTAATGACCCAGAAAAGTTAACTGAGAATTGTGGTTAAGCCCCCAACAATAAGTTTCTGAGATGACAAACAAAAGATCAGGAAACCAGAAGTTCCTTCTAGGCATTCATTTGTTCATTCCACTAATATTTATTCAGTCATTCAATAAATACTTTAAAAGGTCCTTTCAATGGTCTAGCCTGTGTTAGGCACTGGAGGGAGCTGTGAGCAAGACAAGTTATCCGCCCTCATAGTGTGTAGTGCATTCTTATGGAGAAGACACTAAATAAATAAGTAGCCATTCTGGGAAGTCCTATAAAGAAAACACATGGGGGTGTATTTATATAAAATACTTTGAGTGCGCAGGTGTGGGCAGGAGCCCTGTGAGTTCAAGGCCTCATCAGCCATGATAAGAATGTTGGGGCTTATTCTAAGTGCAAAGGAAAGCCCTGAATGTCTTCAGCAAGGAGTGACAAAATCTGGTTATTAGTTGTACGGTCACTCTGGTGGCACCATGGAAACAAACTGGAGGAGAAGCAGGAGACTATGGTCGACCAGGACTGCAGAAGTCTCCATGAGAAATGCAAAATGGGTCCATGACACAATGGAGATGGAAAAAAGGCAGCAGCTTCAAGGAAGGGCTGGAGCATGGGGGTGGACTGGGGGCAAGAGAGGATCTCTCTGTGCAAGGCACATGCTTCCTCTTTTGCTTTCTGTGCAAACCTCCCATTTAGTGTCTACTAATGACGTGTGGAAACTATTCCTTTGTGGAATGACAACTTAGCCAACATCGCAGGATTAGTTCTGCTTGAGTCTAGTGTTCGTGCCCTGGCCTATGTGTCAGGTGTATTTCAGGTCACTGAGGAAGGATTCCGTACTGGCCATAAACACTGGAGGGGAGGGTTTTCATTGCTTGGCTCCTCTTACCTTCTTTTTCCCTCAACCCCACCCTGTTGGAAAGCACTGACTTGCACAGCTGGAAAAGATGACGTTGGGGACCAGGATGTCTCTACTGCCCCTCAGGCCAAGGAATGGCTTTAAAAATAGAATATTGAACCAATTAGTAGCCCAGTAAAAAGTCCAGATGCCATGAGACAGGGGCTCCCGCTGCCTTGAGAATAACCAAGAGGGGCTTGGGGGCCTCTCCTCCACATTTACTTCCCCTCTTCATCCTTAATCTCAAGGTCAGGACAAGTAGCCCAGCGATGCCTTCTGCATGCTAACTTTGGATGCCATGGAGTCATTCCTGCACGAGAGCATTGTCACAAATTTTATAAGCTCATCTAAGTGGATCAAACACAGGGTCTCTATTAGCCTGTGACTAAGAAAACTCTTTCAGTAAACACACAATGATTGAGCCTCCCTTCATCCTCCTCCCCAAATAGATCTCCCTTTTCCCCATAAAATCTGCACCCATTGGGAGCACCAAGCGGGCTGGATGTTGTTCACTTTTGGTACTCCCTGTGGGTGAACAAGAGCTGGTGGCATCTCTCTCTTGGAAAGTGACCCAGGGCAGCTTACAGCAAGGCAGGGAATTATGTGAGGATTCTCTGTATGTGTCTTCAAGGGTAGAACTCTCTTAGCGCGTCCCTGGAAAGAAAACTGACGGGGAGTGACTGGTGACAGAGAAAGAGACTCACAGGGCCCTCCATCTGGTGATGAAGCAGACGGCAGCTTTATTTAGTTCCGATGCTGTGGTTCTTCATCCTTTTGTAAGATTTCAGCTGTCTTGTTAGACTGCTCCCCGGCACCAGATATTCTTTCCAAATCATTTCATTTCTAATAGCAAAAATAACCCAGTATTTCTGAATCATTTACATGTAAAAACTTTTTAAATTGTGTATCTCAGTTGAGAGATATTTTGAGGAGGGGGGCATTATGGGTTTTTTTAGTCCTATGTGATCCCCACAACAGCTGTTATGGTGAAATTCATCTGGTATATTAACATTTATGTACCAGAAAGAAAAGACGCTTAACATATAGCTTATCTTTCCATCAGTTCCGACCCTCTCCAAATGTTTTGAGGGATAGATACTAAGATGGAGAAAAGCCACCTGAACTCAATTGCTCAGGCTATTCTGTCAGCTGTGTTACCTTCCAACCACAAGTACTTCTTTAAAAAAACAGGAACCAGGGCACCTGGGTGGTGCAGTCGGTTAAGCGTCCGACTTCAGCCAGATCACGATCTCGCGGTCCGTGGGTTCGAGCCCCGCGTCGGGCTCTGGGCTGATGGCTCAGAGCCTGGAGCCTGTTTCCGATTCTGTGTTTCCCTCTCTCTCTGCCCTTCCCCCGTTCATGCTCTGTCTCTCTCTGTCCCAAAAATAAATAAACGTTGAAAAAAAAATTTTTTTTTAAATAAAAAAAAAAAAATAGGAACCAGACTATGTATCCATGGAGGGGAATTAAGTCATCTTTTACCTGAACCACAGCACTGAGTTTTGGGAATCAAGATGATTTTATTTTCCCAGTTTGGGCTATTTTCCTAATAGAAGGAATAGATTTATACTGGCCAGTTTCCCAATCTTCCTCCCCCCCCCATTAAAAAAAATTGTATTTCCTAATATGCATATTGTAAAATTTACTTCTTGTGATGTACAATTCATTCTATGGGTTCTGACAAATGCATGGAGGTGTGTGTCCACCACAATTGTGACACACACCAGTTCTGGGCCTTCCCCCCCAATTTTTTCACACTGCCCTTTTGTAATTGACCCATCCCTCACTGTCATCCCCACCCTTCTCTTTTCCCTCCCTGCTGTTTTGCCTTTTTTTTTTTTTTTTTTTAGAAATCATGCACTATATAGCCTTTTGGGTTTGGCTTTGTTTGCTTGGCAAAATCCATTTGAAATTCATTCAAGTTGTTGCATGTATCAATAGTTCATTCTTCTTTGTTGTTCAGCAGAACTGCATTATATGGGCATACCACAATTTGTTTATCCATTTGCCCACAGAAGGACATTTGGGTGGTCTCCAGATTTTAGAAATTACATATAAGCCTTCTATAAACGTTTGCGTGCAGATTTTATATAAACTTAATTTTCTATAACTTTTGGGTAAGTGCCTAGGAATGAGACAGCTAGATGATACAGTAAAGGTAAGTTAAATTTCGAAGAAAACCTTTAAGGTTTTCAATGGAGTTGTGTATTTTACATTCCCATCTGTAATGTATGAGAGTTCCAGCTTCTTCACATCCTCAGCAGCACTGAGTATTATCCTTTATCTTAAATTTTAGCCATGCTGATAGGTGTGAGGAGCCTTCTCATTGTGCTTTTAAATTGTATTTCTCCAATGATGGCTCCTTCAGTTCCAACCATCATATCCATACATTAGGCAAGAAGCATGGAAAGACAACAGACAAAAAGCACATGCCGGCAGAGGCGGGCCCCTATTTAAGTGGCACTCCCGGAAGCCCCTTCTAATTGCCTATCGTTGGCCCCTCCGTGTGCAAGAAAGATTAAGAAATGTCGTTTTTTGTTTTATATTGTTCTTGATATGTTTTGAGAGAGAGAGAGAGGGAGAAAGAGAGCAGTATCTGGGGGAAGGGAAGAGAGAGCGACAGAGAGCGAGAGCGAGAGCGAGAGCGAGAGAGAGAGAGAGAGAGAGAGAGAAAATCCCAGGCAGACTCCGTGCTCAGCGCAGAGCCTGACTGGGGGCTCTATCCCACAACCCTGGGATCACGACCTGAACCAAAATCAGGAGTCCGATGCTCAACCGAATGAGCCACCCAGGCACCCCTGTTTTCTGTGTTTAAAAAAAAATTTTTTAATGTTTATTTATTTCTGAGACAGAGACAGAGCACGGATAGGGGAGGGGCAGAGAGAGAGGGAACCACAGAATCCGAAGCAGGCTCCAGGCTCTGAGCTGTCAGCACAGAGCCCGACACAGGGCTTGAACTCACAGACCTCAAGATCATGACCTGAGCCAAAGTTGGTCGCTCAACTGACTGAGCCACCCAGGCGCCCCCCTGATTTTCGTTTTAAATATGAGCATATTGCACCACAGTGAAATTAGGGTTTCTAAGTAAGAAAGGAAAGAGTGGACCTTGGGTTATCACACCAATTTCTCTTGTTCCCTCTCACGCCTCTATACAGTCTCTTCCTCACCTGAGGCCAGAGTGATCCTCACTAAGATTCATCAGATCTTATCACTCCCGTACTCCAAATAATCCAGTGCTTCCCATCCGTCTCAGAGTAAAATCAAAAGTCCTTTCAATTGTTCATAAGCCCTTTCCTCACCTGCAACCACCCCACCTTTTGGAATCCCTCTGCCACCAGTTCTCCCCTTGATCACTGTGCAGCGGCCATACTGCCCTTCTTCCTCTTCTGTGAACAAACCCCCCGTGCTCTCACTTCCAAATCTTTGCATTTACTACTCCTTCTGCCTGGATAGTTCTTCCTGCAAATAACATCACTACGTTACTCCCAATTCCCACAAGTTTGCACATAAGTGTTCTCGTGTCAGAGAGGCATTTCCTCTTATAAAATCATCTTATATAAAACAGAACTACCAACTCTCCTCATATTCTGTTTTATTGTCCTTAGTGCCTAATGCCATATGACATGTCATATGTTCTGCTTAGTTGTTAATGGGAAATTTCTTCGTGTCTGGAATACAAGAGATCAGGAACCTTGTTTTGTTCACTTCTATGTCTAGAAGAGGACCTGACACTCAACAAATATGTGCCAATGGAATGAATGAAGGGAGGAGGATGATGGAATGCCAGTGACTGAATGGACTTGCAGAGCACTCACAGAAGAGACAGTGCTGTGGTATTTTCTCTTCCCCTACTGTAGATCCTTTTGTCACCATTTCTCAGTTGGGTGAGGAGGACCTCAAGAGAGCTTGGGGTTTGGTAAAAAGAGATCCTGACTTCACACCCCTGGCTGCAAGTTTACTGTACTAAAGAATTCTTTTTTCTTTAAGGTTATGTATTTATTTTGAGGTGGGGAGGGGAAGAAAGAGAGAGAGAGAGAGAGAGAGAGAGAGAGAGAGAGAGAGACTCCCAAGCAGGCTCCATGCTGTTGGCACAGAGCCTGATGCAGGGCTCAAACTCTCAAATCGGGAGTCAGATGCTTAACCAACTGAGCCATCAAGAGTCAGATGCTTAACCAACTGAGCCATCCAGGTGCCCCTGAACTAAAGAATTCTGAGGCGAGGAGTTACATGTAGTTTTCTGACATTGCAGAGCATGGAAATAGAGGAAGGGATTGGGAGTTTGGAAGGAAAAGGGAGGCATAATTGTTCCTGTCTGCCAAGTGCACACTACAAAGGCAGCCACTGGGCCATATTGAAAGAGTCCCACCAGGGGTGCCTGGGTGGCTCAGTCAGTTAAGCGTTTGACTTCAGTTCAGGTCATGATCTTGCGGTTCGTGAGTTCGAGCCCCGTATCGCACTCTGTGCTGGTAGTGCAGAGCCTGCTTGGGATTCTCACTCTCCCTCTCTCTCTGCCCCTCCCCCACTTGTACCCATGCTCTCTCTCTCTCTCTCTCTCTCTCTCTCTCTCTCTCAAAACCACCCAAGTCCTTTCCAGAGTGTATTAGTTTGCTAGGGCCATCCTAACAAAGTACCATGACTGGGTGACTTAATAAGTAGAAATCTTTTTTCTCACAATTCTGGAGGCTGGAAGTCCAAGGTCAAGGTGTTGATGGGTTTGGTTTCTTCTGAGGCCTGTCTCCTCAGCTTGTAGCTAAGCATCTTCTCTGTGTGTCTTTACATCATTTTTCTTCTGCACATACTTGTATCCTAATTTCCTCTTCTTAAAGGGACACCAGTCATACTGGATTGGGGCCCACCCTAATGACCTCATTTTAACCTAATTACCTCCTAAAAGATCCAATTTCTGAATACAGTCACATTCTCAGGTCCTGGATGTTTGAGCTTTAACACATGAAGTTTGGGAAGACACAGTTCAGCCCATAACAAAAGGCTAGGAATTCTCAGCAGAAAGAACCTGTGTAGTATGTCTTCCCAGAGCATAAGATCTGGGACATGTTAAGGCCTGCAGGAAAGAACATCACCAAGGCCAGGGAATGGTACAGTGCATAGGTTCTTGCAGGGAGATCTTGAAGAACCCACAAGAAGAGCTTCGTGAGGAAAGAATTTACAGATGGACCCCTGACATTTAATAGCCAAGAAACTACCAGAACCAAAAATAAGAGAATCTATAGAAAAGACCTTTATTCCTTTTGCTTCTGTTTCCTCTCCCTCCAAACACTGACCCTGTACAGTGAAGAAGAAGGTGGAGGGAGGAGAGTCAGAGAACAAACCACTAGACTCTTTCCCACTGCAGGGTGCAGACTTGTGAGTCACACCCAAGCTGGGGGAGGAAAAAAAGGTTAAATTGGGTGAGAGATGAAAGTTTGATTTCTGAATTTGGCCTGCTGTGGACCCGGGCTGCTGGGGAGCAAGGCAGGTCAAAGATGTGAAGACCATGGGGTTTTGTCGGCAGGAGACATGAGGCTGCTTTGGAGGAGTGTCAACTCAGACTGTCGTGAAAAACCCATGGCCTTCTGGAAGGGGAAGCATTGCCTGTACTGTCAAAAGTGTCCTCAGAAACCAAGTCCCTAGCACAGTACCTGGGAAGGAATCTTTCATTTCCCAGTCTTTTCATAGCAATTCTGCCAAGAAAGTTCATTGTCCAGGGGCATACTCTCAAGACTTGTGTACCTGCTGGTTTTAAGGTACTTTGGTGCCAGGCCCCAAAGTGCAAGGTCAGAATTAATTCCAGCACCCAACATCACAAAACCCAGAACCCCAGAGAACTCTCCCCATCGGACCAGTGTCCTAGGGATGGGGCAGGCTTTTATTTCTAAATTCAAAGTACAAAAGGTCTTGTGCACACTTCTCCCAGGACAATCAGGGTTATATGTCCTATAGACACCTACAAAAGGAGGCCATGTCCCGCAATTCCAAAATGATGTTCTATCACCACCTACCCAGGATGCAGCTGGAAAATTCTCTGTATTAGTTTGCTAGGCCTTCCATAAAAGACTGGATGGCTTAAACTGTAAATATGTATTATCTCTCAGTTCTGGAGGGCAGAAGTCCTAAATCAAGATGTCATCAGGATTCGTTACTCTTGAGCACTGTGAGAAAGAATCTGTTTCGTGAATCTCTTCTAGATTCTGCTAATTTGCTGGTAATCTTTGGTGTTTCTTGGTTTGTAGAAGCCTCACCCTCATCTCTGCCTTCATCTTCACAGGGCCTTCTTCCTGTGTGCATGTCTTTGTGTCCAAATCTCCCCTTTTTATAAGGACACCTGTCATACTGGATTTAGGGCTCAGCCCAATGAACTCATCTTAACTAACTACATTGCAAAGACACTATTTCCAAATGAAGTCACAGTCTGGGGTTACAGAGGGTTGGACTCCAGCATATAGATTTTGGGAGAGGGGGCAGACATAGCTCAACCCATAACAGATTTCAGCAAAGAAAAAAATAAAAGTTTAATCTGTAACAGGGCACCCCATTGGCAGGCTACCATCCCACTCCAACTATGACTATGATTTAAAAAAAAAAACAAAAACAAAAACAAAAAAACATATATATGTAAAGCCTGGCAAGAAACCTCACTCAGGGGGAGGAACAACAACCTCAGTAACTAAATAATTAACCCACTATGGAGTGAGATTGACAACAGTAACAACGTGTTCCTCTTATCCTAGTCTAATCATAATGCCAAGTAATAAAACCGAGGTCTTTTTTTTTTTTAAGTAAAAAGCAATTATATACATACATTTTTAAAAATCAGGAATTTCAGCATTTGCAAATCCAATGTAACTTCCATTCGTTGAGAGGAAAAAAAATGTCTGTCTTGGAGTTGGGTTCTTTGAGTGGGTTTTGAAGGCTCATACTGAGCTCTGAGGCTTCATATTTTATCTGTTAACTTAGCTGCTTGTTGACTCATCTGAACCCAAGAGTTTACACACTAAGATTAAATGTGAGTAGAGCTTTGCTTTGACGTCAACAGTATGCGAGGGCTTTTATTTGCTTTGTTTGGAAATATTTTTCTTGGACAGCCCCATTTGGTTTTCTCTGACCCAGGGAGTTTGGAGAAGGCAGAGGCACAGCAAAAGTTTCTTTAGTGTCCTCTGCCATCGAGTCACATCAGAACGGTCTTAAAAGAATGGTCCTTGCGTGGATGTAGGACTTTTATTCAGGATCTCAGAGGATTTTACAACAGGAATTATTTTCTATTTTATAGTTTCAAAGGTGATTGGAAGCAAGTCCAAGCCCTGTGAATAGGGGCAAGTCCAAGCCCTGTGAATGGGGCGGGGGTGGGGGGAGGGGGCGGGAATCAAAGAATGAAGCATTATGACGGAAGTCCTAGTCCAGAAGCTGTGCTTCTTTGAAAAACGGGCTCCCTTTAAACCACAGTAATCACCAGCTGCAAGGTATCTCAGCATCTACCATCTAAATGAAATCCAACTTGGCCAACTAAGGGTATTATTTATTTAACAAATATGACTAAGCCCTACTCTATGCCTCACATTATTCTGTGTGTGATGGGTGCAGTGATGAGCAAAATTGTCATGGAGTTACCTCTTGCAGTGGGAAATAGATAACAAACAAGATAAACATATTAGTGTACTGAGTTGAATAGAGTCTCTCCCCCTAAAATATATGTCTTCCTGAAACCTGTGAATATGACCTCCTTCAGAAATATGGTATAATCATATTTATGGGTGTAATCAAGGTACGATGAGATCATACTAGACTAGGGCGGGTCTTAAATCCATATGACTGGTGTCCTTCTAGGAAGAGGAAAGTTTGGACATGGAGACATACAGGCAGACCACCATGTGATGACAGAGGCAGAGACCAGAGTGACGCATCTTCAAGCTAGAGGACACCAAGGATTGCCAGTAACCCCCAGAAGTTAGGAGAGAGGCATGCACAGATTTTCCATCAGAGCCTCCAGAGGGAACCAAGCTTGCTGGCACCTTGAGTTTGGACTTCTAGCCCCCAGACCTGTGGGAGAATCAATATCTGTTGTCTTGAGATAGCTGGTTTGTGGTTCTTCGTTACAGCAGCCCAAGGAAACTAGCATGATTTGTGAGTGATGAGAAGGGCTAAAGAGAACGAAATAAAACAGTGAGGCAGGATAAAAAGTCCTGGGAGAGACTGCAGCGTTACATTGAGAGCAAAATCCTCAATGGGAACGCAATTTGAGTAAAACCTGAACAGATTGAGGATACAGAATGCTACCTGGCGAAAGTGTTCTAGATAGGAGGAAGAACATGTGCAAAGGCCCTGTTAGAGAACAGCAAGTAGGCCAGTGTGGCTGGAGTGGAACAAAAGACAAAGAGAGGAAGAGCAGGAAAGTTGCTTAGAGAGGTGATGGGTGGCCAGATCATACAAATGCTGTGGCCTGTTGTAAAGTCTCTGGCATTTACTCTGAATCACACAGAAAGGAAACTCTTGGAGAGTTTAGAACAAGGAAGTGGAGCAGAGGAGTGACAAGATTCGCCCTAAATTTTAACAGGATCTTTGAATTATTGGGATTATTCTGAAAAGAACAGGACAAAAGCAGGTAGACCAGTTAGAAAACTAGTTCAATAATCCAGGTAGGAAATGACAATGACTTGGACCATGGTGGTGATGGAGGTGGTGAAACTGATTGCACAGGGTCAGTTCCAGGGAATGTTTTGCAGGCATGGCTGATGATACCTACTGTGGATGAGATGTGGGGCACGAGTAGAAAAGGTGAATCTAACACTGGTCCAAAGTGCTTTGCCAGAGGAGTTGGAAGAAAGGACTTGTCATTTATTGAGAGGAGAAGGCAGTGGGAGGATGAGACATGGTGAGGAGTATCAGGAATCCATTTGAGATATGCCATGTAGATATATGTGAGAACATCAACCAGAAAGTTGGATACACAAGATGGAGTTAGGGAGAAGTCTGGGCAGGAGAGACAAATTTAGAAGTTGTTGGAACAGACATGGCATCTCATGCCTATGCATTCCTTACGCCTCTCCACAACACTTCTTGTTTCCCTGCAGAAATATTACATAATGTGACAATGTAAGGAGGGTGACCCTGCCTCCAACTTGTGACAGTTCTACACCCCTCTTATGGGAAGAACTATGAAAAAACGACTTACCACAATCTGTTCAATGTTTCAGATTGTTATATATTTATTTTTATAACCTTTCTATTAAAAATGTTAAGCAGCTCACAACGTTATAGGACATAAAATAGGAAAATTA
This sequence comes from Lynx rufus, assembly GCF_022079265.1. Lineage (NCBI taxonomy): Eukaryota > Metazoa > Chordata > Mammalia > Carnivora > Felidae > Lynx > Lynx rufus. Next base: position 34,870,197 of record NW_025814829.1, on the reverse strand, counting down.
CAATTTAAAAATGTAAAAATGGCAATTAGAGAAGTTAATTAAGTAAACCAAGCACCTGTGAGTAGGAGATTTCTATAAGTTCTTTTATGATGGTCACATTTTGTGGGAGGAAGAAAGGGGAGTAAGTACAGTCTCCATGGAAAATTTCCTTTAAATTCTTTATATTAAATTCTCACTTTTGGAAAAACACTTTGAATCAACGAATGAAAAGTTTGTGTTGACCCCTGAGGCCTAAGCACAAAACTGTTTTGATCGCTAGTATTAATTAAATATTGTCTTCCATAAAGGTTTAATAACTAAGTCATAATGCCTATGCAGGGATCCTTGGCCAGTGACCCTGGAAGTAATATATCAACAAGACTAAAACCTCTCTTCTGATTTAAAAGCATTGAAGGAGATAGACCAGTGACAAACACAGGGGGATCTAAGATGATGACCAAACCCCAACTGAGATCAGTTCAGAGAGACAGATTCAGAGTGAACCCAATGCGGCACAGTCCCCAGGAGACTGGGACTACTGTGCTGCCGTTTTCCTTAGTCTTCTTCAGATATTGCTTTGAGGTCTGACTTATCTTTTATGATTTCTGCTTTTCACAAGAAACGGACTCCATGCATGATGCTAGAGGGGTTCCTTCCCCACCCATTCATTGCTAAGCACACATACAAAAAAATCCTGGGCTAAGACTGTTCTACTTTGGAACCATGGTGTTCAACAAGTAAATTATACCATTTCCTCCAATTTAAAAATTTGGTATTGTGTGTTCAATGAAATTGTGCAGTGGGTGGGCATCAGCAAAAATGCTTCTTCCTGATCCTTCTAAGCCAGTTCAGAAAAGTTATCTATAAAAAGTAGTATAGGTTAAGTATTATAAATATTGTAACTGAATGCTAAATTTAATGTTGAGTTTCATAGTAACTAAGTTTTAAAAGCCCACATTTTTAAAAGGCCTATACATTTGTTTGGTTAAAGATATTTTTTTCTGATATAGATCTACAAAATATTTACTGCATTAATTTTCATTTCAGGGATATTGGATGAAAGTAGAAAATGCTTACTATCATAATTTTGCAAATAATACCGACTATATACGATCACTTTAGTATTATCCTTATATACAAAGTGTGGTATTACATAAAAATAAAAATGTAACTTCAAGGAATTACAGTCCATACAAACTGAGTTCTGATCATGTAACTCAGAAATGAGGAGAATTTAAGAAAATAGAGGGATTGATCATTAATATGTCTCCATTACTTCCTTTAAAATATACTTCAAAAACAAAATTTTGGAAATTGCTGAACTGCCATTAATTCATCATGCCCAAAGTGTTGCTATTCTGCAATGTTGATTTAAAAAATAATAGTAAGATGTATACAAATCTTGCAGAAAAATCAAGGAGGAAGTATTTCCCAACTGAATTTGATGTCAGCATAATCCTAATACCAAAACATAATAACAAAAAAAAGAAAAAAAGGAAATTGTAAACCAATATATTTTATGAACATAGACACAAAACTTAAAAAATTAATAAATCAAATGCATCAATATATAAGAAGCATAATATATTATGATCAAGAAGGATTTATACCAGGAACACAAGTTTAGTTTGACATATGAAAATTGATCAGTGTTATGTGGCACATGAACAGAATGGAGAAGAAAAATTATAAAATCATTTCAAGAGATGACAAAACTAGCCTTTGACAAAATTCAGCACATATTCATGATTTTACAAAGACCACCTGGCAAATAAGGACTAGAAGGAAATCTCAGTTTAATGAACGGACTGTAATACAGACTAACAGCTAATATAATGCTTATAGTGTAAAGCATTGAAAGCTTTCTCCCTATGATTGGGAACAAGGCAAGTATGTTCACTCTCACCATTTCTATTCATTGTGCTATTCTAGTACAGTATTAATATTGTACTGAAAGCAATAGGCTCATAAGGCAAGAGAAAAGAAAAACAAGGCATATAGTTTTGATAGAAAGAAATAAAACTGTCAGACGATGTGATCACATACCCAGAAATCCCTGTGGAACCTACAAAAACAAATCCTATTAGAACTGACAAGTGAATTTGGCAAGGTTGGAGAATGTTAGGGTAAAGCACAGAAATTAATTGTATTTGTGCATACTAACAATGATAAAGTGCAATCTTGAAACACTACCATTTACAACAGGAACACAATGTCAAACACCCAGGAATAATTCTAACAAAGGATGCATAAGATCTCTACACTAAAAACTACAAAAATTTCTAGGAGAAATTAAAGAAGACTTAAATAAATAGAAAGATATACTGTGTTCCTAGACTGAAGGACTCAATGTTATTAAGTTGTCCATTTTACCCAAATTGGTCTCTTTAATATAATCCCCAAATCCCAGAGGCCACTTTTGAAGAAGTAAGAGACAAGCTGATTCTAAAATGTATGGGGGGGGGGGTGCCTGGGTGGCTCAGTCGGTTGAATGTCCAACTCTTGATTTCGACTCAGATCATAATCTCACAGTTCCTGGGGTCGAGCCCCACATCGGCCTCTGTGCTGACAATGCAGAACCTGCTTGGGATTCTCTCTTTTTCTCTCTCTCTGCCCTGCCCCGCCTTGTGTGCGCTCTTAGTCAAAATAAACAAACATTAAAAAATAAAATATATGTGGAAATGCAAAGAATCTGAAATAGCTTTTACTCTGAGAAAGAATAAAGTTGAAGATAGATACTGCTGTATTTCAAAACTTACCATAAAGTAATATTAATTAAGACAGTGTGCTACTGCTACAAAGATAAATAAATTGATCAATGAAACAAAATAGAGATTTCAAGAATACATCCACACATATATAGTCAGTTGGTTTTCCCAAAAAATGTCAAGGAAACTCAATGGGGGAAAGTCTTTCATACAAATGGAATTAAAATAAATGGAATCCACATACACAAAATAAATAAATCAACCTCAACTGCTATTTTACTTCATACAGAAAACTTAATTTGAAGTGGGTTATAGATCTAAACTTGAATATGAGAGTCATAAGGCTCTAGAGTGGATAAAGATTTCTTAGATCACAAAAGCACTGACCATAGAAGAAAATATCAATAGATTAGACCCATTAAAGTTAAAATTTTCTCCACATTGAAGAACTATGACTTAAAAAATTAATAGGCATAGTGTAGACTCAGGAAAAAAAACAATTGCTAAACATCCATTTTGAAAAATCTGGTATCGAGGACATATAAACTCCTACAAATCAAAATTAACAGGTTTTTTTAAGCCTACCTTTTAAATGCACAAAATATTTGAATAAATCCTTAACCAAAAAAATTTATAAATAAGTGACCAATAAGATACTTAAAAAATTTTTTTTAATGTTTATTTATTTTTGAGAGAGAGAGAGAGACAGAGTGCAAGTGGGGGAGGGGCAGAGAGAGAGGGAGACACAGAATCCAAATCAGGCTCCAGGCTCCGAGTTGTCAGCACAGAGCCCGATGTAGGGCTCGAAGTCATGGACCACGAGATCATGACCTGAGCTGAAGTTGCACACTTAACCAACAGAGCCACCCACGCACCCCAATAAGATATTTTTAAAAAACTCATTATTGTTCCAAAGGGAAACTCAAAGTAAAATAAAATGGAGTACCATTTCATATTCACTAGAATAGTCAATGTCAAAAACTGACAGCACCGAATGTTGGTGATATGGACAACTGGAACTCTCCCACAATCCTGATGAGAATGTAAAATGTTATAACCCTTGGGAGAATGCTTAGGCAGTTTCATATAAACATATATCTGCCCCTTGGCCGGAAATCACACTTCTAGGCATTTATCTAAGATAATTGAAAGCACACGTCCACAAAGAGATATTTTCAATAATGTTCTTAGCAAACTTATTCATTATATTAAAAATCTGGAAACGATCCAAATGTCCATCAACAGGTGGCCAGTTGTTGAAGGGGGAATGTGATGACAAAAATGAGATACAAAGGACGTAATAGAAATGTTCTATGTGATTTTTGCGGGTGGAGGTTACACAGGTGTACACATTTACCAAAACTCATCAAACTGAACTCTTAAAATCTGTGCATTTTATTATATGTAAATTAAGCCTCAACTTCAAATTTTTTAAATTAAAAAAATGTTAATGTTTATTTATTTATTTTGAGGGAGAGAGAGAGGGAGGGAGGGAGAAAATCAAGAGTAGGAACCTTAACTGACTGAGCAACCCAGGTGCCCAAATTTTGAAAATTTTGTAATAAAATTTTTTTAAGTTAAGTGCCTCTGTGTTTTCTTCCTCTGTAAATGAAACACTACAATAGGATGACTAAGATTTTACTTTTTTTTTAAAGTAGGCTTCTTGCCCAGTGCAGAGGGCAACATAGGGCTTGAACTCATGACCCTGAGATCAAGACCTGAGCTGAGATCGAGAGTGGGAGGCTTAACCAACTAAGCCACCCAGGTGTCCCAAGATTTTACTTTTTTGAAAAAGGAAGAAATCATTAAATCTGCTTAAACACTCGGATATTTAGTCACAACTCTATACCTCCATGTCGTTTAACAGCAGTTGTCAAATGCTATTAGAGAACAGAAAACAAAATTGTATGTGGGAGCCAAGTATTTTTAAGGGAAAATAAAATAAACTGGCAGTTCTGACTTATCCCTTCTCCTGACCTTTAAGTCAGGCAGTCCCTATACCTTCATTAGGAAATCATGTGATCTTCAGAAGCGGTTCAGAGTCTCTAACAAATAGTAAATACAAGTCAATGTGTGGCTTTAAATGCTGTAAAAGAAAATTTGTTACAATCTCCTAATGAATTAGTTGCACTGCCTAACGTTTTTTGTTTGTTTGTTTTTATTTTGCTGTATTCTTTTGAGAGGTGTTTGTAGGGGTGCACTACATTGAAATGTAGAGAAATTTCTACCAAGACTATAATTTCAGCTGTAGTTAGCTGATGTTAAGCCCTTGTTACTGGCAAGGTGAGCCCACAGGCTCGGTTGTGTCTTATGGCCATCCTTTGTTCCTAATAATAAACCATACTGGCAACGTGGAACAGGTTACTTGAAGCATCTAATTAATTGAATAGTCTTGCCAGATGATTTAAAGTTATGCTAATGAGAAGAGAGCAAATGACAAACTCCAGTTCTGCAACATTCAGAAGTGAAATTCCTTTTGTTAGAAGCCCATTCTTACCTCCCCTCATCCAGCAGCATTTGTCATACTAGAAGTATGGGGCAAGTGTTACAAGTGACACTTTGAAAAAGAGTTATAAATGTTGAAACACGTTCTAGAAGGTATTCTTTTCTATTTCACTGAAGTCTGTCAAGGAGTGAAAGCAAAAAGCACAACTTTCTCTTTTTCTCTGTATTATTCTTATCTACTACCTTGGGCAATCGAGTAGAGTCTAGTAATTTTCAATAGTGGAATAGTTAACAACCAAAACCCGCTTGTTTCCTCGTACATGGCATCTCATTAAGGACCCACTCTGCACCATTAATTTTGTTTTATTTCCTTTTTCAGAAAAACTTGTCCACAGTTTTGAAGGACTGTACAAGACACTAGTAGGTCTGCAAATTGGGACAAATCACAGAGTTTTTCTTTTGTGAAAACTGGGTAGACGACACTTCAAATCCACTCTGATGTAGTTCTACAGAGGAGCTATTTAAGATAAAGTCTGAAAGACCCAGTGATACTGCCTCCTGCCTCCTGTTCTGGCAGGAAGGAAAGAAGAAAATAACTTCTTTTGCTACTATTCCTAGTTTTATATATGCATACATGTCAAAGGAAACAACTCATAAGGTGATAATAAAATAAAAAATTATGCATGGCAAAACTCACCATAAACAAAGTCAAAATACAAATGATACATCAAGGGAAAATGTATTTGAAACTCGTATAGGCAAAGAGAGAATTTTCTTTATAATGACCTCTGAAAAATCAGTAACACCAACAAACCGATAGAAGAATGGAAAATGGGCAGAAACATATAAGCTACTAAAACTATATATAAGCTACTAAAATGGCCCTTAAATACACGAAAAGATGATGTCCAATCTCAGTAAAAGAGAAATAAATGTTTCAACTGAAATTAGGTGCAATTTTTTATCTTGCAGACTGTCAGATGTCAAAGTGTGATAGGCCTCAGTGGTGGTGAAACTGTAGGGAAATGAGGCACCTTCACACATTGCTGATGGGGATACAGAGACAATGAGAGACAGTATGGACAACCTGGACATCAGTTGGAAATGTCCACCAAATGCACAAATGTACAAGGATATTCACAATCAAATTGTTTGCAATAGCAAAGGATAGCTGTCACTGAGACACCATGTATAGAAATTTTGCAATATACATGGAGAAGAATGTGATATCAGAAAGAATTAGGAGGTTCCCTATGTAATGATCTTGGGGCCGGGGTGGGAATCTTCATCTTTAAAGAAGGGACTCTAAACCCTACAGCTCCTGCTTAGGATCAGATCTTTGATCTGAAAAAAGAGGGAAAAGAAAAATTTTGGCATTTACAGAGCAAGGAATGATTGGGCTCATTAACAAGTGGGGCCCATGATTACAAGCAAAGGCTTTGTCTTAGCCTGCAAAAACAATCAACCAATCAAACAAACAAAAACCAGACCCATACAGTCTTAAGAAACTCTATTTGCTGCTACTTTTCAGGTAGTACAAAGAGGCAGGAGTGAGAGATAAGGAGAGGGGAACAGGGAAGGAGATAATGAGAGGAGGCATTATCAACTTGGGCACTGCAAAACGTGACTGTATTTTTCCAAACCAATCTCTGAGAAGTCTTTTGGGGAAAAAAAGAAAAAAAAAATGCACCTAATCTGACATACTTAAAACTGGAATAACCCAGGTAAATTTTCTGCCATCAGGCAGAAATGAGGCTCAAGAGAGAGATAAGGGTGAGTTATGCAAAGATACAGTCACATTTCCAGCACCCCTGAGAACACCACTTGAAAATATTGGTTGTGCCACTTGCGTATTGGTTGACTCAGTGACAGCAATCTCGAGGCTCCAGAGCACATTCAAACCGTTCTAAAAAACCTGTCTCCAGAGTGGAATTTGCAAAGAAACAATGACTATTCATTAATCAATAGGGCTAGTCTCTTGATACAAGTAAAAAAATTTTAGACATGCATATTAGTTCGCTAAAGCTGCCATAACAAATACTACACATTGGGTGGCTTAGTTTATTTTCTCACAGTTCTGGAGGCCAGAAGTTCAAGATCAAGGTTTTAGTAGGGTTGGTTTCTCCTGATGCCTCTCTCATTGGCTTCTAGATGGCTGTCCTCTCCCTGTGTCTTCACATGCTCTTCCCTTAGTGTGCATCTGTGTCCAAATTTCCCCCTTTTGTAGGGACACTAGTCATATTGATTAGGACCACCCTAATGACCTCATTTTAACTTAATTGTCCCTGTAAAGGCTCTTTTTCTAAATACAGTCACATTCTGATATACTGGGCATTAAAAAAATGTGAATTTTTTTGTGGGGGGACACTGTTGACCCCATAACAAGTTCTTTCCTTTTCTTTTCTTTTCTTTTCTTTTCTTTTCTTTTCCTTTCCTTTTCTTTTCTTTTTTTCTTTCCTTTTCTTTTCTCTTATTTTTTCTTTCCTTTTATTTTCTTTTCTTTCCCTTTTATCTTTATTTCCCCTTTCCTTCCTTCCTTCCCCTTCCCCTCTTCCTCCTCCTCCTTCTCCTCCTCCTCCTCCTCCTCCTCCTCCTCCTCCTCCTCCTTCCCCTTCTTTTCTAATATGTATTAGGTGCTATGAGGAAGCCAGAGAGAGAGAAAGATCTTCAAAAGCATTGCTCAGGACATGTGTGGAGAGCGGATGAGGCAGGTAAACAAACAAGAGTGTGGGGAAAATTGTTATAAACATATCAGACCTCCTGAAAGAGCAAAAGTAGACATTAACCAGTGGTGAGGCATTCCTTGTTTTTGGATAGGGGACTTGGCATTAAACATGAAAGCTTACTCTAAATTAATTTATAAACAATGCAATCCCAATAAAATTATCAAGAAGTTGTTTAACAGAGTTAGACAAGTTAACTAAAATTTTCATGGAAAAACAAATATGTCAAAATAGTCAGAAAAACACTGAAAAAGGAAAACTGCAGGAAGGTACTAGCCCTACCAGACATTGAAATATACTATGAAACTTCTGTAATTAAAAGTGTGGCATTCAGGTCATGATCGCATGGTTCACGAGTTCAAGCCTTGTGTCAGGCTCTGTGCTGACAGCTCAGAGCCTGGAGCTTTCTTTGGATTCTGTGCCTCCCTCTGTCTCTGCCCCCCTCCTCTCTCTCTCTCTCTCAAAAATAAACATTAATGTTTTTTTAATGTGGCACTGAGGAGCTCCTGGGTGGCTCTATTGGTCAAGTGTCTGACTCTTGATCTCAGCTCAGGTCTTTATCTCAGGGTGGTGAGTTCAAGCCCGGCTTTGGGCTTCATGCTGGGTGTGGAGCCTACTTTAAAAAAAAAGCAAAAAAAAAAAAAAAAAAAAAAGTCTGGCATTGGCACATGAATAGACAAATAGATCGGTAGATTGGATTAAAAAGTCCAGAAATAAATGCAAGTATATATAAGTATTTAGTATATGACAAAGGTGACATATTAAGTCTTTGGGATAAAAATTGACCTTTTAATCAATGGTGTTGGGACAACTCAATGATGCCAACAAGTCATTTGGAAAAGATAAAGTTAGATTCATATCTCACACCATACACAAAAATATTACACTCTAGTTAGTAAATCTGTTTCTCATAGGGCTATGGGATAACAATTCTATAATCTTTTTCTTTTAATTTTTTTTGAGAGAGAGGGAGAGAAAGTGTGAGTGTGGTAGGGGCAGAGAGACAGGGAGAGAGAGAGAATCCCAAGCAGGCTCCACACTGTCAGCATAGAGCCCTATGCAGGGCTTGAACTCATGAATGGTGAGATCATGATCTGAGCTAAAATGAAGAGTCAGACATTAACTGAGTGAGCCACCCAGGCACCCCACAATTCTATAATCTTTTATGTGTATTCTAGGATTGAACAAATAAGTAAAGATACTATTATATAATGAGATCTAGCTTTCTCGCTGTGGGAGAAAGATGTTACAAATAAGGAAAGAGGAAGGCTAAACAGACCTTGTGGTGTTGGGCTGGAATCAGAGATATCAGTATGAACTGATAGTTTTAATATACATGCAGATATAAGAATATAGAAATAAATATAAATGTATGGGTATATATGTGAGTTAGTACATATTCTACCTTCTGAGAGGGCCTGGGAGCAATGATACTACAGTAACAATGAGCACACCCAGTACCCAAATTTTTATCTTCTAACTACCATTCTCCACAAAAGAAACCCAGCTCTTTGGAGAACTGGCTAATAGCAAGACTGGAGCAGAGAAAGATAAGCCTGGGACATCTTGTGATGATAGAAAATAAGCAATTGCGTGAAAAAGAGTGAGGCATGCCAAAGTGATACAATTGGAAGGAGCTCTTAATAGCCAAAGCTAGACCCACTGGGCAAAATCATAACAACAATAATAATAATGAATTGCAAGCCATAGAAAAAAAATAAATATCCATGAATTCTTGTGGATATAAATACTTGAATAAATAAGCAAATCTGGGATACAGAACATTTCCTCTTTACAGAAGAATTCCAATTAATAAATATAAATGTAAAGAGCCACTGAGAAAATCACCATTAGGCCAACACCACAGTAATATCTGTTACAAACAAGATCCACTGATGGATGCTAATATTAGTGGGCAAAAGTTTGGGGAAAAAGAGAATATTACTATACTCTCAAAGTTCCTCCCCTACTATATTTACAAATATAAACATAATTTCAAATGTAAAAATAACGACTTTACAGTGAAAACTGAGCAGACACCACCTTGACCAAATGATGGAAATTAACATCACCAGCCACAGAACACATCTGCCCCCTGATACGTGCACTGAGAAGGATTGCAACTGTTATCTGTGGTATTTTTGTCAAAAATAAATAGCCTCAGTCTAGTCATGAAAGAAGATCAGACAACCCAAAGTGAGAGACATTTTGCAAAATAATCGACTGATACCCATCCAAAATGCCAAGTCATGAAAGATTTAGAAATAGTGTTGAGCTGGGGCACCTGGGTGGCTCAGTGAGTTAAGTGGCCGACTCTTAATATTGGCTCAGGTCATGATCTCGCGGTTCGTGGGATCGAGCCCCACATCAGGCTCTGTACTGATGGCACAGAGCCTACTTGGGATTCTCTCTCTGTCCCTCCCCTACACGCTCTCTCTCTCGTGCTCTCTCTCTCAAATTAAAGAAACATAAAAAAAAAAAAAGGGGGCGCCTGGGTGGCTCAGTCGGTTGAGTTTCCGACTTCAGCTCAGGTCATGATCTAGCGGTCCGTGAGTTCGAGCCCTGTGTCAGGCTCTGGGCTGATGGCCATCAGCCCAGAGCCTGGAGCCTGCTTCCGATTCTGTGTCTCCCTCTCTCTCTGCCCCTCCCCCATTCATGCTCTGTCTCTCTCTGTCTCAAAAATAAATAAATGTTAAAAAAAAAATTAAAAAAAAAAAAAAAGAAATAGTGTTGAGCTGTCACAGAGTGGAGCAGACTAAAGAGACAGATTAACCAAGTGCAAATAAGGTACTGGTAAGATCCCAACCAGGAACAGGACCTTCCAGGGGGAGAGACCTGGTGAAACTTAAGCTACAACTTTGTAGTTGAGTGAATAGAATTGTACCAATGTTCATTTCCTAGTTTTGGTCATTGGTTTTGGTCACTGTACTATGTTTATATAAGTTATCAGGAGGAAACTTGGTAAAAGGTACATGTAAATTAGTGATGTTTTTGCAACTTTTCTGTAAATCTAGAATCTGTAAGTTTTCAAAGAAAGACATTGGGGAAGGAGAAGCATCTCTTATCATATCCTGTATATTTTTTTTGAGAGAGAGAGAAAGAGATGGCACAAGTGAGCAAAGGGCAGAGAAGGGGGCAGAGAAAGAGAGAAGGAGAAAGAGAGAGAGAGAGAATTGGGGCTTACCCGAAGTGGGGCTCATGTTTTACCCAAGCAGGGCTGGTGTTCACCAGATGTGGGACTCGAACTCACAGATGGTGAGATCATGACCTGAGCTGAAGTCAGATGCTTAATGACTGAGCCACCCAGGTGTCCTCATATCCTGATACATTGAGACACAGGACTCAAAAGAGAAAGTATTCTACAGATAGAGAGGTTCCAAAAGAGCAAAGCAAAAACAACTACAAAAGCAAAATAGAACTACACGGAAGATAATTTAACCCTTATTATTTGCTCAGAAAAACTCCCACCCCTAACCAGTACCCCACTTGCATCTACAACCCTTATCAGAGGTTCTCCCTTGAGGGAGGAGAGAAGTAACAGCCTCCAGAGATCAAAGCACATGCTGTTAATGTCCACTCCCAAGATCAAGGTGGGGATTCATGAGGAAATGTGTACCAAAGAGCTCAATGTGGTGACTGATGATGAAGATTAGTTTCTGGAAGGGAGGAGATGGGTTGGTGTTTATCCCCTGCCCTTACAGGTCCACGGAAGACATGGACTTTTGTTCCACTTCCCAAGAAGGAGCAGTGGGAATAAAATTTCCAGTCTCTCCTCATTTCCCCCCTTTTCCTTAGGAGGACGAATATCTTCTCTGAGTGTTGAAATTACAGAGTGACTAATGAAACCAGGCCATATAAGCAGTGAGTTTTTCAAAATCAGGATGGGCCTCTTCATTTCTCATTCACTGTGGGCTGCCTGCCTCAGATATCTGTTAAGAAACAACAACAACAACAACAACAACAACAACAACAACAACAACAAAAACAACAACAAACCAGGCTTCCTCCTTCATGCCCTAAGCAAAGAAAAACCTGCCTCAGCATGCCTGCCCTTCCTCAGCCTTCTGTCTGTAGGGAAGTAGGTAAGCTAGCCTAGCATGGGTCCCCAGATGATTTCTCAATGGGCATTTCCAGTTTGGCCCTTACTAAAAAGCACTATTTTTAGAAACAGATTAATGAACTGTTGTCTGGTCCTCTGATAACATAAATACTTGTATCTCTGGTTTTGTCTCTATGGACACACTCTTTGGACTTTAGAAGATAAGAGAAATGATAGAATCTAGGCATCAAACCTGACTCTGAACTTTGTACCATTCTATTCTCTTATCTTTACAGGAGACTTAAATTTAGTGTAATTATATTATGTTGTGATCTTTGCCCACAAAGGGTTCCTAAATTCAAACCATGCCTGGATTGTCAACTGAAGCTCTCTTTCATGAAAAGAGCAATAAAATCCAAGGGCAGAGTCTCTACTATATTTTTTGAAAGGTCTTGCTGGAATGACTTAAATTATAATCAACCCTGGCTGCCAGAGTAAGAGAGGGGAATTAGAAAGCATATTAAAGGAATCCTTTGGCATCCCACTTTAGTGATAGGTAGATCAATTAAGTGATTATCATCCCAGGGACAGATCCTCCACCAGGCTTCCTTCTCCCAAAGTCTGCTACTTATATAGTATTTTAAATATTTATTGAACAGCTTGTATCTGTCCAGGACTAAGTGAATGTTGTGAGGAATACAAAAGATGCATGAATTTCCCCCAAGAATTCATAATCTAACTGAGGAAACACAAAACACACACACACAGATTAGCAAGGACCACCAAGGGTACTACAAGATCATAGGACAAAATATGAAAGAACCCAAAAGTGCTGTAGAAAGTCAAAGGAAGAGAAAAAAAATCAGGATTGCCAAGAATAATTGAAGTCTCCAGGAGAACATAAAAAATGAGACAGATTCTGAAGGATTTAGATCTGTCCTGGACAAGATAAGTCAAGAACTATGGGAGACAGAATAACAGCCCCCCAAAGATGTCCATGCTCCAACTCTGGAGCCTGTGAACATGTTACCTTATCCAGCAAAAGGGACTTTGCAGCTGTGATTAATGTTACAGGCTGTCAGAAGGGGGAATTATCCTAGATTATTCTTACCCAATCTAATCACATGGATCACTACAAGTAGAAAAGGAAGGCAGGAGGATCTATCAAGAAGTTGGAAAGACAGAAGAAGCAGCAGAAAAGCTTTCAGGCTTGAGAAGGATTTGACCTCCTATTGTCGGTCCTGAAGATGGAGGAGGGGCCACAAACCAAGGAATGTAGGCAGGCTCTAGAAGCTGGGCCCTCAGCTGACAGCCAGCAAAAAATAAAAAAATAAAAAATAAGAATCCTTAATCCTACAATTACAAGGAACTGAATTCTTCCAAAAACCTAAATGATCCTGAAAACAGAATCTCCCATGGTGTTCCAGAAAGGAACACAGCCCAGCCAACATCCATATTTTAGTCCAATGATACCTTTACAAAACTTCTGACTTACAGAACTGTGAAATAATACATTTGTGCTGCTTTAAGCCACTAAGTTTGTGGTAATTTGATACAGCAGAGTTAGAAAACTAATACACATGGGTTCAGTTCCCATAGCTTGGGTGGGAAACCTGTGTCAAAACATTAATTTCTTACTTCTTGTGCAGTAGTTATCCATATGGCCCATTGGGAGCTCCATGAAATGAGGCTACAGTTATGTTACTCCTGCTGAGAATCCTCAACATGGCTGCCACTACTGCAAGTTTCCTGACATATGGGTCTCCATGCTTTGAACCATGTCGCCCTAATACCTTGGGCAGGACTGAATGAACCAGGAAAGGGCACTTGACCTAAGGCAACCAAAATAATTCACCAGAAGCTTACTGGGTGACCAGGAGCATGTTTAGTCCATGGTGCATGGGCAACACAATCAAATCCTCTATTCAACACCAAGAGTCAACAGTCATATGGTTGTTGGACAGAAGGAAGGAGACACACAGAGAAAAGTGGTGAAAAGAAGCTATTCAAAAGATATCAGAAAGCATGTGTATAAACCACAATTTAGCAGAAACTCTGGTATTAAAAAAGTAGGGGAACATAGGCAGTTATTGGATAATAGGAGCAGTGAAAGCAGAGTGTCCACACCTGGGCAACAGGAGAAGGAAACAGAAACCTTCTGTTGTTGAGGAGGCACAAAAGGAACAAGATTGTACGAATCATGTTGTACTTGAACAAGCTTCCAGGCTGCATGAGGCTTTCTAAGAAAGTTTCCCATTGTGTATTCCCTGTTCTTTGCCTTCTTATAAGTTTTTCTCTCCTTAGGTAACGTGACATCTCTCTTATTAGCAACCTGAAAGAGCTCAACTAGTAGGTTCACACGACTCTGCTGACAGTTACTGAGGGGGATCTGCCCTGTTGAATGAAAACAGATATGCTGTAAGGGGACTCTTGACTTTTGACCCCTCTGGATTTCATTTATTGTTGTCCTTTAGGTTGTACATTGAGAAGTTGGCTATGATTCCCCAGAAATTACTCTCCAAACATGAAATCACATTCCAAACATCACAGAAATGAGCAAAGTCTGATTACGAACAGGAAATCAAAAATTTCCCTTAATCCTACACAAACATACCGTTTAGCAATTAACTTTGTGCATAATTACAACCTAGAATTTTCCATTGCTTCATGGGAATTAGTCCTCTCTCCCTTATACATTATAAATTTTGAAAATCTATAACTTCTATTTCAATAATGTAGAGTACTTAGTTATGTATTTAATAAGTATGCATTGGTCCACGACCTTTGGGACTGTTGACAAAATAATGTTGTTTATGAGAAAAATGATCAAAACCCACATAGCAAAATCAAAGACCATCTTTCCTTTTCTTTCTACCACTGAATACTCTTCACTTTGCCTGATCTTCATAAGAGTCCTCTTCTAGCTAGGCCAGTTACAAGAATAATACCTCACCAATAGTAGACACTAGACTAACAACTTGGACATGTCTTTCTAAATCAAATGGGAGAGGAGTTATATGAAGGTTTACTCATGCTTTCCTTACCTCCTTTTTAGATATAAATAAATATAACTACCATTTGCTGAACAGCTATTATGTACATACATTATGGTGAATCTTCTCAAAAGCCATTGTGAAAGGTAGGCACTGGTCACTTCACTTAAAAGGTAGGTGCCAGAGTTGAGAGGGACTTCGTTGCTCGTCCAAATGGCAGAAGGAATATTCTAAAGCCAGTATGTTCCAAAGTCTTCAGGCCTTCTACTTCCTCGCACCTGCTTTATATTCCTCGATTATTGATCTGATTAGATGACCTGATATAATTGATAAGTCCAGGGAAAGTAGATGGTCCCTACTGGAACTTCAGGGAGAAAACATTTGCATTGGGGCCTGGTGCCACCTGTTGGTTAATCCATGAAACTGGTGATGCAGGTATTTTCCCCCCACACCCCTACACCACATGTTAATCAACCAAGAATTCTTTAGAAAGAGAAGCCATACCAAAAGCTTGTCTCTCAGGCTTGCTCTTTCCCACCTCTGACCTCCAAAATCCGTGCCGGCCAATGGGTGTCATGCACAAATTGCTGAATGTAGAAATCAATCTCAGTTCTCGTACTCACTACTGTAAACTTTGCAGAGGTGAGTCAATTTCCCTGAGTTTGAATTTCCCGTACATTAAAAAATAATAATAAAATGTTACCTTCCTACATCCCAGGCTCGTTGTAAGGATCAAATGAGATAATGTAAAAGAAAGTGAGGTGTAAATAGAGTGACTCTCTATAGACTTTACAGTATTGCTGCACTTTATGGGGATCTGTCCCTGCCTTTGATTTCAAGTTTGACTTTTATGAGAGAGTTACTCCTGCACAGCGGATCTTTCCCTCCACTACTAGATCACAGACTCCCCGACTTTAGTTCCAGTCAGACTTATTTCTGGAACAGTCTCTGCCTTTGAATTATGAATTCCCAAAGGAATGGGCAGAACCTGGTGATCTTTATGTACCCACAGCACATAGCACAATGTTGCACAACTCAACATGGGAACTCAAATATGTATTTAAATTTTAAAACTTGAATTAAAATTTTTCCTCCTCAGTGAGCACATGGTACTGAGTGAGAAACAACTTTGAAATGCTTCATTAAGAGAAAAGAGATGACTTTCAATGTCACATAATATTGGGAACAGGAAGAAGGGAGAAAAGGTGAACTTCAAACAGACATGGGCATAAAATCTTGTGTGAAAGAACTGAGGGCAGAGAAGCCGATTGCTGAGAGTGAATAATTTCCTTTCACCTATCGAGGTTTTTTTTCTTTTTCGAAACACTTTCATAAAACAGTCTGCAGGATAGGGATGTCCAATGACTTATCCAGAAGTTAAAGCGTACAAATCAGGACAGGAATGTGTGTTTCTTGATTTCCTGCCCAGAGTTGTTTCCACTGTATCATGATCTCACCTCACCACATGGCTAGAGCTCAGATTATCCTGATGCACATGTACCTACATAGGTTGTCAACCTCCTATTCACACTTCAAAAACCAGCTCAAATGTCACCTCTTTGGGAAGTCTTTCATGGTGCCCTCAAGCAGAGCTCATGGGGTCATCCTTTGTAATAATATGATACGCAGCAACCCATTTTCTATTTATAGGGCTTTCTCCCCACGCCCCCAACTAAATCTTCAGTACGCTGTGCTGCCATTTAGTACAATGTTTGACACATATTAGATGACCAATAATCACAAATGCACATTTGATGCTGCTCTGGGCAGTAGCTGACCTCTGGGGGACTCACTGTTGATAGATATAAGGCAGGGCGATCTTTTTAACCTAATTATATCTAGGGAACTATAAACAAAGACACATGACAAAGAGGTAAATCTCATGATTTAAAAGATTAACCAAGACTTTCAATAGCATTTAGAAATGGCCCACTTTTTAAATCCTAAATGTCAGTCAACAAGGGAAGGACCCTACCCCGAGTCCTGGGGCATACAACATTATCTAGCGGGCAGATGTGGGAGCCGGGCTTTGGAGACTTGGGTCTAAAACTAAATTTACTTCCTCTGAACTTGCACAAGTGACTCCAATTCTCTAAGCCAAAATCTATCGTCTTATGAAATGGATTTTACATGTCACTTCCCTAGACATCCTCAGATAACCCCAATTCTGACTTTTCCCATGTCTGGAGCTTTATGAAACACAGTAAAAATTGCACACACATTGCAAGAACAAGAATTGAGAACCTTATCTCCCACACAGCGTGCTGAAAATTCTCTTAAGTTTATTGAACTGGGTTTGGTACTAAAATGGTCTCAGTGCACTACACAAATTTCAGGGCTCCATAAGGATTTCTTTCATTCAACCCTGAGACCATGAAATGTAGCCCAAAGAAAATATTTCATTTCATTCTGTGGTTTCGTTCACTTTTCTCAGGGTTAAATATAGATAAGAAATAAAAATGGTATCATCGCTCCAAGAATCTCATGCATTTTTCATACATGTGTGACATTGATAGACCTTGAGTACTCTCAGCCGGTTATTGGTTTTTTACTTATATTTATGACATTCTACCATCTGCAAGTGAGATTCCAACTAGAAGGAAATATTTATATACACCAGGGATTCATACATAATTTAATTCTGGAAAGGGAAAGAAGGAAGAATGTGTTCCAGCATGTAGTACAACATCCCTTACAAGGGTATATATCTGAATAGGAATGGAAGATCAAAGGATTTTCTTCTTGAGCAACACCAGATATGGAGAATAAGAACAAATCTAATTTGGATTTTTACCATCGACTATTCCCTAGAAAGCAGGCCTTACTTTATTGATCTCCAAATGAAAGGATGAAATTAAAATATTTCTTGGAATATTTACAGATACAAGATATATATATATATATATATATATATATATATATATATATATAGCACATATATGCTTCAGCTCTGAGAAAGCCTAGTAACAGAACAGACTCGTACATGTTATCTGTATAATAATAAACTCAACAGTATTGTAGCAATAATCTCTGACTTTCTAAGAGTTAGCATTAGGTACATTTATTGCACCACCATATAATGTGTTTGCACTCTTGGCACCTCATATTAATTGCTTTATTGGAAATTGATGCTGAGAATTGTATTTACTTTTTAAAAAGTATTTGGTTTTGTTTGGGGTGCCTGGGTGGCTCAGTCGGTTAAGTGCTGATTTTGGCTCAAGTCATGATCTCACGGTTTGTGAGTTCCAGCCCCATGTCGGTCTCTGTGCTTGAAAGCTCAGAGCCTGGAGCCTGCTTCGGATTCTGTGTCTCCCTCTCTCTGCCTGCCCCCTCCCCTGCTCATGCTCTGTCTCTCTCTTTCTCTCAAAAATAAATAAACCTTTAAAAATAATAATAAAGAAATAATATTTGGTTTTGCAATTCATAGTACTTTCTCACAGCATGGAGATTGTAAAATAAAAATTTTCGGCTATATGATAAAGTGTAATGCAGCAATTTCATGATGAAAATGTCAGCATAAAATGCCAAGGCGTGTTAATTAAATAATGTTAAGTGAAGAACATTCAACAAGTTTTTCTATAAACCTGGACTGAAACTAGCAACATTATGGATATTTTACATGAATATAGACATTGTGATGGTTGCTAATGCTGTTCACAAATATTTCAACTTCCTCCAACTTCTGTCTACATAGAAGGTTCTATTCATTTCTAGGGATTGTCATAATAAAGTACCACAAAGTGAGTGGCTTAAAACAACAGATATGTATTGTCTTACAATTCTAGATGCCAGAAGTCCAAAATCAAGGTGTCAGCATGGGTGGCTCCTTCTGAAAGCTGTGGGGCTCTGTTCCATGCCTCTGTCCTGGCTTCTGGTAACGGCAGGCTTATACATCATGTTCTCCCTGTGTTTTCCTGTTGCCTTCCCTCTATGCAGGTTTGTCTCTGACCCAATTTCTCCCTGTTATCAGGACACTAGTCATATTGGATTAGAGCCCACCCTAATGGCCTTTTTTACCTGATCACCTTTGTAAAGGCCCTATTTCCAAATACGGTCACATTCATAGGTCCTGGGTATTAGGACTTCATCTGTTGGGGCAGGGGGGTGGTACAACTCACCCCACAACAGTTAGGGCTGCACTTTGAAGCTAGGCCTGATTGCGTGACTCATCATGACCAATGAAATAGGAACAGAACCAATGTGTGTCATTTCAGCACATGGTCATGCACATCCCCTTTTTCCTGTCTCAGCAACCATCAATGGATGTGCTTCACCGGGATTCTCCAGCAGTCAGAGGCCCTGAGTCATTCTGCTTAGCCAACCCTCTTTGGACATCATGAACAAGAAATAGATTCTCCCATATGTCATTATGTCATGTGTTATGTGTTATGTCGTTGATATCTTAAAGTTGTTTGTTACTGTACCATAACCAAGATCTAAAAATTGGTACCTAAAAGTTGAGCGCTACCATGGTACAAGCCTGAACGCTGGCATTGGCTTAGCGGTTACTTGGCAGGTAGCCAGAAAACTGTAAATAGAGGTTGGAAAGGTGGCCAGCCGATTTACACGTGGCAACACGCTAGAAAAACACTGTCACCTGTGCAAACTTGGGAAACAGACCACACACCCTGTGAACCTGTAAGTCTAGGGGAGGCAGTGAAGAAGCGAGCTGTTAATCCTTTGTACGTGTGCCGTTGTTGCATTTGGCAAAGCTTATGAGGGGGAGGTGAGTTCAGAAACTAGGTGGCACCCCTTAAAAGCGGGTAAGAAAGGTAGCAGACCCCATGAATTCAGAGAGTTGCAGGGAGGGAAAAAGCAACTACTTCTCAACCCCAAACAGTAAGATGTACAATTTAAATGTGTTTTGCACAATAAGGCTATTTACATCCCAGCCTTGAAGCAAGGATCAAGTCAAAAGGATCCTACCCATATCTAAAATCTCCAGATGGATTGGAATACCTGGGAGTAGTGACAGCTCAGGGTCTGGTGTGCACTGATGGCTTTCAGTGGGACAAAAGGGCTAAAAACAAGAGAAAGAAAGAGACAAATGAAAGTTCAGGCAGATCCCACTGCAGACCTCTTTGGACATGCAGCAGTAAAAGAAATAAAATTTTGCAACTTACTAATTTAGTCAAGAGAGAGAAACATTGGAATCAGAAGGCAAAAAAAAAAATATATATATATATACACACACACACACACACACACACACAAAAGAAATACACACAAAAATATATACACACACACTATATATATAAATATAAATATATATGTATATGTATATAAATATGTAGATATGTATAAATATATATAAATATGTAGATATGTGTATGTATATAAATATGTATATGTATACGTATAAATATATACATGTATACATATATGATATGCACAAAAGAAGTCAAGTCTTGTATAAAAATACAGAAAGGGACTGTAGTATGGTTATTGATACATGAAATTGGTTGGGAAGAAACACACGGAAAGCTTGAGCTGTCCATGAAGTCCGGAGCCCTTCCTGCCTGGTTCAGACACGAAGGAAGCACAGGAGAGAATGAAAATATTTTCTCTGGCAGGGAGTTAAAATTAGAGGTGAAATTAGAATTTTATTTCCTTCCACAATGTCTTATAGTTGTTTTAATAATGTCCTTACAAAAACAAAGAAATAATAGATAAAAACTTAAGCTCCGGTGGCTACTTTGTTCTTTCTTAAGTAAACAGCATTCTCCCAAGCACCATGAGCCCAAGGTCAGGGATGTGAGAAGTAACTTGGCATCATGAGAATCTCAACAGGAATCAAAAGGACTTGGCTGGGCTGCAAATGTCCACAGATCCCCAGGCAAGTGAATACAGATTATATTCAGGCAAAATAAACTCTATTTGGTAAAATTTGAATAGGATGTATTAACGTCTGAATTTTTTAGTTGTTATATTTGCTATAGGAGGGATTTGTCAGATCTGTTGTACTCTTTTATAGTTCAGCTGATTATTTTTGTGCAAAAATAAGCACTGTAATAAATGATGTATAGGGCTTCTGTTTCTATTTTTAAACATGCTCATTAAATTCCTTTTTTTTAATGTTTATTTTTGAGAGACAGAGAGAGACAGAGCACGAGCAGGGGAGGGGCAGAGAGAGACACACACACAGAATCTGAAGCAGGCTCCCCGCTCCGAGCTGTCAGCACAGAGCCCAACATGGGGCTCAAACCCAGGGACCAGGAGATCATGACCTGAGCTGAAGTCTGATGCTCAACAAACTGAGCCACCCAGGGGCCCCTCATTAAATTCCTTTTTGATTTAGATTTGCAGTTGTAGGCTTGCAAATCCAAGTAAGTATAAAAACCCAAGTTCTTTTTTAAGCTTAATATGTTACTATCTCTGATAAACAAGTTCATCTGATCTCAGGGAAGATACTTCAATGTAAGAGAAAAAGAAAGAAAAAAACGAGGTTATAGAGAGCAGAAGGGAATCTTTGATCACAAGGACTATCGGATTCAAGGCAAGGTCTCAGTGGAATTATTTGGGTCTTGATTTTGATTCAGAAAATAAGAGACCAATTCTAACCCAGCCAAACCTAACCTCTTTGATCCAGGGAAATCTTCCTTATCTGGAAAAGAGATTTTGGGATAATGAATCCCTTGGGAAATCAGACTTCAACAATTTGGCAATATTTTTTGAATGGTCATTATTTTATGTTTCTGCAGTTTACAGAATTGATCTACAAACTCAAATTGGGTCTTCATATGTGAAAGAAATTTTTTAAAAATCTTCCTTGCCTCAGAGAGTTACTTTATAAAAATGAGGCTAAATCTCATGTTCCACACCCAGCATTCATGTAGGTACAGGCAGGCATGCGGGCACATGCACACAGAGGCAGGCACACACACACACACACACACACACACACACACACACACTCCTTGTCACCAGTCCTACAACTATAGCTAGATCCAAACATGCCCCAGGGGGCCAACAAAAAAAGTCAAATTCAAGGATGAAGAATTATACACCAAAACCAATTCAGAACTTTGCTTGCTTATGTTGGCAAAACACTAAGGAATATGTATAAGATTATGTTTTAAGGCATTCGACCTAGGAAGAAAGGAATGTAGTTTTATGTTAGGGCTAAATGTATCAACATGAGCACACTAAGCAGAAATTCTGGATTTAATGCCCTGCTCAATAGCTGGGAGGGGTGGTTCTGGTTGTGTGCTCAGCTGGTTCTCAGAAATCTTGACTCAGTGTTGGACCACTCTAAGCAAATGCCAGAAACGCCAGAAATTCCTCAGTGGAATGTAATGAACGGACTCCGAAGACTCTGGAAGATAAGAATGTTGAGGTGTATTGATCATATGACCCATGCCCACTCACTCTCAGACTCTGTGCCCCAAAGTGATCAGGCAGGCACTTCTTTGGCTAAGTCCTTTAAGGACAACACCAATATCTATGAAAATCTCTGTAGTCACGACTCTGTATAAACTAGGGATTCCTTTGCAAGATACTATACTGAAATGGGCTTTCAGATTTCTACTGAATTTGAAGGATCCTGGGCCAGCAAAAGCCTTAATCTGCAGCAGCTTAGTAGGGGGGATTTTTTAATAGACATCAAGGCAAGCAATCAAAATGGTCCAGATCTTTGACAGTGACCAAGGTGTCTAGGGACAGAATATATGAGCAACTCACTGAGGTCTGATTTTATTTTTAAATAAAAAATGGTCCATACTTACTAAACAGAGGCCTGATGTGAGAATCAAAGAATAAATGGAATTCAGACCTGGTGACCTCAGGGAATCCCCCAACACAGTTTGAAGTTATTTCTCCAGATTCAGAGCCAATAGCTGAAATGGGTATCTTCAGAAACTAGAAAGTTCTCCATGTGGGCTCACGAGCTCAGGGCAATCGGGATAAGATAGAAGTCTGTTCTTCCTCTTCCTCACCAAAACAGTAAATCCAAAACTTCAAAAAACAAGAGCTAACCACTTCCCTCATGGAAATTGCAGACATTAATGTTGTCATTAAAGATTTAAAAGATGCAGGGGTGGGGACCCTATGACCTCCATTTAGCTTTTTCAGTTTGGCCACTACAGAACCTGAATCAGGTGACAAACAAGATTTTGGAAGCTGTCTCCTTACGGGAGCAAAACAAATATAAGTCTGGCACCTAGAATGCTGCTCTTATCCTGGCAAATGGTTCTGTTGTATCTCAATATAGAAACAACAACAGAAATCAATTCCTGTCACTTGACAAGAAAGCAATACAACTTAACATTCTTAACATTCAGGGTTACATCAGCTCTCAGCCCCATGCCATGACTGAGCCTACAGAACATTGAACTTCTAACCATCATGCTGGGCCACTACCCTGTTGATATCTCATGCTGGCAGGACCTGGATGGCAGGAACTAACAGGTACTCTTAGAAAGAGACATCAGTGCTAGAGAGCAGGGGATAGATCCTATAGGAATAAAGAGGCCTAACAATTTAGTAAAGAAGACAAGTCAGGGTTCAGTGGTATCAGGTATGTTGGATATCCCTTCTAAAGAAAAAGATAAATCCGTCACCCCAACCAACAAGAGGCACAATCTATCGTGTGTCTCTTCAAATATGGAAGGCAAAATAAGTCACATTTGGGGGAGACGTTCGGATACATTTACCAAGTGGCCTGCTAGCCGCTGGCCTTGAGCGAGACCAACAGCAAGATAATGCTTTCTGGCTGGGCAGAGAGTAGAGCCAGTCAATAGAGCCAGGAATCTTTCCATCAACCTATAACCCAAATATGTGGGGGCACTTAAAGGGTCTCAAGTAGATCAGGATGTTGTTTGGGGACTGTAACAAACTCCTCTAATGGGAATCAGAGAGGAAGCCCCCTAGGTTCTAAAGGAAGGCCCTCTTTAGTAGCTCATGGCAAAGGGGCGCCTGGGTAGCTCAGTCGGTTAAGCGTCCAACTTTGACTCAAGTCATGATCTTGGGGTCCATGGGTTCGAGCCCTGCATCAGGTTCTGTGCAGATAGCTCAGAGCCTGGAGCCTGCTTCAGATTCAATGTCTCCCTCTCTCTCTCTGCCCCTCCCCAACTCATGCTCTCTCTCTCTCAAAAATAAACATTGAAAAGAAATTTAG
Organism: Lynx rufus; assembly: GCF_022079265.1. Lineage (NCBI taxonomy): Eukaryota > Metazoa > Chordata > Mammalia > Carnivora > Felidae > Lynx > Lynx rufus. Next base: position 34,846,195 of record NW_025814829.1, on the reverse strand, counting down.
AAGCTCATGGCTTGCTATTGAACCCAGGTTCAGAATAAATGATTTATAATAACACACAGGTAACCATGGGACGTGAGCTACATCTGTGACCTGGGTCACATAAATTCTAGCATCTCCATCTTCAAGTGCAAAAGATACACAGGGAGCTGGAGTCCAGCAGGTGCTGGAGACAGGAAGCTGCTTTGGTCAGGGGGATGCTTCTACCTCCCAGTCTGCCTACTCCTGCTACTTGACGAGTTCTTTCCAACCATCATGGTAAGAGTATACCAAACAACATTTCTTCCCAGCAATAAACCCATTTCGTGGTAAGACAAATGAGTCAGTAAGTTGGTACCTAGGAGATTCACTGGTATTATCATATTCCACAACATCTACATGCAGCAGACATTATATAATCAGTCTATTAGAGATGTAGTTACAGTGCCCAAAAGGACTCAACATTTGCAAAGTGGGAGTGCTGTCCTATAAGGCAGTAAATGCTCTCTGAAATAGAAGCAGATTTGCTTCTATTATACTAATGATTCCACTGAATTGGAAGCTGACTATTGCAGGCATCTCCTGACAATGGGTAAAAATGAGGGAATTGATGTCATGGTACTAGAGATTACTTCTGACTGGCAAAAAGAACAGAGTGACAGCTACTTCCTGGGGTACAGGAAGAGTATGGCTGAAAGCCCACTCATCATTTGTGGACTTCCCCTTGTACAATCATGTCCAGGGGAAAAGTTAATTAATGAATCTACTCTGTGCCAGGGAAGACAATAGGCCTTTAGAACATAGAAATTAAAAAACAGATAAGATTAGGATCACCCTGACCTCTAAACACCTGAGGCAAGGGATTATCAAAAGGGCTGTGGAGGACACAAATGATCAATTCTGAATACAGCCTCTCAATCAGTTGCATAAATGTTTCTCTCTTTCTCTCCCTTTGTGCCATTATTGGCACAAAGTTATTGCCTTTCAGTTTAATTGATGATTGTCAACTTAAACAATTAGCTCAGAGATGGCAGAATATCAAAGGGAATAAAAACACGTGTAGAAGAAAAATGGGCATTTTTCAGAGATATTGAACCAGATACAAAATATGACCAGGCTTTGAGTATTTCCCACTAAAGAGGGAGTGAGTAGCTTCTTGGCTGTTTGAGCAATATTATTTCTTTTTCTTTTTCAGTGTAAGTGTAGATAAAAGGTACATTTCTTAACCAGCCAGAGAGGCAAGAACCAGTGAACATTGACCTTTTTTCTTTTGGGCTTTCTAGCAACCAGACCCTCTCCTTCACTGTGTGTAGGATTGGGAAGGTACAGGATCCCACCTCCCATTCTGGAAGCCAACGTACAGAAGCCTCTCTCTTCCAGTCCCTGGCACTTAGGAACAAAAACTTAGCCAATCAGATTATCCTAACTGGACCTGTGAAACTTAAAGAAGTGATGGAACACTTCAGGAAGTCAACACAACAGCAAAATCATCAATAGACCAATGGTGTATCTGCCAATAAGAGCCAGAACAGAAGCCTATCTAACCAGGCTACTCATCTGAGTTCATCTTGGCATTGGTCCAGCTCCCTTCTCTCCTCTGGATTCTGTTTTCTGTGCTTGTTTCTCCAGCCATCCTATGGATCTCTCCAATACGTTGCCTTTTAGCCTAGGTTAGCCCAAGATGTTTCTATTGCTCATAACTGGGGTCTGGAATGGGTGCACACTGACACCACCCCCACCCCCCTTGCTCATGTCCTTCTGGTCAGTCTACTAGATTATGGCTGTAGTCTCCATTCTTGTCTCCTGCTTTCAGCCTGTCTCTGTTCTAAGCAATCCAGCACATTTGAACCAGAGTATTCTGATTAAATTGAGACTCTGACCATGTCATTTCACTGCTCAAAATCTCAGTCACCATCTCCTGGCACTCCTCACTTCTGCTACCATTTCTACCATGCATCTACTGAATGAAGTGATGTCCTCTCATCACGAGTGAATTTTCTGGCATCATGCTCACTACCTCTCTGTTGCTATAGAACCTTGTGACTTTCTGTTTTCCCAACCCAAGCCATGTTTTTATGGTACTGTACCTCTTCTCATCCTGTTCTCTCCACCTATAATGTTGCATGTTCATCTGTCAAAATTCTATCCATCTAAGGCACCTTTCAAATGCTACCTCCTACATGATGTCTTTCAAATCTCCACCCCCCCCCCCAAATGTGGAGTCTCTCCTCCTTTTGAATTTGTCAGAGTTCCTGTTTCTTCCCTTGTATCAGTCCTAGCATTCTTTGCTATAGTTTTTTGTGGATTTTTCTTCTCATTTTGTAATAGAAGTCGTTTAATCATTTTTCTTTGTGGATCCTAAAGCACCTGTAGGTACCTCCCAAAATGTGATTGAATTAGATCATTCGATGAATTCTGCACACAAAAGCATCATGAAGTGGTACGCGTTCTGTGTGAACAAGAGAAGTTAAATCAACTGCGCCCCATTTGACAAATGTGCTTACTCAAAAACAACTCCAACTGCCTTCTAGTGTGGCTTCTTGTACCAGACAGTCTGGAAAACTGGCACCTGGGGACAAAAAGACAACCAGAGTGTTTGTACTTTCCAGATCCCATTATAGCTAGCATGCCTCACATGACTTGGATGCCAAGAAAGCAAACACAGCCACACTGCAGTCGGAAGTGGACACGAACAGTGGAGACGGTGCCTTGCGTGGGCACCACGTTTGGGCGAGACACGTTTGCCTGCCTCTACCAATATCCTGTGTCTGCCAGATACTGTAAGACCCCCAAAGCGGCAAGCGCCACGTGCCTTTTGAAGGTTCCCTTTCTTTCTTCCATTTCAATTTTATAATGTCTACCTTAGGCTGGCACATTATGTCTATAGGTTTTTTTTAGTTTGCATTTCCTAGAAAAGACACACGAGCCAGTTATTAAAAGGAATCACTGCTTGTTTTCATGGAATCTGAAATGCAATTTTTGATTAAATTTCTTTGACTTATTTATAACATGTCACACTAAAGTACTGTCCCTAGACAGTAAGACCTTAATGAATTTTAAATTGTAGGCTTCATAAGAGACTGTACATATCCAAAACAATTAAATTTTTTATAAATTAAATTCTTTTATGTAACATGTAGAAATTCTCATCATTTTAAACATTAATTGGTTTAATTGTTTAGCAATGTGTAACAGCTCTTTTGTTCTTTTTCTTTCCTGGTTTAATAATGTTCTGTAGTTTTTATTATGCTACATGCCCTTGCTTCTTCATATTTCATAGTAAATGTAATAGGATAGAAAGTAATCATGCCATCAGATTTACTTACATAAAACTATAGTAATGCATTCATGCCTGACTAGAAAATACTGGCTGTTACCATCTTTCAAAGCCAAAGGACATTAATATTTCATTGCAGACACTAGATATGCAGGGGGTTTGAACTCATATTGCACCAGATTCTACCAGCTTCCTAAAAGACACCCAAACCTTCAAGATTCCGTCTTAAATTTCTTTCGCAATCAGATCACAAGTCATACATACCCACCTAAGTAGCATAATTCAACGACAGGTCACAGGCTTTTGATGTCAGTGGAAAGTTTTTCGTGCAAGGTGTTATGTGGTCTCGTTCTGACAAATATGTCAGGCAGGCATGCCCTGTGTATGTCTTTCTCAAAACAGTCTACAGTTCCTTAATGGCTCTCTCCAGGTTGCTGAGAAATAGTCTCAATTCATAGTGTTTCCCATTTAAGAAATACAAAGTACTTTACTCTCATAAACTATTATTGGGAGGATATATTGTTACATTATCTCTATAGGATAGCTTGACAAAGTGTCAAGTCTTAATGTATATATATATAGAAGACTTTTAAAAATTCTGCATATTCTTTTACCCAAAATTGTCACTTCTAGAAATTTAGCCTAAGAAAAAATTAGCCTGAAATATGGCATCAGATTCATGTATACTGATGTTAGATGCAACATTGTTTACAGTATTAAAAAATTAGACAGAACCTAAATGTCTAACAACAAAATATTGGCTAAGAAAAGGGTGGTAAATTTTATTATGTGATGGTTACTGAGCATCTTTTCAATATCATACTCTAGAAAAATATTTGTTAGCATGGAAAAAAAGTCACAATATATAGTATTGCTAAATTAAAAAAAAAATCAGCTCACTCAGACACTATTTGGTTTAAATATGTTTCAAGAAAAGGGGTGGATTGACTACAAAGTCACCACCCTTCTGCTCTGGGCTCCTGATTTGCACAAGCCTTTCTAAAATCGGGCATGTCCTCTTTCAAGAAGAAAAGAGCTACTTCAGCCATTTCCCCAGGCTGGAGGTCACCCTGTCTACCCCAGTGGTCTTCTGGGGGCTCAAGAGCCTGTAGGCTACCAGACCTATGTCCATATCTCCCAGGTCCGGCAAGAACACACCTTGAAGAATCTTCTATAACACTAAAGTCTTATCTTTGTCCACAAAGAGAAAGATCTGTATGAGGCATTGCCCAGTTCTCAGATCAGAAGGCCATCTTGGCCCTGGTCTGATGGACACCTCCACCTCCTCCAGACTAGACAGGCTTTGTGGGAGCAGGGACTTGCCCCTCGTCGGAAATACCCATCCCTTCCTTCCATCTGCAAGAGAGAAGTTACAGATGAGGCAATACCAATAAGTGTGAAGCTAAAAAAATTCCTCTAAGTTATCAATAATAGGGACGCCTGGGTGGCTCAGTCAGTTAAGCATCCGACTTTGGCTCAGGTCATGATCTCACAGCTTGTGGGTTTGAGCCTCACGGCGGGCTCTGTGCTGAGAGCTCAGAGCCTGGAGCCTGCTTCGGATTCTGTGTCTCCCTCTCTCTCTCTGCCCCTCCCCCACTCGCTCTCTGTATCTGTTTCTCTCTCTCTCTCTCTCTCTCTCTCTCTGAAAAATAAACATTTAAAAAATTTGAATTATCAGTAATAGACGAATTTTGATCAACTACGTGAGAAGGAAGAATAAATTATCTTTTTAGCTTCTCTATTGAAAATAGTATAGCAAAATCACTGTCCTACAAAGAAGCAGTCAGTGAATATTCAACCCCAAGTGTAGAAGGGAGGAGTATCAAACAATAAAACATCAAAAACAGTAATTTGTTATATTTCTGACATTTATGGTAGTTTCCTACTTTATAAATTTTGCGATTTCTGTGATTTCCTTTACTTTCTATGTAAATAGTCACATTTGAACTTGACTTTTTATTTATAATTTTGTTTACTTTTTCCTGAAAGAGAAAATGTAAATGTAAATGTTTGGGCCTCAAAAAAGTTCTAGATTCTTTCTTGAGCCAGAAAGGGCACTGTAACGATCAAAAAACACCAGGATATTAGTGACAAGGAAATCAGTGGAATTATGGGAGATTCCTATTTTGCCTTGTTTTTGGTTTGTTCTGCTTTCCCACTTTTTCTGAGTTTTCAATACCACGCATGTATTACCTCACAATTTAAAAAGAAACTTATAATGGGGGTACCTGGGTGGCTCAGTCGACTGCGTGTCTGACTTTGGCTCAGGTCATGATCTCACAGTTCGTGAGTTCAAACCCCACGTAGGGCTCTGTATTGACAGCTCAGAGCCTGGAGCCTGCTTCGGATTCTGTGTCTCCCTCTCTCTCTGCCCCTCCCTCCCTCTCTCTTTCTTTCTCCCTCTCTCTCTCTCTCTCAAAAATAAATAATTAAAAAATTTTTTAAAGAAACTTGTAATAAAAAATGTTTAGAGAATTGCAAAGTTTTTTTATAATACTAACAATCATACATCTTATATCTTAACCAATGAAGCTGAATTTAAAACATGGTTTAAAAAAAACAATCTCCACTACATGCGCTCTCTCAATCTGAACACAGAAAGAATTCCTTACGTACAGTAGTTCTTGGAGCTGGAGTAAAAAATATTCAGAATAAAATTCTTGAAAACCATGGTCTTTTATATTTAACTGAGAAATGTCTTGCTAATGACTTACTAAGTTGCATTAACTTGCAAGCTAATTCAATTACTTACGTTAGCCTGTGAATTAACCTGCCCACAGATTAATTAAAAGCTATTCAGGGAAAATATCAAACTGCAACCAATGCTCAAGAAATTATTACCCTCCTCTCACAGATACTAGCCTCCCTCTAAGTGTGAAGGAATACAAAACAATTAAACTGCTATATAGAGTTTGCTCTCTAGAATCTTGTGATATAATTGAAGAAGTAAGATACATGCAATGAAGTAAGTCAGGAATGAAACCTATATCCACCACCGCTTGGGTAGAAGTATACAGTAGAGACATCTAGAGAGTAGGTTGGTAGGTATTAACATTCTGATTGAGTAGTACAGACAAACTTGGAAGAATTTGAAAAAGAAAATTATCCAAGTACATAGATATCCTGAACAAGGCCTCACAGGATGTAGGCAAAAGGCAAAATAGGACTGGCGAAGGCCTTCCAGATTATGTAGATACATTTGTTGAAGCCTCAAGTTTGGCTGAACACAGCAGGGCTAAGAAACAGGCAGGAAGACCCACCTGATGGTAACAGACAGTATTTGTTGAGGAGCGAGGATTCATATTGACTTTTTCTGATTGCCACGTAGCGATGTTGGAAAAAACTCACCTCTAACGCAGAATTTAAAACGGAGAAAGTTAGTGATATACACATATTTCAATTGAGGAGATGCACTTGATGGAGAAAACGGAATGCAAACTATTCATAATTATTCACCTAAGTCCAGCTTAGTTAACCGAGATTTATTTGTGTAACTCTTTCTCTCTTATTCAATCCTGAAAACATGGGCATATGTTTAAAAAGATGTATATTTTCTTTATGTACCCGCAAATGTCAGCAACTGAACCAGAATAATTGAAGTGTGTTGGTGCAGATAGGGACAGATTAAGAAATCAAGTTTATACTAAGCCATGTAATAGTCACTGGATATACTCCAGGCAGGCATAACTTTCCTCAGTAGTAAAAGGGAACTATTTTTCACATGCCCATCAGGGACTCCATGAAGTTGGCTTTAAAAAATGATGATAGTTAATTCATTTCCTGGTAGAAAGAGAACAATTTGCTCTCCTGGTTGAGAGTTTTGAGGCATAATATGATAATAATAGAGAATTTCAGCAAAGAAGGAATTTCTAGCTCAGAAAACAGAATTTTTTTTTAATATTTTGTGTCTTCATTCTGGGTCGTGTATGTGGATACAGACATTGACCCTCCTAACTATTGTTCGAATCGAATATTGTGAGTCTTTTCATAGGAAATATAAAGACCACCTGAAGAGAGTGTAGAATATAAAAAAATGGAAGTATACACTGAAAGTAGAAATAAGAGTATGAAAATGAACAACAGAATCCCATCAGTCAGGAATTCCTAAGTAAAGGAAGTCTCCCTGTTAGCTTAAACAGCTCCATAAACATAGCATTGGCATATTGAGAGGATAGAACATCTTATCATAAGTTAATCACAAACAGAAGTATAAATACCAGACTGTGTGACCAAATCTCCCTGAAACAAATGGGTCTGGAGGATACAAAAAGGTCACAATTATAGCTGACAAGACCCACCACCAGGTTCACTGTAACCTGGGCACGAGACCCACCTCCTCCAGGTCCCGGACCTTTAAAGACATCACTCTTCTCATAGGCACACACATAGCCATGACTGACACACCTTTCCTCTGCTACTCCTGTTTTCAAGAGATTCCCAAGGTCCCCAGAAAGTGGCCCCACTCATAACCCTTCCATCCTCACCTATACTGGCCACACTGGAAGAAATCCACTTATACTGCATCATATTGCCAACTCTGCATATTCTCTCAATTTCTTAGAGAAATAATTGTGCATATTTTACTTTCTTTCATTTTACTTTATTTACTGTTAACTTCTTATTCAGTCCCTCCCTGTAGGACATCGGCCAAGTCCCTTGAGAGGCAGGGCCAGATGCTAATCTGGGTTACACCATTAACCAGGCATTTATGGCTGGCTGAGCTGGGCTCCAAATATGCTTGCTGAATACAACAGGCATCACTTCTGTGCCCATCCTCAACTCTACACCTTATACCCACTCAGGTATTTATTGCAACACTAATAGGGGTATACTTTTACTTCACAAACCAAAGCTGAGGGTCAAGGAAAGGGTGGAGGAGAGAGCGGGGGTATGGAGTAGAAGGTATTCCTTCTGTTCCCCCAATGGTTTTCTTGGACTGACTCCACTGGAGCACCTCAGTCTTTAGAAGGAAGCTATTAGGAGTCAGGCTGTACGAGCTACTGCCTGGGTAATATCCTGGCTCTTTCTTTTTTTTTTTTTTCAATCTGTAAAAAGGGTGTGCTGTCATGATTCGATCATTATTTTAAAGTCTGACATATAGTCATCCCTCAATACCTGCTTTTATGATAGAAAAATTAGGTCTTGGGGAAAAAATTTTCCCTCATTTTGCCTTGCCTACTTTACAAATAAATGTGACTGTTGAAAAAAAAGATCTTGCAGACCTTCTTATGACATAGAATATTGCCTTTCTAAGGCACATATGTAATTGAAAAATATGTGTAGACAGTGTCACAGACAATTCTCAACTCTTGCTTCCCAAGGCCTATTTAATAAAAAAGAAAATTTAATGGTTTCTGCCTAAGGAGGGGAAAGTCCATTGCAAAGTTAAGTAAATTTTGCTTAAAAAAAAAAAGAAAATGAAAGAGAAAATATAAAGGAAAAGTTAGAGTACCATCATTGGAATCAGTGCCCCCTCCCCCCATCTCAGATTATTGTTTGCTTGGAGAATCCAAGCAAAACATTTGGGGGCTAGCTCAACATCAGCTCTTGGAAATCATTAAAAAGGAAACTACAATAATAAAGGATGTTTATTTAGGACAATCTCTACAAAGTGTTATTTAATGCTTCCAATCTATATTCACAGCCATGTGAAAACCAAAGCAATTTCTCAGATCATAAAAGAATCTCAAAACTTGAAAATGGCAGCCAGCTCTCAATTTGCAACGTATGATCTTCCATGAATAGAAGTTTTGTGATTTTCTAAGGGCACCTGGGTGGTTCAGTCAGTTTCAGTGTCTGACTTTGGCTCAGGTCATGATCTCATGGTTCGTGAGTTCCAGCCCCACGTCAGGCTCTGTGCTGACAGCTCAGAGCCTGGAGCCTGCTTCAGTCTCTGTGTCTCCCTCTCTCCCTACCCCTCCCCTGCTTATGCTTGTGCACTCTCTCTCTCTCTCTCTCTCAAAAAATAAACATTAAAAAATTAAAAAATAAGAAGTTTTGTCATTTTCTGACCCCTGGAAAGAGTAAAAAATAAAGTGACTATGCAATAAAGGCTGATATGTTCTGGTTTATTTATGTCTCATTCCATCTGAAGGGTTCTACTCCTGTTACGTTTTAATTTCTCTTCAAAGAGGCATGCGTTCAGAACGAAAACAAGCTTTCAGTTTCTCCCCAGTATACCAGTTGAAACTTCCACACTTAGAGGGAGGTGGCCACTTAAGGAAGTTTAAGACAAAATTTTAAAATTTGGCTCTATTTGCCTTTTAACCTAAGCATCACATTGGTTAGTCACTACTTTAGTAACCATTGTTCTTATAGAGTACGATTTTAGGAATATTTATCACATTTATCTGTAAATCTATTCTAATCCCTTCTTCTATATTCTAAAGAACATTTTGTTCACTGGAATGAACAGCACTTGGACACAAGAGTAGAAACTAGCCATCCTAAATTTTCTCCAGGATAGTCTAAGAAATACTTACTAGTCAATCACACAGTATGCAAGGGGGGAAAAAGTATCTAGTGGTCAAAAAAGAGTGGAAAATGCTGCAAGTTATGCCATATTCTGTTTTTAATCTAGCTCTTATAATTTTTTTCTTTGCTACAAAACCCTTTTCACACAGAACCTCTATAAATATCCTGAACATCCATTATTTTTGGCCTGTCGATTGGGAAATGTTGGATTAGGGAACAGTAAGGCAGAGAGTTATATATATGGATGATATTTCAGAGTCCTCCTAGAACGTAACCTAGGATCCTTTGATTTATGGTGTTCTAGGACTCTCAAGAAGGAACGCACTTTTATGTTATTCTGCAATGAACTTTCTAGATCATGAAATAAATCTCAGTAACAGTTAATTGTATTCCACATCTACTTCAACCAAACCATTTATTATGCTCATCCTAAGTGCAACGTGTTTATAACAATCTGTGTGGGTAGCACTATTATTATTTCATTTTACAAATGAGGAAACTAGGGTCAGAGAGATTAATTAACTTGTATAAGATCATGTTGCTGTTAAGGGGCAGAACCAAAATCTGTTTCAAAAGTCAATGCATTTTTTAATACCCTAGAAAGTAGAATGAATATTAATAGCCATAATTTTGGGCATTTCTTATGGATTTTGCCTCCTGTGTTCAGCTGTAAGGATTCAATATTCAGCAAAAATGAACAAGATTGTTGCCATCTTGAAGAACAGGTACCGAAAGGTAAGATCAACATTAGTCAAATAATCATGAATATGAGCAAAGCACAGTGTTAGTGATTCAAGGAATTACAGAGACTATGCATTCTCTAAAAAACTTACTATCTAATTGAGTCATTTTTTTAAAAATGAGAAATTAAATAATAGTACACAGTATAAAATAATAATAACTTAAATATATAAGTAGTATCAAGAGGAGGTACATGAATGTCAGAATCAAAATTAACCATACGGATAAGAACCTCTAGATATTTATACGTAATACACATTTGGAAAACAATGAATTGGCCTATGTTGCTAGAGTAAAGAGATAAAGATATCAAAACATTTATTTACTCACAACCAAATATTTATTGAGTAACTATTATGTGCCAGGCCCAAAGTTGCATTTGAACCTATTGTAGAGGACCTGTTTAAACCAAACAAAATGTTTAGACAACAAGGCAAATTCTCATTCTTGGTTCCACCATATAGAAGGTGCATGAAGGTAAGCAAAGGATTCTCTCAGTTTCATTTTTTTTATCTGTGAAATACAAACAGTATCTACTTAATTAGAATTTCTGTGATATTAAAACCAGAAAATGTATGGGAATGGCTTAACATCTTGACTGGAGCATAGTGTGTGCTCCATAAATAGCAGAGATTAGCAGTCAACAGAAGTGAAGAGTCATAGGAATTTCCTCAGGACCCACAGGATGTGACCAATGAGTGACTTGAGAAGATTAATGAGCAGTGAGGCTAGAACAGATTGGAGTGAGGAAAGATGGAGCCATGTGCTTGACCACACCAGACACAAAAGCTGTCTGGGTGTGAGATGAACAGGAAAGCGGCGAGAGCAGTGGTCATGATCTTCAAAACTAGAGGAAAGATAACAGGAGGCAACTAAGATCTATAGGACCTCGTGGCAATATTGTACCTTGTCCAGTGGACTAGACTCAGTGCATGCTGAGTGCATTTGATGGAATGCCAAGTTGTTAAATATTTTGAACATCACCTCTAAGAATAACAAAATGGGCAATTATTAACCCCTCTAAGTCTCATTGTTCTCATCTGTAACAGTGGGAGGAAGAGGGGTATACGTTTTGTTACTCTGGGAGCTCTTAAGTGGCTTAAACTAATGTAAAATACCCTACATATTGGCAGGCACATAATAAATGACTACTGGTGTATTAAAAATACATCTTGTACAAGAGGTCAGACTACAAATAGCCCAGTGCCTTTCTATCATGTTATGCCAAGAAATCTGTCATGGATGGTGTTCAGTGAAAGTTCTAAGCCTCTTTTCTCTTCCTCCCATTCACATGGGCCACAGATTCTCATTAATCAGGCTTACTTGCTATAATTTCTCAGCATGCCCACAACACTGCCCCCAAACACCACTTGGTTCAAAATGACTCAAGCTTCAACTGTGACCTATGAAGAAATGAAAAGCACCACTTTTGAAATCATACAGGAACTACCATGCACCAGTTTGTGTGTGTGTGTGTGTAATTACTTTCCTATATAACAGATAAAACAGCAGAAAAAATAAAAACTGATCTCAGCATTTAAAAGCCTACCAAAGAAATGCTTTAGCTTTACTCTGAATCCTCACTTAACTCCAGAAATGTTTCCCAGGGGCCCCACAAGATGAGCCACAGTGTGTGCAGGCTGGTTTGATGAATAATGAGTCCTGATTATATTCAGACCCAATGCAAGGCAGGCCAACTCAGTAAAGTAGAGTTGTTTATTACAATGTTATCCAAGGGCCGGTTAGGGCAACAGCCAAAGCTGGGCTAGTATTCTGGGGCATTTGCTTGTGTCAGAGCTCAGAGGAACTAGAGAGACCGTCTACAACAACCCCCTACTCAATACCCCTGTCCCTGTATAATATACCCAACGATGCAGTCTTGCTGAAAAGTGCAGGTGGGGGAGACCATGGACTTTTTAGAGCTTGTGAAAGTTCTGATTGTTAGAAGAGTTTCCTTCCAATAAGCTGAATTCTACATTTACATTTCTTGGCATCTTAGAACCTGGTGGTGCCACTGACAGTTTCTTCTGAACTCTTTCAAAAAACAGCTTCAATTCATTCACAATATGCAGCCAATGAAGCATTATGCTTTCTCTTCTTTTCTATTATGTTTCAAATCCAGTAAGTTCAGTAAATGGTATTTACAAAACAGAAGCCAACATTTAAGAAATGAAAGTAATAATGAAGAGGAAGAAAAATGGGAAAGAGAACTATATTTGGAGACAAAAGGGTGAAAGTAGCACTTTCTAAAAAGATTGGTAAACTTCAAAAAGACATATGGGATTTCCGGGCCATAAAACACTTGGAAATGCTAAATAAAATAATTTAAACACATTTAAATGCATTGCTGAGCTTGTCAGGAAGACAAATCTCTAGATGCCAAAAATCAAGTAAAACCATGAATATGAAAGCCAAACCCAGGGGCAGACTATCTCCAGTAAACCTGAACCTAAGTTTTATTAGGTGACTCTTTGCATATAAATAGTAAATTAATAAAGATAAGAGAAAGAAATCACAGGTGTGGGAATAAAACCACAAATCAAAACAGACTTCTCAGTTATGTGCAAGTAAGTATGAAAACATAGATGAAATAAATTGCTTTCTAGAAAAGTCAAAGAGCAGTAAAATTATTTCCATTAAGTCAAGGACAAGACTAGGCTGTTCACTATTACAACTATTTAACAATGTTCTCAACTGACTAGACAAAGCAATTAAATGAAAGAAAGAGGTGTGAACAGCAGAAAGGAGGTCATGTTTACATTTCTTGAAGATTAGAGGCTTATAACCTGTACAATCCAAGAGAATCCCCTAGAAACTACTATTCTACAAAAAATGTGAGAATCAGAAAGATGACTCAGTTCAAAATTAATTCAGAAAATAGCCAATGGGGTGCCTGGGAGGCTCAATCCACTGAGCATCCAACTTGGGCTCAGGTCATGATCAAGGGGTTTGCAGGTTTAAGTCCTATGCCGGGCTCTGTGCTGACAGCTCAGAGCCTGGAGCCTGCTTCGGATTCTGTGTCTCCCTCACTCTCTGGCCCGCACTCACTCACACTCTGTCTCCTTCTCTCTCTCTCCCTGCCCTCTGCCAACTCACACTCTGTCTCTCTCTCTCTGTCTTAAAAATAGGTAAAAAACATTAAATAAAAATTGTCGAAACAAGTTAGAAGACAAACTAGTGGGGAACTCAAAATAGTATTGAAAAGTCTAGAAATAAACTTAACTCAAAACGTAAAAGCTCTATATGCAGAAACATTTTAAATACTACAGAGAGATATAATATTAGACCTTAATAAATGGGAAAATATATACCATTACTGGATAGGAAAATTTAATGTTGCAAAGATGCCAGTTCTCCCTAAATAAATGTTTGTTGTCATTGTGATTAAAATAAAAATAAGAGTTTCTTTTTAAATAGGAAAGCTGATTCTGAAGTTCCTATGAAAAAATACATAGGAAAGCCCTGAAAAAAAAAGAGAGAGAAATAATGACTAGGTCCGTCAGATATTAAAATCTATTTTAAAGTTACAATAATCAAAACAGTATAATGGTATTAAAGTACTCAATACACACTATCAGTGGATCAACAGAAAGAATCCAGAAATAGGAGCAAATACATTGAGGTCTTTAGAATATGATGAAATGTCATTCCATTCCAGAAGATAAAGACAGATTACTGGGTAAAGTTATTATTTAACAAATAATGCTGTATCAATAGGGTAGCCATATAAAGAAAAATTACTTCATGCCTATTTTATTCTTCATATCCAAGTAAATATCAGATGGAGCAAAGATATGACACATTTATTTAAAAGAAGCAGAAAAGAAAACGAAACCAAACCATTAGCAAGCACTGAGGGAAAAATTATTTTTTTTTTACTCTTAAGGTAGAAAAGGCCTAGGTATGGCACAAAACCCAGGAGACAACAGAGAAAATATTAACAAAATCAAATATGTACAAAAAAATCCATTTTTTTTTCATGGCAGAAACCAAACAGGAATAAATATTTGCATCAATATGTCATTAGCCTGTAATTATAATGGTTTCCTCCTAAGGCCAACAGACCAACAGAAAAAAATGGACTGAGGATATGAACAGATGATTTATGATACAATAGAAATGGTCTTGAAACATTTAAAAGATACTGAACTTCGCTCATAATAAAAAAAATTTCTAAACACAGCTGTAAGATCCCATTTGCTATCTTATTTATTATCTTATGAAGTCAGCATTGCAAAAATCTAAAGGTTTGATGCTTTTTCAGTGAGGGTAGGGACAAACAGGGCTTTACCCTCTTCATTGGTGTGAAACTAACCCTGGTAAATTTTATGTATGGTTCCTGTCCTAACAACTCTCTGTCTACAAATTTGTCCTTTAGAAATGCTCCAACATTGTAGGTGCAAAGCTGTTCATGGAGCATGAACAAAAGATTGTTTAAGAAACAAACTACAGGGGCACCTGGGTGGCTCAGTCAGTTGGGTGTCTGACTTCAGCTCAGGTCATGATCTCACGGTCTGTGGGTTCGAGCCCTGTGTCGGGACCTGTGCTGACAGCTCAGAGCCTGGAGCCTGCTTCAGATTCTGTGACTCCCTCCCTCTCTGCTC
Organism: Lynx rufus; assembly: GCF_022079265.1. Classification (NCBI taxonomy): domain Eukaryota; kingdom Metazoa; phylum Chordata; class Mammalia; order Carnivora; family Felidae; genus Lynx; species Lynx rufus. Next base: position 34,831,123 of record NW_025814829.1, on the reverse strand, counting down.
CTCCCCTGCTCGTGCTCTGTCTCTCTCTCTCTCAAAAATAAACATTAAAAAAAAAAGAAAAAAGAAACAAACTACAGAAAACCCATTGATAGGAGACTGGTTGAAGACATCTTGATATAGACATGTAATGGATTAATAATCAGCTGTGCTAAAAAGTACATCTCCACAGATTTTGAGACTGAACAGTCCCCAGTAAATGTTGTTTAGTGAACAAGATGAAAAACTGTATTGTATACTATTGATGTGAAAATAAAGTATGTATATATGCATACGTCTGTAAGCATAGACTCTCTCTAGAAGAACCATAAAGTGATTGCAGTTCACTCAGACAGAAAATTGGGTTGCTGGTAGACAAGGGTAAGTAGGAAATTTGTTTTATATTGTATCACTTTTTGAAACATTTAAATTATGCACCATATATATGTATTAATTATTCAAAACGTAATTAAGTTTTTAAAGTAATATACACAATGGTTCAAACAAATACACTGGTTTACTGTGCTATCAGCCTGGTAACTTGTACAAGTTGAAGAAACATGTGAAAAGTGCTTTTTTTTCCCCCCAAAATACGAGTATCATGCCCTTTCTGAACAAAAGAAGTTTATCTTTGCCAACTGGAGTTTGCTGGAAATAACACACTGATACAAACAGAATTTGAAGAGTAAAATGCTACATGAAGGAAAATCTATCCATTTGCTCTGTTATTAAAGTCACATTAGCAACGTGAGTATAATTTCATAACATTTGTTCTAATAAGCTTCTTAAGAAGAATTTAGCAAATCACGTCAAAGAGCAACATTATTTTAATTTAGTTGCTTTAAAAAAAAACCTTATAGGTCTTTGGAAAATACGCATGAAAGGAAAAGTATGTATTATTCCACCCATCTTCCAATTAAGATGCTTTACTGGGGTATGATGCATCTATATTCATAAATAAAAATTTCTGTAAATCTGTTTTAGCAATTCAGATGTGAACAATTTTCTGAGTTTATCATAATCATCTACCTAATGATGATAATGTTAGTGGCAAAGTTTGATTTTCTTAATATAAATTCCTAAGAATAGGCATTTATAGAGATAATGTAATTTTAAGAAATGCGATGGCAATTACTTTTAATATGTGATAACTCTCAAAGCTCACTATATAAAGAATAAACATTAAAATATAATAAATTCTGTTAAGATAACGTTCAGAGGATCTACTAATGAAAATATAAAATTTCTTAGGGAAAGAAACACAGTTGTGTGAGTATTCACCTAAAATAATGTAACTATCATATGGAGAAATCTTATAAGAAACACTCTTCAGTTACTTCCTACTTCAGTTTTTGCTGTGAAAGATCTCAAAATAAATGGAAATAAACACAGGGGGATATGGTAACTTTTTTTCTCTCTTGACTTCGAAAAGCATGCTTTAGTAAACAATTCTTAAGAATGTAAAAGTAACCAAAAAGCACACCAAAAATTCAGAAATGTCAACCAACTAACTGACGTGCACAGTGAGAATCTACCATGAGCTCAATATTTATTGTGGTCACGGCTATAAAAATGTCATAACCAAGTGTGAGCTATACAAGCAAAATTTACATAACATGGAGAATTTATGAGTAAGGATTAAATGGGGGTGTGCTACAGATTCCAAATGTAATAGGAATCCAGAGAAGAGGGAGATCAAAGATCCACATAACCTACGAAGGTATCAGGCCTTCACCAAGATGTTGTAACTAGGGAGGATGTTTTTTTAAAAAGTAAAAAGTTTAACCTAGATAAAAGGGATGCCGGTTTGTGAGCTAAGACAGAAATCAGCCTGATACGTGTGAAAGGTGCATGTTGGAAGATAGGAGGAAGTGAAACAAGGTAAGGAGAAAGAGGCCATGACTATGGCGGCTCTCAAAATGACACAAATTAAGAAAGCTTCCCAAGGTTACACAGCCAGCAAGGGCCCCAGCCAGGACTCACTGCTGCAATATGTGTTCACAACCCCCACCTCAGTTGTATTTTCCAAAATTTGCATGGTAAAAAAAATAATTTCCAGGAAATACAGCTGTTCGTGTGTGTTATTGGTTCTACATCATGAAGGCATCTTCTCCAATATTATCCCCACGTTATAGATTTCCATCTCCAATCAGACCTTCCTCCAGCAGGTTCCCACTGGGCAAAAATACTCTTTTTTTACCTCCTTGTCTTTGCTGACTGCCTGCTCCAGCTAGAGCCTGAAATCCTTCCTCCTGGATTCTGACAGAATTCTACCTTCCCTTCAATAATAAACTCCTAGAATATTCTGCTGCCTCAGTTCCTCTAAAGCCACAGTGTTATCTCCTTTCTCCAAATGCATTTTGGCATTTACAATTTATACCACAGGATTGAGCTCTTAATTATATTCCACCTTGTATGTTCCCTAATTTTTTACATCAGTCTAATGATCTTACAGTGTCTTACTAAAAATTCCATATGTACAGGAAGCCCATATTTTTTTTGTACGTCCACCATTGTTCTTGATACATATTCCACTATTACCCTTTTTCCTTTTCTTCAATACAGCTTTACTCAAATGGATCCACAGGTCAGAAATACTGATGGCTAAAATGGGCAGTGTCTTCAACATCATCTCCTGGGAGAAGAACTGAATAGGACATAAAACTAAGTACATCTTGTAAATTTCCAAGTCACTTAACCTTTTCAAAATGATCTCACTGAACACAAAGTCAGATAATACAGAGAGCTAATACAATAAAGATGGGTTTTTCCTCAGCTCATTTTTCTGTTTGAAAAACACAGAGATGCATTATGGGTTCTAAAATCTGAAATGTTCAATTCACTCACTTCGGAAAAATAAGCATATTAAAATGCAATGTTTATTTAAAAATTTTCTCCTTGTAACATCCAAAATTTAAAATCCAGATGAGTCACAAGTCTATCTGTATGTTTAATTCAGGGACCAAAAATAGTCAAAGGTCAGCTAAGAGTGGAGTTGTTACAAATTGATATGAAAAATCATGTCCCCCAACAGTTCATAATGCTCCTATAAGTGAAACAGCCTCAGAATTACTCAGTTAGCAGTGGATTAACTTGATGGTCAGGTAGCTAGAATTTAAAATGTTTCATTAGAAAAAGTATTGACTGAAGTGCATTGTTGCAAAATGATTTGTGCAGTACCTTTCTGTTTTATCTTATGATAATTCTTACACATACACGTGAATGGGATACGATGATTTAAAAGGGGGCTTTATAGGGGCGCCTGGGTGGCGCAGTCGGTTAAGCGTCCGACTTCAGCCAGGTCACGATCTCGCGGTCCGTGAGTTCGAGCCCCGCATCAGGCTCTGGGCTGATGGCTCGGAGCCTGGAGCCTGTTTCCGATTCTGTGTCTCCCTCTCTCTCTGCCCCTCCCCCGTTCATGCTCTGTCTCTCTCTGTCCCAAAAATAAATAAACATTGAAAAAAAAAATTAAAAAAAAAATAAATAAAAGGGGGCTTTATTATGCTAAGAGGTGCTTCTTTAAAACTCTTCCATTTAAGATTGACATTTAGGGGAGCCTGGGTGGCTCAGTCAGTTAAGCGTCCTTCAGGTCATGGTCTCACAGTTTGTGGGTTCAAGCCCTGAGTCCGACTCTGTGCTGACAGCTCAGAACCTGGAACCTGCTTCAGATTCTGTGTCTCCCTCTCTCTCTGACCTTCCTCCACTCTCTCTCTCTCTCTCTCTCTCTCTCTCTCTCAGAAATAAACATCAAAAAAAAAAAAAAGAAGATTGACATTTAATGTATACTCATGGGGCCAAAAATTCTCCATTTTATTCCCAGATGATAATTTGACATGTCAGGAGATATGCAAAGATTTTTATATATAAGAGCATTTGTTTTCATCACTCTGCATAGTATCTAGTAACAACTGAGTAAGGCATTCAGTGTCTGGGAACCACCACAAACAGAGTTGAACCACCTTATAACATGAATTATGAACTAAGAGGCTACACCTGGAATTAACCTGGTCACATGATCTAATTTTTGATTAGGTGATTATGGACATGATTAGGGGTTGGGCAGCCGAAGAGGTGTTAATGAAGAGAGAACATAACAAAGCAAAAGCAAACAAAAACAAAAACAAAAAAACAAAACATGATTCCTGCCTTCAAAGGAGCTTATATTCTAGACAAGAAAAAAGGTTGATCATTGTTATGGAGTGAATTGTGTGCCCCCCAAATCCATATGTTGAATCTTTAACCCCCAATATGCCTGCATTTGAAGACAGGGCCACTAAGGAAGTAATAAAGTTCAATGAGATCATATAGGTGGAGCCTTGATCTGATAGGATTAGTGCCCTTATAAAGGAGAACCAGGGTGTCCGCCCTCCCCTTCCCCTTCCCCTTCCCCTTTTCTACCTCCCTCTCCCTCTCCTCCTCCCTCTCCCTCTCCTTCTCCCTCTCTCCCCTGTATGAGGACAAAGTGGAAAGGCATCTTTCTTAAGCCAGAAGAAAGCTCTCACCAAAAAACAAATTGGCCAGCATCTTGATCTTGGGTTTCTTAGCCTCCAACACTGTGAGAAATTTCTGTTTAAGCTGCCTAGCCAGTGCTATTTTGTTAGGGCAGCCTGAGCTGATGCATACAATCACCCTTTCAAAATAAAGTAAGAGTTTGCATAAAACAAAGTACTCTTGTGCTTACACAGAATAAGGAGTGGTCAGCTTATAACTTAACATATACAAGAAAGCCTCTTTGTTCCCATCAGCTTCCCCTTACAAGTTCTACTGGCCATTGCTTCAGTCACTACAAGTTCGAGGATATAAGCACAGCTCCTAATTCTAAACAAAGTATGCTATCACTTAACCAAAGATCAATCTTAGTTATTAAACAGCTTTAAAATCAAATCACTCTCCAGGGAAACCCATTGGGTGACAAACTCCACCCACAAACATGGAGTTTCCAATCAGTTCTAGTATCCTCCTCTTACATATGAATAGCCTAGAGTCACCAGGAGCTTGAAGAAAACCTTGATTATAACCAAAGACAAAGACCAAAATAAACATGGGGGGAAAAATTAGAAAAACAAAAACAAAAGGCCTGGCCTGGAAGAAAGAAACTCAAGAAGAAAACAATCACCAACATTCTCAGAAAGAAGCTTCTGAACCCCATCATGATAGAGTCGCGGCAACTGGATATATTTACACTCTTGCATTAAATACTGAGAAAAAACAGATAGGAAAATATGGTATTCGGCAGACAACAGGCAGTACAGGACTGTGGTCTCTGAAAGAAGAGAGACAAATGAGCCCTACAGCTGGCCCCAAGTGAAGTACTTTCAGGTTGCAATGAAATGGGAGGTGGGGTGCTCTGAAGGTCCCTGAGTCAAGGAGTTGGAGATGGAGTTGGGGAGGGGATGGTTAGATGCTTAGAATTCGCAGGAGAGGACCAGCCACATGGAGAGAGAGCACCTGAGCCCCAGGAACCTGTAGGCTGAGAATTAATGGCACAGGTATGAAAGGCCAGGGAAAGAACTATCAAGAAGGGATCAGATCAATTTTCAAAGATCATAAAGATTCAGAAATCTTTACTATTCTACCGACTTTAAGGGAGCGGGGAAATTCAGCAGCAAAGTGTTAGGAGCGTTGTTTCCATAATGACTGCTCTGCATAAGAGGGCTTGTAGAATTATTTGATTCTCGAAACTATGTGCTTACATGGCTTAGATTAAAAAAAAAAAAAAGCTTAAAAACATTTAGTACAGTAGCCCTATTCACAATAGCCAAAAAGTAGAATATTCCAAAAGTCCATCAACAAATGAATAGAGAAACAAACCATGGTATAGCCATAAAATGGAGTATCATTGAGCCATAAAAGTAATGAAGGGATGATTTTTGAGTGATAGCACCAAAATGGCATCATAGAAGGATTGTGAATTTCCTTCTTCCCACAGAAGCACGGGCTATGAAGCTATACAGAGAAATTCCCTTTGAGAGAAATCCAGAAACTAGTTGACTGACCCTCACATACCAGGGGACTGAGAAAATATCCACATCCAAACAGGTGGGAAAGACTGAGATACACTCTCACCATCAACCTGTGGTACAGTATCTTACAATCAGGAGGGAACCCCCAAATCTCAGCTTCTTTCTGAGAAGCTAAGGGCTTGGACTACACATATAGCACCCCAACTTTCAAGGCTGACCCCAAGAGCCCCATAATCATCAGTTCTGAGAGCAAATGGAGCTTGTATTCACAAATCTAACAGGACTACAACAAAGAAGCAGTGTTGTTTTTTTTTTTTATGTTTATTTCATTTATTTTGAGAAAGAAAGAAAGCATGGGAAGAGTAGAGAGAGAGAGAATTCCAAGCAGGCTCTGTACTGTCTGCACAGAGCCAGAAGTGGGACTCTATCTCACTGTGAGATCATGACCTGAGCCAAAATCAAGAGTCAGATGCTTAACTGACTGAGCCATCTGGGTGCCTCCAAGAAGCAGTTTTTAAAAAGGACATGTCGGCATTCTCTGTGGCTATCCCATTAAGCACAGAGAAAGCAGACAAAAACTCCAGTCTCCAGTTTTACCATGGAAGGGGTTTGACTATATACCTTGCTAGCTACTCCATGAAGGTCTGGCTTCTAATTAGCCAGCATGACTCCTGGGATCAGGAGCCCAAAAGAGCAATTAGGTAAGAAATAGAAATAGAAGGCATCCAAATCAGAAAGGAAGAAGAAAAACTGTCTCTGTTTGCAGATAACATGATATCATATATAGAAAACCCTAAATACTCTACAAAGACAAAACAAAACAAAACCCTGTTTGAACTAAGAAAAGAATTCAGTAAAGTTGCAGTAAAGAAAATCAAGATATAAAACTCAGTTGCATTTCTATACACTAACAACAAACTATGGGAAAGAGAGATTAGGAAAACATTATCATTTATAATAGCATCAAAAAGAATGAAATATTTAGGATTAAATTTCACCAAGGAGGTGAAATACTTGTAAACTGAAAACTATAAAAGATTGATGAAAGAAATTGAAGAAGACACAAATAAATGTTATGGAACCATATAAGGCCCCGAATGGCCAAAGCTATCTTGAGAAAGAAGAACAAAGCTAGAAGCATCACAGTTTCTGACTTCAAACTATGTTACAAAGCTATAGTAATCAGAAAAGTATGGTATTGGCATAAAACAGATACATGGATCAGTGGAACAGAATAGAGAGGCCAAAAATGAATCCATGTGTGTACGGTCAATTAATTTTGACAAAGTCACCAAGAATATACAATGAGGAAAGGATAGTCTCTTCAATAAATGGTCTTGGGGAAACCAGATATCCACATGCAAAAGAATGAAACTCGATGCCTATCTTACACCATATACCAAAATCAATTAAAAATGGATTAAAGACTTGAATGTAAGACCTAAAGCTGTAAAACACCTAGAAGGAAACACAGAAGATAATCTCCTTGTCGTTGGTCTTGGTAATGACTTCTTTGGATTTGACATCAAAAGCAAAAATAAACAAATGGGACTACATCAAACTAAAAGGCTTCTGCACAGCAATGGAAACCATAAGAAAATGAAAAGGCAGCCTATGGATAGGAGAAGTTATCTGCAAATGACAGGAGATGGATCAGGAGTTATATCCAAAATATATAAAGAATTCCTACATCTTAATATTAAAAAACATATAATCCAATTTAAAAATGGAGAAAGGACCCTAGTAGACATTTTTTTCCCAAAGAAGACAAAAGGGGGGGGGGGGCTGGGTGGCTCAGTTGGTTGGGATTTTGGCTAGGTCATGATCTGATGGTTCATGAGATTGAGCCCTGTGTCAGGCTCCACACAGACAGTACAGCCTGCTTGGGATTTTCTCTCTCTCTTTCTCTCTCAAAAATAAATAAACTTAAAAAAAAAGACAAACAAATGACCAACAGGTACAGAAAAGGATGTTCAATATCACTATTCATCAGATAAATGCAAATCAAAATCAGTGAGAGATCACCTCACCCCTGTCAAATGTCTATTATTAAAAAGACAAGAAACAACAAACGTCGGTGAGGATGAGGAGAAAAGGGAATGCTTCTTCACTGTTGATGGAAATGTAAACTGTTACCACCACTACAGAAACCAGTTTCCTCAATAGATTAACAATTGAACTACCATATGACCCAGCAATCCACTTCTGGGTGTATATCCAAAGGAAATGAAATTATTATTTTGAGGGGTTATCAGTACTCTCATGTACCTCACAGCTTTATTCAAGATAGTCAAGATACGTAACAACAACATAAGTGTCCGTTGACAGATAAATGGTGAAGGAAAGGTAATATATATACAATGGAATAGTGTTCGGTCTCAAAAATTAAGGAAATTTTGTCATCTGCAACAACAGGAAGAATCAAGAGGGAATGATGCTAAATGAAATAAGATGGAGGAAGACCAGCACTGCATGATCCCCCTTGTATGTGTGATCTAAAAATATAATTGAACTCACAGGAACAGAGTTGAATGATGGTTGCCAGAGTCTTGGGGTGAAGGAAGGAAAAGAGGTTGGTAACAGAGTACAAACTTTCTGTTATAAGATGAATAAGTTCTGTGGGTCTAGTGTATAGCACAGTAACTAGAGTGGATAAATTATTGAATACTTGAAATTTCCTAAGACAATAGATCTTAAGTGTTGTCACCCAACAGCAACAACAAAGGTAAACATATGAGGTGATGGAGGTGATTGATGTGTTGACTCAATTCTGGAAATCCTTCCACAATGTGTATGGTTATGAAACCATCACATTGTGCACTTTTGTTTTGAGATTTTAAGTAATTTCTACATCCAGTGTGGAGCTCAAACTCACAACCCTGAGATCAAGAGTTGGACGTTCCACCGACTGAGCTGGCCAGGTGCCCTCCCACCACATTGTACACTTCAACATTTTACAATTTCGTGTATCCCTTATACCTTGGCTGGAAAAAAAAAAAAAGCAGAACAAAAGAGGGAATGAAGTAGTGATACATGCAACAATGTGGAGGAAACTTAAGTACATTATGCTGAGCAAAAGAAGCTGGACACGAAAGGTTACGTATTGGATGATTCTATTTATATGAACCATCCGGAAGAGATAAAGCCAGGAGCTGATGGTTGCCAGGAGCTGGGCAGTGGAAGGAATTTGAAGAAACTGCTTCATGGATAGGAGTTTAACTTCTGAGTGATACAAATGTTTTGGAACTAGATAGGGCTGGTGATTGCAGACATCGTGAATGCACTAAATGCCATTAAATTGTTCACTTTCAAATGATTTGCTTTGTTATGCGAATTTCACTTTAATTTGTTATTTGAAAAAACATTTAATAGACAAAAACAATAGATGCCATATGTAATCCAGCTTTAAATGTGAATTGTTAATTAGCTGAGCTCTAATTAAGCTTTGTAATAACTAACACAATTTATTTTCTCCAGAAAGACTTCCAAAAGATTAGATCCACAGTAAATGACACTCATCATTGCTAAAATATTAACATAACAAGCAAAGTTGCAAATTTGTTTGCAGTTTACTGAAGAAACACAAATTATCAGGAGAGTGGGGGGGGAGGGTTTCTGGTTGCTAAAACTCGGCCACATTTGTACAGAGAAGGCTTGAAGCACCTTTATCCTCTAACAAAATACAAATTGCTTTTTGATTCAACACTGCTACCATAGCAAGAGGGAAATTTCTCCTACTTTAAACTCTGCTGAAGATGAGAATTATATATAAGTGTGTAATGAATGGGAGCTATTTAGAAACATGAATATAAATGTCCTATGGCTTATGGTCAATCCTTTGTTTTCAACAGCTTATGGGCTTGGCTTCCCTAGCTTGTATTTATATTCTGATATGAAGATTCCATCTGAATCTTTGTTTCACATATCCCAATTGCCATTTGACACTTGGAAAAGCTGGAGGATATGCTTACTTTGGGCTTGGTTTTCTTTTTGTTTGAACACAAACCAAAATGACATGGAAAACTCACAAGCATTTTTGAAATCTGCATTTTCTTTTATTTTTAACAAGAAAAAAAAATCAAACACTATTTTCTTCCCCCTTGGCTCATAGATAAATGGAGAAGTTATGGATACATCCATATGGAAGTAATATGATGTAGAATTTGAGAGTCAGAAGGACCTTAGATTTGAATCCTGGCCCTGCCCATAAACTTATTTTGTCATGCACATCGTGGTTGGCTGTAATTATTAGCATTATCCAGAAAACAGAGGTTTGAAAGAGAAAAGAAGTTTATGAGAAAGGAAGGAGAAAAGGAAATACCGAAAGGAAAGGGGCAAGTGAAGGTAGAGCGTAGGACTTTGAGAAAATCTCTTGGGTTGTATGTGCTGAAATGGAGGGCAAGAATCCTGAGCTTTGCCCCAGTTATTCCTCTGCTTTTACCACTGTGTTCTTCACTTCCTTTGCTCTTTTCTCTTTGGGGGTGTTATGTGAAGTGTGTCTCATCAGTTTCTGTCTCCTATGGGTGGTACCATATGAATACACAGACTTCACTAATGGGATAAAGGAACAACAAACCAGTAAGGAAAACAGCTGTGGGGTCACATTTTAACTAGATCTGAACGTAATAGAAATCTCACTGTTCAAGCCTGAAAACCAGGAAACAACTTTGCTTTTCCTGATGAATCTCTTCTCTATTAAACTAATCATACATGATCACCACAGAGTTTGGAAGCACAGACAAGCACTAAGAAAAAGTTAAAATCACAGTGAACATCCCCACCCAAAGATAACACAGTTAATATTGTATTTATTGTATTGTATTTCCAGTCTTTTTTTTCTAGTCTGGTGGTCTCAGTCTATAGTATGGTGTTGTCTTCTGAGTTTTCAGTGTTTTTGTATCATGAGCATTTTTCATGTCATTATTTCCCCAAAATACCATTTCTATTGTGTGGATGTGCTTTTACCTCTAACATTAATAAAACATCAATGACAGACCTTCTACCCCAACCCACACCCCCACCCCAAGCCCACGGCCTCAGAATCCTACCACAACTGTAAAAGAAATGGGTGCTGCAAAAAGTAACAAGGGCCTGAAAATTTAAGTATCGCCGTATGTGTCTTAGTTGTATAAATACAAATTACAGGTATATCTCAAAAATCAAAGAAGTCAGGAAAGATTGAGAAATAATACCACCCCTTCCCAAGCGTCTTTTTCCTCTTCATGTTGACCTATTATTTCTGCATCAATTTCTGCACCACCACAAGCAAAAAGAAAGCTCTTCCCCCTCAAGTCCTTTTCCAGAATGAGTTTGTTACTTGCTTTAAAGGAAGCAAGGCCACGTCCTCCAGGATACAAAGGGATCATTCTGGCCACAGACACGCTGAGGCCTTGACTTTTCCTTAGTCAAGGAGGCAATTTGCCAACAAAATTAACTAGATCATGTCTCATTTGACTGCAAGTCAATGGTTCTTGCATGAAATTTGATTCCAACCTACGCCAGACCTGACATCAAAATTAAAAATAAAAATGAGGGGTGCCTAGTCAGTTGAGCATCAGACTCTTGGTTTGGGCTCAGATCATCATCCCAGGGTTGTGGCATCAAGCCCCACATCAGTCTCTCTTGGGATTCTCTCTCTCTCCCCCTCTGCGCCTCTCCCCTGTTCTCATTCTCTCAAAAAAAAAAAAAATAATAATAATAATAATAATTAATTAAAAAAATAAACTACATAAAAATGAAAGTTGAGTCAGGTGCTCCCTTAAGTCTTTAGGCATTCTGTTTATTTCAAACATGAAGCACAATTTCTTTTTAATCTCTGGATACAAGAACCAGAGAGAATGCATCTTCCATATTTCAACTCCCCTAAATATTTTAACCTTCTAGGAAAACACCAGGCACCAAATAAATATTTGTTGATAAGTAAGCACACTTCATTTGCTGATGAATGAGCACACTTCAGCATTTTGTGATGTCAAGATCAGAAACCAGGGAGCAGGGTGAACTCTTATGGGCTTCTGTGTGTGGTGGAAAGAGGTGGCAATTAGAAAGGCATTCCATTAGGACTGTGGTCCCTCCCTAGTTCAAGTTCTTCCAGGCTCCAGCTCTTCCTCCAGGGCTGTACTGCCTGGTCTTTCTTCAGCCATTAAGTACTCATTTCCAATGCAATTAAAACTGTTTAAACTTACTAAGGACTTCTTAGATCTAGATTCAGTCAGAATTATATTTCAAGAACTTTTGATGCTAGAATAATAAAAGTGGGGGGAAATCCTTGTTGGTATTTAAGTTTTTCTTCCTCTTTTCCCCTCTGCTAGTTTCCTAAAAATAGAATAACTTTTACTATTCATGACATAGATACCAGGCTTAAGAATGTTAGGGAAGTCATATTAGTGTTTAACTTCAAAAACTTCGGGCAGGTATCAATGAGGGCAGTTTGTGTTCATACACTAATAGTATTCATAAGAAGTTTAAGTTCAGAATTATAGTTATGCTTCCTTAATGAAATGGTTACCAGCAGATCGTACAATTTCAAGAGCATATTTTGTTAATAAAAGCGTAATGAACCAAAATCAATTATAATGTTAAAGTTGCTAACGTGATTTGTTTGAAATATTTTTGCGACCCTGCAAAGTGAATTTTAATGGTTTTCAAATGGAAGGAATTGAGCGCCCAGATACACTCTCCCCAAGGGAGTTCACCCATGAAGAAGGCATGCAAACTCCAGCAGGAAACTTTTTAATGCACAGTGTAGACTCTGGCCCCGAGAGTCGTGCAATAGTCAATTCACATACCATACAAATAATAGTCTTTGTGATTGCTTGTTTCCAGAGAGTTGACATTAATTTCTACCATCCTGGTACCATTTCCCCATCAATGAAATCTATTTTTGATGTCATTACCCATAAGAAAGTGGAATCTGTGGGCGCCTGGGTGGCTCAGCTGGCTAAGCATCCGACTGTTTCAGGTCATGATCTCATGGCTCGTGAGTCTGAGCCCCGCGTCAGGCTCTGTGCTGACAGCTCCGAGCCTGGAGCCTGCTTTGGATTCTGTGTCTCCGTCTCTCTCTGCCCCTCTCCCACTCATGCTCTCTCTTCTTCAAAAATAAATAAGCATTAAAACAATTTTTTTTAAAGAAAGTGAAATTTGTTCTCACCCTTCCCTTGAAAGTAGACTGAACTAGGAGACTCTGGACAAATGGCATGCAGATGACTGATACTCTGGGACCTTTGAAGTTAAGTAATTAGAAGCTTCCAGCTTGATACACTTTTGCCTTCTCTTAAAACGCTGGCTCTGTGGAACACCAGCTACCATGTAAGAAGTTTGACTCCTTTGGCGTCACTGATGTTATAATCCCGAGCAACTTGGAGAGCCCCTGGAGGGTGAGAAGCTAAAGAGACAGAGTACCAAGGAGCGCTGAGAAGCCATGTGAGTGAAAAACCCATTTCGGGAACGGACCTTTAAGCCCCAGCCTCCCCAGTTAACACCACAGGGGTGGGAGAAGAACTGCCTAGAGGAGCCTATCCTAAAATCCTAACTTACAAAATTGTGAACAACGCAAAATGGTTGTTTAAGCTAATAAACTTTGGCGTTGTTTGCTATTCAGCAGTAACTGCAATACAAAAACTACTCTTCTTCTAGAAATTTCCTGTCACTGATGCATCAACAGCTCACAAGTCCTCAATTTTTTCACCATCTGGTGTCACTGATAGGGGCTAATCTACGTCCAGTCTTTTGCCTAGTTTCTACTGTGATCAAACGATGATGATGCAACTGGGCTGGGGAAGACAGAGAGGCTAAACAACTTATGTAGCAGTTGAATTTATGACCCTGGCTTCATGTGACTCTAAACTCTTCCAGGGAATAATGGGAAAAGTGTGCAGGATTCAGCCTGTTGGGTCAATTTCATAAGGGTATATATCTTATGTTAATATTCAAATTAGTATGATCTCACCTATCAGCTAACAGGGAGGAACTGAGTGGGACAGTAAACCATTGCCTTGAACAGGTAATACAAATTCAGTCTAATCAAGCATAGGATCTATGATTATTTACGTTATTATCTAATTTGCCCTACAATTGCCTTTAGTAAGATAGCTACAAAAATTTTTTAATATGATTTATTGTCAAATTGGCTTACATACAACACCCAGTGCTCATTCCAACAAGTGCCTTCCTCAATGCCCATCACCCACTTTCCCCTCTCCCCCGCCCCTTCAGTTTGTTCTCTGTATTTAAGAGCTCTTGTGGTTTGCCTCCCTCTCTGTTTGTATCTATTCTTTCCCCTTCCCCTCCTCCATGGTCTTCTGTTAAGTTTCTCAAGATCCACATATGAGTGAAAACATATATCTGTCCTTCTCTGACTAATTTCACTTAGCATGAATGGATAAAGAAGATGTGGTTTATATATACAATGGAATACTCCTTGGCAATGAGAAAGGATGAAATCATGCCATTTGCAATAATGTGGATGGAATGGAAGGTACTATGCTGAGTTAAATAAGTCAGTTATCTCAAGAAAACTACAGAATTTAGATTGTAAGCCCTGAAATCAAAAAAGTCAATAATTATCAAATAGAGACTGTGACAAAGACTTGACCATGGAACACCAAGTGTGAAATTCTTTCTAAAAGCATAAGAAGTTGAGGGGTGCCTGGGTGGCTCAGTCAGCTAAGTGTCCAAATTTGGCTTAGGTCATGATCTCGGGGTTCGTGAGTTAGAGCCCCGCATCGGGCTCTGTGCTGTCAGGGGAGAGCCTGTTTCCAATCCTCTGATCTACTTTCTCCCTGGCCCTCCCCAACTTGCACTTTCTCTCTCTCTCTCAAAAATAAACATTAAAAAAATTAAAATAAATTAATAAAAGTGTAAGAGGTTGATACATCAAAACATTGTAGTGATGAATCAAAATGTAGGTTTTTCTTTAAGAAATCAACACGACCAAGCTACAGGAATTCAAATTACTTCAATAAAATATATTTTCTTTACTAAGTTTTAGGAGTGAGAGGTAAGAGGAATGAAACCAAAAAACATGACTGGAAGTGACAGTATAAAAATTCTGCTCTGGGGCGTCTGGGTGGCTCAGTCGATTAAGCGTCCGACTTTGGCTCAGGTCATGATCCCGCCATCCATGAGTTCAAGCCCCGAGGTGGGCCTGTGCTGACAGCTCAGAGCCTGGAGCCTGCTTCAGATTCTGTGTTTCCCTCCCTCTCTCTCTGCCCCTCCCCTGCTCATGCTCTGTTTCTCTCTCAAAAATAAATAAACATAAAAAAAAAAAAATTCTGCTCTAAGGTAATGCTCAGATGAAAGCAACATAGTCATCTCTCATAAATATATCTTATCATATTACATAGCATTGTAATATGTATATACTTTCATTTCCTTTATATGAAATTCTTTCAGCCCTAGTTGGGGACCCTAAAATAGAAATGAAAAGACATTGGAGGAGCCAAGATGGCAGAACAGCATGGAAGTTTTTTTTGTGTGTGTGTCTCACATCCATGAAATACTGCCAGACCAACACTAAACCATCCTGCACACCTAGAAAACTGATTGGAGGATTAACACAACAATCTACAGAACCTGAACCACAGAATTCAGCAGATAAGTGGCGCGGAGAGGTGAATTTGGGGAGTGAGAAACCCCAGAGGATAGGGAACCAATTTTGTGTGTGGAGAGAGTACAGAGACTGGGGAGGGGGGGAGAATACGGGAAAAGCACCCCTCCGCAAAAGCAGCCGGAGAGAAAGTGGAAATTTGGAAACGGCCACAGGGACTAAACTAAAAAGGGAGAAAGGAGAAAGGAGAGGGTTTCAATTCCATTAAGACTGTTAACAAGGGGAGCGCAAAGGCTGCAACTCCGCAGCTCCATACCTGGCGGTGCTCTGGTGGGAAGGGCGAATCCCCAGGAACAGAGTGGGGTCCGGGAGGATCACAGGCCACACGGGGAAAAGCGGTTCCACTGCTGGAAGGACATTTGGTAGAGACTGTTGAAGCCACCTGGTCCCAGCAGACCCCAGAAAACGGCCACATTCGCTGGTGCTGGGGCAAGGTCCTTAAGGGGGATGCCTGGTCCCAGATGTGTGTTGTGATTTTTCCATAATCCCTGAAAAGCTGCTGCTACACTATCTCGTGAACTTTTTCTGGGGCGGGTGGCACCTGGCCGCGGTCTCAGGGCACCGGCAGCAGCAGGGTCCAGCAAGCGTTCCTGGGTGCAGCCAACATTCAGCCATTGCTCCGTGAGACCCTCCCGCAGAGGGGCGGAATGGGTCAAAGCCGCAGTCCTTCAGAAGTAAGGGGCCGGGGAAAACAGCCGCATCTGAGACAGAAGTCGCGAGAGAGGTGCTGCCTGGGGCCTGGTCACGGAGAGTGAAGAAGTGGGGAGTGGACAAGAGCTGAAGACAGAGGAACGGTGCGCGATTGCTGATCTGGGAGAACAGACTGGGTAGCTGAGTGGCGCATTTTCACCTCTCCCGCGCATGCGCATACTCACCTACGAGCACCACAATACTCCACCCCAGTAGGCTAGCAGCGCCATCTAGTGGAGAACAGAGCCATTACACTGAGCCCCGCCCAACTGGGCCAACCTCGCTCTGCAAGAACATAAGTCTCACCTCCGGCTTAGTTTATGGACCAAAAAGCGCTTCATAGTCTGACTTCTAGGGGAAAATGAAGTAATTTCAGTCCTATTTCAATCTGTTAGCAGGTCCATCTATTCAATTTTCTTTCTTTTTTTTTCTCTTCACTTTTTTTTTGTTGAATACAGAAAGAGAAAAAATTCATTTTTATTTTCAACTTTTATAAAAATATTTTTCTTTAAAAGTTTTTACTATATTTTTTACTTTTGTGTAAATTTTTTCAAATTCTATTTTACTTCCATCATTTTATTTTAGTCTATTTCAGTGTATTCACTTTTCAAATATTCAAACGATTTCCTTTTTTTTCTTTTTCTTTTTTCTCTTTTTCATTTCTTTTCTTTTTCTTGAATACAGAAAGAGAAAACCTTCATTTTTGTTTTCAATTTCTATTAAAAATATTTTTCTTTAAATATTTTACAATTTTTTTGCTTTTGTGTAAGTTTTTTCAAATTATATTTTACTTCCATTTTACTTTCATTTTATTGTAGTCTACTACAGTGTACTCACTATTTCAAATTTTCAAATGATTTCCTTTTTTTCTTTCTTTTTTCTTTTTCATTTCTTTTCTTTTTCTTGAATACAGAAAGAGAAAAAATTCATTTTTATTTTTAATTTTTATTAAAAATATTTTCCTTAATTTTTTCTACTATATTCTTTACTTTTGTGTAATTTTTTTCAAATTCTATTTTACTTCCATCATTTCATTTTAGTCTACTTCCATGTATTCATTTTTTCAAATTCTAAAATGATTTCCTTTTTTTTTCTTTACTTTCCCTTTTTTTTCTAATCTATCAAACAACTTTCAACACCCAGACCAAAACACACCTAGGATCTACCATCATTTAATCGATTTTGTGTGTGTATGTGTGTGTGTTTAATTTTTTAGTTTTAATATTTTTTTAATTTTTTAATTTTAATTTTTTTAACTTTAATTTTTCTACCTGATTAATTCATTTTCTCCCTTCAAAATGACGAAACGAATGAATTCACCCCCAAAAGAAAGAGCACGAAGAAACGACAGCCAGGGATTTCACCAACACAGATACAAGCAAGATGTCTAAACCAGAATTTAGAATCACGATAATAAGAATACTAGCTGGAGTCGAAAACAGATTAGAATCCCTTTCTGCAGAGATAAAAGAAGTAAAAACTAGTCAGGATGAAGTAAAAAATGCTATAACTGAGCTGCAATCACGGATGGATGCCATGGCTCCAAGGACAGATGAGGCAGAACAGAGAATCAGCGATATAGAGGACAAACTTATGGAGAATAATGAAGCAGAAAAAAAGAAGGAGATTAAGGCAAAAGAGCACAATTTAAGAACTAGTGACTTAAAAATCAGTGACTCATTAAGACGGAACAACATCAGAATCATAGGGGTCCCAGAAGAAAAAGAGAGAGAAATAGGGGGAGAAAGGTTATGTGAGCAAATCATAGTGGAAAACTTTCCTAACCTGGGGAAAGACACAGACATCAAAATCCAGGAAGCACAGAGGACCCCCATTAGATTCCACAAAAACCAACCATCAACAAGGCATATCATAGTCAAATTCACAAAATATTCAGGCAAGGAAAGAATCATGAAAGCAGCAAGGGAAAAAAAGTCCCTAACCTACAAGGGAAGACAGATCAGGTTTGGAGCAGACCTATCCACAGAAACTTGGCAGGCCAGAAAGGAGTGGCAGGATATATTCAATGTGCTGAATCAGAAAAATATGCAGCCAAGAATTCTTTATCCAGCAAGGCTGTCCTTCAAAATAGAAGGAGAGATAAAAAAGTTTCCCAGACAAACAAAAATTAAAGGAGTTAGTGACCACTACACCAGCCTTGCAAGAAATGTTAAGGGGACTCTCTGAGGGGAGAAAAGATGAAAATATAAATAAATAAATAAATAAATAAATACCAAAAGCAACAAAGATTAGAAAGGACCAGAGAACACCACCAGAAACTCCAACTCTACAACCATCATGATGGCAATAAATTCATATCTTTCAGTACTCACTCTAAACATCAATGGACTCAATGTTCCAATCAAAAGACATAGGGTAACAGAACGGATAAGAAAACAAGATCCATCTATATGCCGTTTACAAGAGACCTACTTTAGACCTAAAGACACCTTCAGATTGAAAATAAGGAGATGGAGAACCATCTATCATGCTAATGGTCAACAAAAGAAAGCCGGAATAACCATACTTATATCAGACAATCTAGACTTTAAAATAAAGACTGTATCAAGAGATGCAGAAGGACATTATATCACAATCAAGGGGTCTATCAACCAAGAAGACCTAACAGTTGTAAACATTGATGCGCCAAATGTGGCAGCACCCAAATATATAAATCAATTAATCGTAAACATAAAGAAACTCATTGATAGTAATACCATAATAGTAGGAGACTTCAACACCCCACTCACAGCAGTGGACAGGTCATCTAATCAAAAAATCAACAAGGAAACAATGGCTTTGATGACACACTGGACCAGATGGACTTACTCAGACCATTTCATCCTAAAGCAGCAGAATATACATTCTTCTCTAGTGCACATGGAACGCTCTCCATAATAGACCACATACTGGGACACAAATCAGCCTTCAGCAAGTACAAAAAGATGGAGATCATACCATGCATATTTTCAGACCACAATGCCATGAAACTCGAAATCAATCACAACAAAAAATTTGGAAAGGTAACAAATACTTGGAGACTAAAGAACATCCTACTGAAGAATGACTGGGCAGAAGAAGTATTCTTTAACTTCTTTAACAAGAAGTTAAAGAGGAAATTAAAAGTATATGGAAGCCAATGAAAATGATAACACCACAACCCCAAACCTCTGGGATGCAGCAAAGGAGGTCATAAGAGGAAAGTATATAGCAACCCAAGCTTTCCTAAAGAAGGAAGAAAGATCTCAGATACCTTAAATCCTACACCTTAAAGAGCTGGAAAAGAACAGCAAATAAAACCCAAAACCAGCAAAATACAGGAAATAGAGCAGAAATCAATGCTATTGAAACAACAACAACAACAACAACAACAACAAAAACAGTAGAACAGATCAATGAAACCAGAAGCTGTTTCTTTGAAAGAATTAACAAAATTGATAAACCTCTAGCCAGCTTGATCAAAAAGAAAAAGGAAATGACACAAATAAATAAGTCAAGAATGAAAGAGGAGAGATCACAACCAACACAGCAGAAATAAAAACAATAGTAAGAGAATATTATGAGCAATTATATGCCAATAAAATGGGCAATCTGGAAGAAATGGACAAATTCCTAGAAACATATACACTACAAAAACTGAAACAGGAAGAAATAGAAAATTTGAACAGACCCATAACCAGTAAGGAAATCAAATTAGTAATCAAAAAGTCTCATAAAAAACAAGACTCCAGCGCCAGATGGCTTTCCAGGGGAATTCTACCAAACATTTAAGGAAGAGTTAATTCTCTTGAAACTATTCCAAAACACAGAAATGGAAGGAAAACTTCCAAACTCTTTCTATGAAGCCAGCATTACCTTGATTCCAAAACCAGACAGAGACCCCACTAAAAAGGAGAACTATATACCAATTTCCCTGATGAATATGGAGGCAAAAATCCTCAACAAGATATTAGCCAACTGGATCCAACAATACATTAAAATAATTATTCACCACAACCAAGCAGGATTTATACCTGGCTGGTTCAATATCCGCAAAATAATTAACATGATTCATCACATCAATAAAAGAAAGGACAAGAACCATATGATCCTCTCAATAGATGCAGAGAAAGCATTTGAAAAAATACAGCATCCTTTCTTGATAAAGACACCAAAGAAAGTAGGGATAGAAGAAACATATTTTGAGATCATAAAAGCCATATATAAATGACCCAATGCTAATATCATCCTCAATGGGGAAAAACTGAGAGCTTTCCTCCTAAGGTCAGGAACAAGACAGGGATGTTCGCTCTCGCCACTGTTATTCAACGTAGTATTGGAAGTCTTAGCCTCTGCAATCAGACAACACAAAGAAATAAAAGGCATCCAAATCGCCCAGGAGGAGGTCAAACTTTCACTCTTTGCAGATGACATGATACTCTATATGGAAAACCCAAAAGATTCCACCAAAAAACTGCTAGAATTGATTCATAAATTCAGCAAAGTTTCAGGATATAAAATCAATGCACAGAAATCTGTTGCATTCCTGTACACTAACAATGAAGTGACAGAAAGAGAAATCAAGGAATCGATCCCATTTACAGTTGCACAAAAAACCATAAAATACCTAGGAATAAATCTAACCAAAGAGGTGAAAAATCTATACACTGAAAACTATAGAAAGCTTATGAAACAAATCAAAGAAGACACCATAAAATGGAAAAAGATTCCATACTCCTGGATAGGAAGAACAAATATTGTTAAAATGTCTATACTACGCAAAGCAATCTGCATATTCGATGCAATCCCTATCAAAATAACGCAAGCATTCTTCACAAAGCTAGAACAAATAATCCTAAAATTTGTATGGAACCAGAAAAGACCCAAATAGCCAAAGCAATCTTGAAAAAGAAAACCAAAGCAGGAGGCATCACAATCCCAGACTTCAAGTTGTACTACAAAGCTGTAATCATCAAGATAGTATGGTACTGGCACAAGAACAGACAGATCAATGGGACAGACTAGAGAACCCAGAAATGGACCCACAAACTTATGGCCAACTAATCTTTGACAAAGCAGGAAAGAATATTCAATGGAATAAAGATAGTCTCTTCAGCAAGTCGTGCTGGGAAAACTGGACAGCGACATGCAGAAGAATGCACCTGGACCACTTTCTTACACCATACACAAAAATAAACTCAAAATGGATGAAAGACCTCAATGTAAGACAGGTAGCCATCAAAATCGTAGAGGAGAAAGCAGGCATAAACCTCTTTGATCTTGGCCGCAGCAGCTTCTTACTCAACACATCTCCAGAGGCAAGGGAAACAAAAGCAAAAAGGAACTACTGGGACCTCATCAAAATAAAAAGCTTCTGCACAGGGAAGGAAACAATCAGCAAAACTAAAAGGCAACCAACAGAATGGGAGAAGATATTTGCAAACAATATATCAGGTAAAGGGTTAGTATTCAAAATCTGTAAAGAACTTATCAAACTCAACACCCAAAAAACAAATAATCCAGTGAAGAAATGGGCAAAAGACATGAATAGACACTTCTCCAAAGAAGACATCCATATGGCCAACTGACACATGAAAAAATGCTCAACTTCACTCATCATCAGGGAAATCCAAATCAAAACCACAATGAGATACCACCTTACACCTGTCAGAATGGCTAATATTAACAACTCAGGCAACAACAGATGTTGGCGAGGATGCGGAGAAAGACGATCTATTTTGCATTGTTGGTGAGAATGCAAGCTGGTGCAGCCACTCTGGAAAACAGTATGGAGGTTCCTCAAAAAACTAAAAATAGAACTACCCTACGACCCAGCAATTGCACTACTAGGCATTTATCCATGGGATACAGGTGTGCTGTTTTGAAGGGACACATGTACCCCCATGTTTATAGCAGCACTATCAACAATAGCCAAAGTATGGAAAGAGCCCAAATGTCCATCGATGGATGAATGGATAAAGAAGATGTGGGAAATATATACAATGGAGTATTACTCAGCAACCAAAAAGAATGAAATCTTGCCATTTGCAACTACGTGGATGGAACTGGAGGGTATTATGCTGAGTGAAATTAGTCAGTCAGAGAAAGACAAATATCATATGACTTCACTCAGATGAGGACTTTTAAGAGACAAAACAGATGAACATAAGGGAAGGGAAACAAAAATAATATTAAAACAGGGAGGGGGTCAAAACATAAGAGACTCATAAAAATGGAAAACAAACAGGGTTACTGGAGGGGTTGTGGGGGGGGGGATGGGCTAAATGGGTAAGGGGCACTAAGGCATCTACTCCCGAAATCATTGTTGCACTATATGCTAACTAATTTGGATGTAAATTTTTAATTTATAATTAAAAAGTAATTAATTAATTTTTATTTACAAAAAATAAAATTAAAAACAAAAAGAAATGAAAAGACATCGAGTTCTAGACTTTCCGGCCTGACATGCCATTGATTAATGTAAGTATTTAGAGATTTTGAAAGCTTTAAAATATTAGAACTTTATTTAGAAAACAGGGGAGCCTGACATACACTTACAATTTGTACCTGTTATAACTACTGTGTCACAACCAATATCCCATTAATATTGTCCTTTTTTTAGGGAGCTAGATATTGTTTTTTATTTTATTTTTCTGATAATCTCTATTGCTTATTCTATTTCACAGGACATTTGATGGCATTTCAAACAAATATTAATAACTGGGCTTGATGAGATGGGTTAATTGAAATATCTTAAATTTGCTTTTTTGTGGTCACCTCACAGAAATGTGTATATCTGGAGCACCTGGGTGGTTCAGTTGATTGAGTGTCCAACTTCAGCTCAGGTCATGATTTCACTGTTTGTGGGTTCGAGTCACGCATCAAGCTCTGTGCTGACAGCTCAGAGCCTGGAGCCTGTTCGGATTCTGTGTCTCCTCTTCTGTCTCTCCCCCGATCATGTTCTGTCTCTCTGACTCTCAAAAATAAGTAAATATTAAAAAAAAAAAATGTGTGTAGCTTCCAAACCAAGCTTGAAAATTAGTTGTTTTCATCCACTGCATTGCGCAGAGTAAAAAGAGCCTCCAACCTTCCTCTTACCTATTTTTCAACACATTTTTTACTTCTGCCTCCAAAGTCTTAAGTTACAGCACGTGGATATTGTGCTTATCGGTTTAAATACTTCAGGCTTTGGTGGAGGTGCTGTTTGTCACCACGAATTTCTTCTGTCATGTGTGAAGCATAAGGAAGAACGAGCATTATCATTCTCTTGGTTTCAAAATCAGTCTCAGGGTAGATCCACTTCCAAAGCTTATGGCCCAACTTTGAAGTTCATGCCACTTCAAACGCTTTGCCTTGAACTGTGTTATGGAGAGAAACGTACACCAAGACATCCTGAATTTTAAGGTTTATTGAGAATTACTTCCTGTGGTGAAAAATAAAAGCAAAATAATAAATGCGGGAAAGTCCGTCTGAAAGAAAACTTGAAGACATATGGAAATCAAATTTTCCCTTATAAAAAAAAACACCTAAATGTTTACTTTGCAAAGGTTTTAGCATGCTTTTTTTTTATGGTTTATTCTATGAATAACTTCCGACTGAAAGATACAAGTTGTTCATTCTAAATAAGATTATATTGTGAACAGTTTGAGTATTTTTAAAAATCCTAATAAATTTTAAAATTGTATTAGGTGGAGACCCACACATAGAACCAAGGGTAAAAAAAAAAGAGTAGTGTTATTTGTCTCTGTCATGTATAAATAATTTAAAGTGTTACTTAGTGAAGAACAGAAAAAAGTTGATATGAAAGGTAAATACCGTTTGCTTATATTTAGAAGTTATATTTAATTTCCTTTAATGTTTATTTATTTTTGAGAGAAGGAGAGAGACACAGAGTGCAAGAGGGGGAGGGACACAGAGAGAAGGAGACACAGAATCCGAAGCAGGCTCCAGCCTCTGAGCCATCAGCATAGAGCTCGACACAGGGCTCGAACTCATGAACTGTGATATCATGGCCTGAGCTGAAGTCAGATGCTCAACCAACTGAGCCACCCAGGTGCCCCGTACTTAGAAGTTATATTTAAAGCATGGTAGTTCCTTAGAGACAGGGCCACTTGTCTGTTTTGTACACTGGTATGCTCTATCACTTTATTAATGCCAGCCACAATGTAGGTGCTCAAAAAACGTTTGTTAAATAAATGAATTAGTCACTGATAAATCACTGAGAGGATACAGAGAAAAGATAGCAAAATGTTCCCAGAAATAGAACATGATGGTTTTCTACTCACAGATCATTAAAATCTGGAGCTGGAAGAAACCTTCAAAAATCACCTAGACCTTTGTGACCTATGGATCACAAACTGACAGCATTGGTATCCCCTGAGAGTTGGTTAGACATGCAGCATGTCATAGCTCACCCAGATGTATTGAATCCAAATCTGCATTTAAGCAACCTCCCCCCTCTCCACCGGGTGATTCACATGCACAGTCAAGTTCACAAAGCCCAGACTTAAATGACTCTGAAGCTCACAGCAGAATCACATCTAGGGACCCAGGGGTCAAGTGTGATCACCTATCACAGGAAGGGTTGAAAATTAAAGGCCTTGGGAAAATGGATCCCACAGCTGATATGATAGAGTCAGTCTGAGGAGCAGGCACAGAATCTAACAGAACAAAGATCTCTGGTCATAAGCTGAGCAAACTGTCAATAAAGTATGGTTGAAGACCGAGTAGAAGTCCTTCCCAAAGGGTGTGAGAAAGACAGCAGTGGTCAATTCAGATAGACTTCTTGGAAGTCCAAAAAGGTAGTAAGCACCTTTTGGCGTCTCAGATGGTCCATGTAGGTTACAGACCTTTAGATACTGAGCTGAAACATGAGAGAAGGGCTCTGAGGTGGGGTGACAAAAGGAAGGAAAGAAGAAGGGAGGAAAGTATCCAGAAATGTGTGAGAAGACCAGAAAATAATGTCAGGAACAGAATATCAATTTCTATTAAAGGGGGAAGAAAACAATTTCTATTAAAGATCTACTACATGACAGATACTGAACCAGAGGCTTTGTATAGAGTATCTGGCTACATTCCATAAAATATGCATTGTTATCTGAATTTCTAGATTAAAAAAAAAAAAGAAAAGGAAAAAACTAAGACTCAGAGAACAACAGAACAGCCATCTCAGAGGGATGGATCATGTATGACCTACATATATGAAGAGCTCAGCTTCACAAGAGATCAGGGAGATGCAAGTCAAGGCCAAATGAGGTTCCATTTTGTAACTATAGGCTGATACAGATGAAGAAGTATGACAATATCAAGTGTTCCAGCAGATGTTGGATTGATCCAGATGTTGGATTAATACAGCTCTTATACATTACCAGTGGGACTATAAATGGGTACAACTACTTTGAGAAAAAAAAATTAGCTTTATCTTATAAAATTGAGGGTATGCCTACCTTTCATCCTAGCAATTCTATTCTGAGACACATAGTTTAACAAAAGACAATCTTGCACATGTGGATATTAAAGAGAAGTTTTTGTGGGGCACCTGGGTCATTCAGTAGGTTGAGTGTCTGACTCCTGATCTCAGCTCATGTCTTGATCTCAGGGTTGTGAGTTCAAGACCTGTGTTAAAAGAGAGAGAGAGGGAGAGAGAGAGAGAGAGAGAGAGAGAGAATTTTTGTAGCAGCATGAAATGCTAATAACAAAACTGGAAACAGCTTCGGTACTTTGAAGTGCAGATAGATACATGTTTGGTAAAGTCATATAATGGAATGGTCTGCTGCAATAAAATGAATGAATCAAAGCCACATTCAGCAATATGGCTGAATTTTTGTGATAGTACATTTAGAAAAATAAGCAAGTCCTAAAAGACTACATATAAAACTTTTGTTTTTAAAGTTCATAAGCAAATAAAACTAAACACTGAGGCAAATGTGAGTACAAAAACTAAAAAAAAAGGCAAGAGAATGATTAGCATAAAATTCAAGTCAGTGACAACAGGAAGGGTAGAGGCAAACAGAGAGAATAGAGAGAGGCACAGAAATGAAATTTGCACTATGACCCATGAATTGGGTCATGGATTCAAGGGTTATTCATTATATTATTAAATAAATAGCTCCAAAGGCCCATGACTAAACTAAACATATAATGAGTAAGGATAATGGCTAAATCAGTACTGTACACGGGGCATCCAAATTCAGAAAAGAAAAAGAAAAGAAGAGAATAATTTTTCAAGCATTAAATTTTTTGACCGGGTTACAAAAGTCAAACTTCTTGCAAAGACTATCAGATCATGCCATCACATATTGTAATCAGAAATATTTTTTAAAAAATTATTTGACTTATTTTTTACCCTAAGAATTAGTACCTATGTACATTTAGAATCAGAATTTTGTCAACTCTAAAATAAAATAAGTTTATTTTCATAATTTCAGTTTCAGTATTAGATTTCAATCAAACCTCTTTTTTTTTTAATTTAGTATATTTTCTGTTCAAAGTGGTATTACTTTAATTGGTCCTTTCCCAGAATCAATAATCTTAAACTAATATGGCTCTTCCATATTAGAAAGAGCTTCCTTATGTTAGACCCATATCTGCCCTTGGTAATCTCTTTTGGCTCTATTCCTGCCTTCTGGGATACTTCTCTACTTATTTGAAACCACCTTGCTTCCAGAGTTTCACTTTCTCTGTTGTAAATCCTACTCTGAGCAGTCCAACACTCAATGATTATGGTCTTTTATGAGTCCCTGTCTGCATCAGTAAATTGAAACTTACAATACTTTAAATTTTTAATTGAATTTATTTGTTCATTTCTGGCTTCCTCAACTACAGGATAAGCTCCCCGAGGGCTGCTGCCATACATGTTTTATATCTCATAATATTAGAGATTTGGAGTGTCAGCCACTCACCTTTTCTTCCATCCAGGCCCTTCACAGTAAAAAGCAGATGGTGGAAGTGTATAGAGATCTAAAAATTAGTTTTGTTAATCATGATGTAATAACGACAACAAAAAAGAGACAAGACTGATAAAGCTGGATCGAAGAATATAGATGGAACCTGAGGCCAAACTGGGAGCCTTTGAAAACTACTGAGCCTGCAAAACAAAACTGAACTGTCAGACTTTTCCTTCTCTACCCCTAGTCTCTTAAAAATCCCCTTCCAGGGCGCCTGGGTGGCGCAGTCGGTTAAGCGTCCGACTTCAGCCAGGTCACGATCTCGCGGTCCGTGAGTTCGAGCCCCGCGTCAGGCTCTGGGCTGATGGCTCGGAGCCTGGAGCCTGTTTCCGATTCTGTGTCTCCCTCTCTCTCTGCCCCTCCCCTGTTCATGCTCTGTCTCTCTCTGTCCCAAAAATAAATAAACGTTGAAAAAAAAAAAATCCCCTTCCAGTGGGCCTATGATGTAGAGAATAGTCATGCAGGCCCATCTTGCATGAACATAGGCCATAGGTATTTCCTGAGAGAGAAATTTCCCATTGTCAGGGAACAGCGCTGACCATTGAACTTGGTTAGTCCATTTAATTAGGTGAAAAGAGAAAGAAACTGAAAGGTTCACTCCACTAGTGTTTCACCCAGTGGGAAGGACATAGCACTCTCCTCTGGTAGAAATATGAGGGGAGCAGTGGCACCTTCTGTTGAATGAATGAATGAGCAAATGCATGAACTAAAAATGCTCATGGGACAAAAGGCACATTGTTTGTGATGAGGTATGCCTCTGTACCAAGAAAAATGAACACTGATATTCAGATACAAATGACCTCCAACCTACTTCATCGATTCCTTGGACAACAGCAACAAGTCCAGGTGTTGTAAGCTGAGCTGTTATTCCCTGTAGGTGTGATATGTCTGGAAACACATTTTATACCTAAAAAAATGAAAATAAAGCACCAACATAATGTTTAAAACAACTATATTTAAATGACATATAAATGTTTCTTATCTGTGGAAAGGGTTCTCTAGATGATTTGGACTAGGTGAGGCTTTTTCAAATGTATGTCCAAAGACACGTCTCTTTCCCAAACAATCTCAATGCATCAAACAAAGATACTTCTTTCCTCCAAGGAATTTTGATCTGCATTCAAAATTAAAGTCATCTTTTCTACAATTATCGTTGCCCATGCAATGTTTGTGAATGCATCCAGAAGCTGTTGAACGGTAAATGGTAAGAGGGTGGGGGAGGGAAGGGAGAAGAGATCACTGTTTCCGTAGTGACTTCTTCACTATGACCAATAGATACATTCTTTAGGCTGTCATCGATAAATAAGAATTAGGGTCAGGACAAAGCAGCGATGGAAAGACTTAGATCAAACTATTTATGAACGTCCTGTGCCAGTGAGTGACTTAAGATATGCCTGTTTATTTGTATCCTAGCCTCTGATTTTTTAAGTGAACTAAGAATTTTTAAAAGTGGAAATTTATACCTGTTAACGAATTCAGGGATCCAGAAATAATGACTCTTACTCTTTCTTTCTTTCTTTCTTTCTTTCTTTCTTTCTTTCTTTCTTTTTTTAGTAGGCACTTAGACTAGCACAGAGCCCAACACGGAGCTTGAACTCATGACCCTGAGATCAAGACCCAAGCTGAGATCAAGAGTTGGGTGCTTAACTGACTGAGCCACCCAGGCACCCCTTCACTTATCATTTCTAGCAAGGTGATAAACATCACAATCTATTTGAGGTGAAGAGAGAGGAGTTTTAAGTGTCTTCAGCAAACAGTGAAGTAGACATACACATAGAGCTATGGCTTAAAAAATAAGAAGTGGTAGTGATTTTGTTCCTTCTGAGTTATTTAGCTTCATGGGATTAGGGAAACCAATATATGCGGAGTTGGAGTAAGCACTGTCATTAGCTCTCTACCGTTTTACAGGCTTGAAGCATGCATCTACATGCTCAAGGGGGAAAGGAGAGAAAGAGAGGGAAAGTTGCTCAGTGACCTAGGTCAACATATGAGCCACATCAAAAGGAAGAATATAATCATTTACTTGCAATTCTTAAGCTTCTTGCTTGCTCAGTGGACCTGTTCAACTGGACATTGTATAGGGTATGACTCTCCCAAGAGGACAATTCTTTACAGTCTGGCACAAAGAAATGCAGTCATTATAACCGGCCATGACAACAGTGCTATGTAAACATCAATTTACTAATTTTCTACTATACATTATCAGTTTTATCACAGAAGTGCACTGAAGCACTTATAGAGGTGTAGATATTTGTAGTTGGTGTTTTAATGATTTACAATGAGAAAAATCAAACAATGTCTCCCTCCAGGAACTTACGGTCTGGTCCAGAGGTGATCAAACAAAAGTGTGATAGCTGGTATGTTCAGAAACAAAAAGATGTTCTGAAAGAAAAGGAAATCTCTAACTTGAAAAGATATATGCACCCCATGTTTATTGCAGCATTATTCACAATAACCAAAATATGGAAACAACCCAAGTGTCCATCTAGATGAACAGATAAAGAAGACATGGTATTATATATATTTTACATTATATATATATGTATGTATAATGGAATATTATTCAGCCATAAAAAAGAATGAAATCTTCCCATCGTGACAACATGGATGGACCTCGAGGATATTATGCTAGTGAAATAAGTTAGTCAGAGAAAGACAAATACCATATGATTTCACTTATATGTGGAATCTAAAAAACAAAACAATGAACAAACAAAAGCAGAAACAGACCCATAATACAGAGAACAAACTGGTGGTTTCCAGAGGGAAGGAGGGGTGGGGAAGTGGCCAAAATGGGTGAAGGGGAGTAGGAGATACAGGTTTCTAGTTATGGAAGGAATAAGTCACAGGGGGAAGAAGGCACAGCATAGGGAATATAGCCAATGGAATTGTAATGGTGTTGTATTGATACACTGTAGTGACAGATGGGAGCTATAGTTGTGGTGACCATAATACATAGGGTTGTCCAACCACTATGTTATTCATCAGGAACTAATGTAGGAGTGTGTGTCAACTATACTTCAATAACAACAAAAACTGATGAGTAAGCAAAAAGAGAAAAGAAAGAACTATGGAGAATATCTTTAGAGGGCAGAATGGGGGAGAGAAATCAATGGAGACGGTAAAAGCAAAAAAGTAGGAAAATTAGGATTCAATATTGTGGCAGTTCAGAGAGAGGGTAATCAAATACACAAAATAAGACAAATCAAGGAGATAAAGATTAAGAAATTCCAATCGGATTTATATATTTTTGTTTTGCATTGTGTTAAGTATCTGAAGGCAATTTCAATAGAGGATGGGAGAATAAGGAAATAAAACATTTAGTGAATATTTTTCTCTTCTAAGCATTTTACATATATTATCTCATTGAATTTTTCTACCCTAAAATGTAGACATTATTGTCACTATTTTACGGATTAAGAAAAAACCGTCATCCAAAGGGATAAAGAAGATATGGTGTGTGTGTGTGTGTGTGTGTGTGTGTGTGTATTGAGCTATACACAGTGTATATTGAGTACACGCACACACACAAACACAATGGGATATTACTCAGCCATCAAAAAGAATGAAATCTTTCCATTTGCAAAAATGTGGACAGAACTAGAATGTATTATGTTAAGCGAAATAAGTCAGTCAGAGAAAGATAAATACCATATGATTTCACTGATATGTGGAATTAAGAAACAAACAGAGGAACATAAGGGAAGGGAAGGTAAAATAAGATAAAAACAGAGAGGGAGGCAAACTGAGGGTTGCTGGGGGGATGGCCTAAGTGGGTGATGGGCAATAATAGGGCACTTGTTGGGATGAGCTCTGGGTGTTATATGTAAGGGATGAATCACTAAATTCTACTCCTGAAAGCATTATTACACTATATATTAACTAACTTGGATTTAAATTAAAAAAAAAATTTTTTTTTTAATGGGGCATCTGGGTGGCTCAGTTGGTTAAGTGTCGACTTCGGCTCAGGTCATGATCTCACAGTTTGTGAGGTCAAGCCTCATGTTGGTCTCTCTGTTGTCAGCACTGAGCCTGCTTCAGGTCCTCTGGTCCCCTTTCTCTGCCCCTTCCCCACTGTTTCTCTCTCTCAAAATAAATGTAAATTTTTAAATAAATAAATAATAATAAATTTAAAAGTTAATTAAATAAATGAAAAAAACTGTCATAAACTCTCACAGTGAAGAATTCAAACCAGGTCTTTTTAACTACAAAATCCACGTTCTGTGCCCAAAAAGCTCTCCAGGGTTTAAGAAATTAATGAATGGTTAAAATTATGTTTAAATTCTCTCCGTAAGGAAATAATAATAGCTAGAGCTTACCGAGTACTTACAATGTGACAGGTCCCATTCTGAGTGCTTTGCTTATATTACCTTGATCGCCACAACAACCCTGCGAAAGATGTGTGCTGGAACCAGCTAGAACCAGCTAGAACCTGCAAGACACACAAATCTGGGCTTCCTCTCTCACCTGCCCCCAGAGCAGATTTAACAGAACACCACGGTTATTATCGTGCCCATTTTACAGAAGAAGGGCTCTTGCACAAGATCGCACAGCTAAAAAGAGTCAGAGCTGAAACTGAACTCAGGCAGGCCAGTTAGATTCCAGATTTTAACCCTTGACCTATACTGGGATACTTAGAACTTGAAACAGTGGCATGATTGAGGAGAAGCATGTTGATCCCATTCACCTGCTATGTTTAGAGGCAAAGGAGGCGGAGCAAGAGACATTGCACATGATGTGTGATCACACGTGAGGATAAGCAGGATGGAATCATGAGCTCCGATAATCAGCTTTGGATTCAGCAAGGACGAGGGACATTTGTACCTAGAAAAGAAGTGAACGAGGGTCTAATGAATATACATGGGGGTTTTGGAGGTGGCAGGGAAGAAAACTGAGACATGCATGTAATACGGAGCTCAATCTTGTCTATAATATTGAAGCCAAGGTTATTTGTCAAGAGACAGAAGAGGAGAGATTAGTTGAAAACATTTAAAAAGTAGAAAAGTCTTGAAATCTCATTAGCGACAGTGTCTCATCAGCCCTGTTTTGGAGATTTGAAAATGAATGTTATATATAGAAAAATATTAAGTGACAGGTTGAAATCCCACCATGTGGGTAATATGCAGCAGTTTGCTAAACTGTTCTTGCAAACACTCACTTCCTTTATTCAATGTGCAACATATGTATTGCAGTTGGCATATTGGCTATCTGGCCAGCAGGGTTGCATGCCCCATCAGACAGCGTGGAAGAAGCTGGCTTTATTTACTGAGTTAGCATTGCCTCGGGAGAGGCGTGGTCAGTACTTAAAATGCAGTAGGATGATAAACGTTTGCACTTATTTTGACCACCAGGATGAGACCTTTAAGATACAAACCAGAAATCTGTCCTCAAGGAAATGTGTTTGCAACCAATTTCATTTTATCTAAAATAATGTATTTGCATCTTAGTAGTGATCACTTCCTCGAGATTTCCTAATAATATTCATGTGAGTTGAACTGTTTTCTGGTAACCAAAGCAGAAGCAGAGGATATGCCTGAAATGAATGTGATATGGTTTTATTTATTTATTTATTTATTTTTTCAACGTTTATTTATTTTTGGGACAGAGAGAGACAGAGCATGAACAGGGGAGGGGCAGAGAGAGAGGAAGACACAGAATCGGAAACAGGCTCCAGGCTCTGAGCCATCAGCCCAGAGCCTGACGCGGGGCTCGAACTCACGGACCGCGAGATCGTGACCTGGCTGAAGTCGGATGCTTAACCGACTGCGCCACCCAGGCGCCCCGTGGTATGGTTTTAAATGTATTCAAATTGTGGAGACATCAGGTTGACTCTACTGTTTTGAACCTTTGCCAAAACTTGTCTTTCCCTGGCATTATCTTTTCACACACAGACAATGTCAGCATCTTGATGGCTGGTTTTATATTCTTTTACATGATAGATAGGTGGGAATGTACACAATGTAGGAAAATCGAATCACAGTCTACACACTTCGAAAGAGCACTAAATGCAAAAAGATATCTTAGATTCTTTATGAGGTCTTGATCAGTATCGAACCGATACTTTCAGTGGTTGCTTACATTGTAATTTGAATGACGTTAGTAAGCAGTGAACAGTCACTTAAGGAGAAGTAAGTTGAAATCTTAAACCAGTCAATCTTCTTGACAAAGAGGAACTTTATAGAAAGAAATGATCCATGCTGTCCCCCCCCCCTTGGACTCACTTCAGAATTGTTTTTCCTTTTTAATAGCCTCTCTTCCATACGAGTGCTAATTTTCCAACTAGTTGTTGCCATTTGAGTATTCCCTTAAAAGTCAGCTCTCAGCATTACCTTATAGTCACTTGGAGTCAGCCAAAGGTATAAATGCCACCTCTCTCTCCAACACATTGTGACACACGTTCTTTGGAATCTATACCTGTATGTTTTTATTTTATTTACTCTTGCAGTCATTATTGTCCATGCATGTTCCCAAGTGAACAAGGACCACTCCTGAGAATAACTCTAAAAACTCTGTAGAGCTCCATATCTTTTATATTTCCCCTCTTCGACTAGAGTGAACAGACCCAGAGACAATTACCGCACACAGTACAAGAAACAAATGACCGTGTTTCCTGCTGCTTTTCCTTTTATCTGCCTATCGCGTGTAGTCAGTGTTCCATATTCAGGAGCATTCTGTAGTCTGTGATGTACTTCTTAATAATACACCAAGGAGATGGTATTTGGCAGAGAACGGCTGTCAGAAACTTAGATTCAAAAGGTTGTAGGATTTTTAAAACGTACACAGGCTACTTGTGCCAGCAACTAGAACAGCTAATTCTAGAAACCCAACTATGTTTCCAATAGAGAACTGCGGCTTTGTTCCTCCCAGAAGCATGTTTGTTCATAAATTCAAACCACTTCTCAAGCGATACAAGCACAGCACACAGATCTGTCTATGAGGGAAAAAACCAGAGCATTCCAGGGAATTATTCTATAAAGCACCAAATAAATAGAATAGGTCACGCACCAGGATAGAAATAGATGTGAGGCTCTGCTCCTTTTTCTGTAGTTCTGTATCTTTCCACGATTCCTTTCTCTGTATTTTCCACGTTATTTTTTCCTGCTTCTTCAGCATTAATTGCAGGTCCCTGTCATGCTGGGAACGGCTTGTTCCTCTGTCGCTGGAATGGTCCAGACTCTCACACCTCAACGTACTTGTTGGGGGGGGGGGGGGTTGTGGAGCAGTGGTGAAGGTTTGATAGTTGGCCTGGCAGTAAAGTTCAACCTTTTTAAAATTGCTCTCCTGCTGGGCCGAAGAGCTGGTTTTCTTGTTTCCTGTGTCATGTGATCCAACGTGCTACACCTGCTCTCCTCAACTTTATCCCCACTCACTCACTATAATGAGAATAGTCTAGGATTTTGCTATTTAAA
Source organism: Lynx rufus (assembly GCF_022079265.1). Classification (NCBI taxonomy): domain Eukaryota; kingdom Metazoa; phylum Chordata; class Mammalia; order Carnivora; family Felidae; genus Lynx; species Lynx rufus. The sequence goes on along the minus strand of NW_025814829.1, from coordinate 34,796,553 downwards.
AATGTCTTGCCTCATACGTGTGGTCTGTCTAGGCAATTTTTATAGATTGAGCCCTATGAACTTGTCCATATTGGACCTACAAAAATGGCAATTCCATGTGGTTCCACCCTAAAACCTCTATTCAAATATTACCTTCCAGGGCAGTGAAATATACTGTTAGTTTTAGTAATGTTCCTTTTCAGGCTATCGAATATTGTATTAGCATTACATTTCCACAGTTCATTAATCACATAGCATTCTTTAATTTTGTACCTACATCATGACGTGAAGACATTTAATTGGTATTTCAGACTATACTTTGAAGAGAGAATTTTCTAGCCAACTGTGGCTAATTTGCTTCTTTTTGTTATTATTCCTACCCATCTTGCATATTGCATTAGCAAGTATCTCAGGAAATAGACAAGTAAATGGCAAATATAAATCAAACTAATTTTCCTGGTAGTTTATAGTTCAGGTAACTTTTTATTATGAACAAGGCTGAAATGCGGTTTAGAGCTTAATCCAGTGCCAATGTCCCCTTTCCTTGGAGAAAAATTGAATGCCAATTGCAGATATAATGGTGAAATAGATATCTACATTAGCATCCATAAAATTTCCCAAACCTTCCAAGGTAATTTTCATCCAGTCAAATATAGGATATGTGATTATGTGAGGCCAGTAACACAAAACCAAGCAAAGTAATCCACTAAAATACTTTTCAGAGGAAACTAGATATGCTGTGAATTCTCAAGAGTATTATGTTCACAGAATTAATACTATATACAAAAAGCACATAAGAGGCTGAAGGCATCTTAGGAAACAGGAAAAGGAGGCCATTACACTAAAAGGAAACTTATATTTAGATAATATTTATTTCTTTATTGGGGCCTAGTACTTTGAGGCATTTAGTAAATTACAGTATGGTTCTATTATACCCTTAGAAGATCATTCAGCCTTCAAAGAGACAATATGTCTTACCTAGATCACTAAGAATTCTATGTCTTTGAAAGGAATACTTCCAATGCTTTAATTTTATATCTCTTTTATGAATTGCACAAAAATAACAAAGTAGAATAAAATAGATTCTTTACACCTCTAGTTTTAGAAGAATCGTTAACATCTCCATGGTATTTCTTATAAATTGAACGCCTTCATTTGACTTATAAATATTTTTTGTGTTTTTGGGGCGCCTGGGTGGCGCAGTCGGTTAAGCGTCCGACTTCAGCCAGGTCACGATCTCGCGGTCCGTGAGTTCGTGCCTCGCGTCGGGCTCTGGGCTGATGGCTCAGAGCCTGGAGCCTGTTTCCGACTCTGTGTCTCCCTCTCTCTCTGCCCCTCCCCCGTTCATGCTCTGTCTCTCTATGTCCCAAAAATAAATAAACGTTGAAAAAAAAAAATAAATAAATAAATATTTTTTGTGTTTTTAACAGCTAGTGACATCGTAGTAGTATGAAAAAATTTAAACAGTTTTTTAAGTTCTTTAAAAGTACAGGAAACCATGAACTGACTGATATTTCACTAAGTTTTTTCATCATGGCTTTTACATTTTGAACCTTAAAATGTAACCTTAAAAGCTTTCATTAGAAAAACAAACAAACAAAAAAAACCCTTTCATTTGTAGCACCTCTCCACCATTTTCCTTCAAAATGAATTTGTTGGTACCACATTTCATATACTAATTGTTAGCCAGTCATATTTCTTTCTTTTTTAATTTTCCGATTTTCTTTTAACTGTTTTTAAAATTTTTTATCTTCCGAAAAATTCCTGTGAATGAAATGGTGAAAGATTTTGAAAGCAAAATTAAGAGGCACCTGGATGGCCAAGAGTTAAGCTACCAACTCTTGGTTTCAGCTCAGGTCATGATCTCATGGTTTTGTGAGTTTGAGCCCCACATCAGGCTCTGCGTTGGTGTCACGGAGCCTGCTTGGGACTCTCTCTCTCCCTCTCTCTGCCCCTCCCCTAGTCGCGCTGTCTCTGTCTCTCTCAAATAAAATAACCTCAACATAACATAACATAGCATAATATAACATAAAAAACTTAAAAAAACAGAGAAAAACAAAGAAATCAAAATTAAAAGACAAGTTGCATCTGGAAGAAATTGCCTGTAATACAAGTAACAGAAAAAGTATTCATATCCGGATATTACAAGAAACTTTAAAAACCAATGAGGAATACTTTCACACCTGGAAAGATGAAATAGATTTACTTTTCCCTATTCCTCTCACCAAGAACAACTAAAAACTCACCATTGTATATAAAACAAACACAAGAAGACTCCAAAAGATAGAGAAAGGCAGATTGACTAAGGACCATGGGATGCACAGAACAGCACATTGATGAGTTTCCTGGGTTTTCTTTTTGCCTCGGATATTTCAGACTTCAAGTTGAAGTAGCTGCCAACCCAGAAATGCCAACCCAGAAATGCTAATAGACAAAAGAAGTCCCAACAAAAGTCTGCTATCTCTAGTCAAAGAACCAGGAGAGGGAGAGCCTAGCAAAGTGGAACTATTTTAGGCAGTAATCACTCTACTCTACCAAACACTGCAGAAAACTCTGTGACTGCATTCCTATCCATGTCAGCAAAGAGTGAGTGAGCCAGGTTTCTGCTCTAGTAAGACTGTAACAAGGCACCCAAACACTTTTTTCTACTGGGGTGGCATCAGCAGAGGTCTAGGGGAGACTCGGGATTTTCTCTGTCACCCAACAGTAGTAAAATCACCCCACTGTGGTGTCAGTAGAAACCATCCGGGGAGCAAGAATTTTCACCCTCACTCAGCAATAACAAAGAGGCTCTGTTCTCACATGTCAGTGAAGGCCATGCAGGGAAACTAGACTTCTACCTCCACTTGGTAATAACAAGGCAGAGCTCCCTGTGTGTACCAGAGCAGTGTCAGGAAAAGCCAATTAAAACAGAAGATTTAAATACAATTCAGAGTCTTATAATACAACATTATCTAAGTTCCTTGTGAAAATCACTTGTCAGATCATGACTAAGGAATATCTCAAACTGAATGAGAAAAAAAGATCAACGGATGTCAACACCAAGAAGACAAAGGTGTTAAAAGTGTCTGACGAAGACTTTAAAGCAACTTTGATAACGATGAGCAATTTGGAACATGCTTGAAACAAATGAAAGAAGAAAGGCTCAGAAAATAATAGAAAGTCTCATCAAAGGAATAAAAATGATACAAGGAAGAACCAAGTGGAAGTTTTAGAAATGAAAAATACTGGGGTGCTTAGGTGGCTCAGTAAGCTAAGCATCGGACTGTTGGTTTCAGCTCAGGTCATGGTCTCACAGTTTCATGGGTTCAAGTCCCATGTCAGGCTCTGTGCTGGCAGTGCGGAGCCTGCTTGGGATTTTCTCTTTCTCTGCCCCTCCCCTACTCATGCTGTCTCCGTCTCTCTCAAAATGAATAAATAAATTTTTAAAAAAGAAATGAAAAATACTATAACCATTATAAAAAGCTCAGTGAATGAGATCAACAGCAGAATGGAGAGGACAGAGAAAAGACGCAGCGAATTGGAAGACAGAACGATATAAATTACTCAATCTGGACAACAAAGAGAAAAGAGACTAATAAATGAATAGTGCTTCAGGCACCCGTGAGACTCTAACAAAAGTTCTAATATTCATATCAATGTAGTCCTAGATGGAGAAGAAAAAGAGGGTGAGTCTAAAAAGTCCTCAAATAAATAATGACTGAAAACTTTCCATTTAGCAAGAGACATAAACCTATAGAACCAAAAAGCTAAATGAATCCCAAATAAGGTAAATCCAAAAACAAAACAAAACAAAATGCATTCTAAAACACACTGTAATATGGGGCACCTGTGTGACTCAGTTAAACATCCGATGCTTGATTTCAGCTCTGGTCATGATCTCACAGTTTGTGAGTTCAAGCCCTGCGCCTGTCAGTGCAGAGCCTTCCTGGGATTCTCTCTCTCTCCCTCTCTCTCTGCCCCTCTCTCACTCTCTCTCAAAATAACTAAATTCTCTCTCTTTCTCTCAAAATAAAAAAATAAACATTTCTCTCAAAATAAATTAAAAAGTAAAAAAAAAATTAAAAAAAACACATTGTAATAAAAATTCTGAAAACAAAAGACAAAGAGAAGATCTTGGAAGCAGCCAAAGAAAATAATGCCTACCTACAGGAAAAAAAAAAAAAAAGAATTAGAAAGAGAGCTGATTTTCTATCAGAAAGCACGGAGATCATAAGGAAGGGGCACCATATTTTGCAGGTGCTGAAAAAAAAAAGCAAAACAAAACAAAACTCTGTCCTCCCAGAATCCTATACCCAGTGAAAATATTCTTCAAGAATGAAGGGGAAACCAAGACATCCCGGACAAAAAGACACTAAGAGAATTTGTCATCTGCAGACCTACCCTCAAAAATGGCTAAACGAAGTCCTCTAAACAGAGAGTAAACAATTAAAGAAGGAACATTGGGATGTCAAAAAGGAAGAAAGAGCACAGTAAGCGAATGTACAAGTACAAGTGGAAAGCAAACAATCCGCTTAAAGGAATCGCAAAAGACATGAGGTGACACTTCACCAAAGAAAATATACACATGGTAAATAAGCACACAAACAGATGCCCACATCACTAGCCACTAGGGAAATGCCAATTAAAACCACAGTGAGGTATCAGTACACACTGGTTGGTTAACATGAAAAATCGTGGAGACGCCAAATGTTACAAGAATACAGAGAAACTGGATCACTCACACATTGCTGCTGGGAATGTAAAATATTACAGCCTCTTTGGAAAATAGTATGGCCGTTTCTTAAAAAATGAAACCTGCAACTACCATATGACTCAGCAATTGCACTCTTGGGCATTTATCCCAGAGAAGTGAAAATTTATGTTCACACAAAGACATATCCACCAATGCCTCTATGTGGAAATATTATATTTAATATTTGTATATGTTTATATGTATATATATATAATATTATATGTATATTTGTATGTACATATTCATCTATTACGAATAGTTTTACTCATCGCCAAAACCTAGAAATAACCCAGATGTCCTTCCAGGAGTAAAAGCTGAAGCAGACTGGTACATCCGTACCCTAGACTACTGTGCAGCAATAAAAAGGAATAAACTGTTAATGCACACAACAACCTTTAGATGAATCTCCAGAGAGTTATGCTGAGTTAAAAAAAAAAAAAGAAAAAAGCAAACCCGAAAGGTTAGATGCTATATGATTCCATTTGCATAACATCCTTGAAATGAAAAACATACAGAAATGGAGAACAGAGTATGGTTGCAAAATATTAAGTAGTGGATGGGCTCAGAGAAAAGTGGGTGTTGTTCTAAAAGATAATTTGGAAGTTCTCTCTGGTGGTGGAAATATTATATATTTTGACTGCATGAATGTCATTATCCTGGCTGTGATATTGTACTATAGTTTTGCAAGATGTTACGTCGGAGAAAATTGGGTAAAATGTCCATCAGCTCTCTTTGTATTGTTTGTTGTAATTGCATCTACAACTATCTCAAAATGAAAAGTTTATTGACCAAGAAAAAACTAATGAGAAATTAATTTTTAAAGTCAGTTCCACCAAGTTTTTCTTTATAATTCTGGTGTTATAACTTCTTGGAAAGGCCTCTCCCTTCTTCAAGATTACAAAAGTACCCTCCTACATATAATACTTTAATAGTTTTCTTTTTTTAATGCAGAACTTTTCTCTGTTCAGATGTTTTAAAATCTGGTAAGCCACAACATCCCTCACTTTGAATCATACCACAGGTTTCTTGATAAAATACTGGATGCTCATATGCTCTTTTCTTTTTTTAATGTTTATTTACTTATGAGACAGAGAGAGACAGAGTGCGAGTGGGGGAGGGGCAGAGAGAGAGGGAGACACAGAATCCCAAGCAGGCTCCAGGGACTGAGCTGTCAGCACAGAGCCTGATGCGGGGCTTGAACTCATGAACCGTGAGGTCATGACCTGAGCCAAAGTCATATGCCCAACCTACTGAGCCACCCAGGCGCCCCACTCATATGCTCTTTTCACACCACCACCACCACCTTATCTGCATTCTCAAGGACACAAGGGGGTGATATTGGCGTATATATTATATATTTTCTCTTAGATTCCATAAACCATGCTTTTGACAGCCATGCTGGATTTTACAAGTTCTCAAAAGAAATTGCTGTTAAAATACTTCATTTTTCCAGTGTGCTAGAAGTGTTTTCATAAGCAAAACCTAAACAATTAGGTAGCTGTCAATACTAAAAGTAGACCAGTACATTTTCCAGGTAAATTTCTATTGCACAGTAATACCCGGTTAAGGTCACCTCATACAGCGGTGCAGGTATGCACAAATCCAGATAGCACAGTGAACGTGGACTGCGGACCGCACTAACTTAGGTGGCAGCCAGGTCACCCCCGGGTCCATTCCCTTTCTGCCAGTTTGCAACATTCAAGTGCTACAGACCACGACTCTGCAACAGAAAGAAAGCTCTGATATCCTGGCCAGACGTATCACTGTACTGAGAGGTAGAATGAAAGGTCTTTTCCCGACCACATCCCCCCATCTCCCAAGCTGTGGCTCTCTGAATCTAGAGTAGGACCCCAATGGCCGAATGCAGAAGGAGAGGAAGTTTCACAGAGAAAATGGACCCAGGACAAAGAAAACCCAAGGGCTTGCCCTGCCTGAGGCCATGGGGCTTCCTGACTTTGGGAACGTAGTTTTTCTGACATTCTGCAGCCCGCAGTGCAGCAGTGCAGCCTGGGGAGATCAAAGAAATTGCAACAGGGGTGCCTGGGTGGCTCAGTCCGTGAAGCGGTTAAGCCGCCGACTTCGGCTCAGGTCAAGAATCGCGGTCCGTGGGTTCGAGCCCCGCTACGGGCTCTGTGCTGACAGCTCAGAGCCTGGAGCCTGTTTCAGGTTCTGTGTCTCCCTTTCTCTGACCCTCCCCTGTTCCTGCTCTGTCTCTCCCCGTCTCAAAAATAAATAAAACGTCAAAAAAAATAAAAAAAAAAAAAGAAAGAAATTGCAATAACCCCAGGCTTCTGGGAAGCACAGAAACATGCGATTGTCATGAGCAAACTAGTGACCGCGGATCTGGAGTCCTGTTAAATGTATTACTTGGGTTTCCATAAGCACTGACCAAAAAATCCAAACTCTAGCTTAATTTTGTTGGCTTTCCTGAGGAAACAAGAAAATGACATCATATCAAATATACATAGTCGAAGAGAATAACTGTCTCTAAAGAAATAAGCCAAGAGGGTGTCCTCAAAATGCTAAATCATGAAGACTGATTACGACGGGAACTTGTGGAGCACTGGCCCCAAGGTGCAGCCTTCCAGTCTGTTCTGAAGAGAAACACAATCTTGGAGTAGAATGTCTTTTATCAACTTTATTTGCTCCTGCTGAAAATGAACAGGTGTGTAATTTAAACACAAACACACAAATAAATGTAAATGAAAGAAACACTGAACAGAAATCTCACTTTTTCATTCAGGTTATCCGAAAACTATCAAGAACTCTGCATTTCTGAAGTAAACCGAACATATATATTTTTTAAGTTTATTTATTTATTTTGACAGAGAGAGAGAGAGAGTGAGAGAGCTGGGGAGGGGCAGAGAGAGAGACAGGGAGAGAGAGAATCCAAAGCAGGTTCCATGCTGTCAGTGCAGAGCCTGATGTGGGGCTTGAACTCACGAACCTTGAGAATATGGCCTGAGCTGAAATTAAGAGTTGGTCACTTAACCAACTGAGCTACCCAGGCACCCTCTTTATTTTTTAAAAGTTGATTTATTTATTTTGAATCCAAACATATTTGTACCACTAAATCAGACATTGAGAATCTGATATGATTTTGCAGATCTTATATGCGTTTTGCAGATTTAAAACTAAAAGATTTATTTGTGTAAGGAGAGAATAACCCAGACGTTGATTTTGGTTGAAATAACACCAGCACCTTCAATTTAGATGATTTGCTGCGTACAAACAATTCAAAGTGCTTTTGCGGGGAGGGTGCTTCACAAGCCTGTAAATCCAGAGATTATCAGGATTCAAACAGCTCGTCATGCCTGCAATCTGACTGACGTTATAAACTAGAAATTATTTGCAGTCAATGTTACCTGAAACAAGCAGGGAATAGAAATACCTTTTATTAATTTATACCGAGATTTTTTTGGCTTGGTTTCCTCATATATATATATATATACATATATATTTGGCATAAATATATATGTATATATATATATTTGGCATAAATATATACATATATATTTGGCATATATATATATATATTTCCTCATATGTATATTGGATTTTATCCAACAGCAACATGCTAGCCACAGCACTTATTGCAAAAAACACACTTTCTACATGCAATTTCTATAAGTTTACCTCTCACGTACAGAATCATAGTCCACTGTTTCTCTATGGCTTTAGTTACTGTTACTAATAACAATATTAGTGATGGCCACCTTTTTTGAGAATTTATGATATACAAAATCATGTCATCCTCACAACAGCCCTGTGAGGCCAGCACTATTATAATACTCTTATTATGGGTTGTTGTTTCTTTTAAATGTAAAGAAATTGAACCTTGGAGAAATTGAATAACCTCCGCATATCAAGAGTTATAAGTGAAAGAAGCAAGATCGGATCCTGATCTCTCTGTCTCCAAAGCTAACTTGAACCACTAAACTAGGTGGCTATTCTCAATTCTGTGCCCAGGTCTGTGTAATGCAGAAACTAGAGAGCACCTCTCAGCTCCAGACCATTAGGGATGCCTTCATAGTCCCTGAAACATGTCACATTGGTGAGTTTTCTCTGAATTTGTATTGGGATTTGTATCGGAAGGATAACTCTTAACTGAATGCTCCCTAGAAACACTTCACCTACTACTTAGACAATGTTTCATTTATATTCGGTGAATAATAATCGCAAACATTTCTCAAGTTGCTATGTGCCAGGCCCTCTTCTAAACCCTGTATTTATACTAATTCATATAATATCACCTAGTGATTGGTCCCATTGTTTTCCCAGCCTTACAACCAAGGAAAAGAGGTTTCCTAAGAGCACATGGCTGGTAAGCAGCAGGACCCAACTTCCATACCAGGCAGTGTGGCACTAAATTGCCCTGTAGAGTCCCCTAACATTTCTGAGCAGGAGCTGTATGCTCAATTCTCCTGGGCTCCAACAAGGCTGCTATGAGCCAAGCAGACTGACCTTCGGGCGCTAATAGTCTGGCATAGGAGACAGAAATTAATCACATCAATACATATGCAATTACAAACTGTAATAAATACATTAAGGAAATAAAGAGGGAGCTGGGAGAACAAAACAGGAGCCTGCTTTAGGCTGGACAGGACCCTGTGGGAAGTCACAGCTAAGCTGAACCCTGAAATGGAGGAGAAACTGGACACAGGAAGGCTCCAAGCTTGGAAGGAGGCAGGTATGGGAGCAAGACTGAATCAGGAGACATCCTGATAACACCAATTCATGTTATTATTATTTTAAAGTTGTGAGAACATGCTAAACTGTGGCTTATTCTGTTTGTTCTCACATAGGCTGACAACAACATAGTATATCCCACATGCCCCCACAAGACTTTGCAAAGAAGGTCCCTAGAGATCCATTTGTCAATCCCTTATCTATCACCAATTCTGAGGATAACACAGGGCTGGAGTTGAAAAGGTTGAGGATAAGAATTTCTCTGGAGAAGCTGTCATTTTGCCTTGCATCCTTTTGCTTGCCTTGTATCTCACACCAAAAGCAAGGAAAAAGTGGCGTTTTATCCCACATTTTGAGACCTAGTGAGGGAGCTCTGGAACCCATTCAATGGACCAGTGTCTGACTCAGCTGAAATATCTAAAGCCATGCCAAAGAGCAGCATTCGCAGGAAATGGCAGCATTGGAAGAAAACTACACTTTTATGCAGGCAAGGATGTAGGAGAGATTCACACGAACCATTTATGGGTCTTGTGGGAACCAGGCTGGAGACATCTTCAAAAGGATCTTGTCCAAGAGGTTTACCAGGGAGTCTTGTGGGGTTGAAGGCCCAATGCTCAGGGACTGAGCATTTGTGCTGGTAAATGGCCAGCCGCATCCCGCATCACAGGACAGGTCATTGGCGGATCCCAATGAGGGAGTTTCCTAGAAATCCCCAAAATGTATCTCAAGGGAAAGACCACAAATGTATCCCAAAGATTCCAAGCCTCATAAACACCAAGGACAAATTGTAAAAATGCCAATCTCTGAATACTGTGCATTTCCTTAATTCTTTCTTCTTATTTCAGAAGGAGTCAGAAGTCTGGACTAATGAGCAGGGTTTGGAAAAGTAGAACAAGGTAAAGATGTGAAACAGAAGCAACCATGATCCCTTTCCTGTTGCAGGATCCCCAAACTGGTGAAAAGGAAACACTTTATATTTGACTGAAAGTCTGAATTATATGTATCACATGGAAGCAGGTCATTGAAAGCACTGAAATAAGACTGTCTGTATGACAAAAAGTGTCCCACAGCCTTTCCATGATCTAATTCAAACTAGAGAAGCTATAGGACCTAATCAAGAGTTTATATAGGAGCAGGAAAAAGATGTAGATCTCACTGAACAGGGTTGAAGAATCCTGGGGGAGTTACAAAGAAAATTGTCTTTAGCCATTCAGCAAGTATTTATGGAGTACCTACAATGCTCCATGTATGGTTTCAATACTTGGGATGTTTCGGTGAACAAACCAAGTATCTGTCTTCAGGTAGCTTACATTCTACTGGGGCAGGGGGAGGGGCAGTTTGGATGAGAGACAAACCATAAATGTGATAAACAGGTAAATTATATACTATGATAAAAGTGATTAGTGCTATGAGGAACTGATTGAGCTAAGGTCATTAAGAATGCCAAGGGAGGGTAGCTTGTAATTCTATCTTATACCTCAATAAAATTGACATATATATAGCACTGTATGTTTAAGGTGTACAAAATAATGATTTAACATACGTATATTGTGATCACCATAAGTTTAGTTAACATCCATCATCTCATACGGATACTGAGAAAAAAGGAAAGGAAAATGAAACAAACAAAAATAAAATTTTTAATTCTAAAAAGAGGGAAAGAAGAAAAATGTGTTTTCCTTGTGATGAGAACTTCTGGGATCTACTCTCTTAACAACTTAAAAATATATCACACAACAGTGTCAGCTATGGTCATAATGCTGTACATCACATGCCTAGTATTTACTTATCCTATAACTGGGAGTTTGTACCTTTTGGCCACTCCATCCAATTTCCCCTCCCTGACCCCCATTCTGCAACCACAAATATGCTCTCTTTTTCTGAGTTCGGTTTTTTTTTTATGTTTATTTTAAAAGAAATCATACAGTATTTGTCTTTGACTCATCTCATTTAGCATAATGTCCTCAAGATCTACCCAAGTTGTTGCAAATGGCAGCATTTATTCCTTTTTTAAGACTGCGTAATATGCCATTGCATGTATATATATAAATATATATATATATTTATATATATACATATACCCACATACACACCACATTTTCTTTATCTATTTATCTGTCAATAAACACTTAAGTTGTTTCCATGTCTTGGCTATTTAAGGATAATGTTGGTAGCTTGTAATTTTAAATCAGGTGCTTACTGTAGGCCTTATTGAGTAAGTGATATTTAAGGAAGGAGATTGTTTTAATACATAAGTTGGATCTTGTCACTCCTCCACTCAGAACCCTGCAATGGGGCCTACACTCAGTCCTGTTGGCCAGGAAACTATAAATAGAAAGGATGGAAGCAGAGAAATTGCTCAGAGGCTACTACAATCATCAAAGGAGGAGATCGTGGTGGCCCATGGCAGCAGTGGGGATGGTGAGAGATATTTTAGAAGAGAATTTCCTGATGTAGTAGGAATTAAGGTTGACTTCAAAGGTTTTGGCCTAAGCAAATAGAATTTTGAAACTACCAGAGGGAAGACTATCGGTAGAACAGATTTGGGGTTGAAGGATAGTTTGGGGCACTCAGTCTGAGATGTCCATGAGACCATCAAATGGGGAAACTGCCTACATGATTGGGTATGTGGATCTGGGGTCCAAGACAGAGATCTGGCCTTGGGAGCAGAGACTTAAGAATTATCTCTAACTTGTGATAAGGACCTTGATACAAGAGAAAAAGCAGTCCCTTTTAAACCAGCATGAGTGAATCATGAGGTGTCCAGAACCTAGGTGGAAAAGAAAAAAATAATTAGTTGGCCTAAGACCAATTGTTTTATCTATTCATCTCTGCTCTTAGTTGATATAAAAATATAAAAATCGTGTATTCCAATGGCTGGCCTTGGAAAGGTAAGTCCTTCTCTGGCAATTTATTTCCAAATATAGAGCACCACATATCTCTTAAATACAGACAAAATTATTTTTTTATAAAGAGTGTTAATTTGTTTAAGACAACCAGTCAGTTAAGAATTTTTTTTGTAATCCTCTCTGTCTGTAAAGTATTATTTAGTTATCCATAATTTAAGAATTCAGAGCCACATTCTTGCCATTGTTCCTGGTGAACCCCTAACCACACTAAAGAGGGAACTTTAGTCTCTCTCCCTGTATGCCAAAGAAAATTGCAGCTAAGAGTTCAGAGGGGCAATTTAAATGTCACTCTGACCCAAAGGTTTGGAAAGAATGTAAAAATTCTATTATGAAAAATGAAGGGGCACAAGAAACCATGGTTGTAATGTCAAACTGCTAAGTACACTCCTGGGCTGATTACGTTCCCATGAAAGATGGGACCTAGAACACAGAAGATATAGACAGTCTGTTCTGTTGACTTCTGGACTGGAGGCAGAGGCCAACTAGACTATTCTGTCCTTAGCAAACAGTCCTATGGCTCTGAGACAGTGAGTAACTAAGGTACAGAAAACAATGGAACAGACACTGAAAAATACAGAAGTGAGGACAAACATAGCCAAACAAAAATATTTGTAATATATTTAAACTCAGAGAATTTAGCTTTGATTTAGAAAGCATAGAAGAGCTGGTTCCAAATCAGACTGGGAGGGTTGTTTATTTTGCCTTTTGCTCAAGTCAGATCTAATGATCCTAATGACTTTCAATGTTTCTAAGTTATTCCCCAGACTTGATTAAACTTCGTATTTGGGCCATAGGTCAGACAGCAAACACTGATTTATTTAACATTCAATCAACCCAACTCTCACTTTGCTAGCATTCTGGCCCTCTGTCCATACAGTGAGTGTTGAAATTCATATTCCCACCTCTAAAATATTTCAAGATTATACCATCGCTTCAGAACTATCAGAGTATAGTCTCAAGATTAAGTCAACTGTATAGGATTCTTTTTTTTCCCTTTCCTCTATTTCTTTCTTTCCTTTTTTATTTATTTATTTTTTTTAGGCAGGTGGCATCTGTCTGTGAACCAGAACATTCAACTGAGTGATGCCGTCCAGTAGAACTTTCCGCAGTGATGAACATGTTCTGCATCTGTATTCTGCATATATAGTTACTAGCTACATGACTAGTCGCTGAGCACTTGTAGCTATGGAACTGGATTTTTAAATTAATAATTTAGTTAATTTAATTAAATTTGACTTTAATGAGCCACATGTGACTAGTGGCTGCTGTATTATGGACAGTGCTGTTCTAGACCACCAAAGAAGGTACTATGTATTAGTAGCCTATAGATAAACACTGTCTTTGTGTGCAAATGTGTCTGCAAAACACAGTGGTGCTTTCCACACTCTAAGCAGAAGAAACATACTGTTTTTTCATACAGCGTGTGGTCGGTCATAGGGAGGTGTGCTATGGCACTGTTGATGAACTAAGAAGGAATATTAGTTTCCGAGTGCTGCCATACCCAAAACTGGCTGGCCCGAAACAATAGAAATGTGTGGTCTCACATTTTGAAGGCTAGACATCCCAAACCACAGTGTTAGCAGGGCCATGCCCTCTCTGACAGCTCTAAAGGAGAAACTTCTCTGGCTTCTTTTAGCTCCTGGTTTTTGCCAGCAACCCTTGGTGTTCCTTGGCATATAGATGCATCACCTGAGTTCTAGGGCTATCTTCTACTTGTGCATCTTCACACTGCTTTCCCTCTGCGTATCTGTCCCTAGGTCCAGATTTCCCCTTTTTATAAGGACATGAGTCCCATCGGATTAGGGCGACCCTAATGACCTCATTTTAACTTGATTACCCCCGTAAAGACTCTAAATAAGGTCACATTTCGAGGTACTGGGAGTTCGGACTTCAACATGCCTTTTTGTGGGGGAGACACAATTCAACACAGAACATTCGCCATAGTAATAATGTTGTTGTATGGAAGTAGGCAGATCCTTGAAAGCTGACAGGGTCCTTCTCCCACACTAATCCTTGAAAGGCAGCAGGACCAAGCCAGATGTCCTGGCAGCCTCCCATTTCCACATAAATAGCCTTGACCATACAACTCTGAGCAGAAGATATTGAGAAATCTCACCTACTCATGTTTTTTTTTTAATTTTTATTTTTGTAAGTTTGTTTGTTTGTTTGTTTGTTTGTTTGTTTTGAGAGAGAGAAAGAGCACGAGCAAGGGAGAGGCAGAGAAGGAGGGAGAGAGAGAATCCCAAGCAGGCTCCACACTGTCAGCCCAAAGCCTGATGATGTAGTACTTGAACTCACAAGATCATGACCTGTGTTGAAACCAAGAGTCAGACACTCAACTGATTGAGTCACCCAGGCACCCCTCATCTACCCATCATGTTTAATCTTCCCCTGTGTCTTCTCTGCTCAGCTCAGCATGGGTTAGGTAGTGAAGTGAAGAAAGAACAACTTTAAATAAAACTCCAGCCTTTGAGCCAGACCAGCCCCTGTGGCCAGGCCTGCACAATGCTACTGTCAGAACTCACCACTATTCACAGCCTCTCATAAGTTTAAATAAGGGAAATCTTTCCTTTAAAAAAAAAAAAAAAGTACCCTTGTCCTTCTTTCCTTCCCATCCCCCACCAATTCCCTCTTCTAAGTCAGTCTAATGTGTCTATTGCTTCTTTTTGTCAAACAGTATCCTTCCACCATTTCATGTGATATTTTGCATTGCATCAAACTTTTAGGAAACTTGGTAACATTATGTACTGCCCATGGGCAAAGGCCACAAATCTCTCCCAGATCAAGTATGATCTTGGTAGCAGCTCAGAGAAGGCCATGGTCCTTGATGAACTAGGCTGCTTAAAGTCTTCCTGGTGCCACTGGAGACCTGAGACTGCCAGGAGGGGTCAGTAGAGAAGAGAGGATTTGCAAGTCTGAAAGCCACATAAGGAAGGGAGAAGGGTGTGCTGGGAACGCAGACCAAGAAATAGGTCCTGGGGTGAGATGCTGAGGAAACCACTAGTAGCATGAGCAGCGGGGGGGTGGGGGGTGGGGGGGTGGGAAAATAAAAAAGAGAGACCATTTAATCAGCATCTCTAAGGACTAAGATGATGTCAACCAGAATCTCAATAATATTTTGTCAGTGGATGGTTGGTTTGAGTTAGACACTAAGCTAATTAAGAGCAACAAGAAAAGACTGTCTCCTAAGTCTTTTATATCAGCACCTGGTATAGTACCTGCTACATGGAAGTTGTCAACAAATGTTAAATAGATAAGCAAAAAAGCAAATGAATTTGGGGCTTCCTGTATGATGTTGGACGTGCAGGACAGACAGGCTCAGGTACTATTCCAGGAGCTTAGTTGGGAGATGGATAGCCTAAGAAAGGTATCAGGAAATAAGCGACAAAATGTAAAGAACAAAAGTGATCTTCAGTAATGTTGAATAAACACATGAATAAATGGAGAAAGGAAAGAATGAAGAGGTCAAAAACAAGTGAGGTTTCTCACCTGGGACATCGGTGTTATAATGTGCCAGCTATGAAGATAAAAACCTGAATACGAAGTCGCCCATGAAGACAAATGCCCATGATCACCCTGCAGGTGTGTTTTGTTTCAGCCACCCAGGATTAAAAAATAGTTTTTAAAAAGGAGATTCCAAGAAACATGAAATCCACTGGACTGTAGCTAATCCTGGATGCCCGTTCAGGCTTACCACACTCTGTGCCACTCTGTTGTCTCTTCATAGAGTCCACTTAACCCATGTGGGAAGGGCTGATAATGTGCTAGCACAGTTTTGTCAAATGAGTTAGGCTATTAAAATACTTTCTGGGGCGCCTGGGGGCGGGGGGCTCAGTCGGTTAAGCGTCTGACTTCGGCTCAGGTCACGATCTCACAGCTCGTGAGTTCGAGCCCCACGTCGGGCTCTGTGCTGGCGGCTTGGAGCCTGGAGCCTGCTTCGGATTCTGTGTCTCCCTGTCTCTGACCCTCCCCCTGCTCTCTCTCTCTCTCTCTCGCCCCAAAATAAACATAAAAAACTTTTTTTAAAAGAAATACTTTCTATTGGTTGATTCCAAACGTTTCCCTGACTCTCCAGCTGTCACAGACGTCCCAGGGTCCAGGAAATACAGGGGAAGTGTCGAGTGGCAAAAGGACCCTGCAATTGGACCTGCTCCACCTCCATGGCCAGTGTCTGTTCTGATGGGGGAGGGGTTGGTGCCATATCAATTGTTAAATGTTACTAATAGCATTCCTGCCTGGGGGCCACCTGCCCACTCCCCACAGGCATCTGAGTTTGCCATCTCTGCTCAAGCATTGGCCACCTCTCCATCTCATCCATAGACGCTCATCTGAAGTGCCTGCCTTTCTTCTGCCAACCCCACGCATTTCAAAATACATGACTCATGGACGTTACCCTCAGGTAGCCTTTAGAATATGGTTTTGGTATAGCCCTACTCCCACCAGCGTCTATGCTGGATCTCTCAGCTTAATCGCCTTTCAATCCTCTGCACAGCTGCTTGTCAATTTGCATGATGTCTTCCCAGAAACCCCTCTCACTTGCTCCCTTCTCTGGGCCTCCGCCCACCCCATGGTGGCTGTTTATTATTGAACCTGAATACTAAAATTTGGGGTACTCTTTGTTTAACTAAAACTGAGGCAAAAGTAAAGCGAGAGGAGGAAGGTTTTATGACAGAAAAAGTTCCATAGATTAAAACGTTATTGGTACTTTCCTAATGAAGCTTGAATAATCAGCAGATAAGAAAGAAAATCAGACATAATTTTTCTGTCCAAGTTTCTAAGGGTTTCTTAGATGTAAGCCAAGAAAATATCTAAAGTACTAGGAGCTCCGTCTTAACACTGGACTCCTGTGGTGACCAGAATTTGGCTGCGTTTCAAGATAATAAGCATTTGGTTCAGAAGGCTGTTTAAAAGAAATAAAAAGGCATAAAATCTCAATCACCCAATATGGTTTGTATTAGAATAAATTGATTACCCCAAACCTAACATGATCAGAGCTCTGCCAAGAGGCTGGCAAGGAGCAACTGTTGGCATAGTCCAAATCCTAATCAGTTATTTGTAACAAGTGATTATTTAATAACCATTCACATTCATCGTGGCTCCTTTCGCCAAATGGAGGAGGAAAAGAGAGAGAGGAAACCTCAGAGGGAATAAAAGGAGTTCCAGCCTTATTGTTTTCTCATGGTGAGTACATGAAAATGTATCCATGTGCAAAGAAAAATCCAGTGTTGTCAGTCAGACCCAGTTGAGTGAAAATTAAGTCTCTCTTTCCATTTCTGAAACTTTTTTTTCATTGTTCTTTCTTGTGCTTTTTTTAATTAAGTTTTTTAATTTTAATTCCAGCATAGTTAACATACAGTGTTATATTAGTTTCAGGTGTGCAATATAACGATTCCACAATTCTATACATTACTCAGTGCTCATCATGATAAGTGTTCTTTTAATCCCCTTCACCTATTTACCCATCCCCCAACCACCTCTCCTCTGATATGCTTTATGTTAAAGCATAACTGAGTACCCTCAGTTAAAGCTATTTTTTTTCCCCAACAAGAACATTCTTTACTTGAAGTATACTTCAGAACACATGGTTCTAAAAGACATGTGTAAAAAACATTCTATCCAAGAAAAATAGAATACACGTTTTCTTCAAGTACACACAGAAGAATCCCCTGGATAAATCACATAAAAAGAGACATGACAAATATTACAAACTTAAGAAGACTGAAGTCATACCAAGTATATTTTCCAACCACAATGGTACAAAACTGAACATCAACAATAGAACAAATCTGGAAAACCTACAATACATATTATTAAGTACTTAACACGTAAATACTAAACAACACACTGCTGCACGAGCAATGGGCCAGCAAGAAATCAGTGAATCCCAATATGTCCCAAAACAAAAGGGAAAGAAAACACAATATTCCAAAACCTATGGGATGCAGCAAAAGCAGATGTTCAAGTGAAATTTATGTTGTAATTGCGTGTATTAAGGAAAAGAGTTCAAATAAGCAACATGACACCACAGGGAGCTAGAAAAAGAAAATCCTTAGCTGAAATTTAACAGAAGAAGGAAACAACAAAGAAAAATCAGAAATAAATACGATGGAGACCAGAATAAACAATAACATAACATTGAAAGTGATGAAACTCTGAAAGAACAGTTGACTTATTGAAGAGGTCCTAAGAGTTCAAGCAAATGCTGGTTGAGGAGATTTGGTGTCGTGATGCTTCTCCTAAGAAGAAATTTCTTCCTCTCATAACGTGTATAAGAGTCTAAAAACACAAAGCACAACATGAATTTTCAAAATGTTCTATTCTTTCTCGGTTATACTTTACTGAAGGGTGAATCCAGTTCATCAAGCTTCTGAAACTCCAAAGTCAAACTTTTGGTCAAGTGCACTGTGTCAAGTGATAAGCATGGAAATTTTTAAGACAAAACTCGGAACATATTTAAGACATATTAATGGTTTACTGATAGACAATAAACAAAGAAAAAGTTTTTATATCAGTCTTGAACAAAAAAAAAAGCAGCATTTCTTACTCTGTAGGGCATCACAATAAGGAATCTCTCTCATCTCTTCCTAGATCAGTTTTGGTAAGAAGATTTGAAGTTAGTTGTTTGACTTTCCAATTTTTTACGTTCCTCACAAGACAGCCCTTAACTCTCCAAGTTACTATCCTGACATTCCATGAGAAAAAAAAATATCTTATGTAACTGTCTAAAAATGTGATAGAATTGTCAAAGCATATGGAACCAGTTACATAAATCTTGAAATACAAGTCAGTATTATTTATTCTCTAATGGAATAAGTTAGCAGCGAGACAGTTAATAGAAACAAGGGAAAGCTATAAATTCCATTTGATGGAGAGGTTGGACTTGGCCACACCTATTTATCTGCACAAACACCAGCGAGAGCATCAATGGCATAATTAGAGCAGTTCAATGGCAACTTGCTCTTGAACCTAGGGAGAGGGATTGATACAGACAGTTCCCACGCCCAGTACACCCCCTCTATACTGGACAGCAGGGAGTACCAAGTCAGCTACATCTCATCCTTTTCCACTTTTTTTGAATGAGCTGTACTGAGATAGGGATCTTTGGCTGGAGGCCAAGAGACACCCTCTGAGAAGGATTCTGAGAAGGATCGCTTTCTCCAGGTAATCTCTCATGCTTTCTGACAAGGGCCCATGTCTGAGAAAACTGTTTCCTCACCGTAGGCACATCAGGCACATCATCCTGTTAATGAAAATGAAAGAAGTCCTTGCCAAGATGTTGAATCCATTCAGCCCCTACCCTCCATGGCCTGTGCTAGCAAAGTTCACCACAGCCACTTGTCAAAGCTGCTGTCAGGACCCTCAGGTGCATACTCCTGCATTAGCAGACATCTCAGCCAAGATGCGGGATTTCGGAAAGAGAGGAATTATTACTTTGCGTGTGTGTGTGTGTGTGTGTGTGTGTGTGTGCATGTGATAGAGAGGGGGATGGGGAGGATAAGAGAGAGACAGAGAGAATCCTAAGCAGGCTCTGCACTGTCAGCTCAGAGCCCCACGCAGGGCTCGATCTCATGACAGTGAGATCATGACCTGAGCGGAAATCAAGAGTTGGGCAGTTAATTGACTGAGCCACTCAGACATCCCTTACTTTGCCTTTTATTTGTTTATTATTTTTTAAGTTTATTTATTTAATTTTGAGAGAGAGAGAGAGAACACAAGAAGGGGAGGGGAAGAGAGAGAGAGAGGGAGAGAGACAATCTCCAGCAGGCTCTGGGCCATCAGTGCAGAGCCAGATGCAGGGCTCAAACTCACAAAGCGTGAGATCAGGACCCGAGCAGAAACCAAGAATCTGACACTTAACCAACTGAGCCACCCAGGCACCCCTTACTTTGCCTTTTAATTGAGGCTTCCTTTTTTCAAAATCCTCCTAAGAAATATTCTAACCCATGAAGCCTCCTCCTGTCTTCTAATTAATCCTCTTTACCCAATCAGTTCATCTTGCTTTAGAGATTACAGTTTTATAAAGGTGGAAGGAAAATATACACATCCCTACGGTCTCAAATGCCTT
This sequence comes from Lynx rufus, assembly GCF_022079265.1. NCBI lineage: Eukaryota > Metazoa > Chordata > Mammalia > Carnivora > Felidae > Lynx > Lynx rufus. The sequence continues at coordinate 34,776,176 of NW_025814829.1, read as the reverse complement.
GGGGTGCTGTGTGTGCCTCTCCTAGTGTGCATGATCTTACAGAATCATTTCAAGTTTTGTGCCTCAGTGTTCTCAACTATGGAGTTGAGCATATTGGGTTATTTTTTTTAATCTACATATTTATTAAGCATGCATTTCATGCCCAGACACTGGGAATCAATGATGGCTTTATAAGGTCCTCTTTCCTTGAGAAGCTGATAGTTTACCAGAATTACCCCCAAAGTGTCCCCATTTCTTCCATGGTTTCGTTCCTTCATTCCATAAATATTTGACAAGTTTATATATATTCCGAGCATTATTCTATGATCATAGGGGAGAAAAAAAGAGGAGGAGGAAAGGAGAGGAGAGACAACAGTCCATAATCTCATGGAATTTACTTGGGAGAGGCAGTTTAAGAAGAAGTAGGAGGAGTACGAGGAGGGAGAGGAAGAAGAGGAAGAAGATGAAGAAGACGAAGACGACAAAGAAGAAGTAAAATATTGAGCAGGTAATGAGCACTGAGGGTATAGATTGTATCCAACTCTGAAGGAATTGGGAAGAGAGGGGAATGCAGCTAACTGGCAAGATCATTCCTAGCAGAGAGCCAAGCAGATGCAAAGCCCTGAAACATGAGTGCCTGGCACCTCTGAGGATCAGTGAGGAGGCTGGAGAGGCCAGAACAGAATGATGAGGTGAGAATAGGAGATGAGGTCAGGAGAACTTGGCGCAAAGCTCGTGAGGGCTATGTGAGGACTGTGACTTTGACTCTAAGGTAGAAGGGAGTTCACTGGAGATTTTGAACAGAAAAATGACACAATTCCTCTTTCTTTTAAAGGAAAGGCAAGCACAGAATCAAGGAACTTAGAAGAGGGCTTTAAAAATCCAGGTAAGGGGCACCTGCGTGGCTCAGTCGGTTAAGCATCTGACTTCTGCTCAGGTCATGAGCTCGTGAGTTCGAGCCCTGCGTTGGGCTCTGTGCTGACAGCTCGGAGCCTGGAGCTGCTTTGGATTCTGTGTCCCATTCTTTTTCCGCCACTTGTGCTCTGTCCCTCTCTGTCTCTCAAAAATAAGTAAATGTAAAAAAAAAATTAAAAACTAAAAAACAATCCAGGTAAAAGATGACCATGTCTTGGACCCTGGTGGAAACAATCATAATAGTGGTGGGAAGAAATGCTAGGATGCTTTATGTGCTTGTGTTCTGGGATCTCTTAGCACTCTGTGTGTACTTCCATTGTGTCATTTAACAAGCTGTACTGGAAACTATTGTGTTGATTATCAGGCAGCTCTGAGAGCTGCCTATGAGCGGTGACTTTGTCTTCCTCTTTGTGCATAAGCAGAATGCCCTCACTAGAAGGTGCTTAATAAACAATAGCTGACAAATGAATGAACCTGGATCAGAATGAAGTGCCCAGAAATAGACCCATACAAACATAGCTAATATTTGAGAAAGGAGCAAAGGTAACTCAGTAGAGAAAGGATAGTCTTTTCAACAAATGGGGCTGGAACAATTGCATGTTTCTATGCAAAACCAACCAAACCAAACCAAACAAACAAAAAACAAATCTAGACACCTTACACCTTTCTCAAAAATTGACTCCAAATGGATCACAGACCTAAGGATAAAACACAATTCTATAAAACTTCTAGAAGAAAGCATAGGGGAAAAAATCATAATGAGTTTAGCGATGAGCTTTGAGATACAACACCAAAAGCGTGATCCATGGAATTAAAAAAATTGTAAAATTAGATTTTAGTAAAATTAAAAACTTCTGCTCTCTTCTGTAATGACAAAGAAAAATCGGCTAGAAAAGCAGAAGTAACTATTCAATGAGTAATGACAACAAGCGCTACCTCTGAGCATAGAAGTCCTCCAGGGAGAAATTTTCCTCTGACCTCAGAATAGCCAACTGCAAGCCAAAGCATCTGTCCCTAAAACACAATTGCACTCATGCTGAGCAATGTTGAAAAGAATATTTAAATCAGTTCTGGTTGTTCCCACTGGGGCTTCTTCCCCCCCACCCCCCAGCCAAGAGCAAGAAAAGTCTAGGATCATCAGTTTCCTGGGGATGATGATTCTTATGGTGTCCTGTGTTGCCCCCTTCTGTGATCTGGAAGGTGTCACGAGAGTGGGGCTGGTGGACACTCCAGTTCCAGGTTATCCCCTCTTTCTGGGGTGCAGGAGGATAGGGCAACCCAGAACAATATCAACTCACGCTTGCTGAAAATGGGGATTTGTAAAATTTTCTTTAAGTCTTGAACTGTTAGCATCAAGACTGGTAAATAGATTATTATAGGGGGGAGATATGGTTTTCAGAACATGTCGCTAATTCAGACACCTTTGGTGGAAATCTTAAAAGATGAAACAAATATGGATTGAAGAATTTACTTAAAATATTACCTCCAAACACAAGACAACCTACATGATCTGTGTCAGTCAGGGTCCAATCAGGAGACAGAAATGACACCAGTTATTTAAACAGAGTGAATTTAATAAAGAATTGTTACCTAGGTATTGCAGAACTGAAGAGGAAACAAACAAACCTCGCGATTGCAAGAAGCAGTTACCATTCCTTAAACTGAAGGAAAACAGGGAAGATGTAAAAATTATTAAATGGAAAAACCTGGGAAGGGCCTCACTGGTGCTGGTTCTGAGGGAGCACAAAGAGGCTGAGGCGCTTTGGGAAATTGTAAAGTGAATCCAGATGCTGCTACTGAAATAAACCGTCACTGCCAGACTCAAGAAGTGAGGCTAAGGGTAGTGCTGAGAGGAAGCAAGCGAGAAGAAGCTAGTTCCCCTCTTCCTCCAACTCCCCAGTGCCCTCCTACACCCATTCCTGGGACGGCCTATCGGGGAGCCAGATGGCAAAGCAGAAATATGTCCCAGAGTGCTTGCAGCATCACAAAGTGAATATAGAAGGTAGGTTTGAAGCGGAGGGAAAATTGCTCTATAAATGGTACTTCTACAAAGTACCGTTGATGAAAGGGAAGACATTTTTTGTAAGCAAAAAAAAAAAAAAAAAAAAAAGGAATGTTACAAAAGGAACTTTAACATTTACATGGATTAACTATTCTCCTGAGACCTTATAGATCTTTCAGAGTTCATTTGAGAAACCTATTCTTGGATAACGCAAGCAGATGGCCATCTAAAGCATGTAAGACATTTTCACAAATCTCAAACGTATGAGGAATGGATACGTTCAGTTCTACTGTACTTTGCAGAGTCATATAAGGTAATCTTGTTAAAAGAGAAGAGAAATGAATACGAATCTCCTGGGCTTCAATTTCTTAACTTCCCTGTGATTGGATCCTTGAGCCAATGCTTTGATTCCTCTCAAAGAAAGATGGACAGTTAGCTGTGCTGGGAGTAAATAGTTAACAAACTAGTGGGAGCAAAGTTCCTGTTTCCCATTCTCTTGGACAATGGGAATAGCTCTGTGGATTCTGGGACAGACATTAATCACATGGGAATTTTGCGTAAGATGTTCACCAAACCCATCTGATTGCTTACTAAGAAGACTTTGGTCTAGCTTTATCAAAAACAAAACCAAGAGGATGGTTTTTAGTATGAACCAGGGCTAAGGCTGAGAAATCAATACATCTCTGTCTGTTTCTCATCCTTCTGTGTCCTGATAAAAAAGAGAAGGCAATGGTCGTCAAGGCAATAATCATCAATAAGTATTTGTATTTATAGGCTGGGCCCTGTGTTTGAACTGGGAGTATAAAATGGTATAGGATATTCTACTGTCCCCAAAGAGTCACAGAATTCAGATGAGAACAGAAGATGGTCAGATAAGCATAAGTTACATTTTTGTGATTGAGGTGGTAACCTAATGACAGGCCACTTTGTCACTCCCAGAAGAAGGTGATACTCAAGGTGTGTGGTCAGAGAAGCCTGCACAGAAAAGATGGTGTTTACCCTGGTTTTCAAGGATTAGGTAGAACTAGGGATCAGGAATGACCCCAAGGAATGGTGAAAAATAGTTTAGAAGCAAGAATAGTAGTGGGTGAATTAGGACACCATCAGCCATCTAATTTGGTTGGAGTGAATGTTTGTTCTGAGGTATAGTGAAATAAAATGTTTTGAGAGGTGATCATGGCCACTGCAGCCTTAAAAATCAAACTCATTTAACTCTGGAGTCGTCTTTTTTATAAAAATCCAAAAGACCACAATTACACTCTTGATTCTCTGGAAAAAAAAATCTATATTCAGATTCTGAGCAATTGTATTTCAGGGTTTCTTTTAATTGTAATTAATCATTCAGCTATAAGCTGATCAACCACTACTTATCGAAGCTTTCTCCATGCAGGGCACTTTGCCAGATTTACCAAGTTTACACAGAATTTTCTGGCAACATGTATTTGGAGAGAGTGAACATGAAAAAGATACGCAGTAAAAATTTAAAAATTTAAAGCAATGTCTGATGAACAGAAAATGAGGGATTCAAGCAGTGATGTCTGCTGTGTTTTATAGATTGAAATGAAGGTAAAACATTTTTGATAATGGCAATAAAGTGCCCAGCCAAAAGTTGGAGTTCTGTAATACAAAAGAAGAAGGAATGAAGAATGACCATTGGGAACAATAGTCACTGACAAAAGCTTTTACACAAAATATCTCCTTAAACATGTAAACAAGGTATTATGTGAAGAAGGAAGGGAGGGAAAAAGAGTGGAATCCAAGGTGATTCAGAGGAGTTCTGCCCACAGAAGCAGCAGAGGAGCAATGAAATGGATGGAAATAGGAACACGAGAGAGAAATCCATTGGAGGTGAAAGAGAGAAATGATACATTTGACTTTAAGGTGACAACAGTTACCTGTCTCCTGCATCTGATGATTTGCCTCCTAATGGTCTCCCAGCCTATGGGAGGTTGAACAGAATAAAGACAGACTGAAGAGGGTAATAGAAGAACTTTTAAAAGATTAAGTAGGACTGGGGTGGTGGAACGTGCATCAGTCCAGGTCAATCCTGGAGGCATCCCTGCTCCAAAATGTGGTGGCAGAAGCTAAAATTGTTAGTGAAGTCAGAGCTGGAGTTGGAATCCACTTCTAGTTCTTTACTAGCTTCTTTAAATAAGTTGAGGCTTTTTGACTATGCCTGGACAATAGGTGGGTGTTGGTGAAATAGCGGGGGAACCCTGGAGGGGCCCCGGAGTTTGCAGTCCTGCTGTAAGGACCTCGGCAGGGATAGCTGTGGGGCAGGACCAGGTCTTCCCTGCATTTGAGCAGAAACTGCAACAGAGGAAATGCCTGACCCCTGTGGGCCAAGACCCCAACCTTGAAATCCTCTCCCTCCCATGCCTCTTCCCATCTGATCACTGTGCCTTCCCTCACTGTCCGTCTGTCAGCATTTCCGGACACATCACCATCCACCCATTGTCAAAGACTGTGAGATGATGATGGTGTCTGAGCCAACCAGTCTTAAAACCCCCAGGGGTGGGGCGCCTGGGTGGCTCAGCCAGTTAAGCTAAGCCACCAACTCTTGATATCCGCTCAGGTCATGAGATCAAGCCTGCTTGGGGCTTTGCTGGGTGTGGAACCTACCTGGGATTCTCTCTGCCTCTCCCTTACTCCTGCTCACACACACACACACTCTCTCTCTCTCCCTCTCCTTCTCTCAAAATAAATAAATAAACATTAAAAAGCCCAGCATTTACCTCAACAATTTAAAAAAATATTTTGGAGACCAGAAACCAGGTAGAGGGAGGATGTAATATGTGATCCCAGAAAACAAAAGCCTTTTAAAAATGTTTATCTTTTTACTTTATTAACAAAAAAGGCGGGGGGGGGGGGAGAGTCCAGAGAAGACTCTAGTAAATAACCACCTAAATAGGATGAGTATGTGAGTATGTGGCTGATAACTCTTCTTTGCTGATGTCATGAAAAGTGACATAAGAAAACCATGTTTTCTCCATATCACTATTACAGATAAAAATAATTTTTGAGCCAAGGTGGGCTTATAAACAAAATTTCTTTCCATTTTCCAAATTCTCTGTCATTATTATATTGACTGAAAGATATTTCGCTTTTCTAATGACCCGAGACTCTTCCTCTGTATTTCTATCTGATCTTCATTGGGTATGACACTCAGACTAAGCTTATGGTTAAATTTCTCTCCAAAACTCAGTCTCTCTGTCAAGTGGTTGATTGTCTCTCAGGTAACATGGCGGGGCTCCCATCCACCGTTATGTGAAGGAAATGCCTGGAAATAATTTGCAAAGGCTGATATTAATCCTCCGATTTTGTTCTGGTGTTCACAAATGGAAACGACTTCAAGTAGGATTCTGGGAGGAGAAAGGAGGACACGTCGTATCCAAAACAATTTTTTTCGTTTAAAAACCAAATTGTGTAAAAGGCATACACAGTTGTGTTGGAGAGCTACTAAAAGAGAAGCCCCAGGGTACAGAAAGAGGCAGCATTTTGAGTGAGCTTTGGCTTGCAGAGAAAGCCTGGCGAGGGAGGTGTTAAGGCTCTTTGGTCCTGCCACTACAAACGCTGGGTGTTCGTGCCCTGGGTGTCTGTCCCCATGGCTATTCCATTAACATGCACACACAGACATCTCTGTGCAGCTGGCAACCTAATCATAGTTTCCCTACTGGGCTTCCTAGTAACATCCCCTGGTCTTTAAGGCCAAGGCAGAAGGGGGGGAATATTCCGTCTGCACAGAACACAAGATCTAATTTTCTTGATGTGATCCAAACTTGCTATTCCTTTCAGTGCCATGAATGATCACTTCTAGAAAGAAAAAAAAAAGTGTAAATAACTATTCAATTGGCCACGTGCTCAATTTTTGAAAGCACCATTCTGAGTAGCTGGAACCTAGGTCTTAGGACATAGCGTGGGATGCAGAGCAAACCGTTTCTTCTCCAGGATCTCAATTTCTTCATCTTCAAGATGATTACGAAAATCCAGATAATTAAACCATGTTGTTACAATGGAAGTTGTGGATACTCCACAAGTCATTTGATTGTGTGCTTACAGCTATTATAAATCACCTGATGTTTAGGGAACTCACCATAGGCAGAGTAATGAAGGACTTCAAAGATTTGCACCAAGAGGCATTAGAAAACCATGTAATTTTTTCATGTCGTTCCCCACGTGACTTAGGTTTTAGACAGGTGCCCTGGACCAGTTTAGCAGAATTGCTTTTTGTGACAGATCTGTAAAACAGAAGATGGTTAAGTGAATGGATTTCCAAGGGCTCTCTTGCTCAGGTAGCAGGCCAAACTCAGAGAGAGGGTAACGAGTGTAGACGTTGACTAACAAAAAATCGGAAAACCGACTTTGCAATTATACCAGCTTGCTTGTGGGTGAAGGAAAAGAATTTCCTACTGGAAGTTGCTTTAAAAGAATCCTGTGTTTTTGTTTGTTTTCGTTTTTTTCTGACATGACAAGTTCCGTTCGAAGGCTTAACAAAGTTATCGAGGACCCATCTTTCTGATCTGACAGTCTTGTGTTTGGGAAGTGCTTTATTTCCGGCCTCAGAATTGGTCCCTGCAGAGTGGTTATCGTAACAGTCCCTGGCAAAAGAGAAGGGCACCATCAGATTGACTCATGCTAATTATATTCCTTCCCTGGGGGCGGGGCCATATTTCCTGAGCAAATGCTACCCAGCGTCTGAACAGAAGTGGGGTTCTCCAGGCAAGAAAGAAAGAAGTAACAGTTGGGTAAGCAGTCAACTATCTCTGCCACAGCGACAGAAATTTTCTATCTGGGGATTAAAAAAAAAAAAAATTGGCTGACGTTGGTTTAAAAAATAACTCTTCATTGACTACAACCTATGCCACATTTGGGAAATCAGTGTGAGACTCCTCCGAACCAACATATTCTCTTCTTAAAAGAGTTTGTGACCACATCAAGGGGGGAAGAATCTAATTTTGTGATACATGTTGGAACAAGATTTAGGTTGCTAATTTGGGCTTCTGGCTCTCATAACAACAGATTGGGAAGTGGAATCTGCAGTAAATCTTCTCAATAAGAATACGTATTCTTTAAATTCTAGCGATGAGGGGCTTCCTCCATTTATTAATTCAACTATGCCATTAAACTATGATACATTCAAGTCCACGCTCGTGTGGTATTTCCACATGGAGGGAGGGAGACCCTGACTGTCTCATAAATTGAATACCCAGCCTCTGAAAAAACTAGCTGGGCAGAGCCAAGATGAAACTCACCTCTCTGCTTTGAGTTGTGGCTGTTTCAGAAGGAAAATCGTCTCCACACTCAATAGGCCTGTTTATAAATCAGAGTGGTGGCCCTTTGTTCCTTCCCCACATATCTAGGATTCCAAGCAAAGTGACCACCAGCCTGTTGTGTGGGCGTACAATAGAGGCTGACCACACAGGGGACAAAGCATTGTGGGCTAGCACAGGGCACCCTCATGACCCTCTGCTGGCCTAGGTCCAAGAATATGGCCATTAAACAAGCAGCTGGCATTCAGGACAGATAACACCCTCGTGCGGACTGCCCAAGGTCTAGCAGGAAGGAGTGGGCATGTGCCCAGCAAATGCTCAGTTAGATAACACAGCTGTGATTTCAACACCAAGAGGATCTGTTCACATTTAAAATTCAGGAATATCCCAGTGTTTCGCTAAAAAGTCTGTAACTGTGGAAAGCTGCCATTTTCCTGACTCCTTGCAAATACACCACTGGGGGAGAAAAACCAAAGCGGTTTTTATAACAGTGCAGGTTTTGCTGGAAACCCCAGTGCCAAATCCCTGACTACCTCAAAGGGTTAAATGAGGTTAAATAAGCACACTTTTCCTTAGGTGCTGAGTTGTCCTAGGCCACAAGAGAGGGAAACTTCCCTATGGGGTTCCGGTGGGATTCTGAAGAGAACTTGTCAGGCCAGTGTCTAGCTTCTTTTACTCTCTAGAATCCTTTTACTCTCTCCTTGGGGGTGGGTGATAATCTATGACAATCTTGGACTGGGGATCAAGACCAGAGCCTTAGTTTTGTTTTCCCACAAACTTAATAACCTCTTTAGGTCTCTTGAGTGGTAAAATAGGACCCACTTCACAGGATTATTAAATATCATAGGAGATAAGGCATTTGAACTGCAAGGATTCAATTTGGCAAATAAAGTATTTTTATGCAGATAAATATTACCCTCAAGGTGCCCCAGAAAAGAGAGGGATAACAAAGGACAGTAATCTTATTCATCAGCCACGTTCTTTGGGGGGCGGCATGTAGGGGGGCAGGCAGGGAGCCAGCGAGAATTTTGTGGGCTGCAAGTTAACAAAAATGTATGAAGTTTGGGGATATGTGTGTTTCCTTGTGATTTTCTAAAACATCAATAGAACAAATCACTTACATTTACACACGTAAATACACCAACATTACACAGGACAGACCTTGCCTGCAGCGTCAGAACCGACTTAAAAGCTATCAATCACTTTCCCTTTCATACCAGGAGCTGCGGCTGTTAGAACTGTGGTGGACAGAAATCTACACACCCATTACTCTCTCCCAAGATCACTGGACAATTCCCGTCTAGCACAAAATCGGGGGGAAGAGAAGAGTGGGTCACACTGGAAAATGGCTGAGGTGTAGAGAAACGAATTTCTGGTAATCTGATGCTTAAAATATATATATTTCCAGAAAAACAAAGTTGTGAGTGGAGGTTACATAGTTGAAACAAATATAATTGCCATTTTAACATACTATGAGCTAAATGGACTCTCTGAGCTTGAATTCAGGCACATTTTGCAATGCTGTTTTTGTAAGGAAATGTATTTTGAGTTCTAAACAATGAATTTATATATAAACTTCAACACGACTCATTTTTTATTAAAATTGCAGTAAATTGTTTTCTTTGGGTATTTTTCATGAGCCAAAGAAAAATCAAAACCAGTGGATGATTAATTTGCAAGATCAGTAACTGAATGATATGTACCAATCTATAGTGGTTACACTCACTTGCAAAATAAGCATTAGTGATATTGAGAATGGAGAGAATTTTGTATGGGAAAACTTTAACTGACATTAATGTGTAGTGTTGGACAGAGATTTGTCTAACAAATTTAAGCTGCAGTATTTACAAAAAAATTATCTGTGTAATTATATGTACACAGAATAACCAACATTTTATTATTTGCAAAATCATACATATAAAAAGTGACTGACTTAATCATCATGGCAATTTCAAGAGGTATTATTGTTATTCCCAATTTTATCAGAGGAAACTGAGACACAGTGAGTTATTTGCCCAAGGTCACATGGGGTGCCCAGGCATTCTGATACTTTTCACTGTTAATGTTTGCATTATACTAAACTTTTGTATTTAAAGCCTTAAAAATGTCTAGATTTTTCAAGGTTTTCCAAAACAGACTCTCTAAAAGCATTTAATTTTAAATAATGCTCATGCATTAAGTTAGTGGTTACAATTTTCCGAAGTTGAAATGGATCTCTAGTCTCATTTTAGTTTTGAAAATGCAGTATGAGGTCACACAAATCAGATATCATCATCCTAGACTTAAGTACATTCTCCACTGCACAGAAAAGATAGAAAAAACTACATCTATCTCTTGAATATTTGTGCTATCAGAATTATTCTGGACCAGTCAGCCTCTATAGAAGAGGGCAAGAGATACACAACATACACAACATACACAAGAGATTGGGTTCTGTGGTGACAACACTGGGGCTGAAATACTTCAACTCCCGAAGCCTATTTCGTCTTTTATCCAATGAGGATCATCCCCAGTCTTGCAAGATTGTTGTAAGACTCATCATTATTGTTAATAAACAAGGTCTCCTCAGACTTGGATGTGAGTTCTACCTGTGTCTCTTAATTAATCTCAGCCTATAAAGTGGGGATCCTGATGTCTACCTCACAAAGGTGTTAAGGTTTGAGCCAACGTGTAAAAATACTGTAAAATGCATCTAATTTTCCACATGGTGTTTTCAGCAGGTGAGGCATAGCTCAGGTGAGTAGGCATTAGATACACGGTGCCGCCTGAAGGTGGGATACTAGTTTTGGTCCTCAGGCTTTTCCGAGAAGCACTCCAAATTCTCTTTTTTAATTTGAGAGAGAGAAAGAGAGCACAAAAGCGGGGGAGAGGGGCAGAGGGAGAGGGAGAGACCATCTTTTTTTTTTTTTTCTTAATGTTTATTCATTTTTGAGAGCAAGAATGTGGGAGGGGGAGGAGCAGAGAGACGGGGACAGAGGATCCCAAGCAGGCTCTGTACTGACAGCAGCAAGCCCGATGAGGGTCTCAAACTCGTGAACTGTGAGATCATGACCTGAGCTGAAGTCGGACACAACCGACTGAGCCACCCAGGTGCACCAAGTAAAGAGAATCTTAAGCAGAGCCGATCAAGCAGGGCTTGATCTCATGACCCTGTGAAATCAAGAGTCTGATGTTCAACTGACTGAACCACCCAGGTGCCCCATCAAATTCTCTTCTTCTGTGTGTTCTCTCTACTCAGTGAACCAGCATAAAGCCCCTTCCTCTAAAGGGAATTCAACTCAACTACCAGTTGGCAACTACCAATTCCAGGTACTTAGAATCCTCCTAAAGAGGTAATTCCTTTGTCAACCACAAAAGAGAAATATGAAATACATGCCAGCGATTAGTTCAACTTCTGGCTGTGAGGTATTAAACCGATGAATCCGAAGAGTTGATCATAGCTTATTTCCCATTTAAGCTACTTTCATGATGCACTGCCATAACCCAAATGACTTTGGAAGCATTAACTTGGAAATCCTAAGGTCAATGTGCTCAGCCACCCTAAGACTGGTTAGAAATTTTTTCCCTGACTCAAATCAGTTGGGAAGTGGAATAGTTAGGGGCTGCTGGGAAGAAGTGTCTTGACTTCTTTCCAGGTTCAAAGAAACCTGTGAAAAGTTCGTAGTCCCAACAAAATAGACTGGGGACAAATGAGAAAAACCATGGATAAACCTCAAAGTTAATATGCATGCAGGGGTGCAGGGGTGACTCTTAGGAAATCAGGCTACAATTTAATGCTGGCTTTTAGTCCCTTTTTATTAAAGATGCAGTCCCTTTTGGACTCTTGATTACTCCCAATGAAACAAAGGGCCAACTGAGTTCCTACAGAATATTCAAGATGAAAGCATCATCTCTACCAAGCCCCTCAGTGCGCAGATTGAAAATCTGACTCCTGGATCTCTGGAGTTGGTCTGTTTCTCCATATGATTTGTCAGCTGGGATCTTACTTGTGACTCAACTGGCTTATCAAGTTGGGGCTATGGTGTATTTACTTTTCACCCTATATGCAGCTCAACTCATGGTATAAAGAGTATTGCTAGCCCGAGGAAAAGGATATTTTATGTCTCGGCTGCCCATTTATAGTGACTGAACAGTTCTCTACAATTATGAAAACAGAAGGCATGCCAAGTATCCCCTGTAACAAGGCAGCCATGGTCCACCTAGGAAAAGGTGGAAGATGATCTCAAGGACCCATGGAACCACCCAGCCAGACCTACTGAGTGGAATCTTCCAACAACTGGAGACAGCCAACAAAGCTGACGGCCTGATCCCAGCGATGTCTACTCCGGGCCATGCCCTTGAACACATGACAGCCCTTGGGTGATTTATGATAAGGATATTGCACCAGACCATAACCCCAAGCAACAGCTGAAGAAACAGGAGGAAAGCCAGGATATCACTTTCAGTAGATGAATACTAAGTGGCTTAATATTACCAAAGCATTATCCAATAACAGAGGCCACCTTCCAAAGGCCAGTTTTAATATATAAATGATAGTGTTCGTCAAGGTTTACACATCAGTTTGAACTGAAAGTCAAGAGCAAATTATCTTTTACTAGTTCATGTCCTTGAAAACTTTTTTACCCTGATTCAAAGACAAAGGGACTTGTTCCAAAGTTTTTGGATTTGCTATGGCTCATAATGCCTGCATATTTTCAAATGCTATCATCAATAAAGGAGCTGGAAAATACCACATATTTGTATATCCTTGCTGATGCAGTTTGATGGGTACACAATGTACCAGGCACTGGCTGGACACATTATTCCTAGAGAAATCCTGTAAATCTTCATGACCCACATTCCAAATCATGTCTTTTAACATAACTGAGTATGTTCACTAAATGTACCAGTTATCATTTGTTAAGACTCTTTTACTTTTTATAAGAGGCTGCAGAAGTCAGCAAGATACAGCACCAATGTTCATAATGCATTTCTATTTAGAAATCATTTTTACAGAAACCAAGAGCGATTTTTTTTATTAGGACAAAAAATGCTCTATTTTAATACAAGATCACTATTGATGAGAACGTATACTAAAGAAGTGCAACAAATTGGTTTGAAAAAGAAACAGTACAATGACAGAAAACTTTGACATACTGCATCTTGGAGGAGCCTGCGACCAGGCCAACTGGAAATGAACACACAACCCCCGTCACCCCCACACACAAGTATGTACAGGTTATATTGGCAAACATTTAGAAAACACACTGGAAGCTAAGCATGAACACACCCACCTTATATACATCCACATATGTATATGTGTGCGTGATTTTCCTTCATTTCACTTGGCTAAAAGAAATTCTTGATCTAAAATTATTTCCTGCCTAACTCTATACATAGGAAATATCACAAAGCAAAAGTTTACATTTCCCTGGGAGCTGTTCGTTGGAAGTATAAGCTGTATTTTGAATTCCCTTAGGGTAAAATCCACATGCAAACAAAAGTTGTTACAAAGTGCTTGCCGTCTAAGCGTCTAAGCGTAACAGCATCAAAGAGCTTTATCCAGCACCCTTTACACTACTGAAGAAGAGTATCAATGATGAATTGGTGATCAGTGCTTCCAAACATTTCCAATACTTCTACACGGGAGAGCTAAAGAGTACAATATATTTCGATTCATAAGGAAATGTTTTCTTCCCACAGATAATGTGCTCCCTAACTAAAGAAAAGCCCCTGCAGGGTCACTGCCTTCTACTCAAATACTGCCACCATCCAAGGTCCTGACACACAAGGTCGCTTCTACTGGACCCTGCAGTTCTCGCTGCTCTTGGACTCGGGGATAGCTTCCGGGCTGGGGGCAAGCCGGCCTCGCTTGGCCCTCAGGCCCTCCCTGGGGCTGTCAGCTGAACTCCTCTCAGGAAGGTTACTGACCGAGAGAGATCTCGTGGTGGGTTCTCGGAAGGTGGAGCCTGAATCCACTGGGCTTTGCTGAGCAACCTTGACCTATAACAAACAAAGCATCTTTGTTAGAGATTTAAATCATATTCACAATCCTACAACATGAAAATTAAAGTGCTTATGTCACCAAATTTTAAATTCAATCCTTCTTCTGTAGGTGTTATACACGGCTTTAGTATTTCTTCTTCACTGGGAAGAAACAAGGAGGATATCGGACATGAACTTGGTTAAGTCACCTTGCGAGCTTTCCTTGACACCTCTGATGGCCAAAGTTCACTCCCAAAGCTAGCATGACCTTCTCAGATCAGAAGGCAAGCTTTTTGAAGGCCAAGCTTGTCCTCCTTGCCATTGTAACCCTAGTGCCCAGAATATGCTTGACTACCTGTCAAACATTCAATATATGCCTGAGTGATAACACAAATCAGCTTTCATTTACCCTGAGCCCCTGCTATCATTCAAGTGACTGTGATTCCAATGAGTAAGACTACCTTCATAGGGAGTAAGCTTTATTTACAACGTGTGTGTGTGTGTGTGTGTGTGTGTGTGTGTGTGTGTGTGTTTCTGAGAGAGAGAGAGAGAGAGAGAGAGAGAGCACGCACACACGCGCACATGCACACGAACCGGGAAGGGGCAGAAGGAGAGAGAGAATCTTAAGCAGGCTCCACACTCAGCACCCGGTGCAGGGCTTGATCCCACAACTGTGAGATCATGACCTGAGCCGAAATCAAGACTCAGACACTCAACCGATTGAGCCACCCAGGTACCTCTATTTACAACATTTAAAGGACCTAAAACATGTTTCTCCTATATCATCATTTTAACATTCTCCTTACGTTTTTGTTTTGTGTCCATATTGAATTTGGATTATAGTAGAATAAATAATAAAGTCCAGAAAGAGTAACTCCCCTTTCTGATGTCCTGCCTTTTAAGAGAAAGAGCGATCTCAGGAAATGTGAGACTTTTAAGAAACAGACAAGAGGGCAGGGTAGCTGATAGTGTTCAGATTTTTTGAGGTTTATGCAGTTGTGACTAAAGATATGGGGTCAGAAAAGAGAAAGGGGAGCAGGATGGATAGAGCATAGAAAAGCTTCATTTAACCAAAGTTAAAGACAGGAGTGGAGGACCCAAGTGGAAAGATCTTCACAAGGAAAAGAGGAAGGGCGCTCTTGACAAGGGCGACTCATGTTTGCTCTCCACAGGGAGAAGCTATTGATAGACGGCAATGGACTCCAGTGAGCTCCTTCTGAAGCAGAAAGAAAGAAGAGTGGAAATTATTTCCCCATTTATATTCTTTCCATAGGAAGTATGTGGTTTTAAAAGGCAGCTAAATACTTTTCATTACAGAAAACATAGTAAATCTGGCCAACAGATCAAATCCCTGGAAAGCTTGCCTCTCAGATTAAATGCAGGACACTTAAAAAAGAGCAGCCTCTAAGGAGCAGGACTTAGTGGAAAATTACCATCCATGGAAAGTTGAAGGAAAAAAACAGAGTTTTACTGGTACTTTTTTTTTTTAATAGAAAGTGATACAAAAGACAGGCATTTCCCTTGAACCCATCTGACGCAGGAAAGTCAGCTCTTCAGATTCACTGTTTAAAACAAAAAGAGACAGAGAGGGATCACTCACATTGGGAAAAGAATATTTGAGTTAGTAAAACTTTTTTTAAATATTTATTTATTTTTGAGAGAGAGAGAGAGAGAGCGAGCGAGCATGAACGGGGGAGGGGCAGAGAGAGAGGGAGACACAGAATCTGAAACAGGCTCCAGGCGCTGAGCTGTCAACACAGAGCCCGAAGCAGGGCTCGAACCCACAAACCATGAGATCATGACCTGAGCCGAAGCTGGACACTTAATCAACTGAGCCACCCAGGGGCCCAATAAAACTCTTTCTTAATCCCAATTAAATAGCCCAAGTCTACCCCTTGGGTTCCCCGTCTAGACTCAATTTCTCTGATACTGAGCTGAGGAAATTATAGTCTATGATCAGTTTAAACTGTGAAGTTGATCCTCATGTTGGCGGGTTGGTCTCAGACTTGTCTATATAAGTAGATGAGGTCTAATTCACCAAGTGTCTAAACTATTAAGTGCACCCCAACCTGGACTGTCTTACAAACTATGTCTGCAGCCACAGTGGCCAGAGGGCGACTATGCAGATGGTGCAGTGAAAGTGAACCTCATTCATAGGAAGGAACGCAGGGCCCCACTATACTGATCACCATCACCCTCTACAATTTAGGGGCAGGTCCTCTGGAACTGACCACCAACCCCGGGTTCAGACCAAGTCCACAATCGTGACTCGCTTATCCCCAGCAAGCAAGGAGCTCCTGGGCTCGTTCAACCCAGAGACATAACAGAAAATGATCCTCACCTACTCTGCACTAAACCTGACAGATTTCCCTAAAGGTCCTGACAGATGTCACTAAAGGTCCTGCTGAATGACCTAGGGAATTGTCTGTCTCAGACCTTCAGCCAGTCACTTCAGGCAAGGGCTCATAATCCTGAGTTTCTAAGCAACAGCTTTAGGAAAGGATACCTTGGCTCTATTCATTCAAACTGAATGATGAAATACCCTTAACAGATGAGGCAAGCATTTTTACAAGGCGACTGAGAAAATGCTGAATTAAATTAAAAATCAATAGGCTGCGTTTTGAAGAGTTTGCATCTAACCACGAAGTCTCCTATAACCTCCTCTCAAGAGGAACCACCCCCATTCGTTTGCACAAGTGCGTAAAATTGCTTAGCGATTCATAACTGCTGGAGCCAACTGCAGCCTGTAGCCGATGCATCGAACACAAATCTGCAGGAAACCATGGTTACTACTCTGTACTCTGCAGATTCAACAGTGGTGTGGAAAGCAGGCCCCCTAGCGTGCAGAGCTCTTGTTCCTAGATAATAAGTCTGAACCCCCCACGTAAACTGCTTTTCCATCAATTCCTCATAAAAGAAGGAAAAAAATGACCCATGTGGTGATTTCATGAGATGGTTTCCTAACATACGTTTAAACATCTATTATCGTAATCGCTTCAGGACAAGACTAACAGCCCCAGTCATTCAACAAATAATCTGTTCAGTGTCAGACATTGTATTAGACATGAGGACATAGGTAAGCTATAGTCATAATCAGGGACCTCGCAGTACTCCTCCTGCAACTCAGAAGGCAGATATTTAACAAGTAATTATGATAAAGTGAGCCACCTTAAACCAGTGAAAGTACAGGGTGCTACGTATGTGTCAAGATTTTCTGTTTTAAGGGGCGCGCCTGGGTGGCTCAGTCAGTTAAGCGTCTGACTTCCGCTCAGGTCATGATCTCACGGTTCATGGATTCGAGCCCCGTGTTGGGCTCTGTGCTGACAGCTCAGAGCCCCGGAACCTGCTTTGGATTCTGTGTCTCCCTCCCTCTCTGCCCCTCCCCTTCTCACACTCTGTCTCTCTCTCAAAACTAAATAAACATTAAAAAAAAAAAAAAAAAGATTTTCTGGTTTGAGAGAGCCAGACAGCTAAGTACTTCACTTGATCACCAAAGGTGTGAGACAAGCAGGAATGGACGTTAGCATGTACGAGGAGTGAGGACGGGCTCCCAGTCAGCCACCCAGTGAGGGAAGTAGCACAGCCTGCCCCAGAGCCTAAACCTGTACCGCAGGTCAGGACTTGTCTTGTGGTTGAAAGCTTTGGTCAAGCTTGGAAACTTCCCTTTCCATGGGTACTGGTTACTTTATGGAAAAGAAGCTGTTCTTATGGTCACTGGAAAGTCAAGACCTACTCCAGTACCCTCTTCAGTGTTTTGTTGTTCCCAGCATTCAAAAGCTAGATCCGAAAGTGAATGTGTGAGAAAAAGAAAGAAAGAGAGAAGGGCCAGGGGCTGGGGGCCGGGGGGGGGGGGGGGGGGGGGGGTGCGGATTTGCACAAAATGGTCAATATTTCTAATATGGGTAACGGATGGGCTCATTTTGATGAGTGAAAGAAAATGCTAGACCTTTCTTCCTTACCTCTGAATTAATAAAATTTTATTTAGCATGTAAGTCATGAAAAAACTTAACACCAGGTATACATTCCTTAAGGCTTACAGCTCTTATATATCAACGTAACATTTACAAATATGTTCTTGTTTTGATGCACCTAATCACCAATGTCTTTGTATTTTGGTATCTAAAATCCCGATGAGGAGCAGGCCTAGTCACTTAAAGAATTATTACATTACACAGATAGGGGTTCCTACACTTTCAAAGCTTTGTTTGCTGGGTCAAGGTAATCACACTGCATAGTTACTCAAACTCTAGCAAGCAAGTAAAATCACAAAATTTTAGAATTCTTAGAACTATTCCAGCAACGTTCCTGTGACCTCTTGTTTGAGTAAAGCTGGGGAAAAGAGCAAGACTGTGGAGGTGAGAGACAGTAAGCATTAACTCTGGGCAGGTTAGATCTTTGTGAACCTTACTTTCTTCTTTCTTCTATCATACCACTTACTATGAGTGCAATAAAATGCATATACTTTGCGTACATAAGTGCTAGTATTCCTTATAGAATAATGGAACAAAAATCTGCAAAGTGAATATTCTCGATGCTTTAAATGACATTTACTGGGCCGTTTGCCAGGTGCACAGAGGTCACTAAAATCGTTGTCCCACCCTCAACAATCAAAATAGACAGATGTGTCAACAGAGACCCTTTCTTTAGATGTCTACTGAAATATTTGCTTTTTGTAAAGTAAAGGAGTAAAAAAGAAAGAAGAAAAATAAAAAAGAATTGGCAGCCGGGGCATGGGGCAATGGATTAGAGGGAAAAGTGTGAAATAAGCAATGACCAATGCCTGTGGTCAAAAGAAAGACTACCTTTCAATTCCTTTAACGTACAGCTCGAAACTTGCTTACAAATCCTTTGAGTTCTGATTGACAATTTCTCATTATTTAACATTTTCCGTCAAACTGTAAGGGGCCTGTCGGATCAAGGATGAGACTGCAGCCGCAGGATAATGTAATGTTTATCCCCTGGTCCGCTCCCTACTGCCCTCAGGCCTGGCTTACTTCTAGCACGTGGAGAAAGAAGGCCAGGCTTTAAAGAGCTCCTGGGTCAGGGGGCGCTGTGTCAGACCCTTGCCCAGAAAACACTGTAACTTCTTGGATTTGGAAGGGTGGAGACGTGTTCGCAGGAGTTTACCTTTTGTGATCTGCTGCCACCAGCTGTTGGTTTGGAGGTCTCGGTATGATTTTCTTTGTTGAGGCTTAGTGGGGATGGTGTTAACTTCTGGGCAGCAAGGCGGGGGCTGGTCCGAGTTGGCATGGTTGTTCTCCGAAGGACATACGGGCTTGTCTTTCCCGTTGGGATATCAGCGAACCCTATGGGCAAAAAATGCTGACTGTCAACACTGCTAGGTCCAATTCTATCTACAAGGGAAACGATATGTATCAAGTAAAGTTTCAACAAACGTAAGAGTAACTCCAAAAACACTTTCTGCTAGCCACAATGGACAATGGATTAACTTCACAGCTGCCCTGGGAACCCCCAAATCAAATAAGTAGCGGGCAGGTGTTCTCTTCCCAGACACACAGGAAAACACAACGGGAAAAGAAGGGGAAATAACATTAAACAAAAAATGTATTTCCTGCTTCCTCTTCTTCTAATGTGGATGTCTTAACTCACATTCCTCTAAGATCTGAAGAACACACGAGCAAGCCTTCCCATAACATTTGGATTGGAGACAAAAAGGGGGGTAAAATGGAAAGAAAAGGAAAGGAAAAAAAAAGGCCGACTCTTGCTTAAAACAAGAGAAGGTCAAATGGTAAGAGCCACTGCTCCACAGGTGCCCACTCCCATGTAGAGACTGGGTGGGAGGAGACAGCCGACTCAGTAAAAGAGTGATTTCACAGTCTGCTCACATTGTCTTCCTCCATAGTGGCAATGGACGTGACCTGAGGTGAGGAAGAGAAACTCAGTCCCAATGGGCATGGCGCACACCCTCCAGAGCGGCATTAATGGCTGACTAAAGCAACTATTTGCTTTTGTTTTTAACCCTTTCACTACAAATAAAAAACAGGAATGAGGAAGATATAACGAATTATTTGGGGGCCAGATTTCCTGAGAGCCAGAGCTACTCAGAATGGTGTCCCTCAAATCATCTAGGGCAAAGAATTAGTGTTGATAATTTTTTGAGGGAAAGGCATGGGGGTAATTTCCAACTTGCTGTGGAATGATACTCCTGTATAACCAAGTAAGAATGAGCCAAGGGAGAACTCACATTCATAACATGCCTGCATGTGGCAACAATGTCAAATTGTTATGAACATTTTTAAACTCTTACTATTGATTTCTGAACATTACTTTTTTTTGTCATGGACCAGTAACACACGGTTCCTAGACTGGCCCCAGTCCCTGGCCCACACTCTGAAGATCACTGAGTTTAAACAACAACAACAAAAAAAACAAAAAACAAGTGCTGAGCAGCTCCAGCCAAGAGGCACATCCCCCAGTTCACCTCCTACCTGGATGAGATGAGGACTAACAGGGAAAAAAAAAAAAGCTTGAAGAGTGCCCTTGATTTGGGGAATTTCCAGCCCAGGAATATCAAATCCCGAACAAGCTTTGAATAGTCATTCTTCAAATCTATTAGCACATTTTGTACTGTAACATGAGTAATTAGATCTTAGTCCTTTCCTCATGCAGGAAAACGAATAAACAAACAAAACAAAACAAAACATACCTTAGCAATTTAAAGGTGGACTATTGCTTCTGAAGGTCAATTAGTATTGTCATGCAACGAACTAAAACATAAATGCTTCTTCTGTCTTTTCGTATGTGAATTTTTATTTGGAATTTCAAAAGAACACAAATAATTTTGCTTTTAAATGACGCATACCTTTCTTTACAACTTCTGGAAGTCCCTCTGGCTCAAACTCAGTGTGTTTGGCATCCTCGGAGGGGTGAATACCACTTTTGCTGGCTTTCCTACTCTTTTTAGAAAACGTCTCTGGGGTAGAAGGCGCTGCGCCCCCTCCATCTTCTGGAATCCCAATGGACCTTTGCCTTTTGCCTGGGGCTTTATTTTGGCTGGATGATAATTTCTTTTCAGTAGCAGAAGGGGCTGGAGAGGATTCTGGAACAACTGCATTTAGCAAAGGAGAACTCTGGAGATTAAGTTTAGACCGTGAACACAGACGAGCAACTTGTGTCTCCAACATCTCTTTGGCTTTCTCTAACTTCTCATGGCTTATGAGCAGGGAACAATACTTGTCCAAGTATTCATCGGCCTCCTGGCTTTTCTCTTCAAGAGTTTCTTTCAATTCTTTTATCTCAGCCATTAATTCCTCTACATTAGAATCCACAACAGCACCTGTCCAAAGTAAAGGGACACACTGTACATCACGTGATGCTTCTCTAGTTAACACTGGGCATCGTAAAGCCGACAACCTCAGAGTTGTTATTTGGTTTTCTTTTAGAGAAGGTGGGGGAAGACATCTCTATATGTTCTCGTAGGTCAAACAACTCTTGTTGGGAGGGATCATACCAAGGTACAAGTCTAGTAGATTACAGGACATTCCTTAGGATAGCTTAAATAAAATCTATCAAAATCTCAAATGCATATTCCAGCCAACCCATCTTGTAGTTCATATGAGATCAGATGAGTTAATCTAGCATATCCCCGATTTTCACCTGCCCATTCTTTCCACCTGTCCATTCTTTCCATCATAAGTGAACAAACAATAAAAATTGGTAAAGAATATGAAGTCTGTTGTAATGGCTTTGGGAACCAGAAGCAGGTCAGTGACAAGTCCAGAACAGCTTTTTTTTTTTTTTTTTAAAGCAGTAGAGGTTCTGATGGACCAGTGCTTGGTTCTGATGGGCAAGTGGAGGTTCTGATGGACAAGTGCTTCAGAGGTGGGAATCTTGGTCAATTTGTAGCTGCCATGGTTAGCACTGAATCCACTGGAAAAACTCTCTGGATCTACAATATACTCCAAGTACTCTTCTCAGCAGGGAAGGTCACCCACCCACCCTGTGCAGCTATGGTCCAGAAGGGCCCCTCACCTTATACTATGCTTGCCATCATCTTTCCACACGGTAAGAGCATTCTGCTCTGAAGACAGGAGTGCAGAAAAGTCACAAGGACAGTTGCCATTTCTTTTTTATTTTACCTCCACACCCAAACATACAGCCCCTAAGCCTTCCATTTAGTTGACCCACGAGGATGGGCCAAGGACAACCAGAATCAGCTGTTGCTAAATCACCAATGCCAGCTCAGAATGTCAATCTGCCTCTGACGTAGCAACTACATAAATGGACATGCACGTGAAAAACTCTTTTTGCAATAGCTCATTAGCAAAAAGTGCTGCCAGTTTTTTTGTGTTTTATAGAACAGAACATGCAATGATTCTATTTCAATATGCAGACTTCGTTCGGAATCCTATTAACCCTATGACCCCAAGCCAAGCACAAAATTCAGAAACTGGAAAATGGCAACTGCTGAGAATCAGCACACGGTGCAGGACAGAGCACTAAAAACGCTTGTATGCCGACACACCACATGTGTGTGACTTCACGAGTGGAAGAGTTTTGGCTGATGGATGTGCCTAGTTAACACCTACCTGTTTTCTGTTTCTCTTGTGTGCCTTCAAGGTGAGACAGCTCTTTCTGTAACATCTCCTTTTCCTCTTCCAGCTGTTTGCAGGATTTGATCAACAACTTTATTTTCCCCTGCGAACGTTCATTTTCCTTCTTCAACTGATCTGTATATTTTACACTGTCCGCCTACAAAACAACACCTTGAATTTAAAACTTTGAATTCCTTCGTATGAGCATATGGGAAAATAATCACGAGATATCATTAAGAACCATATATTATAAATTTAAGTATTACGATGTTCAAAATAAAACATCTAAAGATGCATAAAACAATTCATCTTCCCTACTCGGTTTCCTAGGTCTCCCCAGTAGACACTGTGGTTTTGTCACTTTCTGAGTATCAGCAAGCATAAATCTTGGTTCCTAAGACAGTGCCCGAGGAAGGAGCCCACGACAGGGTTTGTCCAATGGGAATCACACCTGGGGGGTTAGGGTGGGAGATAATGGACATATGTTTGGTGGGTCAAAAATTCTTGAGGATAGACTTGTGTTTCCATCTGTAGCCCGTGCTGTTGACAATTTCAATACCCAAGATGGCATTTGTTTTGGTGACGCCAAGTGAAAGCCAAAGAATATTATGGCTCATAATACAAATTTAAATTCTACTGTTGCTCGAACAGAAAGCGAATAGGATGGTAAGAGACTGATGGCATCACACACTTCTCAGGAGTGTAGTTCACACTGTTCCTTAACCACATCTGCAAATTCCAAAAAAAAAAAAAAAGCTCTGACAATGATTTAAAGGAAAATTTTAAGATACAGAGGTACTTATATATAGTCTTTATTTATCCCACCTTGTGAGAATAGTCATGCATCTTGTTGCAGAAATATGAATCTGATTATGATAGATTACCCCAGACCCTGCTGGGATACTCCATAACATGCACTGTATTATGTAATATCTAAAAAATGCAAGACTTCTAAAACAAACTAGCTCCAAGAGTTTCCAATAAGAGATCATGATCATACAAAGGCAGACCAAATTATTAAAAAAAAAAAAACAAACCTGAGCATCAATTTCATGTTGCATGTAGATTTCATTCTTGGTATATTATTTCATCTTGAAATAATGTATTAGCAGTGTTGCAATAAATCCGCACTTCCAGAATTTTCTATTTCTGATTCCAACCATCACTGGATTACAGATCCATTTAATTCCAATTCAACAGTGCTCATTAACTGGTACCTCATTAAAATTATATGCATCTGAATAGGCTCAACTAACAAGAAGCCATTTTGTACATGATGTGTATGCAGAGACATTCTCCACAGGACAGTCAAAGATTAGACAAGCTTTAGAAAGCACACCTGAAACTAATAACTCATCATATATCAATTTTACCTCCATTTTTTTAAAAAAAGGAAGTGAAACTCTTATGTGGATCCTGAGAAACTTAACAGAAGACCATGGGGGAGGGGAAGGAAAAAAAATGTTAGAGAGAGAGCCAAACCATAAGAGACTCTTACAAACTGAGAATAAACTGAGGGTTGATGGGGGGTGGGAGGGAGGGGAGAGTGGGTGATGGGCATTGAGGCACCTGTTGGGATGAGCACTGGGTATTGTATGGAAACCAATTTGACAATAAATTTCATATTAAATAAATAAATAAATAAATAAATAAATAATAAATAAAAATAAAAAAGGAAGTGAATAAATAAAAAGTAAATCTGAAGCTCTATTACTAAATATGTTTCATTTTGTAGTAGCAGAACACAATTGACTGTTAATGTTACTGTGACTGTTAATAGTTTGTATTTTGTCAGTATTTCCTTCACCTTGAGAACTGTTTAAGAGCAACAAATGTTAAGTTTACACCTACTTTTCTATTTGACTATATTCAATATACAGTATCATAATTTTTACAATTTAAACCACCTTTAAGTAAAGACCTTTGTAGATATTTATCTTCCAAGTTCATTATTATACATCCTGGATGGTATTCATCTTATGAAAAATATCTGTAGGAATCAAACAGCCTCTCTTTCCAAGTAGGATTACTGTAGCACCACCTATAATTGAACAATCCCAAGACTACTGGTTCACCTCTTTTTTTCGTAAAGGAACCTTGCGTGGAGATAAAGAGGAGAAAGGACACTTATGTATGTGTGGCCAAGTGCTCTGGCACACCTTGATCTCCGCATGAGGCACGGGAAAAGTGGGCTGGTGACGGCAGTGAACTTGGAGACCAGTGAAGCAAGACTTCGGAATTACCCACCAGATTATTATCTATAGCTGGAGAGGCCTGTCCCAATTGGCTATCACCTTGATCTTCATATCCATCTTGAGAAAGTCTTTACCATCCTCTAGTTTGGGAGGATTCACTGAGCGATGTATAAAGTATATCCAAGCTGTGAGACTGCAGACCAACCACTGCCTTTTAAAAATAACTCAGCAGGGAGACTGGGTGGCTCAATCAGTTAAGCATCCGACTCTTGAGGTTGGCTCAGGTGTTCACAGTTTGTGGGTTCAAGCCCTGCATCAGGCTCTGCACTGATAGCACGGAGCCTACTTGGGATTCTCTCTCTCCCTCTCCCTCGGTCCCTCCCCCACTTGTACTTTCTCTCTCAAAATAAGTAAACTTTAAAAAAAAAATAAAAATAACTCAGCAGAAAAATGATGCTTTTATTTTTGACAAAAAAATTTTTTAAAAACAAATTTTTTTTTTAACGTTTATTTATTTTTGAGACAGAGACAGAGCATGAACGGGGGTGGGGCAGAGAGAGAGGGAGACACAGAATCTGAAACAGGCTCCAGGCTCTGAGCAGTCAGCACAGAGCCCGACGCGGGGCTCGAACTCACGGACCATGAGATCGTGACCTGAGCCAAAGTCGGACGCTTAACTGACTGAGCCACCCAGGCGCCCCGGACTGAGCCACCCAGGGGCCCCCCCAAAATTTTGATAACAGGATGAAAGCATTAATTCCATGCAATGAAAACAACCATTATCGTCATGTATCTTCTAAGTTATGAAGTAATGAGAAATGAACATACCTTGGTTTTCTTCAATTCTTCTAACATCTGAGTAGCAGCTTTCAAAGAATTATTGAGTTCTTCTTTACTGGACTTCAAGAGTTCCATCTCTGCCTTCTGCGAGCACAGACATTCTTCACTGGAAGTCAGCTTCTCTCGGTAAGTCTGGATTTCCATCTCATACTAGGGCAGAAAAACGTCACCTTAGCCAGGAGGCTCAGCTTAAAAAAATTATAAGGAAAACAAACGAAAAAGAAAATTGCTGTCGCAAGGGCCATTTCAAATAGTCCTTGGAATTCTCCTATTATTCTATTCCAAGACAGAAATAGATTTTAAAAACTCACATTGTAAAATAAGATCTGGACGGTATCTGGAGAAGACAATGAAGGTAATATGATGGGGACCCTTCATAAGATTGTCTTGCGTAATAATGCACATCAATGGACCTTCTTACAAAACATGCCTCATTACTATGGCCAACGCACCACTCCCCAGCTCCTCCAGGAAACAAACCCCACGTTTTTACCTGTTTGTTTGTATCCAGAAGCAAAGCCTGGTGTTTCTTTTCAGCTTCCTGAAGCCGTAGCTGATACTCAGCTATTTCTTCTCTGGTTTTCTCCTCTTTTTCCATCTGGTCCTTATGTGCGCAATCCAAATTCTTCTTCAATTCACTGTTTTCTAGCATGAGCTCCCTCAGTTGACCCTAATGAGAAAAGTAATAAAATCATGGGAGAGCAATTAGGAACCTGGATATGGATCTTATATAGATCTTTAGGAAATACTGAGTACTAAAATTAAAAAAAAAAAAAAAAAAAGTTTACAGCTCAGACAAAATCTTTATAGAATAGTGCCACAACCCTTCATGACCTATTCACTTTAAATTGTGACTTTACTTGCAATGACAGTTTCTTCTGCTCCAGACCAACCACGTGCAGGGTCACATCCACAGGGAATACAGAATCCCCGAGAACTCAACTTTAGCTCAAGCACCCTGGTCGGTACCCTCCCAGGTTTCCAGGCTCACTTACTTAAGTGCTTCCATTGCAATAAGCCGTTGACCTCATCCCCAGAACCCTACCATTCCCACCTTGACACTTGAGCCCACCCCCCCCAAACTTACATGTTCCTCCTTGACCAGCTTCAATTCCGTGTTCTTTCAGCTTCCTTCCAGATGCCCTCCCTATTTTTGCCCCTCTGTCCCTTCACCGTATGACACGCAAAACTCCAGCACTGGAGGAACCTGTGTTCTCCATGCCTGATCCCAAATGACTGTTTGCACATGTGTTTCTACGCATGCCGTGCCCGTTTCTTCATCTCCATTTACTCCTCAAGCCCTCGTTGGTGGGCTTATCCCACCTCCTCTTCAAACCGCTTTTCATGGCCTTGTCAACCTCCATGTTGCAGATCCAAGGAGCACTCTTCACCTCATCTGACCTCTGGGCAGCATGTGATGCTCCCGAGACAGCATCCACTGCTCACTGGCAGGACAGACACTCCCCTGGCCTCATCATGGCTCCTCATCTCTTTGCTGGCCCCTCCTCTTCCATCTTACCTTGAGAGGCCAGGTCTCTGGGCTCGGCCCCAAACTGCCTTCTCTTCTCCAACTGTATTTTCTACAATTCCCATAATTTGGCAATACTACCTATATTCTGAACTAGCCAAATTAATGTATCTACCCTACATCTTCCCTTTAAACTCCAGCCTCATGTATTGGGATTTCTCTCTGGTCTTTTTTCATATCATTTTCTATTTCATAATGGCTTCCTTTCAGTTTCTAAAAAATACGAAGCTTTTTCTAATCTCAGAATGTAGCCACACTGCTCACTAGACCTAGAAGGTTCCTTCCTCTGTGCTGTTCCTCTCACAGCTGACTCCTCATCATGCAGGTGACGTTCTCTGACCTCCCTACCTAAATTAGGTTGATCTCTAGCCCCACACACCCCACTTCCCAACTATTCTTCAGTCAAGAATCTTGTCTGATTCCTTTATAGCACTTGACAGATTACGATTGCCTTATACATCTCCTATTTAGTGATTTATTGTGTGTCTAGACTGTAAGCTCTGTGAGTGCAGGAACCACAGTCGTTATATTCAACATGCAACCCTCTGACTTTAGGAGCACTTATTAACTACAGAATGCATAAAGCCACTGCAAACGGACACATTCATAGGTACGGACTTTAGGCTAAACACCTAGCTTTTCCTTTTAGTAGAGCCTATAAACTAGGTTCAAATAACACTATAGTTGGGATACTCCCAAGCTGCTTCAGTACCAAAGAAATTCCAGCAGGTGCAGCACTCAAAGAGCATTCGTACAAACTCCTTCCACGCAGCACTGACAGAAAGTTCCATGAGTCAACTCCTGAGATTAAATGCCAAAACTTTTCGATTTGCATTAGATTAAATGTCATATTTAAAGTACGGATTTCTCCAACTCTGTATACAGACTATCACAAACATCCCTTCAACCTTTTCTAATCGTTCGGGGTCATGATCGTAACTTTGTTTTGTTCCCCTTTTCTAAGTACTACCTGGGGATGAATATGCACGAGAACGACACGGATATACGAGCGTTTACCGTTTAACTAGGTTTGGCAGGCAGGTGTCACACTGCATCTGCTGGCACTGTGTGCATGGTGGCTGCGACCTAGGACTCAGCGTTAAGAGATTCAGGAGAAATGGAGGGCACCGAATCAGCAATGTCTGCCACGGAAACAGCAGTGGGGAATGGCGACCCAGATGCTATAAATCTGTCACATTAACCCTCCCCTAAAATAACATCCCAAGACTGCTCCAGCTTTACATTTCACTGTGACTTTCCGTTACTTTTTAGTTCTTACCAGATCAGTGCATCTGTCTCTAGCAACATTCTGGCTCCTAATCCGAGGCAGGCTGGAAAAGCAGATAAACCTGCTGAAAGCTGCATGAAATCTATTTCTGATGTGAGTTAATGTAGTTACAAGGGTCGCCTTCTATGAAAAACTATTTGGGCTCCGTGATGGGCATTTTCATGCGTTCCGAGGCCTCCCAGGGCTCGTTCTGGGCTCCTGACAGGGCTGGAGGGTGAAGATGACAGACTTCAAGACTGATCAGGACATCAGTGCCGGCCTGGATTTTTTTTAAAGCTAAAGGAACTGGGTACGTTGCAGGTCTTACAAAAACAAACAAGGGGACTGCGCACACCGAACGATCAGAGCGTCCTGTCACAGAGAAACTTACCTGGCTGCTCTTTATTTCTTCTGACATTACAGTTAACTCTCTAGTCAGCCTATTTTTCTCCCCGATACATTCTTCTTTCAACTCTGCTGTTTTCTGGGCCATCTCGTGCATTTCCCTCTGCAGCTCAGTTTCCTTCCCGGTCATTGTGTTTACCTGAAATTTCATCTTTCGTTAGGATCTGCTTTGGGTCATCGGTTTTGCTCAAATTAATCATTCTGATCCAACACATCATAACATTCCCTTTCACCTTCAATAACAAAATGGAACCTGGCTAATCCTCCCTTTACTAATCCACTCAACCACCATCCTTAAAACCTACTGGCAAGCTTACCTTTTCTCGGCCAAGGTTTAATAAAAAGACAGCAATAAGGAGAGCAATGACAAGGAAAGATAACATCACTAAGTCTCACAATCCCTCGTAAGGGTATTAATTTGCATGAAACGTCAACATTAGAGACCACTGTATGAGGTAGCGTCTTATGTTTTTATCAGTTCTGGGATCTCCACTGATCCTCCGATGCCATACTAATCTTCAAGAAACATGCCTATGATTAGTTAAAACCAGTTAAAGCCCCATCATTTGCACTTGCCCCTCAGCGTTGAAACAGACTGGCAGAATTTGCCAAGCTAGCTCTATCATAACTGCCATCTCTTGCAAGTTGCATCAAAACTTAAAATTCCTGAAAAATATTACAGAGTCATGATTGATCCCATTTTCTGGACACTCCTCTTTGCTTTTAATAGTTGTCCAATAAAAATTGAATTTGAAGCAACCACTTTCCTAGATCAGTACGTAAGCCTAGAGGGCAAAACCTTAATTTTTCATTAATAATTGAGGCCCCTGATGGCACACTTGCCCCTTAGCCATCAGCTAACAGAACAGTAGGCTGCACAAAGAGAAGATATAAGAAGGCTGAAAGCATAAAATCCCCCAGACCTACCCTGGGAGGCATGAGGGTTCTGTTTATTACAATTATATCGGTACCTTTTTTTTTTTTAATTTTTTTTAAATGTTTATTTATTCTTGACAGAGAGAGACCGAGCAATGAGTAGGAGAGGGGCAGAGAAAGAGGGACACACAGAATCTGAAGCAGGCTCCAGGCTCTGAGCTGCCAGCACAGAACCTGACGTGGAACTCAGACTCATGAGCCAAGGGATCATGACCTGAACCGAAGGCAGACGCTTAACTGACTGAGCCACCCAGGCACCCCTCTATCAGTACCTTTAATAGTACCTTCTCATAAAGGCAAAAAGGCAGAGCAGGGGCCTAACTCGTATCGGTTATAGTCTCCTTGGTAGTAGCTCCCAGCTGGGTACTGGGAAACTAGTCCTCTGATGTACTTACTCTAAGAAAGTGAACTATGATTAGAACCAGAACTATGCCTAACCCCAAGCTTCTCCCATGTCCAGCTGCCACACGGAAAAGCTGGGCTAATCCACAGACATGCCCCATGTAAATGTGTGCCAAAGCAAAGAGTGACTACAGCTGGAGCCAACTGAGAGTCCCCAAAGTTCAAGGCCCCGCAAACATAAAAACCCTTGCAGAGTCTGGTCCAATACTGTGAACATGTCCAGGAGGAAACATGATCCACACAGCGGTTTCCCTCCCTCATGGCTACCTATTCGAACGTAGACAGATTAAGCCACTTACTTTTTCAACAAAGGACACGTTTTCCATTTTTGTCAGCTCGAGCTCTTTCTCCAGAGCCTTGTAAGAATGCTGCAGTGTTACCAGGGTGTCCTGCAAAGTATCATTTTTGGATTGCAGCATCTGGACCTTCTGCTCCAAGTCTACCATCACATCTTCCAGTTCTCCTTTTTGCTTCTTCCAAAGCTGCTGTTCTCCTTCCACCTGGGAGAGTTTCGAGATGAGCTGCTCTCGGTCCTGAATCTGATTTTTCAGGTTGCTGATTTCTTCATCCTTCTTCTCTAGCTTCCGTTTGCCATCTTCTACCTGTTGAATGAGGTCATTGGCGGAAGACTGCAAACTAACGTAACTGCTCTTGACCTCGTCAAGGCCTTGTAGCAACTGAGCCTTCTCGTGTTCAAGAGCATCTATTTGACGGCTCAGATTCTGTTCTTGGGCCTTCCAGGTGTCTTGGTCACAACACAAAGCTGCCACTTTCTCAGTTAGCTCTTTTAACTGTGTTTGAAGCATCTCCACAACAATCTTAGAGTCTTCTCTCATCTGTACTTTTTCTTGCTCTTTTTCTTGCAACAGATTTTCAAATGAAGAATTGAGTATTTCTAATTCAGATACCCGTCCTTGCTCTTTCTGTAATTCTTTGGTCACATTTTCTTTTTCTGACCTCATATGGACGAGATCTAATTCCAAATCTCTCAGGTTTTGGGCCATCTCCTCTATTTTTGCTTTTAGGGTCCCTACCTCTGCTTTGGAATTCTCAGCCTCCAGAATCACACGCTCTTGGTCTTGCCCTGATGCCTCTAGTTCTCTTTCAAGGCTCTCCACTCTACTCTTAAGCAGGTCGGTGTGATGTGCACTTTCCTTCAGTTTTCCTAAGACCTGGAGCTGCTCCTTTTTATCGGCTTCGAGGCGGACTTTCAGCTTTTCAATGCTGTTTCTTAGCCAATGGATTTCTTGCATCGAGGAGTCCAGACTCTGTTCTTTGACCTTCTGGATTTCTTGGTCATTACACAAGACTGTGACTTCCTCATTTAGCTCTTTCAGTTGTGTTTGGAGCATCTCCATTGCAGCTGTGGATTCTTCTTTCACCTGTATTTTTTCTTTCTCCTTTTCTTCCAACAGACCTTTGCACGAAGAGAGTAATGCGTCTAATTCAGATAACTGACCCTGTTCTTCTTGTAGTTGTTTCATCAGATTTTCTTTCTCGAACCTTACCGTGACAAGGTCTACTTCCAAATCTTTCAGGCTTTTGGCCATCAATTCCATTTGTGCCTTTAGGGTCTCCACCTCTGCTTTGGAATTCTCAGCATCAAGAATCACCAGCTCTTGGTTTTCCTCTGACATCTGCAGTTCTCTTTCGAGGTTCTCGACTTTATCCTGAAGTGAGTCGGTCTTACGCTCGCTCGCTCTCAGTTTCTCCAGGACATGAAGCTGCTTCTTTTCATCAGCTTCAATGCGAACCCTCAGTTTTTCGATGCCTTTTCTTAGCTGGTGCACTTCCTCCTGCGTTGAGCTCAGCCTCACCGCAACCTCACCCTTCTCCATCAGCGCATTCTCCAAGGACTTGGCGACAGCCAGCTTTTCGTGTTCCAATTCATTCAGTCTGGTCTGCAGGCTTTCGGATTCCCTCGCAAGTGATTCTTTCTCTTCATTCAGTTGTTCGATTTGGATTTCCAGCTCACTTTTTACCAAAGATAGGGCCTGTGAGTCCTTTTCCAAACTCTGCAGCTGCTCCTGGAGACGAGCGTTCTCTACCAACAGTTCACTTACGTTGGAGGGCAACGTCTGAAGGACCTGTGTTTGATCCTTCACCTCAGCTCCAGCCACGTCAGGGGGCTGTAGACATTCACCTTGATGAGATTCAAGTTCTTGTATTTTCTGCTTCATCTTTTCAGACATCAGATCCAATTCTTTATTTTCTTTTGACAAAGTATCTAATTCTCCACGAAGCTGGTTTCTCTCACTGGTGACCACAGAGAGTTCTTCTTCAAGACGGGCTATAACTTTCTGCTTATTTTCACTGTCTTGTTCTAAATATAGCTTCTCTGTTTGAACTGTCTCTAAGGCAGCTTCCACAGAGAGGGCGTGATGCTCGATGCTACCTTTCTCAGATTCGATCCTCTTTAGCTCATTTTCCACATCAAGAAATCGCTCTCTCCAGTTGTTCACCTTGGCTACATTATCTTCAATAACTTCATGTGAAAATTTATCTGTGCCTACTTCTAAATTAGAACTGAGGACTTCCAAACTCTCTGCTCTCTGGTGTAACTCCTGGTTGTCACAAGAAAAGGATCCCAGTCTTTCACTTAAATTTGATTTTTCTTTCTTAAGTTCCTCAACTATTTTCTCTAATTCTATACATGCTTCCGTCTTGGTGGTTAGTTGTGCTTCCTGTAAATCGAGTTTTGAGTCTAACTCTTTTATTTCATTTAGCAAACTTTCAACTTTTTTGTCACGTTGCTCTACGACATGAAGTAACCTCAAATTCTCATTCGATGTCTCTCTAACCTGCAGCTGGAGATTCTGAATGGAGACCTGATTCTCCAGAAAATCCATCGGTACTAGAGCGTTAGGGTCAGAAAATGACAATTGAGAAATGTGTTCTGAACAGCCCGGGGTTTTGTCTTCTACTGGGGTCTCGTAACTGGTTTCTGTAGACTGTTCCCTAGACCATTCTCCTGTGAATTGGGCTGCACCTGTCTCGGCTATTTTCTCCATCTCTAGATTGAGGTCCTGCTGAACACCGTTCTCACACATCTTGTGAATGTCAAGCTTTGGTGTGCTCTCTTTAGTTTCCAAAGTACATTCTTCCGACTCTTTAATGTCACAGCTGTCATTTCCACCCCGGAGAGCCTGTAGCTGTAATATACAATGAGAATTCATTTTATTTTTCAGGAGGAATATACAATAAGGAGGCTTAATTATTATAGAAACTGGCGTCTAGCCTCTGCTACACACCTTTCTTCAAATGGCATATTTCCCATCCCATTCTCCTCTCTCCATCCAAATATCCAACGCAATTTAACATTTGGTAAGTTTAGCCACAGGCAAGGCACTGGGTAAGGTATTTATCATGAAGATAAGCCCTTCAGATCAGTTATTTGGTCTAAGTTGCAACATAATTAAATTTCATAATTTTTTTCTTGCTAGAAATATTCTTGGTAGCCTAAATATAAAATTTATTTTTGTGATTACCAGCGAGCTAACAAATTCCTCATAAAATGTTCAGCTTCCATCTTCAGCATTTACGACACCCTTCACTGAGAGGTTTCATGAACAGCTCTCCCCCATCCCAAGGACGTAACCACAGAGCCAGCACTCACTATCTATATTCTTGGATAAATCACACGTCTGGACTTCACCATCTTCTCATCTGTAAAATGGGGATCTGCTGCTAGGACCACTATGGTGGCCACCACACCACCTGCCCTCCCTACCCTACCGAGGGAATCAGGTGAGCCTTGTCAACCGTACAGCATTACTAGGCTAGCTGGTAGACTAGAAAGGACGAAGTTATGACTAAATGATTTCATATTCCAAAACGAAAGAGATGGCTCTTTAAATGACTGATAACAAATCATAGATTTGCATCAGAGAAAATTGTTAAGAAAATTATTCAGTAATGTGTAATAAACTCCTGCATTTAGTTTTATGACTTTAACTCTGTAACATTAAAACAGTCTGAAAAGGGTAAGAAAATATAAAATTCCTATCATATTGTCATCCATTAGCTCTAATTTAATATTTAAGTGTGGTTTATTACTCACAAAGAGTGAAAACACATACAAGTTCTGAAGATGACTTTCTGACTCTATAATATTAATTTTCTCCAGAAGACTTTTAAAAACAACTTTATTAATTTCCCATATATATGCTTAAGTGGAATCACTACAGAAATTTACATCTCCCCCCCCCACCACCACCGCCATTGCCCCACAATCAGGTTTACTCATTTTCCTAAAGTTGTGCTTTGTTTAAAGAACAAATACAAGAAGCTCTTGGGTGGCTCAGTCAGTTGAGCGTCTGGTCAGGTCACGATCTCACGGTGAGTTTGAGCCCCGCGTCAGGCTCTGTGCTGACAGCTCAGAACCTGAAGCCTGCTTCAGATTCTGTCTCTCTCTCTCTCTCTCTCTCTGTCTGCCCCTCCCTCACTCAGGCTCTGTCTGTCTCTGTCTCAAAAATTAGTAAACATTAAAAAATGTTTTTAAAAACAAAAACAAACTTTGGTATATTTTGTTTTTATACCCTGGAGCTCTAAAAATATTTTAAGTTCAATTTAGTGTAGATTTCAATTCCACAAACATTTACTGAGTGCCTACTGGGCATGTAGCTAAAGAAAGGGCAAGTAAATCCCATGTACTTACATCTTCTATGTCGGTGCAGAGCAAGGACCGAGAACTTAAGTCCAGACCTTGTAGCTGAAGCCGGGCGACTTCGAGCTCAAGTGACAGGTGTTCGGTCTGTTTCTTTTCTGCTGCCAACTTGGACTCCATCTCCACGGTCACACTTGTCAGCTTCTGTTGCCACTGTTCATTTTCTGACAAATACTGCTTCTTAAGACAGTCGAGCTCTTTCCTTTCAGAACTTAGTAACTGCTCGAGCTCTTCAATTTCCTTATTTTTCATAATCTCCTGACTTTCAATTTTGTCCTGTAGCTTTTTGAGGGATTGCAGGTACATCTGACAGAGGATCTCAAGTTCTTCGACACTCTTCACTGGGGTGGGCAGAATCTCTTTCTTGGTCAGATTCTCCTCCTCCAGACTGCAGCAAGATCCTTCTTCTACATTACACTGGTTGGCTGAAAGATTCCCGACCAAATTATTCAAAAGAGATGTTTCCCCTGTCTGGTCTAAAAGATCTTTGCAAAAAGAGGATTCTCCCAAACTTGTAAGACCAGGGCTATCAGTCATACGAGAGAAAGACAATGACAGAAAATGTCCTTCCTGGGGTCCTGGCATCTCTTCCTTTACCAAGTCACCTTGGAAGTTTCTCAGACTTGTGGACAAGACCGAATTTTCAGCCTTTAATGTGTCCACATAAGACTGTAGGTCTGATATCTTAGAGCTCATTTGACAGTGCTGATCGTGTAAAATTTTGTGTTCACTTTGTAAAGATGAGAGTTTCTCTTGTAATTCAGCAAAGTGCATTTGAACTTCTTTGTTTGAGAGCGTCAAGTGCTCATAGCAATTACTGTCATTCAAAGGATTTAAGGACGCACATTTCTGCTCATTTTGTTGTTCACCAAGTTCACCTTCTGCCGTTTCTTTCACTAACTCGCCTTGGAGAAGACCGTGTTCATCATTCAGTATTTTAACTTCATTTACTAGTTTCTCCACCTCTTCTGCCATTTTACTAGCTGCTGTAATACATTCTGATCTTGAGTCGTTCAGCTCAGATATTAGCTCAAGCTTTTCGACCTGCAGTGTTTCGCACATTTTCTCTAGCTCACTCAGCTTGCTCATTGCTGTTTGTAGAGAGCACTGCAGATGCGCATTGTCATTCTGACTTGAAAACTCATGAAGCCCAGAAACGTACTTTCCTTCTGTGTCTACGGCGCAGTCTTCGGGGCCACTAAGTTCTTGGGACTGAGTGTCTCGTTGCACGTTTCCCGTGTCTAATTCTACTCTAATTGTCTGTACGCATTCCTTCTCCTTCTCACTTTCCTGAAGTTTGAATTCCCTGCTTCTCATCTTAGCTCCTGACTGTACCAACTGTGCATTATAACAGTCTAGAGGGGGATGTTCAACTTGGAGATCCATCGGAAGCTGAACATGGCATTCATTTATGTCACTCTCTCCTTTCATAGAGTCGCTAATTGGTTCTGATTCTAGAACCTGATGCTCTTGTTTCATCTCCGTTAACATCAGCAGGTGCTCTTTCTCTTGTAATAAGGCATTAAGTTCCTTTTGCATCTTACTCTGTTCTTCCTTTAAGGTCATGATTTCTTGCTTTAAACCATCCGCCTCACTCTTGGAATTGTTTTGGATATCCGCAATCTCCGATCTCAGATCTTGCTGCACTGCCCCCAACTCTAGTATTAGATTCTGGTTTCTTTCTTCGGCTAACGCTAATTTTGTTACAAATGCTTGGTGTTCCCTTGCAAATGCTTCCTTTAGGTGCTCCAGTTCATGTTCTCTATTTTCACAAGCACTGGTGCATTCACTTAGCAAGCATTCTAACTCAGAGTTCTTTTCTTGAGCTGCTTTATATTTTTCACTAAGATCCTCAAGTGCACGTCCTGTTTCTTCACATCTTTGTAGTAAAATAAGTCTTTCTTGCTGGTACTGATTGGATAACTCTGAAATGCTTTTGTCTCTTTCGTCTATACAGTGTAAAAAACTCTCACTTTTTTGGAGTAAGTTAATCTTCTCTTGACTTAAGGTTGCATTAATTTCCTTGAGGGTCTCATTCTCTTGGGTCAGCTCTTCAATTTCTTTTCTGTTTAGAGAAATGGCAGCACTCATTTCCTTCTTCTCTGAGCTCAGGCTTTCAGACAAAAGCTGTAGCTCCTTTAGAGATTCTTGAAGTAAATGGTTGCTCTTTTTTAATTCTTGAATCTCTGCTTGCTCAGTTTCTAATTTTTCATTCAAAAGTTGGAACTCTCTTTCCTTGTTCTCCAGGGCAACTAAAGTTTCAGCAAATACGTTCTGATGAACAGAAGTGTCTTCTTGTAACTTACTAATGCGTTGACTTGTTTCAGCCACAAAACTTTGATGCATCTGCTCTGCTTTGATGAGATTGTCTTCTATTTCTCCTCTGATTTGCACCAACTCTTCACACTGCTTTTGCAGATCTGAGTTCATCTGCTTTTGAGACTCTAATGAAAACTCAAGAGAAATGACTCGATTTTGTAAGCTGGCTGAACTTTTGGGGCTATGGTCTGCTTCTAACTGGCATTTGCTCCTTCCTGAAGGTGTGCTTCTTTGTTCTCCGAGAATATTTGCAAAGGAATTATTCATTGCAGACTGCTGTTCAAAGGCCAAAAGACTTCCTTGGTGAGCTTCATTGGTCACCAGAGAAGCATCTTTGGATTTTAGCAGATCCCGGAAGCTCTCATATTCAGCACGCAAGTCCTGGTAACGCTGGTCTCTGTCTGTTACTTCACTCGACACTAACTGAAGTTTGTGCTCTAGATCTTCAACTTGCCTGGTAAGCTGAGATATTTTCAAGCACATGTTTTCTACTTCCTTCTTATGTTTCTGGTCTGAGAGCTCGGCTTTCTGTTGTAGTTCTACGTAAGCTTGTTTATGTGTCTCCACCTCCACAGTCTTGCTGTCTATCACATTGTGGAGGTTTCTGATCTCAACATTCAGATTTTCGCTTTCCATCTCCAGTGTTCTTACTTTCTCATTGTATTCGTGGCTTTTTATTTGTTGTGTCTTGAGACAAGTTTCCAAGTGATGAAGTTTACTCTGCAAGCTTCCCTTCTCTGACTCCAGCTGACTTAGAAGCTGTTCTTTTTCACTTTTCCAACGAGCAAACAGAGTTTCCTCTTCTTTCAATTCTTCATATTCTTTCTTTTTTAACTCCAAAGCAATCAGTAAAGCTTCAGACTCTTTCTCCATTTTGCTTAACTTATCATTCAGTTGTTCAATGTGATGCTCCCTTTTCTTCAAAAGGTCTTGAGAACAATCTCGTTGCTTTTCCAGATCAGCCAAGGCAAGCTTCAGTTTCTCTAAAGTCAAGGAATTCTCTTGCTGATTGATTTTTTCTTGAAGATCCCTTAACATGGTTTCCTGAGAGGCATTCTTAGCTATTAAAAAAAAAAAAAAAAAAAAAAAAAAGTTTAAGTTGTCATGTTTTTAATAAATATTCTACAAGAATTCCAAACTATTAAAAAAAAATCCAAACACGGGGTGCCTGGGTGCTCAGTTGGTTAAGTGTCCAACTCTTGATTTTGGCTCAGGTCATGACCTCACCGTTCATGAGACGGATCTCTGCATTGGAATCTGCACTAACAGCATGGAGCCTGACTGGGATTCTCTTTCTCTCTCAAAAATAAATAAATAAACTTAAAAAAAAATCCAAACAAACGAACAGCTTCTCAAGCCCTGTAAAAACTGGCATTATTGTTTGGAAAGTAGATCACCTGATAATTATCTGAGATTGTATAAAGACAGTGAGAAAATGGTCCTTATAAGGATGTAATACGTTTGTTCATCTTCCTTCTAAGCAGCTTAATAAAGTGTTGTTGCATAAAACAGCAAGGGGTTATTTTTTTAATTTAATTTTTTTTTTTAATTTACATCCAAATTAGTTAGCATATAGTGCAACAATGATTTCAGGAGTAGATGCTTAAGTGCCCCTTACCCATTTAGCCCATCCCCCCCCCCACAACCCCTCCAGTAACCTTGTTTGTTCTCCATATTTAACAGTCTCTTATGTTTTTGTCCCTCTCCCTGTTTTTATATTATTTTTGTTTCCCTTCCCTTATGTTCATCTGTTTTGTCTCTGAAAGTCCTCATATGAGTGAAGTCATATGATTTTTGTCTTTCTCTGACTAATTTCGCTTAGCTTAATTAACACCCTCCAGTTCCATCCACGTAGTTGCAAATGGCAAGATTTCATTCTTTTTGATTGCTCAATAATACTCCATTTGTGTGTGTGTGTGTGTGTACACACACACACCACATCTTCTTTATCCATTCATCCATCGATGGACATTTGGGCTCTTTCCATACTTTGGCTATTGTTGATAGTGCTGCTCTAAACATGGGAGTGCATGTGTCCCTTCGAAACAGCACACCTGTATCCCTTGGATAAACGCCTAGTAGTGCAATTGCTGGGTGGTAGGGTAGTTCTATTTTTAGTTTTTTGAGGAACCTCCAATACTGTTTTCCAGAGTGGCTGCACCAG
Organism: Lynx rufus; assembly: GCF_022079265.1. Classification (NCBI taxonomy): domain Eukaryota; kingdom Metazoa; phylum Chordata; class Mammalia; order Carnivora; family Felidae; genus Lynx; species Lynx rufus. The sequence goes on along the minus strand of NW_025814829.1, from coordinate 34,736,769 downwards.
CTTGCATTCCCAGGGGTTATTTTCTTAAGTACTTGAAACTTTTTTTCCTTTGTATGTGTTTATGTATATGTGTATTTTTTCCCTTCTGAAATGCTTATTGAAAGAAAGAAAGCTCTGAGAAGAGCAGCACTGAAATGTAAATAGCCTACTTCACTACAGAATAATTCTCATTTTCCAGAAAAGTGAATAACTATTCCACCATTTTAGCCAAAATCCATAGGCTTAGTACAAAAGAATAAATGATGCTATACGCCAGTACTTCTCAAGGCCTCTGCGTGAGTACTATTGAGAAACAATGTTACCCACATCCCAGGCCCTCACAGTTAAGTGTCTGTGATTGGGAGAGTCAAATGGAAGATTTTCCAGGCTCCACTGCCACCTTCTTTGCTGCCTAGTAACTCACATCTACCCATAGGCCCCTCCTAGTTGGAAACAATGGTAGTGGTTTCATTCAAAGCACTCATTGCAAAGCCTTCATGCCAAGTGATGGGAAGGCTTCACGTTCAAGTACACTGAGGGCGAGTAAATGTGAGAATCTCAACGGTAGATGATAAAGCTAGCATGTGTTATAAACTCAGTTGTTACACTAAAGGGAAAAAAATTCCTAGTTTTAACGTGTTTAATCTCAGTCTACCTGCTGAGAGTTGATGGCTCATGAAGACAGCACCACAAAGGCTCTCACTCCACTTCACTTGTGAGGCCCTCAAACAAGGATACTGGTGACCAACACTGAAAAATGCCCTCGCCCTTCCTTCTCTTACAGTTTTCTTTCAAGAAAGATGGAGATTGACATTTTTACCCACTGCTGTGGAATAACTGAAAGCTGTCTGAGGGAGATCAGAATTTAAAAGAGAAAACAGTCAAGGTGCCTGGGTGGCTCAGTCGGTTGGGCATTCAACTCTTGATGTCGTCTCAGGTCATGATCTCATGGTTCGTGACGAGGAGCCCTGTGTTGGGTTCTGCACTGACAATGCAGCACCTTCTTGGGGTTCTCTTCCTCCCTCCCTCCCTCCCTCTCTCAAAATAAGTAAACATTTTTTTCTATTTTTTTTTAATGTTTATTTATTTTTGAGAGAGAGAGAGAGAGAGAGAGCAAGAGAGAGAGCAGAGGAGGGGCAGACAGAGAGGGAGATACAGAATCCGAAACCGGCTCCAGGCTCTGAGTTGTCAACACTGAGCTCGATGTGGGGCTCGTACTCAACAAACCGTGAGATCATGACCTGAGCAAAAGTCAGACGCTCAACTGGCTGAGCCACCCAGGTGCCCCAAAATAAACATTTTAAATAAATAAATAAATAAATAAATAAATAAATAAACGGGAAAATAGTCATAGAGGAGCGTGACACATATTTCACAGGGGAGGTTGAAAGAAATCCTAGAGGTGCAAATACCTGGCTGAGAAAATTAATGTAAGTAAAAAGACCTACGTATGTACAAATAAATGTGAAATGGTGGATTCATGTGGTGTGTGCAGCATAATCCTGTGTCTATACAGAAAGTGAGGAAATAAAATCACTCAGTCAAGTAAGTCATCAAAAAACAATGGTCATTAAGAGCTGGGAAAACACGTATTGAATTTTTCCATCATCTGGGAAATGATATCGAGCGAGAAGATGAGCTGTCTGAATAAAACGAATAAATACACTCGAGACACAAAGAATAGCACTCTGGGGTGAGAGACAACACTGACAATTTACTTTTGTGTGGAGAATATTTACCTTTCTGGTTTCAAAGTACTGAGAAACCAGGCAATTTGGGACTCAATGTGTTCCAATAAAACAATGTCCAACTATCACTCTGAAACCAAAAGGTAGGAGAAAACTTTCTCCACATCAACCACAGACATCTTTCTGGGAGGATATACGGGAAAACTGAAAAACGTTTCTAAAGCCATCCATCCTCCCTCATGGGACATCAGCTTAGAAAAATAACTCCAGGGGCCCCTGGGTGGCTTAATCAATGAAGCATCTGGCTCTTGATTTCGGCTCAGGTCATGACCTCCTGGTTTGCGAAATCAAGCGCTGCATCAGGTTCTGTGCTGACAGTGCGGAGCCTGCTTGGGATTCTCTCTCTCCTCTCTCTGCCCCTCCCCCGGCTCACCCATGTGCTCACTCTCTCTCTCAAAATAAATAAACAAACGTTTTTAATGGAAATAGAACTCCAAACGCTAAGTGTACTTACCCCTCATTTCTTCTGCGAAGTTCTGGCTCTGACTCAAACTCTGTTTGGCCTTCCTTAGTTCTTCCTCCAGGTGGCAGGCTTCTCTGGCCCTTTGCTCAGACTGACTCTTAAGGAGGCTGTTTTCCTTCTTCGCTTCCTAAAGCACACATTTAATTGGTTACAATCAAAACCACTCAAGCTAGTTATGACTTCTGCCATATATGGGTCCCAAATGGGACCACTTGTGTACCTCGCTGGGGAGGAATCTCACTTTCCCTTTGTGCACCTAATGAAGTTAGACATTCTTACTTCAATCAGATGATTTTATGAATAGAACTCAAAAGCACAAAACCCAAAACTGACAATAATCTTTTTCCTTCAAAGAAATAGACCTCTTTGAACTTTCTGGATGTCCCCATGCTGGCTCAAGAGTGACCTCAAAAGGAGAATCCTACTTAGAAGATCCTCGAAGACACAAGCTCCAAGTTCCTATCACACCTGAATGATCCAATACCTCTTTGCAAAGATCTGATATGCTAACGAACCGAAAACTTCACATGACAAATTTCTTACTTTTCATTGGAAAACCATCTTAAGGCTCACCGTAACGAGGATGTCTTTATGAGTATTAAGTGTTTACCAAGAAAATCAGCAGTGTGCAAGATGCTGGAAAGGGTGTCGTCAAAGACACAAATATAAATAAGAGAAGAGTCTTTGGCCCTCAGGGTAGGTCTTCCCCTGGCAGTGGGGGAGGATTTGATACCAATCACTTAGTTCACACCAGGATCCGCTAAGTACTACAAAGAGGTGGAGTATGCTATGGCAAATCAGAGGGCAGGTACACGGAAGGAAGAATGAATTCTAGATGGGGGAATCTGGTTCTCTGGGTACCTGATTAGGTGAAGGAGCCATACAAAAAAGTAGCAGAGACTCATATGCGTGTCCATTCCATGGAGTTGGGCCTATTTTTGAATCTTTTTTTAAATATATATTTTTTTAACGTTTATTTATTTTTGAGACAGAGAGAGACAGAGCATGAACGGGGGAGGGTCAGAGAGAGAGGGAGACACAAAATCTGAAACAGGCTCCAGGCTCTGAGCTGTCAGCACAGAGCCCGACGCGGGGCTCAAACTCACGGACCGTGAGATCATGACCTGAACCGAAGTCGGATGCTTAACAGACTGAGCCACCCAGGCGCCCCCTATTTTTGAATCTTAAAAACAAGCATCATTTATTTATATGCCAAATAAAACCGCTACTGCTTATCAACCACGTAAGACTTGTGCGTCAACATAATAAATCCTCTGTTCATGTTCTTCAATCTGTTTTTCAACTGTCAGTGACTGCATCGCTGGTAAGTATCTCCACCTGTATTATATGCCACCCTCTGGACCGCAGGGAATCGGCATAGATTGTTAAAAACCGATGGAATCAAGTGCCTCACATCCTTAGGGGGAAAACCATTTCATAAGGCTACCTTTTTTTTTTAAAAAATTGCACTTCAAAAATACCCCTCTGAGAAGAAAGGGGAATTTTTGAATCTTAAAGAAACAATTAAGACCCATCTTCCAAAACCCAACAGCACTGTTAGAAAACAGATGGTCTTGGCAAGGCTGTGTTGGAAAGTTGCCTTCAATTATCAGCCTGGTTACTACCAGCAGATGGGTACCTAGGCAGCAAAGCCAAATGCAAGAAGAGGGAGAATCTGGCTAGTGGAGAGTACTTGAAAACTTGCTGGCAGCTGCTGTGTTCGTGCATATATGTTCATTTCATCTTCAGAACAAGACAGAGCCTGTTGTAGTTATGCTCCTCTGGCTCCCTTGCCCCAATCCTGCCTCCCTTCCATGAGTTAAATGGACGCTCTATCAAATTAAGAGATCAATCAGGGCTGATGGGAGGCTCCGACTGATCTCAAGACAGAGAGGCTAACACTTGCACCAGTCAGTGTTAAATTCTGTCAAGAGTGACCATGAAGGTGCACGGGTGTCAAGGACTTGAACGAGCATCGTTAAACTACAGAAATTATCATCGCTTGTTTGCTCTCCGGGCTCAGAATAATCACCACTCAAGTGAGATCACAGATGTGACAGGAAAACTACCTTAAAGCACTTTAACAAGGGTAATGGAGCATTATTATTAGCATTTCTTCCCCAAATTTGACAGCAGCTAGATCTGCAAGATCCATGCTAAGATTAGCTGAATCAGTTCAACGTAAAAGAGTAACTAGAGTTTTGGGGCGCCTGAGTGGCTCAGTCGGTTAGGCGTCTGACTCGGTTTTGGCTCAGGTCAGGTTCTCATGGTTTGTGAGTTTGAGCCCCACATCGGGCACTGCGTTGACAGCATGGAGCCTGCTTGACATTCTCTCTCTCTCCCTCTCTCACCCTGCCCCTCCCCCTCTCTGTCTCTCTCTCAAAAATAAACAAACTTTAAAAAATTAAAAAAAAAAAAAAAAAGAGTAACTAGAGTTTCGCCACCTGGGTTGACTTCGCATTTTTATTGGGCAACTTATGAAATATTTGCTTACCCTAAAAAAGTAATCAAGTCGACTGGCATCCGCACCTAGAGGTGGGGCAAGAAAGCTGCGAAGACGCTGTGTGCAAAGCTGGGGGCATCCCCAATAGAAGGAAGCAAGGTAAATAGAAGGAGAAAAGAGAAGGAAGGGGGCAACTGGATGTTCACGTATCTGTTGGTCTCTATCTATCTCTGTCCATAACTGGGGGCATTTAAATGAATAGTAAGCTCAATGGAAAGATTAACATGTCTTTCTCTCTTCTGGCATTAGCTCCGTAAATATTTGTTTCTAACAAAATGTTCAGCCAATCCTGGGACCCAGCAGGCTTATAATACTATGGCTATGACCAACCCAAGAATTTCAAAAGGCCCAAATTTGGAAAATGAACATCTGAAAATGGCTCTGTAGGCTGCCATCCATCAGCAATTAGTTTTCTGTGAGGCCACAGCCACTTAAGACTTGATTGGGTAGCTCATTATCAACAATGAGTTCGGCATACAAGGATGTATTCTCCTAGGCATCTCTTATGTCCTCAAATGATTTGCAAAATTGGGCACTAGTCTAGAAAAACACAACACAAATCCCTATAACCACAAGCCAGCATTAGAGCTTAGCAAGCAATTCCACCCAGATCAACTTCAGTTTTAGGAGCAGCAAGGGAAGCATCGTTTCCCAGGGCCAGACAAAACAAATTTCAGTTACTGTGTGGCATTTCATGATCCCATCCATGAATGGAGCTTAACATGTCCCCTGCTGCGGTGACGTCTATACCATGAACCGGGGAAGGATGCAGAGGATGTTCTTTGCCCTTCCCACCTCACCATTCTTGTCTGCCAGACCAAGCTCCTTCGAGAACCGATGTCATACAGATCCCCGTGCTCAGGAAGGTCCCTAGACAAGTGATCCCTCATCCTGGTTACCGAACGATGCTATTTTATTGCCTCACCCCAGTGCTAGCAGGCTGGCCTTGGGGTGTGGGATGAGGAGCTTACCCAAAGCCTCCTTTCACATTGACACTAGATCTGAATTTGGCCATTGATCGGGCCATTTAATCACATTTCTCTACTGATATCTTCTCATTGTGAGCAGCATGTCTGTTTACTAAATGTAGACAAGGAAAATTTCAGTACAACTGTCACATTATCTCAGCACCCAAAACCTCTAAGCATGCGAGGTGTGTTTGCACTTACTTAGAGTTCGATACCAAAAAAGCTACCAGAGTGCTAGAGGAACAGGACGGGCAATATGTTTAATGTGAGAAATCTCAAATGCACTGTCCCTTGCTCATCACTTTCTGTGCCTACAGGTGAGAGCAAACAGTGGGCACATCAGACGGTCACAGCCGTTGACCATCTAAGCACTTTCCATCCAAAATTCAATCATTAATACAGCTTGGAAAAGGAAAGGGTATTATTTAGTCCTCCCTACATGCAGATGAGCAAAGTCAGACTCAGAAAGGCTAGGTCGCTGTCCTAAGGTCACAGAGCAGGGAAGTGGCAGAAAACGATGCAGTCCCAGATCTTCCTGACTCTAAAGCTATCGTTCTGCTACTAAGTTATAGTGCCACTCTTACTGGGTAAGTCACTTTTCTAATGCCAATCCCAAAGCAAAGTGCAAGAGATAGCTAAACCCTTTGCATTCTTGATATCATCCTGAAAAGAAGACACATACCCACAAACATAAATTAAGGCAAATACGACATGCATCCCCTAGCCCTGTGCTAGGCACTTGCACCGGACAACCAAAATCGAGGAAATCTAGGTGCAACGTGAAATGCATTTAACCGCACAGGCCAGAGTGCACGATGGACAGCTCTACAGCTGTAGGGGTCTCCACGTGTCTTCTGAAACACCTGCAAGACAGTGTCCAGCCCTCCACCGCGCCTTGGCCAAGAGAACAGTGTTTGGACCCTCTTAACCAGACGATTGCTTTTACAAAATGTTTCCACCAGGCAGCCAGTGGAGTCACGGGAGAGTTTCTGGCTGGAAGGAAAGCTCACAGGGGGAAGGGTTCGGTGCCAGTCTGCCTGTGGAAATGTTAGCAGAAGCATCTGTTGGTTGGTCCCCACTGGCCAAAAGGCAAACATTTGTTTTGCTGAAACAAACACTTCCATTTGAAATCGTTCTCTGATGAAAGCATCATCTGACATCAAGTTTTCTTCCACTTGGGCTGCTGGAGCCGGGGCCTCCTGTCCCCAACAGCATTACCCCTCTGAGGCCGCCTGCTTTAACAATCACCTCTCTGCTACTGACAGATGTTCTGATTTCACAACCATGATACACTGTTCCAAGCTGTGGGGATGAATACATTTAGAGTTTCCTCATCTGCATAAATAAATATCCTTTATGCAGAATTCTTTCTGAAAAAGGGGCTCCTGGGTGGCTCGGTCGGTCAAGCGTTTGTTCGACTTCAGCTTGGGTCACGATCTCGCCGTTCCCGAGTTCGAGCCCTGTGTCAGGCTCTTTGCTGACAGCTCAGAGCCTGGAGCCTGTTTCAGATTCTATGTCTCCCTCTCGCTCTGCCCCTCCCCTACTCTCTCTCTCTCTCTGTCAAAAGTAAACATCAAAAATATTAATAAAAAAACTCTTTCTAAAAAAGAAATCTTTAGTCTAAAAAGTGATCGCAAAAGATTTAAAGAAGTGGGAAAAATGCTTTCCTGTGACATTATTTGATAGAAAAGAAACTTCTACTGTTCTGCTATGCTTCTTTGTGCTGATTTATGGCTCTATTCAAGTTGTTTCCATCTATTAACTGCCCCTAAATGGTTCTCAAATGAACCCTTTAAGATAAACTCCAGACCACCAAATAGAAAAGCCAAATTAAAGTCAGTACGAGTAAAATCCCACATCATCAGCGTGCTCTCCTCGTATCCACACCACTGGAGAAACTTCATCCACCATTTTGTGTAACAAGAATGAATTTCCCAAGAAAGACACTGACAGTCTTGCACATGCCCAACGTGACTCTGGAAGTTGGGGCAACAACTGATGATTACCTGTTTTTGCAAGAATTTTAAATCTAGAAATCCCTCATCTGTCGTTGCTTTTGTTTAAACCTAGGACTTTCCACAAAGTTTTTAAGAGGCTCAAAAGCCAACCCTTGGAAAGGGGATCTACATGATCCATCCCATCACCAGTTTTGTTTCTTTCCACTTAGAAAAGCTGATAAATACTCATCTACGCCTCACTTACTTCACTGCTTCTCCTCAGCTCATTTTCCTGCATCTGACTCGCCTGCAATGCCTGTTCGGTTCTGCAGAACTTTTGCTTGAACTCTTCCAAATTTTTTTCTAGCTGGTGCTTTACTGATGTGACCTGTAAAAAGCAGACAAGGTAAGGTTTAATTTTTATGTGCTTTACTTTTTAAATATATTATTTCTTCTTCTTTTTTTAACATTTATTTATTTTTGAGAGAGAGAGAGCGAGCGAGCGCACGTGCAAGCAGGAGAGGGGCAGAAGGAGGGGGACAGGGGATCTAAAGTGGAGCGAGCCCAATGTGGGGCTTGAACTCGTGAAACTTGAGATCATGACCTTGGCCAAAGCTGGACACTTATCCAACTGAGCCGCCCAGGGGCCCCTAAATTATTTCTTCTTAAGTAAAATGGTCATGGGACATGAGAACTGATGCCATCGATTTTGGGTGAGAAACAATATATGTCACAGCTAAATACAGCATTAGAAGTTTAACTTAAAATACCATCAGAGCACTGTGGGTGACAGCATAGAGGAGATCAAAAAGGGCTGGGTTTGGAGAGAAAGCAAAAGAGAAAAAAAAATTTAACTACAAAAAAAAAAAAAAGAAAGAACAATGAAATAGTAATAATAAACAACCAAAAAAAGAAAAGTTGAGATAAGAAACAGACCAGAAGTGGGTGCCTGGGTGGCTCAGTCAGTTAAGCATCAGACCCTTGATTTCGGCTCAGGTCATAATCTAACCGTTTGTGAGTTTGAGCCCCACATCAGGGTCTGAGCTGTTAGTGCAGAGTCTGCTTAGGATTCTTTTTCTCCCTCTCTCTGTGCCCCTCCCCAGCTTGTTTGTTCTATCTCTCTCTCTCTCTCAAAATAAATAAAAACTTAAAAAAAAAAAAAAAGAAAGGAAAAGAAACAGACTGGGAGAATGTATTTGCTATGAAATAGACTGGGAATAAGTATTTGCTATATAACAGATTTAAGATTCTATATCCAGGGGTGCCTCGGTGGCTTAGTCGGTTGAGCATCCAACTTTAACTCAGGTCATGGTATCACAGTTCATGAGTTTGAGCCCCTTGTCAGGCTCTCTGCTGTCAGCACAGAGCCTGCTTCAGATACTGTCTCCCTCTCTGTCTGCTCCTCCCCCACACTTTCTCTCTCAAAAATAAAAAATAAATAAACATTAAAAAAATGCATTTCCATAATACAACAAATAGAGCACATCTTTGGTTCCATTTAGAAAAAGGTAAACCAATTTTTTAAAGGAGTGAATAATAGAAGTAGACAGTTTTATGCAAAAAAATACAAACATATATCAACTTCTGAAAGAAACATCCTCAGCAGTAATCAAGGAAGAATGAATCGAAACAACGATTAAGATGACTTTTTCACTTCTTAGTTGACAATATTTTTAAAAACAGGACTATCTCCAAGGATGAGAAAAAATAGGACCTCTCACACTGGGTGAGAAGGTAAATTACAATTTCTTGGAGAGCAATTTGTCAGAATCGATTACAAGGGAGAATACATCTGTCCTTGAGACCACCAATTTCACACGTGGAAAGGTGTCCTACAGAAACATGCATGTTACCCAGTAATGCCATTCCCAGGGCTACAACGAACAAGATAACGTTGACAACCTCAACATCCACCTGTAGAATAATTAAACTAGAAAACATCCAATAAAAGCAAGGCTCAGACACTACCAACAGAATGTTGCATTTGAAACAAAAATAAAACTGGTCCTTTCTTATAGACTCATAGACCTCTTCAAAAAACAAAACAAAACAAAAAAACCCAAAAAAGAAAAAAATAATAAAAAATAAAAAGCCTAGCATGGAGCCCAATGTGGGGCTTGAACTCATATGACTCTGAGATCAAGACCTGAGCTGAGATCAAGAGTCGGACACTTAACTGACTGAGCCACCCAGGTGCTCCAAAAGGACTTTTTTTTAAAGGGTCTTGAAGGAAACCCTTTAATAGTTATCCTGGGAAAGGAGGATTTTTATTTTCTACCAACCTTGGATAGCTGGATAGAGAGAGGATTATGAGCACATCAGAGAACCCCTAATTAGTACTTAACACATGACAGTGATGGTTACCTCTCCCCATTCCAGCTGCTTCCCCGTCTCTGGCTCCTCTACGAAGAGAGGGCAACTCGTCCCACTTGGTTATATCCTGAACTTGAGAGTTAACCTGTATTTCCCATAAAATGAGACTCTACTTGAATGGTAAAGCCTTAATTTTAAAAATAAACAAAGAAGCAAGCACTAAGAAAGTAAAGAGATGAATCTCTGACATATTCACAGTAAACTCCACAATGTGTCACGCTGTCAAGCTATATGGGTCAAGTGAAGAAAAGAGCGAAGGACTATAATCCACCTGTTGTGCTGTTTTCAAGCTATGGGATTCGGTGCTTGTGTTTATAGGTAGAGCAGGGAACTAAACAGGCGAAAGCCTGTCCTCATGGAAAGATTTGAGTGATAGAAGGAACACAGCATAAAAAGAAACAAAGAGGGGTTCTTGGGTGGCTCAGTCAGTTAAACGTCCAACTCCGGCTCAGGTCATGATCTCGCGGTTTGTGAGTTCGAGCCCCATGCCAGGCTCTGTGCCAACAGCTCAGAGCCTGGAGCCTGCTTCGGATTCTGTGTCTCCTTCTCTCTCTGCCCCTCCCCCACTTGCACTCTGTCTCTCTGTCTCCCTCTAATAAACAATCATTAAAAAAAAAAAAACAAATGAAATAGCTGTATTATACAACAGATGATATGCCCTATGGAGAAAACTTAAGCAAGGTAAAGGAAATAAAGTATTTGAGGATAGGGATCTATGTAGTGACCAGGGTAGATGTCATGGATTAAACGACATGAGAGCAGAAAGCTCAAGCCAGTGAAGGTGCCCTACAGATCCATCTGGACACAGCACCTCCCTGAAGATGCTGAGTGTGTTCTACCAATAGCAAGGAGGCCAATAAGCGAGGTGCTGGAAGGGCCACCAGGGTCCTGCAGACCCTTGGAAGGATGAGCTCCTACTATAAGAGAGGTGGGAAGTAGCTATAGCTGTGAGTAGGGGAGTCCCATAACCTGACTACACTTTAAAACACTCACTGCTGGGGTGCCCGGGGCGGGGGGGGGGGGCGCAGTTGGTTAAATATCCGACTCTTGATCTCAGCTCAGGTCAGGATCTCCCAGTTCATGAGATCAAGCCCCGCACTGGGCTCTGTACTGACAGTGAGGAGCCTGCTTGGGATTCTCTCTCTCTCTCTCTCTCTCTGCTCCTCCTCTCAATCTCCCCCCCCCCACCCCCCGCAATAAACAAATAAGTCAATGGATTATAGTTTTCAGCGCTTTGACTATTTGCAGGACGTGAATTACTCCGGGCGGCTCCCACCTGGTGATATGACCCCAATACACAGGAATATCACACCCCTCCCCAGACCTTCAGATCTGAGATCCTCACTCACTCCCCTCCTTCTGTAAATGAGGAAGCGCAGACCCAGAAGGATTCAGTTTGCTCTCTTCTTTGATAAGGAAGGCAGCTTTTCTTTGGAAGCATCAGAATGTCAGCCGTGAGACAGAAAACGCACCAATAAGGAAAAGGGGGAACAAGTGAGGAGAGAGGTAAGCCAGCTGCTTACTTTATCCAGGTCAGCCTGCAGGATATTGTGAGTGTTCTTGGCCTGCTGTAACTCCTGTGTGAGTCTGGCTTTCATCTGCGTGCACTCCTGGTCCAGCGCTTGGCAGGTGCGCTGTTGACGGCCGAGCTCCTGAAACACCAAAGACACGCGACGTGCATCAGTTGGACGGATGCCGGTTAACGAGGAGACTCCGGGGTGAGCCGCCAACCTCCTGCAGGCCATGCCACGCTGAAAGAGCAGCGCACAACAGGGACCCAGGCTGACCACTCACCTCATGATAAACATAACCCATCGAGTGTGGGTCCCGGTGTTGGGACGCAGGCCTCGGGGTGGGGGGGAAAGGGGAAGAAGTCCGCCAGCTGACCGCGTGGAAGCTAGCCGGCTTCCGTCCCATCCCCAATCTTACGTTCCTCATCTCTGTTTCCACAAGCCCAGGGGGCAAAAGGGAGGAGAGCTGAGCTGTCACAGTCACACCTCAGCTAGGAAATCTAAGGCGCTCAAAACTGGGGCTTAAGATCTCAAACACCACAGCATCACTTGCAATTGAGAACGACAGCAAGGAAATGCCACCAGTGAACTCTGATAACCGCATCATGATACCAGATTACCATTTCCAGGCTCTTACTCTTCCAGGCTCTTACTGAAAGGTTAGAGAGCCTCAGTCCATACGATACGCTCCGCCAGGCCAACTCACTTGCCCCTGGCAGTAATACTTCTGGAATTTCTTTCCCCAGTACATCAGCTACCTTTCGAATATATTTGCCAACCCACGGGCTTTAGAAACAGGTGGAGAATAGGATACAACTCCCTTCACAACTGAGGGTGTTTGAAAGACGAGAGATGATCCTTTCCTACTTGGTATTAAATCGCAAACAAATCAGAGGACACGGATGAAAAGGAACATGCTGGTTAGCGAGTCCCTTCTCCCATCGAAAACCGAAAGATGGAAGTGTGAAAGAAAACAGGGGAATCTTTTCCTCACAAAGCCATTCCTCTCTCACGGAACACCCCAAGTGACGACAAACAGCTCCTCTTTTCAGATGATGAAACTGTGAAATGCCCAACAAGAGCCTTTCGGGCAAACTCCCCGTGAATCCATTTACCTTACTTACCTCTTGAAACTCCTTTTCTTTCTCCTTGATTTTCTGTTCCAGAGAACACCTGGCACTGTCTGCATTTTGTCGCTGACAGCTCAAATCTTCAGACAATCTCCTCAGTTTTTGTTCCAACGCAGCACACTAACAACAAATAAAAATGGTCACTACACAAGGATCCGAGGCAAGAAGCAAATATTTGGAATTTTAGAAAAGTGAGTCCTGAGATCTGGTTCAAGTTCATCTTTGTGTTTTGAGATTTTGTGTCATAAAAAGTTGGGATTAAAATGATCAGCAAAGGGGTGCCTGGGTGGCTCGGTTCGTAAAGCGTCCGACTGCTGCTCAGGTCACGATCTCGTGGTTCACAGGTTCAAGTCCCATGTCAGGCTCTGTGCTGACAGCTCGGAGCCTGGAGCCTGCTTCAGATTCCGTGTCTCCCTCTCTCTCTGCCCCACCCCCACTTACACTCTGTCTTTCTTTGTCTCTCAAAAATGAATAAACGTTAAAAAAATAATTTAAAAAATAATGAAATGATCAGCAATTACGAAAACCACTATATTTATGTTAGCACACATAATGCTTGTATTTGGGAAATATTAGAGTGGATGTAAAGTATTAGACCATTTAAATAAATACTCCATAATTTGAACTATGAAAGAAGAAATATGTGTGTCTGAATAAAGATTCATCTAACATTGTTGCATGGAAATGAGAGGTTCAAATGCAATGATGTTGACCTGTGTCTTTTAGAAGCTGTAAAATAATCAGAGGGTACCCATCACCTTCATATGACAGTCTGTTTCAAGCATAATAAGATTTTGCGGGAAACTTTAAATATTAAAATACTTCTTTCCACAATGCTCTCACTGTGCCATTTTAAATTCTGAAGGTTCACAGCACTCCAGAGAATATCACAACTGTTTTTAACCAAGCTGCCATAAATAACACAAAGAACAGTCTTTTTGCCTTTGTACATAGCCAATTTAGGATGGCTAAATCAAAACTTAGGATGCCCTTCTAAAATTAAACTGGAATAAAATGGTCTTAAATCATCAAGTTTTGTTCCTCTGAATCTTCCCCATGGTGTTCAAATCCCTAAAATGCCCTACAAAACAACTCCAAATTTCCAGGGAAGAATAAGAACACTTCATATGGGTGGGGGAGAACTCCCTGGTCTAAAAGAAATGTGCCAGTATTTGGCAAATATCTCTTCTAAAGTATTTTTCTGAGACTCATTAGAGTCTCATCCAGAACTATTGGAAATATATGGGGCGCCTGGGTGACTCAGTCACTTAAGCGTCCGACTTCGGCTCAGGTCACGATCTCCCGAATCGTGGGTTCAAGCCCCACATCAGACTCTGTGCTGACAGCTCAGAGCCTGGAGCCTGCTTTGGATTCTGTGTCTCCCTCTCACTGTCACCCTCCCCTCCTCTCTCAGAAATTAAAAAAAAAAAAAAAAAAAAAAAAAGAACTATTAGAAATATTAGAAATTTAACAGAGAAATTGGAGGAAAAGAAAGCATGACATAATACTTTGCCAGAAGACCAGTCAGACACCAATTATTAACTAACCAAAGATGAAAGGACCAAAGCTGGTCATTAATGACTAAATGATTTTGCAACTATCAGAACTTAAAATTTTTTTTTTTAATGTTTATTTTTGAGAGAGAGAGCACATAGGGGAGGGGCAGAGAGAGAGGGTGACCCAGAATCTGAAGCAGGCTCCAGGCTCTGAGCTGTCAGCACAGAGCCCGGATGTGGGGCTTGAACTCACGAACCTGTGAGATCATGACCTGAGCCGAAGTCAGTGCTTAACCGGCTGAGCCACCCAGGCGCCCCGCAACTATCAGAACTTTAAATATACCAAATTCAAAAGAAAAATACTGAGCCAGTGGTACAAATTAATCCACTGCCTTAGACATTAAGACACCTTTGTCACTATCTTTACTGTTCTTGCATCTTTAAATCCCCAAGGAAGATTATAGAAAGTATTTATAAAAATAATAAATATGGGGGTGCCTGGGTGGCTTAGTCAGTAAAGCATCTGAGCCTTAATTTCAGCTAAGGTCATGATCTCACAGTTCATGGGTTTGAGCCCTGCATTGGGCCACACAGCTGGCAGCGCGAAGCCTGCTTGGCATTCTCTCTCTTTCTGCCCTTCCCTGGCTCAAACTATCTCTGTCTCTCTCAAAACAAATAAACTTAAAAAAAAAAAAATGATGATGATGATGATGATGATAATAAATATGAATCCAACAAATATTTATTGAGAGCCTACTATATGTCAAGCACCCTGCTAGGCACTGGGGATGCAGCAGGAAACAACTCCGATAAAAATCATTGCCCAAACGATGGTCCCAATGTTGGTGGTTGACAGTGGCTAGGGAAAAAAACCCATGCAAGACAGAGATGAATGAACCCTTGGTGCCCTCTGCTGGCCCTCCTTCAAACTGCAACACATCCCACTACCCTCTCAGAATCAACAACTCTTACTACAGGAGTAGGTTAAAAAAGAGCGTTTAGAAGATACTTAGATCTTATTTAAAATTTTCTAATGACATTCCGATATTGATGACGCATAATCCACGTAATAGTAGCTGACCACTAGGTGTCACGAATGTTCCGTAATATTCAAAAATCGTGCCCAAGGTTGAAATCCTTGAAAATATGCAGTGTGTGACCCCGGGCACTCATTTAAGACCCCGGGGCCTCAGCTTTCATCTGTGAAATGTGAGTGCTGAACTCCAGGTTTGTTGCCAGCCTCAATATTTCTACTTGAGCTCAAACTTTGTATCCCACACAGATTGCAAATACTTGGAAAAGAAGTGTACTAGACACAGCATAGGTTCAAAGAACATGGTATTGATTTTGATTGAATTAGCTCCATTTTACTTACTGGGTAGTTCTAATGGTAGACCAGGGAAGAGCAAAAACCAAGCATAATTTGACTAGCAACACATTTGACTAGGTTATACAATGCTAATAGGCAAGAGGGAGAAAGGTACACTGAATTTTCAGCTAGGTGGATTTGTAGCTCACTGGGAAAAAAGGAAGCCAGAAAGCATTGAATGAATGGGTCTTAAGAGCCTGGAGGAAATTTTCTAATAGAAAGCCAGAGATAAGTTCTGAGCACTGTCCTAGTCAAAAGTTTTAATTCATGATCTGGTAAGAAGAAACCCTGCCAAATATGTTAGATAGAACAAAGATTCAGTGATCCTGTCATACCAAAACCAGTAAGACAAAGTATAATAGAGTAGGTATAATTCTGATATATAGGAAAGCCTGAGTTGGCAGACAGGCAACTGAAAAGAAGCTTAACTGACAAGGAACTCCATGTAATAATAATATGTTATTATAAACTCACCATGTGGCATGCACTAGGCTAAGCCTTTATAAAAATTATCTCATTCATTTTTTTAAAATTTTTTTATGTTTATTTATTTTTGAGAGAGAGAGAGGAAGAGAGAGAGAGAGAGTGAGCACGAGCAGGAGAGGGGCAGAGAGAGAGGGAGACACAGAATCTGAAGTAGGCTCCAGGCTCCAAGCTGTCAGCACAGAGCCCGACACAGGGCCTGAACCCACGAACTGGGAGATCATGATCTGAGCCTAAGTCGGAGGCTTAACTGACTGAACCACCCAGGCTCCCCTAAAAATTATCTCATTCTTTACAACAATCCTATGACACAGGTATTATTAACACCATTTTATTGATTAGACAGCGGAGGCTCAGAACTCAAAAGCAAAACAACTGGGATGTGGCAGAGTCAGGGCTCAAATCCAAGTCTTTGAGACAAAGACTATAAACTCAGATTGCACAAAGTGAATAAATATATGGGTCAAGGTAGGTCATGATCCCATTGACCCTCCACCGCATCCTCACGCACTGAATCAATATTTATCAACAGTATCTCTGCAAAGCACTGCACTAGGAGAATGTCTAAAAATGAACCTGGACTACCACTTCCAGTAAGAATAGAGATACATTTCCCTATTCCTCCCGTTGAGAACAATTCAAAACCCTGGACAAATGAAAGAAAGCTCTAAGAGGAGAGAAGATTGTGCAACTAGGGACTTTAGGACCCAAGGGAAAAACATGATGGTGCTGAAAGAAAAGAACTGTCAACCCAGAATCCGTATATCCTGAAGAAATAACTTCCAGGATGCAGTAACAAAAAGAAAAACTAGAATGTGTGGCCTAAATGCACGGTTAAAAGAAGTTCTCTAAACAAAAAGGAAATGATGAAAGAAGGAAACTTGAAAGGAATTGGGTAAGAAGGAAAAACAAGGTAAGCAACAACATTGGTATAAATAATAGGCTTTCTTTCTCTTCTCCAGTTTTCTAAGTTATGTTTGACAGTTAAAGCAAAAAATATAGCACTGTCTGATGTGGTTCTATAGTAGGTAAACACTTAGGAAAATTGTGTTATAAATGCGCAAAGGTAAAAGGATAAAAAGCAGTAAATTTTCTGTAATCCATTAGAGCTGCTTAAATGACAACACCAATAGGCTGATAAATTGTGTGTATATATAATGTAATATCTGGAACAGTCACTATAGCTCTACAAAGAAATACATCCAAAAGTATTAGAAATTATACAATATGTTCAAGTAACCCACAGGAAGACAGGCAAAAAGGAAACAACAAAATGAAAAAGGAATAGAAAACAAAAAATAAGATATCAGTTTTAAGCCATGATACATCAATGGTTATATTAAATGTAAATGGTTTAAATATGCTAATTAAAACACAGATGTGGGAAGAGTGGATTTAAACAAATATACCCAACTATACGCTGTCTTTGCAAAACTCACCTCAAATATAATAATAAAAAGATAGGCTGAAAGTAAAAAGAAATACATCATGCAAACATTAAAGGAAAGGTAGAGTGCTACGTTAATATCAGAAAGAGTAGACTTCAGAATAAAGAAAATTACCAGAGACAATGAGGGCTATTCTATACTGGTAAGGGTCAGTCCACAAAGACATAGCAATCCTAAATGTGCATGCGCCAAACAACAGAGCTATAAGATATGTGAAGCAAAAACTGATAGAACTGACAGGAGAAATAGATAAATCAACAATTACGGAAGACTTTCACCATCCTTCTTTCAACAATTGATAGACAGGAAACCAACAAAAATATGGAAGAATTCAACAACACCATCAACCAACAGATGATTTGGGGCTAAGGATAATTTTAGAACACTCCACCCAACAACAGAATATATATATTTTTCCCCCAACTGCATGAAACATACACCAAAATAGACCACTGTCTTAGGCCATAAAACAAGCCTCAACAAACTTAGAACTGAAATCATAGAGTATCTTCTCTGAACACAATGGAATCAAATTAGAAATCAATAACAAAAAGAAAAAAAATCTCTAACCACTTGGAAACTGAACAAGGTATTTCTAAGTAATCCATGAAGCAAAGAGGAAGTGTCAAGGAAAATGTTTTAAAAATACGCTGAATTGTGGGGCGCCTGGGTGGCTCAGTCAGTTAAGCGTCTGACTTCAGCTCAGGTCAGGATCTCACGGTTCATGGGTTTGAGCTCCACATTGGGCTCTGTGCTGACAGCTCGGAGCTGGAGCCTTCTTCGGATTCTGTGTCTCCCTCTCTCTCTGCCCCTCCCCCCTCAAAAAATAAACATAAAAACACCTTTAAAAAACTTTTAAAAATACAAAATAAAAATACGTTGTAATTAAATACAAATTAAAATACAATACCTCAAAATTTGTAGGACACAGTTGAGGTAGTATGGAGGGAAATTTATAGCATTAAATGCCTGCACTGGAAAAGAAAAGCCTCAAATCAATAATCTAAGCTCATTATTTCAACAACCTAGAAAAATAAAAGCAAAATAAACCTAAAGCAAGCAGAGGGAAATACCAGAGTAAAAATGAATACAGTTGAAAAAAGAAAAATAATAGAGAAAATAAATGAACCAAAGAGCTGATTCTTTGGAAAGATCAATAAAAGATCAACAAATTGACAAATTTTATTGTTGTTACTGACAGAATTGACATATCTCTAGCAAAACTGACAAAGAGAAAACAAGAGAAGACATCACTATCAGAAACAGAGAACATCAGGGGTGCCTGGGTGGCTCAGTTGGTTGAGCGTCCGACTTTGCTCAGGTTGCGATCTCACACTCGTGTGTTTGAGCCCCGTAGCAGGCTCTGCGCTGATGGCTCAGAGCCTGGAGCCTACTTCAGATTCTGTCTCCCTCTCTGTCCCCACCCCCCACTTGCATTCTGTGTGTGTGTCTCTCTCTCTCAAAATAAATAAACATAATAATGATAAAAAAAATTAAGAACAAAAAAAGAATCAGAGAATATTACCTGACCTACCAACATCAAAAGGATAAGAAAATATTACAAATAACTACATTTATAAGTTTAAAAATTTGGATAAAATGGACCATTTCCTCTAAAAACACAAACTACCCCAACTCATCAAATATGAAATAAATAATTTTAATAGCTATATAACTATTTTTAAAATTAAATTTGTAATTTTAAAACTCCTCCCCAAAAATCTCCAGGCCCAGATGGTTTCATGGAGAATTCTACCAAACATATAAAGAAAGAAATAACACCAATTCTTTCTTTTTTTTGCAAGTCATGGATATCTTAAGAGAGAGAAATAACACCGATTCTACATAATCTCTTCCAAAAAATAGGAGGGAACACTTCCCAGTTCATTTTATGAAGCTAGTATGATCTCTGATACAAATACCAGAGAAAGACAGAACAAAAATAGAAAACAGCTGACCAATATCCCTCATGAATATAAATACTAAAATTCTCACAAATTATTAGCAAGTAAAATCCAGAAATGTATAAAAAGAATTATACACCATGGCTATGTAGGGTTTATTCCAAGGATACAAGGTTCGTTCAAATATTTGAAAAGTGATCAATGTAACTCGCCTTATTAACAAGCTATTATTCTATACGAGTACATGTGAATCTATAATTACCTTTAAATAATTTTGAAAGAAAGAAATAAAAGAAAAGAAAGAGAAAAGAAAAGAAAAGAAAAGAAAAAGAAAAGGCGAATGAACCTGCCTTCAGGAGACCAACAGAAGATGTAAGTCTACCTACAACAGAGGTTCTTACCTACTGCCTTAGAAATATCTAGAGAGTTTATTAAAAGTAAATTCTTTGGGCCCACATCAGACATGGGTCTAACAGGATTAATTAATTCTGCAAGTTTCTCTGTCATTCTGACAATTAGCCAAGTGTGGGAACCCAAAGGGCTAGGACACAGGTAATGACAATAAAAGGGTGTTAAAGGGGATGCCAGGAGAAAAGATCTCACTGCATTAAAAGATGAAGGAAGTTGCATACGGGCTGAGGAACATGTCAAGAGTATTCCAAGAGGAGAGTGTGCCAGGCAGAAAGGCAAATGTGAGCAAAACGCTGGACCCAGATAAAGACTGGATTCAGGAAGCGCCAAATAATCAGTTGGTCCTAGAAGAGAATTCATTTTTCTCTACACTTGTCACCATTCACCATATTATCTATGTGACTCTATATTTATGTTACATCCAGCATTAGGATGAAGCTTCCCAAACGCAGTGCTTTCTGTCTATTTTCTCAATGCTTCATCCCCAGGTCCAGAACAGTGTCTGACGTACAACAAGCAGTCAACAACAAATCAAATGAATCCGTGAATGAACGAATTTAAAAAATAAATAAATAAATAAATAAATAAATAAATAAATAAATAAAAAAAACACTATTGATAGATTGGGGACAAAGCAACAACCACAACAACAAAACACCCTCAAACACGCTAAGAAAGTTGGCCTTAAGTGGAACCTTGAGATTCAATTGCAGGAGTATGTATGTTGGATCCAAAAGTAGATCAATTAGGGGCACCGAGGTGGCTCAGTCGGTTAAGCATCTGGCTCTTGATTTCGGCTCAGGTCATGATCTCAAGGTTGGACTCCGCACGGTGATGGTGCAGAGCCTACTTGGGATTCTCTCTCTCCCTCTCTTTCTCTGCCCCTCCCCTACTCACGTTTTCTCTCTCTCTCTCTCTCTCTCTCTCTCAAAATAAACAAACATTAAAAAAAAATTTTATCAATTAAATTCTTTTTTTTTTAATTTTTTAAAAAAGTTTATTTATTTTGAGAGAAAGAGTAAGAGAGCAAGCAGAGAAGGGGCAGAGAGAGAGGGAGAGAGAGAATCCTAAGCAGGCTCCACACTGTCAGCACAGAGCCCAATGTGGTACTTGAACTCACGAACTAGAAGATCATGACCTGAGTTGAAACCAAGAGTTGGATGCTAACTGACTGAGCCACCCAGGTGGGCGCCCCAGATCAATTAAATTCTATCGTACCTCCTAAACCTCTTTAAAGCTCCATTACTTAGTTGCCTCTTGTATGTGTCAGGTGCTGTATATACATAACCTTTATTCTCCTGCACCCTCTGAGATGGAAAAGAAGTCAGCAACTAGCCCAAGCCACTTTGCTGGGAAATTGTGCATCTAGATTGGACCCCACAATTACCCAGCTCTAAAAAGAACTTACTAGTTCAATTGCACCAATACTGCCTAGTATGTATTAATGACGCTAGTTACTAACATTTATTTCAGAAATTTAAGTGTATGAAAAAAATTTCCAAAGAATTATATGACAAGTGTAGGTTTTCAAGAACTCATGAAAAGTCCAGTACCTTGGTTGATGCCTGGTCGTACTGTGCTGTCATTCTCACTAGTTCATCCCTATTTTTATTCAAAACTTTCTCTTTTTCCATTAATTCCACTTTTGCTTTCTCCATTTGGAGTTGGAGTTCTTGACATTTACTTGCGTGGCCTTTCGTTTCTTTTTCTTGTCCTTGCAGACGTAGTTCCAAATCACTAATCTTGCTCCTTAGCTCTTAAACCACAAACAAAGTCCACACTTTAATTAATATATATTTTTCACCAAAAATTTACATCTAAATTCAGACAGTGTCATTTATGTTATTACTCTGCTCTGAAACCTTTGGTGGGACAAATATCAATCGGTTCACGTTACACATGGAAGCTACTTTAATTGGATTTAATTTTAATGGTTAGTCTCTATTGTCATTCGTATTCTAATATCCCATAGGAAGCAGGGGAAACAAATTTTCTGATGTTTTCAGAGAAACTTGGGAAAGAAAATGGTTTTCTAAAAATCATGAAAAGTACCTAACTGAGGCTGCAAAAAGTGCATCCCATATAATACCCTACGTTAAAACTACCACTTGATTTTATATACTGGCGAACTAATATTTGTTTTGTGCTCATATCATATGCAAATGAGTGCTAAGCAGTAAAAAAATCACACTCCCATATTCTCTGGTAGCTTTACCTCCAGTGAAGATCAAGACAGTATGAACCTCCTATACTGCCAAAATTAACAATAATTTTTTTTTTCATTTTTTTCCCTACATACACACAATATTGGCTCCAAAGACACTGGCAGTGGGACAGTTCTCACCAGTGAACATTGACGGTGATTTTCAATATATCATAGCACTGGAAATTATCAGAGTCTGCAGAGTAGACTCCAAAACACCACCTGGTACCCTTGGCTGTCAGCTGTAGCGTGGAGCCATGGCCAAGGTTACAGGTTTGCTCCCATATGGACTACCTGGCAGTGCAGAGCACACGCCTCACCTCTGCCCAAAGCCGGGCCGACCACAGGCTTGTTCCAGGGGCCACAAAAGAAAGTCAGATGAGAAGCCTGGGGAGGGTCAACTGAAATCAACCTACTGACCCTACTTCTGGAAAGACAAAGCCACTCAGCCTACTTTTGAAGGCTTCGAGGCACCAGCTTTTTAGTACAAATAAAAGTATATTCAAAAATTGTGGTATCTTTTAACCCAAAATAGTATTTCCCATCACCAGACTGAGGTGCTTACTTCCAACATGTCCAACGAAATACATGAGCACTTCTTAGGACTAGAAACATCTGGAATCACCTCTGAAATGATCTTAGGAAAATTTCCTTTCAACTTAATTTAGCTGAAAAAGTTACCTTGATTCTGGGCTTTTAATTGATCCAAAAGATGAGAATTGCTAGAATTATCACAGAAACTGTTACTCGCATCTCTTTTCCCTGTTTGCAAAGTTGATCTACTTGGAGTCATCTCTTGTTCCCCAAAAAAAGGAGATGCAGAGAAATCTCTCCTAACTGGAGTTTTCAGTGCACCCGACGGAAGCCGACTAGGGGTCTTTTCTTGTTGCCATGAGAACACGGATGATGAAGTCTGATGCCGTGCAATGTCCCGGTGGTTCATTGTACTTTGAGGAATAGCCTGACTCACCTTCTGTAAAGATAGAAACTCTTTAGAGCCCTTTAGACTTCTCAATATTCAATGCTATTCATTTTCAGATAGACCATAAAGACAAAATACCAAGAAGTTAACACTTCCCCTGTGTACCAACAAAGAATGTTCATCAAGTCAAGGGAACCATTAAGTGCCAATATCCAGTGAGGGAACTTTCTAATGGTTAGACTTTAGCATTAAACGGTTAAGCCACTACCATCTGAGTTCCAATCTATTAAGATGGGTTCCACTTTTATATTTACTTTGCATCCCTCATATACTCCATTAAATACAAGTGAGTATTCACTACCATTTGAATTCTGAAATTTGGTTTTCCTATGCCTGTCCTTGGTCGCTTCCCCCTGTAGCTTTGCACAAAGAGAATCAAAATTAAATATTAATCTAAAGAACTCTTTCAAGAATCTCACTTTCTACCATACCACTCCAAAAAAATGACATATCAGGTGTTTTATATTATATATTACACATTTGTGGATTTGCTACTGCTTTGAATTTTTTTTAATTCAAGAATACAGTGTTTTATTAGTTTCGGGTGTACAAGGATTCAACGTTCTATATATTCCTTAGTGTTCCTCAAACAAATGTACTCTTAATTCCCCTTATCTACTTCTTTTGTTCTTCTCTCTGCCTCTGTTCTGACAAATATCAAGACATGGCCATAGATGCTGCATTAAATTCTTTATAACAAAAGCTTTTCTTGCCACAGGGAGAGGTTTCCTGTTTGTAGAGACTCGAATTCTTCCATCAAAAAAACTCTGGGCATCAATGTCAGAAGAATGGGTACCAATGACTGGACTGGACCGGATAACAAAGCACATGATATTTCTAAGACAAACCAGAAAATTACTGTTGAATTTTTATTCATCTTGAGAAGCAATACCTTTGCTATATATCAGAATCCTAATGACCTCCAAAAAAGGCTTAGAGGCAGGAAAATAATTAAAATTGTTAAAGCTCTAACAGGTACCTTTTGGCCCTGAACATTTAAGGTATCTACTTATAAATTCACCCTTAAACTCTTTGCTGAATTGTCCCATCTCATGGAGTTCTTATGTTTAGCAGAAACATAAGTTTGCAACATGAGGTGCAAAACTGGAATTTTGTTGTTGTTTTTCTTTTTTTAGCAAATAACATCACACAAACAGAGACAGTAAAGTTAGTTCTACAGATACCAGGTATGTTGGGGGTCAGTCCCTAAGCTAAAAGCAGGGGTTTCTAATACCTGTATTTTGTTTCTTTTGTTGACATTAAATCTCTTTGCCCACCTGTTTATTTACCAAAATGGAATTTAATACCCTGGTCAGCAACTTATTTAACAGGAATGGGGAGATTACCTTAATAACATTCTCCTCGAAATAAACACTTCATAAATAATGACCTTCAAACCCCATGTCCCCCGTGGCAATCCCCACATTCTATAAGGAATGAATATGAAGCAATGGCCTCCGGGTGATAAAGCCAGACAGTGAGCGTCTGGAATGACTCTGCTCCTACCCTCTCCTTACCATTAGATCTTAACAGGGAAATAATTATATGGTTATAGTTTCTATAGAATTTGATGAACATCTGATGTCTAGGGATAAACTGATCTCCCCACTCTATTTTTTCACTGCTACTTGTTTTTAAAACCGAACAGTGATTACAACTAACGTAATGAGCCAGCACTTTATCTTCTCAGTGTAAGAAAAATGTGTCGAGCTCTACGTACACCAGATTTTTCTCTAACCTCGTATTTCTGTATATCAAAGTACTGTTTCTTCAACCACATACTCTATCGTGAGGCCCATAATTAACTTACCTTAGCCTGCAAGGCTTTAACCTCTGCTTCTAATCTTTTTCGTTCTTCAACTTCTTTATTATATTTTTCTTTTAGATCTTCGTATTTGGAGCCTAAACAAAGACAATGAGAAACAGTTTGACTTCGGCCACTGATTTCATAAAGGAATTCACAGATGAACAATCATCACAATAGTCTAGAAGTGAATATCTTGCTTGGTACACGAAGTAAACAGAACATTTGGGTTTGGACAACAGACGCTGATCAAATTACTCAAGTATCAAATTATAGAGACATAGGTGCTTTGAATATTCTCAACCTGAATTACTTTTAAAACACACTGCAGGATAATAAAATGAAAAGTTTGAAGGCTTACCTGGTGGCTCAGTATGGCTCAACAGATACACAAATGGATATATTGCCCATGCAATGCCCAAATTAAAAAGTTTTTTTTTATGCTCAAATTAAAGTTGAATTCAAAGATGAATTAATTGATTTCTTTGCCCAAATTAAAATCCCAATAAAAGAGCTATGAAGGGAAAAAATCCTTACCACTGTAATGTTGACTTGGAGTTAGCGGAGTTGCAAAAATTTTTTGTGGTGTAGTGCACGGATGCAGAGAGGCATCTGCAGACTGTGCGGCTTGGTGGCTTCTTTCAAGTTCAGATTTACACCTGTTCAAAAAGGACCCAAGAGGATGCCACATCAGAGCAAATGCTACAGAAGGCCAGCACTACGCTCCCAGAGAGTGATAAACTTACAAAAAACCCATCCCTCTAAGAATTCTTCAGCACTTCATGTACCCAACAGACATTTAATAAGAACTAACTCATGTGACAGACTCAGCCCCAGGCATCAAAGGCACTCAGTGTGGTCAGGGAAACAGAAATATGAACCAAGAATTTCAGTGGTATAAAGGCTATAATGAAGATCTGTAAAAACCACTATGGTAACAGAGTTGGGAGGCTGGGGATATATTCTGAGCAAATTTTGTATTCTAAGCCAAAGAAAGACATAGGAATATTAAAACAAACAAACAAACCCCCCAAACACCCCAGAACTTCAGAAACATCGAAAGAAACTGGTGTCGCCGAAGCATGAGCTCAAATCATGAAACCGAATGACATCACTTGTGATGTGAAATCATTACAAAAACCTTACAAATACCTGCCATGAATTTTATGACACTTTAAAAACATAGACACAAAAATCCAGTTAACGTAGTGCATCTAGAGAAGACAGGGCTGGAAACCGTCACAAAGAAATAGGAAGCTATACACTATATATATGTACAGAATATCACTATCATTTAAGTTCTGAACGCCTTTCAGATCAGACAGCCTAAGGGAATAGAAGACTCAAATCTTGCAAATCTGTAACATTTGTGATTTCAGCTCAACACAAGAAATGAAATGAACACCGTATAGAATGGCTATTCACATGCGTGCGACAGTCTCTTGTGGACTGTTGGCTACATATAAGGTGTGAAGAAAGCAGTAAAGAAAGTGCCCCAGTGCCCTGGCTCCACCCAGTTCCAAACTCAATCTGAGAAGGAAGAAACAATGTCTGGACTGAAAAGGACTACTCAGCAAATCAAATCATCACATTTGAGCTTATGGTAGGTAACAGCACCATCCAGTAGAAAAGGTTCTACTAACATGAAAAGAGCAATGAGAAAAAATGAATTTAGTCTTAGTTTTATATTTAACTCAGTATTTTCAACATACTATCACTTCAACTTGTAGTCAATACTAATTATTGACTAATACAAAATACTATTATTTTACATTTCCTTGTACCAAACCTTCAGAATTTGGTGTGCATTGTATACTTATAGCACTACTCAATTTGTAATAGTCACATTTCAAGTGCTTAATAGCCACCTGTAGCTAGCCACTACCATAAGGAATAGTCCAGATCTATAGACTACCAAAGGTGTAACAAGTTTCGCAATTCTAGAGATGAATTTAAGAAAAAAATTTTTTTTAGTTTATTTTTTTGAGAAAGAGAGAGAGAGAGAGAGAGAGAGAGGGAATCCCAAACTAGCTCTGCACCATCAGTGCAGAGCCTGATGTGGGCCTTGAACCCACAGTGAGATCATGACCCAAGCTTAAATCAAGAGTTGACACGTAACTGACTGAGCCACCCAGGCACCCCAGAGATGAATTTTAAAGAATCTTGTAAAATAGGGTGTTTCTTTCCCCCTCAAATTCACGTGTCATCCCCCTTTCCCTATGTTCATTTTTTAAAAGAGTGTATTTATTATAAATACTAAATAAAAGTATGCCCTTCTACTATTTCTATAAACCTTTACTCCTCCTATTTCCTATGGAAAAAAAAACAAAACACAAATTGCCACCAAAAAAAAGCACTAAATTAAACGATTTTCTGTATGAGATCATCAATACTCAACAGTTTTTGACCAACATTTCAAATGGTTCAAACCTAACGTGTTTGAGACCTTCCTGAAACCTAATCAGTGGCCGCTGATGGAAAAAATAAGTTTCTGTCCTGTACTTGAAGGTTACCAATGAGAATTTGAAAATACATTCAACAGTTTTTGTAGTTTATAGTTGTCACATTATAGACAATTGTACTCTTCATAGTTTTTATAGTCTCAAGGTTAGTTTATAAACATTTATAAACATCTATACCTATGTCATAGATAATAAGAATATTTTTTTTTAAAGTTTATTTGAGACAGAGAGAGAGAGAGAGAGAGAGAGAGAGAGAGAGAGGCCGAGGAGGGGCAGAGAGAGGAGAGAGAGAATCCCAAGCAGGCTCTGAGCTGTCAGCACAGAGCTCAATGCAGGGCACGAACTCATGAACTGCTAGATCATGACCTGAGCTGAAATCAAGAGTCAAGACACTCAATCCACTGAGCCACCCAGGCATCCCATAATAAGAATACTCTTAAACTAAATGTGCTGTCCTAATCCCACAATGGTGACAATGGCGACTGTAACAACTAATGATAATGTTGACATTTACCAGGGTGCTAGGTGTCACGCACAACTCTGAGCACTTTGTATCTGCAAGTACCGCTATCAAATGTCACTTTGCAGTAAAATAGAGAAATGTATACAAAAGTATGTTTATCTAAAATATTAGAAATATAAACATTTCTGTCTAAATTATGAAAACCAGTATTTCTAAAACCAGCAGCCAAAACGTGCTTTCAGAGAAAACTATTCTGGCCTTCTGAAATCAACTTCCGACTTCTCTAGCACCTGTTTTTCAAAAGCAACTGCCTATCTTTCATTCATTTATTCATTTGACAAATATTTGAGGGCCTACCACTGCCAGGTGCATGGGGCACAGTGATAAGATCGACAAGGTCCCTGTTCTCATGGAGGTTGGTACAGCAGACAACAAACAAGAAAACAAAAAACTCAGTGAAATAGAAACGATTTATCATTCTAACATGCAACTTCTAGGTATGGATAGGAAACAAAATTATAAAAAGATTTCTGTGCACCTAAGTTCTCTTCACAGGAAGACAAATCAGAGTCATTGCAAAATGTCTGAACTTTCAAAACTATGTTTGAGAGGTAGGTAGGATTAAGATTATTGCAGTTATGTTAGGAAAAACAAATTCCTTGGTATCAAGATATTTATTAATTACAAAGGGGAAAATAGTAACTTCCCAGTTACTATTCTGGGTTCCCAGAAACCCAGACAATACCTTAGCCAGGTAATCAGAGTAAAAGTCATGTTAAATTATGTTACCCTGATAGTATACGCTGAAACAGAAACATCATCACTTCTGTGGTATTCTCACCCAAAATTCATAACCTCAATCGGACCCAGTGGTTCTCAATCCAGAATGATTTTGTCCTCCCAAAAGACATTTAGCAATGCCTAACGACATTTCTGGTTGTCAAAACTTGCAGATGGGATAGGTGCTACCGGAATCTAGTAGGTAGAGGCCAGGGATGCTATTAAGGACACTACAGTGCCCAGGACAGCCTTCCACATCTAGTCCAAAAGAACCATCTAGCACAAAATATGAACCATGGCATTGCTGAAACCCCTGATATAATCAGTGAGAAGAACAACAGAGAGACCCAAATTGAGGACTATTCTACAAAAGAGCTGACGAGTTAACCTGTCAACAGCTGCAAGGACACAAAAGGCAAGAAACTGTCATAGCTTAGAAAGAGACGAAGACAACATCAACTAAATGTAATGTGGGATCCTGCATCAGATCCTGGAACGGAGAAAGGACGTTACCAGAAAAACTAGTGAAATGCTAATAAGGCCTATAGTTTAGTTAATAGCATTGAACCAATGTTGATTTCTGGTTCGGTCATTATGCTTTGGTTATATTGGATGTTAACTACTGTTTCTGTAAACCTAAAGTTATTTCAGGAGCACCTGGTTGCTTAGTCAGTTGAGCTCTTGATCTTGGCTCAGGTCATGATCTCATGGTTCCTGGGACTGAGCCCCATGTAGGCTCTGTGCTGATAGTGTGGAGCCTGCTTGGGACTCTTGGTTTCCCTCTCTCTCTGCCCCTCCCCTGCGGGCACACTGTCTCGGGCTCTCTCTCTCTCAAAAATACATAAATAAACTTTTAAAAAAAAGTTATTTCAAATAAAAAAACATTTTTAAAAAAATTTCTGGGTGTGTATCAGCAGAATCAACAATGGGGCAATCTACTAAAGTCCATTTTGCTTCCAGTCTGTATTACTCCTTGCTATTTTGACCAAATTCCACTATTAAAACAAAAAGGTATCATTTATAAGCTAGCATTTAGGTCCCACTAGATTTATTTTGACTGATGTCTCAAGTTGTTTGAGGATTTCTTTTTAATGGTAAAGAAGTCAAAAGCACCATTTTTTAGTGCTTAAATATGGCACTGAAACTGGCAAATCGGTTATGTAATGCTTCAGATGGAAGATGGGATCTCAGTAGGAAGCTCTTCTTGAGTTTGCTCCCTTCCCTCTCCAGCCTAGATTCCATGGCACAGGATTTTAACCACTCTCTTCGCAGCAGCCTCAATTATCCATTGTCTCCTATCCCATGACCCTGGCTGAAAATAACCCTAAGTCAAACCTCCCATTCACATTCTTAGCATTGACATCGCAGATGCTGACGGGGAAATAAAAAGTGTACAACTCTATAGATGGGTCCCACTATCAACTCCTAGACTCCAATCTTAGCTAGACCCTGAGTGTTCCCAGGTCCTTCTAAAACCCCCTACTTCTCTCTCTTATTCTCGCAACAGCTTTTCTACTCAGAGGAAACAGAAGCCATCAGTATTAGCCATGCTTTCACTCCCCTCCGCCTTTTCAGTACTCACCGTTGAGAGATTTGGCGTTATTTATTATACCACCCAGTAACAAACACAGTGTCTTGCACATGAGACAGCTTAATAAACATATCCTGAACAAAGAAATGAATAAGCAAAAAGCCATTTAACGAATTTATATAGTACTAAGCCATGTGACGATAGGAAGTACAGAAGAATTACTTTTCCTCAAATCATTGTTTATTCCACTGGGGGAAAAAACTGCAATTCATAATTATATCATTAAAGGAAAAGATAAAAATGCATCTGACGAACACGTATAAATGACATCCATAAAAATACCATTCAAAAAAATTACCTTTTCAGTTCCTGTTCCAGTTTTTCTATTTGTTTTTTGCTGGAGTTCAGTTGTCCTTCTTGGAAATTCACTTGTGACTCCTTGACTTGAAGTTCATGAGAAATTTTCTGCTTGGTCTTCTCCAGATTCTCACATACTTCCATCAAGCTCTGGTTCTCCCTTTTTAGGTTTGCACCCTCAGTTTTTTCATGTTCAACCTAATGGAGATTGTGCAGAAAGAAACGGGTCTCTTACTTTGTGACTCTACCAAGCATTATTTGTAAATCTGAGCTCAACACTGACAACTAATGTTTCTGAGATGTGGTTGCTATAATGCACATGTCAGTGCTTCACGAAGAACACAGAAATTTTAAATGACCCCACTTGGTAGCCTATAGACAGAAAAGTTCTACGAAGTCATGGATTACATTATCTTTGGTCAGGGCTACACACGTACCTTTCCTAGAAAGGGAGACTTTAATGTCCTTTCAAGATAACAAAATCAAAAATAAACCCTATAAACCTCCCTTAGCAATTCATTTCAAAGTCTGGCTGCTAAACTCAGTTATTGCAAAAATTCTCCCACTAGTGAAGACGCTTTTAGAAGCAGTGACTATACCACTACCTTGTTGGCTCGTGCAGAGGTAAGGAAGAAGCACTGTTTAAATTTTCATTTTCTATTTTGTTTTAAGTTTATTTATTTATTTTGAGAGAAAGAGAGCATGAGGGAAGGGCAGAGAGAGAGGGAGAGAGAAAATCCCAAGCAGGCTCCGAGCTCCTACGTGGGGCTCGATCCCATGAACCATGAGATCGCGACCTGAGCGGAAATGCTTAACCGACTGAGCCACCCAGGCACCTCTAAGTTTTCATTTTCTAGCCCAGAAGAGAAGAGGACTGGGAATACCAAGTGAAAAGCCCACTATCAGAAAGTGATATCCATTTGGACTGCAAAGGGCTCTAATACTAGCCCCTAAATTCGGAGCTGAAGAATTCTGGCCATGTGGGTACAGAGTACAAAAGTAATTTCCAATGTGTGGTCCCAAACGGAGTTAAAATGGAACTCAGCAGCTCTGAATCTTAGCAGGTAAGCAGAAATGAGGACAGAGGATGAAGAAAATGAGGCAATTAAAATACAAATGACTGAAAAAAGGAGAGGAGCGGAATACCACCTGAAGACAGCATGATCGTTTTTCTCGAAATTTCAGACCAAGCTCAAATGTGTGACAAGGTTTAAATACCAGCATTTCACTGATACCTTCTGTTTCTGCTTCTGCAGCGCGGCCTCCAGAGTCTCAAGCTGAAACTGCCGTTGCTGCCTTTCCTTCTTCAATTTGTCCAGCTGTCCTTCCAGCTCTTGAATTTTCTGGAGCGCTCTCGTAGGCAGGCCCTCTTTCCATTCTTCCAAAGCCCAGCTCATTTTGCTCTCCTTTCTTTACTATTCACGCATTTATAAGTAAACTGAAAAGAGTAAGCAGACTGTTGGGCTTAATACAGTAAAAGGAAACTTACAAGTCTCAGAGACTAGGGAGTCTCTAAGGAGTTTCAAAACTTCGCATTTCAAAAGATAAGGAAGTATAACATCTATCTTCTCCATCCTCTGAAAGGTGACCACCAATAACTCTGATGGTGAAGTACAGAAGATGCTTGTTCGGTTTCCCTGGCTTTGTTTTTCCTATTTCTCAGATTTCATTTCTGAGCTACCTTCTTTCTGCCACTCCATTTGTTTTTATTACACAAAACATGAGTATTTTGCTATGAGGTCTCAGGTGAAATAGATCCTATAAACAAATAAAACTCATGATAAGTTATTTTGCAAATGCTCTTCTTTCCCTCTTCACATCATTGCCACATCTGGGAAGCCTTCCCTGGGGAGATCCATAACCTGGTCATATCTCCTGGTCATAGTCTCTCATGACACAGCTACCCTGTCTCTCCTTCCAAGCAGTTATGTGTTGAGCTAATGCATGAATGAACAAAGAGTGAGTGTCGTATTAGTGCTAGAGTCATTGCACAATGCAGTAAAGACATGCTCCAGAGAGACCTTGATGAGGAAACCAGTATATAGACTCAGTGATTCAAATCCCAGCTCAGCCACTTATAAGATGTGTGACCTTGGGCATGTTATTTAACTGCTCTGTGCCTTGGTTTCTTCATTGGTAAAATATGGATAATAATGGTGGTGACTTCCCAAAGGCTTACAACAGTACTATATTTCCTGATGAGTGTTCTACACCTGCTAGCTATTATATTTATTGTCAAAAACACTTCATTTGTATATTTCAGCCTGTGGTACCAAGAGAGAAGTGGCCTACCTCCTTCTGGGCCACATCTTAGGATATTTAAATCATCTGGAAGAAAAGTATGGTAATTGTTCTTTATTCGTTTGCCTCTAGAACTTAAATGAAAGAAAAGCATTCATTTTCCAGTTACATGGGCAACAAGGTGAGAATCTCTTTTACTAAATGAAATCCACAAACATTGTAGTGTCTTGCTTCAATTGACTTCACCCATGAAACTTTTTATCAGAACAACTAATAAACAGTTGGTAAAAGAACTAGGAATGATTAAAAAAAAAAAAAGACATTCAAAAAAAATTAAAAAACAGAAGCAAAGTTCTTGGAAAGCTGTGTTTTCTCCGCCAGCTTTTTTTTTTTCTTTTTGCAGATCTCAATTCTTTGAACGCAGCATCTTAAACTCCACTCCTATTTGCCCAAAAACTGCTGAAAGAAATCTCATGCCTCTCCACCAACAAAGGACAATTTACACTGCCACAATAGGCTTCTCCTTCAGTTCAATCTAGCTTGCTCATTCAGGGATGGGAGTACAATACCCCAGAGGCACACAATGATAACTGTCCTAAACAGTTAGGCTAGCCACTGAACTCATTACATCAGATGCCATCACCAACAAAATATTAAAAGTAGCAATTTAGAAAGATGATAGAGATGAGGAAAATAAACAGAAGGAAAACTGGCAAGTTGAATCCTTTTCCATTTCCAAATCTAATATACTGCTATAAAGAAGTGGTTAAAACAATCATCAGACCCAAGCTACTTTTGATTACAGCATACTTTCACAGATGAGGGCATCAATCACCAACAATCATTACCCAAGCACTGGGCAAATGACAAAAAATTGTAAATCTCCAGATTAAGATGTAAGAAGCAACAGGTGTAAAGGAGGGTGGGTAGTTGAAGAAAAGCCCTAGATGTCAAGGTTCCTGTAAGGAGGATTTTGCAGAAAATGCTCTATCTTAAATATGTGGAAGGCACTCTTCATGCCCGAATCAAAACACGCACTGTAGGCCCATTTTCACGCTTTCCCTTTATCAGAATCTCCCAACTCCAACAAGAAAGCGGAGTCCCCGCCTACAGAGCAACGGCTAGGCCTAAGAGTTAAAACTCAGCCTGATCCTCTAGACCAGGCTCAAGGATAGGACTCAGGTCGTTTATTTCTGGGTCCTCATAACATAACAGAGCCAGGCACCCAAGCGTGCCCAAATAAAAGTGGAAGGCAGGAGAAATGCTCTCGCAAGAGGCAGCAGGCACACCAACCCACCGGGCAGATGAAAACCCAAGAAGCCACTGGCTGGGGACGTAGACGGCTGCGAGGAAAATACCTGCTGGTCCCCAATTCATTTACCTTATAATTCATTTATCACGAGGAAACCGATCCCCCAGAGTGCGAGCTCGTGAGCGAGCTGGGTCTGCGGACAGTGGTGCGAGCACAGCTTTCCCAGGAGCAGAGCGGCCCTAAAAACCTCACCCCGGCCAGGCTGATCCTCCGGTCCCGTCAGGTGGGCGGGGGTGGACCGCTACATCCCCTGGGCCACGGAGCGCGGATGCCTGTGGGATCGCGGGTCCTCGGACAGAAAGTCAGCCGCTCCCCCAGGCCTGCAGCCGAAGTCACCACCCACGCAGGACACTCACCTTGCTGGCGGGGAGAGAAAGACGACCCGTGGGAGAGTCGAGTTCCGGCGCAGCCTCCGCGGGTTTCAGCCCAGGTTCCAATTCAAACTGCCCGCGGTCGCCACCCGTTTTCGATTCGCCCCCTTCCGGGACCGACGGAACTTACTTCCACGCCTATTGGTTGCCGTGAGTAGCTACAAACCAATCGGCTTCCGCGCACTCGGACGGTCGCTCTGATTGGTTCTTTCGGACGGATTTAAAAATCAAGCCCTCACCACCCGACCTGCCGGCACCGGAGTTACAGTGTTTTTTTTGTTGTTGTGGGGAGGCGGAGCCCACGTGCTCTTGCAGAGTCTGAAGGCCTTTTGGAACCGCTATTTCCGCAAGGAAGTAGGAACCGGCTCCGCTGATTAGGAGAGTGTGGTCTATCACCTACAGCCGGCGGAATTGTGCGGGCTGGCGAACATTCTTAATGCTGCTCACTAGGTATCTACTTATTTTTAAATATGTAATTTAGCACATAGATATGAGGTACTATGCCTGCCATGCATTCTTCGTCCAGTGTCATTCTTAACAATTCTTTGAGGAGAGTGTTTCCATTTTATTTAAAAGGTAGTTGAGGCACATAGAAGCTCCCTAATTTGAAATTGAATCTAGAGTATACAGGATGTCACTCTTAACTGCTGTTGTCCCGTTGATCGTATTCTAAAGAGGTGATTCTGAACCCTTGTTAGCTGGATTCAGGGGAGGACATTGCAGCCAGAAGAATCTCCAAAAGTAGATGTTATCTCTCCTTTATATGAAGCCCACTAGTTTTGTGTATGTTTGTGTACTTGTTTTATTTCCCTAGTCAACAAAAAATAAGATTCTAAAGACAGGAGCAAAAGAATGAATTGTTAAATTAATGGATCTCTGATGCTGTTGCCCTCCTCGATACATTACAAACTTTCTGTAACCCTCTCTCTACCTTTCATTAGATGGTTACTGCATTTTAGATGGCCCTTTACCTTTTCTGCTCATCTTTCAGTACCCAGTTCAAATGCCACTTCCTTCATAAAAACCCCCTATTTTCACCCAGCTCTTAGAAATAACTATTTCCATGGGCCCCTGGGTGGCCCAGTTGGTTAAGCATCCCACTCTTGATTCCAGCTCAAATCATGATTTCATGGTTTTTGAATTCGAGTCTCATGTGGGGCAGTGCAGAGCCTGCTTGGAATTTTCTCTGTCCCTTTTTCTCTGCCTCTCCCCCACCCGAATTCTCTCTCTAGCGCTCTCTCGCTTTCTCAAAAATAAACCAACATAAAAAAAAATAACGATTTTCTATATCTTTCTTAGAAATTGGTGTATACATTATATTTATGTCTGTCTCCCCTATCAGTCTCGAAAATTCCTGTGGAGTAAAATCTGTTTTAATTCATTTTTGTATCTCTTAACTTCCCAGTAACTTTGCACATAAAAATTAAGACCATCTTGGGATGTAAAACCACCATCTGGACCAAGACCTTGTTCTCCACTATCCTTGAATCCCCCCACAAAGGGAGGAAGCCGGTAGGTGAGGAGAACTTTTACTAGACAATGCCATGATCAGTCTAGCATCTGGGTGTTCTGGGATTTGAACCCAATTCTGATTCCAGCACCAATCACAATTCCATTGCTTCCCTGGGTAATTATTCAACTATTAGCTACCTAAGGAACCAGAAAGACATGTAATAGAGGACTTTCAAGGATGACATTTACTATTTATTTATTCATTACTTAGTAGATAACTATTGGGTGGTCACTGTATAGCCAAACCTTGTACTACATTCATCTATAATAATCAGTAAAGAAATACATTGACTTCTTGAACAGAGGAACCATGTGATGGGAGACTATTTTGTGATTTCAATTATGGTTTCCTTCCCCTGCTATTTTTCCCCATTTTTTAAGGGGGTGAATCCCATCCAACCAAATGTAGATGTCTTATGAGAGTTATTTTCAACTCCCTCACTTTTCTTCTTTTTCTATTTAATTTTATTTTTTATTTTTAAAAATTTACATCAAAATTAGTTAGCATATAGTGCAACAACGATTTCAGGAGTAGATTCCTTAGTGCACCTTACCCATTTAGCCCATCCCCCCTCCCACAATGCCTCCAGTTACCCTCAGTTTGTTCTCCATATTTATGAGTCTCTTCTGTTTTGTCCCCCTCCCTGTTTTTATATTATTTTTGTTTCCCTTCCCTTATATGTTCATCTGTTTTGTCTCTTAAAGTCCTCATATGAGTGAAGTCATATGATTTTTGTCTTTCTCTGACTGACTAATTTCACTTAGCATAATGCACCCCCATGTTTATAGCAGCACTATCAACAATAGCCAAAGTATTGTCCACTGATGGATAAATGGATAAAGAAAATGTACACACACACACACACACACACACTGGAGTATTACTTGGCAATCAAAAAGAATGAAATCTTGCCATTTGCAACTATGTGGATGGAACTGGAGGGTATTATGCTAAGTGAAATTAGTCCCTCACTTCTCTTTTTAAAGCTGCTCCCTCACTGTGCCAGTCTACTCTCTGGGCTAATTTATTCATCCACCATCTCTACTTTCTGCCAATCAATCAGTGCTCGAGTCTATCTTTTCCTCTCCAGCTTAGATTGCAGGGTCCATCACTTAAACTACTCCTTTTACTAGTATCCACTCTCTTACCCCTTGTTCTCTTTGTCTCCCCAAACTTATATGCATGCACCTGTCCAGACCCTTCCTAAGAGCCCTATTGCTACAGAATGGGGCTGGAGAAAAATCCTAGGATTGTGCAGATAGGAACCACTTTAAATGTATGACCTCTAACTGGGACAACCCTTTGTCCCAAGTCCAGAATTTCTCTAATCTCCTCCAACTACCATCTCCACTCTGGCTCGCAGAAGATGACCTTATCTCCCAGTTCACAGAAAATGAAAGACGTCTGACAGGAACACCTTCAACTGCCTGTCACTGACATCTACAACCTTGCCCAAATCAACAACCATTTTTCTCTCCGTTTTCCTGCTACAACCACAGGAAGCATATTTCTGACTCAAAGGCTGAATGACCACTCTGTGTTTGGAGCCCCTTGCATTTCAGAAACTTGACTCTCAATTATGCCCTTGTAAACTGGAATCATCCACTGCTCCTACTTTCCTGAATCTTCCTCATAGCACTTAACACTGCTCAAATATTTCCCTTTAATAAATACTTTCTCAAGCTACATTCCCTCCAGCAAGCATCACATCTCTCTCATAACATTCCATTTCCTTTTCAGGTTCGATTAAATAAGTTGTCATCCTTCTTTTAATCAATTATTCCCCACCCCTCAAAAAAAAAAAAAAAACAACAACAACAACCATAAAAGTTCTTTCTCTAAATAAAAGCTCTCTGAATCCTGAAGACAATATAACCTATTATTTTAAGCAGCAATTTGTTTTTTATTATGTCATAATGATGTTTCAGCTATAGGGAGACTTAAGACATTTTAGTTTTACAGGTATGTATCTGATCTTGAGATTGCCTACCTCACTACAATATAAGTTCTATGAGGCAGGAACAATATCGGTGGTGATGCTGGTGCTGGTGGTTGTTATTTTGGTTTGGTTTGGTTGTTATTTTTTATTTTTGAGAGAGAAAGAGAGAGAGAGAGAGAGCAGGGATGGGGCAGAGAGAGAGGGAGAAAGAGAATCTTCCACAGGCTCCACACTGGGTGGAGCCTCAATCTCACAACCTCAAGATCATGACCTGAGCCAAAATCAAGAGTTGGACGCTTAACCGACTGAGTCACCCAGGCGCCCCTATTCTTCCACCTTCTTATTTGCGACAATTCTGTGTCTACATGCTTTAGATGCTTCTCTTGGAGGCAGCACATGATTTTATTTTGTTTTTATCTGTTTTGAAAATCTATATCTTATATTCAAATTTTTATTGAGATGTAGTTCACATAAAATACACTCATTTTAAGGGGCGCCTGGGTGGCGCAGTCGGTTAAGCGTCCGACTTCAGCCAGGTCACGATCTCGCGGTCCGTGAGTTCGAGCCCCGCGTCAGGCTCTGGGCTGATGGCTCGGAGCCTGGAGCCTGTTTCCGATTCTGTGTTTCCCTCTCTCTCTGCCCCTCCCCCGTTCATGCTCTGTCTCTCTCTGTCCCAAAAAAATAAATAAACGTTGAAAAAAAAAATTTTTTTTAAAAAAATACACTCATTTTAGGTGTATCGTGCAACGGATTTTGAAGAATACATGCACTTTTGTAAGCAACATCAAAATCAACATTTAAATAATCCTTCACACCAGAAGGTTTCCTTGTGCCCCTTTCCAGGTATCTACCCCCCAAAAGTCCAAGATACACTCCAACCACTGATCTGTTTTCCATCACTATATATTAAATTTGTGGGTTTTTTTTAGAGCTTCATATAACTGGAATTACATTATGTAATTCCATTACTCTTTTGTGTCTGGCTTTTTTGGCTCAGCATAATATGTTTGAGGCTCCTCCTCATTTATTTTTTTGAACTTCTTAATAATATTTCCTTGCATGGATATGCAATCAGGTTATCCTATTGATTGACATTTGTGTTGTTTCCTATTTGGAATTACGAATAAAGCTTCTATATTTTTGCATACGAGCTTTGTGAATGAATGTGGGTTTTCATTTCTCTTGTAAAATACATGTGAGTGAAATTACTGCATCAAATAGTAAGTGAATGCTTAACGTTTTAAGAAATGCCCAAAATCTTTCCCAAAGTGCTTGTATGTTTTACAGTGTATGAGGGTTCGATCTGATGCACATCCTCACCAGTACCTGGTACTGGTAGTCATTAATTTATGCCATTCTGCTCAGTGTGTATGTTAGCTCACAGTGGATTTAATTTGCATTTGTCTGATGACTAATATGTTGACCATCTTTTGATGTACCTATTAGCTAGCTGTATGTCTTCTTTTGTGAAGTATCTCTTAAAATATTTTGCCTATATTTTTATTGAGTTGCTGGTCTTCTCCCTATGATATATCATATATTCTGAACACAAAGCCTTTGTCAGATACCCGGTTTGCAAACATTTGCTCCAAATGTGTTTGATGTCTTTCAAAAAGCAGAAATTTGATTTTGATAGAGTCAATTCAATCTTCTCTTTCATGGGTCATGATTTTTTGAGTTGGAGCTGAGAAATTTACACATATCTCAGATTTTCAAAGACTGTCCTATATTTTCTTCTGGAAATTTTATAATTTGAGTTTTTACATGTTAGTCTCTGATCCATTTTGAGTTTTATTTTTTGTATGGCATGATATAAAGGTCAAAGTTTACATTTTGCCATATAGTGATCCAGTTGTTCTAATACCATCTCCTTTTTCTATTATTACCTTAGTGCCTTTATTGAAAATTAAATGAACACACAAACAGGGACATTATTTCTGCCTCCTTATACTGTTCTACTGACCTGTATTGTCTATCTTTACAACTGTATCATACTGTTTTGATTACTGTAGATTTATAATTAAGTCGTTAAATTAAGTACTATAAGCTCTCTGTGATCTTTTTAAATTGTTTTAGGACCTTTTTAAATTGTCTAGGACCTTTATTTTCCATAAACATTTTAGAATAAGAATCCTAACTTTTCCAAAAGCCTCCTGGAATTTTGATGGGGATTGCATTGAATCTGTAGATCAGTTTGAAGGATCTAAGAATATTGCATCTTCTGGTTCATTAACACGGTATATGTCTTCAATTATTTCGGTCTTCTAAATAACACTTCTCTTAGCAGTGTTTTATAATCAGTCTTCTAAATAATACTTCTCTTAGCAGTGTTTTATAATTTTCAGGGTATATACATATGTTGTTATATTCATCCACAAGTATTTCCTTTTCTGCATGCTATTGTAAGCAGACTTTAAAAATTTTAATTTCTCGTATTTTGTTGCTTGTATAAAGAAATCAATTTATTTTTGTAAAATGACTTTGTATCTTGCAAACTTGCTAACCTGTCTTATATTAATCAGCTAGGACACAAACATTCAGTCCGTAACAGGGCCCAACCTGATGACCTCATTTTAACTCTGTAAAGACCCTGTATCCAAGTAAAGTCACATTCTGATGTACTAGGAATTAGGATTTCAACATGTAAATTGGGGGGGCGGGGTGCAATTCACCTCATAACATCTCTTAATAGTTCTAGTAGCTGTTTTGTAGATTACTATATTCTACAGGTTATCTGCAACTCAACATGGTTTTACTTCCTTGTTTCCAATCTATATGTTTTCTATTTATTTTTCTTCCCTTCCTTATTTCATTGGTTAGGACCTCAAGTATAATGTTGAATAGTATAATGAGAGTGGACATCTTTTTTGTCTTTCTGATCTTAGGGAAAAACATTCAGTCTCTCATCACGAAGTATGATGATAGCTATAAATTTTTATAGATGCCCTTTATCAGCTTAAGGAAGTTTCTTTCTGCTTCAGTTTGTTGACCATTTTTATCATGGTGTTAGGTTATTGGATTTTATCAAACTCTTTTGCTGAACTTATTGAGAAGATCACATGGTAGTTCTCCTTTATTCGGGTATCATGGGGATTGCACTGTTTGATCTTCAACTGTTAACAACCTTGAATTACTGCTATGTATGCCACTTGGTGTGGTATATTATCCTTTTTTTATATGTTGATGAATTTGACTTGCTAATATTTCTTGAAGATTTCTGCAACTATGTATAGGAGAGATATTGGGTCATAGTTTTCCATCTTGTTGTATCATTAAGTATGGTTAAAACTGGCCTGGTTTTGATGTCAGGTTAAATCTGGCCTCGTAAAATTAGTTGAGAAGCATTTCGTCCTTATGTCTTTCAGGAAGAGTTTACATAGAATTGGTATCATTTATTCTTTAATGCTTAGGCCTGGAGTTTTCTCTGTGCAGGTTTTTTATTAGGGATTAAAATTTTTAATTGAAAAGAGGGCATTAAAGTGGTCTATTTCTACTTTATTCAGTTTCAGTAGTTTGTGTCTTTCAAGCAATGTTTCTACTTCATCTACGTTGCCAAAATTATTGGAACATAGTTTTTCAAAATCTTCTATTACTATCCTTTTAGTGGCCTTATCAGATGAATTATCTTTTCCCTTTCATTTCTTTTTTTTTTTTAATGTTTATTTATTTTGAAAGAGAAACAGAGCATGAGTGGGGGAGGAGCAGAGAGAGAGGAAGACACAGAATCTGAAGCAGGCTCCAGGCTCTGAGCCTTCAGCACAGAGCCCAACACGGGGCTCGAACCCATGAACCATGAGATCATGACCTGAGCCGAAGTCAGACGCTTAGCGGACTGAGCCACCCAGGCACTCCTCCCTTTCATTTCTGATGCTAATAATTTGTGTTCTTTCCTCCACCCTGTCTCTCATCAATCCAGCTTGAATTTTATTAACATTATTGATCTTTTCAAAGAACAAGCTTTTGATTTTATTGATTTTTTTTCTCTAATATTTTTCCATTTTCAATTTCATTGATTTCTACTCTCATCTTTATACTTAAAGTTTAATTTTTTTATTAGCTCCTTAAAGTGGAAGTTTAGATAACTAATTTTAGATCTTTATTCTATTGCTACCATAAGCGTTTCAAGTTTATATTAACTTTACTTGGTGACAGCAATTTTATTTGTTGACTCTTCATTTTCATTCAGCTCAAGTATTTTTTTTTTAATTTTTTTTTCAACGTTTATTTATTTTTGGGACAGAGAGAGACAGAGCATGAACGGGGGAGGGGCAGAGAGAGAGGGAGACACAGAATCGGAAGCAGGCTCCAGGCTCCGAGCCATCAGCCCAGAGCCCGACGCGGGGCTCGAACTCACGGACCGTGAGATCGTGACCTGAGCTGAAGTCGGAGGCTTAACCGACTGCGCCACCCAGGCGCCCTCAAGTATTTTTTTTAACCTTTATTTATTTTTGAGAGACAGAGAGACACAGAGCATGAGCGAGGGAAGGGCTCAGAAAGAAAGGGAGACACAGGATCTGAAGCAGGCTCCAGGCTCTAAGCTGTCAGCACAGAACCCAACGTGGGGCTCGAACTCATGAACCATGAGATCATGCATGACCTGAGCCGAAGTCGGATGGTCAATCAACTGAGCCACCCAGGTGCCCCTAGAAACATACTGTTTATTAAATATTTGCATATTTTCTAGATATCTTTCCAGCATAGATACAGAAACAACCAGCTTCTGGGTGGCAAGTCAGTTTTGCACTAGATCTCCCCCACTTCCACTCTGTAGGAATCAATACCTACTCCAGAGGTGGGTTTATCTTTTCTTTTTACAGAGCCTCTCCCAACCATGGAATCTTACATAAAATTGCCTTCAACCAGGGGACCTACTGAGAAATGTGTATGTGACCATAGGATTGCTCGTACTACCATATCCTGCCTATTTCCTGGAAGTAGCTGGTCTGCTACTGTTATGGGTTGAATAGTGCCCCCATAATTTCACATGTGAAAGTCCTAATCCCTAGCACCTCAGCATGTGACCTTGATTGAAAAGAGGGTTATTTCAGATGTAATCAGTTAACATGAGGTCGTTAGGGTGAGTCCTAATCCAGTAGGACAATGTCCTTATAAACAGGAGATATTTGGACACAGATACAGAGACATGGAGAGAATGCCAAGAAAAGGATGGAGTTGCTACAAGCCAAGGGACACCAAGGAGTGCTGGCCAACCACTGGAAGCCAGGAGAAGGGCATAGAGCAGATTCTCCCTCACAGCCCTCAGAAGGAACCACTCGTGCCAACACTGTCATCTCAGATTCTAGCTCCAGAGCTACGAGACAATAAATGTCTATTGTTTGAAGCCACTTTGTTTTTGGTACTATGAAACTAATCGAGATACCACATTGGAGCGGCCTATTAAGGTGCTAGTTTAGGCATAGCATCCTGTCGAGTTAGGGAAACATCCTCCATAATGCACTATCTGTATTGAGCCGATAAAGCAAGTTGTGTCTTCAACAGCTAGAATAACCAGGTCTATATTCCAAGGAAAGGAACACAAATTAGCCCTTCTCACTATCATTCCCAATAACCCATGTGTGCCTCCCCTTCTACTTTGGGCTCTACTGGGTAAAGTGGGAAGTGGGGTTCACTACTCCTGTGACACAAAAGGGTCCCACAAACCCTGAAGCTACAACTGATCTTTGTTTTGTTTGTTTGTTTGGTTGGCTGGTTGGTTTTTTTGTTTTTGTTTATGTTATTAACACAATTGGACCAGCAGGCAAAGAAAGGTCTTATAATACTGGTGAGGTTAATCAACCCACATTACCATGAGAAACTAGGCTTGCTGTTACAAAAAAGGGGAAGGAAGAATATGTCTGAAACTCAGAGGAATCACTGGGGATACTCCTATGTGTCTTTATGTCTGGTAATAAGAGTGAACAAGTAATTGCAGCCACCACAGTCCAAGGAGGGCAAGGCAACCCAAGGCCTGACCACTCTGAGATGAAGTTCTGGAATCCTCCCACCAGGCAAATAAATTAGATCAGCTGATGCTGGCCTAGGATGGAGAAACCTAGAATGGATGGTAGAGCAGAAAGTTGATGAATATCAGTCATGGCCTTGGGACCAGCTATAATAGCAGAACCACCATAGCCTGATCCACAAATTTTTCTGTACAAAGTCTTTAGAGATTGTGGCCAGCACTTTGAAGATACAATGACAGAATTAACTTAATTTGGGGACAAGCGGGTCTGAGCAGGATAAGGTGTGGTCATAGAAAGTATTTCTGGGATATCCCCTTGGCCCACCTGTGATTTTAGCCACCACTCTAGTAGACGTTTCTGTGTGGGCTCAGACTCTTTCCACCACAAGTGCAAGCCATGGGTTACTCCACTTCTCTGATCCAGGGATTTCTCTGGAGCTAAGGGAGCCTAGAAATATAGGGATAATTATAGTTTCCAGGGACAATCTTAATGAATGTGGTCAGGAGCCAGAGAATAGATGGCTCAGCATTCCATCTTTCACATGTGCAATTCTGAGAGATCACAGAAAAATCAAGCCCTTGGCACCTGCTGACGTTATTGGGAAATAACACCCTTCCCCTGACTCTTCCTCTTTCCATGTCTCACTCTCCCTGTCCCCCCACTTTGATTCCTGGAATTATCACCTCCCAAAACTACTTCCGTCTGAGTCTTTATCTGAGGAAAACCCAAAGTAAGTGGAAGGGGTCATATACATATGATTATTTTTGACAAGTGCAAAATCCATCTTGGTTTCTCAGATGTTTCAAAAGCCTCTGTAAAGTAGATGGAATGTCAGCTACCTCATCTGTGAAATTAAAAGTGTAATCGTAATAGATTTGCCTGGTTCTGATTAGACCACGCATTTCTGGTAGATAAGGGTCATGCTTTCATGCTTGTTTTGTGCATATCTAGACTTCTTCTGACTACAGAACCATGAATTTAACACATTCTTTGGGACAAGAATTAATTTTCAAACTTAGTATTAGGGGATTTTTGATCCCTCTAGGAAAGAAAGGCTTGAGGATAATATTACATATTCGACATATTAGTATGATTTTAAAAGTCGATTACAAAAAATAAATATTCAACATCTTGCTCTATTTTAAATACATTGATTACAAACCATATGGACACTATTCAGTGATCTGAACTGAATTAAAGCACAGGAAACCAAATCCTAAACTTTCAAAAAGCATTTTCTGTTTCCACCACTAGGTGATTCCCTATACCTTAGAAATCTTTAAAAATAACTACTTAGAAAATCTTTAAAAATAACTACTGTCCCATATATCCTGACTCTACATTTGCTT
Source organism: Lynx rufus (assembly GCF_022079265.1). Lineage (NCBI taxonomy): Eukaryota > Metazoa > Chordata > Mammalia > Carnivora > Felidae > Lynx > Lynx rufus. The sequence continues at coordinate 34,691,776 of NW_025814829.1, read as the reverse complement.
TTCTATCTCCCTCAGTCCATTCCCTCCATCTATCTAATGTTCTTGTTTACTCCCTTTTTAAGCTAACATTTGCTTCTTTAAAGTAGAGGAAAATAACTGAAAAATAATGGCCCATACTTATCAATAAAATAATATAAAATACATGTACATGATAAGAAATTCCAAACATTCAAAATAGATGTGAAAGATGAATTTAAGAAACTAGAATGAAGATTGGACATCCACTAGACTAAAATCCTCATTTTGTAGCTGAAGACAGTGAGATCAAGATCTAAAAATTCATTGAAGTTACTGGCAAAAAAAGTATGCAAATACAGAAAATCGTCTAAACAAATAGAACCTCATCATGCTGGAATCAATTCCCTTATAGAAATTAGAAACACATTCTCAGGACTCTTGCAATAGAAATTATAATGAATGAAGTGAAATAATTTACAGATTTAAAATTTTTCAGTAGTATTTCATTTTTTAAAAATGCTTACCTGGTACCTATTTCTTCCAAACTATTAAAATTAACGTTCACTGGGGTACCTGGGTGGCTCAGTTGGTTAAGCGTCTGACTTTGGCTCAGGTCATGATCTCCTGGTTTGTGGGTTCAAGCCCCACGTCGGGCTCTGTACTGACAGCTCAGAGCCTGGAGCTGCTTCAGATTCTGTCTCCTTCTCTCTTGGCCCCTCCCCCACTCCCACTTTGTCTCTCTCTCTCTCTCTCTCTTTCAAAAATAAGTAAACATAAAAAAAAATCAATGTTCAGTATATTTTTTATTCTTTGGTTGGAAACCTGATCCTCAAAAGAAAGAATGTGTCTGTTATTACAGGTCCAAGTTGCAAAAAAAAAAAAAAAAAGATACAGCCAAAAATAAATCTCACAGCTTACAAGTTTGCCAAAGGAGATGACAGTATTTATCATCACGTGACTGAATTTAAGTTCAATTTGTCTCTAGCTCACTTTCAATAACAGTTTTGATCCAGGTGTTAGGTAAACCATGGAGTAAAGTGCGTGATACTCCTGATCTCTGTAAACAGCAGGTTTGACACCTTGAAATAAGAGGTGAAGGAATTTTCCAAACCAGGAATAAATCTTTAGTGTCCCTAAGAATATCATGGAAAGCCTTTCAAAAATGCAAATGTTGAGGCTATATCTAGTTCTGATTTCATAGGTTGAAGAGGGAGTACAGAAAGTCATTTTATGAAGCACTCCTGTGGTCAATAGACAAAGTGAATATACTTCCTGGCCTCTCCCTGATTTAACATGTGTCCCAGAGTTGTTGTTATGGTTGTTGCTTTTAACAAGATATTATTATTTCTTGTGGTATTAGAATAAGCCAGGACGGGTTTGGTAGATCACTTTGTACTTCCATATTCTACCTTAATCTTCTCTAGTAGTGTGTGAGGTACGTGGGCAATAAACAGGGTTCAACAGGTAACAAGAGGTTAAATCTGAACTGTCAATGGTAACTCCTCTCACTTTTCTGAAAACTTTCTTGACACAGTTAACCGACTCCACCCCTTTATCAGGATGCTGGCTGATAAAGAGTGGTTGCATCCAGGTGGCATTGGACAATTTCTGGTCCTGGGATTGGGAGAAGTGTTTGTTGCTGCTGCCCCTGGTGGCCATCTGGTGTATGAATCAGTCGTGCCTTGGTCCCTGGTGGTGCCTGGGAGATGATGAAGTCGTTAGGCCAGTGGGTGGGATCACTGTGAAATGTGAGAAATGAGAAATTTGGTGAATGTGAAATGTATGTGGGAAGTGGGGGTTCAGCATGCCTGCCAAAGCACTTATACAAGTGGTATGAACAATCCTGCTAAAATGGTTTTGCCATTTACTAGACAATGGAAATCTACAAGTATTTATTTACTTTTATTTACGTTATTGTTTGGTAATGCTTTTTAAAGATTTTGCAATGAACCCTCTCAGCAGCCATGAACTCAAGAAACAAAACAAACATGGGCTTAGCGAAAAAATTAAGTACAGAATTTTCATTTCTCAGTGACGTTGATGACGAATATATAATGTACCTAAAATGTTTGCCAATTTACTATCCACCAGGAGACCTGTAGTAAGAAAAACTGGAAAAAATAAATATGCTGTAGAGGCTCCAGGATTTACTTCAAACCTTAGACATTATTTTAAGATTTTCTTGGACCTGTATGAAATAGGAAGCAACAACTGTTGATGTCTTTAGTTTCATTAATGGAAGAATTTAGCTGTGGACAGCTAAATGACCCCTTTTTTTATGTTTCAACAGATGCTTCAAATTACAAATTGATCAATTTCAGTAAGTGTTCAATTTTTTTCATGAAATTCATGGAGTCAAAGTGAAAAAGTTCATCTGGCCATATTATAAATACTACTGCGAATTCAATTAAAAAGTTGAACTTTGAAGATAAAATTATTTGTTTTGTGAGGACCATATGAATACAGATTCTGCATACATTCTATCTTTTGTCAATAAATTTCTTGCTAAATAAGATGTTTATGGAGCAGAAATGTTCCATGAAGCATTGAGAGAATGGTAGTTATTAAAAACAAAATTTGGAAACAACAAGATGTTGAACACTATCCTATAAAAGCAAGGAAAGAATTGAATAAATTAAACAATGAGGGCTTAATCAATTTATAAAATTTAATTTTGAAATTCTACAACTGCACCTTGGAATATACAAACTTGTGGAATAATTTTTTAGTGGAGCTCCTTGATTTATTTCATAAATGTATATTCTGTCCTAGAATGGCATGGAATCCTAAAAGCTAACAATTTTGAAGCATCTACATTATACAAAATATTTTTAAGTATAAATAGAGACAACTTATGACAAGTTTTGCCTAACAAAAGTATTTGTTAAAGAAATCTACTCTGAAAAGAAGCAAACAGAAATCATGTGTGAAAATACATTGACTGAAATACTTACACATTTCAAAATAAAAAGGATAGAATTGAGAATTTCCTCTACTTAGGAGAATTTATTCTGAGCTTACTATGAGCCTTGCCACCTGAAGAGTAATTTTTCAGTTGAAAACACTGTGGACTACAGAGAGGAATCAACTGATAGGGAGTGTGACAAATTTATTTTAAAAATACATATATAGTAAGACCACAGTGAAAAAATACATTCTTCAGAAATATCTCAATAACAGTATAATCAAATGATAAAGCAAGAAAATGGATAAAGTATATGAATATATACCAACAACAATTATTCCACTTAGACTATTTTTAATATTCAGATAATCAACATAAATGTTTCAAACCTTTTTATTTTAATATACGTGAATATATAGGTTTTTAAGAAACAATTCTTTTTTTGAAAATGGCTTTTACTAAAACTGTTTTATAGATCCAACAGCATAAAAAAACCAATTTGTTGGTAAATAGATTTTTTAAAGTTTATTTATTTATTCTGAGAGAGCAAGAGAGCAAGAGCAGGGGAGAGGCAGAGAGAGAGAGAGTCCCAAGCAGGGAACTCGGGTGTGGGGTTCGAACTCACGAACTGTGAGATCATGACCCGAGCCAAAATCAAGAGTCGAATGCTTAACCGACCTAGCCACCCAGGCGCCACAGTAAATAAATATGCTAAAAGTTATACTTTTTAAATCATTTTAGTCCCCCTTTTATTCTCAAAAATATCTTAATTTGGCAGCTAAATTGTATAGTCACTCTATTTGAAGTCCATATTGGAGAAATAGTTACATCATTCATGCCCTAAATTGGTGAGAATAGTTCTGGAGTATTTTTAAATGGATTTGGATGGAGGCTCTTTTGTTTTTATTTTAAGGTATAGTACATTGAAAAAAAAATAACTGAGAATATAACATTTTAAAACTGTCTTACTTGACTCTCAGCAAAATATTACCCTACATACATATGAAGGTTGCATAAGTTCAGCTTGCTGAATTTCAAGGAAGCAGTTAGGAGGACCAATGTGACCAAATGCCCTGGAGGAAGGGGTCGCAGAGACATGGGACTTTCAGTGCTAACACGTGACAGTCTCAGACAAGCCTACCTTGTGGGGGGAGGGTGGGGTCTCCCTACAACTATGACATGAATTCAGCTCCTAGTGTGTTTAGATGGGGCCTGGTTGGCATGGAGAGAAGGGACATCATAAATACTGAGCCTCTGAGCCATGGTTTAAGAAAAGGTACGCTGTACCTCTGTATATCACAGAATAAATAGCCAGCAACTTCCGTGGCCCCCTTATATTCCAGTCCTCCCTTCTCCAACCAGAAAAACCCTAGACAAATATCTTATGATGATTCCCTTCCTTTCACTTTCTCCCCAGGGGAGCCCTGACTTCTCCACACTGCTAACCCTTCCTAATTCCTAACTGTCTCCGCACCTCACAACCCTAAAACCACTACTGCTTTTGAGAGTTAATGCAATATTTGAACAGCATCTGAGGCCTGCTGGACTTTACCAGAATCCAGTTCCCTAGGTATCCACCAAAGAAGCTGAGTCTTGAACCCTTACTGCCCACTTCATTGCTGGGTGCATAGTAAGTTTTCAATAAATAATAATATGTAGAATTTGTGAATGAGAGATCCGAGGGCCCCTATTCGAATAGTGCAAATTTATCAAACTGTACCCTCCCAGCTACCTGGTGAAAGAAAGACATCAGGAGAGGAGGGGAGAGAATAACCACTTTGTTTTTCCTCATCTAAAAACTCACTGGAAGAGGCAGAGAGCAAATGAACCACAAATAAATTGAGTAAAACTGTTCCTGTCTCCTTTGCCTCCTGGAAGTCGGAGGAGTAGCCACTGAGGGAACCTAACTTTTCCCTCTTGGCTAGTATCAGCTAGTCAGATACTTGAGAGAGAAAGCATATCTAAAATTACTCACATTGGGTCTCCTGGGTGGCTTAGTCGGTTAAGTGTCCTACTCTTGGTTTCAGCTCAGGTCATGATCTCACAATTCGTGGGTTCAAGCCCTGCATAGGGCTCCGTGCCAACAACAAGGAGACTGCCTGGGACTCTCTCTTACTCCCTCTCTCTCCGTGCCTCCCCAACTCACTCTCTCAAAAATACATAAGCTTAATTTTTTTTAATGTTTATTTATTTTTAGAGAGAGAGAGAGAGAGAGAGAGAGAGCTTGAGCAGAGAAGGGGCTGAGAGAAAGGGAGACACAGAATCCGAAGCAGGCTCCAGGCTGTGAGCTGTCAGCACAGAGCCCGATGATGTGGGGCTCAAACTCAAGAACCCCAAGATCATGAGCTGGGCTGAAGATGGACACTTAACCAACTGAGCCACCCAGGCACCCCTAAATAAACTTTAAAAAACATTAAAATTACCCTTATATTTTCCCTTCCAGGAGAATTCACTTCTGAGGTCTTCGAACCAGAAAACAACAACACTTGACTGTTTAAAAAAACACAGGTAACCAGCACTTTTCAGGTTTGCATGGGGCTCTTTGATTCCCAGGAGGAAAGGTATTATTTCATGCAGAAGTCGAATTTGATAGACTACACATTCCGGGCGTATAAAGGTGATCTGCTGACCACAGCAACTAAGGGGTATGTTCCTCGTCCTCTAGGTGCCTGTGCCATGTGATAACCAGGAGATACAGCCCAGGGCGGGGGAGTACGTGTCCGACCAAAGCAGCCTCCTACCCGGCACCACCACTACTGGCCAAGAGGCACTGGGCAAACTAGTCTCTTCACCCTTATCCACCTACTAGGGTGGTTACGAGAACGAAGTGAGATCATCCGTGTAAAGCTCTTAGCGACATGCCATGCGGTATTCAAAGGACGGCTGCTTCCTGTTCTGCCTTGGTTGTCACCTAATCATCCGCGATTTCTACCGGAACAATGAAGGTGATGTTTCCACCTCAAAGTAAGCTTATAAGGTATTTGAATTGGAGGGTTACCTGCGGTATGGCTCTTAAGCCAGGAAATACACATCAAAATTAAGTCAGAGGCTTTTATCCCCAAGCCCACAGGAATGAAAACATTAAAAAACCCAGAACACCAAAATTCTTTGGTTGAATTTAACAGACACTGTATGCTTGTGGACGGCCACGCCAGATCAGGGCTCATTACTTCTCTTGGCCAGAAGTGTAGGTGTCAGGGAAGGCCGCACAGCAGAAGATGCATTTGATGGGAATCTTGAGGACTAGGAACACCCAAGGTGGTCTTCCTACTGAGACCAACTAATCTAAAGAGTTGCTTTAATAGGCTTCTCAGTTGCTAATGATCACACAGTCCTAATCAGCGGTCAAGGAACACTTATTTAATCAACCCAAAGTCCCCGGGCAGCGTGCTCTAACAAGAAAGGTGAATTGCCTATGTCGTTACCACTAAGTGGCATTCCTTTAACAAAACTGGCAGGCCTTCACTTTCCCAGTGTTCCCCTTGGTGCAAGAAACTGGGTGCTGGCTTAATAACCTTCGGCCATAAAGTACTGTAACATGTTAGCTCATGCTGGATGGCAACAGGTTTGTTTTTCATGATTATGTAATCGACATTCCTTTTCCAAGAAAGGATTTGGAAATGAGCTATTAAATTGGATTGCCAGCAAGCATACAGTCTAAATGCACATACATGTTAAACATGGCAAACTCAGATCCTTCTCAAACTGCCCCTCACCCCATACACATCTGTGAACTATAAATCAAGGGTGACCCGTGAGAAAGTTGGTCCAATAGCTAGCTGAGGTTTCCAAAAAGCATTAAAATGCCTACTAAGGATTTTTAGGGAGGGTATTTGATCTGCTCAGTCTTAAATAGAAACCTAATCATGCAGGCAATCTGGGCACTTGGTACACAAGTACCCATATTAAATTTTCCTTAAAGACTAATATGGTGTTGAAATATCGTGTAAAGAGTGCATACTAGAGTAGGTTCAAAGACTTTAGGTGCTAGGTGGGTATTTATTGGCTAGAATGTTATTTAGAAGAGCGTTCACATTGTTCTTAACTTCCAGGACAAAGCTTAAAACCACAGCAAGTAACTGCTTGGGGTTTTGCATTCCACAGTCTTGGACTCACAGCAAGCTTCCTGTTCCCTCTTGGCTGGCAGACCTGAAGGGCAGACGATGAATGGTTTGATTCTTATAGTTGGAGAATCTGCTCTGGCTTTCAGCCCTTAAGATTCTGAGTGCCAGACCAGGTGCTATTATTTTTTTTAAGCTCCTCCTAGAGATTTGGATTTCACTTGAAGATAATAGCAAGAAAACAGACTGAGCTAGGCATCTGGGCAAAGACCATATCCAATAAAGATCCAGACATCCGTGTATATCCCAAAAAGGAGTATTTTGGAATAACCAAGAACCAAACTTGCAAACTATATGCATTCCCTGGGATCTTCTTGGTAGGTTTCAAGAATGAAGAGGAAAAAAAGAGGAAGGAGAAGGAGAAGGAGGAGAACAATACAAGATTCCTAGGCCAACATTTTTTTTTCCTGAAGGAAATGGCCAATTTTTATTTCAAGTGGTATGGTAATTGTGTGCTTTCTTACACAACTTGTATATACAGCTGTATGTTTATGATGAGCTGAAAGTCAAATGCTAAGATTTCCTCTACTGCCTTCACCATTTAAAAGGTGAAGGGCACCAGGTCAGAACCTACCGAAACTGAATGAGGGGAATAAGTTGTAACTCTGGAAATGTGTGTGTGTGTGTGTGTGTGTGTGTGTGTGTGTGTGTGTAATTACATAATTCATCTATAGAGGTGACAGATAGAAAACTCTAGATCTTGTCCTTGTATGGAGTAGTTATGAATCTGCTTTGAATTTCAAGTGGAAAACAAATTAAGAGAATACTAGAATACTAGTTATTCAAATAGTATGCCCAAATTAATTGCTTACGGAAAACGGTTAACCTTTTCTTCTCTGCCCCATTATTCCAGCATTTTTAAAGGTCTCATGGCCAAAAGACAGGATCTTGAAGGAGTGGGATTGGAGGAGGAGGTTGAATTTTAACTGGGCTGAATTGGGGACTAATTTCCTTGGCAGTTCAGAAGCTCTTAATGGAGGCTTTCTGCCAGACAGAACCAGCACAGGCCACTACTCAGTCACACCGAGACTGTCCCTGACCCTTCTTCCTCAAAGAAGAGGCTTACATCTTTCTCCTGTGAGGCAGCCCTTCCCTTAGGCAGACGACCTTCCTCAGCGCCCACCCCTCTCCCCACCACCACCATCACTGTGCTCATTCTGACCATTGTGCCCTGTCAGATTCTGACTGGAATTCTCTCTCCTCACTTCTCTTTAATCCAGACTTTACCTACTTGCAGGCCCACTCCAGGTCCTGAAAAAAGACCAAAACAAAGGACCTCAAACCAATGAGATTCCCTTTCTTGTAAGCCATCATCAAGTGGCTGCAGTTTTCACTATTTCTGGTAGGATCTTTGAGCTAGCTGGTCAACCAGAGACAAAAACCCTTCTCTTTTCTTCCCTAGCTATACTCTTTCTTTTCCTTTAAAAAAGAATTAACTTTATGATCTCTCTGCCTGGTGCATCATTGTTTACTATACCCATGGAGATAGAACATAATTGAATTTTCACTGCTATGGCATGTGGGCATTATGTTATTTCAACTTCTCAATCCACTGTACATCAAGCCCATATCTGGTTTTTGCAGAAGTTCTCTGACATTGGAACTTAAAAGCAGTCTTGAAGAATGAAAGCTATTTCTCCAACAAGGGCAGGAGGAACTGAGGAAGAAAGTAGTACATAGAGGGTGTATTATGTTACTTACACTCTGGGGACCACAGGCAGAGAAGTGACACGGAGAAGCTTTTTAGAAATATGGTCCAAAGACACTAGGGAAAACCCTTTCTCTATTGACAAATATGTCTTCAAGGCTTTTGACAACAAATGAAAAGTAAAACTGTTGTTCTACTTAGGCCTCATTAAGTTTTTTAAGTCTCGCTTTAAAATAATAGAGGTAGATACAGGGAATAGAGCTCCCATGAAAGAGAAGTAATTCTTTCTCATGAGTCTAGACTTCTCTACCTAGGGAAGCCTAAAGGAAATTGAGTGCGGTCAACCAGCAAGGGTGAGCAGAGATAATTGAAATGCACTGATAATTCAGAATCTCATTTCCACCTCATTAATTTCAACCTCTGTTCCCTTCTCTTGGTACTTCTAAAGAAAAGCAAGGTAGACCAAATTGAAGATAATATCCTGTCCCCACTCCTGCCTTCCCCCCACCCCCTGAGGTGCTCAGTGGGTTGGTAGAAGATCATTATCACAAGAAGGAGGCAAAGCAAGTAGCCCACATGATTCACCATCCAGCTAGCCTCCCCCTCCCCACTGCCCATCGCTTATATGTGCAAAGATTGCAGGTGGGGGTCACTTGATATGTTTCCCATTTGCAAGTACCCTAGATTTTTCCAAGTTTGGGAATCTTAGGATAATTATGGCTAAAGAAGTTACTTGACCACAGTTAGTAAACTCTGTATTTTTACTCTCCCTCCCATTCTTTGGGAAAGGGTGGCGATTTTGCATTGTTTTCAGTAGGATGTGCCTCTTAATTAATTACTGGAAAATGATCAAGGCTCTGTCTTTCCCAAAAATTTTCCCCTGTCATTTTATAATGTGCACTCTTCCTGTTATGGTATAAGGAGAAAGGTGCTTTATTGTTATGTCATTATAAAAAAAAGAAAGAAGACGAAAGATACCTATTTTCTTGCAAGGAAAACTTCAGGATTCTCAAATACTAAGTAACACAGCTGGGTGCTAATCTGGGAAACACCAAACATTAATTAAGTATTCTGGAATAATCAGGTTCAAGTATAAAAAAAAAAAAGAATATTCAGAGTCATAGAAAGCCACGGTTTAGAGAGAGGAGGAAATCAAGGCAAAGATGTACACAGTAGGGACTAAACGGAGAAGGGATTGGAGAAGGTAGTTTCCTCTAAGGGTAAGAGTGAGCCTTACTCAAAACTGTGCCATAGACAGACCCTTTCCCTTTCTTTATTTACCAAGACCAGTTTAGAATGTCCAATAACAAGATAACTATTATTACTACTTGTAGAGTTTATATTTTGACAATGTTTGTGACAATTTAGTATCCTCTCTAAGTGGCAAAATTCTTGACTGGAAAAATACAAGTGAGGGGGAATTTATGGAGGCAATTCCCTAGCCTACAAATTCTATTGCTCCGTCAAGCATGCCTCAGTCCAGCCTTGGGAATAGTAATGAGGAAAAAAATCTAGGCCCTTATCAAGGTACCTGGTGTGAGGAAATAAGATGCATATGCCAATGGCATAGAAATGAAGATTGAAAAGAGTCAAATCCTTCTAGCAGGATATGACAGTTTTATGTGTCAATTTGATGAGGCTCTGGTATCCAGTTTTTCAGTCAAATACTAAGCTAGGTGTTGCTGTGAAGATATTTTGTATATGTAGTTAATATCCAAAATCAGTCGACTTTAAATAAAGGAGACAATTCTAGATAATGAGAGTGGGCCTCATCCAATGAGCTGAACTTTAAGAGCAAAACAGATTTCTCTGAGGAAGATAAGAAATAAGCCTAATGACTACAGCATCAGCTTCTAACTGAGAGTTTCCAGCCTGCTGGACTGACCCACAGATTTCAGACTTGCTACCCCAACAATATATGTATGTATGTATGTATGTATGTATGTATGTATGTATGTATGAATCTATCTATCTATCTATCTATCTATCTATCTATCTATCTATCTTATTGGCTCTGTTTCTCTGGAGAACCTTGATACAGAGAATAATGAGTGAAGACCTGGGGAAGGGATCTTTGAACTAAGCCTCAATGAATCAGGAGCCAACTACATGGAAAGTAGAGGTTAATTATGTTCCTTGCAGAGGAAAGAGCATAACCAAAGGTCCCGATATAGGAAGGAGCTTGGCATAAATAAGGAAGTTAAAAGAAAATCAGGATGTCTTAGGTACAATGAGAAAAAGAGAAATGGCCCAATATGGGATTGGAGAGGCTTGCAAAGGTCAGATCATGCAGAACTCTTAGTAAAATAGTTGGACTTTTTTTTTTTTTTCCCAAATTACAGTAGGAGGCCATTGAAGGTTTTTAACCTGGAGAAAAATGGCTGCCCCATGGAGAAGGGAATGTAGGCAAACTCTTAGAAGATTACTGTAGTGGTCCAGGTGGGAAATGATGATAGCTTGGGCCAGAGTGCTGGCAGAGGCAATGAGAAGATGTGGGCTGATTCAAGGTTGTTAAGACGGCATGGATGAAGAAGGTGAGAAGTTATGACATCGAGGATGCTCCTAAGTTTCTGGCTGGTATACCTGTATAGATGGTAGTGCTACTAAACACATTAGGGTAGACTGAAAGAGGAACAGGATTAAAAAACATGTGAATTAAGAATTTAGTTTTGGGGTGCCTGGCTGGCTCAGTTGGTAGAACATGCGACTCCTGATCTCCAAGTCGTGAGTTTGAGTCCCATGTTGGGCATAGAGCTTACTTAAAAAAAAAAAAAAAAAAAGTATTTAGCTCTAACATGGAGCTCAGAAGAGAGATTTCAGCATGAGATGTACATTGGAGAGTCATCGTTTACAGATGACATTTGAAGCCATGTGAATGGACATGATTAATCAAGGAGAGAAGGAGATTAATCAAGGACAGAGAGTACCCAGGACTGAACCCTGAGTAATTCCAACATTTAGAGATAGGGTAGAGAATAGGTAGCTAGAGAAATGGGGCAGCGCATGCCAAGGGGGGTTATGTTTCAAGAAAGAGGTAGTAGTCAACTGTGTGAAATGCTGCCAAGAAGCCAAGGAAAATGAGGACAGAAAAATGAACATAGGGTTTGGGACCTGGCCCACCACCCTGAGTTCTGACGTCTATTGTGTCTGCTTAGTTACTTCATGCTTTCTCATGTAACATTCACAACACGTTTATATCAGGTAGACCACCTATCATGGCTAATTTCAAGGAGAGTACTGGACTTCCTAGGTATTGTTTTTCATAATTGGATGTATATGGAGACCTGTTTGTTTGCTCTGAAGGAGGAGGAAGGAAAGGTGTTGGTACGTGGGCACTTGGGGACAAGGAAGGAAAAGAGAGATAGGGAAAGGAGAGGCAGGATGTTCTGCATTCCCCGGCCTGCTGTTAGATATCATATCTGATCTTTAGGAAGCACCTCATATTAAAGAAAACTTGTTTTAAATATTCAAGTATCCCAAATTCTAGGCTGGGAGACCTATTCTTTCTCTTAATATTGTTTTCTTTTCCTTCATTACATTTAGCAAGACTTGTAATTATGAATATATTTGGTATAATCATTTATTTAATATTTAGGTCTGTGTTAGCTGTAGCTTTCATGACACAAAGAGCCTATGTGGCTGTAACCTCTTGGGTCTACTGTCTAGCACAAGACCTGACACACGGCAAGAGTTCAAGATACAGTGGTTGAATTAATAAATGATGCTAGCTTATGTAGGAATGGGAAATTACAGCCCTAAGTTTCTAGGCATAAATAAATTAGTGGACTAAAAATCAGTGGTCTTCTATGTTTTTTCGGATGTATTAATTAGCTGCCTGTTCATACCGTTCTCCTGCTTTAATAGACAAGTGGTGGCAGGCACTGTAAATTTAAGAAATGATATGGGAAAAGCACAAGAAATTGAGGAAAGTTTATGTACTAACTTACTTTGGGGGGATTTTAGAAATATTTTGTATTCATAAACCGTTTTTTATATTTTACCCATAGAATACCTCAGTACTTACGTAGACTTCTGTACTGGTGTTTGAGGATTGAAAGGTGATTTATGACTGATATGTCCATAAAAAGCCAGATGCACAGTAACCGTGGTTCTAGAACCACAAGAAGTCTACTTGTTTGGTTCCTAGAGCATTGGTCCCAACCACTATTCTTCAAAATAGGCTTGCAGAAAGGGGCACGTGATGGAACCAGGAACTTCTAAAGCCACTGATGTAGCAACAGACTTGTCTCAGGAAAATCAAAGAATCCTACAATTTTAGAGTTAAAAGAGACTTTAGGCCAATTCCCCTTAATGTATAGTCTGGAAAACAAGGACCTATAAGTGAATTCTAGAGTCATAAGCCTAGTTTATAACTTGTAATAATGTCACTCATGCCTGACCTCAAGCTCAGATCCTAAATTAGGTGTAAATTTGTGTAAATATTTTTTAAATTCTTATTTATTTTGACAGAGAGAAAGTACACGCACACGCACAAGCAGGAGAGGGGCAGAGCGGTGGTGGGAGGGAGAGAATCTCAAGCAGGTTCCATGCTGTCAGCACAGAGCCTGGCACAGGGATCGATATCATGAACCGTAAGATCATGACCTGAGCCGAAATCAAGAGTCAGACGCTTAACCAATTGAGCCACCTAGGCACCCCTAAATTTGTGTAAATATCAAACTCATATTACAATCAATACTGATGCACATAATATAAAATGAGTCAATGGTTATAGCCTTGGTGATTTACCTTGAATAAATCCCCAAATATATTTATTTCACGAGTTTGGAGTTTTTTATATTAGGTTTTCTCCAAAGTGAATCCCTGCTGAACTACTCTAATGAAATCCCACTTTAGTACAAAAAATATGTCACTTTTGGGGCGCCTGGGTGGCTCAGTCGGTTAAGCGTCCGACTTTGGCTCAGGTCGTGATCTCGCGGTCTGTGAGTTCGAGACCCGTGTCGGGCTCTGTGCTGACCGCTCAGAGCCTGGAGCCTGTTTCAGATTCTGTGTCTCCCTCTCTCTGACCCTCCCCCGTTCATGCTCTGTCTCTCTCTGTCTCAAAAATAAATAAACGTTAAAAAAACAAACCCCCCCAAAAAAAATAAATAAATAAACGTTAAAAAAAAAAAATATGTCACTTGCTCCTGTTACAAACTCTTGCTGAGACCTTGGTGAGCTCACCATGTGTCACATGGTGAGACCAGAGCCATGTTTTCCAACAGCCCAGGCACAGCTATCAATAGCTGGAGTGGAGGGTCTCTTGTACCTGAATCGTAAATCCCTATCCTGCCAATTTTTTGCAACTCACCTGTTTCTGTATACTTTTGAGGAAATTGATAGTTTTATGTGGCCATATATTAATATTTACTTTCTTGATAACAGAATTTGGTTAAGAAATGGCTAATTCTCCATAAGTGTAAAGAGTTTTCTCAAATTATTTTTCTAGAGTACTTGCTTCCTACAATAAAATTGGGAGCAATGGCTTCACTGGCTGCAAATCGATAAAAGTATCAGTCGTATGTAAAAGACACATACAGACGTAACTAACTTTACAGAGCAGCTCTTTACATAGATTAAAATGTTTTGTTCCTTATTATAGTACTGGTGTTTTCCCTTTGTATGATTTTCAGATCCTAGGAAGTTTGAAGTTAGAATCCTTCTGTGGCCTTCATTCACAGTTTGTACAGTGAAGTGCTATTTTAGCCAGAAATGATATTTTCATGTGCCTACTAAGGCTTGTTTTCTTAAATCCCAATCCTGTTTTCATGATTTGATTATGCCATAACAGTTTTTGAGGCTTTATGCCAACTATCATTTAGTTTGAATGATTCTTTTTTAAATGAAAGAATACAGGAAAATGTGGTAATAATGTTCTTTCAAGAAAGCAAGTTACTGAACATTCTCCCCATATTCTATTATTTAAAAAACTACACCACCCATCTTTATCAAAGAGCATGTATTCATCCAAAATGCTGTTGTTAGTTAGAGGAAGGTATTGAAAGATGGCAACAAAGACCTATTTTGGTCTAAATATGGAAGGTGTCTTCCTCAACCGTGTATTCTCAGCACTTAGCAAACAATAGGGGATTATTAAATACTTTTGAGATAATGTTAAGATCAACTATGTGCACAGGAAATAATTAACATTAATTCATCTGCCTATAGTCTATAAGAAATAGATTGGATTTAGCACAAATGCAATCATATAAGTGTTCATAAGGAGTTTGTAGAAAAACTGGGTAGAAAAGATGCTCTCTTTAATTGGAAAAATATCATAAAAATATTCCGTTGACTTGATAGAACATATGGAGCTGGCTGGGCAGATGGGTGGGAGTAGGTGGTTCCTGGCATGTGGAAGGGCCCCACAAGTCCATCTTCCTGCTCCTTGTCAGAAGAGAAATAATGATATACACACTAAGTGTTTCTCTCTGTTTTTAAATAAGGTTCATCTAGTTATGATACTTGGTCTCTATTTATATTTTTATGCTTTCTGAGCTTTCTGTTCTCCTTTTTCCTGGACAAGTCTACTGTGATGAACTTATCAACTATTTTAATGGAATAATTCTAGCTGACACAAATGGTGTAAAAAAACTGAATTGATAGGATTGGTCAGTTCTTTTGCTGCCCTCTCCAGGGCTTACCTCAAGATTTGGGTCTCCTGATGTCCAATCCAGATCATGGACCATGGGGTGTGTGCATGTGTAGGCATTTAAAAACCTCCATATAAATTTAATAAAATTTTAAAAATTAAAATCAACAGTCCTGTTCACATTTTAAAGGAGCCTTTGGTTATAGTTACTTGTTTTTAGTGAAGATTCCTTCCACCCAATCTAGAACAAATTTGTTTCCTAAATTTGAGATTTTTATATTATATTATCTCCAAAGTGAGGTACCTTTGAACTTACTTTGCTGGGTCCAAATCTCAAATTTAGTGCAGGTGAAAATGTCATTTTCTCCCCTATGTTGTTAACTATCTGGCCTATGTACTTCCAGACTTAAAAAAAAATCTTGTGTATGTGTTGCCCCAAATGTAGGATGACTCACAGTCAGCATTTTGTAGCAACTAATGCTTAATCTTGGCTTTTTCTTGCACTTAAGGGGAAAAAAAAGAAAAAAAAATATTCAAAACACACAAAACTTTTGTCTGCATCAGTATAGAATTAAAGTGATTATCTCTGGGGAGTGTTAAAATGGAAGTGGGAGGATGTGAAAACAGATAATCCTCCTTTTAATCAAATACTTCAATACTGTTTGAAATGAGAACAGATGATTTTTGTAATATATCCATTTTTAAACTTTTAATTATTATTCGCTTTTCAACCTCGTTATTTCATATTCATACGAAATTAACCAGGATAGTGTGACAAACTCCCGTATACCCGTGGCTCAGCCTCAATAATGGTCAACTCGTTGACAATCTTGTTTTATGCACATTCCATTGCCCACCTCTGTGTTACGGAAAACAAAATCAGATATTACATTTCAACCACAGATATTTCTTTATTTTTTAATTTTTATTTACTTTAGAGAGAGAGAGCGTACGAGTCGGGAGAGGGGCAGAGGGAGAGAGACAGAATCCCAAGCAGGCTCCACACTCAGCACGGAGCTTGACACCGGGTGGGATCTATAACCCTGGGATCATGACCTGAGCCAAAGTCAAGAGTTGGACACGCAACTGACTGAGCCACCCAGGTGCCCCTGTAGATATTTCAATATATGTTTCTAAAAGAAGAGGATGCTTGGGGCGCCTGGGTGCCTCAGTCGGTCGACCTTCTGCCTCCGGCCTCAGGTCATGATCTCAAGGTTCGTGGGTTTGAGCCCCACGTCAGGATCTGTGCTGAGGGCTCAGAGCCTGGAGCCTGCTTCCGATTCTGTGTCTCCCTCTCTCTCTGCCCCTCCCCTGCTTGCTCTCTGTCTCTTTCTCAAATAATGAACATTTTTAAAAAACGTAAAAGAAGAGGACTCTTTATTTTTAACATAGACACAATACCAGTTATCATATCTAAAATATTTTACAATAATTCCTTAATGTCTAATCAGTGTTCAAATGTCTTCATAAATGGCATAAACAGCTTTTTGTTTGAGTTTACTTAAATCAGGATACAAATAAGGTCACATGTTGTGATAGTTGATACATCTTTTAAGTCTTTTTTAATCTGTAAACTTACCCCTATTTCATTCTCTTATTGTTGAGATGTATTTGTTTTTTAAAAAAAATTTCATCTAGAGTTTTCCATACCTTACATTTTGCTGACTGCTTCTCTTGAGGTCTGTTTGAACATATTCCTGGGCTCTTGTATTTTTTTTATAATTGATAGCTGGTAGCTTAATCTATTCTAGCAGTTTGATCAGATTCAGGTTATCTCTTTCAAAGCAAGATAGTGATAGGTTAGTGTCTCTTTTTGTAATGTTAGCAACCACTGAAGCTCATGCCTTGATCCTACTTTATCCAAGGTGGCAAAATGATGGTATTCTAATTTTATCATCCCTTCTATTTGTTATCTAGGATATTTCTATAATGAAAAAAACCTCCTCATCTGCTACTTGATTTTCAGTGGTATAATTTCTTAGTGAAAACAAGACGGTTTCTTTCTGTCCCTCTGTTTATCATTTTTCAAAATAATGAGTTGGTTTTAGTGGTGACTAATTATTTTTCTCATATCATTTGACAAACAGTTGAAATGTTACAACTAATTGCCATTATCATCCTTCTAGACGCTAAAATGGACCCATCTTTAGCCACTGAGAGTCTCTTCAAGGTGGTTCCTGAATCCTTTGATGATGACCCTAGTGTTCTTTTGATTGCTTTCTTGTATATTTCTTTCCTCAGACCTGGAGTCCACCATTTCTCTAAGGAGCCAGATTCCATTTAGTGGAAAATACCTGGAATGAAATAATTTTTTTAGTTGGATGTATACTTCGACCCAATCATCTGTCAGCAAACCCTGAGTGTTGGGATTAAAACACAGATTTGGAGTAAAAAAAAAAAAAAAAAAAAAAAAAAAAAAAAAGACTAGGGTTTGAATCCCATCACTTGCCAGCTTGGTGATCTTAGAAAATTTATAGGGCTGTAATGTGCAGCAACACAGCAAAGCAGCAGAGGCTAGAAGCACGGCGGCCCCGGTATTCTCTCCTGCACAGATGCCATAGGAAAGAAAGGATGGACCTGACAGCTGTTCTCAGCAATGAGTCCCAGAAACTCCTGATGTGGATAGATGTTGATTCTGTCCACGGGCAGGGAAAGTAGCCAGGGGTAGGGAAGGCCTAGGGTCACAAATAGGGACCAGGTTTGGGGGACATTGTTTTAGTTCTGCCCTTTCATCATCCCTGTATTGCCCTAGGCAGATTTCCCCCTTCCTTTTGGTGATGATTGCAGGGGCAGGGTATCAGGGGACAGGCCAGAAGCAGTGGGTAACCACAAGGCAGAGCTCTGACCTGGTAGGGTGATGAGCAGATGGCAAGGAGTATAGCTGGTCTGACCAGTCCCCAAGAACTCCCCTCCACACACACACACACACACCCCTGCTCTCACCCTCCTGTGGGCATCTGCTTGTAATACAGAGTGGCTGCCTCCAATAAAAGATTATTCAGAGGTTCTTTGGAGACCAGGTGAGCACAGTACCATGTGTCTCCCACAAAGGCACACAGCAGCCAGCACACACACCGATTCACCTGGAGAAGCACAGTCTTGCTAGATGTCTGCCCCTCTCCACGGGTGTATTTTCCTAATCAAGGCAGCTCGATGTCCGGAAGGGGCAAGGATGGGCTCAGAGGGCAGATTCTGAGAGCTGCAAGTTGGGAGAACAACAAATGGAATAACTTATACCGGAGAAGGCAGAACTCATGAAAAAACAGGAAAAGAAGTAAAAGCCAGAGTAATAAATATGCTTAAAGAAATGAGAGAATTTACTGGGAACAGGAAGTGAGAATAAGCAGTTGAGGAAAAGAATTAGAAATATTAAGAAGTAGTTCTGCCAGACAGAGCAAAGAGTACTGTATGATATCATTTATATGTGGACTCTATAAAGAAAGAAAGAAGGAAAGAAAGAAAGAAAGAAAGAAAGAGAAAAAGAGAAAAAGAGAAAAAGTTAAACTCAAAGAAACAAAGGGTAGAACAGTGGTTGCCAGTGGCCGGGGGCTGGGGAAAATAGGGAGAGGTTGTAAAAGAGTACAAACTTCCAAGGCTCTTGGGTGGCTCAGTCAGTTAAGCGTCTGACTTTGGCTCAGGTCATGATTTTGTGGTTCATGGGTTCGAACCCTGCGTTGGGTTCTGTGCTGACAGCTCAGAGCCTGGAGCCCGGTTTGGATTCTGTGTCTCCCTCTCTCTCAGCCCCTCCCCCACTCACGCTCTGTCTCTCTCTCTCAAAAATAAACACTAAAAAAAACCTTAAAAAACATTCAAAAAATAATGGTAATAAGTAGTAAATATGTGAGCTGGAAGATTAGGCCAAGGAGTTTTGCCTGGAGGCATTGCAAAAGG
Organism: Lynx rufus; assembly: GCF_022079265.1. NCBI lineage: Eukaryota > Metazoa > Chordata > Mammalia > Carnivora > Felidae > Lynx > Lynx rufus. Next base: position 34,672,661 of record NW_025814829.1, on the reverse strand, counting down.
ACAGGGTAAAGAATGGAAAAGAAATTTGGAGAATCAGACATGTGTCCAAGTCCATTTGGTAGGGACACCAGAAGAACAAAAGGAAATGGAAGGAGGCCAATAGTTCAAGCAATAATGACCAAGAATTTCCTAATGTCACACGGCGAGTGAGTGGCAAAGCCAGGAGGTCAGGCCAGGCAAGCTAGCTGGAGTACATACTCTGGATGACTATTTACTGCCGTGGGTCTACTCTATCAGCTGCCAGTCTGGAGGAGGAGGAGAATGAAGTTGGGCATAGGACATAAAGAGGGGACAAATACACAGTAAGCAGAAGAGAGCCTGTGCATGAACTGAGGGAGACGGTGTGGCAGGAGCTGGGGAGAAGTCTGGATGCCTCAACTCAATGCCACTGAGGTCTTTAAAAACAAGCATTGAAACCCCCCAAAACACAGAAACCACAATCTAAAAATAACAACAGAAACAGACAAGTCACTTCCTCTCTCTAATCCTCAATTTCTTCATCTATAGATGGCAGACAGTAACTGCCACGTCATAGGGCTGTTGTAAAGATGAAATCATAGAATATAGGTAGGATTCTGAGTACAGAAAACAATGGCGTATACTGACATAAAATAATACAATTTCTTATTTAACAATTCAATAAATACTTGTTGAAGATCTATGCTCCAGGCAGTGGAATACAAAAGAGACAAAAATCTTTGAAGCTATGGAATTTCTGGGGTAGAAGGTGGGGTGGGGGGAAGGAAAAAGGCAATACACGTAAATAGATAACAATGTGAGGCACTGTGAGTGCTAATAATGAAATTAGAGCAGGGTAAAGGAATAGAAAATGGTGTTGTGAAGAGGTACTATTTTGGCAGGATGGCTGGGAAAGGTCTATGGAAGGAATAAGGTGAGTGAACGAGGCAGGAAACATCTGGAGGAGTGGAGTTCTTGGTGGCGATAACAGTAAGTGCAAAGGTCCTGAGGTCGGAGAGTACTCGGCATGTTCAAGGAATGGCAGAATGCGGATACCCTGCTTGGGAGCAGAGTGAGCCAGGGAATAGCAGTTGGAAATTAGGTCAGAGAGGTAGCCAGTGGCCAGATCATTTGGGTCTTCATCCATCACTAACAATTCAGCTTCTCTTTCATTATTTGAAAACTTTGTCTTTGCGTACTCCACTAAATCGGAGGTGCCGACCATGGAAGGGAGCCTTCTTATTTAGCAAATTCTTTCCAGCCTCTATGATTTAGTATGGTGGAAGACACCTCTGCCTTCTAGTTGAGCAGAAGACACCTCAAAATTGAGCTTCCTGGGCAATTGCCTTCTCCCTGCTGGCCACAGGAAGTATCTTTTGATCCACAGTGGTCATTCCAAACCAGTCCTCTAATTGCCCTTGTCCAGGTCTGTGGGAATTACTCAGAAATGTTTGAAGTCCCAGAGCCAGGCACACTCTGAGTCACCCCTTAGTCTAGGGGAGGTGGCCAGGAAGCAGCCAGGATTAGGACAGGTTTTGATTTAGTGCCGTTGGATTCTCTTACACAGCCCTGCCCATACCCGAGGGTAACCCTATCTCACCCCTGCAGGCTGAGGTGCCCATGTACTTTAGAAAGGCATCCTAAACATGACCCGATCCTTCCCTCCCCCAGCGAAGGTTGTTCCTTTTCACTAATCACAGCAGAAGATTCCTTTCATCTCCCATACCTCTCAGAGCACGGGTGTTCTGGCCACAGCTGCCCATGTCAGAAACCAATGCACCCTGTTCTTGTTTTCCTTTCCAGTCATCTCTGGATTTGTAATCCGTCTGGAAGGCTGTCCATTTCTCACCTCCATAAATCTGGTAGCGCAGTTTGCATTATTACTTGTGACAACTTCTTCTAGGTGTTTAGATTGTATTTAAAAAAGCAAGCCCAGAACTAAGGAGATGAAGGAAAAATAAACTAAGGAATTGCTGCCTATGTGGGGTTATATTTAAATTTGTCATCTAGGACTTCTGGAAGGAGAAGAGTCAGCGGCCCATAAGATGGTAACCGAGCTTTCTTACGTTGCACACTGTTCCAGAGGTTTGGTGCAGCTATCAACGTTAACAAACAGGACAGTGTCAGGAAGAGAGCCATATCTGGACTGGCCCCTTGATTCTGAACACCATAATTATGAGAAGGTAAATACAGACCCTTTAGCTCCAAAGATTTTTTTTCTGACGTTGGTGGAAAGGACTCAAAAATGTACATCGTGAAGATGGGAATCAGTTGACCTTTTTTACTCAGAAATGTGGGGCTGGCTTGACTTAGTGTAATAATGTGCCTCACCATCACTCTCCTTATCTCTTATGAACAATAATTTCAAGATTTCACTCAGAATTTCTCTATCCCAGTAATTCTTAGCAACCTGGCACTTATTCCCACTAGCGTGACACAAAATGGCCTCAGGCAGACATTTTGTTGAAGCTTAGATGGGGATAATTATAGCTTCGTGTACCTGCCCTCATGCAGCTCAGTGGAGGTGTTGATGGCTCCTTGGCCAGCCATGACAAATTCTATAGCTGGGTACCTCCCTAAGAGCTGGGCCAGGTAGGAATAGAAGCGGGAAGAAACACAGTGCAGCTCAGTTCATGGAGGAGAGAATCACAACTAACTATTCTGAGAAATTAGGGTATTGGTGTTTCTGACCTTCTGAGATGGCTGTCACGAACAGAAATGACTCGACACTCCCAGAAGGCGTGACTTCGTGCCAGTCCAAAGCAACCTCTTGTGTGCCGGAGGAACCATGGACCTGACTTGCCACTTCTGACTCCACGCAGGTGAGAACATCAACTCATGGGCGTCTCGGGGACTAATGAAATAAGCAGTAGCAAGATATTAAAGTTCTTCGAAAGGATTTGCTGTCTGATCTTATAGCAGCAGCATCCATTTCCTCTTTTGCTGGGAACACTCAGATAAACGTGGGAAAGGAAGGACTTGAAATAACTGGAGACGTAAATTCTGGATATGTGTCTTCTCGGTAGCACAATTTATTATTGGCCAAGTAGGGCTGTCCCCTGGGGAACCACTGTAAGGGGGGAGTTTAGAACACACTCTATCCTGCCGATGTTTTTATTTCCCCTGTTTTTACCATCCCATCTAATTTCGGCCACCTGACTTACAGTGGTACTTAAAAAACCCTGCAGCAACATAATAGAATAAAATGAACGTGAACTTCAGAAGTAGAGATGAGGAGGCCTGAATCTTGGTTCTACCATTCACTTAGGTACTCGATGTTTTAGTACATGTCTAAGTACAATGTACTTAACGTCTTGAGGTCTCAGTTTATTTCTCTGGGAGACAAGAAGAAACATCAACCTGAATGTGTTAGTCTGCCCAGGCTGCCATAACAAAATACTACGGCCTGTGTGGCTTAAACAACAGAAATTGATTTTCTCACAGTGCTGGAGGCTGCAAGTCCAAGGTTAAGGTGCTGTCAGGGTTAATTTCTGGCGAGGCCTCTCTCCTTCTTTCTTGCTATGTCCTCATGTGGCCTTTCCTCTGTGCATGCACAGAAAGAAGGGCTCTGGTATCTATTCCTCCTGTTAGAAGCATACCAGTCCTACTGGATAAGGGTCTCACCCTTATGACCACATTTAACCTTTAAAAAAAATTTTTTTTAATGTTTATTTTTGAGAGAGAGAGAGAGAGAGAGACAGATCCGAAGCAGGCTCCAGGCTCTGAGCTGTCAGCACAGAGCCTGACATGGGGCTCGAACCCATAACCATATCATGACCTGAGCCGAAGTCGGACGCTCAGCTGACTTAACCTTAATTATCTCCACAAAGGCCTGATTTTCAAATACGATCATATTGGGGGTTAGGACTTCAACATATGAATTTTGGAGGAACACAGTTCAGTTCATGACACTCAAACACTGTCACAAGGATTATTTCAGATTATATATACACAGGACCTAGCCTTGTTCCTACAGCATAGTAAGTGCTCAATGGATATTGATTCCCTTACCTTCCACCCTGTGTCACTTACCTCCCTAGTGGGTCGCTTTCTTCTCTACACATGAGAAGCTGGATTTGGCCCTTTGCATAGGTGGAATAGATAGTTACAGAGTGAACAGAGGGATTCCCAAGACTTGAGTTTGGTAAAAAATTTCTCCCTTCCCTCATTGGTGTGGTTTTCAGTTGCAGGCCTCCTTTTCCCAGCTACTGTCTCCATTCTGGGAACTGTCCTTTCCACACGAAGGGCTGGGTCCAGTCACAGCAGCCTGTTCCTTCTCCAACACCCTGGTTTGACATCTCAAGCCACATTCTTTCTCCTGAGAATTTGGATATGAGATTCAGTCCCTGCCGAAGGACAGAAACCAGCCTGCAGATACAGAACGAGGTTGATGATAATGTTGATAGGTACCATAATTGAGAGCTCAGTGTGTGTCAGGTACCGTTCTAAGAGTTGTTCACATGTTGACTAATTTAATCATCACCACAACTCTACGAAGTAGATATGTTCATCATTTCCCCCTTTTTACATCACTTCCCTTTTTGAGGAAATTCAGGTGTGAGAGTATTTGCCCAGGGTCACATAGCTATTAAGTCTGGACACAGGCAAGAGTAGAGGATCTTACCTCCAGACAGAAAAGCAGAGTATCCTCACGGTTCTTTGGTCTTGCCCTTCTTTCTCACGGATTCCATGACATGTTTCGGTATCCTGCCAATGAATTCCTTTTTTGCTTTAACAGTCTGAAGTGGGGTTTTGTTCTTAAACCAAGGGAACTTGTGTTAAGACGGTGGCCCTGGCCTATTAGATCTGTTGCACTCAACATTAGAGGATGTTTTTGAGATTAACAACCATAGATAAGTGACTACGGAAAACGGTTTGTTAATGATTCAATTCCATTACAAAGTTTAAAATTGGTTAAATCACAATGAAGAAGGTCTCCTAGAAGAGATTACGGGAGCAGTAAAAGCCTCCTTTTCCGGAAAACACGTGATTTTAAGCAGTAACGATGGGGTAAGCTCATCACTAGCAGTGTGCCCTACAGAGGACGTGGTGATTTGATGTGTGTGTGCATATGCCAGTGTGTTGGGAGAGAAGTTGTGTGTTTTCTATCAAGCCTGGAAAAGCTGGAAGGCAATGTTGGGGCTGAGGGAGGTGAGGAAAGGTGAGCCAGGTGAATACGATCGGAGAGCTTGTGCCTTTAAGGTATGATTCAAAGGGTGTTTGCAGCCCAAGGTGAAATTAGTACAGAAGGATAATGAATACATTGAAATTGGTGAGATACTTCATACTGCCTAGGTTTTATTTCCTTTAAATCTTGCTGAAAGTCCCAATTATGCAGGTGCATTACTCTTTCTAGAGTGTTCTTGATTAATACATACTGCTAGTGCACAGACTTTTTAAAGAGTAACCAACTGGCTGAATCATGTACATTTTCGTTGGAAAAACTAGTGATGTGCCTAGAGTGAGTCTGCCTGATGTCCAGATAGCTAGCTGATATCATTGCCCAGTGGTCAACTGTAGCTGCCGGAAGAGCTGGCAAAGCGTCTCAGGACACTGACTCGCCTTTCTCCTCCCAGCCTGAAAAAAGCACAACCTCAAAATGTTTGTGTTTGACATTCTTTCCAGAAGGAAGTAACAAGGAAATAATTCACTTGTGGCTTAGGTTGACTGGCATGGAAATGGGGGCTCTTTCTCCTTTGGCTCAGGTCAGGGAGTAGTCAGTCCCTGTGGGAGGCAGAGCGCCTTCTGCTGAAGAATGGGCAAAGGAAAGAGAAATGAAATGGAGAGGAAATGGCCAGAGAGGAGGATGCGTCAGGAGCGGGAGAGTTGAAACATTAGGACACATGACGAAATGGAGACACTGTGTGACATGAAAGGATGCAGGTAATGCCAAACCTCCAGACTACAGAGCAAACCCAAATAAACAGTGTGCTCTTTCATCTAATCTGTGCCTCCGTAAGTCTCTCATCATTTTCCCAATATTTGAGAAGAATGTGACTTCCTGGCTTAGTCAACCTTGGGAAAGGCTGGGATGGGGGCCCTTCTCTTACTCAAACGAAAAGCCTCAAAGATGCAACCAGGAGGGAAGAAGGGCTCAGTCTTCTGCGTCAGAAATGATTCTTCCAAAGCAGGAACCACGAAACTATCTCTAAAGGGAGAATGCATAGTGCCCTGGTCACCACATTGCACAACTCCAGAGAATGCCATTCACACTCCAGACTATTTTAGCTCATGGAGTGGCATTGGGTACTATACTCGTGGCTGTACACAACAACTCTGCAGAATCATGTAGCTTTAAAAAAAAATCACCAGATAACAAGAAGTTCATATTGTAGTCAATTCGCTAATTTGTTTTCATTAATAAGGAGCTCTGAATGCACACAACGATTAAAGCACTCTTAAATTTCATCCTTCCAAAGTGTTCTCTTTCTTCCCTTCTCATGCTTAACTTGTTTTTGTGTTAATAATCTAGACTTATTTTGTTATATTTGTGCTGTTAAGTCAGTGGTTCTGAATTAAAGGGGGGTGGTATAACGGAATTACTTCGGAAATGTTTTCAAAAACATCAACAGGAGAATGGATAAGCAAAGTGATATGTACACACACATGTACACACACACACAGTGTAATTCCAGTCATATGAAGTTTGAGAACTAGCAAAACTACTCTATAGTGACAGAAGTTAGCCTGGAGAGGTGATACAGACTGAGAGGTCACACAAGGGAAATTTTTGTGGTGATGGACATTTTCTGTATCTTGGTCTGGACGGTGGTCCCATGGATGCATCCATATAAAAAAAAATCGTCAAACTGTACGTACAATGAAGGTCGTGCTTTTTATTGAATGTGAAAATGTTCTCAATAAAATACTGTCTAAAAATATGAGTTACACACATACACCGACCCAAGCCTCCACCCTGAACTCAGGGACTAAGATGAATGAAATATGGGGAGCAGGGGATACAGACCAGCATTATGTATTTTTAAAAAGCTCCCCATTGTTATTTCCCACCATTACTATCAGCTTCCAAATATTCTTTTAGGATAAAAACAAATACATGAATAATATATAGGACTTTAACATTTGTGGAAGAATGCTAGAGATCATAAGCGTTTTCCCACAAGTTTGCTTACTTTCCTGTCCGCTTTGATTGAGGAACTTGTTTTGTTTTGCTTTGAGTGATTTCAATGTTTCTGAAGGTGTACAATTAATAAATTAATGGGAGGAAAAATTGGAGATAGGAAGAATCATGAGGGCCCATGAAATTCTGCCTGTATTTAGAGTTTGAATCAGGTTTAGAACAAGTTGAAATATTTGGGGGGATATTTAATATTGACAAGTTCCTAAAATTGCAGAGTTTTCAAGTAAACCTGTCACGATGTATTTGGGACCTGTGCTATCAACTATCCTGTTCATTCTGATGCATATTAAGGAGATTTGAGTGTGATGCAGATTTAGGAAGTGTTTTGTTTTTTCTTTTTTAAAAGTAGCTTGTGACTAGCTTTTCTATAGTTATTCAAAGAATGAAAGGCTTTTTTTCACTTCACATTGGACTTTCTATTTAAAAAATATTCTGGGGTGCCTGGGTGGCTCAGTGGGTTGAGCGTCTGGTTTCAGCTTAGGTTATGATCTCACAGTTCATGAGTTTGAGCCCCGTGGAGGGCTCTGTGCTGAAAGCTCAGATCCTGGCATCTACTTCAGATCCTGTCCCCTCTCTCTGCCCCTTCCCCACTCATGCTCTCTCTCTCTCTCAAAAATAAACATGAAAAAAATATTCTTACTTGTGTATTGCTTTTCTGTGATCTATTCTAAAGACAGAAATATGGCTGGTCGGATGTACTTCATGGGTTTCTAAATTAATAATATTTTTTTTAATTTTTAGAAGTAAAATTATTTAAATGGAGTCTGCAGGCTTAGTGCTAAATCTTAGTGTGTGGGTTGTGTGTGTGTGTGTGTATGTGTGTATTTTGCCTGTGAACACCCCGCAACACCCCCCACATTCATTCTGATTCCGAAGGCAGTGTGAAAACAGTTCTCTCCAGGAGACATCCTGGCTTTATCACTTAGCTTCCTCCATAGGCATGCGGTCTGCCTGGAGGACCATACATTCATTCAGGGTCAGACCCGGGAAAGACCTCAGAGATGAAGTAATTCAACCAAACTCTGACCTCCATGTCACACTCCACTTAAAAAATAAACTTAGGCCTCGGGGTGAAGTGGCTTGTTCAGGGTCACCTGGCTGGTCAGAGGCAGAACCAGAATCGTATGTCTACATGCAACCTTTGTGCCTCCATACCACCGCTGTCTCGGCATTCTGTGCTCAGAGTTTGGTATCACAGAGGGGCAATACACAAATGCCATTTCCTTTCCTCCAAGACCCCAAGAGGCCTCTCCTCTGTATCACTTTGAAGGCCTGCAAGGATTTACTTATTTTTAATGTGAAACCTATGTTGGTGAAATTTTGAAGAGTTTAAGAGCTTGCAATTTTGGGGCCAGAGAAGGGTCCATTATCCTAGTTCACTAGCTGTTGTGAACCTTGGTGAGACAGGTGATTTCTTCACTCCTTGCTTTTCTCGTCTAGGAAATGGGGTTATCACACGGGGGCACATACAGTGCTTTTCATACTTCCTGGAGCACAGCAAAGCATTCGGATATTTTCTTTGGAAATCCAGCAAGTCCATACTGAAGCCATCCAGCGATCTCCTTGAAAGTTTGAGAAACTGACTTCAATTTTTTTCAGCCTTTTCCTTCCGCCCCTGTGTGGGGGCTTCTTGACTTCACTGTTCACTCTGATACTCAGAGAAGTCAAGTCACCACAAATTTGTACATGATGAGCACAGTAGGTTTTGCTTTTTAGTTCCCAGTTCTCTTCCCTGAGAGCTCCGGATTTTTGTATGAGATGTGGGACACTGAAGCAATCTGGGACATCTTCTGTGACAACGACTCCAAGGACCCTTTTCAACCTAAGAAAGGGCTAAAGGATTGGGTTCTGAGTCCTGGTAAGAGAACAGACCCCTAAGACATATTTTTGGTAACGCAAAGGACCACGGAAAAGTAGACGATACTAAGAAAACGATTTTTACAGCTACAAAAGCCAAGGCTTTCAGGAGCTGGGAGGCTCTGTCACCCCTTGGGTCATGAGCAGGGCTGGTCCTAAACTCAGATTCCCTCGCCAGGCTGGGTGCTTTTACCATCACGGCCGCTGCGTCGCATTAACCCCACCTCTGAAAGTGCTAAGGAAGTTCCCTCCCAGTGCCCACCCAGGCGGGGAGGGGCGAGGCTGGGGCACGGAAAGAACCGGGGAAACGACGTATTCCAGCTCCCAGCACACACAAAACTGCTTGCGCGATTCGGCGCGTGGGGAGAAGCGGGGTGGGGGGGGGAGTTAGACGCCAGATCCAGGACGCAGAGACTCCCGGTGCGCTGGGGAGAGACCTGAAGATTGCATGCTCGGGAAGCCACCTTCCTTTCCCCTGGTCTGTCTCCCCCTGTGCAGTGGCTGCCTGGGGACGCCCCGCTCGTAGGGTTTCTCCCAGATGAGACGTCCCGTCCCTGCCCACGGTTGGAGCCCGCGAGTGGCCGCCTCTGCCCCGCCCCTGCGTTTTCCGAAGTCTAAGGGGGATTTTTTTTCCCCCCTTCCCGCCCCCGTCCCTGCCTCCGCCAGGAGCGGCGCTAGGTCGTGCGGGCTGCGGTCGCTTTTCCTTCTCCACTCCCACGTCTCTGACTCCAGGGAGTTTCACCCGTCCTCCCTACTCAGCCCTCACCTTTAAACAGTTCCCCAAGCCACCGCTCCAAAAGTGCGCGACTGCTCCCGGGCCTGCACACGGAGCTCCTGCTGCCCGGCATTCCTCGGATTCCAGCTCTGTGACGTCCCCGAGGCCGGCTCGCCTCCAGCCCGGGAGCTCGGGCTCCAAGTTTCGGCGCTCCCCCGCGCGGACGCCCCCCCTCCCCCCGCCCCGCCGCCCCGCCGCCCCGCCGCCCCGCCGCGCGCGCCTCCCGGGCGCATTCCTCCCCGCCCCCGGCCGCGCGCCCCGCGCTCCCTCCGCCTCCGGCCCCCTGCGCCGCCGCCCGGCCCGGGGGTGGGGGAGCCACGGCCGCCGGCGCCTGCTCCGTCCCCTCCCATCGCACGGCCCCTTCCTCCCTCCTCTCCCGGCCGCTCGCATTTCCTGCCGCCCGGGCTCTCGCGGCCCCGGAAAGTTCTGCCCAACTTTTTCTCCCCCCGCCCCGAGCGAGCGGGCGCAGTCCGGGGGCAGGTTGCCGCGCTCCTCCTCGCTCCGCTGCCCGCCCTCCCGGCTCCGGTCCTCGGGGAGCCGCAGACACCCGGTGGTCGCGGTCTGTCCCTCCCCTCCCACCTCGCCCATCCTCCGCGGCCTCCTGGCCCCGGCCCCCCTCCGGCGGGACAACCCCGTGCCTAGGTGACTCTCCTTTTCTCCTTGTCGGTGCGCCGGGATCGCGGCGGAAACCTCCCTCCCCTTTCGCCTCCTCCGGCTCCTTCCCTCCGCCCCTCCTCCGCCAGCCACTGGAATCAATTCCTTAGGGAATTGGGGCTCCGCCGCCGCCGCCACCGCCGCGGACGACAGCCTTTCCGCGCGGGACTCCGGGGCACCGACGGGGCCATGTAAGCAGGTAAGCCCCGTCTGCGGCGCGGGGAGTCGGGCCCGAGGTTGGGGGCCGCCAGGGCGCTCCGGGCGCCCGGCCGACGGCGGGGACCAACGCCGGCAGCGCCAGCTCGCGATCGGCGGCCCGGGACGCTGGCAGAGCGGTGGGGGGCGCGAGGTGGCCGGGCCGCAGGCGTTTTCTGTCCCGGTGGGAGCTGCCCGACCTGAGGCGCACGTCTGGTCTGGGCAGTGAAGGTGGAAGGTGAGCGCTGTCTGGAGAGAGTTTGCGGTTAAACCCACACCGTCGCCCCCCTCCTTCCCGTTCCCTCCTGCTTTTTGGGAACCGAGAGAGGGCCTGGAAAGGGCAGCTGGAGAGACCCGAGCGGTGGGAGCCGGAAGATGAGAGAAGAACGACGTCGCTCTGGCTCCGGCGGGAGAGGAACGCTGCTCCCCGGCCCCACTCCGCTCCCCGCCTCCCAGGGGGGACGGGATCTTGGGAGGCAGAGGAGTTTTTATGCGCTCCCACTAGGCCCCAGCCTTGCCACCAAACTCCTGGCCTTCTTGGCCCCTACTCGGGTGGTCGGGCTGGCTCGTAGGGACAAAACCTGGGGCCACATAATTTCAGAACAGGTCTGCACCTCAAACTTTCAAAGTTCTGAGTATGAACAAGTTCCGAGGGTGTTGTTCATAAGTCTCTCCTCTCTCCCGGGCATGACCCCTAAATCTGGGTTTTGAATACATGTTAGTTTTACACCTTTCTGAGGGAGTAGGGAGGTAGTGGTCCCCCTACCTAGCATTCCCTAACACTTCCTTCTGTTCCTGTCCCCCCACCCCCCAACCCCACCTACAAATCAAGGAGATTGTGGGGTTTGGGCTTCAGTCTGTCCAGGAACTGGCCGTTGCAGGCTCTTTGTGAAGGCGAGGAATCTCTAGACTGCAGGCTGAATATAGGGTTACAGGGTTTCCAGCAATGAGTTAATTTCTTAAAATGGCTTAGTTCACCCATTCATTCAACAAACCTAGCATTGAGCTTCTAGACTGTGCTAGGGAAACAGGATACAAAGGTAGTTCAGCAAGCTGTAACTGCAGCCTCCTGGAGGAAACCCACAGGCTGATAAGAATTATAGTGTAGTGAGGGAGAGGTGCTTTGAAAGTCAGAGAAGGCTTGGTTCTGTTGATGAGGGGGTGAGGTGTGTCCTGAGTTTACAGGGTTACAGTGGTGCTTACCTGTAGGAGTGATGAGGGGGGTGCATTCCAGGAAGAAGCAGCAGCTTGTGCAAAGTGAGAGTCATCCAGAAAAGGAGTTCAAAAAGCTGACTATTTGAACTAGAGATCATAGCCCCAGCTTTTTGGGGTGTGATAGATAGATAGATATCAGAAATTAAACTAGAAGCATGTTACCCTCTTATGAGTCTCTCTTTTTGGACACCCTTCCATGCCTTGCTGTTTCTACAAGCAGCAGTTGTGCGACCATCAACATTTTAATTGGCACTAATTGGCCTGTGCCTGTTTTCATTAGAATGGTACTTGATTCCCTTTTAAAGAGCCACTTGACAGCAGTAGGTGATAATACTGCAACTTTACAGAACCTTGCATTAAAGCCGCTTATCTTTTGGTGACGGGGTTAAAAGCTTGTGCCACGGAAATGATAGCCTTAATGAGTGGGGGCTGAGCGACATGATGTTCTTCTGCCTGATCTAAATGGGTGGCCGCGAGGTGCAGAAGGAGCCCATGTACGTGTCATGTGTGTGTTACAGTTTTTCTCTCCGTTGAAACGCCACTATTGCTTTAGCACAGTCGTAAGGATTAGTTTTTCTTTCTCGGAAACTTTACAAGAACAGGAGTATCTTCGGGCAAGTTGGGGTATAGCCTGATGGTCCAGGATTCAGCAGATCCTGCCTAGAGGGTTCCTCACTGTACCGTAGCACTCTGTACGTGGGTTGCCTTTCAGCGGTGCCTCTTCCCTGGGCTGAAGTGGGACCGTACCAGTTTTCAGAGTGGCTGAGGCCTGGCTGACGTGGCAGAGCTGAGAGAGTACAGTTTGGAGTGTTTATCCAAGCCCCTCCACAAACACCTTCTCTTATCTCAAGAACAGCCCCTTGACAGGAGTTTTACTGGAGGTGTGGGACCTGCACCACAGACATGGCTGAGGGGAAGCCCTTTCTTGCCAATCCCCGTACTTGCCCGCCTTCCGTCATTGGTTTAAACACAGTTATTATTCACACTTTAGTTATTCAGGGGTGTGTACCCTGTGTGGGCCGGACAGCTCGAATGGAAAGAGAACAGTTAGACGGTTTTACTATGGAAGAACCTAAATAATTCAGAGAAAAATCAGAATTTTTAGGAGGGCTGCTGTCTGTCCTGAATGGATGGGCCAGGGGTCAAGAACTATGGAGATTTTTTTTTTTTTTCTCCAGAGAAGCAAACATAAACCCTTTGATTGTACAGTGTAGCCCACCTGGGTTCCATATTCTTGTTGTTTTTCACCTGCTATGCTGCCTTTGGATTTCTTAGTCACCAGTGGTTGTGTAGGATTGGAACCCATTCTATGCCTCAGCTCTGTGCTGTGCACTTTGTTAGAGATAAGGCAAGGGAAAGAGATAAGATGAAATACTTAATTAGCCAATTAAATCATTACTGCTTGGGCTGATTAAAAAAGAACGAGGGAAAACAAGTTTTGGTAATGAGGAGATTGAAACCGATGTTTGAAATAAGATCTCCCCTTACTGATTTACTTTGTGATCTCCCCTTACTGATTTAATTTACCCTGCCCTGTCTGAACCCCCTGGAGTGCTGCTTCTTCTTTCTTTCTTTTCCTTTTTTTTTTTTTAAGTATTTATTTATTTAGAGCATGGTGGGGAGGGGGGCAGGCAGCAGAGAGAGGAAGAGAGAGAATCCCAAGCAGGCTCTGCACTGTCTGCACAGAGCCCGATGCGGGGTTCAATCTCATGAACCATGAGATCATGACCTGAACAGAAATCAAGATGACTGAGCCACACAGCCCCCCCCCCCCCACACACACACCTCAGTGCTTCCTGAGCAGTCCAAGGGGTCTGTACCAAGTTCTACAGCTTTCCTGTCTATCAGTGTGCTGGATGGAGTAGGGGATCCAGCTTTGGGAGTTTGAAATGTAGCTAGGTTTGAATTCCAGCTCCGCCTCTTTTCAGCTGTGTAACATTGGCCAAACTTTGCAGCCCTTTGGAGTGCCGTTCTTTCATCTACAAGGTGGGGCCAGTGGTACCTGACTTGCCAGGGTATTTGTGAATTCAATGCGATGCTCTATGTTCCCTTCCTGACGTAGTGACTTGCACAGAGTAGGTGTTGGGTCAAGGATGGCTATTTATATGTTTGAGGAGTTATATGTGGCCATGAATGTGCTCTTTGTGTCATTTTTTTTTTTCCAGTAGCCTGAGTTCACATGCATGCCAACATACACATAAAGCTTTGTCTTTGACCTTTTATTTTCTTTCTTTTTTTTTTTTTTTTTTGGTCTGTTGGCTCAAAGCAAATGTGTTGGCTGGCAGCTTTCATGTGGCCCCTTATGTAGGAGGAGGTTGAGAATTGCATGATCAGACAGTAGGGAAGCTTGGGAAGGAAAAGCCACTTAGAGAAGGGCAGGGAAAAGAATCCTTTTCCCTGTATACCACTTACGAAAACAAGGGTCCGGTGTTAATGTAAAGATCCTTGTATTTCTAATGTTGGGGTCCAGTTAATTAAAGAATGTTGAGAACAAATCTGCCTGCCTTTATTTTAGCAAGAATGCAGAAGCTAGCCAATCTTCACAAAGGAGTGTCTTTGCAGCCTTGATTTCTTTCCTTCTTTGAAGCCCAAATATAGAGTCAACTGCAACACCTCTAGTGTAATGCCAGCTCAGGTCTCTTGAACTTTAATGTTGCCTTTCATCTGAGAAGCCTAAAGTATTTGACAAACATTAACTCATTGATCTTCATATCAACCTCCCAACAGGAGGGACTGTTAGAAGAAAGGAACAGCTTGGAAAACATCAGTAGAGCAGGTTTGTAGCGTGTAATACGTGGTCCTGAAGCAGAATGGGTTGTTATAGCCAAGAATTGGTTAAATCCCCAGTGTGGATGGATTGCATGTAGGCCAGAAGGTCATGAGAGTGAGTACCCCATTGAGAGGTCAGGGGGAGAAAGCCCAGGAAAAATGCAGGTCTGGCTGGGATTTTTGCGCCAGGAGGGGAGAGGAAGTCCGCGTTCCCCAGACCAGCCATGCCTTTGCCATGCATTACATGCACATTGATTATAAAAATAATCTCTTGATTTATTTATAATTCTGAATGAAAGGATATGAGGCAATGCTTGTAGATGAGGGTTTAGAGCATCTCTGGATAAAAGGTAATAGTCCTTGTGGGCTAGGGGTGGTTATACATCTTAGTTGGATTATAAATGGCAATTGACATTGTTTTAATTTCCTTTCCCTTTTTCTTGTTGGTTCTGTATTTCTTGGCTTGGTTTTGTCTTTGTCTGATCTGTTTCAATGTCCTTGCTTCTGGACAAAAACATACTGTGGCCATTGTTAGATCAATTTTGTGCGTAAAGTTTGATAACGTGGGTAATTTAGCTTAGTTCCTTAGAGGACTAAATTAGGTCCTGCTCAAAGGTTTCGTCCTGAGCGTGGTTGGTTAGCTTGACCCAGAGGGCTATTGCATATCCAGAGATCCTGTAACCCTAGGTGGCCATCCCATAAATGCTTGATGTTGGGAGGCGTCTGATGAGGAAACGAGAAAGAGATCGGCTGATGGTGTGGCATCCTCTGACGAGCAGAATATCTTCTTCACATTTGTGATGTTTGAAATTTTAGTACTGAACCACATTACTAAATTAGGAAGCTTTATTGTGTGGGCCACTTGCTTTGATCTAATTTGCCTTACAAACTTTTAGCTCACAGGGAAAACTCCCTCGGTGTTGGAAATTAGCACAAGTTCCTAATGCTTTATCCTTTCCTTACACGTAATTTCCTCAAGTCTTTAGAAACCTATTTCCTGGGAATTCTTTTTTTCACACTCCTTTCCACTCAAGTAATTGGGGCATTAGCTAAGGCAGTAGTAGATCTGAAACTCCAGTGGGCACCAGAATCACCCGGAGGGCTTGTTAAAACATAGATTGCTATTCTCCATGCCCACTCCAGCTTCTAGAAGAGGCAGTAGGTCTGGGGTGGGGTTTAAGAATTTGTGTTTCTAAGGAACTCCCATGATGCTAACAGTCCTGGTCCTTGACCAGCTGCATTTTGAGAATCACAGAGCTAAGGAGTCCGTCCAGCCCTGTCCTCAGGCTCATAGTCACTTAAGATTTTTACCATACTGGTTTGAATGGTCCTGTTGCTGGTAGTCTGTGGGCTCTGGAGAGGCCTGGAGTCACTTAACAACCACTTAGCCCCAGTCCGGCCCAGGAGAGCATGAACGACATGTTTCCATTTCGGTGGATCTGCTTGGTTCTCATTGCCAGTCCAGACCCCCCTCTGCTTGGTTTCCAAACAGTTTGGTTTACCTGGTGCTTCTATGTCTCTGGGCATCCAAATTCCACCTGTGTCAAACTGAACAGCGTCTGTGACCCTGCCATCTGTTGAGTTAGCTGCCGAAAGCCGGCGTTTGGAGTTCTCTTCAACACCACGCTCTTAGCACCCCTCAACTTCTGCTTGTAAACCCCAATAATGAACCTTAGAATTTGCGTCTCCAAAATATCTTCACTTTGCTCCCATCCCTCCATCCCCACTGCCTCTTGGGATCATGCAAGAGCTTCAGAGGTTGCCTTTCATAAATCCTTCATCTACTCTTTCCTTTCCCAAAGAGGTTTTTTTTTTTTTAAACAAAACAAAACAAAACAAAACAAGTATTTAAATTCTCTTGATTCTTATTACCTGTGTGATGAGGCTTCTTTACCCCATGACTGCCTTTCCATTCCCATCTGCCGTGCCTTCTCTCTGTGCTAGCGACCTGAGACTTGGTGACGGTTAATTCCCCTCTTCTTCAGTCATACTCTCACCCGACTGACCTCTCCCCTTTCCTACCTGTGTGGCCCCTATGCATTCCACTAGAGCGTCACCTTCCCTGACATTCCTTCCCACCACTGGCATTCCTTTCTTTATAGTCCTAACGCACTTTGCACTTACCTGTGTTGGCAAGTTGTGTCTCATCATATCATATGTGTTTGTCTCCTTGTCTCCTCTACTGAGTTACAAGCTTCTCCACCAGGAACCCCATTTAGTTGGTTCAGAACCAGAATCTCCATCCTATGTGGATGTAGGACACCAGTCGCCATGGCTTACCTGTATTGCTGCTGATTCCATCCCAGCATTCATAGCACTTGAAATGATTTTATTAAATTTTTCAGTGACCCTGTGAAGTGGGTACAATTATTCTTTCTATTATTCAGAGGATGGGATGAGGTTTTATTACTTATTCTCTGATAGGACGTTCAGTGCTCTGGGAAAGTGACGTCATGTTAATGACTGTATGTGATTTTAAAAATTAAACAGGCATCAGTTCATACGCATGATATACATCAGTATCTACACATTATACACATCTTACTTGTTACTTAAGGAGATGAGTCACATCCCTAAGCTGTTTCCTGAAGTTATTGATGCTCTGGTTCTTAAGAACCTAGTTATTTTGCTTTACTTGGAAACTTTTGAAGATGTGATCATTTTTTCCCCTCATTTTTCAAACCCAGGGATGAAGGGAATGTACATATCACACAAGTGGGAACACGGGGAGGTTAAGGCATAAAACAAAATTGTTTTTGCAGGTTTAGGTACATTTATTAGAATATGCATCACTTCCTTGCTACGCACTTTGTACCTGATATTAAAGAGGAAGAGGCAGAATTACTCATTATTCAACCTCTGAGTTTGTAGTTTTTATTTTTATTTATTTATTTATTTATTTATTTATTTTTAATTTTTTTTTTAACGTTTATTTATTTTTGAGACAGAGAGACAGAGCATGAACGGGGGAGGGTCAGAGAGAGGGAGACACAGAATCTGAAACAGGCTCCAGGCTCTGAACTGTCAGCACAGAGCCCGACGCGGGGCTCGAACTCACGGACCGCGAGATCATGACCTGAGCCGAAGTCGGCCGCTTAACCGACTGAGTCACCCAGGCGCCCCTGAGTTTGTAGTTTTTAATATGCGAGAGAGATGCTCCGACACTGTCACAGCAGAATTGCCAGCCTCCCTGCCTTTAGCCAAGACAGCCTGTCCTGCATGTAGAACTGTCGTAAGTAGCAATGGTATCTTTGATATTATCCCCCAAATCACAGGATTGGCTGTTGCCATCATGTTAGTTCCCGAGTAAGAGGGATTAAGGCAGATTTCATGGTCGTGAAAGTGAAATTGATTATGAATTACGTGTACACACGATACACACGTCATCTTGATATTTGAGGTTCTCCATGAATAATCCCCCAAATGGTCTTCTGATTTCTTCAGATTTATGTCCCACTGTTCCCCGGGGTTCTGTCGAGCTGCAGCTGCTTCCTGAACAGGCCCAATAATTTCTTCCACCTATGGTTATGCTGCTACCCTGCCCAGGAATCCTCACACTCAGCATTGCCTGTCAAAACCATCCCTTGAGACTCGCCGCCCTGGGCAGCCTACCCCCAGCTCATTCCCGGGTCAGGTCCTCCTGCCCCAGTGCTCCTGGCACTTACCAGGTTGTGCTTTGTGGCCTGGCTGATCTGCCTCATTCCCCTCCTTGGTGTTAGCCAGAGCCAGCCACCTGCCCCACTCCTCCCCACACCCTGCCTAGGGCTCAGCGCGGACTCTGGCCTTTCTTCTGCTGGTTCATTCGGGTCTGCTTCCTCCTTGCCCCAGGAATGGCCTCCAAGGCTGAGGCTGCCCCTTCTCTCTTCATTATGACAGCCCTTCAGCGACGACAGCTATCTCGACACCTTTCTGTCGCCTGCCCCACTGCTGCCAGCTGTGGAGGCCGGTCCACCCCCTGCATTACAAGAGGCTTGTTTTGAACGCGTCTGATATTTTCTCTCCCCTGCTTGAAATCTGTCTTGCCACTTTATATTGTTTAGAGATACTTGTGTGTCTGTAGTAAAAGTATAAGGAAACACCAGAAGGATAAACACTAAATACAGGGGGTGGGGCATGGGGTGGAGGTGAGGGCTGAGATGTGATGTGCTATTGTTTTTTTTTCCCAAGCTGGGTGGTGGGAACATGTATGTTTACTATATTCTCCTGTAGGTCTAAAATACCTAGTTTATGGGGCGCCTGGGTGGCTCAGCTGGTTAAGCGTCTGACTTCGGCTCAGGTCATGATCTCACGGTTCGTGAGTTCAAGCCCTGCATCGGGCTCTGTGCTGACAGCTAGAGCCTGGAGCCTACTTTGGATTCTGTGTCTCCATCTCTCTCTCCTGCTTGTGCTCTGTCTCTCTCCCTTTCTCAAAAATAAATAGACATTAAAAAAAATTTTTTTTAAATACCTAGTTTAAAAAACACACAAAATTGCCCACGGTTAAATGCAGACTCCCTAGCAGAGCATTCAAGACTCAAACACTTGGGGCCCCTGGGTGGCTCAGTTGGTTAAGTGTCTGACTCTTGGTTTCAGCTCAGGTCATGATCTCCTGGTTTGTGAGATCGAGCCCCATGTCGGGCTCTGTGCTGACAGCTTGGAGCCTGCTTGGGATTCTCTTTCCCTCTCTCTCTGCCCGTCCCCCACTCGTGCTCTCTCTTGCTCTCTCTCAAAATAAATAAACATTTAAAAAAAAAAACAAAAAAGACACATGCTCTTGTTTCCACCTAACCTGACTTTATTTAGCCTCTGCCGTTCTTGGTTCCCTGTCATCTTTCTGCAAACATTTCTCACATTTGAAACCTTGTGGCTTTGACTCCTACTGTTACCACAACTGTTCCCTTAAATTCTCTGTCACACCTGGTCACATAATAATCTCTGTTTTTTAATGTCTAGTATGATTCTTTTGTCTTCGGAGATGTTTTGCATCACAATCCCTTTTTATCATCAGGAGAGTGCATTGCCACTTTGAACCGTCTTCCTCATGCGTCACACGTTCTTTCCTGATACGTATTACATTGTGTTATGGTCATTTGCTCATCCCTCTCCCCAAAGTCGTGAGCGCTTCAAGGATATGTTTTGTGATTTACTTCTCTTTGGGGTCTTAGCACCTGCTGCAGAGTAACAGGTTGGGGGAATTGTTGAGTAGAAGAAGTAAGATTAATGTGTTCAATTGAAGTGTGTGTGTGTGTGTGTGTGTGTGTGTGTGTGTGTGTGTGTGTGTTTAAGTATTTCCAAAAAAACTTCAAAGCACGTTGAAGGGACAATCTCTTGGGCTCAATATCTGAACTATAGGCTGTCAATTGAATGGGTTTACATGTGGAATTCCTAAATCAAACTCAGGTTTAAAAAAATAATAATAATTTCTTCTACTTTTCCTATTTGCCTTATGGTGTTGGGTGGTGATTTGCTTCTTTTGGCTTCTTCCTGTTTTTTAGCCCTGTGCCTTCTACCCCATGGCCATGGAGCATGCTGGTGGTTTGTGTAGTAGGGCCCCAGGGTGGGTGTGAGTCTAAGTTTGGGAGTAGATCTGGGCTGTGAAGTGGTACCTCTTGTTGTAAGGGTGATTTCTGCCATCAACGCTTACTTACTCTGGGATGGAGAAGTGACACATGCATTTAGAGAAGAGGCAGCAGAGTTTATTTTTGTGGCAGACGTGTCCCACTGCAGAGCTATAATAACCGTAATGAAGGAGGATTATGCTGCATTAGGTTTATGAAGGGTGTACTAGTCTGTTACCAGGGTCAGTGGTGGCAGCTCCAGCCAGCAATTAGGTTTCATTAAAGACTCCAGCAGGCAATTAGCATTCTCTTCTGCCAATGAAATCCTGTGATCTATTAAGCATATTCTTTTTCGTTATTCATTTTGTGAAATGTGCATTAGATGATGAAGGTACTTTTTTTTTTTTTTTTTTTTTTAGACATACGCAAGTCTCCAAGTTATCATTTAAAAAAACGGGGCTGATTTTTCGACTCTCTGTGTTTAAATGAAATCCATGGGTTACACTAACATTCTGTGTAGATTGTACTGTTTTAAAATCTGCCCATTTACAGAAGGTCCTATCAGTTCTTTTATTCAAAGGCAAGGAATTTGTTATGGAATATTAGATAATTATGTGATTTATGAGGGAAACGTGGGACTGATATGAAACGAGTTAAAACTTTAATATAATGAGATGGCATCTACGGATCTTAATGATCTTCTTTAGAAAATTATTGTTTTGCTTAAGAGGCATCTAAAAATAAAGTCTGGAAAGGATGAATTGCGCTGGCTTCTGCGGAGCAGCTGTTTGGTTGTTTTCAAAATGAGGCTTATTTTCCAAGTAGTAGGTTAGGTACAAGTGTGTATTTCATGTCCCTTCATCTTGATGAAAGTGTTTAGGCATTTAGCTTTGCTGTGAATATGAAGTGATGTTTACACTAAGTTATTCAAAGGAGTTTCCCCCCTCCTTCCTTCTTCCTCTCTCTGCTCCCTTCTCTTCCTTTCTTTCTCCCTCCCTTTCTAATAAATTGTCTTCATTTGGAGGGTCCTGATGGGTTAATTACTATATATGTATTCAAGATTGATATTTATCAGGGATGATAAAAGGGAGAAATGCACAGCACAGCAGCACGTCAAGCCAGAAGTTCAGTGCAAAGATCTGTAAAGGATGTCTATTTCCATGGGATAATTAGGCTCTCTCCCTATCATTTGATTCTCAATTCATATTATTATTTTTCTCTTTTGTAGGCTGGTAAAATGGTAATAGTGGATGAGCATAGCACTTTGAAATCTGTGTATGTGAATTTGTTAAAGACTCCCAAGAAGTCTTGCAGTAAACAAAAGTGTGTCAAAGCTGAATTCATTTTAGTAAGGACCTATTTTTTTTTTTAATTTGCTTTTATGAGACACATGTAATCTCGAGGGACACTGATTATTTCTCTCTAGAGGAAGTTTGGTTTAGAAGGTCCCTGGAATAGAGAAGTCCTGACTGTTATCTCTAAGAAACTCAACATAAATTAGAGTACAGTGACTTAGATTATTAAGATGGATAAATATCTAAAATCCTCATCAGCCGACCAGACCTAACTTTTTAAAAACTTTAATTAATTGGATTTTTACTTGGAGGGATGGGAGCACAGGAGAAGAGCAGGTTTAAAACAAAATATCAGGAATCTGTTCACAAAACTACCTTTCAGGAAAGTTTCAGGAACAGTAAACATCTCGTCTAGTTTTATGTATTGATGCGGCCGAGAGTAGTATTCAGATTACATTCACGGCACTATAGGAACCACATCCTTCAAGGAGAGATTTAGGCGTAGTCAGTGGTCCTGTCTAATTGAGGCCAGAAGCTGGCACTACTGAAAAATCTTGGTTTTTCCCAATTCTGGCAATCAACCCTCCTCCCCTCCTCCCCTCCTCCCCTCCTCCCCCTGTTCCCCCCTTGCTTGTGATCCTGCCAAGAAGAAAGCAGGCAGGCTAACGAGGTATAAACCATTGAGGGCTTCAGAAAAGTCATTGCAATCATTTTATTAATAGCTGCCACTGTTTAAGTTGTTTTGTGTAACGGGGCGTTTTTAACAAAGGCGTTGTGGCTATAACATGATCAGTTTTTCCTCTACCATGGCCCCTTTATTACCTCAAGGTAATGTGCTCTGTATCCCCGTCATCATTTGTTTCCTGTCCCCATTTGCAACCTTTTTACAAAGCAGAGCTTTATGTATGGAAACTCCTTTCCCTCTACAACCTTTAAACTCATAACAATCTTATGAAAGAGATGTTATTTTTATCCATAGCTTGTCCCCGAGAAATACGGGAGGTGAAGAGGTTATTTGTGAAAGTCTTGTGGCTAGTTCGTGGAAGAAGTGAGATTTGAACCTGTTCTCTCTGGCCCCATAGATCAAGCTCCTAAGCATGACATTAGGCCCACAGGTCTGTGCTCGTCAGGAACATCTGTTTTTTCTCCCTTCCTCTCTCTTTCTTTCCTTTCTTCCGTCCATCAGTTTGTTCAGTAAATGGCTTTTGATGTTTTTCAAGGAAGGGATGTCTTTCTGTGGTTATAATCTTTCAAATAATAAGCAAACTAATAATGTCACTACTGGCCCCATTTGACTGGCATTTGAAATGTGCCTCATTTGAGTTCAGGCAGACGTAAGTCTCAAATACATACCAGAGTTTGTAGACTTAGTACAAAAAAAAAGGGGGGGGAAGAAGAAGGAGAAGAATGTAAAAACAACGTAGTATTTTAAAATTGATTACATGTTGAAATAATATTTTGGATATATTGAGTTGAATAAAGTCTATTAGAATTAATTTCTTGTGCGTTGCTTTTTAAATGTGACGACTAGAAACTTAAAAATAACCTGTGTGGCTTGCATTCGTGGTCCACATTACATTTCTTTTGGATAGCACTGCTATCGATAGGAATCAGATTATTCCTGGGAGGCCTCGTTTGGAGGGGTGCCTTAGAGGACCTGGGGCCAGTGGCTGGAGAAATTAGCAGTAGTTATTGGTGATGGTAAGGAGCAAGGCTGATGACACCTTAGATGACCACCAGACGGAGACTAGTATTAGCTGGCATTTATTTACTACTTACGGTGCGCAAGTACTTTGTCAAGCACTTATGTGGATTATCTTTCTGATCCTTACAACAACTCTGAAGTAAGCGCTCTCACAGACTTATTTTGTAGATGAGAAAACCAGGGCTTAGAAAGGCTAAGGGACAGGATCCCACAACTAGTAAGTACTAGTTTTCTGTGTCACACCATTGGCATGCAAATACTAGTCAATGATGGAGCTGAGAGGCAAATCTGGGCCTGAATCCAGAGCTCGTACTTGTAACCATTCTGCATCACTGCCTCCCAAAGGCAAGAGAGACAACATTCCTTAGAATGGATCCAGAGCAGTTCTTTATTTTGGTTGAGGGTCTGTGGAGGGCATACATTCTCCTCCCCAGTACTGGCAGGTAATCAATCATCTTGGACTTAGGGAATATGCACAATTGGTGTTCCTGAGAATGATCTCACGTAATCAAGAAATGCTGACGTTATGTTTGATACACTTTGTTTACTAGTCCAAGGTTGCCTTACTGAGGAAGATACTTATCAGAACTTGATTTTAGAAACTTGAAGCTCACTTCTGATGGCTTTTTAACTGAGAGACATTGATGTATTTCATAGCAAGTACAGGTACCTACAAGTACCATACAAGTACCTACAAGTCTATTTCTAGCTATTTAAAATTTTTTCATATTTTTCATATTTTAGTCTTTGCTCACAAATGGATATATTTTTATAGTTGTAGTTAAGCTTCTTTCTTTCTTTCTTTCTTTCTTTCTTTCTTTCTTTCTTTCTTTCTTTCTTTCTTTCTTTCTTTCTTTTTGAGAGAATGAGAGCTTGAGCACCGGAGAGAGAGAGAGAGAGAGAGAGAGAGAATCCCAAGCAGGCTCTGCACTGTCTGCATAGATCCGGACATGGGGCTTGAATTCAGGAACTGTGAGCTCATAACCTGAGCTGAAATCAAGAGTTGGACGCTTTAAATGCTTAACCGACTGAGCCATCCAGGCGCCCCCTTTTATTTATTTTTTATTACTGAAAATACACACATTTAAATTTCTTGCTATCCCACAGAAGATGATAGGGAGGATCTTCACATTAATACCTTATTTTCATTGAATTTATTTTATGGCAAATGTCTATCAGATTGTTTCTTATGATGAACATTTTTTGAGATTCTTGAATCCTGCAAGTGGAATTTTAAACATAGGTCGTGAAGGCAAATTGAAAGGTAACACTTTATTATCAAATGCTGATATTCTTTCAGATCTTGCTTTCTGCCTAGGAAGTAGATTATCCCAGCAAATAAGTCTTGCTTTTGTCTTTTGTTGTTATTGTTGTTGTTTCTTATAGTTCCCTTTCTTAGAGTCTGACAAAAGAATTGAATGAGCTCTAAATTGATACTTTCAAAGACTGAATAATAATCCGCACAGTAGGTTCACTTTTGATGCAAGTGTTCACTAGTCTTTACATCATTTAATACAGAAAAAGGTGCGTTCGAATTATTGCTATCACGAATATGATATGAATAGAATTATTGAAGATATGTTTACATAAAGGTAGCATTTGAAAGGAAATTAGGGGTGCCTGTTTGGCTCAGTCTGTTGAGCGTTGGACTCTTGATTTCAGCTCTCAGGTCATGATCCCAGGGTCATGGGATTGAGCCCGTGTCAGACTCTGCATTGAGTGTGAAGTCTGCTTAAGATTCTGTCTCTCTCGGGGCGCCTGGGTGGCGCAGTCGGTTAAGCGTCCGACTTCAGCCAGGTCACGATCTCGCGGTCCGTGAGTTCGAGCCCCGCGTCAGGCTCTGGGCTGATGGCTCAGAGCCTGGAGCCTGTTTCCGATTCTGTGTCTCCCTCTCTCTCTGCCCCTCCCCCGTTCATGCTCTGTCTCTCTCTGTCCCAAAAATAAATAAACGTTGAAAAAAAAAAATTAAAAAAAAAAAAAAAAAGATTCTGTCTCTCTCCCTCTCCCCTGCGCTCTCTCTAAGATAAAAAAATAAAAGAGACTTAAAGATCTATATGAGTACATATTTCATTGATAGAAAGTAACACAGTAAAACCTTGGATTGTGAGTAACTTGTTCTGTGAGTGTTCTGCAAGGCCAGCCAACATTTCTAATAAATTTTAACTTGATAAAGAGCGACGTCTTGCAGTATGAGTAGCACGTGCCCTCAAATGTCACATGATCACAACTGAACCAGTGGTTCTTGAAATTCGCCTCGATATACGAGTGCTTTGGATTGCAAGCTTGTTTCCGGAAAGAATTATGCTTGCAAACCAAGGTTTTGCTGTAATTAGAAACTATTACATCCTTCTAAGTTAACTTCGTGCCTTATTTTTATCTCAATGTCATTGGTATCTGCTTTTTATTGTCTTCTACGTTTTCACAAGCTTATTTCAAATATATGTTTTCCTATAACTTGCTGTATTTTGAGGACTATTGTATTGTCATAGTTCTTGCTATGGTTATGAAAAGCGTTCCAACATCCTAGTGGCTTAAAACAGCAAACGTTTGCTCCTCGTCCATGTTAGGCGAGTGCTGTGCATGTGCCGCGGCTCTTGGTGGCTTGACTGGGCTTGGTGCTGCTCCTCTGTCTTCTCACTCAGAAACCCAGGCTAAAGGACAGCCCCCATCCGGGACATTCTGTTCTCGAGGCTGATCACAGGAATATGGTGAGAAGCATGCAGTCCCACTTAGAACTGTTGTCTGGAGGTGGCAAATATGTTGTCTCCTCATGTCCAGTTTATCCAAAGTATATCACGTGGCCAAGCCAAAGACCCAATGAGTCAGGGGCCTACACTCACCCCACAGGATTCCCAGGCAAGTCGCCGGGACGTAGAGGGGGACATTACAGGAAGGGACCAAAGGGTAGGGATCGGTGATCCATTTTTTATACCATCATTGACGTAACTGTTCCCTAATGTTTGGTATTTGGATTGTTTCCAGTTTTCACCATTGTAAATAGCATTGTTACAAACATCGTGGAACAAATTACATTTATTTACTTGGAGAATATTTTCTTGGGCTATGGTTTCCAAAGTAGGCTGTCTGAGTCAGAGAGCATGAATTGCTTGTAGATCTTGTTACAGGTGGCCAGATTGCTCTCTAGAAAGACTATCAGTTTATAGTACTGTCATTAATATTTAAGTATCCAGTGTTCCTCCTATTCTGCTAGTGCTGGGTTTTGCAATCTTCATTTTGTTGGTTTCGTAATTGTTTACAGTTTGATTTTTGTAATTACTAATGATGGTATTTTAAGACAAACTTTCAGAACATATTGTTATTTACCTCTTTAGTTGAATAAAACAAAGGCCATCTATCATTTTCTTTCCTGGTTTCTGAAAGCCATTGTAAACAAAAAGAAAGGTCATTTTCATCCTTTCTTTGTTTCCTTGGTCTCATATTTTTCTTACTATACTGTATCTTACTGAAATACATCTTTACTCTTATGTGAAAACAAAACAGTGACAAAAATAAAATGAAAACTGATACGAGGTTTTATAATTTTTATCTTGGAGTCAAATCATAAGTAATAATTACTGTGGAACTGGGTAAATGGCCAAACCATTTGGCCAAACCAACTGGGTAAATGGCCAAATCTAAATTGCTGAATTTTGTTACAAATTTTAAGTCTTAGGAGGGCGGATGTATTGATTATCCTGTTGCCTAACATTGGATAACTTTAATTCCATGGTTTTCAGATTCTCTTATGGCCGTATGGCTTAGATAGCAGAAAATACCCACTGAAACCTAAGAAGCAGATTTTCCTATAGCTTTCCCCCTCAAACTGTAAACTAAAACTTTTTATTACCAACCGTATCCTCTCACTTGGTTTACTTTACAAGTGTCATGTTGCCCGCTGGGTATACTTGTCTTTGGCTTCTGTTTAGAAATAGTGTTATCTAGACCTACCCATAAATAACCTTGGTTACATTTCTTCATATGAAGCTCTGAGACATCCCAGCAAAGGCAAGGTAGACTTGCAGAGCAGATAAGAGAAATGTGTAGGCCACTGAATCCAGAGCTCCTAGAGACACAGAGAGAGAGAGAGAGACAGAGAGACAGAGAGAGTGTTGGGATGGGAAGTGGTGCTGAGATTTGGGAGCGATAGCTGGATTTTGCAACTACCACTGCAATGCAAATGCCTCCCACCTCATTTAGCAGAGGAATGTCAAAAATCCTCTGAACTGAGAAACCCATTCTCTGTGTTTTGAGACACAGCCTGGTAAAGCTTGTAAGAAATATTACAGCTCAGTGGGAAGCAAGTCCAAGTGGGGGAGAAGCAAGATGATGTGTGAACCAGACATCCGTGTGTGAAGCCGAGTTTATTTGAACAGTAGTAGTTGCTGACTGCAGGATGTTCAGAGCAGGAATATTTAGAATGTTAATTGTGTGAATATCAAGACTCAGGTTACTTTTGAAGACATAGGACTTTGAATAGATTTGCCGTGAAGGTCTCTGGGGTTTTGTTCCTGAAATATTTTCCTATTTCAATTTAATTACATTTTGTGTATTTAATTTACAATTTAATTACATTACGTCTTCTGGGAATTCTTTGCAAATTTCTTTGGAAGGTGAGGACTCATTGGTTTATGAAGTTTTGCTTATTTATTTGTTTATTTATTTTTAATGTTTATTCTTGAGAGAGAGACAGAGCACGAGCAGGAGAGGGGCAGATAGAGAGAGAGGGAGACCCAGAATCTGAAGCAGGCTCCAGGATCCGAGCTGTCAGCACAAAGCCCGACGTGGGGCTTGAACCCACAAACCCCAAGATCATGACCTGAGCCAAAGTCAGTTGCTTAACTGCCTGAGCCACCCGGGTGCCCCTGAAGTTGTGCTTTCATAACAGGTAAATCATTTGGGGAAACTGGATTCTGAGGCTCAAAGTAGGTAAGGGTAAGGATGTTAATACAGAAGAAACCAAGTAATTTCAGAAACTTAAAAAAAAATCAGTGCAGTAAGATAGGATGCTGGTTTATACTGAATCGTTACGTATCTAGGTTGTATTTATAAAAAGGAGGTTACTCCTGAGCTCTTCTCAAAGGTTGTCCTGCTCATTGTAAATGGTTTCTTAAGCTGCTTATAGTTTTAAAGACAAAAGAAGCACTTACACTTGCTGTGTGTTCTGCTTCACTGGATTGTGGGAGAGTCGAGGCGAAGGGTGTGAATGTATTACATAGGTACATAGTGTTTGGCTCTGGCTTGAAGGTCCCACCTATGGGACCCTGTACAATGGTACCCTGTTTCCAGTACTTTCTTCCTTCCTCTTCCATTTTCCTTTCCTCCAAGCCTGAATGTTGGCCTACCACTGGCATCCACTGATGTGGTGCTATGGTCAGAATGTGGCACCCCAACCACCGCCCCCCCCTGAAATTCATATGCAACTTTTGGAAGGTGATTAGGTCACAAGGGTGGGGCTCTCATGAATGGGATTAGTGCTCTTTTAAAGTAGACCTCATAGGGGCACCTGGGTGGCTCAGTCAGTTAAGCATCCGACTTCGGCTCAGATCACGATCTCTGGGTTCGTGGGTTCGAGCCCCGCGTCGGGCTCTGTGCCGACAGATCAGAGCCTGGAATCTGCTTCAGATTCTGTGTGTCTCCCTCTCTCTCTGACCCTCCCCCTGCTTGTGCTCTGTCTCTCTCTGTCTCTCAACAATAAATAACCGTTAAAAAAATTCTTCTTAAAAGAGACCTCATAGAGCTCTCTGGTCCCTCCTGCCATTTGAGGATGCAGTGAGAAGTTTGTGATCTGGAAGAGTGCCCTCGCCAGACCATGCTGGTACCCTAATTTCAGACTTCCAGCCACCGGATCTATGAGCAATACATTTCTGTTGTTTATACACTACCCAGCCTGTGGTATTTTAATGTATCAGCCCAAAGAGACGAAGATACATGACTTAACTTGATGGGTGATTGTCAGACAAAACATGGTAGTTGTTTACTTAAGGAGGCCTGTGACTACCAGACTGTTGTAACATACCTGCATCCATCTGTCTTTCACCAACATTGAATGTTGAACGCAACCCATGGCTTTTGTAGACGTAGGACAAATTTGCGGTTCTTGCAATCCAGTGTGTTGATCCTATAGTAATTAGTACGTGTTTGCCGATGTCCGTGAGTTGCTTGAGGTTGTTTATAAAGAGGGCAGGAGCAAAAACCCACTTAATTTCCCTCACGTCTTTGCTGCAGATCCCCAAGGAAAGTGTAGGCAACACACTCTGATTTGCTTGTGTGCTCAGTTACCAAATACAAGTACATTTTTTCACAAGTACATTTGTGAATGACCCATCGTCTTCTCTTCTTTGCCATTTTGAGGACATTGGTCTCACAAACGCATACTTTGCTTGTGATGAGGTATCCGTGACATATGGATGAGGACCCATAATTCTTGACTCTTACGACTGTGGGTATCACACTGAAGCCCATTTTTTAAAACAACCATAGTTTGGTTTTTAAAATGCATCACGAATCTTGACAGCAGTTGTTCTACCATGATAGCATAGCCACTGCCTTTTATATTCTTTCTAAATTTTCTGTTAACTGTGCAACTAACTATAAACACGCTCTTTGTATAGAGTAATGCTCATACAATAATATAGTGCGAGAACACTTTTTATTCTGCTCTTTTCCCCACATATACCACTAGGTATAGTTTTCCTGTTTCTAGAGTCTTCATGAATGTATAAATTTAACAGATGTGTATATTTTTTTAATGTTTATTTTTGAGAGACAGACAGAGCATGAGCGGGGGAGGGGCAGAGAGAGAGGGAGACACAGAATCCGAAGCAGGCTCCGGGCTCTGAGCTGTCAGCACGGAGCCCTATGTGGGGCTTGAACTCATGAGCAGTGAGATCATGACCTGAGCCAAAGTCAGACGCTCACTGGACTGAGCCACCCAGGCGCCCTTAACAGATGTGTAACTAATCCACTGAATTAATAATACATTATATTAGCATTTTCCATTTGTTGATTATGTGGGTTGTTTCCAGGGCTTTTGCTTATTATAAATAAAATGCCATTAATATCTTTGTCAGGTAGCATCTTTCATCTTTGGACTGTTCCTTTGGGTTGAATTCCCAGGAGAAAGATTAATGCATCATGGCAAATAATGTACACATTTTTATGGTTTTTTTTTTTTGTTGGCAAAACCACCTAAGAATTTTGTCGTCTGCTACCAGATTTTATAACTGATATGGTTTATATTTAGCCATTGTTTTGTTTTATAGATTAATATTAAATATTTATTAATTAATTGAGCTTTAGGGAGAAGTGCTTATCCGTGTTAGCATTTTCAATATTGTAACCATTCACCATTATGTGCACTTTATTGATTTTTAGATGTTGTTTACAGAGGTTTTTCTGGGGAAAAAAAAACACTATGCAGAGGAAAAAATTTAAAAACCACAAACTGCAGTTGGCCCAAAGATTTGCAAGCTCTGCTTAACTGCTTTTCCCATCTACCTTTTAGATTTTTCCTCTTGACTGACTGTGATTGGTTAGGTATGTCTCAGCCCGCATTTCTGGGCTACTATAAAATCCAGTCCATTTTTGAAATACATGACTATTCAGAATCATGGACGTACCCGCTAGAAAGAAATATTGTTGTACCGCTAGGCGTGTGTGGCAGCCACAAGGAATACTAAAAAAGAAGAGTTAAAAATGTAGTTAATGTTTAAAGGGCACCCTGAACAGGCAGCAGAAGCATCAATGTGTGAACAGGCTAGTGTTGTCTTGTTACAGTAGGTCGAGTGATTTAATTCCCTCTCTTCAGAATTTCTGAGTATTAAACCGATTTGCCCAGACATTAGACCTTTTGGGTTGAGAATGAGCTGAGTCCCATTGACAGTTAGACTTCTCTTTATAGTTTTTCAGTTGGCATTGGTCGGTCCTGATTGAACTCAGAAAATCAAGTTCTTTAAGGGGCAAAGCAAAAGACCAGCCCTGATATAGACAGAAGCCGCTGTTTGCACCCACATGGAAATCTCCAGATACCCTAAACCATCTAGTCTGATTCTTATGTCTTGACTAAACTCTCTTCTGCTGATGGCACGTGCTTTCCCACTACCCTCTTGGATAAAGTGTACCATTTTGCCTTCCCCTTAACATCACCTGTTCTCTCTGCCGCTTCATTACTTCCTTTTCTTCTGATGTTCTGTTTTATTCTGCAACCCCCTTTCTGTCACCTGTCATGTCTTTCCCTATCCCAGGCCTAAAAGGAAGAAAAGCCCCCTGGATTTTCTAACGTTCTGCCAATCAGAATTCTCCTTCTTTGCTGCGTCTGGGTCAGTCAGCATTGGGGTATAATCTTGGGTCCTTTCATTGCTGTATTTTGTTTCTGGGAGCAGTGCTCGAAGAACTTCTCTACTAAAGCTAGTGGTCTTTATATATATATTTTTTTGTTTTAATGTCTGGGGACCTCAGGTCCTTACTAAACAGATTCTAAAGGTAGTCTCCTTATTGTGCCTATTGTACTGGTAATTGGATCCATTAAAAACATCCATTCTATGGATATTTTTTCCATAAATTACTGTTTGGCCCAGAAAGCCAGTGACTTCTTTCAATGGTATTTGGATTACTGTTGGTATGTGTACACTTTAATTCCAACTTGATTTTAATCAGTTTGATCACACATATGTCTTAAAAAAAAAAAAAAGCTACTACCATTAAAAAAGGCAGCACCACTACGAAGTGGCTCTTCATAGCTTCGTAGCTTGTTACATGAGAGTCCTTAAGCCATGTAAGATGAAACCACTCTGGGCAGATGTGTAATGGGCCACGTCCATTTTGAGTTTTTGCAAACTCTCCAACCATCCCCCGTCGTCCTCCACGTGGTATAGTGGAAAGGGCACTCCTGTGGAATTTCAGAAACCTGAGTCCCTAGCTCTGCTACTAATTAGCTATTTTGGTTTTAGGCAAGTTACTTAGTGACTCATGACTCAGTTTCCTTGTCTTCATCAGGGATTAGTCGGTCTAATAGAGTATGATTCTTTAGGCTCCTAACTCCACACTTCTTTGAAAACTTAGTAGTTCTAGAAAACGTTTTGTTTCATCCCTGCGGTTGAATTTGTGGTCAGAGCAAAGAAGGAAACCTCTGTGCTGTTACCCTTCTCAGAAGAAACTACTAGTTGTCTGATTCATTTTTGGATTAGGAATAGATTTAGGAATAGATTCCTAAAATAGATTCAGGAATAGATTCAAGTTGCATATTTAAATCTTAAATTTCAAAATTTTTTGTAGTGATAGTTCATTTTATTTCCATGATTCTGTGGCATTTACCTCTGATCATTCCTATGAAAAATGGGGTTAAGGGGCGCCTCGGTGGCTCAGTTGGTTAAGCGTGGATGTGGCTCAGGTCACGATCTCACAGTTCATGAGTTCGAGCCCCGTGTCGGGCTCTGTGCCAACAGCTCAGAACCTGGAGCCTGCTTCGGACTCTGTGTCTCCCTCTCTCTGCCCCCCTCTCCCACTCGTGCTCTGTCTCTCTGTCTCCCAAAAGTAAACAAACATTAAAAAAAAAAAAACTTTTAAAGATGGGGTTAAAATGTATGTAATATACTTGATATTACATTCATTTAAATTAATGTTGATTTTGTTTGGATATATGTCCAGAGCTTCACTGTGGTTGTTGAGGTGATTCTATATAGTATTAAAGGTTGCCCTGTCAAAGACTGGAAATCGCTGGGGTGAGGTGATGAGTGGAATTAGCAGAAGTCTCTCTGTCCTGTGGAA
The DNA here is from genome assembly GCF_022079265.1 of Lynx rufus. NCBI lineage: Eukaryota > Metazoa > Chordata > Mammalia > Carnivora > Felidae > Lynx > Lynx rufus. The sequence goes on along the minus strand of NW_025814829.1, from coordinate 34,639,795 downwards.
AAGGATACATATTCTCCTGTCTGTCCATTGCCCTCTGCAAAACGTTACCTTTCATGACAGTGTGGCATGACTCTCAGGTCTCTTGGCAGAGATTTAACGGTATTGCTGTTACTGTGTTAGTCTTCAAAGTGTTTGAAGTTGCTGGGTGTCACATATGTGCCTCTTTGGCTCCTCCTGAGCTGTGATTTGTTTCCTTTTGGGAATTGCAACATCATCTCCAGGGTTTGAGGTTTCCTGACACCCTACACTGCCGATTTCTTTATAGCACATGCTTATTACATTGATCTGTTTTGAGAATTTCATAACTCATTTTGAAATAACTGGAGACACTCAGGGCTATTTCACATTCTAGGCTGAAAATGTGTAGTCTGGAAAGCAGTACGTGATGGACAAGAGAGAAGAGAGAAGATGATTGTGAGGTGGGTCATTGAATCCAAGCAGAGGGGATGGTAGCTTTTACGTAGGGGTTGCTGGACGGGAGCATATAGCAGTCCTCCTTTACCCACGATTCGGCTTCCGCAGGTTTCAATTACCCGTGGTCACGGTCACACGGTCTGGAAGCAGAGGACCCTCCTTCTGACCTACCCTCAGAAGGTCAGTAGTAGCCTACCCCTATGTCACAATGCCTGTGTCACTCACCTCACTTCATCTCAGCCGTTTTGTCGTCTCACATCATCACAAGAAGACGGGTGTGCACTGGACAATAGGATATTTGTACAATAGGATATTCGAGAGAGAGAGACCACAGTCACATAACAGGATATTGTTATAATTGTTCTGTTTTCTTATTATCGTGTTAATCTCTTACTGCTCCTAATCTAGAAATTAACTTTTATCATAGATATGTATGTATAAGAAAAAAAACATGGTGTATATAGGGTTCAGTTCTCTCTGGAGGTTTCAGGTATCTGCTGGAGGTCCTCATTGTATCCCCTACACTGGGGGAGGGGCTACTGTTGTCTGAAAAAATAAATTTTGCAGTATATATGTGGTATTTCTCCTTTATCCTATTATATCGTGAGTCCTTTCATACTTTTAAAAGCATACCTTAAGTTGCTTACTTTCCACTTTAACTGGGTTTTAATTTAACCAAAAATCTTTATTTATTTATTTATTTATTTATTTATTTATTTACAGACACAGATACACACACAGACAGACACAGGTGAAAACAGACACGCAGACACAGAGTTTGTTTTTAATTGATACAAATTACTCTTTTTGGCCTTTACGCCCTTGAAACATGGTGTTTCCACTTCTGGTGTCACTTTATCAAAGAGTGTTCCAGAAGTTTGTGAATCAATTAGCCTGAAACCAAGAATCGATTTTCCTATGGAAACTGTGCTTACGTTCTCAGCTAGCTGGTGAAAGCCCATTATCTCTTATGTAGCGTACTCTAGAATGAAGGCGCTCTTTAAATACTATTTCAGTGCAAAAAGAGATCTGTAGCTGTATGCTCAGTGACAGGAGTTTGAGGCAGGAGCCCCAGCAGGAGGAAGGGCTCCAGGCTTTGTAGTGGTGGCCAGTGTTCCTGGGACCAGCTGTCTGGGAAATGCCATGAGACACCAGGGCTCCCATTCCCCCCGGGAGGCTGCACAGAAACTGCCCACAGAGCCCTCAGTTGTCAAATCCATGGGGCCAGTTAATAGTGATTACTCTGGGTTCATACTTGGTTAGGAAAGACTACCAATAAAGGTTGTGTAAGGAAAATGGGAAGATGGTAGGGAGTGGGGGGAAGCAGGTGTGTTCTTGTGAGAGATTATGTTGACCTTTGGATGCAAGGTCCAAGGTCACTGCCTCTATAAAAATGGATCGTGCCTGTCTCCGTACATCCTGTACTGTGAAAATGTCAGAATCACCCAAGGATTAATATTTTATTAGTCTCCTAGATGCATAGATGCCTCATAAGTACAATTGAGTCTTAAAAGGCAGAGTAAGTTTCATTATTTTTGAACACAGTTGGCCCCGATCACCATTGCAATTTAAAAATATCTTGAGTTGGTGTTTCTCTGCTTCTTAATAGGCCTAGTGGCTGTCTCCTTTTTCTTCTCAGTCTTGTCTTGGCAACATTTTAAATATAATTGATATCATGTGCAATTTTATTAAGTGTTAAACATAAAGTTGCACAATAAATCACTAAAAATGCCATGACGTTTCATTTCACAATTGGTTATCTGTGGTTTACAAGTACAATTTTTGCAGCTTTCTTATCATCCCTCTCCCTCCCCCTCCTTCCCCTCCCCCTCCTTCCCTTCTTCCCTCTCCCTCTCCCCTGTTTCTTTCTCCTCTTTTTTCTTCTTGTCTTCATGTACACTTTTCATGTTCTTTATTTAAAATAGCCTAGAGTGTGCTAACCACACTTCTAGGCAACTTCTTCCACTAGCACTCTTTGGTATAAACTCAAGGAATCTTACTTGTTTGTTTGTTTGTATTTTTATATGCTTGTTTGAGATAAATGTAATTAGGAAAGGGAGTCTGTTTCAGACCTGGGTATAAAGCATGTGTTGCCTATGCATTCTTTAGTTACATTCTACTGGTCTGGATCTTTATATTCTTCTCTTTTTTTAATGTTTATTTTTGAGACAGAGAAACAGAGTATTAGCAGGGTAGGGGCAGAGAGAGAAGGAGACACAGAATCTGAAGCAGGCTCCAGGCTCTGAGCTGCCAGCACAGAGCCTGACGCGGGGCTCGAACTCACGGACCATGAGCCAAAAGTTGGACACTCAACCAACTGAGTCAGCCAGGTGCCCCTGGATGTTTATATTCTGCACATAGGTTATTATTCGAGTCCACTGAATTAGCTGTTGGTCAGTCATTTTGCAGGCTATATCCTTCTTGAAAGGGAGACATGCCTTTGGTCTAAAGCTTGCCTTAGCAATGATCATACCACCCCCCAAATTGTTCATTCCATATTTAATTAAAGCTAGTTTTGGATCTTTAAGTTGCTATATGTGAAGTTGAGAGATGTGAAATCTCTCAAACTGGTGAGAAAAAAAATGATCCCCAAAGCCTTTGATTTCTATGTTTTTGAACTTAAATATAAACAAAACACACAAGTGTCACGAAGCATGGTTTTAGGTGCCTCTGACACACAGGGGAACACGTGTAGGCTCAATGTCGCCGACGCTTTTTCTGACTGCCTCCTTTTTCACCTTTAAGAGATTTTTCCCGTTAACTCTTCTTGTTCTTTTTTGTTTCTATTTATTGATACTGTCATTAAGTTAGTATTTAAACGTGCCTTTCACACACGGGAGGGATCTGCTGTTTTCAGGGTATTTGTTGTCTTTTCAAAAAGCTCTTTTCTGTGGCAGAGCTCAAGTAGGTAGCTAAGAAGTCCTTTTTGCCACTAATTAAGGGCTTGCCAAATAGTTTATGAAAACAGCTTACATGTGTACGCATTTATATGAGAGGTCTTTTTATTGATACTATTTAACATGCCATGTATACCATGAACCTTGTACTGATTAATGCCTTTTCAAGAAAACGATTTTTTAGATTGCATCTGGCTGCCTTTTTGGTTTTTTGTTTGTTTGTTTGTTCTGTTTTTGTTTAACTGCCACTTCCAAAGATAAACTTCATTCTCAAGTTAGGAAAACAGATGACTCTTTACCCCTAAAATTCCTTCTGTGAAATGACATGTGGCCCTGGCAGTCATTGTGAATCTGCTTTATTTTCCCCCTTTGTTACACAAAGCAAGGCAGGCATTTGAGCTCCTTTAAGGAGACACTAGCCTGGGGTAAATTAACAATTTCGTCCAGGTGGGTGGAAAAGAATGCTTATGACATTCTTTTCATCAGCTCCATGTGTAACCTCCAAGCAGGAGGTCAGGCAATAAAACATTTGAGTGAACTGGTGAAATGTTTTGTATTTATTTACAAGCCTCTTAATCACAAGACCGATCCCAATAAACTCAACAAGTCAAAGTGATGGAGGAGAGTATATGAGGCATGCAGAACAGTAAAAGTGGGGACTGGAAGGGGCCTTTAGAGTGCATTTCGCCCGCTCTTCGGTTCCCACTGTGGAAAGATGGCCATCGGGATCTCCAGTGCAGCGGTCATGGTGGACACCAGGAATGCCATTGTCCTCACTCTCTTCGCACCTGCTGCGGAACCACCTGCCATCCTGCTTTAGATTCCAGCCGTCCTGAAGTCTTAGAATTTTGTTTTTGCTGGACTTTCTCAGTTCTGTTTCTTGAACCTCCTCTACCCAAAACTTCTCTGTCATCATTCTTAACGCATTCTGTATTTTCTCTTGTGCTGGAGTTGATGACTCAATATCCTTGCTTACCACAGTTGGATTTAAGGGAAAAGCATTCTAAAACCTTCTTAAGGTTTCTCATTTTTATTGTTACCATACTTTAAAAAATGATTTAGGTGTAGCTTGTAGAGAATTTTTAAAAAGGGGAGAAGACAGTGGCTCTAGATAAGAAGACCATGATGTTTTCTACCCAGAAGGCCTGACGCGTGATAAGCACTGGGGTCTGCAGACTTCTCCCTCATTTCCTTCCCTGAAGCCTGGCTGTTCATCTTCCTCTTCCGTCTCCACCAAATAATGGGCAGAGTTTTAACTCCTCCCTGACAGCCCTGCCTTTTTGTATCTCAAATAAACGATGTCTTGGGGTAAGGGTTAAACTCTTTGTATGAATATTAATAATCCAGATTAATTTGAAAGAACTTTCCTTTCTACAAGCAGTTATCTCTGTGATCTAGCAGAAGCATAGGCAGGGTAGATTTAGTGAGTAACAATTAGTCATATGCACCAAATTATTATTATTCTAAGTAAGAAATTATTACATATAATAAATAAACAACTATTATATACAATGTTGGTAAATAATAATTATATACAGTAATAAATTATTATATACAATAATAATAAATTATTATTCTAAATAATAATTTGGTGTTAGCCTGTTACACAAATAAGAATGCTCTAGTATCTAAGATTTTCATATTATTTGGGCATTTCTCTTTTTCAGACTGTCGCTGGACACTGTTAAAATATATGAGGAGGTTACTTCTGTTTATTGTGGATCAGCAAGCATTATTGAGAACTTACTGTACCGCTAGGGGAAGTGGCAGTGGTAGGTTAGGAGTTATGAGAAGATACCAGAGCAGGGTTCCTTCTTTTAAAGGATTTTTTTTCAATGTTTATTTATTTTGAGGGAGAGAGAGACAGGGAGCAAGCAGGAGCGGGGCAGAGAGAGAGGGAGACACAGAATCCGAAGCAGGCTCCAGGCTCTGAGCTGTCAGCACAGAGCCCGATGCAGGGCTCGAGCTCATGAACCGCGAGATCATGACCTGAGCTGAAGTCGGACACTCAACCGACTGAGCCACCCAGGCGCCCCTTTAAAGGATTTTATTATAAATTCTTTGTATTTTAAGTCCCTTTTTTAGAGGACTTGATTACAAACTTAATATGTTTTAAGTCTTTTCTTTCCTGTCCTCCTCTTCCCACTTCCATTTTCTTTCCCCTTCCATTTCATCTCAGAAGAAAGATATGTTTTGCCTTGCTGTTGTGTTCTCCCTCTTCTCATTTATGGCTCCTGGTGAGTGCTGTGATAGGATTTTGGGGTGTGGGTGGTTAAGCGATATTTCTTTAGCTATTTTGACCATGTTATCCCCATTCAGTTTGGTGAAGCTGCTTCTTTAAATGCAATGGATGGACTGACTTTGTCTTTTGTCTTAACCTTGATGGCCAGCGTTCTGATGAGATATCCTTGAGAAAGCGCTTGCCCTTCTCTGTTTAGGTTCCTTAAGTTTTAGCACAATAATGATTTCAGAAAGGAAGAAATATGGTGCATTCTTTAATGCATACGTGAAGTTTGCTTTTTGGGAAAACAATGATCGCGCACCTGCCGTGCCTGCATAGAAATGGAGATGGGAGCGCTACTGAGGCAGAAGGAAGTAGATATGCGGGGTTGACGATTGCTCTATAAACAGTTTGAGTAAAATATTGCAAAGGCAGGACTGATTGCATTTGCCTGGGTGGTATGAGACAACCTTAGCTGAAAAGGAAGGAGCTGAGTCTGAAAGGCTGAATGGGACCTCCAGGAAGGAAAAAGAGCAAGAATGTCGCCAGAAAGAGAGAGGTACCATGGGCTTTGAGAGTCGTAGAGCATGGACACCTGCATGCAGGGCCTACGAGGAAGCTGGGAGCCCAATATGCCTGGTGCTTGGGGTGAGCGGGGGCGGTGGTGGCTGAAGGGTGTGGATAGTGGTAAAGAATGGGAATTGCTTTTAAGCTGGGATGTGATGGCAACAAAGGAACGTGTGTGACTTTTCTATTCGGAAAGATTAGAAATTTTCTAGGTGGGATCCGTCTACCTTTGTGTCACATTGAGGTTTTGTTTTTGTTTTTGTTTTTTACCTTGTATCAAAGTTAACCTAGTGTTCTCAAACATACACTGCTTTTCCATTAACATTTGATTCTATCCCCAAAGGAAATAAATATGTATAGGCCTGGTAGCAATATGGATCAGCTGGAGAAGCATTTAGTAACACGGGTAACTTCAAACACACTTTACCAAACCATGTTTTGTATTTGTTCTGCTCTGGTGCTTATATGGCAAGAATGGTGTCCAGCAGGAAAGTCAACATATCTTTTTCTTTTTTTTTAAGTTTTTTTTAAAAATGTTTATTATTTTTGAGAGACAGAGCACAAGCAGGAGAGGGTCAGAGAGAGAGGGAGACACAGAATCTGAAGCAGGCTCCAGGCTCCAAGCTGTCAGCACAGAGCCCAACGTGGGGCTCGAACTCAACGAACCGCGAGATCATGACCTGAGCTGAAGTCGAACGCTCAACCGACTGAGCCATGCGGGCACCTCTCGAAAGGCAACATATCTTAATAAACCATTTGTTTTATAAAAATCCTGGGGTTTTGGCCAATATATTATCTGCCTGGCATACGTTTGGCACTGATGACCCTTTTAAACTTGTTCCAATGGGGACAGCAACATATTTCACTGGTCACTGTTATCCTGGTAAACATTAATCTGACATGCTGTGGATTACTTTCCGATTTGTATACTCACCTCGGCCTCTTAGACTGTCCCTGAGAAAAACAAAAACAAAACAAAACAAAACAAACATCATAGAGAAGTTGTTTCCACTGGTTTAGTGCCATGGCTTTAACTCAGAAGTGGATGGGAAGGGTGAGGTACCTGGAGAGGCAAATGGTCTGTCCCCATTCTGTGACTGGGCTTGTTGGCTCACGCGTGCGCCAATACAGCGAGACTTTTCTTGAGAACCTGGGGGTGGGAGTGGAGTGGGTGGGGTAAGTCTAGCTTCTCTGGGGAGAGAGGTGCAGGTGTACTTCCTGCTTTTATGATCTGTGCAGTTTTGGCTAGCCGACTGGTCAAAAGGCACTGATTGAAAAGATGCCATTCCCTGGGCCATGTGTCCATTTTACTATGTTAGAAGAGATACTGGGAAGAAGAACTTCTTTTCTTGCAGTTAGTTCTGCTCCTGGGTCATTGCCACGGATGGTGGCCGGAGGCAGGCGCTTGTTTAGTGTGACGGCAGAGGGAAGGGCACCGCCAGGACACTGAGCGGGGCTGAGGGCTTCTGCTGCGTACATCCTCACTGGTATGCTAGTGCCTCGAGAGCCTGTTCTGGTGCTCACGCTGAGTTTAGGGGTGCTCACATCCTCCGATATATGAGGGTCCTGAGGGCACACGGCACATCTGTTTTGGAGTCTTAAGTGTGTGATGTCACGCATAGCACAGCACCGGGCAGCAGTTGGTTTGAGCTGGGGTGATGGGGGAAAGGTTGGATCTGATGAAAGAGGAAGACGTGCGGGTACACTTTGGCATCTCAGAGCAGCCCCAGCTCTGCCCGCCAGGGTGCTCGTTAAAAGTAGGTCCCTGGGGCGCCTGGGTGGCTCAGGCGGTTGAGTGTCCAACTTCAGCTCAGGTCATGATCTCGTGGTCTGTAAGTTTGAGCCTCGTGTCAGGCTCTAGGCTGACAGCTCAGAGCCTGGAGCCTGCTTCGGATTCTCCCTCTCTCTCTGCCCCTCCCCTGCTTGTACTCTGCCTCTCTCTCTCTCTCTCTCTCTCTCTCTCTCTCAAAAATAAACAAACATTAAAAAAAATAAAGGTTCCTGCAAGGGACCCCAGACAGGGGGAATCACACTCTCTAGTGATAGACTTGAGGTCGGCATTTTAATTTTTTTTTTTTTTTAATGTTTATTTGTCTTTGAGAGAGAGACAGAGTGCAAGCAGGGGAGGGGTAGAGAGAGAGAGAGGGAGACAGAGAATACAAAGCAGGCTCCGGGCTCTGAGCTGTCAGCACAGAGTCCGATGCGGGGCTCAAACCCACGAACTGTGAGATCGTGACCCGAGCCAAAGTCGGCCACTTAACAGACTGAGCCACCCAGGCACCCCGGAGTCTGCATTTTAACAAATTCCCTGGGTGAACTTTTCAGTTGCAAAACCACTGGTTCATGCTTTCCTATCTGCAGACGACTTCTCTCAGCCCATTTTGCAGTTTTGGAAAACTTTTCCGCATACAGTCTGTGGGCTGGTGAGTGAGGAGCCCAGAGTTTCTCATGTCCTAGGAGGGCTCCTGTAGGCAGCACGCCATCCATAAGTTCATGGTCCCTTTCATGATATATTTGCGGAGAGCTTGAGAGACTATACCAAGCACTGGGCTTGTGGCTTTCTAAAATGGGGGTGTTTTATTCTGTTTAAGGACAATCTCAGATTATTAATTTTGCTCCCAGGGGTTGTATGCTGGATATGCTTGCTGCACTGGAGTTTGTGGCTGGGGGAACATTCAGGTGGTAATAGACTCTCAGAATTATCCTGTATGAAAAAAAAGACAGGAAAGAAAAACTGCTGGGGGCAGGGATGGTGCAGGGAGGGAGTCTTTCACAATTGGAATTCCTTCCATATTTTATTTTTTTTGTTCTAATTAAAAAAGAATTTTTTTTTTTACATTTATTTTTGAGAGACAGAGTGAGAGACAAAGCACAAGCAGGGGAGGGCAACAAGGAGGGAGACGCAGAATCCGAAGCAGGCTCCAGGCTCCGAGCTGTCAGCACTGAGCCCGACATGGGGCTCGAACCCACGCACTGCGAGATCGTGTCCTGAGCGGAAGTTGGACGCTTAACCGACTGAGCCACCCAGGTGCCCCAGAATTCCTTCTGTATTGTAATTGTTTCTCTTGCAGTCATACTAATAATTATGATGGTGAAGATAAGAGTCAAAACAAACACAACCAGTTATAAGAAAAGCAAGGATTTAATGAGGACTTGCTTGGTGCTAAGCGCTGTGCTAAACCCTTTACATACATCGCCTCGTTTAATTTTTGTGACAACCCTATGAAATAGGTGCCATTGTTATTATACCCCATTTTGCAGATGAGGAAACTGAGGAAGGCATCTTCGCTTCAGCCAAATAGCTAGTCACGGCAAGTGCAGATTTCAGACTCTGAAGCCTGACTTGGAACCTGAGCACAAAATTCAGCGCAGATTAAAGATTCAAATACTTACAAGGCTAGGTCGGAAGCCTAAGTGAATGGAGCACACGTGTAGTCATGTGGGGAGTGGAGGAGACTGCAGCCAAACCAGCGAGGGCTCCCCCGTCAGTGGGCAGTCACTTTCAATCCTGGCTCCTTCCTGCTAGGCTGAAATTTGGGCCAATGCAGTCAGATCTTCTTTTCAAGAGCAACTGAGGGCACCTGGGCGGCTTGGTTGGTTAAGTGTGGACTCTCGGTTTCAGCTCAGGTCATGATCTCACGGTTCGCGTTCTTGAGTTCCAGCCCCATGTTGGGCCGATGGTGCAGAGCCTGCCTCTCTCTCTCTCTCTCTCTCTCTCTCTCTCTCTCTGTCTCTCTCTCTCTCTCTCGTTGCCCCTCCTCGGCTCTCTCTCTTTCTCTCTCGCTCTCAAAATAAAGAAACGTAAAAAAGAGCAAATTGAAATCTGTATTTTTGTGTGAAACATCGTGATTTTTAAGTAAGGGCATCATTTTCAAAGTTTAAAACTATCTGGGCCACACAAAACATCAGAATGTCAGCAAGGTTTTTCTTCTGTTTACTGCTATATGCCCAGCACCTAAAACAGCCCTTGGCATGTGGCCGGTGCTTAGTGGATGCTTGTTGAACAGATAAATGAATGAATATGGGGCCACATTACACTCTTAGGCAGCCAGTTTTCAACCTCTGCTCTGTGGCTTTCCCCAGCTCCCTTTTAGGTTTTTCTGCTGCTTCCTATCCCAGACCAGATCACTTTTTAGCTAAGTATATGTATCAGATCTACTTAAAAGGTTAAAAATCCCTTTAGCGTGAGTTGGTTTTCAGACCAGCATTCCTGGTGTTTTTGTTTTTGTTTGTTTGTTTTAAAAATTCTTTTTCAAAAATTGCGGTTAAAAAAATCTTCAAAAAAAATTGTGGTTTTACCGTGTTAACCATTTTGCAGGATACAATTCAGTAGTGTCAGGGTACATGCACTATTCTAGCTACTTGTGCAGCACAAAGGGCCCGCTTTTCATCCTAAGAGCACTTTTCTGTGGAATCTGATTAAGTGTTTTGTGGCTAGGTTGTGGAGGGTAAGGGAGGTGGAGAAGGGGAGTTAGGAGGGGCCTGGGTGGCTCAGTCGCTTGAGCGTCTGACTCTTGGCTTCAGCTCAGGTCATGATCTCATGGTTTGTGAGTTCGAGCCCCGCATTGGGCTCTGTGCTGGCAGTGCGGAGCCTGCTTGGGATTCTGTCTCCCACTCCATCTCTCTCTCTCCAAAGTAAATAAATATTAAAAAAAAAAAAACAGTAAAGTAAATAAATGGTCTTTCCTCCCACTCTGCCATTAGCTGGTGCTGCTTAGAACAGAAGAAAGTCGGTCATAATCCATCCGGTGAAAATAATGCTAATGTCTAGACCCCCAAAATCTTGAAGACGGGTAAATTTAACTCTGTGACAGCTCATTTGTAGTTTTAGGGTTAAAAGGTGTTATATACACCTCTTGAAGATTTCATTCTAGAATTTAATATTCTAGGGTGAACCCCTACTAACTCAGGGTTAATTGAAAAAAGGTACATAGACTGAGGTCTTGACTTCTGAGATGTCCTTTACTGATAGGGCATTGATGTGGGATTAACCGTATCTTCAGCCTTAGAAACAGGAGGCAATTCCTGCCTTGCCAGTGTCTGCTTTGCAGACCTGGAGGGCGGGGAAGGATTGGGGGAGGGGGCTGTTGTTGGCCAGTAGATTCATGGTTAACTCCTGCAACCTGCCAGACACAACGCCCAATCTTTGCTGAGACCCGCTGCTCAGAATGAATAACGGTTAAAACCATTCCTTTGACTAAGACCATATACCTTCCATAGTTTGTTCGCTTAGATATGTGACACCGTGAAGGTTTTTAATTTTCCCCTTGCAAATAAAATTCACACAGCACAGAAGTTTCATGACTCATTTCTTGCAAAGAAAGCAGGTGGTATCCATGGATAGTGTGTCCCTTTTCAGGGACAACTAGAATGATGGCTGCTGAATCTTCATTTAACTCCATCACAGTTGTGTAGAGACCAGGATGAAATGGCCCTTTCTTTGGTGTTAAAACAACCACAATAAGTCGTGCCCCTGCTAGCTCACAGGTTCTTTTAGTCGGCTGTGCTGCACATGGCTGTGAGATTTTCTTATTTGGGGGGACCGGTCATCTGGCCTGGGAAAAGGTAAAATGTTTGTAAAAGGGGGAGCAAGGGGCACCTGGGCAGTCGGTCAAGTGTCTGACTTGACTTCGGCTCAGGTCACAATCTCACAGTTCATGAGTTCGAGCCCCATGTTGGGCTTTGTGCTAACAGCTACAGAGCCTGCTTGGGATCCTGTCTCCCTCTCTCTCTGCCCTCCCACCCCCCCCTTTAAAAATAAATAAACATTTAAAAAAAATAAGAAAGCCGGCGGGGGGGGGGGGGGAGTTGCCCGGGTGGCTCAGTAGGGTAAACGACTGACTTCAACACAGGTCATGATCTCACGGTTTGTGGGTTTGAGCCCCACGTCGGGCTCTGTGCTGACAGCTCAGAGCCTGGAGCCTACTTCACATTCTGTGTATCCCTCTCTCTCTACCCCTCCCCTGCTCACACTCTGTGTCTCTCTGTCTCGCAATAATAAATAAATGTTAAAGAAAAAAAATTAAAAAAAAAAGAAAGGGGGAGCAAAGAGAAATGGGAGGTCTCCCTCCCCTCGGTGGGGTTGCTTCAGGCTGGGTGCATGTCAGTCTCCAAGAAGTCAGTCCCCTCATTCCTAGTTAATGAGTGGCAGTCACCTGGTAGAATGCCACCACCACAAAGACGTAGTTTCCGGTTTTCCATTTGTTATGTCCACCTGAAGCTTTTGGTGCTCTTGCCTATTTAAGACCATTCTATAAACATTAGAAATAGCCTTTATGTTTAAAAAAAAAAAGCTTGGCTGAGGATTTTGTGCTTCTGTGTTAATGATTCCAAACCCATTATTAGGGTCCTATTTGTGTTATTTTTTTTTTCCTCCTTAGAAACCTCTGTAATAATGCTCTTAGTTTCCTTTCTTCACGGTCATCTGTCTGCTGTCTCCTATCTAAGGATGCATGGCGGACATGGCCAGTGTCTCTCTGGCTTAGATTTACCTCTGAGAATTCATTGTAAATCTGTTCGGAACTGACAGTTTGGTCTGTGTTGGAATAGTTCTTGCTTATTATAAACTCTTTAAATTAAACAAATGAAAAAAGACTGGTCTCTTTCCCTCGTAGCTAAGATTTTTGAGACTGTTCCGAGGTCTGGCTGCGTCTCCTGTTCAGGCTTGGGCTCCATGTACTCGGACACTGTATGGGCAGTCGGGCCAGACATCTCCCGATGGCCACAGTGCATATTTCTCAGCTTGTATCTCATTTGACTTTCCTTTGGAGTTTGACATTGACCACAGCCTCTGCTTTGAAGCATGACTCTGTTGGGTCCCACTGACGTTCCTTTTCCTACCCCGGGTATTCTCCCTCACTGTCCTTTGAAGGTTCTCCTCCACTGATCACCCGTTGGATGTAGGTGTAATCTGGATCTATTTTCACAGCCATATTCAAGACTACTCCCGTGAGCTGCCCGGTAACTCATACCTCTCTCTCTCTGGCCACCCCCCCCCCATTCCACCTGCCTACTGGATTATCCATATAGATTGACTGCTGATATCTTCAACTCAGAATGACACAAACAGAATTCATTGGCTTTCTCCTCAAACTTGTTCCCTTTTCCTGCGTTTCTTACTTTGGTGATGGCGTCACCTCCTATTGAGTTAAACAGAGTGCTTGGGTCAACCTAGGATCCTCATTCTCCCTCACCCTCTATATGCCGTAATCACCAAAAGCTTTTCCTTACCCTGCCGTAGCTACTTTTTTCCCCTAACCCAAGGTACTCCTGCTGTCCTTCAGATTCAGTGTATACCTTAACCTCCTGCAGAAAGAGTCCCCAAATTCCAGACCGGTCCCTTATTTTGGGGTATGCTTTACCCGTTTACCTGTTGGTCTTTTTGTGATTGGGTTTGGCCTTAGCTGGGGCCATGCCTCATTCATGATCGTTTCCCAGTCACCAAGGCAGAGTGGTGCCTTGGAAATAGGTGATGTAGTGGAAATGCTTGAGTACTGTTCCATGGCCGATGGGTGTCCTACCCTTTACATTAACAGATGGGGCTGGAACATCAGTCTGTGGACTTTCTGGTCATGAAAGTCCTGTTTCTGTGATGCCCGTCCTTTGTCTGCTTGCTTCAAGTTGGATGTGACCGCCATGGGAAGGTGATGGGGGGGCACGGGTCGGTTTTGGTGCATGGAGAAGAACACAGACCTCCCACACTTGGCTGTAAGGATTAGGGAAGAATAATGCCTCGGAAGCCCCTGATGAGTAGCTGGTTCTCGATAATGGTATGTTTGAGGCAGCAACGCATTGCTGGAGGTTGGGCTAGTGCATCGATGCAGCGGTGACAAAAAGTCTCCCTGTCTGGCTACACGGCGATTGAGTGAGGTCACCGTCCTCGTGTATTTTCTGGCCCCTTGACCGCAGCGTGAAGGTCTTCTCAGGGGTGGGGATCGGGGGGAGGCAGTGGCAATTGCTTTACAGTTACAATGTAAGTTGGAAGACTTTTCTTTAGTCTCAGGTTGATTTGTCCACATTCTATAACGCGTGGGGAGGAGCTGGGAAGTGGTGACGTCATTGGCAGTGTCTACTGTTCATTTCCTAATCCTGCAGTTTGGTGAAGGTACTCATCTCCCAACTATTTCTCAGACTTCTCAATAACGAGAAAGCTCTGTGATCAGAGTGGTTGGAGTCCCAGGAACCTTGCTTGTCCTTACTATGGAAGCTCAGAGAACCACCTGTGAACTAAAATAAATGAGTAAAAAGGCACGGGGCAAACCTTATTGGAGTAGGTGAAGTCAGGTATGTTTGGTGCTCAACAGATAGAAATATTTTATGTGCAGATGAAATAGAATGACTCCTAATAGTTGTTGACATAAGTCTGTGTTCTTCCCGCAGCTCAGAATATCATATGAATTTCCCTAATTGCCCCACCAGGTTGTTCATAGGCCAGCATTACAAAAGTGGGATCACAAGACGCTTACTACTGTGCTTTGCTTTGCGGAAACGTAACAGTCCTGAACCGAGATTTGAAGTGAGATTGGAGTGCTGGTTTTGATTTTTCTGTTTCTTAACCTCTATTTTTTTTTTTTTAAGTTTTATCTTGTCCTGCAAATACACACCTGCATACCGGAGACAAGAATGGAAGAGGGGCAGCTGCTGATAAATTTACGGCTGTGTTTAAATAAGGTCCAGTCCTAATGATTACTGAGCTGTGTCCAAGATGCCAGGTCTAAAATGTCTTTCCGGGGCGCCTGGGTGGCTCAGTCGGTTGAGCGTCTGACTCATGATTTCAGCTGAGGTCATGATCCTGGGGTCTTAGGATCACGCCCCGCGTCGGGCTCCATGTGGCGCCTGCTTGGATTTCTCTTTTCCTTGCCCTCTGCCCCTCCTCCACTCATGGTCTCTCCTTCTGTCTCTCTAAAAAATAAAATAAGATGAAATAAAATAAAATGTCTTTCCATGTCTTTCCCCACCCCAACCACAATACTCAACATGTGTTCAGGTAAGATTAGTACCTCTACTATGTCACTGGAGATTATTTTGAAGATTTAATGAGTTTGTTCTTATAGAGTACTTAGGACAGTGTCATAATGAACACCAAATAGTGCTTGCTTTTTTACTGTTGTTACTACTTATTTTTAACAAAGTTGTATTTAAATTTTACCTTTAATGATATGTTTCTCTAAATATAAACTAACAGTGTGATTTTCACAGTTTGAATATAAAGTTCAGGATCCCTCCCTTCATGACTTTTGTCTTTTTGATTGGAATTTTCTTTTGAGATACTTGGTCTACTTTTGCAGGGTTAAGCTGCTGCTATTTTTTTTATCAGTAAACTATACTGATAACCTTTTTTTTTTTTTTTTTAACGCTTATTTATGTTTGAGAGACAGAGAGAGATGGAGCACGAGCAGGGGAGGGGCAGAGAGGGAGACACAGAATCGGAAGCAGGCTCCAGGCTCCGAGTTGTCAGCAGAGAGCCTGACGCGGGGCTCGAACCCAAGGACCATGAGATCATGACTTGAGCCAAAGTTGAATGCTTAACCGACCGAGCCACCAGGTGCCCCGATAAGCCTTTAAATTACAAATTTCAGCAACTTCTTACTTCACTTTTCTGTCTTGTTAAAAAAACTTGGAGGGAAATCTGGTTATATCCTATGCAAAAATTGCTACAAGAAGGATGGGACTGTTCCATTCATATTTTCCACAGAGATATTTTCTGTGATATTGTCATTTCAAACTGTTTCATTAGGGAACTATTTTACATAACATAATAACTCTAACTTTGTTTTTGATAATTCCTTCTCATTCCTTGACAGATGCTGCATTTCCTCCAAAAGTTACATTACACTGCCTAGCATTTAAACTTAGCTTTTAAATTATAAAAATGTTTAATATTACAGATATTTTTCAGGGTCTGTGATATACTGGGCAATATTTGCATATATTTTTTGTGTTTAACCCTTGCCACTCTTTGAGCTGTATTTCATGAAAATGAGGCGTATTTTTGCCCCTGGGAGAACAGGCTTAAAAATCATATCACTTGCTGGGCTACTAAGGGATTGAACTTAGATCTCTCTCTCTCAGTAAAGCCCAGACTCTTAACTAGTACAATAAAAAATTTGGGGGACACCTGGGTGGCTTAGTTAGTGAAGCGTCCAACTCTTGATTTTGGCCCAGGTCATGATCTCAAGGTTGTGGGATCGAGCCCCATGTCAGGCTGTGCACTGACAGCAAGGAACCTGCTTTGAATTCCGAGTCTCGCTCTCTCTCTGCCCCTACCCTGCTCAAACTTGCTCACTCTCTCTTTCAAAATAGATAAATGAAAAATAAACAATTTTTTTCAAAATACTCCTGGAATCGATTGAGTGTATGGCACAAAAGATGGATGTAAGTCAATTTTTCTCTGTATCGCACATGGTGATCCCAGTTCATTTCCTTAGCGATTATTTTTGGCTCTTACCGTGTTCCAAGTACAGTGTTGGGTAGCAATTCAACAGGTATAAGATAGGCATAGGGTCGCTCCTTAAAAACACGATAGCTGCTCGTTCATAGAATTCTTATTATGGTTTCATTGATTAAGGTTTTGTGTCTAACCTGCTCTCATATGGCTTCTGAGACTGTAATATTGTTATAGTCACACTGTAATATTACTAAAATATTAATAGATGAATTTGGCATTTTTGCCCAGTTCTGCCAGGATGAATTCCACTATTTGCTGTATTTTTCCTTGACCTTTGGTGCTGACTTCAAACTGCACAGCGTAGCAGTCAGAATACATTTTTATCTTCATTTACTTTTCTCAGATTTACTATTGAGCATGGCGAATCCTTTATGGTGAGTGTTTTAATAGTAATGAATAATCACCAACTTCCAGATTTTTTTTTTTTTTTTAATCTTTCCTCTAATGCCCACAACCACCCTCTGGAACGAGTCCTCATATTATTGATGTAGAGACCTGAGGCAGCACATGCCCTATGGACGCAGGTCCAGAGCAGTCCTCTGCTGGCTTCAGGCTTCTTTCAAGTCTGTCTTACAAAGACCATAGATGGGCTGTAACAACTTATCCCCGTATCCCCTTCTGGGATAGCTAAGGTTCATATGTTCCTTGAAATCCGGGGAGACTTGATTACTGAACATTTCTTTCTATCTGCCCCTCTGGTGTTCTGATGCCTTAGGACACTGTTCTCCTCAAGACAGATTTCAGCACCTTATTCAGTAATCCAGTTGTCTGGTAGCCACTTATATTGGGAACCAAAACAGAGTTGTTATTCACGGAGTTCCAGAAGAAGGTATTGGTGACTTTCTTGTGTTGCTAAAAGGGTGGCACTGATTATAAGAGGCCTCTTGCGTGAGGGGTCCTGGGTGGCTTGGTTAGTTGAGCATCCTACTCTTGACTTCGGTTAGGGTCATGATCCCAGGGTCATGGGATCAAGCCCCGTGTTGGGCTCCATGCTGAATGTGGAGCCTGCTTCGGATTCATTCTCCCTCTCTCTCTCTCTCTCTCTCTCTCTCTCTCTCTCTCTCCTTCTTCCCCTCTCCTCCATTCACATACTCTCTCTAAAATTAAAAATAAAATGAAAAAAAAAAAGCCTCTAGTGTAGAGAATGTTCAGGAAAGGTGAACCCATATTCTTTGAGAAGTTGGGGGGAGGGGTTTAGACAGAATTTGAAGTGACTTGGGATGGTGTAGAGGAGGTTGAAGATTTGGCAAGGAAGGGGACGGGGTAGGTCCATGGCCCTTTCTAATTAGGGATCTGGGACCTAAGTCCATCTTTTGCCCCAAGCTGCTGAGATCATTTTTCAGGTATCTTTCCTGATGGCAACATGAACACATGTGGACGGACGTGTTGTTACTTATTTGGGAGGATGTTCTGCAGAGAATTTTTATCCCTGGGCACATGCTCACTGATGTTTTAGAATTAAGTGTAAAGTCCAAATGCCATGAATGCCTAGGATGAGAAAGTATCACACACCAGTTGCTGGCAGAAAGGCAGGTAGAGCTGCTGGCCCCGTCCCTCCTCAAGTGCCTGGCGCAGATGCGTCGCCGGGAGCAGGAGTTCCTGTAGGAAACGTGGTGGCGTTTGAAGTGGAGTTTCCTGTCACGTGAAGAATGTTTCTGTGTTCAGAGACATCAAACAAAACTGAGTATTATTTTCTTTTTAGGAATGGTCTCAGAGGCATTTTTAGAACATTTGTACTGAAGTTGGAAATGTTATAGCAACGTTACAGAGGGCTCGGCGGATCAGCCGTTCCCAAAACTGCATTTCCTTGGACTTTGGCAGACTTTCTGAGTTCACATAAATGGTTAATTTTGCTGTATAAAGTATCGGCTTTGAAGTTTTCTGCCGAGGGCAGAGATAAATGTCTTCAGTTTAAACTCTGGGTTACATTTCTTTTTGTGCAAATGGGTGAAGAACAAAAGTCATGCAAAATTTTAAAAAAATAAAAAAGGTGATACAGCAAAAAGCCTTTTTTCCACCCCATGAACTAGTCTCGGGTTCCCCTCTTAGCGTTGAACTGTTCGTAAGTTTTAACGTGGCCTCCAGAGGTATTTTGTATACATACAGACACACATATCCCTGCCCTCCGTTTCCCACCCAGGGGGCGCACTGTACCAGTCCTGCTGTGTATATGGTCTCCTCCTGGGAACCTTGAACTTCAGTGCACCGAGGACCTTTTGATTCATTTTTTCCTTATTTGGGCACACCATCATTTACCCTGTCCTCTGTGATGAACTTTTTTGGTTGTTTCCAGATTTTGCAATTACAAAGACTTCTTCACACGTGTACGAGTCTTAGAATTTTCTAGAATTGGAATTGCCAAGTTAAAGGTTGGTGCATTTGTAATTTTAATAGAGATTGCCACATGGCTTGCCATGGGAGTTGTACCACCAGCAATGTTTAGGAGTGCCTTGTGGGCTATTGACTTTGAAGCCTCGGGGGTAGGAATTTGAGAATTTGAAAATATTTAAATATCTATGTCATATTTAAATGTGTTTCAATATGTACGTCACTATTGCGTCATTGTATTTGAGTCTGTTTTTAAAAGGTGGCAGTTTTAGTGGCAATTTTCAAATATCCAGAGTTATCGGGTTGAGAACAGATGAATAATAAGATAATTTGAGGAACTTCTGGATTCATGGCCTCTCTTTCTTATGCCACTCTAAATTCTTTAAGATCTGCTCAGTGTTGCCTTTTTCTGTGGAACTTTCTGTAATCATTCTAGCTTTTACTGATGTGGGACCACATTTAGCTCCCATTCTCAATGATATGTTTTATTCTAATTAATATCTACCATTTTTTTATTGTGTCGGGAGAATCAAAATGCTGAAATGGAAAGAGCATGGAAGGATTTAACTCTTGGCTTTGCCCTATGATTTTTGTCTAGTTCTTGGGACACAAACAATAACATTCAACAAATACTATTTTCTCAAGTTTTTTTTTTAAGCCCCCTGAAGTACTTCATTACAGCATTTTTTTTTTAATTTTTTTTTCAATGTTTTTATTTATTTTTGGGACAGAGAGAGACAAAGCATGAACGGGGGAGGTGCAGAGAGAGAGGGAGACACAGAATCGGAAACAGGCTCCAGGCTCCGAGCCATCAGTCCCGAGCCTGACGCGGGGCTCGAACTCACGGACCGCGAGATCGTGACCTGGCTGAAGTCGGACGCTTAACCGACTGCGCCACCCAGGCGCCCCACTTCATTATAGCATTTTAAGCATAACTCTTAATATTTTTCTGAGTATAAAAGTAACAATGATTGATCATTATAGAAAATGTGAGAAATGGGGAAAATTTTATAAAGCAGCAAATAAAAATAACCCAGAATCCTACCACACACAGGTCATTACTCCATCAGTTCTTTTGTCCATGTGTGTATGCGTGTGCCTGCGCGTGTGTGTGAAATTAAATTGGGTGTAACATGCTGAGGCAGTTTTTACATTTTCCCCCTTCACCCTCCCAACAGCTAACATTTGGGGTACCCCTCCCAGAACTTGTCTTATGCACATATGTACATAATATGAAATGTAAAGAAAAATTTTAAAAACAAAGTAGAAGCACAAGTATACCATGCATAATGCTGAACTTGTTTTTGCAGCTTAGAGATACATGGTCAACCCCGCTGTTTTGTATGTACCCATCCTGGTTCTTCTAAACATTTGCACCATGTTCAATACAACATGTTAGTTGTATCCGGTTTTTCCTATTATAAAGAATGCTGAGATGAACATTAAAAAAATTTTTTTTGATGCTTATTTATTTTTGAGAGAGAGCACGAGAGGGACAGGGTGTGAGTGGGGGAGGGACAGAGAGAGAGAGGGAGACACAGAATGTGAAGCAGGCTCCAGGCTCTGAGCTGTCAGCACAGTGCCTGACAACTGTGAAATCATGACCTGGGCCGAAGTCAGACCCTTAACTGACTGAGCCACCCAGGAGCTACTGAACATTTTTTTTTTTTTTTAAATAGTTGCATGTAAAATCTTGTGGGACAGATTTGTAGAAGTGGAAATGCTGGGTAAAAGGTCACACATACTTAAGTTTTTACAGGTTATGCCAGATTTCCCCTTAAAAATTCTTACCTGTGTATATTCGAATAAGTAACACTTCTGTAGCCTCATAAGCACGGAAAATGATCAGTCTTTTTAATGTTTTTGCAACTGGAGAGATTTTTTTAAAAATGACCTCTTGCTGCATGTTAATTGACATTTTCCTGATAGTGAGGATGAATGTCTTCATGTGCTTTTTAGCCCTGTTTCTTTCAGCTATAAATGGCCTGTTTTTCTGGTTTCTTATTGGTTATTAGGATTTCTTTGATGCTGACTTTTGTATGTTACATATGTTGTAAGATTTTTCTCCCAGGTGGCTGTCTTGTCACCTGCATTATGCTGTCTTCAGCCATACGGGACTTTTTTTTTTTAATTTTATTTTTTTAATTTACATCCAAGTTAGTTAGCATATAGTGCAACCATGATTTCAGGAGTAGATTCCTTAATGCCCCTTACCCATTTAGCCCATCCCCCCTCCCAAAACCCCTCCAGTAGCCCTCTGTTTGTTCTCGATATTTAAGAGTCTCTTATGTTTTGTCCCCTCTATGTTTTTATATTATTTTTGCTTCCCTTCCCTTATGTTCATCTGTTTTGTCTCTTAAAGTCCTCATATGAGTGAAGTCATATGATTTTTGTCTTTCTCTGACTAATTTTGCTTAGCATGATACCCTCCAGTTCCATCCATGTAGTTGCAAATGGCAAGATTTAATTCTTTTTGATTGCTGGGTAGTACTCCCTTGTATATATATACCACATCTTCTTTATCCATCCATCCATTGATGGACATTTGGGCTCTTTCCATACTTTGGCTATTGTTGATAGTGCTGCTATAAACATGGGGGTGCATGTGTAGTCATACGGGACTTTTAAATTATGTGACAAAACCTGATACGGTTTCAGAGTTTGGGATGTTAGTTAGGAGACACTTCTATACTTCCACATTATAATAGATTTTCTTCTGGCATTTTCATAATTTTGTTTTCTTACATTTAGACTGAGCTAGATTGATTGAATTCTTCTCCTTTCCCTCTGTCGTTTAATCTTGGAAATTGGCCTATTTTTGTATAGGACTTTTATGACTTAGAGCAGCTCCGTGTAATAATAGATCAAGTTAAAACTGAATGGTGGAAATTTACATGTTCCAGATAAACATTTTCTTCAGGATTTTCAAATCTTTCTCTAGCTCTCATTTATTTAGTTTGTCTTTTTAAATAATGTTCCCTGGTCACTTTAGGACTGGGGCAGGGTCAGGGGGGGTTGGGGGTGTGTGTCACAGAGGTTATGCGGGTGTCAGAAAGTCACTTCTGTCTACGGCCATACCACCCTGAACGCGCCCGATCTTGTCTGATCTCGGAAGCTAAGCAGGGTCGGGCCTGGTTAGTACTTGGATGGGAGAAAGTCACTTCTGCTTTTGTCTATAATGTTTTATTTGCAAATGAAGGTGTTGCTTAAAAAAAAACCAACAACAAAACAGGGGCATTTGGGTGGCTCAGTTGGTTTAGCGTCCGACTTCGGCTCAGGTCAGGTCAAGATCTCGTGGTTCACAGGCTCAAGCCCCACATCGGGCTCTGTGCTGCCAGCTCAGAGCCTGGAGCCTTCTTCGGACTCTCTGTCTCCCTTTCTCTCTGCCCCTCCCCCACTTGTGATCTGTCTCTGTCTCTCAAAAATAAATAAATGTTAAAAAATGAAACAGAGAACCAATGATTTGCTAATCTATTTGAAGTGTTGGGAGCTGGGCAGGTGATAGTAACTCATTCTCCCCCAAGGGGTTCCAGTGTGTTCGTGTTGGTCACGCTTGCGGTCAGTGTGCACCAGAGCAAAAATTCCTTGCCTTGAGGGGCTGGGCTGAGCCTCGCTGTTTCCAGCCCTATCCTGTTACCGTTATAAAATACGTTCCATCGTTTGACCTTCTGCTCTAGAACACTTTGCACGCTATTATTCCATATTTCCTCTTGGATACTTTTCTCATCTGTACACCGGGATCTAGTTATGTAGAAGCAATAAATACTTCAGAGCATAAACATTTTCGTTAAGAATGGAAGTACTTTTCTAAATCTGTGAGCACAAAAGGAAAATGGAAAGTTACTGAGTACATGATAAGCTCAGGACCAAGAATGCCGGGAGAGTTTTATTTTTACATTTAGAAAAGAAACATGAAGTGTTGCTTATCTGTGGGTGTGAAAAATCTATTAAGATAGCATATGGTGACCATTTCTTTTTTTTTTTTATTAAAAAAAAATTTTTTTTTACGTTTATTTATTTTTGAGACAGAGAGAGACAGAGCATGAACGGGGGAGGGGCAGAGAGAGAGGGAGACACAGAATCCGCAGCAGGCTCCAGGCTCCGAGCCATCAGCCCAGAGCCCGACGTGGGGCTCGAACTCACGGACCGCGAGATCGTGACCTGGGCTGAAGTCGGACGCTCAACCGACTGAGCCACCCAGGCGCCCCTATGGTGACCATTTCAAAATGCTTTCTCCCCCTGCCCCAACGGAATCTGACAACTTCAGTCTTGTCCAAATGCATTTTTTCCCCCTGGAGTGGACCAATGGCACATTATTTCTTATTTGGATTCCCTTGGGGATACTGCAGATATTTGGACCATTTAATTCTTATTCCTCACCTTAACGTTAGTTCTTAGTATCTACGTTTCAAATCTTTTTATTTTTTGAGTGTTAATTTTTTATCCCCCTTTCCTCTAATTGTAATGGTTCTGATAATAAATAATTAATTAGGTATTTTGCTGTGGCTGCTTTACATGCCTTACTTCATGTAATCCTCCCAGTACCCTGTGATGTGTAGTTACTGTCACAGTTGACCCTGGAGCAGTGCACTTAACCACCTCCCCCACACACAGTTGAAAATCCTTTGTAACTTATGACTGCCCCCAAACTTAACTATTAATAGCCTACTGTTGACTGGAAGCCTTAGTGTTAATATAAGCAGCCAATTAACACATAGTTTGTATGTCATATGTATTATACACTGTATGCTTTTTTTTTTTTAATGTTTTTTTATTTTTGAGAGGGAGCGAGAGAGCGAGCATGGAGGAGGGTCAGAGAGAGAGGGAGACACAGACTTCAGGCTTCAGGCTCTGAGCTATCAGCACAGAGCCCAACGCGGGGCTCGAACTCCCGAACCTTGAGATCATGACCTGAGCTGAAGTCGGACACTTAACCGACTGAGCCACCAAGGTGCCCCTATATGCTGTATTCTTACAATAAAATAAACTAGAGAAAAGAAAATGTTAAATCATACGGGAGAGAAAATACATTTACAGTACCATCTTGTAAAAACTCCATGTGTAAGTGGACCCGTATAGTTCTAACCCATATTGTTCAAGGACTTTTCTTATTTTCATCTTACACATGAAGAAACTGAGGCTCAGGAAGGTTAAATAGTTTGCCCAAGATTTTACAGGTAGTTAAAACTGAAGCCTGGCTTCCAAGTTCAGGAGTCTCTTACTTCAAAGCCCAAGCTCTTAACTATTATAAGGTCTTTCGATTTTTTTTTTTTTCCATCTTTATGAGTAACTGGATGTGTCCCCATCCTTTCCAGGATGAGGCTGAGAAGAGAGTATACATCTCACCACAACGGCTGGTTCCAGTTCTCAGTCAGTTGCTACTTGATCCAGAGGGGATTGTTAAGTCATCTCCAAGACTCATTTAGTGTCATGAGTCGGACAAGAGGAATTCTTGCAGGCCTCTCTTGTGGTGAAGAGACATACGGTCAGCGTTGCTAATTATACCTCACCCCTTCTTTTCCTTGAATCTTGTCAAGGAGCAGAACTCACCTCCCTCATTCCCACTCTTCCGTCCAGTAACACAGTGGTGACTCTTGGCTTTAGAAATGTCCTGAGAGGCCATGCGTCCTTTAGACTCCCAAGTATTTGGTTAGCTTTGGTTCTCTCTCTGCCTTGCTCATGCAAGAGCTTCCACTCTATGGGCAGTTTCCTTGAACCTCTTCTTTCCACTTTCAGAAAAAAAAAAGCAGCTCTAACTTCTTAATGTTAGATGACAGTGACTCACAACGCAGCCTGTAGTTTAGATGGTTAACTGTGGGGAGACAGGACTCGCTCCCATTTTGACCAGAAAGCATTAAACTACATATGTGTGGTGGGAATCTCCACCCTCTGTAATGTTGGGGCATGCTGGCCCTTCAGTAGGGCTGACAGGGCCACTGACGACGTAAGGTGAGAAAGAAGTAAGGGGAAATGGGAGGGAAAGGACCCGTGGGGTGTCCCCACAATTTGCCTCGTTGTCTCCGTGTAGACTGGGCACCAGTCAAGTTGATAAGCTGTTGTTGTTTTCTCCTACAGATGCCAACAAGACTGTATTCTGTGAAAGATCCTCCTAGTATAATCATCCTGCCCCTGTTTCAGATCTGAGTGGCCCTTGGTCATGTATAGGTGACCCTCTGTGTCTATCAAGTGGGTCTGGTGTTGGCCAGCACACGAATTGGTATCGTCTTCTCTGATGCCACTGTGCCTCTGCAGAGATTAAAATTGTGTAGAAAAGGTAAAGTTCTTGTTTAATGTTCTGAGTTTATGGACTAGGTTCTAGTGTAGCAAATGGGCCTTTTTTAGAGGGAGAGACAGAAAACAAAACTGACACACAGAAGGAAAAAGGTAGAAGTTTGCTCTGGTACATCGCACACAGGAACTAAAACTCTGGGGGAAATCCTCGTGTCTCCACCTCAGTCGATAGTCGCTTTCCAAGCCCAACCTGGTAAGTTCCAAAGTTTTCATCACAAGCCTGGAGGGAGATGCAGTTGTGCTCTATCAAGACCGGTGAATGGAAGTTGGAATACTCCAGCAGCCCCCGCAGAGTTCTTACACTGCAGTTTTCTCTAAAACCTAGATAAAAGCATCAGAAAAGCATGTCAGGTGAGGCTTGATTTTAGAGTTCTTCTGGGCCATCCCTAGTCCTGTATAATTATTATAATGAAATGTGTAGGTTTAAAAAAAATGTTTATTATTTTGAGAGAGTGTGAGCAAGGGAGGGGCAGAGAGATAAGGAGAGAGAGAATCCCAAGCAGGCTCAGTGCTGTCAGCACACAACCGGATGTGGGGCTCGATCTCGTGAAACATGAGCTATACAAAATGGGAAACACTTCTGTTGTGTCATTTACAGCCAAGGATGTTTTGATGAATATGGCACAGGATGACTAAGATTTTAAACTATGACCTAGTGGTGCATGTGTTACAATTACTAATAGTGCTCTGTCAAAGGTAATTGTTACAGAAGCAACTGGTATATTCTGAGCTCCCTTCATGAGTTGCCACGGAAATGCTTGTCTTGGGAGAAAAGGTTGAATTCAAGGTTATGTGTGAGACATTTTTCCTCTGCAAAGCTTTCTGTAATTTTTTTTAAAAAAAGCTTATTTGTTTATGTTGAGAGACACAGAGAAGAGGGCAAGTGGGAGAGGGGCAGAGAGAGAGAGGGAGACAGGACTCTCAACCTGTCCGTGTGCTGTCAGCATGGAGCCTGATGTGGGGCTCAGTCTCACAAACCGTGAGATCATGACCTGAGCTGAAATTGAGAGGCGGATGCTCAACCGAGTGGGCCATCCAGGCGCCTTGCCCTCAAAGCTTTTTGGAAAAACCTAAGTTACCTTTAAATGTTTAGGTCTGGAAGGGACCTGGGTTGGTTGTAGAAATGAGCCTTCCTATCCCCCAGCTACATTATGGAGAGGAGTGACTTTGTATTTTCTCAGAGCCTTGAGATTGGAGGGAAGAGAAAAGCCGGTATCGAGGGCAAAGTCCTTTATTACTAGTGGGTTGGTTTTTGACTTGTACTTTACTGCTAATAGCTAACATTTATTGAGCACATATTGTGTCCCACTTATTGAGCTAGGCTGCTAGATTGAAACCCTTAGAACAGCCTTTTGAGCTAGATGCTACGTGACAACCTTCATTTTTATTTTTTTAAAGTTCACATAGTATTATTAGATTTTTTTTTTTAACGTTTGTTTATTTTTGAGAGAGACAGACAGAGCATGAGTGGGGGAGAGGCAGAGAGGGAGGGAGACACAGAATCTGAAGCAAGCTCCAGGCTCTGAGCTCTCAGCACAGAGCCTGACATGGGGCTGGAGCCCACGAACTACAGGATCATGTCCTGGGCCAAAGTCAGACACTTAACCGCTGTGCCACCCAGGCGCTCCGACGACCTTCATTTTTATAGATGAGGCTTAGGAAGGTAAGTGAATTGTCAGGTTGGTAAGAAATGGAGTCAGGACTTGAACTCAGGTATTTCTGGTTCCAGAGACCATCCTGGAATAATCCCTTAGCCTCAATTCTCTGTCCTCATTCATTTGTTCTGTCAGCAAACCTGCACAGTTGATCTGATGCCTGCTGTGCATAAGTGCTCTCACTGGGCTGTGGAGCTGCACTGTTGACTGTGAGATGTCCGTGGCCTTGAGCAGCTCACGACTGAATGGCAGAGTGGGATAGTGCTGGGGGGGGGGGGGGGACAGGGGGCGCCCAAGGCAGAGCCAATTCAGACAGGCAGCATCAGACCTTAGAGTGGGGCATCTAGAAACGTCTCCTGGAAAGGTGACTCCACATGAGTTCTGAAAGGGAAGTAGGAGTCAACTGGGTGCAGATCGGAGAGTGGGGTGTGGAGGATAGAAATGGCTCCAGTGCAGGTGTGGTGCACGTGAGGAAAGAAAGGGTGGCTGGGCTGAGACCATAGTACAGTGGGTAAGCCTTTGGGCTTCGCTCTGCCAATTCCTGGCTTTTTGTTCTTGAGCCAGATCTCGCCCTCTTCAATCCTTTGTTTCCTCTGATAAGTCTGGGGATAAATAATATACCTCTCTCCTAGGGCTGTCGTAAGTTTAATGACATATGGCCTGAAACTGCTTATCATCACAGTGCTTGCCACATAGTAGATGCTTCGTACCTTGAAGCTACAGTTACTAATGGCCATTGTCCTTATCACCATCCTCCTCTTCCTCCTCATTATTTAGGTAGACAAGGAGCAGATCTTGAAGGACCGTCCTCATGCGGCTGTATGAGCAGCCTTAGCCCCTCTGTAGACCAGGGAGAATTCTGATGTCTTCGAATGCCGTCACGGGAGGGTAGAGTGAATTTCCTATTTTGAGGAGCAGCAGCAAGCTTCTTTTGATGACACGCATTTCAACGGAGCAGAGAGGTCAAGAGCCTGTCTTGACGTCTGTGCTTGCTATGGGGACATGTGTAAGGAGAACAAGGCAATACTATTACTTTGTGTCGGTTTTGGCGAAAAACCGTTTAAACACAGCTGTCAAACCTCTTTGCGGAGAATGCCATTTGCCCTCTGATTCTTAAGAATTCATCCTCAGTAGCTTATGAGCTTCCGAAGACAGGAACCATATTGTACTCTTTGTTGTCTATAGTGTCTGGCAACTGGTAATTGCTCAGAAGAAATGAGAGGGGTGAGTGCACGTTGGTGGCGTTCCTTCATGTCCTGGCGCTTGCTGTTTAAAGGAGGGCAGATGGGGTTAAGGAAAAAGGTGAGAGTTGTGCCAGTGCAGTCAGTGATTGTTATATGCTCGTGATAATATCGCCCTGCTTACATTTGGTTTCTCTTGTACACCTGTGCAGACCGTTGTCCCAGACTCAGTTAAGGTGTGTAATAGGTGAGCTCTGTGAGGACGGCACAGCTGTTGGTCTCACATGGTTTTATCCCTACCGTCTAGCACAATGCCTGGCATGGAGTAGGTCCTTGACAAATATTTGCAATAACGGGGGCGCCTGGGTGGCTCAGTCAGTGAAGCGTCCGACTTCAGCTCAGCTCACGATCTCATAGTTCTTGAGTTTGAGCCCCACGTCAGGCTCTGTGCCGACCGCACAGAATCTGCTGGGGATTCTCTGTCTCCTTCTCTCTCTGCCCCTCCCGCGCTTGCACTCTGTGTCCATCTCTCTCTCTAGAAAGGAAACAGTAAAGAAAAATTTTTTTTTAATATGTGCAATAATGAATCTCTTTTGAAAAAAATTTTTTTACTTACTTAATGTTCGAGAGAGAAAAAGTGCGCACGCGAGCCAGGGAGGGTCAGAAAGAGAGGGAGCGAGAGGAAATCCCGGTAGCATGGAGCCTGACATGGGCTCGAACTCACCAACCGTGAGATCGTGACCTGAGCCGAAGTCAAGAGTCCAACACTTAACTGACTGAGCCACCCAGGAGCCACCCTTGAATTTGTTTTAATACTGGAATTGGCTTACAGGGAGCGCGTGTGGTGGGGTTTGTGTTCATATCTGCACTTAACCCATGAAAAGAGAAAGGTGTATAGTTTTTTTCCCCCCTCTGGTATTTATTCTTTTGATTTTTTAAAAACTTCAGCTTTATTGGAGTATAACCACAGATAAAATTGTAAGATGTTTAAAGAGAGTGTTGCGATTTGAAATACATATATATCGTGAAAAGATTCCCTGCCCCTCCCTCCCCCATCTAGTGAATGAACCCATTCATCCCCTCACGTGTTTATCTGATATTTATTATTCTGTTGGCAGAATGAAAGGATACTGTGGAGAATTTGGCCAAAGTGCACAAATTAATATGAACAGGTAGGAGGTTGGTGCCTCTGGGTGACAGTAGGTCAGCTCTTCCAGATTTCCTGAGAAACGCCGAAGTTAAAGCTTGGGATATGCCAGTTGGTCATGTAAATATCAGACCTTCCCCACATTTTTGGGTTATTTTTCAGCACCACAGTATCAAGATTGGCCTCCGTTCACTTTCAGGAGGGATGGGAGGATCCAAGGGAGTTGTTTCTGTTGTTGCAACAGAGGAGGAACATATGGCAAACGCCAGGCGTGTGTCTAGAGCAAACACCAGGCACACGTTGGGTGAAGACTGGGGCTTCTCCCTTTCCACTCCCGCTAATCTCAATTCTTTCTTTTTCTTCTGACCTTGGGGTCGTCTAGCAACTTTGTTCCCCTTGTCCTAGGTGCTATTTTTCTCACACGGTTAACTAGTTGTATACAACACGGTCAGTGGGTCATGAGCTCCACGTTAGATTTCCATTGGTAGAGACTGGCTTCCTTGTATCCCTCCAGACTCTGTAGAAAAGTCACAGTAAAGGCTCCTTTAAGATATTATGGAAGATGGGAGACTACACAGCCTAAGTGAGACTGTGAATTCCATCGCTAGCTAGTATGTTGTCTGTAGGCTTCAGTTTACTCGTCTGTAAAATGGGTATAATGCTTATGCACAGTTGATGATGTGGGTACTAGAAATAACCTGTGCAGGGTTTCGTATGGAAGAAATGCTCCAGAAATGCAAACTATAATTTCTGACAGAATTTGGGTATGGCTTTGGCCATGAACATTTAGTGACCATAATCTTGACCCTCTGAGTCATGTTGCTCGGAATGGTGCCAGCATCTATGGATAGGGCCTATAAAAGGCTGGATGTCTTCAGCCCCTGCCCATCACGGGTTCAGGCTCAGCACAAGATCCATGTGTGCTTGCGTTGGGATTAACCTTCTGTATTATTTGGGTGGTGGGGCTGGGGAGCTGGAGGTCTAGGTCAGTTGTATTTTGCATTCCTCTTCAGGTGCACTTCTCCTAGCTCAGTGTCCATTGGCCCTTCTTCATTCTTCTATTCTTATCTAATAAGGACTTGCTCCTGGCAGTTGTCATAGACTTCCTGAAATCGGGCAGGACACTCCTTCTCTCCTTGCTGAAACAATTCCAAAGGCTGACTGCAGGGCATTCAAAGGAGGCTTTCCTTGCTAGAGAAACCCCTCTTTGCTCCGTCTGGGAGCCTTCATGATGCTGTTTGTTCTGTGGCAGACTCCTGGGAGAGACACAAGGCCCACTTAAAGGGCTTAGCATGAAAAACATAAAACCTGGTAAGTGCTCAGTAATGTTAGGTAGGACAATGGTGGTGACAGTGGCAGCGGCAGGTAAGGACTGAGGCTCACTGATACCCCATCACCCTTACCGCCATCATTCCAGAAGAGCAGCGCAAATGCTCTGGTTAGACTCAGTTCAGTGCCTTTTCCGTTCAGTATAACGATGCAGATAATGTGTACAGCTTAGCCAAGTGTGGTATGTGGATCGGGGTTTCTTTCTTGAACACGTTGTTTTCTCTTGAGTTTGTAAATGTTTCACCTTTTCACTTGCTTGGTTTTCTTTAAACATCTCCACATACCTCCAGCTGCTTTAAAGAACTCCTTGTGCACAACTTTGCACGTGAGCCAGTCGTGTCACGATATTTCACCCCTGCCCCCTTCTCTCTTTCCATCCGGACACCACCCTCCTGGAGCCCTCTCACCTCCTGTGCCATCTGGACTGGGAGGAGGAACATGTCCTTATCAAGACGTTCCAACAGTTCCCCGGCTTTCACATCCTTCCCTACTCACAACCTACACGCTTGGCAAAAACGAGACACCTCACAAAATGAAACCCACACCTGGTCCCGTGTGCCTCTCAAAGTTAAGCTTCCAGAGGGCCTGCCTGGCTTACTCTCCCAGATTTTTCTCTTCTATATTTGTATTTTTTTGGTGTGGGGTTTTTGACATCCCCTTGTTCATCAGACACGGAGCTTGTAATGTGTGTGTCGTGTTCCTCTCCAGGATTTGAAGTGATTTTTCAGTTGGGAAAACATCTTTGTTTCACCACTGAAACCCCATTATCTTTCAACTTCTAGCTCTCTTTTTTTTCAATGTTTACTTACTTACTTTGAAAGAGAGCGAGCCAGCAAGTGGGGGCGAGGCAGAGAGAGGGGGAGAGAGAATCAGGCTCCACACTCAGCACAGAGCCCCACTTAAGGCTCAATGCCACGACCACAAGATCAGAGATCATGACCTGACCCGAAATGAAGAGTGGGATGCTTAAAGAACCGAGCCACCCAGGCATCCCCTCCAGCTCTAGCTTTCTAACTATTGACTGGATTCAAGTAACCAGACAGAGCAAAGAATTAAACCTAAGTGTTCTAGACCCTCTTCAGACGTTCTTTGTCCTTTGTCATAGTCTTCATTATCTGACATAGACGAGAGCACAGTTAGCTTTTCTTGTGGTGTCTTCTCCAGTGAGAGATCTTTTTGTTCAAGGAAGGATTTCATGGGCAAATCCAACATGCGTGCTCTGTGTTTTCTGCTGAACATGAAGCCCATCTCCATGAGTTAGGTAGTAAATGCAACTTGTCTCAGTTTTGTTCTGCAACAAAAAGAAAACAAGAAGGATTTAGAGTGAATAGGGAACCACAGAGATAGATGATTGCAGGGCAATGAACTAGTCCCTAAAAAGAGAAGGCAAGAAAGGTAGGAATATTTATGTTGGGGAATCTGAGGCAGTGAGTGTCATAATAAGAGTGTTAAATATATGAAGGTGTGATGCGGGGATGATGGTTCCCAGTTGCCCTTTTCAGGATGAAAGACTTCAAGGAGGAAATAGATACAATTATGAATAGAGATTTAAGTATATTTTACAAAGAAGAAATTTCAACATGGTAAAGATTGTTACTGGAATAAGCTATTAAGGTATGACCATCTTGAGTATTTTTATTCGATGTGTTCACCCACAATCTAAAAGTTCTAAATTAGGGGCGCCTGGGTGGGTCAGTCAGTTAAGCATCCAACTCTTAATTTCAGCTCGGGTCACGATCTCATGGTTCTCGGGATCGAGCCGCCTGTTGGGCTCTGTGCTGCTGGTGTGGAGCCTGCTTGAGATTCTTTCTCTCTCCCTCTGCCTACCCCTCCCCTGCTCACACTCTGTCTCTCTCAAAATAAAGAAGTAAACCTAAGAAAATAAAGTTCTAACTTAGTGTATAAATGACTCACTGCCATTACATTTTTTTTTTTCCAAATTAGTTCACTCCTCCTTGAGAGGGTCCAGGCACAGGTACTGGAATGAAATCTTCGTTTTTTACTACTTGTCTACTTTAGTTCCTATATCAGAATCCTCATTTACCAATCTGACTTACAGGAAGCCGTGCTCTCGAAGACTAAGGACTATGGCTCCAGTGTTTGCGTAAATGCAACAGTTAAAAAAAATCATATGTAATAGTAAGATAAAGAGAATATTTTGGGGGCACCTGGGTGGCTCAGTTGGTTAAGCATCCAACTTCGGCTCAGGTCATGGTCTTACGGTTCATGAGTTTGAGCCCCACGTCGGGCTCTGTGCCGACAGCTCAGGGCTTGAAATCTGCTTCAGATTCTCTGTCTCCCTCTTTCTCTCAAAAATAAATAAACATTAATTAAAGAAAATCACAATGTCTTAATTTTTATTCTTTCCTTGTGCTGAATTTGCATTGCTTTTGCTTCAAATATTGCATTTATATAGAATAAAATGAGCACTTACATAAATCTCAAGTGAAAATCTCTCCACATTGGAAACTCTTCTTTTTAATTTTTTTGAGGAAGAGGAGAGGGGAGGGAGAGACGGAGAGGGAGAGAGACAATCCCAAGCAGGCTCTGCACTGTCAGCACAGATCCCGATGAGGGGCTCAGGGCTGTATCCCATGACCATGAGATCATGACCTGAGCCAAAGTCTGGAGTCAAATGCCCAACTGACCAAACCACCCAGGCAACTTCTCTTTTTTTTTTCTACTTAAGCTGCGGACCTTTGCTACCTCCCCTTCTACCTTCTGCAGATTATCTGTAACCCAAGAACGGTCTCCAGACGGTCGGTGTGCATTTGCATCCACTCCTTGTCTCTTCTCGTCCTTGCCTCTGTCTGGACGAATCTCTTCCCAGCTGCCCAGTGTATGTGCCGCTCTGTTTTTATCCTTACCGAGCATGTCCTACCATTTGGCAGGCAGAGAGGGTGTCTTTACTTGTTCTTTGGGATTTCCCACAATCAGTAGTCTGGGCTGAGCGAATAGTAGTATTTGAGGAAATGGTATATAAATATAAGGAAGTACAGTCATTTGATGTTCAGGCCAAGTAATTTCCATAGTTGCTGCCTGACGGAGGACAGCGTGTGGTATTTCTCAAAAGCTGTCCTCAGAACTGCTGCTCCCAAAGCTGTGGCATGGTGACAGCACTGGAGCTAACGAGAGAAAGGATCCTGTTCATTGCAGACTGGATTTGGGGGGCCATTCTG
Source organism: Lynx rufus (assembly GCF_022079265.1). Classification (NCBI taxonomy): domain Eukaryota; kingdom Metazoa; phylum Chordata; class Mammalia; order Carnivora; family Felidae; genus Lynx; species Lynx rufus. Next base: position 34,606,139 of record NW_025814829.1, on the reverse strand, counting down.
CCACGCAGACCTGCTCTTGCGTTAGGACTTCGATATATCCTTTTTGGGTTGAAATTTTCCTTTCCTAAAGCTTTTCTGCCTTGCTGAGGAACCATACTTAAGGTGACCCAATAAGAAAAAAGAAAGCTGTAACCTGATCTTGGTCCTTTTGACTCCAAGTTTGATTCCTTTCTGTTCTACATTAGGCAGCTTTTCAGTGGAGTACTTAAGAAAACACATCATCTTGAGCATTTTGCAGGTAAAGAAATGGAAATCATAGTGACTTACCATAGCTTCTGCATTTGACAGTCCTTTGGGAATCAGTTTAGCTGTATGTAGTAAGAGACGTCTAAAAACTTACAGGTTTTGACTTGGGAGCATTCCTCCTTAAGAATCTATGCTAAAGAGAGGGGTGCCTGGTGGCTCAATTGATTAGGTGTCCGACTCTTGATTTAGGCTCAGGTTGTGATCCATCTCACGGTTAGTGATTTTGAGCCCTGTGTTGGGCTCTGTGCAGATAGTACGGAGCCTGCTTGGGATTCTCTCTTTCCCTCCCTCTCTGCCCCTCTCCCACTTGTGCTCTTGTGTGCTCTCTTTCTCTCTCTCTCAAAATAAATAAATAAACTTAAAAAATATTTAAAAAGGGGGCACCTGGGTGGCTCAGTCGATGAAGCGTCCGACTTCAGCTCAGGTCATGATCTCACGGTTCGTGAGTTCAAGCCCCACGTCGGGCTCTGCGCTGACAGCTCAGAGCCTGGAACCTGCTTCAGATTCTGTGTCTCCCCCTCTCTCTGCCCCTCCCCTGCTCATGCTCTGTCTCTCTCTGTCTCTCAAAAATAAATGTTAACAGGGGCGCCTGGGTGGCGCAGTCGGTTAAGCGTCCGACTTCAGCCAGGTCACGATCTCGCGGTCCGTGAGTTCGAGCCCCGCGTCGGGCTCTGGGCTGATGGCTCGGAGCCTGGAGCCTGTTTCCGATTCTGTGTCTCCCTCTCTCTCTGCCCCTACCCCGTTCATGCTCTGTCTCTCTCTGTCCCCAAAAAAATAAACGTTGAAAAAAAAAATTTAAAAAAAAAAAAAATAAATAAATGTTAACAATTTTTTTTAATATTAAAAAAAGAATCTATCTTAAAGAGAGAATTAGAGGTATAGGCAAATCTTTTTGAACAATAGCAAAAATCAGAACCAAACTAACATGTCAGCAACAGGGAACAGTTAGATAAATGTCGGTCTATGCTATAGAATACTATGCAATAGTTTAAACTTGTTTTTGGATAAGTTTCAGTAATATGGGAAAGTAATAAGTAGCAATCAGAAAGAATGAAAGATGTCAAACACCGTAGTACAATCCCAGCTATGTCAACAAATTTAAAATATACTTAAAAGAATCGGATAAAATATGCAAAAGTTTTAAATTGGTCATGTCTAGGTGGTGACATTTGGGGTGATTTTTGTTTTTTCCTCATAGTTTCCTATAATTTTCAATTCAGTAAAGACGATTAAAATTTTTAGTTAAAGTAGAAAAGGAGGGGCACCTGGGTGGCTCAGTCGGTTGAGTGTCTGACTGTTGATTTCAGCTCAGGTCATGATTTTGTGGGTTCAGTGGATTGAACCACAAGTTGGGCTCTGCTTTGACAGTGTGGAGCTTGCTTGGGATTCTCTCTCACCCTCTCTCTCTGCCCCTCTGCTATTTGTTCTCTCTCTCTTTCTCTCAAATAAATAAACTCTAAAAAAAAGAAAAAAGAAGAAGAATGGCCTCTCTAGGCTTAATAATTCAAAAGAATGGAAACTCAGGGAAATCCCAGGGTTTAAGTGGCTTTTTTTTTTTTTAATCAATGTTTGTTTATTTTTGAGAGAGAGAGAGAGAGACAGAGCATGAGCGGGGGAGGGGGCTGAGAGAGGGAGAGACACAGAATTTGAAGCAGACTCCAGGCCCTGAGCTGTCAGCACAGGGCCCAGTGCGGGGCTTGAACTCAAAACCATCAGATCTTGACCTGAGCTGAAGTCTGACGCTTCACCAGCTGAGCCACCCAGGCGCTCCAGGGTTTAAGTAGTTTTAATTCCAATTTTGAAAAGGAATGCTTGATCTCAAGTGATTTTTTTTTATTTTTGCTTTTGCTCTTAGTCAAGGTATGATTTATGTGGTGCTAAAAGCAAATGGTTAATGAGATTTGTGTTCTAAGCATTGTTATTTATGAAGGGGGCATATATGATCAAGGTGTATCTTACTATGTGTATCATCTAATTGTAAAAACTGGGCTTTGGAGCCCATCTCTGCCACCGGCTTGCTTTGGAACTTTGGCCAGGTTATGTAGTCTGTTTCCTTATCCGTAAGCTGGGATGGTGAGGGTTAGATGATACAGTGCGTGCAATAGTCTAGCATAATTCTGACACATAGCAACCACTCAGATGATCTTAGAGCTGAAATGGTCAGTGATGACTGATATAATACTGAAGGAAGACTTCTCCTCAATGTTTTTATATCTAGTATTTAGGAGAAGCCATATTTAAAATAATAGTTCTTGGGGCACCTGGGTGGCTCAGTCGGTTAAGTGTCCTACTTTAGCTCAGGTCATGATCTCACGGTTCGTGGGTTCGAGCCCCACATCGGGCTCTGTGCTGACAGCTCGGAGCCTGGAGCCTGCTTCAGATTCTGTGTCTTCCTCTCTCTCTGCCCCTCCCCTGCTCATGCTCTGTCTCTTTCTCTCTCTCTCAAAAATAAATAAATCTTAAAATTTTTTTTTAAATAATAGGTTTTTGTTTAACACAGTGTTAATACTCCAAAGATTGCATATTGACAAAGTAGATGTTGTGCTCTACCTTTTATCCCTCTGAGGAAGGACCTGTTCATCCTTTCACCGAGCTCGTGTAGGCACAAACACATACAAGATGACTGGCTTCGCCTTGGGTCTGCATGCCTTACTCTGCAGCTTTTCCAACAAGCTGGTAGTTACAGAATTTTTGACGGTTGTTGCTCTGAGTTCATAGCTAAAGATTTAGCTGATTTTTAATAACAGCATAATGCCCTAAATCATGTGGCTATGCCAGAGTGCATTCAAACGTAATTCCGTCATAGATATGCAGGTCGTTTTTAGGCCCCCACCCTCTACTACAGATGATGTTTACTGCCCCATCCTTATATGCGATCCTTAAGATCCATTGCTTTTAAAGTGGCATTGCTGAGTTAGAGTGTGCGTTAATTATAGTGCAAAGGGATTGGGGGTGATAAGAGCTGTAAAAGCGTTGTTGGTTCCTGGCTTCTCACCATCTAGTTGAAGGATAGATATGCATTTTCTTTTCCCAGCGATATTTTTGCTTATGTACCAAGGTTTCGGCAGACAGGGTTTGTTTGCAGGGAGATTTGAAATCCTTAATATTCTGAAACATAGGTGTAAGTCAAGAGAGCAAAGGGAGCCTCTTGAATTACGTTTACCCTGCGTAGCACTCGCCGTATTTATTAGATATGGCTTTGTTAGATATTGTACAAATTTAAGTTTCTCAGCTTTTAAGAACGAAGAGTCCGACCCGGGAACCGAAGCACTTGATGTTTTCGCTCCTGTTCCTTCCTCCGCCCATCCCCTACCGGGCTGCAGTCATCCCCTGCCCAGGGGGAGAGCCCTCCCCACGGGCAGCAGTGTCTCCAGAGGCCCCGGCTTGCTCAGCGCTGATGCAGGCCACTGAGCACATCTTCAGGTCTGAGGTCACTAACGGTAGCGGGAATGTTAGCATGCTAACAGTGTTTTTATGACAGCCAAGTGACCGTGCTGGCAACAGATGCTTTTCTCTGTCATGTCACTGGGGGCTACTTAATGTACAGCACGAGTTTTTTCCAAGAACCCACTTGGGTTGTGTGTGGGGGTCTCATAGGCAGGGGACCGAGGGAAGAAAGGACAATTACGATGGGCTTCCTGTGCGTGTCTGTGCACGTGTGCTTGTCTGTTTATCGCGTGGGTGCCAGCCGGTAGCATGGGCATCGCTGTTTAGAAGCTTTGTTTTCTCCCATCAGTGATTGACAGTTGCTTACACCAGTGGGGAGCATGCAACTCGGTAGCAGCTGATACTGGCTCCTACCTGTTGCCATTCTTTCCCCCCTCTGATTCAGCTACTTGGCTCCGGGGAAGTGATTGCATCGTTAACGCTTCAGAACCCGCTGGGTTGTATTCCTGACTCACTGACTTGGTCCCGGTCTCTGGAGCCCACTGTGCATCCTGTCCGTGGTTCCCAGTCAGTGAGACCTAGGGGTCTTGTATTCATGCTTCGCCTCCTTATGATAAATAGCCTCAGCTTTTGAAATTCTACAAACGCTGGCTTGTTGGAAAGCGATTCATACACTTGCAAACGTTGGCAGTCTGTGTTTCCTTGGGCTTCCTGCAGTATTCAGTGAAACAGCAACAATAATAAGGACAGTGACTGCAAACATACAAATAGTGCTCACCACGTGCCAGACTCTGTGCCAGCCCTTGATATGTTACCAACGGGTGTAGTCCCGCAGCTGCACCTGGTGGGTATTGTTACCACCCCCATAGTATAAATGCAGAAAGGGAGGCAGCCTCTGAGCTATGGTTATACAGCCTGTAAGTGGCTGATGCAGGGAAATCACTCCACATCAGGGTGAGGCTCACTGATGGGGCCAGAGAGACCAAGGAACATGGCGACGTACCCAGGGAAGCTGGGCACTGGCTGCATAGACCCCCTTGAAGAGAGTTGGCAGAGGTTGCGTGGCTGCTGCTTCTGTTTGGATAGGAAGTGACACGGGTGAGTCCTCCCATCCGAAAGTTCTGGACATGCAAGGGGAGTTGAGGGAATTCAGGCATGGACAGGAAGGAAACGGGAGAGGGAGGTGTGGAAAACTTTGCTAAGGGAGGTCACTTGTAACAGCCTTTCACAAAGAACCCCTCTCTTGGTCAGCTCTGTCCCCGTTAGGGTGCACATCCCAGAGGAGGGTGAGTGAAGCAGGTTGGAGGTATGTTTACCTTCAGCGAATTTCTTTCGTTTTGATGAGTGAGTCATATGAACAGGCTGGAAAACCTCTCCGGTTGCTCTTGTAACTGTGTTTTTCAAATTGGTTTTTGAAGAGCTTGTATTGATGTGCTGGGATTATCCCTCTCTGCTGCACACACTGGAACCGTAGAAGGAAAGTTGTCTAGGTAAGAGGCGCTGGGTCGGGGGGAGGAGGTATGGGGTGCTGTGGCAGGGATAAGACCCTGATTCTGCTGCCATGCCGTCTGGATGGAACATCCTGGGACTGAAATTGAGTCACCGGCCTCAGGATCCATTTCTGCCACGTCTGGATCGAGTCCACTCGGGCTGAGCAAAGATAGGCTGCAGATGGCATATTGAAGCCTTCCTTATAGAATGTGGTTGTTTGCTGTTGTCATTGTTACTTTCATATCACCAGGTCGTTTCCTACCCCCTTTCTGGGTGTTTTAACGTGGTTCATTGAGTAAGAACGTGGGGTCAGGTGGTATCCTTAGTAACGGTGTGATCTTGGGCAAGGTCTTAACCTCTCCAGAGTTGGTGCTGTCATCTGTAAAAATGGGGGCATTAGGAATCACCGTCTCATAAGACCATTGGAGATAATGCTCAGGAAAATGCCTCTGTCATCGTATCTGCTTTAAAAATGGAGGTGCTCGCTATTGCCTTCTTGGTGTTCCAACACTCCCAGGACTCTCCCATTCTTCTTCCCGGCTGTGATTAGCTGTGACATTCCAGGACGCACATCACTGTGGGTGTAGACACTGACACCAGAAAGAACTGGATTTGGAGAGTTGCAGATTCTACTGTCTCTCAAAGAAGGGTGGAGTCTCGTAGGACAAAGCATTCCTGGCGTGAATAGACAGAGAAAGCTCATCAGAGAAGTAAGCCAGAGTCAGGTGCTCTGATACAGTCGATTAAGCAGGTTGGGCAGGAGGAATCCCTTCCCCTCTGCCCATTGGTTGTTCTTTGTACTTTTATCCAGCCTGTCAACTTTCCCTGCAAAAAGAATTTTTATTGCCATCTTTTAACAATGAAATGAGAAATGCTCACTCTCAATTTGATCTAGTTAAATGTAAGTTTTCTTTTGGAGGGGCAGGAGGGGTTACATGGAGGAAGAATTCTGACCCCCTTTCTCTGTAACATAGCTCCACAGAGTGGAGGATTTTTGCCAGGTTGCTTTACGAAGTGCCATTTAAGAAAGACTTCTTTATTAAAAAAAAAAAAGAAAGAAAGAAAGAAAGAAAAAACAACTTTTTAATGTGGGAAATTTCAAGCACATACAAAACCATAAGGAAAGGTATGAGCCTTGTCTGCCACCAACCGCAGCTGGCAACTACGTGGCCAATATTGCTTTATCCGGACCCCCACAGTGTCCCCTTCCCATTATTATTTTTTTAAGTTTATTTATTTATTTTGAGAGAGACAGTGCAAGCGGGGGGCGGGTTCAGAAAGGGAGAAGGGGACCGAGGATCCAAAGTGGGCTCTGTGCTGACAGCAGCGAGCCTGATGCGGGGCTTGAACTCACAAACCATGAGGTTATGATCTGAGCCGAAGTCAGATGCTTAACCCACTGAGCCGCTCAGATGCCCCCCCACACCCACCCCAGTCCTGTTATTTTTGAGTAAATTCCAGACAACATACTATTTTATCTATAAAATATTCAAGATGCGCTTTGAATGCCTTAAGAGTCTCAGTGAAGTCAATAATGAAAGCTTTCATGTCTTGAGATCCTTCCTGTGGGAAGATCACGTCTCTCTAGAGACCTCAGGGCGGTGATCCTCAAAGTGGGGGATGGGGTAATGATTTTTTTTCAGCAGTTACCTGTGGGGGGCTTTTTCAAACTGCTGGTCCTCACAGATCGTTGCCCTTCCCCCGCCCAACAGTCGAAAATGCAGCCTTTGATTCTTCACCAGACTGCTTTGCTCTGAGTATTAGAGCAGGAATAAACAACAGAGAACCACTGCTTGGGGTGGGGGAGTTGGGATTCCAGGTAATAGAAGCTTTACCACTCAAGAACCACTTTTTTTTTTTTTTTTTTTTTTGGTTATTTTTAACCACTATGGATGGGAGTTTACAACTTACACTGTGTTTACAAGTATATTTCTTTACTGCCATCTTGAGCAAAATATGCCGGGTGTTATTCCGTCATCCGTATTTACCACAGGGTACTTTCGATACTATCTTCCGTGCTGTGGAATGCTTAATTTTATAGTCTGCCTCCCTCATTGCCTCTCTGTTCCCTGCCAGCATACTTTTCTTTATCTCCTTTCAGTCTGCTAAGGGCTAAGAAGCAAGGTATGTAAGGTATATATAAAGTCAGAGTAAATGCACTGTGAGGGTGGTTTGTGTTTGTTTGTTTCCTGAGCAGAGCATTAATAAGGACTTCGTGATATTTGATTGCTCAGAGGATGTTTGCCTCCATTTCCTGGTTTTCGGAGACATTCTGCACACATGTAGTTGCTATGTAGCCATTTTTCGTGGAGGTGAGGTACCACTGTGATGGGGTCCTGTAGCAGGAATCTTTGTTCTGACTTGCAGTGCAGCTCCAGATTTCGACAAATTTCTCTCCATCCCACCACTGAATGTTTGAAGTTGAGTTAGCGGGAGGAAAAGGAAGAAATTCAAAAACGTGGACATTCTGCATTTGTTTTTGTAGTTATTTAGCAACTAAAAGTTAGGGGCTTGTGTTGTAAACCTCGCACAACATTTTGCTTGGCTTCGAATAATGCAATGTATGGATGTAATCTGGGTATTCTCTAGCACTAACATTTATAGAAGAAACTAACTCTAATTTTCACCAAAACGAACTACCTTCCTCTCTGCCGGTCTTTAAGGGGGAATCGGAGAAAGCATTTCCCATTTTCCCATACTCTTTTTTCCCCATGCCCTTCTACCCCTTTTTAAAACTCTCCTCAGAAAAATGACATAGTACTTTTTAAAACTGAGCTGTGCCTCATGCGTGTTTATACACAGGATGGACTCATTGCATCATTTTTTCCTTTCTCACACCCAGACCAGGGTTACATAGTTCTGTGAGGTGTGCTTGGGAGTTGTAGTAATATGGAATGCTGGAAAAATGCCAGAGACTGTTAGTAAATATAGAATGCAGTGGAACAGCAGTTAGCTTATGTTCGTGATTTCAGAACTTATGTTCAGATTTCAGAAGTAAGCGTACATAATATAGCATGGGAAATAAAAAGATGACCGCCTTTAAGATTTGGATTTTAATTCCTGTCTTTTCCCTAAAGAAATTTAGTACAGGTAATTTAGTAAAGGGGATTAAGCTGTCTTTGGTTGATATTATGAAAGGTCTCTCCACTTCTTACTCATCATATTTAAAATTTATTAGATCAGCCGACTGACTTTTCTATGAGAAAGCTGGCTTTGCTCTGTGTTTTCCATTTGGCAGGTGTTTTGTTGATATGTTTAGGGGGAAAAAAGAAAGTACAAGGTGCTGGAAATCCACAGCTGATTGTTAGAAGATGGAAACTTACATATTAGATCTTCTTAGGAAGCTGATCGGTCAGGAATGAGTTTTAGAAGTGACTTTGAAGCTTCTCTGTGTGTCCTGTCCTCTTCTGCTGTAACTTATTCTATGAAAGGCCCTTAAAGTGTGTTTACAGAGCAAATATCCCTACAAATTGCTTTGGGCAATCGTGGGCACACTGGGATTCTTTATCACATCAGTAATTCCCTTGTTGTTTTGGCAAAGAACTTCCATGGGATGTAGCATCTCTCTGGTCTTTGAGACCACGCCCAGTCTAAGACACATCAAGGGCTGGAAAAGACAGGCTTGGGTGGGAATGTTCTTATAGAAGCGTGGGTTCAATTTTTTACCCCCAAAGAGCACCAGTGAGCTGAATAACTTCTCATCCCTCTTCTCTGCACTTTTTAGCCTTTCTCACACCCTCGCAAGTCAGATCTATCTAAGGCTCCAAATTCCTTAGGTGCCACTGAGGTCACCTGGAGGCCCCTGCCCTGCCTTGGCCTCAAAAACTCAACCCTTTCAGAATTCATTCTTTCTTTCATCATAGTGACAAATATTTATTTAGCGCCCTGCCACATCCAAAGGCGACTACAAATCTAAACCTGACATAGCTCTCTCCCTTCAAAATTCTTGTGGTGGGGACGCCTGGGTGGCTCAGTCGGTTAAACGTCCTGCTTCGGCTCAGGTCATGATCTCACGGTTCGTGGGTTCGAGCCCCGCATCAGACCCTGTGCTGACAGCTCAGAGCCTGGAGCTGCTTCAGATTTTGTGTCTCCCTCTCTCTTTGCCCCTCCCCGACTCGTGCTGTCTCTCTCTCTCAACAATTAATAGATGTTAAAAAAAAAAAAAGAAAAAAAGATTCTTGTTGGGGAGCTAAGACACACACGGGAGTTTCTCTGGGGTGAGGGAGACTGTGCTATGCCATCAGCTGTAGAGATACGGCCATTTGGATTCTAAGACCCACAGCAATTGGGAATCAATTTCCACTGAAAAAAAAGAACAGCTGCCTCACACCAGACACTGTAAGCATGTTATTGACTAAGATAAGGAAAAGGCTGCAACCTTCTTACCCACTTAGGATGGGCTCTGCCTGGGAGCGTTTCTTCTAATGATTGGCTCCTTTCTGCTCCAGGTGACGGTACACTGGAGGATGACAAGGTGGAGTGCTGGGACAATGCACGGTTCTACCCTTGGACTTGTCATCGCTTTGCATTCAACTCTGTGTTCTCTGCTTTGCCTGTTTTTTTGTTTTTAAGACTTTAGGTGGTCACGTACTCCGGTCCTTTCCACGGCTGCTTTGCTATCCTTTGAGCAAACTGGGCTTACTGTATGAGGGGGAAGAGGAAGGGGACCTTTATAGCCACTGAGTGCTCCACAGAAGCATTTTCTCATTTACTTCTCGCAGATGGGCAGGGTGGGTATTATCTTCACAGATGAGTAAACTGAGGCAGGGAAAGGTTAAGTTGCTGGGTGTGCACTTAGGCCAGTTCCTGCAGGAAGATGTGCACATGTTCCCTTCCCTGAGCTAACTTTGGTTCTTAGAGAGGACCTTCTGTGCCCCTGACTTCACTCCTTCTGTCACATGGGTGTCCTTCCTTTCGGGGGAGCCTTTAACATTTACTTCCAATCCCTTCACACAAAGACCCACCGAGCTGGAGAGGTCAGAGTTGTTGGTACTTTCCTTGTCCTTTTTTTTTTTTTTTCCCACATTTGCTGCTGCTTCTTTTTTTTTTTAATGTTTATTTGAGAGAGAGACAGTAAGTAGGAGAGGGACAGAGAGAGGGAGAGAGAGAGAGAGAGAGAGAATCCCAAGCAGGCTCTGCACTGTCAGCGCAGAGCCTGATGTGGGGCTCAGTCCCATGAACCATGAGATCCTGACCTGAGCTGAAATCAAGAGTCCGACGCCCAACCGACTGAGCCACCCAGGCCACCCTTCACATTTGCTTCTTGCTCCCGGTGACTCTCGTCACTGAAGGGCTGGGGTCTAACTCTTTTATCCGATGCTACTTTTCTCACTAAGCTACATCTGTGAAAAAGAGGATCAGCAGATGATGTTTGGAAATTAGAATAAGATGCTGTTTGTCTTGAAAAAAAAAAAAACATCATGAGTCAGCACTATCGGCTTTACTATCTGTACTAACCAAGAAAAGAGTCTGTTTCCTTAAACTTCCATGAATGGAAGCAACATTTGCAGCTTGCCCTTATTTACTTGATATGTTCTTGAAGAGGGGACAAATAAAACTCATCCTTTCAGTGACTTCAGTTTTTAAAAGAGTTTTCCATTAAACAAAACCAAATCTTCTGGCAAATAGAATTGACGACCCCCTAGTTTGAGCTCTTTTGGAAATCCAGTATCATCAGGAAAATCTACAGTTGCATAAGCGTGTGACCTTTTTATGAGAATTTGGCATTTTGTTCTAGGTTTTACAATGTTCGTGTGACGAAGTGAATATGATGTGGCCCCTGAGAGCCACACAGGGAAAGTCGTTGGAGTCCCAGAGAGGACTTGTTTGTGATAGACTTCACATCCAGTTTCCCGTCTGGTGACATATCTTTTTTTTTTTTTTTTTTTTAATTTTTTTTTTTTCAACGTTTATTTATTTTTGGGACAGAGAGAGACAGAGCATGAATGGGGGAGGGGCAAAGAGAGAGGGAGACACAGAATCGGAAGCAGGCTCCAGGCTCTGGGCCATCATCAGCCCAGAGCCCGACGTGGGGCTCGAACTCACGGACCGCGAGATTGTGACCTGGCTGAAGTCGGACGCTTAACCGACTGCGCCACCCAGGCGCCCCTCTTTTTTTTTTTTAATGTTTATTTATTTTTGAGAGAGAGACATGGTGTGAGTGGGGGAGGGGCAGAGAGAGGGGGAGACACAGAATCCGAAGCAGGCTCCAGGCTCTGAGCTGTCAGCACAGAGCCCGACGCGGGGCTCGAACTCACAAACCGCGAGATCATTAAGCTGAAGTCTGACGCTTAGTCCACTGAGCCACCCAGGTGCTCCTGTCTGGTGGCATATCTTAATCCTCCCTCTCTCTGTCTATCAAGGACAAAGCAGAGGAAGGAGGCTTAAAACCCAGACGGTGCTGGGTCACGTGTATTGTAGAACTGTGTGCCTTTGTAAATAGTTAGGAGATGGACTCATGATACAAGTGCTATGGATTCTTTGAGAGCTTAAACATGGCGGTTGGGGGGCCTGGGTGGCTCAGTGAAGGGTCAGACTCTTGATTTCCACTCAGGTCATGATCTCACGGTTCAAGGGATAGAGCCCAGAGTGGAGCCTGCTTGGACTCACTCTCTCTCTCTCTCTCTCTCTCTCTCTCTGCCTCTCCCCTGCACATGTGCATGTGTGTTCTCTCTCAAAATAAATAAACATTTTAAAAAACACGGCAGATAATTCATAGACTATCAAAATGTTAACACTGAAAGGGACTAAGAGATCATCTCCTCTAACCCTATTCTTACAGATTAGTGTCACACAGATGGTTTAGCTGGAATCATTTAGGTGTGACCCATCCTAGAAGCAAGGGGTGTCTTAAATGAGCGCCTGGCAATTCTTTCCAGAAGCACAACCCTCCAACCGCACGAGTTCTGGGCATAAATGCCATGAACTTTTAATTTAGGTGAAAGATGTAGGTGTTAAAGACGGAGAAAACATGTCTCTAGTTCTGGAAGAGTTTAGAGTCAGCCTTGCTAATACTATTAGCACAAGTTTGATTGCTATGTTACAATAGGCAGAAATGATGTGGGAGTTCAGACAAAGAAAGGGAGGGATTAGAGAAGTCCATAGAAAGAGCCAGCTGCATTTTCAACCGAGCTGTAAGGACTATGTTTAGTACCGGTATTGAGGGTTGCCTTTTGTTTTGTTTTTTTTGTTGTTGTTCCTTTGATTACGAACACTTTTAGGTATACAGAAAAGCTGAAAGAACAGTGCAGTGAATATCTGTACGCCCACCATCCAGATTTAACAACTATTAATGTTTTGTCATGTTTGTTCGACTCTGAATCTGTATATGTATGCATTGGGTTTTTAGCCATTTGTAAGTAAATTATAGATAATATGACATTTTTACCCCTAGATATACCCACTGCCATCTCCTAAAGCATTCTGTTTACACAAGCACAATTCTACTATCAATAACAGAAGAGGGGCGCCTGGGCAGCTCCATCGATTGAGCATCCGACTCTTGATTTCGTCTCAGGTCATGATCTCAAGGTGGTGGGATCAAGCCCTGTGTTGGGCTCTGCACTGAGAGCATAGGGCCTGCTTGAGGTTCTCTCTCTCTCTCTCTCTCTCTGCTCTTCTCCACTGCTTGTGCACTCCCTGTCTCTAAAAAAAAAAAAAAAAAAAACCAAGAAATTTATTAGTAATCCATTGATATCATCTCATTTCTGTTCCCTATTTCAAATTTCCCTAATTGCCTCATGTCTTTTATAGGTATCTTTTTAACCCTGGATTTTTTTTTTTTAATTTTTTTTTTTAATGTTTATTTATTTTTGAGACAGAGAGAGACAGAGCATGAACGGGGGAGGGGCAGAGAGAGAGGGAGACACAGAATCGGAAGCAGGCTCCAGGCTCTGAGCCGTCAGCCCAGAGCCCGACGCGGGGCTCGAACTCACGGACCGCGAGATCATGACCTGAGCTGAAGTCGGACGCTTAACCGACTGAGCCACCCAGGCGCCCCTAACCCTGGATTTGATTGAAGTTCACATATTGCATTTTGTTTTTATAAGTCCTACATCTCTTTTACTCTAGAGCACCACACCCCCCTCCGGCACTCCCCCCCCCCCCCCCACCATTCAATATTTTATGTCATGACATTGACTTTTCAGACCAATTTTCTTACAACTTTTTTGTGGCTACCTTACCTAGCAAGTTTCTTGCAAATTGAAGACTTAAATAGCTTAAAAAATCTTAAAAAATCGGTATTTTCTAGGAGATACACTGCCCGATTGGCAGATGTTGCTTCTGACATACCATTTTTAATAGATAATCCATTTTAAGCTAATCTTTATTTGCAAAAGTAATCTAAGGTGATTGTAAAACGTTACAACACTTTAGAAATGTATAAAATACAGAGTGAGAGTTCTGTGTAATGTCACCTCTCTGTGGCCCTAGTGGTTAATTGTTTTAGGGAATTTACGTTCTTTCCCAGTACTTCATGTGTTTTTGTTTATTATACAAACTGCATTATCTGTGCATTTGGTGTGCAGTGTACTTTTTATTTCTCTAACTGTGTGTTCTGGACGGCGTCCTATGGAATATATAGCAGGGATTGTTTTTAATAGTGGCTGGGATAAAGGTGTACCTGGCCGGCCACATTCTTTCATAGGTGTTTAAGGTGAGGCACACCCAGATGTAAAGCGCCTAGCCCAGGATTAGAAGTGTGGCTTATGCCCACGGAGCAAATATTTCTTCTGTTTGAGGCTCCCTGGTTAATATACGAGTTGAATCTTGGTGTCTTCTGCCTTGTTCTTCAACAAGGTGAGGGAATGTGTAGTAGTCAACTCTTCAGGGTTCTGTATTTGAATCCTGACTTCTTTTTTTGCTTTCTGGGGTGGGTCCCTGTGTAGTCTTTCCTGCAGATATCAGGAGATCATCAGGTTGGTCTACCTTAGAGGTAAACATGACAGTCTGCCAACACAAAGTGATTTAGAAATGTTAATAGGTTTTACCAAGCCACAGTCTCTAGCATGTGTATTTTAAGCCATCATAAAACATACCTGTCATGCTAAGGAATGTGCCAGAGGGCAGGCATCAAAGACCGGCCGAGGGAGTCTGGGGAGTATGTTTTGCTCTGTTGTAGGGTTGTGCCCTGACAACCTCTGTGAGGCCTGGGGTACTGACAGGGAGTGGTTTCTAAATATTAAAGCCATTTTATTTATTAATTCAGGAATGCCTGTAAATAGTTACTCATATTTGCCCCTCTAAGTGTCAGGGGGCTCCGAGGTAATTCTTTGGATGAAAGGTGTGAAGTCAGGCTGGATCTGCTTGACTTAGGGAATGGAGTTAACACAACAATCACATGAGCAAGAGATAGTCTTTTGGGCTTAATGGAGAAGAGAAAGGTGAACAGAGAGGTTGTCTGAACATTTCTGGCTTCTTTGGAAGATAACGATGAAGAAACTCCCAGTGAGGGCAGAACAGTAAAAGCCACTTTTGCTGTTGTTTTCTTCTTGTGTTCTCCATGGCAGTGTCATCCCTTGAATTTGGTGGGACATGAGGGTGTAAGTACATCTCACTATTAGTTAAGTAAATTATCTTTAATTTGGTGGCAAGGCTTTTGCGTCAAGCATTTTGTAAAAGAACAAAATGACGGTAGGGCAGTTCCCCACATCTAACTGCCTGTTTGGTGAAGAAGAGCACAGAGTTGTGATAATAAATGCATTAGATTCATATATTTAAAACTTCTTCAAATGTAGAAAGTTGCTGACTTCCATTAAATGTGCGTTCTCTTCATTTTCTATCATCCGTTCTAAGTGTATAAAGTAAATAACAAAATAAATATTAAGATAAAAATAAAGGTAAATAGTGTTAAGGTAAAGAAGGAGGCAGTGTTGCAAAGAGGGAGAAGGAACAAGATAAGATTCTAAGTTCAGGATCAGCCAGTCACGTAAATCATCGAGCTTCACTTCTTTCCCCTGTAAAAGGGGGGGGGGGGATCAGAGAGCCTACGCCATCAGGCTGTTAATGAGGTTGAAACGAGAGGATCTATTTAGAAGTTACACAGTGTTCCAGTTCCACCGCTACTGCTTTCTTGAGTGGACAGGATGGTGCAGTGAAAAAAGCATGGGAATTCAAGGCCCATAGACGTTGGTTTGAATTCTGACGTTGCCATTCACCTTGTGCGTCTTTAGGTGAGGTCTTCTCATCTCTCTGATCCTCCGCGTCCTCCGCTGTTGAACGGATTTCATCAGCTCCCTCTCCTAAGATCAGGTAGAGCTCATGGGCTCCACCAAGAGGCTTGAGGGCTGCAGAGCTTGCTGGTTCTCGAACGTGGACGTCCGGCCGGCCGGGGGCGTGTGCTCGCGTGTGCGGATCGTACGCCGCGGCATCCGCAGCCTCCCTTGCAGCCAATGACCTTGCTGCTTCTCTGTTCGCAGCGATCCTCCGCAGCGCCGCACCGGGCATGGACACCTTTCTCGGCGTCTGGAGGAGCACGTGCGGTAGTGTCATCACCCAGACACGAAGCTGCTAAGGCCATCTCAGGGGCGTGGGCGCCGGGATAGGAAGGCGGCGTCCGAGGGCCACGCAGCCATGCCTTTCGGCCTGAAGCTCCGTCGGACACGGCGCTACAACGTCCTGAGCAAGAACTGCTTTGTCACACGGATCCGCCTGCTGGACAGCAATGTGATCGAGTGCACGCTGTCGGTCGAGAGCACCGGGCAGGAGTGCCTGGAGGCCGTGGCCCAGAGGCTAGAGTTGCGAGAGGTAACAGCGGGTGTGGGCGGGCATCTGAGCCAGAACTCACTCAAGGGACTGGCCACCTGTCTCTTGGCACCTGCCGTGCTTTGCAGTCCCAGCCTCCTGTTTAAGAGGATCCTGTTGTCCTTGGCATAGGCTTGATCTCACGGCGTCAGTGGATCAGGAGGCCTGCTCCAATGCCGTGACAAGCAGGACCCCGCCTGGGGTGGCGGCTTCCCTTTTGTTACCTTCTATGAGGAGGTTGGGTGGGGGGGGGGTGGGCCGTGTCACGTCCAAAGTCATTGTCTCTCTTTACAGCCGTGGAGCGGGTTGGCATTCCAGCTGAACATCTAGGAGAAAACGCCCACAGAGGGGATGGATGCAGCTGCTTTTAGTTTTTGTTTGTTTGTTTCTGTATTTTCCTCTTCAAAGAGGGGAAAAAATTGAAAAAGTATTTAAAGCGAGCATGACCAGCGAGGTTTTTTGTGGGCGCATATAAAATGGGCGTTTTGTTTCTTTCAGGATTCCCCATGACCCTCGTTTTCTTTCTGCTGTCTGTGAGCGTTTTAAGTTTTTTTATTTATTAAAAAAATTTTTCTTTTAATGTTTATTTATTTTTGAGAGAGAGAGAGAGACAGAACGCGAGCAGGGGAGGGTAGAGGAAGAGGGAGACACAGAATCCCAAGCAGACTCCAGGCTAGGCTCTGAGCTGTCAGCACAGGGCCCGACATGGGGCTTGAACTCCCAAACGGTGAGATCATGACCTGAACCGAAGTTGGACACCCAACCGACAGAACCACCCAGGCATTCCTAGACTTCTTTGGGCTTAAACAAAGCCAGGGTTGACCATGAAGGCAGTCATGTTATCACTCTTTTTTTTTTTTTTTTTCAACGTTTATTTATTTTTGGGACAGAGAGAGACAGAGCATGAATGGGGGAGGGGCAGAGAGAGAGGGAGACACAGAATTGGAAACAGGCTTCAGGCTCTGAGCCATCAGCCCAGAGCCTGACGCGGGGCTCGAACTCACGGACCGCGAGATCGTGACCTGGCTGAAGTCGGACGCTTAACCGACTGCGCCACCCAGGCGCCCCGATGTTATCACTCTTTAAAAGGAACTCTCCTAGGGCAGTATGTCCTTTATAAGAAGCAAGCCCTTAGTCTTCCAGTCTTAATTCTTTGGTGAGAACCCTGCACACGCATATGCGTCCTGAGAGCCCCGGGGCAGAGTGGCCAGTGGGTCAGGTGGTATAATTCAGTGGTTGCCAGCGCAGAAGGGACTGCAAGCCCCTGAGATTTGAGGAGCAGAAAAAGCTCTGTGGCTGTCCTGGGCCCTGTGACCACATTGCCCATTACCTCAGGGTGCTGGTTTGGGAGGTGGTGCCTTCTGGAGGTGATGGTGTTTGATGTCTTCCACAGCCCTCGTGACCCACCTTCTTCCACATGCACAAAGGAATTGGGGTCGGGGAAGTTCTTCTCCCCTTGGCATCCTCCACAGGCCAACTGTTGTATTCTTGGGGACAGTTTCACCTGAGTCCTTCTGTCTCCTGCCGGTCTTCGTGTTTATACTTCGGTTTCTGTGATCAGAGCTTCCTTTGAAGTTTCTTTTCCTGTATAGGGAGACTTTCCTGTTGCACAGCTACATGTGGCTTGGTAGCTGACCCAGCAAAATAAACATGGAAAAGGTTCTGCCTTTGCCCGTTGAGAGCTGGTTCCTTTTGGCTTATGAGTAGCACATTGGGGTATACATATTTAAAAATATGCATGTGCATGGGCATAAAGGAAAAACCTTAATACTGGAGGTTGGTTGGTTAGAAGACTGGTCTAAATTTCTTGTGAAAATGTTTGTTCTAGGTCGTTTACGAAAGATAGCACTGGTTCCACTTTTGAGTATTCTCTGTAACTCACGGGGGAGTAACTATTCTTTGCATATACTGGGAGACAGCAGAGCACGTGCTGAAGGAGTTATAGGCTCGGTCTTTGGCCTCCTGGACTTGGGTTCAAATTATAGTTGTGTCATTTGTTAGGTGTCCTTGGAAAAGTTACCGTGCTTCTCTGGGCATCGGTTTTCTCACCAATAAAGTGGAAATAATGATAACCTTACTTATCTTATGGGACTGTTGTAAATATTAAAAGAGATACAGTATGGAAAATGCATAGTGCTGCATCTAATATTGACAACTGTCCCAATTAAATCCCCATAAGATTTAATGAAAATCTGAAAAAATTTTTCTTTTTTTTTTTTTTTTTTTCAACGTTTATTTATTTTTGGGACAGAGAGAGACAGAGCATGAACGGGGGAGGGACAGAGAGAGGGAGACACAGAATCGGAAACAGGCTCCAGGCTCTGAGCCATCAGCCCAGAGCCTGACGCGGGGCTCGAACTCATGGACCGCGAGATCGTGACCTGGCTGAAGTCGGCCGCTTAACCGACTGTGCCACCCAGGCGCCCCTGAAAAGATTTTTCATTGAAGAAGATCTTGAGCAACTGCAATGTGCCAGGCACTGTGTTAGGACTTGATGAGGGAAGATAAATAAGGTGTAATTTTGTCTTCAAGATATGCACGGGTGAGTAGGGGAATCCAGCATTTAAATAAGCAGTTAAGGCTGAATGCGATCTAGGGGCGCCTGGGTGGCTCAGTCGGCTAAGCACCCGACTCTCGGTCTTGGCTCAGGTCATGATCTCATGGTTCATGAGTTTGAACCCCTCATCAGGCTCTGCGCTGACGGTGTGGAGCCTGCTCGAGATTCTCTTTCTCTCTCTGCCCCTCCCCACTCTCTCTCTTTCTCTCTCTCAATAAATGAATAAACTTAAAAAAAACAACAAGATTAAATGCAATCCATGCTAAAATGCAATGCAGGTGCAGGCCGGAAAGGCAGTAGCTCTTCTTAGACTTGTGCAGTACACAGTCTGTGCTGCTGACCACTGCGGCCCCGGGGGGGGGGGGGGGGAGGAAGTTTCAGTGAAGGATGAACAGAGCCGTCACTCTCTGAACGGGGACTTGAAGGATGCACAGGACTTCAGCAGGTGGCAAAGAAAGCAAGGCCATCCAGGGCCGGGGGAACTGGAGTCTTGAAGATCCAAGGATGCAAAAGCAGGTGCCGTTCTTGGGGGCCAAGAAGGCATCTCTGTGAATCCCCAGGCAGAGTCTAAGGTGCATGCGGAGGCGGGTCTGGAGATGTGGATGGTAATAATTACTCTCAGCAGAGTATTGCTTCTCTCAGTGAGAGGGCAAAGGTCAGACCCGGATTAGCCCACAACTGTGTTGTCACAAAAGACAAAGCAGTGAAGTCTGGATTCTGCTGTCACGTGTCTGTTGCAGTGTGATTGATCTTCTAATGCGAAGGTGGGGTTGACATTTAATGCTGGCTTTATTTTGACATGCTCTAAATGGGTGCATTCACATTAGAGCAAATCACTTTCTTTTTTTTTTTTGATTGTATGCTTTTGTTCTGTGACAGATGACATGGAAGGTATGGCCTTTTGTGAAACAATGCTATAGCTACTTTCAAACGAGAGGATGAGATCACGCAACCTCCTACTTTGTTCTTCATTGGCACACACACACCTGGAGGAGGAGTGCATTCTTTCCCCAGAAGCAGGAGGAGGAGGGGATGGACACGGGGTCTGCTCTACTCGCTTGACTTTCTTTTTGTATTTGGGTCATTTTCCAAGTAGAGTTGATGGAGCTTGAGAGGAGAAAGTGGAAATCTATCTAAAATACAACAGAATGTTGAGTCTTTATTAAGGCTTGGAACTCAGATCTGGTGGGTATTTGGCTTTGCTGTTAGAAGGATTCTGTAGTTGGGGTGCCTGGGTGGCTCAGTCAGTTAAGTGTCCAACCTTGGCTCAGGTCATGATCTCACAGTCTGTGGGTTCGAGCCCCACATCGGGCTCTGTGCTGACAGCTCAGACCCTGGAGCTTCTTCAGGTTCTGTGTCTCCCTCTCTCTCTGCCCCTCTCCTGCTTGTGCTTTGTCTTTCTCTATCTCTCAAGAATAAACATTGGGAGGCCTGGGTGACTCAGTCAGTTAAGCGTCTGACTTGTGCTCAGATCATGATCTTATGGTTCGTGGGTTCAAGCCCCACGTTGGGCTCTTGTGCTGACAGCTTAGAGCCTGGAGCCTGCTTTGAATTCTGTGTCTCCCTCCGTCTCTCACCCTCCCCTGCTTGCACTTGTCTCTCTCTCAAAAATAAATAAACATTAAAAAAAATTTTTAAAAGAATAATTGAACATTAAAAACAAAAATTTAGAAGTGTTCTGTAGATGTATCCTAGACATTTTAAGAGCTTTATCTTAGGAAAAGAAAGTTAACTTTGATTTAATTCTTGATCTACATTAATTATAATTTGTGTTTTGCCACTTCATCTAGTCATTTTAAAAATGGATTTTATTTTTTAAAGCTGTTTTAGCTCCATGGCAAAACCGAGTGGAACGCAGTGGAACATACCTCCTGCACCACCACCCCCCACTCCTATCCCCTCCCCCACGCCAGAGTGGAACATGTGTTCCAGGCGATGAGCCCACATTAACACATCATCATCACCCTGATCCATCGTTTACATTAGGGTTCACTCTTGGTGGTGTTCATTGTGTGGGTTTTGACAAATGTATAATGACATGTATCCATATGGTAGACTTTATGAGGCTCACATCTGGTTTTGAATGTATCGATGTGCTGCCATTTCAAATGGCATTTAGAGGACCCAGACCTGGTTCGTAAGGTCAGCAAATACAATCAAGCCCCAAGGGAAGCTGAACATGAGAGGGTCCCTGATCCCAGAAACCCTAGAGCTTAGAGAATAAGACAAACAAGAAACAAAGCAAAGGGAACAGTCCGTGCTGAGGTACAGAAACAGGAAAGCACGTGGAATTTTCAGGGAAGGGCAGAGTTCATTTTGCACTGATCTGTTTGTGTGTGTGTGTGTGTGTGTGTGTGTGTGTGTGTGTGTGTGTGTGGAGGGGTGGGTGGAGAGGTCATGGCAGGGAGGGTAGGAGTGTAGAAAGGCAGGCAGGAGACTGCTTTTGAAGGGTTTGATGTATCTAGCCAGGGAGTTTTAACTGGCTCCTGTAGGACATTGTGTCTAAAATGTGTCACAAGAATAATTAAAATAAATCTCCAACTTTTAATGTCACATACTGTGCTGAGTGCCCTCCCCATATCAGTTCATCTGATTCTCATTTCAACTCTGTGCGGTGGCTTCTCTGGCCGTCTCCTTGTTACAGACGGGGCCATCACAGCACAGGATGACCTTCTGGCCATGACTGGGCTTGTCCTCAACCCCAGGCAGGCTGCCTCCACTGTTCGAATTCCTGGGCATGTGTAGTGGCAGAAAAGGAGTGTAGTAAAATGCTTTGGGAAACACCTCCATAAATGCTATTTTTTTTAAAGGTGTCGAACTCAGTGTTTCACAATTATTTTAGCCTTCTGTAAAATCCTCTTTGAATTGTTTGGAGAGTAAAATGCTGCCGTGAGATGGGGAGACATCTAAGGGCTTCAAGGCAGAGTGTGACTGACATGAACACCTTGCATTTTCGGAAAAGAACCAAATAGCAGAAAGAGAATGAGGATTGGGGTGACAGGAAGGACAGAGATGCCAGCTGGGTGAACTTAATAACCTGGCTACGGGAAATAAAATGAACTCCTTGGGAAAATTTTTTTTTTAATTATTTTAAGTTCAGAAAAAAAATTGGGTATGAATTTCTGGCAAGGAACTTTTGTTAAGGGAAAGACATAAGATGACAAGGCTCAGAATATAGTTAAAACATGTTTGGATTAATGGATGTCACCCATTTCTCCAAATGAGATGTTAGGTGGAACTTAAGTGGAAAAAATAGAGCTGTTATGTTTGCAGAGGGGATGGTTATCTGGAACCCCGGCTCCTTGTGCCCTTCCTACCTTCCAATACAGTTTGAGAATCACTGACCTGGGATAAGATAGGAGTAGTTAACATAATGTGTCTTATGACTAATTCTCACATTTTGAAAATAATTGCACAGAGAAGCAGCAGGTTTCACGGCTGTGAGAACTGCCTGACTTTGAGTCCTGCCTCTGCCGCTTATCACCAGTGTAATCCTGGATAGTTACGGAACTGCTCTGTGCCTCAGTTTCCTCATCTGTAAATGGAGACGGTAAAGTAGCAACCTCCATGAGTTGTTGGAAGGGTTAAAAGAGTTAGTTTTGTTAGTTGTTAGTATTACAGAGCCTGGCACTTGGAGGCACTCAGTATGGCAGTCTTCTCTGTGACACATCACATGGGCTCTCTGGACTGTGACACAACCCTTCCAAAGATGGGGCTCTGGCCCTTTTATAAAGCTGTTGGTTTCATTTTTAGATGGCTTGAATTATTAGAAGCCGTGATCATACATTGAGCCAAAACTCTTTAAATTCCTTGCATAGTTATTAAGATTGTATAGTCCACTAGGATAGCCACTGGCCACATGTGTCCATCGAATACTTGAAGTGTGGCTAGTTTGAACTGAGATGTGCGGTAAGTATGAAAATACACATCGGATTTTGAAGACCTAGTATGAAAAAAAAGTTAAACTATCTCATCATTTTTATATTAGTTACATGTTGGAAGCCTACTGTTTTGAATACACTATTTTAAATGAAATTTAAAATTAATTTCATTTCTCTGTACTTTTTAAATGTAGCTGTTAGAAAATTTAAAGTTGAAGATGTGGCTTACGTTATATTTCTACTAAACAGTGCTAGGAGCGGCAAGGAGGCCATGTTAATAGTAATAATGACTATCAAGAATTTTATTGGAATATAAAGGATTCTAATAAAATGTAGAAATCTGCTAGAATTATTTTCTTGAGGGATACTCCTGACTCTGCTTTTAATTAGAGAATCATAAATGGAGGAAGAATAAATAATTTCACAAAGGTACCTTCATAGTTAAACTCTATTCAAGACAGAGAATCTATTCTTGAGAATGCTGAATTTGATAACTCTTGGACCTCCCTTAAGACTAGACTGACAGCTCTGGTTTTTAAAGGAGCCTAAAAAAGAATCCCTGATCATTTCATAGGGTGGTGATTGCCCTCAGATTTATCCCCTTGTTCTTTTGCAAATTTATATTTCCTTTTTTTTTTTTTTTATTATTTTTTAAAAAAAATTTTTTTTTTCAACGTTTATTTATTTTTGGGACAGAGAGAGACAGAGCATGAACGGGGGAGGGGCAGAGAGAGAGGGAGACACAGAATCAGAAACAGGCTCCAGGCTCTGAGCCATCATCAGCCCAGAGCCCGACGTGGGGCTCGAACTCCCGGACCGAGAGATCGTGACCTGGCTGAAGTCAGATGCTTAACCGACTGCGCCACCCAGGCGCCCCAGCAAATTTATATTTTCGTTTGAACTCAAAGGTGATTTATGCCAAGCTGTGGGCCACAGTAGGAATGTCCCACATTTTGCTATTCTCGTAACAGCTAGAGTTTATAAAGATACTGAATCTTGACTAGCTTAAGTGAACTTACATTAAGGATATATCTATGGTCTGATTTTATGCTAATCTTTTGGGCATTGGTAACAACGTAATGTGCAATTATAAGAGAATTCGGTTAAATGGAATACTTCATTTCCTGGCCCTGTCTGATAATAGTGGAAATTGCTGTGTTTTGGAGCCTGCTTCCCCTTATCCATATACGTTTGTATTTGCAGTGGACTAAAATAACATTGATTAAGAATCAGCTGAAGAAGACTGCGGGAGAGATGTCTGGTCTCTGAATTTTGTATTGCTTTTTGTCTGTATAAAGATTATAACGTGAACTCTTACTAGCTTAACGTCCGTTCTCTGAGGCAACCTGGCACCCGTGTCTGGTTTCTAGATACAAGAGACTGTAGGTGAAGTAATTTCCCCTGTCTTAACTCGTAAGTCTTCATCTTTTTGTATATTTTGAGTGAGCTGTACAGCCTCGGAAGAGTGATTTTTTTTTTTTTTTCTTGGTTATGAGGTTTGCTTCTTGGGTCGATGTGACTCTGCAGTGTCTTTTCCTCTACTTTTGTGAAAGATTGGCTAGGAAAATGAAGGGGGTGCAGTTGTTAATTATAGACGTGTCAGTTCCAGAAATCCCAGACCTACCCAGAGTAGAGGTTGATTGCACACAAGTTGTTTTTTTACAGTCATCCGACTGATGTATAGTGGTTTATTTTCCAAAGCCGTTGGAATGTAATAGCGTGAAGTGCCGTTTCAGAGCCTGCTTATAGTCATCTTTTGAAGTATTTTCCATGCCTCAGTGAAAGTTTTAATGCCTGTATGTAATTCCTGTATATTTTATGTGGAGCTACACCAACTCTCTGTTTCTTAATTTACAACTGAAGCACTGGGTATGACAGGCAACCAATTACAGCGTAATGCAAGATATTTTAAACGTTTGCTTCTGGATGATTAACTCTCCAAAACGCTTGAGATAAGATCATGGATTTAATCCCTGGCCATTGCCAAGACTGCATCTGTAACCCTTGCAGATAGCATGAAAGATGCATCTTTGGTCACAAAACTGGAAAAGCAAAATCCTCAAAAAGAATCTTCCCCTAGTCACAGCTAACGTGGGGGATTCCACTATCTCTGCAAATAAATGAACAAACAAATCAGAACACCTCCAGACTATTTTTAAAGGCCTTTATTCACTAGAATCTTTTTCCTGGTGCTTGGATCTTACTTTGGCACTAAAATATTCACACACAAATCTGCCGCTTAAGAAACTAGCATATTTTTGAGTGCGCGCATACATTTATGCTTCCTGTGTTAAAATGAGAAACTCCAAAGCAAATAGACCAGGAAACTACTCTTATGAAAATGTCATGTTAGTGCGTCTTTCCTTACACTGTTTCTTAGTAGTGCATTTTTAGTCATTGATTCACAGATGGGGTTCCTCTCCCTGGGCACCGGTTCGTCTGTCTTCTTTTTTCTTCACTGCAGTGAGCTCACTGCAGAATTCAAGGTAACCAGACCCATTTTCTTTTTTTTTTTTTTTTTTTTTTTTTTTTTTCAACGTTTATTTATTTTTGGGACGGAGAGAGACAGAGCACGAACGGGGGAGGGGCAGAGAGAGAGGGAGACACAGAATCGGAAACAGGCTCCAGGCTCTGAGCCATCAGCCCAGAGCCCGACGCGGGGCTCGAACTCCCAGACCGCGAGATCGTGACCTGGCTGAAGTCGGACGCTTAACCGACTGCGCCACCCAGGCGCCCCCAGACCCATTTTCTAAAGAAAACTAGAGAAATAAAATGGGATTAATAGCTCACCCAGAGGGTGAGGGTTCGCCAGACCTGGCTGATGTTTGGAGCTTCAGAGATTAAACAAAACTGTTTGGGGGTATGTACTCGGGCAATATGATGGGATCTTTCTGGCCATGGAGGAGGTGGTTTCTGTTTGGAATCATCTACCACATTCTCCTAAATCATGGGGCAGTGGTTAGCAGGGAAGCTCAGCTTTCAGAATTCAGCTGGAGTTGATGGCAAGTCAATTATGAACCAGCCTGGTGTGGTCTCAGCTGGGCCTGAGGGGATTAATGGTCCCTTGGCTAATACACAGGAAGTTGATTGATGCACTTGTTGGTTTAAGGGAGAGGTCAGTTTCTGATGCTATTTCCTGAGAGGCACCACGTAAGATACGGCAGAATAAACTCGTGCTGCATCGTGAACTTAAATAGAGCAGGCTAAGAACTTTGAGACAGAGTCTTTCTCCTCTGTTGAATCTCCAGGGCAGGGATATAGCTAGAGGAAGAATGGGGTGGGGGTGGCAGGGTGGGAATAGAGAAGGTGACTTTGGGCATAGCTTCACAAAATGGTGTGGGGTTAGGGATCTCATAAACGGACTTTCCTTCCCACCAGATAACTGAATTCAGCACTTAAAAAAAAAAAAAAATGTTTATTTATTTATTTTGAGAGAGAGAGTGCCCTGGAGAGCATGCACGCGAGCAGGGGAGGGGCAGAGAGAGGGAGAGAGAGAATCCCAATCAGGCTTCGCAATGTCAGCATAGAGCCCGATGTGGGGCTCGCTCTCACAAACCGTGAGATCATGACCTGAGCTGAAATCGAGAGTCAGAGGCTTAACTGACTGAGCCACCCAGGCGCCCCTGAGTTCAGTGCTTCTAAAACTGGTTATTCTGGCCTCTTAGGTAGGAACTGTATCTTCCAGGTTACCTGCCTCTCTCAGCTCTGCCTTATGCTGGACACCCCATTTCTTGAGTAGTAATTTTGTAGTAATATAGTTACTCCATTGGGTAAATGCATGGTAGCTCACTCAGGTAGTCTGTGTCCTCGGGGGGGGGGGGGGGGAACCAAAACTCTTTTTTTTTTTGGCAAAATTGATTATAGGATGTTTATGCATTTAATGTGGACTGTTTCTAATTTGAATGTTACTAATTTGAGTGACTGTTGTAATTTGAATGAAGTATGATCATGAAATTATACCCTCTAATGTCAGGACTGCTTTTAGTGAAAGTTAATAAATCATGGCTGGCCTGTTAAGCAACTGCAAAGCTTGTCCCTTCCTTTCTCCACCCAGGCTTATAAAAGGGCTTCTTTTCCAAAGAAAATAACTATTACGTAGCATGTCACTGTTTATATATATTACCTCATTTATTATATGCAGACTCATTCCTAGCCACCCAAAATGCAGTGACATACCCTTACACAACACTGTGTCCATTTGGAATTCAGTATAATGCAGAACTGCCTTGAGCCCTTTTCAGACGGTCTGTTAAGTACCCAGATTACCTCATTTTAAGGTTAGCTTAAGCCTACATCATAGATCCCCTAGGACAGCGTCAGAGCGATGTTCCAGTGTCCCATAAACACCTGTAAGACTAAAGCACATCTGAGCGGAGGGACAATTTTGTGATGATTTTGCTTCTTACATCTTTTAGGTTTTTATGTTACTTACGGGCCTTCCAGCTTCTACTCTTGCCTGCTTTTTTTCATTTATCTCCAGGTAACCTCTATCCTCTAATTCTGTGGTTCATAGGCATGCCAGGAGTGCTGATGAAAAAGATTTCTTGAGGCTTGCCTGCTTTCATTTACCGATGGTGACGATGATTGATAATGATAGTAGCAGCCACAGAGAGCACCATTCCCGAAGCAGTTAATTTACACGTGCCATGCGCATAGTGGACAGACACGATGTCCCTGATACCCCTCACAGCCTGTGCATGATAGCAGTACGACCCCGTCTTATAGATGGGAGCTCTGACCCTCTGGAGCCTCAGGAATTTGTATAGGGTTATTAGGACAGCGAATGCAAGCGCCCGGAGGTGGGTAGACTTCACAGCTCGTCTTCTTTCTACTCAGCCGCATTTCATTTCTTCTACGTCATCAGTCACCGTAGAACAACCACCAGGCTCACCAAAGCTGGGAAGTGAACAAAATAGGGTCAGAATTCAGGCAGTTTGTCCAAGTTGATGGAGCTATAACCTTGGTTCTGTGTGTTGGCATTCTGTTGCTCAAGGGATGCATAGATTGCTTATTTGAGCTTGCGCTTTAAAACATCATGGAGTAGGGGCGCCTGAGTGGCTCAGTCAGTTAAGCATCTGACTTCAGCTCAGGTCATGATCTCATGGTTCGTGAGGGTTCAAGCCCCATATTGGGTTCTGTGCTGACAGCTCAGAGCCTGGAGCCTGCTTCGGATTCTGTGTCTCCCTCTCTCTCTGTCCCTGCCCTGGTCGTGCTCTCTCTCTCAAAAATAAATAAAAACGTTTTTAAAACATCATGGAGCAAAGCTGGAGAAATCATTGCTCCCATCTGAAAGTACATGCATTTGAAAATATCCTTGAGAGTGTTTTGGTCTGTAGCCTTAAGTAGGCAAGGACATGCCTGGTTTTCTAGGGAAGTCAGAATCAAGACTTCTGGTACAGATTTTGGTAGGGTTGTGGCAGGGATTGATCTGTGATACCGCTGATGGGACAGACAGCTGGAGTGGGAACATCAGCACAAGAATGCCTTTGGAAATTAAACATCGAAATGAAAACGTTCTCTTGAAGGCAAATTTCCAGGTGTGCTGTAAACTGTGCTAAGCTATAATTGAAATATAAAAGAAAATTTCAAAAGCGGTGATCTATTTTTTGGTGATTGTTGTGCTAATCCTGAAATCCTAGTGTGAATTAATACAAAGACAAGATTGGATGCATAAAAGTACCTGTTTTAATCATTTAGCACGTTGTTCAAAACTAAACTGGTTGAGGCTTCAAGTGTAAGGGTGAAAATCTTACTTTCATCTATCAAATCCCACCATAATCTGCCAAGAACAGCCACCAGGGGCTCCCCTGGCAGCTGCGAAGACATCCTTCCATTCTCAAAGCTTGATATGGGGGAGAGATTTGCTGCAGTTCATGTATAATGAAGTGGTCGAGGCTGATGTTTTTGAAAGTACTTCATTAAAACTCAAAAGGAGTGAATCAATTTTCCGTTGAAATCTGGTACTGTATGGAAACATCCTGCAATGTGGAAGCTTTCATTTGGCAGAAGGTTTTGTCTTAGGAGTTGAGTACCAAGTTACTTTGCAGCAGGTGCAAGAACTGTGTTTGCCTTTGCCAGCATGTTCCACGTGAGATCACGAGGCATTCAGAAGCCACAGGAAAGTCGGCCTTGAGAGCGTAGGAAAAAAGCCAACCCTGTCCCCACCCCTGCACCCCACCCCCTTCCCAAATACCGGTGCATCAGTACCCACATGTACCAACAGCAGCGATGGCTATGGATACTATATCGGATAGCCCCTGTGGATTGTGTGCATGTGGTTTCTTTTGGCCTGTCCTAAAGTCAGAAAGTAAATGCTGGATCCTCGTGTCCAAACTGGGAAACCAAACGTGGCGTAGGGCGTCAGAGTCTTGCTCTCCTGTGCAGTCTTGGGGGTACCCCTGATAAACATAGACTGATGCTATTTTACTCTTTCGTCTAGACACACTACTTTGGCCTTTGGTTTCTCAGCAAGAGCCAGCAAGCACGATGGGTGGAGCTGGAGAAACCTCTGAAGAAACATCTGGACAAATTTGCTAACGAGCCTCTGCTTTTCTTCGGAGTCATGTTCTATGTGCCAAATGTGTCATGGCTTCAGCAGGAGGCCACAAGGTAGGTGCATTTTTTTCTGTGTTGTGCATAAGGGCGTGGGTCAACTGTGAGGCTTCCGATGAAGTAGATGAGCTGGCTGATTTGGGGGGTGTGTAGGTGTAGGTGGGTGTAGTGGGGGGGAGGGTGGAGTAGTTGGGGATTGTTTACCAGTTGCTTCGCAGCTTTAGAATCGTTGTTTGAATCCGTGGTGCCAACCCCGGTGGTTCCCTATGATACTAGTCAGGTAGCAGTGATCCTGAGCCAGTAGAGCATTGTGTCTGGCAGCATAGAAGGATTAGTTGGAGTCTATGGGTAGAGTAGATGGGCTAGAATTTAATAAAGAATTAACCATCTACGGGGCGCCTGGGTGGCTCAGTTGGTTGAGCATCCGACTCTTGGTTTCGGCTCAGGTCGTGATCTCACGGTTTGTGGGTTTGAGCCCCGCATCGGGCTCTGTGCTGATGGCATGGAGCCTGCTTGGGGTTCTCTCTGTCTCCCTCTCTCTCTTCACCTCCCCTGCTCGCTCACTCAATCTCTCTCTCTCAAAATAAAAAAAATAAGCATAAAAAAAAAAAGAATTAACCACCTAATACTTCTTTGTTCTACTCTTGCCCTGAATATGCTCCCAAGCAAAATGTAGCATCAGACTTTGGATTTGAGGATTAAAAACATAACTAATGATGGGAGCAGAGTTGAGGAGAATGTTGAGAAGGGTGAGAGTTTTGCTTGTCCTGGGTCATAATAGGAGGAGACAGGGAGCCATCGGTAGAGAGGAGACCTGGGATTGGTCCCACCCTCCTGCTCATTGGCTGTCTTGCCTGGAAGAAACCACCTGCCATCTGTGAAGTGGTATTTTTCCCTTATCTGTAAAGTGAGGGGTTTGCATGTTTCTAAAGTCTCATAGTCAGTGATTCCATGAATGAAGCAGTTGGTGTTGGTTGGTGTTAGTACGGTTCGCTTATTGGTAAGGGTTTTCCATTAAAATATGCGGAGGGGTTGTCTTCTCGTCAAATGGTTCTTTCTGGTAATAAGGAGAATTACATCAAGCTTCTACTTTCCACGTTTTTCTTGGCTCATGGCATTCAGAGTACTAGGAAGCAGTACCAATAACACACTGCAAAGTAGGAATATTGTATTTGATTATTGCATGTGTGGTTTCTTAGATTTAAAATTTTTATTTTATTTATTAAAAAAATTTTTTAAGTTGATTTGAGACAATGAGAGAGAGAGAGAGAGTGTGTGTGTGTGTGTGTGTGTGTGTGTGTGGAAGGGGGAGTGGCAGAGAGAGGGAAAGAGGGAATCCCAAGCAGACTCCACGCTGACAGTAAGGACCCCAACTTGGGGCTTGATCCCACGAACCCTGAGATCATGACCTGAGCCAAGACTGAGAATCGGATGCTTAACTGACTGAGCCACCCACGTGCCCCAAGATTTGAAAATAGGAAGCACTTAAAATTTTTATGTCCATTTTAAGGTGATAGTTTCCATCTTCTTTTTTTTTTTTTCTTTTTAAAATAAAAACTATTGTTAAATAGGTGGTATTTCTGTCAGCAGAGGCCATGAAATAGCTCACAGCCTGACCAGAAAACCTGTGTTCCATCTTTCAGGTATCATTCATTTGAAGCACTTGGTTGGAAACTGTTGTGCACTGTTTTCTGTTTTTTTTCACTTATGTAGTTTCTTTTCTGTGCATGAAGTTATTAACTCCTCCAAATGGGACAGTTTCCACTGGCTTCTGAATCTTCCTTGACTACTTTACACAGTGTCGGGAACACGGCATTAGGTTAATAAGTACTTGCTGATTCATGGCTCTTGGACTGTGAAATGCAAGGCAGTGGGTAACAAGGAGGAAACGCAGACTATAAATTAAAACATATTGGGCAAAGTTCAGTCTGTAGGAAAAAAACGAAGTGTTGTTACTCTAGACAGACATATTCTGTAAGGTCAGTTGTTAAGGAGAAGAAATTGAAATAAAAGGTAAGGGACTCAGAAATTGTCCTTTATGAAGTTAAAAAAGGTTGTTTAAGCTTAGAAAAATGAAGGCTTAGGGCCCCTGAGTGGCTCAGTCAGTTAAGTGTCCAAGTCTTGGTTTCGGCTCAGGTCACCATCCCATGGTCTGTGAGATTGAGCCCCACGTCGGGCTCTGCACTGACAGTGTGGAACCTGCTTGGGATTCTCTCTCTCCCTCTCTCTTGCTCTCTCTCTCTTGTGGGGGGGAATTCTATGTTAACTCTGGAGTGCAAAATTTGGGCCAATAATAAGTGAAGTGCAAGGAGTTGAAAGACTTTGGTTATTTGGCTCAACATAAGAACACAGTTTCTAATAAGTAAAGCCATAAAAAGGTGGCACAAGCACACCTATAACAGGGTGAGTGCCCTGGTTTATGGAAGTGCTGTGGCACTGAGTGGGTAGATGGGGTGGTGTCTTGGAGAGGAGACCGCCATATTGGGTAGGATGTTGGACTAGATCAATGGTTCTCAAACAGACCAGGGCTTGCTATATTGTAATTACCTGGAGCATTTATTATAAATGTGATTCTAGGGCTGTAACAGAAGTCTAAATTGAAATGTCTAGGGCTGTGGATCAGGCGTATATATTGTTTAAAATAAATGATATTCTTCGGGTGGTTCTGATTTTCATCCCGACTTGGTAATTAACAAATTAGTTAACCTCTAAAGCTCTTTGCGGTTTTAGATTTTCCAGGTAAGTAAACTTAATGCCAGATTATTTGACTGTCAATATTTGCATTCACAAGCTGAAACAAAAAGTGTTTTAAATCTCAAAAATTTGAGTTATAAAGTAGGAATTTTGATGGTAGGGGTTATTGAGACTGGAGATTCGGTAGGACTTCTTTCCTTTTCCTTTAGAATTTCTTTTTTGCTCAGTTAGCTTGGTTCATTTAAGATGAACTTTGATAAGGAGAGAATGAAATCTTTTCCAGCCGAGGTTTTTGAACCAAACTCTGTTATTGTCATTTGATCAGAAAAACTAACAAAGAAAACAAAATGTTGAAGGACATTTTTTAGGCTTAAACATGGAACTAAACTGTATATGTGTTAGGTATGACCTTCTCTTTATGGCAAAGAACGTTTAAAGTTAGGAGCTAGGTTAGCATGAGGAGTTGGGGGTTTTTGGTTTTGTGGGGTTTTTTTCCAGCATTACAGAAATTCTTGTTGCTCCAAGGAACCCTAAAACTGGAATGTGCCAAGGGACATCAGAGCAAGTGAAAGACTTTAGTTGGGGAGATGAGAAAATAAGCGAGAGAAGTGGTGTAAGTAAAGAAAGGAGAATTGATGGAGAAGGAGGAGAGAGAATGACATATACTTGGGAAGTGACCCAGGTGTGATTCGTGAGCTGTACCATGGGTTGTAGGCATATAGACTGGAGTGCAAAGGAGCCCTGGTTTGGACAGAATGACATTTTAAAATGAGCAAGGTTCCTGGGTTTGATGTTGGACACAAATAAATGAGCTGAACTCAAGGTGAAGAATGCTACCAGGGCTTCTTAGGAGCCTGTGGGGATCTGAGCCTTCTTGGGAGGTTTTAGAAGCATCAGGGTCCAAACTGAATACTGAAACTGTCTTCCAGGCAGAGCAGCCAAGGAGAAGCAGCGGTGATAGGGCAGGATTCCAGAGGAATGTTTCACAGAAGGCCCCAACAACATGCATTAGGAGCGGGTTAGTGACTAACTCTTAAGCCATTTGCTGTTGCCCGTGTTACCAGGCGTCTGAGGTGGAGATGTGCTGCACCTGGGATCTGCAGTGTCTGACACAAAACAGTTAGTCTTTGTGATGCCCCGCAGAGTAAGATATTTGCATAGATTAGAAATAGGAATCCGTCTTTCACTGTGGGCAAGCCCTCGGAGGAGGCAACCATTCAGCCATCTGTGCTTAAAAAGTAAGCCTTTGTCTGGAGCCAACCAAACTCGTTTTCACCCAACACATGTTGGCAAAGGTTTGGCTACTTCTATTTGAGAAGAAAACAGGTTCTATAGCATTAGTAGGGCCCGGCCATGTCTTCTTTCTGAATAAGGAAAAAGAATTTAGAATTAGCACTCTGGTTGTTTGGGGGGATGGGGTGTTTGTGAACGCACATATCTCAAGATACATAGCAGTGGAAGGAGGATGTATTTAAAAGTTTGTGCTTCATTTCTTGTCCCCAGACAGTTCCACCCTTGAAAACTTGCAGGTTAATAGAGTCCTGGGAACAGCACAACAAAAATTTGAGAATGATGTTGATTGCACACTGTTCAAGAAGGTGATTTACTTTCTTCAAATGATCAAGTCCATATTTTTTTAAGTAGAAAACTGAGAAGCTCTTTTTTTTTTTTTTTGACATTAATTTTGACGAACTGTGTCTCGTCTCATCTGGATATGATTTTCGGAGAACAAATGTCTTCATAAGAGAAGGAAACCTGCCGAGGTACTATGATTGAGTTGGAGAAGAAATGGACAATTCAAGCCCTACATTTAGGTGATACTTGAACAAGAAGGCAAAAGATATCAAAAGGAGAATTCACATAGGCATACACATGGAAGGAAAAAAATCTCGGTATTCTTACAGAAGTGCAAAAAAGCTGATACAAAGGACACTAGTAGACAGATGGAAGATGAGTCATGAAACCATAGGAATTAAAGAGATTAAGACCAGGGTTTGTTAGCCCCACTCCAAAGTCTAAGATACATTACCTTGGGGCTTTAAAAATGTTAGTCCACAGTTAGTCCACAGTTAGTCCAACAGTTTTCTGCTGTTCAGTGAAGGGACTCTTGCTCGCGATTCCTCTCTCCCCATTATGTTCTCCTCCTGACTCAAAGGAAAGATTTTTGTAATGTGTTTTAATGATTTGCATAGCAACGGGCTCAGTATAAACAGAGGGTTTCAGATTTTTCTGGCCACAGAAAGAAGAAAGATGGTTTGTGAGAGGTGGAGAAATTCGTCCTCAAACAGAAGGATACTTAATAATAGCAAGGGGAAGCCAGAAGAGTGCTGGCCAAGGTTACCGCTTTTAGTTTCGCTCTGGGGTTTTTCCAAGTCTTCTCTCCAGCGAGGAAGCTCCTGTTTAGTTTTTTTCAATACGAAAGAGAAAATGTTGAAAAGAGTAATTTTTTTCAGGGTGAATTTAGGCTGCAAAGTGTAAGTTGCTGACCCTTCGGTTTCTAAAATTTTTAATTCTCAGACACTTTTCTTTCACCAAAACATGTTTGTCTTTGCACTGCTCACTGTTGAATGGTACATTTGCATGGTGCAAAGAATCTTCTGATTGTCCTGATGAAATCAGATGACCTTTCCTTCTTTTCCAGGACAGGTTTGTAGCCTGCCTGTTGGGGGGAGGGGGGTGGCTGCCCACCCTCCTGGCTGTGTAGAAGCAAAACCAGGAAGCCAGTGCTCTAGCCAGCACAGCTGCTCCCCTCGCCAAGGACAGGCTTAGCACATCTGGTACATCTAGTGGATATTCCAGGGCTGTGGGACCTGTTCCAAGCTCCCTCTGTCGAGTGAGTGCTTCCTCTGTGTTTTCTGAGCTTCTCAGCCTCACTAGGGCTCCCTACTTCTAGGCTCATGGTTCTTCTGTGCAGCTTCTCAAGTACTGGTCCATGAGGCTGAATGCTAGCCCGCTAGGTTTGGCTTCCCGTTATTATCAAAAGGACTTAGGAAGTACTCGATCTCTGCTTGGGCCCATATAGGGCATTCTTCAAGGTTAAATGAAGTTCCTGCCTGGGAAGAACTTGCTGGACGAGATGTCATTCCATTAACTGGGAATAAATGCCCACGTTGAAAATTGCACTGTTTAGGTACTGTAAAGAGCGGGGGGGGGGGGGGGGTGCGTTTCTTCATGACGGTGAGTGACAAGGGAGTTAGGTTAGTAAGTTTTTAGACTATCATGGGGGCTCTTTCCCTCCAGTTACATATTTGGGCATATGGCATTGATGGCAAAGCCAAATTAGTTGAAACCTTACAATTCCCATCAAGGCCAAAATGGTATTTTGATTTTTTTCTTTAACTAAGTTTCAGGAAGTAGTTCCAGTGACCTTACAAAAGCTTTCTTCACCTTTCCTTTCTTGTAAATACCAGTGCTGTCCCCGCTTAGGCTCTTGCAGTGCGCCTTGAGTGCTATTGTAAACAAGTCAGCGTTCACCCAATGTTTAAAGTGTCTCTTTTAAAAGCTCTAATTATGGTAATGTTTCCATTTCCTTTTACAACACCATTTATTTTGTTCCTCCGGTTCTTTGAGTTCTTTTATTATTTTGAAATGTCATTTTAATGGCTATTTAAAGTTTGCCCTTGGGCTGGGAAATAGGGACTCCCTTCAAGTCAGACTTAAGATTCAGCATGAGTCCGCCTTAGATAATATAATTTGCTGAGAATGGCAAATCCTCTTCTGGCCAGCTCCAGCTGGTGAATGGGAACTTGTTTTCTCTCTCTCTCTCTCTCTCTCTCTCTCTCTCTCTCTCTTTCTCTGTTGATAGTTGAGAACAGAGTTGTTTCTGCCAGATATTTTAGATATTTTAAGATGCCATTGATACTAGGATTTAACCTTAAACATTCTTCTGGGTGGGTAATGTATCGTTTAATGGGATCAAGAGAGGAAAATGGCTGTTTGTAATAAGCAGAAAAGTCTTGAAGGGAAGAACTGCTCCCCAAAAGATTAGTTGATGAAAATGTTAGTTGTCATTTGCACTATTTTGCATTTCAACTATTATGAAACACCTTTCCCTGTTAGGCACTTTGCCAGTCAGAGAGAATGTGAAATGTACACATCTCCACAGTCCCCCTCTTTTGCAAAGAGCTGTATCTCCAAGCAGCTTTTAATTTCATTTCCATGTATTTGATTTATTGCAGTTTGAGTTTGGCCTTACAGCAAACGTTCCTGACCCTACATACCTCCTGGAGAAGGCTTTCTCACTGTTTTGGTGAAAGCCAGAGGGCCTGGCAAGACTCTTTCAAAACCAGGGCCAGCTTCATGGGCCTGTGACCTGTGCAGTGAGTTACACAGCCCTGTGCTCAGAAAGGCCGTTGCCCCTGGCTTAATGCTCTGCTGGGGCCCTCTTGGAGTTGCTAACAATTTTTGAACCACGGACCCAGCATTTTTATTTTTCACTAGACTCTGTGAGTTATGTGGCCAGTCCTGCCCAGGACAGTGTCCTCCTTGCATCTCTATTCATTCTCTTCTTCTTGTTTTGTTGTTACCTTGTTAGTTGTTACTCTTGTTTTGTAGTTACTCTTAGTTAAGGGTGGATCTGGGTCTACAGTTACAGGTGTGATCAAAGAGAAAAAGTAAATTAAAAAAAAAAACCCAAAACCCTGCCTTGGAACAATAATAAAATTTTCGCTATCTATGCAAATAAGAAAATAGAAACGTGACCCTGGTAACCATTTCTGCTCCTGGACGTGACTCACTGGAAAATCCTACAGTCTGTTATAAAATAAATTTAATCTCCTATAGGGAAGCTGATTGATGAGTGCCTCTCATTCCTCAACTAGGATTTCTTCATGGTTTATTGTGAAAAAAGGACTCTGCAAAGTTTATGTGTCTCTTAATTAAATCAAGAGTACGCCTTAGCCACTGCTTCATTGTTCAAGTCTTCCAGATACATGGAGCTTCTTGTCCAACTCTCTAACCCCCATGCTCCAGGAAAAAGAGTTTGCAAGATATGCAGGGATGTTGTTAGCTATTTAGGCAACCTACTGCCACTAGAAAAACAAAGTGTAGACAAATAAAATGAAGTTAACACATAAACATAATCTGTGGTTTTGGGTTTTTTTTGTTTTTTTACTATTCTTTCCCTTTAGGGGAGAGAAAATAAATAGTAATAAAAAGTCAGAATATTTTAATAATATCACTTGACATTATTATTCATTGTAGGTGTCCTATAATGAATGGAAAAATCCAAATTTCAGAAGGAAATAGATCAGAAGTGTCATTCATATTTCAAAAGAAGCCTTCATGGAATTCATGGAATGCTAGGGTTCTTTAATGCACCTGACATTTGATTTTCACCCTTTACAAAGCAAGATGTACTTATGTATGTTTTAATCATTCGTAAAGCAAAGTTTCCCCCAAATAGGTGAAGTAGAATACCCAAAAAACCTTTGCTTTTAAAGTGTTAAAATTACCTCATTTGCAATCATAGGTTAATGTGTATTTGATGATGTATCCTGAACTTTTCGAAAGCAAACAAAAATCATGCTCCCATTAAGCCATTTTGAAAATAACTCAATTTCTTTTTTTTTTTAATTTTTTTTAACGTTTATTTATTTTTGAGACAGAGAGAGACAGAGCATGAACAGGGGAGGAGCAGAGAGAGAGGGAGACACAGAATCTGAAACAGGCTCCAGGCTCTGAGCTGTCAGCACAGAGCTCGACGCGGGGCTTGAACTCA
Organism: Lynx rufus; assembly: GCF_022079265.1. Taxonomy (NCBI): domain Eukaryota; kingdom Metazoa; phylum Chordata; class Mammalia; order Carnivora; family Felidae; genus Lynx; species Lynx rufus. Next base: position 34,568,869 of record NW_025814829.1, on the reverse strand, counting down.
TGAACCATGAGATCATGACCTGAGCCAAAGTCAGACGCTCAACCCACCGAGTCACCCAGGTGTCCCCCAAAATAGCTCTTTATCAGAGTTACACTGCAGAAGACTGAGAAAGATTATACATTCAATCCATGAAATAACAAAGATTTGTAATTGAGCATAGATTAAAATTTTAGGATATTCTTTTTTGGGTTTTTTTTTTTTTTGCCTTTTTTTCAAAAACGGAGTAGAACATGATGATCACAAGCACCAGTGTTTACCTTCAGCTGAGGGGTGGAGAGAGGGGAAAACAAACAGAAGCTATGGGAAGAGGTGTTTTGTCATGTCAAAGCATGCCAGCTATGCTCTCTGGATTTTTAAAAGACATCCACTTCCTTATAAAGGATTCTTAGGATTTGTAGGGGTATCATTACAATGGGTGGGATTGTGAACGGTGTGTTCGTTTCAAAATGGGTTTTTGAAAATCTTGGGAGGGGAGGGGAACCCAGGGAGTCAGTGCTTCAGAATCCTTTGCTCTCCCTTTTTCCTGGAGTCTCGGCACCAGGACCTTGGGTCCGGGTTGAGTGGGTGGGGAAGGGAGAGGGAAGGGACAGATATGGTGTTTTCGTACATCACAGAGGCCCCCAGTGCTTGAGCAGCAGCACGGTCTGGAAAGCACAGGATCCTTCATCGTGCTTTATGGTGAGGCGGTTGTCTTACCCCACCCCAGACTTGGAAACCTCCTCTGTGGGGTTCTGTGGGAGAATGTAGTTTGCCTTCTGTCACCTGATATCATTTCATAATAATAATGATAGCGGCTAGCGTATGTGTGAGGGGCTGCACTAAATATCTTAAGTGATTATCTTTTTCAGTCCTCACCGGAACCTATGAAGCGGGCACTGTTATTATCCTCTAAAGAAGGATTGTGTTTCTAACAGAAGTTTCATTACTAATGAGTAGAGATTTCGTCCATCAAATAAAGGGAATCTTTTACGTTCCTTTGCCAGAAAAATACATCTGTCCATATGTGCCCCTACTCCCCAGCATTTTCCAGAGCAACAGGGGGTTTAGTCTCCACCGAAATGTCAGCAAAAAAACCCAGAGGGCTGAAGTTCCCGTAAGGTCAGAGATGGTAAACGGGTACCATGAGGGTTGATTTGGGTCTACCAGTAGGTTTTGTTTCACCTGGCCATTTTTTTTCCCCAATTGGATTTGGAGGGGCGCCTGGGTGGCTCAATAGGTTAAACATCCAACTTTGGCTCAAGTTGTAATCTCGCGGTTTGTGAGTTCGAGCCCCGCATCGGGCTCTCTGCTGTCAGCACAGAGCCCTCTTCGTAAAGTCTGTCTCCCTCCCCCCCACCCCTCCCCTGCTCGTGCTCTCTCTTACACAAATAAATAAACATTAAAAATTGTTTTTAATTGGATTTGGATGCCTTGTGGTAATACAGGCATATGCTATATGGTTCACCCCACTTCCTGCACTGCCCATGGTGTTACAGTTGACGACATTTGCTCTCTTCCTATGACCTGACTGGTCCTGTGGGCATTTAGACTGTGGCCACTGATACTTGGTCTGTCTGTATAACTTGAAGTACTTGGGTCAACTCATACCTTCTCATTGGCCCAGCTGGTTTTATGCCACTCAGCATCTAGCTGTCCTACCACTTTGGCCACCTGCCAGAGACTGTAGCTGGATATGGGCGTATCATTTCCCTTAAGCACTCATTTGAAAACTTTGTTTCTGTGTAAAATCACTCTGGGGTGCTAGATTACATTGCCCTGTACTTTCTGTTCTGGAGATGTAGCTCAGGTTTTTCGGATTTCCTCTCCTTATTGCTTTCAATATCTGCCTTGTTCTGATTACCCATAAATGATTCCATCCATCAGAAAGGTACCAAATGTTCTGTAGGCCAAAAAAAAAAAGTCACTGAAGTCTTAAGCAAACATGATCTCTTGAAGAAAGTGTCGTTTGCCTCCTATCAAGACAGAGCAAGCTTTACTAGAATATAGTTTTATATCTAAACACAAAACACCACGCATTACAGAGGCGAGGTGTTTCATTTTAGAGAGGAAGAAACAGAACCAAGGAGATAAAGGGACTTTGCCCGTGGTCACACAGCTTAGTGACAGAAGCCCGGCTCTTAATTTGATACTGGAACGGTTTGAGGTGAACCAGCCAAACATACATGGCAGAGTCCATGGATGGGATTTACTCAAACTTCCAGAAAGCCTCTGCCCATCTTCCCCTCCCTTGCCCTGCAACAGCAACGACACACTGGGACTGGAAGAGATGAGTTTTGTCAAAAGGAAGGAAGTAGTTCAGACAGAAGAAAACAAAGGGTAGAGGAGAACAGGCACTTCTTTGAATGGAGTCGTTTAAATGGTGAGCATTATGCAGAGATTGGAACTAAGATGGGTCTTATTTAATGTTGTTATCAGTCATCTGCAGCCCTGGGCACAGAGGGAAAGTGCCAAGCTGCCAGGTGACACTAAGCCCTTTAGAAGAGTGGAAAATTGAGACATTGGAAATAAACAGTAGAAAGGTGTCAGCAAGTGTCACGTTACCAGGTGCGACTGTGAAAGAATGATACTGCTTTCTGGTGCAGTTTGGGAAAGCAGGAAAGCAAGCGAGCAGGAGTAATCATAGGGGGGACATGTTGCAACACGTTTCATTTTACCCCAGCCGAACTCTCTTTCAAGGTCAGCCCGTCAATCTTAGCCTGCAGCTGGGGAGAGAGAGTAGACCTTTCGCCAGCATAAAAATGTGTTACTGTTATGCAGAACAAAGCCCGGCAAATTTTACTTAAATTGAACTAAAAGCAAGTCAGACACATGATACTTTAATAGGAACTCATGGAGATAAAACAATGTTAGAAACACATGTTTTTGACTGTGACAGATGTTTTGAAGGAGGTAGTCAAGACATTTATGATGATAACTAAAGAAAGGAACCCGTAGTTCTAGGGAAGACTGGAAAAGTTCAGTAATTTGGATCCTTGAAATAAAGGACCGACTGTGGATCCTGATGGAAAAATTTGAAGGCAGGTTATGTATCTGCCAGACTGTGTTGTATATTTAAAATGATTGATGGAATCAGCAAAGAACTGATATTTGGTCTAATCTTAAAAAAAAAAAAAGCTGGGGATAAAATGTAGTTTAATAACAAGCTACTATAGTAGGGAGATATTTGTTTCTTGGTCAGGCTTGGTAAACTCAAAATTTACCTGCTGTGTTTAAGGTCAATCAGGAAATGATATCAGCACAGCTTCAGAAAGCCCCTATCAGTGTGTTCAGTGCATTAAAGCACCTATCCAGAGTGTGTTTAAATAAAAAAGATCTGTTAGAGGGTAGTGACAGATTGCTGCGAGCCTCAGAAAGTTGTGCAGGTAGGTTATCAATCACCTGGAAGAAACAGTCCTCGCCCACGCTACCTGGAAACTTACAGGGAGATGCCTTCTGGGAAATGTAGTTCAGCCTAGTCGCGTTGAGCCATTACAGTACCACCAAGGGGCTTAGTACGTAATCGATGATGAACAGAATCCGTATCACGGTTTTAGTAGAAACACTATTGAATCCCCAGTTGGTACTGACTCCTGAGTTCCAGAAATCAAAATTAGCCTCAAAAGGTAATGATGTTTTGATGTAGTTGAAGATAACTTCAGATTTGTCCCTTATTCTCTGGGACACCTCCCAAAGGTGAAGCTGCAAAAAGTCATTTAAACAAAAGCTGTATTGTTATCATAAATGTATGTCCCCAGGAAGGTTCTCCACCCTCACCCCAGTCCCATACATACAAGGGAGCAGATCTAATCCATAGAGGGCCCAGGCTGGTCCTGCTCACTGTGCTGAGGTTATCAGATGAGTGTGAGCAAAGAGGATAAGGCAGGCCTGGCCTTTGCAGCCTCACAGATGGTCAGAGCAGCTGTTCAGGGTCTTGAAGCCAGGCTGGCTGCAGCAGGAGGGACCAGGCCGACCTGATGCTAATCTTGCTGTACTTGTAACTTGAAGAGGGTGTAGTCTGGAAAAGATAAACAGATTCCAATTAAAGATTACTTAAGGAGATGATGGACTCTTGGTGAGTGATAATTATTTGAAAAAAAACAAAAAAACAAAAACAGAGCAAAACTAAGAAAGGGGAGCCCATTGATTTCTTTAAAGGCGGTCCTTTGCAGAATGGCCCGTGGCATTCTTTAAAAATGCAGATTCTTGTACACCACGCCTGACTTCCTGAATCGAAATCTGGTTTTATCTTGTGCCCCAGGTGATTCTTACACTTATTTAAGTTTGGTGAAATGGAATGCAACTATACCTCGATGTTCTTTCAGCAATATATGGTGTTTTGGGTTAGTAAATTCAGGTTAGAAATGCTCAGGGTGGATTTCAAGGAACTGGGGAAGAATGAAAGAGGTGCAAAGTCTGGAACATCTGGTTTAGGCTGAGAAGCTTAGAGGATGGATGGCGTGGTCTTCTTTGTAGAGTACCTGGGCATCTTCATGGGGTCCTGAAATAAGCAAAATGAGGATCCAAGATTTTGCAGGAATTTTGGTCAGTTTGTATTTCCTCTACTTCAGAATGTAGCATTTTAGCCTTTTAATTAGTTAAGCTTTGGTAATGCATAGTAGATTATACGTAATATAATGTATGGTTTACATACATATATAAAAGTTTAGGGATATATTGTGCACGAATTTAGCGTCACCTGCATCTCTAATGAAAGCAGTAATAACAGCTGGCCTGAATTATACTACACTATGGACCCTAGAACCTTAAAAGGGACCGTCTTCCACAATTTCCCCAGGCTTTGACATTGTAGACTTACATTTTTGTTCATGTTTCTTTATTTACTTTTGAGAGAGAAAGAGCGCTCGCGCACACCTACTCACACACAAGTGGGGAAGGGGCAGAGAGCAAGGGAGACAGACAGAGAATCCCAAGCAGGCTCTGCACTGTTGGACAGAGACTGATGTGGGGCTCAGACCCCCAAACCATGAGATCATGACCTGAGCCAAGATCAAGAGTCAGACATGCAACCGACTCAGCCACCCAGGTGCCCCTGTAGACTTCATTTTAATTAAAAAAAAAATAATAAGAATTGTTTAAAACAGAATTCTGTACGTGGGTTTCAGTAATTCTCTTGCCATTCTCTGGTTTGTCGATTTCTACTGCATTTAGTTAAATTAAAGATGAAATAGGTAAGTTGAGAAACAGTTATAAGATCTTTTCAACCAAATAAGTCTAAACTTGTGAAAACATTGAAGTTTCTTTTCATGATCAGTTTTTAAAATAGACATATCATTTTCTAGACTGGTTCATTGAATCCTTTGATTCCACCTACCAACAAGAAGCACAATATATTTAAGTACAAAAAAATTTTTAATGCAAATTTCTGTGACTGCCTCCTTACCACACATCAAGAGATTTTGTGTTGCTTACGCGTGCACACACAACGCCCCCCTGCCCCATGATTTTGTGATGTCCTCCTTGTTAGGAGTGAATGCATTATCCTGAGAGCTAATATTCTGACAATCTTTCACCCACAAAAAATTCCATGGTTATTTTTTTTTGAAAAGGCTTGGAAATCGTTTATCCACAGGAAATGGGAAAATACCAAAGATAGGAGAACAGTATTTTTTATGTCTGGTTCATTTTCAAAAGGGGTGTCACAAATTATTTAACCATGACACTGTAAAGTAGGCATTTTTCCTTTCCTATTTAATGTGATTATTTGCTAAATTGTAGCATTGTATAATTACAACTGCAATACCATTAGAAATGCATTTAGAGCTTTGAACGTCTGTAGAAGAATGCTGAGTTGACCTACAGAGATTCTTATCCATGGCTCTCCAATACTTGCATTTTACCCAAAAGCACATAGACAAAATAAGTCTAAAACATTTTACCCCTCCTTACCCTTGACTCAGTATGTAAGTAATTGCATTAGAAAGCATTCAAATGAAAGAGGGAATCAATCTAGCTTTCTGACCATGGGGAATGAAATATATATATATTTAATTGTCTAGAGTGGTATTTGCTGATATGGTGAAGGAGGCTCATTTGGGCATTGTACAGATTCTCTTCTTACGATTTTCATGTAAGAAGCACAGGATTTTGTCATGATAAAGGACATTACAAATCATCAAATCTGGCTCTTTATGAAACCAGCCCGATCAGAGCTGGAGCCAAGCAGCCCAGGCATCTCCGTCCAGAGCGGTGCCCCATGCTCCCATAGCCTCTGCTGGACACAGTCCAGCCCCTGCTGCACTCTCCCACCCCCAGCCACGTCCAAGGACGGGGTGTCTGCTGTTTGCAAGAAGGCCAGTCCTTCTACCTTTCTTCTGGATTCTCAAAGCTTTACCCAGGCTTACTCCAGTTTCCCATAATTTTCAAGTATTATGCTTTTCGTATCTGCTTCTCATAGATTCCTCGCCTTCTGTTTTCAACCATGTCCTTTTTTCTATCTTAAAAATTAACCACAGGGGCGCCTGGGTGGCTCAGTTGGTTAGGCGTCCGGCTTCGGCTCAGGTCACGATCTCACGGTTCATGGTTTGAGCCCCGTGTTGGGCTGTGTGCTGACAGCTCAGAGCCTGGAGCCTGCTTCGGATTCTGTGTCTCCCTCTCTCTCTGTCCCTCCCTGGATTGTGCTCTATTTCTCTCAAATACACATTTAAAGAAATTAACTACAAAATACTTATACTTCTATATGTTTATACCTTTATGCCTCCTGATTACTATTGTATATCTCTCTTACCTTTAGATGTCTGGGTTTTTTGCTTGTTTTCTTTGAAAATTATGTTCATCATCGATTTTGCTCACATTGTTCTCTTGAAGGTCACCAAAGGACACCCCCACCTCTGAACCAGTGGCCTTTTCTTACTCCTGTTCTCTTCACTCACGTACAGCTCTAGACATTGAGAGCCCACTCCCTGAAATTCCCTTTCTCCTTGTTTTTTCGTGCCTTACCCTTCATCCAGTCTCAGGCCTACTGCTTTTCCTCTTCTAATCCCCAGTTTGCCAGAACTCCGCCCTTCTAAATAATTTTCTCTTTATATATGGTCTGCAGTAGACCTCAGTCATCTTCAACCTTTAGAAGTAGTTTCTGACATGTGTGTCTTCATTTCGTATTACCCACATTTTACTCTTGATTTCCTGCCAACAGGACATTCATTCATTCATACATTGAATATCTACCCTGTACAAGGCACCAGAAGTCTACACAAAATACAACCCTTTTCTCCAGGAGCCTGCATTCACATGAGCCCCTCTGCCTTGTGTTGTATTCTTGCTTCAAGCTCTTTGGGTGATGATGACAACTACCGTTTGTTGATCATCTGTCTCTATACAGGACACTCCGTTCACTCTATTACAACCAATCCAGAAAGGACAGAGCCACAAAGATAGACGCGGATGAACTGTTTCCACCCCCCACCCCCCCCCACCCCGTTACTTTCTCTTGACCTTAAATTGTTCTCTAAATACCCCATTTTTCTCTGAATGACTCTGATACTTTTACTGTCACAAACTGACGATTAGAGTCACCTGGATGCTCCTTCCTTATCTCATTTTTTACACTGGGCCTGACCATTCCTCCAAGCGCTGGTAAGCCTTTCTCTCGGAGTCACATCATGACCTTCTACACCAAGAGTCATTTTGTTGACCAAGAGTCTCTTTGTTGAACCTTAACATACAGTCCTGTGCAGAAATCAAAGTGTGCAGCTCAGTGAATCTTTGCAAAATGAATACACCTCCATAACCAGTTCCTAGATCAAGAACTGGAACATCACCAGCACCTAGGAATCCTTCATGTTCCCTCTCAACGTCTGTCCCCCAAAAGTCATTAGTATCCTGACTTCTAACAGCATGAATTGGTTTTGCTTTGAATAAAGCAATAAAGTGGAATATCACATGTGTTCTTTGGTGTCTTACTTCTTTGATCAACATTTTTTGAGACTCGTCTGCATTGTTGTATGTAGTTAAGAGATTGGCCATTTTCAATGCCGCATAATATTCCAGGACAGGAATATACTGTGTTAAAAAAAAAAAAGAAAAGAAGTCTTAGTGATAAACGGTATTCTTTTGGTTTTAGGCATACATTGTAGTGATTTCAGTGTTTTTATACATCATGAAATATTCCCTATGAGAAGTCTAGTTACCATCTGTCACCATACAAAGTTATTGCAGTGTTACTGTGTTTCCTCTGCTGTATGTTACAGCCCCATGACTTACTTATTTTACAGCTAGAAGTTTCTGTATTACATTTTGCTCATCTTACTGTTGAAGGACACTGGATTGTTTCCGGTTTGGAGCCATTAAGCACTGTGATGATATTTACGTTTCTAGTACATGTATCCAGGGCATCCTTGTACACATCCGCGTTCTTGCATATGGCTTCAGACATGTACTCATTTCTGCTGAACATGTATATGCAACTTTTACCCAACAGTTCTCCAAAATTTGTATTACCACCAGCAAAATAAAAAGCACATTTTAAGGCCGAAAAATTTTAGACAGTTGACCTTGGTTTCCTTTTCCTCCTTGTATTGAATTCATCATTCATTAAATATGTATTGAGTACCTATTATGTTTGAGGCCCTTAGGCCACATCAGTAAACATAAAAGCAAGCACTGTGGCACTTAGTTGCAGATCAATAGGATTATTGATCTTTCTTAATAGTAACAATAATGATCACTAACATGTATTGAGTGCTTACTTTGTGGCAGGGCACAATTCTAAATTCTTTATATGTATTAAGTCATTCAGTTCTTGCCACAACTATAGCGTTGGCACTGTTAGTATTCTGATTTTACAGAATATGAAACTAAGGCACAGAGAGGTTGTGTAACCTGTCCAAGCTCACAATATGAGTAAGTGACAGAGCTGTGATTTGAACCTATGCAGCATGGCTCCAGAGTCCACATGTTTCCCACTATGCTGTATCATATCTCATTTAAATCCATTCCAGCCACCTCTGCCCCTACTTCTGGCTTCAAATATGGTGACGTGGGAAAGAGCATAGGCTTTTGAATCCAATAGGCTTGGATTTGAATCCTGACTCTGTCACTTACTCTCTGTGTGCCTTCGGGTGAGTTATTGGTCCTTCCCAAGACTAGGTTTCTTCATGAACAGAGGGATCCTATGAGGATTAAACTGGTTAGTAAGTGGAAAAGCACACTTCATAGTGCCTGACACTATTCCCATTATTTTTTGGCCTCTTGTGTCTCTACCACCCATCTGCGTTATACGGTGTGTATACTGATTCTAAAGCATCCTTCTTAAAGGCTGTTTTCATTATTTTCCTTCTTTTGTCAAAAATGTTTCATGACTTACCATTGCCTGGCAGGTAGAGACAAACATACCGGGGCATTTGGAGCATTGCAAGACTACATCTTCCTTATTGCCTTCTACTTCCTTCCTTCCATAAACCTTTCTGACTTGTCTGACTGGTCCATTCAGTATTTGACACCCTGGGCTTCTCAGTCCTTCTTCTGGTCTTTGCCAGTAATTGACGTATCTCCCTTTTCCTTTTTCCTTTTGCCTTGGAAGCCTCCTCTGCCTTCTGGACTCATCTCTGAGTATTCATTCAACTCATTTATTATTTTCTAAGTATAAGGAGCTCTGTAGAATACAAAGTGGCACATGATGTCACTCCTGTCCTGAATGGGTTTTCCAGTCCATTAGGGAAGATTTAGATGGTCACATAAAAATACCCGAACGACAGGGTAGTGTATGATAGGTACCTACCAGGGGTATCCTTCATGGGTGAAGTGGTAAGGGGAAGCTTTGGCAAGGTATCTTAGGGTTTTCCAGAGAAACAGATCTAACAAGGTAACTGTATCTATATCTAATCTCTGTATCTACAGAGATTGACTTCTTTTAAGGAATTGACTCACATGATTATGGAAGCTAGCAAGTCCAAAATCTTCAAGATAGTTCTGCAGCCTGGAGACCCAGAGAGGAGTTTTAGCTTGAGTCCAAAGGTGGTCTGCTGGCAGAATTCCCTATTCTTTGGGGGAGGTCAGTCTTTTTTTAATGTTGTCAAATGATTGAATGGGACCCACCCACGTTATGGAGGGTCATTTGCGTTACTCAAGGTCTACTGATTTAAGTGTTTATCTTATCTAAAAATTACCTTCACAGAAACATCTAGAATAATCTTTGACCAAACATCTGGGTAGTATGGTCCGGTTAAGTTGACACATAAAATTTACCATCACAGGATGTGTCTGTTGAATTGAGCTTTGAAGAAGACATTGGATTTTGATAAATGAATCAAGACTATTGACAGAGAAGACAAGCCAGGCCAGGGTCCGTAAGCCTGCTCCCCACCTCACCCCCCAATAATACACAAAGAGTAAGTAATTCTCACGAGCAGCAGGGGCTTACTGATGGATAAAGTTGGGAGGTGTGAAGGAAGAACATCCTGAGGAAAGGAAAATTGCAGTGTAAAACACCTCATGGGTGTTATAAAATGTGGTAGAAAGGGCGAAGTGTAGCAGACAGAGCCCTGGAGTTATATTTTAGCTCCATCCTTCACTCCTTGCATCACTCTGTAGAAGCTGACTACCTTCTATGACCCCGTTTCCATGTATATAAAATAGAGATGATGAAGTTTATTCCTCCCTTCTGCCAACACAGGCATATATAATTGTCCAATTATATTGAATCAGTGTGGTTTCAGCCAGAAATAGAGAAGACTGGGGGCCAGCAAATTTGCATTGCTATTGGTACCCCTGTTAATTTGCTGTGTGACCTCAGGGAAACCAGTTAGCTTCACTGTTATCTCTTTAATCTGTTAAATAACATCTCCTTTACCACAGCAGAATTTTCATATTTATGTCTTAAGGAAATAATTAAATAATTTTGCATACAGTTTTGATTTCTTGGAAGAAATAATTTTTTGAAGGACAAGATTTTCTTGTTATTATTGGGTCACAGGTTCCTGGTATGAAGTCTCGTTCTGTGTCCTGGAACTAAATTATGTAATTTCTTCTTTAGAGTTTTAAGTTGGTGATTATTAAGGAAACATGCTACCTTCCAAATCTAGAGTACCCAATATTTTCATTATAAAGGGATCAGTTTTACTTTTTCTTCTCATTATAAGACCCTATGTTTTTAAAAAATTCTCTACCATTAGTACTTTCTATAAATATTTGAATGTAAATATTTCTATAAATATTATTAAATACTTATCCTGAACTAAATAATTAGCATAATTTTTGCATCATTAATATTTTAGTGTACTTGAACAGCCCTTTGGGACAAGGTGCAAATCACTGTGGCATTTTCATTCACTCATTCATTTATTCATCCATTCACCTATGCATGTATACATTCACTAAGTATTTACCAAGCATCTGTTGTGTGCTAGGAGTCTTTCAGTTACTGGAGATATGGCAGTAAACAAAACAGACAAAATCCCGGCTCTCATGAAGGTCACGTTTTTGAAATAGTCACAGTACCTTGCAAATGGCTCCTTCCATTTCTATAAAATTCCAGTTGGGAATTTTAAGAACATACAGTACCCTGATTATCTAAATGATTAAAATTAGATACTGAATTATATTCTCTAAAAAGATTGTTGGGGCACCTGACTGGCTCAGTCAGTAGAGCATGTGACTCTTGACCTCAGGGTTGTGAGTTTGAGCCCCACGTTGGTTGTGGAGCCTATTGAAATTTTTTAAAAATTATAAAAAAATAAAAAGATAGTGAAACAGTGTTTTTCAATTCCCAGATAATGGTTTATTTTCATGTGCTAATTATTACAGATCCCCTCCATAGAGAAGATGATAAACATATAGAAGAGTTTATATAAAGACATATAAATGATAAACTATAGAAGTCCACCATATGTTTTTCTGTGTCTATACTTTTGATCAAATTCCTCTTTAGACTTACCTTAAATCTATGATCACAATTTTTATGAGAAAAGCAGCCTGTCTATGAGCACAGTCATTCCTGTCTGTCAGAACTGCTGGAAGTTACCCAGGATGTACTAACTTGAGAAAGTGGAGAAATACTTGGGATTTCATTCTATGCACAGAACCTAGTTGCCAGTAGTATAAAGGCGTATAAAGGTGAGAGTGACTCTAAATGAGTTTTCATAAAAATAATAAAATTTTAAATAACAGAAAATGTGTAGACTTGTAAATATTAATTACACAAACTTGTTTTTCTTCTCTGGTTTTTTAGGGCGTGTTTTTTGGTCAAGTTGTACTGCAAAGACTATTTTTAATTAACCTTTAATTTGAAGATGATACTGCTTTTTTTTTTTTTTAAGTATGTCACTTTTATAACGGGGATCAAGTGGGAAGTAGCCATGATTTGGGCTCCCCAGAGATTTTGCCAAAGACAGAAGTAGTATTTCATTTCCCATTTCCTACCACTTACCCTTTGCTCATTTCACTCTTGCTACACTCTTAACTAACCATTGTTGGTCTGCACTGAAAATTCAGATCTTAGAAAACAGGTAGAAATATTATGAGCTTCATTCTTTAAAGTTATTTCCTATATGGAAATATGAAGCAGAGGATTTAGGGGATGGGGAAGAGGAAGAAGAATGATGAAAAAAAGGAGGATACCCATTATTATGTCAAAAAGAGTCCCCTCCCCCCTCAACGTAAAAATGATGAGATCAAATGTTTGACTGAAGTGGTTTGATGAACGTACAAGCTTTAGTGAATGATAATGTGGTTATAATTTTTTTAAATCAATAGTTAAGTCTGTTTTCTCCAAATTTAAGGAGCAGTCTGCCATTTCTCTCAAAAGGAGGAGTCTTTATCTGAAATTTTTACTTCTGTTGCTCAGACTGAAACTCTTACAGATATCCATGAATTTGTTCTCATCTACCCCATATCCAACCTTCAAAATATGTCCAGAGTCTGACTGCTTTGTCCCATATCCATTGCTCCTGCTCTACCTTAGTCCATCATCATGTCTCCTGCCTGCTGTCCCTATGTCCACCCTTGCCCCTTATGGTCCAGTGTCTATACAGCAACCAGTGCCTTTCTTTTTCAGTGTGTGTCACTTTATGTGGCTCCTTTGCTCAGCGCCTTCCACTGGTTTGCCATCTTACTCAGTATAGTCCAAATCCTTCAATTACGTTTCACCTCTGTGACCTTTCCCCCATCGTTCCCTACCATTTGTCCTCGTGCTTGCTCCTTGCTACATGGGCTCCCTTCCCATTGTTGAACATACCACTATGCGTGTTCCTACAAGCCCTTGGATCGGCTGAACCAGAACATCCTTCCCCCAAATATTGATAAGGCCAGCTCCTCATTTTTTTCAGATCTCCGTTCAGAGCTCGCCTTATCAGAGAGACCTTTCTTGACCTTTGAACTGGTACCCTTTCTTGGTTTAATGCCCCAGTGAGTTCTGAGTTCCTAAAGAGGCATTTGATGTGTTCCTATGCTAATGAGATAGTTTAAAATTTTTCAATTTATTATTTTTTTAATTTTTTAATGTTTATGTTTCAAGGAGAGAGACAGAGCATAAGCAGGGAAGGGACAAAGAGAAAGGGAGACACAGAATCCGAAGCAGGCTCCAGGCTCTGAGCTGTCAGCACAGAGCCTGACACAGGGCTTGAGCTCATAAGCCATGAGATCATGACCTGAGCTTAAGTCGGACACCTAACTGACTGAGCCACCCAGGCGCCCCCAAAATTTTCAACTTCTAATGAAAAGGAAGAATGTGTTTAGAGCAGCCTTCTCCGTGAAATGAAAGAAATGAAAAACTTTCTCTGAGGTGGCAATTATAGTTCTCTGCTTGACAGTCCCCCTTCTTTGTCCCCATACCTAAACAAAGGGCTTCTTTCCACCTGTGTGTAGCCTTTTGTCTCTTTAGATCATCATTTCCTTTTCTAGGAAATTGCATTTTCTACCTTTAAGTTTATCGTATGTTGGGGGATGTAAAAAGATTGCTTTTAGAGACTGGGGCAGTTAGGAAACCACACTCTAAAAGAAGAAAGGGCATCCAAAATTATTTTCAAATTGCATCCAACAAAAGGAGTATCTAGTCCTTTAATCCTAGAGCCCTAGACAGGGGTTGAAAGGAAGAATTGTAGACAGACATTTCCATGCCTGAAAATGTCAAGCACAATTTTGGCAGAAATCACAGCATGGGAAGATGCTAGATTCTTGGGCAGTGAGATGTTTGCTGGTTTGGTATTTTATCTTTGGCAGTTGTTGCCACACTTGATATCCTCAGCAGCTTTTGAAGATTCTGCAGAAGAAAAGTATTCATTCCCAGCAGTTAAAATGCACTAAATGGTCCCCGGATTCATGGTGTAATGTGTTTATCACTTTCTGTAGTTGTTTTGTTTTGTTTTGTTTTTTGGTCCTTCCAGTTTTTCCCTTTCAGATTCATGCTCCAGACCTATAGAAATGACAGACTGTGCCATTTGACCACACAGGCACAATGTTATAATGAAAAAGCACTTGACTGTAAAATCAGAAGCCTTGGCAAGTCACGTTGCCCCTCTGGGTTTGCATTTCCTCGTGGGTAAATGCGAAATGTCATGACCATCTTAGAGAGTCCTTGAGAATGTGAGATGGCATGAAATATTACACATGAAAACACTTGGAAAACAACGCTGTGGATGTAAGGCCCTGTTACAACTCAGGATTATTCGAGTCTTCTGATTTCTTAACATCTAGAAAAATTGATTAAAATTTTAGTTGTGGTGGGGTGCCTGGGTGCCTCGGTTGGCCGAGCTTCTGCCTCCGGCCTCAGGTCATGATCTCGCCGTTCGTGGGTTCGAGCCCCGCGTCGGGCTCTGGGCTGGCAGCTCAGAGCCTGGAGCCTGCTTCAGATTCTGTGTCTCCCTCTCTCTCTGCTCCTCCCCTGCTCATGCTTTGTCTCTCTCTGTCTCTCAAAAATGAATAAACATTAAAAAAATTATTTTTTAATTTCAGTTGTGGTGAGTTCAAGTCTCCAAAGCTTTTTGATAGACATGTGGTGTATTATTATTATTTCTTTCAGAGCCTAAGCTAGGAACGATGTAGGAAGCTAGGAACAGTCTGTACTTAACTGGCTTTTAAGGAAGGCCACGTCACATATGGATGTCATGGTGTCTTGCTCTAACATGAATGTGCAGTGAAGACCTAAGTATGCTAGATGTTGAGGGAGAATACAGAGATGAACAAACCAAGTTTTTAAAATAGCCAAGGAAACAAAGTTGGATCTACATAATTAAGCAAATTGCCCCATCAGTACCATGTTAGAGTTACAAAATGCAGTGGGAACAAAGAGGATGGAATGAAATATTCTGACTCAGTGGCTGAGAAAAAGCTTTATATTACGCAATACCTGGGTTTAGGTGATTTGGGGATTTTATTTTGCTGCTGAGTCCAATATTGTTTTATGCCAACTATTTGAGTGGCTGGCTTCCAAAGAAGCATTCTTTTTACTCACTGGGTTTCTCTGAGTCAGTAAATGATCATAATGCTTTTTGCATGGTTACCAAGTTGAGGATCATCTACTGGATCTGTGAATTATTGAACAAAGAGGGGTGGTTGTGCCCTCAAGGTAGTTATGGGCTCAGTGGAGATGGGTGAGCCTATCATCATTAGAAATATATAAAAGCTGTGATATTGAGGTGCTGTGATTGGGGAGAGGTTGAACATGGACCTTATTGGCAGGTTCAAAGTGGGGTGGGCCTGGCACTTGCCTTACAGTAGGTCCATGCTATTGAAATAAAGGTCATCCAATTGGATCTCAAGGGATCTCCTGTAGTTCTGACTTCTAGGCAGAAATATCAGCTCTTTTGCTTTTTCTGATGAATTTTCCATATAGCCTGTGTATGTGTGTGTGTGTGCATGCGTGCGTGTGCGCTCTGTCCGTGTTTTTAAATATACTTTTAACGTGGGTCACTCTTTTAGTTTTCATATTTTTTTTTTATTTTTTTTTCAACGTTTTTTTTTTATTTATTTTTGGGACAGAGAGAGACAGAGCATGAACGGGGGAGGGGCAGAGAGAGAGGGAGACACAGAATCGGAAACAGGCTCCAGGCTCCGAGCCATCAGCCCAGAGCCTGACGCGGGGCTCGAACTCACGGACCGCGAGATCATGACCTGGCTGAAGTCGGACGCTTAACTGACTGCGCCACCCAGGCGCCTCATATGTTTTTTTAAGCTGTAAATATGAGAACGTGTGCATTAAGTGGCTAGACAAGCCCCGGGGGAGTGGGCACCCGCAGAGTTTAAGCACTAAATCTAAAAACCCAGTGATTAGAAATATTTAAAATTTAGATTGGTCAATAAGTAAAAACAGTAGCCAGAGTATAAAATCAGACTTGGCCAGTGCTTGGCGCAAAACCTGGGTGGGGTCATGGTTTTGATGACAGAGATGCTGGAGGGAAGGATGTAGAAAGTGATGTTCATTCGGAGTACTAAGGCATCAGAGTCTAGTCTTGATCCCGCTGTAGACAAAAATAAAGGCAGTCAGCATTCTCAGCCCATCACCATGAACAGAAACAAATCACAATCAATGACAGATCTTTCCCTTCCAACACTTATCTTAGACTGGAGGGTCCCCGCAGTTGGGAGGTGTTCCCTGGCTTGTCACTTGCCTTTGACCAATATAGAATCTTAGGTTGTTTCTTGAGTCTACCAGGTATGTGAGAGTTGTATAGGCTGGCACACATTCTGTGTGTAAGAGCAGAAGAAGGCCTCCTCTTTGCACTGTCCTGCTTTGATGGTAGGGAACTGGGTTGAAGAAGACAGAATGCTAGTATCCAGTCTTCTCCCCATTCATCTCCATCCATACTGAACTTCCTGGTCATGGGTAATGACCAGATACCCTTTGTGTCTAGTCATGTGACTTAATATAGGCTGGGAACCTCTGTTTCTATCATAGTCTCTAGGGATATATAATTAATTATTTTGATTCCATCATTCATTCATCAAGCATTTATTAAGCCCGTAGTATTTCCTACTCATTTCTGGGATGTTACTTCATTGACAGAAGAATTCGCTTCTTTCAGCAGTTCGCTTGTGAGAATGTAGGAGCTACCGTTAATTAGAGACTCTAAGAAAGCATTCATGGCCATTCACAGAGATGATCCTCTCGCCTCAGAGTCATTGATTTTCATTTATTTTTTTCCTTCAGACCAAGCATAGAGCGAACAACAGCCCTACTCTTCCATCTGCTAGCTCACCAAATTTGTAAGGATTTATGCAGACTTCTTAGCCACAAACCTGGCTCTTTACCAGGAAGACAGATTTTTGGGGAGTTGACTCACCCAGCTTACCAATGTAATAACTTAAGCTCCCTTTTCCCACAGCGGAGTCCTAGGTAATATTATGAATATATGATTTTGGGGGCAGGCAGGTGTGTAGTTTGAGCTGATGAGTCAAGACATATTTATTCCTAGTATCAGAGGGACAAGGCTCCATATTTTACAGCCTCAGTGTAGAGGAGTGGTTTGAATCATGCTTATCTGCATGGACCCCTATTCCTCCTTGATCTGTACTTCTAATGCCCACCATGAGGGTTTATTTCACGCAGTCTGTAGTCTTTGACTCTGATTCAGCCCTGGCTTCCTTCTTTGCTGCTCAGTCGCTCAGAAAGTAGTTTAAATCATCAACTGGTAAACAAATGGTCCATACTGAAGGAATACTTTTTTCTTTTTTGTAAGCTTCTATTTTTTTTAGAGCAGGTTTAGATTTACAACAAAATCAGGGGAAAGGTAGAGAGATTTCCTACATACCCCTTGCCCTCATAACATGCATAGTCTCTGCCATTATCAGTATTATCACTCATCAGAATTCTTACCAAGAATGACTTACATTGACACATCATCCTTACCCAGAGTCCATAGTTTGCCTGAGGGTTCTCTCTTAGTGCTGTACATTCTGTGGATGTGGACAAATGTATAATGACATGTATCCATTCTTATAGTATCATACACAGTATTTTAACTGCCCTAAGGGCCCATGTCCTCTGCCTGTTCATCCTCCCTTCTGCAACCACTGATCTCTTTACTGTCTCCATGGGTTTGCCTTTTCCTATAGTTGGAATCATACAATGCGTAGCCTTTTCAGATTGGCTTCTTCCGCTTGGTAACATGCATTTAAGTTTCCACATCTTTTCATGTCTTGACAGCTCATTTCTCTTTGGTGCCGAATAATATTCTGTTGTCTGGATGTACACGGTTTATTTGTCCAGTCACCTACTGAAAGACGTATTGATTGTTTCCATGTCTGGGAAATTATGAATAAAGCTGCTGTAAACATCTATGCGTGGGTTTGTGTATGGATATAAGTTTTCAACTCCCTTGAGTAAGGGAGCATGATTGCTAGATCATATGGTAAGAGTGTGTTTAGTTTAAGAAGCCACCATTTTGCATTCTCAACAGGATCTCAGTGAGTGAGAAATCCTGTTGGTCCATATCCTTGCCAGCATTTGGTTGTCAGTGTTCTGGACTTTGGCCATTCTAAGAGGTATGTAGTAGTTAGTATCTCATTGTTGTTTTCATTTGAATTTCCCTGATGTCATGAGGCAGAACATCTTGCCATGTATTTCTTTGCTGTCTATACATTTCCATAGTGAAGTGTCTGTTAAGATCCTTGTCTATTTTGGGGGTGCCCGGGTAGCTCAGTCGGTTAAGCATCCAACTCTTGATTTTGGCTCAGGCCATGATCTCACAGTTCATGAGTTTGAGCCCCACGTTGGGGCTCTGTGCTGACAGCACGGCACAGAGCCTGCCTGGGATTCTCTCTCCCTCTCTTTGCCCCTCTTCCACTCACAGGTACACACGTGCATGCTCTCTCAAAATAAATAAACTTAAAAAAAAAAGATCTCTGACCCACTTTTAAATTGGGTTCTTTTTGTTGAGTTTTAAGAGTTCGTTGTATGTTTTGGATGAATCCTTTATCAGATGTGGCTTTTGTAAATATTTTCTCCCAATTGTGTCTTGTCTTCTCATTCTCTTGTGTTGCCTTTTGCAGAACAGAGTTTTAAATTTTAACAAAGTCAGTAATTGTTTCATGGATTGTGTCTTTGATGTTGAATCTAAACTGTCATTGCCATATCCAAGATCAACTAGATTTTCTCCTGTTGTCTTCTAGGATTCTTACGGCTTTACATTTTGTATTTAGGTCTGTCATTCATTCTGAGTTGTTTTTGTGAAGGATAAGGTCTGTTTCTAGATTCTCTCTCTCTCTCTCTTTTTGGGGCGGGGGGGGGATGTGGATTCATAGTTATTCCAACACCATTTCATGGAGAGATTATCTTTGTTCCATTGTATTGCCTTTTCCCCTTTGTCAAAGATCAGCTGACTCTGTTTATGAAGGTTTATATCTGGACTGTCTGTTCTGTTCTGTTGATCTGTTTGTTTATTCTTTCACCAATACTACACCGTTTTGTCTTTGCCTTCATAATCTCTTGAAATCAGGTAGTGTCACCTTTGCTCTCTTTCAATACTGTATTGGCTCTTTTAGGTCTTTGAAGGAATATTTTTTTTCCCCTTTGCTGAAAAGCAAAAAGTTTTTTAAGGCTTCCTGCTTAGTGTGTGGTGAGTTATATTTTTGAAGCTTTTAGGGGCCTCTTGCGTACCTTAGAAATAACATCTAGTAATCTCACTATGAGGTGATTAGTCTCCCTCGCTCCCTCCCTCTGTCAGTATTTCATCCACTCAGAAATGTTTACTGAGTGTCTACTTAGTGCCATCAAATGATAAGACCCAGTCTCGAGTCTGTGAGGGCGTTGTGGTGGAATGGGGGAGGTGTAGATGACATTGCAGGAGAGACGTGAGTGAGGTACTGGGGGGGCTGGGGGGAGGAGCCATTAACCGGTTGAGGTTTGGGAAGCTTTATGAAAGGAGATGAATTTCAACTGAGGTTTGAAGGGTGAGTAAGTGATTGTCCAAATGGAGGAGGACGGGCAAGGGCGTTCAGACAGTAGAAACAGTGAGCAGGAGGAAGGGAGTGTGGTGGGTTTTGGGAAGCACGGTAAACTGATCACCGCTCGGGGATGTGGTGCGTAGTGAGACATGAGGTCAGAAAGAAAAGAGTTCTGAGTGGATCATGAGGAGCTTCGTGAGCTGTATCAGGAGTGTGAGCATTTTCCCGATTAAGGTCATTGGATGTTTTGTTGAGATAAAATTCACATACCATAACATTTGGTATTTTAACTATTTTAAAGTCTACCCTTCAGTGGTTCTTGGTATATTCCCAACGTTACGCAGTCATTGGCACTATCTGATTTCAGAACATTTCCTTTCCCCCTCCCCTGTTCTCTTAGCCTCACACAACCGCTAATCTACTTCCTATCCATGGATTTGCCCCTTAGGACATTTCATAGAAATGGAATTGTACAATACGTGGCCTCTAGTGTCTGTCGTCTTTCACTTAGCGTAACGTTTTCACGATTCAACTGGTAGCAGGTATCAGTACCTTGTTCCTTTTTGTGACTAAGTCATATTCCATTGTATGGACAGGCTGCATTTTGTTTACCCCTTCCTAAAATTGGGGCCATTATGGATAATATGGCTATTTGTGCACGTTTCTGTGTGAGCCTGTGTTCTCAGTTCCCGCAGGGAGATACCTAGGAGCAGAATTGCTGGGTCGTATGGTCACTCCATAATGAACTTTTTGAGGAATTTCCAAACTGTCGTCCGAGTCATTGGAGATTTTTAAGACAGAGCAAAACAGGGCATCACGGCCCCTAGCAGTGAAGCCTATCTGGCTCTTTTTTTTTTTTTTTTTTTTTCAACGTTTATTTATTTTTGGGACAGAGAGAGACAGAGCATGAACGGGGGAGGGGCAGAGAGAGAGGGAGACACAGAATCGGAAACAGGCTCCAGGCTCTGAGCTATCAGCCCAGAGCCCGACGCGGGGCTCGAACTCCCTGACCGCGAGATCGTGACCTGGCTGAAGTCGGACGCTTAACCGACTGCGCCACCCAGGCGCCCCTATCTGGCTCTTTTAAGTACTCCCGATGTGAATGCCACAAAGGAATCTGTACCCAAGAGCATTGAAGGTGGCAGAAAAAGTGGTGTTGGGGTGTTCTCTCTCCCTCTCTGATGTATTGTAGTGAAAGAGTTTTTCTTTTTTAAAAGAGAACCCTTGATTAAATTATAGGCTATTATTAGGGAGTTTATTGGACTTATAAACTGCACTTGGATTCCCTGTAATTTGTTATAATTAATGCAGGAGTTCAAGAGCAGAAAGCAAGGATCAGGTTGTGGCATGCTTTTCGCTTTTGCAACACCTTGCTATCATTGGCCTTTCTTCACTAGTAGCTAAGTAAGGCTTGTGTGTGTTTGTGTGCATTTAAACAAACATTATCCTTTTTAGGAAAGAATTGCAATCCTTTGACTCACTGAAACCTAAGGAGTCTCCGTAAGAAGTAAGGTGTCTCTGGCAGACTAGGGTATTGATCGACGAACGCTGAAAACTTCTGGAATTGAAGTTTTGCCGGGACCGTCTTGTCCGTGTGTGTTTGAGTACATGCACGTGTTTGTATTTTCACGCACGCGCACGTAGCGGCTTGTGGTGTGAAAAGGCTAGGAGACAAACTTTCCCTTTTAAGGTTAGCTTTGTTGAGTTATAGTTTTAGCCTCCCCCCCCCAACCTCCCCCGTTGGGTTATTTCAATTTTGCACAGTTGCAGAAGTTTTGCCTTTGTAGTCTGCCTGACAATGCAGAGTTTTAATTGACCGTCAACTCGAACGTTCATTAAGTATAAAAGCTTTGAGATAGTGCATTTGTCAGGCAGCAAACACATTATTATACTTGAACAATCATAAACTGAAATCTTCTCAGGGGTTTTGAGGATAGGGGGACGGAGGAGGCAGTCAGGTTTATCTGGTTGTGTGCCTGTGTACTTACTGTTTATCTGGTCCCGGCAGACGGAGAACAGGGTGAGCCACCCTGTCCATTATCCGGATTTATAGCTGGGAACACCCTTTGGAATGGATGGCATGTGCTCTTTCTCTCCTGTTGGTATCTCGGTCAATCTCAGGGTTAAAACGATGTTCACTTGCTGTTCTGTACCCCAGAATTCTAGGACAGCTTGTCCTCAGTCCCCTGTCCTTCGTAGTGGAGAAACTTGGACATTTATTTCTTGCTTGCCCAGTGTCAACCAGAAAGCAATGCTAGTGTTTTGGTACATACTGCTCTGCCCTGGGAGAGCTGGTTTCCAGTACATTCTGGCAAGATTCTTCTGATGTGGCTGACTGTGAAGGAAGTTTTCTAGTGAGGAAAGGGCAATTCAAGTCATTACACTTTCCCTCGTGATCACAATGACAACCCGTCTTTCTCTCGCTCGCCCCTCCGACCCCAGTAGTTGATGGAAAGCCTTCACAGACTGAGGAATGTAGGGATGGTATTGAAATGCCCTTCTCTAAGTTGTCACAGCCCTACTGACCATGCACAAGAGATAAGCTGGTTTGACTGACCTTGAACTGTAGGGAAGGGAGAGGCAGACAGGAGCTGTCTGATAATAACAGTGGTAATGCAGGTCGATAGTTACAGCTTACAGGATGCTTTCAGTAACCTATTTTTAACTATGAGAAAGCATTTTCTTTCTCTCTCGGATCTCCTCGGGCAGTGGGGGTAAAAAGAGTAATGCACGGGTGATAGGTGCCGATCATACAACTCATCAGGTGTTACTAAGTAAGGTGGTAACAGAATGAAGTCTAGATAGCCTTTTTCATGATCCATAATATAGAAGTACCTTGATTCAGCTGAATCACACCCAGTAAAGACTGCGGATGTCTTTACTGAGGATGAACTGCGGTCCGTTTTTTTTTTTTTTTAAACTCTGCATTTGGGGGGCGCCTGGGTGGCTCCGTCAGTTAAGCGTCTGACTCTTGATTTTGGCTCAGGTCATGATCTTGCTGCTGGTGAGTTCGAGCCCCGTGTCATGCTCTTTTGACAGCGTGGAGCCTGCTTGAGCTTCTCTCTCTCTCTCTCTCTCTCTCTCTCTCTCTCTCTCTCCCTCTCTCCCTCCCTCTGTCTCATGGAGCCTGCTTGAACTTCCCTCTCTCTCTCTCTCTCTCTCTCTCTGCCCCTCCCCAGCTCGCATGCGCACACGCACTCCCTCTTTTCTCTCAAAATAAATTAATAAACATTTTTTAAAAATCTGCATTTGGAAATACATACATCTAAGGGCTATTTGTACCCATTTCTGGGTAGAGCCTCTCCTTCTGGGAACCTACAATCAGAGACCCAGCTCTCTAGATTTCACTTTGTCCCCTTTCTGTCTTATAATGTTGTTCACAAGTGATTAAATGCATAGCTCCGTCTTCTTGCCCTCTGTCTACCTCCGGGGCAGGAAAGTGAAATTTCCCAGAGGCTGCTACTGGGAAGAAAACCCAACACAACAGATCCGAATAATCCATGGGTCCACTTACGACTATAATACATTTTTACAGAAAAGCTCCTCTTGCCAGTGTCTGTCTCACATGCTGTGGCACAATCTAATGGGGAGGAAGGTTGCTTGGTTATCGAAGCCTTTCCTTAGAGGCACTGGGATCACAAAAAGCACCAGGCAGTGGCATTTTTATTTTCGTTTTTACTTTTAGACTTCAGTGGAACTGATGACTTGGCCGCAGTGGCTGGGAATCAGATTCCACCCTCGCTTGCGGGAGGAGAGCTCTGAGCTCCGATCT
Organism: Lynx rufus; assembly: GCF_022079265.1. Classification (NCBI taxonomy): domain Eukaryota; kingdom Metazoa; phylum Chordata; class Mammalia; order Carnivora; family Felidae; genus Lynx; species Lynx rufus. Next base: position 34,545,285 of record NW_025814829.1, on the reverse strand, counting down.
GTCTGGCCCTGCCTTCAAGAGCAGTGTTACCGTGGACAAGTCATTTCTTCTTCCTCCACACGGTTTTCTTCTCTAAAAACAAAAGGGTAGGACTTGGGTCTTGGAAATCCTTCCCTTATCAAACAACGTGGGCTAAATCATGCTCTGACGATGTATGCCCCGTGGATCTCTGTGGGCTTCAGAAACAAAGGCTTTTTCCTGCCCACCTTACATGACCACTGTGTCCACTGCCTTCTTTCCCTGGGGCTCAGGGCAAAGGGAAACAGAAATGGCTCAGAAGGCTTCGGCTCAGGAGTGGCACCTGTCACTTCCACCCCCATCCCATTGATGCCAAAGCTGCAGCACAGGCGATGAGGGAGGTGAGTGGGTATGACCCTCTCAGCAGGGAGGCTTCATGGAGAGCAACCATTTGGAGCAATAGAAGTGGCCTCCCCCACTCCTGTCCCCACCATCCTGTGATTCGTGCTGACAATGTGAAGTCTTTGAGTAGAGGCATGACCCAGACCAGCTCTTAAGGCTTTTATACTTTCATAGCTGTTCTCTGTTGGAGGCACTTCTGCTGAACTGGGTTTGGAATGAACATTTCTCTTGTGGGAGGGGTGGGAGAAATATTTTCAAAGCAACACGTACTCGGCCTCTGCGTTCCTCTCGCCTTATTTGTGGTTCTGCGGTAGTACAGTCCATACTTTTCAGAACACCACATGGAATTTCTCCATCAGAGAAGCAGCGACAGACCAGCAAATAGAGCAGAGTTGCATAAGGACTTAAATTCCCCTTACATGAATTAAAAAGAGAGATTGAAGATCGTAGCGGCACATCTATAAATGTTGAGGATGATATTATGGGGTGTAATTTTCAAAGAGTTCTTTGATACGACGGTCAGAAGAACTGAATGCTCTATTGATGGGACCCAGTATGGTATTTAAAAAAAAAAAAAATTTCTTTTCAGAAGCTTGGGGGGGAAGGAACTTGGAAAAGTCACTTGTTTTCTTGAGATTGGATGGAACTATTCCAGACAGATGAGACATCTAAAGACTGGTTCATATTATTTGTCAGTTTTGAGTTGTAATATTTAATAGCACTGACTATCAGGAAGCTTTTCTGTTTCACGTAGAGAAATCGGAATTTTAATCTTTGTGGATTCAAAACAAAACAAAACAAAAAACTTTGAAAATAGAAATGTTACCTTTATTCAACAAGCAGAGTTTTTTTTTAATTTGTTTTGTTTTTTTTAATTTTTAATTTTTTTTATTTTTTTTTTTATTCTTTTCAACAAGCATAGTTTTGTTCACCACTTCTTAGAGGGAGAGCGGAATCCTAACCTAAAACCACTCATTGGACCCCAGCAGTCAGGTGGGCTATTTCCAGGTCTTTGAATATGAAAAATATTAAAAAGTTTTCCTTGTGAGCTCGGGGTTTCAAAGAGGATCCCTTTGGAAAGTTGGCAAATACTTTCCTGGCATGAGGATTGGTGTATTTTTTTTTCCCCTCCACCCAAAGCTATGACAGGGTGGAGTATACTTCCGTGAAATTGCATGTTTCCAAAATAGAATTCACTGTTACATTTTACTGCCGTTAGAATTGAATCTCTAATCAAAAATAAGCAAAAACCAAACATTCTAGAAATAGAATTTCAGCTCGTATTCTCTAATTTAGTCTTCATACAGGATGGAATTATCATACTTTACAAAAGTGCCTTTTGAGCAAAAATGTACCAACCAAACAGTTTCCAAAGTGGTTCACATTTCATTCTCGTTTCTGCAGTCTCACATCGTCACATCCGCAGTCTCGTGTGGTAGTAACAGCGTATCATTAACTCTGTTCAGATTCTCGCATAGTCTGGATGGCTTCCAGGAAAGAGCTCTGCCTCTTCAGCCTCTCGTTCTTCAGCCTGCGTCCAACCTGAATGACCAGGAACAATGCTGCTGGTCCTTGCTAGTGAATTGGAGCACACTGTTGCCTGGAATGGAATGGATCTGTACTAGAACTTCCTCACATGTTATAGAAGTGATAACTGTAGGTGAAAGTTGGAATCGGCAGGATGAGAAAAACTACGATTATTTCGCTGACTTCTGCAAGTTACATTCCTAAAGGGCCCTGCATGATCAAAGGCTCTAGCTATGGCAGATAATGCTAGGGTAACACCTTTTAAAAAGCTTCACTCTTTGGTTCTTAAAAGCTGAGCCCTTAGTAGTGCACTGGAGAGAGAACCATGGCGTCAGTGGTCCAAGAGAAGAAGCGCGCCCCTGTTGACAGTCATCAACCTCTCCAGGATATCCCTCGGCTCCTAACCAACTTCTGTGCACAGGAAGTGCTTAATAAGTGTGAATATACACATTTCTCCTGGGCTTGTAGAGCAGAAAATGAGTCAGAACCACTCAAGATGGCAGGGAGTGGGTGCTAATAGAAGAGATTCAGCGTTGTAGGATTAGGAGAAGGGGGTGAACTTTACCACTTTTCCTGCCTTGAAATTGTATGTTCTGGTTTGGTGTTGGTTGGTTGGTTGGTTGGTTGGCCTTTCTTTTCCTTTTCCTTTTTCTTTTTTCTTTTCTTTCTTTCTTTCTTTCTTTCTTTCTTTCTTTCTTTCTTTCTTCCTTTCTTTCTTTCCTTCTTTCTCTTTCTTTCTTTCTTTCTTTCTTCTTTCTTTCTCTTTCTTTCTCTTTCTTTCTTCCTTTCTTTCTTTCTTCTTTCTTTCTTTCTCTTTCTTTCTTTCCTTTCTTTCTTTCTTTCTTTCTTTTCTTTCTTTTTTCTTTCTTTCTCTTTCTTTCTTTCTTTCTCTTTCTTTCTTTCTTTCTTTTTTCTTTTTTCTTTCTCTTTCTTTTTCTTTCTTTCTTTCTTTTTTCTTTTTTCTTTCTTTTTCTTTTTCTTTCTTTCTTTTTTTCTTTCTTTCTCTTTCTTTTTCTTTCTTTCTTTCTTCTTTCTTTCTTTCTCTTTCTTTTTCTTTCTTTCTTTCTTTTTTCTTTCTTTCTCTTTCTTTCTTTCTTTCTCTTTCTTTTTCTTTCTTTCTTTCTCTTTCTTTCTCTTTCTTTCTTTCTTTCTTTCTTATCCCATCCCCATTGTACTTTTCTGCAGTAAACTTAAGATTCCTTCCTATCCCGAAATTCTGGGTTTTGTGTTGCTGTTGTTGTTTGGTTGTTTTGTTTACTTGGTTCCGATGTCCTTTAACTTTTCTGAAGAAAGCCGCAGCAGGATCCTCTGACAGTAAGATGAAGTAACACTTCCTCATAGTTCTTTTCTTCTGATTCCCCCACTTTTGAAAGTGTGATCTTCAGAGTCTAAATGGCTCCTCTTCAAAGGTCTATCTCCTTTCACAATGAACTCTTGACACCTAAAAGATCCTTTGATGACTTAGGACCCTCTTGCTTTCCTAGGTTTCCACAAGGAGGTGTTCAGTTATCTAAGAACTGGCCCGGTTATAAGCCTGAAAGATCTTCCATGAAAGACTCATGGGCAATTCTTAGTCTCTCTCTCTCTCTCTCTTTTTTTTTTTTTTTTTTTGCCTTCGAGTCTATTTTTGGTGTTGTACATTATATAGGTCTAGACAAATATAACAATATATATCATTATAAGGATATGTATCAGTATAAGGATATATATTATTATAATATCATCTGTTCACTAAAAATTTCACTAAAAATATTTCCTAAAAATCCTCTGAGCTCTTTCTGTTCATTTTTCCCCTCACCCAACAACCCTTGGCAACTGCTGATCTTTTTATTGTGTCCATAGTTTTGCTTCAGAATGTCATATAGTTGGCATCATAGAGTATGTAGTTTTCTTTGATTGCCTTCTTTCACTTAGTAACGTGCATTTGAGTTTCCACCATGTCTATTTGTGACTTGGTCACTCATTTTTTTTTATTTTACTATCTTTATTTTTATTTTTTTACCATTTCATTTATTTTTTTAATTTACATCCAAGTTAGTTAGCAGATACAGTTCTTAGTCTCTGGAAGTGAAAGTTACCTCATACAAATGAGTGGAACTTTTACTGTTTCCTTGAGGCACAAGGCAGGTGCCAGAGGAAAACCAAGAGTCAGGGTAGGGCACAAGGAAGGAACATGGCAGACGATACTAAGGAAGAGCCTTGAGGGAAGGGAACACAAACAGGGAATGTGCTGGGTTACATGGAATGGGAAGTAAGCTTCCACGGCCCATGTTTTCCCTCCTGGTTCAAGTTCTACTGAGCTTCCCCCAGGAGATGAACTAATAGTGTGCATCAGATTACATTTTTAGACACAAATCTGCTCTTCAAGTGAGGCTGTAGAACCTGAGCTTTGCCCATCATTGGCAGAGTGCATGTGCCTTGAGGCAAAGGCACTAACGTAAACCATTTCTGTTGGAGCTCTTGGTTTGCCGAATAAAACCATGGAAGCTCAGATCCTCAACATGTACCATGTGCAGAACTTGCTACCTTTTCCCCCTTGGGATGGGAGAGAAGTGGGCAGAGAGCAGGCCCTTATGTTATGCGAGCGCGTGGGACCACATTTCTGTAGTGTTAACTCACCTCGGGTGAAACGTTTGGAGAGGTGGAGCTTGAATACACTTGAGCCTGGGGACAGAACTTGAGTGAACAGGTGAAAGAAGAAAACCAGAAGATAACATGTGGCATATTTTAACTGTAGCGATCCAGATTTCTTTAGTCTGTGATGTTTCGATTTACTCTTGGTGTTTCTTTAACTTCATACACAATTATTGCTTCAGAATGTTTTCATTTACTCTGATTCTCTGCTGTGAATAATGAAGAGACAGGCTGTGACTTCCCCTTTTCTTTCCATCAAACACGATTGTCCAAAACTCTGCCCCTTCCTCCATCCCCAGGCAGTGCCTTCACTTTCACAGGGTTTTAAGAAATATCCTACCTAGTATTTCCTCCTTACTGATTGCGCACTGTCAGAAACTGCTACTTCATTACCAAAGGCTTTTAACCACATGTTCTTATATGTAACCTGTATTCCTATTTGTTGGGATTTAGAATCCATGATGCTTCTCACCAGCTAAGGATATATATAGTAACCAGGTGAGACAGAGCCCTGCCCACTGACCTCAGGGCACGGAGTGGGCACAGAGATTTTCTACACATACCAGGGACTTGTCTCTGAGAATCAGCACAGGCACTTATTATATACATTTCTCTTTAAAAAAATTTTTTTAATGTTTATTTATTTTTGAGAGGGGGAGAGACAGAGCACCAGCGGGGGAGGGGCAGAGAGAGGGGGAGACAGAATCCAATCCAAAGCAGGCTCCAGGCTCCAAGCTGTCAGCACAGAGCCCGACGCGGGGCTCGAACTCATGAACCGTGAGATCATGACCTGAGCCGAAGTCGGACATTTAACCAACTGAGCCACCCAGGTGCCCCACTATACATTTCTTGATGTGGATGGGAAGTAAAGCTCTTGATTCAGTAGTGGAGCCTGTAAAATGATTATGAATATTTTAGGTGAAAGTTAGGCTGGGTGTAGGAAGAACAGGGTGTTTTTCTATTACATGCTAAGTTTTACAAAAGAGAAGTCTTAAATAACTCAGCGTTGGTCCTTCTGATTTGAGTATAGGTTTTCCCCACCAGAGCCTGACATGGTTGTCTCTACCCTGACCAGCAGACCCAAGAGGAGAGAAGAAATAGAGACTCTATTAGAGGAGACAGGGAGCCTGAGTCCTTCCCTCAAATAGGCATTGGATTGATATGTAATGATATCCATGATAACAAGGTAGAGATAGCAATAATTAGCTCTCAGTGTTTGTTGCCTCTCTCTAAAAGAGTTGAGCTTTGGATCACTCTTGAACTCCCTGCATTGACATGTCCAAGTTTAGAAAAAGTAGAAAGTCATGGTTACCAAGAGCAGAAAGGTTGTTAGCATTTGCCAAGAATTGGTGCTAGGAAAAGTCTGTTATAGAGGTGACTGTTTTAAGAGTATGGTCAAGGGAAGTGGAGTCCTAGGAAGAAAGGTTTGGGGTGAGGAGATATCTAAATGTGTAGGTAATTCTAAGAATACAGTTTTATTGGCAAGGAAACAATACACTGTATTTATTGGTTTCTGAGAGCAGTGGTCTACTTTGAGGTTTGATGTTGTACATGGGCACATTCTGTTCACCTGCGCTCTGCTGGCTTGAGAATGTACTTTGGGTTGGATTTTTGTGAGCCACAGACCTGTAGGGTTAGCCTCGCTCTCAGAAGCTCTAGCCTATCCGTTAGCAGAATGCCAAATAATTTGGCCTCTTTGTGTTCTGCTCTACCGAACTTTTGAGTTAAAAAAAAAAGAAAAAATGCCATGTTTCTAGAACTTTTTTTGGGAATGCCCCACTGTTGAATGTAGGCTGGGCAGCTGTGTTGCTGTGGGCAGCCAGGTGTGGAAGAACATTTTTATTCCTGATGTCTGTGACGCGGAATGGGTCCTTATCAGTATTTCATCCTGCGGACCTACACTGAAGTGATTTGATGAGAATGTTCTCAAACTGAGAATGCATGGGACGTGGCACCTGCCACATCAAAGAAAGATAAACACGGGAAGAGGGCACTTTCCATCTTTAATACAGCTGACCTTTAGCAGCATCACCTGTGCGTCCCGCTGTGCACACAGAGTTCGATACAGCAAGACATCGATGTTGTGGGAACATATTCCAAGTATGCGTTTTTAAGGTTATTTGTTCCTCTGTTCCCATAAACAGGTATCAGTATTACCTGCAAGTCAAAAAGGACGTGCTTGAAGGGCGATTGCGGTGTGCGTTGGAGCAGGTGATCCGACTGGCCGGCTTGGCCGTGCAAGGTAAGGAGCGTGGCGGCCGGCCCGCGAGATCGCATTTTCTGTTTGCCGTGTTGCTGGCCTCTCTGAGAAAAAAAGTGCATTTACTGAAACGATCCCTCGGTAACTCTCACTTTTCATTTCAAGAGACGTTAAAAACGCGGACATAGTGATTTCTGGTGGCAGGCTGGTGGACGTCGCAAGGCTGCTTGCAAATTGCTCACGCTTGTATAATTGTAGTTTTATTTGAAGAAATAGCAGCTTCCATCCTGACTTTAATTAGAGCTACATGCAGGGTTTGTGGAACATTTTCTCAGAATGATTCCACTGCCCAGTGTGGTCATATTTTGTACCTTCATGTTGTGACTCTTTGACTTTCACATCAGTTTCAAGTGTGATAGCTTTAAATATTGCAGTCTAATCTATACTCACACACTTAAAGAGAGGAACATATGTATATGTATGTGTAATGACATCGATAGATAGATAGATAGATATTGCGAAGCAACAAACACATAGTGAAGTACCTTCATCTTTCAATCTATCCTACTTCCAGTTATGGGAGCGATTGTTTTTACCATTTCTAAGTTGTTACATATATTTTTACATATGTTTATGTAAAATATGTCACATGACTTTTACATATATTTATACATTACTCTTAACTGAGTGGTGCCTTAATTGCCTTTAGTCATATTGGAAACAAGAAGATAAAATATAATTTTTTAAAAGAAACAGGTTTCCCTTTCAGAGACTGTTTTCTTTAAAATCACTTCGTGTCCAGACGGAATGCCAGCCGCCAAGCCCTTGCTGTGAGGACTGTTGTTGTAGAAGCTGTGAACTGAACTTCCCATCCCAAATTCTGAACTGAAGTTGAACCTTTTGGGTTCTAGAATGTCTAAAGAGGCAGACGTCCTTTGATCTCTTTCATCCCGGAGTATTAGCAGTTTAGCAATTTTTGTTGGACGTACGACTCCAGTAGTTAGCTATCGTTACCTTGTGGATGAAAATACACAAAATATGTTGTATCCCATCTCTCCGCTTAAATTCTGGAAAGGAAAGGAACGGTGCCCAGAACAATACGAAAGAACAGTTAGTGGTCATGAAAGAAAGATCATCAAAATGAAGGAGAAGACCCCCTTTAGTAGGAAGAAGAGAGAGAAGATCCACTGTGTCCCTCCTCTGCAAATTGGATCTTTCTCTTTTTAAAAAGTTTTCTCCTTTCTTCACTTTATTACTCATTTTGGCCTCTTACTCTTCAATCCCTGGCTTTATCACAGGCCTCCTGGATCCTGGAAGATCCTGGTGTGATAGCTTTCAGGCTAAAGGAAGTTGGTGAACTAACTCTCTGTTCGCTGGGGTCATTCCCCTAGCTCTCATATTTGTAAAATAATTTTCCCAAGAGCCCTTGTTGGGCCCTTAGGAAGACACATCCACTTAGTTATACGTCGTGATGAAATACAGTAACTGATGAGTAAATTTGAAGACAGGCCGAGCATGTGATTGTTGCCGTCCTGAATGCTTCACCTAATTGCTCATTAGTTAAATGCTGAGTTTCTTAGGTGCGTCTCTGTCTTCTCAGCAATGTGTGGACGCTGGCCTTGTGTGTGGACTCTTGCATTCTGCATCTCTTGTACCCCAAAGATACCTGCACCCATTTCTGCCTGATGCCAGATCTTTTGCATGAAATTAAGTCTGTATGCAGTTTGATCTTTTTTGAGAGCAGGTAGGATTAGATGCAAGGCATGTATAGATTGATAATATAGACACAGTTTCTTTTTGCATGTGCTCAGACATCCTGTGGTGAGATGAAAACAGGACAAAACAGAATTTTTGGCATCTTGCAACATGTCAGCTTGTTTAGGAGGTGTAAAAATGTGCAGGGTTGCTTGCCAACGGTGATTTACGGTGGGAATTTCCAGCTGCAAATATATGAAAAGTTGCAGATGGGTTTCAGTTCTCCCAATTAACCTTGAGTTAAAAAGCCCCCTTGGCAGATATTCTTAAGATAATGTGTTGGTGCATATTTAACAAAAACATAAGTATAGGTTTGTTTCAAATTTTTAAAATAGCTCAGGGATCGCTTTCAAATTTCCCCATTTTTTTCCCCTAGAAAATTGTGTAATAGGGCTCACATGCTGATATTTACAGTATTGCTAAGTAAAAGTGGTAACAATATCAAACATGTCACATCACCGTTTTTTTTATCGAATAGTGAAGAAATAGGACAAAGTGGGAATAATAAATGTGGCGATAATTTTACCCTTGCTTTATTCCATCTTTAATTTCATGTAATAAATACTACCCTTCCCCCCGCTTTTCTTCTCAGCTGATTTTGGAGACTACAATCAGTTTGATTCTCAAGATTTCCTCAGAGAATATGTGCTGTTTCCTATGGTAAGTGTGATTTCCTTTTTCTTAATTAATTTTCTACCTTCTCTGGGTGTTTAATTGTTTCCTTTGAAAATCTCAGAGGATTTTACATACGTATATTCCCCCAGGGAGGAAAGTCCATGCATTTATAAAGTGGGGACGCATTTTATAAACAAACACTGAAAAAGGTACTTCTTCCCGCCTCCTCAAGGCACCTCTCTGTCCCCTGACACCCCTCTCCCCAGTCCCCGTGTCCACCTCTCCAGGGCCATGCCATTCTTCCTAACTTTCTGAACATATCAAGTTTGTTCCCATCCCAGAACCTTCGTCCTTGGGTTTCCTGTGCCTTCAGTACTGTGCTCCAGATCTTTCTGTGACTTGACATTGAAATCTTGAGTCAGATATCACCTCCTCAAAGACGACTCCCTTTTCCTTGACCACCTGTATGATACACTCCAGCCATCAACCACTTCCTGCTAAATCACCTTCTATGTGCATTCTTCAGGGCCCTTTCAGTATCTAAACGTGTTCAGTGTTGACGGATTGTCAGCCGGGACGTCAGCTCTGTGGTCCGTAGGCAGATACCCTTTCTGTCTTGTTACTGTTAACTGGTGTATATTCTGCACTCGTGAAATTTCATTGAATGAGTCAATGGAGTCAAATGCCCAGTCTTGAGTTAAATTAGGAACGAGGCTAGGTTTTAATCCCGGGAGAATGTATGTTTGCTGTTTGGAAGCTTTGGGGTAAATGAGAAGAGTTTTAATGGGAGGAATTAAAATGTTTGAAAAGCTATACCTGCTGCAGTATCCTGGCTCTGATTTTAGAAACTCTGATCATTCATCACTTACTTTTTTATCAACTGTTTTGCCCAAAGCACTGGCCTGGGTAACTAACTACTAGGAAATAAAGTTATATAAGAAACGGTGCTTGTTCTCAGGGAAGCGGCCGAATAGTTGAGTAAATAGGAAGTTTGCAAAATCAGAATGCAAAGCCAAGAGTAATAAAGTGCAGTCAGGATTTTATGTGGGGAGAGGTTACCTCTGCTGGGGGGTTAGGAAAGGCCTAAAGACTAATGGTGGGCGAGTTGTGTCTCAGAGGGTGGGCAGGATTGCAGCAGGCAGACAGGTAGGGAACAAGGAATGATCTAGACAGGGAGGGAAAGAGCAGGGGCAGGGTGGCATGAGTGATCGTGTAAGAGTCTGTGGTGAATCTGACTGTCGCTCAGGAGTGGCAGAGGGGAGTGGCAGCAGATGAGATGAAACATCTCACGGCTAAGAACCCGTGGACTCTGGGGATTTATAGACCCCACACTTTGAGAACCGCTGGATTAGAGCAGTAAGACCGTTTGTGAAAGGAGGTCAGATGAGAATCATGGTGTTCTGGGCGGGAGGTGATTTAGGTATTATGAGTGACAAGAAGAACACGAAAGCAAAGCAAGAGATATTTTGGAAATCAAACGAGCAGAACTTGGCATCCAGTTGGCTATGGCACATGGGAGAAAGTAGTGTGTCTGGTGACAAGGGTTCAAGTTTTGAAAGACTAGCATATGTAAGGCTGTAGTCATTATCCCTGTCAGGGCTTGAGATGAGCTTAGGTTGCCGCATACTTAACCTTTATTCTTATAGGTTAGGGAAATACTGCGAGATCTCTATGGTTTCATGAATAACTCTGTCCTTATTCTTCTTCCCGCCAAGAAAACATCTGTATCGTCTGATAGATCTGTTGTTTTTCATGCCTTGTTAACTCTACCCATCAAATCGACCTGCATTCAAAGAGATTAGCATATTACTTGGCGCAGAAGCTCTTCATAGGATTTGGTGTCAACATGCTTGAACCAACATCTCTAACATCTCAGAGGCTCCCTAGTGCTCTCGGGGAGACGAAAGTGAAGCTCACACCTTAGAATTTTAGAGAGCGTGCTTTTTTGTGCTAATGGAGACAATCAAATGGGTTGAGAATTTTCCACAATTTTTTTTTTTCACCTTTGTCTCCTGAAAAGGTCTTACTCACCTAGCCTTTGGTCAGAGACCAGGCTTCGGTGCTATTTAGAATTTTTTATGGTGATTGCCAGCATGATACTTACGAGTTTGTAGATGTTAGAATGCTTTGGCAGGTCCCAGTGCTGTCTGTGAAGGCTGGAAGGAGTTGTGTATCACACCTTTTCCAGAATATGACGGTCTCCACTGGGCTCTGAGCAAATCAGATACCTGAACAGCATAGACCTCGTTAAATCTCACAGTGAACGGATGAATATGGATATGTTATTCTTGGATCCAAACTTCCCCTCCTTGGGATAGTAGCTACATACATTGTGACATGTGGCTGGTGATATACATCCAAATTGAAGTTACTTAAAGTTAAATAAAATTAAAAATTCAGTTCCTCAGTTGCATTAGCTACATTTAAAAAACACTCAGTAGGGGTTCCTGGGTGGCTCAGTTGGTTAAGCGACCGACTCTTGAGTTTGGCTCAGGTCAAGCTCTCATGGTTTGTGAATTTGAGCCTCACATCGGGCTCTGCGCTGGCAGTGTGGAGCCTGCTTGGGGTTTCTCTCTCTCTCTCTCTCTCTCTCTCTCTGTCTCCCTCTCTCTCTTTGCCCCTCCCTCCCTATCTCTCTCTCTCTGTCAAAATATATACACTTTAAAAAAAATAAAAACATTCAGTAGCCACATGTGGCTAACCCTACTGTACTAGAAAGCTTGGATATAGAACATTTCCATCATTGCAGAAAGTCTTGTTGGACAGCACTGAAGACACTGTGACAGAAGCTGATGTCAGTGTGTATATCTGAATTGTGGATGTTCCTGGGCTTCTGCCCTGTCATTCTGCCCCATGTCGTACCCTGGATACATTGTGGCCTGTGGTCAGGTGGCTCACACTATAGGAGCCAAGCATTCTGTGCCCGTGTCCTGGCTGCCATTTACCGGCTATGTGAACTTGGGCCATTATTTAATTTAGTTTATTTTAAAATTTGATTATTTGTCTCACCAAAGCCTCCATTTTCTCATCTAAAAATGAGGATAGCATGCCTACTCCAGCTGGGATAACTGAAGGAGAGAATGCACGTGAAGTACGTTACTTGGCACATGGTGAATTCTCAGGAAGTAGTTGTCCTTGTCATTGCCATCGTCATCGTCTTATGATTAGCATGACCCTCTTGTCTCTGGCATGCAAGCACAAGGAGGCTGAAGACTGTGCTTTTCGGGCAGCAACACTCCACGAATTTTGAAATGTAAGCAGAGGACAGGCAGAAGGTGCAAACGATCATTAACCTGCTCTGCGTGATTAGAAACTCCGGTTTGACGACATGAAACTTTGTTGCCTGCTGAGTTGCCTGTTGAGTTTAGTTCAATAAGCATTTATTGATCACTTACTGCATATGGAGAGCTTATAAGTGGGCATCATGTAAGAGCCCCGTGATAGGCCCGTAAGTGATGTGGAGAAGAGCTGGTGCCGTTAGGGGCCTGTCTGTGAAGAAGAAGAGGGAGGGTGAAGGAGGAAGGGTCAGATGAGCATCCGGATAACTGTGTAAGAGAGACAGTAGGCCAGCCGTGGGGAGGGCTGTATGAGCCACACTCAGAGTGGAAGAGGAAAGGCTTACTACATCCGGCATGGGGGAATATGGAAGCCCGGTCAAGGGAACGGTAGTTGAGACGAAACCTGAAGGACAGGGTGACATTTCACTCAGTGTGATGGGCCCCTGGTGTTTCTTCCAGGAAGGCTCAGCATGAGTGTGTCAGGAGACATACAAGCATTCTGTTAGGAAGAAGGGTTTGCCTGAGGCCTTGAACCTTTGAGAGAGGAGGCCTGGAAGGGAAGGCCGGGTCATGCCGAAGAATGGTCTGAATGCCAGGCCCAGGTGTTGACCTAATTGAGCAGGCAGTGGGGAGCCATGGAAGGTTGTAAACCTTCTGCGAGGTTCCACTGGAGAATTCAAAGAGAAGACTACATTCCTTTGGTGGGGGAGGGAAGATGGGATGAATGGCCTTGTTTGATCTTACAAAAGCAACCGAATTCGTCAAATGGCATTTCTGAGGCAGAGCGAAGAACAAAGCGAAGTACACAGGGCACTCCACAGGTGTGCCGCTGTGTACAGGCATGCACTCTGCCATTTTTCATTCATGCAGGGCCGCTCGCGCCTTCCCTGTGGCAGGGCGCATACCTCAGGGAGGCCCCACACGCAGATGGAGGCGCTTGAATGGAGTGGGATAGCAGAGGCGCACCTTTGGGCTTTTCTCCTTTCAAAGTAGGAAGCTGAGGTTTCATGGGGCACTTTCTGATCTTCGCTTACCTTTCTTTATTTTCTCCTACGGCCACATGCCTTTCATTAGCTTTTCACAATTAGTACCGCGTTAGGACTACCACTCAATACCCGGATGCACGCCCATCGCTCCCGTGTGCAAGCCACGCGGCATCTTTGCTGTTCCCCGGCGAAAAACGATGCTTATTCCCTGTCGTGGACTTGAGTCATTTCAGTGGATGGCTAGACAGGAAAACAGCAAATTAATCAGTTAATGCACAGAAAATAAGAGCTGCCTCCACCTTCTCCGAGGTTTCTCGTGACCATCTGCAGGGCTATACAATTTCCAGCACCTCATTTAACCCTCATTTTCCGGATTTAAAAGATACTGATTTTTCATGTTTCCCTGATTTGAGATGGGATGTTTCTTGCAGTTTTGAGGTGTACCTTTTTTGGGGGTGGGATTTCATCCACGGAAAATTGTTAAATTGGAGGCCATCTTGGTATAGATGGTATTGTCGAATCCAGGGAATCGGCATTTGGGATGTTTTCTGCCAAACTTCAGCCCCCAGCCCTCCACCCTCAGTGTCTACGATGAGCCTCAGAGGGCCTCACCAGGACACGTAGCTCAGAGGCCCTTCTGACACCCCTTCTGGAGCTCAGAGGGAAGTGGCGCGTATATCTCTGCCCTCGTCGGTGCTTATCGACCTGGGGCAGATGGTGTGGAACCGGCCCCTAGGAAGGTCTGAGGCAGCTGGCCCTCGGCTTGAGCCTCCCCAGGCTACCACAAGGAATTCGGGGAGCTCTGGAATCACCACGGCTGTCAGAGTCTCAGGAACTGGTTGCTCTGGTCTCCCTGTCTTGGAATTACTCCTTCAGACCGTCCATCCCAGACAGTTCTGTGCTGGTAAACGTGTAACAATCCCTGATACATTCCCACTGTCAGCGGAGGGGTGTTGGGAAGAGGTATGTGCGATCGGCTCTAATGCCACGGGAGCCACAGGCCCCAGGGCCCTGGGATTTAGGTGCTGGAGACACCAGCGGGTTCCCACACACCGTTAGCTTATAGAACTCCCTACTTGTAGCCATCATGGCCTCTGCTCCCAAGGGTCTGTCAAGTAACATCTGAATGAGCCCTCTCTGCCTTCTGTAGCTCTGAATTAGTGCCCGGATATTGTGGTGGTGGACAAAAAGGCCAGGCACAGCCCCTTGCTAGGCTCAGCTTTTGAAAGGATAATGGGCTGGAAATTCATACCCCGATTGTTAAAAATACGTAAGTACTGACAAAGCAGTTTCAATAAAAGTGAGTCTGGGAGGCAGACAAAGAAGAAGAAGGTAAATGAAAAAAGAGCTATTCCTATACCCTCCAGAATTTAGGTGGCTCCCCAAACTATGCCTTGAAAGAGGCATGTTAGTTATAAGTGGAGAACCTAAGTTATAGTGGAGAGCCATGTTCTAAAAGTAACAATGGACCGTCAGCCCGAAAATGGACAACTTTCGATTTGAAGGAGTAAAGGGGAGGTGGATGAAGTGAGGCTAATCAGGAAAACCTTCTGGAGAACAGAGCTCCTAAGGTTTGTTCCTAACAAACAGCAAATGACCTCAACTGCTTCTGTTTTGATAGGATTTGGCCCTGGAGGAGGCCGTTCTGGAGGAGCTGACCCAGAAGGTAGCCCAAGAACACAAAGCCCACAGGTAGGGCCCGCCAAGGCGCTTGGCTCCCACCCCCGGCCCCCGGCTGTGCTCTATCCTGCACATGGCTCAGCCCTGTTCCCAGAGGCGCAAATAGATTAAAAAACTGTGTGCTTGCCCTGCCTCCCCTTTTTCCTGTTCTTTTTTTTTTTTTCTTTCTCTCCCTTTCTTTTTTCCTTTTCTTCTTTCCACACCAGCAAGCCCACATAGATGCGAAGCTGTTAGCCAGGAGAACTCTTCTCTCTGACCTTCCGAAAACTCTGTTGCCAGAGCTGGGGAGACTGGGGCTGCTTGAGTTAAGAGTGAAGACCTAAAAGATCTGCTTTGGATGGGAAAGTCAAGGTCAAGAGGGAGAGGAGGCCCTGAAAACTTGTTATCAGGGCTACGTGGAGCTCTCTGGGACCAGTGGAAAACGAGCAGCCTTCCTTCCGACCTCAGAGGACCTGTGCAGTGGTCCTAAGCTCTCTCTCGTTTTGGCCACTTGGCTCCCAAAATAGCATCCTCATAAACTTTTTCCTTGTTTCTTAACAGTGGAGATTTTTTTTCCTAGGTGGGAGAAAATAACTTTTTTTTTTTAAAGCAAGCAGCATTATTCACAGGGATGTCTGGAATAATTAGTGTTTATAGGGCTGTGGCTCTTAATTAAATACTTTACCTTCCTCTGATTCTTCCCCGTTGAGTAAAGGCTGGTAGGGAATATGTTAATGAATTACTTAGTAATGTACCGCGTCCTCACAGTTGGGTGATGATTGCTCTTCCCAGAACTGGAGCTAAACCACAGCTCTGGAATTTGCCATCAGGAGGGTCGGATCTTCCACTGCCTTTGTTGCTCTTAACCATTTCCTTCTTTGACGCTGTTTCGGTTTTAGTGGAATCCTGCCCTCAGAAGCCGAGCTCATGTACATCAACGAGGTGGAACGTTTGGATGGATTTGGACAGGAGATCTTCCCTGTGAAGGTAACATACCCTGGCCTGTCCTCACTTCAGCTTTCTCAGAATGGCTCAGGTGGTTGGAAAACTAGTGATAGGCAACAGACCAGAGCGACCTGGCTTCCTTATTGCTACGCGGCATTAGATGGCGAGTCCTGCTTACTTTAGGTAAAGCAAACGCTTCTTCTTAACTAAGAGACTTTGAAGTTTTCCATGGTCTTGGGCAGAATAGCTTGTTCGTAAGACAACCGTCTGAGTGAGTACCAGACAAACAGCAGCCCATCCACCAGCCCTGGGAAGGTATGCGGTCACATCCAGTTCTGCGACAGGAAAGCAGCTATTAATATGAAGACCCTACCCAGTAGTTTTCTTTATTCGCTTCTTCTCTCCTCTCTTTGAGCTGATACAGGGATCATCGCTTGTGAGGCAGAGTGAAACCTTTCCTGTATGCAAGCACACTTTCTTTCTCGAGTTCTATAGAGCCTCCATTGTGGGTTTCCAGCCCCTTAGGTGTTTTCTGGAAACCGTGCCTGGGAAACTGTTACAGCACATCACATCCTTTGCAACAGATCCACCTCCTGAAGTGGGTGTGGTTGGGGAGGGGGGTCACGGTGCATGGTCATTTATAGAGTTGGGCCCGTACTCCAAACTCATTTTCTTCTCTCTACTGACCCACTCTGCGAAAGACGGAGTTTTGTCAGAAACCTAAAGCAACTGGCACATTTCTGCAATTTGGGAGATGGTGCAATTTTAGCACAAACATTTCATTCTAAACTGGCTCCGCTGGCTGTTTTATAAGTGTTCTGTTCCTCCTCTGCTGCACGCTTGCAATTTGCCTTAATGAGAACTGCCCATGTGCATCAAGTAGAACGAGCAGGGTGGCCGCAGCTTGTGGAAAGGGCTAAATGGCTCTTTTTTAGATTTGTTTAATTTTCTTTTGCTTCTCTAATGGCCACCCTTCGTAGGGTTGTAATCCATTTTCCTTGCAATAATGCCTTATGAAGCCATCTGCATCCCACTTACATTTCAGCAGCCCATATATAGTCATGATATTCTGGGCCATTGAAAAACCAGGGTAAACTTCTCTCCACTTCCAGAAAACTGACTTCTCAGTCCCAGGAAGTCGGGGGTTTCGTTGTGCTCATTTACTCGTGTTGTTTTTGGTCATTCTGGGCTGTGGGAAACAAGAGCAGTGGAGATAGTGTTGAAATCCACTGTGCCCGTTCCCCGATGCACTTTCTGGTATGTTCTTTTGTGGGAAGAGCACAAGGCAGGTACTGTCTACCTTGGTCCGAGTGGGCAGACAGGCACTGCTGACTCACTGCCTGTGCGTGTGACTTAGCTGGGTGTCTTCTGTTTCCCCACGTGTCTGTTCATGACTAAGGTGGCCACCTACCGACCACCTGACATCCCCGGAGACAAGGATGACGGGAGGGGCAGCAGGACCGGTGGGACGGTGCCGTGATCAGCTCTGAGATAGGTGAAAAGGCAGGCAGGAGAGTGTGCAGGGGCAGACCGAGTAGTGATGGAGCCCCAAGTAACATACACGGGCTTGCTATGGACACGTTTTAGGGAAGAACATTTCCACGTAGCGTGGGCTTTTCCACGAGCGATTCTTCAAAGTTTCTCAAGGCCGGAGGAGTACCAGTCCACTTCCTGACAGGTCCGCCCCTCCCGCCTCCACACACACAG
Source organism: Lynx rufus (assembly GCF_022079265.1). Taxonomy (NCBI): domain Eukaryota; kingdom Metazoa; phylum Chordata; class Mammalia; order Carnivora; family Felidae; genus Lynx; species Lynx rufus. The sequence goes on along the minus strand of NW_025814829.1, from coordinate 34,527,619 downwards.
GCGGGCCGCTGCCTCGGTGGCTCCCTGCGTTGTCAGAGCGCAGGGACACAGAGAGGGTGCTTGTGTCTAGAGCCTCGATCCTTAGCCGAGTGGGACACCAAGCCCCTAAGGTTTGACCGATGCAGCGTCTGGGCCTCGGTCCTATGTTTTCTCCATTGCTCGGCCCTGGTGAACTGCTCCTGCCGCGCCCCCACCCCTACTGGCCCGATGCACCAATGGATCTACTGGCAGAGTGCCCCAGGAAGGCTTTCTGCAGGATTTTCTTACCGCTTCGCCTCTCCACTTCTCCCGACTTCTTTTCTCACAAGTGTTTTTCTGCATGTCACCTACCTTGTAACTGCTCCTGACAACCGAGGCCCTTCCTTTCCTTCCCTCTCCACCTTCTCCCAACCCTGTCTCTGCTTTGCATCCAGCCGTTGTCTTGACCTCGCTCTGTCCCTGTTAGAAGAGCCCTGTTCTAATGTGCGCTTTGCCGGGCGAGCTGGAGAGACGTCCCTGTGATGGGGCACTGTTGTCTGTGTGTCTTATACGGGATCAAGGGTTCTGAGGAATGTAGACATCCTTCTCTTCCATCCCGTGTCTAGTCATGTGCGCCTCTCTGCTCCCTCCACAAAGAAGGTATCCCCCAGGGAAAGCAGGGGGCTGTGACAGTTTATTCCCCGGATGGTGAGCCTTGTTCCTGCTCTGCTCCCAAGCACGCCGGCAGCAGGTTGGGCTCTCCCAGACAGGAGGCTGGAAGCATCCGACCGGACCAGGAGACCAGACTTGAAGATAAGTCATCCGGGCTTCCTCAGCACAGGGCCCAGCAGATTTCCCAACAGCTCTGTAGTCCTCGCGCCCTTCCTATGCTCATGAAGCTCCCAGCCAGCGCTTAGCGTCCCTCTCTGGAGCATGAATATGTGGCCCAGGATCACCCCACAGGGTGTCCTTACAGGAATGACAGAGGCCAACGCAAAGAAAACGAAGCGGCCTGGAAGACGTAGAGACTCTGCCGGGTGAAGAACTCCCCACCCAAAATAGCATCCTATGAGTCTCCACTATATTACATCTTTCAAGGAATAGATTGCTTTTAAAAGAGAAGGTTCAGAAAATAATTTAAAAAAAGAAAAAAAAGAAAGGAAAGAAGAACTCTCAGAAATTAAAAATGTGATATCAGAAATGGAAAATGTAATAGGTTGCAAGACAAAATTAAAAAAAAATCTCACCAAAAAGTGAAGTTTAGAACGTGGGAGGTGGGAGATAAAATTAGAAGGCCAGCCCAGGATGTCCAACATTGGAATAATGGGAGTTCCAGAAGTGAACAGAGGAAACAAAGCTAGTAATTCGAGAAAGTATCCCAGGACTGAGGGACATGAGGCTCTAAATTGAAACACCAAGCACAGTGGATGCAAATAGACACACACTAGGGCATTAGGCAGGGGAAGTTGATGTCTGTAGGGAGAGGAAATGGTGGGAACAAGTCTGCTGTTGGCTTCTTCTAAAGAGGCTGCAAACAATATGCTCAGTTCTTCAAACTGCGGGCTTATATAATCACACGTGTAGAAACGCATACGTAATCAAACTACACACACGTATAATTTTGATTTAGAAAAAACGTAAAAAAGGTACTAATAGACGCTCGTGAAAGATGAGATCTCAAGTGCCCACAAATCTGAGACAATCCTAAAAATCTCTCTTAGACAGGCAACGTGTAGTGACAAATTCAGATAAAAGATGCATGTATATGTATGTAGTCCACTAGGCTGTGCAGCGGCGTGAGTCCCTTCGGGACCAAGTTGCCTTTCGTCCAGATGCTGTCTGCGATTCTTTCATTTATGGGCAGGAAACAGGGTGTGGCCCCCCCGGGTGGGCTGCGGCCCACGTGCTCGGTTCTGCCAGGTCGCCGGTGATCTGTTTCATCACGCCGCTCTTCTGTTGATCTTACGCAGGACAATCATGGAAACAGTGTGCAGCTGGGCATTTTCTTTATGGGCATTTTCGTGAGAAACAGAATTGGAAGACAAGCAGTGATACACAGGTAGTCTTCTTCATATCTTTTTCCTTTTTTCTTTTTCCCCTTGAGGGACTCTCGAAAACCCTGCTCAGTAGGACAGGTATCCCAGCGAGTTGAGAGCCAGATGGTGGGTCACCATTGAGCTTTTCTCAATTCAGAGAAGATCAGCCCTCTGTGCGATTCGAGTGCTAATGGAGAAATGCATCTCACTTCTCCTGGAGGCCCGTTTGGGGGTGGGGACTCTCACCTGAGTCCAGGAAAGGTGCCCTGGAGCCAGAGACCTGGAGCTAAACTCTGTGAGTCTGGTTGGAAGCAGGCCGTCCAGTCAGTCCTTCAGTCCAGAGTGGCTTCTTCCCATTTTCCATCACCCTCCGCCTAACCATATGTGCTAGAAGAGTGAGGACTGATTTTTATATTGAAAATATAATGTATTTATGAAAGTGCATTTTGAAAAGCATTGAATTTGTTATCATGAGTTAAAGGGATTTGGTACTTTTTCATCATTTTGCATTTTAGAATTCTTTTTCTAATGCTTATTTATTTTAGACAGAGTGCAAGCAGGGAAGGGGCAGAGAGAGAGAGAGGGGGAGACACAGAATCCAAAGGCGGCTCAAGGCTCTGAGCTGTCAGTGCAGAGCCCGACATGGGGCTCAAACTCATGAACCACTACATCATGACCTGAGCCGAAGTTGGATGCTTCACCGACTGAGCCACCTAGGCACCTCTCGTTATTTTGCATTTTAAGCCCTCTTCTCTGTTTAACGTGAGAGACCAGTGTCTCCTCGGGTCACGTGTCCGGGAGCTTGCTCGTGTTGGCATCCGTAGTTGCTACCGTAGTGTCAGTGATCTCAAAAGCTGCATCCTTGCTTTCATTTACAAGGGCAGTGTGGCCAGTTATTTACTGGAAGACGAGCTTTCTTGTACATGCATCTGGTAGGCATAGCTGTGCACCTAGGCCAGATCATCAAAGACAGCTCTTAGAGTCAAAGCAAAGTCCACCTTCTGGGCGTGGATCTTGCCCAGCTGTGTACTCTCTGGATCAGCAGTTGATCTGGGTCATTTTGCAAGTATTTTCCCACCAAAAGCTTCCTAATTGGCTTCCCCCCAAACCCCGCCCCCCTCTGCCGCTAGGTCCCCACCCTGCCATTATTTTTGTTCATTTAGTTTTTTCTTGCTCTGTGAAAGGGGACATTATTGAAACAGGAGTAGGGGGAAGATCTTGGTGGCTGCAGAATAAACTTTTTGACTTTTGGACATACTCAGTCAACTCCATACACGTACAATAAGTTACAAATGGGTCAAGCAAAATGCATAAATTAGGCAGCGATATAACTATGAATTTTTATGCCCATTTAAAGCTGTTCGGGCATTTTGTCCCACACAGTTCTTCATAGCTGAATCAATGCTTCGTTTTCTCCTTGAGCCTGGAGAAGTAGACAAGTCTTACGTTTCAGTTGTGGAGGTTAAATAGAAGAAAATAGCAGTTTGAAACTCTGCTGATGGTAAGCCACTCATAGGCTTGGTTCGGTTCCTTAGGAACTGCTTCCGGACTTCTTCCTCCAGTCCTTATCTCGAAAGCCCTACAGGCTGGGAATTTGCTTCTGCCATGGTCTGCCATGGTGTCATGGTAATGATGCCCCTAGGGGAAGTCGCATGGTGGAGGAGGAGTGGATCCAGAGTTTTGGCAGTCGGTTTGAAGGAATGGAGCCTGAGGAAACCAAATCTCTCTTATCTCTAGAGACCTTCATTGAGGAGCCTGTAGCTCTGGGTCGTGTAGATGTAATCTCTTGGAATTGTAAGTCAACCGACAGCTCTACTGATCACCTGTAGAGAGTATGGCCCCAGCAGATGTACGTAAACACAGTTGGTCCTGGAATAATGGAAGGGTGACTGGAGGAATGCCCGTAAGCCCCAGTATGGAACTCGTGCATCCCCAGTGAGCAGAGTGAACGTGGCTAAGTCCTGTACTCGTTTGTGCCTCAATTGTCTCATCTCTAAAGGAGGAACAAAAATAGCTGCCTTGTCGACCTTAGAGAGTCGATAAAGGAACCGTACTCTATACAGATGGGAGGCAATATTACTACTTTTAATTCTCTCAGCCAACATCCATTGCATGTTGAATGCCGGGTGCTTGGCTCCGTGCTTGGAATACAGACACGAAGACAGCAGAATCTCTAGGCATGGCGTCTTTGGGCTAGTCTGGCTTAGTTTGGGATCTAGTCACAGAGGTCAACAGTTGTAATACCACGTGGTGACCGATAGGGAACTATACGCATGCGTGTTGTCGGGACGAGAAAGAGAGAAGGTGACTTCTGAGCTAAGTCTTGAAGGAATCATCTAGGCAGAGGATAGGGCAGTGAAGGTTGGCCTGAAGAGGGAATTGTAGATCGGGGCACAGAGTGAAGGTAGACAGTAGTAAGAGGCGGCTACAAACTGACTCCAGGCAGAATGGGAAACTACAGCTTACCTTCCCGGGCACTTTCTCTTGGTGGCATAATCAGTCTGTAGCCTACGCTGCAACACAGAATCTATGTGGATTCTTTGGCCTAGATTCCTGGAAACACGTGACTTTGAAATAATATGCGCCTCCATATGCTTTGCAGTTTGGAAATGTGAAAAACAAGGCAGACGTTCCTTGAACGTTTTCCTCACAACTAGTCATAAAGGAAAGTACACCTTATGAACAGCAGTATCCAGATTTACGTCATACGGTTTCCTTAGCTATTTAAGTTTGACCCGGGGTGTGTTTTCTTTATCTTTTTGCTTGGAGAGAAGGCACATTTAGTTTTTAAAACTATAGTTAAATCGTAATTTGTAAAATGAGACTCACCAGCAGCGATGACCCTCCTGTGCTGATTCATAACTGCATGGAACCTGCCTGGCAAACCCAGTTGTTTTTCTTGTGACCAGGTGGAATGACATCGGGAATATCACACACAACAAGTCGACTATTCTGGTGGAGCTCATCAACAAAGAAGAGACGGCCCTCTTTCACACGGTAAGCAAAATGGAAAGATGGGGGCAGGGTCCGACAGACAGCTTGCCGTGTGACCTCTCAACTCCCCACATCCCTTCTTTGCTCTCTGCGTCGTGAGAGGATAAATGTTCTACTGAACCCGTAACCGTCCACCTCTCGCCCAGTGCTGTCGTTACTCATTTCCGGGTAGTGGTGGTGATTTCCCGTTCAGAACGCCAGGTTTCCAAGCCGAGTTTGGACTCGGGGATTTCGGTTCCTCCACCTGCTGTGTTTGGGGTGGATCCCATTGTCTGGCGTGCTGCGTTCCTCCGCGCTCAAGTTACAGCCCACATCCAGTAACCCCCCGATTATATTGCACAGCATTTTCTTTTGCTGGCGGACCTGGATTTTCTCCCCCCAGCCGCACAGCCCAAGCCTAATCTGAAGTAACCTGAGTGATCTTCCTTCTGTGGAGGGCCCCCTTGAGAGCAAGGGCTGTTCGTGCACCTCGCTGCCTCTCAGTGATGCTTGGTGTTCATTCCGTGCTCTGTCTTGATCCACTTATTTATTTTTAAAGCATCTGGTTTGGAATTGTGTGAAGATATGCCAGCCCATGGTGTAAGCCCAGTGCCCTGAGTATGGAAGATTCTTTAACAGATTGTCTGCCATCCTTGGGTGGGCTTCCTAGCCCAGCTTGCTGCAGAATTTCAGCACACCGGTTTGCTGCTCGGGGGGCTATTTTGTGTGTGGCCTGACGATACGAAGGGAACGTGGCCCTGTTCGGGAGAATCCTAGGGAGATGCGTTTATAATCAAATACATGTTTTATTTATTTTTTTTCCTCTGCCTCTTCTTTTCCAAGGACGATCTTGAAAATGCCAAGTATATCTCTCGGTTGTTTGCTACACGGCACAAGTTTTACAAACAAAACAAAATCTGCACTGAGTAAGTAAGCCGTCTGTCCACCTTCTCACTGGAAGGCCCGGTCAGATTAACTCCATGTGCTTTAGGGATGTCGTAGATGGCGTCTGCCATTCGCTCTTTTCCCTCCTTCCTCGTGGAAGCTGACCAGGCAGGAGGGAAAGAACTTTAATGACGAAGGCCGTCTGGCACAGCGCGTGCGCCTGGAGAGAAAATAACTCACAAATTGACTGTGAGTGCTTGACTACCTGGACGGGTTGGCCCACATTAGTGCCTTTCCATCCTCTGTGAGGAGTTCGGAGGAGCTGAGCGGTTCCCAATTTGCCAGGGTGCCCCTTCGTGTCAGATGCGGGGTATGTTCAGAAGTGTGTCACGGAGTAGCAAGCCAACTTGAAAGAAAAGAAGGTTCTGTCATCCTCAGCCCTGTTTCTCTTACACAGTTGGCTAACCCCGCGTGTGCTTCTGGGTCATGTCATCTGCCTGTAAATGAGAGGCCAGGGTAATTAGAGGAAGACTTGGAATACACTAATAGACGTCACGAATCCATGTGTGTTTTTTCAATTTAATTTGGAAATAAAGACGATAAAGGGAGTCTGATATGGGAACTTAAATGTGACCTGACCTTGGATGTAGAGTAGCTGGGGCTCACGCTATCATTGCCTTTATTTTGGTTGCCTTCAAAAGATGTTCCTCAGCAGAGGACGTTCGGCAGTTGGGGCGCCCTAGGTGCTTAATTGTGTTTCAAAGAATTCGGGGATATAAATGCAAGAGAGGAACTGCTTTTCCATTCCCCCAGTGGACACATCCAAGAGTGTGAGAGTATTGTCCCAGAGCAGTTCCTGCTGAAAATTGCGGCTGCTTTAGAACTGGAGCCTCAGGTCCTGACAGACTTTCTTCTCTACACGATGGAGGCTCTTTCAAACCGGTCTTTGCAATTGGTCACTGTCGGAGTCTGAAAGGATCGTTGATGGTATCAGGTCCGCCAGCAAAGTTTGCAAATGTAAATCGGAAGGGCAGTGATCAGGGAGCGGCAAGTCAAACAGCCATCACTGTACGGGCACGCACACGCGCACGCACACGCACGTGGCGTTCTTTTGAACAGACTCCCCGTAGATCACTTCTGTGCACTTCTGCGCTGCAGCGGCCTTTGATCTGCGGGGGGGTCTTTGACATTAACACGAACTCTATGGTCGGCTTCTGGAGGGCGAATTAAAATCTGACTGTTTTAAGCAGTGAATTTCACTGTGGTCTTCTGGTTGGACCATTTCTCAGCAAGGGAGTTTACTGTAAAATTTGCAGAGTATTTTGATTTCTTTGGCGGTCTCCGAATACTAGTGAGCATCCCACGTTAGCCTGAAAACTGAGGAAATGGTGTTTTCCTTTCTACTTCTGTAATAACCATTCTTTTCTCCTCACCAGGTAGAGGAGGTTCCTAACCTCTTATTTGGACTCTCTAAGATGTACACACACACACACACACACACACACTCTCCATACACACAGTAAATTCTGTGTATAGTTTCAGGATCTAAGCACAGACTGCATTAAGGCCTGGGATAAACCCCCTGTAGTTTTAGGAAACTAGCATTATCTTAACAGCATCTTCCTCCAGAGGTCTGCACACCCTGACTGCTAAAAGACTATCATTGATTTTCATTTCATTTCATAGAGCTCCAAAGAGTGCTTCCCATATTTCTTGACTTGAGAAGAAAAATTGCAGGGAGTGGGAAGGGTGTTTAACCTAAGTCTAATAATACTATATTTGGCCAGTTGTTAAAAAAAAAAAAAAAGTCCAACGTTACTGTTTCCACACCTCATGAAAGAAAGAAAAGGTGTTTTATCACTAAAAAGGTAGGAAAGATGAACTATCAGACAAAGGAGAATGCTTTAAATTGAAGAATTCTAGCTTGATGGAAAATTCTACGTGTCCTGGGTTTTTTGTTTGTTTTTGTCTATGTATGAGTTCACTGAAGACTAGGGAAAATGTCAGTCTGGACTTTGAGACCCATTTCTCAAAGACACCTTTGATTTCAGTACTCAAGAATTTCTTAATACTCTTAGCTCCCACACATTTTTATCCCTACGTTAAAAAAAATTCACGTTGATTCTCAGTCTGGAAAGGATCTGATTAGATTACTACTTATAATCAGTATTATCTTAATTCAAAAAGATCTTTGTATGGTCTTACTCAAACATATTTAATCTGTTTTGGATTCCATTTGACTGGCAGCATTTAAAAAATATATTTTTTTCTTGCTGTTTTTCTTTATGAAAGATTTTACACATAGACAAAGATACAAAGAATACAATTTTTAAAAAACCCATGTAATAATAGTGATATTTTTCAGTCTTGCTTATTTCCCTCATAATATTTTTTGGAAATAAGCCTCATTCTTCTGTAAAATTTAATATCTAAGGATCATGTGCTCTAAACATTTTGAAAATAAGAGAATAAAAAAGGAAATCAACATTTTTCATAGCCTCTCCATTCAGAAATAAATGTTTACATTTTGCCATAAATTATTTAGCTCTCTGTCTCTTTTTTTTTTAATGTTTATTTATTTTTGAGACAGAGAGAGACACAGCATGAACGGGGGAGGGTCAGAGAGAGAGGGAGACACAGAATCTGAAGCAGGCTCCAGGCTCTGAGCGGTCAGCACAGAGCCCGACGCGAGGTTCGAACTCACGGACCATGAGATCATGACCTGAGCCAAAGTCCAACGCTCAACCACCTGAGCCACCCAGGCGTGCCTTATTATTTAGCTCTCTTGTCTGTTTCCCCCCCCCATCCCGCCTTTTCCCCCTCTCTTGTTGGTCCGTCTGATCATCTTATGTATGATAAATAAAATGACTCTTCTCATTTCTTTAACTTTTCCTGTAGACAATCAAATTCTCCACCCCCCATCAGACGCCAACCCACCTGGAGCCGATCCTCTCTGGTATGTATAAAGTCTGCAGTAATCAAATGGTCTGACTGTTGGGGATGGAATGTCCTTTTGTTGCTCAATTGAAAGGAAACATGACTAGGGCATCATGACCAGGTGAGATCTTATGAAAACATAGAAGAGCATCAGTCAGCCAAGCAGGTGTCATGAATATTCATGTCCCATTTGTGCCCCATCACGTGGGACATCCATGTGCCCATCCACAGCCATCACTTCTTGAAGTATGGCTCAAGGTTCACCCCCGAAGAATAAGTCTTAAGGCTGATGAGACCGTGTTTCTTCAGCATGTGACCTGTGGTGTGTGTTTTTGTCCATTTGCTCATCTGTGATTTTATCACTGTTTCTGGTTGTTACATACACATGTCTTTAGTTATAAGCTCTACAAATTCTTTTGTATTTGCCAACATAGATAGATCTTAATAAACTAGTCAGAAAATGCTTTTTGAATGAACCCAAACTGAACGAGTTTAGTCGATGGTTTCAAGTTAGGGTATTTGAGGGGGAAGATTAATTACATATCTTCTAATTTTAAGACCAACAAAATCGATTTACTGAATTGATCTACTTTTCTATCTAATCTAACATTAGCTTTTTTCATTTTTTAAAAAATTTCTCCTCTTGGGGCGCCTGGGTGGCTCAGTCGGTTAAGCGTCCGACTTCAGCTCAGGTCATGATCTCACAGTCCGTGAGTTCAAGCCCCACTTTGGGCTCTGTGCTGACAGTTCGGAGCCTGGATCCTGCTTCAGATTCTGTGTCTCCCTCCCTCTCTGCCCCTCCCCTGCTCATGCTGTGTCTCCCTCTGTCTCAAAAATAAATAAAAACATTAAACAAAAAATTTCTCCTCTTCTGAATAAGGAAACACAACTCTAATTTCAATACATCTGTTCTTAGGCTGTGTTTTATTTTGAGGACTACTTTAGGATAATATCATAGAAAGATGCAGGAAAGTGACCTTTAAACATGTGACCTTTAAAATTTTCTAGGTGACCATTTCCTTCGAGTTGATAGGAGAATAAAATTGAATTTTTCCTCATACACAGTGTATACCCTATAGCACATCTTTAACTTGTCTTTCCGAAGGAGAGTTTTGAGGAATTTTTTTTTTTTTGTCTGGAAAATGCATAGACAATGAACTCTTAGAATTCTAGAGTTGAGCCATTATGTCATCACATTCCTGAGTACCCAACATGAATATTATTAATCTCGATGTCATGCATAGTATCTCACAAGTGGCCCTTGCCTTGGAGGTCCAGAGGGTCACTTTGGGCTTTTCCCTTGTGGCATTGATAGATTTGTTCATGGCACTGGTTTCTTTATACTTCTCCTTTGTGAATATTATTTTTTTTTTAGACTCCACATGTCTTCATTAGGGAGATGATTTTTCATTTATGTCCATGAAACACCATGGAGGCCAAGTATTTTAAAGCTGTCTTGTGATTTGATCTCATCCTAATTACCTGGAGAAGATAAAGAGGTTTTCGTATTTTATCTGGGTGAAGACAATCTGCAGGAAGCCAAGTTCAAGGCTCCTCCCTTTCTTCTACCCTTCAGGGCAAAACCATATTACCAGGAGTTCCCTGGGATGAGTGATATTGTCTCTTTTCGGCTTCCTTGCTGAGAACCAGGACTGCTATTTTTCTCTTGCCCTTCTGCTGCCTATATTATGGCGTCTCCCTTGTTTCTAAATTAGCAGGTCTGGAAAGATAGAATGATATGCACTATATATAACATAGCACAATATTATATATATAATACAAAGAGATGGAATAAATAAGATCCCGAAATGGTATTTGGAGGATTAGCTGTTATTATCCTTTGCTGTACACTTATGCCAATTCATAAACAGTCACTTGCTTATTAGATTTTTTTTTAATTCCAAAAAATTGGATTTTTAAGAGCAAGAGAAGGCAGTGAGCCAGCTTTACCTTACTATGCATTTCTATTACCTCACGTGAATCCCTTCCCACTGTTTTTGTTTGTTTGTTTTAAGCCTCAAAACTGGCTGTCCTACGCTGGAAAAATTGAGTTGAATTACGTACCACCAAGAAGAGGAAAATATTTTAAAATTGCAATTCATAAACCAGCCAAAGTTGGGGGGGGTGGGGAGAAACAGCCAAAGGGAATATTGAGAAAAGCTGATACAGCACCTTCTTTTCGGTACCATGAACTCCTTTCTTAGATTAATTTCAATTCCTTATTTCTTCTTTCTTGACTTTTTTATTTTTGGATCCCTTATCTTTATTACCTTCTTTACGTGCCCTTTTGATGCTTAAGCATTATTTGTGGCAGGCAAAATGGCAGATGAGTTATTTGCCCAGCTTCAGATTATGGCAAGTGTTCTTCCGGTATTGAGGGATACTGAGAAAGTGTGACCCCTGCTGGCTTTGGGTTTTTTTGGCTTGATCTCAGCCGTTCTCCTAAAGCAGTAATATTAAACCAGTATCTATGAGAGTAATTTCAAAATAATCGAATATATCCTGTTTGGTGGTTTACAGGCTTAAAGTTTTTTAAAGATTTTTGTTTTTTAGAGTCAAAACTTTTTCTTCAAAGAAGCTGTCACTGGGGATCCCAATATCTAAATAACATAAATATTGTTGGTGATAAGGGGAGGGAAGAGGTGTGGTTTGATTGGCTAGAAGCTGAGATGTACTGAGGCTCGGTGATTTGCTGTAGGTCACGTTAGCAACTAATCATATTTCCTTTGTCGGCTCACCAAATATTGAGCTGATCTAAACTTTTTTTTTTTTTCTTCTGAAAGTTTTATTCTTGTCTGCACCAGGAAGTTGTTCAGGTTGGGTCTAAATAACCATCTTTAAGGAGTCTCTTGGAAAAGATTTTTCACTGCAGAGTAGATGGTTGAACTAGATTCGCTGCAAGACCTGTCCACATTGGGTTCTGCAACGGGGGGTCCATAACTGGTCTTGAGAACCACACACATATTGTCACGGGTCACCATTCAGATTTTTGTATAAATTTGCAACCGAACCCAGCTTAACACCACCCCCGTCCCTACTGGAGGTTGACGTGGTGCTGTAAACTAGGGTCATAGGTGCAGACAATTTTGGTTAGAATGAAACCGAGTTTCCCCTTATTGTCATTATTCTTTAGGTCGAATATAATAAATCTACATGTTCTGAATTACTCCTTTTAAAAGGGCATTGGGAGTTTTGCAAGCATATCAGGAAATAGACTAAATGTTAATTACAGCTTCCTTACCTTTCTCACCTTGAACCAGCTGCCTTATTTCTCTCCGTTTCTCCAGTCCTAGACTTAATGATGAGATGGGGGTACAGATGAGTCAAAGAGGGACGAGTCAAGGGTGGACCAGCAGAGAGGCCACAGTGTGCTTTCCTGCAGACGTGGGTGAATGATGGGCTGTCGTGTGCTTGGGCTGGTGCCCCGTGAGATTCCATGGCCATTTGTGCCACGGCCTTCCCACCTGTGCTGTCTTTTCTGTTTCAGCCCCGACAGCAGCCGTACATCTTGCCTCCCATGCATGTCCAGTGTGGTGAACACTACTCGGAAACACACACTTCGCAAGGTAAACCGTGGCTTGTCATTTTCCCTTCTTGAGACGAAAAGTTGAGTACCTGTCAGCGGTGAAGAAGTTTTTTTTTTTTATTTCTTAGATGACAGTGATACTTTTGTTTTAACTTTGTCATTGTCTGAATGGCAGCAGGCGGCGGCTTCGATTTGTGAAAGGCATAGCGTGTCACTTGCCCCCGAGAGGAAAACTTTCCCAGAATTGGCTGCCGAGGGAGTTGGGAGAAGGCAGTGAGCAAGTTCCTTGTCTCCTCCCTCTGATGAGTGGGCTTGGAGAAGAGAGAGGGACAGTAAGCCCCACGGAATGCTCTTCCCCCTCGTGACCCATATCGAGCACACAGAGCACACAGGTGTCCAACTTACTTAAAAGAAAGGCACAAATAATCTCCACTCCTCTCTTTAACTGCTGCCTGCCATTTCTCCGGACACCTGTTCTTGTCTCAGAGCAAATGGAGTCTGTTTTTTATTCTTTTTCTCCCCAAACACTCCCATGCCAAACATGTGAGAAAATCCGTCCTAAGAATAATGGTTCTAATAATAACAATTACCATTTATAGAGCAGTTCCTCTCCCTAAGCACTGTGCTAAGCCCTTGCAACGTATTGTTTCATTTAATCCTCAAAATAAACCCACACGATAGGTACTATTACTAGTGCCATTTATAGAAAAAGAAAGTGGGGTGCAGAAAGGGTATGGGAGGAGCTTTGAGGTGAAAAATGACTCTTGAGCCAGTGCCCTCTTCGTCATTACACTAACTACATCTCAGAAAAGGAATGTTACTAAACGTGGGTGTCGGCAGTATGTTGAACGGATAATGTGTTTCTGTGTCACCATAGGCTGGCTATTTTGAACCTGTGTCCTGTCGGAGTGTGAGTGTGGAAACTATAAGATAGTCAAGACTCTTTAATCAAATACTCCTTTTTATAAGCAGACGAGCAAAGTTACCCTGCTTCTGTGGGAAAGCCCCAGAGCCCATAGAGATGGAGAAGTGGCACACCTTTGTTCCTGGGTTTTGCTGGTTTTTCTTGTCCATCTCAGCTCATCTGGTCTGTGAGCACACTCCTCCTCAGGCAACTGAACGTTTTCAGTCACCTTTTCTGGTTGGTGGTTTTTGGTTTTATTTTTTGCCTTTCTGCCTGTCCTCCTCTCCTTTGCTCATGCTTAAATCCAGAGTGTGAAAATGATGAACTTTGCTCATCAGAAAGTGTTTGGGCAAGAGGTTGCCTTCCTAGGGTGTGTGTGTGTGTGTGTGTGTGTGTACGTGTATGTGTGTGTTCAAGAAACCACGGACACCTAGTATGGGCCTGACTTTAGCAATCTACGTTTTACCTCTTTAGGACCCTCCTTAAACCACTATTAATTTTAATGTCAAGTGACCTCAGTGATGAAGCCAATTCTAGAGGAGAGTTGTAGGCAGTGCCCAAAAGAACTCCTGGTTCTGATTTTGCCCTCCATCGGTTGCTGATCAGAACCAACTAGCCATGCGTGCTGACACCTCGACTGCATCATTTGTCTTGTGTATTTACGAACGCTCAGGAGTTCCTCGGGGAAGGGGACCTTTTCCATTGCTGTCCGGAACATAAGCTCCAGGTATCGGTAACTTCAAATGCATCGTCCTGTTAAAGTTCTTGACTTCCTGGCCCAAATAGCCGGTCCCGTTGCTGGGCCCTGGACAAGAAGACAGGTTTACCCAACATGAGGGCCATTGTTGGTGCCTGATTTCAGAGCTCATGGCAAAATGGAGAACTTCCCCAGGTGATAACTATTCCAAACGTGCCTAGCTTTCTTTGATTGCATTCACTTTCTCTTTTTAGTATGCTTTCAAGTGTTCTTTCTGTATGTTGGTGTCTCACCCAAGAGTTATTAGTTTTTCCATGGAATACGTCGGTGGAGACCACAGGATTTCACTTTTAATGACCTCTGAAAGTCACGCCCAGGAGTGTGAGGATGAACTTAGTTGAAGCAGGGTGATGTGGACGTTCACGGGCCTTTGTTTGATTTCTTGTAGATAGCATCTTCCATGGGAATGAAGAAGCCTTGTACTGCAATTCCCACAACAGCCTGGACTTAAATTATTTAAATGGCACCGTCACCAATGGCAGCGTGTGTAGCGTTCACAGCGTCAACTCCCTCAACTGCTCCCAGAGTTTCATCCAGGCTTCTCCTGTGTCCTCCAACCTCAGTATCCCCGGGAGTGACATCATGCGGGCCGACTACATCCCTAGCCACCGGCATAGCGCCATCATTGTGCCATCCTACCGGCCGACCCCCGATTATGAGACGGTCATGCGGCAGATGAAGAGGGGGACCGTGCACGCCGACAGCCAGAGCCAGTCTCTGCGGAACCTCAGCATCATCAACACGCATGCCTACAACCAGCCAGAGGATCTGGTGTACAGCCAGCCCGAGATGCGGGAGAGGCCCCCCTACGCTGTCCCTTATGGGCCGCAGGGAGGCTACGGTAACAAACTCGTCAGCCCGTCTGACCAGATGAACCCAAAGAATAACATGGTGCCGAGCAAGCCGGGGGCAAGCTCCATCTCCCACACGGTGAGCACCCCAGAGCTGGCCAATATGCAGCTCCAAGGCACCCAGAACTACAACGCGGCCCATATGCTCAAAAACTATCTCTTCAGGCCGCCGCCCCCCTACCCACGGCCGCGCCCTGCCACCAGCACCCCAGACCTCGCCAGCCACCGTCACAGGTACGTCAGCGGCAGTAGCCCCGACCTGGTGACCCGCAAGGTGCAGCTCTCGGTGAAGACCTTCCAAGAAGACAGCTCCCCAGTGGTGCACCAGTCTCTCCAGGAGGTGAGCGAGCCCCTCACGGCCACCAAGCACCACGGCACGGCGAATAAGCGCCACAGCCTGGAGGTGATGAGCAGCATGGTGCGAGGCATGGAGGCCATGACCTTGAAATCGCTCAACATCCCCATGGCGCGCCGAAACACACTCCGGGAGCAGGGGCCGCCCGAGGAGGTGCCGGGGAGTCACGAGGCTCACCAGCTTCCCCATTACCACCACAAGAAGACCCTCTCGGATGCCACCATGCTGATCCACAGCAGCGAGAGTGAGGAGGAGGAGGAGGAGGCCCCAGGGTCGGTGCCCCAGATCCCCATGCTCCGGGAGAAGATGGGGTACAGTGCCCAGCTACAGGCAGCCTTGGCCCGAATCCCAAACAAGCCCCCGCCCGAATACCCTGGCCCGAGGAAGAGCGTTAGCAACGGGGCCCTGAGGCAAGACCAGGTCAGCCTGCCTCCTGCCGCCGCCAGGGCTAGGGTCCTGAGGCACGGGCCGGCCAAGGCCATCAGTGTTTCCCGAGCGGATCAGCTGGCCGTGGCTGGGCCTTCCCTCGGTCCGTCCATCTCCGAACCCGACCTGACAAGCGTGAAGGAGCGGGTCAAGAAAGAGCCTGTGAAGGAGAGACCGGTGTCTGAGATGTTCTCCCTGGAAGACAGCATTGTAGAGAGAGAGATGGCCATCAGGGTAAGTGTCCTCCTCTCCCACGGCAGGGTTCAGCGGGCACTTCAACACACAGCCTCCTCCCCACCGCCCCACACAGCTTCCTCCGCTCCTTCTCCATGACTCTCCGGCTTAAAGTATGAAAGCACATGTGCTCTGGGCCCTGAAGAAGGTGCGAGGCTTATTCAGGGAATCTGTTAGGAAGTTAGAGAATCAGTTGGCATCTCAACAGGTAGCGTTTCATTTCACAAAACTTTGTATTTTTACCCCTTCAGCTAAACCTTCCGTTTTTCATTCATGGCTTCTAATTGGTACACTTGGCCCAAGGCCCTGTAATGGCGTTAGGATGCTGTAGGTTGGTTGTTGAGATCAGCCTCTAGGCCAGCATCGTGCTGTTTATTTGGGGTCAAATTTCCTGTGTGGGAGTGGCTAGGAGCTCTCCTTCCTACGTCTCTTGTTCCTGTTTTAGGGGGAAGCATTCCTCCCCCCCCCCAATTTATAGTGAAAGAGCAACATCCCTTCAGAGCACAGCTTTGTGTGGAGATCCCTCTCCCAGGAAGGCCCACCAATATTGACCGGACCACGACGTGTCCATTTTATTTTCAGATTTTCTTTCAGTAGATGGGTAACACAGAGCAAGAAAACTACAGTATTACTCAGAAGTTCACCATTGAGTTTCGGCTCCCCATTAAGCTCATTCTATCAAAATTCACACACACGCGTGGAAACACACGCATACATATACGCACACTTACGACATTTGAAGATGCCTGATATCAGACATAAGTAACTCTTATTCAGGATATGTACCAGCTTGGGGGCCGGGTAAGCTGTCAGAGCAAGAGTGTGTAGGTAACAGGTGCGCACGCAGAACGACAAAGTGAGTTAGCTCCTACTAATGAGAAAATTGCCAGATTGTAGTTGCTACTTTAAAAAAAAATTTCAGAACGCCATTGCTGCTTGTTCTGGACATTTTCACAACCTCAAAAAATAAAAAATCATTTCCTTTCATCACAACTAATCAAGCCCTGGTTGACTCATCATCTGTGGGCACCACATCGCTGCCACAGGGTCTCTGCCACTTAGCAACTCCAGAACATGTAAGTGAAAATTTGCTCTGACGGAGTTCTTAGACTCCCTTCCTTTTATAAGTCTCCCTGCACCGCAGTGGTAATCAAGCTGAAGAGAACAGTCGAGGGCCCACGGTTTAAGGAAGCCACGTTTGTGGGTTCCGGAATCTAAACTGCAGCAACTTTATTACTTTAGACAGAACCTTCAGAACATTCCCAGCAGCACCCTTTTGGCCACCAGTGGAGCAGCGCTAAGGATCTGGTACAGGAATAACTTTTTCCACT
Source organism: Lynx rufus (assembly GCF_022079265.1). Classification (NCBI taxonomy): domain Eukaryota; kingdom Metazoa; phylum Chordata; class Mammalia; order Carnivora; family Felidae; genus Lynx; species Lynx rufus. Next base: position 34,510,446 of record NW_025814829.1, on the reverse strand, counting down.
TTTTGCAAACCTAGAAGGAAATCGTGAAAGATGTGCTTGTGCCTCCCCTGGCCAATATAACCGTTTGGCTGACAGATGGAATGAAACGCGGGGGTGGCGCCACGGGGGAGACCTTTCCCAGCTTGGAAAAAGTAACGCATTGGTAGAAATGGATTTTCAGTTCGTCTTGGCCGCAGGCCCCTTGACCACAACTCAAGAACCTGTCAGCCCAGGCAGCCAGCTTTGCAGTCACCCCTGCCCACTTGATGTTTATTGACGCCTACGTGGTCCCATAGCCTCATGTTGGTCGTTCATCCCCTCCTCTTGTTACCTGTGTTCAACAAAGCCCTCTATCCAGACCCACGGCATTGGCTTTCTACGTAGAGCTTCACAAAGAAGCAACGGGATTTTCCACTGTTTTTCCCCTGTGTTCTGCCACCCCATCCATGTGGATAATAGTGAATAGCTGATTCCACCCCTTCGTTGTAGTTCGGGAACATCATTACCCCATCCCTACTTCATTCTCCCATTGATTTTTTTTTTTTTTTAATTATATATACTCAGGTGCTCAGAGACCACAACTCTTGTCTGAGGTCTTGACCTTAGAGAAAGACTAGGAAGTTCTTCAGTGAGCCAGTGTGCCAGCGAGATAGCGATGGTGCCAGTGGCTCTGAAGGTTGGGATGGTTTCCCATCTGCTTTTCTTTTAATGAAGAAACTCCTCCCCCCACCCACCCCGTCCATGCGCTTCCCACATCTCAGATCCTCCTCTGCCCTCCCCATCGTGGGCAGCTTCTGCCTGGCTTGTTAGGAATGGATAAGAATGGAGAAGGCTGTCCAGGCCTCTCTAGGATACGAAAACAGTGAGAACATTTAAGCAAATGGGAACTGGAGGGGCGGCAAGTATGGTGAGAATGTGCCCTGCGGGCAGCTCTCTATAATGTTGGAGCCACTTGTCCCTTTGATGGATGATTCAGGCCTGCTGTGGTGATAGCTCCTCCTTCTGGCCCCTACTGCTGCCTTGAGGACATTTCAGTGTTTGTAGCCCCTGAACCTGAAATCAGGTGCAAGGAAAGAGAAAAGGCCAAATCAGACTTTTGAGTTATTTATTTGTTATCTCTGGCAACAAGCTGATAGGATAAGTGAGAAGGAACTAAGAGTAATCGTTTATCACTGGGGTTTCAGTTTTCACCAGGTCCCTAGTAATCTTTTCCTGACAAAGATAAGTTAGTTACTTTTTGCCTTAGGCCCAGTTAGTATCACCTGATGGTACAGGTGGGAAGGAAGCAGCAGGATTGTTAGGAGGACCTGGGAGACATTTTTTCTGAGAATTTTGCAGAGGGAAATATTCCTATGAAAGGAGATAATGAGGCGGGGGCGGTGGGGGGTGGTGCGGAAATATTTCTCACAAAAACAAATTGATAAGCTAGCAAACAAGCAAAACCCCCAAATTTAAATCTGGAATCTTCAAAATCTTCCTGGGATTGAGCAACCAGGGCCAACCTTTTGGCTGAAGGTTAATGGACACTTCTCTCACTTTATCACAGTTAATCTTCCTCTGAGATGTTCTTTAGTTTGATGGGTCGGCCCTGTGACTGAATGAAGCATCTTAGTGACAGCCATCACTCCATTCTGACTATAGGTGGCATTGAGAGGCTGATGGGATATAGGGTTGTAATGCCAGCCTATCCCCCCCACACTTAGAATAATCTGCCATCTGCTGGCACCAGGGCTCCATCGCCACACCTCTCTGGGGAGCGCGTTTATAAATGACACACTAAGAAACAGAATTACTTAAAACCTGGAAAAGAAACCGGGGAGAAGATGACCCTTCCTCTGGGGCAGCCAAAGGAATCTGCAAAGGAGTTTCACTTCTGTTAGGATCAGAATCTTAAATGCTGTTTAACTCCTCCGCCTGTATGCTTTAGGAAGTCCCTCTGTCCTTCTGTCTTCTAAGACACAGTTGTTTTGAGGAAATGCTCTTACAGGCTTGCCTGAGGACAAGGAGATTTCTTTCACACCTCGGTCAGGATCAGCGTAGAGGGCACAAGGAAGCACAGAAGTACACCTAACAGTGAGAACCTTGACTGGTCCCAGTTTCAGAGTATTGGTGCAGGTGAGAATGGAGAGGAAATCAAAACCCCCAAACAAGGGCCACGTGCTAACATCCAGCCTTCTCCCTGGATGGTGCCCTCAGCCCCCAAATCCTTATTCCCCCATAGCAGAGTCACAGTCAGTAATGTCCCATCGTGGTCATTGGGAGCCATAGTGCCCATTCCTTTGGGCCTTCTGGATGTGGCATGAAGGGTTATGCCTCATGGATCGTGCTGGATGACCGCAGACTTTGGCATTGGCAAGTCTGGGGATGATTTCCGTCTCAGCCTCTCAGAATGGAAACTTGGGAAGGTTTCTCTTCACGGTTTATGTGTCTGGATCTCTTAACAAGGCAACAAACGACGTTTATAAGTTATTAATCATTTAATTTGTATAAAAGGGCCATCATTGTGATGGGATTGGATTCTTTATGAGACTCCTGTCTTCCTTCAGCCCTTGTCTTCCTGAAGTGTCTTGCTCGTATGCCGTTTTGCGCTTTTTGGCCGAATGGCAGTGGGTATTTATGTGAAGTCTTTGCTTGTACTCGTTTGTTTGTTAGTTCACTCATTCATCCGTTTTTAGATAAAAGCTCAGGGGGAACTGGCTTCTTCAGGCACGGCGGGAATAAGGGGAAGGCTCTGTTTGAATTTGTCCTACTGATGGTGATTGTCTGCATTCCTTGGCTGGGGAGTTACAGATTTGGGGAGATTAGAACACATTCCAGCACTCTGCTCTTACTATAAACAATGAGAACATGCCTTTTCTTGCCGCAAGAATCTAGAGAAGCAGAAGATGGCAAGCCTGGAGGCACAGAAGCGGCCGCTCATGTTGGCGGCGCTGAATGGACTCTCAGTTGCCCGGGTCTCGGGGCGGGAAGAGAGCCGAGCTGATGCCACCCGAGTTCCCATGGATGAGAGGGTAAGCGCTGGGCTTGTCGAGCATGTGATTCATTCTCTGTGGTCTTGCGATTCCTGAGCTCTCGCCTTGCCCAAACATGCCAGCACCAAGGTTTGTTTGATGAATTAATTCTCTCATTTGAGATTAGCCAGGCCCGGTGTGCATTGTATTAAATCGATTCTTTCCAGCATCTCCAGTTTCATTGTCAAGTTCATGCAGTAATGCCTGCGTCACGGGACCGGCCCCTAACCAGCTGCGTGGCCTTGGTCAAGTCAGTCTTTTGCTGGGCCTGTTTCTATTTTTGCCAAATTAAGCAATTGCTGTAGCTTTCGACTTCTGTGAATTTTGTGAACCATTACCCTTTATTAGGGAGTGATTATCTTACCCAAGCATTTACAGAATTTTTTTTAATATACCGTCCCCTTCTTTGGCTGTAAAACATGACTGATTGATAATGCATTGTGAGAACTTTGGCTTTGAAAAGCAGGAAGAAGCTGCATGGTAGTATTTTAGACGTGAAGAAAGGCGTTCCTTTAGTTTCTGCAATTACTTTGTGCTTAAGAAACACATGTACATTTAATTTTCTTTTTAATCTTTTTTTGAGAGAGAGACAGTGCATGAGCAGGGGAGGGGCAGAGATAGAGGGAGACACAGAACCTGAAGCAGGCTCCAGGCTCTGAGCTGTCAGCACAGAGCCCGTCGTGAGGCTAGAACTCGTGAACCGCGAGATCATGACCTGAGCTGAAGTTGGCTGCTTAACCAACTGAACCACCCAGGTACCCCTATGTGTAAATTTATTTCAGTGCTGGTGACATTTGGATTTTAGATTTCTGCCAGTGTACATGAAATGTTAGAAAGATTTTAAAGGCAGGAGGGACTGTAGAGGAATCATTTAATCCAGTTAATACCGTGTTATTGTACTTGGTAGTTTGGCCACAGGAAAAATAAAAGATGGACTCTCATCCTCAAAACTAGAGAACTGTGGACCAGTATCATCTTAAATTTAGCTCAGTAAAAACAGCTCTGGAAGTGGAGAAAAGGCTGTTTGGATAATTAAGATGAACAGTCTTTTTATCACTGGAATTTAAACAGAGGTGTTGGGACACCTGGGTGGCTCAGTCGGTTAAGCACCCGACCTTTGATTTCAGCCCAGGTCATGACCTCATGGTTCATGGGATTGAGCCCCACGTCGGGCTCTGGGCTGACAGCAGAAACTGCCTGGGATTCTCTCTCTTCCTCTCTCTCTGCCCCTCCCCCACTCATGCTTTCTCTCTCTCAAGTAAATAAATGTTACAAAAATAAACAGAGGCGTTAATAACGAAAATACTGACTTTGAATTTCAGCTCTTGCCTGGCCTTAATGACTGGTTCTATTTAAGGTATGAATGAGAAGGAAATTGGTTATTGGGCCAGAGAAACTAGCAAAATGGTTAATAATGAGACCAAATAATCAAGCATTCGTTGCACCTCTTGAAACTGCTTGTTATTAACATGATCACTGTAAATCTTGAAAGAAATCTGATTTGTTGGGGTTTGGGGATAGGATAATCCGGAAAGCTGAAGATTAATTTCTGTTGCAGTTCAGAACCCTGAAGAAAAAGCTAGAAGAGGGAATGGTGTTCACAGAGTATGAGCAAATTCCAAAGAAGAAGGCCAATGGCATTTTCAGCACCGCGGCCCTACCAGAAAATGCCGAGCGAAGCCGCATCCGCGAAGTCGTCCCCTATGAGGAGAACAGAGTGGAGCTGGTACCGACCAAAGAAAACAACACAGGTTACATTAATGCCTCCCACATCAAGGTAAGAAGGGGAGCGTGCTGGGAAGGTTTGTTGCAGATTGCTGGCTTCAAGGTCAAAATGCAGGGAGAAAAGAATTGTGCTCTCCCACTGAGCATCTTGGCTTATCCCCGGCCCCCGAGGGAGTGTTTTTGAACTCCTGTGCTTCTTAGGCAACTTCTCGTGCCTGTCACTGCAGAGAGAAGGAAGCCCAGCAGCCTTGGGGAAAACCTCAGGTCAGCTATTTCTGAAGCCTGCTCACCACCGAGGATTTAACTTTTTCTTCTCTCTGCGAGTCATCACCGTCCCCAACGCTCACAGGAGGAGCTGAGGATTGTCCTTTTCGGTTTGTAGTTAGCCCGTGATGGAGACTCTGGAAGTCACTGTCAGTGAAGTTTCTATGGTATTCAAGAGCAGTGGGAACTTCGCAGTTCTCCCTTGTGACACTACAGCTTGTGTATCATCCAGCCGAAGTCCCAAATCTGCATGTTCTTTAGTAGAGTGGACTGATTTGAATGTGGCCATAAAGGCGTGGTTGGTATCGAAGCTTGTAAGATTTGCCACATCATTCGGTGCATGAATACCATTAAATTTTTGTTAGCATTTCAAATCTTCATATCTCAGTATTTCATTGACTTTAGAATTGGCTTCGCTCAGCCCCAGCTAGAATTTCGAGTTACAGATACATGTGTGTATATGGTTAAACGTTTTCTAAATGGCTTACCTTCCTCAGTCTTCCTAACAACAGAACATACTCGTTTAGAACGTCACTGTTTGCCCTGACCTCCAAAATAGGAGAATTTATTCATATACTAATAGTAAAACAATTGTTACAGGATGTTTTTAAATCATCCACGGTTCACGTTAACAGTCTTTTATGATCGTAACCTTAGAAATTTGGTTTGGGCCTTGTTCCGAGTCATTTCCTTTCTTCATTGGACTTTCCAACTGTAGCTGAATTTTTGGTAGATTCCTTTGAGCCTCTGAAATACAGCCAGATGTCTGGTGCATGTATCAGTTATAACGGTTCCAGTACAGAATCTGAAAAGTAGACTGTGCTTGGATGTACGGGTTTTGTACACAGAGCATGGATAACTACACATATGTACGTGTATTTTTTTTAAGTGCCGGAAAGTACCGTCAAAAAATATGAAAGAGTAACTGTCACGGATCATATTGGGTATCTTGTTTTAATTTTTGAGAGAACCAAAACTATAAAACTGAACCTCAGGAAACTCTCAAGTAAACTGATGATGGTCAGTTTCATGAGCTTAATTGAGATTAGGAAATGATAACCAAAAGAATGTACTCAAAGACGCAACTCACACGGCTGCTCCTTGATAGAGTGTCTATGGAATCTTACACAGCTATATCATGCTATCTTCTCCTTTTGGCCAAATACCGTCCGCCATTTTCCATCTGCTCTCTGGAAAAGCTGTCACTGTGCGTCAGATGTGCCCATTGGGTATTGTTAACAGAAACATTCCCCTCCTCAGTATTCTCTGAGGCCTACGTTTCGTCTTGTGGATCCGGGTTAGACATGGGTGCATTTAATAGACCCATAGAGCTTGTAAGAACTTGTCCTTATGTTTTTGGAATTGAGTTGTATATCTTGCCAATGTTTTCTCCCTGGGTTCCAAGCAGCTATTAACACAGAACAGAGATTTATTTGCTCCAGAGGTAGAATCATCACATCTGTGAAATCTACCTCCATAGCATTGGTTGTTGTGTTTTTAATGCAGTTTTTAATACCCTCCTGTCAATACTTGGAATATGCTGAAAGGCCCCAGGCAGCAGCATACTCTGGAAGTATTTATGGTTCCTATATGTTGGGTGCCAGGGAGGCTAATGTTTAAAATCACAATTCCACAGATAAACGAAACTCCTAGCCAGCCAGCCAGTGTATGAATGTTATCTCCCCCAGTACTTGGAAAATGGATTTTGCTTGCCAGCTTTGACCTAAACATAAACATGTCTTGTGTAATGAGACAATAACTGACATTGTTTTTGTTTGACTCAAGTTAGTATATAGTTTCAAAAAATAAACGAAGGGGAAAAGTTTCAAACAATGATCACTTCATGCCCCAGGAACTCTCCAGAGACTTGCACTGGTGGATGGATAAGGAGGCCTGACTTTGAAAAAATGTCAAGGCACGGGAATGGGAAGGCACACAGAAAGAATGCCGCCAAAGGACACGATTTTGCCCTCATGGCATGCCCTTCAGCACTTTGGGCACAACTTCTTATTCATGATTCTCTGCCACTGATATTTATAGCTGCGGAATTATCCTCCCAAGATCGCCCTGAGCTGCATGGGATAATATTGTTGTTATCCGAAATCATCTCATGATTCCAAAGTTTGGTTGGATACTCTGGTCCTGCACAGGGGAAAGTTAATAATCAAATATCACGTATTGTTGATTTAAATGCATTTGCAACACCTCTACTGTATATGGCACCACAGAGTAGGAGGGACAACAGAAGTAATTGACACAGTTCCCAGCGGGTCATTGGTACAAAGACGTTGCTTTCTAAAGGGATGTTATTCCGTGGCACACTTTTGTTGTTGTTGCTGTTTAGAAGGATGCCAGAGAGGCGTGCCTGGGTGGCTCATTCGGTTAAGCGTCATCGGACTCATGGTCTCGACTCAGGTCACGATCTCACAGTCTGTGAGTTCGAGCCCCGCGTCGGGCTCTGTGCTGACGGTGTGGAGCCTGCTTGGGATTCTCTCTCTCCCTTTCTCTCTCAAAAAAATAAAAGTTTAAAAAACTATAAAAAAAATATTAAAAGGACGCCAGAGCGTACTGTCTCTCCAACTCTGGATCACAGTATAATAGCGGGGTGTGAAAGCAACCTAGTAATCAGGACCAGTTTGGGTTTGTGAGTGTGTGAGTGTGTGTGTGTCTAAAAGGACTAGAACGGAGAGGAGAAAAGAATAGAAATTATCAGAGTACATTGCACATAGTGAGCATAAGTATTGTTTCTGCAACAAGTAAGTTCTGTTAGGTTACACACACCCATACTGCCATGTAATGTGTGTATGGGTGGGTGTGGGGGTGTATATTTTTAACATGCGCTGGTTTGTATATAATTACTGTAACTTGCAGGCAAAAAAAAAAAAAAGAGATTAGGTGCATTTTAATAGGCTTGAGTGGCAAAAAGTGTTTTCATGTGAGAATGTGTCACCGAGGTTTCTGATAATGGCACTAACCCATTTGGCCTAAAAGGTGTTATCCAAGGTTCTCAGGTAGGTACAAATGGACCCATGGCCAGCAGGTAATGCTTTCCTCGATCTGGGGTTCGTTTACCGATGTTTTCCTTGGTTTCCAGGTGGTGGTTGGTGGGGCAGAATGGCACTACATAGCCACTCAGGGGCCCCTGCCACACACATGTCACGACTTCTGGCAGATGGTGTGGGAGCAGGGAGCGAACGTGATTGCCATGGTCACCGCGGAAGAGGTAAGGGGACTGGCTACCCAGCCATCTGTTCCCGGGGGAGGGGTGGCCAGAAGAGAGGCTCCATATCTGGTGACCTTACTGCCTCATCCTGCTTCCTACAGCACCATTTCTCTGCAAATCCTTTTCTTTCTGGCATTCTAGATTTATTTTCCAAAGATAATTTATCATTGTGTCCTGTCTTCATCCAGCTTTTCAGCTCTTTTCCTCAGATTGCCATCAACTAAAATCAGTCAAACAAACAAACAGACAAACAAGAACCAAACTTCAGTTCAGCTCACTTTTATGTGCCAAACAAAGCAGTCATCTTTCCCCTGGAATCTGAGTGAGAACTTTGGGCTGCTCTGGGCAGACGGGCACATATTCCCAGCCTCGGCCGGGGCCAGCTCCACACCCCTTCGTGCTTATCAGCTGCAAAGAGACCAGAAGCTGTTGATCCTGTAGAGGTCTCTATTCTTTGGGGAGGGGGGGCGGGAATCTTTTTCTTCTTTTGCCAAGTCAAACATAGTTTTTCTGTTATAACCAGAACACTCTACGTGGTGTTGTAAAAACTGGCTCATGCTACCGGCCGATCTAGCAGTTTGCTTGGGGCTTGCTGTCTTTAGGGGAAGATGTTTTGTGTTTCTTCTCTTGTCACATTCTTGAGTTTTTGTTTTCAAGTCATTTAAGGGACTAGCTTCATCTGGCTTTCACCAGTATCTGTGGTAGGGCATATACTTTCCTACACATTTTTAAAGGGTGGGGAGCAGACAGCGAACTGAAAGAAAAAAAAAAAAGTCATGTTTCCTCCAATGACTATTCTGAGCAGTTGCTTTCTAGAACAGCCCCTAAGAGGCTGGGTGACTCAGAAGGATGAGCGTCTGACTCTTGTCTTTGGTCATAATCTCACGGGCTCTGTGTTGACAGTGTGGAGCCTGCTTGGGATTCTCTGTCTCCCTCTCTCTCTGCCTCTCCCCCACTTATGCTGTCTCTGTCTCTTTCAAAAAATAAATAAACTTAAAAAAAAAATAGTCTTTAAAAACATCTCTAGAATGGTATTATCCCCTTTGGAATTGCATTACTGTAAGGGGTTCATCCAACTCAATGCAATGTGTCATCTGTGCTGAACTCAGGGGTGTGGTGGCAAACAAGACAGGTGTGATCCCTGTCCCCAGAGAGCTTCCTTTCTAGTGGGAGGGACAATAAAAAAATGAACAAATAAAGTAAGCTCAGTAGGGGTAACTGCCATGAAGGAAATAGAACAGGTGATGGGACAGAGGGGTGGGAGTGGGGGCGGGGGTGCCACCAAGGGCCCCTCTAAGGAGGTTGCATCTGAGCTGAAACCTGAGTGACCGGAAGGGGCCAGCCTTACAGACACGACGTCTGGTGATCTATGTGGCAGCCAGAGGCTTAAAGTCTCTTGGAATCTGTAATCGGTGTAGTCCCTCAGGAGTAATAGCAATTAAAGCCTCAGGTAAAAAGTACATGCACAGGATTGGTAAGTGAAGAGGCATGTGTGCTTCAAATCTAAGACTCAGTTCAACCAGATGAATCAGGGTGGGAGTGTTTGTAGCCTCCGGGGATGCGTTGCTTTTTGTTTGTTTGTTTTTAATTTGTAGTAGCGTAGTATTGGTTTCAGGAGCAGAAGCCAGGGGTTCAACACTTGCATACGACAGCCAGTGCTCATCCCGACAAATGCGTTGCTTTGTAAGCGGGCCAGCCTGCAGGGCTCCCCGAGACAGCAGGACCCCAGCTCGCCCTCGACCTCCATAGCTCTGCGCCCAGCAGTGTTCCGTCCCCACCCACTTCCTGCCCCGGGTTTCCTTCAGAGCCACCATCTGATCCACGCTCCAATCCAGTGATTTAACTGTGCAACCCTTAAAAAACAGACCCCATTTTATTTCCTGCCTCTGCCCTCTCTGCACCAGCTCTTCTCGCTCACATTCGGCCGCAGCTCAGTTGTGCATCTTTTAAATACTTCCTTGCCGTAAGTACCACTGTGAATCCTACTAGGTCTTAGGGTGCACGATCTAATCTGCGATAGAGACTGCCCAGTGCACTGAGTTACTGACCTAGGAGCTAGTCACATTTCCTCTGTCCTCAGATTTAAGATTAAGAGGATAAGAGCTTCCCCTGACTTACTTGAGATTTTGCTTTTGTGTGTGATTCAGGAAGGCGGACGAACCAAGAGCCACCGATACTGGCCCAAACTGGGTTCCAAGCACAGCTCAGCCACCTACGGCAAGTTCAAGGTCACCACAAAGTTCCGAACGGATTCTGGTTGCTATGCAACCACAGGCTTGAAGGTCAAGCACCTTTTGTCGGGGCAGGAAAGGACGGTGTGGCATTTGCAGTACACTGACTGGCCGGACCATGGCTGCCCAGAGGATGTCCAAGGATTTTTATGTAAGTTTTTTCTTCCCAGTCAGAACTTTAGCAACTGCCTCAATGGTCTGATCAGTTGGAAGGGAAAGGGAAAGCGAGGATGCTTTCTCATAAGTGGCAAAAGTATTAATTACGTCATTGAAATTTATGTTTCTTCATATGGTGTATGTAGAACAGAGAAGAATAATACATGTCATTTATCATATTCTCCTTACCTTTTATGCAAATAAGCTGAAACTGTGGCAAACTGATTCATTCTATCTTGATGTAGACCTTTGAGTACTCACCAGTAAGTAACTACTCTGATATATGTCACATGTCGGAACCTTGAAACCATTATGCTAAGTAGAATAAACTGGACACAAGGGGACACATGTTGTATGATTCCATTTTAGAGAGGTGCCCAGAATAGAAAACTTCACACAGGTAGAAAGTGTAGTAGAGGTTACCAGGGGCCAGGGGAAAGGGGAATAGGGAATAGGAAGTTATTGTTTGATGGGTACAAATTTTCTATTTGGGGCAATGAGAAAATTCTAGAAATGGTTAGTGCCAATGGTTACGTAACACTGTAAAACACACCTATTTTTTTATTTTTCATGGAGGCTTGCTTTTCATAAACCCCGCATTTCCCTATAGCTGGAATCTCAGTGAGTACTTTCTTGTACCTCTGATGAAGATACTAAGAGTTATTGAAATCAACTTTTGGGACGCCTGGGTTGCTCAGTCGGTTAAGCCCCCCACTCTTGATCTCTGCTCAGGTCATGATCTCATGGTTCGTGGGATCGAGCCCTATGTTGGGCTCTGTGTTGACATCAAGGAGCCTGCTTGGGATTCTCTCTCCCTTTCTCTCTGCCCCTCCCCAGTGTACTCTCTCTCTCTCTCTCTCTCTCTCTCTCTCTCTCTCTCAAAATAAGTAAACTTAAAAAAAAAAAAAGAAAGAAAGAAATCAACTTGTTGTTTTTGAAAGTATCAGTTTTGAACTCATCAGTTCACATATATTTTTCAGAGTATGATTTTCTTAGAAGCCGACTGATCTAGAATATATGCAGTACTTTATTTGAAAAGCCAAAAACTGGGTGTGTGCCCACTGGATTCTAGGCTCTGGATCAGGCTTTCAGAACATAGAAAAGAGAGGGTCTCTGTTTTGAAGGCGCTCGTGAGAAAGGCAAGCCAGTGATGGCAGTCCAGGGGTGAGATCTGACACTGTCATCTGCTTTTTGGTGATGGTTATAATGTTCCCCCTTCCTTTTCCACAGTCTCGTGTAATTGTCCTACACTTGTGGAGACACCCCATTCCTTCCTCACGCAGCTAGGCCTAGGGTTCTCGGCAGATTTATTACCTGCTATGTTGTTGACTCTCCAGCTGGCGGAAGACAATAGGACCATCATCTGGATGTTCGATAAGGTCAAACCCTTGATTTTATTTTGATTTTCATTTAGAATTGAGGCGTGGGGAGAGGAGAAGAGAGAGAGAGAATTGGGTTTTCAAGAACCGAAAAGTACCATTTCACAAGTTCCAATGGGAAGTTTCTGATGCAGACTTATTCGCTGATGAAAGTGTTTAATTTCCCATCAGGGAAGTGACAGTGGTCCTTGGGAAGGTGGTCACTGACAGAGAGCAGAAGGGTGATGGGAATCACAGGATCTGGAGCAAGAAAGATCTAGAGAGTGTTCGTGCTTGGCCTGAGGTCAGACGGTTATACTGTAGCTTAAAATACTAATAAGGTGGGCAGGGACCTTTGTAGAACTTTCTTTCCTCATAACAGTGCTCTTTTTATTTTTTTTCCATGATAATCTTTTCCTAATTGATTTACCAGAATTATCTCCAAAATGCAGAAAATAGAAACAATGGAGGGGGGTGGCCGCCTGGGTGACTTAGTCGGATAGGCATCTGGCTTGGGCACAGGTCATGATCTCACAGTTCGTGAGTTCGAGCCCCACATCAAGCTCCATTCAGTCGGTGTGGAGCCTGCCTGGAATTCTCTCTTTCTCTTTCTCGCTCTGCCCCTCCCCCACCCCCTCTCTCTCAGAATCAATAAATAAACTTTAAGAAAATAAAAAGAAGATGGAAACAGAGTGGATCAGTTTGATAATTGGCCAACAGCTCTGACAGAAGATTGAGTTTATAAGGTGGCTAAGATTATAGTCCGATCTTTTCCATCAGAACCAATTTAAGGAATGCCCATCTAAATTACTGAAAAACGTAGAGAACATTTTTACACTGTGTAAGTTTATTTACGTTTCTAAGAAACTCGGTGTGCTGAGGAGGGTCTTGGAAATGTTGGCTTTCCAGGTTTTTAGGAATTTCAAAAGATATTTTACCTGTGTTTAAATTCGATTCCCTGGATGCAGGGGACTTTGGGCAAATTATCTTCCAGCCTGCAGAAGTCCTCACTGAGTTACGGCTTAAGGAACTCAATTAACGTGATCGCTTAGAGAGAGCATCCATTTAAATCCAGTCTCTCTGTTTTATGGAATTCCATCTGCCTCACGGGTCAATATTCCTTTTACGTCTCTTCTTAAATTTAGCACAAGAAAAACCTCTCCGTTGAGCGCGAACATTGCCTTTTTTGTCAGAGAATGCACAGTCCCCTAATTCCTTTCCCCTCTTACAGAAAACTTGTGACAATTCCATGCACGGTATTTGGCTCACGTTAGTACCTCTGTCCAGTCATCTCAGATTGCCTTCCCGCTTTTTGGGTGCTGCCACCACCGCTGCTGCTGCTGGTGGTCATAGTTTGTCTTGATAAACGACTTTGGATGACTTTGCGATAGGATAAGGTTAGAAAGGCAAATAGGAGTGCATATCAATTGTACGTAAACAGTTGCTTTTAAATTACCAGAATGGCTCGAACTCACTTCTCTTTGAGTGCTTCTTCCGGTCCTGTTTCAGAATGCTGAATCGGGAGGAGATTTTTCTGAGTATCAAGAACCTTTCAATGGTATTTCCCCTGAGCTAGCGCCTATGAAGTCTGTATGACTAATTGACTTCTTCTGGTTCTTGGACTCTTTGAGGATGACATTTATATACTTCTCCTCTTTTTTTTTTTTTTTCCATCACCATGGGGGAAAAAAAAAGTCATTAAGGCTTGCATTACTGTAATTTTTCATTTGTGCCCGATTGGAGTAGCGAACAGACCCCCGTGCAGCCCTGCTGAGCTAGGCAGCTGTCAGAAGGGGCGAGGGAGGAGGCACGGCCCCTCTACCCCACACACATGTTCCCTCCAGAAAGGGAAGTGTTCGTCTTGAGCTACTTCCAGAACCACATGGAATCCAAGCTGAAAAGCAGGACCCCCAAAGTCTATTTTTAAATCTAAAAATGAAAGTCAGGCCTCGGTTGACATTCACTCATCCAGTGAGGGGAAGGAGGAAGGGGCAGATGGATGTTCTTCCCACCAGAAATTGGCTCTGACAGGCGGGCGTTTCAAGGGGACCTAGCTGGTGTTCTGATCCCAGTCTGTTAATAGTAGGAATTGCTGTAAGTAATGTCGAGAATCATCTGCTTGGGGGACTTTGGGATTTGCAGAGGGGAAAACAGAATTTAATTTTTAAAAAAGAACTATTTAATTTAAAGAACAAATTCTCCCATGGACTAATTGACTCCCAGCTGGTCCTTTCTGGATCCAGGACTGTACAGTGAGTACCAGCCAAATAATTAGTGTCTTGTAAGAACCGAAAATTATTGTCACCTAAAAAAAAAAAAAGATTCACCATCAGTTACCGCCCCCCCCCTTGTATGCAAAGCCATGTAGGACTTCGGTGACAGGATTTGCATTTTGTCTTGCAGCCTACTTGGAGGAGATCCAGTCTGTCCGACGCCATACCAACAGCATGCTGGAAGGCGCCAAGAACCGGCACCCTCCGATCATCGTCCACTGCAGCGCCGGGGTGGGGCGGACCGGTGTGGTCATTCTTTCGGAGCTGATGATCTACTGCCTGGAGCATAATGAAGTGAGTCATTCTAGGCTTTCCTGAAGACTCCACCTTGGGGACAAATCTACACCGCAGCCAAACCTTCCCCCTGTGCCCTTTCGTTTCCAGTGCTTAATTTCCTCTCTTCTGACAAGAGTTTTCCAGATCCGTGATTCCTAGGTGGCCTCTGACATTTACAGCCTCTCTTATCTTTCGCCTTTCTCCGCTCTGTGTAGACACTCCGATAACACGGAAAAAAATGAAAAAAAGATGAAAGTGTGAGATAGGAAACGTTTAGAAAGTATGATCTACCTTGGCATCTGCTTCCAGAAGTCTGTGGGGGTTTATAGACAGTCTGGTTTTATTGTGGGTAATTTTCCATGGTGGGTTATCTGGTCGCAGGTAGTCTAGATGCGATTTGCATTCCTGGGACGTGTTTTGGCCTAAATCCTATGTGAAAATGTGTATACTTGACAAATGGTTTTCATTCTTCACAGGGAGGTTTTATTTAATGAGGGCTGTCCCTTCTTGTCTAGACTGGTGATGTAGCAGAGCAGGGTAGATCATTTTTTTAAGTTTATTTATTTATTTTGAGAGAGAGAGAAAGTGTGAGTGGGGGGGGAGGGGCAGAGAGAGAGGGAGACAGAGAATCCCAAGCAGGCTCCGCACTGTCAGCGCAGAGCCCGATGCGGGGACTCGAACCCACAAACCGCAAGATCATGGCCTGAGCTAAAGTCAGATGCTTAACAGTGACTTGGAAGAACTGCGTCTTGTTCTTACAGACCGTGTAGGTCAGATGACTTTACAAGTCACAGTCGTACAGACTGAACCACCCAGGCACCCCCAGGGTAGATAATCT
This sequence comes from Lynx rufus, assembly GCF_022079265.1. Lineage (NCBI taxonomy): Eukaryota > Metazoa > Chordata > Mammalia > Carnivora > Felidae > Lynx > Lynx rufus. The sequence goes on along the minus strand of NW_025814829.1, from coordinate 34,495,112 downwards.
GAGTACACAGACATGACCTGCCTTTGCCAAGGCTGGACACCTCGCTCTTCCCTGCCCCGCCCCACCCCACCCCCAAAACAGGGCCTCAGCTGAGCTTGCGCCCACGTGGTGTGCGGCATTCCGCCGCTGTTCTAGCCTGGGAAGTCACACAGAGGGGCTTGTGGTTTCCTGGAGATGAGACGAGCAGCAACCAAAGGCTAAAGAACAATTCTTCTGCCTTCTGTTCACATGGGGCTTTAGGGGTTTGAAATGGCCTTTGCTTATTTGGTTTTGTTCTTAGTTGGGGTCTTCAGAGCCCCCGTGTAGAGGAACCGGGCACGCGTCACTCCTCCTGTTTTACAGATGAGGGAACTGAGGCCCAGAAAGAAGTCAGCGACTTGTCCAGTGCCACATGGCTCTGAAACACTGGGCGGAGGAGAGAAGTGAGGTCTTCTCCCTCCCGGCCCTGACTTCTTTCCTGTGCCACCAGATGCCAAGTGTCACCACGTCTTGTTCCGTTTCCAAATTAAACAGCTTGTAGCATCAGAGAAATTTTTGAAGTGGCTCATTCGTTTTTAAAGTAGGGAAGGTTGTAATGCACGTCCTGCGAAAGAATTTCTATAATATATGCGTTTACTCCATAGTATCCATGGTTTGAAAATCAGACAAAATATTGCCCCACGAAGTTTGTTACATGGAAACTTCCAGGAAAAGAATAAATACCAAGTTTATACACGTTCAAAGGATTTGTAAACTCTCTGCCTGTAGAAAGTTAATTTTGGAAACTTTGAATTCATATATACGAAGGTGGTGCTAAAAAGTAGAATAGGGGTTATACCAAAAGGGCCCTATTTTGTCAAAAACAGACAGGCATCCCGTTGATGAGCAAAATGCCCATCGCAGAGTCAGCTGAGAGTACCCGACAGGAATTTTGTCATTTTCTTTGAGTCTTTACCCTTTTGTCTCTCATCATGAGATTTCTTGATCATTAGCTTCCCTGCCACTACTAGAAGTCTCTAGAAGGGTCCAGTAGACTGAATAGCTTGCCATCGAGTCCCAACTCGACTCAGTGCTGGGAAGATGGAAAAAGACGAAGTGGAATCAGGGTACATATGGCCTGAGCATATCCAAGCTGCGCTGGAGGCACTGGTGGGCTCCAGAGGGGGAGGAAGGGCCTCATCGTCATCCCCTCCCCCACTTAGCTACCTGACTGCCTTCCCCGAGGTCTCCTTCTGTTCTCCATTCCCTGTGAACTCTTCCTCTGCTCCCCCCTGCTCCTTTTCAACCTGAGAAGCTGTTCTGTCCATCTTGTCTGACATGAAAGATTGTTCTGTTCTGAGCTCCTTGGAGACCCATCAAAAGCTGAGCCTCAGTAATGTGATGACAAGAAGGCTCATTGGTCACCAGATGTTATTGGCCCAGAAGAACACAAAGAGCACATGTCCGAGCCAGTGTGGTGCAGAGTGAGGGATTGGGCCATTAGGGCCTCGCATAGACTTGGTGAGTGCTCAGGGTGATTAAACTCTCTACAGTGTGTCCAAACATAGTGGATTTCCTCAATGCCCAGTTGCACGCCAGAACATTCTTTGCTGGAACACGGTCAGTCCAAAAAGGACTTCTGTTCCCATTGATATTCAAAGATAGCAAGATGACTCATATTTTTCACTTCCCTTCCCCTAGCACAAATATAGCCAGCCTTATCTGGCCCATTTCCCATCATTGCCATTGGTAGATGATTAGGGAGAAAAAAGTTCTCTGTTCTGCTTCAGGCCTGGTCATAAGATTCAAACCCTCATTTCGGGAGAAGAGTGGGAACATGCATAGCTTTTGTTGTTGTTTTAAACAAAGATTTTGACAAATAAATCTGAAGTTGTGTATTCTGTTTTTCTCCTATCTAAACCTTCCTGCCTTCTTTCCATGGCTTCTGGACTTAGCGTACTGTATGTGTTAGTCTGTAATCCATAGTTTTGATTTGGTCAGTGAAATGCCTTTTCTTTTCCCTGGGATAAAGATGCTCACAGTAAGTTCAGGCAGCTGTGAGGTAAGGGTGGGAGGGTATTCTCCAGGCTTCTCTGAGAAACGTCTTCATGACCCATTGCTTTTGGTCACTAAATGTTACCTTGACATTTTAATGCCTGTATTTTTTTTCAGAGAGCACTAGTTTTATGGCTTGCAGTAGCCTCTCTTGCCCGCCCCCTGGGTTTAGCTCTCTATCCTAGAGTAGCTAATTATAAAAGGTTAGGTTCTCACTAGCCACATAACGAGGTGTTTTATCTTGCTTCTTTTCTGAATAAGTTATCCTTTCGAGCAGGGCCGAGGAAATGACTTCTAGGCAAGACTGAGCAAGCCATCAACCCGCTGCATGATTGGGGTTAGGGACAAGGGACAGCAGAGACTGTGGGGGGTGAATCTTCAAGGCAACCAGGACTCTTTGATCAATTTCCAGAGGAGCTTTCTTTGTCTTGTCTCCTAACGGCCCCTTATCAGATGATAGAGTGTCTTTAGGGCTGTGTCTTACAGTCTAGTGAGTTGGGAATGATCATGATGGTGGAGGCAGAGGGGGTGGTGATGACAGTGGCGACAGTGACAATATTACCGCAATAGTAACCTGTATTTAATCATGTGACTGCACCACTTGAGGCGCCTTACAACTACTGAAGTAGCTTTCACAGTAACCCTATGAGAGAGGTCCCACTCATTCCCTTGTGGGACCAAGAGAGTCTGAAGTAGTAGACGAAGGAACGTGTCCACGCCCCCCAGCCAGGAAGTGTGAAGGCTGGGGGTTCGGCAGATGAAGGCTGACCCGAGCCTCTGCTCTTCTGTGTGATTCCGCCTGTCTGTCAAAACCTTGATGGGGAGTCTGTCCTCATATCTTCTATGTTCGTATCTTCAGCACCCAGCTCAGTAATGCTCATCAAGCATTATGTTATTATAGAAGGTCATTATCAAGCCGCTCTAGGTTGTATGTCATGGTATCAGTGACACTAGAGTATCGTGGAGGCAAAGAGCCACCAGTTAACCATCAGAAGCTCAAGGTGCGGGCTGTATATTTTGACTAGGAGTTTGAGGATTCACATGCCCTTTTCTTTTTCCTTATTACTGGGGGCTTGACTTTGTCCCTTTTAAATCCATGGTGCACTTTATTTAACTGTTTTTGGAGAAGAGCACCCAATAAGGATGGCAAGTGTTGTAGCTACACAAGGTTTAGAAATTGTGGAACTGCCTTGTAAAAGTAAAGTAAGGAAAGACATACGGCTGAATTTTTACTGTTTCACCTCTGATGGTTGCTCAGTCCTTGATGACTTCTCGGGGGTGCTCGTTGCCTGGTGGCGAGCTCCCAGAGTGGGGGCCATGTGCTGAGGCCATGAGAACGTTGCTGACTCCATGATGCTTCTGCCCTGGCTGGTCCAGAGGGAAGGGAGTGGCTTGACTGAGCAGGCCCCGGAAGAGGCTCTAGTCTGCTCGAACACCGATGACCCACCACCTTAATTCCCTTCTGTTGAAGCCGCTTCTGTGTCCTCAAAGAATTTATACATAGGCAGTCTCATTTAACATTCAAGGTATTTTCGGTGAAGAACTTTCACTCTAAATAGGACTGTCAACGATGAGCACCGGCTTGTATGAAAGTGTTGAGTCACTACATTATACACCTGAAGCTGCTATTACACTGTTTGTTAACTTACTGGACTTTAAATAAAAACTTAAAGGGGCGCCTGGGTGGCTCAGTCGGTTAAAGGGTCGGACTCTTGAATTCAGCTCAGGCTACGATCTCACAGTTGGTGAGTTCGAGCCCCACATCGGGCTCTGCGCTGACAGTGCGGAGCCTGCTTGGGATTCTCTCTCTCTCTCCCTCTCTCTCTGCCCCTCCCCTGCTTACACACTCTCTGGCTCTCTCAAAATAAATAAATAAACATTAAAAACAAAGTAAGTAAAAACTTCGAAAAGAAAAGCCGAGAAGCAACCCAGTTATCCAGGAGAAGACCCTAAACGTTTAAGAATTGATAGTATTTCTGAAAATGGGTGTGAAGGTAGAACTAAAAACAGAAGGGCCACCTGAATAAAAACTCAAATCAACCAACCAACCAACATGACTGGTGTTCAGAGATTGTGCTTTGATACCTGAAAGTTTACACATAAATTCTCTCACTTGATAATGACCACGATTCTGCGAGGTAGCAGGACAGTGTGATTATTCTCATTTCATTAATTTAATAATAACAAGTAGTCTTCATGAAGAGCACAGAATGTGCCAGTGCAGGGGCTCCTGGATGGCTCAGTCAGTTAAGCGTCCGGACCTTGGTTTCGGCTCAGGTCATGATCTTGTGGTTCGTGAGTTTGAGCCCCACTCGAACTCCGTGCTGACAGTGTGGAGCCTGCTTGGGATTCTCTCTCTTTTCCTCTCTCTCTGCCCCTCCCCTGCTCCTGCTTGCTCTCTCTCTGAAAATAAGTAAACTTAAACAAAAAATAAATGCTTTATGTGCACTTCGTCATTTGATCCCATGAGGTGGGTACTATTTATCATCCCATGTCATTGCTGAGGAAACGTTGCTGACGTGGGCAAGGCCACACTGTCATTGGAGGAAAGCATCAGTATTCTTATTTTACAGAGGAAGAAATGGAGGCCCAGAGATGTCTGAAACCCTACCCCCCTGAGTTCTGGTGGAGGGGAGAACCCTGGTCGGGTATAACTCTGGCCTCCGGGTTTTCTCTGGCACGTGGCAACCAGCATCTCCTGCTGGCGTACGGTCTTTGATTGGAAGAACCTAGAGGGGCCAAGCCTTTGCTTTCTCTTGTACCTACAAATGGGCAGTGAGCAAATGCTTCCTGGATGGGGGAATGGGGATGGACCCAGGGGCCACTCCTCACCCGGGACCTTGTGCTTTTTCTCTTTTCTTGCAGAAGGTGGACGTGCCCATAATGCTGAGGCTCCTCAGGGAGCAGAGGATGTTCATGATCCAGACCATCGCCCAGTACAAGTTTGTCTACCAAGTCCTCATCCAGTTCCTCCAAAACTCCAGACTCATTTAGCCCCCGACCCAGCTACTGGAAGAGGGGCCCAGCTCCATCTTGCAGATGGGGATGCACCTCCAGACAGCATCTGCCCCCCCAAGCCGGGCGCGGGTGGCCAGAGCAGGCAGGTCATGGGCTCCCCGAAGGCGGGAGCCAGGACTGTTCCCCAACAACCTATATTATTTTATATGAGATAATTTATTTTTTTTTCCCTTTTGGATAACTTTTGTGAATCATCGTAATGCATAATGTTTTCACGATAATATAGTCCTTCTCGTTTGAACCACATTTCGACTGATCTGCATTGTAAATATGGCAGCAGGGAAGGTTGCCCGGTGGATTGTTTTGGGGACAGAGGCATAAGGGAACACATCTCTAGTGAAGCTGTGGCCAGATTAGAAACCAAGCCGGAAATTCATCAGCCTGATTGCTCACGTTCAAATCAGAGATGGCAAGAAAATGAATTCGTCCTAAAATATAAAGATAAGGGCCCAGGCCCTTCCCTGAAGGAAACACGCACGTGCGCACACACACACACACACACACACACACACACACCACTATTCCCTTATATTATTCCCTTATATTTTGGGGCTTCTGAACCTTGATGGCCAGTGGCCTTCCTTCTTCCTTTCTGCCTTCATCCTCCATTGTCTCTTTTTTCCCCAAGTTTGAGTCAAAGACAGGAGCAGCTAGAGGAAATGCTGCCTTTCACCAGATGGCCCTCACCCAGGTGAACGAGGAGCTCTCTGTTGTGTCTCCTCAACACTCCTTCCTTTGAACTCTGGAGCCTGTGTTGCCCTGCCGGGGACCACGACCTCAGTATTTGCTACTGCTCCCTGTTTGCTCAGTGGGCCCCAGTCTGGTGGTCTTCGAGGCTCTGGGCCAGGCCATCTGTGCAGCTAGGCCTCTTGCCGGACTGAGAGGAGATGATGGACCAGAGCGGGAAGAGAAAGGAGACAGGCAAGCCCTTGATATTGTTTCTTATTTAAATAGGATGTGTGTGCTGGCCGGGGGCTTGCAGGTCGAGGCGGTGGGTACATTCTGTCTTTCCATCAGTCCCCAAGTCACTGGAAACGTTATCATGGGAACAGTTGGGAAAGCTGATTTATGGGAGCTGTTTGGCACCCAGGTAGCAGGGCCCTGGCCAGGAACCACACCGAGTGTGACCCCCCTCTCTGACTGTGCTGCTGTCGCCCCAGCCTTTGGCCTGCAAGAGCAGAACTAAGCCCACTCAGGACCCCGTGGTCCAAATTTGGCTACTTGATGAAAGATGCTGGGATTTGTCTCGCACAAAGCCTGTTCACTGCTCTCCCGTTTTCCATACGCCCCGCTCTCCAGTTGCTTTGCAGTTTCCTTCTGTTTGTCTCTTCCTGAGCCTACGTCAGTCACCGTCCTGAATTTTTTAGGTCAGTACACAGCAAATCATATTCCACACGTTTCTCCTCTAGCGGAATTTTAGGAAGTTTTCCTCTCTACTGTCTAGTTCTTGAATGCAACGTTTAAACGGTGGTTCTGTTCTTAGATTTGACATTCGTGGCTGTTCCACTGTGCCTTCCTCCACTGCTGACTTTTTGTTTTGCTTTGTTTTTCCTGAGCTGAGAATGCGATGAAAGAGTGGTATCATATCAACCAGAAAGAGCATGCCTGTGTGATGTCCGGTGACCACACCCCAATAGAGGGGTGCGGAAGCAGATTCCCGATGAACTCGTTCAGAATGGGAATCAACTCAGTTTCACATCTGGCCAGGTGTGGTGGTGGTGGTGGTGGTTCTCTCGTTTAGACTGAGAGTCCTGGTGAGAGAGGGCCCCCTCTTGTTGTCCAGAGTCTGAAGAAACAGTGAAGGAGGGTAACTTCAGTTGAGCTCTGTAGATTCTGGAATTTCGGTGTATGTTCTGGAAAAGAAAACCATGAGTATGACCTATATTTTCAGTGGAACAGAGCTCATCACCCTCACCAGGAGATGCTCGGAACTTACACTGTTAACAAGCAAAGACGTTATCTGTTGCCTTTCCTTAGACACTTCCCATCCTTGGGCTAGTCTACTGTTAGGGGTGTTTTCACAGTTGGTCTGCGGTTCCTGGCTTATTTGACAAACACCATCGGCAGTTCTCTTTTGCCTCTTAGGCCCCAGCGTGGGCTCTGTTAAGACTGAGTCTCACGTGGGCAGCATATAGATCTGTGTCTCTTGGAGCTCATCACACGGGCGGTGCCTTTCAACCCACCTGCCACGGGAGTAGTTGCTAATGCACAAAATGCAGGGCAGAAGGAGGTTTGCTGTCCAATTTCCTAGCCAAAGTTTATATCGAAGCCCAAAGGAAACCACTTAAAAGTTACTCCACATATTTCACTTTTAAAAACAAATGTTTTGGGTTCTGTAGCACATTTTGCATTCCTTTTCCCATCTCCAGCGAATGCCAGCACAGCTCCTGTGAAATTAGCAGCAGGCAGTGAAAGTCCTTCTAGTGGCATCTGCACAATAATTGCCCAGAGATGCTTTATATCTGGGAAGCAAGCCAAGGAATAAACCTTGAAGCAAAGTGTATTAAATTAGTTATCTAGTTAGAGCTTTTGGAATGAGTTCCTGATGATGTATCAAGTCTGAAGCTGGAGCTGTCGGGGTCTATTTTTTTCTGTTTGGATTTGAAGAGAGAAAATTAAAAATGGAGGGTGGAAAAAGGAGATGCCATCTCACAGCAAAGCCATTCAACACTTTGGGGCCTCTGGTTTTGAAGTCTTCCAGTTGAAATGTTTTGTTTCTTTGATCCGTACACATTTGGGCACGTGGGCCCTGTGTTGGGTCTGCCCTTGTTTAACGTGGTCCCTGGATGGTGGGGGCTGAGTCTGATGTCTTCATCCTTAAGCTGAGCTGAGCCTGCCGGCAAAACTTAGCCATAGCCTGCTGAGCTTATCGGTTCCCGTGGGCTCTAAAGAGACACCACCTTTGGTAGCATTTACATTTACACACACCTGTTTCCCTGGACAGGAGGTAAAGGAGGATTTGGCTGCATTGGAGAGGGATGCCAAACGTTGATGTCTTCATAGCAGAGGAAAGAGGACTGTGCTTCTCTTCACAGTTAGAGGGGGAACGGTAAGATCAGGAAAGGTGAAAACATCTCCACATGGAATATTTTGAGGAATACGCTTCCAAGGAGCTTACATTGAGAGAATTTAACTTTTGCAATCTTTGTGATCCTAGATCGACAAAAAGAACTAATTGTTTTCCATTACTAATCTCTGTTTGCCTAAGACAGATGCCTGGCCATCTCTGGCCCCTTCATCATCCTTCAGCCTGGTTAGAGGGGTTTTGTGGGCTCTGTTGGGTTCTGGTGGGACTTGACCCCTGGCTCCCCCCGTACTCATTTAATTTTATTTTGCTTGCTGTTAGCTCTTGAGGTTCAGTTATAAACTCCAGGGGCTTTGGGAGATCAGCATTTTTATCCAGCTGCCTAGTTTTCTCATCTTTCCAGCTTAAATACAGGTTGACCATATGAAATTGACAATAGCTAGAGCATTTTTTGTTACAATGACAGACAAGTCACATAAAATCAACCTAATATGCACAATATTTTTCTTCTCCCAATACAGGATGGGTCCCAACACACCATATGTCATTTCTTCAAATAAGTGCTAATGAACCTGAAAGCATGTGAAATGGGCAGCTTGGCTCTTTTTGTGAACCTGCTGCCTTGCTGTAATGAGCTTTGCCTCACTCAGTGAATGGGTCATGTCCTGGGGCTGGGAAGGCAGAGATGTTAGTACACCTAGATGTTAGTGCATTCTCATAGACAGGGCTGGCCGTCGGGCATATCACTGTGGGTTTTCAGCCGCCATCTTTTTTTGATGTACGATCTGTGTTCACAGACCTCAGCCCAGTGGTTATGGAACATGGTGTGTGGGCCTGAAGGTGTCCTCAGCCAGAAAGCAGAGGGTGCTTTCTAATCTCACTCCTCTACTTCCAGTGGGGCGAAGGTATAGCTATTGACTTCCTTTTTGGGGAGATGTGCCAATCACTTTGAAGTTGGGGGAGTTGGGGTATTCTTTGTGCCAGGTTGCTGAGACACAAGGGATGGGATCAGGTCAGACCCAGGTTAGTGTTCATCTGTTCCGCATTCCTCCTCCATTTTGGCAATAACTGTTGGGGTCCTAGAGGTGGAAATTTCCAGAAGTACCAAGTGATCACTGTTGGGATCTTTAGGTGGCACTGTATGGGGAATTCAGCTTCCTCACACTTTACCAAAGACTCTTCTGCTGCTCTGTTTCCTTGTATTCCTGTGTAATTTATCAGACACTCATCATACTCTTATTTGGTGATTCCTTTTCATGAACAAAGTAACGACTCATCCAGTACTGCTTCCAGATGGAGAAACTGGGGTTTCCATGGACACTGCACAAATTTTCCAGTGGCCTACAGCTTTATGGATGACAAATTAGTTGGCCTTATAGGATGGAAATAATCTTAGTTGGCCCTATAGAATGGAAATCTCTGAGATGTTAAAATGTTTGACACTTCCCTTAGATGCTGTGCAAGAAAAAAAAAAAAAGGTTCTTGTCTTTGCCTCAACTTCTGAGACATCTGGGGGCAAAAGACCTTAGTGATGCATCTTTTGAAAGTAACGGCATCATTCCTGGGAGAGAAGTGAGGGTATATCCAATCAAATTATGCTAATCCAAATGTGCCGTCCCAAAAGTCACTGTAATTCATAGGGTCCTATAAAACTCAACAGCCACCTTGCCCAATACCCAGTCTTTCTCCTGCCTGTGCACATTGTGCATTTGGGTTATAAACTCAGGTGGGTGAGCATTTTTATTCTGCTGACTACCTTTCTTATCTCCTAGCTTAACATAGCTGCATCTTTTTCTGCAAGGTCAAAATAAGTGTTCTCTATTAAAATGTCCATGAGCCTGGCATTGAGTATCTGGCATCAATCGATTTCATAAGACCGGGTCATTTATCGTCGTTTGGTGCAGGAAGAGGGGGAGGATGTGTATCAGTTCCGACTGCTCAGAGCTCGGGTCAGCCCTTCTATTTTAAAAATAAATTCAAGGACATTTTGTTACAAGGCAGGAAGGCGAGAGCTGACGTGCAGCCTGGCTGTGACGAGCCTCTGCGTAGAAAGTCACAGTTTCTTCTGTTGTGCTTTGGGACATCAGGATCATTCTTTTTTAAAAATGCCATAAGCTTGGCCAGAGGAGTTATAAATAGGAAGAGGAAGAGGAGGATGTTTTAGATCAGCCCTCTGGTTGGTGTTAAAAAAATCTATTGGTTCACAAATAATTTTCTGAACTCTGGAACATCTGCTTTCTTCTTCCCTGCCTGTAAGGCTGGAGGGATGGAAATGACGTGGGGGCACCCCCAGGAAAGCCTGGGCTGTGATGTTGGGGTCTATTTCCGCCTTGCTCGTGGTTTCAAACTGCCCTCAGTGCCGTGGTAGAGCTTGATGAAGGTCATGTCATGGATTCTGACGTGTGTCTGGGCGTGCCACTCTAAAGTGTCGTCTTCTGTCACGTGCTGGCAGCCCCACCTTCCCATGCAGCCTTAGCAGAGGCTTCTGCTCATCCACTGAGCCCCCCTGAGTTAGCAGTCAGGGCTCCGGGCACGTCATTTCCTCTCCCCTGCGATCAGAGGGGGTTCCCGTTTATAGCACATCATGTTTATAATCAGGGCACAGAAACAGGGAGGGTGTCCGTACAGCAATGGCAGTGGCTCTTTGTCTCATCGTGGGGACTGTTTTGTGATGTCACCCTCTTCATTCCAAGAGCACCTCACTTAGGGCTGTGCTGACTTCTCCTTACTGTTCGTTTGTTTGATGGATCCGCTGTCACTTTTCTTTCCCTACTCTACCCTTTGAGTACAACCGCTACAAAAATAGTTCAGTCCGGTCGTGGAGAACCGCTCTCTTAAGCCTCTCTAAATTATGTAATTAGGAGATCTTCATTTTAATTTCAAAACGCTTATAGAGTTTGAAAGAATAAGATCTGGCAAATGGAAAGAACCAGAGAGAAAACAGCTAGAAAATTGTCAGCAACCAAGAAGCTGCCCTCCCCCACCTCTTTCCCCCCCTTGGTGGTAGACATGGTCACTCAGTACTAGAAGAAGTGAAAGAGAAGATGGCTTCGATGATCGGTCCCGTTTGAAGCAGTGATCAATGGTCATAGAGCAGGTACTGCCGCTTTCTTTCGAGGTGGACTTCCACCCATTCCCAGTGGCCGCGTTTGGCAGAGCGACGTGTGTGGTCAGATGAATACGTGTCAGGCTTCCCCCTCCCGACCCAGGGTCCCTTCATCATGGCCTCTTCACACAGACCGGCCGAATCTGGTGAAATAGGGACAAGGGCTGGGCTGGCCAGGACCCCCTGGACAGGTCATGTTGTGATCAGTTCTCAGTTACCTGGGGAGGGGCAGGGTCCACTCTTCATCCACTCAGTCCCTTCCCCGATCGTTTCTCCCCAACCCCCTCCTTCAGGGAAACCCAGATGCCTTCTCCCCTGACAGAAAGGTGTCCGGGAGAAAGCTGAAAAGATTGGGTTGGGGTCTTTTTGTGCCTTGAAGGGGAGACCTGCTTTTGCTCAAATCTCAGGAATCCTGCTTTGAGTCAGGGAGGCTGTCAGAGCCTCCTGGCTCGGGGATGCCTGGCCATGTGTGTGTTTCTCAGGGGCCTTGCACCTCCCTCAGCGACAGTGTTAGCTAATAAATGCCTTCAGCAGGGAGCCAAAAGCTATAATTCAGCGCCTCTGCTTTTTGTTTGTCTGTTTGTTTGTTTTCCCACGTGAACACTGTAAAAATGTTAACTGCCGTTTCCTTTGACTCAACTTTCTTGCCATTTGAAATCTCAAAAGTCTATCCACCATATCCTTTTAAAAGTGAGGTTACTCTTCATCAGAGATGATTTCCGGTGTATGTCCTTTGTTCCTTCAGCGGTCAGCCGACTTGGCGTGAGGATGCTTACGTGGAAAAACACGAAAACGGTTTACATATGCAGATGACGATTTAAACGTATAACCTTAGGTAACTCGTGTTACATCGACTAACAGGCCAATTAAGTTTGTTTCACTGGACTTACTGTTGGGTTCCTTAATTCAGTATTTTGAGGCTTTCTTTCCTTGTCTGTGTTTTATAAAACATTGTGAATGGTGGTGCCATTCAAAACAATTGGCATTCAGTAGGTTTCATTTTGAAACAACGTACAGACAAGTCCCCGGCTCAGACCCCCAAGCTCTTGGGTCAGCCCACAGAAGCCTTCGGACTTCTACCCGAGCTGAAAGGTGGGGATGTGTCCGCCAGATGCGGCTGACTGTTGTGAGCTGACCTGGAAAGGTAACCAGCTGTGTTTTGCTGTGAGACACGCATTCCAGGTTGGGCCTGGGGATCCCGAGAACGCGTATCTTCTCCCCTTGGAAGCCGCTTGCTGCCTGGCAACATTCAAGTCCAGACTCTTGGCTACAGTGGTTGCAAGGGAGAGAGGGAGAAGTTTCTCGGACATTCCCTACATCAGGGGGTGATTTCTTAATATTCGTGTCAACTCTCATTTGGAAGAGACTCCCTCTCAATTTAATAATATTAAAAGCCTTAAGTAAGACTATGCATGTTCTTCTATATTGCTTTTTTTTATATCAGTAAATAAGCTGATGCTTGCCGGTTTTGTGCACAATTATGAGGTGTATAAAACTGACTTTTGACAGTATTTTTTGCACTGTTTCCTATCTGTTTTTATAAAGTCTTTAGAGAATGGTCCTAGTTGTGTATTGTTGATGTTCTCACAGCCCTTATGATTGCTGTAAAATGTTTCGTATGTGCCTTTACAAATGTGAGATCTTTATTCTAACCTTTTTTTGTAAAAGATATCTATTGACTTACATATACAATAAACCCCTTTTTTTTTTTTCCAGAGAAAACAGTTGAATCTTCTGTCTTCTGTGCTGTGTATGTTTACATCAGTTGAAAGCATCTACATCCTTTACTTGTAGGATTATTTTCCTAGGCAAAACTGCCTAGGAAAGTCTGCATTTTCACTCTGTTAAAGCCCATTTACTTCTACCCACTTTTCATTCCTGTATAACCCGATCGTTTGAAATTTCCAAAGTTGTCCTTATTATAAAAAAAACAAACCTGACAAGGGTGATCACCAGGCAGATGGAGTGAAGGCTACATTAGAAAGGGATCTTTCTCACAAATGCCACGATAACCCTTACCAAGCACCAAGACCCAGCCCGCAGCTGTCACTTCCTCAGACCCCAAGCCGCCGACTTGGAAACCGCAGGCCCTGGGCTGCTCTGGGACACCCCCATCCTTGGTTTGTCCTTCAGTGTCATCAGCAGCTCCTGTCTAGGTTTAAAGAAGGCTGCCTGGCCCTTATTTCAGCCCCTCAGCTGCCATCGACACACACAGTGAGAACCCCTGGGGAAGAGGGTGGATGCTTTACGGACCTTTGATAAGTAACGGGACAACATACGCGCTTCTGTTACTCATTTACTACCCTGTCACTACACAAGGAGCCTGGACCCACTGAGGTCCCGGCTTATGTCACACTGCAAAGATGAGAATACGGTGCGCCACTCTGGGGTGAAAAGGGGATGGCGAGCAAACGGGGAGAAAAGAGGAACAAGCAGTAATTTGTTTTCTCTTCCGCGGATGAGTAAACGGACTCAGCTCATTTTCTTTGGATAACGAACAGAAAAAGCGGTCTTATCGTACAATGTGGAGATAAAACAGTAGCCCCTAGTAGACCTGTTTATCTCCAGGCTGTGCACGGAGCTGGAGAAGGACATTTTTTTAAAAGAGAAGAAACCCCCAAGAGCAAAAGATGAATATAAGGAAAACCTACACAGATCTGCGATGAAAGGACAAAAAGCAGGATCAAACAGGTCTATTTTGTGATTTTACCTCTTACTTCCCTTAATAAAAATAAATGGGGAAATGCTGTCTGACTTACAAGTTAAGAAACACAATGGAAGAAAAGGGCTCATTCATAACTGCTCTCGAAAACATAACATCTAAGAATTAAGATCAATGTGTAGGACCTGTCTAAACAAAGCCTACCCGTGTTGAGGCAAAGCAGATGGATTGATAAACTCCCCACGTTCTTGGGTAGAGAGACTCATGTTATGGAGAGGTCAGTTCACTCCAATGCAGTTCTAATATCGAAGAGCACTTTGTGAGGGAGGAGGGAAGGCCAAGAGAGGGCTTGGCCAAAGGATTCTCAAGTACTTCGGAGGGCTAAATGTGGGAGAATGGTCAGAAAAATTCAAGAGAACACAGAAGATTAGCCCTAATAGATACTAAAAGTGTGGCGATGCCACAATAATTAAGAATACAGAAATAAACCTAAATCTTAAGGGAATGATAATGGGACCATTTCAGATCAGCAGAGGAAAATAAATCAATAAATCATGCCGCCATAAGTGGCTAGCAATTTTGAATATTAAAAATTTTAAGGAGTACAACTGGATCTCTACTAAATAAAATAATTCCAGGTAGAGCAAAGACTTAAAAAAATTGTTTTATTTCTTTTCTTCATTTAAGGATGAGAACAATCTTTTCTCTGTAGCAAGTGCCATGAAAAATAAAATTAATGGACAACTAGAAAGAGAAAATATTTTCAGGACATGGCAAAGAGCTAATATCCCAAAATACACTGAGCTCTTATAAATTATTATGAGAGACATAAACAGGATAGACAATGGCCATGAATGCTGACTCACAGACGAAACATACAGATTCCTCGGTTTTGGAGAAAGTGCCCGACCTCATTAATAAATGCGTCTCAAAGTATTTCACACAGTAGACTGGCCAAAAAAAAAAAAAAAATCAAATAGTATAGTACAGTGCCGTTATGATGGTAGAGGAAAACAAATACTACAAATATTACAGCCTTAGAACCTGTTGCAGTTTCTTAAAAAGGAGATGTGGCCATATTTATTCAAATTTTAAAAAGTCACCAGTACGTGCTCCTGAAATTCCACTTCTTGGAATCTATCCCCCCACATGGTCCCACCTGACAGCAAAGTTCCGCATCTAAGACTGTGCCCTGTGGCACTGTTGATAGGAACAGCAACCTGGAAAAACCACATGTCCATAAACAGAATGAATAAAATATGACACATTCACTGCAATGTTCTGACTCTAAAAAGAATGAAGCAAATCTGTAAAAGCTGGAATAAAAACAGGTCCATATTGTTAAGCCAGAGACAGATTCTGAAACAGTATGTCAGTACCATCCTGCCTTTGGTTTTCTAAATCGATTTACATGTACATCCGGCACAGGCATGGGAAAACCTGGGACCACGTAAGCACATGGTTTCCAGGGGTTACATCTGGGGAATGGGAGCGGACAAGAAGAAAGAACAATTCACGTTTCCAGTATTGTGTACAATTGAGAAACTGTTACTTTCAGAAGGTTTATAAAACCTTTGGAGGTGGTGGGCTAAGCTTTGGAGGTGGTAGGCTTAGCTACAGAGTAGCTACAGAGTAGCCTTTTCTTAAGAGGTGAAACTCCCTGGAACCAGGACCCAGGACCGTGCCTAACTCATCTCTGCACGTGGAGAGCCATACAGCGTTCTGCATACAGTAGGTGTTCAATAAGCATCTTAGTGCACTTCTCTGAATAAGAGAATGCGTTCTGCCTGCTGAATCCCACTGTGTGCCGTTAACTGTGTGTGCAAGACAGGCGTGTGGGTGTGAGATGTGTGGGCGTGAGACATGCGTGTGGCTGTCGATGAGGCAGGAAGGGTAACGTTCAGGATTCAGCTGTTCAAGCTGCTTGCGGATCACGCTATGGAAGCTCAAGTGTGTAAACGCCACAGGCTTTAATTATTACCTAATGGGGAAGTTCCTCGCTTTGGACTGCAAGAAACTCCTCCAGGAAACACCCCTGCACCCCAAGCAAGCCCGGTCCCTGGCCCTGTCCTCCGCGGCTGTTGCTAACAAACAGTCCCCTGGTTGCTGCCATCCAGGCAGTGGGGAGCTGGTTTCCTGCCGGCCAGCCGCGCGGGGAGGGATCAGTGTTTGCTCAATAACAGAGTTGGTAAGGAAAAAAAAATTTTTTTCCTTCTCAAGCTTATCCTGGATTGTTTCCAAACACGGACAGCACTGCATAGAACAGTCAACAGAAATGAGAAATGGAAAGTCTGCTTTCAGACAGAGGACGAAAAAAAAAAGAAAAAAAAAAGCCAAGCATGCAAGATGCACCTCTATGCACAGAAGGGATTCCAGATACTAGACCCATGACTCAAGACAGACACGTTCTCCTGCCCGGGGAGCGGGGGTGGTACGCAGGTCACTTAATTGTACCTTCTCTCGTTTCTCCTCCACAGGCACTGATCCCTGAAAGTCACTACAGACTAAGTGGCCGCCTGCCCCCCACGCCCGCACTCCCACACCCGGCCTCCACTGCCACTTTGAAATCCTCCCCTCAGACAGAAGAAAAGACAAACTTCCGATACCATTATCTGTTTTATTCTCTTTCATCGTCCAGGTTTGTTCAGCACATTAGAACAGGCATGAAAGGGAAAAGAATCGCATATTTTAATTCAATCTTTCCAAAGTATATGATATTTGAAACCATGCCATTATCTCTTGGGGGGGGAGAAAAGCATTCAAAAATTATTTTGGTATTAAGATTAAAGATTAAGACCAATTTCCAGGGGGGGCCGTGTGTAAGGTTTAAGGGCAGGTATTGTTTTTCATTCCAATGATTTTACAGAAAGGCGGGAGTGATGTGTACAACTTGAATGAAATATTCAAATCCTTGAAGGCTTCTGCACTAACATTTAAATAAAAACTAACATGTAGGCGTAGTTTCAGTGGCTGTCAATCTCCTGTTTGATCTCGGAAATGTACGGATGGTCTTTCCCGTGAGCCACTTCCATTATCGCGATGGCCTAGGAAAGACGGAGACGAGGAAAGGGTTGAGAGCCTGAAGGTAGCCCCTCCCCCTCCCCTAACCTGCACCCTGGGCTAACTTAACTCCAGCTAAGACTTCTCTGCTCCAAGGCACAGGATACATCCTGGCTCCTGGAGCCATGTTCTCTTCCAGAGTCTGGCTTTTTTTTCTTTCCTTTTCTTTTCTCTCTTTTCTTTTTAATAGACAAGATTATCTGATGACCAACTAGTCACCCAGTCTGTACTGCCGAGTACAACATTCTACAACAGATGAAGAAATGATACAGAGAAACTGATCTCATGACATTCTAGATCTTGCAGTAGAAAATGCTGTAGGGATAGAATTATTTGTGCTGAACCCAGTACACGCGGTGCTGGAACAGAAAAGGCCACGGTGAACTTCATACTGAACCTGTTTTGATTTTAGTCGACACTGCTCATCTCTAAGACACGACTAAGTCGTTTCTCCCTTTCGAAAAATGCATGCTTTCCTTGTAATACACATTCTTAAAAACAAAAACAAAACCAAAAACTTCAAAGTCGTTGCAGGTTTCATTTGAGGCAGCTGGAGAGAACATACTTAATAAGGCATCTTTACAGTGAAGTAATATAAACCGAAGAGGTGCCAGTGGCGCCATCATTTCCCAGCTGTGTGACCTTGGGCAATTAACTGCTCCGCACCTCATTTTCCTCATCTGCGAAATAGGAATGATGCCTCCGAGTTGTCAGTACACATACGGTGTTTAGAACAGCATCCGGCATATAGGAAGTATAGACCAAATGTTATCGGTAAGAATTTATTTTGTTCTGTATTCAACTCCATTGCGGACAGAAAAACTTAAATTCCCGAACGGGGAATTTCTGATGGCCTGTGACTCTGATAGATGATCCTTTCCCTTGTACCATTCTCTTCCTAAATCTCAAACCAAAAGGAGGCAAGCCAAGGAACAGCGTGAGCCTTCGGGACACTCGGGAATGTCCTGTCCAAATGCCTCTACTGTGTTCATTTCACAAGTCACAGTCCTTTTTCGGAGCTACTTCGTCCTTCACTGTTCTCGTACCTCATTACTAAACACCAGCACCTTGCAACTCTGACCTAACTGGCCCACTTTCCCTCAACTCACCAAGGCAACAAATCTATTATCTTAGGAGGTAAATTCTATGGTTTCAAAACAGAAAAGTGCATGCTTAGCTCACATTGCCAGCCTGGTCAGGTCTCGACCCTTCCATTTGGGATGTGGGACCTAATACCATCTTCCCAAGTAGTCTACTAGAAAGTCTGAGAGAGTCTGGCCCCAACTTTTACAGACACTCTCTTACAGGATCAACAGACTGACCCAAAGATTACAGTTCCTCAACTGTTAACTGCTACGTAAAGGACGAGAATTGATATTCGGGACGGTGACTCCAGCTACCGTAAGGTGCAAGGTCAGGGCCAGGCCCCCTCACCCACCGGCAGCACAGAGCAGTCAAACACTGAGGGAGGCACATGCCCAGGGTCCTGGTGTCCCCTGTGTGCTGGTCACAGCCTGGGCAAGTGGAGCTTTCGACTCAGGAAGACACCAGTCTGAATGAAGGCCTCCGACTGAATCTCCATTTTTCTACCAGAAAACCTGTATCATTTTTGTGAGAACTGAAAGGGTCCTGGCACATGACTGGTACTTGATGAACAATGATGATGGTTTTTCAGTACGCTTTAGAAACTGCAAACGCATCATCGTAATCCTGAGGAACTCAATCCAACTGCCTTGATTTCACCTCAACTGGGCAGCATAAATCCCAATCCTAAAGGCAGACACACGGACGATTCCTTCTCCACAGTCTCCTGACCCATCCCGTGGCCCCTGTCCACTTCCAGGGCTTCATGCGGGCCGGGGGTGGCGCCCCCATCCCCCCATGCTCGGGCTGTGCCTAGAGTCACAGCCAGCCTCTCTCAGTGTGTGCAGCCCTTCCCCCAAGGGCGGGCCCGGATACAGACAAGGCAAAGGCTCCATCACTTACTATACCCCGACCTGCCCAACCCCCTGCCTCCCACGTCCCTGCCAGAGGGGGATCCAGAGCTGGGTGGTCCTCCATGACTTCAGTCCCTCAGCCCAACCAGGTGCGAGGGCAGGAGACAAAGGGGCCGCGGGGCCCCGGGACCCCCAGCCTCATGTTGCAGACGCACCTTCTTCAGGGCTCTTTCTCCAGCAGCTTTGTTTTCCAGGCCCATGTATAGCCTTCCCAGCTTCAGCCACATGGAGGCCACATTGAGGGAGTACAGAGGGTAATGTTTGCTGGAAGAAGAGAGGAGATAACAGGCCACCGTCAAAGGGCGCCAAGCAGCCTGCAGGCCAGGCGCCATGACCCCATGGCAGCCAGGCTCCTCCAGGCCCTGGCAAATTCTGGGTGGACACCGTGGATGGTTCGACCCTGTCTGAGCACGCAGACGCGCTTCATTTCACGCAAGTGTGTGTGTTTCTGAAAAGCTACATCAAAACTGCAGGAGAAATCCTGCATAAAAACACCGAAAACATGACATTCGACCCCAGTCCCAGGTTTTTGTTTCAGGTGCACTCAAAGCAGGGCACTGGGAAAACATCTTTGAAAGTGAGTCCCCCATTTATCTGGGCCTGTCTCCTCACGGCCATTGGCAGATTAGGCCTATCCACTCACAGTAAAAAGACAGAACGCCTGTCAGTGTTATACACACACCCGTGTGTCTCCAGAACCCAACTTTCTGTCACACTCGATGGCTGTCACTTGAGTTAACAAAGCTGTCAGCTCTCTGAAGTCAGGAGAACACCTACTTCCTCTGGGTTTGCTTTCTCTGTTGTCCAGCAGAGGGCTTTACATACAGTAGGCGTTCTCTCTGTTTTGTTTTCAAAAGCAGGGAATAATTTGGGGGAGTGGGAGCTATTGTTTTTAAAGATGATTTATTTATTTTGAGAGAAAGGGAGAGAGAGAATCCCAAGCAGGCTCTGTGCTGTCGGTGCAGAGCCCAATGTGGGACTCGATCTCACGAACTGTGCGATCCCGACCTGAGCCAAAATCAAGAATCAGACGCTTAACCGATGGAGCCACCCAGAGCCCTGTTCTCTGTCTGGTTTTAACTGAAGGCCGACTGGTAGGGCCTGCCTAGGAAAGACAGCAGGAGGCAGCTTATGGGTGGGATAGGACGAGGGGAGAGAGAATGTACGTGTGTGTGCAGGTGTTTATTTACAGACCCGTCTGTACAGCTCAAGATCCATCCATACGAGACAACGCATTCTATCTGTATTCCTGGGCAGGCAGCACGCTGCCTGGAGGAAGCGCTGGTGCCAGTGGCCCCACAGAAAGCCAGAGCTGGCCTCCGGGAGGGGCTCACCAAGCTAAGGAAGTGTCCAGCAGAGCAAGGCCCAGCTGGGAGAGGGAGCACAAAGCTAAGATTATTTCATTCATTCTCATTCTTTCTCTCTCTCTCTCTCTCATCCCTACCCTCCCTCCCTCTAGATCTCATAGGAGGCTCTGTGCATAAGCCCAGAGGACTTTGTCACCCACCTCAGGAAGAAGATAGGTTGTGAGAGAGTCTGTGATGTAGCAAATTGTTTCGAAGAGCAGATTTTAGGAGCTGGCTTCCCTTGAGCTCCCCCTGATGGCTAGTCAGGGTAGCGCAGGGGAAGGGGAAGGCAGTGGAAATCCAGACCAGACCCAAACTTTACAGTCCCCAACCCTGGATAGTGAGGGAGAACTGAGGGCTTCTCAAATCCAGGAGAAACACCTGGGGTGCTTCTGGGGCACAGGGATTTCAGAGCTAATGCCCAGAGATTCTGAGCCACTTGGTCTTGGCGAGACCCTGCAAATGCACAATGGTAATGTGTTTAACAAGTGCCCCACTGATAAGATCTAGGCCATCCCAGCCCTGACATGGCTAATCAGAGCCAGAGGAAACTGCCACGACCTCCATCTGTCACACACTTTAAGGTTTAAAAACCCTCTCGACAGGAAACTTCCCCGGGGCCAACATTCATTATTACTCTAAGTTAAAATCCAACTTGCTGTATTCAGAACTAGCAGGGTAGATAATGGGTAACCAACCAGAGCCAACTCAATGGTCCCGGCACTTCCCTGTTTGCAAACCGGGAAGCAATTTTAAAAAACACAAGAAGGGGATGGTGTGAGTAACGATGGAAAAGCAGGGATGTGGGACCACCAGTTACCAGGTAATAAGTGTGTTTCACTTGGAAGGCACAGGAGGAAAAAGAAACAAGCCAGTGGCTTTTTAATCCGGATCTGAATTAACTACTTTGGATACAGCACCCTGGAGAGGCCCTGGGAAGGCTCTTGCCCCAGCACCCCCTTCATAACCTCACACCTGCCTCTACAAGCGTTCTCTTCCAGATGCCAGGCCTGATGCAGAAGCACCCTGCACCTGTGCCTCCAGGTGTGGGTGCAGCGAGAGAACGCTGTTCTAGCATGTTCCCACACAGCACGGTCAGAAAACAACACAGCCGAGGTACACATTTCCAAGCCCCAAATTCTGCTCCCCGCTAAGACGATCAGAAACAGCCACTGCCATCACCTGTAGGGCTTAATGATCTTCTGTCCATATCGCAGGGCTCCTTCCCAGTCCTGCATGTACAAGCAGACACCCATGGCCTGGTACATCATGTGCAACATGTACACGTTGCTGTCCTCGAACACGGAGCTCATCTTCTCCTGGCTGAGCTCACAGATCTCCAGCAGCTCACTAGGGGGTGCTCTGGCGTTAAGGAAAGGACAGGCTGAGGCCTCTCGGCTTGGACAGTTCCAGAGGCCGGTTCCAGCCGTTACTCGGGTGCACTCCGCCCCTACCCTCGCCCTCTGCAAAAGTCAATTACAGAAAGCCAAGCAAAAGTGAAAGGCAATTATTTTTTTCATTTAAAGAAAATTCTTTTAAATTTTCAAACACACAAACCATGAATTCATGACCTGAGCCGAAACTGGACGCTTAACCGACTGAGCCACCCAGGCACCCTGGCAATTATTTTTTTCTTAAAGAAACAAACTTCAGAAGAAAACTGAAGACCTCAACTATCAAACACAATTTGAAAACTTTTAGCCCCAGGGAACAGACCCTCAGGTCAGCTGTAAACCATGTTTAGGATCACCAATCTCAACCTTCTAGTTAAATTTAAACCTTCACCCAGCTCAGTACTTCGGCTGAAGCATTTCTGAAGAAAAAGTTCTTTTTTATGCTACAAAAAAAACAAAACAAAACATGCCTTTCTTCAATTTCCTCCAGTGTAAATGTGGGGGAAATTTTCCGCCCAAGAAAATGCTAGAATGTAATGGTTAAGAACATGGATTATGGTAGTCAGCAGACCGGGGGAAAAATCCTGGCGGGCTCTGTCCCTTTGGCAAATTACTTGCTACCTAAGAGTCTGTTCCCACCTGCTACATGGGGATGGCAACATTGTGTGTTCTTGTGTGTCCCTGTGAGGACTGGGTACAATAATGTAAGCAAAGCCCTTCGTGCTGCGCTTGCCTGGAGTATGACACCCAATTAATGAGGGCCGTCAAGGAACTCTTCTCCACAACTTTACACAATAAAACTCCTCCCCCACATCCAGCTCCTGACCAAACTAGTGAAACGAGGAGAAAGAAGATGAAATCAACATCGTAAAACTTGGGCGTGGCTGACACCAAGTCATGGGTGGTCAGTAATTCTTCCCACATTTCTTGGGAGCCATTCATTCTTTCGTGTACAAAGCCTTACACCTGCCCTTCTGCTCCCTCCTCCCGGCTCTCCGGCACCTCTTGAAGGCGAGGGACAGTAAACTTCTGTTGTAAAGTTGTAAAGGATATATTTGTAGTGCTTGGCCCTCCGGAACTCCTCAATGACGTTGCGTGCGTATCTGACCATGTCACGGATGGTTTCCGCCTTTGGTGGATCGCTGAGCTTCCGGATTTCCACCTTGGCCTTATCCTGGGGGAAACGTCCACAAGTGCAAGGTGTTATCTCCCATGGAGACGACACTGATGGGGAAACCCCTCAAACAGTGTATTTTGAGACTTGCCCATTCTAAAGTTACAAAAGAATGAAAGGAAATCGGGCAACGCATCTAAGGGAAACCTAGTACTCCATTACCTTTTTACAAAAAACAAACAAAAATAATTTTCTAGGGGCGCCAGGGTGGCTCCATCGGTTATACGTCCGACTCTTGTTTTCGGCTCAGGTCATGATCTCACAGTTCACGGGGCTCTGCACTGACTGCACGGAGCCTGCTTGGGATTCTCTCGCTCTCCCTCTCTCTCTGCCCCTCCCCTGCTCATGCGCTCTCTGTCACTCAAAATAAATAAATATATATATATATATATATATATATATATATATATATATATGTGAATTTTCTAGACAGTCCTTATCCAGGCAGCACACTTAGAGTGTGTTTGCTATGGGCAGATATGTGTGTCCACACATCTATGAATCAAGAGAATAAGGAGGGTGGCATGGGCAAAATGATATTGGCAATGCCAGGGAAAATGTTCCTTATTCTCGTGAAGAGGTTGGGAAGCCTCCGTGTGCTTTTTCCCTTCCCTCTCTTTTAAGCAGCCAGCTCTTTCCAAGAAATAGCCATTTGGCAAATCCTTCTCTTATGTGCACAGTGAAATGGAAATGTTTCAATCAGCTGTGAGGATCGGCTTTAAACAGAGGCCTGGTGTAACTAGCTTCCTTCTAGCCACCTTGGCAAGACATGTGAAAAATACTGCAGGAGGAGACACCCCAAGTCAGACAGGATACCCGACTGGCAGCGAGGGCCTGAGACGCAGGCTACGGTCAGCACCTTGACCCCATCGGCCTACCTTGTCTTTGGTGGTGCACTCCTGGCACTGGCAGGTGAAGAAGTAGGAATCTCTTAACCGGTCATTCCTGTCTTCGGTTGGGTACAGGAGGTCGATGTAGCTGGTGAAAACCTGAGGGGGTCCAAAAGGTGGAAAACACCAGCTGCTACAGGTAAACTTGCTCCTTATCCTTTCTGTGGCTCTGCAAACACTTACAGGGATGAGCACTGAGGAAGCCACAGTTTGGGGTATGTTCTTCCCTTTAGCTCACTGAATTCTTTAATGTCAGCAGTCCCCCAGTGTTGTCCACCTCCTTGTGATGGAGAGAAAGGGCCTCTCTTGCCACCTTCCAGAGAATCCAGAAGCCCACCAAACAGTAAACTGGAGGGTTGAAAGCCTCCCCACCCCGGCCTCCCCGAAGACAGCAAGCTGTGGACTTGTCCCAGCAAGCACATGATGCCGTCACACGTGTAGAAGCCAAGGCCCCACTGGGCAAAGACTCTATCATCCTTGAGATTGGGCCTGGCCTCTCTCTGCCTGGCCTTTATTTATCCTCTTGTCTTGCACAGCTTGGGCCGGCCCAGATGCATCGCTGGGTGGGGGGGAAGCATGGACACATACACACTGATAGGTTTCCCTTCCATCAGCTGGCAACGGGACAAGAAGCTGGGCCCGGCGGGCGGGACAAGTCGGCACAGGGAGGACACAGCTTCCAGGACGCCAGCACGCCGCTGCCTGACCCAGCTGGCCAGAGAACTTGGAAAAGTCTTGCCTCTGGGCTCACTGGGTTCTCCCGTCCTTGCTTTTTTCAAACGGGGTCTATAACCGGGGCTTGGAGCATATGGAGGAGACGGGCATTTAACTGGCCATTATCTACTCACTGGGACAGCGCTCGCTGCGCATCCCACACCATCAGGCAAATGTCTGACTGAACAGATGGATGTCACAAAGCCGTCCGCGTGCCAGTAACCTCGGGCACTGGCAGGCAGGCAGGGGGCACTCGCGCGGGGCTAGGTGCTTGCAGGCACGGCCAAGCCAAGCTCTCCCAGACCCCAAGGGCGGCACCGGAGACCCTGCAGCTCATCTGACACCCTCTTTGAAGGGCAAGTCTCCCCCCAAGGCAGTGACTTCCCCAAAGCGGGGTCACTGCATCTCAGATCTGTCCGAGCGTGAGGGCAAACCAACAACAGGAGCCAGCCCTGCCCGGCCTCGCGTGGCCAGAGCTGCCTCAGTTCTTTGAAATGACTGATGGACACAAGACGCAACAGACACCAGGGCCCAGAAGGTGGCGACAGAGGCCGCTCAGTGTCGCCGCTCTGGCCCAGACAGAGCCCTTCTAGGTGACAAACCGCTCAGTCTCCAGCCAGCCTGTGGGAGCACTGGAGCCTGGCGACTCACTTTCCGGCCGGCTGAGATGGGTCTATTGTAACAGAAGAGGCATAACGGCAGTCGCCAGACATCTGGTACCCAAGGTGCCCCAGCCCAAAACAGGGTCCCCTCGTCCTGATGAATGAAGCAGACGACAGGAAGTCTAACCTGTGCCCTGGACTTCAGCTCCTAGTATGGCTGTGGGCTGGTTAACAACTTCCAGAGAAGCCAAGGCCTCGAGCATTTGGCACACAGATCACGGTCTTCAAATTTTAAAATACCCAGATAGGCACCTTAAAATGGCAGTGGAGATCACCAAACTGAACCTGACTCTGAAGGGTGTGATTACAAATCCACGTGTCCTTGCTAGAGATTTTATTATTCATTGAAGAACACAAAGCATTCATGTAGCAATTTGCCAGGCAGCCTTTTCGAGCTTTCTGGAGATGACGCGTCTTAGAAGGTAGTCATGGAGGCAGCGTGTGGGAAAGGGGAGGGAATCGCTGCACAGGTGACCGAACACCTGGGTTTCTCCACGTCCCTGAGACAAGGAGGGTACCTCTCGGTCACAGCCAGCCTCTACTTGCCCTGAGAGTATGTACAAGCCACCACCTGAACAGCAGTCCTCAAAAACAGTCTCTCTGGAGTTGGAGATGTGGCATTGATGGGTTGTGAAATGCTGATGTGTCACTTGGAGCTTTAACTCGTCAGCTACTGGTCAGTTGCTTTTTCTCTCTTTAGATAACAAGAGTGTTGACCTTTTGGGGGAGGAAGTTCACTAATCAGAAAAGAAAAAGCTCGGGGCGCCTGGGTGGCTCAGTCGGTTGAGGTCATGATCTCACAGTTTGTGAGTTCAAGCCCTGCGTCAGGCTCTGTGCTGACAGCTCGGAGCCTGGAGCCTGTTTCCGATTCTGTGTCTCCCTCTCTCTCTGCTCCTCCCCCACTCGTGCTCTGTCTCTCTCTCTCAAAAATAAATAAAACATTAAAAAAAAAAAGCTCAAGCTCAATTATTTGGCAACAGAAATACAGAGACTCTCGAGGCGCCTGGGGCTCAGTCGGTTAAGCATCTGACTCTTGATTTCAGCTCAGGTTATGATCTCAGTTTGTGGGTTCAAGCCCCATGTCGGGCTCTGTGCTGACCGTGCAGAACCCATTTGGGATTCTCTCTCTCCCTCTCTCTGCCCCTCCCCAGTTGATGCTTTCTTGCTCTCTCTCTCTCTCTCTCTGAATAAAAATTTTTTAAAAAAGAAAGAAATATAGAAACTCTCAAGAGGTTTCATTTTGGTCATTTGGGTAGTCTCCTTTCTCTGTATAGCTCTACAAATCTCTGTAAGGAATTTAGCTCAAATTTATTCTTTCCTGTTTTTTTCTTAGCCACATATGGAAATGGTGAGCACCAAACTGGAAGGCAAAAGTGTGGGAGTCTAAGCCATAGGTCACAGATCTGATCACTAACCCTGGAGGGCCTAAGGGTGGACACATTTTGACTGCCAGAGTCATTCACAGCCACTCTCGTCCACGGAGGCCACACTGATTTTTCCACGCCGCCTTTTAACACAGCCGTCGGAAGCACTAGGCCACAGCCGCCAGGGGCCACGCACTCACCTCCTCTCCCGGGTTGATTTCCTGTACAGCTCTCACTTCTGCTAGCGTCCCCTTGTAGGTCACAATGACATTGGGGCAGCAACTATGATTCATCAGTGCAACGCTGTCAATCAGAAGAGAAAACCCAATTTTCTCAAGAAGGCAGGCAGACTGTTCAGGTAAATCCCTGGCTGTTTACTTATGAAGTTGCAGGAACTGGATCTTGGTAGGATGTTTAAAAACAAAAACAAAACCACAAAACAACCTAACAGTTGGCTACCATATTCTAAGAGGTTGTTTTTCTGCGTGTTATTTATAATCAGAACTAACATCTTTAACAGTATTGAGAAGCGAAATTCACAATTCCAGACAGCGGTATCTCAGCCAAAAATAAAAAACACGTAACAATAAAAACAGCAGCGACAACAACTCCCAGGAACGTTCCTTCCTGTTGGAGGAAGGACTCCAAACCCAGCCCCCGCAGCAAGCTGCTCCAGAGGACACTGCACAGGACAAACGGGTTGCTGTCTCCAAGCAGCTTTTTCTATTAGTGGATTATTTCTAACGGGTTTTCTTCAGATGCTGAGAGGCTGCCCCTGTGGGAGACTCCGGCTTCCTTGGGGAGGGCCTGTGGTCCCCAGAGGGGCCCTCAGAAGCCTATCTGTGTCTCTCTCTGCACCTCAATTTCCTCATCTGGAAAATTGGGACATTACTGTTCCTGCTGCTTACTGTCTGCTTTTCAGGGACGGAGAGGACAGAGAGATTCGCCTATGCGAGGGGCTTTGAGCTTTCTGATTATATCAAGGTCAAAGTTCTGAGAACAGAAATTTCTAAACTACAGGGAAAAAGTGCTTGATCTCTGAAAATGCTGCCTTTGAAATCACAATGGCGATACGATTTCAGCCCAAAGGGATTTTTTTCCCCCAATTAAAACTGCCTGGAAACTGGGGCTCATATGGGCACTCACATCCATATGTATCTTTGCTCTGGTGGCCAGTGTCACTTGCCTGAACCCTCGGCAACCAAAACCCCTCTCCTATTTGCCCCGGAGCCAAATGGGCAAAGAGCCGGGAAGCCTGACGGGTGAGCTGCCCCAGGTTTGCTGTACTCAAGAGGGAGTGGCCCTCTCCCACCGGCCAGCTGCCAGAGGCCTGAGTGATGGGGTGTGTGACTGGCCTTGGGCCGGGGATAACTCGTCTTGTCCTTAGCAAGGGTCACCCCCGCCACGCATGACAGCCCACCGAGCTTGCTGACAAGTGGTGGGCAGGCGATCAGGCCCTGGGAAATCTGATAAACAAATGCGCTGAACGTTGTTATTAGAGGAAAAGCAGCTTTCTAGAACCTTTTGTAGAACTATTTGTTCATTTCAAGCCAGACTCCTGGACATCTTTTTAATAAAGGTGAGGGAAATTCACTAAGGCAAAGAACCTGAAACATTCATGCTCTCGGTGGCATCATTCTCTTGCGATGATCACTGCGAAGGGCAAACCCTCAAATACCACCCTTAACCTTGCTCTTAGCCTTGAAAACACTGAGAGGAGAGACATTCCAGAGCTTCTTCCATGTCTGAAGTTGTCTGTAAGAGCCTTCTAAAGAGGATCTAACCGCCTTTCTCTTTTCCTCCTTCCCTTTCCCAAGAGCAAAAGTCCAAAAGAGCTTTTCCCCCAAACCCTTGTTTCCTCACTATCAGAATTCAAACGGCAGATGACACCATGTTGGCCACAGGGACACTAATGTGTGAATCAACCTTCTGTTTCGCCAGTCAGGAAAGCCGATGGCAGTGGCTCAGGAGATGTGGGCCTGTACAGAGATGCTTCTCTATCCTTCAGACCCATCGGACGTGCAGATGCGGGCAGCAACAGACCGACCCACCAGGAGCTCACATGTCCTCCGTGCTTAAGTGTGTGGGTGCCTCCTTTACCTTCGGCAACCCAAAGCCAAAGGAGCCTCTAGTATATATTAAGCAACATCACCAACCCACCGGGTGGATTAACTCAGGGGATGCAGGAAAGGCTCCTTTGCTCCATCTGTGAGGGGAGGACTTGATTTCAGGGAACTGAAGCATTCTGAAAATACCCACTCCATCAGAGGCAAGGGGCAAAGCCGTTTTTGGCAATCCGTTACAGTCAGAGCTACAAAGATCTCCAACAGTCAACTGGCCAGCCTTGCTTGAATTACTTGAGTATCCCTGAAGTAAAGAAGAATCGTATCGTTCCTTGAAATTTTCCAAGTTCACTACTTCAGCACAGTCTCCTTCCCAAACCGTGCTGTTTCTATACGAGTATTTTTCAGAAGGAACAGATGGATACGGTCTCTGCGTTAGCCTATGGCAATGCTTGGTTGGCAATTAGTGTTTCACTTTGAGTGTGAGAGACCCAAAGATTTCCAGAACCAAAGATATGCAAAAGGCAAATTTCTCAGCAGGGCACGGGCTGTTCCTTCTAAGCACACTAGAGAGGATTCTTTAATAACAGCTCCCTACTTAGCAGGACTTAACAAGCAACTGTTCTCTTAACTACTACCTTTGGCTCCCTAAATGTATGGGAAATATTTTGAAACCTAGTAGAATTAAAAAGGTGTCTTAATTCACTTGGAGTTTCATGCCTGCCACATGCAGTTAGGTAGGTTATTTTAAAAAATCAAAAAAAAAATCTAATTAGTGTTAAATAAGTAAAAGGAAGTGAAGTCAAACTCAGCTTACTCGGGAAAAATTGCTGATCCCAAATGAGAAAGCTCTTCATCTTCAATTGTGAAGCCGTTACAGTTAACCTACAGTGAGAAAAGAGGAGAGAGAAACAGATGAGCGAAAGCTTCTCTTCGGGTAGAAATCATTTCTTTAATTGTGACCTTTTACAAACTAACTGGGATGATGTTCCAGTTTAGCGATGTGAAAACCTTTCTTTTGGCAAGGTATCCTTGGTCAAACAAAACTGACCCATCAATCTCATGTGTAAACAAACAAAAGCAGAATTGTTAGGAATGTAGTGCCCTTAGTGTAGCCGACCTACCCCCGCTATGCACAGTGGCCCAAGGACACTACAAGATGTCCAAGGACCGAGGTTTGCATATTTGCATGGGACTTAGGATACCTGGAGTCTAATCCCAATTATGCCACAGATCGGCTATGCGATCTCGAGGTCATCACGGAGTCCCTCTGTCCTTGATTTCCTCCCGTTAAAAAAGAAGTCACGGGGATGTAACGTACAGCACAGGGAATACAGTCAATAATATTGTATTAACTTTGTAAGGTGACAGATGGTAACCAGACTTACAGCAGGGACCGTTTCTCAATGTACACGAACGTCTGTGTGTGTGAACGAATGTATGTGAACGTTGTACACCTGAAGCTAATGTAACAGCGTATGCCAGCTATATACCCATAAATGAAACATTAAAAAAAAAAGAAGTCACTTGATCAGTACCTATCCCATAAAGTGAGGTGGCAAAAATGAAAGCCCTTCCATAGGTAATCTAACTGCTGTCCGTGCCTTCGAGAGGCAGAGGGGCCGAGGGCCTGAGGTTAAGGAACGGAGACCTTCCTTTCACATCTCAGCCCAGATCAACCACTGGCGACTTTCTCAACCCTTAGAAAGAAATGTTACATTGAAAAAATACCAAGAGCAACTCTCACCATTCTGGAAGTCCAACCTAGAGCTAGAAGGCTAAATACGGGGAATGTACATCCCCGAGTTTGTGTTGTTCCGTAAATTCATTCTTCCCGCCGACTTTCACTGAGAACATATGCTGGGCACTATGCAGAGAAGAGTGAACGGGCCACCATCTGTGCCCTCGAGGCACACCCAGTCTATTGGGAGACAATTCAGCGAATGTTTTTCATTTGTATCTACAATTTCAGGGGTGGACGGGGACTCCGTCTTTTGACTTTTCAAATGATGAAGCTGAAGTCAGAGAGGAGCAGTGACTTGCCCAAAGCGAGTGGCAAAGGCTGAGACCCCTGCCCCTCCCCAGCTGCCCTGAAGGCTGTGAGATACCACATGCTGCACGATTTCACCCCATGGGCTAGAACCATGCTCTTCCATACCAGAGACAATGCACGGGCACGTTTCAGGCCAGTGGATGGGCTTTTTAAAACTAGCATCCCCTGGGCACTTACTCTGGGCCAGGCCCTGTGCTAGGCGCTGCAGATTTACCCTCTCATAAATCTGCAATACTACTCTGACGTAACCCATTTCACAGATGTGGCCACTGAGGCTCAGGGAGAGGACAATGATTAAGAACTTGTTCAGGGCCATGTATGTAGTGAGTGGCAGGACAGGACAGGAGTCAGTTCAAACCAGACATTCAGACAGCAAAGTTTTCGGAAACACGAAAGAGTTTCACACTATACCATTTTCTTCTAAAATTGTTCTCACCTATGAATATTAATATGGCAATTTTACTTAAAATTAAAGGGCCAACGTCAAGGCTTGGAAATCTCAGCACACAGAGAAGTAAAGGCTATGATGGGTTTGACTTGCAGGTTTTACAGTAAGTTCAACATATTCACAAACAGTATTTACAATTTTCAACATAAAAAGAGATCACTGCAGGTTAGGAGAACAATGCACAGCCTTTGAAGACCTGGGGTATTGGGCATTTTTATGTAGAAGACTTAACATAGTATTTTTGGTGCCAACTTCAAGCACCCCCAGCCTATTCTGTTATCAGGACATGAATCAATTACCATTAACCAATGGCCGACAACCAACATCAGGTAAGAGTAAACTGGGATTTTCATTCATTCAACAAAATGTATTGGGGCACGAACTGTGTCCTGCACCATAGTAGGTCCTGAACAATCTACGATCTCAGACTGGATACTAATAGGTCTCAGCAGTGTCTGCAGAATGACAGAATAAGAACTGAGCAGCAATTTTTCAAAATGGATGGAGGGACAGACAGCTCCTCACTAACTCCAAGGGGCAGGAGACTCCCTCCTTTGCCTCTTAATCTCTTCCTCTGCATGGAGCTCAACTGGATCAGTCTGTGACTCCAAATTCCTTCAGGCTTGAATGTTCTGCGTCGCTGGATTCTACGTCCCACCCCCCCCCCCCCGCCCCATCCTCCTCCTCTCACTGTGCAAGAGTGAGCGTGTCTCTTCGTGGGCACAGGCGCCTGTAAGCACAGTGTCATCACTGTCCCTTCCTGGGAGGTGGTGATGGTGTGTAAGCCAGACTGCATAGCAATTTCCCTGCCAGCTTTCCCTCCCTTCTGAAATATCCCTGGAGAAGAAAAGTGAACTTGCATGTTAAGAAAGATGCATGGGCCACTGTCCTTTTTTTCAAGTCAAGTCAGGCGTAAGTACTTTGCTAAAGCTATTCTCATAATTAGCATTTAGACTAGATGTAGGCTGCACACCAAAAATACATTTCCCAACCATGCATATGTTCCCAGTGATTAAAATGCACCTCCGTGCTGTCGGAGGAGCACAGTCATCTCCCGCTGCCAGCTGCTGCTGGGCCACAGGCTAACCTACAACACCCCCCACAAAGCAGAGAGAGGAGAGGACTCAGAGGCTGGAACAGAGCACACACAGCCTGAGGCTGAGAGACGGGGCCAGAGGGTGGCAAGGGGCTGGACCAGCACTTTTCAGTTTTGCTTTAGAGTTTTCTTTGGGGATACTAAATGTCCCTTTCCAAATTTATACGCGAAAAAATGTGTGTGTGCGCACGCACATACAACCTGAGAACAGATATTATGATTCGATAAATATAAAATCTAAAAAGGAATTAATTATCTCCGTTATATATGTGTATGTGAATATATGTACGTGTGTGTGTGTGTGTGTGTGTGTGTGTGTGTGTGTGTGTGTACAGATACAGATATATATATTGGTATCTCCTGGATTTTCTGAGTCAGTCCAAATTTCAGAGATCCTGAGTCATTTCACCACAAATATACTCCTGCTTGTGAGATCAAGTGCCTTGGTTTCTAGTTCTGAAAATATGGTCCCATATCTACTACACCAACACTGAGAAGTCCTACCAGCGTGTATTACTGTGTTAGAGGAAAAGTGATCTTTTTTTTCACAGCTGGAAGTGAAGGTACACACTATATTCATTTCATTTTTCCTATGCTTTCATATAACCATGCCTTCTCCATGTCCAGAAAAAAGTCATGTATCTAGTTTCTTTTAAAAAAATGGAGGGGCGCCTGGGTGGCTCAGTCGGTTAAGTCTCCGACTTCGGCTCAGGTCACGATCTTGCGGTCTGTGAGTTCGAGCCCCGCATCGGGCTCTGGGCTGATGGCTTGGAGCCTGGAGCCTGCTTCCGATTCTGTCTCCCTCTCTCTCTGCCCCTCCCCCGTTCATGCTCTGTCTCTCTCTGTCTCAAAAATAAATAAACGTTAAAAAAAAATTTTTTTTAAATAAATAAAAAAATAAAAATTAAAAAATGGAAAATTAGTCAATTCCTCAGCTTCCCATCATCATGCAAATCCACTGTCTTAGGACACGTAGGAAAGTGTGTTGTAAATCCAGGATAATATGAAAATCAGGAAAATCTACTTTAGCACTCATAACTGGAATCCATTTTTTCTTTTACAAAGAACAGCATGTTTATTTTTGATGATGACAGTCACAAAATAGAAACATACCTATATAGCATAATGTCTATCAAGGAATTCATTCAACTGGTAGCAGTGATTCTCATGGGGGTTAAAGTGGGTTGGAAAAGTGATAAAGACTCATTTCATTCTCCATATATGTAATTTTTGAGATGGAAGAATTATGGATGCTTTTTAATCAGTTTCTTCTTTTTAGTATTTTCTTAAGTTATACACACTCATTGTAAAAAAAATTCAGAAAATTAACCAATAAAAAAAACAAAAATTTTCTACGATTCAGGAGATAACTGTGAACTTCTACTTTACCTTTCTTTAGCATATGCATATTTTCATATTATACACAATTTTCATCCTGCTTTCACACTTACCACTGTGTCAATATTTTCCTAATCTTTAGACATTTGTTGAAATTAAAGTTATAAAGGCCATCATAAAGCTATGCCATAATTTATTTACCAAATTCCTATACTGCTGGCCACTTGTAATACTTCCCTTTTGTTTTTCTTTTCCTTTTTTTCTCTTTTCTTTTTCAATTTTAAAAAGAACCCCACAATAGACAATTTGCATGTCGATCACTATCCATAATCTCTGATTCCTTCCTTAGGACATATTCCTAGAAATGGAATTACTTGGTCAAAGGGTACTTTTGGTGATGCTGCTTCTGTTCGAAGACAATGTCTTTTGTGGAGCTAGAGACTGAAGGTTCTGGTAGGAGAATGTAGCTATTTCCACCCACAGATCAGTCTTTTGGTATTTCTCCTTCTGGGAAGGTCACTTACCAACTACACGTTCGGTTTGTAGGGGAAGATGCAGGGTATATAAGGGAGTGAAACCTGATCCAGCAAGTCGTGCCAGAAAGAACCACCCTGGCCACAAGAGGAGGATCTATGCAGCCAGAGTGCATTGGCTGAAGAGTGATCACTGTGCTTTCTTCACCTGTTCCTACCATGCCCGCGTCTTAGCCTTTCCACACGGCTGGCTTCCAGTGCCTCAGCCGCTTCCAAGTTGCGCTTGTCTAGAAGTCTAATTTTTTAATGAGATCCGATTTGGGGAAACCTAGACTTCTCTGAAGGCTTCTTAGCCACCATCATCAGTAAAGACTTCCTGTACCTAGACTCACTCGGACTCCTCTCCATAGTGACTGTCCTCCCTAGGGCCATCTTTTTTTTTTTTTTTAATGTTTATTTATTTTTTGAGAGAGAGAGAGACAGAGTGTGAGTTGGGGAGGGACAGAGAGAGAGGGAGACACAGAATCCAAAGCAGGCTCCAGCCTCTGAGCCGTCAGCATGAGCCCAATGCGGGGCTTGAACTCACGAACTGTGAGATCATGACCTGAGCTGAAGTCATATGCTTAACCCACCGAGCTACCCAGGTGCCCCCTCCCTAGGGCCATCTTGAGAGGGCCTCCTTCTTGAGGATGTCTGGATTGCCTGTGCTTTATCAACATAGTGTTGGTAGCAGTAAAAAACACTGCTGTCAGAATGGAAGGCTTAAGAGAAGAAAAGTCAGATTTAATGTGGGAATCTCAAATGGTCTTTTCCTTTCAGGGGCGCCTGGATGGCTCAGTCAGTTAAGCGTCGGACTTCGGCTCAAGTCATGATCTCACCATTTGTGAGCTTGAGCCCCGCATCGGCCTCTGTGCTGACAGCTCAGAGCCTGGAGCCTGCTTCGGATTCTGTATCTCCCTGTCTCTCTACCCCTTCCCCGCTCACACTGTGTCACTCTCTCCTTCAAAATAAACAAACATTAAAATAGTTGTTTAAAAAAATGGTCCTCTCCTTTCAAGGAGCTTCCAAGTAGGCCACAGTACTGGGGCACTGCAACCCCTCTGCTTTCATCAGCTCTCTCTCTAGCAAGAGGCAGAGGTAGGGCAACTCTCCTATGTACCACCATCGAGGAGGGCCAGGCCAAGGTCTGCTCAAGGTCACTGAGCAGGGCTCTGCAGAACAGGGTCCAACAGGTCAACAGCCTTGTCCTCACAGAAGCCGTCAGTCTGTTTCAGTTTATCTTTCCCGAGTGTGTGCTGGGGAGAAGGACTGGGCAGGGAGGGAATGGCGAGAGTAAACGTCACCTGATGCTGGCATTCTTACCTGGGCAAAGAGGACCACCAGGCTATCACTGTCGGGAAATTCGAGGTGCTTGGAGTAGAAGTGATGAAGGGCAGCAACATCACTCTGAATCAAGTCCTTCTTCTCATTGTCTAGTTTATCCAGATCTGTGGGTAAGCAAACCATTATTCACCAGGGAGGAAGGCTGGATTTCTAGCTACATCCTTTCCTTACTATAAATGGCAGGGAAAAAAAAATATGCAGAGCCCCTGGAAAATCTTCCTCCCCACTACTTGGTCTAAATGATAAACTCTAGGCAAAGAAAAGCATGCCGTTTCTTCCTTCTCTTCCTGTGACAACCGGGAAGTCACTCAGAACATGAAATTTCAACTGACTGCTAGTAACGAGGTCGGGAATGGGTGGCCAGGATGGATAACCAGCCTCGGTCTGGCCCAGCCCCCTCTCCCCCCACTGGCCCTGGAATCTGTGTCATGGTCAAGAAGCTGGACAGCCCTGGCTTAATGCTTTTCGGTCAGGCCATCAGCTGTTTACAGGACTGCAATTCAGCAAAGATACAAAAATATTCAGCATGCCAGGAGAGCCAGCAGGAGATCGCTTGGGACGCAATAATTCATCCTGCGAGTTCCTACTTCCCCTTAATTATTTCCTACTAATCATGTCAACTCAGAAAAAAAAAAGTTATAGTCATTTTTCAAAACAGCACACAAATCAAAGTAAAAACTAGTAATTAAAATCCCCACCACCGCGACGAATACAAGCTTTCCGCAATTTCCCTTCTTCAATCCTTAGTCCCCATTAACGGTGTCGCTGAAATAACTCTTTGGCCAGTCACAGAAGTCACAGACAGACTTACGTGATTCAAACTCCTTCACAGCTAACAATTTCTCTGAAGGCGTTCTCTCTGGGTGGATTTTCTAGCAATTGGAAAGAAATCACAGAGAAGGAGATTTTAACCACTGGGGCAAAAAACACTGCTTTCGCTTTTACATCGACGTGAAGGAAGAGCAATGATCCTCAATGAAGCAAAGAAAACTCTCTAAGGAGTCCTGTCATCGGGCTTGGAGAGTGTTTGCCCAACACCCAAACCCGACAGACTCCTTCAGAAAACTTTTTAAAGCTTCTGCCACATTCCTGACTCCCCGATAATGCCGTATGCACACAGTAGGCTCAAAAATGCCTGTTACGGCAAAGCAGAGTGGCGGGAAATCAACTTTTTAGGGCCCCGACTTAAAAGGACTCTGAGTCTACAGAGAAACCATCCTATTTATTATTTCTCCTTCTAAAAAGGAACAAAATCAAACCCCCCATCCATTTTACACTTTCTTTAAGCATAGGCTAAAATGATCTCAAATTCTGTGTTTCAAAAAGAACACTTTTGGTGGTATCTGTGAGCCCAGATTCACTTTAAACGTGTTTCTGGCTTTGTTCTAGACACCCCAAGAGGAGCTAACAATAGTAAACCTGCTAGGCTTTGAGAACATGAATAAACTTGGTGTTGACAAGAGTTCAAAAGCGGAGCTCAAGAGCTGGCCTGAGGCCGTGTCTTTGTAATCTGGCTATTCAATTTGGGGATACAGGTGGTCTAACAGGGCGCTCTCACCTCCCTAGTTAACATGTTAAGCTTCCCCTTGGTAGTTGGGTAGCCTGTCTCCCCTAATCCTTTGCAAGCTCCTAGAATACAAATGGTCTGGTTTTTCTAATCATCCAGTCCTACTGAGATGAAAAGATGGGCAGGTAACTTTTCATTTAATAGACTATTAGTAGTAGTAGTAATTATAATAAAAGTTGAATGGAACTGGTATAAACTCATCAGAGCATTCAGACCCCACTCCTGGTGCCCGAACACTTCAATTGTTCTTTTTGGAGCAGAAATCTCCCATTCACAGGACACATTTCTATAAGATTAGCAAGGCATCTTGCCTGGGAAGGCTTCTCCTTCAGGAAAGCACACCAGCTTCGTCTGAATTCTTAACCACAATTTCTATAAACGACATGGTAGAGTTGGAGGTGGGGGAGGGAAGAACCAACAAACCAGTCACCCATCTTCCCAAGACACTTACAGATCTAACTGTGGTGGTTTATTCACCCTGACACCTCCCAGAGGCACCCCATTTCCTCCTACCCTTTCCTTCTGACCGCGAACTCAGCATATGTTTAAAGACAATTGTTCATAAGGACACAAAAGTCAACATCCTCCAGGGAAAACCATTTGGAGTTTTTGGTCTCACCCTGCAGGCAACCCTTGAATCCTTTGGTTGCCCCATGAGCTGATGAAGTGGCATTTCAGCGAGCACCTGACCCAAGCTGCACATAATGGAACAATGACCTCAGAGTTCGGAAATGTTCTACTTCTGTTTATGTCGCCCAGGATCCTAACTTGGGTTGGGGACAGATATGTGCCAGTCATTACAATCACATTTGGCTTAGGTAAAAAATAGAAAGTTTTAAAGGGAAGCAGGGAGGTAGGTATGAAGAAGAGGTGGATGAAATTTCAGCTTCAAAACATTACAGTACAGAGGTCCTGCCACCAACTTCCTCAGTATTAGCGAGCGCCTCCACGGATCTATGCCTTGTAAGTGCCACACGACCTACTTCACGGTGTCACAAGGACATGCCCTACGGTGCTTCCCCCCTTTCTTTGGTTTGGTCCTTTGGAGATCCGGCGTCATCAGCCCACAACCAGTAAGGACTGACGAAGAACAGCAGAGGACCCCGGTCCTGGCATCATCAGTGCTAGAAACTGTTCACAGCCGTCATCTGCTCCCACTGGGGGCAATTCTTTCTTTGCTTCTTCTTCTGTCTTTTACTGTCTTCCTCTCTCCCCTTACCTCGATCTCTACTTCTTTCCACTCCTCTTTCCCTTCTCCTTTGCATAGGCCGTGCTGGTGGCTCTATCCCATTCCTTGCCTGTCTGGGCAAGAGGAAGTATGGAGGCAGGGAGGGACAGCGCACAGCACGGGGGAGAGGTGGGGTGCCCTCCAGGTGTCAGAAAGAAAAGGGAAAATCGCGAAGCTTCTCAGGCCAGTCTGGGTCCCTGGGATGCTCTAGTTGTTTTCACTCGGGTCTTCATGCTTTAAAAGGCCATATTTTTCTATGTCAACCTATCATAAAAAGTTCAGAATTTAACAGCTGTGGCTATGCTCCTGGCCTAGGGTAAGTGACATCCTATTAGCAGGGGACAAAGGACAGACCAGCTTATGCCGGGACTGCCGTTCCCACGCCCATCCACAGGGACAAGGCAGGAAGCAGAGTCCAAGAATGTTTAACAAGAGCCGATCACCACCCACAGGTCACTCATCTTTCTGACCTTTAAGAAAAAAAGAAAAGAAAATGCACTTGAATATTAGCCCATTTCCTCACCTGTTTGGCCAGAATCCTTGCAGTCAGCCTCACAGTCTCTGAGGGATTCCAGTTTTCCCCAAAAACAACCATGGGAGAACATTCCAGCTTGTGCATGGGCCAATCTTCTTTCTGGGAAGGTTAAAAAAAAAGGATTAAACACACACACACACACACACAAACACACACACACAGGAATAAAGTTCGAGAAGAGAGGACGCAGTAAGTCCCTCTAGTTAGGGTCAAGTGAAATATGTTTCCTTTTGGAAAACATGATGGTGCTCATAAAAGCTAGAGATAAAAACATCCTTTAAGATAGAGACGGCTGTATGACCTTGACTTGGGCCTGGCCAAGGCTGCTGGGATGAGAAAATCTGCTTTGTGTTTTTTCATCACGCATCTCGTGTCTTTCTGCAGCCTCTGGTTATTCCAAACAACTCCTACAGCTTTCCATTATCTGTGGGAGTTGTCAAACCACAGTGGTGAGTGACGGGGCACTAGCCATTGATGTGGCCCTGCTCCCTCACAGTCCTAGATGGTTCTCTCTTCACATCAGGGCAAATAACTGATAGCTGTACTCAGCAACTGGTCCCCTTGTACAGGTGATAAAAAGCAAAACACAAATGAAGGCTTTGTCGAGGGCCCTCAAAGAGTCTGGCAAAGGCAGCTATTGGGAATATTTAGGAATACAGACTCCTTAAACATTCAGTTGATGGCACAGGGACACTGTATTCTTTTTGGTCCCATCTGGCCACTCCTATGGCCCAGGTTGGGCCACTACTGGCAGGGCAAAGACGCCATCTGTGGAGACAGGCGGGGTGAGGGAGGACGGACAGCATGGTGCCGTGGCAGCCAAGGAGGAAAGTAGTCTGAGGAAGGCGGAGGACTAGTGATGTGGTCGCTGGTGACGAGGCTGGCGGGATGACTGAGAACTGACTGGACGTCATGGAGCTCACCACTGACTGACAAAAACCAGCAGTGCTGGCGTGAAGGGGCCAGGGACAGCGGGGGCGAGGACACCGCAGGGAGAGCGGAAGCAGAGCTGGAAACTGGGAGGAATGGGCGAGGGCTGGGGGTGGAGGGTGGAGGGAGGATGACTGGAGGGGGGAAGCGTCAGAGCACTTGGCATATGGACGGGAGTCTTCAGACTTGCTCTCTCTCCACAAAATTGGGTGTGTCCTCTTCTTCCCTCGGGCTCCCCACCTCAGAAAACGGCCAGTCTGTTCTTTCCGATGCTCAGGCTGGAACCCGGGGACATCCGTGCTCTCACCCCCTCACACTCCACATTCACCTCTGGCATATCCGTTCTCCCTGCCTTCAGAACCATCTGGAACCCAGTTGCCCTTCCCGGCCCCGCCTTCCTGCCCTGCCCCACCACCAGTACTGCCCAGGCCTCCCACCCGGACGCCTGCTTCTGCCCCTGCCCCTGTGGGCCATGCCCACAGAGCAGCCCGGGCGGTCCATCCTGCCACACAGAACTCAGATCCCACCAGGTCTCAGCTCAGAACCTTCAAACGGCTTCTCATCTCACAGCCAAAGGCAAAATCTTAAAGATAACGATGAGCCACTCATGACGGGAGCCTGCTCCACTCCTCTGACCTCATCGCCTCCTGCAACGTTCTCCTTGCCTCACTCCACGTCAACCACACAGTCCCCCTGCAACTCCTTAAACAGACCATGCATGCTCCTGCCGTAAGACCTTTCTCACCCGCTATATCCCTGACTACGGCCCTCTCCCCCTAGATACCCATTTTGCTCCCTGCCTCACTCTTCCACATCTCTGCTCAAATGTCACCTTCCCAAGATGCCTGCCATGAATAGCCTATCAAAACAACACACGCCCGTCACTGTGCATTTCCTTGCTCCAGGCTTCTTACGCACTTCTCACCACCTGATACACTACATATTTATAAGTTTTTTGGTTAGTATCTGTCTCTCCCCATTAAAATAAAGGAGCTCAGTCTGGTGTGCTTTTTTCCACATTTATAACCCCAGAACCTAGAACAAGGCCTGGCATTTACAAGGCACTTAATGAAGTTGCTGAATGAATGAAGATGTCTCTCTACTCCTTTGCCCCCCACCTCCATCCCAAGAAGGAAAAACACCATGTCACCTAATGGCTTAATACGCTACGTGGCACAGGCCATTGGCTCAAATTCTGTGCCAAGATGTTCTGCACGATTGAATAACGCCGTGCCGAATATAACTAAGAGCAGGGAGAGAAAGAAATGACAAGATATGCACAAGGGAGAAGGGGATCTGTTTTTAGCCAAAGCCTGAAATGAGAGCACAGTGATGAGGCAAAGAGAGAAAAGACAAGAGGGCGTCAGGCCTCGGGATAGCTGCAGGAAACAGGGACCGCCAGCCGGGGACAGACGGATAATTAACATCTGTGAGCGAGTGTCTGGGGTGAAACTGGGGGTTCTAGGAGAAGGACTCCGCAGAGCCTCCCAGAGGCTGCTTTTCTGAACTGTAGGTCTTGGTATCAGTGTTTAACAACGACAACTCCTGGGAGAGAGAAGTTTAATACAAA
Organism: Lynx rufus; assembly: GCF_022079265.1. Taxonomy (NCBI): domain Eukaryota; kingdom Metazoa; phylum Chordata; class Mammalia; order Carnivora; family Felidae; genus Lynx; species Lynx rufus. Next base: position 34,454,003 of record NW_025814829.1, on the reverse strand, counting down.
CCTTTCTTACTATGATTTATCTATTGTTTCTTAATAGAATTAACTTAGTAATAGAATTAACATAAAATTAATGTTAGTATAAATAACACACAATGATGACACTTACTGATATGAATGTGTCCCCACAGGGAAGGGAACCAGACTACAAGGGACACTGTGGGAGAAGAGCAGAGAGCTGTCAAGCAGACACTGGTCTGGGGCTCAGGAAACCTGCATTCTTGTCCCCGTTCTGAAGCTATGTGACACTAGGCAGACCTCTTAATCCCTCTGCATCTGTACCCTTGGCTGTAAATAACATAATCCCCGAGTTACTTAGCAGGTCCAGGATTCTGAGTCTCTGGTTTTACACCTTCCAACAGTGGCAATCGGATACGAAGCCTGAAGATGACCAAGAAATGGCGGACCTTCATGTAGGAATAATCGGGCATTCATGCAACCACAAAGGGTCCCTGTGAGGATCCAACAGCTCATCCAGAACAGTGCCTGGCACATAGTGCCCTCTCAGAAAGCACTGCTTAACTGTTCATTCCCTGGTTTGTTCATTCATTCAGTAAGTCCTACCACTGACCCTAGAGGCAGGGATGGGAAGCGTAGTCCTTGACTTTAAGAAGTTCATGACTATGTCAGGAGACCTATAAAGAGCACCTGTAATGTGAGACAATCCCACACATGGCAGTCAAATCAGAGAGTCAGATAGATGCAAAGTGCAGAATCATTTAAGTTTCATTAAGCGGAATTTCCCAGAATAAGTTTTCACTCTCTGCTGGAAGGTGGTGAGAAATGTGGATTAAAGGAGGAAAGACAGAGATGTACCTCAGTGGCACTGCTCAGTTGTAATTCTTTTTTTTTTTTTTTAACAAAAAGGTGGGAGGGAGGAGAGCATCTGGCAGAAATGTCAGGTTCTGGGCATATCCTTACATACTTCTTCTACTGGAAAGATGGTCCACACATCATAGAGAACCCACCAGGGGCATGTGCCCTAGTTATGACTATAAAAAATTGTAAACAATCGGATTGGACAAAATTGGAAAAAATTTAAGCTAGCCTGATGAACAGGAATAAATGTTACCAATTAATAGTTTTGTTTTCTAGTATTGGCAGTTTGTTTATACACAGAGAACCCTTTATGCTAATTTTTAAAACATTTTTGTCAGTTTTTCTAAGACTTCCATTTTTAAAATTCTTTTAATGTTTATTTATTTTTGAGAGAGAGAGAGAGAGAAGGAGAGAGAGAAAGAGAGAGAGCACATGTGCAGGGGAGGGGCCGGGAGAAAGGAAGACACAGAATCTGAAGCAGGCTCCAGGCTCTGAGCTGTCAGCACAGAGCCTGACGCGGAGCTCGAACCCATGAACCATAAGATCATGACCTGAGCTGATGTCGAACACTTAACCAACTGAGCCACCCAGGAGCCCCTCTAAAACTTTTTCTTTTCTTTTTTTTTAATTTTTTTTAATGTTTATTTATTTTGAGAGAGGAGAGAGAGAGACAGAGACAGAGACAGAGACAGAGTGTGAGCAGGGGAGGGGCAGAGAGAGAGAGAGAGAGAGAGAGAGGGAGGGAGACACAGAATCCAAAGAAGGCTCCAGGCTCTGAGCTGTCAGCACAGAGCCCGACGTGGGGCTCGAACCCACAAACTGTGAGATCATGACCTGAGCCAAAGTCGGATGCTTAACTGACTGAGCCACGCAGGCGCCCCAGACTTTTTCTAATGTTTTTGTTCAAAAGTCAAGCTAATACTCCTGCCCTGATTGTAATCTTTATACAATTTTATGTAAATTTGGATCCTATTTTCCAGAAAATTATACAAACACACAGGAAGGACTCAGAAAGACACGTCCCCAAGTGCCAGTAGTGATTTTCTGTGGAAGGACAAGATTATGGATCCTCCTTTTGTTCTCATTTCAGACTGTACTTTCTAATTTTTCTAAAATGAGCACAGAGTATTTGTGGAATAAAATTAAACAACTAAATCTACATAAAAGATACAGAAATTTCTGTACCCTTTATAAACTTCTAAGTCATTTTCAGTCAGCGTAATCATGCCCTGCCTGATTTTCCTTTTTGTGCATGGACAAAAATGCCTAAAGATGCATAAAGAGCTGTGAAACTGTCTCCCGGTACACCAGCATTTCCAACGCTGGAAGTAAAGAGTGATTGCTATTTCCTCCAGTTTTTTGCTGAGTGAGATGGTACGTTGTCTTCCTGGACAAGGAGATGGGGGGTTTTATTGTGCAGACCCCTTTCTAACTCTTGCGTCTGGTGTTTCTCTTGCTGTAATGGAGCTTTCAAAACAGACATAGTCTACTTGGACAAATGCGTGTGACTTCCTGAAATGTGGAATAGTAAGAAAACGTCACGTGATCTCTGCTGCCACTACCATTATCTTCCAGAGGAACAGCGCAAAAGCCGTCAGGTACGCACCGACCATCTCACAGGAAGGCTGCTGAACCGCCATCACAAGGACACGTGTTTTGTTTTCTGGTCCGACACAAGAGCAGTGGGACGCGCTCGTTCATTCATCCACATGCTTTCTTACCGCGGATGTGAAACATTTAGAGAAAAGAGTGATCAAGTTCAAGATGCTTCCTGGGTTTGGGCTATGAGACCAAAGTGAATTTCACCAGGACTGAACCTACGACTCCGGCCCCATTCGCTAAATCACCCATAACGACAACAGGGTCAGATGGGCATTTCTTAGGCATTTTCTATGCCGGGGCTATTTCCTAGTCAATGACAAAAGTCACAAATTTTCTCTCATCCTGAGTCACGTGCTCTTCAAACATGTTTTTTTACACCCATCAGGGTATGCTCCTTCTTACTTTCAAAAGCATACTCCTAACCCCATCACCTCCATTTAGGAATCACAAATAGTTTCTTTTCTCTTTGTTGATGTTAAGAAATAATACCCTAGAAAGTTCTACTCTCTGTGGCTCCTCTATAAAATAACTTCGTAAGACTATTCTCTTGAACGTGTCACGATGCAATTTAATGAAGAAGCCTAAGTGAGGGGAATGATATACTTAGCTTTCCAGGCATATTTATAAAAATAAATAGAGTTCATTAAAACATACAGGTTACAAAATAAGCCTAACTAAAAAGGAATTTCTATTTCTTTTATGTTTCCTCCCATTATCCTTTCATGCATCATCAATTAAAATCTTTCCTCTGGCAGGATCACACCGAGTCAAGTGAATGAAGAGAAAAGTAAATGGGACAAGATATCACCAAATTGTATAAAATAAAGCAAACTCCTAAAGCAATGCAGTTGGAGAGGAGGGCTCGGAGAGAGGACACACACATAGTGAACAGGGCCTCCTAAGACGCTGCGCTCCCGGAAAGGGGACAGCCACAGGAAGGAATGCGTGCCTTAGCACTCTTGGAGAGATTTTTGGCAGAGACAACACCACCAGAGGGGCTCCCCCCTCTCACATCTACTAAAGGCCATTTCTCTGCCACGTTCCTATAGCGCCCCCTCTCCCAAGGGCCCTCGGGACTCCTGAGCACAGTGCTGGGAAGTGGTGACGGCCCTCTGCCAGCGGTCTGCACAGTCTAGTCCCAGCTCTGCCACTGTGACCTTGGGCAGATCACCCAACCACTGTGGGTGTCACCGCTGCCATCCCAGACCCGGTAACCTCCACTCCAGCCCCTCCCTCTGCTCTCTGGTGCCCACGTGTGGGACTCCAGGTGGGCGGGGTCCGCCTGCGAAGAAGGCCCAGGTAAGAGGAGCAGCTGATGCTTTCTTAGGTGGAGAATCGCTCAGTTACCTGCCTCTTAACCATCGCTGTCCTTGTTCTGTGCCACGTTCCCTCCTGCAGCACAGCCTCCCCTTTGATCCCAACCCAGCATCCCCCTGGGAGGAACCCTGAATACATTTTTATCTGGAGCTAACGCCCCAGATTCCTCCCTAATGATTTTCTGTATGAAGCTCCTGACCCGCCATGTATTTCCAGGCACTTACTTTTATTAAACCCGTAGGACCGTTCTATGTCACTACAACCCACTGCCCTGCACTGATTTAGTTCTTCGGTGCTGAAGGATGGAAAACCTTGGCGGCCATTAACCTCTCCCTTCAGCAAAAGGGGACAGGTGGAACAAAAGTGAAACTTCCAGATGAAGTCCGGCCTGTCACCTCCGGCAACAAGTGGGATCAGGAAGCGTGTATCGCGTGTCGCCTAGGAGGGTACTTGATCCGCCAGATACTTCGCAGAAGCACAGAGAAATGGACCTGCAGAAGTTCCCGCCAGGGCTGACGGAGTCCTGGCCCCGGCACGGGGTCAGGAGCAGGGAGGCCTCCACACCGCCAGGCTGGACATGGCAAGCTGTCTTGGCCCGAGGGCCTCTGAACACGACTTTGCGTCACAGAGCGGCACCCCCGTGCCGGGCTTCCCTGCCAGCCAAGCCGTCTCGTCAGCGTCCGACCACCTGGACAATCTGTCCACAGGAGAACATACAGGCGGCAAACTGCCTGTTACGAGGTGAGATGAGGGCATCCTCATACACACAGGCTGGCGCCTCCGGGTGATGCGCGGACCTCCCCAGCGGGAGCACCCCTCACTGCGTGCTCACAGATGAGGTTTTGGAGTCTGCAGCTTTGGGAAACTAGGTCCTGAAGGGAAGGGGAACCACAATGGCCGCCTCGAACACCCCAACTGGGGACTGTAACGATTCATCAAAATAATGACACCTAGTGAGGCCTAGTGGAGGCGAAGTTAGCAGCACGCTCAGAAGACCTAGACATAACTCGGCATCTCGCATGTGCTGGTATTTCATATTAATGCAGGGTTCACGGTTAATCAGGGAAGTTAAGACTCATTTTGTCACAAGCACGACTCACACAACATACACCGTTAATGTTCTCGAGTTCTTAGAATCCATCCATTCTCTTAGGGTTAAAAAAAAAAAAAGTTCCTCATATCTAAAAGTATGCTGTGTACTTTATCGGCTAAGTTTCAGTCCAGACTAAATTACTGTCATATTGTTTTTCATAGGCCCTCACCTGTACAGAGCATCACAGTTTATATAGAACTTTCATAGCCATCAGATCACTACGTCCTTGACATCTGTCAGGATGGGCCCTGCTGCCTTCGTTCATTCACGTTTGAAGAAACCGAGCTCAGAGACGTCCCATGACTTGCCATGTTCATGGAGCTGGTAGGTTGGTTGCAAAGCTAGCATCATCTCCTTCTACTATTCCATGTTATATTGTCTGAACTCTATGTGGTTTTATTATCTTGCTTCTCTGAAGAACCACAATGTAATGAGTTAAGTTTTCTAGAAGTATTTAACCTAAATACAGAAGGAACTAACTCATCACATCTGGAATCAAATCCTGGAATTCCCAGGGCTCACTGATCGCCCCAACACCAAAGCAACCCAACTACAGAAAACTCTATCCACAGCCAGTAGGAGCCAAGTACGATCCCTCCCTCTTCAAAAGAACGCACACTCCCTGACAACTCAACCACAAGCCCATTTATATTCTCACTGTCACACAGGCTGAACCTCTGAAGACACAGGAAAGTGGGTTGTACATCGGGCCTTCCGAGCCAAGGGAGACACGCCTGGGCCAGCGTCCCAGCCTATGCTTCATTCCGGCAAGGGGCCATTGTGACTGCAGCTCTATGGCCAGACAGGACACCAGGTTTTAGCAACCTCTCCTACAGCTAAAGAATAATTCTCTTTGGGGACTTTCAGAGGCCAACTGCATAGGGAGAAGAGAAAGAAAAAAATAAAATAGTGGGTAATCAGAAGTAGACTGAGGGTTGGGATGGGGAGGTAAATGAGACCAAGTATGGCAAGAACAATGACAAAAAAAAAAAAAAAAAAAGAGGTGAAGATATGGAAGACCCACCCTGTCACTTACAGCCACTACTAAATAGCACTGGCATTTCCCAGTGTATGAATAGGTTTCCATTAAAAAACAAAAAACAAAAAAAACAGACTAAGGAGGGTATACAGAAGTCAAAGACCATATTCTCCCTAAATTCAAACTGTTAGAACATGGGATGCATTTTCTGTGGAATGCCTACCTACGAACATTTTGTGGAACTACAATCTAGTAGACAAGCATGGAAAACACTGCCTCCAAACCCCTCCTTAAGCTTCCCATTCCCATGGTACAGGAGTCCCTGGAGATTTATCCCTCAAACCAGATGGCTGTGGTCTACATGCAACCAGCCTCCCCAGCCCCCCAACCCTGGCTGCTTCCAAGGCACCAGCTCCCAGGACACTCTGGGGCAGTCACCCTCTGGTTATACCAAGGCTGTGCCAGGGGCTCACCTAAGACTGGAATCAGATTCGGTTTGAACAGGCCATGGGCGACATGTGGCCCTGCTTATGGGGATTTATAAAAATATAGACCTGTGACGGTAAAAATGAAAATATTTTAAAGACACCACTTTAACATTTTCATGTGTCATCTCCGCAATGTTCCATATGTTGCTGGTGGCCTTGGGGGCAAACTGTCAACCTTGGTAACACACCTGCCTGTACCCAACACGCTCTCCTCGTGTCTTTCCGCTTCTCCTGCACCTGCATGTGGCCCCCAAGGGTTGCCTCCTATCACCGGCTGCCTGTCCATCCTGGGCTAGCACGCAGGGGTATGCGGCCACATCCTGGGCCCAAACCAAGCTTTCTAGCTTTGGCTGCAAAGGGGTGCTGGGAAATGTGGTGACAAGGAAAGGAAGGACATCGGGGTCCCGATCTTCAGAGGAAGCGAGGCCCTCCCTGCCAGTTGGCCCAGAACCTACCTGACACTCCACATTGCAGTAAAATGCCTGCTTGCATCTTCCACATTTGGACAATCCTTCTTTCCTTAAAAACAGAAAGGGCACTGTAGTGGCGAGAGGCACAGAAATGTGGAGCTGCACATTTTAGCATGCAATAACAAAAGCCATCTGGTCGGAAAGCAGAGCCAAGATTCACCTTACCTTACTCTCCCACTGATAAAGTGGCATTTTCCCAAAGGAGATTTCTGACCACAATGAGTCCTCGAGTAGGAGTCAGTCAGTCAAACAGTACATGCACCAACGTTTCCCGACCCTGACCGTGTGAAGGGCACCTTCCAAACTGACGAACGATGTGCTCCTTGACTCCTGAGCCTGCCCGGGGAAGCCAGACCCCCACCATCGCCTGCACTATTACTCAGTAGTTTGGGGGCGAGTCAAGGGCTCTTACGTCCTGATTTTCTCACCTGCCTAAGAGGGACAGAAAGACACAGAACCGTCTGGGAAGTCTGACCTCCTACAGAGGACTGGAGGTCACCTGCACTGGAGGTCACTGCTGAAAACGCAGTGTGGGTGACAACCTTTATTATTTAGAGATGCACGGGAGGCGGAAGATGGAACTGAGGGTGTCGGTAATTCAAATGCTGCCCGGAAAGAGAAGTTTAAAAATAATGCAACCCAGCAAGCGGAGACATATTCTTGGATAAAAGATTTCCGGGTGTGATCGGTATACACTCCACCTTGCCGGTGTGATCCATTGAGTGATCCTTCTGCCTCTTTGTAATTAGGCCAGTACTCCCTGCCCACTGCCATATTACTAGTCTCCAGCTTCCGATCAAGGACAGGGACATCGTTGTTTCCCAACGGCTAGGTGCCAGCGCGTTTGTGGTGTTAGACAAGCCAAAGCGTTTTCAAAAACTGAGAAGCCTCTGCATTGGGCCTCAGGGGACAGAACCCTCCAGAAATTTCTTTGAGGCATGGGCGATATTAAACCAGTGCACTGCCTTATGCCTGCCCACCGCAGCTTTCTGGCTTGTGGCAACGTCACGGCCACAAGGGGCACGCTCACCGCTGCCGGGGTGCGGCACTGCAGTGAAGCCACCTCCCCCCACACCGCCCACACCCCCCTGCAGCTCGGGGCCTGGAGGAGCCAAGACTCTGCCATACACACATAATCACGCTGCAGAGCCCTCCCCTGCTCCGCTCCTTGTCAGTGAGCGGCAGTCACCACACTACTCCCACGGCATCGAGACTGTTCCCAAAATGCTACTGTTGGAACTAAACAGACTGCCTTGCAGTTTTCATGACGGCGCTTGGATTCCAAGAAGCGGGCTGAAGAAATGTGTGGGAGAGAAACACATCTTGTGGTTGAGGCATAAATAAATATCCCAAGTTTGCACATCTCAACTGTTTAAAAAGGAACTCACTGATTTAGCGGGGTGTGGAAAGTACCCCTCCCCCCAACCCAAGGTGCATCTGAAGGGACCCTGGCTCTGCCTTTGCATTGTGCAATGAAAGAGAAATGAGATGGATGGTCTCTGCTCTCCTGCATTTATAACAAGGGGGGTGGGGGGTGGGGGGAGAGATGCTTCTCAAAAACCACTGTGAAGTGCCTTGTAAGCAAGTACTTAGTGATGGAGACCTTACAGAAATGCCATCGGGATGGAAGGCAAAGATGGACAAAGCCAGGGAGGGAACTTTGAAAATTCTTTCCAAAAAGACGTGTGTTTAGAAATGGATAATGGATGCCACCCCGTGGACATGTCCACCTGAAGCAGTCATTCGTTAACACTTGTTTTTGCGGGGGAAGAGGTCACAGAACCTCTTTGAGAATTTGACTGAAGCTATTAATTTTCCCAATATCCTACCTTCTCCCCAACCACCCCCCAAAATGACAGAAAATTTTGTGAAATTTCAAAGGCTTTGAGCCACCATCCATGGACCCCTGAAGGGCCTCTGAAACTAGAGTTAAGGCCCCCTGATAAAAAAAGATTAGAAAATTATCACAAAAATATCTTTATTAGCTCTAGACCAGATGAAAAAGCAAGATTATATGGCTTTTTCTGCACAGAGGCCAGCAGTAAAGTAAATACAAAGCTAAGGTTTGTTTTTAGCCTTACGGTAACATCCCAAGGGAAAGAAAGGGCAACAAAGAGCTCTCGAGAGCTAGGGATGAACTCTACTGGGGTTGCATCCGAATAATAAAGGTCCCACAGGCCAGGCTTCATTCACCCCAGCCAGCCACCAAGTCTACAAGCCACACACAACAAGGGACAGGAAGAAAAGCCCAACTTTTAAGTGTTGGCAATCTGGCGTGCACTTTCCACTGTCTAAGGAGGTGGTTCTCAAAACGTGGTCTGTAGACTGCAGGGACCTCAGAGACTCTTTCAGGGAGCCGGCGGGGTCAAAACTACTTTCAAAACAACACTACTGTCTCGCCACCTGCACTGCAGCAGGTGTGAGGTGTACAGGAGCCTGGAGGGTAAGACTTCCAGAGCCTTGGTCTGTCCAAGCCTCCTTGTATTCTTGACTTCCACGTGCTCTGAGTGAGGGTGGGGGAGGGGAGCCCGTTTCACTTAAGAATGTCCCTGATGGGGGCGCCTGGGTGGCTCAGTCGGTTAAGCATCCAACTGTCGGATTCAGCTCAGGTCATGATCTTGTGGCTTCATGAGTTTGAGCCCCGCGCTGGGCTCTGTGCTGGCAGCATGGAGCCCGCTTGGGATTCTCCCTTTCCCCCTCTCTCTCGGCCCCTCCTGCACTCCTGCTGTCTCTCTTTCTCTCAAAATAAATAAATAAACTTAAAAAAAAAAAAAAAGAATGTCCCTGATGAAGCAGTAACAAATAGTAATTTTGTTAAATCCCGACTCATGGGTATGTATCTTTTTGACATTCTGGGACCAAAGGGGACGAAGGCCTGAAGACTTCTGCTGCATCCTGAAGCAAGATGGCCATCTCAGGGAAAAGCACCCGGGTGGTCACTGGAATTGCAAAGTGAACTGGCCCCTTTCTTCCTGGCACATCATTTTTACTTGAAAGAACACCTGGAGACACACTGTGTGTGGTAGAGACTCGAGGATCGGCCAGACACATTATGGAAATGTCACTTCAAGGAACACATCTGAAAACAGGTGTTACCAATGATACAATTTGGACTTCTGAGCAAATACTAGAATTCTGGAAAATATGGATCTGCCACCCTGACCTTGACAGTCTCTCATCTGATGCGACTGGTGGGATATTAACAATTGTGATTTTTTTTTTATATGGTTTGATGAAGTACATCTACTTTTAGAATGTCTATATAAGTCGGGGAACCATTCAAATGACATGTATGATATTTTAAAAGTCACACATGGGACACCCGGGTGGCTCAGTCGGTTAAGCATCCAACTTCGGCTCAGGTCATGGTCTCACGGTCTGTGGGCGTGAGCCCCACATTGGGCTCTGTGCTGACAGCTCAGAGCCTGGAGCCTGTTTCAAATTCTGTCTCCCTCTCTCTCTGCCTCTCCCCTGCTCGCGCTCTCTCTCTCTCTCTCTCTCTCTCTAAAATAAACATTAAAAAATTTAAAAGTCATGCATGACTAAAAGAATCATTCAAAGTGCAAGACCAAGGGATTTCAATGTAACACAGTACATAAGTCTCACTGATAAGGCTTCACATCGCACACTATGGGTCTAACCTTTAAGGCAAATTCACTTATCAAGTTTTACTGTTGAATCAAAAAAAATATCCACAATTAACTGAAAAGGCTATTAAAATACTCCTCTCTGATTATGTATCTGTTTGAAGCCGGATTTTTTCCACACAGTTCAACCAAAACTACATAATATCACAGACCAAATTTTCAGAAGCGCATTTGAGAATCCAGCCGTCTTCCGGAAATCCAAACATTAAAGAGATTTGTAAAACTGTGGGGTACCACCACTATTCTCGTGGATTCTTTTGTTCCGTAAAATAGTTCTCATAAAAACACATCATGTTAGCAGTCATGGCTGTTGTCATTTTAAGTTGAACAAATACAATTTTCTGTTTTAATTTCAAATACGGTGAAATATTGATACACGTAATCCATAGAAACAAAAGCTCCTAGGAATTCTCAATTTTTCAGAGTACAGAGGGATCCTCAAGACCAAAAAACACGAAAACTGATCTAACTTGACAAGTCCATCAGCTCCATGAAAAAGACATTATTCCTATTTTTGAAACGAAGTTAATGAGGACCCAAAGGTGAAATATCTAAGCCAATGGGATCGCTCAGCAAGGAGGTGCAGAACTAGAATTCCCACATAAAAGTACAAATTTTGTCTTCATTGCGTAAGAATATCCTTCCTTGAGTATTGTGGCAGTTATGCAGGAGGACATACTACACGAAGCAGCAGTGATCTACGTGTCTGGATAACCTCACAGTAATAACAAAACAAAAGTAAAGGCACTCTCTACTCTGGTCGGCATAGTGTCCCAGGTCCAATGCCACCCCATTCCTGCCACTTTGTTTCAAAGATGCAAGGGGGCGAATCCAGGATCAGTTTTCAAAATGAGATTTGGGGAGCGAGCACCCCCACAAAGAGGATTTCTCAGCCAACTGTGTGACACGGTAATCGGTTTCACTTAAAATGCAGTGGAACGGAATAATGATTAATTCTGTAGTTAGGCTGAGCAAAGAAAGTCCTCCCCTGTCGTTCAGTACGATACATCTAAGTGTTCCTCAGACATCCACTGGGCTGGTCCAAGCTGGATCGTGTCCTCTGGGAACCGGGCGATACAGTACTGTAGCCTCTCACAAACTACCAACCAGCTTTGCCTGGCTCCGGGGCAGATTTTACCGCATGTATGCCCGTAAGGCACCTGCTTGGTCATATGTGAATGCTCTTAACATACATCTTCCTGAGCCAGAATGCCTTCAGCATGGAGAAGGAGAAAAGCTAAACCAGTCACTGATGGTGAATAGCATGCAAATCTACTCTGATCTACTTTGGTATGAGCAACTTTAGATGAGGCGGGTGGTGGCAGGGAGAGGGAGATGTTTCCACTATCCAGATACATGCCTCAGTTCTTTCTGTGGCTAGGGAGAGATATAAACTTTTCCTAAGTCTAAGGGTTGAAACTCAAACTAAACTTTGGTGAGCTGGTACCCATATTGTGTGTGCATGTGCCTGAGAGAGTAAGGACACAGAGAGAGAGATTCTGTGAGTGTTTGACTATTGCTGACTGAGACGGTTAGCCCAAGAGAAACTTCATATGGGATATCCGTTTTCACAGTAGGAACATACAAGGCATTTGGAATAAACTCTGTTCCTACAGAAGACACAGCCATAAACCTTTCATTTGCAATGTAACCTGATCTGAATTGTCCAGGAGGTTTGGGGAAAGACTGCCAAAAAAAAAAAAAAAAAAAAAAAAGGAAGAAGAAAGAGAACACTCAACGAAAGACTAATAAAGGCCACTTGGAGGAATAAATTGAAATAACCCAAAAGGAATGGAACTCAAAGACAGTGAGGGTGAATCACTAATAACCTCTCACAGGGTCTCCAGCTCAGAGTGTGCACCCACCTGGGCCTGCGGTAGGACCCAGCAATTCTCATTTGATTGGTCTGCACTGGGATTTTTAGAAAGCTCCCTAAGAGATTCTAATGAGCTTCCAGAAAACAGAACTGCCTGCTGAGGCCTTTGGTGATCCTTTCGGGCTGAGTGTTTTTTGGGGTGCAGAATTTGCTGAATCGTGTTGAAGTAATTCTTCTCTGCAATGCAGATTGTTTGTGAGGTGACTCCTCTTAAGAATAAACGTTCCACACTGGATGTGTTGGGTTGTTTAGCTCTGCTGATGATGAATGTTAAGGCAAGAATAAGGTGGCTGACACGGTATTTTCCAACTATGACAAGAAGGTATCTTAGAAGCCAGATGCAGGTTTTAAGAGAGAAGGCTGTGGCTTTTTCCCCACCTCTCCTGATTCCTGCCTTACAATTTAGGGTGAATAAGGGGAGTTACTTCCCCAACTCTCTATCTCAAATCCCTTTCTCTTCCTGGTGCTGGAGGTGCTATGTGATCTCAGGCAAAGCATGAATCCTTTCCGAACCTTTCCCTCCCCTGTAAAGATCCAGTTTCTACCACATAGGTTTGGTATGAAATTTAAGTGAGAAAACACAAGTGTACTACGATCACACTTGTAATTAGCCTCCGCTCTTTTTTCGTTTAAGTGGTCACTACTGAAAGACCTTCAGTACAATCTCATTCAGACTCCTATTTGAGGATTTATGTTTCTAAAGTCTTTGTTTTATGGGCAAACATCTACCCTGCTGTGAACGGAAGGGCTCTTTGGACTTAAGAAATGATTCCATCCACAAAAGAGAGAGATGTCACAGGAAAGTGCAACTATCTGATTATCAGCAACTAGAACAGAACGTAGGCGACACGCTCCCGTCATTTTCTACTGGAGGAGACACACGCAGTGATTAATTTTCTTGCTTTTCAAATTTGGAAGCCACAAAGATCAACAAGTTAGACATGTAATTAACAACTCCGGCTAGTTAATGCGTTGCCGCAGGTGCTGTTGGTCTAGATAAAAAGGATTTGATCCTGTAAGCTCCCTACTTTCTGCCACTGAAATGAATGCTTCGTGGGTTTCACCATGAAAGAAAAGGATACCGGCATGGAGGAGGTTTGCAATAACAATTACTTTTAACTAACGGCGACAGAAGAAGTGACAAGTATGCTCTGTTGAACAGAGGCAGCCCCAGCCAAATGAAAAAGAGAAAAGGAAAAAAGCCCAGCGGCGCAATATAACTTCACCATGGGTTGAAATAAGACAATCAGAAACAAAGTTAAGCCTCCCACCCGGAGAGAGTGGTTACACTAGCAAATTTTTATTTGAGAGAAATAAAAATTGGGGGAATTGTGGGGGAGCCCTATTATCACCCTGGTCAGGGGACAAGGATAATACTAAGGCTACAGGTTTTTGTGTAATAGTGAAAGATGCTCCACGTATCACTTTAATCCACGATGTAACGGTGAAACGGACCCACGTGCAGCGGGGAGCTTCTTCCCGTGCTGAACCTTCCCCTTCGCACCGGGCTTTGTTCTGAGGCTTGTTAAAAGTTACAGCCCGGGGCCTCTTAGGGAAGCAGGAAATATTTAGGGCAGTGAAGTAGCAACTAATGTCGGTTTTCCCAACTACTGGAACAGGAGCCATGATTTACAAGGAGGACGCTGGGCTTGGTGGTCGGGGCAGTAAGTGGTTGGCCTTGTTATAAAATTCTGTCACGGGGCAAGATGCGGTGACACAGGTCAAAGGGCAGACATTTTTAGTTGTACGTTCTGGGGCTCTAACCTACAGCATGGTGACCACGGTTAATAATTCAGTACCATATACTTGGAAGTTGCTACAAGTAGATCTTAAGCATTCTCACCACACACACAAAAGTGTGTGAGGCGACGTGTTCATTATCCTGATCTTAGTAATCATTCCACAATGTATATATCACACTGTCAAGTTGTCTCCTTTAAATATATACAATTACACTTATCAATTGTTCCTCAGTGAAGCTAACAGAATACTATCAACATGACTATACACATCACGGATGCGTTAAAGGTCAGCTCAGCGATGAAAAAAACGTGACGACACTGATTTAGGTTTTGTTGTAACGCAGGCTCTGGTGGAGAGGAAATGTGCCTTTGTCTTAGAAAGAAAAAAATTCATGAAGCTTATGGACAGAAGAGAGAAATATTCAGCCTAAGGAACAGGGAACATTAAACTATTATTTGCAGCCACCGGATGGTTCCTACTTGTAGACCCTTTAAAATCCCTAACGGTTAAACCTGCTCAGAGACGGCATCCAGGTATTTCCAAAACTTAACATTTCCATTTGGAAACGTTTTATATCCTAACTTCTATGCGAGATCTGAATGACACTTCCTTGCTACTTTGTCTTTCACTTCTCTGACTGGGATGTCAAAAGGAAAGAAACAATTAATGCCTTCCTTTTTACCTCCATTCTCTCATAAAGGCACTGACAATACATAACATCCACCGTTTCCTCCAGTGGTACAATAAATGATGGATGTTATCATTAGTGCCTTGTAATGAATACCAAGAACACTGGATTCCCCTACGACCGCTATGGCCCTACCTTCTACAACACCCAGGTGAGTAAACATCAAGAAAAAGGACAAAACCAAAGTCATTAAATTGAACTGTTTAAAACCTTGGAACTTTTCCTATTGCTCATGTCAACATTCTGGCCACAGAGTAAGGAAAAAAAAAAACAAACCAAACATGTAAAAATACCTCCATAACCTAACGCTAAATGTAAATTCCAGAACAGAGGTCAGGCTCTCTGCGGCCAAACGTGAGAATTAACGCCTTGTGCAAGAAACAGGTGACCTGTTTTGCATCTTACTTATAAGAAAATGCACCTTTTAAAACTGCTTACAGGAGAATTTTAATAGGTGACACTCTCTCACCCCTCTGGTTGTATTTTCCTATAGACAAAAAAAAAATGTGTTTCAGTGAATGACTCCATCGTGGACTATACCTTGAGAACTCAAACTTATCAGCTACTGTTTGAACAGACTTAAGAGACGTTTTTCTTTCAATCCTTATTGATTCCATTTGTATTTCTGAATAAAAAAGGACATTTTTTATACCATAAAACTTTGTACATGAAGCAGTGAAGAATTAAGTTACTGTACTTTAGCCAAGTAAGCTCTAGTCCAAAAGTATTATTTTCTCTGTGTAAATATTGCACCAGGCTCTGGAGGAATGATATTTTTGTAAAAGTTGAGCTATTTGGGGACACAAGCCCTACCTTCATGCAAATGGTGGTAAATATAAATATCAGGCAAGATGATTCAGCATCCAAATGGCCTAAATGACACAGAATTGAGAGCAGGAAGCTACTTCTAGGACTGAACTCTTTAAGGACACAGAAGTTTGGGTACTTACAGAGAAAGTTGTGTTACTCACCTCTGAATCTCCAGGGTCAGAACACAATGCCTAGAATAGCAAAGTGCTAAAAAAAGAAAAAAATGCAAATAGTAAACTACTGTAAAGTAAATATAAAATAGTAACTCAATAAAATGAAGAGATCTGTGGGCTGAAGTATTTGAAGGGAGTTTCATAAAAAAGATACAGTTTGAGCTGGATCTCTCTTGAGGATGAACAGACTTAGGGTACAAGGCCTTGCCTGGGAAGGAGGCCCAGGACAGAGAAGGGAATAATGCAGAGAAAAGCACTCAAGGTTACAAATGGGCAAAAGGAAGGATGAAGGATGACACAGAGCCTTTGTGGGACACTGGAAAGAAACTATCCAGCCTGTGGTTAGGGTGTGAGCGGAAGAGCAGGGAGGGACAATGCTGGCTAGTGTGGGAAGGGCACTTAATATGGAGCACGGGAACAATCAAGATTTTGTCAAGAAAATAGGGATCAGAGTGCCCGGGTGGCTCGGTCAGTTAAGCCTCCAACTCTTTTTTTTTTTTTTTTTTTTAATTTTTTTTTTTTCAAATTATTTATTTTTGGGACAGAGAGAGACAGAGCATGAACGGGGGAGGAGCAGAGAGAGAGGGAGACACAGAATCGGAAACAGGCTCCAGGCTCTGAGCCATCAGCCCAGAGCCTGACGCGGGGCTCGAACTCACAGACTGCGAGATCGTGACCTGGCTGAAGTCGGACGCTTAACCGACTGCGCCACCCAGGCGCCCCAAGCCTCCAACTCTTGATTTTGGCTCAGGTCATGATCCTGAGTTCAAGCCCCGTGTCAGGCTCCGCACTGATAGTGATTCTCTCTCTGCCTCTCCCCCGCCTCTCACTCTCTTGTGCGCGTGCTCTCTCTCAAAACAAATAAACTTAAGAAAATAGGGATCGATGAAGGCTTCTGTATTTGTAAGGATTCATTTCCAAGAATGAGCAGAGTTATATATTTAGAAAGGTGAAGAGGTCTGTCCAAAGAGCCACCAGTAAAATAAGTTGCAGAAATGAGACTATTCATTTAAAAGTTATTTCCAAAGGTAACACAGAGCCAGGCCTGGGGCTAAGAGCTGGGTCTGCACTCAGGAGCAAGTGTGCCCAAGGAAGTCTATATGAGGGTCCGTGGGAGCAAAGACGAAGGGAGCTACCCCAGCCTGAAGAAATCAGGATGGGCTTCTGGGAACCGGACAGTCAGACAAGCAAAGACAGACAGCGAGGGAGAATCAGCATGATGCACGCATTTGTGGACGCATGTACATGCGTGTGTGCGTGCATATGTGTGTGCATGGGTACGTGTGTGTGTACCGCCCCTGACAATTTGGGATTGCAGCAGTGAAACTAACCCTGCAGAGCAGGAGGGACTCAAACACCGCTCCCGATGCCTAGCCCCAGGGTCCCCAGCAGGCAGCCTTGACCTCACAGTGGAGTTCTATCGGCCCTTCTCTGAAGACACACAGAAAGAGAAGGTGGAGGTGAGCTTCCTGCCCTGCTCTGAACCTGGAAAGTACTTCATAGCTGAATGTTTTAGAAGGCCTGAGCACGTGTGGAAATGAATTAAAAATTAAGTGAAATAAGTAGGTTGTTTCTAAATTCTAACTTTGTGAACCTGAACCAGAAATGAACGTTTTTAAGGTGAAAGGACCTTAACGTTTTCCTTAAAGTGATGGTTAGAATGATTTACTCCGGTGTATGAGTGGATTAAATTTCATTAACTTCCAAAAAATGTCTCCTCAAAGCTGCAGCTGTTTTAACACAATGTGGGGATGTTCCAATTCATTAGACCTGAGTATTGGATCAAAGCTTGCCCTTAGTTTGCAGAAGTCAGGAACTAGGGTGTGTGGTTACAGCAGAACTGTCTTTATGACATATATGGATTATCAGTTTTCGACTAAATAAAACAAAGAAAAATACTCAACCCCCACACCGTACTGCCTTCAACCTGAAGGAATACCCGCTGAAACCTCACACAAAGTTCAAGGCACCCTGATTAAAATAAAGATGGAAAAAACAAAAAACAAAAAACCCTGCTACAATATAAGCTCCGTGGTGACAGGGACTTTTGTTCCTTTTCTTCACAGTTGTTTCCTAGGGACTTAGAACCCAGCGAGTGCTCCAGAGAAATAAGTATTTGTTGAATACATTAAAAATAAAATCCCTGATCTCAAGGAGTTTACCATCTGCTGATAATTAAATGTCTCTTACTGTTGAGGTCTGAAGGCTACGGGAGGCTATCCCTGTGAACATATTTGTGCCACTGACGGACCAGAGCTGTTTCAGGTAGCACCCAGGAAAGGGCTTCCTATGCAAACATCCCCAAGGGTGAGAGAAATCAACAAAGCATGAGCCCAGAACCTACATCCCTGAGGAGTCTTTCCTGGTACTCAAAGATTGGAGAGAAAAGGCTCTTCGTGTCCCAGGTCTCTTTATTTTGCCACAAAACGCAACATAACTCCTTTCAAGTGCCAGAATATGAAATCCTTGAGACTTTTATTTGGCTCAGATGAAAAAGTGTATCATGTTGGTCAGCCAGATTTTCTCTCCACCTCTCTCCCCCAGGATATGCCTGTGTCTTTAAGTGCTGGTGGGATATTCACTTGTCTGGTGAGTCGCCTTTATTTCGCCTCTTCGTGGTGACTCCGGATGCCCTGACCACTGACCCGCCCTGTCTATCATAGTGCACTTGTGGATACTATGATACCAGTGTGTGAGCTATCACGGCAAGCATTCGGTTCAGATTCTAGGGACCAGAGACTTGCCAAAGCTAAGCGTTTACGAATTCTCAGACCCCCTTCCTATAAAAGGGAATCCAATCTATTTTAATAATATGCATGCAATATCTCCACTCAGTCATCTGAAACCCTCCACTTAGTGTACAAGAATCACCAGATTTTATGTTAATAAATTGGCACAAGGAGCTTCCCTACTATTTTTAAACTTTTGATTGAAGAAGAATCTGAAACACAGCTGGATTCTCAGCGAATGCATGGACCAGAAAGATAAGTTGTTTCCTGAACCCTCAAGACTTTTTGGTATTATTTTCCTGCTAAATTGCATATTTCTGTCCTTCAGAGAAGTCTTGGAGGGATCTGATTTCCTTCTGTTCTATTGTGTTGGTGTGAACGCCTTTGCAATTGAAAAGGAGGCCTCTGAGGGTGGTAGGAACAGAGTCAGCAGAAGTTACACAAAGTGAGGTGTGTGGCTTTGTGACTGGTTAGAGCACCCGTGCTAATGAGGCCAAGGTCACAGGTTCAATCCCTGAAAAGGCAGTGACTTCAGTCAATTCTCTGCCAGAGCAATGCACCCCTAAACTACCAGATTTGCTAGAAATCCAAAGATGTGAAGTTGGGGATGTGGGTGGGAAAGGGGAGGCTGACAGAGAGGCTGACAATGTAAGTCCCCTGAGAGCGGACAGAAACCTCTAGTCCCAGAACTGGCTGCTCTCTGGGGACAAGGGGCCAGCACAGGCGGCCTCCCCCAGGGAACTGCTTGCTATAGACAACCAAGGAGACGCCAGGCCGACCAGAAGAGGGCTCAAAGTCAGAATCTGGTCAAATACAACCAGGATGCCCTGTGGTAGGCCTAGTTCCATGGAAACGATCACGACACACATATTCAAAGACTCCAGGCAAACCCAGAGAGGGGCTGTCTGTGAGAGGCGCAAGAAAATGAAAAATCAGTAACAGAGAGGAAAGTCTTCTAAATCCCATAGGCCTTACACAGATCAGAGAAGCATGGCTGGAAGTGAGAAATGATTACCTCGCTCTACATCTGAGGTCTGAAAAAATAGGTGTGGGCGTGGCGATGGGGCGTGACTTCAGTTATCAATGACTCCAAGAACATAAAGAATATTTGTAATTATTGATTGCCTCCTTGGGGAAACAGAAATAAAGCGGCATTAAAATTGTAATGATTTTTTCCTTGTGTGGACAAGAAAAGGAAAGGGATAGTAACCTAAGGCAAAAGAGGTAAGTCAAAAACACCAAAATAAAGGAGATGAGACGCCTGGCTGGATCAGTCAGTACAGCCTGTGGCTCCTGATCTTAGGGTTGCGAGTTCGAGCCTCTTACTTAAAAATAAGATCTTAAAAAAACAGAAAACACTAAAATACAGTAGAAACCTTCTTTGCCGTTTAAGTTCTAAAACAGGCAACTTTGCTGCCTGGGTTCTCACCAGTTTGGAGTTCTTCTGAACACCAGCTCCTACCAAACTATAGCTCTGAGCCCTGGATCTTTCCAAAGAAATGTAAGACGTGTCTTAGTGTTTTTTTAAAGAACTTTCTGACAGAGAGTGTGCGGTCTGCTTGTCCTACACAAATACCATCCAGGGGCCTCCTAAATTTTATTTATTTTATTTCCAAATCTAACCAATTTAACTTTGCACACAGCAAACTTCTGAACAACGACTGCGTTGAAGAAAAACAAAAGGGGTTATACTCTGATGCTGTCTGACCAGAGAGAAGAGAAACAAACTATTTATATGTAGGTATAAAGACTTAGGTAACAAACTCCTCTTAGCTCCAGCATAATATTTTTAAATATTCCAAACCCACAAAAGGACGAAAGCCTTGTGTTCTTTTTTATGTTTTATTATGTAATAATTGATACATTAAAAAAAAAAACATAGATAGCGTTCATGCAAATTCAAAGGCACTGTAATAAAAACATCTCTGAACCCTGAACAACCTAAGATATAGATCAAAGATAGCTCCATCAATTTATTTGTTCAACTTTTAAAAACATTAGTTTGTCGAATTACCTATTAGGGGAAGGGGAAGCAAAAGAGGTAATAAAAACAGCATTCACTCTAGAGAAAGTGTGCAGGGAGGAGCAACACAGGTCGACTCAGGCCAAAGGGAGTAAGGGAAGGAAGATCACACTTGGAAAAGGAAATTGTGGCTCAGACCGTGAAGAGCACAGAGCCTGGCCTTTTAGAAGACACTCAATAAACATCCAACCAAAAATATGTGAAATTCAAGGAAGCCATTTCACCTCTCGAACGCTCAGTTTTTTCCTACCTGCAGTGGAAGCCATCCTTGGGAGGATCAAAAGAAGAATGTATCTGGAAATGCTTTATGAGCTGCAAAGAACAGCATGACTTTAAGGAATGTCGTTTTATGGGATCTTCAGATAGTTTTTATTGAGAGGATTTTGTGCAATTGCTTTTGGGGAAGGAAAGGAATCAGATGCCGGTTTTAACTCGCCAGGGTTTGAATTTCACTTCAGCATATCCTGCTGCTGTTCTGTCCCTTTCATGTCAAATCATTTCCAAGCGTACAGGTTGGTCCCAGAGCCCCTAGAAGCTATAACAGGAATTATGCTCCCGCATATGAAAAATACGCGTGTGATGGCACTTGCCACATCTGAAATCATGCAACACTTGAAGGGCAGACAGGAGCAATGACAGGCTTGCTATGCAGAAAATTCTGTTTGTCTCCCTATCTCTTCTCAAATATTTGCTTCGTCTCATGGTAAAAGACTATTAAAGCGTCTAAGCACTTTTAGAAAAGGCTCTTAAAAAAAAAAAAAGTTTACCTGTGTAGGTTCATTATATTATTTCCATTAGGTTTAGATTTTGAGAACCAGTGAAATCCATGATTACTCCGGGGGACCTGGGGCTCAGAACTGCCGTTCTTAGCTCTGGGTGATTGTGCCATCTGAAGGATGGCTCTGCTGGTCAACAATTTCCAGTTATTTCCTCCCTGGTGTCCCACCCCACCCCCAACCCCACCGTGATAAAAATGTCCCTGACGCCACAATATTTTATCACCCTGTGTAACACCCAGCACAAGTGAGAGTGCCAGGCGGACTGTGACAGCTTACTCTGATCTAGCCTAGCGCAATACTAGGAGCATGACTTCTCCTGTTCCTTCTAAGTTCACAGGCAGGTGTTCGTGGAAACATTGTAAACATACAGGAACCTGGTTGTTCAAAGACATTAAGTAATTCGCCTAAAGACAAAACATCAGGACAGGGGAAGCCAGAACTCAAACCAAGCCAGTCTGGCACCAAAGTTTCTGCCTTGTTGGCTCTAAATAAATGAAAAACTTGAAATACTGTAATGTCGAAAGTGACAGCATAGCGTCTCCTTACCTGACGTACAGATGGCTGGATTTGGTTTTATTTCATGTAACTTCTTAGAGGAAATCTGTTATCTGTATAGTTTAATCTTACTACCTATTTTTTTTTTTTTTAAAACAACAACAACACTGGAGCAAAGGAGGAATTCTCTTTTAGAGCATGTGTCTATTTTTCATTCAGAAAGCAAGATAATTTGAGAACATGTGAAGTCATTTCTCCCCTTAGAGACCCTGTAATTCTCAGAGAATGTTCTCGGGGCGCCTGGGTGGCTCAGTCAGTTAAGCGTCTGACTTCGGCTCAGGTCATGATCTCATGGTTTCTGAGTTCAAGCTCCACGTTGGGCTGTGTGCTGACAGCTCAAAGCCTGGAGCCTGCTTCAAATTCTGTGTCTCCCTCTCTCTCTGCACATTCTCTCTCTCTCTCTCTCAAAAATAAATAAACATTAAAAATATATATACATACATATATGTATGTATGTATATATATTCTCAGAGAATGTTCTCAGAATCAACAGGATCACAGCAGCCCCCCAGAATGACTCCCCCTTCTGATGCACAGCTTCAGGGGCTCGGCCCCAGGGTTCTCTCAGAGAACCTAATCGTGTCTTAAGAAGGCAGCCTCAAGAGTTCTTGGCTCTTAATACTGATTAAAATCAACTCACTATTACTTTGACAGTCTGGTAAAACAATGGGTTAGGCAGGACGAACAGTGCTACGCAATAAAACCGTGAAGACACTTCCATCTCTACATCTGCCGAAACAGGACCTCTCGGTCACTGTTTTGCCCATGCAAGGATTTTAATTTTTAAAACCACTCTGAGTAAGCCAGGCATGACATAAATTCCCTGAAATGGGGTTCTAACAGCTTTACTGCAAGGAAGCTAAGTGGGCCTTCCTACTTTTCCTCATACTCAGAACGAACTGACAAAAAAGGCAACATTCTCGCCCTTAAATGACCCAGGAACCAAGAAAATCAAAGATCAAGAGGGAGACCTCTTCCCACCTGAGGAACTGCAAAGAATGAATATTCAGATAGAACTGCGTTAGGGCAGATTTTTTTTTCTTTTTTGAGACAAATAATATAAAGTGTTAAAATATGTCCTTGAACACCAAGTATGAAATATGACATAAAAATATCTGCCATAAACCGGGGGCCAATGGCCAAAATAAGTGTGTGTGTGTGTGTGTGTGTGTGTGTGTGTGTGTGTGTGTGTACATAAAATGTACCTAAAAGGTGTGATAGGGACAGCTCCCAAATGGGAAACATTTATATTTTTAGGAGCTGCCTTCTAGCAACTGAGGCAAGATACGCATCCCAAGTATCACCCACCAAACTGAGAAAATGTGATACAAATTTAAAATTCACAGAAACAAAACTTTGAATTGGGCCAACACCAAGAAAAATCCCATTCGACTGTGGCCTGAGAAACTTCCCTTTACTTTTTCAATTTCTAGAACAAACTTATTCCTGCAGAAATCACTTATTTTCCTTCAACATAAGTGAAACCCGAATACAGCCTCCGGGGGCTCACTCATGTCAAGCAATATTGTTTATGCTAAACTTCTAGCGCAAGCAAGGATGAGGAATAGTTGTTTCTTGTCCCGAGGGGAGGGGGGGGGCGTGGGGTGCAGAAGTAGCAGATTTTGCCCTGTATGTTTCAATAGTTGAGAATTCTGCTCCTACTCCCTTGAGGTACTGCAGAGACATATATGTGTTCCCTCTACTACAGCCGGACGGACGGAGCTGTTCCTCCACATAATCAAATAGTTGACAGCGGAAATGATGCTGAATCCGTGAGAATGCTCTAACCACGAATTCTAAACTAATTGAACTGAACAGAAATCAGAGTGGAACTCCAATTTCATAGGGATCAAGGTATCATCATTTCTTGTGTGTTACTTTAGTTGATTTCAAATGACTCCTTAGAGAGAAGAAATGAACTGTGGGTGTTGACAGAAGTTCACCAAAGCCAAACAGAGAAGTGTGGCCGGAGTGGGGAGTGGGGGCAGATGCAGTGGTACCGCCCCCAATGCAGGAGGTAGCCCTGGTGAGGGGTCAGGGGTCGAAAGGCAACAGTTAATGACACTCACAAACGCTATTCAGAAAAAGTAAAAACAAAGCACACGCTCTGTCGCATAGGGCGGGGTGACCTGTGGAGCTGCATCTGACCATACGTTAATGTTCTAAGGTTGGGGGTGTGGATAGTAGATACAGTTAGGACACTCACAGCTCAAGGGAAGCATCTCTCAGCTCTGCTTCTCCCGCTCCGAACCCAGAGGGATTTGATCTTTAATTCATTGGAGGAGTGCACCGGTAACTACGACCTGTGTACCTACTATGTGCCTGGCACTGTGATCTTCTCTCACAGGATGGACTCCAGGAATCACCAGGATCCCTGATGGAGGAAGCACCTTCTGTGCTGGGTGACCCCGCTTTGCTCCTGCCACTCCAGACACCCACACTGCTTCAGACTCCGAGCCACAGCGAGGCTCAGAAGATCAAGGGACCAGTCACAGCAGCCTTTTTAACTTTGGGAAAACCCAATGCTCACTTCACTCAAACGTTGCAAAGTGGTGCCATGACCCTTTAGCTCTTGACTCACCAATTCAAAGAGCCACATCACATACAGCCCTTAAGCTGCCCACGGCATGATTCTGCGTCTAGTGCCTTTCCAGGTCCCCCCAAGCGGAAGACAGTTCTGGCAGGGAGTCTGGGCAAGATTACTATAATATTTAGCCTTTGTCCCTTCTTTTGCTATGTCTTATCGTAGAATAAGGCACACAAGTCTGGGAGACTGGGGACTCCAGTGTATGTTGGACTTGAGACCTGTATTCAAAAGGTACCTGCAGGACCCCAGGTCAGCATAATCTAACCCAAGAACCTCCATTTCAAAGATGAAGAAACTGAGGTTCAAAGAAAGTAAAGCAGGGTCCATTCTTCAGAGACAAGGGGAAGGTTGGGTACAAACTTACTTCAACGCCATGCTTCCTGTCTCTGGAATTTTACTGAGCACCTAACTAGTAGCAAATGGGCAGAACTGAAGAGAGCAGATTTCATTCCCCTAGCTAGAGGTGAGACTACGTGTACACAACCACGCTACCTCTCTGAGGATTAGTTTTCTCATCTGTAAAAGGGAGACAGTGTGTTGGACTGGTGATTTCTCATGTACCTTTCACGTCTGAAACTGTCACAGGGCTTGAGATAGAATTATGTGTCGCGGTGTATGAATACGTATGTATGTGTACATACGTGAGTATATGTATACACGACATGCTACAATTAAATATCATTTCCAACCACACATTTTGCCTAATGCCCTCAGAGGCCATATTTTCAAAATCCCAAACCAAGGTCAGGCACGTCCCATCAGTGCAGCCCTTCAGAATCTCGGGGCGTGCTCAGCACCCCCTCTGGCTTCTCTCCAAACACAAGCGTTGAGTGAGAAGGAAGAGGAGAGGCCGCGTACTGTACAAGAAATGTTAAGTGTCATTACGTTCCCGGGAGGAAACGGCCAAGTGTGCGGCAGGGCTGGGCTGTGGGGGACAGAACACACCGCAGGAAGCACAAGTTAAAGGGGACAGACTGGCTGCTCGAACTCGCGGCCGGGCCGGCAATGCACCAAGAGCGCAGCGCGTGCCCGTGTTTGGAACAAGCCTGGCTCCGAGCCCACGTCTGAGGCCAGGACCCTGCACTCCCGCGCGCGCAACTCGGAAAAATGGGCCGTGCCGGGGGCGCGCGGCGGGCGCTTTGGCGGCTCGGTCCCAGCGCACGTGGCACGGCCGGCGCGGGCTGAAAGCGCGGCCGCCGCCCCAGCCGCCGGCGCTAGGACCCGGCGCGCCGCGCGCACTTCCTCCCGCCGCGGTCCGAGCCGCCGCCGCGGCGCCCCCGCCGCCCGCCCGGCCGCCCGCGCCGCCGCCCTACCTGGCGAAGCAGTACTCGCAGTGGTTGCCCCGCTCGTTGACCGTGAGCACGTAAGCGTAGGCCGGGCAGGAGAAGAGCAAGTCCCCCACGTGGAAGGGCCGCAGGGCCCGCAGCCCCCGGCCCTTGCCGGGGCTGCAGAAGCGCTCCAGGCCGCCGTCGCCCGCGGCCCTCATGCCTGCTGCGGGGCGGGGCTGGCGGGGCCGGCGCGGGGGGCACCCGGAGCGGCGGCTCCCCGCGAGCTGTTATTGGAGAAGCGTCACCCAGAGCCGCGGGGGGGTGGGGGGGCGGGGAGGGAAGCCGCCGGAGACGCGGCGGCGGCCACCGCTCCCCGGAAGGGACGCCGGCCCCGCCCGGCCCTCGCGCGCCCCCGGTGGGGGAGGAGGGGGACCGGACCGGCGGCCCCGCCCCGCTCGCCGGACCCTCGGCGGCCGCCCGGCACGCGCTCGGGACGCTTCCGGTGTGGCGGCGACCCGCGCCGCAGCCCGGGCGGCTCCTGGAAGCGGGGCGCGAGGCGTGTGCGTCTCCGCGGGCAGAGCGGACGCCGTCCCCTCTCCCGTGGGCGGTTGGGGTCGCCGCGGGCGGCGAGGTCCCAAGGCCTCCTCGGACAGTCAGCCTGGCCCACACGGTGACCAGCCCTTGGCATAAAGAAGGGGACAAAGGTGTTTTCTCAACCTTACGTAGTCTGTCCTTGTCAGAGACCCTGTAAGGAGTGATCCAGGAACACCGAAGAGAAACCACTGAGGAAGAGTGTGACTTGCTGAGGGCTAAAGGGTGCTCGCCCAAGGTGCCCAAGGTTAAAGGCTTTTAAACCTCGTGAGGCTCTGAACCTTCCAGGGAGTCTCTTGAGTGTTCAGTGGGAACGTTTGCCCCTCTAGTGGAAGTTAATTACAGGAACAGGAGAGGAAATGCGCGGGTCAGCAGGGCTCACTGAGTCTCTGCATTCAAGACTTTCTCTTTGCAGAGAAAGCAGGAGATAACCTTGCCTTCAAGGAACTTAGACTCTTTGGGGGGTCCAAAAGCCATGCTGTGGCCAGAACACTAGGCTAGAATTTGCAGCGGTTTTAATCTCTTCGACCACTCACTGTCATCTTAGAAAAGACGGTTTGGTTACGAATCCCAGAGAGGATTTGAAACATGCAAAGCTCATTGAACAGTACTTGGCACATAAGTCCTATACACGTGCATGCTACTGGTATTACTCTTATGACAAAGGAGGATATAGTCTGTGTTCCACAAAGAGTTAAGGAAGGACTGAAATTGACGAGGAAGGACTGAAATTGACGTGCATGCGGTAAAAACTCTTGAAAGTGCGAAGGGAGAATTTAGCAGAAAACACTAATACTAAAAACTCAAGTTTGATCTCAAATTATGTTACATGTGTGAGTTCAGGATTAGTTTAGCAAAGGGAAAGATAAATACGATTTGGAATATGCCATAAGATCAAGAGAATTTTTAACCCCTCAATAAAATTCCTAAAAAAAGGAATAAGCCTCTAGTCCCCCTGTAAAGAAAAATACATTATGGACACTATTTCATTTATGCATTTGAAGAAGCATTCACTGAGTAGCCACCAGGATAGAAAGATGGACAAAATGTAGGCCTGAGTCTTTGCACTTGACACATTCACAACCCAATGACAATTACTGTTAGTATAATGGGCCAATTGTGCTAAGTGCCTCAAACACATTATCACATTTATTCCGTAACTGCAACAGCCCAATGAGTTAGGCATTAAGTCCCTCCTTTCCACAATTAGGAAACTAAGAATCATTTCCAAGGCCACACAGTAAGTGGCAGAATTTGGTTTCAAACTCAAGTAAGTCCGAATGTGAGACCCATGCTCTTAACCCAAATGTCCCTCTGCATACAAGTATAGCTCACCAAGGAGTCTTGTCATGGCGGCTTGTGCGCAGTATCCTGTGAGAACACAAGCAGTGAGTGACAAGCTCAGCCTGAGAAATGGGGGTTGACTCAGGGCCTGGGCCACATGCAAGGAACACTTGAGCCTAAAAGGATGAATGAAACTTTACTAGCAAAGGAGCAGAGACGTTTTCTGGGCAGAGAGAAATGCACACAAGGACAGAGGGACTTGAAAGAACAGAATGTGTGTTGGGGCCCTGGGAGTGGTTCTGGGTGGAACACAAGTTCCCAAGGAGAAGGCAGGAGGGGAGACAGGAACAGGGGAAGGATGTCTTCTCGAGAGGTGAGTTTTGTTGACGTGCTGTGGAAAACGCAGAAAAATGTTTAGGCAGAGGGGTGCCAAGATCAGTCCGGCGTTTACTGGCACCTTGCAGATAGGCTATGAGAGGAGAGGACTAAACATAGGTCCACCATTTAAGGGAGCATTGATAGTATTTTAAACAGTTTTATTTTTTCAAGTTTATTTATTCTGAAGGAGAGAACATGTGCAGCAGGGGCAGAGAGAGAGGGAGAGGGAGAATCCCAGGCAAGCTGTGCACTGTCAGCACAGAGCCGGACGAGGGGCTCGAACTCACAAACCATGAGATCATATCCAAGTGGAAACCAAGAGTCAGACGCTTAACCAAATGAGCCCCCAGGCACCCGGCATTTACAGTATTTTAAATGAAAGGCAATGAAAGCCAGAATCAAGACATAGTATTAAGGAGAGGGGCAAAGGTGCGGAGGGTAATTCTAGTTTCTTGCTTAGTATGTGGCATTTTGGCAGGCAGATAACAGTGTGTTGGCTTTCTGTCTCTAGCCTGATCAGTCTTACAGGCTCAAGGCAGGAACCATAAATATCCTAGAATTTGGGGCCTGGAAGAGGCATTTTATTACAAATGATGAAGATGAGGCCCTGTGAAGACAAATAGTCTGCCTAATAACCCAGTGGCAGAGTGGGCATGAGATTTCACAACATAATCATTCGGCAGTTAAATATTTATTACATGCTTACTCTATAAGTATGGAGTACTTATGGATAAGTTTTTGGGCTCTCCAGGTTTTTTAACATTATGATGCTCACTGGGTTCCAGCAATAGCGAGAAGAGGTGGTGATGTAATGATAACAGAAACTGACTTGTTCTCTGCCCTCACAGAGCTTTGTACCATCTGGTGGAAGGAGAAGACAGCAATCAGATAATCACACAAACAAATACAGTCGGTGGTCTTAAGTGCTACACCAGCGCTTAGGGGATTTGACCCAATCTGGTAAAGCTTTTCAGAGAGAGTAATGCTTGAGCTACAATCCAAAGGATGAATAGAACTTAAGAGGAGGAAGAAGGACACGCATTCTAAGCAGAGGGAACAGCGTGTGCAAAGTTCCAATTGGTAGGAGGAAGTATGATCCATAGGAAAGACAGAGTGGAACAGAGCTAGAAGGAGAGTGTTGTTGGAGATGATTTTAGGAGGCTAATTGGTCTCGTTGGCCAGGCTACAGGAGTCTACTCTGACCAGTAAAAGCTCTGACGGTTTCCAGATCACTCTGTTAAAGGAGCTTTATGCCAGTCACAGCACTTAAATCAATTCTGACAATTATGTTTTATTACAGATGGGTGTTACATGTACATGAAAGAATTTTTTCCAAACCTTAGGAGTTCTGATTACATGCCTTCTTAGGCAAATCTTGGATAAGTTTTTGGTCCCTCCAGTTTTTTTTAACATTCTGATCCTGTGGGGCTCCTGCCAACACAAAGATGAAAAAGGCTGGCATAAAAGTAAATAAACAATGACAATACAGTAAACAATTTATTGTTTTAAGGATTAATTGTACGAAGTAACCTACTTTTTGCTTCTTTTATTGCAAGTGACTTTTTTTTTCTTTCATGCGGAAAGATTTCCAATGACTGAGAAAAACAATAGCCTGGCTGCTGAGCTGTCTTTCCAGGTGAGCAGTGGCTGGAACAGACTTATTCTTGTGGGTGAAGGTGACTGTGATTTAGGAACACTGGAAAAGAAACCGCCTCACTTCAGAAAAATGCTTGTGCTGAACTCAAGTGACTCAAGATGGGGAAATGGTCAGTTAAGCAATGGTCATGAATTTAGGAGCTTAAATTACGAGGAAAACTGTGTTTAAATAAACGGCCAGGCAATGGCAACAAACCAGGCGGGCAGCCTGATGACCGCACTCTTAGTGCAGCTCATACTTGTCAGTCTGGCACTCTGCGTGCTCAGATTCCGTGAAAGTCACCTTCCAGCTGCCAGGGCCCCTTCACCTTTTACCCTCCCCTCCGCCCCTTAGCTCAGAAGGAACGGGGTTTGAATGGAGTTTTTGGTTCCTTAGCCTCACTGTAGCTCAGAGGAAATGATCCAAGGACAAAGGCCCCGTTTGCTTAATTTCCCTAACCTAGAAGCTGATCCAATTCGTGAGTAAAATATCTTTCCAACCACAGATTAGCACATGAAAGAAATAGCTCTGGCCTAGGGAAATAAAGCGTTCGCAAAGAAGGAATACCAAGGAACATGGACAGTGGGCCTTCACCCTGTACCGCCGTACCTATACGTGTATTTCACTTACTGATTGCACGCTATGTGCTTGCACTGTGATGGAGCCTTGTCATACAAAGGCAACAACACTGACATCCGCATAATTATTGTAGGAGCCAAGTCATGGCATCCAAAGATAATTCTATCCTGATCCCTAGAGCCTGTGTTAACTTATATAGGATAAAAGCATCTCGTGGAATATACTAAATTGTTAAATGGAGGATCTTGAGATGACAAGATTAGGCTGGATTATCTAGGTGAGCCCTCCATGCCATCATAAGTGTCCTTCCAAGAGAGAGGCAGAGGAGATTTGACACAGATGGGAGGAAGCAGCAATGTTAGCGGGCAGGCAGGGACTGCAGTGATTTGGCCACGGTCTCAGGAATGCAGACAGCCACCAGAAGCTAGAAGATGCAAAGAACGGCTTTTTCCCTCTGAGCCTCCAGAAGGAGTGTGGTCCTGCTCACACCCGGCTTTCAGACCAGTGATGCTGGTTTTCAGGACTCTAGCCTCCGGAACCATGACCCAATACATTTCTGTGGTTTTAAGCCATCTAGTTCATGGTAATTTGGTGCAGCTGCCATAGAAAATTAATGCAAGTTATAATACAATAAAAGGGGGGTTTTATTTAAGTAATGTCTGTACCCCACATGGGGCTTAAACTCATGACCCCAAGATCAAGAGTTGCCTGTTCTCCCAAGTGAGTCAGCTGGGCCCCCCTCAATAAAAGTTTTAATAGAGTGAGGAACAAAGTACAGTAGAAAGGCTTTACAAAACACCTGACATTGTAGTTCCTTCTAGAAGGAAGACTAAAGATTGACCGAAAGAAGGCCCCCAAAATAGGTTCAAGAACCGGAAGGTGTAAATTCACTGGGATGAGAGAGACTTGACCATCTGGGCAAATATTTTTCTTTTCTTTCCTAAAACTTTTATTTTTTTAAGTAATCTCTACACCCAATGTCAGGCTCAAACTCCCAACCCTGAGACCAAGAGTCACAGGGTCTACCGACTGAGCCAGCCAAAGTGCCCCAAGTATTTTTCTTTTATTTAACATGAGATCATGACCTGAGCTGAAATCAAGAGTCACACTTAACTGACGGAGCCACCCAAGCCCCCGCCCCCTCCCCCCCCAGGTGCACTTTTAAAATCTATTCCCATTTAATCCTCCTAATGACATTTTACAGAGGAGAATACTGAATCACTATAGTTAAATAACTTGTCCAAGTGAACAGTGGGGTTAGGACTCAAAGCCAGGCTATGTTGTGATGAGTCCATGGCGTGGACCAGTCCGGTACGCTACCCTTTTGGCCCAACTTACGGCCCCAGGTAGGAGGTATCGAGTGAAGCTGGGCCAGCAAGGTAAGCCCCATGATGTAGGGTTCCCTAAGGCCGTGAGCATAGGAATTCGATGCATTATATGGGTACTAGAAAGCCAGAGAGAAACATGGCTGGCACGATCTGATT
This sequence comes from Lynx rufus, assembly GCF_022079265.1. Classification (NCBI taxonomy): domain Eukaryota; kingdom Metazoa; phylum Chordata; class Mammalia; order Carnivora; family Felidae; genus Lynx; species Lynx rufus. The sequence continues at coordinate 34,422,408 of NW_025814829.1, read as the reverse complement.
GTTGCTTTAGAAAGGTCATCTTCATGACTGAATGTAGGATGAGTTCTAGGGGGCTGAGGGCAGAGAGAGAGAGAAGTAAGGAGTCTGATGCAGTAGATAGTCCAGAGGAGAGATGTTGCTGGCATGAACAAGGACAGTGACTGTGGTGATGAAGAAGAGGGATATGGATTTGAAGAACTTTTAATTTAGTTACCAGGACTTCATGATTAGGGTGTAAAGGCAACGGAGAAGAGGGAGTATAAGCCATGGAAAAATAGGTCCCATGATGGCCAACATCACCTCAATCCAGGCCGTCAAGTGCCTTTCCTCCCCTCTTCTGTCTTGCGTGTGTTCCACAAACCAGATTTTCTTACTTCTTCCTTCACTGTGTTTCTTGTTCAGTGTCCATTCATTTCTATTTTTCTCTTAAGCTTATTTATTTATTTTGAGGGATAGAGAGGGGGAGAGAGAATCCCAAGCAGGCTCCATGCTGCCAGTGCAGAGCATGATGTGGGGCTCAAACTCACAAACCGCGAGATCGTGACCTGAGCTGAAACCAAGAGTCTGATGCTCAACCAACTGAGCCACTCAGGTGCCTCCCATCATTTTTATTTTTATGCCACTCAGTTCATATGGCTTCATGCCTGGATTGCTGCAATGACAGTAATATTTTGAGATAGCCAGAGATCAGCCAGCCAGCTGTGAGATATTTGCTTCCATACCCTCACTGTTCCTCCCATTCGGCCAATAGTCCTGACTCAGAGAAGAGATGATATTGCAGAATACAAGGGAGAGGGCTCTTGGGATTCAGGAGCTGAGGGTCTCAGGAGACTCAAGCTCCAATCATAGCGGTTCACAGATTCATGACAATATAGAGCAAGGAGTCACTCTGCCCAGAGAAGATTCTCCCGGACAAGGGTAGGGAGGAAAACTGGAAGGAAAGCAAGAGGAAAGTTGGGGAGCTCTTCTGAGAAAAGAACATGCACCTTAGTTTCCTTCCAGGCTAAATGCTGGGGGAGTAGGGTAACATAACAAAAAACCCCTTAGCATTCAGGGGACTCAGCACAGAGATAACCCATGTGCTAGTCTCACGTAGACCCAAGATTGCCCTGTGTACCAGAAATGGGTGTGTGGGAGAAAGACTCTCCGAGGTCTCCCAATGGGAAGCTGGAGAGTGGGTTCCCATATCCCTAAGAGGGGACCTCACGTAGGCAAGTGAGCCATCCAAGGGAACCACTGTGGATGAGACCAAGGGACTACCCAGCAGAGACCTGTGCGGATCAGATGTTCCACCCCTGGCCAAACACTCCATGCATTAGCACCATGGTGCCACCCAAACAAGGCAACCCCAGGATACAGAGTAGGGTCTCCCCCTCTTCTGTGTGCCTGACTTACTGTTGTCAAATGTCGTGTCTTAAAATAATTGCTTTCATAATGAGACTTTCTGTCGAAGAACTCCCAGCTGCTCTTTATTGTACATCTCAACAAAGTCAAGCTCTTCTTTCTGGCTTTAAAAAAACCAACCTCTGGCACGCCTGGGTGGCTCAGTGGTTCGGCCTCCCACTTCAGCTCAGATCATGATCTCACAGTCCGTGAGTTCAAGCCCCACGTGGGGCTCTGTGCTGACAGCCTGGAGCCTGCTTCAGGTTCTGTGTCTCCCTCTCTCTCTCTGCCACTCCCCTGCTCGCATTCTGTCTCTCAAAAATAAAATAAAAACATTAAACAAAATTACATAAATAAAGAATCCAGACATTCAAAAGCACCCATGTTGCAACAATGCTCGCAAGTGACAGTGCTGTGTTATCTCGCTGGCAGGCAAAGGTGTAGACCCAGAAATAAACCTCTGCTTCCAGGCTGAAGTGCAGCAAGACCATTCCTAACGCATCGTTTACAGTCCCAACAGCAGCATCTCAGCTACACTGCAGCATTTCTGCTAGAGGCAGAGTTATCCCAGAAGAAGAAACCATTAATATCAGTGGGAGGAGTAACCAAGTCAGAGAAAAGTACATAAATATTTCAGAGTGAGATTGATCAATTCTGAAACTACCAGCCGTATTTTCTTGTATTTGGGGGGAGAGGAAGGAAGGAAGGAAGGAAGGAAGGAAGGAAGGAAGGAAGGAAGGAAGAGCTTAAGCTGGCTTTGTCCTCATGATTCAGAAATATAATAGTTCTAACTAGATACTAAAAATTGAATAAAGAGACAACAAAGGTCCAGTAAGGGGAAAGGCCCCCTTACTGACGGATTTGGTTCTCATCTAGACTTGTAAGCTCTGTTCTTTACCTCTGGAACACCACATTTTTCCCCCATTAAAAAAAAAAAAAAGGGGACTAAATGTAAAAAAGTTTAGCTTGTATATTTCTATTTTTGTTGAGAACTGTTAACTTTCTTGTTTTGGGGGAGGCAGTGTCATCTAGTTGACGGAACGAGGCGGGGTGGGTGTAGAATTTGACCGTTGTTACCAATTGGCTGGTGACCTTTAGCAACGCACCCACTGATTTTATGTGAGGGCAGAGGAGTTTCACAAAAAGAAGAGATAAGGTGTGATATTTAAAGCCTTAAAGCTTTAGTCTACCTCTTTTATAGCTTTAATTTTTACAAAGAATTTGAATATATCAGTATAGCTTATTTCTTTTTTAAGGCGGAAGAAAAATACAAGGGGAAAAAAAGTCCGTAGTATGAACTGAAGAACAATCCATGCAAAAGCTGAAAATTGTCAACTGTTATCATCTTAACTTTGAGTTATCCCAACACTTAAAAAAAATCTTTGGTTTGGTTTTCTTTCCTAATAAGGATTACTAGTGACATTAACCGTTATTATTTGGGAGGTCTTGAAAATTTAAGGTAACTACAATCTATTTTCTTTAGCTGGAAAACAAATTGCTTGATACCAAACGAATTTACACAACAGTATCATTAAAGACAGAGACTTTAAAGAGACAAATAATATATTGAACTATTTCAGAAACTACACACAGGACAAACATATTTTATCTGAATACACTATAATGGCTACTTTTTTAAGAAATTTTAAACATTCTGCCATTTATTTCACTGACATATTTTTGACAGTGGCTGATGAAATTTTCATTTTTTGCATGTGTTGCTTGCTGGGTTTCCTTCATCACAAGCTATAGCTTTGTCTTTTCTTTTTTTTAATTTTATTTTTTTATTTTTTAAAATTTACATCCAGGGGCGCCTGGGTGGCGCAGTCGGTTAAGCGTCCGACTTCAGCCAGGTCACGATCTCGCGGTCCGTGAGTTCGAGCCCCGCGTCAGGCGCTGGGCTGATGGCTCGGAGCCTGGAGCCTGTTTCCGATTCTGTGTCTCCCTCTCTCTCTGCCCCTCCCCCGTTCATGCTCTGTCTCTCTCTGTCCCAAAAATAAATAAACGTTGAAAAATAAATAAATAAATAAAAATAAAATTTACATCCAAATTTGTTAGCATACAGTGCAACAATGATTTCAGGAGTAGATGCCTTAGTGCCCCTTACCCATTTAGCCCATCCCCCCTCCCACAACCCCTCCAGTAACCCTCTGTTTGTTCTCCATTTTTATGAGTCTCTTATGTTTTGTCCCCCTCCCTGTTTTTATATTATTTTTGTTTCCCTTCCCTAATGTTCATCTGTTTTGTCTCTAAAAGTCCTCATATGAGTGAAGTCATATGATTTTTGTCTTTCTCTGACTAATTTCGCTTAACATAATACCCTCCAGTTCCATCCATGTAGTTGCAAATGGCAAGATTTCATTCTTTTTGATTGCCGAGTAATACTCCAGTGTGTGTGTGTGTGTGTGTGTGTGTGTGTGTCCATTCATCCATCGATGGACATTTGGGCTCTTTCCATACTTTGGCTATTGTTGATAGTGCTGCTCTAAACATGGAGGTGCATGTGTCCCTTCGAAACAGCACACCTGTATCCCGTGGATAAATGCCTAGTAGTGCAATTGCTGGGTCGTAGGGTAGTTCTATTTTCAATTTTTTGAGGAACCTCCGTACTGTTTTCCAGAGTGGCCGCACCAGCTTGCATTCCCACCAACAATGCAAAAGAGATCCTCTTTCTCCGGATCCTCGCCAACAGCTGTAGTTGCCTGAGTTGTTCATGTTTGCCATTCTGACAGGTGTAAGCTGGTATCTCATTATGATTTTGATTTGTATTTCCCTGATGATGAGTGATGAGCATTTTTTCATGTGTCAGTTGGCCATCTGGATGCCTTCTTTGGAGAAGTGTCTATTCATGTCTTTTGCCCATTTCTTCACTGGATTATTTGTTTTTTGGGTATTGAGTTTGATAAGTTCTTTATGGATTTTGGATACTAACCCTTTATCTGATATGTCATTTGCAAATATCTTCTCCCATTCTGTCAGATGCTTTTTAGTTTTGCTTATTGTTTCCTTCACTGTTTCCTTCACAGAAGCTTTTTATTTTGATGAGGTCCCAGTAATTCATTTTTGCTTTTGTTTCCCTTGCCTCCGGAGATGTGTTGAGTAAGCAGTTGCTGTGGCCAAGATCAAAGAGGTTTTTGCCTGCTTTCTCCTTGAGGATTTTGATGGCTTCCTGTCTTACATTTAGGTCTTTCATCCATTTTGAGTTTATTTCTGTGTATGGTGTAAGAAAATGGTCCAGGTACATTCTTCTGCATGTTGCTGTCCAGTTTTCCCAGCACCACTTGCTGAAGAGACTGTCTTTATTCCATTGGATATTCTTTCCTGCTTTGTCAAAGATTAGTTGGCCATACGTTTGTGAGTCCATTTCTGGGTACTGTATTCTGTTCCATTGATCTGAGTGTCTGTTCTTGTGCCAGTACCATACTGTCTTGATGATTACAGGTTTGTAGTATAACTTGAAGTCTGGGATTGTGATGCCTCCTGCTTTGGTTTTCTTTTTCAAGATTGCTTTGGCTATTCGGGGTCTTTTCTGGTTCCATACAAATTTTAGGATTATTTGTTCTAGCTCTGTGAAGAATGCTGGTGTTACTTTGATAGGGATTGCTTTGAATATGTAGATTGCTTTGGGTAGTATTGACATTTTAACAATATTTGTTCTTCCTATCCAGGAGCATGGAATCTTTTTCCATTTTTCGGTGTCTTATTCGATTTCTTTCATAAGCTTTCTATAGTTTTCAGTGTATAGATTTTTCACCTCTTTGGTTAGATTTATTCCTAGGTATTTCATGGTTTTTTGTGCAACTGTAAATGGGATTGATTCCTTGATTTTTCTTTCTGTCACTTCATTGTTGGTGATAGGAATGCAACCGATTTCTGTGCATTGATTTTATATCCTGAAACTTTGCTGAATTCATGAATCAATTCTAGCAGTTTGTTTGGTGGAATCTTTTGGGTTTTCTATATAGAGTATCATGTCATCTGCGAAGAGTGAAAGCTTGACCTCCTCCTGGCCGATTTGGATGCCTTTAATTTCTTTGTGTTGTCTGATTGCAGAGGCTAAGACTTCCAATACTATGTTGAATAACAGTGGCGAGAGCATACATCCCTGTCTCGTTCCTGACCTTAGGGGGAAAGCTCTCAGTTTTTCCCCATTGAGGATGATATTAGCGTTGGGTCGTTCATATATGGCTCTTATGATCTCAAGGTATGCTCCCTCTACCCCTACTTTCTTGAGTGTTTTTATCAAGAAAGGATGCTGTATTTTGTCAAATGCTTTCTCTGCATCTATTGAGAGGATCATATGGTTCTTGTCCTTTGTTTTATTGATGTGATGAATCACGTTAATTGTTTTGTGGATATTGAACCAGCCCTGCATCCCAGGTATAAATCCTGCTTGGTCGTGGTGAATAATTTTTTAATGTATTGTTGGATCCGTTTGGCTAACATCTTGTCGAGGATTTTTGCACCCATGTTCATTAGGGAAATTGGTCTATAGTTCTCCTTTTTAGTGGGGTCTCTGTCTGGTTTTGGAATCAAGGTAATGCTGACTTCATAGAAAGAGTTTGGAAGTTTTCCTTCCATTTCAATTTTTTGGAACAGTTTCAAGACAATAGGTGTTAATTCTTCCTTAAATGCTTGGTAGAATTCCCCTGGAAAGCCATCTGGCCCTGCACTCTTGTTTTTTGGCAGATTTTTTATTACTAATTCGATTTCCTTACTGGTTATGGGTCTGTTCAAATTTTCTATTTCTTCCTGTTTCAGTTTTGGTAGTGTATATGTTTCTAGGAATTTGTCCATTTCTTCCAGATTACCCATTTTATTGGCATATAATTGCTCATAATATTCTCTTATTATTGTTTTTATTTCTGTTGTGCTGGTTGTGATCTCTTCTCTTTCATTCTTGATTTTATTTATTTGGGTCCTTTACTTTTTCTTTTTGATCAAACTGGCTAGTGGTTTATCAATTTTGTTAATTCTTTCAGAGAACCAGCTTCTGGTTTTATTGATCTGTTTTGTTTTGTTTTGTTTCGATAGCATTAATTTCTGCTCTAATGTTTATTATTTCCTGTCTTCTGCTGGTTTGGGGTTTTATTTGCTGTTCTTTTTCCAGCTCTTTAGGGCATAAGGTTAGGTTGTGTATCTGAGATCTTTCTTCCTTCTTTAGGAAGGCCTGGATTGCTATATACTTTACTCTTATGGCCACATTTGCTGCATCCCAGAGGGTTTGGGTTGTGGTGTTATCATTTTCATTGGTTTCCATATACTTTTTAATTTCCTCTTTAACTTCTTGTTAGCCCATTCATTCTTTATTAGGATGTTCTTCAATCTCCAAGTATTTGTTACCTTTCCAAATGTTTCCCTGTGGTTGATTTCGAGTTTCATAGCATTGTGGTCTGAAAATATGCACGGTATGATCTCAATCTTTTTGTACTTACTTAGGGCTGATTTGTATCCCAGTATATGGTCTATTCGAGAATGTTCCATGTGCACTGGAGAAGAATGTATATTCTGCTGCTTTAGGGTGAAATGGTCTGAATATATCTCTTAAGTCCATCTGGTCCAGTGTCTCATTTAGAGCCATTGTTTCCTTGTTGATTTTTTGATTAGATGATCTGTCATTGCTGTGGGTGGGGTGTTGAAGTCTCCTATTATTATGGTATTACTATCGATGAGTTTCTTTATGTTTGTGATTAATTGATTTATATATTTGGGTGCTGCCACATTTGGTGCATGAATGTTTACAATTGTTAGGTCTTCTTGGTGGATAGACCCTTTGATTATGATATAATGCCCTTCTGCATCTCTTGATACAGTCTTTATTTTAAAGTCTAGATTGTCTGATATAAGTATGGCTACTCCGGCTTTCTTTTGTTGTCCATTAGCATGATAGATGGTTCTCCATCCCCTTATTTTCAATCTGAAGGTGTCTTTAGGTCTAAAGTGGGTCTCTTGTAAACAGCATATAGATGGATCTTGTTTTCTTATCCATTCTGTTACCCTGTGTCTTTTTTTTTTTTTTAATGTTTATTTATTTTTGAGACAGAGACAGAGCGTGAGCAGGGGAGGGGCAGAGAGAGAGGCAGACACAGAATCCGAAGCAGGATCCAGACTCTGAGCCGTCAGCACAGAGCCCGACGCGGGGCTCGAACCCACGAACTGTGAGATCATGACCTGAGCTGAAGTCGGATGCTTAACTGACGGAGCCACCCAGGCGCCCCTATTACCCTGTGTCTTTTGATTGGAGCATTGATTCCATTGACGTTTAGAGTGAGTACTGAAAGATATGAATTTATTGTCATTATGATGCTTGTAGAGTTGGAGTTTCCAGTGGTAGTCTCTGGTCCTTTCTAATCTTTGTTGCTTATGGTATTTATATATATACCATTATTTATATATATGCTTATGGTGTGTGTATATATATGTATATTTTTTGTTTCATCTTTTCTCCCCTCAGAGAGTCCCCCTTAAAATTTCTTGCAGGGCTGGTTTAGTGGTCACAAACTCCTTTAATTTTTGTTTGTCTGGGAAACTTTTTATCTCTCCTTCTATTTTGAAGGATAGCCTTGCTGGACAAAGAATTCTTGGCTGCATATTTTTCTGATTCAGCACATTGAATATATCCTGCCACTCCTTTCTGGCCTGCCAAGTTTCTGTGGATAGGTCTGCTCCAAACCTGATCTGTCTTCCCTTGTAGGTTAGGGACTTTTTTTCCCTTGCTGCTTTCATGATTCTCTCCTTGCCTGAGTATTTTGTGAATTTGACTATGATATGCCTTGTTGATGGTTGGTTTTTGTGGAATCTAATGGGGGTCCTCTGTGCTTCCTGGATTTTGATGTCTGTCTATTTCCCCAGGTTAGGAAAGTTTTCTGCGATGATTTGCTCACATAGCCCTTCTACCCCTTTTTTCTCTCTCTTCATCTTCTGGGACCCCTATGATTCTGATGTTGTTCCTTTTTAATGAGTCACTGATTTCTCTAATTCTTAAATCGTGCTCTTTTGCCGTAATCCTCCTCTTTTTTTCTGCTTCATTATTCTCTATAAGTTTGTCCTCTATATCGCAGATTTTCTCTTCTGCCTCATCCATCCTTGCTGCCGCTGCATCCATCTGTGATTGCAGCTCAGTTATAGCGTTTTTAATTTTATTCTATTTTTTACTTCTTTTATCTCTGCAGAAAGGGATTCTAATCTATTTTCGACTCCGGCTAGTATTCTTATTATCGTGATTCTAAATTCTGGCTCAGACATCTTGCTTGTATCTGTGTTGGTTAAATCCCTGGCTGTCATTTCTTAGTGCTCTTTCTTTTGGGGTTAATTTCTTCCCTTTGTCATTTTGAAGGGAGAAAAGGAATTAAAGAGACAGAAAAATTAAAATTAAAAAATTAAAATTAAAGAAATATCAAATTAAAAATTACACACACACACACACACAAATCGAATAGATGCTAGATCCTAGGTGTGTTTTGGTCTGGGTGTCGAAAGTGGTTTGACAGATTAGAGAAAAAAAAGGGGGCGGGGGAAAAAAGGAAATCGTTTGAGAATTTGAAAAAATAGTACACTGAAGTAGACTAAAATGAGATGATGGAGGTAAGATAGAATTTGAAAAAATATACATAAAAGTAAAGAATATAGTAGAAAAAAATTAAGGAAAAACATTTTTAATAAAAATTAAAAATAAATACGAATTTCTTCTTTATCTGTATTCAAGAAAAAAGAAAAAGGATAAAAAAAGAAATCATTTGAAAATTTGACAAAGTGAATACACTGTAGTAGACTAAAATAAAATGATGGAAGTAAAATAGAATTTGAAAAAAGTTACATAAAAGCAAAAAATATAGTAAAAAATTAAATAAAAATAATAGAAATTGAAAGTAAAAATGAAGTTTTTCTCTTTCTGCATTCAAGAAAAAGAAAAGAAACGAAAAAGAGAAAAAAAAAAAAGAAAAAAAGGAAATTGTTTGAAAATTTGAAACGATGAATACACTGAGGTTGATTGACTAAAATAAAATGATGGAAGTAAAATAGAATTTGAAAAAAATTACACAAAAGTGGAAACTAGAGTAGTAAAACTTAAAGAAAATTATTTTTAACAAAAATTGAAAATAAAAATGAATTTTTTTCTCTTTCTGTATTTGAGAAAAAGAAAAGTGTAAAAGAGAAAAAGAAAAAAAGAAGAAAATTGAATAGATGAACCTGCTAATAGATTGAAGTAGGCATGAAATTACTTCGTTTTCCCCTAGAAGTCAGTCTATGTAGTGCTTTATAGTCCATAAACTGAGCCGACAGTGAGACTTGTGTTCTTGAAGAGTGAAGCTAGCCAAGTTGGGCGGGGCTCAGTGTAACAGCTCCACTCTCCACTAGATGGCGCTGCTAGCCTACTGGGGTGGACTGTTGCGGTGCTCGTAGGTGCATATGCGCATGTGCGGAAGCGGTGAAAGTGGCGCCACCCAGCTACCCAGTCTGTTCTCCCGGATCAGCAATCACGCATCCATCCTCTGTCTTCAGCTTTCCTCCACTCCCAGCTCTTTCACTCTCCGTGACCAGGCCCCAGGCAGCACCTCTCTCCCGAGTTCCGTCTCAGATGTGGCTGTTTTCCCCAGCCCCTTACTTCTGAAGGACTGCGGCTTTGACCCGTTCTGCCCCTCTGCAGGAGGGTCTCATGGAGCAATGGCCGAATGAGCAATGACCGAATGTCGGCTGCACCCAGGAACGCTTGCTGGACCCTACTGCTACCGGTGCCCCGAGACTGTGGCCAGGTGCCAGCCCGCCCCAGAAAAAGTTCATGAGATAGTGTAGCAGCAGTTTTCAGGGATTCTGGAAAATCACAACACACAGCTGGCACCAGGCTTCACCCTTAAGGACCTTGCCCCAGCACCCGCGAATGTGGCTGCCTCTGGGGTCTGCTGGGACCAGGTGGCCTCAACAGTCTCTACCAAATGTCCTTCCATCAGTGGAACCGCTTTTCCCTGTGTGGCCCGAGAACCTCCCGGACCTCACTCTGCTCCTGGGGATTCACCCTTCCCACCAGAGCACCGCCAGGTATGGAGCTGCGGAGTTGCAGCCTTTGTGCTCCCCTTGTTAACAGTCTTAATGGAATTTAAACCCTCTCCTTTCTCCTTTCTCCCTTTTTAGTTTAGTCCCTGTGGCCGTTTCCAATTTTCCACTTTCTCTCTGGTTGCTTTTGGGGAACGGTGCTTTTCCTGTATTCTCCACCCCCCCCAGTCTCCGTCCTCTCTCCGCCCGCAAAAGCGGTTCCCTCTCCTCAGCGGCTTCTCGGTCCCCAAATTCACCTCTCTGCACCGCGTACCTGCTGAATTCTGTGGTTCAGGTTGTGCAGTTTGTTGTGTTAATCCTCCAATCAGTTTTCTAGGTGTGTAGGATGGTTTAGTGTTGGTCTGGCTGTATTTCATGGATGTGAGACACACAAAAAACTTAAATGCTGTTCCGCCATCTTGGCTCCTCCTGTCTTTTCTCACCTTTAGGATTTTGTAGATGAAAATCAGAGAAATTGAAAACTAAAAAAAAAAAAGAATAGATGAAGTGGAGTAAATCGAAGTGATTAAAAGTAGTTCTTGGGGTCAAAGGACAAACAAACAAAAGGGCTTGTGCATCTTTTTGTTGTTCATTCACTGATTTAACACTGTAAACCACCCTCTGGGGTACTACAGAGGAGCCAAAGAAGAAGACCCACATCTCAAACTCCAGAGATTTAGTGTTACAAAGAAGAAACATGACATACATCTAGGAAGCTAGAACTCTCCAGGAGAAAGGAAGCTTCATAAGGGCAAGGTATTTTGTCTCTTTGGCTCCTTACTATAGCCTCAGGAAGTGTCTTGCACAAAGCAGGTACTCGAGAAATAGTGGTCGGATGAATGGATAAAACACAGTAGAGTGTTGAGCCATTTAAGAACTGTAAAAAAAAAAAAGTGAAATTGGTAAGAGGAGGAGCAGGTAACTTCCAGCATCTTTGAAATTATGGACGTAACTTGTAGGTAAGTATGTTGACAGCCCATGAACAGAATCTCCTGTGTGCACTGCTATTGTTTTTCAAATCCATCAACTGCTCCGTCAACCTCTTCAAGTAAGACCACGAACACAGCAAGTAATGAACATGTTACTTAAACATGCTGGGCCTAAGCAAAGTGACGAAGTTAGACTACATGAGGGTTTGTGGGGGCAAATATGAAGGATCCTTTTAAATGTCAGAATGGTTAAATGTGTACACTACCCCATCAAACCTCTGATTTGATAGATATTCTACCGCCCAGAGTAGAAGACCCAAAGAGAAAATACTAAGGTGGTAAGAGTAAAGGTGCTTTGCCAATACGATGAAAATTGTGAAGATAAGACATGAATGACTGAATTTTAGGAAACAGTGGAAGGGAGAGGATCAAAGTCTTCTGAGTTTTACTGTCTTATTATTTAAATTAACTTCAACCAAAAGAATTGCCTTTTCCCAACCTAAACAACGTTGAGCCTAATTCATGTTCCTAAATCCTCTGAATGTTTCTCAATATCCTTCTGAATAGTTGACTAAAAATACCAGTTTGTTTTGGGGTGTTTTTGCAGGGACCTCTTTGCTAGGTGACTGTGACTTTTACAAAGGGGTACTGGTGCCTGCCAAAGTTTGGCCAGTCTGCAGCAAAATAAGAGGAATCCAAACAATGCAAGATCTATATTTGTAAAGCCATACTGACTCATTTGAAAGGACTTTAAAGAAAAAAAAAAACAAACTTGAGATTAGAACCTTTATGGTTAGAATATTTTTTTCTTCTTAAATGATGGAGGCCAAAGATGGCATTCCTTTTAATGTTCTGGAGAAAATAAAAATTGTCATCCTCTGTGGGTCCCACCACCTTTTAAATAAATTGTACTATTTTCTAGGGGCGCCTGGGTGGCTTGGTCGATTAAGCGTCTGACTTCGGCTCAGGTCATGATCTCACGGTCTGTGAGTTCGAGCCCCGCGTCGGGCTCTGTGCTGACAGCTCAGAGCCTGGAGCCTGCTTCCGATTCTGTGTCTCCCTCTCTCTCTGCTCCTCCCCTGTTCATGCTCTGTCTCTCTCAGTCTCAAAAATAAATAAACGTTAAAAAATAAATAAATAAATAAATAAATAAATTGTACTATTTTCTGAAATTTAAAGGCACAGATGTTAAGAATTAGAGCGTCATTGCAGAGACTAGTTGGTTTTATTCCTTAATGCAGATTGTAGAGTCTTCAAATAACCTTATTATGCTAAGTATTCAGAATCATGACACCTTGGTTTCCTTTATTTCTTGGTCTTAGACACTGATGCCTCTCAGCGTCATTTAATACACCAGACTACTATGGAACAAGAAACAGAAGGCTGCATGCAATTGAAACTATCATTTCTTTAAAGGCATCTAAAAAATTCATTTCTGGTCTTACCACAATTCATTATTTTTGGAAAAGAGACAAGGCATCTTTGATGACAGTGTTAATAACATTACTGTTTTAAGCAAACATTTACCGATGTAGTTTTATGGAATCCCATAAATGACTTATTTATGTTACATAGAGTACTAAGGAAACAACTATGGAAAAACATTATAAGATCACTGATTTTATTGCTCTATAAGCAATGTATATTAACTTTATGAAACTTCGAAAACACATATAAACCCAGAGATTACTAGTGTAAAGTTTTTATTGTAGTCATTCAACACCTTTCTTTAGCAACATAGAAATCTTTTACAATAAAAATTGGATTATATTGTACATGCTGTTTTATAACCTGCATTTTCCATCCTAAAAATATGTTGTAAATCTATTTCCATAGCATTAAATGTTTTTCTACATCATTTTAATGACTTCATACTGTGATATTTTATAATGTACTATCATCTAATTAACAAGTTCCTTGTTAGGTACTGTTTTTTGTTGTTGTTTTTCCCATTGTTGAAATGAACATCTTTGCTAAATTAAATCTTGTTTTACATTCTTGAGTAATTCATGGGCTAGATTCTAAAAGTAGACTCGTCGGGTTAAGTGTACACAAATTTATAAAACTTTTCATATATAACATGGAACTGACATAAAAATGTGTGTTTATTTATTTGCTTAATTTATTACAATATTTACAGTCCATGAGGAAGATAGAAAAATAATCTAATTCATTGCATAACACTCCTTGCACTTCATTTAATTTCCAAAAAAACTCATTACAGCTCAAATGAGACTTCTTAGACTAAGTTGTCAAACTTTGACTAAAGGGATCCTGCAGATCATTTGGCTTAAAAGCTTTATGCTAGAGCTGAGGGAACTGAGCTGAAGTTATAACATGTCCTGGTCACAGTTCAGCCTAACAAGGAATGGAGCCAACTCAGTCCTGGATCCAGATGCTCTTTTTTCCTCCCCAGACCCTCGAGAGAAGAGCAAGTCATTCTTCTTTAGATAGTCAGCACAGAATTGGCGTGTCTCTGAGCTTTCTGGAATTGCTCTGCGGTCTTTCGTTGTACCATAATTTCTTCCACTATCACCTAGTTGATGGACATGAGGATTGCCTGGAGTTATTAACTAGTTTAAACAATGTGGCAATAAACAATCTTTTAAATAGCTGTTTAAATATGTCTAACAAATATAAATTGCTTTTCTTTTGGGAACTGTTACATGTTGTATTATTTCCTGGAGATTCACGATGCAAATTTACGGACTAAACAAATATTTATTGAACACCGACCAGCTGTGCTACATGCTGGGAGTAACATTAAAGGCTCTGAAAATTCTTACAGTAACAAAATCTTTTAAATTTTTAAAATTAAAAATTTCCCAACCTTTTTTTTTTTTTAAATCATAGCACCCTTCTCCACCCCCCCCTTTAAAAAACTGAACATCTTGGGGCGCCTGGGTGGCTCAGTCTGTTAGGTGTCAGACTTCGGCTCAGGTCATGATCTCACGGTTCCTGGGTTTGGGCCCCGCGTCAGGCTCTGTGCTGACAGCTCGGAGCCTGGAGCCTGCTTTGGATTCTGTGTGTCTCTCTCTCCCTGCCCCTCCCCCACTCATGCTGTCTCTCTCTCTCTCAAAAATAAATAAACATTAAAAAAAATTAAAAAGGGGCGCCTGGATGGCGCAGTCGGTTAAGCGTCCGACTTCAGCCAGGTCACGATCTCGAGGTCCGGGAGTTCGAGCCCCGCGTCGGGCTCTGGGCTGATGGCTCGGAGCCTGGAGCCTGTTTCCGATTCTGTGTCTCCCTCTCTCTCTGCCCCTCCCCCGTTCATGCTCTGTCTCTCTCTGTCCCAAAAATAAATAAAAAAAAAAAAATTAAAAAAAAACTGAACATCTGCTAGTATTGTACTAGTCGTTTCTGGAGCAGAATTTGGAAAATGCTATCTGGTACCAGTCTTGTTGAAAACTACTAATTACCTAGTTGTTACTTTTGTAGGGACTCCAAAAAATCTTGGGAATTATTTAGAGGAAACATATGTTTTAGGCATTTCAGAAGACTATATCTTTGATCTATATTGCCAGATTAACTTCCAGGATGGGAAGTATTTGGATATGAATATTTTAGTGCGACAGTTTTACTTTATTTTATTTATTGAAAAAAATTTTAAGTTTGGGGCGCCTGGGTGGCGCAGTCGGTTAAGCGTCTGACTTCAGCCAGGTCACGATCTCGCGGTCCGTGAGTTCGAGCCCGGCGTCAGGCTCTGGGCTGATGGCTCAGAGCCTGGAGCCTGTTTCCAATTCTGTGTTCTCCCTCTCTCTCTGCCCCTCCCCCATTCATGCTCTGTCTCTCTCTGTCCCAAAAATAAATAAACGTTGAAAAAAAAATTTTTTTTTTTTAATTTTAAGTTTATTTTGACCGAGAGAGAGAGAGTGGGGGAGGGGCAGAGAGAGAGGGAGACAGAGAGAATCCCAGGCAGGCTTTGCACTGTCAGCACAGAGTATGATGCGGGGCTCAAATTCACGAACCATGAGATCATGACTTGAGCCAAAGTCAGATTCTTAACCAACAGACCCCCGGGTGCCCCTACTTTATTTTATTTTTAAATTAGTGTTCATATAATTAGGACAAAAGGAAGACTCGAACATGAAAGGAGAATGTGGGATATAAAATAGTTTTGGCTCAGCAATGGGTTTATTCGGGGAGAAGGGTGAATTTGCATGGAGAAGAAACAGACTGAGGAGGAGTGAGACAGAGATGAAATTATTAACAGGAATTAAAACTGGAGGTTTCAAAGATTCTATAGCAACATGGGAAAGAATTAAAAAATATTTGGTAGAAAAAGAAGGATACAAAATCCTATTCACAATATGTAAAAACCAATTAGGAAAAAAAAACGGGTGGGGTGAGAATCCAACAAAATAATAGTGTTTGGGTTGGGGTGCTTTTTTCCCCCTCATCTCTAATTGTCGTTTTCATTTTTATTTTTAAAATATATGACAAAATTGAAAAGGAAAAAAATACTAAAGGATCAGACAAAATTAGAAGAGAGGCTTATGGAGGAGGAGGAAGGTAGTGGTTGAGTCGAACAAAGGCAACAAATAGATTAAAAGTGAATAAGGGTAGAAGAGAGAACATTCAATTTGTCCTGGAGGAGATCATTAATGACTCAAGTGCTGTGAAGTGGACAAAAGCCAGTCTGTAGTGGGGTCAGATGAGAGAACCAGACAAGAATAATTTTTTTTTAGGACCTAAGATCATAATAATTCACGTAGAGGTTCCCCCCAGCCACTGTTACTTTAGTTCAGGTTTTATCATGTTGGGATTTTGCCTATATCGGTTTTTTTCCAGGAGCTGATAAATGAAAACCTTAAAAAAAAGAAATCCTATGAGTAAGTTTCTTTGCCCTTATATTTGAACTGAATAATAAAGAAATGGTAAATTCTCTTTCAGAGCTGTGCTAGAAATGCTACCATATAGAAGTCTTAATAATATACTCTGTGCATGCCATTTAAAAACAGAAGAACTTGGTCGCCCAAGGTCATTTCAGATGCCTTTTTTCCTAAGTGATTTGTGTATATTTTATCCATAAAAGACAAATTATTATGAAAGGATATGAAATATAGGTTTAAGGAACTCAAAGAACAAAGTGCATTCTTTGCTCTTTGAATTTCTTAAAATTAAGTTCTTAAGACTCCTGCTGCTTACCTTCAAACAAGCAACCTTGAAACTACTCCATGAAACCCGGTGAAAGGACGAACCAAAGAGTTTTCACTTATAAAAAAATATAGCACATGGGAGAGAGGACGTTCAAGTCTTCCAGTATCCATACTTATTAACTAAATTGAATGCCTGTGGCGGGTCTCATGGGAGCACACAGTGGCAGCCTCTTTATATTACAACTCAGCCAGAAGCATTTATTCCCTTGTAATTAAGGCCAAGGGTGCAACCAGTGATGCGAATGGAAGCAATTATGTGGATTATTCCGCTCCCTCAACATTTCTCAAGAGTTTGTATGTTTGTGGCTTTATGTGAGTCTGAAGTCCCTGTATAGCCCCCGGGTTATCCTTGGTTCTGCAGGCCCAACCTCAGGAAATAACCACAGCTAATATTTACGTAGCACTTATATGCTAGATGCTGTTCTAGGTGCTTTTGATACAATAGCTTCATCCATTCTTTCAAAACTCTGGGGTGGGGGGCAGCTAAATGTGAAGTCCTAGTTCTCCAGAAGCAGATACTGAGATGAGGTTCCAACACAAGGAAGTCATCCCTGAGTTGGTCGTAGGGAAGACCAGTAAGGGGTGATGGAAGGAGGGCAGGAAAAGGGAGTTGAGCCAAGCAAGGGCACATCTCAGGCCAAGGCCCTCCCGGGGTAGCTTCAGTTGGTTCTGAAGGGAAACCCTATAGGCTAGGAAGGGAAGCTTGGCTTCCCTCCTGCTGCCCAGTCATTGGGTAACAGCCCACATGGGTGGCAAGGAGTGTGTGTGTATGTGTGTGTGTGTGTGTGTGTGTGTGTGTGTGTGTGTGTGTGTAGGGGGTGGGGGTGGAATCTAGGAAAGAAGAGTATCAGGTGCTTATTGAAGGGGGTGGGACAGAAACACCGACAGGTGTCCGCTACAGGTAGGGTCTGTTATCTCCACCGGATCTTGGCCAAGGTCTCAAAGCTTGTAAGTAGAATATCTGGAATCTGAAAGCCTGCAGTTTGATTCCAGAAGCCATGGGCTTAAACCCCCATGCCGGGTGGGCAAGATCGTATCTTCACAGCACGCCGCTGTCTTGTCAATACATTTTTGAACGTTTTCACAATGGACTGTGTAGCATAAAATATTTTGAATTTATTGGGCTTCTAAAAATGCTGGAAGTATGTCTGAGGAGGAATCTATTAGTAATTCGTTGAACTAAGTTTCAGATGCCCAAGCCCCCAAGCCTAAGTTCAGCTCAGAGAACAGACTAAAAACATTAGATACTTGGTTTACCTCAAGGCATGTGCTACTCCCAAAGCACCCTTCCAGTGGAATCTGCCCAGTTCTCATGAACTACGTCAAAAGTGATTCCACAAATCTTTCTCCGCAAGGTATATTCACGCAGATCCTGTTTCACATTAAGATGATGTCAGTTTATATTGCTGACCTGATCTGATATCTACTTATCGCCCTCTAAATTGTTTTTGAATGTTTAAAATGTTTTATTTTTATTTTTATTCATTTTTTTGAAGTTTATTTATTATGAGAGAGAGAGAGAGAGAGCTTGCATGAGCAAGGGAGGGGCAGAGGGAGAGGGAGAGAGAGAGACTCCCAAGCAGGCTCCGTGCTGTTAGTGCAGAGCCTGATGTGGGGCTCAATCCCACGAATTGTGAGACCCTGACCTGAGCTGAAATCAAGAGTTGGCACTTAACCAGCTCTTGGTTGGTGCCACCCAAGTGCCTCTAAGTTTTTTTTTTATATTTTAAATAAAACTTATATTCTGTTCCAAGTCATTGAAGCAATTTTTATCTTTTTTAGTTTTTGTGGAACACTTTTCTGAAATATTTTTTAAACTTTTAAAGGAATTCACTTTAGTTTTGCTAAAGGAATTCTCTTTATTTTCTGTTTTAAAAGAGGGGGTATGTATGTTACTTGTCTGTCTCTTTGCCCTCGGTAAAAAGACGAAAAGTTTGTGCCTAATGTTTGGGTGACCAATTAAGTCAACTCAAGAGTTTGCGAATGACTGTGGTAGATCCAGTGACTAAGAGAGAAATGAGTGCTGACCCAACCTCTGTCAAGAAAATCAGCGAGAACCTTACTGGTCCAAAGAGGACAGCACGAAGGTGGAGGAAGACATTTTAAGGGGAAGGCTGAGGGAATGCAGAATTTGTACAGTTTTCTTCCTGTGTGTTTTGGGTGAAGGGGAAAATTCTCCTTTTTAGCAGACACCTACAGAGGGTAACGTTCTGTGGGCGCATTGAGGCCCAGTGTCTGCTGTGCCGCCATATTGTTCAGGAGGGAGAATGAAGGAGGGAAAGGCTTGGATGCTTGCCAAAGGTTCTGAGATCCTAGATAATAAAAGCTAACAGTTCTATGGTACTTATTACAGTAAAACCTTGGCTTGCAAGTGACCTGTTCTGCAAGTGTTCCACAAGACAAGCAAACATTTCTAGTAAATTTTAACTTGGTAAATGAGCAATGTTTTGCAATATGAGTAGAGCCTGATGCCAAGTGTCACATGATCACAACTGAGCCAATGGTTCTTGAAATTTGTTTTGATATATGAGCTCTTTGGACTACATGGATAGCATGTTTCCGGAATGAACTGTGCTCACAAACCAAGGTTTTACTGTAAATGCAAGGGCCTGTTGGAAGTGTCACATATATTAACTCCTAAAAGTCTCCTAGCAACGCTATGAGGTAGATACTAGCAGTATCTCCATTTTATAGAAGAGGGAACTGAGGCACAGAGAGGTTAAATAACTCATTCAAGGCCACACAGCTATTTAGTTGTGGAGCTGGAATTCAAGTCTGGGTTATCGGCTCTCAGATTCCTTGCTCCTGCCCATTACTTTGAACCGCCCACCTTGAAATGTCCAGAATGTGCGATTAATGTTGTTCGTAACTTATTTGTAGTTGAACCTATTTCTGAACGCTCTGCGTGTTTTTAAAAGAGACCCCGGTTTCACACTTGGTAATAGCTAAGCTATAGAAGAAAACTTGACTTCTCATAGAAACAGCGACCGGAAGCTCTTAAAGTTGCTCTAAAGCAGAGAGCCCCTATCCATGTTTGGAAACTGTAAAGTAGAAGCAAGCAGCCGGGCAGATAAGCTCTGTTCTGCACAGAGGAGACGGTATTCCCTGCCCATGGGGACTTGGCACTGGCAGCAATTATATCACAAAGTCACTCTCAACACTCAGCTGCTTGCTAAGAATTAATTGCTGGAACCAGACCTCGTGAGCTTCATGTTACCCTGCTTTGGAAGAAGCACACACATTCGTGTGATATATTTAGTCTTCAGAAACGGTTACGTTTAAGAGTATCTTTCTTACAAAAAAAGAGAATGAATTCCGGGGTTACATGGGGTCATTCGCTACCCCTCCCCAAGTAAACAATCGCACACCTATTTACGCTGTTGAGTAAAGCGACCTCCCACCCCGGTTGTGGTTTGTGGAAAGAAGCGACTCACCAGGGCTTCACTTGCAAAGGAGCCCAGATCTGCCAGGGCCTCTGCTGCCCTCTAGAGGCGTGTCAGATCAGGGCGGCTCACCTCTGAAACTCCCAGGGATTGCCTGGAAATGCACCTTACTCTCCCTTTGGAATGTACCATCAATGTCATGTGTCAAAGGTGATGAGGTGGAAATACGCCAGATTGCAAAAAACAATACTGGGATTTAATTACAATTCCAAGCCATGTCTTTGATAGTTAGTCTATACTCAGGGATGATAAAAGCTTCCTCCTGTGTTTCTTGCACCCTCTCTCTGGCCGCACCCACCCCCATCTCAACCGCTATATAGAAATTAGTCAAGGTCGGGGCGCCTGGGTGACTCAGTCGGTTGAGCGTCCGACTTCAGCTCAGCTCATGATCTCATACTCCGTGAGTTTGAGCCCCGCGTCAGGCTCTGTGCTGACAGCTCAGAGCCTGGAGCCTGCTTCAGATTCTGTATCTCCCCCTTTCTCTGCCCCTCCCCTGCTCGTGCTCTGTCTCTCTCTGTCTCAAAAATAAATTTAAAAAATTAAAAAAAAAAGAAATTAGTCAAGGTTGTTTTAAAACCATAAACAGAGCTAACATAAAGCATTTATCACATGGCAAGTACTAAGTGCGTCCCATACACTAACCTATTTAATGTGCATAACAGTCCTGTGAGACGGGTGGTATCATCATCCCCATCTTATAATAGGGAAGCAGAGGCAGAGAACTATCGAATACTGCTCATGGTGCGTGAGTGGTGGAACTGGATTTGAGCCCACGCATGTGTGGCTGTGTGGACTGGGCTCGTATCCCCTTCACTGTACTGTGTCTTTTACAGCTATTAAAGCACACATTAAAAGTCTAATTTTTAAGGTAGAGGTTTTTCTAAAAAATCTTTACCCTGAATCTAGTAATGAGGCAATGACTGGCCCGCACACTTCAAAAATGTCAATGACATTGGGGCACCTGGGTGGCTCAGTCGGTTAAGTGTCAGACTTCAGCTCAGGTCGTGATCTCACAGTTTGTGAATTCAAGCCCTGCATCGGGCTCTGTGCTGACAGCTCGGAGCCTGGAGCCTGCTTCCGATTCGGTGTCTCCCTCTCTCTGGGCCCCTTCTCAACTCATGCCTCTCTCACCTTCAAACATAAATAAATAAACTTGAAAAAAATGTCAATGACATGACAGAAAAGGAGGAAGAGGAGAAGAAGGAGGAAGAAAAGGAGACCAGAAGGAGGAGGAGCTATTCTAGAGATTTAACAACTAAATATAGTATATAGCCTGTGATTATCTCCCACATATGAAAAACCATATTGGATAACTATTATATTAATGTTAAATTTCTTGAGTATGATCCTTTTGTTGTGGTGATATAGGAGCATGTCTTGTTCTTAAGTGATATTTGATGAAGTTTTCAGGGGTGAATTGTTATTATATAAGCAAATCGCCATCACACTTTTTAGGAAAACAATAAAAATACATGTAAGAAAGAAAGAAAGCAAATGTGGCAAAACGTTAAAAATTGGCAACACCAGTTAAAGGCTCATTATACTATCTTTAAAAATGTGTTGAAGGTTGGGGGAATTCTTAGATGAAAAATTAGAGGAGAAACACACTCCCTCTCAAAATAAGAGCCAGGGAAGGAGGTAGCCAATGTATCTGCCTGCACGGCCCTGCGTAAGGACAAGTGAGAGCAATGTGTGGGGCTTGGAAGCTATTGGAAGCTTTGCAATCTGTAGATGTGTGTTATGCGTGGGTGTATGAGACGTTAAAGCTTATTGATTAATGTTTTTCTTTTTTTAAATTTTTTTAACGTTTATTTATTATTGAGAGACAGAGAGGCACAGAGTGTGAGCAGGGGAGGGGACAGAGAGAGGGGGAGACACAGAATCCGAAGCAGGCTCTGGGCTCCGAGCTGTCAGCACAGAGCCCGACACAGGGCTCGAACCCACGAACTGTGAGATCATGACCTGAGCTGAAGTCCGCCACCCAACCGACTGAGCCACTCAGGCGCCCCACTGATTAGTATTTTTCAACTAGTATTAGGTATTACATGCATTGGTTTGTATTTTCAAAAAATATTCACACTTCCATCCAATGGAAATGAATAAAGCAAATGATAAACTCTTTGTAAAACTGAAAACATCTCATTTCAGTCTTAGAGTTATTGCAGTTTTGTTATCAACAAATAAGGCACATATAGACGTCTGCCTTTCCTATTCATTTGTTCAGGAAATATGTATCGAAGCGCTCCCTATATTCCAGGCACTGGTCAAGATGTTTGATGACAAGGTGCTCTGAACACAAGGTGCTTGTCTTCTGGTGGGAGAGAGAGACAGTAAACATAACTAAGTAAGGGTTAGAAAGCTACCATTGTCAAGGGAAAACAGAAAAGGAGACCAACATGGCAGGAATTTTTGCAGATGGCTGTGGAGGAGAGGGTTTGTCCTTTTATATAGGATCCCCAGGGTAAGTTTCACCCAAATATGACCTTGTGATAGTCTGGAAGGGAAGTAGAAGAACACAATGAAGAAGGACCTTACGGGGAAGAGTGTGCCCAGTGTGGCTGGAACTGAGTGGTCCAGAAGTAAGAGTAAAAGGATAAGAAGCCAGAGAGTAAGTAGAGGACCTTCATACAAGTCATTATGAAAGGCACTGGTTTTCATGCTGATTAAAAATAGGGAGCCGTTGGATGGTTTGAGTAGAGAAGTGGCATGATTTAACTCAGTACTTAAAAAATCAATCTTTTAGGGAGACCAAGATGGAAGCAGGGTCCCCAGTCAGGAGGCTACTGCAATAATCCGAACAAGAGAGGACAGTGACTTGGCACAAGCTGGTAGAATCGGTGGCCGAGAGATGTGATCAGATTCCGGATGGTTTCATGGTAGAACCAACAGGAAGGATTTACCAATAAATTAGACGTGGTGTTTGAGAGAAAGACATGAGTCAAGGGCCACTTGATCAACTGGATCAAGCAGTTGTCCTGAGCAACTGGAAAAATGAAGTTGTCTTCAAAAGAGACAGGGAGGATTAGGAGGGATTTTGAGGGGGGAAGACCAAGAAGTGAATTTTGGACATGCTGAGTGTGAACTATTAGATGTCCAAAAGTGGAGTTGTTGTAAAGGGAGCAGGAGATAGAAGTCGAGATTGGAGAGAGGTCAGGGAAAGAGACTGAAAATTGATCAGAACTGTTGTACAGGTGGTATTTAAAGCCATGAGTCTAACTAAATAGGATCAGCAAGACAGTGAGTGTGGATAGAGAAAAATAGTAAGAACTGGGCCCCTTACATTATTCTGTTATGTGTTTATTATACTTGTTATATTTCTCATTTTGTGTAGAAAATTACAAAAGAGAAAACTGACAATTATCTAAATTACTGAAGATAGTCTATCAAATAATTAGATTTTCAAAGCATATTAATTTTCCTCAACTATCTGGTTTAATTTTCTACACATGTGTGCATTATTCAAACACTAGGACAGTTGCGATTTTAACTGTTTCATCCTAGTGTTTTTCAATCAATAATATATTCATCTTTAAAATGGTAAAGTTCAACAATGCTTTCAAATGATTCTGTAGGTGGAGTAATCCTCAACTGTATTTATTTTCTGAATTTGAATTAAATGTTCTGTTGCAGCATGATTATTCTTTCCTCTCTTTCTAATGCTTCTGATTTGACAGTTCTCATTTTGGTGATGTAGTAAGTGAATTTTAAATGTTATGCCCAAGCAGAACTATTACTAATCAAGGAAAGAAAGAGAAGAGGAAACGCTGTCTTGAGAGAAAGATCTGTAAATATATTTGTTGTTTCATAGAATAAAGACAATTGCTGATGATAAGAAGTTCACTCAACTGCAAATAAGCCCATGTAACAAATGCATTTTATCAATAAATTTTAATGTCAGAACCATTTTAACACTCTTTTATAGTTAATTGGGCAAATATGGGCCAGCTCAGGAGAGGTTTTTTTTTTTTTTTCCCATAATGGGCTATATAATGGTGGTAGGTAATCTAGATAATTAGGCATGTGATGAGATTTACCAGTAAAGAAAAACCCAATTAAGCCCAACTTGAAAAATAAGGGAGTTTATTGACTCATCTAATGAAAAATACCGAGGTAGTCAGGCTTCAGGGTTTGTTTATCAATATGTTGTGTGGGTTTTTTTGGTCTGCCTCTCTGCTCTGCCATCCAATACGTTGTCTTCAATCCCAAGCTGGCTTTCTTTGCAGGTGTTGAGAGGCTGCCAAAAGTAGCTGGGCTATTTGCTTTCCTGAAAATGCCCAAGGAGAAGGAATGCCTTCTTTATTTATTAGGCAAGTGATCTGAGCTTAGTGCCAATCCTCGTGGCCAGGAGAATGCCATGTGCTGAAATTCTTAAGGCCTCAGTCACTTGATCCCCGTGACAAAGAGGATGGGATTCTCTTGACTTGCTTATATCTTTGGAGATGTCAGCGGGGCCAATGCCCTTTGAAGCACTTGGCTGGTACACAACAGGGGTGGGGTAGCATGTTGTTGGGCAGACGGTCATTGGGGGAGGAACCACGTGCCTGAATCATCCAGATGATCCCAAATCAGTTGACACTCCAGTTCGATTTCTTGTTCAGACTCAGCTTCCTAAGCTTGGCTATATTTCTCTCATGACCTTTCTCTATTTGGTAGTGACAGAAAACCATCTCTATCTACCTGCGAAAAAAATTTAAAATTCAGGCGACATGGACAAGGGTGAAAACTTTCACTTTTTCTCTAACTACTAGCCAATATAAACAGTTAATGCCTTGTTGCAACTATACAGAATGTTTGTTTTTCTGTTACCAGAGCATGTGTGTGTGTGTGTGTGTGTGTGTGTGTGTGTGTATATATATGTATATATATATATGTATGTATGTATATGAGCACTTCCTTGTGACTGATGTCGTTTAACAAATTTTTATAACAGAAACTTGTTTTCAATGCCTTCAAATGCCGTTATATGGGTGATTCCAAGAAAGACATCATATTTATGTCATATTTATGTTTAATGGCGGGAGGTGGGGGAAGCATTTCAACTAGTTGACGCATTAAACTTATGTGATTACCACATTTCCTCCTAAATCATACGAAGATGAAAGTAAAGATGCTTTTAAAGGTATACATTGTCAAAAACAAAAAGAATGTGAGAGCAGATAACAACAGCAAAATGTTGGAAGTTAGAAAGGTAGTGGAAAAGTACCAGCCCATGACGGCTGAAGACTTGGAGTAGAAAAAGTACAGAAGCAATCTGATTTGAACCTCTAAACCACAAAGGCTCAGGAACTGTCAGTACAAGGTGCCTTGAAAGTGAAAGTGTAGATGGAGCTGAAAATGGGACTGTTTACAAGGCTATTAAAGAATCAGTTAAGCCCCAGATCAGTATTTTCATGCTGTGAAGGCAGGCGATTGCCTCTTTTCTCTATTCTTCTATTCTCTGCACCATAACACAAAGAAAGGAGATTTTGTTTCTGGGGAGGTGAATCAGAAGATCTCTGAACTGGAAGACACCAGCACAGCTGAGGGTATGGTCATCTCCTAAAAACAGGATGATGAGGATGATCATAATAAAAAGGGAGAACCTCAACTTTATTCTCTCACCAGGCTTCCAAAATGCCGGAAGCTGGGCAGGAGATTGGAAGTCTTTCTCTGAGAAATCTGACTAGCCTGAGAGCATGGAATTCAAAGTACTGACTGCCAAGGGTCTAGTAGTGAAAAGGCCAAGTGAAGTCATCTTAGAGTGAAGTCCATCATTCATGAAGCCTCACTTCCTTACAACTTCCAATCAGCTTTTTAGTTCTCCATTTAAAAACATGAGCAGGCGTGCCTAGGCGGCTCAGTTGATTAAGCATCTGACTCTCGATGTCAGCTCAGGTCATGATCTCACAGTCGTGAGATCAAGCCCTGCATCAGGGTCCATGCTGAGTGTGGAGCTTGCTTGGAATTCTCTCTCTCCCCCTTTCTCTGTCCCTCCTTCACCCGGTGTGTGCACGTGTGTGTGCACGTGCTCTCTCTCAAAAATAAATAAATAAACATTTAAAAAAATGAGATTACCGTACATCTGAGGAAAACCTCTAACAGGAAAGACAGAGCAAATAAATACGAAAATTTAGAGGAAACAGAGATCATATGTAGAGAAGAATATTGTGAGGTTAAAACTAGCCTCAGAAATGTAAGAAAAATCATTATATCTATGAAACAAGAACATTATGCTACTAAAAAAGAACACTTGGAAACTTATGAAAGAATAAGAGAGTTCTTGAAATTAAAAATATAAATGCAGAAATTAAAAAATAATGGATAGGGGCGCCTGGGTGGCGCAGTCGGTTAAGCGTCCGACTTCAGCCAGGTCACGATCTCGCGGTCCGTGAGTTCGAGCCCCGCGTCGGGCTCTGGGCTGATGGCTCAGAGCCTGGAGCCTGTTTCCGATTCTGTGTCTCCCTCTCTCTCTGCCCCTCCCCCGTTCATGCTCTGTCTCTCTCTGTCCCAAAAATAAATAAAAACGTTGGAAAAAAAAATTAAAAAAAAAATGGATAAAGATAAAATAGGGGAAATTTTCAATAAAGCAGGACAATTGAACAGGACATAGAAAAGATTTTAACAATTTGAACAGTCTAAGAATTCCCATATTTAAATAATAGGAGTTCAAGAAAGAGGAAATAAACAAAAGGGACAGCAATTGCCAGAGAAACAATTCATGAAAACTTTCTATTACTATCAAATGAACCCGCCAAAAGCCAAGGATAATGGGTAAAAACGAATCTACATTATGTGAGATCGCCATAAAATTTTAGTACACTGGAGACAAAAAGGAGGTGTTTCAGAAAGAGTGGAGGAGGGGAGCAAGTCACATTCATAGAATGCCAGAATGGCATTTGAGTTGGCAATAACAACACTGGAAGTTAGAAGAGAATGGAGTAAAGTCATAAAAATTCTGAGGGTAAATGATTTCCAACCTCGAACTCCAAGTACTGCCAAACTATCATTCAAAGATATTTTCTGACATGCAAGATCTCAAAAAATAGGACTTCTATGAATCCTTTCCTCAGAACTAATTAGGGGATGTGGTATACCAAAACAAGGAAATAATTCTGTATGGTATCTAGAACACATACACAGGGAGAAATAAATGTCCAAGGATGCTAGTGAAAGGAGATCAGAGGACATCAGCTGTGCAACAGATCCATGGAGCACTCAGCTCAGAGTGGAACTAATCAGATAAAACTGGGAATATTCCCGACCCTGCCTTATTTCATAGATTTATACTTAGACAACAATTTATGGGTGAATCTGTGATAAGCATTTAGAAAACAACACAAAGGAAGCATCAACTAACTCTAAGAACACAAAAGGTTCAAAAAGGAAATATAATTATATTTCATTCCATATTTTGTTGACTCTAAGATATTATCAATTATCAGAGGTACCAATATTTTATGTACCATGAAGAAAAAAAACCCCTCTGTAATCAAATGGTGACACAATTACTTAATGTTGGCTCTGTGTGATGTACAAATCAAGTCACAGCTTGTTTTGGAGAGGGAGAGCAAGTCTCTTGCTACATTGAAGTTTCTTTCTTCTAGACTGAGGGATTTGGTATATTCTTCTGTCTTCAGGGGCATTGCTGTAATAGGAAATGCTTTCCATGCTTTCGTTAATCAACATAACAGTTCCATCAACTCATGGGTATCTTTTTTCTTAGATCTCACAAAGCACTTGGTGATGCTTTGCAATAAAATATTGTATTGCTGTCATTCTTCCAATGAGAAATATTTGCTTTACCACTAATAAATTTATGCTCCACTGCACTGAGTTGTTTTGCTTTGTTTTGCTTTGTCTTTGCCTTTCTATGTACACAAGAACTTTTTGTTTTAATGCCAATTCGCAGTGTAATCTTTTTGAAGACACTGCATACTCTCAACATGTGTAGCGCCTGTCATGCATGAACTCAACTGAAGTGATGACTTTATTAATAGCTCTGACCAAACGTGTGCTCAGGCAATAACAAATATTACAACAGCTGTCTGGATAACCGCCTTTGAGAGACATATCCAGATTTCAGAGATGTTAAAATGTGAGCGAAAAAGAATTACTTACTCACGTAGCTCATCTACGATGACATAAACATACCAATAATACTATAAACACTGAAAATGAACTAATCCAAAGTTAAGATGTAACTATATTGGAGAAATAGAAGGAAGGAAAGGGTATATATCTGTCTGTCTATGACGTCGACAGGTGCAGCAGTGTTGAAGAAGAGCTAAATCCTCAGTTTAAATGGTGAGAGGGTGATTTTGTTAATGCCTAATCTTGAAAACTTATGATGTACAGGTAAACGTGTATTGAAAGATAATATTAACATGTATTAAATAGCTGAAAAGATTGGGAGAGCTCGCCTCTGAATAGCAGTTCTAAGGTTCTTTTTTAAAAAGAAAAACAAAACAAAAAAACCAAGGCTTTGAATTATTTGAGATTTTAGGCTATGGATATCCAACTTCGATAAATATAAAATTTAACTTTGAAATACAGCAGTGGCAATACAAAGATTTCTAAAATAATTTTCCCTTATTAGTAAACTATACTAAAGTTTGCAAGTCTTATTGGATCTTTAAAAAAAATATCAGGAATCATTTTCTGGTGGCATGACAGACATAAAGCATCAGATGTGATATAAAGTACACTGTAGGCTTACAGTGTTACACGGGACTAAGAAAGCAATTTGTGTTGTTACTGAAGGTGGATTTTTATATTTTGGTTCAGATAGAAATCTTACCCCAAAATATGTAGAAATGAAAAATCTTCTCTCTCTACATATTTTATTAATGAAGACACTTACAGCTAGAATTATCTCCACCACACAACGTAGCTGTCTGTTTCTAATCATGACTGGCTGGGCTTTTAACCATTTCCAAAGTTTTCTCCTTTGGAAGAGGTTTGCAGATCAACCTTTCAGTGCCTTGTGATGTATTACCTCTCTGTGGGCTCTCCTCCCTCTGCTCACATCTTAGGTTGGTGGATCAAATTTCTTAGTCAAGACTCAGTTTCTTCCATTTCTTAATTAACCCAAACCCTGTTAGTTACTAAGTATCAGGGCAGCATGACTTAATTAGAAAGGCACTGAACCAGGAGTCAGGAGACTTAGTTTTTATTCTAGCGGGGCCATCAGAGCGTCTTACCTCTTCGTACATTAGTTTTTTCACTTGTTAATGGAAAGGTTTAAAACAGAAGCTTTCCAAGGCACCTGACAGCTATAATGTGGTATGATTCTGGGCATATGCATTTATTTACATGCTTTAATACCAGATTAAATCAGAGTGTGAACTAATTGTGACATTTTGAGAAAGCTCCGAATACAAATGTGTACAATTGATGACAAATAAGGACTTTAAAAAGAGCTAGATAGACTTCAGTTTCTGAGCAAAGGAAATATCTGAGTAAAGAGTACACACAATTCTTTAGAGCGAGAAACAATATTAACATTGCATTTTATGCTGGTAATATATATGTATAGCATTTTAATCTAGGGATAAATGCATCTTAATTAGTTGCGGCACATTTGTGAGTGAGTAGGGTGTATTCCATATTTCTAAATATTGCTTCTAAGCAAATTAGCTAGTTTAATTACAAATCCATTAGATGTTATCCTGTGACAACCATCATGGCTTGCTTTACGTGTTATGACATACCCGTCAAGGTAAAAGCTTACTTGGCAAAATCCGTTGAATAGCTACTTTGAAAACGTAAGTCACCGATACTCAGTTAATTAAAGAAACTATCCTAAAAACTCAGCCTATCATATAAAAATGCACCATCTAAGAAAAATATTCTCAGTTCAGTTACTGTATTTAGTGGAAACAGTAATAAACATGGGCTTATTAGTAATAAGAATTTTACCATATTGAGAAAGCCTTAAAAGACAAAGCTGGTTTGGCTGTGCCTGGGTGGCTCAGTCATTTAGGCGGTGAAGGGTCTGACTCTTGATTTCGGCTCAGGTCACGGTCTCATGGTTTGTGAGCCGGGCATTGGGCTCTATGCTGACAGTGCAGAGCCTGCTTGGGATTCTCTCTCTGTCCCTCTCTCTCTCTGCCCCTCTCCGGTGTGCTCTCTCTTTCACTAGCAAAAATAAGTAGATAAACTTAAAAAAAAAAAATCTTATAAAAGACAAAGCAGGTTACATTGGGATGGTTTTGTGGGTCAGTCCAGGCAGTAGGATCTTTGTGCTACTAGAAGGTACCTGACCTACAGTTAGAAGACAACTAGTTTCTTCTTTCCCAGTTCTGCCACCTCTCGCAAAGGCCATGCCGCAAAGGGGACCCAGGTGAACGACACGGATTCGTTCCCATTACAAGGAAAAGTAATGTGGAATGTCAACTCTGTATTCAAGAAATCACACATTATGTATTATTTAAATCCCTTCCATTGTCCATGGGCCAAGTCACTCTCTCGCTGGTTTTCAACTTTTGATCCACATTAGAAATATCTGAGGATTTTGTCTTTTCAAACTCATGTGCCTGGACCTCATCCCTCAATATTTTACTCAATCGGTCTACCATGTACATTTTTGGAAAGCTACACTAAATACTGGATCTAATATCAACGAAAGATTGTAAAACATTGCCAGTATGACAAGTAAACCCATTAATGAAACATTTCTGACACAACTGATTTTTTGTTAAAATCGATTTGAACTCTAGACCATTACTTTATGGTCTTCAGGAGGGACATGTTAGCAATATGCCCTATTTGCTTACCATGTCACGGTCTATTTGTTTCAACAGTATTTCACTGTTTCAAGGAAAATTACTAGTTACAGTCTACTTTAACCATCTTCATTCTGTTTTCTGTTTGGGATTTTACCAAGTTATTTTTTCGATACTCCTCAAAACATGGGGAGCGGGGAGGGGGGTCTAGAAGTGTTAGCACACGACATATGAAAAAAATGTTCATTTTTTTCATATGAAAAAACTTTCCATTATTTCATTTTCCCTTTCGTCTTTTCCTCATTTGTGTATAGGATCGCTACCCATGATATGTGGCCATTTTCCAAAGATGATGTGCAATTTCAGAACCTCGCACTTCTGGTAGATTTTTATCTTTCTAAATCCCCTTATCTCCCTGGTTCTTATCTAGTAGAGTAGATTTAAAAGTCCAAAGGAAATACAAGTTACAACTAGATTTCTTCTCCTTTGCCTCCCCTCTGATTTTGTTTTCTATTATTCATGACGAAAGGTAATTGGGCGTGAATGATGGGAGCTGGGGCAAAGGAGCAAAGACTGGAAAGTTTTGACATACCTTGTTCGGTAGGCAATTTTCTTACTAAAATCTTCTCCCCAGCGGGTCCCGGTGAGTCGCGTGTGTTTGACACAGGCGAGAGGCTACAAGATAAAGCTAATTAATTCCACATGCAGCAAGGAACTGCAGAGTGACCCTAAAACGTGGCCGGGCTGACGCGGAACACGCTGCCTTCATGGTGGAGCTACTCAGCAGGGCCCTCCACGGCCATCCTCTTGTCAACCCGAGTGTCCTCTTTCTGTTTTCACTTCTGGGCATGGACAGAGCCCTAGACTCCCAGGCCCCAAACCACCTTCACAAGCCTTAGAAACCACAGTCTTTCTTGGGCTAGATTTTATCCCATCTCTTCCTAGATATAGCCTTTAATTCACACACACATGCACATACTTTGCTTTCCAATGAACATGATGAAGGGGAGAGAAAGAAAGGTGAAGAATCCAAGAGAACAGACAGATCCTGTCTTTTATCTCAAGTCTCTTTGCTTCTATGGTTCATGGGACTTTGGTTTTGGAGTCTCAGCCCAATTTTAACGTTCAAGCTGCCTATTACTGGTGGAAAAGGGGGGGAAAAAAGAGCCGCTTCCCTGTCTCTTTGCCTTCATCTGCTGTTCACGTGGAAGTGTGTGCGGCTGACCCAAACCTCGCTGACATGTCAGCGTGCAGCCGCAGGCCGAGGGGTGTTTGATTTATAAATGGAATGTATAATAAGCACGATGCCTTCTGAGCTGAACGTTCATGGAAAATCACATGCCGCTCACATGAGGGACCAAGATCTTTTTTTATTATTTTAATGAATTGAGTTTTGTCAGTGCACCAGGGAGATAAGAAGATACCTGCCAATAACCCTCTGATTGTGTCCTCGGCCAATTGGTGGGCTTGAACACGGGTACTCCTCTCGTCAATTGAGTTTGTGTGTTAAGTCAAGGTTTAGCTCTGGATTTGAAGCTCTCGCTCAAACAAAGCCACAGACGCTCCGACGGTGGAAACCATCACATAATTCTCCTCTTTGTCTCTTTAAAGAGCACGGGGTTGGTAAAAAAATCCATTTTGGGAAGACTCGGTCTGAAGATAATGATAGTGAAGATGAGAAAAGACAGCAGGTTGTAAGTTCTGGCCTAAGTTCGGAAAGAGGGGGGGAAAAAGGTTGAAAAGGTAATAAACTACAGCAAAGGCCAACAGATCAACCAACATGAGAAAAACCAACAGGTAACAAGGGGCCTCTGGAGCTTCTGAAGAATAGAGATCAGTAGGAAGGCATTTTGAATGAGAAATAAAATGCTCCTTCCTGTCAGGGAGGATGGGAGGTGTATGGTGCTTGAGACATGGGAAAAAAATGCAATTAAAAACCAGATATGAATAAAGATCAGGTGAGAGAGGATGTCACCCTGTGGCCTTTGGAACTGTGTTTCTGCTGCTTCCAAAAATTATTTTTTTCCTGGAACAAAGGAACAATGTTGTGGAAAAGTGGGTGCCAGATACTTTAGGAAAATGAGACACAGCGAAGCGGATAAAAGAGACAAAGACAATTGCAGTCGTATGCAGTAAACCGAAGGCAGCTGAGGCCTGAGACAAAAGGTGAAAATCTGGAGCCAGCAAGATGACTGAACCATGGGAAGGAAGGAGGGAAAGATGATTCACAATAACATTTGAAAGACATTGGCTTGAATATTTATTAGCATGTTGCACACTGCTTGGCCTTGGGGAACTGTCTTTGTTCAGCGGGCCATTTCCCAGTTGTAAGGCAATAAACAGGAAAAGAGCTTGAGAGATGGCCCCGGACGCTTGGTACATAGTGTTTGAGAGCGAACCTGAGATAAGACTTTGGCTCTGAGAGAGTGATGGAAGGGAGGCATTGTCCCCGAGAAGGATCATCTCTCTCCACAATCAGACTCTGAGCGGAAATGCATGATTAAAATGCTATGAAAAGGACTCCTTGTCATGAGACGAAACTTTCCACCGCGTCCTCGGCTGGGGTGATTTTAGTTACATTCAATTCATCCTGGACACAGACACGAATATGAGAAGTGAGCGAGGTCAACTTCAGGATGACTGAATCTTCTGAAACCATCAGTAACTCTCCTTTGGGAGACCTCAAGTCGATATTTGTATCGAAGTTCTTTCATAAAAATGAGCACTATCAGAGGCGGTTTTAAGTGAGACTTGTGCTCCATCCATCTCAAAATTTCTCCCAGAAAACTGGACAAAAGGATACTTTGTAGAAAAAAGGCGATCACCATCCTTTAGGATGCTGTTCTCAAAATGTTGGTGGTATACACAAAAATGTAATATCCGTAAGTCTCCCTTATTGAGCTTTGTGGCCTTGCCCGCATGAGATTTTCCTCCTTTTGTTTGTTCTTAACAATAAAATGATTGTTTCCCCTAAGCCAGTCAAGGAACTGCTTATATAACTTCTCGGTCAGTGTTTATTCCAGCAACGAAAAAAAATCACTCATAACTGTATAGCTGCTATGTAAGCATTTATTAGTAAAATTCTACCCTAAAAAGGAAACAAGAACATCTAACTATAAATGAAAAAAAATCCAAAAGTCTATTTCCTATGAAGTTGAGACACTATGCCAAATGGCACAAGAAAACACGTAGAAGAGGGAGAAATAAACCCAGAGAATAGAATTGTCTGAGGCATCCATGAGCCTCTGAGTCAGCTCAGCTCCCTGTTTGAGGTGTGCAGTTGGTGGCAAATAAATGCCCTTCCTAACCTTCTAGAGTGCTCCGTCAAGAAGTAGATGCACCTACACGAACCATAGGAATGGAAAAGAACTCCAGTGTTGTCTACTTCAATACCCAAAGCAGCGTGGTTTCCACCATGGAGACTGGTGTAGACGTTGGGTTAGTAGAAATAAGGCGACAGAGACAATGGCACCAGATCAGCCCTCAGCAAAAGCATTAACTTGTTGCTGGAAAGGAAATGCACGTTTGGAATCTCAACACATACAAAAATAGTTGTTACCTTATGTCCTCTGCAGAAGGGCAGTAGGATAGTTCTGGACACGTTGAAGCCCATTCAAATGAAGTCTGTTCATTTGCCCACATCTGCACTGATGAGCAGGTATGTTTAATGAAGGTCAACTGAGATAGGACCACAGTGGTTTCTGGCTGGTTAGTTCAGCTTATATACAGAGGTTATTTACCCATCTTCCCAAAATGGTGATATGAAATTCTCAGTTTGCTCCGTCACACGTTAAAACAGAGCACAATGATTCCCTGAGAAGAAAACCCGGTGCTGGGGTATTTGCTTTACACAGAATTCCAAGATCCAAATGCAGAGAAACCATAATTACACATTATATCTGCATAACATTCATAGTTCACAAATGTTTTTAATATGTGTAACTCATTTCATAATTAGAGGATGATGATTTGCTTTGACTAGGTAAGATGATTGAGGGCAAAGTTCACGTCTTGTTTGTCTTCATACTATCGTTGCCTAATAGGGAGCAGGGCACGCCGTGTGCACATGATTAATGTTGTTGAATGATGAAAAATATTTATGTTGTTTCAAAAGAGATTTAAATGTTTCATTAACAATTCGTGTAGTCTCTCTGCTTCTTGTGTTAAAAATAAGATGTTTGGACTGGATTTGTCCACATTGGCTGAGTATCAAAACAACTCTGGGGGTTTTTAAATGAACACATTCTCAGGCTCCCACCCGGTCTTCATAATCAGAATCTCTAGTTGTGGGTCCAGCAAAAGCAAATCTGAGAACCAACGGATGAGCTCCAAAATCCCTCCCATCTTTAAGAGTCTCTGAAATCCAAAACTCCTTGAGAGCTTTTAAGTGTTTGTGGATCAACTGTCTGGCAAAGAGCTGAGTGAGGATAGGAGGGTTTTCAAGACTCACTAAATACAAGTGAAGATGATGCATCTTGAAGTGGTAATGGAAGGCAAAAAATAAACAAATAAAAGCATGCTTGATTTACAACACTGTTTGTACACATAGAAGAAGCTGGGACTGCAGTTATACTTCCTAACACTTGTGATTTGTGTAGTGTGTTGTCTGTCGATGGCCTCATCTCATTATGTTGTGTGGTTTATCACAATAAATCCCTGCACCCCTATCATGTCTGTCTTCTGAGACCCACACTGACCGGTCAGAGAGGAGAGAATCAACGGACAGAAAACCGAGAGAGCAAAGAATAATAGGAGATAGCATTTTTGACCCTTCTGGTCATTATGGGATTTTTGCATTGTTAGTCAGCTAGCTAATTGCAATTTAGAAAGCTGTAGTTGTCTGTCTTACCCGGATGAGCAACATGTACCCAGCTGCTTCCTTGCCATGGTGGATAATTACATGGTGACTTCTGTCCTTCTTAAACAGGCACATTTGGAGCCACATTCGATAGTTTTCACTACAGGGACACTGCTGGGCCTCCTGGGCAGTTGTGACACCTATAGGGCAAGATTCAAGACAGGGCTGGATAGAGCCACGTGGGGTGGAAATAACTATTAATGAAGGTTTGTAAAAATATGCAATCTAACATGGAAATATTTGTCTGCTAGTGTCTCTTTTCTTCTCCTTTTTTTAATCAATCTAGTGTGGACCATTTGGATTTCAGACCACATGAAATAAAAAATAAAGATGAGAAAGAAGTCATAGCCAAGAATACAGGTTTTATGGAACTCAGTTTTTATGTCACTGATGGTGAAGTCAGCTGAGAATGTTTCTTAGGGGGAAATGGAGATTTGGGGGGGGGGAGATACTCCCAGAGGCAGTCAGGTGGACCTTGTCTTAAACAATGGTGGTGTGTGTGTGTGTGTGTGTGTGTGTGTGTGTGTGTTTGGGGGGCTGGAGATGGATTGAAGAGAGGGTGTAACCAGGTTTTCTTAAAACCTACAGAGATTTAAAGGGGGAGAAAAATCATTTTGGCTAAATTTCCCCACCCAAACTTCTCAGTCAGGTAGCCCTGAGACAACGGAAATAAGTTCTTTTCTCCTCTCTCTCTGTAAATATGGTTTGAACTGAGAAGCCATCTGGAAGGCACCGGCTGTGGGCAGGTAAACCTGAGCCTCTTGGAGGTCTGGAGGAGACCACATTGAGTCCTGGAGGTTGGAGAGGCAGCCACGGGTGGGTGAGAGAAATGAACAGCCTTCTGGAGCCCACACAGGACATTTGTGGAGAAGAAACTCAGATTCATGAAACAGCCCAGGAGTTTGCAATTAGCACACACTCAATTACAACGCTATGAAAAATATCTGTGTCTACACTAGCCCTCAGAAAAGAGGAATTTAGAACAGTATAAAACATTTCAAATTTCCTTTTCGGGAGGTAGGGCGTGCAAAGATTGAAAAATTTAAATTATTTTTTTAAAAAAGCATTAGCAACCAATGTATCTGGGAGCTAATTCATTCAACAAATACTGATTGAGAACTTATTCTATACCAGTCATTTTTCTAGCCTCTGGCAATGGAAAACCTCCCTTGTTCTCTTTAGGCTGGAACACTAGCTTCTTCTCCTGGGTGGGTCCTCAGCCTTGACCACAGAGGGCCTCGGGGCACACGTTGCCCCCAAACTAAGGCCCACAGAATTCAGCAGCCTGCTTTCTACGCTCTTTCTCACAGAGTGTAGGAAATGGGTCTGAGCGAATTTAAGAAATACCAACAAGTTTTTTTATAGGTACATTTTTTTTTTCAGGCTGGGTTCAGAAAAATTCACTTTCCAATGCAAATCAGCTTATTTACCTTCAGGAAATAAAAATAGTCATAAGCCTCCCTCTTAGACATCACTTTGAGTTACTAATGAGCTTCCATGCCCTGGCATTAATGCTTTAGTTTCTCTCCTACAGAGCGATCCCTCTGGGAAGTGTATTTGTCCTTCTGTGACATCAGGAGCAGACAGAGGTCAGTCTAAATACAAAGTCACGGGAGATCCAAATTAAAGAGACTCTGAATAGTTCATCATCTGCACCAATCTCTCAACACACGTGTGCACACACACATTTTCCTTGACTTGAACCTAAGACTTTAGTGCCCGTGATAAAGATTTTGATTCCGTATAAAAATTTCATAGATCCGGAAAACACGGGATATGGCAAACGTTAAGACATAGCATGACGCTCAAAAAAGTATATGCTGGGGCTATCTCTGCAATATTTCTCCAAGGGTTTAAACCATCCGAAATCAGATGGAAGGTTGATTCAAGTGTACATTCCTAGACCCATTCCAGACCTGAGGAATCAATAAGGTGGGAGGTGTTCCAAGCAATCTTCAGTTTCAACAAGCAGGTGGGAAATTCTGATGCACACTACATTTTATGATCCAGCTTTTCAGGGCATGGAACAACAATACTCTGAGACTTCTATTTCCGATCGAAAGGTAGGAGCAAACACAGTTTATCATCACCCAGCAGGCAGTGCATCTTCCAGTGCTGCTTTGAGGCTGGCCGTTGACCTCAAAGCTGCTGTTAACCACAGTTAACTTGGTTTGCAGGGTGGCGGCTGGGGGAGGCTTAGCACTTTCTCAAGGTCAAGGGATCTGACACATTTGTGGGATGGATAAGAATTTAGGCTAATGCTACGCCGGGGAGCTCCTGCCCCCACGGTTGGTGGTCCTGCTCTGCAGAGCCGGCTGCTTTAGACTGGGAGAGTCGTCGTTTGATTGGGCCTCTGGGCCACATGGTCACTTCCTAGCTAAACAGGCTTTTGTCCTTTGGGAGCAGCAAGCCCAAATCTCCAAATGTTGAACACTTTTTGTCCCCATTTTTAAAAATATTGTTCAAAATCCTATCTAGAGCATTACAGGTCTAAGATAAGATTTCTGAAGGTATGGTGTTGTCATTACTCCACAGAATTCTCATTTTGGATAAGCCAATCAACACCGGCATTCAGATACCGGAAGGTGGCATGCAAGCCTACCTTTTGTGACTGAAGACATTCATCCACTTCTGAGGCTGCTGAACAGCATCCAAAACAGGATTCTTCCCGGATTCCCTTCCGTGTGGTTTCTCTTCTCTTTCCTCCCTCTTGTTGCCCTCTCTTGGGATTCTCTTGTTCATTCTTATTCACTGTGCATTCTGATTTGCAAATCTTTTCTTTTTTACTTTCTTTTTAAATTTATTTTTAATTGAGTATAGTTGGCATACACCCTTGATCTTGGCTCCCTACGTCCTCCCCAAATAGAGGAACACGAGGGAGAGAAACAGACTCAGATGTCACCTTAGAGTAGTCCACCCAGGGAGTTCCCAGGTCATTATATGTGATTGATGATAACCGTGATGATGACGGTAAATGTTTGTTATCCCGTTGTGCCTGGCCAATGCCACAAAAGCTTCCCTTTAAATGTCACAGATGGGGTTCAGTTCTTTAGCACCGGTACTCCACCCCAAAGGACAGCAATAAGTCAGTGTGGATTATTCTTCTCCCGATGTGCAGAACATAGTTTCTAAGACACGGTGGTGGGGCAGGGGGG
Source organism: Lynx rufus (assembly GCF_022079265.1). Classification (NCBI taxonomy): domain Eukaryota; kingdom Metazoa; phylum Chordata; class Mammalia; order Carnivora; family Felidae; genus Lynx; species Lynx rufus. Next base: position 34,383,769 of record NW_025814829.1, on the reverse strand, counting down.
GCGGTAAGTGATACAATAAATGTGAGACAATATAGTCCTTGCTGATTTTAAGCTTCTAATAAAATTGGTTGGCAAATATATACTATATACATATTAATCTATATGAATACTAATATCTAAAATACATATACTGTATATTTAATATATATACTATATATACTAACTACTATATATATGTATATGTGTATATATATATATATATATTCATGTCTTATTCACCTATACATCTTTAGACAGCTTGATAGAAAACTGGAAGAGGAATGCACTGAAGAACATTTATGAGTGAATGAGTATAAAGGCAATCTCTGTAAATAACAACCATGTGGAGGAAAAAAAAAATCAAAGGAATAATCTACACCATTAATATTCAAGGGATTAGCTTGATTAAATAAATTAGCCTATTAATATTGTAGCATCGTAAAACAAAGTGCTTAATAAATATTTGATGACGGACTTACTAAAAAGCTTATTTTTGTTTTCTCATTAAAATGCATGAATAAACAAAGCTAAAAATATATCGCTCTCCATGTGGGAAAGCCAGTGGGTCACTAAAAATTAATCTGCTTCAAATATTTCCACAAGTTATCAGCTACTCTTTAAGGACTCAAGGGATTGTTGACATTAACCAGGATTTCCAGGAAATCAAGATTTGATTCAAATTGAGAGATGTAAGATTTTATGAACCCAAAGATTTAAAAGGCATTAAAATAAATGTTGACTAATCCCTTAGGGAAATCAGTCTAGGATTAGATTATGTTCCTATGATAAATCAGAAATTCTCAAGAAAATAGATAAAACACCGTACACATATTAAAATCTGTGTTTTGTCTGGAAAATATAAAGAACAATACGTTTATGTGGATATTTTGTAATACTTAAAATTCTTGTTAGCAAAATTCACTCATTTTTATTTAAATATAATATTATGGAATAATGCCATGAACCCATTGGATATTCTGTTGTTTTTTAGGGGGGAAATAATGATTACATCTGAAAATACATGATCATACAATGATACAGTTACAAGGACCTCTATAAACTGGGTGGTGAGACCCCTTCCCTTCCCATAAGGGCAAAACAAGGCTCAGAGGGGGACAGAATCTATTCTAGCTCATTCCCATGGTTCTCAGCAGAGATAGTCTAAGAGCAAGGTCCAGAATTTATATCTTCTCCAGAATTACCTTCTTTGACAGATGGTTCTTCAAACAGGAGAAGCAACCAGCTGAGATGCCTCTTGAAAATCTTCCTGTTTATTTTAAGTCACTTTGTGCTAAAAATGTGACAGAAGAGGAAGAATTAATTCTTTGCCATAGAAAGGACCAAATGTTCATTGAAGCCTGAGTGGAGTCAGGGGGAGCGGAGATATAAGACCACACTGAGGGGTCTGTTCAGCTGCCAACTGACCCCAAAATAATAGTAATGGCAACTAAAATGTATTGACTGTTTATTATGTGCTAAGGACCATGTGCTAAGCATTTTACATAATTTTTATTTCATTACCTTTTGAGAAGCATTATCTCATTTATTCTTCCCAATAACCTTATAAAATAATGGTAATGATGATTATTGCATATGTTATTATATGTTGAGGAAATGGGTTCAGACAGGGTAAGTATAACTTGCCTGTAGTTCCATAGCTGGTAATCCAGTGATTAAAAAGAGGCAGTCTGACTCTAGATCTTTAAGGCATTTAAGCTTTGTTCTATGTCCCACAAAAGAGGTAAATTTGCTATTTTACATCAAGGGAAGTCCAAGGTGGAAGAATTGATGAGGACAGCTCATACAGACATCTCTAGGGTTCAGTAAAAATCTTCATTGAAACTATTTCTGGGAACCAGTCCACCATTTTTCTTTAACCTTGAAATGAGGAAGTCCTACCCCGTAAAACACAGCAACCTCCTATCTCCCTCTCTCTCTCTCTCTCTCTCTCTCTCTCTCTGTTTGGTGATACTTTATTGACAAGATTTCATTTGTTTGATCATTGATTTTTACCGGGCTACTTGAAATCTGAAGTGGGAGTACCTTAGATCCACAGAAAATGGGACAATGTAATGCTGTGATTCTCAAACTCTGTCTCAGAGCTGCTTTGCGCACTCTTAAAAATTATTGAGGACTCCAAAGAGCTTTTTGTTTATGTGGGTTATTTCTGCGAATATTTACCATGTTGGAAATTAAAACCGATAAAGCTTTAAAGTGCAAGAACATGCTAGTGCACATTCTATTAGCCGTCAATGCGTTGCCATCAACACGCATCATGCAGCTTCTGGAAAACTGAACTGTCTACTCATGATAGGATGAAAATAAGAAAAGTAAAGTCTTAATATTATGGAAACAGTTTTGGCCTCAGAGATGCGCACTGCCCTAATGAGAATGCTATGATAATTTCAGTTGTGGTCTGTCACTTACTAACTGACCAAGGTGCTTAGTCTCACTAGGATTCAGTTTCATTTTAATACGTGTAATAGTGCCTATCTTGTAGGTTTGGTGTTAGTATTCAATGAAATAATGCCTATAGATACCATCCATATTTCCCAGTAAGCACTCAGTAACTGGTGGCCATTATTAATATGGGTTGTGTATCTAACTAAGAAGTCTCAGCCCACCAGGAAGCAGGAATTATCTGTACCCAGAGGGTGTTAAATGTTCAATCCGATGGGGGTCCTCCCCATCCTGTTCTTCTATTCCCCTTTTTCCCCCCATTTCTGAGTAAAGAAATAACATTTTAATTAAAATACCAGTTTTTGAAAATGAACGTGACTGGCAGAGAAAGAATAGTTTGTGAAAACTTGTCTAATATCTGAGCATTTTGATTAAAGAGAGAGATTGACATATTTTATTCACATCACAAAATTTTCACTGAAAAGCATACAATCTATTTTTACAGAACACTGTACTCTAGAAAGATGGTACTCGTCCAAAGGAAAAATTCAGCTCACAAACTACTACAACAAGTATGACTTTAGTTAGTACCTCTGATATCAAAGCAGATTTTCAAGTGTAAGCTAATGGCCTGCTTACGAAAGGACCTCTTTTATACACTAACATTCCAATGAAATAGTTGGGAATCCGTGGAGACCTGATTGTATTTGATAGTTTATGAATAGCAATTGTTTTTGATGTAGACTATATCTTGTACGAACATGCCTTGAAAATATAATGGGAAACGTTGTATCGGTATACATTTCATCTTAGGTCTATGCGTAGTTAGGTGTAACGCCACCTTGTCTGAAATCAAAATCTCCAAGAGCTCCTTTTTCTCACTCTTGACTTAACAAGGCGTCCACTTCATTAATTTCGTCACCAACGAACCACATCTGAGACATGTTAGGATTGAAGTGTCCACAGGAATTGGAGGGAAGAGGGAAGAGTCACAAAAGCATAGATGTTTTTTATTTTTGAGAACGACAAAAAGCGGCCAGTCAAAAGGCACCTGAAACGCGTTCACCAAAGCCATGTCCGTGGGGTGTCAATGACACTTCCCACTTCTATGGAGTTGTGCCACTGTAACTAAGGGTTAATTAGCACCTGTGAGACTCTACCACATGAACATGGACTACCCTGGATACGAGGCTTCAGTATCGAATGTTACTTGATCCCACTGATCTAGACATTCATATTCCAACTCGTGTGGACAAACCTTGAGGCCATTATGATAAGTGAAATAAGCCAGTCACGCAGAGATAAATACTACATGCTTCCACTTGTACGAGGTATTTACAATAGTCAAATTCAGGGGCTCCCGGGCGGCTCTGTGGGTTGGGCGTCGGAAGTCGGCCCAGGTCATAATCTCAAGGTTCGTGGGTTCTATCCCTGCATCAGGCTGTGTGCTGACAGCTCAGAGCCTGAAGCCTGCTTCGGATTCTATGTCTTTCTCTCTCTCTCTCTCTGCCCCTCCCCTGCTCGTGCTCTATCTCTGTCTCTGTCTCTCTCTCAAAAATAAATAAGCATTAAGCAAATTTTTAAATAGCCAAATTCATAGACTCAAAGAGAAGAATGATGGTTGGCAAGGGCTGGAGAGGAGCTGAAGGTTGGTAATCGATGGGCACAAAATTTCAGTTAAGCAACATGAGTAAGTTCTACAGATCTTCTCTAGAACATTGTACCTATGGTTGATAATACTGTATGGCGTTTGTTAAGGGGGGCGGGGCGCGGCTCCTGGCTGGCTCAGTCAGTAGAGTGTGGGACTCTTGATCTCGAGGCTGTGAGTTGGAGCCCTACGTTGGGTGTAGACAGTACTTAAAATAAATCTTAAAAAGAATTTTGTTAAGAGGGTAAACAACATTTAACACAATAAAATAAAATGTAAACATTTTTTAAAATTACTTATTTCTCTGACCATTCCGGGTAAATATACTGCCACTCAGCCCAGTCAGACCCGAGAAACATGGTTGCAGGGCTTTCTCTTAGATTTGTCAGTTTCGAGTAGCCCAGACTAGTTTCTGACTATGTGTCCCTGCTATGTGTTCTCCAAGTTAATACGTGGTGTTTTGAGGAGCAGTTTAAGTAAAAACTCCAGCTGGTTGTGAATTATTGAAGTAGGATCTGCATGTGAGATTTTAGAGGACATCTCACGAATCTTAAAACCAAAGGGCGTTTGCTCTTATCCTACTTGTTTTTAAAGAAATCTGCAATAGCAGGAAAGACCAGATTATAGGTCAACAATGAAGAAGAGTCAATAATGAGCTACTTCAGGCGCAGAGCCTAAAGCACCTCCTGCCAGGTGCTCCAGATGTTTCCTCTCGCCTTGTCTCATCTCTTCGATTTTATCTGTGTTGCACTCTTGCCAATTTCTTCTACCTAACTGCACACTTCTCCCACCCCCAACCAATACCCTCTGTAATGTCTTTAAATAAGTCAGAGGCTAAGAATTGAGAAAGGACGTGTTGACAGAAGCATTCACTATATTCCAAGCAGGGTCTACTAATCCACAAGTGTAAAAACACATCCTTATCTGTTCTCAACTCACTGAATGATATTTCCCCACCATCTCCAGAAGGCGTTTGTGTGCCCATGCCAATGGTCTTTCCAAAGCCACGGACTGAAAAAAGAACGTTTCCCAAAGGACAGAAGATTATTTGTGTTGGAGCTAACCAAATATTTTGCAGGCCCCGGTATTGTTGCTTTAGCCAGTGATGAGCGGATGTTAGCTTCTTCTGATACACAAGAAGAGTACAATGTTCTCACCTTCCTGATGTCATCTCCGATTGTTATTTTTGTTGTACTTCTAAATAATAGGATTTCTGGCATAAAGATTTATCTCAGGATTCAGCACAGTAGCGTTCAGCGAGCAGGGGCCCCCATGACGATGGATTTATACAGGTTGCGATTCTCTGACTAATTTGCTTTGAATGAGACGAACACTTGGGAAAACCGAAATGTCTTTCCCAAGATTTTACAGCCTAACTGGAAATACAAAAATATATTGCAAAATAATTACAATAAGTGTAGACGACATCCATCACCTCACACATATTTTTTTTTCTTGTGATGATAATTTTTGTAATGTTTCTTTATTTTTGAGAGAGAGAGAGAGAGAGAGAGAGAGAGAGAGACTAGTGGGGGAAGGGCAGAGAGAGGGAGACACAGCATCCAAAGCAGGCTCCAGGCTCCAAGCTGTCAGCACAGAGCCCGGCACGGGACTCAAACCTATGAACTGCGAGATCATGACCTGAGCTGAAATCAAGAGTTGGACGCTTAACCGACTGAGCCACCCGGGCGCCCTGTTCCTGGTGCCCTTGTCACTTAGGAAGCCACAAGGGTTTTAGGAGCTCTATGTCAGGCCCTGGGTGGGTAGAGACCAATATATATATTTTCTATGATCTCACAGTTTGTTATTGGAAAAATGTGATATAGGATAATTCTTTAAAGCTTGCTTAAAATAAAAGGAGTGCAGCGTGAACACTGGAATCTTCTCTCAGCCAGTCATTTGCTGAGTCACCGAATGACTTTGCTTAACCACTCTGCCGGAAAATTTATGACAGTTTCTCCCTCTGCAGCAGTTGTAACTAAATGAAAAACAAGTCTAACCCTCAAAAAACACTAAATGCATGTATCTAACATGCGCTAGGCACTACTAAAAACAACTTTTGTTGGTCATTTTTACAATTACATAAAGACAACACGTCTTGATAAGGCACTTAAAACATTTCAGCTTACTTTCAAATTCACACTCAGTCTCATTTTATCGATAACCAAGGTGGGGAAAACTAGGCTCATTTTTCACATGTGAGAACCTGTAGCCTGTCATCCAATGTTAGCCCTACCAGGATTTTGAGGAATGCTGTCATCTGACTGCTCTTGTTTTAAGTAAGGAAGCCTGGAAAGGTCAGCAGAGTTGCTCAAGGTCACACAACAAATTGTGGATGTGGACTTCGGTTTATCTGTTAAATGGTTTTAGAGCTTTTACTCTAGGCTGGCCTTCTGCTGGGTATTGAGCTTACTCTTGGTGTGGAAGATGAGACGGTCGGGAACAGACTTTGACGGTGTGTGACTGTAAATGCTGAGATGAAGATGGGCTCAGGGCGCAGTGAGAGCACATAGGAGGCTGGATGGGGATGACTGACAGGAGCGGTGTGGGAAGGCTTCCTGGAGAAGGCGGTACCCGATCCGAATTTTCAGGCCTGAGTGCGTTAACGAGAAGGAGGGCAAAGGCCGTGTCTGGCACAAGAAATAGCACATGCAAATGTGTGGACGCTTGATCAGGCGGGGTGTGTCTTGGGAACTACGAGCAGTTCGAGATGGTAGGAGCCCGGGGGGGTTGTGGTGAATAGAAAAGGAGACGCTAGACAGGCAGGCTGGGGTCACATCATGGCTTCCTGGACGTTGGGTGCCCGGCTAAAGACTTTGGATTTTAACCAGAAGGCAATGGGGGAGCATAATTTTAAGAAGGAATTATGGAATGTCCCTCAAAGGGAGATAAAACAACTCTCACTGAGCTGTGCAGAAAAGGAGTAAAACTTAGAAATTGATGTCAAACTAAAAATCCCCAAAGGACAACCCAGGTTTAGTCCAGCACTCTTTCTGCCACAGCATACTACTTAAATTCTTGGTAGTAGCTAAATGTTTTAAAGATTATATCCTGGAAAAAAAATTATACATATATACATATCTATATGTATCTATATGTATCTATATCTATATGTAGATATATATCTATATCTATATCTATATCTATATCTATATCTATATCTAGATATAGATATAGATATAGATATAGATATAGATATAGATATAATTGGGTTAAATCCTAGTTCAGATTGATCTAGGCTAACATTTCTCCATAGATTTGTGGACAAAGGGGAAGTTGTACCTGGAGTCTTACTCTGCTACGTGAAATAGTAAATAAGGATTGAATTCTTCTTCAAGTTAGGAGAGAGAGCCGGGAATATGCAGTCCAGGAAAGTCAAGTCCCAGGGTCAGGGAAAGAGCCCTGGACAAAGAATCAGGAGAGGGCTCTGTAGCTCTGCCTCTGTCACCAGTTCTCTTGGTGAGCCTGAGACATGACACCAAGAGCCAGCCTTTGCCTAGTAGACACCCTGCTCCAGGTACTATTCTGAACACTGTACTGTGTCCACTGTTGTGGTGGGGCACCTGGGTGGCTCAGTCGGTGGAGTGTCTGACTTTGGCTCAGGTCATGATTTCAAGGCTCGTGAGTTTGAGCCCCATGTCGGACTCTGTACTGACAGCTCAGAGCCTGGAGCCTGCTTCGGACTCTGTGTCTTCCTCTCTCTCTGCCCCTCCCCTGCTCATACTCTCTCTCTCTCTCTCAAGAGTAAATAAACATTAAAAATTATTAAACTGTGTGATAACCTCCTAACATAAAGTCACAGGTATAATCCCCCTTTGAAAAATAATTAGTCTGTTTGGGCTACCATAACAAAAAGATCTTAGACTGACGTGCTTCAACAAACATTTCTCACACTTCTGGAGGCTAGAAGTACAAGATCAAAATACCAGCAGATAAGAGGTCATGAGAGCCTTCTTCTTGGCTCCTAGCTGGCCATCGTTTCACAAGTTCTCCCAGCAGGGGGCTGTCTGGAATCTCTTTTATAAGGCTCTAATCCCATCATGTGGGCTCCACCCTCATGACCTAAGCACCTCCCAAAGGCCCCACCTACTAATACCATCATTTTGAGGGTTAGTTTTCAACGTATGAATTTGCGGGAGGTGGGGGGGACATGAACATTCAGCCTGTAGCACCTGCCCAAGTTTGTGTGTTTGGAAAAGTCCAGGTGTTGGATGAGTGCCGTCCAGGGCTGTGATTCTGCGTGGAAGGTTGAACTCAAGTGGTTTCTGCAGCCCTTGTCTCCAAGGGCTTCTTGGAGCTTCTTTGCATGCATTAAGGAGCCCAGAACTGAACCTGCCTCTCTCAAAAGTGGTCACAACAGGGAAGATCATGTGGGAGAACTGGTCCCAGATGTGAACAGACAGGAAGGACTGCCTTTCCCTGGCTGTTGCCTCTTGCCGGGCCCCTGACTTCACCTGGCAATGTCCCCACGGGGGAAATCGTGATTCCAACTTGGAGTGATTCAGTAATGTGTCTAAATGTACAGAACAAGTTAGGGTGGAAACAGACATAGGAGCCCACGTTCGCCTGACTACAGGGATCATTCATTGCTTCGCATATTTAATTATAGTCCAAGGGAGAGGCGGTGTGGAGACTCCTAAGCATGGGGAGTTAATGTGGGTTTATTTAATGTGGATTAAATAAAATAAGACCATTCGGAGGCTTTTGATGAGTTTCTGAAAGAAAATTGTTGTCGTTTGGGGTGCCTGGGTGGCTCAGTAGGTTGAGCGTCCAACTCTTGGTTTCAGCTCAGGTCATGATCTCCAGGTTCATGGGTTCGAGCCCCGCATCTGGCTCTGTGCTGATGACATGGACCCTGCTTATGATTCTCTCTCTCCCTCCCATTCTCTCTCTCTCTCTCTCAAAAAAAGAAATTAAATAAATAAACTAAAAATAATCGTTGTTATCTTTTTCTAACTCCTGAGTCAGAAGAATCCCTAAGATGGACCCCAGTTCAGGGAGCTTGCTTTCTACCTGCTCTTTCAGAGACAGTCCTTCAAGGATCTAAGATGAGGCTCCTTCGTGAGAGGGGAAGGACGGGGCTGCCAGGCTGCTGCCGGCCTCAGTGGCCCGGACAGAGCCCCCACCACTCTCCCCTTTGTCCTCTTCCCTTGGAGCCTTCCCTGTTTTCATTAAAGCCAGATTTCTTCTGTATCTGCGTGTTGGTGCAAAGGGAGAAAAAGATGTGATAAAAACTGGGTCACACACCCCATTCAGCATGCCTGAATCACTCAAAGGAAGAAAATACGTTTTTCAAGAACTCCATTAGATCTGTACTCGGAAGCCACCATTTAGTTGTTCTATTCCCTTAAATAATATAATTCTCCCATGAACAAGTCACCCAAACTCTGAAGTCCTCACAGTCACCTAACCTATGAAATAAAGAGGGTTGAATAACATAAAATCTGAGGTTGTTTTTTTTTTTTTAAATAAGGCTCTGCAAAATCCAAATTGTGTGAATAAATATATAGATAAAATAAAAATATATATATATTTAGGGCACGAATGTAGAAGCATCTTGATCTTGAAGACCATAAGCTCTTCAAGGGCAGGGACCACCTCTTTAATTTCTTTTGATTCCCCCTAATGCCTTGTGCTTAGCACTGAGCAGGTGTTCAGTAAGCCTTTCTGGCTGTCAAGCCAAGCGCTAAGATGCAGAAACTTTATTTATCTGCATGAATCTGTGTTGGGGGCCAGCCAAAATAGGCCAGTGGATTAAAGATTCTATAATTAGACATACAGTGTTGTACGAGGCACTCTGTGTCCCTGCTTGTCAATGTGTCCCCACGATGACGTAGTGACGGTTGCCAGCTCCCTAGGGGCTGTGTTCAGCTGATGGGAATGTTAATTTCACTTGATTTTTATTCTTGATGGAGGAAAAAGAAGGGCTGTCATTTCAGAACTCAAGGAAGGGATTTCCCCCTCCCCCCCTAAAACTAATGGGCTAGGGGGGGGGGGTTGTAAATTATAACACTGAGAAACAGTCTGTTTGTAAAGTTAAACAAATGTAGAGAGAATAGCCTGAGAAAGGAAATACATATACAGTTTAACACCATTTATAGAGAACTTGTTACATCAGGAGTTTCACTTTATCCTCACAAAATCCTCATGGCCATGCTAGTATATCATTTGCCCACTTGACAGATGAGAAAATAGATTCAGAGAGAGAGAAGAGTTTGCTCAAGTTCACATATAAGAGGTAACTGGTGAGTGGGGTCATCTCTCCAATCCCCACAATGCTGTGTTTAAGCATGTCCTCCCCCTCCCCTTCTTACCTTCCCCCTCCCCTTCCCTGTTGTACAGGGAGGGAGGGAGCAGGCATTGGGGTGATTTTGCGGTTGCCCTTGTTCTGCCTTCTCCCCGTCTCCAGTTTGCGCTGAACAGATCAATCAGTGGTTCTCTGAAAAACATGTTATGATTGTTCTCTTTGTAGGTATTTCTCTGTAGGATTCTAGGAACGTATTTCATAATTTTTTCAAGTGCTCTCCCCTTCCATCCTATGATTTTAGTCAAAGAAAGAGAAAAAGCTAGGATTGGGAATCACAGCAATCACAAAAACACATCAATCGAGAATTACCGTTTTACTTGATCCTTATAACAAACCCTGAGAGGCAAGTGGGGCAGTATGGCTAATCCCCAATTCACACACGGGGCAGGGGGACCCCACGTTTTAAAGGACATGCTCAAGATCACTCCGATGGTAAAGAAAACATTGTATTTGAATCCACAGCATGGACTCTAAGTTTGGGATTCTTGAAAATACAGTGGGATGTGATTTCGATACTCAGTTCCCAGAGCTTTTTGGGGGTTTAGGGACGATGGCGACCTGACTTCATCCCACTTCCTCACGAGTCTCACCTCTTAGCCTAGCTGTCCTTCCTGACCCAAGCAGATGGGGGCTGGCAGGTGGCTCAGAGCAATTAGGGACGTAGGCTCCATGGGAATTCCGACAGCTGGGAGAGGTCCCAAAGAGCAGACAAGGAAAAATAACACATACAAGGCACGCCTCAGCCAAATAGGTGAAGGTCAAACAGAACAATGCGAATAAAGTAGAACAGCCTGGGAGATACTTTCTGACTTTAAGAAAATGAGACCCCTTAAAAGAAATTCAAGGATAGTTCCAAAAAGACTTTCCAACTAAAAACTGTGATTTGTGAGCTAAAATGCTCAGTGGACAATTTGATAGGCTTTGTTGAGATTCACATGAACAATTTGGGAGACCAAGCGGAAGAAAAAAATCCTAAGGCAAAAAATAAAAGGTGACCAAGCAAAACAAAGAAATAAAAACACAAAGGTAAGGAAATGGTAAGGGAAAAGAAGAGATTTGAGAGAACAGGTCTTGGATGGTTAACATGTGATTAAGAGGAGTTTAAGAAGGAGAAAATAGAAGAGGTGGAGAAGAATCAATAATGAAATAAAGACTAGGAGACAATTCTGCTGAGTTGAGGCTCTTAGGGAAATCAGGTGATAAGCAGCAACTCTAGCCCATGGGATTCAGTAATAACTGAGAGGTTATTAATTTGACATGTTTCTTTGTATTTGACATGATGTGTATGTATGTGTATAAGCTTATAGTCTAAAGTATGAAGAGACATATGGGATATATATATATGTATATATATATATATATATATATATATATATATATAATTTGTATTACTATTTGTATTACTATATAAACAAATATATGTATTTGTTGGTTCATCCTCCCTTCCCTGTCCTGTGTTTGTCTCTTCCTACCTTAAAGGGTTAAGTTTGAAGGCACGATCTGAATGTTTGTCTCTGAACCTAGAGGGTGTTTAAGATCAGTGACCAATTCACTTTTCATTTTTTCGTTTCTTTTCCACTTTCTCTTTGTGCTCTGGCCAGAACTCTAGACCCTTAATAAGTATTTATTGAATATTGGCTGCTTAGGGAGGGAAAGAAACCCTGAGAAATGATTTTGGCAAGGTAGGGGTAGGAGGGGACGGGGTAGTGGCTAAAGTTCTTCTTGAAATCACCATTGCCTCCAGGCAAAGCTGTCAAGAGGCAGAGGTTCCCCATCCACCCACCCATCCACCATCCCTCCCTCAGGGCTTTAACCCTGCCCGTTCCACTCGCTCTGGGCTGTCAACTGAATCCCCCAATCCAAATGGATACCAATCAGTGCTTTCCCATGTAAACCTTTGCAAAGCTCATTCTTTTGGTTCAAATCTAAGGATTAAAAACAAAATACCCTAAAGAACAACTTCTAAAGAGGTAAAGTTTCAGGTATTATCAGGCCACGAAAAAAAAAAAAAGTATTGGGGGTCACGAAAGCCTTATTCTGAGCTCCTCGAAAGGCAGGGATCCCCCCCCCCCCCCCGGAACGAACATTAAGCAAGAAACACTAGCAGGTTTGAATCCCAGACTCAGCCAATGCGACAGACAGGGGCGGAGCCTACAGTCAGTTTCCAGCGCGCAGTGCCCAGATGGCTAATCAGTTACATTTTGGGACAATTTCCTTTCCTACGCCCTCCCTCTGAATTACCCGGCTCTAGAGTGGTAAGCCGTGTGTAAGATGTTCAGGCTTCTTTTAAAATTGATCCAAAAAAGGGCTGACAGGTGAGCGCACAGCGTGGACAGAGGAATACTCAACTGGGAGAAACTGAGCAGAAGGAAAAGTAAGCGAACTGCCGAGAGGGTTTCCCATTAGTATCGGTTTAGGCATCAAAGGGAAACCTGAAAACACAACGAAAGCAGCAGTAAACACCTTGGTTGTAGGAACCGAGGATAATAAGGCAGAATTAAAGAGCCGCAAAAACACACAGCGCGCGCCCCACCCTCCAGAGCCAGGCCTCAGTGGTGCTATCCTGGAGGGTGGGGAGGATGGTTTGCTGGAGAAGAGGAACAGGTGCTGGGCCCTGTGGGCCAGCCTTGTAACTGAGAGAACAGCAGACCTGGATTTGTCTCCAGATTTCCCATGAACTCCCCATTAACATGGGAAACAGCAGGGTTGTGGGCCTGCAGAATTGGGCCACACCGCCTGCTAAGACCAGACCACTGTCCCTTTCTCCTTTCTCTTGCCTCCCAGATGATTTAGAGTGTTTGGTGCATGTTTGTGGAATGCCTGTTTGTCCGAAGTTGGGTCCACATTTAGTTGAGCCTTGACTGATGACAATTGCTCTGCTCCCTTAATCAGAGTCCGAAGCTGGGAAGTGATGGCCTTTCTTTGATTGAACTTCTCTGAATTCTTTTTCCAACCACGTCTCGACCTTTGGACTTCTGTGTCTGTCTTTTTGTGGTGCGGTTTTAACAAGAATGGTTTAGCCATTCTCAATATCTGATCACCCTGGCTATCTGACTAGATTCCTCATTCCCCACCATCCCATCCCCTGGAGATCTTGTTAAATGCAGATTCGGAGGCAGTAGGCTTGGGGTAGGGTTCTAGGTTCTGCGTTTCCAACGGGATTCCAGGCGATGTTAGTGCTGCTCTGAGACCATGGTTCTGGGTTCCCCTTGAATCAGCAGGAGAGGTCTAAAAACATATTAATGCCCGGGTCCCACCCCCAAAGGTTCTGTTTTAACTGGCCTAGGGATGATCTGGGCATGGAGAATTGTAAAAGCTCTCCCGGTGATTTCCATGTGCCAGCTAGGGTTGAGAATGGCCAATTCAGAAGATGGGGTGGTGGCGTGGAAGTGGATGGTCTTGTAGCCAATACACTCTGGGTTTGAATCCGGTTCTGCCATTGAGCAGCCAGGTAACCTTGGGTGTGCTTCAGACTTCCTGAGCCTCAGTTTTCTCATTCATTAGAATAAGGGATAATAAAGGCTTCTTCTTAGGATTGTGAGGCTTAGTTAAATTACATTCAGTACCTAAAGCAGTGCTAGATGTGTACGATATGAATATTTGTTTCCTTCCCTCGTGTTACTGTCTAGCTCAGAAGCGGCAAGATCTGGATTACACCTCATGGTTTGTGGTCCACGTGTGGTTAACAAATGCGTTTTGATTGGCTTAAATATATATATATTTTATATATTTATATATTTTGTATATTTATATATATTTATATATATTTAATTATATTATATATATTATTTTTATATATTATATTTATATTTTATATTATATGTATTATATCTAATTAATTATTTATATTTATATTTATATCTATATATAATTTATATATTTTACATATTTATATATTATATATATATATTTAATGTTAAGGTATCATTTACATATCTGCAGAGTTACATAAAAATCTAGATTTTGGCTTCTTTGGAAGAGAATCAAAATCTGGTTAGAATGGGTACCGTTCAACCTCCTTTCCCAGGTAGAGGGAGCACAGCCTTACCGCTTGATGCACACCCTGCCCCGGTTTCCAGCACATTCCCAATGAGTCTATGGCCCCTCCATAACTTTTTAGCTGGCTCTATTTGCATTACCTCCCTGTGGCTCATAAACATTTGAATTTTCCACTCCTTGCCTAAAAACTTAGGTTCCAATTCCTTACCTTCCAGGATTTGGTTACATCTCACCCCTTTCTTGTACGACTTCCTCCTTTTCAGGCAGCTGGGGCTCGGGGCATGCCACTTCTTAACATTCGTCACACAGACTTCAAGATTTCACAGTCTAACGCTCGAAGTTTTCTTCCTGCTTCCTGTGAGGAGAACAATCTTCATTCTTCATATGCTGGTGTATCCCAGTTATTTGTTTCATGGGGAAAAGTGGGTGTCATGGACCGAATTGCGTCCTCTCCCAAATTCGTATGTTGAGGTCCTAACCCCCAAGTATCCTAGTACCTCAGAACATGACTCTTTTCAGAGATAGAGCCTTTAAAGAGGAAATTAGGTTAAATATAAGGCTGTTAGGATGGGCTCTAATCCTTTGTGATTGGAGTCCTTATATGAAGAGGAAATTTTGGGACACTTGGGTGGCTCAGTCGGTTGAGCATCTGGCTCCTGATTTCAGCTCAAGTCATGATCTCCCGCATTGGACTCCGTGCTGAGCTTGGAGGCTGCTTGGGATTCTCTCCCTCTCTGTCCCCCCTCCCCCGCTGCTCATGCTCTCTCTCAAAATAAGTAAATAAACATTTTTTTTTTTAAAGAAGAGGAAATTTTGACACACAAAGGTAACACCAGAGATGTGAGGGTAATGAGGAAATACCATGTGAGGACACAGAAAGCAGGTATCTCTTGGCAAGCCGAGGAGAGAAGCCCCAGAAGTAACAACCTAGCCAATATCCTGATCTTGGACTCACAGCCTTCAGAACTCTGAGAAAATAGACTTCTGTTGTTTAAGCTGTCCAGTCTGTGGTACTTTGTTATGGCAGCCCTAGCAAACAAATGCGGTGGGGAAGAAAATGTTTTTTCTTTAAATAGAATCAATTCTTCAAAAGGGGTATCTAGTTAATGATATAGAAGAATCCGGCAGCTTTTCATGGCTTCTATCTTTTAGTTTGTTGTGGAAAAGCTTTATCAAAAGAGATTTTCCTACCTAGAATGGTGTCCTACTTTTCACTTTCCCATGGGGATACTATCTGTTTGATAGTCTTATCAGGTTCTTTGTTTCTTCCATCATGAATATTTTGAAAAATGCTGGAGGCCTGGGTTGGTAGGTAGCTGAGATGGCTCACGACTTTGAATCTTAGTATTCTCACTGCGTGAGAAAGGGAAATCCTTGAAACCTTCCTTGACAACTAGCTTATTTTAAAATAAATTCTAAAAAGGGAGACCTTTTTCATTAGAGAAATAAACTAGTAAAAGAACCAAGGAATTAGATCATTTAGTTCTACTGTGGGTAAAAATCACCCGGATTACTGTATTCCGTCATAAACTTCCAAAGAACATTTTCTAACATCTGTTGGGATAGGCATCAACACCGGGCTCGATGGCACCAGTCAGATGTCTGCTTCACCTGGGATTGTCCATCTTCCCAATAAATTGGCCCCCGTCACAACTGGCCTTGATAGTCAGAGGTGCCATATCAAAACAAGACCCCCTAGATGCGGAGATGAGTTCGCTTTTGGGGGGCCAGGGAAAGAAAACTGAACAGCTAGAGAAGCAATGTTGGAGGAAGTCCTAATAGTAGACCCTAAGAAGTGCCAGCAGGAGAGAAATGTAGTCCAGGCAGCCATGTACCTGGCTAAAACTAGGAATTCAAATATTAAGAAATGAATGATGCATTGTTTATTGGCAATTAACAAGCTCTGCTCTTGGTACTAAGCCCATGACTTTAGGGTTCATTGCATTTCCTCTCCCTGGGGTTGAATTGATTCTAGAATATCCAGGGAGGGTTGGGGCTAAGAGGTGTACATCTATGTATTCATCCATTCATTTATTGGTTCTGTAAATTTTCATTGAGCCACTCCTCTGTGCCAGGCAAGGTACTAGGTGCTGAACTATGAAGGGTGGTAGGCTTCAGAGACCCAGACAGACAAATCCATAGCTAGGACTTCGTCTATTTCCATTATACAGATCTCCTCTACTTATTTACCTACTACCCTATCAGTGATAATAATTATATCTACCATTGAGTGCTTTTTATGGGCTTCTCATATAGTATTATTTTATCTTTACAATACTAGCCGAGATAGGCATTATTATTGCTATTATCCTCATTTTACAGATGAGGAAATTGTGGCTAAGATAATGTTAGCTTTCTTAAGGTCACAATCAATAGCTGGCAACTCCAGGATTTGAGTCCAGGTATGTCTGACTCAAAGCTCATGCTTTAATTGCTACTTGATATGGTCTTTCTAAAACTATAGATGTTGTTCTAGGCCAAAAAGATGGAGATTTCTCTTTAAGATAATGTATCTTTACATTAAAACATTTTTAAATCAAAGATATGCGTGCACATAGTTTAAAAGTCAAATGGTTCTTCAAAGCTTATCACAAAAACCACCAATGCCTTGTCCACTCTTATCTCTATCATTCCCTGGAAACAAAACTTCCAACTTGTCTGCACTTCTATTTCTCATTTTTATCTATTTCTTAATTTTTCAGTTCTAGGTAATATCTGATGAACTCTCACTATGGAAAACTGTCCACTTCCACATATACATATTATTTCCTGCCCACCCACCTGCATCCTCCTAGTATAGTTAAATTATACTTTCTGTTAGATCCATATCCAGTATTTACATTATTTTAACTATATGAATGCTATTTACATGTGAGCTATATAGTCCATCATGATTATATTTCTTATGCAACTTTTTGTTTTCCTGGAGTTGATAATTACTTCATGTTTTCATTTGCTTAGTTGTCTATGTAATCATCACTAATTTATCCTCCAGTCCCTCTCCCAATTATCTTCAAACACAAGGAATTCTGTCCATTTCTTCTAGGAGACAGCTCTCTGAGGGCTTTCTGACCTACTGCCTTCTGGGCTGGGGCAGAGCTATCATCTGGAATTATTTTGCCAATATCTTGGGGATTCCTTTTGTGTCTCTCTTGAGTTAGATTCCCCCTCTTCATCCATTGCCTTCCTTTTCATTGATTTAGAAACTTCCTGAGAAAGGGTGCATGGAAGGGACATTTTGAGACCTTAAAGATTTAAACATGTCATGTCTGTTTGACAGTTTGCCTGGGTAGAGAATTCTGGTTGGAAATATTTTTTCCCTCCGAATGATGAAGGATTACACCACTGTCCTACAGTGATAAATTGATTCTTGATCTTTTTAAATAAGAACTTAATCTGTTTTTCTCCATCTCTAGAAGCTTTTAGGATCTTCCCTTTGTCCCCAGTATTCTGAAATTTTATTAGGATGTGCTTTGTGTTAGTTTATTTTCTTCCATTGTCCTATGTAGCCTTTGGGCTCTCCATCTGGAAAACTCATGTCCTTCAATTGTGGAAAATTCTCTAAATTGTTTCTATAATGATTTACTCTGGGAGAGAATACTTCTCAGAACAGTGGGCTGGACCTTCTTGGTTCCTATAGAGCAAAAAAAAAAAAAAAATGTTTTTGGTTTAAATTCATTATTACATTGCCAGCACTTCAGCAACAGCATTGGGCATTTGCTAAAATGGTACTCAGCAACTGTTAGTAAATTGAACACAATTGACAGAAGTTTCTTGCAAAGTTTAAGTCTTAAGATTTAAGTCTATGATCATACTTCTCACATTTCTCAGCAAAGGCACAAGATGATCAGAATATTGAGTGACTGTCTCTGCTGGTGACCTTTTATTCTTTCGAAAGGTCGAGTCAAGCCAGATTTCAGAATGACTACCTGTTAATATGAGCTGCTTCTAAGCTTCCCATAGTTTTCCCTTGAAGTATTCAGGGGAAATTTTCTATCTCTTCCCACAACTATTCTGGATTTTCCATGATGGAGCTGGGGGAGACGGGTGGTCAAAGAAGGAGATAGGACACAAATTCACCAGTTTCCTGTTGAGTTGATGGAAGCTTTTCCTGCCTGACCTGCCCTTAGAAAGAACTGCCTGCTAAGGCATATATTGATGGCTAGGGGAGACTGGAGCTGAGGGTAGGACCAGAAAAGATGTACAACCCTATCAGGGAAATTCAAAAGAATGAGGGTTAAGTACAGGAATCGCTGATTTTAAATGGAAATCCTTTGGGATGCGTTTGAGGAGTAGTTTGTCTTTTAACTCAAGATTTAGGTTTGAAACATTTGTGGTTTATAGAGAAGAGGAATATTCAAATATCTTGTTTAAAAAATGAACAGAAATATCATTGTCACTCCCCAAACTCTGCACTTAATTTTAGAATTAGTAATAAGTAAGACATCTGGATGGAGCTGAACAGAAGTGTTTCTGAAGAATTTTGGGAGCTGGGCATACTTCCCTACAAATGAACAGCAGGTTTGGTTTTGAAAATGTTCTTTAATATCTAAAGAGACAGCCAAGGCCTTGTTTCCCATTCTCCTCTCCCTGGGTTGCCTTCACCAACCATAACTTTTTAAAAATAATAGATTTTATTTCCTTAGAGCAGTTTCAGGTTCACAGAAAAATTGAACGGAAGTTACAGAGTTCCCACATACGAGCTCATCACCACCACCCCTCCCCCCCCCAGCCTCTCCCATTATCAACATCCCTCACCAGAGTGGCTCATTTGTGACAACTGATGAATCTACACCGACACATCTTGATTCCCCAAAGCTCAAAGTTTATGTTAGGATTCATTCTTGGTCTTGAACATTCAATGGGTTTGGACAAATGTATAATGGCATGTATTCATCCTTATAGTAAGACAGAGAATAGTTGCACTGCCCTAAGAATTTTCTGTGTTCCACATATTCATCCCTTCCTTCCCCTATATTTCCTGACAAGCACTGATCCTCTTACTGTCTCTGTAGTTTTGTCTTTTCCAGAACGTCATGTAGTTGGAATCGTACAGCGTGTAGCCTTTTCAAGTTGACTTTTTTCACTTAGTAATATGCATTTAAGATTCCTTAATGTCTTTTCATGGCTTAGTAGCTCCTTTCTTGTTAGCACTGAATAATCTTCCACTGTATGGATGTACCACCCTTTATCTACTCACCCGCTGAAAGACATGTTTGTTGCTTCCGGGTTTGGGCAATTATGAATTAAGCCGCTATAAACACGTGTGGACATAAGTTTTCAACTCCTTGGGTAAATGCCAAGGAATATGACTGCTGCATCATATGGTAAGGGCATGTTTAGTTTTGTAAAAACTGTCAGGCTGACCCCCGAAGTGGCTCCACCCTTTTGCATTTCCGTCCGGAATGGATGAGAGATTCTGTTGCTGCACTTCTTTGCCAGCATTTGATGTTGTCAGTGTTCTGGATTTTGGCCCTTCTAATAAGTATGTAGTGGTATCTCATCCTTGTTTTAATTTATATTTCCCTGGTTGCATATGATGTGAAGTATTTTTTCATGTGTTTGCTTGCCATCTGTATATCTTCTATGGTGGAGGTATGCATCTAATCAGTGTATAACTTAAAAAAAATTTTTTTTAATGTTTTTATTTATTTTTGAAGAAAAGAGAGAGACAGAGCATGAGCGGGGGAGGGACAGAGAGAGTGGGAGACACAGAATCCGAAGCAGGCTCCAGGCTCCGAGCGGTCAGCACAGAGGCCGACGTGGGGCTCGAACTCACGAACTCATGAACTCATGAACTCATGAAACGTGAGATCATGACCTGAGCCGAAGTCAGACGCTTAACCGACTGAGCCACCCAGGCGCCCCTCAGTGTATAACTTTTAATCAACTTGTTAGTTTCCTTCTGGTTGAGTTTTAAGCAACCACAAACTTTTACCCTGTGTCTTTGGGGGCAACTTCTTATACGAAGTAATAAGAAGACTTAGCGTGTTACTGACATTCAGACCCTAAAAAGGAAGGGAAGATTTAAGATAAAACCAATTTTCTCCAAGATCTGGTTTACTTCAGCGCAAAGGTAAAAAGGATACTCCATAAGGAGTGGCAGCGGATGAGATTTGTCTAGTCCTGAGGAGTCATCAAAAATAGGCAGCCCAGAGCCAGCTTTTTCCTGTTTCTTGTTTCCACAGAAGCCATCCCAGAATCATGGGTCCCAGTGGCTTTCTATTTAGTTGTGCTCAGTTCCCTTCCACGAATATTGATAACGTGGTCAGCCTTGCTGTTGCTGTGTCCTCTGTTCAGTGCCTTCCTGGAGCACAAGGTAGCATAGAGCAGAGTTCTAGAATGTTTTCTGTAGTTCCAGGGAGTTATATTGATTTTTTCCCCCAAATCTATTTGTTTTGTTCCCAATATCCGCAGATGTTTTTGAGAGAGTGCACTCTAGGTATAAGACTGGATTGTTCCCCATGAGATGAGTAAAAAAGGTGACTGACAGTGATTCTAAAGAAATTCTTGTGAAATGAATGGATGGAGGGTCAACACAACAAACCCAGGTAGGCAGACAGACGATCACAAATGTGTACAATTTCTGTACAGACTGAGCTCTTTCTGGGAGAGTCCAAGCGCGGCCCTGGGAAGCTCCCCAGAGAGATTATGTTGAAATTGCATCCCAATCTGCCTTCCCCCACTTATGCCTCCTCCCCTCACTGCTGCTTGGGCTGTGTGTCCCTTTCAAGTCGGTCATGTTCCAGAAGGGCTCATGGATCCTTGACTCCTGCATATGAGTCTAACAACATGTGTTTGTATTTTACTTAATAGAGAACTCCTGTCTTAGGGAATGGGTTATTTTGCACCAAAAGTATGGACTTTTCTCCTTAGAGCCCTTGTCATTGCCATTTCTGCTTCATAAACAGCATGATAAAACTTCTGATATTGTGAGGTATGTTATTTCATTTGCATTCGCCTTCTGGAATACTGCTGTTTAGGGACTACTCTCATACTATTGCATTGCTCAAGGAAGCACTTGTGATCTAGTTCAGCTTCCAAACTTAAAGATAGTCATTATGTTTCCATGACTTTGCTTAATCATAGACCAAAAATACAGCTCTGCAGACAAGCATGCTACCTCAATAAGCAAGCTGCCTAGGTCCTCGCTAACCCTGGAAGCCCTGTGGCTGCATAATGTCTAAAGGAAGAATTCTCTTGAGGATAAAGTCTGTCTGACCCTGCTCTGTCCTATACCTGGCCAAGTGCCTTGCACATAGTAGATACTCAATAAACATTTGTTCAATGAAGGACAGCATACAGCAAATCAAATACAATTTAATAACTCTCCCCCTGTCCTTAAAACTATTCCTTCCTCCCTCGGATTCTGACATGGCTGGTATTTAATGTACACTCATTATATACAAGGCTCCGTCTTTCAAATTTGTTAATTCATTCAGTCCTTTAAGCCATCCCGCGAGCTTGCTTATGAATTCAAATCTAACAATTAGAATTTTCTCACCAGACTTGAGTAGAATAGTTTGTCCCCAAGTTTTTGTGTAGTGTCAGATTTCATCTATGAAAACTCAAAGCAAGCTGGGGCAAAAATTCTTTTAGTAGCTTGAATGCAGCCTTCTGGAGGCTCAGTACATTTCCTTTTTGCAGCCTAAAAACAGAGCAGTTCTCTGAGAGTCTGAGAAAAGTCTGGCTCCTCTGGTTTCCATGTACCTATCTTCTTCCAAAGCTAACACACACACACACACACACACAGTATGAAAGTAGTAAAGTGTAGTAAATAAAAGCAAAAGTAGTAGAATATGTTTTGCAAAAGATTCAAATAGTACAGAAGTCTGTTTAAATAAGAAAGGAACGTTCTTAGTATGCCTGGTTCCTTCTGTCTTTCCCAGGCTTTAACTGTGAATTCTGTTTGCCATAGGTAGGTACCCTGGTCATTATCACTTTGGGATGTTTTCCCAGAAATGTTTTGAGCCTTGTTCTAGAAATTATAGTATTCATACTGCTTTGCAACCTTACTTTTTAAAAAAAATTTAACAATGTGTTGAGGTGCCTGGGTGGCTCAGTTAGTTAAGCATCCACTCTTGGTTTTAGTTCAGATCGTGATCTCAGGGTTTGTGGGGTCGAGCCCCACATCTGGTTCTGTGCTGAGCACAGAGCCTGCTTGCGATTCTCTCTCTCTTTCTCTCTCTCTCTCTCTCTCTCTCTCACTGTCCCTCTCCACTGCTCTCTCTCTCAAAAACAAATAAATAACAACAAAAGAAATTTAACAGTATGTTTTGGACATCTTCCATGGTGGTACTACTTTTTTTTTTTTTTTTAATGACTGCAAAGCAGTGACCAGCTATCAGTAACTCGCATTGATTAACTGTGTCTGTGAACCAACTACATGGTATCATTTAAATTTTTTCTCACAAAAACCACAGGAAGAAGGTCTTTTTGTCCATTCTACTTTTTCAATGTGAGGAAATTGAGCGATTTTTAAAAAAAATTATTATAATTCTTTTTTTAACTTTCTTGTTAATGTCTAGAAAGAGTGTGAGTGGGGGAAAGAGACAGAGCCCGCATCGGGCCCCATGCTTAGCACTGAGCCTGATGCGGGCTCAACCAACTGAGCCACTTTGGGGCCCCTATTATCCTTCATTTAACTAGTCCTTATTAAGGCACCCTGAATTGTGTATATGTATATATATTTCTTTTTTTCTATTTATTATTATTTTTTTTAAATATAATTTGCTGTCGAGTTAGCTAACATTCAGTGTATACAACGTGCTCTTGGCTTTGGTAGTAGATTCCCATGATGGATCACTTTATGTATATATATTTCTGCAATGAATATCTATAAGGTAAAGTCCCTGATTCATTTATTCTACACCTTGGTTTGAGAGCTTGCTATGTGCCAGGAAATGTTCTAGGCAGTAAGAATACTTTGCCTTAAAGACAGACATATAGATCCTGTCTCAAAGATATTACGTGCTAGTGGATAAATAATAAACAGGCAAATATATATCATGATGTATATCAGGTAGTGATGTATGCCAAGAATAATAAAGCAGAGTGAGGAAATGGAGATTGATGGGGTTGTTATTTCAGAGAAAGCGGTCAGGGAAGGCTTCTCTAATGAGAGACCTGATCATTGAGCTGAACATCTGTGCTTCCCATGGTACAACAGGAGAGGGAACATTATAGAACAACAAATGCAAAGGCCCTGTCTGAGATGAAAATGACTCTGGCATGTTCAAGGAGGGAAAGGAATATCCCTGGATATTCCTTTAGGGACCCTATTACTTTAGGGAATTGCTTAAAGTGCTAAGTGGTAGGGGGACCCCATTTACTGAGAAGGGGTGGGAGGGCAAGGGGACAGGAGGCGCAAACTTGAGGGGGGGGAGGGAAGAAGAATCCCAGTGTGGACTGACATTTTCTGTGTCTATTACACATCTAGGGGAGGTGTTCAGAAAGGAGCCTGCAGTACAGAGGACTAATCAGTGCTGGACACCCCGTTTGGGCACAATGGACATATAGGACATAAAGATATGGGACTGGGTGAGTGCATCAGAGAGTGAGGAAAGCAGAGAAGAAGGCAATGTCTGGGTGAAGGAAATACAAGCATATTTCTAAATGTTGTCAAATTGCTCTCGAAAAAGTTTTGCAAATTTACACTTATCAATACCCTCAGGAGAGGGCTGGGGTCCCATTCCCAGGGGTGAAAAAGAAGCTATTTAAATGTGCATTTATTTAATTGTACTGAAATTGACCCAATTTCCAATGTTTTATTTGCGCTGGCTCTTTTTTTTTTTTTTAATCTGAGCTGCCTGTTCATGTCCTTTGCCCATCTTTTTGATTTCTACGATTTATGGATATATACATTTTATTGATTTATAAGGATTCTTAGACTGTTTGTTTTTAAGAATGTTTGTCCTTTGTCATATGCTCTGCAGTTTGTTTTTTTTTTTAACTTTCTTTCTTTTTTTTAATGTTTATTTTTGAGAGAGAGAGAGAGAGAGAGAGAGAGAGAGACTGAGTGCGAGCAGGGCAAGGGCAGAGAGAGGGACACACAGAATCTGAAGCCGACTCCAGGCTTGGAGCCCACAAACCGTGAGATCATGACCTGAGCCAAAGTTGGACGCTTAACTGACTGAACCACCCAGGCGCCCCTACTTTTCTTTTGATTTTTGAAGTGCTTTTTGCAATACAGCAGATTAAAGTTTTTATGTAATCAAATTTGATAATATCTTGTCCTTTATAGCTTCTGAGTTTTCTTTAATACTTAGAGAGGTCCTTTATTATCTTAGATGACAATCAGATTCTGTCAGGTGTTTTGTTTTATATCTTTAAAAATTTCCAGTATATCTTTGGTTTCTCCTCATTTCATGGTGAGAAAGGAATTCACAGAACTAACTTCTTTCCTAGCTCATTTTGCTTCGGGCATGCTGCTGGGGAAACAGGAAGAGGTAAATAGCTGAGGCAAGCTTTGGGTAGAGCCCCCAGCCTGGCACACAATAGATGTGTAACACACGTTTGTTGAAGGAATACGCTGCTGGCTTTTGTCTTAACGAGGGCAGAGCTCTCCGTAGGTTGCCAAGTACTTTCCAGACGTTATCATTTACACTGCCCCAAGATTTCCTGCAGCAGAAAGAGGTTGGGGACAAGGCCAGTGGTGGCTTGGTCAGCACTGGCCAGAGCTGGACGACAGCTTTATGGAGGAAATGTCTAGCATACGTTGCTGGGGTGGTCCCTCCTTACCTCACTAGGCCTAGGGGACTGGAGAATTTCAAACATGGCTTCTACTGCGGAGCTAGCTCTCTTTGAGGAAGGCTTTGTGACTTTAAACTGTATTGTATGCAAAATACATTTTGTGGTGCCAGGTGGGAGCTAGCTGGGCTTCCCGCTGTGGTTTCCGGACGTTTTCCTGTCACTTTCTGCCATCTACTGGTGGCAGCGCAAATCACCCTGGATTTACTTCAGGTTGTACCTTTAGGGTGGGTTTTATTCCCGTACCTGCTTAGTTTGAAGTGTGATTTTCAAGAAGGCTTGTGCTGAAATTCATGGGGATCCAACATTTATTTCTCTCAAAATCACAGTCCCGAGGGGACTGGATTAGCTGAGAAGTCACTCTTTGTGGTCTTTGTTCCTTTGTCTGAGAGGCAGTATTTGAATACTGACCACCTGAGTTTAAATTCTGGCTCTACGATTTAGTGTGTGTGTGTGTGTGTGTGTGTGGCCTTGGGCAAGAAACTCAACCTCTCCGTGCCTCAGTTTCCTCCTGTGTAACAGGTGGAGAAGACTAGACCTTACCTCATAAGGTTTTGGCTCAGGGAATGGAAGTTCTCAAATGTAAAGCATATAGTATCTAGCACCTCATACTTGGAAAATGTTATCTATTATTTGTTTGAAACGTGCCTAAGAGTTAAACATTACTTTGGAACATAGAGCATTCCATAAGTTAGTTATTATTTATAACCTATATCCAATGTTTTTGAAGTAATTTTGTTTCCAGACTGCTTTCATTTTAATCCTGGTGGTTCAGCTCACAAGCAGCAGCTTCTATTCAGGAGCCTGCCTGCCTTCCTTTTCTTTCTTTCTCTCTTTCTTTCTTTCTTTCTTTCTTTCTTTCTTTCTTTCTTTCATGTTTATTTATTTTTGAGAGAGAGAGAGAGAGACAGACACAGTGTGAGTGGGGGAGGAGCAGAGAGCGAGGGAGACACAGAATCCAAAGCAGGCTCGAAGCTCTGAGCTGTCGGCACAGAGCCTGACACGGGGCTCGAACTCACTAACCGCGAGATCAGGACCTGAGCCAAAGTGGGACACTTAACAGACTGAGCCACCTAGGGGCCCCCTGGAGCCTTTCTTAATATCTCCTTCTGGAATATTCCATCTTCCCTTTGGGCTCCCCCAGCACAGTCTCTCTTAGACTCATGACTTTCATCTTGGAATATAGGCCTGTCTTGCTTTGTACATTGCCTGGGTCCCTGAGAGAAACAGCCCATCTGACCATCACTGTGTCTCCCACAGTCTTTCTTGCAATGATGTTACTTAACAACTATCTAATATCTGTAGACAGGATGAGATCTGATTCCCTCAGGAATCCTGAGTCTAGACGGGTTGCTGAGAGACTTGTCCCCAGTGAAATGGAACAGTGGGCCTGGGACTAGGTAGAGCTGAGGACTTGGAATGTCAAGAATGTACATGAGAAGAATAACGGAGGAGCAAGGCCCACCCACAAAGAGCTGTGCGCTGAAGACTAATTCTGGGGGGACTAGGATGAAAGGTAAGTGTCTGAAGCTGGTCTTCTGGCTTCCATGCTCCGTCCAAGTCCCACTGAAGTGTGTTCTCATAGCCGATGCCAAGTTCCTCGTTTCTGCGGTCCCATCATGGACGCTCAGTCTCACGTGTGCTCACATGACTAGTGATTTGGGTCTGGATGTCAAAATGTTTAGTCCCCAAATTCACTTGTAGTTATCAAGAGACCAAAGAGTCCCACTAGAGCAGCCCTATTACTTTTTAAAACAATGTTTATTTATTTTGAGAAAGAGAGAGAGAGTGAGAGCAAGCGAGTGGGAGGTGCATAGAGAGAGAGAGAGAGAGAGAGAGGGAGTGTGAGAATCCCAAGAAGGCTCCATGCTGTCAGCACAGAGCAAGACACCGGGCTCTATCTCACAACCTGAACTGAAATCAAGAGTCAGATGCTCAACCCACTGAGCCACCCAGGTGCCCCAGCTCTATTACTTTTTATTAGGTACAAATGTTGCAGCTCTAGTGAGAGCCAGGGTTCCATGGCAGCAGAGGGGAGGGGGGGTTGTCTCAATTCTGGTATTCTCCATTAATCCTTTATATTTGACTCCTGCAGGACAACTTAGTCTCTCTAATGATTTTTTCCCCTTTAAAATAGTTTTCATTTAATTTTTAATTTTAATCCCAGTATAATTAATATACAGTGTTGTGTTAGTTTCAAGTGTCCAGTATAATGATCCAACATTTCTACGCATTACTCAGTGTTCATCACAATAGGTGTGCTCTTAATCCCCTTTACCTCTTTCACCCATCCCCCCACACCCCGCCCCTCTGGTAACCACCAGTTTGTTCTCTATAGTTAAGAGTTTGGGTTTTTGTTTGTCTCCTTTTTTCTTTATTCATTTGTCTTGTCTCTTAAATTCCATGAGTGAAATCATATGGTATTTGTCTTTCTCGCACTGACTTATTTCACTTAGCTCTAATGACTCTTAATATGTATTCAAGAAACATTTTTTTAATGTTTACGTTTGAGAGAGAGAGAGACAGAGCATGAGCATGAGCATGAGTGGGGGAGGGGCAGAGAGCGAGGGAGACACAGAATCCGAAGCAGGCTCCAGGCTCTGAGCTGTCAGCACAGAGCCCGACGCCGGGCTCGAACTCAAACTCATGAACTGTGAGATCATGACCTGAGCTGAAGTCGGATGCTTAACTGACTGAGCCCCCCAGGTGCCCCTGCATTCAACAAACTCTTATTGAGCACCTACTATAGGCCACACCTGGTGCTGGAGCCCAAGGAAGATATTGTCCCCGTCTTCTTGCTTACCACCAAGTGGAAAGCCAGTTTCACATAGAAGCAAATAATACCCGTTGGTTTGGAGGGTTTGACTGAAACTGGGTTTGTTATTTAAATGCATTTCATGGAAGTCCCTGGAAAACTCAGCTAAAATACTTCTTCAGGTAGATCTCTTTTGGTGATTTCAGACATGAAGGGGCTGATTGGCCTAGGAATCTATCCCTCTTTCAGGTCTTTCTTGTTTTTAGGTTCATTCTTACATTCTTTCATAAGAAGTAACCAAGTACCAAGGAAAGGTAACCCTTTCCCACACCCCAGTTACTAGTTGGTCATCACTCCAAGGAGAAGGCCCCACGGTGAGAATAAAAGTGGTATATCTTTACAGTTCAAGAAGCACCGTCCTCTTGTGCCCAACACCCTACCTCAGCCTTGTAGGGAGGTGGGACTAGACAGGCAGAAGATGTAGTGGGTTCTGGTGGAATGTCTTAACCCCAGAAATGAAGGTGCCCCATGGTGGTGTTTGGACCTAGAGAGACTCTATTCTTCTTGGGAACTGGGGCCATGGGAGCAATTGGCATGCCTCTCCCAAGGACAACATAGACATGGAGGCTACATGGGACGCTGTCAGCCCAGCAGCCACCGTGATGTCATGTGGGATGTGGAGTAGATGGGACAGAGAAAGTGGAGGGTTTCCTTCTGTGTCTCGCCCTCTCAAATAAACAGACTCTGACCTTCAGTACACCCACCCCTCCCTGCTGATTTTCTGTGGCCTGTCCAAGCAAATGAGATTACACAGATAACCACACCAGACCAAGAGGGTGACATCTCTTCTCTTTTGCCCCTCATCAGCAAAAGTTCCTTGATTTTAACAAGCTTAGCAAGGAAGTAGAGCTTTGGATGAAGAGTAAGCAAGATAATACTACCCAAATATCCTGGATCATGATGAGTTTCAAGACTTGAGTAATGTCACTAGTCTACTCTCAGCAGAGCGAGGTTGAAAAATAAAAGTGATTCTTATTTTACATTGACCTGCTGGTGACTATATGGTTCATGTTCGCTACAAATGTTAAATTTTATGCCATCCTAAGGATACAAAGATGAAAAAGGTGGCCGTGGGTCAGAGTTGAAAGTGCACCGGCCTTGGAGGTAGACTGGAGGTATTTGCATCTCCCAGTTCTAACTTTGTAGTCTTTATTCACCTGTCTGCATTTGTCTTCTCATCTGAAAAATGGACGTAATACGTTCCTTTCAGAATTATTATAAGGATAATGTACGTAAAGCCTGGAGCATAATGCAATTTTACTACTATGAAGACTATATGACCTTGTCCTCACGGAACTTGCAGTCTAGTTTGGAGTCCTAAGACAGTCATAATAATAATCACAAAAATGTGGTCTGTAACAAATGATGCCTTCTTAAGTCAGACAGGAGTCTGAAGTAGGGAGAGAAGCATCCCACCGAATTCTATTACATCTGCTCAGTTTTGTCAACGTAAGTTTATTAAGCATCTATGATGCATCAGGCTTTGTTATTATAGAAGATCAATTCCCAGGTTCTGGAATCCCATTGCTGGCTTTGAATGCCATTGGTGCCACTTACTAGAGCTGTGACTTTGGGTGGTTACTTAACAAACACTCTGAGTCTCTTAGTGAGTTTCCTTGTTTACTGAAGAAGTTTTTTTTTTTAATGTTTGTTTATTTTTGAGAGAGAGAGAGAGAGAGAGAGAGAGAGACAGAGCATGATGGAGGCGGGGGGGGGGGGGAAGGGGCAGAGAGAAAGGAGACAGAATCTGAAGCACGGTCCAGGCTCTGAGCTGTCAGCACGGAGCCCGACGTGGGGCTCGAACTCACGAACTGTGAGATCATGACCTGAGTTGAAGTCGGACGCTTAACCAATTGAGCCACCCAGGCGCCCCTTTAGAAGAAGGTTTTGAATAGTACCTGCCGTGAGGAATAAGTAAATTAATGCACATGAAGGATGTATCAACATCCCTGGCACATCTTAAAAGTGCTGAATGAATTGTAGTTGCTGTTCACATCATCACTGTCATCGACACCATCGTCGTCGACACCATCGTCATCACCACCACTAGTCCCTGTATTTAGGGTCAGGGACTTTAAGAAATGAATAAGATGTATTTCCGTAGTTCAGTAGCTCCCGGGACCATCTCTGATCTTTGAAGTTTTTTGTAGGTGATCCAGGCAGAATACAGACTATTTTCCTAGAAAGGGGAAAATTTGGTGCTTGGGACATTTGTAATACTTTGACCCGGAGGAGGGCATGTGTACTTTTACCTATTACACTTACTTTGGGACTGTGCTTCCCTAGAGCTCCCCATGAAATTGGGGTAGAGGTCTATTGGTTTTTATAGAACTGAAACTTATCTCACTCAGTGTGTACAATTATACAAGTGGGCAGATTTAGTGACTGAGAGTCCCAACTCGGCTTTATCTCTTAAATATATATTTACGCACAGCACTGGTATGCTCTAGAGTATTTATGCATAGTGGGGCTATGGTTTCAGGGTAATCCAATTTTTTTAAAGTTTATTTATTTATTTTGAGAGGTGGGGGGGAGGGGAGAGGAGAAGAGAGAGAGGGAAAGAGAGAGAATCCCAAGTGGGCTCCTCACTGGCATTGTCAGCACGAAGCCCGACATGGGCCTCGAACCCAGGAACCACGAGATCGTGACCTGAGTTGAAATCAAGAGTCGGAGGCTTAACCGACTGAGCCACCCAGGCGCCCCTGTTTCAGGGTATTCTAAAGTTCCGTAAAATAAAACGGGACTGAGTTGCTGTTACAGTGCACAGGAACCACCTAATTAGGGAAACAGCATTTTTAGCATTAAAGGGGCATGAAAGTCATGAAGTGTGATTCCGTGAAAGGAATTCCTGGTATCTGAACAGAATAAGGGCCTGTACTGCTGGTTTATGACAAAGAAAAAAACAAAGCAAAGCAAAACAAAACAAAACAAAACAAAACATGAGTGCTCATTAAGTTCCTTTAATCTAAGAATTTCGAACGGCGAAATGTAACTCTGCTCAGAGACAAGGGCCGGACCAGTTGGCTTTAAAGTTTCTTTTGCATTATGGTGTTTAGCTCATTTGGTGGAGGGATGAAAAGAACCCAGAACTGTTAAATGGGAACCTCCCATCAATTACAGGCCACACGGAGTTCTCTTAAGAATTTTTTCAAAGCTGTCCCCTAACTATCTATAACAAGTCAGCATCCACTAAGGAGAAGGACATCTGTGTATTTTTAGATAGAAAAGTGCTGTCTCCTTGTCATTTTGTAGAAAATGCTTTTCTCTCTGTCTCCCTTCATTGGGCCTTCTGGTATCTCAAGAGAAAGGAGCTACCTGGTAAATAAAGATAAGCTGCGCTTATTAGCGGAGATTTGCAAGGGAAGAGGCTGTTTAAAAATGGATAAGGAGGTAATTGTGTTCTTCTGGCTCTACAGCGGGGACTCGTTTTCCTCTGTCAGGGCCTGGCAGCCAGCGAGGAGCTGAACAAGTATGCCTGCCACCCCGGCGTGACCTGGAGTTCACATGGACGAAGCTACACTCAGTCGCAGGAACCCTCGGGCCTTTGAAGTCGCTGAGTCGTCCTGACGGCAGATCCCTTCCGTGGAGGACTGATGCTCTGCCAGAAGAGTAAAACGCCGTCGTTTTTAGACTGCCCTTTGGGATAAAAGAGACAGTCGTGCAGTGCAGCCCCAGTGCCAGGCTCACGTCTGACAGAGCCGCCATTGTTCGTGTCGCCCCTCAGTGAGCTCTGCTCAGTTAGCGAGGCCCCGGGCCGCGTCAGGGCTCCGGGGCAGGTTTCTTGCGAGGATCAGGTACACAGCTGTGTGTGGAAATGAAGGATGGTGGAAGAGGCCGTGTCTACACGATATCCAACATCTGCTTCGAAACTGAGTTCAGTCAGCTCTCCAGATGTTTCCTCGTGCCCAAAGTTTGCCAAAACCATCTCTTGACTGAATGTTGCAGTTTCCGTCTGATTGTTCTGGAGAAGGTGGTCTGTTCTTCTGCCATGTGGGCTTTTAGATGTGAAGAAGTGATATAAGCTAAAAGACGTAGGCATCCCAGTCTCCCTATCCAACGTTTACCTCCTGGTTTCTCATCCTCATCGTGGGCGCGTAAGGGAAACGTGACGGCCCTGCACTGAGGGGACTAAGTCTGTCTTTGTCCGCACATGAGCTCAGCTTCTCCCAGTTGTGCTGACTCTGTGGGATTCCCAGAAAGGAAAAGCCAGGAGCAAAGCACCAGGAAAATGACCTGGGCCACTTGAGTCTTGCCTTCTTCCCATATACCCACCATCTGTGAGTAGTCTCTGCGTGAGGGAAGGCAAGCTTGGGAAGGAGTTATGCTGAGAAATGTGGATACCTTTGCAGCCCTGATATTTTCTTCTCAGACTCATTTTTGAGGCATAATGAATGTGTGTGTGTGTGTGTGTGTGTGTGTGTGTGTGTGTTCCTTCAGACAGTGTCATAAAGCAGAACACAAAAGCTGTTTCCTAGTAGTTGGGGATTAGTTGTCAACCCTCCACCCCCCACAGGTTTTTTTTTTGCTTAAGGCATTTCAAAGATCATCTGGTTATTTGGTTATTTTTGAGGAATAAAGAATAGCTGAGAACTGAATGTTATTGAAACATCCATTTTCAGCTGTGATTTTAATTGCTTGGAAGTGTGGAATCTCAGTTTTTAAATTTCTGGACTCTATCTCTTCCTGGCACTTTCTCTTCAGGCTTCCTTTGAATAGATAGACCCTGCATACTTCTAGAATAAATCTGCAGCTCAAGAATACACTCAGTCAGAGGTAGATTTAACATGAATGAACGAAGCTTAAGCTTTGGGGCCTCTCACTTTTTTAAAAAAAAATTTTAATGTTTATTTATTTTTGAAGGAGAGGGATACAGAGTGTGAACAGGGGAGGGGCAGAGAGAGAGAGGAAGACACAGAATCTGAAGCAGGCTCTAGGCTCTGACCTGTCAGCACAGAGCCCTATGCGGGGCTCGAACTCACAGACCGCAAGATCATGACCTGAGCCGGTCGGGCACTTAACCAACTGAGCCACCCAGGCGCCCCACCATGGTCACATATTTTTGTTAAATTTGTGGACAGAAGATCTTTTAAGAATACAGTTTCTCCCAAAGAAAGCTAGCCCAAAGCTGTTAAGTTTCAGTTCTTGAGCAACACTCTGGGACAGCAGGGTGAATAATTTCTTATAAGCTGCCCATCTTTATCCTCACAGAGGAATACAAATTAGACTGACTTAGAATAATTTAGAGAGGACGTTTTTGGCGATCACCATTGTCCTCTCAATATTCGAAACACTGCTTATTAGACTTTGATTTGTCTTAAGGAAAGCAGCTGCAGAAGATAGAAGATTTTTCTGGAGGGTTTCACAGTGCTAACTAATGAGGAAGAAAATAACACCTCACAATTCAGGCCAGGAAGGGGCTGCCACCTTGTTATTTGGTGGGACAGTAGCTATTGACAAAAGGACCGCATTGCACATCCTCTGGGAGAAATGAGAGGAAGGTTTGAAACGACTTATGGGGCTCCTATTTCCGTTGCTTCTCTCTTCTCCCATTTTGTTGGGAGGCAAGGATGGGGGCCCACATGTTTCCTGTGGTTGGCATTGGTGAGTCAAGTGGTTCCAGAGGAGCAGGGAGCAAAGAGGATTCTTAGGGCAGTCTGTGGGCTCAGGAGAAGGTTCAGGGATACCCTTGAGGCTCCCTGTTGCTTGAACTCCAACTCTGGTCCTCCTAACCACGTGGGAACAGGAAGTTCCCCGAGGCAGAGGGAGGGAACAGACATATGAACTCCATGTCCCCTAGGATTTAGTTAACAGGGTGTCTGTTCTAAGTGTGTTAATTTACACCATCTCTCTTCTCCTTGTTACTCCCTGTGTGTTTTAAATTAATTCAATAAGCCGCATGACTGGAACATTTTAACTTGCTTTGTGAACCTTTTTGTTCTCTGACCTCTGAGGTTGTTGTAGAGTATACTTGTGGGCTATCATTGCATCAAAGTCATTTCCTGTATGACAGCATTAATCAGGGTTATTTAAATCTGGTAATAATAACACCCACATTTAGGAGGCTTAACAAACATTTTTCTCTCCACAACAATTGGACATGGATGTTCCTTGTCAGCCTGCTTTCCTGGGTAGCCCACCTCAAAGCGCTAACTCAGGGACATGGGGGAAGCTTCCATCCTTTGACCACACCCCCTTGAAGTCTTTAGGCATTCTCTCCGTTAAATGGGCAGATGGAGAGAGCAGATTGTATGAGACTTTTATGAGCCAGAACTAGAAACGGTGCACAATACTCCCATCAGCGTTCTATTGGGCAAAGCTAAGTCACTGGTCATGCCCAAGTGCAAGGGAGGCTCGGAAGTGTAGTCCAACCATATGACTAGGAGGAAAGGGAAATGGGATAATAAGGGATCAACCAGTCTCTGCTGGAGGGTGACTACAAACGAATACCAACTCTGCAGCGGGGAGGGAGGTAGAATCTTCATCTCTCAAAATTAATATTGTAAGATTATTTTGGGAGAACAATGATGAACTATATTGGCCCGATTCTGCTGAGTGGTAAGGAGCGTGTGGCTTGATCTTTTAAGATGATATTGAATCGTAGAATAATTTGAAGCAGAGGACTAAATACAATAATAGAATTTTAGAACTAGAGAAAGCTTAGAAATTATTTAATCTAAAGCTTTAAGAGGTGTTGGCCCTGGACACAAAAGCAGAGGGAAGGCACATTTCCTGAGCCCCACCGGTGCTCTTTCCATTTCCGTGGGGAAGCACAATGACTTGACTTACCAATGTCACACAGCCTCTGAGAGACGTGAGCCTGGGACCCACCGCTTCAAATTATGAGTCAACGTGCTCTTCACATGTATTTAATTAACCTCCCCCCCACCCCGTGTACACATACATGCATTCATGCTCCTCTTCGGAGTCATTCATGTGAGTTTAATTTACAGTCCACTGAAATGGAAGGAGGACATGATGAATGTGCATTATTCTCAAAATGTGAGCCTAGCAGGTCTGTGGCGTTACATCTGTAATAACATCATTTGCACAGCTTGTGTGCTGCTTTGCAAATAGCACCAAAGTATTTTGTGTGATGGTCACCAAGTTCGAAGAGAAATGAGATATTCTTTTCACTGGTCTGGAAAAGAGCAAGTTGCAGGGGCTGACTTCAGAATGCCTCATTGTTCCAAGCCTAACAGGTGCAGGTTTCGACACTAAGGGTCGGATCCCATTACCACTCTAGTTGTATGGATCACTGACCTTGAAAGGGGTCTGCACACACATCAGTGTGGGACCCGTCCTTTAGGAACCACGTCCACTAATCTGAATGGCTATTTAGAGCTGTGAATGGCATTTAACAGGCGTCCTTCCATTCTTCCAGGCTCATTGAAGAATCTCAGTCCTTCTCCTCCTGCTCATTAGAACTGACACTTCCCAGGCCAGAGGGATGACTAGGATGAATCAGAGAGGTGAGATCTTCATCCTGAAGGACAGGGTACAGTTCGGGGCCAGCTGGGGATGAAAGAAGTCCCTATTGACAATTGGGGCTTGGAGCTTAGGATTGTGTCTCCGTTATAACAAACACACGATTATGTGGAATGTCTGAAAGATACCTTTATTTAAATGCTAGATGATGCAATCAAGTCATTTTTCTAGTATTCTGTTAAAAAGAGTAAATCCTCCAGCTCTTATGCCTATACACCTGCCTAGTCTTGATTTCTCAAACAGACATTTTTCCTAGGAAGCTTCTTTAATGTTCTGTTTTCATTTCATTTACTTCATTTAGTGTGTACTTTGCTTTTGTAGACATCGTGGTCGTATTTACCATGTGGGTTAATTTCCTGATGCTAAAAAATAAGAAAGGGAGCTACAAATATTTCAGTAATCCAACTGAATTTTGTGGGCACGTGGCCACTGTATGCCTATTTCATGGAGCAAATTTGTTTGTTTGCTATTGGGCGCAAACCAGGCAATCCCATGATTGTAATTAGTTGCTCCATTCATTTTTCTACTGACTTATTGAAGGTGGTAGTATTACTTAGAGGCAGATAGATAACTTCCATCTGGCCCGAAAAGGCAAGATGGACATGATTTTCTTGGGGTTGATTATCTGGCTAGACCCTCCATTCTGCTTAAAGTAGATGCAGTTTACAACTGCGGTTGTGATTATAGGGATGGTGCCAATGGGGAGAATGATCTCCTCACATACTTTCAACGATGTTGTAAGCGATCTTGTCGGAAAGCGACACTGGAAAATTTTCTATTATTCTGACATGGCACCATGGCTTGCACATGATAACTATTTGTCATATTAATTAATGATTTCATTCATTCAAACTACGAACACTTTTTATGTGGAAGATGTTGGAATATAAAGCTGAGTGTCACATGATCCCAGTCTTCAGAGGGCTTACAATTTGGTGAAGGAGACAGACAGACTCCTAGCTACCACATGATGCAGTAAAGGCTTTGGTGGCCATCTGTATCAACCCATGGATGTTGTACGCATACATACATGCTTCCATTCCCAGCCATTCACCTGAACTTAATTTACAGGCCTGTAGCGCACTAGGGGAGTCCCCTGAGGGGAATGTGGAGGAGGGATAAGAGTTTTTCCAAGGAACGTCTGAGAAGGCTCGGGGGAGGAAGCTTGGGGGCTTTGCCAACCAGAGGAGGCACAGTGCACAGAGGGACTGAGGAGTGATCAAGAGAGGAGCAGAGGCAAGAGCGGCCTTTTTAGCGCAGCTGGAGCATGAAGTACAAGCGGACGTGGTATGCGACACAAATACCTAAAGGAAGAGAAGTAATTAGGAGGGTGGAAATCTCAGCCGCTGCTCGGGGGCAAGGGTGTGTGACTTTATTTATCCTCCTATCAATCCACTTATTGTTAGAAGCTCTCATGTTGCCACGTGAAGGAAACGTAATCTTCACCAATTTGGGATGAATTTCCTCACTTTCCCTAAGTGCCAGGGACCTTATGTAGACACGGATGGTAGTGGGGGGAGGGGGGGCATTAGGACTTTAGTTGGCAGTTCACCAAGCTGGCTTTCCAGTGAGATGACCTTTGTCTTGTCTGGCCCTCGGTCATCAGCTCTCCATGGCTGCAGCTGGTTCATTTTCAGAAGGCCGTGGTACTGCCCCCCAGGTCCCAGGAATCAACCTCTAAAGACTCTGCTTTATGAGGCTGTCTAGGGCCTGCTTTGACTAAGTCACACCACATTCACTTCTCTGAACTCTAGCTGCCAACCTGGGCTCTCCGTTGGGAAATAAGGCATGGGGACCTTCGCTTGGACCACACCACCTTATTAAGGAGGGGTCTGTTTCCCCTCTCCCAGGAAGATCAGGGTACAGGCCTCCTTCTCAGGGACTACAAGCTTCCATGCTCTCATTACCTCCTTACCTATTTTCCCTACCAGGGCTAGCTTTTGTAATCTTGAAGGTGTGGGATGTGGAGTTGGTGATGGTGGTGGAGAATCTTTGCTCTTAGTCATTGTATTTTTTTCCAAAAAAAATTTTTTTTTTTTTTGCTTAGGTACTGTGTGTGTGTGTGTGTGTGTTTTAAATTTCTTCTAAAGGCTAAGCTTTGGAAATTCAAAAGCCAATAACAGTTTCTTTTCTTCCCTATTTTCTACCTTGCATTCCCTTTCCTGAAATACGGGATCTAGAAAGGTCTATTTCAGTGATCTCAACCACAGCTGCATATTACCATTGCTTGAGCACTTAATGACTAATACAAATGCAATTAGGTCCACTTCCTGAGGTTCTGATTTAATTGTTCTGGGGTGGGACAGAGGCATTGGTGTTGTTTAACAAACTCCCCAGTAGGTTCTAACACTAGTTGGGATCAAGAATTACTAGACTAGCACAGAAATCCAAAATATTAAAGAGAATGTAGGAAAAACATCAGGAAAAGTATCACCAGGTCCAGTAAGCCAGCACCATATTTGGAAGAATCTTGAATGCCCTACAATGGAAGTTTGACTTTATCATGTTGGGAATACAAGACATTGAAAGAAAAAAATTAACGAATATTTACTGTCTACCTTGTGCTAACTGCTATGCTTTAAATAGTTATCAAATTTCAGCCTGAGATAAATTCCGCAAGGTAGGTCTTCTTACCCTCTATTTTGCAGGTGGGGAAATGGAGCTCAGTTGAGGGTATATAAATTTCTCAAGGTCATTGGGTAAGCAACTGTCAGACCCTTAATTAGAATCCAGATCCCTGATCAAAAGCCAGATTATTTCATGAAAAACTGTTGCCTCCCAACGTGAGATGATAAAACCGTGTATTCACTGAAAGAATCAATTAAGACTTCTGTCAACAAAATGGTAGAAGGGACAAAGGTTAGCCCTAAGGGATTGGGGTAGCTTGTTGGTTGTCGTTGCCTGCTCTCTCAGGTGGTTATCGTCATGCATTCAGTGGTTTTTGCTGCTTAGGTTTTTTCTTAATAATTATTAATTTTTTTATTTGAGTGTGGTTGACACACATTACATACAGATGCACAGCATGGTGTTGGGAGAAGTTTAAACATTATGCTATGCTCACCACATGTGTAGCTGCATATAACTGAAAGCCTGTACCCCCCCTTCACTCATTTTGCCCATCCCCCCCCAACTCCCTCCCCCTCTGGGTTTGTTCTCTGTGTTTACAGGTCTGATTTTGTTTTTTGTTTGTTTATTCTTTTTTTTTTTTTTTTTTTTAGATTTCACATATAAATGAAATCATTCAGATCAGTGTTTTCATATTCTCTTGGTAAATATCTGGTAGTGGAATTATTAGATCATAAGGTATTTCTATTTCTAATTTTTTGAAAAAACTCCATACTGTTTTCCACAGCGACTGAAACAATTTATATCCCCATCAACAGTGCATGAGGGTTCCTTTCTCCACATCCTTGCCAACATTTGTTATTTCTTGTCTTTCTGATTTTAGCCATTCTGACAGGTGTGAACTGATATCTCATTGTGGTTTTGATTTGAGTTTCCCTGATGATTAGTGACCTTGAGCTTCTTTTCATGTCTGTTGGCCATTTGTATTACTGTTCAGGTCTTAATCTTGCTTTTGGCATGGTTAATTTAGTGACTCAGACGTTAACACAATTTAAAATATTTAATTGTATTTGTTCTACAAAAATATAATTCTTTAATCAGGCTTTTTTTTTTCACCAACCTCTTCCTATTTCTCCCTATTTATGTATAGTAATCAGTTTTTATGATTAATGTCAGCATTTTTTTTGCACAAGTAAACTGCAGTGTCACAGGACAAAGAGAGAAAGCAAAACTCCTAAGTGTAAATAGAGTATCTTTGCTACTCTCCTGAATGGGGTTTATATAACCTTTGTTTTCCTTATACATTTTGGAGGAAGATTATCATCTTACTTTCATCTGTAGATTTCTTCAATCTCTTTTCATGACAGTTATCAGCATTATTCATATAAAAGTTGCTAAATGTGTTCCTTAAGTGTGACCATTAATTATCTTATTTTCTGCTTTTCATGACTAAGGCACATGAATGCCCATACGTATCGTCCTCATTTTTCCTTCCTCAGATAAAGGTAGGCAAAATCCCTTCTTCAAAACTTGCTGTTGGATAATTTACTTGCTCAGAGATTGCCCTCCATTTTGTTAAGCGATTTCTTATTAAAGACATCAGAAAATCAGAATATATTCCAACATGGTTTTTCCTCCATTGGTTATCATATATTTCCTTTTCCCAGTAATCCAGGCCTCGCAGAGCACCTGGCACAGCTCAACACATGTTGACTCCAATATGGTCTTCATGTGCTAAAACAGTATAGGATAAGCCAGGTACATTTAATCATGCATTGCTGAAATTCAAATGTCCTTGTTATACATCAGGTGTCCAGAAGTATAAGATTCTGATTAGAGAGGAATTCATGATGAATTTCCCCTTTCTTCTGATACTTAAGTCATTTATGCACAGCCCTCCCATCCTTGACATGATAGTGAGCTTTCCTTTGATGTACCACAGTCTCCATATTTGTTTCATTTCCTCTTCCAGAGCCACACACTTATTTGTCTTCCCTGTGTATGTTTTGGGGATGTATCTACTTAGTGAAAGAACATTTTCAATAACCTCTGCTGCTTTCATTATGTTTCCATCAGCCTTCCTCTTTTATTACGCAAGTTGACCTGCGCCCCATCAAAGAAGGAAGGGGTGTTCAACATAAAGGATCCAGGTAACACAGAGTAGAGATGCATCGTGGTTGGAGCAAAATGTAATACTGAAGGTCACGGCAGCTAGAAAGCTGGAGACATCAGGGCTAGGTGGAGAAGTAATGAGGGTGAATGGTGGGCATCTCAGGATGGATGTGTGTATTTGAAAAGGAGGGCGTTGGAGAAAGATGATCTAAGAGCTAAAACATAAATGTGGGGGTTCATTTTAGGGAATTGGGGTTGAGAGTAATATGAACACATTTCAAACCTTAGATGAGTCCCCCTGGTTTATTTATATTTGGCTTTTATTAAAATCTGTTATTATTGCTGTTTTTGTTGCTTTTATATCTTTAGAAGCCGTCTCCACTGTTCTGATACTGTTGTATTATGTTATGTTCTTTCTTTCCTGTTTTTCTTCTCCTACAACCACTGTTGGGCATCGTTTATCCTCAATAATGCAATTAGAGTAATCTTTGCTTTTTCAAGTGAAGACTCTGATGTATGTATATATTTGAGCTTTACTTCATGCCATGCTGTAGATCACTGTTGGTAGTCAGTTGTATTCGAATTGAAAAGATTATCAAGCCTCAAAAAATGGCGATGATGAGGGGAATAGTTTTTAAAAAGTTGGGTGGCCTTATAGGAGGCTGTTTTGAAAGTGTCATGGTTAGAGAAGGAGAGGCAAAGAATAACTTGCCAATATTAGGAAAGATAATTTGGAAGGAATGGATTCCAGAAACTGCTCAAATAAAGGGAACATTCTAACCGGCAGAAGGAGAGGAGGGTAAGAGGCAGGAAGGGAGGAACTGAACAGAGAACGTGCCATGTTGTTAAATGAGTACGAACCTGATGCTTATTCTGTGGAGGCTGTTGCCCTGAGTTTGTCCATACCTGGCACTCTTGGTGTTCTCTGAACCGGTCCAGCTTTGGTTTGGGGTGAAAGTCTTTCTTCTTCTTTTTTTTTTTTTTTTGTCCCGACCATCAGCTTTTTTTCCATTTTGGTGAATGAAGTCTAGGTCAGGTATAGTAAGCAATTAACGTGGCATGAGGAAAAGTTAGATAAAGGAGAATAACAATAACAAAATTATGATATGGAAATCACTTCCTTTAGATTGTAGATAGATATACATAAATAATGCTGTCCAACTCTCCCAAATTCCCATCGCTGAGAAATTCTGACCCAGCTCAATTAGCCTGCCTTTTACGAAAACTCTTCCATATGCCCCCAGCAATGCATGACGTTCACCTTCCTTTCACCACGAGAGCATTTTCAGGCTTGTTTTAGTCCCACTGTGGGCACACTATGCTTTAACTCCTTTTCGCTTGCATATAAGAAGTCCCTAGTGCACATTTTTGACTCAAATAGCGATTAAAACGCATGGCAGACATTGAAGTAAGGTTTCTATTTGGACTGAATTGGCAAGCCCTGCTCTGAGTCTGTAATGGTCACGTAGATGTTTCTCTGTGAACACATACATGTATTAACCTTTACAGGAGCACACACGTGTTTGAAGGCAGTAGTAGGAAGAGGAGTGGCATTCGGGCTCTGGAACTACCTGCCTTGACCTTGAATCTGAGTGTTACCACTATCCAGCTGTGTGACTTGGGACAAAGCCCTTAACCTATCCTGTTGAAGTTTTCTCTTGTGTGATGGGGATGCTACCAACATCTGTCTGATAAGACAGTTGTCAGAAGAAAATGATAGAATACACGTAAAGCATTTAGAACAATCCCTTTCACAAGTGAGGACATGATAAATATTAGTTATTTATATTATTATTATTATTATTATTATTTTGGTCTTGTATACAAATTCCTTCAACTGCGTAACTCTTATCTCAAATCCCAGATTATAAACGTCTTGTGGGGAGAGACCGTTTCTCTCTCTTCTGTATTTCATGGTTCAGTCTTAAGCACAGTTGTGTGTTTTCTTACTTGTTGGAAAGAGGGTGATATGCTGGAGCCCAGAGAGCACATGGAGCCTCATAACATTTCCCTGAAACATTCCAGGCAGTAAAAGCGTAAAGGTAAATGATAGTTCCGAACCCAGAAGAATCCCGTATTTGGCTGGACAGGCCAGGGTCCTCTGGAAGTTTCTGAGATGGTAATAAGAAATATGTATAGCTATAGGCAACATCTTTTTCCACAAACAGTATTTCAAAGAAACTACATGTATTCCAAGTTCTCACCAGATCCGTGTTAAATTAGAGCACTGCTGAGGAATTTAGGCGATTTTAAATTTTATTCTTTCTTGTTGCTGCTTTTGTTGTTTTTTTAGTAAGTTCTGCTTCATTACTGTGTCCTGAACCAAACTTATCTAGGATAATGGTCATATTCAAGTGGTACAGAAGTTGGCCTGGGAATATTTAGTGCCATTTTTCAGGCTCTCTTCAAAGAGGAAAAGGAAGAGAGGACCGAGCCACATCGTGGTATTGGAAAAATATCTCCATCTCTTTTTCAAACATTTTG
This sequence comes from Lynx rufus, assembly GCF_022079265.1. Lineage (NCBI taxonomy): Eukaryota > Metazoa > Chordata > Mammalia > Carnivora > Felidae > Lynx > Lynx rufus. Next base: position 34,341,226 of record NW_025814829.1, on the reverse strand, counting down.
AGATGAGTGAGGCTCCACATACATGTTGCTAAATAAATGCCTCCTCCATCAAATATTTTAAGAGAAATTAAATCCTTTGGACTCTGATTGTTTTACACTTGCCTCGTCAGAATCTTCCTTTGTAAGAGCAACTTGATAGCTAAGAAACCCCTGGGGCCTTTATTCTTGAACTAGGAGGTCGTATTTTTGTCAGTGCTCACTGCAACCTGAACCAACAGAAGCTCAAGTTCAGCTTCAAATTTGGAACCCACAACCTTGAGCGAGTTATAATGCTGGTAAATCTATTCTCTCTGCAAATTCTCTCAGAGGCCACGCTTGAGATGGGATGGATGTCTTAGAAAAGCATGTGTTCAGAGGAAGGAAAAGAACGGTTAGGCCAGTCAAGATATGTCTGACAGTCAAGTCCTGGGCAGAAGTCACCCTGTGGGGTGGCATTCTGGGAAAGCTGACAAGCGGAATGTACTCCTGAGTCCACATGGGAAAGGAATAAAACATCAGGGGTTGCGGACGACGTGAATGGGTTTTGTGGACCGAGTTCTCAATGAATTCTCCACAGTGAATGCTGTGTGTGTTCATTCATTCTTTTAACAAATACCCATTGAGCAGGCGCTGCGAACAAACACTGCACTAACGTTGGAAATACAGAGGTAGCCAGGCAGAAGCTCCCTTCTGTCAAAGATAAACAAAGCTGGATACTAGTTAAAGTGGGAAGGACAGAATTTACTCAGTAATAGCTATTGCAATAGGGAAAAGAGTCCAGCCTGAACTGAACTCATCTTCGATCTGTACAGAGGTGACTGGACACTTTTTTTAAATTTTTCTTTTTGACGTTTATTTATTTTTGAGACCGAGACAGAGCATGAACAGGGGAGGAGCAGAGAGAGAGGGAGACACAGAATCGGAAACAGGCTCCAGGCTCTGAGCTGTCAGCACAGAGCCCGACGCGGGGCTCGAACTCATGGACCGTGAGATCATGACCTGAGCCGAAGTCGGACGCTTAACTGACCAAGCCACCCAGGCGCCCCGTGACTGGACATTTTAACGGGAGAATGGGAAGGGAGGGGTGAAGGGAGATGGGCTCAGTAAAGTCAGAGGAGTGAAACATTTCAAAACGCAAGGAAGGGAAGTTGGTCCATGTGAAACCCATCTGGGTTTGCCAACTGGTGTTTATGCCATTAGGTCCCTCCTCTCCCACAGTGACGGGGAGACGGGCTCCTGTCTTCAGGTGTTGGCTGGAACAAATGGCAAATTCTTTCGGCAGTCTTGCATTTTCCTCAGGCAGGTACTTTAAGGGAGACTGAAGTCATCTTACGAATGTAGCCTGCGACTGTTAGAACTTATGTTAGTGTTTGTTCAAATCTAAGATTGAGGCCTCGTCAAGAAGAGGGTTCAGAGAAATCCTAGAGTTGGGTCAAGAAGAGAATCTTTGCATTCTGATAGAATGCATTCTATCAGGAAATTAGAGAATAACATTTTAATGAATGTTTTATTAAATGTATTAATATTATTTTATGGGAAGGGTGCTTGTTGGTACTTTAGGTGTTCCTAGCTTGGTAGAGAGGCATCCTTGTTGATTTCCACTGACATTAACTAACTTAGGAAATTCATGCCAGAACTACTCTGAGTCAGGTGTAACACATAAAAAGTACAATCATCCATTTTGACATGTTTGTTTCACTGTCCTCAAAACATCTACCAGGATGTCTGAGACATCTGCCTTTCCATCTGGGATCCCCAACTGAGGTATGGACATTGTATTTAGGAAGTCTGAACTCTCTCAGATCCATGACTGAGATAGCTCATTTCATATATGTGAACTCATCTTTCTTTCCCTATTTTGATTCTGGGAAGATGTTTTGGACACTTTCAGAACCTGCTGCCCCAAGTCTTGAAATAACTTCTTAGTTCAATCAGCCCCAGCATTACCTTCACACCACTTTTGTATTTTCAAAGTAGGAAACTCAAATCACAAGCCAAAGTAGAACCTGAGTTCTGGTTCCAACTCTGTCGTACTTTATGATACAGGACAAGTCAACCCCTTGGGGCTTCAATTTCCTGCTACGAGCTCAGCAGGACACAGTAAGATGTGCCCAGATGGAAAAGTGCTGTGAAGATTAAAATATGTTATGCACATGCTAGTTTTCATTAATTTTGTAAGCATCCATTGTGCTAGGAGCACAGAAAGCTGACTTGGGCTCTTTGGGAGAGGCAAATTATGGGGAAGACTTGGTTCCCACCATTACGATATTGAAAATTGGCTTGAGTTGATAACATAAGGAATTAAAAGTGACATAGAGAAGATACTTTGATTTTTGTTGTGGTAGTTTTGTGTTTCTTAGGGGAAGGAGTTGAAAGTAGCATGAATACGTTTTCACCTTATTTCTTTTTTTTTTAATTTTTTTTTTTTACATTTATTCATTTTTGAGAGACAGAGAGAGACAGAGCACAAGCTGGGGAGGGGCAGAGAGAGAGGGAGACACAGAATCCGAAGCAGGCTCCAGGCTCCGAGCTGTCAGCACAGAGCCCGACTCGGGGCTCGAACTCACAAATCGTGAGATCATGACCTGAGCCGAAGTCGGATGCTTAACCGGCTGAGCCACCCATGCGCCCCTCCCCCTATTTCTTTAGTCCTCTATAGGAGTGACTAGAAAACTCAGCTATATTTCATGCGCTATTGTCATTGATTAGAAAAAGGAGGCAGAGTAAGGTAGTGATCTGGCCGCTTGTGCAAGGAGACCAGCCACCTGTGTTTCTGATACAGCACATGATGATCGACACTGAGGGCCATGTGGTGTCTCCCTCCTTGGGGTCTTTGTCTGGAATATGACTGATAGGGGAACAAGACTGTTCTGAAGAATCTTTCCTCCTGAGAGGCATTATGGGTCCAAAATGGGTCAAAATCTCATTTCTTGGGGTCACCTGGGTGGTTCATTCAGTTAAGCATCTGACTCTTGATTTTGGCTCAGATCATGATCTCTCAGTTCGGCTCCTGGGTTCGAGCCCTGCATTGGGGTCTTCACTGACAGAACAGAGCCTGATTGGGATTCTCTCTCCCTCCCTCTCTCCCTGCCCCTCCTCTGCTCGTGCTGTCTCTCTCAAAACAAAGACAAAACAAAAACAAAAAACCCATTTCTTCCCTCCATCTTTAGCTAAAAGAGTCACTTGAGTGATTTGTAAATTTAACAACGACTGAGGTTCAAAGTCCCGTTATCCTGTGGGCCCTGACTTCTTGTCCATTGTGTTCCCTTATCGATGCTCTCCAGAGCTTGGGGCTCGTGGCAAAAAAAAAAAAAAAAAAAAAAAAAGGAGCAAAGAGATACTGTCTGTATCTCAGTACAGCTCTTGGCATTCTGGATCAGGAGTGCCATGTTGCTTCCTTCTCCAACCTGCTGTCTCCACATGATGTGACAGCTGAGGACGAGTCTGCGGTGACGGCCAAGTGGTCGAGGGGACAGGGCACTCCGTGTTCCTCTGGTCCCCTTTCCTCTAGTACGAAAATCATGAGAATCATGCCACATCCCTCTGGGAGAAGCATCTGCAGCAGAGTCAGGGCGTTAGTAACAAAAACTTCCACCGAAAGCCAAATTTGATGGAAATCCTAAGCCTGATTTTCCTTGGGTTTGAAATGCATGCTGCTGCAAAGGCAAGCGACCTTCCTTTATTGATGGAATACCTTGAAAATTTCTTTCACAGGCTGTTGCTGCCATGCCCAACCGAGCAAATCCTGCTCTCTCCCTCTGCTCCCTAGAGGAAAGCCTCAGGACCCCACTGGAAAAAGCGAATGATCGATTAATGATGAAATTGGCCAACTTGCCAATAACGGTAAATTGCTTTGTTCTTCCCACAGCAAGGATGCCAGCTCAGTGTGTGGCCTGTGCCTGGAGACAAAGGATGGGAACCCTGCTCAAAATTAACATAGATGAGCTTTCAGACCCATAATGAGCACAGTGATAACAATAAAAGTGGCCTGCGTGTCTGTGGTGTTTTTGACGAATTTCAAATGTTTTACATAGTCTTATGATCAGATATTTACATTTGCAGAAGAAATGCAATGGTCAGAGCAGGCTCCCCTCCCCTTTATGTGGGTGGATGAGAGCGTCGTTCATGAACATGCACACTTTAATATGCATAAAATACTCTAAAGACAGCAAAACAACGGGAAGACCTCCCAGAAATCTGCAGTCCCCTTGAGGACATGAAATTTGCACATGAAACCACGTGCAAATAAATATAAAACAACGTGTCAAAAAGGACAAACTGATGTACGTAGTCACTATTTTTATTTAGTATTTTTGAAATCATGGAATTAATTATTTTAAATTTAACATTAATCATCCCATGCTCATTACATACGTAGTCACTATTTTTATTCAGTATTTTTGAAATCATGGCATTAATGATTTTTAATTTAAATTTAATATTAATCATCCCGTGCACATTAAGAAACTAAACAAAGTAATGAAGATTAACTATTAGCTATTAGCTGCAATCCACCACTCAGGAAAAAGAAAAGGAATTATGTAACATTTTAATGCAATTCTTCTGGTCCTTTTAATTTTTCTAAAGCTTATAGACTTCATTCATAGAAAAGGGCTTCACCCATACTCTATTTCTTTACTCTCTTTTAAAACAACAACAACAATGTGGCATAGTGTTAAATACATTCACATTGTTGTGCAACCAATTCTGATCTTTAAAAAAGGGCATATATACATGAATATGATAGATTTTTGATTACACTTGTTTTTTTAATATTTATTAATTTTTGAGAGAGAGAGAGAGAGAGAGACAGAGCATGAGTGGGGGAGGGAGACACAGAATCCGAAGCAGGCTCCAGGTTCTGAGCTGTCAGCACAGAGCCCGATGCAGGGCTCGAACCCCTGAACTGCAAGATCATGACCTGAGCTGAAGTCAGACACTTAATCGACTGAGCCACCCAGCCGTCCCAAGATTATACTTTTTTTTTTTAAGGAATACTTTTTTTTATAAGTAATGTTTTTTCTTAGTATCAAAAATAATCCATGTTCGGTACAGAGAACTTAGAAAATACCCGTTATCCTAACACGAAAGAATAATTAATGTTATATTGTACCAGTTATCCTTCTAGCATTTTTCCATGTGAGCACACGTATCTGTTTAGGGTATGTCGGTACATCATTTGCATTTGAACTTATAAAGACAAAATTATATCAGAGGTTTCAAATACCTTCTCCTTTAGGATTATCTTGTAAGTTATGTGATACAAATAAATCTGCACATGTAGTTTCATTGCCTATTTCTTTTTTTTTAATTTGCTATCGTAGTACGGGTTTTTTGTGGTCACTTCCAGAGGAAAGGCTGGAGTAGTTTAAGGTGAAGGAATGTAATTTATCAGGAAGAGCTTTCTAGAGGAGGTGAGCGCAGGGGCTAGGAAAAGGTTGCAGGAACCGGCCCCACATCCTCTTCACTTACCTCCCCGCTCCTTCTTCTGCTCTGGTGTCTGAGGCATCTGTCGGGGGAGGCAGAGTTCAGCATGTACCAGAGGCGAGGGTTGAGGGAAAGTTCTTCGTGCTTCCTGTTTGCTGGCTAAAAATGTCCCCTCTTGAGGTTTTAAGATAATGATGCTCTTCTTGTGCACTAAAGCCAAGAAGGGATGATACTGAGAGGCAAATACTTATCTGCTGCCTATAACAGGACGTTTCAAGATACCCAAGAGAATTTAAAACTACTCCTCAAAATATAAAATAATTTCAAAAGTCCAAGCAATTAGTAACAAGTAGCAAGTAGGCCAGATTACAGAGAGCTGAATTGTGTCCTGGGGCTTAACAAATTGAGACCCTGGATTCATAGCAGTCCTCTTTAATCAGTGATTCATATGAATTGATACATGCCACTAGTCATTTTAGCTACTAATCACACAGGCTACAGACAAGCTGAGATATTTGCTGTCAGGTTGTTGGGCGGGGGGTGGGGTTGGATCGTGGCATGTGTAACTCGAGGTCATAAAAATGCATCTACTATGAAAAACTCTAAAATAGACACCATTTTCAACGGAAAGAGAGCTGGGCACCAGATTTAGTTTTGTTTTTGTATTTTATTTTAAATGACAAGCTGAGTGATCTTAAACAATCCCCCAACCCTCTCTGTGCCTTGGGTTCCTTTTCAATATAACGGACCACCAAGGTTTATGGGAGGCTTGCATTTGTTAACAGCTATGGAACCACTTTGAAAATGAAAAATGCAGCGTAGAGGTACTGTTAGCTAAGCACTTTTGTTACACAACAACCCCATAACATGGGTCGGAAAGTGAATTAAGAGGACAAAATTGGTTTTCCCTGTGGACTGAAGTAGCCTACTGGCTACTATGTTTGGGAGTATGTGGGGAAAACTTTCTTTTTTGATACACATTTACATACACTTCTCATAAGAAAAACTGAGCATCTTTGAAAAGATAGACCAATGGGGTGCCTGGGTGGCGCAGTCGGTTAAGCGTCCGACTTCAGCCAGGTCACGATCTCGCGGTCCGTGAGTTCGAGCCCCGTGTCAGGCTCTGGGCTGATGGCTCAGAGCCTGGAGCCTGTTTCCGATTCTGTGTCTCCCTCTCTCTCTGCCCCTCCCCCATTCATGCTCTGTCTCTCTCTGTCCCAAAAATAAATAAACGTTGAAAAAAAAAATTTTTAAAAAGAAAAGATAGACCACTAAAACATACACATAAAAAAGAAGAGTGTTACTCTACGTACAGCCTAAATTCATCAGCTTGTGATCATGTTTGAATCTGCATGAAGACATCTGGTTGCTATTTGGGGCAAGGACTGTGGTCACAGCCTCACTGCCAGTGGATATTCAATGCTTATTGAATGAATGGATGAATGAAAAGTTGGGTTTTAGGTACTGAAAGGGTAAGGTGGTAAGGGTAAGGTTACAGACACCTCTTCAAGAAACTACTATGTTCCAGTTAGAGTACCAAGACTTCACCTTCATCTGCTGTATTTGTCAAAAATTCTTGGCAAAAGTTTCTACTAGCGATTTATTCCACGATAATGGTTGTGTTCCCAAAAGACATACAAGTGAAACATGGTGGTGGGGAAAATGCAGACTGTGGACTATTTCGTAGAATTCATCCAAGCTGTGAGACACACATACCCATCCATCTATGCATCCAGCAAATCCATGCCTATGAAATGAATACACACACACATGCATTAAACACACACTCACACACATACAACATATATTCTCACTTCCTGGCTTGATTGCTAAACCCAGTAATTTTGAGATAACAATGGAAAGAACAGACCTTCTTGTTTTATAGTTGAAGAGATGTTGAGTGACAGTTTAAGGCACATGGTAGATTAGCAGTGTCCAGCTTCCCTTAACGACTACATAGGGAGCCTGGGGCTCTGGTTGGGGCTGGAGTCCCGGAGCCTGGACTGGGTGGGAGAGAAGTGAGGCATGGTTTACACCATGGATGTGAAGTCTGAATTCCAGCATCGGTGGTCCAAAGGGTGAAGTCTAACCGTTGGGGGAAGTGGGATAGGATGGTTTAAGAAGCAGATCTTGGGGTATTCCCAGAGAGAGAGAGAGAGACAGAGACAGAGAACTTTTTACTAGGGACCTCCCACACTCAGTCTGTTAAAGACGGTAATGCAGACAAGGGCAGAATCATCTCTGGAGCATGGGTGTTCTAACTCCGAGGTAATTTCTGAAGGCCCCACAGAGAATCAACGCATATTACCAGTAGGACAATGTACTAAGCATATTCCACAAGTAAACAACGCAAAGCAAAAGATCAGGGTGGTGGGCCTTGTAACAGGCACCAACCAGATCCCCTTTCGGGTGACAGAGGACTCCTTCTCCCAGCTGGCAGACTCCAGCTGCTCCCAGGCAATTGTCTCTGGAAGAAAACCCCTTCCCTGGAAGGCCTGAACTCACTGACTGCTCAAATAGGAGAATAAAGGTATGGCCTCCTCATTCCAACTCGAGCATCTGTAAGCGTCAGTCACCCTAGGGGCGCCTGGGTGGATCATTTGGTTGAGCATCCAACTCTTGATGTCGGGCTCAGGTCATGATCCCAGGGTCATGGGATCAAGCCCCATGAGGAGTCTCATGAGAAGCCCCACATGAGGGGTGGGGCTCAGCATGGAGCCGAAGATTCTCTCTCTCGCTCCCTCTGCCCCCTCTCCTGCTCACGCACGTGCTCTCTCTTTCTCTGAGATAAAAAAAAAATTTTTTTTTTTTAGAAGGGTCACCCTAGTTCTCTGTAGGACTGGTTGAGGACTGCGCTGAGATAGCATCACAGCCCGCCTTCTCACTCTGCCCCTTTCTGCTTCCTTCCCTTCCCGTTCCCAGGTGTTGTTCCCAAGAGCACCCCCCAAAAAACACCTGCAAGCTTCTCTCCATCCCAGAGTCTGCTTCCCAGGGCCTGACCTGCTCTCCCGGCTGACAGTCAGCTTGTCTTCCAGCAGACGGCCAGGACAGCAGTTTGACAACGTGCTGTGAAGGTCAATGTTCTGATCTAAAGAAGATGTGTGAAGACCAGACAATGTCCTGATACATAAGCACCTTGTTCTAGGGTGATGCTGTCGGCTCACTTTAAATATTCAAAGCCTTTCCCACAAGGCTTTGATCATCTCAGTGGCCTCGTGAGGTAGGCAGAAGAAGTATTATTTGTTGCCAATTTTGCAGATTTGGAAACCGATGCTAACCGAGGGTTACTGACGTGAACAAGAACCCGTGACTACTGGTAAGTGGCAGAAAAGGGACGTTCAACTGATCTCATAGATGAAAATGGGACTGTCTTTAAAAAAGAAAAAAAAGGACGGGTTTATGAGGTCACTACAAGCAGGGAGGCAGGAGAATGGCTATAAAGATCTAGTGAAATACCAAGGATGTGGCCCGGATGTGTACCCATGGGCCATTGTAGCAGTGGTGATTCAGTGGCAGGGGATTCTCAGGGACCCTGGAGACTGTTGAGGATGCTTCCCTCCCTTGGAGGCGAGAGGTGCAAAGAGAGAGGCCTGGTGACAGGTTCTGGGATTGGTAGCTCTAGTCCCAAACTGCAAAGCAACTTTTCTGTGCAGGATTTCCTGGATCTTACAGGAATCACACCATTTCTGGCAAGATATTAATCTTTTGGTAACAAAGAAGCATTCTCCGTTTGGCCGCCCAAACCACACACGTCTATTTACATGCCAAATGCTAGATTAGAAATATATAGCTTTCTAACACGCCTGTGTCATTTCCCCCCACCAATCATTCTCTATGATTCTCGGGCTTCTCTGTCTCCCCCCCCCACCCCCCAACCTGTTTTCCAAGCATCCAGTGTTTTAGCCGCGTGGCCCATTTCCAGCTCAATCTCAGGTTACATTTGTTTCTAAGGTACCCCTGTGTGTTCCAAACACGCGCGCGGAGCACTGCGCAACGAGCCCACGTTTTCTCACGGTTTTCTTCCCCGTCGAGGCTCCCTGGCTTCTGCCCCCACCCCACCCCCCCCCCCCCCCCAGCCGGAACCCGCCACCGCCGCCGCTTCCCCTGAGGGATGTGCTGAGAGCCTGGCTCCTCCGGCTCCGCTCATCTCCTGCAGCAGAGCACCCAGGGCAAGGCGACCGTGCGACACAGGGCGAGCAAGCCCCTTTCTGGTGCCTGTGACCCCGCAAGGCGCCAGCGGCGCGCGGGCCACCGGCCCCGCGTCCCCGCCAGGCCGTACGCTGATTGCTGTCGCCCCGAAGGCCGAGCGGTGCGCGGGGACTTCGCCGCCTGCCCACCTCCACTGCAAACAGACGCGCGTTCTCTGACTTTGACGGCTCCCTGGGTTCCTGTGAAAAACAACCACTGCGTTGCCATAGCGTACTCCTCAAACACCAGCATCAGGGGATCGCAGAATCACAGCAACAAACGTTACGAGGCACTATCTCCAAATAGACGCGCGGCAAAATAATCCAAATAGGACCATTAAATAATAATCCTCATTAAAACCAAGCCAGACGAAACGCAGTCACTCTTAGAAGTGTGCTAAAGGGGGGGGGGGAACAAAAAACCCCCAACATGTTTTAAGAGAAGATTAATAATCTGCTCATTAATTTTATTGGATAATTACACATCATTGGTCTCTCCAGAGTCGTTCATTTTTTGAAATTAAAAATGCCTTTTAGGGTTTCTCCCGTACAATGTGCACATCAGGTGTGCAGAGAGCTTTTTAGCATGCAAAAAAAAAAAAAAAAAGAATCACGATATTAGACAATGTGCTATTTTTCTATAAGAAAGCAGCCTTTCCCAAAACGTTAATCTGCCGCAGAAAGATGCTTCTAATTTAGAAGGAATTAGAGGGAGAGTCTACTCCTCTAAACAAACACCTCTGCTAACAGCTTCATTAGTATGTATTTTCACATAATTCAATTAGCCAAAACACATACACATGCTCGCAGCGCTGTTCCCTTGCTCTGGGAGTGTCAGCAAGACTTTAAGCAGATCTGAAACAAAATTGCATAAATGGCATGTAAAGCTGGGTGCATACAAAGATACCTTCAGGGTTCTAATAAATTCATGAAACTTTTTAAAGTATGATTTCCTAGCAGGCAATCACTTTTAATTAACGGGATCACCTACAGCAACACATGTCCTTCAAAAACTTACATTATTTTTTCTTTTTGAATTTCAAAGTTTCTGTAGTAAAAGTTGAATAGCTGAGTAGCTTAACCTCAAAAGGATTCCAGGCTTTTATGACAGTTATAAATCACTGTGGTGCCTTCTTTATAAGAAGAAAAGATTCTTAACACAACAGAGAAAGAAGGAAATCTCTTTTTAGTCATAGCTAGAAGCAAGCATTTTCTCCAAAGGTCAAAAAACTTTTCCTCAGTTAAAGAATAATTTTAAGGACATTGCAGCTACTTGTACAAGTAATCTCTTATAATTTACTTTATGAATTATACATTCAATTTCCAGGATTGTGGTTTGACACGGATGGACTCGCCTGTTTCTGGAACTGGTTTTGTCGAGCTTCTCGTGTTTCGTTTTCAGTAAACACGGGCCAGGGCTGAACGCAGGATTTACTTAATGAGCCCTTCTCCTTAAGGAAAATGAGAATCTATATACTCACCAAAGGATTTAGCTGAGTGATTCTTGCCATTTCTTTTTCCAGCCTTTGTTTGAAAGACAGGGACATGCTCAGAGGCCATCTAGGACTAATGGTCAGGTGGCAGAAATCTGAAAAAGAGGGGTGCCTGGATGGATCAGTCAGTTAAGAGTCCGACTTCGGCTCAGGCCACGATCTTGAGACTCGTGAATTCGAGCCCTGCCTGGGGCTCTGTGCTGACAGCTCGGAGCCTGGAGCCTGCTTCCGGTTCTGTGTCTCCTTCTCTCTCTGCCCCTCCCTGGCTCATGCTCTGTCTCTCAATCTCTCTCAAAAATAAATAATAAAACGTTAAAAAAAAAAAAAAAAGAAATCTGAAAAAGAGACAACTTTGAAATGAGCGAAGAGTAAGAGACACCAAAACGAAGCTGTTCACCTTCCCGCCCCTCATCCTTAAGGAACCTGGTTATTTGTCTAAAGTGGAGCATGATGCCTTGTGCCCTCTGCAAGGCTAATAAAGTACCTGCAAGGCAGAGCTTGCACCACGCAGACAGATGCAGCAATCCATCCAAGCACGTGTCTGAAAGCATCCATGGCGCCTCCTGAAGCCAGCCACCATCGTTTGTCACCACCCCCCCTGCTGGTCCTCCTGCCTGGTACCGCTCTTCGCGAACACCTTCTCCACCGACGGTTCATTCACTGGTTTGGGGGAGGAATTAGGTTGGCCACAGACCGTATTAGGTCTTAGGGACACAAGATTTTTTTCAAAACATAAATGTGATCTTTTGCTTCCAAGCTCAACTGTCTGAAAAGATTCCCACCATCCTTAAGATAACATGTAAACTCCTTAATATGGCCCCAAACCCCTCCATGGTCCTGATCTCTGCTAAGATTTCCAGCCTCGACTATTGCTGTCTTTTACCTTTCAATCTGACTTCTAGCCATTTTGGACTATTTAGAGACCCAGGCACCCACCAAAGGGCTATTTCCTTGCTCACATTTCTTTTCTTTTCTGTTTTTCTTTAAATTTTTAAAAATTAGTTTTCTTTATTTTTGAGAGGCAGAGAGAGACAGAGCACGTGTGAGGGGTTAGAGAGAGAGGGAGACACAGAATCTGAAGCAGGCTCCAGGCTCTGAGCTGTCAGCACGGAGCCGGATGCGGGGCCCGAACTCGCAAACCGTGAGATCATGACCTGAGCCGAAGTCGGAGCTCAACCGACTGAGCCACCCAGGCGTTCCGCTCACATTTTTTTCCCCCTCCAAACATAGCTTTTTAGTCCCAATCTTTGGAAGATCCCTTTCCCTCTTTTTCTCAATTTGAGTCAAAGGCCACCCTAGGTAATGCCTACTCATCTATCAGTTCCCCACTTAAAGGTCATCCCTTTACATCCTTTTGGAAGCCTTCTCTGACTCCCCCAAGCTACGGACTCTTCTAGGCTCTGTTGATGCATTCTCTGTCAGCCCTCACTTATTCCACGAGTATTTACTGAGTACTTACTGTGTGCCAGGTACTATGTTCTAATGGTGCTTCTATTTCAGTGGGGGAAAATGAACACAACATAGCTATTCAAATCAATAAGTAAATAAACAAGACAACCTGCCATTGTGAAGAGTGGTCTCCTGTCAGTAGGGGGATCTCTGTGAAGAGATCACACTCGAGCTGAGGTCTGAGTAATGACCAGGAACCAGCCCAAGAATATCTAGTAAAAGATCATGCCGTCTGCAAAAGAAAGAAAAACAAGCCCACAGTCTCTAAAGTAGGAAGAAGCTGGGGTGCTCAAAGTCAGAAAAAAGCCGGGGCAGCTGTGGTGTACCAGGCGTGTCTTACACTTTCCGTGACACGTCTTGATCTGGGGTCCTGTTAGCCACCCATTGGCTCTCACACCACGCAATGTAATTAATGCAATCAAATGTCTTTCCCAGAAATATAGCTGTTGTTTTAGCCTTCATGGGTCTTTTTTTGGTCTAATTTCTCAACTTGTTCAGAGTTAAGCAGGGTACAGGGCTGCCATTTTCTAGGCCTCCTCAAAGACTTCCACATTAGTGAATGTGTTGTAAATAGGTTTTTTTCCTAGGTGATTTGTTTATTTAAAAAATATTTTAACGTTTATTCATTTTTGAGAGACAGAGACAGAGCATGAGCAGGGGAGGGGCAGAAAGAGAGGGAGACATAGAATCCAAAGCAGGCTCCAAGCTCCGAGCTATCAGCACAGAGCCTGACGCGGGGCTCAAACTCGTGAACGGCAAGATTGTGACATGAGCCAAAGTCAGATGCTTAGCCAACTGAGCCACCCAGGCGCCCCTGGGGTTTGTTTGTTTATGGAGTTTATTGGGTGTTTTTTTTTTCCTGTGTAGAACCCTCCATTTTTTCATCATCAAATTTATTCCTATTTTTCTTTGATGGCTTCTAAATAAAGCTTTTCTCATTCTGAAATTTCAAAAAGTTTCCAGGTTTGTCTTTTGTTTTTTCCTTTTTTTTTAAAAAAAATTAAATTTTCGTTAGTTAACATACTGTGTGATACTGGTTTCAGGAGTGGAATTCGGTGATTCATCACTTACATACAACACTCAGTACTCATCACAACAAGTGCCCTCCTTAATGTCCATCCCCCAGCTAGCCCATTCCCCCACCCAACTCCCTCTGTCAACCCAAAGTTTGATCTTTATCATTAAGAGTATCTTGTGGTTTGTTTCCCTCTCTTCCCTTTTTTTCCTCCCTCCCAGATGTTCATCTGTTTCATTTCTTAAATTCCACATATGAGTGAAATCATATAGTATTTATCTTTCCCTGCTTGACTTCTTTTGCTTAGCATTATACATTCTAGGTCCATCCACGTCATTGCAAATGGCCAGATTTCATTCTTTTTGATGGCTTCGTAATATTCCATTGTGTGTGTGTGTGTGTGTGTGTGTGTGTGTGTGTGTGTGTATTCTTTATCCATTCAACAGTTGATGGGCATTTGGGCTCTCTCCATAGTCTGGCTATTGTTGATAATGCTGCTATATAAATAGTACGTACCCCTTTGAATCAGTATTTTTGTATCTTTTCGGTAAATACGTAAGAGTGAAATTGCTGGGCAGTTCTATTTTTCATTTCCTGGGGAACCTGTATACTGTTCTCCAGAGTGGCTGCACCAGTTTGCATTCCCATCCAGTTTTTTTTTTTAAGCTTAGTTTTTTAGCAGCAGTTTTAGGTTCACAGCAAAATGAGAGAGAGGAAGGTACAGAGATTTCCCACAGACTTTCTGTCAGCTCCCAAGAAGTGTGGCCTCCCCCCAGTGTATACATCACTCACCAGAGTGGTACATTATTGCAGTGGAGGAGCCTACATGGATTTCTGCAACATTATCACCCAAAGTCCAGACAGTGCACGAGGGTTCACCGTGTTGTTCATTCTGTGGGTTTGGACAAGGGTATAATGGCATGTATCCGTCTTTATAATATCATATAGGGTTATTTCCACTGCTTTGAAAAATGTTGATTTTTTTTTCTAGTTCTTTTAAAATTTCAGACTTTACATTAGATCTTTCGTGTATCTGGACTTTATTTTTGGTGTAAAATGGTAGAGATCCAACTTAATTCCTCCTCTCCCCCACCCCTATAATAGCTTTATTAAGGTATAATTGACAAAATTGTAACATATTTAAAGTGTGTAACATGGTGATCTGATATAACTATATGTTGTAAAAGGGTTTACACAATCAAGTTAATAAACACATCTGTCACTTCACAATCTCCTCTTACAGAAACCTTTAATTATACAATACTGTATTTCCAAGTGTAGCCACAGTGCTACACATTAGACCCACAGAATTTATTCATCTTATAATTGAAAGTTTGTACCCTTTTAGCAATATGCTCCCATTTCCCCCACCTCCCACCCCCTGGCAAATACCATTCATTGTCTGTTTTTAAGAGTTAGATGTTTTTTAGATTCCACATATAAATGACACCACATAGTATTTGTATTTCTCTATGGAACTTCTTTCTCCTAGCGTGGCGCCCTCCAGGTTCATCCGCGTTGTTGCAAATGGCAGGTTTTCATTCTTTTTAGAGGTTAAATAATATTCCATTGCATATATATTTTCTTTATCCATTCATCTGTCCACAGACACTTAGGTTATTTCCATACCTCAACTGGCATGAATAATGCTGTAACGAACCCGGGACGACAGGTCACTCCAGAGAGTGATTTGTTTTCCTTTGCATATATACACAGAAGTAGGATTGCTGGATCATAGGGTAGTTCTATTTTTAATTCTTTGAGAAGGCTCTGTAGTGTTTTCCATAGTAGCTGCACAAGTTTACATTCCCACCAACAGTGCACAAGGGTTCCTTTTTCTCCACACCCTAGCCAATATTTGTGATCCCTTGTCCTTTGATAATAGACACGCTAACAAGCGTGAGGTGACATTTTATTGTGGTTTTGATTTGCATTGTCCTGATGACTAGTGATGTTGAACACTTTTTAATTTACCTGTTGGCCATTTGTATGTCTTCTCTGAAAAAAAAAAAAAAGGTCTATTCAGGTCCTTATTCTATTTTTTAATTGGGTTATTTGTTTTTTTTGCTACTGAGTTGTGTAAGTTCCTTGTTCATTTTAGATATTAATCCTTATTGAGTATGTTGTTTGCACATATTTTCTCCCATGTTGCCTTTTCACTCTGTTAATGGTTTCCTTTGCTGTGTAGAAGCCTTTTAGTTTGATGTAGTCTCACTTGTTTATTTTTGCTTTTGTTTCAAATCCAAAAAATCATTGCCAGGACCGGTCTCAAAGAGCTTGATTCCCTATGTCTTCTTTTAAAAGTTATATGGTTTCAGGGCTTATGTTCAAGTTTTTAATCTGTTGTAAGTTGACTTTTGTGTATGGTATAAGCTACTGGTCCAATTTCACTCTTTTGTATGTGGATATCCAGTTTTCCCAACATTATTTATTGAGGAGACTGTCCTTTTCCTATTGTGTATTCATGGCGCCTTTGTTGGTAATTAATTGGTCATACACGTATGCATTTATTTCTGAGCTATCTATTCTGTCCTATTGACACATCTGTTATTATGTTGATGCCATACTGTTTTGATTACTATAGCTTTGTAATATAGTTCAACAATGTGATGCCCCCAGCTTTGCTCTCCTTGGTTCATATTGCTTTAGCTGTTTGGGGTCTTTTGTGGTTCCAAACAAATATTTGGATCATTTTTTTCTATTCCTATGAAAAATGCCATTGGAATTTTGATAAGGATTGCATTGAATCTGTAGGTCACTTTGGGTAGTATGGGCATTTTAATAATATTAATGCTTCCAATTCATGAACATGGTATACTTTTCAATTTATCTTCTTCAATTGCTTTCACCGATGATTTTCTTTAAATCAATGTCTTACAGTTTTAAGTGTGCAAATCATTCACCTCCTGGTTAAATTTATTCCTAAGTATTTTATTCATTTTGATGCTATTGTAAACTGGATGGTTTTCTTAATTTTGCTTCCCAATAGTTCATTGTTAGTATCCAGAAATTCAACTGATTTTTGTATATTTTGAATCCTGCAACTTTACTGAACTTATTAGTTCTAATAGTTTTTTTTTTTTTTTGGTGGAATCATAAGGTTTTCTATATATAAATGTCATCTTCAGACAGACACAATGTTACTTTTTCACTTATTTGGATGCTTTTTACTTCTTTTTTGTGTCTAATTCTCTGCCTAGGACTTCCAATACTATATTGAATAAAAGTGGTGAAGAATGGGCATTTTTGTCTTTTTCCTTATCTTCGAGGAAAACTTTCAGCTTTTCTTCATTGAGTATGATGCTAGCAGTGGGCTTATTGTACATGGCTTTTACTGTGTTTAGGTGCATTTTATCTATACCTAATTTGTTGAGTTTTTAGCAAGAAAGGATGCTGAATTTTGTCAAGAGTTTTTTCTGTGTCTATTGAGATAATCATATGATTCTTATCCTGCATTTTGTTAATGTGGTGTATCATGTTAATCAATTTACATATGTTGAACCATCCTTGCATCACAGGGATAAATCCTACTTGATCATTATGTATGATTCTTTTAATATACTGTTGGATTCATTTGCTTGTATTGTGTTGAGGATTTTTGCATCTACGTTCATCAGGGATATTGGCCTGTAGTTTTCTTTTCTTGTACTGTCCTTGTCTGGCTTTGGTATCAGGGTAATGCTGGCTTCATAAAATGAGTTTGGAAAGGTTCCCTCTTCTTCAATTGTTGGAAGCATTTGAAAAGGATTGGTATTCATCCTTCTTTAAATGCTTGGTAGACTTCACCAGTGAAGCCATATGGTTCTAGTCTTTGTTGGAAGCTTTTTGATTAATGATTCAATCTTTTTTCTTAAAACTGGTGTGTTCAGAGTTTTTGTTTCCTCATGATTCAGTCTGGGTAGGCTGTATGTTTCTAGGAATGTATCCATTTCTGCTAGGTTATCCAATTTCTTGGTACATAATTGTTCATAGTAGTTTTTTATGATTCTTAGTTATTTCTGTGTTATCAGTTGTAATGTCTCCACTTTTGTTTCTGATTTTGTCTTCTCTTTTATTTCCTTAGTCTAATTAAAGATTTGTCAATTTTATCTTTAAAAAAACCTAGCTCTTAGTTTTGTTAATCTTTTCTATTGTCTTTCTAGTTACTATTTGATTTTTTGCCACTCTGATCTTGTTATTTTCTTCCTTCTACTCATTTTTGGTTTAGTTTGTTCTTCTCTTTTAGTTCCTTGAAGTACATATAAAGTTAGGTTGTTTACTGGAGATTTTTTCTTAACGTGGGTATTTATCACTATAAACTTCCCTCTTAGGACTGCTTTTGCTGCATCCAGTAAGTTTTGGTTCATTTTTCTCAAAATGTTTTTTAATTTCCCTTTTGATTTCTTCCTTGACCCATCAGTTGTTCAGTAGCATGTTGTTTAATCTCCATGCATTTGTGAGTTTTCTAGTTTCCCTCTTCTTATTGATTTCTAGTTTCATATCATTGCGGTTGGAAAAGATTCTTTATATGATTTAAATCTTCTTAAATGTGTTTTGTTGCCTAACATGTGATCTATCCTAGGGAACCTTTTATGTGCACTTGAGAAGAATGTGTATTCTGCTGTTGGATAGAATGGTCTGTATTTGTATGTTAGATCCATCTGGTTGAACATGTAATTTAAGTCTAATGTTTCCTTACTGATTTTCTGTCTGGATGATCTACCCATTTCTGAAAGTGGGTATTGATGTTCCCTATTATTCATGTTGTATTGCTGTCTATTTCTCCCTCCAAATCTGTTAATATTTGCTTTATATATTTAGGTGCTTCAATGCTGGGTGCATAAATATTTACAGTTATATCTTCTTTTTTTTAATTTTTTTAAACGTTTATAAAATAAATAAAATATGAGACAGAGAGGAAGACAGCCCGAGAAGGGGAGGGGCAGAGAGGAGGGAGACACAGAATCTGAAGCAGGCTTCAGGCTCTCAGAGCCTGACATGGGGCTTGAACACATGAACCATGAGATCATGGCCTGGGCCCAAGTTGGATGCTTAACCGACTGAGCTACTCAGGCACCCCTACACTTATATCTTCTTGATGAATTGACATTACGACCTTTAGCATTATGTAATGACATTTTTTGTATCTTATTAATTTTTGGCCTAAAGTTTGCTTTGTCTAAGTGTAGCTGTGTCTGCTCCATTTGATTCCCATTTGCATGGAATATTTTTCCCCATCCCTTAACTTTCAACCTATGTGAGTTCTTAAAGCTGAAGTAAGTCTCTTGTGGACAACATATAGTTGGGTCTTGTTTTTTTTTTGTTTTGTTTTGTTTTTGCTTTTGTTTTTTGTTTTTGTTGTTTTAGTCCATTCAGCAGCCATTCTGTATCTTTTGACTGGAGAATTTTAATCCATTTACATTTGTCGTAACCGTTGACAGGTATGGACTTACCATTGCCATTCGGTTCATTGTTTTTTCACTATTTTATTGTTCCTTTGTTCCCTTTTTCTTCTCTTACTCTCTTCCTTTGTGATTGGATAATATTCTGTAGTGGTATGCTTTGAGTCCTGTCTCTATCCTTTATGTATCTACTATAGGGTTTTGTTTTATTGTTACCATGAGGCTTACATTAAACATTCTTATCATTATAACACTATATTTTAAGCTGATAACAACTTAACTTTGAATGCATAGAAAATCTCTACATTTTTACACCCCCCACATTTTAGGTTTTTGATGTCACAATTTTCATCCTTTTATGTTGTATATTCATTAACAAATTATTATAGCTATAGTTATTTTTGATACTTCTGTCTTTTATCTTTCTGTAGAGTTATAAGTGATTTACACACTACCACTGTAATAGTAGAACATTTTAAATTTAACTAAAGGTTAACATTTACCAGTAAGTTTTCTAGTTTCATATGTTGTCATTGTTATTGATTAGCATCCTTTTATTTTAGCTTGGAGAACTGCCTTTAACATCTTCTGTAAATCCAGTCTAGTGGTATTAAGTTCCTTCAACTTTTGTTTGCCTGGGGGAATTCTTTAACTGTTGACTATTTAATTATTATGTGTCTTACTTGCATCTCTTTGTATTTGCTTTATTTGGGTATCTCTGGTCTTTTAGACCTGATGGTCTTCCCCCGCCCCCAACCCCCCCGAGGTTTGGGAAATTTTCAGCTCTTATTTCTTTCAATAAACTTTCTGCCCTTTTCTCGTTCCTCTCCTTCTGGGACACCTATAATGTGTAGATCAAGCCAGCCAATGGTGTCCCATAAGTGCATTAAGCTATTCCCATTTTTTTAAAATTGTTTTTCTTTTTCTTCCTTTGACTGAGTGATTTCCATTGCCCTGTCTTTGTGTTGGTTGATCCTTTCTTTCATTTGATTTAGTCTACCATTGAATCCCTTTATTGAAATTTTTAGTTCAGTTATTATATTCTTCAGTTCTATGATTTCTGTTTGGTAGTTTTTAATATTTTTCTATCTCTATGTTGAAATTTCTTACCCTGTTAATGCATTGCTCTCCTAGCCTTGGTAAGCATCTTTATGACTGCTGTTTTGAACTCGAGTAAATAATTTATTTTGGTTTCGTTAAAGTCAGTTTCTGGGAGCTTATCTTGTTCTTTTATTTGGAACAAACTCCCCTATTTCTTCGTTTAAAAAAATCCTCTGTGGGGCACCGGGGTGGCTCATGTCCCTGAGATTGAGTTCCGCATCGGACTCTGTGCTGACAGCTCTCTCTCTGCCCCTCCTCTGCTCACACTCTGTCTCTGTCTCAAAAATAAATGAACATTAAAAAAAATTCTTTAGTATAAAAGATAATCCTCTGTGTTTGTTTCTGCAAATTAGATAAAACAGACTCCTCTTTCAGTGTTGACAAACTGGCCTGAGGTAAGAGATGAACTTCATAAATCAGCCTCACCTGACCTTCTGGTTGACTCTCAAACCTTTGATTATCCAGGCCACTATCATTGTTCTTACTGGCTTAGCGGCTCCCAGCAGACTGGAGTATGACAAGACCCATCAGTGTCCAAAAGATGTGGGAAATGGACATACAACGGTTCAGCCCCCAGAGGACTATTAATTATCTGCTCCTTCAGCCAGAGCTTTGGGCAGCAGCTGGGACAGTCAGGGAAGTACATATGCAGTTTGACCCCTATCAGGGAGAACCCAGGATCTAGGTGTTTGTGCCTATTCACTCTGTGTTAAGCCACAGGGAATACTCACTGGGAGTGCTTGTGCATGCAAATAGAACCGCCTCTTTGTTTTGTATGGTCTGGGGAATTCATGAATAGTGAACCCCATTAGCACCCAGAGCTAGGTGATTTGGGAGCCAGTCTCTTGGGTGGCAGCCATAGCAGGGTGGCAAAAGTGTGGGACAAGCTTCTTTCAGGGAGAGTGGGTTTTATTATAGGAGGGAACCAGAAGGGAGGGGTGTGGCAGGCAATGTTCCTCCAGCTCTTTCAGTTTCCCAGGAGGATCCCAGTCAGCTGTCACATGCAGTCTGATTAGAAGCCAGACCCTCAGGTAGCAGCTGGAAAGGTATTTAATCAAATCCCTTTCAGGGAGAAACTGAGAGACGGGTCTCTTTGCCTGTCTCCCCTGTACTGAGCCTGGGTGGGGGTGGGGGTGGGGATTAGCCACAGGAAGTGCTCGACACCCATTTAACAACTGCTTCTTCTTAATATGGTTCTGTGGGACTCGTGAATGCCAAGCCCCACTGGCTATCGGAACTAGGTGATTGAAGGACCATCCCTCAGGTGGAAGCCACAAATTGGAGCACTCATGTGTGGACCACCTCCTTCCAGGGAGAAGCTGGTGCCTTGGTTTTATAGTTGAAACAAACCAGAGGGAGAAGGTAAGGGAAGTACCCACTGGCTCTTTTAGGCCCTTGGGAGAATCCCAGTCAGCTCTCAGATGCAGGCTGACTAGAACCTGGATCTCCAGGCAGCAGACGGAGAAGGACGTAGTCAGACTCCTTCCAGAGACAGACTGGAGACGGGTATGTTTGTCTGCTTCCTTTGCACTGAGCTGGGGGCGGGGCGCGGGGGGCGATAGACATGGGGAATCCTCACCCACCTATTTTAAAACTACTTCTTTGTTTGCTACAGTCCTGTGAAACTCAAGAATACAATTCCCACTGGCTATCAGAGCTGGATGATTTGAAGGCTCTGGGTACCAGCCTTAAAAGTTGGGACTCTAGGAGCGCCTGGGTGGCTCAGTCTGTTGGGCGACCGACTTCGGCTCAGGTCATGATCTCATGGTTTGTGAGTTCGAGCCCCGCCTCAGGCTCTGTGCTGACAGCTCAGAGCCTGGAGCCTGCTTCTGATTCTGTGTCTCCCTTTCTGTCTGCCCCTCCCCCACTCATGCTCTGTCTCTCTCTGTCTCAGAAATAAATAAACATTAAAAAAAAATTTAAAAAAAAAGTCGGGACTCTAGTTAGTTGTATGGTCCAAGCTCTTTGCTCCTCGGGGAGAAGATTGAGTTGGGAGTTCCCTCCTGGGTTGTAAGGCCTTGTGTCAGAGGTCGGGTTTATGGCAAGAGTGTTTCTTAGCCTTTCCAACCCATTTTGATGTGGGCATTGTCTCAGTTCCCTGATATGAGTCACTCAGTTAGTTTCTGGATGTCTCTCAGAGGGGACTGATCCACACACATGGATCTGTTCTGTGCATCTGTGAGAAGAAAGATAGCCCGAAGTCTCCTACCTTGCTATCTTGGTAATAGCACTCACTCAACTTAATTCCTTTCAAGAATTTCTGTCCGGTTGTCTTGACAATGTCGTCAAATAATGTATCTTTTAACCACTGAATGCTATGGCTGACTTCGTGGGAAATCACCTTTCTCTATGTTTTGGGGTCTATTTCTGGTGCTATATTCTACTCTACGCGTCTTCAATCTTGTGCCATTACTCAGTGTTTTAGTTACTGTTTTATATCTGGTAGCGTTAGTCACTCTCAATTATTCTTTCTTTGCAGTATTTTCTTGAATATTTATGTATGCTTACCTTGTTTGAAAATGTCTTTATTTTACTCTTGGTAGGAGCTGAATGTACGATTGCAGCTTCATAGTTATTTTCCTTCAGCATCGTGGAAGATACTGGTCCACTGATTTTTAGTTTCTATTGCTGCTTTTAAAAAGTACATTGTCGGGGCGCCTGGGTGGCGCAGTCGGTTAAGCGTCCGACTTCAGCCAGGTCACGATCTCGCGGTCCGTGAGTTCGAGCCCCGCGTCAGGCTCTGGGCTGATGGCTCGGAGCCTGGAGCCTGTTTCCGATTCTGTGTCTCCCTCTCTCTCTGCCCCTCCCCCGTTCATGCTCTGTCTCTCTCTGTCTTAAAAATAAATAAACGTTGGAAAAAAAAAATTAAAAAAAAAAAAGTACATTGTCAGTGTAATTATCGTCCCTTTATAATGGCCTGTCCTTTTTCTGTGGTTTCTTTTAGGAATCTATTTTTGTCTTTGGTGTGTCATCATTATATTTCTCATTGAGAATTTCTTTTTATTTCCTGGGCATTTGTTGTGATCCCCAAATCAGAAGACTCATGTTGATCATCGGTTCTGGAAATGAAACAGTCACTTTTGTCCCTCTCACATTGTCTCTATTCCTCTTTTCCGGAAATCTGACTGGATATATTTAAGACCTTTACCTTTTATCTTTTATGTCTATTAATTTCTTTCTACTTCTCCCTTGCCCTACTTCTAAATATGACAGGGCTACAGGACTCAATCACTCTATCTTTTCTTCTGAGGAAAAGTCATCTATTTTCTTGATTTAGTTCTATTTCCACGCTGGTGTCTCCTAAATTTTATTTTCTTCTTGTAATCTGATGCTTTTCAGCTTACGTATCTATTTTCCCACTTGCTGTTTCCATTGGGATATCTCAGAATTCAGCTACTCATTTTCCATACTTCCCCCATTTCAGAAAGCGGCTCCTTTTCTGACCCAGTTATCCATACTCGAAACCCAAGAATCACCTTTCTTACATCTCCCTGAACCCTATATCTGATCAATCAAAATCTCATGCCTTTTAAACATTTAAAATGGTGTTGAATCTGTCCTTTTCTTTTAATCTTTTCTGCCACCACCTTCATCCAAACCATATTCATGTTATCATCTAAACTTCTAACTAGACTCCTTGCTTTCACGATTTCCCCTTAAGTCCTTTCTCCACTAAGTCATAGGCATTCTCTTGAGATGTAAATTAAGTCATGCTCCTGCTTAAAATTCTTTAATGCCTTAATATTGCACTTAAAATAACAATAATGTGTCCCATAAGGGTCTGCATGATCTGGTCCCCCACTCAACTTCTCTGATGCCATTTAATGTCATTTGGCTCCTTTCTTACTATGCTGTCGCCACATTGACTTTCTGTGTGATCATATAAACGTTGTGTGTCAGTTATCAGTTTACTAACTCTCAGCTTCAACTTCACCCTTTGCATGATTGCAAAAAAGGGGAGATAAGCCCTTTATTTTTCCTTTGTCAGTTGGCACCATGTTACATGTTATCAGTAGAGAACACTAGAAAGACTTTGCAGGCAGGAGGGATTTTCCTTCCTGATCCCCCTGTGCTTGCTCTCTGGACTCTTGTAGGTCTTTCAGCTTCTCTTGCACCAGACATCTGGAGCGTATGTGCCTTCCCAGGTGCCCCATTTCTGTGGCGTGAGCAGGTTTTCCCAGCAGCAGGCTTCTGCAGTGTTCATAACTTCTTTACTGCCTGGCTCCTGCATTGCATAGTGACCAGCAGCAGTCGGTGGCCTGCAGTTTCTCTTAGCATCTCCCTTGGGCAGTTCTGATGTGCCTCTGATGAAACACTTCTCCCAAGAACATCTTTGTCTGGCACTCTAGAAGGTAGATTTGTAGCAAGTTCCATCAGTGTAGCACCACAGTGACTTCTTTGCCATTCAATGAGCCAAAACTGTGGCTCTCCAACAAGATCTGAACCTCAGCCATGGCAGGGGCTCCTCTTTGGGCATTCTGTCTCAGACCCTGGGGGTCAATGGCTTCTCCTTGTAACTGCTATTCCTGCATTATTTAAAGTTCTCTTTATTTTCCAGGTCAATGCCTCATCATGCAATTCTCAGTTCTAGTTAATAAGTTTTTATATTAAACTTTTCCTGTTCAAATTACTGTGAGGTTTCTATTTCTTGACTGGACCCCTGATTAATACAGAATTGGTAATAGTGATCTCGGGAGATAGACTGGAAAGATAGGATCTTGGTTTTGGTTTGGTCATGTCTTGAGTGCAATGCTGATCTCCTTCCTTGCCAAAGGGAGGTGGGATGCTAGCCATCTTTGGCAGGCAATGACATTACACTCAATCAAGCTGTCACCTGTGGGTGATTGTGATGGAACGCCAATAGAAGCACATGCCTTGAGAGCCTGAGTGCCTGCACTTGACCATTGTGGGAAAAATGATGACTATAAGAACTGTGATGTGAAATGGAATTTTTCTGAGGGCACCTGAGTGACAACAAGGAGAAAATGTCCGGCTGGGATCCAGTAAGTCTCAGCCCAGGTCATGGTTTGAGAACCAGAGTTCCCATGAGAGCCCTAAGGCAAAGTTGTTATTGTTTATAATTTCAGGGCAGAAGATCAAACTCGAAATTTAATTGTGTTGGTTGCTGGCGTACAATGACATTTGAATTCATAGTATCACCAAATTTCTTGTGTGAAAATTAGGGCATTAATTGGTAAAGAAAGGGATCCTGAACCTTGAAATCTTGTTGGATCCAGATGAAACAGACATTCTTGAACCCTTAAGTCTCTATGTGTTTTCTTTACCAGTGGAAGTAAGTTTCCCTATAGTGGTTTTTATTAGTGTAACTTTATAGTAAATCTTGAAATCAGGTATTATATATCTCCTAATCAGAATACTTTGAATAGCCTAGGTTTTTTGCATTTCCCTATTAGTTTTAGATTCAGCTTGTCAATTAAAAAAAGCCTGCTGGAATTTGAATCGGATTGTGTTGAAACTATAGATCAATTTGGGGATAATTGGTATCTTAATATTTGATATAGGTTAAATTGTGTTGTCCCTTCTCCCCTGAGTTCATATGTTTAAGTTCTAACTCTCAGTATCTCAGAAAGTGACCTTGTTTGGAAATAGGGCCATTGCAGATTTAATTAGCTAAGATGAGACCATACTGGAGTAGGGCAGGCCCCTAATTCAATATGACTGGTATCCTTCTAAAATGACGGAAATTTGGACAAAGAGACACAGATATAGGAAGAATGCCATGTAAAAATGAAGGCAGAAATTGGGGTGATGTTTCTAAAAGTCAAGGAATGCCAAAAATTACCAGAAAACCACCAGAATCTCTGTGAGAGGCATAGAGGCCTTCCTCATAGCCCTAGGAAGGAACCAACCCTACTGACACCTTGATTTCAGACTTCTAGCTTCCAGAACTGTGAGGCAACAAATTTCTGTTGTGTAAGACACCCAGTTGGTGGCACTTTGTTATGGAAGCCCAAGCAAACTACTACAATAATATTGGGCTTTCCAATACATGAATATGGTTTATCTTTTCGGTTATTTAGGGATTTAAAAAATTCCCTCAGCACTGCTTTCCAGTTTTTAGTGTACGGATCTTGCACACATTTGTTAAATTTATCTCTGAGCGCTTCATGGTTCTGATGTTATTGTATGTAGCATTGATTTTAAATTTCAGGTTCTACTTGTTTGTTTTCAGTATACAGGAATAAATTGGTTTTTGTGTATTGACCTTGTATTCTGCAGTCATACCAAACTGATTTATTGTTTTGAGCCCCTTTTTTGTAGATTTCTTAGGATTTTCTACATACACCATTGTGTTGTCTGTGAATGATGAGAGCTTTACTTCACCTTTCTAATTTTTTTTCTTCTTCAGTAGGGCCCATGCCCAGCGTGGAGCTCAACACAGGGCTTGAACTCATGACTCTGAGATCGAGACTTGAGCTGAGATCAAGAGTCAGGCTCTTAATTGACTGAGCCACCCAGGCGCCCCCACCCTTTCTAAGTGTTATGTATTAATTCTTGTTTAATTTTTCTGGTTAAAAATTCAGTACAATGTTGAGTATATGTGAGAGTGAGCGTCCTTGTCTTGTTTGCAATCTATGCAGAAAGCATTCAGGTTTTCTGAAGACATCCTTTATCAAATTAAGGCAATTCCTTCTATTCCTCATTTCCTGAGATTTATTTTAAATTATGAATGGGTGTTGAATTTTGTCAAATATTTTTATTACATTTCTTGATAAGATTACATACTTTTTTCTTCTTAGTCTATTGATATGGTGAAGTTCATTGATTGATTTTTGAATCCTATGTCAACCTAGCAACCTTGGCATGAATCCAACTTGGTCACATATGTAATATACTCTATATATTGTTTGATTCCATTTGCTAATATTTTATTAAAGATTTTTGTATTTCTGGTGATGAGAGATATTGGTCTATAGACTTGTCTTGTTATGTGTTTGTTGTCAAAGGTTTCACAAAATGAGTTGGAAAATGTTCCTTCCTCCTTCATTTTCCTTAAGCACTTGCATAGAATTTATGTATGTTTCTTAAATGTTTTGTAGAATTCACCAGAAAAATATACTGGGCCTGGAGTTCTCTTTGGATGAAAGTTTTAATTATTAATTGATATAGAGCTATTTAGAATTCTATTTCTTCTAGTGCAAGTTTTGGTAGTTCTTAACTTTCAAGTAGTTTGTGCTTTTCATTTAAGTTGTATAAATTATGGGCATAGAATTGTTTATAATAATCTTTATTGTCTATTTAATATCTGTATTACTTGTATCTTTTGTCGGTGAGTCTAGAGTTTTATAAATTATATTGGGTTTATTGATTTCCTCTATTCTTTGCCTGTTTTGTTTTACTGATTTTCACATTTGTTTTTATTATTTCCTCTTTTTACTTATTTTGGGTTTGATTTGTTCTTCTTTTTCTAACTTCCTATAGTGGGTGGTTAGATAATTCATTTTTGACTATTCTTAATTTCCAATATATGCATGTGTCACTGTATGTTTCTCTTTATGCATTACTTTAGTCACATCCCACAAATTTGGATATGTTGTATTCTCATTTTAATTTATTTAAAAATATTTTCTAGGTTTCTTTGTGTTGGTTTTTTTTTTTTTTTGATGCATAGGCATTTAGAGGTATGCTATTTTTTAAAAAAAAGTTTATTTATTTGTTTTGAGAGAGAGAGTGCACAGCAAGGGAGGGTCAGGGAGAGAGGGTGAGAGAGAGTCCCAAGCAGGCCCCATACTGTCAGCATGGAGCCTGATAAAGGGCTCAATCCCATGAACCATGAGATCACTACCTGAGCCAAAATTGATTCTGGATGCTTGACCTACATTCTCCTACAAATGGACCTTGAGCACTTGTTTGGAAGTTCTAGAGGGAAGCACAGCTACTCGTATACTCTTGAATAAAGAGCAGTTCACCTCTGTCAGGGGAGGTTGTCCTCTTTGACCAAGCTTGCAGCTTTGGGAAGGGGACACATGACGTAGTGAGAGAAAAAAGGAACACCCACCCGGCCAGTCAGATCAGCTGAATTAATCCTGCAATCAATAGGGTGACAGATGTCATAGCCAGATTGCCTTCATATCTGTGATTTTTAAAATTCAGACATACAATTTCTGCATTTTATTTGGAATATGTAGATTATTTGCATTTAATGTAATTATTGATATAGTTGTGTTTTAATGTACCATCTTTCCATTTGTTTCTCATTTGTCAATTTAGCTCTATTCTTATATCCTCTTTTCTTGCTTTCTTTTCAAGGAATTGACTATTTTCAAGTAAGTGTTCTATTTTATCTCCATTATTTGCTCATTAGCTACAGCTCTTCATTTTATTTGCTTTTAGTGATTGTTTTAGGCATTGTTCAATATATTTGAACTTGTCACAGTCTATCTTCAGATATCTCCCCCATATCTTCCTACTTCATGCATAATGTAAAAACCTTACAACAATATACTTCCACATCATCCTTTCAAAATTTGTACTACTTTCGATATGCATTTTATTTCCACATATGTTATAAATCCTACAATATATCTTTATTTTTGTTATAAGCAGCCAATTATGGTCTAAAGAAATTAGAATTTAAAAAAAAGTATTCTAGGGGCACCTGGGCAACTCAGTCAGTTAAGCATCCGACTTCAGCTCAGGTCATGATCTCATGATGTGTGGGTTTAAGCCCCGTGTTGGGCTCTGTGCTGACAGCTCAGAGCCTGGAGCCTGCTTCACATTCTGTGTCTCCATCTCTCCCTACCCCTCCCCTGCTCACTCTTTCTCTCAAAAATAAACATTAAAAATTTTTTTTATGTATTTTATATGTTCCACATACTTATCATTTTCAGTGCTCTTATTCCTCATTCTGAAATACTTCATGTTGAAAGTCTTTATTTCATTTTAATTTCTGATGGTTATTTTCACTGGATATAGAATTCTAGGTTGACAGTTTTTTTTTCTTTCTGCACTTTAAGGATGTCATTATATTCTAGCTTTCGTTGTTCTTGTTATAAAGTATGCAGCCATTTTTATCTTTGGTCTTTTGTTTATCATGTATCTTCTTGTACTGAAATTTTTTTTACAAAGATTTCTTTTCCACCGGTTTTTAGCTATTTGATTGTATTATGTCTTGATATGATTTTCTTTTTTGTTTATCTTGCTTGAGGTTTGTTGAGATTCTTGGATCATTGAATTTATTGCTTTCATCAAGTTTGAAAATTTCTGCTCATCATTTCTTCAAATATTTTTCTGCCCTTCCTGGCCACTTCAGTTGCACATATATTACACTGCTTGATATAGTGTCACAGTCACTGAACATCTATTTATTATTATTTTTTTGTCATTCTTTTCCTGTTTCATTTTTGGATAGTGTATGTTGCTCTGTCCTCAAGTTCAGTGACTTTATGCTTTCTAATTTGAATAGAATGAATGTGCAAATTATTAAGGGTTCTCTGGCTGAAGCAAATGAAAGAACTGAGCTTATAGGCCAGCACTGAGAGGAAAGATAATAGTGGAAGGGAGTGGAAACATACATAATAGGCAGTTACCAGATTACCCTTCAATACTGTAAATTTAGAGCATCATACCTCAATTAATAGGCAACACATGTATATTAAGGTGACAAAAATAATGTGTGACTATTTAGAACAAAACATATGCATTCTGAGTTGCTTCTTCCCAAAGAGTTTAAGACAATGATGCCTTTTTGATGGTCACTGACAATATGCAAATCGCATTAGGAACCGTTCTTTTTATTTCTCTTTAGTTCCTTTTTCTTGTCTGCTTTAGACTGGCTTGACTAGAATAGTAATAACTGAAAAAAAAATCAAGGTCCCATAGTTAGAAAATTCTGGCAATAGCAAAAATGTCTGTGTTCAAGTTTACTTTTGTTCTATTTGTAAAGGATTTGTTGAGCAGGTAGACGTACCCATTCTTTCAGCTAATTTCAGATGATGTTTATCTATTCATTAAAGGCATTACTTAAATGACTTCTACTTGACAATTTCCTTTACAGAAAACAAGCAAGATATAATGTATTAAAAATATTCTTACATGAAAACTTTTCGCTAGTCATACTTGCCTCCTTTCCTTGTTAGACCACATACTGGTGCTTTGCTATCTTTAAGGTCTAGCAGAAGTGATTTGAATCTGAATTATAACATAATTTGTCTCTGAGTGCTATCACCTCCCTGGCAAAACTCCATTCTTCTGAAGGAGAGAGCTGGATCCTGAAATCTTACCAAGGACTTTCAGAGTTTGGTTTTATTTGCTGTTTCTAGAAATTTCAGACAAGTAGGAGTCTCAGGGTCTCCTATATCAACAGAGGCTATTCTCTGTTCCCCATTTCTCCCCTGCCACAATCGTCTTTCTGAATGTCATGACCATCCAGCAAGACTCACCTGCTGTGTTGCTAATGGGCAAGTTTTTCAGAACTTTGCTGCTGAGAATTTCAAAGAGCTCAGGGAAAGAGAGATTTATCTAACTTTTCAAACTACTTAACAACTAAGATACTAAGTTTGCCAATAGATACCTGAGGTTCCAAGGGCATTCTAGTTACCAGAAGCATTTGGTCAAGATATTGGAAAAGAAAAAAAGAGCAGAAAGAGAAGTCAATGAAAATATTAGCGCATTGGTCTTTCTTTTAAACTCCTAAGAAATCATTGAGGATCACTTTCTAAATGTAGCTGCTTGTGTTCAAGGTCACATGACTTCAATGTCTGGCAACAGAACCTATGTTTTCAGATCACTTGAATTTTCATTCTGTAAGGACTGTCTCATTGTGCTGAAATTGAATGTAGAGCTCTTTATGGGCTAGTACTATTTCAAACAGAATTGCATGTAGATGGTGAATTATATTACCTGTAAGGAGGGTGACCAGTTATTCCCTGCTACATAACAAACCATTCCAAAAGGTAATGTCTTAAGACATTAAGGCATCCTTTAGGGCCTGGACTTCTTTATAGCATGGCTACTGGCTTATAAGAGAGCAAAAACAGCAGCTGCCAAGCTGAAACTAAGCCTGTCAGTGGCATTACCTCCACTGGATTCCATTGGTTAAAGAAAGCAAGAGGCCAGCCTAGGATCCAAGGGGAGGGGAAATAGATTCACTTCTCAATAGAGGTAGCATATGCATAGACTATGAAGGGGAGACTTGGAGACTATCTAACATACACACATCTCAGGAACCATCCTGGTTTGCTTGGGTTTATGCCCACTGTTCTGAAGTAATTAATAGAATTCCTCTTTTACTCTCAAAATTATCTTGGTTTAGATGATAAATTATATGGTCACACTATCCACAAGATCCCTTCAGAACTAAAATGTTATAATACGAATTCCAAGTAGTAAGACTGTCCAACTATGGAGTGAATTGTAAGGGCTAGGTTTCACTTTTGGCTTAATATCTAGCAAAGATTTCCTCAAATAAGGACAGTGATGGGTTAGCAAGTCAGTCGTTGTCTTTCTGGGTCAGCTGCTTATTATATGGCATTTGTGAAGAGCACTTTGAAGTGAGGGCCAGTAGGGAATATAGTGATCATTGCTTCTCTATCTGTCTGACGTATTTTAGGTTATTTATATTGAAAATCTCCTAGAAGAGAAGGTGGAAACAGCAGACCTTGGATATAATGTACTTTGTGATTATCTGTGTTTTTTTTTTTTTTAATTCTTTTAATGTTTATTTTTCACAGAGAGAGAGAGAGGCAGAGAGAGAGGGAGACACGGAATCTGAAGCAGACTTCAGGCTCTGAGCTGTCAGCACAGAGCGTGACGTGGGGATCGAACCCACAAACCATGAGGTCATGATGTGAGCCAGAGTCAGACGCTAAACTGACTGAGCCACCCAGGTGCCCCATGTGATTATGTATGTTTTAGCATTGCCTTGCTCTAATCACCTGCAACATAACTAAAGGATAAAGCCTTGTAGGACATTCCCTGGGCAAGGCACATGCAAAACTATGAGGTAGATCAAGCATGTTTTAACATCCTAGGCTCTCCATATCCGCTTTTGGTGCCTTCTGGGCCCTTTGGCTGTTCTCGTGTTCACAGTGCTCTCGGGTCGGCCTGCACCCATCATGGCCTTCAGAACAGAGAACACCCAGCGAGGGCCCTCTTCCCAGGCCTTTGTTCTTGTTTGATCTTCTCCCAATAAATGGCAACATTTGCTCATCATGTCTATCACCCTAATTTCAGAATTGATGGACAACTCAGTACTCAAGAAGGATATGACTAGAAATATATTCGATCTCCTGGAAAAATTATTCACATGTGGACAGTAGGCTTCTGCTGATGAGGCCTAATATTCTTCATTATTCTTTAACTCAATGCAAAATGTCTCAGTGTTTAGCAACACCTTCTTTTTTTAAATGTTTACTTATTTTTGAGAGAGAGAGAGAGCGCGCGCGCAGCAAGGAGGGACAGAAAGAGAGGGAGACACAGAATCTGAAGTGGGCTCCAGGCTCTGAGATGTCAGCACAGAGCCCGAAGCAGGGTTTGAACCCATGAACCGTGAGATCATGACCTGAGCTGAAGTCCAAGCTTAACCGACTGAGCCCCCCAGGCGCCCCCACCAACACCTTCTTAAAACTCTCTCCTCTAGAATTCTGTAGGCGCTCAGGTCCTCCTCTTATCTGTGAGTGTCCTATGTTTCTCTCTGGCATACCCACACACTCATTGTATGTCTGTTTGCCTCTCCTTCACTGTAGGCACCTCTATACATTCCAGTCCTGCCTGAAAACCTTTAGTGGGATGTTGTATCCTACCTGTTGGAAGGGTCTATAATTAGCCTTTTTTGTGCTATTCCAGATAGCTGCTGTTAAGCCTATATATATATATATATATATATATATATATTTAATGTTTAATTTTGAGAGAAAGAGGGAGAGAGCATGAGTTGGGAAGGGGCAGAGAGAAAGGGAGACACAGAATCCAGAACAAGCTCCAGGCTCTGAGCTGTCAGCACAGAGCCTGAGGCGGGGCTCGAACCCACAAACCATGAGATCATGACCTGAGCTGGAGTCGGATGCTTAAATGATGGAGCCGCCCAGATGTCCTGCCATATATTTAACATCCCCTCAGGTTTATGTCATAAAGAAGTGCAGTCTATAGAGAAGTACCGGGAAGCAGGATGTTAGTAGCTGGTGCGTGAAGAGAGGTATAGAAACTGAGAGGAAGTATGCCTGTGACTGGCACTTCCTCAGGCTCTGGAGTTTTCTGCTGGCACAGGCAGGCTTTCTGCCGCTAGCACTAAGAAACTTAATGCCAGCTATGATAGGTACATAAAAATCAATGAAACAAATGATCACTATCTGGAATGAAGAATTCAGAATGAGATTGTTAATTTAATGGGTGTGATAGACATATGATTTGTCCCTAATTATTTGGAGTATCTTATAGGCAGGACCTATTCTCTATACTACTGACTCTGAGTTTAGCCAAATGACTCTGGCCTGCCGATATGATCTACAGTAGGTCGAGCTAAAGCTTTAAAGTGTGCTTATATGGTTTGGTTCTGTTTGATCTGCCTTTTGCCGTGAGGAAAACTTGCTCTAGACTCATCCTGGGTCCCAGAGAGAGAAGACTTCTAGAACCAGTCAGATCCCAGTGGAGCCCAGCAGAACTCAGCAGAATTCTGTCTAACTCACAGCCCTCAAGCAACATGAGCGAGACATTAATGTGTGTTGTCACAAGCAACTTGTGTTCTTGTTGCAGCAACGAAAGCTGATCAGTACAGGAACTGGTACCAAGAGTGGGATTCTGCCTTAACAAAACCTTAAAATCTATGGTATTGCTTCGGGAATTAAGGAAGATATAATACGAAGATGGAAAAATGGTAACCCATGCTATACGTGGGTGAAACATTTGGTGGAACTGCCATAGGTAGAAAATGTACCTGCTGAATTTGTGTGAAGGGCGTTGAGACAGAATGGTGGCAGCATGGGTTGGTTGTTACTGGTTGCAGTTGATAGGAGAGTACAAGAAAGAGACGAGCTAAGAAAAAAATTGGCCTGCTTGCAATAAGAAATGAAAGGCGAAAAATGAGGATTCATGAATTCTGTGGTGTGCTAATTTGATAGAGGCTACTGTTTTTCATTTCCTTCCAATAAGAAGTTCTCATTTTAACCCATAATCTGAGGACAAGGGCTAAATGAGGAGCGTTACCATTAAGACAGAGCCTGGGAACAAGACCAAATTCAGAACACGGCTCACACACCTCTTGTTCAGGTATCTGTTGGATGAATAATGTATCGTCCAGTAGATTATTTTGGTTGGACAAAATAGCTGAGAGGAAAAAGAAGGACGTGGTTGCACTGAAGCCTGGTACGCCGTAGGTACTTGTAATTAGGACAGAAAGATAGGTAGAGAGAGATAACCTGACTTGAAAACAATTGTGGCTGTGGTTATTAGTAGCATATGAAGTTGACTGGAATCAAACAGATGAAAAGCACACAAACAAAACCCCTCAATATTTAAAATAACCCTGTTACCAAGAGTGCTTTAATATGGGTTAATGAAGACTGTGACTGAGATTAAAAATAACCTAAGTTTATAGGGATAAGAAGGAGGTTTAGGAAACTGCTTGACCACTGGGAGAGCATATTTTCTGATGTCCTATCCAAATATGGTCAAAGTTGATGATGGAAGAAGGCAGAACTCCTAGAAAGTTGAGGCAAGAGATGCAAAGAATAGTAAACCAGCATAGTGGAAGTGGGGCATAATCAAAGAATAATTCCTACTACCTTAGATTGGGGAACCCACGATATTTGCCCAGTGGGATTTCAGAATGGTGTGGATTGGTGCCTCCCATTCCTTCCCTTTCTAAACAGAAATATTCATTATGACTCTCCTATTCCTGTTCAACCATAGTATGTTGAATGTGGTGAGGGAGACAATATATATATTTTTTAATGTTTATTTTTGAGAGAGAGACAGAGACAGAGCATGAGTGGGGGAGGGGCAGAGAGAGAGGGAGACACAGAATCTGAAACAGGCTCCAGGCTCTGAGCCATCAGCACAGAGCCTGGCGCGGGGCTCGAACCCACGAACTGTGAGATCATGACCTGAGCTGAAGTCAGTTGCCCAACTGACTGAGCCACCCAGGCACCCCAGGACAATATGTTTTTTTAAGTTCGTATGTCTCTGGATCAACAAGAACTGTAACTGGACTTAACAGAAATGATGAGATCCTAGTCTTTAAACCTGAAGACTTCATTGAATGATACTTTGGGTCTCAGGAAGAAAGCAGATATTTGTGATCAAGAGGTTGGACTTTGTAGATGGTACTGTTTATCTACTATTACTCTTTCTGTCCCTGCCCTTGCCATGCTGTCCTCTGGTTGGAATGTATGCTTCCACTCTATTGACTTCCGGCTTGGCATGTGATTTGCCTTGGCAGGAGAATGGGAATAATATATGCACGTGACATATGCCACATCTGAGCGGAAGCTTTAAATGTGCTTGCGTGGATTGCCTCTGTCTCTACCAACCTTTGACGTTCTACTCTCCCCTATGAATACCTCATGCGATGTATATTGGACGTTCCTCCCCCAGGTACTGGAATGGAAAGACATATGGAGCCAACTGAGCCCAGAGGAAGCCAGAACACCTTAGGGATGCCTCGCAAGTTCGCATCCCTACCTCAGACCTCTGTGAGCAAAATGTAAGTGTTTATTCTTGGACAGCACTGAGATTTGGGGGTTGTTTGTTGCCGCAGCAAAGGCTGACCAGTACAAAGAATTATAAAATGAGAGAAGAAATCATACATGAAACAGAAAAAGAAAATATTGTTCAAGAAACCAAACTCTTGTTGACATCTAACATTTATTACATGCAATTGTTGAACTACGAAAGGAAGAAAACAAGGAAATGAAAATAAATGAGAACTTCAGTGATTTTATATCTGAAACGCAGATTTAATTGAAGGACTGGAGAAAACATCTTGCAACATCAGGCACTGATTTAAAAGATTGTCAAGGGTAAGCCTGTTATAATTGAAGTAACATGGTTGGTTGGAAAAAAGCATACAAGCCAGAGTTTCTGAAAATCCAGACCTATTCTTTTTGTGTTATGTTGCATGCATACTTTGAATTTGTTACTAGGAGACATGACATCAACTGGTAACGATGACATTCTTCAAGATACTTCAAAGAATATGTATTATATTTTCTAGATCTGTCTGAAGATGAACCATCCTGATAGAAAATAAATAATTTGACCTTAGATCTACTCTCAGACTCACAAAAGGAATGCTAACTAAATGCTGTTAAAGTAATTAGATTTAATTTAGACAAGATATGAGATTCACTAGAAGAGTTAAGCAAAACAATAGACAGTCTTCGAATAAAAAACATATTGTAGACTTTGGTGGAAAATGAAATTAATTTTGAATTTGTACCGTGCATGGTTATTTGGTATAAATTATAAATTGCCTTCAATGTCAGAAAAGATTACAAAACATGCGTCTTGATCTAAGTTTGGCTATTTCATTTTTCAAATGGCTAAACATATTTTTTTTTAATTATAGAGGAAATATCTTTTTCTTATTGAAAGAAGCTACCTGTGATAAATGCAACAAAAGTGACATTCTAATAAAACAAGAAGAAAATTGAAACAAGGGAAGGAAAAACTTGCATGGCTATGGAAAAGAAGAAAAATAAGGAGATGTAGTTGCAATTGAAAAAGATTTGAATAGAGTGAGCAACATATTGCAATATTTTTTTTTCTTTCAATATCCAAACATTGAAAAATTTGGAAGAACTTAAGAAATACTTGAACACTCTGGATACCACTGTAAGAAATGATGGACGGCAGTGTGTGTGGTAACAATTAATACGATGAATTTAAAACATTTCATAACATTTTCTGCGATAGAGAGAGTTTTCATATATGAAACCATCATAATGTTTACACATGATTTGTAAAATTCACGGTCCAATCTAAGTATTATTTTAAGCATTTTTTCTTAATTTATAAATTTTTAAAAAAATATTTATTTGGGGGAGAGTGCAAGCAGGGGAGGGGCAGAGAGAGGGGGACAGAGGGCTGAAGTGGGCTCTCCACCGCTGGGCTGATAGCGGCGAGCCCAGTGTGGAGCTCTAACCAACAAACTGCAAGATCATGACCTGAACCGAAGTCGGACACTCAACTGACTGAGCCCCCCAGCTGCCTGCCCTTTTACACAATTAATTTTTACTGGCAAGTCTCAAAGCTTTTACATATTGAAATTAATTTTAAAAAAATATTTAAGAATGATGATGGTTCGGGGCGCCTGGGTGGCTCAGTCAGTTGAGCGTCCGACTTTGGCTCAGGTCATGATCTCGCGGTTTGTGGGTTCGAGCCCCGCATTGGGCTCTCTGCCGACAGCTCGGCGCCTGGAACCTGCTTCAGATTCTGTGTCTCCCTCTCTCTCTGCCCCTCCCCCACTCATGCTCTGTCTCTCTCTGTCGCAAAAATAAACATTAAAAAATAAACATTAAAACAGAATGATGATGGCTCGGGATAGGTTGTCTAGTTTGGTATTATTAAAAATAGAACATAGATTATATGACAATCTTGATTACAATCACATAATTAGTGATTTTGCTGAAATGAAGGTAAGAAAAATAAATTTTATGGATGCGTATAAGTAGTATGTGACATGTGTGTATCTTTATTACTAACCCAGCTATTGCTGGCCCATTTGCTATCTGATATCTAACTTAGTTGTGTGTGTATATAAATGTAAGTTTTACACGTATTTTTCCATTTTGTCATTGCAAAAAAATGTTTGTAAAGAGAGGAGGCTGGAACACATTACATTTAAAAGTTTGTTGGCGTGGGGGCACCTGGGTGGCTCAGTCGGTTACGCATCCGACTTCAGCTCAGGTCATGATCTCTCAGTTCGTGAATTCAAGCCCCAGGTCCGGCTTTGTGCTGACAGCTCAGAGCCTGGAGCCTGTTTCAGATTCTGTGTCTCCCTCTCTCTCTGATCCTCCCCCGTTCATGCTCCGTCTCTCTCTGTCTCAAAAATAAATAAACGTTAAAAAAAAATTTTTTTTAAAGTTTGTTGGCTTGATTTACAACTTTAATATATGTAACTTAAAGTATGTGTGCCTTCCCTTGTGCTCTTGTCCCAGACTCTACAGATGATAGAGGTGCCCTTGGTCTGAGGACCCTTTTAGAGACATTACTTTGCCTCTTACTAGCTGTGTCACCATGAGCAGATCACTAAATTCCCTGAAGTTCATTTCTGTCGTACGTGGGTTTATAATAGTATCTTACTGGGTCAGCTAGAGTTCTTTTGAAAATCAGCTTAGACGATGAAGGTGATGGTGGTGATGATGATGACGATGACAATGACAGCAGCAGCAACAGTAAATAACTAGCACCTACTACATGCTATTTATTAGCTCACTAATCATTGCAGCAACCCTATGAGGTAATATGATTATTGTCCCCATTTAATAGATGAGGGAACTGAGGCACAGAAAAGTTAAGGAACTTGCCCAAGGCCTCTGAGCTAGTAAATGGTCAATGTGATTTGAAGCCAGGCAGTATGACTCATATTTTGTAAACCATAAGGTACATATAAGGTATTATCATTATTGCCTTGAGTCTGTGAATGTATTAACTTGGATAGTTGTAAGAGTTTACACAGCATCTGTATTATTGGCTTGATGGTAGAATTCATGCCTTTCAATTCCTTATGTAAGAGTTAAAGGTTTGGAAATTTATAATGCCCGAACTTTCTGGCTGGACTTTCATGGTGTAAATACAAAATTGATCTTGAAAACTTTTGTTATTACCACTTCATAAAAACTGTTAAAAAGTTTGACTGGAGACTACTATAACCTGTGTGTTGGAACAAATATCAGGGGTCATGTAGTTCAGGGAAGAAACCCCTTTTAACATGTTCCTGGTACTTCGAGTTATCTTAAGGTCTACTAATTCGATTTGGTTTGTAGAAGAAATAGAAAAATGATAGGAGATGAACCAATGAAAAATCAGATAAGTATCAATTACAGATCAGATAGAGCTAGAACATTGTGAAGGATGGGGATCTGTAGTCCTTTTAAGAAGCCCAAATTCACAGGGGCACCTGGGTGGCTCAGTTGGTTAAGTGTCCAACTTTAGCTCAGGTCATGATCTCACAGTTTGTGAATTCGAGCCCCGTGTCGGGCTCTGTGCTGACACAGCTCGGAGCCTGGAGCCTGCTTCGGATTCTGTGTCTCCTTCTGTCTCTGCCCCTCACCTGCTTGCTCGCTCACTCTTTCTCTCTCTCAAAAATAAACAAAACATTAAAAAAAAACTTTTTAAAAAGCCCAAATTGACAAAATGTAGCATATAGTTTTTTAAATGATATGCAATAATGGATAACTGAAACTCATCCCCTCAATGATTTTAGAAATAGGTAAGTAATTTATTTTAAAAGTCTGTTCTGACAACTCTATATCACATTATGTTGTTACAGTAGTAAGGCTAAATGTAAATTCATCTTAATCTGAAAAGTTCTATAACTTCCATAGAACACTTGCCTATAGAACTTTGGATGCCGATGGTCATTTGGGCTCACTCCCTAGATAGGAAATACACTACCCAGTTATTAGTGGGTTTTGGCAGATTGGAGGAAATAATACATGGCAAGGACCTTTGGGGTCCCTTATGAATAAATGAATTTGCTAATATTAAAGTCGGGAAAGTTGGGGCCCTCTGTAACCATAACTACATTATCAGCCATTGGATATGTAAGTTAAAAGATTGGTATAGGCTTTAAGGTAAATTAACTTGAATTTAGGCATTCAAATAAATCCACTGCCCCTGCCCCCCCCCCCAACGACCAATTGTCTTAGGATACCATACTTTAATTCCTATCTTAACTTTATTTAGATGTTTCCTTGGTGAAAATTATTCTGGGGTTCATCTGGTATTTGAAACCAGGGTTTTTGTTTGTTTGTTTTTTTTGCTTTGTTTCATTTTTGTCTTGTTTTGCTGGTGTTTGAGGAGCTCAATTGGTTACTATTTCAGCCACATTCGTCCTTTGATCTCAATTGTTTTGAACAATGTCACTGTCATCACACTAAATGTCTAGCATCCCAACGTGTCTACGGGAGCCATTGGGCCATGTCAATGCTGGTGTACTCAAGGTAAATCAAGAACATTCCTTCACAGCAGGGCCCACAGACTGGGCTCTGATGAGAGGCTAATGGGTGTGACATATAAAAAGGGTTTATATCCACACAAATTTGGAAAATTCTGCTTAAGACAACAAGATGTGTGTATTTTTCTGCGCCTGAGGACTTCTCAGAGCATTTACTATGTTAATGTGCACCGTGATCTTTGCAGAGGATTATTCAGTGTCTAGCTGATGAATGTTCTGTGGAACGCACTTTGAAGAATGATGGTTTGTAGTAACACTTCATGCTTCCTGGTTTATACCTCTCCAACAAATCTGGTTGTTTGCAAAAACATGGTGTGTAACTATTAAGGTGGCAGCTGAATGACAAAGAGGAGGAGTAAAAATCACTGAGCCCTGCTCTCTGGCCGTCCTTTCTGAAATGCTGGGGGCATGAATGGCCCCCCTGCCCTCACTGCTTTCTATTTTTCCTCCAAGAACAGGAAGCAGGGCACTTGGAACAAACAGAACTGCTTGTGTGGTGAATCAGGCACAGTGGTTCCGGGTTGTCCTAAGGCTCCTGTCTGAATTCAAGGCGAGGTCACATATGAGGAAATAAAACGGTCTGCCTCAGAGATCGAACGCAGCGTTTGTATGGAACGTTGTTCAAGATGGATACAAATGCATCAATTCTTCAGAATTAGAGGTGAATCAAAGGGAAATTACATCCAAGGAGATACAGCAGCAGCTCACAGTTGAACCACGAGTATAGTGCAGGGATGCAGCTTTGAAGCTTCTGGGCCAGCACGCCAAAGAGCCAGATGTGACAGGTGGGATTACAGCAGCTTCAGCTCAGCATCTGGAGTGTATAAATCTGTCCCATGGAAAATTAAGAGATGCACAAGAAGGTGGTGAAGTGACCAGCTGAAAATGCCGTTTTGGAAGGAAAATCACTTTGAAGGGCATAGGACATTAAAAAAAAAAATAAGAATGATATCTAGGCTCAAATGGCTCTATTTCGTGGTGGGGGTGTGAAAGGATCGTATATGAGGATTCTTCGAGCTCCAAAATAGCAAAACCCTTATAAGATCTCTCTCTTGTCTGGCAGACAGAGAAAGAGAGGGAGAGGGAGAGAGGGAGAGAGGGAGACAGAGAGAACAAGGTAAGACTGTGTCATTGCGTGGATATGAAGGAAAGATGATGCCCTGAGACGGAGCCAGTTATTTGCAATTAGGACCCTGACGCGGTAACTCTACGGGGGTGGAAATGTGGACATATTCCCCCAGGCTTCCTTCTACAGACCAGGGAACTGTGATTATTTGTAGTACCAAAAAGATACGAAATCTATAAAACAGGTGTCACAGATAAGAACCATTTCGTAAAGACGGTAGGCAGCACTGTGCTTACTGCGTCACTAACAAGCATTTATGTGGATCACAGAATCCTCTGACTTGAAGGGAACTCGGAGATTACCCAGTCAACCCGCTCACACAGAAGCTGCAACTGAGGAAAAGCAGAGAAAGTGATTCATGTGAGGAAGGCTCGGTTGGTGATAGAGGCTGGGGGTGCATTGGTGTCCGGGGGCCCCGAGTCCCAGTTCCATGTTCTCTTCGTCATGCTTTCGGTCTTGCACAATGGTCTCAGATGCTTTCCTAGTAAGTTCCTCTTCAACTACACCACACGATGGGAAGTGATGTGCGTATGGGCCTTGGCGTCTTCACCTCCAGGAAGTGTTCCTTTACAGGGGGTGGTGACTGTCTATGCCTTCCCTTTTGCCAAGGGGGGGGGGGTGGGGGGAAGATAGGACCTCTAGCTTGTGAATGACCATCTCAGCCTACAGAATCCCATCTGATTCAGTTCTGCCATCAGAACCCACTGCTGATACCCTTCAAGTTTTCCTTCGGCCCTGATCTTTTGATCCTCAGCCCTGACCGGTGAGGTCAGACAAGTGTCACCACGCCCATCTGCAGACACAGAAGTGGAGATTCGAAGCAGTTAAATGCCTTGCCCAGAGGTGGCAGGCAAACCCAGGGCATCTGCCTCCCAGATGTGTGTGTTCCCTGTCCTGCAAGCTGCTCCTGGGGCCACTGTGTGATGAAGGGTGTCTGTGGAGCCGTAGGGTGGTGACGTCCCCCCAGGGGAACCCACTGTGAACAGGAGTGGGTTTGGAACCCATGCCCTGCTTCCGGAGACGCGTCTCAGGGTAGCGAGATGATAGACGAGGTGAGCGGCGACGGGGTGGCAGACGGGTGGAGGCTCTTGAAGACAGCCAAGATGGAGATGGGGTGTGGCAGGTGATCGCGACTGCTAGAGGGGTCTTGACAGTGTGATGGACGCAGTGGCACTCGAGGAAGATGATTCCCTCAGATAACAACACTAACAGCATCCGCAATAGCATCGACATTCTTCCCGCGCCTCATCTCTGGGGTTTCCAAATGCTGCCTGTCACCGTGAGAAAGATAAAAAGCCTTCTCAGTTGGAATCCGGCCAGCTAATCTCAGAGCTCCAGTTCAAGGAGCAGGCCAGATGTGTCCTAGCAAGGAAACACCGCACGTTTGGACAAAGGCTTGTTCAGGTATAAAATATAGCTCTGGGGTAGGTGACAATTCCTACCACATGTGTAGGAAGAGAGGCTCGCAAGCTGGTTAACGTTGGTGCGGCCTTTTTTTCCTATGGGAACAATGTGCTTTCTCTTCTCTGCACATCCTGGGAAGCTTGGTGTGAGCTCAGTTCTCTAAGCATCCGGGGATTAGCGCATTTTTATTGGGGATCAGCGATCCATTTCTGAACTCCTAGTTAAACCTCATTAACTTAGAAGGTACATTTGGGCTTCCTTGGTGTTATCGTATGCAGCATGTGGTGCTAAGGACAAACATGGACGGAGTCTGAAGCCAGAGAGTCCACATTTGGTCTATGCGACCTTTGAAGATTCCCCATCCGTAAGATCACCTACGCAAGATGTTTGTAAGACAGCGAGTGTTCAGTCAATTCGTGTTTTTGGCTGAGGGTGTGTGTAAGAACGAACCCACCTTCTTCACTTTCAAAATGTTACAAGCTCATCCTTTTCCTGCTGTTCCACAGGTGTCCCGATGGAGCGTATTTGGAAGGAGACTGGGCATCTTCTGTACTGTGAAGATACCCCAGGTAAGGTGATGAACAGCTGTCGCTAAGAACCACTGCAAAAATATTGCTGCTGCTGCTGCTTTTTGTTGTTTATGAAGAACTCAGCCTAAGGACTTAGTACATTAATTGTCTGCATGCAGACAGTTACCGTATAATACCATGTGGCCGTAGCAATTCATTCAAATAGATTCTCTCCTTGAAAATGATTTAATATTTAGTTTCCTATAACCACTACTACTTTTAAGAAATATTTTAGGGGCACCTGGGTGGCTCAGTCAGTTGAGAGTCTGACTGGCTCAGGTCATGATCTCGTCGTCCATGAGTTTGAGCCCCCTGTCGGGCTCTGTGCTGAGAGCTCGGAGCCTGGAGCCTGCTTCGGATTCTGTGTCTCCCTCTCTTTCTGCCCCTCCCTGCGCATGCTATGTCTCTCTCTCTCTCTCTCTGTCAAAGATAGATAAACATTTAAAAAAAGGAAATGTTTTATTTATATCCCACTTTGTTCCAAAAAGGATCTGAGATGGT
Source organism: Lynx rufus (assembly GCF_022079265.1). Lineage (NCBI taxonomy): Eukaryota > Metazoa > Chordata > Mammalia > Carnivora > Felidae > Lynx > Lynx rufus. Next base: position 34,297,457 of record NW_025814829.1, on the reverse strand, counting down.
TTTTATAAAGCAACTTCGCTACATAAAATGGACTTTCATTCAGACTGACTTTCGTGCCTCATAAGTTTGAATTAAGGAAGTTTTTCCATTTTTGAGTATTAATGTTTCTCCCAAAGTTCATTTCTCTGAATGTGCTTTCCATCTTCTTTTAATTTCTCTCCAAGGACAGATATGGCAGAAATGGTGAGTTGTAATGTGTCTGGGGATCACCTTAACAGAAAAACAGAAACTTCCAGATTTTGGAAACTGTGTCAGATTCTGTTAAAAGGATTTGGCTAAGCAGTCGGAGAGTAAGGCGGTAGAAGGCGCAAACGGGAATACAAATGAGCTCATTATCACGTCCATTTCCCATTCTTTTTCACAGGTGTCATAGACCCACCAAATGTTCACCTTTTCCTCCTCAGCAGTGGAATGCATTGCCATGTAAAGCCAGTATCCCAGAATCTCATCTCCCCTTCCTTTCCTGAATTACCACTTTAGAAGGGAAGAAGAGAAGGACTTAACCATTTATCGAGCACCAGGCATTTGAGGGGCTATTTTAGTTTGAAACCTTGTAAAGAAGTTAAGGAGCTGTTTGAGAAGAAGCTCTACAATGGAATGGACCAAATTAAGGTCACGGAAGTAACAAATGAACAAATAAAACCCTCTGAATGCATAAAATTCCAAACAACATTCAGGATTCAGTGGACTGTGGTCTTGCTTCTTCCCTCTCCCTCTTGGCCAGTACGCCCATGACCTTCCTCATCTGGCTAGGACATGCCTGTCTTGGACCCATCTGTTGTACTTGGTTCTGTTCCCGAGTCACCTAGCACTGGTTACTTTCTAAAATGTAGCCAAGAAGTCATTGCAAAGGGTGCACAGACCTGTTTACCAGCGTTGGAAGTGCTGTGGGCTCCTCGTTGAATTTCGAATTCTCTAGCAGCTGCCGTTGCTGCTTCCCCAAGAGCAAGTCCCTCCTAATCCCCAGCTCAGTGGGCTCGTTTGGGCTGCACAGGCATCCTGCAGTCAGGACTCTTCCAACAGCTCCGGTTCCACATTGAGGAATTTCATCAACGTGAAGTAATAAGCACAAAAATCAGCTGTTATTATTATTTGAGAGGTTTGCATACTCATTGTTTCTCCTGTTAGTGTGGGGAAACAGGTTCCCTTTTGAGCATCAGTTTTAAGAAGAATGGCTATGCTTTCCATATTTTAATTTGCTTGTGTATCAACTAAAATTCTGTACGGGTCCATGACTCCTCCGTTGTCACTTGATCCTTTGTTTTTTTTCCCATATGAATTATGAATTATGAGATAGGTATTTATGAAGAGAGTGCAAGATTTATCCTAAGATTTATCCTGTATTTCTTTCCCAGCTCCTAAATGATTCATTTTTTGATTGATTGTTTTTTTTTTTTTTTTTACAAATGGCTTGTTGAATAAAGAGGGGTTGTTGGAAAGTAGCATTTCTTTTACAGGGTTAAACTGATTTGGTTATAGTCTCTATGTCCTTCTTACTTTAGCTTTCTTTCGTTATATAATTACACAGCAAATCTAATGGGCCTTCTATGTAATCTCTCTCTCATCAGTACTGTTTGAGAAGTAGAATTCAGTGTCTACACATGTCCACTATCCATCCAGCCTCACTGGGACCCCCATTGCCACAGAGACAGTTTTATAGGTAGAGAGACAGCCAAACATTCAACTTCTTCCTTCCCACCTTATTCTTGACCAAGAGTCACTTCTGTTAAGATTTCGAAAGTTACAAATCAACAGTCACCTATGAATACTCGCTGCAGCGAACTACATTTGCAAGGAAGAAATTTAATATAATTTTTGGGACAATTTGTATCCATCTTTTCTCAATCGAGTGCAGACCAAATTTTTCAGCTGTGAGCTGTAACATATTCATTAAGGGGTTGAAATAGATTAAGTGGATCATGGTTGGCATTTCAAAAGGGGAATAGAATAAAATGAAATAGACTACAAAATGTAAAACTGTCTTGTGGAACTTTGTTTCAGGTGTGCCTGTGTGTGTGTGTGTGTGTGTGTGTGTGTGGTGTACCAGGAAGAGGTGTGGTCCTGTGGATCATGGTGACAAATATTTGGAAAGCATTGATTTAAATGACTTGTTTAAAATTGTATTCCTCAAATTTTAGGGTTCCAGAAAAGGTACTTGAGAGGTTAAACTGTAGGAGGCCCCTATCACTAATTCAACCATTAAAAAACTATTTTTTGTTGTCTCATGAATTGGGGATACTGCATAAGATTACATTTGGAGAAACTATGCTGCTTCTAAACTTAAAAAAAAAAATTGGAAATCACTGGTTTATATCAATAGTAGGTTGATCATCTCTCTATTTTTAGAATTCCACTTCTCCTCCTTAGGAATAATCATTCAGTGGCCCCCAGCCTTCTTCAAGGCTAAACGTTCCCATTCTTTTGATGTTGATTAAATTTTTGCAACCTTTCTATAGTTCCTATCACACCTCTGGGGCCCCTTCTTATTTCTCCCTATTTCCTCAAATTTCAAGAATATCTGGAGCCCAACTGTCATTATGATGTTGTCTAGTCTGGGTCCTCACAACCCTGCATAGGTTTCCACCTCCCACAATGTAGAGCAGACTTTCATTTTGCTGAGTCTCCCAAATCTGAATAAGGGGATCTTTCTTCACATAGCAGCCACGTAGAAATGAGCCGTGCCCATCTAACTTTGTCTGTATCCCTCTCCTCCCCAGCTTGTGACATAAAGGGCCTATGGACTTTCTGGCTGTTTGGATACTTAGCAAGGATAAAGAATGTGGAATTGAATCACAAGTCAACGGAATAACACAATTTTCGGCTTGAAAGGGATATAAACATCATCTACTTAAACTCTGTCGTTTTTGCATGTTAGGAACTGGAGTCCCCACTCACTCACCCAACGCCACACAGCCTGTGAGCTCACATTCCCTTCTGCTCAAAGGCCTCATTTGAAAATACCCAACTTTGTTAAACTAACCAACATTTAGTGAGCATAAGAGATTTAGACCCTAAGCAGTGGCTGTAGAGCTTTTTAACTGCAAAACTGCAATCCAGTATAGGTAAACACATACATGATTATGCACATAAACAGTAACACAAAAATGTCACAAAGCATTACATACCCTTACAACAAGCGGTGCACTTTTCTGTTTTCTGTTCTATTCACGTACTAGGCACATGTTAGGGGCTGTAACACAGAAATCCAAAATACTCACTTTAAAGAAGATAGAAGTTTATTGCTTTCTCATGAAATAATTCAGGAATAAGTAATTTGGGACTGGCCGGATCATTTTGCCTGACAAGCTATTCAGGGACACATTTTCTTCCATTTGGTTGGTTGGATTTGTTTCATCTACACACCCACATTCTCACCCACAGGGAAGAAAAAGGGAAAGTCTGGGCTGAATAGTTTTGTCTTTACGGCACGTCCTACAGTTTGCTTGCATTATGCGTCTTCCTATTGGCCCAAATTTAACTATGTGGTAGTACCTGCAAATTTCTCTCAGCTTGTCTAGCTACAACTCAGCATATATTTCTAGAAAAAATAAAGAATGAATGGGTACGTGTGAAAAAGTGATGCCTGCTACGATTCCATTTCATTCACTTACAAATTTGCTGGTGACCATTTACAAAATCGATTTCATAATCCACTAATTGGCCACGACATACAGTTTACAAATGATTGTCCTCTAGTATGGTAGGCTACATATTAGAAATAATTTTACCCAGCCAGCTTAGCAGGTGAAGTTCAAAAATATCCATGTTCAAAATAGCATTAATATTTTAGCTAGTTTTAATTTTTACCAAAGTCGTACAGGCACAGAGTTGCAAGGGTCAAATAGTATTACAAGTACCCACAATTATCCCTTTACTTTCAGTTTCTTCTGGGATGTATTTTCAACACTCAAAACTGATTCTCTTGATACGTACCTGCATATATTCGTAGAATATGTTTAGACTTCCACTTCTTGGTTTTTGTAGTTTGGGCATTTTTTATTGATTTCCTGTCGTAGAAATGAGGATTTACTCCTCTACCCATCTGCCCACCCTTCACGTACTTCTTATCCTTTCAAATGTCCAATGGATTCATCTCATAATCTTGGTTAGATCAGTATTCAGTGTTTATGTGATTATGACTACACAAATTAATTCACAGGTGCTTCGTGTATTTTCCTAGGATTAATTTTCTTTCTGGCACAGTCTTTCATATCTTCTTATTATTCCCTTTTCTAGAAATTTATTTAGTACTCTGTGTCCTTATCACTAATTCCTCTCCTCAGCTTTCCTCCCAGGTTTGTAAATCTCCACCCAATGCTTTCAAACATATTAGGTATTGTATTGACTTCATCTTCTTGAAGGAGAATTTCCCAAAATCTGCTCTGCTCCCATCTGGACCAAATGGCTGCAGAGGTATGATTTCCTATTCTCTCTATACCATCATCTTGGGTATACCCTCCAACTCCCTCAGGTGCTGGATACACTATTTTTTTGGATCCAGTCTTCCCTTTTTTTTTTTTTTAATCCCTTCACAGGATTGGAGCATATCCTCCAGCAATAACCTGGACAAAGGTGTAGATAAAATAGATGCATTGAGATCTTGCATGTTTGAAAATGTCTTCATTTAACCTTGACAATTAACTCATAGTTTGGTTGGACATAAAATTCTGGGTTAGAGATAATTTTCCTTCAACACATTGAAGATATCGCTGCATTGCCTTCCAGCTTTTAGAGTGGTCATAGAGAAGTCTGATATTACTCTTCTGATGCTTGATCCTTTGTAGAAAACCTGGTTTTTCTCTCTGGAAGTTTGTAGGCATTTGATGTTTGGTGTGTTGAAATTTGTCATTTCTTGATGTGGATCTTTTTTTTTTTTTAATGTTCATTTTTGAGAGAAAGAGAGAGAGAGAGAGAGAGAGAGTGAGGGAAGGACAAAGAGAAAGGGAGACACAGAATTCGAAGCAGGCTCCAGACTCCAAGCTGTCAGCACAGAGCCCAGCATGGGTATCGAACTCACAAACCGTGAAATCACGACCTGAGTCAAAGTGGGGACGCTTAACCGACTGAGACTTCCAGGCACCCCGGCGTGGATCTATTTTTATTCATTGTTGGGAACACCCAGTGGATCCTATAAATCTGGAAAACAACAATAATTTTATTAATTAGTTTTCTCCCATCACTTCTTTTTTTCCTGCTCTCCCTTTTTTGGGACTCTGATTATTGTGATATTTGACCTCTTGGACTGGTCTTTTAATTTTATAATTTTTTATTTGCTTATTTTTTTGTCTTTTTGTCTTTGTGTTCTTCCTAAGTTATTATCTTAGCTATATCCTTCAACACTTCTGATAATTTTTTTCTGACATCAATTTTTTAAAAAAAAATTTCCAAGGTTTTTCTGTCTCTCTCTTTGTTCTTTGAATGTTCCTTTTTCAGAGCATCCTGTTCAGGTTTCCTTTATCTCTGTGAAGTTACTAATACTTTAGGGGGAGTTTGTTATTTCTTCTGGTATGGTCTCTGCTTCTTCCAAGTTACTTTTACCCTGGTTATTTCTTCTCTGAATCCATTTGAGATGATTCTCTCCAATTCTGGAGACCCTTGGCTATCTGTTTACATTCTAGAACAGGATTGTAAAACCCCAGTTGGAAGTTGTGTACCTGGAGGTATTCCCTGGAGGGTGAGCTGGTTGGGACTTTTCTTTGGGGAAATCCAGAAGTCAGTATCTTTAGGTCCTTCCGGTTAGGCTGATCAGAAGTCCAGGAGAAGAGTCTTCCAATTTTCTGCCTCCAGGATTCTGAAGGGCAAGTGGGGGAAGAAGGAGGGGTGAGGAGGCAGGGCAGGAGGGTCTCAATGTTCACTGCATGAACCTTCTCCCGTTCCTTCTGCTTTCTCAACAGCGTCCCCAACTTCAAATGTGCTTATTGTCCTCAGTCCAGAGGCCTGTAGGGAACAAGCCTGCTGTCTTCTGCTGGTCCGTGTGGGAAGGGGCAGTTGCTCAGCTTAGCAGAAGGATGGTAGAGATTTGTGTTCCTGGAATAGACTTTCAACCAATCGTCTCCTTTAGCCCTACCATCAGTGCTGCTTCCAAAGTGACTCGGTTCCACCAAATGGTGGATCTGTATTGGTTCTGAGTTCAAATCGGGTTCCTTCTGTGGCTTCCTCTAGGGTAAGGGTGCCATGTTTGTGAACCTGCTGTCAGTGTTTACCTGAACATCTGCTTTCCAGGTTCCAGAATATTATTGGGTCTTTTTTCACCATTTTATATCTCCTTGTGGGTTTATTTTCCTTAAAAATAAGCAAACAACAACCTGCCCCAATCCTCCCTCTCCCCCCCCCCCCACATTTCTATTACATTAGTGGAGATTCTGAAGGGAGCAGAGGTTTAATGCATGTGTTCAATTGCTAGGTATAATTTCTATGCTTAGGCCTCTCAGTTTATTTTAAACAAATAGCTTTAACCCTTTCTTTACTTTTCCTCCCTGCAGTCCTTCAAAAAGTATTAAGAAGTAGTAAAGAAATAGGGAAAGGGGATTAAGAGTACACTTACCTTGATGGACTCTGAGAAATGTATAGAATTGTTGAACTACTCTATTGTGCACCTGAAACTAATAAAAAAGAAGTGACGTGGTTGTCTAATTTATATATCATTTCTGTGCTATCTTTCTTCCTCTCATAGAAATGCATTTGAATTTTAACAGCCAATGTGTGGATATTACAGGCGGAGGAAGAAAAACGGATGGAAGCTAGTTAACCATCAGACTCAATTTTCATCTCTTGAATTATTGAATGTGATTGTATCTAACATTTTATTTTTTAATTAAAAAATGTTTTGTTTTTTTTTTTTTAAAGTAGGCTCCACACCCCATGCGGGGCTTGAACTCACGGCCCTGAGATTATGAGTTGCATGCTCTAGTGACTGAGCCAGCAGGTGCCCCTGTGTCTAACATTTTAGAAGATTAAGAAGTAAAAAATAAAAAATAGATCTGAATGTTGAAATGTGTATAGCTTGCACAGATTTTTTTTTTTTTTTTGCTGGCATTATGAAATATTTGGGGGAATAAACTTGAAAACTCTGCTTTTTAAGGTATTTGACCTTGGTTATTGGCCTTGAAACTAAGTAAATAGAGGTTGCCCTGTTGTTCCTGGGCCTCTGACAAGAAACTTGCATGTGACTGTGTGGCTTTTCTCTTTCATCAGCAGAAGAGATAAGGAACTTCAGACTGTGACAATAATAACAAAACCGTGAGCTCAAGTGGCACCCAAATTTCCAGCATTCATGTGCTCACGGAAGTGTTTCAAGGAAAATAACGTTGGCCCTCCACATGTCCATCGTCATTCTTTCTAGCCCAAAGCAGCAGCGGGGGGATGGGGTGGTTTGGAAAAGGTTTGTGAGATTTGGCATCAACCAGACCTAGAGAGCCATGACTCAACTTCTGGCTTCATCATTTAAGAGCTGTGTGAATTTGTACAGCTACTCAGAGGCTCCGAGCACAACTCCTCATAGGTAAATTAAGGGCAAGGGCAGTAACATCTTCTCTGTAGGGTTAGATACCGTGCTTGTAAATCTCCCAACACAATGGCTGACACTTAACGAGTGGCAAAGGGCGAAAACGTGGTGATGTCTCACACGATATGAGGAGCTGTCCCCCTGGCAGCCTAGAGAAGTGTACAAACTAGCTTGGGGACTGAAGAACTGGAAAGGAAAAAAAAAAGATGAAGAAGAAGGAAAACAAGAAGAGAAAAAAAGAAAAAGAGAGTAAGAGAGTCCTCAGTTGGGAATGATATCTTCTCCGTTCTGGATAAATGGTTCCGTGTGAACTATCCCAGATTAGTGAAGCAGGGAGGTGGTGAAGTAGGGCATATAATTCATGTTGCAGTTCATTAGGATGGATCAAGTCTCCTCTGCTTCACAGAAGCTCATCTCTTGAGCTCCATTTAAATAGTGTGCTGAGCCCTAGTGCATGCGAACAATAATGTCCCTAGTCACTGCCAGCAAATAACCTTTTTTTCCAGCAATAAACTCCAAAGCCTCCAGAAATTAACGTGGAGTTAATTTTAGCAGAGACATAACAAATGAGGCTGCCCTGAAAGGGAGAAGAAGAGTAAATTCGGCCACATTAAGTAGGGCAGAAGCAGCAATCAGATATGCCAAGAGACTTGAAACCTCTCAGCGGTACCTCAACTTGGGGTGTGTGTATGCATCTATATGTAAACTCTGCAGGCATGTGTGTTAAACACATATAGGTGTGGACATCTCTACTGCAGGCGGCTTACCAGGACCATCACAGGAGAGGCTGAGGAGGGAGGGAGGATGGAGGGGTGGGGGGAGACCGTGGGTCTGAATTGTAGGCTCAGGTCTGGGTTAGAGACTTCCAGCCTTCTCTCCTGTCTCTTCCTCCTGCCCTTGACTTTATATGGCTCTAGATACAGAAAACTCATGTCTCCCACGCTGTTTCAAACCACGAGAAGTAGCAAGATTGCCTTGATCTTTTGTTCAGAAAGCCTTGAAAAATAATCCACTTGTGAAACTGAAAACCAGAAATTAAAAAGGAAAAGAAGAAAAGAAAAGGAAAGAAAAGGGGGAGGGAAAAACAACATCAGAAAACAACCCTTGGTCTTTCATCTGCCTAAACCGAAGTAGTCACTCGTTTCTCTTCTTTCTAATAGTCGTAAAATAAGCTTTCTCTGGATGGAAGTCCCTTGGCTCAGAAGCCATTGGTTTTTTTTTTTTTTTCAACGTTTATTTATTTTTGGGACAGAGAGAGACAGAGCATGAACGGGGGAGGGGCAGAGAGAGAGGGAGACACAGAATCGGAAACAGGCTCCAGGCTCTGAGCCATCAGCCCAGAGCCTGACGCGGGGCTCGAACTCACGGACCGCGAGATCGTGACCTGGCTGAAGCCGGACGCTTAACCGACTACGCCACCCAGGCGCCCCAGAAGCCATTGGTTTTAACAAGAGACAACTGCCTTATAAAGCAAGCAGCACTGTTAAATAGCTTCACTTGCATTTGTTTCTTATTTAATTGACCACCATAAGCAGGTTGCCTTATTTTACTGCCTACAATCCAAGGCTTTTGTATGGCACAGGAGTTAATGTCGAGGGCGTGTGGCTGTCCCTAGAGTGGCATAGAACATGGCCACCGCGTGTGACTTCAGGTGCGAGTGCAAACTTTGGTCCTTTGCTTTCGAGCCATACTTGAAGTTCTTTTTAAAGACGAAGGCGTTTATTAGAAGAAATGCCACCCATGTCTGATGACGGCTCTATCAAGGACACAAGCCTCACAGCTTTAATTGCTCTGATAGTTAAAGCTCAGAAGAGAGTAGAACATTATTTATAGTGATCGCTGCTAAGTAAATCATTTAAAAAATGGCTTTCTAAATGTAATATTTCCCTTTTAAGAAGCCCTCCAGAATTACAGGGGCTTTACAATGGAACATGAAACATATTGCAGGGAGAGAGACAGAAGCCGTCTTGATTAATGCCCACGATTATCAGCGATGCAAATCACTTTCACTTATTAAGTCTTGTTTAATATCCTAATGAAGGCTTCTGAGCAGATTTGGTAATTCCAGAGAAAGTGACTGTGAACTAATGCCCTTTCAGCATGTTGAGAATGAGCAGCACTATAAAGAAAACCTCATTTACCGTAATTCCTCCCCTGCACAGGACCCTTTTCTCAGCGTCTCCTTCGCAGCAGGAGACAATTAACCTTTTCAGTGCCAGAAGTGATTCCCAGCACATTCCAGCTGCGAAGGCCGGCGGGGTCAGAGGAAGATGGAAGTTCTCTTTAGTTTTCACTTCCATAGAACAGTTCTAAGAAACTGGACTACAGAGTAAGGGTTTAAAATGCCGCAGCTGGTTATGTTACTTGACTTGGGCACATGTGGCATCTTGTACCCTACCAGAGCCGTTGGAAGTGCCAACCCCGGCCAATCTGGCATCGCTTATTCAGCTCAAATCAAAGACCGCCAGAAATGAAAGCAGATTCGCCGAAGAAAAGCCTGTTCCACCCCGAAATGCTGGGCTTCCTTTGTGATCTGTCGGGAAGTAGGTTTTATTGAGGTTGAAAGTCTGGGAGGTCGCGCTGGGGGTGGTGGTTTAGGGATCTGCCTTTGGCTTTCTTGTACAGCTGTGCTCCCATTCGATGGCTCTGCTGTACTTGGGGACACTGAGACAGCCCAGGGCTGGGGACTGTGCTCAGCCCTTCTCTGTCCGCATGGCTGCCCCCACCTGTGGATGCATCGTGATTTCCTAACATCACCACTTCTTCTTTCCAGAAGCAGGAGGTGGAAATGAGGGGGAGAAGGATCCCACTGGGGCAATGGCTGGTTGGTTGGTTGGTTGGGGAGTTTCCTGTAGTCATGTCTCTTTCAGGGCCCAGCGCGGGGGGAGCACCTCCACTGAAGCATCCCCTCTGATTTTAGGAACGCCCTTTCATACTTCTTCCTACCTCAGTCTGGCTGTGTTACCCCATGTCCTGGTATAAAAGATGGCGGCCTTGCCTTTGGGTTAAGACAGAGAAAGAAACAGGCAATTTTCTGGTTTGCTTGGAATATAAAACAGCTCCAAGCTGGACACTTAGGAGCTAACGTGAACTTCTCCTTGTCCTAACAGGGTCAAAATCAAAGCCAGACAGCCCCCAGTGCAGGGACTCCAGTGGGCCAAACAATCAAACCATAGCATGAGCACATGAAGACTTGCTCACGGCAGATAAAAGAAAACCATCGCTCATTTTGTTTTTCCTAAAGGCTTTCGGGGCAGAGAGCGGTGGGTTTAGGTGAGAGAGGAGGAGAGTGAGGGTATGGAGAATGAAACGCTGATTCGTGGTCAAAGAGGAGGACAAAACGTTGGGACGGGATCTGGATCACTTTGCTCCCCCAGATCCCAGGTGGGAAGAGACGCTGCCCGTTGAGTCCGTGCCCTTGGGGGTGGGGGTGGGATCCAGAGATGGGCTGCAGCAAGGCAACACAACTGTGGGTGAGAACAAGGATCGCAGAGCTCAGTGGAGCCATCTGGAAGGTTTATCATCTCACCTTCTCTCTCTGGCTTCCTAATTCATGCTTCCAGCTGCCCCGCCCCTCCCTGCAAGCCTCTGGGATTGTTTTTTCTTCACTTTGTGCTTCTCAGCCTTTAGCATGCTGGGGACTCCATTCATTTGTCTTGTTTACTGCTTAATTTTTGTTTCCCCTGCGAGAACGTTAGCTCCACGATGGTTGTCTGCGCACTGACACGCTTTGAACAGCGCACCTGGCAGGTGCTTGGTAAAGACTGCCTGAGCAGATGGATGAGTCCGGGGGTTACAAGGCCTGAGTTTCTCTGGGGCCCAAAGGATGGGTTTTAGGCTGGAAGGTGCAAGGTTAGGCTCATGCTGGCTCGACCACGGTTAAGCCACTGCACATTTAAGCCTTAAGACCTTTGACAGACTGTTTACACTTGAGCCAATAGATCCTCTTCCCTAGAATGGGGATGGGTGTGACCTCTCTCAGCCTACCCCAAGGGCCTGTGTCTTCCAGGTAGCACAGCAGAAAGGTGGCTCTGGCAATGCTGTGAAAACCAGAAGGCATTTTGGGTATTGTAATCAGTGGCGACAGGCCTGCCGCTGTTTCATTTTATTTCAGGCTCACTTTCTCATTGCCCTTTTCTGCACTCAGGGCTCGCATGTCTTCCCCTCTGCAAAACTCTCCCTGATCTTCCCAGGCAGAATTACTTACCCCTTCACCTCTGCTCCCCTATCCAGCCCGACTCGTTATCACATCCACGTTTTGTGTGTCTCTGCATCCAGAGCAACTACCTGCCAGACGCCATGTTACATCAACTCACTTCAGGCACAAACAACCCATTTCACAGATAAGGGAGCTGAGGCACAGAGAATTAAGTTAACATGCCCAAAATTCATACCGCTGGGAAGTGGGTGGTCAGGATTTGAACCCGGGCAACAGGTTCCAGCCTTCCCATTCTGTGCCCACGACCCTCCGGCTGCAGAGTGCTTTGCACACAAAGCGGAAGGGTAGATGTCAGAGAGGTGGGGCAAATCAATAGCATCAGGCAATATTTTCTGTCTGCCTGCCTGCAAAGGGTTGTTCCGAAAAGCAAGGGGAGAATGGATGTGAGTGTGCTTTGTAAATGAAAAAGCACTAAGCACTGAGAGGTTATTGTTATAATTAGTTTTTTTTTTAATTTTTTTTCAACATTTTAATTTATTTTTGGGACAGAGAGAGACAGAGCATGAACGGGGGAGGGGCAGAGAGAGAGGGAGACACAGAATCGGAAACAGGCTCCAGGCTCTGAGCCATCAGCCCAGAGCCTGACTCGGGGCTCGAACTCCCGGACCTCGAGATCGTGACCTGGCTGAAGTCGGACGCTTAACCGACTGCGCCACCCAGGCGCCCCTAATTAAATAGTTTTAATGACAACGGAAGTAGAAGTGTCTAGAACATTATCAAGAAGCATCTATGAAAGTACTCTGTACCATCTGTTCTGGGGCAGTTCTGTGAAAGCCCAATGACGTGGCTCACGGATTTCTAGACTTCTTTCTTGACCCCCTGCCAAGCTTTCAGGCTAATGAGATCTGATCAACTTTGCTTCAACCTCACTCTGAATTTTTTTTTTTAACCTTGTATTTCTTTTATTTTGATTTTTAAAGATTGTGGTAAAATACATCTGCCATGAAGGCTTTACCGTTTTCACCGTAAGGCTCATGAAGTAACACTGTGCCATCCATCACCACCATCCATCTCTGGCAATTCTATCCTCCTCAGTGGAAACTTTGTATCGATTAAACCATAACTCCCACAGCCGCTGGGAAGCTCTCTTTGACTTTCTGTTGTATGAATTTGACTACTCCAGGTACCTCGGGATCATCCAGTGAAATCATCGGATGGAATCATATCTGTCTGTGACTGGCTTATTTCACTTAGCATAATTTGTCTTCAAGATTTATTCATGTTGCAGCATGGGGCAGAATTTCCTTTCTTTTTAAGAATTTCCTTTCTTCCTTTCTTTTTTTTTTTTGTTCACCTATTCATCTGTCGGTGGACGCTTGGGTTGCTTCCATTTTTGACTATGATAAATAATGCTGTTATGAACATGGGTGTAGAAATATCTGTTCGAGTCCCTATTGAAATTCTTCTGGGTAGATACCTAGCAGTGGAATTGCTGGATCGCGTGGCAATTCTATTTTTAATTTTTTGATGAACCACCAAACTGTTCTCCACAGCAGCTGCACCATTTTGCATTCCTACCAACAGTGCGCAAACGTTCCAATTTCCCCACATCCTCGCCAACAGTTGTTATTTTCTGGTTTTTGTGTTTTTGATAATAGCCATCGTCATGGATGGGAAGTAGGTCATTCTGAATCTTTGAACGATTGTTTTGCTTGTTTGCCTTCCATATCTCTGAATTATTTTTCATCTTCAAGAAACAATCTTGGCCACATTAAATAGACTTGATTCTTTCATCTTGAATGTCTTCATTCTTTCATGTATCTGGCCTTCAAATAGATGGCCCAACATGTGCCAGCTACTTACTGTTCGAGGTGCTGGAAAACCCTGGTGAGTAGGACCATCGCAGCTCTTTGCTCTCTGGGAGTTCCGGGTTGAGTTTGGTCACATAACACATAATTACGGTGGTTTGTTACCCTAAGGTCTAAATTATCTCATTTATAGCTACCTTTGAAATATCATCATTTCAATTGTACATGACACAAGCTTACTTACACAGAACCCTGAAATTCTTCTAAAGACTAAGGTTTTCTGGATGCATGTGGGCTTGGCTCTATAGACCCTTGGGTTTTTTGTTTTTTCTTTTTGAAAAATCAGCTTTATGTTTTAAAATAGTTTCAGGGGCGCCTGGGTGGCTCGGTCGGTTAAGCGTCCGACTTCGGCTCAGGTCATGATCTCACGGTCCGTGAGTTTGAGCCCCGCGTCGGGCTCTGGGCTGACAGCTCAGAGCCTGGAGCTTGTTTCAGATTCTGTGTCTCCCTCTCTCTCTGCCCCTCCCCCGTTCATGCTCTGTCTCTCTCTGTCTCAAAAATAAATAAACGTTAAAAAAATTTTTTTTAAATAAAAAAAATAAAAAATAAATAAAATAGTTTCAGATTTACTACAAAGTCTGTATAGAGAGTTCCCATAAATCCCAGAGCCCATTATTAACATCTTACATTAGTATGGGATATTTATCACAATTAATGAACCCATACTGGCACATTATTACTAACAAAAGTTCATAGTTTATTTGGATTCTCTTAATTTTTGCCTAATGTCTTTTTCTGTTCCAAGATTCCCATCTAGGAAATCACATTGTATTAAGGTGTCATGTCCCCTTAGGCTCTTCTTGACTGTGACATTTCTCAGGTGTCCCTTGTTTTTGATTACCTTGACAATTTTGAGAAGTACTGGTGAGGTATTTTGTAAATCCCTTTCTTTCTTTTTTTCTTTTTTTTTTTAATGTTTATTTATTATTGAGAGACAGAGAGACACAGAGAGCGAGTAGGGGAGGGGTAGAGAGAGGTGGAGACACAGAATCCGAAGTAGGCTCCAGGCTCTGAGCTGTCAGCACAGAGCCTGATGTGGGGCTTGAACTCACGAACTGTGAGATCATGACCTGAGCCGAAGTGGGTCGCCTAACCAGCTGAGCCATCCAGGTGCTCCTATAAATCCCTTTTTTATTGGGATTTGTGTGACGATTTTCTCATGCTTATATTGAGGCTATGGGTTTTGGAAAGGAGAGCAGAGAGGTAAGGTACATTTTCATCCCATCATATCAAGGGTACAAATCAACATAATTTATCACTCTTGATGTTGACCTTGACCACGTAGCTGAGGTCATGTTTGTCATGTTTCTCTACGGCAAAATTACTCTTTCTTTTCCCCTTTGTATACCGTACCTCCTGGGAAGGAAGAGTGTCACTATATGGGGGTATAATTATGTGAGAGGCGTGTCACGCTGATGCAATGAGGAGTTATACTCTTTGAGAGCGGTATGTCTACGTAAATTACGTGGACTTCTTCTGCATGGAACGCTTGTCTCTTTTCTCACGTTTATTTATTTATTCAATGGCTTATTTATATCAGCATGACTCGGGGATATTTATTTCGTACTTTGAGTCACAATCCAGTACAATTTTGTTTATTTTCTTGATGAAATTGCTTCCGTTTTGGCCACTGGGAAGCAGTTTTAGTTGGTGCCTCGGTCCCTTTGACACACTTCCACACCGTCGTGGGTTTTATGGTTTGTTCCGTTTTGAGCTCTTTCTTACTTTCTGGCACTACAAAGTGCGCAAGGCCCATCTTGTATATTCCTGCCTGAGTCCTAGCATCAGCCATTTTCTCAAGGATCCCTGCTCCTTTCATCGGAGAGCGATGTGAGAAACGAAGATCTAAGTGCTAGGTTGGCTCTCACTGCTACTGGGATGCCATTGCATTCAGGTTGTCTCAGTTGATAAATGCGTGCAAACAGGCCCTCAATTTTGATGACTATTTTTAGCACTTTGGATGAAAATATTGATAAAATGTATTATACGCTTCTCCGCATTCAGGACGGAATACAGTCGGTATAATTTAACCTGTTCTTGGGAAGCGGGGCCCTTGTCTTGAATGCCAGTTGTTTGGCCATGGTACAGTGATTGCCCCCAACTCCTAACCAGCTTTGAACGAGCGTTTATGTTTACACCGTGATGCCACGCTGTTGCGCTATTCGAATTCTGTCCCAGCTTTTCGTAACCTTTCCAATTCGTTTTCCTCTTGGCGTCTTTAACATCCACCTCTGCTTCCCTTCAATTTACTATCTGTGATGTGCTGTCTTTCTGTAATCAGATAACCGAGTTTGGTCAACTCGTCCATAAAGTGAAAGCGCAGAGGCACTGACTATGGGTCCGGAGGTCCACGCGCATAAATAAAATGAAACTTGTAATATCCATTGTAGACTGTGCGGAAAAAGATCTTTTCCCCCCTTTCCCTTACTCCTTGTTTCTCTGCTACGCTCTAGTTGCCAAGAGCACTGGATAGGGGAAGGTCAAATAAATGCTTTAAATTTCAACACCAAACTCGTATGGGGTGCTGGTTTTTCCAGGTGGTTCTGTGTCCAGGCCCAGAGGGCATCGAGAAAGCTCTAAGTGCAGGAAGGGAGCAGGAGCCTTGCATTGCATTTGAGCTCTGGCCCTTTTGCTCTGCTCCAGGCAAATCACTCAACCCCCCCTGGGTCCAAGGTGTCCGACAGTAAATGAAAGAGTTGGCCTAGAATGTCCAAGTCCCTTTCCAGCCTTTTTTTTTTTTTTTTTTTTTTTTTTAGAGAGCGAGAGGGACTGAGCCAGCATGGGGGAGGGACAGAAAGAGAAGGAGAGAGAATCCCAAGCAGGCTCCCCACTGTTAGCACAGAGCCCATTGTGGGGCTTGAACTCACAAACTGTGAGCTGAAATCAAGAGTCAGACGCTCAACTGACGGAGTCACCCGGGCACCCCCTCCCCCTTTCCATCTTTAACATCCTGCGACTTCTGAGGGAGTTTATTAATCTTAGGAGAACAATATGATCTAATGGGCTTCAGAGCACCTTAATGTCAGTTAAGCTGCCTTCAGACTGAGTGACCTTGGGAAAGTCGCTCTAAAAATACCTACATCAGAGACCCACATGTGTACGTGTAGGCACTTATTATATAATAAAGGAGGCACTGCAAATTGAGAGGGATGAGTGGGTTGTATATGGACAGTATCAGGAAAACTGGATCACTATATGAAGGAAAACTAAACTGGATTTCCAATAAGGTCACTAGGTGGATTAAATTCCTAAATGAGAAAGATTAAATTATAAATTTATAGAAGAAAACGTAAGAGAATATCTCTGTGATTAGGTGTAGGAAAGGTCTTAAACAAATGCCCGAACAGAAACCTTACGACCAACAAATAGATGAAATAGATTCCATCAAAGTTAGTCAGGGTTCTGTAATGATCATGTGTCACATACATATACACATATGTATATATCTGAACGTATATGTATTTATTTTTATTTTTAATGTTTATCTTTGAGAGAGAGAGACAGAGTGTGAGCGGGGGAGGGGCAGAGAGAGAGGGAGACACAGAATCCAAAGCAGGCTCCAGGCTCCGAGCTGTCAGCACAGAGCCCACCGCAGGGCTTGAACCTACGAACCACGAGATCATGACCTGAGCTGAAGTCAGACTCTCAACCGACTGAGCCACCCAGACACCCCTGAACATATATATTTTTTTAATGTATGTTTGCATAAACATCACACTCCCTGGACCATGGACCATAACCTAACCCTCCCCTACCCCCACCCCCACTCCCGCCGCAAGGGTAGGGATTAGCACTTAGCACACAGTAGGCGTTTATACTGGTGGGATAAATGAATGGGGGTACAGGGACCAGGTCCGCACTAGCTGCTTCGCCGGGATCTTTTGGGGATAATGTGAGAGAACAGGCATAAATACTCAGACTTTAAAAGCTGTTGGCCTGGAATAATCCTCAGAATTCCTCTGGCCCAAGGGTTAGAATACCTCTGGATTTTATAGCTGGGTTAAGAATAGGTATCTGGAGTAAAAAAAGTTGCAGACTCTGGACCAGCCCACTCACCTTTCCCTAGATCCATGTGTGGGCTCAAAAATCTGTCATTATTTTTTTACAAGAGAAAGGGCTTTTTTTAAAACATCATTGGGTTGGATAATATCAAGTGCTGTGAGAATTAAAGGAGACCTGGAGATGAATTTGGAATGTCAGAACCGGCTTCTGAGTGAAGCTAGCAGTTGAACTAGGCCTTAAATGATGACACTTTTTTTTTTTTAATTTTTTAAAGTTTATTCATTATTGAGAGACAGAGGGAGACAGAGCATGAGCAGGGGAGGGACAGAAAGACGGGGAGACACAGAATCCGAAGCAGGCTCCAGGCTCAGACCTGTCAGCACAGGGCCCGACGCGGGGCTCGAACTCACAAACCGCGAGATCATGACCTGAGCCGAAGTCGGACGCTCAACCGACTGAGCCACCCAGGCGCCCCAGGATGACAACACTTTTGATGAAAGAATTTAGTTTAATGCAACTTTGCTCCACACTCCCCGTTTTTCTCTCTTCTTCATGGCAACTTCACTGCCACCTGGATCACGAACCACCTAGTCCGTCTGACTTCAGAGCGTGAGTGTTTTAGCTCATTCTGGGAGATCTGAGCTATGATCCCAGCCTCCGACTCCTAACAAAGCTTTCCCACCTGAACACACAAAGTTCTGAAAGAAGCTCTCAAGATCCAGTAAGTCCTGGTGGAAAATTCCTTCCTGTTTTGGCCAGCTCTGGGTCAGCTGGCAGATATTTAAAAAGAGAATTTCTTCTGATCCATTGAAGGGCAAGAGGTGCTTTGAACTCGGTCTGGCGAGGAACTTCATCATGTGTGCATCCCAGACCTGTTGCTATAGCACCTGAAATAAATGAGTCACAGGGGAAACACAGCAGGGGCTGGTGACAGCTATATGTGCAAATCAACGGTTGGTCACCCAGCCAGCCGACGATGATAAGCTTCCCTTCGGCCATAAACCCGACCCAGCTGTGGGGCGTGAGCAAACCTGTGTGAAGGCGGAGAGAAGGTTTATTTCCTATTGGCAACGAGTCCTTTTGAACCTTGACCTTCCTCAAACTGTCCTTCTCTGATAAATGCAGGGTACCAGAAACTGAAAAGAATAAGTAACAAAATGCAGCGCACCACCCCCCCTTCTAAAACGACAGACCTCAGAGTGAGATAGGACAAGTAAAGCAGTAAAGACAGATGTGCAGTTTAGAAAATGCACCGATTCTGGGCCCTCTGAAAGCATTTGCTGTGAGTAAATGAATAGTGGAGGTGATTCCTTCCTCTCCTTTGATTCAGTTTTGAATGCGCCAATTCATCCATAATTAACAAGAGTAAAATGCACCAGATAGACATTTAAGTTGTGTTCATGCTTCTGACACATCCTGATGGGACCTAAGGAAGAGGAAACCCTGGCAGTCGAGTGAGGGGCATTACAGCTGTTTTGCAACCGTGTTAACAGCTCCCCAAGTTATGGCTGTGAAAGTAAGGAGGCCAATGGTTTTGAGCTCCTGGAAACTCTTGTAGGACCAAACCAAGCTTTTAGCAAGAAGCACCAAGAATTCCGGGAGAGACACAGGTAGGCACAGGGGCACATGCACACGCTTCCTGCCACGCCTCCACACGCCCTCACGAGCAACCTCCCGCCCTCAGCAACTGTGTGGATAGAGGCAAAGGGAAGGAGAAAGTTCAACTCAGAAGCACATAGAAAAACAGTAAGATTTGGGTATTGCAATATTCAAATTGACTGACTATATTTGTAACTTCCCTCCATCAATTTACGGATATATATGTATTTTTTCTTTTTTTGAGGGAAGAATATGTTTCTCACATTAAAAGCTTTTATAGTACTCGAAGAATAAATACTGGAAAGATACACCAGTGGAGGTAAACGACAACATTGGTAAGGGATTGATTTCAAGAGGGACAGAGAGGAGGTGATGGAAGGAAGCGATCCACGCCAATATGGACAGAGAACCTGGAGTTCCCGAGAGCCTTCAGAGAGCCACCTCTCCCTCCCCCGACCTTGGCATTCTGAAGGCCAAGGATAATCTGCATGACTTAACGGCCTTCGTGTCTCATGCTCTCTTCCCTTCTATTCAGGAGATTACTGCCAATTTAATTCTTCTAAATACAGTTCAAATATATGTTTTCTTGCTCACAGCACTTCTATGTTCTCCTTTATCCATTAAATAAAATACTTTTCTGGCTCTATACATTCTTCCCTATGCTTTCATTAAACTACCTGCTTCCATTGACTAAAGCGGTCCTTCCTGGATTCTTTGTGCTCCCGACCTTCCTTCCTGATCAATGCCCACCTCCTAGGGGCTCCAGCGCTGCTGTTGAATTGTTGCCCATCTTTCAAGGCCTATTTCAACTACTGCCTTCTCTATGATGCCTTATCTGATAACCTTGATCTCTCCGGATGGACCTTTTAATTCCTACAGTCATTTATACTTTTCTGAAATTATTTATGTAGATAAATGATTCTATTTATACAATATGGATAAATGATTGTATTTATGATTATATGTCTATATCTATCTGTGATTGTTATCTCTCTATATAAATTATGGCATTGAACATACCTCCCTGTGCATTATTAACAAGATAGCTTTATGTAGTATCTTTCCTACTCGATTGAAAACTCCCTATCTGGGTCTTTCATGTTTGCCCCTTCTTTTTTCTTTCTTTCACATTTTTTCATGTTTTTATTTTTTAATGTTTATTCATTTTTGAAAGAGAGAGAGAGACAGAGCATGAGCAGGGGAGGGGCAGAGAGAGAGGGAGACACAGAATCTGAAGCAGGCTCTAGGCTCTAGGCTGTCAGGACAGAGCCTGACGGGGGGCTCGAACCCACAAACCGTGAGATCATGACCTGAGCCGAAGTCAGATGCTTAACAGACTGAGCCACCCAGGTGCCCCACTTTCACTTTTTTTTAATTTGTGAAAGTAGCATATGACTATGTAAGTGCATCCAACCTAACTGTACTGCTTAATATGTTATTAAAAGAAAACAGCAAGTAAACCAGCACTCGGGTCAAGAAAGAAAACATCGCCAGCATCTCAGGAGCCGCCATTGTTGCCTCCATATGCTCCTTCCCTACCCTCTTCACCATAGTCACTCCCTGCCCTTTAGCACCTGCCATAGAAGCCTGAGCTTAGCTCGCGGTCAGAAAACGCTTGAAGGATAAATGAGTAGACAATGAGGTAGGCGCAGCCTAAGAAAATGTCAGCATCACTGGAAAAAGGGCCCAAGCTTCATTCCCCTACTCAATGGTGGGTCAGAATTCCCTCCATACATGAAAGATACATATTCTGCAATTGTAGTTGTCATTTTTTAGAAAGCACCTACACAGTGAAGGATTCTCAGCAACGTGGGATCCGAGTCCTAGCAAGGAAGGACACTGCTTGGTTAAGTTGTATTTTGAGCTGTTAGGAAGTTACAAATCGTGGCTCCCTTTGGGGGTCCTAACGGGGGTCTAACAAGAGCCACACAGGCACCGGATGCTTGGGAACTGTGGCAGGGACGGGTTCAGGACGCAGTTGTGCTCCCAGCACAATCAAAATCCTGGAGTTGAATATGATTTTCAGGATCTCTCGGAAGCCCCAGATGGGAGAGCATCGAAGGGTGGTCCGAGGGTAATAGAACCGGGGAGGATCGCAGTGTCTCATGTCATCTTGTTGCTGTGACCAGTAACCTTTTCAATATTTATGTTTTATTTTTATCTCTGCATTAGAGAGGCATGATTTGTGCACAGGCTGTTAAAAACAGTTCTGAGGGAAACACACTTCCAGCTGCTTCCTCCTGCTTTCCATCTGCTGTATTTATGCGTCTTTGTATGCATTTAACTGTTACTTGTTGGTGTAATTGGGGTTTTACCGAGGACAGGGAAAAACATTCCCTAAGGGTGGGTTGTCAGTGCAACTGATCTGAAAAAGATGATCTCGGTTAGCCACTAATAAACCTTAAACTTCCACGCGGAACAATAAAAGAAACACCAAGTAACTTTAAGTTTTAAGAGTTAACTTGCTCCAGAAATATTTTTATATTCCCATATTTATGCATCAGCTACTCTTTCCCCCATTTAATCTTAAATATGTAAATCCTCAATTTATCTGGAATTACTTAGTGAAAGGCTGATGTGTGAGTGTGGCAGATTATAATATTCCATCGCCACCCCTGATCCTCTTTACCTCTTATTCTTTTCATAGCAGATCAAAAAAGCTGCGTGCGTGCCACAAGAATATATTATTTTAAGAGACTTGGACTTTAGAAATTGATTTCCTTGATGAGAAAAAGAAAAGTCTCCTTCTGACCCAGAGGGTCACTTCATAATCCTGTCACTCTACATCAAAAAAGCTTTTTTTTTTTTTTCTTTTAGGAGAAGATGAGAATATTTCTAAAAAGGAATTAATTTTTCAGCTGTAGTAAAAACAGTGACTCGCGGACTTAGCCATCCCAGAAGAGGGGCCCTTTACAGAATACATCTCCTGTGATTAGAAGAAGCTCTTGATATATTTTAGGGTCGGGCAGTTTTCATGGAAATTGGAATTTGTGCCGTGGGATGAAATTGATATTATATTTTATTGATGATTTGAAGGCTTAAGTTAGTTTTAAGGCTTATTTATTTATTTATTTTTTTTTTGTAGAGGGATTTCACTGCTTCCAAATACATAATAATGACGGGGGACATGAGCAGCTCTCCTCCTCGTGTGTGGATTTAAATTAAGAGGCTATTAAACAGCACGTGATTTTCATCACCTTTTGATTGAGGTTCGATTGACGACGCTAATTTGCATGCCGGGAATGCCCGTGCCTGTTCCAGAACCTGTCCAAGCCAGGACGGTGCCTCTTTATCCAGCTGTACATGTGAACCACCTGGAGAGCTTTATCATCTACTGGTGCCCTTGCCAGACTTCGGGAAATTTTGATTCAGTTGTTGGGGAACCCAGGCCTCACCGTGCTTTGGAAGCTTTCCCCAAAGTGATTCTAATAAGCAGACAGGGTTGAGAACCACTGAAATGTCGTATTTTCTGAAACCACATGGCATTCTATTATCATGAAGTATCTGTCACAAAAGTCTAACAGTTGCGTTTCTAGAGTCCATTGCCTCACTTGTGGACACGTGGTTTTTCTGATGGAAGATTTCTAAGCTCTTCACTAACACGAAGCCTCAGGACATCTCTTTGAAGCCCCCAAACTAACACATCAGTGTTCATTTTGCTGATGGATACAATGAGGTTAGAAAAAAATATTCTCAGCTCAGGATGTGTGTGTATGCTATATACATATGCATATACACTAAAACAGAAGATGAACGTGTGAGGAAAATATGGAATTAGCAAATAATGGAATGTAAGGTTCTTGCCTGCCTCTTTAAGCCCCGTGCAAAATTATCTCGGCCACTGGGGACAGAAATTACATCACTAATTCCTTTCTTAGCTTTAAGCTTGTTACCCCGGTTGGCAATCCTTAAAGGTCATTTGATTCCTGAGGAGATAGCATTAGATAGCACTACTGGTTCCTAGTGCCCTGGTGGGAAAGAATGTGTCGGATCCTTCTGGACCCAGGGTCGTGAAGAAGGGCAGGCCCTGGGCGTGTGACATCACGGGTGTGGGACCTGTGCAGTGGCACAGCATGCCATGCTTAGGAGGGCCCCACACTTGGTTTAATGCTCTACTGTTACCATCTTGAAATTCTTTATAATAATTTTTTAACAAGGGTCCTGCTGGTCTTGGGTATGGCCTCCAACGATACACTGTCCGTTGCTCTCTGGTGTGGGACTGAGTGGACTCAGAGAGAGGGTTTGAAGAGTTGTAGACCCACGGAAGGACTAGGGTCCCTGAGGCTAGAAGTCACCGGGCTGAGGGGCTTAGGCAAACACCCACTATTACCACAGGCACATTTGGTGTCATCTCTGTTCCACAATGACCTCAACTATATGCCAGGCACTAACTAGACTGCTGGGGCTATCACACTAAGCCTGCATGGACCACGTACTCCGGCAAAGAAACAACTACAATCACGTGTGCAAAGTGCTACGGCATGGGATGTGTGAGGTGCCATGGGAACGCCATACCCTCAAGGACACCCGACTCAATTTGCTGGGGTCAGAAAAGGCAGGATGTCTACACTAAGGTAGAAGGATAACTAGTAATTAGCCATGGGAAGAGGAGGAATCAGAATATCCTAGACAGAAAGAATAGCATATGCAAAGGCCCAGGGTAAAAGAGAAAACTTCTTTAGAAGAAATGAAATGAAGTTCAGTGTGGCTGGAAATGCTAAGGAGAAGGGAGCGTTAAAAGATTACTTTGGAAAAGCAGGTAGCGGTAAGATGACCGATGGGGCTAGGAAGTCATAAGAGGTGAACGTATGGACCATCCCACTAGACCACAGAACTAATGGCTGCATGGATTGCATCACTTTGTCTTCACAAAGACCTTATAAATAGGTTTAGTTTGTTAACCCATTTTATGGAGGAGGAAACTGAGATTAAGCAACTTGCCCCAAGTAACACAGCTAGTAAATTGTAGGATTAAGATTCAGATGCAGTTGTGTCTCCTCACAAAGCCTGAGTCCCAAATCACTGTATCATGTAGCTAAGAAATTTGGCTTTTAATCTCAAAGAAATGGAAAATTATTAAAGGGTTTTAAACAGGCAAGTAACACAAAGAGCCTTGCGTTTTAGGAAGGGAATTCTGACTCCAAGTTTCATTGAGTGATTTTGGGGTGCATTTTGTGAGCTCGTAAACTATGGCTTTGCCCTTCTTTGCTCCTCTCGCTTATCTTTTGGACAAATAAGCCCAAACTGATTACCTTCATTTCCAATGGGAAACTTTGGACAGAATTAGGTGGGGCAGACCATTCCAAGGCTGGAAATGAAGTTCTCAGTTTGTATGTGGTAGCTTGGCCTCATTGTGGAGAACTGTCTGTATAATCTGGACGCATATACAGAAGATAAGAAGTAAAAGGATTCCAAGTGGTGATTTTGGAAATTAAATTAAATTAAATTAAATTTGGCAAATTTGAAAATTAAATTTTCAAAATTAAGTCCTTATAGAGCCTCACAGGATTCTGTACAAGTAAACACATACTCAGAAACAAGACAAAAATCCACCAAAAAACTATCATCTTGCCCCTCTTTGCCTTCTCTTCCTTACACAGGGTGTTTTCTAGCTGGCACTTTCCTCTCTGAGAGATTCTCCATCCACCATGCCCAATCTCCTCCCCTATAGCTTTTTCCCGGAGGCTGTTGTCTTTTCATCGCGGAAACCTTCTATTTCTGATACTCTCAAGTTCTATGCTTCCAGAGAAGCAGCAAGATGGAGTGGGAAATGAGTAGGGGTCTGCCAGAACTGGGTTCAAGTCTCAGGAGTTTTTGACCTCCCGGCTATTAGTTTCCATTTTCTCATGATAAAAATGGTAAGTTAGTATCAACCCAGAGCATTCTGGGGGGACTAAATGAGACCAGGTGTTTGAGAAGACTCTGTCTCTTGTAGGTTACCCGTTAGTTTCTTTTCCTTCTTTTCCACTTAGACACTTCCACTTAGGCAAATGAGTTGCCTATCTGCTCTCAAATCCTACTGTCCTCTTGAACTTTCCTGGCCCTGCCAGACCCCTCTTCACTCTCTGCCCCTTTGGCAATCAGAGGCCCTATGGTAACACTTGGCTTTGCAAACAGTTTCCTCCTTCTGATGGGTGTACTAGGAGCTTCCCCAATCAGGCTCCTTGAGGGCAGAAGCCAAGTCTGATAAATTTTTTCAACAGTCCTATAGTGTCCTCTCCAAAGGTCTATACTTGGGAAGGAAGTCACACATGTAGCATTCGTCGGCCATCAGCTGGAAAGGCTGTGCACAATGCGGAGGGGACAGGTTTTCGCCCATTAATGTTAGTGAAACAATAATTTTCCAGAATTCCTTAAGCTTTTAATTTTATGCTTATTCAGGGATAGTGACTGTGCCCGTGGCTTCTTACTTATCACTTAATGTATCAGCACTATCAAGTTCCTCGAAAGCTTGTTGAAATACAAGCTTAATGTTCTTCGTTCCAGAAGAGGCAGATATGGTTACACTGGGTATTTATAGAAGAGTCCTCAGTGAATCTCTCAGATGTGGGACTCTCTTTAACTCCAAACAGAGAAATGCATTTTGGTGTTTTTTTTTTTTTTTTTTTGGTTTCCTTTCTTTTTCTTTTCACTTGCACATAATTCTATTAGGAAAAACCAAAAGAGAGGGTGTAGAGGGAGGGCTGCAGGTCCTCAACAGCACCAGTGGTCACCCACAGTGCTACTTATTAGAAACAAGGCACCATGGGAATTCTTTTACTAGTCCTAACAATCCATTACGTAGGTATTCTCTCCCCACTTCACAGTTTAGAAAACTGCGGCACAGAGAGGTTAGTTAATTCTACCTAATTTTACTCAGCTACGCAAAGCAGAGCCAGTGTACAGCCCAGACGATGGGTTCCAGAACCCGAGCTTCTCATCTCTGCTGTGCTGCCCATATAGCACAAGCACTTAGGGTAGTGGAGAGTTTTGAATTACAGGTATCCTCATGTAAACATGCTGAGCTGGCCCAGCCCCTTATGTCACTTGAACATCGATAAGAAGGAAAGGCCGGGGTTGAGGAAGACATGGGCTGTCCCAGGGCTTCACCAACCATGTCTAATCATGCCCAGCTTTCCATTTGCGTGCTTTGTGAGGACTGCAGGAGAGCATTTAAAAGCCCTTCGGGCAGTGTTCGTTCTCCCTGGGTGTACAACAAATGACCTGGGGGGTGGGTGGGTGTCCCCCTCTTCAGGATGCCCCACCTTCCTGCCCTCTTGATGGATGCCAATTATCCAGTAAAGCTGTCCTTTCTCTTGAACCAGGAAATGGTCTCCGAATGCTCTAGAAAACCTTCTCCGGTGGATTACAGTTGGTATGGAAGGTGAAACCTGTTTGCTGTGCTTGCCCAAGCCCACGGGGGTAGGGATCATGTCATATTTGTATTTGGTGCTAGGCATATAAGGGCCTCCACGAATGAGTGAGTGAGTGAATGGATACTTACAAGCATATTTGCATTTACTATGGACTCTGCTGTGACTCCGATTAAAGCCAATGGTTTTAATCAAGGCAGAATATCTTCTTTAAACACAAGGATTAGCCTCTATGAAAAGAGAAATGTAAACAGGACTCTAATTAGAGAATTTACTAATTATTCTTCCCTGCTGAGGACATTAGCTGGGGTTTAGTCTTTAGCTGTGACTGCCATACGACTTTCTCTTTATTTCCAGAAAGGGAAAAATTGACTGGAAAGATTCATTTCAATACCCTGATTCCTTTCCTGCTCTCTTTCACCCTCAAAAAAAAAAAAAAAAAAAAAAAGATATTCCAGCATGAAAGATCACAGACTCAGCCCAAAACAGTGGACCCAGGTTGACGGCATTCAGGAAGCCTGCACACTCCTGGAGCCCCAACTGCTGAGGTAAAGATAAATCGGCAGGAAGATTTCTTTGGAATGATGTGAATTTAATGAATCATGAAAAATATCCCCAGCTGTTCTTAAATTTAAGGGAGATTGAGTGATAACAAAAGATAGTTTCCCTCCCTCTTAGATGTAGGTTGGAGCGGGAAAGAGCAGTGGTTAAAAAAAAAAAAAAAAACCCCGAGGCCAAAAGCTTGCCTTTTCTTTCCCATCTCTTCTATTGTTGAAGGGGAAAAAAGCTGTCTGCAGTCAGCAGCCACTGAAGGGCATGATGAAGAGTGTTTGCTATTACCAGACTTGAAGAATTCTCCACTCTGGTTTCAAAGATGTGGCTGCCCTAGCAGCAAACATTTAGGAAGTGATGGGCTTTGCTCTCGCCCCCTCCCAACCCCCAGCCACCACCGTCCTCACATCTCATCCAACCTCTTTATTAACACATGGACTTGCTGAAATTAAAAATAATGATTCTCCCATTCCTCATCCCAGCTGCTGCAGCCCTCACTTCCCCGGCCCTGGAAATCCTTATTAACCCATTGAGCGGTGTGGCCTCCCAGGCCTGTCCTCAGCTGGGAGAGCAAAGCCAGGCCTTGGTGGGTTTGGCTAAGGTTCAGGGATTCCCAATCTAGGTCCTCGAGATCCGTGCTGGAGGGCTGAGAGGGCTCTGAGGAGGGCTTGAAAAACATGAGTGACTTTACTTCTTTCCCTGCAGCCCTCAGCCTTGGGTCCCCTTGAACAAGCCACACATCGACCCAGGAGGCCAGGTCCTGGGCACGGCGTCCGGGTGCACAGCTCGCTCTCCCGACCTGAAGAAGCACAAGGCAGGTGGGTAGCTGTGAGGGTCGAGAGGGAATGCCTGCTCAGCCCTTCCATCTTGGGGTCTATTACCTGTCTAGATAAATTTCCTTTTTCTTCAGGGTGGGTGAGGAAGGCTAATAGATGCTAAGCAAGATTTTTTTTGTTTCCTTAAGGCAATTTTTAACTTCTAAGCATAGTTGAGAGATGTGTTTGAGGAATGGAAATGCTAGCTTCTCTGTGTAACCCCTAGAAAGGGGTCAGAGAAAAGCATGGATGGCGAAGGTAATAATAATAATATTGCATATTAATGGCAAACAACAAAATTGAGGACTTAACCCAGACACAATATTAAATGCTTCTCATGCATGATGCATTAAATAAATACACACACACACACACACACACAGCCAATCTTCCAAGAGGTAGATAATTGTAATTGCCTATCAAACAAGCTGGACTTGGTGAGATTTTAACAGGAAGAAAATTTACTTTTTTATGCCACTCTTTCCAAACCCTGTTGGATCACTTTCCTTCCTACTGGATGATAAATTAGGCAGATCCATAGCCTGGGATAGCCATTTTGGCTTATTAACAAAATAATATCAATCAAGACTGTGCAATCCTGGCAGAAGGATAGGCACCTAGATCAAAGGGACAAAATTGTCATCTCGGAAATAGCCCCACACAAGCAGAACCGGTAGATTCTTGACAAGGGTGCAAAAGTAATTCACTGGAAGGAGACCATTTTCCACAAATGGGGCTGGAGGATTTGGACATCCCCAAGCAAGACCTGAACTGACCTACATGTCACAACTTGTACAAAAATGATTGCGCGATAGCTCATATACTTTAATTTTTTTTGATGTTTATTTCTGAGACAGAGAGAGACAGAGCATGAGCGGGGGAGGGGCAGAGAGAGAGGGAGACACAGAATCCGAAGCAGGCTCCAGGCTCTGAGCTGTCAGCACAGAGCCCGATGCAGGGCTTGAACTCACAAACCGTGAGATCATGACCTGAGCCGAAGTCAGTCGCTCAACCGACTGAGCCACCCAGGTGCCCCTGGCTCATTTACTTTAGTATAAGATGTAAAATTATACAACTTTTGGAAGAAAACATAGGAGGCAATCCTTGAGACATAGGGCTTGGGGAAGAGTTTTTAGACATGACATCAAAACATGATCTATAAAAGGAAAAACACTGGTAAAGTAGATGGAAGACAGACTAAAGACTGGGAGAATGTATTTGCAAACCACGTATCTGAAAATGGACTCACATTTAGAATACATAAAGAACTCTCAAAACTCAACACTTAAAAAAAAAGCAGACAACTCAATGATAAAGTGGACAAACAGTGTGAAGGAATATTTTACCAAAGATGATACACAAGGACAAAAGAGACCATGAGAAGACGGGACGTTCATCATCGCCAGCCACCAGGGAAGTGAAAATTAAGATCATAATGAGATCTCACTACATTCTTACTGGAACAACTCAAACTAAACACAGTGAGGCCACAAAATGCCGGCAGAGCTGTGGGGAATCTATATCCCTCCTAAATGGTGAGAATTTAAAATGTTACAGCCACTCTGGAAAGTAGTTTGGCAGTTTCTTTAAACACACACACACACACACACACACACACACACACCAAGAACAACAAACAAAGAAAAAAACTGGGCATACTTAACCGTACAACTCAGCCATCACACTCCTGGCCATTGATCCCGGAAAAAATGACGCAGGCGCATAAAGCCTAGGCATGGGCAACTTTATTGATTTATCTACCTTTGTGGAAATGACCAAAATGTCTTGCAACAAGTGGATGGTTAAACAAGAGGAGGTGCATCCACACCATGATGTGCTATCTGCAAGAAAAGGGAACAGGCTTTTCATACGCTGAACGTGGCTGGGTCTCGAGGGCGTCATGCCGGTTTTTCAAAAAGCTCATCTCAATAGGTCACAAGATGTATGAATCTATTTCTGTAACAGTCTCCAAATGACACAGGTATAGAAACAGAGAGCAAGTTGGTGGTTGTCAGGTGTTAGGGATGGTGGGAGAGGGGTGGTGGTGAGGGCGGTGACGTGACTCCAAAGGGGTGACCCCAGGGAAATCTCTAAGCTCAAGGAATGATGGTCTTGATTTTCCTGGTAGCTGCCATTAGTGTGGATTTGCATGTGTGATGAAATGAGCCAGGACTATACAAACACAATGCACCGATGTCAATTTCCTGGTTTTGAGAGGATGGCTATCTCGGGTGGCTCAGTTGGCTAAGTGTCTGACTCTTGATCTCCGCTCAGGTCGTGATCTCACGGTTTGTGAGATCGAGCCCCACCTGGGGCTCTGTGCTGACATCGCGGAGCCTGCTTGGGAGTCTCTCTCCCTCTCTCTCTCTCCCCCTCCCCCACTCGCACTTGCTCTCTCTCTCCCTTTCTCTCTCAAAATAAACAATTTTTTTTAAAACAACAGCAATAACGACAAAACCCTTTTATATCTCATCTTATTTAAAGCTTCTCCCCTCACTAGCACTGCCAGATCAGGCCTGCTCTGGGCCTAGAAGTCTGCTGCGTTGTTAGGGCAGACCAAGCCAGGCTCTGGTAATAAAAACAAAACAAATCAAAACAAAGTCCCTGAAATTTTGGTTCCTGAGCCTAAGAAAGCTTTGGCACCTGTGTCCACTGGGGGGGAGGGCAGGTCACTTCTGAACACTGACTCAGAGATGCGAGGTCCTTCCAACTTCTGACTCTGCCGTCTTCAACCTGTGCCTTCCCTGACCACCCGGGGAGGAGAAGGAAAACAGCGGAGGATCACGCAGGGGACTTTATGGAGACACTTTATGGAAGTGTCCCTTATCTTTCTCGCCTACATCCTGTGGCCCGAAGTCAGGCATCGGAGCCCAGCTTGACGGAAAGTAATGCCGGGAACTACAGTCTAGCCTCATGTCCGGGACTAGCACTGATGGTGGGAGTGAGGAGGATCTTGTGGTGGGGTGGGTGGCGGGTGAGGAGACTCTGTATTCCCTGCAGAGGAAAGAGTGACATGACTCCTTTCTTTTCTTTCTCCTCCCTTGTCGCTCACGTCGGCTGAGTCCGGTCTCCCCAGGGAGGCGAGGAACGAGTAGAAGAGAAGGGCAGCACCTTCCGCCGGTGGCGAATGTGGGGTGGGCTCCGTGTGGGACCCACCCACTAGCTGTTCTCCTCGGGCACCTTAGTGGGGTGTCTGGAGACACCACTCCCTTCAGCAGTGAGTCTGCCTTCGATGGGACACTCACGCATCTGCATATAAGGGCACGTGTCAGCTTCCTTCCGTGGGAGCCACCTCATCCTGCCATTCCGGACAAGCACGGGGACACGGTGAGTCACCCTGGGCAGGTTCCTTTGAGGTGACTCAAGCCTGATCCTGGGAAAGACAGCATCCTGGCACCACTGAAGCTGGAAGTACAGACAGCTCTTTCCATGGCCTTCTTTACTTGCTTCGCCAAGAGAGGAAGCTTTAGGTGTTTCTCAGGCAAGAGTCAGACGACATAGGCCGTTTGCTCCCGCAAACTCTTCACTAGCGCCCACAGCGTCTCCTTACTTGGTTTGAGAGGGGAACCCCCTTTCCTTCTCTGTGCAGGTGAGCAGGAAGGGAAAAACATCCATCCTCTCTGGTTTCATTCAAATCAGTTTTCTGGTCTCGGGTTACCTAGAGGCAAGCGGGGGATGCTGTACTGCAGGACCCATACCCAGTTTTTCCCTCGGTTAGCAACTCCCTACATGCATGGTTGGATGCCTCTCTCTAGAATATGTTGCCGCTTAACACCTATTGTCCACAGCTCTGGGGTCTCAGCCAAAACGCAGAGTGAACTGGGAAAGTAGCATTTAACACCTTGCGAAATAACATTATTTGCATTTTATAGTTGTCGATCCTGAGGTTCAAAATGGTTCAGGAATTTGTGCAAAGCCCCACAGCCCTACGGAGGTATGTAGATTTCAGGAGCCGCGGACTGTGGTGGATAAGATACAGGAGCCGCGAGAAGAAAACGGATGGAATTTGATTTAATTATGGTAAGTCAACGCGTTCACGGAGAGTAGACAAGAATCAGTTCAATGTGTTTACTTGGGGACCAGAAAGTCAGTAAGAAGTAAGTTCTCTGTGTAGTTTTTTACTGAATCTTTTTTTTTTTTTTTTTTTTTAATGAGTCTTCTCCCCTCTCCTCCAACCTTTCTGGTTTCTGGCGCTCATTCATACCACCAGCCCAGGACTGCCCACATCTCCTGAGAAAAGTCTAGTCTCACCACTACAGCCTAATACCCTTGGCAAAATTATAATTTAAGCAGCCGTAACTAGGGAGCTTTGTAGGGAAGGAACTTTGTTCAAGAAAACAATCTGGAAACTTGAGGGTCTGGGTTAGCAAGTGTCTCCAAAACGAAAATTTTTTTCGAATTGCCAAACTGTCACGGATCAGAAATGGAACAGGAATTTGGGGGGAGGGAAGAGCACAGTTGAGGGGAGGGAGGTAGAGAGGAAAATCAAGGGTGAACAGGGCAGCAAGGTGGGAACCGGACCTACAGAGTGGAGCCCTGGCCACGGACCTGAAGCAAAAGTGTCCAATGGCCATTTTATAGGACTTGGTGTGAATCACCCATTTCCTAACCTTCAGTTAAGGCCCCTGAACATCGGCGCCTTATATGCCCACTGATGGGGAATGGAGAGATCAAGGACACAGCAGGCTTTCTATATCCAACTCGGCGGTGGGGGGAGGACAGAGAGACGCAGGTGATGAGAGAAGAGGGAGCCCACGAGCTTAGAGATACAAGCTCCGAGGCCAGAGTGGCCCCGAGAAGGACACCCCCAGGAATGCGTGACGGTCTTGAGGAGCACATCCACTTCCTGTGGGACATTACGGAGTCGGCGTGAGCTAATGTCACCCAAACCTCATGTGACAGGGTGACTGCAGCTAACATCTGGGTTGCACTCATAATCAAAAACCCTCCTAAGAATGTGCTTTGTAATTCCTTCCTCACTGAACTTTTCACCCAACTTGCTAAAAAGAATAGCCTTGAAACGACTCCCACTCAATTCGCCATTCCCAGCCCTTCAGAGGAGGTGCTGAAGAGGAACAGAATAAACAAACGCCAGAAAGAGATTCAGGACGAGAGAAGCAAAAGGTGCCGTAGGATCACCTGATGATCCGCTCACAGTGATTGGCCAGTCGCTTGGCGAAAGCCTGGTTCTATGTGCATATGTGCGGGAGCCCGCATTTTAGAGCAGTGTTTCCCAAATGTCATCGTGCACACGAACCACTTAGGATCCAGGTGGGACGGATGGCAGTTGATGAGATTCTGTATTGTTAACAGTTTGCCGGTGATTCATGGCCCCTGGCCTGAGCAACACAGTTATAGAGCACGGGGTTGTAACTTTCTAACCCAGGAGGCCATTTGTGGGGCCAAAGGAAAGAGGGGGAGATGGGAAAGACGAGTGTAGAGGAGGGGGGAAGAATAAAGGGGAAATAGAGGGAGAGAAGATCAAAGAAGAACCACACCACCATAGAACCAGGAATCTCCAGTAAGGGAAATAGGATGTTACCAGTAGCTGTTCTGGAACCCCTTGAGGTTTAATTTCAATGACATACGTTGCTTTGCCCTCTATTAAATAGCATACATACTTTGTGCCCTAACAGTCCTTAAGTTTCAAGGGTGAAAAGGTAGATATCTGATTTTCTAGTCCTTATAACATCAGTACTAGTATGAATATATATCCCCACCAGAATGGGCAAAACCAGTGCTGTTGTGATACAGCTGTTTCATATAAGAATGGAATTTATAATCTGGCAGAGAATATCATACACAGCACACAAGGAGAAGTAAATTATAAGTCCAGTAAATTATGCACGGAGCCTAATACTACACATATTATATTTAAAAAAGAGACTTCCTCATCGATTTTATCGTTTTTCTACCACCTGTCGGTGTGGGGAAGGCAGACTTATTATCACGATTTTATGAAGGAGGAAAGAGTTGCTCAGAGAGGTCAGGTGACATGTCCAAGGTCACACTGCTAGTAAGGAGCAGAGACTGCATATGGCGCCTTCTGGTTTTGTTCTGGCTCCCTTTCTATTAACCTCCTCAGTGGAGGGCAGCAAACTTTATTGCATTCCCCTTCACCCACTTTTCTGACTTTCTCTAGCTTCGCAAGCCAGGGCTTCTCAACAGCTCAGCATTTAATTGGTTTTGAGTTTACAGTTTCCTCCCTCATTCAGAATCTAAGCTAGTTAAACAAATTTCCTGGAAAACCAAAATAATCTTTAAGCAAAGTCCACTGCCGGGTCACATTTGTCTAAATAGAAGGTATTTTCAGAATACAAGTCATGGAAAACAGTGGGGAATAATGAACTTCATTTCTCTTTGCAAACGTAATTTCTCCATTGCCTGTTGCTTGGTTCCCAAATTCATACGTACAGCCCAGCCTGTCTTACAGATAAGCGTGTCCATGTGAACTGTGTATTTATACACATGCATACATACTTGGGACATTATTTTGCTAATTGAAAACAAGTTCTCCCATTAATGCCAGCACGTATAACTTGACCCTATTGTTATCGTCACTTAATAATGTAGTTCAGCCCTAACTAGGTGTGTAGACTGCCAGACGATTTAATACGTGTAATGCAGCTGAATTTCCACCTAAATTGCTCACGCACGTATTCACTGATGCCTGCTTACAGGAACTTACTATGCATATACAAGTTAACAAGTCAAGTGGAATTTGCTTTGAAGGACGAGTCTAATGCTGATGGGGGAGGAGGCAGGAAGGATGACAGTGAGCCAAGTTGCCCATTTAGTGGAGCTGTGTCGTGCTCCCCTGGCCCTCACCGAGAGAATGCACCAGGGGCTCATTGTACCCCCAGTGCCTCCTGACTTTGTGAGTAGCGCAAAAGAGTGTTGCTGAAGGCCGCTCACATTAAGTGCTGGAGATTCTGCTTCTCTGTCCTTAATCCTGCCCCCAGGCCTGAAATACATTTCCATTTTCTCCTTTGTAAGTCTTTTTTTGTCTCCCCATTTTACCCTTTCCTAGTCTTTTCATCATCATTTACCCCTTTACATTTTAGAGAATATCGAAAATACAGATTTGGACTATATCCAGACATTGATGTGGTTTCACTTCCATTCCCACATTTGATGCAATCATTCCTGGAAGGATGAGCCAGTTTGCCTGGTCTCCTCAGGGCTCTGAAAGGCACAGTTGTGAAAGGGGCAAGTGTGGAGGGTCTCAAGACCTGAATTCTTGAGAGTTGCTTGATGTTAGAGGTTTGGGGGTGTTCATCGGTCTCCAGCGCTTCCCCTTTCTTTAGTTCTAACCAACTGATAATTATGCGTAAGGAGGCAGATGGGGATCAAAATATCATTTCTGGCTCTATTGATGGCAAAGTTGGATTGGAGAACAAAACAGGAAGTGTGTGCTCTGTTAAAAACAGGAAGATCCGACACAGAGAGAGAGAGACTGAGACAGAGACAGAGACAGAGAGGGAGGGAGGGAGGGAGAGAGAGGATGCTAAGAGACTAAGAGACTCTAGAGATGGCCTACAAAAATGTCCTTCTAATTCCTTTCCCAACTCTAATCCCCTTCCCAAGCATGGTGTGGGCACGAGTATAGAACATCTAATGGGGGAGTAAAGTTATTCCAGAAGCCCTTGCACACTTCCTCCTCTCATGCTGCTCTGTAAAGACGCCAGAGTGGGTATGTCTTTTACAGCCTCCTGTGTTCTAAGAAGCAGTCGAGGGAAGGCCCTGCTGTTTTAGACCCCTGCCCTACGACCTATGCTCTAGAGGGCCTCGCTCTGGCCCTCCTCTGGCAGTGTTCTTCCCCCCCACAGGACAAGGGAGGGGGGTCTCCCATCCCAAGACCATACTCTTCTTGGGAATTTCCTGCCCAAATGGCCCTGATCCCACTACAGGGCAGGTGTGGACTTCTACCTTGGTAGAAGTAGGCTTGTAGGTGTCTACCAACCTGCTTGTGCCCCCCTGCCCTGAGATTGGGCCATATACTTGTATATATATAGTCCTCTAGAACTGAGGGACAGCCGAGAGGTGGATACATGGAGGAGTGGAGAGGTCAGGGGTGCGATGCCCTCCCAAGAGCACTACTACTTTATTATGCTTACTACGTCTATGGATCATGAATTCACGATGGGCCCATAGTGGGGACAGAGATATGATGCACGGGAACGGCACTAGGAAGAACTGAAAGCTAGTGGTGACTCAGTGGCTGGAGCTACAATCACAGACATCCTCATTCACACTGGCGATCACTGTTGGTTGTTGGCGGGGCGCCCTGCTGGAGATGTCAGGTGCAGCATTTACGCAAGGTATCTCCTTGCGGCTGGAGCTTCCTCACAGCCTCATGGTTGGGTTCAAGGGTAAGCATCTTAAAGAGGCCCAGGCAGGACCTGTCATGCATTTTATGACCTGGCCTTGGAAGCCACATGGTGTCACTTCTGCCATAGATACCAACCCACCAGATTCAAGTGGAGGAAACACAGACCTCACTTATCGATGAAAAAAGTGTCAACAATACATTGTTTTGAAGGGGCTGTAGGATAGAAGACTGGTTGAGGCTACTTTTTTTTTTTTAATGTTTATTTATTTTTGAGAGAAAGAGAGACAGAGAGAGAGAGACAGAGAGAGAGGGAGACACAGGCTCCGAAGCAGGCTCCAGGCTCTGAGCTGTCAGCACAGAGCCCGACGCGGGGCTTGAACTCGTGAACTGAGAGATCATGACCTGAGTTGAAGTCAGACGCTCAACCGACTGAGCCACCCAGGTGCCCCTGGTTAAGGCTACTTTTTGAAAACTTAGTCTGCCACAGTGTCTTTTGTTCAAGAGTGCACAATGGACAGGAGTTTGGGGAAAGATCCTTGGTCCAGCATTCCAGGAAGATATTGTGAGTTAATGTAAGTCAAAGGCTTCAAAGGGTGTTTGGCACATGATAAGACTCACTAAACAGCAGGGGCTACCTCCGTCACGGCCATCACTGCCACCACATTATCGTCATCACCATCTCTGAAGAACCTACGGAGATGGTTCCCTCATCTACAGGAGGGAGGAGACTGAGGCCTGGATAAGTTAAGGGGTGTTTTGGCTCTCCTCAAGCGATCCAGTGGTAGTTCTACATTTGAACTTGGGCTTCTGACTCTTCTCAGAGAACTACATAGTAGTGGTTTGGGGGCATTGTAAGGAATGGGCATGTATTACAACAGCATTAATGACTCTGAACCTCAGTCGCTGCTTTTGTTTGTTTCATGCTAATAACTCCAGAGAAGATTTAGTTGGTATCTTTGTTGAGTATCCTTTAAAAAAAAGACCTAGCAAACATTTTTCTTTTCTTTTCTTTTCTTTTTTTTTTTTTTTTTTTTTTTAGCTAATAACCACAGAACTTCAGTAGTAAGATGTCCACTAATTTGGATAATTTAGATTAAAAAAATAAGACTTTCATTTTTTATTTTGAAACGGTATCTCCTGAGGCGATTAGCAAAACAAATTTGTAGGGAATGATGTTTAATTATTTGAGGAGCCAAACTTTATCTATGCAAATATTATATGTATGGAATGGGATAATTACTAGATTTTATCACTTGTTCATTAAATCTTGTCTCCAGAACCCCATTTGGCAATGTTCTCTTATTTGATAGTGTTTAAGTATTTGAAAATTAAGCAATTTCTTCAAAGAACTCTTCTGTAGTTATAGCCACTTTTTGCAAACTTATTTTTTTTCCCCCACAAAAATCAGAAATTATAAGCTTTTGTGTTGCTATGTGTTTCGTTTTTGTTTCATTTTGGGTTGTGTTTAAAGAGCCAGTCTTCCCTTGAGGGAACAAGGGTGGTAAAGCCAAACCAGTCAATATCCACTGATTTGAGGCCAAGTTGGGCTAATGGTAGGGGGTGGGGGTGGGGGGTAAAAGTGAATCGGACATCAGTTTGTGCTTCTTTCTTGGTGAACCTCGTGTTCACCTTGGTGATTTGCTCTGGGGACCCAGAAGCAACCTGACCAAGAATGTAGGTCGGCATTACTTTATGTAACCGTCCCCCTTTTGGGAGGCCAGGGCAAGGGTAAATGTTCATGGAGGTCAGCCGTCCAGACTGAGCCTGGGGCCTGTCCAAGGAGACAGAGTTCAGTTGATGTTGGATGTTCAGTGCCTGGCGTCAGCAGATAAGGAGGGTAGTAATGAAATCTTCCCACTCAGGTGGTTTAAACAGAAATGGAAGCACCGTTACTTAGATCGACAACCACACGTCCCTTTGTGAGGACGTCTCCGGAACCAGACAACTTGGGTTCGCCGCTTAGTAATTGTGTGATCGCGGGCCAGTGTGCCTCAGTTCCCTCACATCTATAAAATGAGAATAAGAATAGTTCTTACCACATAGGATTCCTGTGCGGTGAAATGAGTACTATGTCTCAAGAACTGAAAGCTGTCTTGCACACGGCTGGTCCTCCCCAGATGCTGTTGGGTCTCTGCCCAACCCCAACGGCAGCCATTTACCGAGAATTTGCCTCGTGGCAGGTTCCCATGGGACTCCATTCTAGCCTTACAACAACTCTGCGTGGTCACTGTGCTCATCCCCATTTCACAGAGGAGGAAAGAGGCACAGGGAAGTCGTACCGTTTGCTCAGGGTCACACATTCATGGGTCAAAGCACCAGGGTTCTAACCTGGTTTTGTCCCACACAGAAAACTTGTGAACTTCACCACCACGTGGCCCCACGATACACGTAAAATTAAACAAAGCAAAAACAACCTTGTCATTAGCATACCGTTGCTCCCTGAGAAGGCTGTTAGGTTTTTCTCGGACTAGAAGCTCTGTTGTGGCTGTGAGTTTTTCCGACACCGTCTAGCACGGTGCTGTGGGCACAGGACACTTACCAGAGGCTTTCTGTTCCACCGTGACTGTCGTTGCTGATAACACTCTAAGCCCGGGTCTCGGATGTGGCCTCTAGTGCTGTCGGCAGGGACCCCGCGCACCAGCCTGTGTGGTACCGGAAGCCCGATGAAGGTAGGGGTGGTGTTTTGGGTGGAGGGAGAGTCAAAAGAGTCCCCACGGGAGCCCTTGATTTTCTCAAATTTCCATCCATTTTCAAGAAAAGCCAGACCGAGTTCGTTCTGTTCCTCTCTGCTAACATAGAGCCAAAGTCCCTTTCTGATTATGTCCCCCACTTCCCATGCTTCTCTTTTTTTCTCTCAAAGCTCAAACAAGGGAAGATTGATAGCTGGGTTGGGTGGAAAAACCCATGGTGTGGTCTCACAAATATAGGTCTAGGCTGGGGTGGGAGAGATCCTCCTTCCTCATATGTTTGTTTAAAGATAAAGAGGCCCTTTCAGTCCACATGGGGTCCAGCAATTTAACCATAAACCATATTAATGGCTGTCAGAAAGGACCTGCTCGGCTGAGCTGAGGGGGAGGGACAGAACCCTGGCTTCCCATGGTTCTGGGCCAAGCTTCCCCAAACCCCTCAGCGTAAAAGTGTTATCTCTTAAGTGCTTATTCCAGTGTCTCATACTCCATGTTTTGAAATAAAAAAAAAATTTTTTTTTCAAGTGCTTTGTGTTTCTAATACAAAGAGATCCTGGGATTTCAGATCTGCCAATAACTCTCCCTATTCCAAAGGGGGGAAAAAAAAGTCATTTTTTTTTTTTCCTTACTGGAATTTTTTCATTCCTTCCCACCCACCCCACCTCCATTTCTCATTTCCTCAGGAAACCATTTAGCTGGAGACACAGGGAAAGTTTTCCAACACGCTTCCCGCAGCCCCCACGGACTCATGCACACCCAGAGAGCAATTTAGCACCAAGAACGTATGTTGCAATATACTCAACCTTGCCCGTGAAGATTTCTGTCTCTGGAGCACTCGGAAGGCCTTATGGTGACAGCCACCTTCATCCCTGCTCACACCAGTCACCCTTTGGGGACCCTTGGAGGTGTTTTGGCCTGAACATGACCTTCCTGTGGGCTTTCTAGAGGAAAAGGTGAAGTAGGGACTCCCTTTTGACTTTAGGAGGAAGTATAGGAGCGTTTGCCTTTTTGTTTTTACTTGAGCAAATATCTGAGGACTTCACCACGTACCCAACAATGTTTCAGGGGCTGGGGAGACAGATGGCGGAGGGGAGAGCCACATTCCCTGCTTTCAAATTTGACTTTCCAGTTTGGGAACCAGGAGTGTTGAGTGGAGAAGGCCAAACAAGAAGAGGCAGGCAAAACCCAAGAAAACTAAGAAGCGAAATGCACGACGTGGTCAGTCATAAGAGCTGTGAAGAGATCAAATGGCAGTTTAGAATAGTGACGAATCTCCTTTCCGCCTACAGCTTTGGGGAAGCCTTCTGCCCCAGTCTCGAGTTTTGGAGCTGGCTGACATAACCGTAGGCTCTGAGACCCTTAGTGACGGGTGCCTTTGTCCCGTGCAGAGCAAACGTTCCACCTCGTCCTCTGGAGACGGAGTCCAAAAAACTTATGCGAGCAAAGCTCTGAGGTCCATTCATCGCACTTCCATCAGCTCCTAGATGCACTTAACGAGTGGAGAGACAGAAGACTAGAAGAATTCAGCATGCTTTAGAAATCGCTTTCCACTCTCTGCCCCCAAACAAACGAGAGCTTTTTAGAATACTTGAGCGGCAAGGGGAGTAGGAAAATTTCCAGCGGCAGCAAAACCATTACTAGTCCCCAAAAGGGACTCCCTCTGTGCTGTTCACCTTCCCTGGCTCATCAAGTGTGTTGGGACAAAGCCGAACCCTGTGGAAAATCCAAGGAGTCTTGGATGCTCCGGGAAGCCGAGACTTCGTTCTGGCCGCCAACACCCATCTTTTCAGTGCTGGGGGGATTGTTTCCGTTGCGTCTCAGTCTGTGTTCTCGCTTCCCCTGTGGACACAAAAATGTTCTTAGAGCAAGAAGCGGCCTCCAAGAATCGGAGGCTGGGGAATTTGTTGTAACCGGAGGTAGAAGACCTTCGGAGACTGAGCTTACACTCTGCTTAGTAACCACCAGATGTCAGCAACTCATCTGATTTCAGCTCTGCAGCGAAGGGAAAGACACCCAGACGGAGGAAACGACTTGCCTTGGGCTGACATCGGTTCTTTCTAAGTTTCAGGTATGACTTCAGGAAGGCATCTACCGTGAAGAAAAGTGTGAATGGCTTGAGCGGGATCCAAGTCGGAGGATGAAAAAAAAAAGCCACTCAAACACATTCACGTGATGGGAATTCTTGGGCTAACATTTTCATTTGCCTGTTGGTTGTTAGCACCACGTCCAGATAGCAAAGAAGTTCGCCAGGAAATTAAAGAAGGTTCATCGGGAAGACTTTTAAGGCCAAAGGCAACTGAATGGATGCCTTTGCTTTCCAGGGTTGGTTGTTTGTTTTGCTCTGTTTTAAATAATCCTGCCAGACTCTTAAGAAAATCTCTGGAAGAAGGGAAAGAGAAGTCTGAAAGTGCAAGCATTATTTACAGGGGGCAGAAAAAAGGTACCCAAAGGGCGGGAGGTAATTAGAATCAGCTCCCATGATGGTTGTTTATTTTGCAAGCCTAGGTTAAGCAGCTATCCATATACATAAAATGTGAGACAAAATGCCTTCGGGAAATTAAAAGTCTAATATAAATAAAATTGCCCCCAGTTTCGTGGAGGGCACCTCCCTGTCAGTTCACGGGTTTCACAGACCTATCACTACGTGTTCTTCCGCAAGCCAAGCCCAGGGTGCAAAGCAGTAAAATGACATTTATTAGAAGTTCTCAGAGGCACCTGGGTGGCTCAGTAGGTTGAGCGTCTGCTTTCGGCTCAGGTCATGATCTCACGGTTCTTGAATTCAAGACCCACATCAGGTTTTGTGCTGATAGCTAGGAGCCTGCTTTGGATTCTCTGTCTCCCTCTCTCTGCCCTTCCCCCACTAGTGTATGCCCTCTCTCTCTCTCTCCAACTCTGTCTCTCTCTCAAAAATAAACATTAAAGATAATGTTCTCAGGGGTGCCTGGGTGGTTCAGTCGGTTGAGCGCCAACTTTGGCTCAGGGCATGATCTCACGGTTTGTGAGTTCAGGCCCCGCATCGGGCTCTGCGCTGACAGCGTTGTGTCTCCCTCTCTCTCTGCCCCTCCCCCACTCATGCTCTGTCTCTCTCTCTCTCTCCCTCAAAAATAAAACAAAAAACATTAAAAAAAAAGTTATCAAACTCCCAAGAACCCTAATGGCAGTGATTCCCCATACATTCTTTTCTCCGTCTCCTTCCAGTGTCTCTTCTCCCACTTTTCACTTTTACTCTCCTTCCTGCTCTTGATTCTGTACTTCATGGTCAAACGGGCATCTCTCACACCGTTGTTGGAAAAAAAAAAAAAAAGAAAACAACCTGTGGTTAGACGTGCAAGGGGAAGGGGAAGGTATTCTCTGCAGCAAGGATCTCAGCCTGGAGGTTCGTTACCATAAAATTCAAATCTGCGACCAAATTCCCAAGCCTGGCGTTGAGGCTGGGGCAGGGGCCTTGTGGGGGCTTTGCTAACATCTCCCTCTTCGAGGCCCAGGGTAGGGCTGGGCACGGATGGGGGCTAAAGCCCGTGGAGAAAGTAGAGCACAGCCTACTCGCCAACCTGATTCCCCGTTCCCACCTCTCCTGTGCCTCCTCCCGCACTTCAGTCCCCCAGACGGGCCTCCGCTTTCCTTCTTTTAAGTCTGGCGTCCTGCCACCTCTCCACACTCTCTCCCCTGGAATTTCCTTCGATCTCATTGCAATTCAACTGCTGTCTCAACCTTGGCCACCTCCCTAAAGCCTTTTACCTGTCACTCCAGCCTGGTGTCAGTTCACACCTCTTCACTCCTAAGCACACCAGTAGCTCTGTCTGTAGTTCTTGAAATTAACCATCTTATATCCTATTAATACGGATACAGCTGTAATTATATATCAATAATTAATGTGATGATTTAGATCATACTGCTATCTCTATCAGTATTATGTGAACCTGCTTCTTCCGCATTTTCTTCCAAACAGATTTGAAATTCCTCGAAAC
Source organism: Lynx rufus (assembly GCF_022079265.1). Classification (NCBI taxonomy): domain Eukaryota; kingdom Metazoa; phylum Chordata; class Mammalia; order Carnivora; family Felidae; genus Lynx; species Lynx rufus. The sequence continues at coordinate 34,254,619 of NW_025814829.1, read as the reverse complement.
GTAAAAAAAAAAAATTAGCCACCCGTTTTACAAATGGTAGGATGCCCAGTGGGCCCTCGTTCAGGGAAAGTGGAAGTGTTCTATTTGCTGATCTCAGTTTGTGCACTAACTTTCAGAGTACACATCCATGGAAATAAACTTCTAAGGCAAATGAGAAGTAGAGCCTGGACCCCTGGGTTCCTTCCTCTTTCGCTGCCCCATTTAAGATCCTCAAATGAAGAAAGGCCCAGAGAAGTGTAGGTGGTTCAGTCCCCACCCCCTTTCATCTGAGGCTGTAGTTCCTCTCGACAAAGAAGAATGTCAAGCCTCGATTCCCTGAGGGTAATTTGATCTGCTAATTATATGCAAAGACTAGGATCCCTAAAAGAGGGCTTGACTTTGTTGTCACCTGGGAAATGTCAACAAATGACATTATCTCCCTTTGAGCCAGTACCTCGGCTTCTGGCCGGGCCAGGAGGGTCAACAGGGGAAGCAGGTGAATCAGGAGCCCTCAGGGTCATGAGGGCCTGGGATAGGAGGGGCATTCAATGACTCTCTTTCTGTAACTTTTTCTTCTTGCTGAAATTTTTAGAATGCATCACGGTTCCTTTAATGAAGAGAATCTTGACAGGAAAATCAACTTCCTGCTTGTGCCAAAGCTTTGATGGGTGTGTGCGGCATCATAACATCGTTCATGCTGGCTAGACCAAGGCCACATCCAAAGCCAGTGGTGTGCGCTGGGAGGCTACCTCTTCTGTACTTCCTGCTAGAGTAAGACGAGGTGGGATGAACGAGGGTGTGGTTGGTGAAGCTGATGATAATAACTTCCTACTCCCGTTAGCCAGTGCTTGCTGTGGGCTAAGCGCTTAACATCCATTCCCTTACTCAATCCTTAGCACAACTCTTGAGAACCAATCACTACTTCCATTTTATAGAACAGGAAATTGAAGCTCAGAGAGGTAAGAAAATTTGCCTTGAGTCACACAGCTAATAAAGAGGAAGTTTCATCACCATTACTGGTTTTAAATCCGGGTGTCAGGTGCCTTGGATTCCAATCCTGATTTTGCCACTCTCTAGTTTCATGACTTAGGAAGGACAATCTTTTAAGCCTCTGGGTCTTCTTCTTAAGATGAAGGGTCTGGGCTGGACGATCCGGAAGTGCTCCGTTCAATACGGTGGTCACTCGCCAGGCGTGGCTATTAAGCGCTTGATGCGGCGAGCCTGAATTGAGAAGGGTAAGTGTATGATACCTCCCGGCTTTCAAAGACCAGGAAAAAGAATATGCAATATTTTGATAGTATTTTAAATATTGATTACATTTTGGAATGATAATGTTACATACATATCTCACATATACTACATATATTATATCCATGGTTAAATGAACAATATTATTAAAATTCATTTTACCTGCTTTATTTTTCGTTTGTAAAATGTGGCTAGTGGCACATTTAAAATTACGCGTGTGGCCCAAATGATTGTTCTTTCAGACCGTGCTTTCTCGACTTTTCTGAGACATCGTCGCTAGAGGTCACGTGTCTCAAGAATGGCCATTTCTACGCGACTCTGCAGGTCTGGAGCTGGGTGGTCTCAGGAGGAGCCAAAGCTGAGGGAGGAAGCACAGACACAGCAAGCCCGACCCTTGAGCGGCACAAGCTTGGACGATTGGGACCCAAACTGGCCATCCAACTTAGTGATGAACGGACTTGTCCCGGACAGCATGTTGACTAAACACGTGGCAACATGTCGACTCACCCTTTTCGGCCAGCACAACCACCTTTACAGGTGCCAGTTGAAGCGCCTCACGTACATGGAGTTCTTTACCAGGTGTACAATTTCATGTATTCTTCGTGGCAGCCCTATGGGAGCAAAATCTGCTATTACGCGGATTTCACCCATCTGTGTGAAAACTGAGGCACAACACAGGTTGAGTAGCTTGCCCAAGGTCCTAGAGCTAGTTTGCGAGAAGTGGGTCTGATTCAAAAGCTTGTATTTGTAATCATTAGGTAATTCTACCGAGTCTAAGCAGCCTCAGTTTATCCAGTTGAAACCAGGTGACAAGTGGAAAAAAGCATCTGCTTTGTGGGAAGGATATGGGTACCGGAGGAACCTTCCAGAAGATCCTTGATTCTGCTCAGGGATTATTTCTGTATCTCGGAGGGCTGGTCCGTCATTCTCCACCTGCCGGGCAGAAATGCTCCGTGAGGCTCTGCACCCCAGCGGTTTGGAGAGACTGTGCTTTCTAGGTTCTTTGGTTGAAGACAGACAGCAGTGAGGCAGAAGGAAATAATTATTTATCGTGCATAAAGCTCTGCCAAACAATTGGGTAAAAACTGGGAGGTTTGTCTCCATTATCCAACCGTTTCCAAACATTTAGGTGTGCAAGTTAGAGGTTGGACTTTTAAATTTCCCTCCAGGTATGTAACGCTGTGTGAGTCAGTCAGGGTCTAATCAAAAGAGAGAATCGACACAGTAATTTGAACACAAAAATGTTCATATAAAGAATTGTTGGGGCGCCTGGGTGGCGCAGTCGGTTAAGCGTCCGACTTCAGCCAGGTCACGATCTCGCGGTCCGTGAGTTCGAGCCCCGAGTCAGGCTCTGGGCTGATGGCTCAGAGCCTGGAGCCTGTTTCCGATTCTGTGTCTCCCTCTCTCTCTGCCCCTCCCCCGTTCATGCTCTGTCTCTCTCTGTCCCAAAAAATAAATAAACGTTGAAAAAAAAAATTAAAAAAAAAAAAGAATTGTTAACTGTAACAGGTGATTAGAATAATGAGGGATAAGTAAAGAGAAGTCTAAAAATATAGGAAAAGCAGTCAAAAGAGGCAATTATTACACTCAGGGCTGAGATAGGAGCCTAAGGAAGAACTCTCTGCCTCTTGCTCACGCCCGGCTCCAGCCCACTCCCCAGGCTGGGATTCAGACGTTGTTGGGGGAGAGCATGGTTGTGGCCCCCTGGATGGAAAAGGAGTAGCTGTGTCCATGGAATTTGCTGGAAATTTGCCTCATCATAGATGAGCATAGACCTCATCATAAATGAGCTCCCTAGGGTGCAGAGAAAGTTGTTCAGGAGGCAGTGTCTCCCCGAAGGCATTTACTATAGAATTCCCTGAGGTCCTGGGGGAAGCTGATAGAGGAGGGGGCCTCTGGCTGCCACGCACTGAAGGACCCGGATGTTCGGGAAGCCGCGGCGCTTCCGCAGCCGGCTGCGGGAAAGGTTTCCTGGACCGCGGGAGCCTGGCCCTGAAGAAGCCACACGCTCTGCAGAAGCTGGGCAAGCCACGTGTGCTACAAGGGCTGGTGCTAAAGAAGGCATCTGCCCTGCAGGCTTTGGATGCTGAAGAATCTGGGCGTGTGCGGGAGTGGAGCAGTGGAGACATCGCCCGCGATGCAGGATCCTGCCGAACGGGAACACCAGACGGGGATGCAGATCCCCTTCCTCCCGCCATGTCTCTCCATGCTTTCTACTCGCAAAGCTTTGCGTTATGCTAGCGGGCAAAGCAAAAATTCTTAAAGGGTCCATACATATTTTTCCCGAGCAGGCAGTGAAGGGTGAATTTGGAGCTAAGAGGCAATAGATCGATAACTGGCATACCAGAGAAGAGAAGTATGGTTCTGAAAGTCTAGCATACCTACACAGTACTGGGCACTTGCCAAAACTTCAGAGTCTTAGGACCCCACATTCTGATTCAGGGGATCTAAGATTGGCTCTGGAATTTGCAGTTGCACAGACACTCCATGTCACCTTGGTGGGTGATTTGCTACCATCAGTATTCACTTGGATTGTCGCAATTGTCTCTTCACTGATGTCCCTGATTGCCTTCTTGTTCCCGTATCCTATATAGGGCACAAAGCAGCCAAGTGATCCTATTCAAATAGAAGTTAGAATATGTCACTCAGTCATTCAAAATCCTTCAGTGGGTCCTCTTCTCACTAGAGAAAAAGCTCAAGTCCCTACAGGGACATGTGTGATTTGAGCCCCCTGCTACCTCTCCCCTAATACTCTCTCTCTGGTCATTCTACGTCGGCCACACTGGACTTCTCGTTGTGCCTTGAACATTCCAGGCACACCCCAGCCTCCGGACCTATACCATTGCAATTCCTTCTTCCTGGCTGGTTCTCCTCCCAGATTTCTGCAAAGCTCAAAGCCTCACTGCCTTCTAGCTTTTGTTCAGATGACACTTTTTCAACAAACTCTCCCCGGATCACCCTGTTTAAAATTACAACTCTCGGGCGCCTGGGTGGCTCAGTCGGCTAAGCGTCAGACTCTTGGTTTCAGCTCAGGACATGATCTCACGGTTCGTGAGTTTGAGCCCTGCACTGGGCTCTGTGCTGACAGTGTGGGGCCCACTCGGGATTCTGTCTGTCTGTCTGTCTCTCTCTGTCTGCCCCTTCCCCGTTCATGCTCTCTTTCACTCAAAAATAAATAAATAAATAATAAAATAAAATAAAATAACAACTCTCTTTCTACCCCTTTCACCCAGGTAACTCCCAATTCACCTGCCCTGGTTGTTTTTCTCCCTAGCACTTACCGTCATTTAACTAATTACATGTTCTACTTATTCTATTGTTTCTTTTCAGTCTTGTCCCACGGGAAGGTAAACTCCATAAGAAAAAGAATTTGTATCCGTTTTGTTCAGTGCTGTGCTCTCTGGGGCCTTGAATGGAGCTTTGGATAACAGACGCTCGATGAATATTCCTTGAACGAATGAATGAATGCAGCCTGCACTTAGAGAAACGTCTCTATGGAGTATATAGATTGTGAAGTCATTGTACTCATGGAGAGACAAGTTCCTTAACAGTTCTCAAACGTGTCAAGAGCTTCATACACGTGAACGCGAACATGGACTTTTTCAATGAAGCCACCCTTCGCGAAAACAGAGGCTTCTAGAGCAGTGTGGATGCAGGGGGCGGGCCCAGAGCACGCCTATTCGGAGAGGCGCAAAAGCAGCCCAGTTCAATGAAAGAGCATGTGGAGTTTTAGAGAGAAAACAATGTAATTCCTCAAAATGGCTATTTTTGAGAAAAGTCTGTACTCTTCATCACGTTGCTTCTGGAAAGTTTCTAGAGGCTTCTGGATTTAGAAGGCTGGGCTCCAGATACAAATAACACAGGTCTGTCTGTCTTCTTCCCAGAGCCACCTTTTCTTGTTTTAGGAGGAAGGAAGCATGCATGTGACTCGTACTTCCTTCAGGCCCTGGAGATTGTCCTCCATCGCTATCCGGATCAAAACTCTCTTGCCTGCTCTTAACACTGAAGGGCTGAGTGAATTCCAAGAGTGGCCTTGCCGAGTGAGTCATATCCCCATTTCGCGTGATTTGGACCTTATTCAGCCAAGGACATTTAAGCATTTCTGGATGAATTATTTAAGGAGGGGGCAAAGGAAGACTGAGAGGTAGATCCTGAGATTCAAGTTGGATTCTGTGGAATTGATTAGCAGCAACAAACCAGGCTTGGCACATCCTGTACACGTGCTATGGTAGGGCCAGCAGTCCGTAAGTCTTTAGACATATTTTAAAAATGGAGTTGGACAGAAAAAGTCAAATCTTGTTACTGTCAAAAGACAGAGGGGGAAAAATATGAGACGATTAGAGTTGATTTGCAATTATTGGGACTATTAGGTCTATTTATGGAGTCGAGGCAATTCAATCCTAGTATGACTACTTCACCTGATTTTAACACTTGCTAACAAGGTATCCTGTCCTGAGTACAGGCACAATAGTCTGAAAAGATCCTGCTTTGTAAATTCACAAAGGTCTGGAAAATGTATGCCCTCTTCTGAAGGTTGTCAACTCACCAAAGCTTTGGAAGGTGCAATGGGAACTCACCACCAATCATCGTTAACTTTTTAAAAATCTATCTCCTGATCATCATTTTATTATCAATATTTCTATTGCGTAGGAAACCAGATCAGACTAGCAAGAACAGTTTAAAGAGGCTAACTGACCCTCGGGTGTCCCTAAGAACCATGAAGGAAGACAAGAAGGATGAAAGGGAGGTTCATTGCCTCCCTTGACCCGGTGTCTTTCTGCAATGATTTCTTGGTTTGTCTTACTTGCTTATATTGGTAATGTATATGCTCTCCAGATTGTCAGAGCCCATGGCCAGTCCTCCATATCATACTCCATCCGTAGCATGTGAGTGACAGCATTCAACTTGCAAAGCTACCTTCGTCAGACCCAGATACCCCTTTCTTCTGGTTATTCATTTACCTCACTAGCTGTTGCCTCCAATCTCCTTTGCTGTTTCCTTGTCACTTCTGTAAGATCCACCAGATAGAAGGTCCAAGGAATTAGTCTAAATATGCCACCTATGTTGTAACTAATCACTGCCAAGATAACCTCACTCATGGTTTGAAATATTATCTATCTTCCAACAACTTCCAAATTCACATCTCAAGCCTAGACTAGTCCCTGAATTCAGGTAATATGCAATTTTTTATTTGACACTTCTGCTTTGAGGTCGGATAGGTATCTCAAACTTAACATACCCCCAAACAAGCTCCTGATTTCCATACTCCCTGAAAACAAAATCTCTTTCTTGTAGTTTTCCCTACTTAGTTAATGGGGATCTCATCTTTTTAGTTGTTTGGGGCTGAAAAACTTGGATCCTTCCTTGATGTTTTCTCTCATAACCCACATCTGACCCATCAGCAAATCATGTTGGTTCTACCTGTAAAATAGACCTAGAATCTGACTCCCTCTACTATCTTTTTTTAAAAGTTTATTTATGTATTTTGAGAGAGAGAAAGAGAGACCAAGCAGGGGAGAAGCAGAGAAGAGAGAGGGAGAGAGAGAGAATCCCAAGCAGCCTCTGTGTCATCAGCAAGGAGCCTGATGTGGGGCTCCATCCCATGAACTGTGAGATCATGACCTGAGGTGAAATCAAGTCAGACGCTTAACCAACTGAGCCACCCAGATGCCACCTCCCTGCTGCCACTATTTTGATCCTAACCAGTATCATCTCTCCTTTAGGCTATTGGGTAGTTCTCAAGGGGCCATTCTGCTTCAACAGTTGCCCCCCAATTATATTCTCAAGACAGTAGCTGGAGTAATCCTTTGAACAGGTAAGTCACATCCCCTCTGCTAAAAACCTTGCAGTGGCTTTCCATCTTACTCTGAGTGAAAGCTAGAGTTTTGCAGTGGCCTGAAAGGCCCTGTGTGACCTGTCCTCACTCCAGACACCTGCTTAACCTAATCTGCTACCACTGTCACCAGCTTCGCTAGGGCCACACTGGTCTCTTGACTTTCCTCAGACACACCAGCCAAATTCCTACCTCGGGGCCTCTGCTTTTGCTGCACGTTCAGCCCTGGAAAACTCTCCTCCCAGGTAACTTAGTGACTCCCTTCCTCACTTCTTCCAAGGTCTCTGCTCAAATGTCACCTTCCCTGCGAGGTCTTCCCTGGACAGCCTTAAAAAAATTAGCAATCAGGGGCGCCTGGGTGGCCCAGTCGGTTGAGCGTCCGACTTCAGCTCAGGTCACGATCTCACGGTCCGTGGGTTCGAGCCCCGCGTCGGGCTCTGGGCTGATGGCTCAGAGCCTGAAGCCTGCTTCCGATTCTGTGTCTCCCTCTCTCTCTGCCCCTCCCCCGTTCATGCTCTGTCTCTCTCTGTCTCAAAAATAAAAATAAACGTCAAAAAAAAAAATTAAAAAACAATTAGCAATCTGTCTCGGCCAGGTTTTTCTAGGTAAGGTGTGAAAAATTGCAAGTAATAACGCAACCTACCACGTGATCCTTACCGCTGCTCCCCTTCCCGTCCCTTTGTGTCCCCCTCGGCCCCTCAGTCTTCTGCCCCTGGTGGTTTGTCACACTTAATATCTGACATAATATGTATTTGCTTGTCTGTATTGTCTGTCTCCTGAAACCGAAACATAGAAGTTCCCTAAGAGCAAAGGAACTTTGTATTCCAGTTGCCTTGAATATCACCTGGCACGAAGTAAGTGTCTGATGCCTACCTGTTGAGCGGATGGTAAAGAAGAAGCATTTTCTGGTAGACTGGAACAGGTGTACCAAATGGCATTGCTGTGGACTGAATATTTGTGTCCCTCCCAAATTCATATGTTGAAGCCAACCACGTGATGCTCTTTGGATATGGGGTCTTTGGGAGGTGATCAGGTCATGAGGACAGAGCTCTTAGGATAGGATTAGTCCTTTTTTTTTTTTTTTTTAATTTTTTAGGTGAGCTTCACACCCAGTATGGAGACCAACGTGGAGCTTGGACTTAGGACCCTGAGATCAAGACCTGAGCTGAGATCAAGAGTTGGGATGCTTAATGGACTGAGTCACCCAGGAGCTGTGGGCTTAGTCCATTATTAAAGGGACCCCAGAGCACTCCCTCATTCCTTTGGCCATGTGAGGACACGGGGAGAAGATGGCCATCCATGAACCAGGAAGCCAGACCTCACCAGACGCTGAATCTGCAGACGTCTTGATCTAGGACTCTCCAGCCTCTGGAACTGTAACAAATAAGTGCTGTTATGTATAATCTGTCTCATCTATGTTAGTGTGTTACAGTGGTCTGAACAGATGGAGGCAGGAACTGTGAATCTAGGAGGGTTCAATGGAGCTGGATGCCTTTATGAGAACAAGCTGATGAGGGAAGTGATAGTGTCTTTCTACTTAGAGAACTTCCAGCCAGAGACAGGAGCCTGAGTGCTTCCTGTCCAGAGCCCATTTGGACCTGTGTTCAACTGGTTTGGCCGCTTACTAGCGGTTTGTCTTTGGACATTTGACCCCGCTAAATCTGCGTTTTTCTCAACTGTAATATGAGGATAATAATAGAATCTACTTTAAGATTATTATGAAGAAAAATATGTTTAAAATGTCTAACCCACTGCCTATATATATATAAGGGTTCAGTCGATGTTACAATTATTATTTTTGTTGTACGAAATACAATTTTGGCAGGATATACCCTAAAACATCAACAATGGCTAGCCTGAGGTTTGAGATTGTGGGTGACTTTTATTTTCTTCTTTCGGCTTCTATTTTCCCATTTTCCTACAATGAATAAGTATTATTTACTATATGAAAACAAACGAGCATTATTGCTTTTCTACAAAGAATTGACCGACACAGTGTTTGGCTGGGACTGGGTCAAGTGGACCAATTTGAATGGGCTTGATGGGCTCCCCAGGTTCTGATCAGTCTTTGTATTGTGCTATTTCTAAAGCAAAGGCTAGCACACTTAAGAGCCCGCGTTCTCAGGGCAAGAGTGGGAGGAGGCAAGAGTAAGAAAAGACAGGAAAGGCAGAGAGCTTTGAAGACTAAAGACGGACAGAGGCTAAAGTGAGGAACTTCTGAATCTGGCTTTCTATTTCATGGCTTAGGATGAGTTTAACTTTAGGGCCCTATGCTGGGAAAAAAGAAAACACAAATCAATTCCACTTTGGTTCAAGCATGAAAAGGTTTCATAATGAGGCAAAGCCTGAAAGTGGGTTCTTGAGGAAACCTGGATTCCAATGTGTTGAAGCTAAAGCTTCTCCAGAGGTGTGCTGTGTGATAGAAATAGAATACGCACCCTGGGAATTTCCAGGTTTCTAGTGGCTACATTTACAAAGGGGGAAAAAAAAAAAGAAAAGAAAAGAAAAAGAAAAGAACAGGTGACGTTTATTTCAATAATATATTTTATTTACCCCGACACACCCCAAATCTCATTTCAACATGTAATCAGTATATAAAGGTTTTTAATGAGGTAGGTCACTTTTGTGGTTGTTCTCAGCCTTCAAAATTCAGTGCGTGTTTTACATTTACAGCGCGTGTCAGTTCAGGCTAGCTGTCTTCCAAGTGTTCAACAGCCACCTGTGGCTAGTGGCCACAGCTCTAGAACATGTCACTGCCACCGCAGGAATGGGGATTCCCAAGAGTCAGCTGGAGCCTTCTCTTTCTTCCCTTCTGTCTTATCATTATCTCTTCTCAGAGGTCCTCAGATGTAGCTGGCTATTTCCTGTCGGGGTTCATTCTCTGCCAACCTTTCCCAGAAAAGGAGCGTTTCCTGGAAAAGGTAGGGCCTGTTGAAAAATACAGAGGGGCAGGCAGTGAGCCATTTTGAGGGCGCCCTGTGTCACTCTGTGCCTTTGGAGTCTCCAAGGATACTGTGAGTAGGTAGACAATACCTAATGGCCAGTGCCACTGGGTTGAGAAACCCTCAAGGTTAGCGGAAGGCCTGAGCAGGGCTAGGTGGGGAGAGATGGCATGGCTTGGCTACCTGGCTGAGAAAGTGACCTTCGGGAGCTCCTCCTGCCATGTTGCCTCCCCCCGACCCTGCTCCCCACACCCAGCCTCCATCCCGGCCCCCCCACACGTGGGGTAGCCTCTGTGTTCCTTTTGTCCCAACTAAAGGGAATTCAGGATAAAGAAGTATGTTTATCTTGCCTGGGGGGTTCAACTAGTACATTTGTCAGTGTTGGAGCTGGGGTTTAAACGTGACTAGCTAGTTCATCTGTCACAGGGGTGTATTTATCTGTGTTCGGAAGATTTAATTTTTCCCAATGAAGAACTGTATAAATAGGTCTAATGAGCCTTGAGGGCTCTCATTTGCTTTCAGAGTTTGCAGCAAGCTGGGACATCTCAGAGCACACGCGCCTCTCAGGGTTCCGTGCCACTCATCAGGAGGAGAACGGGCAAAGGCCAGCGCCGTTCTCCTTCCGGAGGGTGCCTGTGGCCTTGGGAGGCCCAGCGTTCCCCATTCAGGGGCTCACATTTTGGGATATTTAGTGAAGATGATTTTTTTTTCTTTATGCTTATGATAATCTGCATAATCTTTTGTGTGTGTAGCTGGCGAAGTGCTCTCCAGATAAAAGAGAAGGGGCACAGTTAATATATATGAATAGAAGAACACTACCGGGGCACTCGCTTCTCCGCAGATCTGCTCTCCATTGAGGCGATGACTGCTCCTGGCTCTCCTATGTTCTTCCTTTGTTTTATGAGCAGGGTTTCTGTCCAACTGTGGTAGCTCCAGCGGTATGTGGGGGGCGGGGGGCAAGGGTAGAGAGAGTGAGAAGGAGAGACAGAGAAGCAAGGCTGCGTATGGCAGGCAGTAGAGAGAGAGAGCCAGAAGGAACGGGGTGAGGGAAGGGAAAGAAGGTTTGAAGGCACTGAAGAAAACAGGAAGACAAGAAGGAAGGGAGGAGAAAGTGAGAAGATAGCGGGAAAAGGGGGGGTGGGGGATGGAGGGAGAAAACCACAGCTGTTATTGCTGAAAGAGGCCCCAGAAATCATCATTTTGTTTTCGAGCTGGGGAAACATGGGAGACAGGGCGACGGGGACGTGCCCGCAGCCACATGTGGTTACCGGCAGAGTCCGGGTTCTGTCCACTGGTTGTCCCCTGCGGAACCTCTGAGCCTGACGCGAGGCTCGAACTCACGAGCTGTGGGATCATGACCGGAGCCGAGTTCGGACGCTTAACCGACTGAGCCACCCTGGTGCCCCGAGACTAGACAATTTTTAAACAAAATTGCTCTCTGCCCTAGTTTCCCCATTTGTGTTTCAAAGTAACGGGACTAATAACTTCTACCTCGTGGAATGTGTTTGAGGGAGTGGCCAGCAGAGTCTGGCTGCGGTGTAGTGGAGGGGAGTTGTTTCTGCTTCGTTGCCCTGGGTAGCTTGTTGTCTCTTTCTTCAGTCCTGTGACTTTTAGGAGTCTGAGCTGAAGCTGGCGTGTGCTGCTTTGCCAAAGCTGATCTGGCTCTCTCTTTCCAACTCTGCACTCTGTGTCTCCTTGGTAGGCCGAAATCAGCCTTGCTGGGGGTATTTACGCCATGAAATTGTCAAATGTTGTAAATCAAGGATTTTTTTTTTTTCTCTCCTGGAAGAGTCAGTAGTTAAACATTAGCAGCACGCTATTGGGCTTGACCTTCTTGTTTTACTTAGCTGTCCTCTGATTTCTCTGGATTTTGAGCACGTTGTCCATTTGGGCAGCAATGACTTATTTTGTGGCCTACTCCGGATCAGGTTGCCGGATAAAATACAGCACAGCCCGATAAACTTTAATTTTAGATAAACGATGAATAATGTTTTAGTATAAGTATATCCCGTGCAACACTGGGGATGTACTTATACTAAAAAAGAAAATTAAGTGTAACTGAACGTCCAGGGTTTTTACTTGCTATATCTATCAACCTTAGCTGTGGAGAAACCACTTATACAAGATACAGTGTCTTCATGCGTGTTGCTTAGGATCTGGTAGGAGTACGGACCTTGTGAAATATGAAATCAAGGGATTATTAACCCAGCGCTTTTTACACTCTGATCCTCGTCTTCCTCATCATCTCGCCTTTATTTAATGTTAATTGAGCAACTGTTGTGCGCTGAGCACTATTCTAGGTTCTGGGGATTCAGCAGCAGCCAGAATGCACACGCCTCTGTTCTCATAGCGCTCCCCTCTTGTTTGGCAGAGACAGACAATAAATAAGATATAAATGTAAGAGACATGGTCTATTAGATAGTGGTAAACACTGTGGAGAAAAATAAACTAGAGAAGGGACCGGTGGGAGGTCAGGGAACAAGTCTTTCTAAGAGAGAGTGCTCTAGGTAGAAGAAACAGCAAGTGCAAAGCCCTTTATTGGGTGCTGGCCAGAGGCCAGGCCTGTGCTAAATGCTTCACTTCCATTATCCTATTTAATGCATGCAGTGGCCTTAGTGGTAGGTATTATTATCATTCCCTTTTTGCATGTGAGCAGACTGAAGATGTTTTTGAGAGGTTAAGTCTCTTGCACAAGGTCACCCAGCGACCACCAGGATGTTCCTTCCCACTGAGAACAAGGTTTAGAAGAGGCGCTTCTGCATTCTCTCTACTCTCGACATGCTCTGGCTGTGGGGAGAATCCAGGAGGAGACGGGAGCAGCTCTGAGCCTTCCTGGCTCTTCCTGTGCTCTGCAGCGAAGGAGGGAGCCATGTGCTGGGGTCGGCAGGGTCCCCCCCTTACTCCACACAGGCCCCAGCCCAGGGGCACCATCACTCCTCGGGCGGGCACAGGCTGCCGCCGCTCGCAGGCCTGCACCGGGAGGGGGGTGCGGGGGCTGTGCGCATCAGGGCCTCCCGCAGGATGGGCAGGATACCATCTTGCCCCCACGGTGGCCGGCTACGTGCTCTTCACTCCGCCCAGGAAACGCCTGGGCAGGCCTTTGGAGCCTTCGCCCCTGCGGCAGGGGGCTGGCCGTCACCCCGAGGTCCAACAGACGCTGACCTTGCACCTAAAAAGAATACATTGTTTTCAAACACTGCTTCCTATTCCTGCCAGATAAACCAACACATTAACAATGCGTCCAGGTTGTAAAATGTTGGCTGGGGATTCGTTTTTAGCAGCAAACTTTTTGTCAAGAGATTGGCATTTTCCTCTCCATTCACGGGGCCGGCTCTGGTTTCAGGGCTGGGCGCTGGCCCCTGGGGACCCACAGACACACACACACACACACACACACACACACACACACACATTCTGCCCTCTCAGCCTCGCAGCGTTGATAACATTGTTATTATTAGACGTGGCCTCTGGAATCCTGAAGTTCATTCCCAAACAACGGCCCTTGTGGGTGAAATGAAAGAGCAGCTCAGGCTACCGCGGTGGCGGCGGATCCATTACCTCCGGCCCCGCGAGCGCATTAGCCCCGGGAGGAGAAGCCCCGCCTGCAGACTGTCCCCGTGCGGGGCTGGAACCCCGGCCGCCACCAGCGCTCCCGCCCCCCGTTCCCCCCGGGCCGCGCCGCGCCCAGCCCCCTCCTGCCGGAGGCGGACCTGACCTCTGTTAATTCGCCCCGCAGCCTGCTGCCCCCCCCCCCCCCACCGCGGAACCGGCTGTGCCCCAGGGCCCCCTGTCTCCTGGGCTGGCCCGGGGTGCACGTGCCCAGCGCATTCCCCCTGAGCACTGACTGTAAAATGTTACTGCTGCTTTGTCGCTTTCTTCCTAAGGACGCTTTAAGACGGGTGTATGTTTTTTCGCACATTAGTACCTTGACGTACTTGTATGTGCCTTCCCAGCCAGATGGGAAGCTGGGAGCCTCCTGATGTCTATGTGGCTTCTCATGTGCCTAAGAATACCAGACTGTGAGGTCCTTGCGGGCAGAAAAAGTGTCTCTTTTTTTCCCCATCATCTATAAAATATAAGTTGATTCTTGAACAACAGGGGGTTCAAACCGCGCCGGTCCACTCCTATGCGGATTTTTTTTTTTCAGTAAATACAGGATAGTACTATACATGTAGTTTCACTTCCTCATGATTTTCTTAATAACATTTTCTTCTCTTTAGCTCACATTACTGTAAAAGTACAGCACCTGTATTTTTGTAAGGGCACCTGGGTGGCTCAGTGGGTTAAGTGTCCCACTCGGCTCAGGTCATGATCTCACAGTTTGTAAGTTCCAGCCCTGCCTGGGGCTCTTTGCTGTCAGCACAGAGCCCAGCTTCAGATCCTCTGTCCCCTTCTCTCTCTGCCCCTCCCCTGCTCACACACTCTGTCTCTCTCTCAAAAATAAATAAACATTAAAAAAAAAGTGTATAATTTAACATCCCAAACGATGTGTTAACTGTTCATGTTATCAGTAAGGCCAATAGTAGGCTATTAGTAGTGGGAGTAAAAACTTACACCCAGATTTTCAACTGGACGGATATCAGTACTTGTAACCCCCACGTTGTTGGAGGGTTGACTGCATTTGGAGTCAAGTGTATACACTGCACTAACCTTAAGTGTATGTGTATACACACACACACACACACACACAAACACTGAGCTGTACTCATATGTATGTAAATATATACAAAAAATATGTATGTATATATGTGCATGTGTGTATATATGTGTGTGTATATATATAATGTGCATATATATGAATATATATATATATATATGACTGTTAACCAACATGCAGATCAAGATACAGAGAGAGTGTTTCTAGATTCCTCTGCGCCTTCCTGGTCAATGCCATCCCATCCCCTGAGATGACCAGGTTTTGACATCTAGGAAATGTCTTAAATGTCTTTTCATCCCACGTAGGAAATGCTTGATTAAAATATATTTTTTTAAGTAAACAGTATTATGCTTTGTACCCAGCGAAAGGGGCAGAGCGCTATACTCAGTTGATTGCCTAAGGTTGGCTCTTGGTTCTTAATGAGTTAATTGTGTAAGCCTGGGGTTGTATTTCAGCAGCTCTGCTCGGTGCTGAATTTAAACACAGTGGAAACCAAGTTAAGGGCAGTGCTGTTCTGTATATCAGTATGCCCACTGAGCCAAGGAGACCCATTTATTTTTAATTGAATTAAATTGCTCACAAAATGAAAGTAGCATACTTTCATTAATATTTAATTACATACAGTGTTAAACAATGATCACAAAGAAAACTTTGCAGCTTTTTTGGTCTCTGCTTTTTTTAAATTATTACTTTGTTAAACAAGATACTTTTATTAGCTGTTTTATGCTTGGAATTTTAAGGGCCCTGTTATTATACCACTCAAGAAGTATTTAATTGGCAGGACTCAGCTGAGTGAGGTGGTAGGTTGGCTGTGACGCTGGCCACTGGTAATTGTGTGTGTGTGTGTGTGTGTGCACGTGATGCATATATATGCTCTCACTTCGGTCCCTGAGCCACAGAAAGATATTTGAGGGAGCATTTAGGGCCTCCAACAAAGATAGAAAAGTCCCCATTATGGATCTCCTGAGGTCAAGTGGCCATACCTACTCCTCCAAAAAATTCTGTATATACTGAGGAAAGACATTCCTTTTTGTAAGAGACCATCTGCAAAGAAAAAGAGTTCTACTTTGACAGCTTTTTTCTGTACCCTAGCAGATTGTTCTCACATCAGAGGGCAGTGATTCTCCAACTTTCCAGTACCTAAGAAGCCCCTGGGGTGCTTGTTGAAACATGAATTCTCTATTCCCATGGCCAGAATTCAGTAGGGCCACAGAATCTGCATTTTTCACGGGCTTCCAAGGTATTGATTCTGATGCAGGGGGTGAAGAGGCCACACTGAGAAATATCACCATGAAGACACAGAACAGAGTCAAAGAGACCATCGAATCATATTTTTAGCAATGACGTTGTTTTCAAATTAAGTCTGATACGGAATTCCAATAGTTAGAACAAATAAAAGGATTGTTGCTATGATTAAAATGATGACAAGTTCTTTTCCTTTCCTTTCCGTTTTCCCCTTTTCTCCCCTTGGCCCTTTCCTGGGGACTGGAGCCATGGCGTTGTGGCACTTGGAGGCACAGTTTGAATACCCTGAGTTAATCTTGAGCGATAATAATTGATGTTTTAATTAGTTAAGTATTTGCTTTAAAAAAAATTTTTTTTGACATTTATTCATTTTTGTGAGACAGGATGCAAGTGGGTGTGGGGCAGAGAGAGAGGGAGACACAGAATCGGAAGCAGGCTCCAGGCTCTGAGCTGTCAGCACAGAGCCCGACGCGGGGCTCGAACTCACGAACTGTGAGATCATGACCTGAGCCCAAGTCTGTCGCTTAACCGAGGGAGCCAGCCAGGTGCCCCTAATTAGGTAACTCTGTAACATCATGCGTGAATTGAGTAAGATGTGTCCAAAGATACAACAGTTTCCTGCAGAAGTAGCATCGAATTCTCTGTCATAACAGGAATTTAAGCAGTCTTTGGCTGCCCACATGGTAGGGATTTTCATTTGTTCCTTCATGCATTTAACAGAAATAGACTCAGAAGGGGCACACAAGTGGCTCAGTCAATCTGACTCTTGATTTCAACTCAGGTCACGATCCCAGGGTTGTGGGATCAAGCCCCGCATCAGGCTCCACGCTGAGTGTGGAGCCTGCTTAAGAGTCTCTCCTCTCTCTCTCTCTCTCTCTCTCTCCCTCTCCCTCTCCCTCTCCCTCTCCCTCTCCCTCTCCCCCTCTGCCCCACTTGTGCTCTCTCTCTCAAATTAAAAACAATTTTTTTAGTTGACCGAATGCCCACCATGCAGTGGACACTAGTGTTGGCACTGGGAAACAGCAGTGGACAAGACAGACCAGGTCACGGCCATCTTGGAGCTTGTGTTGCACTTGCAGGACAGATGGTGCACACGAAAGCGAACACCCAAGGGCTGTGGAGGGCACAAACACAGTCGCATGTTATTCAGGGAAGGTGTCCCAGAAGAGGTGATCTTTGAGCCGAGACCTCTATGATCTGGGGGAGGCTCCAACGGGAAGAATTGAAGGAAGGGGCATTTTGTGCATAAGAATGCCAAAAGTCTGAGGTAGGAATAAAGAAAAGACGGAAGATAATATAGTTGCAGCATGGTAAGCGATAGTATGAGATGGCGGCGAAGAGTCTGGAAGGGGCTGGATCAAACTCCAAGGCCAGAAGTTTGACTGATGTAGAAGCCAATCTCACTTTGGATATTTCACTGGACTAGTGACTGTGGCTGGTTGCATTTTCCCAAGATATGTACGACAACGTCTCCCATCCCCACTCTCTTCTGCAATGTGACTGTGTCTCTTTCTCATCAAAATGTGGAGTTCACTTTTCTACTCTCTCAAATCTGAACGGGGTCTGTGATTGCTTCGACCGATAGAATACAGCAGGAGCAATGCCATGCCAGTTCTAGGCATAGCTCTTAACTGGCCTAGCAGCTTTCGCCTCCTGCTTCTTAGAACATTCACTCTTGGGACACTCTCTCCTGGGATCCAGAGACCATACTGTGGGAAGCCCGAGCCACATGGAAAGACCATATGTGCCCTCTTTGCTTGACAGTGGCTCTAACTGAACTCCCAGTTTGGTCAACATTAAGTGCCAGCCAGGAGGGGGAGCTATTTTGGATGTCTAGACCCACTGAACCTTCAGATGGACGTAGCCCAGCCCAAATCGTGTTATAAGTGCAGGGAGAAATCCTAAGCATGAACCGCCCAGCAGAACCCAGTCAACTCTCAGAACAAGAGATACCACGTTGTTTCAAGCCATTATGTTTTGAGGTGGCTTCTCACGAAGAGATATCCAACCAGTAACCTTTCAACACTGAGATCCCCTGATGACCTGAGTCTGGGATGTTAATCCAGTTCTATTTGTCCCTCTGTTGTGTGGCCGTGGACCTCTTAATGGACCAGTTGTGAACAAATGAAAAACTAAGAGAGGCTTTTAAGACAACCCACTTTCAAAATCTAAGTTGTTTTCACTTTGGTGTGAATAACTCCTTACATTGATGATTTTACTAATTTTACTATCCTAAAATGATTCTTTTCTTTGATTACATGCTCCTCTTATTCTAAGCTTAATCGCCACAGAGAAAATGAGAGCTTGAGTACGGAAAATCCTCTGAAAAGCGAATTTTTCTCAGATGTAGAAGGGAGGTTTTGGTTAACTGTAAACTCCAGAGTTCATTAGGAGGACTGTGGGCTTTGGTTTTAGAAAGAGAATAGGTTGGTTCCATATCCCACAACTTTTTGATTGTATAGTTGCGTCACATAACTTAAACTTTCTAGTCTGTTTCCTCATCTTTAATACTCAGTTATAGGGAGGATAATATCAAAGAGCAATGGAGAGGGGGCTAAATGGGATTTTTGCAAAATGCCCGGTGAATGTACCTTTGGCACTCAGGAAATGTCATTTCATCCCATTCTCTTCGACTGTCTGATTTCCTCCCTTCATTTTCTCCCCAATCTGTTCTTCTCCGATAGGACACAGAGCTCAGAGCATAAAAACGAGACTGGTAAGTGAGAAAACTCCAAACAGAGCCTGGGGTCCAACAAGCATGTCACTTGGCTTAGTCATAGAGGTTGGAAGGGGCGCAAAGGTCCCCCTGAAAAGTCCTTGGAGGCTTGTGTTTCTCCCTTTGCTGGGTGATTCATGATCTTGTGGCTATTTCGGGTTATTGTTAATTGGCCTTTTAGTTTACAAAGCACTTTCACATACCTTATTGCATTTGATCTGCACAATCACTGCAGGGCAGTTATTATTTTCCTCATTTTACAGATGAGCCAACTGAAACTCACAATGGTTAAGAAATGAGCCCACAAACTGAGAGTTAAGAGGCAAAGTCTGAACTTGAACCCATACGATCCGGCTCCCCTATTAGAGCAGTTCTGCTATTCGCATGCTGTCTCTTGAAAATAATTGTCAAATTGGTAACACAATAATGGTTCTCTCTCTAGAGATGTCTATTATATGAACTTTTAAAAAGGCACTTCTGGGAATAGAAAAATAAGTACAAATCATAGCCCCTCCTTCTTGAATAGAGTTGCCATTTAATATAGAGTTGAGAAAAGAGCTTTCTGACCGTCTCTTTCTCTCTTTCCAGCTCTCTCTTTTTAGTACTATGACTCCAAAGATTCCAGTCACCCCACCAGGGTGGATACCCCGTGACCCCACCACCATTTTACCATCACTCTCTTGACTCGTATCCTTGTTTCTCTTCTTCCCTCATTGAGATTCTAAGGTGCGTCATTAGAGCAACTCCTTATGTAACATTCTAACTCTTTTCTCATAGTCGGACTTGTCTGGCAAAGCACCAGCCCTGATTACATTGAATTCTCAGCCTACAAGGCATCGCACATTTCTGGCTGGCCGTGGCTGAAGGAAAACAAACAACTGTAACGGGTGGTCTCACTTTAGCTTCAGGATGACCACCTTCGACTTGGCTCTCATTGTTGGCTGCCAATTCTACTAGGACTCCCTAGTCCATTCACTTTCCTTCTTACCTGCACAACTTCTTCTCTTTCCTGAGTATTCAGTATCTCCACTCCCACCCATGCTCAGAAGGGAAATTCCATAACCTTTACAACCACATCCACTCACCTCCCTCCCTGCCTTTGTACTATGTGCTCTACCTTCAACACTCAGCTTCCGAGACAAGGAAAACCCCTTCACTTTTGCTACCTGATACTACAAGTAGCCTTGCGTCTTGCTATTCAAGGGCATCACTCCAGCAATTCTCCTGTTTCATCCATTTCTTCTCTTGTGATGCATCATTCCCCTCAGCATACAACCTCTGCTGTTTTTCCCATCTTAAAAAAAAAAAAAAATTCCCTGCCTTGACCTCTTACCACCCTATAGCTTTAGTTCTGTTTCTGTGCTGTTCATCTTAGCAAAACTCAAAAGAATTGGTGATACTCAATGCCACAGTTTCCCTTCAATTCTCATTCTACTCCGGTCCGAGTCCGTGCTTCTTCTCCCTCCCCCAAACCACCAAAGCCTCTCTCATCAAGGCCACCGATGATGTCTGTGGTTCCAAATCCAATGGTGACTTCTCAGTTCTCACCTCTTTTGTCTCTAAGAGAAATTTAACAACATAGATGACTTCCCCTTCCTTGAGGATCTCCTTCACCAGGCTCTTAGGATACCATATGTTTCTGGATTTCTTCTAGTTTGCTGGCCACTCCCTTCTCATTCTCCTGGTTCCTACTCATTTCCCTGATTTCTAAACATTGAAGAACTCCACCTCCACCTTCAGACATCTCATCGCCTTTCTTTACATTTACTGCCTTAATGATCTCATCTAATCTCTGTCAATAAAGGGATGACTCCCTATTATGGGCTGAATTGTATCCTCCAAAATTCATATGCTAAATTCCTAACCCCCAGTACCTCAGAATGTGATTATATTTGGTGAAAAAGTCTTTAAGGAGGCAATTAAGGTTAAATGTGGCCATTGGGGTAGGCCCTAATCCATTGTGACTGTAGTCCTTATAAGAAGAGGAAATTCTGATGCACACAGAGACACTAGGGATACGCATGCCATAGAGAAAGACCATGAAGGTTTTTCACCAACAAGGCAAGGTGAGAGGACTCAGGAGAAACCCAACCTGCTGACACCTTGATCTTGTACTTCCAGACTCCAGAACCGTAGGAAAACAAATTTTTGTTTTAGCCATTCAGCCTGCGGCATTATGTTATGGCAGCCTAACCCAACTCTTACATTCCCCCGGTTGTTTCTCTAGCTCAGAACTCACCCTGGAACTGCCCCACTCAACACCTCCGCTTGGGTATCTAGCAGGCATCTCAGGCTCCACGTGACCTTCCCTCCAAAAGTATTTCTCCATCCTAGTAAATTCTAACTCCGAGCTTATTGGTTAGTCCCAAACCCTTGGAGTCTCCTGTGCCTCCTTTCTCTCTCTCTCTTTCACTCCCCACCCTCCCTTCTCATGTTCCATATTGAGGTCCGAAGCAAATATGTCCAGCTCTACCTTCAAATGATATCCAAAACATGTTACTTTATACCACCATCATGCCACCACCTTGGTCCAGTCTCCATTGTCTGTTGCCTGGGGAAGGCCAGGAGACTCCCACCCATTCTTCTTCTTTCTGCCCGCATCTCCTCCTTGGTCTGTTTACAGCCCTGCAGCCAGAATGATGCTATGAAAACATACTGGGTCACATCACTCCTCTGCTCAAAACCCTGTGATAGTTCCCACCTCGCTCGGAATAAAACCGAGTCCTTACTGTGTCTCACATCTCTCATCTCATTTCCTACTCTTTTCTCTCTCACCCACTTAGTTCCAGCTCAGCTGGCCCCAACTTTTCTTCAGACACATCCCGACACTTCTGTCTCATAACCTTTGTCCTCACTCCTTCCTTGGCCTCGAGTGCTCTCCTCCCAGATACTTTTGTGTCCTTCAGGTCTTTGTTTCTATGTCATCTTCTCAGAGAGGGCCTCCTTGATCACCCCTCCACCCTTACCAGGCATGTCTTGACCCACCTTTCCTTCTTTACTTTTCTCCACAGCACGTATTTCGTTTTCCACATATTTTACTTACTAGTTCGCTGTCTCCTTTAAGAGCAGGTAAGCTCCATGGAGGCACAGGTTGAGAGTAAGTTTGAGGTTCAGGCTTTCTACTTTGTTTCCTACTGTATTTTTAGTGTCTAGAACAGTGCCCAGCTCATAGTGGGCATTTAATAAATATTTCTTGAATGCATCAGTAAATGAAACTATTGGAAGTCTTAATGGTGAGGCTGAATAGTTTGGAGTAAACGTAACAGTAGGAAGAGAACCCACGGAAGATCTTGAGTAGAAGAGTTTATTAACTATTGTATCTACACTACATAAAAAGATCTACAC
Organism: Lynx rufus; assembly: GCF_022079265.1. Lineage (NCBI taxonomy): Eukaryota > Metazoa > Chordata > Mammalia > Carnivora > Felidae > Lynx > Lynx rufus. The sequence goes on along the minus strand of NW_025814829.1, from coordinate 34,232,654 downwards.
TGATCCCTTCGATAATTGCTGTTCCTTCTGTCTTTTCTCCATTTAAATTTTTATGTGGCATATTTCTAGTCATCCTTTTGGACCCAGCATAGTAGGCTTTAACCATAACTAACTTCCCCTAACTGCTTCAGGCTAGAATTAACCCTGCATCTTCTTGGGGCCCTCTTTTGTGCCCACTGATTTTGTTACTACCTTGATCACACTGATTACTACTGCATTTTTATATGTCTGTCTCTTGGCCTAGACTGTGGGCTCCCTGCGATCAAGTATTGCCATGTCTGGTTTCTATGCCTTCCTCACCTAGCACTACATGTAGGATAGGCAACCAACAGTATTTGATTTCAGTAACTTGAAAGTAGGAATTACAGATTCTCTCTCTCTCTTTTAAAATGTTTATTTATTTAGAGAGAGACAGAGAAAGCATGAACCAGAAAGGGCAGAGAGAGAGGGAGAGAGAGAGAGAGAGAGAGAGAATCCCAAGCAGACTCCGTGCTGTCAGCACAGAGCCCGACGCGGGGCTCTGACTCACGAACTGTGAGATCAAGACCTGAGCCAAAGTCGGACACTTAACTGACAGAGACACCCAGGAGCCCCAAGAATGACAGATTCTCTTATGGTATATAAATAGAGAAAGAATTTATCACCAAGGAAAATTAGATTCCAGGTTGTGAAAGAATTTGTAAATTTGGTCACTTTCACACTCTCTGGGATCTTTGAGGAATTGGAGAGAATAAGAGGTAAGAGATACCACATTTGAACGAGTTTTATCCTTGCTTGTAAAAGAAATGTGGATTAAGGAAACTATAAACCAGTGAGTTTAACAACATGGTGTTATAATAGTTTCTCTTTGGGAAGTTCCTACAAATCAAAGTCATATTCACCAAAAATCCAGGGTGCATTTCCAGAGAGCAAGTCATACTGGAATAATCCCATGCTTGTTTGGGGCAGAGAAACTAGAATGACAGATTAAAGAGTAGATTTTTTTTCTGGGTCTTTGATTTATTGTTTACCTCCCTTCTTGAACTTAATTCTTGAGGAATACTACTTGGCAATGAGAAAGAATGAAATCTGGCCTTTTGTAGCAACGGGGATGGAACTGGAGAGTGTTATGCTAAGTGAAATAAGTCAGTCAGAGAAAGACAGATACCATATGTTTTCACTCACATGTGGATCCTGAGAAATTCAACAGAAGACCAGGGGGGAGGAGAAGGGGAAAAAAAAAAAGTTACAGAGAGGGAAGGAGGCAAACCATAAGAGACTCTTAAAAACCGAGAACAAACTGAGGGTTGATGGGAGTGGGAGGGAGGGGAAAGTGGGTGATGGGCATGGAGGAGGGCACCTGTTGGGATGAGCACTGGGTGTTGTATGGAAACCAATTTGACAATAAATTTCATATTAAAAAAAAAAGAATTTAATTCTTGAAAAATACATTTCCCCAGAGTCTGTCTCTGTCAGGCCCTGGTCAAGATGCTGAAGATATATCGTGGAAGGTCTGATGACGGGAGACAGGAAATGATGAAGTAGGACGCACAGCATGTCACATGCACACAGTGTGGGGAAGCAGGTGCAAAGTGGGGAGATGGGTGGTCAGGAAGATTCCACAAGAAGATCATCTGAGGCACGCTTGAAGCGGAGGGAGCAAGGCTTCACGGTAGCTGGCAAAGAGTGCTCAGAGCCAAAAGGGACAGATGTCCTTTGAGACTTCTGGGGGGACAATATCTGCAGCAGGGCCAGTGATGGCAGGGCCACAGATGTCATCAGGCAGGAGAAAGGCCTCAGCGCTGGGGCAAAAACTCAAAGGGGATTGTATCAACTTTACATTTTCCAGTGAGCTATGGAAAACCATCAGCCAGCTGGAGCAGAGGAGTGAAATGATCTGATGTACAACTTAAAAAGTCCCTTGAGGACACGCGGAGACCAGTGTGAGTCCATTGCAGTTGGAGAGGCCTGGGTGGCCAGCATCAGGGTGATAGCACCTGAGGCTGTAAGAAGAAGTCCTTGGATTTCTGATATATTTAAAGACAAAGCAAAGGGGCCTCTTTACTTGATACTTGGGCAAAGATGGAGAAAGAAGATCTGAGTGGAGGGAGAGAGAATAATGTGACGGGTAAAAGGGCAGACTGAGTCACAGTTCTGTCGATTTCTCATTATACGACCCTAAACAAGTTATGTGAACTCTTGGAATTTTAGTGTCCTTATCTAGAAGATGAAGACGGCAATATCTGCCTCTACTTAAGAATTGTTGTGAGGATTGAAATAAGGTAATACAGGTAACATTTTTTATGGTGACACACACAGAAAAGAATCCATAGGTGGTAGTTGTGTGTGTGTGTGTGTGTGTGTGTGAATAGTAGGGATCACAGGTTGAGGGTAAGTTTGAGGTTCAAGCTTGTGCTGTCTGACTGATGCTAGAAGAAGACTAAAGTAGTCTTTGAGAAAGAATTCATTCAAAGGGAAGAAAGAACCAGGTATGAAAATGACAAAAAAAAATCATAGGAAGGGGAAGAATAAATCTGACTCGCTTCCTGGACCAGCTGCAGGAGCTCACGTCTGGGCCCTAGGGAAAGAGATTACACTTGTGAAAGGAGAAAACAGAACAACTGAAAATAAAAATCAAACTAAAATGTATTAATATATCAGGGACCCAAGCATTGTGTGCCCTTTCAACACTTTCAACAGAGTATAGCTCAGGGGCACCTGGCTGGCTCAGTGGGGAGAGTATGTGACTCTTGATCTCAGGGTGGTGAGTTTGAGCCCCACATTGGATGCAGAGATTACAGAAATAATAAACAGATAGAGTGTAGCTCAAAAGCATAAGAAAGTTGGTCTGCCGTAAGCCACAGTCCATTTTTGGCAAACTGAGGACTCCAGTGTAGCAACAGCGGTGTGGACAAAAGTCGGCAAAAGCCAGAACAGTGCTTTAGGGGAGACCATCTTGCCACACGAAGATGGCAGTGGTTCCTGGCAGAGGCAGCTGGTGTTAGACCCAGTGGTGATGGGAGCTGTGCTCACCAAAAGCAATGGTACCCAGTGAAATTGGCAATGGTGCTGGTGGATGGCTCAAAGTGGCCGAAAGGGCATCCACATTAGCAAATATGAGACTCCCCTGGGGACATCCAGAAGAACTGTACCTGGACGACAAGGTGGAGGTGGGAGGAGAAACAGAGGAGGAGGTCCTGTTCTGCGGGACTGGGGGCATCTATAGAGGTAGGGAGAGGCAAAACCAGAAGTGATATTTGCATTCCCTGGGACCTCATCATATCCAGAGCTGAGGGAAACTGGGGAAAGTTTCCCTAAAGTTAATAGGGTATACCGTGAACTCCATCTTCAACCGTACTGTTTTATGTTTTAAAGTTTAAACCAATGTTTAGATAAACTCGTAGAGAACAGATTTATCAGATTTACTGTCCCCAAAGGATAACTGCTAATCATGATAGCTAATATTTATCAAATTTTATTATATGGCAAGTGCATATGGCTTAGCCACAGCACATGTGCAAAAAGAGATTTTAACTAGCATACATCTCAATGCATAAAAAATAGTTTGAATGATGCCCTCTCCCCACAAAGCCCAAAGAAATCTGCTTTTAAGAGGCATTATAAAAGCTCATGTTTAAAATTAGGTAGGTAATTGTCTTCGTCAATAGTATTTAGAACACACATGAAATGTGTTGTCCAGATGCCATACTTGAAGAAAGAAGGAAATGAAGTATACATTTCCAAAGAAGGTGTGAAAGCTAGAAAAAGGACTCAAAACTCAGTCCAGTGAAGTGTTGTTGACGCCACAGGAGATTTTTAGCCTGGAGAAGAGAAGGCTCAATGGGAGAGTATCTTCATTGCCTTCAAATACAGTACTCATCACTGGAAGAGGGATTTGTTTTTTTCTGGATGACCCCGATGGGGCGGGACTGGGACCGGTGGATGAAGATGCTGGGAGACAGTTTTTCATACAATATAAGGGAAGACATTTCTTTTTTAATGTTTAGTGTTTATTTTTGAGAGAGAGAGAGAGAGAGAGAGAGAGAGAGAGAGTGTGTGTGAGCAGGGGAGGGGCAGAGAAAGAAGGGGACAGGGGATCTGAAGCAGGCTCTGTGTTGACAGTAGAGAGCACGATGCGGGGTTCAAACTCATGAACTGTGAGATCACGACCTGAGCCAAAGTTGGACACATAACCAACTGAGCCACCCAGGCGCCCCTAAGGGAAGACATCGCTAAGAGAGATGTGTGATATTAGAAGGGCAGCTTGAAGAGAAAGCGAGGTCTTTTTTTACTACAGTTATCCAATTAGGGATGCGCAGTCACTGGGCAGGGGCAACAGGGGCAATTTCAGTGTTTGAGTGGAAGGCATTTAAATGGCCCCTTCCCGGGGTGCCTGGGTGGCTCTGTCAGTTGAACATCTGACTTCGGCTCAGGTCATGATTTCTCAGTCCGTGGGTTCGAGCCCCGCATCGGGCTCTGTGCTGACTGTTCAGAGCCTGGAGCCTGCTTCCGATTCTGTCTCCCTCTCTCTCTGCCCCTCCCCTGCTCATGCTTTGTCTCTCTCTGTCTCTCTCTCTGTCTCTGTCTCTCTCAAAAATAAACATTAAAAAATATATATTTTTAAATGGCCCCTTCCCACTGGGAAGTGGTTAGGTTAGATTAGTTGATTGAGGTCATAAGGCTAGTGGCCCACGAGGGGCCGTGGTGCACCTGACTATATTCCAGAGCCGCTGCTGATCCCTTCAGTGGCCATACGTAGAGTATCACTTGTGTTGACAGAAAAAGAAAGAACGTTCATAAAAGCCATGGAAGTGCAAACTCTTATGTCAAGATTCTGTTTTCTCTATGAAGATGTTTAAAATTGGGAGCTTTTCAGGACACCTGGCTGGCTCAGTCAGTGGAGCTTTCAACTCCCGATCTCAGGGTTGTGAGCTCGAGTCCCATATGGATGCAGAGATTACTTAAAAATAAATCTTAAAAAGCTGCAAGCTTTTCAAGAGAAAACGTGAAAATAAAGCAAAATTCTGAAGGTGGTACAAGCCCTGTTTTGACAATGCGTCAATGTCAACACGACCCCAACAGCCCGTATCTCCCTGGAGGTTTGAGCCACACCTTTCCGACCCTATGCACACTGTATGTTTACCTCATAATGATATGAATCTACATCCTTGTCACCCCTATAATTGCAGGCATCCCGAGTGAGTCCCATGTGTGATTTAGCTTTGGATTTGACAGAGCTCCTCGCATAGGCCTTTATATGCAGATGGTGCCTCTTACTGAATGAATAAATCCAAATGTCCTACTAGAGTGTCCCAAGGAAGTCATTATTTTTATATCAAAAATCAGTCCAACAGATGATTTGGTATCATATATATTATATATAATTTTAACCTTTTCAAGTGACCTACCTGCTGCAATGAGTTTCACGGTATTAGGCATTTGCATGGAAAGGTGAATGAGAGTGAAAAAATTCCATTTCCAAAGAAAAGTAACCCAGTCCAAATTAAATTTATTAGCCACTTATCAAGAGCCTACTGCGGGGCGGTCATCAGGTTGGACACTATAGGGATTACAGAAACGACTCAGATGTGAAACCCACTTTTAAAAACCTCATAGTCTTATGAGACAAAGTGATAAACTATTGTCAGAGTTGTCAACAGTTGCCCCCCCCCCTTTACCTGTATAAGGAGTAAACAGAATTTGAGGGTTGAGGCTGAGCCAACAGAGAAGACAGGAGATTGAGAGAGAGGAGATCCAACGTGGAAACATGATGAGTGCTGGAGCCCCAGTAGAAGGCATGGTTGGTGAATACTCCCTGGTGGTCCAGAGGAATATTCGACCCTTACAGAGAAGTTGAATATTTAGTTTTATTATCTGCCCTGAGGGCAATCACAGGGGCCCCTTGTACTACTGAAAGCTTCAGTAGTGTTTACTCTATAGGGCGTGGCTGGGTGAGTGAGAGGTATTTGGGATAACATAAAACAAAGGGGTCATATCCCATTCTGGGGCCCCCTTGGGGTATGCAGTGGAAAAGTCACAAAGCTGGGCTATGAGGGAGACTGAAAATTCATCAGAAGCAGCAAATAGGGACCAGAATGACTAGCTTCACTGTGAGATTGCCAGAAAGCTCTGGAAACTTTGGGACAGACTCTGAGGTTTCTTTTAAATGGAGAAAAGGGAATGTGAGCCAAGCTTAAAGGGCCACACAACCTTATCAAGCTAAGGGCTTGGGATCACACAGGTAGCTGATACATTGTTTTGCGAAGAAAAGAAAAGTATAATTTGCTAAAGCCGTTAAATGTGGGTAGAGGAATAAAAAAGAAAAATTCAAAGACATCACCAAAGTTTCCTTTGCAGGAGAGAAAGACGACGGTAGTGTCTTTGATAAGTGATGGCAAGAGAATGCTCTGGACCAAACTGAATTTGCAGTGACGGCAGAATAGTTGAGAGGCAACATCCTGGAGGACGTTGGAATTACAGGATCAGAGCTAAGTAAGATTTGGGGATATACTATAGGAGCATGGGTTAAAGGTGATAATGGAAGCCATGAAATGGAAGGCCTCGGAAAGACTGATGTGTGATATTCAAAATTAAGAGGTGATAGAAAGCCAAAGACGGTTGGGGAGAAAGAGGAAAGTGGGGAGCTAGGAGGAGAGCCAAGAAATTAATGTAATGGGAGGCCAAGAAGTAGCCTCATCCAGTAAGTGATTGATCAACAGAGTCAGATGCAGCAAAGATACAATGGAGGAAATAAATAACGGGGAACCTACCGAATTTGTATTAATATGTGTATAAAATAATTTACTTCTTTATATAAATATCAAATATAGACTTCTAGAATTCAAGCATCATGATCATAATCCAATAGTAATGTTGTTGTGACAAATGCAGAGGCAACAGAAGATATTTATATTCCTAAAGATATTTTTAAAGAGTTTACAATCTAAAAGGTAAGGCAAAGACTTGCCCAGTACAAACACATACACAGGTTGAACAATTATGACAGTATTTGCACAGCATATTTCCAAGCTCTGGCTTATGAGCTCTTAAAAGCTTATTTGATAAAAATAAATTTGAATTTAAGCAAAAAATTTGCATTGTTCCTTAGAGTTCAACATAGCAAAATGCCCCCTGGAAACTAAGCAAGAAGAACTCAATATCTAAGACATATATTTTAGAGAGACACTGGTATTTAACCTCTCCTTCCAAAATCTAACACTTAAAAAACCTCATAGGCAATTGGTAATTTGTGTATCTGATGTTGATGCTGTGCATGAAAATAACCTTTATTCTGATGACTGGATATTCTTATTCTTCAATATCTGTCACCCAGCCTTTTGCTGGGAGTTTCTTCTGGGTACTTGCCTCTGAGATGTCTAGGTTTCCTCTGACTTCCCCTCATTTTTCTTCTTCACTTTTCTTCAGCCCTCAATTCCTGTCCATTTCTTTGTTTCTTGCACACAGAATTCCAGCTATTTCTCTGTTCTTCATCTTTTACCTGTGGCAATTAGGTAAGTTATGCAATCATCAACCAGATAGAAATGATTTCTTTCATTATTTGAAAGTAAGGTAAGCAGTTGCATAGAACTTACGGAAGCAAGAAACCAAAAATTCCCTCTCTATTGTATGTTTCTATAATTGCCAAAGCTCTGCTTAAAATTAGCTCATTGATAATGCGTGGTGGTGATCTTGACAACGAGCCTAGTAGGACTCCAACCGACCCTAGGGCGTGCAGTTGACCGTGGCCTCCAGCTGTCGTGCTGTGAAATCTCATGGCTACGTTCACAGCAAGGTCTGGCTTCCCATGGGCTTTCTCCAGCCAGTGACTGAGTATGGCATGAATACTAAGGCAATTTCAATTCTAGGGGACACCAGGCTCCTCTGATGGCTGACTTGGGCTCCAGGATTCTCCGAGGACTTGCCGAACCTTCCTTAGACTGCTTCTACCCAACCTACCAGCCTTCTTTCCTTTCCTTGGGGTCAAACTGGCATAACTGCCTGGAAGCAATTCCAGCCTTTCCTGGTTCTCTCACCATTTTCCATCACAGACCTTTCCCATAATAAAATTCTTGCACATGTCATCCTGACTTGGTGTCTGCTTCTCAGGGGACTTGGGTGGGTACACACATACCTAGTGGAAGAGCGAGGCTTACAACGCCATGGGTCTTAAACCTTGGTCTTCTCACTAGCATTTGGCTTTGGTTATACAACCTACATCAAAATAGTTGAATCAAAGTGATCTGACTTACAAAGGGGGTGACGGTGGCTAAACAAGCAAGTCTGGTGAGGAGTCAGCAAGGTTTTTATTGAGAATTACAATCAGAAGGTCAAATGCTGGGAGATCTTTGCTAAAAGCATACATTCGCTTGGCATTGCAGTTCTCCCCTTGTGTTCACATATCACACAAGAGATAGGACTGAGTGAATGGATATACTGCTTGGGTGGGGTCTGATTCTCTGGTCTCTAACAGATGTATTCAACATTGCCTACATTTTTGACAGGAAAGACCAACTCAGTATTAGTATGAAATTGTTCTGACTCAGAGAACAGAAAGTTGGAAATGTTTGATTTTCTACAAATGATCTGTTAGACTGAGATAAAATTTTTTACTTATCAGATTAGCAAATATTTAAAAGATTGATCTTATCCAGTGTCGGTGAGGGGATACGGAAATAAGCAACTTCTTTATATGTGTTAGGAGTATAAAGAGGTAAAGACCTTTAGTAAAGTTAATTTGTCAGGATCTATCAAAATTAAAGACAGACATAACCTATGGTCAAGGAATCCTGTTTTAGAATCTGTCATAGAGGGGCACCTGGGTAGCTAAGTCGGTTAAGCGTCTGACTCTTGATTTTTGGCTCAGGTCATGATCTCATGGTTCGTGAGTTCGAGCCCTGGACTGGGGCCCTGTGCTGACAGCATGGGGCCTGCTTGGGATTCTCTCTCTCCTCCCTCTCTCTCTCTCTCTTTCTCCCTCCTCCTGCTTGTGCTTTCTCTCAAAATAAAGAAATAAACGTTTACAGAAAAAAAGAATCTTCCATACAGAAATGTTTGTCCAAGAATACAAAAATCTATATACATGCATGTTCACTGTAGCTGAGTATAGCGCTGTTTGCAATAACAACACAGGAAGCAATCTAAAGGGCCAGCAAGATGAGGTTGGTTATGCAAATTATAGTACATCTACACCATGGAGTATTATGCAGCTGCTAACAGGGCTACCATTAGCCCAGAAGGCGCCTGTGTGTAAATCAGAAAAAGATAACCCCTTCTCTGGGTGAACAAAGCGAAATGCCAGGAAGCACCATCCGATGAATGAAGCACGGGCTAGATTTCAGCTTCCGTTATCCCCCTCTGCCAGGTGCTCCTTGACAATGCACAATTTGAACAATGTACCCTGGCTGTTACAAACAATGAAATAATGTCTCATATTACGACGGGGAAGGCTATCCATGATGCCATCAGCCTTCCCCACAAGAAAAGAAAAAAATACATAAAGGAAGAGAAGAAAGCTGGAGAACGCATTGTTTACTTCTTCATAATAAATCTCCCTGAAACTCAGTATCTCAAAACGACAAATATTTATTATCTCACGGCTTCTGTGGGTCACGATTCCTGGTATAGCTTGACTGGGTCTCCTAGCTCAGGGCCTCTCGAAAGACTGCCTTCGAGGTGTTGACTAGGGCTACAGTGTCTCAAGGCTCAGTCGGGGAAGGACTGGCTTCCATTCTTATATGGGTGCGTATTTATAAGGAGTATATGTGGTTGTTGGCAGGATCCAGTTCCTTCTCTGCTGTTGCACCGAGGGCCTCTGCTCCTCGATGGCTATTGGCTGGAGGCCACCCTCAGTTCCTTGCTAACGTGAACTTCTCCATAAGGCAACTTAAAACATGGCAGCTGGCCTCCCACAGTCAGAGAAAGAGCGTAGCAAGATGGGCATCACAGTCCTTCATAACTTAATTTCAGAACTGACATCCATCACTTTCTCAGTATGCTATTTGTTACAAACAAGTTACCAGCTTCCGCCCACACACGAGAGCTTCTCCGAGGACCACACAAGGGCTTGAATAGGGGACGCTGGGGTCATTCGGAACCGTTTTAGAATCTGCTTACGGCAGAGGATATGCATTGCAACTGTAAATACGTGAATAGTTATATCTGAGGCAGAGGCTTGGAGAAGTTTTGCTTTTTAAAAACAGTATTATTCCAAATTTAAAGAAAAGTTGCAAGAATAGTACAGGGACCTCTTACATACACATTTAGCCAGTTTAACCAATTGTTTCCATTTTGCCCCATCGCTTTATCATTGTCTCTCTATGTATGTGTTGATGTAGGTATGCGTATGATCTTTTCTTTCTGAACTACAGTAAAACCTTGGTTTGTGAGCATAATTTGTTTTAGAAATGTGCTTGTAGTCCAAAGCACTTGTGTATCAAAGCAAATTTCGAAAACCTTTGGCTCAGTTGCAATCAGATGACATTTAGTGTCACATACTATGCCTATAACAAGGCATCACTCATTTATCAAGTTAAAATTCAGTAGAAATGCTTGCTTGTCTTGCAGAACACGCACAGAACAAGTTACTCGCAATCCAAGGTTTTACTGTATTTGAGAGTAAGTTGGAAATAGTGTCCTTTTATCTCTTACTATCTCAATCTTTATTTTTTTAGGGTTAAAGACATTTCTTTACTACAGTAAAATATTAAAATTAGTCAAGAAATTAAACATTGAAACTCTACGGTTACAGAGTCAATATTCAAATTTTACCAAATTTCTCAAGAATCCTGTTACAGCTATCGTTTTATTCTCAGGGCAGAATCCAATCTAGGATCATGCATTTCATCTAATGGTCACGGCTCTTCAGTTTCATTTAATCTGGAATAAGTCCTCAGCCTTTCTGTATCTTTCTTGACTTTGGCATTTTTAAAAGAGCACGGGCCAGTTATTTTGTAGAAAATCCCTTAATTTGGATTTGTTTGGTGTTAGCTCGTAATTAGATTTAGGTGGTACACTTTTGGCCAGAATACTTCCAAAGCATGGTTACCATTAAAAGCATTGCGCCTTTAATAAATGTATAGTAATAAACCTATACTTAATAAACAACAAAATTTGTCATAATGCAGATTTACTTTTGTATATAAGATGGAACATTTTCATACCCCCCCAAAAAGAAACCCCTTTCGCCATCTTTACCAATTGCACCAATCAATCCTTCCTATGACGAATGACAGGATATTGCTTCTGTTGTTTACCGTGGACACTGACCACGAGCTTATTTATTCTCACCATCCTTCATAGCATTTCTTTTGGATGCTCTAAAGAAAAAGCCAGACAGGGGGTGGCAATCATCAGTGAACTGAATAAATACTTTGAAAATGAAGTTTTAACACAGGGAATGACCTACTAATCTTCAGTGGCTCTCAACTGTGATGACGAGTTCAGCTGGGGATGCCAGCAAAAATTCAATCCTGGTGCATGCCGACATTACCTGGCCAATGATAACATTAGCTAGAGATTCAGCTAATCTTCAAAGGACAAGGAGAACTTTCTAATTTTAGAACGGGCATTTATTAGTGCCTCAAATGAATGGGTGATTACTTTTAAAGACTGCCACTAGGGGAATGATAACTAAGCTTAGGCAGCTTCATTTCCGGTGAGTGGAAGAAAGAAAAAGGAAAAACGACAGAAGAGATGGCATCTAAGACCGCATCTCATTCAAAGGTGTGTTGGTTTTCGGGATCCCTGAATGTCTTCTTCATCAACGTTGTTCACACCCCTTTTATGAAGCCTGACTATGGGACCTTGGCCTTCTGAACAAAAACCTTCCAGGTAGACCACACGTGACAGACAGGCAGTACAGCTGGGGAGTGAGTAACCTCTAGTCATCTTTTGATTTTGCCATTAGAAAAGGCGAGGGGCTCCTTTCTGGAATGTTCCTGTGGGCACCCAGCATTTGGACTCATGACGCCCTCCTTATGCCATTTGCCACGTTGGCCCAGACATCCGCCTTGGTGCTGCAAAGCACTGCCCGTCGGGAAAGCTGAATTGTGAGGGCGGCTTGTCTGCCTTGGTCGCGTATAGTTGTTGTTCCTTCCGTCTCAAGAACACAGCGCTGAATTTTTGACCTCCATTGGCACATTTTCCCGATCTTCTCTTCCCCAAGTGGCTGAGTGCTTGGTCCAGAGCCACCCCACTTACTTTCCACCCCCTTGATTCTCATCTTATTATCAGATTTTCTCCCCTTCTCCTTAATGGGAGACTCGGGGGAAGGGATTGTTTTGGCTGGAATTTGACAAGGCACAGGTGGTTTTACCAGCTGCAAGTTCTTTAGTTCTTGTTGGCTGCCCACCAACTCTTGGTCTTTTCACAGTTCTTTCTGCGGTGGTGGAGGAGGGGGAGGGGCAGGAAGGGACAGTAGGCCCTTGATGTGTTGTTCAACATCAGCAGCTGTCTCAGGTTGGCATGGAGTCCAGAGCGGTCCTTCAGGAAGGGTTCCCCCCGCCCCCTGAATGTTTTCACCTCTGGAGACTGGAGAGAGCTGAGGGGAACAGCCACAAAAATGGCGGCTCAGCCTGTATCTCGCTCAGCGGGCCCAGGGGCAGGAGGGCCACACGCCGTCCTTGCACACGTGCTGGCTGCCGTTGTGCGTGGCTCCCACACTCACGTGGCCGCCGCTTGCAGCCTCAGAAATTCAGGCTCGGCCAAGGCTGCTTGCCTCTCTACTCCCTGGCTGGTTGGAGTCCAATGACACGAGCATCGTCTCCCAAAATAGACAAAAATAATCCTCAGCCCGATCTCTCAAATGCCTCTTTTTGAGGAAAGAAAAAAGGAACTCAAAACTTAAAAGAATTTTTCCTTCTTCCTTTTCCTTTCCAAGCATCTTTTTGATAGCAACAATAAAACACTTGAATGTGCCAGTTGACCTCTGGTGGCGCCCTGTTCACTGTTCTCTTCTCGGCCTTTTTTATTTTGAAAACATTCATCCGACCCCTTTCCTTAGTACGGTTTCAAGCCCCTGCTCACGCTTCCTCAGACTTTTCCTTCCTGCGAGGCTCTGCTTGAAAAGCTCGGTTCTGTGCTCTGCTCGTGTGTGGGTGCTCGCCTCCCCCATTAATCTGAGCACACGTGAAAGGGAAGGCCAAAACGGCCCTTTATTGATTAATTCCTCTCCCTCTTCTTTCCTCTGATGCTTCGCCTTCATGTCTCCTTGCCCTCCTCCCCCCTAATCGCCTCATCCCTCAGCACCAGACAACTACTGGGATCTTCATGTGGCCCTTTGCTGATGAGAACCAAGGGCTGCCTGGCAAAATCCCCTCTAGTGTGACGGCAAAGCCCAGTGCGGCCCGTAGATGTTTCCGGCGGCTCTGACGTCTTCTTGTTTCCTCTGCCCCTTCACAGCCGCACAAAGTGCTGATTCCTGTTCCTGACTGAATTCCCTGATTGTCTCCTGGGACGTCCACACCACAGCTCCTACCTCCCCTCGTCGTCAACCCCATGCTGCCTTCATCTGTTAAGAGATCGTTCTAAGGTCGGGGCGCCTGGGTGGCTCAGTCCGGTGAGTGCCTGACTTCGGCTCAGGTCATGATCTCACTGCTCGTGGGTTTGAGCCCCGCGTCGGGCTCTGAGCTGTCAGCACAGAGCCTGCTTCGGATTCTGTGTCTCCCTCTCTCTCTGCCCCTCCCCCAACCCCGCTCATGCTCTGTTTCTCTCAAAAATAAATAAACATTAAAAAGAGAGAGAGAGAGCTCATTCTACGGTTTTCCCAGTTCCAACTTGCACCAGAAAGCTACGGGAGGCATATCTCCATAACTTTGTGTGAGCTGAGTTGGGTTCTCCCAGCCCAGAACTGGCTCTTCCAGAGAGTATAAGCCCATTAGCTGTTTAATAATGCTTTGTTGATATTCCACCGCTTTCTGTTTGCTTTGCACACAGAGCATTTCTTTGAAACCCAAACAGCCTGGAGTGAGGCACAGAAACGAAGGTGGAAGAGTGGGGTGTGTTGTTTGAGGATGGTGGGGCGCAAGGGGGAAAGCGGAGATAGCAAAAGCGGGCAAGGAGAGGGGAAGAGGAAAGAAAAGAGGAAAAGTTTTCCGCTTCCCAGATTTTCCTGAGGGAGGACACAGTGGGGCTGCTATGTGACTACGTCTGGATTCCCAGGACCTCAGAGACACCCACCATCAAAGATAAGCAGAAGCACATATTCTAAAGCTCAGCATAAATGAATCTTGGAATACTCCCTGCTTTGGAGTCTCCATACTTAAAAAAAAAAAAAAAATCTTCTTCAGCCAGAACAACCAGGAATGAACCTGGTTTGATTTGGCCAACACCAGCATTTTAAAAAAAAAATCATAGTTCATAGTTCTGTTGTGTATGTCACTGCAAAGTATTCATCATACTTAAGGGATGCCGCATACACCTGTCAATTCAGTCGAGCAAATGTGCATCTTTCCTATCTGTCTCTCTTTGCTTCAAGGGCCCGGCAATGCTAATCTTTAGCAATATTCTTTCCCCAATAAGAGCTCACATCCAATCTGAATGCTAAATAATGTTGTCACGAGGTTGCATGGGCACTGGTTAAGATCTATGCCCAAACTATAATGAATCTCTCTTCTACATAACTGTTATTGTGGCCAAAATTGGTGAACAGCCCCTTCTCAAGGGAGCAGTGGGAGGAGACTGGAATATTGTGTTGGATTCTGTCCTGGACATATCTTCGGCTAGACTCCTGGAGCAGTTTAAATCAAGGGCTGGGCTGAGCAGGCCTGAATGGCTTTCAAATGACAGATTTATGGAGGGAGGCCTAATTAGATCATGGTAATTTGTAGTACGACAGTATCTTTTGCTCAAGATCTCAAAGCAAATTTCTGCCTCCATAGGTGGGCAAAACAAAGACCTATGAATGTCGAGGGACAGTCTCAATTTCACAAAATAAATCCTTGGGCAGCCCAGGATAAGAGTCACACCTTGCATTTGGAAAAACGTTCTGCAGTTCTGCTACCTGTTTATATAATGTCTTATTTGAGCCTCCTAGAATCCAATGGCGGTATTAGGAAAGGCAGCCAGTGTCTCCCCCCATTTTAGAGAAGAGAAAACGGAGGCACTGGTTTGTGGTTAAGTGACCTGCCCAAGACCATAGCATCAGTAGCTGGGTTGATCTTTATATGCCCTATGTGGGTTGACAAGGTTTTTTGGAGAAATCAAGCGGTGTGATTCTTAGCTGTAAGGGCAGGAGGAAACCTTGAGATACTGTGGTTTTGCTCCTAATGACTTGGCAGAAAGGAGCGCGGCTGAGGAATACGAGCTGCAGAGAAGCCAGACTGGGAAATGGTAGCAGGAGACCTGGGATTCATGTAGGTCAAGGGCTTAAAATGAATTGTAAACCCCAGTGTTAGGAGTATGCAAAAGCCTCGAATTTGCGTATCAAGGTATTGCCTTGGCAAAAAATACTATCGTGTGTATGTGGCCACGTGGTCACCGTGGTGGCCCGTCAGTCATTATACAGCTGCCAACAGAGGTGGCGATCCCCTGAAAGAGCAGGAACAGTAGTGGGCAGGATTACTGAGTGCTCTCCCCAGGGCCTCTAAAGTCACACACAGTTGTCTTACCTGCCTGTTGGGACTGTCCATTCCGGGTACCATTCATTTGTTTCATTCATTGGGTAGCCAATGATACCCAGTTGGTCCCTATTCCGGTTGGTCCCTATTAAGGTGATGCGTGGATTTTGCCTTCGAGCAGCTTACGTTCTAGTATAAGGGCCCAAACATGTGCCTATGTGATAATGAACAAGGGGAAGGTGATACCTGTGATTAAAAAAAAACAAAAACAAAAACTTGGTTCCTTGTTGCTGTGCTAAACTTGTACATCGTCTAGGTCTTTTGAAAGAAATAGATGGAGCCTTATATTTTTGGTTTCCCCAGTAGGATTCTGCACATGGCTGATGCTCATAAAAATGTGCTTATGTCTAGAGGATGGTTTTCTTTTCCCTTTTGGTTTCTAGAAGACTCTTACTGAAAAAGATCTTAATAAACAACTAACCTACATGAGTAGCTTGTGTTTTTCATCTGTCTCTCTCTCTCTTTTTGTCTCTGTCTCTGTCTCTCTCCCTCTGAACATGAATACTCTGTCATTTTGGAGATGAAGCCAATACCTACTAGTAAATGACCCATCACTGTTAAATGCAGATGGCAGAGAAACTTCATTTTCTAATCCTTAATTGTCCCCAGCATGTTAGGGGCAATTTTAAATCTAGTTATCCACATTTTAGCAAATCCGAATACATTTATTCCTAGGAAATAAATAAGGAGGTATCGATAAGTGTCTCATTCTCAGAAGGGTCACATCACATGGTCCTCAGCTCAGGCTTGCCCTGCCTCCTCTTTAGAACGAACCCCAAGTGGGTAGACAATGGGTGGGAGGCAACTTTGGGGACCCACAGAATCTTGAGACCGTCTCCCCTCTCTGTTTAAGCACATGGATTATGGCAAAAATCACAAACTGCAGACTTGGCAGATTCTCCCAGAGCAGGAGGGGAAGGTGATAGCCTTCTCCAAAGTCAGAGGAGGGATGGGTATTGAATAAATCACAACAAATATGTGATATGTCCTGCAAATGATATGAAAAATTAAATACAAAGAAAAGTGAAGACAGGGCTTCTCAAATGACGGAGCTGTGGGGAGGGTGAAGGGGGAGGTGGCGCGGGAAGGGGGGGCGAGGCAGCAGGGGGGGAGGGGGCAGAGTGCTAAATTTGTGAAAAGAAAAACACTGATGCTATGCATACTCTGAAAGATGACATGGTTCCCTAGTCCAGATGGCAGTTTTTTAGAGTTTTACTTGCATTTTCTGATTGAACAGACTTTGCTCGGGTCCCGTTATTAATGTTAGAACTTGGGGCTTGGGCTCCTGTGTTCTTGCCAAGGCAGATGACAGTGCTGTTCCGGTGAAGGGGAGTTCAGAGTCTCAGGGAGCAGCAGCAGCAGCTTGGACTTCTGGGGAAACGAAAGGAGGACTCCCAGGCGGCCGGTCCTGCCACCCCATAAAATGGAAGAACCTTGGCTCTCCATATGCATTCTCTTTTGTGATTTGGAAGACAAATAACTCCGCTTAGTTGTCTATGAACAGGTACCGCAGATGGCTGAATCCTGATCCTTATAGGCTGCTGTGGAAGCCAGGGGGGGCTCTTTTACTCTTGCCCAGCCCCCTGAAGTTGTTAGCTAAGGGTGGGTTCTTGGAAGATAATGGGCTATGATTACTATATACCGTAAGTAACTCCAAGGGCAGTAGTGAGGATGGGGACTACCATGTGAGGTTTCACCGTAAATAGATAATGTATATAAAGTTGCTCCTGGGGCGCCTGGGTGACTCGGTCGGTTGAGTGTCTGACTCTGGCTCACGTCATGATCCCACAGTTTCAGGAGTTCAAGCCCCGCATCGGGCTCTCTGCTACTGGCACAGAGCCCGCTTTGGATCCTCTGCCCCCCACCCCCCCCCCCCGCTCCCGCCCCTCCTCTCTCTCTCTCTCTCTCTCTCAAAAATAAACAAAACATTAAAAAAAAAAAAGGTGCTCCTGTGATAAAGTCACTAGGCAGCTTGGAGATGTAAGGAAATTTTTAGGTATTTTTAGATATTTCTCTTAGAGAATCCCAGGCAATATTTCTGAAATATTTTAAAAATATTTTTAGATATTTAGAAATTTTTAGATATTTCTCTTAGGGAATCCCAGGCAACAGGGAATTCTTCAGAATCTTTTCCCCTCTTGATATTGGAACCCAAGGGATATGTTTCTAAGATCAAAGAACTTTAAGGGAAGCAATAAAGGGAAGACAGTATTTTGCTTTTCTTGACATTTCTTGATAATGATGGATGCCCAATTTCTTTGTTCAAAGATGTCAGCCTGTGAATCAGAGGCAGAATCCCTTTTGGTTTTAGTTGTCACGGGTGTCTATTTATAGTCATGGCCAAATGTGACCTCATCCTCTAGGTTTTGCAAGCTCAGCAAAGTGAGGCCAGGTTAGCCTGGCCACAGGTCTCCGAGGAGCACCCCAGATGCTGCAGTGTGTCTTGTCAGCAATGCCAAGGTTTTTCTCTTTCCGCAACTCCTCACATGCCTTTCGGTTCAGAGAACAAGGTGATTGCAGACGCCATCTTTGAAGTCAGAAATAAAATGGAAGACTCAAGAATCGCCGATTTTCTTTCTTTCCCTTCCTTCTTTCCTTCCTTCCTTCCTTCCTTCCTTCCTTCCTTCCTTCCTTCCTTCCTTCCTTCCTTTTTTCCTTCCTTCTCTCCCTTTCTCTCTCTCTTTTCCTTCCTTCCTTCCTTCTTTTCTTTTCTTTCTTTCTTTCTTTCTTTCTTTCTTTCTTTCTTTTTTTCTTTCTTTTTTCTTCTTTTCTTTTCCTGTTTTGAAGACTAGTATGGAGAAAGGAGATGATGGTAGACAAGGAAGAATGGGACAAATCATTGGTGGAAGAGTCCCCATGGGGGCACACCACTAAGAGTTTCTAGGGATTCAAGCAGGAACCTGATCCTTTCTCCTAAGTATTTAAATATTGAGACCCAGGCAGACAAACACATCTGTGAAAATTACAGCTCTCATCTTGGGAGGAGCCATGGTGTTAGCGAGCTCTACCTAATTTCACAGTCCATTTCTTGGGGCCCTTTGTTCATCCAACCAATTTTCACTATGTGCTGCCTATGTGCCAGGCTCCCTCTGAAGGCACCTTCTCTCCATTTTTCTGGTTTCTCATCCTTTGTTTGGAAAAAACGAACTGAGCAATAAAGCTGGAGATTGCTCTATCAGTAAAGTACAGCTCCATTTCTGTGACATGGCCAACTTCGTTGAAGTCAAGGAAAAGTTCTCCTTTTCCTAACCCAAGAATCTTTACTAAGCTGCGGATGGCTTTAGTGACCCCTTCCTTCCTATTTCATTCAATGCATATTTATTCAGCATGACTGAATCATGTGTCTTCAAGTCTACAAAGTCATAGGAATCAGTTGCTTGGTTAATTGAATTGACAAGTCTGTTGAGCCAATTGTTAAAGAAATATGACTATTCAGCCAAGAGCTGTTGTTGTGGCTTCACATCGATGTGGCCAGGGTGGGTGACAT
Source organism: Lynx rufus (assembly GCF_022079265.1). Classification (NCBI taxonomy): domain Eukaryota; kingdom Metazoa; phylum Chordata; class Mammalia; order Carnivora; family Felidae; genus Lynx; species Lynx rufus. The sequence goes on along the minus strand of NW_025814829.1, from coordinate 34,213,574 downwards.
TGTCTGAGACACAATGGTTTGCAGAGATGTAGTCCCTGACCACTAATTACCCAATGCATACTAAAATGTAGGGCACTTAGAGAACCCCAAGAAACGTAAGGGAAAACAGCACAGTGATCAGGAGAGATCAGTAGAAGCTGAAGGAAAACCAAAGATCTTATATCTGGGAAAAGGATACATGTTCTGCCTTCAACTTCTACCAATCAAAACCATATTTAAGCCACATCGGTACCACAGCAAACATGTATTCGGTAACGAAACCTACCTCGATTTTTTTGGTGAGTGTTTAAGCTTCAGTTTTTCTAAGGTGAAAATAACCTGAAATAAAGATGAATAAAATCAAGGAGTGAAATGCGCAGCGAGAAAAAAATCAATGCAAATATTCTCCTTTCGCTAATGTCCCCGTAAACTAAAATCCCAAGCAGCTTCTTTGATTTCATTTGTGGTAATTGCAACAGAAAATTGCATCTGGACCGACAATGTGTATACCAAGCTTCAGCCCAGTGTGCTTACAAATTGCCAAGTTGTAGCAAACCTCCAGCAGAAAGGATGGAGATTTCTCACAGAAATACTGGCAACCCTTTAAGAGCAATGGCATTTACTGACACTACATCCTAGGAAAAAGAAATGAACTGGAAACTGTACATCAGGGTGATCATCAATGTCAACTGAGTCCTGGTTTTTCTTCTCACTCCCCTCCAAATAATTTGGCTTTCAAAATTACATCTGCTGTTCTCTCTTTAGTAGATACAGCCATGATGCAGTATCTAACTGGAATTCTCCTTCTTTCTCTTCCCTCTTTACTCCTGGAAATCTGGATATTTAACAGAAGCAGTTAGGAAAAGTATTATAGACAAATCTCAATCACCTACGTGGGAGAAAGAATCCATTTTTTGAAAGTTTATTGTGGGGGGGGGGAAGGACAGAGAGAGAGGGAGAGAGAGAGAATCTCAAGCAGGCTCTGCACTGTCAGCACAGAGCCACATGGGGGGCTCGAATCCACAAACCTCGAGATCATGACCTGAGCTGAAATCAAGAGTTGGACACTTAACCGACTGAGCCACTCAGGGAGCCCTGAAAGAATCCAATTTTGATTCGTAGATTACAGGGTTCTGGGAGGAATGGAGGCTTCCTCATCGCTGAAAGCTTGGGAATATGTTCTGGAACATGGTACTCTTAGGGTTCAATCCTGTGTTCGCTTGAAGCATGAGGAGTCTGGTCCTCCCCCTGACAAAAATCACACACAATATAGGTATGCACATCCCAAATACTGAACAGGAATAATATGGTCTGGTGTGTACGTGTTTTTATTTGTTTCTTTGGTACTTAGGCCACGTCTATACATCCGAGTCAGCTTGAAAAATAATACACCAACATCACTTAATCTCAGCCACTGCAAACAACGATTCACTAATTCCTTTGGTGTTTTTCAAAATAAAAGTTGTCTGACGAAAAGCCACTGCTGTTTCACGCTGTTCCTCACAAGATGAACAGGGCAGAATCTCTATTTCTTATAATACCCGGCCAACAATAGATGTTTACTGAATGCAGCCTCACTTATTTATATGCTGCAAATAATTGTACCTTCACAATGATAGCCACTCTCACGAAAATACAGTTATTGTCTGTATCTTTTTTTAAGCGTTCACGACGAGGAAAGGATTACGTGGTCACGTGGCAAAGATTCCCACCAAAATAGGAGAACAGTGGAAAAATAGGCGCAGACTCCGGTGTTCTTTAATATATTCATCACCGTGCAAGAAGCCAACGTCCAGGCTCCTAAATAATTATCAGTCAGCGCCATCACACTAAAGTGGGTTTCCATCAATACTGAGGTTATCTTTGCTTTGCCTCCGCTGACCCCGAGTGGGACGGGAAGAATGCCCCGGGCACACCTAATGGCTCCTTGCCGTCAAGCAGCCGTGGGAAGGGCAAGGGTACTGAAGCAGCGGAATCAATCACCAGACTCATTAACCCGGCAGCCTCCCACCCCCCTCCCACGGGCTCCCCAGCCGTACCACTTGCCACTACCCTCCCTCCTCCGGGATCCGAGGTCACCCAAACCACCTTCAAGGGGCCATGCACCTGCTCCCTACACCACACTTCCCTCCCGGCCCCTTGCAAACGGGCAGCCGCAACTTCAAGGAGAACATTTCCGAAACGAAACCTTCGCTCGCCCGGACGCGGACGCGTGCGCGCACGCCCCCCCCCCCCCCACGCACGTGTGCGCACGCGCACCCACGTGCACGCGCGCCGCTAAGATCCTATCGGTGCCGGTGTCGTGGACAGACGCCCCTCCGCTGGGGGGCGGGGGGAGGTCCCAGCCCTCCTTCCTCTCTGCCCCCACCACCCGGAGCCCTTGCTCTCCGTCCAAGGGCGCCGCGCTGCCTGCGCTCCGAGGCCTCAAGGCCACTGCCTTCCCTCTCTCGTGCTTGGAAGCCGCAGCCTCCGATCAGGGCTCTGTTTGCCAGCCCTGTACTGTACTTCATTAGGCAGCTCTATTTAATGGTTTCAACAAAAGCCATCATTTTAGCCCAACTGCCTTGACTAAATTAAAATTTCCAATCTCTGTTTTAGTGTTCTGCAACTGATGTATACATAAGCAAAACTGGTCAACATCTGCCAGGGGGTTGGCAAAAAGTTCTGTAAAGATGTACTTCACATTTCTGAAGCATGTGCAAAGTAACAGCGTCCTTATCCTCCCGAGAGCCCTCATGGTTTTACTTCACCATTTGTTCAAACACACTTTAGCCGCGTATAAGCCATACAGTTCATTCCCCCCTTGGTTGCCGTTTTATCTGTAGTGTCATTTTGAGTAATTGGGGTATGGTAGCTGATCAACTTACAGGTTTCTCATTGGCAGAAAGGGACCATATTGGCACCAAGAAAGAATATGATGGGTCCTCTCGGTGCATAAGCAAGTGTCCCTCTCTTGCACTTGGCTACCCAAGGCCATTAGGAAATAAGCTGAATAAAGCCTCCAAGTGTATACGTCTTCCCTCTTCCCGGGCAGAGGGAGGCACCTATAGAAGAAGCATAGCAAACCCAATGTGGAAAGATGGTCAATGTACATATTTAGTCAGTGATCTGTGAAAGTTTTTGAATTAGTTTTTAAAGCTTTGTTAAGACCAGAACGCACAGATGTTGAAAACAAGTTCAGATGTAGCGACAGATGGTATTTGATTATGAAGCAGACTGTTCATATAATACAAAGATGCTGCTTCTGCCATACCCAAGTAACTGCAGACAGTGCAGTAGAAATTTTGGAAGGCAGGCGGTTCGAGAGGGTCTTTGTGCAGCAATAACTTTCCCATTTTCCAGCAGTGCTAGAATTGGGATAATTTCCCCCTTTTCTTTTCAATCAGCGCCTCTCTCTGCTCTTCTGTGCCCTGCCTCCCTCTCCAGCCTCAAAACCTCCTCTCTCCCTTCAGTGAGCTGTCTTCCCTCGCCCACGTCTTTCACAACAACTGTGCCGATCGGAGGGTGCGTGGCCTCATCCGAAGCAGTCCCGGGCCCGAAGTTAGAGGGAAAGAGGAAGCGCTTGCTAATGCTTTCGTGGTCTGAGAGAAAAAGACTCCTCACCGTTCTTGCTTTGCGGTGAGAACTCCCTCTTTAAACAGCAGCCGGGATGATGGCTTCGAACGTGCTGCCACACGTGTGCTGAGGTTGCTGCTGACACGGCGCGGGCATCGAGACTCAGCTGCCCCATCTGTAAAGTGGGGATGCCTCTTGCCCCATTCATCTCTCAGGCGTGCCCGGAAGGTCATATGGGATGCCGAGTCAGAAAGTGCCTTGAAGAATGGAAAGCACTGTTCACATGCATGTGACTGTCATTGTTGGGGTCTCAGGATGGGAGAGTGTGGGTGCCTTCATGCCGAAAAGAGAAACCTCCCTGTACTTTGGGAGACCTCAGTCGGAAATCCACTGTCCTTCTTCCGTGTAAGCCCTAGAAAAATGCCGTGGTATCAGAAGTGTGCTTATTAAACGAGTGAAGACAGCAGAACCCCTGGCTGCAGATGGGTGCCTTCCGAATGGTTATTTCCCCTTTTCAGACTAGAAACTTTGAGGATCAGTGACTTAGACATCATGGGACCCCCAGCGCCTGGCTATGATAGAGTGCCCTGGTGAAGGTCCTGGGTGTAGAAGCAGACACGCTTAGAAAAGGACAGTGTGGATTCGACAACTTCCTTTCTGGCCTCCTTCAGAATCCAAGCTTTCAGGTCTGGGTGAGTTATCAGGCCTCGTCTCCAAAGCTTTTTGTGGCTCTGTTACTTTCCTTTATCAACACAGTTGTGGCCTGGCCTGGGCTGCGGTGCGGGTGGGGGTGGGGGAGGGCACAGGAGGGAGGTGGGGGCAGTGCCGGTACAGCCTCTTTCGTGTATGACCCGACTCAAAAGCCCACCGTCTGTCCCCTGCACTCCAGGTCTCTGGTTTGGAAGAGCTTACTGTGTGCCAAATAATGTTTAACAAACACAGATGAGCCACAGGAGATGAGGGAGAGAACTGGAGTGCCAATACGTATAGGAGGAGATTTTGAGAGAGCTGCCGGGGGACGGGGGTGGGGGGAGGGGGGAGGGGAGGGGGGAGGGGATGTGGGTAGAGAGTAGTCGTAGGTGGGCTCAGGATGGAGGTGGATGAGGAGACAGAGGAATTTTCGGGTCCTCCTGCGGTGGAGGGCCATCCCGGGATGTTTTACGTGCTGCTTCTATGCAAACCTTCCTCTTTTTTGGTCACCTTTATGGGTTTACTGGTAACGCTGATGTGGCACTAACTTATATTAAATGCCCAGGGTTTGATTAGCCAATGAGAAGAGGGATTTATATTCTCTCTCCAATTTGCAAATGTATATTAAAGCCCACTGCATCTTTATTGCAGACGGAACTGGTGATATAATCCGTGGGGCTCTGTCCAAAATGAAAATGTGTGGTCCTTTGTTTAAAAATTATTAAGAATTTCAAGAGGGTAGCGGCAGAGCGGTGAAGAAATGTGGGGCTCTCCTAAGTGTGGGACTCTGTGTGACTGCATAGGACTCATGCCTACGAAGCCGGCCCTGACCGCAGCGGGATAGAAAAGCAAACTCCTCTGATCGCCTCCCATCCAGAATCTCTGCAGCATGCAGAAGACACCTGCGGTTTTTGAGTATCGATTTGCTGAACTGTGAGACATTAAGAGATTGCCCTGAATGAGGAGGAAAGCGGAAGACGGGGACCACGGATTCATAAAAGAAAACAGAGTGGGCAAGAAGGCAGGCTGGACAAGATTCAGAAGTCCTGGGTTCACACTCAGATCTTATCACTAGTCAGATTTCGGAGCTTATCCGTGAGAGAGGAATAGTCAAGAGTTCCCGTTAGAGTCAAGAGTCTCCCAGGGTCGACGTGAGCTCCAAGGATGACGATGTGAATGTCAAAGTGCAGGGTGCTGGCCAGCCAGTGTTCTTGGTTCAGGCAATGTGCACTACACGTTAGGAGGTGAGTTGGTGAACCAGCCAGTCAGGCGGGATTTATGAGGCAAACTTTGTGCTCGGCACTGTGACGAGTGCCATAGTTACTGCCGCGATAACCAGGGAGACACTGGTGCTTGGAACCAGGCGGCTGGATCCTCTCTCTGAGTATTCCACTGAGTACTACCCATTCCCCAGGCCCTGGAAGAAGAACCGTAAGGCGAAGTTATGCGAGTCCTTACAAGGTACATAGGCCACTCACGAATGTTCACGTGGGTCGGGAAACCAGCTCCAGAAAAGGATATTTTAGCCCAGGAGAAATACAAATAACAGTGAATTTGATGACCACGGATAATATCTGTCTGCCGATGAGTCGGTGCCATTGGAGAGCTGCACTAAATAGCAAGACAGCTTTAAATGGAGAGCTGAGGAGTGGAAGAGGTACCTGGCCCCCACTCAGGCTCTCTTCCCTATTCTTGGTCCTTTCTCTAACAGCTGTTCTTGATGAGGACTGACCGTGGCTTCATTCCCCACGCCCTCGACCACCATCACTCCTCCACTGAGGACCCGAGTCTCCACAGGAAGTATTTCCATCACCTTGGTTAGGACTGTCTCTGAGGAAAGGAGATGTAAATAGCTTAATATTTCCAGAAGGGCCTCGTTTTGTGTGTCCTGCTTTTGGGTAAATTGCCCTGTTAAGGCAAAAGCACCCAGACAGCCCATGCCCAAACTCATGTCCATAGAAACGATGAGATAATGCATATGTATTGCTTTAAGCCACTAAATGTGTGGCAATTTGTTACCCAGCTGTAGAAAACTAATACATATTGCACTAGTTTATTATCATATAGTAATAACTCTCACTCATTGAGTGTCTACTGTGTGCTTAGCTTTGTACGAAAACATTTATACATATTCTCTTAATTCTCACCACTCGGCGATAGAGGTACCGTAAGGACTATTTTAGAGATGAAGAAACTGAGGGGCAGGTAATTTGTTCGAGAGCGCAGAATAAGAGGTGGGAGGAGGGATTTGAACCCAGGTCCGCCTTATCTAGAGTTCATGCCAATGAAGTATGAGGGCAATTTTCTTTCATTGTGGTGTCTTTCTTCCTTTCCCAGTCTCCATCCCAATCCATTATCTTCCGAGTTTGGTAACGTATCAAGATCCTGCTACGTGCCTGGACCTCCTCCCCTCCACTCTCAGTTCTGCAAAGTGCTCAGGAAACCTAGCCTCCCTCCTGGCCAAGTGCCTGGATGCCAAGGCCTCCTCAGAGACACATAGCACCCCGAGCATGTCTCACGGGGCTCCCCTACCAGTTACCCTTGCTGCCTCCTGGGTCAAGGTTCCGGGAGCTATAACATTTTAGGCTTCAGGGTTCTTCACAAGAACAGCTGGCTGTAGTGCCCACAACCTCCTCCTGGACACTGCCATTGACATTGCAGTATGTGTTCCTTTTCTATGGCTAAATAGCAAATTACCACAAATTCAGTGGTGAAATGTGCACCAACAGGGCATAGTGCAGGCAGAAGGAGGGCTTTTGAATCAGATCTATTCGGATTTAAGTTTTGGACTCCTTGAGCCTCCCACTTACCAGCACTTAGCTGAGAGCTAGCCTGTAGAGGACACTTACTTGAGTTTGTTGAACAAATCAATGAAGTTAAGCAATACCGATGATGATTGATGATGATGGTGGTGACGGTGATGATGGTGGTGATGGTGATGATGGTGATGGTGATGATGATGGTGATGATGATGGCAGCAAGATGGTGGAACAGAGAGAATTCCTGAAACCAGCTAAGAAGCCACGGTACTTCAAGCAAGCTCAAAGCCAGTAACAGCTGTATTGAAACAGCTTCATCCACTTGAAATCAAATAGTGTTGAAGACCTGGAGACTGTAACAGAGACAGCCAGCAGAATGATCCTCCTCGTTGATTCATCATCTTTGGAAGACACTCTGAGAAATTTCACTGCTCAGACAAAACCATCAATACTTAACCATAGTAAAGGAAGAGGAGGTCAGAGAAACATTGTTGGAGACTTTGGATATTTCTTGCCATTTGAGATAGAAGCAGAGTCAAGTGTATCTGGCAGCCTTAATGACATGTATATCTACTAATTGATATATTTTGTGGTTGAAATTGTTTTATGATTTGGGATCTGATTTATTTATAATGCCTTGTAAAGTTATAGGTAATAAATCACGTTGAGCTACACCTTGAATAAGTCATTTTTGTTGAAAAAAATTTAGCAGCACAAATTTATCATCTCAAGTTTCTGTGTGGCAGGTCTTGATGGGGTTAGTCCGGTCTTCTCCTCAGTGTCTCGCCAGGCTGAAATCAAGGTGAGGGCTTGTGATCTTATGTAAGGCTTGAGGGTCTCCTCCAAGCACTCCAGTTAGTGGCAGAATTTGGGGAATGTAGTATAAAAGGTCCTATTTTCTTGCTAGCTGGTGACTAGGGACAACTTTCAGCTTTTCAAGGCTGCCATCAGATCCTTGCCATGTGGCCCCCTCCATAGACGGTTCACAAGGTGACAATTCAAGGCCAGTAGGGGAATTTTTTTAAGATCTCACTTAATCAGTCCAGGAACACCCAGGGTAATTTCAGCTTTGATCAGCTGCTTAAGGACCTTAATTACCTTAATCTTTGCCATGTAATGTAACCCAACTATAGGAGTGATTGCTCATCATATTCATAGGTTCTGTCCACACTCAGAGTGAAGGCACTGCACGAGACATGTACACCAGGGATGGAAGTCTTAGGGGCTGCCCAAATATTGCCAACCACACAGAACTTGAAGAGTGCAGCCATCTCGGAAGCCTAAAGAACCTTGAGAGGTTAGAATAGTGGGCGCCATTCTTTTGTTTTTAATGTGTATTTCTTTTGGAGAGAGAGAGAGAGAGCAAGCACACGCACAAATGGGGGAGGGGCCGAGAGAGACAGAGTGAAAGACAGAGAGAGAATCCCAAGCAGGCTCCGCACCACCAGTGCAGACCCCGGTGCAGGACTCGAACTCACAAACAGTGAAATCGTGACCTGAGCCGAAAACCGAGTCGTATGCTAAACCGACTGAGCCACCCAGGCACCCCAGTGGGTGTCATTCTTAATGGTGCTTGAGGGAACCCGCAGGTGGATGACGGCAGCTGTATGTTATGGTCCTCCAAAGCAGAATACAATGCTGATGGCTTGGAGTCCCCTAGTCCAGAGAAATATAGGACTTATCTTTCAGTTTGCGTATTCCCATAGTTTTCAGAAATGCATTTCCTTCCATGAATTTTGTTCTTGTTTACGGTGTGGCAAAAATTATTACTATTGTTTCAAGGAAAAAAATGTATTATGGGTGTTTGTGATTTTCCCCTTACCCCTGGTTTTAAACAGGGAACAGTTCGTGTTTGTAGAGGCCGCTCTAAGGCTTTCCTTTGTGGCGGAAAGTCTAGGCAATGGGGATATGATAGAGAATATTTATTTTCTTGATTTTCCTTTCTTATTGGTATAAGAAGAAGAACCTAATTTCATCATATTTTCACAAATATGTTCTCACCGTATTTTCCCATTCTGCCCATTGCATAGAATGTTTTACATTCTTCTAAAGACATCTTTCTTGGAACTATTGCGTTCTTGTTTCAGTGTGAATGAATTATAGTCTAAGGCTGCTACACAGCTGTGAATCTATTTTCTATATACTTCCTGGTTTGTTTCACTGTTTATTCCACATCCTTCCCGCCCCCCCCCCCGCCTTTTTTTTTTGGTTTGGTTTTCACCTTCATTCCGTTGGAATACATGTCAGGAAAATTTCTCAGAAAGAGTACATGGAAGATAAGCTTTGAATCAGTGCCTACTGGAGTTTTTATTCATGATTGATAGTTTGGATTAATATTATATTCTAGGTTTTCATATTCCACCTCTGGATAGCGCTTTAGGGAGTAACAAAGAGCTCAAGCAGCAAATAAGAAAAGCATTCAGGCAGAGGAAACATCTATGCAAATGTACTGAGGCATAAACTAAGAGGGTATGTATTGGGAACCAGGAGCAATCCAATACTGTAGGGCAAGAATTAGAGGGAAGGGAGAAAGTAGTAGGAAATACAGCAGAAGGAACAGGTACAAATAACATCCTAGGGATCGGGTCTGCCATGGTAAGGGGATTAGGTATAATGCTGGAGTGAAAGGGAATTGCAGATTAGTCTTAATCTGGGAAATACCAGAGTTGTGACACAGAAAGATCAATTACTAATTGATAGCAGTTGTATGAAGAATGGCCATGAAAATGGAAGAAAGGAACCAGCACAAAAGAGGTAGTTCATTATAGCTGGGTGGAGGATGATAGAGCAGTAACCAGGGAGAGATCATAAGGGGTCTTAAAAAACCATGTTAAGGACTTTGGACTTTATTCTGGAGCAGTGACAAAACTCTCCATTTGAATAGAGGGACAGATTAATGCTTTAGAAAAATCACCTGATACAGTGCAGGAGAATGGATTAGTGCTGGGGTAGAAAGACTGAAGGAAGGAAGGCCTATCATAATGTTGTTCACTTCCTGCTTTTGTAGAACCTGGGATGAGAGTTGACAGGGCCTGAATTAGGGTCCTGTGGCTAGAAGGTGATGAATGGATTTGAGTGATATAAGGAACATGAATTGAACATCAGTAATGGTTGACTAGATGTGGGAATTGAGAGAAGAAAGACAGAATGACTCTTGGGTTCTTGGTTTGGTCCAGTGGATGGATGAATGACTCCATCCACTTAGGCAAAGACATTTTGGGGGAAAGATGTCATAATCTGGGATAAAGCAGATTAGCCATATGTATATCTCTTTCCTTCTCTCCTGAAATATAAATCACTTTTATCTGTCTGGAGAAGCAAAGAAAAGAGCTTCATATCTTTCCTCCTCCAGAGCAATGGAGCAGTCTCCCCATCACACCATCCTCTCTTGGGAACACCCCACCATCGGCATCCTGGCTTTAGAGGAATAGTCTTCTTTCAAGCTTTCAAATGCTCTCCATTTACCCCAAACACAGGTCCTTTACACTTGCCTGTTTTCCCTCCTCTTTGGCCACGTGATACTTACTCACTTTTTAGATGTCAGTGCTAAGTCACTTCCTCAGAGATGCCTGCCTTCTCCTGTCCCAGGCCCGGGGACATTTGTTCCAGCATGACCCTTGCCTTCACCTTTCTAAACTTCTGCACCAATAAAGAACTTTGTAGTCTACGTGGTTCCTTTGTTTTTGTGAATAACTGTCTCCCCCACTGGAGTATAGCCTCCACCAGGGTGAGAGCTATGTCTTACTCATCACCGTTTTCACGAAGCCTAGAACAAATGTCTGTTGAAGGAATGAAAGAGAAGAATGCCCTGTAGCTTAGTTTGGCTGTGACCACAGAGGCTTTCTGCCCCCAGAGTGAAATGACTCTTCTCAGACAACTCTCAGCAGCTGTTTGAGAAGCTGCGTGGCTAATTCCCAGACAGCAGTTTATCACAGGCCACGTTGAGGCCACTGCACACAGTTCCGGCAAAACTATAACTTGAGGCCTCTGAGGCACACCGCTTCAAGTTCTGAACTGGAGACACCGCACTTGCTGTCAGGCCACTCTGGGCAACGACCAACAGGGTGGTTGTAATTTTACCTACAGACATGGGGGTATGTGCGGCCGAAGCGCCCCCCCCCCGCCCCCTTCTGGCACCTTTGCTCTCTGGAGACCATGAACTCCTCAAGGTAAACGTCCATGAGCATTTCTCCCTGGACCCAGATGAGTGCTGGGCACGTAAACTAGGCTCCATACAAATGCGTTAAATAAGCAAATGGATGTAGTAAGACGGAGCTACCAATCTGCCATCATATAATTTTTTTTAAATTCTTTAATGTTTATTTATTTTTGAGAGAGACAGACAGACAGACAGAATGGGAGCGGGGGAGGGGCAGAGAGAGGGAGACCCAGAATCCGAAGCAGGCTCCAGGCTCTGAGCTGTCAGCACAGAGCCCGACGCGGGGCTCGAACTCACGAACCGTGAGATCATGACCTGAGCTGAGGTCAGAAGCTTAACCGACTGAGCCACCCAGGCGCCCCCATCTCATTTTTTTACAGTAAAATTTCTTTTAAAAATTGTTTTAAAATTACAAGAGCAATACAGCTTGCAAAAATTCAAATAATAAAAAGTTTACATGGTAAAAAGTAAAAGGTGCCATTCACATCTCCTCTCCAATCCCAGGTATTTATTATCTGTCTACCTATCTAGCTATGTCTGCCTATCTCTATCTATCTATCATCTATCTATCTATCTATCTATCATCTATCTATCATCTATCTATCATCTCTGGTACAAATTGGTCCAGACCATTTAGAATCAAGCAGTTGGACATTTCCTTTTATAAAGTGCCCCAGCCCTCACCCATCAGAGCTGGCTGGACATCTCGTCTGAGTCATGGGAAGACTTTCTCTTTCCCTTGACGTTGATTGAGAACTCCAGGGCTTGTGGGACTTAGGAAGACTATGGATGGGCCTTTGCTCTCTAGTCAATTATGCTTCTGTACTCAGGGGTCCCTGCTTCTAACACTAAGAGAGCTCTTGTGGGGCACCTATGCCACTGTGATAAGCTTGGTCGCAGACATCTTTGCTTCTGCCTTCAACACGGTGAGCCTGGCACTCAGTCCTCCCCAGGCACCTGTGTAGCAATCCCACCCATCCCTCCATTTCAGGGAAGCAGCTTTCTGGCCTCCTAGCCTAAACCCTAAATTCCCACCTCCTTGTAGTCACCAGGGCATGGAGTTGGTCTATGCCCCTCTCTTGCCCTTGAGACAAAGACGCCTCCATCCTCTCTCTTTCAGAGACCGCTATCACCGACAGATCTGATGGTCAGGACTTGTAAAGGCCCCTGGAGTGAATGAGCCAAATTCAATAACATAAAGACCAGGCTTCCCTTAAAGGGAAAGAAAGAAGATTCTCCTTCTGCATCTTCTCCTGGCCCTCCCTCTTCGTTATTCCCCTTTAAGACCGGTTCACAAGAGAGGTACCAATTAAGTTCTCAATTACTCATTTTGTTAGACGTATAAATAAATATAATCTTAAGTATAAATGAGGTGATGTGGTTTACTATATTTCATAAAATCTAAGAGGCATCAACTGTAAGCCATGCTATTATCTGCTGTTTAAGTAAGAAGAAAAAAATGCTATCTATTATAATTATTAGATGCTGTGGACTGTATGATGCATCACAATTTCAGAAGTATTGATACGTGGGAAAAGTGATTTTTAGAAGCAACAAAATATAGTGCTACATTATTTTGCTCCTAGACTTTTCTAGTTAGTAATTTACCCTGGAGATCTCTCTGTGTTGTTACATAAAGATCGATCTCATTTTAAAAATTAGTCTAGGGCACCTGGGTGGCTCAGTTAAGTGTCCAACTCTTAATTTCAGCTCAGGTCAGGATCTCCCAGTCATGAGATCGAGTCCCACATTGGGTTGTGTGCTGGCCGTGGAGCCTGCTTGGGATTCTCTCTCTCCTCCCTCTTTGCTCCTCCCCTGTTTGCACACTCTCTCTCTTTCTCAAAATAAATACACTTAAAAAAATATATCACATAAAAAAATTGTTCTGTAGTTCTCCAAATATATATATGAAATAATTTGCTTAATCATTCACTCGCCCAAAATTATAATCTTTGCATTTGAAAACAGTGTTTTAAATAAAATTTCTTATACTGGGGCACCTGGGTGGCTCAGTCAGTTAAGCGTCCGACTTCGGCTCAGGTCATGATCTTACGGTTCCTGAGTTCCAGCCCCGCGTCGGGCTCTGTGCTGATGGCTCGGAGCCCAGAGCCTGCTTCAGATTCTGTGTCTCCCTCTCTCTCTGCCTCTCCCCCTCTCACATTCTGTGTCTCTCTCTCAAAAATAAACAATCAATCAATCAATCAATAAACAAATAAACTTTCTTGTATATTTTTGTGAATATACCCAGTTCCTAGAGGTAGAATTACTAGACCATATTAAATTTTGACCGTTACCACCAATTTGTCCTCTAAAAAATGTCTGTTTATAATCTTGCAATAATGTCTGAGTGCCTATTCCCCCAGACCCTTGTCAAAACTGGGTAACATCAATATTTTCTATTTTTCCAACGTAACTGGCAAAAACACGGTATGTTTTTAATTGCACTTTATGTTTTAATTTGCACTTCTCTGGTTGCCAGTAAAGTTAAGCATACTTTCACACATTCACAAACCACATGTATTTTTTCCTTGTTATCTTGACTATGCATGTCCTCTGACCATTTTAGTATTGAATGGTACATTTTTTAACTGATTTATGGATGTGTTTTGTGCACTAAGGCTAATTAGTCTAAATGTAATTAATATGTATTTTCTTTTTGTTTATTTTCCCCCAGTTTTTCTGTTTTTGTTATTGTTGCTGAGATATAACTTTTTATGTAGCCATATCTTTAATTTTACTTTTTTATGGCTTCTGGGCTTTGTGTGGTTTAAAATATTTTACAAAGTGCAAGATGGTAGAATCAGTTTTCCAGAATGTTCATGTGTGTGTTACGTGTAGGAGTACGTGTGCATGTGTGTGCACACATGCATTTGTATGTGAATACATACTTTCAACCTTTTGTCCATCAATTTATTTTTGTGTATGTTGTACGACGGGGATCTGACTTTTTTCCATATCATTAGCAAATCATCCCCATGCTCTTTGTTGAATAGTGTTGAATACCTTTTGTGGTTGAATATCTTTTCATCCTGATTTGAAAGTTAACTTTATTATAGACTAAATTCCTACGTTTACCTGTATCTGTTTCTGGGTTTTCTAATCTGCTTTCTTGAACTATTTTTCCTCAGTTCTAATTACTGTGATTTCATATTTTGTTTTTATATCTGTTGGGGTAAATCAGAGAAGAAATAGAGAGAAATATAATATTAATTCTCCTAATATTGATTGAGTGTCCCCCATGTGCTGGGCTTCATTGTAAGCCCCTGAGTGGTGTATCTAATAATCTCGCTGGACTTTAATGTAATTGTTTTTTAAAGTTTATTTATTTATTTGTTTGTCATTTTTTTTTTTAACGTTTATTTATTTTTGAGACAGAGAGAGACAGAGCATGAACAGGGGAGGGGCAGAGAGTGAGGGAGACACAGAATCCGAAGCAGGCTCCAGGCTCTGAGCCATCAGCCCAGAGCCCGACGCGGGGCTCGAACTCGCGGACCGCGAGATCGTGACCTGGCTAAAGTTGGACGCTTAACCGACTGAGCCACCCAGGCGCCCCTCATTTATTTTTTATTTAGAGAGAGAGTGTGTATGTGAGAGAGAGCAGTGGAGCGACAGAGAGAGAGAGAGAGAGAGAGACAGAATCCCAAGATCTGCACAGAACCCAATGCGGGACGGGGCTCCAACTCAGGAACAGGGTGATCATGACCTGAGCCAAAATTGAGGGTCGGCCACCTAACCGACTGAGCCACCCAGGTGCCCCTGTAGTTGTTACCAGGTTTAAAAATTAATTCTCTTTTTACTTCTCAATACTTTCTTGGCTTTCTTTTTAGCATTTTCTCTTCTAGGTGAACTTAAAAGTTGTTAAAAAGAATAAAAATCGTTATGTTCTGTAAGCAGTTCTCTAAATTTGATTGGGGTCACATTAATTTATAGAGCTAATTGATTGCATTAGTTTACAGAATAGAGTTATTGAGCAAATTAGGCAAATTAAACTATTTATCATTTGGGGTCTTCCTATGCAAAAAAGGTATACCTTCTTTTATGTGCCCTACTTCCCTTTTTAAAAAAAAACATGAGGATAATCATATTAGTAACTCATAGGATTTCTGAGAATAATGAAATCATCTAGATAATTCCTGGCACATCATAAGAACATAATAAATATTAGTTCTTATTATCATTATTATTTTTATCATTGTTGTCTGACTCTCACTTTTTTCAGGTCTTCTTTGTGTCTTTACAGTATAGTTTTATAGCTTTATTCCTGATAGTTTATAGGTTTGGTTGTTATTTTATTTCCATTGTATGCTCTAGTTGTTTATTGCTAACATATAAAAAATGTAAATTGAAATATACATGAATTCTCCCAATATTTATTGGGTGTCCTATATTGGCTCTTTCCATTCCTTCCTCCAGTATAGCTCTGGTGCCATTGGGAAATACCAGGTGTGGAGAAACAGAGGCCAGATTCAGGAGTTACTATGTGAGCTTCTCTCAAGGTGGATGTGTTATCACTCCAATGTCAAACATAAATATGCTTTAAAAATTTTTTTAACATGTATTTATTTTTGAGAGACAGAGATAGAGCATGAGAGGGGGAGGGGCAGAGAGAGAGGGAGACACAGAATCTGAAGCGGGCTCCAGGCTCGGAGTTGTCAGCACAAAACCTGACGTGGGCCTTGAACTCATGAACCGCGAGATCATGACCTGAGCTGAAGTTGGCCGCTTAGCCAACTGGACCACCCAGGCGCCCCCATAAATACATTTTCAATGCTCAATTGTTCATATTAATCTTCCCCCGACCGAGTTGGATACATTGGAGAATTGACTATATTGCATATGGAAGTAATTATTGCCCTCAGAATCTCTAAATACTGACTTATACAAAATCCAGATTTGACCGTCTATGTTGCAGATAGCCATTTGATCCAAAGGTTGGGAAGTCAGTTTGTTTTGAGACCTCAGAGCTAACTCAGGGTGCCCAACATGAGGATATGACTTGGTGGATTCCGGCCATTCCTGTGATGCTAAGAGAGGAAGTGGTTAAGGGTTACCCAATCTGCCAGAGTGTTTAGATACGATACTTCCAAATGAGACATCATGTATAGCATCTCACTATGCTATGTGAGGTAGAATATAGTGGCTGAGGCTGCTATGAGTCTAAAAGGACATCATCTCTCCCTTGAGCAAACTACCCAGGCGATTTATTGATACACTGGGCAACTCAGTCACATCATTAAGATCAAAGGAAGTCTATGATGGCCTCTACGGTGTTAGATTTTTAAGAAAAAACTCCCCAGGCAACGATCTTCACATGCAGATTTTGCTGGCTGTGTTCAGGTCTAGGAAGCAGTCACACAACCATACGTTTATCTATTTGGAGGCTTTCAAAGGTCGGTGGAGCCCACTCAGTTTATATTCCCACCATTTAAAAGTGCATATTGCTGTTCTGGACATTGTTTAACTTGGTCTTATCTCTCTCTATTCATTCTTGCTACGATGGGATCCCCTCAAGTGTACTGGCCCGATTCCACTACGTCAGACGTATGCAGCAGGGAGAGGAGCTACACCAGCAGCTGGGGGAGCTGAGCGGAAGGAAGGAGGCTAAAACATATTAATCCCATTTCAAGGAACAGGCACTGTGTTAAATGCTTTCGGACACAATACCGCATTTAATCCTCACGGCAGTCTTGCAAGGAGAGCATTGTTACGATTACTTTCACACAGGAAGAAACTGAGGCTTAGAGAAATTAAGATCGGAACCAGGGTCTATTGGACTCCAAACCCCATGGGTCACAATTCTGAGCTCCAGCTAGAGCTGCCAGTGATCTTAGGCCAGGTCTCCAGGATTCCTTGAGACAAGACTTATGCAATACTGGGTCCGAAGATGAGGCTAAGTGGGTTGGACCTGTCCACTCAGCCCTGGGTTTCTTTACTGGGAAAGCGTTCCGTCAAGCTCTCCCCTGATGCGCAAGTCAAAATTCTTTCCAACCGAAAGTAGACCTGTAGTCATCATGGGAATGTTGCTATGTTGTTCTTTCAGCTCCAAACTCTACTTCTTGGAAACCGGGTCACGGACTTGTAGGAGTTTCCATCCACGGTTCTGCTTGGTCTGTTAAGATCAGATGAACAGGGCTGAGGAAGCTGTAGGCAGACAGAATTAGCGGTAATTCTTTCCCACAATACTGCGCTCCATTCTTCTAACATACCTCAAGTGCATGCCCTCGGCCAAAACAGATCTGGCAAGAGGGAGATTAACAATGATGACAAAAATAGTCCCTGACTTGATAAAACAAATATCAACTGGGTCAGGGGACAAGAACTGCCCATAACCAACCTTGGGATCTAATATGTTCTTCATTAGGACAGGATTGCACCACCTTAAGTATTTCACCTCATGCTAACTCTGAAGTTAGACCTTATACCCCTGCCCTTGAACTTAGTCAATATTTGCAAACTGCAGGGGGAAGAAAAAAGTATACAAATCAGCAAGTGGGGCAAATGTAAGACATTTGGGAATAACGTTTTTGGTTTTCTGGAAGCTCCTAATTCCCTATCCGTTCATCTTTCAGAACGGACCTTCGGAGACCAGGTGATTCGGGCAGATGTTTTTACGTGGTCGTGCGTGCATCGTCGCGGGGTGGGGGGCGGAGGGGGCGGTGCTAAGTTTTCACTGAATAAAATGTGGCTTTGTCTAGGTCTGGTCTCCCGAATTTCCTCTCAAGATAAAGATGAGCTCATTTGCACCTATCCGCCTCTAGATCAGTAAACACTCTGCCTGGGTCAAATTCCAATCCCAGACCTGAGGCCCCGGTACTTCAGGAGTCCATTGATTTTCCCTTTTCTGAGGCTTCAGGGTGAGGGGTCAGGGCAGGTGGGGGTGCGGGCGGCCTGGATTTCTTCTGCCTCCCACCTTTGCCACCATACGTGCTCTGCCCGAGTCTCCAGCTCCCAGAAGTGTGAGCGTCAAATCCCACTCCGCCCAGGGCAAGTGTCTGTACCTGACCGCGCCTTCCTCACCGTCTCCTTCTGTCGCCCATTCTGCCCTCTACCCAGACTTCCAGTGTGGTTTTGGTGCCATCTGTTTCACAAGTTAATTTTTTTTTTTTCCTGCTCACTCACCCTGAACTCTGGTCTTCCTAAATAAGGTTCTCCTGCCTCTTTCCCCACTTCTTCCTTCCCTGCGGTAGGGAACTACGAACCCATTATCACACGGACCCACGCGAAACACAGCATATCCCTTCTGCACATTTGACGCCCCCCCTCCCATGTGTCACAGACACATCGACATCCCACTTGGCGCGTCCTTGTTTGAGGAAAACAAGTGCACCCTGCTTGCTTCCCCTACCAGATGCTTGGCGACAGTCGATACGGGCTCTCGAATTGGCAAGGGAAAAGACAAAGGAAGCAAGCAGCCGTGGTGGCATTTAAAATGTCAGTGACCACCCTGTGGGGGCAGCCGTGTTTCCCAGACCTCAAGGTTAACGAGAATTCTTCCTACCTGACCGCCTCTTCCGCCTACCATTTATTGAGCACGTTGTATACGATGCACTGTGCCCAGCAGAGCTCATTTACTCCTTGGTGTGAGAGGTGGGTGTTCTTTTTATAAGAGATCTTGATTTTATAAAGCGATGATTCAAAAAGATGAAAAACCTGACATGTCACGGACTAGGCTTCAGATGTAGGTGTGTTTGGCCCCGTGCCCCCACCTTCTTCGGGAGTCACTGACCGCTGAGGTGAGCCCTGCAGTCCAGACTCTCCCGCCCCCGCCCCTGCCCCGGCCCCCGAGGACACAGACCAGACCAGGGGATCCATTGATCCAGGTCAGGACCTCACTTCCTCTCGGTGGTGAAGGGTGCACTCTTCCCTCAGTGCTTTCGTATTCTAATACCTATGCCTCTTACAAACAAAAGTTGTGCTTGTTTGCTGAAAAAAAAAATTAAATGCGTACATTTAGGCAGAACTGTGTAAAGCCAATGTTTAAACTCCCCCCCTCGCCGAAATGCCTCCTTGCCTATTTTCGCTCCTCGGGAGTAGCATTTACTATGAAGGTGCGTGTTCTCACAAAGAGTGTGTGTGCACATGAATGTGGATATAGATAAAGGTATAGCAACTTAAAAAAAAAAAAAAAACCCAAGGGTGCCTGGGTGGCTCAGGCGGTTAAGCATCTGACTTCAGCTCAGGTCAGGATCTCAAGGTTCCTGACTCCTGCATCAGGTGAGCCCTGCTTCCCTCTCCCTCTCTCTCTCCACCCTCACTCTCTTGCGCCCCCCCCCCCCGTTAAAAAAAAACAAAAACAGAAACAAAAAGCCCCAGTGGAGTCATGTTACAGAAATATATTGCTCTATTACTTTAAAAAATCAACAACATATTATGGATAACCTTCCATTTCACTACATAGCTATAGCTCAACCTCAAACTTTAATTGGATACATAATATTCCATAGGCCATGGACTTAAAATACAAATCTTACTACTAAAGGCACGCATAAAACTTAAAAAAGGCACAGATAATTTTTTTTTTTTTTGGCATGGCTGTAGTAACATAACAGGGAAACTTATTCTTGAGGTCATTTGTACCCACGTTAAAGATACCTCAAAGAGGAGTAAAGGAACGTGTTTTAACAATTTGCCAAGTGATGGATATTTAATTTGTCTCCAATTTCCCCTTATTACTCCATAATCTTGCAGTGACTATCCTCGAACTTTCCCCATGAAATTTACATGTAGTAACTGAGATCTTTCCATCTTTAAACCAGTATCTGTGACTCTTCCTTGTTCAGTCAGGGGCAAGCACTGCTTCTAGAAGGGATTCATGGCGCAAATGCAGAGAATTAAGAATCGAGGTTTTGACTTTAGAATTTCTAAATAGGGTCCTAAAATTTAGTATTGAGCTAATAGTCTTGAAAGACAAGGCTTTTAATTTGCCAGTCAGGCTTTTTTTTTTTTTTTTTGTGAGAAGAAAGACTGTTTCACGTTCTTTGCGGCATTATTTACAGTAGCCAAGATATGGGAACAACCTAAATGTCCATGTATGGATGAATGGCTAAAGAAAAGGTGGTATATACAAACAATGGAATATTATTCAGCCATAAAAAAGAACGAAATCTTGCCATTTGTGACAACATGGATGGACCTTAAGGGTAGTATGCTAAGTGAAATAAGTCAGATAATGAAAGACAAACACTGGATGACCTAACTTATGCGTGGAATCTGAAAAACAAATAAACAAACAAGCCAAGCTTAGAGATACAGAAACGAGATTGGTGGTTGTCAGAGGTGGGAGGTGGAGGATAGAAGAAACGGGCGAAGGGGGTCAAAGAGACAAACATCCAGTTATAAAATAAATAAGTCATGGGGAAAAATCCCCACAAACAGTTATTGCTATTTTATTACATATTGGATGTGGGAAGGGGGTAGAGTAGAATAAATCTTGAAATTTACCTGAAAACTGATTTTGACAGGGTAAGAGAAGAAGTGTATTTTAAAATGCTGAAAGAAAAGACTGTTTTTGGTTTCAAAAGCAAAGCACCAAAGGAATCAAGGCAAAAAGCTTCATCCACAATGAAGAACCTAGAGCAGTAACAAATGAAGAGGACTTTTAGGTGACCCTCACTGGCTGGAAGCTTTCCTGGACAGAGAAACAAAATGGCCGAGAGACTTGCTTGCAAAGGCACTTTGCCCCTCTTGTCCTGGGCTGAGCCTGAGGCTTGGGTAGAGGTGACAGAGCAGCCAAGGATGTCTGGGGTTCAGAAGAAGGAATGTGTATCTATGCTTTACCTGGCACCTAGAATGTAGAAAGCATGCAGACGTTGCCCTGGGCCACACGGTGTGGCTGTGGTAGGGTACAGACATTATGAGCACCAAGTCCAAAGTGGCTTGAGAGGAGTCAAATGTTCCTGTGACCAGACCACTGGACACGGGATAGTGAAGAAATGAGCCACTGAGGGCCTGAGAATGCCCCAGAGGAAAATGGTATGAACCCTGCATGTCAGACGCCCGATGCAGAAATGACCATTTTAGCAAAGCATGGTGCCTTGATGACAACTGGGAATCCAATGCCTCATGTCTTCCTGCTCTAAGACTAGAGAGGACATCCGCCGGGACAGAAGCCTCCTGGCTAGCCCATCTTTTCTCATCCTCGGGGAAAGGCGCAGAAAGGGATAAAACCTAGTCTGGGACAGTGGCGATGCCTGAAGTGACCGGATTGTCGGATTGTTTCTCCCAGCAGACAAAAGGGGAGTTTGATGAAAGAATTTAAGTTGAGTTGTAAAAAAAAAGAAAAAAAAGTCACAGATTTTAATGTAACCAGATACGTGCCTTTATAATTCTTGTTTGTCCATGGGTACAAATATTCTTAAAAGCTGACTGCTGCTTTTGTTGAGTTCGGTGGGTTGGTGAGGCAAGGCATGCACATTTTAAAATTTTTTTTTTTTCAAAGTTTATTTATTTTTGGGACAGAGAGAGACAGAGCATGAACGGGGGAGGGGCAGAGAGAGAGGGAGACACAGAATCGGAAACAGGCTCCAGGCTCTGAGCCATCAGCCCAGAGCCCGACGCGGGGCTCGAACTCACGGACCGCGAGATCGTGACCTGGCTGAAGTCGGACGCTTAACCGACTGCGCCACCCAGGCGCCCCAAGGCATGCACATTTTAAATAAAAAAACTATGCCACGTTCCTCTCCAGTGTCCTGTTGCTCACAATGCAAGCTCTCATAAGCATCACCAAATTGTCTGCAGTCCGTGCTGCCCAACTCACTTCTTTAGAGCCTGGTATCTGATTCTTTCCTCTTAGAATATGAACAAATGGGTTTTTATTTTCAGTTGATATTCCAGAAAATGAAAATCTCAGGATTCCTTTTCTGTAGAACGAAGAGCCTGTTTTTAATTAGCATTATTTTTCTGGATTTCTTATCTTCTTCGTCTTTTTTTAAATTGTTGAGGGAAATGCTTAGAGCTCCTCTATGTGAACCCGTCTTTATTCAAAGACTTGGAATTTCCAAAAGGTATATTAAACTGAGACATGACCTCTGAGTTAGGCAGCCAGGCAAACTAAAATGGCTGAAAGAGCAAAGGCTACTTGGCCCTTGTTGGAGAAAAAATTAGGAGACGGTCCCACATAGTGGTTGGGTTAGCTAACAGTGCCAACAAGAAATATTTGTTTCCGTTATCATTAGAAGGTAGGAAAAATAAAACAAATCAACACACCAAGAAACTTTTTCCTGCTTTTCACCAAGAAGTAAATCCAGATCTTCCTACATACATCCCAGTTTGTTATAAAAAATGAGCCTTGCTTGTTGGTAGTACAGCATTTATTATTATTTTTTACTACACTGCTCAACTAAACTTACTTACATTTTTATTTGGACTTTTTGCCCTTGTATTACTAGATGTAGGCTTTATAAAACAAATTGGGATGAACCATGTATCCAACATGATCTCTTTTTGAATAGTTGGTATATTTCACCCATAAAACTATAAAGGCCAGATGCCTTTGGAGAAGAGATTTTTGTTTGTTTTAGTTTTGTTTTTTGGACAACTTTTACAATTTCTTCTGTGGCCTTGATTCTTTAAAAAAAATTTTTTTTTTACCTATAGAGTAATATGTGATACCTACTTTTTGCTTAGAAATGTGCCCATCTCATTGAGATTTCTCACATATCTAACCAAAGTGTTGATTCGACAAATTCTTGAATATCAAATAGAGAAAAGGCATTAATAATATTCAATTTGGTAATGTGTAATTATTCATGAGTTTTTCTAGAATGCACATACCTACACTCAGATGCGCACACACCTACCTCAAGACTCGTTTGCTCAACCTTACTATCAGTCACTGGGCTGGGATTTAGTGAGAACATTTCTTCCGGTTACCAAAGATTTTCCACTTGTGAATAATTGGAAATAGGACCATGGACTTTTGGAATTATTTCCCAATAGGCCAAGGGTAACGACAATAACAAGAAATCCATAGCTCCAATTTTGATGGTCTAGAACTACCCACACCAAGGAATTTCCAATACCAGCAAAGCACAGGGTACTATTTGCACAAGCAATGGGGAAAACCCAGTGCTTTCTCTACTGGCAGATTTATTTGCAGAGACACAGGCATTTTTTCCAGGGCGGCTGCCAAACTATCCCCTGAGCCTGTCTAGCTAGCACCTGGACAACTCAGCAGGGGGCTTTGCAAATAATACCCTCCCCTTGGCCAGGGTAGAGGCAGCCTGAGTGATTCTGTTTCAGGCTGCTGTGGCACCTTAATCTTTCTAAGCTGCTTCACCCCTATTCTGGGGCCTACCCAAGCACGGCTGGCTGGAGGTGTGGCCACAACAGCTCTATGCCTGAGGCTGAGGGCAAGGGCCTGAGGAAATGGTCGGTGTGGGAGAGAAGCTCTCAGTTCCTGGAGAACTTCTGTGTTCTTCAAAATTTGAATGTTCTGGGAAGTTGCGATGAGTCTGGGCATAATTCTTCCATCACAACTTAAAACAACATGGCAAGAGGAGAGAAGCTGTCAACTGTGGGAGAAGAAAGGACACTAACAGTGATTCAGCACAAACCTATGTGCCAGGCTCTGTGTGCTTTCTTTTTTGAAGGTTTGATAGAAATCACTGCTTCTTAATTTTTTACGCTCATCCACGAAGATCCCTCCCTCTACCCAATGAGTGCTGCTGAGCAGAAAACTGCTTTCTTTAAGTGAAGGTTTGACAGAACCTGTTATTTCATACCCATATTGATACTTAGAGATCTGCTCCATCACACCTGACAAGATCGTTGTTATTTTACGCAGAGAACTCCTTGTTTTTTTCAACAAACATTTTATTGTACCTTAGTATAAAGATGAAGCTCCTTTGGTTAAAAGAGGTCTCAATCTGGTGGCCCCTGAGATAATATCAAATTGCCGTTGAGATCTGGGGCATAAAAGCCACTGACGTTGATTCTCTCTAAAATGTCTTGAGTGCTAATCATTTTCCTCTACCACGAAAATCTCCAAGAACCAAGGGTGAAGGGTCTCTCCTTCTGTGCCTTCTTATGATCCATTTTGGGCACGTTTGGAAGGACTCTAGGACAGTGGGCAGGAAACAAGTACCGGAGAGGGAGGGAAAGAGGGCTGAGAGGAGGAAATGCCTTGACAGACTCCTGCATTCGGGCAAGGTGTAGCCACGAGTGATACCACCCGAAAGACCTGGCTTTATGTTTTCTGGGGGAGCCCTCCAGCCCTTAATCACTTGCATTTAGGTGACCTTGGACCTAATATGAAAATGTGAAAGGTATTCCTGTGCGCCATCTATCTTTTTATGCATGTACCACTGGAAGAGAAACATAACCAAGTCAGCGATGGCTTGTTAACTTTACCAGATGGCTCATCCCTGTGAACAGAAGGAGGCTGGGGCAACACGAGAGCACTACGTGCTTGACAAGGGGTTGAAACACTGAAGGAAGAATGGATCATGAACACGGAGAAAAAGATCCAAACTCACACCTGGTCAACTTCAGAACTTTGTCCTTGCCTGGTCCTGCACCTTAAATTGCCTTTCTTATGAGAAGCAAAAATATTTTACTAAACTTTTTTTTTCCCCACATAGGACTCTGCCAGAGAAAGTCAACAGGGTGGCTACACTGATCATAAGACTCCATTATAGCCTTTTGTAGTTCTTTGGAGTCTTCTGGGCTCTCAGGTTTCCCTGGATAGTAAAGGTTTTTAGAAATGAACCAATTAAGGGGCACGTGGGTGGCTCAGTTGGTTGAGCTGGTTGAGCATCTGACTTCAGGTCAGGTCATGATCTCACATTCATGAGTTCGAGCCCTACATTGGACTCTGTGCTGTAGGTGTGGAGCCTACTCAGAATTCTGTCTCCTTCTCTCTGCCCCTCCACTGCTTACTCTCTCTCTCTCTCTTTCAAAATAAATAAAAATGAAAACTAAAAAAAAAAAAAAAAAAGAAATGAACTGGTTAAAGGCAAGTCTTCTGACATCCAAAGCAGTGCTCTCTTGATTACTTTTCTTTTAGTTAAAGAAGTTACCTTTTTTTAAAATTTTTTTTAATGTTTATTTATTTTTGAGACAGAGAGAGACAGAGCATGAATGGGGGAGGGGCAGAGAGAGAGGGAGACACAGAATTGGAAACAGGCTCCAGGCTCTGAGCCATTAGCCCAGAGCCCGACGCAGGCTCGAGCCCACGGACCTCGAGATCGTGACCTGAGCCGAAGTCGGACGCTTAACCGACTGAGCCACCCAGGCGCCCCAAAGAAGTTACCTTTTAGGTTTTTACCCCAGTGTCTCGACCCTCCCTCCAAAGCGTTATATTATTGGTTGAGAGGAATGTAGCATTTATATAAATGTAGATTTAGTAATCTTTCACAATTTTTAGACATCGTATCAGAAGTTTTTTTTTTCTTCCTTTAAACAGTATTAGCTCTTTTCCTTTGTATATACTCCCCTTGTATTTTATGCCTTTTAAAATACTGGAGCATTCAAGGATTCTAGAATTTGGCAACATGTGGCAAATATCTGAAGTTTTCCTATGACGTTCATTCAGGGGCATTTATTCCTTACCTTCGCGCGTGCTCGTAAATTAATTGTCGAATTGTGGTGCTTTTTAGCTGTTAGTCTTTAAGAAAAACTTGTAAATTACTTATGTTGGTAAATGGAGATAGCAGTGAATAAGCCCAGCATTTTCTTTATTATTAGTTTGTAGAGTTTATAGTTTCAAGTAGAACATGAGTCATGGCAGACGTGGAGACATCTGTGGAACAAGTTTTGGTCATCAAGGGTTGGATCGCTGTTGAGGATGGCAGTGCATTTTATTCTAGACCAACGCCATCGGAGAGTCCAGAGTCACAAAAGTAATGATTTGGCGTTATATCTTTAACAAACCTGTCAGAAAACATTACCACTTACTGTAACTTTTCAGCAATTTAGTTGCTACCTGGGTTACCCAATCTAGTTTAAAGTGGATCGATTTCAAATAAATACAAGGAGATGAAAGGGTCATTATATTACTTCAAATGCCTTCTTCCTTCCTTCTGAGTGCAGGTGGAAGAGGGGGCAAATCTTTTTTTTTTTTTTCCCTCCAATCAGGGAATAAATATTTTGGCATAGAGGGACATAAGCATGCTCTTTTGCCCAATTTAGTTAGGAAGACTGGAATTTAAATCTGTGCCACAGAGAGAAACATAACTTTAAGTGAAAAAAAATACTGTCGTTATTTACTAGTTTTGATATTGCATTGATTCTAAGCATCTTCGTGTGAACAGGGTCAAAATAGAATTTCATCATTCAGGTGAAAGTCAATGAAATCGGAGATTAAGAAGACTCAGTCTACGATAATATGGAAGCCAGAAAGGGAGGTGCAGCTGTGAATGATGTATAATAGAGTCAGTTTCGAGGAGGTAAAGGATTTTTGCTAATTCTTCATGCTCCTGATTCAAGGATAAAAGAGACAGGATTTTAAACCGAAGCGAAAGAGATGAAGGAAATTTTCAAAAGCCACAGACCAGTGTTCTTAGTATGAAATATGCTGCCAGTCATCATGTCTAAAGGAACATTCTAGAAAGGTTTTGGAAAATTTACATTAGTACTTAGTTCTGAGTCCAACCAGAGTAGAAACAATACGAGCTCTCGTTCCACTTATTTCAGTGATATATTTGCCATTCTTTGACTTTAGGGAACATGTCCCCTTGTTCTGAGAATCGTCAGACATTTGCAGTTGGTGAATTAAATTGAGCTCCCAACATTGTTTTGAGCCAAAGCTTTTATCATTTAAAAATTTTGAGGGCTAAGTAAAGTTAAATCTGTGAGAATAGATAGATTTAAAAAGAGATCTAATCAATTACTACAATAGTCTCAAGTCAAAAAATCATTGCTAGGAGTCGTGTGCATTCATGTGAGGCTTGTGTAATTAAGCATTTTAATGAAAGCAAAGCTCCATAATTGATATTAGTCACAACTTGCCTGTTGTCCTCCAATGAGACGCAGGTCCAAAAGTTAAATGTCACATGTTTAAAAACCAAATCAGGGGTGCCTGGGTGGCTCAGTTGGTTGAGCATCCGACTTCGGCTCAGGTCATGATCTCGTGGTTTGTGGGTTCGAGCCCCGCATCAGGTTCTGTGCTGACAGCTCAGAGCCTGGAGCCTGGTTCGGATTCTGCGTCTCCCTCTCTCTCTGCCCCTCCCCTGCTCACACTCTGTTAATCTCTCTCTCAAAAAAAAAAAAAAAAAAAAAACCAAAACGTTAAAAAATTAAAAAAAAATCAAACGGCACTGAGCTTGTAATGTATATTTTATTTTGCACAAGCTTGCATATATACTGCACATACATTCAGTTTAAGAGAAGATGAAAGGCACACAAGGCAATTGGACTACTGTATCCTTTAAGTGGTACAAAGCAAAAGGTAAAAGTTTGGAGAGTATACAAAAGCTTAAAACACACAAAGTAAAACCCCCTACCCACCCACCCCCCAACAACTTTTTTCTGTTTTAAAATTTAGTAGCTGCCAAACTAAATTTTTGTACTTTTACTTTAAAATCAATTGTCTACTGCACCTTTTTATTTTCTTTTTAATATGGACAGGGAGTCTCATTTTTTTATCATATCAATTAATATTACAGTACATCCTTGGTAATACAAAATTGTACACCTTCATCAAATAAATTAGGATAAATTAAACCAATAAATTATGCAAAGTCTTCAGAACAATAGACAACAACAAAAATCCACAATTGAAATTGCCTCTAGCTAAAAAAAAAAAAATCAAAAATTGACTTTATCAGTTCAGTTATTGTACTATATTCAAATCAAAGGGTCTTTATTACAAAAAAAAAAGAGCTTAATAATGCTATTTACAACATATTGCTAAATAATAGAAAGGCAGTGTTTTGTCACGGTTTATACTATATACATATGAAAAATGGCTGGGACGACATTGGGAGAAACTATGACCTTGGATTTTTCTAGGTAGCTCTGAGACCAACCCCAAATACGTTGTTGTTCTAATTCTAATTTTGAAGTGGTAATATGCAATTTCAAAATGCCTTTTCCTCCCACGTAGAGGATTCAAATATTTTTAAAATACAGAATGAATGCATTTTCACAAAAGAGGGCCAGTCTGTTTGCCTTTTCCGCTCACGTTTGTGCATTTTAGGGGGTATCCGATTTGAGAGAGGGCTCCGTTGAATGACTCAAAGTCCAGAGGCTTCCAGATCCTGTTATATTCTTAGAAGGATAATTATAAGAAGATGCAAAGGTTAAATGCCAGTTTTGATCCCAGCTCTGAATATGAACATTTTAGCTTTAGTTTTTTAAGATGGTTTACAACCAACAGATCGACAGAAAACAAAACTGCATTTCCTTCAACATAACATTTAAGTGCAATACAGTAACTGCTTACTCATATAAATCAGTTACATTCTTTTAAGGGGAGCTTTTTGAAAACAATGCTTCTTGTAATTTGCAAACACAGAGTTTTGTACCAGAAGGAAACATTTGTACTATTCACACCAATGAATATTCTATAATATACATGGCAAAGAGATTTTGCTCTGTCCTCACATGTACAGCTTTCAGGGAGTCTGTAAACCACTTTTTCTTTGATGAATTTATGATTGCTTCTGAGGGACAGCCTATTTTTAAAGCCCCCACATCTTCAGCTTTCTGACTTAGTATTAACCTGTGTGTGTGTGTGTGTGTGTGTGTGTGTGTGTGTGTGTGTGTGTTGGGGGTTACTTACTGTTTTCATGTACATAAAAAGAAATTTCATAAATTTACAGAAACTGCATTACCCTTGCCCTTGACATCTGATGAAAGAGACTGTTATCTTTTAAAAGTAGAGAGCAGGATTTTCAAGAATGCTTTCAACTGTCTATACAGTCACTGTAGTGTTCCTAATAAATTCAACAGATGTTGTGAGAATGTAGTTATTTATTAAAATCTCATGTCTTACGTAACCACAGCCATGAGGTTAAATATTTACATTGCTTTATAAAAGTTCCCCTCTTGCTTTAGTGTTTTTGTTTTGCTTTTTTTGTTGTTTTTTACAATTTTTAAAAACGATATTCACCCACATCCCTAGCACAGCAACAAAGATTCTGCAAACATAAAACACTTTAATTAAATAATACTCGGAGGCACAAAGCAAACTTCAGGAATATGTGGGTGAACGTTTCCTTAAATAATGACTACATCCTACCATCTTCCAAGTGGTTTTACCATTTAATGTGAAACGTCCTCCTTAAACAGCCAGAGATACAGTAAGAATTAAATGTTTTGTTGTTGCAAATAGAACATTCTTTTCACAAAACGTAACAAATGTCTAAAATAGGTCCTTAAATCTAGATAGGAAAAGGTAAGCTTTCCACCTCACACGCATATATATATGTATATTTTTACATGTGTGTATATGTGTGCGTGTGTTTACGTTTACCCACCCGCACACACATATATAGCACATGGTATGAAATATTGCTTCTATACTACTTTTCATTAGGCTAAGAAAACACAAGATTTGCACCACAGTTACAAAAAATTGGCTTCTACAAGAATTTTCAAAACTCGGATGCTGCTCAAACAATTGAAGAAAAAATAATTTGCGGTATCAAACTGTTCTAAAAATTCTCTTCTTCAAAAACGTATTCTCCCGCTTTGTTTTAAAAAGACACAAAATATGCATAGCTATCAACGTTATGTCAAACAGCCAGAAAAAAAATCTAGTGTTTATTGCAGCTGTAGTAATTGGAAATAAAGTCAAAAAAGATGAAATCCAAAGCCACAGAAGGCACAAGAACAATTGTACTTGTGGGAAAAAACTGGTATTTTTGAAGGATTTTTAAAAATCCCCCCGCTGGTGCATTTTAGGTCTAGGCACAGACTATAACCTCAAGTGTATATGCAAAAATAATTTCGGGTTAGCAGAAAATAACTGGAAATGTGGTATTTCAACATGCACTTTAGACTTTTTTTCCTATGTAAACTGTCCCTCATCCTTCACCCTCCCACCTTCGTAGAAAGTTAACTTTCTCCCAAGTAGCCAATTTTTTTTCACTTGGTGAGAGTTGAGCTGAGATTTGAAAGATGGTGATTTAAAACAAACAAACAAACAAAAACAAAAACAGAAAAGAAAAACCCCAAAATTGTTCAATAGGAGTTTTGAGAGACAGGCTTTTGTCACTTTCCAATGCACTGGGAGGCACAAGATTTTACGATTGTAAAAGAGGAAAAACCACCTAAAAACAAAAGTGATCGAGTTCTGTTTTCAGAACAGAGAGATGAGTTTATCCTCAAGCAATTTCTACTCTGAAATAATTTCTACGCCTCAGTGAACATTGAGTGGATGTTATCATAGATAAGCACAATCAACATTGGTTGTGAACACACACTTTTGCTTAATTTGTCTATTTAAATGAGAAAGGCAGGGGAAAATAATACGAAAGATCCAAATAAGTCTGGAATCAATACTGAATTTGCCCCAGATCAGAAGATACTCGCAATCTGTCTACATAGGTGAATACCCTACGGTTTTGCCTTCTACCTTGCGAATGGCAACACAATGTTGATACGAATTACATGGAACAGCAAAGACCCGGGTGTGTAATGACGTGAACAATGAATTCATACTCTTTCACATGAAGGAAGGCAAAAGAGTGTGACCACAAGTTGAGATTGCTTCCCTACTTTGTGCCGATTCGATTTTCTTTCTTTTTTTTTTGGTTTGCATTTTATTCCAATGTAATGATTATCCGAACACATTTGTTTTTTTTTTTTTTTCCACCCCCAGGCAAAGCCGGAACAAGAACAAATTGGATCTGATGGCTCTGTGTGCGTTATGTAGGGGGACACGAGTCGGATGATGCATTTGGCTGTGGGGTGCAGAGTGAAGCCAGGGGCGCTCCTGCCTGTGTTTGCTGCACTCCGTCCACACTGTGTGAGCCTGTTAGCCTCCTGAATGATGCAGGGGCATCATAGGACTGTGCCGTTTAATTTAAAGTCAGCAGGTTTTAAGGCTTTGTGCTGACAATAATTGCCTCCATACATTCCTGTCCATCAGCAGAATTTATAAATGATGTTAAATTGCGGCGATTGGGTCAGCTAGTTAGTCACATGGGCCAACCTGCATTTCTCCAAAGTCAAAGGTGGTTTTTATAAAAATTAAGGAAAAATGGTATTTGTGTTCTCTATAATCTAAATACCAGGTTTGTTCCTGTGTCATTTTAAGTGCGTATCAAATGACTTACGGAGGGGGGGCGGGGAGGGGGGCTTAGAAAAGCCTGTTAGGATGAACAAGGAATTCTTACTGCATCTGTACACAAAACCCATCTGAAAAAACAAGCGTGAATGCCATACGACTTTTTAAAAGCAAGCATGGGACACTGTACACCTTTGAAAAACTGGAAAAAAATCGAAAAAGGAAAAAGAGGAGAACCATTGAAGAAAGCATAAAATAGCAGCTAGCTTTCTTATGTATGCTGAAATTGTGTCTTTTGGGTTAACCCCAAACCTTCCTATGCCATCCATACACTGTTCGCACATTTTGGTCAGTACTAGCTTCTGAATTAGAAGAGACTTTATCAGTTGCTTTAAAATGTTGTACCTAAAATGAAGAAACACTTAATTAGACTGTCACCGCTCTGAATATCCATCAGGGTACTGTGGAATTGTATATGAAAATGGGTCATTCTCACACGTGCTCCTCTCCAGAGGTGAAGATCAAGTCAGCCAACGAGGTTCTAATGCAGGCAGGAATTGTGCGGGTCAACTTGGGATGTCCTTTATTCCTTACTAGAGAAAGGTATTCAGAAAATAGTGTTTTCTTGAAAAGCGTGTCAAATATTCAGCAGAAATTATAATCCTTCGAAGCACATCAACGAAGTTGAGCAAAGAGTACATTTGAAACGTATGCGCCTCTTAATATCTGAAGTAAGACAATAGAAAATGATGCTCTAGGGTTTTTTTCTCTATGAAGAATGATATATACTCGCTGATGATGAAGAGCCTGCTGTAAAATTTAGAGAGGTAATTTGAACACCATGTACAAATTCCTAGTCTCATTATGAAAGAGTCAGTTTTGTGTAAAACTGCTTTGCCTCCGTAAGAAACTGGCCCTAGCTTGGGCTCTTTGCCACTTTTCCTTGGAAAAGCTTGAGAGTGATTATTTTCCTTTTTGAAATTTGGCCTTTCGGGGTAACTTTTGAAAAGTGAGCTGTTTACCTGCCGCTGGCATTGTTTTTCAACGTGTGATAAAAAGCTACGTACGGAGTTCCAACCAAACAAAATATTTAAGTTTATGTAGTGGTCTCGTTGAGTTTTCTGGCCTTCTTAGCAGTAAAACAAGAGACACCCCACCGTTTGGAGAGCGGTCCCGTGTCACGGGCCTCCCTCCACCAACTGCCATTTGCGATAAACCATCAATCGAGCAGAGGCACCTTTGAAATGCCTTTCCTTGCTAATATAGATTTTACACACATCAACATTCTTTTTCCCTGAAAATTAACCCTATTTTTAAGTCTCCAAATGTTAAGGGCTTTGGGCAAAAGTAAACTAAAGACAGAAGGAAAAATAACCATCCCCTTGCGATGGAAAAGGAAAGGAAATGAGCGAAAGATGATAAGGGGGAATTACCAGCTGATTTCATAACACATCCATGCCTCCCATACACATATATATGAAATCAAAATCTAGACACGTACAACGTGGACATCCAAAGGGGACTGCTACTATTCATACATTCGCAAAGAGTTGTTGAAATTTCTACTCATGAAGCAGCTCTTGTAGGCAGTTCGGGGATTTGAAAATCTCGGGGACTTCACTATCCAGCTTGCAGATGACCTTGTATATGGCCTTCTTCCAGGAAGGATCAACATCTTTGCCTGCGATAATGGCATTGAAAAACTCTCGTAATGTGATCTGCGCAACTTCCAGGAATCTCTCTGGAACCTGCTGATACAAGGAGACAATGGCATTAATAAAGTTTTCAGTTTCAAGTCTCCAGTTCTTCAAAGGAAACTGAGCTAAGTTCTTTCTTTCAGGAAGGGGCTTACACGGCACCTGCATTTGCTAAAAATGGCCGGCCTCTATTCTCTTATGTAAATTTGTTATATATAGTAGCATTGTAATGTGGGGTTGACAGCTTTGCGAAGTTTTAGAAAGGGACTCGTGCAAAGGATCCACGCAGACATACTGAAAAACTAGGGTCCCCTTCTGAATATCTGGGTGAGAAAAGGGGACACGCACTGTTGGGATTCCCCACTTCGTAAACAGGTGTATTCCAGGTGCAAGTTTCCAGCTAATCTTTCAGAACTTCAATCCTATTTCTCTTTGATTCCCATTGTGAAAACAAAACGTGTTCCCCAAAGCAGGGTAAGAAATAATTGGCCTTTGATAGAAACGAACCCCCCGTAAAGGAAGAAAACCTAGAATTTGTTTCCTGCATAAGTGGAGGGTTATTGACTCACCTGCTGAATTGGATATGAGAGTAATATGCATCACAAAGTACTCTGCATACAGAAAGGAATGAGATAATGACACTAACGCTGAATCTCCAAATACAAAGTTTTAGTGACTCCTAAAATTCTACATCAGAAAGTACTTTACTTTGAGATTAGAATTGTCCCACAACAGTGATTTATGCAGCTGATAATAGTAACGAAAGCTAACATTTTTGGGGTGCTCATTACATGTCAGGCGCTGTGTTGTGTACTGACTGTGAATGATGCCATTCAATTCTCCCAACATCTCTATAAGGTGTCATTATCCTCTTTTTACAGTGGAGAAAACTGAGGCTCAGAGAGATCAAGGTAATTTTTCAAAGCCCTTATACTCTAAGATAAACATTCTCCAAATGTTCTTTTCAGAACCCCTATTTGTTTATCCTTTTCTTCCAGAGTAACTTAATAGAAATGTGCATGGGTGTGTGTGCCCGTGTTCTTAATTGTTTATTTAATAGTCTGACCTCTTGTCCAAGAAAACGGTAGCTATTGATGTACTTAGTATTCTTTGTCAGTTACTCAAGGTAAAGCATCCACACCAAGATAAAGGATTTGCAGAACCATTCGGTGAACTCATAATTTTCCAAGTACACACTGACACTCAGTAGATTTCTTTTAGTGGGGGTACTTATACGTTAGTAATGTTTTATTTAATAGCAAGAGCAGATATATGAGGAAGTAAATGCACTGTAGTTGTATGTGTGGACAGACTTGTGTCTGTCCACACATACGTAAGAAGTGAAAGATTTTCATCTCAGTTCACGTATGCCTCTTAACCAAAGTCCAAGGGAGGTAGTGTCATGTTGAACATATATGATCTCTTCCTCCCCACCTTTTCTCAATTTGTACAATAGACCATTTTAAGATGAGAGTAACTATTAAAGATAACTAAGATGATCACCAGGCATCCCCGTTTGATACATTTAAAATTGGACAAAGAAGTTCACTCCTTCCAGTGGTCAGTCACTCGTCTTCTGTAAAGAAAACTAGTAATTCCCCAGAAAAAGA
Source organism: Lynx rufus (assembly GCF_022079265.1). Lineage (NCBI taxonomy): Eukaryota > Metazoa > Chordata > Mammalia > Carnivora > Felidae > Lynx > Lynx rufus. Next base: position 34,178,952 of record NW_025814829.1, on the reverse strand, counting down.
AGGGACCCCATCTGGGGTCTATCAGAGTCTAGAAAAAGTGAAAATTTTGAGTATCCCCTTCCAAAGACATACACACTGGCCAGTTTCTCTGGACATAGCTCCCCCCAGATCATCCCAATTACCGCCCTGTCCTCCATGGATGGGCAAACTCATACACCCCAATGGCCATTCCCCGATGAGAATTCATCTGGATTTTCTAGAGAACGTTGGTGATTTCTCCTCAAAACCCCCGAAGATACATTTGTATTTGTGGAACAGGAAGAGCCTGGAGGAGAAATTAGCTCTCCAACTCACCTCGCACTAAATAAAAAGTCATTAAGCAGCCTTTTGGAGTACTCTCCTCTCTTCCCTCAAAGATAATCCTTCACATTTTATCAGATGGGCATTTCTGAGGGAGGGAATCTGGCTGGAGAACGGCGAGGCCGTACAACTACACACTCTAACTACTTGGTTTGGGAGCTGTTAGCCAAATGCTACAGAAACATAATCATAGGCATTTATTAAAATAAACATTTCAAGAAGCGTGGTTTTCCCGGCCATTGGCAACAGAGGCATGACAAAGATCTATGTTCCTCCAACACTTGGGAGACTCAGCATAGCATGAGAGCTGTAAAGGACAGTGGGTATGTCCTTTACAGATGAAGTCAGAGAAGGCCAGAAGCCCCTCCACACCAAGGGCCCCACAGGAGGGCTGGGGCACCGGGGGCCAAGAGGTATTGCTGGAGATCGTCAGAGGACAGAGCTACATCTAGAACAGCATCAGCACTACAGGAGGGAGGGAAGCGTAGTTCTAGGGTTTGCCTGAGAACAAATCAAAGGAACTTCTCTGGGGGAGCACGTGGATTCCACCCTATCGTTATCATCCGCCATGCTTGTTAATGGTTTTTAGTGGGTTTTTATCTTGTTTGAAACATTCATTTCTTTTGGTAGCCATCTTGGGCTGTCCTCTCCCATCTTTTGTATTTACGCCTTGTGTTGTTTAAGTAATGAATTTATCACAAGATGTCTTTAGATAAAGAGCCATGGTTTCTATTCTTTGTCTCCTCCATAATGCTTAGTCTTTCATAGTGAGAACTTGCCTTCTACTTTAATCCATACTACTCTAGAGTCACACTTACCTTCTCCCTCAATATTAAAAAAAAAAAAGAAGTTTTAAAATAACGATGAAGAAAGATAGCATTTAAAGAGTCGGACTAGATCTCAAAACTCATTTTCTAGCCAAAGAAACGAGACTCTACAAGATGACTAAATTATGAGAGGAGACTCATGTGAAATAACATGTCCAGGTGTCTTATCATTAAACCATTCTGGCTCCTTCTTAATGCCTTTTCAGTAACTTCTATTTTGATGAGGCATCAAAACCTTGACAAGCTGTGGATCTGTGACTGAGAAAAATCACGAAGAGCTGGTAACTTCAAAATAAATGTGAATGGTACAAAGGGTTTCCAGGGGGAGACTTGGGTTATTAGTTTATGTTTGAGAAGGGATGAATACTTTTGGAACAAATGGAATGGTTTGCTAATTTAGTGCTTACTTTGAAGCAATAACTCCTACAACGGATTGGGCTGGTTTAAAACAGTTGATAATGAGAAATCCTCTAATACTAGAGCAATGAATCTTTTTTGGTGGCTCCAGAGAGGTAAACTGATGAGTAACAACTGATCTTTTGAGACACTGGTCAAGGAGTTCCATCCACAGGTAGAAATACCACCCATGAGAGAAGAGACCTTTACCGTTCTGCTTCAAAACTTTCCCCAGCTCCATTTAACAGAGTAAGAGGGGGGTCCTTTCTGACTTGGGGGGGGCGACTATCTTAGAATTCGGGCTTAGGAGAATGATGTTGCCATATTTTTCTGTACCTCTTCACACCTAATGGATTTCCAATCACTAACAAACATCTGCAGAAAATCCCTTAGTGACAAGTAATCCCTTATCTAGGTTTCTTTTAATAGAACCCAACAATCTGCAGAATGAACCCCATAGTCTCTCCTCAGCATCAGGTGGTAACAGTCAATCAAGCCCCTGGAATGCAAGACAATGCAGGCTGCTGGGAGGGGGGAGGGAAGGCCATGCCTTTGGACATGCCACAGGGGAAAAACAAAAGGCTTCCAAAGACTCTGGCTGCAACTCCGAGGCTATTGTGAGAGCTGCTGGTGCCGAGTGTTCTTCAGGAGAGGAGAATGGAAAGTTTGCCTGATACAAAGGCATCCCAATATAGGAACCTCACCCCAAATGGTCTTGCCTCTCCTTGCCTTGATATTTGGAGGAGAATATAATTGCGAGGAGGTACTTGAAGGCACTTAAAAATTTGAAGGGGGCTGGCTACCAGCATCTACCAATTTCATCACAATTGTTTGTACTTGAGTCTCCTCAGAGCAAACAAGGGCCTTATGGGCTTTGATGAAATGGGGAAATCGGGAGGATGTTTTCCAACCTGCTCCAGCTGTGCCCGGGTTGCGCGTGCGTGCACACACGCACCCAGGCGCACGCACTCACGCGCACGCACGGTATGTTGGGTGAACGGCTGTTTTGCTGGGTGGTGGTGGTTGTTTTTTTTTTTTTTTTTTTTCTTTTTTTCCTTTCTCGGAGTGAGTGGCAAAGACACATTTTCCCCCTGTCTTCCTCCTCCTCTTCCCAGTTGCTTTACCTTCAAGGATGATTTGTTTTATTAAACTGACTGTCCCTAGCCTCTGCAGTACATAATAAAAGCCTGACAGAGCAGGCTGCCTGCCTTCTGTGTCCTGCAGACACTCATCATAAGTGTCAGGACATACCAAGGTTAGTGGTCACTGCAAGTGTGCTCGCTGGCCCAAACCTTGCCAAACGCTCTTGGCAGCTGAATGAATGTCACAGAGAATAGAAAGGGAATTACAAAGGTTAAAAAGAAGACAGCCTCTCCTATTTTCTGGAGACGAGAGAAGCTGATTTTTCACACCTCTGAAATATCCCCAAGCTCATCCCTTGGCCTTCTGCAGGGGACCTGAGCCTGGTCCCTCGCACAGCTCCCCACGGATGCCTCTCCATCCTCGATCCCCTTTAAAAATCGGTCCACTGGCCTAATTTCAGCAGCGAGATGATCTGCGCTGAAACGGACAGAAAACAAACCAGGCATGGTGCTCTCTCCCCAGCCCCTCCCCCATGGCCAAAGGCTCAAATGGCTTATCAAGGTTATCAATAGATCACAATCTTATCAAGGGAGATCATCTTTTCAACTAGTTTTTTTTTTTTTTTTCCCCCAACTTACTCTGACTGGGAAATGTAAAAGGAAACCTATGCATGGGCAGGAGTATTTAAGGGATGGAAAAGTAAAATCCTGGCTAGTATTTTGGTGAATTAGTTTGTGTGTGGGTTTTCTTTCTTCTTCCTCCTCCATTTTTTTTTTAATACTATAAAAGGGCAATAAAATGCTGACTGTAAGAAGACAATGTCAAGGAGAAAAGGGTACTGGTATTTTGGATACTCTTCACTGCTCGCCTTGGAGAGAGAGTTATTCTTGTCACAAACCCTTTTGTCTGCATCTGCTGACTGCTTGCCTGTAGCCAGCAGCATACTTTAACTGTTTTGTCACCTCCTAACATCACATGCATCAGCTGTTGGGCTTTTGTTACGGGTATTGTAGAACTAATCCACTGTGGCTGTTCTACTGTGCAGTAAATAAAACAGAAACGGGCTTCTCAGACAATTCTGCATGAATATTTCAGATGGCTTTACAACTCCAATTCACAAAATCAAATAAATAAATAACTCCCCCAGCCTCTACCCGCACAGAAACAAAACCCCTCAAACTAGACCCAGATGCCTCCAAGTCAACTGCATTGAAGACACTGACTTGAGCCTTCAAGCAATTGTTTCAGTGAAGTTGAAAGAATAGTGCTCTCTACACTTGAACACCGCGGTATTCATACTTGTTATTAGCGTTAGACACATCTAATTCTAAAAGCTGGGTAAGCAGCTTTGGAAATCTGGAGAGCCACTTTTCTCCTTGGGCTTTGTACAAAACTTAAAAAAAAAAAAAAAGTAATGCCATCAGAAATACATAGAGTTGCCTTGTCAAACCCCTTTCACTGTTTCCATCTGCATTTTCTTCCCTCCCACTTATCAAAGGGGTCAAAGGAAGATGCTTGTGTATCTAGTTCATCCCAAGAGCCTTTCCAAAATGTTTAACCTGGGTAGGAGCACAAAAGGAAAATCGAACTTCGGGCTGGGATTTACATCATGAGTTCTCTTATAGTATAAACAATACACTAATCATACACAGCGAGGCATTTTCTAGATGACTTCTAAGTGTCTTTGGAGAAGCTACATAGAGAAAGGGTCTCTGCACACACACGCACATGTGCACACACACACAGACACGCACACACACACACACACAGGTCCTAGGAAAGAAGACAAAGTTGAAGTACTTTCCCGAGCATTCATTCACCCTGGTGTGCACATGATTCCTCTAAACAAACTCTCCCATCCCCGCTGTTTGTTAAGTAAATATTGATCAAGGAGAGACATAGCTCCTGACGGCAGTGGCACAAGCTGGGGACTTAAACTGCAGACAGAGTGGACTTAAATGGATAAACTCAGATGCTTTAGTTACTCCTCACAGAGATTATCAGATGAAAAGGCAAGAACAGATACGTTATGGCTGCTCCTCTCCGCTGTCTTGTTCGTACTGAATTTTTCTGTCAGAGGCAGAGGAGGAAACCCAGAGCTTTGAAATGTGGTTACAGGACACTGTTACTAAGGGTCTCCCCTGCAGTCGTGCACGCGTTTATCCTGTGTGTATGACCGGGGACTAACTGGGCCCGAAGGCAGACAGGGTGCAGGACGCTGCCCAGGGTGCATTGTGGGATTGTGTCCCAAAGTCCTGTCATGGTGGGGAAGCATTAGGTAGGAAAGCAAACATGAATGTGCTTTGGAGAGCATAAAATACCACCCAGATGTAAGGTGGTGCTTCGAACCTTTAAGGAAGAATCCAATAACCAGGAAGAGTTCCACTGTGATTAATAAATGTGCGCAAAGCAGTATTTTGAAAGATGCCTTGAGGATGTTTGCTTGAGTAATTTTACTGGCTGAGTCAACAAGTTGACAAAGTTGCTCTGCATTTCCTAAGTTTTATTCCAGTCATGTCACGATTGTGACTTGAGTCCCTATCAGGAGCTGCAGGGCCCTGGGTGCTTCCCTGGGAAGGCCAGGTTTTAAATCGTCTCTAGAGATTAGGTTTTGTACCTTAATTAATCACTGAGCACCACGGTCAAAGAACAAGGTGTCGTATTTAGAATTCCCAACAAATGGCTACGCGGTGTTTAAATTTTACGAGGTTGCTCACACCTATGTTTGGAAGGCCTGGCATTATCTGGGGAGCACTGGTCGAGAAGCCACTTGCCTATGTCTGCCGGGTTATACCTGATGAGGCAAAGGAAGGTTCTATGGCAGCAACCAGGCTTCAGACTAAAGTCTCTTTCACTCTGATGTTCCAAGTGGCGTTCATCTTTCAGGGAACTTAACAGGATTGGATCAGCGTGATCATGCAGTTTTAGGCCTACGAGTGGGCTCACTTCCTAGTAACATGTTTTGCTACTTAAATATGTGAAGAGTAAATGCTTATAGGAAGTGGCTATAGTTCAAGGCTGTCCTTAAAAAAAAAAAACCCAAAAAAACAATAAAACAAAAACACCCCCCCATGTTTCCTCTAAGGAAAGGAACACATAGCAATAACAGTCTGTATCATATTTTTTTTTTACAAACCTTCAAAAGAACAATGTTCTGTTGAGCAAAATTCAGTAGCATTCTGTAAACATTAATTTAAGGAAATCAATAGACTCAGTGAGCTAAAGCCATATTGCAAGATAAACTGGCCAGAGTGCCACTTTGTCAAATAGATTTTCGTTTTCTCGGCTAGATAAAGACAGTTTCAAAACGGGGCAAACGTGTTGCAACCAAGGTTTGAAAAGTATGTGGCCTTCAAACAGTCTGCTTGTTCCTACTGCAAAGCTGGACAAACATACTTTAAAAATGATAAGATGGCTTAGAATTGATGTGGCTTTCAGATTTTATGGACAGTAGATTTCTTGGTTGTCTCCCAGGCAAAAAGTAAAACAAAATCCCATGCGTTCTGAACACAAAAAATTGTACTTGGGAGAAAGGGTTAAACTGTCTTGAGAAAGGGAGCTTTGGGGGCAGTGTCAGTTGGTGCTTGACTTTAAAAAAGAAAGGAAGAAAGAAATCTTTATTCATGCTGACCTGATGGGCAACAGGCCTTCTTGCCAAAATCCAAAAGCCAAACTCTCTGGTGGGTTTGGGATCAGAGGTTTCAGCTGGTGGGAGCCGCTCCAGTTCTGTGCTCGCCATGCAATGTCATGTTAATGCGCGAGGGGTGGGGGCGGGGATGGACACCAGGGCCCCCAGGTTTCTCCAGGCCAGCCTGAAAGAGCGGCAGGGATCGTCGGAAAAAGTGGCAAAAGGAAAGCATGTCTCTCCGGCTGTCACTGCGGCAGGGACAGACACTGAGCCTGTGGCAGGACACTTCCAAGTTAAACCGCCTGCCATCATCCTCCGGTGCCATACCAGTCCGTACACCTGCCAGTGGAGGGGCAAAAAAGATGGGACGTGGTAGAAATGGCCCACTGGAGGGAATGCAATAAAAAGAAGGAACAGTCACGTGGAAACTGCAAGGAGGGAGGTTAGGGGCCCGCCTTGAGTGGAGAAAGGAACTCCACGAAAAAGCATCACGCGTGGGCTTTGGTCTGTAGCGCGGGCAGTGGGGGGCTACTCCAGGCTATCACCCTCACGCGGACCTCTCTGACAGCAGCCTGCAGGAAGCACAGAGGCATGCCCTGAGTCTTTTCTTGGTTTCCTCACCTGACTTGAGTCTTTCTCTTTTCAAAGTGCTCTTTAGAATATACAGAATGCACCATAAAATGTCTACACCCTTAAGATGTTGATAACATCTGTACGGATACAAACAGCGTACGATTATCAACGCATGTGCTAGAATGGAGCGTTTTGAGCAGTTGTGACTTCCGGTGATAAAAAAAAGAATGTCTTAACATCTATTCTACCTGTTAACGATTTGTGTGTACTTCTTAAACGGTGTAAACATTCCATCGGTAACGCTGCATAGAGATGTCAAGATAAATACAACCATCTCTCCCCTATCCCAAGAAAAGGAGGTACTATATAATAAGCTCTTATGGTAGAGTTTAGAAGAAACTCTATGACGCTGGCAACAATTGTTCAGAGGGGCTGAAATGTGGTTCACCGAATATGATGAAAATGGCCTGGAAGTCTTGGTGATGTACGTGTCAGGTAACACAATGATTGTCACGTCATTTCTGGTGACGGAGTCAATTCTCCTTCCTTCCCAAACTCTGCACTCTGTTTCAAAGAGTGATTCCACGTTTTAACAAACAAAACAAACAAATGAATAAAATTCACCAAAAAGAAAATCAGGGGCAAAGTATTAAAAACTAAAGTCTAATACTTTCCCCAGTCTCTGCACCCCCCCCAGACACTATGAAAAGACTCTTAGACCTTAAAAACAATTGGAAGCCTTCTGCTGGAATAATGTGTCTGGCAGGCTCTTCAGGTAAGAGCTCGAGCAAGACTATTTCGTCAAAGAATCAGAGGGTTTGGGGACCCCAGGACTAGGAGAGAGTCCATATTCTCCAAAAGAGTGAAACAACCTGAGCCAGCCGTTGGCAATCTTTCTCTGGAAAGGGCTAGAGAGTAAACACATAAGCTTTGTGGGCCACATTCTGTCTCCGTTGCACGTTCTTCTTCTTGTTTACAACTTCTTAAAAATATAAAAACCATTCTGAGCTTGGAGTCATAAAAGACAGGCCGCGGGCCAGATCTGGCCCATCCGCCAATAGTCTGCCAACCTCTGCTCTTAGCCAAACTTGAGGGCTAACCCTTCTCCTGAATGCGCCTTCATTCTTCACTAATCCTGTGTGCCTCATTGGATCAGCACACTCCTTGTTCTCGCTGGGTAGCTGGGATTGATTCACCCAAATTCAACCTGCAAAGTCACGCCATTCCGCAGATTCGCTGAAGGCTGCCCGTGTCTATGGGATCAGAGCTAAACCACGCCCAGAGATGGTCAAGGACCGGGAAGACTTGAGTCTTGCTCTGCCTTGATGGGGAGCTTCTCGTGAGGAACTTTCCTGCCAGTAAATATTCAATCGTACGAGACGGAGGGATCTGTACCTCCTTCACAACACATCAAATGAATCAGCTCGATACTTAGATTAAAAAAAAAAAAAACAAAACCCCCCCAAAATAAGCAGCGTACCAGTCACCGTGCAGTGTTAACTAACTTCCCTTCAAGGCAGCCCCACGAATTATGTGCCACTGGCGTCTGAGTTCAAGACGGGCTGATAGTGCTTAAAGTTTAACTTTTGCTACAATTACTGGGTGAGGTGGTAAGATAAATAGGGCCAAGCTTGGTGCCATTCTTGGATGGGAGATTATCCAAAAACAACAAGACATAAACTCTCCAATATTGCACAAAAGGAAGCTGGGGCACAGATAATCCACAGTTACTCCTATTTCGTTCGAGAATGCATTACGTGATTGTTTTCTACGGCAGGTTTATCTTCGTAATTAAGCTTTGCCGAGGCTGACATGGAAACTGGTCTGCGTTGCCCTGTATTCCTGCTGATGGAGCATGTGAGGGAGGAGCCCAAGGAGAAACTGTTAGGAAGCAGAGTTCAGGCAGGACGATGAGAACAGCACCACTCACCGCGAGCACCAGGAAAGGCACTGTGAGATGTGGGTGATCATCAAAAGAGTGCTTCCAAGAACACTGGATCCTGGGAGAGCCTGTCACTCTGCTAACAATAGAGGATGCGTCCCAAATCATATCCGGGCTGCTCTGAGAAAGGACTGGGATTAAACACCCCAGTCCCATCTTTTGGTTTTGCCCAAAACATCTTTGTTCTGTCAGAAAAATTCTATTTTGTGCTTCTAGAGTATCCTGTTGGTCTCTCCTCCACAATTACCCTTTGCAAAACTAAGGATGAGCTGTATTTCAAAGCAACCTGAGGGCTTGTGAATGGCTTTGAAATTCCCTTTTCAAGAAAGGTAAATAGTTTGGAGAAGGGGAGAAACAGATTCCAGAATGGCCCCTGGGGCCTCTGGGAGCCCCCTCCACCCATGTCAACGGCTCACTGGGCTTGAGGTGACATTCACGGTGGGGAGTTTTAGGGTGGTGTCGGGGATTGGCCCTTGCCTTGGCCCTGCTGAAAGGCACTCACAGGAGTCTACATAAAAATGATCTTGTGTACCTTCAGGTCACTGACAATGATACATCTTGGAAAATCGTCTCTATATTAAAGGAAATACAGTGGCCTTGAAACCAAAGCCTCTCATCTTCTTCTGCCTACTTCTGGTTATTTCTCGACCGTTAGAACCACTCAAACCCCCACACTTGTTCTCAGTCAACGTTATTGTCACCTTTTATGAAAAGTCACTTGTACAACCAGATTTCACTTTAAGATGTTATGGTAGCCCTCCCCCCCACCCCCCAAAAAAGAGAAGTTGGGGACTACGACCAGAGGAAGATAAAAAAAAACACTTATCCAAATGACTTGTGTGAAGATTTGCCACCTGTCAACCACACACATGAGCACACACAAAATCCCAGTGGAAAAGACTTTCCTGATGGAGACTGTCACCATGTTGGGCATCCCTAAAAGACAAGGTGGTAGTGCCTTTGCAAAAATTACCAGCCAAGCCTAGGAAGGAAGGTAGTTGTCTGAGGGGAGGTGTTGTAGATTAAACAGAGGTTGATGCGTATCACAAATGCCAGCGGTCTGGGTCGATGTCGGGCATACAGGAAGACGTACGGGAACAGGTACACAGACAATCCCTTAGTTGTCCTGTTCTACACCATCTCCCAGAAAACCCACTTGCACGAGGGCCTCAAGGACGAATGTCCTCATTGCTTGGCTGCCCTAGCCAACACAACGAATAAAGTGAGCAGCAAGTATCACGACTAGTGCCAACTCAGTCAACAAATGTTTATGAATTTAAAAAATTAGTCCCTATAATCTCAGCGAGGGAGCTGCCACGTCTCCAAGGGCACCGCTGAGATTTAGATCTGCGAAGAGGGCCTTGGGAGAACACTGAAATGGGCACCCTAGAGATGTTCGCTGAGATAATTAAGCCACAGCAGAGCCACACGGGTGGAAGTGGCCCCACATGGACACCATCTGGATTCCTAGGGGCTCCACAATCACTGCTTAAAGCTTTGCATCATGCCCAGGATTTATTTAGAGAATGCAGAATATCTTTATTCTAGAATCACAGAATTTCAGAGAGAGAACAAAGCTCCATGTTTAATCATATCACTTTACAGGTGAGCAGAGTAGAGCCCAAAATAGACAGGTGTTACCAGAACTAGACCCTCCGATCCAGGGTTCCCTCCCCCAGACCCCATCACCCCATCGCTGCTCTTCTCATCTAGAACCCATGACTCCAGAATCCTGGAGCTGTGCCAGGCTGGTGTCACCTTTACAGCCACACTTGGGGCAGGAAGAATCACTGTCTCTTTTTAAAACCAGTTTTGCATTGACTCTTTGTCCCAATTCTGATGAGAACTCCCTCTTCCGCTCATTTGTTTGCCTATTTAGGGTCAGCGGGAAATGGCGCAACCGTGGAGCTACTGATAACGGCAACAAGGTAACTTTTACTTGGCTCTAGGAATTAATAAAAGCAAATGCTTATACGCACTTACTTTGGGCTAATATATTCGTGCGTATTCATTTAATTCTCAAGACCACTCGGTGAGATACTTGCTATCATTTCCCCCATCTTATAGATGAGGAGACTGAGGCACAGAGAGCGGGTAAGACATTTGCCAAGGTTTCAATGCTAGAGAGTGGTAGAGCTGGGTTTTGATCCCAGGAACCGGTTCCAGGATGCATGCTGTCCGTGAGGCTCTACTCTATTATAATCAGTTCAGGACCACGGACATGGCAAAGAGTCCCCAAAGGATTTCCTTTTTCAGATTTCAAGGTGATGCTTTTATTTATATAAAATAACACCTACTTGTAAGTGAACATTTTGTTTCCTGCCTGAGAATAATTTGGAGACCAGAGCTTTCTTGCTGTAGTTATCATTGTTATAGGCTCAAACCCAAGACTAAGGCCATATCTTCCCGATATCAAACACTGATACTTTATCAACAAAAACACTGAAAACATCCAGACAGTAGGGCGGATCTGCCCATTTTTCATCTGGCTGGATATGTCCCGTGGACACATTAAGATCTGCCAGAATTCTTGCCCAGCGTCTCATAAATTGGTCTCATGGGATCATTTTAACCAAAAAGTGCTAACTGAGAAGCTACTCAAGAAATCCAACTTCCGAGGATAAACTTTTGGGACAATCAAAGCAAATCGCATTGGGTGTGTGTGAGAGAGTTATCATCACCAAAGCGTGGCGTGGTGGCCCACAGCTGGAATTCTGTCCCCTTGGCCAGTAACTGCACTGTCCCTCACGAAGACACAGTCATGCCAGAAGCGCATTACAGAAGGGCAGCTAAAATGATCAGGGGTGGCCCACGGACTGTATGAGATTAGACTTTTAAAAAGGATTAGAGCCCCTTAATCTGGACAGATGAAGATTAAGAGGGAGGAATGATCAAAGTCTATAAAATCAGAAAGGAAATGGAGAATATGGCTACAGTTCTGTTCACAAATCCCAGGATATCGTAACAAGGGCCATCCCTTTGGAGTTCCAGGAAAATGACGTTAAGAGCCATAAAAAGAAGATACAATTTTCACAGCAGGTAATAAATTTAGAGAATTATCATCTTGAGGAGTGGTATACTCTGAGAATGCAGTTAGGTTTGAAAAAGGCTTAAATAAACCTATGGGTGATAAAACCATAATGAGGTAATAATGGAAGGTTGGGAATGTTCTAGGGACATCCTGAGTCTTTTGAAAACGATTCCATCAATGACAGGTACCAGCCCCTCCTCACAGGCTTCCCGCCTGGGGCTGGGTGGCCTCCTGATGCGACCACCTCTCTTCCCTTCCCTTTGCCAGACAGGTTATTCCTAAAATTCCGAATGGGGCTCCGTGACTGGAAAGCTTTCGGACCTGGTACAATATGACAACTTATTCCTTGGAGGGAGTTTTCTTTATTCCTCACCAATGTCTTTGTCCTAATGTCTGTGATTCCCATAAAAATATGAACTTAATCCTGAAAACAAACAAAAAAATCTATGTTTTGCTCAAAGATAGAGACATTAAAACATCTTCTGTTGCAGTGGTTGGGGGGATAAAAACTGGTGAAACTCTCCCCTGGGGAAGCTACTCATTGTATGCTAACACAGACCAATGAATTCAAACTTAAGGGGAAATTAAACGTCCCGATTATGTAGCACCTATCACAGCCCAAGGTATTGAACTCTGAAATTTCCCGCAGTTAATAGAAAAACCCGCACACCTGAACAAATGCCATGGTTCTGTGAAATATACAGAATAAAACTTAAGAGAAAAGCTTTAGCTCCTTTCCCAAAGAGCCAAGTGTTAATCACTTTAAATATCTAATAATAGGTCATTGTTGGGGGCTGGGGAGGTTAGGGCCACGGAAGGAGGCAGGGGACTTCGGTAGGGGGTAGAAAGGGGATGAAGATTCCATTCAGAGAAAGAGAACCTTCAGACAACTGTAACATGCACAGCGAAGCGTGAAGAACCTTTTCTGTACTCACGTTTTAGACTGCTTTCTAAAAATTGATAAAATGTGGCAAATGAAGGAACCAAGGGGAGGAAAGGGGTGGGGATGGAGGAGAAAGGCATTCGTCCAATAAGCAATATCTAATAACTCCTAACCCCAACCCTATCTACCTACCGTCACAGACTGGGGGCTGTCCCTGGGCATCTATTCAAATTCCAAGTTTGAAAATGTGAGTCCTCACGTTGGGGAGCCATTCCAAGTCACTGTTCACTTGGGGAATGGAAAAGTAGGAAGGTGGCAAGGGGCGGGGACGGGTTAAGGGGTAGAGTCACCCCGTTTCTCTTTGTAGCCTGCAGAGTGATTTGGGCAAGAAAGCTGGGACATCTGGAGTTCAGAAGTCGAGGAAAATGGGGAAGAACCGGGAAGATGAATACATGATCATCAGCTACACAAAAGAACGGAGCAGAAAGAAGCCTGGATTTGGGCACTCGCGTCTGGCAAGGAGGCCAGCAGCAGGGCTAATGAAGCATTTGTGGTGTGGGACGCTTGCCAGCACAACAAAGAAGATGTGCTGGGGCTCTGCACATGTGCCGGGGCCCCCAGAGCAAAATAAGGACATAATCACCATCAGTGTCACAGACCAGACTGTACACAAGGTGACAGGGGAGGGGGGGGGGGCTGTAATACACACACAGGGAGGACGCGCCATGGCCCACGGCGGCTGCTGCCCTGAGGCCGGGGACACAAGCAGTTACCCACCTCTCTGTCTTTAGCTGTCTCTCAAATCCTGAGGTCGGGCTCGGCCCCACCATTGGTGGGTGTTTCCCGTGCAACCCAAGTTACTCCTGACGGGGCAGGAGACAGCTGAAAAGCTGAAGAGAGTGTTAGACTGGTGGAAAAGGGCTGAATAAAGGGAAGTAGAAGGGCGGGGGGGAACGGAAGGAGAGAGTTCTGAGGCCAACTCCCTCTGTCTTGTGCCAAGTTCTGTGCTCTCACTTTCGAGAACCTGACCCTGGCCATACCACCTGAGGTACGGTATTATCACGGACGGCCATGTTTTTATGCTGTCAAGAAAAGGCAAGAGAAACGCGGGGGGGGGACTGAGGTGGGGGACACACACCCGCAGCGGAGGGTCCCCCTCGGCGTGAGCGCAAGAGCACCTCGCAGGCAGGAGGAAGCGGCCCCCGCCCATTTGAAATGAGGTCTCTTCAGAGGGCCCAGCACCTGCCTGTGGCTCCCGCTCGCTAAGGTGGGTGTGTTAGTACAGCTGTCTAGCTTTTAAGTGACTTTTGTCAGTTTGAAAGTGAAAGTCTGTTTGAGGAGCTGCTTGAACAATAGCCCAGAGCCCGGAAGAAGAGCTCGCAGCACAAAGGACTTAGACGACACTCGTGTCCCTTTTCACTGCCTCTAATGAAAGATTCAGAAGAATAACTTTAATTTTTTATGACCCCCTTTTTGGTATGACTATATTAGTTGTGTCCACTTCCATACACAGGTTCTCTTTAAATACCCAAAGGTCCGTGCTGAAAGTTGTTCAAGGAGCCACGGGGGCAGATATCCTTACGGGTCCCTTCCTCCAGGACACACTGCTCTGCGAGACACAGAGATTTCCTTTCGAGATGGTTCCCTTCAGCCTCGACATCACTGGGAACACTACCGTGAGGTGATCTGAAAGCTTTCTAATGTGCCAATTCAACCTCTCTTCGGAAGAACAATTATATTTGTTTTTCTTGGCTTCACCCTATTTAGCAGGAACAGAAGTATAATAATCATTAATGGCCCTCCTTTGCCTTTACTTCTCAGATGGCTGTTTCCACGTTGCATCTTTATTTTGTGTCTCAGCCAAAAGCAGGCGTTGGCGGGGGTGGGGGGCGCGGGGGCACACAGACTGTGCTTGTTTTATGGCACGTTACCAAAGAGCACCCAAGACTGGCTTAAGGCAGTCACTGAAGGTGATACAATAGTTTTGAACCAGAATTATCTACTTTCAAGAACCAAAGTCCTACGCTTCCCCGAAAAGAATGTTTGCAAAAATACCTGATGCTGGCAAATTTACACGGAGAGACTTAAGAGGGATGAGCGAACGGGCACTACATTTTCTGCCCTACGGCTGCAAAGAGAACCAAACAATTACAGTGAAATAAAATCCGGGCAGTGGAAGGAAGATGAGGAAATTTGATTTAAAACACTCTCTGCCGTGTGAAAAGGGATCACCAACTTTCGAACGCGCTTTGGGCTGCTCAATGAGTCTGTTTAATCTCGACGAAATAAACAGGCTCATTTCCAAAAGGCTGTTAGAACTTCTTCAGACGTTTCATTCAGGATGGGCCCAACACAATGCTAACATCCCACCGAAAGATCCGACCACGACCGGCCGCTTGCTCTCTGCAGAGAACTTGCTTCTTTTCTCCTATTGATAACCCTTTGTGGGACGAAGAAAAAGAGCAGAGGCAAGGAGGAGTGAATGTCAGACAATAGCCATCCCTCCACGCACTGTCTCTGAACTTCCCTCATCTCTGAAGGACAATTAATTATGAAGGCCTTAGGGGTAGGTCGAAGCAAGGGAAAACCCACTGCCATCTCTGTAACGCGCCTGCCACCTCTGTGTTTGCTAAATGGCTTCTCCTGTTGGGGTACAGCCACCAAGAGAGCCAATAGATCATGGGGGGGGGTGGCGGGGAGGGAGGAAAGCAAAAGATTTTTTTTTGTGTGTGCGTCTGCCCTTGTATAATTCTATTCTCACTGTGAACTCATCCATACACAAAACACAAGGACAATTTTTTTTTTTTTTAAAGAGAGAAAAGCCACAGGGTATGTTGCAGCAGAAACGGCCTCTCAGTGGTGTGTTAAAAAGGATGGTCTTTTCACCAAATCATTTCACAGAGGCAAAACAGACAAACACAAAGGGTTGAGGCTTTTTCTCCGACATTAAATGGAGTAACTGGTAAGGTCAGACATATGATACCTAAAGACATGAATCTGTGAACTCTTGAAGTCAAAAGGCCTCTCTGTGCTGAGGAACAATCTTTCAAAGGAAATAGATCATAGAACTCCACTGAATCCGCTTTAAACTTTATGAAGCAGGAGGAGAAAAAGTTCTAAGTAGGGAAGCTTGACAGAAGAGCCTTGAACTATTTTCTGAAGGAAAGATGAGACCCTCCCTAGGCTGCCACAAAACATTTTTTTTTTCTAAAGGCTCCTCTGAACTTTGATATGTGCCAAGACACTGCCATTGAAAGCTGTATAATTATGTGCTATCGCCACTGTAGAAAATGCTTTGTTCACCCCAACAAAGGACAATAAGCAAAGTAAAGCGACGTTACACTGTATCTTTTTCTTTAAGAATGTTGAGAAAGGTCATGGAATGCTATAACTAATAAAGCTGTTGAGTAAGGAGGTTTTAAAGCTGATCTTACTGGGCTTGAATGTAACCCAATGACAAAAAAGACACAGGGAGCTAAAAATGCAATGACATTACCAAACAGATGATAAATCAATGGGCCCGCTTCATTATACTGATCAACACCTTGAATCCCGAAAGGACACACGGCGCAAAACTGAAGCTCTGGTCCGCACACAATTCCGCCTCTGCCCTACCCCCCAACCCTTCAAGCCCACCTTGAAGCCGGGCATCTTTACCACTCTCTCCTTCACCCTTCAGGCCATCACTTCGCACAGGAATATGCTCCCAGACAGCCGTGTGTGTACGTATATTTAGAGAACATTCATTTAGTCTCTTAACAGATCAATTTGGCTTGTCAGTGGCGGGACTGGCAGGGGAAGAAGTGCTAAGAGTCTCTTTCCCTCCTCGCCACCCACCAAGGGAGTGTGTCATGTGACCATTCAAACGGCTCGGCGGCTCTGGGGCCAAAAGACTGCAACGGCAGTAAAAGGTTTTCACTCATGTGCCAGTTTTCCGAGCGATCACTCATATTTAAGTATCTATTTGGAGCGGAGGGAAGCGCTTCCTAAATCCACCTGTCCTCATTTTTCTTTAAAGAGATGACGACGTGAACGAGAGATTTCCAAACACATTAAATCTTCCTCAATGTGCGCTGTGCGGGCAGCGGGAGGGTTGGGCACGGGGGCGGGCAGGGTGGGGACGGTGTATTCAGCACGTGTATTTCCGAGTGTGTGTGCCTGGGGGTAGGGGTGGAGGCGAGGGGTGCGGCTTCTTAATTTTCTCTTTCGAAGCAGAAGGCAAGGCAACCCACAAGTTGGGTCTGCGGAAGCACCCTTCTTGCCTGTCATGTGACACCCAGGAAGAAGTCGAAGCACAGGGTCTATTATGCAGCATCGACATAGACATCAGTGTCTTGGGATGGGACATCAGTGTCTTGGGATATGGTACGTACAAGCCCGCTAGTCAGCGAATCAGGCTCCCCGTTCTGTTTATTTCTAAGCCTTCCATCCCCAAACCTGGGTCTTCAGTGAGGGCAATGGAGGCCGGTCAGTGTCACAGGCACGTGCACCCTGCCCACAGACCAGTGGCTACCACCAGGAGGCCCGTGAAGGATGCTGGCTGCCCGCTGAGGGGGAAGAGCTACCCCTCTGGTACTGGAGAAGGACAGACAGCGCTCAGTGCAGCCTTGGAGACTGACAGCCATCACTACCTTCCTTCCTGCCACGGTGGGAAGGGCCACAAAAGAGTAATAAAATCCAACTCGTATGCCCCTCAAGTCAGAAGTATCAGCACGATTTAAAAACTGGGAAGGAATCCCAACCCTCCTATCCCTCCCAATAAAAAAAAAAAAAAAATGTTGGAACCTCTTCAAAGCGAAGTGCGAATGGAGCATGGAAATACATCCCATAACACCTGGAAAGACAAATTTATTGTTGCCAATCTCATTAAACGTGAGAAGTAGGAGTGAAACAAGCAGCCTGTAATTAAACCCCCCTCTCCTGCACACCTTCGCAAACTCACCTTCAGCAGCGAGGCGCCCCGCCCCGTGTGAGGTGGCCAACTTTCTTTCCTTCCTTCGGCACAAGCCGACTGCGACTGCGGCGTTGGTGCCCCTCCCCCTGCAGTGCCTTCTCCCGCTTCCCCTGGGTCTTCTCAAGCTCTCACCACACTGAGCCTGAGCGCTGTGCCAAGAATCTTGGCCATTGTGTAAACTGATACAAAAGGCAGAGCAAGCTCTCCTGTCACTTAGAAGGCCCTGACTCATAAAGGCCAGGAAACGCAGGGTCTAGAGGAGGAGAGAGATTCAAGCCACTCCTCCCTCCTTGCGAGTGATAAACCTTCCCCATCTGCTTCATTTTCCTGTAGGCCAGGGGTCAGCAACCACTCTGGCCTTGAGAGCCAGGAGCAGCAGGGGCGGGAGGGGGAGGGTGCCTAGCAGTCACAGAGGTGGCACCAGCCAGCTTATGACACAGACGGAGCAGAGAGCTGAAAAAAGACAAGCAGCAGAAGAGAAAGAAGGAAGGAGAAAGTCCCAGCGAAGGAGGGAAGGCATCAGCCTCCTTCTCCCTCACCCCCGTCTCTCCCTGCCTCTACCGGTTCCCACTAGTTTAGAATTACTTTATAAACAGTATAGAGCGTTAGGCACACTAAACTTTTTCTCCTATTAATATCTCTATCATTATTCCTGCTCACGTCAAATCAGTTAATATTGGTAAGACATTTGGAAGGATGCTCAGGACGTCATCAATAAACATTAGCTATTTTGTTATTGTTAACAAACCTCTGATTGACAGATCTAAAAATGTAATCAATAAGCTGTTTTATTACTTGACCGGCTAATACTCGGTTGGGTCAAAATATTCCTTCAAATGTAGACAAAACTTCAAAGTCCCTCAACCTTTGCTTCACCTCCGTTTAAAAATTAGAAAATGGGGGTGCCTGGGTAGCTCGGTGATTGAGCGTCCGACTCTTGATTTCAGCTCAGGTTCGTGAGTTCGAGCCCCACATCAGGATGGAGCCTGCTTGGGATTCTCTCTCTTTCTCCCTCTCTCTGCCCCTCCCCGCTCATGCTCGCTCTCTCTCTCTCTCTCTCTCTCTCTCAAAAAAAAAAAAAAAAAAAAAAGAAAGAAAGAAAGAAAGAAAATTAGAAAAGAAACAAGGCATCCAGTTCTCTACTTGGCCATCTTCTTCATTTGCTCCTCTTAGAGTACAGATTCACTTTGGTTGATCTTAAGAGGAGAAACTTAAATACAAAAGTCAAGCAGTGCACACAGTATGGGCTGAGATATTCAGCATGAGGTGCTGGGTCTGCTTGTGGCTCGTGGCCACGGCCCACAGTGGTAAAGCTACACTGATAAGACCAGTGGCTTTTTAAGCATCTCGCTTAAGCGCTGACCTCCGTGCACAGAAAAGAAGGGGTTGTCTTATCTGAAGCTCTAGTTAGTAAGCGCGCCAAGCTGGGAGGCTAAATTAAAAGCTATTTAGTGATCGTATGTGGTGGTGGGTAGGCCTATGGGCATACGTGTGAGGGGAGGGGGCGGGGCAGAATCCATGCTCCTGCGTTTCTTCTTACCACATTTCCGGAAAGATCCTAGTTTTTACTGAAGAAGGAAAAGACCCAGAATAGACCAAGAACTTGTCTGGAGTCACATGAGAAGTGACAGAACTGCTCCCCGGGCCCCATACTCCTTGCACTGAAGCAGTCTTAAAATAGACACTGCAGATAAAGGAGAGGTGGCCGGGCTGGAAGTGGATCTGATTCACAAAGAGAGAAATATCAGATGTTAATCATATTAAAGGAGGATTTAGATGATGCTAAATGGGGCAGCTCGTTGGGTACCTCCTGATGCCAGCCGCCCCTGTTTGTGTCATTCTGGCCCTTGTGCCGTGAGCAGGGGATTAAATTCCAACCAGGTAAGGTTTAAAAAAACCCTAAAAATCCTGATGTGCCCTGTAAGGATTTGTCCTCTCGAGGATATTACACAGCAAAAATGCAGCACTCAGCGCACGAACCTTGGGCAATTCTTTTATGAAGCCTGACGCACACTGCCAAACAAATATTTGCCGTAATCAGCCGTAAAGAGTTCACTAGTGCACAGCTGAATTCTCCTTGGGTCAAGTTTAGAGCAACAGACTTACCAGAAAGGGGCAGAAAAAGACACGGAACTCTGAATAAGGTTTCTTTAAACTATTTAGCCACAGTCCTCCTCTTCAGCTTTAAAAGAAATTCTGCTAGAGTGTCCCATCAGGTTAGTCAACCAGAGCTCTCTTTCAACACACTTTAAATACAGAGACTTTAAAATGGTGAAGCAAAACAAGGAGGATCCCCACTTCTCATGTGTTCAGCCCGAGAAAAACCTTGTTCATAACACATTTGGCAAGAAGAACATTGTAGTCTAGGACGACAAAGGTAAATTGGTGGCTTCCAGTATAATGGTTCAAACTTCCAAGGGAAAACTGTGACCTCCCCAAGGCTAAGCTTCCACCTTCGGTGCCTGGTAAGCCACCATCACTGATCTGCGCTGCTAAAACCTGTGTGGGAAGGGCCCCCCAAGGGAATGGGCAGACAGGGGGGCAGGAAGGGGCGGATCCTTTCGTTGGCAAGTCTAGACCAAGATGCCCTTCTCTTCCTCTGAAGCTGCAAACTTCTGGGTGTTTCTGGGTGCCTATCTACGTGAGGAAAGCAAGACTATTAACATAAGGTTCCGGCAGGAGCAGATGTGGGAGAAAAAAAGATTCTCGTCCTCAAGATAACAACAAGAAAGGGACCGACTTTATCAGGCCACGGCCTGTCTACACTCACCTTCGGGGGTTCAGCCTGCAGAACCCTTGCCACATCCCCACCTCTAACTATTGTTGCCTGAGCCAGCAGGGCTCAGCAAAATGCCTTTGTGAGGACTGGGAGATTCGCTAGTGTTGTCTCATGGAGAGTCATCATGTTGCAATGAAAAATGTTTGCTGAGGCACCACATTAGCCAGTAAAGAAACGCCTTACTCATAGCCACACATCTTTCACTGTTGCATAGCTATTGCTTTCTGGGACTCGTCTATACTGCTTTGCGTGTATCTAGAATATGCATGTCGTAGATGTGTGTGCGTGCGTGCGTGTGCGTGCGTGTGTGTGTAAGAGGGCATGAGCGACGGGCAGCTTGGTTGCGAAGCTACGCACACGCGAAATAAACACACCAGGTTCTCTCCCGAAAAGAACAAAAACGAAACAAAAACAAAAACGAAAGATGTTGATGGCTCTCATAATACGGACTTAGTAAATTCTCGTACCATTTCTTCCATAAAGGCAATACATGCTGATTAAAGTAGAAACCACAGAATCACTCCCCCATCAACCTTTCCAGATTTTTTTTAGAAAACAACTTTTGCAGCTATCCTAGCACACAGCGTATGTCAGCCCAAGCGACATGCCAAAACCTAAATAGCAAAAAACGCCTATCAGAGTGGGGACCTCTTCTCTGGAAAGGGAATCACTGTGTGGGTGGGTTCCTTGCTGCAGTTTTCTTTGAATTCTCCAGTTCCCTCTTTCTGTGGCCAATGGGTCTTCATGCAAGCAGCCGAGCTGGGGAATGGGAAAGGAAGCAGAAGTGGGTCAGCTCCCCAGGACCCGGATGGGAACCACACAGGGGGCTCCTCACTGCTGCTTTACCTCTTACCCCAGTGGGGCATGCTCTTAGGAGATAACGAGGCTGACGCCGATTTGGGGACACTGCTAAAGAAAATAAATTTCTTAAAAAAGGAAAAGGGAAATGACCAAACGATAAAGATGAGTTCCTACCTCAAAGTCATTTGCTTTATTGTAGTGCATGTTCAGAGCCCTGTACAGCTCACAGTCTCTGGTTATAGACAGCTCTTCAGTACTGGTGACTCCGTCGTTGATGGCTTGACGCGCGTACTTCTCCATCTGAATGTAGTAAAACTCACGGAAATTGCTAAACCACTTGATGAGCTGAGAGGTAATGCATCTGTTGAACTGTCAAATTTAAATGTTGAAAAGGATAAGAACATCACCATTTTCTTCATTTATTCTTTAAGCAGTCTGAAGTATTTTTAAAGATCTCCTCTCCTTCTTGCTTGGATGGGTGTGTTTTTGATTTCACCAAAATGGTGGCAAGAGGGGTGAAAGCAGTAATACGTTCATAAGATATCATAAAACCCGTCAACAATGGAAACCACTCCCCAATCCTCCACATTTCAAATGGAAAACTTGCATTCTAAATCTGATTTTTTGTAAGCTGAAGATCTTATTTTAAACATCGTTCTTCAGCTTTCAGTGGAACAAACTGTATGTGTGTACTTCTTATGGAAATTCATTCAAACCACAAAACCCTGGGAAGAGTTGTTACTTTCAAGTACAGCCTCCCCTGCTTTTCAAAAGTTCATGTTCCGCCATTTTGCTTTTACGAAAAGGCCTACATTAGTGCCTGGTTTCGTTAACAGAAAGAAATCCAAAGAGGATTTTTGCTTCTCAGAAAGAAAGCGAGAAGGGAAAATAGCATTTAGCATTGGTTTTGCAGCGAGCCATTATGGAGGCAGCATGCACCCCCAGCACCAAGAGTGGCTCCACCAAGCTCCTTCCCCAGGAACGAGGCTCAGCATCTCAGCATCAAGCCGCCATAGCTTTGAACTGTGTCTGTGAGCATCTGTGCTTTATTTGATTTATTTTGTGCATCTGTTATCGAGATGTGTCCTAGGGTATCAGAAAAGTCTAAGAGAGGTTATTTTTTGGGTCTGGGAATGCTCAACATTTCCCCCATATAAATTAATGGTAATTGCTTCTTTGCTTTATGCCATTGCGGCTTATGAAAAGTTTCATAGGAACGCTCTACTTTTGGATAGCGGGGGAAACCTGTACCAGAGATGGTGAGCCACGTGACTTCACCACCAGCATGATTTCTCTTTTTAATGAGAATTTGTGTCATCACATGACAGCCCCGTACAATGCTGGAAAACAGCTTTCGTGCAAAAGGGGAGGAAGCTGGCATTTGCTTATTTTTTGGCAAATGGGTGATCCCCATGGCCATCCAGCTCTGATTCCACTTTATGTTCGCACACGGCACTCACGTCCGGTCCTGTCTGGTCAGACCGCCATGCCTGCTTGCACACTTCCCATGGCCAGCATCGGATAAGACCCACGCCCCTTTCCGTTGGCGTCTATGCCGTTTGGAAGGTGTGGTTAAGACGCAGTACGCAGATGGCATAGGCAGAAACTATATTGCGTTTTTTTTTAAATGCCAAGTTACCATAACATGATTAGGCTTTAAAACTTTGTTTACCAAGGTTCCCTGATGACCTTTCAAATGAAGATGTCTTCCTGGATTCACTGCAAATGATACCATTCTTATTGACAAACCTCTGTTCACGTAAAGGACAGATGCGTCTCAACTTGCCAAGTCAAAACCAATAAATCCATAGCTTTATATCAGGCGGGCTGACAGACAACCCCCTGCCTTTTGTCATTACAGGCATTCCCTTCCCGGGGCCCCCAGAAAAAGATGTACATTCATCAAAAATCAACAAAGACCACTTATCAAACACTGGCCATGAGAACATCCAGACTCCAACAGGATGACAGCGAAAGTGTGTATTGGGGCTGTAATTACTACACAGAAAGTTGTTCCTATACTAGCAAAGATAATAAATGAATGAAAATTTATGGCAGAGAATGGACGTAACAAGGAAACAGAAGCAGGGAGACTGGTGTTTCTCCCAAAAGGCCAACTTGCATCATAATTGCCATGGAGTTGCAAGGGCCCTTACAGATAATTGACCAGAAAATGATTAAGTCATCAGCAAATCGCTTCTGCTTGCAAGAGTTCAAACATGTACTTAACCTATCCAAGAATTATATTTTCACTCTGTGTGTCTGCTCTGTCTCTATTCAGCCTTGCGGGGAACCCGATTAAAAAGACAACTGAAGGACCCCCCTTATCTGATCTTCTGGTTGCCGATTTCAATAGAACTTAAACCCATTACGATTTGCTGAACTTGGAGTTCTTTCCATTTTATCTCAGCAGTAAAATACACTGTCCAAATTTCCAGACACTGAGATAAGGACTACAGGCCCCCGTGACGGCTTACTGTTCCTTTTTAATTCTTTTAGAATAAGAAACAAAACATTACAAAATGATAGCAGGCTGTGCACTGGGGAATGAAAATTGCTTTGACATGGAGATTAGGCTTCTGCATTGTTACAAGACATTGTCTCCTATGGACAAGAGTACTGTAGAGGAAAAAAATAGAAGGGTGTTTTTTTTCTAGAATGGTCATGAATGACCTAATGGGGGAGGACAAAAAAGTAAGTGCACTTGCCATTATTTAGGAATGGGACATAAAGGGAGATTTAAAGCTTATTGTTAGAGAATGGAAATACCAGAGAGAAAGAATGGGCAAAAACAACAGACTCCCCCGACATAAGACAAGTGAAATGACCATCACAACAGCTTGAAGAACAGGGCTTCCCTCCACTAGAAGTGAACTGAAATTCGTTCTGTTTTAGTCGCTGGCGAAAAGCGAAGGCAGGCCCCCTCTTTTCCAGATATTCACGTTGGGGGAGAAAAAGTGTTAAACTTTAAAGAGTTAATTTCCCCCCCGGTTCCGTAGTGGCTTACAAGAAAAGGATCAATTGTTCTATAAAGGAGACCTCTGTCGTGTGTTAATGTGTTACTGCAAAAACTAATCGCTACAATAAAGAGGCTGTGTTTCCACAGTGTGTGAGTCTCTGTGACTTTGATTAATGCTTCCCACGGGACATCTCAGCCTCAATATGGGCTGAAGAAACTTCCTAAATATTCAATGAGCATGGTCAAAAGATGTATAAAACAAATCAATCTGACACCTTAATCTGGCTAGGCAGCAGTTGACTCAAGGGGTGGAGGGAATGAGATACATCATTTAACACTGCCGGCGTGAAAAGCTGTGAGCGTCTGTTCTTCAAAGCTAAAATGGCACCGGATCTGTTGTCCTTAGTGGTCTAAGAGTTATTAGTTGATACATTAAAATCAGCACTCGGGAGCGCACAGGAAGATGGTGGGGCCCATTGCTCTCTGGCACGTCTCTCCCATTTGCCCCTTTGCTCTTCCCAAAGGCTGGGCTTTTTGTCTGGCTAAATGTCATGGTGAGGGAGTGAAGTTGGAGTCCGTGAGAACGTGGAACTCTGTTTCGATTCTGACTCGAGGAATGAGACCAAGTCAGCCTTGGCTTCATCCTTCCTCTGTATCAGCCCTGTAGGACTCTCACCAAGCCAGCGTCTGAACTGTAGGAGGTTTTCCTCCACCTCTCTCTTTGCAAAGCAATTTAAAAGCATTCACCTAGCCTGCCCAAACGGAAGTCTGCTAGTGGAGAGTGAAGCACTGTATCCATTCCTAAGGCAAAATGCAAGGGAGGGTGGATCACTCTGGCTGGGCTCACCTTCTGGAGCTGATCAGAGGATTCACTTGGTCTAGCGCGATCTTCCAACTGTGTCTTTGATGACACCTAGGCTGAGCTTCACTCATGACACAAAATATTTTCTACTGGTGTTGTTTCTTCTGTGTTTTTGTGTTTTTGTTTTTTTCACTTGCGGAGGTAACTCCTGATCCCCATTTGAAATGCAATGACTTTTATGGTTTGGAAAGGCACATTTTGCTAGGATTAGGAATTTTCATCTAAGTAGATGAATGCAGCCACAATCAAGTGTAGGCTTGTGTGATTGTGACAAGTACTGCTTGGTCCACAGACACATGAGCGTGTCTTTCTCAAGATGGGTGATGCCGAGTGTCACTTCCGATAACTCCTAAGGTGCTTCCTCTAATTTCTAGGGGGTCTCTTAATTCTGTAGCGGTTTTCTTGCATCTAAACTTTGTCATATATAGAGGAAACATCTAGTTATTTCAGTCTTGCAAATAAGAATCCACCTTTATGTGTCTATATCTAGAAATAGGTACGTGTGTATATATAGATACACATACACCTAACATAACATAATAATATCATATGACATCAAATCAAATTCTGGATTTTCCTTAATATTAAAAAATCCAAGAATGCTCTGCCATTGTTTTCTACAAAGTTTCTGGAACACCATGCCTAGAGTATCCTTCACTTTCTATGCATGCCTTTCCAATATCATCAGCATAAGCCCGGGGAATACAAATTCATTTATTACTAGCCAAAGAAAAAACATAATTAGCAAAGTTAAAAATGTATAATTCATTCCAAAAATAAAAGAGAAGTGACCTTTGGTGATTTTCTGCTATGCATTATATGCCCTACTGTTTCCCCTCCATTAGAGTGGATAATTGGGAATTAACTAGACTCAAGTATACTTTAACAGCCTTCTCTCCCAGTATGGATGGAGTATGGATAGAATCTATAATGTGAATATTAGTGCTTTTTTAAATAAAATATTCACCCCAGTATTTAATTGTTGTTTACATAGTGATTATTTGCAAAGCTGAATTACTAGTTGTATTCTAAAGGAATGGGAACAATTTCATGTCAGTTTACACTGCAGAGTATTTATAAAGATTACAGATTAACTACTACAGATTAATAATCTCCCCCATCCTTGCCCTTCTCCCACCCCCCCCCCATACACACATGCTTGCGTGTGAGGAAGTTTCTAATATTTACATCTACTATTGGATAGTGTTGCTGGCTCAGAATGGCTGCTTTACACCCTCCAGGTGGCTGCAATTCAATGGTAGGCAAGGGATCCCTATGTGTACGGTTTGTAAAGCTCTCTGGCCTCCTTGTGATACAAAGCGCTATCTAAATAACGTAAGGTATTGCCATTATTATATCACAACACTGCAGATCATTGCACTAAGAGGAGTGGAGGAGGTAACATGGGCACCTACACGCACACACACACATACACACACACACACACACACGTGTGCAGTCACACTTTCTCCCTCTCCTCCATGTCCCCCTGTCCTCGAACTAGTGTTGAGCAGACCCCGTGACAGAAGTCTGCCGGGTTCCACTAGGCTCCGGAAGCTGTCTGGTCTTCAACCAGTTGACAAATTCCCTCCATGGTCTCTGTTTCAGATGGTCCCTCACAAAGTCCAGACCCTTTCCCTGGCCTGCTGTGTCGCTCAGCCTTTTCTGCGCTTTAATGATCCTCAACCAGCCATTCAAGTTACTGCCTTTCTGTGCCTTCCCATCCAGCCCAGTCTGCTGGCCCCGAGTGGGGAGAAAACATGCCTTCCACTTAAGGAGCTCCGCCAGGGGAGGAGAAAGATAAAAGGCTGAAGTTGATACACAATTCAAAAGCTAACAGGAGGGAAAACAGAACTTTTCTTAGGAGGCCAAATAAAACATCAGCAAAGGAAACTAAAATGAGTTGGCCTGCAAAGGGGGCCGATGCAGCAAACTGGGCATCGGGCACAGAACACACCACGAGGAGGGAGCGGAGGAACAACAAGCGTGTTCTGGCAGCTCCTGAGTTCTCAGCGGCAGAAAGAACTTGTACATATGGGGGGTGGGCAGCAGAGGGCGGGGAAAGCGCCCAACCCCAATAAACTAATCTCAGCTAATGTAATGTTTATCAAGTCCCTCAGATAATGATACCATGCGTGTCATTATCATCATCAAAACCCAATCTATGTTTTAAAAAGTTGCAGATGATTAACACAACATCAAGTTGTTGCAAACAATTACTTAAAACCCACACACAGACACAGACGCGCGCGCGCACACACACGCACACAGAACCAGGAGGTCCCCATATTCTGTAGAATGAGGGAGGCTGCAGCTGTAGGCCGACAGCTTTCATATCCTCATTTGAATAATGTGTCCTGAATCTGTCACTTTATTCATTCTCCTTATGCTCAGTGTACTCCACATCAACAACAAATTAAGTTGTAAATAAGAGACAATCATCACTTTTGTTTTTAAGCAGCTACTGCATAGAGAATTTCAATGTACGCTCCTTCCGACAGGGGGGAAAAGACGTGCTAGAGTTTGCTTTCATAAGCACAAATATGGGGAAACCAACAGAAACGAAAACAGAAACAGTTTACTGTTGCTCAGGGGAGGAGAAAAAAAAAAACAACATTCTCTAAAGCACACCCATCCAGGACTAGCTGCGATTTCTTCCAAGGAGTTACTAAGACATATAAAGACAAGAGGCGAAGTTTCACGGATCACACTGGAGACCCATGTGACTTCATACCAGTCTTTTGGTCGTAAGGGCGTCTTTGCCCAGTTCAGCTTTAGACGAAATGGCAAGAGCATTAAATCAATTATAACACAGGTGTATTCGTGAATTGTTTTCACACTCATCTCCATTAACTTCCAAGAGTTCAAATCACTACCACATGCACAGAAATGTAAAAATTACTAATGAAAAACGTCCTTACCTTTACATCGGAGAAGTACGTCTTCAGCATATTTGAGCTGGGATAACGGGTATAAAAGAACATGAGCTTTGCTTTTTTCAAGTGATTGGGTGACAATCCTTCCTGCATGTAGGATGCATTTGGTTAAGGAAAACATTTCTTTAAACACAAGCACCTACCACCCCCATCCCCCCCCCCAAAAAAAAAACAAACCAATCTGGAGGCCCATCACAAAGCTGTGGGAATTCTGAAAGGTACAAGGCACTGGCCAGGAAATCCCTCACTACTTTGCTGCACTTGCTCAAAATGACCATTGTGTGTTAGCAAATGCCAAAGGTAATGGTGAGGATGCACAATGTAGTTGCAGAATCTTGGCTACTCCGTGGTGAGGATGGCAAAACATTGCCCTGTTGGAGGTCCTTACGCTGCGTATATGTTCACTTGTTGCTAAGGAGACAAATGTACCCAACGTGTATCCTACAACTCTTATCGTGACAAGTTTTTTCCTTCTTTGCAATCGCAGTTCTGTTTGCTCTTCTCCCCACACTCTGCAGTTGACAGCAAATTATTATCCTAATGTGCGTGAAAATATAAAACGCATTATTTTGAACACTATCAGGCAAGCTTCACATTTTACCTTTTAGTGCTAATCTAATGGGGCATTTTGACTCACTTTCTTCCTATCTTACTATTATACCCTTTTAATTGTTTCCTTTTAAATAATAGCTAAAACTTGGGAGGGGTAGTTCTGGCACAGAGAGAGCAGGGAGGGGGTGTCGCTTTTGTTAAAGCAACGATCCAAAACCAAATACGATTTGCCTCTCCTGGATTTATAGTTAACTCCTTTGAGAGTGGCACAGTGGTTGGGGCTAACAAATCAATAAATGCGGGTTAGCAGATCAATAAATGGCCACTTACCCAAAATAAGAAGGCCTATTTATCTGGAAACATCATTACCTTTTAGATCTGTAAACAGCAGCAACTAAAACAGTTCCCAAGAGAATGTGAGGCTAACCATAACAATCCAGGCTTCCTGATTCTCCCCCAGATTCTTGGCACTCCTCAGCAGACTCGGAGCTGGGATGGCTCTGGTCACATCTGTGCCGCAGCCTGGCCCTGCCATTTCCTCAGCAAATTAATGGCTTTATAATTTATCAGAAATGAAGATGCACGTGGAGAAAATCAATGTGGTCCCCCACAAGGTCAATTAAGGGTCCTTCCTAGAAGCTTCTCTAAGGATTTTCTCTTAAAAGAGAGTCTGGGAAAAATAAGAAAAGAAAATATGCACTTGTGTGTGTGTGTGTGTGTGTGTGTGTACGCACGCACACACACACACACGTTTTACTACCCAACAAAAATGCCACACCTTGTGAAAAAAAGGTCAAATAAAGACACATATTTAGGAAAAGTCAAGGTTTCTAAATGACCTCCATCAAGAACAGCGTGACCAATCTTAGGAAGACAGAGAAACCAGGAGGTGAGTAGAGAAGCATAATCAAATTAATACCGATAAGCTCTTGACTACTTATAACAGGGCGTTTAACCAACTATTCTGCAGAGGGTTTGATCAATTAGCATCCCCTTTAACATCACGCAATTTTTAAAAGATCACCTTGGTTTGCAAAGAGAAAAGTGAGATATTGTGCTTCCCCCTACCCTCGCCAGGAATAAACACTGAAGGAAGAAATTTTGATTTTATATCTGTAGGCCAAAGCAGCTTAACCGAACTTGTGTTTTTGTTTCAGATCCTTAATGATCACAAAGACGATAATTTATGACTGACATACTTCTTGTGCCAAGGAAAGAGCTGAAAGGCCCTCCAGTAACCTCCATTAGACAGATAGACACGGCTAAAGGAACCCAGCGCACTTCAGGACCATCTGTCCAAATGGATAAGTGAAATAATAGTTTGCAAGCTGTCTCCTATTGCCTCATGATAAGAGTTTTAGGCAAGTCCAAACTTCAGCAAACAGCCTCAGATCTGGGTTCTAATCTTTTCTAAAGACGGTGAGATTAAAAAACCACCTTGCACACTGCAATTATTCGCCGGGAGAAGTAACAGATTTTTAAAAATTTGGTTTCCTACAAAACAGACTGTTCTGCCGTGGTCCTCAGTGATAGAGCTACCAAAAACTCGCTGACACTTCCAATACACTTAAATGATGCTCAGAGGTATTCGTTCTTTTTATTTAAAAAAACAAAACAAAACAAACTCTCCATCTTATTTTGATCAGGACTTAGGGGCTTTTTATTTCATGAAAAAAATATTCTAATTTGGGTTTCTCAAGCCCGTTTTGCTTTGAAATGCTTCCTGTCGGTAATACTTAGAATTGATCAGTTGAAATGGAACACAGAATAAATCTGTATCTCTTGCTCATCGTGTAATTAAGATAAAATTCCCATAAAATATATGTTTCTAATAAACTATTAAAAATAGCTAATGAAACATTTAAAAGCCAACAGTTAGATAATCCTTTTTTTCCTCCTCAAAATAAATCTGAACTGACCAATTGGTTAATTTCCCTTTTAAGTGCTTGTGCTGAAAAGCAACTGTTCTTCCAAGAAAGCACTAGCTGTTTCCAGGATACTTACACACGCACAATGACTCATGATGGAATAGATTCAGTAAACATACAGCTGTACTGAACACGAGCTAAGCTCCATTCAAGGCCAGGAAAGAAAATGAGCACAAATAAATATTAAGGAGGTAAGGGGGGTGGGGGGAGGGGGATGGAACGCAAACCAGATCTGTCCCGGCAGCTCATGTGGCTTTGCCTCAATTCTCTTAGCCATAGCTTTGTGAAGACAGATGACATTCAATTCTATGTGTAATGCAAAATAGACAATAACTGCTGAAACTTGAGACAGCTGCCAGGTGTAAAAAAAAAAAAAAAAAAAAAAGAAGAAGAAAGAGAAAAAGGAAAAGGGGGGGAAGAAAAGATGATAAATCCATAAATTAATGAAAGACATCTGCTCAGGAATATAAAAGATCAGAGAAGGAGAGTACTGTGGCTGAACCTGAAGCGGTGTTCAAACAACCTGAGAATCTGAGTGTTGTCTGTTTACCAAGCACAGGATAACCTTACCTAAACAGCAGTGGCAGGGGAGGAACAGAGGCAGCGAAAAAAAAGGCAAGTGCAAGAATATGTTGTGAAGGCTGGAGGAAGTGAATTCTTCCCCCCCCTCCCCGCCCCCATGGAACCCTGAATTGTGGTTAGAGATTTTACAGGCTGCAGTGTTCCCACCAAATTGGATTGGGGCTCCTTACTTACATTTTCCAAAGTGCTCTGAAACCCAAAGAATTTTAGCTTTCTCTGTATGCTCTGATTTGTTGTTTCTAAGAGATTTTTCCCTTGAATGGGGAGAAAAGATCTAACCTGTCTCATTTAATGAAAGTGATAGAACAAATTGTTTCTCCATCAAGGGGATCAGCACATGAAGGTGTGTCATTTGTGGAAATTAAAAAAAATGTTTTTGACTTAATAATTTGGGTGGGGGTAGGAACCTAGAGTCTCTCAGTCTGAAAATAAATGTTTTCCCCATAGCTAATACAGCTAATAGAATTACTATGGCCCCACAAGACTTCTAAAAAGGTCTATGGATTATTTCACATTTTAGAAATTCATTTTTAATCCATGTTTCCCAGTTGGATTTTAGTTTCAAATTACCAATTTCCCTTTCTAAACTTTACATATTTTAAACATTCTCCCTAAAAGTCAAGTAGGAAACACTGGCTGTCACAGAGAACAGACTCAGTTTCTTCACCTGCACATCTTAAGGGCTTCTAATACTCCTCTTGTCCTTTAATTGGGTGTATGCAAATGTCCGAGGCCTGAACAAGGCTATTTTTCTTGAGATGCAAAGAGGGTGAATGACGAGGAACATCATGAAGAAAAACAATTGGCTGGCTGTTTCTTTTGGAATTTGAATAAAACTTAATATTTGATTAAATAGATTCATTTGCAAAGATACTGAACACATTTTTTTATATCCAAGACGTGAGTGAGCTCCTGGAGCAGGTGCACGGACATTGAGTTTACTGTGCACACATTCACTATTGCCTTCCTATTAGAAAGGATAACGAGATAGTGCTTTTATATAGATTATATATGCTTAATGTGCTGAACCTAGAATGGATTTATCTGATAAGCTGGTATTCTTCATAGTTCTTATCTTGGCTACTTTGTTCAAAGACACAGATGATGCCCTTTGGGGTGTGAAAGAATCATTCCTTAAGCACTAAGTCATTCATTTCTACTTGGAAAGCTATGGCTACAAATAAAAATATAATAATGACAATCGTAGAGGTATCATTTCATCCCATTTCTACTCATGTTATTGAATTTTTTCCTAGGAGTAACTGTACCACCTGAAACTGAAGTAGACACCACTCGCTATGATTCCCAGAGACTTCTTTAAACTAAAAGCTTGAGAATTTTGCCTACGACGCCATCAGATAAATCAAGGGAAGGACCCATTGCCATTCCAGGATGGAGAGAGGAGAAAAGTGGATCCAGTCTCCCAACAAACACTCAGATCCTCACTGGCTTCAGAATCATGCGGATTATAGAAAGAGAAGCCAGCCCATCTTCTTCCTGAGAAATAATAATATATCAATGAGATAAATGGTTAAAAGTATGGCATAATCAAGGGGAAAGAAACAGGAAGAGGGTCAATGGCCAGAAGGTGGAAAATGTAATCATTAACTCCAACAAGAGGCCAAAATTATTTCGCTTCATGAAAGAAACAGTTCCAGGTGTAAGCAACGTTTCACAGGAACACAGGTGTTTCCAAACCATCACTGTTCCACAGACTCTTACATTGGGAGGAGAGGGAAGTTATTCAGCTGAAGAAGCGACTATATTCTCGTTAAATCCTTTGATATGTATGGAAATAAAAGGAACTTCTTTCAATTCAAATCCTCTAAATTCCTCAGGGGATTTAGAGAGAGCGTGAGACAATGAAAGTAGCCAACACTTAAAGCAATCTAAAAGATTTCTTTCCTAGAAGACCCAACTTACTTATAAAAAAAAAAGCACAGGCATAATTATCTGGTGACAATGAAAAGTCTAATAAACACACACACACACACACACACACACACACACACACACACAACCCATAAACTGGTTAAAGAGTTTTTAGTCTGCACTTAGGGCACTTTGAAATCTGGTTTCAAATGTTCCTGGAAACAGGTATGTCCCTTCCTCTGCGTGTGTGTGTGTGTGTGTGTGTGTGTGTGTGTGTGTGTAGGAGACAGAGAGAGAGAGAGAGAGAGAGAGAGAGAGAGAGAAACAACCCACCATGATGACTACTACCTTCAAACTGGAGACGTCTGAGAGCAACAGGGTCTAGCCCTGGACATCATCAGCCTTGTATGAGCCTCAGAAGATGCTCTTCCTGCCAAGGGTGAAAAACCATTCAAGACACTGCATCTTCTTCCTTCGCCTTTCTCACCACCAACACTACATTACAATCATTTTGACCAATGTTTATTGCCTGTTTATCACGAGCAAGGCATGGTGCCTGGCGCAGCTTTGGTTCATGGTTGGTAGATTAAAGTTTAGGTCTTTGGAAGGTAGAAGTTAAATCAGTAACCAAATCAAGACTCGATTTCTATTTATATGTCTAAGTCCTCAACATCTTTATGTTCCTTCCTCTCATGACATTATTCTCTTCTTCCTCACTATGGAAAGAGACTGTGTTTCACTGCCCTAAGTGGGTCTCATTATTTGTGGCTCTCATTCACCTTATCAAAAATCTCCACAACTCTTCTGAGAGCTGGTTTGAAGGACGGCCTTCACTACATAGGAAAATGTATTTCCACCATAGCTGGGGCTTTGCACTTATGTGGCAGCCTCTGGAGTGGGCTTAGATACTAAAATGTCAATCTCCAGTCATCAGGACAATTGCTCAAAATCCTCAGTTTAGCAACAGCCAACTTAATTGCTAAATTTTATATCCATCTGGCAGTTTATTATAAAAGAAACACGCCTCTACGTGCCCCCAAATGCTACCATTTTACTACCCCTACCCCAAAACACCAACAACCACAAGATTTTTAAAAATTTACTGAAAGGACCGATTTACAGAGAGAAAGAAAAAAGTCAGTTAAAAATAGCTGGAGTTCAGGAGGGGTCTAATAAAACCTATAACTGGCATCTCTACCTAAAAGTCAGGTTCAAAATATAGAAGAGTCATAAAAAGAGCCATTTTTAAAGCCGAATACAGCTGAGTTTTATATTTAATTGTGCTCTCTCGCTTTCCAAAATAATTTGCTTTGTGTATGTTAGGACAAAAGATTTCTGTGTATGGCTGAACAGAGGTTAATCATGCATAGAGGCAGCTGCACCAAGATCCAAAGAACAGACCTTGGGTGAACGAGAGAGACCAATGCCGTCTGAATAAATCAGTACCTGTACATTTCCTTAAAGAACAAACAAACAAACAAACAAACAAAAAGAACAACGACCCACCCCTCCCACGTCTCACTTAAAGATTAAAGAAAGAATCTAACTCCCCACCCATGTCCATTTTTCTCCCACTGAAGCCTCCCACCAGGAAAGTGCTCTTCATAAAATTTAATCAGGTCTTCTTTGCAGGGACCAGGGGCCTTGCAGACGGTTTAAAGAGGGACAATTCTTCCTACGGAATCTTAGGGATCTCAAAACTGACTTTTCCCCCGACGCCATTATAAAACGTAAAACCTTTTTTAAAAACCTGATAGAATTCAACGTTACAATGAGATTTTTTTTTTTTTTGGTCCATCTCTGAATCTACTCCTAAAGAAAAAAAAGTGTGTGTGTGTGTGGGGGGGGGATAATACTGGAACAGCAGAAAGAGCACAGTTGAAAAGGGACATATTAAATACCAGCTCTTCGAGGCAATTAACAACTTGCGAAAGTTGCAAAGATGTGGGTTTCCTGGGACGCTTTTGTGCAATCAGAAGTGTGTTGATAAAAGCCTATTACTCTGGATAATAGAGAAGATTGCGTTCTTAAGAAGATACTAATCTACATTATTCTATATATTGTGGAAACCTGACCTTGGGGGAAGCCTTGTTTTGTTCTGTTTTGTTTTCCTCCAGGGGAGAATAAAAGGATATTGCACTTCCCGAATAAGGTGAGATTTCGGACATGTCTTGAAGATCGCCACACTCGGACTTGATGAGCGACAGGGAGAGCCCTTCTGCGGTGCTGGGTGGGTGTGCTGGTGAACAAGGATGGTGGCTTAGATGGTGGGATGACATCTTCGTCCTCAGACTCGTTGTCTCCCTAGTTAAGTCTAAGGATTCAGGAGAGGCTCTGTCTTTTCCCGAGAAGGAGCCGGAGGGAGCACCTAACGGACTCTGAAATGGGTAGGCCATCAAGGGAAGGGGGAAGGGGTGGCGGAAGGTAGACGTGGTGAAGCCTGCGGTGGCAGAGAGAGGCGACTGGTGCAGGGGCTGGTGGTGGCCGCCGGCTGGGGGGCCGGAGGCGGACTGGTCGGATGAGTTTTTGCGGACAACCAGGGGCAGTGCTTCCGTCTGGTCTGTGGAACTGGGCATCTGCACGTTGCCGAAGGTGTCCAGGGGGTTCGGAATGATGACGTCGCCAAAGCACTGCAGGCGCTGGTTGGCGGTGTGGAAATTGTGGTTCTCCCCGTTGACCGCGAATCTGGCCTGGGGGATCTGGAGAGGCGGGAAGACCTGAGGAACCTGGCGGGAGGGTTTGGCTGAAAACACTTTGACCACCGTGTCCACCACTTGCGACATGGCAGTGTTCAGTTCCTGCTTCAAGGTCTCGGCCAAGTGCTTGCCTTCGGGTTGCAAGGGGTTCGGCCCGTGATCTCTTTCTTTGTTGTTGCCTTCTCGTTTCGGCTTGTTTTCAGCCAGCTCCTGCTCCCGGATCAGGGCCCGGGCCCGGTCAATGAACTGTCCTGGGTCTAGCTCGCACATCTCGTTGTCTGACCGCCCCACGGAGTCCTGGGCCCGGGCGTCCAGCATCTCCGAGCGCATGCTGTCTTCAGACAGGTTGCCATCTTCATCATTTTCGGAATCGGTGCTGTCATAGATTTGGTAGAACTTCTCCTGCAGCTGGCGCAGCTGCTTCTGCATGTCCTCCAGCTGCTGCTTCAGCTGTCGGCGCTCCTCTCGCTTCTGTTCTTTTCGGGCTGAAACCAGCTGCTGGAAACTCTGTTGCTGCTGCTGGGGCAGTTTCTGCTTGCGTTTGTTTTCTCTGTAACTTTCTCGGGGACTCACAGACTGCGGGGCCATCTCTCTTTCATTTTCATTGCCCCTTAATGCCACACTGGGGGAATGGCTCATACCCCGAATTATATTCTCAACCCGGGCGCGCTTTGCTCTCAGGTGCTCATCACATAAGCGATCCATATCAAACTGGCTCATAGTAGGCCTGCCAAAAGGGGAAAGACACTCTGGGGGGCTGTCTCTTGAAGAGTTGCTGCATATATCCTCCTGATGTACTTCGGAGCCTGTGCTAGAGAGGCCGCTGGCTTGGAAACTGGGCTCCGTGCCACCATTTTTGTTCATGTTATTTTTCAACAGCTGGGAAATTATGGTTGCTCCTGGAAAAGGCATCATGGCATCTTCATACGAGTTCGCCCTCTTCAGCAGCTTGCGGAGTACATTTGACTTTTCCCCATCTGCATGCTGCACCACTGAATACTCAACATCCTGCTCAGAACCTTGGGGATTCATGGCACTAAAAAACGTTGCTCTTGCCTTAGCAAAAAATGCAGATGCTGTCCCTACCGTCCTTTTCACTCCAATGTCAACTCTTCTCCTCTTGGTTTGCCGGCTTAAGAGGGCTGTGCTGTCATGGTCAGGCATCACTGGACAGTTATTGTGCCATCTTCAAAAGCTCGTCAGCTGGGCACAGCTCAAGAATCCCGGGACCCTGGCCAACAGAACAAAAGGACTGATGAATCATTTTCTTTAAATTTCTCCAAATTTCCTGACCTCAATCCTGAATCAAATGCAAAATGCATAGGCTCTGGGATTTATGGCACATTACAATTATTGCAATTTATTATGCACTCTGCTTGAAATGAAACATTTTTAAATATTTCTGCTCCACTGGTTTAAGATGGATTAAGATTAAAAAAAAAAAAAAGCAAAAACTGCTTAAGCACCAGTAATATGATTCTCTTTCACAAATGCCTAAAATGATACTGTTTATCTTCAGAAGAAACAGTAGATTATAAGAACACAGCCTCTGACAACCAATTGATTAAATTTTGGGCATTGAGATTCGTATTACAAAAGAAGATGAAAGTGGTCTCTACTTAAGATATAAGGTTCAATTTTGAGGCTGTGCGAAATTTGGACGAAAAATTCCATTTCTGAATTAAAACTATTCTGGTTCTAATGCCATTAGAGGAGAAAGACTCGAAAGTACATGCAAATGCTCAACACGCCCCCTTTATTACTGAATTTTAAAATATTTCTGTCATATCTGAAATGGGAGGGAGAACACCCCCATCAGCACCTTTCCGATACAAATGGTCAATTAACATTGAAATAAACGCACAGATATCCATTTTACAAGTCTGCTTATTTAGCATGGGTGTGCATTTTTATTAGTAAAATCACATTGGAAAACGCGATCTATTGCTACATCTTAACGTAAGGGTGAGGATATTTGTGAATTTTCATGATGTCCTTTTGATGACTTAAATGACCGCAAAGTTGGACTCACTGTAAAAGAAGGAATTGCCACATTTTACAAATCAGTATGGGGAACAATAAACTGAGTGAGGCAAGGATAAATGCATCTTCAGTATTAGTTCTCTTCTGTTAAAATCTGCCAAAATAATACTTCAAATGCCTAAAGAAACTTTAATACACACATCCTTTGTGAATCTTTTTTCTTATGCCAAATTCAAGGTGGGGGGAGACTAAAAGAAAGTAAATAAAGATGCAAAAGCATCAGTCAAATATATGAGAAAGAGAAACATCTTCTCTGCACATGAACTTCCATTGTTTCTTGAGGACACAATATTAAAAGAGAATATCCTTCCTTGCATTTTATGCAAGGCACCTGACATATTTTGTGACTTATTACCCAGTGATGCTAACCCCCAATTTTGTGTGCCTGTAAGATGTCATATCTTTTTTGCTTACAATTAACGTTTTATGAAGAAAATGAAAATATTTTTTTTCACACAGGGTTTATCTAATATTAAACTTCACGTTTGCTTAACAGAGCACATCTTCACAATAACAGGGTCTATTGCCAAAGGCAGCGTGCAGAGTGTTTGGAACGGTTCCCATCTCTTTCGGTTCACCTGTAAAAACATCTACGTGCTCCCTAGGACTGCATCTGTGGCTAGTTTTAAAGAATGACTATCCATGCAAATAGGCATAATTTCAGCATGAAATAACCTGTAAAAATCAAGAAAATGCTCAATGCTTAGATGACAACGTGTGGGTTTTTTATTTTTATTTTTATTTTTGTTTCTTACTCAACAAAGATTTCGTCATGCATTCCTTGTTCCTGGTTTCTATGTGAAGACACAACATTTTTTAAAAAGCCTGTTCATGCAGGCAATATGATGCTTCTTTATATGTTTTTGTATGCTTAAAATTAAAATACTTTTTGTATGCCTCAGGATAAAATTTCCCAAAGTTGGAATGGAAACAGATCTTAATAACTTCAATATTGGGTTCAAAATTGAATTCAGAATGATGGTGCACCCTCACACATCAATAATAAAACTGAGTTCAGGAATACAAAAATGCAATGACAAATATTTCACTAACACATTGGATCCCATAAATCAGGTGTAGCCATCAGGTGAGAAAAAGAAAAACACCGAGGCAAACAAGAAAAGAAATGGGTTATTTCGGAGCCCAGAAAGATTTGCACATTGGGGGTAGGTCTCTGCAAGGAGGACCTCTTTGTGTGTGTATCAGCTTCCCCAAAAATAGAGTTCATTGCCATTGTTTTAAAATTTTACCTCTTTTCTTTTTGTGTGTGCAAATTCTCTTCTCCTTAATATCACCTGAAAAGCACAGGGATCTCTAGTCAAAACATTGAACAAACTTTCCACAGTCTTTTTTCTTCCTCTGTTCAGCTTAACCCCCAATCTGGATTTTTCTCCTGCCCATCCTTGCCAGGGGACAAGCATCTCTGCAACAGGGGCTCAGAATGACAGGCTGGTGTAAGAGATGCGCACAAGGTCATCCGCAGGCATCCTTCCTTTCCCAACTGTCATTTACCTCTGCGTCAACTGCACTTCCTCTCATAGCCTAGGTATCAACAGCTGCATCCCTGCCTCGTGCCCAAGCCAAGAAGAGGGCTGTGCTCTTCCGAAGGCAGAAAGAAATGATACTCTCATTTGCAGTGGACAGTAAGTGTTAATTAAACATGTTTGGTGGGTCTTCCAAGAACCAAATACCCTGTGACTTCCTTCAAATTCACGAATCTAAACAGATTTTTTTCCATCCCCTGT
The DNA here is from genome assembly GCF_022079265.1 of Lynx rufus. Classification (NCBI taxonomy): domain Eukaryota; kingdom Metazoa; phylum Chordata; class Mammalia; order Carnivora; family Felidae; genus Lynx; species Lynx rufus. Next base: position 34,139,580 of record NW_025814829.1, on the reverse strand, counting down.
CAACCAGTCAGCATTTTTAGATTAGATAATGATTTGCTTCTGTTTTGGGCTAAGAGAATATGGGAATCCTTTTAGGTCTTGTTGTAAAATGTCCAGCTGAGACATAACAAATAGGACAAAACAAATGGGAAAAAGTATATATTCTGCCAAGACCAGACATTATATTAATAGGCATGAATAAATATAGCTCTCCATATAGCTAAGATCTAAACTTAAAAATAAAGGTAGAGGGGTAGTGCACGCTGGGACCATAACCCATGGAGGCAACAGACAAGATTAAGTAATTATAACTGGCTGACATAATACTTGATTAGCAAATTGATTTGTAAACAAGATATAGATGTGAATATATTTACCACATAAGAAAACGCATTGTTCAACGACTATCATATAAATTAAATCACTTGAAAACACATTTAAAGGTGCTGCCATGGGCTTCCTAATTCAGAATTTAGAGAATGCTATGGACTGACTTTATCACTGATCTCATCCTGTCCACTAAGATTTTTAAAAATTCCTTTATTTCTCAACAGATGTCCTAAGTCATAGTGTTTCAACTACAATTATTATTGACTCTTATTGTATTTTGATTTTTACATTCGTTTTGAGTTTAAGCAGGCGAGATGAAACCTTTTGATCAGCCCTTGGAAACAGTAATATCAGCAAGTATGCAGAAAAAAATCCTGATGTAGAATTTGAGCCCAAATGTATTACTGTTTGGATACATATATTCTGTTCCAGTAAACTCCTCTTCAATTAACATGAAGACCCATACAGAATATTTTTATTCTTAAATAATTTGTCACAGCTGGCATTTGGTATCTAAGTACTCAACTGCTTTAATAATTCCTATACAGTGATTATCTTGACATAGCAGATTCCTCCCAGAGAAAGATAAGAACAAACATCCAGGTATAATCGAGTCAGATTTTAACTACTCCAAAAGATTCATTAAGACCTGAATTATCTCAAGAACGTCAGGTAGCTTAACATGGAGAATGCTAAGGAACTTGATGACTTAATGTTAGAAAAGAACTTCCAGCGAGGAATTTCAAAGGAATTGGAGTAGAAAGTGGCTAAGTGCTCTGCTTGAATAAAGAAGTTATTTGGGGGAGGGGATTACAACTTTTACGTATCTATCCCGAGTCCAGATTCTGGACAAAGAAGTGTTCATTATGGTAATTATCCAAATAGTTTAGACAAATCTTTTATAAGACAGGGTGAGTGTAAGGTTGGCATGGTTTCCTGTTTGGATTACTTAGATTATCTGTCTTTGTTGGTAAAATTATTTGAAGAAATTGCTCAAGCCTACACTTTACTTCTTATGGAAAACAATCTTTGAATGGGCCTCTAATCTACTTGGGTCAACCTGGTTATGAAATTTCGAATGCACTATCACTAACAAAGAACGTCTTAAATCCACCTGAAAATCAGTAATTCAAGGCAGGGGGGTGGGGGAGATCAGATGATTTGATTTAGGTAGTCTCCCCTAAGGCCACCAAATCATCAAATCTTCCCCCTAACCCCTCTTCACTGTATTCAAGAGTTCCCTTCTGCTAATTAGCAACTTTTCCTTCAGGGATGTTTCTGCCTGCTGTAAGGTTAAGAAAGCATTTTATGTTTAGTTTGAAGAACCCACTTGACAGAAGTTCGTACTTCAGTTAACTGAGATTGTATCCTCAAATCTCATATCAGGTTTTAAAATTTCCTATCATAACAGAGTTCTCATATCATAACCATTTCACTTAAAATTCCTCCAACCTATCAAAAATTCCATACGTTTTTCACCTGCAAAATGAACACAGAATATTTTCTGAGACATGCCTGAAACATTCATGTGCACCAATAATTCACCACATTAGTAAGTAAAAGAGTAAGAAACGATCTCAAGAAAAAACACACTTTTTTTCTTTTTTTGTAGAAAATTCAAATACTCTAAATGTCCTTTGAAAGCTTTAGACTACGCTAGGCAAGAAGGTTTGAGAAATTCCTGAGGTATCTGTCCTTTTCAGTTGATACAGGTACTTAATTGGAATCCAATAATAATATGTCACGCACAATCCGTCTTTATACTAGAAAAACAGTCACATTTTATAATTTATTTTGTTAATCCTAAACCTAAACATTCCTTCTATCAACAGTTGAAAATGCAAGACAATCCCTGAAATGATATAAGAAATTCACGAAAAAAAAAAAAAAGGCCTATTTGCACTTTGAACAGATAAAGAGAACCCCGGCAGCTGGCTTACGTTTTAAGATTGCAAGTGCTACTTCTAGAGGAACCATGCTAGGAAATGAATAAAGTGAGAACAAAGATGCATGTGACGTAGGCATGACTTTTCTTCCCACAAGGTGATGATTAAACTAAGCAGAATTCTGCATAATGGACACATAAACATACTAGTAAGTACCAAGCACAGACAACCTCTATCAAACATAAAGGAAATGGACATATCCATAGATGACGTGAAAAAACTTCGCAAACACCCAAGACAAGTATTGAGGGAGGGACTCTGAGGTTTTAAGCCTAAAGGACAAATGACACACAGTATCTCATTTTCATGAACTCTCCATCGTCGCCCAAACAACAAAGACAACCGATAAAACCATCCACCATCTAACCTATTTCTATGTAACACAAGAAGTAGCCTGTTTAAAGAGAAACTTAAAAGGTCAAGTTTGAATAATCCAGATAGAGTGCTTCCACTGAATTCTCCACAGTTTCCCTCACACATCAAGCCACGGTCCTTACCCTCGCCGATTTTACCATTATATAAACGTGGCCACGTTGTAGCATATGGACAGGGTAACACCAATGCTCCGCTTTTCCTTTCTCACCACACACAGCTCATTTCATTCTGAAAATACTCAGAAGTTCTTGCAAGAAACTCCTCACACAGCTGATTGCCTGCATCTTGCATCAAACAGAGAAAGCGCAGTTACCTCTCACGTACTTGAGATTTTCCTTCTCCATCAAAGTAATAACTAGGACATCTGGCACATGTCTGGTACAATGACAGGCTCATTCTGCTTTATGAGAGTATTTAACATAGGACTTGAAAGAGTTTATGCACATACCTATTCTTTCTGGGCAGAGAGAAGGCACGCTAAAAAGATAAGCTTTAACAACAGTAACACTTTCAAATGACTTTGGTATTCTTGGCAGTTACACACACCGCCCATGGCCGCCCAAAACACACAGGCACACAAAAGACGGCTCTCGCCCACCCCCCTTCCGCACCACAGACCTGGGAGATAGGCAGAAACTATAGAGGGAAGCAGAGGGAAAGTCAATCTCTCTCCACCTGCTGCCTGAAGTGGGGGGACTTTCAGCCGCCTGGCAGGCAGAAGCCTGAGACACAGCCTCAGCAGCAGCCTGCCAACATCCTTAAGGAAAATAAACAAACACATACCAACTTATCCCCCACCCCCAAGCAAAGAACTCACATGGCCGGGCTCAAAGCATGACAACAGCCCGGTTCCCATTAGCCCGGAGAATCCTATTAAGCAGGGCACCCATAAATTCATAAACTTCTGCAACCCTGGAGTGCGCATTGTGGTCTGGAGCTGTACAGACACACACAGACACAGAGGAAATCTGCACCTGTCTTTCTTGACCCAACACACCTGTCAGGCCCTGCCCATGCACAGCGCTCTACGAATAGACTTCTGCCTACCTAGTTTAGGAAAGGAAATTATTATTATTATTATTATTTTTTGTAAGGGAGGTTATAGGTTCGGAGGGAAGGAGGGGGGAAGGGAGGGGGAGAGAGCAGGAGGGAGAGAGAGAGAGAGAGAGAGAGAGAACAAGAGAAGACACTTATAGCCTTGACTTTGAGAGAAGGCCACCCTGTGCTCGCACTGTTTTTATAAGCTCTGGGAGACAACACAGACCTTCTTGGAAAAATAAAAACAAGCAGGTGAGCTCCCAGCCTTCCCCCAGGCGGAGCAGGGTTCTGGACTGCCAAGAACAGCAGTCTCACACTCCAACCTGCCTCCTTGGGCTATTTAAGACGATCGCCCAACCGCTCCTCCTCCTCGTCTCTGCCAGCCTGGAGGACTCTCAACTTCCGAAAAAAGCTGAGAAGTGGCGGGAGACGTGTGAGTCTCTCTCGAAAGCTACTCCCCCTTCACCTCCCTCCCGCCATTCCTTCCCCCCCCCCCTCCGAACCACGCTTTCCACCGGCGTTCAGTTTTAGCAGGAGTAAGTGGCTAGCACGCCAGAAGAACCAACAACTTGCTAAACTGGACTTTGGGTGAAGTCTCCCCCCCCAGCCAGCGCCCCCCTGCCTGTCCCCCTCCTGGTGTGTTCAGCCAAGATAGCAGCTCTTCCCGCCCTCCTCACCATTCTCCCCGGTAACAATCACCCTCACCTCTGTTCTCCTCCCTCCCCAGTCCGCTGAACTGGGGCACAACTGCAGGTACCACCCAGACAAGACCAGATCCCAGCAGCCCCGCGGCACACACACTGCCAGCCAGGGCCGTGAGAGTCCTCGCGTCGCAGATCCGCAGCCCAAGAACATCCCCTACCCCCACCCGCACCGCCAGCACTCGGTCCCCCCGCGACGCTCCGGCCCCATCCCTCCACCACCGCCACACGACCTCCTGAGGCTCCCGCGGCCGCCTTACCCAACTCAACTTGACCTAGCCCCGGTTCCTCGGAGCTCTGGAGAGGGACGCCGCGCTGCCTTCCCGGGACCATCTCTCCACCGCTCCAACCCCGATTTCAACATTGCGGCTTCGACAGCGTTTTGCGAGTAAAGTAACAGAGCGCCCCCCTCCTCCCTCCCCCCTCCTCCCTGCTCCCCGGCCCTCTGCTGGGGTTCAAAAGGAGAAGTGAAAGGTATGCAAATGACAAGCAAATTGGAAGAGCCTGGAAGAAAGGCAGCTATAATAAACAAGACAAAGAGAAAGGACGTGGGGGCTGGCCCAGGAGTTTTAGCCGGGAGAGACGGGAAGGATGGGGCTTGGAGGAAAGCGGGGATCCAGGCGAACAAAAAGCGACCCGGTCCCCCTCGCGGTCCTCTCTCCCGGGAAGAGAGGGCAAGAAAAAGAAGGAAGGGAAGCAAACGCCTCCTCACAGCCCAGGAACAGTACACAAAAGGTGACAAGATCAGCGACAAGTCCAGCAGTATCAGCCTCCCCCGCCGCCCGCCCGCCCCCCCCCCCCATCGCCACCACCACCCCAGCCACCAGCAGGAAAGAGAAAGAAATAAAAGCCAAGCGGATCACTTACTCTTAGGAACTGGGAGGAGCGGAGCGCTGAGTTCCACGGAGGCTCCTGCTTTCAAACTGTTTAGAGCCTATTTTATTATGATTCATTTAAATAACACCATTTTCTCCTGGAAAAAAAAAATGTTTACACGGGCATGAGTAATGGGAGTCTCTTTTCTTTTCTTCCCATTCAAGAACAAGCCAGGACAAGTGATTCTGGAAAAGGGGAGGGGACTGGCGAGGGGGAGAGGATACTTACGCGGTGCAGAGGGCAGTGGGACCGAGCGTGGTTTTGCCGGCAGGGAGAGGAGAACACGCGCGCGCACACACGCGGCGGTGTCTTGCGGGTGATGAATGTGATAATTGGACCGGGGCCGGTGAGTGCGCGCGAGCGAGCGAGCGAGCGGGGCGAGCGGGGCGAGCGGGCGAGGGAGAGGGGACGGTGGGAAGGGTGGGAGGGGAGAGGAGAGGAGAGGAGAGGGAAGAAGACGAGGCAGAGGAGGGCAGGGAGGAGCGGAGAGAAGAGAGGAGAGGAAGGAGGGAAGAAGAGAGGAGCCGCGGAGAGGAGCCGAGCGGAGAGGGAGCGGGCGGCCCGGCGAGAGCTCTTTTGCGCCGCTGCGCTTCCCCGGCTGCAATGGTGTATTATTTCAGAGCGCTCCCTCAGCTGAGGGCTCCGCTCCACAACAAGATTTACTTTAAGACACAGCTGAAGGAAACAGGAAGACTGCACGTCACAGTCTGACTGACGTACCCGGCCCCAGCACCCAATCGCGAGGCGCCTTCGGATTCAAGGGGGGATAGCGAGGCAAGAGAACTTGGGAGGAAAAAAAAAATATAAAAGGGGTGGGGGGTGAGGGGCTGGGAGGAGAGGAGGGGAGAGGGGCCCCGCGCTCCCCCTCCCCCGCCTCCATCCCCGGCCCCCACCCCCGCCCCCGCCCTGCCACCGCTTCGGGGCGACTGGATCGCCGCGCCGGGGCCGGAGCGAGCCATCTGCGGGCACTGTGCAAAGCGGGCGACGGCGCGAGCGGCGCTCGGCTCACACTCGCTCGTCCTGGACGCAGGTCCTTTCCCCCCCCCCCCCCACCCCCTCTCTTCCTTTCCCAGATACAGCTGATCGAGTTCACCGAGTGGCCGAGCTTGGAGCAGACTTGGGTGGAGAAAGGCACGGAAAAGTATACTGGAGAAAAAGTGGGGTTTTAGGGGTGGAGTGGTATAGGAGGAGGGAGTGGGGAAGCTCGCAGGTCGTTCCACATTTTAAATGATCACAGACAGTATCAAGAATACATGTCACCCTTGCTTGCTTTTAGAGGCAAAGTGGACAATAAAACACAGGTAGGTTGGGGATTTAAATAATACGTGCCAGAGGCTTCACTTGGGCTCCGCATCTGGTAGCAGACCAGTATTGGCTGAGTTCCAGTTAATCTCCCGTCAAAATTACTAGGAAGAAGAGTATCTGTCCTTGGTTCTTCGGATTGTAGGTACAGCAGCCTTTTTTTTGGGGGGGGGGAATGTTGCAAACATTACCTCGCAATTATCCCTCACTAACTCACTCACCCCACGATGACCAAAGAGAGAGGTTTCATACTGGAGTACACAATTTTGGCTCCTGGGTAGCCAACTTTAAAGTTTATTAAGTAAGAAATTTCAAACGCTTACATTTCGGGCTTCAACGTAAAGCTATAGAAAATGCACTTTGGTTAGACATCTCTTGGAGGAAAAATGACCAGGGAGATTTCTTTAGATAACGTGGCTCTTAAAGAGCTCCTTGGAGGTTTGCAAGTTACAAATGCGAAAGGGCATTTCCAGCCGCAGCCAGAACGTGTCTTTCACCGGGCACAGTAAACGGCTTTTAATAAAGCAACCGCGTTTATGACCTAAAGATCCTATAAAAGCCAGGACTTACAAGGGCTGAGAAGCAGAAATACTCGTACCTAGTCGATTAGACACTCAGTTTTTAGGTAGGATGGGAACAAGTATTTTTTGTACGTTCCTCGAGTTCAAGCAGATCAAAGGTTTGGGACAACTGTCAAGCAGACGTTGGTTGGGACAACAGTGTTTATGGGGCGTGTTACCAGTACACTGACAGACAACCACCACCATCTTCTGCCACGCACATATACCCCTTTCCTAGGACGTTTACAATTTCAGTCTCAAATTCATCACTGTGAAGAAGTCTTCTCTTTGAATAAGAATAGAGATGGTAACACGCCTGAGACTATACTCTGTAGGAAACTTTTGGCACAGGATTCAAACATTGAGAAGAAGAAGAAGAAGAAGAAGAAGAAGAAGAAGAAGAAGAAGAAGAAATAATCAAGCCGGCCAGGGTAGGTGTCGAGGGTAAGAAAAGAGGCTTGCTTGAGCATCCCCCAGCCTTCACTTCTCTCTTTCCGCCGCCCCCAGACCCTCCCTCCACACCATTTCGGAAACGACACAGATGCGGGCAAACACATCACCCGCACTCCCAGTGATCGGCTATTGTATCAAGTGTTTTAATCGAGATGTGACAATTTAGGCTGGGGACAGAAATAATCTATCAACATGCCCATTAGATGCAGGGTGGAATAATGCTTCTATTGGTTGGGTCCTTTCGAGGTAAGCGGGTGTATTGAGCCGGGAAATTTGGGTTCTGTGAATGGATCGAGGCTACTTCCTTTCTGCCTTTCCGTCCTATTATTTTCTTTAAGTATCCCAGTTTGTACATATGTTAGTGCCAGCCCACAAATAAACTGGTAGGAGTAGAGGATATATGCCCTCCACACCTTAAAACCATCTGCTCAGTTTGACATTTACAAAAAAGGAAGGAGAGAGCAGGGAAGGAGGAGGGGGAGAAGGGGGGAAGAAAGGAAGCCGGGAGGGAGAGAAAAGATTCAGAATCTGCAAGGAAATGGCTTGAACTTCAGCCCACAAGTTATGTTAGTTACACCTAGCGCTCGGTTTGCACATTTTGCACACTCTACGCCCGGGAACTGGCGGCAGGAAAAGTTCCTCGCGAACCCCAGTAAGCCTTCTGTCACCCTCGGGGGGAAGGCAGGCCTGAGTGCAAGTCGGGGTAAAGCCGTCTGGCAGACAAGGAAGCTCCCCCACTCCCAGCCAACGCAGCGGAGGCTCGCAGCTCGCCACGCTCCGCCGCGGCAGTTCGCAGCCCGCATCAGGGCGCAAGAACTGCTGGTTGAAACAGGAGCGCGCGCGACGCTGGGCAAGCGAGCTCGGTCCGAAGCCCAGCTCCGTGAGCTACGTACGCGGAGCCCTGTCCTGTCCCCTGCTGTCGGGGCGCCCTACAGGCCGGGCTCCTGGTAACCTCTCTTGCCCAAGCTGCGGCGCTCTCCCAGGTCTTGGGACGCTCTAGAGCAAGGCGTGAGGCCCGAGCCCCCTATCTCGGGCGACTCCCGGTTTGTTTTCTGATAGGGGAGAAGTGATCAGTCAGGTCGGAGACGAGAAGTCGCCTAGATACTGGCTCCATCTCTGAAACCAGCGGCCAAGCCTAGGGTCAACTCCTTCCTCTGTCCATTGGAAACACAACCCCAGTAACTTAAAAGTTAACACAAGTTCTGGCCGCTTTTCCAACAAACCTCATCCATGCAGACTGCATTTACTTATTTATGGGAAGGGGGATCTGCTGCGAGTTCTTAGTCAAACTCCTGCAGTCGTCACTTGTGCATCTGGTCCTGGGTTAAACGCACTTTGCCTTGACCTTTCCTCGGTGAGTTTCCGCCCCCCTTCCCCATTCTTAAAGCCCTCAGATGAAGCTAGGAGGGAAGATTGCATATAAGTAATTTAAAACCTTACGATGAACCATCGTCAGATCCTAAACAAACCAATTCTGGGAACTTCAGCCAGATCCAGGAGAGAGGCAAACGTGGGCGTGGATTTCCGAAGAAAGATGCTGAAGATCCCTGCCTGGACGGACACGCACACAAAAGCATCCACTATCCAGCACCACCAGCACCACCCTGAAGAAGGGAAGAGAAAGAAAGAAAAACCAACTCCAGGGTGCAGGCCGGCCTGCTTCCGGCAGTCTAAAAGCAGACTGACCGCCATTCTCTCCTTCCCCACCCCCCTAGCCCCGGTGCCCAGTGCGACGCCAAGCTCAACCTGGATCTGTTCTGAATGGGGGGGAAAGTGAAATGCCACAAGATCAGTAGCAAGTAGCAGCTGCAGCGTTTCTCTCCTGGGAACCCCACTGCTTAGAAGCCTCCCGAGTGATGTTTGTTTAACCAACGGCTTTCAAAGTAAACAGAGGCGAAGCGCTCCAAAGAAGTTGAAATATAACCCTTACAAGAATTTGGGGCCGGAGTGCTGGCGGAAAAAGTAAAAAAAAAAAAAAAAAAAATTTTTGTTTTAAATAATAAAGCTTCCATCCCAAATAAGAGCCCACCACAGTGCCTAAAGGAAACTAGAAGGGTCGTAAAAATATAAATTTATCGAAAGGATTCATTGCAGTAAGGTGACCTCAGAATCATCCTTCGTCCACAAACACACACCTGCGGGGAGCGGGGTTGGTTGTCAGTGACTTGAAGGGGCACACTACTACTCGATTTTAGGGAAGTGGGCGAAAACAATCGAAGGGAGGTGCTTTCCCAGCCCTGCAGTAGAAAGGAGTAGGCAGGGCGCTCTGCGCCAGCCCTGGCTTTGCCTCAGGCACCGAACTTTCCAATATCAAGATATTAACAGATGGTGGTGAGCACATGGAGGGCTGTTACTTACATAATCCAGCCACTCCGCCCAGCCGCGCTGAAGCCGGCGAGGCGCCCGCCAGGCCGCGCGCGCGCCTTGCGAGGGGTGCTGCTGTCCCCCGAAATAACGTGCTTTCCCCTCCAACCCCCACCCGGTTCTTTGGGGGCCAGGGTTTGGAGAGGTCGTGCTTTCAGAAAAACATTCGCATCGATCGGGGTGTGCTTTACCTTCTTCAGTCCACAGTAAAGAAGCTGGAGACCCAAGGGCAGAGGGAAGCGGAGGGAACGCTTTCGGGGAGAACCGGACGCCGTCCCTCGGTATGGGGGGGTGGTACCCGGGAGTGGAATGTTCGCTATTTACATCCCTCCTTCTTTGGCTCAGTATTAGCTGATCTTTCCCAGTCACTGAAATACAAAGGCAGGCTCGGGCCGCGGCTGAGGGGGAGCGGGGTGGGGTGAGGGTGTGAGTGCGAGGGGACGCCTCTGCACGCGGGGGCGCAGTGGGCAAAGTTACGCAAAGCCTCCGGGCACCGCTAGGCTCCCGAGCTTCTGCAGGTTTTCAAGCACTGCTTCTCGCACGCGGGGTTTCGGCTGTGTGGCCGCCTGCTGCCTTCACGGTCCCAGCCACCTCCCCCGAGGCCCGGTCGCTCCCCGTGTGCCTGTGTACCTCCGCCCGTGGGTCGGGGGGCGCGTTTGTTTGCCGAGCCTCTCCCTGACGGCGACTCCGGCCGCCGAAACCCGTGAGGAACACGCCTCAGTGGGCTGGAAAAGTTTCGGGTTGGGAGGGAAGGCTGGGAGTCGCCTCTCCTGGCACCCGGCGCGAGCGGGGCTGCCTGGCCGGCGGCTACCTCCCGGTCCCCTCCTCCCTCCCGGCCCTTCCTTTTTCGCCGCGGCCCCGCGCTAGGTGTCGCGGCCTCTCGGCCGAGAGACCCGGAGCGCGAGGTGCGGCGGCGGCGGCGGCGGCGGCGGCGGCGGCCGGGAGCTCAGAGCGGAGGGCACGCCCCTGCCGCCCGCGCGGCCCCCGGGGGTCCCGCTCGCCCCGCCCGGGCTCTGCGGCCCCCGCCTCCTCCCGAGCCGCCGCCGGGGCCGGAGCCCCTCTCGGCTGGCCCGCGCGGGGCGCACGCCGGGCGCAGAGGGCAGCCACCTGCTCCCCGGGCTGCGCGGGGCAGCGAACATCCGACGCCGCCCGGGCCCCGCGGCCCCGCGGCGCATCCCCCCGGCCCTCCCCCCCTCCCCCGCGTCCCCGCTCCGCCACCGCCCGCCTGTTGCTGCGGGGGCCGTTCCGGCGGCGGCGCGCCCGCACCCGGGGACGCGCTCCACCTGGGCGACGGGGGCCTCCCCGGGGACCCAAGGAGGGGCGGGGGCGTTTGAAAGGATGGAAGAAGCCTCCCCTCCTGTCCACCCCCTTTCTGTTGTCAATTAAGGACATTTGGCCGTTACCCCCAGCTTCTCCTTTCTTTGGTGTTTCAAGTCCAGGGTGTGAATTCCGAGGAGGTGCTCGATTTTTGGTGATTTGGGGTGATAGGACTTAAATCACCCCTCCTGTCCATCCTGCTAGGCTTTTATTCAGAAGCGGATTCGAGATAAATAGGTGTAGGCCTGGCACAGGGGGAAAAGCGAAGGAAGCTCCCAGTTTGGATTTATTTGGGGGGAGAGAGCGCGACTCTGGAAAGTTGCATTTTGTTTAAATTAGAGCAAGACAGAGTTGAAAGCCAGATTTCTATAATTTTTTCTGGTGATATTTCTTTTATGAAGTATCTAAGTGTCTGTTTGTCATCATTTTGAGATCAAAAGGAAAATCCATATGCTGCATAGTTTTTCGAAATTGCTATTTAAATATGTTTTAAATGTTTTATCCAACGTGGAGAAGGCCGCTCGCTCCAAGGCAAGGCTGGTAACAGGGATAGCGGGATGGTTTGATGTGGAGCAGTGGTTCCCAAGAGTGGCCCATAATCAGGAGTCACCAAGGGAGCTTTTAAAAAACAAAGATTTCTGGGCCCACCCCAGCAAGGGAAATCAGTGGGAGGACCTGGGCCTCTGGGGGTCATGCTGTGTTTCCAATTACTGTTCAGTTACTGATCAGTGACCTTAGGTGTGTTACTTAATCTACTTGAGCCTCAGTTCTTTTTATCTGTTAAGTGGGGGTAATATCCAACTTATGAGTTGTAGAGAGTGTTATGTAAGTAAAATTGTTCAGCATGTGATTGGTGCTCAATGAGCCTATTTTGTCTACAAATGTGTGCTCTGTACAGTTGCACGGGATCCCTACGCCTTTTATGCAGAACCCTTTCTCCCAAAGATTTCGGTGAAACTAACTTCACCTAAGCTTGCCCTTTGATATGTTCATGTATGCACATTTCAGCCTATGCATAGCTGCTCCACTGGGCCCTTATGTGCACACCTTTAAGGCCATAAACCATAGGCTTGGTGCACATTTGGAAGCTAGGCTCTGGGCTCTTGCACCTATAGAACGGTCCTTCCAGGCAGACAGGAATCATTCACTGATCTGAGGTCTGCTTTTCTCTTTCTTTCTTTCTTTCTTTCTTTCTTTCTTTCTTTCTTTCCTTCTCTTTTTTTCCTTTCACCTTCCCTGCTTTATAGATGGCAAGCCTTTCCTACAGAAGCTGCCCATCAGACCAGTGAAACCCGCAGGACAAAAAGTTCTATTCAAGAAGGGAACAACAAGGAGGAAAAAAAGGTCAACATTCCCAGGTAAAACTAAAACAAATGTGTATCATCTATCGTTTGCTTTTACATGTCTGAATGGACAACTTCCCCAAATCTATGTAAACTACAACGCTTCATAAAATTCTGTTCCAGTGAACCAATGAACACAGGCACGCCCTGACATAATTAAAAGCGAACCCAGCCAAAGGCAGCTGTGAGAAGGCAAAGAAAGATAGGCAGGAAGGTGCTATCCCTGGCTGTGACTCTGCAGTCGTGTGAGGGGAAGAAAGCCAGAGAAATGGAATGGGCTGAACTAGCAGAGAAACATCGAGAAGGCTGACAATTTTAGAACCGGAGACGGCTGACTAGCTAATTACTCATCCCAAAAAAGGTATTCGCTGGGACCCTCCGAAAGCTTGAGATATGTAATCAGGGTGTTTCGTGGAGCAAGATAAGGGAGAGATTGCCAGCTTGGGGCATCCGTGGGCCCGATCCCTGGTGAATGAACCCATGGGTTGGGAGGAGATATTCCCTGAATGAGGGAGAGCTCATGCATCACCCCTAGAGGCCTGTCCCCCCTAAGGTTTGTGGATATCTGTGGGCAAGTATGGAAGACTCCTCCTTTCTGGTTACTCTCTGTACCTGGGGGAGATGCCTCTAGGGGACAAAACAGAGATCCCTAAGACAACTCCAGAGAAACCCGCATCTGGGGCCAAGCTGTAGGGAGACAGGTGACACCGACTGACCTTTCACTCCCAAAGGCCCTCATGGTACAAACAGCGCTTTGGCCTACACTTGAGATGGTGGTGGGGAGATGGGGGCAGAGGCTGAGGGGGGAAAGAGTATGTGTGTGGGGACAGAGTTTGGAGGGGCCAGGGATGGGTAGGGGGACAGTGTCTGTGGGGGTGGGAGGGGAGTGGGTGGGGGTGAGGAAAGAGTATAGGTGGAGGTCGACAAGGTGGCAGAGTTAGGGGGAGAGTGCCACTGGGAGTACTAGGAGTGACTGGAAAGGTAGGGGAGGAGCACCAGTTCCCCCACCAGGTGGCTTGCTGGGGGCTAAGTGGCATGTGGGAGTGTGGTTGGAGGACTGAAAGGGAGTCAGGAGAAAAGGTCCTGAGGCGACATGTGGCCTTTGCTGAAGCCTGAATGAAGGGCACAGCAGCTAGGTTTCCTCAGGCCCTCACCAGTCTCGCTGAGACAGGAAGCCACTGGCTGGCTTACTAGTCCCAGCTTGACCTGAAGGCCTAGGACCCTCTGTGAGGCCTGGCCTCACTGGGTGGGGCATCCGGGGGTCTCCCGCTGGGGATGTCCCCCCCACAGGCAGGCCTGCACCCTGCTCCCCTCTCCTACCTCAAGCCCTGCCCTCCCCCCCTCTCCCAGCAGGACGTCCCCTGAAGTGCCTCCATCCCCACTCTAGGCCCAGGGTTGCTTCTGAGCCCCAGGTCTCCCTGGGCATTCTTCTTTCCCTCCCAGATAAGACGGCTTCACTCCTTCATCTCCTCCATGCTGATCTTCTGCTAGTGGTGCCTGGGGCGGGGAGGGCGGGTAGCAGGCAGAGGGCAAGAGAGGGCCCATAACCCAAAGTGGACTCAAAGAGAAGGGAATGACACAATTCAACAGAGAGCTAACGTTTGCAAGACATGGCTAAGAATGGCAGTTGGTGACCCTGTTGAGGGAGCCGAGTGTACTGGAGCATTTGGGGTCTTAGCCAACATGGGGAGATAATTATCATGTGTGGGATTTAGTTGAGCCTCTGAAACTTCAATTAGGAACACAAGCCTAGAAGAATCTGGATGAGGGGCAAACGCGTCCACACGTAATCCTCTCGGTATCCCAGTGGTCTTTCTGTGAGACTTCAGAAGGAGGCAAACAGACGAAGTGAGAAACGATGATAGGCAGGTCGGCATTTATTGAGCACTTCTAGTGTGTCATAACTGTGCCAGATGCTTTATACCCAGCACTGCCATTTTCTTAATTCTAAAATGCCATGGATTAGAAGACGCACTGACAACGTAAAGATGAGAGAGAAGGAAAACACGGTGACCTTAAATGCACAATAGGTGGTAAAACATACTGATTTCAGGAACATAATAAAATATGAGAAAACAGGAATCTCAGAAGTGAAGAAACAAAGTCTGTTAAGTGTAGTTGTCTCAGCAGCCCCGATAGGAATTATCCCCACTGTATGGATGAGTAAACTGAGACTGTGGAAGCTTTCACCACTTGCTCAAGGCCACAGAACCTGTAAGTAGCAGACGCCCGGTCTGCCTGCGGTCAGAACCAGAACAGTCTCTCCCAGGGCACGTAACCTCTGCAAGATTGGGCTCCTTCAGCCTTTTTCCTAGCCCGGGTCCTGTCTGGACCCTTCTACCACCGGCGACCCCTCCCCCACCCTCTAAGCTCTGGAGATTTCCAGGAGGAGAAAGTAATTCATTGGGGAGAAAAAGGTACAAAATAGTCAAATTACATTCTTCAGATTCAAATAGAGTCTTTAAAAGGGTAAAAAACCATGCATGCCAGGTTTTGCTGTGCGCTGCAGGAAGTCGATGAATTCAAGGATCCCTGTATTGCTGAAAATAGAATTGTAAAAAATAAAAGGGGTGGGGGGAGAAAGTGAACGAAACTAATCCTATTAAACGTGGTAGCATGTTTTTGTGGCTCGCAGGGAGAGATTAAGCACAGGAAAGGGGATAAGTACTGCTTCAGTTTCACTAAACTAATGTGACAACTTGTCATTGGAAATCTTTGCAGCCTGTTAGTAGATGACTAGCTGATTCAGAAGTGTTTTCTATCCTTCCCTTTGTGTCTCCCGTGAGGTTTTTTTTTTTTTAATTTTCTTTCTTTTCCTGTTTCTTTCTTACCCATGCTGCTCTATTTTGCTTTTTAATCCTTCGTGTCTCCTTCAAGTCAAAACATTTAGCTGGCTCTAATCAAGATTTGGTTTTGAAGATGCCCTTTGACCTCGAGTTGCCCAGAGAAGCCCCGGAGGGGACTGCTCTCCATCCCCAACCCAGCTTCTGTCCTGTGGCTTGAACACCCCGAGTTTCTGGAGGAACACTCTCATTTCAGATGTTTCGACCTTCTCCTCTCCCCTTTCTCCTTTTCCTTTTTTGTTTGCACCTTCTATTCTCTCCTGTTTGACTTTCATTTCCGTGCTTCTGGTTTTTTTTTTTTTTTTCCCCTCCTGTTTGACTTTCATTTCCATGCTTCTGGTTTTTTTTTCCCTCACTTTCCCTTTCTCCTCTTATCTTTCCTAATTTCCTTCCTGTCACCTGCTTTCTTTGCATCTTCTCTTTCATTTCTTCCTTAGAATTTCTTTTCCCTCCTCAGTTACCTCCCGGGTAACTCTCTTAGTGTTTCTTTCCTTCGGCTAAGACTGTTACATTCCTCGAGAAAAGTTGTGAATCCCTCCCAGTGGTGTCCATGTTGTAGCAGTGACTGCATCTGAAGTGGGCAGTGTCCTGGGGACCGGGAAGCCCCAGGGCCCATCACAGACAGGCAGGGAACAAAAGGCTGATCTAAATCAAGAGGAAGGCAAGAATTGTAGGCCCGGTCACTGTCTTTCCAAAGCAGGTGTCTGGCTTGTTTGGAAATGTCGCTGACAGTCCCTCTCCCTCTTGCTTTGGCATCACCCTCTCCCCCGTTCCTCCTCCCTCCCCCGCTCCAACTTTCCCCACTGGCTTACCACCAGAGGCGAGATGTTGAGTCAATGGAAAAACAACATTCGCCAACATTAAAGGGAGACTGTTTAGAAAAGGAAGGCCCTGCTGAGGTGCAGAGGAAGCCTGTACATTAACACGGGCCACCTCTTATCTGGGGCAGCTGGGTCTCAGCTGCCTGGGCTGATTCCCTGGCTTTGCCAAGAGGCCTTCGGCAGAGAGGCTGCCTTGCAGAGTGGGAGGGGGGTGGGGTGGGGGGGGACTGCTCCTTCTCATCCAGGAGCAGAGCATCCCAATCACTTTTAGAGACAAAAAGTCATGGCTTTTCTCCCAGGGACTTAATGGGTGTGTGTGTGGGGGGGGGGGAGGCAGGGGGAACCTGGACCAATAAGTAAAGTCTTGCAAAAGGCTACAGGTCCTCTGGGCCTTTGCCTCTGGACACTCCTCACCATAAACCAGACTCCTCTCATTTCCAGTCCTTTTGCGGACTCCCCAGTGCCGTACCAACTGGCTGTTCTGACCTGAACATGAATTGTAGGGAAAGACAAGCTAAAGTGACCCAAAGGAGAATTTAAAAGAAAAAACAAAACATGCGGGTAGGTTCGCCCTGGCTCTAAATTGCTTACCGTTAAGTCTTGAGCCAGCTCCCGATGGAAAGATAAGGTAAATCCCCAATCAGTCAATAATTAACCGAAGTTCCATGAATGGGCCAGTCGGCCAAATCCTGCTGACACCTTCAGATCCCTGCTTTAGTGGGATGCTTAGGTAGAACCTTCCGATAGACCCCACTCGTGGATCCCCATGAGAGGGGTAAAATGATGCCGGTACCTGCCAGTGAAATCTTTTCTTAGGCTCCCTCCTTCAGATAACATCTGCAGATTTCACTTTGGGAAATGTGTGTGTGTGTGTGTGTGTGTGTGTGTGTGTGTGCGCACGTGTGTCAGACAGAACAGCTTGGAGATCCATTCTGGTTCCAGGTCAGTTTGAACCAAACCCCAGATGTGTTCTGATCGTTACTCCCTTAGTCTTCCTAGAGGACTGTGTCTTTTTTTCCCCTGCTTTTCCCATCATTGTAGTTTCTTCCCAGTGCCTATAGATATTTCTGTTCCTTGTCTCTCAAGGTCAGTGTGTCTTCAATTTGTGGTAAAAGCAGAGATGCCCTTTAAGCGATAAGCAGCCACATAGCCCTACCAAAGCATGAGAATAATTTTCAAATTTTAAATAAGTAGAAAATTAAACGGCAAATAAATACTGATTTTGGTGCTTCTGGCAGACCAGGTTCATTTCACTTCCTACGGAAGCAAATTTTTAGTAAGAGGGGCTTAATTCTTAAATGGTTCTAATTTCAATTTTTTGGTTTTGCTTTGCTTTGTTGTTCTGTACAGCATTTAGTGCATTATGATATGTGCTTGTAGTTATACTATTAGATGAGAAAAATCAGTATATTAAGCGTGGTTTGAATTTTTCCTAAGATCAAGCTGTGGGTCACGACAGGATGCCGGTCTATGAACTTTTCCCCTAATTTTGTCTATTCAAGCCATTTGAAAAACAGGTTCTTTTAGACACAGGGGGAGTGGGGTGCAAGAGTGTGGCTTGATGTGGTTCCATCTCCATTCTGGGAGAAAAACAACAAAAATCGAACGTTTGTCTACGAAGGTATCACAAAGGTGTTATTCCTTCATGTCAAAGATGGTTCATCCATTTACACTTCTGTTGGTTCCACAGCTCAGCCTCTGTGATCACCAACACATTGTTCTCCTCTCCTAATAGAACTCAGTAGTCTGGGTGCTCAATTAATCTTTGGCTGCTTGGGGGAATTGCCAATGAGTGGAAGTTCCGCCAATGATCTGTGACACCCTTTTCAACAAACATTAATTGAATGACATTTCTTTTTTCCCCAAATCATCCATCTGTCCTTTCTTATGCAACTTGTGAGTTTCAAAAGGGCAGAAGGCAAGCTTTCTTTTGGTCACACATTTGGCCTAAGAAGACAACCTAAGAATTAAACAACATAATCTACCACAGCCTTATACATAAGTCTAGAAGGTTCATCGGCCTGAAACAACATGTTAAATATAAAACCAGTTAGGGCCAGCCGTCTTTTTCTCTTTGCCCATTAAAACTTCTTGCTTTCATCAAGGTGGTGAGTGGTTAGATTCAATGTTACGACAATCATTTGGGGATACAAGTGGGAATGGGAAAGATAAGAAGAAAAACAGTGAGAATTTTTTTTTTTAAACTAGTCATTAAATTTGTAGATAAACCTGGGATCTAGGTAAACCTGAGATCCAGTTTCCTTGGGCTTTATGTTAACTTTTGATGGTTTTAAAATAGCAAAAAGTATCTCACCTGTAAGAGTGCTGGTAAGTAAAGCAGAGGACATACATCATGCTGTCTGTGTGGTCATGTTGCTTGGATATTAAAACGAGATTTTAAAAAATGAAACTGGAATCTGTTTTTCAACAGGTTGAAAGGCATTTATAATTACACAAATAATTTGTGAGTATCATACTAATGAGGATAGGGAAATGCAGACCTTGACATTGGCACGTTTAGTTACACTCACTATGAAAAGATGTTTACCCCTCGAGAGTTTCTTAAGAAAAAGAAAAATCAATCTCCATCAATGAGCAATATTTTTCTCCCCAAGGGATATCGATTTGAACATTGACTTCGCAATGGGTGAGTTATTTCCTTCAGGCCCCCTGTTATGAATTGTTAGGTGACATGTCTTTTATGAGCCAATAAACATGTTGTTTCTAGTATAGTAATCTTGTCAGGGAGATTCCAACTTCTGAGCTGTGGTTGGTTTGGGATATTTCAGCTTTTGGATGTCTGCGTTAAGTATTTCTATGGGATATATTCCAAGTTTAAAAAGCAATATCGCTCATCTCCCTTATGTTTTAAACCAAGGGTAGCCTTTCAATACTTCTGAGGGAAAATCAGGTGGCAGTGAATAATTCCCTTTTCTGCTTGCTCCTCAACTTTGTGTCCTCTCAGCTTGTGCATGGACCCATGACTCATGTGTAGTCATACAAATGTCTTCATGACTCCCTTTTCTCCCTTTACATAACGGTACAATGTTGGTATCTCTAATTCTGAAAATAAACCAGATTGTCCATTTGCCAGAGGAACCAGTACGTCAAGGAACATCGTGATGGGTGGAAGCAGTGGAAAGGATCAGTGGCGTTGGATTCTTGTTGACACGAATGAGCGTTTTTTTCAATTCATCTGTCAGGATTTGTGTGCACTGCGTTTTCTTGATGAGCTCCTTGAAGGACGAATTTAGAATTTGCATTAGATCGCCTTTGGGTTGATTCGTCCATCCGTTCGTTCTTGAACGAATATTAACCTGTGCCCATATCATGTGCCACACACCATACTCAGCACTGATGATAAAGAAGTCCCATCTGAGGCTTTCACAGTGTGCTTGGGAAGGCATCGGGTCGGATAGTTCTGGATACATGTTGACACAAAATACTTTAGGAGCCCTGAGGCTTATTTCGCAGAAGCTGGGAGTAGCAAGGAAGCCTTCAGGGAGAAGTTAAGCAAAAGCGTTAATTCATCGGACCATGGGCTCAGGAGAGGAACAGAAGCGTGTGTCCCCGTTGCAAAGGGAGCGGAATCCTAAGCAAGTCACCGTATCCCCCTGAGCCTTAGTTTCCTTGTCTGCAAACTGGGAATAGTGATTCCTGCCTTCTGAGATTGAAGGTTAAGTGAGATTGCATGAAGAGGCCTCGACACCGTGCACAAAGTAGACACTGCATAAATGTCTGCTAGAAAGGTATGATAAAGTGACACCTTAGCACACTCTCTAATATTAATCCAGCAAATATTTGTTGGGCACTGACCAGGTGTCATGCCCTAGTGCTGGGTTCTGGGCAAAAGACCAGCAGTTCGTCAGGAGACACCATGAGGACGGAGCGAGAGATAGAATGACAGGTGGCTCCTGCAAGGCATGGAGGAGGCACACTTCTGTGCGTGGCGGGCCTGAGCTGGTCTCTTACTGCTGGAGCCCAGAGCTTCAGTGGCCTGAAGGAGGAAGAGCCAGCAAAAGTTGGTCTTGCCCGACCAGGAAGGGCCTTGTGGGGCGGTGATGGCCCCAAAACAGGAAAGAGACAGACAGATTTGTTCATCTGTGATTTCTCAGTTTCCTCTAAGTTTTTCCACGGGTGTTCCTTGCCTTTCTGTAGCTGGATCGCGGCCTCTTCAGAAACCAAGAAGCCCATCTGTTTGCTGTTGCCTGTTCTAATGTGGCGCCTCTGATATACCCTCAGTGAACGTGGCTAGTTCTTTATACTTCCCTCTTCCCCACATGCTGAAATTTTCCAGTCCTTTCTGAAGCCCAGTCAGTTTCAGAGTGCTCAGATTTAAGTGCTTGCTTGTGTGCTTATTGAAGAGATTCGTGAATTGAGAGTTGTGATCATGTCACTGCCTAAAACTCTTCATATTGCTCTTAGGATAAAGTCCAAGGTCCTGAATGTGTGCCACGAGACTTTTCGTCATCTGGCTTCTGTCCTGGGCTCCTGCCTCACCTCCTGGAACTCCCCATTCTCCCCACATCTCCACGTCACTGGCTTTTCTCCTGTTACCTCAGCACTACTGGTACCTTATCGTGTTGCTGCCTTTGTTTGAAAGGCCTCCCCAATCCCTTCTCCAGGCAAACTCCTCTCTTTAGTTGGGGTCCCACTTAAAAGTCATTCGCTCAGGAAAAGCCTCCCTCATTTCCTAGGTTAGATGTTCTAATGATACCAGCTCACATCACCTATGGTTTTCTTTTCTTCTGCTTACCCTAAGTGAAATAAGTTATTTGAGCACAGACCTTATTCACCCAACAAATACTCTCTGAGGCCTTCAGAGAATGGCCTAGATGTTGGGAATACCACACAGGAAGACAAAGTCTCCGCCCTTGGAGCTTGTAAGTGAGGCAACAAGCAAGAAGCAGATGTGGATGGGATATAATGTCAGGCAGTGATATAAACACTCTGGAAAATAGTTAAGCTGGGTAAGGGGATGGAGAGGGCTTGAAGATAACTTGGGAATGAAAAGAGGGAAGGCTTGTGGTTGTCTGGTTCAGTGTAGAATTCCCAATGCCCAACACAATGCCTGGCATCCAAAAAGGACCTTGCAAATATTTGCTCATTGAGAATCATCTTGTTTCAAGTAGGCCTGAAGGAATGAAGGGTTGAATTAGGCTAATGCAGTGATGCTTGCTTCTCCCCAAGTTCCCTGACTGTATCTGGGACAGTGTGGTCTGCGTGTTTACCCAACATCCAATGGGAATCCACGTCAAACCCAAGTCCCTGTTAAAGTCTACGAGAGTCATACCTTTTGTGTGGTAGCCTTGCACACTTTCTTCTTAACCACCACAGGCCAAATAGCAACTAGTTGGTGAATGAAATATTTATGCTTTGGAGAAATCTTGATGTTCTAATCAGTTTCTATTTATATAATGATCAACTATGCCTATGAGGAGGAGGAGAGTTTTTTTCTGTGATCTCTGTGCATCTAAGTGACTAATGAAGTCAATCTGGACTTGGCAGATTTTGCCACAACTTGGACAGACGTAGCACCCATGATGTCGTGTCACTTCTCAGCTTGCTGGTTGCCTTGTTCCCACTGCTGTGATCTCATGTTTGGCATTTTCCTTTCAAAGTGTTAGCTTCCCATTTCGCATGGTCCCTCTGTGTGGCTCAGGCTTAAGGCACTGTCTACCACTTGTCTTTCAACCAATCTTGTCTTCTTAAAGAATATTCTGAAGACCAAACATTCTGGTCTTTAGTTTGTTTTAATTTTGGAGGAGCTGAGGGGGTGGGAAGGGGAGAGGGGAATTCATGCTTTTGCAATTTTTTTCTTAATTTGAATGACAGAGCTGGACCGTGGGGCTGAGTTTGAATTGAGATTCAGACAAATTGGGTTCGTTCTCTATAGTCTTGGTTAAAGAAAATTTACACAGCACGAAGGAAATGAGCAAAAGAATGGTTCGGATTCTCTTCTGTGGACCCTAGCATGCCTTTTCTTTTGTGCTGGCCCCACAACTCCCGTGAAACAGCATCTTTCCCCGCCCTGGGGGCCTCTTCTGGTTTTGCACTTTTATAGGAATTCATTGCTTTGTTTGTATCACTCTTTGGACCAAAAAAGCCGATCAAAGTCCATACTCTTAAGTTCACTTTGGCTCCAATCCCTGCTGTTTTGTCTGTCCCACCCCTTTCTGTGTATCACACTGTTTATCTCCACAACCAGATCTCAGAATCCCCAGCAGAAAATCACATAGTTTGTATCTGCCATTAACCAGCTTCCCCAACCACCCCATGCCCTAATCAGAGGCCTGCCGATAGTTGCTGCTCAGGGGTTTGGGTAAGAATAAGATCGGAAAGAAATGGAAAATATTTCCAGCTTCACACGGTTTCCTTCAATCTTATCAGTTTGTAATTATATATTTACTTATCTTTTTACGTATTGACTGCTCTACCTTCCCTCCAGCAAGAAGCCTCATAAAGGCTGGAAAATGTGTCTGCTTTGTTGACCAAGGTATGCCTGATGCTGGTCAGAGTAAACATATTTAATGAATCTCTGTGGAATATAGGAGTGACTATAGAGAAGAAGGAGCTTATTCAGGGTGGATTTTCACTTACCCTTAAGAAGTGAAATGAAAGCAAACTTTGGTGGTTTTGTTTAACTGTGGGCAAATTGGTATGGACTGAGAAATTCAATTAACTGTATTCATCAATTTTTGTTTCTGGGCTAGAATCGTCAGACTGAGACCCGGAATTCTTGATTCCCTTTTGTGGCATTAAAAAAAAAAAAACAACAACAAAAAAAACAAAACAAAAAACCCAACCCAAACCTTGGCATATTACACCACCCAGATTTTTTTTCTTTGTCTCAAAGAAGGCTAAGCTGAACACTAGATTCCTTACCCAGTGCAACAATCAAAAACTCCTAAAACCTCAGCTGCCTTGGATGATGTCACAAAACCCTCAAGAATGCTCACTGCTGAGTTGGGCACAGGCCCAGCAAACACAATTCTTTCTGCCAGTTATTCAGGGTCTTTGACAGATTAGGTGGTCTTTCTTATTCTTTCTTCTTCCTCTTCCCCTCCTCCTCCTCCTCCTCCTCCTCTTTCTTCTTCTTCTTTTTCAACCTCTGAAAAGGCAGTTCAGTTTACCTCTAAGCAAGACATTAGCTCTGACTGCCCCCAAATAACATTTTAATTGGAATCTCAGTCCAAACAAATGCCCAGCTTCTTTATTAACCCCAACAGTGTAATTTTTCAACCTCAGACTGATTCAGGGGGAAACTGTCTCACTCAAACTGCCATGCAATGGAACATGGCAGTTTTCCTCAACCAGTCTCTCTTCTGACCTTGATTTGAACCTTAATCTCTTCTACCCGTGTTTTCTTTATTAGCTGCTCATAGCTGTGGCACAAGACTAATTTTCCTGTTTTTAGACTACCAGTTTACAGAGGTATTTCACTCCCTCTTTGACTCCCAAAAGTAACCAAGATTTCACGGACCTCGTTGGGAAAGGGAAGGTAATACCCATTCTTCACATTTCTTTTTAGGTTTTGTAATTTACCGTAGCTGCTTTGCAAAATGTGCTGTAGAATTTTAGACTGTACCTGCTTTGCAAAACGTGCTGTAGAATTTTAGATTGTACTTTTGAGGCACGAAGTTTAGGTACAAAGAAATCATACACTTAATTGTCAGAAAAAACTAAAAAAAAAAACAACCCTTCTAAATGATTACAAAAGACTTTTCATCAATAGACAGGTCCACTCTCATAAAGTAAAAACTAAGGCTATTAGCCGAGTAATTTAGGCAAACACAGTATTTTTTTTTTATTAGAAATCTCTAATCTTTCGGGGGAGATACAAATTATCCAGATAATTGCTTCAATTCCTTCATTTTTATGCTGAAATATAATCAATGAGTAGTGACAGAGAAAATAATTTTCTCTCAATTATACGTCTGCATTTTTTGACGTTGGTAAAATGATCCAAATTAAAAAGAAAAAAAAAGGCACCCTTTTCAGTAACAATGAAAAAAAACGTGTTTATTTGGAGTATACCTTAATATAGCAGAACTATGTAGGTAGAAAAACAGTGCTTATGATCGTGTGCTCAATTAGATTTATTATAGGTTTTTGTACTTTTTGGCATTAGCATGAAAGCATATTGGTTATTAGTTTTTATAACCTAATTGGAGGCTTTGTATCTAGTTACCCCTCTGTTCTCAGCTTCATACAATAGTTTGTTGATTGCAAAAATTACATTTCTGTGACTTTAAAGTCCTAGAACTAGGTCTGCCACTCCAAGTTGGGGATTCAGCCTGGTGTTTGGAGGGCAGGGACCATGTGCCCTCTGGGTGTGAGGGGGTAGGCAGCTGGGAACAATTGTCTGTCCCCCGCGGTGTTCAGTGGCATTAGCAGCACGTTGGCATGATAAACTTTGCCTTCATTTCACTGGCTCAAACAATTAGTGGGATTGAATCAGAGTTCTCCCAGATCATAGTTTATTATATGTTATTAAATTCCATTATTCAAGAAGTTGCCGCTCTGATTATAAAACTTCCCAGCATATCCTGCAAAGCCCTCATCTCCATCCCTGGCGCATTTCCTTTTACATTTATCTTTTGCTTCTCTGATAGACAAGATTTTTTTTCTCTCTCTCTCTCTCTTTCTTTTTCTTTCCCCTTGGTACTTATTTAAAGAGCTAAGAGCTAATTTGAAAATACATCTACGAAAGGACAACAAAAATGAGATGTGAAAAAAAATGGGTGAAGATTCTTAATTAGTCCATTATTTGACACGCACGATTTAACATGGTATGCTTAGCATTGTGCATTCCCCAAAAGAACAAGGCTCTTTTTTTTTTTTTTTATCCCAATCTTTAACTCCCTCTCATTCATTATATCCCTTCTTGTCACTTTCCATTAGCTGATCATGACATCCTTTGCTGGAAGGGCGAGCAAGCAGATTACTTCCAAACTGGTGTAAGTGACACTCAAAAGACTGGCCTAAAGGGGGTTCTGTGATAGCAACAAGCTCTTCAGCCCCTGGAGTTGGAGAATGTCATTTCAATAATATATTGGAGTCCATTGTCACATCCTTTCTGTAGCAACTTGGCAACTCCCCAGAAGTGGCAGGAATGGTTCTTCTACCGTGATAGAATCTAATGTTACCACTGTTGCTGATGATAGAAATAATAATAATAATAATAAATTATTATTATGAAGAATTATTTATAAGTATATAAATAATAAAAATCATTATTATTACTATTTACTTAGCCAGTCTAACCCTTCATCTTGCATTTTGCATTTTACAGATGAGAAAACTGAGGATCAAAGTAGCTAAATAAATTGTCCATGGTCCCACAGCTGATAAGTAGCAGAGCTGGGATTTTTAATTGTGAGGTCTGATAGACTGCAGGCTATGCCTCTTACTGTTAGAGCAGGTTACACATAACACACCAACTTTTAGGAAACGTCACCATGTCTCCCTAAGTCTAAAAGAGTAAAGAGATGATCAACAGAGCATTCATTTTAACGCAACTGAAAAATAACCTGTCACCAGGCACTTTCGAATGAGGGTGGAGAGGACTGAATGAAGCAGCCAGGGATGAAACACACATGCGCAAATGGTGCTAAGAAGAAAAGGGAAAGTCTGAGGCTCTGATCAGGTCAGCCCTGGAGATGCAAACTGTTCCCAGCGCATCTTCCCTGCCCCCAACAAGCCCTCTCTTACCCTCAAAAGCCCGACCCTGGGAATCATCCTCAGCCTTGGAAGGGCACTGGCCCAGGAAGAGCTGAATGGTT
Source organism: Lynx rufus (assembly GCF_022079265.1). Lineage (NCBI taxonomy): Eukaryota > Metazoa > Chordata > Mammalia > Carnivora > Felidae > Lynx > Lynx rufus. The sequence goes on along the minus strand of NW_025814829.1, from coordinate 34,113,547 downwards.
GCAGATAACAAGTCACAATGAACTCTGATCTGAACAGCACTGGGACCAGTCCCGGCTGCCGCTCATGCCTCATACCGGCGTCCAGCCTTCTACGCTCCTCTGTTCCTGAGAAAACATGTTTCCTTCATTCACCAAATTTTAGCCTCTTTCCTTCATTAAGCATGTTTTATCTTCTTTTCCCACCAATCTTTGAAATATTTTCGTTATAAAATAGAGAATAGGGAAATACAGGTCAATACATTAAATAAAAGTTACCTGTTTTTCTACTAGCAGGAGAAAATTGGTAGTCCTATGGTGTATGTCTGTTTTGTTTAAGATATTTATTTATTTATTTATTTATTTATTTATTTATTCATTCATTCATTCATTTATTTATATGTATATAGTAGTCAGTAAAACAGGGCAGACTGAAATCGGACCACCCATCTTTAAATGTAGACACTGCCACCAGCCGTGTGACCTAACCTCTCTGGACCCTAGTTTTCTCGTATGTCAAGTACCTCCCTCAAAAAGCTGTTGTGACAATGATCTGATGTGTGTGAAGTAGCTGGACCATGGGGAATCACTTCCTGCATCTAGTTGCGGTTACATACATGTTCGTCAATGTTCTTGCTCTGTTTCTGACCATGCTCCAGCCTCCTTGATTCCAAGCCTATAGCTAACTTCATCCTCAGCCACGATTCTGTCCCTTTTCAGTCTGTTTGGTGTGATCAGCTTCCCCCTTACACCTCATCGGCGATTTTCCCGGTCTCAGTTCCTGTCCGTTTAACCCCAACTCTTAAGTAGGCATCACCAGCCTCTTTTCCCCACTATGTGATGGACGCATTTCTGCCTGGGTGCCCTGCTTGCTCTGCCCGAAACCAAGGCAAAGCCTGAGCTCAGCCTTCCTTGTTCCCATCTGGTTGGAAATCTTGAAGTGAGTGCAGATGGAGGCAATATCACGAGTTTGTGATCATAAAGACAGCAGCAACATCAACCCACAATCTGGGGGCCTCTGGAATGTCATTGAAAAACTAGCATCCAGACGTATAGACATACGCAATGCCAAAGCAAGTGTATTTGTAATCATTTTAAATGTAAAAACTCATTTTAAATGTAAATGTAAAAAACAATCATTTTAAATGTAAAAAAGAAGGTAATTATGAATGATTTTTTTCATCTTCCCTTTAAAAGCCCTCTGTTGTCAAGGCCACCTTCTCAATGATCTTTGTACTTCTGAGAAGGGGGAAAATATGTGTGTATGTATGTATGTATGTATATTTTAACTGGGGGGAGGGGGAGTAGTACATGTGCTGGGAGAGCGGTCGGCTGGTGGCAGGAATGGGGAAGAGAGAATTATATTTAATGAAACTGGGAGTTCACATGGACCTTTCAGACTTAAAAAAAGTGTTGATTTTTACATGCCAAAGTCTTGAAAGGGGCTTGACGGCTCACGGCTTTGGTGTATTTTTCCAGACGGCAGATGCCATTTTGTGTTTTGCATAAACTGACTAAATTTGCTTGCTCTTTGTACGTATTTCAGAGGCAACCATTCTTTGCTTTCAATAGGACAGAAGAGCTCCTTGGCACTGGAACCCTCCTGGTCCGGTGAGGGAGGGATGAGGGTCGCTCGTGTATGAGGATACACGGCCATCATCCAAAACTTCCCAGTTCAGGTGGAAGGAAGAGGTTGGACCAGAACTTGGGATCTGCATTGCCCAAAGGATGGTTCGGACGGTGTGAGTGAGTCACAGAAGGTAAGCTATGCTCAAGAACTTTCAACAGTTATTTTTCCGGTTTGTCCATTCTTATCTCCATGGAGGACAAATAGGTTCGTTACGCTTTTATTCCAACTGCTCTACGTCTTGCAATAGCTAGTTGTGCGATCCTGTAATTTAATAACTCTGTGCTTCAGTTTCTGCAAAAAAAAAAAAATTAGGATGATAATAATAAATAACTCATCTCTTAGGATTGTTGTGAAGATTCCATGAGTTAATCCACGTAAAGTTTTCTGAACCGCGTCTGGCATATAGCAAGTGTTCAAGAAATGTCGATAATTATTGTTGTTATGATTCATTTCTGTGGAAGTTTGCATTTTTGCCTTTATTTTCTGATGATTGACCGGTCCAGTTCCCATGGCCATTATGCTAATTCTTTGGGTTGGTTTTATGGAAATAGACTGGTAACAGAGTGGTTAAGCTATTGGCTTTGCCGTCGAACAGAATCAAGTTGAAGTTCTTGAAGTAACAATCAATAGCTGTATCTCCTCAAGAAGTGACTTAATTTCTCCAGGCCTCAGTTTCTTCATCTATAAAATAGGGATGACAATAATCATACCTGCTTCATAACGTGACAGTGGTTGAACATTATCTGGCAAAGATGTAAAAGCATGTTGGTATTGTTATTATTTTTGCTGCCCCAAATATACCGAATAGCTCACTTATAGTCAAAAGTGCCTCTAGGAGCTTGTTAGGACTCCAGGGCTCTAGCTTCATGGCAGCTACCTCACCAGAAAAGAGAGCAAACACAGAAATAGAAAGATGCTGTGAGGCCACGACTTTACTGGGACTCTTTGCCACATAATGACACAGATTTGAGAATCAAGTCTTGCTCAACATGGATTCCAACTGAAGTAAGAAAACTCCAATTTCTGAGCAGACCAATCCCAACTCATTACATTGGGGGGCTATTCCAAAGGACGGGAACTATTGGGATAGGAACCGCAGCCTTATTTTTCTGTCCTAAACCCCCCACCCCCACCCCCGGCCCACATAAAGCACAGAGCCAGGTAGATTGTAAGGAAGCATTAGTGACCCGTGCTGGTTACCTTTCATGGAGGCGTCTGGCTTTTGCCACATTATAAATATTTACGTTTCCCATTTTCGAAAATGTTTGTTTATTTCTTCCTTAAAGCTGCAAATGGATAAAAGTTGCATCTGTGACTGAAAGAAACCCCTCTAGAGTCGTGTTATTGAAAACAGTTATTGAAAACCGTCTAGATCACACATGCCACTTTCCTCCAGCAGTGACAGGTAGTCTCCATTAATAACTGAATAAAGAGAAAAACAAAGCTTTTACCCTGAAGCTACTACAAAACCTGAAACAACCCGAAGAACATGGAACAAGGAAGTCTGAAAAGCATCACCAAACTCGCAGATACTTTGTTGGCTCTGTGAGGGTTTTTTGACCGCCCCTTCCTGCCGCTGCTGCGTCACTTCCCACAGTGAGGATAAGAGGGGACTTGAGTTGGGAGAAAAGGCACAGGAATGACTTCCTTTCTCAATTCAGACAAGACAGCAGCTCCACTTTTTGTTCCTGACCTTACGCTTAGAAATTTCTCAGAGAGTGGAATGCCACGATTCATTACCATTAACGGGAAAATAAGAGGGGAAGGTAAGAGCAAACAAAAGACAAAAGAAAGTGCATGTCAAAAGAAAAAGAGAAGTTGGAAAGAGCACAGAGCTATATTGTTAACAAGGGGGAAAGAAAGTACAAAGCAGCCCACAAACGAAAGAAACGTCCCCGTCCTGTGCCAGAGGTGGCTAACTGGCCAATGAAGATTCATCCTCCCCTTCTGCCAGGTAGAGGTGTTTCTGGGATGTCAGCAGGAGACTACATTTCCCAGCCTCTCTTGTGGTGATGTGGGACCATGTGACCAGTTCTTATCAGGGGAGTATGAGCTGAAATTCAAGAGATATGTGTCACATGGGGGTTCAGTGAAGACTGTGATGGTTTCTCCGTTCTGTCTCTGTCTCTCTGTCTCTGTCCCTCTCTGTCTCTCCATCTTCTGGCTAGATAATGCCAGGGCGGTCTTGATGTCCCCCATGCCTGGAGCCATTACAGGGAAGGAATATGGATTCCTGAATCACTGCTTAGAGAAGAGCAGCCCAGAACAGCTGCCCAACCGGGAATATCCACATTGGACGTTTTTGCGAGTGAGACATCAATGTCCGTATGTGAAGCCGCTGAGCTTTTAGGGATTGTTTGTTATACCAGCAATCATTATTTACCTTGACTAATACAGAAATTGCTACCAGAAGGGAGCTCTAGAAGCAGTTGCTTTTTCTTCTCACCTTTGCCTAAAAACCAGTTAATTATTTCCTGATATCCTCTTTTTCTTCTATTATGTTGTCAACAGCAGCCAATAACAACCAACGCATGCTATTTTTCACCTACGAGCTCCAGAGTCACATGGTCTGACTTCCAAGTTACGAAAAGCAGCAGTTTTGCCCGGTATTTTTCCACTGCATGATATGGATCTGCAGCCATCCAGACTAATATATCTGCTTCTGGCACCTTGACCGCAAAGTCAACGCCACATATATTAGGGTCTTGTTACAGGACACCAGATCGGGTACTGAAGAGAATAGTCAAGTTTATTCAGGAAAATAGAAGTCTCTTGCGGCAGATGCAATGTACTGTGTTCACCAAATGATTTCTTTTCCCCGGGCACAGGGGAAGACCACAATCCCCTCTCCTTTGCAAGTTAATTGGGGCCAGAGGACCAGCTCTTTGTAAGGGAGCGTAAGCAGAAGTACTGTGCCTCCTTTGGTCCACGGAGTTAAGAGTGTGTGTACGTTTCCCCTGTTCCTGTCTCCTCTTCTTCCATAGGGATCTTGCAGGACACGTGTTCCGGATGGTGTGGCTACAAGATAGAAGCCACTCAGCCTGCAACGTGAACAAGAAATAACCTGTATTTTGTCATATTCTCCAGGGTTGGGGAGTTGTTTGTTACCGAAACATACCTACCGCATTCTGCCTGTACTCAGAGTGTTTCATCAGGGAGGAATTCAGTGCAAGGAATTCGAGGACACCAAAACCAGAATCCCTGGGAGAGCCAGGGAATGAAGGGAAATCTGAAGTGAAGGCACCACCAGGACGTCAGCTTGCCACCGATGATCTCAGCTCCCTGCAGCAGTGATGGGGGAGAGGCCTAGGAAGAAGCCCTGAAGCTGACACGGAGCCCCCCCCCCCCACCCCGGCCGTGTCTGCAGTCTGTTAGTGCCCACACACCTGCTTGTAGCTACAGATAGAGAAAAAATGGCTTTTGCCTCCCGCCTCCAATGATTGCAAGAGCATCTCTCAGTGGGAGGTAGTACCGAAAACCCTACGGCCAAAGGAGCCTGGGGATGTCATCGCCAGGCTTTCAGCCGTTACGGCACAGAGGACAGAGGTGGTGCCTCCTGAGTCTCAACAAAAAGTGTCACGCACAAATGCTCCTCGTCCTTCCCATAAGAAATCCAAATGGTCATCCCTCCATAACCCATTTTCTCTGGACTCTTGAGGGCAGATCTTACTCCATTCTTTATCCCCCGATGCCGGACAAGACCAAACAAAAAAACTGTTCTGAAGTGATTTGGATGGAATGACAACAGAATGAGTAGCAAATCAGAAAGTTGTCTCCGTGTATTTATGTTAGATTTCAAGGTCTCGTGTCCATGGAATCTGATGATTCTCCCTAATGACTGCCCTAGTTTCTTCCCTGGCTTAAGCTCTTTCCCCTCCTGGTCTGCTCAGAGTGAAGAGCTTCTTGTTCAACAAAGTGACCTTAAGCTTGAGCTCTGGATCCTGTCCACATAGCCAAAAAGAGGAGGCTTTGATAATGGGTCTGGTAGAGGCTGTCTCTATTCTCTCTCTCTCTCTCTCACACACACACACACACACACACGTTTTAAACTGAAGTATCAAGTTGGTTGTGCAGAGTTAGTCCAAGTATTTCCGTATTTTATTCACTTGGTCTGAACATGACTTTTGTGCTCTGGCAGAGCTAGGACATCTTTGGGAAGGTGAGGTTTAGGAGTTCATATTGGGGCAGGGTAGGGAGTATTGTGTAAGTGAGGAGAGGGTGGGGTAGACTCGGGTGTTAGCCCGAGAAAAAGATACTCAGGAAAGGGAAGGCCAGACCTTGATGTGGTTTTACCTAGAAAGGCACCAAGTTAAAACTCTGTGGAAGATTAAAGACATCCTCTTGATATTTTCATTTTCCTCATCAAAAAAGGGTAAGACTATTGTGCCGATGGTAAAAATAATAGTAGAATGACTCAGACTTATTTACAACCATCAAAGAAATGGAAGATATGGATCATGTCACTAATTAATCTTTTTATCATTATGAAGTGGTGACTGTATCTAGCTGAAGCGTTGTGTGCATAATAGCACAATTATGGGGGATGTGATGATGTAATAGCGGCTAGTGCCCAGTATTTAGCCTCTCTTTTCCATTCCCACCCACCATGATCTCTGGCTATATTTAGTTGTTTTACACAGTGTACCTGGAGCAAAGTCTATTTTACAAAATTAAAAGAATGGAGAGAAGAGAGAGAGTCTTCACAGAAAAACCAGGCTCCACAAAATCTGTTTCCCTTGGTTACTCATGTTCCTTCTTGGTTAATATATTTTCTTCTACTTTGCACCCAGAATCATGGATGGAACACAATCATGAGTTTATTTTGTGTAAAGGGAAGTAGAGCATTGAGCAATCATCTAATGAATGCAGTCAAGATGGTTAGTGAATCTGGAAAATTCCACTCTCAAAAAAAAAATTACTTTCTCTACTCTGTAGCAGATTTCCTCTTGGCCTTAATTATCCACAGAGTTGTCCAATTTTCTGATAGTCTTTACCATTGTTGACATCACCTTAATAATTTATTTAATGGATTTATTTGGGTTCATTTGGGAACCCTTTATTCGAAGTGGCTGCTTTTATAAATCATTCAATAAGCATTGAACACTATTCCAGTTATCTGTTGCTGTGTCATAAACTACCCCCAAACCTGGTGACTTAAGGAGACACTTCATTATTATCATTCTTGATTCTTACGGTTGATGGGCTCAGCCGAGCAGCTCTTGCTTGAGTCATATGGATGAAGTCTGATGGTAGCTGAGGCTGGAGTCAGCTAACTGTTTCCTTATTCATGTCTGGCTTCGGGCTCCTCGGGAATCTTTTTTGCTCCCCATAGTTAGCTTGGGTTTCCTCAGAGCCTGTTGGTCTCTTGGTAATCAGCCTTCTTACGTGACCGGCTTCCTCACGTGCAAGTGTTCTCAAATCCAGGTGCAAGTTGCAAAGCCTCTTAAGACCTAGCTTTGGAAGTCATGCGGGTGACTTCTACTTTCTGCTTGTTGAAGCAGTCACCAGCCATCCCAGATTCTAAGAGATGGAGAAATGGAGTCCACTCACAGTAGGGGAATGGCTTGTGCATTCAAAGAAGGAAAGAATTGATGGCGGTCATCTTAATGACAAGCTACTACAATTATCTACTATGTAGCAGGTACTATGATGGATACTGGAGAAATGTGTTGAGCTAAACAGGCACAGCCTCTGCCCTTGTGGAGATTCAAATCCATCTTAACTTTAGGTTGACTTGACAGTTTCCACAATCCACTGCTGAGCAGTGCCAAGTGTATTTGGCTATTAAACTGGTAAGCACTAATAGGATAATTTGTGGCCTGGTCATTAGCTGACTTTCTCAATAACCAAACTGAATGGAATTTGTGATTATCTTATCCATAGCTTGGTGATCAATTTGATGAGCTGACTGATCCATGCATTCTTTTTTTTTTATTAAAAAAATTTTTTTAATGTTTATTTATTTTTGAGAGACAAAGAGAGACAGAGTGTGAGTGGGGGAGGGGCAGAGAGAGATAGAAAGACACAGAATCTGAAGAGGCTCCAGGCTCTGAGCCATCAGCACAGAGCCCGATGCAGGCCTCAAACTCACAATCTGTGAGATCATGACCCAAGCTGAAGTCGGATGCTCAACTGACTGAGCCACCCAGGCGCCCTGATCCATACATTCTTTAACGCATCATCTGAGCAAAGTTGGGATATCATCTGGTGCTTAACACATTGAGTTCCTGCTGTGCACAGAGGCTGAAACTAACTTTTAAAACTTGTGATAGGGAATACATAAGATACTGAAAAGCCAGATTTTGCTCCCGGTAGAGCTTCCATTCCTTTTGGAAGTTCGATCGGGAGCAGGTGGCGCAACTCATGACAATTACAAAGCAAGATATGGGACCCAGAAAACGCAGGAGAAACTAGACAGGTGGTATCTTTCCATTTCCCTCCTGACGATCGTCTTTTGGAGAGACAGAGAATTGATTATTTGCCTCAGCTTTCTTCTGTTTGGTGTCATTAAAGGAAGGTGATCTAGGTTTGTTAAGTAAAAGGAGATTTCAGGACAGGAATGTTGACAGAAGAATTGGTGGTGTTCAGCAATTCTCAGGTCTTATCGTTTTTGGCATAGTTTATGTCCATTTCGCGGTAACAGCTCTGAGGGGCTGGGGGAGGGGGCTCATGATGACACAAGAGATCCCTTGACATTTTGGAAACAAAGGTCAGAGCCTGAAAAGGTCCCAGAGCAGGTAGAATTCCTGTCCACACTTGTGAAGTTCTCTCCCATAAAGCTGGTATCATGTTGAGCCTTCTTATGTTATGTCTGTGTATCTATGTTATCTCACATAGTACGGAAGGACTATATAGGGAATATTTTAAGTAAAACAACAACAATATAATACATGCTTTGCCTTCCTTACCTAGATGCTTCAAGCAAAGCTAAATTTTGGCTTTATTGTCACATAACAAGGTTCCTCTATCAACCCATTAACTTTACCTTTGTAATTCATACTTTATCAGTGTGGATACTTTTCTCACACTAGTGAATCTTGGGTCCCCTGGGTATAATTTGCTAAGTTAAACTTCTTTCCATTTCTCGTGCCAATTTATGCATCTATCTGAAATGTCTGTCCCTACTTCTCTGGAAATTCATAATAAATTTTAATTATATCCTTCTCTTTATTCGGTCAGTGCATACTTATTTGAAGTGTTTTTGGGTTACGTTGTTATTTTGTGTCTGCTGATACATATATCACTTTACAAATTTTCACGGGCACCTGATTAGCCCAACTTCTTATCAGGTGGTAAACTGAAGGGCAGGAGTTTCCCTATACATACAAACATAGATATACATATGGATGGTATATGTATGCATACATACATACACAAGAGACATCTCCTGACAGCTAATTTATGTGCTTCATTCTCCACTTTACTTTTGTCAAAACCAAACAGGCTACGGAGCACCGGAGGGTCGGTGGGGGGGAGTTCTTGGTTGGTTAAGCAACTGATTTTGGCTCAGGTCATGCATCTCGTGGTTTGTGAGTTTGAGCCCAGCATTGGGTTCTCTGCTCTCAGCCCACTTTGGATCCTCTGTCCCCCTCTCTCTCTGCCCCTCCCTTGCTCTCTGTCTCTGTCTCTCTGTCTGTCTCAAAAATAAACATTAAATTAAAGACAACAAAAACAACAAAAGAACAAAAATAACTAAAGAATTAAAGAATTAAAGACAACAAAAACAACGAAAAGAAACGGACTATTTTGTAATTATCTGATGAGCTGGATCAATACATATGTCTCGTGGATTATTCCAATTTTGTAATCACTTTTACTGCATATTCCCAAGGATGAAAATAATCTAAATTATTGCTCATCTTTTCCTCTGGGAACATTGTTTTTCATGAATTCATGATAAACATAAGTACCTGAGCTGTGTCAGTACCTGTGATTGTTTGTGGCAAAAGTGATTTTTTTCTTGAATTATAGAAGTCTTACTCCTCAACTTGAGGCTACCAAGCCTTTGAAGTTCCATGTCAACCTTGTGGGAGTTTATCAAGTTTTTTTTTTTTAATTGGTCTTGAGGGGATCGTGAACATGACTTGGAGGATGTAAGCTCTTCCTCTATAATGTCTAGCTATCGTCCTGCTCTGACTTCCCAAATGAATATACAATGTAAGTAGAAACTTGGTCTTGGCCTCAGGAAAAATCTCCTACCATGTGTGGTCCCCACCCTTCCTCTTTCTAACCAGTTGGCTCTCCCTAAGACCTTTTTATATACCAAGTTTGGTGCTGCTATGGCGTATTCACTACATAAGGGGCATCCCGACTTGTCTGATTTTAGGGCCACCAGGAACCGTTTTCTATCTTTCAAATATCATAAATTATTTTGACATTCCTGATATTACATTAACGTGAAATAAAGCTTTCTTCTCATAATTATGCATATACTTAAAATGCAAATCCTGCTGGAAGCATTAATCTAATGATGGGTCCTCATTCATATAAGATGATAATGACTGATGGCAGATCTTTTTTCGAAAATGGATTTTGATTAGAGCGAGGTGGTGATTGAGTTTGGGACAGTGGTGGGTCACTGCATTCTTCTTAAAGCAGTGTGTTCAGAAGTAGAATGTCCAGGCCCCGTGGAGAATCCCAAATGATCCCGTCATGTGCAGAAGGAAGATATTAAATCTTCTATTCACTTTATTTTTAAAACTCCATCTTAGGTAAAGAGTTTTTGAGATATATAATATATATTTGGGGGATATATACATAATATATATTTAAGTAAGCTCTAGGCTCAAGGTGGGGTTGAATTCATGACCCTGAGATCAACTGATGCCCTACCAACTGAGCCAGCCAGGTGCCCCAGGGTGTGTGTATTTTTGATGCACACGATCCAGTAATATGCATGGAACTTGTAAGTAAAAGTACACAAATTGGATATGTCTCAAATATTTTTATCGATAGAACTATGCGACCTAAAAGTTTAGCAACTAGTGCTTACGCAGGGTAAATGTGGATAAAGTTTTCACGATGCTACGTGGAGGAACAGGAAATAGCTACAGAACAAGTGTTTGCAACCTTAGAATCCTGACTGCAGTTATTACTGGTTTCAGTTATTTGATCAATAGGGAGTTTACTAACTCTCAACCTGACGCCAGACAGTCCCTTTTAAGATGTCAAGAAATTGCTCAATTTTAGGATGTTGACCAAAGAAAGTAGATTTTGGTCATGCTTCCCCCCCCCATTTGTTTTCTCAAGGGTCTCAAGGGAACAGAAAGTTTTGAGAGAGTTTACTGTTTGTGCAAGATGACTCGTTGAGTAAAGAAGTCCAAAGGTTATTATCTGCAGAACAAATAAAGCCTGGGCAAAGGTAACTGTAACGAATGTCTCCCACCTTGTCCCTTCAGCCCGTCTAAGGGGATATTTGCGCCAACGATTGCATAACCGAGAACCTAATCTATGCGTGTCAAATGGAGAGGAGGCACATTTTAGACTCCTACTGGTTAAAAATAGTCACTGACTTTTATTCTTCTTAGTTTGACAGGCAATTGAATGTGGTATCTATGCAAAAATCATATGAAAAGTCTATTTGTTGATGAGAGTGTTTCTAAATACCCAGGTGTTGCTTGTCAGTGTCAGAGTAGCTGAATTAGAATTTTTTTCTCCTTCTCCCAACATAGACACAACATAACTCTTGACAAATACTAAAATAAGTTTACCAATTCCTGGCTAATCTGGACTTTTCTGTTGGTGGTGATTAGTAATGTCAAGGATGATTGGATTGTTCTTGTGAGTACTCTATAGTAATTACAAGTATTCAGACTGGACGAACATACAGTGTGGGGATCAACGAGACTTTTAGAAGATAATATCCAATCCATAAATGTTGATGGGAAAGTGGGAGGTGACTGAGAGGTTGAGGTTAAGAGCTTACTATTGGAGGGGAAAAAAAGAACAATGCTTTGGGTCTCAGAGATTCATACTGACCACATATTTACTGAATCATTTCTCTTTATTTTGACTCCTTTTTTGTTGTTGCTTTTGTTGAAACTTGATGTCTGTAAAGCCAATTAAAGAGGCATTTTATATAGGACAGTCATGCATTGTTGATAATGAATGAGCCAGAAGCCAGTTATGGAAGCCAAGTAAATTAAAGAGTTGACCTCTAATTTTTTTAAAGTTATTAAAAAAATTTTTTTTTCAATGTTTATTTTTGAGAGAGAGAGAGAGAGAGAGAGAGAGAGAGAGAGAGAGAGTGCATATGAGTAGGGGAGGGGCAGAGAGAGAATCTGAAGCAGGCTCCAGGCTCTGAGCTGTCATTGCAGAGTCTGAGGCCGCCTCAAACCCACAAACCACGAGATTGTGACCTGAGCCAAAGTCAGGTGTTTAACTGACTGAGCCACCCAGGTGCCCCGACCTCTAGTTCTAAAATTAGGTACTGGAGAAGTTTATAAACTTTCTCCAAGTGTGTTTATTATCCAAGAATTATTTTCTCAGAGAAATATTTTTTTAAGTTTATTTTTATTTTTTTTGAGACTGAGAGAGAACATAAGCAGGGGAGGGGCAGAGAGAATCCCAAGCATCTATATGCTGTCAGCAGAGCCGGATGTGGGGCTTGATCTCACGAACTGTGAGATCATGACCTGAGCCAAAATGAAGAGTCAGACACTTAATCGACTGAGTCACCTAGGCACCCCTCAAAGAAATATTTAAGAAAGAGTTTAAACATGAAGAACAAAGCAATCAGAGTGAGATCCTCTGCCTAATTTTTAGATGGCTAAAGAAATCCTAATTGATTTGATGTATGGTATGAAATCCACACAGAATTGTCTCTGTCCATGTGAGTATGTATGGATACACAGGTAATCAAAACTAGTTGGCAACTAGATTATCTGAGTTTATGAGCATAATTGTTTTAAAGGAAAAACCCCACAACTTTCCAGGATGGAAAAGACAAATTCCAATTTCTAAGCCTAAGCCCTGCTATGACCTATGGCTTGGAATTTCACTCATGACCAGCTATTCAAGTGGAAAAACTAATTATAGTATAAGTTTAGCTTAGACATTTGGAAATACTTCTACAGACGGAGACACTGAGCTGAGTTGTAAACAGGTTGGTAGCTTCAAGACTCTTTCAAAGTCTAGAGTAGACAATTATCTTTCTGAGTCTGGAAATTTGATCTTTGGAGGGTCCATCAAACTCTAGGATTTTTTAGGCCATCCAGCCAGGGCTTAGAATATCGAGCGTGTGAATTGTCTGTTCTGCCTTTAAAAGGAGCTAGTTTCTTTTTTTATTATTATTATTAAATATTTTTATTAAAGTTTACTTATTTATTTTGAGGAGGGTGGCAAAGAGAGAGGGAGAGAGAGAGAATCCCTAGCAGGTTCTTCACTGTTAGTGCAGAGCCCAATGTGGGGCTTGAACTCATGAACCATGAGATCATGCTCTGAGACAAAACCAGAGTCCAACACTGAACCGACTGAGCCACCCAGGTGCTCCTTTCATCTGTTTATTTATTTAGTTTTGAGAGAGATAGAGATAAAGATAAGGAGATAGAGAGAGCGCGCGTGCGCGCAGATGTGAGCAGGGGAGGGGCAGAGAGAGAGGGAGAGATAGAGAATCCCAAGTAGGGTCCGCACTGTCATTGCTCAAACTCAGGAACCATGAGATCGTGACCTGAGCGGAAACCAAGAGTCGGACACTTAACCGACTGAGCCACCCAGGTGCCCCCAAAGGAGCTACTTTCTGAGGAGTGTTGGTGACCGTGGAGACATGTGAACATTGAGGGATAATGGGAGCCTCATGACTAGAAGTGTCAGAACAGTTTGTGATTGAAAAATGGGCTTCGAAACCTGCAGAGCCCATTAAATCAGTCAATCAATAATAATTAAAAACAATAATTATGAACCCAAGAACGTTAAGGCATTTGGTGAAGAAGATGACAGAATGGAAGAGAAAAGAAGAGAGAGAGAGAGAGCCAGAAGGACAGAGATGAGAGAGCCAGAGCCCGAGCGCGCAGGAGGCACACGGCTGGCGGGCTGTAGGTGCAGAGGGCCTGGTTTTCCAATCTGGCGCTGGGCTTGATGAGTCTGTTTATTCAGCTATGGTATCAGACGTTCCCTTTTCCTGCCCGAAGAAGTCCCCTTTGAAGAACTGCTCTGCTGGGGAGTAGTTTCCCCTTGGACGGGTTACTCCTGTTTGCAGACCTAAAGGAAAAGACCTGGAAAGGCCACAAGAATGTTCTTTAAAGCGATATTCCAGCTCCACGTGAGGGGAGGATGAATAGCAGCGAAAGATTTATTTCCCGGTTGAGGTATTTTTTTCCCCTCTCAAGTGAATTTAGCACTGAACAAAGGTGTCACATGAATGCGACGGGGGTCAGCTGTACTCGGGCACCTCCAGGTCTGTGGAGTGGGGTGGGAGAGCAGGAGCATGTCAAGCTTCTGTAGGCCTGGAGAGAGCGAGGGCACACCTGCGAGAGTCGGAGGGAATTCAGTAGGGCCTGCGGCCCAGCCTGGAAAGTCAGCATCCGCAGAGGGCTCCACGGCGGTGACTTATCAGGGGACCGGCCTCCGCTTTCACAGCGAAGCAGCCGAGAGAACTTTAGTGAATCGGACGACAGCATTTCATAACCAAATCGGGGGATTCAGAGGTTGAAATGTTTACTTTGGGGCTTTAAATATTAATTTCTTACAGTTCAGTGGCACTTTTTACTTTTCAAAGAAGTTTTTCATCTAGCCCTCACGTTAACCCTGTGAAATAGCCAGGGTAGATGTCAGTATCCTGAAGTGTGCTCTTTGGAAGAGGATTTGGCCAAAGAAAGACATATCGTTACCTAGCTCATCACTGGCAGGGGCAGGACGGCCACCCAGGTCTCTTGACTCCTGGACCAGGTCTCTCTTTTCTCTGTGTTCTTGTGACCTATACAAAGTGATGATGGGAGTTTCAGAAAAAAAGGAAGGTGACATTCTCCATCTCCTCCCAGGCATGTAGAAAGTTACTGTGACTTTGAAGCCACTGCTTTGCTGTGTCCAAATTCTCTCTCCGGGACTGGCCTTAGGGAGGAGATTCAAAGTGAAACCTTCAGAGGGGGAAGTCTCATATTCTAGTCACTGTGGCTGCCCATGCCTCTGGTGGATTTGTTCAATCTTTGCCTGTACCACATAAAACAGGAGCTCTCCAGAATGAAAGGGGTTCTTTGTTCCATCTCTGAGATGAACCCTTTGAGTAAGAGATGCCACTTCCCGGTGAGGTCTGGCTTTCCAGGAGCGGGGACGGGACCCACACGCTCCCCTTGATTCCTGGCTGATCCTCAATGACTCACGGTGACTCTGGGACCTGGAAGTGAGGTTCACGCAGAAGGGAGCCTGGAGCAGTACAGGTGCTCCACAGGGAAACTCAATGAGGTCTTACTTAAGTGCTGCTTTTTCTACTTGGCCAACACAGAGCCTTGTATTTTATCTACTTCCAGATGTTTGCCTCCTTTCTACATGTAGATCTGCGGTCGCCCAACCTTCAGCCGTATCTTCTCATTATTTGCATCCTCTAAGACTAGTTTAAAATTTCTGATGAATGAACCAGAAGCCATTTTCAGCCGAGCACTTATTCCAGTGCCCCTCCGCCTGTGGTTCAAATCCGAATCACCAGGGCAACAGGCATGCGTACTTGGAAATGAGTCTCGAGATGAATCTCGTGTGCACCAAACTTTGAGAATCATTGCTTTGTCCCCTTTCTCCTTAGCTTCCAGAGCCCTTGGTGACTGCATGATGCTACCGGCACAAAGACAATCTCAGATTTGTGTGATGGTTCCTGATTCACAAGGCTTATTTCGTGGGGTTTGTCTAATTTTTTTTTTTTTTTTAAATTTTTTTTCAACGTTTATTTATTTTTGGGACAGAGAGAGACAGAGCATGAACGGGGGAGGGGCAGAGAGAGAGGGAGACACAGAATCGGAAACGGGCTCCAGGCTCTGAGCCATCAGCCCAGAGCCTGACGCGGGGCTCGAACTCACGGACCGTGAGATCGTGACCTGGCTGATGTCGGACGCTTAACCGGCTGCGCCACCCAGGCGCCCCTGTCTAATTTAATCCTAATGTTGTGGGGGTGAACTTAATAACAGCCCTATGACGTGGATCCTTTTGTCCGCTCACTTTACAGATGAGGAGCCAGAGGAGTGAGGGGGTTTAGATCACGTAGCTAGTTCCTTGGCAGAGCCTGTGTTCGTCCCAAGTCTTGTGATTCCATGTGCCCTGTTCTTTCCCCCGCAACCCCTGTGGCTCTGTACCTTTGTGGACATTGCTGTTCTTTGCGTGGAAAGTGTTGTTCTCGATAAAACTTGCCGTCCACGTAGCTGGGGACACTTACCGTGATACATATGAAGCCAGGGGAAGCCAACACCATGTGTGTTCCTAATGAAGCCTATGGTGGGATAAGTGGCTAAGACTGATAAGGAAGTATCCTTTCATGCAAATATTAGGGTGCAACATTGTCGTTCAGTGTCAAATTGGAAAAGCAGAACTGGGACCTAGTGAGAGATGAGGGTCCTTCCAGAGAAGGACAGGCTGGTTGTTGACCTGTGATTAAATTATATTCTCCTGACTTCATTTAGCCAGGAACGGAGAAAGGGTGGGAAGCAGGCTGAGCGGGGACTCTAGATCACAGAGCAGGTGACCTAGACTCCCCGGGATGGTCAGGCCAGCTCTACAGGGGTTGGCCGTTTTAGATATCTGTGAGGTTCACGGCTAGGGCCACACAAGACAACGAGGAAGTGGTGTGGGTGTGTAGAATGCCATGAAGGCGAGCGGGTCTCATCTCATTTCATTCGAAAGGTTCCAAACGCTCCAAAGTTCAAGATAGTGTGTAGCCATGATTTCAATGGCAATGTAATGGTTGCTAGAGTATTCTGAACAAAATTTTCTGGGAGGGGGGGCTCTTTACTCTTTGATTAGTTGCAACATACCGACAGGCATCAGAAACTGAGACTTGTCAACTGAAAGAAAAGGTGGGTCTGAAACTTCTGCTAGAGCCCAGTTCTCTCCCACTTAGCTGGGGAAGGACCTCTTCTTTAATCATGGAGTAACAGATGATTGATATGACTGTACCCTGATTAGAAAAGGTTTCATTTTACTTGTGCATGGTACATGGAATTAGTTAAGGGTTGCATAGGAAAAGAAGTGATGGACTATTGTTCACATTAAATTATAATGACAGCCTTCCTAACCACTGTGTATTTATTATGTAAGAAAAGAAAATGTCTAGTAAAATTCTGTATAGGTTAATAACACCTTCATAATATACTCCTTCTTTTCTATTGACTTGAATAGCCCTCCTACTGACTTTTAATGGATTATTAGAGTTAATTACATCAATTGCAATATAATTGATTCTTAAATACTATGTAGAAACCTCATACAATTATGGAAAAACAAAAGTTATCTAGACATCTCAGATCAAAAAAGATTTGGAATTCCTGCACATTTAATTTCTGATAATCACTAGTCAGTTTGGACATTAAGATTGCATGGTGTCCTGTTTTCTCTTTGCTAGGTTTTGACAGAATTGATAGTTTTACAACATTTAACTCAATACGCATGGAAATATAAGATTAAAGCTGTGAATGCAATTTTTTTTTTTCTAAAAAAGAGATCACTTCATGGCTTAAAAGCTGAAATGTGTTACCTGCCTAACACTGACAGAAACAAACTCAAGTGAAAATCAAAAGTGGATTTGATGTTGAGTTTTAGAAATCTCTTCTCCACAGGTGTAAAGATACCTGTGGGTCTTAGGGTTTGTCACCCGAGGGCTTTAAAATATGACAAGAGGATGATTTGTGCCTAAAGGGGCCAAAAAAATTCCTTGCATTTCATTACCTGGTCACGGGCTATGTGTTCTAATGTCAAAACCACTGGTTGAAAAGTGAAGCATCGCTAATATCTGTTATTTGATGTCATACACATCAAAAGATATTCCTATAATAGGTGGTATGAATGCAACCTTTTCATTTTTAACTGATTTCGGGAAGCTAGTTTGTGGGTATTGACACAGTTATCAGTGTGAGTTTTCTAAAAGACTCTGCTGCTTCACTGACACGGATTTCTAGATCATTCTAAAACGGTTGACAAGGAAACGTACAGTGGGTAGGTCCCCGGAACGGGAATCAGCAAACCTGATGTTTTCTGTTGCTGCTTAGCTCGATGATTTAACCTGAATAGGCCTTCATGTTCTCTTCCATAAAATGAGGGGGAGAGCCTCTAAGCTTTCCTTACTGCGAATCTCCTGCCCTTGAACTCTCGTAATTTTATTTTCTATTTGATTCTTAATATGACCTACCATATCAATATGTATGTTGTGCATATCGATGTGCCTTATATGTATATGGCCATATGTCTCATCTGGTTAACTAGATTATAAATTTCCAAGGACAGAGACCATGCCACAAGTTACCTCTGTAGGCTCATAACATACACTATGGTATCCTAGTACAGAATGGCTACTGTTTGGTTGGCTGAGCAGCCAATCAAAAGGACATATTTCCATTTACCCCCCTGCAAGTCTTTGATATAATAAGAATAATGACAAAGTATCCCACCTATGTCTTATGATAGTCTAGCTTTTCAAAGTATTGTAAAATATTTTGTTTCATGAAACTTTGTGCTCTAAATCAGATGCACTTATGATGTAAAATTCCATTCAGTTTTTTAAATCAATTACCAGGCAATCCCGGTAATAGACCTTGAGCAGTCTATTCTAAAGTTTATTCGGAAGAGCAACCACATGACGATAGCCATGGAAAACAAACAAACAGTTAAAATGAGTGAAGACTTACCCTAGTGGTAGTGGCAGTGGTCAAAAGAACCACTCATCTTAAGCAGTGAACAGTTGTGATACCATTACTGCACAAGCACAGCGATAGAGAAATCAAATAATGAAAAAAGATCGCAGTCCAGAAACAGGGCTAAGACTACAGGGGAATTTAACAGATAACACGGAGGCCTTTCGAATCAGTGGCTGAAAAGCGGACTGCTCAGTAAATGGCATTGGGACAGCCGGCTCTCCATCTGGACTCATACCATACACAAAAGTAAATTCCAGATGGAATAAAGCTCTAAACATAAAAATCAAATCTATACAAGTATTGGAAGAAAATATGAACGAAATCTTTTTTTTTTAAATAATCTTGGATTAGAAATTCTTTGTAAAAACAAGATGGGAGGAAAATCCAGAGATCATTAAGGAAAACCCGAGTTCATAAAAAAAAAAAAAAAACATTATAAAGAAAGTTAAAAGAGAAATGACAGATTGGGACAAAATATTTGAATTACACATTACAGAATAAAGGATGTTCGGTCCATTATTTAAAGAGTGCTCCCAAGTTAATGAGAAAAATATAAATAATGTACTTGAAAATGGCAAAAGATATAAAATAAGCAATTCTCAGGAGAAATTGCCAATGGCTAACAAATAGCTGAAAAATATGTTCGATCTCATTAGTTTCAAAGAAATATACAGTGAAGAACACGAGCTGCCATTTTTTTACCCATCAGATTGGCAAAAAACTAAGGGAGCCGATTTGATATATCAGTTAAAATGAATGAACCTACTGTATAGACTGTCAAGAATAGATGTCAGTAATATATTGCTAAATGAAAGAAGCAAGTTGTAGGACATCGTACATTATATCACGTCACTTTCATAATACTTTTTAAAAAGCAAACATGAATGAAATTTGTTAATTATTTATGCATTACAAAGACACAACATTGTCTTGTATAGTCGTTATCTCTTGGAGTGGCTACAGCAAGTATAAGTATACAGCTCTAATCTTTGGATTACTTTCCTGCTGGAAAACGTTCTTTTATTATGCTTTATTTAACACCCATCAAGCTGAGTAACTGATCTTTAGGAGACAGTGTTACAAGTCATTAGTTCAGGGGTGTAATTGAATTGAGTATTATATTAATATAGTGCAGTATTTTATGGAATTTCAGTCAGCTCCGATTAAATTCTTCAAATCAATCCTGTTGAATTGGGTTATTTAAAGAGGGTTCTGGCCCTAACTCATGGCTGTGGTAGGCTCTTGTCAGGACTCCTTCAGTCTTTAGGTTCTCAGGTTTTGTGCAAGGGCTGAGATAGAACTGCCTCCTCCATCAGCTGTGATATCATTCTAAATGACATCCAAGGACACTCCCCACCTGCCCCAGGAACACTCAGTTAACTAAATCACAACACCACGGAACCCAGGCCATCAGCGGGGTTGGAGCATGTCAATGTAAATAAAGTCTTGTGATTAGTTTGAACTTGCTTCCAAGTTGTTTGTTAGCAAGGAGTTAACAAGTTCAGACCTTTGGTCGTCTGGGTCTTTAAGGAAAGCTTTTTTCCCCATTCCAATGACTTCCTGTTCATGGGAAAATGAGAGGAAATGAACCTCTAACAGAAGGATGGACCCACCCTTTTCCAGTCGTGTGGCTTAATTTGTCAGGTGTAATATTGGCACCTGGTGGCTTGTATTGGCTTCCTGCCCACCCTTGCTGGGGAAGTATCCACATACTTGCAATAAGCGGTAGAAGACTTCAAAGCCATTTGTAAGAGAAAGGATATTGTCATTAAAGAACTTAATGGTGAATACTCCCATTTAGTGATGTCAAGATAAAAGGAAAATTTTAAAAACACATTATCTAGAATTTTTTTTTTCTGATGTATCATAGGACCTGTTTAAACAAAGTAATGTGGTTGGTTTAATAACAATATATTTTCAAGGATATATATTTATTGACTGGGTGTTTAGTTTTCCTGTTTTCGAGAAATTAGCAGAGGTCTCAATTATTTATAAGAAGATAATGAATTGCTTCTTTCTGGATATAATTCTCTTTGCTCAAATTCACCTTTAAATAGGTACCCTCTTTGTGTCTACTAATGGAATCGTTTCCTTTGAATCAAAAGGGAACACTACAATAATATCAAGTGGATCTGATAAATGAAAAAGGATGATATGGGTTTTCAGAATTCATTAGGAATTTTGGATGGGCACAGCTGGTTCAGTTCCATACCTCTCAATTTTCAGCTAGAAATAATTACTGCCTTTTGAACAATGGTATAGTTAATTGTCCAGCAATTCAAGGTAAATTTGTCTATGAATGAGGATTAACCAGACTATAATCAGTGGCCATTAAACCATAATGAATTCTACATAACAATGGAACTTATTTTAGTTTTTTAAAATTAATGTAAACTACATTGGCTTAGTAGATCTAAAACTCTCATGGCAGAGTCAGCATTCAGGGATGTGGAGAACAAGAATGATTAATCTCCCTAAAGCATATGTTCGTGTCTATCGCTTGTAAACCTTAGTCGGTTAATTGTCATCAAATGATTAACAAGTTTTTATTAAGTTTGTATTGGTCCAACACAGTATCACAAAGTTTTATAAGCCATCGATTGAAGAGGTATTTGTTGA
The DNA here is from genome assembly GCF_022079265.1 of Lynx rufus. NCBI lineage: Eukaryota > Metazoa > Chordata > Mammalia > Carnivora > Felidae > Lynx > Lynx rufus. The sequence continues at coordinate 34,092,496 of NW_025814829.1, read as the reverse complement.
ATGTCTATTCTATCGAAGAGTGTAGAGTTGGATTTACCCTGGCAGAGACAGAAGACTTCTATAGGGGGAACACCGAGGGTACGTTAGGGTCCCTCAACCCGAGGAGCTGGTGGCAACTTTCCACAGATCTTTCCCTCTTTTACGGTCTACCTGGCTAGCAATCCTGAGACACACGAACAGTTAGAAATAGCATATTTTGTTCTATAAACTGTGAATGGGGTGGGAGTTCGGAAAAGAGGAGATCAATGTTGATTGAACAGCCTTTGAGGAAGATGTTAGTTTACTGAATCTTAAGGGTGAGTAGTATTTAGATAGCCAGAGAGGAAAACAGTGAACTTTTAAGCGAGTGGGAGCTAGGCATGAATGAGTGGTTCCTTTGGTAAGCACAGAAGACTGCAGGATTGCCTGCAGGTTCCTGTGTGGTGAGAAATAGGGTGGTTCACTTTGGTAGCAATAATATGAAAGTTCTTGTAAGCTCAGTAGGGGAATTTAGGATTTGAAGTATGAGGTGGGGGCGTGGTAATGTGAATTGAATAGTGATCTACGAAGGTTTTTCTGGCAGTTATTTATAGGATGACTATAGCAGGGGAGAGGCCGTCAAGAGGGAGATTTGTTAGGTGACTCCTGCGAGAGAGGGTTAAAAACCAACTCCAGATGGTGATGGTGGGAGGGCTAAAGAGAAATCAACTCAAAGGACATTTTAAAGGAGGGAAGGGTGGGCCAGGGTGGCATTGCATAGAGGGTTTGGGAGAGGAAAATTAAGTCAAAGATAACCCCACGATTTCTACTGTAGAAGGCTGGATAATTGATAACACGACTGATCTCTTGATGAAAGAAAATACTGACTTCTATTTTTAGACAGGTTATATCTGGGATCAATTGGGATAGCCGGTGGAACCATCCTATAGACAATTATAAACATGGGAGTAGTGAGTAGCCACGGGGCCAGGAGAAGACACGAAGAATTGATGATGCAGAGCTCCATACTACCTGTAGATCCCAACCTCACAGCCTGATTTTCAAGGCTGCTGTCACCTAGCCCCATCCTACTTATTCAAATTCATCTTTAGCTATCCCGCATTCTGTGTACCTCCCCTCCTGGTCCAGTCAGTTAGCAAACTGCATTTGCTTTTTGGTCTTTGTGTTTACATGCTTGCTCATTCCCTAAATGTCTAATTATTAACATCTCTCTGCGCATCAAGGCTGCTCAGGTCCTTTCCATGTGAAGATGTTTTTCAACAACTCCAGTGCATACTCTTCTTTCTCTTTGTCAAACTCCCGTAGCGTTTACAGCATGCACTGTTTGTGAAGCACTTGATCACTTACATGTCTGTGTTCTTGTTTAATCAGGTCAAACACAAATACTTATCTTGTTTCGTTAGTAAAACTATAAATGCCTCGAGTGTAAGGATCAATGTTCCTCTTGCATCAGTTAGGAATTCTATTTTACTGTTAAGAACAGAAGCTCCCACACAGTGGCCTTAAGAAATTAGGAGTTTGATGTTTTTCTCGTTTATGAGAAGTATGAAGGCAGGTAATCCTAACCTGATTTGGCAAATCTTGATAACAGCAGAGACCCAGCCTGCTCCTACCTTTCCACTGAGCCGTCCTTACCATGGATTTGTCACTTCAGAATCACAGGCTGACTGGTCTTTTTCAAGTAAAGCATCTGAGCTGCAGATCGGCAGAAGGGGAAAGGCAGGGAATAAATGGGCTTTCCAACCTAATCAGCCCCACTTCTATTTTATGTTTAATGTTTATTTATTTTTGAGAGAGAGAGAGAGAGAGAGAGAGAGCGTGCGACCAGGGGAGGGGCAGAGGGAGAGGGGGACGACAGAGGATCCAAAGCAGGCTCTGTGTGACAGCAGCAAGCCCAATGCAGGGCTCAAACTCATGAACCATGAGATTATGACCTGAGCTGAAGTTGGACGCTCAACCGACTGACCCACCAGTCACACCTGTCCTACTTTCGGTATGCTTCCCTGGACACTCCATGCCACAAGTACTGCTTATATTTTGCTGGTTGTCAGCAGTTGGATATATAGCCATTCCTGTTCGCAAGCAATGCTGCAAATATTTTTTTTAGGTGGACATATTGCCTTCTCCAGAAAAATCTGGGTTATTTTAATGAACATAAGGGCTATTGACAACTTGTAGGCAACTAATTATCTGTGCTCTTTGTCTATCTGTCTGTCTCTTTCATTCTGTCTCTGTCCCTAAATATAAATTCTTGTTTGGATACACGCACACACACACACGCGCACACACACACGTAAATGGTGAGAGACAGAGGTTATGCTATGTCTCTGTATCTTTACCTCTATTTGAATCATATAAATAAATATATATGAATATATATTATATATGTGCATATGCACATATGTATGCACACACACATAATAAAATGTTTTTGCACTTTGCAGAGATTCTCTATTTTTTTTTTTTTTACAAATTGAAGGTTTGTGGCAACCCTGTGTTGAGCAAGTCTATCGGTACCACTTTTCCAACAATCTTTGTTCACTTCATGTCTCTGTGTCACACTTTGGTAATTCTTGCAATGTTTCAAAATGTTTCACTATTATTCTATTTGATATAATGATTTGTGATCAGTGATTTGGATGTTCTTATTGTAAGTGCTTTGGGACACCAGGAAACATGCCCATGAAAGACAGTGAACTTCATCGATAAATGTGTGTGTTCTGACTACTCCACCCACCAGCCATCGCCTGTGTCTCTCCCTCTCCTCAGGCTTCCCTATTCCCTGGGACCCAACGGTATTGAAATTAAGCCAATTACTAAGCATATAATAGCCTCTAAGTGTTCAAGTGAAAGGAAGAGTTGCAGATCTCTCACTTTCAGTGAAAGGCTAGAAATAACGAAGCTCAGAGGAAGGCATGTCGGCAGCCGAGATGGGCTGAGAGCTAGGCCTCTTGTAGCAGTCCGCCAAGTTGTGAACGTGAAGGAAAAGTTCTCGAAGGAAATCAAAAGCGCTGCTCCAGTGAACACATGAATGAGAAGAAACGGAAACAGCGTTTTTGCTGATATGGACAGAGTTCGAGCGGTCCGCAATGAAGATCGAACGAGCCACCACATTCCCTTAAGCCAAAGCCCGATTCAGGCCCTAACTCTGTTCAGTTCTATGCAGGCTGAGAAGGGTGAGAAAGCTGCAGAAGAAAAGTCTGAAGCTAGGCGAGGTTGGTTCACGAGGTTGAAGAAAGAAGCCGTCTCGCAACATCAAAGTGCAAGGTGAAGCAGCAGGTGCTGATGTCGGAGCTGCAGTAAGTGATCCCGGAGATCCAGCTCAGAGAATTCATGAAGGCGGCTACACTAAATAATGGATTTTCAGCGTAGACAGAACAGCCTTCTATTGGAAGAAGATGCCATCTAGGACTTTTCATAGCTAGAGAGGAGAAGTCCATACTTGGCTTCAAAGCTTCAAATGTCTTGTTAGGGGCTAATGCAGCTGGCTCCTTGAAGTTGAAGCCGATGCTCACTGACCATTCTAAACATCCCAGGAGTTTTTACCGTTTAGAATGGTAAGAATGATGCTAAATCTACTCTGCCCATATGCTCTGGAGAGAAAACAACAAATCCGGATGACAGTGTATCTGTTTACGGCATGGTTTACTGAATATTTTAACCCTACTGTTGAGACCCACGGCTCAGAAAAAAAGATTCCTTTTAAAATATTACTGCTCGGGGTGCCTGGGTGGCTCAGTTGGTTGAGCGTCTGACTTCGGCTCAGGTCATGATCTCACAGTCCGTGAGTTCGAGCCCTGCGTCGGGCTCTGTGCTGACAGCTTAGAGCCTGGAGCCTGCTTCGGATTCTGTGTCTCCCTCTCTCTCTGCCCCTCCCCTGCTCATGCTCTGTCTCTCTCTGTCTCAAAAATAAATAAAAACATTTTTAAAAATTTAAAAAAATAAAATAAAATATTACTGCTCACTGATCATGCACCTGGTCACCCAACAGCTCTGATGGAGATATACAGTTAGATTAATGTTGTTTTCATTCCTGCTAACACAGCATCCAGTCTGCAGCCCATGGATCAAGGAGTAATTTGAACTTTCAATTCTTATTATTTAAGAAATACATTTTGTGAGGCTAGAGCTTCCACAGATAGTGATTCTCCTGGTGGATCTGGGCAAGGTAAATTGAAAACCTTCTGGAATTATTGGATCATATGGTACTTCTATTTTTAAGTTTTAGAGGAATCTTCCATACTGTTTTCCACAGTCAGTGGCTGCACCAATTTACATTCCCACCGACAGTGCACGAGGGTTCCTTTTTCTCCCCATCCTCACCAACACTTGTCATTTTTTGTCTTTTGATTTTAGCCACTCTGATGAGTGTGAGGTGATGGTTGAAGGGGAATGGGAGCTGCAGGCTTCCAGTTATGGAGTGAATAAATCAGGGACATAAAAGGCCCAGGAGAGAGAATCTAGCCAATGATACCATAACAGTGTTGCATAATGACAGATGGCAGTTATACTTGTGGTGAATATAGCATAACATACCGAGATGCTGAATCACTATGTTGTACATCTAAGATTAATGTAACGCTGTATGTCAACTATACTCAAATAAAAAATTTGTTAAATATTAAACATCATATATATTATATGTGTGTATACCTGTGTGTATATACATATATGTATACACACACATATGTACATATATGTATATACACACACACACATAAATGAAAACCTCTGGAAAGGATTCACCATTCTAGATGCCAATAAGAACATTCATGATTCACGGGAAGAGGTAAAACCATCAACTCTAGCAGGAGTTTGGAAGAAGGTGATCCCAACCCTCATGGATGACTTTGAGGAGTTCAAGTCTTCAGTGGAAGAAGTCACTGCAGGTGTGGTAGAAATTGCATGAGAGCTAGACTGAGAAGTGGAGCCTGAAGATGGGACTGAATTGCTGACATCTCGTGATAAACCTATAGTGGATGAAGAGTTGCTTTTTATGGATGAGCAAAGAACAATGGTTTCTTGATGGAATCTGCTCCTGGTGAAGATGCTGTGAAGATTGTTGAAGTGACAACCAAGGATTTAGAATATTACATACACTTCGTTGATAAAGTAGCAGCAGGGTTTGAGAGGATTGGCTCCATTTGTGAAACAAGTTCTACTGGGGGTAAAGTGCTATCAAACAGCATCACATGCTACAGAGAAATTATTCATGGGGAGAAGAGTCGATCAATGCAGCAAGCCCCATTGTTGTCTTATTTTAAGAAATTGCCACAACCACCTTGACCTTCAGCAGCCACCAACACTGAGGCAGGACCCTCCACCAGCAAAAAGATTACAACTTGCTACAGTTCAGATAATAGGAGTTTTTGGAAATGGAGTATTTTAAATTTTTTTTTTTTTTTTTTTCAACGTTTATTTATTTTTGGGACAGAGAGAGACAGAGCATGAACGGGGGAGGGGCAGAGAGAGAGGGAGACACAGAATCGGAAACAGGCTCCAGGCTCTGAGCCATCAGCCCAGAGCCTGACGCGGGGCTCGAACTCACGGACCGCGAGATCGTGACCTGGCTGAAGTCGGACGCTTAACCGACTGCGCCACCCAGGCGCCCCTGGAAATGGAGTATTTTAATTAAGGTATGTACATTTGATTTTTTAAGACATAACACTATTACACACTTAAAAGACTAGAACATGGTGCAAGCATAACTATTATATGCGCTGGGAAAACAAAAATTAATTTGACTTTATTGTCATACCTGCTTTATTGTAGTGGTCTAGCGCCGAGTCTGCAATATCTCCAGAGTATGCCTGTTACATGGATAGATAGATAGATAGATAGATAGATAGATAAAGAGAGAGATTTACTATATCTGTGTCTATTTGAGAATTCACACATACACATTGTTAAAACTGAACAAAACCGAATAAATATCACTGTAAAAATAATCTGATATGGGGGCGCCTGGGTGGCTCAGTCAGTTAGGCATCCGACTTCAGCTCAGGTCATGATCTCATGGTTTGTGGGTTTGAGCTCCGCGTCGGGCTCTGTGCTGATGGCTCAGAGCCTGGAGCCTGCTAAGGATTCTATGTCTCCCTCTCGGCTCCTCCCCTGCTTGTTCCCTGTCTCTTGTCTGCCTCAAAAATCAATCAATCAATAAATAAACCTTCAAAAAATTTTTTTAAAAAGCCCTTATATGTTAAATATAATGCCAATTACCATGCTTGTTGTAGTTACACATAAGTGCAGATATTTTTGCCTAGGTAACTACTGGGATTATTTGTGCAAAATCATATCAAGTTTTTTTCCATTGTATGGCAGCTTCGATTAGTTTTCTCACGCCTGTAGTCAACATCACTTTTGATAGGAATGTCTGAACGATCATACCCTCACATTTCTTAGAAGCTAAATGATTTAGTGATCCAGGGTTTAGTTTAGTTTCTGGATTTTTTTAAAAAGTAGGCTCCAGGCCCAGCATGGAGCCCAAGGTCGGGCTCAAACTCACCACCCTGAGATCAAAACCTGAGCTGAGTCAGGTGCTTAACCATCTGAGCCACTCAGGTGCCCCGAGTTTAGGCCTTCTTAAGTTTCTTTCACCTTTTGTTCTCTTCCACTTCCATGATTTAATCAGTAACTTTCAAACTGTGCGTGCGACATATTTTTGAATCTTATCATCAGCAGATAGGAAAAGATAAAGATTACACCAGAGTAAACTAAGAAGAAATCGTGAGAATTCCACATGATCATGGGCATTCGGACGGTGTCACAGAGTCTCTAGAAGCATCCCCAATACTGGGTCTTTCAGTTGTCGCTGTTCATACTGTTCATACTGTTGCTGTTATTCATAGTAACAATAAAACAACAGCAACAATTAATGTTTTTGTAGAACTGTACAGAGGGCCTCACCAGGCATGCACGGCAGACAGAGCAAATATTATTGATCCTTTTTAGATGAGGAAGCACTATACAAAAATCACAACAGGTAGTGGGTGATCAGTAATTGGGATGCTCTCTCCTACTCAGTGGTCAACGGAGGAACTTTCCCTCACCAATTACAGATACTCAACTGTGAGCTGTTAACCAGGCGAAGAGATCACAATGCCCCAATCTGGATCCCTTGGGTTAATCACTTGGGATAAGGTGACATTTGCTCGTCGTGACATTTCTTAGCCACTTCCCCTGTCATTTAGTCTTAGCCAGTGTAATTATGTCTTGGTAGTGAAACAACCAAATCAGTAAGAAAAATAAAAATTTACTGTAACCACTTGTTATACATCATTGCCTTCAATATGGCACTTGAGATTTTAATTTTCTAAGACAACATTATCACTTAGGGTTTAGGCATCTCTTAATCTGCTGACTGATGGAGTGTGTGGCAGGCATTTCACACCAGGACCATATGTGATATAATTACCTAAGCATTACAAAGGAGATAGGTATAGGAGCAGTTGTAGATCTATTACGGGCATGACGATGCTTAGGATAACAAGGGTGGAAGCATGGATCGATGGTGGTGAAATAGTTAAAGGCAGTCGATATTAATTGGAACTCCCATGTTTGTTTTCTTTTGAAACCTTAAAGTTATCCAAATGGAGTGTTAATTTAAAAAAAAAAGCTGTTTTCTTGGGAGAAGACAATATTTTGAAATGTTTTGAATTTATGAGAGCCCGTTTCCTTCAGTCTCCCATTGCCGCATGAGGTTGAACAAATGTTAGCTGCAACTAATTAATTAAGTTTGCAGAAAGTAGCAGCAGGGGATTGGAAACTTGAAGTGGAAGTGAGCTTTTTGACTGTAAACATGTTGCCTGTCTGAGAGACTATATCTGGACTGAGCGGTTGCTGAGTTATCCAAAGAAATGCAGTATCTCTGGGAAATTCAGGCTTGGCAAGGAGGAAGCATAACAATGTCTCTTGCTGGCAAATCCATTCATTTATTTCCTGGGTTCATCTCATGTGTTTTGCTTGGTTCTGGCCATGTGCAATGGCTCTGCTATCCTCTCTGTGTATGCAGGTGGCCCCACAGACTTGCTCTCAGGAGAAAAGGAACTAATTTTTATGAGTACTTTTTCTATGCCAGGTTCTTTATATATGTTCTTTCCTTTCTTTCTGTAAAGCTGATATAACTCTCTCCTTTTACAGATAAGAAAGGTAAGATTCAGAATTTAGGAACTCACTTGGGATCAGTTTATAGGCAGTGAAACTGGGATTTGAACCCTGACTAATCTGACACTGGAGCTTTTTCACTCCCAGGACGCTGAACTGCCGTATAGGGTGGGGAGGGGCTGCAGGGGGCCCTTGCAGCCTCTTGCCTGGTTTCCCTTATGGCTGAGGGAAATGCAACTCAGGGGAAAGATGTAGGGACGTGGAATGGGGAAGGGTGATTGTCAGGCCTGAAGGTGATCTACAGATCACGCGGAAAAGTACTGAGAGCAATTCCTGAGCAGGATTCCCGGGACTTGGGTCCTTATGGTCTTTAGACTACACTGGGCTGGTCACCTCCCTTCCCTCAAGAATTTGAACTTAGACATCATATCAGAAAAGGTGAGGGGATTAAAGCTGAAAGGTGATGATACAGAGAAAGGGGCCCACATGGCCATAATGGACTCTGGGAGATCTGAGGTTAGGAGGGAGTAGCACAATCATGATGAATCACGGGAAGCTCTTTTTTTATTTCCCTCCCAAACTCCGTGTCTATCATGGGGCTGGAACTCATGACCCCGAAATTAAGAGTTGCATGCTCTACCAACTGAGCCAACCAGGTGCCTACACAGGGAGCTTTTTGTAGAGAGGAAGTGAGAGCAGAGGGAGAGAGACAAGTAAGGACAAAGCAGATTGAGATAGAGTCAACTCCCAGCCTTTAGAGCTGCTTCGGTTCCAGGGCCTTGGTCTTCCGAGCAAAGCATGTTGGTCTCGCCATTACGGGGCTACCACGTAAATTTCATCACTTTGCCAATACAGGGTTCTACGACCATACAGAATAGACACTTGTGGAAGAAATGTGTTAGAAATGCAATAGACCAATTCAGGATGCCAAACGAATTCTAGAAGAAATTTGTCAGAAATGCAATAGACCAATTCAGGATGCCAAACAAAATCTGGACTATCTGAGAGGAATTACACACAGTTTTCTCAGAGATTCAATAAGACTTCAGTCATATCATCAGTCTTGAGTTTTTAATGGATATTCCTGATAAAGATAATCAATACAAAGTAAAAATTATATCACCTACACCCACACTTGGTAAAATATATTCGAGTCTAAAGCATGACTGAAAAAGTGAAATGTTTTTGACAAAGGTTAGATCTGCAAATTTTGAATGAGTAAAATTAAGCTTGGTAGAAACTATGGTTGCAGGGGAAAACTCACAACGGCTGCTGCTGTGAGTGATATAATTTCATGTGGTCAAAAATACTGATCAATAAATCAAATCTTGGTTGTAAATTTACATGGAAAAAATTGAACTAGAAAAAAATCATGTCAGCAAATAAGAATGAAATGGAAAATACCGGTAAAGCTGGCCTATTCTATATAGAAAATGATTTATGGAATTAGTCTGGGCTAATGGCAACTTCTGCTCCTGAGTACTATGTCCTGGTAGGCTATTGGCTCCTGCTGTCACAGCTGAAAAAAAGTGGGATAAATTATAAAACTATTTTTAAAGATGTTGGAGAACTGAGAAGCAAAAAGTATCAGATAAATTCAAATTCCAGAGGGAAGTTCCCTTCCTGGGTTAGCTGAGATTTTGGCCATTTTCTTTCCTGGGGACGATTTCACATACAGTCACAGGCTGAGGGGCAGTTGGATTTGGCCTAGACAGACGGGTTCTGCACAGGAAAGACAGACCTGCCAAGGAAACTGACAAACTAGGATGTAGAAGAGCTCTAAATGTCCTAGCCGGTTTTCTCAAGGGACATTTGATGTTTGACTCTCAAGAGTCGGTGTTCAAGAGGCTGGGCTGGGAAAGCAGAGTGCAGTGTCTTACTGCCTTAAAGGGTCTTGAAACCCACCCTCCCTCCCCCACAGAAGGTCCTACAGTGAGCACACAATTGTCCTTGAGGTATTTGAAAACAGAGGTGGGCTTTTTCTAACTGAAGCTTCAGTCTGGCTCCAAGTTAGCTCAATTCCTCATGGGACGGAGGTGATCAGTCCCCCTCCCTATCTGCCCTTCAGAAGAATGTACAAACCTGCCGGGAGAAATAACAAAGACTTCAGTCTCTAAGACACTTTATGTCTGAGGTTACCTCTATTGAAAAATATTATGAAGCATGTGAAGAAGCAGAAAAATAAGACTGACAATGAACAATTATTATTATTTTTTAAAAAAATTTTTTTTTCAACGTTTATTTATTTTGGGGACAGAGAGAGACAGAGCATGAACGGGGGAGGGGCAGAGAGAGAGGGAGACACAGAATCAGAAACAGGCTCCAGGCTCTGAGCCATCAGCCCAGAGCCCGACGCGGGGCTCAAACTCACAGACCGCGAGATGGTGACCTGGCTGAAGTCGGACGCTTAACCGACTGCGCCACCCAGGCGCCCCGACAATGAACAAATAAATGAGAAGCAAGGGATAGAAGTAAGCCCAGAGATGACCCAAATATTGGAGTCAGTTCAAAGACTTTAAAATAGCTAGTATAAATATGCTAAAGAAAATATAAATACGCTAAAGGAAAAGATGTACAAAAGAGATGAACAGATGGGAAAGGACCAACTGAGAGTCTGAATCTATGTGGAGGAATCAATCAGATGTTCTATAACCTGAAAATATTATATCTGCTCTTTTTAAAATTTTTTTTAACGTTTTATTTATTTTTGAAGGAGACAGAGACAGAGTGCGAGTGGGGGAGGGGCAGAGAGAGAGGGAGACACAGACTCTGAAGCAGGATCCAGGCTCCGAGCTATTAGCACAGAGCCAGACGCGGGGCTCGAACCCACGAACTGTGAGATCGTGACCTGAGCTGAAGTCGGATGCTTAACCGACAGAGCCACCCAGGTGCCCCAGTATATCTGCTCTTAAGAATTCACTGTCTAGTAGCTTAGTGGATGCAGTAGAAGGCAGGATTAATATACTCAAAGTCAGACCCAAACGAAAAAGCTAAACTGAATCACAGGAAAAAAAAAAAACAACAACAAAATACTGAGCAGAAGAGATACATAGGACATAATGAAATGTTTTAACACACATGTAAATTAGAGACCCAGGAGAATAAGAGACAGACAATGAGGAAGGAGAAATATTTGAGGAGATAATTGTCGAGTATTTTCAAAAACTGGAGAAACACATAAACCTATAGATTCAAGAGGCTCAGCAAACTCCAAGCAGGATAAATACAAAAAGAACACACAAAAAACTACACTGGGGCATGTAATGGTGAAGCTGTTAAAAGCTGAGATACACAGGGCCAATAGGGTTTGCTCTAGAAAATAGCTTCTCAATGAAAATTCGTTGATGTTGGTATTCCTTTGATTAAAATGTTTACATTTACAAATACTAAGCCAACATGTTCCTGAGGTCAAGTTGGAGGAGTAAAGCCAAATGAAAACAAAAGGCAGGGTTAAGGGTGCCTGGGTGGTTCAGTTGGTTGAGCGTCGGACTCTTGATTTTGGCGCAGATCATGATCCCAAGGTCGTGAGATCGAGCCCTGCATCGGGCTCCCTGCTGTTAGCATGGAGCCTGCTTGGGACTCTCTCTCTCCCTCTCCCCAGCGCTTGTGTTCTCTCCTCCTCTCTCTCAAAATAAATAAAATAAACAAACAAAAAAAGGCAGGGTTGAAGTACCATCTTTTCCCTGGCATGAGTGGGTGAGTTTGTTCCTTGCAATCAAAGAGCCTAACTGAAATCCTCCTCTGGGTATTTCTACTTTACCAAGCCTCTTCTTCCCTTACCTGATCATTTTAGCTTCTTGGCTGAAGGTAGGGTTTTTAGGTCTGCTTTTTTGCTTAATCGCTGTCCTGAATCCTGGAATTCCTAGATTTTCAAAGTTACATTTCTGTTGACATTGCCATTTCACCAAGCGAGTGAACAGCCTGGAGCGTCCTGATGAGAGAACCATCTTGGTCCCTGACCCTGAAAAGCAGTGTCCAGTAGTCAATCACTTTTGCCTTTGGGGTCTGTTTTCTATGTTTGGAGCAAGCAATCAGGAAGGAACAGTGCAATGGATTGTACTTACTATTCTGGGTTTGCTGAAGTGATTTTTTAAAAATAGATACTACACGCATGCTACAGAACAGGTAGTCCCTTAGAGACAGACGGATAGTGGGAGCATACTTAAAACTCCTGCAGATCGATGGATTGCAACCAGTCGCCTATCTTTTCCCCTAGATGAAGAGAGAGATGTGTCTTATCTCACTGGAATATTTGCCCGTGTCTATGTTTTCTAGCTCTGCCTTGCTGCAGGTCTTAGGGTTGTTCCACCTGCTTTCTCTTCCCTGTCCAGTTCTTTTTTTTTTTTTTCAATTTTTTTTTCAACGTTTATTTATTTTTGGGACGGAGAGAGAGACAGAGCATGAACGGGGGAGGGGCAGAGAGAGAGGGAGACACAGAATCAGAAACAGGCTCCAGGCTCCGAGCCATCAGCCCAGAGCCCGACGCGGGGCTCGAACTCCCGGACCGCGAGATGGTGACCTGGCTGAAGTCGGACGCTTAACCGACTGCGCCACCCAGGCGCCCCTTCCCTGTCCAGTTCTTGAGCCAGCACTGGTCAAACCAGGTACTGGATCAGGATCCCCATGACATGGCAAGTGCAGCCTAGGACTGTGGTTGGCTGCTTAAATCAAGAATCCGGTGTGCACAGATGTAGCCCTGGTGCGTAACCTCCCTTGTTCCTGCCAGTCCTCCCACAGATTCTGGGGCACCATCAGGACTGTGGTCCTTTTATTTGCGTCCCAGATTTCCTTTTTAGCTCTTGCCATTCTCTCTCCCAAGAGATAGATGCTGATCTGATGCTCCTGGATGTTATCTGGGGTTCGCTGCCACATACTGTGACAATCGGTCACGCGTTCGTTATTTCCTTTAATGTTTTTATTGATCACTCACTACGTGTGGCTACCATGCTAGGTGCTGCAAATGCAGAGGTGGACAAAATGGTGTAAACCTTGCTCTCGGAGAGTTTACATTCTAGTGGGGAAGAAAGACGCTACACAAATAACCGGACAGATAAATGTCTAATTATAAATTGTGATAAGCGCTTTGAAGGATGAGAACCAGATTCCGAAAGGAAATGCCAAGCAGGATCTAACGTAGATTGGGTCAGGGACCAGGGAAAACCTTCTGGAGCCAGCCAAGTGGAGATCATGGAGAAGAGTGCTCCAGGCTGAGAGAAGGCAGGTTGAATGGCTCAGAGGTAGCACTGAGCTTGGCCTTTTTGGTGGCTTTCGTGGTGGCCAGTGAGATGAGCACCGTGGTTGCCAAGCCTGGCTCTATGAGTTTTCCCTGGCTGCCATAACTAATTGTCGCAAACTTAGTGCCTTAAAACGATAGAACTTATTTTCTCAGCGATCCGGAGGCCAGAAGTCCAAAGTCACTATCACTGAGCTGAAATCCAGGTGTCAGCAGGGCAACGCGCCTTCTAGAGGCTCCAAGAGAGAATCCGTTCCTTGCGTTTTTCAGCTTCTGGTGGCGGCCGGCATTCTTTGGCTCGTGACTGCATCACCCCAGTCTTCAATAGCGCAAGACTCTGGATCTCGAAATCTCTCTCCGTCCCATCTTCATATTACCTTTTCTGAGGTGTGTGTTCACTTTCCCTCTGCCTCTCTTTTATTAGGACACTTGTGATCGCATTTAGAGCCCACCTGAATAATACAGCATTATTATAGCAATATGGCATCTCAAGATCCTTAACTTAATCACATCTGCACAATCCTCTTTTGCCACATACGGTACCATCTGTGGGTTCCAGGGATTAGCGCCTGATACCTTTGGGGGTCCCTATTCAGCCCCCTACCCTGAAATGCATTCGAATCTCTCGGGAGAACTTTTAAATATGCACTGCCTGGGCTCCACTTTAGACCAGTTACATCAGAATCTCTGGGTGAGGCCTGGGCATGGGTGTTTTTTTAATGGTTCCCCAAGTGACTCTAATGTATAGCTAGGGCTGAGAGCTACTGGGCAGAGCAGAATGAGGGACGAGTGCTTACAGTGGTAGGCAGGAAGTCACCGCCGTTTAGAGACCTCTGCTGCCCTATTAACCCTCAGCTCTCAGTGCTATCTGAATGAAGCCCTCGCTTACTGTGCCTCTTTGAAAGGAAAGGTCACCTCCTTGCAGTTCTTGGTCCTGCCTCTTTCAGTTCTTACTACTTCTTTCCATCCACCTGACACCAAGTTTCTAGAGTGTGTGACACCTGAGTCCAAGTCCAAATTACGAAGGATACGTGGAACTAACAAGGCAAAGGAGATCTAACTTCGCTGGGCTCCCATAAGTATAGGGTTCAGTGCCCTGGAGTTATAAGTCCGAGTCTGAAAGGCATGTGCTGGCATACATTTGTAATGTGTAAAAACAATTGACGTCAGCCTGAACTACACACGAGAGTTAGAGGCAGGCTCAGAATCGGGAATTTCAGGCTGGGACCCTGGGCCCTCCGGAACTCACTACTTGTTTTAGCCAGGAAAGAGAATTTTTTTTCTTTCTCACTGTACCCACTCAATCTATGAACGTTTGACTCTTTTTCAGTGAATATATTTGAGGGAAAATAAGAATTTGGCCTATGAGGATCCCCCTGGTTATCACTAGCTTTGGCCCTAAGGACGGACCTAGTCCCACAGCCACATAGGCACGTCCCTTGGGAGCTATGAGAAAGACCATGTAATTTGCTGAAAATTTGATAATCTGGGGGGAAAAAAAAAGCCAATTTCGGGAGTTCCTATAAAGCTCTTTATTTGCTGGTGGATCAACATTTTCAAATGGCAGTTGGAGAGACATTCCCAAGCCCACTCATTACCGGGCCCTTGGGGATTAATCTGAGGGCGGCCATCTTTGCCTCCACAGCCGCTCAATTGTCTCTGGGGAGATAAAGATGCAGTGATCTCACTTTGGAGGCTGTAGTCTCTTCATGGTCAGATCTACTAATAGGCTTCACCCACAAGAGAATGGCGGTCATGCCTGGAAAGCGTGACTAGCATTTTTAAGCCCTGGGAATGTTTGACTGGAAATTCTTCACGGACGGGTCCCGGGTCTGGGTAGCATCATCCTCCTGACCCTGTGTCACACCATCTCTAGCGCAGGGCCACGTTCAGTTTGTTACTACTTATGGCTGACAGTCACCTTGACCAGGGCTGGACATCATGACGAGATTCAACGGAAGCATGGTACTTCTTTTGGGACCTTCCTCCCCCTAGCCACCCTCTCCTTGTTTCCATACCTGTGTGCACTGGATGACTTCATAACACTGGGTAAAAACGTTAAAATGTGGGTGCTCTTTCAATTTAGGGAGGCCGAGTGGTGCTGTTTTTTTCCTGGGTTCTTAGTGCTGAGCCTCCACAGTGCTCAAAAAGGTGTTTGAGTTTGTGATGGCCTCCTTTTCAGAACTTTTTTTTTTTTTTCCAAACTTTCTATTTAACATATCCTTCTTTTTCCAAAATGCTACTTGTTAGGACCTGGGTGGCTCGGTGGGTTAAGCCTCAGACTCTTGATTTCGGCTTAGGTCACGTTCCCACGGTTGGTGAGATCAAGGCCCATGTCGGGCTCTGTGTTGACAGCATGGAGCCTGCTTGGGATTCTCTCTCTCTCTCTCTCTCTCTCTCTCCTCTCTCTGCCCCTCCCCAGCTCGTTGTCTGTCTGTCTGTCTGTCTCTCTCTCTCTCTCAAAATAAATAAATAAACATTAAAAAAAATTGGGGGCACCTGGGTGGCTCAGTCGGTTGAGGGTCCGACTTTGGCTCAGGTCATGATCTCACTGTTGGTGAGTTTGAGCCCCGCATCGGGCTCTGTGCTGAAAGTGCAGAGTCTGCTTGAGATTCTCTCTCTCCTCTCTCGCTGCCCCTACCCTGCTTGTGCTCTCTCTCTCAAAATAGATAAACTTAAAAATAAATAAAAATAATAAATACATAAATAGATAAATGAATGAATGCATGAATAAAACAGAATGGCAGTTGAGTGTCTTGTGAATCTCTTGCCTTTAGTCTTTATGATCCCATCCAACGCGGAAACCTATGAGTCGCGCGTTAAGCAGAAAAAATTCTTTCCTGCTGAGATCTGGCAGGTGGTCCCGGTAACACCTTTCTCGTCTAGGAAGTAGTTCAATTATTTCCACCTTCGACAAGGTGCTGGCCTTACTCGCCAAGAGGACAGAGGGATTGGAGTAGCCAGCGCCCCCACCCCCACGTGGGGTGCGGTGTCGGCAAACAGCCTTGCTCTCAAGTATAAATTCCCCTCTTTCTCGGAAGAGCAGCAGGGTCCGAGGCATTGGCATGCAAATACTTGCAAAGTGAAAATGGATACACTTCCACGGCTCCTCATCCCTGGCCTCCGAGGACAGCTTGCCAACTGCGCGTGCGTGTTGGGTTGGCACCGCGACAAATGTTCCCTGGAGCATAGACGGAAACCACCAAACTGATACCACGTGGGACGCCAGCCAAATCCTGACCTTGCTCCCTCTAGGTGAGCGGCTGTGGAATTCACCTGTGATGGTCTCCGGCTCCCACCAGGTTGGTGGCCCGGGTTTTTGTTTTCGTTTTTTTGTTGTTGTTTTTGGTGGAACATTTGAATCCTATTGCTTTCCTTACTCCCCTGGTATCTCCTCGCCCCCAAATCACTTTCCTGGTCTTGGCTTGTGAACAGTGGGCAGCTTCTTGGCTCCAAGAAATGGGCAGACCACACGATTTCTTCTTGCCCGGTGTCTTCTCGCCTTCCGAGAGACAAGGGCCACTAGCGGACTGTTCCGGAATCGGGCCGGTGGGGGGGGGGGCGGGAGGGGGCAGGGGGCAGGGCCTGCGGGCTGGCGTCGCCGGTGGCCGTGATGGCTGCCTGTTCCTTTTGCCTCCCCCTCCTCCTTCTCTACGTTTTCTCCCATTTCTCTCCAACTCTTCCCATCCCCTTGTTTTGTTTCCAACCCTTATTTATTCAGAGCTTCCAATATTCTAAGTTTTTCATGAATTCAGGGCTTTAATTTAGCATGTGGGGTGCTGGCTCTTCAAGCAGGCTGCTTTGGTCATTATTTCCAACTTGAGGGAATAAAGAGGCAGCGGGGTGCAGTGGAGAGAGTGGGGGCTGGAAGCCAGAAGGCCCAGTACTAGTCCCAGCCCTGCTTCGAACTAGCTGTGGGACCCCGGCCGCCGGCCTCAGCGTCCTCTCCCATGTCGGGATGCACTGATTTCTGAGGCTTGTCCCAGTCTGTCATTCTGTGGAGCTCACTGTCTATGTGGGATCCATATGGGGCTGTGCCAGTCCCACTTTCTCTTTTGCAAAACTTTGTTGTGAAATGAGTGAGTGAAGAGAGGTGAGCGGAGTCCCTAAGCTAGATTTCTCAAACGCAGAATATCGAGGGGAAAATCTTTGCATCAGCGTCCAGAGGCTCATAGGCTAGAAATAAAATTCACGACACTTCCTGTCTTGAAATGTGAAGCTGTGTTTTTTGTTTGTGTTTTTGTTTTTTTATCACCAGGATAAGAGAATGGTTCAAGTGATATTTGCTGTGTGTGTGTGTGTGTGTGTGTGTGTGTGTGTAAGAATCCCATTTCTGTACTGTAGCATAAACACATATAATTGTTCAAGTAAAATTGTACTTTTGGGAGGAAAAGGTTAAAGTTGGCTACTGATATTCATCAGGAGATGGATATTTAATCTTTAATCTCTTGTCCTAGGCCTCTACTTTGGATCAGCTCATTATCCCGAATAAACGATGTGTCATTCCCATTACTTATGTCTCACTGCAGCCAAAGTATCTGGACCGCGTTTTAGTAAGCGCCATTCATTTCGACCCATTCAGTATTAATCTCCCCGCTAACATCTTTCCTGTTCCATGTGCTGTCCCCTATTTGCTTTTATGTTTTCTGCAGAGTGTTTATAAAAGGATAATCTTTTACAAAGCAGACAGAATTTTTGTGTATAAACTGCTCTGTTTGAATGCCTCATTGATATACCATCTAAAAACTGAAGTGTTCAGCAAGATTAGCAAAGCCCTGAGCTATTGAGCTGGGGGAAAACATGAGAACCAGTCCCTTCTCTACAGGAGGCAAAGGTGACGAAAGATGCCTTTGCCTTTCGCGGTAGCAGCAGAAGCAGAGCCATTTGCCCACACAGGCCCCGATAGGCCTGGTTGCCTGGAAATTGGAGCACAAAGCGAGCAGCTCAGAAGTCACTCGGAAAGGGATAACAAGCGCGGCGGTCCTCTGACTTCTTTCCTAGAATTTTCCCAGAAAATCCCATGGCTCTCCCAACGCTGAATTTGCACATGGTCCCCACTTCGGCTAAGCTCTTTTCAACTTGCATGAGGTATGGGCGTGCTGTTGCTCAGCTGCTCGTGGAGGCTAAATGATCTGTGTTATCCGGGTCAGCCCCGCAGAAAGGGCAGGAGGCGCAAAGCTAGGATCCGAGGTGGCCGACGGTCTCTCCTGCCTCCTCCATCTTTTCCCTCCAGGGATTTTGGGATCTCATCCAAACGGCTCTCTCTTGCAGAGACGAGGGAGAGATCACTTCATTTTACAATGGACAAAGAAGGTTCCTTTGTGGAATTTTGCATGGCATGGGGTCCCAAATATGCCACCGATAAAAAGACTTAACAGATGGACTCTGAGAATAGGAATACGTTCAAGAAAAAAAAAAGGTTTTAAAAATCAGTGGAGGGGGGTTGCGAGTCTGGCCGCTGTGGGAGCTGTGCACGGGAAGCCGCACTGAGCAAATGTTTTGTACCTTAGACAGGGCAAGTGCTGCTGGTGGCGATGCATGGAAGCATCTGAGGCACAGCCTGTGCTTGGGCTTCTAGTTGGCAATGCTGTGGGGGAAAAAAAAAAACCCCAAGATGCACAGTGCCAAAAATTATACGTGCCTTCAGAGAGTAATTGTTTCCAACAAAGTGATCACTTGTTTACTCAATAGGAAGGTTTGTGATTTTCTAAGGAGCGCCCTTTGTATCCATGAGAATTTTGCCTACCTTCCACGTTTACTGGGGAAAAGTTCAAAACGGACACGTGGTTGTGCCATTGTCATGGCATACGTCCTTAAATGCTAAGGGCCTGCCAAATCTCTTCTGAAGATCTAAGCTATTAAAAACACTCCAAGTGTGGGGCGCCTGGGTGGCTCAGTCGGTTAAGCGGCCGACTTCGGCTCAGGTCATGATCTTGCGGTCCGTGAGTTCGAGCCCCGCGTCGGGCTCTGTGCTGACAGCTCGGAGCCTGGAGCCTGCTTCCGATTCTGTGTCTCCCTCTCTCTGACCCTCCCCCGTTCATGCTCTGTCTCTCTCTGTCTCAAAAATAAATAAACGTTAAAAAAAAATTAAAAAAAAAAACACTCCAAGTGTATCCGTCAAGACTCTGTCAACAGTCAAGCGCTGTTTAAGATTTCGTTTCAGCTCACGGCCACCATTGTTGACCGCTGATGAAGGCATTAACGAGGATGGGTGCCCTTGCCTGAATCTGTGGTCCGCCCCAAGAGGAGGGGCTGACCAACATTTGGGAAAAACTCGAATCCAGTTCTTTGGGGGCACTCTGTGTGGCCCTCGGGAAAAGTGACACCGAACGACAGTTCTGTCTCACCATGTGGCAAGAAGGCCCTGTACTGGGCGGCGGGTGGGGGGGTGGAGGGACTGGGGAAATGGCCAATTGCGATGGCCAGAAGGGCGCAGCCATGAGGTTCTCCTGACAGAGAGCCACCCTCTTGACGGTAGGAAGTTCTCGGTGTTGGCTCCTTTGGCTTTGAAGAGCCACCTTAACAATACACAAGATGAGCTCCTCACGTAGAGGGGTTCCATCGGTTATTCACAGTGTTGATCTCAGTGGAGCCTAGTTTGGAACTTCATTTCTTCTATTTTCTATTCCTGTTTTTGGTTTTTTTTACACAGTTCTTTTCTTCCCTTTTTTTCTCTTTCATTTTCTTTACTTCCCTTGTTCCTTTCCTCCTTCTCTTTCTTTCTCTTCCTCTGTCCACCTTTTCCTTTCTTATCTCAGAGCTACTGGGGACAATAAGAGTTTACCCTTGCTCTGAAAGGGTAACAATTAAAATCAGTAAATTTGGCCAGCACAAAGAGCATCTGACGTGAGGATGGCCAGTTGAGTTCATTTTGCATTTCAGCACCTATCACTTAGTAGCAGCTGCCTGGAGCCCTGTGTCGAGAGGATTCTGAGTTCAGAACTGGGCTCAGAGGGCATGACTGTCCTGATCAACTAGATGTGACAGCAAAGGACACAAGGGGAGTGGAGAGGCGGAGCACTCATGGCAGAAACTTGCCATCCCGGGTCTAAATCAGGGTTTATCAACCGTGGCACCATTGACATTTGGACTAGATAATTCCTTGTGGTGGGGGCTGTCCTGCACGCTGCAGGATCTTTAGCAAGGTGTTTAGGCTTCTGTTCACTAGATACCGGGAGCACCCCCACGGTTGTAACGACTAAAGCTATCTCTGGATATTGCCAAATGTCCCCTGGGGGTAAGAGTGCCCCCGGTTTTAAAACCATAGGTCTAAATAATTACCACCAGACTAAACATAGGGAAGCAAATGAGAAAGTTAAAGGGGCTGGAAGGATACAGAGCTTTTGGGCGTAGGTGAGGCTGTGTGGGAAATGTGGGACGTGTGATAGCAGAGAAGAGAATCTCAGTCGCTCCTCTTGCCTGACAGGCTGGGCGTCGTGCAGCATGTCCAAAATTCTAGGGTCAGATGTACGAGCAGACCAGGACCCTGGGGATTAGAGCCTGAAATCATAGCAGGAAGGATGGAAGTATACTATAGTTTGTCGATCATTAGATTGGTGGACCTCTGGATCATAGTATTGCTGTAGGTCGAGTTTTCTGTGCTGGAGATTTCAACAAAGATGTTGATGCTCCTTAGGGCTCCTTAGAAGGTGGACTGGCCCAGATGTGAGAGGACAGGAAGTTCCCTGTGCAGCCGTGAGAATCTTTGAAAAGCCACAAGACCTGGGCAATGAGGGAAACTGGGATCATAGATAGCCATTATAAACCCCTTTTAAGGGGGCATTATTCACCTTACATTTCCTGACTTGATCTGAGTATTGGTAAACAGGGAACAAATACCACTGTATTTTATAAACTAAACCAATGGCTTCAGGACACATTCAAAGTGCCCAGCTCAATGCCGGACTCTGTTTCAATTTATGAAACTGATTATTTCAACACAGGTCATTTCAGGAAGGTGATGCAGTGGCAAGGTCTGGGTTTGGCTTTGAACTCTGCTTCTTGCTCAGGAGCTGTGAGACAAGGAGCAAGTTCCCTCGTCTCCCTGACCCTCAGATTGGTATCTGTAAAACGGGGACAGTATTTCCCGCCAACAAGGTCGCCATGAGATGATATAAATCAGAGGCTGTCTCAGGAATTGGTAGGGGGTTAAAAAAAGTGTTAGTTGCCTGCCTTCTCTCCCTTGTCCCTCTGAGACTTGTCGTCATTCTTCTCCTGGGTTAAGACAGTGGGAGAGGACAAAGACATCTGGTTTCTGATAAAGGTTGCCTTGAAGCTGCCTTCGACCACATTCCACCCACTTTCAGAACACTGACAGCTAATGAAACCTGTCCAGTATTTTGGAGCATCCTTCCCCACCTTGTTCATATATCTGTGCAATGGGCAGGCATGATCTGGACCCATTTCTCTAGCCCAGTAAGTTTCTTCATAGTGAATACAAACCAGAAGTCATCTAAGGAACCAAGAAGAGAGAATGTATCTATCATCTTAGACCATTTCTTCCCAGAAAGCCTGAGTATTGAGACAGGAAGGGACTTCACTGAGGACAGGAAGTGTAGCTCATTCTCTCCCCAGGCGGTTCTCTAGAGACCCGGGAGCAGGGACTCACCCGACTGGCATGGCCCTCTGATTAGAAGGGGTCTTGGGACCAGAGCCTGGGCCTCTTTGGATCTGAGAGCTCAGCCCGAGCTCACAGTGTGATCCTGTCTGCATTGAGGTGCTTGAGTTGTGCTGTCCTTGACCAAATGAAAGTTGTTTATCGCTTCTGCCCTGGTTTATGGATTTAGTCTTTCCTCCTAACCAGGCCAAGGGCACACATTTACTCAACAGCACTACAGTCATTCAGTCATTTGTGGGTATTCATCTACTGTATCCATATCACAACCTTACCACCTCACCAGCTCGGAGGCACCAGGCAGTTTACTTAACTATATGAGCCTTGCATTAGTGAAGCTTTTTCAAAAAAACAGAACCAATAGGAGATGATCTATCCATCTATGTACCCTATATTGTCATCTATCCGTCTGTGAAATAGAGACATATACATACACATATATATTCATATATATATATATGAATTGGAATTGGCTCACAGGTCCCAAGGCCTGCAGTTGGCAAGCTGGAGACCCAGAAAGAACTGATGTTTTTTAGTTGGAGTCTGAAGGCAGGAAAAAACAAAAAACAAAAAAACAAACCCTGATATTCCAGCTTAAAGGCAGTCAGGCTGGAGGAAGTCCCCCTTACTCAAGGGAGAGTTAGCATTTTGTTCTGTTCAGTACTTCAACTGATTGGACAAGGCCCACCCCGTGGGGACGGAAACCTATTCATATGTTAACCTCCTCCAGAAACACCCTCACAGACACACCCAGAGTAATGTTTAACCAAATATTTGGGCAGCCCGTGGCCTGGTCCAGTTGACATATAAAATTAACCATCACAAACCTCCCTCTCCTTCCTCATTTGCAGAATGGGGGTGACAATAGCATTTATAGGGTTAATGTGCACCTTCTCTTGATCTCGTGAGTTAATAAAAATAAAAGTTGTGAGCGCCCTTACAGTATTTCAACAAATGCTGCTGTTATTGTTGTTGTCGTTGGAGGCGCCTACAGAGGTGGAGTAAGTTCCAGAGAGAAGGAGATGCGGGTGCTGGGGAGGGCAGAGGGAGGCGGGGCTTCCCGGCTGTGTGACCTGTGTAGTCACACGCGGCCCCAAGCTTCCGAAAGGCCCCCGTGCTTGGTTTAATGCGCTGTCGTTGCTGTCTCAAAAACACGCTTCATAATTTTGAAAAGACCCTGCATTTTCATTTTGCACTGGACCTTGCAAATGGTGTAGCTGGTCCTGGAGCGAGGGATAGGAAAGCTTTTAAAAATGCCCGACGAGGTGTTAGCGAGCTATCTGGGCTTTGCCGCATCCCAGATTCCTCTCCCTCCCCCGCTGAATTCTGCGGGCACGAAAACTGCCACAAGGCATTCATTTTTAATGCCTTGTTATGGGCTTCTTAGCAATATATCTTTGGGTATTAAGGTGTGGAGTCAGAGACTTAAAACGATTGATGTCTTTGCTCCACATAAGGGGTCTCCCACTCTTCCCTCGCGCCAGATATCCACTCGGGAAATTTATGGGGGCTCTTGGCAGCCTAAGCGGCCATCAAATATTAATCAAAACTATGTAATAACTAATATATACTTAAAGAATTGAAGAAAATTAATATTCAAGGGAAGCATTCAGGGACCCATAAAAATAACAAATGCTAAAGAGACTCAGTCAAGGTTGGCAGGTTCAGGGCTCACCCTGTTCTTATACTTGCTTGGAGATTCTGGAGATGGCACGAAAGGCGACTTCGTGCTTATTCCATTGGATCCGGGCTCCTGCTAATGCAAGGAGTGAACTCCGACTTCAGGACCCTGCATTTCTACCCCCACCCCCTTTCGTCTGTACCTCTTAGCATCGCACACCCAATCTACAGCTAGTTCTTTTTTTTTTTAATGTTTATTTGTTTTTGAGAGAGACAGAGACAGAGCTTGAGGGGGGGAGGGGCAGAGAGAGAGGGAGACACAGAATCGGAAGCAGGCTCCAGGCTCTGAGCTGTCAGCGCAGAGCTCGATGCGGGGCTCGAACTCACGGACCGTGAGATCATGACCTGAGCTGAAGTCGGACACCCAACTGACTGAGCCACCCAGGCGCCCCTACAGCTAATTCTTTATGGGATTCTCTCTGGCAGCCTCTTGAGGATAGACTGTGTCTCATCTCCGTATGCATCTGTAACACCTAGGGCAACGGCTTGCACAAAGCATTAAGTTGGACCATAAGATATTTCCTCTTTGGGAGGTAAAAAACAGGCAAGTAACAATTTTGGTGTGTTTCAACTTTGAAAATCCTCAAGGGTTGCCTGGGTGGCTCAGTCAGTTGAGCATCTGACTCGGGCTCAGGTCATGATCTCATGGTTTGTGGGTTCGAGCCCCGCGTCAGGCTCTGTGCTGCCGGCTCAGAGCCCGAAGCCTGCTTTGGATTCTGTGTCTCCCTCTCTCTCTGCCCCTCCCCCACTTGCACTCTGTTTCTCAAAAATAAATAAACATTAAAAAAATTCTATAAGAATCCTCAAACTGGACCCGGCCTTTCTAGGAGAACTTTTTATTAGAACTGAACAGTCTCCACAGAGCAGGCTGGGAGCATTCCCTTAATTCTCAGTTTCAATGACTGAAATTTCTCTCTTTCTCTCTCTCTCTTTTAATGTTTATTTTTGAGAAAGAGAAAGCATGAGCAGGGGAGGGGCAGAGAGGTGGGGGGGGGGACAAGGGTCCACAGTGAGCTCTTCGCTGACAGCACAGAGCCCAATGCAGGGCTTAAACGCACAAATTGTGAGATCATGACCTGAGCTGAAGTCAGATGCTTAACTGACTGAGCCACCCAGGCACCCCAAGGACTGAAACTTCTGATTATCCCACAGGCAGGAGGCGAATGTCAAAAGCTGCCTTTCCTGAGCTGAAGCAAAGGGGTGTAGGAGTAGATCGGCCTGGGCATCGGCAAGGTTAGTTCAGTTTGTCCCCTGTTGCTGCTTTTGATTGAGAACTTCTGGAGTTTTTTTCTCCTCTCTTCTGTTTTTGGTCTTCAGCTCCTTCTCCCCCTTATTCGGCAGTGGAACTCAGACGAGGAGGGCTGCTCGTGTGCGTAGCTTTCCCAATGTTGTCCTTGGAAAGACAGGCTGCCCAGCGTCCCCAGGGACAAGGGATAGTCTTTAATCCCAGAGAGGAGTGGAGATGGGCTGATCGCATCCGCTTGGAAGGGAGTGGTTGGTTCGGATGTCGGACCACCATGGCAGTTGCTGGTCTCTTCTGTTATTATGGAAAATCAGGAGCGGAGCCTGTCACTTGTCATCTGTTCTTCGAGTGTAACCAACTTTTCTTCCATGGGCCATTTGGTGTGACTATGAATGATGGCTCCGGCTAAATGACACCATCCTGATGGTGGAGTAAACAGAAGTGATGTTGGAACAGGCGCCTTGGATCCAGCCTGTGTTTTTGGAGAGCTGCAGAAAGGGCCTGGGACGGCAAGGGATGTGCGGCGTGCTCGGGCCCGAGGCCTTGCGTGTGTCTCCTTTAGCGTCCCTGAGCCAGTGAGGCTCAAGCCAGGCGACTGGAGAATGACCCCATCCGCGTTCACTTGCAGTAGAGATGTAGAACATGCGTGACATTTCAGTGTCATTTGTTCTCTCGTTTCCTAAGCCAGGAGGCTAAGTGGCTTGTCTTAGGTCATATGGCCCGTCCCGGCAGAGCTGCGATGACGGCCAGCTTTCCTCCCTCCCAGTTATGTGCCCCTTCTACTCTCTTGTGGCCATACCCCCATCCACGTCCTCTGTTCTTGGGTACCATTGTTTAAACAACAACTGCTTGTTTTTTGGAAGATTAAAAAAAAAAACCAACCCTCTGCTGCTACGTTAAATGTACACACTCGTTGAAAATCTCAATTTAGAAATATTGAAAGGGGGAGCAATGCATTGAGAGGTAGTATGGAGTGATGGATAGACAAGCAAGTTGTGGTGGGGGGGCGCCTGGGTGGCTCAGCTGGTCGAGTGTCCGACTCTTGATTTCAGCTCAGGGCATGATCTCACGGTTCGTGAACTCGAGCCCCACGTTGGGCTCTGTGCTGTCAGCGCAAAGCCTGCTTTAGATCCTCTGGCTCTCCCTCCCTCTGCCGCTTCTAACTTTGTCTCCTCTCCTTCTAACTCCTTCTAACTCTCCTTCTAACTTTGTCACCCACCTCTGATCTCAGGCAGGTTGCTCTCCACGCCTCAGGCGTATCATTTGGGGGCTAAAAATAGCATCTACTTCCAAGGGTCGCCGTGATGAGTATGTCTGACCCTCTGTAACATGTTTGGCACGGTCTCTGGGACATAGTCGGTGCACAATTTGGACTCTCGTTGTTATCTGTGTATGTGGTTGTGTACCTCTGTTGTACCTGTGTAGGAGGGAGGTGGCACAGGCTTCTTCAGAGGGGGGAGCAGATGCCGTTTGGGGGGATGGCTGCCTGGTTCTCGGTTTCAGTTTGCCTGTGAAGATATTTTCTGACACGTGGCGAATTGCCATAACCCACGATTTCCGAGAGCATTTACTGGTCGGGCTCTAAGCAACGCTGAAGTCTATCTCTCGGTAAGATACGCTGGGGGCGCCCGGGTAGCTCAGTGGGTTAGGCGTCCAACTTTTGATTTTGACTCAGGTCATGATTTCGGGGTTTGTGAGTTCGATCCCCGCATCGGGCTCTGCGTTGACAGTGTGGAGCCTGGTTGGGATTCTGTCTCCCTCTCTCTCTCTCTCTGCCCCTCCCCTGCTTGCTCTCTGCCTCTGTCTCAACATAAGTAAAAATAAACTAAAAAAAAAAAGAAATAGGATACAGCATTTCTTACGTTTTCTGCACCCTTCTTAGCATTCTCCTCCAGGGTTTAATAAGAGTTAAAGGAGATGATACGTGCAAAGTGCAACAAAGTACATTTTGTGTTTATATATATTTGCTTTGCGCGTATGGGACATGTAGTAACTGCTCAATAAACATCAGTGGCTGCTACTATGATACAGAGCCTACTGTGGAGTCCTATGAGGGGGGGAAGAACCAAATATAGTGGATTTCACAAGCAACTTTTAGCTCCTCTGTCTGGATGGCATGCAAGTCCCCCAAGAACCCTCACAACCCATTTGGGAGGAATAGGATGTGTTCTTTCCATTGTACAGATGGAGTAACCGAGAGATTGAAAAGTGACATCACCAACAGGCGGTGACCTAAGGAGTCAGGGCCAGATCCAGGTCTGGAATACAGACTTCCTGGCTCCTGGCCCAGGTTCCCTTCTGCCACGCAGCCTTCACCGGGAGGCTGGGGGGACCAGGGAAGTATCTGTTTCAGGGCTCTCTCAGCTGCCCTTGGAGGTTTATCATCTATCAACTGCATGTTGACCAAAAACACGCTAATTCCTGAAGAGACCTTACAGGATGTCCTGTTATGACTTTTCCTCCTTTTTTTTTTTTTTTTTTTTTTTTTGTCAGTGCTTTGCTGGCAGATTAAAATTCAGTGGACCCCATTTGTAGGAAGTCTGATAAAATATTCTCATCTCAATTGCAAACAATTTCTTCCATCTGCCACTTGGCTGAGAGGATCGGACTCAAACACCCTCACGAGAGGAGAGGGTGATACTAGCAAAGGAGGGGACAGGGAACAGCAAGGGTTTGTGTCTGAACACAATTTCTACCTGGTCTGTTGTCTGACCGAGCTGATTAGTCAGCTGGTCTGCAGCTGGTGTCTCTTCACCAAAATGACTGAATCTGCCTAAAATTACTTTTGCTTGTTTTGTAGCCTCTTGTAGATGCAGTTCTATATAGGCAGTGCATGGATGTTAGGAGAAACAACAAATTTGGGGTGGGGTTGTGGGGCATGGATGGGTAGGGGAGGAAAAGACCGGAGGCTGTATGGAGCGAGGTGAGCAAAGCTGATCTGGGAAAGGCGATACAGTGTGCAAAAGAGATCGACGGAGGTCAGCACAATCCACCTAAGGAGGCATTTATAGTACCTACTCTTGGCAAAAAAAAAAAAAAAAAAAAAAAAAAAGTTCTGGGGTGAATAGGAAATGAAAAAGGCCTGATTCTGATTCTAGATTTGAATTGGTGAGGGAAACATTTCTTCCTTCAGCAGTCCTTAGTAAATGTCAGGCTCTTTGCTGGATCTTGGAGATATACTGGTGAGCAAGAATGACGGGGAGCCTACCTCTCAGAACTTACGTCTTAGCAGGGGAAAGCAACGAGGAAAATGTAACCATGGCTTGTCATAAATCTTAGGGAGGGCGTAAGGAGGGTATGGTGATGGAGAGCATCAGGGTTGGGCACATGCTGCTATTTCAGATCAAGGAAGACCCTAGAGAGGGGCATTATAGGCTGAAGAATTTCAGCTGCAAAGATAGGGGAAGAGACATCTTGGTACATTCCAGAAACTATCTGAAACACTACATAGGTGGAGGGTAGTGGGGAGAAAGATGGCAAAACTAAAACAGGAATCTAGGTGAGAAATGACAGTGGTCACACTGGGACGCAGCAGTAGGTTGGAGACAGGTGGAGAAGTTCACGATCTTTGGGATGAAGAGTGGGGGGTAATAAGGTCAATGGCTTTGGCTGAAGGAGGAGAGATGGGATTCAAAAAACACCCAGGTTTCTGGTTTAAGAGTTTGGTATGTGGTGGTGCCACTTCCCATGACAGGAAGCACAAAGGGGGAATATCTTTGCAAGAGGCAGAATAAAGACTTCCATTTGGGGGCCATGCAGTTTGAGGAGAAGGTCCAAGGAGACATGCTAAGTATGTGTGGTTAAATATGTTGGTCTGGAGCTCAAGAAGAGGTTTAGGTTGAAGACAGCAAACTATTAATTTAGAAAGAAATAGACAAAGTACTATGTGTGTTTAGAGAATGAAGCAGTTCATTCAGGTGAGGGAATATGGACTCTAGGGACAAGTCAAGTTCTAAAAGGCCATAGGCAAAGGAACAGAGAGTGGCTAGAAAGAGAATTAGAGAAATGCCTTTCTTTACATGATGAAAAGGAAAGGGTGATGATTAGTGATATCAAAAGAACTATACTCAGTCCTTCTCCGGAGAAGTTACCTGGGAGAAGGGACCAGGTGAGGCCTGCTCTCTCACTAAGAAAATGAATAGTCAAGGCATAGACTGAGAAAGCACATTGCAATGTAAATGTGACCAGGATCTCCTATTCATAATATATAAAGAACACCTACAAATCAACAATAAGAAGACAAACAAAAGGAATGGGCAGAGGTCTTGCACAGACATTTTGCAAAGATCATGTACAAATAGCAAGAAGGAGATGGAAAGTTGTTAGTCATCAGGGAAATACACGTTAAAATCTGAGTGAGCTAATACTCAACATGGCTAAAACCAGAAAGACTGTCAATACCAAATACAAACATGTGCAGTAACCAGAACTTCCTTTGATATGTTTGTTGGTAGGAATGTAAAATGATACAACCACTTGGGAGAAGTATTTGGTAGCTTCTTTAAAGAATGGAATGTGTATCTACTGCATGACTCAGAAATACCACGTTCTAGGTATTTCCTCAGGAAAAATGAAAACTTGTGCACAAAATGATTGTACAAGCATGGTTAACAATCTTAGTCATAATGGCCAAAGGCTGGAAACAGCCCAAATTTCTGTTGATGAGAGAATGGATAGGCGAATAACTTATCCACACGATGGAGTACCATTCAGCCAAGCAAAGGTACAAACCACTGATTAAGGCAACAACATCTCAAAAGCACTGAGTGAAAAGAAGCGAGACATAAAAAAGTACGTGGTTTAGGGTTCCATTTCTATTAAGTTCTAGAATAGACAAAATGAATCTATAGTAACGGAAGCCAGAAAGTGATTGCCTGCGAAGGGGCATGAGGAAACTTACCGGGGTGGTGGAAACGGTCTATATCTTACTTAAGTGGTAGTTACACGAAAGTATACAGCTGCAAAACTCATCAAACTGTCCGAAATCTTAAGATCTTGCATTTTATTGCATATAACTCATACCTCAGTTAAAAAAAAAAAATCTGGATAGTCTAGCTGCAGAGGCTGCGTTCTGAAAATATTTCCCAATTTCAGTGGCAAGAACAGGAAACAACTGGAGGGAGGAAATCGATTGAAATGAAATGAGTGAATTTAAATAAGCAGGATCCAATGATCTTGGCTTGTGAGTAGCGCACAGTCTCAGCCCACACCTTCTCAGGTGGATCTGTCTTTATGTGCATATGTTGATATTAGATGAATATTATGTTGCTGAATTAGAGATCTGAAATTGCTTTTGTGGATAAAGTTCAGTACGGCCTGCATTTATGTGGCACCTACTGAATGCTAGGCGCTGGGTATGCTGTGTTTCCTAAAGTTGCCTGTTGGCTCCCCAGGAGATGGGTGGTTTGGCTTCTATTTCTCTGGTTTCTTCCATGGGAGGGCTTTGCTCTTCCCTTGACTGCTCACAGAATGATGTCTGCACAGAGTGGGTGCCGAATAAATATTTCGTGACTGAGTGGATGAAGCAATGAATAATGAATATGCAAGTGTGTGATGCTCTATATGCATGTGAGAAGTCAGTGTTTAATTTCTCTAAGATAAATGTTACCATATATCCGACGTTAAAAAACAAACAAACAAACAAACAAATACAAAACCCTCACCAGTTTCTTTTTACTCTCTGTGAATCAGACTCGAACAAGTGAAAAAGATACAGAATATAAAATGGTCTCATTTTCTGTCCCTTTCACTTCCGGTATTAAAGGCCAATCTGATGACAACTGGTCTAGTGGTTGGACTTTGGATTATTAAAAACTATTTTGCAAGAAATAAGCTTGGCTTATATGACCCAACAATGAGATAACCTACTTTGGTAAGAATGACAGCAACAGTTGATATTTCTTGGGGAAAACACTAACCAAAACAAGAACCAGAACAACCCCTCCCAATCTCAAGAGGCAATGGGATATAAAGAAGGTTAAATTGAGTTGCAGATGCCAACAGAGAGAGCCTTTGGAAGATGTGTGTCGTGAGGATATTTTATCAAAGTTCACTAACTGCCAATATTTTTTACTTGGCATATAAAGTGGCCAAATAAAGCATTTAATGATTTTAAATCTAGAATGTATTTATAGAAATAAAACAGAATTAACCTGGGTCAAATGCTTCGTCCTTTGACTGCTTCCCTCAACACTGTGAATTAGCTTAGTGGTAAAAGAAAATAAGTTTAAATAAATCACTATGTTGAAAAATAGAATGTAATGGATAATTTGTAAGCCAACAATCTTAACTTTAAAAGGAAAATCTATTCTAATTATATACATTTCGTTTTAGATGGCAGATGGAAGCTTATTAAATATTTGGAAATTTTTATATGAAATGACAATTTATGCTCTGATTCTAAGATTTAAAAGCCCAGGTAGTGTGTGTTTACTGAATATTTTTATAAATTTGAAAGTTTATTTGTTGCAAATTTAAAAAGTTTTTTTTAACATTTATTTATTATTGAGAGACAGAGAGACACAGAGCATGAGCAGGGGAGGGGCCGAGAGATGGAGAGACACAGAATCTGAAGCAGGCTCCAGGCTCTGAGCTGTCAGCACAGAGGCCAACATGGGGCTCGAACTCATGGACTATGAGATCATGACCTGAGCCCAAGTCGGAGGCTCAACCGACTGAGCCACTCAGGCACCCCTGTTTGTTGCAAATTTAATGAAGAAAAGGATGCATTTCATTTGTCTCTGTTTTCCCATAGGATTTATGATTTCTTGCAAGAGTTCATAGTCTATTGTAAAGTGGAAAACAAATACTGTTGTCTTGAGAATATAAATAGGATAGAGAGTGCGGGTGTGATAAGAGGCAGAGTACCAAAAGAGGGAGAATTTGTAGATACGTAGACTTTCACATCTTATACTGTTCAACTGACATTGAACCACAAGTCTGGTTTTGAGTTTCCTTATGACCAAATCAAAAAGAGAAACACAACTTAAATTGACACCATATATAAGAAAATTTATATTAACTATATTGACCTTAAGCAAAGAGTATCTTAAGGAAGAAAGCCACAACTCTTAGGGCTAAAAGAGAGAGGGCTGTGTGCGTATGTGTGTGTGTGTGTGTGTGTTGATTGTTGATTGTTGATTTTGGGAGATTGAACAACAAAATGGACAATATTCTCAACAATGTGTCTTTTTTTTTTTTTTTAAATTTTTTTTTTCAACGTTTATTTATTTTTGGGACAGAGAGAGACAGAGCATGAACGGGGGAGGGGCAAAGAGAGAGGGAGACACAGAATCGGAAGCAGGCTCCAGGCTCTGGGCCATCATCAGCCCAGAGCCCGACGCGGGGCTCGAACTCACGGGCCGCGAGATCGTGACCTGGCTGAAGTCGGACGCTTAACCGACTGCGCCACCCAGGCGCCCCAACAATGTGTCTTTAGTAAATGTAATAGAGAGTTTTGTTCTGAAATTTCTTCAGTGTGAACTCAAAGCAGGTAATGCTATGTATGAGGAGGGCCAAGACCGAGGAGGATGGTTTGGAAACTAACTGCCAAGTCATCCGGAACGTGCTCCTCAGGTAGGCTGAGTTGTAAAGAATGTGGAGTTTTCTTCCCTGACATGGGTCTAATGTGAAGATGTCGGGCAGTGATCAGTCACCTTTAAACAGCCATCGCCTTAGAGAAAGCGTATCGGCAGACTTCAGTGAAAATTGAGAAGCCAAACCAGGTGGGGATGTGGCACACGGGGAAGGGTAGGAAGTGGCCGATGACCTTAGTGAAGATGAAGTTCTGCAGTCCCCAAGAGTCAATCTGCGTAGATGACATGGCATCTTTGGGCGTGGCGGTCCAACGACTTGACATCACCTTTTACTAATTGGGTGTTATAGGCGAAATCTCTTAATTTCTCTCTGAGCTTTTCCCCCTCATCTCTGTGATGATATCGGGCAGGAGGACATTGTTCCCGCTCCTGATGTTTCTTTCCATATAGAAGGTGTGGCATTTTGGACCCTGTCTATTCCTTTACATCATCTGTTCCAGGGGAGTGACTTATCTGACGGATACATTTAGGAAAAATCAACTGGCTGTGTTTGACTCACGCCTCCCCTCTTCCTTCTTGGGAGCTATCTGCCTGCCTGGAGGCAGGAGTTGTCTTCCCCTCTCCGCACCGCACACGCCATCTTGCCCAGTTCAACATGCCCTGTGCCTGGGAGGGCAATTCTGCCTAATTCTGTGGCGCTCACACCAAGCGGTGCCCTTCCAGTTGGCCTTTACTGGTCATAAGGAATTGATTTTGGCTTCCATTTGCCACTCTTGTTTTATTTATCAATTTGTTCAGATTTTAGGTAGAGAGGGGTACTACTTGTTGGCCCCCTCCAGAGACCCCGGCAGGGTAGACTAGTTCTTAATCATACCCATCTCATATTGAGTGTGAGGTGTGAACAGGATAAGGGCACAGTGGTGGTAGGGTGTTCAGTGGTTGGTGTGGAGAGACACTGCTGGTTAGTGCTCTGTTGGCTGTTTTCCCTTTAGTCTGGAGGTATATTGAATAGTGCCAATGACAGTACCCATCACAAGACACTACAAGAGAATCAGTGGCGTCTTGGGCATTTTCCCATCAAATCCTTACATCCTGGTTCGAGGGGCTTGCCAACACTTGACAAGTGCTCTTCTTGAATAGCTTTCTGGGGCTACCTACAGTGTCTTGTCCTCAGGGTGACCCATCTGTCTTGGCTGCAGATGTGGGTCCTGTCTCAAGATTCTTTTCAACACGGACATCAGGCCAAAGCCTTATCAGGTGAAAAAGCCTTGTTGGCTTTAGGCTGAAAAATATGAGGTCTCTAGAAGCAGGTGCCAAATTAATAAATACTAGGAACGGCTAAAGGTTCAAGGTCCTGTTGGACGCATGTATTGGGTACGGAGGACGCGGTAGACGGCTCCCCTGGGCAGCTCTTATTGTTGAAGAACAGGGCTGACACAAACACCATTTCTGGGAACGTGGTTTCCCAGCATGGCTTCATGCACCTTCTCCATCTGCTCCAGAAGCATTATTCTGGGCATCTTGACAGGAGGCCTCCCAATGAAAAGGGAGAACAAAAAAGTGCATTTTTTATCATCTCCAAATACCTACAGCTCAGGGATATGAATGAAAAACACTTATCTTGTGACCTTTCAGGCCCTATTGCAGGGGAAGGACAGGAAAAGCAGACCAAAAAAAAAAAAAAAACCCCCAAAAAAACCCAAAAAAAAACAAAACCAAAGCCCAACTATTAAAACAAATACAAAAAGCACCATCTTGTTTCTTTTCTGTCCTTGTTTGCTCTTTATTGAAAAGGGAGGAAAGAAGAAATCTGCTATTTACACCAACCTGTTGACAGACGGTTTGCTTTTATTTGATTTGCACTTCATTTGCATGAATAAAAAGTACAGCGAGTGTTGTGACTTAACAGTAACATAGAAACTATTAGAGGGGACTTGACCAGTAGCTTCATCATCATAGGGCAATGATGTCTTGCTTTCAATCACCGAATGCCATTTAAAACAAAGCTATAGAGACTGATAGTAGGTTCCTTCACTTCAGGGCATGCTACATCTACTACAGCCTCTGGGTAAAATTCACCAGTTCCTAAAATGTAAAGGAAAGCGACTGCAAGATAATTAGTGTCTACTTGGTCAAGGACAAAGGGGGAGGGCACAATACCATCCATCAGCCAGAGCAACTCTGCCTTCTTTCTCCCAAAGGAAGCTCACCCTATCCTGCCACTACCCCATGGACAGGACACAGGAACTTTGTGGAACTCACCTGATAATACAAGTGATTCTTCCCTAGTTCTGCCTGGGTTCTGGTAGGGGTTCTGCCCGGAAGCCCCTACTGGCCTCAAGGCCAGCCTCAAATGTAACGAGAGTGTTGAAGTTTAGCAGGTATTCATGGTAGGGTCGCTTTGGCAGGATTTGGTCTGGATCTATCCTCAGGCTTATGGGTTTTCATTCTAGGGGTATTTATATTTTAACAAGGATTGAAACTTTAGCTTTTTCTGAGAGTAAGCATTCAGGAATCTTCAGGACTGTGGGTGGAGAAAGGTTTGAGGCAGGGAAGACGGGAGTACTTAGAACCTGCTGAAGGCTCACTACACAGGATAGTTTCCATAGTTTCCTAGCTTTCCAGAGGCCAGACATTTATGTTGGTGATGAACAAGTCCCTGGATTTGAAGTTTGATAAGTAATATTTGCTAGGGTATGAATTTGGTTGCATGTAACTGAAACTCAAAATAACAGTGGCTTAAACAAGATGCAAATCTTTCCCATAGAACAGTCTGGAAGAAGGTGCTCCAGGGCTCATATGACAGCTTTGCTCTTTGAGATTTTCCAGAGGCCTCATGCTGATTTCTTGCTTTGCCTCCCCAGGGTATGGCACATCTCTCCTTGATCCAAGGTGGCTCACCACCACGTTCACAATGGAAAAAAAAAAAAAAAAGAAGAAGAAGGGGAGAAGGACAGGGAAAGAAGGGGGTGCACGCCTCCCTTTAAAAACATGACTCAGAATTGCACTTGAGACTTTCACTCACGTCCCCTCAACCAGGCCCTTCTCATATGGCCACATCTAACTGCACAAGGGAGGTTGGAAAATGCCGTCTCTAACCGTGTGACCACATGCCAGGGTTTTGCCTCTGTTACAAGAGATGAGTTGAAGCTCTCGGAAAGCAGAAGTTGCTCCCTAGGGAATGAAAAGAGGGGCGTTTGTGTGGGGCTGAAAAACGAACCAGGCGATAAGAAGTCTAGATGATCATTCTCCGGTGACTTCACTTTCAACAGTTTGGTTTCATGTGTTTTTATGACTGCTTCCAGTATACTCACCCCCACGTGCCCTTGTACTTCTTTTTAACATTGGGTTAAAACAATATAGTTGCAGTCCACTCAGATGGTTCAGTTGAGTGACCACCAAGTGAGCAAACGCTGTGGATTATATGACATGTGAGGTGTGGGAATATAATGCTGAAGAAGTTGTATGTCTGCCCTTAAGTATCTTACAGTCTATAGTAGGCTTTCTCAACCACGAAACTATCAATGTTTGGGGCTGGTTAATTCTTTTGGGGGGGGGTGTCTCATTAGATATCAGTAGCGTTCCCCCTTCTGGCTGTGGCAACAAAAAAATGTCCCACCACGTTGCCAAATGTCTTCTGGGGGTAGAAACCACCACTAGTTGAAACCCCTTGGTTTAAAGAGTGCATTGGATCACTGGATCTCAGCGTGTGCATCCTAGGCCAGGAGTATCAGTGAAATGTCAGAATCACCTGAAACTTGTTAGCAACACACGTTTTCAGACCCTCCTCCAGAAGGACTGAGTCAGAAACTCTTGGAATGCGGCTTAGGAATCTGTGCTTTATTTCACAAACTCTCCAGGTTGACTCTGATAATTCGGATTCTAAGGCTTGAGAATGGCTAAACCAGATCATTCAGCAGCCTGGATTTCAATTCAATGTAGTAAGAGGGATAAGGACAGTATATGCTGAATGCCGTGGGAACCCAGAGAAGGGCAGCTAATCCAACCATAGGGGTCAGAGGAAACTTATCAGAGTAGGCAGAAGTGTTACTTGCGTCTGGAAGTTTTCTGTAGATTGTAAGCAGTCGAAGGAGTGGAGGAGGAAGGATAAAGAACATTCAAGAAATCTACTTGGTGGCCTGCAGAAGTATGGTGCATTCGATAAGTAAGAATAGTTCAGTCCTGCTAGGCTGTGAAGTCCTAAGTCAGGAAGCCCTGGGCTTTGGGACTGGAGGGGCAGGCAGGAATTTGTTCATGGGGGGGTATAGCATGGTATGTTGGACAACTGTTTTTAAGATGCTCAGCATCTGAACCCCTTTCTAGCATCTAGTATCCATGAGGATACTGTATTGATGCAGGAGCCTTGGTGGGAGGCCAAACTCTTCCTGCGTTAGAAAAGTTGAACTTCCAGAAGCTAGCCTCCTGCTGCCCCGTGGCAGGTAGGGTGTGGGCATGTACCTTAGACCCGCCAGTCAGATGCCCCCTTCCAGGTCGTGATTCTGGAATGAAGATTAAAAGACAGTGGTGGTGGAGGTGTTGAGAGCAGTGTCCACCGTGACTTGTGGCCAGGACGTTCTCCCCAGGTGGGTTTTCAGGCTTGACTTTGCCCATGGTTCTGGCCGTCTGGGCTCCCTGGATTCTTGCACATTTTCTTGCCCGGTTCTTCAAGCCTTCCGGCGAGTCTGTGAAATACTTGTCAACAAATTCCTTCCCTGTTTAGCTCTTCGCAGATCATCATCAGCCAGAGGTGATGTCTCTCAGAGGGTGTTTGCACGTGGGAAATGATGAGCCTTTGCAGAAAGGGTATTTACCACCCGCCATGTACAAAGTGAAAGCACATCATAACCCCAAACGTTTATTAAGCACTTTACCTAGATTATCTCCCAATTCCCCAGCCAGCCCCTGAGTAGATACCATTATTGCCGTCCTTATTTTATACATAGCAAGCTGAGTTTTGAACCCAGGGGTTCTGTCTCTAGGGCCCGTTTCCCTCAAAATCATGACCAAAGCCCAATCCGAATCCAAATCTGAAATTCCCTTCAAGGCCTGTAGCGGCCATCAAACCCCACCCACAGAGTGACATCCTTCATCAACCTTGCCTTGAGTGCCTGATGATCCTTCCATCACCGTGTCTGCTGTCTGCCCCACATCATCAGGCACTTTTTTCACATCATCCTAGATTCACTTCGTAGCTGTCTTCCTCTTCTATCTACACCATAAGCCTGACTTTGCCGCTCCCTAGGAGGTGGTCACCAGCCAGGTACTTTAAGAATGTAAATATGACCTTGCAGCATTGCTGTGGGGAGGGGTGGTCTCCAAAATGCTGCATTTAACAACTGGCTCATAAGGGTACTGGCCAATCAGAATAGTCAGTGGCTGCAAATATCTGGAGAACACGTACCCTGCAAACAATTGAACATTAGCTCTGGCTGTAGAACAAAAAATGGATGAACTTCTTTGTCAGTTGTACAGCATGACAAACATCCCAAGCATTACTATTTTGCCTGCCGTGTCTCTTTTAGTTGCCACAAAGCCTAGGGTGTTCTTATGTATTTGGTGGGTACTTGATAAGCTCTGAATTAATGGATGAATGACTGGGAAATCACCCTGGTTCAGTCCCCCCCACCTCCCACGGGTGAGTATCAAAAACCAGTAATTCCCTATTTTGGTTGAATGATGACACCCCAGATCATCTCTTTGATTGCTTGGTAGTGAGGAGGTCACGGGCTTTTCAAACAGTTCTCCCACCGTACTTAACTTTGATTCACTGACTGGAACACAAAGTGATAGGGACCATACTGCCCCCTCAGAGAGATGGAGACCGGGGCCTTGAAATCAAACGAAAGCAACCGATGAGGCAATTCTCCAGCGAAGGAAGCAGCTCCTCGGATCACTCAATGGATCGGCCTCGATTGCCCCGGAGCCCGCCCACCTGCCTGGCACTCGGAGCCTGTTGCCGAAAGTTCTTTTCGTCCTTCTGTTCCGTCTTCCATTGCTATCACGCCGACAGCTGCGGGAACACATGGAGGTTGCTTGGCAGCTGCTAGACACAGATGCTGGGCTCTGTAATGTACTTTTCCCTCCTCTGCTGCTGCTTCTGAGTGTTTCTCTGGCTGCCTGGATGTCTTCGTTCCTGCCTGTGGGAGGGGTGTGCTTCGAGGTGCCAGTGCGGTGTGAAGCCTTGGGGGATTGGTGCTGCTGAACAGGCAGGATGGCTGGGTCCTCAAGATCGTCTTTGCCTTTTTTTACATGCAAGTGTCAGGGTCTAACTGTTCTGCACGCCTGAGAATGGTTTCCAGCTGGCCTAGAGGAAAAGAACGTTGGGGTGTCTTTTTCTCCCCACCCTTGGAGTACCTGCTTCATCCAGGTCTTCATTATTTCCTGGATGCTTTTCTGCAGCAATCTCCTGGTTTAACTGGCCTCTTTGCCCCTTTTCTTTCTTCCTGGCGTTTCCTTCCATGGTTCTACCAGGGTGATTTTCCTACGACCAAATCTGACCACATCTCTCCGCCTCTCTCCTTTAATCCTCATAGCTGGCAAGACAAAATATGAACTTAGTGTGACTAAAGGGCCCTTCGTGACTCATCTTTTGCTGCCGCCGCATCTATTTTGACCAGAACAAATCAGCTGTTTTTTTTTTTTTAACGTTGCGTACGCTAGGCCTAGGAATTCCTTCCTTCCTCTTCTTATCTGTTCCCCGGGTTCACTCTGTGTGAGCCGGAGAGATTTCTCGAGTACTCTCTTCTGGGTATAGCCTCTCCCTTGCCCTGATCCTCGGTGGGCCAGACTGGAGAAGTCGTCAACCGAGCCACCTCCATTTGGAGACCGTCATTCAGGCAAAGCTGCTGATTAAGTAGCCTATTCGGTGCCAGATACCGGGACCCAGGTGTGCACGGGAGAGACAGCACAGTCCTCAAGGAGTTCATCGACTGTTGGACAGATGAATGAGAAAGCACACGATTAAAATATAGAATGAAATGAGCCTGATAACAGAGGTGAGTTACAGGATGTTACAGGAATTAGTTGCCCTCCCTTTGTGCTCCTGTACCATTCCCAAACCTCCTCCTATTAGCCCTGTAATACGGTTGACCCTTGAACAATATGGGGTTAAGAGTGCCATCCTACCACACAGTCCCAAATCTGCATAGAACCTTTGGCTCCCCCCCAAACGTAACAACTAATAGCCTGCTATTGACGGGAAGCCTTACCGATAACATAAACAGTTGATTAACACATATTTTGCGTATGTTTTACATACTGCATTCTTGCAACAAAGCAGGCTAGGGAAAAGAAGATCTTGTTACTAAGAAGATCAGAAGGAAGAAGAAGTACATTTATAGCACCGTCCTGTATTTATTGAGAAAAACCCACGTGGCAAGTGTACCTGTGAAGTGCATACCAATGTTGCCCCAGAGTCAAGTGTACTTTAATAGTGTGTTTTCCACCCATCTCCCCAACAATCTCTGAGTTTCTTAAAGGCAGAGACTGTTTCTTATTTAAATTGCACCTGTCACGGTCACTCAATGCCCAGCACAAAACTCAAGAAATGTCTGTTGAGCAGTGGCACCTGCATGATTGTGTCCTCGCGGTGACGGCCGTGTCCTACCATGTGTATCGGGGTGAGTGGCAGCCCCAGGGAAGTGTCCTGGAATCCTTTTGGGCTGAAGGACACAGGAAAGAACATGGCGGGGGGTGGGGGGGGGCGTTAAGAGGGCGATTGCAGGTTCTGGAAATTTTCTCCCTTGTTTTGGAAAATGGAAGCCTTATCTTTCTACCAGGTTCTTGGGCCTGGCGATGGAGATCTACAGTCACTCTGCTTAGTCCTCATCTTTCCCCTCTCCCTGAGAGCCCCTCTCCTCTGCTCTAATTTTCTTCTGCTTTTGGTCAGAGAAACCTTTTATTAAAGAAAAGTGCATCTCCTCGAAGAGTAATATTTATATACATTTAAAATAAATTAATTTGGGGAAGTTGACAAGGAGGAAAAACGAAACCCGGAGTAATTCCACCACCCAGAGCTGTCCGATACATTGCTGTTGACGTGTTGGTGCACATTTTTCCAGACTTTTCTCTACGTGTATGTACAGAGAAGTGTTTGAGTAAAGACTCCGGATTTAGGCTGCCTGATTCTGAAGACAGGCATTGTTTTAGATAATGTTTAACAGCTTCCATTCTGGTTTAACCACCAAATATGTTAACTAGTTTTGTTGTTACAAAGACTATCATATTATACGGTATATGGAATCTGCTTTTCTCATTTACAACATCTTGCTATGCATTATATGACATTTTTCTGTGTCAGGAAACCTTACATTCTTCCTTTAATAGGGATAGAGGAACACACTTTAATAGTGTGTTTTCACTCATATGAAATGAGGATATTTCATTGAACGGATACCGTGCTTCATTTACCAATCTCCTTGTGCTAGGTATTTAGGTGATTTCTAATTTTTCACTCTATGTTTCATATATCATAGATTTCATATATCACCAGTACGATGTCTCTACGCCCTTACCTGGGTATTCCATCAAGATGCAGATCTAGAAGTGGCCTTACGGATCAGGGGTGTGCTCCTGTGTAGGGCTTCTGGTAGAGGTGGCCTCCTGTGAGGGTTACGTACCAAACTGCAGTCCCTAATGTTGTGGGAGAGAATCCCTTCCTGCACACTCCCATCCGAACCAATACTGAGCTTTTAAAGTCTTTCCAAGAGTTGCATGTTAGGGCAAAAATTACATCATGTCATTTTTATTTGCATTTCCTCAGCTTCCAGCGAGGCTGACTTAATATATGCACTTCATTGGCTCTTCGTGTTTCTTATTTTCTGAGTTGACTTTTTGTGTCCTCCAGAGCTTCCATTCCGCCTTTGATGATTCTGGACGGGGCTTAGATCAGATGGCTTTTCTCTGTGGAAGACCTAAACCCATGTTAGCTTTGTGAAGTGATGGTTTCGAGGGGCATGTGCCCAACCTTCTCTGCTATGTATTTGCATTTGCTACTAAAACTGTCTAACGTGTTATAAATTTGACTCTTCCGCATGTTGCCAGTGACATGGTTTTAATGCTAATGAACGCTTTGGGCACCACATCTCAGTGAGAGCAACGGCCACTTTTGCAGACTTAAAAATGCCACATGATACCTCGTGGTGTGTATGGATATATGAGCTGCTGCATTCCTGAATTTTCCTCCATGGTAGGCGCTGGCATAGCTGAGAACACGTGCATGTCTGTCTGTGTACATGTCTGGGTCTTGAGCTGAGGTCAGGAAACAACGTGTGTGTTTTTGGGTTTCTGTGAAGTTACACAAGTGCCTTTGTATGCTCGTGACCTGAATCTGTCTCTTAGGGGACATTAGGTTCAAAATTTACTTTCAGGAAGACTGCCTTGGTTATCCACCCATCCTCAGGTTACTTCTCTAACTCTAAACTTCCTGAGCACATGCGTTTCACATCTAAACTTGCTAACGCATTGCTGAAAATGCACCCTCAATGTAATTCATAGGTAGTTGTTCTCCCACGAGAACCCTCTGCCTTTGCCTGTGACCGTTTTGAGGTCAGACTCCAGGCTTTACCACATCCCCTCAAAAGAGACCCAACCCGCAGAGCATCAGTGAGTAATAATGTAAAACTGGCTGGGACTTATGGGGAGATGAAGGAGAACGCTACATGATACAACACCCAGCAATAAATAAAGGCCGCCATTTTCACCTTCTCTTGGTGAAAGTGTTCCTCTTTAGTCATGGGCCTCTGGGTCTCCCTCTCCCTCTCTCTGAAACTTTCCCTGAAGCGGCCGCTGCGTATCTCCTCGTTTCCTTTTCAGAGAAATTTCGCTTTCTTCCGAATTTCTTCAGAATTGATCCTAATGCCCGGGAAGGCCAGCATCTTTTCAACAAAAGTGAAACTCTTTCAATGGGAGAGTGCATTGCTGAAAAGAGTAAGGTTTTCTTCGAGCCATTCCACCAAGCTATATATCACAAGGATTTGTTTCATCCCTTCTTCGGCCAGTTGGAACACCAGGACCACATCTGTCCTGTCTCAGCCTCCATTTCTCTCAGTGCGTCCTCCGGGGCTGTGGGCAACATAGGTTCTCAATTAATGCTTGCCAACCAGTGGGGAATCGCCTGTATGTTTTCATTAGTTAGCACAACACATGCAAGTTAGAAGGGATATGAATACACAGGCAGACAAATGATGAAGGCTTGGTCTGTGTACATCATAATGCAGGGAGAGAGGTGCTGTGATTAGCTGGCCCCTGCCCTGCTGTGGTACCCTCTGCTCTCTGGGGGTTGGACGTCAGACCTGCAAGCCTCAGCCATTTACTTCCTTCTACTTCTCTTTTTACTGTAGTTGACTTCTCTTCTTCTCTAATTCCTTTTGTGTCTTCCTTCATACAAAGTTGGGCCAATCCAGGAGGGGATTTATGAGATCCATTTCCCAGAATATGACCATCATGGCACGCTACCTCCTACCTCCGCCCTCAGTAATGTGGTTCCTCCCAGCCTCTCTCCTACATAGGACCTGAATTATCTGGGGCCTGTTTCTGAGGTCTGACTCCTCCCCATTTCTCCATTGACCCCCTTAGACCACATGTAGGTCAGGAAGAGGAAGGTTTCAGGAGACACAAGTAGAGATAAGTTGATTGCATTAAGGGGTTGAAGGGTCAGGACAAGGATGTAGGAAGGAAAAGAGGATTCCACAGAGAAGAAAGGTAGGCCTGTTCTACCTGGAAATAAAGACAACTGGATGATTGAGTCAAATCTGTTGGATTTTGCTTTGTATGGCTCCTTCCTGTGCCATGGCATTTCCTCCTGGCTTCATTGCGTTATTTTTTGGGAGACACACAAAATGATAAATGCCAAACAAGGATGAAATGGTGGGAAGTGACTGGGAGTCAGAAAAGAATTTCAGGGTATCTTTTTACCCAACACCAAAGGGAGTCTGGAGACCAGTCTAGAAGATGGGGACCATCACCCAGATAAAGAATCAGTCAAAAATCCCTACAGATAAAGAATGTCTCCTGGCTAACTCTCACTTGGAAGACACTGTGCTTTTCTTTCTTTTTTTCTTTTTTCTTTTTCTTTTTTTCTCTTCTTTTTTTTTTTGCATCTTCATCAATAGTTACATGGTGGAGAATTAGAGGGATCGTGAATGAATGGTAAATAAAGATGAAGGTTTTCTTTTACAGGGTTTTTTAATGACCACGGGTGTTTTTGTTTGCTTCTCCAAGGGCCTCTGCTGTAGGAGTTGCAAGCCAGGTGCATCTGCCCTTTGCCTGAATCAAACCCATCCCGTACCTCTTCTGCCTAAACCCGTGCTTTCTGAAAAACTTATGTGATTGTGGCAAGAACACTTGACATGAGACCCACTCTCTGAACAGGTTTTAAAGTATACAATACAGTATTGTTCGCTACAGATACGATGTTGTACATCAGAACTCTAGAATTTATTTATCTTCTTACCTGACACTATGCAGGTTTGTTAGTAACTCTCTATTTCCCCCTCCCCTAGTGACCACCGTGAGTCTTTGATTCTGTCAATTTGACTATTTTAGATACCTCGTATAAGAGAAATCATCATATAAGACAAATCATCATTTGTCCTTCTGCGACTAGTTTATTTCACCTAGCAATTGTCTTCAAGGTTCTCAAACCCATGCATTTGAGCCCCTGCCTGTTCTTTTGTGACAGGGTGTATACAGAACTCAGAGTCCTTGCCCGCCTCTTTTTTGTTCATATTCTACACTCTTCCTGATAATTCACTGGCCTCCTGGACCCTGGAGTCCTGTTCCCTAAACCCACGGTGCTCCCCTAAGCTTTTCCCTGAGGCTCCCCAGGCCCTGCCTGTCTGGCCCTGTGAACCGCACCTGCTCCTTGGAGTCCGACTGCCTCTTCCCTGCCCAGCTCTCCTGCCTCTCCAGGCACCCAACCCTCACCCCTCCTGCCCAGACCTGCCCCGCTGAGGCCCCTGCCTGGCAGGACATGGTGCCTCTGAGGACTAAAAATAGGGGATGTATAAAAGAACGGTAGGACCCAAATAAAGTCTGAAGCAGGAA
Organism: Lynx rufus; assembly: GCF_022079265.1. NCBI lineage: Eukaryota > Metazoa > Chordata > Mammalia > Carnivora > Felidae > Lynx > Lynx rufus. Next base: position 34,048,064 of record NW_025814829.1, on the reverse strand, counting down.
ATATAATGATCCTCCAAAAATATGATTCTGGTGCTTCCACAGGAGCCCTGTATCTGCTTCAAAGCATGTGAACTATCTTTATTTTGCATTCAAACTATCTTTTGGGGCCAGGTTTCCTTCATAACACGGCTTATTGCAAAACGGATCTGAAGCCCTAGGGAGTTTATCTGTAGTTAGGTGTTTTTTTTTTTTTTTCTTTCCAGTAACTGTGGGTCGGAGGTATTCCAGCCATTATTAACTAAAGGACTACTCTGTTTTATGACATCTAATCAGGTAGATGTCCCACTGGGAGAACAGATTGTGTCCTTTTTTTCCCCTCTGAACCGAGGAGATAAAGAGATAAAACTCATACGTTGTTTTTTTTTTTTTTTTTTTTTTAAATCAACAGCCTAGTCCCCTGTGAGAGCTTCACGTGAGCCTGTTATGCATGTGAGTCTGGGCCTAATGGGGAGACCTGAGGGCTTGTGAGTAGGACATTTTGTCCTCTCAGTGGCGGTGCATGGTCTGGTCCCTTCTTGAAACACCTCTTAAGACCACTCTTGTCTTGAAGTAGGATTACCTTTTATTTGCCTTGAAACTTCCCCCTTCAAGCCAGGAGGTGTCCCCTGGGTTTAGAGCTTTGGGATTTGTCAACAAACCTGTGTTCACTCTGCCTGCACTTTTCTCCATGGAACACGTTCCCCCATATTCCACCAAGGGCTTGCTTTTGCCTTCAGAGTTGGACAAAGTCCCCTCCATCCCTGTGATCCTTTCAGAGTCTATCTGAATGCCTTCTGTCCATTGACATTTCCATATGCGCATCCACAATTGTCCTGTCTTCCTTAACTGTAGGCCCCCAAAGGGCAGAGAGCCCTTTCCTCGTAATATCTCAGCCCAGTGTCGGCCATGGAGCTAACAATGCCTTTTAAGCACTTCAAAAATTGATTTTGGTGAAAAATTTACAACTAGGACTCTAAGGCAAGTCTGTCAGTTTCAGTGGCTCTGGCTCATCGGACCTCAGGGCTCTAGAAACCTCTAAGAAGAGACTCCAGTGCTGCCCAAGCTTTGGTGGGAGAGTAGGACAGAGATTTCAGAGTGAGATTTAAGAGACTCAGAAAGGTACTCTGCTCACAGCTCTTTGATTTAAGGCGTATCTCTTGTTGGAGGGAAGGCCCACCTGGTATCGTGGGTCATCACACCGGCTCGGTGGCTGGGCCACCTGGCTTGAATCTTGGCTGTGCCATTTCCCAGATGTGTGACTTGACCTCTTTGTGCCTCAGTTTTCCTCTGTAAAATGGGGATAATAATAGCAACTACCTAACAGGGTTGTGAAGATGAGCTGAACTGATACTTTTTTTTTTTAAGTTTATTTATTTTGAGAGAGAGAGAGAGAGAGAGAGAGCACTTGCAAGTGAGGGAGGGGCAGAAAGCGGGAGAGAGAATCCCAAGCAGGCTCCGCACTGTCAGCGCAGAGCCCGATGTAGGGCTCAATCTCATGAACTCTGAGATCATGACTTGAGCTGAAACAATAGTCAGATGCTTAACCTACTGAGCCACCCAGGCGCCCCTGAATTAGTGTTTCTAAAGTATGAGAAGATGCCTAGAGAGAGTCAGTACCCAATAAACAGACAAACGTAGTTCCTGGGAAAAACACGGATAGATGTCACACTGAAAAATACCTATGTGAATGAATGGCTCTCTCCCACCTCATGCAGGAGAATGGAACTCCTGGGAGCTCAGACCAGTCAAAAACAGCCCCAGGGAGGGCTTCCTGGCCTGAGAGCAGAAGTGACCTCCTCAGAAGTAAATAATAAAAATAACAATGAATACTATCGTGTACTGAGCACCTGCTCTAGGCTGGACCCTGTGGTCAGGGTCCTACGTTACCCAGTTCAGTCTTCCAGCAACCTTGTGAGAAAGGGGTTGTTTCGTTGTCTGGATCACACAGCGGAGACTTGGAGAGACTGGTTAACTTACCCAATGGCACATGGTCAGCAGGGGTAGCGCCAGGAGTCCAAAGCCTGTGCCCTTAGCCAGTAGACCCTCTGTCTCCGTCTGCCTATCCGTCAGCCCAGCTTCTGGTCTTAATATCGTTTCTCAAGTGGGGATCTTCCTCACTGGGGATGCTGAAGTTCATATTATCCATTAATAATTTGGCTTAGGGGAAGAACGCTGGATTAGAAGTCAGGAGACCCAACTTCTGGTCTAGCTCTGTCACCTACTATATCAGCCAGGACAGGCTAGTTACCTGTGTTGGGCCACAGCATGGGAACTGATCGCGCCTGCCCTGCCTATCCCAGGAACTAAGATGAGGCACCAAGGAGATCGTTCACATTCAAATTCATTAAACAACGACTGCTTACTACGGGCTCCGTCCTAAGCAAACTGCATTTACCTATATTTTTCATTATTGTAGATCAGCTTAGGAAACACTTAAAAGGCAAGATAGCATTGTTCCTGTGAATTAGGACTTCGTGAACCACTTTTTTTTTAAGGTGCCCGATTGCCCCCCAAACAGGCAAAACATCAAGGCTCCAGAGCCGGGGGGACCAAGCTGTCTATTTCAGAGAGCCAGCCACACTCTCCAGACCTTCCCTGCTTTCATGAAACAATAAACGTGTTTAGAACTGCTTCAGAACCAGGATGCCAGCGAAGGTGGGAAGCCTAGCCGAAGACCCGCCCTGAGGACCTCCGTGAGGGTGAGGGCCTCCTGTGGCCGTAGGCGCCTCCTTCCCTGTAACCGTCAGACCGCCCGTCCGTCCGTCAGCTGGCCGTGGTGGGATGCTGGGTCGGTTCTGTGCTTTCGCTAAGAAGGCGGTGTCAAGATGGAGAGGAAGGACTTAAGAGCTAAAGCAATAATAAACAAACATAAACCCGGGATCTGTTCTGATTGGGCAGTGTCCACGGTGAGACTCTCACCCCTGGATAGAGTTTGCCCGCGTTTGGTTTCGCGGAGGACCTACTCAGTTCTGTGCTCCGGCAGGTGCCAACTCTTCCCATCTGCCTCCTGGGAGCATAGTGGTGGCACAGTAAATAACATGTGGTCGAAGGCCTGGCACACCGCAGCTGACATCCGGGAGGACCTGAGGGAATGTTTCCGCCTGACTGGCTGACCTCTGAGAACAGGGGCCGGATCCTCTTTGAGTTTTCACCAACGTTCAGAAGGTGCTCAATATGCGTTCGGTGAATGGATGAACCCATCAGAAAGCGTCCACTGAGTGCCAGCTGAGGGGAGGTGCTGGGTTATTTATGGTAGGGAGCGGAGGAAAAAGACTAAATCACACCTCTCAGAGAATGTTCACCTTATGGCAGGTGATCCCACCCCTACGTGACAAATAAAAAGGACCCACGGGTACCGGCGTTTTATTTGTGCGAACGAGGAGATGCGATTTTTAAAAGGTAAAGGTTATCGCTAAGTAAAATAAAAGAACCAAGGGACACGGAGGGCGAATAGAGATTTTTCTTGGACGTAAAGGCCCCAGGAGAAGCGAATTCCTTTGGAAACGGCCCAACGAGAGGCATTTCCCATTCCTTCCTTTTTCAAAGGCTGGTTTTGTTGGGTTTTTAACTGAGAGCCTCAGGATGGAGGGAGAAGCTATCTTCTCAGCACAGAGTTTTCTCCCCCTTTTCCAGAGGGAAGGCAGATTTGGGAAACTGGCACTGCCCCTGCCCAGATGGCAGCCAGCAGCTGGCTCTGGCAAAGGGAAGTTCTCACTCTGGGCTGCTGGCTGCCGGGCCCCTCCCGTTTCCCCAGCAATGCCGGGCCGGGGCCATTGGAGAGGAGAGAATGTGAGAGGCCGGCCATGCCAGCAGCTCCTCGCCACCCTGACCTGCCGGTTCTGGCTCTGACACCCAGGCCTGTGGCCGGGGAGCGGAGGGAGCAGACCCAGCAGCACTAGCCAGCAGCCTCAGCCTCCCTCCTCCTGCCTTGGCGGTGGTTGGCCCTGCGCTGAACCACACAATGGCTCCTGACGACTTTGGGGCTGCAGCGTCAGGGACAAAGGGTGGTGGTGATTTCAGAGAGAGTGGCCTGGCCACGCAACCGTGGGCTGATGTGGGTTACAGGGCTCCAGAAGATCCTGCTGGCCCACGGCTGCCCCTTCCCACACCAAACACTGCCCTGTGTTCTAGCAGACCCTGTGGGTCCCGGTTTCCTCCACCCCAGGCATAGTTTTCTTTTTTCCTCCCTCCCTCCCTCCCTCCCCCTTTTCCTTTCTTCTTTCTCTCCTTTCCCCTTCCTTCCTTCCTTCCTTCCTTCCTTCCTTCCTTCCTTCCTTCCCTTTCTCTCTTCTCACAATGCCTTTCTCGCACTTTCTTGCTTTCCCCCGCCCCCTCCTCCTTTCTTTTATTCTTCAAACATCTATTGACTGCACATTCTGTATCAGTCCTCTGCTAGGTTCTGAGAGTGCACAGATATAATAATACTTGGCCCTGCCCCCGAGGAGCTCACAATTCAGTGAGGACATCTGTGCCTGAGATGGGATGAGTCCATGACAATTAACGACAATAGAGCGTGTTAAGTACTATAAAAGCACACAAATTGCTAGGAAAGCAGAGGAAAGAGCCATTAATTTCTACCTGACCCATTTTGGGGAAAAGTTAGCTGAGGTGCTGCCATTTTTCAATTTAGTTGCTCACTCCGAGTCTTACGCTCCTGAGAAAAGGTTTTATGTCGCTAAGTCTCGTTGGAAAAATGAAAGGTTTGCTTTTTGTTTCAGTTCCTGCTTATGACTCAGGTCTCGAGGCTTTGAATTTTTATCAAGTCCAATTTTATCCATTTTTTTTTTCTTTTTTGCTGTTGGATCTAAGAACTTTTTGTCTAACCCAAATGTTGCAAAGATTTTCTCCTTGATTTTCTTCTAGAAATTTATAATTTTACAATTACATTTGCATTTATGATCTATTTTTGCTCATCTTTGTATATGGCATGTATTGGGGGTTTTTCTTCTTTTTTTTTTTTTTTAGCATAAAAAAATATTGTTTCCAGTACCAATTGTTCCAGAACCATTTGTCTGAAAAGCCATCCTTTATTGAATTGTCTTTGCACCTTGGTCAAAAGTAAGTTGACTATATTTGTATGGGTCTATTGCTGGATTCTTCGAGAGGAGTATTTTCATGTCCAATATATTGTTTCATGCACTCTCTCTGTCCCTCTCAAAATAAAGGCATTCCTGCCATGCAAACAGCACCCTGTATAGCAACTAGAGTTATGACGTGACTAGGCAAAAGAAAAGAAGCTTGGCCAACCAAGATTAGAGTTAACTTTGCCACAGATTGCTGTGTGACTTTGGCATGGGGGGCTTTGTGATCCTGAAGAAACACAGGTGAGACTCAATAAAGAGTGTCACAAAGGTTAATGAGGGCCGTGGCTGGGAGAAGAGCTGGGCTTTGCCTCCTCGGCATCCACGTATTTGTGTAACTCCTTCTGCCCTGTTTTACAGTGAAAATATTTGGGGGGGGGTGGGGAACAGCACTGGGGCTAACTGTGAGGAGAAGCGTATGGTTAATTACAAGCACTTTAAAGGAAGGTCTGTCTTCTTTTGCAGAAATGAAGCTCTTCCCGTCACCCCCGAGAGTCGGTGGTAAGCACGTCTTCGCTGTGTCTTGTCACATACAACAGTTACCCAGGGGAGCCTTATTCCCGGTTACATTCTTTGGCTCTCCTTCACCAATAGAATGATTCTTTTACAACTTTGGAATGAAAAGCATGCAAAATGGTGTCTTCATACTGCTTAAATGCTTTCCACCCATGCCTCTCATTTCTGATTTTTCATGGCCTTAAACCACCATCTGCTGGGAGGGTGGGAAGGACGCTTGCAAGGTTGTTACGCCCTTCCCTCCAGTCCCAGACCCCGCTGCGCTTGGGCCACCAAATGAAAAGCATTTTTTTTTTTTTTTTTTTTGGTGTGTCTTTCTCTCAAGGGTTTTCAGAACTTAGTCCCCATCCTTGGAAGTTTCCTTTTGCGGGCCATGCCCAGTTCCCTCTCGGGGACTGTATTTCCCGGGTGATGGACAAGGAGACTTCGTTCATGCCAAGCACTCTGGAAAGCTCATACCACGCTAATCATTTTGTGTCTTTGATTAACTTTGCTTTCTTTTCCTTTATAAATTGTTCTAACACTTTAAGTCCAAATACTAACACTGGGGACAGCTTGTGATTAACCTCTCTCCACTCCAAGAAGTAGCCAGTGTCAGTGATTCTTCCTTCTAAAATAGCTTAACCAGTTTTTAATACACCAAAAAGACTTTTTGCCCATAGCCCTCTGGTCATCTATTTTCCTTAATAGCCTTTTATGAGGGACCTTATCAAAAGCTTGCAAGGAAATCCAAGTAAATTATGTTCCTTGGTTCACCTTTACCTACTATTTCATTAACTTTTTCAAAAACAATATGACATAGTTTTCAACATAATTAAAGGGGTTGGGAAAAAGGGAACTTTAACTACCGCTTGACAGTTTCCATAGTTGCTTAGGGGAGCTGGGTCACTGCTCACATTCTGCCTCTGCTTAAGGACACTAATTCATTTCCCAGGCTGTCTGGCTAGGTCAGCCACTGGTTCAAGGTGGAAATGACAAGTTTTTAGGCTTTCAAGTGTGCAGTACTCAGCTCTCCAGAGAGCTCGAAGGAAGGAAACCACAAGTTTATCCAGGTCTGGCCCAGAGAAAGAGGAAATGATGGGGGAAACTAAGACGAGGGCAGAGGGCGGTGTCTCTGCGGAGGGGAGAACTCGGCCCAGGGAGAGTCTCAGATATGCCCAAACAACTTTTCATTGTTTGCATGAGAAAGGGAGGGGCCAACCATAGACTTTGGGAAGACTCTCAGGTCCAGGGGAGGTATGTAATGCCAAAATGGAAGGGTGGACAGAGGCTCGTAGAACAAGGGAAGAATTAGATATGAAATCGCTAATACCAGCAGTATGAAACATATCATTATCGTAAGAGTCGCAGGTGTATTGGGGCACCGTGGGTGAACTCAGCTGGTTAAGCGTCTTGGTTTCAGCTCAGGTCATGATCTCACCGCTTTGTGGGTTCGAGCTCCACATCAGGCTCTGTGCTGGCCGTGCAAAGCCTGCCTGGGATTCTCTCTCTCTCTCTCTCTCTCTCTCTCTCTGCCCACCCCACTCATGCTGTCTCTCTGTCTCTCAAAATACATAAATAAACTTAGAACGTTTTTAAAAAAATTGCAGGTGTCTTTGTTAAGTTTCTCTTGTGGGCCGGTATGTGTTGGGCACGTGCACATGTCTGTCTCATAGAAGCGTTAACAACTGGAAAGGAAGATAACATTACCCTCATTTGTAAATGAGAAAAGTCAGGTGCAGAGAGTTCAAAGGACTTGAAGGTCACGCAGTTAATAAATGATCACATTTGGGAGGCAACCTCGTCCTTCTAATTCTGAAGCACGTCGGTTTTCATGATACCAGCTGGTCGATTCTTAGCTCATTCAGTCGCCAAGGTGTCCCGTAAGTCAAGTATGCTGGTTAACTAAACGTTCTAAACATTCTAAATATGAATTACCCGTTTTCATAAAGTAAGTAGCATTACTCAATCATTCAAAAAATGCCAGACGCTATTTAATTTGTATCAATGATGCACAAAGGCATTTCAGGTGACAGTCTTTAAAACATCTTTATGGATCTCCATTGTCACTGGTCTGGGAATTTGAAGGTATTTGTCTGCAAAGGACCCTGGCTGACAAAATGCTAGTAAAATTGGCTTTTAATGTAGAAAGGAATAGTAAGGAAAAGCAGGAAAGCTTTCATTTCTTTCTGGCTTACTTCGTGGTTTCCACTGGCTCGATGCCTATATTTCCTTATGTCCTGAGGGATTGGCCATTTTTAGTCTTTTCCACGACTTCAGAAAGCCCACCATAATTGTCTTGCCTCATGCTTCAGGCTCCACAGGATGCGATGCCTGCATACTAGAAAGCATTTTTCTAAGTAGCTTCTGAAGACCTGCCTGCTCCCCTCAAATGCTCCTGTAGGTCGGTGTTGCAGGTCGTCCTGGCACCTCACTTTCTGGTTTGTGCACGCTTCTTGTGAAATGTCCAGCATCGAAGGGAACAGGTAGGTATCTGAAGGCACCTGGGGGAGGCTGAGCAGCCCAGCTAATCAGCTCCCCGCTCCTGCTTCTGATTTGTCAAGACAATGGTCTTTAAGACAGGAGCCTGAGAAGCTGAGGGATCAGCAAAGCAACTTGGGCTTGTCTTCAAAGAATGGAACGCACTAATTGGAACGGACGCAAGAGTGGCCATCAGAGAGAAAAAGGAAATAATTCTTTTCATCTACCATCAAAATAGGGAACCTGAAGGAAAAAGAAAAAGTCTCCTAACTTAGGAGGGCGATAGCGTGGGCGTCTGGTTCTCGCTACGCCAGATAAATTCCGAGGCTGGCAGTTTTGATAAAACATTGCGGTGTCCATTTCCAAGGGACGGGAGGCCATCAGCCTGCTGTGTTCAGCAGGGGTGTCGTCATCAGGCAGGTCTCTGTATGAAACGCTGGGCAGAAGTGTGAGATCCTGGGCGAGGCAGTGGAACAGAGAGGGTTCTACTGAGGTCCTGTTGGTGCATTCCAATACTAGTTCTGGTACCTTCTAGCTTTGGTGGCCTTGGAAAAGTAAATATTGATTTATTAATCAGAGTTTCAGTGTCCTCGTCTATAATATGAGAATAACACCTGATTTACCTGATTTATCCCTGTTTGAGGGATACATAAGAGAGTGCATGCAAAGTCTCCGACAACATGTAGCAAACAATGTCTTTCCCGTGACTTTCTGATGTGTTATTTTTCTAAATGACAAATTGAGATTCCTAGCACAACCACGTGTATGACTTTATGTTTTTTGTCACAGATGTGTCTAGGAGATACTGTGGACTCAGTTCCAGACCATCGCCATAAAGCAAACAATTCAATAAAGTGAGTCAATTTTTTTTTTGTTTCCCAGTACCCATAAAAGTTATATTTATGCTGTGTTGTAGTCTATTAAGTGTGCGATAGCGTTATGTCTAAAAACACCCCAATGTAAATACCTTAATTTAAAATGACTTCCTTGCTGAAAAAACACAAACCATCATCTGGGTTTTCAGTGAGTCATAATCTTTGCTGATAGAGGGTCTTGCCTCGATGATGATGGCTTGCTGAAGGTTGGGATGGCTGTGGCAATTTCTTAAAATAAGACAACACTGAAGTTTGCCACTTTGATTGACTCTTCCTCTCATGAATGACTTCTCTGTAGCACATAATGTTGTTTGATAGCATTTTACCCTCAGGAGAACTTCTTTCAAATTTGGAATCAATCCTCTGCAACCCTTCCAATTTTTTTTTTTTTTTTAAGTAGACTTCATGCCCAGCAGGGAACCCAACACGGGGCTTGAACTCACGGCCCTGAGATCAAGACCTAAGCTGAGATCAATAGTCAGATGCTTAACTAACTGAGCCACCCAGGCACCCCCCTTCTGCTTCTTTATCAACTAAGTTTATGTAATATTCCAAACTCTTGGTTGTCGTTTCAACAATCTATACAGCATTTTCACTAGGAGTGGACTCCATCTCAAAAAACCCTTTCATGCTCATTCTTAAGAAGCACCCTTCATCCCTTAAAGTTTTATCATGAGATTATAGCAATTCAGTCCCATCTTCAGGCTCCACCTCTCATTCTAGCTCCCTTGCTGTTTCCACCACATCTGCAGTGACTTTCTCCCCTGAAGTCTTGAACCCCTTCACATCATCCATTAGGGTTGGAATCCCTTCTCCCAAACTTCTGTTGATCTTGATATTTGGATCTCTTGCCATGAATCATGAATGTTCTTAATGGCATCGAGACTGGTGAATCCTTTCCAGAAGGTTTTCAATTTACTTTGTCCAAATTCATCAGGAGACTCATGATCTGTGGTAGCTATAGCCTTATGAAATGTATTTCTTAAATGATAAGACTTAAACATTGAAATTGCTCCTTGGTCCGTGGGCTGCAGAATGGAAGTTGTGTTAGCAGGCATGGAAACAACATGAATCTCACTGGACATCTCCATCAGAGCTCTTGGGTGAGAAGGTGCATTGTCAATGAGCAGTAATCTCTTGATAGGAATCTTTTTTCTGGACAGTAGGTCTCAACAGTGGGCTTCAAATATTCAGCAAACCATGTCGTAAACAGATGTGCTGTCATCCAGGCTTTATTGTTCCATTTCTAGAGCAGGCATCGTTCTTAAGTGCCCTACGATTTTCAGAATGGTGAAAAACATTGGTTTTAAGAGAAAGTTGCCAGCTGCCTAAGCCCCTAACAAAAGAGTCAGCCTGTCTTTTGAAGCTTTGAAGCCAGGGATGGACTTCTCTCTCTAGCTGTGAAAGTTCTAGATGGCATCTTCTTCCAATAGAAGGCTGTTTTAATCTACATTGCAAACCTGTTGTTAGTGTGACCACCTCCATTAAGTGAGTTAGCTGGATCTTCGGGTTCATTTACTGCAGCACCTACACCAGCACCTGCTGCTTCACGTTGCACTTTGATCTTGCGGAGACGGCCTCTTTCCTTAAACCTCTTGAGCCAACCTCTGCTAGCTTCAGACTTTCCTTGTGCAGCTTCCTCACCTCTCTCAGCCTGCACAGAATTGAACAGAGTTATGGGCCTTGCTCTGGATTAGGGTTTGGCTTAACGGAATGTTGTGGTTGGTTTGATCTCCTATCCAGACCGCTGACACTTTCTCCATATCAGCAATAAGGCTGTTTCCCTTTCTTATCATTTATGTGTTCACTGGAGCAGCACTTTTCATTTCCTCCAAGAACTTGTCCTTTGTATTCACAACTCAGCTAACTGGTGCAAGAGGTCCAGCTCTCAGCCTATCTCAGCTTTCAACATGCCTTCCCCACTGAGCTTACTCATTTCTAGCTTTTGATTTAAAGAGAGAGATGTGCACCTCTCCCTCTCACTTGAACACGTCGGAGGCCATCGTAGGGGTTATTAGTTGGCCTACTTTCAATACCGTTGTGGCTCTGGGACTAGGGAGGCCTGACAAGAAGGAGAGAGATGGGGAACGGCTGCTGGGTGGAGTAGTCAGGACATAATAACATTTGTCTGTTAAGTTTGCTGTCTTATCCGGGAATGGATCACGGGAGCCCAGGACAATTGCAATAGTGATGTCAAAGATCGCTGAGCACAGATGATCATAACAAAGGTAATCATGAAAAGGTTTGAAATATTGTGAGGGTTACCAAAATGTGACACCGAGACGCGAAGTGAGCAAATTGTTGGACAAATGGCACCGAAAGACTTGCTCTATGAGGAGTTGCCACAAACCTCCAATGTGTCAATGATGAAATATCAGCGGAATGCAGTAAGATCGAGCGTGCCTCTGTTCTCTCCCCTGAGGGTAAGGAAATAACAATTCTTGAGCGGAAATGCAGTGACTACATCTTCTCCCTCCAGTTGGACTATCAGAACAGTTTTTTAGGTTTAACATTACAGGGAAAGCCTTACAGAACTATAGGGTGTAGATGACGTGACACGTATTTCTATTCACCTGCATGACGTCGCTTAAAGCATGGGGAGGGCTTCTGGGCGTTTTGACCAGCAACTTTGCATCGTTAGTAGAGTCGGGGTTGAAAATCACGTGCCCTACACTCAGCTGTGTTAAAAGCACAGAGCGTGTTGCTTTGGGATGTAATTTACCATGTTGCTCGGATCCCTCGTCCCTTTCTTGCGTGGAAGTGGAGGTGAACCAGACGGGACTTAAACCTGACAACTAAAGGCAACCCTTTCTTGTGTTAACAATAGTCTTTTTTGGGGTAAATGTCAGTCTTGCAGGGTTTCTCTACTCCCCTCCCACCTGCAAGCTATAGGTAGCATTTGGGCTTGGGAGGAGTCTTACGTAGCACTGCCATGGTGGGTGGGGGAGAGAAGCTTGGGTTGGCTTACCTCTAAGTCCTTGCTAGTCTTTGCTGCAGGACAGGTCCGGTCTGTTCCCTGGGTACCCTGGGCTGGTGGCCACAAAGAAGGGGCTCCTCCGTTTGGTCTCTTGGGGTTTGTGTTTAATCCTGCCCCTGGTCCTGGCCACTCGCTTCTGGTGGTGGACTCCTCGCACTCTGTGGCCGTCTTGTCCCAACTACAGATCCCTGCATGTCCTCTGGCATCTCAGTACCACTGTAGCCTCTCACAGGACCAAATGGAACTTCTGGATTCCACGGACACCAAGTACAAGGCTTGGGAAGCCAGAAGCTCTACTTCAGGGCACCTAAACAACCCCTCAGCCAGGTTAACCCACCTGCCAGTGGTACCATATTGCTGAGGTTTCAATACAAAGGCAGACATGGGGGGAGGGGAGAGCAGGATTGAAATTCTGGTATGTTCATGGGAAGGCAAGAACAAGCCCTATTGCTCTGGGGAATTTCTAGTGTGGGTAGCATGGGAGGTCAGGGATATACATAACTGGCTAGTTTCCTTTTTGTTGTTGTTGTTGGGTTTTCCATTTCTTCCTCCTCCCTGCTCCAGAATAACTTCCAATTTTCTCCCAAGCAGGTAAGAATGCCTCTTATGTCATATTCTAAACTCTCTATTCCTCAAAGCAGGGCTTTGCTCATGTAAAGGGAACTTTTGAAATTTAGAAGTCCCTTTTTCTCAAAGCTTAGCTTTCAAGGTTCTCATTTTATTAAGCACTCACATACACAAAAAGAAATACTAATTTGATGATAAATGCCGGGCAATGACTTCCTTTTTCTTATTGGCATTTACCCATCACCTAAAAACTGGGAAGCATTGATTTGATGGTGGCAACCATAAACAATCATAGTTTAAAGGAAGGGGGAAAATTGTATCACTTCAACTGAAAAAAATGACACCTGTTAGATATGGGTTGGAGATCACCCACCTTGGTTATCTTAAGTCATTCAGTCATTAAGTGGAACTTAGGAAAAGCGTTAGGGAAGGAAGATGCTTTGCTGAAGGACCTATCAAAGCTTCAAGTGCATCACCAGTGTGTGCTGAGCCTGGGAAAGTGGTACTTAGACAATGACTATGTTAAAACCTTCAAAGATGAGCTTTTCCTGGGCTGTCTGCCTTTCTGGTCACTAGATATCATCATTCGAAGCATCTACTAATTTCCTTCCTTGTGCATTCATATAAACTCCTTGTAAGAGTTGATCAGCAGTCTTCACTGTCTCGTTTTTAAGGAGGTAAACTTCTACTCACTCACCTTGCCTGATTTGAAGACTACAGAAAAGCTGCAATTCTGCCAAGCAAAACTTTTTCAGAACTTTACCAAACAACTTAACATTTAACAAACATTCTTTGGGTGCCTACTATGTGCTAGACCCCTGTCCCAGGTACTTGGCATGTCTCTGTTGTAGTAGCATGTATGGAGTTGAAAAGAGAACATTTGGGAAGAGAAATAGGAAAACAAGGATTGTTGCACTGGAAAAACACCCAATATACCTTACCTTTTCAAAATCGTACAAAAGGTATACATTTTAACATTTTCCTCTTTGTACAAATGTTTGCAATTACTGGAATCCATTATGGCTGTGTTCCTGTCAGTACCCTCTGGAAATGCAATGATCTCTTTGGGATGGGGATTTTGCCCTTTTTGATATAAAAATCAAGTACCCATTTTACTCCGCATGAATGTGCAGCACTGGTGATAAAGTTCATTTCTCTTTAGTTGCTCTCCTCTCCTGTCTGGTTGGTCTCCTCGGTGTTCTCTACTTTACCAAGCTTTATGCAGAAGCGTCCCCCAACCTCCAGCATCCTCCAAACTCATGGAATCACCTTCTCTGTGGAACCTTCTTTGACTTGTGCAGCCAATGCTCACATGAATTCCCTCTCTGAGTTCCTGCCACATTTCTAGTTACCTTCACATGGTGGGCCTCGGGACTGGGTTGAAGACCGGGTCTACGCCTTAAATTAAATTTCTTTGTATCTTGCATAATGCCAAGAAAAATGATAGGCCTGTTGTAGGCCTAAATAAATAAGTAGGTAGGGGCGCCTGGGTGGCTCAGCCGGTTAAGTGGCCGACTTCAGCTCAGGTCATGATCTCGTGGTCTGTGAGTTCAAGCCCCGAGTCGGGCTCTGTGCTGACTGCTCAGAGCCTGGAGCCTGTTTCAGATTCTGTGTCTCCCTCTCTCTCTGACCCTCCCCCGTTCATGCTCTGTCTCTCTCTGTCTCAAAAATAAATAAACGTTAAAAAAAAAAAAAGAAAGAAAGAAAAATAAATAAGTAGGTAGGTGTAGACTTATCCAGTACACTCGGGGATGATATTAAAATAGTCAATACCTAGTACAGCATGAACACTGACCATTGAGAATACCACTACCAGCTCATATTGTCTGAATGTCAGCCATGCTGTGTGTGTGTGTGTGTATGTGTGTGTATCTCAGATGCTCACAATAGTATACAGCATTTCCCCCATTTCACAAATGAGAGATGAGGGAACTGAGTTTCAGAGAAGTTCAAATTACTTGCACAGGACCCTAGATCTGTTTCACTCAAAACTGCTCTTTCCACTACACTACCACACTGATTACTACTTGCTGGTGGATCAGGTCCTCTGTCCCCTTGGTCTGAGGTACACTTGAGGAGAGTTGGGTGACAGGTGAGTGATTAGCGAGTGCCGATAACCAGTTCACTTAGACTGAGCCATCTCCGTCATGCATGGTCATGACTAATTGTCATTTACGGCCACTTTACACACTAATTGCTTGTGTTATACAGATTTGGTCAGAGAAGGTTATCTTTCAAAGCCAAAGTTCTGGTAGCTTGTTGGATGATCCATGGTGGGTCTTGTGAAACCTCTTACTATTCTAATTTTCTGTTGTTTATTAAGTGGGAAGAAAATTACACTTGCCTTAAATTCTTCATAAATAATTTTAAGGTGCTTTGAACTTTTTTATTTTTATATAAACAGTTTTAATATAATGTATATAATTTTTTAAAAATATAAATTGTGGGGCACCAGGATGGCTCAGTCGTTAAGCATCTGACTTCAGCTCAGGTCATGATTTCATGGTTCGTGAGTTCGAGTCCCACATCTGGTGAGCTCAAGCCCCACTTCAAGTGAGCCCCACTTCTCTCTCTCTCTCTCTTTCTCTCCCTTTCTCTCTCTCTCTCTCTGCCTCTCCTGGGATTTTCTCTCTCTCTCTCTCTCTCTCTCTGCCCCTCACTCACTTGCACGTTCTCTCTCTCTCTCTCAAAAAAAATTGTTTTTATTTTTAATATAAAAATAAGATGTCCTATTGTCCACAAATCTTGTTGGTGATGGAGAAAAGACAAGTAATCTCTTCTCAGTTTGGTCAATCATCAGTAGGGAGTCAATGACACGTTTCAAATAATGACACATTATCATGCAGGAAGGAGAACGATAAGCTCATCAATCCCATTTCCTGGTCCTGCACACTCAGGAACGTTTTATTCCCTCCTTGTTAGGTTGGGGTCATGTGACAGGGTTCTGGCCCCCCCCCAAAAAAAAATTAGGACAGAAGAATACAAGCTACTTCTAGTCCTGCCCCTTCAAAATATCTTAAACAATAGCCCAGCTTCACTTCCCTTCCGCATTATTTTCAGTCCCCACTGGTTTCAGATTCTAGCACCACAGAATGGAAGGAGTTTGGGTTCCTGAGTCACTACTTGGAAGAGAGCCTCCAAGGAGAGGTGCCAGAGTTGGACTGACAGTGGCCTGAGGGAGAAATGAACCTAGGTGTGAGATCACCGAGATGGTTGTTATAACAACAGGTATTTATGGCTCTAATATGGAACTGCTACCAGAAATGGGGTATTGACATAGCCAAATCATATTCCCTGACCGTTATACTATTTTAACTTTACGTATTTAATTTTTTTTATTTTACAGAGAGAGAGAGAAAGAGAGAGAGAGAGAGTGGAAGAAAGGGGCAGAGCAGGCTCCATGCCTGGTGCGGAGCCCGATGTGGGGCTAGATCTCACGAACTGTGGAATGACCTGAACTGAAATCCAGAGTCTGACGCTCAACTGACTGACTGACCCAGGTGCCCCTATATTCTTGGGTGCCCCTATACTCTATGTATCATTGGTTTACTAGTTCAGCAACAGGCAGAAAGGCAATTAATACCAGAAAATGGAAGACAGAAATTCAGGTTATGCAGTGACAAATCATTTGGGATACCTATTGCCAGATATTAATTAGAAGGCAGTCACATGCACAGTTTATACCTTTAGGGGACATGGTTAAAAAACAGAATTTCAGCACTGTTTTTAGTATTACAAGAAATCTAGATATGTATTACAAGGAAGAGATGGTTCAGGAAAGCATCATGAGTTTGCGAGTGGAAGTAGAATCCAGAATCCAGAAATTTGGGCTCTAGGGTTGGAAACAATAAATTTATTTTAGATTCAGACAGTAAGACACGGTATCAAAAAGGGCTTGAAGTGACAAATATCTAGTGAAAGTTCTCAACTGAACGGAGTCATTTGAGGCAAAAATCAAATCAGGGGTATGGTGTTCCCATCTCTTATTTCTGAGATCCTCAATGTATTTAGGTAATTATGTTGAGAGAGAGAAAGACATGGAGGAGAAGAGTCAAAGAAAAAAGGTGGATTTGATAACAGTGTCTAGAAAATAACTCTGGGTGTGATTCCTGGCACATGGACCTGACTGGAAGCAAATATATCATATACCTTCTAAGTTTTTGAGGATTGCATTACCAAAGACACCACGGCCCTGGACCTGAAAAGTCCTTCCTTGTTTGAAGCTTAAAATAATTCTTGAGTTCCCAACCCAGGCCACACTGAGCAGAAGTCAAGCTTTTAAAGTGGCGCTGCTCAGAATGAAGGGTGTTCCCCCAATTTCACCTCACGTGGGGCCAAGGAGAAGCACAAAGAAGGGAGTCCTTTCTAGGGCAAACCCCACACTCCCCATGTCTGGAGGGTATGGACTTCGCAGTGCTGACCCGGAAGGGTTTTAGCATGGCTGTGAACCATAATGTCACATGTTGTCCATTACTTCCCTCTTGAAATGGATAATTTGTTGTTCTTTTCCTACCATTATAAATGGGTTGTGACGGTGGGGAAGCTGACAAGCAGATAGCTTATCTTTTTAATATGGAGGTGGTGATTGGATGGGACCTTGAATTGACCTTATTAGGGTGAGGTGAGTGTGCTTGGTGAGTGAAAGGAAGAGTAGAGTAGATATTTGATGTCCAGAAGTGCAGACTGTGGAAAAAAAATCTTTCACTGCTCACCATTTTGAGTTTCTTCTTGAACACAAGGAAGGTTACATCTCCCAGGCTGCCTTGAAGTTAGATGGGCCATGAGCTCCTGAGCTCTGGCCAATGGAATATGAGCAGATGACTGTTACTTCGAGGCCACTTGTATTAAAACCTGATATGTCTTCTTTACTTTTTTTTTTTTTTTCATCTGAATAGCTGGAAGCAAAGGACTCCAAGATGGGAAAAGCCACACAATGGAGGGACCCCAGCATGCACCAGATGTTCACGAGTAAGTAATAGCCTTGTATTGGGTTGTAGTATTCATATTTGGAAACTGTATTTTATAGCAGCCTGCACTGATTACCTTAACTAAGACCCCGTTCTAAACTGAAAACCGGTTGTAAAAGGTGGAAAAGCTCTTTATTTCTCTGGAAAGGAGTGAAATGCTCCTCCTACCCCGTCGTCATCATCACCATCTTCGTCATTGTTCACAAAAATGCTTTTTGAGTATCTGTAACTTGCCAGGCACCATGGCAGAGACTGGAAGGCAAAAAGGAAGGAAACATGGTTCCTGGTCTTGTCCATAATCTGGTGGGAGAAACATCTAAATAAACAAAGAATGACATCAAGAATTATATCCTAAGTCTAACACCGTTAACATACGACACAGTTAATTCTGTTTGGAGGTGGGGTGGGGCAGTGAGAGGTACAGATCTGACAGAGGTGACTTACGTATCAGGTGCTAAGGGATGAAGGGGGATTTTCTAGGCAAATAGGACAGGTGGAAGGCATTCTACGTAGAGGAAACAATTAGTGTGAAGGCATGCAGATATGAAAATCAGGAAAATGAGATTCATTTCTATACTTGGAGATGAAAAACATAAATCACTCTTATCATCATCGTCAAATGTATCATCCTACCATCAAAATTATTCATTAATTTCCATACAGAATGACCACGTGGATTGGATCCCATTCTCCAGAGGATCTTAGCCCAAGAGACCATAGGTAACAGATAACACACTGACCGGGAGAGTTGCCCTGTAGAAAGCTTCAGAATTTACTTGCTGTGTAATATGGGCCAAATTCCTTGACTTGTCTTTATCTTACTAGTACTGTTGTATCAAAGAGAGAACTCACGTTTATCCTTTCTGACTTGGGGAGTTGTTGTGCAAATCCAGTGAATAAAATACGTGAAATCTGGTTTGAAAAAGACATATACGTACCCTAACATAGACGTCCATGTTTGAAAAAGGCAGTCAGTGAAGGAGGGTTGGGGTGGCTCTGGCCGGGGTCATGGCAGTTTCTACTGACATCACATTCAAGGGCATATTTTACTTCTTTCTGGTGGCAGTTGACTGGTATCCTCAGACCCTACCGGGTAGTGTACCTGTGGGCTGTGGCACACCTGGAGGGAGAGCCGCTCTCGACGGATGAGGACACGCTGACATAGAGAGGTCGAGGTGGCAGTCCAGACCAGGTGACGTTTCCTCAGTGTGCACGAACGCAGTACCACCAGACCAGGAACTGGGATCAAAGTTTAGGAAGGAAATCAACATTTCAGTCAGAGGGTGGCTGGTTTCGGGGAGAGTGGGTAAGGCTCTGACAAGGAAAACAAATAGATCTGAGGCCTCGTCAGGATGTAGAATATAAGTGAATAGGGGCAAGTGGTTCAGAGCTAAGGTTTTAAACGGGGAAGGCACTGGAGGACCGGCCCACCTGCCAAGCTGGTCTGCAGGCTCCCTGCGGACAAGCGTCTTCTCCGTGGGCTGCCGGATCCGGCTCCTGCTGGTGCTGATTGTTACATCTTTAGATAGTTTGCAAGCCAGTCGTTAAAGCGCTGGCAGCGTGCAATCAGAGAGTGTGCGCTCTACGGAAACTGGCAATGACTACAAATCAGAAACTTTTCTTTCCCTGGTCAGCTAGTACTTTTTTTTAAGTTTATTTATTTATTTTGAGAGAGATAGAGAGAGGGAGAGAAAGAGAGAGAATCCCGAGCAGGCCCTGAGCTGCCAGTGCAGAGCCCAGTGTGGGGCTCGAACTCACAAAACGTGAGATCGTGACCTGAGCCGAAATCCAGAGTTGGAGGCCTAACTGGTTGAGCCACCCAGGCACCCCTCGATAGCACATTTTTTGGATAGCCCCTTTTTCTATGGCAGGATAGCACATTTTCATTTATACATAGGCATCGAGGACACAACAGAGACTTACGAACCTCAGTCCTTAAACTGAGAGCTCCAAGTGAAATAAACACTTGGTTAGTTGCTTCCTGCCATCTGCCCTTCTCCTCGTTTTTATGTGTGGAGCGTACTTGAGAGATTCAGCATGGCGGTGACTCTCGTTCCATCAGTGGCACCTAAGGAGGCTATGCAGCAGGCAGCAGGATACCATCGGTCCCCTTGATTGGAAATAAGTGCCTCAAATACCCCATTTTCTCCTGGTGATCCATCATAGAGCTGTGATCCATGCAGTTCTCTAAAACCTTCTTAAGCCTATTTAGATTATCATAATCTATAACCTTGCAAGGGCACAAGTCCCCCATAGGCAGCTACTTTGTGAAGGAGTATTTCCATGTCTTTGAGATCCTAAACCTGCCTCGTTGAAGCATGAATGCTTCTAGTATTTTCCTTTATCATTACAATAGACATTTATCTAAAGTAATACGTTTGCAGCTCAAGTAGTTCTAAATTGTACATTTCCGGTTTAGCCAACTTCTCCAAAATATTTTAAGGCAGCCGCAACCACAGATTTCAATTCCAGGATTCTTTCTTTGCCCATTCTTCTCTCTCTTTCCCAAGTAACTTCCTTCAGATGCGGTTCGAGATAGATTTTACCCTCCTTATATTTTGTCCACTGCCCTATAGGCAAAATCTGCTGCCTTCTGGTCAGATCCAATGCTCTCTTTACGCGAAACATCTTGCCGTTACGAATTTTCTCAGGAAGACTTCTTATGGCCTCTCTCTCATCATCATCCTTGTATACTGTATCATCTCACATGAACTGGGCTTTCTTGAACCCTGGAGCGTTGTAATACCATTTTCAAATACCCTCCAGCCACCGACTTGGTGCTGGAGCAGCGGGCCTGCTCGCCATTTTGACCCAAGACTGAAGCACTGAATGCTTCCAGTATTTTGAGATGGGGTAAGCCACTTTGTTTTTACCTCTTGAGAGCTTAATGACTGTGACTGAGTTCTAGAGCTTTCTCTTCATGATCTAGGCCTCTCTGGTATTACCTAACTAAGAGTCGCTAGTGATGCATCTGAGGAGTTCGTGCCGAGCAAAACCCAGCCTAGAGACCTGGGTGACATTGTGGCCCATCCAGCCCATCGATAAATCCTTCAAGCTTTAACCCTGCCCTCCTCCTCCCCCCGCTACTTTACAATGCCCTCTCTTTTAGGAGAAGGATGGCAGAATTACTTTGCATTGGAATTAATGGTATAAAGAGCTACCTTCTCATCTGAGTAATGCTAATTCACCTCCATCCCTGGTCATTTGCTACCTATTAGAAATATCCTGACAGCCTGCATCTCATTACCATTGTAGCAGGTCGGACTCCCAAGAATAACCTTCTAAGGAGGATGAAATGTACGCCAGTGGCATCTAATACCAGGGCATTCACATTCATATTTTTAGCAGCATATATCAGTTAGCCCAACCTTTAGTGTACTCTATGTACTTTTAATAATCTCCATAAAAGCCTGATTTCCAATCCCTGGGCTCAAGCTGACAGTGTAAATAAAATCACCCAAATCCACAGGGTAAGAGAAATGAAAATGACAAGGATTAAAATTTGGTCAAACCTCTTTCTTTTTAAAAATTCTGCTTCCCTTCCAATTGGATCACGACCCTCTGTGTGCTCAGCTTAAGACCAGACGGTATGCTTTCACTTTTATTCCTCTCTGCAGCAGGCTTACAGTATTTAGTGAGAGTCTGTAAAGAATGTGTGCTGGGTAGAGAGTTAATACCATAATCCCCTATCGTTGGGGTCAAATGCTGAATAGAGCAAAAGAATTAGAAAACATGTTACATACAATGGCAGGAAAAAAAAGCATCAGCACGCTGTTCTGTGAACGCTAGCATTCATCACCCACAAGCGATGGCCATGAGGTAACAGAGTGCGTGAGAGACGCGGACTTGAAGTCTAGTTGTGCACGGAAGCCAAGCCGGAGGAGACTTGAGCATAAGTCTTCATACCCATATACCCTGGGAGGTATTTGTCACCATTCTTCATTGCTTCTTTCCAAGTACCTGCGTGGATTTAGTTCCTAAGTAACACATTGAGCCACTAAATTGTTTCACGGAGCTGAACCTTCAGCGATCTCTTTTTACTCTTCAGCAGTGGGTGTGAATATTGTTCTCAAAGTGCTGTAATACATCTGTCTCTGGAGAATTCTCTTAATGAACGAGTAGAAATTTGAGGCACTGCAGGCAAAAAGGGTTGCACAGCCACCTCCCATTGTACCTTGGGAAAGTCAACTGAACTCCCCTGGAGTAAGATTACAAGCAAATAAATAACTTTGTCTGGAAGTTCTATACAGGGAACTTGCGTGCGTGCGTGTGTGTGTGTGTGTGTGTGTGTGTGTGTAAATGGTTTAAACATAAAGTGACAAGTCAAATTTATTTTAAATGTTAAATTTTTTTAATGTTTTCTAAGAGAGAGAGAGACAGAGACAGAGCGTGAGTGGGGCAGAGAGAGAGGGGGAGACACAGAATCTGAAGTAGGCTCCAGGCTCTGAGCTGTTAGCACAGAGCCCGACACGAGGCCTAAACCCAGGAACCGTGAGAGTATGACCTGAGCCGAAGTCGGACACTTAACCGACGCTTAGATACCCGGGTGTCTCCCAAATTTTATTTTAAATAATATTCTTTGAAGTAGTAACTATCATGTCAGCAATTTAGAATTTTTGTTTACGTTTACATTTACATATAGTAAAATTCTTTGGGGTGTAGAGTGCTATAGTTTTGACAAATGCAGAGTTGTGGAAACATCACCCCAGTCAAGATACGGCACGGTTCCATCACCCCCAACAATCCCTTGTGCTGTTTCTTTATAGTCAACCCTTTACCCCCAACCCTACAAATCTTAAATCCTTATGTAGGATTTTCCATAGGTATATCTTGTACAATGACCAGAATGATAACCTGAAATCATATTTTTATATATTTACGTGTAACAAAATAAAAATAAACCAAAACAATAGCATCTGCACATTTTAAACAAGGACATATTTATATTTAATTTATATTTATATTTATTTATAAATACATAAATAACTAGAAAGCCAGAGTTCTCCGATCAAAAAAGGCTTACTTATTGCTCAGTAAATTCAGCGGATACAGGGACAGTAACCTAACCCACTATTGTATCAGCATGAACAAAAGTGTTTATTAAATGTATATTGAATTGATTATTAAGCCATGGATTGAGTAATGGTTTTAAGTTCATAACAACCATAACTAAAAATGTGACGTTCACAGTGTTGCAATTGTACCTTAAAGACGGCCAAAGAAGGAGAAGTGAGGTATAAGAAAGAGGGGGAAAGATTGTGTGTGTTTGTGCACATGTGCACGTAAGAGATTATATCACCAATTTACTAGCTTACAAATGATAAAAACTGAATTGTTTTTGCACATGACCATTATTATATGTGTCTGTGACTCAGTGACTAAAAGTTAATGGCCTTAAAGAGAAAACTATTAGAAACATTAACTAGGGTTTTGAGTTATATTTGTGAGGATAATCTTTGTTTACTTAAAGAAGACAGCAGGATTTCTATGAAAATACTGAGTAAGATTGGAGTCTAACCAGGAAGCATAAGACATGTTATGAGTAATTCAGCATATCTTCCCTTTCCTGCAGGGCATGCTGACTAAATTACTAAAGAAATCTTATTTTCAAGCAAATGCATCGTTATTGTTTAAAACAGAAGTATGAACACGTCCTTAATTTTATCCATTATCTTACCTACATTTCTGTTAGCCCAAGGTCAGACTATCGGTCTTCTTTACTGGCCACTCCTCTTCTCCTCAATATTCCTTTCCTCGTACTTCTTTCATTTTCATGGAGAAATCATTTATATTCAAAATTAGATAGAGACTCTCAGTCTACATCTCCAACCCAGGTTCCCTCATGTGTTACGGACACATACTTCCAGCTTTCTACTTGATATCTCTCCCCGGATAGCCCACAAGCCCAAACTTAAATTGTCTCAAATGGAGCTCATTATCCATCAAATCGAAAGGTTCCTCCCCCATAGAATTTTCCATATGCTTCCACTAGCTCTTATCTCACTTCCTGTTTCTTTCACTGGACTGAAGGCGATGAACGTGCGTCTTTTCCCTAGTGCCTGGCACGGTGCCTGGCATCTGGTAGGCATTTATAAATATTTGTGGAAGGAATGAGTGCACATGACACTCATATGCATATAAATAGGGATTTATTTCCACCCTAAACCCCAATGTTTATGAATGGTTTTTAAATGGATGAGTAGCTCTGATAGACATATAGATATAAGTATTTATTCTCACATCAACCACCAACTACTATATCTACATGAGGTCTGGAGATCAAATAATGTCTGTTTTATGCAGCAAGGAATATAATTCGCACATTTCAGGTTTCTTTCCTATTTTTTCTCACATTGAAATCCTATTGTGTTTGAATTCAGTATTATAACAGAAGCATTTTTCTGTGTCTTAGAAAGTCCCAGACATTATTTTTACTGATAGAAAAATTGTGCCTTGAAAAGAAGTTCTTCAGGGGCGCCTGGGTGGCTCAGTCGGTAAGCGTCCGACGTCAGCTCAGGTCCCATGGTTCGTGGGTTCGGGCCCCGCATAGGGCTCTATGCTGACTCTGGGCTGATGGCTTGGGGCCTGGAGCCTGCTTCGGATTCTGTGTCTCCCTCTCTCCCTGCTCCTCCCCCACTCACACTCTGTCTCTCTCTCAAAAGTAAATGAACATTGAAAAACTTAAAAAAAAGAAAAGAAAAGAAGTGCTTCATGCTTACTCCAAAAGATGAGTTTGAAACATCATACAGACCTCATGTAGCGCCTACTTCTATTCAACCGTCTCTGCTTTCCACCAGTGATTCTCAAAGTGTGGTCCCCGGACCAGCAGTATCAGCAGCATCTAGGAACTTGTTTGACATGAAAATTCTTGGGCTCCACCCCACACTTTCTGAGTAAGAATCTCAGGCCAGGGGCCCAACAATCTGTGCTTTAACAAGCTCTCCAGGTGATTTCAATGTACAAACAATTTTGAGAAGCACTTTCATACACTTGCCAGTGAAAGAATCCTCCTGAACTCTTTCCACCCACTTCCCCTGTCAGTTAGGTCCCTTATTAGTCCCACATCACGTTTGGGTTGGAAAACGCCTTCTATGTTTGATAATGACTCTTTAGAACAGGACATGGCTTCCTGTACCTAAAACATAAATATAAATGTGGTGCAAGGCAGTAGTTTTGTTAAACTTACTTTTAACAACAGCAATATTCTTCAAATGAAATCCTAAACAGAAGCCGTGTGCGCGTGCATGCATGTGTGTTGGATAAAAAGGAATTACTGTGATTGGGTATAGTTGAGGGGGTGGGGGAAACAGAGTTCCCATACGCCACTAGGCGCCCTCCCACCCAACCCTTTCCCCATGCCATCTCCAGGGAATCGAACTTGAAAATTGCAGAAGCAGTGGAATAGATGAACAGTTGGGAGACCTGGGCTCTGGTTTCTTTCTTTGGGCCATTCATTTGGCATCTCCGAGCCCCATGTTCGTTGTCTGAACATGACGAGTAATCTGTAATTCTTTATCCAGTTGGAACTTTATTTATTTTTTCATTTTTTATTGCTTAGCTTCTGATAGCAAGAGATCCCGGCTGTCTTGAAAGGTCTCCCTTCCTTGGAGACGTAGGAATAAATGTTGGCCTTGCCATTTGCTTGTCTTCTGTCTTCTACTTCAGTATTGACTTCCAGGCATTAATGAATAAACAGGGCCAGGCTGCTGTCATTAGGAGTGCCAATAAAGAGAAGAAAATCTTCCACCAGAGTCACATTAACATTGAACAGATTTTCAACCCCAGCATTTGACTGGGAATGTGGGCTGGTGATAAGGGCATATGTGAAGAATTTAGAGAGTAGCACAATATAGTTGCACTGGCCTTTTCTGCAGCCTTCCCTCCACGTTCTCTTTCTGCCCTTCCCCCTGTTCTTCTTCCTTCCCCTCCTTCCTCTCCTCTCTTCCTCTTCCTCAGAGAGCTTGCAGAGCACTGGCCTACAGTCACTCTCCCCATATTACATCACCTGACTCTATGTCTTTGTGACTCCCAAGGTCAAAATCTATGATGGGAAACCAAATGTGTAGGTGCCCCTAAGTATCGCGAGCGTTACTTTCACACTCCCTCTTGCAGAGATCTCTGGATTTCCCTCTTCTCTCTCTCTGATACTTCTCTTCCTCCATTCAGTTCCCCTGACTCTGTCTGAGGCCACCTAGAGACAGCTCTAAGTTTACTGGTCAGAACTGTGCTATCCCATTGCTATAGACTGAGATATTTGTATCCCTCCAAAATTCGTATGTTGCAACCTATGCCCGGTGTGATGGTGTTTGTGGGGGTGGGACCTTTGGGAAGTGCTTAGTCAGGAGGACGAGCCCTTATGAATGGTAATGGTGCCCTTCTAACAGATCCCAGAGAGATCTCTCATCCTTTCCACTGTGTGAAGATACAGTGAGAAGACAGCCACGTATGAACCCAGAAGCGGGCCCCTCACCAGACACCAAATCTGCCAGCGCCTTGGTCTTGGACTCGAACCTCCAGAACCGTGAGAAATATTGTGTAGCCAGAACAGAATAAGGCACCGGCTCTTCTGTAAAGCAGGGTCTGCGTGTGTGAGGAAGGGGACGGTGGTAATGGAGCAATGGGGACCTGTGGGGTGAGGTGGGCACAGTGTCGTGTTCTTGAAACTTTACTCCCATAAAGTCTCCTATGACTTTCCTGGAAAGAAGGTCATTCTGGCCTCTGCTCGGCAAACGGCGAGGGGCTCATTCTCTGAGATGCGGAGACCTCGCTCCATCCGTCATCCCCTGGTGTGTCAGAGGTTCTGACAGAAATACCAGACGCACTTTAATTGAATTTGTGGACCAAAAATGGCCTGACAGGGAAAGCATGTTGATAAGAATCTATGTTATAGCTTACATTTTACATTAGACGGTACTACTTAGGCACATAAAATTCTTTTTTAAATGGGATTTAGAAAGTGGAATCTATATGTCTGTGCTCTTGTTTGCTTTTATCATATGGAAGACGAAAGTACTTGACTGCTTGGTCTGGACAGCTGGCAGCCTTATCCATCCTTTTCCTCTCTCTCCTGTGTTTTCAGCTCCCCACCCCCAAGGTTCAGTCTCCATTTTCCCCTCTACATGTAAATGAGTACAAATCTTATCTCACCTATCTTTTGCCCTTGTGCTTCCCCTTAGCCCCTAGTCTACTTCTCTTTTCCTCTCAGTCAAGCTCTTTGAGACACGGCTTAAT
Organism: Lynx rufus; assembly: GCF_022079265.1. Lineage (NCBI taxonomy): Eukaryota > Metazoa > Chordata > Mammalia > Carnivora > Felidae > Lynx > Lynx rufus. The sequence continues at coordinate 34,021,411 of NW_025814829.1, read as the reverse complement.
ACTTGGGGTCCACAGCGGTGCCCCTGCTGTCTTTCTCACAACCACCCATGAATCCCCAGGCTTCCATTACTTCCAACCCCCTTGCTGGGTCACCCATCTCAAATCCTACAGCAACACTTCAGTCATTATCACATTTGGTCTCCCTAAAAAAAAAAAAAAAAAGCTGATTATTTCCTTCTTGAGTCTCTTCCCTCCTTCAGAGTCCACGGCCCTACTCTCTGCTGGTTTTCTTCCTAGCTCAGTAATTCATTCTCCTCAGCCTTTGCTGATCCTTTAAATGTTGGTGTTCCCTGAAGTTCTGTCTTCTGCTTCCTGTTTTTCTGTGCTATTTACTCATCCTGGGCCAAACCATCCACATCCGGGGGCTCAGCCCTCACCTACGCGCTGATGGTTTCCAGACCTATACCCGCAGCGCAGGCCTGCCTTTCTTGGGCTCCACACATACTTATCTTCGAATGTCTCCATTTAATAGGTTCCTCAGACTTACATCTGTTAACAAATTAAAAATATCATCTTAACTTTTAAGCTCTGCTCCTTTTGCTTGAGGAACAACACCATCTGCCCACCCAAGTGAGAAACAGAGACTCATCCTAGACCTGGCTACACTTAAGTTCCATCAATCAGATCCTCCTAATATTACATTTGACGTGTTTTTTTTTTTTTTTTCTTTCTACTGTCTCCACCAGCTACGATCACTACTGCCTTGGATTTAGTTCAGACTGTGTCCACTTTTCACCTGGGCCAATGCCTTCTGGGCTCCCTGCCTTCAGTCTTTCACACTTCCACGTCACCCTACATCTACTCTCCAGATGATCTTTCTCAAAGGTCTATATTGATGTTGTCCAGGATAGTAGCCTTTAGGCACACACAGCTACTTAATTAAAATTAAGTAAAATTTAAAACGCCTCAGTCATGCTAGCCACAGTTTAAGTACTTCATAATTAGCCCAAGTAGCTAATGGCTATCTACTGAACAGTACAGATAGAGAGCATTTCCATCATTGCAGAAAGTTCGACTGGATACGACTATTCTAGAATGTGATGTAATCATGTCTTCTCTCTGCTTGCTTCCATAATGATTCCCCACATACTTCAGATGAAACTCCAGACTCACTAGCTTGGCAAGTAAGTCCCTGCTTTTGGTGCACTCTCCCTGTCGCCGCCCCCTCCACTTGAACCTGTGCCTTCGTCGTGTCAACCCACTGCTCCCATCCCCACGCCTCTGTGCTTTTGGTTATGCTGTTTCTGCCGCTCGGAAGGGCTGCCTTTCTGTGTCCCTTTAGAACTCTTGTTTGTTCTTCAAACTCAATTCCGGCATCAGTCCTTCTGTGAAGCTTTCCCTTGCCTTTCCAGGCAGAGTTTAGGCTCACCTTTTTATGATTTCCACTGGCAGCTTATAGTGCTAGGACACTCATTGTTAAAAAGAAAAATCTATTGATTCAGCATGAAAGCCTGCATAATGCTCCCTTCCCCCAACACAACCATGTCCTAATCTCCCAAACTTGTGACTATGTTACCTTAATGGTAAAAGCGCCTTTGCATTTGTGACTGAGTTAAGCATCTTGAGATGGGGGAGGTTGTCATGGATTATCCAGACAGGTCCAACGGTAGAATCAGAAAGGCTCTTGTAAGAGGGACGCAGGGATGTCAAGATGGATGCAGGGTTTGGAGTGATTTACTTTGAAGATGCAGGAAGGGGCTGTGAGCCAAGGAATGAAAGTAGCCTCCGGAGGCTCTAAGAGTCAAGGGAACAGATTCTTCCCTAGAGCCTCCAGAAGGAACACAGCCCTGCTGACCCATTTGGGACTTCTGACTTGTAGAACTATAATAGAATAACTTTATGTTCTTTTAAATCACTAAATTGGTGGTAATTTGTCACAGCAGCAATAGAAAACCAATATATTCACCCTTTCATCTATCCATCCATCCATCTATACCACATACTTCACATAGATTTACCGAGTGACTGTCTTGTGCCAGACCCAGTATTGTATGCTAAGAATACAGTAATGAAAAAGATCCAATTATTGTTGGGGAAGGTGTGATGTAGGGGCAAGGGAGAAGGCAGGAGTCCTGAAACCTGGAATTGTGAAGGGCTGCCGTCCAAAGTTGAGGCTGTTTCCTGTAGAGTCATTAAAGGTCTTTTGCCTTATTGGATCATGATTGGATCTTTGGCTGCCCTAATGTGGAAATGGGTTGATGCTCACACACCAGGAAGATGCACCAGGCTGCTTGTAACATCTAGGTGAGAAATGACGAAGGCCGCTAAGAAAGTGGATCTGGTAATATTTGGGTAGCATTGCAGAGGTAGAATTGATGGGGTTTTGTGATCAATTAGATACTGTGCCTGAGCGACAGAATCCAAGATGACTCTGCTCCAAGATGACTCTGAGAACGGGTGACTCTAAGCTCAGTGCCTGGCACACAGTGGATAAGAAACAATTGTCTTGAATTGAATTGTGTGGCAAGAAGACAATGGAGTAGATCATCACTGGGAGGGAAGGATGATGCCAATGAATCTGCACAGTGGAGGAAAATAAATAGAAGAATGTGTGTGTGTGTGTGTGTGTGTGTGTGTGTGTGTGCGTGTGTATGTGTGGGCAGGGTGCTAGGAGAGGATGTGAAATGTGTGCCCTGCCACCCTGTATGATTTTTACTGCCCAATTTAAGCTTTTGTGCTTTAAACCAGAACCATGTTCAGGGAGAAAATTGAGAAAACCATACAACCACCTTGAAGATGTCAGATTTCTCTCAATGGCGAGTTTAGCTACCGTTTTGACCCGAAATGGTTTTGAGCAGGGGAGGGAGAACAAGTCATTTGGGGCAATTTTTGGTGCATTTGTTGTATCGCTCTGGAAGGAGGGTAATGCCTCCGCTTTCTTCCTCTACGCATTCCCCTGTGCTGTGGGCAAGCCTGATGTCCAAACCCAGGAGTCTTCTCTGGCACCGTGTGGGATTATTTAGGCCCCCCGTGCCCAAGACCAGTGACCATATGGTGCTGAACGTTTACTCTATTGAAAGGGTACTTAGGATTTCTGCTCCTCAGAGTGGCATCCTGTTCCACACTGATGGGAAAATAGACACAATTATTTAGCAAAGGCCCTGAAGCCCTGGTTTCCCACCAGCCTTGCTCTGTGGCGTATTGACTGTGTCCCCAGTCGAGTAGAGCCCGTGGCGAGTGAAAAATCTCTTCTTTGATTTGAATAAACCTCTTCTTTGATTTGTGTTCATGCAGAATGTTATTCTTTTTTTTTAAGCTTTTAAATGTTTATTTATATTTGAGAGAGACAGAGAAAGAAAGAGAGAGAGAAAGAGAGCCTAAGTGGGGGAGGGACAGAGAGAGAGAGGGAAACAGAGAATCTGAAGTAGGCTCTAGGCTCTGAGCTGTCAGCACACAGGGCTTGAACCCACACAAGCTGTGAGATCATGACCTGAGCTGAAGTCGGACACTTAACCGACCGGGCCACCCCTATTCTAACAGATATTTATTGTGACTCTGTGGACTGAGGGAAGGGGAAGAGTCGTATGGTCTAGTTAGTCTGGAAAATTTTGTGTTTAACAAATGTACTGAAGTCTGCAGGACTTCTCAGAAGCTTTACTTTACAAATAAACCCTGTGAATGTCTGAGAGAGAGGTAAAGATTTTCCTAAACCTATTTGACTCCAGAGCACTATGAAAATTATGTGGCAGAGTGTTCCATGCAACAGAATTTGTTCAGAAAGTGTTGTCCTACTGAAGTAGCAGATGTCCAAGGTGTTCCTGTATGCCCAGCACACTCAGCAGGAGGCCACGATGATGACATTGAGCCATTAGCCATCTTCACAAAGCCTCCAATGGGCATGAATTGCTAAAGATAGACTGAGATGGTAATCGGACGAATTTTGTTGCTGTCGTTCTGACACTTTTAGTTTGGGTTTGGACTCACTTTGCTGATGAGCCAGGATGCAGTTCTAATTCAGAGGCACTTCTATCACCGTTCCATACCTTACCACACGCATCATCTCCTTCCCCCTCCCCTCAACTGTCTTCTTATAATAAAACAATCCATGCTGGTTTCCTTCTTAAAAATTGTTTTAAAAATACTTCGAAAACACTAGGTCATTTTCTTTGGGTATCGGAGCATAATACAATAGTATCTTATTACTTATGTTCTGTGTTTCTTAATCCTCTGTGACTCCAGATGCATAGCATTTTGTGGTTTGGGGGGATTTTTATCATCTGGAATTTCATTTGATCCTTAAAACAACTTCCTAAGGAGGAGATGGTGAAATCATGTTGTCTTAGTCTGTTTGAGCTGCTATAACAAAGCACCGCAGACTGGATGGCCTAGAAGCAGCAGAAACTTTTTGCTCCCAATTCTGGAGGCCAGAAGTCCAAGAGCAGGGTGCCAGCATGGTGAGAGTACTGGTGAGAGCCCCCTCCTGGATTGGAGACAGCTGCCTTCCTGCTTCGTCCATACAGAGTGGACTAGGCTAGGGGTCTCTTTCATAAGAGCACTAATCCCATTCATGAGAACTCCACCTTCATGACCAAATCACCCCCCGAGGCCCCCAGCTCCTAACACCTGTCACCCTGGGCATTAGGTTTCAACATAATGAAATCTGGAAGGACACAAACATTCAGCCTATAGTGCCCAGTGTAGAGACAAGTGAAGCAAATGACATATTTGGGTGCCTAGTTTGTGGAACTAAGCGTTTTACATACCTGAACTGGCTTAGAGCTCCTCTCCGCTCTACGTATTAGGACATGTTATCCTCATGTTAGAAATGAAGACCCTTGAGGCTAAGAGAGTGAAGAACTTCTCCAAGGTCACGTAACTTGTAAAAGGAGGTCTGGTAGTTTAAGCACATGATCGTTTAGCCCCCAAATCCACTCTCTTTCCACTGTGGCATCCTTAAAGAGGAAGCTGAGACCAAGGGCAGGGAAAGATTGTCCAAGTTCACACAGGGAGTTTGGGAAAGTGCTAATTCACTTGACTTTTAGTCCAAGGGCCTCTCTTCTACATATTTTTGCCAGGTCACTGGAGGGCATTTTCGAGAATAAGTAATGACCTGTGAAATGTCACTGACAGCAGCAACAATAACAACCAAAGGAGAGCAGCGGGGGAGAGGGAAAATGCAGGGCCTCGAAATCTCCCCGCCCGTCCCTCAACATCCTCCATGCTGCAAAGTAGAAGTGAGCCTGCATTTCTGAGAAAAATGCCACCCAAACCGTGTTCTCTTTTGTCACATAGGTGAGGGGCTGGGGACGGCTGTGATATGGATGAGGAGTTTTGGCTCTCCTCACCTCGTCTTGTCATGGCCAAAAAGAAAATAGAGCAAATCCCCTCCCTCCCCACCAGCCCCCTCTAGGGATACCTACTGTTTCCACTAATCAGATGCATGCGATTCAGAAGCATTTAGCAGGTTTCTCCTATGGGCGGATCCCTGTGCTGGTGTCATGGGGACAGCAATGGAGGTGAGTAGGGCACGTTTTCTCAGTCTGAATGGAGAGGCTGGGTGTGAAAAGCACTACTGAAGAGGTACAAACTGTCGGGAAAGCAAGACTCGAGGCACTTAAGGGGATTAAGAGGGAGTCTTGGGCATTTAGCGCACATAATGTTCACCGTAGTCACTCAGAACAATTACTGAGGCTGTCCTGCTTGCATTTACCGTGTACTTAGCTCGTGGGACGGTGTGGGGGGGGGTGGTATTTGCTGTGTAGCCCCTAGCACACAACAACGGTGGGGCAAATTTTTGTTGCCACTTTCCCAAACCCACAGCCCTTCGAAAGCTTTCCTTGAGACCAGGTTGGAACAGAAAGGTAGTTATGTTTCTATATCCTAATTCCACCCTGAGGGCTCCATGACCCGCACGCCACAGGAGAGTGAATCCTGAAGCAAAAGAGAAGTGGCCCGGTCCGTACTGTGTTGTTGAGTTCCAGCCCTCTTCTCGGGAGCTGAGAGTGATTGCGTTCCTCTTCCTCCCTCTGTTTCCCCAGTGTCCCTTCCCCTCTTTAATGCAGTGGGGGGCAGAGTCTGCACCTGGGCCTCGCACAGGGTTGCTGCTGGTGGGAATCATGGCAGAAATCCTTCTGCTTCCTTTCTTGTTCACTGAGGCTCTGAGGGCTGGGCAGAAATAGAGTGGCCCAAAGGGGAAATCTAATGGATGGAGCAAAGGCCAGGAGGAGTCAAGGTAGCAGAATCTCTTTCCATCTGTTGGGATTATTTTATTATTCATGTATTCGTGTCTTCGGCTGCTGAATGAGGATCTGTAGGCCAGGACTGACTTCGGTGATTCACAAAAACTTTGAAGATAACTAGGGGAATATGGAAAAGGCTCCTCAAAGAAGAAAAGGCACTTTATAAATCCAAGGCAGTTACACTGTCTTGGGTGACAAATTCCAATGGGCTCATTCACATTGGCCGCACTTAGGCGTGCCAGTGCCCAGTGATTTCCCCTCTTGCGCATTTAGGCTTCCAGATCGTTAGGCCGGGAGAAGTGAGTGCTTCCCCTGAGGAGATACAGAGTCACTAGTCCGCTATTCTCCCAACCTTGCCGTTGACTCAGGGAATCTCTGAGAATCTCTGGAAGGGACTTCAACAATCATTTAGTCCAGCTGCCAGCGTACATTCCCTTGGTGAGTAGACGAGTGGGAATGCAAAGTAAAAGGGCAGTTAATTCTCACTTATTTGGAGACAGATTGTCCACAGGCATGGAGTGCGCGATTTGTATGTTCGGAGACAGTGATCGGGGATCTTCTTACCTGTCCCTTCTCCGAGCTAAACAATCACAGATCACGTTGGTGTTCCTTGGAGGGCTCATTTCAAACTCTGGAAATCGCATGAATCGAAGCCATCTTCATCTAACTAGGTTGATGCTGCCTTCATTTTCATTCCAGAAACTTTTGGCTCTTCCTCATTCAGAAGGGATTGCCTGCATTCGAAATAGGATGACGGAGGAATTACTCTCGCTGAGATTACCCTTCAGCGCCATCCCAGAACTGAGACACTCTGCTAAATGCTATTGCCGTAATGACTAGCAATCACGGCACAATCACGGAAATGAATTAAATTATTAATTTCAATAGCACCCCATGGTGCATTTATAAATTCCACCATCTGGGGAACATAAATATGGAGGTCCGCATTCTAAACTTGGAGGCATGGTGCTCACTGCCAAGGGCTGTATCTTTGAAGGCAGTAAAGATTTTTCAAGATACTATATGTGGAGCGGCAAGCTGTGCATTTGAGAGAAGGCTCTGTCCCCAGGTCTCTATTAGCTTTACCATTTATTTAAGGCTCTCTTTCCTCTTAATTTTTAACCAGTTCTTATCTTAGAGAGCCAATGCGTAAAAATCCACAGGACGGGAAATAAAATAGACCTCAGACTTGAACTGTTGAGTTCTTCACCCCCTTTTCTCTTCATTGAATTTCCTTTTGTCCTCCCCCAAAGTCTCTTACCGACTAGCTTCAAATATGTAAATCTCTGTGTTAATAAGTTCTTCTTACCGAGACAGCTATTCTTAGGTTTTGAATGTTTTCAAAATCCATCTAAAGCTTTAAGATAATTGTTTCTGAAGCAGAGGGGATGGAGGTCCTGGAGCGGTGTGTAACCTACTCTAATAAAAGAGGTTTAACTTTCCTTCCTTATGTGGAACCATTTGACCAGATGTTGGGGTTCAGCAAGCCCTCCCTGTTTGCCATCTGTGACATCCCCAAGGGCCAGTGAGAGAGGGGCACTTCTAAAGAGCATATGTAAATGACTTCCACGGAGCCCTGCAGGGACACGGTAGGCCATCTTCTTCCTACTACGGATTACCAACTCAAAGCCAAGAAACAGCCCAGACCTCTCTGTCTCTATGCCACAATTTCCAAATATCCACAACGGGAATTCTAATCGATGAGTTCACTTAAGAAGCAGAAGACAAATGCATAGCTTTTCTATAGGATAAATAATTCTATGGCATCGGTGCTGTTGCGTGCTTGTGATCTCTTAGCTCTCCGCGTGTATAGGGCTTGGAAGCAACTTGAGTCTCAGCTAGCCGATGAGGAAGATGACTACTGAACATCAGAGCTGCTCATTTCCGACATAGCTCAGGCAGTTCTGTAAGTTAATGTAGGCCTGTGGGCCACTGGTCTCTCATTGAAACTGAAGGTTCGCCCTAAAGGTCTCCCCCTGACCCTGTGCAGCCACCACCAGTTGCCGACATTCACTGGCTTTGGTAGGTGAGGTCAAGTGAAAACGTTTTGGGATGGGATGTTTTCTAGCAACTGTCTTGCTGGTTGATTCCCGTGCAGTTCCCTGTGGAGTCAAACATCAGGGTAGCTCGGGATATGGTGATCTGAAGCTTTGGGAATAAGTGGTTTGTGCCTAATCGGCATTTCATTTCTTCATTGTTTTAGATGCCATTCTCATAACGTAGCCAAATTAGCTTATTATTAGCCATTTACAACAAGAGAATAAACAGAACCAGTGATCACAATGGATTTGCACAAAGCTGCCGATCTTCACGGCAAGGCCCTTGCCAATAGCTTCCCTTTCTGTCCCTGGATTGTAAACATTAACGTTCATCACATTGGAGGAGCTGGACCTCTAGGGACTCCCGTGTCCTGGGTTTATTAATGATAATGAAGGACCCCAAATCAGTGATTTCTGCAGTTTAGCCACGGGGTCCCCAACCTCTGTAGGAGTTAGTAGACTGGAATAATTACAGACTAAATAGTGATGATAAGGAGAAAATGTAGTGTAGTTGGAGTTAGTGGGCTGAGAAAACCAACGTTTCCAGGATCAGGAGCATCTGTTTGCTGTTATAAAGGGGAAGGGTCGAAGCAAAGAGAACTTCCACTGATCTGCGTGAGCTCAGTAGCTGGGAAAGACTATGCAAAGTTATCATAAAGACAAGACGTAATAAATAGCAAGACTCTCCAGCACCTTGCTCCCGGCAGTGGGAAGACGAAGAGTTGGCATGGGTTTTGAGGTGAAAATCTTGAACAGTCGCTGCTTTGCTATCGCAACCAACGCTGGTGAGCCTGGAGGAGCCGTTGTGACTTTGCTGGGGAGCCTGGATTGACTTCCGACTCAAACATCAGAGAAAACGTCTCTCGCACAGAATTGAGAAGCTCACTGTCTTAAGGTGAGCCCGTCACAGCAGCAGCTCTTGGCAACTGCAACTCTTCTTTTCTCTCTGGGTGTCAGATAGCTCACCCTAAACCACCAGCAGCTTTCCATTAATGAGCTGAATTCCTCCGAGGCCCAGGTCAAGCGGCCTGCCCAAGGCCATGACGGAGGGCCTGTGTAGACTGCGGGCCCGGCAAGTATGGCTTCCTGCCAGACCATACCTCTCCCCTACAGTCTCCTTGAATCCCACTACGTGGATAGATACACCATCTGACACTGCGCCGCAGTGAATAAAGGGAAAGAGGAAACCAGCATTTCTTTCTGAGTTGAAAGCATATGGTGCTATCAAGGTGGGGAGGCGGGGAGAAGGAGGCCGGGGAAGATTCAAAAGTATGTTGGTTATACCTATAAGGGCAAGTAGCATAAGAGAGAAGAAAATGTTTTCTCACTCCTTGGGCAGTATCTAAACAGCCCTCAGTCCAGGAAAGGAGAATGCCTGTCTGAGTGAGGACCAGCTCTAAATTGACTGGGCACTTCTTAGTTCAAGGGTAGCTGCTTATCCAGGTGACAATTTTCAAGTGAATGTTTCTTTATCATAAGATTTGATGGCGAATTTAATTGGCCCCTGGGGCCAGAGGATAGAGAAACAGTACAGCCCTGTGAAGAATCGTTGCAGGAGATCTAAATAAAATTCAGAAAAACTCACACCTCAATCCCTTCTGAGATGGCCACCGGAAGGTAAGAGTAAATTGGCAATCCTTAAAATAAGACCCTGATAGACTCACCTGGCTTCTTACACCATTCTTTTACTCAGATGCTTCCTGCATTTTTCATGAGGGAAGCATTATCAGTTTTTGCTTCTTTAGGGAACCTTTCTGAGGCAGTCTGGAAGAGGTAGGTTCTGCAGGAGGGCGGGGTGGGGGAGGACTCTCTGGCTGCCCCAGGCCCCACCCAGCCACCCTACAGGCTAAGAGTGGTACCTCCCAGCACACTGGAAACCCATTCATGGAGCCTGGATGTGTCGTGCCACACCCATGAGGGAGTGCTGCGCTCCTCTACACAGGTGCACATGGTGGGAGGCTCTGTGAAAGGAGAGTGACCCTGCTTATACCTCTGGACGTCTGATGGCAAGCTCGTCCCCACGTCTCCAGTTTCGGGGCTGCCTCCAAAGCTCCCAAGAAACTCATCACTGGAGTCTTCTAACTTCAGGGAAATTCAGTTACATACGGATTTCTTTGGGACTTGCCTGAGTAATTCCATGTGGTCATTATTGGGCATTACTGGGAATCAGTGAACATTACCGGGTATCATTGGATAATCTTTGTGATTGTCATGTGAATAGGTCAGGCCCACCCACACTTTAAGGCCATCTCTGGCCCTGAACAGAGGAAAGGCTGATCCGCTTCTGAAGATGGATGGCACAAAATAGAGCTGCCCAGAACCAGGCTTCGGTTCTGTCCTCTTGGGGTCCACCTGTTTTATGTTTGCTCGGATCTCTGATGTTTGCTCCCCGACTCTTTCAGATGGAAGTCTCTAGGGCATAGACTCTCAGCCAGAGATTTTTGTGTATGTGGTTTACTGGGAAGTAGTCTCAGAAACGAGAGCCTGTAAAGGACCAAAGGAAGCAAGATTGGGCAGGGGGGGAGTGGAAATGTGATACAGTTATAACAGAGGCTTGGCCAACTTCGCAGTGAGCTCTAGGACGGGTATGGCCTTGCAGAGTTGTTCTGAATTGAAGCAAGTGTGCCAGGCATTTTGTACTTCTGAGCTAGAGGGGTTCAGCAGAAGCCAGTTGCCATGGCAACTCTTGGCAATAGAGGGGGGCTGCTGGGGAAGGGATGTGTTTTCAGGGAGGTGGCTCCCTTCAGGTGAGGGAAATTCTCAGGAAGTCAGCTGTGAATTCTCAGGAGTCAACTCATGATTGCTGGGGGAATAAGTGTGTCGGTTCTTTGAGACAGACGGGGAGAGAGAGTGCGTGCACACGTGTGCATGTGCGTGTGTGTGTGTGTGTGTGTGTGCATGTGGCTGAGTGGCACACCCTGGCAAACACAGTAACCACCCCTGAGTGACTCAGATACATTTCATTTGTCTAGTAAATTTGCCCCATCTGGGAATAGCTCCTCCAGGATTATGGATGGCCTCTTTGAGAAAATTTACAAGATTAAGGTTAATGGGACCAACTAGTTTCCACTATTATAGCTGCTCTTCAGGCCACAACTGACACTCATCATCTTCGTCCTCTGCTCCCGATTTCATACTCTCTCTTAACATGGACACCTCTGCCCTCAGTTGGCACTAAGTCTGGGTAGCTTGCCTGATGGAATGACCAGATTCTCATGCCTGAGGGGTACGAGGTCCCTGTCACCATGTCCTCCTCAGACCATGACTTGCTGGCCTTGTCCATTTGCCATCACAGTCAGGCAAGAGCGTACAAAAACGTGCTCCAGTGGATCAACTGTATGCCAGGCATATTTCTTTCTCCCCCCATTATAAGAGTCCTACCTCCTCCTCATGATCAAGGTCAATTATCCCTACCAGTATAGTGACTCCTTTTCTTGCCTGCTTGTCTCTAGGTACAAGGATCCTGAAATGACCAGGTGGTACCTATAGCCTTAAGCCTTAGGGATATTTTTGCTGTGTCCTTAATAAAACATCGCCCCTCTGGGAACCAGGACCTCTAGACCCATAGAGCCTAAAGTTATCGGGATGGAAAACTTGGATTTCTCAAGTGGGCCACCAGGAGTGATGGTAAGCAGAGCCATTCCTACTTCCACTTCCTGGTCCCCAGTCCAATGAACTCTCCCTATCAGGGCACAGCACCATATAACAGTTGTTGATTTAAGATGTAGATCTCATCCTGGAGGATGGTGTTCCATTCTTGCAGGTATCATCTTCAAGCAAACAACTTCCACTATGCCCTCAAAAAACCATTTCATTGCTTTATCAGGTCTACAGATTCTGTGTGTTGTGATATTTCATAGGACCACTGGATCCTTTGGTTTTATGCCCACTGCCACACCTCCTTTTCCATAAAATGGGTCCCTTAGAAGTGACATGAGGTGAAACATTAAGCGGGTAGTAAGTGACATAATAAGTGACATATGAAGTGGATGTTAGTAGACTAAACATCCGTAGTTAAGTTGGCCAAAGCCTTGCTTGCAAGCAATCTGTATGTTGGTTTCAGTCCAGAATCGCTACCCCATCCAGGGTGAAAGGAATCTATTTTGATCAATTTGCCACCAGGTGGCTGCTTGGTCTTCTTGAAGGATGATGCCATGTAAGGGGCTCAAAACTGGTCTTTATCAATGTTGAGTTGGACATTTGGCATTGACAAATAAGTTGCCTCTGGTGAGCGGGAGCCCATAGTTTAGGATCTCTTCATGCCTCCAATTCCTGTCACAATGGCTGTCCCATTCATCACACCAGAATTAGAGTGACTAGTGATAGAGGATGGCTGACATCAATTGGCCTAGTTGTTACATTTAGTTGATTATTTAGTTGGCTGTTTATTCCATCATGGTTACTCTCTGATGGACATTAACATACTATAAAAAGATTTTCATATTTCATGCCCACCTCTATAGATTCATAACATGTGTCTTTCTCAGATTTTGTCCCCAATCTTCTAAGCCTCTTCATTCTAGATCCCTGTCTCGCCAAGCCATTCACCACCACTCATGAGTCTTGGTATAGTCTAACTTCAGCTGACTCTTTTTTTCCATGTACAGTTTATGATCACATATACCACCTAAAGCTTTGCATATTAGAAGGATTTCCTCCTTCTTGCTGAAGGCCACTGGTTAATGGAGGTGTAGTTCATCAGGAGTGCATTTTCAGCTTGCACTTACATTTTGAGCCATCCGTATATCAAGTTTGGCCTTTTCTCACCTCCCTCAGGTGCTCATAAGGTGCCTGCCACATGGTCATAGATGCGAACCAATGGCAAAAGCATCAGTGGTGGCTGACACAGGTTTCTGAGCCCCTGACTTTGCCATTTGTACCTTCTGACTGTGCTTATATCTGATCCTGGATGTCCTATTCCATCTTACGATTGAAAGCTTTTGTGCCTGACCAGCCTTTCATGACTTGGTGGGTCTGATAAAGATCATCATGACAGGTAGTTCTGGCTAGTAGACCATGGCCACTCTGTGTCCTATGGTCAATGTTCCATCTCTACGAGGGTCTGGCAGCATTGCGAGGAACTCTTTTTTAAATGTTTCGTTCTTTGCTATAGATGGCATACCCTCACTTCAGAAACTTAGGGTTCTACATTCTGATTCTTCTACTAGCGTTTGCTGTATACTCTGCACGCCATCTTTTTGGATCATCAGGTCCAACAGGCTGTATCGAATACGTGGCAGGCTGCCTGTACCACAGTCTGAACCTGCTGCACAGTCCTTTCTTTCTGCGCCCCACTCAAAGCTGTGTGAATTATGCTATGGATTTCTAATTTCTACATCAGCAAGTTTCAGCCACTCTGCTTGCCAAGTTTTGCTACATTTTAGATAACCCACCTCCCCTAAATTATTACTGATAAGCACCCCTATTCTCTCATCGGCTGGCCTCCTGCCATCTAACATGACTCTCTCCCCTTACTTCAAGGCCTTCGCTCGTTGTGTTTCACTTGTCAGATTTACCCTTCCTTTAGCTTCGTCTAATCTCTCACCTTTCTACATAAAACCCTATCTTCCCTCTGAAGACAACTTTGACTTTTTCCAGCACGTCATTCCTCTCCTGTCTGCAATCCTATGGTACCTAGAGGCATGCCAATGCCAGTTGCCACTAACATACCTATTGTTGAATAACGCTTGCCCTGTGCTTCATGTCCATTACCTGTTTTTACCCTAAAACTAAAATCTCCTTAAGGAATGCATTCAAATCTTCCTACAGTTTTCGTAGGCACGCAGCTAGTTCTTGGTAAATACTGCCTGATGGAGCTATTCCCTCCTTATCCCTCAGCCTAAACCAGGGGGGCTCGTAGTATGACCCAATGTATGCCCTGAGGGCTGAGGATATCCTAGAGTCCACACTTGTCTTCTCTATACCCAATCCAGAAAGATTCTATGCATTGATAAACTTGTCAACAATCATGCAAGCTCATGAATTGTTAGTTGTCCCCTCAAATTGCTTCAGTTTGGAAATTTTGCCTTCTTGCTTGGCACAATGGTCTGATCCTGCTGCCAGTGTGCTTCACTAAGGAAGATTGTCAGATCCTGCCTGGTTCTTAGCCTCTTTTGCCTCATGTCAAGTGTCATAGACACCACTTACTAGGCACATCCCTCTCCCAAACTCCAGAACAAACCTGAAGTTTGAAAGATTTAAGAAACTACAGCTGTCCATTGTGTTTCAAATCCCCTAGACCTTGGGCTAGAAAGCTGAATAGTTGACCTTGTCCTTATTTCTGAGACAGGTTCCACATTTGCCCTGGAGCCAAGAGCCGGATCGTCTTGTGTCCCCTGTCTCAGAAATGCAACCAATACTCCAGAATCTGTTTTATCGAGGGTTTACATCACCTTGCACACTTCCCTGATTCTGTCTGCTCCTCTGGGCCTCCTGGTGTTGACCGCAACAGAATTTACCAGTAAAGCTTCCCTTTTTAAGTCATATGAAGTCTCTTGACATTAATCTTTTGCCTAAGTTTCAGCTAAGTCCTCAGTCTACCTGTTGGATTCAACTTCTTTCACGCCTATTGTAGAATATTTCTGGCCTTTGCCTACTGAAGAGAGAGGACAAGCAGGGAGAGGAGAAACCTGTGGCTGAACCCTGGGAGAGCAGCATAATGAATAGGCAGTGTGACAGGCAGTGTGACAAACCAGGAGCGGTTCAGACAGGGTCTAAAGTCAAGCCAGGTGGCATGACAGGTGTCATAGTACAGGTGGAGGCAGAAGATAACCTAAAACGACATTGATGATGTTATGGAGGTGTGGAGAGTGCTAGTATAGGGTCAACTCCCAGCTCAGAGGAAAAACGGAAGCATGAACTCAGTTACACAGTCAAGGCTAGTATTGTAGAGAGTGCCTTAGTGAGCACTTAGATTCCCGGGACTCTTGTCAAGACTTCAGATACCTGATTCCCACTGTCTGAGAGGTTGAGATGCTGGAATAGTTTCTTCTGCGGTAAGGCAGTTCGGACAGACTTTGGAAAGAAACAACCCTAAACTCTCCATGGTTAAAATAACAAAGGTTGATTTCCTGCTTACCCTACCATTAAGAGGTGGTGGCGTAGGGTCAGGAGTAACTCTGTTTCACATAGACATCACTCAAGATCCCAGGTTGATGAGATGCCATCATTCCTGGTACTGACGTCTCATCTGGAGGCTCAGATTTGCCTCTGGGTTTGTTGCTGCCAAGTCTAGAGAGTTGTATATAAACTATTAAATGTTTTGGACTCTTCTGATCACATTTCATTGGCCTGAATGACTCACAAAGGCAACTTCAAAGGGTAAGGCTCTGTAATCTTCCTATACCTGGAAGGAGAGGAGAATGGGTTGTTGGAACACTAGTGATGCCTACCAAATGGAGTCAGAATCAACTCATAAGCTGGACTTTGCTTGTGTCTGTGTGCTTGGTGGGAGCTTAGGGGACACTTCATTGTTGTCTCATCCTGGGAAGAGTAGAACAGAGGAAAAGGACAGGTTAGCTGTTAAGAATTCTCCATAGAGAAAAGTGTATTCTGAACTATAGCCATAGTTTGTAGTCTGGAACCAATTCACCTTTGGTTGGGCCTCTACTTCTGGGCATATGTCTTCTCATTCACTGCTCTTAATATAAAGCCAAACCCAGCCATCAAAATTGGCTATTATTTTCCATTGGAGACGTTTCTACGATGAGCTTCCATGCTCTGTCTCCACTTGTTGTCATTATGTAAATCACGTCACATTGAGCTAGTTGGCCCTGCCTAGGATTGTGACCCATGGCTATAGAAAAGTCCCATAACTGGTCTGGGAACTGAGCTATCTTCTTTGATTTTATTAACACCATTCCTTGACTGACTCACTCACTCATTATATCCTGGGAACTTATTGAAATAACTTCAGCTTTTGGAAAAAAAAAAAAAAAAGGAGTACAACTAATGAGATGTAATTCAACTTATTTTTTTTTAAAGAGATCTTTAAAAGCGTATCTATACACAGACTTGTGCAGACAGAGACACATATCCAAACTTGCTACCTTTCAGAACAAGGGAGTTGTACTTCACAGTTTAAGAACCACTCTGAAGAACCTCTATGCTGTCATAGAGTAGCAAGAGTCATTTCAATTGTAAAACCCATTGTGGAAATATCTCTGCCGTAGATCCCTCAGCGGACACTCAAAAGAAGTGTTCTGTTCATAGGCAGAGATTCGAGTGTCAGGACTGACAGTGTGGAAGGGTTTCAAAGAAGAGGCTAGGGGGTGGGGGGGGGGTCACAACTGCAGAAGATTCGAGTTGGCTCAGACCTGAGAGTCTCTCTGAGAAGCACTCTCCAGCACACTCCAGCAGGATCCATCCCAGGGCGATGCTCCCAAAGCCGTCATCACCTTCCAGACTGGAAGCCACACCGATAGCAATCCTTGCTGGACACTGCCATGCAAGGAGGGAAGATTCTTAGAGATTGCTTGTGGATGTTCATGCTGTGTTTATTTGATTTGAGAAGCATTCTCTTCTTAACCAGCAGTTGTGGGCTTTTCTTAGCTCCAGGTGAAGGGGTGACTTCCGTCTTTGATTCAGTGCTCCTAATTGGGCTGTCCGTTAGCGGAGGTGGTGAGAAAACAATGCTAATGAGGTCAGGGGTTCAGTGCCCACGTGGGTCAGTTAGCTTTCCTTTGTTCTTTGGCCAAAAGTCTATGCAGGCAATACCTCGTTTCCTTGAGCTTCACTTCATCGCACCTCACAGGTAGCATGGGTGTTTGCTTTTGTTTTTGCTTTCACAAGTTGAAGGTTCAAGACTTCAGGGGAGGAAGTCACTGCAGATGTGGTGGAGAGAACAAGGGAAGTGGGATTGGAAGCAGAGCCTGTGAGCGAACTGCTGCCATCTCAGGATAAAACCGGAACGGGCGAGGAGCTGTTTTCTCACGGATGAGCAAAGAAAGCGGTTTCCCGAGTTGGAATCCTCTCCTGGTGAAGACGCGGTGAAGATTGTTGAAATGACAGCAGAGGATTTAGACTATCATATGAACTCAGTTGATAAAGCAGCGGCAGGGCTTGAGAGGACTGATTCTAGTTTTGAAAGGAATTCTGTGGGTAAAACGCTATCGAACAGCATCACATGCTGCGGAGAGATCGGTCGTGAAAGAAAAGAGTCAATGGATGCAGCCAATGCCGTTGTTGTCTTATTTTAAGACATGGCCATAGCCGTGCTGACCTTCAGCAACCACCGCTCTGATCAGCCGGCAGCCGTCAACATCGAGGCAAGACCCTCCGCCAGCAAAAAGATTAGGATTTGCAGAAGGCTCAGATTATGGTTACCTTTTATTAGCAATGAGTATTCTTTAAATTTTTAGTTTATTTTTGAGAGAGAGAGAGAGAGAGAGAGACAGAGCACATGCCATCAACGGAGGGGCAGAGAGAGAGGGGAGATAGAGGATCTGAAGCTGACAGCAGAGAGCCCAGTGTGGGGCTTGAACTCACAAACCATGAGATTT
Organism: Lynx rufus; assembly: GCF_022079265.1. Taxonomy (NCBI): domain Eukaryota; kingdom Metazoa; phylum Chordata; class Mammalia; order Carnivora; family Felidae; genus Lynx; species Lynx rufus. The sequence goes on along the minus strand of NW_025814829.1, from coordinate 34,003,693 downwards.
TGACCTGAGCCAAAGTCAGATGCTCAACCGACTGAGCCACCCAGGCACCTCAGCAACAAAGTATTTTTTAATTAAGGTGTATACATTTTTAAAGACCCAATGCTATTGCGTACCTACTCGACTACAGTATAGTGTCAACATAACTTTTATATGCACTGGGAAACCAGAAAAGTCATTTGACTCGCTTTACTGTGATACTCCCTTTACTGAGGTGGTCTGGAACCAAACCCACAATATCTCCCAGGTGTGCCTGTAGTCTCTGTGTCCAGCTACTATGATGACAATAGAGATTGGGAGAGAGGAGGGGAATGTGGATCACTCTCTAATCTTAGACTCCCTGCAGTGAAGAACAACTCCAAGTTCATGTCCTTTGGCAGCAAAGTCACCTTCAGAGTTGGAGGACTGCCCGTTAAGAAGCAGTAAGGAGAATAAAAGGTAGAGTTCCGCGGGGGTGTTAAGGAGCCTGCAGCTACAGGATGCATGCTTCCAGCTAGAGCATCAGCTCGGTCATTTATGTCAATGAGATAACAGCAGAAGGAGAGGTCATTATTATTTACAGCCAATTTTTAATTTCTTATTAGCCAAAGTATCAAAACCTTCTCAACATTTGTGTACGGAATTAAAGTGGATTGCTTTGAGTATCGTGTCTTTTTGTTTTCTGTCACTGGCTATTGGAGACTCAAATGAACGATGACACGCTCGTAGATAGCTGGAAAGAGAAGCCCTGACCTCAGCCTTAGATCTGGCTTTGCAATCTCAATGCATGGTTCCCAATGCTGTGCACAGCTTTCTCAGAATTCCTCTATCTTCTGTAATGCTTTGTAGCAACATAAATCAGAGTAGGCAGTAACCAAGCATGGCGGAAAAACTATGGGCTTCTATGTTATCTTATGACTCCTTAGCTGTGTGTGTGTGTGTGTGTGTGTGTGTGTGTGTGCGCGTGTGTGTGCACATGCATCTTTGGGAAAGCTAACTGATTGCTTTGAGCCTCAGTTTGCTTGCTTGTAAAATGGGCATATTAATGCTTACCTCATAGGGCTGTTGGAAGAATCGTATAATAGTCCAATGTGGTACTTGGCATATTGTAAGTATTTTCCTTGATGACTTGAGGTCTTATTATCAACATGCATGTATTTATTTTAGTTGTTTGGCAAATTTCCCCCAGTTTATTGCAAACCCAAATGTGTAGAGCATCCATTGCTAATCCTCATTAGCAAATGCTGCTGATTGCCTTCCTGTATCCCTCAGCCCACCTGGATTCACCAGCAGCTAAGATAGACAGTCGACCTTTTCCCTCCTCAGGGACCTGGGTCTTTCTTCTTCTTTGCCTGAGGGCCTTCAAAGCCTCTTGCCAAATCTAGAAGTCTAACAGTTTGTGCTCCCAGAGGCAACCTTAATCTCAACCGAATGAAAGATGCCTGTAGTTGGAGTGTTTCTGAGACACATTCCATATGGTTTCCCAGAAGATTCTCAGCAGGACTGACCTGAAGTTGTCCACAGTGGAAACCCACTCATTAGTGCAGTCGTCGTCTTCTTCTTCTTCCTTCTTCTTCTTCTTCTTCTTCTTCTTCTTCTTCTTCTTCTTCTTCTTCTTCCTTCTTCTTCTTCTTCTTCTTCTTCTTCTTCTTCTTCTTCTTCTTCTTCTTCTTCTTCTTCTTCTTCTTCTTCTTCTTCTTCTTCTTCTTCTTCCTTCTTCTTTTTCTTCTTCTTCTTCTTTCTTCTTCTTCTTCTTCTTCTTCTTCTTCTTCTTCTTCTTCTTCTTCTTCTTCTTCTTCTTCTTCTTCTTCTTCTTCTTCTTCTCTCCTTTCTCTGCCTCACCTTCCCCATTTCTTCACTTGTGATTCCTGGATTCACTTTGCAAATAAATTCCTAGCTCCCAGTTTCTTATCTCAGGGTTTTCTCTTTTCGGAGAACCCACACTAGAACACGTACCTCATAGGGTTTTTACTGTTAGTGTTTTAATTTATATGCAGTGTGCTTTGTTTGGGGGGTGGGTGCAGTTCTAGGAGTTTTAACAATGTGTATGTCCATGTAAATACCACCATAATTAGGATCCAGAACACTTTCCTTACCCTAAAAATTCCCTCCCACTGCCTTTGTGAAGTGAAACCATCCCTCACCCCAACCCATGGCAACAATCCCTTAGAGTTTTCTTTTCTCAGAATGTCATGCCGTGTGTCCCCTTTTACAACTGGCTTCTTTCCTCGGCATAAGGCCTTTGGGATTCATCTGTGGTGCATGAGTCTCATTAGGTCATTCCTTTTCGTAGCCAAGTAGTATTCCCTTTTATGGATGTAAGACAGCTTATCAGCTCATTGTTGAAGGACATTGGGATTGTTCCCAGTTTTCTAAGATTATGAATAATGCTGCTATAAATATTCACGTGGGCTTTTATGTCTCTAGGGTGAATACCCAGGAGTGGATTTGCTAAGTCTCATGGTAAATGTACATTTCATTTTGTAAGAAACTGCAGAATTTTTCCAGAGTGGGTGTACAATCTTGCATTCCCACCAGCAAACTGTCGCTCTATAATTCTGCAAGCACTTGGTATAGTCCTTATTTTTATTATTTTAGCCATTCCAATGGAGATACAGTGGCATTTCTTTGTGTTTTTAATTTGCATTTCCCTAATGGCTATTGATGTTGAGCATTATTTTTTGTGTGTGCTTATTTTGCCATAATATTTGTTCTTTGGTGAAGCAACTGTTTAAATATTCTGCTTACTTTTTGGGTGATTTACTTTCTTACTGTTGCGTTTTGAGAGTTCTTTATGTATTCTGGATACAAGTTCTTTATCACATATGTGATATTTTCTCCCAGTCTGCACCTTGTCTTTTCATTATCTCAGTCATAGGGTTGTTATAAGGACTAATGAGTTTATACATGAAGTTCTTTGAAGATGAAATAAACATGCTACCTACATGTCAATTTGGGCATGTAATATGGAGAAGTTTTGACTTGGCATTCAGACACACCTGGGTTTGAATCCGGGCTCAGTCACCCAGTAACTGCTTCGCCGTGAACTGTCTTGTGAGTCTCCTCATCTGTCAACGGTAGATAACAATAGTACTTTACCATGTAGTAGGATTGCTCTGAGGACTGAATGAAATAATATATGTCAAGGGCTTAGGCCCGGGCCAGGATACTATGAATGTCCAATAGTTGTGAAGTTTCTATTCGTAGCACAGTATTCTTTTTCATCTCTTAGCCTTCGCATAAGCTCTTTTCCTAGCTAAGATGACCCCTATTAAGGGGGCTTGGCTTGACGTGCCCAGTTTGGGCCAGGCACCCCTTCCTGGTGCTCCCACCACCCTTGAACCACCTTCCCTCACTGTGTTTTAAGCACAGTGAGATGTGATCCACTCGAGGGGCCAGGCTAATGCCTTTATCGTTGAAAAGAATTCTAGGTCGTGTTCGATGAATGACTGAATAAATAAGTGAACAAATTTATCTCATGCTTTGTCTGGGAGTTCCCATTAGCCACCCCTCTGAACATTGCCAAGTTCAGTCCCTTTAAGACGGCCCTGAACCCCCCCATGCGGATGTCTATGACTTCCACCAGGGTGCTGCTTGCACTCAGCCAGATACTGAGTCTTTGACTAGTTGGATGCCGAATGGAGAAACTTGAATGCTCTGCATCTATTTACTTTTACCACATGCCATAAAAATTAAAAATACATTGTACCACAAGCGCAGTATTTAGTGTTTCACTTTAATTACATTCAAGTGTGTTGCTAAATAGTCTTGAGAAAACCTTAATGACCAGCTGTTCTACCCTTTTCCCATATGTCAGAAATGGTTTCTGAAATCACATTCTGGGACAGTAAGGTTGTATAATTAGACAGTGTATAGTTAACACTTCTAGATTTTCCCCTTAAACTGTGGACCCTTTATGCTAACATATTGCACGATTCTGCTGGTTTGGCGCAATACAATTAAGTGACGTGCCAGGCAGCAGCCGAGCTATGCAAACTCCATCAGACTTGTTATCACTGCACCATTATTTCCTCATATCTCTTTCATCGTCAGGATGGCATGCTTTTGTGTGTGTGTGTGTGCTATGCAATATTCAGCATGTTTGGCTGACAAATAAACTTAGTGAAGAGGGCTGTAAATTTTTAATATTCCTTTCATAATGCCATTTATCTTACTAGAATTAGATGTAAGAGTGGCTTTTGCATCCTTTCGAACAAAGAGCTATCACTCAAATGCATAGCAACCATTTAAGGAAACAAGACGAAACTAAAATTCCCCAAGGTCGTAATAGAAGCCAATATTTTACTCTGCTTCCGGTGGGGGAACTGGGGATTCTTTCTACCCCCAGACTGGATTTGGGAGCTAGAAGAAGTTGAATTTAGACGATTGGTTATTGTGAACATAAGTCATTACTCACTTGCAGTTGCTTGACTCTGAGCTTAATGAGTTGTTTTGAAACCATAGTAATATTTTATTTGATTAAATTCAGCTAATTCTTTGATTTTTTTTTTTTTTGAGTTTAGACAGGAGACTGAAATAGAAATACGAAATAAGGTAATGGAAACATTCTATCAACTAATAATATTCTTTGGCTCTCCTTCTTCTTCTCCCCTCAAGAAAATGTACTTGACATTGTCCTAAATCACAAATCAAAAGGTAACTCTGATTTCTGATTGGGAATTGCCCAGATAAATACATTAAGGCCAAGTCACAGCTGAAGCTTTCTTCGGTCCTAAAGCATCACATTCATTTTTTTAAAAAGGCTGAGAGACATCTTTGGTGTTCGAAGACCGATTTCCAACATTTTTTTCTTCTAAGCTTGAATTTCCAATGACTTATTTAGATGTAGGCACTGACAGCTGTAATCATGTTTTAAATCTTGCTTTGTATCCTTAGTTATAATGTTGTTCAATTAATATTCAGAATAATGGAAGTGATGTGCCGTTTTGAAAAAGACTTGAATACAGTCCAATGCTTTGGGAAACTGACTCTCGAGAGGATTAATCAGCATTTAAAACTTGCATTAATAAAAATCTGATCTTCCCCCATGCGGCACGCATAATACTTTCCTTTTTTAAACATTTAGTTTAATAATATGGCAGCCTTTGTCATGAGTTTTAAAGGGATTTTAAAATTGAGCTCCTTCAGATCAATTCTGCCTTGACCCTTGTACATAATTGGACACTTGCAATTTAAAAATATAAGGATGCTCTTTTGCATGGTACCCTAAGCTATATTTCCATTATTGAACATAAGGGCAATAGTGCACTACAACTTTGTACTTAACATTTCCTTTTTTCCCCCCTCTCTTTATATCCAGAGAGTTTTCAATCTTTCTTCAAAGCTCAATTATCTAAACCCAGTCCTCGAGAGGAAAAGAGCAAAAAAACTACCTTTAAATAATGAAAAATGAGCATTAGCAGTAAGACCAGTTGCTGGAAATGGCATGATGTCAAACAATATTGATAATTTGTGGTCTCGTTTTATTTGTTTTTAAATAAACGTAAGTAACACTGAGTTACTGACATGGAAACAAGAATTTGGATTCTAAATTCAAAATAAAATGACACGATGGAGAATGGACTGAGACACAGTGGACTGGAGGCTCTGTTTGGCTTCTAGCTAAATGGGGACGAAATCAATTTTAGAAACAGGGAAGAAAGATGATTGTGAAAGCAGAATAGAAAAAAAAAATGCTGTTTTATCCTAGTCGGGTAATTGGTTGCTTTATGACCAGAAATAAAGTCAAGAGAGCACACGCTTCTGCTGGTTCTTGCTCTTAGACCAGCGGCTTGCTCTCTGGCCCGGGGCCAGCTGCCTTTCCTCCGCCGAGACCCTGTCTGACGCTGCTGACCATCGGGACAGAGCAAGGTCTCCTTCACGGTGCCAAAGGTGGCCTGGAAGGATTTTATTCTTCCCCTTGCATGGTTTTAGAAAAAATCTCTTAGCTTCTATGATGAAGCAGTAGATACCGCGGAGCAAATTCTTATCACTGCTGGGCCTTATTAGGATTTTATAGCAGGCACAGCAAATGGTCAATAAATGCTTATTGAAAGAGTCTCTTTAAAAGCCCTCATTAAGTGCCTGCCCACCTGCGGTGGCCCAACTAGCTTCCTGCTCAGGAGACTTAGGCTCACCTGGCCACCTTTCCAACAGAGGGGGCGCTGTTTTCCCTTGTAGCGCCAGGACTGCTCTGAGATGGGGGGGGGGGGGGGTGTCATGCAAAGAAGGCAACTGAGGCCTTCGGAAAGGCCAGGGTCACTGCCCCCTGAAGGAGCAGGAGGAACGGTGGGGAAGTGCATGGGATGTTGGGACAGATAGTAAGAGAATGAAAGCATTTATTTAAGATACGACTGGACAGTGAAGTGTTTTCACCATATATATGCCTAAGGGCACATTACATTAACGAAGATGTTAGAGACACGAGGGTCAAAAACCAGTGACGCTTGATGGAAGCATTGGTGGCCCGTGCACTTTTATCCACAGGACCAAGGACGTTTGTGGAGGTGACAGAGCTGGTTTGAATGGAGAGAGAGGACCGCCGCTTCTGTCTTTCTTTTTCTTTTTTTTTTATTTAAAACAATTTTTTTAATCTTTATTTATTTTTGAGAGAGAGACAGTGTGAGCAGGGGAGGAGCAAAGAGAGAGGGAGACTCAGAATCTGAAGCAGGCTTCAGGCCCCAGCCGTCAGCACAGAGCCTGACACGGGGCTCGAGCCCACGAACCATGAGGTCGTGACCTGAGTCGAAGTCGGACACTCAACCGACTGAGCCACCCAGGCGCCCCCTGTCTTTCTAATAGGAAAGTCTCTTTCTCAGACTATTGAAAGGATTTTTGTTTGCTGCTCTGTTTGTTTTTATTGCTCTGCAACATTTTTTCTGCCATGTGTGGCTGTCAGGGAGGTGGGTGACAAATCTGGGCCCTGGGCCCAAGTGGGTACCCTGCCCTCTTCTAGAGGGAATGGGGCAATGAACGCCTGCTTCCTGAATACACTTTTTTCCCCCGGATCCTGGCATTTGGGGAATTTGTTTAGCTTCTGGGGGAGGGGGGAGGTGCGGTGGGGGGGGAGATCTTACCACCCTGTTTTGTGGTCAGATTAGGAACATTTTGACAGGCTCAAGGCTCCCTCTGCTCTTGGCCCAGGATAATCTTTCTAAAATTCAGATGAGATTAGGTCAGTTCCTTGATTTCAAATGTTAACGGCTTCCCTTAGCTTATTAAAGGAAATCTCAAAGCTTTAGCATTACCAACAAAGCCTTCCCTATTTGACCCCAGGACTCCCGTCAGGCTGTGTCTTTTCTTTTTCCTCCACTATCCCCAGACACCTGGCACTCGGGTCTGAGTAGCCTAGACATCTCTCCTTAAACAGAAATGCTTTTCCTGACTCAGTGCCCTTGCTCAAATAACACCCTCTTTTTTGCGTTTGGTCTGCCTGGAGAGCTCCTACTCATCCTTAGGTGCCCAGATCGAATGCTGCCTCCTCTCTGTGGCTCTTCCTGGATTCCCCTGGTGCTCCCTCCTGCTTCTGCCTTCTTCACCATATTCCCACTCAAGGAGAATTAGTCCTCCTAGATCTGCGTTCCCTCGACTACAGCATTTATCATTTGTGCTATAGGGACTTTTTGTTGTTTTTCCCACAAAACTGTGTATTATGCAAGAGTTGGAATGCTAGCTCCAAAGTTGTTATTTCATAAATATTTGTTGAAGTGAATTTGCCCTTCAATAAGCACTAAGTGTATTTCAAAATGTTAGAACTAAAAGAACATAGTTTATAGTTAAAGGTTTGTTTCCCTTAAGTCCATCAAGTATAATAGTATATAAATTAAGAACTTAGACCTACCTTAGAATTTAAAAGCTGTCTTCCGAGAGATATGTATTTCTTTTCTACACCAGACCCTAAGATGCAGTGATACATCTAATAATCACAGAAATATCTTTTTTTTTTTTTCTGATTTCAGAAAAACTTAGAATGCAGGTCGATTAATTTCTTGGTTTAGACTCTATATCTAGTAGAACTCCCTACCTCCAATAAGATTGGCACTTGAATATGGATCCCTGAAAAGCATTTGATCAGATTCAATGTAAGCATTTGTCGCTTGCAACGCAGTGGGAGATGGGACTCAAGGAAGTTTTCTGCCCGGTGATGCGGCTGGGGAAAGCAGTGTTCCTTCAGGTCACATCTGCGGTGGAGTCAGTCGGTCACACAACCTCCAAAGTCACAGTATTTTCTAGGCAAGCCAATCTCAAGCCTAGTTGCCTATGGGGAATCATCTAGAAGAGGACGTGGAAAACTACAGCCCACAAGCTAAATCCAGCACGCTGCCTGTTTTTGTAACAATAAAGTTCTTTTGGAACACAGCCACACCCTCTTATTCTCCTGTTGCCTATGGCTGTTTTCATGCTACAATGGTGGGGTGAATAGTTGCAACAAAAATTGTACAACCCACAAAACTGAAAATATTTACCATGTGGCTTAAAAAAAAATTTTTTTTTAACGTTTTATTTTATTACTGAGAGACAGAGAGAGACCGTGAGCATGGGAGGGGCAGAGAGAGAGAGGGAGACACAGAATCTGAAGCAGGCTCCAGGCTCCCAGCTGTCAGTACAGAGCCCGACGTGGGGCTTGAACCCACAAACCGTGAGATCATGACCTGAGCCAAAGTCGGAAGCTTAACCGACTGAGCCACCCAAGCGCCCCTATTATGTGGCTCTTTACAAAAACAAACCATTTGCTGACCCTTGGTGCATAAGTTTCATGTTGGTTTTGTTTTTTAAATAATATAGATGTCTGAGCCCTGACTTACATGGATTGGTAAGTGAAGGGATACATCCTGGTCATTAGTGTCTTTAAGAAGCTCCATCCACATGTGAGTCTGATTACAGACCCTTCATTTTTATTTTTCAAGAAGTTATCCATAAATCGTGTTAAGCAAATTCTCACAGCACGAGGAATCTCTCTCTAAGGCAAGCACCAGATTTTACTTATCTTTGCATCTGTAATACCCAACACAACTCCCACCATAATTTGATGCGATTAATGCTCTCGCTAAGTGAATGGGTGAAGGGTAAGGTGAGCAGTCTTAGATCACAGATGCAACTGGAACTCCCTGAAAATCACAATCAATTGCAGGTACCCTCTCAGGCCCTGGACATGTGCCCAGTTCCTTTCTAGTGAGATCTCTTTCTTTCTTCCAACTCCAAACTAACCTAGAAAGACACAAATGCTACTGATTCTCTGAGGATCTGATACCTAAAAAAAATTTCCAAGAGGGTCAAATGATGCGTGCTTTGGTCTGCATAAACATGGTCATCTTCTCATTGCTTGGGACATTCAGGGGGGGAAAAATCAACTCATCATGAGAAATGGTACAGATGGTATATTTGGCATCAGCAGCCTGCATAGATCAGAGATGCATTTATTTACATGACTTTGTTTGCATTGCGACCATTTATCTGGGCCCTTGCTCACATTTAACCTTTTGGAGGGTCAGGAAGGAGTGAGCCACTTTGCCCTTGGGATTGGACAGAGCAAACCCCTTATACAGATGATGTTTGCATTTCCTCCTACCTGCAAAACACTCATTTCTTACAGCATCAGAAAACATTTGGTTATGTTATCTCGTGGGTCCAGGAGGAGGGTGGAGGGTGCCAAATTTAAGAGCCATTGCCAAAGGCCATGGTTCACATTATGTACACAGCACGCCAGTAGAACTGGCTCTAACTAGTTGTAGATTCAAGCTCTGGCCTCAGAGGCAAAGGATCCCTGTTAGTCATTTCCAACTGGGATCATGCCCTTTGCCTTTGGTTATGAGATAGCTTTGTGTCTGTGCACCAACCATGGCCTGCAGGCACAGCTGATTGACCACTGTGACTGACCTCTTCCGGGCTGGGACGGTGAGCCCCCAAAGCAGTGCCAAAATGGCCTCAGACCCCCGGGATGACTTGGAGAATGCTCCCAAATGGCATGGGGCCTTAGAAAGGGCCTGGAAAACTTGGTTTGGTTCTAGACCTGGGAATGCCATGTGCTGGGCCTAGTCACTGGAGCTCTCATCTGCAAAATGGGGACAAGTTACTGTCTCTGAGCTTTGTTTTCCTCATCCTTCAACAGGGGTGGTCAAAGCTGTTCGTGACAGCCCAGCTAATCTGCAGAAAACAGTGGGCACGGAAACTAGAGCCAAGTAAACGCTCGATGAAAGTTTTGGTTTTTTGTATTACTATTATCGTGGCCATTATTATTGACATGGGCGGCTTGCTCAATGCTCATTGTGGTCGTGAGAATGGAGTAGCTGCTGTTGATGTGCTCTGTGAACATGCAGGACTTGGCAGATGTGAGAAACAGAGATGTCAGAGGGAAGGAAGGCTGAGTGCTTCTAAAGCCTACCTGTCAAAGCACATTTCGCCGTGGCTTCTGGGCCAAGAGTCCCGAATATTTTTTTTAAGTTTTTATTTCACTTCCAGTTAGTTAACGTACAGGGTTCTGTTAGTTTCAGGAGCACAATTTAGTGATTCGACACTTCCGTACATCACCCAGTGCTCATCACGACAAGTGTCCTCCTTAGTCCCCTTCCCCTATTTCACCCATCTCCCCACCTACCTCCCTTCTGGTCACCATCAATTTGATTTCTATGGTTAAGAGTCTGTTTCTTGGTTTGGCTGTCTGTCTGTCTCTCTTTTTCGCTTTGCTCCTTCTTTTTGTTCCTTAAATTCCACATGTGAGTGAAATCACATGCTATGTGTCTTTCTCTGGCTGACTTATTTCGCTTAGCACAATATTCTCTTGAGTTCCATCCATGTCTTTGCAAGTGGCCCAATATTTTTGAAATAAGAAACTACTGTTTATTTTTCTAAACTCTTGAGAGACCAGTGGGCCATCCATGGGTAAGCGGTTGTTCTGGGGTCCTGTGTATCAGCGAGGAGGCAGCTGATGTGCTGGTGGGAATGTTCCCGAGCAGAACCGGAGTGGGGCCCACGGCTGCAAGGGCTGCACTTGCTGCTGTGTGTGAGGCAGTCACAGAGGGACACGAGAGGTGCTGTGGCAGAGAAGGCAAGCACGTGGGCCATCCACCTGGAAGAGCATTGGGACAGAGAAGCAATTCCCTGGTGTTTTAAAAATGTGTTACTTCACTTTGCCCATGAACCCAGGGGTCCCACTCAGCAGGCCTCTTGTTGCTTCCCTCCTGTGCCTAGACCCATACAAAAGGGGCCGTGCTTTGAGGAAGCTGAGTAGAGTGATCTCTCTCTTGGTTGAAACACGAAAAGACAGAAGAAATCAAGGCTGCCCTTGAAGATGATGGGAAGATGTGGATTAGAGTCCGTTATTTTATATAAGTGCATCGCAATGGTGCTTCATGAGGAAAAGATCATTGCCCAGTGTGGTCTACCAGTTTTTCATGAGAAGTCTTCAGTGCAACTGGAAGAAATCCCAGATGCTCAGAATGACAGCCACTGGTCGTGACCATGGTGTCTCAGAAGCTCTGGCACCACAAGCCTCATGGTTGGGATGCCCCCAGGTGCCCCACAAGGCCTTGTTCGCACCGCTCGGAAACACCTGGGTCAAGCAATTTAGGAAGTCAGGTCAGTCAACAACAACTAGCTTGTTCCCACACATCTTACCTGCCGAGTGAAGTTCCAGGCAGATAATAGGTATTCAGTAACAACTTAAGATTAACAACTTATTGGGGCACGTGGGTGGCTCAGTCGGTTAAGCATCCGACTTTGGCTCAGGTCGTGATCTCACGGTCCGTGAGTTCAAGCCCCGCGTCAGGCTCTGTGCTGACCGCTCAGAACTTGGAGCCTGCTTCTGATTCTGTGTCTCCCTCTCTCTCTGACCCTATCCCCGTTCATGCTCTGTCTCTCTCTGTCTCAAAAATAAACATTAAAAAAAAAGATTAACAACTTATGATTAGTAGTAACATTATTAGTTATTATTAGTTATCAGTTATGTTTTATTAGTTGTTATTAGTAGTAACAACTTATTATTAGGAATAATATATACTCTTGGTCAAAGCTTACTAGATTCCAGCCACTTTCATAACTACTTTAACATGCGTTGCTTAATATGATCCTCACAAGGGCCTGATGCGATAGTTAGCATCATCACCATCTTTAGAGGTGAACACATGTCGCCTCTGAGAACTTAACCTGGTCAAGGGCATACAGTTAAGTCGTAGAGCTGGGATTCCACCCAGGCCAACAGACTCTGAGCCCAGTAAACCATACGCCGGCCCCATAGACTTGATTTAGAAGTGATGTGCAGCTTTCAAAAGAAACAAAATGTTGAAATTAGGGGGGTGTCTGCTTAAGGTGTTTCTTTAACTGACTGCATTGTAATTTTTGACTCAACAGATTTTTTAGGGATACAAGTTTGGTAATAACTTAGTAAAAATTATGCAAAACAAGTATTACAGCACGTAGAGCAAGTGCTCAATGATTGGTGTGACGGCATGGAAGGAAGGAAGGACGGAGGGGAGGAAGGAGGGAAGGAGAGAGGGAAGGAGGGAAGGAGGGAGAGGAAGGAGGGAGTGAAGGAAGGAAGGAATGAGGGAAAGGAGGAAGGAGGGAAGGAGGGAAGGGAGGGACGGAGGGAGGGGAAGGAGGGAGTGAAGGAAGGAGGGAAGGAAGGAAGGAAGGAGGGGGAGAGAGAAAGGAAGGAAGAAGGAAAGATAGACTAATTTGATGGTAAAAATAGAAATTGTGTGGGTCATTATAAGTTCTCATATTTTCTTTCTTTCCACTTTCTGCTTCTTTATAATGCGCTCTCCTCAGAGAAGTGGCTAAGAGGGACCCAGCACCGAGCATAGCTTTATGTCCTCCAATGTCGGGGTGGGGTGGCGCAGAATTACAGCAAAGAGGGAATGACGCTCCCGTTCACCCTGTGTGCAACTCTACCCGCGGGACTGAAGGGAAAGCTCAAATCGGCAGTTCCCTTAAGCCTGGGAGAAGGAGCGAATGACAGCCAGGCTCTCTCATCATCCAGTTACATCTTGGGTGTGTGTTTGGGCGGGGGGGGTTCGGATTTTCTCAGCTCTCCGCTGCCCTCTGCCCTGGCAGTCAGGGCGCCTGGAGAAGATGGGGAGTTTGCAGTCCTCCAGGGGCACTGCCTGTATCCACACCAGCCACCACCACTCTGCAGTAGCAATGGATGTGGAAGACCACACCGACGTAGAGAACTCCTAAACCCGAGCCGATTCCAGCAGCACCTGCAGGGCAGACCACAGAGGGAGGCGAGGCGGCCACTGTGCCAGAGGAAGCTGGTGGTGGATGCATCACACAGAGCCGAGAGGCCAGGAGAGGTGATTTGGGGGGCAGCGGGGTGGGGGTGGGGGTTAGCCTGCTCTTGGATAGCACTTTGCAGAGGGACTGGACGGTCTCTGAGACAAGGGTTGCAAGAGAGATGAAAGGAGAGATTTCAGCCTGAGAGAAGGAATCATGGCGCACAGGTCCCTGGAAAGAGAGAAAAGGGAAGGCACCCAAGGACAGAGGATTGTCTCATGAAGCCGTGTTTAGCTGTTCTAGTGGAGAGGGAGGTGGGCTTTGTGGGCAGAAGGAGCACATCTTGTCTATTTCAAAGTGCCCAGGCAGGGTCCAATTCCAGGGTTGCAGAGTTAGACTCAATGTAGCAAAAGAACTCTCCTAAAGTGCTCTGAAACACAGGGGAAAGGAGCATGAACCTCCCAAGCAGGCAGAAGGGGTAGTGGTGGGTGAGGCAACTTGCTAAATCTTTTTCACAGTTAATTGCTGCCCCTGGGTAATTGACTTAAAGAGATGGAGAGCTGCTGCGCCTTTTGTCCATGTTGACTTTGTAGTACAGTTTTTTTTCCCCCCAGGTGCTGTGGACCGAATTTTGTCCTGAAAATCATGTTAAATCCTCATCCCCAATGTGACTGTATTTAGAGTAAGGAAGTAATTAAGGTTAAAAATGGTCACAAGGGTGGCACCCCGCTCTCATAGGGTTAGTGTCCTAATGAGAAGAGGTATCAGAAAGCTCTTTCTCCTTCTCCATCATGTGAAAACACAGCAGAAAGGCTGCTGTCTGTAAGCCAGAGAGAGGTCTTAGCAGAAACAGTATTAGCTGGCACCTTGATCTTGGGCTGCCAAGAACTATAAGAAAGTAGATTCCTGTGTGTAAGCATGGTCTGTGATATTTTGAGCCTGAGCAGACTAAGAAAGGAGAAAAATGAAATGCTTTAAATTATCTGCAAGCCCAATCTCTTGTAAGGTGTGCTCAGAGAAGATTGTAAAGTGAAAGGCTGTTCGTGAAACTTTGGCTTTCTTTACAGGGCTGAGGAGTTATCCCCAAATGGTCCAATTGAGCCCCAAGGTTTGCATATCTGGGAGGCCAACATTTATTTGGAAAAGTCTGGATGCATTTTGGAAATGAAAAGGGCTGTATGGAAAGCAGCACTATTAAAGCAGAGAGTAAATAAAAGAGGAGGGAAGCAATCTCCCCCCCCCTCCCCGCGCCGCCAAAAAAAATGCTACAGAGAGAAATGCTTAGGCCAACTTTACTACTGAGTATTTCCTTTAAAAAAAATTCATGTCTCCTAAAACCAACTCCAAATGGGACCATATAAACCCAAACACTAGAGCCAGGGGAATTTTCCAGTGAGGGAGAACATTTTGATAACATTAGCAATTTAGTTTTCTCATAAGGAAATAAAAAGGAAATTAATTCAATGATTTGTTACGAATAGTTACAAAAATGTACAGTTTCAGAGATTAGTGGGGAATATGGTTAGTGCTGGAGGCAGCAATTCTCTGTTCTGCTAGAGGAGATGAATTCTAGTATTTTACTTGTGTGTCAGGTGCATGAGAGGAACAAGTGGCCCCGGGGTCCCGTCCCCTTGTCCTGGAAAAGGTGCAGACGTATAGGGAATATATCTCCAGCTTTCTCGTCCTATTGAATTTCTCTTTTTTTTCCCCTTAATATTTGCTTGAAATTTTTCCGTCTTTATTGAGATATAATTAACACATAATATTGTGTTCGTTTAAGGTGTACAACGCAATGATTTGATGCATTTATATATTGCAGTATGATTACAACAGTAAGGTTAGTTAACGCATCCATGACCTCACATGGTTACTTCTGTGTGTGTGTGTGTGTGTGTGTGTGCGTGCACAAGTGCGTGTGTTAAGAACTTTTAGGATCTACTCTCTTAGCAACTTTCAGTTATATAGTACAATATTGTTAACTGTTGTCACCATGCTGTACATTAGATCCCAGATATTATTCATCTCAAAGCTAAAGGTTTGTGCCCTTGGACCACATTCACCCATTCCCCCCAGCCCCACCCTGTCCTTAGCAACTGTCAATCTACTGTTTCTGTGAGTTCAGTTTTGTTTTTTTTTTTTTTGGATTCTGCATATAAGTGAGGTCATACAGTACTTGTCTTTCTCTGACTTATTTCACTTAGCATAATGCCCTCAAGGTTCATCCATATTGTTGCAAATGACAAGATTTCCTTCTTTTCCATGGCTGAATAATAGTCCATTACATGAATGGAATATATATAGATATCTCACATTTTCTTTACCCATTCACATGTTGATAGATACATCAGTTGTTTTGATGGCTTGACCTTGGCTATGCTTTATTTATTTATTTATTTGTTTATTTATTTATTTTTTAAGTAGGCTCCACTCCTAGTGTGGAGCCCAACATGGGGCTTGACCTCAAGACCTTGAGATGAAGACCTGAGCTGAGATCAAGAGTCAGACCCTTAACCGACTGAACTCCTCAGGCACCCCATTGACCTTGGCTATCATAAATAATGCTAAAATGAACACAGGGCACAGATATCTCTTCAAGATAATGATTTCATTTCCTTCTCATAGATACCCAAAAGCAGAATTGATGAATCGTATGGTAGTTTATTTCAGTTTTTCTTTTGAGGAAACTCTGTACTGTTTTCCATAATGGCTGTACCAATTTATATTTCCACCAACAGTGTACGTGTTTCCTTTCCTTTATATCCTGGCCAGCACTTGTTATTTGTTGTCTTTTTGATAACACCCATCCTAACACATGTGAGGTGGTGGTTCCTTGTGGTTTTGGTTTGCATTTTCCCGGTGATTCGTGATGTGATGGATGTGATAGACCTTTCCATGGACCTGTTGGCCATTTGTGTATCTTCCTTGGGAAAATATCTATCCAGGCCTTTTGTGCATATTTAATTGGCTTATTTGGGTTTTGTTTATTTGTTTGATTTTACTATTGAGTTTGACTTCCTTATATATTTTGGACATTAATCCCTTACCAGATATATGGTTTGCATATATTTTCTCCCATTCCATAGATTGCCTTTTCATTTTCTTGATTATTTCTTTTGTGGTGTCAAAGCTTTTTGGTTGGATGTAGTACCACTTATTTTTGCTTTTGTTGCCTGTGTTTTTGAAGTCAACCCCCCAAAATAATTGCTAAGGCCAATGTCAAAGAGCATACTCTCCTATATTTTCTTCTGGAAATTTTACAAGTTTCAGGCCTTGCATTTCAATCTTAATCCTTTTCGAGTTACTTTTTGTAAATAGTGCAAGACAAGGGTCTAGTTCATTCTTTTCCATGTGAATATCTAGTTTTACTGACACCATTTATTGAAGAGACTGTCTTTTCTCCATTGAGTGGTATTGGCTCCGTTGTCCAATACTAGTTGATCATTTATGCATGGGTTTATTTCGGAGTTCTCAATTCTGTTCCAGGGGCCTCTGTATCTGTTTTTATGCCTACTGTCTTGATTACTCTAGCTTTGTAATATCATTTGGAGTCAGGAAGTGTGATATATTCAGCTTAGTTCTTTCTCAAGATTGCTTTGGTTATTTAGGGTTTTTCATGGTTCCATGTGAATTTTATGACTTGTTTTTCTATTTCTGTAAAGGGTGCCATTCAAATCTTGACAGGGGTTGCATGGAATCTGTCAATCACTGTGACTAGTATGAGCATTTTAACTGTTCCTTCTTCTAATCCATGAACACAATATCTTTCCACTTAGTTGTGTTTTCTTTAGTTTCTTTCATCAATGTTTTATAATTTGAAAGTACACAGATTTTCCACTTCCTTGGTTAAATTTATCCCTGAGAATTTTATTCTTTTTGATGCCATTCTAAATGCTGGGGTGAGGAGATACCCATTTCATTTTCAAATAGTTCCTTGTACGTATATAGAAATGCAACTGATTTTTGCATGCCGATTGATTTTTGTTGATTAGAAAAGGAATTGAGAGCTACTGAAAGGCAGATAAGAGATATCCAAAGAGAAAAAGGAAGAGTGAAACCATCTGTGAAAGATACTGCCAAGAAGGGCCAGAATATCTGTGTGGTTCTGACTAATGAGATGATAGGTCAAGGAAGGCTATGAACAAGGTTTACGCAAAGCTCTCATGAACTCTGTGCTCATGGAAATGAAGAATGAGCTGGTGGTTTGAAAGTGGCTGGTTCCCTAAAAAAGAGCACAGAATTGATAAAGACCATGTAGAATCTTGTGACGATTTCACCAGTCCAGGGTACCATACAGGAATTGTCCAAAGAGATTATGAAGGCCAGGATCACGGAAGCGGTGTTAGAGGACGCTTTTGAGAGCCCGGATGATCTGGAAACAGTGGAAGAAGCAACAGAAGTGGAGTTGATAAAATTTTGTTTGAAGCAGAGCCTTTGGCAAAGCACCTAGAAATGTGACTGATATACTTCTGGAGACCAAACCTCCAGGACGAATAGCCACCTCAGAAGATAAGGAATAGGAAGAAGCCTTAGAGCCATTGCAGCCCTAGCTGGTCACGCTCCACAGTGTGGGGCTGCCTTGCGGGGCCATCGCTCTCTTCATGGTTCACATACACTCCTCTGAAACAGCCATCTTTTTATGTGTCTCTTGCATGACACCTCTGTGACGAGGCATTGCATTCTGGAGGAGGTCCTTCGCTAATATCTCTTCATTCTCTGCAGAGCTTTTAGGATCTTTGCAGGATTGTTCTTATGAGAGGTGGTGTAAGGAAAAGCGTCAGCTTTGAGACTGTAAACAGAAGGATTTTATTTTTGCGGGGAAGGCTAGAGAAATCTGTCTTCTCTCAAAGCACTTCTGAGAATAGAGTTGATGGCCTGAATAACGAGGATTCTGTACTTTTTTTGGTTTGTAAAACACTACATAAATAGATTTTTAAGAAACTTCTGCTTTCACACAGAAAAAAGTTTTAGAGTTTCCTATACCTAAGATCATGCCATCCTCAAGGAGAGACTGTTTTACGTCTTCCTTTTTGATTTGGATGTTTTTAATTTTTTTTTCTTGCCTTATTGCTCTGGCTAGGACTTCCAGTACTATAGGAGTGGGCAACCTTGTCCTGTTCCTGATCTTAGAGGAAAAGCTTTCAACCTTTCACCATTGAGTGTGTTGTTAGCTGTGGGCTTGTCATATATGGCCTCTCATATATGACAAGAGTTTTTATCATGAACGGATGTTGAACTTTTTAAAATGCTTCTCCCCATCCATTTAGATGTTTATATTCATTTTATCTTTTATTCTATTAATGTGATATACCACCTTTATTGATTTGCATGTGGTGAATCATCCTTGCATCCCAGGGATTCATCCCACTTGATCATGGTGTGTGATCTTTTATATATGCTGTTGAATTCTATTTGCTAGTCTTTTGTTGAGAATTTCTACATCCGTATTCATCTGGAATATTGCACTATAAAACTATAGTTTTTTTTTCTTGCACTGTCCTCATTTGGCTTTGGTATCAAGGTAATGCTAGCAGCATCATAGAATAAATTTGAGAGAGTTTCCTCCTCTTCATTTTTTTTTTTAGGAGGGGGGCAGAGTTTGAGAAAGATTGGTATTAAATCTTCTTTAAATGTTTAGTAGGATTCACTAGTGAAATAATCAGGTCTGAGGCTTTTCTTGGAGATTTTCAATTACCAATTCAATCTCCTCACTATGTGTGAAGATTTTCTGTGTCTTTATGATTTGGTCCTAGTAGGTTGTATATTTCTAGTATTTATCTATTTCTTCTAGGTCATCCAATTTGTGGCATAAATTGTTTATAGTAGTCTCTTATGATTCTTTGTATTTTATGGTATCAGCTGTAATGTATCCTTTGTTAGGTATAATTTTATTTGAATTCACTCTTTTTCTTAATTAATCTGACTAAAGTCTTGTCAACTTTACCTTTTCAAAGGACTATTAGTTGTTTTTTTTAAAATCTTTTCTATTGTTTTCCTATTCTCTATGTCATTTGATTCTGTTCCAATCTTTATAATTTTCTTTCTTCTGCTTACTTTGGGCTTAGTTTTTTTCTTCTTTTTCTAGTTCTTGATAATGTTGAGTTGTTTTCTTGAGATCTAACTTTTTTCTTAATATATCCATTTATAGATATAAACTCTTCTCTTAGAACTATTTTTCTGCACCCCATAAATTTTAGTATGTTGATTTCCATTTTTGTTTGTCTCAAGGTATATTTTGACTTCCTTTTTGATTTTTTCTTTGACTCATTGGTTGTTCAAGAGTGTATTGTTTAATCTAACTGAATTAAATATTCTTTCCCTGTGCCCATGAAAGAAACAGATGGTGAATGTCACTAGCAGGGTACTTGCTGTGTCGTATGTGTATATTTCTGTCTGCACTTCTCTATGTGTGCTCCTTGGAGCAAGGAGTCTATATGTTATTAATCTTTATGTGACCAATGGTTGCACTATGCTTAAAAACGGTTTCTGGGTAGCCATATTGGTTTTTGGATAAAGAAATAAGGGAAGGATTAGAACAAGTTTATTATTACAGGGAGAAAAGTAGACTTAAAAACAAATATGCTCATTAAAGACTCTATAAGAAAGAAGTCTACAAAGGAGTGCAAAAAAGAAAGGTAATCAGTTCTAAGTGATGAGTGGTGGCATGAAAGAGATTCAGAGAATAGGTGATTTTTGAGATTATTTAAAAAAGGTAGGTGGGGGGAGCCTGGGTGGCTCAGTCAGTTAAGCGTCCAACTTCGGCTCAGGTCATGATCTCACGGTCTGTGAGTTCGAGCCCCGCGTCGGGCTCTGTGCTAACAGCTCGGAGCCTGGAGCCTGCTTCAGATTCTGTGTCTCCCTCTCTCTCTGACCCTCCCCCGTTCATGCTCTGTCTCTCTCAGTCTCAAAAATAAATAAACATTAAAAAATAATAATAATAATAAATAAAAAATAAAAAGGTAGGTGGATGTTGGTTTGCTCGACAGAGATAGGGGAGGAGGTATTAGAAGCACTACAAGTTGAAAAAAAAAAGTTGAGCAGAGATCTGGATCATGGCAGCATGGAATAGCATTGCAAATGGCAGAAACGTGAGATGTGAGAAATTTGCCATCATGAGAACAAAAAATGGACAGAGGTTTGGTGAGAGACAAGTCTAGAGAAGAACATCTATATATCATGCTAGGGAGTTTAAACTTTATCTCAAGAGTTTTGAAGGTCCGTTAGCAGTTTTTAAGCACAAGGGATTTAAGTGAAACTACTTTTTGTTTTTGTTGTTAAGGAAGACCTCAGTTGATGATTGTGTTCAGGAGTGTTTGACAAGATTAAGAATCAGAGGAGACTAACTAGTGTGGTAGGAAGAGGGAATAGTGGGAAGACTGTGGGATAGCTACAGGTCAGAAAAGGCTAGGGGCATCCACTTTCAAATGTTCCCTTCTCCGTAAAGACAGCTTTCATATTATTCTTACTTTCTAATCTTATACTCTAATAAACTTTTGCCTGCTGCTCAAAAAAAAAAAAAAAAAAAAAAGCCTTGGTTCACAGAAAAAAAAAATCATTCAGAGCCGAGACACCATACTAAGAGTTCGAAAAAGAAACGATTAGCATAAAGCTTCAGCAGGAGGCTACAGAAGAGAGGAGAGTGACACAGGACAACTTGAAAAGGCAGCATGTGGCACTGGCTGGAGATGCGGACAATGGACAGGGCCCTACAGACTCCCAGTTTGGCTTGGGTGACTTGGGTGGACAGTTATGCCACTTATGACAATGAAAGAGCAGTTCTGGGGATTCCATCAGTAGAGTTTTGTACATGTTGTTTGGAGGTGCTTGTGGACTACGAGGTGGAGAAGGTCTAGTAAGCAGTATGCAGTTTGGGAGCAGGATTTGAAACAGAAATGACAACGTTGGTGTCAGCAGCATACAGGCTAGGAGAAGTTCAGGGAGTGACAGGGATGACCTAGGGGAAATCTCATTCCATGTATTGTGAAATAAGAACAATACTGAAAATAAAATCCTGGGGTAGACAGAGGGTGTCAACACTTTAAGAAACAGGCAGGAGCCAGAGAAGGAATTGCTGATTTTCTACATTTCTGACTGGGAGAGAGAGAGATCAAGTAATAAGAAATCAGAGAGATTCAAAAGAAAAATGGAAACCCAAAGGAGTTTAAAGCTTACAAATCAGTAAAGGGGAGAGGTGGAAAATACTGCAGGGTTAAATACTCTATCTGAAGAGAGATGATGGAGTTGGATAAGGAATGGGTAACGGGGTCCATCTCACACTGAAGGGAGGACGGTGTGTCCCATGAAACTGGAGGAAAGAGAATAAATTGGGGAGAGGGTCGGGAGGACTCCAGAATTATATATTAAAGAATCAGGATTCTTACCCATATTTTCTCAATGACGCAAAAGGCAAAGAGCTGAAAGGAGGGCTGATGGTCGGGAACAAATAAGAACATTGGAGAAGAGGCAGAGTGGAAACTTTGGGAACTGGGAGAGGATCTGATCAGGTATAATAGTGAATTGGGGGGTTCAATGGAGTCCCATGCACCTTCTCACTTCCCTGACGGAAAGCACGTTTCTGATTGTCAGAAAAAGGATATTTCCAAAGTACATGCAATCACCTAAATAACTTGTGAAACAGAAACCATATTCTATCTTAGTGAAGTATGAAAATCCACAACGCTTTTATATGAAAATGAAAAATAAAAGCCAAGCAAACTTGGGTTATGCTGGACTGGCATCACTGGAGTCCAAAGATCCAAGACGAGAGAAAAAACGAGCATGGACCATGGATAAAAATCATTGTTATGGCACCTTCCCCCCTAACTACCAGACAAACAAATAGAATCTACGCCAAGCCTAAGAGGAGCTCCGTTACACTGCTATTCTGGTAACAAGATAGACTTGCAAGCTATGACTTTGGGGTGACACAAATTTAAGCAGTCTGGACTGCTTAGCAACTCGGCCATAATAACAGTGTCAGATGGTGGATGGCCAGTCTGACCCGACACCGAGAGGTTTTGTATCCTATGTAGCAGAAGGACGGAGCAGAGGGTCCTTCCCTGGAGAAGCAGCTGAGTTCTAAGTGGAAGGCCACTGTCCAATTAAAAAGAGCATTGGATCAAAAGCTTCATCTTCCTTGTCCCAGTAAAACAGACAATGTGCTGGTCAGTCTAATCAGGACAAAAAGACACAAATTAAACATTCATCATCAATTTGAAAAGCTATTTGTAATCTAGTAATAGAAATGTACTATCTTGATAGGATTTAAAATTTCTCTCTGAGACCAACACGCAATATGATATTTAAAAGTAAAACATCAGGAACGTTCTCTTTTTTTAATCATAATTTTTTCCCCAGAGCATTCTTATTAAAACTAAAAGCGAAATAAAGATGACATCATAATCATTCACTGTACACTATTCTGAAGTTACAGCCAATGAAAACGAGCAGAAACTGAGAAGCAAGAGATAAAATTCTTGAAGAAGAAAGAAAAGTGATCATTTAGAGACCATATGGTGGTCTACCTAGAAAACCCATGAGACTAAATTGATTATTTGAACTAGTTAGAGAGTTTAGAAACATAGTCAGTTGCAAAATTAATATATAAAAAGGTTACTACCTGCCAGAATTTTACCAATTAAAAAAGCCTGATAAAAAATTCCTGTTCACTGGAGTACTAATTTATAATATCTAGGAATAAATTAAACAGAAGTTCTGCAGAAGTTACATGAAAAACAATTGGAAACTTTTACTGAGGGAGATTAGAAAAAAAAAAACTGAAATAAGTTGCATGGCTGCTGTATTCATGAATGGTAGAATATAGCAGTAAAAAAAATATTGTTAGTCCTCAAACAGATGTATTAATTTAATGTGATTTATGTACAAATCCCCAACTGTTTTATGAAGCTGGTTAAAATTATTATGACTTAACCTACACACGTGAGCTTGTTCTCATCAAAGTCAAGAAAAAAACTGAAAAAAAAAGAGGAAATTTGTACCACCAGGCAGCTAAAAATTATTAGAAATGCACATTTGTACATCATATAGACCAATACGGAACCTGAAATAAAACCTAGCATAGTGAAGAACCTAGACTCTGGCAATGTTGAAATTTAAATTGGTGGGAAAAGGATTGATTATCCATTATGTGGAGCGAGAATAAGTGGCCAGCTCTTAAAGTCACATCCTCTCCTAGACCAGTGTAAGTGCCTGTCTGGATTTGCCAGGTTCCACCAGCCCCCGGAGCACAGCCTCCAATGCTCCCTTCTATCACAGGATATACAACAGTTCCAGCACCCACGTTGGATGCGGCTGAATCCATGGAATCCACCCTTCCCTAGCAGGGCTTGGGTAGAACAGCTCAGAAGCACGAACCTTGACCATTGAAAGAAAAGAGATAGAGAGTTGAAAGCTCACTTCCTCTCCCCTCATCCTCTCTCTGCTCCGTTGGATTCGGGCATTGGCTCTGTGAGCCTCTCTGTTGACATCCTGCACAACTGAGCAATGGTTGCGTTTTCCTTTGAAACTCTGGCCAAGCCTGGTAGTCATGCACCACTTTTGATTTTCTTTCCCTCTGCCCTTCCTTATTTTCCCTTTCTTCTCAACTCTTGATGCCCTGGGATCTTTTGCCCCTAAACTTTTAACGTGTAAGCTTTTCCTCGGGCTCTGCTTTGCAAGGAAGTAAGGCTAAGACACAGTCTTTGCACTGCGTACTAAAATACATCAAAGATCGATGACACATTACAATCTAAAAACAATGCATAAAAGGTGAAAAATGGTAGTTTGTCTGTCTACAAATGTGTATGTTATTGAGGTGTGGAAAATCTTTTTAATGCAAGAATTTGATGGATTTAACTTACCAAGTTTTAAACCTATGCAGATTAGAAATATCATAAGCAAAATTAAACAACAAATTAAAATATTTGAAACGCTTTTGGCAGAAACAGATTAACATATCGATAGAGTGGTGTAGGCTTATATACAAAGAGTTCTCATAAGTCAATAAAAGTGTATCTCATTAGAAAAATAGACTAAAGCTTGAACAAGTAATCCACAAAAAAGAAACACAAATGCTCCAAAAGCATATGGAAAAAAACATTCAGGCTTCCTAAAACCAAGGAAATACAATGAGCACTATAAATGAGCAAATTTGCTAAGATTAAAACCAAAAGCAGTTCCACAAATCAGACAAGGTTGCATTTATACTTCTGCAGACCTACTAGGAGGCCTGGAAATCGCTACATTCTTTCCGGCAATATGTATCAAAAGCTTTAAAAATGTTCTTATCCTTTAAACCAGTAAATCCACGTATAAAAATTTTATGCTAAGGAAATAACCAGAGATCTAAGACCTATGTGGAAGTACATTTAGAGCCACATTACTTATAATAAATAACCAGAGACAAGGCAAATGCTAAAGAAAGGGACTATCTAGATACATTTTTGTATATTGATAAGATGGGATTCTCTGCACCTACTTCAAACTATGCTTTTGAAACTATGGAAAGTTGTGGGAAAGTGTTCTCAACACAAAATATAAAAATGCTTGTAAAAGTAGTGAAAAATAAAATTTTAAGAAGAAAACAAAGGGCTTACACAACATGTGTAGCTCTTTTTCTCTCTTTTTACATCTTCTCCCTGACAAAACAAAGCTAAACTCAAGAAGAACTGGAGGCAGGAACATTAAAAAATTAATGGTGAGTCACTCTGGGTTTTTTCCTAGAATAATTTGTGCTCTCATAAGCCTAAGAGATTATTTTTAAATGATTTTGGACCGTGGGCCTAAATGTAAAACACGAAACCATGAAAATTCTAGAATAAGACATAAAATCAAATCTTTGGGACCTGGAGGCAGGCAAAGATTCCTTAGGACATAAAAATCTCAAACCATAAAGAAAAAAAAAAAGGGACAATTGGACTTCATCACAATTTACCGTTTTGCTTTGAGAAGACACTATTAAGAAAGGAAAAAGCAAGCCAGATGAAAGAAAGATGTTATCAATACATGTATTTAACACAGAAAGTGTACCTAGGTTATATGAAGAATGCTTAGAGCTCAATAAGAAGAAAACCTGATTCTGAAAATAAACAAAAGATTTGAACACACGCTTTACGAAAGAAGATCTGCAAATGGCCAATGAGCACATAAGAAGATGGTCCAAACCATTAGTTACCAAGGGAGTACAAATTAAAACCACAATGGGGGGTCTCGGGGTGAAGGCTCAGTTGGTTGAGTTTCCTACTTTTGGTTGCGGCTCAGGTCACGATCTCATGGTTCGAGGGTTTGTGCCCCGCATCGGGCTCTGTGCTGGCAGTGTGGAGCCTGCTTGGGATTCTCTCTCTCTCTCTCTCTCTCTCTCTCTCTCTCTGCCCCTCCCCTGCTCGTGCTGTCTCTGCCTCTCTCAAAATAAATAAATAAACTCAGAAAAATAAAATAAAACCACATTGACACATCACCGCATAGCTTAAATGTAAGTGACTAATAATAGTAAATGTTGTCGAGGATGTGCAACAACCAGAATTCTCATGTATTGCCGTGGGGGATGTAACATGGTGCCACCACTTTGGAAACGGTTAGTTTCTTAAAAAGTTAAACATATTCCTACCCTACCACCAAGCTGTCCTATTCCTAGGTATTTACCCCCAAAGAAAGAAAAATATACACCCACATAAAATATGGTGCACAATGCTCATGGCCATTTATTTGAAATAGCCTCAAACTGGAAATATTCCACGTCCACCAACAGGTGAATAAATGAGCAAATCGTGGCATATTTATACAATTGAATATCACTCAGCAATTAAAAAAGCGAATTGCTCGTATGCACACTGATATGGATGAATCTCAAAGTGATTTTACGAAGTGAAAGAAGCCAGTTACTGGAGAGTGTGATGCTAAGTGAAATAAGCCATACAGAGAAAGACAGATACCATATGGTTTCACTCTTATGTGGATCCTGAGAAACTTAACAGGAACCCATGGGGGAGGGGAAGGAAAAAAAAAAAAAAAGGACGTTAGAGTGGGAGAGAGCCAAAGCATAAGAGACTGTTAAAAACTGAGAACAAACTGAGGGTTGATGGGGGGTGGGAGGGAGGGGCGGGTGGGTGATGGGTATTGAGGAGGGCACCTTTTGGGATGAGCACTGGGTGTTGTATGGAAACCAATTTGTCAATAAACTTCATATAAAAAAAAAAAAAAAAAAAGAAAGAAGCCAGTTACAAAGGACCACATACCGTGCGACTATATCTCTATAACATGCCGAAGAATGCATCCTAATCTAAAGTGGCAAGAAACGTCAGTGGCTCCCTGTGGCCAGGAGTAGAGGAAGGGATGGAGAGTTAAGGGACACGAGGTAACTTGACGGGATTATAAAAATGTTCTATATCTTGATAGTGGTGGCAGTTTCATGGATACATATATTTGTCAAAACTCATTAAATTGTACACGTTAAATGGATGTAGTTAATATATTTTACATATAAAGAAAATTAATTACAAAAAATTTTCTTCCTGTGTCCCTCACTGGATGAAATCTGCCCGATATTGATTACTCCTTTGCTTATTGTCTTTTCTCCTACTTAGGGACACAACTATAATTGCTTCTCTGTAGGGTGTGTGTGTGTGTGTGTGTGAGAGAGAGAGAGAGAGAGAGAGAGAGCGAGAGACAGAGAAAGGTGGTGGGGTGCGAGGGAGAGCAAACATGACAGAGATGGGGGTGGAACTGAAGAAGAAGAGACTGAACATTCCAAAATGGCAGCAGATTTTTGGTGGTGAGAAAATTCCAGAGACATGATACCCAGAATCCAGATGGAGGCATGTGACTTGCAGTAAGGTAGAGCCCTGGGAGTCTGAGGTGGACACATGTGAGTCTGAAGCAGCCATGTCTCATGACCTCAAATTTCCCACAACATGAAGTCACATGTTCTGAGAGAGGGTCCTGGATGGGCGGGTGGTTGAGAAGAATGGGGTGTACTACAGAAGTCAACAAGGGATATCTAAAGGAATCAGTTGAAACAAGGGAGGTCAAGGAATGAGCAGAAAATTCTAGACCAAGAGGAGCCCTCTCTGTGCTCTCAGTGGGTTTTCAGACCTTATCTTCTAGGATGTGCTTAAAGGGCAATGTGCTGCTGACCATTGATTATCATCCCCTCCTCAATTGCTCATCCAAATCTCATAAACATTTGGCAAATGTCTAGACTTTCACTGTGGAGAAATTAGAAAATGGAGGTGCTCATGCCATGATAATTGGCAGATCTTCTTAAGCATCACCGACGAGGCATGATACTCATGATGGAGATCTGTCTCCAGCAAACAACATCCCCCATCTTCCCTTACTAAAGGATTATACTGTTTTGTGTGTAATATGTCTATTAAAGAGCCTTTGCTTTTTACTGGCAAGGTGAGAATGTAGTCTTGCTAAGGAGAATCCTTTGTGCCTACTAAGTAGACTGTGAAGTTGGAACAGTGGCCGAGAAGATCTATATGCCAAATAAATTTTATTCTAATGACTTTGGTCTGTATCATCAGTCTTAGATAATTGTGCTGCAGCAGACATGACTTTCTTCCAGAGGCCGACTGTTAGAATGCATGACATAATAATGCCGCGATCAGTCTGACCTAGCCCTCGCTGAGGGTAAAGAGGTACAAATTCACAGGCTCCTCTCTCTACTGGAGCGTGATACACCAACACAGTGTTTGGAGGTGAGCCATCCGTCCCAAAACATATTGTTAAAACTAACACCCAACGAAAACAAACATTTGGATCTTCGGAGCTCTATAAAGAAGGCAATTAACAGGTTATAAATGGGGTAGGCTTCTGATGTTTTAATTTGGGGCTTCAGAATTTCAACTTATGTCTCTGATACTCATCACTGCATCGTTATTGAGGCTGTATAAAGGTTCCCCTCCCACCCCACCTTTACTTCTAGTCTTTTAAAACTAGGTAGAAAATTTATGTATGGCATTGCTGAACGATACTTTCCAAATAGGAGTCTCCGATCTCTCTGTGATTAATTGTGCACTTGATTAACCTTAATTGCCAAGATAGCAAAAAAAAAAAAAAAAAGAGCACCCTTACTATTTTGTGTTTGATCATAGTTGTGGAAGAACCAAAAAAAAAAATAAAACATAAAAAATATTGGTTTGAGTAGAGAATAATTAGCAAATTAATTAATTGAGGTCAGGTCTGTGTATATCTTTATTTTCAAGGCATTTATTGGCCTTGACTAAGATATTCTCTCCTTTTTTTTAAAGCTTATTTATTTATTTTCACAGAGACAGAGACAGTGTGAGTGGGGGAGAGGCAGGGAGAGAGAGGGAGAGAGATAATCCCAAGCAGGCTCTGTGCTGGAAGAGGCTTGAACTCACAAAACTGTGAGATGGAGACCTGAGCCAAAACAGAGTCAGACGCTTAATCAGCTGAGCCACCCCAGCGCCCCTAGAATATTCTATTTTCACTAAAGGGGCAGTGAGGCTATTAAGTAGAGACATAGTTAGTTGGGAGGGCATGGCTGTGTTCTATCCTTTTTTCTTTATTTTTTTAAAGTTAAGAATGAGATTGGAAATTCTAAAATACTAAGGGTTATGAAGCAGAGAGAAATAACCCAGGGGCCTCTAGAGGCATCGGATCCAGGATACACAATGAGGAATTGAGCCTGGAAAGCCCTATTCTGAGGGTTTTACACGCATTCCATTGAAAACTCACAACAACTTCCTGAAGTAGGGTTTATCATTGTTCCTATTTGTCAGATGAGAAAACTGAGGCCTAGAGAGATTAAGTAATATGTGCCTATTCACAGAGCTAGTAAGTGGGCGAATAAGGACTTTTATCCCTGTGATGTGGCCTGAAATTCTTAGAGGTATATTATAATTAGGTACTGTAGCAAAAGTAGTTCACATGATGTCCTTCTGTCACTAGATGCTTAAAAGGTGCCAAAATATGTTAGGTAGTATTAATTTATTTGGATTTCGTAGTAAGACAAAGTCAACTGGTGTTTATGAATTTCAAGGTCTCAAGCCAAGAGGCAATGATAACCCTTAAAAACGGTAAAAGCAGGAGACTGAGAAACGCGGTCTTTGCCCTTCCCTGCTGTACTCAGTGTGGTTGATAGAGGACCCCTATTCTGTAACCCAAGTTACACGGGTGTGTTTGGGGGGGGCATGGGGAGGTAGTGAGAAGGATAGGCCACTCCCATCAATCACAGAGAGACGGGACCTTCTTTTTGGTTTGTCCTCACAATTTTAAAACAGCCGGTGAAATCAATCACTTTGGAGTCGAGGCAGATTCATACCTGTTTGGCAACACACAGAAAAAGCGGCCAAAGCGCTCGGCTGATGGCCTCCGATCGATGCTCACAAAATTAAGAAGGCCACTTGACCTGGCTCCCTTTTTCTTTCCGACCCTAAACTCCCAGCTGTTTTGTGAAAGGAGTGTACTCTAAGGGCCAACGCTGAGGCTTGGCCCCTTAATTTTCCTGTTTCACTAGGGAGAGTGGGGTGAGCGAGTGAGG
This sequence comes from Lynx rufus, assembly GCF_022079265.1. Taxonomy (NCBI): domain Eukaryota; kingdom Metazoa; phylum Chordata; class Mammalia; order Carnivora; family Felidae; genus Lynx; species Lynx rufus. Next base: position 33,974,001 of record NW_025814829.1, on the reverse strand, counting down.
CGCCATGTATGGAGGTGGGTAAGGTGCACACCGACTTCAAACTCCTTGCTTTTTTCGAGCTACGTCTCCCTGAACTGGTCTCTAAGAGCCATACTTAGTGCTGTGTTTGCTTAAAGACTAGCAAATTTAGAGCTTCCAGTCATGTGATGTTGAAAGGTTTTGTAGCCATTCTCTTAATGTGGTTTTGACACCTTACATCCCATCATTACATAAATAAGGTCTGTGATATTTAAGCAGATTTTTATTTAAATTTCCTTTTGCTCTTTAGTGTTTTTGTCTCTTGCTTGTAACTTTGAGAGGACTGTATCAGGGCTTACACAGTTAACAAAAGCAAACTAAAGCAAATAATCACCTTCTAATACTTCTTTCAGCATATTCTAATTTTTTAATGGAGAAAATGCATTCTTAAATTAAATATGCATAATAAGGAATACTAATAATAAGAATAAAGTGGAATATGTGAGAATGAATCTAGTGTTGTAAGCAAATGCATTTGATTTTCTAAGGATAAAAGCTGGCTCGAATCCGTAAGAATCAGTGCAAAAAAAGAAAAGCCTCATAATGTTCACAAATTGTCCATAATTGTATGGATTTTAAATATAAAAGTTGGCAGTGGGAAAAGCTAAAAGCCATTAGGAAATATACCATTGTGCAATGCACTAGGAGCAGTAAGTCACAATCGTCTGAAAAAATCCCTAGTAGAGTTTTCTAAAATTTTGATAACCGTACTTGAGACTTATCTTGATGTTTACTACAATGCATGCATTGTTCAGCATGGCATGGCCTAATGCATATATGAATCATATTTGAAAAGAGCTACTAATTAACATGAATAGTCTTCGTCTGTGAAGGTCGTTTATTGCGAAGTTCTTTTTTTTTTTTTTTTTTGCTTTTTCTCTAGTTGGATATTGCTAAAGGAGCCCTCAACAACAGCCATTAGTTTAAGAGACTAGTCTGTTTTCTGCCTGGCATTCGGTTATAGTTTTAAAGAGTCTTTTTCTCCTGTGAAGAAGCCATAAAAATACTATTTAAAAGTAAGAGGGAGAGAGAAGAGGAGAGGAGAAGAGAGACCTTTCTCTTACTGAGCGATACATCCGTTCATTAAGTTTTATTCTGTGATCAACTGTATTCTCTCATGAACTTCTCGCTATAGTATCTAAGAATTGTTTGGCCAAGTTGTTAGACTTTATTTCAAATGGGATTGATCAGGAGTTTTTCTTTGAAAACTGGGTTGGCCAGCACTTTCCTAGGATTCACTGGGACAGGCCCTGAAATGTTTTCCACAGAAGTAAAAACACTTTGGGGCTAGGTTCTACTATTTTGCACTGAAGGAACTTCCAGAACCTTCCACTGGTTCAATTTTGGGATGCCGTAGGTTTTTTGGCTTAGATGTTTTAAGAAACTTAGCCAGGATGAAGGGATTTCTAAGGACTGTTGGGAAACAATATTACCCCATGCTAAAAATCTCTCTTAGCTAAAAACCTTCACTCGGAGCTTTGTCTCCATTTGTCATAGTTAATTTTATGTGTCAAATTGTCTAGGTTATGGTATCTAGTTGTCTCGTTGAACTAAACAAACAGACCGGGCTAGTCTAAATGTTGCTCTGAAGATGTTTTTTAGATGTGATTGACATTTAGATCAGTGGACTTTGAGTAAAGCAGATTACCCTCAGTAATGTGGGTGGGCCTCTGCCAATTGGTTGAAAGCTTTAAGGCGAAGACTGAAGTTTCCCAAAGAAAAAGAAACTCTGCCTCAGTAATGCAATGTGGAAATCTTGCCTGAGTTTCTCGCCTGCGGATTTTGGACTCGAGACTACACTACCAACTTCCCACTTGACAGCCTGTCTAGAGACTTGCCAAGCCCCACAATCCTGCGAGCTAATTCCTTAAAATAATATCTACCTATCGACCTATGTATCAATCATCTATCTATCTATCTATCATCATCTCTATCCTATTGGTTCTGTTTCTCTGGAGAACGCTGACTCATCCAATACATCACGTAAAACCAGTAGTAAGTTTATAGCACAGAACATGCTCTTGGCCTCTCAAAAGAGAACTGGGTTTTGCGGCCAGGTTTTCTTGAGGCAACAAAGGGATTAACGAGCCAATCACTTTGTGAGTTTTGCCTCTAAGATACCAGATGACCTATTTGATAAATATATACATTATTTGTGCTACTGGTCAATCCGGTTGGATTAATTCCCTGAGACTTTGTTAATTATACGTGGGGTTTTTTCGTGTATGATAACTGTGGAAGTGTTGAGTGGCTGTTATTGGAATCGCCTGAATCACTCCAGCAAGGCTTGGCTTTGGAAATATCAAACAGCAGTTCTCACACTGACTTTGTAACAAATACTTTTGATATTAAGTTTTGAACCATGTCAATGCTTTAAAAGACAAAATTAAATCCAAAGTACCTAAGACAACCTTCAGCTTGTACCCACTTCTCACAGGTATCTCACAATACTCGTTAGCCAGTGAGAGGAGCACACATATGGGGAGGGATGAATCCCCTCAGATATCACCTTTTCCATCTTCCTGGTCCCCTCTATTCTTGAAGTCGATGTACACAATCAGTGTTCATTGACGGTTCATCACGTACAAGTGTCTTACTCAGCTCAGCTGCCGTAACAAAACAAAACAAAACGCCATAAACAATGTGGCTTAAACAACAGAAATTTATTTTCTGGAGATCGGGAAGTCCAAGGTCAAGGTCCAGTAGAGTTCAATGTCTTTTGAGGGCTCTCTTCCTGACTTACAGATAAGCACCTTTTTTTGCTGTGCCCTCACATGGCCTTTCTTCGGTGCATGAATGTGGAGAGAAAGACTCCAGCCTCACGATCTCGTTTAACCTTAATTACCTCCTGAAGGCCCCATTTAACCTTAATTACCTCCTGAAGGCGCTCTCTTCAAATACAGTCACGTTGGGGGGTAGGGCTTTAATACATGAATTTGTGGGAGAGGGGACCCAATTCAGTCCATCACAACGAGGCACTCTGTTTTGTACTCAAGATATTTCTTAATTGGGCACTCTCCTGGAGACTGCAACGTTGCAGGGTGTATTGGATAAATGTACAGATGTCTTGAGGCAGAATGTGATAAATGCTAAAAGCAAGGGTCTACAGGACTGTGAGGGATGGAGTGGTCACATACAGCAAGGTGATCAGGAGAAACTCCCGAAGCAGGAGCCCTTGCATTAGGCGCTGAAGGGAAGTAGGACTTTCGCCAGTGATAGGATACGTAAGATGAGTAGTCGAAGGGCAAGGGATGGAGATGTTTAGGGAAGACGGGCTGGTCCAGGTTGTCTGGAGTGCACTAAAGTGCGGCAGGGATTGTGGTAAGAAGGGTAGACTGAGGTCAGAGAAGTGAGGGACTGACATTCCAAGGGACTTTTTTGGGAAGGTATTGGTGAGTCACCAGAAACTTTTGCCTCAGGAGGTGCTGGTGATTTTATAAACTTCCTTTTACTGCCACTGAACACACTGCCTCAGACCTCTTTACTGGAAAAGTCTGATTTTACCATTAAGAAACTGATGCCTTCAAAGTTGGGCCATTCCCCCTCCAAATGGAACCTTGCCCTCTCACGGAAACATGTCTGTGGGGGTAACTGACAGGGGTTGGGCAGACAGTCAGGGGCAGGAAATGACGAGGCTCTGAATGAAGGAGTTTTCTCAAATGAATTGCAGAAAGGATGTTCCAGTGTGTTTTCCTGTTTGGGAAGTTTAATTCTTCACGGTTTGCTTGGCTGTCAGAACGCTTCACATTTTTATTTGTGAACATACACGGTGATCATCCTTAAGACAAAAAAATCTGATGGCAGGTCCCTCGATGCCCTTGTTCAGAGCAGATGTTGCAGTCAGAGCTGGGCTTTCAATTCTCACCTCTGAGATGTTGTAAATTGCATTAAGAAGCATCTCCCCTGGTCTTCATGTTTTACATACAACTTATTAAGGTAATGTTGGGGAAAGACGTTGAAATAGACAAAAGTTAACAGATTTGTAGATCGCTACGACAGAGCCGTCATCTGCACTGATGCAATTACTCACAGCTCATGTGACAACCAAAATATATGAACTCAACAGGGGAGTCAAAAAGAAAGAGGCACACACTCAGTTCATCAATATGGAACAGCTTTGCAGACCTAGAAAGTTCAGAAAAATGTAAACATTAGTTTTTGTGTTGGGGGGGGGCGCTCATAGAAGGGTGATAGAAACAGACACGGACAGCCCAGAGGGTATCTTCCCTTAGAAAATGGTAGGGCTCAGAGGACTATGGATCCTGAGCTGAGAAAGCAAGTTTTTTCTCTTAGTGGGAAATGAAGTTCTCTTGCCCCACTTCTCTTCACGGTGAGCTCTTCTCTCAGCATCCCTGATGTGGGACCATCTCACCTCTCCTTGAACCCTTCCACAGCCTGAACTTCGTACATTCCAACTTGTTGTTTGGACTCTGTTGGACATAACCTACGTCTGCATGGCAGGGTGAAAATTGGATAAACAGCCACGCTGACTCCGGGGAGATTTTTTTATGCAAACATCTGTTTCTTGAATTTGGCCAGGGTAAGGCCTAGGGGAAGGCGGAATTTCGATTGACGAAATAAGATCAAGAAGATGCTGCCTCCTTTTTTTTTTTTCTTCCTGTTTCAGGGCATATAAACCCTGTTTCCCTTCAGCATTACACAGGGATGAAATCCTTTGCAAGTTTCCCCTGATACTGGGTTTATGTCCAATTCTAGTTTAGATGAGATCATGTGGATGCTTTTTCTGGTACTTTGCTGTACTACAGATGTAACTTGCTTTGAAAAAATCTCATGCATGCATATAAAAATGTGAATTTAGAGTAAATGTGAATAGAGCAATCAACAAATATTTACGAAGCACTTCCGTGTGCCCAGCGCTGGTCAATACTCTAAAGTGTATTAAAAGTGTGGATAAATGAACCCTTGTATGTAGGAAATCTAAAGTTTTAAGTTTGTTTTTTTAATGTTTTATTTATTTTTGATACAGAGAGAGAGACAGAGCATGAGCAGGGGAGGGGCAGAGAGAGAGGGAGACGCAGAATCTGAAGCAGGCTCCAGGCTCTGAGCTGTCAGCACAGAGCCAGATGCGGGGCTCGAACTCACGAACCGAGAGATCATGACCTGAGCCGAAGTCGGATGCCCAGCCAACTGAGCCGCCCAGGTGCCCCAGGAAATCTAAAGGTTTAAGAGGAAGTTGAAGGTATAAAGGACAAGAAAATACAACCTATGGTTCGGTACTAAGTTGTAAGTCACCAATATTAGTAGCTGCGGCTATCTGTAATAGGAGAAGGCAGGGTGAACCCCCGAAGCTGAAGAATTCAAAAAGAAGCTTGAATCATGCAGGATCTAAGGTGCTGAGAAGCTCTGAGCAGGTGGAGCCTGGGAGAGGGGCCTTTCCAGTGAAGGAAATTGCAGGAGCTGTCAACAAAAGTTATCATGTCAATTGATCGTTCGCTGACTAAGGGCTAATTACATGGAACATTGTTACCCCCATTTACCAAAGGGGAGATGAAACTTGGTAACAGATAAATAACAACAATAACAACCATAGCTTAACACTCATTTAGCACTCACTATGTTCCCGGAACTGTTCTAGGTGCTTTGTGTGTTTTAAATTATTTGTGGCTTGTAGCAAGCCCGAAGTTGTCCAACCTCAGTGTTGTGGCTAGTGTGGCTACAAGGGGCTGGTGTTGGTGGTCATGTCTTTGTAGGTGGATTCCTGGAGGTGTGGTCATGGTGACCTCTCCCACAGGCTTCCAGCTCTCTCTAGGCCAGCTTGCTGACCAGAAGGTACCAGGTAAATACTATCCTTATACCCCCATTAGGCACGAAGAAACTGAAGCACATAGAAATTAAGAGACTAACCCAAGGTCACCCAGGCAGTGAGTGGCTGACCTGGGATGAGACCCAAGCTTCTCCAGTTCTAAAGCCCACAGTCTGCGATGCTAAATGAATAAGGAGAGCAGAAGCTGGGCGAGCAAAAGAATTTTGACCTGGTGGGAGGGATGGGGTGCTGAGGTGGGGGAGGGGTTGCATATGAGAGGTAAGGAGAAGTGGACGGACATTATTTCATTCTCAAACAATTCTCTGTGTGCACTTGTGAACTTAAAATGTGAGTCTGATCTCCAACATTCAGGCTTTGCAAAACATTTCAGGACACCAACATTACATACAGGAGGCACCAAGTCCTTCCTGTATAGAAGGAAACTCATCAAATATTGGTCTCAAGATTCCCCACCGATTCAGTCTTCCCCCAAGGCCTGAGCCTCCAGACAAGAGGGACACAAAAGCAAACATGGGCCTCCCCACCTCTACACAGGTTCTTCTCTTATGAAGTACCAGTTATTAATTTTGAAACATTCCTTGTGTCTCTATATTTACCTTCGACACAGGCCTTGATCCCTGGAATTTAGTGAAGATATAGGATCGTGTGGGCCCTCTTTGCATCTGGTGGTGGGACAACCAACAACCTAACTGGAAAAAAAAAATAGATATTAGGTTGGTACTCAGAACCGGCTAAGTTGGGGGAGACAGGCAGTGATGTAGTCAGAGGGGATCCGGCTAATTTTTCCTCTTATCGACACCCTATTTCTAAAATTCCCTTAGTAATGATTCATTTCTCTGGGCCTTTTTCCATAATAAAGCCAACAAATCTTCTGGTGGAAAAAATACCTAACCCAGTGGTTTGAAACAGCATCTTAGACCAATTTATTTTTCTTAAATGAATTCTGAATTATAAAGTCAATGTACAAGATAAAAGGTGAGATAGTCTGGAGGAATCAGGGGCCAGGAAGGGCTGGGGGCTCCTCTTGCTGGCTTAGCCTTTGCCTTATCCTCCACATTAGTCCCGGAGGCAACTCGGAGTCTTGGGGCTGTGGAACTTCCCAGGAAATCCTTCATGCATCTCATTTAGGACACAAGCCACAGAATGCCTGACTAACCAACGTCTTAAACACATAAGGTTTCATTTTTCTGATAAAAATAAAAGTCTGAAAGGAGTGAGCTGCCAGTGTTGGTTCAGGGGATCAGAGATTTCGGGGCAAATGTCTCTGAGAGTTTCTTTCTTTTCTTTTCTTTTCTTTTTTTTTTCTTTCCTTTCCTTCCCTTCCCTCCCCTCCCCCCCTCCTCTCCTCTCTTCTCTTTTCCTCCCTCCTTTCTTTCTTTCTTTTTTTCTTTCTTTCTTTCTCTTTCTTTCTCTTTTTCTTTTTTCTCTTTCTCCTTTTTTCTCTTTCTTTCTTTCCTTCTTTTTTCTCCCTCCCTCCCTCCTTTCCTTCCTTCCTTCCTTCCTTCCTTCCTTCCTTCCCTCCCTCCCTCCCTCCTTTCCTTCCTTCCTTCCTTCCTTCCTTCCTTCCCTCCTTCTTTCCTTTCTTCCTTCTCTCCTTCCTTCCTTCCTTCCTTCCTTCCTTCCTTCCTTCCTTCCCTCCTTCCTTCCCTCTCTTCCTCCTTCCTTCTTTCCTTCCTTCCCTCCTTCCTTCCCTCCTTCCTTCCCTCTCTTCCTCCTTCCTTCTTTCCTTCCTTCCTTCCTTCCTTCCTTCCTTCCTTCCCTCCTTCCCTCCCTCCCTTCTTTCTTTCATTCTTTCTTTCCCTTGTGATCTAAAGAAAAGGAGGTTGCTTCAGCTCCAGTCATCACGTTTTTGCTCAGGGAAGGAAGACAGAAGGTCACTGCCAGCCAGTGTTCCTTAAAATCAAGAACACATAGGAATGCAAACTGGTGCAGCTGTTTTGGAAAGCAGTATGGAGTTTCCTCCAAAAGTCAAAACTAGAACTTCCCTGTGACCCAGCAATTGCACTACTAGGTATTTATCCAAAGATTACCAAAATGCTGGTTCAAAGAAGCACATGCACCCCATGTTTATAGCAGCACTATCAACAATAGCCAAATTATGGAAAGCACCCAAATGTCCATCGACGGATGAATGGATAAAGAAGATGTGGTTATATACACAATGGAATATTAGTTGGAGATCAAAAAGCATGAAATCTTGCCATTTGCAGCAACTTGGATGAAACTAGACTGTATTATGTTAAGTGAAGTAAGTTAATCAGAGAAAGACACATATGTGATTTCACTCATGTGGAATTTAAGAAACAAAACAGATAGATGAACATAGGGGAAGGGAAGAAAAAATAAAATGAGATACAAACAGAGAGGGAGGCAAACCATAAGAGACTCGTAAATACAGAGAACAAACTAAGGGTGGCTGGAGGAGTTGTGGGGGGGGGTGGAATGGGCTAAATGGGTGATGGGCATTAAGGGGGGGCACTTGCTGGGATGAGCACTGTGTGTCATATGTAAGTGATGAATCATTAAATTCTATTCCTGAAACCAATACTATATTATATGTTAACTAACATGAATTTAAATTAAAAAAATAAAGAAATGAAATATTTTTTTTAAATAAATAAAGAGCATTAAAGACTTTCCTGAAAACTTCAGCAGACATCTGCTTAAGCATTTCTGGCCTGAAATATGCCACATGGCCACTGTAAGGTGCAAAGGATTCTGGGAAAAGAAATATTCAGTTAGCCCTATTGCCACCCCAAAGAATACTGGGATTCTATTGTCAAGGAAGAATCCAGGTGTGGCTATGGAATAGATAACAGTGTAAGCCACAGCCTGGCTCTTCTCTTTATGTAGCTCATGGAGGAAAACACGACATTTTAAAGTTTTTGTTATAGAAATTGCATATAAGATGAACTTATACTACAAAACTAGTGACTTCCCTTTTGAGGGGAGCAAGGGAGTTTAGGTCCTGGTAGGTTGCTGATGGAGAAAGGGTGCTAGAAGGGGGAAAAGGGGTAAAGAAAATGACAGGAAAGCATTGAAGATAAACTACTGGCAATTCATAGGGCACTCCATGCAATTTTGACTGAATGTACCTGATTTGTCTGGTAGGATGGCAGATATTCTGGAACAATGAGCCTGATACGATGCTGCAGCGTCTTAAAAATTGTAGAATTTGTTTCAAGTGTAAGCAGCATGGCTGCTCAACCAAATACATTCGCTTGATTATCCAGGAAACTGCTTTGTTGCAGCACAACTCAACTTACTGGAATATGATGAAATAGAAGGAAATGTCAGTAAAACGTGTTTCAGAACACACACACACACACACACACACACACACACTAAAGATAAAAACCCGTATAGGGTACCTGCTTTCTCAATGCCTTTCTGCTAAACAGTGAATTTTGCTCCCATGTCTCTCCCTTCCTGCTAAACGGATCATCAGGGGACAGGTGATCGTATCTGTTTGGGGGTGTAGTTATGAAACATTTTCAGTGGAGAGCATGAATGAGCAGGGACTTGTCCTGAAAAACAGAACAAAAAGAAATTATTAATCATGTTTCCCTTTGTATATTTACTGTTTTGCTTCTGAAGGGAGTATTAGTCCACTAAGAGATGCATAATTAGGAGATATGCCAGATGGGTAATCAATGTGATTTTAAATTTTTATAGAGAGAGAACAGAGCTGTAGCTTGGATTTTTTTTTTTAGAAGGTACTTTAGCTCTGTGCATTTAAAAACAAACATCTTGCGTTAGAAGGTTACTGTCTTCCATGCAATGACGTTGAATATGTTCTTAAATCCTTTTATTTAAAAAACAAAACAAAACAAAACAAAACTGGCCTGATGGAATAGAAGACCTGAATGGGCTACCAAATGGACAAGAAAAGCTAACATGCAGAGATGGGAACGGAGGTCTCCTGCTAGGAGCGGCTGAGAGCTTTATTTAATTATAATCATCATTATATCAAACAAACAAACAAACAAACTGAAAATTCCACTTCCCTTTCCTGGCTTTGCAGTCCATGAAGATTTACTTGTTCTCTCAGTTCTCGGTCTACAGGAAGCCCTTTCTGGATCCCCTTATTTAAGCAAAGCAAGTGAGACCTTTGGCTAAAGGGGTGGCTGTCTGGCCAATGAGACGGGCTTGGTAATGGGATCACCTTATGGGACCAGTCAACAGAGCTGACGCCTCAAGGGCAGAGTTTTTTAAAACTGTGGGTTCTGACACATTAGGGAACCGTGAAATCAATCAAGAGGGCTCTGATTGCATATTATTTCTTAATCCAAGAGAGTTGCCCAGAAAAAAATCGAATAAAAAATCTAAATGTGAGTCACATGTAAGGGTTGCATTATTTATGAAATTTTTGTTCCAATAATAAATCTGCGTCCTCATAGAAATCATTTTTTCTTTACGTGGGTCATGGTCAAAAAAGTTTGAAAAATACTTCAGCAGGGTTAAGTGCGAGAGGGCAGTTGGCCTTGAGCTGACAACTTGAGCCGGAAGGGAAGGGGGTGGTGTAGTCTCTGGGCCCCTCATGTCCCTGTGAACACCTGCCAGGGTTTGTAACACATTGAGCCGTGGGTGTGTGCATCTTCAATATTCTCACACACATACTCTTTCACACGAAGCTGAGAACATTTTTGCCAAGTTACCCATCCAAAAACACCATTTGGAATTTGATTGGGATTACGTTACATTTATAACATAACTTGGGGGAGAACTGACATCTTTGCTTAGTTGAATCTGCCAGTCCAAGGGTGTGTGTGTGGGGGGGGGGGGGGGTTCTGCACTTACTCTAGTATTTTTCTAGATCGCTCAGCTCTGTTTATGTTATTTTTTACAAATGCTTTTCATTTTTTACTTTCCTGTTGGCTCCTCTGTGTTTGGCATATATTTTAGTTCCTTGTGAGTATATGTAGGTATTTTTCTGTTTTGACACCATTTTCTTTTCTTCTTTCAGGTGTCCTGACCTGTCTGGTCACTGAACTTGGAGACGTCGTCCATGCATTCCTGCTCCTGCTCATGCTGTTCCGCTGTGCAGAAAGCCTTTCCCTGCACTTCCTGTGGAATGTCTGCACAGTTGTTACCATGGCTTGGCTGCTCCCCTAGGCAGAGCTGTCTCTCCGGAGGATTACTGCAATTGCCTACTAACGGGTCTCTCAGTTTCTTCTCTTACCCGCCTGCCATTCCCCACATAGCCATTGGGGTGATCATAACATCCAGGTGGGGCACCTGGGTGGCTCAGTCAGTTGAGCATCTGACTTTGACTCCAGTCATGATCTTGCGGTTCGTGAGTTCAAGCCCCACGTCGAGCTCACTGCTGTCGGCACAGAGCCCGCTTCGGATCCTCTGCCCTCTCTCTCTCTGCCCCTCCCCAGCTTGCACCCTCTCAAAGATAAATAAAAAACAAAACAAAACAAAAATTAAAAAAACACATAAATCAAGATCCTGTCACTTTCCTCCCTAAAGCATCTAATGGCTTCTATTGGCTTTGCAAACATCCAAACACGATTCAAGACCCATGGGGCTTCCCATGATGTGGTTCCTGCTCACTTCTTTGACGTGGTCTCTTGGACTTTTCCTCATCATTTGTGACACTTTGGCCACACTGGCTTTCCTTTAGGGCCTCAACAGTCCAAGCCTGTGCCTCCTTTGGTGCGTTGGCTATTACCTATTTCTGTGACTCCAGATGCTCCTGCTTATGAGGCCCATGTGGCTAGATCTTTCTGGACATGTGGACACCACACACGTTTTTAAATTCTGATTTTGGGAGGCCCTTTCTGAACCCCAATATAAAATGGCACTCTCCACACATCTGTTCTCAATGTATCATCTTTTTTTAAAAAAACGTTTATTTTTCAGAGAGCGAGAGAGAGAGAGAAAGCAAGCGCATGGGCGAGTGGGGAAGGGGCAGAGAGAGAGAAGGGGGACAGAGTATCTAAAGCAGGCTCTGTGCTTACGGCACACAGCCCAATGTGGGGCTTGAACTCACGAATGGTGAAATCATGACCTGAGCCAAAGTCAGATGCTTAATCCACTGAGCCGCCCAGGCACCCCTCATCTTTTATTAAGACTCTATATAGTATGTGCAATTTCCTTCTTTATTATCTCTTTCCCACTCCCCACCCACCCCTGCACATGAGACTGCAGATTCCATTTGAGTGGAGATGACTATCTCCCAGCCCCACAAAGGCACTAAATAAATATTTGTTGACTTAATGGATAGTTCTATAAAGCAGGTACTATACCAAATACGGAGCATAGAAAATGTTTGTTCCTTATCTTTAGAAAGTCTACACTCGGACGGCAGGGATGCTGTGATTGCCTCTGACTTTTCTGAAATCATCTTGTTGTGTATATGTGTGTGTAGAAGCAGGGCTATGTGGAAGGGAGTCCTTTAGAAATTAACTATTAGAATATATTTTAACTGGTAAGACTATGTTCGTTGTTGAGGATATTTTTAATTTGATTTTACAAAGTTTTGGCGACTTTTCTGTAGGTAAGCCGGGAACTGTGGAAGAGATGCCCAGATGAATAAACTACTTTCTGTCCTTAAAGGAGAATGCTTTTAAGTGGGGTAAAAAGATTTGTAAAAACACAGTAAGGCATGGGCCTTAATTGCGGTGGAGTGAAGTTCTGGGACATCAGGGCTATGTCTCGAACTGTCCCAGGATTGTGGTGAATGTCCTTTGCTTTTTCATACTAAACCATTACCAACTGATCTCACTTCAATTGATTTAAACTTGCCTTGGGTGGAGTTACCATTCTCCCCCTAAAAAGAGGGAACGGTGATTAGATCTATAATTTGGAGGCAAACCAGAGGATGAATGAGCCTTTCTAAGGGAAAAGTCCTATGGTATGTTCTATAAAAATGAAAATCATGTGAATGAGATTCAAAAGCTTCTCGGGGCGCCTGGGTGGCGCAGTCGGTTAAGCATCCGACTTCAGCCAGGTCACGATCTCGCGGTCCGTGAGTTCGAGCCCCACGTCAGGCTCTGGGCTGATGGCTCGGAGCCTGGAGCCTGTTTCCGATTCTGTGTCTCCCTCTCTCTCTGCCCCTCCCCCGTTCATGCTCTGTCTCTCTCTGTCCCAAAAATAAATAAAAAACATTGAAAAAAATATATTAAAAAATAAAAAAAGCTTCCCACCCACGTGGTAATGGGTGACCCTAACTCTCACACCTTCGGTGTAAGATTCTATCTCACACCTGAGGTAGGATTAGAACCTGTGTCTCCTCGTGTTGCGTGTGTAATGCCTCCTACCACTTGAGTCCACCTGTCTGAGGAGTCCTTTAGCTTTGGACGTGGGTTCTGTTTCCATGGCGAGTAGTACCAGGGTGTGGAAGGGCCAGGCTGATCTTCCCCTTGGATCCTAAGTTGTTTGCCACGCTCCATGTAAATTAATTGTATGTCGATAGAGGCCACAGAATCTGAAATAGAGGCAGCCTGTGTTGAATGAGTGTAAAAAAATCTGAGAGCCAAGAGGAGGAGGACGGAGCGTAGAATATACATGGAGAAGCTTCCGGACAGCATGGAGGGGCCGTTACCTCAGGACTTCATCGGTGACTGAGGGCGACTGGGAGCCTAGTGAGTGTTAGTCTAACAACTGAATGATCCTGGTTTTGAGTAAGAATCATCTGAAATTATTGTCATTTTCCTAGGAGGAAGTTGGCACATTCCTAGGAGGGATGATGAAGGTTAGAACACCCGGCTTACTGGAGACCAGTACCCTGGATTATCAGTGGGGTGCAGTTTGCTGGCCCTGGCCCCAGTAACACTTCTTGAGGTTCATTTCAAGATTGTTGCCATGAAGATGTGATTACAGAAGGAGTGTCTTGAGTTTCCAGTTAGGCATTGAGTATTTAGTTGGGCGGGGGGCGGGGGGGGGGGGTTGGGTGGCGGTGAAGGCTTGCCATGTCTCCGTCACAGAGGGAGAAACAAACAAACGTGGCCATGATGTTTTCTGGGCCACAGTTTCCCGCTCTGGGGCTCTGTGAATCTAACATACTGCTCCGGACTGTGTCGTTTGCCCTTCCCTCTTCTCCTCAGCCCTTCCTAAGGCTTGGCTGAAGAAGGCTGGAGAGAGCTTGTCCCAGCCCGGCGCCCCTCTCCTCGACTGTAATACTCTCCATTACTGTTCTCTCTCTTTTTTTAAGATACACTGTTTTTAATGTTTATTTATTTTTGAGAGAGAGAGAGCATGAGCAGGGGAGGGGCAATGAGAGAGGGAGACACAGAATCCAAAGCAGGTTCCAGGCTGAACTGTCAGCACAGAACCCGACGTGGTGCTCAGACTCATGAATTGCGAGATCATGACCTGAGCCCAAGTCAGAGGCTTAACCTACTGAGATATCCGGGTGTCCCTGCATTACTGTCTATCAAGCAGGAGCCAAGTTAGGACTTCAAAGACAGGGGAAATCTCTGAGAAAGCCTGAGTTTGTGGTGGCCTGCACCCTGTCACTACAGGGAGCTCTCAGGACATGATTTTCCACTAGGCTGAGTCTATGTCTTCGCAAACCTAACTCCAAAAGTGTCACCAGAAAAGTCACTTTAAGGCCAAGAATAACCTGGGACCCTGGATCCTTATCGGGGGAGGGGTTTGCAGGCGTTCACTTTGTGTGGGGGTGCCAGCGTGCCCCAGGAATTTTTTGATTAGTAATTATCATGGAACCTTTACCATATACCAGCCACACTATATCAAAATGTCTCAGAAGATTCATCTCTCAGAAATATACTGCTTTTATAAGGCAGGCATCCCGCTCTGTAGGAGAGAGTAGAGGGGCGCCTGGTTGGCTCAGTTGGTTACGTGTCCGACTTCATCTCAGGTCATGATCTCGCGGCTCATGAGTTTGAGCCCTGAGTCAGGCTCTGTGCTGACAGCTCAGAGCCTGGAGCCTGCTTCGGATTCTATGTCTCCCTTTCTCTCTGCCCCTCCCCCACTCTCTCTCTCTCAAAAATAAGTAAACGTTAAAAAAATTTTCAGAAAGAGTAGAACTTCCTGAAAATTACGACGTGGGAAAATTTTTGTTGAGCCTCCACTATTTTGGAATATCATACCTTTGGCCTCCTGCCTTCACCCCATTGACATAGGCACTCTGTGGTCACACATGAATTAAACTTGTCCTGTGATAAAGACCTTCACACTTGCTGCCTCCTTACCCCTCACTGTATTGCGTGCCATTGTACCAGATTATCAAAATAGCTGATATACTAAACAGCTCGTACTAAGGTATAAATATATGTCTGGCTATAGATTTATGTGCCATTCAGGGCGGTGTATGAAAGTGTTGAATGGCTATATTGTACACCTGAAACTAATATAAAACCAAATGTTAGCTAACTAGAATTAAAATAAGAACTTTACAGGGGCGCCTGGGTGGCTCAGTCGGTTAAGTGTCCGACTTCAGCCAGGTCACGATCTCGCGGTCCGTGAGTTCGAGCCCCGCGTCGGGCTCTGGGCTGATGGCTCAGAGCCTGGAGCCTGCTTCCGATTCTGTGTCTCCCTCTCTCTCTGCCCCTCCCCCGTTCATGCTCTATCTCTCTCTGTCTCAAAAATAAATAAACGTTTAAAAAAATGTAAAAAGAACTTTACAAAAGAATAAGAAAATAAAAACAGTCAAAATAAATAAGTAAACAAGTAAGAAAATCAATAATGAATAAACAAACAAAAAAATGAATGAATAAATTTATGTGCTGTCTCTTCCATATGGCATACCTGAAATTTTATTAAGCCCTTCAAGTGTTAATTAAGGAGTGCTGAATGATGGGAATTTCAGCTACTAAGAAAGGGCCACTATAGGTGTTTTCCAGATCTCACTGTTTTGGTCGTGGCTTACCTGCAGTGTGTATACAAAGACATGATCACTTTTGCTTGTAAGCTATTCAAATCCTTCAAAAATTTTAAAATTGAACTGCATAGGGTTTTCATGAACTATCTTTGGCAAAGTTGCTAAGTGGTGATTCCAGAAATTTTTGTGCAAAGTCAGTGAGACTAGACTTCAAATGTAGCACCAAAACAGAGGAGGATTATGATTCTTCTTTTTTTTTTAATTCTTTTTAAAAATGTTTTATTTATGTATTTTGAGAGAGAGAGAGGTTGAGCAAGGAAGGGGCAGAGAGAGAAGAAGGGAGAAAGAATCCCAAGCAGGCAAAGCCTGATGCGGGGCTTGATCCCGCATGACCTGAGCCGAGATCAAGAGTCAGACACTTAACCAACTAAGCCACCCAGGTGCCCCGGGATTCTTACTGGCTTTCCACAAATAAAGGCAGTCAACTCTGCAACAGGGGTTTTATATTTACCAGCAACAAAGTTGGGTAAAGAGTATCTCTAGGTCTGCAATATTTACACTCATTAGGCAATTTTTGTTAATTTCAGTTTGTGCTTTCTCTATAGGAATCTTGAATTTGACCTTCTATAGTGTCTAAGGAAATGAGGAAAGTCCACAAGGGTTAGTTTCACGGGCAAGTTTTCCGCTCTTTAACAAACAGCATTCTATTAAGTTGAACCGTATAAAACTGCTGTTTTTGTAGGTCGAAAACAGTTGCATATCAGCAGTTTCATATGGTTAACCTAATCTGTTGTTGCATACCCTGAGAGTAATGTAAAGCATCCCACCCAGCATGCACCCTCTTGAGCCAGGAGAAGCTATTCAGTTGCAATTGGTGCCGCATTTCCTATACAAAACAGAATAATGTTAAAGAAATGAATCTTCTTCTCCTAAATATTGCTTTTTAACAAATCTCTCTAATGAAATGAGTTTCTAAGTCAATTTAAGCCACGGCTGAAGTTTATATTTAGCTTTTCTCGTTAATACAGGCATATTTTATGATTCTCCTCTATATTGTGCTTCCCAGATACTGCATTTTTTACAAACTGAACGTTTGTGGCAAACTTGCGTTAAGCAAGGCTGTCAGCACTGGTTTCCGACCACATTCGCTCACTTCGTGTCTCCGTGTTACACTTTGGTAATTCTTGCAACATTTCAAACTTTTTCCTTGTTACTATCTTTGGTATGGTGACCTGTGCTCTGTGATCTTAGATGTTCCTACTGTAACTGTTTTGGGGAGGCCGCAAACCATGCTTCCGTAACTTAATAAATGTTGTGTGTGTCTTGACCGTTCCATCAACTGGCCAGTCCCCCGTATCTCTCCCTCTCCTCTGAGCTCTCTATTCTCTGAGACAGGACAATATCGAGATTGGGCCAGTTAGTAACCTTACAGTCGTCTCTAAGTGTTCAAATGAAAGGAAGGGTCACGTGTCTCTCACTTGAAATCAAAACCTAGAAATGAGTCAGCTCAGTGAAGAAGGTATGTCAACAGCTTATAGGCTGAGAGGCAGGGCTCTTGCAACAAACAGTTACCCAAGTCGTGAATGCAAAGGACAAGTTCTTGGAGGAAATGAAAAGCACTGCTCCAGTGAACACATGAATGAGAAGAAAGGGAAGCAGCCATGTTGCTGATCTGGAGAAAGTCTGAGTGGTCTGGATAGGAGATCAAACCAGCCACAACCTTCTCTTAAGCCAAAGCGTAATCCAGAGCAACATCCTCACTTGCTTCAATTCTGTGCAGGCTCAGAGAGGTGAGGAAACTGCAGGAGAAAAGTGTGAAGCTAGCGGAGGTTGGTTCATGAGGTGGAGAGACAAAAGCCATCTCCATAACTTACTAAAAGTGCAACACAAAGCAGCAAGTGCTGATGTGGAAGCTATAGCAAGCTCTCCAGAAGATGTAGCCGAGATAAGTCATGAAGGTGGAGACGCTAAGCAACAGATTTGCAGTAGATGAAACAGCCTCCTCTTGGAAGAAGATGCCATCTTGGGACTTTCATAGCTAGAGAGGAGAAGTCAATGTCTGGCTTCAGAGCTTCAACATATAGGCTGTCTTGTTAGGGGTCATGTAGCTGGTGACTTTTTCTTAAAGTCAATGCTAATTTACCATGTGAGAATCCTAAGAACCTTAAGAATGGTGCTGAATCTACTCTGCCTATACTCTAGAAATGCAACAACAAAGTCTGTATGCCAGCACATCTGTCTGCAATATGGTTCACTGAATATTTTAAGTCCACTGTTGAGAACTACTGCTCAAAAAAAAAAAAAAAAAAGATTCCTTTCAAAAGATTACTGCTCACTGACAATGTACCTGCTCCCTTAAGAGCTCTGATGGAGATGTACAATGAGATTAATGTTGTTTTCTTGCCTGCTAATATAGCATCCTTTCTACAGCCCGTGGATCAAGGAATCATTTTGACTTTCAAGTCTTATTATGTAAGAAACTTATTTTGAAGGCTGCTGCTGCCATAGATAGTGATTCCTTTGTTGGATCTGGGCAAAGTAAATTGAAAACCTTCCAGAAAGGGTTTACCATTCTAGATGTCATTGAGAGCATTCATGATTCATTGGAAGAAGTCCAAATATCACCATGAACAGGAGTTTGGAAGAAGCTGATTCCAACCCTCATGGATGACTCTGAGGGGTTCGAGGCTTCCGTGGATGAAGTCACTGCAGATGTGATGGAAACAGCAAGAGAATTAGAACAAAAAGTGGAGCCTGAAGATGTGACTGAATTGCTACAATCTTGTGTAAAACTTGAATGGATGAGGGGCTGCTTCTTATGGAGGAACAAAGAAAGTGGTTTCTTGAGATGGAATCTCCTCCCAGTGAAGATGCTGTGAAGATTGTTGACATGACAACCCAGGGTTTAGAATATTACACCTACTTAGTTGTTAAACAGTAGCAGAGTTTGAGAGGATGGATTTCAATTTGAAAGAAATTCTCCTGTGGGTAAAATCCTATCAAACAGCATCCCATACTACAGACACATTGTGCGTGAAAGGAGGAGTCAGTGGGTGTAGCAAACTTCACTGTTGTCCTATTTTTTTTTTCCAACGTTTATTCATTTTTGGGACAGAGAGAGACAGAGCATGAACGGGGGAGGGGCAGAGAGAGAGGGAGACACAGAACCGGAAACAGGCTCCAGGCTCTGAGCCATCAGCCCAGAGCCTGACGCGGGGCTCGAACTCACGGACCGCGAGATCGTGACCTGGCTGAAGTCGGACGCCCAACCGACTGCGCCACCCAGGCGCCCCTCACTGTTGTCCTATTTTAAGAAATGGCTGCAGCCATCCCACCTTCAGCAACCACCACCCTGACCAGTCAGCAGCTGTCAGCATTGAGGCAAGACCCTCCACCAGCAAAAAGACTATGACTCATTGAAAGTTCAGAGGATGGTTAGCATTTTTTAGCAATAAAATATTTTTAAATGAAGGTGTGCATTTTTTTTTTTACATTTTTTAAAATGTTTATTTTTGAGAAAGAGAGAGAGAGACAGAGCGTGAGTGAGGAAGAGGCAGGGAGAGAGAGGGAGACACAGAATCCGAGGCAGGGTCCAGGCTGTGAGCTGTCAACACAGAGCCCGATGTGGGGCTTAAACCCACAAACCGTGAGATCATGACCTGAGCCCAAGTCAGACGCTTAACTGACTGAGTGACCACGTGCCCCTAAATTAAGGCTGTGTATTGTTTTTTGACGTAATGCTATTACACACTTAATAGACTATGGTATAGTGTAAACATAACTTTCATATGTGCTTTTTAATGCAAAGATTCATTTGACTTGTCTCATTGTGACATTCACTTCATTGCAGTGCTCTAGAACCAAATCCACACCATCTCGAGGGTATGCCCGTAATTAGAAGTCGAGTCGCCATTACGAAAGTGCTGATGGCGACCTACAACGTGACAAGAGGAGTATGCAGGGTGGGAACCTGATGATCTGGGGGAAATCTGCTTCCCAGGTGGATAGGAAGAGGACAGTTTAGTGGTCCAGGAACATTGACTGAATACAAGATCCTCAGTCCTAAATCTGATTAATACTGGCCCCAAGGTATCTGATCAGTTGCTTGGAGTATAGCAACAAGATATTAAGGTGTGGGTCAAATACTGTGAGTTAAGCTAGATTTTTGTTTTCATCCAGGAATCTTTCCAAAGGTGACTGATGTATGTGGTTAAATCTGGGGGTAGAAGGGAAGGATAGGAGTCCAGAAAAGAGCCAGGTGGGGTCTTAAATTCTTATGTCAGTGGGTTGGGTTGAGGGTGTGGCTTCTGGTCCTAGACAGGAGTCCTCATCAGGGCACACAAACAGAATTAAGTCTTCTTCCTTATAAGGTTAAAGTGCTTAGGCAGATACCTAATCCCAAAATGAAGCCAACATTGTAAGCAGGTTCAGCTAGAACTTTGGAGCTACTCGAGCACCAGACTCTTCCTCAGTAGATTTGGGACCTACCTAATTTTTGGCAGATAAAGATTCCTGCAGTGAGACTAGACATCTGGGTCTGGGTCACAGGACTCACAGCTTAAGAGTAGGTCAAGTTCAAATCCACTGGGTACAGACTTTTGCTTCCTGCCATTCGGGAACAAACAGGCTGAAACCCGCATGTGGATACCATCAATAGATCTGGTTGTGAGGAGATGGGGATGAAACATACAGAGGAATCAAGTAGGTACTAACACTCTTGGTCCACAGTCACACTATGAATCAGTTTTGAGCAGTACTCCGTCAACTTTTTTACTGAGTATCTGGTATGTTCCGTATATTGAAATATATTCTTTAATTTCCTAATCCTTATAACAAGTTCCTGAGCTAGTTGATTCAGAGAGTATAATAATTTATCCAAGAGAAATTCTTGTCAGAATTATTTTTGTGGGAATAATACTGGAACACAAACCCAAATCTTTATGCTTCCATAGGAGATGGTGTACTTGTTTCCTCTTGCTGCTGTAACAAATTATCACAAATTTAGTGGCTTGAAATGGCACACATTCATTCTCTTATGGTCCTGGAGGTTAGAAGTCTGAATCAAGGTGTTGGTAAGTTGGTTCCTTTTGGAGACTTAAGGACAGAATGTGTTGCCTGGCTTTTCTTAGCTCCCAGAGGCCACTCGCATCCATTGGCTTGTGGCCTTTCCTTGGATCATTCCAGCCTCTTGCTTCTGTCTTCACATCTCCTGCTATTCGTTCTAACCTCCGGCTTCCCTCTCATATGGACTTTTGTATTAGATAGGGCCCACATGGATAGGCTTGCCGTCTCGAGATCCTTATCACATCTGCAAATACCTTTTTATTGTGTAAGATATATATCCACAGGTTCTGGCGACCAGGAGGTAGACTTTGAGCGGGGGGGGGGGGGGGGGGAATCGTTCTGCATTATTCACAGGAAGGAATGGAAGGAAGGGCTTTGAGCTGGGGAGGCAAAGTTGGCCAAATGGAAGAGAAACCATTAACTTTCTCTGAGGCTGGTGTGGGGCAGGGAGAGGGCATGGAGGCGGGAGTACCTGGGCATGTAGGAACTTCAGCGGAGAATGCGTGCAGGAGAGCAGTTCTCAGTAGGGAAGGTTCATTGGTAGAGGGGTCTCTGGGCTGCCCGGAGCAGCAGGGTCTAGGGACAGGTGGCAGGACCATTTCTCAGCAGCAGCATCTTGTAGCTAAAGAAAACGCCGTAAAGGTGATGACCATCGTGTAGAAATGTGCACCGACTCCCCTTGGCTTTCTGGAAACATAAGCCAGGATTCTTTGTGTGACCTCATAGAGTCGGGGCCCGGGTCTCCAAAAGACCGAGATCGAATATCTGGTTGAGCTGACCAGTGGAGACTGAAACAAGATGTGATATCATCGTTTTTCAGGAGTTTTTTAAGGGAAAGGAATGTGGTCTCGGACCTTAGTATTGTGGTTTTAAAGTCATACGCCTTGCAGTTGCAAACTTTTGCCATGGCTAGCAAAGGTGGAGGGGCCGCTGAGGGCCGAGAACAAAGAATTTTCAGCCAGTGTGCTCCAAGCAACCTTACTGCCGGGACTAAAGACGAAGGGCATCTCCCTTGCAAACGCTCCTTACTTGGGGTCTAAACCTAAACCAAACAAGCTGCTAGTGAGTCAGGCTCCTTCGATGGCAGATATTACCTGAATAACAATAGCCATATTAATAAGTATGCCCAGCAGGGGGTATACAAAGGTGGTAGGGTATTCCCAAGAGGAAAATTAATTTCTCTTTATAATCCTCCGTAGTTTATTTCACATTATTCACGACCCGCCCAGTATGCTTTTTTTTTTCTTTATGACGAGCCATAAAAATGACAAAATACATTAGCCAAGTTCTTCGTTTCTGCTAAAATGACCATATTCAAAAATAATAACAGAGACTTGTATCAGCGATGCAAAAGATGCATGAAGTAATTGGGGCTTAATTTGTACACAAACTGTCAAGGCAGTTTTCCTCACGGCCTGCATCTTCTGAATTCATTAGTCTCTAATTACGGCCAGTGGGGACCAGCAGTTAGAAGGTTAAAGAGGTTCTGACAGGCCTAATCATTGCTCAGGAAGCTGAAAATGTATGCAAAGTCTCAGCAGATGGGGTGAGAGCGGCTTCTGCCAAGTGATAACTGTTATTCCTTTGCACCTCCAAAGCTGTCATCCTAATAGGCACATTTTAAATTTATTAATGCTCTAGTTACAATGCATACACAGTCTCTAATGGTATGTTATTCTGAGTATATAAACTGAGCAATTAACACATATTACCTGGTAATGGTAAAATTATTTGTTGCCCGTTTGATTTTTTTTTTTTTGGTCGTCTCCTATTCCAATAAGAATTGTCCCAGGAAAATCTTCCCTTTGTTAAAATAGAAGCAAAGCTGTATTGTAGACGGGTGTCTCTTCTTACTCTGATATTCTAATCAGTCTGAATGGCTTCGTCGACACTCTCTGTACTCGACCTGTCTGGACTTCTGGCCTCCCATCTCAGGATCTAGTAGCCAAAAAACAACTCAAGGGAGAGGCTTCATCAGACTTTTGGGAAGTGGCAGAGAATCCCAAGTTGGGATGAAGTGACCCTTTAACGTGAGAAGAAACCCAGGGTCGTAGCTCTTGTCTGTGACTTTATCCTAAGTCGTAAAAGGAGAGGTGATGTGCAGTGTCCAATTCAAAAGTCACCCATATCTTACCCTTCTTCGGTGGGCCTCCGTGACTTTAATCCTGATTGCTTTAATGCTAACTAATCTCCAGCAAGAAGTGTGTGTGTGTGTGTGTGTGTGTGTGTGTGTTTAAACAAATGAGGTCTCTTGTCTTTCCTGTGACTATACCCATGACATGGGAAGGGCCTTTAATTAAATGCAGCACTTAGCGCAACAATTGTTTGCATGTAGGAGGCCACAGAAATGGAGACAGCTGGAATGGATAGTCCCTAAATTGTAGGCTTTGTCAGGACTACAAGATTCATAAGCGGTCCTAATAGCATGATAAGGTGTTAATCTCAGCAACAGAGCAATTATCTGTCCAGTGACTGACCGCCACTCTCTGGACCCACTAGCCAGTTTCAGTTAATTGATTTACGCCCTTTAGAAGTAATATAACAACAACAAAAAATGTCGCAGAGACTTTACGTTAATTAAAAACTGTGATTACATTTCCCTCCTAGGTGATGTGTTTGAGATTTTCATACCACACAGAAAAGATATCCAACTGTTAGGTAATAAGTTTTCTTTGCCGGAGACCAAATAACCCATCCATTGTGGTTCCTTCAGTGGCTGGAAGAATAGTCCCGATTGATTCACAGACTTGAGTTGTGTGGCCTCGGGCAAGTGTCCTCATTTCTCCGAGCTGAGCTCAGTTTCATCATCCCCCAAGAAGAGAAGTCAGCCCAGACAATCTCCGACCTCTCAGATCTTTCTCGGTTCTGAAAGTCCTCACTTCTCTGAGTTCGAGTACTGTGTAGCCAGGGGAGGCTTATCCCACGGGGCCAGAGGACTAGCTCCGAGTGGGTCAGCTCTTTTATCGTCTACTTCCCATTTTCAACTTGGAAGTTCAATCTGGTTTCTGACATCCTGTTTATTTATAACTTTTTTTTCTATGTGCACAGCGGATTTTTCCGGCCCCTTTGCTGTATTTTTGCTGTATGACATAGCCATTCATTTCCAGAGATTTAAAAACTGCCTCGGCATCTCTTTAATGGGAAACCCAATGAGGAAAGTCTAGACGCGCCCTGCAGTGTTTGCTTCCTTGGTGTGATGTGGCGCTGTAGGGAGAGGGGACACCCTGGGGGGCTCTGTGGACAGATAGGTAGGGCTGCTTGGGTGGCCTCGCCTATGCATCTGAGAGTGGACCCCAGTTTGCGTCACTGGTTTCCCAGCCCATAGAGCGGACACACTGGGCTGACTGTTCCCCAATGTCTGTTTCAGCAGCAACTTTTGATGACTCTCATTCATTCTGAGGAAAAGGACTTTCCTTGAAATCAGAGCCTTAGAAGGCAAATGGGTATGTGCAAAACCGGCAGGTAGAGAGAGAAAGAGAGGCCGCGAAAGCCATTTACGGGAGCAGAGTTTGCCTGAGAAATCCTGTCATTTTGTGGACGGCAAGTCATGGGATAGGACATGACTTATTCTTCAGTGAAAAGAAAAATAGTGATGAAGATTATTAGCCAAAGGAAGCAAAACTCAGCCTTGGAATCTACCAGCCACCTGTGTGTCTTAGGGCCATGTGGCCCCTTCACGTGCACGAGCTGACCTGCTTGAACTCCCAGAAGTGGCGACGTAGCATTCTCTGCTCTTAAGATGAAGGGAGTGTGGTCAGGAGGGGATTGCTGACCTTCCTCTGGGAACATCCCCACCGTTTTGTAGATGAAGTTTCCCAAGGAATGAACTGTCTACATCAGAATTGCTGGAGGGTTTGTTAAAAAGTCAGATTCCTGGGCTCTACCCCAGACCTATGTACTCAGGACTCTAGGGGACCGAGCATGGGAACCTCCCTTGTTTTTAAAAAAGCTTCTCAGGTGATTCTTATGTACAACTGAAGTTGGAGGATGCCAGTTCTAGAAGGCAGAAGGTCAGGCTGCCTAGTCTTCTTCCATCCGGGAACAGTGCCCTTCATTTCCCCCTCAACGTGATGGACTCACAGCCTCCTGTGGGGAAGGTAGAGTGTCCAACCTGCAAGGTCACAACCATAAGCTAGAGGTCAAGGTTGTTGCAGGTAAGCCCAGTTCTGTTCAGAGCACAAGACTTTTTTCCATAATCAGAGCCTGGTGGGCTTTCTGATGTGAATCACTTGTACCCGGGCCTTAGTTCTCAAGCATCAACAGGCTTCCATCATAAGGTCTCAGTAATATGTGGGGGGTCCAGGAAAAACGGTTCCCAGCTCCCTGCCCTTACACTTACTTTGCCCACATACACCCAGAGACACACATACAAAAGACCCCAGTCGTGGCAGGTCCGCGGAAGCATGACCACCTCGGAGTCACGCAAGCCTAGTGTTAATCTCAACGGAGCAGCAAATTAAGACTGCAGAGTGGAAGTCTATTCATATAATTTCCAGAGTCACTTCTGGAGATTGGTTACTAGAAGCTGTGTAGAACCTGGTCCCGGTCTGCCTCAGTTCAAGTCTTGCTCTACCTCGTGGATCCATGGGTAGGACCTTTAACTTTCCCATGCCTCAGTTTCCCTATCATGGGGAGAATAGTAGGGCTTTTCCGCTATGGGTGTTCTGAGGATTAAATGAATCAATAGGTGGAAAGTTCTTAGCCAGCACTGGTTAAATGTTTGCTATGGTCAAGTCTGTACCATCTATGAGCAGGCTATCAGTGGATGTGTGGTCTGTGAAGCAGCAAAAGGCCCCATGCATGTTTAATACTCTGTTGTTGTTATCTTGAGAGTCTTAGTAATTTATGAAAAAGGAACCTTCCTTTTTCACTTTGCACTGGATTCCGCAAATCTGTAGCTCGTTCCGTCTACAAGGCTGTGATGCTAACATCTAAAGTCTATATGATGTCGATAGCAAGATGGCCAGCCTTGGCATTACCTTGTTGAGAAAGGTCACATTTTCCCTTAAAAGAATTTGTCTGGTGGGGTGCCTGGGTGGCTCCGTTGGTTAAGTGTCCGACGCTAGATTTCAGTTCAGGTCATGATCTCCCGGTTTGTGGGATCAAACCCCTTACCGGGTTCCGTGCTGACAGCAGGGAACCTGCTTGAGAGTCTCCCTCTATCTCCCTCCCCACTCTCTCTGCCCCTCACACACTCTCTCAAAATAAATAAATAAACATTAAAAAAGAAGAATTTGGTAGTTGAGCTGAGGTAAATATTTTGTGCATGTTTGCATGGAGGTCAACTGGACTTCTATGGTTGGTCTACATTAAAATGAACAGTAGTGAGATCTTAAACTTAAAAAAATTAAAGTACGATTCTTAATGTCTTGTATTAATTTCTCATTGTTTATAAATTCATCCTTTTTCTCCTAAAGATGGGGACAGTTTAAGTTCTCTGCATTCTCTAGAGCGCCCACCAGAGTCCTGGCAACTACTGATTAGTTAGGAAATCATTTCAAAGTTGTCCATTCCTCGCGAGGGATGGTGAACATATCTGAGTAACAGTGAAGTGAATCTACGATCGGCCCCTCCTCCCGTCACATATTTTGACTGTGCTCAGTTCATGAGCTTTGATTAAAATGTAAAAGCCAGGTTAGAGGGGGGAAATGCTGCTGCTTATTTTTGTGGAAATTGCCAGCAACCACTCTACGGAGAGCAAAGGCTCTTCTTGATAATATTCCACTAGCGGCTCTTATTAAAGTCCAGTACATTAGAGCTGGAATGTGGGACTTCAGAAATTATGTTCTCATTGCCTCATTTTGGAGTCAAGGAGCCTGATACCCACACAGGTAGAGCTGTCTGAAAGTCACGCAGTTCGTTGGTGCTTAGCAGAGGGTTCATGGTGCCCTAGGTCATTGGACGGAGGATGATCCATGCGGTGGGGCAGAGTCCCAGGGCACAGACAGATTATTCTAGCCTGGACAATCCAGGAATGAAGGGCGGGGTGCAGTACAAAGGGCTGCCATTAACTGTTTCATAGAACAGCGACAAGGACGCCTCAGTCCCAACTCAGCTTCCATCTAGCACTGGGGAGAGGCTTGAGATTTCTTTTTTGTTTTAATTTGTTTCATGTTTGTTTATTTTGAGAAAGAGAGAGAGAAGGAGGGGCAGAGACAGAGCGAGAGAGAGGATCCCAAGCAGGGTCTGAGCTTGATGTGGGGCTCCGTCCCATGAACCCGTGAGTTCTGGACCTGAGCCAAAATCAAGAGGTGAATGCTCAATTGGCTGAGCCACCCAGGTGCCCCAAGGCCTGAGATTTCTTAAACTAGTGTTTTCTGTCTCCCAGCCCTTGTCTTCATTTTATCCACATGTTCTCTGGGAGACCCGCACTACCGGTCTGCCTTCAAATCTTTCTGTATTAACATTTAGACTAGCAGTCTTTGCACATTATATTTGAGTATCTGCAGCCTTTGTTTCTGGTGCTGTGAAAGGTGAGTCCTGTCTAGCTGTGAGGAGGGGACCTGGGGGTTACCCCTGAAAGCATTTGATGAGTCCAAAAGAAGGGTGAGATGGATGTAAAGCATATTATTGATGCTTCAGAGCCTTAACTATAACCCAGGAGTCTTGCTTCCCCAGATGCCCTGTAACTCCTTTTGAAATTGGTTCCATTTATCTTTTTACTTGCTCACTTACTTGGAGAGACATCCCTCCCCTTCCCCTACTCCTTCTTCTCTGGTCTGGCACTGCCTGGAGGGGGCAGAGGCCTGCTGGGAGCAGGGCCCCAATGTCTCCTGTCAGTTCTTCCCTCGAGAAAAGCAGCAGGCCTCCAGGCAGCCTGTTTGGACCACAGCCAGCATAGCAGGAGGTGGCCATCAACACGTAGGCCTTGGGGGGCGGGGGTGTCTCCATTTCTTGGCAGAGTAGATGCTGTGATTTTTTTCAGAAGGCACATGTCTTTAGGTGCTACCTGGCAGGTGAAAGGGTTGAGGACCTAGGGCATCAGGACTCCGTTTACCAGATGGAGCTGAGCTAACAAGTGGGGCCAGGGACTAAATCAGTTGCTGCATAGACTTGGTTGTTCACTTGAGAATGTGAGGCAGACACAGCCCTGAAACCAGGCTAGGAGAGAGCGTCCACAATGAGGGAGGCAGAGGGCCCTCACAGGGCGAATGAGGGGTCACTGACTTGATGACACTTTGGGTGCAATCACATTCCCTTAGTGGGCATGGGGGTCCAGGACCTTCCTCACTGCTACTTAGGATGTCCCTAATGTTTGTTGCCCTTGTCCTCATGGTATTCTTCAAAGCTTTAAGCAAGCTGGGCTAAATCTTGACAAGAGTGAGGGTGAGGGGGCCAGACGTTCGATGGGTAGGAACTCCTGGGAGACCTTTACTGAAACATTTAAAAATCTCAGAGATATTTGGCCTTTTCTCTTACCAGCCATGTAAACTTTGAAGCTACTTAATCCCTTTTGTACCTCAGTTTCCCCATCTGAATGTGGAGATGAGATTCGTACCTGCTTCACAGAGTTGTTAAGTCATCTAGATGAGATACTCTACGTAAGAGTTTAGAATCGTGCTTGGTGCTTCGTAAGATCTTAATAAAAGTTTGTGATTAACTTTTATTACTGTTGGCGTGTGTGTGTGTGTGTGTGTGTGTGGTCATAATAGCAAGCATCAAAGTTGCCATAGTTGGTGCATGAGGAGCAAAGTCTTAATGTTTTGGATAGACAGCATGGAAAGAGGGAAATTGGCCCCTTGCTCTGGGATCCTCCAACCTGGTGGGAAAAGGAAGTTGAAGTTATTACACTTAAGGAAAATGTCCCCAAAACAACAAGCTCACACAGAAGCACAATCCTAGCTCCCTCTCTTTATTAAACTGTGGGTCCGGCTTGTCGATCACCAAGTCCTGATGGGCTCTCACAGGATGTAGAGCTAAAGACCTTGTCCATTCATTCATCAGTTCATTCATTAACTGAACAAATATTTATTGAGTGTCTACTATGTTCCAGACACTAAGAAAGGGCACTGGCCAAACCAGCAAAAATCCTTGCCCTCAAAGAATTTAGATTCTAGTTGGAAGAAAGACAGTAAGCGCACACACGGTTACATACTGGGCGATCGTACGGTAAGGATATGAAATGAAGCAGGGTGAAGGGAGAAATATTACTTGAGGATGGGATGGTCTGGGAAAGCCTTTCCGAAGGGGAGATATCTGAATAGAGATGGGAACGAGCAGAGGGAGAGCCTTCAAGCAGAGGAAATAGGACATATGAAGGCCCTGGTGCATGAAGACATGTACCTGGTGACGAAGACAATGATGGCAGTGTTCTGGGTGTTATCAGAAGACACTGGCTTGGGGAGGGGAGACTGGCATGAGATGACTAACGATTTGGAAAGACCATGGTGACTGCTATTAGAGAATAGATTATAGAGGGTCCAAGAGGCAAAGCAAGGGCCAGTAGGGACTCTGTTACAGTAATCTAGGTGACAGCTCCAGGAGGATCAGAGTGGGGGGGAGAGGTGAGAAGGGTGCTAGCGTTAACCGGACTGCCTTCTGCAGTGCAGGAGAGAGAGAGAGAGAGAGAGATTGGAAGCAAGGAGGACTGCGGGGTTTTGCTCTGAGCAACTGGAAGAATGAAATTGTCCTGAGCAGAGACGGGAGAGAACACACGTGACAGGGAAGCCTAGATTCCTGCCCTGAATTGCTCTGGTTCATTTGGAGATGCCGACCAGACACCGCAGTGAGACAGTTGGATACATGAGTCTGCGTCTCAAGGAGGTCGGGGGGTGGGGACACGGATTTGGGAGTAGCGCAGACATAGAATTCGGTGAAACCATTGAAATAGCCACTTCGTAGATGAAAAGATTGAATATCAGATGTTTCTTATGATTCAACCAATATTTAAGTCTAAGTGACAGCGATGACAAAGGGAGTTAGTGTGATAGAGAAGAGGTCCAAGGACTGAGCTCAGGCTTACTCCATCTATTAGGCATCAGGAAGAAGAGGAAGACCCAGCAAAGGAGTATCCTGGGATGTAGGAAGAAAGCCAGGAGCTTGCGGTCCCTGGAAACCAAATAAAGAATGTGCTTCAAGGTTAGTCTGAGTGTATATTGTGTCAGAGGCTGCCCAGGGATCAGGGGAGGGCATAGAGGGGATCACGAGACATTGGCCCCTGGGTCACCCAGGGAAAGTGCCTGACGTTGAGGAACTGTCAGGCCAACTTCATGCGACCAGCAGTTTCTTGGTGCCTGCATGCAACTTTGATGCTTCAACTTTGGAGGGTGACCATTCATTAGGAGCACTACAAACCTATCGGGAAGCCGCTCCTCCTTGAGGGACGCTGAGTACTAATGTCTTATTTTTCCCAATTGTTTTCCCAAATTAAAACAAATGGAATTCTCCATCGGCAGCAACCTCTCCCCGGCTCTTGGCTTTGAGTGATCTGGCTAACCTCCTCTCCCGCATGCCCTTGTCTTGTCCAAAGCCACATGTCCCCAGCAGTATCCATGTATACATTTTCTGTTCTTGGTAATTTCACCTCCTAGGAGAGGAATGAGATCTGAATGGCCCCAGGAACTGTGGCCTCACCTGCCTGCAGCCCTGGGGGGATGAGCTGGGGAAGGAGTGGCTAGGAAGGGTGGGGAAGGGCAAGGTGTCTACCCAGGGTATCGAGGCACCTGTGGTTGGGTAAGTTGTTTGGGTGTGTGAGGGAAGGAGAGTATAGATACAGGAAGAGGGAGGGAAAATCAAGACTGAAACATGGAGGTTGTCTTGAATGTTTTTATGTAACAGGCAGCAGATTTCCAGGCAAATATGTGATTTTACCAGTTACTGGCAACAGTTAGCACAAACAAGGAACGTTACGGTGGTGCTGGGCTTTGAGTAAAAGATTAACAGTCAGTGTTTTCTCTGCAGTGTCTGTTTCCTTCTGGACTTCCTTAGGGGAAAGGAGGGCTGGAACTGACGTGCCCGCTTCCCTCACCCGCAGGGGGATCTCCCCCGGGCCACTTTGTGTCGTTCGTGCATTCGTCGGTCACTCCTCAGGCATGGATGGAGCCCACTGCTTGCCCAGCACTGAGTTGGATTGCATGCGAGTCAGAGGTAAAAAAAAGTCAGAGGGAGCATGTGACAGCGACAAATGAAAGTCATGAAGGACAGCTGATCAAGGACTAAGGAGGGAAGATTAAATGGGGAGCTTTCTAGAGATAAACAATAGGACTGGCCTATGTTCCCTGGTTCTGCAGGCTCGTTCCCCACTGTGGGCTGTGCCCGTGGGGGATGTCAGGGGCTTGGGTCAGAGAGGAAGCCTAGAGATGAATCTGTTGGGCCCGAAGGGGAACATCGGAGACAGAAATACTTGCTCCATACTGGGTGTTGTATGTAAGCGATGAACCACGGGAATCTACCCACCCAAAAAACAAAAGCACACTTTACACACTGTATGTCAGCCAATTTGACAATAGATTTAAAAAAAAAAAAAAAGAAATACTTGCTCAAGGGGAGAGGATGGGGGGGTGGTCAGGGTCTGCCAATTCCCACTGTGCAGTTAGCTGACGGCATGGCTTAAACATGAGGCAGCTCTCTGGAGGAGTTTGCTCTCACCCCGAAATGCACTGTGGGATTCCAGTTTCTCCACGAAGGGCCAAAGCATGACTCCCCTCACTTTGCCCTTGAGGGACACCTGCTCCCGCGCAACTGGGTGTGGAAATGTTAAAGTTCCCCTCTCGGAACACATTCCCCACGATGCCAGAATGCACCCAAGAATGTCTGTGGGCCTTCCCTAATCAGAACTTCGGTTTCCTGTGTCTATTTGGCAATAATCGAGTAGGAGAGAGAGGTGGCCTGGGTGAAATGACAAACTTCTAGGAGGCTCTCTAAGTCCAGGCCACCAACCCTAGACATCAGCAGTTATTTCATACTTCACTGGGAGCCTCTGTTGAATTAAGGGAGGAGAGAGAGAGAGACAGAGAGACAGAGAGAGAGAATGAGAGAGGTCCCATCACAGATCGTCTGTAGGCCATCTCCAGAGCATAATTTTTGTTTTACTTTCTTCTGATATTTGCCCTTCCTTTCCCCCAGGGAGACCAGGGAAACAGTCCTAAGGCCGCCTCAGGGCAGGCTTTTTCCAGGAAGAGGCCAGAGTCTCCCTCCACCCAGCCAGGAGACCTGTTGGAGGCTGGCTTGGGTTTGGACACGATTGCCCAAGCGCTGGGAGGGTAGACGAGTCAGAAAGAAACTGGGCATGGGCTCTAACATCCTTGTCTACATCACTGCTGTCTGCTAATGATTTTTGTTTGTTTGTTTTGTACCGATCACATCAACTTAAAGCCAGTTCTCAAGAAGCCCCCCTTGGCATACCCACCAACTGTGTCCCTTTCCTCCTGTTAGTCAGTGGCTGCTAATTAGAGAACAGACCGTTGCTTATCTACCAACACCCCCACCCCAAGGCAGCTAAATGAGTCACTCTTATTAAAAAATGACTTGTTTATCAAATCCTATTTGTGTCTCTTTCATATCCCAATTTTTTTTTTTTATAGATTTAATGACTCTGAATGATAAGGTATTAGCAATAGGAACTTATCCCTTGAGTAACACAGGGCTTGGCTGTATTTCGGTGTGGAGACAACAACAGCAATAATGCTAATAATTACTAACCTTACTGAGCATTTTCTCCTTGCCAGGCACTACGTGCAGCACCTCACCTGCGTTATGTCATTGAATTGTCACAAAAATCCCTTGGAGGTAAATATTATTATCTTCATTTGCATTGAAGGAAACTAACAGTCGAGAAACTTGAAGTCAAATCCTGGCTGCTGAGGTCGCACAGGTGGTATTTCAGAGGCGTCTGTTGCCCATCCTACTTTCTCTTAGTCCAGTGCCTCTCACGATGTGGTCTTTGAACCACTGAAATCAGAAGATCGTGGGACTTTCTAACCTTCAGATCCCTAGACTCTCTCTTAGACTCAGGGGATGGAAATCCCTGGGAAGTGGTCCTGGAATCTGCATTGTAAACCACATTTTGGACCTTGGGGAGGGAATGTGTGGTTAACCCTAGGAACAGAACCGGCCCCTCCGTGTGGAGGCTGACCTGTGTTTTAGTCCTCGACTGAGTTCACACTCTTTATTTAATCTCTCTTGGCTTCCATTTCCTCATTGTAAACCAGGGTCTCCTGGTGGTTGTGAGGCTCGAAGATGATGTGCAGAAAGTAGAATAAAATGTTAGACGTAGAAAGCTCCGCGCAAATGCGTGGGGTATTAATCGTGGGCTTGCCTGGGGACCGGGGGGCCGGGGGGCAACCAGGGTACTGTGCACAGTGCTGGGTGCTTTGTGTGGAGATGGGGAAGGGAGAGCAGAGAACCTCTGGGAGCAGGATACCTTGGGGGTCTGTCCAGCCTTCTTAGGAGGAGCCACGTCCGCCCCAACTCAAAGGAAATCACTCCTTTTCTTTCAAGGGGGGCCCACTTTCTCTCTGGCCCCGGCCCTCACTTACCAAGCTATTTCACATGGGACCGAAGTGTGCTTTCTGCCTCAATTTCCCCATCTGTTCAGGGAAGAAAAAAGCACCCGCTCCCCCATGGCCGCGCTCGCTGTCGGTTGCCGTTTCCTTAGGCCAGAATTACTCAACATTCTCTGTGTGCCAGGGTCATGATCGTTCGTTTAACTCACACAACAGGGTTACGACGTCTGTAGTTCAGTCAGACCCGTTTTATAGACGAGGGGACAGACTCGGGGGGTTTAAGTGATGTGCCCAAGCCAGTAAGTGATGGAACTTCGAGACTCGAGTTCTTCCCCTCCACACCACACCCCTGGGAGAGGGCTTGGGGAAGGGCTGGGACTGAGAGTGTGCTAAGCTTTGAGCTGCTCTGAGGCGTCTGAAGGAACATCCATGTTTGAAAGCAAACTCCTTTCCCTGCCCCTCTCCACTGCGGCCTAAGTCATTCAATTAGGGAGTGAAATAATTGGCAGTGGAGAACGCCTCTAGCAGTGGTAATTACCTCCAGCGCCTTGTTGGAATAGTCAAGCTACATTTCAGTTTATGCTGTAAAACCTTAATTATAATATAAACAGCTGCCCTTCAGCCCTCCGGGGGAGCCTTTCCCCCCGCCTCCCTTCTCTGGCCTCGGAATGGTGCCTGTCTCATGAGTGGTCAGGGAGGTCCAGGAGTGGGAAGGGGCTTTCGGGAGGAGGGGAGCTAACCCTTGTGTGTGCGCAACGGGGTTTGAAAGGCTAAGCTACGGGGAGTCCCTGTCAGGGCCCCATCTTCAAACGAGGAAGCCAGAGAACAGCGTCCCCGTCTCTACACCACTCACTGAGAGTCCCTTGGGGACGTGAGGCCCCAGAAGTTAGCAGAAAGCCTAGTGCCATTGGGCTTGGATGGGGGTTAGCAAGCTGTGGTGTCGCTTCAGGGTAATATTTCTTTTTGTTTCCTCTCCTGTAAGGGATAGCAGAGTCTTTCCTTCTCGCTTCCAACCCCTTGGCCATGCACAGAGCCATACCGAGCGCCCGGCGCTCTGTAGGTACCGTACTAGGCATGGTCAAAAGTGATTCCCCACTTAAACTTCACGGGGGGATTAACTTCTCCATTTGGCTGTAGAGGAAAACGAGCCTTTGAAAATTTAATCAGAGATAAGGCTTGAAATGCAAATAACCCCATGAAATACTTAAGTCCAGGTAGGTGGATGGAAATGAGGTACTTTTGCTGATGCAGGGAGAGGCAGAGGGAGGGGCGGGTCACCACAGGGCACCGAGAGGGCCGAGGAGCAGGGGGATAGTGAGGGGAGGAGGGCACAGGAGCAAGAGACGCTGAAGATCCTGCTTTGCTGGACTCACGGGTTTGCTGATGACTGGTCCTGGTGTCCCTCAAGGGGATGATTGGGTTTAGGGCCTGGCCTGAAAAGATAAGATGTCAACGTGGTGAGGCACTGTCATCTGATGGGCCCACCTTGCTCTTCAGTTCTTGTGGGCCAGAGACAACAATGTGAGTTCTTAAGTGGGCTTCAGATAGAATACACAAGAAGATCCCCTGAAGAGCAGGTATAATTATCTGAACTTCTATTTTTTGTCATTCCTTCTTTTGCATTTCTGATTTCCCCACATTTTATCGTGGGCATATGTACAACAGGGCATTTCTCTAAATGATGCACAACTAAATATATGTGCATCTATGGATGCATGTTTCCCGACTCAAGAATAGTTTACAGCTAGGGTGGCTCCGTTGGCTTAGCACCTGACTTCGGCTCAGGTCATGATCTCACGGTTCGTGGGTTCGAGCCCCGCGTCGGGCTCTGTGCTGACAACTCAGAGCCTGGAGCCTGCTTCGGATTCTGTGTCTCCCTCTCTCTGTGCCCCTCCCCCACTCACACTTTGCCTCTCCGTCAAAAATAAATAAACATGAGAACATTTAAAAGACAAAAAGAATATTTTACAACTTGAGGTATGTGATCAAAAGGTTTGAAGTCTACTGGGCTAGATGCTCACATGGTTACATGGGTTTCTAGCTTTAAGAAAACCCATGCTCAAGGGGTAATGGCTTATTGGCTATGTTGGTGACTAGAAGCGGAGATAATTATCACTCACGGAGTACCTCTTATTTAATCCTACACAAACCAAGTAACGTGTCCAGAGTATGGATGCTGGAGCCAGACTACACAGATTCCAATCTCTGCTCAGTCATCTGCTGTGTGACTTGGGGTGAGTTACTCAGCCTTTCTGTGCCTCAGCATCTTCATCTATAGAATGCAGCTCACAGAGTCTGGTCTACATCATAGGGTAACTGTGAGGATTCCATGAGTGAATGCGTAGAAAGAGCTTCTAACAGTGCTTGACTGTAAACAAACATTCAGTAAGAATTTGTGAGCGGGGGTGGGGGGTAAGGAAAGATAAGGAAATGGAGGTTCAGGGAGGTGAGTTCGGGAGCTGCCATTCTGGCCTCCTCGTGGCTGATTCCAAAGCCCGTGTTTTGGGACCCACAATGGAAACTATTCTAAGTCTTTACCAACAACCAGATGGAGCTGAGAAGATATATCTGCTTCTGCTTCTGACAATCTCTGACTCTGAACCTCCTAGCTGCACCTGCCCTCTCTTTGCCCCCAGCCAGTGCAGAGAAAAGACGATAATGCCTTTTGGTGCTGTCCTCTCGGCGGGAAGGAGCCCTGCAAGTTGTCCCTCACTGCCATCAACCCCAACGGGTGTGCTGCTCGATCTCTCTATGCTTCTCCAGAACGCTCCCAAATCCCTCCTGTGTTTTTGCTCCAAGGAGGGATTCTAGAGCCTTCTGGAATGGCAGACAAGTAGGAGTGTTGCAGAAAGGAAGGTGCTGCAAAGGACTCAGCAAAGGGTGTGCTCCCACTGGCACTCTGGGGAAGATGTCTGGGGGGAAGGGACTGGTCTGGAACTCACATCGGTGCCTCTTCCTTCCGGTGTTCCTTGACAGTTCTTGAGGATGACGCCCACATGTTCTAATTCTGTATAAAGTTCAGGGGCAGGATATCTTTGCTGTAAAGACTTGAATCCTTTGGGGAGGTTTTAGTGACTTAATGGGCATCTCAGGTTGCTGCACTCTGACCTCCTGCCCTGATGGCAGCTGCTGGGTGCGTTTGGGGTCCATTGAATCCATTAAGCATTTCAGATTCAGCGCTTCAAGGAGGGGAGAGGTGTTGAGCGTGGGGAGAGTAGGAAACTCTGGCGAGCTGAGGGCATCCTTTGCTGTAGACTCCCAGAAACCAACTTGCCGGTCAAAGCCCAACTCTGGCCCAGCCTTGGCGCATGGCCGTCCCGCTCCCTGCTTCCAGCTGCATCCCCATAAACACCAGAGAACAGAGTCCCTGCCTCCCTCCCCCTGAAGAACATAGCCTTTAGGAGGGTTCCTAAGGGTGTTCCGTGTAAGTAGCTATCCGAAAGCAACAGTAAGTACGATTTTCAGAAACGAAGGGAAACTTTTAACGTTCTAAGGCACTTCGACGATGCACTTGAAATCAAAGTCTTGCATTAGGATTTAAATTAAAGTCCTTGAGTGGCTTTTGGTACATACATATTTTTTATTTCATGTTAACCTGACAACAACTTTATCTTCTCCATCCACTTCTAAGAAGTCCTTCTTTAATGAAGAGTTGAAGGAAGAAGCCCTTCCTTACTCTGCGTGGGACAGGCCTGCCAGCTTTGTTCTGTTGGTTTTTCCTTGTGGCTGACCGTCCTCTAAGAGATGATTAAAATGGTGCTTTAAGAAATCCTCAGCCAATAAAAAGTTGCTTACAGACTTATAACGCCTCTCTCTGTGTCAGTTTTCTTAACCTCCTGATCTCAACTGTCCAATTATAGGTTTACAAACCCTTGGGGACTGCTGTAGTAAGTAAATGGAAGAGGAATGGTCACATTTAGCATGAGCTAAAATCCCCAAGGCGAGTAGTAGGAAAAGGAGCTACCTATTAGGTCTTTCATAAAACCAGTCCCTAAAGTAGAAAGAATAGTTCCCTCAAGACTTGCCCTATGGACTGCCTTTCATGGGCTGGTTCATATTTATAAGCCAATTTGTCTGGAAATAAATCTCTTTAACACACTCAGCTAACTCCAAGAGGTGTGTCCCATGAGGAACAATCTTCCTAAATGAACTGGCTCAGGAAGGGGTATGGCAGCAGCCTGGAATTTTCAACTTCAAGAGGAAAAAAATATACACACACACACACACATACACACACACACACAGACACGTGTGTGTGTGTGTGTGTGTGTGTGTATGTGTGTGTGTATACACAAATTGAATCCAGACACCTAAAAAAAATGTTCATAGGCCTAGTTAAGGAGATGGCAAGACATAGATTTTTGTTATACAATCCTAAAGTTTAGTAATGGTCCATCTGACCTGAGGTTAATTTGGACAGCAGTTGGACTGTTTGTCTGCCATAATTCCTTCCCATATGGCCAGAAAAGAGGGCATGAAACATGGGTTTTCTTCCCTTCCCTCTCTCCTTCCCTTCTCTTCTTCCCTACCCTCCCTCCGTTCCTCCCACTCTGTATGTGTGCACATGCGTGTGTGTGTGTGTGTGTGTGTGTGTGTGTGTCTCTCTCTTTCCATCTCTTGAGGGTAAAAAAGGGCATTTCACCAAAGTTCAAATGAAGCTTCAGGAGAAAACTGCCTTTTGGTTTTGGTTGATTGTGTGTGTGTGTGTGTGTGTGTGTGTGTGTGTGTGTGTGTTGTTGTTGTTTTTCTATTTTGTTTTGGTTTGGTTTTTTGAGCTCATACAACTTCATCTCAAACCTGGAGGTGTTTTTATTACATATTTTTCTTGAGATATAATTAATATACAATAAAGCTCTCTAATTTACAGAGTTGTTTTGAGTCATAACTTAAAAGTACACATGAAAGCACCTTTGTGCTCAACATTGATACATTGATTGGATTATAGATATGACATAACCACCGAAGCCACTTGTTGACTTAAAAACTCTCATGGCTCCTCATTTCCCACAGAACACTCTAAAATCTAAAGCTCAAAACCCGAAGGCTCCTAATAATCCAATCCCAGTCTTATTTGCTGCCACCATCTCTTACACATCTCAGACAAAACCGATGACCGGGAACTTTCCTGTTTCTCAAATTTTCGCAAGCAGACCCATCTTGGCCTATCAACATCTTTCCCATCCTTGGAGGTCGGAAACCAGTTCTTCCATGGAGCTCTCCTGACCACCCCAGGTGGCACTAATACCCTTTCCTATGTCCTATTTCATGACACTGTGTTGTTTCTAAGTGAGTTGTCACATTCCTTTTGTATTATCTACTTTTGACTAGTTCCCTTCTTTCATATAATTTCGATAAACATTTTTTGAGCATCTATAATTCGTGGGCAGTGAGTTAGGCATGAGGAGCAGAGGGGCAGTGGCACAGAGACAAATGACATGGTGTTTGCTCGGGAGGAGCTTATGGCCTGGTGGGATCCATGAGGTTGGAAATTTCACCGTGCTCAGTTCTGTGCTGTATCTCTGGCAGTGTCTAAAGTGCCCCACGTAACACAAGAATGCAGATCTGAAGGGGCACATGCACCCCAATGTTTATAGCAACACTATTGAGAACAGCCAAAGTATGGAACGAGCCCAAATGTCCATCGGCTGATGAATGGATAAAGAAGATGTGGTATATATACATAATGGAGTATTAGCGATCAAAAAGAATGAAATCTTGCCATTTGCAACAATGTGGATGGAAATAGAGTGTGTTACGCTAAGTGAAATAAGTCAGTCAGAGAAAGACAAATATCATATGATTTCACTCATATGTGGAATTTAAGATACAAAACAGATGAACATAAGGGAAGGGAAGCAAAAATAATATGAAAGCAAACAGAGACACAAACATAAGGGATTCAAATACGGAGAACAAACTGAGGGTTGCTGGTGGAGTGTTGGGTGGGGAGAAAGGCTAAAAAGGGGTGAGGGGCATTAAGGAGGACACTTACTGGGATGAGCACTGGGTGTTATATGCAAGCGATGAGTCACTAAATTGTATTCCTGAAATTATTATTCCACTATATGTTAACTAACTCGGATTCAAATTTTAAAAATATATAACAAAAATAAAAATATGTCACACATACCAGATACAGATGCTAATTTAATCAAAGGGGGTTAAAGGTAAAAAAGATCTGCGTGTTAAATGTAATTTCTTCATTTAGCTAAAGAGGAAATTAAGGCTTGAGCAGGCTAAAGAACATGTCCAAGGGCACCAATGACTCCAGAATTATAAGCAGACTTACTATAAGTATGCACAATAAAACCAATGTGAGTCCAGATGGGAAGATCAGGTGGGACTGGTGTTGTTTTCCCAAAAATCTAGAAGAAATCTCGTGGTCACAAGCAGTCCCTTTTGCCCATGGAAATAAACATCATCTCCTATGAGGTGCCACCATTTGCTCAATACTCTCACGTCAGTACTCATAATGCAACTACATTCTAGACAAGCCAGCAGCTGAAATTTCAAAAGTATTTTCAACTCGACTTTCATCAAGAGAGATAGAAAAGACAAGGGAATATACTGGTAATCAGAATTAGTTACAAAAAATTATTCTAGAGATTGTGTTAGAGCGAAAGCAGATTCAGACCCATCGTGTTTACCCTCTCAGTATCCATACTGCACCATGGTCTCTGGTGGACAGATTACTACCTTATTATCAAAAGACTGCCCAGGTGCCTTGCGAATCATCAAAAGGTACAAGAGATTATATCGCAATGAGTACACTTTTGATATCGAAAATGTTGTATTTATCTCTAGTTCCTTGAAAATCAGTCATTTGTGAAGACATATATGGTAACTTTGTCCAACTAGAATATTCAGTTGTCCAGATTACTTGCATAATTCGAAGCTTTAAGAGTTCATTGAGGGGCGCCTGGGTGGCGCAGTCGGTTAAGCGTCCGACTTCAGCCAGGTCACGATCTCGCGGTCCGTGAGTTCGAGCCCCGCGTCGGGCTCTGGGCTGATGGCTCAGAGCCTGGAGCCTGTTTCCGATTCTGTGTCTCCCTCTCTCTCTGCCCCTCCCCCGTTCATGCTCTGTCTCTCTCTGTCCCAAAAATAAATAAACGTTGAAAAAAAAAATTAAAAAAAAAAAAAAAAAAAAAAAAAAGAGTTCATTGAGCTATTCTATTCTATGCCAGCTCTTTATTGGACAGTCTGGAGTGGCAATTCTTAACCTCTGTGTCTGTGGACTTCTGAGAGGTTTATGAAAGGGCTTAGGAAGTGTATGAACCCACTGAGCTTGTGTGCAAAATTTGGTATGTGTTGGTTTATGTTCATTTTTCTACGAGAGAATCCGCAGCCTTCATCAGCACTGTTGTGAGTTATAAGTAGACCTTATGTCAGGACCTTAGATGGATAGGTGTTTTCACCATTATATGTGCTTTACTATGAGCATGTCACAGATTTAAATAATGTTAACCAAGCATTAGCTATATTTCTCCCAGAACGTCATTAACCCAAGGGAGGGTTTCTGGCTCCAACAAAATCACTCCAAAAGTGATTCTGTTCTTTTTGTTGTCGTTTTATTTTGCTCAGACCCTAGAACGGCAGAGGATCCACACTCTCCTCCCCCCGCCCCATGGTGAAAATTCCTTTTCTCATTTCTTTCCTCCGCCACTTCGATTTTTTCCTTCCTGCTCTTTCATTCGTGTGCTCCAAATTCTCGCCGTCTATTTCCTCCCTTTGCTTCTCTCATTCCGTCTCAGTTCCCCCCACCCCCACCCCCGCCCTTGGCTGCAAACCTGCTCTGTAATTCACAAGAGAGCAGCTGTCGTTGGCTGGGAGCACCAGGCTCCTTGGTTTTAGCCGGCTCCGGAACAAGGCAACGACTTTGGTCTCGGGGCTCCTCAATAGACTGAACAACAAAGCTGTGGTGAAAGAAGGTGTCTTCTAAGAAGTTCACATTACGGCCCATAGTAAAGGAAAATGGTGATATTGTTACAGCCACCAGTTTCTTCCCATTGTCTTCCTTGTCAAAAACATGCCCCTCCAAAGGGCTGGGATGCGTTTCAGTACAATTTGAGAATGTTCAGTAACCCAATATTATCTTCATTTCCCTCCTTGTGTCATGTTACTTTCTGATCCTTGATTCTTCCAAGTTCACAGCAGTCCATGACATTATGGTGACTCACTAACTTTCCCATTATACTTACAGTCAATGGGAGAACAATAGATTGTGTTATTCTGTATTTCGCTTCCCTGTCACTCAGTGTTTTATCTCCGTTGATACCCCGGTACCAGACACAGAAACCAAAGTAGGTTGTCTTGTCTTCAGCGAATCTTGAATGCCTTTTGTTCAGAGAGGCGTTTTATATTCATCAGTCAACTGAGGACTCATCCTGAAGAAGCCCTCAGTCAGCACACAGCCCCAAGTGAAAAAGGGATACTCGGGTTGTGAAATATTCATAGCAAAAGGTACCTCAATCATGTTCACCTTTTGGCCCCCTGAGCCCTGAAGGATCACCAACTGTAACCTGCAAATCTTGTGGACGTGAACATTTCCTGGATGAGAGCGCCTGCCATGTCTCATATCCACGTTTGATATTAAACCTATTCACACAGGCCCATTTATCTTCCTACTCGATCTGCCAACACGCCTGTGTCAAACGGTTTAATAAAAGTCCAAAGGTGAAATGACAATGATCAAAGTTTAACCCTATTCTTCCCCCTCATCTTCCAAAGAGGTAATAGATCGCTTTCCCCCCCTCTCCCCCCCCCCCCCGCCCCACCTCCCATGCACTGCCTCTTTAACCGCCTCCCTTATGGTACTTAGAGACAGTACTAAGGCTGAATTAAATGGCAGGTTGCCTATGTTTCTAAAGAATAAAATCTTACCAAATCAATAAACTCATGTCCACGCAGAGAGTAACTGGAGAATATAATGGCTGTTAATTGGATACGATCACTTGACGACTACAAGGTGTCAAATTCAACCAGAAAATAGTTGAAGAATCTAGAGCAATGCCCAGAGACGGAGGGGATAGAGGAGGAATGGGGGAGGGGGGAGATGGGGACAGATGGGGTGGGAGGACTGAAAATACCACTTCCAATAAGAGTTTCTCTCTCAGGGTCCCTGAAAAAATAAGAGCTAAACAGTCAAGTTGCAGGGAAGCTTTGTCTTTATGTCGATCTAGATTTCAATGGTGAGGAGGATCTATTTCCACGGTAAAGAATGTAGATTGGTTACAACAAGGCAAGAAACAAGTCATATATTCCCCACTCAACTACCAGGCTCTGGGGTATGAATATCAAGAGTGGCCTCTGGCCAAGTCTTTCCGCACAAGAGAAGTCTTTAAGAGATAGTTCGTTACAACTTCCCCGGGGCCTTTGGAGATGAGAAGGATTTCGGTGAAGAACGGCAAAGAGAATCCGACTTCAATGATGCCTGGGACAGACCCTAGTTGCTGCCTTCAGTGGTGTGTTAAGCAGGATTCTGAGGCCGTGTCCAGACTCAGAGGGAAAGAAGCAAAACAAAGCTACGTTGGAAGAGCACCTTCTCCCAAGAGGCAGGCGGAAACGTTGGTAGGCTTTTGCCAGTCTGAGCTTAGACCCAGGTGTTCTTAGTTTCTGAATCTGTTTAAACCTCAGAACACAAGAAAAGCTGCAAAGGATTATGAAGCAGTTGACTCTGTTGGGAAATGTTGATGCTGACTTCAGATTAGGCACCTAGAGGTCCCTAGAGCGGAGGTTTCTGTCAATCTAATGAATAAACACAAATACAAATAAAGCTTCACCTACGTTCAAGCCCGTGTGCCCCAGGGAGACATTCTCTTGGAATGCAGTGATCGAGGTGCCTGGAAATCTGTCCTGGACCCATCAAGGGGGACCAGGCTGCATCGGTGCCCCGACTCCCAGTGCCTATCAGCAGCCAATCTGGCCCCAGAGAAAGCAAATAATTAAGCAGGTCATTAGGAAACCTATAAAAATACGGATGTGCAGCTACGCCCTGCCGTTAACTTCAAAAGGTGACCAAAAGGCAGAGATTCTTTGCAGCAAAGGAAAAAGCAATGGAAAAAGTGAAATCTCATGACACCCAAGAGCTACCCGGGGAGGAATTTATTCCACAAAAATCTGCAGCAGCCCAAGCAGGCCAAAGTGGCTTCCCTATTAGCTAGGTCTGCGCTCTTAGAATCCACCCTGGCTTAGGCTGTCACTGAGGCCTGCTCTGCCCCGTAACCAGAGCAGAGCCTGGGGGTGAACAGGGTTCCCCCAGGAGGCCAGCAGGCCTGAGAGTCTCAGAGCTTGCCCTTTGGCCTTGGCCTAAGCAAAGCTGTGAAGTGTGCGTCTTTCATTTCCTTCCTTCGGGGCCCTTCCCACTTACATGCCCAGTGACCGCAAACTACCCAGTGTCTTGTTTGGGCAGGAAAGGAGAATCAATTAAAC
Organism: Lynx rufus; assembly: GCF_022079265.1. Classification (NCBI taxonomy): domain Eukaryota; kingdom Metazoa; phylum Chordata; class Mammalia; order Carnivora; family Felidae; genus Lynx; species Lynx rufus. The sequence goes on along the minus strand of NW_025814829.1, from coordinate 33,930,470 downwards.
CCTCAAATGCTACTCGCTCAAATGTAGATGACCCAAATATCCTATCTAGGTTTATTCAACATTTCAACAGTTCTCCAGAAAGAAGATGATATTGAATGCTGGAGTTTAAGGCTGCGTGGCCCTTATGTGGAGACAACGTTTTAGGCTCTTGGAAAGTCTATTTTTCCTTCTCCCCCAAATCGTATTTCTCATTCAAATGAAGGTAAAGCCACTTTATCTGCCCTAATGTAATGCAGACCCATAGCTCTAGGCCAGTGCCTGATTCCCTGGGCTTCTATGTTCTAGGCCTAAAACGGACTCTCATGGTTAGGCTAGAGCACATTGGTCCCAGGACATCCTCCAGTCCCTCCCAATTCTTATCTTGCCCTAACTGGTTTGGAGATGGTAAAAAAAAAAAGAAAAAAAAAGTTTGAAATGCCAATAATAGAGAATGAATTTGGCTGGGGTAAGACTACTCTAAGTGTGCATTTGGGAAAGTAGTTAGAATATTTTCATTAATTCTTCCTTCCCTTCTGTCCACCCTCCTGCCATCAGCTGGAAATAACATTTCATTGAGTACAGTTTTTCATTTTTAGAAGACCTGAGTTCCTTCACTAAATTTATTTATCTACTGGAGCCCTGATGTGATGTAATTTTGAGGAAGGACAACACTGAGTTGGTGTAATTATTTCTTAATATTTAAAAGCTCCCTTGGTTAATGTGTTTCGGGAACAAGCTGTTAAATCATTAGGGATGGTGTTTTGCGGCCTTTTTCTAAGCAGCAGCTAATGCCGACTGGATCCGCTGGGCTTAAAGACCATCCTGGCCTGAGCTCCCCATTAGCCCGTTGGTAATGGGTTAGTCACCACCTAACAAGTCTGATTACTACAACTGTACTTGATGGATGTGATCGTAATTGAACATTTTTTACTTTTTAAAAAAGAAAACTAAGGGAAGTTTCCCTGTCAGACTTTATGGTGAGCTCTAGAAGCTAAGGGAAGGAGAGGAAACTTCTGGAAGCCGGAATCCGCAGATGACCTAAGGGGTCCTTCAGATGTGCTCAAGAAGTAAATGGTGGTGTGAGAGCAGTTTGAGAAGGGAGAACAGGATAAAAATCACTCTATCGTGGTTCCAGGGAGCGGAACCAGGAATAAGCTCCGATAGACATGGTGAGAGGACCTTCAGCTCCATGTAAGGACACGTTTTTCTTTCCTTTTTTTTTTTCCAACGTTTACTTATTTTTGGGACAGAGAGAGACAGAGCATGAACGGGGAAGGGGCAGAGAGAGAGGGAGACACAGAATCGGAAACAGGCTCCAGGCTCTGAGCCATCAGCCCAGAGCCCGTCGCGGGGCTCGAACTCACGGACCGCGAGATCGTGACCTGGCTGAAGTCGGACGCCTAACCGACTGCGCCACCCAGGCACCCCAGGACACGTTTTTCTAATAGACAAAACTACCAAAGGACAGAAGGAGGGGTCGGTCCTACCACAAGGAATTCCACATTATCAAGTAGTGTTCAAGAGTCAGGAAGAGCACAGCTCTTGTAGAAGAAATTCGCATAGTGAATAGGAAGTGGGAGTGGTTTACCTCCAAGTTCTTTCCTGGCCTTAATTCTTCTGTGATTCAGTATCAAATTGGAGCCAAGGATTCAGGTTGAGTTATTGGTGGAGGGAGGGTCACTCTCATGGATGACGTTCACCAGTCAGTTTGGACAAATCTATTGATGGGAAAGGAGATCACAATTGCCCTGTGCTGTCCACGTGTGGGTCATGTGGGTACTGTAGGCAAGGGACAGTTCTCCTGGTGGACTAGAGTGGCTGAAGAAGACAGGAGCCACAAGCCCGGAAGTAACATCAGTCTGGTCATAATGTCATCAGTCTTTCTTATCAGACACTAAACCATCACATAGTCTTCTTTTCTCTTTTAATCCGGGAGCGGCAAATCTACTTCAAGGATTCAGCACCTGTGATGGCAGGAGGTGACTTCAGCTTTTATTAAAGTTTTGCTTTAATAAAACTTTATTAAAATAAAACTGTAGCATCTCGGTTTGATTAGAATTGAGCTAATGTTCTTCCAGACCAATGATAGTGAACCTCAGCTGATGGGACATGTGGTTTCATGAAACTCACATTGAACCTCAACCTGGCCATTGTTGTTCAAGGCTCTTTTCCCATCCGGGTCCGGTTTTCTGGCAATCTCAGTCTCTATTCCCTTGATCTGAGGAGCGAATGTGGAGTGCAGAGACGTCTGCTGAGCTGGATCTCTCTTCATCACCTGGTTTCTCTCTTGAAATTGCTGTCATTTTGTCATCTGAGTGACATCTTAATGTAGCCCCATCTGCATGGACTGGTGACAATGATGTGCTTATGATATTCTTCCAAGAGGTCACATCGTATCTAAGCAGCAAAGACATGTCTTTTGTTTCTTTAGTCTTAAAGAAATGTACACACGCTCAGCACAAGAAGGAAGTTTTTAAAATTTCAGTTTATTTCCTTTTACCTCTTTTCTAAGACACGACTATGGTTCTGTTTCCACTTCCATGTAATGTTTTAAATAAAGTCTCGATTATATTTATGACTATATATATATATTTTATAATACATATGCATTACAAATTAAACATATGTAAATACATAGGAAGAAGGGAAAAAGCAAGGATGAAACTCACTCAAAATAACTTGCTTTATTAAGGAGAAGCAAATGGCACGGGCATGTTGGTTAATGTTGAGTGCTTGTGATTTGGGCAGCCCATCATGGTATGGGGCCGCCTTCCCTGAGCTGGGCCTTTAGGAAGAAAATGGAACAAATTGGAGAGGGGAAATGGCTGGTTAAAGGCCAGATGGCTAATATGCCATGTGTAAGAAAGCGTGTACTAAGACAACTGCCCAATGGATTACTTATCCCAAATTCAGTTTTCAAACGGGATATGTGACACGAACAACGACGCTACCTGTGTTCAATGTCTTTTACGGTATCAGTAGCCACAGCTATTTCATCAGTCGGTACCAAGTCTCAAACTGGGAATTTGAATACAGAATAAATAAAGGCACTGTTTCCGCCTCTGACGATTCTTAACCTATAAAGCAGGACCTGTTACAGCTCTCCGACATATTCTAAGAAACACCAATAAGCAAATGAGTGGGAGATGAGTGGTGCACCCACCGCAGGGGAATGGCCCCAATGGAACGGAACACACCAGGCCATAGGGCAAGGAACGACCGAATGAATTTAACTCAGTTTAACTGCTACCCCTCTTTCCATAGTTTTGAATAATCCTATTGGGAAAAACACATCCCAGGCACATAGGGAAGAAGTGCTAAGAAATCCAATCTGCCGCTGCTGCTTTGGGAAGCTAACCAGCAATGGGTTTTAAACTACTTCCTGCTGGAGGTGACCCATGTCAGGAAGCCCTCCGATGTTATTGGTCACAGAAAACGGACTTGACCTCCTTGGCAGAGATACGCTTTTCCCTATCAGGGAACATGTGAGCGTTCACCTTTCTGTGGGCAGATCTGTATCTCATTTTTATGACACACGTTTTTGTATATTTGACATTTGTTAGGTGCGACTCTTTATCATGACGATCCAGGAAAAGAAGGCATTTCCACAGTATTTCTAACAATGTGATGCTTTCCCTCAGGAGATCTTGAAGACATTTTGTTGACATTATGGAACTTCCCTTTTAAAAACAGGATTTAGGGACACCTGGGTGGCTCAGTCGGTTAAGTCCCCAACTCTTAATTTCAGCTCAGGTCATGATCTCATGGTTCATAAGATTGAGCCCTGTGTCGGGCTCTGAGCTGACAGCATGGAGCCTGCTTGGGATTCTCTCTCTCTCTGTCTCTCTCTCCCCCCCCGCCCCATGCTTCTCTTGCTCTCTTTCTCTCTCTCTCAAAAACAAATAAAACATTTTTTTATAAAAATAATTATTTTATAAAAAGAAAAGAAAATAAATAAATAAATAAATAAAATAATAAAATAAAAATAAAATAAAAACAGGATTTAGCCTCGGAAACACAGAACGTTGAGAGAGCATGTTCCCCATGCCCCACCTCCTTGGCCTCTGTTTCCTTTAATGCTTGGGGTGTGGGGAGCTATCCAATCTCTGGTCTGCCATTGACAACCAATATATACATCAGAAAGAACTGGGACTGTGTCGTGTGGAGAGGAGAGGATTCTAGAGAGACATGGTGACCATCTCCACCCATGAGAGGGCTATGGAAGAAGGTAGCCAAGGAAGTTCACTTTTTCTGATTATCTGCAATGAGAGGTGCTCCAAGAGGCATTTTGCCACATCTTATGGCACCGTCACAACAACATAACCACCTTCAGAGGCAGATCGTTTAGATAAGGGAACTAAAAATCAGAGTCTCATTGCCCAGCCTGTAGCTAAGAGGCAAAGCCAGACTTAACTCTATATGACTAAAAACCCTGAAGTCCTTCCATGACCCATGATTATTCTGTATGGTCTTATGGCTAAAATGAGAGTCAGTAGACAAAAATAGTAAGGCAGTGGATTTTAGCCCATTCAATATAAGGAGGCAATTCTCAATTTCAGAGTGGTCCAGAAATGGTAGGGTCGGGGGAGGTAGTGAGGGTTATCTCTCTGGAAGCTGTGCTGGACGTCGACTCGGTGTGGGTCATCGTTCCCCAGTGTGTGTTCTCCAGAACACTCTGTCTGAAGAGGGGCAAAGGTATAGAGAAACAATGAAAAATGGGAGTGGAAAGAAGAAAGGGGTTGTGTGCTTGAATAAATGCGGACTTGAAACATGTCATTTCCTGGAGAATGTCTCTGCGGCTTTCACGTGCTAATCGTGATTTTTGAAATCTACGGACTGAGATCTACAAAACGTAGAACTCATTTCACCCTGGAACTCATTTCTCTTGGAATACCTTCAGGGACTAATGCTCCAAAGAATGCAATCAGAAAATGCTGCTGCGGATTATGCCAAAACACCGCCTGAGAGTTGGGTCGGGGGACCTTCCAGCTTCTGGCATTTCTTTCATTTATGCACTCGTTCACTCACAGACCAGGAATCACGGGGGACTTCCTGGGTACCAGCCTCTGAGCGAGGCGTGGGAGATACAAAGGTAAACAGGATCCCATCTTCTATATCTTCTCGCAACCCTGGTGACCCCCCTCGGTCCCCCAAGCCACCCTCGCTTCCCTCCAGCCAGCTGGGCCTCCTTTCGATTCTCACGTTTTTGGCACTGGCTGCTCCGCTCCCCAGAAGGCTTCTTTCCCACGTAGCTGTGTGGCCGACTTAGATCCGCCCTGCGAATTGCCAAATGCCATTTCCTCGGCACAGTCTGCTCTGCCTTGCCCCCGCCCCCGGGCACGTCTGACCCTTCGTACTCTGTTTAATATTGTTTACATGGCCCTTGCCATCTTCTGGCATAAACATAATTAACTTGATTATTTTTATCGTTGTCTGGCTCCTACACTAGAATGTAAGCTTTATAAGGACAAGTCTGCTTTGTTCACCGATATATCCCGAGCACCTAAAATAGCCCTTGTGACATCACAGGTGCTCAATAAATCCTCGTGTAAATGAATGACTGAAACAGAAAGTTCTTACCCTCCTGGAAGTAATTTTACGAACACCCAAGAAGACTGAAAACTTGTGGAATTCATTATATGAGAATTTCTTTTACATACGTTTATATCTATATACATATATGTCTATATAATATACATATACATTCTCGTCTCCCAACCCTCGTGACCTCCCTCTGTATCCATGGAGATATATATATATATATATATATATATATATATATATCAAGATATCAAAATAATTTTAAAAACTTAGATAATGTTCCAAGGAATAGATCAAAAAGTTGTAAAAATAGATACTAAGGACCACTCTGTGCTCTAGTAACATCCCTAAACTTTACATGTGAAGCCCTTTATACCCAAACCTTGCTGACATCACCACCAGGGTCTGGAACATTCAAGTCTTTTCTAGAAGTGCATTTATGGCCTATTTATATTTTACTATTTGGGAGGTCAAAATCAGGTAACAGTGAGTTGAGTCCTAAGAATTTCAGGATGGCACCTACTCAAAGGTTTCAGTCAAATATGTTAAAGGTCACCACGACTTGACTATCATTTATGCCTTTATATACGGACATGAACACTTTAGAGGCTTCTAGATCTATTCTCCCCAGGCCAAACAATTAGCTGCTACCTTTTAGGTGCTGGAAGGACACTAAAAGTGTGCCATCAGACACAGATAAGACTTCACCCTGACTTTTTGCCGACGAGACCGCTCGCTTATACATTTCAGAAACCCACCATTGTCACCGGACCAGCAAAAAAGGGAGGATTTTAAAATGGGATCTTTATTTAAACCAGCCTGGGTTTTGAGACTGTAACATTTTATTTTCCTTCTCTTTAAAGGAGGAGTAAAGCTGTGACTTGAGTTACAAAATTGCTATCACACCTTGAAGTAGTACTTGCTGAATGCCACCCCCCAAACCCATTGTGGTTGGGCTTCCTGATTCGTGTTCCCCTAATTATTGTTCTCAGCTTCGAGAAGAGAAAGGGCAGAGAGGTGAAGGTTTCATTCCAAATATGGGAGAAAGCGAGGCATCGTGAGAAACAACCCTCTCATTGTTATTTTTACCTTTATATTTATGGAACGCTTACATTTTGTTTTATGTATACATGGCAATTTAAAAAAAAAATGTTAAGTAACAGGCGTTAAGCGAATTGGAATACTTAATATGGGTTTTGAACTTCTGCCAGGAGCAGACTCCAAAGCCAGTTCTTCCTATTTGCATTGTTGCATTTATCCATTTCCAAACATTAGAAGATCCATCTATCAGATTCTGTGTCAATCCAGCACACAGATAATTTGTAAAAAAGCTTTCTTTCAAAATGTTCTGCGGTTTTTCTAATCTCGTCGCTTTTCTAATTTTCTAATCACATAACCTTGAAGTCGAAAGACACAGCCTGTGATAATCTGTGTACGCTGTCTTCATTATTATCACAGACATTTCTGGAAAAAAAAAAAAAAAAGAAAACACACACACACAAAAACACACACAAAAAAACCCCTTTCCGCCCCCCACACATTCAAAGCTGCCTTTAAAGTCCCCACTTTGGTCACAGTTCAATCAGATCCACATTAGTCCTACTCATCAGACAGAAAAGTGTTCATGAGCATAAGGGGGATATTGACTTTAAAAATTTACTGGCGAGGCGTTCAGAGCCTGCAGGAATGTCAAAACTCCAACCTGCATTTTGATGTTTTTGCCTCCGGTTAGTCTTGACTGACATGCTTGGAGCACTTTGGTCTGTGCTCTGGCACCCATTAACTGTCCTTGACTCAATGTTACACAGGCCGTTATGGGCAGCTCGGTGCCTAATGGTTCCAGTGGATTAGACGCCCCAAGGTGTAAGGAAAACTCCCGCCCCGTTTTAAGGGATCACATTGGCTATTCTTGGCTTCATTAGGGGGGCATTGTTTGATCCTAAATAATGAGAGCCTGTTAATTATTATTCTGATAATTGGGCCTCATGTGGGAGCATGGCAGGGAGCGAGGTGTTTTACAAGGAAGCGAGTTTGGAAACGGGAGAAAGAAATGTCAAGGTTGAGGTGTCTTTGAGAGGAGTTTGTTTATATGCAAAGTGTTTTCACCTAGGTGGGGACGTGGTGCTGGATGGAGGAGAGGGAAGGAGGCTAGAGCGAGCTCAGGTCTATACTTACTTCAGCTACGGCAGATTACAAAATTACTACCTTGGGCGAGCCATTCAAAAAGGCTCACCAATCCCACGACCGAACCTGCAATTCCGTACAAAGAGATTGGGAATTGGTTTCTCTCGGAGGAGAGAGAATTCATAGGGAGGAGAGGGGTCCTTAGTGGAAGCCCATCTGTTCTCTAGGGAAAACTGTGAACTTTGTTTCTTTACACGCTGTTGTTTTTGCTTTTTTCCCCCATTTAGGAAATGACAACCCAGCCCATTAAGGGTATCGCGGTAAGACTGCTGCCTGGTCAGACGGAGGGGTGGCTGTCTGTCCAAGAGACACAAATGTCAGGAGTGCCCGCGGTGGTAGGGAGGAGATGACCTTTGTGCAGAAGGTGGTGGGGACGGCGGGGGAGATTTCCCTGAGTAGTTGAGTCTCAGATGAACTTCTGACATGCTGTAAAAATGTTGCTTTCTCGGACTCTTCCATAAGTCAAAAGGAGAGCTTTAAAGTATTAAATCTGGACTTGGTCTCTTTTTTCCTTGGTGCATGCTGAGTTATAGCAGCCACAGTCATTTTTAATTACATTTAGGCCACTCATGTAATTGTGGGAGAGAAAAATCCAGAATCTACGAATCCACACAATATTGTCTCTTTCGTGGAATCCAGATAAGAGCCCACATTGTTTCTATCCACGTGAGGGAAGAGTGGGGTTTCAACAAATGCCTCGATTTAAAAGGAGGAGAGAGAGTTTGGGGGGAAGGTAAACTTGCATTTGAAGCTTTAAGCTGGGTTTTTGTCAGACTTACACATACTTCAGGTAGAGCTGGCCAGCTGAGATGAGAGCTGGCCTGCCTGTAGACCAGGTGACAGTGACCGACAGGAAGAGAAGAAATAGAGAGAAGGACCATACTCGTTTTGAGTTCCAGTCCTATGTTCACATGACTTCGCTTGGTTCTAAATCCCACTCTTCCAATTAAACTGGAGAGACTATCAGAAGTACGTGTTCAAAACAGTTACATAGCCTGGAGCTTTGGACTTGCCGGAGCCTTCTTCATACGGCTCTGTGATTCTCTTTTGTACGTGTGAATGTTCTTTGAGATGCACCATGGGAGTTAGAGCAGGAGGAAAGGGTGGGAGGGCCAGGGCCACGGTGTTGGGGAATTGAAGAGTTAGTGGCCAAAACAGGTGATCCTGTCTGTGATCTCTCAGCTGTTCCTAACAGCTTCAATGCACCTCATAGGTTCATCAAAATGACACTGCACTTCACTAGAACATGGCATCCTAAGTGCACAGTTATTAGAAAGCAGAGCCATCTTGGATCCTGTGCACAGGGGAGTATTAAAGTCAGAGTTGGCCAATAGAAGTAGGTAGGTAGCAATTGCAGGCCAGTGGAGACTTAGACTTCACTTGACCACTCATTCATGAGGTAACCTTGAGCTTAACTAACATTCTTGGTCTGATTCCTCATCCGTAAAATGAAGTTAGGTATGTCTGCCTTTGAACCTGATAAAGAAGTTACGAAGCTAGAGTAAGGTTGTAATCACAGAGCAATTTGTAAAAATGGAATACTATGCAAACACAAGGTATGTTATTATTTCCAGGTAAGTTAGGACAATAGGAACCCCTAACCCTATCCCTTCCTTCCCTCTCTATCTCCCATCTTGTTGCTTCTTTTTTAAAGTAAGCTCTATGCCCAATGTGGGGCTCGAACCGACGACCGCAAGATCAAGGGTCCCGTGCTCTACCGACTGAGCCAGCCGGGCACCCGCCATCTTGCTGCGGTAGCATTCTCAACTTTTCATCGCTGAGAGGATCACCCCCCTATTGAAATTCCCATAAGAAGGATCAGAGATTTCTTCCACTGGAACAGACTAAGGACTCTTTAGGAATAGTACCTCTAATGGTGGCCTAAGTGCCCATATCTCTTAGATTTAATGTGAATCATTGGAGCTAATGTGTTATTGTGTCTGCAAACAAGTTTGGTAGCAAAGAATATATCGCTTTTCCACCCAAGATTTACCCAGACAGGTGAAGAACGTAAGACTGACTACCCTAACTTTCCTTTAGACAAGGTTCTGGAAGAGTTATTAAAACTCTTTTTCTATCTTTTTAGATTTTCATCCCATATCATTTCTCAGAATTTCAAGTCCTGGATTTTAGTTGGCCATTTTCTTTTTTTATCTGTCCTGGAGAAGTTGTTTCATGTTTCCATGAGTGACAATGAACATGTCTTTCTGAGATTGTTGAAAAGGGGTGACATTATCCTATCCAAATCTTTCCATCTTATATACTTACTACCATGGTTCTGCAAGGCCATGACTTTCACATGTGAAGGATCCTAATCTTTTTAGTTTGTTTTCCTGCAGAAGCCTCTCTCTTTCCTTTGCCTGAAGTTCCAATTGCCAATTTTATGAGATGTTTTACTACCTTACAATTATTGCAGAAACCACAGTCTCTCTCTGGAGAGCTCACAGTTTGCTAAATTAGATGAATGATAAATCATCAAGGGCCATGGGTCAGAGGCACTCCTGGATGAAAACACTATTTAAAAAAAGGAATACAGCTTGGTTTATCCCCAGAACTTTTCTATTCCAAATAGGAAAGCTTCCTCGGGTTTACCAGTTTGCAGTGATGTCATCTTGTGTCTTGACATTCACTAGGGCAGATGATTGCCAAGGTCTTTGGTGCCTTTGAACTTGTACAAATAGTTCCACTTCAGTGACTGTGACTCAGAAGGCAATCTCACAGCTGCTGCTCTGTCCTCTGGATGGCAGGGCATTTATGTTTCATGGATGAACCCTGGATAGTGAATGTTATGGCAAAATGTATATCCATACTCTCTCTCTCTCTCTCTCTCTCTCAATAGTTATAGAGTGCTTCCTCCACTTTTTAGCTGAGGTTCCACTGGCCATTCTTCTAAGCTTAGCATTTCCTATGGCACACAAAATATTTGCAGTTCAAAATAGCATGCTCTTTTCCGACAGTGTGTTCCCTAAGAAAAGGACTTTGTCTTGTCTATCGGTCCTCTTCTCCATCTCCTGTGTCTTGCTCACTCACGTGATGGAGAGAAAGTCATAAATACCATAGATCACAAGCTCTGTCCAGGTAAAGATCACACAACTGATCAAGTGACCAAGGAGTGGATTAAAAGCTGAAGTAAACATTTAGAATTAGGCATTTGAGCTGAATAGGAACGTAGGATAAGCCAATGTGGAATGTAGTTTGGAACAACACCCAACCCCACCTCACTTCTCCCATCATCCATCCATTTATGGGGTCACTACTATGTAGATTATCTGTAGTGATTTCGGAATGCTGGTCCAGGTCAATCTTCCTACGAACCCACCTCCTCTCCTCTGCTTTGTATCCAGAGGAAAAGTGATTGAAGAAGGAAGATTTTAGGCTATTCTGCTTTGGATTTATTCATAGCATCAAGTTAATTGAAAGTTGTTAATTCAAGAGGAAATAATTTTTTCCTGACCAGGAACAAAGACACTTCCATTTAATAGCCACAAATAACCAAAGCCTATCTAAGCTCGACTTGTTCAAAAACTTCTGGTAGGGAATGGTGTGGGAAGCTGATGAGGATGGCATTAGGCAAATTTGTGAAGACATTATGAATTCATTTCTCATTTTTCTTGTCACCGTTTTCTTGTCACTGTTCTGGTAGATATAAGACTTAATGCAATTGGTCACACAGCACTCTCAAATACACTTGACAGAACACCTTATTGTCTCAAGGGAAGTATTTTTATCCCATCGTCTGGGTCAGGATGGCTTCCTAGAGCCTCTGTGACTTGTGAACAAATTTGTCTAGGATTAGGAAGGGCTAAACAGGCACAGCAGGCCATGTGCGCACCTGGTGACATAGACCAGTCAAGACAAATTACCTGAGTTACAGTTGTTAAACAAGGCATAGGGCTTTTGGCTCAAATTGAGCTATCTTGGCGGTTTAAGAAATAGCTCAGGCTTACTTCTGCAGAATTCTCTAAATACTAAACTCTTTCAGAAGCAGTGCCTATAAGCACAAATGTTTTCACTAATTCAACAAAGATTTTATATCAGATTACAACGTGCCAGGCACTACCCTAGGTGCTGGAGATGGCTAACTAGCTGAACAATATAGACATGATCCTTGTTCTTTTTGGCTGTGTGTATATCTATCTATCTATCTATCTATATATCTATCTATATAGATATATATATATTTTATAGTCTAGAAGGGAGGAAAGACATAATTAACAATGCACAACAGAAGGAAAAAACATACAATTGCTATTGACTAAACTCACATCTTCTTTTCTCAAGTAAACTGGTTCAACTGAAATAACTACTTTTTTTCTCTGCCAATCGTTTACCTCCCCACTGCATGGCTTCTTTTCACTGGATAAGAGCCAAGTGCCTGTCCCAGAGGAGTCTGGTCAAGTCTCAGGCTTTCAGACTTCTATAGAAATGTGCTGTTGGCCCCTGCTACTTTCTTCCTCTCTACCTCCAGAAAGCTATTTGAGACAGAGGTTTTAACATCCACCCCCTAGAAAGAAACTTTCTGTATGTGTGTCTATATGTCTGTGCGTGGAGAACGGGAATCTTAGAGATTATCCATATGACTCTATTTTCCAAATTCATGCATTTCAGTTGCCAGCTGAGACCGAGTTACCTACATCCCCAAACTCAGAAACTTCGTCACCAGATCGGTTAGGAGGTCAGCCCCAGGAATGTGAGAAAGAATTTGTAGCTTGGGCCATCTGTGTGGTGTCAGATGAGTAACCAGAATTGCCCTCTTTTGAGAATTTGGTGCCATTCTGCATGATTAACTCTAAGTGTCCTGTAGTCCTCATTTCCATCACAGCTGCCGCACGACTCTGATAAGTATGCGTGCAGGGGTGTGGGAAGGGAGTCAAGGGAAGAATGGAATTTGTGTGGCTTGAGTGTTGGTTTGCTTCGCTATTTTCAAACTCAGAAGAAATGCACAATAAGAAGTAGGTCAAGTTTAGCAGACATAGAAGACTTTGATATTCATCTAAGTAGATGATACACAGTCGCTTCTAACATTGTTAGTTTGGCATACCTAGTTGCTAAATAAAATCTTTGGCATAGGTTTACCGCACCACAGAAGAACAGAAGCCAGTTGTCTTTTGGTAAGATGCACTTTGCTCTGGTTTAGAATAGGCACGTTCCCTGGTCTGTATCTGCATCATCGCGAAGGAAAGTTGGGTGGTTGCTACACAGTGTTTCTATATCCTGAGTCAAAGCAATGTCTTCGCGATTCGTAAAGTGCTAAGTCATTCAATTCAAGAGAGAAAAAAAAGACAATGTTTTTACAGAATGGACCGTTTGATCTGGTAGTCCTCTATAAATGGCCCCTCTGTTTTCCACCATGCCACATGGGGTGGATTCAATGCAGAACTGTGAAGCATTCAAACCATGACTTCATTCCCTTCTTGCTTCTCCCTCCTAAACTTGATTCCCTTCTACCTGCGTCCTGGCCTCCACTCCATCATCATCGTCTAGTGGCTTGACTTTATAAGGACCACCCCCATCTCACAAGTTGATTTGACATTCCTGTTCATTGTTCCACGTAAGTCCAATTTATTGAGCACTTGCTCCACACCAGATTCTCTACTAGCCCCTTGGAATGGTGATCTCAAACACCAATAGGTAAGTATTGTTATGATGGCCACTTGTCAGATTTTCTAAATACTGCAACAATTTTATCAACATGTTACGTCTAAAGCAGAACTCTTGCCCGCCCCCCCCCCCCACCAAATCCTATCTTCCTCATTCGCCTTGTTGTCAAACTAACCCCCCAGTCATTTTTTGACTCCTCTCCTTTCCTCATCCCCATACCTAATTCAGCAACAAATATTGTCCACTCAACTTTTAATATCGATCTCAAATCTGACCATTTCTTAGGAGCCTTATTGTTATTTCCCAGATTTAAACAAGACTTTGCATTGACATTTCCTCTCCCTTGAATATTCCTCCCTCAGACTTTCCCTTTGACTCACACTCTTTCTTCATTAAGATTTAAGTAAGATACTACCTCCTCAAACAGCTTCCCTTGCCTACCCCGCGTTCCCTTCTCACCTTCTCTTCCTCTTGATTCAGTTCTTTTTATGGTAGCTTTTCTACTTCTTCTGAGTGCTTACTCTCCTGTGTTTCTCGGTTTCTATTCTGTCTTCCCTGATAAAATGTCAGCTTCATTAGGATAAAGAACTAGACTCTCAAGGTAGTTATAAGTAGTAAGACAAGGAGTAGACACTCAATAATACTTATGAATAAACAGACAGACAAAGAAACACAAGCCAACAGAGATTGGGTAAACTTGCCCAAGGTTACACAGCTGGTAAATGGCAGAGCCAGGATTGGAGCCGTTGTCAGTCTGTCTCTTAATTGCTGTGCTAAACTGTGTTGCATTCTCTTTTCCTCGCCCTCACAACACCCCAACATCCTGACCTCTTCGTTCTGGTTTCCTAAGAAATCCGACGTGTAGCCTACTTCTCTCTAAGTAAGTATCTTCCTTCTCATAGAAAAGTAGACATCTTTAAAACTTTGCTTCAGGATGGTAATTTGATTATGCAAAGGAATGAATCTCTACTTCCAGTTAGAATTCCAATCACTAAGAAACAGGAATGGGGAGACATTGAAGAAGGCTGTGTGTTGGTGGGGGGAGCTTTGAGACAATGAAGAATGTCCTTTCCTCAAAACACAAAAAGAAGTTGGATCCATCCAGGCAAACAATAGACTAGTATTATCATCCTTCACGTGCACTCAAATACACAGTTGACAAAGGTGTTTCTTGCATATTACCTTCTTGCCATCCTCAAAGTAACCCTTTAAATGAGCAAGTGAGCTTCCTCATTCCCACTTTACAAAAGAAGAAACAGAGTCTCAGACGGCTAGATGATTCTGTCGAAGGACACTCGGCCAGGATGGCAGAGAAGGGGATGATGTCTGTATCTTCTGAGTCCTCTCAGAAGGTCTCTACTCACTACCCTGTAATATATTTTCATTTCCATGTTGTCCCTCTGACAGTGTGTAGCATGGAAATAAGAAACTATATATTGACAAAGGGGAAGAGCTATGAAGTATAGTTTGTTGTGGGTGGGGTCCTCTTTTTTTTATCCAAAATAGAACAATTTTATTATAAACTCGAACGCTGATACTATGGTTTAAAAAGGGGGGAGACTTAAGAAATATTTTTTAGTGTTTATTTATTTTTGAGAGAGAGAGAGACAGAGCATGAGCAGGGGAGGGGCAGAGAGAGAGGGAGACAGAATCCGAAGCAGGCTCCAGGCTCTGAGCTGTCAGCACAGAGCCCGACGCGGGGCTAGAACTCACAAACCACGAGATCATGACCTGAGCCAAGGTAGGACGCTCGACCAACTGAGCCACTCAAGTGCCCCCAAAGGGGCTGACTTTTTATGCTTCAGAATTTCTGATACTTTGTCCCAGTCCTAGTCTCCCCACCAACTCTCTGTTCTTCCTGCCAATCTTCTAGTCCATTGTTGAATCCTTCTTTCCTCCCTCCCTTCTTCACTCCTAGTCTCCTTTCCTCCTTCTCCTACTTTTTCCTTTCTTCCCTCCCTCCTTCCTTCCCTCGTTTCTTCCTTCCTTTATCATTTAATTTTTGGAATAAGTGGAGTAAAGGGTTTTCTTGGTTAAAAGTTTGTTCCTTTCCTCCCTTATAGAATGATCCCAATTACTTGCATTTATCCATAGAGACTCATCCTCAGGCTAGTAGGTTGACCCTCTCCATCATCATCATCATCATCATCGTCCCTTCAATTTTATTAAGCACTTACTATATGGCATGCCATGTGATGATGGCTTCACATTTATTGTCATTCAACTCTCGAAACACAGAATGAGGTATTACACCCATTTTACAGAAAAGAAAACTAAGTCTGAGTAGTTCATCTAAGCTCACAAAGCTAGTAAGTGCAGAATTAGGTTATAAACTCCTGGATGAGTTCAAAACTTGTTTTAACTATTCTATCAGGTCTTGAAATTACATACATATATATGTGTCTCCACCCTTGGCAGATACTGCTAATCATTCACGATGGCTTGACTACTGAGCCCAGAGTTTTTCTTAATCCAGCCCTTCAGACCCCCGCTAGCACTTATTTAGAGTGGGCATGGAGATAAAACCATTCTCATCGTTAAATTGTTTTATCTCACCAAAACAGCTCTGATTTGCAGGGCTAGAGATCTCACGATTTTGTTTGGGGTTGATTTTCTTGTTTTGTAAAGTTGTCACAGTCCCAGTATTTCCAGAACAGATCTCCTGACACTCCCAATGTGTTCTCCTTCACTTTCAGATTTAACTGCCCCCCCCCTTTCTATTTTGAAGGTCTGGGAAGTTTCCAGGGGCCATCCTCTTTCTCCAGTTGTAAGCAGGCCACTTAGGATCCTTGGGTCAAAACCCCAAGCTACTTGGTAACCACCCACAGCCAAGTTGACATAACTACCTTGGTAGGAAGAGGCACAATGCCTGGTGTTCTCCATGCTGCCCCGGACAAAACTAAGTAATGAAGTAGCTGATTTGAGCTACTGGATCATTAAAGAGAAACAGATGGTCAAATATATTTGACTGGTGTCAAGGAGGTGGCATAGAACGTCACACACAAGTGAGATGTCTTGCACTGGACCACATCTAAATGAACAGCTTCCCCCTCTTTCCTAGTTTTTACTTCCATGAGGTGTCTCGGGGATTAGCAATTATTTCCTCTGCCTTTAGTATCTCCAAGCCCAGAGGGGATAGGGAAGAGGGAGGGTGAGAGAAACCCAGTACGCACGGTACCAGGAAGTGTTGTTCTGACTGGGTTGGGAATCCGCAGGGAAGAAGGTGGTGTGGCCGGCAGCAGGAGTTTGCAGGACTGTGACTTGTGCCTTTGGAGGCCAACCCTCACCTCTCCCTGCTGAGAAGCCCCATCCGCTGTCCACTCTCCTGCTTTCATCTGCGGGTCGGCCTCAGAGGGCTGGGCGCTAGCTGGGGCTCCCATCGCTGGGTGTCAGTCCAGCTGTGCCACACGCTCGCTGTGGGACCTTCAACAAGGGTCGGAAGCTTTCTTGTTCTCAGAAGCCTCCTTGCTCTAAGGGTTGATTCTCAAGCCTCTTTGGAAATCGGAATCATCCAGAGAACTTTTATAAATACAGGCGCCCGTAACATAGCCTCTGTGGAGCAGCAAAGCCTGAGCTTTTTCCTCCCCACCAGCCCCAACAACAAAAAGGAACTTCTCAAGGAAACTCTACAGTGGAATTCAAAAGGAACAATAGACTCGGATTTGATTTGTTTAATTCTGAAATCAAGGTCACCGGCGAGTCGCCCAAGCTCTTATTTGTGTGGTTTGGGTGGGTTTTCTTTTTTGTTTTGTTTTTTTGTTTTTTGTTGTTTTTTTTTTTTTTTTAAACAACATCTTTCTTTTCATTTGATGGTCCTGTCATCTCCAGAACTGTGTATGTTACTGATCCTGACTGTATTCAAAGCTGTTATTAAGTGGAGTCTTTTAGATTTTAGAGAAATGATAATGGTTCCAAAGATGACAGAAAGTGGCAGCTGGTGACAAAAAAACCCCTTGATAAGACGACAACAGTAAATCAAACTACCGCCACTTTTCCGTTTCATGTTTGTTAATACCACCTCGCCTTTTGAAGTTTAAAGCAAGGTTCAAAAAAGCCAGGTGCTGAATCATAATATTAAAGCAAGTAAGGAGCTCCATGAAAGCGAGGAGATCTGAGGGGGGGAAGCAACAAACACAGCTTTCAACTGCCTTTTGTCGGCCTTTCCGCAGATGTCACCAGTGGTTATCCCAGCAGAGGGTTCGGCTTGTAGCAGCGCCTCTGGCTGATTCCTGCTCTGCGTTTCAAGTGTCAATCAAAAAGGAAGGACGCAGCTTAGGTCCTGGTCATTGTCCTGTGAAAAGAGCCAAGCATTTAACATTGATTTAGCTCCCTCAATATACAAAGATAGAGCCAGCTTTGTGCATCGAAAAGGGCCTTTGGCAAGGTTACTTGTAGAGCAATTCCATTGCATCCGACGCGCCTTGGGTTCGCTGTCACACTGCGGTATCTGGAGCCCTCTGAAAAGTTATTCAGGACTGAGTGAGCAAATTAAAAAGAAATAACACATTCCCCGCAAGAGCGGTGCCGGTTAGTGGGAAAGGCCTGTTAGCGTCTCTTGGTCTTGAGAACATTTTAAATAATAACAAGAAATAGCCAGCACTTTGGAAACGAGCTGCAGCGTGCAAGAAAGGAAGCCGGAGGAGCCCCAAGAACCCTGGGTGGGTTGGGGGTGGGGGGGGAGGTGGCCTCAGCGGGGTCAGCTGGGTTTGCAACATTCCTTCCTCCGACTTCGTTCTAGTTTGTTTGTAGCCCGTGTGGCCTTCCGGGCTGAAAGTTCGCACAGGTTCCTATCGTGCCCTGCCTTTATTTATGTTTCCATTTCCTGTGAGTAGAAGCTAGCTTGGCCAAACTGGGCATGGGGCTTGGGGATGCAATTATAGCAACGTGTGAGTTTTACCAAACGCCCTTGTTGCCTTTGTTGCTCTTTTTCTTTTCTGCTTTTTTCTTTTCAAAACTCAATCAATCATTTTTCTGAAGTTCAGTTGACACACGAGGCTGCATCGGTTTCAGGGGTACAGCATGGTGATCTGACAAGTTTATACGCGATGCTATGCTCACCGCCCACATACCTACCGTCATCAGTCACCAAACAGCGCCGGTACAATACCATTGACCATATGCCCTATAATCTCTATATTCTTTTTTTCTTCTTCCTTCTCCTCCTCCTCCTCCTCCTCCTCCTCCTCCCCTTCATTCTTCTTTTTGCCTGTGTTTTCCCACAACAATATGCAATTACAGAATTATAGTTTGACTTGTGTTTTTATTTTTCAGCTGCTTGGCCTGACCCTCATGGGGATAGTCAGGCGCATGTGTTGTTCCAGTTCTCATTTTGCAGGTATTTTTCTCCTGATCACTTAAGAGTCAAGCTCCCCGAGGGGCGCCTGGGTGGCTCAGTCGGTTACGCATCCGATTTCGGCTCAGGTCACGATCTCACAGTCCGTGAGTTCGAGCCCCGCATCGGGCTCTGTGCTGACAGCTAGGAGCCTGGAGTCTGCTTCAGATTCTGTGTCTCCCTCTCTCTGACCATCCCCCTTCCCCTTCATGCTCTGTCTCTGTCTCAAAAATAAATAAACATTAAAAAAAAAAAAAAAAGAGTGGATCTCCCTGAAACTTACTAAGTGGAGGTCTTGGGATACTTGGTGGTTGATCCGGTTTAACACATGTGATGGATGCTTCCTGAATGTCTGTGTGCTCTCCTTCACTTCCCAGCTTTCTTTGCAGTTGGTTTGGGGAACTGGGATGACTTGGAGCTCATGGGAATGTGGACAAGGGGTTGTATCACTCCTGCTTTGAGATACAAATAATCAGTATGCCTCATCTATCCTTGCTGCCCCTTTAGAGACTGAGCGCTGAGATGGCAAAAGCCATAAAGTAGAAGCAACTGTTGTTACCCCTAAGTAAGGGCAAGCTAACCGGGATGGTCACCCCACCCCCAGTGGATTTTGCATGAGCAAGAAGAAATAAACATTTTGGGGGGGGGGGTTAAACCACTGCAGTAGTGCCTCACCGGTTGTGTCTGATATGCCAGGTGTAGCTAGAAGTATCCTGATCAGGCAGTCGTCGAAAGGGGTGGTTCTGGAATTTGGGCTTGGCATAGAGCTTTTCCTGGCAGCTGATCTAATCTGTGCAAATATAGCGAGATGATAAATGGAAACACAACAACGCAAAAATGGTTCATGTTCCATTTAGCCAAAGTTCTGAGTCCTCAAACAATGAGCAGAGTGTTGTACTGAGGGATCACCTCTCCCTTCACGCCCCACCCCGGACCCTCAACTCCTTTGTCCAATTGTGCTTTAGCTGCATCTGCCTGTCACCATCTTGACGCAGAATAAACCAAACCTTCTGCCTTTTTCACTCTTGAACCCAGTGTGACTTACAGAAAAGAAATCAACCACGCTGATGAGTGCCACTGCTGGTTTGGAGTCTCCAGGCTCAGTTGCCCCCTCAATGCCAATTGGCAGTTCCATCACATGTCCTTAGTTTCTTCTTCCGTCCTCTTAGCAGATTATATTGTTTTCAATTTCACAGCAAAACAACAAAGGTAATTGACATGGTTTCCCTAAAATTTCTATCCATACCTTACAAGGTTTTCTGTGTCTCCCTCCAATATCTCAAAGGATTCCTCCTTTCCTCCAAGGATGAGCCACACACCTGTCCTCTGGAATTCATCTCCTACGACTTTGCTCTCTCTCTTTTTTTTAATGGTTATTTATTTTTGAGAGACAGAGCATGAGCATGGGAGGAACAGAGAGAGAGGGAGACGCAGACTCTGAAGCAGGCTCCAGGCTCTGAGCTGTCAGCAAAGAGCCCGACGCGGGGCTCAAACCCACGAACCGCGAGATCATGACCTGAGCCGAAGTCGGTCGCTTAACCACCTGAGCCATGCGGACGCCCCAACTTTGCTCTATTAATTATCTTTTTAGTTACTGGGATTTCCAACTTCAATGGCTTCATCTTCCCAGCATAGAAACCAAGCCTGCTCTGTGGGTTTTTGGATAGAATGGTCTTCAGTGACATTCTCCTTCTTCTCATTCCCCAGCTATTACTGGCTCCACAACCATCTGCTTTCTTTCTTCTCCATTTAAACCAATAACCTCCATGTTACTTCATAGGAATATTAGATCGTTGCCTTGTCTACACCTGTCTGTTCTATGTAGACCTTTCACACTGCCTTCCTACTGCATTCTCCAATCTTGGTTTCCATCATGTTATTTTCTCCCAACTTGCCATCCTCTGCTCTGGCCTCTCTTTCTGGATTTCTTTTGCTAGATTCCTATCCCTTTGAACACCATCCCTTCCCTGGAATGCCATCTCTTGAGCTCTAACTGTGGCCCTTTTTCTTTTCCGATTCATGGTTTTTGAGATAGTCTTCATGGTGCCGGCTAGAATCTGAAAAAGGACTGAGTTAAAAAAAACTCAACATAGGGGCACCTGGGTGGCTTAGTTGGTTAAGCATCCAAATTCAGCTCAGGTCATGATCTCATGTTTCATGGGTTCAAGTCCCACATCAGGTTCTGTGCAGACAGCTCAGAGCCTGGAGCCTGCTTCGGATTCTGTGTCTCCCTCTCTCTCTGCCCCTCCCCCTGCTCTCTCTCTCTCTCTCTCTCTCTCTCTCAGAATAAATAAACATAAAACAATTTTAAAGCTCAAAATAATCTATTCATTAGCAGAGGGGTCTTCTTGGCCCAGGTCACGACTCTGTAATTGACTACTAATTCTCCCAGTACGATTGGGTTGTAATTTTGCAAATAGCTATGACTTAGATTTGCACCAACAACTGGATCTCCACAGTTTTATGATGCGAGGCCTCTGCACAGAGCTTCTATAGGTGAAGTTCCTTAGATTTGTTGTTGTTGTTTATTTAATTTTTTAATGTTTATTTATTTATTTATTTTTGAGAGAGAGACAAAGCACGAGCAGGGCTGGTGCAGAGAGAAAGGGAGACACAGAATCTGAAGCAGACTTCAGGCTCCGAGCCGTCAGCACAGAGCCTGACGTGGGGCTCGAACTCACAGACTGTAAGATCATGACCTGAGCAGAAGTTGGACACTTAATCGACTGAGCCACCCAGTGAAGTTCCTTAGATGTGTGACACTCCCTGTGCTATCTAGTGGTTATAGGGGACAGTTTGTCAACTGGTTGCTGCTTCTTGCTCCAATGCCTTTGAAAATGCACTTCCTCACCTTGAACTTCTGAACTCAAGTGCCCACCTGGGAATCAAGCTCAAAGCAATTCTACGAGAGAGAAAACTGCACCTTCGTCTGCTCTGTTCCAGAGATGCATCTCTAAAGACCGTCTTGCTTGATTCTTCGTTCTGCTGTACATCCTACCAGTGAGAAAATTCTTCACTCCTATTTATTTATTTATTTATTTACTTATTTATAGTAGGCTCCTCACCCAACATGGGGCTTTACCTCACAACCCTGAGATCAAGGGTCTCATGCTCTACTGACTGAGCCAGCCAGGCACCCCAAAAATTCTTTACTGCTTTTTAATGCTTACTGACATGAGTTAGTAATGTTACACGCGAATCTTTTCCTTCAATTTGACTTTAAACTCCCTGATTCAGAGAGCACGTTCTCTGCTCCTTATAGCCTTATACCCCATTCCTAGACACGCTCCTGAACACGTAACCACACTTATACTAAGACCTCATGCTAAAGACATAGGGACACCCTCCTCTTCAACCTTTTTCTTCTTACTATAGACACAGAACACTTCTTTACTGCAAGGATGATCTGGTGCCTTTATCCTTGAAAAGAGAAATAAACACGCTGGTCCCTTCAGAAGCTGAACTTCTCTGGGCGTCCCCATGTGGCCACTGGTTCAACCCTTTTGACTGAAGCTGTTAGTCTGGTTTACCAGGTCATCAACTTGAAGTGGTTGGATCTCAGTGCAGACACACCCTGCTTTTGTGACTTCCTCCCGGTTCCCTGGCCATGATGACAATTCGACTTTGAGTCTTAAGCTGTGATTCGTTTTCAAGCATTTACTAAGTTGCTAAACCACCAAGCACGGACACCGGTTGGCCTTCTCCTCGCTGGCCCTCCCTCAGTCTGCTTCTGTCAGAGCAACGCTTCATGAATCTCTGTTGCCAGGAGTCCCCGTTCCGCGTCTCTAGCATGTGTGAGACTTGTGCCCCTTTGACTTGTGGACAGCCAGGAAACTTGTGTTTACCTCCTGCCACCCAAACAGCCAAAGCAAAATGAAAGAGAGAGAGAGAGAAAAGAAAATTTTGAAAGAGAGTCAGATCACGTAGCTAGAGTCATGGAAATTAAAACAAAAACAAAAACAAAAACAAAAACAAACCTTCCTCTAGCACTCTGACTGAACCCAATCTTGTGTCTTCCGAAGGGAAATTGTGCCTGGGGGGGAGGAGTGCGGTGTGAAGAGAGGAGAAAGCCACATTTCAGCCTCTGCAGCCTGGGTCCAGTCGTACCAAGGCCTGGCTTTGCCGTTATTTGATTTATTGCAGTTCATCAGAGCAGTGGAAATGGGTATGAGATTCTGCATTCCACCTGGGCTGGAATAAACGAGCCACCGGGGATGTGGACAGATCAGACGCTTTCATTCTGGTTCCGTCTGGCCTTGGCTATGTCAACGGCAGACACCGATGCGTTACTGAGGTAGTTCTCTTCATAATTCGTGGATGGCTCCTTCTGCATCCCACCTCTCAGAGTCAACTAAACGTGAAAACCCTGAGGCTCCCCTGGCCAGTCAGGGAGCTGCAGTGCGATGGGACTGTGGGTTCGGACGGCCCGGGAGCAATCCTGCCTCCAGTTACCCACTAGCTGAGTGAGTGGAACTGTAGGAGAAAGATGACCGTACTGAAAGCACCCGCCTCACGTGCTGCTGGGGCTGGGGGTAAGTCAGATAATGCACAGAAAGTGCTTGAGACCATACCTGGCACCCAGCAAGTGGTCGTTGGATAAAGCTGTGACCATTATTTACCGTGGTTTCTAGTAAAAACACTCAATTCTCAATAGACAGCTCTTTCAGTTGGGAGATTCAGAAGGGCAATTAGGGTATGGTAAAAAAAAAAAAAAAAAGGAAAGCAGATTTGCTATATGAAAGGGGGGAAAAGATCGGAGAAAAAAATTAAATGATCGGGGAGCCTGGGTGGCTCAGTCAGTGAAGCGTCCGACTCTTGATTTCCGCTCAGGTCGTGATCTCACGGTTTGTGAGTTCGAGCCCCGTGTCAGGCTGTGTGCTGACAGCTCAGAGCCTGGAGCCTGCTTGGGATTCTCTCTCTCCCCTTCTCTCTGCCCTTCCGCTGCTCACTGTCTTGCTCTCACTCTCTCTCTCAAAATAAATAAATAAACATTAAAAAAATTAAATGATTAAACTCACTTATAATCTCTTTGCCCAGAGATAACTCAGGTTAATATTTGGGTACTAGTATAATATATATTTATACAAACAATGTAAATATTTACATTTATAAATGTTTTTTATTGTATACATGCATACAAACACATATA
Organism: Lynx rufus; assembly: GCF_022079265.1. Classification (NCBI taxonomy): domain Eukaryota; kingdom Metazoa; phylum Chordata; class Mammalia; order Carnivora; family Felidae; genus Lynx; species Lynx rufus. Next base: position 33,906,684 of record NW_025814829.1, on the reverse strand, counting down.
CATATATATTTTGTCTCACAGGGACTATACAAGAGGTATTATTGACTAGAACCTACCCTCATCATCGAAGGAAAGAAGGTGCACTGTGAAAACGGCGGGGTCCCCATGGCTCATTTTCTCAACTCCCTTCCCTCAGGTCTCTGCTTAGATGGCCCCTGCTAATAGGTCTCCTCTGGCTACCCTAAATAAAACAGTGCCCCCCAGGACCTTCTATCGCCTGGCCCTGCTTTATGTTATGAGGCACTTCTGTAGTTTGTCAGCGAAGGTGTAAGCTTCGGCCACCACGGCACCTCCCTGTCCTAGTGCCGGGCTGGGTTGCGGTCCCTGTTGCCCATGTATTTGTGGGAGGAAGGCATACTTCCCTCCAACTCCTTCCCTGCTCACACTTTCCTAGTAACTTTGGGCCAGGATTCTTTAGTCATCAACTAATGTGCTCTGAGGGGATGCAAACCAATGTCCACGGTTCCCCAAACAAAGCATCAGAGAGAAGGTAACCCACTAGTAAATACACACATGGAATGGTTCACAGTTAAGTACAAATGGTTCTTTAGAGCCCGCCATTTTAGAGTTCATTGTACAAGGTATATGAACTCTGTCACCCGTGAAAAGGTAAACCCTCGGTTTGCACTTCTGTTCCACTGCAGATTTATGTCTCCCTTTCGTTTCTGGTTTTCTATTCACCTGCCCCTTCTAACAGTAGACTGCAAGTCCTTAGGGGCCGGGCTCAGGGAGCTCTTTCTGGGCCTTTCCTCAGCATCTACTAGACAGCTTTGGTTCTGGAAAGAGCTGAGCAGAAGGGTGCATAGATGAGCGAACCATGGCAACTCTTCCCTTTTTATTCTGAAATCACGCTGAATCAGTACTCAGGTTGCACCAAGGAACACTGGAAATGGACGGAAAGTTGACATTTTGGAGTCAGGATTTAATTCTCTGACAAGTGACATCTGTCTTACCTCTCACTGGGAATCTCTTCTCTCCAAGTCGAAACTGATTTACCACAGCCAAGGTTATCAAGTATTAACTATGGTTTTTACTCAGATAACTTGCTGAAAAGAACAACGAATTGTTTCTGGAAGATGAGATCTTGACATCACCTCCACAAGGCACAGTGGCCGGTGGGGGGTGGGGGGGTTGTTTCAAAAGCCAAGATGTGTGTGTCTGAAAGAAGATCATGCAAGTAGAGAAAATACCGTGTGAGAGAAAAGAGAGAGAAAAGGGGTGAGCACTGCTCAGAAAGTCTTATCCAAGAGGAGGGCTCACGGAGTCATCCATGGAAGGGTGGTGTGATGGCCGGATTTATGTCAACTCGGCTGAGTTATGGTCCCCAGTTTCTTAATCAAATGTCAATCCAGGTGTTGCTCTGAAGGTCTTTTTAAAATGTGGCTGACGTCTACCATCAGCTGACCTTAAGTAAAGGAAATTACCTTCAATAATTTGGGTGGGCCATACCTAATCAGTCGAAGGCTTTAAGAGGCATAACTCAGATTTTTCTAGGGAGAAGAAATTCTACCTCACGACTGCAGCATCAACCCCTGCCTGAGTCACCAGCCTTCTAGCCCGCCTTATGGATTTGGTACTTGCCATCCCCCTCAGTCACCTGAACCAAATCCTTAAAACAAATTCTGTTCTTCTGTTGCTCTAGAGACCCAGGACTGATACAGTGGGGAGGCGGGTACTACTCAGAAGGATTGCCAAGGAAAAAGGGGAAGGAATTCAAAGCCATTCCTGTCACTGCTGTCAGGAAAGAAGGACATGCCAAATGAGAGAGAGTAATTGAGACACGAAATAGGTCTGAAACGCAGTGTCGGTAAAGAACAGTGCACGTGCCTCAGGGCCCAGGCGGCTGACAGAAACCACTTGGACTTGAGTGGGTGTTGGGACAGATGTCATGGTTACTTCCCAAAGCTGTCCCCGTGTTTCCTGGTTTGGTTCCCATTCCGACCCTGCGAGCTGGCAAGGGCAAGGATTAACATGCCCATTTCACAGATCAGAAAATGAACAGCCACTGGGACTCCCAAGGCTGGGGACCCCTGGACGCAACTGAGAAGTTTTATCCTGAAGAGCTGGAATGGCGCCTCAAACCTTGAGGTGGGCCGGGGGGCTGGGTCGGCCCCCACAGCAGCATCACCTCAGACCGAGGGGGCCGACAAAGGTCGTCTGCAACGTTAGAAATTACCTACCTGCGATTGGTCTTGAAGAGAGTCCCTGTGGACCAGAAGACATTTCACAGGAGAGCTGAAGCGGAAAGGCTTTGGAGGACAGAGTCTTTTCAAGGGGACGTTGAGTGGTGGCAACAAAAGTTACCCATCGGCAAAAACAGCTGGGGAGCCATCTGTCTGGGAGAAGCCTCCGGCCCATTTCATTACCCCGCTCCCGCATTTGTGAGAGGCCTGGCCGCCGACGGGAGGCGGTTTATAGCAGAGGGAACAGAAGGAAACCAGTTGGCCCTTGTATAACCTTGGCCTCATTAGCATCAGACCCAAGCCCACTGCGCTATTGACTTCTACTAAATATCCACCCATCAAGAAGATTTCCCCGAGCCCTGCCTCAGGGGTGTTCAGACAGACAGGGCCTCCTTGCTCTCCATCCCTGGCTTTGTGATCCAGGAGGGGTTCCTCCCCACCCACAAAGATCCAAGCTTAGCAACCACTCCATCTTCCCGGAGAGGAAAGTGGGGGGAAGGAAGGAAACCTCCGTGGTCCCCTCTCTGAAAGCCTCCCTTCCCTCGCTCCAAAGGGCCAAGCAAATAAACCCTAGAGAGGCGGCTCGGCAAGTGAAATGCACACAATTATATTTCCGACTGCTTGGCAAACTTTTATTTCTGTACAGCAAATGACACATTATCTTTCCGGAGGTCAGTGAATAATGCAGTCAGATTCTTGCAACGTTGTGAGAGTTAATGTTTCTATTTGCCATTGTGTCCTGTGCAAAGAAAGGCGGCTGGTCACCTAGGGTTACCGCAACACAGCGTGGAGATGGTCGAATCCACGAGAAGTGCTTTGATAACGTTGGACACTATTGTGCAGACGGCCTGCTTCCTGGCCCACGCTGCATAATGGGCCTCCGAGCACTAAGGAGATAAACCGTCCTATCCTTGCAGTGTCAGAGGTAGAGCTCTCCAGAAGCTGCATTCATAATTTCCTCGAACTTGAGGACTTCGATTTTTTAATAGTAATTGAAACATATAATTCAATAGAAGTGTCACTCTAATGTAATAATTGCCAAGGAAATTGAGCCACAAAGGAGTATCATAAATTGCAATTTACCTTTATTAGAGTACTTGGAGCTGGTAATGTTTTCTCATCAAGAAAGCCACCCCCCTCCCCAGATACCTTCCCCTTCCGTCTTTCGAATGTTCATCCTCATTCACGCGGCCCTCTTCAGCAGTACCTTCGCTACTTCTTAGGTTTCCAATCTCTGGGTTTGACCCCTCTTAAAATGCTTATCACGGCAAAGTGTTTATATTAATTGCTCTGGTGAAAGCTTTATAATATAAACTTCAGCGAAACTCTATTGTCAAATGTCAGCTTCCTCACATTCCACCCAGAACATTTTCTTTCCTTTTGTGGGTATGAGTGATATAATGGTGCTTTGTGTATTTAAAGGACCGTGTGAGTATCAGTGGATGTTATTGTGATGCCTTCCGCACATCTTTTTAAAAAAATGAAACAATCTTCTCTTCGGTTGTGTCTTAACACCACTGAGCTAAATCCGGGACTTAGAACAAAACAAGAAGCCCACTCACCCTCCTCAGGAGGCCTTGCTTGGAACCATCTGAACAATTATTACCATTATTCTTTCTGATTGTCAGTAGGCAGTGAAGCGCTTCGTCTCCTTGTGCCGTGGAAACGCACAACGCGCTCACTTCCTTTCCCTTCCTACAGCCACTGAGCCGGCATGGCATGTCCCCACCCTTGATTCTGCTGGATTCTGACCCATTGCTATCCCACCCCCTCCCCTTCTTCCGCTCACTTACCCCGATATACTTCTGGGAGGCATCTGGCCTGAGACTGACCCGAGACAGGAGGCTGCTTGGAGCTAGATTCCTGCGCTCCTGGAAAAGAAAGCAGGTGTCCTAACCCAGTCAGGACTCACTGTTCCCAAGACTCTTAGGAACCTACAGCAAGTTTTAGGCTGGATTACAGGAGAAAAACATAGAGGGGGGGAGAGACGAAGGGACAAGGAAGGAACAGGGGCGGTGAATAAAAGAAAGGAAGGGAAGAGAGGCGCTAGAGAGGAAAACAGGCTAACCACGCACATCCTGGAGAAAGTTGATGACACAGAGTGAAGTGGGGAGGGGAGGGGTGGTGGGATACAAAGCATGTGCCCATTATGACTATAACCATTAAAATCTATGTTTTTGGAAATACAGAATGGGAATAGAATTTACCAAAATGGAGCCCTATACATATACATACATATACATATATAGACCGTCAGGATCATACGTATCATTTTTCCGTTTCCTGGACTTTCTATCAGGCCCCATCTTTATCACAGAAAAGCGGATGCGATGCGGTGCTAGGGATCAGAGAATAGATGCACATCCACAGGGGCCCTTCCGGGCCCCTCCACCCCCAGGCCCCAGCTTGTGTTGTGTTGAAGTTCATGGGCCTGGAGCCTGGGTCTGAAGCATTACCCACAGGTGGGTATCTCCTGCTATCCTCACTCTGAGCCCACCAGGCTTGAAGGATGAGCTGAATAAACGTGGAAGTCAGTTCTTTATGTAGGGATGTGCTGATACCAAAGGACCTGTTTATCATTCTTTCTTTTTTTTTTCCTTAATGTTTATTTTTGAGAGAGACAGACAGACAGACAGAGCTCGAGTGGGGCAGAGAGAGGGGGAGACAGAGGATCGTGCTGTCAACACGGAGCCCCACATGGGGCCCAAACCCACAAACCATGAGATCATGACCTGAGCGGAAGTCGGATGCTCAACCAACTGAGCCACCCAGTCGCCCCGAGAATTCTTTTTACGTCGGGAGCAGCACATGACAATTAAATGACTCTTTCTAGATGTTTGAATTCAACTTTTCTTTAATTGAAATTTTTTCTCATTGTCTCCTTTCTTGCCTTTCTTTCTTTCTTTCTTTCTTTCTTTCTTTTTCCATATACAGCCATCCCCCACAGAAGCACATATCCTGGAATTGGCACCAAGGGAAGTGAGTCTGGCCCTGCATAAGGGTGGCATGAAAAGCCAAAAGCATCCCGTTGTCAATAAATACAGAAGCCTCGCGTTCTGAAGTCACCCAGACTTGACTTGTCTTCCTCATTTGGCAACTCAGTTCATTGTGCTGGGCTTCACTCACCACCGTGGCTGGATGAGGGTCATTTATGCTGCTTCACTGGGCTGCTGGAAGAAGGTCTGGGGAGTGCGGCACGTGTAACATACTTGGAACACGTAAGTGGTCAGCTGGTGCGGTTCTCACTTCCTCCAGACCCAAGGATCCCTGTTCATTCCTATGCACTTGGCTGGACCTCTTCTACTTCAAAAGAACTTAGAATAACACTCTGGGATGACCTTAGTCATTATTGAGCGCATTTAGACATGCTACCGATTCAATCATGACCCCTAAAGTGTTCCGACCAGAGAGAACAACAGTGTCTTATAAAACACACCTGCTTGACAAGTTCTGGTATCTCCAGGGTGTGGCTGGGGGCTCAGGAGAAATGCTCACTGGACAAGGAACAAGGAGTTCCGGGCTTAGGTCCACATCGCCACCAATGCGTGGGGTGACTTTGGGCAAGACCCTGCTTCTCAGATGCTCAGTTTTCTATCTGTAACCTGAGGGGATGTGGTCAAAATCAGGAATTTTAAAACAATCTTTAGCAGTACTTTTCCGTCAAGTTGAATCTTAGCCAAAAGCAGGGACGCTCTGGGGGGCAGTGTCCCCCCATTCCCTCTCCCCACCGAGTCGGTGACTCTCACTCCCTGGTGGTTGACCTTGAGGCCCATGTGCAAGGCGACAGAGCAGAGCTGCAAACCACAGATTTCCACACTCTCTTGAACCACTTAGCAATCTGCCTCATCCACAATTTCACATATTTCCATTCTACTCTACCGACACCCAGTCACAAGACATGACAAATATTGCCAATATATACCAAAGCATATTATCACATTGCCTTGGTCACTCTGCATTTCTGGACATCGAAAGAATATTCAGCTCATGGTTTTGCTTTCCTGAGTGCCTTCACTTTCTTTTTCTGCCTCTTCTTCTTCTGTTCCCCCCACCCCTCATTATTTTACTTTTTTTCATTCCTGCCCTTTTCCAGAAGGAATTCTCCATCCTGCTGATACTCTACCGAATTCCTCAGCCACCTCCCTCCCTGGGATCGCCTTGTGTACTTGAGAGTGAGGGGAGAGGGGCAGGAAAGTCAGCCGCTGGACGCCTGTCATTTGGCAACACTTTTCTCTTTCAGATTTCCCTTCCAAGCCCTTCCCGTCTATCTCCAGACATCCCCTGAACTGGCCCGAGGACCATCGGCAATGACATTACCTTGAAGGCTTTTAGAAACCCAGATTCTCGGGTCTCATCCTCTGTCTCCACGGTACGGCTTTAGGCAAGTAGATGATAAAATGAGGTCCCAAAGTGATTTTCCATATCTTTAAAATTGGAAAACTAACTACCTTTCAAATCACTTTCCCCGCGTTCCCCCATTTCTCCGTCTCTTGCTCCCCAGTTTCTTTCCCTTCAGTGTCATCCTAATTACCAGCTAACTGGTGGATGTCACTGCTACTTAAACGCGCTCCCACTCTGGATCCCTAATCACGCCCATTGTGCTCCTCAAAGCTAAGTCAAGAATTGCCGTCTTTTGATTTCCCTCTCTCTCTATATTGTGGAAGGAAGCAGGTCCCGGCGCTTTTGTTGTCCCTACTTCTGGGCTGAGCTCCATTTGCTGGTGAACGGGGCTTATCTTTACTCCCCCCTCTAAATACTGTAACATTCAGCATCCTTTCATGTCTGTGCTTTTAAAGTAAATCTTTGGACAATTAAAGATATGAAATGGCTAAATAGAGTTTCTGCCGGCGTTGTTCTCTCCTTTTTAAAGGTTTAATCACACTTAATGGCTCTCTTCAAAACTTGAATTTTCCATTTTGGTGTTTTGACTCCATTGAAAGAGTTTACTAATATTCTTTCAAAAGTATTCTCTACTCAAATGAGCTATTCAATAAAGTTTTGTGCCATGCTATAGGATTCACGCTAAATGGAAAATAATTTAAAGGGAAATCAGAGTTGGGGGGTTGCTATTCCTCTCTACGGGTTTTGTTAGTTAAACCGTAATCATCAATATAGAGCCCATTAAAAGTTGGTGTGAAGGAACAAGAATTATCATTTAGGGAGAAGGGAGACTATTGCGAGTGCAATCTCAATACCCCTTTTCCTTGAAGATAGTTTATTGCTCAGTCTTGTGATTCTATAAATAGGAACTTGTGATAAATTCTTCCTCTTCCCTCCCTCCCTTCTCCCTTCTTCTCCTCTCTCTCTCTCTCTCTCTCTCTCTCTCTCTCTCTCTTTTTTCCTGAGGAGTGAACAAAGGATTAAGGGAGAGTGAAAGGAATCCATTTTGTGACCAACCTTCTATTGTTTTAAACAAATCGCCTTGACTCTTCCCAGTCTTGGCCCTGCCAGGTTGTAACTTGCCCTTACTCGTCACCGTCAGGAGGAGGAAGCCGGCCGGACACTGAGTCCCCCTTGGGTCATACTCACAGTGTAAGTGATAGAGTTTGCCACTTGCAAGGGAAATTTAGTGGAAAATAAAAGCCAGTTCTCCCTGACGGCGTCTTTATTAACCCTGGGACTCTCTGGTGGGCTAAGCAATATGGATACGCACACGATATTAATGAGGGGCGTTGGCTCAGAGAAGAAAAATGAATGCGGTGGGTCTGGGACCTATAGGGACACCACCTCTCCCCGATACCTTCTTGCTTGTCTGCTTTCCTTCATTCTTCCTTCCTACAGGTAACCACTGAACACCTGAAAAGTGGCCAGTCACGTGCTAAGTACTAGGACAAGTTTGAGAAAATGATGACCATACCTCGAGACGCTTAACATCCGGCTAACGAAACAAGAAGTAATGTAGGTAACAGAAAGAAAACAGAAGTCATGATCTATGGCCCACACATTGTCATTCGATAACTAATGACCTCTGAGAAGGACTTTAACTTCTCTGAGATTCAGTGTTTCTCTTTCACAAATGGGGTTCTGAGGCCAGGTAACATTTATCGCTATCCGAAATATCTCATCATTTATTTGTTGTTTTGTGTCTCCCCCTCCTCCCCAGTGTAAGCTCCATGAAAACAGGGGCCTGTGCTGATTATTCCTCTCTGTATCCCAGTGCCTAGAACAGAGGCTAGCACTGAGCAAATGTTCGATACCCATGCACCTCTGAGACTCGGCAGGGTTCAGTTCCAGACCACTACAATACAGCAGATATAGCAAAACAGTGAGTCCAATGAATGTTTTGGTTTCTCGGTGCATGTAAAAGTTAGGTTTAGCCAGTAAGATAGTTTATTAAATATAAAATGGCATTATGTCTATGAAGTGTATATACCTTCATTTTCATTTTTTAATTATTTATTTTAGTTGTTAAAAATTATTTATTTTGCGAGAGAGACAGTGTGAGCAGAGGAGGGACAGAGAGAGAGAGAGAGAGAGAGAGAGACAGAATCCAAAGCAGGTTCCAGGCTCCAAGCTGTCAGCACAGAGCCCGACACGGGGCTCGAACCCATAAACCGTGAGATCATGGCCTGAGCCAAAGTTGGACGCTTAGCTGACTGAGCCACCCAGGTCCCCCTATACCTTCATGTTCAAACACTGCATTGCTAAAATCTGCTAACCATCATCTGAGCTTTAGGTCAGTCATCATCTTTTTGCTGGTAGAGGTCTTGCCTCAATGCAGTGGCTGCTGACTGATCAGAGTGGTGGTTGCTGAAGGCTGGGACGACTGTAGCAATTTGTAGAATAAGACAACAGTGAAGTTGGCTGTGTCCACTGATTTTCCCTTTCACTTTGTTCCTCATCTGTTCAAGCTGCATCATGAGATGGCAGAATTCACTCACTATCTTCAGGCTCCACTTCCAATTCCAGTTCTCTGGCTGTTTCCACATCTGCAGTGACTTCCTCCCCTGGAGTCTTGAACCGCTCAAAGTCATCTGTGAGGGTCAGAATCAACTTCCTCCAAACTCTTGCTAATGCCGATATTTTGACCTCTCCCATGAATCACAAGTGTTCTTAATGGCATCTGGAATGGTGAGTCCTTTCCAGAAGATCTTCATTTTACTTTGCACAGACCCGTCAGAGGAATTACTAGTTATGGCAGCTCTAGCCTCACGAAATGTATTTCTTAAATAGTAAGACTTGCAAGCCCAAATTACAACTTGCTCCATGGACTGCAGAGTGGTTGTTGTGCTAGCAGGCAAGAAAACAACAGTCACCTCATTGTACGTCCCCATCGGAGCTCCTGGGTAACTAGGTGCCTTGTCAATAAGCAACAAACCTTTGAAAGGGATCTTTTTTTTCTGAGCGGTAGGTCTCACCAGTGGGCTTCGAATAGTCAGTAAACCATGTTGTAAACAGATGTGCTGTCTTCCAGGCTTTGTTGTTCCATTTCTAGAGCACAGATTTAGCATCATTCTTAAGGGCTCTAGGATTCTCAGAATGGTAACTGAGCATTGGCCTTAAGAGCAAGTCACCGGAAAGCCACACAGCCCCTAAGAAGCCTGTCCTTTGAAGCTTTGAAGCCAGGCACTGACTTCTCTCTCTAGCTATGAAAGTTCTAGATGGCATCACCAGCCCCCCCGGCCCCCCCAAAAAGGCCGTTTCAACTACTTTGAAATCTGTTGTGGAGTATAGCCACTTGCATTAATTCTTTGAGCTGGATCTTCAGGATCACTTACTGCAGCACCTACACCAGCAACCGGTGCTTCACGTTGCACTTTGATCTTGCGGAGACGGCCTCTTTCCTTAAACCTCTTGAGCCAACCTCTGCTAGCTTCAGACTTTCCTCGTGCAGCTTCCTCACCTCTCTCAGCCTGCATAGAATTAGACAGTGAGGATTTTGCTCTGGACTGGGCTTTGGCCGGAGGGAGCGTTGTGGCTGGTTTGATCTTCTATCCAGACCCCTCAGCCTGTCTCCGTATCAGCAATAAGGCGGTTTCCCTTTCTTATCATCTGTGTGTTCACTGGAGCAGCACTTTTCATTTCCTCCAAGAACTTGTCCTTTGTGCTCATGGCTTGGGCAACTGTTTGGCACAAGAGGCCTAGCTCTGAGCCTACCTTGGCTTTCGATATGCCTTCTTCACTCAGGTTAATCATTTCTAGCTTTTCATTTAAAGTGAGAGACGTGTGACTCTCCCATTTACTTCAACACTTAGAAGCCATTGTAGGGTTACTAGCTGGCCTAATTTCAATATTGTGTCTCAGGGAATCGGGAGGCTCAAGGAGGGAGAGAGAGATATGAGGGAATACTCAAGACACGCACATTGACCGATTACATTTGCCGTCTCACGCGGTTCTGGTTGTGGTGCCCCCCAACGATTACAAAAGTAAAGTCAAAGACCACTGGTCACAGGTCACCATCACAAACATGATGATGGTGAAAAAGGGTGAAATATTATGAGAAGGTCCAAAATGTGACACAGAGACCGAAAGAGACCCAACAAATGGCTTTTTGAAGACTGAACTGTAAGCATGTAGACCTAGTGAGATTTGCATCAGACAGATGATAGGAGGGATATTTTTAAAAGATGGCAACAGAAGGAGCGAAATGGTGTAAAGCAAGTTCTATCTCAAAGATACCGAAGAGACCAGTTTGCACTCAAGGGTAATGGATTCCTCTGGGAAAAGTAGATTTGGGCCAGCTTTTGGAAAGTCTGAAATGCCAGCGTTAGCCAGTGGGGATTTTGACTGGGGGTGTTACTTTAAGAAAGTAATGTTTTAGGGAGATGAATCAGGCAGCAATATACAAGGCTGAAGGTGACAGAGAAGTAACTTAAGAAGACAGCACAGTACCTGGGACGTCAGGTGACAAGGCCTGAATTAGAATCGTGGGAGAGAGGGGCACCCGGGTGGCTCAGGTGGTTAAGCATCCAACTTCGGCTCAGGCCGTGATCTCACAGTTCATGAGTTCGAGCCCCGCGTCGGGCTCTGTGCTGGCAGCTCAGAGCCTGGAGCCTGTTTAGGATTCTGTGTCTCCCTCTCTCTCTGCCCCTCCCCACTCGTGCTCTGTCTCTCTGTCTTAAAAATAAATAAAACATTAAAAAAAATTTAGAATTGTGGGAGGGAAAGCCTAAAGGAAAGAAGAATCAGGACCCCCAACAAAGTAGGAATCAGTGGCATTGGATCACTGAGGAGCTATGAAGAGATGAAGGAGAAGAAAGCATCAAAGGTGCATGAAGACTGGAATTCTGGTAAAATCCATAGAAATAGGGAAATGGGGAGGGAGGTCATTTTGGAGAGAAATACAGTGAACTTGTTTTCAGTTATTTTGAGGTGTTGGTGGAATACCCAGATGGAAATGTCCAGCAGGCAGTGGAAAATGTGGGGCTGGAAAAAGGAACATGGGTGAGAGCCAAAGATAACAGATGTGAAAGTCATCTCCTTGGAGGTAACAGAAAATCATGGGAAGAGATGCCTTCTCTGAAGTAGAGAAGGAAGAGCAGGGGCCCAAGGGCAGAGCCCGAGTGAATGAGTCAGTTGGCAGTGAGAGGGGGAGGAGGAAAGGTAGGAACAGGAATACTCAAGAAGGGACAGGACTCAGAACCAAGGCAAGGGAGGGAAGGAAGATTCTAAGGCATTGCAGGCAAATGAGCTAGAATGGTTGAAACGCCTGGCACCATGGCTAGGGCACAATACATCATTAGTATAGGGATCAGTACGATGAAAATCCTTGTTAAGTATGAGGGAACAGTCACTCATATCAGGAGCTACAGAGAACATGTCAAGAAGAGTGAGAAATTGGAAACGTCTTTAGATCTGCCCATTAGGAGGTCACTGAGGACAGGAGGGAGGCTGAAGGGTTGTCCTCCACAGGGACTTACTTCCCAAGGTAATGTTACACATTTCCAGCCTTTCTGTAAGAGCCCATGCTGGAAAATCCTATGTTGCCTTATCCTCTCCAGTCCACATGGAATGTCACATGGAGAAGTCTTTATAAGCCATGTGACGGCAGCCCAGTTTGTGTTCTTGATTATGAGCACGTCAATAGTTACTCATTAATTTTATCCAATATAAGAGGAGTGACTGACTTCCTGTCCCTGGCACCTGACGTCACCACTCCTTTGGTTTGCCGTCTTCTGGAACGAAGCTCTTACAAATAGCATGTGTCCAAGACTCAGGGGGGGAAAGAAGTAATAAAATGTTAAACAAGGCAGGGCACCTGGGTGGCTCAGTTGGTTAAGCGTCCGACTTCAGTTCAGGTCATGATCTCACAGTTCGTGGGTTCGAGCCCCGTGTCGGGCTCTGTGCTGACAGCTCAGGGCTTGGAGCCTACTTCGGATTCTGTCTCCCTCTCTCTCTGCCCCTTCCCCATTCTTGCTCTGTGTCTCACTCTCAAAAATAAATAAACATTAAAAAAAATTTTTTTAAATGTTAAACAAGGCTTGGTCAAGTCTCTGGCTTCAACAAATTTACTTTCATTCCAGAAAGACACATTGGGAGATTGGATTTCATTAGCTACGGAGCTGATCTGACAGTTAAATATGCTAGGTTGCTGGCTGGCTACTTGTTGACATTTGGGGTTGCCTTTTAAAATATCCCTATCTTTAAGATACTTTTCCCAATCTGTCCATTTAGACTTGGGATTCCTTTAAAGGGGACAAAGTCATGAATCCCCAAGGAGAGGTCAAGCTTCAAATACAGCAACTATACTGTGTCCCCACTCCTATTACCACCTGGTTTCAATTAACCCTAAAGAACAAATGACTTACATCGAAGAATTTTAAAAACCACAATTTAACTTACAAGATTTATCACAGTGTCCCTAAAAGCTGGTGGTAGGGAATGGTTTCAGATTTCTTAGGACAGGTGACTTGGATTGACTGTTCTCATAAAGGTCAGGGTGGGAGTTGGGGGAGGGGGTTGGGCATAGGTGCCTGAGGTTCACTCACTTGTTTAGTTTACAAAGTGTCTTCAGTGAAACAAACAGCAAGAATCTAGAACAGGCTCGGACCGGGGGCTGGTGATGCAGTGGTGAAAGCCGTCCCTCTGTCCTCAAAAGACTCTAATCCGTGGTCCGGACAGACTCGGGCAGATCATTACAAATCAGAGGGAAGTGCTGAGGCAGAGGAGAATTAGCGGGTGCCCTCACACAGAGGAATTCCTAGCCCTGACTTCACAAAGTCTTTGTGAAGTGAGTTAAAGGGACCTTAGAAATGCAATTTCTCTTTCATCCTGAAGAGGGATTTGAGCAGAGAGGCCTTGTCAGGGTCACTGCAGGAATGTTCTATCTTGGTCTTTCCCGCTCCCATTCTCTCTTCTCTGAGGGGAAGTGGAGAAAACCCAGTCATTACCAGAGAAGGCTAACGAAGGTTCGCGGTGCTCGTTAACACTTTCAGGCCAGCTCCCCCATCTAAACTAAACAGAGAACAGATTACGACCTTCCGGGGGTTGGAATCCAGGGCTAGAAGCCGGCCGCATCAGAATGGCAACCCCAACAGAGTGGCAGTGGAGGACGGTGTTGGGGGTGGGGGGGAGGCGCTGGCGGCTTACTGCCTGCCAAAGGGGCCTGGGGCCTTGCTGGAATGGACCAGAGGAAAGCAATGGACACTAGGGGCTAGAGGGACCCACCCCAGAGGGAACTCTCATGGAAGGAAATGGCCTACTTCCGACCGGTCTCTGGAGGGAAGCAGAAAAGTGCTGGGGAGGGACAGACCTGACTGGGCTGAGATCGGCAGATGACGCCCACCACACATGATTCTCCACAGCCTTATCAGAGAGGCAAGCTTTTCAGCTTCGGGCTTGACTTGGGTCCCTCCACTCTCCCAACCCGGCATGCGACCTTGGGAGGAACCAACACCCCACGTGCATCTGGGGTTGCAGTTTGCAGAGCTTTGCATTGACTTCCCCATTCCCTGTCCCCCAAGAATGTTCACTGCAATGCTGTGTTGTCAGAGGGACCCACGCGGGGCGGGGCCCTGGAGGCCAGGGCGAGCTTGGACGATATTAAACCAGAAGTTTTAAGTTTATTTATTCTGAGAGAGAGAGAGAGAGAGCGAGAGAGCATGTGAGTTGGGGAGGGGCCCTGAGCGAGGGAGAGAGAGAGAGAATCCCAAGCAGGCTCCACACTGGCAGCCCAGAGTCTGACAGGGGGCTCGAACTCACGGATCGTGAGATGATGACCTGAGCAGAAACCAAGAGTTGGATGCTTAATGACTGAGCCACCCAGGTGCCCCGGTCACCTTTTCACTTTTTGTTCCTCAGACTCTGGTAGCAGAGACTTGCCAACAAGAGGGTTTGACAGGACAGCAAGTGGGCTGGTCCCGGACCCTTGCATTTCAGGAGGGGAGGCAGCCCAGAATGGGAAGGAGAAAGACAGGCAAGGGAGGGGTGAGCAGTGCTGGAAATAAACCTTGCTGGCCACACCACGGTTCCTCCGGGTCAGCCTTTCTTGGCTCTGGGAGATTTGAGGTCTAAGACAGACTCCCTCGCTCTCCAAAGTTTTCATTTCCAGGAGAAATAGCTTCTCTCTCTGCACGTTTCCTTTGACTCTCAGCAAGACACGAACAAGCGCATGAAGGTTGTAAACCTGCTACTTCACTGGGGCTGTTTATTTCCAGTCGACAAATATTGTGCCAATGTTCACTTCAATTAGGAGACACATTTGACAATTTGACTACTCCATCTGATGCCTCAAGGGCAAATTTCAGCTCTTTCAGGAAGGGATGGGCCAATAACGGATCCATATGAATAAAATATACAGACAAGGAACATTTGCAGCAGTTTGGGGAAACCACCTTCGGCAGCAAGGAGAGTAAAATGTCTACATGAAAAAAAAATTCACATAAATAAAGCATGGGGCTTAAGCTGGAGGGAGGCTGAGAATTCAGAGTGAAGGCTCCAGTGCCTGCTTGCCCATCATCTATCTGCCTGGAGTTGGGAATTGGGTGACAATCAGGACTAGAAGGGTAAGACATTTGTAATTCTAGGGGAGAAATCGCCACAGAGTGAAACTCACTAAGGTTGTTACTAGTCTTCCAGCTTTTACAATCATCCCAGCAACCGGAAGTTCTTCTTGGTGTCTAACGTCGATCCTTCTGTTTAATCCTTTCTCTTCTTTCTTTACCCTGAAGACAACCAGAAAAGCGGCTCAGCATCCTCCTTTCTACAGCTTTCCAAGTTCTGGATGGTGGGAGTCAAGGACCCGGTCCCACGAACAGAACACTTCCTGCTCAGAACTGCCCCTGGATTCCGGTTACCCTTTTCCAGGCAATAGCCCACTGTGGGGGGTGGGGGGGACAGGTTCAACCTTCAGCTGCCCAGGACAAGTGCCAAGAGCCTGCTAGATTCCTGTATCCCCATCAGGGAAGGCAGAAGTCGGTTCCTTCCTCATCTTACGAGGATCTCCTGGGAATAAACTCAGGTGATAAGAGTGGCAGGAAGTGAAAGTTCGACAGAAAGGGAGGGACCCTTGCTTGGTACTTTGTTCCTGTTTTCTGAGCTGACCTGATCACGGGGAAAGCTCATCACTAAGATGGAAAATCAAAACTGCCTTTAGCTCAACGGCTCTCAGACTTTACATTCGTGTGTAGTCCCCTTGATGATTAAGCCTAGGTTATCCTAAATACTTGTATGTATATTTGTTTTGAAAAGGACATCTCTCAGCTCCCATATAAGCTTATTAATAAAATATGATCGATTCTATATTTTAATATTAGTGACAGGTATGTTCTAATGTTAAAAGGACATTATAAACAGTTATTGTTAGAATAGAAAAAAAAATCTCTTGAGAATAATCATCAATACAACTGTTTCACTTAATCTTTAAGACCTTTTTATTTCTATTGTTATTAGCAAATGGTTATAATAGCATCTAATTGAAACTATAAATTTCTTTATCATAGGGGAGTTCTTGTATTGGGCAAATCTCTAGTGATTCCTTAATTCTCTCATTTTCATTCATTCATTCATTCATTCATGGAAACCTAGGATCACTAGGAAGCTTGGAAAGCTATGAAGTAAAGATGTTTCCTCTCTCTAGGAGACAAAAAGGCAGAGATAGCCTCATGCATGACGGGAATAAAGAAGAGGGTAAGGAATGAGCTCAACTCCAACTCTGCACCGAGGAGCACGATGACGATCTGAGACCCAAAACGTGAGTCGTGAGTCAGAGCTGGTGTCGGACAAAAAGGTCAAAGGACATTAGGTGGAGGGCGCCGTTTGTGCAAAGGCACAGAGGCCGTCGAGACAGCACAACTCTGGGTTTGAGAACCGGCCTTGGTTTTCCTCTCCCTCCTCTTCCTCTCCTCCCCTTTTCCTCTCTCGTTCTCCCTGCTGCCATTTTCCTCTCCATTCCCTTCCTCTCTTTCATCCTCATTACTCTAACAATGATTTTGGTCTCATCTCCAATCCAGATACATCTGACTAGAAATTAAGAGGACAACCAAACACCTACATTTCAAGCAACTCCCCCAACTTCAGGCACGGTTTCATTCCTTCGATAACCGCCATGCTGAGAGGGGGAGACCACACGCTGGCCACCTCACCACTGAGATCAGCTCCGAGACACCCCTTCCTCCCACTTGGTCTCCCTGGGGGAGACTCATTCTTGCCTTCATTCCTGCCCCGTGGCTGCATTTTTTCTACATGCTTGAAAAACTCATTTGAAGAACCTGGGGACCTGGCCGGACATGGAGAGGATGCCTGAGTGAGCAAAGAGGGCACCGAGCCATTGGAAGTTCATCAAGGACCCAAAGGCAGAGGTGTGTGGGCAGAAGTCATTGACGTGTTCACCCCTCCCAGCATTAACCAGAAAGCGTGTGGACGGGTCCCGCCATCTTGGTAACCTTTACACAGATACAATGTCGACGGGAAAATTACCGGGGAAGTCTTATTAGAACAAAGTCCCATTTAAATTATTGGGATTCTTTCCATCTGATACATTCCACCCATACAACCCAGATAACAGAGATGATTAAAACTACACCCTCCTGATCTCATGTTCTGAAAGTTTGCGACAGAGAAATTGCCCCAATGTTGGCCATGATGACCATTCAGCCATCCACTCACCCAAATTCATCTGGCTATGCTTTTGAGCTAAAAAACACGCACCCTCAGACTGCATAAATTGTCATTCCTCTGCCCATCCGGAGAGCAGAAATTCATGACTTGATCTCCATCAGTGTAAAAACCCAAACAAAAATACATCTGGACAGACAAACGGGATGCCAGGTTTTTGCTTGATGAGAAGGGAAATAGCTCAACCCTGGCCCCCTGAAATGAAGGCTTTATCTCAAAAAAATGCTCACGGAACCCTAACAGAGTCGCTGAGACCAGCTTCCCTTTATAATCTACAACATAAACTAGATATGGAGCTCATTTTGCGCAGTGCTTTGTGACCTGGAAAACATTTTGTTGGGGCCTTAAAAAAAAATGATCTCACGTTCGTTTTCTTCCCCCAAATGCGATGATCATCATTTTCTGTTCCTGTAGCCCAGGTGAACAGCAGCCAGGGAGCTGGGGCAAAAAAAAAAAAAAAAAAAAAAAAAAAGGACTCGCAATTTCCTGACACAGTTAACAGGCCGTTAAAATTCTGTCTTGCGCAACCTCAGCATCGGTGTTCAGGGAATCAGAAGGCTGGAACTACAAGAGAGAAATGGATGCTCATCACCCTGGCCGGTATCTGTGCACAAAGTAGACGAAAGAGCAAACAACAATGCCCTGTTGACCGGTCAGTTAAATAACCCGTTATCCACAAAATGGTTACTAACGCAACATCCACAAAATGGTTACTGATGAATACACATTTTTCTTAAAAAAAAAAAAAAAATTGTCTTGGGTTTTGTAGTTAGAAGTGCGGTGTATTGTTTAATAGAGGGAGATCCGTCTGGAATCTCCCCGTTGAAACAAAAGCAAATAAATGTTACTTGAGCTGAGATCCTCCCGGACCAGGAGGAAAACCTAAAAATCGTCGCTACGTGTTCCTCCCACTTTATGCTTTCCGCACCCACCCCTGCCAGATCCTCTCTCCAGCTGACCTGGGGGAGACTGTCTCCGGACAAGAACAGCAGCAGCCTATATGCAAATGTTTTCTTAATTGTGTCCTAGCCATTACCCCATTGTGGAGGCTTTTAAGATAATTTATTAATATTCGTTTTAACCACCGTGGAGGAAGCAATGGGCTGCTGTGGGTTTTTACGGCGTGCGTGTATGTGTGTGCGTATGTGTGTGTGATTTTTTTTTCCTGAGTTATTTATTTGATAATGATATTAAATATTAGAAACTCTAACAGCTGGTGTGTTTATCCTGACTTGAGTGTATTAACCTCTTTAGCCCTTTTTTCCAGAAGAAGGATTCGGCATCACAGATTTGACTGTCAGCTGTGGTGCCTGGCGGCCCAGCCGATTGGCATTCTGACAGAATCCAAAGTCCAGAGCAGCAAGTAAACATGGATGACATTGCAGGGAGAGAGGGGGAGAGAGAGCAGATGATGACTTCAGGCACCTGCAGCTGCTTGCACCCAAATCAAAGTAAAGGCTGAGCAGCTCACTGGAATGGAAAAACACTGACTGCACCAAGAGTGAGCTGGCTTCCGTGCAAGGTGAGGGAGGAGGGGGCTTGATGGAGGGCATGGGGGGGGGGACGATGGAGCCCTGAGTGTTGGCATCCTGCCCGCTGACAATACTCAGCTGAAGTACCTTGGGGGAAATCCCTGGGTCCTAAGGCCCCCGTCTCCCCTATGGAGGGTAAGGATTGGAAGCAGCCATCGAGGGGCTGATCGGTCAGTAGATTGAAGGCCAATCTACTATTGGAGCCCTGGGGGGGGGCTCAATCTCCGGGTAGGACAAAGGTGACGTCCACTTACAAACCGTGGCTCTAGCCCTAGAAATACCTTTCACTGGCCCTGTGACCTTCAGCAAGTTATTTAATCTCTCAGCCTCAGTTTCCACATCTGTGACCTGGAGCCCATTGTATGTGGTCTCCGTCACGGTGAACCATAGTGAAACGACATAGTGGATGGATGAGACGGAAGTCTAAAAAGTTAGTAATGTCTTGTCTCTAACCTATAGGAATTTGCTTGAGACCCTCCACCGTAGACAGCCCCCACATCTGAAAACATTGAGGCATTCCAGGCTTCTGCGGTTTTCTTTCCTCCTGGAGTCCGAGTTAACGGTGCAAGATGCCATTCTGGAACCCTGGAGCTCCGCACCCCATGCTCTGGGCCTGAGTGTTTATAGAATGATGACATGGAAAGGAGGGAATGGATAAGTGGCCGTGTTCAGGTTTCCTGGAATGACTTTTTTCTTGGAGGAGACACATTCTCTTCTCGGGCCACCTGTAGCCTTCGGGCCCTGCAGCGTGAGTTTTGTGGGCAGCTCGACTCTTCTGAGTAGAGCAAACGGAAGGATTGGTCCGAGCAGGTGGGCGCAGCATCAGGAGGGACCAGCCAGAGAGGCAGCCTGAGGTGGCTTTCAAACTGGATGAGGTGCTTCGGTTGCTCCAGAAAGACAGAGCTGTTTCTATACATCACAACATTTGGCATATGGGGGGGGGGGGGGCGTGAATTGGTTGGTGAGTGAATGAAGAAATGAACTGTTGAATAAAAATAAAGTCCATCTCGGGGCACCCGGGTGGCTCGGTCGTGGTGGGTGGTTAAGTGTCCTACTTCGGCTCAGGTCGTGGTCTCACGGTTTGTGAGTTCGAGCTCCGCATCGGGTTCTCTGCCGTTAGTGCAGAGCCCGCTTTGGATCCTGTCTCCCTCTCTGCCCTTCCCCCTCACGTCAAAAATAAATACACATGAAAATATATATATAGCCCATCTCTGCAAGAAAGCATGCGTAGAAAGGGCGTTTCGGCGAGTCCCACACTCACAGCAAGGAGTTTCAGCATATTGGACAACTCTTATGTGTGCCTCATCTCAGATCCTTTGGCGCTCACCAGTACCCCAGGCCTCGTGCTCTGTTCCAGCTGCCTCTGCAGGGACCAACAAAAGCACAGCCTGACCATGGCCCCTGGGCCTGCACCAGTGCGGGTCCCCGTTTGCCACTACAGTGTGACTCACTATGGGAACTTCTTGGTGCCACACATGTGCACCTGTAAAGTACAAGGAATTAACTCCCCACTGCGTCAAGATCTGGTGGAGACATTCTTCTCCCTTCCTTCTGCGGTGGATTTTCCCGAGACAGAAGTTCATGAGGCTTCCGGGAAGTGAGTCCTGAGACACGGAATGTTCGGTTGTGCATGGATTCGAGCAGCGATGAGCATGCTAACGTCCCTCGTAGGCTCTCCCTCCTTCCCTGCCTCACCCTGCCTTTCCCCTGACTCCCCATCCCCGTGATTGAACTCCTTCAGGAAAAAGTACTCCTTCGCCTTAAAGGTCATGGAATTGTCCGGGAATAGTTTTCTATCTTTTAACTTGGGTGCAGGAGGATTGATGCATTCTTAGCACACATTTGCACCACGGATTACAAAGTTAAGTTAAGCCGAACTCGACAGCTCAACTAGATTTGTTGTATCTACTTCTATTCAAATCAAGTTCAAATGCCAGATGGGTTTCTAAGCCACATGGGCTGGGGGCAGCTCTGAATGGAAAAGAGAAGGTGTGCCGAAGGATGCGGGCTCCCAGGAGGCTGGATGGACTAGATGATGTGACTCGCCCCTCTTCCCAGCATTCACCACCCTCAGAGGGCTCAGGGGTGGGGTGGGGCAAGGAGATGTTAGTGGTTAATATAGTCTCCTCCCTCTTTACTAGCACCAGAGAAGGTGATCATTCGTGTGACGTGAGCGTTAAAGTTGTCCATTGTGAATTAATTCCGCAAACATTAATTGAGCACCTACGCATGCTTTGGGGTTGGGTAATATTCCGGGGTGCTCGTGGTGGTGGTGATGGTAGACTCATAGAAGTCTATGTGCCTTCCAGGTGCTTAGGGCCCTTGGAGAGAGGCGTACATGCAAGTTCTGGTAGAGCTCAGAGAAGTGGCTCCGAAGGGCCACGTGGTCCCCAAAAGGTGAGTAGAGGCAGAGACTGGAGGTGTGGATACCCAGAGAGCACATGATACTGGGAAACACGGTGAGTGAGGTGAGGGCCATCTGGGAGACACGGAGCAGAGCAGCCTGGTGGGACGCTGGGCATGGCTTTCGTATTCTACAGATTTTGTCTTCAGCTGCCCTTGGAATGAAATAGATTACAGTTTCTTGGACCAAGTGATCTTCCCAAATAGATCCCTTTGCTACCCTGTCATGCTGACTGAGGATGTCTCCGCAGCCTGCCATCGTCCCCACTGCAAAGATCAATCTACAGCCACTGGATGCACAAGTGAGATTCTCCCCTAACATAATTTTGACCTTGCACTAAAATAGCCTTTGCTGCGAGTCCTACCCCTTGAATTCTGATTCTCGTTCCCAATTTTTGGGGGAAGAGGTAGGCTGCCACTGGGTGTGGGAGTCAGAGGTGGGGCTGAGAGACTGGGAAGGGAAGGGAAGGATCTCTGTGCTCGTATCATTGCTGATCTGTGCACCAGACTAGGAGTCCGGAAAAGCAGCTGGCTGGACTCTTGCACATCTGTTCTAAGAGATGCAAACCTGGAACGGTAAGGACTCCAGGCTTTCAGAATTGTTGAAAGCAGCCACTCACTGTCTCAGAAAGAGGCAGTGAAGGATCAACTCTCTGGTTTGCTCTTTGTGATGAAAAAATCTTGGCTTGGAAGTGGGGAAGGAATGCAGAAGGGGAAGGAGTCTAAGGAGAGGCTTGATTTGGAAGACCGGAGAGAAAGTCCTAGTCAAATCCATTCCCTTTTTTCCCTCCTTCTACCCATGTTTAATTCTCCTCCCTCCAGGTGCTTGGTGACTCCCAGCAAAGTCAAGAGCAGTCAGTTCAAGAGGTACACAACGTTACAATTCAAACTAAAGCTTAATGTTTATTCTCTCTATTTACCTTTCAACAGGCACCTCTCCTTTCTCTGGGGATCAGTGTTTAATTCAAAGGAATGATTCTCTAATAGTGGAATTACTAGTATTTGGCATGTCATGGGGGATGATAGTGGGAGGGTGAAGTCCTTTTCTGCTTTTCTCTTAACCATGCCACGTCAACAAGCACCTACACGTGAGACGAGCTCTATGCATGTGTCTGAGTCAAAAGACAGCAAACCATACCCACAGGTTAACCTGGGCCAACTGCCTGTCTTTGTAAACCAAGTGTCATCAGACCTCAGCCACGTTCATTTGTTGACATACTGTTTTTGCCTTCTGTCGGCCCTACAATGGTAGAGTTGAGGATTTGGGACAGAGACTGGATGGCCCACAAAGCCTAAGATATTTACACTCTCTCCGGCCCTTTACAGACAAGATTTGCTAACATCAGTCTAGGTCAACACACAGCTTAGATTCACTGCAGTGTAGAGACCTGGGTATGGTCTCAGCAGAATTTTGACCCTTTCAAGGGGTATTCTCTCTAGAAACATGAAGCATGAAAAAAGCCCTATGATCAGATATTTCCAAAAATGATATTAATGCTACCTCAAATTAAAGCCTTTTACTTGCTTTATCTGATCTTAAGACTCACGGGAGCTTCAGATACCGTTGACGAGTCTTAGAGTAAAACCGTGGCTCTTGGAAGTTGATACTGTGCCCTATGTCTCGTAGCTGGTAAGGGGCAGAGCTGAGACTCTTCCTTCTTACAGGTTAATTCTGCTCACTTCTGGGGAACTCAGTTGCTCCTTTATCTTCTTCCAGGCTGGAGAGCTCAGCCTTCAGCAGCCCTCTCCGCCATCGGTGCAGCTGGGCTTGCCTTGCAGGGTGGCAGGCGGTAGAGGGACTCCGGGTGTCTAACCGGGAGGCGGGAGTGACAGTGCGGACCAAAGCATGGTTTGGCTGCAAAGACCAGAGAAGTGTGGTTTCTCAGCGGCCGGCGTGCTCTGGCTCGGGAAAGGAATCGACACGGGTGCTTCCGGCTTTCCAGCTTCCTGATACGTGGGAGCCGCTGGGTCACAGAGAAGCACCACTCCGGGTAGATGCACTCCCAGCGCGGCGTGCCCTGGGCATGCCTTCTCGCCTGTCCAACCCATCCTAACCGCCAGGGTGATTTTCTCATCTGCCGGATGACTCTGCTGTTACCTCATTATACCACCACGGGCACTGGGGGCCGGATGTACTGTGATGATCTGTTGCCTGTGTAGAAAATTCATGCTCACGTGGGAAGTTGCTGAAACTGCTATTTGCTTCTTCCAAGAACTTCCAGCCACCCAGTACTGCCAGAGGACCAACTAGAAAAGCAAAGAGCTGTACTGAGTGGCTATGGTACTCAGCACTTGGGATTTCTTCTCTTCCTCCTCCTCCTCCTCCTCCTCCTCCTCCTTCTTCTTTTTTATTTCAAATGTTTTTTTATTTTGAGAGAGAGACAGAGCAAGCAGGGGAGGAGCAGAGAGAGAGAGGGAGAGAGAGAATCCCAAGCAGGCTCCGCACCGTCAGCACAGAGCCAGATGTGGGGCTCGATCTCACAAACTGCGAGATCAAGACCTGAGCCAAAATCAAGAGTCGGGCGCTCAACCGACCGAGCCAGCCAGGCGCCCCAGTGGGATTTATTTGTACTCAATGTCTCTTACATACTTTGGTTCTCCTGACTGCACATTCTTTCTCAGTCTGTCTGGGGCAGAAAACAGGAAAGGGGGCATTTGGGAAGCTGATATCAAAATAAACATGTTTCCTTGGTGTGGATTGCAAACTTGTGTAACCTTGCACACTTTTGATTTTTGAGGGGGTGAGGGAGGGATTGGAATTCTGTCGCAGACAGCATAAGTGTAGACGGAGACACTGCCTCGCCCTACTCACTCCCAAATCCTAAACCGCCATGAGTAACTGTTAAGTCTCCATCTGGATGTCCCGCATATACTTTCAACAAAACAGATTCAAAGGACACCTACTTTTTCTCCTTATTGGTGATGGACCTCACCCTCCACCTAGTCCCCCAAGCTAGGAACCTGGGGGTCACCCTGGGCATTCCTTTTTCCAGCCCACATCTCCACCCCCACTCGTCCTGGCGTGGGCTCTCACCAGCTGTCCCAGACTGTCACCGTGGCCTCCCAACATTCCCTCCAGCCTGCATTAGACCGTAGACTCTTTGCCAAGCAAGAACACACAGAGATAAGATGTCAGTCAAGAAAACGAGTAAGCAGGGGGGCGCCTGGGTGGCTCAGTCGGTTAAGCGTCCGACTTCATCTCAGGTCACGATCTCACAGTTTGTGAGTTCGAGTCCCGCACTGGGTTCTGTGCTGACAGCTTAGAGCCAGGAGCCTGCTTCTAATTCCGTGTCTCCCTCTCTCTCTACCCCTCCCCCACTCATGCTCTGTCTCTCACTCTCTCTCCTTCAAAAATAAATAAAAACATTAAAAAAAAATTAAAGAAACAATAAGCAGGGAGAAGGATAGTGCCAATGAAGAGCTGAGAAGGAAGGTTTGCCCTCTGCCTACCGGGAAAACGAAATGTTTGAGAACCAGCGTGTGAAGCAGAAGATTCAGAAGATACGGAAATGTAAGCCCTTGCCTTTTGGGGGCTGGAAAGCATACCGAGCATCGGCTGTACTGTGCTTCCTTATAGTCATGACTGATGTTTGCCGCAAAAGAGTCATTGCTAAATTGTCGCTAACTCCAAATAGAGTAAGCCCCAAACAGGAAATAGGCTCTTGAATTTAACAGAACCTGTTGTCAAATTTCAAAAAGTATTGACTGCGACTAAAAAGGCTGTCTTCATTTGACGTGTGTCTTTACCCAGCGTTTCATGTTTGGACAGACAAAGCAGGCTTTGTCGATGCAGTTCCCAGCGAGAATTTTGCAGTTAGGTAAACAAATAAATAGTGACCATGGGGATGTGCCCCCTCGCTGTCCCCATGATTCAGCCCTCCAACATCAGATGCCGTCACTCATCTCTCCAGTTTATTGTATTCGCTGTCCTCGTAACGCCATGATGATTCCAGCGGCAGACCCGGGGTGCCCACAGAGCCCTCCCCTGAAGTGGCCCCTGATAGAGATGGTGACAGTTTAAGTGGTCTTCACAGTGGCTGCCATGCAAGACACTGTGTTGAAACGTTGTGCAAAGTGGGCAGGAGAGGGGAGGTCCAGGGCCGATGATGCCCCCAGAGAATGTGGGGCCTCTGGGCACCTGCAGATCCTTCTTCCTTGTGGGATGGTGGGGGGCTCAGACACTGCTCCCAGTGTGCCTCTCTCACAGCCTCTAGTCTACAGAAAAGCTGGCAAGTGGGTAAAGACCCAAGAGGCAACCCCCCTGCATGAGCAGGGGCACATGCCCGGCATTCCTAGCCCCCTCCCCTGTCTTTGGCTAGCGATCCCTGTGCTTGGAATTCCTGCTCTCCTCAATCACTAGGTCTCTCTTCCCATGGTTCTGGACCCAGAAATCTCCTGTTCACCTTCCATGTCTCAATTCTAGGGCCTCAGTTCTAGGGACACAGGTCCCTTTGTTTTCCTGCCTCATCCATGCACATGGCTGCCTGTCACCTCAAACACTCCCTTATGGGTGCTCATTGATGAGCCTGAGTCCCTGCCTAGACCATCAGCCTCTGGAGAGTTTGTGCCTGTATCCCAAACACCGTGCACAGTGTCCAGCATCCGGTAAGGACTTGCTTCTGGTATAAAGGGATTTTATGGAATAGCCCAGGAATGGGGATGGTAATATTTGTATCTTTCTAGGGAAGAAAGCAAATCTTGAATTTCAACACCTTGTCCAGCCTGGTGGATATTTTCCTAGCCAATTCTGTGGGAGTTCAGGTTTATTCTCTGGACAATAACGAAAGCCACTGCCTACATGAGCTGTTCAAAGAGATTCTTCCAGGAGATCCAAAACCCAGCATGGTATCAGTAAATGTGTTAGTCAGAAGGAAACGGGGACACAATTCTGCTTGGGCTGGTGTAAAGCATGAGTCCGAAGGGTGAAACATCTCTCCCCCTGCCTAGAACAGGCAATAGAGAATTGCAATAATGTTATTAGGAAAATGGACATTTCTCCAATGCTTCCTGAACTGTCTTGTATACTGCAGCATTGTTATTTGGTTTGCTCTCTCTTATGATTCTAGAATAGCAAAAAAAAAACCTAATTTTTACCAGAGACCCTGAGATACATTCCAGGGTCCGACAGAAATAACTGACACCCACATTTGGGATTACTTGTTCTCCTATCCATAAGGACAGTTCACCAAGAATTTTCTATTACAATGGAGATATCAGAGAGCTGAAGAGAGTTGTAATTAATTCAGCGGCTACAAAATTATTCTGGCCATAGTGGCTTATAATGCAAAAAAAATCCAAGCTAATGCTAGATAACATCTAATAGACCCCACTCCAGTCTGGCTCTCCATAAGCCTTCAAAAATAGGTTCCTTCATATCCACTTCTTCACCGAGTGGAGTTGTGTCTAGACACCAGCTCAAAAGGGAAAAGAGATCCCAGAAACACCAAGGTACTTTTGAGGATGCCTTTCCTAGGTTAATTCAGGAGGAACGGTGGGAAGAAAGGTCTGACTATGAGCTGTGGCAAGGGAGAAGGGCACAAAAGGCCAGTTTCCCCTGTCCTAGGTCCCCCAGCTCTTTGAGCTCCTGTCTGTGAGTTCTTCCAGCATCCTGAGGCCCTTGCCTTGATGGTCCTTCTAGATCATGAAAGGAAGAGATGCATTTAGGTATCTTTATAACCCACATGGATCCTTGCACACAGTACATGTTAAATTAATAGATCAGAATTAATTAATATCTTTTCACCTGGACAGTGAACCTGCTTATGGAACCATGGAAGCTCTCCAACGAGATTACAATATTATCCATGATATAACTAAGTGTTGCCATACAGCAAACCTTGGGTCTGGGATGTGTAAGTATATCCCAGGAAATATAAAAATAAAGAAGACTCAGTCTATGCCTTCTAGGAGCTCAGAGACTAGCAAGGCAGAGAGCCCGGTAAGTGGATCATTTCAAAACAGTATGGTCCATTTCAAAAATAAAAAATAAAGTTAATAAGCGAATGCTTATTGTGTTCCTAGCGCTTGCGTTACCTCCTACAAGTATTACCCCCATTTCAGAGTTCACACAGGTTAGGTAAAATGAAACAGGCCCATAAGGGGCAGAGCTGTTGAGCAGGCTGATGTCGGGCGTGAGCCCTTCTGTACTGCTCTGAGAGAGGTGCAGACGACCTGGGCCTAAAGAACCGGCCACACGGTTAAATGCTTTAGCCGATAAACATTTTCCACCGAATTTGACCAAATGCTGTCTCCGTTCTCCCTGTGTTCTGAGCTCCCACAGCACCAGAGTCTATACACCAACCACTTTCAGTCCTATCTACGGGCCTTGCTATTGGGTGTGTTTACAGCTCCTTGATTTTCTTTTCTAAATGATTTACACTCTTAACTTGGCTATAAAATCCTTGAAGACAAGAATCTAGTTTTTATTTCTATTTCTCATTCAGCTCCTGGCACAGCGTTGATATATGGCAACCATTCCATATATTGGCGAGTTGACTGATTATTGCTATATTTTCCCGTGGTAAAACTAAACCAAATCCACTCCCATGTTCTCTGAAGCACTATGTATAATAGACAAGATGTGGGAAAAAAACCCAGATGTCAAGCAACAGATAAAAGGAGTAAAAATATGGCGTATACATAGAATGGAATATTATCCAGCCTTAAAAAAAGAAGGAGATGGAGGGGCACCTGGGTGGTTCAGCTGGCTAAGCATCCAACTTTTGGTGTCGGCTCAGGTCATGATCACAGTTTGCGAGTTCGAGCCCCACATCAGGCTCTGTGCTAATGGTGAAGACCCTGCTTGGGATTCTCTCTCTCTCCCTCTCTGTTTGCCCCTCCCCTACTCTCTCTGTCTGTCTCTAATAAATAAATAAACAAACAAACAAACAAACAAAAACGGAGATGGTGCACTATGTGACAACAAGGATGAGACTTGAGGACACGATATTGACCGAAATAAGCCAATCACAGAAGGACAAACACCGCAGGATTCCACTCATATGAGTTGTCACAAATTGTCAAGTTCATAAAAACCAAAAATGAAATGGTGGGCCAATGAGATACCACCTCACACTGGTCAGAAGCTAAAATTGCAAGTCAGGAAAAACAGATGTTGGTGAGGATGTGGAGAAAGAAGAACCCTATCGCACTGTTTGTGGGGATGCAAACTGGTGCAGCCACTCTGGACAAGAGTATGGAAGTTCTTCAAAAAATTAAAAATAGAACTACCCTATGACTCAGGAATTGCACTACTAGGAATTTGCCAAAGGATACAAAAATGCTGATTTGATTTGAAAGGGCACATGCACCCCAATGTTTATAGCAGCACTATCAACAATAGCTAAATTATGGAAAGAGCCCAAATATCCATCAATTGGTAAATGGATTAAGAAGATATATATATAATGGAGTACTACTCAGTGATGAAAAAGAATGAAATCTTGCCATTTGCAACAACGTGGATGGAACTGGAGGGTATTATGCTAAGCAAACTAAGTCCGAGAAAGACAGATATCATGTGATTTCACTCATATGTGGAATTTGAGAAATTTAACAAATGATCATAGGGGAAGGGAAAGAAAAGTAAGATAAAAACAGAGAGGGAGGAGGGCTTGAGGGTGAGGGTGGGCTAAATGGGGAAGGGGCATTAAGGAGGACGCTTGTTGGGAGAAGCACTGGGTGTTCAACATAGGGGTTGAAAGACTGGATTTTAGTCCTGAAATCTTTATTGCACTATATGCTAACTTACTTGGATGTAAATTAAAAAATAAATAAAAATTGGTAGAAAAGCAGACACTTAGGTCAATGGAACAGAATAGAGGACCCAGAAATGGAGCCACAAACGTATGGCCAACTAATCTTTGATACAGCAGAAAAGAATATCCAATGGAATAAATATAGTCTC
The DNA here is from genome assembly GCF_022079265.1 of Lynx rufus. Taxonomy (NCBI): domain Eukaryota; kingdom Metazoa; phylum Chordata; class Mammalia; order Carnivora; family Felidae; genus Lynx; species Lynx rufus. Next base: position 33,877,606 of record NW_025814829.1, on the reverse strand, counting down.
TTCAGCAAATGGTTTTGGGAAAACTGGACAGCGACATGCACAAAAATGAACCTGGGCCACCTTTTTACACCACACACAAAAATAAACTCAAAAACAGATGAAAGACCTCAATGTAAGACAGGAAGCCACCAAAATCCTAAAGGAGAAAGCAGGCAAAAACTTCTTTGACCTCGGCCTCAGCAACTTCTTACTCAACATGTCTCCAAAGACAAGGGCAACAAACACAAAAATGAACTACTGGGACCTCATCAAAATAAAAAGCTTCTGCACAGCCAAGGAAACAATCAGCAAAACTAAAAGGCAACCGAAGGAATGGGAGAAGATATTTGCAAATGACATATCAGATAAAAGGTTAGTACCCAGAATCTATAAAGAACTTATCAAACTCAACACCCAAAAACCAAATAATGCAGTGAAGAAATGGCAAGAGACATGAATGGACACTTTTCTAAAGAAAACATCCAGATGGCTAACAGACACGTGAAAAAATGCTCAACATCACTCATCATCAGGGAAATACAAATTAAAACCACAATGAGATATCAACTCACACCAGTCGGAAAGTCAGAATGGCTAAAATTAACAACTCAGGCAACAACAGATGTTGGCGAGGATGTGGAGAAAGAGGGTCTCTTTTGCACTGCTGATGGGAATGCAAACTGGTGCAGCCACTCTGCAAAACAGTATGGAGTTTCCTCAAAAAATTGAAGATAGAACGACCCTATGACTCAGTAATTGCACTACTAGGTATTTATCCAAGGGATACAGGTGTGCTGTTTTGAAGGGGCACATGCACCCCAATGTTTACGGCAGCACTATTGACAATAGCCAAAGTATGGAAAGAGCCCAAATGTCCATCGATGGATGAATGGATAAAGAAGATGTGGTATATATACAATGAAGTATTACTTGGCAATCAAAAAGAATGAAATCTTGCCATCTGCAGCGACATGCATGGAACTAGAAGGTATTATGCTGAGCGAAATAAGTCAGTCAGGGAAAGACAAATATCATATGACTTCATTCATATGTGGAATTTAAGATACAAAAACAGATGAACATAAGGGAAGGGAAGCAAAAGTAATATAGAAACAGGGAGAGGGACAAAACATAAGAGACTCTTAAATACAGAGAACAAACAGAGGGTTGCTGGAGGGGCTGTGGGTGGGGGGATGGGCTAAATGGGTAAAGGGAATGAAGGAGGACACTTGTGGGGATGAGCACTGGGTGTTATACATAGGGGATGAATCACTGGAATCTACTCCTGAAATCATTACTGCACTATATGCTAACTAACTTGGATGTAAATTAAAAATAAATAAATAAATTTTTAAAAATTAAATAAACAAACAAACAAAAAACAGAGAGGGAGACAAACCATAAGAGACTCTTAAATACAGGGAACAAACGGAGGGTTGATGGGGGTGGGGGGTTAAATGGGTAGCGGGCATTAAGGAGGGCGCTTTTTGGGATGGGTGTCATATGTAAGAGATGAATCACTGGGTTCTACTCCTGAAGCCTAGACTACGTACGTTAACTAATTTGAGAATTAAAGAATAAAATGGTGGTGGCCAGGAGCTGGGGGTGAGGGGATATGGGGAGTTGCTGATCGGGGGTATGACAATTTAGTTATGCAAGATGAGCAAGTTCTAGTGGTCTGTTGTTACAAACATTGTACCTGTGGACAAAACTATATCATACAACTAAAAAGCTAAGAAGCTAAATTTCATATTAAGGGTTCTTATCTCACACACACACACACACACACACACACACACACACACACAGAGTCATATAATCCCTAATGCCTTTAAATAAAAAATAAGCCAAATTAAACCAAACTAAACCAAACAAACACTTACCCTGGCCCTATTTCTGCTGCTGGCTGTTATTCCATTTCTTTGTCCCCTCTGCAGCAAAACCCTTCAAAAGAGTTTTTCCCCTAGTTTTCTTCAGGTAAAATTTACATATAATATTGTATTAAATTAAGATGTACTATATATATGTGTGTGTGTATTGATATATGTGTGTGTGTGTATTGTGCATATACATTGTGTATATATATTGTATATATATATTGTATATATATATATATATATATATACACATATAATGATAATCACCACAAGTTAACATCCATCACTTTAAAAAGTTACATTTTTTTCCTGTGATGAGAACTTTTAAGACCTATTCTTTTAGCGATATTCAAATATACGAGACAGTATATTTAACTATAGCCACCATCCCGTACATTACATCCCCAGGACTTATCTCGCTTATAACTGGAAGCTTTTACTTTTTTATTACTCTCCCCGTTTCCATCCCTCATCTTCCACTTCCGGCAAACACTTATCTGTTCTGTTCTTGAGTTTGGCTTTTTGAGAGTCCACATATAAGTGAAATCATATGATATTCATCTTGCCCTGTCTGACTTACTTCACTTACCGTAATGCTCTCCAGGTCCATCCATATTGTCACAAATGGCAAGATTTCCTCATGTTTTATCACTGCAGAATATTATCCAGTCATAAATATATATTTACTTAGTCATATATATTATATATATATTCAGTCATAAATTAAATATATATATTCAGTCATATATATATATATATATATATGCATGCTGCAACTTCTTTATCCATTCAGATTGTTTCCATGACTTGACTGTTATAAGTAAAGGTACAATGAACCTAAAGGTGCCGGTATCTCATTGAGGAAGTGATTTTATTTCCTTCAGATATGTACCAGAAGTGGGACTGTGGGATCCCACGGGAGTTTGATTCTTGATTTCGTGAGGAATGTCTATACTGTTTTCCATCGTGATGGTGCCGGTTTACATTCCCACCAACGGCGCACAAGGGCTCCCTTTCCTCCTATTTTCACCAACACTTACCTCTTGTCTCTTAGATGATAGCTATTCTAACAGGTGTGAGGTGGTATCTCATTGTGGTTTTTATTTTCATTTCACTGATAATCAGTGAGGTTGAGCACCTTTTTACCTGCCTATTGGCCATGTGTATTTCTCCTTTGGAAAAATGTTCAGTTCCTCTGACTATTTTTTTACACGTTTATTTATTTATTTTGGGAGAGAGAGAGAGAGAGAACCAACTGGAGAGGGGCAGAGAGAGAGAGGGAGAGAGAGAATTCCAAGCAGGCTCCACACTGTTGGCACAGAGCCCAACATGAAGCTCGATCTCGCAAATGCACGAGATCATGACCTGAGCCCAAAGCAAGAGTTGGAGGCTTAACTGACTGAGCCACCCTGCTGCCCACTCTGACCATTTTTTTAAATTGAATTTTTTTTTACTATTAACTTGTATGAGTGCCTTACATATTTTACACATTACCCCCTTATCAGACATAACATGCGCAAATATTTTCTCTCATTCCATACATTGCCTTTTCATTGGGTTGATGGTTTCCTTTGTTTTCGGTGCAGAAACTTTTTAGTTCTATGCAGTACCATTTATTTATGTTTGTTTTCATTGTCAAACCCTAAAACTCATTGCCGAGACAGATGTCAAGGAGCTTAACCTCCGTTTTCTTCTAGGATTTTCACGGTTTCGGGTCTCACATTCAAGTCAAATGAGCAAAGGAGCGTTCTATATTGTTTGCAATCCCTCTCCTCTCATTTCCTCTTAGACGTGATCCCGTTGAACGGTTGTCCACACCATCTTTCCAAACCTGCTGTTGTCCAGGTCACCAGTGACCTCCATGTTGCTAAAAAGAATGACAACATCTCCATTCTCATCTTTCTTGACCTCCCTACAGCATTTGAATCAGTTGATTCTGATATGTTCCTTTACCTGGCTCCAAGAACCCCACAGAACAACTTCTTGAGTTGCTGTCTCTCAGGTCTTTGGTCGGTCTTCTCCTCACCCCGACCTCTTATACTGGAGTATCCCAAGTTCCTCTTCCCAAGAGTGCCCTTGGTCCTGTTCTCTTCTTCCTTGGTGATCGCATCCAGCCTGATGGTATTTAAATATCAGGTGTATGCAAATAACCTCCAGATTTACATTTAAAGCTCAGATATCCCCTTCCAGGGTAACTCCAGACTTACACTCAGCATTTCCACTTGGATATCTGTAACTGATATCTCAGACTCAACATGCATAACACAAAACTCCTATTCTCCCCTACAAAACCTCCCTTCCATCTGAGCTGGGAGAAACTCAGCTCTTTCAGTGCTCAAGCTCAAAACCTCAGGCTACCACCAAACCTATCAGGAAATCTCCAAACTTATGTTTGGAAATGGAGCCCTTTTTACAACCTCCACCTCTACTGCTTCTATTCTCTCTCTCCTCCTCCTATCCATTGCTTGATCTACCCTTGCATTCTAGTCTCAATACAGCAACCAGAGTGATCTTTAGAAAATCGAAGTCATATCATGCCATTCCTCTGCTTAAATTTCTCAAGGGGCTCTCCATTTATCTTAAAATGAAAGGGAAAGATCTTACAGTGACCAATAATACTATGTAGGATTTAGACCCCAGGGCCACTCCGGCGTTATCCATCACCCAGTATTGGCCACCCACCTGCACAACGCCCTGAGCTAGTCACACTGGCCTCCTTAGTTTTCCTCGAACACCCAGGTACTCCACCCCCTAGGGTCATTGCACGTAGCAATTCCTCTGCCTGGGGGCTCTAGTTTGGGACATCTGCACAGCTGAGTCCCTCCCCTCCCTGCAGTCTTTACTCGAGTGTCACATGCTCAAAGTTCTCACTCTGACCAGCTGCAGAGCACCCCCTGCTCTGCTCTCCCAATGTCCTCTACTTGACTGTATTTTTCTTGTTCCAGAGCGTTGCTCGCGTTAGAACATAACGATGACTTGCTATTTCTTATTTTTATTGTTTATTGTCCATCTTCCCCCGCTGACCTAGAAGCTTCATGAGGGCAGAGATCTGTGTCCGTTTTGCTCCCCGAGCCATCTCCACCTCCTGGTGCATAGTAGAGACACTCAAAGAATATTCGTTGAATGAATGAATAGTTCATTAGCCCATCCCTCTGGAACCAGGTAGGCAGAGTGAGTGTCTAGAGTGGGTCTTCATAGACCAAGAAACCTAGTGGGTACAGGGTCCCGGGTAGAGGAGGGAAGGAGGATTAATCATTTACCCGCATGTCCCTCTCCCGGCGGCGGTGTAAATAGAGATTTAACCTGAGCGCCCTTCAAAGCACGGAGCCTTCCCAGGAGGAAAGTGTCGACAAAGTACAGGGGGATGGGAGCCGCCGAGGGTGAGACTTTGATTTGCGGAATTTCAGTTTATTGGGAGAGCACGTTGGGGTGCTTCCCCCCTCATGAGACTGGCCCCCTTTGTCCTTCCTCTTCCATCCGGGCCTCACAGCTACATCTTGTGATCAATCCCCTTCCCCTGGGGGACAAGGAGGGGCTTGGAGCTCAGACGCCATCAGCAGCACAACCCCAATCAATGCTGAGATCAATGCTGGTGTTTGAAATCCAAATCCGTGGCATTCACTTCATCCAGCAGCGTTTTCCTCAGCCGAGTGGGGACTCCAGGAGCTGCAGCCTTTTCCCTCTAAATTGAAAGTGGTTTTTTTTAGTCACAGTAGTGGGTTTCAGAACTGCAAACCAGAGAGGCGTTTTGATTCCACAAACAGCCCCCAGAGGAAACCATTTCAAGCCTGACATTTTTCTTCTTTAGCCAAGGGACCCAATGGCATCATCTCAAAACTCTCCTTCCCCCAGGCCTCCCCCACCTCTTGCACACACACACACACACACACACACGCGCGCGCGCGCGCACACACACACACAATTTACCTCCCATTGAACTAACTTAAATGGGAAATAAAATCACTTCCTTCAGCCTATTTTTACTCCATCAGAATGAAGAGAAGAAAATGTATTATAAAGAAGGGTTCTAATGACCTTACCTGCTTAGAGCTACAGACACCAGAGGATCTTATTAGCTGAAAAGTCTCTTTTGTGTTCACATCTGTCTAGGTAGGGACACTACTGCCTTCGTGTTTGTGTTTGGACAGGGCCGCCCAGCCTCCCGATGTCCTGCGGAGAGGGACACCTTGAAGTGCCTCATGCCGACATCACAGAGCCCCGGGTCTGCTTATCTGGGTCAGCAGAGAGCCTGCTCCCCACAAGCAGCCAAGCACTTCTGGGGAAATAGAGGATTTGTTAAGAACTGCATGTTTGTTCCTGTGCCTTTGTGAAGCCTCTACATTGACTAGCGGCTCCCACCTTCCCTTCCCCGGAAAGACAAGAGAAATCTATCGAGAAAGGAGAAGGGGTACCTCCTAGGAAGCCTGAAGCATAAGGAGCATGAAGACGTGAAGACATGCCCCTCACCTTGTCCTTGCCTGGTTTTCAGCTGCCTCGCCTGATGAAAACTGGGGAAGGGGAGTGACCCAGAACATCCCTTACATTTGGAGAGCGGAGAATCTGGGACTATCAGAGTTGGAAAGGATACAAGAGGTCAATCAATTCCTGCTCTTCCCCGGTCCCATTTTACAGATGAATGAACTAAGGAACAAAGAGAAAATGCTATAAAGCAAATAGGAAGCAAAGCGAGGTCCAACGAGAGTGGTAATTCACTTCAGAGGTTCCACATAGGGGGGTAATTTTGGAGGGGGCAACTGGGAGACATATGTTGAAGCTGCTTTTGCATTCAAGATGCTACCTCTTAAGATGCGTGTTTGTTTGGGAGGCCTTGCTAGAGATTGATCTACCAGGGACACCAAAGAGAATCCAGAAAGCCTGATTCCTAATCTAGAGCTGAGTTCACCACTCCTCACTGCCTTGTAATAGCAAATCATCATCAGAATCTCTGTCAGAACATCCCCTAGAGCCACGGTCATGGACTCCACCTTCCCATAGGCTGGATAATGTCTCTCCTCTCATCATGTGCCTGGTCTGGGGCGCCTCATAGACCTTCAAGCTGCTAGACTTCAAGGAAACAAATGGCACCAGATTTGTCCTGCCTGGAAACTTCAAAACTCTTGGCCCAGAGATTTCTCATTTCTCTGCTCACTCTGACCACACCCACCTTGACATTTTCTGTGCATACAGTGCTTCCAATCATCTGCTACCAGGGAGCCCTTTGGGCTGCTTTTGCCTAAGTCTCATCCCATAGATCGCACTTCATAAGCAAGAGCCTTCATGGGCCCGGTGGATTTGCCCAAACCCATACCACCTATCCCTACACGCATTGTTAACAAGAGAGCCATCAAAAGTAGGTAGGGTGGGTAAGTAGGTGTTACCCATCCCTTCTCTTGAGAAAAGAATGAGAAGTTCTTGCCTCAGGGGTGGGAGGTCAAGAATCTTGATCATGGAACCAAAAGTATTCACTGTCATGGTTTCTTTCAGCTAAAATGCTCTTGCCCCTTCCTCCTGCCTGAGAGAACGCTGTACATTAGCAAATTCCAGACCAGGTAATACTTACCTCTAATGAACAGCAAAATTATCTGTGGGTCTTTTTCCAAATACAAAGTCTTAGTCACTTTGAATCAGAGTTTCCGAATACTCATTGAATTGGAGGGATGGGCTACGAGCAATTTTTTTTAAGTCCATTTCGCTCTATTTCCCTCCTGTTCACATGTGCATTTGGTTCAAATAAAAAAAAAATGAAATAATCTGGAAGGGCTTTGAAGAAACGCAATAACAAATTGCTAGCCATTCCTCTAAGTCTTTATCCCAAAGACAACTTCATTTCCTCCTTCTAGTTATTTTGATGGTTACCATCATGTGTTGTAAAACCTATTTCTGTTATTTTTATGGGTATTGTTTGCAAGGGATGAGGATTTGGCTCATTTATACCACTTCCTCCCTTCCGTCTCTCCCAAAATGAGCGGATCGCTCTTTTCCGTCACCCCAGCTCTGCAGCAGGGAGCAGCAGGCTCAAACCTACACTTCCTGTCCGCACCACCACCCTCCCCCACTCCCCACTCCGCACCCCCCCCTCCCCGTCCCCGACACAATCTGCAGACTCTTAGGATGAAGGTAGTGCTGGCTGGTAGTGCTGGGCTCCCTACGCTTGTCAACAGGCTGATTCAAAAAGTTGCAGACCAATAAACAGTGTTTATATGATTATGCCCACATCAGTGTTGTTCTCTGCAGAGTCAGGAACAGTGTGTTCTGGTGCTTATGCAACTGGTAAATAAGGGACCCCGTCAGGACACAGAAAGTGTATTGGTTCACGGACAATTTTTGTTTTTCAGGCACGCTAATGTTTGAAGCAATCAAGTACGAATTTTGCCACAATGAGGGAGACACGCTTGATATTATATGCAGATCTTCAGAAAACACATATTGGGAGTAGCGCCTTTCATCCATTCAAGAAGAGGAGGGTTTAGGAACTTCTGTCTTAAGTAATTGAGGGAAGCTACAAATGTCTTACTGCAAAGATTTGCCCAGGTGTTAAATTAAAAAAAAAGAAAACAGGTTAATGAAGAAGGCTGTTCCTAGACTGTACATTTTAGTTTTGATGACCCTGACCTCTATTAGATGCAAACGTCTTCAGGGACCAACAATATCCAAAGAAAAGCAGACCCCTAGTGTTTAAAAAGGAATTAATTGTGATTCTAGCTGTAGGCGCCAGCAAATAGTTAACTGTGCTACTACTTTTCTTAGGATTGCTAGTGGTTTTGTTCGTGCTTTAAGTTACAAAGTTCCACAAGTTTTGAGTCATCAGCCAAACCCTATTTTTCCCATAAGCCCTATTATTTTTATTGTGCAATTTTATAGATCATGAAATAGTTCAGGGATGCCTGAATGATGTTATAGCAGAAATGCCTGACTGTTGTTGGGTTTATGTTTCCTTCTCACTGAAAGTGAGAACTTATCAAAGCTTTGATGTGATCCCTGTGATAGAAATATATACATTCCTATAGAGGCAACTTTGAATGAATTATTCCTTTCTATATTTCACCGTTAGAATTTCTTCATTTTTTTTTCAAGCTTTCAGGTATCATCTCTGGTCTATTAATTACCCTTATGCCTAGAAACTGATTTCATTTCCTCATTTTGCTCCAGCCGAGACTGGTTGTTCTTTCATCGGCCGGTGTGTGCATAGCTGTTTACCCTCAGACACAGTCCATTTTTTCTTGAGTTCCACATTTTCCTCTTCCTTGGTTTAACCACTTTTGTTTACTGGCATATATTCTTTAAAAACATCCTATAAAAGGATGCAAGAGGCATGCTTTTGAACACTTGCGTATCTGAAAAGGCTCTATTTCTAGCACTTAACTGAAGCTATGTCTGGGTATAGAAATCTACGTTCAACATATTTTGCCTCTCAATTTTAAAGGCATTGACCCGTTGTCTTCTAGCATCCAGTGTTTCTGATAAGAGGTGTGATGCTAATGTAATTCTTATTTCTGATTTTTTTTCCTGAAAGGCTTAAGGATCTTTTCTTTATTCTTATTGTTCAGAAATTTCACATATGTGTCTAGTTGAGATTCTTCTTACTCATTATGCTTGGTACTTGGTGTCTTTGCATTTGAAGAATCTCAGGAAATTCTCTTGTGTTAATTCTTTGATAAGTTCTCACTTCTGTTTTTACTGTTCCCTATTTTGTTACTCTTATTAATCAGATATTGGACCTCCCGAATTAATGGTTGACATCTCTTATATTTTATCCTATGTTATCTTATATTTTATCTCATTTCGTTCTTTGTAAAATCTTTTCTGAGATACATCTCCAACTGTATCTCTTGAGACTCCTATAGAGATTTTTTTAATTTTAGCAATCATATTTTTAAGTTCCCAAAGCTTTTTCCTGTTCTCTGGTCATTCTCTCTGGTCTTCTACGTACCACCTTTTTTCTCACATATAGAAGCAATAGACTCTCTAATTTCTCTGAATGTATTTACACATATTTAGGTTTCCCTTCTGCTCCCTGAAATACTTTTTGCCTCTGGTAAAATACAAGACTTCCTTTGCCTTCCCCAGTAGCTCTGGGTTCTCACAGGCTCATTGCCTCTTTCTCTGTGGCATATCTTCTAGTCCGGGGCTTCCTGAACTCTGCTTCATCAATTGTCACTCCTGCCTCCACTTTTCTCGTCCAATAAAGCAATTTGTGGAAAACTCTTGTCTGTTTCTGTTTCTCCTTTGCATTGTCTTTGTTGATGTGGGTTTATACCTGGGTTGTACTGTTTACTTCAATAAGATCCCCTCACGGACAATGTGCGTCTGTGATCAGTTCAACATCTTGTGAGAGAGGTTGGCATCTAGAGTTTTTAAAGGATCTACAGGATGCCATATGACCTAGCAATTACACTTCTGGGCGTTTATCCTAGAAAAATAATTTTTTTTGCTCATATAAAAATACTTACATGAATTTCATAGGAACTTTATTTGTAATAGCCAAAAAAAAACTGGAGGCAATTCCAATATTCCTTGACTGACAACTGGATAGACAAATCTGTGCAATGGAAAACTACTCAGCAATAAAAAGGAACAAATTATTGATAAACACAATGACTTGGATAGATCTCAAGGTCCTAATGCTGAGTGAAAAAAGCCAGTCTGGAAAGGTTACATACTGCGTGATTCCATTTATAGAACCTTCTCAAGGTGGCAGAATTCTACATATATAGAAAAGCTCTGTGGTTGCCAGAGATTAGGGATGTGGGAATAGTGTAACTACTAAGGAGTGATGTGAGGGAGTTTCTTTGTGGTGACGGAGCGATTCCATAACCGGATTGTCCTGTTGGTTACTCAAATATACACCTGCGACAAAATTTTGTAGAATTATACACGCGCACCAAAAAAAAAAAAAAAAAGGTGTATGTAAAAGCTGATGAAATCCAAATAAAGTGTGTATCTGAGCTGTTAGTACTGTTTACAACCACATTAATTTCTTTGTTTCGACAACGTACAATGTTTGTGCAGAATAGTTTCACTGGGGGAAGCTGGATGAAGAGTAGCTGGAACTCTGTAGTATTTAAGGTGATTTTATGCCCGTTGTTCACTTTTAAAACCCACTATACTAGTGAGTCTTAAATTACAAAATAAAAACCTATTTAAAAAAACCATACTTTCCCATGAACCAGACAAACAAAAAAGCTCTGTAGATGATTCCAGTTATGAGTCAGTATTGAGTTTTGCTACATGAAACTGGGCTCTGAAAAGTTCGACGATAAATTCATCCCACTGAGCTCTGTGTAATCCAGCATTTACCAAACTCATTTAGCTGAGAAACCTCTTTGTCACATATTTAGAAACATGCTATGGAAAACGCGGTGGAAAATTGTGATAAAAGAAATGCCAATATTTTTGCCAAGCGTTTCCTTGAAAGTGTATCGAAGAGAAGGCAGAGTCCTTCTCCACCCCCACCTGCCCGTTTATAAAGTTGGTTTCCTGATGTCCTTTGTACTTGAACAATTCTTTTTAACTGATGTTCCAGAGCTGTTTTGACCAGTGTGGCTGCTCTTAGGGCCAACAAATGGGTCAAGAACTTTGGGGCCATAAGGCCCTACTGCAAAGCTCTTTGGCTGAATAAACTTGGACAAAGAACTTCACACCTCCAGAGGTGTCAGGAACATCACCCTACTTTGAACGTCTCTGATTCTGTTTGGGATTAATGAGGAAATAGTGCTAAAGCAGATGAAACTTCTCTGGGACGACCATTCCAAGACATGAGACCTATTTATCAGCCAACCTAGACTGCGGTTTCCAATGACAGAAATTTGTCCAGTTGGGCAGGTGGGAAAATGGATTATTGCTCTGGACCTTCTTCTTGCCTGCAGATACAGAGTCACTATGTGGTTTATTGGTTTATACAACAGGGGCTGGCCGCAGCAGGCAGAGTTTTGCTGATTAGTAAATTGGCCACCTTCCCTAATGCTGTCTGAAACCATCATTCTACTTGCCCACATTAACCTTGCCTTAAACTTTTCAAGACTTACATAATCTTGTCTCCCCTCAGCCCTTATGAGCTCTGCTTTCAGCAGGTCAATTTGTACTGGCTTATGTTTTACGTTGAAAAGACCAGGAAGTCCTTGTCTTGGGCAAAAGCTGGGTATTCAGCCTTGGGGATTCACACTTAACCTGTATTGTTTTGAAATAACATGCAACTGCAGGGTAGATCTACCTGTTACTAGGTAGCTGAAATCACCATTTTGACTTCTTTTTTTTTTTATTTTTTTTTTAAATTTTTTTTTCAACATTTATTTATTTTTGGGACAGAGAGAGACAGAGCATGAACGGGGGAGGGACAGAGAGAGAGGGAGACACAGAATCGGAAACAGGCTCCAGGCTCTGAGCCATCAGCCCAGAGCCTGACGCGGGGCTCGAACTCACGGACCGCGAGATCGTGACATGGCTGAAGTCGGACGCTTAACCGACTGCGCCACCCAGGCACCCCTACCATTTTGACTTCTTAGTAACTAGTTGATTCAGATAAAGCTGTCAAGCTGAGTATGTCCTGGCTCTAATCTAGGTCTTTGCCAATGTGACTGGAAACTCCTTATGGGTAGGATTTCGTCTTTTCTTAAAAACAACAACAACAACAACAACAAACAAACAAAAAAAGAAACAGAAACAAAACCCAAAAGTCTCTTCTTCCCTACCCTAGCAGATGGCCAAAAAATGCGTAGCTCACCAGCATGTTGTCATAGAACTCTGGCTTACGAGTCAAGAGACTAGATCCCAAGATGCTTCTGACTCCCCTGGAGACCCGGACTGTTCATATGTGAGAAGAGAATGTTGAGGCATCAACATTTGGCCGTAGAAACCGAACTTCACACAGCAAATCACACAGAACCCAACATCTGTGAGCAAGTTGGATGCTAGTTTATTTGGTGACAGGATGCGAGGACGGGGCCGAAAAGCCCACCCAGTCACGTTACCTTGCCACTTCCTTCAACTCAGCGGACCTCCAAGGGCTGCTTAGAGAATCTGTGGATTTGACCACCCGTGGATAAAAGCATTTTGGTTTCTCTTTTGCCCCTGATACCAGTCAAAAAGAAACTAAAGAAGGTCTGTTATCTGCTTAGGGTGACCAGCTGTGCCAGAGTTATTGAGCTTCAGAGGCTACCCAGAATGCAGGACTTTCTGTGCTAAAACCAAGATAGTCCTGAGGCAACTGGGATGATGGGTCTCTCTACTGAAGTTCATTCAAGAACATGGGAGAGAATTGCAATGAGGTCAGAGTGATAAAGCAAGATGGGAAGAGGTTCCGGGCATGTGGCAGGTGAACCCTAAATGGGTCCCCCATGACCCCCACCTCTTGGTGCTTGTGCTTTTGTGTAATGCCCTCCCTCTTAGGGTAAGCGGGATCTGTGACTTCCTTCTAACCAATGGAATATGGCAAAGGTGATGGATATCACCCCTGTTATTATGGCGTGTTATAAAAGACCCAGCGTTATCACACTGGGGCTAGAGCACTTCTTCCAGGCTTGAAGAAGTCATTCCCACAAGGAATTGTGGGAGGCCTGCGGCTGAGAGCCAGCAAAAAGTCGGAGCTCTCAGTCATACTGGGCTTGCAAACATTCTTTTCCAGGGGAGACTCCAGATGAGGACACAGCCTGGCCAAAGCCTTAACTGCAGCCTTGTGAGAGTCTGACCAGAACACCCAGCTGAGTTGTGCCTGGACTCCTGACCCATGGAAACTGAGATGATAACTGTGCATTTGTCAAGCTGCTGAGTTTGCCCTAATTTGTTCCGTAGCCATAGAAAATGAAGGCAAGGTGCTTTTCCCTGCGCTTGTGAGAATTAGCTCCCACAGGAAAGGGCTAATGTCCCCACCATTCTGTGATGCAGTCTTCTCCTAGCACTCCTTCCGAGAAGGTGGTACCACCAGCTGGGTGTTAAGATCTACCTCTGGCCCTGATCCTCTGTGCCCTGAGTTACCACCTTCTTGAGCCGTGTTCAGTGTTCCACAGAGAAATTACACAGAACCTATGAGTGCCTTCCTTGGTCACAGAGTTCGAGTCTCAAAATCAGAGAACCAAGGCTTTGAAAAATAGGTCACTTCGGACTAGAATCACCCTCCTGTACAGCAGTGACCAGCTCTCATTATAATCCTATATTCGCTTTTAACAAATTGTCAAGTTAGGAATTGAAAAAAAAAAATCAGGATTCAAAACGATTCTCCTCCTTCCTTTCTGTTTCCCTTTCTTCCTCCCCTCCTGCCCTGTCCTCCACCCCTCTCCCTTCATGTGCACTCATTTCTGTTGTTCAGAGAACACGGTAAAAGGATTAGAACATATAGCATTGTACCAAATTGGTCTAATGGAAATGAGGACCCTGCTATTAGAAATGCAGGTAGGACAGGGGTGCCTGGGTGGCTCAGTCGGTTAAGCGTCCGACTTCGGCTCAGGTCACGATCTCACAGTTCGTAGGTTCGAGCTCCGCGTCGGGCTCTGTGTTGACAGCTGGGAGCCTGGAGCCTGCTTCGGATTCTGTGTCTCCCTCTCTCTCTGCCCCTCCCCTGCTCGTGCTGTCTCTCTCCATCTCTCAAAAATAAATAAATGTCAAAAAAAATTTTTTTAAAGAAAAAAAGAAATGTAGGTAGGACATAAAACAGAATAATTGACAGTTTTCACATTGTAGGCCAACCTTAGCGTTCCTTTGTTTGACTGGCCCACACCCCAGCTCAGTGTGATTATCCATTTTAGAACCAGTGGAAGGAACAGAAGAAGGGCAGCACTTAAGTCTAACGTGCCACCTGCCGAAGCAGCAGCACATGGGAGTTGGCCAAGCCCCTCCTGGCACCTTGTCACCATATACGGAAACCGAACATCCTCAGGCAATGGACTTGGTACCAGATTAACATATATTATCAGTAGCTGTCCTGGATATCCTGAGCTTTGGAACAATCCTGCCAGCAATCCAAGGCTGTTTCCAGTTGGAGAGGACCAGGGAAGCAGTCTCCTGGGATAGCACTCACAGAGACTTCGCTTTCACATAAGAACTCACCTGACTTCTCAATTAAGGGGCAGCCAGTGCCCCAGGCAGAAGGAATAAGATAGCTTCAAAGCCATGACATATTTGCTACCCATGCCAAGGTGCCGGCAAAGTAGCTCTAGGACTCCAATATTAATTATTGAAAATTACTTTGAAAGCCGATAGATTTACTTACACCTTCTCTTAATCTAAAAATTATTTGAGGTGAATGTTCCAGTATGTTCATCAGTGGGCCTGGCCACCCATCTTTATTCACAATATACTATAGAGGAGCATTTTTTTTTTTTTTGCATATATCCTGGGTTTCAAGTGTCTTTACACAGCTGCATGAGATATGTCACTCCTGCTCAGCCTTGAAAAGAAGTCACTCACACAGTGAAAAATCTCTAGTCAGACTGTTCTGTGATCCACTCACAGCAAAAACTATATGGGATCTCTAGTTTCGTTTCTTTTCTTTTCTTTCTTTCTTTCTTTCTTTCTTGACTTGAAACATATTTGTAAAAGCAAAGAATAGAATGTGAGCCATTTTTCTACCTACTCCTATTACTAGCCACTCTTACATGGTCATTTTAATCACTTGGACAAATCACTGGCTTAAGTAATGTCAGTGGAAATCAAACAGATGTGATGTTGGGATGCCTGGGTGGTTCAGTTGGTTAAGCATCTGACTCCGGATTTAGGCTCAGGTCATGATCTCACGCTTCATGAGATCGAGTCCCAAGTCAGGCTCTGTGTTGACAGCCTGCCCTTCCCCTGCTCTCTCTCTCTCTCTCTCTCTCAAAATAAATAAACTTAAAAAAAATATGTGATGTCTAATGAAGCTATTTCATGGAGGAGAAATTCAGCCATGAAGCCTCCCTCAGGAAAGGCTTGGGCAGTGGTCACCTGGTCAGCTCCTTCCTTAATCTTCAGCCTCCTTGAATGTGATGCATAAACTCTAATTTCTGAAGGGAATTGTAAATCAGCAATGATCATGATCACTTTTGTCACATGCTAAAGCCTGGACTATATATAAATAACCGACAGTCATTTTTCCTGTGTGTTCTTTTTTTCCATTAGGAAGATGGGCTTCTTCAAAGTGCTTTGCTATTTTAAGGCCTCGAACATTTCCAGCACTTGCGCAGGGTTGCTCTGAGCCTTGACTTATTTACAGAGAGATGTTGAACTGAGATAAGGCTACTTAATAATCCACCAGTTCTTGTTAAACACACTTTCTTTCCATATCCTTGGTGGAAGCTCGGAGTAAGCACTCTCAGATAGAGATACTGCTTGGATACTCAGATACTGCTGTTTTTATTCTAGAAAAGGCTACTTGAACCTTGAGTTACCCAGAATGGCTTCACTGGCTGGATTTTGACACCGGTCAATGGCTAAACAGTTTCAAAGGCTTTAAGGTAAAACACGCGAGAAGGGGTTTGAAAGAAGGGAATCATCTAATTCTCATCCTTCCAATAATTTTGCAAGATCCATAATAATATTCTTCTATTACAGAAGAGGAAATAGAGGATCAAATTGCTTGTAGGCGGCAGAACCAGGATTTGAATCCAGGTCAGCCTGATCTATCACATCCACCACTGCCACTGTCCCCGCCACGCCAGTGACCTCCAGAAGCCATGACCTTCCAGATGGAAGAGAAGTGACTGCTTTGCCGGCAGGTACTACAAATACTTGAGGCTCAAAAGTCAGTTCACATGTCAAATGTGTATTAAGCACTTACTATGGGTCAAGCACTAGGCTAGGATCTGTCCAGTCTGAAGAGTCCCTAGTCTAAATGCTTAGACTAGGAACATCCACCAATAATCTACATTTACCAACAAGGCAAAGGGGTTAACTCTTCATATCTTAGGCTTATTCTCTCTCTCTCTCTCTCTCTCTCTCTCTCTCTCTCTCCACCCCCCTTTCTCTCATACACACACCATTCAGGCAAAATCTTTCTGACAACTTTTTTGCTTCAAAACCACACTTGGATTCACTGCAGTCTATGTACAGCAAAATTAATAAATAGGGGAAAATTGTCCTTTTCTCCTTCCCCATCAGGGATAGCTCAGAAAGTGGTGTCACCTTGATTGGGAGAAGAAATCCCAACGAGTCGAAACAGTGAGATGTGCTTTTTTAATGTAATTATTTACTTGTTTTAAATGCTGTTCATTGTAGGAAAAATAGAAGATACAGAAAGAAAAAATGATATCACACCTTCCCATCCCCATAACACAATCAATATTGACACCTCGCTACTTACTTTCACAAAGTTTTTCTAGGCACGCATATGTAAACACCTAGAGTGTACCTAGATACTGTTTTGTAACTCACTTTTCTCATGGTATATTATATACATCTTGCTGTGTGAGTATATATTAATATCACCTAAAATAAGTATATACAGGGGCGCCTGGGTGGCTCAGTCGGTTAAGCGTCCAGCTCTTGATTTTGGCTCTGGTCATGATCTCACAGTTCATGGGATCAAGCCCCACACTGGGCTCTGCGCTGACAGTGTGGAGCCTCTTGGACTTTTCTCTCTCCTGCTCTGTCTGCCCCTCCCCCACTTGCACATGCTCTTTCTCTCTCTCAAATAAACATTTCAAAAACAATAAAGTAAGTGTATGCATGTACAATGGAATACTACTCAGCCATCATAAAGAACGAAATCTTGCTATTTGCAACTCTGCGGATGGAGCTAGGGCATATTATGCTGAGTGAAATAAGTTAGAAAAAACCAAATACCATACGATTTCACTTTTATGTGGAATTTAAGAAACAAAACAGATGAACACATGGGAGGGGGAAAAAAGGAAAAGAAAACAGAGAGAGGAAAATAAACCATAGGAGGGTCTTAACAGTAAAGAACAAACTGAAGGTTGATGGAGGGAGGTGGGTGGGGATGGTTACTAAGGAGGGCACGTGTTGTGATGAGCACTGGGTGTTGTGTGTAAGAGATGAATCACTGAATTCTACTCCTGATACCAACATTGTACTATATGTTAACTAACTAGAATTTAAATAAAAATTTGAAAAGGAAAAAAAATATTTAAAAGAAAAGCACTACATTTTATATCATTTAAACACAAAACTTGTAACTAAGTCCTCCCATGTCAACTTATATTTTCAAAGTACTGGGTTCCACTGTTCCACTTCAAAAAGATAACAAAAAAGGAAAAAATTTAAAAAATAAGGATAAACATAATTCACTGCTGACTCCATTATGACTTATTTAATCAATTGCTACTGTTGGACATTTTAGAGTGTTCCAGTAAGTGGGTTCTACTGAACAGTCTTGCCCCTTCCTCTTTGCACAATGATTCGATTTCTTTACACTGTATCTCTAGGCATGGGAGGGCTGGGTTCAAACTCATGCATGGATGTTAAGGACTTGTGCTCTTCAGAAAATCTATAGAATCTCACATCTCCCCCGTGGAAGAAGGAGGGGTCCATTTTTCATCCTTTCCTAACAAGCATTAGAGACTTGAAAAAAATTTTTTAATGTTTATTTATTTTTGAGAGAGAGAGAGAGAACATGAGAAAGGGGAGGGGCAGAGAGAGAGGGAGACACAGAATCCGAAGCAGGCTCCAGGCTCTGAGCTGCCAACACAGAGCCTCACGCAGGGCTCAAACTCACCAACTGCGAAATCATGACCTGAGCCAAAGTCTTTCGCTTAACCAACTGAGCCACCCAGGCGCCCCTAGAGACTTTAGACAGCAGTCAGGTGAGAGAAACTTCTAAGACCACAAGGGAAGCCCAATCGCAATGGTGGCTCCTGGACAGAATAGTCCCTGGAGCGGGCTTGAAATAAAAGTCATTGCCTGGAGACAGTGCCGGCATTTCGTGATCTCTTTTCTCTCTTGGTTTGAGAATTCTATGAAATGACTGATTTTCAGAGACAAACAGGCTTCCAGAAAGCCTTCCCTCCTCCTGGTGCTTTGATGGTAACAAAAACATGACAAATAAGAGAATCTTGGCCAGTTTAAGCCCAAGGAAGCTATTTTTTGCATCAGGACACAATAAACGATGCTGCCCTTGGAAGCGCAGGTACATTTCTTGATCCCTTGTTACAAAGGGCCATCACAGCCATAAATGGAAGGTGTGATAGGGAAGCAAGCAGATGGAAACCCTGACCCCAGGAGACCAAGGGAGTTGGGTGAAAGTTACAGAAGCTGCTTCTGGGTTACCCTGGGTAAATACTGCAAGATTTCAAACCCTCAGACTTAAGAATGAGGCTGGTGGAAGGAAGAAGGGGTGACCAGCTCACTTCTGGAAGTCCAGAGTCATACTGACTTTCCTGGCTCCTGGGAACAACAGTGGGTCAATATGAACACACAGGCTCAGGGGCCCCTGGCATTAAACTGTCCCTTTGCCACTATAAAAACCTAAAGGTTGTCTTGTAAACTTTTACCTCTCACTAAGCACCCCCGGGGCAGATCTCCTGGTCTCTGTACTGACCTTTGCCCTCTGTTTTAAAATGTGATCACCGCGCCTGCCCCCCCCCCCCCCCGGGGGTGAGTCCCCTGTTAAAAAACCCCCTCCCTTCCTGAGGAATCCGGAAGCCTGAGCTCTCTTTCTGTTGGTGTGAATGTCAGCCAGTCCTGGAATTTCACTGCGCTCCCCGATGCATGTGCCCTGTATGCCAAAGCGGAGGGCCAAGCAGGGACCCCTCTGGCCTGAGTGGCAGAAGTCAGCGTGGGCATCCCCGATCCCTGTCTCTCCCAAGTTCTCCGCCCTTTCGTTGTCCTCCCGTGTAGAGATCCTTCCGACGAAGCCGAGGAGGAGGGACCCCCTTGCAAGACTTCCAGCCTCCCTTTACCTCTTCGGTGCTTGTGCGATGGGCCCTGCTGTAATCCCGTATTTATAGACTAAGACACAGAGGCACAGAAAGAGAGGGCCGCCAGGGAACTTAAATGAGTTGTCACCTGTGAGGCTCGTGGAACAGGGCCTGTCACAGAGCAGGCTCTGCACGCGAGCTGTTATTTACTATTTGTGATTTTTCCAACTTTTATCACCGTGGGCTCAGCGAGAGGTGCCTCTAATGCAGCTGCAGCCGAGCAAGGAACGGTGAACGGTGGCCGCTTTGCGATCAGCATAGCCTGGGATTCGGGTTGCTGGATGCCAGCTACACATTTTTTTTTTCTTTCACAAATTTGGAGTCGCAAGGCTCCCCAAAGACGCGGGCCCCTCAGATAATTTCCTCCCAGAACTCTTGGCCTCTGCTGGAGACTTCTTTATGGGGGATTTATCTCACCCTTGCCCGGTTTTTCCTCTTCACTCTGCGTCGCTTATCACTCCGCTCTGCTCCTCCGCTCTGCACTAACATCTATTATCTGTTCAGTCGCCCACAATGGCTCCCACTTTGCATACAGCCACTGCATTCTGGCTCCTTCTCCCCTGTGACTTGCTTCTCTTTGTCTCCACACTCCTGAGTCCGATACACGCATTGCCGGAAGGTCAGGCATACCTCTCAGATATGCATTTTATCTCCTGCGGTTAGAAAACAATTATTGCTCTCCTCTCTGTACTTTTTGTCACTGGGAACTTTTCCCCTTTCTCCCTACAACTTCCCCCCCCCCTTTTTTTTTTTTTTTTGCCGAACATCACCAGTGGTCTATTTCTACTTTTGTGTGTGTGTGTGTGTGTGTGTCCCAAATACCAACTAAATGATCGTTTTTACCGAATGCATAAAGATGCGGGGTCTGGATCATCTCTTCTAATTTTCTTTCTTCAATGTTTGTCATTGAGAAAGTAGCATGTGTATTTCTGGCCCCCTCTTTTTTATTTATTTATTTTTTTTTTTTGAGAGCACATTTCGACAAAGAACTACTTTAATGGTGTCAGCAATAACCTTCTAGCCTGTCAATAAATCACTCTTGTGGCTTCTCGGAAACAGTTTCTTTGCAGACCTTGAGTTCCATTCACACTTGAAACATGTATTATTTGTCTTCAACTTCTTGGAAATCCTCTCATTGTCTTGCTTTACTTTCCTTCTCCATATTGACCCCCGCCCACATACAAACGACAATCTGCATAGTCTAAGCCATAGCTGATGTTGAATGTATTCTCTCCCTTAAGCCTGAGGACCTGTGCATTATTGACTTCCTTCTAGGCACGTTTTTCCTAGTTAACATTTGCAAGCAGAATATCCTGACCTGTGAGTTTTAAGCAGAAATCAAAAATATCAACGAGGGCTCCAGTTAATGCTCAGTCATGTAGGTGCCAATTGTATTCATAGTCTGTTCGTGGCAGGCTGGCCTCCCGTGATGCCTACCAAATAGCCCTTGTGCTCCCTCACCTTTCCAGCCTGCACGCGCATGCGGTTAGGTGGGGTCGCCTTACAGGGTTTGGCCAATGAGCTGTGGGAGGAAGTGATGTGTCCCCACTTTCAGGCCAAAGCATAGAAGAGCCAGAACAATCCTCTAGCTATCCCTCCACCCGCCCAGTGACTGAGGAGACCTTGTGTTGAGACAGTGGAGCCCTAAGATCGAAGCAGCCTGGTATGTTCTGGACCACTGCTGAGAGCAGGAAGGAACTTGAGTGAAGCCCTGGACTTACTGGTAGCACATCTTATCGTTCGAACACTCTAACATTCCACGCTACAAAAACAGGGTTGTCCCTTGTGGGTTAGTTTCGCTATGTTTTGAAAACTTACATTCATTTTGATATCGTTCCATACAAGACACAGGCAACCAAAAAAAAAAAAAAAAAGTCCGTTATCAAGACATACATATAATGTATGTCAATCTCATAACCCAAATAGGTAAATAGATCCATAGACATGCCAAGCATCATGGAGGGAAATATGGTGGAAAAGGATTTAGTATTCTTAGAGGCTTAAATAATTGCAATTTGACTTAGTAGAGTGAGAGGGGAAAGAGACAGACTGCCCCACAATTGAGATCAAGATGGACTGCAGAATGAGAGACATGTTGAGCAATTCATCACCTGCACCTTCACCATCAAGACAGAGAAATCTCATTCTTTTTTAAAAATTTGTTTATGTTTATTTCTGAGAGAGAGACAGAGAGAGACAGAGCATTAGCTTGGGAGGGGCAGAGAGAGGGGGAGACACGGAATCTGAAGCAGGCTCCAGGCGCTGAGCTGTCAGCACAGAGCCCGATGCAGGACTCGAACTCACGAACTGCCGGATCATGACCTGAGCCGAAGTCGGACGCTTAACTGACTGAGCCACCCAGGTGCCCCAGAGAAATCTCATTCTTAAGGAACATTATCATATGCTACAAAGGCAGACACCTCTTTATTATGACAGCAAATGTCATTTGTCCTGTGAATAATATGTTTCAAACAGCAAATACAAAATCTAGAACAAAACTTTAAGAAAAACTGTGGATAATTTTTGACAATGGAGTATGAAATGTGGAGTGCAGTCTGCAGATAATCTTTAAGACACCAAAAGCACATAAAAATGGAAAAATCCAAATCTAAAATTAAAACATTTATATGATGATGTAAAAAGAGGAGTCCCAAACTGGTCAAATGAGTCACAAAATAATTGTTTGCATGCACTTAGCAGGAGATTAGCACTGAAAATATATAAAAAACTTGTTAAAATAAAGAAAGAAAATACCACAAAAAAAGTAGAAAAATGGGCAAAGGATGTGAACTGGAAATCCTCGGCTGTGGCGATCAAGTGACTCGAACCACGTGAAATATGCTCCATCTGTATGATAAGCAGGGTTACCTGCCAACATCAGATTTTTAGCTAAATTCTGGTCCTCACACTTAGCAAAAGAGGACACTTGTCCCCAGAGCGAAGATCTACTTTGAGACAAAAGAGAAGGAGACTCTGGATTTCTGTGGCTGAAATAGTATTTACAGCAGCGAGTCCAGGACTCAGAGCGTTGACCAAGAGTCCCCCGAGAGAGCCCAGAATGCTTTTGAGCAGACAAACATCTCCAAAAGGACTTCTCCTACCCATGCGGGCCACTTGCTGCTGAGTGGCCTGAAACACCGGGAAGACTGTGCATTAAATCTCCTTGCAACAGATGCCCTCAAGAAGACTTCATTATAATCGGGACAGCCAGCAAAACTTCTGGAACTGTTGTCAAATATTTCATGCTGCTGTCAAAGACCGTGTTGCTGGGTTTATGCCCAGTGTTTTCCTCATCACTGTGGACAGACTGCAGTAGTTCATGCCTTGTATTGAAGTCATGAGTTACAATTGTTGGGAAAATTTATGTTGCAAATTTTTGCATGTTTAAGGTTGGCAGTCGCTTATTGGAAATAAGATTTATTAGTCCCTTGGTAAAATGCTATGCTGGCGGCTTTAATTGAGGACGAAAGTGTGAGGAAGCCGATGGAACTTGCAACCCCAGCTCCGTCAGTGACCCACCCCTCCCCAGACAGCTCAGCACAGGGACTAAGGAGGCTAAAACTCTGGTGCATCAGATGGATTTGGGCGAGTCACATACCCTCTCCGGGCTTCAGTTTCTTGATCTGTAAGGGTAGAAACAAATCGTGCTCTTTGGGCTTTGGGGACGGTGAATGAGAGCGGGCACAACACGGTGCCCAGCAATTGGGGCAGGCATACTCCGCCTGCAATTGATGTCTGCACTCGTTAGTCATGTGACTCACGGATTGTCAGGTTGTCATCAATGGGAATGACTGTGCTTTTGTCTTCCCAGCCAGAGGGTGAGTACTTTGGACTGTTTCTCCACCAGTGGCCCTTGTTTGCAGAAAGCCAGCCACAGCCTTGCTCACAAAGCCCCTTGTGACCCTGTGCTTGTATTGGTGAGACAGATGACCAGGACACAGAGAGGAGAGAGTATGTGTGTGCCTGTGGAGAAAGCGAGAGTGGAGACTCACAAAGGGGAGAATTTCTAGCCTCATCCTTCCCCACTGTACTCTGTTGTCCCTCCTCGATTTCTCCACCTTCATCAAAAATTTGTACTCCGTTCTGCCTGGAAGTGGGGGGGATAGATTAGATGATGCTCCCAGTGTCCCGACCTTGCTTTAATTTCCTCCATAGCCTGTATGATTACTCGACATGCCACATAGTTTTCTTATTGTCTGCATCAGAATGTCTGTTGTGTTCACTGCTGGATCCCCAGCATCTGAATAGAGCCTGGGGCCGTGTAGGTGTTCACACATCTTGTTGAAGGAATTGAATAAAACTCAATTGAGTAGAATCCAACATTGCCCAAAGTCACTGTTATAGGTTGAATTGTGTCCTCTAAAATTTGTATGTTGAAGACCTAACCCCAGGTCCCCAGAATCTGACTATATTTGGACACGGGGTTCTTATAGATGTAGTGATGGCAAAAGGAGCTCATAGGAGTGAACCCTAATCTAATATGACTGCTGTCCTTACAAGAAGAGATTAGGTCACATGCACACATAAAGGGAAGATTGTGTAAAGATGTTGGAGGAAGACAGCCATGTATAAGCCAAGGAGAGAAGCCTCAGAATGAAACCAACCCTCTGACACCTTGACCTTGGGCTTCAAGCCTCCAGAGCTGTGAGGAAATCAGTACCTCTAGTTTACGCCACTCCATCCGTGGTACTTTGTTACGGTAGCCTAAGAAAACTAGTATAGTCACCGAGCAAGATTTCGGTACCAGAAGTAAGGTCTGGATTTCATTAGCCTGAAGCACTAACTCTTTAATAGTCAGCCATTCAGAAACAGAGTACTCTTAAAAGCTGAGCAAATCCCTAGGGGGTCTAAGGACTTGAAAGAGTTTTCGGGGGACCCAGTCCCAGGATTTCTCTTCCTTTACTGCAAATGTCAGAGCACACAGCTGCATCCCAGGACTTGCCCTCTAAGAAGATCCCTCTTCCTTCCCTTGAGCAGGACAGACACCTCGCACAGCTGCTTTAGACTCCCAAGAACTCACGTGGGATTGCTTATTGCGCAGACGGTATCCCTAGTCTACTCTGGGTCTTGCTCCCCTGGAACATCTGATTTCCCTCCTTATTTTCCAGTCCAGAGATTTCGGCAGCACCATTAACATCCTCCGTGTGTTGGACACTGGCTGGGCAGGACGAGGAGATAAGGGATATGGTCCAACTCACCTCCCTAGGGAAACCTAGAGTCTAGTACAGATAATGCAATTTACAAACTCGTAACAACCAGAGGCACAAACACACCCAAGGTAGGATCTAGTAATCCCCATCCTAAACTGTAGTTAAAAAGATGCTATCATAATTCAGGAAAGAGGAAAGACTCTGAGAGCTGGAGTGGAGGGAAGAAGGGGCCAGGAGCAGAGTCTCCTTGAATTGTCATACAGGGACTTGTAGTTGTCATGTAGCATCACAATGTTGGGACTGATAGCGAGGCAGGAATAGGCCGGAACATTCCAATGCTGGAGCACTGCAGAAATCAATGCCGGGAAAGGGTTTGGGCATGAGGTGTGTTTGTCATGTCTCGCAGAGGAGATCGGAGGTATGGCGAGACCAGCCACTTCTCTCCACAATACATCCCTGGGGGAAATGAGTAAAGCATCTGAGTGATGTTCGGTTACTTCATTTCTGACTCAGGTCTTTTGCCGAAATCCTCAGGGAGACTTCTGGTGAGTTAGGGGAGAGCACGTGGAATAGCCTGTCTGTGTCCTTTTACATGCAGCCCCCGGTGCCACCATACTAACACCACAGCCAAATCTCGGCCTTCAAGATCTCAACACCTGGCAGTGTGCACAGGGAAAGCGAAAGAAAGGGAATGGATATGGAGGCAGAAACTTCTCACTTGCGGGTGAAGTAGCGAAAGTTACTCAGTCACTCATCCTAAATCTTCCTCAGAAAGATGTAGCCTCAAATCTGCCTTTCCACTCCAGGGAGAGAAAGAGAGAGAGAGAGAGAGAGAGAGAGAGAGCGCATGAATGAGAATGAATCCCCAAAGATAACACATAGCATAGATTTGGAAGCACCATTAATAATGTCCCTGGATCGCTCCTAGCTTTATCAAAACTCTTCTTCTGGAGGTACGGTGGGAGGAGAGGGAGTAGGTATTGCTCTTGGTGATGCCTCTGAGATGTGGCAAGCAGTGA
This sequence comes from Lynx rufus, assembly GCF_022079265.1. Lineage (NCBI taxonomy): Eukaryota > Metazoa > Chordata > Mammalia > Carnivora > Felidae > Lynx > Lynx rufus. Next base: position 33,851,741 of record NW_025814829.1, on the reverse strand, counting down.
CTGGTCTGGTCTTTTTGGAGTAGAAGGCAGAGCCACATTACGTGAGCACAGGACGAAGAAGGTGGCATAGGAGGCCACATCAAGATTTATTTTTTCCCATACCTAGAACTAAGCTTCACTGTGAATACCTGTCGCCTTCCCTCTTCTCCCCAGCCATACACGGACCTAGCAGACCAGACAGGAACTGAGAGAGGGTTTGCTTTTTCACTAGGAGGAGTTCCATTACCCACAGTTCCTTTGCCCCATTACCATGGATGAAATGTTATTACTCTTATTATTACTTGTTCAACTATTTGCTCAGAAGCTTTATAGAATTTTCTTCCCTGAAACCAGAGTTAAATCAACCCATTTATGTATATACTTTAGAGTTGCCCTGGAAGATTGCCCTGTGCTTTGATGCATTATATTGTCTTTCCTAGTGATGGCAATGGAGGGTGAGAGAGACCATCTCACTTTTGTACGATTATGTAGTGAGGTCATATGGCATCAAAACACAGGACATGTATTAATTGTCTCTTAATTTTTCTGGAGCAAAAGGGGTTTGAAATACAAGTAGACACCACCTCAAATGGAAAATAAGGGCATTGTAATAGCTCTTAGCCACCTTAGGTGAAATCTTTCTGTAGGTCACCATGTCTATCTCCCCATCTCCCAGTCCTCCATACCTACAATGAGTTCTCTGGCAGTTTATTCTTTATTGCTGTGCCAGACAGCTGAAAATGTGAATCTATTCGAGTAACTTCCTTCTTTCTAGCTGTAATCAAGCTACACGATGTTAAAATTCCAAGCAAGAACCTTTGGAACTTTTTTTAAAAATTCCCTTAAGCCAATTTTTCCAACGTCAAGAAAAATTTGTGATGAGCCTCCAGGCTATCCTCTGTTGAGCTCTTCAATTCTAATGATAGATGGTGTTACTAGATCTTAAACACTCCCCGACTTCTCTTAATTGACTGGATTTGGCTTGGTTCCTAGAATCAGCTCCTTGGTAGCCTCTGACCATGTAGACTGTTCAAAATAGTGGAACAGAGGTGGTAATTTCATGTGACTTTGAGCACCACATTTCCTCCTTATTGACCACTTCACACCAGCCTGAGCAACATACCAGGGAACAAGATCTCCCATGACTCTTGTTTGAACCCTTGAACATCAAACCTTCCCACTACTTTTTACTGAAAATTAGGTTCACGCTTCTTCCTCCAGGACTGTCCTTCTCAATCGTTTGCATTTCTCAGCTTTTACAGATTTGGAAGCAAGGACTGTGGGGAGAGACGTGGGCAGATGAAATGCACTCGTGGCAAAAGTGAAGATACACAAGTGAGAAGTGAACAGAAAAGTAGGGAGCACAAGAGAGAAGGAGGCAGAAAGAGAGAGAGAGAGAGACAGAGAGACAGAAATGAAGACTTTTGGCACAGACCTGTCTCCCAACACTCCTTATAAGAAAGTCAGTTGGCTCTAACTTAACATCTTCTGATTTCTCACCAAAGGGCTTGGAGTGACAGCCATGGAAATTTCCCAAACTCTCTCTGTGATTCCTTGACCAAGGGTGTTCAGTCACAGATGACAGCCTTAACAAATACAGGATCTCAGTATGAAAATGCTTCGGGCTTTCTCTGAAATTATCCTTCTCCAGACAGTGCTGATGGAAGGTCCAGGAACTTTATCCTTTGTATTTAACTTTAAATTATTATTGGCATTCACCTGGGTCGCCTCGGCAATTCCCAGGTCAATGTTTCATGTTCCTGGATGGTGCTCTTGACAAGGAATATCCATTTTCAAAGCAAATACTTACTGAATACGGTTTGTACCCAGAAATAGAAGGCGAAGAGAAGATGGGCCCAAGGGTAAGGAAGAGCCAGCCTTGCCTTTGGGCTCCTGTGGGAGTGAGGCAGACCAGCTGGTCACTGGTGGGCTTTGTTCTCGCCTAGCTGATGGAGGAGGCGGGTGTTAGGAAGCTTTCTGAGCATCCCAGGCTTGCGCCCTCAGTACTCTGCTTGCACTTTTCGCCGGGCAGCACACAAGCTCCTACAGGGGGTGACCACTCTCTCTGCACCCCCCCATATGCTCAATCACTCTCTGCCATTTTCCTTCTCACGTTGTTTGTCTCCCTTGATTTTTTTTTTTTTTTAACCACGGACCACTTTACGTATCAGTCTTTTTCTCCGAGTACTCGATAAAATGAGCTTTAGAGGGAGTTTCATTCTTCTCCCCCTTCCCAGTTCCAACTGCTCCTCCTCTCTATGTGTCTCCCTCACTTCGGCACCCCTGCAGGAGCAGGCAGCTCAGGAGAAGCTTCTTCACCTGCTCCGAAACTGACGCCTGCCTACCTGAAGATCTTGCTCTTCCCAGGTCTCCAGGTGGCTGATGTCTCCAGCTCTCCTTCCGTCTCGGTGAGCCCACAGTAGTGCACAACGTTCACTGGGCTGGACCCCGCAGGATGCTTGGGAACGCTTCCTTGAATTAAAACACTGTCCACGTAGCCTCGGCACCACCTGGGTTAGGCTGACCCTCTGGAGAATATGCGGTTAGAGCTCACTTCACAAAGAAGGGGACAATCTGTGGGTTCGTCACTCATCTGCCTTTGTAATGCTGCCAGGAAGTTGCTGTGGGTCTGGCCCTCCTCTGACCTGTGCACACTGAGGTCTGCAATGATTGTCTTTCGGGGAACTCCACTCTCGACATCTCTAAATCTCCCTGAGAACTCGTTTCCAGTCTTGGAGTCGTTTGAAGGCCTCATAGCTCTGTGTATTTACACCCGGAGAGAAGAACTTTGAGTCATTCAAATCCCTGTAGTGCTTCTGAAAGTCTTTATTTTGCCTGTCACACGTGGCCTGTACTGGAAGGTGTGTGGATATGTCCATCTCTCCCAATCTCATAGAAAACTCTTGGTTCGTTCACCAATAATTGGCAAATAATTTTGCCATAATAAAAACTGGCAAATAATGGCCATGTGGATTGCCATTTTCTACTTCTAAACCGATTGTAGGCCTGATTAATAGATCACCCTTTCTTTGCCAACAAGCTTAGATTCTATCACAGAATCTTTTTTAGCATACTATTCCAGGTTACCATTGGCAATCAATTGAAACTGGTACCCATCATAAACTGCATTTGCTTTCTTTATCCCATAGCAGGGGTTTTTAAACTGCAAGGTACAGCCCATTGATGAATATATTAATTTAGGGAGGAAGGAAGGAAAGAAAAAAGGGAGGGAGGAAGGAAGGAAGGAAGGAAGGAAGGAAGGAAGGAAGAAGGAAGGAAGGAGGAAAGAAAGAGGAAGGAAGGAGGAAGGAAGGAGGAAGGAAGGAGGAAGGAAGAAGAAAGGAAGGAAGGAAATAAGGAAGGAAGAAGGAAGGAAGGAGGAAGGAAGGAAGGAAGGAAGGAAGGAAGGAAGGAAGAAGGAAGGAAGGAGGAAGGAAGAAGAAAGGAAGGAAGGAAATAAGGAAGGAAGGAAGGAAGGAAGGAAGGAAGGAGGAAGGAAGGAAGGAAAGAAGGAAGAAGGAAGGAAGGAAGAAGGAAGGAAGGAGGAAGGAAGGAAGGAAGAAGGAAGGAAGGAAGGAAGAAGGAAGGAAGGAAAGAAGGAAGGAAGGAAGGAAGAAGGAAGGAAGAAGAAGGAAGGAAGAAGAAGGGAGGGAGGGAGCTCTCCAGGTGATTCACATGCAAATGCCAGTCAGAATGGTACCTCTCCAAAGTCCAGCTCATGCTGGATGAGGACTAGGTGTCTAAGAAATGAGAGGTTGACTAACCAAGGAGCTTTGGAGACTGAAGGAGATAGTTACCAGCAGATGGTGTGTGCAGAGGATGGGACCCTTGGAGCCCCTGTTTCCCTGAAGCCTTGGAGAAACAGAGAATATTGTCATTGCTTCCCAAAGACGTCTCTCTCATCCAGTCAGCCTCTTTTGGTAATAAAAATGGAGACTGAAATGTCCCCAAGGGAGGGACTACTATGTTTCCAATAGCACAGGTGAAGAGGGCATGGTGTAACCAGAAGGAAAACAGACTAGTGCTAGAAGCAGCCAAAGCGGCTCACCCTCACAGGGCTCAGTTTTCTTACCTGTAAAAGAGGGATAGGGGCGCCTGGGTGGCGCAGTCGGTTAAGCGTCCGACTTCAGCCAGGTCACGATCTCGCGGTCCGTGAGTTCGAGCCCCGCGTCGGGCTCTGGGCTGATGGCTCAGAGCCTGGAGCCTGTTTCCGATTCTGTGTCTCCCTCTCTCTCTGCCCCTCCCCCGTTCATGCTCTGTCTCTCTCTGTCCCAAAAATAAATAAACGTTGAAAAAAAATTTTTTTTTAAAAAAAGAGGGATGATAACCGCCATCCTGACCACTCGTGGAGTTCCAGTGGAGTCCCAGGTGTGACGAGGCAGCTGATCACCAGCCTCATGGTCTGGGCAGTCGAACTGCCGGGTTGTAGGAGGTTAGAACAGTTGTACCGTTTTGCCACAAGTACCTGCAGGGACAACCGATGGCTTTGAAAGGCCTTTCTAAAATTTTAAAGTTTATTTTAGATGGAGAACTAAGCATTTAAGCTCATTAGCAGAAGATAATTTGCTCAGCTTGTTGAAGGTCCGTGTCTCTAGTCGGCCGGGGGAGCACAAAAAGGCAACAGAGAAAGAGGTGGGGTTGGAGCGACAAGATGACCCCGCCGGCCTCCCTTTGCTGTCTTCATAGGCACTCTGGAGTACAGCGGGGGTGAAAAGATGGTGGTGGGAAGCTGCACTGGGAGAATAATGGCGGCTGAGGAGGGTCTCTGGGGAATCTGTCCACATGACCATTAACATAGGGAAAGGGGGGGATCTGATGCTCTCGGTGGAGGTTCACATCCAGGCAGAATCTGGTCTGCAAACTATTTTTGCAGGTAAAAAGACGGGCCCTGAGAAAACATCTCTCTCTAAAATATACACACTTAAAAATAAATAAATAAGAAAGAAAGAAAGAAAGAAAGAAAGAAAGAAAGAAAGAAAACACACCCACTCATTCAGTCAGTGTTCGTTGAGTGCACACTCTGTGCCATGGATCAATCGGAAAATAAAAGGCGAAAGAAAACACATTTCCTGCCTTCAAGGAACGTATACGATCACATCCGTTCTTCTCTTAAAACTCTCAGTGACTCCCATCACACAGAAGGTAATATCTATGTAAAAAGATGCGATGCGTAGTTGCCAGGAGCTTGGAGGGAAGAAGGGAGGGGTGAATAGGTGGAACACAGAGAAGATTTAAGGCAGTGAAACTATTGTGTGCAATACTGTAATGGTGGATGCATGTCATTATAAATGTGTCCAAACCCATATAATGTACAACACCGAGAGTGAACCTAATGTCCACTACAGATTTTGGATGATAATGATTTGTCAGTATAGGTTCCTCAGTTGTAACAAATGTACCACACTGGTGGGGAATGGTGAAAATGGAAGAGGCTGTGCGTGTGTGGGGGGAAGAGGTATAAGGAAGATCTCTGTACCTTCCTTTCAATTTTGTGTGAACACAAAACTTCTCTACAGAATAAAGTCTATTAAAGAGAAAAAAAAAAGAACAAGGATGCACACTGTTGCCTCTTTTATTCAATGTAGTACTACAAGTCCTAGCTAGAGCAATTAGGCAAAAAATGAATACAGAAAGAAAGAAAGAAAGAAAGAAAGAAAGAAAGCATCCAAATTGGAAAAGAATTAAAATTGTCTCTGTTTGCAGATGACATGATACTACACAAAACCATTCTAAAGACTCTAGCAAAAAGAAAAACAATGTTAGCACTAATAAATTCAGTAAGGTTGCAGGATACAAAATCAATATACTAAAATCTTGCATTTCTATACACTAACAATAAACTATTAGAAAAAGAAATTAAGAAAAAAATCAGGTTTACAATTGCATTGAAAATAATAGAATAATTAGGACTAAATTTAACCAAGGAGATGAATGACCTATACACGGAAAACTATAAAACACTGATGAAAGAAAGTGAAGAAGACGCAAATGAATGAAAAGATTTTTTGCATTCCTGGTTGGAGGGATAAATGTTGTTAAAATGTCCATACTACTCAAATTGATCAGTAGATTCAATGGAATCCTTATCAAGATTCCAATGGCATTTTTCACAGAAAGAGAAAAATTAAATCCTAGAATTCATATGGAAGCACAAAAGACCCCAAACAGCCAAAGCGATCTTGAGAAAGAACAAAACTTGAGGCATCACACTTCCTAGTTTCAGACCATATTACAAAGTTACAGCATTAAAAATAGGGTGGCATTGGCTTAAAAAAGACAGATCAATGGAACAGAATAGAGAGGTTAAAAATAAACTCATGCATAAATGATCAATTGATTTTTGACAAAGGAAGCCAAGAATATACAACGGGAAAAGGATAGTCTTTTCCATGAATGGCGTTGGGAAAACTGAACAGCAAAGAATGAAATCGAACCGCTATTGTATGTGATACACAAAAATAAATTCAAAATGAATTAAAGACTTAAACATAAGACCTGATACTATAAAATTTCTAGAAGAAAACCTAGTGGGTAAACTCTTGAGATTGGTCTGGGCAATGACTTTTTGGATTTGACACTAAGAGCACGACAACAGAAGCAAAAATAATCAAATGGGACCACATTAAACTAAAAAGCTTCTTCACAACAAAGGAAACTACCAACAAAAAGAAAAGGCAAGCTATGGAATGGGAGGAAATATTTGCAAACCACAATACCTGACAAGGGGTTAATATCTAAAACATACAAAGAACTCATATAATTCAATAGCAAAAACCCAAATAACCCAATTAAAAAATGGAGAAAGGACATTCTGAATAGACATTTTTCCAAAAAAGACATAAAAACGGCCAAAATGTACATGAAAAGGTGCTCAACATCACTACTCACCAGGAAATGCAAAATAAAGCCACAATGAGAGATCACCTCACACAGGTTGAGATGTCTATTATCAAAAAGATAAGCAATAACCAGTGCTGGCATGGATGTGGGGAAAAGGGAACCCTTGTACCCTATTGGCGGGAATGTAAACTGGCACAGCCACTATGGAAAACAGTATGGAGGTTCCCTTAGAAATTAAAAATAGAACTCTTATATAATCTAGCAATCCCACTTCTGGGTATATATCCTAAGGAAATGAAAACAAGAACTCAAAGCATGCATACCCATGCTTCCTGTAGCATTATCCAATAACTAGGCTATGGAAACAACCAAAGTATCTTATGGATGAATGGAGAAAGCAAATAATATAATATAATATAATATAATATAATATAATATATAAATATATATAATAGTAAGTTGAACTCATAGAAATAGAGACTAGAATGGCGGTTTCCAGGGACTAAGGAGCAGGGGAAATAAAGGCTGGTAAAAGGGTACAGACTTTCAGTTACAAGATGAAAAAGCTCTGAGGGAGGGCGCCTGGGTGGCTCAGTCAGTTAAGCGTCCGACTTCGGCTCAGGTCATGATCTCACGGTCCGTGAGTTCGAGCCCCGTGTCGGGCTCTGGGCTGATGGCTCGGAGCCTGGAGCCTGCTTCCGATTCTGTGTCTCCCTCTCTCTCTGCCCCTCCCCCGTTCATGCTCTGTCTCTCTCTGTCTCAAAAATAAATAAAAACGTTAAAAAAAAAAAAGCTCTGAGGATATAATGTATAACATGGTTATTACAGCTGAAAATACCATATTGTATAATTAAAATGTGCCAAGAGAGTATAACTTAACTATTCTTCCCCTTGCGAAAAAAAAAAAAATAGTGAGGTGATAGATATGTTAGTTAACCCAATGCTGGGCATCCTTTCATAATATATACATATATCACATCATTATTTTGTACATTTTAAATATATTACAATTTTATTTGTTAATGATACCTCAGTAAAGCTGAAAAAAATAGAAAAAAAAAAGACATCTAAATTCTCTTTTTTTTTTTTTTTTTTGGCCATTCAAATTCTGACCCCAATCTACCTGTCTAGTTTCTTCTCTGGCCAACCCCACTTCTGTCATCCCTCCCACATAAACTAAACATTTAAGTCTATTAAAGCCCTTTTCAATCCATCAGTTTAGTGTGTTTTTAAGGTATCATTAACTTCACACAAGCTCTTCCCTCTGTCTGAAATATCCTCTTTCCCTCTTGTCTGTCTGGTCCTTTCCTACTCCTGCTTTAAAGCCAATCTCAGAAAATATCTCTCGGGGTGCCTGGGTGGCTCAGGCGGTTAAGGGTCTGACTCTTGATCTCGGCTCAGGTCCATCATCTTACGGTCGTGGGATCAACTCCCGCGTCAGACTCTGCACTAAGTGTGGAGCCTGCTTGGGATTCCCTCTCCCTCTCCCCCTCCCCTCCCCTCCTCCCCAAAGAAGGTACCCCTCCGTGCAGCCCCCTTGCTGTCCTCCAGCAGGGGTGATTGCTTTCTCCTCTGTGCTTCTGCGACACATAACAGTGTGTGGTTCTATTGCACACTTCATTTAACGATTTACATACAGCACCTACCCCTGGACTATGAGCTTCTTGAAGACAGGGTCATGTCTTTTTTATCTTTGTACCACCAGACTTGGATCAAGGACAGAGCTGGAGCTATGACCCAAGCTTCTAAAATCCAGTGTCCTATTCATTTCGCCATGCTGCTAACAAGCCAGCCTCGCTTGGCACCTTCCGCCTTTATTAGCTGGGTTCCCCCAGCTAATAAAGAGGACAAGGACAAGAGGCTTTGGAAGCAGAATTTCATTTCTTAAACTTTCTTTCTGGCCCTCTGATTCAGAGTCTATATAACTTGGTTTTTATTTTATTTCTGCCATAATTAGTTCATCTTGGGAAAATGACTCACTCTTTCTAATTTGCCTTAGTGTCCCCATAAGTTAAATAGATATAATGAAACTTTCCCGAGTCTTTCTCATAGGAATGTCATAAATATTAGCTAAATATTTAATAAGCACCTATGGAACCCCTATTGTGTAAAACCTGGTATGAAATTTTATTCAGGGGTAAAATAGGTGAAAAGTCATAGTCCTTGTGCCTAAGTAATTTATCATATAATAGATATGAAAAAATGTGTATCCCAATGGCAATAATAAACTATAGACAATGTTAAGTATTATAAGAAAAGTACAAATTAGGAGCTACAGAGGACCGAAGAAGAAAATCACAGAAATGCAGTTTCTATATATCTTTCATCATATTTTAGAAAGTGAGATTATTGAAATTGCCAAATTACATTAAAATATTTTGTAATAAGATCTGCTTAAAAACATGAGGTACTTTATTCATAGGAGGCTTGGCGAATTAGGAAGGAGATTGTCCACCTCCCTAAGAATAGCAGGGGAAAATGGTCTCTGTTACCAGCACACCAGTTTCATGGCAAATAGCTACTGGGCTGAGTTTTCAGAAGATTGAATGTTCTGGAGCAAGCTGTCTTCAGGAGCATCAGAAAAGTGTCTCTCGGAATTAGGCAAAGAGCCCAGGAATCCTGACCCACAGAGGCCAGCTGCGGTCCTCAGCAGCACCCAAGTGGGTGCTTGGACCAGAGCCATGGGCTCTAGAGTAAAAAGCCTTCCCCATGTGCAATCCAGGGGATGCTAGGAATTGTATTGAAAAAAAGAACTCACATTTGGGAAACTCCTATTGAAACAAATTAAATAGACATCCACATTGTAGTTCTCAGATTCTTGAACGTATTAATGTGCTTCAAAAATTTCAAAGAGGAAAATAAATAAAGCCATATTTCCCAAATTTATTAGACCATAAAACTTTACACTTTATAAAACATTTCAAGGGACTTGTATAGACTATTTTGGAAAATGTTGGAAAAAAACATAAAACAGATCTAAAACTTACCAGTTACCTCTCACATAAGTTTGTGTATTTATTATAAGTATGTAAGCATTTGAAAGAGAAGTTTGGACACAGTGGGTCCTCCCTACATGCACCTTACTGATTCGTCAGGGCAAAGAGAAAAAGGGCTAACGGGGAGAATGAATGACTGATTTTTCAATCTCAAGCGCCTTGCCTGGTTTTATTATATTTTTCCTTCTTACAAATGCCACAATGATGAAAACAGACGACAGGCTAATCTTTCTGATCCATTTGCATTACTGGGGTCCAGGCAGATCGCAAACAATTCAAGAAAAATACATACTTCCCAGAGTTTACCTCTTAGAGGGAGGTATCTTTGTTTCTAAGGCTCTCTGTGAATTTTCAAACAGCTAGGAGCCAAGCCATGAGTGCCACCTAGAATTCTTTGGGGCCCCAGGTCTTATCTTATTTTGTTGGCTTCTCACTTACCTCGAAGACCTGAACCAAATGCAAGGTGAGACTGTGTTGTGCATTTGGATTCGTTAATAAAGGATAGTTGAGACATTTAACCATCTCCCTATTCAATCAAAATGTATAGGCACTTGTCTGGGACCCAGCGTTTTTCCAGAAGGCTAGGAACATGGTCTTGTCCACATGTGAAGATATGTAAATGCCCAAGTATACAGTCTCCTGGCTGTTTTAAGCTCCTGGATCTGTCTCTGACTTCTCCCCACATCAGAGACAGCTCCTCGTAAAAACAAAACATGAGTTTCTGACACTTTCATAACATTTACAGTCACTTTTACAAACCACTACGCATATTTCTTTCAACTTCCTTCCAACTGTCCCTACTTCTGACCTCCCCCGTCTTCGTTTCTCAGTCTTGCCTCACAGCTTAGACCTAGATGACGGTCTCAGTTCCCCAGGGTTGGCTTTTTCCTTCTCTCCTCGGTTATGATCTGAACAATCTCTCTGCTCTTCTGCTCTTCCCACCTCACGCCGGGCCCCTGCTGACTCCCAGAGACTCTTCTCTGCAGCCCCTGGCCCTGCTGTCCCCTTCCTACAGGGAAGCCTGCAGAGCGATGCTCCCCCCGCCACACCCCAACACACACACAGAGCCCGCAGTCAGTCTCTCTCCTGAGGGCTGATTGGCAAACAGCCTGTGAATGGCCGCACTGTTGGTCTCCTCCACCCCCAGCAGCAGCAATGTTTATCTCCAGGTTGAATGGTGGAACACAGGAAATACTCTCCAAAGAAATCAAGCCGATCTGCCTGGAAGGGCCTAGAGTTCCCAGAGTGGAAGTTGATGCCTGAGAATAGGGCCCTCCTTGTTTTGGCATTGGGCAGAAAGAATGGATTCAAATTTCTGCGAGAAATGATTTGAACCTAGACTTACACAGCGAAGGGAATACACCCATGAAGGGAAGCCCACACTGTGCCATGCCCTGCACACCTGCCCAGACAGGTAGTCAGGGTTCTCAGGACCGAGAAAGGCCCGACATGGCGGAAGAAACCCACAGGAGCCACCTGTATTAATCGCCTGAATCTTTCATTCTCAAGTATGAATGGACGACTAAGGATAGATATTGAGGAGAATGAACAGGATAAAAGGGAAGGATAATGTGTAAAGATGGCTAAGTCAGCACTTTCTTCTTCCCAGAAACCATCCAAAAGCACAAAGAAAAATTTTAAAAACCCAACCTGACATTTTTGGTGAAAATAATCATTATAACAAAATAATCACAGCCAACCATTATATAATAATCACTATGTACCAAGTACTTAAAAAAAAAAAAAAAAAGCAATTTTGCACAAGCAAGCACTCAAGGAGTATTGTCCCGATGAGCTCTTCTTAAGGAAACTACTGGAAATGAACTTCGGCCAAGCAAGTGATAACTGAGAACAGTATGGAAAAATGATATTCTGTCAGAATTAAATATACTTATCCAAAAAATCAAGGTAGAATCACAGGTGGGAATTACAGTGATAAGCCAGACATATGTATTATTAGTCTGGCCATGTAGAAATGATCAGACTAATAAAATTAGAAAAAGAAGAAAGAAAGAAAATGGGAGGCAAACTAATTTCATTGATTGAAAGGGGCACATTAAAGTTTCTACAATTGGGGCGCCCGGGTGAGTCAGCTGGTTGAACCTCTGACTTCAGCACAGGTCATGATTCGTGGTTCATGAGTTCCAGCCCCACATCGGGCTCTCCGCTGTCAGTCCAGAGCCTGCTTCGGATTCCCTGACCCCTCTCTCTGCCCCTCCCCCACTTGTTCACTCTCTCTCTCTTAAAAATAAACATTTAAAAATAATAAAAATAAAAACAAAGTTCCTGCCAATAGCTGAGAGTCAAATATATTATTTAATAGTACAAAGGTAAATACTAAAAAAAGATAATGTTATCTACTAATAGCAAGTGAAAATGGAGAAAGAAGGGGGGATAGGGAAGAAGAAGAGATATGTTAATTTTGTCACTGCTCATAAGGAATTAAAAAATAGAGAACTAAACGTATTATCCAAAGTTATATTTTAAAGGTAACCACTATAATACAAACCTTCCTAAATATCAGAGGAACAATATACAAAAAGCAAATAGAACAAATCACATAATAGAATATATGTGTGTGTACACATATATTTAAACAATATTTAAAATAATATGGCCAGAGTAAAGCTAAACATATTTCTTGTGCTAAAAATATGTGTGCCTAATTTATCATTCTAAAGAAAAATAATTTTAAATTTTAAAATTTCTTTAGAAAAAGAATAAAGCAAAACCTAACTTTATGCAGAGATACAGTAAACGAATAAAAACAAATAAAAAAGGAGTAGATGTTCAGATAAGGGGGAATTAAGGCCAAAATTAGTTAAGTAAAAATAAAGAATGGTAATTTATAATGCTAAGGGGTGAAATTCACAGTGCAGAAATAACATAGTATTATAATTAAGAAAGTAGAAATTCAGGAATATAAAGGAACATTGTAACATAGAAGACTTGAACTCACTGCTTTCAATTCGTGACAGCTCAAGTGAGGGGAAAATAACATGGGTAGGTGACATAAAGGATCAATCCAGAAAGACCAATTCTCTTCTCCCAAAGAGAAAAATAGCAAAATGGAAAGGAGAGATTAAACAGAGAAATAATAGAAGAAAACTTTCTAAGGCAAACTAAAAGGAAACAACTAGTACTAGCATGACTAATAGAAAAAGACACACATCTAGGCAAATCCTCAAGGATTATCAGGACATCAGTGATCACAAACAGTTACTAAAAGCTTCCAGAGAGAAAAATCTAGCTCATCTGTGGTAATGGGCAGGCTTTGAGATGGCTCACAATGACCTCCATCTCCTGGAATTCATATCCTCATGTAATTCCCTCCTTCTGAGTTAGGGCAGGATCTGTGGCTTACTTCTAACCAGTAGAGCATCACAAAGGTGATGGGATGTAACTTATGTAACGCGACTATGTTACATAAGAGTCCCAGAACATTTACCGAGATGGCAGCTCCCTGTACTTTTAGGGGATTTATTTTTCACTCTGCTGGCAAACAAATGTCTTAACAAGGAAGCTAGGGTACTTCCTGCTCTTGGGGTCTTACCGGCATAATATTTTTAATTTGGTATACCATGGGATGGTGAGCCAGAGAAGTTGCCTGCAGATTAAATCATTGCATGGTCGATGTATCCCTGAGCACAGCTGATGTATCTCTGAGAGGTACTGTTAACTCCTTCAGTAAAGACAAACTATCCTGATATTTGGGGGGGGGGGGGGTTGGGAAAGAAAGAAAAAGCTTTTTACTAGATTACTAGTTTTATACCAGGTTTCAGGGACTAAAGTGATTTATTCCAGTGAGGAGGCATATCTAGAATGTCATTTGCATTTAAAGTCAACTGATTAAGCTTGTCATAATCCAAGCTTGGTGGATGTGTTAGAAATCTCAATCATTCTAGCATTTAATGTATTGATGGTGGTACCAATCCCTGTGATCCCCTCAAGGTCATTATATTTGATTTACCATTTGGGGAGGGAGGAGAGCCTGGGGCTTCTGCTTGGCTTTCTCTACTAACATAGGCTTATCCTATTTTATCCTTATAGGTAAGGAAGTAATGTGGGTTTCCGAAGACACGCATTTCAACTGTATATTCAAGAGCTGGAAAATAATCAATGTTTTACCTTGAAGCAGACTCAATTCAAAACTCTGTTTTGTTTTGGTTTTTATCTGACCTCAGAAGTCTCCACTTTGACTGGAAGGATATTCTGGATCCCAAAGAATTAGTGAGACTCAGAACCGTTGTCTAATAATTTCAGAAATACCAAAGTATTTACTTTCCATGTTTTGGACACATCATTTGTGTTTCTCAGATTCTCTTGGCTTCATCTATATCCTGGTCCCTCATCCTTTTTCACGTATTTCAACTGGGGTAACCAGACCAATGTATGGGCCCTACATAGTTCCTACGAGGACTTAGGACTACATTCAGAATCCAAGTCTCCTCCAACTGCTTCCAAACTCTGGTGAGGCCTCACTCCAATGATTGGAGGATTTGAATTCCCAAACAGCTGCAGAAGGAGCCAAGTGACACAATCCGGAAGTGCAAGGGAGTTAATTTTCCACTGGACTAGCCAAAAGAGGCAGGCGACAGGAGACAGATAAATTTCCTCTCTAATCCTCCATCTGATCACCTGTCCCGAGGAACAGTTGTTGCATACAACCTTTCTGGAGGATCCCCTCTGGCTGAGTGGGTACACCTGTTGGGTTGCAGCTCCCTTAGCAGCATGTCCTGAAGCGGTAATGCACAATACTGCATTTATCTGTCATTTTCCACTCCTTGTTTCCCATTTACCTCACTCCCATTACCCTGGGATTTTATTTCCCCCCCAAAAAAATCCTTGCCTCAGGTTCTCTTTTCCAGAGATTCTGGTCGAAGACAACTGGGTACAGTTGCTTTAGTAAATGACAGTCTTTGGGGGGGAGATTAGGAAGAAGTTGTACAGGGGTTCCTTGTAATGTTATTGTAGAGTCCCAGCCAGCCCTCCCTCTATTCAACAAGCTCTGGATTTGTGAATTAACAGGTCTAGGAAGGGGTCACTCCAGGCCTTTATCCATTGGATTGAGAGTTTTGTTTGTTCTTTTTTGCCTTTTTTGTTTTTTGTCTTCGGTTGCCTTTGCTTGCTTTCTGGTCATTCTTCTCAAGTGGGACCTTTGTGAGTATCTCATCTGTTTTGGTCCTACAGCACTATGAAAACTTTATTCTAGTTTTAGTGATTTAATTCCTCCATGCCGTATGAAGATTCCCATCTCTGAATATTAGGAGTGCTGCTGTCTTCATGCTGGGCCACAAAACCAACCCCAGATTCCTTCCATTTCCCTTTTGTTAGCAAGTGTTTCTTATGGATAATCCACTATTGGTACTAATTGTCTATATAATTCAAGATGCTTGGTTGTCAACAGTGGATACCAACTTTGGCTAACTTTAAAAAAAAAAAAGGAATTTACTGAAAGAATACTGGACTATTCTGTGGAAAGGTGAAAAGTTTGAGAGCTCCAGGTTGGGAATAAAAGGCAAAATCCAAAGGAAGCAAGACCCAGCTGAGGCCACAAAGATGCCATCTCCACGGTCTACTCCCCATGTTGCGTTGCTGGACTCCCAGAGCTGCCACAAATGTTCAGACCATCCTCTATGAATCACTCCATCAAGATCCAAACCCTCAGGTTCATCCAAATGGCCTAGCTTCTGCCTCATGTTTGCTCCTAGTTGTTAGGATTCTAGGAAAGAAACTACATGGCCCCTTTCAGCCTTGAACAACCTAAAAAGCGAGCATCTCCTGTGGTGAATGAAAAAGCATATTTCTTTTCCAACAGGAAAAATAACAGGTAATTGGAAACTCCGAAAGTTGCACAAGAAAATCATGGCCCAAGATGAACTCTAAAATAGATAAAAGTACTTTGCTTTTTGGCAGTTAGACTCAAACTTTGAATAAATCCCAGAAAATTGAAATATAATTATACTCATAATGTACATGCAATAAACCTTGACAGGGCCAAAGAAATATGACCGAGATATTTATGAGGCTCAGGGAGGGGAAGAAATGGAGGGGAACTCAAGAGGTATTGGTTTCTTCAACCTACTAAAGAGTCAGGATATGTTGTCTCAAATTAATGTATCAAGAAACAACGTTTTAAGTATATTGTTAAAATTTATAAACAAAATCAATAGAATAAACCAGCAAAACATGTGACATAATATTAGAAAGAGAAAGGTGTACAAGAAGGTAAGTAGAAATGAGGTTGTTTCTTAAATATTGTCAAAAGTTGAGAAATCAATACACTGGAGGATGAGCACACTAAGGAGAATCCTGGAGGAAACCACCAGAATCAACAGAAATGGAAAGAATAGGGCTGAGGGGCAGGGGAAAGATTTTGCCTTCCATTTTATATCAATCTGCTTTGGCCAAGCCAGGCAGCATGGAACTCTGTAAATTATCACAGTCCCAACAGACAATGGTCCTTGTTAGATTCAGTCTCAGGTCTCAGGCAAGATTGAAGCCGGGGTACAGAACTCAGGAAATGTGAGATGGCAGAGGCTGAGTGATGGGGAGACAAGTGTTCTTAGATCCCAAAGGAGATAAAACACGGTCTCTGCTGATTACAGCCTGCCCTGGGGTTGAGGGAGACACTTTCCTCTTGAGGGTGGTGAATGCCATGTTGGGTCAGAGGGACCCCATCCTGTCTTGTTGGGTTTCTCGCCAGAGGATTGCAATCTGCTGCATCCAGACGTGCTGGTCTGTTTGGGCCCTTTTGAGACTGAGGTCCACACTTAGCCTCGCATCTCTTCCCCCAAACTAACTTCAGTCTACACAGGAACTAAAAACAACAATAACAAACAAAGAACAACAGACAAAGAAAGGAACCAACAAACAAAAACCCATCAGGAATGTAAATCTGCACAATTATTCATTGTCACCAAGATGTGGGTTTCCCCAGGGCTGCCCTCCTGGTGACTACTGACCTGACTGTCTTAGCCGCCGCAGAGGTTGTGAGAAATACTGCTTCCCAGGGCCCGCCTCTTAGTACTCCGAAATCAGCAGTTTTCAGTCGGATACCGATATTCTGCATTTTTCACAAATCCCTAGGTAATTATGATGTGCAGCCGGGTTTGGGAATTCTTGATATAAAATAGTGTAGCCTTCAGGTGGCTGAAAACCAACCACGAAAGATAAACTGAAGTCAGAAATACAGCCTCTCCCAAATGGAGCGAATTCATCCCTGTTTCTAGTCCAGTCTGTACGTGCTGATTGTATGCATGGTGTGACTGAGGGGGGAAATGCTGATAATTGTGGAGATGAAGGGAAAGAGGGATTTGCCTCTGGACATCACACCTTAACATTAAAATAACCAGATGGCTATACTTTGTTTTAACCACACAGGGAACTCCGGGTCGTACAAAAGGCTATAGCCTTGGGGATTTCGTTTACATCCTGATCTCAGGACCCAAGGCTCAGGTAATGATTCATTTGCTCTGGTTCTGGGGGCACAAAGACCAGTCGTAGTGAAATCGATATATATCCCTGATGTAGCTATGCATAATTAAAGCAACTATAACTATGTATAAGGTTTATATAAGTACAGATCTACGTTTACTAAGCATATTAAAATTTCTATTTAGACAATGTTCTAACAATAGCTGGGTACATAGCTCTTGGTCTAGAAGGGACAGGTTTCTTTTCTTTTCTTTATTTATTTTTTATTTTTTGTTTAAGAAACATTTTATTAATGTTTATTTACTTGTGAGACAGACAGAGAGACAGAGCATGAGCAAGGGAGGGGCAGAGAGAGAGGGAGACACAGAATCCGAAGTAGGCTCCAAGCTCTGAGCTGTCAGCACAGAGTCCCATGCGGGGCTCAAACTCACAAACTGTGAGATCAGGACCTGAGCTGAAGTCGGACACCTAACCAACTGAGCCACCCAGGAGCCCCTAGAGGCAAAAAGCTTTAAATAGGATAGAGGATTCCTTTACATTAATAAGTTCTACTTGTGCAATAAGAGCATTAAGATTAAAAAATTTTTTTTGTTACTGTTTATTTACTTTTAAAGAGAGAGAGTGAGAGTGCACACGTGAGCAGGGAAGGGGCAGAGAGAGGGGGAGACCCAAAATCCAAAGCAGGCTCCAGGCTCTGAGCTGTCAGCTCAGAGCCCAACCCAGGGCTCGAACCCACAGACCACGAGATCATGACCTGAGCCGAAGTCAGGTGCTCAACCGACTGAGCCACCCAGGCGCCCCTAGAAGGGACAGTTTTAGAAGAGTTTCCCGCATATATTGAATTGTCCCTGATTCTGAGTCTTTATGATCGTTTCTGGTTAACTGAAGAATGACTGTATCTGTTAATGATTATCAGATCACACTCTGCTCAGAAAGGTGTGAAAATATCAGGTTGAGAAATGTACTCGATTGGAAAGAAAGAAAATTTTTAAAGTTTTAAATAAGTCGTAGATGGGACACTTCCAAGTTTTCTGCTCTTTCTCTCAGCTTCTTTCTTAAGAAGAGAATTTCACGGAGAAAGGGGTGCAGGAATTATTTCCTCAGCAACCTAAAGGCAAAACAGTACCAAAAGTCACTTCTCATACTGATGAGATAGTCAACAACTACGGGCTGTTGCAAGATGACCTTGATTCCAGGCAGTGGAGGAGGCGAAGGCAGTTCACTGGAGGAAGTCTGGATTTGAATCTGACCAAAGGCTTTGGAGGGATCCAAGCCAAAGCTTTCGGACAATTTAAGAGACCAGCTTTCTCATCTTTAAGGTTAAGATAAGAATGATAATAAAGTTATTGACAACAATTTAAGACGCTTTGTGTTTTATTTAAACACAGTACACTTTGGACTTTCTACTCTACCCTTTGATGAATGTCCTTAGCTGTTTTAATAAGCTGTTCTTTTAAGCTGTCTCAAAAGGAATTGCGGGTGGGTAGAAAAGAATGCTGATGTCTTGCCCAGCTATGGCTACAGAATGAGATGATAAAACAATACCACCGGCCTGATGGCCACCCATCCTGGGTGAAGGCAAAATCCCCAAAAGGGAAGGCCAGCCAGTCGCAAGCTGGGTTTGCAGTCCTGATCCTAGAGTCCTCTTAATAGAATGCTATTAGCGGCACCAGTGGGCTTCCTGCCCACTGAGAGCATGAAGAAAAGGGGAGATAAAACCTCTTTTTGCAAAGCATTCCTTCTGCCCCCACTATAGGTGCCACTGTCATTCATTGAACAAATAGCTATTGAGTGCCTACCATGCTGCAGGCATTGTGACAGACGTTAAGAAAGCAGCAATGAGTATGTCAGACAAAATGCCCAGCCTCATGGAATGTACCTTCAGTGAGGGAAGGAGTCACCTCTACTGGGACCCCCTGTTTGGGTCAGCTGCTCCAACTCTGGGTTTCTCCCAATACTCTCTGGGCCTCCATTATGCCATTCTCACGCTGGGCATCTGTCTCCATAGGTCTGTGGGGCTTTGGGGAGGTGGAACTTGCCTTTTGGTTTTTCCTGCCTCTTTAGTGCCTGGAATGGAGTAGATGTTCAGTAAATGCTCATTGATACATGAATGTTAAAGAAAATGGCTCTCTCCCCAGCATTCATTCCTTTTATTCTGCCTCCTTCCTAACTAAACAAAACACAATTACTCTTGTTGAGGGGAATCTATCCTCCTTCATACGGTCCTGTGTTGCCTTAATCCAAAATCATCACGATACACAATGGATACCAGGAACTGGGTTAGGCAAGAAGTGGACCCTACAGTTAGACTGGCCAGAGGAAGGAAAGGCAGGAAGCAGGGAGGACCCCGGCATTCCTCGTGGGGAAGTTGGTGACTCTTGTTAGATGGTAGATATGCAGTCCAACTGTCTGTCTCCTGCCAGTCAGGACGCTAGCCTTGAGCTTACAGAGTCTGTGGTATTAGGGGAAATGCCAGGGGAAACACAGAATATTGGCGTCTCTTATTTTCTGAAGTCTTCAGTCAAGTTCTACATGAATGAGATCAGCTCAGACTAAAGGTCACCTATCTTAAAACAGAGAGGGGGAAAAAAAAGCTTTGCTAAGAGAGGCACTTTCTGTCTGTCTACACTCTGAGATCTAAATTGATTGACTAGGAGTCCAATAACTTGAAGCCTTTCAGGGTTGAAAAAGCAGAATTCTCTACTCTTAGATAAAGTCAGTGGGCGCAGAGGCAAAGAGGCAGGAGATTGAGCAGGAGATAAGATTGAGCCAAACTATAATCCGGATCCCCAGCCTTCCCAGCACCTCCTGTTAAGCATTCTCCATGAGACAAAGGAGACACTCATGCTTATTGTGAAGATGCTAGCTGGGAAAAATCAGATTATGGGTGGTGTCTCCCCACCAAGCTATTGTTCCAAACTGCCTCAAGGCAGGGGCCATTGAAGTGGGGGCTGGGGTGATGGACAGAACCCGGAGGCCAGATGGTGTTGGGGGGGGGGTGTGGGGGTGGGAATTCTCAGACTCCAGGACCATGACTAGACAAAATCTTTGCCCCGTGGAATTCACTGGGCACTAGCAGATTCCAAACCAAGCTAGTTTTTAAAAGAAATGTATTATTGGCTGCTTAACACAGAAGGCAATGCCCGGGCCCCCCAAACTCACACCCATAGGAAGTGGACCGCCAAGTTACTGTCGCCCCCCTGAAAGGGTCTTCTTCTCCATGCCCTCGTCTGATTTGCTTTGAAGGACCCTGCATAATAGTGATTCTCTGAAAAGCAGGGTGGGGGACTGCCGACACGACCAGGTTCCTTCCTCAGCCGGGGCAGGATGGTCGTAATTTTTGTTCTGTGGGCCGGGAACCATCTGGTGTTGTCTCCCCTTCTTGTCGTGTCTGAACAAGGGGTTTGATGGCAGCTGTTGGGTTCCTTTTCCACCCCTGACTGTCGGGCCTGGGGCGCTAGGAACACACCTGTAAGGAAACAAAGGGTGGTTTTCAGGGGGCTCGCAGTCTAGTTTGGCAGCAGCCGTGCAAAGGGCCGTTGCCATACCTGCACACACAGCTCGAGAACCACAAGCTCGGCATGAGGGGGTGGGGTGGGAGGAGGGTGTCTATAACAAGCATCTTAAATTGAGATCTGAAGGATAGAACACAAGTTTGTCAGAATGGAAGCTGGGGGTGGGAGCCGGGATGGCATAGCCAGAAGGTACTCTTGGAAAACCCTCTCTGGCAGATGAGAATGGACTGGAGGAAGGCAAGAGGGAAGGGACACCAGAGGACAGTTGGGAGGCAGTTGACATAATCCAGCCCTGAAGGCCAGACTTTAGATTTTGTTCTTATCTGCCTTTGTTGGTGTATCCTGATGTCCTTGCTAAGCCCCTTAGGGCAGGGTTTTGGGTCAGTACCAGGAACTGGAGCCTCAGGGAAAGTGAAAGCGGGTCTTCTGCAGATACCCAGTCCCCTTCTGTGTCACTTGTCCTTGAGCCTTCCTGCCCCTCTAGGAAAGCTCTCCAGCCAGAAGGTCACTGCCTCCTGCCTACGGAAGATGCATTCTGATAAGGACTACAGTCCTGATAAGCCTTCTTCCTCACACCTCTGATGAAATAGCCCTGAAAAATTCCTTCTCATGGGTGCTTTCAGTACCCCACTACATCCCAGATTAATAGTTCCACTAGCCAAAACTATAAGAAAACACGGTTTCCCTAGGGCCATTTTGTTCCTTGAATCTCTCCTATCATTAGAACCCAAAGTTATTTAATTTGGGCTCCTGGGTCAACCACACTGTTTAGAAGGTGCTTTGGAGGCAGAGGCACTTCTCTGAGACTGTGATTTCCACTAAAAGGAAGTATATCCTTGAAAAACTGGCTATCCAGATAGCAGCAGAAGTTTCTACAAGACGGAATCTAATAGAAAATCCTGCTTGAAATATTTATAAAATCTGTTTTAAGGGCACTTACCAATCCACTAAGGAGTCCCTTTGCACAAATTCGTAATGTACGATTGCAAAGAGGCCTCTTTACTGGGACCCCAAGGTCTCACAAGAGGAGTTTGCTACAGACAGGAAAGAAAAGCATGAGATAAAAGGACTGCATATCCGCTCAAGTATTTGCATTTGGAGGTTTACATTAAAAAGAGAATCTTTTTGTACTGTCCTGATTGGGGATTTTCAATTAAAATGTGAGTCTCAAGGATGGGGTGAGCTGGGGGTGGCCCTGAGCCCAGGAGGCTTACAGTGGACAAGCTGACCAGTGGAAGGGAGGGGGGATGCCTGTTTCCTGGAGCTTACAGGCTTGGTTTGTAAGAAAAGGGAATGGGCAGCTCTTGGAGAGGGGCCCCTCCAGGGAGGGACAAGGGGTTCCCCTCACACTGTCTCTTGTTAGACACATGTCCACCTGTTGGATTATGTCCACCAACAGGTTGAGGGGTGGAGAGTAAAGCAGTCAAGGGGGAGATGGTGGGATAATAAAGAAGGCAACTGTGGGGAGAGCCCTGGACTTTCACACAAGTGGACAGCCTTTTTCGTGCTCCTTCAATGGCTGATATTTTGGAGTGCCCACTCTGTGCGAGTCACTGGATAAATTGTCTCAATTGCATTATTTCATGTATATTTATTCCTACCCCCCCACCCTCACCAACAAACCTATGAGGTAGACACTCTATTTTTATCCCCATTTTGCAGCTCAGACAACTGAGGCTCATGGAGATTGAGAAGTTCACAATAAGTAAGAGAGCTGGCAATATGTAGGGCCAAAACTGCAATGGACATCTGTCTCATTTCAAAACCTAGGCTCTAAGCTACTTTGGAGACAGTATCCCCTCCAAAAAAGAATAAGATCACCTTGTCTTACAGCTCAGTGCACCCTACTCCCAATGCTAGGAGACCAACGTGGAAACCCTTTGCTTGGCCAGTCAGTGAACTTGGGGTCACATTACAGGGAGGGTTTCCCTAGACAAGCATCTAGTGACTGACTGATGAGATAGTACTTTCTAGAGGGAACTGGAAGGACATGGAGTACCTGGTTCTCTGCTCACTCCTTCTCTCCCTCCCTTCCAGAAAATCTATTCATTTACCTGCCACCAGGAAAATGGCCTGCTAGGTAGAAGTAGGTATCATTAGCTAGTAGACAAACAAATAGAAAATATCTTTCCTGAGCATTGATTGCACTGAGCACTGAGGGAAGAAACAAAAGAGAAGAAATAGAAGCCCTCAAGGACCTTGCTGCCTGATTGGAGAGACAAGATAAACCTACAGGGTGAGCTATCCAAGGGACTTTCAAAGCAATAAACATGAGCCATTCCAACCAATGCAAAGGAAACACAGGAAAACACAGGAAGAACATAGCACAAGAACAAGTGTGTGTGTGGTAGGGGAAAGAGGCAAAAGGCCAAGGGGCATGCCTGGAGAAGGTCCCTCACAGGATAGCTGCTTGGAAAAGGCAAGCCAGAACAGAGGAAGGAGAACCTTTCAGGAAAGTCTAAAGGTAACTATGCTCCATGAGACTGTTCTCTTGTCCCTGGACCACACAGCAGGTGGGTGGGGAGGGGGGCACTTAAAAGGTTCCAATTTGGCAACCTAAGGAGGATGCCTACCTCCGGACTCATCAACCTCTCAGTCCTTGGCTGGCTCGACCCCTTTGTTCTCCATGTCTCTCAACACCGTGGTTTTGCAGACCAAAACCTGTGGCTCCTCGGAGTCCTGCACAATTTGCACAGACTATGTATTGCCAATGTCCCCACCCCTGAACACACATCTTTTGGCTTCCATCAGAGCTGTTTGGTTACTATTGGTTGATAACATATTCCAGGAGAACTTGGATTGTAATCCGAGGATTCTTGAAGCATTCAAAACTCAAGAAGTTAAATCTATAAAAATATTTGAGGGAAAGGCTAGCCATCATCAGCTCACAGAACTTCACATTAGCAGGCAGCCACCTACTCTTTCTGTGCAGGAAGTTCATCCCGTTGACTTTCCCCTTTGAAGGAAAATGCCTAAATGAAAGCCCCAACCCCCTTTTCCTGTAGGGCTAATAGTCAGGCTCTTGGTTTCTAGGGAGTTCTGCCCTGGTGGTCACAAGAGGGGCCCTTGTATGTTTATTAATAGACATTCAGTTTGGAGACCACCTCACCCAATGTTTCTCAAAGGGTGTTCTCCAGACAATCTGCGCCCAAATGAGGTTGGTTTAAAATGCAGACTCCTGGACCTTGCTACAGAAATATGGCAATAGAATCCCTGGGATCTGAGACGTGAAGCAGCTTTTAAAAAATTCTCATTTTCAGAGGAATTTGAGAACCTTTGATCGAGTCCACAATTTGCAAAAGAGGAAACCAAAACTCTGGGAAGTTAGGTTCTTGCCTTACACAGCCCATCATTACCTACACCCAATAAACAGAATCCTGGCCTTCACAGAATGGAATTGCATTGAACCGCGGAATCATGGTAGCCCAGTGTGAGAACGGAGACCTTCAAGGGCCCTAGAGGGAGGAGACCGAGAAGACTGAAAACTACTTCACGGCTGTGTAGTTGGAGCCTGCAACTTCCATCCAGCAGGCGGGTCCTGTGACAATGCCACCAGAGCTAGTCCTGGAGCTGAGGGTGGAGGGTGCTGAGGAAGCACTGAACATGAAAGGGAGGGAAGTAAAGGAAGGGACCTTGGGGGGACCCAGAGATTGATCATTCCTCCATTCCAGCCCAGCCCTCAGCCACCTGTGCAGAGGGTTGACCCAGGTCCGCCTCTAAAATCCAGACAGAGGGAGGAGATGAGCTTCAAGTTAGTGGGGGAGCCCTCCTCGAACTGTTGCCAGGAGCCTGCCAGGGGAAGATGGACATTCAATGAAGAGTCCTCAACACACAATGCAGCAGTTCTATGAAGTATACCTAGATGCACCTGCAAGACGATGAATCTCGCTGCCATCCCCTTCTCTCCAGCCTTCCTATTTTTTCTCTCTCTCTCTCTCTTCCCCCAAAAAATGAGAAAAAAAAAAAAAAAGAACCTTAGTTAGAGGGAAGATAGACCACAGTGCTGGAAAAATTCCCAGCTTTCTGAAAGTGTGTTTTCTATAACCGGCCGGGGAGGCTCACTACAGAGCAGGTGGTGATTGTGGTGTGGTGCCTGGATCACCGTGTGTGTGTGAAATGCAAAGGCAAGGGGCTGCCGAGAAAACCCCGCTCGCTTCACAGTTATGCCAGGGCTAAATCCTGAATCAATATACAACACACACATGCCTTCAGAAAAGGGAGACAGGGACAGAAAGATGGTGAGTTTGGGGGAGCTTGTTTATTGATTGATTGATTTTTTTAACATTTATTTATTTTTGAGAGACAGAGAGACAGAACATGAGCAGGGGAGCAGTAGAGAGAGAGGGAGACACAGAATCCGAAGTAGGCTCCAGGCTCCAGGCTCCGAGCTGTCAGCACAGACCCTGACATGGGGTTTGAACCCACAAACCATGAGATCATGACCTGAGCTGAAGTTGGATGCTTAACCGACTGAGCCACCCGGTGCCCCGAGATTTATTTATTTAAGTTTAATTACTTATTTGAGAGAGACAGAGACAGTGTGAGTGGGATAGGGGCAGAGAGTGATAGGGAGCGAGGGAGAATCCTAAGCAAGCTTCCCGCTGCCAGCACAGAACCCAGTGCGGCACTCAGTCTCACAAAACCCTGAGATCTTGACCGGAGCCGGAACCAAAAGTCGGATGCTTAACCAACCCAGCCACCCAGGCACCCCTGTGGGAGTTTAATCTAAGGAGTACTTAGGATAGGTCTCTGAGGAGAAGGGCAACATCATAGTGAGTCAATCTTTACCCATCAGGTCTGGCAACTTGCCCATTTTTCAGAAAGTTTTGGGAAATACAAGCAGCTAAGTTATTCCCCCCCAGCTTGCTCCTTATCTGGGAGAGGTTTGAAAGCAAATTGATTTACCTCTGGGCGTGTTAGAAGCGCAACCCAGGAGGTTCCCAGCTGTAGAGACTGAAAGATCGGAGAATCTCTAGAGAGAGTGCAAGGAGGGTGGGGACTAAGGAAGAAGTTCAATCGGGCCAATAAAACAAAGTAAGTGATATGATGATATTTATGACACCAGGGAGTTTGAAGGCTGTCTCAGGTAGTGCATAGCCAGGACTACTAGAGGTGGCCTTGAACTGAGATTGGGGAAGAGGGAACTAAGCTATTGAATGTAGGCAGAGGGAGAGCTACCTCCTCTCTGTGTCTTCCATATTGCATAGGGTGTCTTCCAAAAGGATGGGAACTGGCAAAACATTTCTTAGAAGCAACAAGAGCTTGCTTTTCCTGGGAGAAGCTGTAGAAAGGAGGAAGCTAATTAAATGAAAATTGAGGAAGCTTGGGGCCACACGTAGGCTGGGAGTAACCTGGGAGTGGTCACTGATCATCATAAACTGGCATTTACTCAGCATCTTCCTCTCAAGGGCCTGCCTTACAGGCACTGGGTGCAACTGCTTCCCGGAGACTCCCTTGGAACCTGAGCAGGAGTGAATTAGGGAGTCAGAACCCAAGATTGCAGATATCTCCAGTATAGGGTGAACCAACTCAAAGACATCTATCTCTCTGTGAGAATTAACGCCCGATGGGTTAATCATTCCCTTGCCAATAATCATGGCTGTAGTAGGGATTTTCTTAGCCGTTCATAGATGCTTGGTCGCTCCTGCTAATTGTCAAGTCCTTGAGGCCAGAGAACTTCTAGCACATTTCTGTCTCCACATATCTCCATTCATCTACCACCTACCACTGTGTGACATATTTCCCTATGGTTTTCACCTGCTAGAAACGCAGAGGAAAACAGTTTTCAATCCTTAACTTTGATGAGTTTATGGTATTATATATCCATTCATATATGTGGTACCACACATAATTCAATGAAGTGCCGTTTGTATAGGAAAAGGCATGGGCACCATAGATTCTCAGCACAGATGAGGTGGTGAGGTGTGGCCGGCAAGAACTCAGACCCTAGAATGAAATAAACTTGGGCATAAGACCCAGCTTTCCCCTTTACTGGCAATGGGACCTTCTGGGAGTTATTTAAACCTGTCTATAATAGTGGACTACTAGAAAGTCTCTCAGAGATAAGTTGAAAATTAAAAAATATACTGCATATTATGTGCTCATTATGAGGGCTACCAGAGGTAAGTGCTCAAAATTAATAGGAAAAGACAAAAAAAAGAGGGGGGACGTTCATGACACGATGCCGAGTTCAGACATTCAGTTCTCCTGGTCCTCCACACAAAACGATTTAACAAACAACTATTTCCTCAGGGCATTTTCAAATTCCCTGGGTGAAGTCCACCTGGGTGAGTGACCAGGAATCTAAAAAGGTCAAGGTTGCCAGGAGCTTGCTTTTGAACTACACCGACCTCGGTTTCCAACTCAGGAGTTCTCTCTCACCTGGAACCACAAAGGAGCTTCAGCTACCACACGTTCCCTCAGATGAGTGCACCAAAGCTTTGTGGCCTCCAAAGAAGGTCCGCAAAAAAGGCTCTGGAAATGCATGGGTGTCTTCCAGAGGGTAATGTTCTAAGCCGATCTCACTTCTCTGGACTTTTTCTTGATGGAGAGGGCTGGCAAATGGTTGGAACGAGGGGACTAGAGTGAGCAGCTGTGGACTGAGATGGCAGACACCACCTCGTCTCCCTCTCCTCCAACATGGCCTCCAACTCAGAGATGGTGCTTGAGCCAGCCATTGTGTGGCCTCAGTGCAAATGAAAGGCGAAGAAATGCCTCATGTCTCCTCACCTCCCTCGGAGGCTACACAGCTTCTCTCACCTGGTGACGGATGTCCCGCGATGAGGAACTCTACTGACAAATTTGCCAAGTAAAATGTTTACAGCACTGGAACATCCGAATGCTCTGTTCCCAATGTGCCATCAACCTGCTCATAAAGCAAGGCAGACAAGCAGGGGATGGCAGTATACAAAAGCTGTGTTCAATAATTATTTATTTTTTTAGTTTACCAGATGCTTCTACGGTATTGACGACATGCCAGACACTGTTCTGCATAATGTCTTACGTTTGGAAGAGCATTTTGTTTTAAAGTTTGAGGAGGACTTTTATATGCATCACCTCATTTGATCCTCATCATAAGCCTGAAAGGTAGGGCTTTCCCTCTCTCTCTCTCTCTCTCTCTCTCTCTAACTCTTACAGATTTTTTACAAACTAAGTTTCAAGAAAATGAAGTTATTCACTCGAGACCATTCAGCTTGTAGTGAAGGCAGGACTCATGCCTGATTGTCTGATTCCAAAGCCTGTGCTCTTTCCACCGCACAAGTAAAAGAAAAGAAAGTTTCCTGTCCTCAAACTGCTTGTAAGAAAGTAGAAAAAAGACTGAAGCGTGTTATGCTGATAGCGTTTTAATCCAGAGTAACAGATAAGCAGACTATATGAGGGGATGTAGAAGCAAGGAATAAATAGAGGATTTCCCAAGGGGGGGGGTAGTTGGTGGGAAAATGAGTCAAGGCCGTTTTTTAATACAGAGGACAGAAACCCAGCTGAAACCAGCTTCAGGCAACCAACCAGCCCGAATTTGTCTTCATGCACAATAGAACCCAATGACTTGAGCAATCTCTTTGGGACTTGGCTCCCTCGGTCCCTACTTTGCCTTGCATTCCTTCCTGGTCAGTTTTATTCTCAGGCAGGCATCTCCCAGCGGTGACCCCACAGGTCCGTGCTTACATTCTCCAGATTGAGAAATCGCCACAGAAAAGAGTCTCTTCCCAGATAACTCCAGCAGAAGACCTGGGAATGCATTTCACTCTGCTGGTTTTGGTCACATGTTCTTTTCGGAACCAATCTCTGTTGTCAAGGGGATGCACTGCTTGGATTGGCCAGCTCTGATCCTGCGTTCACCAATAGACCCAAAGGATGAGGTCACTCCCACCCGAATCACATGATCTGAGGGACTAGAGACTGGGGGAAATTGGGGTATTATGACTCAGGCAAAAATTAACCCAGAGGCTGAGTTGGGGGCAGGTCCTGGAGGCATTCTTAGGTAGGCGTTTTACTGGTGAAAGGGATATAGCATGGGGCAGTGGAGAAGCCCCGGGAGGGGCAGCCGCAAAGTCCTTGTTCTAATTCCAGCTCTTGATGTGACTACTGATGTGACTTTGAACAAGTCATTGAGCCTCTCTGGGTCTCAGTTCCTCAAATGTAACGGGGAATAATAATTTAAATAATAGTAATAACAAAACCCTCTGGGTAGCCGTGAGGATCATGATATGATCCAATTGGGTGAGATCACAGACATGAAAGCCTTTTGAAATGCTAAGTGAAAGAGATTTATAAATATCAGAGTGTGTTTGAGGCAAGGGGCTACCATCAGCAGAGACAGGAGACAGGAGTAAGTAGGGTGCGTACGGAGAATGGTAACTACATTGGACTGCTAGGTCAGAAAAACCAGGGCCATGAATGCACAGTCTTACATACAGCAACTCCACACACATCAGCTTGGTCTGAAACTTGGTCTCAGAAAGTTGGTCTTATTTTCTCTCTTTGAATGGTATTGGAAAGAGGGTTTTTTGTTTTGTTTTGTTTTGTTTTTTTATGGCTGTAAGTTAGTGCCTGGAAAGGAGCTCCAGGTAGTTCTAGTTAAGGAGGACTTTCCCACGCAAGGCCAGGTTTCCCAGGTAGGGGAAGGAAGCTGGCTCTGCCCATGGCCAGTGTTTGGTTTCTGGGAGGCCCTTTCCCCTGCCCACCACCAAAGAAATCACAGCAACAGGTGGGGAATGGAGAGTTCGGGAGGCCTGGGCCAAGGTCCCTAGAGGGTGAGAAGGGGGTGGGGTGAGGAGGATTAGAAAGTAGCAGGTGGGAAGGAAAACGCATTTTTCTAACTGTGTACATTGTGGAAAGAGCCTTAACCTGGAGACCTCGAGAAATGGATTTCTCATCACAGTTAGGGGTTTGGTCTGTTCCACCTCCAACATCCTGAGGATAAATAAAGAACAATGGAGAGCAGTGCTCGACCAGCAAACAGGGAAGGTAGTTGTGTCCCTGGCCTAGCTTGAGGATTCCTGACCCCAGTGATCCCAGGTTGACTCAAAGAAGATTCCAGGGCAAAATAAGAATGAAGATAAAGAACTACTTACTTGCTTGGAGCACTTAACAATTCACAGAGAAATTTCAAATAATTTACCTTATTCAATTTTCCCTACGATGCAGGCAGACAGGTTTTATTACAGAAGCAGTTCAGAAAGGTTACGTCATTTGGTCAAGATTCCAACGGTCAAGACACACGGGAAAGCCATGATCAGAGTCAACTTCTTCTAACTCCCAAATTCAGTGCTCCTTAGCTATGGGGTCTGAAACCTTGTAAGGCTGGCACTGTCTGCCAGCCTGGCTATCCGTGCCCCGGAAAGCCTTTTTGGGTTCTTCTGGTTCTACTTACGGGGCCTCTGGAGTGGTTAACAGGGGGCAGGGTAAGAAGTCTGAAGGTGAGTGCTATGATCTTGGACCTGCCCGATCCGAAATTGCTCAAGTGACTTGCTCCGGGTTTTAGCTTTGTCACCTGCACCAGGGAGGTGGCATCACCTGCCCAACCCACCCCCTCCCACAGGCAGGGGTGCCTCAGTAGTGGGGTGTCGCAAGTGCCTTGAAGAGTTCCCTGTGCTGTTCACGGGTGACAGAGGCTTCCCAGTTTCTGTTATTCTCACTCTTCTCCCCTTAACTGTGGATGCCCCCCAAAGCCCCAAGCCAAGGGAGGGGTCTGTGTCAGTCTATGATCTGGGCTGCTGCGAGCTCGCTCTTCGCTCAGAAGCCCTCTCCGGCAGCCTGTTTTCACTGACTCCATCCTGGGCAAGTTGCCCAGGGGCCCATTTTGCTGGAAGGATGAGCCAGTGGGGGGAAGAGCAGCTCCACAGGTGAGCAAAAGAGACAGCCAGCTCCGAGCCTTTAAAATGTAAAATGTTCTCTTGGGAGTGTGCAAAGACCTGATTTGTGAAAGATCAAAGTCAGAAGTACCGCTCCTTCAGAATCAAAGCCTCCTTGCTCTCAAGAACAGACAGCAAATGTTCCCCCAGCAAGAAGAGCCAAGCATAACAATGGAGAGTGAGTGGCTGCCTCCCTCCCCCAGGCTGGGATGGGGGGCCTGGCTGTGTTTGCAAACATCTGCACCTGGGCTGCACCTGCCAGGCGAGGACTGACCTGGAAACAGCGGAGTGCACCTGCTCTTCTGATTTCCCCTCGTTTGTGGTGGGGATGGTCCCACTGAATCATGCACATCCCTTCTTCCCTCCTGCTTGTCGCTTGTCGGTTGGCTGAGGGACGGGGCCAGGAAAGCAGCTTCCAGTTCCAGTGCTCCTACTCACTCCCTCTGTGACCTTGAGCAGGTCCCTAGCTCAGCCAGGTTCACTCAACAGTATTGCGGATTCAAACCTTTGGTACTATTCACTCTCAGGAAGCTGTGGGGCTCAATCAGGATGGGGCCCCGCTCAGCAGTTTGGAATGCGAAATTCATGTGTAACTGTTGGCAGCTTTGACTGAAAAGCACAGAGGAGGGAGAAAATCCGAGCGTTCCACAACCTTCAGCTCCAACCAGTTTTTTTTTTTTTGTATTCATTAAGAAAATTGAGGCTAGCAAGGGTGATGGCCCTCAACTTTCCAACCCCAATCCCTACCTATACAGGGATCTTTAAGCACACCCATCCTAGTATCAAAGGATGGGGAGTCCCTCTTCTTCAAGTCTTACCGAGATGATCTTGATTCCACCCCCACCCATATCTTCAGGACCTTGTTCCATTGGCCATTTCCAACCTCTTTCTCTATGAGCAAGGCTTCCTTTCAGTCCATGCACATGCTCAATATATCTCATCCTATAAAATAATCAACAAAAACTCTCCATGCAAAGAAAAACATCTCCATACAAAGATGCCCACAACCCACTCTCTTTCCTCCCTTTCTCATGCACTTCATGAAAGATTTGTCTAGACTCCGAGCCTCTCTTTCTATAGCTCCCTCTCCTTCTCATAGTAATTTCAGTCTGCTGGCAGCCTTCACTACTCTACTGAAAGGACTCTTGCCAAAGTCATTAGAAAATATCAAGTGCCAAATTCAAATCTTGATCATACCTCTTCACCGAAATAACACACTTAAAATGCCATTTTTCTTCAAATTTTAGATTACCTTAGCTTCTGTGATTGCATACCCCTTTGGTCTTCATCATATCCCTCTGATTTATTGCTCCTTCATTTCCTGAGTGGGGACCTCTTCTTCTGCTCACCTGTGAAATACAGGCGTTCTAGCGTTTTATCCAAGACTCTCTTGTCTTCTGACCTCATCCAGTCTGAGTGTTTCAACTACCACATGTAAACGAGTAACTCTCAGATCAATATTTACAGCCCCAAACTTTCTCCTCAGCTTCACGCTTGTATAGTTGGGCTAGATTTTTTTTTACCCAGATGGACCACTCAACCTATCCAATTGTGAACTCATCATTTCTCATCTGCAAACAGCATTACTTTGACCATTTCCAATCTCAGTTGCTGGCGTTTCCATCCACCCTGTGACCATACTACCAGAAATTTGAGAATCCCTGTCCCTCCACTCAAATGCCATCAAACTTGAAGTCCTGTCTGTTGCACCTTCTTTAAAAACTCTCAAATCTGCCCCATCCTCTCTATTTTTCCCATCAATGTGAAACATTCTCCCAACTGATCTCCTTGCCTCTAATCTTATCCCTCTCAAATCCATCCTCTAGAGAGCCACCAAATTAAAAAAAAAAAAAAAATCCATTTAAATGTCGATCTGACCATGGCACATCCTGGGTTGAAGCCTTTTTTTTTTTTTTTTTTTTTATCTTATCATAACCCCACCCTGGTTCCTATGGACCTCCAAGACCATTCTCTTGCATACAACCTCAGTCTCATTTTCTAGTTTTCTGTCTTGATTTCTAGGGGTCTTTGTTCCTTCTAACTTCTCTACCCAGAATATTCCCATCATGATGTTAGAACCTGGATATCAACAGTGCGAGAGAGAGTTTGGGGTTAGGTTATGCTAGGAAAACTCAAGAGCCTGCCCAAGTTCCAAGTTATATACTTCTTTCTCTTCTGTCTTTGTTTACTTCTTTAAAATATAAAAACATAGAATTTTCATTTTCCAAGATGCAATATTTTTTTTTTATCCCACGAGCACCCAGCTCTGTGGCATGGGGCAAAGACTCTCCATAATAACTCTCCCTTGGGAAGACCATCTATATAAGGAACCAGTCAATTTATATATGCTGGACTGAGTGGGGCAGGTCTCCAAATTCACAATCCTTCTTCTAAAGGGAACCCTACTAAAAACTCACCAGTGACTATAAGCCAGTCTCTGTATGATGGGACCAAACAACTTAAATAGAGTTGCCTGCCCTTCCTCTGGCTTGGTCCATTCATTGTTTTTCCTCCCCTACCTTTTAAGGCCAAGATGGGGCAAGGATGAGGGATGGAGTTTGGGGTAAAAATCCCAAGACGAGCTCTTGTAAATGAGGAAGTGAATGAGAGAGAAAAAAAGAGGAAGTGGCGATAAATTGGCATGGTCAATGTATTTATTCATTAATTTAACAAAAACATTATTGTGCATTTAGTATGTATCAGTCATTAACTCAGAGGCTGGGGATATAATAGTGAATGAGAAAGACAAAGGTTTGAAAATAGAAGTAGAAAACCTGAGTTATTTTTAAAGACTTTTGCTTGTTGATGGTTTGTTTTTAAACAACAATAACCCAATGGGACTTGACCACATGGTCCATAGTTATAAAATTATAATCTGGGGAAATGTCATCTAGAATTCTAGACTTAGGGTACCATAACCACCTGTACCCAACATTAGAATGATTATCCTAAGTTGGTGCTAAGAATATTTGAATCCCTAGATGCTGAATGTATGGATAAAAAAAGTAAATGTGGGCCCAGTTATGAGCCATGATGACTTTTAAGAAAATCATAGGCACATTGAAAAGACCATGGTAAGATTAAAATTACAATTTGGGAGAGAATACCATTAGGTAGAGAACTTTTCATTAAAAAAAAAAAAACTAGACTTATATATCATATTAAGTTTATAAAACCTAAGAGAGGGAAAAAGTAAAACCTCCCTCAGAAATAAGGGTCAGAACTGATTTTTATCTTGACCCTACAAATACTCAATTTCTTTTTTTTTTTTTTAACATTTATTTGTTTATTTTGAGAGAGAGAGTGGCAGTGAGCAGGAGAGGGGCAGAGAGAGAGAGATTCCCAAGCAGGCTCTGCACTGTCAGCAGAGGCTCGAACTCAAGAACCGTGAGATCATGAACCTGAGTCCAAACCAAGGGTCAGATGCTTAACCAACTGAGTCACCCAGGTGCCCCACAAATATTCAATTTCTTAGTTGAGTCCTTCCAGTTTGAAAGAGGATATTGGTGCCAGGTACTCTCAGGCCAGTTCAAGGCATTCTTTTTTACTCCCCTGGTTGCCACTAGACCCTGTGCCTTGGACGCTAGTCTGGGTCAGCCAAACATTCAGGCTGTGGAAGGACCAACGCAGACAAAACACATTATCTTCCATCAGATCCTAGAGAAACCTGCTAGAATGTGGTGCCAGCTACAGGTGGCAAGCACCTCCACAGAAGCTACACAGGTATGGACAAACTGTGGGCAGAGGGAGAGAGAGAGAGAGTTATGCATGAGAGAGCCTCCAGGGCTTCAACACTAAGAATTTTTCATGGGCCCAAAGCCATAAAAGACTAAAGTTTCCATGTGGTTCTGATTTAGAAGCTCTCACGCAGGGGTGACAGCAACTGGGATTCATATGCTAGATTCATTACCATGGATCCGCGGCCCAGTGAGATGCCCTGCGCTGTTACTCCTGATTAGAAAAATTGCCTCAACTCCCCATCTGCCAGGGGACTGGAGAATAAGGCAAGTCAAGTTTTCTCCAGGAAACACACAATCAGACACTGTGTGTCTAAACCACCCTGGATTTTAAACAGCACTGGATTTCATTGCTTGTCTAGAAGCCACTTAGATTTTCACTGTTGGTAGATCTCATCAGTGCTGAAGAGGAAAGAGAGGTGAATCTGTCAGCCACCTGAGAACAAGACAGACTAGCAATGCTCACACTAGAAAAACTTCAGTGGATGTTAGAAGCTGGAAGTGATGAGGGTTTGACTTTAGAATTTGATGACATATCCCTGGCAGGTGTGGGTTCTGAGCATGAAATAGGCATGTTCTCCAGTCAAGGTCAGGCACTCTTACAAGCACTATCTATAGAAATTCTGACCAGGGTGTCTGCCCCATGACCAGACCTAGATGCCCAAGAGGAGGGTAAGACTCTTACTATAAAGACATCTCCCTATGTCACGAGGTTTCAATATGTGCTGGAGAAACAGCTCCCTCTTCCTGGCTGTTAGAGAAGCCCTCTACCTTTTAGTGTGAAGTAGGTTTATTTTCCCTTTCACCAAGTTTCTCTCTTTCTAATGTATCTTTCATATTCCTGCTGAAGTGATCTTTCTAAAATATATGTTTAATTGTATATTCTTCTCTCAAGCCTATTTTTTTAATGTTTATTTTCGAGAGAGACAGAGAGCGAGTGTCAGAGGGGCAGAGATAGAGGGAGACAGAGGACCCGAAGCAGGCTCTGTGCTGACAGCAGCAGATGCGGGGCTCAAACCCACAAACCATGAGATCATGACCTGAGCCGAAGTCGGACGCTTAACCAACTGAGTAACCCAGGCTCCCCTCTTGTCTCACGCCTTTCAATGGCTTCTTAAATTTCTCACTCAACTAAACCTACACTATCCTTTGTGATCTGGTGCTCCTGTCTTCTTCTCTAGCTTCCTTTCCAATTCTCTTTCAGCTCTATTGAAACACGTGTAATTCTCTGAACAGAACATGCAGAATTGGGGCCTCCATACCTTTGTGCATGCTGTTCTCTTTTTCTAGAATAACTTTCTCTTTCTTAATGCAAAAATCAGCTTAAGCATCCCTCTTCACTCTCCAGGTTGGTGAGTGCTCTACGCCTCCAATGCTCTAAGCTCCCTCCCCTTAGCACTGGTCACATGTGGCCCTACTTCTGTCTCCTAGAGTCCTTAGAGTCCTTGGGAGAGTACCAATCATTCGTCTTCATGCCTCCAGCGCTCAGGACGGTGCCTGTCATGTAGTAGGCACTACAAATGTCTCATAGCAATTTTGTCTGAGGAATGGAGATGAAAGAAAGGAGCTGCATGTGCGGAGTTGTCTTCGTGTGGGAGAAGGAAGGTAGGAAGGCATCAAAATACTTTGCAACAACTTAAAGTTGTGGTGAGGGCTGAGCTCTAATTCGGCAATGGACAGATGGTCACAGTCCTCTGCCCCGTTGGCCTTTAGGTCCCCTAGGTCAGCTGTTCACACCACTCAAAGTCACCTCCCCGTTGCCCAGTCTCCCGTTGTATTTGGCCCTTTTGGATGAGGGCTTTGGATTTGGCCTGTTTGGAGCTGCTTTCTAAACACTGGAACCTTGTCACTTCTTCTCCAACTTTTCTGTACCTCCCACCCCGCCCCCCATACACCTGTTCGTTTCTCTGTGATCAAGTTTTAAAATGCATCAGTAAAATATCCCCCAACCAGAGCTGATCCTTCTGCTAATACAAAGTGGCAGCTTTTAAATAGGGTAGCCTTCAATTGTCACTTTCAATCACAGGCTCTGCTGAGGGGGACTTAGAAAGACTTAATCGTCTTAAGAAAACAAACAGAAGCCCTCTGCCATGGAACAGCATGCCGGCAGATAGACAGATAGGAGAGAGGACAGACACTGGCAGGCCCAAGGTCCTTCCTGGGATCCACCAGGGTTGCTCCAGCAGGCACAGACCAGGTCCCTGCGAGTGAAACTGACAACTCGACATGTCCCTTATCCTTTCCAATTAGCATCCAGCTCCCGTTCTTTCCCTCTTGCTGTCTGCCTCCCTCTGTGCATCTGGCCCTTATAAAGAAACAAGGTCTGTGCTGTTATTCCCCACCCAACCCTCCCTCTTCATCTGAGCTGACCCCAGATCATTAAAACTTAGAATGTGATAGCTGAAAATAGACTAGTCCGTGAGAAATCCAGTCCAGCATCCTCATTGTACAGGTGTTAGGAAGCTCAACCAGCGACAGCCATGTGTAAATGGTCGCATAGGCTAGAGGGAACCCAGATATCCTTCCAATTCCTAGCCCAGTTCTCTTCTGCTACAGTAGTACTTCTCAATGGGCTACACATTCAATCACCTGGGGATCTTCAAACAAACACAACTTTGCCAAAATCCCTACAGAATTCTCATTTCATTGGACTTTGGGGGATGCAGGCATCAGTATATTTTAGGAACTCCCTATATGATGGTCATGTGGAGCTAGAGTTCAGGATCACTGTATTGCATGCTCCTTCTCAGCCTCTTTCCCAGCTTCTGTTCGAATTCATTGAGTCTATGTTTGGGGTGGGGTTGGGAAGGGTAATGAGGAAGAGGAAGGCTGGGTTGCTGTATATTGGGAGGCAGAAAAGAACTCAGGTAAGAACCTCCGTGGTCCAGGCCAGGGACCCCCAACTGGTGATTGCTTAATACCTTCTGAAGGAGGGATTTTCCCTTTTGCTCAAACCCATGCTATCAACCATTTTTACTAACTACGGAGCCAGGTACTAAGCGTCATTAGTTTGTATGGGTTGTGTTTTAAAAACAGACAAAGGGGACTGGCTCTTGATTTCTGGGAAAACAGATAACGGAAAAACATATGCAAAAAACTTAAAGCCTCTACAAAGAAACATGCCTCCAGAACCTTGCATACACACAGTCAGCTCTGGACTATGAACACAGTCATTCCAGCGACCTTAAGTTATTGGTCTCTTAGAGCAAGGGTGTCCTGCTCACAATAGGCACTCCATAAATATTTGATGTGTGGACTGAAACACTGAGTCTGAAGGTGAGGAAGGCACCAGAGATCAAAATGGCCCCAGAGGACAAGGAAGTAATGAATAAGCCATCTGCAAGGTCACTCTGGAGGGCAGCTGGGCATGTGTCCTAAAACTGACTTCCCACACCTGGCTGATGACAAGACTCAACTGAGGATTGAAAAAATACAGATTTTTGGTCTCGCCTAGACCTACAGAATCAGTCTCCAAGAGTGGTGCCTAGGAATCTACATTATTTTATAAGCACCCTGGACAATTCTGATGACCAGTCAGGTTTGGTCATTTCTGCTTGAGGGAACCTGAAACCTGAACTTGATTCACCACGTGGTGAAGCAATTTAAAGTTCTACTTGGGATCACCCTGACTTAACTGATTTCGGTCATGACGTCACAACTTGCTAGCTATCCGCTTTGAGTAAGTCACCCCACCTCTCTGAGCCTGCCCCGTCGTTTGTAACATCGACAAAGGACAGCAGTCGTGTGGGTAAAACGTTTAGCGAGATCCCAGGCAAAAAGCAGCGAGCCCTCAATAACCGGAAGCTGTTAGCATTTCAGCATCCTTTCTATGCTAAAGAAGAGAGAGGAGTAGCCAAGTGTCAGAGGCCTCACATCTACCGAGTGGGAGGCTGGCTGCTTCCCTCTCCAGCCCTGGTCAGTTCAGGCTGAATAACTGGGTGCTGGGAAAGGAAGTGAGGACTTCCATTTTATGCCACGTTGCCCAGTGTCTAAGGGGCGAGGTAAAGGGCTGCAATGTTTGTGTTCTTAGAACTCACTGGCCTCTATTCCTACGTCCTTCATTGTGTGGCTGGCAAGACCTAGAACCTAGAATCTCTTTGGGTTCCAGTATTCTCTTTGCGGAATGGGTATGATAACATCCAAAGTCCCGCCAGCCTCACTGAGAGCCTGGGAAGATCAAAACACACTGAATCACAGTCTACCCCGTTCGAGCTGGTAGTTAGCGCATGTTTGCGACGATAAGGCGCCACGCTAAGCGGCTTACCTGCGCTATCTCGTCTGACCATCATAAGGGCATTAGAGGTAAGTTTTATCTTATACCTACTTTGCAGTTAAAAAAGTAAGGCTTGATGAAGACTAGTGACTCTAAGTCTCACAGCTGGTAGAAGGTGGAGTGAGCAACCAAACTCAGGCCGGTAGGACTTCCAAGTATAAAGTCACATCCATGACAGTGTCTCATGTCACCACAGTCGGTCACTGACATCTCAATCCTCTCCTCGGCCAAAAGGGCTAAATGACCTTTCTCTCTGAGTGTCTGAGTGTTCTATTTGGAGCCCAGTTTTTGACTCTGAGGCCTGAGTTTTACAACTATCCCCATGCGTTCCCCCAAACCAAATGTGGTAGATAGGGGAGAGCTGGCTACGTCCGACTGCACTTTTAAGAATCTATTCATCATAAAAATCAAACTTGCTGAATTTAGCTCTGTACTTTCATTAAAAAATAAAACCATCCGGCTGTTTTGATTTGCTAGGGTGCTTTACCGTGGACGGACCTCTATTTAGGAAAACTTGGCATCTAAAAGCCCATAGTGACAAAATCGATATATTAAGGGTGAGTATTCACACGTTGTAAAAGGATTCGTTTCAATGTTCGTTTCAACTGCTCTTTCCTAAATTGGTTTCTTTTTCTCTTACTAAGTATTTGGCAGAGTGACTGGGGTGG
This sequence comes from Lynx rufus, assembly GCF_022079265.1. Lineage (NCBI taxonomy): Eukaryota > Metazoa > Chordata > Mammalia > Carnivora > Felidae > Lynx > Lynx rufus. Next base: position 33,812,442 of record NW_025814829.1, on the reverse strand, counting down.
GGAGAGGGAGGCAGAAAAAGTTCACATGGTACAGAAAGAGCAACCCGGAAAGTCTCTAAATGAGTCACTGGAAACACAGGATCACGTTTACCCAAAGAAATGATTATCTACAACTTGTCAGGAACACGACAGTTGCACAAAGTACACGTGAAGCTTCTTGATGTTTAATCGAAGGTTACAACTAAGACTCAAAGGGCTGGATTTGTGCCTAGTAAGTGAAAAACGGCACGAGATGTGAGTCAGTCGACATCCCTCTCGTGCTGAATGCTACCTTCTGAGTCCCAGTCTGGCTCTCCTGGTCCAGAGATCTGTTTCACAGGAACCTGAAAACCTGCCAAATCCATCACCGGTGATGAGCAGGTGAGCTGAGGAGCCCCTGATTTGTGTCAAAGCATCCTAGGGGCAGAGCTGCCTTGCAAAGGACTGTCAGAACTGATCAATGAATAAATGAAGTCACTGACCAGGGGGACAGCTCACTCTCTTCGTTTTTAGGGATTTTGTAATGAGAGAAATCACTAAGATTCATTTCGGGGCACGATGATATTAGCATACCCCCCCTTTTTTTTAATACTTTTCTTGGGGCTAGGGAGGAGAGAAAAGGGAAGGATGGAAGTCAAGGGATTTTTACCAAGGGAAAATCTATTCACCCAACTGGGGGGGGGGGGTGAGTTTGAGATGCTGCTCAGGGACTTTTTGAAGTTGTGAGGCCCTGATCTGCATGGGAAAAGACCAGACGTGTTGCACAGATACTCATTTGTCAACTTCCTCTGTGACTGGGCTCAAAATGGCTGTGTAAATAACTCAGCCGGGGAGGATGGCAGAGCAAAGCTCTGGCAGTTATTGTGCTATGAAATATGCATTAATTGCATTAAACATTCAGTCTGAAACTCAGCAGTGAGGCCCCTTTTGTCAGTTTTTATGGTGCACAGACAGAGACACCAGGATGCGGATGGCAATGGCCTTCTGTGTAGACCCCGATGCTGCAACAGCCCAAGCTTCTCCTCAGATGCTCCAGGAGAGGCGGGTGGCACCCCGCTCAGCAGCACGGTGCACACGAGGCCAGGGTCACCCGCTCTCACTCCCCAGGAGCCCCCCACCTCTGCTCTGCTCCCTAGACGCCACCCGCCACGTCTTGAATTCCAGCCAGTGAGTCATCTCCTACATGTCCGCCAGTGACAGAAGGGTTGGATGTGGAGGTGGAGGGCTCCGTGGCGTCTGTCCCCATGAGGGGTAAAGCGACTTCCCTCAAACAAGGGAAGGCAGTTCTCGTTTGCAGTTGATTACGACATTTGAAAATTCGAGGAGTGCTTTATCAGGGGGAGACATCATGTCAGAGCAAAAGAGCCGAAAGTGTAACAGATGCTTTTGAAGAGAGATATTGGAGACAGAGAGAGAGAGAGAGAGAGGGAGGGAGATTTAATGTGTGCTAGAGGAGTCAAGCCTTAGGATGTAAAGTGCCTTTGGTCTTACTACTTGCACAAAATGAAGCACAAGAATCTCACTGGGGCATTCAAGGCCCTCTTCAGTTAGGCCCAACGGAACCTCCCTGACCTTGCTGTCTACGGTCTCCCTACGCTGAAGCCACTCTCTAACCAAAGTGGATGACGTGTTTCTTAACTTTGCTTTTCTATCTTCCTGCCTTTGATTACACGATTCTGCCAAGCAACCAGTCAATCACGGTTTGCGGAGGACTGATAGGATTTTAACACCGAGAGGCCCAAGTTCCCGGAAACCCTTCAGTGCTAAGCACACCAGGTCAGTTGGTTCCCCCTGCTGTTCCCTCTGCCTGCAATCAGTGGCCTTCCACTCTGCATTTTCGCTCAGATAAATCCTTCAAAGTCATGTCAAATACCATCTCCTCCATAACCCATTCCATACTTTTCCACATTGACTTCTCTCCCACCACAGACCTCTAACAAACCTACCTCATTAACGCCTGTCGCTCTGTCAGAGCATTCAGTCCCCAACGTTTACAGAGAACCTCGTCCTCTTCCGCCCGCCCACTCGCCACGTCCTCTTCAGGCGCCTGCCCACAAGGAGCGCCCAGTCTGTGGAGGCCACAGAGAGGTCAGCACTCGTAACACGGTGAAATAAACCTTTAACAAGTGGATGTGCAAATTTCATGGTCTAAGGATGAAACAGTTGTCAAGACTGCCAAAGATCAGAGATTCAGGACTAGGGAAATTGCTAAAAAGAGATACAAAGTTCTGAAAATTCTGCAGACTCCCTTCCAGAACAGTTAATTCCTGGGAGATCTAAGGTCTTTGTTAATTTTTTCCCTTCACCAGAATTCTTGGTGCAGTGAGTGGGGATTCTTTTGCGTTTATACATCTAATCTTTATGGGGTGGGGGAATAGAATCTCCTAATTCTATATTTAAAGAAAAAATAACATGTTTTTAAAAAAATTTTTTTAAGTGTTTATTTTTGAGAGAGAGAGAGACAGAGAGACAGACAGCGAGCAGGGTAGGGGCAGAGAAAGAGGGAGACACAGAATCCAAAGCAGGCTCCACGCCCTGTGCACAGAGCCTGACATGGGGCTGGAACTCATGAACGGTGAAATCATGAGCCGAAGTCAGACGCTTAACCAACTGAGCCACCCGGGAACTCAACATATTTTTTTTAAGTGCAATAAAATCAATGGTCATTTTGTTATACACACGCACACACACACACACACACAATGTGTGTGTGTGTATGTGTGTATTTGTGTTTATCCTATGTCATCATCCAAGGATAACCACCATTCACTTTTTGACATAGAATCTTCTAGACTTTGTATAGAAGTGAAGATAGACATTTTAAAGCAGAATGAGATTTTACTACACATACTGTTTTCCACCCCAGTTTTAACAACAAAATACTTCTCCACATATTTGTGTATGTGCATGTGTGTGAATGTATACACACATCGGCCACATCATTGCTACTAGTCGTATATATTGTATTGGGTAGATGTGCCTTCATTTATTTAAACAATCCTGTAATAGGATCTAGTAAGATCATTTTTTATTTTTACCATTATGAATAATACTGTAATAAACCTCCTTAAAAATGCACATTTTCATAATTATCCAATATGATCAGACAGATAAAACCCTCCCAGTGGAATTACTGGGGCAAAGGATGGACATAATTTAAGGCGTTTGACGCATATTGCCGTTTACGCATCTAACTTACATTTCGTAAAAATCTGTTTTTCTGTACATTTTTGCCAGCCAACATATATTTTGTCGAGCTACAATAGCTAGAGATCCCAAAGAGCATTTTTTCTAAGCGAATGCCAACTTCCGTGATCGCCACCACACAAAATAAAGGAGAAATAAATCCAGGGGTGGCGTAAGTGAAGGAAAACCCCAAACAAGCCTACTCGCAAGGCAAAGTAGTTAAGCTGTCTTCTTAAGCTCACTCTATCAGAGTTATTGCCACTTATTCATAAGGGCATCCAGCAACAGCTGTTCACCTGGCCAAGCAACCTCTCCAAAGAAAGATCCCCATATGTTGCAGGGAGATGCACGTGAGCTGGTTCTTAGAGAGAAAATGACCTTGTTTCCTGGTTCTGTGTGATGATGCTTCAATCAGAGAGAAGGGGCGGGGGGGGGGGGGGGGCGGGGGAAGAGCCCAAATTCAAGGCTTGTGGAGGAGAAACTTGTCATCTTCATTATTTTATTGGGTTCAAAGGGCTCACCCGTGCTTTGTTTCATCTGGAGGTGGACAAACAAAGCAGGTCTGTTAGTGACACTTTTATCACTGGGCTTGCCCAGAGCCCACAGGCAGCAAGTGGCAGAACCAGGCCTGGAACCCAGGGCTTCTCGAACAATCTTGTCACTGTAAATCTCAAAAAAAAAAAAAAAAAAAAAAAAAAAAAAAAAAAAAAAAGTTCCGTGAAGTTACAACAGAGAGAAAACAGGAGTAGAATTCTGACATTTTTGCAAATATTTATATACGTAATCACAATATGTTTGGGCTACTTTTAATTTCTTTTTTAAATGTCAAAGGTGGTGCGGGACCTCTGCTGCAAGGGACAGGTGGGTATGGAAGTTGTACAATCGTGGTTGTGTAAGGACTATGGGGAAAGGATTGGTCATGTACTTAGCCCCACCTTGTGTTGCTAGATAGGTCTCAGTTTGGTCATCTGAAAAATGGGGATCTACCTCCCAGGGTTTCTGTGAACATGAAAATGCCTCAGAGCCAGTAAGTACCCAATGACACTCTATCCTGTGCTTTTTATTCTTTGAAGCAATTTCATCCCCTCTCCTGGACTCTAAGCTCTTTAAGAGCAGGAATAACGTCTTGTGGCTCCACTGCTGAGACCAGGGTCCTGGATGACATTCCTCCTACACACCCACAGACGTATGCAGACTACATGCTATCTTCTGAAATTGTACTGAAACATTATTTTATGTTATACACAAGGTTTAATGGATATTAAGTAACATTTCATAGTAATATATGGAAGTTTTTAAATACATGGGTTCATAATATGGATTTTTTTTCTTTAACTTTTTTTTTCCCATTTAACACTACAATTTGGACATCTTTTTATGTAGGTGCATGTAAATCTTCCTTATTCTTTGTATTGGCTACATAATATTTCATCGAAATATTGGACTAAAATATCCAATGGACTAAAATATCATAAGTTTATTTTAACTTTTTTTTGGTAGATTGTTGGATATTTCAAATTTGTCACTTTCACAAATAATATTGTCATGAAACATTCCATATATATGCCATTGTCTACATACGTAAGTGCTTCTTGGAGTCAAACCTGGAAGTCAAAATTGAGGGTCAGAATTCTTGTATCTTTCACATTTTCATCAATATTGTCAAACTGACCTTCAAAAGGCTGCTCTGAAATATTCTCCTATGCATCTGAATATTCCTGTTTTCCTGGGTTTATAGACCAGCCCTGGGTTTTATCATCTTTGACAATTGGGAGAAAAATTCTATCTGTTGTCATTTTAATTTCTTTTTTAAATAGTGAAGCTGAACATTTTACTGGCAATTTGTACACTCTTTTGTGTTAATTGTCTGCTCCTGCTTGTCAATTTTTCTATTGATTTTTTTCCTTATTGATTTATTTGAATGCTTTGTGTATTAAGGATATTAACTCTTTTATCTACAAGTTTAGGTACTTTTGTTATATTTTTAAATTATTTTTAATTTTGACATAGAGATTGTCTCTTTACTCTTTCTGGCTTGGTATTACGCTATAATTGTCTGATTTTGTCCTGACCTAATTAATGCATTCTCCATTCGTAAAATAATAGGACTTGAACAAGGTCATTTTTAAAGATGTTCTATAGAGTCAGGATTTTACATGATCTAGAACTGCATTGATTCAGACAAATATATGGCAGCCAGTGTAACTTTCAGAAAACACTGTATTGAAAAGATATATCTTAATAAAACATTTAGTCCTTCCATATGTAAAATGTAACCATAATGTTGGCCAGAAAATATTGCACACGAGGGGCCTTCAATGGACATTTTTAATTTAAAAAATAAAATTAATTCATGCAAAATTCAACATATTTGACGAACTCCAAACTAACGATTCAATCATGACTTGCTTTCCGCAGCTCCACGACGGGGCATCCCAGGAGTCCACGTTTTATGCTGAGCGGCTGTGTCCACTAAAGCTCCAAATGATTGGACCCGAATGGACACCTGACCCAAAAGCAGCCAATCCATTGGCTGGACAGCAACCAATGACCTATGTGACTTATTTATTTATTTTTAATTTATTTTTGAGAGAGAGACACCCCCGCCCCCGGCACAAGTGGGGGAGGAGCAGAGGTGGGGGGGGACAGAGGATCTGAAACAGGTTCTGTGGGACAGCCCCAGAGCCCGATGTGGGGCTTGAACTCACTAACCCACTAGCTATGAGACAATGACCTCAGCCAAAGGCAGACCCTTAACCAACTGAGCCACCCAGGTGTTCTTATGTGATTTATTTTTTAAAAAAAAGAATAAAGAGAAACAGTGGGGCCAGTCAGATTTCTATTGCGGCAAATTAATTTTGGGAAACTGAAAGAATAAACCAGCTTGCGGTAGAAGGTGCAACCCCAAGAGTCGTCAGATAGAACTATGCTCTTCCGTATGTATGTTGACCCCTTTAAACTCCGAAAAGGGCCAGCTTCATGGACAGGCAGCCAGTGGTCAAACAGGGCCCCATGCTTGGATTTAGTGCTGAATTTTATTTTTTTGAGTTTGGGTTTTGTTGGTGAAGTGGATGGGACAATGGAACATGGACCAGGCACTCGGCTTCCCGAGGCTGCGTCCCAGCCCTGAGTTCTCAGACCTGCTCCGCCTCATCCGTCCCACCTTCTCCTTCCTTCCTCCTCCCCACACTGCCCAGCAGGGAGCCGAGTCTGGGCCGGGGAGTGCTGGACCCCTGTGCCCTGTGACATCTGGAAATGGGGTGCGGTGACAGCTGTCCTTGCCCCAGGCTGGCACACCAAGGTTCATTTGGCAGGTGATTCAGTGGAGCAATCTCTCAGCCTCCCCCAATCCAGGTACTTAGTGCATCATCACCAGCAGAGATTGGGCGTTGGGGATGGCCGTCTGCCTTGGGTTGGGGCAGTGGACTTGTGGGAAGGGGTGATGCCTGGCTCAACTTCTCCACTCCTCCCTTAAGCATGGTGCTCATCTGGTGGAGGGCAGGGAAGGGGAACCCAGCCGTGGGTGCCAAGTTTCAGACTTGGGCCCCTAGGCACCAGGAGAGTCTGCACTGCCCTGCCAGTGTCTTCGTGCCTGGGGAAGGTGGTGTTAAATAGCAAATATAAAACACCAAGGAGGTGGAGACAGAAAGAGAGAAGAGAAACAAAGGGCCGCTGAAGAAAGAAGTGTTACGTTTTAGTTTGCATTTTTTCCTCCGTTTTAAACAAGGGACCCCTCATTTATTTTGCAACGGACCTACCAAATTATGAATAGGTCCTGACTCTAAGTCAGCTGCAGAAGCCATTAGTGAGGAAGAGAGAACAAAATGGATGTAGAGAGAGGAGCTGACACATGGAGAACAAGAGCTACCTCTGGAATGTGATGAGGCTTCACTTCCAGTCTAGACACTTATCATCAACCCTCTTCTCCTGAGGTAACAGAGAAGAGCTCTGTGTCTTGCAAGTAAATAAAACTGATTAAAAGATGAAGGCAAAGACCCCCTGCAAGGTTCTAGAGAATCCCAGCCCTTGTCTCAAGGAGAACGAAATGAGATATAATAACACAATAAATAATAATAGTAAGGACAGTAACATATCACATTTAATCCCCACAACAACCCGACTACCCCATGAGGGAGGAACTATACGTTCACAGATGGGGGAACAGAGATGTAGACAGTCCAGAAGGAAGAGCCGGGACCTGACTTGCTGCCTAGGAGAAATTTTTCTCAGAGTGGTAGAAAACACCAAAATATCAGTGAGAGGGGAGCAGGCTGCTTCCAGCTGGGGAAATCAGGGGATGCTTTTTTCAGAGGCTGTGCCCAACATTTAGCATGTACTTGGTAAAGGTTTGCTAAAAGAACCGAATGAATGAATGAATGAACTTGGATTGGATTTAAGAGGAAAGCTTTGGGGATGGGGGACAAAAACAGAGGTGGGCAGATCATTAGCAAAGGGCTAGAACAGAAAATGGCAAAGTGAGCTTGCAGATGGGCAAGCAGGCCAGCTTGGCCGGAGTTTAGGGCACTTAAAGGGAGCAAGAAGGATGTTTGGACCAGTAGAGTCTCCAGGCCGAGAAGTGTGTGCTGTATTTGGTAGGTAATCTTGAACCACTGAACGTTTATAAGCAGAAGAGATATGATCAAAGTCATGCCGTAGGAAAGTTAATTAGTTGATAGTGAGTAGAATGAATCAGAGGAAACAGAAACCGAGAGCAAGGAGATATCAATAATCTGTGAGAATAGACCAGGCAGGAGGTAAGGAAGGCTCCAAGAAGATGGAGGGAAAGGATCTGATAAGATACTCGTCACAGGAACAGACAGGAGTTGTCATGTAGGTGTGTGAGCAGGGGTGATCAAAAAAGGTGGTTCTCGGGGTGCCTGAGTGGCTCAGTCGGTTAGGCGTCTGACTTCAGCTCAGGTCATGATCTCACAGTCTGTGAGTTCGAGCCCCGTGTCGGGCTCTGTGCCGATAGGTCAGAGCCCGGAGCCTGCTTCAGATTCTGTGTCTTCCTCTCTCTCTGCCCCTCCCCTGCTCATGTTCTGTCTCTCTCTGTCTCGAAAATAAATAAAAACATTAAAAAAAAATTTTTTTAAAAAAAGGTGGTTCTTGGGTGTGTAGCCTGTGTGCCTGGAAAAAAGGAAGCCATACCAGTAATCCCAAAGTCAGATGGTGGATCTATTTCTTATGTTGACAAGGAGGGAAGGGAATGAAAGGCCCTGAAAACACCGGGTTCTTCCTGCGTTTAACTTCACCCTGGGGATGGATATGGTAAGTGCTTTCTTCAAAATTTCAGTCCAGTTCCAATCACATGAACATGAATTCGGTCGGATCTATATTTCAGGGTTTTATGAATACAGATAGTTAGAATCTTAACATGAAAACAGTAATTCCAGCTCCACGAATTTAGAATTTGTGACTCTTCTAACTGGCGAGGCAAAACTTTACCTTCATTTAAGCCAATTCATGCTTCATAAACCAGGACACATGGCACGTTTAAATCTTTCAGGGGGGCAGCTACCACATTTGAGAGAGTCAAACGTTTTCATGTTATTCTCCCACACCCTGACGAGCATCGTTCACGTAAAATGGCGGAGGCGATGTTCTTTATAAATCCCTCTTTGTCGTTTCATTAAAGAGGATCCTTTGGCTCCTCAACAAGACCCGGTCCGGGTGCTTGAGCTACCATCTGCCCTCATAAGTAGTAAACGTGCATTTCTTAAACTCCTCCTCCATTTCAGGCTCCTTCCTGATTCAGGCTGACCTTTACCATACATCACTGCAAAGAAATCCCCGCGGGCTTGGTTATCACGGTGAGCTGCTAGTCATCTGAAAGGCGAGGTCACTGCCTCTTTGTAAGGTCTGCTCACACTGTGAAAAGGGCCATTGGAGGCATGACAAGGAGGCTCGCCCAGGCCGTTCCACTCCGCCGACTTCCAGATCTGGGCCGAGTCGATTGCTTTTCATTTCCCTGTACCTGAGATCCTGCCATCACATCGGCCTCCTTGACACTGGCCCCGGGTTTCCAGACGAGGACATGGCTCCAGCTCACCCAGTTCACGCGCCAGTAATTGGGTCAGTCCTGTAGTTATCGACTTATTTGTAATTTCAAAAAGGCTGCATGTCGGGGAAGGGAGTTCCCATTTGCCAGGGTAAAGAGAGGGGGGTGGCCTCAGCTCTGGGATCTGGAAGCGGGGACAAGATTAACCAGTCGTCTGAGCGACTTCAGCCGTACCTTAAAGCATTTCCCTTCAGACGAAAATGTTCCAGACTAGAAGAGGCTCCCGGAGAAGGCTGGGAAAACAGCCCTCAAGGTTCAAACTGACAGAATGGAGCCTGGCTGCTCAGAGTTGGTTTCTAAAGGCAGAATGACCTCTGAAATCTTGCCGCAGGACTTACAGGCTGCTAATTGGCACAATGGGTAAATATGCTGCATGACCGCAATCGATGAGAACGATTTCTCCAGACCCTGGATGAAGCCGGTGGTGTTAGTGCAGCGCCCTACTGTGCACGCTGTGGGGGAGGGAGAGGCCGGCCTGCACGGCTTACCCCCTAATTTCCTCGGGCCACAGAAGGAAGTGTGAACAAAGGGATACATAAACCACAATCAGAGGACATGATTCTTCATCCCGTCTCTTTTACTATAGTCACGATGCCACCCTTCTAAGCATTTGTGTTATTTGTATAGGCAACAGGCTTCCTAAGCTGCTTAAAATGAACCGCTGAGGGTCACCTGGGTGGCTCAGTCGGTTAAGCTACCGACTTGATTTTGGCTCGGGTCTGATCTCCCGGTTGATGGGATCCAGCCTCCGGTCTGGCTTCCAGCTGACAGCAGGGGTCTGCTTGGGATTCTTTTTCTTTCTCTCTCTGCCCCTCCCCCATGCGTGCTCTGTCTCTCTCAAAATAAATAAATAAATACACATCTAAAAAGAAATGAGCCACTTACAATCTTCTTTGCGGGTTGGCTTTGCCCACAGTAGGTACTCGATAAATGTGTGATTAATTAAATTGAGTCAGTGAGCAATGACTGCTTTTGTTTTGTTTTGTTTCCAAATGGGTCGCGTTTTTCTAAATGGAAATCCTGGGGCTGCCCTCGTAGGTGAAGATCACTTTCTTCCCTTCCGCATTCCAGACATGTGCCCAGAGGCCTTGGGCGGGTGAGGGAGAGGAGGGTCCAAAATGAGCTCACTGACATCAAAATCCTCTAAGGCTTCAGAACCTGGCACTTGACATTTTTCACATTCTCTAGAGATACTGGCTTACGTTTAAACTTCATTCCCTTTCCCGTTTCCTCTCCCTGTCCCCCCAACGAAATGAATTATCTTTGCCTGTCCCTTATACAGTCAACCATTTCAAAACAAACTCGCCTCCCGGACAGAGGGTAGCTTTAGGGACCCTTGTAACCAGGCTGAGGCACCCGGAGCTAATATTAAACCAGTGACCTCGGATCTCCCCGAGAGCACATGGGGGCCACCACACCTGAGAAGCTTGTTCTTTGACCCAAGACACACACCTGCTGTAGGAATAAAGTGGATTTCCCATGTGAAATTGTCCCTGACGCCCCAACTTGAATTGACCCCTTTGCAACCTGACCTTAAAGAAATCAGTTAAATGCTTAATTGGTGGACATATTATCAGGTGTAAACAAGGGATGGAGGAGATAGTTTCCCTGAAGTCAGATAAACTACTTCCCCTTTCCCTATCGTTTTCTTTTTTAAAACTTGATAGACTCCAAGGTATCCGAAGGTATTTATTTCTGAGAGATGTTGTGGACGATACGCCTTTACAGGCATTTATGTGCCTCTGGCATAGTCACAGGTAATAACCGTCTCCAGAATAAACGTTGAGAAAGCTTCATTGTAACAGACGGAAACTTGAACATTTGTGTCAGTGAGAAGTTAACCCCCCACCCCCCAAAGGAAGCAAGATTCTTAAATCAGTAACGTGATCTGTTTCTGTTCGAATTTAAAGATTGTAGCAACTTTCCTTCTGACCACTAGTAATATAATAATTGTACCCGATTATAACTCATTTCTTTCTGAGAGAATATTCTTTGGTACCTCGTAGTCATAGAAGACAGTCAGAGAAGCAGAAATGACTAATTGGTTTTTTGAATCTGTATTTTGTATTGTTGGAATGGGGTCTAAAGGAAGGATTCTCAGACAGCATAGGGCACGTCACCCCTAGCAAAGCTTGGAGGAGGACGAAAATGTTATGTTTCCCCACATCCCACTCCCACCCAGTCCTACTTGTCTATAAGAATATCATCTGGATGAACGACTGTTACTAATGCACCTTTGTTCTCGCCGCGTAGGGCCAGCAACAACATACAGAACCAAAGTCAAGGTGAAATGTGAACACAAGCAACGAGAAGAGCTGGGTGGAAAGAGACAGGGAATGGAGACATCCTAGCAGGTATCTCCCCCAGTTTCCTTGGTCAAACACCACCATTCCCTTTTATCGCTGAGTTAATCGCCTTTGACTTCTTCACAGTCCCTCTATTTATGCAATCCAGAATAACGTTTGATTTCTTTGCTTGCTCCAGATCCTGGTGCCAAAGGCATTAAAATTTTATCTTCCTCTGCCTTCGGATTCCTCCTCTCAAGTCTACTGCCTGTGGCCGTGGAGGGTCTGTTTGACCTCCGAATTTCTTGTCCCTAGTCTCGTTACCTTCTTTGTCACTACACTGAATTGGATAATCAAATTACCCATCTCTCCTGGTGGACCGCTTAGAGTTTTATTGTCCTTCCTGACCGCCTTTGTTCCTGCCTCAGACACTTCCGTGCTCTTCAGCTCCCGCCGGGGCTTCCCCCACTCTGTGTGCGGGACTGGGGGTCCCCTAGACGAGTATGCCCAGCTCAGCCCCTATACCTTTTCCCTGTGGGTCGAACACTCACCCCTGCTCTAGTCCCCAGGTTCAGCGACACAGTCATCACTCACCAGCCTCATCCGGGAATGGATTCCCCAAGCTTTTGCAGAAATTACCGCATATAATGTGATGGAAGGGGCTCCTCGAATATCTACCCCCGGATAACCCTTACCGCCAGCACCTGACTTCATGTGAAACCTTTCAAGTCTATACAAAACTAAACAAAACCCAACACTCTGGGGCCATTATTCTTTACTGTGATTCTAAGAAGTATTAATGTGATTCATTTCCTCCTTCAGGTGGAATTTGATGGCCTCAATCCAAAATGACCACCCAGCTCTCTTTTCCTACCCAAAATGACCACCCATAGTTCTGTGGCTTCTGTCTACATCCTACAGCTGCACACTGAGCATGTCCACTCCGCTGAAATGTACACTCCCTGAGGCAGGGACCACAGACATCTTATTCGTCTACGCACCTCCCCAAATAGAAAGCATAATGCCGAGCATGTAGCAAATCTTCAACATCTACGAAAGTTATATATATTCCAATATATATGGAATTCCAATATATATATTCCATATATATTCCAATATATATGGAAGGAACATAGGTAAGGAGAAGAGAGAGGACTCAAATATGAGGTGGGTCTAATGACGTAAGACAGCTAGGAGCCATCACTGACCATTTGCTGATGGGATTCCCCCCCTCCCCCACCAAAAAAAAAAAACCTTTTGCTTTTCAAACTCTCCCTTCTTACGTTCCTGTTATTTATTATTCAGGTGTGATAGTGTATGTTCTTCCTTGGACTGAAGTCTCTAATGGTTCTTTCCATTTTCCGTGCTTCATTTCTGAATCTGTCAAAGTGACATTTTCTCGCTAGTCTTCGATCTTTCTTTGGTTTCCCCTAGAAAATGTATGTCAGTTTCCAACGTTTGTTCCCCATCTCCCTGAAAGTTCCAGGGCAAAAAATTTATTTAAACCTTTTTAGTCACCTCTACCGCTTTTTTTTCTCCTTTCAATAAATTACCCTTCCCCGTGTCTTCGCCACCCAGCTGTCTAGCTCAATGACCCCTGTGTTCCTTACGCACTAGGGAAATTTTCCCATGATTTCTCTTAACCTTCAGTGCAATCTTTTTCATTCGCTCCCTTTGCCTTTCTTATCTTTTTTTACACTCTCTGGACTTTGTTCGGTAATCCTCCCCGGCCGCCTCTGTACCTGATGCTTAATGCCTCACATACGCCTCTTTCTTACCTTTGATTACTTTTTTTTAACTTGTTCATCCACATTGTGGATTCTCTTATTGCCGGGACTGCATGCAAGATGACCCCTGGGTTTATATTAATTTATATTTGAATACTTTTCATTTCCAACCGTGTTCTCCGTTTCTTCCCTCACCTCAGCCCCTGTGCCTTTACCTGGCCCCTCCGATGCTCCTCAGAAATGCAGGGGCGTCTTCATGAAATGGCATAGTGACAATGAACTCTGCTTCCAGTCTCAGCTACATCGCCCACTCCCGAAAAGTAACACGAGGGAGAGAAGAGGATGCTCCCAGGAAATGTGTCCGTGAGGAAATAATCCTTGTAGACGTAGGACAAAAATTCTCCTCCATGAGTCGTTGTCTACCCAGATGCCACCCGGGGAGCAAACATTTCATGAGAAGAACCACAGACAGAAGAAGGCTTCTTTGCACTGAGCTTCCTCCCGCTCCCTCAGTGATTTGGAGCCCACAAGGAGCCCACAAGGCTACTTTCAGAGGAGAGGGCCCCGGATCTAGAATCAGGGCAATGGCGCCCCGGTCCTGGTTTTGCCACTAAGCGGCTGTGAAGTCTCAGTACCTTCTTTTCCCTTGTCCTAAGTCTGTTCTCCCAGCCTCAGTTTTCCTTGGCTGTAAAATGAGGGATTGAACTCCACAATGAAGGGTCCTGCCTGCAGTTGCAAGGGCATCCACTGGGACAATTTTCTCTCAGCTGCTGCCATAATGAAGACATAGGCAGACTTTGTCCTCATTATTCACACCCTCCCTTTTGTTCTTTTTGCTCTCTTTTAGGCTTCCCTTCCTCCCCAGTGTACTTGGTGCACCTGTTTCCCCCCAGTGCTACCCTGTTCTGTAAGATGTAACTCCATTCATCCTCCCGGCCTTTCCCTAAGGAGGAAGCCTCCTGAAGCATGCAGACCAAGGGGCCAACGAGGCGGCAAGGTGCAGAAAGAAAGCCAGGAGTCAGACTTCCTGATTTCACACATGACCCTGGGGCTTCTGACGTCCTCATCTGCAAAATGGGGACGACATTCGCACTTAAGTCAGAAGGTTCCTGAGAGGATTCAGTAAATTACTCCTCATAAAGCCTTAGAAGAGTACCTACCAGGAAGTAAGCACCATATGAATGTTAGCCAAAGGGAAAAGAAGTATTTGTGTTACAGAAGTCTCCAAATCTTAAAACAAGAGACTGAATTCTAATGCACCAAGTTTCAAGAAACAGTAAACTAAATGAAAGGTTTGGAAGCTAGAGAGGACTATTGCGTTTCCCTAAAATCACAACACACAGGTTGGCGTCCCTAACACACACACACACACACACACACACACACACACGGCAGTATTCCAGGAACTGATTTTGGAGCTCAGATTTCAGATTTTAACCTAGCTGCATTACTTTATATCAAAACTTCAGTTTCCACAGAGATATTCAGTATATATTTTTTTATTTTGAATGTAACAAACCAATTAAAGAATGTTTCACAGTAGGCCCCTTTTGGGCTCCCAACCAAAGACCGCGTATGATCTCCGAGACCTTTTAGTTTCTGTTATAGATACAACTTGTAACCATGAGGTGACCTAATTTTAAATTTCTCTCTGCCACCAGAACCTGAAATGTATCTTCTCCAGCAGGTAAACTCAGTCAACTCATACAATCTAACACGTTTTAGAATATCCTTCTCTACGGGTAAGAGGATAATGGGTGAGGGAGATGCCTTCAAATAATAAAAAGCTCACGACTCCCAGCCACTTTATTGTCAGATGTCTGGACACAGGACGGATACAGCAACTGTTGGGGTCTCTGGTGCCATGATTCTAGATTTCAGGGACACTTGGGAAACATATCATCGTCCTCAAAGGCAAGTCACGCTATACTGCAAGACTGCAAGACTCAGGCAGTTTATTGGAGATCTAGCCCCATGAAAAGTGATTTTTTTGTAGGACTTGGCTCTAACGTACCCAGTGGGTGAAAACTGTCTCTTGAAATGAAGTTGATGTAAATGTCAAAGTCACAGTGGAGGCACCTCAATGACCTTGTTCTTCTAATATCTAAATACTAATGTGTGGAAAACTACAGACTGATAATTTGGAAGGAGAGAGCTCTTACTTGAGGAAATAATAATGAGAAAGATGAGAGAGGCAGCAAAGATTGAGGACACATTTTAAGGCTCACTGTTATTAGAAATATGACTTTTCTCAAATATTAAAAATAAACCTTTAATTCCCCTCATGCTATCCAGAGTCTTTTCTACAAACATCTGGATAAAGGAATCACATCAAATCCATGGCGTTTTGAGACATTCCTGGAGCATAGATGTTCTTGAGATTATGTTTTTGGATTACTTGACTAGAAATAATAAATACTTTCAGTACTTAAAGCTGTAATGCTTTGGGTTGGATTTGGATTTTTGTTTCATTTTAGTAAAAGGTGGAGATTCAAAGTCAGCTCCTTAACCAGAATGATATATTGGATGTGAATATAGTTTATTGCTTTCTGACCTACATTTCCCCCTTTTTTCATCATTTGAAAAGTTACTTGACAAGTTGAACGCCTGCAGCTCAGCATTTCCAAACATCTGCCTTGAAGGAAGCACTTTGCTTCAGATTTTCACATGATGATCAAAAGTGGGTTTAACTTTCTCAGGTTAAATGGGAACAAGGGGGATGGTCTGACGAGGATAGAAATATATTTGAGAGCAACATGAAAGAGAAAAAAAAAACACTTGGAGCTGGCAGAAGCTTAACCCTAGAGCCAGCTTGGACTCATGAAGACAGATTTCAGCTGAGAGATGAGTCATCTGTGGTCCGGCACTGGCTCTGGCCCAGTTTGCCCATCTGTACGATGGGGACTTCAGAGTCTACCCTTTGGAAGAATGTGAAGTCAGTGGATGACGACCATGTGACCTAATGTCCCGACTCTGCTGTAAACCAGCTGTGTGACCACGGGACATCCTGCTATCCTTGGAATGTCCTTTTCCTATAAAAAAAAAAAAGGCCCCCTGCCCCTGCTAGCATTCTGTAATTGAGAATTTGAAAAGGAAAGCTCAAACATGTAGATGAGGGCTTAATACCAGCCTAAGGAACCCGGAAGTTAGGATAAATTAAAATTCACATTTTTGGGGCGCCTGGGTGGTGCAGTCGGTTAGGCGTCCGACTTCAGCCAGGTCACGATCTCGTGGTCCGTGAGTTCGAGCCCCGCGTCGGGCTCTGGGCTGATGGCTCAGAGCCTGGAGCCTGTTTCCGATTCTGTGTCTCCCTCTCTCTCTGCCCCTCCCCCGTTCATGCTCTGTCTCTCTCTGTCCCAAAAATAAATAAACGTTGAAAAAAAAATTTTTTTAAATAAAAAATAAAAAATAAAATTCACATTTTTAATTCAGGCCATGGAATAGTACGTACTGGACTCCTGATATGAGCCAGAACAAGGGCTACAACCATGAGCAAAACGAGACGGGGTCCCTGACCTGTCTGAGTTCATAGGAAGACCCACATCAATCAAATAATCATACAAACAAATATAAAATGTCAAGGTATGGGTTGCAGAGCCTAAAAAAAGAAGAGAACACAAAGGATAAAAAGTTAAAATGTTGGGGCGCCTGGGTGGGTCAGTCGGTTAAGCGTCTGACTTTGGCTCAGGTCACGATCTCACAGCTTGTGGGTTCGAGCCCCATGTAGGGCTGTATGCTGACAGCTCAGAGCCTGGAGCCTGCTTCGGATCCTGTGTCTCCATTCCTCTCTGCTCCTTCCCTGCTCAAGCGCGCGCTGTCTCTCTCTCTCTCTCAAAAATAAATGAAAACATTAAAAAAAATTTTTTAAGTGTTAAAATGTCAACAAGTGACTTTATAACCTATTCTCAAACTGGGTCAATAAGGACTTGAAAACAAGGACAGAAAATTAAGAGTGCCAGTGTTTTGAAATGATCATCTGTTCTGGTATTCCACAGGGCATCACGTGGAATGGATTCCATAACGTATTGTATAGCCAGCCACCATCTTTCAGGGGTCTCCGTGGTTCAATCCCACTTCTGTTTATTCACTAAGTCGACACATTTTTGCCATGAAAGCACAATGGACCAGACATGTTGCCAGGCACGAGGCATACAATATGAGCAAGACGGTTCTTGCCCAGTTAGCCTTTGCTGTGCGACAGAACTTCTCAAAACTTAGTGGCTGAGCACAACCATGATTTATTAATTTGCATGATTCTGTGGGCCGGCTGGCTGGTTCCCCTGCTGACCGCCTGGCTGGGTCATGTGCTTGCCTTCAGCTGGAAGCTTGGCTGGGCCACAAGGTCCGAGATAGCCTCACTCTAGCGACAAGTCCAGCGGTGGGTGCAGGCTGTTGGCTGGAGTGTCTCTGTTCTCCTCCAGCTTCTTTATGCAGTAGTCCCAGGGCAGCATTCTGAGACACACACACACACACACACACACACACACACAGAGCAGAAGCTGCAAAGTCAAGCCCTAGCCTTGGAAGTCCTATAGCATCACTTTTATGGCATTTTGCTGGTCAAAGCAAATCACGTGAGCATCCCAGATTCGAGGTAGAGAAACAGAATTCACCTCCAAGGAGTGTACAGACCGAGATGGGAGGACTCTGTGGCCATCATCATGGTTAAGAACACTTGGGTGGCTCCCTTGGTTAAGCATCCAACTCTTGATTTCAGCTCACGTCATGATCTCACAGTGAGGTCATGAGATCAAGCCCCTCATGGGGCTCTGCACTGGCCATGGAACCTGCTTAAGATTCTCTCTCTCTTTCTCCTTCTCCCTCTGCCCCTTCCCTGCTTGCGTGCACATGTACACAGGCTCTCTATCTAAAAGAGAGAGAGAGAGAGAGAGCGTGCATGGATTCTGGAACCAAAGACCCCCTGAGTTCATATCCTGCTCTGTCACTCGCTCAAGTGCTAGTGAAGCAGCATCGGGCAAGTTCCTTTAGGTCTCATTTATCTGTAAAATGGGAACACTAACAGTTACTATTGCAGAGCCCTTGAGAAGATTAAATGAGTTAACATATGTAAAACCATTAAGAGAGTGCCAGGATTGTAGGAACCAGTGAATAGAGGTTAAGTATCGGTATTAGTATTAATCCAGTCTATGTGGGACACAGAGATTCATCAATAAATTGCACGTGAAGATTAGCATTGGTGCAAAGGGCTCTGAAGGAAGGATGGAAACTAACAAGAACAAATAGTACAGGGCGAGCCGGGGAGCTGCCCCATGAAGTGGCTGTTGGCTGAAGCCTGAATGGTATGCACACGAGTCCAGATGAAGGCAGGAAGGCATCTTCAGGAGGCAGGAGCTGTGTCAACACAAGTTAAGGTGGAAGGAGCACAGGACACAAGGAATTGAAACCCACTCTGTCCTACTTCTATTCCCTCGGCACTTAAAAGAGTTGAATATTAGTAACTCCACGTTTTGCTGACCCTTCCTTTAAAGTGCAGTAAAACCTTGGTTTGCGAGTGTCCTTCGTTCCGGAAACACGCTTGTAATCCCAAGCACTTGTGCATCGAAGTGAATTTTAAGAACCATTGGCTCGGTTGTGATCAGATGACATTCGGCGTCACCCGTATTGCAAGCCATCGCTCGTTTATCAAGTTAAATTTTTTTTAGAAACACTTGCTCGTCTTGTGGAGCACTCGCAGAACAAGTCACTTGCAATCCAAGGCTTTACTGTATTCTTAAAACTATCATGGACGCGGTGGAAATGAGCCAGAAATGGTTTGTCTTCAGAGTCAGACAGACCTAGTTCCCAATTCTGCCCCTACCACTTACCGGCTGGGTAAACTTGAGCAAGCTGCTTCACCTCTCTGAATCTCAGGCTCCTCACCTATAAGTGAAAACCAAAGTACTTTACCCGTAGATTGCCGTGCGTAGAGTACGATATGCAAAATATTGAGCCGTCAGAGCAGACAGCGGTGGGCTTGTGTACCTGTGCTCACCACAGCTCAGGCCTGGGTGGGAGGATGAAGTGATGGAGACTGGGAGCCTTCCGTGGTGCCTATAACTTAGGCACCAGTAAACAGTTGCTCTTATTATTATTATGGTCAGTGTTCCCTTTGTCTCCCAGCTCCCCAGTGGGGCTCTCTAAGCACCGTGTCCCCTCCCTTCTCCCAAGCCCCCTCGGTGTGACCAGCCCAGGGCTCTGCAGCCAACTGCTGGCTCCCCGAGTGGGGTTAGCATGCTGGGACTCAACCCGCTCCAGTGCCGTGGAGATGGCTAAAGATGAATCACACAGACCAGTGCTGAAAGGAGAGGGAGGTTTAAAGCTGGAAGGTTTTAAGGGGCTGGGGCTCCCCTTCCTGGGGGCTCCTCGGTGCGCCCTACCTTTCTCCCCTCTCTGTGCCCCTCACTCCCAGAGGCACCCCCTCCCAGGGCAGTGCAACTTCAAGGATGCAGCCAGCCTTTTTCTTTACCCCCTACCACTGTTCTCTCTCTCTCTTTCTCTCTCTGTCTCTCGCTCTCTCTTTCTCCCTCCCCCCCCTCTTTTTTTTTTAACATGCAAGTTGCCATGAAAAATTTGTTAATGAAATATTTGCTCAGAAGTCTGCTCTGGTCTAGACTGATAACCTATCTGTGTTTGAGTTTGGCTTCCCATATTCTAAATACTCATCTTCTGTCTGTTTAGCTTATTGATTGGTTTGGCAGGAAAAGAAGCCTTGTCATCAGTGACCAAGGTCAAACTAAACAAAAAGGGAAGGGTGGGGAGGAGGACGAGAGCTGAGGGGCTCTGAGGATCCAGGAGACTTCTCCAAGTTTCCCGGAAGGGCCGACCCCCTCCCGTCGCCCCACCCCAGCCCCGGGGTTCTGTTCCGCAGGCCACAGGGAAGCCCTGCAAATGCTTCAAGGTGGGAGGTCGGCAGCTGGTGTCCACGAAGGGGACTTCTTGGACTGTCCCAGGCAGGAGTGTTAAGAGGGATGTTCACGCATACCTTGGTGAACAGAGCTGAGGGCTTCTCAGGCTGCCATTGCTGATAGTTCTGGTAAAGTCTAATTTCTCAGTAAGGTGCACTTGTTAATTAAAGGAACGAGAGTTGCTAAATTAGCAAAAGTAAAGCACAAATTCATGCCCCCAAACACTGATAACCCACAGCACTTAGGACTCTCTTGGGATCTGAATGTACTACTTACCGGTTTTGCTTCTGCCCCGCCGTCTTAATCCTGTCTCTGGAGGCTGACGACTGAGGTGGCGGTCCAGGAGCCTAGACAGGCTGGGCCATGGAGGGGTGCCTGGGTGTGTGGAAAGGCGCCGGGGTGGGGCGGGAATCCTGCTTCCACCGCTATCAGCGGTGTGACCAGGGCAAGCTTACTTCGACTCCCTGCGCCTCAGTTTCTTCATCTGTCAAACATAGGTCATACTACCTACCTGAGAGTTGCTATGAGGAAGAATGAGATAGCTTCTAGAAAGTGCCACGCATGCTCAGAGATCTAGAGGAAACCCTCTGGGATCATGTATCTCCTACAGGGACGTCACGAGGCAGACCCTCCACCCCACCACTGCCGTGTGGGGAGACTGAGTTACCAAACCTCATTCATGGCTCGCTGCCTGGGGGTCATGGAGATGCACCAGGTATTCTGGGCACTGGAAATGCAGGTACAATTAAGGCACAATCCTAGCTCTCCAGGAGCTTCTGATATTTGCTGGGGGGGAAAAAAGCACAGAAACATGGAAAGTAAATGGTCACAGACACTGGGACTCGAAGGACAGCTGAAAACACAATGGAGGAGTGACCATTTCTCCCTGGTGGGCGGAGGAGGGAGGGAGAGTCCGGAAAGGCTTCTCAGAGGACGTTTTGAATTAAGTGGTGCTTACCAGGTGGACCAGGGAGAAAGTGAGCGTGGGGAACAATGACATCAAAAAGTGGCCTGCACAGCCTCTTCTGAGATGGCAGGTGGCTCCTGCGGCTGGAGGGCTGGGTGGGGACAAGTGAAGTGACAGGCTGAGGCTGGAGAGGGTAGTGAGGGACTGGGGCTGCCTGCAGGGAGCGCAGGAGTATGTGGGGGTCAAGAAATAGAGGCAGTGAGTACGGACTCCTCGCCAGAAATGCGTCTGCTACTGCAAGGAGGATGGTCAGGCACCAGTTATCGAAAGGATGTTGTCAGAGACTTTTTTTTTTTTCCAAGTATGAGACTTAAAACACACTCATAGGCTACATGGAAGGAACCGGCAGAGAAGGGGAAGTTGAAAACACCACAGGGAGAGGAACGACTCAGTGGAGCCAGATGCAGGGCCAGGAGTCACGGGAAGGGAGGGGATCAAGGCCCCAGAGCGAGGGTCTGGCGCGGGGGCGATACCTCTTCCTCGAGCCTGGAGGGACAAAATGAGAAGGTGGGTTGCAGGAGGGAAGGCCTCGTGGAGAAGGCCTCGCAGAGAGGCCGGAGATTTGGTGCTTGCTTCTCAGAGCTCTGCATTGCTCTGAGCTACAAGGTTATCTGCTGAGCAAGAGAGGCTGGGATGAGGGAGGAGAGTGGAGAAACCAGGCAGTGTCTTACTTGGGGGGCAGACAGGAAGGAGCTTATCTGGTTGCATTAAAATGTGCCCTGGAACCTAAGGGCCCAGCTGAGGCCACAGATCACCACCCGCCGTGGCCCCAAGGCACCCATTTGGGGGACTACTTCCTCTGAACTCAGTTGAGAGAAGGCGTGACGCAAATGATTCGTTGGACTGAAGCAAGGAGGAGCTTCTGCGGGATTGTAAGCCACCGAGGGCGCTGGGGAGAAGATGGCGGAAGGGATAGATCCTAGGGCTGGCCAGAGAAGTGAAGCCCCCTCAGGAGATTAACAAGAAAAAGTCAGGAGACAGCGGGTCTCCATGACTTCAAACAGCAAGTGGGCCGGGAGCAGGGACGGAGCCCAGTGGTGGGCAGGAAGATGGGACAGCAGAGTCATTTCCTGGGCTTTCAGAGGAGGGTGGAGAGTTCCAAGGGCTAACAAAGCCCAGCATGTGCCCTGGGAGCAAGCAGGGGCCACAGTGGAGTCAGAATGAAACTTGCCCATCTCTGGAATGTCAATGCCCAGCGCTGGGACACGGGGAAGATCACCCTGGGTGATTCATTATTTAACAGGGCAGAATTCAGAGAGGGAGTGCACTCAATTTTTGAAAAACATCTCATTCTGTGCTTAGCCCACGGATTTCAAAAATGTCTGCCACGGGGAGGTGCCCGTGGTACCACTGAAAATGGGAGGGAGACCTTGTACACGGATTAAGGCCATGGTTCCCAAACCGTGCACCCAGGCACCCCAGGGCGATGCCGCAAACTCGCCAGGGACTCTGGGAGATTTCTGATTTTCAAAGAAGCGCAGCAACATCTGCCAGACGCTACACAAACCATATAGTTTGAGGTTGTTCACAGTTTCAAGATAGATGGTGCTATGCTCCTTTCGGTGACATCATAGCTGTGAAAAGCTAGACTTTAGTGGTTGCTGCAATAAAAAGCAAATACTGAGTAAACAGCAATGCAGAACAGGAAATGACAGTGCTGTGGTCCAGTCTGCCTTGAAGATTTGAGAAGTTGGGCAGTAGTCGAAAGTCACAAGCACCTGCGAGTAAGTGTGGTTATGTAGGCGTGAAATAGCTTCCAATTCATGTCACTTCAACTCATGTGTATTATTTTTTCAAATGGCTACTAAATGATTAGGACATAGCTATTTATTGTTTGGACCATTGAACAGATGGAACTTTGGGGTATTTATTTCGACCTCAGGACACCATGAACCATATCACTGAGGCCCTAAGGATGCTGTGAACCTTCAGGTTAATGGATTATCCACACTTGGGTTTCCGATGCAACTTTCTTAAATCACAGAAAGTTAGAGTTGGAAGGAACCTGAGAGCTGATTTAGAACAATCTCCCACAGAGGACACGGCCAAGCAAGGATACGGAGTGTTGTCAAAGGTGATCAGTTTCGGGTATACGTAGAATAAGAACTCCAACGCAGGTCTCCTCCCTCCCTGTCTGACGTGCCCTCTGCTGAAAACAAGTAGCTTAATCCACTCATACCATTTGTGCAATAATAATCACTCATTCATTTTCTCTCGAAACCCGATTTATAGAAGTGAAAAATGCCAACTCAGGAACATGCAGATTGTTCCTCGCTGGTGTGAGCCATTACTGATACCCGTTCTTATTAACAGGGACACGTCTTCCCTTGATGACACCCTTCAGGACCCTGTAAGTTGAAAGCAACCTCTTTTGATGGAGTGAGACTGAATTCTGGAAATGAAATCGATGGACTCTGTAGATTCTAGAGGGCCACCTTCCCAAAACTTTTCTAATCTTCCCAGTTTGGGATATTGTTAAAAATAGAACCCGCCCAAGCACGTAGAGAACAATGAAGCTGCACAGGACACGAATGTAGGCAGTCAGCGGGGCTCAATCACTAGCTCCTGCACAGGAACTTCAATGGCTCTCGGATTCAAATTGTGCTTCAGAAATATTACGAATGTGTGGCTTGTGGGTGGCTCAGTAGGTTCAGCATTCGACTTGGGCTCAGGTCATGATCCCACGGTTCCTGGTTTCGAGCCCCTCAGTGGGCTCTCCCCTGTCAACACAGAGCCTGCTTTGGATTCTCTGTCCCCTTCTTTCTTACTCTGTTCTCTCCCCTGCTCATGCTCTCTCTCTCTCTCAAAAATAAATAAACATTTTTTTTAAAGAGGGGTGCCTGGGGGGCCCATTTGGTTAAGCATCTGACTCTTGGTTGCCCATTTGGTTAAGCATCTGACTCTTGGTTTTGTCTCAGGTCCTGATCTCAAGTTTGCGAGTTCAAGCCCCCCGTCAGGCTCCGCACTGATAGTGTGGAGCCTGCTTGGGATTCTCTCTCTCTCTCTCTCTCTCTCTCTCTCTGCTCCTCTCCTGCTCGTTCTCTCTCTCCCTGTCTCTCTGTGTCTCTCTGTCAAAAATGAATAAATAAACTTTTAAAAAATCTTAAAAAAAAAAAAGAAATACTATGAATGTGAACACATTACTCTGAGTCACATTGTCTAAGCCGATGAACTAGCTGAAGTCCCTCTCCCATGAACCGAGGGAGATTGGTTGCTCTCTCCAGGATCCCTGATGACTCCTGATGACTCGGTTTCCGTCCTCTCCCCCCTTCCTCCTGCCCGGGGCAAGGGTTGTGCGCCCGCTGCACCTTGCCTCCCCTCCTGCTTCTCTCTGTTGTGTCGTCGGCCTGATAGCCCCGTCTGGAAGACACCCCTTCTAATTAGCTCCCCAAGGCAATGCCTGCATCAGACCCAGACTAACAGTAAGGGGCCAGGGGCCCGCACAGAACAGGAACCAGCTGAAATGTGTATGTTCGGAATCACTGGCTGGAAAAGTCACCAGCCATTCCTCCCCACAAGGCTTTCTCGCTGGCCTGGTCCCCAGCCTCCAGCTTTCTACCACCTTCCACATCTTCCCCTGGTCTGCAGGCCCCTTCTGCTACCTTCTCGTCCCCAGTGCAGTCTCTCATCCCGCGCAGAAAATTCCACGTTGCTCTCACTCTGATAATTAGAGAATGTATTCCTTTTGTCACTAAAGTAGCTCGGGTGCCTGGGTTCCCCCAACCAAGTGGTTGCATCCAAACAAAGTAAGGTACCGACACCGCTTCTTGGAGTTGTTGTTGTTCTTCCTTTTTTCTTTAAATCTTT
Source organism: Lynx rufus (assembly GCF_022079265.1). Taxonomy (NCBI): domain Eukaryota; kingdom Metazoa; phylum Chordata; class Mammalia; order Carnivora; family Felidae; genus Lynx; species Lynx rufus. Next base: position 33,787,528 of record NW_025814829.1, on the reverse strand, counting down.
TAATATTTATTTATTTTTGAGAGAGAGAGAGAGAGACAGAGCGTGAGTGGGGGAGGGGCAGAGAGAGAGGGAGAGAGAGAGAGACACAGAATCCGAAGCAGGCTCCAGGCTCCGAACTGTCAGCACAGATCCCAATGCGGGACTTGAACTCACAGACCACGAGATCATGACCTGAGCCGAAGCCGGACGCTCAACCGACTGAGCCACCCAGGTGCCCCTGGAGTGGCTCTTCCTTAGCGTTTACCGCAAATCATGGAACAGGGTTGCTTTAAAATATTCAAAATTTCCCGGGTTAGAGGCTATACTTCGCAGGCTAAAAGCAGCTGTATGAGAAACAAAGGGATTTTCAAAACCCCAGCTTCCGGGGCCGCTGCCTTTGTTTCTCCCTCAAGCTACCGGAGCCCCTGTTTGCGAAGACTGACGGAGTCGTCTCTGACAGTCTCAGACCCAGAACCGACCCCCCGGAGTGTGGGCTCATTTCTTTCCAGTTCAAGATCGTGGGAGGTATGAACCGGAGGCTGCAGCGGCCGGCCAGGCATCTGGGAGCTTTATTTCGATAAGTCGGTGCTGCTGTTGACACATGAAGCTTCAGTGGCCTGGCCAAATTGCTCAAATATAAACCCAATTTCCGATTTGCAGGGTTGGGTGGGCTAACAAATTGTATCAGAGGCTTTGCACCGAAGCCTTTAAGAAAACGGAGCTATTGCCATGAACCCGTGACTCCCTACCCCTCCCTCTGCCTCTTCCACTTCCTTGCCGCTATTAATACACAACCTGGCGAGCAACAAACCTTACCCCAGGCAAGCGGATGACACAGAGGCGGGGCGACTACTCGGGGACAAAAGCTAATGATAGCAATACTGGATACATTTTGAGGATGCTCTCTCTTTGGTCCCGGCACCCTTCTGCACACGGTCTCAGTGAATTCTCACAACAGGCCTAAAAGGTAACTACTGTCATTATCCCTGTGTGTCAAGATAATTTTGTGAAATGCCATTTACCACTGGAGTTTTCGCCCGTTAATGGCTTTTGTTTAGCTGGTCAGCCTCCACTTGCTTCTAAAATACACCTTGCCGGGGCGCACGGTGGCTCAGTTGGTTAAGTGTCTGCCTTCGGCTCAAGTCATGATTTCGCAGTTCGTGAGTGAGTTCGAACCCCGTGTCGGGCTCTGTGCTGACAGCTCAGAGCCTGGGGCCTGCTTTGGATTCTGTGTCTCTCTCTGTCCCTCCCCCGTTCACGCTCTCTCCTCCTCTCTCTCTCTCAAAAATAAAATAAAAGTTAAAAAAATTTTAATACACTTTCCCATGCAGAGCACTTGGAATGAGATTGCTAGAGCAAAACAAAAACAAAAACAAAACAAAACAAAAGCAAAAGCAAACAAGAGAATGTTCTTAGGATCTGAACTTTATAACTTATGTCTACTCCGAACATAAGATTTGGAATTTAGATATGACTACTTTCCCTTGTAGTTTGAGAGGAACTCGGGACAGAGGGAAGTCTAAGGGACCAGAAGTGGCCTCACAGCTGGGTTGTGAAGGATGGAGAAGGGCAGGTGTAGACCGTCGACCAGTGAAGACTGTGGGTGTCCCTGCAGCTACCAGTAGGATGGATGCTAATGTGTTGGGTCCATGTATCTTCCTGGTTTACTAATCACCGGGTAAAATTTCAGTTTTTTTTTTTTTTATTTATTCTAAAATTTCCTTCACGAGCAAGCCCCTCCGCAGCCTTGCTACTCAAAGCGTGGTCCGGGTATCAGCATGGGCATCACCTTGTATTCCATTCAAAATGCCAAGTCTGTGGCCCAACCCCAGACCCACAGGACCAGAGTCTGCAATTTAACAGGCTCCCCGGGTAATTTCAAGTGCACATTCAAGTTGATGAGGCACCTCCACGGTTTTCAATTCTCCACCAGAAACAAAACCCAGTGTGCCAGCCTCAGCCCAAGAGACTCTGCTTAGTTAGTGGAAGAATGGGCTGGAGAATTCTGATGTGCCCTCAGATCTGAACACCGCCTCTCTTTTCTCTCTTTGCCCTTAGTCAGTTTAGTTATTATTCTTTGTGTTATGCTGGTTAAGAGAAGAAACTTGGAATAGAATACCGTTGAGTATGAATGTTGGCTAAAGTGGAATTTCTTGTTCTGACACTTTCTCTGCTTCTGGGCTCAGCACCCACCCTCTTCTTCTGGGGAGCTGTTCCTTGCCCCATTCACACCGTTTGCTTTCAGTGGAAGCTGCCAATCACAGTGCCATTCAAAGAAGATGGTATTAGTTCCTCTCTGAAAGCAAGGCTATGAGACGTAAGGCCTGAGCAACTGGCTGCCCCGAGCCCTGATAAGCAGAGAAAGCTGCTCTGAGAAATGAGGCTGACCCTCTGGAGGAGCAAGGAAACCTCCAAAGCAGTTTCTGCTTGTTCTGGAGGCCAGCCGCTTCTCTGCCTCCCCAAAGTTCTGCTGGCCTAACTACTGAATTCCCTGTCCAGTTGAAACTAAGTCTTTCGGGTTTCTACCACTTACAATCACGATAATACCCAGTCTGTGATCTTCAACAGTTAATGAGGTACAAGCCCCAGTTTCCCCATCTGCATAACATGGACACAGAGTATTCTCAAGATTAAGTAAGATATTTACATGAAATACTTTGAACAGAGGAGATACGCACAATTGTGAGCTTTTACTTTTCTCGGTTCTCCTTGAGATGTATTTCCAATGTAAGTTCTATGAGTTTACTAATGGAATAATGGATGCTTTTTCATTTGTTTTCAATTTTCTTCTTAATGTCCAGAATTTACATATGTAATATATATATATATATATATATATATATATATATATAAACATTTGGCCAAGAATATGGAGGGTATGGACTGTGGGAGGAGGTGAAGAGTATATCTTTCTTATGTTGCTTTGGTCTTGCACTATTGAATGGACCTCATCTGATAAGTTCATCATGTGACAAATAGAGGTTAGATTCTTGTCCTCTGAAAAGGCTTATGTATAATTGTTTATACTGGCACTCTCCTGTTTTTTCTGTGCCCCCCTCTCCTTCCTATAAACCCAGCTTCGTGAGACCTTTCTGAAAACTACCCGTCTAATCTTAGGGCTTGGGGCAAGGGAGTGAGCATTGGCTGTTTTAGTGACAGCACCGTTAAGACACCTCACGTTTCTAAATCTCAGTGGCCCCATCTGTCAAAGGGAGGCATTGGATTGGCTGAGCTTCACGGTTACTTCCTACTCGAACTTTCTGTGATCCGGCTACTTACTTGGTATCGGTGAGATCCCTTGTGCTTACGACGTCCTCCCTGCCACACTGAGTAATCATCTTCTCTTTCAGTTCAGTCATCTTAAGCATGTGCTCTTAAGCATCCAGATAGGAAAAGGGAAGAGGTTAAAGGTCTAAGAAAACAAAAAACAAAAAACAAAAAAACAAAACAAAACAAAACAAAAAAAGGGCAGTGGCTAGCTGAGTCTACACCCACCTCCCTCTTAAACTGCTTTGTTGGAAGCCATACTCCATGACTTGTTTTCACATCTCATTGACAGAAACACGTCACATTGTCACCCTTGTCCATAAGGGATTCTGGAAAACGTAACTAGTCACAATTCTCTTTGATAAGAAGACTACAAATGAAAATTGTAGTAAAGTACCTGTTTTCTCACCCATCAGAGTGCCAAAAATCAAAATGTTTGATAACACTGTGTTGGAAAACAGTGTGAGTAGAAAGGAAACCTCAAGAATTCTTGTGGGCATGTAAATTTGTACCATTTCTATGGAGGTCAATTTAGCAATATTTATCCAAATCACAAGTGTCTTTTTTTTTCTTTTAACATTTATTTATTTTTGAGACAGGGAGAGACAGCATGAACAGGGGAGAGTCAGAAAGAGAGGGAAACACAGAATCTGAAACAGGCTCCAGGCTCTGAGCTGTCAGCACAGAGCCTGACGCGGGGCTCGAACTCACGGACCATGAGATCATGACCTGAGCCAAAGTCGGATGCTTAACCGACTGAGCCATCCAGGCGCCCCATCACAAGTGTCTTTTGACCCACCTCTAAGAACTTATCCTACAGATATCCTCACCTGTATGTAAAATGATATATGTAAGTATTTACGCCTTATAGAAATACTTGCGGTTGTCCACCAGGAGTAGACTGATTAAATAAATTATGCTCATTCATACAATGGAGTATCATGAGGCCGTTTAAAAACTCCAAATGAGGGGTGCCCGGGTGGCTCAGTCAGTTGAACATCCAACTTCGGCTCAGGCTATGATCTCACCATTTGTGGGCTCAAGCCCCGCATTAGGCTCTGTGCTGACAGCTCAGAGCCTGGAGCCTGCTTCGGATTCTGTGTCTCCCTCTCCCTCTGCCCCTCCCCCACTTGTGCTTTGTCTCTCTCTGTCTCTCTCTCTGTCTCTGAAAAATAAATAAAAATGTTAAAAAAAATTTTTAAAAACTCACATGGAGGAAATTCTTTTTCTACTGAATATGAAATGCTCTGACAAATATATTTTAAGAAAAATCAGTAAATTAAGGCACGCATACATAGGAGACATGTATGTACACAGAATATGTAAGGGACATATATGCACACATATATACATCTGTTTATAAAAGCGGAGAAGATAAAATTATATGTGTGTGTGCATTTGCTTGTATATGCTTAAAGTATCTCTAGACAGATACATAAGAAACTGATAATATTTATTCCCTGTGGTAATAGAAATTTTGATATCGATACTAGACAAAAACACTTACAAGAAAAATTTTATAAGCAATTTCATTTATAAATATAGGTGTCAAACTTCTAAATAATTTATTAGCAAATTAACTCTTTGTTCAATTCAACATTTCTGTGTAAAAAGAAAAAAGATCACCACGACATAGTAACCTAAGAGAGCAAAGATGGTTCCATTTTAGAAAACAATTAATAGGTTTATGCAATCTGAATAAATGCTGAACAATCGTTTGATAAAATTCAATATCCATTTGTAATTAAAAAAAAAAATTATTACCCAGGGTACCTGGGTGGCTCAGTCAGTTGAGCGTCCTACTTTGGCTCAGGTCATGATCTCGCAGTCCATGGGTTCGAGCCTCGTGTCGGGCTCTGTGCTGACAGCTCAGAGCCTGGAACCTGCTTCAGATTCTGTGTCTCCCTCTCTCTTTGCCCCTCCCCTACTCTCTCTCTCTCTCTTTCAAAAATAAATAAACATTAAAAAATTTTTTTCTAATGTTTATTTATTTTTTTTTTTAATTTTTTTTTTTCAACGTTTATTTATTTTTGGGACAGAGAGAGACAGAGCATGAACGGGGGAGGAGCAGAGAGAGAGGGAGACACAGAATCGGAAACAGGCTCCAGGCTCTGAGCCATCAGCCCAGAGCCCGACGCGGGGCTCGAACTCCCGGACCGCGAGATCGTGACCTGGCTGAAGTCGGACGCCCAACCGACTGCGCCACCCAGGCGCCCCTAAAAAAATTTTTTCTAATTATTACCCAACATAAATAAAATCACCTTCCTGAACTTGACTAATACTATCTACTGGAAATCTATAGCAAGCACTACACTTGATGGTGAAACGTTAAAAGAATTCCTAATGAAATTGAAATAAAACAAAGATTGTTTCTCTCTTCTCTACATTTAACATTATACTGGGACTCCTAGTTAACACAAAACACACACACACATGCACTAAGGAGGAAAAGAGAGAGATGGAATAAAAGAAATAAAAAGTCATTATTTATGGAAAATATGATCACATACCCCATAAATATATAAAGGTTTAATTAAAAAACTGCTGGAGCTAATAAATACATTTAGTAAAACCCTGGATACAAGATAAGTATAAAAAACTCAATAGTATTCTCATATATCTACAATAATCAAGGATAAAATAAAAGTAGAGGGGCGCCTGGGTGACTCAGTCAGTTAAGCGTTGAACTCTTGGTTTCAGCTCATGTCATGATCTCACAGTTCATAAGATCGAGTCCCACATTGGGCTCTGTGCTAACAGCACAGAGCCTGCTTAAGATTCTCTCCCTCCCTCTCTCTCTGCCCCTCTCCCACTCATCCTCTCTCTCTCTCTCAAAATAAATAAACTTAAAAAAACTAAAAATATTGGAAACAATACCCTTTAAAATATCTATAAAATTATACAATATCTGGGAATATATTTCATAAAATGCCCACACATCTCCATGGAGAAAAAGCTATAAAGCTTTCCAGGAGAACATAAAAGGAGACTTGAATAAATGAAGGTATACACCATGTTCATAAATAAGATGACTCAAATACAGTATTTATAAAAATTCTCCCCAAGTTAACCTATAAATTTAATGCACTTCAATATCCCCCAAATTGGTTGATTCTATAATTTATATGAAAGAATATAAATGCCAGGAATATTAAGGGCAATTTTGAGAAAGAAAAATGGTTAGGAAAGTCACTGACCTATTACTTACTAAAGCATATTATAAAACCACATTCATTAAAATAATATAATATTTTGAAAGAACAAACGAATAGGTCAGTGGAACTGAATATAATTATAAAACAAAGCATTGCTGGGGGTGCCTGTGTGGCTCAGTCAGTTAAGTGTCGATTTTGACTTAGGTCATGATCTCCCAGTGAGTTCGAGCCCCACATCAGGCTCTGTGCTAACAGCTGAGAGCCTGGATCCTGCTTTAAATTCTGTGTTTCCCTCTCTCTGCCCTTCCCCCACTCGTGCTCTGTCTCTCTCTCTCAAAAATAAACATTAAAAAGTTTTTTAAACAAAGCATTGTGTATACAGAAACGTAGTAGTTGATAAAATCAGCAGATAAAATGAAGTATAATAAATGGTGTTGGAAAAAATGGCAACATATTTAGGAAAAAATACTAAGCTGCATCCCTAACATATATCATTCACAAAAATAATTCTAGTGAATAACATGTGTAAATATAAGAAAGCAAACATATGAGTATTAGAAATAATAGGTGAATATAATAGTGACCTTGGAGTTAAAAAGCCCATCCTAAAAAAAAAAAAAAAAAAAAAGTTACCAAAAACAGAAGTCAAAGGAAAAGGTTAATAAATTTGACTAATTTATCAAATTTATATTCTTGATTACATTAAGAACATTAGCTATGAACAATTTAAAACCAAAAGCAGGAGGAACTCAAGGGTAAAACGTATTTGTCACATAGAAAATAATCAAAGCCTTCCGATTCAGTATAAAAATCTCCTACGATTAATAAGGGGGAAAAACCTAGGAATTAAAATAGTCATAAGATATGAATATGATTCACAGAAGAAAATACGTGATGGGAATTGATAACGTGAAAAGGCACTCAATCTCACAAATAACCATAGAAATGTGCATTCAAACAACAGTGAGGGAGCCAGTTCCAGGTAAGATGAAGTGAGCACACACCATACTTTCGCTTCCATTGAATGCAAGTATAAAACCTGGACAGAATACATGGCCAACTACTAGAAGACTCTTAAAAAGTAAATAGCAGTCAACAGCCGAGGTGGAACACCAAAAATAAAGTATCTTCAATCTAACAGTCACCTTACTAATTTTTTCCCTTCTGTGTCCTTCTAGCCCAAGTTCGTTGGAAAACCTACACTGAGCACCGGGGTAGACAAGGAAAACTCTAGGAGAAACCCTCCAGTTCCGGTTTCAGAAGTGCTAAAGGGAAGTTCTAAAGCTCAGAGAGACTGGGGGAAATTATCCAGCTTTCCCTCATTCTCTTGCTCCCTCCCAGGCAATTCTGTGATGGTAGCCTTCAGGAGCCAAAATTCCAAGGGAGGAGAACTTTCCTCACCATTCTGTGAAGCCAGTGCTTCCATGGAGGTGTGGCCAAATCTCACTGCTGTTTTTTTGGTTTTTTTTCTTTCTTTCTGTCTTCCTACCACTTGGCCACAGACAAACTGCAATTATATGGGAGATGGAAAAAAAAAAAAGTGAGTCCTAGGGAGCGGAGAGGTACCGGGGAGATCACAGAGATGGCAGAGTGATGACCCAGTGAATTTCTGGGCTCACCCCCCAACCTGCATATGTGTGCACATGTGTAGATCTAATCCTAATGAGCATATCAAAGACATTAAGAACTATACTAACAAATATATTTCCACCCAGGTCCTGGAATGGCTACTTGGTGGTTACTCATGAGACAGATCTGGATAGTATTACAAAGACTGAAAGCGGAACTGACATTGTAGCCTCAGCCTACAGAAGGCAAGTAGAAACTTGGGTCTAAATATAATCATCAATTGTCCACTGAAACAAAAATATCAGCAATACTCATATGATTCAAGCAAGACCCAAAATCTCATAACCTAATAATCATAATGTCAAGAATACAATCCAACATTACTTCCTATGAAGAATCACAGAATTCTCAAGTCAAGTGGAAAAAAACAGGTAATAGACACCAACAAGGAAATGATGGAGATATTGCAATTACCTGACAAAGATCCTAAAGCATTAAAAAAAAAAAAAATCTTGAAAGGGCAATACAAATGCTCTCAAAATAAATCTTAAAGAGAAAGAATCAGGGGCGCCTGGGTGGCGCAGTCGGTTAAGCGTCCGACTTCAGCCAGGTCACGATCTCGCGGTCTGTGAGTTCGAGCCCCGCGTCGGGCTCTGGGCTGATGGCTCAGAGCCTGGAGCCTGTTTCCGATTCTGTGTCTCCCTCTCTCTCTGCCCCTCCCCCGTTCATGCTCTGTCTCTCTCTGTCCCAAAAATAAATAAACGTTGAAAAAAAAAATTAAAAAAAAAAAAAAAAAGAGAAAGAATCAGCAAAGAAATACAAGACAAAAAGAAGAACTAAATGGAAATTTTGGAACTGAAAAGTACCATAACTGAAATTTAAAAACCAACTGAGTGGAATTATTAGCAGATTGGAGACGACAGCGGAGTCCATGAACTTGAAGACAGGTCAACAGAAATATTCCAATGTGAACAACAGAAAGAAAAAAGATTGATAAACAACAACACAGCCTCATTGATCTGTAGGAGAGCAACAAAATGTCTACTGTTTGCGTTGTCACACTTCTAGAAAGGGATAGGAAAGAGGGAAGTTTTGAGGGGCACCTGAGTGGCTCAGTCAGTTAAGTGTCTGGCCTCGGTTCAGGTCGTGATCTCACAGTTCATAAGTTTGAGCCCTGCATCAGGCTCTGTGCTGACAGCTTAGAGCCTGGAGCCTGCTTCAGATTCTGTGTCTCCCCCTCTCTCTGCCTCTGCCCTTCTCACATTCTGCCTCTCTCTCTCTCTCTCTCAAAAATAAACAAACATTTAAAAATTTTTTAAAAAGAAAAAAGAAAAAGTACTTGAAGAAATAATGGCTGGAAACCTCTCAATTTTGGCAAAAGACAAAACCTAAAGTTTCAAGAAACGAAATGTATCCCAGACAGGATCAGTCTAAAAAAATCCATACCCAGACAAATCATATTCAAATTGCATGAACCAATTCCTATGATAAATTTCTTCTTAAATCTGTTTATATCCTATTGGTTCTATTTCTCTGGAGAGTCCTAAGAGATATAGTTATTGTCAGGATACAAATCTTTGATGGTAGCTGGACCGATGGCTTCACTTCCTTTTAGATTATTGGCTCAAGGACATCTCAGTTGTTTGTAATAAAACCTTTCCAACATAGCAACTTGCTTCATCAATGCTAGAAAGGGAGGGAGGCACTCTGGTAGCAAGACTAATCTTCTGTAATCTAATCATGAATATGACATCCCATCACCTTTGCTATGTTCTATTGGTTGGGAGCAAGTAACTAGGGTCAACCCATACTCAAGAGGAGGGAATTACATAAAGGCATGACCACCAGAAAGTGAACTTCACTGGGAGTCATTTTAGAGTTTGCTTAACCACAAAGGTTATATTAATATCAAAGTAGGTTTCAGAGCAAAGAAAGTTCTCAAAGGTAAAGAGAGATATTACATATTACTAAAAGTGTCGATTAACCCCAAAGGCATAATAATCTTAAATGTGTGTACACCTAAGGAACAGGCTTTGAAAATACATGAAACAGGGGCGCCTGGGTGGCTCATTCGGTTAAGCGTCCGACCTCAGCTCAGGTCACGATCTCACAGTCTGTGAGTCCAAGCCCCATGTCGGGTTCTGTGCTGACAGCTCAGAGCCTGGAGCCTGCTTCAGATTCTGTGACTCCTTCTCTCTCTGCCCCTCCGCCTCTCACACTCTGTCTCTCTCTGCCTCTCTCTCAAAAATAAGTAAACATTAAAAAAAGAAAATACATGAAATGAACATGGACCAAAATGAAAGAAAAAGTAGACAAACACATAATTATAGTTGCAAACTTGAACACCCTTCTCTCAGTAATAGTACTAGTGAGTAGAAAAAAATCAGCAAGAGTATACAAGAATTGATTGATATCATCAACCAACTGAACCTATTAACCCAAAACAGTAGAATACACATTTTTTTCCAAGTGAACAACAGGAAAGTCTCCAAACACTTGAAAATTCTAAAAACTTAAATATAATCCATGGATCAAGGAAAAAGTTTCCGTGAAACTGCACAAAAAAGAAAATGCGATATCTGAAAATCTGTGGGACACAGCTAAAGCAGTGCTTGGAGGGAAATTTATAGCACTAAAAACGCCTATACTAGAAAAGGAAAAAGGTATCAAATAAATAAGCTAAGCTTCTACCCTAAGAAACTAGAAAAAGGAGAGCAAAATAAGCATAAATCAAGAAGAAGAAAGTAGGGTGCCTGGGTGGCTCAGTCAGTTGGGCATCTGACCTTGGCTCAGATCATGACCTCACAGTTTGTGGATTTGAGTCCCGCATGGGGCTCTGTGCTGACAGCTCAGAGCCTGGAGCCTGCTTCAGCTTCTGTGTCTCCCTTTCTCTCTGCCCCTTCCCTGCTCACTCTGCTTCTCTCTCTCTCTCTCTCTCTCTCTCTGAAAAACAAATAAACATTAAAAAAAATTTTTTTAATAAAAAAAAGAAGAAAGTAAATAATAAAGGCAGATATCAATGAAATTGAAGAAAAAAACAATAAAGGAAAATCACTAAAACTAAAAGCTGGTTCTTAGAGAAAAAATCAATTAACTCGATAAGTCTCTAGAAAGACTGACAAAATAAGAAAGAAAACACAAATTACTGCTATCAGGAATAAAAGAGGCAGTATTATTGCAGAAGCCACAGACATTACAAGGACAGTAATAATAAAAAATACTACGAGCAACTCTGTGCACAGCTATCAATAACTTAGATTAAATAGACCAATTCCTTATAAACCACAAACTAGTAAATGTCATTCCAGGTAGAGTAGATAACTTGAATAATTCTATAACTATTAAAGAAATTAAATTTGTAGTTAAAATCTTCCCCAAAAAGAATCTCCAGTTCCAGATTGTAGCCTTTGTAAAATTCTACCAAACATATAAAGAAGAAGCAACACCAATTTCTACATACTTTCTTTCAGAAAACAGAGGGGAATAATTTTGAACTCATTTTATAAGGCCAACATTTTACTGCTACCAAGCCATAAAAATACAATATAGAAAAAAGAAAACTACAGATCAATATTTTTCATGACCATAAATGAAATAAAAATCCTCAACAAAATATTAGCAAATGAAATACAGCAATATACAAAAAGAAATAGTCACCATAATTAACAGAGATTCATCCCAAGAGTGCAAGGCTGATTCAATATTCAAAAATCAATAATATAATTTACCACGTTAATCGTCTAAAGATGGAAAACTAAGTGATCTTATCAAGACATGCAAAAAAGCATCTGACAAAATATAACATCGATTCATGATAAGCACTCATAGCAAGTTAGGAAGAGGGGAATTTTTTCCAAAACTTTCAGCTAACATTATACTTAATGGTAAAAGATTTCTCCCTAAAATGTTTTCATCCTAGGATCAGAAAGAGGGCTAGGATATCCATTATCAATGCTCTTAATTCCACATAATACTGGAAGTCTTAGCCAGTGCAATAGTGCAAGAAAAAGAAATTAAAAGCAATCAATTTTAAAGAAGAAATAAAACCATCCCTATTCACACATGACATGATCATCTATATAGAAGATTCCACAGCTCTACTAAAAACCTTCTAGAACAAAGCGTGGCTAGCAAAGTTGCAGGATCCAATGTTGACATACAAAAATTTATTGTATCTCTGTATACTAGTGATATGCAATTGGAAACTAAAATTACAAAAACCATTCCATTTATAACAGCTAAAAAGAATGAAATACTTACAAGGGCATAAATCTTAGAAAACATGGACATGTTACAAATGCATGCATAAATCTTATAAAACATGCTAAAAGCTATAAAATGATGATTAAAAAGTCAGAAGACCTAAATAAATGGAGACACATCATATTCATAGAATAGAAATCTCAGTGTAATTAAGTTGTCAATTCTCCCTAAATCTACATATGGCTTTAGTGCAATACAAACCAAAATCTCAGTAGGCCTTTTTGCATATATTAATGAGAAGATTTCAAGTTCATATAGAAATGCAAAGGACTCAGAACATCCAAAGTAACTTTGAAAAGAATAGGTTAGAGGAATCTAACTACATGATGTTAAAACTTACTATAAAGTTACAGGACTCAAAACGGTATGGTATTGGTGAAGAGGTAGGAAAATAGATCAGGAGAACATAATAAACTCCAAAAATAGACACATAAAAATGTGCATTTAATCTTTGGCAGCCACGCAAAAGCCATTCAGCGAAGAAAAGAGAGTCTTTTTAACAAATGATTTTGAAACAATTGACCATCCATATGCAAAACAATAAGCCCTGCCTCATACCTCAAACCTTATACAAAAATTAACTGAAAATAAGTCATAGATCTAAGTGTAAAATGTAAAACTTTTAGGAAAAAAAAACATAGGAGAAAATCATAATGACCTGGATTATGCAAAGAGTTCTCCGACATGACACCAAAAGCATATTCCATAAAAGACAAACATATAGATTGAAGCCTATCAAAATTAGAAACTTTTGCTCTGAAAATGAAAAGGCTACAGACTGAGAGAAAATACTGGCAAATACTGTGATTGCAAGTCACAATTCCAACCATGGACCTGTTCCCACAATATCTAAAGAATACTCAAAACTCAACAATAAGAAGCCAAACAACCCAGTTAAAAAGTGAGAAAAATATTTGGATAGATCACCGAAGAGGATATATAAGGATGGCCAATAAAAGATGCCCAGCATCATGAGCTATTAGGAAAATGCAAATTGAAATCACAACGAGATATCCCTACACACTTACCAGAATAGCTAAAGTAAAAATACATTGACAATATCAAGGGCTGGCTGATGAGGACAGGGAGCAACTGAAACTCTCGCGTACCTGCGGGTGGGAGTGCAAACTGGTATAGCGACTCTGGAAAACAGTTGGACAGTTTTTTTAGAGTTAAACATACACTTACCATTCGACCCGGACATCCCACTCTGGGTATTTACTCTAGAGAACTAAATGTCAATATACATTGACATAATTGACATAATGACTTGTGCACCAACGTCCAGAGTAGCTGCATTCATAATTCCCCCAAATTAGACACATGCCACGCGTCCTTCATTCAGTGAATGTATAAACAAAACGTGGTACAACCGTATGGTAGAACACTCCTCAGCAATAATAAAGGCAAAATGATCACTGTTAGGTAACAACTCTTGTGAATCTGAAAAGCATTGCGCTAAGTAAAAGAGAAAGAAGGCGGTGGACATCACCATAGGAACAGGTGGTCACGGGCGCCAGGAAGGCTCAGCTACTGTAGATCTGAGAAGTCAGGCCTTGGCTGGGGAAGTCCTGGAAGAACTGCATCTGCCCCATGTCTGCAGTAAGCGGGGAAGCCCCGACTTTCCTCCCAGACCCAGAAACCTTAGTGAGAAGCCCTGAAAGGGCTTCATAGAAGCCAGGCGAGAACGGGTAGGGAAACAGACCAGTCTCCCCAGTCTTTCTTTATTCTGGTCCTGGCAGCTTCCCCACACCCTGCTGCCTGCACCCAGCTCCCTGACTGACCTTCACCGTTAGGAACGTTCACATGCTCTTAACACCATCAGGGGCCTCTGACTCCCTGCCCAGCACCCCCTGTGGCTCCTCTGCGTTGCTCCAACCTTACAAATGACAGCGCACAGAGCAGAAAGCCCTCAAGCCTCCCTTTGCCTTTGCTGGCATGTTTTCTCCACCTGGAATTCCCTCTCAGGAGTCAGGACAAGCGGTGCTTTCTTGGGAAAGCGCTTCCTGGCTCTCTATCCACTCCAGCCTCCTCCCGTGTTCCTCCGGCATCCTAAGGGACCTCGGTCAAAGCCCTTGCCGGTTGACTTTGCCGTCGATTGGTGCCCTTTTTCCTTGCCACTCACTGCGTCACACTCATCTTCGGCTCCCTGGTGCCAGCAGCACAGCCTCTAGGTAGGGAATGAAAAGTGCCTGTTTTTGGAAATGAACTCTTGAACTCTGGGTTGGCATGTGAGATAAAAATAAAATCTGAATTAGATCCAGGTTGAAAAGGCTCCTCCCGGAAGTGGTGATTTGGTTCTCTCCTTTCCCAGGGGAAAACGGGTCAGGGGCAAAGCGTGGCTGATACGTCAGAAATCCCGGGGGAAAGAAATTCCCAGGTAAGAAGCATTTACGGATGTCTGCGGTGTAAACGGTGCCGTTTGGGTCCATTTCAAGCTACCCGCATGATGTCACGGGAAAGCAAGTTGAGAAGAGATACACAAAGTCGGCTCTCCCAAGCGTGTGCGAGCCAGCTCCAGAGCACCACTGGCTCAGACCACACCCGTACCGAGGACAACAGGTGGCTGGGGCTAATAGCAACCTACAGGCTGAGGCAGAGGTCCCCTGCCTGCCCATATCGGACTGGCCAGCTTCTCTCTCTCTCTCTCTCTCTCTCTCTCTCTAGCGAACCAATGTTTTACTTCTAAAGCTCTGCCACATATTTCTAGTAGTGCTGATGGTCACCTGTCTCACTCACACCAGGTTATCTGTTGAAGCCAGCAAACAGAGTCTGGCCATCAGCAGACCAGGCCAGACAGGGACACTGGGGTGACTCCGCCTTGCTGCTGGTACTGATTACTTCCTGCTTCCGTGCCTCTACAGTGACCTTGCCTTCCATGTCCCAGATCTTGATGCTGGGGCCCGTGGCAGCCCAGAGGCAGTATCCATTAGACTGAAGCACAGGGCATTGATGATGTCCCCACCACCTAGTGTATAAAGGTGCTTGTCTTCGTTGAGGTCCCACAACATGGCCCGGCCATCCTTCCCTCCAGAAGCACGGAGAGATCCAGGGAGAGACAGTCACAGTGTTCAGGCAGCCTGTGTGGCCGATGTGATTGGTCTTCAGCTTAAAGTTAGCCAGGCCCCATACCTGGACCAGCTTGTCCCAGCCGCAGGAGACAATGATGGGATTGCTGCCATGGGGTGAAAAGCAGACACAAGACACCCGCTCTGAATGGCTCTCATCCTGGACAGTATATTTGCGTGTACCCAGAATATTCCCCAGCTTGATGGTTCTATCTCAGGAGCCAGAAACAATGTGGCAGTTGTCAGAGGGGAAAGCCACACTCAGCACATCCTTGGTATGCCCTACAAATCTGCGTGTGGTGGTACCCATTGTGAGATCCCAGAGACGAGGCGGCCAGGAGGCTCCCAGGAGCCTGAGAGGGCAAACTGGCCAGCTGAGGAGATGACCACCACATCACTAACAGAGTGGGAATGACCCCTAAGAGCACTCTGTGGGATGCCAGAGTTGTTCTCAGCCCTGGTCAGCTTCTGCCCGATGACGGTCTTATCTCGAGGGGCAGACTGTAAGTACCATGTCTGGGAACTGGGGAGCGGTGGCGATCTGAGTCACCCAGCCCGTGTGGCCCTTGAGGGCGTCACCCAGTGTCATCGGCTCAGTCACGGCAGCCGTGAGTGCGGGTGTCGCTGCGGCGACAAGGATGGGGTCAGATAGACTATCACCACAGCCGCGGCCCTGCGGAGGAGAAGAGCCCGACCGGCCACTCTTGGAGGTCTTGTTCAAAACTCCCTTCCTGGGCACGCTTCCCGTGACTTCCTAGCGCAACCAGGCACCCCTTCCGTACCAACGAGGTGAGTCTAGACTGCGGTTAACCTCTTCCCATTGCCACGACTCATTCACACTTTACATGCACACTCTCACAATTGTTCTCGTGTCACGACCCACTTGTTTCTTTTCCATTTTTCCTCCTTTGTTCAGCTGGATTATAAGCTCTGTCAGGACAGAGACCACCTCATGTACTTCTCTTGGATCTTTCTCTCACCCGGCACAAGGCTGTGCATACAAGTAGTGCTTACTACAGAATTCGTGCCTGGCCTAAATGCCCCTCCGGAGGTTGCGTCACAGAGACTCAGTGAGCACATCTGGGGTGCCTGCACGCGGTCACCTCATCTGCTGGCCCCGTCTCTGGCCCCTGGCCCAGGCTTTGGGTTCTACCTCTGCCTCCTTCCCCATCTGCCACCGAACGTCAGGCCCCCGTTCCGCCGGTCCCCGCTGTGATCCCACTTCCTATTCTGCAAATGCTTTCTAGCTCCTACTCACTGCTTCTGCAATGTCAGTCGTCCCCCCTGGTTTGTCCCTCACTGCCAGTGTGACGTCATGGATGGATGACTAGATGGAG
This sequence comes from Lynx rufus, assembly GCF_022079265.1. Classification (NCBI taxonomy): domain Eukaryota; kingdom Metazoa; phylum Chordata; class Mammalia; order Carnivora; family Felidae; genus Lynx; species Lynx rufus. The sequence continues at coordinate 33,770,890 of NW_025814829.1, read as the reverse complement.
AGGATGGTGATGGATGAAGAAACAGAACGGCTGGCTGCCCCCCTAGACTCATCAGACCGGCTGCGAGTGGCACCTGTCACCCACCGTGCCTGTGCCTCGCTGTCGCTTCTGCCCGTGAATTCTTAAACCAGCCTTCCCAGGCCTGCACCCATGCCCACCTTACTTAGCAGTTCCCAGCAGGTACCTATTGAATACCTAAAGTGTCCGGTAATGAGTTCCTAATCAAAAACCGCATTTTGTCATTTTTCCGACTCAGCAAGACAGGTCCCTTTGCAGAATCCCTGGCACACCTCCGGTCAGCTTCCCTTGTTGCATTTATCACAGTTCCCCTGGCCGAATCTATTCGTGCCTTTGCCTTTGCCGCTTCCTCCGTCAGGTGGGAGGCTCTCGGGAGTGACTTTTTATACATTACTACCTCTGTATTTCCGGCATCCCTCGAAGGCAGGGTTTGTGGTTAGTAAAGCTCAGTGGGTAGTTCTGATTTGGTTTGATTCACGAAATTGAATTAAATGGCTAAAGATGGATGAATGAGCTATTAATACACGGTCCTGCAAATTTCCCCGCAGTGCCCCGTCCACACTTCTTCACAGAATAGACCTTCAGTCAATGCTGTTGACACACCTTTTGATGTGTTTGAAAACGAAGAGTGAAGATTCCTGGTGAGTGAGAGGTTTTCATTTGCCCGATATGTTTTGGCTTCAAACCCTAAAACAGTCCTAGCCCCCGAGGTTTCAAAACCAGAACTGAAACAATCTTCCTTCTAGAGCCAGGTTGCCACAGAGAAGGGCCTAGAGAATAAAGTGCTTCTGAATGGCTCCATCCGAGGCATATCTGAAGACAGAAAATTCCAAAGGCTTTCCCGGACGGCCTCTAGGATGGGCTCTATTATTAACCTCCTGCGCGAGGCCGAGCTTCTCCCTGGCCTTGCGTGACTGAAATGAGCTTCTCCCGGGCTCACGCCGTGGCTTTGTGGGCCACAACCACTTCCTAGAAGCCAAGTTCATCTGAGAAATGAGGGAGGCCCTGGTGGTTTGTGGTTACAGAAGGCGTTTCCTTTGACACTCAGCTGGGGGAAGGACAAGCAATCCACAGCAGGCCCGAGAGAAGGGGAGCAGAGCCTGCTTTGGGATGTCCAGAGGGCGTCCAACCCTTCTAGCAAGAAGAGCCCTCCCCTGCATCAAGTGCTTATTGGGGGGTAGGGGGGCAAAGGCCCTGAGACACCGGCAGCCACCTCGGGGGTGTCCCCGGTATTCAGAGGGTGTCAGAGAAAGGACAGTGCAGGCCTGCTGAGAAGTGAGCTGTGTCCTTTGGAATTGCTGAGTGGTCATGGAGGGGTAGGGGTGGGGTGGATGAGAGACAGACGACAGGTGTATAACCAAAATGCATCTCAGCCTGTAGACAATTCCCAGCCTGTGGACAGTGTCTAAGCATGTCCTACCATCCACCCTTTCGAGAAGGGTCCTCCCAGCCCCGTTCACGAAAGACGAGGCTGACACTCGCACCCTCCAGGATAAACGCTCCTGACAGCAGAGAGCCACAGCCCTCCACGACTGCCAGAGTGAGTGGAGGCCTCTCACAGCGTGATCTCAAGGCTCTGGGCAAACCTCCCAGCTTATTAAAAAAAAAAAAAAAAAAAAAATTAATTTTCCCATGAATCGGATAATACCTGAAATTCCATCATCGCTTTGCCTGAGGCTTAAACGTCTGGAAAAATACAAACACGTAGGGGGAGCACTCCAAATAGTATCATTTACACCCTAATGTCTGGAACCCTTCTGGATCCTCTCCTGCCCGCAGGTTTCCTGAGGGGCGGGGCTGGAGCAGGGGAGAGAGCCAGAGAGTCATGGGTGACTGAGGTAGGAGGAGGCCTGGAGGGGCGGAGGAAGGGGCGCAGGCTGGAAACCAGCTCCTAAACAAACTGGCCCTGCACAGTTTTGCCTGGGGCCACCCCGCAAGTCACTGTCGGATTCACTCACTGTTGCTGAGCTCTAGAGAAATCGGGCACCGGCCTCTCCCAGCAGGGCCCGCGTCTTGGGCACAGGCCCGCATCGTGGCTCAGGGCCTCCGCACTCAGAAGGGCCCCGCGCTTGTGTGGTTTAATGCTTTGTTACCACCATCTTGAAGATTGTATTAAATGTTTTTTTTATTATTCATTTTTGAGAGAGAGAGTGCACAAGCGGGCGAGGGACGGAGACACAGGGGGACAGCGGATCCCAAGCGGCCTGTGCACTGACAGCAGAGAGCCCGTTGCGGGACTTGAACTCAGGAACCGTGAGATCGTGACCTGAGCCGAAGTCGGACGCTCAACCGACTGAGCCACCCAGGCACCGTTTAATTTAAAGATTTTTAAACAAGGGACCCCACGTTGGCATTTCACACTGCGCCCACAAATTATGTAGCCAGTCCTGCTTAGCAAATCGCAAAAGCCCTCTGAAGGGAGGTCAGCCTAACCTCGCCATACCCCTTCATCACACACATTATTTCCTTGGGTCTATTTTTACACATCAGGGGATATTTGAAGAAATGTCCTTAATTCCGAGCACTTTAATTCACCTCCACCAACTAAGCCTCTTTCGAGGTGACTTAGGTGTCATGTGATCCGTCCTATTATTAGCCCATGCCCAGCCTTTCCCAACCCCCAAACTCCTGTTTCCCTTGCCCTTATATATATCTCTCTCTCTTAGCAGAAAAGTGGCACATGACCTCGTAGCCTCAAGAATACTTGGCACAGGTCCCTGTTTCTCAGCCGTATCTATTGTCCTCGTCCAGAATGACACTGGCTTCTAAGAGTCTCGCTGACATTTCTGACTTTTAGTGGGGAATGCCATTAATCAATCGGCTGCATCTGTTTTGGAAAAATTAAATAGCTCAAGTCAAGGCAAACACAGTAAATAATCCGTCAACAATCCAGGGGAGGAGTGGGGGCAGCGAAGGCAGGGTTTTGTCTTCTCATTATTTGAAATGCATTTAATCTGCTGCTGGATCCTCCACACCCAGGCTAGGGTTACTGGACACAGAAAGAAGAGATCAAAAGCATTTTAAAAATGTGGGGCCCCAACCAGGGCATTAAAAGTATAAGTGGGCTATTCAACACGTGTGTCGTGGAGAATGAGTTCGCCAACGGGAGGGCCATGAAATGGTTCTTCAGAGAAAAGGAGCGGTAACCTTCCTTGTGGCTTAAAAATATAGAAACTTACTCTGTCTAATTCTTGGTAAGTGTGGCCTTCCTTAGGGGAAACAGTCATGGGGCAGTGGTTAAGTACGAGTGCTGGAGCCAGACTGATTGAGTTCCAATCTTGACACTTTCCCTTACTAAGCGCTGACCTTGGGCGAGTTACTTAACCACATCGGGCCTCCATTTCCTTATCTGGAAACTAATAATAACCACCTCAGGGTTATTGGGGAAATAATGGATTAGTGTCTGGTAGGTTAAAGATTGCCCGTAAATTCTTTGACATTCTTCCCATTACAAAGTGGGATCTTGTCCCCCTTCCCCTGGATTCCGGACTGGTCTATTATGACTTTAACTCAGAGCGTAGGGCAGAAATGAAATTTGCCAGTTCCGGGCTTAACCTTCACAAGAACTGGTAGCTTCCACCTTTAGCTCTAGCTGATTACCTCACTGGAGAAGCCACACAAAGAGGCAATAAGACTACAAGGAGAGGGAGGGGGGGATTGCCAGGCGGAGCCTTCTAGCCACTCTACCAAGCCACCAAGCACGTGAGCCCAGCCATCTTGGACCCTGAAGCCCAGCCCAGCCACCAGCCTGAACACCATTGTGCTGACACCGTGTGAAGCCGAACAATCGCCCAGCAGAACCCTGCCCGAATTTCTGACCCATAAAATTGTGAGAAACAATAAAGGGACTGTTGTTTCAGTTTTCTAAGTTTTAAAGCAGTTTGTTGAGCGGCCATACAAAAATGGCGCAATCTACACACCGTCCAGGACAACAGATCTAGAGAAACAGGACGACACCTGCAGCGGAACCTGTAAGCTCTTACAAATTCTTCAGGGACATCACTTTTCCTCTACTACCTTTGTTCGTGAGGTCACCTCTCCCATTTCCTAGTCCCGTTCCATTTTCATACACTTTTGCTCGGCCACCTCCTGTTCATGCCTCCTGTTTATATTGGGTTTCTCAAACCTCAGTGTGTTATGCTGTTCACCTGGGCATTTCTTACAAAGGCAGATGCTGATTCAGTAGGTCTGGGACAGACCTGAAATTCTACATTTCTAACAAGCCCCAGGCCATGTCCACGCTGCTTGTCCATAGTCCCCACTTACAGTAGCAAGGCTTTAGTCTCAGCCGAGGAATCACCTCCTCCAGAAAGCCCTCCTGATTCCTAATCTCTCACCCTGAGGCTGTTAGATGCTGTTGAGGGCTCCTTTGGCTGCCTAGCTCAACTTTTCTTTAGGGCTGGCCAAGCCTGTTTTATTTCGACATCTATTCCCTCCCTCTCCCCCCATGGCTTGGGTAAATTTTGACTGATCTAAATGTCATTTTGGCATTGCCCTCCTTCTCTTTATTGTGATTTTTCACAGGTGTCTGTCTGGTGACTTGGTTAGACAAGGTTAGGAGAAGTCTGCTGTGGTGAAGGAGGGACTTTTCAGAAAGTTTTCTTCATTTTTTAAAAATTTTTTAAATGTTTTTATTTATTTTTGAGAGAGAGAGAAACAGAGCACGGGCAGGGGAGGGGCAGAGAGAGAGAGGGAGACACAGAATCCGAAGCGGGCTCCAGGCTCCCAGCTGTCGGCACAGAGCCCGATGCGGGGCTTAAACTCGTGAACCATGAGATCACGACCTGAGCCGAAGTCGGACACTCCACTGACTGAGCCCCCCAGGCACCCCAAGTTTTCTTCATTCTTAAAAGGAGGTGCATGTGGAGATGCCTGGGTGACGCAGTCACTTAAGCATCCAACTCTGGATTTCAGCTCAGGTCATGATCTCACAGTCATGAGACCGAGCCCCTCGTCAGGCTCTGAGCTGAGCACAGAGCCTGCTTGGGATTCTCTCTCTCCCTCTCTCTCTGCCCCTCCCTAGCTCATACTCCCTCTCTCTCTCTCTCTCTCTCTCAAAATAAATAAATAAACATTTTTTTTTTTAAAAGACAGAGATGCATGTAGAAGAAACCAACCCGTATCTGTCCCCAGGTGTTAGTCTGTTGATACACGGTGCCTTTGGCTACTGCAGCCACCTTGCGATCACAAGGGGATCTGCACAGCAGGCTGAGTGACAATGGCAGTAGGGGAAGGTGAAAAGCACCTGGGTCTGCATCCAGTCAGTAAACGAACCAACTCTGGCCTCTCCTCCATTAGGACTTCTTTTTATGGAAGATAACGCATCTCTTTATTGTTTAAGCTATTTGTAATCGAGCTTTCTGTCACCGGCGGCCAAGAGCATCCTATGGTGGATTCCTATGGCCCCCTGGATTCCACTCGCAAGCTGCCTACATCATCTGGGTATCACTGCACTTCTCGCGTTATCCTGTGAGTACACATCTGCCTCCTCTGGTCGGGCACCTGTTGAGGCTGATTCCTCGAATTCCTCCCGGGACCCGGTATGGAGTAAATGATATGAACTAAAGTGAACTCACCTAAGGGTCTTCAATTAGAGAGAAAGCAAGTGTTTGCCACTCCAGGTATTTTCCCCTGTCAAGGTTTAACCTTGAAGAACTGTCTCTTGGTGCTCTGCACTCCTTGGCCTTACCTCCCACCAACATGGGTAGTTCGGGAACACAATCTCATTTTGATATTAACCTGAATGAAATATCATTAAGAAGGTTGCAGAGAGGCCACATGACTCATTCTAAGGCTGAAAATAATAAAAAGAATCATTATAATGATTATAGTAATGCCTCGCTTTTGCATAATAATAATGGTTACCATTAGCTGAGTCCACCATATCCCAAACGCTCCTGGATACGCATAACCTCCAACTGACAGGGATAAATAACTTGTTAAAGGTCACAGGGTCAGCAAATAATGAACTCAGGATCTGAACCCAGGTGTCTGACCCCTGAGCCTGGGCTCTTCCCTTTTAGCTCCCAGAAAATGCCTCTCTGAGCACAGCAGACTCATCAAAGTGCTTTCACGCACGTGATCTCATCCAGTGTTCTCGAAGGAGCTGCGGGGACGATCAGCCGCATTGTTTTGATATTATTCATGCTGCTAAACTAAATAGAAGTTACAGTGCGGTCACTATCGAGCTCCCCCAGCCATTCTCTAGCGTATTGGTTTAAAACTCCACTTCAAATAAAGAACCACTTTTTAGAACAGAAAGTAACCTAATGTGACCGAATTGGGGGAACTTTTTTCTAGTGCTAAAGGCAAAAAAAAAAAAATAAGTTGGCCCAGTTTTTCATAGTGGCATGTTGATGAAATGCCGTGAATGAATTGTGGGATGAATGAATGAAATATTTCAAAGTGGGAAAATAAATCACGAGGAAGAACCAATTCCCCAAAGAAACAAGGCTGCAGATAGCAATTCCCTAATTTCCAGCCCCTCTACATTTTTCATTCCCGGGAGACCTCCCTGTCAAAACGTCTCTGATGGAGACACGGAACCGGAGCAGTAAGGGAAATCTCATTCTGTAGAGCATCTCTTTGCTTCCACCCCAGGCCTTAGGGCGGTGGAATTTCTTTGTTCCAGGGAACCAAGCAGTCAGCACTCATCATCAGCCGGCCACTCAACAGGTCCCTTGGAAGTGAAGACAGAGTAGGTATCTCCCGGGGCTTGTGGGTAAGGCGATCACAGGGACATGGTTTTATCTCTCCCAAGGGCACGTGAGTTTCCCCACTCACCATTCCCTTAAAACTAAAACCCTCCCTTCACGAATTACCTGAAGGATAATATTAATGCGTTCTTAACTCATAACCTCCGATATGTCATTATTGGAATCAGTGTTTGAGTGGCTCTTTCCCCAGTAGAGGGGCGCATGGTAGCACCGGGCGAAGCACAGAGAAGGCACTTGATGTATTTTTTTTTAACTCAACAGAATGAGATCAGACTGATTTTCTTCCTTCTGTCTCCCCATCCAGGTCACTGCCTTTCCCTGCCCCCTCTTACCCTCTGGTATCAGTTGCGTACGTTTGGTTGGCACAGACTCAGTTTATTTTAGTGGGAAGCCTGGAGGCGACACCCAGCGAATCACAGCTGTCATTCTCACTAGATGTGGGTGATCCCCCACCCCCCGGCACAGAAGGGGAATGGTGCCAGGCGGTCACCACGTGGTGAGCTCCTGGGACGCACGCCTGGGTGACCCCTGGATATAGGGTGAACTTTGTAGCAGCCTGCCATTTTGCATTAAGAGGTAGGGGCCAGCCTAGAGAAACGGAAATGGAGGAATAAGAATAACTATCTTTATTGAGGGTTTCTCCGCCCATTGGGCTGCTGAAACAGAACACCACACACAGTGGCTTCTACGCTGCAGAAATTTACTTCTCATGGGTTCTGGGGGCTGAAGTCCAAGATCGGGTTGCCAGCATGGTCTGGTTCCGGTGAGAGCCGTCTTCTGGACCGCAGATAGACTGGCTTCTTACTGTGTCCTCACATGGTGGAAGGAGCAAGGGGTTCCGTGGGGGTCTCTTTTATAAGGGCACTAATCCCATTCGTGAGGGCCCCACCCTCATGACCTAATCACCTCCCAAAGGCCCCACCTTCAAACGCCATCACATTAGGATCTCAACATATGAATCTGGGGGGGGGGGGAGGGTGGCCATAAACATTCAGACCAAAGCATGCATTTGGTCCAGATGATTCCTTCCCTCCGAATTCATATGTTGGCTTATGAGTATGCCAGACTCGGCACACTGATGTCTGATGGGTGACCTACAGGGACTACTGTGCTACCTCCGTTATTACCAACAAGGACACTGAGGCCCACAGAGGTTACCTTCACCTCAGGGTGCCAGGTTGGCAGAGCAAGGGTATGAACGCAGGCCTGTCTGCTTCCGGAACCACGCCCTGCCACCACTCACAGATCTGTCCTCCTGGGGTCAGGGACTCTCAGTGGCCTCAGCCTCTGGCAGTTTAGCCCAGTCCCAGCAGATATCCTACAGCGGCTGCCTTGCCACAGGTACCCACTTCCCGCACTGGTGTCCACCTCGTGGTACATGCACCTGCTGCGTGGGCCGTATATGCCACCAAAGGATAAAGGATCTAGATCGGGACATTTATTAGCCAAGCATCCAGGGTCTGCAGTGACTGCTTCACCCTCCAACCTGACGCCTCTGTCCTCCCTCCCCGCCCAGGCACCTGCAGAGCGCATCACCCTGGTCTCCCTTCTTCCCAGCTCCAGGCCTCTCCCCTGCTGCCTCCCCCCGCCCCTTCCTTGGATTGTCTCCTTCCCTCCTCCTTCCCACCCTGGCCTGTATGAGAGCCTCCTGGTGGCCCAGCCCCCACGTGCCACACACCTCCCCTTCCCTGAACCCCTGCAGGTACGTCCCGCCCCACTCAGCATTTGCTTACATTCTCCCACGTACTGTGCATTAATAGCTTTCTGGTTTTAATATCCTTTTTCTGATTGGATTGTAAGCTCCTTAAAAGCCAGGACCATGCTCGCACTTTGCTTATGCTGCTTTTCCAATCCTGTCCTTTCCAAAGTCTCCCTGCCCCCTGCATCGGGCGGGGGTTGGGGGGGTAGTGGTGGGGGTGGGGTGGAGAGGACACATAATGTAACAGGATTCCTTTAAGCACCTGACCCCAGAGGCACTTTGCTCACTTCGGGTGTGGAACTAGAGTTGGTCGAATAACCGGCTAATTTTGCTTCAGCCCGTGACCTCCCCCATCCCAGAACCGTCTCTGCAGCCTTCTGCGCCCACCTCCAAGTTGCCCTTTGCAGAGAGTGGCCGTCTCTCCCCACAGTCCCCACGGAGATTGGCAGAGCCCGGCTCAAAGGGAGGCAGGCTGGATGCCTCCCCTGGACTCAGTGTACATTCTCGCAGGGACACATTCTGTCTTAGCAGCAGCTCAGCCGCCTCCCAGAGTCCCAGCCATCTCCTGCAGCAAGGCCCCCAGATGGCACGTTCTGTGGAGCATGCGGCGATGGAAGGAGCCACCAGCTAGGGAGGAGAGCAGCCTGGGGGCTCAGTGCCACCAAATCACTTGTCCCTTCGTCCTAGCCCTTCCACAAGGTGTCTTGCTCATAACAGGCATCCGGGTGAGGAGAGAAAGCCTTGGCCACATCCCGCCTGTGAGTGCCAGAGGCATTTTGGGCAGAGGGGGCTGCTTTCTTCCTTCTAATCAAGCCTGCCTCCCTTCCTCTCTCAGGCTGAGTTGGAAAGCTCTTGAAAGGTAGCAGATTGCAGGCACTGGAGGCTCGTGTCTTCTGTTTATCCACAGAACGAGGACATTGGCCGATGCAAGAGCCCCAGTACTGTTCCTTCCATGTGCTCCTGGCTCCAGAGTCCCCCAGAGCAGCCCGCCTGGGCTGCATAAGACTCCAGGTCCCCTACCCCCAGCCTCCCATCCCCCATGATGTTTCAGAGGGAGCTGTGTTCTCGGAGGCGGCGGGTTTTCATATCGTGGGGTCGTGACCCATCCGTGGAACACAGTATCAGTTTACCAGGTCACAGCTAGCAATTGTTTTCACGAAATAGAATGGAATGGAACATGTCAGTGCGTCACACATAGGGGTGGTACCGTTTCACCGGGTTTTTGTCAAACACACACAAACACACACACACACACACACATGCATGATACAAAATGCACTTCCTCCTGTGAGTCACAATCCCAAAGGTTTGTGAGTCCTTGTTCCGCGGGCTGGATAATCCAAGTCTTATCCCTGACCCTGGTTCTCACATGGTGAATTTTCTAGGAGAGTGGGGGATGCTTTCTCCAAGCTGACCAGCCCTCTCCCCTCACCACCAACCGAAAGGAAACATCTACTGACCGAGAAATGATTAAGAAGTGATTTCTGCCCTCCGAGAGTATGAATTGGGAATAATGCTTGAAACGAAGCTGGGGGGAGTAAGATATACAAAACATCGGGTAATAGGGTGGAGGGAGATATTAATTCCCACTGCCAAAGAGACCCTCGGACTTCTGGTTTGACCAAAAGCAGTAAAGAAGCTTCGTGGTTGAGGAGCACTGCTGTCTACGGGGTGGTAACTTGCCTCTACATACCTAAATTTCCTTAAGCTGGGTTATTAGCCCTCAACGGCCCACCCTCTGGAAAAGCAAAACTGGTGCACAGGGCTCTCAAAAGATACCCCTAAGGGAGTATCTTTCCCCTTCTGGGTATCTCTATGCCCATCTAATTCCTGGAAACACTAGCATGGGGATCAGGAGACCAGACTTTACGCCTGGGACCGACGTATTTTGCTCCGTGACTTTGGGTGAGCCATTTCACCTCTCCGGGAGGCAGATCTTCAGCTACTATAGTGGAATGTGCACAAAAATGGCCAGGCTCAGTCAATGACTTTGTGACCCGGTAAACTTGGCTGGGGACAGCACATGTCCAGAAAGGATGAGGGTTAAACAGACCCACACTGGTCTTTACATAAGAGAAGACCTTTCCTCCAGGCACTCCCAGCCAATTCCCTGCCGTCTCGGACATGTGTACCCTGCAGCTGTGAAAAATGCCTGTTTATCTAGTGAATCACAAAGGATAATTGAGCACAACTGTCTTGCATATGAACCGATGTTCACGAGTGAACCAACCACACTGGCCTCAGGAGTGGCTTTGCTGGGTGAGAGCAATCCCACCTGGGAAAGTGGGGTGGTGTCCACCGTCTGGCCTTCTCGTGCTTTGCCCAGAGGTGTGGTTCCAATACAGAGACTCTGAGGCACTCGGGCTCCACGGGCAGCAGGCTTAAAGCTATCCCTAAAGCCCTTCTTTGCAAATAGAGCTTCCCTGCCTTTAAGGTCACCATTAGGGAATCTATACAAAAGCAAGGGGAAGCCAATAGATACATCGTTTTACTGCATCGCTGTCCCACTGCCAATTATCATATCGGTTCTAAAACCAAAGATAGTCTTTCACGACTATCTAGCTAGGGTCTAGAGCTCGCTACTTTCCATTTCTGGACAATTCCCCCATGCTTTTGTCCCAATTCGTCTTAACTAGAGCCTGCACCCTGATCCAGGACTCTGAACTCTGACCCTTCCTGTCGCTCTAAGCCCAAAGTCCAACTCCCTCGCGGAGGTAGGTCATGACTGTGCTGTTTTCATCACGGACAGTAAGGAGTGACAAAGGTGAGCCTGTAGGATGAGGGGTCTGGTGGCGGAGAGCCCAGCACAGTGATGGTGGTGCAATTTGGGACAGAGAGGATCATCTCAAAAGTTCTGCCCAGGGACCACCGAGGCAACTTGGCTAATCCTGCCATTCATAATTATGACTAGCTGAGTGAAAATGTGCTGATACCCTGATGAAATCAAAAAAGGCTTTCTTGGGTAGTTGGGGACAGTGGGCTGGGAGAGAATGAGTTATAACTGCTGAGGACATGGGCAATCTATGCAATGGCAGAAAATACAGAAGTGATGGACAGTCACCGTCCCGGAGGAGAGGCGTGCTGATTTCCTCAACCCGCTCGCAGAGGGCTCCGTTTGGAAAATGACATTGAAAAGTGGAAATTACTTTTGTTTGTTTGTTTGTTGTCGTTGTTCCCTAAAGGAGAAGCGAAGATTCCATCACGAGTAACTTGATAAAAATAGTACACACCTTCCCTCTCCAAAGCAAACAGACCCCTTAATGTTGTGTTGGAGGAAGAGGCTCTCCCAACATGGTCCCTAAACCCCAAGTGGTTATTCGAGGGTGAAATCTTGGAGTAAAGGCCAGGCCTGAATCCAAAACAGCTTTGGATTGGCGCTGAGACTGTAATTATTGCCAAAACCGGATTCAAAGACTCTCGACCCACTATTGGCCTCTACACATGTGAAACACCTTAACTTTTGTGTAGCAACTTTAGTTACATGTTTCAATTACTGTGTATGCAGCACCCTGAGCCCCGCAGGGCGTTCTTAGACCCTCTGTTTTACCCTGGAGGAAAACAAAATGAATTTTTGGAGGATCCTCAACAGAGGTTCTAGTCGGATCTCCTACCTCAGTCATGAAGTTCCCCCAGTTTCCGAGGTTTGTTCATTCACACAATTCATCCGGACCCTGGTAGTGACCAGAGTAACTGATTACAGAAATGTCTGATGCTGACGCTCTTAATCAGAATGCAGACGTGGGTATTACATAAAGGGGGTTCTGAAACTTGAGCGTGCATCAGAATCCCCTGGGGGCTTGTTAAACCACTAAGCCCCAGCCGGGAGCGTCTGATTCAGTAGGTCTGGGGTGGGCCTCATCTCCCAGCACCTCTGCTGCTGAGGTTTCTGCAAGAAGGAGCCTGTACTGGGAATGCCGTGGGCCTCTTTCCCTCCCCACATTTCCAGTCTACACCAGGGATGACTTTTTCCCATTGCGGTGAGATTCCAGCTTGACGCCCACAACTGTAGACCCTTCCCTTTCACTGTGGGTTCTGGGAAACATCAAAGACGTTAAGACGGAAATAAGGAACTCAAGCTTCAGCCTCGGGAGCAACTTTGTTCCAAAGGCTAAATACCATCGCATATCACACAGTCCCCCAGCACCCCCATAAGATCCAAGATGCACATTAGTACACTCAGCACTCTCGGGAAGTCCTGAAGGGTGCAAACCAGTGTAACCTTGTTTAACGTGGTTCTTCCCGATTTTACGTGACTACGGACCCCTTGACTTTCCCTGATAATATCACACTTCTCATTTCATGGAGTAAAAGCGTTCTGATAAGTACTGGTTAGGAAACATTCCATTAAGGTCCTATGGCGTTGGCTGGATAATTCCAGTTTCGAGTTTAGTCCTCAACCACCTCTCCCCCGACGGGCCTGTCCTGTGAAACCCAAAGCGTGGAGGGTCAGAGCAAAACCTGTGTTTCCTGTGGGCAGCTGGACCCCAAGAAGGAGGAAGGAATTTCTCTCAAGTTGACCAGGCAGATGGGTCATTTCCTCTTTTCTGGAAAGGAGCGCGTGAGGAGGCAGGGAGAGGCCAGGGAGTGACACAGATGGAACCTGCATGGAACGAAAGAAAACAAGGCAGGGAAGGAGCATTCCCTGTGGCCCCACCACCAGCAGAGCTGAGCAAGAATCAGAGAGACAGAGACCAGCCCCTGAGGAGCCTTCAGTATGATCAGGGAAGCTTCCTGAAGAAAGCAATACTAGACATTGTAATATGAGCGTTTCTGGTGTCACTGCCTGCAACCCAAGAAGAGTGTTATCATTCACGGACATGCTTCAGACATCGGGATGTCACTTGTGTCAGTGCAGCCGGCAGATGGGCCCCAAACAGGAAAGAGGTTAAGTCGCTTCTGCTGGCCAGTGCAGGTGACTCCAGCTGACTTGATCTGTTGAGTCCTTGCACAAACAGATCTGTTCCACGGAAGCAAATTAACCCTCAGGGGATGACGTTTTCCTACCTGAACTGTCCACACGTGTTAGCCGACAAATGTCATGTATTGTTTTCCTGCAATCCAGGATGAGGGGAGCACTTAATTCCTGTCCTGGGGAGCGTGTTTCAGACCACAGTCACCCTCCACGATCAGAATACACGTCAAGGTCACAAGCCAAATTGTATTTTCCTGCGGGAGAAGGACTGAATCATTATATAGGAAGCCCTAAGATGGCCAGGGGTCAGGAAACGAGTCCACGGCGTTTCCTCTGTGGAGACAGATCTCATATCTCTGACAGTGGGGGCGTCCACCCCATATCCTCCTGGCTCTTCTGGGGCCCCTCTGGGGACTCCTCCGTGTCTCAGTGCCCTGGGGATGGGGCGCCCCCGACTCTTCGTCCGTCACCGGCCCACCCCCATCCCTCCTGTCTTCAGGCCTCCCAAAGCACTGTTGCAACACCTTCAGTAAACAGGCCAACGACGTGAAAGGACGACGCACCCAAGAGAAAACAAGCTGGCTCAGAATGTACGCAGACACGGTCAACCTCACGAAGAATCAACAGTAAATGTCACCTTTTGCTCATGGCATCGACAATTAGACAAATGTTAAGATGCTCCCTCGGGGCAGGGTGTGGTTTCAAAATAAGGTACTGACAGTGAGAACGTAAAACCTTACTGGAAGCCACGTCACAAGATCTTAACGAAAGTGTTTGCGCCTCTGCGTTTATTAATTTGGAAATACGCTCACCACACCTCTGGGTTGTTTTAAAGAAGGTTATAAAATAGCTCAGACAGAATAATCTTATTTGTGGGGGGGTGTGGGTGTGAATGTGGGTGCAGAAAAGTGTCTAAAAGGATAAGTTCCCAACTTTTATTTCTGATTTTCTTGGAATCCATACCACCCATAAGCCTGTGCCTTCCTAGAGCCCCATCATCTGGAGGGTCTCGCCCTGGCCCTTCTCCAGCCTGCTTCTCTCCCATGGGACAAGGACTGTCAAGGCCAAAGCGATGAACTCCCCTGAAGGTCTGGCCCATCCTCCTACTACACAGTCCAGGACCCAGGACATTGGAATTCTCATGCCTAGGACCCCACAGGTTTATCCCTGGTTCCCTCTGCCTGGGGGTAGATTGTGCGGCTGGTGTGCATGCCCAGGGCCCGAGGAGGTGGCCAGAAGGAAGCTGTTTGCAGGGGTGTGGATGGCGTTTGCACATGGGACAAGATTGTCCACACGTGCACACAAGGGACCCTCAAGGTGAAGGCTGGAGTCATGGCCGAGACAAGAAAGGAGGTGGCCGGGCCCTGAGGTCAACTCTCCCCATGCTACTGCACTCCGGCCCAGAATTTCAGGGAGTCCAAGAATTCTAAATTTGGGCCTAAACTTTCAGATTGTCACAAAAGGATGGACAGGACATATTTCATGTAGCAGTCAGCTGGACTTATTACTTCTAAATATTTAGATATAAAGGAGGTGGGCCTTTGCTTATACTCTTGCTACAGACCATAAAAATGCTAGGGAGGGACCCACTTTGCGGAGAATTAAGGATCATTTTATTTCTCTTTATTTCTCTCTGCCTCCCCTCCCCTCTTTCTCCTTTTCTCTCCCTCTTTCTCTCCTTCCTCCTTCTCTCTCTCTATCACTTTTAATCCCTCCCCATGTTCCTTTTTTTTTTTTTGCCATATACTAACAAATTGATGTTCTTTGTTTTAATAGTTCCAGGCCTATGAATCTAATCTTAAAAAAAAAAATTAGAAATGTTGACAAATATCTGTGCACCTAGAAATGAAAATAACCTAAATGCTAAACAATGGGAAAACAGTCAAATGAATTATGATATATTCATACCATGTGGATAAACATTTTAAGATTTCATTAGTGAAGCCATTTTACATTAATAAAAAGATTTAATGAAAAAATGCTCAATATGAATTGAAAAGCAGGGTACAAAATTATATAATACAGAATCAATATAAATTTAAAAATATAAATATGTGAGATTTTATACACACACGTAGTAGAATAAAGATATTCACTATGTGTATGTGGGATGAAATTTTTAAAAACATTTTTGGCTTTTTTCTACAATGGTTAAGGATTACATTTGTAATCAGGAAGAACATGTTTAAAAATCTAAACACGTGCCTTTGTCCAGTTTGTGTTTCCATGAGGAAGCCATACCCCGGTGGCCTTTGACGTAATCCACAAATGGGCCCTCCGTCCTGTCGCCACTGTGGAATCCTGATTTCCAACTGCTGCTTCCCTTCGGTGCCTTCTGACATTTGGGTTCCTAGAGCAGCTCTGGAGGCCTCATGCTAACCGTGAGGCTGCCTCCTTGATGGGCCACCGGGAGGGTAGCTTCTACGGCAAAGCAGCAGGGACGCTCTTACAAAAGGAGACCCACCTGCCTTCTCTCCGCAGGGCCCTGGCCTCTGTGGGCTGTGAGGTCCTCGCTGCCTTCACCCTACACACGCTGTCATCACCGCCCCCTGGCCGTGCTCCATGCTGCAGCACCTTTCATTATTTCTCTCCTCTTGCAAAATGGTCTGCTCAGTTAGGGCGCACAAACATTTCCCCTTCTAAAGGTCTTCACTTTAACAGGGAGATGAGACAAACTCAGCCCAGGGAGGAATCCCCAAAGGCAACATGTCTGCCACATGTAGAAGATGTTTGGGGACAGCAGCGGGAAGCAAGCTTTCTGGTGTCCCGGAAATCCAACCTTGTCCATTACCTCCTTTCAACAAAGCCCACCAAGACCAGAGGATGGAAGGACTGAGAAAACCTTCCAGAACTAAGCATTAGAAAATGCAAACCGGAAGGAAAGCCGGAGGAGCCCAGATATCTCCTACTCAAGCCGGACATAAAGCCTACAGAGTAAGATGAGAAACTTCTGTGAGCCACCACCCCTCAACATGTACCCAACATTTCTACAAGTTGAGAGAAGACAGCTATTTTTATTGTTGCTGCTATTGCATTGTTCTTGAAACTCTTTCAAGTCACAGAATGCCACCTTAAATGCTTTCTGCTGGTGGGGGCTCCCTCCTGCCTGGTGTCCCCCATACCACACACAGAGCCTTGGCTGAGGGTGGTGGGAGAGGGCTTTGTTGGTCCCATGATCGCCAGTGCTAGGCAGGCGGGCGGGGAGCCATTAATTAGTTTAGAAGTTCATCGTCATTGCTGGAATACAGACCACTAGAGACAGGGGTCTACCAAAAAAACTATATAACAACCATAAGGGCCTTAATTTTCTTTCTTTTTTTTTTTTTAAAGGAGGATTATATTAAATTTCCAAATCCTTTATTCTCCTAAGACTATGTAGTTCCATGTAAATTTATGTGCATTTTTTTTCTAAAATCTAATGTACTTTTCGAATTTGTAATGCTATTGCCACCCCCCAAACTTTCCTGAAATTGTACTTATTTCCAACTTGGCTTGCAGAGGGCAGCACATCTTACTCTTTTGCGCAAGGCCTCTTCGATGCTGAAAACACTGCTCAGCACATAATTCAGGTTCTGGAAGACTAACTGGACAGACTGGATGGTCTCAGCATCACTTCCTGGCGAAAACCTAGGCTTTGCAACCAAGCTGGCCCCGGAGTGAATCCTGCTCGTTTCCTCATCTATAAACAGAGATAATTGCGCCCCCCCCCCAACCACCCGCATCGTTGTTTAGTGAGCTTTTTTTTTTTTTAATTTTTTTTTTTTTAACGTTTATTTACTTTTGAGACAGAGAGAGACAGAGCATGAACGGGGGAGGGTCAGAGAGAGAGAGGGAGACACAGAATCTGAAACAGGCTCCAGGCTCTGAGCTGTCAGCACAGAGCCCGATGCGGGGCTCGAACCCACGAACTGTGAGATCATGACCTGAGCCGAAGTTGAGCCGAGATCGTGACCTGAGCCGAAGTCGGACGCTTAACCGACTGAGCCACCCAGGCGCCCCTGTTTAGTGAGCTTTAAATGAGATTATACACAAAGCGTTTATTACAATGCCTAGCACAGAATAAGGGCTCAGTAACACCAGCTCTTATGTTTGATGATCATCGTGAGAATTTCTTTTACTCTCCTGGAAGTACAGAGTTTAAAAAGCATCATCCCCACGATGAGGAAAACAGTTGGTGTCAAATATACCTCTGATGGCTCCAGCGTCTCTGGGAGGCCTCCCTTCTTGGTTTGGATTTCCACCTTGGCGTGTCAGCAGGGGCTCCTTGGGAGTAAGAACAGCTTGGCTGCTTGCCTTGAAACTTATTGGCACAATAATAAGAGATAATGATTTCCCTGTATGCACTCCCTCAGAGCACTTATTGTTTAAGTATTTCCCTTATTCCTCCTTTGCCGGAAAACAATACCTTATAGAAATCAGCTGAGGAAGACACTATTCGCAACTTCAAAAGTGCAGCCTTCTCCCTGCCCGGACTTGGCGAGGAAACCTGTTTGGAGCAGTTCACCTCAGACCCAGGAACAGAATGTGACAAAATGAGTCCCCGAGGACTGATGTGGGCACCAAACACTTGGCAGCTTTGGGGCCAGCGAGGCCAGCGATAAGAGATTGGTTTCCTCAATTGATGTCCCATTTGGACCATTTGCCAGCCCCAGAAGGTCACAGCCGTGCTATGGAAATAAGGGTTTTTTTTTTTCTCTTTTCCACTCACCCTCCATGCCTTCCACGATATTTCTTCTCCGTCCCTCGGGAAATTTGTGTCTTTGCGGGATCTGTCCTCTGCCCTGCTTTTGTGAACATACCAAGGCAGAGATCCATTTAATTTTCAGAAACTGTGTCTGTCAATAAATTGCTTTTGCTCTATCTTGGAGGGGGGGCTGCCACCGTCTTCCCCGAGCGGACATTCCTTATGTACGGGAAGCATTTCTCATTATCTGTCTTGACCCCTTGTGCAATCTTCTTTTCATCCTCTCCTTGAGCTTTTCTTATCATGGCTCACACTCCCTCCACCTCATTCTGTAATCGGCAGCATCCTTCTTAGCACCTGGCGGCATATCCCTCGCATATGTCCTCCGCCACAACCTTGATTATTCCCCCTCGTCATCCGCCGAAGCCTCTCGAACCGGGAGTGCCGTCCTTGATCTCACCAAACCCAGCACTTCAGCGCCTTTGCTTCTGAATCCTCCAGACCTGCCTCATGAAGGAGATCGGGCATGAGAAATTGGAGGGCTCTATGGGGCGCCTGGGTGGCTCAGTCGGTCGAGCTTCCGACTTCGGCTCAGGTCATGATCTCACGGGTCCGTGAGTTCGAGCCCCGCGTCGGGCTCTGTGCTGACGGCTCGGAGCCTGGAGCCAGCTTCGGATTCTGTGTCTCCCTCTCTGTCTGCCCCTCCCCCGTTCATGCTCTGTCTCTCTCTGTCTCAAAAATAAATAAATAAATAAATAAATAAATATGAAAAAAAAAAGAAAAGAAATTGGAGGGCTCTATTTCTCCACTCTGTGTTTACTGAGCGCCTCCTATGTGCCAAGCACTGTTGTCTACAAACAAGACAGATATGTTGCCTACTCACTGGGCTCACAATGAAATGAACAAGGAAAGAGACAAGTCAACAGACACCGTTGGGTGGGGAGCCCCAAGGAGCCCAGGCCACCACAACAAACTCACAGGCACTCTGTGGGGTATGTGAAGTCTGAGGGTCACATGGCAATACTCAGCGTCTGTCAGATACTACTGGCTTGAGGCAGTATAGGTGTCCACATTAGATCAAAGCGCGTTCCTTTCCACAATGTATCTGCAGTTGCCGTGATAACAAGAAATACTGTGTAAAAATCAGTGCGGTGTCTTATATGATTGCAAAGTTTTGGACAGTGGACAGTGTCCGACAGCTCCACACATCCCAAGAGTATTTAAGAATGAATTTTAGGGGCTCCTGGGTGGCCCAGTCGGTTAAGCATCTGACTCTTGATTTCAGCTCAGGTCGTGACTTCACGGTTCCTGAGATTGAGCTTGGAGTTGGGCTCTGCACCGACAGCATGGACCCTGCTTGGGATTCTCTCTCTCCCTCTCTCTCTGTCCCTCCCCTGCTTGTGCTCTTTCTTTTTCAAAATAAATACACCTTTTAAAAAAAAAAAAAAAAAAGAATGAATTTTAAATACCATATTTCCTTCAGTTTGTGAGAGTTATTTTTCAAATGGCTACTGAGTTCTTAGGGGTGCCTGGGTGGCTCAGTCAGTTAAGCGTTCGACTTTGGCCAGGTCATGATCTCGTGGTTCATGAGTTCGAGCCCCGTGTCAGGCTCTGTGCTGATAGCTCAGAGCCTGGAGGCTGCTTCAGATCCTGAGTCTCCCTCCCTCTCTGCCCCTCTCCCACTTGTGCTCTCTCTCTCTCCCTGACTCTCAAAAAGTAAATAAACATTTAAAAAAAAATTTTTTTTTAATGGCTGCTGAGTTCTTAGGACATAAATACTACATTGTTCAGACCTAACTACTTAATCAAGTAACTGTTCAGGGCTTCTCTGGGCTTTGAAGCTCCATGAAAAATTACAGACACTAAGAACACCGTGTGAGAGAAAATTTGGAAATCTCTGATCTAAGCTGAGACCTGCAGGGCGAGGATTTGTTAATTGGGCTGAAGGAAAGGGAAAGAAATCTCCAGGCCAAGTAACACTATATCCAAGCCCCAGACGTGAGAAAGAACAGGGTGACTTGGGGAACTGTAAATTGTCTCATAGTGCCAGCTTCTTGCTCGCCCGGAGGTGAGCGGTCTGGCCCACCACTGCTGCACGCATGCACACTCATACTCTTGCACACCCCTCCCCTCCCCCAGACCCCTGCCCACCCACCACCTTCCCTCCTATTCTCAGGCCTCCAAGGCCTGGGATCACACTGCAGCGGGGAAAACCAAGACCTAAAGATTTGACAAGCCTACTGGGGTGGGGCCAGGCAGATGGTGGCCGCCCAGCAGTGTCAGCAGCCCTCATGGCAGGTCTGGAAGCAGGTGCCAGAGAGTCAGCCGGGGAGAGACTGGATTTCAGAGACACGACTCCAGTCCCTGGAAGGAACTGAGGCCCTGAGCAGGAACCCAAGCAGGGACACAGTTCCCAGAAATGGGGCCCAGGGTGGAGGTTCAATGACAAAGAACAAAGTAGGAGCCCAGTTACAAAAACGGGCACCAGAGCTGAGAGGGACCAGCCGAGAGGAAGTGGTCTATTCATAACAGGAGAAAATCAGAAACAGCTTTCATGTCCAAAGTAGGGGATTATTAAATAAATTATGGTAAACCTGCACTGTGGAATACTGTGTGATATGGAAAAAAAAAAAAAAAACACGTTCTATAAGACCACGGACAATAGGGGAATAATCAGGTATACGAAGCTGGGACATTCAGTGACAAAATGTCAATGTGGGCTTAGAGACGATAGAGAGGAAAGAAGATACGGAAAAATGACTGGAAGGAGCTATAACCAAATGCTATCTAAATGGGTAGAGCGTAACTGATCTCAATTTTTCTTTTTTCTGCTTCTCTGTAATTTCCAAATTTTCTAAAGTGGGAAAACAAAAACCATCACATCGATTTCTTTAATGAAAAAGAAGCAAAAGCAGAAGCCGCTTGGAGTAGTGACGTGTCCCAACGCAGACCAAAGCCACTGGAGAAAGCCGTGTCCCCAAAGGGGTCAGTTCTCCGTACAAACATGGAAAATCAATAATTAGAAGGTACAAGGTGGGGTTACCAGATGTTTGGTATAACACCAAGGCCAACCTGGGAATTGGGAAGGATGAAAAATAAAAACCCAACAAACTAGAAATGTCACTACTGCTACTTCTTTCCAAAGTTCCCTTTCCTTCACTTCTTTTTTATTTGTATTTAAATTCAACTTAACATACAGTGCAGTCTTGGCTTCAGTGGTAGAACTCAGTGACTAGATATGACACCCAGTGCTCATCCCCAAAAGTGCCCTCCTCAATGCCCATCCCCTCACCCATTGCCCCTCTAGCATCCCTCAGTTTGTCTTCTGTATTAAGAGTCTCTTACAGTTTGTCTCTTCTCCGATTTTTACATTATTTTTGCTTCCCTTCCCTTGTGGTCATCTATTTTGTATTTTTAATTCCACATATGAGTGAAATCGTATGATATCTGTCTTCCTCTGACTTATTTCACTTAGCATAATACATTCTAATTCCATAGACGTTGTTGCAAATGGCAAGATTTCACTCTTTTTCATCGCTGAGTAGTATTCCTTTGTATATATATACCACATCTTCTTACTCCATTCATCCATTGATGGACATTTGGGCTCTTTCCATAATTTGGCTATTGTTGATAATGCTGCTATAAACATTGGGGTGCATGTGTCCCTTTGAATCAGCATTTTTTTATCCTCTGGATAAGACAGTATGGTATTGGCACAAAAACAGACACATAGATGGATGGAATAGAATAGAGAACCCAGAAACAGATCCACAAATTTATGGCCAACTCATCTTCAACAACACAGGAAAGAGTATCCAATGGAAAAAAGACAGTCTCTTTAGCAAATGGTGCTGGGAGAACTGGACAGCGACATGCAGAAGAATGAACCTGGACCCTTTCCTTCATTTCTGTTCATGACCAGGTATGATATCTGTTTCCAGTGACAGCTGTGGCTGTAACTGCTTTCAAAGCCCTGAGCATCTGATGAGAGGAACCCAGGAGGTGAGGTCAAAAGTTACGGTGGTAGCATCAGGACAGCACTCTCTGGGCAAGTGACATAGCATGGCGTCCGGGGCAGCAGCCCTTGCTCTGAAGCTGACCATGTCTTCTGCTGGCTGTACGACTTTGGACAACCCATGTCTGAGTCCATTGCCTCATCTATCAAATAGGGAGAAATAGGGCCAAGTAATATTGGCCCTACTGGGCTACTGGGGCTTAAATGAGATTAATCTGCCTGGCTGTGCTCTGGGAACCACAAAGTGTCATGCGTGTATCAAGTTTACTATTACTAACTGCTAGGTGGAGGGTCTACTCACACGGAAAGACACATTTCTGGAAAGTGTTACAGACCTCACAAACTCCATAAAACCCATAAAACACAAACTCCATAAAACACCTCATGTTTACATACTGCAGCTAAGCCATGGTGCTTATACGAAATCTCATCCAGACAGACCCGTGGCTCTGATCTTCGTGGGGAAAATGCAAATGAGCATTCTTCTATCTCCATTAGGGAAATCCCATAAAATAAAGGCCCCGAGCCTGGAAGGCTACAAGGGAGCTAGAGAAAAGTTAATGAGAAAAATCTTTGTCATTTTTGTTTGGCATCTAATATTTCTAGCCAAGACATCAACATGTCTCTGCTTTCCAGTGACCCTAATCTTGATCTTAGCTTCAAGTCATGACCTAGGAAGTAGAGAGCTTCAGAATATTAATTGAAAAATCAAGTCTGACATAACCTCTTCTCCCAGAGATCCTACGAAACCCTGAAGAAGGTCATAAAGTATTATTCTTTCATTGAATTCAGAGATTTTTACGTTGAAAGATGAATGAATGAATGAATAAATGATGAGTGAGTAAAGACTCAAAGTTTTATTACAAGGAATGAGAATTATTCTCTAGCTTCTCAGGAAAAATACAGTGTTAAAAAGATATGGCCAGGGGATCCTGGGTGGCTCAGTCAGTTAAGTGTCCAACTTTGGATCAGGTCATGATCTCGTGATTCATGAGTTCGAGCCCCACGTTGGGCTCTGTGCTGACAGCTCGGAGCCTGTAGTCTGCTTCGGATTCCGTGTCTCCCTCCCTCTCTGCCCCTTCCCTGCGCTCCGTCTCTCTTTCTCTCTCAAAAATAAACATTAAAAAATTAAAAAAAAAAAAGGATATGACCATTTTAACAACCAAAGAACCATAGAGAAAGGACAGAGTCCGATATGGAGGCATGGAGTTCTAAGAATACTTTCAGAGAAACCACTCCGTTCTGAGACACCATTAAGTGTCCCATCCAAGGGAGCCCCAGACTCAGGGAATAAAACTGTCACTGACACAATAGACCAGAGTCCCTGTCCCCTCCCCCTCTCCTCCTGCCCCACCTTTCCTTCCCAGAAGACCCACGATACCCATCCCTTTCCTCAAATTGCAACCTGTCAGATTTGGACTATCTTCTAAGCAGCCTTCTACCCATCCCTGTCTTTTCCCACTTATGCGGCACACCATGCTGCTGCCTGATCAGGGTACCCCATGCTGCTGGCCGGAACCCTGCCCTGATACCCCAACCCCAGGTCAGGCATGGGAGCAGCACAGTCTCAGGGGTTCCTGCACCTGGAAGAAGAGGTACCTTGCTCCTACTCCTGTCTCCTACGTTTAGAGGAGTCAAGGTCCTGGAACCTGTGACTATCTTCTTAGTCCTTGACTATCTGACACCTTTTCATGTGTCTTAAGGACTTTTTTTTCCCCTTACAAACATATTCAAGTCAAATAAAGAGAAATACGAACCGCTGCCTTGAATTGAATTTGTTTGGACTGAACCAGACGTTTGTTGTGGGAAAAGAAAATCAATTCATTTTGTGGATTTTTTTTCACCTGTTTCTGAGAACCCTGAATCTGGCTGCATGCCAGGGTGCGAGGGGTCAGGATGTGTCAGCCTTCTCTGTCTCTTTGTCCTTGCCTCCGGATTTCCTTCCGGCTGGCAAAACACCGCTTCACCAAGAGTGCTTCATGGGCAAGTCACAATGCCTCATCCACCCTCCAGCCTGAAAGGCCACGGATCTTTCTCCAGCTTCCCCCCAAATCAGCCAGTATTTGGGGCCACATAATGCCTTACCACTTACTCATTCATTCACTTAACAAATATTACTGAAGAAGTAGTATGTGCCAGCGATTCTGTTTGAGTCTATCTCATCAAGCAATTTCATCAAAAAGGTACCCATTATGACGGCTTATTTTTTTTTAATTTTTTTATTTCTATTTTTTATTTAAATTCAAGTTAGTTAACATACCCTGTAGTCTTGGCTCCAGGAGTAGAACCCAGTGATTCATCATCTCTATGATTGCTTTTTTTAAAAAAAATTTTTTTAACGTTTATTTATTATTGAGAAACAGAGAAAGAAAGAGCATGAGCAGGGGAGGAGCAGAGAGAGAGGGAGACCCAGAATCTGAAGCAGGCTCCAGGCTCTGAGCTGTCAGCACAGAGCCCGACAAAGGGACCCGAACTCACAAACCACGAGATCCTGGCCTGAGCTGAAGTCAGGCGCTTAACCGACTGAGCCACCCAGGCGCCCCTGATTGCTTATTTTTAATGAATAAAAATTTCAAGTCAAAATGTGGGTGAGTCTCTTGTTAATGGGGAGACGTGGACGTGGTGGGGATTGAGGGCTGACTCCCAGTGATCTTAAGGTGCAGACGGATAGGGAAAGCTCTTGCTTCGACATCTCTCCAAACAGACATCTCCTTCATCGCTTTGGGCTTTGTAGGAAAGGAGAGGCAAATAGGAGACTCAAGAGTTCTACAGACCTGGGTTAAGAGAAGGAATTCAAGTGCACTCAACCTTAACCATGGGCTTGAATAGAAAAACAAGCTATCTTCCCAGAGGAGAATCACCAAAATGATAATGACACCTCATGGCTCTCTGTTTCAAAAGTGACGGTCACAAAGGCAAAGCGGGTGGAGAGGGGCCTGCTAGGTGGTCCTGTGGTGCCTCCTGTCGTGCCCCAAACAGGAGTGACTGAGATGTGTCTTAGCATCCTACACCACCACGGCCGAAATCCTCGGCACCCACACCGGTCCTAGGCTTCCCCAGCCTCTGCTGTGGAGAGGAGGCGATGAGGGAGGGGACAAAAAGCCAAAAGTTCTGATCTGTGTCAAGAGTCACAGCCCCTTTCGTTACCAGGCCCTTCAAATCCACGTTCGAGTCAAGAAATTCCACAATCGGTGCAAACAACAGATTTGAGGGGAAAAGTAATAATGCAGAACCGCCAGCTAGAACAGATTTTCCTGCATTTGAAGATGGCAATAATAAGACAGAAGACAGATTTTTGCCTTCAAGAAACTATCTCTTCACTGCAGCCAAAGCAGCACAAAATTCAAGGCAAACATTCTATTATTTTCCCCCCACTGTTTGGAAATATGGAAAAAGAAAATCTTGCCATGATTTTTTTTTCCCCCTGTTTCTACCAGAAGTGACACTTTGGGTTTTTTGTTTTGTTTTGTTTTGTTTTGTTTTTTATCTCCAGCATTAACAAATGACTGGGGATGATTCTTCTGGTGCTTGGAACAGAGGACAGACCCGGCAAAGAACAGAGCCTGGACGGGAGACAGTCTGCAGGAAACTGTCGAGCCGCAAAGAAAACAGAGGCCCCCTCCACAGGCTGTCTTCACAACACTAGTCTTTTTGAATATGATGGAAATATGATCTGCCTTATTGATCACCAGCTCCCTAAATAGAACAGAAGTATTTGTAGCAAATGCAACCAGCAATCATAAATGTGCAAAACAATAACACGCTACCCTCGTATCTTACCTTCAGACCCACCGCCGAGTACCAAGCAGGGTGAGTGAAACTCCCATGCATTTTGTTCACGTGCAGTTTGGGGAATCACAAGAATCTAAAAATGTCACAAGATGAGTAAGTGAAAGAATACAGCCTGCTTCGAAAGATTGAAATACAAAGTCTCAACAGAAGTTTTTTCCAGGAGAGTTTGGGTTTTTCCTCATCTTTTGACTTCCCTCATTGTGGATTGCTAAAGTAAAATAGGGAATAATTGGTTATCATTTCAGTGAACCCACCCATTGTACGGCTGGGAAAACTGAGGTCCCAAAGAGAGGAAGTAACTCCCCAAGGTCACATAGATAGCCAGTAGCAGAGCTGGGATTAGAATTTGGATACACCTCTAGAAGATTCACTCCCCTGGTTAGGTGAGTCCAAAGCTGGTTCCATTTCTGGACGGGCAGAGTAGCTTTGCCCAGAAAGGGTTCTCTCCGTTAACATGAGATTGTGTGCTCTGTAAGCTAGTTGGTGACTTCCCACAATTGTGCTATTGGATTGTGTGACTTCCTCAGCACCGTCTCGGATCCTTCTATCCATGTCTCGGGAACACAGAAGATGGGTCATAACAGTATCTGCAGCTCTGAAGGCAAAGATACCCTTCCTCTAACGGATATTCTCCTGCCACTGGTACCATTGAATTTTCATTGGTAATTTTGGTAATTTTCTAGAAGTTCTGTTTTGTTTTGTTATGCATCTTGGGACAAGTTATGACTCTATGCTACTTTTTTTTTTTAACAGCCCTGAGATTGATAGGTGACTTCTTAAAGCCTAGCTTCCTTTTAGACTTGGGCTTATAGTCATTACATTTCAGCCCATCTATGTGCTTAGCGGGGTAGGCATTACAGAGGTGCAAGTGCTTCTTTCAATGCCCCCTCGTTTCTTCTGACCGCTGTCTCAGCTCTGTCCTTTCTTTAGTCTTTACATTGTTCATTTCCTCCATTGTTCCATGTGTGTCTTTCCTAATTGACAGCAAAGCAAGTGGGTCCTTCACTCAGAGCAGCCCTGGCTTTCTCAGTATTTAGAAGGTCCCGGAGAAACAGGCCAGCGGGCACCTAAAGCAGCTGACCCTCTGAGTACTCACTCCTGGAGCCTTGCTGAGCTTCGGTTTCCCCTTCCTACATCATCCCACGTGGACGACCTTGCTAAACTCGGCATGGGTTGGGGCGCCTGGGGGGCTCAGTCGGTTAAGTGTCCGACTTCAACTCAGGTCATGATCTCACGGTCTGTGAGTTCGAGCCCCGAGTCGGGCTCTGCGCTGACAGCCCGGAGCCTGGAGCCTGCCTCGGATTCTGTGTCCCCCTCCCTCACTGCCCCTCCCCTGCTTGCACTCTCTCTCCCTCTCTCAAAAATAAACATTACAAAAAAAATTTTAATAAATAAAAATAAACTTGGCATGGGTCTTTATCCCTCTTCCCTCAAACCTCTCCTTGGGGTTTCCGTGAGCTCTCTCCCTGGGTTTTCTTGCCCGGCCTGCCTCC
Organism: Lynx rufus; assembly: GCF_022079265.1. NCBI lineage: Eukaryota > Metazoa > Chordata > Mammalia > Carnivora > Felidae > Lynx > Lynx rufus. The sequence goes on along the minus strand of NW_025814829.1, from coordinate 33,743,558 downwards.
ATTTTCTTCTTTGGGCCATCTTCCTCTTGATGCCTTGAAAGACCCCCTCTCCCAGACGTGTGGCCTTGGCCCTGCTTCACTCCCTCCTACACTGGCTGATGAGGCCCCAGCCTGAGAATCTGCATTTGCTTTGCATCTGAGCACCGACCTGCATCTCTCCCTGTCTCTGGAAGGGTATCACCTGGATGTTCCAATATCAGGTTTACTTTTCTTAAACTAGAAGAAAACACAGGTGAACACTCACAGGTGAATTTTCTACCTATATGGATGGCAGATAAGTTTCTCAAACTAAAAGCAATAGAAGAAATCACAAAGGAAAATAGATTTAATTATAAAAAAAATATTGAAACATCCATACGTTAGAAGAAAAAAGTACTCAACAAGCTTCCTTTCCTCTTGGGGAATATGCCATCCTCCTTGGCGCTCGGTCTGTACAGCCTCTAATCAGTACCTGGGCTTTGAACTGTCTATCCTGACCCTGGCTGTGGCCCCGCTTTGAGGCACACCCCTACCCAGCGCCCATCACTGTGATCCATCCACGGGGCTGCTCTGGTTGCTACGGACAGGGTGTCAAACACAAGTGTCGAACCCTTAAAGCAATCACCTTCCTTGATAATTCTCTCGTTGTCTTACTCAATATGTATGTCAATATTTGACTTCACAAGAGCAAAAACTATCTTCTGCTCTGGGCATTGTGCTAGATTTGAGAAAGATGTGCTAAGTGACAGAATGAGAGAATGGACATTTGAAGCCCAATTTGAGAGGAAGTTAATTTAAGGATTTGAATTCTTCAGAAGTAAGGTTTGAGGATCAGCTGTCAATTTTCAACGCTAAGCAATGGTGAGCCAAAATAATTTAAAAGATCAAACTGTGAATGACGGACTTCCCACCCAAAGGTCCCTTTTCTGACGGAGGGGACCCATGTTGATACGTGGTGCACAGCTGAGCTTTGTTCTATCAGAGCCAAGCCCACGTAAAACCAGTTCCTTCGGTGGGGGGATTTACTCTGGCCCCTTCCTCACTTACAAGGCTGGTGGAGAAAGCCCTCTAAAGATAGGAAGACAACCACCTCTCACTGAGCTACTGGAACCAGCCCCTTGTGCAGCCATGGAGCCACCAGGCAGAAAAGCCGTGCTCAGCGCCCATCAGCCCACGGGACAGGCCTTAAGGTGTAAACCCAGAGCATGACCAAAGAGGAAGTGAGAACTCCTTCTTCCTTTTTACTAAGTTGCCCTAAACGTCTTCATTCCCTCTTCATAGCTTATCTGAATTGGCAAGGCTTTCCAGATTACTTTGTGAGATTTTCTTCGTCCTTCTGATCAAGTCAGCCTTTGTCAATTCCTACCATTTTCGGAACTCAGTCTTAAACCACTTGGCATTCAAAATTAATTTACCTCCTACAATTATATTGCCATGTCCCTTTCTCTCTACACTTCTGCCTTTGTTTCCGGTATTTCAAGCACAACACAACAAAACAAAAACCTTCAATATAGCAAAATTCTTGGGGAACTGGGCATTTTGCCATTCGAGCATCACTGCAAAACGTGGAGGTTCCCACTAAGCTAAGGCACACACGGTTTCGGGCATTATTAGGTTAAAAAACAATCTAAGAAATTACCATTTTGACAGATCAAAAATGGTTGAATATTGAGACTCCCATGGTTTAACATCATATGATAAATGCTCCGTTCAACTTTGGCCTCACTACGACTCTCCAGGTAAAGGCTTTTGGGAACACCCAGCAAAAAGCGAGCAGAGTGCTACATGGTGTCCTGAGCAAGCCTCACACTGAGGGGCTAGCAGGATAAAGCCGGTGGCTTCTGAAAGCAGCTGAGGAAGGTGTGGGGGGCTGACGGTCTATGTCCTGGACATTCATGGTCAGGAAGGGGACACCTGTGTACCCGTCTGCTCCCTTCTCCTGCCTGCCTTTTGCAGAGGAAATGCATTTGTAATGTCTTCTCACTACAACAAAGAGGAGAAATGGACAAGAGGCTGTCTCATCACCTTTTCCTCTGCCCTGACGCCCCATGGGGGGCTGGAGAGCAAGTATCAACTGTGTTTTGGAGGTTGTAAGAGGAAGTCACTGTCATTAACCCAAAACAGGTCATTCCATCCAGGGGACAATGGTTGGAGGTGGAAATTTTAGCAGGAAAGCAAAAGAAATTCTTTGACCCACATGCTGTGCCTGGGTCCATGTGTGAGGCCACAGGCCACAGTCGTGTCACCGTGTATGATACAGACCACGGTGGAGCGTCACCTTGAAAGTGAAAATAAAGAAGAGGAAGAGTCTGGGGGCTGGTGTTGGTGGTGTCATTGCAGCTCCAGAATGCGGTCCAATTGTGTTTTCATAAACAGGAAACTTCTCTTTTCACAGCTTCCATGGGAAATAAAGAAGCATTGTTCTGGGATGGCACTCCTCCTTCTTCTACTTGATGTTTCTAACGTATTACCCTACCCTCCCATCCTCAAGGCCAAGAGAGACAAAATTTTTTTCAACAAAGCCTAGCATCGGGCCACTTTTCCAAGAGGAATGGGCTTCGCTGTGACACCTTCCCCACCCTCCACTCACTTCTGTACTGCCTTCCAGTACCTTGCCTCTGGCACTGGGTGCATGCATGGCCCTTCCCACCAAGAGTCAGTCATCCTGCTTGGCCAACCACACCAAAGCAACCACACCTTAATGAGTCTATGAGTCGCATGAGGGTTAAATGTACATGTATCTCCGTATATAGATATGGAGAATACTTGGAACAGCACTACATAAGTAAGCACTATATAAATGCTCATAGTGTGGTAGGAGGTGATTAATTAATGGATTGTTATTATTATAAAGATGAGGGTGGTATAAGCAATCATTGCTTGAGGATCTTGATTAAAAGTCAACTCTAGGGACACCTGGGTAGCTCAGTTGGCTAAATGTCTGACTCCTGATTTCAGCTCAGGTCATATCTCAAGGGTTCCTGAGTTAGACTCACTCTCTCTCTCTGCCCCTCCCCCCTCCCCCCTCTCCAGTCGCTTAAGCACTCTCTCTCGCAAAATAAATAAACTTAAAAAAAAAAAGTCAACTTGTGTGTAATTTTCTAGCAATCACATTTTAAACAAGAGAAAACAATGAAATTAATGTTAACGTACTTTGTTTTACCCACACATCAAAAATATTATCACTTCAGCATGTAATCAATATAAAATTAATTAATGAGGTATTCTAGTGTTTTTGTGTGCTATGTCTTTGAAATCTCTTCTGTAATTTACACCCACAGCACATCTCAGTTTGGATGCTAATTTTTCAACGGTTGAAGCCATATGAAATCCAAAACAGTGGAGTTTTGTTAAATGGAAAAAAATAATATGCATTGCTTCAGTTTTTAGCTTTAAGTTTAAACGAACTGAAACTTAAAATTCCATTCTTCAGGTGCACTGGCCACATCTCAAGTGCTCAATAGACACAGCTGGCTAGTGGCCACCATATTGGACCACGTAGGTTTTTTTTTTTTTTTTTTTTTCAACGTTTTTTATTTATTTTTGGGACAGAGCGAGACAGAGCATGAATGGGGGAGGGGCAGAGAGAGAGGGAGACACAGAATCGGAAACAGGCTCCAGGCTCTGGGCCATCAGCCCAGAGCCCGACGCGGGGCTCGAACCCACGGACCGTGAGATCGTGACCTGGCTGAAGTCGGATGCTTAACCGACTGCGCCACCCAGGCGCCCCTGGACCACGTAGGTTTAAGCTACCTACTGACTTCCTCCACTGACCTCATGCTAGGTCAGTGACCTTGCTAGGTCCTCATGCTAGGATGACCTCACTGACCTCATCCTATCTGGCCTACAGCACACCGTGGCCCTGGTACGCTCTCTTCACTCCCCCACACTAGCTCCTTCCTACACTAGATCTATGCGCACACCTTTCCCTTTACCTGGAACGGCTCCCCCTCCTCTCTTCTAGGGCCCTTGCCCCCTTTAACTGCCAGCTCACCTCCTCCAGGACAGCCTTTCCCAGCCTCTGCCCCCTGAGGACTTATTAGCATCCCTTACAACCTGGTGTGCCCAAGGCTCTGAATATGCAATCTGAACTATTTTATCTGTGTGTTTGCTCTGTGTAGGGGTGTGTGTGTGTGTGTGTGTGTGCATCCTACTTCCCTGACCTGATTTTAAAACCTTCCAGGGAACTACCCCTGACTTTATGAACCATGTTCTGCTTGCCTGGACTATTGCAGTAGCCTTCTGCTCGGTCTCACTGCTTCCTCCCCTGGTCCCCATGAAAGTCCGTCCTGCACACAGCAGCCAGCATTACCTTGTTGAAAATACAAATTAGATCCCATATCTCCCCAGCTAAAAGCCTTCTAGTGTCTTAACCATTTTTCTTAAAATGAAATGCACATTTCTCATCCAGGTCTTCGCAGCTCTCCGGGACAGGCCCTGCCTGCCTCCTGACTCCACCACCACCCCCACCCCCCTCACTGTGTCCAGCCACGCCGGCCATCCTCCTGCCTCCCGCTGCTCAAGCACCTTGAGCCCACACCCACCTCAGCGTCAGCGCCCTTGTTGGACCCTCTGTCATTGCTTGGTTGGTTTCCTCTTGTCACAGGGGAGGCCTTGCCTGACTCCACTCTTAACTCCTGGACCCACACTCTTACACGACACCCTGCCTGACTTTCTTCATCTGTTTTTACAACTTTGTTGACCTTCTAGTCATCTTTTCTTGCAACTGTTTGAAACCACTGTTCATCAATTGATTGGCTCAGTTGATGTCTGCCTACACAATAGAACGTAAGCAAGCAGCTTGCCCCTTTTGTATACCACTGTGCCCCAAGGCCTAGAGGCCCAGCAAAACGGAATTCCTTCACTAATACTTCCAGTTTATGAGTCAACATAAAACTCCCGTGTGGCTCCTGCCGTTGGTAAAACCCCATGATATATTAAAGAAGTGCTAAATTGATATCACAGTTCACAAAGCACCAAAAAACAGTGGTTGCAAACGCAAATCCTGACAGACACTTGACAACTGTACATGAGTAAGGCACAATAGGGAGGGGTGGGGACTGTGGCCACTGGAGAGTGCTCGCTTCATTCAGGAGAGGCAAAAATCACTTAGCTCAATCACTTAGTCCTTGTGCTGCCTCACAAGAAGATTGGCCGAATGTTACCTGAAACTCTGATTTTTTTAAAAAAAGGTATACATTCAAATTTTTAAATAAAATGTTCTAATTATTAAAACTGCTCAACAAAATAAGACTGCTAGATACATTTGGCTATCAGTTTGCAACTTTGGATTTGAATGCCTTTGGATGAATTTTTATTTCTTATTCAATTTCAACTGAACCTTTGATTAAAAAAAAAACCCCACACAACCCAAAACCCATAATTTTCTCTTTTTGCTTTTTCACATTCCTCTTACAGTGCTCCCTTCAATCCAGTAACTCAGAAGTCCTTGGGGTTTGAGGACCAAATCCAATGACTTTTTATCACAATCTTCATTGTCTTTAATCATTTCATACTTTGGGAATAAGTCATGCCCTGGGTGTTAAAATACACCACCCAAGACCCTCTTCAAGAATGAAAGTCTGGTACCCCCAAGCTGCTGGGAGTGTTACATTACCTGTGGACAGCTCTTAGCTTTCAGCCCCTTTGGAGATAGTCTAAGCTGAAGAGAGCTGCCTTGCACAAGGTTATACTCCCTTCTTGGGGTGGCCCACATCTGCTGACTGACACAGGGTAGAAAGTCCTTGCTCACCGCCCCAACTCAGGAAATCTCTGCAGGGGCACACCCATTTTGGACTGTCCCAGAAATCCACTAGGGCATCAGCTAAAACTCTAGCACAGCCCCTCTTCTCTCCCCTGCCTAAACTTGTTTCATTAACCTCTCTTTCAGAGACATTACTCCCAAGAGCATCCCCTAAAAAACCCCCCACCCATGATCTTCATCTGAGTCTACTCCCCTGGGGACCCCAAGTGTAACTGTTGACATAAGAAGTGAGAATTCTGACTGGACCTCCTACAAGCTGGCTGGTGACAAGGACCCCATCCCTGGCGGTGGGCCAAGCACAGGTAGTCCTCCCCACAAGCTTGCAGGGTCATTATCACAACTTTCCCACCTGGCGAAATGGGATGATGTACTGGTAGAGGGGGGACGTGCCAGCTGGGGCAACTTATCAGGTATTTGGGAAACGTGGCAGAAGATATAGTTCTAAAAACAGTGGAATTTGGTCATTTGGGGGAAGCTCAACTGATATTTTGAAAACATAACAAAAGCCTGAGCATGAGTAATTGGCACTTAGGGGTCTTGTGTGCAAGGACAAGCAGTCAAGAAGAGGTCCCCATCTTGGCAACGGGAATGGACCCTGACCTTCAGGAGGAAGTGGGGCTGTTGTTACAGAATGGGGATAGAGAAAATATAGCCAGCACCCAAGTGATGCTCTTGGGCATCTCTTGGTTCTCTTTTGTGGAATTGACAGTAAATGTACAAATATAGCAGCTCTGATCTGAAAACGGTATAGGGTCCAATGGCTCAAACCCTCAGGAATTGGAGTTTTGGTTATGGTACCTGCTAAGCCAAAAAGACCAGCAAAAGTACTAGCTAATAGCGATGGGAATCTAGAATAGAGGGACAGAGGAGAGGAGGAATGTCGATTATGTCTCTGAGACCAGCCACGCTGGTGGGGGCTCTAGCTTGTCCCACTAACTCACCTCTTCCGAGTTTTCCTCAGGAACAGATTCAATTCCCATTGAATCCTAGGGAAGCTGTTCCCAGAACATATATGAAGTGGTTCTGAGAGGCGCAAGGGATGGACCCCAGGGGACACTACCTGGATTCCCCTTCAAGAGTGACCAACCACCACCATCACCGCCATCACACAACTGCCAGGAGTGTGGCCAGCCCTCCTGGGACATCAGTCACCTTTGGGAATAGCCTGAGGCGGTAAGAGCCTTCTTGCCCAAGGTCGTATCTCCTTTCCAGAACAGCCCGTTTGCTACGTCTAATCAGCATGGGGGTATAAAGGCTCAGTCCCCTCACCCCGACTGAGGACATCTCTAAAGTGTGTCAACCCCGTTTCAGACCTCCCATATGTCATCTGAGGCCTCAGTTGGGATTGCATCGTGGCTCAATGTCTCCTTCTTCCCAGCCCTGCTTCTTTCCCTTCTCTTCTATTGAGGTTGATTCCAGAAACATTCCCTAAAAATCTCTAGGACATTAATCTTCTTCTTAGGACCTTTACCCCTGAAAATGCAACTTCTGACATGCTGACTCTTCCTTCTTTCAGTGCCCCTCAGTTCTCAGCTGCTGCATTTCTCCTGTCCCTCTGATGACTTTCACCTGCATCTCTGAATGCTCCCGTTCTTCCTCCCATCCCTTAAATGGAGCTTAACGTAGTCACCTTTCCTCAAAAGAGAGCATTTTCTGATGACAGGACGCTACCTGCTGGCAGAAGGTTTATGCCCACATCTGCATCAGTGGGTAGCTGTGACATCATTAGCTCTCCTACTTTTCACATTTCTTAGAAGTAAAGCATCATTTCTTTTGTCTGCCCCTGGGATCTATAACAGAGGGTAATACACATGGTAAATGGTCTTCCCAAGTCAAGAAGCTACTAGAAGTTTCTCTAATCTTCCACACAAATTTACATTATGTAATGTTATCCTCTCTCCACCATTGCTGGTCTACACACACACACACACACACCTCTTACGACAGAGACGAGACAAAAACATACCCACAAAAATACACATGAGTTCCATCCTACTGCCCATCTTTAACTCACTGCCTGATAACCTCTAGCCTCTGGGAAGCAGAGCCAATTCCTATTTTAAGTTCACAAAGATTCTCTGATTCCCTATGACCAACAGAATCTTTGAAGACTAACAGGTAGTATAATGTAATAGGAAACCCAAGGATTTGAGACCAAAGACACCTGAGTTTTAGGCCACTTACTAGCTGTTCTTAAGCAAGTTCTTTGTTTTCCCACTTTAAAAAGTAAGGGAATAGTTCTTGACCAAACAACCTTCTTCCTCGGACCATCAAGAAGCTAAACTAGGGATGCCTGGATAGCTCAGTCGGTTTAGCGTCCAACTCTTGGTTTTGGCTCAGGTCATGATCCTGAGGTCATGGGATCAAGCCCCAAGTCAGGCTCTGTGCTGAGCATGGCGCCTGCTTGGGATTCTCTCTCTCTCTCTCTCTCTCTCTGTCTCCTTCTCCCTCGCTCATGCACTCTCTCTTTCTACAAATAAAAATAATTTTTAAAAAAGAAGCTAAATTAAAAATTTATATGTGAAAATTCATTGGAATTGGAGACATATCTATAAGGACAAATTGAAATTCAAAATTTCTTTGAATTTTCTTTTCTGATATATATGCTGCCTAAAGGAAACATTTAGATTTAAGTAAGTGCAGGTGAGTACAGTTCAGGGGTCCCGGGCCTCCTAGAAGCCCCCAGACGACTCAAGTCCGGGTTCTTCACTCAAGGCTGCTGACCCACTGGGGAAGGAGATCTCTGCAGACAGTAAGCTTCTGCTGAGACTTCCCCTGTCTACTGTAAGGGGCCAAACTAGGGCCGTTCTTCCAGGAGCTGCTTCCCTTATAATAATATAAGGGAATTATTATAAATCCATATAAATCTGCTTATAGATTTATTTTTAAAAAGTTGCCTGCCTCCAAATCTCCTTCCCTTTTGTTTACTTTTGGGAGCCTACTCTGGGAAGCTCATTCTTTACAAGTCTCATCTGTGTCCCCCAACCTAGGAGCTCATGGAAATGACTACCTACCATGCTCTTCCCTATACTAAGCTGGTTTATGTGTACCTCCTGCAGAGGCACCTACCCTTTACCAGTTTCCACTGAGGGGAAGAGAACCATAGAGGGCCGGTGACTAGGGCCAGGGAGATACAGTTTTGGGCACGGGACATGAGAGACACTGCCACCTACTTAGAAGAGAATTTCCCATCCTATCATTTGGCTGAGCTCAAGGTGGAAAGGAACACTCGACGGGATTTCCAGGGATTAACTTGCTCAGACTTTTGCTCTCTTGCAACAGGGCATCAAAACTCAGACAAATAGGCACTTAATATTTTCTGGATGATCTTCGGAGATACGGTTTTCTCAGTATCCAATGTTTGAACATCTCAAAGAGCAGGAATTTCTACTGTATGGCCAGTCATAGTCTAGGCTGCTTTATCTTAAACCCATTTTATTCATCTATTCTTTTATCTATTGAATATTCCAATGCCTACAATGGCCAAGCATTAGGTGAGCCCGTGTCTTTTTTTCTTTTAATTTTTTAATGTTTATTTACTTTTGAGATAGATAGAGGAGAGAGAGAGAGAGAGAGAGTGTGGGGGGTGGGCAGAGAGAGAGGGAGACACAGAATCTGAAGCAGGCTCCAGGCTCTAAGCTGTCAGCACAGAGCCCGATGCGGGGCTCAAACCCACAAACTGTGAGATCGTGACCTGGGCCAAAGTTGGACGCTTAACCGACTGAGCCACCAGGCGCCCCTAGGTTAGCCCATTTCTTTTGCAGAGCTGTCAGCAGCCATGGATGACAGCAGCTCCTGGTCTATCTCCTGAAAACCCATCACCTTCTTGAAGACAACTCTATGCCTTCGTCCTGCTCCATCTCTGGCCTTTCAATCTTCCCAATGTTTTGGAAGACCAGCAAGAGGCCATGGCAAGGTGGATGCTCCCCTTGCTATTTCGAGCGGCAACCCAGGGCTGCCCACCCTCCTCCCCACCCCCACCCTATTGTGGAACTTTGACTTATTTTCCTCTGAGTCACTGGCACTCAGTAAATAGTTGATATAAATAAAAACATCCCTGTTCCTCACACCACTTCTGTCCCTGCTTGGGGCACTGTTAATCCCTGGGAAGGTCCCAGGAGACATAAAGGTCGCAGACATCAAAGGTCGCAGACAATAAATGGGAGAAAGGCGTGGGATGTGTGAATTCTTGTGAAAGGTTTCCAGGGATACAGAGGAGTGCCCAAGAATTCAGCTTGGAAGTGAGTCACCCCAAAAGGGCTTGGGAGAATGAGGGTGCACGTAGAGACAGATGACAACAAGGAGAGCTGGGCACACACCTTCCTCCCTCCGCAGTCTGAAGCTGTGGGAATGCGGACTGGGTCAACAAGGCCGGGGTGGGAACCCCCCGCTGGGAGCTGAGAACCCGGCCACGTGACCTCTCAAGGCCATCATCAGGACACTCTCACACTGTCACTTCGCACCTGAGTTCCTGGGATCTATATCACCTACTTCCTTGTTCTGAGGCCCAAGGAGGTGGGAGGGGAGAGGAACGAGCCACAAAGCCAGGGGAGTGAGCCCAGGGCCTTAGAGGGATGATGGCCTTCCCCTCATCTGTGTCACTCTTTTAAGTCGGAGTCTCTTCCTTCACTTTGCTAATAATGTAAAGTATCAGCTAAAAATTGCAATGCATGCATTTCATTTGAGTTTTATTGCCCTAACAGACAGCATTAGATTACAAAAGAGGACATTTTTCTTCTCAGTTTTAGCTTATTCTGATGATTTATGATTAGATACAGCAAGAGTTCATAAACTTCCCTGACCTGCTGACAGTTTTTACAGGCTCCCAGATTTATTTCCATCTCAAACTTAACAGCTTTCATGTGACTGATATTCCCAGCGTCGCAGCGTGGCCGAGCCAGGGGCTGAGAGAGCGCCTCTAATCTCCATGTTACTAATTTAAATGAAGTCTTGGTCTGTTGTTTAAAAAAGACATCAGTCATCCCGGGGAGGTTTACAGATCCTCTTGTAATGTAATGTCAGCCCCTTCTGAGATATGAGGTTTATAAAGCCTCACGATGTTGAGTGTTGGCAGACATGCCAAGGTCATTGTGTATGGCAAAGGGAGGGGAGGGGAGGGGAATGCACTTCAGAGCAGGAGCAAAGAATTCCAAAGGAAGATTGTTCTCCTGGAGACGCGAGATGGGACCGCAAGAAAGAAACCTGAGGGTTAGTGTCCGGGGGGAGCAGGAGAGAGGAAGACAGCGTCTCGTTCTGATGGGAGACCCTTTGCTCTCGGCATGCCCCGTCCCCGCCCAAGGGTGGGCAGCCCCGAGAAATCACAGCCACTGGCCCCTAATCTGAAGACTGTTCTGGACACACACTCTTTGTTCCAGCGGCGCCCTCTGCAAAGGGCGGGTTGAGCTGTGCCACAGGTCTGGGGAGAGAGACCTAGGAAAGGGTGCCCAGGCCTCCACCTACAGACACTCTCCCGGGGTTGGGAAGCCTCAGGAGGGAAGACTGATTCGCCCAGCTCTGGGGGCCCCCCAGAGGTGGCCAGAGAGGGGCAGGCTTCCAGCCAGGGAGTGAAGCAGAGCTGGGAGAAGACAGATTCCTTGCACCAGCCTGGGCTGTTCTCACACATTCACACGCCTGGGTGTCTGAAGGTCACTTGCAATCAGACCTTCACGGGGCAGGAGCTGCCTTTGTGTTATTTGGAGATCAGATAAGAAGTGACGAGTAGCAATAAGTTCTGGCTCCCTGGGGAAATGGGCTGAGGGCTGGGGGGAGGGGCACCTTTCATTCCCCTGGGAGAAGAGGAAGGTGTGGAATAAATGCTTCGCCCAAGCACTCCCTCGTCGGCAGGGGACAAAGGCCAGTGCCGTGTGTCCCTGAAGACCCAGGTTCCACAGAGGGAATGACGGCATGATGAGGAGTCACTGTTCACAGCCCTGGACCACGTGGGCCTGGGGAATGAGCACAGGGTGCGTCACTGCTCCTACTCACACTCACTAAGCGCTAACCGCACACGAGGCTCCGGAGAGGACCTCGATCAGTCTTCGCAGCCACCGAAAATTAAGGAGGGTGACTAGACTGGAGGTTATTATTGCCATCTGACAGGTGAGGCAACAGAGGCTTCGGATACAAGAGAACTAGCCCAGGATCACACAGCTAGTAAATGGTGGAGCTGAAGTTCAAGTTCACATCTGATTCTACAGCCCAGTTTCTTACCCCCTGCATCCTAACCCAACTAAGAAGACCACAAAATAAAAACTTACAGAAATACATATCCAGCTTCTGGTTGCTTGTCTATAATCCTTTGGAACACAGACATCGAACCGTCTTTTCTTGCCCTGGAGAGAGACTGAAAAATGGGTTTATTTCACGGTTTCTCAAAGGGAGGTTCGGGGCCCACGACCATCGGCTATAACTGGGACGTTAACCAAATGCAGTTTCCCGGCGGGAGCCCTTTCAAAATCTGCATATTAACATATGCCCTAGGAGATGCTGATGCACATGACATTTGAGAGCCAAGCATCTTTTCAAAGCATATAGCTGGTGTCCTGCAGGACTTGAGCAGCATGGGGAATCAGTCAGTTTCAGTCAGCAGCATTTCCTGCAATTCGGGCAATTCCTGACTGTTCTCCTCCAAATGCAGCCTGTTTATTTGTTTGACATGAATTCTTACAGCACAATATTAGAAAAAATAAGTATAAACATACATCTCAAAGTCACTTCCGAAAGATTTGGAAATTATCCACCATTCGGTGTCATTTATCTCTTTATCTAGAGCATCCATAGATAATGGTGATACAGAAACAGCTGGACCAGCCAGATGTTGGCATTTGTTAACGGCAGCCATTTCCCTGTTAGAATACCAGATGTCCCTGTTTGGGGGGATTTGCTCTGGAATATCCAGTGAACCACCCAGCATGGTTTCTCAAGAGGTGTTCTGTGGACCCTCAGCACCTGAAACTTCTGGAGTGCTTGTTAAAACTGCAAATTCCTGGGGCGCCTGGGTGGTTCAGTCAGTTAAGCGTCCGACTTCAGCTCAGGTCATGATCTCATAGTTTGTGGGTTTGAGCCCAGCGTCGGGCTCTGTGCTGACAGCTCGGAGCCTGGAGCCTCCTTTGGAGTCTGTGTCTCCCTCTCTCTCTCTCTCTCTGCCTCTCCCCTGCTCATGCTTTGTCTCTCTCTGTCTCTCAAAAATAAATAAATAAATGTAAAAAAAAAAAAAAACAAAACTGAAAATTCCCAAGCTCTACTGCAGGCCTACTTACTTAAATACTCTGGGGGTTGGGGTCCTGGAATCTGTATTTTTTTTTAATTTTTTTTTCCAACGTTTATTTATTTTTGGGACAGAGAGAGACAGAGCATGAACGGGGGAGGGGCAGAGAGAGAGGGAGACACAGAATCGGAAACAGGCTCCAGGCTCTGAGCCATCAGCCCAGAGCCCGACGCGGGGCTCGAACTCACAGACCGCGAGATCGTGACCTGGCTGAAGTCGGACGCTTAACCGACTGCGCCACCCAGGCGCCCCTGGAATCTGTATTTTTAACAAACTCCCTGGATGGTTCATACGTACACTCAGATTTGGAAACAGACATGGTACACAGGAGAGAGAAGACCTGAGCTTCACAATCAGATGGGCCTTAACTCAGAACTCACATACACTGTCACTTGGAATGCAAATGGTCCAACCACTTGGAAAAGCAGTTGGACAGTTTCTCATAAAATTAAACCTAGCGATTCCACTCCGGGGTATTTACCCAAGGGAAATGAAAAATGGGTTCATGCAAATGCTCAGAGAAGCTTTATTCAGCTTCAGAGAAGCCCCCAATTTGGAAATAACCCAGAGCCCATCACCAGGTGAATGAATGAACAAATGTGGAACACCCACACAATGGGATACTACTCAGTAATAAAACCCAACAAATCAGTGATACGACAGAGGTGAATCCCAAAAACAACACGTCAAGAAGAAAAATCCAGACATTGAAGACTACATACAGCATAACTCCTTTTAAATAAAATTCTAGAAAGAGGAAAGCCAATCTATAGTGACAGAAAGCAGATGACTAGATGCCTAGGCTAGGAACAGAGGAGTCACCCACAAAGGGGACTTGAGGGAACTTTTGGAGATGATGAAAATGTTCTCTGTATTTTGATTTCGGAGGTATTACAAGGCAAGTGTATTTGTTAAAGCTCATCAAACTTGACACTCATCATCAGGGAAACGCACTGAGCTGTCGCCTCACACCCATCAGAATGGCGAAAATCAACAACACAGGAAACAACAAGTGTTGGCGAGGATGTGGAGAAAAAGGAACCTCTGTGTGCTGTTGGTGGGAAAGCAAACTGGTGCAGCCACTGTGGAAAACGCTATGGAGGTTCCTCAAAAAATTAAAAATAGAACTACCCTATGATCCAGTAATTCCACTACTTGGTATTTACCCAAAGCCTACAAAAACACTAATTTGAACAGATATATGTGCCTTTATGTTTACTGCAGCATTATTTACGATAGTCTAACATGGAATCAGCCCAGGTGTTCATTGATAGATGAATGGATAAGGAAGATGTGGTGGAGGGGCGCCTGAGTGGCTTAGTCGGTTGAGCAGCCAACTCTTGATTTTGGCTCAGATCATGGTCTCACGGTTCGTGGGTTCAAGCCCCAGGTAGGGCTCTGCGCTGACAGACTGGAGCCTGATTGCATTCTCTCTCTCTCCCTCCCTCTCTCCTTCTCTTTCACAATAAATAAATAAACATGAAAATTTTTTTAAAAAAGAAAATGTGATTATACACACACACACACACACACACACACACACACACAGGAATATTACTCAGCCATAAAAAAGAATGAAATCCTGGGGCGCCTGGGTGGCTCAGTCGGTTGAGTGTCCGACCTCGACTCAGGTCATGATCTCGCGGTCCGTGAGTTCGAGCCCCGCGTTGGGCTCTGTGCTGACAGCTCAGAGCCTGGAGCCTGCTTCGGATTCTGTGTCTCCCTCTCTCCTCCCCTTCCCCGCTCATGCTCTCTATCTCTCAGAAATGAATAAACATTAAAAAAAAACTAAAAAAAAATAATGAAATCCTGCCATTTTCAACAACATGGATGGAGCTAGCGAGTATAATCCTAAGCAAAGTAAGTCAGAGAAAGACAAATACCATCTGATTTCCAGCATTTAAGAAACAAAACAAACAGAAGGGGAAAAAAAGAGATAAACCAAGAAACAGGCTCTTCACTACAGAGAATAAACTGATGGTTACTGGAGTGGGGGCATGGTTAAGGTAACACTTATCTTGATGAGCACTGAGTAATGTATAGAATTGTGGAATCACTATATTGTACACCTGAAACTCATATAACATTGTATGTTAACTGTACTGGATTAAAAAAAAAAACTTTAAAAAATGAAGGAGTGTTCAACAATATGCCAAAAAAACACACAGCTAACATATTTTCAAATACTTAAAATAATAAAATAGTACTCCTAGTGCTATAAATGAGCATAAATTTACTTTGTATATTGATATTTAAAACAGTACCCATTTACTAGATTGCATAGAGAGTTTACAAACAATATAATTATACTGAGTTTTTAAAAAATCTCATCACATTCTATATTTCAAGTGGGTACATTTTATCGTATGTAAATTAGAACTCGATAATATTGATTGTCACATATTCTTTAAAGTTCAAATAATTCTCATCATTTATTAGCTGTGTGACCTTGGCCAAACTACTTAACTTCCTGCTTCCTTCTCGTCATGCCAGTCCAAAGTAGTTTTCCATATTCCTCTGTGCCTCTCACCCCAAAACCATTCTTCCCACTTTAAAAACCTAGAAGCCCCATTGATTATGTAAAATTGTCTTTTAAAATAAATAGGGAAGAGTCACAGTTCAAATGTTTATATTCATTTTTAAATGTGCTGGTGTTTTAAGGACATGCTTCCCGTCAATAACGTGATCCCGGCTGATGGAGGTTAGCAGCGACATCACATGCAGTCAGGAAGGATTTTAGGTTCTTTTGGCGAAGAGTAGATAGGGGCCATCTTTGCTTGGGTTTCGTTTTTTTTAGCAGGAGGATCGCAAGCCACTGGAGAACAGGGATTAGCTGGAGGTGTCCTGGGGCTCACATATTTACAGATAGTGCATTACTGCACAGGATTAAGCCATTCACCCAAAATCACCCATGCAGGTGGCACTCTATGCCGGAAATAAGGGTCTGCTCACCTTTCAATGATACCTTCTTTCATGCATTCAATATAACCTCATTTCACACACATTTAGAACATGTGCCAGGCACAGGGAACAGCCATTGGGTATTCAAAAATGAATTTTAAAAATACATACATTTCCTGGGGCGCCTGGGTGGCTCAGTCAGGTAAGCATCCTACTTCGGCTCAGGTCATGATCTCGCAGTTCGTGGGTTCGAGCCCCACGTCAGGCTCTGTGCTGACAGCTCAGAGCCTGGAGCCTGCTTCAAGTTCTGTGTCTCCCTCTTTCTCTGCCCCTTCCCCACTTGTGCTCTCCCTCTCTCTCTCAAATTTAAATACACATTAAAAATTTTTTTTTAAATCCATACATCTCCCATCCTCCGAGAGCTCAAAGTGTATTTGGAACACAGGTACACAAGAAACAAAATTAAAGCAACACGTGTCATGCTGAGATACGGGCAGAGGACAAACGCTGTGTGTTACCGAGGCAGTCAGCCTCAGCTCTTGCCTGGGAGAAGGAAGGAAGGCTTCCCGGAGGACCTCCCATCACCTTCATCCGAAATGATACAGGCGGTGCAGCAGACAGCACGGGGGAACCAGGGCTCCCGAGCACAGGGAGTAAGAGCGTGCGGAACAGGCGGGGCCCGAAGGGGTCCGGTAAGGCCAGGGAATGCGGACAGTTGACGCTGGGAGCGAAGACTGAAGCGGACCACAGAAGGCAAGAGCCTCCTCTGAGGGTGGTCGACGTGCGCACTGGGAGCTGCTTCCTTCCCCCACTTGCAGCAGGTACCACCTTTGAGGGCCTCACACCTGCACTCTTCGCTGGAGGTGGCCCTCGGCTGGCCGCCTCACCCGGAGAGGCCCCCCCGGGGGGATCCCAGCCAACAGCGGACTGACCTGCGGCTGTAGAACCCAAGCCCCTTGGCTCTGGGCGGGACCACCGCCTCCTCGGCCAGCCGGTGCTCCAGAGCGCCCCCTGGGATCAGACAGGGGCTGTGCAGCTCCTGAGCTGTCCTCTGCCCGGCTTCTTCATCTGCCCTGTCCTGCTTCCCTCACCTCCCTGCCTGCCTCTCCTGAGAGCCCTCCCTCCCTAAGTCGCTCGGGTGCTGCTTCAGAATCCAAGCCAGGAAGCCCGAGCTGCAGTCCTAGCACTGCCCTTGGGAACTGCCATTCCCTAAACCGTTGCCTTACAGCCCAGGGCTGCCTGTATTGACTGTGTTTGTGGTTTTCTTTCATTTGTTCCCTCACTTGTGCCCCCTGGAGACTCAACCGCGGAGAGAAAACAGGAACGTCCATGAAATGAGTCTCCTGCATTTTAGAACATGGCTTTCTGGATGACATGGCTTTCTCTCCGTGGACAGATTACTTCTCGAGCTGCAGACCCATCCTTTAACACCATCCCTCCCTCCCTCTCTCCTCTGCTTCCTAACCCCTTGGCTCCGGGCCCTCCCCCATTCATTTCCGCTTAGGGGTCCACCCTCCCCCCCACCCCCTGCCTCCATTGCTGTGGCCCTCTGCCTGCCAGCCCTGCAGGGCTTGAGACCAGCTGGCCCTTCACTTGCACCCCGTTCCTCTGCTTTCCCCGTAACCGTCTCTCCACTGCCCTTTCTAAAGCAATTGTGCGGCCACGTCCTTGTCCTGCTCAAGAACCTCTGCTGGCTCCCTATTGCCATCAGAACAAAGTGACTTGGTCTCTCGTGTTTCTTCTTAATCCCGCCACATCGTATCTTTCCAGACGTAACACCCACCATTTCCCCGATACAAACCATAGAGTGCAGGTAAAGCGGGTAAAGCGGTGAGGGAAGCTGGGGGCAGGTAGGAGCTGTGTCGCCTCAGACCAGACACTGATACTTTCTGTAACTCAGTACAGTTACCTATGAAGTGGAGACAAAATTTCTGTCTTTAGTGGTGTCAAAGGATGAAGAAGAATAGAAGTAAATGGCGAGATCAGTTTAAAGTACTTGGTCAGTTACAGTCCAGCCGGACAGTGCCACTTGTTACTCAGCAAATACCATCCAGACCTGCCACCTCCGTGTTTTCCTCAAGCTGATCTCCCCCATCTGGGATAACGGTGACAAAGTACTTCAATACATAACCCCTGATAAAGGGTTAATATCCAAAATATATAAAGAACCCATACAACTCAATAGCAAAAGAAAAGAAGAAAGAAAGAAAGGAAAGAGAGAAAGAAAGAAAGAAAGAAAGAAGAAAGAAAGAAAAGAAAGAAAGAAAAGGAAGGAAGAAAACCTGATTAAAAAATGGGGCAGAGGACGGGCACCTGGGTGGCTCAGTCGGGTAAGCGTCCGACTTCAGTTCAGGTCATGATCTCAAGGTTCATGAGTTTAAGCCCCATGTCAGGCTCTGTGCTGATTGCCCGGAGCCTGGAGCCTGCTTCGGATTCTGTGTCTCCCTCTCTCCCTGCCCCTCCCCTGCCCACGCTCTCTCTCTCTCTCTCTCTCTCTCTCTCTCAAAAAATAAATAAACATTAAAAAAAATTTTTTTAGTGGGGCAGAGGATGTTAATAGGGATTTTCCCAAAGAAAACATACGCATCGCCAACAAGGTACATGAAAAGATGCTCAACAGCACTCATCATCAGCACTTACTGTTAGAATGGTTAGTAACAAAAAGACAAGAAATAACAAGTGTTAGGGGCACCTGGGTGGCTCAGTTGGTTGAGCATCTGACTCCTGATTTCAGCTCAGATCATGATCTCTCTGTTCAGAAGATCGAGCTCCATGTCTGGCTTTGCACTGACAGCATGGAGCCTGATCGGGATTCTCTTTCTCCCTCTCTCTCTCTGTCTCTCTCTCTCTCAAAATAAAGAAATAAACTTTAAAACAAAAACAACAGTGTTGGCGAGGATGTAGAGAAAAGGCTACTCTTACGTAATCTTGGTGGGAACATAAATTGGTGCGGCCACTATGAAAAACGTCGTGAAGTTTCTTCAATAAATTGAAAACGGAACTACCATCTGATCCAGTAAATTCCACTTCTGGATGTTTCTCTGAAGAAAACGAAAACACTAACTTGAAGAGAGATCTGTACCTCTGTGTTCACCGCAGCATTATTTGTAATAGCCAAGACTCGGAAACAACCTAAACGTCCATTGATGGATGAATGGATATTTAGCCCATGAATGGAATATTATTCAGGCCTAAAAAAAAAAAAAAAAAAGAATCTTGCCGTTTGTGACAATACGGATGGACCTTGAAGGCATTGTGCTAACTGAAATAAGAGGGAGACAAAGATCCTGTGATTTCACTAATATCTGGACTCAAAAAAAAAAAAAAAAAAGAGCTAATCGATACAGGGAACAATTCGCAGTTCCCAGAGGTGAGGGTTGTAGGGTAAATAAGTCCTGGGGTTATAATGTACAGCTAATGATCGTAGCTAATACTGTACTGCATATTTGAAAGTTACTAACAGGCTGGATCTTTTTTTTTTTTTTTTTCAGGCTGGATCTTAAAAGTTCTCAAATAAAAAGAAAAGTACCTTTTTTTTCTGTGTCTCTCCTTAAATAAGTGGCTCCTTCTCCTGCCTTTTCACCCCCCCATAAGAGTCTGTGTCTTGTGAAGCAAAACAATATAGAAAAGAGCTAGTGGGTAGATTCCGACTGGCAACGTAAGGAAACATGCAACATTAAAATGTCATTTTAATGACAGTGGAGGTGGAGTGGGGCTGATTGAGGGGGGAGAGCAGGGGAGAGGGAGCAGAGAAGAGCAGAAGTGGACACCGTGAGGCCAGTTCTCTTTCAGAGGGTGACATTTGACCTCGGTCAGGGGTGCCTCGGAGCTGTGAGCAGAAAGCGAAGGCTTCAGGCACGGAGGCTTCTCTGGGCCCCTGTATTCAGCATGCCCTCCGCTGGGAAAAGTGGTCCAGGTAGAGCCACGACGGTCCAGCTCACCCCACCCCAGCCCCCTCAGCGATCTTCGTCCAGCCCATCCCAGAAGTGCTGACAACCCTTTTCCATCTTGGCAACGGAGAGCGAACAATCCCCATTCCACTCCCGGGAAGCCTGCGGCCTGTACCTCTCCGTGTCTAATGCACGCTGAGCCCATTTCTTTTTATTTTTCCCGAAGGGGGAATATGAGCATGGATTTGAAGACTGGCACCTTCCTGCTGAGGTGGGCACTAACTTCCTCGACAAATATCCAAGGAACGAAGCGTCCAAGGAAAGGCGTCCACGGACAAACACGCAGGCTGCACTGGGTTTCGGCGGGCGCGCCCGTCCTCAACAGATCCAGGAGCCACCCGTGTGGATCTGAACACCCACTCCTGGTCCCATGGGGCTGTGTCACCAGCACGGCGCCCGGGGGACACCCAAGGTCTGGGCTTCCCTTCCTCGCATCTGGATACCAGCCATAAACACGAACACCGAGAGCACATGTTCTGTGCCAGGCACAGACCAGGGCTTCGCGGGATACGTATATACATTTATCTATATGGTTCTATAGGTATTTATTTAGAAACATTGCAATTCACTTCCTCTTTATCAGAACACAGCAAGCTAGATGCCAGTATCACTCCCATCTTCCAGAAGAAGATCCGGTGGCCCAGATAGAATAATCTGCCCAGGGACGCACAGCTCTAGGACGACAGAGCTGGGATTTAAGCAGGTGGTCAGGCTGTAGCGTTGTGCTCCCGACACCACACCCCATCGTTTGGGGGGATTTTCCCCGGTCAGTCTCCTTGCCTCCACCCTCCCACTGCCTCTTCAAAGCCAGCCTGGGGACCGTGGCTTTCTCCAGACACGGGTGTCAACACGTTCCTCTCTAGGATGGAGCCCACGATGGCTCCGTCCTGCCAGGCCTACACTCCAGGCATGGGGATCAGCATCCTCTTCTCCCTTCTGTCATCCAGCACTCTCACACAGTTTATCTGGCTCTGACACCCAGTTGACCTGCATGCCACTTTTGGGGCCCCTCCTCGTTATGGACCTTCCACCATCCGTATCGTAACACAGTCATGACCCGGTTGATCTGCAAATGTTTCAGGTAAAAATTCTGGATCGCTGCTGATTTTCTCCCTTATGATTTTGCAAACTGACCGAGGGAAAGGACTGTTTGTCTTTCCTCTGCAAGGTTAGTAGAGGTAAAATTCTAAGGAAATGAAATTCTGCCCACCAATTCATAAAATTCCACCATTAGAGAGGTTCATTTCTTCGGCTTGACTTTGTATTCCCTTAAAATGAAAATGCTCTTAGCAGGAGTTACCAATTGAGCATTTCCAGCCATTCATTCTTAGAATGGAAAAGTTGATAAGAATCTACTCCTGTGCCCACATTTGAGGGAATGGAGGGAAATAAGAACAAGAGTATGAGAACACCAAATGTAGAGATTAAGAGAGAAAAAAAAAGATGTACTATCAAGGGAGAAAAAGGCACAGAAAATGGGTGTCAGTGATGCCCCAGGACAACTTATCTGCCCAATAATTCTGTTGCCCCAAAGCACACCAACTTGTCCCTTCCCCTGACACTTGCATTTTGAGCTCAACATTTTGGCAAAGATTTTCTGAGGCATGGGCATGGGCTCATGTTCCTTTTTCCCTTCTGACTTTTACTCCCCACCCGCTAGCAGCCGATGCAGCAGGCCTGTAGCCACGCAATCGGGACTCACAATTGGGACCGTCGATCATTGGGTTGCAGTCCAACCGCTTGTCTGCCTACCTGCCCTCCTTCACCAATGCGCCTTGGACTTCTACCCACCTCCAACATTTCCAGGACTGGATTCTCTGAGTTGAAGGCTTTTGTTGCAAGCCAGAGTTTGGGGCATGAAGCCTGGCATCTAAGGTCCTTCAGCGAATCCATTGTTTAGATGCTTTCATTTCCAGGAACAAAGGCTCCCCTACCCCCACCTCTCCGTCCCTTCAAAGGGCACCACTTTGTAACAGCAACAGCAGCACATCACGATATCATTTCTGATATCCATAGGTTTCGGCATTCAGTAACTGGGTTTTATTCCAGGAAAAAGCAATATTCTTTGACAAATAAGCCATTTGCTGAGCAGTTTAAATGACATTGCAAAGAGTGACACTACAAACCAATGAGCCTGTTTTCCCTGCTCCTATTCACTGCAAAACAGCTAATGCCCCAGATAAAGAGTGTAGATCACATGTGACTTATAACGTGAATACAGCGCTGTATAAAGAGCCACACGAAAAGGCTGCCCTGATCAGTCACTCTGCTTCTGAGAGAGCCAACCAAGCTGAATCTTTTCCTTTGAAATCTTGGAATAAGAAAACACCATCACCCCAGATCCTTGAGGGTTTTCTTAAATGGCTTCCATTCCTTAAACCTTTCCCTTCTCGTCACTAGCGTGGCAAAGCCCAGGTCTCTGTTAGTCCTGGGACTATTGTAACCTGCTTTAATGCAGGGCGTTTCCAGGAGGCAGATGTTTTAACTAGCAGGGGAAAGAAAGGTCTGTTTCTTATTGACGGAACCCTAGCATGTGTAATAGAACTTCAAAGATGTGAGGCCAGATTGGGCAGGCAACATCAAAAGCTTTTGACTAGTGCTGAGTAAACCTTGTATTCTGACATACAAGTTCTTATCTATTCTGCTCCAGACTTGAGAGAAGGAGGCTGCATCTAACCAAATCACATTGTTTTTCCTCACAGCTGCCAACTTGGAAAAATATCAGGGCACAAAGGGACCATTAAAAAAAAGAAAGACACACACACACACACAGACGTGTTTTGTTAGTTCCTAAGCAACACAATATCGCCAAGACGGGGGCTCTTAGAAAAAGGAGAAGACATTTGCTACACTTCCCTATTGAGGCCACTGGCTAATCCTAATTTTTATCTTTTTATAAAGAAATTAATCGAATGAACTTGGACAAAGTCTGTGTCTCCCCCACCCATCTACAACCCTGTCACAGTGTCCCTGTTTCTTTGCTAAACCCTCACTCTCCGATGAGGCCAAATCAATGGTTTAATTATATCTAATTCAAACAATGAAGCTATTTCCTGATTTAACATAAAAAAACACTAAATTCATTTATTTTTAAAATGGTTTAAAGGAATTATAGTCACTTCTTCGGATTACCTGCTTTTTCCATTATTAAAAAAGAAAAAAAAAACTTTAAAATGTGTTTCATTTCGACGTAACTGGAACATAATAATATTTCCCCAGTCTGGGAACCAGAGAAAACCGGGATGGCCATCTTTCTATCAAAGTCTGTATGTGTCTGCCTCATGTGGCTTTGTTTCAAAGCACCCAGTTATTTCCTCTGAGAATGTCTATGTGTGTCAGTACTGGGGCAGGGAGGAAGAGCCCCACAGAAGGAAATTAGTTTTAAACCTGGAGTTTTCCTCCTACATGGAGAACACATTTCTTTAATCAATGGGTCCTTCTGAAGGTCTTGCGTGTGGGATCTGTCAGGGATGGAATCCGCCCCAGCCTGCCTTCCGCAGAGCTCGGCCACCGGGAGCTCTCTCTGAAGCAGACAGATCCGCTTGTCAGTCCCTGTGCTTTTTGAAGCACTCTGCCAGCTTGGCCCCGATGGCCCAGCCCCATCCTGATCTCCTGCCCCTCAGCTCTGAGCCTCTGTGTCCCCTCAGATGGTTGTCTCCGTATTTACAGAAGCCTACACAAGAGACCGTGTCGACCAGGGCAATGATTCTCAACCTCGGGTAAGACTCAGGAACCCAGAACCCTGCTAGTCTAAGAGTATACCAGGGACCAGGAGCTTAGCCTCACCTGTATGCCTGCAGGAAATGCAGACTCTGGGCCCTGGGCCCAGGCCTGCATTCACCCAGCTCCTCGGGGGGACCTTTGTGCACATCCGGTTTGAGAAGCACTATCCCGGAGTCTTTCAGTACACGCATGCCCAGGCTCCCACCCGAGGTCTTGGGGATGATTTGGAGTGACATCCTGGATCCCGTGTCTCAAAAGTGCCCCCGGGGGGATCTGCTCTGTCCCAAGGCTAAGAACCAGTAGTGAGAGGCTCAGAAGCATCAGACAGACCCAAGCTGCAGTTTGGGCTTCTCTACTTAGTAGACAGTGACTATGCGTTTGTTAGAAATGAGCTAAAGGGACACAGAGATGCTTAACACTTAGGGAACTATCTGTATTAAGTTCAAAGAGCCCCGGGGGACAGCCATCTCTGAGCCCCCCTGGTTTCCTTCTACCCTTCCCTGTCCCTGCCATGTCTTTGACCCACCCTCTTCCCTGTCTCCAAAGCCCAGCCACCTACAAGGCACTTTGAAAATGCTGCCTTCTGCTGACGCTACTCCTGGAGTCCCTTTCTGCCTCCGCTTGCACTCAGTCCTCACAACCGCTTCCCTTCTCTGTCCCCGTGTCCCCTTCAGTGGCCGGCCCTGTTCCTTACACTGAGCAGACACCCCACAGAAATTGGTTAAGTCTAACTGAAGTCATGCTTTACTGGTCATTCAAAAAAGCTCTCCATTTTACAGATTGAGGCTACCAAAAAAAGGGGGGGGGGGTGGCAGTATTTCTACTGAATATTAGTTTCAAAAGGACACATCTTTCCAGGCCAAAGTCAGCAGAATATTGAGGCAATTCATCTATTCGGTGAAGCAATTATTAGACCAAAAACCTATAATTGGAAGAAACATAAGCATTTAAAGACTTACTTAGCATATTCCACTGTCAAGCCTGAGAGTGTGAATTATCAGAGTATGACATTATTTTAACTTTGGTTTGTGACATAAGTTATTTTAGAGCATCTTTCACTCACGGGTGCTTTAATCAAAGAAATCCAATTTGGCCCGCCCATTCTCATTTGAATGGTTTTACACTGACAAGGAAGGGGGGTTGGCATCAGGGTCGAAGGTTGTTGTGCCGCCCGAAGCAGCATAGGCACGAGGCTAGATCGCCCAGATTCATTACATAATTTCTCACCCCTCCACATCGTTTGACCTGGGTCAATAGATTTTTAATTCACTTGATAAAAAGTGGACCCCTGCCCTGGATGACTCACAGGCCACATGATATTGACCCAATGACCCAGCAGTCCTATTTCAATTATAGAGGCAGATGAAAAGTTCCTCACTAGCAAAAAAAATGAATTCTCCTCCCAGGGAGAATTCGGTTAACAAAGGGTCTTCTATCGTGGGCAGAGAATTCTACCCTCTTCAGGACTCTCCCACAAAATTGGATTCTTCTTTGGGGACCATGAGAAAAAGAGTCTTTTTTCAGCTGGGACACAGGTCAGTAACCAGAGCAAGACGAGACCCTCACACCTCTGGGCTTCTGAGCAGAGTTGGGATGATCCCCATCGTGAGAATGGCACCCCATCTTTTCATGTGGACCTGTATTAAAAGCATCATGGCCACACTTTTCTTTGAGCATCCACTGTGAGCCAGGCATTTCCCATACGATATCTCATTTAATTCTTAACAATAACCCTGAGGCAAATAGTTTCATCAACCTTTTGGCAGATGAAAAAAACAAACAAACCTGGAACTCATTGAGGTAAAGTGGTCCTAAATCATACAGCTAATAAGCAATAGAGCTGGGCTTAGTACCATGACCCCCGGCTCTAACTACGACTTGTGCTGCAGCCTCTTGACCCTATGCCCTCCTACACCAACTTTACAGGTTACCCTTCCTGCTTTTGGTTCCGTGTCCAGCTGTTTTCTAAGAGGGCCCACTTTCCTCGTGCTTACCTGTACCCACCAGACATGGCAATGACTTCATTCAACTCGCTGTGGAAGGGATTTGAGGAAAGTCTTTGGTCTCCTTGAAGCTGTGTGTTTTGCATTTCTTTGTAGCCTTGCAACTTCGATAATGTCCCAAACTCACCTTGGGTTCTCAGTACCTGCTGTTGAATGATTAAGTGAGGGAACAGCTACTGAATGCTATTCAGGCGGTGATTCCACACTTCTGCCCTGACCACAAATGATCTATTTAATTGATTTTAGTGACTCCACAGTAGCTGTTATATTACCTCAGGGCAAAATTACTCATTTCTTGCTTCTAAGACTTAGTAATTTATATGCTGAACATGTAATAATCTATTATATCAAATATCCACTCCAATTTTTTTTTTTTTTTTAATAGCTTGCTGCAGAGCGTAAGAGCCCTGGATACACAAAGTAAGTGCCGGTGACTTATGAGTTTGCCCAGAAGAGCCTTCTGTTCTCAGCACAGCTGTCTCAGAAAAACATAGCAAAGAGTGTGGAAGGAAGCTGGGTAGGTAAATATTAGAAGAAGCCTTTTTTTTTTTTTTTTAAAGTTTTTTTATTTATTTTTGGGACAGAGAGAGACAGAGCATGAACGGGGGAGGGGCAGAGAGAGAGGGAGACACAGAATCGGAAACAGGCTCCAGGCTCCGAGCCATCCGCCCAGAGCCCGACGCGGGGCTCGAACTCACGGACCGCGAGATCGTGACCCGGCTGAAGTCGGACGCTTAACCGACTGCGCCACCCAGGCGCCCCTAGAAGAAGCCTGTAAGAGCAGCCCTGATCACTGGATCCTTAGGATGTGCTCATCAGGCAAGGATGCCCTAATAATGGTTAATATTGATACAGCATTTTACAGTGCAACAGACAGGCAATAGGAAGGCGGTTTTTCTGAAGATAAGCAAGTGGGGGCACGATAGACTAAGCGCACAACCTCAGACCAGAGATTAAGGCACTCAACAGCAAAGAGCAGGCATCAGAGGGTGGGACTGCCCGCATGGTGGTCTATAAACAGCACGGCTGAGGGCAAAGGAATCTTTATCTCCAAGTCCAGCATCCCTGGCCACTCCATCTAACCCGACAGTGAGTAGAAGCATGATGGGGAGGGGAAAAGAAAGAGGGGGGTGGGTAACAGGCAGAGAGCACCCCCATGCTCTCCTGTTCACTTCCCTGACTCTCCCACTGGAGCAGTGGCCACTGGCTGCTTCTTCCCAATAGCAGGGATTGTTTGCGAGGCCATGATAGTTTGCAGAGCCTGCCTCTTTTCCATCTTTCGTCCTTGACTCACAACTCCCTAAATCAGTGCCAGCATAAAGAGCGCTCCTTCCCACCCCCTCGCTGAGGTCAGCTTGAAGGCCTGGCTTCGGGGTCAGGCCCACCTGGGTTTGAATCCAGACATCATCGCTTGCAAACGTGATATTGGGCAAGGAACTCAATCTTGCGGAGCTTCAGTCCCCTCCTCTTCAAAATGGGCCTAACTTGTCTGCCTCTTCAAGTCCAATCAGGGCTAAATTGTATGAAATAGACTAAGCATCTAACCAGATCCAAGGGCCGGGAAACCATGCTCTGTAAATCCTAGTTCTTTTTCCTGTTGCTTCTACTTTTTTGTCCCTCCCAAGCTACTCCATCTTTTGCTGCGATGTAACTAGAAACAGCTGGGAAGTACCTGGTGAGGTTTTGCTTCATTCCATATGTCCTTGAAATGAATCTTCAGTCCTCTGTGCTCCTCTTCTCACCATTAAACCCCTTTCCTTTCATCTCTGGGTAAATCTGGAAACCAGAAGATGCTCTGGCCTCTCATGGCAAAGAACTGGGGCTGATCTGGTTAATAATCCCCCAGAATGGTCTGCAGAGTGACTCACATTTTGGTTTTCCAGGACTCACCCAGTTTGGGAACTGAAAGTCTCACATCCTAGGAAATGCCCCACCCCAAGGGAACCAGGGCATCTGATCACCCCCCTTGTCTGCAACGCAGTTTCAGAGACAAACAGAAAGCTCATCACTCCTCAGATTTGCAAATAAGAGCAAGTGACTCAAATAAAACTCAGTCAAAATCTATATGAGACACACAAGTCCCATGCTCCTGTGCCTGAGTCTTCTTGTCAGTCAGCAGAGGGTCACTTGAGAGTGGCCCCATAAAGGACCTCAAATGCTGTTCTTCCTGACAACCCACAGGCTGGAGGGGACAGGTAATGGGAGAATTACAAAAGCCACCTGCTTCTCATAGTACAAAGAACACTCTTCAGGCCTTATTGCTGAATGAAAGACAGCAAATGCATACCCAGAAGGGAGATTGTTAGAGTACTAATTGAGTGACACTGCTGACCCAGGAAAAGCAATGTTCCCAGGACAGGAAGTAGGTTTCTCCACTCTTGCCACACCAGAGGACAAAAGCCTACATACCCGAATTGTTTGGACATTGAGAGAATCCCAACTTTTCCACATTTACCAGCTTACTGCTTAATTCCCCTATGGCTGGATTTCCTGGACTATATATTATAGGGTTGTTGTGAAGAATTAATAAAATAATCCATGTGAAATGCCTAACACAGCTTTCATTTCCGGTATTATGGAAGATCAAATTACTTGAAGACACTCCCAATATGAAACACCTAGAAAATGCTGAATAGATTATAATGAACATCCTTTTAAAAGCAATAACTGGGTTTATAAGAAAATGAGGGAAATTTCCAGAGACCCAAAATAAAGGGAGAGCTAAACACCAGAGTGGAAAGCCTGAGCAGATGCCCCAGCTGCTTATGGAGGGCAGCCAGATTTGGTAATGCAAGGGCCTGGGCGTGAATGTCCACATCTAATCAGGAGATTGGGCCTTGAGTCCACGTGATGAAGGAAGTGGAATTCACACATCTCTCTTTCCTTTTCCCCCACAGAAGATCAGAAGCCTTGAAGTGCTACCTTAGTTGTAGGAGGGAGTAAGCAAAATCTATACTCTGACTCAGGAAGATGATCAAGAAGTTTAGCTGTCTTAAACTAGGCTCTGGATAAAGAAAAGAAATAATCTCCTCTTGCAATTCATGACCACAGGCTTGCATTCATGTGGGTTTGGGGCTCAACTTTGCTCTAGATGCATGATATAAACAATTAATGTCAGAAGGGACTGAGGCCTATGATTCTTGTGTGCCCTGCACAAAGGAATAAATTTCTCTGGAGGGACAAAAATTTCTTCAAGCTGGAAGAGTCCCTCAGGTAAATGTCTATTACTCTAGTCACAATCCAAATTTATGAAGGACACAAGGAGGCAATCCACAATGAGTGGGAGTCAGGAAATATAGCAAAGAGCAGAATTCTGACCCCTGACAACATCCACTTAAAATAAACTATCAGAATTAAGCTAAAAACTAAATTTGTTTTAGAAGGTTAACTATATAAAAGAATTTTTTAAAAGCACAATACAATGATGATTATATTGAGAAAAGAACAAATAGAATTTCTAGAAATGAAAAACATAGTCATAGTTTAACCAGCAGAATAGATACAGCCAAAGAGAGAATCAGCAAACTGAAAAATGGACAAAAGTATGAAATACCTAAAGGTATAAGGTGAGGGCACCCAAATGCAGCAAAGAAAGGCAGAGATATATGAAAGAGAGGCTAAGATTTGAGGATGATAGAACAAGAAGTTTAAACACACATCTAATGGGAATTTCAGAAAAAGAGGAAAAAGGCAACCTCAATGGAAAAAGGGCTGAGAAGCTTCATAAAATGAAAAAAGATGTCAGCTCATGGGGCACCTGGATGGCTCAGTTGATCTTAAGCATCCAACCCTTGATTTCAGTTCAGGTCACGATGTTACTGTTTGTGGGATTGGACCTTATGTCGGATTCTGCACTGGCAGCCCATATCCTGCTTGGAATTCTCTCTCTCCCTCTATGTCTCTGTCTCGACCCCTCCCCCATGCTCTCTCTCTTTCTGTCTCTCTCTCCATCTCTCTCAAAATAAATAAATAAACTTTAAAAAAAGATGTAAGCTGATTAACCCTAAGTGCAATAAAAATTAATTCACATCTAAATACATTGCAGTGAAAGTGCAGAACATAAAAAACAAAGAAAAGATGTGGAACAAAACACAAGTTCCTTCAAAAATAATTATTATTGGATGGGCAGTAGCCCTTGTGTCCAACATTTTATTATAAAACATACAGCAAGTTGACAGAACTTCACAGTGAGAACCTGTATTCCCACTACTTAGATTCGACCAGTAACATTTTACTGTATTTGCTTTATCATATTTCTATCCTCTATCCACACCTGTCTTCATCCATCAATCCCTCATAAGTTTTTTAAATTTTTTTATTGTTTTTTATTTGGGCATATTTTTTGTATGTGTGCATTTCAAAGACAATTATAGGCATTGCTACACTTCCCCCTAAATGATTCAACAAGGATATTACTAAATAGAGTTCAATATGTTTTTGCAGGTGCTTTCTATTGCTCTCAAATTTACATACAATGAAATGCACAAATCATAAATGTAAGTTTCTATGTGACCCAAACCTTTATCAAATATATAACCATCAACCCCAGAAATTTCCTTCCTGTTTCTTTTCCTTCAAAGTCAACCACTATACTGATATTTCTCTGCCATGGATTAGTTTTACCTGTTCTGGAATTGCACATAAGTGAAATCGTGCATTTTAATATAAGGCTCCATTCACGTAGCACACTGATTTTCATATTGATTCATGATGCTGCCTGTATCAGCACTGTATTCCTTTTTATTGTTGACTAGTTTTCCCTTGTACGAACATACCAGTTTGTTTATCTATTCCCCTACTGATGGGTATCTGAGCTCCTTCCATTTTAGAGATAAGGAAAAAAAGCCTTTATGAACACTCTTGAAAAGGTTTTTTTGTGAACATACATTTTGGGAACAGTGTATCTCCTTGGTAGATACCTAAGAGTGGACTAGCTGGGGTCATAGAGTAGGTGTCCATCTATAAGACATCACCAGACTTTTCTCCACATTGGTTGTATAATTTTACACTCCCAACAACGTATGAGAGTTCCAGTTGTTACACATCTTTGTCCACACTTACTGTTGTCAATCTTTTTAATTTTAGCCATTCCAGTGGGTGTGCACTGGTATTTTA
Organism: Lynx rufus; assembly: GCF_022079265.1. Taxonomy (NCBI): domain Eukaryota; kingdom Metazoa; phylum Chordata; class Mammalia; order Carnivora; family Felidae; genus Lynx; species Lynx rufus. Next base: position 33,712,856 of record NW_025814829.1, on the reverse strand, counting down.
TTGTCATTTTAGTTTGCATTTTTTTGATGAGTAATAACGTTGAACACTTTCTCATGGGCTTTTTGGCCAGTTTATATCTTCTTTTACTAAGTGCCTATTCAAATCTTTTGCTGACAACACTCTATTGCACAGCAACAAAATAAAACAGAAAACAATAGAATAGTATTTTATCAGTTAGGGTCAAGTCAGGAGACTGAAACCACACCAGCAGTTTAAACAGGAAAAATTTAATATAATGAATTATCAACTGGTAAAAGGTGGTTAATTACTAAAATGGACCAAACAAACTCTACAGTATAAGAGATAGAAATTACACACACGACACACACACACACACACACACACACACACACACACTGCTACCCTTAGGAAAGAAAAGAAAGTGAACAAGAAAAGAACTTAAAATCTCAGAGGACAGGACCCTGCAAAGTTGAAACTCAGACCTCTGAGAAGAGGGCATGGTTGTCATAGGAACATGATGCCCACAGATATGGTGTCAAAGAAATTGGTCATTGATAAGCCATGAGATCTAAGAGCCACCCTCTAATGTGGTAACAAAGAAACTGGCTAGAGGGTGTCACAGATAAACAAGGATCCTTACATTTGATTTGCTCCCTGTTAGGCAAAAAACCAGAACAACAGAAGAAAAAAAGGTTTCCTTTTTCCTTCTTCCTCTTCCAGCCTTGTAGTGTCCCTCTGGTGCCCTCTCTTGGCAGAGCCTAACACGAAGTCTTCTGGTGAGAGAGAAATGTAATCTAGAGAGCTCAGGTATGATATCACAAAGTAAAGCAAAGAAGGGTGGATTTGGACCTGAGAGGCAATAAATTAATAACAAGCACAAATATCTTCCAAGTGCTGAGGGGAAAAAAAATACCTGTGAACCTAGACTTCTATACCCAGTTAACCTAGCATTCAAAAGTAAAGGCACACCACTGACTAAAAATGGTTTATTTTTTTACATTTTATTCAATACATACAAGAGAAAATATGTAACATATATATAAATTAAGACTTTTTCAGGCAATCAAAAACTGAGAATGTGTAACTTACAAACCCCCTAATGCGAGAACTACCTACCTTCCATCAAGAAGATGAAAATTGAATCCAGAAAGAAAATTTAAAATGCAAGGGGAAAAAATGGTGAGCAAAACAACTGGTAAACGTATGGGGAAAATATAAACAAGAAAGAATAAACAAGAAATATTTAAATCACCAATAATGATATAAAAATAACTAATTTGTGGTATAAAGGCAAAGAGTAATTAAAATGTTTGACAACAATTTGGGAGACAGGAAGAAATGACCAGTTGAAATGTTTTAAGCTCTTTGAATTTCTGGAAAGAAGGTAGAGTTTAAGGCCTTACCACTTAACAATACGGAAAACAATGTTATTGGTGCTCTCTAGCAGTCTACAACACAATCCTGGATGACAGATTCTAAGTCAAGTATATATGCTATTTTATGTTAGGGCTGTCTTTAAGAACAAAAATAGAACAAACAAAATTAAAATCAGTAGAATAGAGAATAAAGAGAGCTTTATCTACTCAAAATAAAGTAGGAATAAAGAGGAAAAAGAAAAAAGCTTAAACCACAACAAATGAAAAACACAAAATCTTCAGGAGAAATAAATTTAAATGTATCTGTGATTCCAATAAATACGAATGAAATAAACTTCCCCAGATTTAAGACAGAGATTTTCTGGCCTTAAAAAATCAGCTATGCACACTATACAAAAGACGTAGCTAAAATTTAAAACATATAAATATTTTAAGTGAAAGGATAGAAAAAAGACATATTAGACAAATACTATCTAATAGAAATCTGATGTCGCCTTATTAATTCCAGATGAAATAGATTTCAAGAATTGTTAGAGGTAGAGGTACTTTATAATGATTAAAAGAATAATTCATCAGAAAAAAAGATAATTACAGAAAGTTCTATTGACATGAGCTTTGAAATATACAAAACAAAAATTAATAGGGTTTCAAGAAGAAATTGGCAAATCCATCCTCACAATGAGAGATAATAATATATTTCTTTCAAATCAGTAAGTCGAGCTGACAGAAAAATCAATAATGATGTAGAAGATTCTACAACATAATTAACAAAGTCTAAAGTCATATAAAGAACCGTTCAGGCAATTTTATGGAATACATTCCTTTCAAGCACACATGAGGCACTCATAACACTTCTCATATGCTAGGCTGCCAAGCAAATTTCAATAAATACCAAAGAAGTGGTATCATACACACCAAGGATCTTGACCATTGTACAAGTAATTTAGAAGTTAATTACAAAAAAGCTTTGAAGATGTTAAAAGCCTACTTCTAAGTAAAGTGAATAACACATGTCCTTTTATAAATGAAATCATTGGCTCCAGAATCTGACTTCCAAGGATATTGAATATGCAATCCTGACTCCCCTAAACCTGTCCCTCCAACAATTGACTTTCAGGATTTTAAAAAGTACTCCTGGGGCTCCTGGGTGCCTCAGTCGATTGAGTGTCCAACTTCAGCTGAGGTCATGATACCATGGTTCACAAGTTCGAATCCCATGTCGGGCTCTGTGCTGACAGCTCAGAGCCTGGAGCCTGCATCAGATTCTGTCTCTCTCTCTCTCTCTCTCTCTCTCTGCCCCTCCCCAGTTCATGCTCTCTCTCTCTCTCTCTCTCTCTCAAAAATAAATAAAAACATTAAAAATAAAATAAAAAATACTCTCACCTGAAAAGTTTGCCTTATCATATTCTTCCTGGGACAGCCACATCCAGGTAGAAAATATCCCTGCCACTCTTCCAAAGGACAAAATAATGGTCTCAAAGCTGAATTGGGCTGTCTGCTCTCCAAAATGCTTGAGAATAAAGGGGGTGGTCACTGAGATTGGAATGTGTAATTGATGGGTGAGGGGACCCTGAGAACAAAAATGCTTCAGTGTTTGTCCAGAGTTCTCCCCAAGAAGAGACTGTGCTGGTGTATATGCCTGGCTACTACTAAAGTTGTAGCCCTAGGGCAGGGTTTGCAGTTTGGCCAGGCAAGAGTCTAGAAAAAAGAGGTAAGTGGGGCACTTCATGCAGCATCCCTAGGCAAATGGAAGTGTAAGTTATTCCACCTTAAGTGAGATACAATGGCAACCTGGTTTATCAGTCTGTCTCTGGTGAGCTTGATAAATGTAACAGTAGTCCTCTAAAGGGTGCGTTCTCAGCCGGGGCAATATTGCCCCCAAGGGGCAAAATTTGATTGGGGGAAGTAAAAATGCTTAAATATTACAATGACTTATGGACTTCCAAAGGGCCAAAGAACATAAATAGATATATGGTATACCTATATACCTCGGTATACCTGTGGTATAAAACTTCACGGGAGAGAGGGAACAATTAGGGGGGAAAAAAGTCTTAAAAGGCTCTGTAAGGGAGCAACGCTTTAAAACACAAAAAAGAAAGTTTGAGAAATACCCGTGAGGAGAGAGGATAACATCCATGAGTAGGCAGATACACAGGAGGCTGGCGATATGATCCTTCCCTTAGGTAATCCCCACCTAGTCAACGGACAGACTAATTAACTGACCTCTCCTTCATTAACAGCTTTTAAACTTCAGGAAAAGGCATCAGTCATACGTCTAAAGGGCCATAGAGCTCAATTCTCAACTTCCCAATCAACCCTCAACAAATATTTGGTGGTTTTTGTATTTCTATCTGTGCTGTACAATATGTTGGGCACTACCCACGTGTGGCTCCTGAGCGCCTAAAACGTGTCTGGTCCAAAGTGAAATGTGCAGTGAGTATAAGATGTTGAGAGACACCCCTTCGTGGATCTCTCTCGCTCTCACGCATTTTGCTCGGTATGAATCTTAGCCTTTTGGGGCTGATGTAACAAAATTACCGTAGACTAGGTAGCTTAAACAACAGAAATTTATTTCTCACAGTTCTGGAGGGTGGAAACCCAAAACCAAGGTGTCGGCAGATTCGGTGTCTGCTGAAGGCCCGCTTCCTGGTTTGCAGACTGCCATCTTCTCACTGTGTCCTCACATGGCAGAGGGGGTGAGGGCGCTGTCTGGGGTCTCTGTTCTAAGAACACTAATCCCACTCATGAGGGCTCCATCCTCATGACCTAATCACCTCCCCAAAGCCCCATCTCCAAATATTATCCCACTGAGGACTTGATTTCAACATATGAATTGGGGGGACACAAACATTCAGTCTATAGCAATATGCCAAGGATATAAGACTCTGATCGCTTTTTACCTAGGGCATGCATCAGAATTGTGCTTGTAGTGAGCATCCTTGAGGGATGTGATATCTGCCTTTGGGACAAAGTAGGCTTGCCTTCTGCTTTCTATAAAAGGGTGAGCTCCCTAGGCTCAGGGTTCTTCAGCAGTCACGTAAACCCATTATATGTGCTACAACCACCTGGGCCCTCCACGTCACCCCCATGGGACTTTAGACACGTATCGGTTTTCTGTTGCAGAGTAGCAAATGATCACAAATTTGGCAACTTAAAATACTACCCATTTATCAGCTCATGGTTTTGTAGGTCATAAGGCCACACAAAGCTCTCCGCTCAGGGTCTCAAAGGCTGAAATTAAAGGATCACCAGGCTGAGTTCTGATCTGGGGATGCTGGGGTACAATCCACTTCCAAGTTCTTCCAAGTTCCGGTTGTTGGCAGAAGTTAACTCCTTGTGATTGTAGCACTGAGATTCCCCCATGTTCTTTGCTGACTGTCAGCAGGGGCCACTGTCAGCTCATAGAGGCCTCCTGCATTCCTTACGACATCATGGTCTTTGTGTCAAAGCCAACAGTGGAGAATTTCTTACCATCAAATCCCTCCCATGTTTTCGATCTCTGTGACTTCTCTGTCTCTGACCTCTACACCCAGATTTTAAAAGGCCATGTGAGTAGATCACACCCACCTGTTTAGTTGCCCTATTTTACATTCAACTGATTTCAGGCTTTAATTATGTCGGCAAAATCCCTTCACAGGGATTGAATAACTAAGGAGAAGCTGTGCATATATAAGGGACTGGGAATATCTGGGGCCACTTTCGAATTCTGCCTATTTCAGGAACCAGGGGAACTGAGGCAAACGTGTTGGTGCTCATGCTGCTGCTGTGCCCTGAGTAATAAAATCCTTTATCTCTGAGCCAAGGATCTCATCTCTTTTTGCCAAAATATGTGAAATTGTGTAAAAAGCTTGTAAGAAAGGTAAAGTCAAATCCCAGACCTGCCATAAAATACACACTGGTTTTCAGAGACTTCATTAATAATTTTTAAGTTGATTACATGTTGAAACAATATTATTGGGGCACCTGGGTGTTCCAGTCTGTTAGGCACCCGACTTCGCTCAGGCCATGATCTCACATTTCTTGGGTTCAAGCTCTGCATCGGGCTCTGCACTGACAGTGCGGAGCCTGCTTGAGATTCTCTCTCTCCCGTCTCTTTCTGCCCTCTCCCCACTTGTGCTTTCGCTCTCTCTCAAAAATAAACTTAAAAAAAAAAAGAAAAAAAAAGTGCTACTATCATGGATATATATGATTCAGTAAGGTACATTATTAAAATTAATTTCATCTCTTTATTTTAATGTTTAATGGGGTTACTAGAAATTAAAATTACATATGGAGGAAGCTTACATTGTATTTCTATCGGACAGTGCTGGACCCTACGTTTGGCTACTACCAAAGTCCTAGGCCTTTTGGTAGGGGTTGCAATATGGCAACCAAAGAGTCAACTGTGTCCTATAGATGTTTTGTTTGGCCTACACAATGTTGAAATATTTTTATTGTTTAGGTGCCTTTAAAGAGGGACATGTATCTTCAGGCATGCTCCAGGCCTCAACATTCCTTAGTGTTTTTCACCTGGCTTATTTGTACATTTATTTTACCTAACTGGATTCTGTAAGCATTTAAATTTTGTGACTCTTATAGACACACTTATATTTTTGTTAGGCATATTAAGCAATATTAATATAGGAGAAATACCAAAGAATAACATTCAACCAGATGTTAACCTGCATGGATGGCCCAAAAGGGCTATTAAGAGTTTCAAAAGGAAGCAGTCTTCATGGGCAGTATGGTGACAATGAGTCAGTAGGCCTGGTTCTAGGCCAAGCGCTGTCACTGATTTCACAGGGAGACCTTAAGCGAGTCATTTGCCCTCCGTGGGCCTCTGTTCCCTCAACAGCAAAGCGAAGGCCTCAAAGTTCCTTCTGAAGATCTAAATGTGATGGTTTTGCTGGCTAAAGCAATTAAAAAGAGCTACATGGGAAAGCAGGGCTTGAAGATCCCAGCTTCTCTGTCCTTTGTACGTGATTTCCTCACTGTGATTGGCCTCAAAGGAAGGAGGAAGGAGTCAAGAAGACCAAACCCTAAAGAGTTTTCCTGTGGTTAGTTTGTCAAAGAAGGAAGTCAAGACGTTGTGTTCCAGTGTCGCTTTGTGTTCTCTACGGATGTAGATCATTCCGGTTGGGGGCCTGTACCCCAAATGGTAGGTAATCAAGAGCTGGCAGCGTCTTGATGCCTGCATCTGCCCCCCACTCCTTTCCACCTCCAACAATGGCATTTCCTGAAATCCTGAAGCAGATGCTCCGTGTTGGGGCTGAGCAGGCACAAGCAGGGGTCTGTGGCTGGCAAGTCCCCACTCTCGCTACCCATGACATCTTCCTCATAACCTGAAATTCTTTAATTAAAAAACATCTGCCAACTCCTGTTATCTGCAAAGATGTGCCATAGCAACTCTCTTTGCAAGCCCCTTTTGTAGCAGACACAAGCAGGTGGAAGAAAAGCCTCCGTGGAGACTCCCAAGTGTAAAGAGACAAAGAGACGGGAAGGAAGCTCCTCAAATTGTGTGTGTGTGTGTGTGTGTGTGTGTGTGTGAGAGAGAGAGAGAGAGAGAGAGAGAGGGTGTGAACATGCTCACAGGCAAACCTCTCTTACAATTCATCCTTCTTCAAAGTTCTCCCTCTCTATCGGAGGGGGGAAGAGGACTTTGGGAACATGGCAGCACACCTGTCGTATACACACCACAACATAAGGACTGGCACCTTGCGACAAACCAAACACACAGAGAGAAGAATTCACGGAGCTTAGCCTTACTTGTTAGGACTCATGTTGCGTTTTGTCCAGAATGAGTCTGATACATCGGTGGGAAAGGGAGGCCAGATCTCTGCTGCCTTCATACCCTGTTGCGTGAACAGTTACTTCCAAAGGAAAATCCTTAACAATAATTGTAAGGAGGAGAGGGAACATTTGTATTCCCAAGGCAGGAATACAAGTGGAGGCCACACAGGACATGTCCAATATGTACCAAGCCAACATACTGCTGAAGAAAACATTTTCGATCTTCATACCTTACAAATACGGCTTCAGATCAACCTGGAAGGCCAGTTTCACATTTAGAATTCTCACACTCAGACTTGTACGTGGGCCAGGAGGTACGGAGAAAGCCAATCCCGGGATTCCGCCCTGCTGCCTTTTCTCTTTCCATTTGTGGCTCTGTCTTGCACAACGTAAGGCTCCCATATAGGCAGATATTCCAGTCCATGCACCCAAACCCCAAATATGCCTTCTATAAACCACTGCTCCCCACAAACCTGCAGGTCCAGGATGTATATGAGAGTGCTTTGTTCTCTGCACACCCTGGGGACAGACACAGGAAAGAGGCTATGCCTGGAAACCCAAGGAATTCCATGTTTCTGAACCCAGAGCATGACTTAGAAAGTAAAGGCCAAGAGGCATGAGCTCAGGGTGGGCACACATCCTTAGTCCATGGATTCTTCACCTCCCATAGAGAGAAGAGTCAGAAAGAGGCAAAGCAGGGCCTTAAAAGTGCAGGACCAGGACAGGCTGAGGACCTTTCTGGCTTCTAAGGGCAGCGTTGATCTCAACCTCTTATTTCCACCCTTGGGCCTCTTGTCAAGATGGATCCAAGCGTCTCTACCTCCCCATCTACCAAAGCATGCTTCTCTCTTCCACTGTTGAGGCCCTTGTGAACGTGCTACCTTCTCTAAAATGAGTGTCCCAATTCGTAGAAAGGAAATAACCCCCATTGGTCCCCATCCCACCTGGATTAAGTCTGAGCTCCATTGCTGGTCCCCCTGAATCTGAAATGGAGGTATTGAAAACAATAATGAATGACATCCTCTGTCTCAGGGTTATCCTCCTGACTTGATAGTTTCTAGAGGGCAAAGTCCTTTGTGCCTGGGGCATTCCTACAGCATATTCCCTAGCATGTCAAGATGCAGGCAATGAGACTTAATCAATCCCTTTTAAAATAATAGTTATTATTCTTTCTGATCATAAAAATATAAAAAATTGATCAATCTTTTTATTTATTTTTCAAAATTTTTAAAAAATGTTTTATTTATTCTTGAGAAGGACAGAGACAGAGCTTGAGCAGGGGAGGAGCAGAGCGAGAGAGGGACACGGAATCCGAAGCAGGCTCCAGGCTCCGAGCTGTCACACAGAGCCCCACGCGAGGCTCGAACTCACAAGCCACGAGATCATGACCTGAGCCGAAGTCAGACGTTCAACTGACTGAGCCACCCAGGCGCCCCTAAAAATTGATGTCTTTTTAGATGGCGAGATGTCTGCCTTGTTTCGTTAGCAATCTTTAAGACAAACCTCTAAATTTGCAGCCAGAAAGTCACTTCTCTCCAGGGCGCCCCACGGATTATCAGACAAGGCTAACCGCTTAGCAATTTCTTTATAGTCTTAATATTTGCCTTCTCCTAAATTCCACCCACTGATGCAGTTCGTCTGCTCCCACGAGCCTGCTCCTTCTGCATGATTTAACAGCCCTTTTTCTTAATTCCTTGGATCGTATGTGATAGCTAGCGCAAAGGGCCTAACACCACGACCATCCATCACATAGTAGACACTTAAATAATTTATTCTTATTATTGCTTAATTTTTTCCAACTTCTTATTAAAAGGTGAAAAAACAAATAAATAAATAACGACGGATAACCCCCACCCTCTACATTTTTTGGCCACCTTTCTTCATTCCTGCTGTGCCTCCCCGCCTACTCTTCTCCACATATTCCAGGTCAGGGCAAAAGAAATGGGGAAAATGAAAATCATATATGCTCCTTTCTGAAAATTCCCATGCTAACCTGGCTGAGGAAAAATATTTCCCCCCCCCAAGTGAAAACATCCATAAATTATGCGAATTGTGTATCACTTTTTAATGTATCTTTTAACTACAAGGTGTCAAATGCCTTCACCTGCTTCTAATAGTCTTGAATAACGTCACAATGATGACATCATAGAATGCCAGGCGGTGTCTAAAAGTTTTGAAGAAGGAGATTAAGTTGTGAGGAGAACGCTGAAGACTTGGAATCTTGTATCCTGTTCTGGCCACTGCGATAAGGAAACTCGTAACCAACCTTCCCAAGCGAAGATCGTAGGAGCCAGGGACAGGGTTAGAAGAGGTAAAACAGTTCAAGAGGAACACATTGTGGGTGAGTAAAAAGAAACCGCTGATTTTCACTGGAGAGAGTGAAGGGGGAATGAGTTTATGGAAAACCCAAAAGAGCATCTCTGTAGATTTCTAAACACCCAGAGGAGTAACCACACTGTACAGGACCCAGCACAGCAGTAGGACTTGTTGAAAGACAGAAACAAGGAAGTATTACCATTCACAATGAGTAATCAACCAAATGTTGGTAAACATTCATAAGAAGTAGCAGTGATGAAATAGTTCAAGCAATCCCCGAAATTTCCCAGAGTTCCAAAGTGGATAAACGGCTTGGCGTGCCTGTTCTCCACAGATGGCTATCTTCACCAGCACTTTCTAAGAGCTTGCACCGCATGCTGCTCCGGCTAACACTGTCTCCTGTCAAGGACCTTGCTGCCAGGGAGGAGGGTGGGCACGAGGGGAACGGACCCCCAGTTTGTTTTGACTCTTTGATGACACTTTCAAGCTGCAGCATTTTCAATTATTTATTTATTTATTTTTAATTATTTGTGGCAGCCCCCTTGAGGATCTTAGAACGACTTTCTGGGCAAACTGTCCCCCAAATTGACCACCTGACTTTATGATGAGATTTCTTCCATGGAAACAGATATGCTCATGAGTGGCCATTATGGGTAAAACATCACTTTCTGCTCCCAAAGCTGGACTCGGGGTTCATTCAGTCTTGCTCAGGTGGGTTATTCCTACACTTTTTAAATCCTATCCCCATATCGCACTTGGCAAGATTATCCTACAAAGGTGAGTAAGAGGATATATTTTTTTAAGTCTATTTATTTATTTTGAGAGAGAGAGAGAGAGAGAGAGAGTGCGCACAAGCAGATGAGGGGCAGAGAGAAGGAGAGAGAATCCCAAGCAGGCTCTGTACCATCAGCGCAGAGCCCAATGTGGGGCTTGAACTCACAAACCATGAAATCATGACCTGAGCTGAGATTGAGTCAGATGCTTAACTAACTGAGTCACCCAGGTCCCTGAGTAAGAGGATATTTTAAATGGCAGCAGTAGAAATTCTGAAAGAGAGAAAATTCACTATGTCCTGGCGAAATGCCTAATGTATCATATCCTAGAGTATGTTCTAGAAAGAGAAACTAAAAACAAAGGATTGAATGAATATTTCTGTGTCAGGAAATGAGAGAAAAAAAAATTTTTTTAATTTTTTCAATGTTTATTCATTTTTGAGAGACAGAGAGAGACAGAGCATGAGCAGGGAGGGGCAGAAAGGGAGACACAGAATCTGAAGCAGGCTCCAGACTCTGGCCATCAGCACAGAGCCTGACATGGGGCTCAAACTCACAAACCATGAGATTATGACCTGAGCTGAAGTCGGATGCTTAACTGACTGAGCCACCCAGGTGCCCCCAGAGAAACATTTTTTGTACCTATAATTAGAAAGGGGAGAACACCAGAAGTTCAGAGACTGAGGACCTTTCAGGAGACACAAAGAAGTCAAGGGGAGAGGAAAGAGGTGGGGGGAGAGCAACAGGCAACATGCCAGGAGAAGAAAAGGTGGCCACTGAGATATTCCGGGTGCTGGGTATGCTGAGAAGCTTTGAAGAATGGCTGTATCCAATACTGTGTTTAAAGTTGTTACACAAAGCCATGCTGTAACCTCCCTCCGATGGCCCATACCTTTAGTGGATCTATAATGCTAGGAAGTAGGGGCCCTGGAGATGGAAGAAATTACAAGAAGAAGAAGGCTACATTCCATGTTTGCATATACTCGGAGGAGAGATAAACAATTCTCTGGGTACGGAAATCTTAGCTAGAAGTAACCAAGAAAGATATAGGCCCTTCCACTTCCAAGAATCTATAAAAGCACGGATAGGAATATGTGGTTTCGTATGGAGATTGAGACTCTGAATCCCATTTCTTTAAAATAAGACTTGTTACAGACAAGGAAATTATATGTGCAAAAGACATATCTGATAAAGGACTGTTACCAAAAACATACAAGGAACATTTACAAGTCAGCAGGAAGGAAGCAAAAAAACACGACTAAAAAATGGGGAAGAGACCTGAACAGACACCTCACCAAAGAAGATATACAGATGGAAAATAAACATAAGAAAATACGCTCAAAATCCTACATCATTAGGAAATTTCAAACTAAAGAACAATGAGATACCATTACATACCTAGTAGAATGGCCAAAATCCAAAGACACTGACAACACAAAATGCTGGCAAGGATGTGGAGCAACAGGAACTCTCAGTCCTTCCTGGTGCGAACGCAAAATGGCGCAGCCATTGTACGAGACGGTTGGGAAGTTTCTTACAAAACTAAATACACTCTCACCATACAATCCAGCAATCATCCTCGTTGGTATTTGCCCAAAAGAGCTGAAACTTTTTGTACACACAAAAACCTGCACACAGATGTTTATAGAAGCTTTATTCATGATTGCCAAAACTTGGAACCAATCAAGATGTCCTTCAGTGGGTGAATGGACAAATAAATTGTGGCACATCTAAACAATGGAGTATTATTCCATGGTCTAAAGAAATGAGCTATTAAGCCATGAAAAGACATGGAGAATGCTGATCCGGAAAGGCTGCATACTATACAATTCCAAATACATGACATTCTGGAAAAGGCAAAACTACGGAGGCAGTAAGAAGATCAGAAGGAGGAATCCTCTGTTCTCTGGAATCCTCTGTGCGTCTGCGTATTGACTCACAGAGGATTTTCAGGGCAGTGAAACTATTCTGTATGTTACCATAATGATGGATGCATGTCCTCACACATTTGTCCAAACCCATAAAATGTCCAACACCAAGAGTGAACTCTGAAACGAACTATGGACTTCGGGTGATAATGATGTGTCAATGTAGGTTCATCAGCTATAACAAATGTACAACTCGGGTGGGGGATGTCGATAGTTGGGGAGGCTGTGTAGGGCGTGGGGAGAGCAGGGGGTCTCTGGGAAGTCTCTGTACTTGCTGCCCAACATTGAACCTAAGACCGCTCTTAAAAATAGTCGATTTTAAAATGATAATTCATATATTTTTATATAGAAAGGGCAACTTGCAAAGTGTGTAGGACCCAGGAACCCCCAGACGGCTGACACCTGAGTTCAGTTGCCAGTACGCTTAGGGCGAGTACAGAAAAACAACCGTCAGTGGTCAAAGTTCCTGAGGAATTAGACTTTGCTCATGTCCAGTGACGTGGACTGTTCCTGCGCTTCCCTCTGGGCTCTCCTAACCTCTGGTGGTTGGGCTGACCACAGGACCGGTTTCAGCCAAGGAAATGTGAAGGGAGCCAGCCTGTGTCCCCTCCTTGCCAAAGCGTGTACTCGTCAGTGCCTGAATCTCCAGGCTTCTCTTTCTCTGTTGCGGCCACAGGAAGACGGCACAGTGGGACGGAGGTGCTCTGAGGTCAAAGCAGCGTGCGATGCCAGGCTGGAGATCTGCAAGGGCAACTGTCGTGACAAACCAGTAGCACCTACAGGGCTTTGCATGAAGAAGGAATAAACACATCTGCTGGGTCAAACCCCTGAGGCTTAGGATGGTTTGTGCCAGAGCCCACGCTGGTCCGTCCTGACGGCTATCCCAGGTTTCGGTTTTCCAGTTCAAGTGCACCGAGGCCTGACTGGTGCAGGAATGCAGAGCAGGAATCCTGGAACAACAGAACACTGAACACGCTGTGGAGAAGACAGTGGTAATTTTTAGGTGAGCTCAGTTTTGCGGTTTTCTCCGATCTCAGCCACGCTTAGGTCAGGTCTACAGTGTCCATTTCGCTTCTTCCAGTTTCCTGGAGAGTGTTGTATTTTTTTTTTTTTTTTTTTTTTTAGGAGAGGGTGAGATGGCTGCCATCCATCATTTTGGAAAGTCACGAGATTTCCAGATAGATGCCTAAACAAAGGACAAGCGTATTAACAAATCTAGCTGTCCAAAAGTCAGGGCTAATGTTAACCAAGATGAGCATTACTGCGATTCCATCAAGATGTCCTGTTATTTATTTAACTTTTCCATTTTCATTTTTTATTTGGGTAAGATAATTGCTTGTGATAAGCCTCGGGTGTGGAGGTCTGGTGCATACAGAGTGGCGAGGCGAGCTTCAGCTCAGGATGCACTGGGGAAAGGAAACCAGGTATTAACATATTAAAATAAACTCCATTCATGTCCTTTCGTGGTCTTCTTCGAAAAGGAGGACCTCTCCAAAGTGACTGGTCTACTCTCAACAGGAAAAATTCTTACTAGGGGGATGATGTGTTGACCTGCTTGAGGAAAGAAAGATCTCTTGTATGCGTGGATTTTATAAGAGACAAAAAATAGTGCTTCTTTCCCTGGGTCTCATCCCACGATGCTACCCGTGCGTTGCAGGTCATCTCACCTACACCAGCACCTCCCATTGCCTCCGGCTGAGACCCAAACACCGGGCAACAGCAGGGTTTTGGTGCCTTAATCCCCAAATGGAACTTTAGTACAGGAGACCTATTTATTTAAATGAGTCAACACGCAACCATAATCCTTTCAATGGAAACACAACCATGGCCCCAGGCTCTCCTGTGCTGCGGTTCCTCCCCTCCCTCTTCTCCCCTGCTGTGCCATTTCTCAGCACCCTCTCTGTTCAGGCCTGAACACCTCAGCAGCTTGAGTAGAAGCAAATGAGGGTGTGGTTCCTACTTCTGTGAAGCTGGTAATGGCCTGAGACATATTCAAGTGCTCCGTTGGGCAGCCATGAAAATAGCCACTGGTTTTTGGTGGTGCTCACACGGAGCCCCAGCGGTGTTGTGGATGCCCTTGTTTTAGACAAGAAACCTGAGGTTTGGAGAGTAGGTAACTGACCCAGGGTCACGCTTCTGCTGCTGCTGAGCCCGAGAGGATGGAGGAGGGGTGTCGCTAGAGGCCTTGTTCCTTCCCTGGCATTCCCTGCCTACCAAAAAAGCTTAAAAATAAAAGTTGTATCCTTGAATTCCTTTTATTTTTTTAAACTTTTTACGTTTTTAATTTATTTTTGAGAGAATGAGAGAGAGAGACAGAGACAGAGCGTGAGTGGGAGAGGGGCAGAGAGAGAGGGAGACCCAGAATTCAAAGCAGGCTCCAGGCTCTGAGCTGTCAGCACAGAGCCCGACGCGGGGCTCGAACTCACAGACCACGAGATCATGACCTGAGCTGAAGCCAGACGCTTAACCAACTGAGCCACCCAGGGGCCCTGCTGAACTCCTTTTAAAAGGAGGATATTTTGGGGTGCCTAGGTGGCTCAGTCAGTTAAGCATCCCCCTCTTGATTTTGGCTCAGGTCATGATCTCACAGTTCATGAGTTCAAGCCCCACTTCAGACTCCTCACTGACAGCGGAGCCTGCTTGGGATTCTGTCTCTCAGCCCCTCCCCTGCCCATGCTCTCTAAATAAATAAGTAAACAAACAAACAAACTTAAAAAGGAAATAAAGAGAATATTTTATAGGTGGTCACCCCTAGTAACCTGTGAGCTAACATTATTGCTTGTGCTCAAATATCTCCTGGACGCTGTCCTGTGCCCATCCCCAACCTCACTCCGCCATCCTGGGTCCGGGCACCACCCCTGTCCTCCCCTCAACTTCTTACAGTTGAAGGATCCCCTTCCCTTCACCCCTGCCAGGCTTCCTGTCCCCTCTCCTCTTGTCAGTCCACCCTTCCACTTAAACTTACGTGACTTGTGTTTTTATTCCATTTCAATCCCTTTCCTACTTTCTTGTTTTCCTTCTCCTTCTTCCCCTCCTCTCCCTCTTCTCATCTTTTCTTCCTTCTTTCCTTTCCTTTCTCCACCCCCTCCTCCTCTTCAAGTGCATGTGCACTCCTGGAAATGCTGCAGACGATGAGCCAGTAGCTGCCGGACAAGAACGCATCCAGATGAATTGCTAAGCCATTCATTAATCATTCCAGCATTACCTGAAAGTTTGTCAGCTAAGTGAGATCCTTTGTAAAATGTGTCCTTGGAGCTTTCTATCTTGCCCATCCCTGAGCAGAGTCCACACCCTGAATCTGCAAGGTCTAAGAGGGAAAGGAAAACAGGAACAAGAAAGATGGAGTCCTACAGTAACTTGCATGTAATAATCACAAAAATTTCCAGCTGAATTAAGTAGCATCAGGATAGATCGATTCTCTATGGGAAGAATTGTTCCAAAACAAATGACTTCCTGGTCTGAAAAGATTCCCACTCTGAAGAGAGAAGGGCGGTCTCCTCTGCTGCTCCTTGGGAATCGATAGACCCTCATTTATCTCGATGCTTTAAATTGACATAGATGGCTAAAGGCAGGAAGTTGGACTTTAGCCTTCAAAGGGCTCCCTGAACCCCTGTTATTAGCCATCACCCCCACCTGAATATTGCCTTCCTATTCAAATTCCATCCCAGGCCGGCAATCTGGAAGCCATCGGTTGAGTTCTCCCTCCCACACAACCTCCGAAGAGTCGGTCAGCAGACTGCTGCGTTGTCTATTGCCTCACTGCGTTTTGAATTCCTCCTTCTCCTCCTCGGTGGCTCTCCTCCGTTTAGCACTTGAGTCACTGTTTATCTGGGGCTTAGTGGTCTCCTCCATGCCCCTAGCATCGTTCCTCTCCAATTCTTCCCTCGCTGCTGCCTCAGTGATGCTTTCCTGCTCATCGTGCCTTCCCACTCACCGTGCCTCCACAGCTTGGCACCGGCCCGTGCACAGGTCCAAACCCTTCAAGGAGACTTTGAGGTCTTTCGTGAATCTCTCTAGCCAGCTCCCCTGGCTGTACCCACGTGAATTCCTTGCAGCTCCTGAATGCACCATTCTCTTTCCTCCCTGGCTTTGCATTTACTGTCCCTCTTCTCTGGAATGCAGTTTAAACCCTCATCAGGTGGCGAATGCCCTGGTTCAGCTCTCCCTGCTCCCCTGCTCCCCTTAGGAGACTGTCTTAGCACAGCCCCTATCACACTGCAGTGTAAAGCCTGGTTTACTGGTCTCTGTCGCTTGTGTGGCGCTTGGGGGCCCAGGCTATGTCTTCCTGTTGAAGTCCTGTGGAATTTGACTGCCTGCTCATGCTGCCACACATGATCATACGCCGCCTAGTAAATACTATCCAAAGGAACAGTTCTTATGCTGTGTCCTGTATTATTATAGAATCTAGACGTGTTAACGTACATCGTTAACATAGTATAATTGCTTCACTCCGTCATGAATGCTTGTTCCCGATGCTCCAAACACATTCCAGGACTCTCAAGACTGAGAACCGTGTGTTTTACTGACCTTCTCTGTAGCCCCCGATGCCTCACACAGGGAAGGCGAAGAGGACTCAATGTCAGAAACTTGGTGAGAATGAGCAGTGTACCAGAGAGAGAGGAAGAGTGCAGCCAAAGACGCGAGGAAGTTTCACTTCTGGGGGTCCCACTTCTGGGTACCTGCTCATCCTAACGGGCCATCCTACCCATCTGAAGATGGAGACACTGGCTCTGTACTTCCTGATCCCCCAGGTGGGAGGGGACTCTGCTGCCTACAGGACCAGTGTGCCCGACGGGGCCGAAGAACATGCGCCGGGCAAGAATGGCAAACAGTCTCCCTGCCTGTGCGGGCAGGTTGGTGGCAGCTCTCTGAAGCACCTTACTGAGAAAGGTCCAGAAGCCGAGTCAGGGCTCAGCAGAAAATGTGGCGATTCCGTCAGCCAATGGCTCCAAAGGAGATGGGGGCCCACGTGCTAGAGGTTTGCCATCCAGATCTAGAGACTTCTGCAAGTGGAGACATCATTCCTCTCAATCCTCCAACACTCTGACTACAAATAGATCAAATGACCTCTCCCCATCCATAGAGGGAAGGGGAATACAGTGGTAGGAGAAGGCGACAAAGTCCCAAAGTCGAGAGCTGAGCAAAAACACCACCTGTACTAGACCCAGAAATCCCTCCGTGAAGCTTCACCCCCAGAACCTGGGGGCCCCTGCTCCACCTGACAAACTACTGCTCACTCTCCGGGACACGTTCAAACTTGCTGGTGAAGTCTTCTCCGGGTCCTCCAGTTTATATCATCTATTCACATGACACTGGCCTAGGCCACTGTCATACTACTTGTACAATCGACGCACACCATTCTTAGTTTCTACACAGCTGTCTCTCCCACTGGACCTAGCGCTCCCTGAACATGTGCCCTTAGTCCCCTTCAAATGTGTGTTCTTAGTGTTTTGCCCAGGGCTTTGAACGGATTCGGTTGTTATTAAATTGTATGCTTCCTCAAAGGACAGTCTCAAGGCATTACTGATGTAAAATATCAGTTAGCATTACGCACATTTTGCTCCTGGGTAAACTGAGACTCAGATCTCTTCATCAGGTTTCCCATGATTATTTGATCCAATGGGGCAGATGGAGCCAATGGATCAATCCAGTGGCTCCAATGTTTTATTGACAGTAACCTTGCTCCCCTCCCCAGTGTCCTTCACTAGAGGTGGCTGGGCGTGCTATGCAAGAACAAGGCTCGATTCATGCTCTACGACGTCTGTTATCGCTTGCTTCGAATTGGACAACTGTAACCTGTCCCGGTGCTCATCTGTTCCCATCTCACCCTGGGGACGCCCCAGGCAGGACCGAGAGCCCAATCCGGAGCAGGGCCCCACAGAAAGATGACCCCCAAAATCCCACTTAGTCTCCAACTGGAATGGCTTGTGAGAAAGAAACCGCTGTGCTTTGGGTCAGGCGAACGGATGGCCCCAACGGCACCAACCCCGGACAGCGACGGCAATTCCTCTTATTCATGAGGGGCCTCTATCATTTCGGAACGGGGTTGTTTTTCTGCAAGGAAACTGGGCCAATTTATTCAACCATTTACAATGTTGCCATGTGTTTGTGAAATGGAAGTTTTCTCTGGGCTCAATGTGACAAAATGCTGATCGCAGACGTTTGGTGGCCCGTCACCAGGAAGCTGGATGGATGTCAGGGTCTGAGATGCGGGTTCCAAGGCTGACAGTTCCCACCGGAAGGGAACAAAGAGAAACAGTCCTGCGTTCATGCAGATCACACGCTGGAAGAGGAGGCCTGGTGGGTAGTCAGGCGCTCGGCGAACATCTTCAATCACCTAACACTGCAGTAGGCAGAACACGTCAGAGGGGAAAGAGCCAGTGGCCGTGTCCTTTGGTGTGTCACCTCAACTTTCAGAGTCCCCTTATCTGCAAAATGGGGATAATGATATCTGCCCTGCCTCCGTCAGAGAGTCGTGGTACGGATGAAACAGTGGATAGGAGTACATCTAATAAACCACAACCCCATCACTGTCTGTGACAGCACCCAGTTGGTTTCCTTTGTGACCTTTATCATAATCTCTTAGTATGTGTTTATATTGGCGCCTTGTTTCATGTCTGTCTCCTCCAGGGGAACACGGGCTCCCCAAAGGCAGGAATCTAGCGGGTAGTACACACAATCAACTCCTCCCTGGTAGTGGTTATCATCTTCCTGCTGTCCAACCTCAAGATACACTCACTCCTACCTCCACAGCTCCGCTCAAGCTGCTCCTTCACTCCAGAAACACCACCCTCCCCCCCATCTTTACGGCAATCCAGAAGTCTTCTTTGAAGGACCACTTCAAGCCCCACTGCTGCTATGAAATTATTTTCTCATCCTTTTTTAAAATCTTCCTTTTACCAGGCAGTTCTTCACTATGAAACAGGCTGTCCACAGCTCCCGGCCACACTCCCTCACGTCCTCACTTGGCCTGGGGGGCACTGTTTGGTAGGTGTTCTCTGTCCTCCTAAACCCCGTGTAGTTAGTACTCGGTCCCGCTCGGATCCTGTGAATATTTCCTAATAGGTGACTTATTTCTCATGCAAAGAACAGGAGAATAGATCCTCAAACAGAAGAATCATAATTTAAAAATCCTAAAACACCCAGGGTTGAAGGAGTTGCTGGGCCCAAGACTTACTCTGCAAGTTTGTCATTTACTGACATTTCCTTCTTTCTTGGTTATCTCGCCACACAGACAGATATTCATTAGCCACCGACTGTGGGAACCAAGGAATTCCCCAAAAGAACTAATTCCTCCTAAGAACTTGGGAAGGACCTGAGCTTTCATCTTAATAGTCAAATGTCCTACAGGGAGAGGACCCTGGAAATTAAAATCCCCCCTGATGTGGCCATCGTCCCCATCTCCATGGATTCCCTCATCCCCAAATCAGAGACTCAGCCATCTCATGCACCAGTTCCCTGCAGGCGGTAACTAGATATACTACAAGTCAACTCAATTCTGACACTAACAATCCAGACTTAGCACAGACCCCAGATTAAGAACCCAGGCCCATAAAACTGCCTTCCCCTACTTTAAACACCAGTCACAAGTGTGGATCCCCAGATTACCCACACGTCTCTCCAGTTTATCTACAAATCGAGACTTCCTACCTCTCCTCCTGAGATTTATAATTTGCCAGAACAGCTCACAGAACTCAGGAAGGCACTTACATCTGCCAGTTTATTGTAAAGGACACAACTCAGAGATGGCCCACTGGAACAGATGCAAGGTATGGTGGGAGGTGGAATGTGGAGCTTACATCTGCTCTCTGGGAACACCACCCTCCCAGCAACTCCATGTGTTCACCAGCCCAGAAGCTCATCAAATTGACTTGTTCAAGAGCTTTTATAGTGCTTCATCTCCAGCCTCCCCACTTCCTGGTGGCCAGTGGGTGGGGCTGAAAGTTCCAACCCTCTAGTCACTTGGTCTTTCCAGTAACCAGCCCAGCCTTAAGTCACCTTATTAGCATAAACTCAGGTCAGGGCTGATCAAAAGATGCTCACTGTGAATAACAAAAATACTCCTCTTATCACTCAGGAAATTCCAAGGCTCTTAGGAGCTCTGTGCCAGGAACCAGGAATAAAGACCCAGTATGTTCACATTACACTACAACAGCTAAGTGTGATCAAGGCAGCTCTCCTGACTTCGAGAAGTTGGGAGCCCTCTGAGGAGTCGTCATGGTTTCTTCTTTCCAGTACTGACAACTATATCACATTCCTTTCCATCTTGCACTGGCTGCCAGGAAGCACAATATAAAATGTGTTGCTTCATCACAACACAACAACTGTGTTAACCTATATGATTGGCAACATTTTCACTCCCTCTTCCTTGTCTCGATCAAGATTTTCTATTTTTATTCTATTCCCATAATCTTATTGTACATGGTCATTTTACGTTCTTCCTGAGAAGAGGTACAGTATAAATAAACTAGTAATTTAGGCATAGGACCATTGTCTAAAGAGGAATTAATAAAATGAGCCTCCAGATGGAGTCTACTGACCTAAGTTGATGAGTTTCCTCAAAGCAGAGTGCGCAAATCCCCACAAAGTCAAGCCACTACCCAGTTTTCGGGGTCAATGGGGCACCACGTAGAACTCCACTCGGTGTTGATATGATACGTCCTCGGTGTGAACTTAGTCAGAGGATTACCATGACTGGGGGGGTGCCAGTGATGCTGAGTAGAGAAGAGGAGAAGGTTATGAGCAGGCCCAGGAACATCGACCAGCCTGAAATCAGGGTCGGCCGTTGCAGGCAAAGACTTCGTGAGGTGGGATTTCAGATGGGCCTTTTCTGTCCTGAGGGGTGAGCTTCTTAAGGACGCTAACAGGGTACTACTTGTTTATTTCTGATGCCTCAGCTCCTAGCACAGTGCCTGGCACACCCTAAACACTCAATAAAGTATTGCTTCTCTCTTAATGCTATTGCTTCCCTTCCAATTTTGATGTATATAGCCATGAATGCTGGGGAGCATATCGGTTTGTTCCCATGGGAGAAAAGAACTCGGCTGGGGATCCGGAGCCTTGGGCTCTGGGCCCCACCACCAAGGAGCTGTATGAGGGCACAGAGCAGAAGAACAGTGGTTGGAGGCTGCAGCTTAAGTCAGACTATTTGGATTTGAACCCTAGCTCCTCTTACTGTGTATTCAGGCAGTGTTTTAACCTCTCTGTGTCTCCTATGTCCTCCTCTGTAAAAGGAGGTAAACACCTAGGAGACGTTCTGAGGATTAAGTGGGTTTCTCTATATGAAGTGTTTAGAATATTCCCTGGCACATACTAAACATTTGTGTTAGCTTCTATTATCTTAAATAAGTCACAATGTTTCCAGGCCTTACTTTTTATCTCAAGGGTCAGGTTTGAACTGGATAAGAGATGTCAGATATGCGGCCCTTTCTATTGCTCTGCCCGTGACAGACATAACTAATTGATCACAGCACTCTCCTACTGAGTCCCGTCAGAGCCTTAAAATCTTTCCCAGGGCAATACTCCGGGCAACCACCTCTAGTCTTTCAGAGTTCACACAAGAAATGAAAGCTATTTGCTATCCTACGAAGAGGTTATCTTACAGATTCTGTGATTCTTAATGAACAGGTGTGAGAAACAGGTGAGGAGGTCATGGTTACAAAACAAAAAAACAAAAAAGCAATGAGTCTGTCTGTAAGAGGACTTCAGTGCCATTCCGGGTACCATCCTTGATCGACTGGCCCCACCAGACACACGGCTTTGAGACCTTGCTAGTCCCCAGCTTCCCTTGGGACAATGACAACTGTTTTCTCCCTTTGCAGTGTCACTGCAGTGATAAAATGGTATGTGGCTAATTGGTGGGTAGGCCACAAACAGAGCAGCCCTGCATGTAATTTCAGACTGGCAGAGGCTGTAAATTATTTAACATGATAACCAAAAGATTATAGCGACGCGTGGAAGTGGAAAATGTTTCAGGGAGACAAGAGGCTAGCTTTGAAGTCAGGCCAGTCAAATACTCGTTCCAAAGTACATGGGGTCAAAATACAAGGGGTTAGAGAAAGCTCGAATCTGGGACAGAGGCGGTCACGTCTCATTCTCCAGGAGCCTCAACTTACCTGTGAGAATAATAAACTGCAACACAAAGTTAATTCTCAGTTAGCCAAAAAAATCCACCAGAGTACAAAATAATATGTACCATGTGGATTGAAATGACCCAGCTGAAAGGCCTTCCCATCAAGACAGAGCCCCCTGCTGACTTCCCCTTCCCCATTAATGGCCCCACTGTTCTGTTACTCTAAAGTCTTCTTTGACTCTTTCCTTTCCCTCTGAGTTTCTATCCCATCAGTGTATCCTAGTGAAGGCCTTCCCACCCTCCTTTCTCTCCATCCCATTACCACTGCCCTCATTTAGACGTGAGTCATCATGGCAGCCCCTGGGCTCTGACTTCCTAACTCTGGCTCTCCCTGCACATGGCCACATTTTCTAGGTTTCTCGGGAAAAGTGCTAATCAAAGTACTTCTCTTCTCAAAACTTTCATGGCTCCCTCCTCTGTTAAACAAAGCCCCAGCTCCCAGCCTGGCATTCAGGGTACAGAATGCAGGTCCACTCACCTTTCAGGCTCGAAAGCTGCTCCTTCCACTCCCTCCACAAACAGACAACACACTGTTCCTGAGAATCCTCTCTCTGCATAGAGGCTTTGCTTGACTGTTCCCCAACTTTGATGGCCTTCCCCACAGACTCTGCAGGCCAGACCTAGGTGGCTCCTTTAAGATGCTTAAACGTGCTGACAATCACCCCCTTGAGTTCCAAAATCATGACACAGTTCCTTGGGAAACAGGAACATTGTGCATCCCCTCTGAAAGGCGGCAAGGAGCCTGTTCCTACTTCCTAAGAACCACTTGCCTGTGCTAACAATCACTCATGGAAAGGGCTCCTCCAGCCCTGGCCTCAACTCTGATCTTGGCCTGGTGGCCAGGACGATTCTGTCAGCCGGGGCTGTTGGGATAGCTGGGGTGTGGTGGAGAAGGGAAAGTGGAGTAGGCAAAGATCTCTTTAGAATCCTCTCGTCTTTCTGTATCTCCTTTCTGTAACTCCTATCTTGAGTTAGTATTTTCCCACATTCCACTTAAGGCCATTAAAGTCAAAGCCACAGTATTCTGATAGGTTCCAAGTCACTTCCCTCGCACCCCAAACAAACTCCAGACAACTAGCTATAGGCTACACCATGGACCCCATCCCCTTTGAACTCCTGTCCTATAAATCTAAGGTAGAGAGGGTCATTCTGACCCATCCTCAATTGGAAATCAAACCCTCACCACCTCTACTTTATGCACCTCCAGGATGGGACTGCTTTGGCTGCTCCCCACCCCTCTGCCCATCTGCTGGGATGGCACGGTGCCCACTCACAAGTTGGTTGGAGCCTACGGAGGTGCCAGGCAACAATGTGTTTTGATGGGCAGCCTGCAGAAGGTGGAAATTGCCATCTCTTGTGAGTGAAGGCCACGAGCAGTGCCAGCCCTGGCGTGCCAGGTCTCTGTACACTTGTTCACACCTGTTGACTCACCAGTGCCAAGAAAAGCATACTTGAGCTAGGGACAGGGTGGGGGGAGAGAACATTCTCAGAGCACCGGCCTCTTTGGGTTTCTTTGTGGAGCCAGACGAGACCTAGAGAGGTCAGAACCACACATGTGTCTGGCACTGGAATTTGTCCTCTAACACTGGTCTGTGCTCACTCAGGTAAAAAGCACCAGCTAGGAGACTGTAGCACAGGCATGGTCCAACATGGACACAAGCCTTATCTCTAAGCCAGAGAAGAGAGGTGACGAGAAGGCCAGGATGAATTTAGGAAAGTTCTTTCCACCAATAGTCTAAAATGCTCTGAACCCTGATAAAATATGTCCAAGCCACCTGGAGGCCTCCCCTTCCTCCCTCCTCCTCTGGTCCTGGAGAATTGCCGTGTTCTAGCTAGGACACGATCCCAGCTCCAGAGTCAGACAGGCCTGGCTCTGTAGCTCGGCTCCACCAACTGACCAAGTGTTCTTGAGCAAGTCGCCGACCTTGCCTGAGTTTGGCTTCGCATCTCTGCAGTGAGGGTAACCACACCTACCTCCGTGGATTGATACAAGAATAAATAGGACAACATAAGTCAGAGCCCCTGTGGTATCTGATACACAGTAAGTACCCATCAAATTAGGGTGTCCTTTTTGGCCCTGCCGTTCCCTGTCTTCCTTCATTCTTTATTCCAAATAGAAAAGGTGTTTCAGGAGCCAAACGGTATTACAAATGTCCGTCTGGGAGTAAGTCATTGAAACTGAGTAGCAGAAGATAAACGCAATGGGAGAGAAAGGGGAAGAGAAAGAGATGGAGACCGGAGAGGAGGACAATGGGGCTCCCTTTCATCTCCGCACCCCGTGTCAGTGCCCCACGTCCTATAACAGGGTGTGCTCTGGCTCCATCCCCGCAGCCCCTCAATATCCTTCCACGCTTTCATTTCAATTCTTCCACAACACCTGCTTAGGAAAATGAAAATTAGGAAGGAAAGTAGTAGTGAATTCTCACCATCCAAAAACCCTTGTACCCAAGACGTTTCTACACAAAGACCTTGACCTTCTCTCATTCCCTATTCTGTGGTGCCCACAGCATGACACTGGCAGTGCTGAGCAGAGTGAGGTGACACGGGCACGAGTCCTGCCCTTCCGGCTCTCAATGCAGGAGGCAGAAAGGAGCTCAAGTAACCTTTAAATAAGCCAGCCTGGACTAAAGCACCAACCAAGATGTAAGCAAACAGCTCTGGGGAAATATGCCTTGAATTTGTCGCCGTTCTCTACGTTTCACTGGTGGTAATGTGCCAGCCTCCTTCCATAGGCCCTCCAGCGTGGGGCCATCACTGGAGGTCTTACTGACCCTTATTTATTGTTTGCATCAGAAAATATTAGGGGCCATGAGGAGTTTATCTGGGTGGTTGGTATGATCCCTCTGGTTTAATGGCTCTACTTTAATGGTGGCCCATAGGATTTTAAGGTTGAATGACATACTTGGGGATTGACCTGGATGCTAGAACTTCATGGGTAGGAACAAGATCTTGAGTCCATAGTTGAGAGACTGCTCAGATCTGCCAGATATCCCCAAGGGATTTCTTCAAGGAACTGTCCTAAGTTCTAGATGAGGGAAGTAAAGAACAAAAGGAAGAACCACAAATGATTTGAAGAAAATACATAGGCACAATGCCACCTGCTTCCCAAGGCAGGGGGCTAGGTAAAAGGGAGAGAGGAGATGGGCCAAATCATGAAAATGGAGGAGTAAGTCTTAGAAGTGGAAGAAAATTCCTATAGGAGCTATTCCTGGATGCTTCAGGACTTTCAGTAGAGTGTAGGCCACTGAAGCTTCAAGGAGGACAAAGGGTGCTTGAACAAAGTAGACAGGATGGATCACCCAGTACGAAGCAAAATCTAGCTTTCATGTCCACAGGAGACCCAGAGGGGAATCAACCCACCCGAAACCAATCAATTCAACTTACAAACTTAATATATCCCTCCTATGGTGAGCTAAAACACCCTCACAGAGCTTAAAAGCAAGCCCTGGAGTCAAGAAGCCTGCATTCAGGCTGGTGTCCACCAGATAAGAACTAAGTGTCAGCAAGGATGCAGAGAAAAGAGAACCCTCATGCACTGTTGGCAGGAACGTAAGTTGGTACAGACACTTTGGAAAATAACATGGAGGTTCGTCAAAAAATTAGAAATAGAGGGGCGCCTGGGTGGCGCAGTCGGTTAAGCGTCCGACTTCAGCCAGGTCACGATCTCGCAGTCCGTGAGTTCGAGCCCCACGTCGGGCTCTGGGCTGATGGCTCAGAGCCTGGAGCCTGTTTCCGATTCTCTGTCTCCCTCTCTCTCTGCCCCTCCCCCGTTCATGCTCTGTCTCTCTCTGTCCCAAAAATAAATAAATGTTGAAAAAAAAATTTAAAAAAAAATTAGAAATAGAAATGCCATGTGGTCCAGTAATTTAATCCTGGGTATATACCTGAAGAAAATGAAAACACTAATACAAAATGATATATGTACCCCTGTGTTTATCGCAGCATTATTGATAATAGCCAAGGCATGGAAATAGCCCAAGTGTCCATCCAGAGATAAATAAAGAAGATATGGTGTATATATATATATATATGTATATACATATATATATATGCAATGGAATATTACTCAGCCATAAAAAAGAATGAGGTCTTGCCATTTGCAACAACATGGATGGACCCAGAGAATATTGTGCTAAGTAAACCAAGTCAGACAGAAAAAGACAAATACCGTATGATTTTGCTCATATGTGGAACCTAAAAATCAAAACAAAACAGAAGCAGACTCAGAAATACAGAAAACAAACTGGTTGCCAGAGGGGGTGAGATGGGGCAACGGGCAAAATAGATGAAGGGGATTAAGAGGTACCAATTTACAGTCATAAAATAAATAAGTCACAGGGATGTAACATATAGCACAAGGAATATAGTCAGTGATACTGTAGTAACTTGGTATGGTGACAGATGGTAACTACACCTATTGTGATAAGCATTTCATAATGTATATAATTGTCAAATCATTATGTTGCACACCTGAAACTAATATAATATTCTATGTCAACTATACTTCAATTTTTATTTATTTATTTTTTTTTAATTTTTTTTTTCAACGTTTATTTATTTTTGGGACAGAGAGAGACAGAGCATGAACGGGCGAGGGGCAGAGAGAGAGGGAGACACAGAATCGGAAACAGGCTCCAGGCTCTGAGCCATCAGCCCAGAGCCCGACGCGGGGCTCGAACTCACGGACCGCGAGATGGTGACCTGGCTGAAGTCGGACGCTTAACCGACTGCGCCACCCAGGCGCCCCTGTGTCAACTATACTTCAATTTTTAAAAAGGCGGGGGGAGACCTCTACATTCAGAGCCTAGCAACTCCACTGAGGAGATGAGCGAGCCTGAGAAAGTGACAGAAGTTCAGTTTTTCCATCTGTAAATGGGAATCTAAAGTACCACAGGGGTGCCTGGGGGACTCAGTCAGTTGAGTGTCTGACCTTTGTCTTCAGCTCAGGTCATGATCCCAGGGTCATGGGGTCGAGCCCCGTGGCAAGCTCCAAACTGAGCGTGGAGCCTGCTTAAGAGTCTCTCTCTCCCTCTCTCCCTCTCTCTCTCTCTCTCTCTTTCTCTCAGACCTGGGTGGCTCAGTGGATTAAGCATCTGACTCTTGCTTTCAGCTCAGGTCCTGATCTCACAGTTCATCAGTTTAAGCCCCGCATCGGGCTCTGTGCTGAAAGTGAGGTCCCTGCTTGGGATTCTCTCTCTCCCTCTCTCTCTGCCCCTCTTGCGATCTCTCTCTCTTGAAATAAATTAACTTAAAAAAAAAAAAAAAGATTCTCTTTCTCCCTCTGCCCCTCTCCCCTGCTCACACACTCTCTCTCTCAAAAAGATAAAAAAAAATTTTTTTAAATTTAAGTAATACATAATTCAAAGCGGTGTTGTGGGAATTAAATCAGGTAGTCCGTGGAAAAACTCAGCTTTATGCCTGGAACAGAGGCTCAACGAATGTTGGCTGACATTATTGTTGTCGTTGTTATTCTTACCATGATCTTTATTACCACTAGTTTCAAAGTTTAGTTGGGGAGATGGAGATTAATCAAATGTAAGCACAGAAAATGTCATTTCAAACTGTGATAAGTGGTAAGTACAGAAATTGCTTATGATGCCTTGAGAGTGAACCCCTGGGCCCTGAACCAGCCAGGTGGATCAGGAAGGGCTGCCCCGGGGAAATGACCTTGAGGTTGAGAACAGAGAGCTGCTTCGCTGTTAAGTGTGGCAAAAGGGGCAAGAGGATGTGCGTGGTGGGGGAGACAAGGGTTCTAGGCAGGGGAGACCGCCTGTGTAAAGTCCCCGAGACAAGTCCAAAGTCGTGGCAAAGAGCTCGCTCCCAAAGAGCACAAGACGAAAACAAGAAGGGGGTAAGAAAAGGCTGAACTGTGGTCCTTATTATGTCAGGGCAAGGTTGAGAAGAGACTTGGGAAAACCAGCTTCTCTGCCCCCACCAGGCTGATGGCGGCCGGAGACACCCAGCATAGCTCCACTGAGGTCTGGAACACACATGCCACCTGCGTGCCAGGGGAGCTCAGGCACCTGCCAGGACCGGGGAAAAATAGGACTGTCCATTATCCATCCCTGCTCTTCCTCATCAGCCAGGGAGCAGAGTGCCCGTCCCGCCCCAGGCCAGTCAGCTCCACAGTGTGGTCACTTCTGTCTGAGAGGGTCATACAGCTCTCATGGGCCCGGTCTACTGCTTCCCTAAAAGGAACAGCCAACTCCAGCCCCAGCCCAATGGCACCAGCCTCTGACTCAGCAGATCCACTAACCTC
Source organism: Lynx rufus (assembly GCF_022079265.1). Taxonomy (NCBI): domain Eukaryota; kingdom Metazoa; phylum Chordata; class Mammalia; order Carnivora; family Felidae; genus Lynx; species Lynx rufus. Next base: position 33,684,342 of record NW_025814829.1, on the reverse strand, counting down.
CCTTCTGAGAGAAGATACCCTCGTTGTATCCATCAGTCCGCTGGGAAAGCGTGGGCTTAGAAGTCTCAAAGACCGAAATATAAAGCCCATCTCTACCGCTTACCATGAAGCAGCCTCAGTCTCCTCATCTGTAAAAGGGGACTAATGGCACCTATGCACAAGACTACGTCAAGAGGATAAAGGAGATGACGTATGTGTATTTCATGCACTGCCTAGCACACACACTCAATAAAGGGTCAATAGCCCAGCTATTTACTACAAAATTGATCGGCGCTGGCAAAGAGATTTAATCACTTCGGGGAGGTGGAGCTACCCACCCCCGCTGAGCCTGTCACAACTACCACCCACCAAATTTGCTACTAACCTGCTTGCTATGTTGCCTGAGGTGGGTTATTTAGCAATTTTCTGCCTTAGTTTCCTCATCTGCAAAACACTTAGGATAATAAGTCTTATAGGTAAGATTGTTATGAGGATTAAATATATAGGTACAGATATAGATATAGATGATATATAGATATAGATATAGATATATAGACATATAGACATAGACATGGATGTATAATGCCTGGCACCTGGCAAATATTTTATCATGATAATCGTGATTATTATTGTAACTTGGGTTATTAAAAGGTCACTCTGGCTGCTATGCAGGCAAAGTAAAAACACAGAGACCAGTTAGAAATGTATGGGGATAAACCAGGCAAGAGGTAGCGGCTCAGATCAAAGGGGCAACAGGGTTGGAGAGAGGTGCTTGAATTTTGGACATTGTTTGAAGGTTAGAGAGACAGTATTTGCTGGAAGATCAACCGTGGGGGTAAGAGAGAAAGAGAGGAGTTAAGGATGAGCTCAAAGTGCAAGGTTTAGCGACTGGAAGAGTGGAGTTGTTTAGTAGGAGTAAAGCGGGTACAGGGAGGAAGTCAGGAGTCCCCGACTACAGGTGCAACTAGCCATCCAACTGCAGGTGTCAAACGGGCAGCTGTCTGCAGGGGTCTGGAGTACCAGCTGGGGATATACATTTGTATTTAAAGCCAGGAAACTTCGGTGAAAATATTAGAGACTGGGAACGGGTAAAGAGAAAAGACCACAGACTGAGCCCTGGGACTCTCCCATGCCTAGAGATCAGAGGTGAAGGGAAACTCATCAAGAAAACCAAAAAGGAGCAGCTTGGTGGCAGGAGGAGATGTCTTAGGTCGCAAGTGAAGCAAGGGTCTCATGGCAAATGGAGCAACTGATTAGCTGTGCTGAATACAGGGCTCATGGTGAGCTCAGCTGGAGCTGGGACTGACACTGCATTTGGCAATGTGGGGCCACTGGTTATTCTGAAGGTGTCTTCTTTGGTGGAGTGGCCGGGGTAAGCCTGAATAGAAAAGGTAAGCCAAGAGAAAACAAGAGGACAGAAAATAGAAACGGTGGGCATGGATGACTTTTTTTTTTTTTTTAAATGAAGTGTTGCTGACACATTGTTATATTAGTTTCAGGTATACAACATAACGATTGGACAACTATATGCTCACCACAGATGTAGCTCCCATCTGTCACCATACAACGCTATCACAATACCGTTGACTACGTTCCCTATGCTGTGCCTTTTATTCCCAGGACTTACTCATTCCATAACTGGAAGCCTGTATCTCCCGTTCCCCTTCATCCATTTTTGCTCCGCCCCCAGGCCCCTCCCCTCCGGCAACCCACCCCCCCCACCCCCCCCCACCCCCCGCTGGTTCTCCGTATTTATGGGTCTGTTTCTGCTCTTGCTTGTCTGTTTGCTTTGCTTTTTAGATTCCACATCTCAATGAAATCATATGGAGTTAGTCTTTCTCTGTCTGACTTATTTCACTTAGCATGATGCCCTCTAGGTCCATCCGTGTTGCAAGATTTCATTCTCTTTTATGGCTGAGTACTGGTCCATTGCATATTTGAGTATGAATGACTTCTTTAGGAAATAGTGCTGGTAATGGAGAGGAAAGGGATGGGGTCATCCTGGAGGGAGATGTAGGGTCCAGGGAAATTTTTAGTGCGTTGTTTTTTCTCTTTTTAAATGGGAGATATTATGGCATGTTTGATTGCTAGCAAAAGTAGTCCAGTCGAGAGGGAAAATCGCAGGAGAAAGAAAGAATGTCTCTAGGAGTGATGGCCTAAAGCAACCAAGAGAAGAGAGTGTAGATCACCTGGGGCAAAAGCAGAGAAGTTGAAAGGTGTGGTAGTCCAAGTGTTCATTCTTTTCTGTTCGCAATTTTTTCTCAGTGAAATATGAAGCTCCTCACCAGAGAGCCCAGAGAGGATGTTGGAACGTGGAAAGATAAGAATTAGTGTGACCTCGTCAACTAGGAAAGGTCAGGGATGAGCAAAGTGTAGGACTGTAGGATGGCTGGAGAGCACTGAGAGCCCACTTGAGCTTGGTCAGTCACGACCTTAAAGTAAGGCAGTCAGTACGGTCCATGTTTCTCTCTAGAAGGGTTCAGCTGTCTAGGTGAAGCATGGGAGGGGAGGAGAGTTGAATAACTGTTAGGGCTCGATTTTGCCAGGCAAGCATGATGGGGGCTGGGGAGAGACAGGGGTGAGGAAGATGAGGGTATGCCAAAGAATGAAATCTCTTAAAGAGAATGAAAGCTTACAAATAGTCCTGACACCGCAGTCAAAAAATCCAAATTCGAACACCAACTGTGAGAAACCGAGTTACCTCTGCTCCCCGAGCCCCCATTCCTCACCTATAAAACAGGGATGATAACCCACTTCACGGGACAGCCACGAAAGCGATATGATGCATGTGAGGGTAATCTATGAAATTGCAACGAGGTACCATTTGTAAGCCAAAACCCTGCTCCAAATAAAGTAAAGCCCCATTTGAGTTACTACTTGTTCCTGAAAATAATACAAATTCCATTTCTTTAAAACTGTAGTTTAGAATTAAAAATATTGCCTTAATGCAGACCAGCAGTCCTTCTGAATGGCACAGTGAGGTCTTCTGGTACCTAGCTAACTCATCAGACGCTGTGACTGACACCCACTCACCAAAAAGAGATGCCTTGGGCAAGCCATCGGGGAAGGGGGAGGTGCTGTAAAGATGAATAAAACTTGGTCCCCAAATGTAAGAAGCTCAAAATCTCCTGAATGTTTTGAAAGTCTGCATTTGTAAAAAGCTCCTAGAGGTCTGGAACTACGTCTGTTTAACTTGCTTTGGCTGGCGAATACCACCACACAATGCAGAAGAGATAAATACCTATGGACCACTCCTGCTGCTGCCTTCCAGACTGCGGTGTTTTGCGGCTTATAAATCACTTCAAATTGTGGTCTTGTTTGTTTTGCAATAAGCTGCAAGGGTGCAGAGTGGAGATGCCTATCCTACCTCACCAACAGGGAGACTGAAGCTCGTCCAGGGACCCAGAGCCAGTAAGTGACAAAGCCTTCTTCCCAGACCTCCTGATTCTCCATACCTCATGACACTTGTGGCCACATGGAACCAGATCCCAGACCTCAGGCACACAAGCAGTGGGCGGGTATTTCACACGCACAGAGTAGACAGCAAAGTACCAAGGAAGCCACACTCTATTAGAGAAGGCAGAAAGTGCTTAATAGAAATGGAGCACAATTCCCAGAACATTCCCCCTCTGCAAAGCACGGCTTGTCCTCAGACCCCTCTGATGTCCTCTTGACATCTGGAGAAAAGAATAACAAGAGCGTTGTCCCCAGACTGAGACACTTGAATCCTCATTCTGCTTCTGTCACTCACGTGGTGTTTTCCTCTGTCCTTGCCTCAGGAGCCTTGTTGGTAGTATGAAGAGGTTGGCTTCATGCCACCCCAGATCCCTCCGGTCATGACTCTGTGGGTCATCTGTGCCTGCTCCCCCAGGGTTCGACAGGCTTCTACCCTGGGTGTTCTCAACGGCCTCATGACTGAGAAGCATGGACAACAGAGAAACTACAGTAGCTCTCGTCTACTGAAGTGATGAAGGAAATAACTTTGGGTACTGATTATCCATTAGTCCTTTAGAAGACCTCTGGAAAATACGCTGGTGTTAAGGGTATAATTAAAGTAACACATTCACTCACTCATTCCAGTTATATACAGAAACACTTTGGACTATGGACCAGGCGCGAGAGGTAGGCATTAGAACCACATCAGTGAGTGAAATCAGGCACAGTTTTTGCTTTCCCGGAGCTTATGGTCTGCTAAAAGAGACAGGCAGCAGCCAATCAAGAGCAGAAGTGTGTGTAAAGTTACAACTGTGGTTAAGTGTAATGAAAGGGAAGAACATGGCGCTTTGGGAGTGTATAGTCGGGGATTAATCTACTTGGGGTGGTCAGGGTAGACTCTTCTGCGGAAGTGATAACTGGTCTGCTATGCAAAAGGAGCTAACGAGGCAAAGAAAGGAAGAACGGTTCAAATGAGAAGAATGGAGTGTGCAGTCTCTATGATTGGGGGAAGCATGAAAAATTCACGGTGTAAGAGAGGCTAGAGAAAAGGAATTACTGACTGCAAGGGAGAACATGATGCAGGGTGGGGCTGGGATATGGGAGCCAGACCAAGAGTACCTGTAAAAAAGGTTTAACGTGTACATTTTTGACCTAGCAATTTCAGCTCTAAGAAGTGGTCCTCCAAATACTTTCACAAACCTACAAAGATGTTATATACGCACACACACATACACATATATAATTAATCTTGGTATATAATTAATCTTGGTACAGCAATGAATACTGTCGAGCTGTTAAAGAATAACGAGGTAGATTTACATCTAATATGGGAAGATAGGTTATTAAGTGAAAACAGTAAATTGCAGAATATATAAAGATAATTTGCTTTTTAAAATGCATATTCATATTATATAATGGGTGTATTATATACAATTCACTAAGCAAGAAATGAACCCAAGGCAATATACATCAAATTGTTAACAACGATTACCTCTAAGGAGTAGGAATGGACAAGGATTTTATTTTTTCTTGTTATGTGTCTGTCTTGCTTGAGTTTTTTTTTTTTAATAAACAGTAACCATTTCTTTGACAATAAAAAAATGCTATATTTTGTTTTTTAAGAGAGAACGCACCCACCCATCTCTTCAAAAATCCCCCAAGGAACCCGTGGCCTAAGTTAATCCTAGGTCCGTGCATCCTTGGAGCAGGTAGACAAACATCCTAGATCATCCCTCACCACCCACCGGTCTTCCCTCTTACTTTATCTTCTCTTGGATTTAGTGGAGAACGAAAGGGAGTATATAGGTCACACCGGATTAAAAAGAAGGAAGAAACGAAAGAAGGGATAAGAAAGTGAGGGAAGAGAAGAAAGGAAAGAGAAAAGGAATTCTTCTATCCCCCTCCTCCCCATAAGTCTCTCCAAGAGTCATGGAGCAAGAGCCACTAGGAGCAAGAAAGAAGAAATGCCACCAGGTGTAAGGGTGTCTGTGCCAAGGAGGCTGGCAAAACAGCACAGGGTTGGGACGCAGAACAGTAAGAACTACAACAATGATCATCCCTACCATCACGCGCAGACGCTTGGGTTAGATCCTCCGTCGCATTATCTCAAGGATTTCACATACATTAGCTCCTTAATTCTGCATTTAAAACCCTGTGACTTCTCTCGGCATCTCAGTTTTCTCATCTGTATCATGAGGAAAACTTTCCAGCTTGCAGGGCTTTTTGAGGATCAGATGAGATCCCCCATAAACAAAAGTATTATTCATCCCATAATTGATATTATTGTCACTCCAGCTACTGAGCCAGAACAGAGAATGCTCACTAGCATGAAGTGCAGTAATCCTGATATCCAGTGGTTACCATGCGGTTGCTCTTTAGATCCGCTGAAAAATGGTGAATGTGGAAATAATTTTAGTCCCATTCACAGATTTTAAATAACTGACTGTATGCTGGGGAGAGGATTTGGCTGTGGGGAGGGGTGGTCGCTAATACCACGCAGCTGCTATGGCTGTGAAAATTTAACCTCAAGCAGCCTAAACATTCATTTTACAATGTACACGGCTGATTACTTAATTATGTCTAAAATATAAGTCAGACACACTACAAACCCCAGGGAGTAAATTACACAGATCTATGAAGCAACATCTATGCACTCATTCTGGTCTCACATTTCTGAATTATCTCTTCCCCCCCAGTGAATTTGAAACATTTCTTCCTCCTCTGTAAAACGTAGGGCTACCGCCGACAAATGATCATTTTCTCAGGGTTATCAGCTTGGTAGAGGAGAGCCCATCTTCAACCTACCATTTCGGACTCTTACCAACAGGTTCTTATCTTTATGTATATTTGAACTAGGAGATCTACATATGCTTGATCTCAGCATGAACCTCCGTATGACCTGATTTTGTTACCATGGTCACCAATTAGATGAGTCTTGTTGACTGCAGAACAACAGTCAAAGGATTTCTATTAAGTTCCAGGGCGGAATAACAGTCATATTTTGTGAACACACTTTATAGATTATTTTTCCCATTTGCTTGCCCCAAGGTCTGCCTTCCTCTATCTGCTGAGAATGCGGCTGTTACATAAAATTCAAAGACAATGCTTCCTGGGGCCAGTAATTAAATGTTCTTACAAAACGGATGGATCAGCTGGGACTCCCATTCCCCTCTTCTCTCTGGGATATAGCAGTGTAGGTCCTCCTCAGAACTCACCTATAACCATCTTTCCCTAAAATAACTTCACCCCCATTCCATGGCCTCCCATGGGAACATGTATATGAAAATACACTACACCCTTTACTGATGGCAGCCATCTCATAGACGCAAAACAGTTTAAGGGTATTTTTGAAAGGTTCAGCTGGGTGACATTTTTCATACAATCATTACAGCCAATGAGTGTGGTCCAGTGATTCAATGACCTCACGACAACCATGCCTGATAACTTATGGATGCTGACATTAACAGGTAACATGTAGGTACTGAATGTTTTACAAATGTATTAGTTTCCAGTGGCTGCCATGACGAGTTAACACAAACTTGGTGACTTAACACAACAGAAATTAATTCTTTTGTCATCTGAAGGTCAAAAGTCTGAAATCAAGGTATTGGCAGTGCAGTGCTCCCTCCAAAGGCCCTAGGGGAGAATCCTTCCCTGCCTCTGCTAGCTCTGGTACCTCCAGGAATACCTTGGTTTGTAGTTGTGTGACTCCAATGTCTGCCTCCATTTTAACACAGTCTTCCGCTCAGGGTCTGTGTCTTTTCCTCCTCTGTCTCTTATGAAGATACTTGTTATTGGATTTAGAACTCACTGAATAATCCAGGATTATCTCCTCTTTTAGAACCTTAATCACATCAGCAAAGACTCTTTTTCCAAACAAGGTCATATCACAGCTTCTCGGAATTTAAGACGTGGACATATCGCTTGGGCGGCCATCATTCAACCCACTCTAATGACATGCTTTTCTGAAGGTTTTCTGAAATTAAGCTGAGAATTTTTGTGTGTGCGATATCAGATACTTATCACCAACTTGGGACTTGATACAGTGCCAAAGACTATTTACAAGAATATGTACCTCCCTCAACATTTATTAATCAAAGGCTAAACGTTTGCGTTTAAATTCGTGATTCAGGTATGAGAACGCTGAGACGTCACCTAAAATCTTGATGACATATCTTAAGATTTTTCCAAATGGCTCTAAGACCAAAATAAAGTCCAAACACCAAAGGCATTCTGAGGATGCCTAGAAGACTATCAAAACGGGTCAGAAGTAACCAGAGAGAAGAACTAATAAAATGGGTGAAAATAATCAACAAGCCATGAGCAGCATGGAAGGACTCAGCACAGGCAGTACATGTGAGCGCTTCAGTGCAAGATACCAGGAGCAGGAGCCATCACAGAAGCTGCTTTGTTGATGGGTATTAGGACAGCCGGACTGTGCATGTTATGCTGATGAAGCTACTCACCAGTATTACTTTGTGTCATGGCGCCTTCACCACGCGCTTTGTGGAGTGGTGGTTGCTTTTGACCACGTAGCTTCACGTTTCAAGCTATTTCAGGTAACAATGCATTTATCTATCCTCCTCTGTGCATGCCACGGACTCTGGAGTGGAAAGTTTGGGGGCTTCTTATCTGGTTTTGTTTTGTTTGTTAAGCTCCTGCTAAAGTAATGTATTAAGAGTGGAGTGAACTTATGTGGATCCTGAGAAACTTAACAGAAGACCATGGGGGCGGGGAAGGAAAAAAAAAAGTTAGAGAGGGAGAGAGCCAAACCGTAAGAGACTCTTAAAAACTGAGAACAAACTGAGGGTTGATGGGGGGTGGGAGGGAGGGGAAGGTGGGTGATGGGCATGGAGGAGGGCACCTGTTGGGATGAGCACCGGGTGTTGTATGGAAACCAACTGGACAATAAATTTCATATTAAAAAAAAGAGTAGAGTGAAGATTAAAGTTTATACTCTTCATATATTGTTGTAGAGAACCTGCTTTTTGTGCCTATTTTCTGCCACCTCGATACCTTCAGGGAAGGGATTATGTTCTCTGTCTCTTCAATTGCCCGATCACTAAATCCACTGACCGTCTTGGGTAATGCATTCGTTTCCTATGGCTGCTGTGACAGATTTCCATAAACGTGATGGCTTAAAACAATAGAAACTTATTATCTTACAGTTCTGGAGGTCAGAAGTTGGAAATATGTCTCAGAAGGCCACGGTCAAGCTGTCAGTATTGCTGTGTTCCTTTCTGGAGACTCTCTACGGAGAACTCATTTCTTCGGCCTTTCCAGCTTTTAGAGGCTGCCTACATTCTGTGGCTCATGGCCCTCCTTCCACGTCTTGGAGCAGCAAAACACAGGGATAGCTTATCATGTGGTATCACCCTACCTTCCTCTTCTGCTTCCTTCCTCCACACTTTTTTTAAAGCTTATTTATTTTGAGAGAGACAGTGACAGCATGAGTGGGAGAGGGGCAGAGAGAGAGAGAGAGAGAGAGAGAGAGAGAGAGAATCCCAAGCAGGTTCTGCGTTGCCATCTACAGAGCCCCACGCAGGGCTTAATCTCACGAACCTGGAGATCATGACCTGAGCTGAGACCAAGAGTCAGATGCTTAACTGACTGAGCCACCCAGCCCTTACTCTTCCACATTTAAGGACCCTTGTGATTACATTGGGCCCACCTGGATAATGCCAGCTTATCTCCCTATCTCAAGGTCCTTAATAACTTAATCACATCTGCAAATTCCCTTTGGCTGTGCAAGGTAATGCATTCACACTTGGGGGGGGGGTGGCTGGATTCCGATATGGTCATCCTTGCAGGGGGGCATTATTCACCCTACCACAGCAACAAAACAGATCAAGTAACAAGTCAGGCTAACTCCTTGCGGTTCGCACACAGGCTACCACTCTAGGTTGGGGCACATCTCTTCTGATCGCTGGGGATTTGCATTAACTCCTGGGTGGGTGCACGTAGCTGGCAGGGGGAGGGGAGGGCAATTAGATACAGGAGGCTAACGGCCAAATCATCAGCAGCCGAGTGTCTGCAGCTCACAAGTATAAAACTACCCCTTTCCGAACGATTGCCCTAAAACTTCCACCCCAGAGGGGGAATGAGGTACAGGTGCACCTCATTATAAATAAGCGCCACATAAGGAAACCTGCTTGCTCAAGCAAGGAACCCTAGCACTGACATCAGCCAACCCTCACCCTGCTGGAACTCCCAGCAGTCTGTCCCACTTAAATGCCCGCTAATGGGCCAAAGCAGTTGCTAATGGGCTAATAAGTTGGCCATTAGCAGCTTCTTAAGTAGCAGGCTGAGGGAGGTAGGTGACTGTAGTTATAGCCACTGAGAATGAGCCGCCTTCTCAGTTTATGAAAGACGCTGAATTGGGGCAAAAATTGTTTTGCCTAAAGGTTGACTTACTTGGCTCCAAATATGGAGGCAGCAATTGTTACCAAAAAATGTCTCCCTTAATAAAGATATTCACTCTGAAGTCCCCTGCTATGTTCTTCCTTTGCGCATTGAACTATTGGTTTGCTGACTATGAATTATTTCCAGAGACACTAAGGAACAGACAATTTTAAGTGAAGCCTTAAGACATACGAATCTATCAATCAGAAATGAAGACAGAGCCCCATTATAATTGTAACGTGAATGTCCCCAGCTAAGAGTGCAAATGAAGTCAGGGACACATTAAAAGCTGTCTCTCACTACCACTAATCAAGACTCTCCTGCTCCTTCACTTATCCAGTAAAGACCCGCTCAGTGCATGGTAGGTAGTGAGCTAGGCTCAGGAGGACCTCAGAGAGCAAATGGACAAAACCCTGGGCCCTCACGGAGTTTATATTCCGTAAGCGGAAAGACTGCAAATCCACAAAAAGTGAGTGAATTATAAAATATATTGGATGGCAACAAGTGCATCGAGAAAAAGCGAGGGAAGGGAATGCGGAGTGCCAGGACAGAGGCCGGCAGTAGTGAACAGGCATCTCCTTGTGCAGGTGACATTTAAGCAAATGCTTGAAGGAGGCGAGAGTAGTAAGCCAGGGGAAATCCTGGCACGGGTGACAGCTAGTGCAAAGGCCTTGGGGCAGGACAGGATCTAGCTTATTTGAGGACAAGTAGGATGCCGGTGTGTAGCTGGAGAAGGGAGAGTGGATGAAGTCATTGGAGTAACAGGGTCTGGACCTTCCAGGCCGTTTTAAGGACCTTGGCATTTCTTCCAAGAGAAATGAAGAGCTTCTGGGCTATTCAGAGCAGAGGAGTGAAGGAAGTGCATTCCTACGTCAACTCTTTCCAGGAACCCCAAAGCAATGGCTGCAAGTTGGCTTTTTCTCCCACAGTACCCTCCTCACCTCCTCCACCAATGCCCTCTATGAAATGCTGATGCCTGGCCGGACTGCTGCTCCCTGATGCTCCTGAACAGCCAGCCTTGGCATGCCACAGCAGAACCATGCAGGCGTGACCTTCCCAGCCCCGTCCTGCCCTCAGAGAGTCCATTCCCAAAGCCATACACCTTTGACACAGATGCTCAGAACCTTTCAGAACAGCTCCTCTAACGTGTGGCCTTTATGCCAGGCTAGTAAGACATTCCTATCTCTAAAACAAAACAAAACAAAACAAAACAAAACAAAACAAAACAAAACAAAAAGCAACAACAAACTTTTTTCAATTCCTAACAGACATCTTTTCATTGAAGATTTTTCTTGAATTATGTTATCCCGTAGCTCCATTTTCTTAAGTATACTATTCCTTTGAAGACTAGCTATATGATTCTGAAATCCAGCCTTTCTCCCCTCTCCTTTGGATTTATCCTATCTTGAAAACCCTTCGGATGGAAGGGAATATCTTTTTTATTGTATTTTTCCCCAATTCTGAGCACCAAGCTTTGCACACAGTATGTACTCAATCAATATCTGCTACATTCGTGTTTATGAGTCCCCTTTGACCTCAGCCATGTGCGAGACACTAAGACAATCACAGGAGTGAAAGGGACCCTCCTCCCTTCCCCGCCCCCCTAAAAGCTTATAATATATGTCATAGAAGGAAAATCGGGAAATGTCATCAAATAATGGTAGAATGTGGTTAATTACAAGAACTGGACGTTACAAACTCTGGTCCTATGAATTCAAGGAGGAACCGGGATCAGAAGAGTGGAGGACGGTTTGCCAGCAAAAGTAGGACTCGAACCGAAAACCTCAAAGGATGAACAGAATCAAAACTCGCAGAGCCACCACACTCCATTAAAGAGGCAGATATAGAGTACCTAGAAGCCACATTTGTGTTGCTTGGGCTATTTTTACAACCTACCTTGTTAATGCCTATGATTTGGCCAGTAAACCCTGCCTGGAGTTTTACAACATTACGTTAGGGAATGTAGAATAGACCTCAGCAGAAATCCTGTTAATGTTCCATCAACAACAAAACCAAACTACACTGTACTTGCCTCCATCAAATGAGCTTAAAAGACAAAGATAAAAGCGTGGTTAGCTTTGAGATAAAAGAAGTCAGACGGTTGGGGACACCAAAGAGTCTGTTGTAGGTATTCGGGATCTGGTGACTGGCACCAGGAATTAGCACATGTATATAATGGAAGAGAATTGTTTACGGACAGGTGCAGGTAATGTATGGGCTTAGGAGAGACAGAGCACATAATTGAAGGGGGAAACTACCTTGGCCGCTGAGCATTACACCATCAGGCATAATAATGCTGTTCGATGTCACTGTGGCAATTAGTCTCCCCTTGTAAGCAGAAACCCAAGAAGTTGTTGGGAAAGAGGCCATCCAAGACACCGGAGGCAGAGTTGTGAGAATCCGTCTGCCCAGATGGGAAAGAGACCAGATAAGCTGCTGTTTGATAAATCTATAAAACGACTAACAAACTGATATCCCAGTTTTACCAATGAAAAACGTTTCAGAACACATGCTTCAGTAAAGGAAATACATCCATGGGCCTAATAAAAGAGTTCAAAAATGGCTGTAGGAATTGTGAAATGTCAGTGTAGAAATCGGTTGTCTAAGAGATGAAAATGATTTTTGTATGCTACCATACAAAAGTTTGTCATCTCTGGATGCTGCCTGTTACAAGGGAGGAGATTATAAAATTTATTAGCCAAGCGCCTGCATACCCTCTAATACATAAGAGTTAGTACTTACTGATTTGGCACCACGTGCGAATTCTACGCATCATCATTTCACTGTGTTGGCCGAGTCAAGTCCCTGCTAAGAAGTTAAAGTTGTGTTAAGCGTAAAGACTTTACATTTGTGTAAAAGGCATTCTTTAGGCAACACTTGAACAAATTAAATCACATATAAATACAGGTTACTGGCTTGGAATCTGGTAAGTTTTTTCATTAAGGAACAGTCATTTTGAAAAGTAAACCATTCACGAATCCATCTAATGTATAAAAATAGACTTTTGCTTGTCTGTTCTTTGAAAGTTGAATTTACTGCCTTTGAGGATTCTAATTACTAAAATAAACAAAATAAATAAGTTATTTTTCTTCTAAAATAAAACACTAACCCACCTCAAAAGAAGGGTGTAGTCAGACCCCTGAGTCACTATTTTTTCATTCTCCTTCCTTGCTTTACATCTTAGCAAATTTGGTTTCCAGCCATGTGATTCTAAGGTGATTATATGTGCAGATTTACCCAGGACAGTATCGGTTTATACCTGATGCCCTGACATAATTATTTAGCACATCTCACTCTCAAAATGTCCCAGGTTGTCTGACAAATTACCTGGTTACCCTATATATTACAGATTCTAAGGAACTTGAAATCTATTGTATTTTGAAATCAATTAAGAAGGCAGTATTTGGGACATTATTCACATTACCTGCACGGATGAAATCAAAGCTCTTCTACAACCCACTTGGGATGTTTGGCTAAGTACAAAAGCCCTCATCCATGAATTTTCTGGGTGTGCATTTCCAAACCCGAATCAAAATCCTGTCATCACCCCCTTCTCTCGAGCACCCACCCCTTTTCCTAAGCACAGTAGAGACTATTTGCAGGTTAGCAACTAAAATCCATCAACAGGAATTTATTGAGCCCCCCTCCCCAAACATACGTCAGATAATGTAAAATCCCCAGTGGGCATCAACCATTTGAATGGACCACGATTCTTCATCGCTCAAAATTTTGTCTTCCTGGTTTTTATGTGGAAACTGAGGCTTAAGAGAAAAAGGATCGACTCATTGGGAACATAGCCTAGTAGGAGTTCTGAGCTCTGCCCCTACAAACCCTGCCCTGATACACACACATTCCCCTCCCCAGTGATAGCAGAGTACCTACAAAAGGGACACAGATTCATTCAACAAATGCCCTATTTTCTGGCTCTCTATCTTTTATATGCTGAATTGGTAATGGAGCTAATAAAGGTTCAAGATTGCTCTTTCTGGGGGCCAAATTTTTCTTTTCTCCATGTCATGTTTTTTATTCAGAAAATAATTTTCTTTGCATTGTTTTCACAAAAGCTTTCCAACACCCCCAAATAATGCAGAGAAATTGGCTTTTATTTTGAGCAGGCTTTTTCAATGCACACTGTATCTCTCAGCACATCTATTATATTAATCTAAGCCCTAATGATACAATGGGTAAAAACAGTGTACGGATGTGTATAAATGAAAAATTTAATAGATTTCCCTCTTAATGTAATAGAATTGGCATGAGGCACTGGGAACGGGAGTGAAAGTAGTCACTCAAGCATTGTGTTTACATGATATTTAAATACAAGTGGCTGGGGTATAAGTACTCCTAAGTACACCTGAAAGGGATGCTGCCTCCTAATCATTGTTTCAGCAAGTGACAGTTGTTTACACAACAGCAGCACATTCGCTGCTGATTTGAATAATAAACATGCTTAAATACCAGCTGGATAATAGAAGGATAATTGAAACATAGTTTAAAGCTCTGATTTACAGGCATTGTAGCAACACTTTTATTTGCTGTACAATGCCACACTTCTGTGCAGTCTCCGAAAAAAAATTTTTTTAAGGCATTGTTTCAAACGTGGGGGTCTATTAAACTTGATTAATGCACACAGCATATGTATCCATAGCCCAAGCCATGCCCGGGCGTACTTGAGATAGCTATTGTGCCGTGTGTTTTAGCAAAACACTCAAGGCTATAATAGAAGCATTCGGGAGGCCTGAAATGCACTGTGTCCACCAGGGCCCGGAAGGTAGTACCTGACGCAGAAACAGAGCACAGAACCTGGGTCTCATGATGCACAGGTGGAAAACAACGGGGTTGACCTGAATAATCTCTAACTGCGACGTGTCAGAAAGTTACGATTCTAAACTCTATCAAATCTTTCTCGGTTTCTTCACATGTTCTTTTCCTTCTTTGCATGCCCGTTGCTACTATCTGCATTCAGGTCAGTTTCATCTCTTACCCGGTCAACTGCATGAGGCCTAACCTGGCACCTGTTCCCAACCGGCCCTTATAGCATCACCGGGTCAAAAGTCCCTTTTCAGTTAAGAGCTCAGGGGTGAGACTGGCTGCCTGCTCAGATGAGTCTTTCGTGGGTGGGCAGTAACTGGCAGGTGTGAGTTACCACTCAAGTTCTCAAATTCGGGGATCCTGAAACATACTCGAAGCTGTTCACTCGGAATAGGTCACACTTGAGGAAGTTACTTCTGTAACCAAATTGGCAGGGGCCTAATCTGCCAGCCAGAATCCCAATATCTTCATGGATTTATCAATTTAGTATGGGAAATATATCTTAGAGGATAATTCACACTGGTCATTCAGAACACTCTCTCCTGGAGCGATGGCCTCAGAGGAGCAAATTATGTGTCAGAAAGTTGCTTAACGAACATAAAGTAAGAGCAAAAGGAATGGAATGAATTGCCACTTTTCACTCCAGGGAAAATGCTGCCTAAAAGTAATAGCACTCAGGCACCAAGCCAGACATCTATTATCTCTAATTCTTCTAAAATCTCCCAGGAATTATTATTCCCTTTTAAATACAAGAGACTGATCGAAGGCCACATCGTTGCTGAGTTATAGCATCAAAACCACACTATTTGCTAACTAATTACTAATCATCATATTGATGACCAATAATTATTACCAGACATTAATAGTCAGACCTCATTCATTCTCTCTCTCTCTCTCTCTTTCTCCTTCTGTTGCTCTCTCTCTCTCTCTCTCTCATTGGGCTGAATAAAAATGAACAGGTGTTTATTTTCTGACTCTTCTTTCAGTGAGTTACCTGCACCAGTCACAGGGGCTTACACCCCTTAGAACTAGTGGGTGCCCCATTGATATTGAACAAGTGACTGAGCGAAAGGTTAAATAAAGCTTAAACGATTGTGACTTAACGCAAGACATAGCTTTCTGGGAGCACGGCCTGGCATGTGGTAAGAGAGTTCGGACAATTATTGCATCTCCAATCCATTAAGAAATGGTGTTGGTTCTGCAAATATAGAAATCCATCTGGTATGAGTGGCTTGCTAAAATTCAGTTTCCATCACAACCATATCCTCAAATTTTGAAGACACATTACCAGCATCCTTTCACGTACAAAACACATCTCTTAACGGCCATCGTTTCATCTTGTGACTCACCTTTTCAAAACCAGTTCCAAAACCAGGAGATGCATTTGCAGAAGAAAGGACAGCAGAGCCAAGAACTCTTACTGCAGTACACCCTGCGGGCCAGTCATAGAGCCACCTTGCCCTCTGATCCCCTTCTAAGAGCATTTGCTCCAGTCACGGTCTCTGACCCCAGCAGAGCGCAGGGGTGAGGGCAATGACTTAACAACGTGAAAATGTTAATAGTGTTAACAATATATTATAAAATGTATTTTTGATGACCACATGATAATCTGCTCTATAGATGAACCATGATTAATTTGACCAGTTCTCCCATCTTGGACATTTACAGTGATTTCATGGTCACTGCATAGGGGGATAAGCATCCCTGTACTGATATGTGTTCCTATAATCTTTGCAAGTTCGATACATAAAAAGTGATATCTTGTTTTAATTTGTATGTAGTGGATTAGGGGAGAGACTAAATTTTAATGTGTCCATTGGTCATTTTATACCTTCTTTTGTTAATGTCCTATTTATATTATTTTTTACTGGGTTTGTTTTCAGTGATTTCTAGAAGCTCTTTATTTTTAATATTAATTTTTATTTTATATAATGCAAATAATTACCCAATTTTCTGTCTTTGAATTTTGTTTATTGTGGATTGGACATTCAAAAGGCATTTATAATCTCTATCTCCCTAACCCTCCTTTCATAATAAAGGCTGAAAAAATGCACTTCCCCAGACTCCTTTGCAGCCAGAAATGGTCATGTGACCAATTATAGCCAAGAGATATGAATGGAAGTTGCTGAGTGAGGCTATGGAAAAAATTTTTTTCTTTACAAGAAATAGACTCTGCTGGCATTCTTCCTAGGGATTTTACCTACTTGCCTTTTTTTCTGTGTGGAAAATGAGTATGAGTCTGGAGGTACATCAACAATCATCATGCAACTATCAGGTGACTTCCATGAGAACAAAGCTCTACACTTTAAGGACAGAAAATAGAAGGATGGAGACAGCCCATGTTTCCAGCCCAGCTGGACTACCAGTCCCCAGATTGCTTCCTGAATGAAATTAAAAAAAAAAACATTATCTCTTTAACATAGATTTAAGTCAGGTTTTCTGTCATTACCAGTGGAGGATATTCTTAATTAATACAGTTATAGCAAACATAATTTTTACTATAATAAAATATACCCATTTTTCCCTTTTAAGTCTACTAAGTGCCAAACAAGTATGAGAAAAATAAATAGATGAATGGTTAATGCTTTTTGACCTGTGAATAAATATTTTCCTTAAGCCAAAGATGTCAATATCCATTTGTATTTGCTTCTAATACTAGCACACATTTTACTTCTGCTGTGAGAAAAGCATTTCTTCCATATGGAAATTTATTTTACGGAGTGACTTGGGAGAATCTAATTTTTTTCTCTAAATGACAATCCAACTTTTAAAATACCATTTACTGAACCTCTTTGACCTTGGTTGCAGCAGCTTCTTACTCAACACGTCTCCAGAGGCAAGGGAAACAAAAGCAAAGATGAACTATTGGGACCTCATCAAAATAAAAAGCTTCTGCACAGCAAAGGAAACAATCAGCAAAACTAAAAGGCAACCAGCGGAATGGGAGAAGATATTTACAAATGACATATCAGATAATGAGTTAGTACCCAAAATCTATAGAGAGAGAACGTATCAAACTCAATTCCAGAAAACAAATAATCCAGTGAAGAAATGGGCAAAAGACATGAATAGACACTTCTCCAAAGAAGACACCAACATGGCCAACCGACACGTGAAAAAATGCTCAACATCACTCATCAATAGGGAAATACAAATCAAAACCACAATGAGATACCACCTCACACCTGTCAGAATGGCTCACATGAACAACTCAGGCAACAACAGATGTTGGCGAGGATGTGGAGAAAGAGGGTCTCTTTTGCACTGCTGATGAGAATGGAAACTGGTGCAGCCACTCTGGAAAACAGTATGGAGGTTCCTCAAAAAATTAAAAATAGAACTACCCTAGAACCCAGCAATTGCACTACTAGGTATTTATCTAAGGGATACAGGTGTGTTGTTTGGAAGGGGCACATGCACCCCAATGTTTGTAGCAGTGCTATCGACAATGGTCAAAGTATGGAAAGAGCCCAAATGTCCACCGATGGATGAATGGATAAAGAAGATGTGGTATATGTATACAATGGAATATTACTTGGCAATCAAAAAGAATGAAACCTTGCCATTTACTACTACGTGCATGGAACTAAATGGTATTATACTAAGCGAAATTAGTCACTCAGAGAAAGACACATATCATATGATTTCACTCATATGAGGATTTTAAGATACAAAACAGATAAACATAAGGGAAGGGAAGCAAAAATAATATAAAAACAGGGAGGGGGACAAAACATAAGAGACTCTTAAATATGAAGAACAAACAGAGGGTTGCTGGAGGGGTTGTGGGAGGGAGGATGGGCTAAATGGGTAAGGGGAATTAAGGAATCTACTCCTGAAATCATTGTTGCACTATATGCTAACTAACTTGGATATAAATTTAAAAATAAATTATTGGGGCGCCTGGGTGGCTCAGTTGGTTGAGCGTCCGACTTCGGCTCAGGTCATGATCTCGTGGTCTGTGGGTTTGAGCCCCGCGTTGGGCTCTGTGCTGACAGCTCAGAGCCTGGAGCCTGCTTCTGATTCTGTGTTGCCCTCTCTCCCTGCCCCTCCCCAACTCATGCTCTCTCTCTGTCAAAAGTAAATAAACATTTAATAAATAAATAAATAAATAAATAAATAGTTTTTTTTCAAAATTAAAAACAAAACAAAAATTAAAATAATAAAATAATAAAAAATAAAGTAAAATACCATTTATTGAGTAATGTTTTGTTTCCTGAAAATTACTTAAAATGTTACCTTACCACTTTGATCATTCATCCTCGATAATACATTTTATATCTTGTAGAGCAAACTTAGTCTTACTCTTTTGCCCTCAAATTCTAAAACATGATTTAATGTTTAATCATTAAGTTTAGAAAAATGTTTGTTATGTTATGTTTAGAATAACCATTTAGAAATTTTTATTGAAATCAAATCTATAGATTATTGATCTTTTCAAATATTATTTTTGTCCATTTACTTGGATTTCCTGTACATCTTGCAACAATACTTTATAGTTTTCTTTTGAAGAGTTTTTTCCTAGGTATTTTACAAAATTTATTACTATTGTTGATATGTTCCTCTATTTTCTAATAGATTCTATGGTAGACAAAAAAGCAAATAATTTTTTTGTTTGCTTTACATATAGGTACCTTCTGAACTCCATAATTCATTTAAAATTATTTTAATACTTTGTATTTTTAAATGTATAACCATATTATCTGAAAATAATTATAATTTTATCAAGTTCAATCTAGTTCTATCCTTCTAGTTCTTTATCTTATTTTTTTAATTTTTAAAAAATGTTTATTTCTTTTTGAGAGGGTGTGTGTATGTGTGTGTGTGTGCTCAAGTCGGGGAGGGGCAGAGAGAGAGAGGGGAACAGAGGATCCAAAGCGGGCCCTGTGCTGACAGCAGAGAACCTGATAGGGAGCTTGAACTCACAAACTGTGAGATTATGACCTGAGCCAAAGTAGAATGCTTAACCAACTGAGACACCCTGGCACCCTATTTGTCTTATCTTACACTTTCGTACAACTGGAGAACAAGAGAGGTAGGAACAAGCATCATGGCCTTTAATGAGCCTTCCTCAAGCATCGTGAGCATTTATGAGGCTACATATTGATGTAAAATAAGTAATTTTCAACTTATAAATGTCAAAAAAAAGAGATGGAATGAGAGAAAAAAAAACCCTAAAATTTGAATAGCACTACTTAGATTACAAAATGTAGTGAATATGGAACACAAAATGATAAACTGAGAAAATTGTATTTTTTTTTAATGTTTACTTATCGGGGGGGGGGTATGCGTGGGGGAGGGGCAGAGAGAGAAGGAGAGAGAGAATCCCAAGCAGGCTCCACACTCAGCTCGGAGCCCAACGCGGGGCTCAGTCCCACAACTGTGAGATCATGACCTGAGCCCCAAATCAAGAGTCGGTTGCTCAACCAACTGAGCGACCCAGACGCCCCAAAAGACACATTGTTTGAGGTGAAGAAAGATTTGTAAGTAGATTTTAAAGACTTTTTCAGACAAAACGAATGAAGAGAAAACCACATGTAGACATTCTGCCAAAACTCTTGAAATACAACGGTGATGAAAAAGCCTACAAAAATCCACATTAGGAAAACTAGATTATCTGCAAAGAAACAAATTAAGTGCGGCTTTAGACTTCTTAGCTACCCTACATTTCAGAAAGTCACAGAGAATGATCTGTGGGATTTTGAGGGGGAATAGTTGCGATCCAAGAATTTAAAGCCCTGTCACATTGTCTTTAATGTGCGACGGTAAGAGAAAGACAGCCTTGGCTGTACTGGGTTTAGAAAATATGTCACTTATGCCTATCTTGAAAAATCACTCAAAGATGTTTTACTGAAAGAGACCTTAGAAGAGAGCAACATTCAAATCCAATGATGATAATAACAACGTCAGCAAACACATACAGTGCTTAGAGTCTGCTAGGCCTCTTCTGAGATCCTTACCCCCATTAACCGAGAGAAACTTAACACCACACTAGGAAGTACAGACTATGAATACATTTTACAGATGAGGAGCTGAGGGACAGAAAAGTCAACTAACTGCCTCCAAGGCCACATGACCAGCTGAAGGTACAGCCCGTGTCTGGACTCAGGAAGTCCTCCAGAATGCGAAGACTCAAATCATATCCCCCTGCCCCGCTCAGAACAGCACGCTGCCTACGACTCACATGCCCAGCTGAGCTCTGCCTGGAACTCTGCCCGCCACACACGGTCCCCCAGGGGACCGGCATTTCCCATACAGCGTTCCAAAGACATAGATGCTTGAAAACACGGGACAAACATTTTCAGGAACTGTTCACAGACACTCTATAAAGAGGGAGAGAGAGTGCACACGCAAAACGTAGTAAGCACAGGAACACTCAGAAACACGGAAAAGGACATTTCTCTATTGGTGACAGTGCCTATTATATGACATTCAAACACCACAAGTGCCATTCAGCTGCTTGGAAGTCACAAAAGGTGGGTGAAACCACTTATCTGCTTTGCAGAAAGGGAAAAGGAGGTGGAGAATCCTTCTCACAAAAAAAAATCCACTTTGACTTCTCATGTGTCACTTTGAGCTCTCCCAGTTGAGAACCACAACGCCTGGCTCACAACCCCAAAGGGGCAGCCGTTGTGGGAGAGAAACGGCAGGTGGGTCCCAGTGTGGGGACCCAGCCCTTTAGCCACCTGGGCGGGGTCTTAGCAAAATTCAGAAGTAGGTGAAGTTCTACTTGGAGACCTGCTTATTCTCCCTCCCACACCCCCTCTGTGTACAACGGGGCCACCTGTTCCCAGCTCTGAGCTCATGTGGAGCCGGCCTCCTCCCAGGCAGGCTCCTGCCCCTGATTCAGGTGCTCCAGCAGGACCCCGTTTCTGCCAATCTGATAATCTACTTGATGCTGAGACAGCGATGGCTGCTGATAGACTAATTCGTCTCCTTGCCAGATTACAGATGGGTTTTGTTCCAGATAAAAGTACCGCTTTAACAGCTACCTTCAGTGCCTCTTCACCACTCGGCTGGGAGGGGAGTGCGGGCTGGGCGAGCAGGCACACCCCAGCCCTGACTCCACCCCAGAACAAGCCCGACCCCGGTTCTGCCCCATCGCATCGCACTGAGTTTCGGCACACTGTCTCCTGGACCCTGTCTTTGTTCCACTGCTGATTAGCAAGTTCTGGCAATTCTGTGAAGGTGAGGTCCCATGCCAGCCGGCCTTGACCTGAGGTGTTCTGCAGCCCCGCCCTCTCCAGGGGACACTCCCCTCCCCAACTGCGAAGACAGAGACAACCCGCTGCCACCTTTTCAACTCCTGTTTAAAACAAGCTGCTTTCGAGATGCCCTCGAGAGCAATTAATTCTCTCACTGCACTTCTGCAGCACTCCGAGTCCTGCTGTCTTGAGCCTCCCACCCTAGCCAGAGAGGCAAAGCCTTGGCCTCGTCCGGGCAGCCAAAGGCCGGTGCATCTCCCTTCCTCTGATGACCACAGAGAGTTCCAGGCCCTCCTAAAAGGGGCCACCTCTTGTCCTGGAAGCGGAACCATTGTCGGACTCACCAGCACAATGAGCCTGTGAATAATGGATGTCCGGGCCTTGGAAATGGAGGCCCGGCTCACCTTGCACGGGAGTCAAGAGGGAAGCAAGGAAAGATGGGTCTCCGAGAGCCCCTCCTAGCGGGCCAGGGCGCACTAATGTTGGCCTCTTCTGCCTGCGCCGCTAAGAGCCCAGGGCAGTTCTGCTCTTCCTCTGAGTGGAATTCATTGTACCTGTTGCCTTGTGAAGCAGATTTCAACTTCTGAAGGGGAAGGAGGGGTGAAGGCTGAAGGAAAGAGGCCTGAATTTGCATTCAATAGGACATTAATGGAAATAGAAGTAAAAGAACTTCTGGAAAAAGTAGAACCACTAAACAGAGCTTCAGAAAGCTTCTCTGTTCCCCCCTGCCCTGACCGATTGTTGTCCCTCAGTTACTGGGATTGTCGCAAAACACTTTCTACTAACTGCAGACCCTGCCCCGACCTTTGCCTGGGTCCCCTCTGTCTGTCACAGCATTTCCAGAGTTCTTATCCTGGAAATAAATGTGATCACGGTGTTTCCTTGTTGAGATCCCCAGCCAGCTGGTCCCTCTGCCTGCAGAACAGGGGCTGAGGGGCCCCATCTGGCTCTAAACTCCTTCTCCAGTTTCCTGTCCAGAAAATTCCCATTTGTCCCCAAAAGCCCCAGCCACCCTGAACTTCTCCCTTTCCCCCATGAACAAAATAGGCTCACTCCCAATTCTAACCAATAGGAATACCATACTTTTTCCTTTTCTGTTCCCCCAGTCACTCCTCACCTCCTCTATGAAGTCGTTTCCTGGTCTCTCCTGGTTGCCACCGCACCTCCATTCTAGCCTGCAGCAGATTATATTATAATTTTCCCTTTCTGTGTCTCCCCCCACTCAACTCTGGGCTCCTCCAAAGTGGGGGTGGTGTCTTATAATCTCTGTATCCTCATCATCTCCTTTAGAGTCTGAAGTCAAGTAGATACTCCATAAGTATTTACTGAATGAAGGAGCCTGGCAGAAAATAATCTCCACTCTCCCATCTGTGACATCATTCACATCCCCAGCTTGCCAGGGAGGGTGATTCCTAAACACTGTGACCCCAACCCCATTACCGCCCACTCCCATTTGATTTTCCTTTCTATTGGCTTCCCTATCTTTCACTCCCCACACAACCCACTTGTGTCCTCCCGGGGACTCGCCCCCATACCTGGAACACCACCTCTCATGCCTAGAATGATGCTCAAAATTCACCTTCTTCCATCAGCCCTCCTTACGCAATGACATTCAGGTCTGGCCATTCTTTTTGCCATATCCCACCAGATGAAGATGTATCTTTCACCCTATCTTATTCTACCTTTGGATTCTTGAGATTTTTTTCTCTCTTGGATGTGTGTGTCTCAACTCTCTGATGAGAGCTCAGTCTCCCTAGAAGTATAAACTTCCAGATCCTCCCAAAACTTCCTGTCCACTGCATTACCACAGGCGTGGCCATATTAAGGGGAAGTGGGGGAGAACACAAAACTACCTGCTCTTTGCTTCAGATATAATATGAGGACAATTATATGAACCATCAAAGGATACACTGAAGTTTTACGTTTTCATAGAGTACTTTAATTTTTCCCTTCTTTTCCTTTTCTTCTCTTTCTTTCTCTTTCTTCTTTCTTTCTTTCTTTCTTTCTTCTTTCTTTCCTTCTTTCTTTCTTTCATAGTGCACAAAGCAGAGAACTGTAAGATAACTATACTGTTAAAGAGCCAAACTCAAAGTCATTCCAAATAAAAAATCTAAATCTTTGAAAACTTATATGTGAATTGGGAACAAATGGCGTCTTTGTTCCAGAATTATTTTTTTATATACCACTTTGCAGAAAATAGAATATGCTTAGCACCTGGACCAATCACGACATCCAGGTGCCTAATGCAATTTGCATATTTCTGGGGTGGAGTGCTTCCGCTCTGGAAGGCATTTGGAGGCCTTCACTCGCTTAGGAAATTCACACTTGAATCTGAGACGTGTGCCAGAATCTGCTGGGGGTGAAGAAACTGACACCGCAACAGACAGCCACCACAACCACCAAACAAAACCCCCTGCTGCCACCTTCCCACCCCTGGGAAGTCTGCTGGGAGGGTCAGATATCCCTCAGCAGCTCTCAGCAGGGCACTTGCTGTTTCCGGACATGGCTAATACTTTATTTTTCTGGACGTGAGGCAGATACCTATGCACCCATAACAGTTGATAAAAAGTTCTACTATAGCATGGTACACTAGTACAGATAGTTTGGCTACATTTTATTGCTAATATAGTCCTTCAGTGCCAATGATCTCCAGGCACTGTGTATGAGCTGAGGATTCCACGGTGAATAAGGTGTGCGGCATCCCTGACCCGAGAGGCTTGGGTCTTCCTGAAAAGACAGAAATTGTTGAGGTGAAATTGTTTAGAAATTGTTTGTGTCATGAGCGTTGCTGAGGAAACACACAAGGTGCTATGGGCATATATAATAGGGAGGAGAGAAACTGGTCTGGGGAGGGAATCAGGAAGTGCCTCCTAGAGTGTGTGACTTAAAAAAAATTTTTTTTTTTAATTTTTGAGAGAGAGATTGAGAGAGCATGCGAGTAGGAGAGAGAGGAGCAGAACGAGAGGGAGACAGAGAATCTGAAGCAGGCTCAGTGCCATGAGCGCAAAGCCCAACTCGGGACTTGTATCCACAAACTGTGAGCTCATGACCTGAGCCAAACTGAGCCACCCAGGCACCCCTGGAGTGTGTGACTTTTAAAATGAGACCAAAGAATTAATAGAATATCCTTAAAGGAGGGGGAAGGGAGAGGGGGAAGGGCCTGGAGAGAGACAGACCTCGAACCCGAAACCCTTTGGCACAAAGTGGCAGAGGCAGGATTGAAACCAGGCAACCTGACTGCATTAACCACTAGGCCCGCTGGGGGAGAGGGGTGGGCATGTCAGGCAGGGCTTTGTAGGATTTTGTCCTAAGAGAAATGGGAAGGTACTGAAGACTTGTTAAGTCAGGAAATGGCATGATCATTCTCAAACTTTAAAAAAACCACGTAGGGTAACTTCTTGGGAACGGATTGGAGGAAGACAAAGGTCAGTTCAGGGAGACCACTGAGCAGGAGATACTGGTGGCTGGGACCAGGTAGACGCAGCAGTAGAGCAAAGTGCACGGACTCAAAAGATCTTCAGGCGGCAGAAATGTGTGGACTGACTTACTGACCGGGTATAACTAGAAGGCAGAAATTACCACTCAGCTAGATGTTCCTATACGCCTTAACTTAAAATTTCAAATAATTCTTAATTCTCCACATTGGGAAATGAAGACTTAAAAAAATAAGTAATTTGGGGACACCCGGGTGACTCAGTTGGTTGAGCGTGTGATTCTTGATTTCTGCTCTAGCCACGATCCCAGGGATTGAGCCCTGCATTGGGCTCCACGCTGAGGGTAGAAACTGCTTGAGATTCTCTCTCTCTCTCCCTCTGCCCATCTCACCTGCTCTTTCTCTCTCATAAATAAATAAATAAATAAATAAATAAATAAGAAAAATAAATAAATAGGTAATTTTAAGGTCAGAGAGGCTGTAAATGATGAACACAGGATTTGAACTTAGAATTTGAAACTTATGTAGCTAGGTCTATCTTTCCTGCTCTTTGAGAACTAGGCTTACGGCTTGGTCATTTTGTATTCCAAGTCCATGGGGCCCATGCTTGGGACATGGCAGGGGCTCAGTACGTTATTGAATTAATGAGCAGGAAGAAAGGCATCCATGGATTCCATTTCTTAGGACATCATAGAGTAGCAGGTCCCACTGTCCCCAAGCTGCACCATCAGAATCTTCTAGGTCTCTTGAACAGAGAGTTTCATCCACAAGTACCCAAAGGTCTTTTCCTTTGCCTGTCAGGCCCCAACTGGTGACACCACTGGCTCTCTTTCAACGGACCATCTAAAGTCCTGTGTCTGTTCCTTATCGCCTCATCAATCCCTTAGGTTAAAAAAAAAAAAAAAAAACACTTAAGCCAAATTCAGCTGGACAGCTCAGGTATTATTTAAGTTCCTCCAAAATCTTAATAAATTTCACAAATATTTAAAAAGCGAATTAATTTATGTAAAGATCTGTACATATTTGATAAACTTGAACCAATTTAATAAATCCTGTCCTGTTTTAATAAATGCTGGATTAGGGTTAGACTTCCTACAAACAGTAAATACATAAAGAAAATATTTGTTATGTGTGTATATGTACTGTACCTGCCTTTTCAAAGATCAAGAAAAGATTATCTTTGTCATAAGGACTTTGAGCCACCGTGTTGTGTGCGTGTTTGTTGGGAAAGAGAGGGGAGAGGGCACTAATACATGTGAAGACGATCAAGCCAATGATGACTTTGTGGACAAGATGGCATGCACAGAAAGCACCAAAAGTTCAGACCACGTAAAACTTCTAGGGCAGAGTAAGGACAAGGGAAGGAGAGGACTCAAAGTACCTACACTCCATTTTTATAAATAGCAAATGCCTCTGCCACTCATTCTATCTCCCTGAACTGCCTCTACGTTTTTCCATCCAGAAAAATCCTATCAGAAAATTCTATCCATGTCCCTTCACAACTTAGCCCAGACTTTCACTCTTGTGTGAGACCCTCCTTAGCCTCGTTTCTACTTCCAGGCAGAATTGGCACTTGCTGCCCTAGACACTGAGAGCACCCCCGACGTACCTATAAGGGAGCACTTACCCTACGGTAGTTAGCAGTGTGCAAGTCTATCTCCCTCACTGCGCTGTGAGCTCCTTCATGGTGCCCCCATCAGTGACCTGCATTCTTTCAACAAACAGTTGTGGAGCAACAGTAAGTGCTAGTGGTATGCTAGATAATGACGATGCGATGGAAAGAAAATGATAGGTAGATGGTCTTTGCCTTCATGAAACTTACAGTCCAGCTGGGTATAGCAGATTCTGTTATATCTTTATAGCATTTACCTTCATAGACAGTAGGATTGGGTGGGGGGGGGTGGGCGGAGTTAGAAGGGTGAGGAAGCACTCTTAGCATATGCAGGCCAAGCAGGAGTACCAGAGAATTAGTTTCTCCACAGTCATCAAGCAATAACTGGATGGAGAGTCTGTAGATAAATACCTAAGCTTCCTCAATCCTTGGATGGGCTAACACTGTGGCCTGTTCTATACCGCTTCCCAGAGTTCCCCAGCAGATTTAAGCTCCAGCTGCCCAGGCTAGTAACTGACTTGAAAATGTTCCCTTGATAGACTGGCTCTCTTACCTTTCCTATCTCACATCCCATTTGTTACCAGGTTTTCCTGGGATCATCTCCCAAATAAACTATTTACAACCGAATCCTTTCTTCAGGTCTGCTTCTGGGAAAATTCTAAGCACGACACTGAAGAACAAAAAAGTAAGCAGTTATATAATTGCCACCTCCTAGTATTCATGCTCTTGTGTAATCCCCATCCCTTTAACCTGGCTTGTGGGCTGGACTTACTGAGCTGTTTCTAGAGGATAGAATATGGCACATGCGATGGGATGTCACTTCCGAAATCAGGCTATAAAAAGATAGTGACTTCCATTTGAGTGCTCTCTCACAAGTTCCTAGGGAAAGATGGCTGCCATGTTGTGAAGCAGTCCTGGGGAGAGGTCCACGTAGCAAAGAACTGAGGGCTTCCAGTAGCCACCTAAATGAGTTTGGAAGCAGGTATTCTGAGGCCCGCCATCCACTGAGTGAGTTTGGAAGCAGATCCTTCCCCATTCGAGCCTTGGGATGACTATAGCCCTAGCCAACACCTTGACTGCAACCTTGTGAAAGATGCTGAGTCAGAACACCTGGCTAGGCAGCACCTGGATTCTGTACCCATGGGAGATATCAAATGTTTGTTGTTTTCATCTGCTAAGCTTTGGGTCATTTGTTGTGGAGAAATTGATAACTTATAGAAGTGACAGGATATTATTCTAGGAAGATGGTGATAGAATATCATAGGCCGTCTTCCCCTTTTATTAATTCTCTCTCTGAGGCAATGCAACGAGTGTAAAAGAAAACCTTGTCACATATCTGAAAATCTGGATTCCTATGAAGATAGGATCCTAACAATGGGGAGGAAAGACTGACCCAGCCCATCTTATCTGAACCTGGAAAAGACCCAACCTCCATGTCCGTTTTTTAGAGCCCCCGTCCATACTCTCACCCCACTTGAATAAGACCATAGATGCTGCCAGGCAAGCAATTACAAGAAAGGAGATTACACAGTGAGAAATTCCCAAAGCCACTCACCTTTTCTATGGGGCTTTCTCTGCACCCAATAACTCCACAGCTCCCTTCTTGCTCAGCAGGAGTTATTCTTCATGTTAGGACCTGTATCCACTATGAACACAATTGCTGCAGAGATACTGAAACGGTCCAGAAGGTACTGCCATAGCTGCCCTTAACTGAATCCTCTCTGGGCTTGATATTTTCCCAATCACTTCCAACTTAGATTAAAAAGATTTTTTGAAAGACACAAACTATCAAAGGTCACTCAAGAAGAAATGCAGCTCCCATACATTGTTGATGGGAGTGCAAAATGTATGACCTCTTTGAGAAAACATTTTAGCAGTTTCTTATAATCCTAAATATACATTTACTACATGACCAAATGCAAAACTTTGTACACACAATGACTTGTACATGAATTTTCGTATTTTGTTCATTACATCCAAAACATGGGTTGCAGGGAGGGATGTTCATTAACTGAGGTCCATGAAAAGGAATACCACTGAGCTATAAAAGAGCAAACTGTTGATATATGCAATAACATGGACAAATCTCAAAAGCATTATGCTAAATGAAAGATGTCAGACATCAAAGAGGCCAGAATAAATAATTCCATTATATGAAATTCTAGAAAAACCAAAGCTAAAGTGACAGAAAACAGGTCAATGATTGCCAAGAGTTATGATAAAGAAAAGGGAGGGGTGCCTTGGTGGCTCAGTTGGTTAAAGCATCTGACTTTGGCTCAGGTCATGATCTCACAATTCATGGGTTCGAGCCCCACGTCGGGCTCTGTGCTGACAGCTCAAAGCCTGGAGCCTGCTTCAGATTCTGTGTCTCCCTCTCTTTCTGTCCTTCTGCTGCTCATGCTCTGTCTGTCTGTCTCTCTCTCTCTCAAAAATAAATAAACATTAAAAAATTTTTTTAAGATAAAGAACAGGGATTAACTACAAATTGGCAAGAGGGAACTCCTGTGGTAATGGAAATATTCTATATGATGATTGTGGTAATGATTACACAACTGTATACATTTTTCAAATTTTGAACTGTATACTTTAAAATAGAGAATTTTATTTATGCAAATTTGGCCTCAATGAAACTTACATTTAAAATAGCAGTAGGTTTCTGTTTTTAAAGAGTTAAGACAATCTGAGAACAAGAGAGTTACTGGAATTGTTATTAAATCACAAGCATAATAACTCAGTGGAGAAAGTGAACAGCAGAATACACATTAATGAAAACTGACTTATGATTTAGAAGATTGCCTTGAGAAATGCTCCCAAAACACTGGGCCAAAACACAAAGCACTGGGATTTAAGAAGAGAAATGATAGGAGCGACATCAATATAAAAAGATGTCCAAAAGAAAAGAAGTAGTGGATGAGAGAGAACGAATAATAACGAATAACGAATTTCTAAGTAATAAAAGAAAAGTAATAGAAGAAAAGTTCTCCATAAGGAAGACAACCAAATCCTTCACCTTGACAAGCCTTGCCAAGTATCAGAATGAATAAGAAAAAAATCAGAAGTAAGCATGTCTTGCCAAATATATGAAACTAAGTTTCATGCATATTGTATACATTAGCAACAATTCAAGAAAAAAAAAAACAACTAATTCAACTAACTCAAACTGTCACTGAATTCTTATAACACTAAAAAAGAAAAAATAGCAGAAAGATATTTTATATAGAATTCTTATAACAAAGGGTTTCCTTCTCTATCCAGTGTAGCAATTATTTCTCCTGAACACAAAAGAAAAGGAATTAAAATTATGTTTTTATTTGCATATAGTTGACACACAATGTCTCCTTAGTTTCAGGGGTACAACAGAGTGACTCAATTTCTCTATCCATCACTCTGTGCTCACCACAGGTGTAGAGCTACTGTCTGTCACCACACAATCCTATTATGATATGATTGGCCTTATTCCCTATGCTGTACCTCTCATCCCTGTGACTTCATTCCATAACCGGAAGCCTGGACCTCCTACTTCCCTTCACTTACTTTGCCCATCCCTCATTCCCCTCCCTCTGGCAACCATCATTTTTTTTTTCTGTCTTTATAGGCCTGGTTTTGCTTTTTGATTGTTTATTCATTTGTTTTTCAGATTCCACACGTGAGTGAAATGATGGCATTTTTGACATGCACATATTCAGAAAGTCCACCATCGTCTCCTTATAAAAAAAAAGTACTCATAAAAAATTCCATAAAATGAACATGAATTCAGTTGAAGACCTCATGAAAAAAGAAAACATAATACACATAAATTAATTATGACCAATGAAACCAGTAATGTGTATAATTACTCCTAACTAAATGTTGAAGATATAGCTATGAAAAATATGGTTTAAAAAGAGGATACGGTGGGGCACCTGGGTGACTCAGTCGGTGAAGTATCCGACTCTTGATTTTGGCTCAGGTCATGATCTCACAGTTCCTGGGATCAAGCCCTGCATGGGGTTCTACATTGATAGCTCAGAGCCTATTTGGGATTCTCTTTCTTCCTCTCTCTCTTCCCCTCCCCTGCTCTCTCTCACTCTCTCTCTCTCAAAATAAATAAATATGAAAAAAAAATTTTAAGAGGGTATGGTAAATTAATTACTTAATTAATGAATACTAAATAAATATAAAGAGGATATGGTGTAACAGAAAAATAAGTATTGATCTGGAAATAAGAACTCAGATTTTCTGAAATTCAAGAGAAGATAGAATGAAAAAAATAAAATCATGATTAAACTTAATTTTTTGTGTAAAAGAATAATTTTAATTCATAAAGCTAATAAAGAAAAATACATTTTAAAATGTTCATTAAAAATGTAAAGATTCTGGGGCACCTGGATGGCTCAGTAGGTGAAGCATCTGACTTCAGCTTAGGTCATGATCTCGCCATTCCCGAGTTCAAGCCCCATGTCAGGCTGTGTGCTGACAGCTCAGAGCCTGGAGCCTGTTTCAGATTCTGTGTCTCCCTCTCTTTCTGTCCCTCCCTCACTTGTGCTCTGTCTCTCTCTCTTTCTCTCTCAAAAATAAATAAACATTAAACATTTTTTTGATGTAAAGATTTTCACTAGTAGAATACAATTAAGATGTTAAAATTCCACCTCACTTTAGGCAGAGGTAGAGAACAGTGACAAAGAGCTGTCATTCAAGCAAAAAGTAAAGGACACTAAGGCACACAATAAATATAGCAGAAGAAAAGAAAAGAAAAGAAAAGAAAAGAAAAGAAAAGAAAAGAAGAGAAAAGGAGAGAAGAGAAAAAGAAAAAAAAAAAGACTGGGAGTAATACCAGACACGACACTTACCCCAAAGAACAGGAGTCAGTGGGCTAGATTCCCTTATTGAAAGACAGAGATTCTCAAGTTAGGTTGAAAAACTAAAAGCCAAAACTAAATATGAGCTCCTTATAAGAGATTTACCCGAAATGACACAAAAGCAAAGTGTTGAAAGTAAAGAGATGGGTCTGTGACTTGACATTTAAATTTTCTTTCTCTACATCAAACACAGAAATAATAGATTTTTTTTTAATTTTTTTTTCAACGTTTTTATTTATTTTTGGGACAGAGAGAGACAGAGCATGAACAGGGGAGGGGCAGAGAGAGAGGGAGACACAGAATCGGAAACAGGCTCCAGGCTCCGAGCCATCAGCCCAGAGCCTGACGCGGGGGTCGAACTCACGGACCGCGAGATCGCGACCTGGCTGAAGTCGGACGCTTAACCGACTGCGCCACCCAGGCGCCCCAGAAATAATAGATTTTTAACTGAGTTTTAAAAGACAGAACAAAATTTAAAAAGTGGAATAAAACCCACTGCAGAAGCAGAGAAAAGTAAAACCAAAAGAAACAAAATTTACCAAGTCAAGAAGAACATCAAAGAGAGGAGAGGGGGGAAAAAAGGAAGATTTTTATGAAAAACTTTACTGGGACTAATGAGGAACACCAACATATTGAAAAAAATACATCAATTAGATGTAACAGTTATGGTTTACAACTAAAGTGCCCAAAAGTCATTAAACTGGTTCTGGTTCACCTACTTTTTAAATTTGCATTTGAGAATGACAGTTCACTCTGATGTACAGTATCTATTTTATAATAGTGCATCAATTGAAATTTCAATGTAAGTATCTAATTACAATTCAAGGACCTTGTTTCTACCTGAATTTTCTTCTCAATTTTACCTGGAAGATTTACAACAATTGACTGCATTCTAGATAACAGTTTCAAAGAACTAACGTTATAAAATCCATGTTTTCTGACCACAGTTCAATTAGTAAGAGTTCAACAATAAGGAAACATTTCCTTAGAAACCAAACATTTGGGAATCAAAAGTCACACCCCCAAATAACCCCTGAGTTAAAGAGGAAATCACAAAAGATTTCTGACTCTAGAGAAGTTGTTATTTATCAGAAATGCAAAGATACAGTATTACTTGGTAGAAAATATTTAGCCTTAAGTGCGTTCATCAAAGATTAATATGATTAAAAATAAATGAGTTAAGCATTTTATATAAGAAAAAAAGGGGAGAAGGCACATAAAACAATATTCAGAATGAAAGGGGGAACTTAACTACAAAGATAACATTGTATAACAGATGAAACGAGTAATTTTCTAGAAGAATATAAATTATCAAATATATAACACAAATGATCAAAATTCAAGGTGAAACAGAAACCCTACGTAAACCAAAACTCACTTTTTAAAAGATGTAATTGAGGGGTGCGTGTTGGGCTCTGTGCTCACAGCTCAGAGCCTGGAGCCTACTTCAGATTCTGTGTCTCCCTCTCTCTCTGCCCTCCCCACTCGTGCTCTGTGTCTCTCTCTCAAAAGATAAACATTTAAAAATTTTTAATTAAAAATTTAATTGATAGTTAAAATATTTTTAATGTTTTTATTTTATTTATTTTCAAGAAACAGAGAGAGAGATCGCACGCACAAGTGGGGAGGGGCAGAGAGAGAGAGGGAGACAGAAAATCCCAAGCAGGCTCTGCACTGTCAGTATAGAGCCCAAGGCAGGGCTCAAACTCACCAACTGTGAGATCATGGCCTGAACTGAAATCGGACACAACCAGCTGAGCCACCCAGGCCCCCCAATAGTTAAAATATTTTTTCACTCCTGCCTCCATTCCTCCAAAAATATGGACACCAAGAAGAGATCGTTTTTCAGGTAAGTTTTACTAAATCTTCAGGGACAGAAGATTTAAAGAAAAATAAAATCAGAGAGAGAGACCTTTCCATGATTGTATTATATGAGATTAGTAAGTCTTGACACACAAATAAGAAAATGACAGAACAAAAAAGAAGAAGACAAACTTATCTCACTAATGAGCATAGAGAACAAATCAAACATAAAATTTAACAAGCCGAAGCCATTAGTATAAAAAATATGTTAATTTTAAAGAAATATTTATCCCAGAAATGAAAGGATGGTTTAACATCAGACCCCTCTAAAGCAATACCCCACACTAACAGTTTAAAGGACAAAAATACATTTATCTCAACACATACAATACAACGTTAACTTAATAATATTAAACACCATTCACGAAAGATTCTCAGCTATCTAGGAATAAAAAGAAATTCCCTTAAACTGATAAAACATATCTACAAAAAAAAAAAACTATTTAGTAGGAGAAAAGCGAGGATCCCTTTCCTTCCAATTTAAAAATGGGAAACATCTGAAATCTTGCCATCTAAACTTTTACCATTACATGTGATATGTGCTGTAATTTGTGGTATATGCGTTTGACCAGATCAAGGACATTTCTTTCCATTGCTGATCTACGAGACTGTTTATCCTGATACCATGTCTTAGACAAAGCAATAAGATAAGAATGAGACAAATTTGTCATTATTTGCACATCAACCATTAGTACTGGTAAGAACTACATCAAGATTGTCAGATATATGATAAGCATACAAAAATCGATAGCATTCAAATACAGGTGATAACCAACTGGAAACTATACAGAAAACAAAATAGAATTCACGACAGCTACAAAAATTTAAGGCACCTTAACAAACCACGTTGATAGATTACTATCAAACTTCAAACTACATGTGAAACTATGAAAAAATGCATAAAATATCATTAAAGAACAGGAAAGGAAACCTGAATACATGGTTGGAAAGATCATGGTTGTGGATTAAAAAAAAATTCAATACCATAAAAATGTTCTTCTCCTAATTATTTTGTAAGTTCACTGTAATTCTAATCAAAATATCAACAAAATGTTTCCTGGATATTTAGGTTCTGAAACTAAAATTTCCATGGAAGAGTAAATGTGCACAAATATCTAAGATACTTCAGAAAAAGAACAAGAAGGGACATTTGCTCTGAAAAACCAGAATTCTTTCTAAAGTGGTGGTTTAATTTAAGAAGTGTAATATTGACAGAGAGATAAACAAATTAATTAAACAAACAAGAAATACCAAAAACAGACCCAATATATATGATACCTTTCTATAACATGGAGGACACATAAAAATGAGTAGAGAAACAATTAACTGTTCAATAGATGAGGCTGG
This sequence comes from Lynx rufus, assembly GCF_022079265.1. Lineage (NCBI taxonomy): Eukaryota > Metazoa > Chordata > Mammalia > Carnivora > Felidae > Lynx > Lynx rufus. Next base: position 33,649,416 of record NW_025814829.1, on the reverse strand, counting down.
GACAATGGACTTTTCTTATTCAAAAAAGAATTGATCCTCTATCATATTCATTACAAATTCTAATTAAATACCTAAATATAAAGGAATAAATCTCTATAATTTTTGAATAAAATTTTTGTAATGTCTTTATGAATTTAGTTTGTTCTAATTGAAGATGACATCTATTTTGATTGGTAATTGCTCATGCTGTACTGGTGTTTCATTTTTTGTTTAATATTTTTTTTTAATGTTTTTATTTATTTTTGAGACAGAGAGAGACAGAGCATGAGCAGGGGAGGGAAGAGCAAGAGGGAGACACAGAATCTGAAGCAGGCTCCAGGCTCTGAGCTGTCAGCACAGAGCTCAACGTGGAGCTCGAACTCACAGACTGTGAGATCATGACCTGAACTGAAGTCAGACGCCCAACCAACTGAGCCACCCAGGTGCCCCTTGTTTAATATTTTAAATATCATCTTTGCCAACAAAGACTTCAAATCCATAATACGTGAATGTCTTCTAGAATGAATAAGAAATAAGCAATCCCATAAAAATGGGTAAAGGGTATGAACAGGCAATAAGCAAATGAGAAAATGGCCAATAAGGATACAGAGTGTTCTACCTCAAGCGTAATCAGGGAGATGCAGTTTAAAAAACCAAAAAAATAAAAACAAAAACAAAAAAAGCAGTGAGATGCTAGTTCCCCTTCTTTAAACTGACAACATTTTTAAATTCTGACCACATCAATTATTGGTAAAAATATGGAAAAATAAAAACCTCACTCATTCCTTGTGTATACTGACATCATCACATTGAACAGCAAGTATCTAATATGACTTTAAAAAAATCCTGCACATACTACAACTCAGAAATTCCACTTCCATACACCAGAGAAACTCTTTCACACAAACACAATGAGACACTGGAGCTTTGTTCATAAGAGCAAAAAGTTAGAAATAATTCAAATGACTGACATAGGAGAATGGATATTAAATGTGTGATATATTCATGTGATAGGATACTCTACACTAGTTAAAATGAATAAGCATATCTATATGTATTAATGTGGATGTTTTTTAAGGAACATAGATTGAAGGGGGGAGGGAAATCTTGTACAGTATGAGAGCTTTTAAACAAATTTTAAATGCACAAATCATTACTGTGTCATTAATGAATACATGTAGTAAATACATGAGTCTAGACTAAATACACACTGATTTCTTGATAATTGTTTCTTTTGAGGAAGGATAGAAGGGAATTGGACTAGAGAGGGAAATACAGGAGATTTAAATACATTTCTTTAAAAACAAATCTATCACAAACTAGGAGAAAATATTTGCAAAAGACATATCTGATAAAGAACCGTAATACAAAATACATATGAACACTTACAACTCAATAATAAGAAAACAGACAACCCAATTAAAAACTGGGCAAAACACCTAACCTGATGCTTCACCAAAGAAGATACGCTGATGGCAAATAAACATAAGAAAAGATGCTCAATATCATACATCATTAGGGAATTGCAAATTAAAACAACCATGAGATGCTGTTATATACACCTATTAGAATGGTCAAAATCCAAATCACTGAACACACCAAATGCTGGCAAAATTTGCAGCAACGGAACTCTCGTTCGGTGATGGAGGGAATAAAAAATGGTACAGCCACCCTGGGAGACAGCGTGACACCTTCTTACAAAACTAAACATACTCTTACTGTATTATGCAGCAATCACACTCCTTGGTATTTACCCAAATGAATTGAAAACTATGTCCACCCCAAAACATGCACACGGAAGTTGATAGCGGCTTCATCCATGATTGCCAAAACTTGGAAGCAACCAAAATGTACTTCAGTAGATGAATGGATAAGTAAATTGGTACGTCAAACAATAGAATATTAGTCAATCCATAAAAAGACCCGAAGGAAGCTAGATGCTCTTACTAAGAGAAAGAAGCAAACCTGAAAAGGCTGCAATACTGTCTGATTCCAGCTATATGACATTCTGTAAAAGCCAAAATCATGGAGACAGTAAAAGATCAGTGTTCTCAAGGATTAGGGAGGTGGGAGTAATGAATAAACAGAACACAGAAGAGTTTTCAGGGCAGTGAAACTTTGTATGATACTATTAAGTTGAATACATGTCATTATTCATTTTTCCAAACCCATAGAATGTACCAAAACTGAACGCTGATGTAAACTATGGAATTTGGCTAATAATGGTTTGGCAATGTTGGTTCACTGATTATAACAAATATACCACTCTGGTGCAGGATGTTGATGGTAAGAAAGGCTGTGTTGTATTTGGGGCGAGCAATTTAGAAACTCTCTGTAATTCCTGTTCGATTTTGCTATGAACCTAAAACTGCTCTAAAAAATGAAGTCTATCAATTTTTTTAAATGTGAAGTACACATGAAAAAGTTAACATTTGTTCATTTGGGGTGGTGAGCATCTAGTTTTGACCATATTATCATTTATAGTTTTCTTTTGGTTTATTTTTAATTTTCAAATAAGGCATTCTAAAGAAAACAATAATTAGAAATGTGTAGATATAAATGAAAGAAAATAAAGATGAATATTTTATGGTGATAAAGGTACAATTCACAAAGGAGATAAAACCATCATAAATATTTAGACTTCCAAAAAATATATCAGAAACATTTATCAAGTAAAGTCAATTAGAAACACAAGGAAACACCAAGAAAACCTCAATCATGGGGGAGATTTTCACTTGCCTTTCAAAAAATCAATAGATGAAATAGATAAATAAATAAGGATATAACAGATATGAAGGAACCATTGCCAGCCTGATTTAATAAATGTGTTTTGAACTTTGTAATATAAAACATAGTGCATATTTTGAATTATGTATTTGAAATTATTTTCAAATATCCTTGGAACATTTTTTAAAAATTGATTCTGTATCAGACCACAGATAAAACTTGCAATCTCTAGAAAATAGAGATATGAAAAGCCTAGTGTCCCAGCCCTCAGTGAGATCACATTAGGAAGGAGTCAGGTTTCCAGGGAAGGGATGCCCCCTTGCCAATCTCAACACCTTGAAGAAGTCACTCAGCACAACGCTCAGATCTAACTTCAGGGCAACTGTCCCACAGGATTGCTAAAGATGCCTAGAACAGTCACGTACCTTTTTAGAAATTCCCTTTCTGAGGAGTAAGGGACTGAATTGATTGGGGGAAAATATCACCACTGGATTCTTCTTAATCCAATTTACATCAAGTCACATTTCACTGTCTGTCAACCTTCTCTTTTAGAGGGACTTGCAATGATTCTCTGTAAAGCCTTTGCTGGTTAAATTCCTCTCCAAATCAGTTGAACTTCTGGAGTAAAAGAGGCAAATGTTGGGGGGGGGGTGGGTAAAAAAAGAGGGGCAGCAGAGAAGAGAAGAAAGTAAGGAACTGAGGAATCTCAGAAGCCAAAGGGAAGTCCTATCAGCAGAGCACATGCCTCAGGCTTTCTAGATGAAATTCTTCTCTGGCTAATTTAACATATGTGAGCTGCATTTGCTCACCATTATGAGCAGTACATGTCAGGTTTCCACGGCCATACGTAAAACCCCAGCACAGTCTAGGTCTGTACCCTCCCATAAACCTGAGTCAGAAATAAATGGGAAGATTTATAAAGGGGAGGTGCAATTCTTCTGCTACATTGGTTTAAAGATGGTGAAATAAATGAGTTAAACCATTCGCTCAGAGTGTTTCATGAAGCAGATCTAATGTGCAGTTTTGTGACCTGACGTGACTTTAACTCTTCAGTAAATCAAAAAGCTTAACAAATATTAAGATGGCAAAGATTACCTGTGTGGGACAGATTTGATCTTTCATCCATTATCATTTAGGAAACCAAGGGCTCCAGAAGAAAGCAGCCAGCACGTCATGTGACCAGGGGGGCCATGCAGGGAGGCTGTGGAAGAAGCCAAGCCCAAGCCAAGAGCCTCACAGTAAATACTGATCTTTCTGATTCTCTAAGAAGGAAGCCGGAGATTTACAACCCAGGAAGTTTCCAGAAAGTGAGGCCTGTCCCTTTGCTGGGTGTTTCCTGAGGGCTTCTATTTCGGCTCCTGACACCTCTCAAAGCAGATCCTTACACCCCCAGCACCAGCCACTGTGCTCCATAGGTATATGGCGCAGATGAAGGCATTGGTTCCTCTTAAGGAAAACAGTACAAGTATTGCCCCAGGACACTCAAATCAACTGGAGTACGCCACTCCACGGTGGGAGAAGATCCTCCCAAATATGCGGTTCCAGGAGACTGACTTGGGAGACCCCCAAGTCGTCAAACCTTTCTATCTGAAGAGGGCAAATAAATGAGTAGGAGGGGCAAACATCAATGGCCTAATCCTCTTCTCTTCTTCATGTATACCAAAGCCAACACTGGAGATGGCCATTGACCCATGAAATGCCTGGAACCTCCCAACCCCAGAGCGGGAAAGTCTTAGAAGTCATTCCGTGCTGGGACTCAAACAGTGACCAGCGGAACCCTGGACCGTCATGTCCCTGTGGGCTTTGAGCACCACCAAGGAACTGAGGAAGAGGCAAGTAGAGAAGGGTCAGTGGGGCTCCTCATGGATTCTAACAAGGCAGCTCTTATTAGTATATATTCTATCCATCGAAATTCTGCATAAGATATCTCGGGACAAGAAAGGTTACCTCTGCTTATTGTCCAGATAACAAACCTGAGGTTCAGGTAAGAGAACATCAGGGCGCAGTATGAAACCATGCTGTAGGAATGTCATTACCATAGGAATTCAAAGGAAGAAAAAAGATTACATGCCAAGGCAGTTCTAAAGCCCATCTTGGTTAAGATGCCTTTGAAAGGGGAGATGAACAAAGAAAAGTCAAGATTCTAGATCGCCAAGGTAAACTGGTCACTATATTTGAGAAATTGCACCAAAGTTTGTGATTGGTGAAATGGGCCCCAGGGCAGAAACTCTGTGCAGTTCAAAGGCATCACGTGCCTGCCTCAAGGGACCCGACAGTGTAGAAGTAAGCACTTCACTCAAGATGATGGGGACCTGACCTTTCCCAAGGTCCCCATCCAGTAAAATGTCCAGTCAGACACCACACCCCTACTCACTTCCTCCACTAGCTCATATGCATCTAGAATCTGCGTAGAACATATCCAGTTACTCCTTTTCCCAGAGCCCAAGGGGCCCCAGTGACAGGAGACATTCTTGGTGCTGAGGCTTATAGCCTCAGCTGTTTCTCAGAGAGCAAGAAGAAACTTTCTCTTACCCAGGGATTTGCCTTGACTGTGTTAAAACGGAGAGAACTGAGGAAGAAAGAAATGAGTTGTAGAGGTTTATACTGAATTTTGTCCTGACATCTAATCAAAATGACCTTTTTTTTTTAATTTTGAATTTTTAAAGGTATTAGCCTCTGTTATTATTTGTCTGGGAGTCTATAATAGCCCCATTTTATTAGATCCAAATTTCCTATTTAGACAACAGAGCCTAAGAGCCTCTTCAGAACAAGTAAATAATATGCATTTTCCAAAGTAATTTGCAGACACAAATACATATGTGCTCTGCTCAGATTACCGAAAGGACAAAATCGCCAAGGAGATGATGATGTTGTTTAATAATTTCAAAACTAAATATTTCTGCACCCAAACAGAAATACCTACCATGTCCTGGATCCCCTTTCGCCTGCTTGATAAATTATACCTCATTTTACCACCTTCTACATGCCGTCTCCGATGGTTCTGAAAAAGCAGCTGGAAACACATCATCTGCAAACCTGCATGTCCTGTTTTCAAGAACAGATTTTCCCCTGTCCCTTCTCCCGCTCCCCTAACGAGCCATATGAACTATCCTTGTGTCCACTCTCAGAAACCACCTTCACAAGGGGATTAGAGCACCTGTTCACAAGCTCCAGGTCCCTGCTGCTGGCTGTCTCCAAGCTCTGGTCTGCTCGGACTGGGCCCCGGGCCAAGGAGACCCCCGCTAGTGGCTGACATCCACCAAGCACCCACAAGCAGACCGACAGGAGCAGTTTGCTCTGTCCACCCTGAGCCCAGTAACAGTTGGGCTAAAATTAGAGGCCTGGGGACAGACTGCTTGGAAGGAGAACAGAGGATAACAGAGGGAGAGAAAAGAACACTCTGGAAGACCAACTTTGGAGAAGAAGCCTCTCTCCTAACTGCCTTAAGGAGAGGGAGGGGAGTGCAGGATTCTAGATAGGGGGCTGACAGCTGCTACCTGGGAACCTCAGGGTACACCTGGGGCCAGTGACGCCCTCACTCTCCACTCGGGCAGATCCCCTTCTCTGCCTCTCCCTCTGAGCTGCCCTCCTCACTGCTTTCTGCTAAACCCTGTCGGTCTGATTCTTCAGAACTCTTGGATATTCTCTGTGAAAATTTCCCAGCGTTAATCCCAATCAGTTTGGGAAGATTTCCGTGTTTTAGACCAGAGTCTAAAATGGCCAAATGGAACAGATGATTAAAAGTCCAAGTGGCACGTGTAAATCAAATACGGACACACGCACACACCCCAGACTGTTGGACGTGAGGCGGGGGGGACCGTGGTCTTCAGGGCTTAGTGTGTGTCCTGTTCCTTCCGCTATAGATCACCAGGGTTGCAGTTTTTCTCTTAGGAACTTGCTTAAAGCAAAAGTAGTAATCCCAACCACACGTTCCTTACAAGAGGCTTATTACTTTTAGCAAAACAAACAACAGAAAAGTGGAGGTGGGTGTCACCCTGAGTGACTTCAGCAGATGATGCTGGGGAGTATATTCTCCCACTCCATCCTGCCCCCTCAAACAGGCAGGAAAAGGAAGCCAGGGACTAGAGTGAGGGGAAGTACCTGTACCTTCCGTTGTGTATTGGGGTCAGTTTTACAGTTACTGTAAAACCTAAAGGCCCCTGGCTACTGTTCAGTGACAGGATTTTGCACAAAGGGCTGGTCTATAATCAACCAGAGAAAGTGAGCTCTGACCCTGACTAACAAGTCTGACTTTGAGCATCACAGAAAGGCTGGTTAGCCCTGCCTGTTGTCATTGCCAGACTGATTGGTGTTAGGGTAGACGTGACAGGCTAACTTTCACCCTTTAACTGTAACATCGCCCAGTATTTCTCAGTTCTGTAAACTGGGGTTATTTTCCTAGTTATAAAGGCAGAACAGATGCTCCACCCTGAGCATTTAAAAAATGGCAGATGCCAGGGGCGCCTGGGTGGCTCAGTTGGTTAAGCATTCGACTCCGGCTCAGGTCTGAGCTCACCGTTCACGAGTTCGAGCCCCGCATCAAGCACTGCGCTGACGGCTCAGAGCCTGGAGCCTGCTTCGGATTCTGTGTCTCCCTCTCTCTCTGCCCCTCCCCTGCTCATGCTCCGTCTCTCTCAAAAATGAACAAACGTTAAAAAAAAATTTTTTTTTAAATGGCAGATGCCAAACCCTAAAGATACCTCCCAAAACAAAGTTCATTAGAAGAGGTTTCCAGGCTGACATGCTGATATTTTGAAGGAGATAACATTCAAAAGGATAAATAAATTATAAATTTTGATATATTCTCTAGGAATGCAATCATAGAACTTTAGAGCCACAGCTTGATATAGGTCCACAAAACTGCTTCTAGTTAAATATACTTAGATTTCTTTGGAATGAGCTTTCTTTATAGTTTCTTAGCAAGCTCTCCTGTTGTCTGCATTAGACTATGTATACCCCTAGGAAAAGAGTCATGTTTATTTCTCTCACCACCCCACTACATGCCTGTCCCAGGGCCCCAAACCCAGAGCACCTTTATAGATGGGTGTTCCAAACATGTTGTTGACTTTGGACGGGGGCTTTCCAGCTCTTGACCTTGGTACACTTTCCATCTTATGAAGACAGGCACACACAGAATCAAACGCCCTAAAAACTGGTTGTAGATAAGGACACTCACTGACAAATATCAAATATTACTAATTTCCCAAAGCCTCACAAGCTCCATCAGAAGGCCAGCAGAGTCACAATGGATACTTAATGATGAGACTCTTCCAGGTGCTTTCATGTTAACATGGTCCAATGTAATGTCAAGCTGGGAAGAATAAAGGTTAATATATTCTATTAGTCCCAATTGTCATAAGAATTTCACCTAACAATACGGTTCATTAAATGCTGAATCTAACAATTACGTTCACCATAATAGAAGTTATTCAGACAGATATGATCTGAATAGTTGTGATTTATTAATTTAGACACAAATTTAATTAGCAATTGATTTCAATTGTGTTTCCCCCTGCACAATGAGTCTTGTGGAAATGTATCCTGGAAAAAAATATATATCAACTAAGAAATATCAGGTAACAATAAAGAAAGCAACCACTCCACTTGCAAAAATGCTATTATGGCTTTCCCCTGAAACAATAACAAAAATAATTCCAGGTGGCTTGAAGAAGTGGCAGTTTTCTGCCCATCTGAAACACTGCTCCTGACCCCATGGGTAATGGCATCCCAGAGAGCTGTGGCACTACAGACACACTCACAGAGCAGAAGGAACGGGAGGGCCCCAAGTTCTTCTGGATCCACTGGAGACCCCATCTTCAGCTCCGGGTCCAGATGGAGAACAATGGCTCTAGCTCTCATTTCCTGTGCCCTGGGTGGAGGCGGGCCTGAGGAAACCTGGTGCTACCCCTCACCATCTCCAGTTTCTGATTTCTTGTACTTGGAACCAAACTTTTGCGTTCCTTCCTTGGTATCCATCGTCCATGAAGACAGATAAAGAAAGAAAGAAGAATGCTTTGTTTTTCAAAAGGAAAAATAGGGGCGCCTGGGTGGCTCAGTCGGTTAAGCGTCCGACTTCGGCTCAGGTCATGATCTCAAGGTTCGTGAGCGAGCCCCGCATCGGGCTCTGTGCTGACAGCTCAGAGCCTGGAGCCTGCTTCGGATTCTGTGTTTCCCTCTCTCTCTGCCCCTTCCCTGCTCCTGCTCTGTCTCGCTCTCTCAAAAATAAACAAATATTTTGAAAAAATTTTTTAAACAGGAACGATGTATTTTACTCCTAGTAGTCCCTTAATCAATTCTTTACGCCCAAATTTATTCCTACCCCAACTACATCTGTAGACCCACTTAGAAAAAAGGCAACATTTGGCTTTTCTTGATGCTCAGAAATTTGACATAAGAAGGATAGGAAAGATGGGAGGAAGCAGAGGGAGGAATTGGAATAGATGTCTTCTCTCTCTTCTTTCTACTCACCTCAGCCCTAACTGGCTTCCCTCCTACTGGTTCCATGCCTTGAACTGTCAAGAATCATTAACTATATTCCTGTAACAAGTGAATATTTAATAACAGAGGCGGACATTTGAAATTCTGGACTTTAAGATTGTAAAATCTGGGCTCCTTGGTTGAGTGGCCGATTCTAGATCTGGGGCGTGAAATATGCAAAATGAGCCTGGAGTATCTAGTCGTAACAGGCAACCAGCAAGACTACTAGGTCTCATCAAAAGGATTCAAGTGTCAACTTCAAGGGGTTCCGACTGCAAAAAGTTTGGATAACTTTCTTGAAATGCATCAAATATATTATAAGTCCATGATTTCCTGATGATACAAAACAACATCACCACCTCATCGGTCATCTTTGGAGAATAAGGGAAAATTGACTCATTACTCTGAAAGCTGCACATAAAGGGAAAGAATCACACACTTACCTGCCTTTTCTGTGTGAGCTGTATCTGAAAACAAACAAATAGTTGATGGGAAGAAATTCCCCTTTATAGAAGTATTCCAGCCGACAAATAAAGGAAGAATAGTAAAATCTGAGTATCACTATTTTGTAACTCTAATAAGTAACAAATCTAGGCAATGATCTTCGATGGCTACTAACATCACAAAACCCAAGATGACCAGATATTACGTGCCTCTGTGTGGACAGACAGAACATTGTCCACGAAGTATCCTTGCAAAAACATTGAATCTGGTTGCAACGGACTAAATGTTTCTGTTCTCCCCACATTTGCAAGTTGAAATTCTAATCCCCGACATGATGGTATCTGGAGGTGGGCCTTTAGGGGGTAATTAGGTCATGGGGTGGAGTCCTCCTGGATGGCATGAGTGCCTTATGGGAAGAGGCTAGAGCTAGCCAACTCTTTCTGCCATTCAAGGATACAGCAAGAAGTCAGCAGTCTGCAAATAGAAGAGGACTTCCACCAGAACCTGACCGTGCTGGCACCTTGATCTTGGACTTCCAGCCTCCAGAACTGCGAGAAATACATGTCTGTGCATATGCCACCCAGTCTGTGGTACTTCATCACAGCAGCCTGAACGGACTAAGACACTGCTCAAGCCACTAGATCTAATTACTAGTTTCCAGGACCTACTGGAGGCAGAAGAACATATGCAATGAGATCACACAGATGATTTGAAAAATTAAGAATGTGCAAAATTAAGAAAATTAAGAAAGAAACTTTATGGGGCAAATCACCTGTTTTTCTTTTAAGCCATAAATTGCAGGCAAAATTAAAAAAATAGCAATGAAAAAAGGAATGGAGAAACCAACAGATTGCAAGAAACTTTCTTTAAGCTGTATCAACCAAGTGCAATGTGTGGACTTTGTTTCAACGCTCCTTCAAACAAATCAACCTTAAAAAATAGTATGAAATAATCAGAGAAATTTGAACACAGCCTAGGTGTTTGATGGATGATAGTAAGGGATTGTTATTTTTAAGTGTGATCATAGTAACATACTTACCTGGGGTTTTGTTTTTTAATTTTTTTTAATGTTAATTTATTTTTGAGAGAGAGAGAGAGAGAGATAGGGTGCGAGCGGGAGGGGTGGGAGAGAGAGACACACACACACAGAATCCAAAGCAGGCTCCAGGCTCCGAGCGGTCAGCACAGAGGCTGATGTGGGGCTTGAAACCCACTGAACCATGAGATCACGACCTGAGCCAAAGTCAACCAACTGAGCCACCCAGGCGCCCCGGTTTTTTTTTTTTTTTTCAATTAAAGAGTTTTGACTCATACGGACACGTACATACTAAAATACTTGCTGGTGAAATGATGATGCAGGACTAGGACTGAGGGCCCCTCCAGTGCTGGCCCCTCCAGTGCTGCCCCCTAGACGCCTCACTTGCCTTTCCCTAGCACTGGCCCCTGTGTGATGTCTGGAATTTGTGGATAATGGAGAGAGAATTGTGGGTGGGAATATAAATGAAAGAAGATTTGAAACTTTTTCTAATAAAAAATGCAACTAAAAAAATCCTTAAAATTGGCTATGATTTTTTTAAGCAAATAGTAACTATTTTTAATGTTTATTTTTGAGAGAAAAAATCGTGAGCCGGAGAAGTGCAGAGAAAGAGGGGGACAGAGGATCCAAAGCGGGCTTCGTGCTGACAACAGAGAGCCAGATGCGGGCTTGAACCCACGAACCATGAGATCACAACCTGAGTCGAAGTGGGATGGTCAACCGACTGAGCCACCCACGCACCCCTAAGCTCATAGTAACTTTTAAAATAACTGACAGTAATTAGTTTTCGGCGTTCTACCACTCAGCCCTAGGCCGTGAGCCCTTCCACATCAGGTCTTATTCAGCATTCTTTATTTGACTCAAAAATACGTCTGTACGTCTCTCTGAGCCAGGCCAGGTGCCTGGAGCTGAAGGTGCAGCTTCCGGCCGGAAAGCCCCTCCCTGCCTAACACTCACACTCTATTCTAGTAAAGGACAGAGACAGAAGGAAACAAATAGACACAAGAGGAGGGGCTGCTAAGACAGAGAGTCACAAAAGGGGATGTAGTCAAGGAAGGGAGGCTGCGACGGCATCGCTGAGGTGGCTGTACTTGGGCTATAAGAAGAGAAGGAGTCGCCTGTGTGAAGAGAGATGGGAGAACTCCAGCAGGGGCAGCAGGATCCAAGTGTACAAGGTCCTAAGTCAAGAAAGACCTGGCATGTTTTAGAAAACGAGAGACAACCGGTGGTGCAGGCACAGATGAGCTAGATCAGTTATGTCTTCATGGGCATAATAAGATGTTTGTCTGCCTGATTGTTTCTTAATCTTCTATCCATTATAACAATCAGAGTGTCTGGTGCATAATAAACTCAATGTGTTGATGTAGATTAACCCCTTCTATGCCGTATTTGGAAAGTGGCTATATTAGAACTCCAGAGGATCATTGAGAAGACGTGACCACCAATTGACCCGTGAGCTGGACCCAGCACTCAGAGGCTCCTCACCCCATCCCCTGTGCTTGGAATGTGGTTCCACTTGCCTTTCTCATTCCAGAGGCTGCTCCAAGGGCACAGACTTGAGTTGGTGATGTGGTGTTGGAACTCCTACACAGTAAACATAAGGTCTCTTCATAAACTTTGAAGATTTGGCAAGCAGGTGCAGGGATCCATTCGTCTCGCTGCCACCCAAGAAAGTTCCCTTAGCTTATTAAAACCACCACCTACCAACCTAGAGTGGCCTGTCATCTCTTCCGTTTTTTCCTTTCCCTCCAAGTGAGGGAACTTGGTTTCAGTTTACAGCTGGGAAGTTCCTGAGAGGGTTGCAAATCAACACATGTGCTCCTTGTAGACTAATTCTTGAATTTGTACTTTTAACAAATAAGGCAGCCGTCCCAAAATGGAGTCACTTATGCTAAGCCCCACATCACCAAACTAAGACTTATTTATAGGTTTGCTTCTCTCAGAAATGGAATCTTAAAGCAGTCAATCAAGAATCACCTGATTGGCACTGGTGGGATAATCTGCCTGATACACCTGCCATCCCCTAAAGGAAAGTAACCTGGAAATAGCCAATCCTCTTTTTTGCTTCGTCTAACTTCCTTGTACCCGTTCCCTTCTACCTATAAGACTTTCATTTTGTACAGCTCCTCAGAGCCCCTTTCTGTCTGCTAGATTGGATGCTGCCCAATTTGAATCAATTTTTGTTCAAATAAACTCAAAAATCTTAATATGCCTCAGTTTATCTTTTAACAGTATTAACCAGAGTTCTGTTGATTTCTCAAGTCTCTCTGTTTACTTCAGGAAACTGTTGATTGGTCTATTTAACTCCTTTCTTGCCTCAGCACAGGATTGGCAGAAAACAAAATGTCAATGAACCTGAGAGTCCTTCATGCTTTTCCACAGCTTGAAGTGAGTTGCAAGGTAGAATTAATTGGGGTTGGCAGGATTAGAAATTGGACATAGCCTCTTAGTTCTAGGGACATGAAGTCTTCCCAGTTTGGCTTCCTAATTTGGTTTGAAATAAATTTCTGGAATGTCAAACATCCCCCTATTCAAAGGTAAGTATATATCTATATTCCAAAGCCAAATGAAAATGTCTTTTAGATTATGTGTCATTTTCTATTACTCGTGATACAGTTCCCTTCATTTAGTGCCTATGATCAAGAATTAACATTGCACCTCAAATACAAATGAATGGGAAAGGTAACAGAGGGGGAAGGCTTTCAAAATAGCCTAAAATAGGAGCAATTTGTCCATGTCTAATTTGTTGGGCAAAAGGATTTTCACCTGTTAGGAGAACAAGGTAATCTAGTTTCAGGTCTTGAAAGAGAGAACAAATAGAGTGTTCTCTTTCTTCATAATTGTTCACATTTAATGGCATTACAAGGGCATGTTAGCTATTCCAACCAAAAGCAATTTAATGAAAATGTATGCATATTGGTGGCATTGATATGTTAATGATGGGAATGAAATATAAATCTTTGGGGAAACAAATGCGGGAGAGGGCACCAAGAGGCTTTGTTCACCAACTCACATGGAGTTGGGCTTCAGGAAAGAATAACCTAGAGTCTGTTCTCCCTTCCTGTGACCTACAGGCCCTTGGTGCAGGGAACTCAGGTAGATGGAGATGGGAAGGCAATCATTTGGGATCTCCGTGGTCTGTAACCACCTCCGAAGGGAACAGATCCCACCACTTGGAATTGACTTCCGTCCTTAACCCCCAATCTGTATCTCCATTTGCCTAAAATAAAAATAAAAAATGGAACCACAAGTAAAATTCATCTTTACCAATATCTTCCTTGATTAACCCCATCCAGATTGGTCCCTGCACTCGGGTTCCATCTGTATACGAACTTTTGCACATGTTGATATATTGCCTCAAAGAACATAATTTGCTGATACATTGTTCCAGATCATTTCATCTGAGTATTTTTGTGTTTATTTGAGAATTCAGGTGCCTGGAACTTTTCCCTTTCATTTGGGAATTCAGGTATAAAGTCAATTTTCTATAATTGTTTGTGGCATTACTCCCAGAAGGGGAACTATTGGATGACATTTCCATCAGAGATGAAAACTCACCAGCCATTTTGTTTAAACATTGCTTGGTCACTGGAATTCCAATTCAGTGGGTATAATTTATATTGATTCTTCCCATATGTTCCTTCATCAATTCCTAGTATCTCTACTTCCTTCTCCTGCCTCTTTATCAGTAGGCTCTAGGCACACAGACATTTGCCCAGAGGCGATCAATTCTGATGCCAATATGGAGTTTCACACTCACATATACAACAGTAAAAACAAAAGTCTAAAAGAGACTAGTAAAAAAAAAAAGAAAACACTTAAAAAATAAAAGAAAATGATAGGTTTTGATTCATTTCCTTAAGGGTCTTGGGACTGCTTTCTATTAAATTTGTGGACTCATTTCTTCCAGTCTATAGACAGGACACATGGTCATTTATTTTCATGGCGTAGTGGGCATCTTCTCATAAGAAACCAATGACCTGCCTGTCAGGGAAAATCACTCAGCTGCCCCCTCTTTACATTCTTATCTCTTCCCCCAAACTCTCAGGAGAAAAGACCCTAAGACCATGGACCAGAAAAATATAAGGGTGATAAAGATACATAAGGATGCCATTAGACTTTGCCTGGAGCAGATTCAAGGGATTTGGAGTATCTTGAAGAACTGACTGTGATTTTAGCTTCTATTCATTTCTCTACGCAAAGAAGCATGAAACATACAACCAAAAGTGGAATTGGTGTTATCAACTCATCCCCCCCCTCCTTCTCTTTGCTGTTCTTCTGGTGCCATCTTTTTTTTTTTTTAATGTTTATTTATTTATTTTTGAGAGAGAGAAAGAGAGAGAGGATGAGCAGGGGAGGGGCAGATAGAGAGGAAGACAGAGAACCCCAAGCAGGCTTCACGCTGTCAGTGCAGAGCCTGAGACGCGGCTGGATCCCACAAGTTGTGAGATCATGACCTGAGTCGAAACCAAGAGTCGGATGCTTAACTGACTGAGCCACCCAGGTGTCCCTTTTCTGGTGCCTCCTTGAACTCCATCTCCTCAATAAGGTCTCCTTGGGCACCCCAAGACTGGCAACTTTATTCCTGGCCACACCTAGAGCACTCTGTCTGGAGCATGCCCCCTTGATGTGCCAGATGTTGTCACAGACAATGTGCTTGGACGGGAAAGACACAGTTTCAGTCAGCTTTTATTCCCACAGTTACCAAAATAGTATCAATAAGAAATCCATGCCAGTCTATCTGGTTCCAATTTCTGGGCATTCTCCCATCCTAAGCTAGCCCCAAGCCCCTAATCACCATGATAAGCAAAAGATTTCATCTTCTTCTAAGAAGAGAGAGGATGGTCCCTAAGGTATGACTTCAAGGTAGGCAGTAGTGCAGCGAGGGGTTGGGATCAAACCCTGGGAATCATCTACTGTCAGAGTGGTTGGAGCCCACGAGATTCTCTTAGTCCAACTGCCATATTGAAAAGATGAGAAGAATGAACTTCAGAGAGAATAAATAACTCTCTAGTCCATGGAGTTGATCCTGGGAAAAATGGGGATGAGAGTCCAAGTTTCTGACCCCTGATTCTAGATTTTGAACTATCTAGGACATTTAACTAGACCTCTTTAAGAAAAATGATATTAATAATCAAAGTGAACATCTCGAACTAATCTATCAAAAGCTGGAGACTTACTAAGTGAGCTTTTTTTGAAACCTACCTGTAACATACCGGTAACCCAGGAAAGGGATGGTAACGTAAAATATTAACAAAGCTGTGAAGTGCACAGCTGAGAACTAGTTAGCAATATCCAGTAAAGTTGGAGATACATATTCACTTTAATCCGGTGATTCCACTGCTAGGTATAGAAACTCCCATACACATGCATGAGAAAAATTCATTACTGAAAACTACATTAGAAATAACAACCAAAAGATAGCCCTGTTAAGAGGTCAGGTTCCACAGGAAACAGTCTTGACATGGGTGTCTGTCCAGAAGGGTTTTAGGTAGGACCCTTGGGAGCAACACCTGTGAGAGTAAGGGAAGCAAGACTGGGCCGAGAGAGAGGTTGAAAGTCCCTGAAGAAATAACAGAGGTCTCAGCCAAGCCTACAGAGAGCTCTGCATCTGGGGTTGCCTCTTCAGTTTGGACCAAATCGATGCAAGAAGTCCAGGACTTTTTACCCCTCACTGACAGTCACTGGGATGTGAGCTGGCCTGGGAAAGGGTGTGACTTTGGGTGAACAGCTTCCTTTGCCGGAGGTCAATAATTAAAGAAAGACTCTGCTGTGAACCATGAGCAACAAACATCCCTTGTGCCGGGGAGAATGAACGTCTTGGTAATTGGTTGGCACATCATGGTGTCCACTATAGCACTCCTCTACCCGCAAAGAAATATGCAGCCAGTAATTTAAATGCATTTCAGACCCAAAAAAAAAAAAAAAAAAAACTAAGATAAAAGAAGAAATCAATGTGCAAATAACAAATTATTTTGATACTTGAACTAATTAAAAATCGAGAAAAGTTAAAATCAATAAACCAAATAAAGCAGAAAGAATTAAGAAAGTTAAACCCAGAAATTAATGGAAGATAATATTTTTTAAAGGCATTGATTAATAAAACTAAGAACTAAGACTTTGGAAAACCAAAAAAATTAACTGGCTGAGTCTAATCAAGAAAAAAAAGAAAGCTACAAATGAATGGGAAGGATAATTAACCACTGATAAAAATTTTCAATTATCAGAAAATATTATGTACAATGTTATGCCAATAAATTTGAAGCCTAGATTTAAAATGATGATTTTAGGGGTGCGTGGGTGGCTCAGTCAGTAAGCGTCCGACTTCAGCTCAGGTCATGATCTCACGGTTCGTGAGTTCGAGCCCTGCATCAGGCTCAGTGCTGACAAGTACAGCACAAGAAAATAATAATAATAAGCCAATATCACCTGCAAACAGATGTACAAAAGTCCTAACTATAATTAAAAATTATATTTTTAGTTTTAAAAATATTAAAAATAGTGATGAACTATAATCAAGATAGTTTTATCCTACAAATGTAGGAGACTGAAGCTTTAAATATCTATTAAAGTAACCCACTGCATTAATATATTAAAGGAAAAACTCAATCTAATTATCTCAATAGGTGCCCCGCAAATTAAACACCCATTTAATAAAGTTAAACCCAGAAATTAATGGAAGATAATATTTTTTAAAGGCATTGATTAATAAAACTAAGAACTAAGACTTTGGAAAACCAAAAAAATTAACTGGCTGAGTCTAATCAAGAAAAAAAAGAAAGCTACAAATGAATGGGAAGGATAATTAACCACTGATAAAATTTTCAATTATCAGAAAATATTATGTACAATGTTATGCCATTTATACTGTTGATTACTTATGAAATCGAGTATTACAATGGCCCACAACAATTTGGGGCGCCTGGGTGGCTCAGTTGGTTAAGCGTCTGACTTTGGTTCAGGTCACGATCTCATGGTCCATGGGTTCGAGACCCGTGTCAGGCTCTGTGCTGAAAGCCCAGAGCCTGGAGCCTGCTTCGAATTCTGTGTTTCCCTCTCTCTCTGACCTTCCCCCACTCTCTCTCTCCTTCTCTCTCTCAAAAATAAACATTAAAAAATTTTTTTCGAATGACCCACGACAACTTAAAATGGCCAACACAATCTAGCCTCCTGTTATCTGTGACTCCACCTTTTTCTAGCTCACTGGATAGAGGAAACAGAGAATAGCATTAATGGTTGCCACAGTGATTGAAGTCTACAGGGTAAGAGAAGAGGAAGCTTTAAAAAAACAAAGCCCCCAAAACCTGCATAATATTTACCTTGAATTTTGTCCAGCTCTTGAGGGTAGAACTTCAAGGATCTCAGCCACTGGGAGGCAAGTTGCTGAGCAGAGATTTCAGAATCCGTATACGGCTGGGGACATGCTGAAGCCCATATCTAGCCAGAGTGGATAGATCCTGATGAAAATCTTGGGTTTTCAGTACAATAGTTTTACCAAATCTTACAGTGGACCAAACTTGGGAAAAGCTACACGGGATTCCTCTGTACTCTTTCTTACATGATCTCAATATAGAAAGTTTAATTTTTAAAAATCAAGGCATAAAGAAATGTTCTCTGAGAAGCCAAAGCTGAAAAAACCTGAGCAAATAGATGATCAGCGCTTCTGGACTACAAGATATACTCAAGGAAATTCTGCAAGCTAAAGATGATCCCAAAGGAAGCGCAGAAGTACGAGGAGGAATCAAGAATTCCAGAAAAGGTAATTGTGTGGGTAAGCATAAAAGGCATTTTAAAGCAAGAATAGTAATAATGTCCAAAATAAAGACACTACCACCACCACCACCAACACATATATCCTAAACCAAGTAATTCCGCATCTTAGTATCTACTCTGGAGAAACACTCATGTATGCAGGTAAAAGCAGGCAATGAGATCATCATAAATTCACATGCAATTGTAAGGAAATTCCTTACAACTTTAACAGTAGCAACAATTTGAAAGAAATATGAATATCCATAAATATGAGGCGGCTAAATTATGTCGTGTACACACAATGAAAAATGATGCAATGGTTTAAAAAAGTGGGGTTATATCTAATTGTGCTAACATGGAAAGAATTTTTTTTAAAAAAAGCAAGTCATAGAAATATCTGTATAGTATGATACCATGTATGTAAAACATAATTTTCTAGAGTATGTATACATACATGAAACACTTTTGAGTGCTTACTGTATAATCAGACATTATTGTAAGTGCCTTACACAAATTACTCTTTTAATCCTCAAGAGAACCCTATGAAGTAGGTACTATCATTATCCTCATTTTTACGGGAGAATAAATCGAACATAGAGATAACTAGCTTGCCCAGTTACTAGGTCGCTCGGTCGCTAATGACAGGACTAGAATTCAAAGCCAAGAAGATGGGCTCCAGAATCTGTACCATTCCAATAATGCTTGGGGGGAAATGCTCAAAAGACACACTCCCACTTGTCATGATGGGTGTAGGGTGATATATGGAAGTGTTGAATCACTATATTGTACCTGAAACTAATAGGACACTGTATGGTAACTAACTGGAATCAAAATTAAAATTAAAAAAGATGTGCTCCCAATTTTTAACAGTGGCCACCTCTGCCCAGAAAAATGGATTTGGGGTAGTAGTAGAGGGGAACTTTGCCTTTATCCATTCTACTTGAATGCTTAACAAGAATAACTGATGTATTATTCAGGAATTTTTAAATGACTAAAAATTAAAAGGGAAGTTATGAACCTTAGTAGAAAAAAAAAAGTTTGGAATGAACTGAAGAGTAAAAGTTCAATTCTGTGGTGGCCCAACCCTACACCAAGAACAAGTTCTCTACATAGAAATATGTGAATTGTATACATATAAAGAAATAGAAACAATTTGTAGAATGGTTTCAGGAAGTACACTTACTATTATTAAAATATCTCTATCAAGTAAGAGATAAAGTGTCCATAAAAGTTGAAAAGTCACAAGATAGGAGTGTGGTTCAGGACAAAGCCAAGAATCTTACAAATATTTTCATGTTTATGAATCTGGGGACTCCCATGTGTCTCAGACTATTCAAGAGCTGATTGCATTAAAACAGACACAAGCCCAGCAAATAAGTTCTTGATCCAATTCCTCTTTGCAATGGACATACGGATGTCAAATTAAAATCATCCTATCCCCCAGTCACTTATTACTCTACCTAGAGTTCTCCACTTGCTGGTTCACTTTGTACTCAAAAAGGGTCTGAACGGGCTCCCACTAACCCTGAAGCACACCTAGGGATTCAGTAATTGAGCTGAACTCTGATGAGGTGGCTGGTTGCGGAACTGAGTCATCGAGTCAACCATGTATAACCAGTGAAGTGCAAACAGAACGAGGTGAGAGGGAGGCTCAGTGCAAGAGGATGCCCGGGAAGCCCCTAACAAGTTGGCTGATGGAGACAGAAGATCCCTGGAAGGGGCTCATCAGCTCCACGCGCTGTAGGTCTTTTCTGGAAGGTGGACAGTGAAAGCAAATCGGAAGAGCCCATCGGTCCTGGTCTGGAATTCCCAGAGTGCACAGGTCACCCAACAGGCGCAGGGTCCTGAGGTGTCGAGGATGATGCAGAGTTGGGACTTTCTCACTCACAGCTCAGATCAGGAATAGACAATGCCTCGGATCAGGAACAGAAAACTGGAAAGGACCAATCACCTCCAAGAATCTCAGGGCTGGATCAGAACTTGAGAAGTCATGGAACTCCCCCTTCTGCCCCCTCAGATCAGGACAACCTCCCCGCCTCATCTCCCTTCATTTATTGTTTCTATTATTTTAAAGGAAACATTCTACAACCTCCCTCTGTCAGGAAGTCCTCCCTGAGCTCTGGCCAAATACTCCTCGGGACACAAGGCCCCCAAAATATATTGACAAACTTCCTTGGGTAAAGAAAGAGATTCACACTCAATTTAAGAAACTATATACAAAACAGTGTTCTTATAAAACAGGTAAGTCGTGGGAGAGAAGTAAGTTGTAGGCAGAGAAGGGAAGATATGTTACCAAGAGGGGCTATTTTTAAAATGGAATTATTGCATGATTCTTTAACATGAGTTATCATGGTATATGTAAGTGATTGTTTACAGAATAGCAGCTGCGTCATAGGAATTTTTCATAGGCAAATTGAAAGTTTAATTACCCATCGCCCACTGTGTATCTGTAAGTCAAAAAGAGGTGTAAACTCATAGGTGTAGGCACTCCCCAGTCCGTCCGGCTGGACCGTGACCTACTGGAATCTTCACGTGACAGATAGGAGAGAGAACAGTGAGTCTAGTTAGGGAGGCCAGCAGTTGGAATCAGGATATCCAAAGAAAGGTCACGAATGAAGATACATGTTCAGGCCAGACATCAGAATCAAAAACAGGTGTTATCATTATGCTTCCTGGAAGCGTTATCCAGAATAAAGCAGGACACAGCCAGGGGCTGGTACACAGGATGCAAGGTCCAACCTCTACCACCTAACAGGGAGCCAGGCCTCCAGAGCAAAGGGAGGGAGGCAGAAGACCAACGAGATACGCTACGTGCCATGCTTTGAGCACAAAACTAATTCCAAATACCATCTATGTTCAGACTTGGTTCTCACTGGCTATGGATTTGCTGATGGCAGATGCCTGGTGGAGCAGTTTGAAGGGATCCATCGTGAAGGGATTTTACCATCAAGTAGCAAATAGTCTACACATAGACTGTAGGTGAGAAAGTATTTCGTTCAGTGCATTTTGGACTTTGGGGTAAGACCTGTGTGTAGGTCAGTTTTTAGGGACTCTCAACCCAAAGTTTTTATTAAGTTTTGTTGTGAATGGAATGGAATGGAATGGAATGGGTGGTGTGGATGGCATGGCTTGGAACCAAATGCATTGTGTTTAGTAGGGCTGGACATTGTGGAAATTTGAGGTATGTGTGTGAGACACAGAGAGGCAGAAACTGAGACAGAGAGAAATAATGTGATTAAAAAAAAAAGTAATTTCCACTATGGATCATGGTTTTAAAAAGTCGTTAATGTCACTGAACAAACAAACCCCTCTTATTTTATAGGTAAGTAAATTAAGGACCAGGAAGGGGAAGAGACCACAGGGGGATATCTAGTCTGAGTCCTTCTGCCATACCCACCTACAAAGACCAGGCTCTCCAGACAAAACAAAACAAAACAGGACATAGGACATGTTTATTTTTATGAATACTCTTAATCGATATTAAATTCAATTATGTTTTTATTATACATTTAACAAACTGGGCTAATTGAAAAGAATAATACCACACAAAAACAAGACCTTCTTGGAAAAACCACAGCTATGTTGTTGCTAACTAGAGCCTGTAACCTCTCATATGGTTACCATGGCTTTAGCCAGAAGCCTGTTTTGCCCACAAAACAAAAACTAAATCTGCAATTTAGATATTGGGCCACGAGGTGCCGTGCCATAGAGACACATGAGGGACCACAGACCCCAGTGATTCCTCTTTTGGTGAAACAATAAAATTTGATATTTGAACTTAAATATGGGGGTGCCTGATGGCCCACTTGAGACTTTGGCTCTTGGTTTCAGCTCAGGTCAGGATCCCAGGGTCCTGGGATCAAGCCCCATGTCCAGCTCTGCACTGAGCATGGATCCTGCATAAAATTCTCTCTCTCTTTCCCTCTACTCTCTCCCCTGCTCTCTCTCTAAAAATAAAATAAATTAATGAGAATAAACTTAAGTATAACATAGTCCCCCCAAAAGAGATAATTGTTCCAAAGCAACAAAAATTAAAACTAAAAAATCCTGGCAGAGAATTTAGTATCTTTTTCTGACCCTGCAATTTTATCTGTTCACCCTAAATTTTAGTTTAATCTAAAGCCCTTATAGTTGGTTTATCCTCAGCTCTTAGGTTTTCTTGGCACAAAGCCCCTGAGCCACTCAGCTCCTGGAAGCTTAAAATAAAGCCATTTCTCTCTAGACTCTTCCAAGATCATAAAAGGAAAGAACTTTCTTTTTTCAAGTTCCCTGATCCCAGAGACTTACTTCTTTTCACTCCCCGGAGCAGAAGGGATGGACAGAAGAGGCTTCGAGGTAACATGAAGCTAGACATGCCAATCACAGTCTTGCTCCCTGATCCTTTTTCACCTCTTCTTCTTGTATTCTCCCCCAACCCTCCGTTTTCCCCTACTTGGACTTCAACTGTTGTATACCCCCCCCCAAAAAGTCACATTCAATTTCCAGCATGATTCTTGGGATGCTGGTAGGAGGAAGGGAAGGAATTGCTACCCCCAGTTTATAGATGAGGAATTTAAATTCAGAAAGACAAAATGACTTTCCAGTGTCTCAAAATTCCAAGTCAGAGTCTGTTTCCACAAGACCAGTGTTCTTTCCATCATTGATTATGTTAGTCAGGATCCATTGAGGAGACAGACCCGACACAGTGGAGAGAACAAGGAAAGTTTAATATAAAGAATTATTAATAGTAAGAGGTAATTAACCACTAAAGGATAGAAAGAATTCTGAAGAATAAAGGGGTTGGAGTACAGGGAGTAGTCACTACCTCTGGGGCAGAAACACAGCAACTATGGAAGGAAACCTATGCCAGGGCTGAAGCCCAGACCTCACCGGGGTGTATGTGGCTGTGGCCCACGGGATGGTGGAAAGGCTGGGGTGCTGCACGTTGGGGCTGGAAGGCAGAACACTATCTGCCCAGAAGCAAAGAGGGCACCAGTGAGACTCCCCAAGAAGCCATCTGCTATGATGCCAGTGAAACTCACTGGGTGAACACCACAGGATGACAGCAAGTCACTGGCCACAGGGCAGGAGCAAGAAATACACCAGAACCAGAAGGAAGCCACTGCCTCCTGCTGTGCCATTTCAGCACCCTCTACTGGCAAGGGTAATGTTGCACCAGCTGGCAAAGAAAAATGTTAACACTGCCCCACTCCAGCACCGCAAAGCAGGGCAAAAAAGGGTGGATTTGGAACTGAGAGGCAATGCCTCTATAACCAGGTACAGTTAGCACTCCAAATGGGAGTGGTGTTTGATGACTGGAAGCACATCTGTAATTTCTTTGAAAGGCAATTTGTAGGTGCAAATTGGAATTTGAGAATCGTTTCTTTGGAACTTGAGAATCATGCCCAGGTAGTAATGGAAGGGAGTGTTTCCTTTTGCGTGATGGCACCATGAGGTGTCATGAAAGTTTAAAAACAAGTCTGGCAATAATAGAATAGGTTACCACTGAGGGAAGGTGGAGACAGTGATCAGGAAGGATGCACAGAGCAGCAAGAGAGTTCATGGGTGTTTGTTATATTATCCTAGCCCATACCTTTTTGAGTGCCTGAAATATTTCCTGGTAAAATACATGAATAAAATAACAAAGTAGAAATAAAATTTTGAAGATACAAGAGCCAAAGATTTGGATTGCTGCTTAGAACTGGTTAATTTTCTTTAACAGCTCTTTCTTAATGTCTTTTATTGTTTCTATTCCATGGATTTCTCCTTTAAAACTGTTTTTTCTCAATGTTCTGTCCTGACCTTTCTCTCCACTTACTCTCCCCCCCTTCTGTAGGATCTTAGCTAATTTTGGGACCTCCTTCTCTATGTGGATGATATCCAAACATTGTATCTCTCACCTGGATAGGGCTCCTGATATAGGGCCCCATTCACTCAACTTCTTTGACATCTCAGGAGGGGCCACACGTACCTGAAACTCCTCACGTCCAGACTGAACTCAATATCTTTCCCCCCACCCCGATGCTTCTTTTGTCTCCTACCTTGGTAGCTGGATCACCATCTACCCAGTCACTCAAACAGGAAACCCAAGTCCTGTCCTTGATGCTTCCTTCATTCTCCAAATCCAACCACCAAGTTCTGTCGGGTGTACTTTTTAGGGTTTCTTAAATTGATTTGTTCTCTCTATTCCTGCTATGAATTTTCTGGTTGAGCCCGTCACCATCCCTCACCCAGGCCATGAGCACGTCTCCTCGTGTTCTGCTCACACGTAGCGTTCAGTGGAATCAGACAGAACCAAATTATGGGGCCGGATGGCCTGGAAACTCCCTGGGGCACCAGTTTATAGGACACCCTGAGACATCGTTCAAGCAGATCAAATATGTGGTGCCAGCTAGCTCAGGTTTTTGTGAGCGACTGACATCATTGACGAAATATAAAATGGTCCCAACTGAGCCAAAATAGATTTACGGTCCCCAGAAGAGCTGACCCAGCATCACAGAGTATTTGTAATGGCCACAATGTGATCTGCTTGGTGAAGGTTAGGCCACACCATCAACCTGAGACCAGCCACATGGCAGGCATCTAAAGTCACCGTGTCTGTCTGCTGAAATTTCGAAACTCCCTTATTTTTTTATGGTATGGTGCTGATTAGCAAACAAGGGATTTATTTTATCTACATTTGAATGCTTTTATTAAGCCTCACAAGAAATTGTCAAGATACTGTAGTCTACTCAGATGCTTTGAGTGGATGAAAACAATAAGCCGGAAGAAATGGCCAGGCGATGAAATGATGGGAAGAGTGACACCACATGTAAGTTACCATTGTCAGATTCTTCTACTCAAATTGACTTCCCTTCGACCCCAGAATACTGGGGTGGTAACCCCAGGCTACTCGGGTGCCATCCTCACCAGCAATCTATAGACATATTAAAAATGCTAACACTATTCACCCAAGCAAAGTGGAAACAGTCAGGTAAATCTGTCCTGTACAAATCACACAAGGTATTCCAAAGCCAAGTAGTGATGAATATTGGATTGGCCCTCCACTCATGCAGATAATTGCCAGTCAGTCCAGTTTGGGGTTTGTTTGCTTGTGTACTTTTAAATCCTGGCCACGGAACCCGGCCAGCCTGGGTGGAGAGCGGGACCAGCAAGATAGGACAGGGCAGGACACAGACTACCACTGCTATGGTCCTGGACCAGCAGGGGAGGAGGGTGGAAGGACAGTGATGGCCACAGCAGCCCGCTGGGATGATCCCAGCAGCCCGCTGGGATCTCCTGGGTGGAGGACCTATGAGGAACTCATTCCATACCAAGTTCTTCCATTATTTCTCCTGACCCAGAGGGGAAAAAAACAAAGAAACAAAAAAAAAAAACAGGGAGAAGTGGCTAATAGCCATTCCATCCAGGTACTAGAAGCTCACACCAAGAAGCAATAAGAATTTGAATAACAAGAACATTGTCCTCAGAGGAAAAAGAAGAAAGGGAAAAAAGTTACCCACCCACCCGTGTATGCCAAGTCACAAAATTTAATTAGGAAGATAAGAATTGGGGGGGAGATTGGGTTGATGTTCCTTTTTTTTTCCCCCTAGTTATGAGCCCAGGGAAAGGAGCGAGAGACATAATTTAAGCACAAAATTAACATCTTCTAATAATCTTAGACAAAACCCGACTCTGTTTTGCTTTGGTTTGTAAATTAGCTCATGATTAAAGTGTCTCTTCAGCCCTACGCCATTGTCTACCCAGGCCTGTTCGCTGAATGCCGCCCTGACCTGAACGCCCTTCTAGCTCAAGTACAAGGTTTGAGAGCGAGAGGGAACAATTATTATAAAGTGAAGTACTTGCAGTTTTGCTGCAAAATCAATGAACTTTTCAAGTGATTTTTATCATATTTTGCAGCTGTTCTGTTGGCTTCTGAGTGGTTATCACACCGTCAGCCCCGGTGTTTTCAAAAAGCCTTGTTCATCTGGAAGCCTCCCCTTCTCCTTGAGGAGCAGCTGGCACCGCCCTGGCTGGAGAGCTGGGCTGCTAGAGAGCGGATTCCAGAAGCTGGCGTGAGTGAAGGGCAGCATTCTGGTCGGGGCTCCGGCACCTCTTACTTTGCCTCCTGTTTGGCAATTCTGGGCCTGGGCTATCATCCTAGCTCAGGTTTACCTGCTTTACCTTAGAGAGAAACCCCAGGAAGGCCTCTGTCTTGCATCTTCCAACATCACAAGCTGATGGGGACAGAAAGTACTTTAGAAATCTCAAGATTCACCAAGATGACTAGAAAAACAGGCCCTGAGGATACAAAGCCAGGGTAGACCCAGGGGTCACGCAGAGCTCTCCCATGCCTCACTTATGGGAGCCCAAGAGGGAGCCCAGGAGAGAGTAGGGCAGCTGAAGTCAGCAGTGACGGAGGAGAAGGGGAGGAGACAGGAACATCCCTGCTCTGTGCGATCCTCCTGTCAAATGGCTTGTACATTAGACCGTGGCCTTCAGGCATGCATTGAGCCTGAGGACACTAAGGAAGCAAAATTCAACAGGTGTCTCTGCTTAAAAGATATCTGGTTCATTTTTTCATATTCACCGAGAATCCAGGTGACCCACATAAAATATTGAAGCTTCAATGTACAGGTTTACTTAAAATGACTCCAAAATGGGCCTATTTCATAATGCTAAATAACACTATATTTAGTTGTGGTACTGAATTAGTGAGAAACCCAAAACTATGCCCACTGTCCTCTCCTCCCTCTTTGTCCTGAATTCAGCAGACTATCACGCCTATAGGAGAATCAGAACTGGCACTTAGATTTGACCTCAGGGAGGGAGGCTCTTTTGAACGTGGAATAGGTGAGTATTTTCTCCAATAAGCTTGCCCTAGATAACCTAATGGTTATGATCGACAATCAGTTAAGCAGTGAATTGTTCTGAAGCATCTTCTGTGTGTTCAGCACGGGGATAAGTTCTCTGAGTTCCATAAAATAAAGATAAAATGTAATTCCTTACTGCAAAAGATAATTGATAAGGGCTAAACTCTATGGCATGTACTCGAAGATGGACCTCAATTGGTCTCTCAGGATGGGTCAAATTTAGGTAAGTGGAGAGAGGAAAGAACACAATAGGGGATCAGTCTAAGAAAAGGTGGGGGTGGTGTAGGCGACACTAAGAAGTCCCACTTGGATTATTTTCAAGATGTACCTGAATTAGGTAGAGCTCCCCATGGTGCTAATTTGGGGGTTGAATCAAGAAAAGAATTTTGGGGCACCTGAGTGGCTCAGTTTGTAGAGCATCTGACTTCAGCTCAGGTCACGATCTCACGATTCGTGGGTTCGAGCCCCACGTCAGGCTCTGTGCTGACAGCTCAGAGTCTGGAGCCTGCCTCAGATTCTGTGTCTCTCTCTCTCTGTCCCTCTGTTCATGGTCTGTCTCTCTCTGAAAGCAAATAAGTATAACATTAAAGATAAAGTTTAAAAAGAAAAAGAAAAGAAAGGAGTTGATTATGGTTATCCCCAAATAACTATCTACAAGCTCAGTTATTTCTACTGTCTTTTCACCTGCTGGCTTTGAGAAAAACCAATGATAAATAAGGAATCTCTTACCAAGAACTGGTTGCTGGTTGAGGGAAAAAGTTGACCACAATAATAATAAACATGCATTGAGTTCTTTCTACATTCCAGGTGCCATACTAAGCACTTAACTTTATCTCATTTAATCCTGACGACCATCCCATTAGGTGGGTATGATTATTAGCTCCATTTTACGAAAGAGCTGAGTCACAAAGAGGTTAAGTTTGCCCAAGGTCACACAGCTAGTAGGTGACAGAGCGGAATTTGGAGTCAGCTGAGGCTTGGAAATCATGCTTTTACACCGTGGCCTTTGAGGTGATCATGCTATGCTGGTTGCAAGCATGTCGCCTTTGGCAAAATAAGAGTTGGACAAAAGAAATGTCTTTTCCAAGACCTCAAGTCAATCAATATTCCATTTGCTCAACCAGCATGAACATGGGCATCTACACTCTGCTGAGCACTGGATGGCAAGGAATCCCAGTGACCCAGAAAAGGAGAGCAAGAGAGACAGACTAACTGACCCCTCAGGGCTTTGGGGGTTAGAGTTGGCTCCCTGGAGGGGATGAATCAATGTAGGCCTTGAAATCTGAATAAGATATGGAAGAGAAGTGAGAAGAGAGCCTTGAACAAAGAAGAACACAGCACGAGCTATGATTTGGAAGTCAGAATATGCACATCATTTTCAAAGGTCACTGGATAGAATGATCTGGCTAAAGTAGAGTAATAGGAAGTAATTAAAAAATTGGAATTAAAATTTAATAATAAAGAAAACAGGATGTAACAAAAAATAACAAAGAATGTTAAAAAGGTAAAGTCAGGCCAAATATAGCAAATGTGAATGTTCAACTACAGCAGAGATGTTATTTTGTAGACCTTGAGAGGCCACTGGAGGAGTTGAGCCTCTGTTTCAAATAGATTGCTCGGAAGACATTTGGGAAGAGCATCTGAGGTTGTAAGAGTCTGGACCATGGTTGTGGCAGCGCCAGTGGAAAGGGCAGGTTAAATGTAGAAGATATTAACAAAGAACGAGGGATGATGGGTTGAAAAATTACAAGGAGGAAGGTACAGTCAATAAATTCTAGCTTCTATCAGAAACAAAGATATCAGAAGAGGTCCTTGGAGGGGAAGGGATAGAAAACAAAGAGGTTGGTTTTAGCATTTAGTGGAACACATGTAGGGTGACCACACAATTTATTGTCAAAACTGAAACACTTTTGAGAGTGAAAGGGGAGGGGGCCACTGTTAATAATTACCCCACAATAAAACATGTAACTGGGACCATGGAGGCAAACCAGGACACATGGCCACTCTAGACTAGGTGAGGGTGGAAATGTTCCGGAGGTAGTCGGCTATGCCAGCCTGAAGCGCTGGGGGAAGACAGGACTATGGGATGTCGTCTCTGCTAGCTGCTGAGAAGCACAGTGTGAAGCTGTGAGAGAGGGTCACTCTCTAAAACGTCCAATTCTGTACAGAATAGGGATCCAAGGACTGAGATTTGGTGGGTAGCTGCAGAGGGGAGAAAAGCGGTCAGGAGAAGACCAAGAAAGCGTTAGAGAGCTTGTGGTCAGAAAAGTAGGAAGAGAGCTAGTGGGGCGCCATTTTCATTTGGGGACCTTCCCTTTACCATACACACCAACATACACATGCACATGCTCCTTGCCTGAGGTAGGTGTATCCCTCACCCTCCAGGTTATAGAGAGAACCATCCTTGGACATTAACTCCTGGCCTCCCAGAAACCAGGTGCAATGTTTACACATGGCTTCCATAGCCCCACGTCCCTCATGCCTCCAACCCTTCAGATGCTGCTACTTCTGCTCAGAATGTCCATTCCCCCCTCCTCTTTCCCTACCCCAACCTCTGCCCCGGTCTAACTCTTACTCCTCTTCCAAGATTCGACTAAGCTTTCACCTCCTTTGGGAAGTCTCTTCTGCATTTTTCAGTGAAGCTGAATGTCCCAATCTGGGTCAAATAGCATGCTGGGTTTGTACTCTGCCTGTCCTGCCACACGGCATTGCAATTGCCTGCTCTCTGGACTCTTTTCATTCCCAGACGGAAAGTTTTTAGAGGGTGGAGATGGTGTGTCTCATCTCTCTTACCAATCATTCCTGCACATTGCTGGGGACAGTGATGGTGTTCAGTGAATGTTTGATGAATGAGTCCACGGATCAATGGATCGACAAATGGTCCTAGACAAAAGCTTAATGTTTCTTCACTTACCAAGGTCACTAAATAAGCCTGGTAACTAAAGACTTAAATCTGCCTATTTTTCCCTCTCTTGTCTTTTATCTGATGATTACAAAGAAATTAGAAATGGTCCTGGGTTCCTGCCATAAGTAGATTAGAAAAGGAGACATAGGGGCGCCTGGGTGGCGCAGTCGGTTAAGCGCCCGACTTCAGCCAGGTCACGATCTCGCGGTCCGTGAGTTCGAGCCCCGCGTCGGGCTCTGGGCTGATGGCTCGGAGCCTGGAGCCTGTTTCCGATTCTGTGTCTCCCTCTCTCTCTGCCCCTCCCCCGTTCATGCTCTGTCTCTCTGTCCCAAAAATAAATAAACGTTGAAAAAAAATTTAAAAAAAGAAAAGGAGACATAAGTAGATGCCCAGTCTTCTGATGGAAAGAACAGGAACGCCAATGGCTCCAAGGGTTAAGGAGACTAACTCCCGTTTTCCATCCAAATTTTGGGCGGTGAAGGAGGGATACATCTCCAAGAGAGGGGAGAGCAGGGGAATGGGTGTCATGTACACAAAAATCAGGTTCTACGTAAAGCCTGGAACCATTTTGGAAGAGCAGGGTGGAGAGCAGTCTCCGATAGAATTCACCACTGCCCACAGAATACTCTTCTTAGAGCTAGCAATGGCACCACAGGCAGAATCCAACACAGCTTTAAGGGCAGACAACCCTGGTTAACACTCAGAGAAGCCCAAGCAGGCCCTTACCCAGTAGGTGCAGCCTCCAGGCTGTGATGGGGTATGAGGCAAACACTGATCATACAGGTAGGGAATGCAGCCACCAGGTGCAAGAGCCACAGAAGCCAAGAGGAATTTGGACAATGAGCAGAGGCCAACTTAGTAATTCCTAAATTGTGGACTAAATTGTGTCCCCTCAAAATCCACATGTTGAAGCCCTAAGCCCAATGTGACTGCATTTGGAGATATGGCCTTTAATAAGGTAATGAAGGTTAAATGAGGTCCTAATATGGGGACCTAATCCAACAGGCCTGGTGTCCACATAAGAAGAAGAGACAAGAGGAATGTGTATGTACAGAGGAGCGGCCATGAGGAAACACAGCCAGAGGGCAGCCATCTACAAGCCCAAGAGAGGGGCCTCAGGAGAAACCAACCCTACCAACACCTTGATCTTGGACTTCCAGCCTCCAGAACTGTAAGAATAAATTTCTGTTGTCTAAGCTACTCAGTCTGTGCTATTAAGTTTGGGCAGCCCTAGAAAACTAATACAGCAATATATTGAGATTTTGTGAGGAACGATGCAATATGTCTCTAAGTGACTACTGGCCTGTCACGTTGGGGGCTAGAACCTAAAACAACTTCACTGGAAGCTATGGCAGAGCCAGAGTCAAGGCCTCCATTTCCTTGCAGAAATTCTGGCCCTAAGGCTGATTTAAAAGTTTCGAGCCACACAAGAAAGATCCTGTGAGGAGAGCCTCACAGAAAGAGAAGATGACAAATTACAAAGGACATCTGTGATGGTTTATATAAGGAAACTGCTTCCAATACCATCCAATCACCAAGACTTCCCGAGTTGAGGCCACTGGGATTTCTATAGGGAGCCTTAGCCCAAAACACAGCAGCAATGAACCCTGGGGGTCAGGGACAAAAAATCAATACACGCACTGCCTTTGAAAACTCAAGATGTTCTATAAAAGCTTTGAGCAAGGACAAGAAAAAATAGAGTTCCTTTGGGTCTAGAGATTTTTTTTTCCTTTTTTTTTTTTTTTTTAACAGATTGCCTGTCTGCTCCAAGAGATGGAGATTGAAAAGTCGTATTCTCTGTGTGAAGGATCAGAGAAAACCTTGAAAATCCCAGTATCCTAGAGGATTCACAAAGGGTCTCAAGAAGAAGCAGGACTGTGTGGGACTCGTGTTCTGGCCTGTGTGGATGTCAGGGCGGCCCAGGGCTCCCCACCGGTGCTGGGACAGTGTCTTTGAAGTGAGCAGAGCTGCCTTATTATGAAGACCCACCCAGGCCTGAGGCTCTGTCTCTGGATACAGCAATGGGGGGGGGGATAAAATAAAAATAAAATAAGGTCTACACTTCTAGGGGTTTTTGGCCTCATTTCAGAAGGTTCAAACGACCATGTGCCTAGGAACCATCAGGGGGTTTGTTTAAAAACACAGATCCCCAGTATCTACCCCAGAGACTTTGCTTCAGCAACCAAGGGGAGTGTTTCTCACGCGGGTAAAGGGCCAGTTTTTATTTATCTCCATTCCATCATAGATACGTTTGTAAAATACAATACAAATGAATTTATAGAAAAATTCTATAACATATAATACAATCCCCAGAGGTGATGATGATGATGATGATGATGATGATGATTAGAGTCAATGAATGTGAAATCAATCTGTCAAATTGGTACAAAACTTTCTAAGTGCTAGTTCCCAATTTCTGTTCTTATCTTGCCAAGGGCTGGTCATAAACAGTCTACGAACCAGCAGGCAGAGTCGGCAAATTGGATTCAGAGTTTGTTCTGGAACGGGGTCCATTATCCACATGCCACCCACTCTATACCTAGCCACAGTAATTAGGATGCAATTATTCAGGAACTAAACTCAGAGAGACATTCCTCTAAAGCTACACTGGCCAATACAGTAGCCACTAGTCACATGAGGCTCTGGGCCCTTGAAAGGTGTCCAGTCCAAATGGAGATGTCCTGTGAACAAAAAAGAGAGCTGGATTTCAAAGACTTAGTGTGAAAAAAAAAAATAAGGTAAAATGTCTAATTCAGGGGTGCCTGGGTGGCTCAGTCGGTTAGGCGTCCGACCCTTGCTTTCGGCTCAGGTCACAATCTCACGGTTTGTGAGTTTGAGCCCTGCGTGGGGCTCCGCGCAGATGGAGCTGAGCCTGCTTGGGATTCTGTCTCCCTCTCTCTCTCTCGCTCTGCGCCCCTTCCCTGCTCGCTCTCTATCTTT
Organism: Lynx rufus; assembly: GCF_022079265.1. Taxonomy (NCBI): domain Eukaryota; kingdom Metazoa; phylum Chordata; class Mammalia; order Carnivora; family Felidae; genus Lynx; species Lynx rufus. The sequence continues at coordinate 33,616,325 of NW_025814829.1, read as the reverse complement.
CTCTTTCAAAAATAAATAAACATTAAAAAGCATCCTTAAAAAATGAAAAAAATAAATATCTAGTTCATAATTTTTATATTGATTACACTTAGAAATATTATTTTGGATAGTAGTATCTGTTTCTTTTTTTAATATGGCTACTAGAATATCTTAAATTATATGCGAGGCTCACATCGTATGTGTGTTGGGCAGCCGTGTTCATAAGGAGTTTGTTCTCATCCATGCATCATTTCTTCATATATATTGCGCATTTACTCTGAGCTCTGGGTAAACCAGACATATGCTTGCCCTCCAGGAGCTTACTGATCGGTGCACTCTTCTGTGTGAGTCCCCACGGGGAGCACCCCGCTCTCAGAACAATCACCTTATATGTGAGATATCAGAGTAGCAAATACCTTGGAAGGAAACACAAGGCCTTATTGAATCAGCAGACCAAAAATAAGTAGAAAATAAAAATAATAGCAGCAGTAATAATAGCAATAATGGATAAATGCTTACCATGTGCCGAGTTCTATGTTCAGCACTTTGCATACATTTTTTAATATAATCCTCACAGCTCCCCTAGGACAGAGTGTGATGATCAGTTCTATGGGTCAATTTGGCAAGGCTATTGTACTCAGCTACTTAATCAAGCACTAATCAAGGCTGCTGTGAAGGCATTTTGTAGATATGGCTAGCATCTACAGTGGACTTTAAGTGAAGGAAATTACCATTGAAATGTGGGTGGGTCTCATCCAATCAGTTGAAGGCGTCAAGAGTAAAAACTGTTTCCCAAAGAAGATTTTGCCTCAAGACTAGAGCAGCAACCCCTGCCTGAGTTTTCAGCTTGCTGACCTGCCCTACAAATTGTTTAGACTTGCCAGCTCTCACAACTTTGTCGGCCAATTACTTAAAATAGTCAACCAATTTAATTTATTTTAAATGCCTGGGCTGGGGTGCTCAATTGGTGAAGCATCCTACTCTTGATTTCATCTCAGGTCGTGATCTCAAGGTTTGTGGGATCGAACCCCATGTTGGGCTCTGCACTGTGAGTGCAGATTCTCTTGGGAGATTGGGATGCTTTCTCTCCCCCTCTCTGCCCCCTCCCCCACTCGGACACGCTCACAAGCTCGTGCGCTCTCAAAATAAATAAGCAAACTTTTTAAAGATAAAGTAAATAAATTATTTTAAATTCCTTAAAACAAATTGTGTCATCCAGTTCCTGGAAATAAATATATATCTCCGATTGGGTGTATTTCTCGGCATCCTAAGTAATACAGGGAGGAGTTTGGGGTTTTGGTTTTGTTTTGTTTTTCCATTTTGTAGAGGAGATTAGCGAATTGCCCGAATATCTCACAGTCAGGATGTGGCCAAGCGAGGCTCCAGGACCGGTCTGTCTGATGGGAACCCCGTGTTTTTATCTGCCCTGTTTGTGCGCTCCCAAAGAGTGGGCATAAGAGTCACTAGCAAGGACTGAACCAATGATGACGGTCCATTGAAGCTTTCCCAGACTGCAACGGGATACAGTGCTGCTCGTGGCCCTGGCAGGGCGTCCCACTGCACAGGAGGGTGTCGGCTACAGGTTAGGGGACATCGTGTCATTCCAGAGACTCAGCCTCAGTGCCTGAACCAGAGCGGGGCAGAGGACAGAAACCCTTACAGGAGCCAGTGAGAAGCTCCCCATCCTGGGGTGGCAGCAGCGGTTGCAAGCACCTGATCTGGAAGGAGGGTCCAGACATGTCACCATGCCCAGGAAGCCAGGAGGCCACCCAGAGTACAGAAAATGATGAATCACAAGTTTCACCACCTCCATCATGAATCGAGAAGGGGTGCTGGGGGAGACTAGAGTTCATGCCGTTCATCTGACGGGCCTGAGCTACAGAATAAGAGATTTATCAATAGTTTGAGCCTTGACTGTCCTCAGGATTTGTGTGTTCTACAGAAATACTTGGCCCATCCTTAAAAAAAATTTTTTTAAAGTTTATTTATTTATTTTGAGAGAGACAGAAACAGTACAAGTGTGAGGAGGGGCAGAGAGAGAGGAAAAGAGAGAGACTCCTGAACAGGCTCTGCATTGGCAGTGCAGAGCCTGATGCGGGACTTGAACCCATGAAACCGCAAGATCATGACTTGAGTCAAAACCCAGAGTCAGACGCTTAACCAATGAAGCCACCGGGGCGCCCCCATCCTTACAAACTTCTATTTTCCCAATTGTCCGCTAAGGTCCTTCAGACCTAGCACAGTGCTTGGCACACAGTAGGGGCTCAATAAATGTACATCAAAGGATGGGCCAAGGAGTGGATGAAAGAATGAAGAAGCTATACAAATGACCAATATTATATACAGAACATGTCAGGATAAAAGAAAATCACCCCGTGATTGTCCAGGATCCACATACTTTCATTCAAATAACTCCAGAAAGAAAATAGAGTAGGGAGAGAGGGAGACTGGGGTGTGGGCAAAGGCCTGCCTGGATCCACGGAAGCAAGTACATTGCTCGCAGGCTCCCTTGGCGGCCGTGAAGACCCATAAGGGGGAGACAGGAGGGACGGCGGTGGCTGGAAGCTGGGGTGGAAAGTCGTGCGGACTCTTGAAGCCCGGGCTCCAAAGTTTGGACTGGTGCTCATTTCCACAGCACGATCCTCTCCAGAAGGCTCCAAGAGGCAGCACGGTCTGGGAGATAAAGCTCAGGTTTGGAAGCAGAAGACCTGGACCGCGTCTGTGGCACCACCACTGACTCACCCTCTGCCCGCCAAGGTTGGGAGGAGGCGCGGGGGTGGAAAGGCCCAGCTTCCCCTCTGCACGAGGCTTCTCAGTCTGGAAAGTGGAGATAACGCCTCCCATTAGGAAAGGCTTGGGAGGGCTTTGTGCACCATGAATGCCAAGGGCTACCAGGCCCTCGGAGCCAGAAACCAGCCCCTTAGCTGTCAGCCTGCAGTAACATTCTGTCTTCTGTGGCTTTTCAGTACCCCGCTCTCCCCGGAGAAAGTGTGGGCCACGGTGACGAGGGTGAGGCTTCCCCAACAATTTCAGATTCCTGTTGTGCTGTGTTTTGTTCGCCCAGGAAAGCACGGGCCAGCCTGTTCTTCTCTCTGGGGAAATCTGTCCCTGGAGACGGGCAGCCTGATTGACCTGGCTGTGCTGTGCTGCCTCTGCTATCGTCCCCTCCCCTGCCCTCCTGCAGACATTCCTCGAATTTCATCAGTGTTTCTCCCAAGACTCTCCTCTCCCCCGCCACTGAAATGATAAATAAGGCAAGGACGTCACTTCCATAGAGAAAAATATACCAAATTGGGTGGAGTCTGGAACGATCAGATGGAGGAGTGTGGACGAGGATCTGGCTCTAATAGCCAGTGCTTATTCTGTAAAGCCGGAGGGCAGGCACCATGCCTTGCCCGGGGATCAGTTTCCCCTTCAGGAGAGGTTCCCAGTGCTTATCACTGGCTGGCCCCGCCCAACCACACAACCACGAAGGAGCCTTAGGAGGGGTGTGGGGCAGTGAGGGTTTATGGACAGAGAAAAAGAAGTCTCTGTCATCACATAGCTTTTAACTAAGCTGAGTGACCTCTTCTTCCCTAGGGCTGAGGGTCCTCACTTGTAAAATGGGATGGTCCTATACCTAAATCTAGGGCCAGCACGCACAGCTGAGTCACTTTGAACGTGGAGCTTCCTTCAATTCATTCAAATAATTAATGAGCATCTGCTATGTACCAGGCACTGTTCTTGGCACTTAGGAAATGTCAGCTAATGAAGCCAACGTTGTGAACATCATCCTACTCGATGCCAGTGATTTTCACATGGCAGAAAAATTTCCAAACACGGTGTGCCACCTCGAGGCCATCAGCTGCTCCCAAGGCAAAGACGAGGAAACACCATACTTTGCTGTTCTCTCGGGAGTGGGCGCGCGGGTAACAGCAAATACTTTCTGAAAACGGGTGGTTTCTGCTTCAGTGGCTTCTGAAACGGTGGTTCTGACATCTGTGAGATGTCATTTTCACAGGTGCCTTTAAAGGCACTTTTTGGGGCACCTGGGTGGCTCAGTCAGCCAAGTGTCCCCAGCTCGGGTCATGATCGCATGGCTCATGAGTTCGAGCCCCACATCGGGCTCTGTGCTGACAGCTCAGAGCCCGGAACCTGCTTCAGATTCTCCATCTCTCTCTGCCCCTCCCCCACTCACACTCTGTCTCTTTCTTTCTCTCTCTCGCTCAAAAATAAATAAACATTTACAAAATAATTTTAAAACAAGGCACCTTGGAGGTCACTGTAAACCCAACTTAAACACAGTCAGTATTTTTTGGACTTAATTCTAATTTTCCCCCATGCTACTCACAGGGCATCAACAGTTTCCTGCCTGTAAAATGCAGCTCCTCCTTTCTATGTCCCAAAACTGCTGTCTTGACACTTCAAGGAGTGTTCACTCATCTCGTGAGTGCAGAGTGTGGCTTGATTCAGTCACTCACAAGCATGTGTTAGGTCCTCAAGGACTTGCAGCCTGGAGGGCAGACGCAAGCAGGCAAGGGCCGGAGGAGGCTCTTGGGGCTCTGGCAACACGAGGGCAGGTGTCAGAGCCACGCAGGAGTGCGAGTGGGCCAAGTAGAAAATGGCAAGAACATTTTTGCCAAAAAAACCTGAGCTGTGGAATGTGCTTCCATTGTGGTGAAAACGTGGTGGACAGGAAAACCCACTGGGCTTGGAGTCATCCCATCAGGAATTAGGATCAGGTCTGCAGCTTGCTAGGCATGTGTGGCTTTGGAGAATTCTCTTCACTTCTCAGAGCCTGCATTTGCTCAGCTGTCAATAAAATAGGAGCTAATGTGTAGCACTTACCATATGCTGCCATGAATGGCTGTGTTAAGTGCTTTACAAATGTTAACTCATTTCAGACTCACAATGACCCAATGAGTGAAGCCGCATTATTAGTTCCATTCTATAGAAAAGAAAACGGGACACGGAGAGGTTAAAGCCAAAAGTCTTTGGAGCTGGTAAACGGTGGCCTGAAGCTGGAGCCAGGCGTGGGGGCATCAGAGCCCATGCACTTGACCACCAGGCCATCCTGCCTTTCAAGGAGACAGGAATGCGCCTACCTATGGAGCAATCGATCGGGAGTTTCAAACACACGTTTAGAGACTCCAGAAGTGGGAGAAAATATTTTCATTATGATATTTGTTATAAAAACGTATTTAAGGCTGAGTCAAGAACATCCTCTTCCATCATATACAGAACAGCTAGCAAACACAGTAACGGTGAGAAAGTCGAACACACAACAGTGTGAGAAGCTCCCAATGGGAATGTCCTGGTCCGTGTTGGCTCCCACCTGACAAAAACAAGCTCCTTTGAACTTACGGGTGCCCACGGCACTGTATCGCCCTCTGGGCCTGTGTCTCTCACCCCCTCAGAAGCAGATATGAATGAGAGGGCTTCTCCCAGCCCCAGTTTACAAACTCTCCCTTCTTGGGAAGAGCTTGATCACTTACGTCAGGCACAGAGACCAGGGCCTCCGTCGGGGCACAAAGATTGCACTGAGGATTTGGCTGAAAAACAGATACATGAATGAGCCCCACGGCCCACCAGTCTCATTGGAAAAAAATCTCACCCACGTGAAGGACAAGCATACCCAAAACAAAAAAAGATACAATCCCTGAAGCCTTTGCCCTCAGGGCATCCGCAGTTCTAGAATACAGCGCTTGTGGAAAGAACCTCAGCTCCATCCAGAGAATGGTGACATTGAGCCCAGATTAACTGGATCCATCCTCCCAAGCCTCGGCGAAGGAATATCCCAAGGGAAGCGTTATGGGTTGAATCGCGTCCCCCTCAAAGTTGCTGAAGTCCTAACGCCGCACCTGTGAATGTGACCTTATTTGGAGATGGGATCTTTATGGAGACAATCAAATTAAAATGAGGCCGTTAGGGTAGATTCTAATCCGATGTGACTGACGTCCTTATGAAAAGGGGGACTGTGGACACACGGACAGCATAGGAGGAAAGCAAGGTGGAGACACGGAAGGGCATCATGTGAAGAATGGAGTTATGCAGCCATACGCCCAGGAGCACCACTGACTGCCAGCCAACCACCAGAAGTGGAGGGAATGATATGGAGCAGATTCTCCCCCGCAGCCCTCCGAAAGAACCAACCCTGCAGGCACCTTGACCTTGGACTTCTAGCCTCCAGAACCGGGAGACACTAGATTTCTGTTGTTCAAGCCTCCCAGGCCGTGGTACTTTGTTATGGTGGCCCTCGCAGACTAACACGGGAAGGCAAGGCAAGGCAATAAAAACTCCCCACAGCTCACGTCAGCCTGACAGCCGCCCCAGCCAGTGTCCAGAGGGAGAGGAAAACCACAGGACAAAATGGGTGGGCTCTCAGAGCAGTTTGGTCATGCCACAGAGCCGCCGTGAGATATCCCAGGCCTGGCTGAAATAAGGTCTGAGGGAAACGGTGACCACCACTCCAGGAAGAGTTCAAGAACCTGTATTAACAGGTCTCATTCATGAAGCAGCAGCAAAGCTGCTTGAACGATTACCAAGGTTCTTTTTTAGAAAACAAAAATTCCAATAAACTCTGAACACAGCTGCACGAAGCTAGGGAGAGAGGGCCTGTAAGAGGGGTACAGGAGGTGGAGGAGGCAGAAATATTCACTGCTTTCTGAGAAGCACCATAGACCTTAACACCCGAGAGTCCCCACAGAATCCAGAAGCCCAGAATCTGAAGAGGATCCTAGAAGTTTCTTTGTTAGAGGTATGTTGGCAAGGTTCGTTCATTCATTTACTCATCCAAATATTTATTCCACCAATTTATCAGTGCTTCCTATAGCCCAGGCACTGTGTCACTATGTAACAACAATTGTATTAGCAACCTTGGCTAAAACTAACAGAAATCCAGTTCAGGTCAAGGAGGAGGAGTGGTCCACATCACAGGACCACTGTGTGATCAGTTGTGCAAGTTGTGCACTGTACAACCCTAGAAGGTGACCTGTGAACATCAATTGTAGAAGACGACAGTAAAGAGTCTGATCCTAACGATATTAATACCATATGGCAATTTCCTGATAGATGGAAATAAATCATATTAAGAAAGGGAGATTTCTTCAAGTTCACCCAGTGATCCCATGTGGACTGACCCATCACCACAGCCAGACAAAAGCTGAGAAATAGCTGGGTCCCGGGTATGCCTGGTAGTGGGAGTGCCAAAACGTTTCCATCTCCCACCTCTGCTTTTGTCAGAACGTCAGCTTCATTAGCAGAAACATGGCTGACAACTCCAGATTCTACATCTGATAATGTCAGCTATCAGAAAGAGAGAGAGAAACTCTCTAATGCACTTGTTGCAAGTGTTACAAAAACCAAAAGCCCCAGGCGCCTGGGTGGCTCAGTCCGGTTAAGCGTGCGACTTCGGCTCAGGTCGTGATCTCGCCGTCGTGAGTTCGAGCCCCGCGTCAGGCTCTGTGCTGACAGCTCAGAGCCTGGAGCCTGTTTCGGATTCTGTGTCTCCCTCTCTCTGACCCTCCCCCGTTCATGCTCTGTCTCCCTCTGTCTCAAAAATAAATAAAGGTTAAAAAAAAATAAAAAAAAAAAATAAGCCCTGGTAAAAAGTCCAGTGGACCAGTCTACACTAGGGGCTCACTCCTGAACTGTGGCAGCATTTTGATGGGCCCAGAGTGGAACAAGCACACAGAAGGAAAGAGGTAGGTGTGGCCACAGGGACACATCCAGGTGAGGACAGGAATCCCTACGGGAGCCACTTGGAGCAGGAAGGGCAGTTCCCCAGAAAAGAGGGGTATAGGCAGAAACAACCTCAAAGAAGCCCACCCACCACCATAGTTAAAGCTACAAGGAACACTTGGTACTATTGTGCACTGTGCGAAACGACCTGTACACGTGGTATCATTTCAGATATCAATACACGCTTGCATTGTGTTGAATCCTCTCCACAAGAGACTGGAGAGCTGATCCCATTGTACAGATGAGGAAACTGAGGCTTAGAGCAGTTGAGTAACTCCGCCCAAGTGTCTAACAGATCTGAAGTGGCAGGGTTGGGATCCCAATCCAAGGCTTCCTATGCCCCAGACCCCTGTTCTTGATCCCTCTGCTGTCTTATTTAAAGAGCTTTCAGCTCTTGAGAAGCTTTTGGTTCAGTAATTCATTCGTTCGAAAAAACGTCTGTTGCCCACCCATGAGGCGCCAGCCATGTTCTGGGCCCTGGGGGTAGAATGATGAATAGGATAAAAATCCCTGCCCTCAAGAGGGCTATCTGGTGTTGTGGGGGTAGGAGGCATGGATAATAATCTGATGAACAGACACTGCAACTGAGTAGTCACTCCTGGGAATGCGGGAGGTAGTGTCAGAAACGCCTGGGCTTACTTTCCAGATTTGACACATGTCCCGTTTCCAAGAGATTCGGGCATGTTCTCACCTAAGGAACATGCTCACCTCCCCACACGCACATTCAGAGTCACATCTTCACGAGTTACTGCTGCTGACGGCAGTGTTCTACCCCATGGAAATCCGTGGGGATGGAAAATTCAAAATTCAAGGCGGTGGCTTCCTAGGGAGTGCTGAGTTTCCTCCAGGTAACTTCCTTCTCAACCCTCTCTGCTCCTCAGATCGCCTCCTTGGCTCCCATCTGGCGAGCTCGTGTGAGACACGGGTGGTCGAGCCCTATCGCTAGAGATTAGTTTCACCGTGAACAAGCCCAGGAGAGGGTGGTTTTTCAAAGTTCCTCAGCAATCCTCACATGCAGCCAAGGGGTCCAGAGGCTCCAAGTCCAACCTCCCAAAGCCTCAGTTTCTCTCTTTCTAAATAGGGATACTGTTTTCCCTACCTCATAAGACGGCTATGAGGCTTCACTAAGAGAATGCATGGAAAGCCCTCAGCACAGGAAGGGCCATAGAGTAAAACCTAGGGAGATGTCAGCCATTATCACTATTGTCTGCAAACTCCCTCCATCTATGACAAACCCTACAGGGAGCCTGTGCAGCTCATCTTGGCAGGGACAAGTCAAATCTCACCTCTGCCGTGAGGCTTTCCCAGTCTCCTCCTCTTGATCGGACTTGGTTGGGGCCAAGCACAGTGTTGTGGGATAATGGAGCTCCACGATGACTTTGCCACCTGATCTGCCTGGTGTTGCTGCCATTTGTTTGTATGCCTTCTTGTGTCACCTGTCGGCTCTCCTGTACCTCCTGTGATAGAGGCAAGAGAGGTGCGCCCCCGCCCCTCCCTCAAGGAAGGGCTTGATGTCCAGCCACGGGAGGTGCCCAGACAGGCCACGGGCAGGGGTTGAGGCTTCATCTCCCTCATCTTCTAATTCTTATACTCACTCCATGCATGACGGAAAATTGTACAGCAACTAAACAGGGAGCTATCTTCTCTACCTTCTCCGGCTTCTGTGTAAACAGGCAGCATCCGAATCTTAGAGAAACTGCGACACAATGAAAACAGAGTAAGACCTTGTTGTATGGAAATGTTTTTGCACCGATGCTGTCTATCCCTAAAGTGCTTCCCCCGCCCACCATCATTGAAATGGGGGCAAAAATAGCTTTGTCACGCCGTGTTATTTAATAATAGCATTTGTAAGGTAGTTATCTGTTCTTATGAACCTTTTACAGCTCAAGCAGAGCCCCTCCCAAGAACTTCTTAAGCCTGGAAAGAATGGAGTTCGAAGCAAACAAAGAGAAAGTCCTTAACTGTAAGGGAAAGAGAAAGACATCCTCAGGTTCACCTCCCCATTCCCTTTTCTGCCTCTTAGATCTCTTTGTGAATTTTGTTACATCATCTGGTTGTGACTCGTCTTCAAGTCACACAGGAGGAGGCTCCTTGACACACAGGAGGCGCATGACTTGGGGTTGTGATGTCTTTGGAGCGTGTCTGCGGGCTGTAAGTGGGATGCTTGAACCGGCGGGGAAAGGAGATGGTGGGAAGCGATGACTTCACAGAGGAACTAAAGGTTTCTCGCCAACCCTGCAGTGTATCCGATTATGCACATGATCAAACACAGTCCTACGTAAGGCAATTCTCTCGAAAACAAGAGAAGGTGCATCATCATAATCAAAGCAATGAAGCTCTGTGGCGACGTGCCGTTGGTGCAAGATGGGCATTGCTTTATGTCAGTTTCATGTCGAAGCCACTTTCAATGACGTGCCATTAACCAATAGCTTGCATCCCTTATCCGGTTTATTCTCTCTTTCTCTCTCACTCACTCATTGATCTTTTATTGATTCCCAAGCCCTTCCTGACAAATAATGCTGACCCATCTGCCCCCTGCAGTTCCACAGTAAAAATAATAACAGGATAATAGAAATAATTTTTAAGAAGAGTTCACAATAATAAAACTATCGTATGCCCATTCTATTGATACAGGCTAAGAAGAGTAATGCCCTTGTCCTACTCCAGTATTTTTTATACTCCCATGGATTTTCCTTCACAGCCGCATTTAGCCATCTTGAAATGAGCTCTGTGCTCTGCTGTCACCACTCTGGTAGCAATAAGAGGTGGGCCACCCAGTTTCCCCTTCCAGGAAGGACTGCGGGGAGTACAAGAGACAGCCGCTGCTGTCAGCTCCTTCAGGGTCTGCCCTGAGAAGCACCTTGAATGAGGTCATGCCCTTCCTGGGGCTTCCTACATCTGATGACTAGCAAGGCAGTGATATAAATGCCTGGCCATTTCTGCCCAACATAGATAACCCTGACAGACAGGAATCTCTCCAGAGTCATTGTCAGACATGCTATGTTAGGCCTGAGTTCAAATGATTCCTTATTAATCCTACACCCTCCCCCTTCCTTTCACTGGTGTTGATACTTAATAAACATCTTGTGTATGCTTCACTGAACTCAACCCATAACAACACATTATCCCTTTGCTGGCCATGGTAAACTACTACAGGGGGGCAGTGCTCACACCAGTAAATACTTCCAAATTCTATCAAATAAGAACAAACAACTCTTATTAAGAAAACTAATCACCAGTATAGCTATGGAAGAGTAGCCTGACACCCAGAAGAGTGGTAAAACCCGGGGAAAACCAAACTATTTAAAGGCATCAGAGAGATATCAAAGTAATTAGGATTTGAGGGTCCAAAGTCTTGGAGAACTGGGAAGCACGCATTAAAGTGAACCAGACTTTTCTCTGCTGCTCTTTCCTATAAGAGCATTTTCCAGTTCACATCATAGGGCATAAAGGCAGAGACCTAAGCAATGACCTAGAACATTTGACAGCCCCACACTATTGGGAAAATGGAAGTTGGAATTCAAGGATACCAAGGTGGTATGACTTATAACTCAATAAATCAAGATCCTAGAGAAAAGAGAATCTCAGAAAAATAAGCCTAAATTCTGTGAAGTTTTTGCTCTTGAATCCTAAGCAGCCCTGAATGACAGGCTAGGGGACCAAGTAGAAAATATCTGTTAAGTAGCTACAAATGTAAAAAAAAAAGAAAAATCATCAGTTGTATGCAGTGGAAACACTAAAATTGGAATACGGAGGAATAGCTTCAATTATACACTAGACTTTTAGTTGATACACCAAAAAAAGAAATCAAAAATTAATCAGCCCAGAGAAAGTGTACATAAAACCTGAAATTGCCTTGAAGCATCTAAATGCCTGATTAAATCAAAATAGTCTGCCCTTAGTCTAATTGCTGGGAAAGCAAGAAAGCAAGAAAGCAAGAAAGCAAGAAAGCAAGAGGAAGGAAGGAAGGAAGGAAGGAAGGAAGGAAGGAAGGAAGGAAGGAAGGAAAGGAGAAAGAAAGAGAGAGAGAGAGAAAGGAAGGAGGTTTCTCCAGTGATAGATATAATCAAGACCCTTAGAATTTTTCAAATACAATGTCCAGCATTTAAGAAAAAATTATGACATATGCTAGGAGATAAGACCAAACAATTGAAAATCTAGAGACAAAAAGAGAAAATAGTAACATTCACAGATGATCCAGATGTTTGAATTATTAGACACAGGCCTTCAAATGAATGTCATTAATATGTTCAAGAAGATACATAAAAAGATGGAAATTTCACCAGTGAATTATTTTTAGAAGAATCAGGTGTAACTTCCAACAGAAAAAATGCCATTACAGAGATCATGAACAAAAGAAATGAATTTAACAGAAGAGTAGTACATCAGAAGATAAGATTACTCAACTGAAAGACAGATTAGCAGAAAATACAGAGACAGGCATATGGCGGGGGGGGGGGGGGGGGGGAGGGCGTGGAATTATAAATAACCCATGGGCCAAAAAAGAAATCAAAATGAAAATCAGAAAACATTTTAAAATGAAAGACAATAAAATATAACATTGTCAAAACTTGCAAACTATAACTAAAGTATATTTAGATGGAAACTTATAGTTTAAACTCACATTCTAGAAAATAATGAAGGCTGAAAATCAATTATATAGGCATCCAGCTCAAGAAACTTGAAAAATAGCAAATTAAGCACAAAAAAATCACAAGGGAGAACATATAAACAAACTGGACAAACTAATTTAAAACGATAATTTAGCAAAACTGACACAAGGATTTAAAAATCTGAATAAGCTATATCTATTTAATAAGTTGAATTTATAATTAAAAACTTAAAGAAAATTCCAGATCCAGATAGCTTTATCAGTTAATTTTCTCAAAGATTTAAGAAAGAGATAATACCAATTTTATTCCAATATTTCCAAGCTCATTATATCAAACCAGCACAATTTTGATAGCAAAACCAATAAGCACATCATAAGAAAAAAAATGCAGGCCCATACCTCTAATAAACATAAACTCAAAAGCCTTTTTAAAAATGTTTACTCAGCAAAAACACAAACAAATCAAATCCAGCAATATCTGAGAAATGAAATACATCACAAATTATTCTAATCAAAAAATAAAATGTTGATTTAGAATTTGAACACTAATCAATGTAATTTATCACACTGATGAAAAGGAATAAACACTGAAACATGTAATCATCTCAATAAATGCAAAAAAAAAGCATTCAATAATATTCAATACCTGTTCATCATTTCAAAACGCATGCTAGAAATATTTTTTTAATCAAGCAGGAAATTAAAAGGAAACTTTCTTAATATGGTAAAGTGAATCTACTGCAAAAAAAATCTATCATACATCATACTTATAATAGTGAAATACTGAAAGTTTTTACCCTGGGATGAGGAACAAAATAAGGATGTCTGTTATCACTACTACTGTTTCACAGTAAAGCCCTGGAGGTCCTAGCTAGTGTTATAAGGCAAGCAAGAGAAATATATAATATGAAGATTTAAAAGGAAGATATTAAACTCTCATTATTCATAGATACATAATTGGTTACATATAAATTCCAAAAATAATCTACAGATATGGAATTACCAAAGACCCCAAAGAGCCAAAACCATCTCAAGAATGAAGAACAGCTCTGAAGTATCACACGCCCTGATTTCAAACTATACTACAAAGCTACAGTAATCAAAACAGTATGGTATTGGCACAAAATACACACAGATCAATGGAGCTGTATATAGAGTCCAGAAATGTACCCACATATATATAGTTAATTAATTTTCAACAAAAGAGGCAAGAATATACAACGGGGAAAACAGTCTCCTCAAGAAATGGTGCTGGGAAAACTGAACAGCTACACAAAAAAGAATGAAACTGGACCACTATCTTACGCCATATACAAAAATTAACTCAAAATGGATTAAAGATTGGAATGTAAGACCAGAAAGCATGTAAACCCTAGAAGAAAACATAAGCAGTAAGCTCCTTGACATCAGCCTTAGTAATGTTCTTTTAAATCAGACTCCAAAGGCAAGGGAAACAAAAGCAAAAATAAACAAATTGGGACAACATCAAACTGAAAATCTTCTTCACAGTGAAGGAAACGGTCCAGACACAGAAAAGGCGATTTACTGAGTGGAAGAAGATGTTTACAAATCCTAAATCCAACACACAGCTAATATCCAAAATATTTAGAGAACTCATACAACTCAGTAACAACCACAACAGCAAGACAAGCAATTCAATTTAAAAATGGGTAGAGGATTTTAATGGACAATTTTTCCAAAGAAGATACATGTAGGGCCAGCAGGTACATGAAAAGATACCCAACATCACTCATCATCAGGGAAATGCAAACCAAAACCACAAGGAGACATCACCTCACACCTGTCAGAATGGCTCGTATCAAAAAGACAAGAAATAATAAGTGTTGGCAAGGATGTGGAGAAAAGAGGACCCTCATGCACTGTTGGTGGGAATGCGAATTGATGCAGCCACAGAATGGAGGTTCCTCAAAAACGTAACCAGAACTACAATATGTTCTGGCAATTCCTCTACTGAGTATCGATCCAAAGAAAATGCAAATACTAATTTGAAAAGTTATATGTACCCCTATGTTCATTGCAGCATTATTTACCAAATGTCCATCAATAGATGAATGGATAAAAAGATGTGGTACTTACATACAATGGAGTACTACTCAACCATAAAAAAAGAATGACCTTGCCATTTGCAACAGCATGTGTGGACCTTGAGAGTATTATGCTAAGTGAAATATATCAGACAGAGAAAGACAAATAGTGCATAATTTTACAATCTAAATTTTAGCACCATCTAGAAAACAAAACAAATGAGCAAACAAAACTTAACAAAACTCAGACTCATAGATACAGAGAACAGATTGGTGGTTGCCAGAGGAGAGGAGAGTTGTAAAGGGATGTGGAAAGGGAAGGTTGAAATGATGAAAGGGATCAAGAGGTACAAACTTCCAGTTATAAAATAAATAAGTCATGGGGATGCAATGTGCTGCATGGGGAATATAGTCAATAATATTGTATTAATTTTTGGTGGTGACCAACGGTAACTACACTTACTGTGGTGACCATTCCACAATGTATGCAATCGTCAAATCACTATGTTGTGCAATTGAAGCTAATATAATATTGTATGTCAGTTATACCTCAATTTTAAAAATTCTCAAATAAACAATTGATTTCATCAAAATCACTGATAAAAGATCAATATACAACATGGGTTGCACTTCCTACATTAGAAACAAAAGATTAGAAGGTGGAATTTTAAAGTGATGCCATTTATAAAAACAACTAACTAAAATATCAAATACTTAGGAATAAACCTAATGGAAGCTATCTAACACCCTCACCCAGAAAACTAGGAAACCCTATTACAGAGAGTATCCCTATTGCTATGCGTAGATGGGAAGCATGCCAAGTTTTCAAGATGTCAATTCTCCCCCAGTGGATATATAGGTTCAATGCGATTCCAATCAATATCCCGGTAGGTTTTTTTTCTGGAAATTGATAAACTACTTCTAAAACTTTAGTGGAAATGCAAAGGTCGAGAATAAACAACATAAGCGGAAAGAAAGGGGTAAGAGGGAATGTTCTGGGCAGCTGATCAGGTTCTGCCTCTTGATGGGTGTGGCGGTTACACAGGTGTGTGCACGTTGTAAAAAATATTACCTTCTTGTGTAACTATGAATTACGTCTACGTGTCGTACTTGAATTAAACATATGTATGTATATACGTGGTGCTTGAGCTTAAAAGTTTATTGAAAAATTCTCACTTAAAAAATTAATTAAAAAAATGTAAGAGGAGGACTCAATGACCTAAAGACCTGCATCAAGTTATAGGTGGGAGATAATCAACCGTAAGCACCCATCCTGACCAACCAGCACCAGCCAACGCTCTCCACCTGTCATCCCTCCAGACCAGATAATAAATATTTTCACCAGAAGAAAGCAATAATTGCAGCCACACAATTTTTGACTTGAGACTTTCCTGTTTCTGCTGAAATGTAACTGAAACATTCTCCTCCCCCTTCCCTTACTCTCCGACCCCCCCCCCCCCCATCTACGACCATTTCACTCCGCTGAAACAACAGAGAAGAGCAGATTCAGGTAGAAGGCAGAGGCAATTATAAAATAGATACTTGTAAAGGCATTGCTGCCATTTGTGCCACTTGAAATATTATCCCTTATGAGTTTTCTCACTGAATTAGTGCCATTTAATGTGTGCATATGGCCAAGGGGAAAATATAAAATTGATCAACGAGAACAGGAAAATTACTCCGGAGAATCTTTGCGGCTTTGTGAATTGTTGCTTGACATTGTGGTTTTACCAGATATAATGGCATGATTTACAATTTACAACAGGGCTTGGGGGATGCAGATACAAACATTTTTACTTAAAATACCAGGAGCAGATGGGGAAAAAATACAGACTGGACTTGGTCCAGATGCTGAGGATGTTGAACGTATTCTGACTCCCACGTGAAGGCATAAATAACACCAATTCCTCATCGTCCGCAGAAATGCACGAGAGTCCCTGCAAAGGTAATCCAAACGGTAGATAAATGGCAAATAATTCCTGTATGTCAAGTGATTTTGAAGACTATGTGTTGCAGTCTGTGGTTCTGCATGCTTTTTGTTACGAAAATTTTTTTAATGTGTTATTTATTTTCGAGAGCAAGAGGGACAGAGCACGAGTGGTGAGGGGGGGCTCGGCAGAGACAGAGAGGGAGACACAGAATCCGAAGCAGGGTCCAGGCTCTGAGCTGTCAGCGCAGAGACCAGTGCGAAGCTTGAACTCACAGACTGAGCGATCATGACCTGAGCCAAATTGACTGAGCCACCCAGGCGACCCTCTGCATGCTTTTTCTTATGGGGATATCTGATGTCCTAGCTAGTCATGATACCGCACACCAAATTATGAACTTGCACCAAGAAGCCAAAATTCTAGAGGAGCTGGGAAGCTAAGGACTATCCCTTTTTCAGCTCCGTTCCAACTTGTAATTCTTCCCGGCCATGCATTTCATACTGCAAATGGGCAATTTCACCTTGCAGACTGGTAAAAAAGAATCCTAAGAGGGTAGATCTCAAAAGTCCACCTTACAAGAAAAAAATAATTGTAACTATGTATGGGGACAGATGTTAACTAGACTTATTGTGGTAATCATTTTGCAATATACGCGAGTATCAAATCATTATTCTGTACACCCAAAACGAATATAATGTTGTATGTCCATTATACCTCAAAAAAAAAAAAAAAACAACTCGTGAGGGACTATCAAGATACCCAGACCTGGAGCCTAGTATCAGAGCCTCCTCCAAGTAGCTCCATGACATTGGACAAGACTCTTACTAGACCAAGATCTTGATTTCCTGATCAATAGACCTGATGGAAACTGACCAGACTTTGCTAAGGCCACCCTCACTCCGACCCTGTGGCCAGTTTAAGCAGACCTCCCTTTCTCCAAGACTTTCTTTCCCCAGTCCCACTGGGGTCAAAATCAGCATTTTCATTTTGAAAATTTCAATCTTCCAGTTCCTGTTGAACTCGAATTCAGTAGCAGATGGCAATGGTTATAAAAGCAATAAAGAAATTAAGCAAGCAACAGAGATGTTAACTAAGAGATGAAAGCAAGATTTGCCAGAGATAAACTGTAACATAATCTACTTATAATCAATAGAAAGTTGGCTGTATTTCCAATTATCTGGGTATTACTAAGATGCTCATCTCCTCTGAGGAAAGACCCAGAGGAAATGGGGTAGAATGCTTTAGGAGGGACAGCAGTTAGAGATCAGGAAGAACTTCCTGGGAGTTGTGCAAATTGGAACACATTCTAAGAGTTACTATTTGGACCCTATTTGTAGTACCCACCCCAGAGGTCAGATTTTTCCCACGTGGGTGTTGGTGGGGAAGAGGTGATGATAACCAAATTCTGAAAAGAATTATACTTTAAAAAAAAAAAAAAAAAGGTCAATAAGTCATATGACATTTTTCAGTAAAACAGCAGGGAGAGGAAGAACAGTGTCAAAGACAATTGATAGGATGTCTCCACTCCGAAAAGATTAGGAATTGCCAAACTAGGGAATCTCAATCCCTGGGGGAATCCTTTGAGAATAGACCCGACCCCCCCACCCCGTTGGCATCTGGAGAATAGTGGAGAATGCTTGGAGGCAAGTGAAAAAATCATGTCATGGCCAAGCGGATGATTCTAGAATGTCGGAACAAAATGAGAGCATGTCCCAGGCGGCCTATTCCACAGGTTGCCGACTCTCTCATAACGTGGCTTGTGAGGAAGTAGTATGTTCTCTGCCCTTCTGCACACACTCCCTGAGCAGTACACAACTCACCTCTTACTTCAGTCTCGGGGGCCATGGCAGGCACTGACATCTCAGAAAGAGCCCTAACAGGAAAGCTCGAAGACGCCAGAAGTGCTAGTGGGCTCCATGACTGTGAAGACAGGTCGCTCCGCCCACCTTTTCCCTTAGCTCTGTCCCCGGGTGTGGCTTGATGGGTGCTTAGCATCCCAGACTTCCAGGGAAGAGTAAGAAAGCTCTAACAGAGGCTAACAAATTGCATGAATTTTTGCCAAAGAGAAATCAAGCTGCTCACAGGGTACACTAATTTTAGCAGATTTCATGGCTAACATCTTGGAAACCCTGCTTTGGGCATAAGAAAGATTTCTCGGGGCACCTGGGTGGCTCAGTCAGTCGAGCGTCCGACTTCGGCTCAGGTCATGATCTCGCGGTCTGTGAGTTCGAGCCCTGCACTGGGGCTCTGTGCTGATGGCTCAGAGCCTGGGGCCTGCCTCGGATTATTTGTCTCCCTCTCTCTGCCCCTCCCCTGCTCATTCTCTCTCTCTCTCTCTCTCTCTCTCTCTCTCTCTCTCTTTGTCAAAAATAAATAAACATTTTTTTTAAATTAAAAAAAAAAGATTTCTTGACCTCATTTATTCCTGTGTCACTTAGACAAATTACTTAACCTCTCTGGTCTCTGTCTCTACCAGAACCTTTTCCCATCAAGTATTTAGGTATTGTACAAAAATGCATTTGATACAGAAGGATCTAAGAGGAATATTTGCACGAGGGAGAGCAAAGGAAAAGTATTATTATAAGGAGATAAAAAATAATAAAGTTTGAGTGGCATTCAACATAAAGTATGGCATCTAGTCTTATTAAACCAACGGAGAGCAGCTAAAATTTGGCCTTTGAGCTTCCTAGCAGCCAAAGCAAAAAGGAAAAAAAAACTGATCAGTTACAAAATACAGCGTGTATATACTGCAAAGGAAGCCAACCCTTTCCTTAAACAGAGACTTAGAAAGACTTTTTAAAAGATCCTTATAAGTAAGACTCTATATGACACAGTGACAGCATCTTCCACAAAATTCCTGAACCCTAAGAGATACATGTGGCTGTTGAGTTCCCCAATTTCCTACACACAGAACAGGACAGATATCACAGATCAACCAAACTGTTTCCATGGGGTATTGTGAAGTAAAACAGAACTGACTGCTAAAAGCCTGAGCACAAGAGAAGGAAGTAATCAGGTTGAGGTGGGCTTGAGCGAATGTGTCATTCCCCGTCGTGGAAAACCTTGGACAGTTGGATGGGGGCATTTAGCAAGACCGATGAATCCTGACACTCTATTACTCACGTAAGGAAAAAACCTATCTTTTATTTACTGCTCAAAGCTACATTAAGCAGGGGTTGTGCCCAGTATAAGCATTAGCTACAGGGTATCTCACCGTAACACACACGTGACAGATGTTAGAAAATATTTTCCTGGGTGATATAAGGCACATGCAAATTTCTGCTCTCCACGTAATACCTCAGTATTAGCTATCAGTGACTCTTCAAATTCAGAACACAATTAAACAAAAAAAAAGACACAAAAGCAAAATTCATCACGCGTCAGCCTCAAAAGACTCCATTTTGGTATGCTAACCTCCGTTACCTAATCTCTAAATCAACGTTAGAAGATGAGTATCAGTATTGACCCAGGCACAGTTTACTGACTTGAAAGAGACAGTAAGTCATTAGACGTTACTAGCCAGATCATGCACCACCAGTTGGTCTCAAGATTTTTAGCCAGAAGCCTTCGTTCAGGTAAAATTCTCACAGAACGGTATACAAAAAACACCTGAGCTACTCTAGTCGCTGGAGCAGGGAACCCCAGCCACTCACTCCAGCTGGCATCAAGATGGGCCCCACCTGCTCTCCCAAACACACCCACCTTCCAACCACCCCGGTCTCTGAGGACACGGGTTGGCCTGGCCTCCTCTCCCAGGTCAGGGCGCAGGGGAAAAGGAGGCATCCCACAGTTTGCCCAAGGTCACACAATCCTCAGACCGCACGAAAGCCCTGCAGCCCCAGAACTGAACAACAAGGTGTTTAGAACGTGATACCAGGCAAAAGGGGACGTGAGCCGGAAGCAAGCACAGGTTAGAGAGGTCACTGTGCCACTCAGCATCCACACGCACCAGGAGGTTCCAGGCCCCTTCCCGATGTCTTCATCCTCAGCTCAGCCGTGGCAGGGGCCCAAAGCGTGCACCTTCAAAGGGAAAAGGGGGGAATCCAACACCAGAAGAAGTGAAGCACCCTGCTCCGACCCTGGGGGACTCTGCATCCCCTTGGAGGACAGCCCCTCGAGCCAGGTGACATCCCTCCCTCAAACCCAAGCGTCTCCTGCGGGGGCCACCGGAAGCCTCCTCCTTGCTTCGCGCTGGTCACCATCCTTCCTTATCCCCGCGGCCACCGCCACCACTGCAGCAACAGTGACTGCAGTCCTGAACAACCCCCCCAAAACTCCAACTAATTAAAGACAAGTAATTAACCACATCCAGGCGGGGGAAGGTTGGCAGAGCCCCCCTGCATTGTGTGACCACCTTGGCACCGAAATGGTTAGAGACCATATCCCTCCACGTTGCCTCCCCTCATTGTGGTGGAGTGCTCTTGAGAACGTTATTAGCTGGGTGTGCGCCTTGCCGTTTTTCCACACGAGGCAGATGGGTAATTACGAAGCTAATAGTCTGATTGAGAGAAATCAGATGCAGTGGTTTGCCCAATTAGATGATACATTAGCTTCCTTCTTTGTAAGCAGCTAATGTGTGAAGCAAAGTGGTATTTTCGAGGGTCAGAATCCTTAAACAAGTGCCGAGTTGCAGATTATTGTATCTCTCTTTTTTTTTCTAATGGAGGAAAAGTGCTAAGTCTTCATTACTAAAAGCATAGAAAATGCAAATCAGCTTCTGAAACAAAAGAGAGAAGGGACAGGCGAGAATATTTGGTGTCCGATGTGTCAACCTACAACATCAATTACATTGAAATGCAATGCATGGCAGTCTAATCAAGGATAGTATAATTGTAATAATTGCGTGCTTTTGTTGGAGAGCTGCTGCTGTTGTTATTTGTCAACCATTTGTTCCTCTCTATTGTTGAGGGGGGGAAAGATTTTTTTTTTTTAATGTAACTGAGAGATTGTGTAGGTAATGGGTGAGCGGGCGGCCATCCTCAGAATGTGTATGAGGGGTCCCTGCTACATGGCGGCTCCGGTGGCCCTGGTGAGTTGCTGGGACAGCGATGTGAGCCGGGAGCAGGAAGGGACGAAGTGGCTGGCCATGCCAGGGTGGCCTGCGGTCTCTGTCCGCGTCCCCCATGTCCTGGGGCAGAGGGAAGCCAAGTGACAGGTCCGAGGAGGCTGGGAGGACAGTGGTGGCGGTGGTGGAAAAAGCCTCACGCCACATCCTTCTTGTCCCCTTTAGCACATAGAAAAGGTTGGGAAACAGAGGGGACACAGAACTGCCACCCTGAGCTCTCCACCTCCTCTTGCTTCTCTGAGTTGGGGCCTCAAGAAGGACTTGCCTGGTCTCTGTGAATGATCATTGATTGCCTGCCACCCCCCTCCCCCCGCCCGCCCCGGGGGAAGGAGTGGCCAATCCTGGTGAAAACACCACCTCCAGGAAAGGTGCAGGAGCTGCTACAACAGCCGAGGTGGCACCACCGTCCCCCATGGTGCATGTGGAGCACACGAGGACCGATGCTCACTCCCCCACTCGGTCCCCCACTGGCCTGGCCGGCCCAGGTACTCCAAGGACTCACTGTAGCCCAGGTTAGAGAATCGTCCCGAGTGGAGGCGGCCCCACGGAGAGACTCCAAACCAGGGCGATCGGCCTTGGGCAGATAGAAAGTCTCTCCAAACGCTTCTGTTATAGAAACACGTTTCTTGTCCTCCCCCACCCATTTCTTTTCATGGGTCCAGATGTTTCCTAAAACATACTTATAGAGAGAAGAGAAAAAGTCAGCTTAACAGGCAACTCTGGGAAGAAAAAGGAAAGAAAACACAAAACAAAACAAGGATGTTCGTGGAAAGCCCAAGTTGAGCAGGAAAATTCTTCTTAGGAGCCGCTCTCAGCATTCAGATCAGATAAGAGGTTTATTTTCTCACTTCAATTGGTCTTGCCAATAGGTTGAAACAGAGGCACAATGGAAATGGGCTAAAACATTTAACAGAGCTGTTAAATCTCATTCTCCACAGCTAAAAAAGAACAATCCCGGACCGTCTTTACCGAGGGGAGGCTTCATGGGCTGTAGGAGGCTTTGCGTGTATCCCTGACAATCCTGTACATACTCCAAAACTCACACTAATTAAAAGCAAATAATCAAATACATTCAATTTGAAAAGTTGGCAAACTCGTGTGTATTATTGCGTTAGCACCTTGGCATGGAAATGCTCGCATCGCGCTAATCTCGTTGTGCAGAAGTGCTCTTGAGCTCGCTATTCACCCAGCCCGTGCCCCCTCCCCGCCCTGCCCCCCTTTGGGCTGCCTCCCCAGGCCCCAGGCCCCTGTTGCTCCCCCATCTACTCTCCCACTTCAACAGCAAGATAGGAACAGAAACTGGGACCTCACCACAGGCCTTGACTTTCATTTGCATCTGACAGAGGTCTGATGTGGAAAAGATGTCCTTCCTCTCACTGGCTTCTTATTTGTTTACTTAGAGAGAGAAGGTCAGCGAGATACGGGGTTTTTAGATGAAGTTTACAGCAGTAAGCCTTGGCCATGCCATTCGCGGTCGCCGTCCGCCCGCCCCATCCCCCACGCCCGCCTCCCGGCTACACCCCTTGTCAAAGTGGTGGCCAAATCCGAGCGGTGAGCTGACGAAATGAGAAGAAGCCTTCAGATCCAGTGCTGCTGCCCCTGGGATCTGAGTTTCTTGGGGGCTGGTTGAGGGACGAGAGGAGGGAGTTGCCCAGAGAAATGCAAAACTCGTGCCGTCAAGAATGGGGCGAGCTGAGCTCACACCAGCCAGAATTTTTCTGGCAGATCTGCTACCTGAGGCACATTTGTCTTTCATCCTGGGCCACTGCCA
Organism: Lynx rufus; assembly: GCF_022079265.1. NCBI lineage: Eukaryota > Metazoa > Chordata > Mammalia > Carnivora > Felidae > Lynx > Lynx rufus. The sequence goes on along the minus strand of NW_025814829.1, from coordinate 33,593,206 downwards.
ATCACAGCCTCCCAGTATCCAGGGCTCGGAGGAAGACGGGCCGCTTGTCCTCGGCTCCGAACAAAAGAAGAACAAATACAGTCACATTCAGCCACATGACATTCACGTCAGATGGAAAAGGAGCCGGCCACACGGGCAGTGCAGAACAGCTGCCTGAACCAGGAGCAGGGTCTGGAGAGCTCCTAGGAGTAGATGCTTGAAGACCCCACGCGGTTGCCCTGCTGATGAGATTCCTGATTTGTGTGTGGGCGAGGCCTAGAGGCTGCCTCCTACAAGTCCGAAATTCCAGACCACTTTCCGGTACGTCCTAGGGCACAACCTGTTGGTACCAACCAAGAGCGTAGACCACCTGTTGGTACTTTCGTTACATTGGAGAGAATACTTTGAGGAAAGCATCAGGCAAGGGTCTTGGTCGAATCCTTAGTGTTGTACCACCGAGCCAGAACAAAAGATGGGTTGCATTGTGCTTGTCACATCTGCCCGTGCCCTTCGCCCTCCTGGTCTGGTCCGCGGCTTCGTCTGGATCCTCTCACTGTTACAACGACCCCCTCTTTCCTTGCCAGGTTGCTGTTCCTTGCTCCATTCTCTTCTCAATGACTCACTTAATCATGCAGTCCTCGATGGCTTCGGTCAACAAATGTTTGTTACGTCATAGGCTCTATCAGTATTATCATCGACCTTGAGAATACAAAGGCAAATGGGGTTTGATCCAGTAATTCCACGTCTGGGAGGGTACCCTAAAGAACTGAAAGCAGAGGCTTGAAGATATACTGGCACACCCATGTCCGTGGCAGTGCGATTTACTGTAACCAAAGGGTGGAAACGCCCCAAATGGCCCTCGATGGATGAATGGATAAATGTGGTCTAGACATACAACGAAATATTAGTCAGCCTTAAAAAGGAAGCAAATTCTGACACACCCCACAGCAAGGATGAGCCTTGACAACATCACGCTAAGTGAAATAAGCCAAGTAAAAAAAGGACAAATATCACAAGATTCCACTTATATGAGGTTCCTAAAGTAGTCCAATTCCTAGAGACAGGGGCTGGTGGGGAGGGGCAGATGGAGAATTATGGGTATAGAGTTCCAGTTTGGGAAGATGAAAACATTCTGGAGGTGGCTGGTGGTGATGGTGGCATAATAATGTGGATGTATTTGAGGCCAACAGACGGCACTTAAAAATGGTTAAAATGGTCAAATGGATGTTATGTGTATTTTACTACAATCAAAAACAAACACAAAAGAAAAACAAATAAGGTTAGTCACAGTCCTCAAGGAACCTGGAGTCTAGCAGGTTCCTTTCCTTCTAGGAAAGAAGACAGGTTAAAAATATATACAGAGAAAGTGCGAGACGGTGAGGGGAGTGCACAGCCACATGAGGCACAAAGTGAAAGGGTAGGGGGGTGGTTCTGAGTTCACAAAGTAAAAAGGGTTGGGGGTGTGGTTCTGAGTCCACCAAGTGAAAGCGGTGGTGGGGGGGGTGGTGCAGAGTCTGCAGAAATGGCTGTCCTGCTGTCTCTAGATTGGATTGTGTCTTAGCCTCAGTTTCCTCGTCTGCAAATGGGGATGATCACTTCCCTCTCTCTTGCAGCCTCCATCTATTCACACAGAACACGTTACCAGGCACCATACCAAGCCCTTCAGTTCATCAAACCTCACATCTGACCAATAAAGAGGAAATTTTGCCACCGATTTCCAAAGAAGAAACAGGGTTAAGAAACCGATAGATATTCCGCAGACACATAGCTAGTAAATTGGAACACCGGGGTTTGGCCACAGACCTGTCGGAGTTTCCGGCCCATGTTTTCCTCACTACACTAGTAGTTTGCAGATTGTAAAGTCTCATTCAAATTTAAGGGACAGCTAACTGAGAAAAACAGGCATGGGCAAAGGAGGGGCATCTAGGGTCTCATTGTGCCCAAAAAAAAAGATATGTTGGAGTCCTAACATAGTAGTTAGAACATGACCCTATCTGGAGATAGGTTCTTTACAGAAGTAATCAAATTAAGATAGGATATTAGGAAGGGCCCTAATCCAATATGACTGGTGTCCTTATAAAAAGGGGAAATTTGGACGACAGACACTCACAGGGGGAGAAAACTACGGGAAGAATAGAGTTATGTTCCCACTCCAAGGAACTACCAGGAGCTAGGAGAGAGACGTGGAACACATCCTTCCCTAGCACTTTCGGAGGGGGTGTGGCCCAACTGACACCTTGATCAACTGACACCTTGATCTCGAGCTTGTAGCCTCCAGAACGGGAGAGGATAAATGTTTCTTTTCTAAGCCACCAAGTTTGTGGTACTTCTTGATGGCAGTCCCAGCAAACTAAAACAGGAGCCAGCCAAGGAAAATTGGGAAGACGGCTCTTTCGAGGTTTGAGAGAAAATTCGCCTAAGGGCCCTGGAATGCCTCGCAGCCCTCAGGAGAAGGGGGACAGGGCACGGAGGGCTGGGATCCCCATTTTCCGCTCTTGCTATTCCCTGTTGCCCTTCACCCACCTGAGACAGTCCTCTTTAAGAACTTGATCCGTGCTATTTTGCTTTTATTTCTCTTTTCGCCGTGTTGGTGAGTATTGTTGGAACTTTATCCGCCATCCTGACTGCTGTTGCACAGTGTGGGATTGTTTCCCTTGAAATTTGTGCAAGAGCACAAATGCCCTGGGTGCTAAGGCTTCGCACTAGCCCTGCACTGGGGCATGGGCTGCACCACTTCGTCCCAGTTTTTTCTTTTGAGGACCTAGAACTCTAACCTGAAAGCCATTCTCTCTGAGAATAACAGGACAGCTCTGGAGCAGGGGCAGAGCGGCAAGCGTAAACTGGTCCGGAAGCCAAGGCACACGGGAAGCCACATACCCGCTTCCAATCCCCTACCCAGCAGTGAGATTAAGCAGAGGGCTTTGCAAAGGAACTCCAGGAAAATACTGATAAATTGAAGAGCAATCGACAAGGCACTCAGGCTCCCTCGCTGAGCTCCACCTAGCCCCCTAAATTTGTGTCAAATCTTCTCTTTGTCCCCCTCAACTAAGCCCATGTGTGAATGGAAATGTTTTTGTGCATTAAAGAAAATCAATGACAACATCTCAAAAACAATTTCAAGCTCCTCTTCCTCCCACAGGGTGGGAAAGTCACACCCCGCAGAGCTGGACAAGGGTCCCAAGGAGAGCCAGACCCATGTGGGTGGCAAAGTTCCACTGGAACAAAGTCATAGACCCTCAATTCTCTCCTTGCACAGGACACCAAGCCATAAAGCCAGCCAGCCTGGGAAAATGCTAACTCTCTTCCCATGGCCCTTGCGCTTCAGGCCTCAACTGTATTTCTGTGCAGTTTTTGTCCCTGACCCAAGTGTGGAGCACCTTTGGATATAACAAGACATTAGCAGTACGACGAGGACCCAGGGAGCAGGCCAGTGGAAACTGCACAAGATTTAGGGTCAGTAGACCTGGAGTTGAACATGAGCTCTGCCACGAACCCGCTGTGCAGCTTTGTGCCAGTCACGTAACCTCTCTGAGTCTCAGGTCCCTCCTCTTTAAAGTCCAGATAATCACACAGATCTTGCCTGGTTATTGTAAGTAGGAAATGAGATCACAAAATAGAGGAACTAGCACACGGTGAGGGCTCACTGGATGGCTGATTACCACTATCATTTTTATCACTATAAGGAAGGCGTTGAGGCCAAACAAGTTGCCCACTGACCCCTAGCTAACCGCGGCCCCACCCAGGCTGATAAAGCCGGGCAATGTGAGGACTGGGAAGGAACACTGTCCTGTTGGCTGGGGGAAAGCCCTCAGGAGCACCTGCAGAAGGTATGCTGCCCTTGGAGGTGAAGGACGGCGAGTTTCAGCCTCCGGTAGACAAACGAAGAGAGTTCTGTTTGAGAACTAAAACAGGCAAACGGGTGCAGTCAGGCCAGAAAGAAGTGGGGGTGGGGGTGGGGAGTCACACTGTGGCAGATGTCTTGGCTGGGAGAGAAAGTTCTAGCGAACGCGCTGTGGTTGGGGAACAGGGGGCTTGGGCTCAATTCAGAACAGCCCAGCTCCCTTCCAGGTGTGAAAGGAGAGCATCCAGAGGGATCCCCGGGAGACCCCGGGGGTGCAGGGCCTGACAGACCCGCCGCCTGGAGCGGGCGGGGGAGCTGCGCATGCTCCCGTTCTTGGAAGCACAGTTGGTTCACCTGAGCGGGCTGGAAAACCCTCACCCCTGGGGAGGAAAAAGAAGACGGGATTTCTCCTGGGGTCGGAACAGGACCCCGCCGGCCAGAGACAATGGCTCCGAGAGCCTCAACAACGCCACCCCTGTTGATGAGGGAAATCAACACCCTGGAGATCGGCGTGTGAAATCTGCGCTGGGGAAGAGAGTCCTCATTTAGCAGAGAAAGCGCTGCGCTATCTATGTGTGAAAGCTTTTTTAACACCGTTCCCTACTCTCCATATGGCGAACTTCACCCAAATTAGGAGGAACTGATGAACAAAACTCCAGCAACTGGAAAATGAGAGCGAGCTCCAGGAGCCCATCCCAGAGACAGTCCCTCCCCCCCCCCCCCACACACCCCCGGGGCGCCCAGAGTGGGTCCCACAGGGCAGGGTGTCTGGCCTCCTCTCCTCGCAGCCCTGCAACGTGCCCTGGGTCCCCAGAGGTTCCCCGCAGGGCAGGGCCAAGTGCGTTCCCTCTCCATGGAGGAAGTCACCATCGCCAATAACTGAAGCAGTAATAACCACCATTTCTTGCGCATTCACTCACCGTGCAGTGGATAGGATACCGGATACCTCGCACGTATTTTTTCAGTTATCCTCATCAGAACCCCGTGACCAGGTGTCTTTATGCCTAGTTCAAGTTGGCAAAATTGAGAGTCAGAGAGGTGGTTTTTTGCCCAAGGTCACACAGGAAGATTCAGAGGCAAACTGATTCAAGTAAGATCTAGATACTCAGGCCCACCCTCCTCTTCTCCAGAGCTAGCCCAGGAGTGGGTGGAGGTTTTGCTCCAATGAAAGCTGAGGGGAGGCTCCCACTGTGGGCAAGAAGGGAGCTGCACCCCTTCTCCTCAGTCAGAGGGCAAGTGTAGAGCCTGTCAAGGCTTCACAGGAGGGGTGGGGGTGGGGGTGGATTGAGGGGGTGAGCACACAATCAATGACACTGAGATGGTCAGGCCTGGAGGGAAAGAAATTCAATGACCCGTACATAGCACTCTTGGAAAAGCCAAGGTTCAGGGAGACAGAACTGAGTCCCACAGCAAGTTCTAAGTACAACAGCCAGGCCCCGACTACCCCGTGTTTGTCTGATGCTGCCCTGGAAACTTCCACAAAAGGAATAACCTCGCCGGTCATTCTTCTTCTTCTACCCGCCTTTCCCCAGTCCTGTCCACAGAGGAGGAGAGCCCCAGGGAGCACGGGCCTACTTTGTTTGGGCTCCCGCTGCGTCCCTAACACCACTCTCTGCCCCAAGTCTCCCGCCTTCCTGCCTTCCTTCGAGCTCCCTTTCCTGACCTCCTGTAAATGCAGCAGTTCCTGACCGCATTCCCCACCCGGGCTCCCTTTTGCCACCGCCCCTCCGGCCACGTCCAGGTTGCCTTTTCCCCAGAGTCTGGGGGCTGCGCCCGCCCCGTCTCTCCTTCCAGCCTCCAGGGCCCAGTATGGCAGGATGAAACGAAGCTCGATGCAAAGATGTTTAGAATGTTTATCTCGGCGATTGTATTATTTACAGCAACTCCGCGCTGTGCCCGGGGCATTGCGTGGTTTGAAAGACGCTATACAAACTAAAATTGTGTGGCATTGTTTGTTCCTGCACATTCTGCGAGACAGAACCGATCTAGTAATCACTGTTTTTGCTCCTCAAATCAGGACGCTCCCTTTTGTGTGCATGGTGGCTAATCTGGAAATAAAGATTCGTAGCAAATGTGTAAGGAGCTCTGGAAGCAGTCAGGGCCTGGGGAACGAAAGAGGCAAAGACAGTGGAGGTGAGGTCGGTGAGAGCCCTGTGGTCCCTCCGGCAGGGACGGCAGCCCATCCCTGGGGTGATGGGAAGTGCCACATCGCATATCCGTTCCCAGAAGACAACAGGCCCCTGGGGAGCACCGTGCCCCAGACCTGCATGTGGCCAGCTGCAGTCCCCCAGCGAGCCTCCCTGCCGCCGGGCCTGCACCCCAAGGTCAGGTTCTCTGGAGCTGGGGCTGACCCTTTCAGCACACAGGCTCTTGAAAGGCAGTGGGGAGGAGAGGAGAGGATCACACCAGGGGTAGGAATGACCATGCACACCCCCAAGTCTGTTCAAGGACATGACAGACGGGCAGGGGCAGCGGACAGTACCTCAGAGTTCTGGAGCCGTCCGGCTGGTCTCGGGGCACTAGAGCATTAGCACTGACCTTAGCCCTGGCCCCTTACCCACCACGCCAGAGCAGCGCTTAACCAGCCTACGTGCGGTCCCAGCTGAGGCACAACCCTAGGGACCGGCTGGATGGTAAGCCGCGAGGCCTGCACAAGTACATTCCCTGGGAAAGGGAATGTATCTAGCTTCATAGCCGGGCCCCAGCTGACTGGAAACAGTGTCACACTCTCATTTGTCCCTCCACTCTTACCTGCCCACTCACCTAGTGATCTGCCATACTGCTAACAGCCTCCTCTCCCTGGCAAGCCCCAACTTTTCCCTTCAGCCTGCCCAAACCCTAGGCATTTTTCAAAGTCCACGTCAGATACTGTCACCTTCCCTATGAGATCTTCCATCGTCCCTCCCACCCCATGCAAGGTTACACAGCCACCATCAAGCCCCAGATCCTCAGTTTGTATCCCTCCAGAAAGGATCCCACTGTGGCCCAGATGTGTGTAGGTCTGGCCCCCGCTGAACGTAGACTCTTGGAGGACAGAGACCCAGTGTGGTCTCTGCCAGCACTCCTGTCCCCAGCATCCAGCAGGGTTCCTGGAGCGGTGAGTGTGATCCTGTGGGAGGACCCAGGTCATCCCTGCAATCTGTATTCCCAGCGATGTGGGGCCAGGTGGGCAGGAAAGGGGAGAGAGTCATGGATAATCAGCTCATGGTCCAAGACTTCACTGACAACTTCTCCCTTCCAGAGACTTCCCTGGCACTTTCCAGGTTGTTCTAAAAGTTAACAATTCCCAAATAGTTCACGTTCCCTTCATTGCCAAGTTGGAGCGTATTGTCTGCCAAGTTAAATTGTGGCCGAGTCGCACGGCAATTTAACTGGTCTGATGCACGAGGCCTCATCATCCATTACCAGGAGCATTTAGAAGCGAGGTAATTACAGGCTGCATTCCTGAAGCCCGAGGCTCCGCGGCTACAATCCTGGAGTTTATTATAATCATAGTGATGGGGAGGGGTCCCAGAGATTCCATTTCCAGACTGTTCAGATTGGCATTAAAGAGCCCCCAGAGGAAGGGACGGTAGACGCCACTGCTCCTCTCAAGGTCAACTCCACCCCAAGGAGGAGGCCCTGGGCTAAGCCACCCCCGCCCCCAGCCTTCTCCTCCGGAACTGGGAATGAAGCTACCCAAAGGCAGAAGGGGTTCCCTGGATTTCTCCTGTCTCCAACGCCCATCTCATCCCACCACGGACTGCACAGAGAAGCCCACTCCCTTCACGTGTCATCAATAGATTCAGGCACAGTCATTGCTCTGGGGTGAGCGAGAGGACGGAGGAAGCCTGACTTTGATGACCGTCCAAGCACCAGAGAGCAATGACAGAGTTTTCCAGATCTCACTTTTAAAATGCAAATGCCCAGTTGAGGAAAAATCCATTAGGTCCCTAATAACACTATGATTAAATTGGTATGAATTAGTACAGCAGATTCTTTCCACCTCACTGGAGGGGCTTCACTTTTCTTTAAAAAGCGTTGGATTCCTAGGTGCAGTGTAGGAATGAACCCGAGAAGAAAGGGCAAGACATAACCACACAGCTGTGCTCGCGGTCAACCTTGAATTAATAATTTAGTGAATCAATCAATCGATGGATGAGTTGTTAAGTCAGTGAATGGGCTGTTGGATAGAACAGGTGTCATTTTACCACTCTACCTTGGCAGATGGAGCAAGCCAATCTGAATCTCTGGTCTCGCCCCAGCCCAACGTGTCAGCGATCCCAGGGACCTCGGTGGGCAGAGCACCATTGGGTGTGGGAAGGCAGCAGAAGGTCTGCTCAATAAAGCTGGAGAGCAAGCTGTCCTGAGGTTTTCCAGGTAATGAAGAAAGACCCCTCCTTCCCCTCAGAGCACTACCCAAGTCTGGCTCCTGCTTCCAGTTATACATTCTGAACCAGGGACAGTCTTAGAAAGTCCTTCAAAGACGTGTACCCTCTTACCTCGGAGGTATTGCAGGCTCAGTTCCAGACCGCCATAAGAAAGTGAATATCACAGTAACGTGAGTCAAATGACATTTTTGGCTTCCAAGTGCATATGAAAGTGATATTTAGTAATTGTACGGTAGCATTATGTCTGAAAAAACAATGTGCACATCTTAATTTAAAAAATACGTTATTGCTGGGGTGCCTGGGCGGCTCAGTCAGTTAAGGGTCCAGTTCTTGGTTTTGGCTCAGGTCATTATCTCGTGGTTCGTGGGTTCGAGCCCCATGTTGGGCTCTGTGCTGACGGCATGGAGCCTGCTTGGGATTCTCTCCCTCTCTCTCTGCCCCTCCCTCACCCTCTCTCTGTATCAAAATAAATAAATAAACTTTAAAAAATACTTTATTGCTAAAAAATGCTAACCATCATCTGGGCTTTCAGAGAGTCATAATCTTTTTGGCTGGGGAAGTCTCGCCTTGATGCTGACGGCTGCTGACTGATGGTTGCCGAAGGCTGGGGTGGCTGGGGCAATTTCTTAACATGAGACAACAATGAAATGCGCTGTACTGATTGGACGATTTCTCCGCAGCCTGCTCTGTTGGTAGAGAGCATTTTACCCACAGTAGAATTTCTTTCAAAATTGGAGTCAGTCCTCTCAAACCCTGCCACTGCTTTATCAGCTAAATTTATGTAATATTCTAAATCCTTGGCTGACATGTCAACAATCTTCACAGCATCTTCACCAGGAGTAGGTTCCATCTCAAGAAACCGCTTTCTTCGCTCATCTGTGAGACGCAGCTCCTCATCCACTCAGTTTTTTTCATGGCATAACAGCAATTCACTCACATCTTCAGGCTTCGCTTCTCATCTGGTTTTCTTGTTATTAGCACCACGTCTGCAGTGACTTCCTCCACCGAAGTCTTGAATCCCTCAAAGTCATGCATGAGGATGGTATCAACTTCTTCCAAACCTTTGTTCCTGTGGACAGTTGGGGACCTCTTCCCATGAATCACAAATGTCTAATGCTATCTAGAATGATGAATCCGTTCTGGAGGTTTTAAATTTACCTTGCCCAGATTCTTCAGAGGAATCGCTATCTATGGCAGCCCTAGCCTTGTGAAATGCCATTCTTAAATAAGAAGGCTTGAAAGACAGAATTACTCCTTGATCCATGGGCTGCAGAATGGAAGTTGTGTTAGCCGGCATGGAAACAGCATTAACCTCATTGGACATCTCCATCAGAGCTCTTGAGTGAGCAGGTGCATTGTCAATGAGCAGTAACCTCTTGATAGGAATCTTTTTTCTGGACAGTAGGTCTCAACAGCGGGCTTCAAATATTCAGTAAACCATGGTGTAAACATACGTCCTGTCATCTAGGCTTCGTTGTTCCATTTCTAGAGCACAAGCAGAGTATATTTAGCATAATTCCTAAAGGCCCTAGGAGTTTTGGAATGCTAAATGAACACTGGCTTCAACTTAAAGTCACCAACCATGTTAGCCCTTAACAAAAGAGTCACCTTGCCCTTTGAAGCCAGGCATTGACTTGTCTTCCATACCTACAAAAGTCCTAGATGGCATCTACTTCCAAGAGGAGGATGTTTCATTTATATTGAAAATCTGCTATTTCGTGTGCCCACCTTCAGGAATTCTCTGAGCCGGATCTTCGGGATCACTGGCCGCAGCTCCTACACCAGCACCTGCTGCTTCACGTTGCACTTTGATGTTGCGGATGTTTAAGGCCTCTTTCCTTAAACCTCATGAGCCAACCTCTGCTAGCTTCAGACTTCCCTTGTGCAGCTTCCTCACCTCTCTCAGCCTGCATAGATTTGAAGAGAGTGAGGATGTTGTTCTGGGCTGAACTTTGGCTTAAGGGAAGGGGGTAGCTGGTTTTATCTCCTATCCAGACCACTCAGACTTTCTCCGTAACAGCAATAAGGCTGTTTCCCTTTCTTCTCATTCATGTGTTCACTGGAGCAGCACTTTTCATTTCCTCCAAGAACTTGTCCTTTGCATTCACAACTTGTCTGTTTGGCACAAGAGGCCTAGGTTTGGGCCCATCTCGGCTTTCGACATGCCTTCCTCACCAAGCTTAATCATTTCTAGCTTTTGATTTAAAGTGGAGACATGTGACTCCTCCTTCCTCTTGAACATTTAGAGGACACTTGGGAGGCTGAAAGCAACAGAAATTCATTCTCACACGGTGCGGGAGTCCAGGAATCTAAAAGCAAGGTGTTAGAAGGATGGCTTCCTTCTAAAGGCTCTGAAGGAGAGCTGTCAATGCCTCTGTCCTAGCTGGTATCTGTGGCGTTCCTGGCTTGGAGATGCATCGCTCTGAATTCTGCCTTCTTCTTCAATTTGTCTTCTCCCCTGTGTCTCTTTATGTCCTTCTCTGTCTCTTCGAAGAGCACTTTTACTGGAATTAGGGCCCACCCTGACCCAGCATGTTCTCACCTCAATCCTTACTTTAATTACATGTGCAAAGACCCTATTTCCATATAAGGTCACATTCCGAGGTTCCAGGTCGACACGAATCTTAAAGGAATGCTATCCAACAACTCCACATTTCTAGAGTTGAACAGCCAGAAAATAACTTAGTGCAATCACCAAGAGAGGAGTAAATGATGGGGAATGAGAGGTCCTGCGTGAGATCCCTCTAAGTGAAACCTCCCAACTGCCCCACCCACCTCCAGTCCACTGAGGAGCAGAGTATGGATCCCAGGGTGTAATTACAAGGATCTCACTCACCACATCGGGAAGCGAAAGTGAACACCCCTGGGCAAGATTAATCTCAGAGGACAAGTAGGCCAACATCATTTTTAGCCTTCTCTGTGATGTCCAAAGTATCTAAGGTAGGACCTGACCCTGAAAATCCACTCCCGGCTGTCTTTGTGAGCCATGTGGCAGTAGACGGCCCCCAAAATGGTGTTAATGATTCTCACCTCCTGGTGGTCATACCCTTGACTGTTTCCTTCCCACACTGAATAGATCTGGCCTGTGTAACCAATTAACCAATAGGATATCATGGAAATAAAGGAGTGTGACCCCCAACGCTCGGTCATAAAAGACATTGCATCTTCTGCTTTGCCAGGTCTTGGTTCATTTGCTTTGGGGGAAGCCTGCTGCCATGTCGTGAAGATACTCAGGTAGCCCAATGAAGAGGTCCACATGGATAGAAACTAAGGGCTCCTGCCAACAACGAGCACTGACTTGCCAGCCACCTGAGTGAACTATTCTGGTATTAGATTCCCTAGATGTGGTCCAATTTTCAGAAGACTGCAGTCCCAGCCAACATCTTAACTGAAACCAGAGGAGACAAACACCCAGCTAAGCCACTCCAAATTCCTAACTCCTAGAAACTGTGTGTGATAATAAATGTCTCTTGCCGGTTTAAGCCACTACGTTTTGGGGTACCCATTTTGCCTCAGTAGATAGCTAATACACTTAGCTACATAGTGATTCATTGGTTCATTATTCAATAAATATTTGAAGAGCAAACAAAATGAGATAAGTACTCTTGGAAAAGGAAAAATTAACATGATCCCTTCTCCCACCCAAGGAGCTTATACTATAGGAAGGCAATATTTGTAAACCCAATTCAAAGAGCAGCGTGCACCAAAGGCTTCTGGATTTAAAAAAAGGCAGAAAGCATACTGTGGGTTCCAGGGGAGTGCTTCTCAGTCAAGATTCTCAGTTGCCAACAGCAGAAAGCAACTCCAACTTCAGTAGAAAAGAGATTTATTAGAAAGATAATTGAGAGCTCATAGAGGTGATAGAAAAGCCAGAGAAGCAGCCAACAGGCAGAGCAAGGAGGCCAGGGAGCTGAGGGGCAGCCAGCCCACCCCCAGTCACAGTCTGGTCTATGGCCCCAGGTACCGTGCCTGTCACTGGATGCACACTGCCCCTGCTGGACCCTCATTGCTCAGTACCAGGTAGATGGAAGCATCCGACTGTCCAAGACCACATCACCCGCATGTTGCCCGGACACCAGGGAACAGGACAGAGCATGCCTGCCCCACTTCAGCTTCTGCCCAAGGTGTGAATTGGCCCCAAACAGGAAATATATTAGGATGTTGAGACACCACTGTAAAGAGGGAAGGGGTCACTTGTGGCAGAGGAATAATATGACATAAGGGGGCCAAGGAGCTTCAGCTCATCCCTCTGCCTCCTTGGGTTAGGCTTTATCATACTCTGTGTCCTCATCAAAGAAATGGCACGGAAGGTATCTTCTCCCTCCTTCCTTTTTACCATAATTATGCAGCCTTCTCTCTCCCCTGGCCACGCCACAATCCCATCCCATCTGCCATTTGCTCTGCAGATCTTAGGATGGAGAGCCTAGAACAGAATGAGTTTCTGCAGACAGAACTTAATGAGGACTTTCCTAATAGATAGGAATGGCCTATCACGGCCTGCCAGGCACAAACAAAGGGGACTCAACTAGTGTCAGCAGGAACTAATGATGCAAACGAAATCATGGCGAACAGTCCAGGCCCATTGTTCCACCTACCCTGGCTTCCAGGGGTGGTCGACTTTAGCGGCCATCCTCTGCCTGCTATGAAAACGTGTAGGAACACTGGGATGGAGCGAAAAGACCTCTGAACACCCCAAGCCTCCAAGGAGACCATCACGATGCCCTGGGCTGATCTGCCAAGTAAGCCACCCATCAAGCCTATGAATAACTTCTGAAGCTGCCCGCCACACTCTCTCGGCCTAGGCCCAAGGGTGCAGCTGCCAGAAGCTAGCCAGGGGACTGAGTGGCCCTTTTACTTGATGGGGCTTGGATCTCTCAGAAGCGCTGGCCCCTGCTGAGCTCAGCCTACCTCCACCTCCACCAGTAGAAACGCAGAAACGCACCCATTCTTAATGGCCCAGCTCCCCCAGCAACTCAGCTTTGACCACGTCAGCCTGAGAGCCCACAGCACTCTTTACCTGTGCCACCAGCTTCGTTGATTGATTAAATGCCGCCTGGAGGGTCTGCTATATTATCCCCCAACTCACTCAGTCTCTTGCGGCCAACCTCTCCCAGCCTGCATGCCCAGGAGTGTCCATTCCCACTGAGGCACGGGCCAGTTTCATCCTCCCTCTTGGCTCAGGAATGACCTTGGCCAAGGTCAGAGGGGCCTGAGATCCCCAGTGTCTTCCAGCCCAGTTCCATCAGACCATAACAACCCCTCCACGCAGGCAAGCCTGAGCTCCACGAAGGCCACAAGAGCAAAGGAGCACCATCCTCTGGGGGGCCTGCAGCAACTCAGAGACACCTTCCCCTCCATGGCTCCTCCCTCTCGGCCAGATGAGCCTTCACCTCTGCCAGGCACATGCCTTGATCTTCCTCCTCAGTTGACTCGCGTCCGCCACTTGGCCTCAGCATCTTGTGCTTTCCACAGACACAGGAGTGAGCTAAATGGCAGGTAATTGAGGAGGGCGGGGGAGGAGGTCAGAGGATGACAGCTCAGGAGGAGGAGAGGGAGGGAGGTCACGTGCTCTGACCTCGTTGTCACTCCCCCTCATTTATCTGGCTGTCTTACTGTCCCCATCCCGGTTCCCGCCATCATCCAGGGAGCTTTCACAGTTAGAAGGACAACCCTTCCACGCTGCATCCTCATTATTTCTTAGCTTTCTTTTCTTCAATGTGTACGGGTTTTTGTTTCATCTCATGGACCCTTTGCTCCATGACGAGCTAAATTTCTCTCCACGTACCAGCACCCATCTAGCTTCGCATCTTTCCCTTTCTAGTAAACACCTGGCGACCTCTCTCTTCAGTAACTTCCTTGCTGTTACCTTTGAGGTCTGCTTCCCAGACCTGGGAGCCTAATTCTGGATCCATCGAAGTCACCTGCTCCACAGCCAGGCTGCTGAGAGCCGCCAGAGGAAACCACACAACCAGAGTCTCTGCGAATCTGGAGGCTCCAAGCAAAACCCTACGACCGCGTCCTTTTCTCTCTCTCTCCTCTTCATCCACCTTTCTGAATCTTCTCTCACCTCAAAATCGCCCCTCTGCCACCCTCCTTCTTCCTCCACCTCAGCCTTGCCTCCTTCACTAGAAATACTGAGAACCTAGGACACATCCTTCCTCAGCTTCCTCCTCACACCTTAACCTGTCCTCTCCTCTTTCCTTCTGCTTCCCTGACAGAGGCATCCCTCCCCCTGTCCAGGGAAGAGCCTGCCACCTGGCTCTGGGTTCCTCCCCTCCCACCTCCTCAGGGACCACATTCCATCCACCTGTCTTTAGATTCTCCCTCTCTGCTGCCTCTTTTCCATCACCTTCTCTCCTAAATGTGCACATCTCTCCCATTTAGAAACAAACACACTCCTCCAGAGAGCCTTTCTTTCCTATCCCTCAAGTCAGTCCTCTGGACTCCAGAATCACCTGTGCAATTCCTCCATCATAGCTCCAAAACACTGCAGTATAAGGAATAACTCAGCATTCTGTATTCTTCCACTAGATTGTAAACCCCTCGAAGGCAGGACCATGCCCAAACTCGGTGTTATATACCTCAACAGTTTCTGAAGCATGGCAGAGATTGAATGAAAGTTTCTTGAATGAATGTTACATGCACAAATCTATCATCCCAGTATGACTACAGACCCCTTAGACCTATGGCTGTATCTTCTGTGTTTCTCGATGTCCCACCCCCCCCACCCCCCATAATACAAAGCCTGCGCTAACCATGCTGGAACGACGTAACACATCTCACTGAGGTGGAAAACACCTGTTCTCAAAGTTGTATCGTTCTGCTCTGTATATGATCCCAGATCGGAACTTAAAAATTGAATTCTTTTTCCTGTTCAGGTCCACACGCTATCTGGTGTTCCTTCTTTTCTTTCAACCCATATATATCAACTCAGTTGAATATTAAGCATACCTTCAAAGCTGTCTGAACATACCTCTTCATGGTTTTGCTCCTGCACCTTGCCCTGTTTCCTCTCTCAGGAACAGCTGGCACTCCTTCTTGGTCCCTCTGGCCAGAGGTGAGTCGCCACTCAAGCTCCATTGAAACAGCACCCCTGAGAAGGCTTGCCCGCCCTCCCCGTCAGGACAACTGCCCTTCCTTGTTTCCCTTCCCACTTTGTATGTTCTACATGGTATCCACACAACATACTTTGCCTTTTAGTTCACTTTGTTTTTTAGTTGTGGAAATTCAAGAGTGAGACTTGTCCAGTGAGGCAGCAACAAGTGTGCGAATTGAGTTGAACTGAAAACAGAAGGCAGATATGGAAACAGTCGACACGCGTGTGCTCTGACACCATCACTGCCTCAGACTTCCACCTCCTCAACCCGCACAAGGAGGTCTCTGCCCCACCGAGGATGAGTTCTTCACCTCATGGGCAGACAGAGCCCCAGTCAGTGATGGTATGAAAGCTATGGTGGGAGGGTGGGGGGTGGGTAAGATACCAAAGAATAGTTGAAAATGGGATGCAGTATTTCTCAGCTCTAATTTAAGTGCCTTGAGAAAAAGCCATGCCCTTTCCTCTTTGATGCTATAGTATATAGCCCAGTGCAGGACAGCCCTTTATCACGGAGTTTGTCACACTACCTTGCTCAATAAATGCAATTATTGAGCAGTGATAACACAACTCCTCCTTATGGGATTAGGAATGTATCATTTAACAGAGCCTACATAAAAGACCCATGTACCAGTCCTCCGGAGAAACAGAAACAGGAGAATGCACATTTGCATGTGTGTGTGTGCGTGTGTGTGTGTGCGCGTGTGTGTGTATGTATAAAGAGATTATTTCAAGGAATTGATTCATGCAATTATGGGAGCAGGCAAATCCAAATCCCATAGGGCAGGCAAGTCTGAAATGTATAGGTCATGGGGCAGCAGGAAACTCAGGCAGTGGTTGAAGCCACAGTCCTGAGGCACAATTTCTTCTTCTCTGAAAAATCTCAATTTTGGCTCTTAAGGTCTTCAACTGATCAGATGAGGCCCATCCACATTTTCAAGAGTCATTCCCTTTACTTAATGTCAACTGCTTCTAGATGCTAACCACATCTTCAAAATGCTTTCACAGCAACATTTAGATTAGTATTTAATTAAATCACCCAGTGCTATAGCTCAACCAAGTTGATAGGTAAAACTGACTGTCGCTCCATGGAAAGAGATGGAATCAATGGAAACATCCGTGAGGATATAGGGATATGCCACCAACCTTGCCCATCAGTAGAGAAGGGGTGTGAGTTCCTACATCATGACAGTCTACACAGAGGTACCAGGTTTTCTGGCATACAGACTAAAAAGTGTGACTTTAATCTTCAGCTTCCCACCTGTCATGTTCACCTAGCATTCTTGTGGTTAAAGTCGGGAAAGATTCTCAAGTTAAAAAAAAAAAACAAAACCTGAAGGCTCTCATGTTGTCTGGACAGAGAATGGATTCCCTAGTCGTCTCCCAGCACTGCCATCAGTAAGGGAAACTCCTTGAGAACACTCAGATGCAGGTCACTGGTGGGGCTTATAGGTCTGTAGTTGTAGGATTTGTTCAATAAGCTTTTTATTGGTTTGGTTTGTTTTTTTAGAGAGAGAGAGAATGTGAGCAAAGGAGAGAGGCAAAGAGAGAGAGGGGGAGAGAGAGAGAGAGAGAGAGAGAGAGAGAGAGAGAGAGAGAGATTTGTAAGCAGGCTCCACACTCAGCATAGAGCCCGACTTGGGGCTTGATCCCATGACCCTGGGATCACAACCTGAGCCACAATCAAGAGTCAGACACTTAACAGACTGAGCCACCCATGTGCCCCTCAACAAGTTTTAATTAAGTATCTACTATGTGCCAGGCACTACTTCAAGAGCCAGACATAAGCCGTGAACAAAACTGACATATTCCTTACACCATGGAGCTTATGTTCTAGTGGGCCAAGTATCATTCATCTCAACGCAACCACCACCATTCATCAAGCGTCTACTGTGCATTTGGAGGATGCCACGAAGCATAAATCCCACACGTTGGCTGGCAACAAAGAGCAGATCAAGTCAGTGGAGGGGGCGAGAGCAAAGAGGGACAAATGGAATGTACGTTCAGGTGCCACAAACGTGCTTCTTTCCATTTTCTCATTTAACAGTTCTTTCCATCTCCTTGCAGATCTACTAGAAATCTTGAGTCTTGCCTTCCTTTGAAGTCTCCTCCCCCTCCCCCTCCCTCTCTCCTTCTCTCTTGCATTCGGATGCAGACACACAGCATACACGTGAAATCTACATTCTGGAAGTCCCCCAACAGGGTGAAGAATCCTGATACTGTCTTCAACTTCAAGCGGCGACATGACACCTAGTAGGCTGGGGCTACCACCTCTTGGATGACAGGCCTACAGGCAGGACCGTGGGGACTGACGACATGTCCAGTCCTTTCTCACTCACCGGGGTGAGCAAAGGAGCCCCTGTGTCAGGATTCCCTCTCCCTCTGGGGGGCTCCAGCCAGACCTTGCAGGAAAACAAACATGTATTAAAGCCACAGCTTCACCTGGGCAAGTTAAGGTCTTCAAGTCTGCTTTTTCTTTTTTTTTTTTTTTTTTTTTTAATTTTTTTTTTTTCAACGTTTATTTATTTTTGGGACAGAGAGAGACAGAGCATGAACGGGGGAAGGGCAGAGAGAGAGGGAGACACAGAATCGGAAACAGGCTCCAGGCTCTGAGCCATCAGCCCAGAGCCCGACGCGGGGCTCGAACTCACGGACCGCGAGATCGTGACCTGGCTGAAGTCGGACGCTTAACCGACTGCGCCACCCAGGCGCCCCAAGTCTGCTTTTTCATTTGTAGTCGTGCCTTCTCAGGAATGACAAAGGTCTAAATGTTGACAATGTAGGGGCACCTGGGTGGCTCAGTCGTTCAAGCGTCTGCCTCTTGATTTAGGATCAGGTCAAGATCTCATGGTTCGTGGGTTTGAGCCTCACATCTGACTTCTTGCTGCTGACAGTGCAAGGCCTGCTTGGGATGCTCTCCCTCCTTCTCTCTGCCCCTCCCCCCTTACACCTGGGCTTCCTCCCTCCTCACTCTGTCTCTCTCAAAATAAACTGAAAGAAAGAAAGAAAGAAAGAAAGAAAGAAAGAAAGAAAGAAAGAAAAGGTGAGGGGAAGGAGGGAGGGAGGGAGGGAGGGAGGGAGGGAGGAAGGAAGGAAGGAAGGAAGGAAAGAAGGAAGGAAGGAAAAAGATTGATTGACATGTAGTACAGCACCCCCAGGCCAGGGCGAGGCACCACAGCGAGGATTCCGTAAGTGAAGCTGCTTTATCACCATCGTGGTGACCTAGTGCTCGGTAAGAGGACTGTGAGCTAGTCGGGGGAGGGGAGGGAGGGTGGGGGTGTTGCTGTTGCTGTTTGTTTTTAAATAGCCCCTGGGCCACTTGTCATCCTTATAGAAGACCTTGATTAACCAGGTAATTCTGGGAAGTGACCTAATCCAAGGCTGCCATCTAGCCTGGGGTGATGAGGAGCTCTTTACAGGTGAGCTCTCTAGACCTAGACCCAGGGGGCCGTCATCCACCTTTCCTCTGACCTCCTGGGAAAGGCAAGCGACCATCTAGTGAGCTCACTCTACTGGTCATGGATCCGTTGATCCTCCCAGTTCCATAAAGTTTCTTCCCAGGTTATAAAATCTAAGAAAAGGAGAGGAGAAAATACAACTGAAAAACAACTGAGCAAATAGCCCTTTGTCCCTATCACCATCTGCCCGTGGGGCCAACTCTCAGGACCATACCCACGAGTGGGGCATCCCCAGTCCGCTTAGGGGACTCCTACAAAATTCCAGGCGGGTCACACCCACCAGCCCACCTCACGGCAGAACCAGTGGAAATTCCCCAGCCCACTCCTGCTTGCGCTGGGTCACCGGCCCCTGTCTGTGTCACCCTTGGTAACAGGGCAGCTCCTGTTTTGCAGGCAGTGTCCTGCGACCCCAGAGAACAGACACCTCGGGACTTATCCTTTGGTCTCCAGCACCAGGTCCCTTGGCGGCCCTCCAGTTCCAGCAGGTGAGGAGTAACCTTTGACCCCTCTCGGGTTGGGCCAGAGGAGACCCCACGCTGTCCCTTCCTTCCACACCCTTGCTCCCTCTCAGAGCGCCCCGTCCTCCCACCTGCTTGCGGTGCGTGGCCAGTTCATTTGCCCGTCATCCTGTCTGGCCACATGTTCTTATGGGAGAGAGAATATGAGCAGGGAGAGCCCACACTTTCACTGGAAAAGACCCCACAAGACCCCCCAAGCCCCACGGCTGGCCACCCTCGTCAGACATTCATCCGAGAGAACCAGATTGCTGCCGCTACTGCTGCTGCTGAAATTAATGGAATCTGGCAGGAAAACCTTTTGTTTTTCCAATCCCGGATTTTGCCAAGCAAACACAAGGATCATGTTGAAAATGGCTGCTGTCGAGGAGCCGGGTTCGTGCGGTGTGGAAGCTCCCAGCGCACCAGCCTCCGCCCAGGAACAGCGCACACTGGGTCCTCTCCAGTTCCGAGATGCTTGGCGATTTTTTTTTTTAATGCAAATAAAGCGTTAAACAGGAAACCTTTCAGGATCACTGCCATGGATGAGAACCAAGTGCCAGTTTCCCTTCTTTCCAAGGACAGCGGCTCCAATCCGACATTTTGTGACTTGGAGATGTCGACTGCGGGTTCAGAGGAACCGAGCCAGAGAACCCGGAGAAAGTCCTGTTTGCCTTGCAGAAGGATTTTGTCCCCCAGAGTCCAATTCTTATCGACCTGGCCTGCGGTCTGGTGCCCAAACAGGGGTGGAGGGGGCAGGGGCATGGGCAGAGCTGGTCATGGGCAGCATCAGAGGCACGCGTTTCTTTGCCAGGTGAAGAAAAGACCCTTTTCCACACACCCTGAACGGGTCAAAACTGCCATGACCTTCTCCCCCCTCACTCTTCCACCTGGTCTCATCCCACAGGGAGACGGGAAAGGGGATTGGGTTACTGCTGCGGACTTGAAAGGCAGCGTTTGTGTCTTTCGGGCAGGGCGGCCGCGGCCTTCACCATACTCTGTCACGATCTGTCCCCATCCCATTGTTTTAGGACAGAACAAGAGGGAATCTGCAGAGGCGCCCCACTGGAGGCTTTTGTTGAAACAGAAACTTTGTGCGGCCTGAAAAGAACTGAATTAAGTAGGGATGTAAACTGAACACACCATTTGTTTTCCATTGGTATCGCTCGAGAGGGGAGAGCCCGGGGAGAGGAACGGGGGGCCCTTGAGGGCCATTTTCTGACACCAATCGGTTCACAAGTGGCTTTGGGCATGTGGTTTCACCTTGAAATCCTCTCTGATGATCCCAGTTCTTACTGACCACTGCTTTCTCTAAACTCCTAGGGTATGTTGGTTTAAGCTACACAAGTTAATTTTCAATTAAAGGTTGCTTCACACATTGCCTGCTATGGCAGATCATGTCTTCCCCGTGGGACGGTAAGCTTATGATTTTCCTCCTCCCATCCAGCCTGGGAACCTCACTGGCTGAGAAAAATAAGATTCCTCGTTCTCGTTGCTATCATTTTAGGACCTCCGGTATCCTCAGTATTCCAAATGGGATATTGAAATCTTTGTGCAATGAATTAAGGGGGGGTTGGTGGGGCAGAAACAGCCTAATGTAGAAGCCTGCTGCATCTGAAGAGGTCAGGAGGGAGGCAGTGAGCTAGCCCCTGGAGACTTGGGGACACCGGTGGACTGTGGGGGGCTGGGTCCCACTGAGCTCCGTTGGCCCACAAAGCTGGAGGTGTCTGGGACACTGGGGTTCCCTTGTGTACTTGTATTCCTCCCAACGAGACCGTTTGCAACTTGAGGCTGCCTGGCACTGTGTTTGTTAGAAGAATAAATGAGTGGCTCAGGGCCCAGTCCTGTCATGAGATCCGAAGTAACAGAGCCACCTCTGTGACCCAGCTCCTAGCTCCTTGGGAGGCCATTCAATAAACACTCTTTCAATTATGCTAAATTGCATTATTTTAAACTCACTGGGGAAAAACAAAACACACACAACAAGAGCTCTGGAACAAAGGTAGGAGCCCAGAGACGCCGGTAGCAGCTGTAAAGCAAAGCAGAGGGTCTGAGGAAGGAATGGTCTAAACAGTCTGCGTTCACTTTAGAGAGACTTCTTGGGAGGGTGCAGGAGGAGACATTTCACGGATTAGTGATGTAAGAGTGAGAAGGAACGGGCTGCATCTCCCCCAGCACTTTCCTGAAAGCCCACATGGCAAGTGAACACAGGTAGCACATTCCACTGATCAGAGGGCCCGCTATCGTGCCCAAGACACAGAAAAACACAGCTTCCAGGTATGTTGTAAACAGCCGGAGTGAGCGAAAGAGCATTGGTCTTTGTGGCAGCCAGACCCGGCTTCTAATTCCAGCTCTGTCCCTTGCTAGTATTTGATCTTGAGCAAACCACTTAACCCCTCTGTACCTCAGTATTCAGACTTTGGAAACATGGGTCTGATGTTTTCCTCGAAAGCTGATGCGTTCGCAAAATAATCCACGTGGTGACACCCAACACAGTGCCTTGGGTGCTCAGTCAATGGGAGCTACACTGAACAGAAGAAAACAAACAAAAGTAGCCGGGAAAGGAGCTAAAACATTCTCGAAATTCCCAGACGCTAAGCATGATCCTCGCCTACCTCTCTCTCGGGCAGCCTTTTAAGTTCCTATGTAATGTTTTCATTAAAATAAGAACGAAAGGTAGACAACAGAGATATTCCCAACAATACGATAAACACAGGCCATATAGAAATAATATAGAAAACAGGCAATGTGGCGTCTGGACACCTGGGCTCCAGTCCCAAACTAGTATGACCTTGAACAAGTCACTGAAACTCCCTGGCCTTCAGATTCCCCGTCTCTGAAGGAGGCAGAGGTGGGGATGTCAGTCGGGGAAGAGAAGGAAAGGAATGTGTTCAGCTAGACGATTCGTAGCCACTGTGAAAATCGTATGCCGCTAGAGCGAGGAGAAGACGTGCTTGGGCAAACACTCGTTTCACTCAATCTTTCTTGTGAGTTCATTAAAAAATAAATCACTACCAATTGATTTCAAGCTCGAGAAAATGTTTCAGTGAGTGTTCATCTCACTACTACCTGTTCTTTCGTGATCGGGCCCAATACGTGTGGTTTCCACGGCTTCGGAGTTCTGTGAGGGAGCTCTTCAACCCCAGGGCAGTTTCTCTCCCACCCTTTCTTCCTTCCTGGGGTCTACCTCTGATTCACCTGGGCAGCATTCTGAAGAGGAATGAAGAGACAAGGTTTAAAAATAAAATCCCAACGGACCAGAGGGTCTTGATCATATGTGACTGCCCCCCTTCTTCTTTTTTCTGTCAGTTTCTCAGCTAAGCTGATTGATCCCCCAAGTTTCCAGTGGCCAGCCCTCTTCTACCGCGCCTGAGATTGGAGAAACACAATGCGCATGCCTGAAGCAGAATCTCTTCGCTAAAAATACCCTGCATTCCTGAGTGACTACCAAAGCTCCCTCCTCAAGCCCATGGACAGCCAAGCTAAAAACAGTAACCAGCAGCTTCAAATGGCACCAGTAACAAAGGTAGAGGGGCCCGAAAACAGCATGCCGCTCTTAGCCATCTGCCATCTTGGCCCGCCCTGGCTCCCCTCTTCCAAACAGCGATGGGCATCTTAGTGCTGTTCATAGCTGGGCTTCTATGGCAATAGGTAGGTGAGGCTTGGCTGCCTGGTGTGCCTACTGGCCCACAGGCTGTCTGGCTCAAGACCTGGTCAGCGTGTAAAAGGAGGTGACAGAGGCAGGGGAAGGTGATCAGAGCAGCTTGTACTGCCTACAAGCAGAAAAAAATCTGGGACTTTAAGCAGGCTTTGGAGGGAACATTCACCTCCTTAACCTGACCAAAAAGCCTTCTATGATAGATGAGGAAGAAAATGCCGGAGGCACTCAAAGCATTCACAATGGCTAAGGCTCGCGTCTTCCAGCTTCCAAAGATCTACTCTAGTCTACTCTTGTCCTGCTAGCGCGCTCTCACAAGTCACCTCCTCCAGAGAGCTGGCCCAGCCCACACCCTCACCGTGACCAAGGTGTATATTGTCTGTGTGGCCCAACAGCTTTACCGCAGGAAATAATCCGGTGCCTCAAGCATTGTAGGTATTCAATAATGTTTCCTGAATGGATTTAGGACCAAGCTAAACCTTTCCATTCATACTACCTCTGTAATCCTGTACCTGAACAATTCTGTTAACTTGAATCGATCAGTTTTATCTATGACTTGGGACTAGCATCTCCTTGAGGGCAGCCATTTACCTTTTCATGGAAATCTAGCCCTGAGAGCTCTCAATATTGTTTGTTGAGATTTCAAGGATTCGCAAACCATCCTATGGGCTCTCGATACACATGTATTCAGTGTAGAGGCAAAACATTATAGGAATCACTTTTATTTAACTCTAAGTGTGATCTCTAAAAGAACTGAGGTGGATTACATACACAGAGAAATTAGGAAATATAAGTGAGGGAAATATAAGGGAAGAAAACAGGATGAGCCCAAAAGTGAATTATAAATAAAATGATGCTCTAATAGGTACACACTAAGAAATGGACCGCGATTTGATTCTGAATGGTCAAGGAAAGAAGAAAACATGAACAATTATACCAGTTTCAAAGCCCAAAAGTTTTAAAATAAATCCATTAAGGAAGTCCTGTGAATCCAGTGTCACAAGCATACGTCTTGGGTCATAATCCCACCGAGAAGGAAGTGCGAGCGGCTCAGCACAACCCATCCCACTAATGAAAACACAGCTCAGGGTGCATGTCCCCACCAATGTGACACAGACGGAGCTGTATTTCTGGCCAAAGCATGGCAGGTCACTCCAAAAATGTTCGGTCACTCACCAACCTGAACAGTCAGTCAGACATAAAAGTCAGAAGCCGGTGACAATTTCTCTGCACTCTCGTAGGTTTTTACCATTGTGCTCATCTCGATGTCCCCTAGCACTGCCCTAGCATTGCCCTGGCAGGAAACACAAAGAATTTCTGCTGCACTGGGGATCCAGACTGGCATGAAGTTCTCCCCAGAGCATGGATGCACATCATAACCTCTCCTTCCCCTGGCCCTACCCCTGTCCCTTTGGTTCCCAATTAGCAGTTACTCCGCCTAACCCTTTGAAGCTGGAGTCCATTTGGTTCTTAAATTCCTTTCTGGTTTCTTCTCTACCCCTCTGTCTTGACCTCCAGAATTTCAGATCACCTGCCAGCCTACCTAGATTCTGCTGATTTTGCCCTAACTCAGACAGCATGTGTGTTTGTCTGTGTGTGTGTGTGTGTGTGTGTATGCACACGTGTGTGTGCATTCCTGACTCCTATGCTAGCCCCAGCACCCCTCCCCTCAAACCTCAGATTTCTTACCTTTCTAAAACTCTCCTTGTTGCTGACAGACCATCCTTCTGCATGGAATGCCAGTAAATTGGAACCAATAATTTGTTCTACAGATTGAAAAGCACCACAAATTTAACTGAGAATGAGCAATTTCTTTAACCCTAAAACCAGAGAGTCTAAGTGGTGCCTATAAGAGCCCTTTGAAGGTTTGAGGGAAGAATTTAAAAGAAGAAGAAGAAGAAGAAGAAGAAGAAGAAGAAGAAGAAGAAGAAGAAAAAGAAGAAGGAGGAGGAGGGAGGGAGGGAGGGAAATAGGACAACAAATGAGACAAGTGGGAGGGAGAAGAAAGAGCAGGGGTACAGTCATCTGCAAAACACTAACTGATGTCAGAGTTGGGTCACCTGAACAAAGGGCCACACAGGGGCTCACGTGCAGCAGAGTCATCCATCCAAATGGGGGAGGGCATCGGGTGACGTTTGGGACCTGCTGTACCGACGCAGTCCCCAACCATTTGGTAGCAACATCTTATCTGATGTGTTGGACACTTCCGGCACCCCTTACTCAAAAGATGAAGATAGATTTTACATTGACTTGCTCTAAAGGATTTGTGTTTTGAGAATTTATACAGGGCTTTGTGGAAGGTTTTAGGATTTCCGGAGTTGCTGACACGTCCCACAAACTGGCCTGATGTCCAGGTTAAGGTGGAGGCTTTGCCCAAGTCCGCTGTGGTATAGATGAGCTCCTTTGTCCTGACATGTAGACACTAACACAGCTGAGCACCCTCACTGCCACCACCATTTGGGACCTTGAGGGCCAAACTATGCCCCATTTATTCATCTTGCTTTTCAGTGACCAGCACACTGCCAGGCCCAGGTGTTCAGTAAACATAAATGGAACAAACCAAAGGATCCCCATATGCCAGCAGCTTCCCTGATGCTCCCGCCTAGAGGAGAGGATGAGCAGACAAAGGGGGCCCAGGGAACAGCAGCCTCAAGGTGACAGGTTCCACCATGTAAGAGAAGGTAGTGACACCAGAGCTTCTCAAAGCTGCCCCATGACACCAGAGTCAGGAAGGGCAGGGACAGAGAACAATCCGAAAACGCCCTATTGTCCAGCCTTGGCCCAGAGGCATGTCATCGGTCAGACAGAGTACTCGAGGTGGGCTCCCGGGACATGCCGTGGCCTACACTGGGTATGTAGGACACTCAGGGACACTGGGGCATGAAAAGCTAGACAAGGCAAACGGCAACACTAATGACCACCATTCATCGAGCCCTCGCTAACTGCAGGCACTGAGCCAACGTTCTACCTGTATTATCTCTAACCGTCACAACATCACTAAAAGGTAGATGGCATCTCCATTTTATGAATTAGGGCCATAAATCTCCTATGTGAGTGGTAGAACTGGGATTCAAAACCGTCTTTCTCAGACCACAGAGCCCAGGATCCCGGCCACCAACTCATCATCTGCTCTTTCTCTGTGCTGTTCCCAACCCACTCCTGAGCTGGATTTTCTAGACCTCTCTTCTGAGCCTCTATGAATGCCATTTTCCCATTCTGAAAGACCTACCTTCCCTCCGTCGAGGTCCTTCTCATCTGGAATGCCAGCCTGACTCAGCTCTGATCCTTCCTTTTATGGAATACTCTCAAATGTAAATGGTTTCTTTGCGTGGCCTTGTGCCGCTTTATAACTATTCTTAAACGCTTCGCTACTGGTGGTGGTTGTTATTTACCACGTGTGTTCCCAAGCCCACCTGCAAAACGGGTCTGCAGGCTGCCTGTGGACAAGCATCTTCTCCGTGGTCTGTCGGATCCAGCTCCTGCTGGTGCTGACTGTTACATCTTTAGGAAGTTTGCAAGCCAGTCGTTAAAGCGCTGGTAGCGTGCCGTAGAGAGAGAGTGTGTGCTCTACGGAAACTGGCAATGGCTACAAATCAGGTTTTTCCCCCAGAAAGCTGGTTGTTAACATTCAGCAGCACACCATTGCCTTCAGCTCTCGCTCCCTACCTCACCTCCTGCTTGGTTTCCAGCACCATAAAATGTGTCCATCCTTCTTTTTTTTTTTTTTTAGTTTATTTCTTTCTTTTGAGAAAGAGAGAGAAAAAAAAGTAGGGGAAGGGCAGCAAGAGGGAGAAGACAGAATCCTAAGCATGTTCCGCACTGTCGGTACAGAGCCCAACGCGGGGCTCGAGCTCACGAACCGTGTGATCGTGACCTGAGCCAGAACCAAGAGTCAGGCGCTTCACTGACTGAGCGACCCAGGTGCCCCCAAACGTGTCCACCCTTATACTGAGTGCCAGCATGCGATGGAAGCATATAGACGTGGGGCATCATTGGAAGTGTCAGTGACTAGCGACCAGAGGACAGTAGCAGTCCAGGGGCTTTCCTAGAGTCAGGGAATTACTGAATCCCTAATTAATCGTCCTCAGTCCCACACCGGCCCTTCAACCCACACTTTAAGATCCTAGCACATGCCAGACTCTTTGCAGACACGATCGCACTAAATCCTTTGCCGAGGAGAACTCCGAGTCTGGACGACTTAATACCTCGCCCAAAGTCACTGGGGCGTTATCTGTCAGAACCCACGCTCAACCGTAGGCCTGTAAGACTCCGAAGCTGGGGCCCTCTCCACTTCATCACACTCCCTGGACTGTAGACCCGTGACATATCAGGTCCTGAGTTCCAGATCCCCCAGTGTTTGCTCTTGGCCAAGGGCAGCGGGGCAGGAGCAGCTGTGGGAAGCTGCGGCAGGGGGAGGGGCGGGGGGAGGCAAGCCCCGCCGCAGTGCTATGGGCCCGGGAAGACCAGAGCCTCTCCTGGAAGCCTGTGGCAGCCGCTCTGCTGGTGAGTTACAAGCTTCCAAGGCCCTGACAGCACCCGCATCCACAGCAACCGGACAGCCGCACGGCTTGCTTCCGTGCAGGTGTTTTATGGAGCTGAGAGGGATGGGAAAATCCCTCTTCAGTCGGCCTGCAGGCACAGAAATAAATAATTAAAGCCAAAGTTTGCCACCCTTGCCGGTGGGTAGAGAGAGTCGCGGCACTGCCACCGGGAACGTCTCTTGCAGAACGGTATGAACACCCCGGTGGCCGTTCCCTCAGCGATGCACCCTCTCAGTGCCCCCTCCACACGTGTTCTGTTTCCACCTGGTCTTGTAGGCTGCAAAGACCCAAGAACAGTGGGGGCAACTGAGGCCCGGCAGAGAAACGCCGTCATGTGCACTCCAGGAGGTACAGGGCGGCGCGCTCAACAAGGTGGACGGGTCACGCGGTGCAGCAAACGGTGCAAGGTGGAGCACCAGAGTTGCAAGCAATGGCGTGCTGCTGAATGTTTAAGGACCAGCTTTCCAGGGAAAGAAAAGGTTCTGATTTGTAGTCATTGCCAGTTTCCGTAGAGCACACACTCTCTCTCCCCACGGCTGATTGCATGCTACCAGCGCTTTAACGACTGGCTTGCAAACTATCTAAAGATGTAACAATCAGCACCAGCAGGAGCCGGATCCGGCAGACCACAGAGAAGACGGAGAAGATGCTTGTCCGCAGGGAGCCTGCAGACCAGCTTTGCAGGTGGCCCCCAGGGAACACCCTGGAAAGAGTTTCAGACTGCACTCACGTAGCCTACCATGAGGTCACCGTCCACCCAGCCCCACTGCCCACCTGTCCGCAGCCCTGTACCCTCTGCTCTCCCTCTTCCCAACGCATCTGTGTTCTTCTGTGGCTAGACCCTCCTCCGGTGCTCTGCGCCCTATGTCCTCCCCCCTTCTCAGGGACATTGTTCCGTGAGTATCCCCTCTTTTTTCTAATCCTCAGCCTCTCCCTCTCTACTTCCTCCTTCTCATCACCATTTGGACATGCGCTGGCATCTCCCTCTTCCGTGGAACAAATTTCTCTTGACCCTCATCCTGCTCCGTCTCTCTCCTCTCCACAAGGAAACATCCTGAAAGTATCATCTGTTCCCACTGTCTCTGCTTCGTCATCTCCCATTCACCCCCCATCTCCCTACCTTCTAGCTTCTGCCCCATCACTCCCCTGAAAGCTCAGGAAAAGGCCAGCAACAACTTTCTGCAGATATGGCCATCTCAGAATCCTTACTTTCATTCCAAGGACCGCAGAGCAAAAAAGCCTAAATAAACACTTGTATGATCAGTGTGGAAAATGGCAATTATCCAAGTCTTTCCAGAAGGACTGTTAGTCAAGTTGCAAAGGCCGGTGGGGCTTTTGCTCTGGAAGTCTTTAAATTGGCCGTGAACGGCAGCAGGAAGGACGGCATTCAACTGGGAATGAAACAAATGATGGAATAGTAGCAAGGAGAGGGACTGGAGGTTGGGGGTGGAGGCAGAGAGGGTGCAGGATTGAAGCCTCTGCTCTGGGTATGTGGGACGAGAAAGAAAAAGAGACTCTCGGTAGAGCAGCAATAAAAATGCCTTTAGAAAACTGTTCTTGGACCTCAGGAGATACTTAAGTGGGTGACTGTGAAGAATGCAGTGTTGGCCCTCTCTCCGTGTCTCCCCCACGGAACCCTGAGTAAATGCCACAAGGCTCACTAAAGCATTAGTATGAACGGATTGAGGGAGAGGGAGCTCCAAGAGAAAAATAAGGGGACAGCTGACATCTGGGTTACACCAGCTACAGCAGGGAGGAATGACAAGTGAATTCAGCAAAAATGTTTTATTTCCACATCTATTGTCAAGTCTAATTATTGGTTGAAATTAGAGGTTCTGCCCTGATCATGGCCATGAATAAATAAAAATATGTTTGAATTTCAGCAGATGTCATTGAATTTCACATATCCTTCCCTTCCCAGAAAGGAAAAGAAAGATCCGGCTAGCCTTTTCAAAGGCTGACATCCACACGTAAGGCACAGAAATTTGTTCTAGAAATGACTCACTTGCCCAACGAAATGAACGCCAAATCAGAATTCCTGAATTTTCTTTCTAGCCACATCGGTATTGGAGGCACACTTGGCAAGAAAACACCAGTCTCTGGGAGCAGTTTTCCTCTGCACAGCACACACGCGAAGTGCTCACACAGTCAATCACCTAATAACAGATAGCAAGAGTCCACTCTGGGCCAGCAAGTGCAAGTGCCATTGAAATCAAATACAAAGATGGGTAAGCTGTGGCGCTTCCCTCGAGGATCTCATTATTAACACTTATCAACATCTGCGAGGCTGTAATTTGGGTGTAACTGTCAATGCTCACGCCCAAGTTAGTGATGAATGAGGACGCCACGCTAGGACCTACCCTAAGGTTTAGCTTGGCAAGAGCCATGTCCCCGGCCCTGACCCTCCTCCTCCCGTCCTCTGATCCATCTCTGCTCGCACAGCACCAGCTTGGTCCCTCTGCTGCATTCGCCAGTCCTCACACCTTGACACTGGGCTACTGTCTTCCTGCCTAGTAGTGCGGGTTTCGGCAGCACCCGGAGCAGATCACTGGTTCTGCTGACAAAGATGCTTCAACAGGTTTTCAACTGAACCAGGCTCCCAACTACATCATCAGTGGGACTTTTTCTGTCCTGGGGGCTGTGCCAAATCAACCTCTGCCTGCCCACCCACTCACCAAAAGGCACACTTCCCTGTGGCCAAGTCCTGCTAAGGCTTTTGAAGCAGCAGAATTCGAAAGATTCAAGAACCAGATTCTGAGAAACGACCGTGAGAGGTAATTCAGCCCAGCTTCCTGCCTTCAGCTACATAATTTGGAGTGGGCCTCCCTTTGAAGTGAAAAGGGAAGCATCACCCTCGTCATGATGATCCTAAGTAGAATAATTAACACACACTTGGACCCGCATCTTAGACGAGAATAGAAATGAAAACAAAACAGATATATCGAGAGGATAAGAACAGATCTTTGTTTACGCTAACATCTACTGGGTATGTGCTTGGTGCTAGGCCCTGTGCTATATTCTATAATTTAACCCTCATATTGTTACCATAAAGTGGGCACTATGATTCTACCCATTTCACGGATTTGAGAACGGAGATACTGAAAGATTAAGGCCAAGTCAGAGCCAACACTTAACCCAGCTGCAGAACCTCTTTACCACTAGTGTTCCTCCACCAGACCTCCTAGACAGGTCTGAAATGCATCTCCGTCTGACCCAAAACTAATTCCATTGTGTCACTCAAGCCAAGGGCTAGTCGCCGGAAGCCTGAAATATTTAGACAAACATTCCACACGCGTGGGCCCTTATCCCCTCCACTTGTCCAGGTCACCGGCCAGGGTTTGTTTGGTCCATCAGCAAGTGGTACTGCCTCGTGCCCTCGGCATTGCGTGCAGGGCTCCAACACCATAAACCTTCTGCCCTGAGTCATGTTCTCATCCCACATCCCACACATCAACTCCCGCGTGCACCGCTCAGGTTGGCTATTTGTCTTTATGTCTATTTAATTGTGCCAATTCGGTCTCCGCCAAGAGGTTTATAAGCTGTACGGGGGCAAAGACCATGTTTCTGCCTTTCTCTCTGTGTATTACGCCCAAACTGCAAACAGGTGATGCTCAATAAATACACACAAAAACGCTGAATCTGCTTACGCCCCCAAATCCCTATGAATTCAGGAGTTGAATAGAAGCATGAGGTAACATCAGGCAATTATATGGGGGGGAAAAAACCCAGACTGGGACGTACATTGGTATCACGTATTCCCAAAAAGGTGCATTTGAACCTTCTTCCTTTTCACCAAGTCGTCTGAGCAATGTGGACTCATGCTCCCTCACCCCTACTCGTGCCATAAACCCTTCCACCTTCCCAGGAGACAATGTGTTTGGTTGCAAAAATAAAGACCAAGGTCAGTGCAGCTCTGCTCTGAGCCTCTGATTCCCAAGAGGGCAGGAAGCAATATTTCCAAGCAAAATACGGAGCCCCCAAAATAGGAGGTCTATAGACTCTGCAAAGCGCTTGTTTCGTGTCGAGAAAATTCCAGCCCAATGAGAAACCAGATGGGTAGACGCACCAACTATTGAAGACAGGCCTCAAGGCAAAGCAGACAAGCACTCTCTCGGGTGTACACTTAGCTGAGGAGTGATCCTCCAGCCGTTACGAGCAGAGAAATGTCCCACCAGAGTTTTCCAAATAGCAAACTCTTAGTCCGATGATCGTTTCTATCATTTGCCATATTTTCTGTCCAAAAGCCTCTCTAGTTCCTACATGGTTAGCAGCTTTTATAGCCCAAGATAAGTGTCCATCCCTTTTAATTTTCATTGTTGCATCTGTTTTGCCATTTCCCTGCAGCAGGTTGTATTACAACGGAAGGATTAATGAGGAAACGGATGCAAACATTTTTATTTCAAATAGCAGCTCTCAGACAAGATCTGGAAAACGGAATCGAGCCATATGATTGTAAAAGAAAAAAAAAATCCTTGCCATCCAACTATTGGGCATTTTGCCATTATTTGTGAATAGCATGTAAATACAAACAACTTAACTGGGGTGGGGGAGAGATGTACATTTTTCATTTGTGTCTGGCTAATCATTTTTTTTTATTATTAATTTGGTCCCTTTTATTTCACATAAATGTCATCTCAAGCACCAAACATCAACAAATAAGATCGTTTATCTTGCTGGGGAAAGCAAAACATTGCATTGCCATTCAGAGAAGGCAGCTGACGTCCCTACCGCACCACTAATAAAGAAGGCCTTCAGAACGAAAAATAATCATTTTCTATTACTTTCCACCATGCCTCATCCATAAACACAGGGCCGCTGGTAATTACATTTAGCGAAGAAGCATGCTCTGTGTATTACAATTTCCTGAGATGAACAAAACCCTGAAGAGTGCCCCAGACAGAGGGAGTTGTGACAAAGAAGGGGGGGGGGGGGGGGGAGGTGGGCTGCCCTTCCCTCAGGTGCCTCCCTGTGCCATCGAGGGGCACAGGAGGTGGGAGGCGGGGAGGGAGGACCGAGTTTTCAGATTTTCTCCTCCCTCCGTTGGCCTGAGCAAAAAGGAAAGGCGCGATGGATCTGGAGCACACAGCCGAGACACGGAGCAGGAGGGGACCGTAGCGTAGCGGGGCGGCGGCTCATGCGCACGCGCCGGCCGTGGGAGGCCACACGGCCCGGGCCACGCGGACGGCCCAGTCCACACGCACGCGCACACGCATCGCGTCGCACCGCGGGCAGGGAGGCGGCGTGGCCGCGCTGATAAATCCGCCGCGAGCCCCCTGACTCCCAGCTTCCCTGTCGCCGAAGCATTTGGCTCGCCTGCCCGCGCGGCCTCCTCTGCCAAGCAAGGCACTGACTCCACGGGAGGAACCGTCCTGTCGATCTCTGCAGGAATATAAGACCTTTTTTTTCCAAGGAAAATGTTCCCCAACTCTGCAAGGGAGGTTGGCAGTACATCTCCAACTCTGGCCTGTCTTTTTAATACCCCTACAATAGCTCGGTTGGACTGAGACCAGCTGTTGGTACATTACCATTTGTAAATGCTTAAAACAGCTACTCCATGTTTTCTTGGCAACACGGACCGTGGAGGGGGGGGGCGGGGGGGAAGCGAGCTCCAGCCACTTCCATTCAAACATTAAGAACCACTGACTGCCAGCTTTGGCATTCACCAGCCATTGTTTGCTCGGCTCTCTTCAACAAGTTTCTCTTCCCCCCACTATTTCTCCACACACCCCTCCATAGAAAAAGGAGAAGAAAGAAAATCAGCAGAGAATGTTCTGGTCCCCATGGTCCTGACTCTAGTTCACAACAATCATGTAGTTAGTCTTCCTCTGAAAGAAGACAGAGGAGCTGAAATGAACGCTCTTTGTTTGGGGCTTTTCTTTTATCTGGTTTTGTCCCCTCTCCTCCTGGCCAGGCCGGTTATCATTTTACAGGCGCTCAGCTCAAGATCAGCATCTTCCAGATGACCGCGAGATTTTCCCAGTGGCCCCTTCCCCTTTTTCTGCTCTGAATGCGTGCGGTAAGGGCATCACCTTTCCCAGGACTGGCACAGGACCCCAGCCAGAGAGACGAGTTGGGGGTGACGAGGACACAGCCAAAATCTTAAGCCATCCCTTAAAGAGCTTCTAAGAGCTCTGAAGAAAGGCTCTTGATTTTGGTCCGCCCCTCATTTCACCAAAGCCCTCGGGTTCTCATTTGCGAGAAGAGTCAAACTCCCAAAGTCAGTACTTTGCTAGTCCAAATAAGTGAGGAATTGCGTGAAGAACACGCCAGGCCCTTTCCTGCTCCCCATGCCCACCGGGGCCGCTGTTGGCAGGGGCGGCCTCCAGGGCCACATGCCCGTCCGTGCTCCACCTGCCTCAAGCAGTGGCAGCCCAGGAGAACAGGCGCTGAGGTGCCCAGGGCTGCCGTGGCCGGGACAATAGGCTTCGTGTGCCATGTCCCTGCTCTCGTGCCCTTCTGTTCGATGGCCTCCCCCACCAAGGGCAGTGGTGGCTGCATCTGTCCTTCCTCCTCTAGTAGGATTTCTGGGCACAAGAGGACTGTCAGCATCACACAATCTCTTGGAGCGGAGTGATTGCAAGTAGCCAAATGCTGCAGCGGGGTTGAAATTCTGCACGGAAGCTCCAAGTGGACGGAGAGTGGCAGAACCTGGGCCCCCAAGGACCAGTGCTTTTGGGGGGCAATTTGGCCTGAGATTAAACAGCCCCGTCTGGTTTTATGGAAAGGTTATACGGCCGTTTCTTTGCACTGAAGG
Organism: Lynx rufus; assembly: GCF_022079265.1. Lineage (NCBI taxonomy): Eukaryota > Metazoa > Chordata > Mammalia > Carnivora > Felidae > Lynx > Lynx rufus. The sequence continues at coordinate 33,559,018 of NW_025814829.1, read as the reverse complement.
GGGGAACCTGGAAACGAGAAAGCCTGGGCAACTGGTTTCGCCGTGTAAGAAGGCATCGGGGCACACAGACAGGAGCATTTGACACGAGCCCCAGCTCTGCCACTGGCCAGTTCAGCCACCAGAGACATTCGTGTCATGTCCTGGGGTCTGAATTGTCTCATCTGTAAAAATCCAGCAGTTGGATTGGACAGTTACCTGGGCCCCTTCCATTCTAGAAGGGACACTGTGTCACTGTCTTCCTAATTATCCTTCGCTTCAGCTACCATGAGTTCCAGATTGCCCCACCCTCGAGACACACACAGAGTGTACAGAAAATCCAAACAGTGAATTTGAAGATTCTTTTCAAAAGTAAACTCTCTTAATACGCTTAAAAACAGATTTACAAAAATTGTTCATGCCCAACTTCTCGGGGAAAGATTGCAAATTCTTTGAGCTGAATCAGCCTCGGGGCACTCGTGTCTGATTCAGCTTACAGTTCCCAGGCCCAGCACAGTGGCTATCACGCAGTAGGCTCATTATGAATAATGTTTGTTGGGTGGGACAAATTTGACATGCAAAGTGGGGTCCCTGAGAAGGCAGCACGGGTGACGTGGGCAAGCCACGGTGGTGGGCATCGGTCAGTCTGAGACTAAAAACTGGGCCATTTACAAAGCGGATTCTCCACCTACAGCTAATTGGAAGCCTTGGCAATTGCAATGAAAGTTACACCACTCAAATTCAGGGGTTTTACCAAACCCTGCAATGTGCTTAGTAACACCAAAACAGAACATGCTATACAATTCCCTCAAACGCCGGTCAGTCTGGCATACGGAGCGCAACTCCCTGCAGCAAACCTGTTATGGACAAGCCCGCTCAGCAGAACTTTGTCTGGGACATCGGATTAACTGTCGGTCCTGGGCTTGAAAGCTCTCTGTAGGCTGGGACCGTGTCCCTTTTGTCTGTGTTGGGTCCCCAGAGCCTGGCACAAAAGGTGTTCCAGGAATAGTTATTTAATACCAAGGCAGTTTGGGAGGAAAAGGATACAAGAGCTGTCTTCGGATCCCTTCTTCTCATTTTGTCTGAAGGCCTTGGTGACTTCACTTGTTACATCTACAAAGATGGCTAAGAAAAAGACAGTGACACCTTCGGACACGGGAGAAAACAAACAATCCCACGGTCGTGAAGAACCAGAGGTGGAACGGAAGGGCCGAGCCAGCCCTTACGCACGGCAGTCAGCCGGACAGATCACAGCTCAGCCGGACGGTCAGCCACTCAGCCGGACAGATCACAGCTCCACCGGGCCCCGGAGGAGACCCAGGGAGTTCACCCGGTGCATTCAGAATTGCTGCTGGGCCCCAGCAGGTCAGTGATGGAGACGCCAGGTGAGGAGAGCTGCCGCGAAGCCTGCACGCCGTGGTGGCGAGCAAGTCACAAGCATGTAGACAGCCAGAGCGGCTGGGATGGGAACAGGGCCATGAGGGCTAATACTGGGTAACAGGTATGAAGCATGGCTCTGAGCACCTCGTGTACGACCCCCCCCCCCCCCACCACCACAGCCCCATGACGATGTACGATGACCATCCATCCTGCACAGGTGAGGAAGCCAACACACAGGGAAGAGAGGCTAGCCCGTGGTTAGACAGCTAGTAAAGAGCCGGCTGGATTCCAAGCCCGGCAGCATCTGAAACAGTGGTTCGCAGAAGGCCACCAGCTGAGGTCAGTACCGAGGGAGGGCAGTAGCCATGATGCTCGCTCCCATACCACACAGAGCCCCGTGGCATCTGCAGAGGTGAAATAGGGGCCTCCTGGAAACACCCCAGGCATCACCAGGGTGCACAAGTCCCGTGACGTCTACTGTCGTCAATGCAAATCTGTTTGCTGAGCACTAGGTCAGGGAGAGTACCCCCGAGGCAGCACCAAGGCCCGTACTGGCACCAGCCCCGCTGATGAAGGGGACACCTGACCTTCTCAGGTTCTCTGCCAGTAAGGAGACATGCAATATTTTCCCTCTGTCTTCTTTATTTTGCCTATAAACCCCCCCTCCCCACCAGGTTATCCAGTAATATCATCCAGGCTCCACTGAAGGCAGCATGGCAAAACAGGAGGGATGGGTACAGAGGCCACCTCATCTGGGTTCAAATCCTGCCTTTCGCCACTTAGTGTGATCCTAGGCAGGGTTCTTAGCTTTTCTGTGTCTCAGTTTCCTCATCTATAAAATGGGGATAATGATCGCACCAACCTCCTGGGGCTGTTGTGAAGATTACCCCACCACTTTGCCCTGCACACACCACAGCTGCTTTCCCCCGTCCCACCCCCACAGGGCCCAGACACTGTCTCTCTCCCTGTGCTACGTCATTTGTCATCATCTCTCCTGGTCCATTTTTACCATTACTGCCGCTGCTCCTTCGGCAGACCCCACTATTTAGGGATCACATTCCTGCCTCCAGGGCAGTGTGATACAGCAGAAAGGTTTGGATTCAAGTCTCAGTCCTGCCAGTGTGGGATCTGGACCCATTTATTCAGCCCCCAGGAAGCACAAAGCATGACCCAGACATCAACGTACGTGACGAAAAACAGACTCAGCAGTTGGCCTGCCCGGTCTAATACCTTTGCCAGCACCACTAGCTGCGTGACCTTGAGCCAGACGCTCAACCGTAGTACTATGCTTTGATGGCCTCATCTATAAAATTAGGATGATGCCACAATGCACCTCATGGGATTGCTGTGAGGACCCAGGGAGAATATACATGTACCCAGACACCCGCAAGTGTGCGGTAAATTCTAGCCCTTCTCGTCACCTGCCCTGTCTGTAGCCTGGGAGTGGTGCTACCTACTGGATGGGTAGGCCGGGGGGACTAGAGAGTTGAGTGAAGGGACGTGTGTGACATACAGAGCACAGGTCTTGCACACAGTCAGCCCTCAATAATAGAAGTCCCCGCCCCTTCCCATGCCTTCGTCTGTCTGTCCCTCGGATCAGAAAGGCCTCCCATCACCTCTGCCTTCCAAAGACCTCAAGCATCGTCACGCCCCCTAAAATCCCACCTCCTCCACAACCTTCCCAGATTCATGTAAAACCATTCCCAGTCCTTTCCCAATATAGACAAGGAGGTTCCTCTGCTCTCTCCACCCTTCCCCCCACCCCAGCCTCGTGTCCTTGGTGGACCATAAATACTTGACAAAGACTTCCATACTGTTTCCCTGACTATGTACCAAACACTGTGCTAAGCTTTCTGTTTTTATGTCGTTGAATGTTAGTCAGCTCGGGCTGCCACAACAAAATACCACAGACTGGGAGGCTTAAACAGCAGACATTTGTTTTCTCACAGTTCTGGAGCCTAGAAAGCCCAAGATCAAAGTTCCAGCCAATTCAGTGTCTGGTGAGAGCTCTCTTCCTGGCTTGTAGATGGCCGCCTTCTCACAATGTCCTCACATGGCCTTTCCTCGGAGCATGCAGAGAAGGAGAAAGAGTGAGCTCTCTGGCACCTCTTTCTGTAGCATAAGGGCCCTACCCTTATGACCTCATTTAACCTTAATTACTTCCTGGGAGACTCCCTCTCGAAAGGTAGCCACACTGGGAGTCAGGGCTTCAACATATGAATTTGGGGAAGAAACAAACATTCGGTTTATAACACACTCCAGTAATTCTTTGAGATGGGTTTAGAGTTTATTGATAAGGGCATGGAGTCTTTGCCCCAGGTCACAGAGCCAACCAGTGGGTGGTCACCTGCCTCCAGAGCCTGAGTCTTCAGGGCCTTTCCAAAGACCCTCACTTGAGAGAAGATTATGGCCACGGCACCTAGACATGAGCTCCTCAAGGGCACCTCAGGGGCTGAGGAGATCCAGGATAAAGGAGGCATCCAGCGGGATGGGGAGGCTCTGACAAACCTTCCTCCCACCTCAGACTTTCCGGAAGGTCGTATATGACATCATGCGCAACTTTACATATTCACTCGACAAACACTTAGACAACACCTGCTAGGTGTCCGACATTGCTTTTGGTGCTGGGCCTCCAGTAATGAGCAAAGCAGTCCTGGTCGTTGCTCTCAGGGAACTTTCAGGGTTATAGACAAATGCTCAACCGCCATCCAGTGCCAAAAGTGAGGCCAGCACTCTGTAGGACGCAAAACCCAGGTCTGGGCTCTGCTGGGCTGGAATGGAAAGGTTGTACTCATTCTAGAACAAGACGCTGCTTTTGCATTGACAAAACCTGACACCACCCTGACATGTGCAGATAAACAAAATGGCCAGTGTGGTTATTTGATTGACTTCATCATAACAGAGGTTACGAATGCTGAGTCCTGCCTTCCTCCAGAATGGCCTCAATTCAATCCATTTTGCTAGACAGCCATTATCTACCAGGGGTAAAGTCCCATGCTAGGCACTGGGCAAGCATTTGGGAGAAGATTGAAGGAAAAGGCCCTCGCAGCAAGAATTTTAAAAAGGCCTATGCCTTTGGATCTCTTTATGGCTGAACTCTGAGATGAAAACCAAACTCCAACCTCAGCCTTCACCTTGACTTGGCCCACTGAAGGTCAACAACCCCTCCTGCCCTCCCAGCCTGAGCTGGAGAGGTGAGAGGAAAAGACAGAAGGCTTTATTATACCACCCAGGCCACGCCTGCCAAGTTCTCCCCACAACCGCTTCAAAAAAAAAAAAAAAAAAAAAAGATGGAGTGAAAGGGAATTGGAAAAATGGAACCCCCTACATCCCAGAAATATTACTTTCATGAGCTGTATGAATTATTTAACAGACAGCTGAAAAGACCAAACTCAACAGAAGAATACAAAAAAACAGCTCGGTACAGACACCTTCCCCGAAGCCCATGACAATGAAATGTATTTTATGCCACAGATCAACAATGCCAGAGAAGGAGGCTTCAGAGACAGATGCCCACAGGGATCATTAGCTCCTTATCTCTCAACCCTTTGCCACCAGCATCCAGATCTCCGAGCCTGGGCAACCCAGGGGGAGAGGAGCTGAAAAGTGTGTAGATTGTAAGTGTTGGTTAAACAACCCCACCGTATTCTTATTTGCTGGAGGTTTTAGGGAGCAGATGTAGGACTGGCAGGGCTTGGAGCTGGCGATATTGTTCTAGCTCACTCGGAGCCAACGGGGAAGGGAAAAAAAAAAAAAAAAAAAGCCACACACACAAATACAAAAAGCTGCATTTGGTGCTTGCGCCTGGGCGTGCGTACTTGCTCTGTGTATCCGCTCGGCCAAGGCTCCTTGAAGTCGAGCTGACCGATGCAGAACTAGGCTTGGGGCCCGGCCAGGAGAAACCACTTCTCCCCAGGAGCCACGTCATGGCGGGGGGGTGCGGGGGGTCCCTCCTCGGCGGCAGGGCCACGAGCTTCCCTTACCGCAGGCGCAAGGGGGCTGGGGCGGCCACTCGCCCACCGCAGGCTCGGGGCTCTCGGTTGCTAGAGAAAGGGCAAACAAATGGAGAACCAACTAGAAAGGCGGCCAGCAGCAGTGAGGCAGTGCTGCAGCTGCCAGGCAATAACTTAGATAGTTACAGCTGCCATCACCTAGTTCATGCAAGCTTTTTAATATCTTTTGGCAGCTCTCGGTGTCACAGCACAAAGGGAGAGTTGGCACTTCGCAGCACACTTTGTTTGACATAACTGTAGGCAGGACCCAGCTGATACCTTCCGTAATGTGGATGGGTTTGCTCTTAAGGTGCGTTTTAGCAGATCAAACGGTTCTCCCCCCGCCTCCCTCTCCCCTCCCGCCACCTCCTGCTCGTGTGCGGGGCACGCACCACCACTAAATCACACATTGGGAACCAGACCAGATGAACGGGAGGACTCAGCGGGTGCAACATAAGGCTGGCCCCATAAGCACCCAGCTAAGGAGGAGAGGAAACGTGCGGAAGACAGGGAGCAAAACGAGAAGGGGAAAGGAGGAAAGAAAAATAGACACCGTGTTCCAGAACTCTCCCAAGCCTTACCGGGAGACCCAGTCCCCGCTTTCCCACCCCCAGGCTCACAGCACTTTGAAGAAATCACAGTACTACCATCTTGCTTCCTGCTCCTCACTCTTGAAAGTTACTCGCCGCTTGCCAACCCCCAGCCCCCAGTCCCACCTTCCTAGAAACCGCGTTTGCTCCAGGTATCTCCCTGCCCTGTGTGACTCTTCCAAGGGCCAACGGAGAAGAAAGCACTGTGCAGAAGCGCTTCCCAAGCCTAGGGAGTTGTCATGACAATTCTCTGTGATCCCTCCGCCAAGCCAGGCATCCTTGTTTGGCAGATCCAGGAGCCTTGCTGGGACTTAGAGAAATAGTCTTCTCTAAGACCCCACAGCACAGATGGGCATGAAGCAGACATGTGAGCAGAGGAGGAGCAGAAGATGGGCACGGGGACACGAGAAGAAGGAGAGGTTGGTAGACACTCTGCCCAGGCTGAGCTGCACGTGGTGGAGACATTTAGACTTGGAGGGAAAATCATCACTTCTCTGTCTTAGCACCGGTCTTTCCACACCACCCCCCACGACCCTCCCCCCCCCCCCCCCACCAGCACGTTCCTTTTGTGCATCCTTCCAAATGGTGGTTCTGGTCGCCTGCTGGATGCCTTGGGGAAAGCCACCAGGAAGGCAATCAGAGGCCAAAAAAAACACCGTGGCAATTATCAAGGATGATGATGGGCTCCTCGTGGTTGGCATATTCGTTTTCTCAAGCTGCAGTAACAAAGTATGGGACTTAAGCAACAGAAATGCATCGTCTCAAAGACCTGGAGGCTAGAACTCCAGGATCCAAGTGTCAGAAAATTGGCTCCTTCTGAGCGCTGTGAGGGAGACCCTGTTCCATGCTTCTCTCCTAGCTTCTGGTGGTTTGCTGGCAATCTTTGGGGTTCCTTGACTTATGGTTGCAAAACCCTGATCTCTGCCTCCACCTTCACGTGACATTCTTCCCATGTTTGTGTTGTCTCTGTGTTCAAATTTCCCCTTCTTTATAAGGATACCAGTCACTTTGGATGAGGGGCCCACCCTATTCCACTACGACCTCATCTTAACTAATCAAAGCTACAACAACCTTATTTCCAAATAAGGTCACGTTCGGAGGTACTCAGGGTTTAGGACTTCACCATATGAAATTTGGAGGCGGGAGAGATACAATTCAGTCTAGAACAGTTGGGTACTATCCTGTCCACGTTGTAGTACTTCCAACCCTTGTCTGTCCCACAAGGTGAGTATCATCGTCCCCACTTAGCAGAGAATGCAAGTAGGGCTCGGAAAAGTCAAGGGACCGGCCTGAAGTTAGACAACCATAGGACCATCTGAATGCCACAACTGACCTCTGCCAAGTGCCTGGGAGTTGGCCATGGCCATGCTTCTCCCCTAGGACCGAAAATGGGTCTCGACCTTCTTTTGATGGGCTATCTTGTCTGGAGTAGCCTGGCCTAGGATCACTTGGCTCCATCAGATTCCAGCATAAATCATTCACAAAGCTGTGTTTTCTCCAGAATGCACGTGGCAGGCGGTCTGCAGGTGTGGAGCCTTGGATGGGCACGGAAGCAGGGTGCGTTGCTCTCATTCACATGCCGCTTCTGCTTGGCAAGATTCTCCACTTCTCCTGGGCTCTAAAGGAGATGACATATTCTGTCCCTTCTCATCATGCCTGCATTTAGTACTTGGTATCGATTTATTATTTGTTAAAGTGATAAAATACTGGTGTGGCAGTACATGCTACATAGCGTGGGTTCAGTAAGTGTCAGTTGCCCATTTCCTGTCTCAACATGCCTGCGAACTTTCTCTCCTCACTATCACTGCCGCCTGCTCTGGGAACACAAGCTCACTGTTGCGGAGATAGGAGCGAGGTACCAGTGCAGTTCCGCGAGGCAACCCGTATGTACCTGGCCGCCACCTAAATAAACAAGTAGCATTTATTGATCACTTCATGCCAGGCACAGCTCAACCAATTTCCATTAATTAGCTCAATTAATTCTCCCAGCAGTCCCATAAGGAAGACCCATTATTACCCCGACTTTATCGATGAGGAAACTGAGAACAAAACTGTTAAGGGACCAGCTACAATTCCTTGAAAGGGCCAAATAGTACCGAGAGAGAACTGTGTTATGATTGCACTAACTAGAGTTTTGCTTACTCAGAGGGAGATCTGAATTAGAAAGTCCTAGTGTGGTCGCCTTGGAGGAAATGTGGCTTCATCAACTTAGAAACAGCACATCCCCTTACAACCTCTCAGGTTAGCAACCCCTCAGTTAAACAGTCAACCAGTTAGCCTGGCAGAGTTACCCTAACAGGAGCTACAAAGGTAGTTATTTTGCAGGAATTAAACTTTTCTTCTGCTACTCTATTTGTTCTTTACTCACCAAAGACTTCTTCCCTAGTGTCCAAATACTGATCAATGTCCCCAAACTCCAATTTTAGTAGAAAATTCAAATAAATGGGATTGTCCTCTACAGTCAAGACTTTCCAACGTGCTCTCAAGCTTACAGGTATGATCTCACCATGGACGTAAGCATCACATGCAGGTATCAGACTCCCTTCCCCTCTGACAAAGCAAGAATAGTTTTATTTCCAGCTTCCCTACTCCCAGTCAGAAACACAGTGCCTCTTGGCCCTCTTGTGCTGAATAATTTCAGCAGTTTCCAAAACAAAATTAAATACAGCCCTAGCTTGAGAAATGTTCCACCTCCTGGAGTCAGGGCATTTAGTATTATTATTCCCTTATTATTATTCAAAACAAATAAGAATGATAAAACATCAGTTGGAGCCACTCCAGCACAGAAGGAACTGGAATATCTAATAAAAAACATAGTATTCCACAAATAGAAAGTGTTAGAAAATGCAGAAAAACAATGGCAGAGGACATTCTGAACCTTCCCCCTAAAACAGAGATCACCTGAAATAATAGAGCAGCAATAAATGTCCAATCAAATCAACACAAAGAATACTGTGTAGGGTAACCCCATTTAAAACCTCAGAAAAATAAAATGTAAAGCACAGGGCCTGGCACACAGTAGGACATCATTTTCAATGTCCTCCCCTTTCTGGTGGCATTACATGGAGCTTCCTTCCAATAGTCTAAGTTCTTTGGCTAAGGTTGTCACCATCAGGGACTCTTTGCCCTCCACTGGAGTACCTCCAGTGACCCCCACATCCAGGAAATCTCATTCCATGAAGGGCCATTAAAGCCCCATTTCAACCCGAGCAAATGTTTAGTTCCACGTTGAGAAAAATCCTGGGATGCTGGCAACCGCCAAAGGCCATCCCTTCCCAAAAAAGAGTGTGGCAGGTTCATGGCTGCGCGACTCTTGTCTGCTCCCTAGAACAGAGGGGTGTGAATTGCACACAGAATTGAAGAGCCAGCCTCTGCTCAGCTCCCCCAGTTACCTCCATTCCCAGAGTCTCCTGCGTTAACACACCCCGCCCCGTCCAAATGGGGCCCCATTCCTGAGATGCCTGACTTTGGGCATGTGGATCTCAGTTTCCTGGGTGGAAGGGCTTATTCACAGATGATTCACTTTACCTAGACCTGTTTCCAGATGCAAACCGGGTGGGAAAACAGTAGACTCAAAGCCCCCAAGGGACCACCATACCTCTATTCCTGCCTGCTTTCCTCCATACTGTTCAACGTCAACTCCCACTGCCACTGTTGGCTCTGGGGAAGGGTGGAGGTCAAACACAATGCACTGTAGGGGCCGAGCCCCAGAACAGTCTGCGTTACCTGTGAAAGGGGAGGAGAACTGTGGGCACAAATCCTATTTATCTTTATTCACAGTAATGAACCTAATCCTCGATAGAGTCAAGAAAATTTCCTTCCATCATAGTTATCACTAATGGCGCATCCCCCTTGAAAAAATTTAATGGAAAGTCCAAAAAATTTAATAGAAACAATCTAACAATTGAAAATGTGCTAAGTAAATCCAAATAATTGAATACAAAGCAATAATTTAAAATGCTGCTTACAAAGATTTTGAGGACTGGGGCAATAGTGATGACACAAGGTAGGATTAAAAACAGGATACAGGATACATTTACATACAGTTTAATCCCAGCTATATAAATATAGAAAACATATACAGCACTAGATATTGTTTTGTCTGCCAGTATCCCTTTTCCCCACCCCAACTCCAGCTTTTCTGGGAACTTCACACACACACACACACACACACACACACACACACACACACACAAATAGAGTTGCCACAGAGGAGTCATCATGCACAGTTGCACAGTATGGCTGGCCCTGGCCCCAGTTGATGGTCCAAGGTAGATGTGTGACCCTAGCCAGGACAATCGTCTCCCTCCCCAGTAATTCTGAACTGGAACTGAGGGAATCTGTCTCTTTCCAGCAGTAGAAGCGATAGGACATAGAGGCCAGGAGTTGCAGATGTGGGTCCACATGTCCTAGCCCGTGGGCCAGAGATGCCGGCAGCTGATCCACAGAGAGAAGAGACGAGAGGAGGCACACGCACAGAGTGAACAACAAGAGTCACAGCACGTGAGTCTCTGCTGTTCTTGCTCCTGGGGCCGGCCACACTTCCGCCCTTGGAACCCACAAGACACACGAGCCTAGGTCTTCAGAATAAAGCCCCCTTTTTACCCAGGATGCTTGAATTGGAGATTTCTGTCACTGTAACCAAAAGAACCCTAACCAATACGTGCTCCATCAAATACCCAGTTATTTACACACCCCCTACCTGCTTCAAAATGTTGGGGAAGGGGGTGTGACTACAAGTGATCTCACTTTGCTTCTCTGCATTTCCCAAATTCCCTACTATGAACACTTTCATCATCTCATGTGCAGTGACCACCTCCAAATGCACCCCTTGGATTCGCTTACACACAAACATACTTTTGCTCTACTTGACAGAAAATATGTATTTACGAAATATGTATTTTATGCTAATGTGAACATTTTATTTTTTATTGTTATTATTATTATATAATCTTCATAGCAGATACAGAAACCAATATCCTGGAGAGTGTTGGTCTTTTTGAGGCTCCCCCTCCTGAGGCCTCTGATGCTCCACTGCAGGCCTGCCTCTCCCTTCCCCACCCCTGCCCTGGCCTGGCCCCCAAGTCATTCCTTCCGTGTCAGCCATTCCCAGGTCTCTGCTGATTCATTGTCCAAAGGTCAGCCATTTGCATATCAGAAAAGGAAGGGCAGGAAAACTTCCATCGTTCCACATGGTGTGGCCACACTTCTTTTTACTTCTACTGCTCCCCCAAACCATGGCCATTTTGGCCTCTTCTTTTTCCCCAGTGAATCCTTCAAAAGCTCTTTCTTATTCTTTGGAAGCAGAGAGCAAACCCTCTTTTCTGACTGAGAATCAGAAAACTTGGCTGGCACACCCCCTAGTGGTGGCCTAACGAATCCCCCCTCAATTACTATAGGTTGCGCACCCCTGGGGTTTCTCAAAGTGGGTTCCATGGGACCCCTGGTTCTGCAAGAAGATCGGAGAGGAGAGAAGTATTTTATGCTTAAGTTAGATCTGAAAACACTGGGATAAATGAAAGCAATCGGTTTCCTTACTGGTGGACTCCTCCAAGTCTTTAATATACTCATGAACATGAATCTCAAAGATTAAGATTTTAGCATGCAGTGCATCCCAGATTTATTTGATCGGAGTTTGGGGAGATCATAGCAAGAGCTACCATTTATTGAGACGTACTACCGATCATAGTACTCTCATTTATAGATGGAGAACTTGATGTTTAAAGAGGTCAAATATCTTGCTGAAGTTAGGTCTGTCTGCATGACACCAAAGTCCGTGTTCTTAACCATTCCAAGACCCTGACTTTTTTTATTTGTTCCAGGGTATTACTCTTCAGATTCCACTCGCATAAAATATGCAACTTGTACATATCACTCCACTTGTTTCCCATATTGCCAGTCATGCAATACTACAAATCGTCTCCCTGTGGGACAAGAAAAGCAGAAGACTACAGAGGATATTGAGGGCTCTCTGATTGCCCTTGGGAAGCTTTGGTTTCCATGCAATGAAGAGAGGGTCAGTGTCTCAATGCCACAAACAAAATCCTTCTTGAAAATCTCAACACAAGGGTTATGACAGGACACCATGTCAGGGAGCCTAATGTATATTTCCCAATGATATTATGGAAAATATAGTAGACTGCTTTTTTATTTCGTCTAAAAGCTTAGTTTGTCTTGAATCTTATATATCTGTTGACCTGGTTTTATAAGCAGTAAAACATTCTATGTGCATACCTGGGCTTTTTTGGTCTATTAAAAAGTGGAGATGATAATACCCACCTCACATCACATTTTTATGTCAAATGTAAGTACATACATGTAAAAAGTGTAACTCTGGATTGTTTTTTTGTTTGGGGATTTTTTTTATTTTTTTTCTTTAGTTTCTAGTAGAAGAAGCCCAAAGATGATTTACTGAGTCACATAACTTAAAATTCCAGGCTTCAGGCACGGTTGGATCCGGGGGTTCAAATGAGACCATCATTAGACCTGAATGCATGTTACTTGTATTTTTAGAGAAAAAGAAACAGAATACAGTGCTATAAATATGTCTTGGTCCCTTGTCCTGGTGGACACACAGAGATACTATAAATAATTACATGGATGTTGGGCATTTGGGGATAGACCTCACTTCTACAACTAAGCCTCCAGCTACCCTTTTTGAGACTTGGTTTTTCCATCTGTAAAAATGGGCACACTACTTCCCTTTTTCCCCTTCAATGGAAGCTAGAATAAGTTGTAAAACTTTCAAGGGCTTTTTTCCTTGGAGGATTAAATATTGTGGGTTTTTGTGTGTGTGTTTGGGGGTATTTTTTCTGCTATTAATGTTCACAGAGATCGCACTTATCACTGGCAAAGGGTTTTACAAGTTTTTATTTGTTTTATAAATTTATCATTTAAAACTCCATAATTAGCCTGGCAAAACATACACCTTCAACATTACAACCACAGTTTAAAGCCAATCAAGCCACAGGGGGAGCTGAGTATATATATATATATATATATATATATATCCATGTATATATGTATCCATATTTAAATTCACATTGTGTGTATGTGCGTGTGTGTGTGTGTGTGTGTGTGTGTGTGTTTGCAAGACACATAAATGGCAAATAAGGAAACTTAAAAAAAAAAAAAGACAGATAGATAGTCCCAGATTTTAAAACCACCCCAAGGTAGAACAGGTGGTGAAAATATAATAAAACATGTTGCAAGGAACTTGTCATGAATTTTAAAAACAAAACCGCCTACAGACCACATAAACCGCTCTGAAACTCGGCTAAATCTGAAGTTCCCAAACTATTTTAAATGACAAAGCAGAAGTTCCCGAGAGAGGGAGTCCAACAGAAATGGTTTGAGGGCGATTGCTGCGGAACTCGCATGGAACAGAGCTCGAACAGACGGGCAGACACCCAGCCCGCTCCCCTTGCCAGGCTGGGCCACGTGCAGCTGTACGGCCCTCGGGGCCAGACCATGTGCATGGGGACCGAGGATTCTGTTGACAAAGGCCTCCGGGAGCCTCCTGCACCCACCTCCCCACCTGCTCGGTGGTTTCTCAATGGATCTAAAGGCAAACATTTGGACGATCTGGCCAGAAGCTGGGCCTACATTTGTGGACATCCAGTTCCTGGTGCCCTATTTGAAGGCATGCTAAAGGCCCCAGCCCAGCGATACAGGCAGACTCCCCTTCTCTCTGCAGCACCCACCGGCAGAGACCCCAACCGTTCATTTGGTACAACCACCTGCCTGTTCTTTATTCTTGGTCAACAGTTTATGAAGGGCTTTTAGCCCCACTGCCTCTCTCCGTTACACAGAAACACTGGGAGCTACACAGAGACCATGGGAGGACTTCGTTTTCATTGTGGAAACTGAGGAAGAGGTAAAGTGATCTGCCCCAAATCACAGAGCTAGACCGACAGCCCCAGATTTCTGACTCCTGGTCTAGTGCTCTACTAGAATACGTTTCCTAAGACCATCCAGGGGTGCCTGGGTGGCTCAGTCGGTTAAGCATCCGACTTTAGCTCAGGTCATGATCTCAGGGTTCTCGGGGGTTTGAGCCCTACATCAGGTTCTGTGCTGACAGCTCAGAACCTGGAGCTTGCTGTGGATTCTGTGTCTCCTCTCTCTGGTCCCCCCCCCCCAAAAATAAAGATTTTTTAAAAATTAAAAAAAAATCCAAGGATATGGGATGCCTAGGTGGCTCAGTCAGTTGAGTGTCCGACTCTTGGTTTCTGCTCAGGTCATGATCTCACGGTCCGTGGGTTCAAGCCCCGCGTAGGGCTCTGTGCTGACAGAGTGGAGCCTGCTTGGGATTCTCCATGTGCCTTTCTCTCTGCCCTTCTCCCTTTTGTTCTCTCCTCTCTCTCTCTTTCAAAAATAAATAAATAAACATTAAAAAAAAAAAAGACCATCCAGGGATAGGAGTTGGGGGAGGAGCCAGCATTCTGCTCCCTCAAACCCAGGTTCATCTGAGGAGGTCAAGCCAGGAGCAGAAGCAGTGAGCATGCACCCCAGCTAACCAAGAAGCCGGAGCCCCATTTCAGGGCAGGCAGCCCTCACTGGGCACCAGCAGATTGTTACGCAGGAATGGCAGGTCTTCTCATTTTTTTTTAAATGTTTTTAATGCTTATTTATTTTTGAGAGAGGAAGAGACAGAGCGTGAGAAGCGGAGGGGCAGAGAGAGAGGGAGACACAGAATCCGAAGCAGGCTCCAGGCTCTGAGCTGTCAGCACAGAGCCAGACATGGGGCTAGAACTCAGGAACTGTGAGATCATGACCTGAGCCGAAGTCGGATGCTTAACCAACCGAGCCACCCAGGCACCCCTCTTCTCATTTTTTTTTACTTGTTTCCTCAGCCCCCTCAAGGCTCTGGCTTAGTGAGAGTACCTCCAACACTATTCTAATACCCCAAAGCAGTTCTGTTCAAAACCACCATCCCTCTTCCCATACTGCACTGTGATCACTTTTCGCTCCATGAATCGGGGGCTCCTCACAAATTAGGCTTGACCAACTTTGTGCTCCGCAGAGTGTACAAGCGTGTAATAAGAGCTCACTAAATCTTATTGAATTAAGCAATAGACTAACCACTTCACTGAGTACTGATGATGTGCAGGACACGGTACTAAGTGCTAAGGAAACCAACCCAGAATCACACTCTTAAAGAAGATGTGCTCTGGTGAAAGACACAAGAAACACCCACAACAGTCGGATTACCACTCAAGTGTGCCGGTTCAAGCTACAGCCCGGGATCCCAACCACCCTGAGGTAAGAGAAGGAAGATCTCTTTCCCTGTCTTTTCCGCAGCCTCTTTCAAGCTCTTCTTGGCCCCTAGAGGTTAAGAAATGCATCTCCCTGCACAACAAACACTTAGAGATTGACCCTTAATACCCTGAACGCACACACGGCAGCAGGTAGGCACAGAATTAGGGCGTCTTGCTAGTTCTTTTTTTTTTTAATATTTATTTATTTGGGGGACAGTGCCGGTGGGGGAGGGGCAGAGAGCGGGGGACAGAGGATCCCAAGCGGGCTCTGTGCTGACAGGCTGACAGCAGCAGCCAGCCGACGTGGGGCTCGCACTCACGAACTGCAAGATCATGACCTGAGCCGAAGTCAGCAGCTCAACCGACTGAGCCACCCAAGTGCCCCGGCTCCCCAGTTCTAATGAAGCACTATCTTATGTGCTGGTCTAGAGGCTTAGGTGGGGGAAATGCAGGCTGCGTCACTGACCTATGACGCTTGTGAAGCCGGGAGAGCTGAGGCCCATCTATCACCCACGTGCTTCCAACCTGGCCCCCAGTTCTCACCCCCGATTTTAAATGGCCGGTTCCCTGGGTATACCAGGTAGCAAGCATGTGCTAATTCTCTCATCTGGCTTGTCCTTGGAGGCCCACCCCATCCTGCTGGCCGCACCAGCTGCCTGAGGGAGCACAACTGAGAAGAGATTTGGCAATTATCCAGTTAATTTGATCAGTGGAGACAGTCAAACAAATAATCCAGGCCAAAAATGTCCAGATCAGCTGTCTACATGGATCAAATTCCACCTCACTGATGCAGCGAAGAATCGGCCTTAGAGAATGGCTTTGAGCGAGAAACCTGTCCCAGGATCCCAGCACCCCAGGCTGCAGTGGCCTTTACCAGAATGATGATCCCGGTTACATTTCTCTGGGCCTTCCTCCTCCATTCCCTGTCGGCGTCCTTGCCACTTCTAGGCCTCTCTACCTCGCTCCCCGGAGCTTGGCCCGGGTCTTGGCAGCTGTCGGGGGCTGGAGCATTCTTGTGCCCATCCCCCACTCTGAGTATTTGAAATTCATTAAGAAGAGATTTCCGATATCTGAAATGCCTTCGAAACTTCAACGAATACAAGCATCACGGAAGAATGGCAGGAGCCAGCAAGCTGCGAGGTGGGAGGGTACGGAACAGTTACCTTCTTTTTTTTTTTTTTTTAATCTTTTTAATGTTTATTTATATTTGAGAGAGAGACAGACAGACAGAGCACAAGCAGAGGAGGGGCAGAGGGAGGGAGACAGAATCCAAAGCAGGCTCCAGGCTCTGAGCTGTCAGCACAGAGCCCGATGCGGGACTCAAACTCATGAGCCATGAGATCATGACCTGAGCCGAAGTCGGACGCTTAACCGACTGAGCCGCCCAGGTGCCCCCAGAACAGGTAGCCTCTTAGAGGTTGCCTGCCCCTTACCTGCCCAAACCCACTCTTCTCAGGTCTTGTCAGGGCCGCTCCTCCTGCCCAGAGGATAATGGACCAAGGCCTCGGCATAACCAAAGAAAACTTTCACAATCGGCCCCTGGGCCCTGAGCATCAATTAAGATCGGGTTCCATTACATTCATCCAAAATACCAGCAGCTTTTATAATTGTTTTATAGTGTCGCTCTCTAACATAAACGAGTTCAGAGGCAGGCAGTCCACACTGTGGAAGACGGTAACCTCACTCCTGTCTTCGCGGGGTGGGCACCAGCCCTATATCCTACTAAGGCACTGGTTTGGGAGCCACTCTAACTCCCCCTTCACTTTTTAGAATAAAAGGCAACAAAGTTTCACGTTCTCAATACACGTCTCCCCCGGCGGCAGAGAGCACCTCCCTGGCCAAGCAGTACTGCTCTCCTTATCTGCCCTCGGACTGGCTAGCTCTCATTTGCAGGACTTTGCTAAAAAGTGGCAAGAGGGAGAGAGCTAACCAGCACTGAATTTTTCCTGCCATTTCCTCTAAAGCAGGAGCTCGTGGTTGGCTTTCCCAGTTGCAGCTGGCAAAGGCTCAAATGCTCTACCAGTGTATAACTAGGGCCACCAGCTTTCCAGTTAGCAAAATCTGACTTCTAAATATTTGCCTTCCCACCTCCTCCACTCAGTTAATATCACACTTCAGACTGTGTTTCTGGGAGCCACCCCCTTCCAAGTATCAAATTCTCTGTCACTTTGGATGAGGTTCAGCTGCAGAAAACGGAAACTAGAACACACACAAGGAATTATCCCTTCACGGGAAGAAGCCCACAGTTAGGCAGGGCTGGAAGCTCCACAGTCATCAGAGATCTGGGGTCCTCCTCTTGTTCTGCTCCAACATCCCCAGAGCACAAAACTCCCATCGTTCAGGTGGCCCCGTGATACGAGATGATTGCTGGCAATCGCACGAGCAAGCCTAACTACAAGAGATGCTGGAATATGTGATCTTTCACCTGAGGACCCGGCTGCCATGAATAAATGCAGGATTCCGTTATAAAGTAAAAGGAGAGAATGATGCTGCTGGAGGAGGCCACGAGCAGCCTGATGCCACGATGTGTTATTTGCTAACATTTAAGGCTCCCGAACCACAGTTGGCCCGTATTTTATTGATATTTGCAGCCATTCCCCCAGCCCTCTTGCCTCGCACAATGGCTTTCCCCGCATAAGAAATCAACGAATGTGTACTGAATCCGCACGGAAATCCAGACTGAAGAGGCGTTCCATTAGAACCCTAACTTAGACTCAACCTCAACGAGAATTTTCATGTAATCGCCATCCTTTTTACTTTTGTGAAGGTGTAGTTTCTTCTCATCTACCCTCCTTAAACCAGCTTCTAGGGTTTTGATCAAGACCTTAGAGTGTCGCCTGAAGCCATACCAAAGTGTGGTCGGGACACTACTGTCCGTCTGCAGCCTGCAAAGCGTCTTTATCACTAAGCAGTGTTGAGCTCAGCTTAGACTTCCTCGACGCAGTGCTTTTATTCTGGAGTGAGCTCCTTAACCTCCTGACAGACCAGTACAAATGGAACAGCACTGATTTAGAGGCTGTGCCTGTGTCTGCAACAGAATGCGGGCGGGCTAGGTGAAGATGTGTGGTTGACATTACAGTCAGCGTTCTCATTCGGTCAGATGACCCAAATCGACAAGATGTGTAATCACAATTCAAGGGACTTTGGCCTTGTGTTCAAAGGAGCCAAATCCGGCCCCCCAAATATATGCATATATTTATTGGAAATCCAGGTAAACCTTCCTCTGCACCAGTCAGGACGGGGTAGCCGTGACTGAGTACTATGTGTCAAAAAGAGTTAAAGATCTTGATCAACTTCAACTCAATAAAATCCAACACTGTGATGTGGTCACATGCGTTTTTAGGCTGTGTCAACAGAAGTATTAAATCTAGAACATAGGAGATGATAATCCTACTCTACTGTGTACCAGTCAGAGTCTGTATGGAATACTGTGTCCAATTGAGGCTATACCACGCCCCCAGGAGGAGTGTGGAGGAAATGGCACTTGCACAGAGGGGAGCAACCTAAATGGTGAAAAGATTCAGGGATGCCTGGGTGGCTCAGTTGGCTGAGCATCCAACTCTTGATTTCAGCTCAGGTCATGATCCCAGGGTCGTGACTTGAGCCTCGCGTCGGGTTCTGCACTGAGCTTCGAGCCTGCTTGGGATCTCTCTCCCTCCCTTTCTCCCTCTGTCCCTCTCCCTAGCTTGCTCTCTCTCTCTCTCTCTCTCTCTCTCTCCTCTCTCTCTCTCAAAACAAAAACAGTTAAATTAAATTCAAAATAAAATAAAATAGCTAAAAGATTCAAAACCATGTCATATAGAAACAGTTCAAGGAATTGCCCGTGTTTAGCCAGATGAGGAGAAGACGGAGGCCACGGCTTCTATCTTCAACTATACAAAAAGCTGTCAAGTGACAAAGAGATTGATCTTGCTATGGAAAATGCTAAGTCATAGAACCAGGGCCAGTGGGTAGAAGACCTAGAAAGATAGATTTGGGCTCAGTATCGGCAAGAAATTTCTAACAACCAGCACTATCTCTAGATGGAGCAGGCTATCTTGGAAGATCATGAACTTGGCCACTGGGGTAATGAATACTCAGACTGGACAGCTTCCCAGAGGGTAGCATAGGGTGGGCTCAAGACCCCGATAATAGCTGGACTAAAACCTCAAGGGTCGTTCTACTCAGACTGGACAGCTTCCCAGAGGGTAGCATAGGGTGGGCTCAAGACCCCGATAATAGCTGGACTAAAACCTCAAGGGTCGTTCCCTTCCTGGAACTCTGGCACCTGCTCTGTAGCAACACCTTAACAGCCACACCAATGTGGTTACATGAGTTAGTGGCTTACTGTTCACCTTTCCATTCATGGTCTCCATTGACGCTCACAGCTCTTTGGAGTAAGCAAAGTGGATGACAGAGGATAAAATGTCATCCACTTAAGTGTCCAAGTCAGGACTGACCCCAAGTCACTTGATCCCTAGTCCACCCCTCCATGGGCAAGGTCACTATGAGAAACCTCTCTCTTGATGACAGATTGACCAGCAGGGAGAGAGCCACATGGAGGACAGCTGAGGAGGGGCACACTGGGCCTTGGTGGCTTATCCAGTCTTTTCCAGGTGTTGCTCCCACTCTAAGACGTTCACTCCCACAAAACACTAACTCAAAGGGATACATGCAGCCCTGTGTCTATTGCATGTGGCATTGTTTACAATAGCCAAACCACAGAACCCACCTAAGTGCTCACTGATGAATGGATAAACAAGAAGAAGAGTGTGTGGGTGTGGGTGCGTGGATGTGGGCGGGGGTGTGGGGGTAAAGTGGAATACTATTCGGCCATGAAAAACAATGTAATCTTGCCATTTGCAACAACACGGATGGAGGTAGAGAGTATCATGCTAAGTGAAACAATTCAGCCAGAGGATGATAAATACCATATGATTTCATTCGTATGTGGCATTTAAGAAACAGAACAAAGGAGAAAAGAGAGACAAGAAACAGACTCAACTAAAGAAAAAACAGAGGGTTACTAGAGGAGAGGTGGGGGGTGGGGATGGGTGAAATAGGTGATGGGAATTAAAGAGGACTCTTACCTTGATGAGCAATGTACAGAATTGCTGAATCGCTGTATTGCCCACCTGAAACTAATATAGCACTGTATGTTAACTATACTAGAATTAATTTTAAAAAAAAATGAAGTTCATTCCCTACATTCGGGATCAAGGCTCTAGACAGGTGTTAGCAAACTACAACCCTTGGGCCAAATCTGGCCTGCCACTTGTTTCGTAAATAAAGTTTTATTGCAACACGGCCTTGCCTACTCGTTACATATTGCCTATGGCTACCTTCCTGCTTTAAAGGCAGAGTTCCATAGTTACAACAGAGGGCATATGGCCTGCAAAACCTGAAACATTTGTTACCTGGTCCCTTACAAAAAGTTTGCCAATCCCTGCTCTAGGGTATCAGTGTGGAATATGGATACTGGCTAATGTTCTCTATTGTACTGGGCAAGAAACAAGAAAAATCCTGCAGGACTGGGAAACCCCATCCAGGAAGCAATTCCGTTCACAACCATTTCCTAATGCAAGAGAAAGGACCACAGGTCTTTTATAGACCAAAAGTTTTTATCTTCTGTCAGTTGGGTTTTGATATACCACCACCCTAGGGGACAGCTATTATGACTATTTAAAACACATATAACAAAGCAATTGTTCCATCACTGTGTCTATTTGTAATAAGCACAGACGATGCACAACAGCACAGTTATGGAAAAAAGCAATGTAATTCTATGAATCAATATTAGGACCTAATTAGCCACTGAGCCCAGGCTGATAGCAGCTTATCATACCTTTCAGCCCAAAGAAAGCTCAGGTGGAAGGGAGAGGGAGAAAAAAAGAAGAGGGAATAAATAGCTAATTATGATAAACTGGTTTCCTTGGTAACTCTGTTTATAACCGCAATGATGTTGCCATATTTTTAATGATAAACACAAAGGTTTGATGTGAGATTATATAACGCATACTGTCTCAATGCTGGTTCTACTCTAGCAAAGGTGAAGCCAGATACAAATGTGAATTTTGTGAGGCTAAGAAAATTAGAGAAGCTTTCTCTAACCCCACCCCAAACATCTGTTGTTAGTTTATTCTCTGGGTACCAAAGAGCTCAAGGATATGGAAACAGGTATTTATGGTGTTCAATGAATCCTATGTGTCCATTCAACCCTCAGATTTTTTGTTACAGCTGGGGTAACTAAGAGCTGCCCCTTGGTCACCTCGCTGACCCAGACCTGTGGTCTGGGGAGAGACATGGAGTGACTAATGCAGAGAAGAAGTGTCCCCTCCACAAAGCTGTCAGCCATCAGAGTCAACCCTGCGACCAAATCATCTCATGAGATTCACTCCCCACCTTCATCTTTCCGGGATGCCTGGGCCCTAATTTGTGAGAGTAACATTTTGGCTGGAATATTTGGGCCCAGTGGCAAATATTGCAGGTTGAATCACTAAGCCAGGGGTTGGCAACTATGACCCATGGGCCAAATCCAGCCCATCGCCTGTTTTGGTAAACATAGTCATATTGAAACACCACCACACATAAATAAATGTGGTTGCTTTCACGCTACATGGTAGAGATGAGCGGGTGTGACAGAGACCATATGGCCCATAAAACCTAAAATATTTACTATCTTACCCTTTGCTGAATAAGTTTGTTGAGCTCCACACTAAACATTCATATTCTGAGCCACCTATGCTTTGCTTTCCTCTACTACAGAAGCCAGAAAGCAAAATATTGAACTTCGGCCTCCTCTGTGGCTAGCGGGGGCAGTGTGAAATTGTTCTGGCCAATAAGATGTAGACGGAACTCCCTGGAGAGATTTGCCCCCCTCGAACATCCCTCCTGCCTCCCATAGAATGAGCAAAGCCCATAAAAGGAAGAATTTTGCCCTTTGTAATCTTCACTTCTCCCCTCTCTGCCAAGGCCCTTCTGCCTGGAACCTAGACACAACACCTGGAGATACAGCAGCCATCTTGCAACCATGAAGACAAAAGGCATCGCTAATGATAGTAAAGCTGGAAGACAGAAGGAGCTGGTCCTTGTTAACATCCTTGAGTAGGTACCCAGCGCTGGATTATGTTCTAAGCACCTCCGGACTCCTTGTTATGTGAGAAAAATTAATTTCTTCCTCATTTAGTCATGCTAGTACATTTTTCAACTACTCACAACTGGACTGAATCCTAACCGACCAAAGGGATACAAAGAAAGTTTTTAGGGGTTCCTGGCTTGCTCAGTCAGAAGAGCATGTGACCCTTGATCTCAGGGTCCTGAGTTCGAGCCCCACGTTGGCCGTAGAGATTACTTAAATAAATAAATTTTAAAAAGCAAGTTTTCAAGTGTCAGAACCTAACAAGCTGACACAGTGGGCGGCAAGAGTAAGATGAGAAGCAGATTAATTGACCACCTGTGGCTGCAGAGACTAGAAGTTCAGGGAATGAGTTGTCGGTCCCACAAGTGGGGCTGCTGGTAGGTGTGACCCATGCTGTGATAACCTGACTCTGAGGATGTTATGGAGCCAGCTGTACCCACCAGGACTTGACTACCTATGAGATCTCATTCTCAGACCACATGTTCACCTACCCATGGCAGTTGAGTGTAGCAAGAAAACGTGAAGATTCTGGAGCCAGAATGCTTAGGATATATCACATCTAGCTGTGTGACTTTGGATAAAACTTCTCTGTGCCTCAGTTTCCTCATCTGTAAAAGGCGGAGAATAACAGCACTTAGCCTAATAGAGTTTCTAGGAAGAGTCAGTGAGTGAAAGCATTTAGAACAGTGCCCAGAGTACGGCTGGTGCAATACAAGCCATAGCCATTTTTCCAGTTACTATTGCTGTGGAACTAATCGCCCCAAAACTAAGCATCTTGAAATAAGCATCTCATTATGCCCATGTGTTTGTGGGCAAGACTTTGGACGAGGCACGGGAAGGATGGCTTATTTCTGCCCCGTGATGTCTGGGCCTCAGCTTAGGAAGACCCAAAGGCTGGGGGTAACTTGACAGCTGGAGGCTGGACTGGTCAGAAGCCTCACTCACTCCCAGATCTGGTGTCTGGGGCTAGAATGACTCCCCTCTTAATGGACGAATGGCAAGGCCGTATCATTGAAGGGCATGCGGGATGGGAGATTGCATCGTGGCCATCTTTGCTCAACATGGTCGCCATGGCTATTATTATTTTTCCTGCACTATAACACTGTGAACGGTTTGATCTCAGGCTCTCGAACTCTGTCATTCTTCCCAGTGACACAGCAAAGAGCTGGGCTGTAGAAACCGCACTCCAGCATTTCTCTCTCCCTCCTGACTCAACTAGAAGCTACTTGAGGACAGGACTGTGCTCTCCACCTCTATGGCATCTATATCCACAAGGATAGAGCTCCTGCTACATAAACAGAAAGTGCTTAATAAATTATCTCAAATAGATAAATGACTTAATTGTATACTAATAAATAATGGCATAAAAGCCCAATAGCCTATAAATCTTCTGGGATTGGTGGACGTTGCCAATCAGCCGCAGATCTTCATTTTCCCCTTCTTCCTTGGTAACAAAAGATAGATTTTATTGAGGGTGACTAAAAGACTGCATAGTTAAATATAGGCACGTAACTAAGTTCTGGTCAAGAACATGAAAACAAAAGTGTTGTATAAGACAAGCACAAAAACCGCTTAAAGGGAGCTGACTGAACCAAAAGAGTCTCTTTCGCCCTCTCCTCTCTTACTCCCACTTCCTGGAATGCAGATGAAATGGCTGGAACTCTGGCAGCCATCAAGTGATCTTGAGGATGGAAACCAGCGCAAAAAGCAGGAAGACTGACTGCTACATGATTTTGTTGGTGCTGGCATGCTCCCTACTTAAGATAAGCCTCTAATGTTGTTTAAGCCACTGTGGTCAAGTCTCTTTCTAGCGGCCAGATGAAATTCCTCCTATACCACACACTGAACCTCTAATAGGAATTAGAGAACCACTTCTTCCTCTGACATTCCTGCAGACTTGGAACCTTTCCTCTGGTGTTTACCACATAGTACCTGGTACTATTGTTCCACGTTTTTAATCTCCCTAATATATCATGACTGCCAAAGGATGTGACCCATTCTACCTATCTTGGGGTCCAGACACAGTAGTAGCAAAGTGTCTTGTACTTACTTATGACTTGAAATACACATTTTTGAGTGAAATTAGTATTGATCTTTTTATGAAGTGCAAAGCTGTGGGTATTTTACCCCGCATTCATTGATTGTATCATTTGTGCCATTGCCTGCTCCCCTTTGGGTCTTTAACTGGAGATAATAACACATCACCTCAGCCACCACAGGGAGGAGAACTTGAAGGTTCCATTTATGTTACTCTCCTACTTGCAAGACCTACTACAGCATATTGTGGTAGCTTTGGGTTTTTTTTCTCATCAACGTTCATCTTTGTGTGATGTGGGGTGACCTCCTCCTCTTCCTGTACAGCCTGGTGGGGCTGTGAGTCACAGAGAGCACCCAACCCTTAACCTTATCTGTTATAAGCCTCGAAGAAGGGTGGACACAGGGCTCTGGCTGGCCCAATCCGAGCACCACAGCCTGCTGCACACAAGGACCTACCAGAATCCTTCCAAGAATTTTCCAAACTGGAGGTGAGGGTTGCTCCATCCCTTGGATTGAAAGCTATATGGCTGTGAACTCAGCACTGATGGCCACCATCTTCCGAAACGCACAGAGGAAGTCAGGTTGCAGCGACAAAGGGACCAAGCCCCAGAGCAGCTGACGCGGGCAGACTTCATAGACGTCCCGCGATGGAGGCGGCAATGTTGAGTCACCATCCTGTCATTCTAACCTAATGTCCTTCCGCGCATGCGAGACGCACGGCATTCCCTTTGCAGTCAAGCTGGTTCGAAATGGGTTTCTGTCATCTGCAAGTGACAAAGCTCTAACCAATCAAAATGAAACCACTTCCAGGCCTGCAAGTCTTTCAAAGCAGGGTTGAGGCTACTTATCCTGGGTTTTGTGTCTTCTTTTCTTGACGACACGGTGCTGAACCAACGCGCATCTTCAGCTCTCACTCCGAGAGGTGCAGTGCTAGAAAAGGAAGTTAAAGTCTCACTGGGACTCAGTGTGCCTGAGCCCATCTAAGCTGGAGATGTGAAGCCATCGGGAAGCTGTGGAGTTGACTACTGAAGAAAGAATGCAAAATTTCCTTCAACCCTCCACGGTGTTTTCCGAGCGCGGCGTAAAGCCCCCGCCGCCGTCTTCCAGTGAGCGTTAGAACACTTGAGCAAACATCCGGGTGCCCGTGTCCATCCTCCCCTTGGCTGTGCCCCTCCCCCTCGCTGTGTACAAATGAACAAGTTCCAGTTCTCAAACATGATCTCTCTCTGACCCAGGCCTAGTACCTCGGCATATAACATGCCAGGGGTGAAGGTGATACACAAAAGGGGGGAAAAAAGCTTTTAAAATAATTTACCATCCGTCAGTCACTTTGGGCAAGACTCAAACACACACACACACACACACACACACGCGCGCGCGCGCACAGGCACTCATGCGCACAAACACACTGCAGAGGGCAATCCACCGCCATTCACAACCAAAGCCTGTCCTGTCACTGACGCATTCATGAAAGCTTTTTTCTTTCTTTTTTTTCTTTTCTTTTAGCAAGAGTAACAGCAGCGGCAGCAGAGAAAATGCTCTTTCTCCTGGAGCGGTGTCTTTGTGTCAGTTAGGCGTGGATGTCTGTGTGGCCGAACAGCAGTGAGAACAACCACGAATGCTAAGCACCACCACAGAGTAGCTCACTCACCAGCAGTCCCGGGGGGCACACCAGAGCCAGCCAGGTTGTTTCTGGACCCCGGCCCGGATCCCGGCCCGGCTCGCCCTTCTCCCTAACTTGCTCTTACCCACAAACGCAGCCAACCTCGGCGTGGCCCTCCCGACTGCTGGTGAAGTAATGCAGAGGGCAAGACCCACACAGCAGATGAAGGCGAATGGCGCTTTCCTTGGCCCCCGTAACTTGAATAGGCCAGACCAGAGGTGGCCCTCATGGGGGGGGGGGGGATCGCGACAGTAGGACAAGAACCAGAGGGCTCCTTTCTGGCCCTGGCGCAGCCCGCTGCTGGCTGCCAGACCTTGCGTATGTGCCCCTGGCTGCTAAAGGGGTGAGGCTTCACCCTCGGATTAAAAACTGGACTGGTCCGGCTCTGAGATGTTCTCCACTTCTGGCATTTTGAGATTCTGTGAGCCATAGACCCCTATCCCCAATTTGCTGGTTATTCCAGCATCCTCCTCCTCCTTCCTTACCCCAAATTCCCGGTGTATTTGGGGGGCCCTAGAAGCCAGTGGGACTGGACACTGGGCTGAGGGCTCTGAAGAAACCTGGCAGGAGGGAGGCCTGTTAGGGGTGAAGCACTCAGGAACCAGCAGGGAAAGGCATTTGTCTCCAACAAGGGCTCCAAGCAGGCTCAGGGGCTCAGCTTTGGGGCAGCAGCCTCCTAAGAATCATCCGGGAAGCTTATTTAAATACGTGTACTCTGGGGCACCTGGGTGGCTCAGTCTGTTCAACGTCCACCTCTTGATTTCAGCTCATGATCTCGAGGTTTGTGGGTTCGAGCCCCGCGCTGGGCTCTGTGCTGACAGTATGCAGCCTGCTCGGGACTCTCAATCTCTCTCTGCCTCTCTCTGTGTCCCTACCCCACTTGCTCGCTCTCTCTCTCTCTCTCTCTCTCTCTCCCCCCTCAAGAAATAAACATTAAATATATGCATACGTGTGTGTGTGTGTGTGTGTGTACTCTGGAGCTCACTGGGTCTGAGACCAAGAAATCTTCATTTCAAACAGTTACTCCAGGTGCTCTCCAAGTAGGTGTTCCACAGATGAAAGGCTAAGAAACTCTGGAGGCCCCTGGTTCTGGCCTCTGCTTTCTGCCCATTCTTGTCCCGTTGCCCACCACAGCCCTGGGGACCACAGGCAGAGTGACCAACAGCCACAGGCAAAGAAAATGGCCACGGCCCCATGCCCAGGTCCAGGAATCAAGACGGCATGGGTCACCGATGGATGCAGAGAACCGCTCCATTCCTAACGACCAGTGCTGAGAACGTCTGCCCGGGACAGGCTCCGACTCAATCCACAGGGAGTTCCTGAACCCAGGCCAGTCTGGGTTGAGTCCACGAACGTGCTGCCGTCATGGAGCAGGAGGAGAAAGCAGATGTGATCGTGGTGTCATCTGAAGGAAGGTTTTTCCTGGGTCACTGAAGGGGACAAGTGACCTTTGGAAGTTCCTTTCGACCCTGAAGACCTGTGATGCTTAACGAGCCGGCCTACGTTAATGAAACAGGAAAATGAAAACATCCAGAGTATCCGCGGGGGCCTATAACCCAGACCACCTTGCCTGCCCCTTTTATACCTTGCATCACTCATTGCTGATTAATTGCTAGCGGCCTGGCTTCTCCCCTGGACTACAAGCTCTAAGAACTCAGAGACAGTGTCCCTGGCGGCTCTAGCCCAGCTCCTGGCCTGGCAACCTGCACGTAATAAGAGCCAATCTGTACAGAGCACCGCCTGCCCACACGGCTCTACATGTTTTACTCGCATTATCTCACTTAATTCTCACAACAACCTTGAGAGAGGCACCAGGTATAATGCCTATCGTACCAATCAGGAAACTGAGGCAGAAGACAGTTAAAATAACGTGCTCAGGGTCACACAACTAGCAAATGGCAGAGCCAAGAGTGGACCCAGGCAGCTCGGGTCCTTTGTATTTAAAACCTAAGCCCTGCTGGTACTTAGTAGGTGCTCAATGAAACACTTGTTGGATTGCAAACATCTCTGAAGTGTTTCCGTGGAGTTGAACTGAGAGTCATATAGAATATCACCCAATATTTAAAAACAAAAAAAGTGGAGCCAAGTACAAAATAAGCTGCTATCCGGTGTTTTCTGCAAGAGACAAGCTTAATTAGAGTTTAGGTAATTAAAGCTTTCATGGTTTCTAAAAAAAAATACAATACACTCATTTACGCAAATCTACTCCAGAGCATGATTTTTGGAAAACGCTGTGTCAACTTGCTTCTCACAGCAAATTGACTTCCGAGTCTCCCTGAGATAGGACTATCTCAGATTGTGGGTTCTCCCATCAGTTGCCCCACGCCTGTGGTAGTCTGTAGGCCCCTATTTAGAGCCAGTGGTCCCAAGCAGTCACCCCAGCGCCCAGTACTGTGCCTCGAGAGGGGCTGGTGTGGTGAGAAGGGGCCCTGCCAGCCGGTTCTGAAAGCAAAGCCCACCTGTACATCCCACCCACCCCTCTCCACCAGCCCCCTCAGCCACAGCTTTTTTTATTTCCTTTGCCTGGACTCTTCATTTCAGCCCAAAGTAACTCATCAGAATTAAAATATCTGTTAGGGAAGGCAGAGACGGCTGATTTTCCCAGGCCAGTTCAGGTGAACAGCTGTAGGGTTTCGACGAGTTCACGCACACGAAAGGATTCTAATCCGTAAGCCCCACATGAGTGCAGAAGGTTGTGACTATTATCACCTCCCAGCACTCAGACAGCTAGGGTGGATAAGAGCAGCAAGTTTATTGAGCAGTCATGGCACCAGGTAAAGCTAAGAGCTTCATATCCATGACCACCCTTGATCCTTCCAACAGGCAATTAAGGTAGGTCCTATTAGCTTCGATTCTATAGACAAAGAACTGAGGCTCAGAGCAGTTCACGAACGGGCCCAAGTGAGGAATGAAAACAATAGCTAAGGGTCTCTTCACCAACGTGCTAGACTGCATCCTTAGACTGTTGGAAGGACAGACATACCAAGACCTGGCAGGAGATCTGTTGGCCCACGAGAGGCAGGATTCTGGCTCTGAGGGACCCCTGAGTGGCAACCAAAAAGAGGTCTTCTTCGATGGCCTTCCACATCTTTGTTTCTGCTGTTCCCAGCATGCCTTTCTATCGCATTTTCCCATGTTTCTCAAGACAACATACAGAAGCAGCAGCATTATCCTCTGAATTTCCGTAATATTTCCTGCTGTCCCTTTCTCATAGTGGACTCTACTTTCTACGTGCTCCCGAACATTGCTTGCTTTCTACAAGATGAAAAGTTAATATGCATGCCTGACTCATAATAATAAGAGCTCAGCACTGAGAGATGCTAATAATTCAGTTGGGCTGAAAGAAACTTTAAGGCCAACCTCCTGGGTAGGAAGAATCATTTTCCTCATCTGTAAAATGGGGATGAGAATACTAGTACCTAAGTCAGAGGATTGATGTTTAGGGCTGGAGGAGTACCTGGCACCTGAAGTGAGATA
The DNA here is from genome assembly GCF_022079265.1 of Lynx rufus. NCBI lineage: Eukaryota > Metazoa > Chordata > Mammalia > Carnivora > Felidae > Lynx > Lynx rufus. Next base: position 33,529,529 of record NW_025814829.1, on the reverse strand, counting down.
TAAGTGTATTTTTTTACGTATGAATGGACGAGCACCATTGGAGAAGCACGTGAGAACGTTCATTTCTTCAGCAGATACTCAGTAGATACCAAACACCGACTGTATGCCAAGCATTGTTCAAAACACTGGGGGTGACAAAACAAAGATCTTTATCCCAGTGAACTTACATTTGAGCAGGAGAGACAGATAATAGACAAAATAAATACGTAAACAGACTCTGGAGACAGATAATAGACAAAACAAATAAGTAAATTCTACAGTATGACAGAGACCATTCTTTACTCTAGGAGCCCCAACAGTGTCGTAAGTGCCTGAGGACAGCCTTCTCATTTCACACTGCTCTTTTTCTTTCCCTTTTTTTCTTCTGAGATGATCACAATACGTCCAGTTAACATCCATCACTACAAATAGTTACAATTTTTTTTCTTGCGATGAGAACTTTTAAGATCTACTGTCTAAGCAATTTTTACATATACAAGATTAGAGTCGCCATGCTGTATGTTACACCCCCAGGAATTATTTAGTTTATGACTGGAAGTTTGTCCCTTTTGATCGCCCTTCACATTGCTCCTATTTCCCCTGGGACAGTCGCTCTGGGGTCCGACCCTGAAGGGCGCGTAGTAAATATAAATGTATTGGAAGGGAAAAAAAAAAAAAAAAAAGGAGGTTAGAGTGGGAGAGAGCCAAAGCATAAGAGACTCTTAAAAACTGAGAACAAACTGAGGGTTGATGGGGGGTGGCAGGGAGGGGAGGGTGGGTGATGGGTATTGAGGAGGGCACCTTTTGGGATGAGCACTGGGTGTTGTATGGAAACCAATTTGACAATAAATTTCATATATTGAAAAATAAATAAATAAAAAATAAATGTATTGACTGATTTTAAAATAAGCACAAGTACCTACTTTGCACACCTTGTCAGTACCATAGGTCTTGTAAATATAGTAAATATATATGTAAATATATAGTAAATATAAATGTATTGACTGATTTTAAAATAAATAGCACAAGTACCTAATAGTCCATGCTTTGCACACCTTGTCAGTACCATAGGTCTTGATCTTATACCGAAGTCCAGAGATCCAGAACGGCATCTGCCTATGCCCATTTGAGGACTGGGGCCAGCCCAGGGTTAGCTTATTGTTGCTGCCGCTATCTTAGTCTCTTTAATAACCCAGGTGGGTTTTCTGCCACTGACAGTGACACCAAAGAATGGAGGTGAGGATGAGCACTAAAGGTAGTGAGGTGTGAAGCAATAGAGACTAATATTAATGTTAATCACAGGGAGACCTGATAGTCACACCCAACTGGACCAAACTCAGATCAACGGTCACCTCTGGGTCTCAGCCAGGCATTGCGGAAGCCTCCTCACATCTGAGTACCTTTAAAGAGCCTGTGGTTATAAGATGATGACTTTCCTTTGGTTTCTGTGATTATGTCACCTAATTTCTTTAGAGAAAAGACCTTCCCTCCCCTTGCTTCCCACAACATTTTTGTCCTCTCCCTCCCCGGAGGTGTCCTCCCACCAGCGCTCCCTCCGGCAGTATAGAACATTCAGAGAGCGCAGGAGCTCAAAAGTGAACGTATGTAATTTGTCTTCATTTGCATATTTCAATTAAAAATTTGTACTTATTGCCTACTCTGTAGCTTTTATACTATTTCACTTTTAAAATAGTTTTCTTGAGGTGCTTGGGTGGCTCAGTTGGTTGAGCATCCAACTCTTGGTTTTGGCTCAGGTCATGATCTCATGGTTTGTGAGATCAAGTCTCGCGTTGGGCTCTGAGCTGACAGTGCAGAGCCTGCTTGGGATTCTCTCTCTCTCTCTCTCTCTCTCTCTCTCTCTCGCTTGCTCGCTTGCTCGCACTCTGCCCTCCCCTGCTCCTGCACTCACCCTCTCTCTCTCTCAAAATAAATAAACATTAAAATAATAATAATAATAATAATAATAATAATAATAATAATAATAAAATAGTTTTCTTATCTCGGAATACAGAAGAGAATGTTAAAGAAAACCTAAATTCATTTGTACCATTTCTACACATGTTCTGTGATGCGTCTCCTTCCACCCATTGTTCATTACACTGAAAATTCTTCCTGCACCTGCAGTAAAAAGAAAGAAAGGAAGGAAGGAAAAGGAAGGAAGGAAGGAAGGAAGCAAAGAAACAAGGAAGGAAGGGAGGAAGGGAGGAAAGGGAGAGAAAATAAAGAAAGGGAGAAAGGGGGAGGCAGGGAGGGAGCGAGGGAGGGAGAAGGAGGGAGGGAGGGAAGAGAAGGAGGAAAGAAGGATGGAGTGATGGAGGGAGGGAGGGAGGGAGGAGGAGGTGGGGAGAGAGAAAGGAAATTGATGCTGAAATAATTTCAACAAATGCGGAGCTGATTCTTGACGTGGTTCTTTCCTCTATACTTTTTTCCCCAAAAACTCTATCTCCTAGTCCACAGGAGAAAACCACCAATATCCTCACACTACAAAAAAAAAAAAAAAAAAAAAAAAAAAAAAATCCCTTGAATGCCCTCCCATTGGCCCCAGCCTGGGATTTCATTCAATAAATAGAATGCTTAACATGCTAATATATCTATATTACAATCACTTCTCTTTAGGAATGTAGGGTAGATACTTGAATCACATCTACATGACTTGAGAGCACTCACAGAAGTGACCCTTCCCCCCAAAAAGAGAAATAATAGTCTTTCCCAAAGACCAATCCCTGCTTCCACCCTCAGCATTCTAGAAGCCATTTCTGGCAGTTTAGAAGAGCCCTTTGTCACAGTTTCTAGGTTTCAAGGCTACAGAGTTCCTGTGACCCCTTAGCCCAGCATTGTGCCATGTAGTCAAAACATACATTCGCGGCCATTGTCTCAGGGCTGTGCCATTCAATTCTCGGCCCTGGATGGTACTACCTCAAAATCGCAAACCCACCCGAAAACCCTAGCATTACCACCCCCGTCATATAAATTGGAGTCTGTATCTTCTTACGGAGTTTGTACTCTCTTTCCAACACAAAGAATTACACAGATTCTACTCTGCCAGGGAAATCATGCCTTCTTTCCATTGGCTCCGAAGCTACCCTCACTGAATTCCAAAAATTGCTTCATATTTGCAATATTTCAGGATTTGTCAGCAAAACTCTACTTGACCAGATGAAACCTTTTGTGCTAAGGACTTTATCCATGCCTCCAGCTGGCATTTAACTTTTCATGCTGACAAGCTCTCAACACCTAAATTCATCTCATGTCATCTCATCTCATGTCTCTACTACAGTCTGACAAAAACCTTAAAAGTGTTCAAAACTCTTGGCCCCATAATTCTACTTCTAAGAATTGATTCTAAGGAAATAATCAGAGATGTCCATGAAAGTTTGAGCGGAAAACATTTCACTGCAGTGCTCATTATAAAAGTAAATATGTAATTAATTTATTAATATAATCTAAAAATAAACCAAATCTAAATAATATAGGAGTAGCCAAAGACAATTTTGTAGACCCACCACTGGCTATATTATACAGCCATGAGAATGTTTCAGAAACTATTTAATTTCAAAGAAACATACCAAATAAGATACAAAATATGTATCAAATAGGATACAAAATTTTATATATGTATAAAACATGTGCCAATAATAACATAGAATAACATGTACCAATGTTATTATATGTATGTTTGTTCATAGAAAAAAGACAGAAAGGAAGTACAACAAAATGTTAAACACTGTTACTCCTGAGTGGTAGGGTAATACATAATTCTATTTTCTTTTTGCCTTGAATATCTTCCAGATTTTCTATAATGAATACGTATTACTTTTACAATCTGAAAATAAAGGTGTTTTTAAAACCCATTCTAACTCTTTAATTAATTCAGCTGTCCTTTCCTGGACCTTCTCCAGCTCCATTATGTCATTCTTAAGAAGCAATAGCCAATATGGTACAGGGTTTTCCAGGTGTCTACTTTTAGGAAATCTGATTTCTAACTCTCAGAGGCAATGCTCTCTCTCTCTCTCTCTCTCACACACACACACACACACACACACACACACACACACACACACACAGCCACATCTGCCCCAGAAGCATCTGTCCTATTTACGAGGACCCTTACCTGCTCTTTTGCTGATAAAAGAGAATGTTCTATTTGTACCTGGATCAAAATATCACAATACCATCTAGCTGCACATGCATATGATGAAAAGAAACAACAAGGTCAGTTCTGATTGCAAAGCTCTAAGACTGGTCTCTAATTTGCTTTCTATCCACATGTGATCTTAGAGATGTGGGGCTTTAATTGGGGAAGGGAGAGAGGGGGTGGGGAGGGGGACAAGGAGAGAGAGAGAGGGAGGGAGAGAGGGAGAAAGAGAGAGACAGAAACCAAACAAAAGAGAAAAACTTTCTGAGTCATAATGCCATCCCCAAGCTCACTGCAAGGGAACAGACTTCGGAATCAAGGTTTTAGCCAGGCAGAATGAAGGAACATGCCTTCCCATAATTTTTCTGGGGGTCTAACTCCACATCTCACAAGTTGCCCAGTTCTCAAATCCCTGGAATCTATGAGAGCACTAAGACCACTCAGAGGTCAGGCAGCAGTTGGGTGAGGATTTGGGGAAGGGCGGGGTATAGAGTCACAGCCTTCAATATGAAAACAGTCCAGCAATCAACATAAATGTTTATATTTCCCATGATGAGAGTCTCTGTCTCTAGGAACAGAAATGTGAATAATACCACGTTTTATCAGAGGCTTATGGCCCTGTCGAGCTTGACCACCCCCACCAGGTCCAGTAGCACAGCCAACTCTAAACAACTTTACTGTAAAGGACTGGGGGCCTGTCTTCCAATTTTATTGTTGAAATACTGAAGTACAATACTGTTTGTTTCCCATGTGGCCTGTGCTTTCATGTTTGGAAGGTTTTCAGTTTTACAAATTTGGGTTCAAACAAGAAATGTCTGTGAATCACCTGGAAACCCCCCCCCCCTCCTATCTTCAGGACCTACTTGCCAATCTGTGATCCTCCACAGGATCTGATGAAACTTTGGATTTGACTTCAGGCTATCTGTTCTACCTGATGCAATGATTGCAATCCAGCAAAGTGTCCAAGAGCCTGGAGAGCGAGCCTTGGGTGGGAAAAGCAGCCTTGTTCTAGAAGCATCTTGACAATGCTTGTTCTAGAAGCATCTTGTTCTAGAAGCATCTTGACAATGCAAGTACCATATAGCCTAACTCCATGTTACCACACTTTGCTGCCCTGGATCATCCCGGGGGTCATAGGTGACCCTCCTACAGGTCAAACACACAGGGTATGAGCAGGGGACTAGGAGGAAAATAAGGGAAGAAAACAACCACAAGACTTGCCTCTGGTGAATAAAAATGTATATATATATATATATATATAAATAATAATAACGTTAAAACTTAGCCTTTTCTAAACCAATGGAAAATGTGTCAGAGGAAAGGAACAGGCAGAACAGGATGGTTGCCAAAGAAAGACAAAGAAATCTTCAATGATCATTTGAAAAAGAGAATCCCAGAAATGGACACCAGTGTGGGGTTGTGTTAAGTCTAGGCTTTCTTGCAGCTCTTCAACAAATTGAGTCGCTCACCCATCACTCATTCATTCAATTCAACGAGCACTTATTAAACACTTACTGTGTGCCAGACACTATGCTAAGTGCTTTAAAGACATTATCTTACTTCATCCTTTCACAAGCCTGCCTGATGGGATTTCTCTTTACATGGAGAAGAGGGAGAAGCAAGCTTCAGCTTTTCCATCCTACTCACAACTATGGCACAGCTCGGAAGGGCTATAGCTGGTTCTTGCCACATCAGTTAGGAATACTTCCTTTTTGTTTGTTTGTGGGTTTTTTTTGGGGGGGGGGTTGGTTTTATTGTTTGTTTGTTTGTTTGTTTGTTTAAATTTACATCCAAGTTAGTTAGCATACAGTGGAACAATGATTTCAGGAGTAGATTCCTTAATGCTCCTTACCCATTTAGACCATCCCTTCTCTCCCAATCCTTCCAGCAACCCTCTGTTTGTTCTCTATATTTAAGGGTCTCTTATGTTTTGTCTCCCTTCCTGTTTTTATACTATTTTTGCTTCCCTTCCCTTATGTTCATCTGTTTTGTCTCTTAAAGTCCTCATATGAGTGAAGTCGTATGATTTTCGTCTTTCTCTGACTAATTTTGCTTAGCATAATACCCTCTAGTTCCATCCACGTAGTTGCAAATGGCCAGATTTCATTCCTTTGGATTGCCGAGTAACACTCCATTGTATATATATACCACTTCTTCTTTATCCATTCGTCTGTTGATGGACATTTGGGCTCTTTCCATACTTGGCTATTATTGATAGTGCTGCTATAAACATTGGGGTGCATGTGTCCCTTCGAAACAGCATCCCTGTATTCCTTGGATAAATACCTAGTAGTGCAATTGCTGGGGCATAGGGTAGTTCTATTTTTAACTTTTGGAGGAATCTCCATACTGTTTTCTGCTGCAAGCTGCAGAAATACCAATTCCAATTGCCTCAAACAGTATGGGAATTTATTATTTCTCACAGAACATCCTGCTGATTTTTGGAAGCTAAACTTTGATGTATTATCCTAACTACCCTTACAATTGAACATACACACATAACTATACTGCCTCCTACTTCTCAAGTTGTTCTGTGTCCCAAATCTCCTCCAAAATAAAGCAAGAACTGTTTATCTCCTGAGAAAAATAACATTAATTTCTCTGATGGCACTTGTAGTTAAATGGAGAAAACCAGTTTCTACAGTAATTAATCTTATCACCAATAGATATTAATTTCATTTTTCACCCCTGTTTTTTGCATCCAACTTTTGCTCTCTGGGATCACTTTTCTTCTTTTGAAGGACATCCTTTATTAATTTATCTGGAAAGGTCTTGGAGAACCAGTTCTCTTGGTTTCTGTATGTGTGAAATGGTCTCTGTATCATCTTGAATCTTAAATATTAGGGTTTTTTTTTTTTCGGTTACAGAATCTGGGTTAATGCATCTTTTCATTCAGCACTTGAAGATATTATTTCTTTCTTTGTATTTATTATTAGTTATGAGACATTTATAATGAGTGTATTTGTCACTCTTGACTTCCACTACTGGTAATAGAGGGCTGGGTAATTTAGATTCAGACCAAATTTCCTATAAGAAGTTGGTAGGTCAGTTCTGCCCCGTGTGCCTCTCCTCCTTCTCTGGTGACCAGCAGGCTAACCTGGACATGTTCTTCTCATGAGAATTACAGACCACATATATGTGTGTAAAATCATACTATATGTATATGTAGACACAAAGGGTTTTCACGTAAAAAGTATCATTCATTCATACTGTATTGTCCATTGTTTTTTCCCCTTGGAAACTGTATAACAGGCATTCTACTCTGTCAGTACATGTAAATTCTACTTCATATGATTAAAAAATATTTAAGCAAATCTGCTTGAATCAAAGAGAAGGAAAATCTTGTACCTTCACAACCTTCTGTTCCATCACTCAGAGATAACCAATTCTTTCTATTTTGTTTTTCTAATCATTTTCATCATAATTCTTACACTTCTGTATCATGATTTATTACCTTGATAGTATCAACTGACTCTATCAAAACTGAGAACATTTAACTCTCTAATACTACCCCCCCCATTATAACTCTTCCCAGAGTTTTATGGATTGTATTTTTTCATTGCTCAGTCGGTTATCTTTTATAATGCTGAATATCCAATATTAAGTCTTCTGTGCCTTATCTACAGATTAATTATTTAAAAAATGAAAAACCTGAGCACCTGAGTGGCTCAGTTGGTTAAGCCTCCAACTCTTGATTTTAGCTTAGGTCATGATTTCATAGTTCATGGGATTGAGCTCCCCATCAGGCTGTGCACTAACAGCATCGAGCCTGCTTGGTAGTCTCTCCCTCTCCTTCTCTCTCTGCCCCCACTAAATAAATAAATAAACATTTAAAAAATTAAAATAAAAAATAAAGAATAGAAAAAAATAAAAACCAACAAATAGGAGTTCTGCATCTGTTTATGGCATATAGGCTTATAACAGATCAGCACCCCCCCACCCACCAGGAATAACTAAAAATTTGGATTTTAAAAATGTACTTGCTAAATGAAATGTAATATTCTAGATTAGATCCAGTAATTTTTTTTAAAGGACATTAATAGAAAAATTGGCAAAATTAGAATAAAGTCTGAAATTTCGTTAACAGTAATGTACCAATGTTTGTTCCCTAGTTTGGGCAAGTATACCGTGTTCATGTAAAATGTTACACTAGAGGCAGCTGGGTAAAAGATACATGGAAACTTTCTATACTATTTTTGCAACTTTATTGTAAACCTAAAATTATTCCACAATAAAACATTTATTAAAAGAAAAAAAAAATTAAAGGCACTGGAAAGCTGCCAAGATAGGAAGACTGCGGAGAGCCGAGATATCAAAGAGAAGTACAGAAGAAAGTCAGCTATCCATGTAGTTTTTAGCCTCAAGGCATTTGTCTGAGAGCTAAGCAGAATTCTAGGAAATCTCACATAACCAGAAGAATGAAAACTGGAGCTTAGGATCCATCACTGTAGAGTGGGCCTGGAAAATATCCCAGTCATTCCCTAAAAGGACAATTCCCTAGAAGTAAAGGCAAATCAAGTCTTTACGAAAACTGAAGCCCAGCTTCAAATAAATTTAATCCTTGTCTGGATTCAGGTGCCATGCCTGCCATCTCCAGAAGAAAACATCACTCAGAGCCTCAGAATACAGTTTTTATTTTACATCTATAATTCAATAAAAATTACTTGGTATAGTAACAGGCAAGACCAAATGACCAAAGCAGGAAAAAAACAATAAAACCAAATCTATCAAAACAATAAGAAGACAAGCAACAAGCTGGGGGAAAACACTTCCAAAAGATATATCTGAAGAAGGACTGTTATCAAAAAATACACAAAGAACTCTTAAAACTCAACAGTAAGAAAACAAACAATCCAATTTAAAAATGGGCCAAAGATCTTAGCAGGCATTTCACTAAGGAAGATATACAGATGGCAAACAAGCATAGGAAAGATCACCTCATGCCATCCAGGAATTGCAATTGTAAATTAAAATAGCAAAAGAGATAGCATTATATACCTATTAGAATGGCTAAAATCCAAAACACTGACAACACCAAATTTTGGAAAAGATATGGAGCAACAGGAATGCCTTCACTGCTGATAGGAAAGCAAATGGTACAGCCACTTTGGAAGACAATTTGACAGTTTCTCACATAATTAAACATACTCGTACCATATGCTCCAGCAATCATATTCCTTGGTGCTTACTCAAAAGAGTTGAAAACTGGGGTGTCTGGTTGGTTCAACTGGTACAGCATACCACTTCTGATCTCAGGGTCGTGAGTTCAAGCCCCATATTGGGTATGGAGCCTACTTAAAAAAAAAAAAAGAGGGGTACCTGGGTGGCTCAGTTGGGTCAGTTGGTTAAGTAGCTGACTCTTGATTTGGGCTCAGGTCATGATCTCACAGTTCATGAGTTTGAGCCCCACCTTAGGCTCTGCACTAACAGTGTGGAAATTGCTTGGGATTCTCTCTTGCATGTCTCTCTGCTTTCTCTCTCTCTCTCCCCCTCTCTCTCTCTCTCTCTCAAAAATAAATAAATAAAAATTTTTTAAAAAAGGAGCTGAAAACTTATGCCAACACAAAAACCTACACATATATGTTTACAACAGCTTTATTCATAACTGCCAAAACTTGGAAGCTGCTAAGATGTCCTTCAGTGGATGAATGGATAAATAAACTGTGGTACATCCATACAATGGACTATTATTCAACCCTAAAAAGAAATAAGCTATTAAGCCATGCGAGGACATGGAGGAAATTTCAAAGTGTATTACTAAGTGAAAAAAGTCAATCTGGAAAGGCTACATAACGTCTGATTTCAGTTATGTGATATTCTGGAAAAGGAAAAACTGTGGAAACAGTAAAAAGATCAGTGGTTTTCAGGGAAGGAGGGATGAATAGCTGGACAGTGAAACTCTTCTGTATATTATAATGGTGGATACATGTCATTAAACATTTGTCAAAACACATAGACTGAACACCAAGAAAAAAACCCTAATGTAAACTATGGCCTTTGGGTGATAATAACATGTCAGTGTTGTTTTTCCTGAAATTCCTAAAAAAATTTTTTATAATGAAAGGAAGTACACATTTTAAAAATGATATCCATAAGATACTGAGAGCCCATGATCATGGTATTTACTGAATGAAATCCATTTTTTCTTAAAAATCTTCTTCTTGGAGTTATCTAACATCCTGTCTAATTTGATCTGATTGGTTTTTGGTCTGCTGTATAGCTGTTACACTGGGATTTCTTTTTAATACTCTGAATATTGGAGCCTGTGTTTTCCTCCTTCTTCAATTATTTTCTTATTTTGTTGGTCTACATGCTCAGATTTTATGTTTTTGTTGTGCTTTGTTTGGTATGGAAAAGCCGTAAGTGAGATTAAAATTTCTGAGTCCTTCCATCTCTTAAAAATGTCCTTAGACCTCACATTTGAATGATAGTTTGTCTGGGTATATAAATCTAGGTTCAAAACCATTTTCCCTTAGAGATTGAAGGGTGTTGTTCCATTCTCTTCTAGCAACCAGTGAGGCCAATGAGAATCAAATAGAAATCTGATTCTCTTTCTTTAATTGATAACCTTCCCTTCAGAAACTTTTAGGATCTTCTCTTTATTCTTATGTTCTGAAATTTGATGAGCAAATACGTAGGTATGGGTATTTTTTTATTCGTTTGTTGACAGCTAACAGGCTCTTTTAAAGTAATAAAAAAGGTCACCTTTCCTGCACTTTGGGATATTTGATTATTTCCCTTTCTTCATTTATCTGTTGTCTCTCTCTGGAACTTTTAGTGTATGGGACTATATCTCTGTTTGATCTTTCTTATCTCTAAACTTTTCATTTGTATCTCTCATGTTCTTGTCTTTTGCACCACAAGCAGAGAGATTTTTCAGTATTATCTTCTAGAACTTTTATTGAAATGCTTATTTCAGTATTCACAATTTTTAATTCCAAAAAAATTATTTCTTGGTTTTTGGTCTCTATTTTTTACAGAAGTAGTTATTTTATAAATGCAACATTATCTTGGATCCTTCTAAGGATAGTAACTAAAAATAATTTAAGGGGGCACTTGGGTGGCTCAGTCAGTTGAGCATCCGACTTCAGCTCATGTCATGATCTCGCAGTCTGTGAGTTCGAGCCCTGCATCAGGCTCTGTGCTAACAGCTCAGAGCCTGCAGCCTGCTTCTGATTCTGTGTCTCCCTGTCTCTCTGCCCCTCCCCCGCTCATGCTCTCTCTCTCTCTCTCTCTGTCAAAAATAAACATTAAAAATTTTTTAAAAATAATTTAAGTCCCCTTCTGTTTCTAGAGTATTTCTGTTTTCTCTGGGGTTAACTCTATCAGTTGGCTTTGCTGGTTTGTGCTTTGCATTTTTTGTCCTGAATGTCTAGAGATAATCTAGTGTCTATTATGAATAAAGGATTCATTTATGCTTGTAAATAAAAGGTTGATTAATATAGGTAGATAATAAAACTTTTCTCGATATTGTGTAAGTTCTTCCCAATATGCCTCTCCCCTGGATGAAAAGACTGACTATAAGCTGTAAATATATGGGAAGGCTTGCAGTTGACTGGATTTATATTAGGGTGCATGGGTGGGAGCATGGAGATAGGCTGATCCCCAACATATGCCACGGTAAGAAAGCCTTCACTCTGAGGTACCAAGAGCTTCACTAAAGAGCCTCACCCATTCCAGACATATGATTCATGTTCCTTTAAAGAACAAGTCTCTATGTACTAAATACTTTGGGAGTGCTTATCACTCCCAAAAAGGAAGATTTGATTTTCTTAAAAAGTTAAAAGCAACTCATATCTAAATCTGGTCAATAAGTGAGATTATAACACTTCTCCAGTAAAAAGTGATGTGTGATTTCCAAGTAATCAGCAGAACCCAACAGGTAGGGATGGTACCAGTCAGATTTTGGGCAGTGGAAGCAACGTCAGATCAAGTGTGTGGCTTCCCTTTTAGACTCTTTGAACAGGCAACATTCTTCCAGTGGGTCAGGTGGAATCAGACTCATCCCTCACATCCACACCCCACACAGCAGAAAAGACCACCTGATGAGAAATTGACTGAGTGGCAAATAACGAAAGATAGTGGGAAATGAGGAGCATTGGAGAGACTATGACTTGCCAAGAAAAGGGCCAAACAGAGAAATAGGGGCACCTGGGTGGCTCAGTGGGTTAAGCGTCCAACTTCAGTTCAGGTCATGATCTCACGGTTTGTGGTTTCAAGCCCCGTGCTGGGCTCTGTGTTGACAGCTCGGAGCCTGGAGCCTGCTTTGGATTCTGTGTCTCCCTCTCTCTCTGTCCCTCCCCCCACTCATGTTCTGTCTCTCTCTCTCAAAAAAAATAAACATTTAAAAAATTAATTAAAAAAAACAGAGAAATACGTATTTGCTGACATTTAGGCTAAGAGGCAAACTTCAATAGGATACAATATTTACAGTGTACTTGCACTGACCTAATCACACTACCTTGGGCTATTTGATGTAACCCTTAACAACAGCTCCATGCAGTAGATACAATTGGCATCATCTTGCATCTGAAGAGAAAATGTATATCATAGAGAAAAGAACTCAGGCTATAGAACCAAGTGTTGAGATTCAAATCCAGGTTCCTCCACTTAATATCTATGTCACCTTGGACAAGTTACTTAACATCTCTGTGCCTCGCTTTTCTCACCTACAAGGTGAGATAAATAATGGGATATACCTAGTGGGATGGCTATGAAAATTAAGTTAATTAATACATGTAAAACATTACCTTAAAAACAATAACTGGCCAATAAATGCTAGTATTTGTATTATTATCAGAGGAGCTAAGTAGTTTTCTAGTGGTAGAGCCAAGATGTTAACCCAGATATCTCAGACTTCTCAGTCTGATCTTACCTACCACTCTATGTGGCCCTTCCCATGTGGTATAGCAAATGCCCACATGGTGAGATATCAGGACTCTCCAGAAATGCTCCTACCCAAACATTTCATTAACTACTGTTGACTGGGAATTCTACAAAACAGTAGGTCAGTGGTTTTCAGGGAGATTTTGCTTCCTGTTAAAAATACAAATACACTCCCAGTCCCTCTCAGCACTTTAAGTCGTCAGTCAGTCACACTTGAGTGTGAATGAGTTCCAGACCTTTTCACAAAAGCAGTTCTTAATTGGGAGGGTAGTATAGGCAGCTTGATGGGTATCTGACAGCCCTGAAGATGAAGGGGATACGCTGGAGAAACAAAAGGCACAGAGATCAATGATCGGGAGCCTTAAAGGCAAACTTCAACCAGTTATACAAGATAGCATTTAACAGTTTTATGTTTGGTCTCCATTATAGCCCTGGGAGGCAGGGATTACTATCATCCCCATTTGGTATAAAATGATGAAATTGAGGCTCAGAGACACAAAGTGACTTCTCTGAGGTGGTGCGACTGATGATGGACAGGGCTGGCCAGGTCTTCCAAGCGCACACCTTGACTCTGTCCATGGTCCTGACTTGCCCCTTTCCAGCCACTGCACCTTTTGACCATGGTTTATTCCTGCCCACAACCACTCAGGTGGAGTCAGCCAGTACTGACCAACCCTCACATCCCACACTTCCGTCCAGTCCCTGAAAGCTCCCACAGCGGGCCCAGATTTGTCAAAATAGAGGAAAGAAAAAGAAAGGTCATTGTTTCCAACCATTTGCAAGAATATCTGAGTTAAAAATGGAAGATTTGTCATTTGCATGGTGAAGGGAGGCGGGGAAGAGGAAGCATTGTTAGGTGTTGGTAATGTAAAAACATAAGTATGCTGTTATTTATGTAATTAGTTATTGCTTTCATTATGGGTGCAGTCTTAATGGTTATAGTATTTATGTATAATTACCTTAATATTCACTGAAATTTCCAAGTAGCTCCCTAATTAACTGTCTCAAATATATAATTACATTGCATCTTTACGCAAGACTTGCCTAATTAATGTAGTTACACCACTTCTTTTGTGAATGTGCATTATTAAATGCTCTTTGCATCATTCTTCTGACTTCTTGTAATTCACGCTTTACAAAAATTAAGACCCCGAATTAGAAACCCTCACAAGCAGCCTAATCCAGCAGCAAAGCAGAGGCTCATAGCAACTCTGGAAAAAACAAGGACTTGCTAAGCCTCATTATGAGTTTCTCATTATACAACCTGCCTACTTGGAGGTCAGAGGAGCCTGGGGTAGCCAGGCTCATTAGAACAGACAGCCTTAGAGTGCGGCCCTCAGGTCTCAGCTTTCTTTGTCTACCTCAGGCTGTTGCCCCCAGGGTTAACCCACCCTCAACAGGGAAGGCCACCATGTGTCCTGGGATTTCTGAATGACAGCAGGCTGAGCACTAGCCCTCCATGCTCTTCCAGATAGCATGTCTGAGGCAACCTCTCTTAGGTCTTGCTTTCCTAATCTGTAAAATAGGTACAGTGACAAATGCCTATCTCCTCAAAAAGGTTCTCTAAGAATTCAATGAAGTGATGAACAAGAAAAAGGCTTGAAGTACATAATGAATGTATTATATGACTGCAAGGCATTGTTTCTAGAACCACTCTGCCTTGCTACCAGAGTGGTCTCAGAATATATTGGTTATTCAGTGCTACAGAGCAAACCACCCCAAACTCCGTGGCTTAAAACAACCACCATGTCATTAAGTTCATAATTGTGTGGATGGACAATTTGGGCCCGGCTCAGCTGGGTGATCTTTCTGGGCTGAACCAGGCTCAGCTGTTCTTGGCTAGGCTTACTCTCATATCTGGGGCCACAGCTGGGATGGCCAAGACCCCTCTTCATGTGGCCTCTTGCCCTCTGCCAGGCTAGCCTTGGCATGTTCAGTGCTGGAAGCATTTCCAGCCCAAGATCAAAAGCTACAAGGCTTCTAGACCCAGAACTTGTACAACTTTATTTCCACCACATTCTATTCGTCAAAATACCTCACCAGACAAGCTCAGATTCAAGGGCTGAGGAAATGGGCATCACATCCTGATGGGAGGAATTTGTGCCATCCTTTGCAACTTATCACACCCGGCTTACCTCCAATCCCTTCTATCCAGGGAGAAAATAATTTTTCAATTAATCGATATCCAAAGGTTATTGAGCACCTGCCATGGACTTCACATGGCAGAAGGTCCAGTCTCCATCAAGAGATCCCCCAGGGGATCCAGAAGAAGTTTAAGACAGCTCACTTCCAAACTACTGAGCTGAAGTTGAAGAGGCAAAGACAAAAAACATGAATGAAACAAAGTATGTGCAAACGAAGAGGCGTAGGCTTTAAGTAGAATACAAATGCCCAGAAAGGAGAGACCCAAGAAATCATGAGAGAAGACTTCATGGAGCAGTCATGGCAAAGAGACCCTCACAGGCCAGGCCAAAGCAGAGTGATGAGAATGACTTGATGCGTAGGAGGCAGTGAGACACTCAGATGAAGGAGAGAGTGAGGTTCATGCTGGAAAGGCCCTTTTGGAGCCATTTGGACTTGGGGGTCCATGGGAAGGGAAAGTGGAGTTTGAACAGACTTGGCCCAAGATCCATGAATAATTATTTATTTAACATCAACCAAACATTTCCCAAGAACATAGGAGCTTAACTCTTCCTTCTGATAACCACATAGTTCACTCTTCTAATTCAGATCTCCTTCTCAGGGAGGTTGTCCCCTTGTCCCACACATACTCACACAGGCGCGCACACACACACACACACACACACACACACACACACATCAAACATATACACACAGTCTCACCCCTCACTAACTAACCTTTTACCCTTCTTCATTGTCTTCAGAGAAACTGTCACTACCTTATATTGTATTACATACTTTTGTGTTTCTTTGCCTCTGGTCTCTTTCCTCTCCCCCACAGGATTATAAGTTGTTTGAGGGCAAGGACTTGATCAATTTTGTGTAGAGCTGTATCATCCCCAGCCCCTTGAATACATATGGCACACAGGAGACCCTCAATAAGTATCTGTTGAATGAATAAGGATTAAAAGAATGGATTCTAGGGGTGCCTGGGCGGCTCAGTTGGTTGAGCATCTGATTTTAGCTCAGGTCATGATCTCGCGGTTCATGGGTTCGAGCCCCGCGTAGGGTTCTGTGCTGACAGCTCAGAGCCTGGAGCCTGTTTCAGATTCTGTGTCTCCCTCTTTCTCTGCCCCTTCCCCACTCACGCTCTGCCTCTCTGTCTCCAAAATAAATAAACATTAAAAAAATTTTTTAAGAAGAATGTATTCTACATGCCAGGAGCCAATCAGCTAGGTCCAGCCTTCACCAAGAACAGCATCAAAATCAATAACCATAGTGATCATGAGATACTGGGAGAAACAGCATGGTATTTCAGGATTATTCCCTGAGTCTATTAACATGGAGGGCAAATCAGCCAACCCCACCAACGTGCATCCCTCCCTACTCACTACTCCCAGCACCTATGCCCTCCAGAAGCTGGCAGGGTGGGGTACATACAGCATGTGAACAGTGCTGTCTAGAGATACAGAGCTGGATACATATAATGATTAACATAACCATAAATGTTTTACCATATTTTACTGAGCAGACAGCTCAGAGAGAAAAGGGACTTACCCAAGGCCACATAGCTAGTTAATGATGAAAGTAGGACTCAAACCCAGCTCTTTTGGCTTCAGATCTGAGCTCAGCCCACAACTGCACTTGTCACTGCAATACACGCACTGGCTAGTGAGGACTCTAAGCCCCACCTGTACCAAGCCAGGGAGAGTGAGGAAGGCAGGACTTAAATGGTGGGGATGGGGGCAAGGTTTACCCCTCCCTGTTGTAAGGATGCCATTCACATCATAGGTCATGTAAACAGACTGGAACATAACTCCATAGACTACAGTGGGAATGGTATCCTCCAAAGAGGTGCAACGCAGGAAAAGGCAAGAAGTGCATGAAAAACTCAACAGGCACGGTGAGAACTAGGAAGAGAGATTTGGATTTGGACTCAGAAAATGTGGCTCTGGAAGTGTAACTCCTAGTTCCATCACTCACCTGCCCGGTGTTCTTGGGCAAAGTCACTCAACAGCCTCAGTTTTCTCATCTATAAAATAGGAATAATATACGCCCTAATTGTTGAAACGCTCTTTGAAAGAATTAAATGAGATGAGGTATCTAAAAGCACCCTGTAAAGAGAGAAAGAACCAAACAGCTGTTAGATATTGTCATTCCCTCCATCTTAAATAATGACCCCGTGACCCTAAGGGTCTCTACACTCCTTGTTTGGACATAACTCATCATTAAGAAAAGGTCTTTCTCTTACAACAAATATGTATCAGGTGGCCTCTCTGTACCCAACAGTCTCCTAGGCAATATAGACAGATTTAATAAGAAGTACTTGGCACCTGGCACCATGTTGGAAATTAGCCCAAACTCCTTGACTCACAAACTTGATTTTAGCCTACTTCTGCCACCACCTAGCTCTGGGATGTTACCAAATCGCTTCGCCACTTTAAGCCTCACAATCCTTGCTGTGCAAGAAGTTTGGGTTTGACTGGTCATTTTCAAGCTCAAGTTTGAAGGTGTTCTGAAAATATTGTATTGAATTTCATCATTAAAAGTGGATTTAAAAACTATTTATATGCCAGCGGAAAATACACCCTCATATGTATCATGTATCAAATATTAACACATCAGATACTTTCAATTCTTTAACTTGAGTTTTGACTGATTCTAAACTAAGAAAACGCTACAACTCAGAAATTAAGACATTTATTTTAACAAGATATTGCTTTTAAAGCACATATCAGGGCCCCATAAAGAATTTCTTTTAAAAAAAGGAAATATACTGACAAAAAGCAGTTTGAAAATCACTGAACTGGATGATCTATATGGACCTCTCTCACTCGGAAATATCTATGATTCTGTGATAAATATAGAACAGAACTCCTGCCTTCAAAGAGAATGAAATCTTCTTGAGACCATCAAAAGCATAATATGATGAAATACAGCACAAGACAATTGTGCGAGCTGTGCCCCGATATCATTTCTACCCTTATCCCACGGCGCTTATCTTCATCCATGCTTGCCCAGAATAAACCTACACTTCCCAGTCTCCTTTGCATCTTGGTGTGGCCATATGACAAAGTCCTGGCCAATGGGATTGTAGATAGGGGTAGAAGTTGCATGCATGTGTATATACACAAAGTTCTCAGTAAGTAAGGGTACTTGTAAAAAAGGCTGTCTTGCTTCTGTCCTTTACTCCTTCTGCCGGCTAGAATGTAGAACTCATGATTGAAACTATAGCAGCCACTTTGGGTCATGACTTAGAAGTCCCCTGTTGAGGATGGCAGAGTAATACCACAAAAGGAACTTAGCCGCTGACGATGGTGGACCAGCTACCTGACCTTCACAGGAGTGAGAAATAAATATCCATGTGATTTCAACCACTGCTATTTAGGGGTTGTCTGCCACTCACAGCCAAAACTAATCCCAACCAATGCAACAACCTATCATTATGTGCTTAACTTCCCCTAAGGAGCAGTAAGCTCTTTGCTATTCCATCCTCTTGAGGCCATGAAACATGATCCTTATTCGTGCTTTTTAAAGAGGCCATCGTTAGTTCCTACAGTAGAAGTGACTGTCAGAGCTGGTTCTTTCCCCTGTGCACTTCTTCTGAGCCTCAGCCCCCACGTGCACAAAGTGGGGCTAGTGATCCCCGTCTAACAGGGCTGTTGTAGGAAAAGGTAGGGTGGGGAAATCATTTAACCCAAGCCTCAGCTCCACAAAGCATTTCAAATGTAGCCCTTTCATATTATCTCCAAGTGAGGTATTCTCCCTGTCACAGTAATACTCGATTGGATTGGCGGCGGAAGACAGGCACGAGACCTGCGCCCGGCTACCATTTGTGTGTGCACGTGTGTGAGGACATAAATCCTGTACCTATCTCGTGATCAGGGGTTAATTTATTGTAAGGCTAATGAGTGCAAGTTTCAGGGCCCCTCCCTCACACCGACCATTTCAAAGACCTCGAGAGAGACCACTGCAATGAGTTGATGCGATCACACGGTTTTATAAAATTTGCAAAAGTAAGCTGTTTTAGGAAGTGAGAGTCAGCTAAGACATCTCCCTCTTTCTACTCTGACTCCATTCGAACCTTCCCCCAGGTGGTAGAGGAGTGGCTGCAGGCATTTTGGGGACTCAACCAAGTGAAAGCCAAGTTGGCGACACATGGAGTCTGGGTTTTGTGGGAATATATTTGTGTGGTTTGCAATCCCTGGTGTGCTCACTGCGAACCGAGTGTCGGAATGGCTCCCACGAATACTCTTAAAGTCATTTCATAACATATTTAAAAATCATATATGAGAAAACCTGAATAGAGGTGTTCCCAAATTTGACAAAATGTGGAACCACCCGTGTGACCTTGGGCGAGTTAACCAGCCTCTCTGTGCCTCAGTTTCCTCATCCATAAAATGAAAATTATAGAGTCTACCTCATGGGGTGGTTGTAAAGATTAAAGGTGTGATTTGCAATTCATCTGAAGAACTTCGAACAGGGTCTTGACCTCAGTAAATGCCACTGCTATTATTAACATCCTGAAATGTGAGGAATTTTCTTTCTGCTTCCCCCTTGGAGCCCAGGAGCTTTCAATCCTGCTCTTAAGGTTCTCCGGCAAGGGTCTTCGAGTCATGATTGGAAAACCAGTCCTCCTTATTGCCAAAATGTCCCTGATATACAATACAAAGCATCACAGGAACATAGGAAAAGAGTTGAAGAACATTCCTACAGCGACACCTTTCATGACACTGCAGCAAATCAAGCAACCAAAACAAATAAATACTCACCCCAAAACCTCACCCTGAGCACCTCACAAGACAATTCAACATATCGGGATAAGTCACTGAGGTTGATTATTCCGCAAATGAATTTAAGGCTCCTGTGTATATGGAGAGGATGTGCAAGGATGTTTTCACTAAACACGAGACAACCACCACGGGGGTGAATTAAGTCTTATGCCCTTAACACAGGTGATGCATCAGGCTATTCCCTTTATTCACAACATTCACTCCACCAATCCAACTTCTTACTTCTAGAAAATACAGGGGCACCTGGGTGGCTCAGTCGGTTGAGCGTCCGACTTCGGCTCAGGTCACGATCTCACTGTCCGTGGGTTTGAGCCCCGCGTCGGGCTCTGTGCTGACTGCTCAGAGCCTGGAGCCTGTTTCGGATTCTGTGTCTCCCTCTCTCTCTCTGACCCTCCCCCGTTCATGCTCTGTCTCTCTCTGTCTCAAAAATAAATAAATGTTAAAAAAAAAATTAAAAAAAAAAAAAAGAAAATACAGATCTCTGTGTAATGACGAAATACCAGGAACTTAGGTCACAAATGCGACAGGAAGTGTGCAGGATCTCTTGACAGGCTCCCCTTCCCAGTCTCTTTGTAGCAACTTGAAGATCCACACCCATCCACAATACAAACGTTGGAACAGCTTTTTCTCTTCAAATGTGTAACTACCAGCTTAGCTAAGAGTCACCTATGATTGTGGAATGGGGGGGGGGGGGGCAGGGGGGAGGACAATGAATTTGAGAAACAGTTTAGGAGGTAGAGTCCCTAAGACTTTTCCATGGATTGAATGTGGGGTAAGGTGGCCACAAACAGGAAGACACATGGTGAGAGCTCCCAAGGCCTGCTTTCTACCTCCTACTCTTTCAGCTCTTCCTCTTGGCCCCTTGGAGCCCTGAGATTCAGCCCAACCAAGCAAGAGGATAATGCCTCCGCTACCTAATCTGTGGAGTGCTGGGAAAATCCACTGAAAGACGTGCGTCCTTTTTGTCAGCAGTCACACATCATGCCAGGTCTGCCCCGTGGCAGGTACGCAAAAGTGAGATGTGAAGAGCAAGTTGTACCGTCACCCCATCTGAAGTCGGTCTTCTGGACAGGAACACGGTCTGTGGTCAGGGCAGAGAGAAAACACCCCTCCTCACGGGGAGGAATCCACGGCCCCGCTGTGCCACCACAACTACCTGCAGCGTCGCTGACTGAATGGTGTCTGAGGAAACAGTTTCCCTACCTGCAGGATCTGGCCCGCACTGAATTAACTAATGAGACTCTTCCTATAGGCCTTTCTCAGGCCAAATTCTCAGGCACTGTTGGCCGTCCTGGTGCCAGAGATCTATTAGAGTCCCCATCGGAGCAACATATGTCTTCTGTGGGATTTCTCTTATTTCGCGTATACAGACAAGCATGGCCTCCACCATCATTGACTGGATTGCTGTACCCGTTCATTTTCTTCTACATGACAGCTCGTGGAGAAATGGTAAAAAGGACTGTGAGCTGTGACACCTAAAAATATCTCTCCAGGGAGGGTCCGGTGCTTAACAAGTTTAATTCAGCCAACGTTCAGCGAGCGCCAACTTCGTGCTTACGGCTGCAATGGGTTCCAAGGAAGTGGCACAATCTGAAAGAACTGTGGGTATTTTGACTGAATTTACTGCATCTCAGTCGGTTGGCTCCGTCATTACAACACTCAGGCTATGCATCTGAAACATCGTGGTGGCCCATCATGAAACCCAGGACTCATGTATGGAAATTTTTTTCCAATATAGGATTTTTCCATTGTCTTTTTTTTTTTTTTTTTTTTGTAGATCTTGTGATGACCAGATAGCTACCAAAATAACCAGTGGCTGCAACATCTGGGAGACCAAACAGACACAGGAAAAATACAGCAGAAGGGGAAGATCCATGAAAACAGGAAACATGGAGAGGAGAGTTTAAAAAGATGTCAAAACAAAGGCGGCCTGGGCGGGCAGTGAGGGAGGAGGCCAGGAGAGAGGCCATGAGTTCATGTGCCGGCACAAGTTCCTTAGGAGCCTTCAGAGAATTGCAGGGTGATGTAGTGCTGTGGCCACACACAAAAGGACTGCAGCCTTTTACACCTCTGTTTTACCACAAAAGTCATGGCCTCCTTCAAAACCAAATAATAGCAACACCACCAACTTCCCTACGTAGGCGGCTAGCCCTGCCTGTCTGAGCCCACCAGCCCCAAGACATTAACAGACGAGGAGCAACCCCAGGACTGTGGGGTCTCCCGTGCAGAGGCCCTGTTCCAGCTTTGTCCGGCCTCATCACAGAGGCCCTCTGCAAGCCCCCACTCAGCTTCTTCGTCCCCACCTCCCCACATGAGCACTGGGGTAGGCCCGTAACATGTAGTTGCTCAAGGAATAATTGCTCACACTGAACTTAAAATGGCTTTGACCCCACCATCCAATACTCTTCCCACATCGCTTTCATTTCCTTGGCCCAAGTTTTCAGATTCCAACTAGAGCAAAGTAGATACTGGCAGCCGGGAGGGGCACCACCTCCT
Organism: Lynx rufus; assembly: GCF_022079265.1. NCBI lineage: Eukaryota > Metazoa > Chordata > Mammalia > Carnivora > Felidae > Lynx > Lynx rufus. Next base: position 33,507,119 of record NW_025814829.1, on the reverse strand, counting down.
GCATGGAAGGGGCACCCAGTCAATGATGTTGATTACCTTATAGACAAGTGGAACTTGAAGAGTTGAATGTTGGGGGTGGGTGGCGGGTACCTGGGTGGCTCAGTCGGTTAAGCGTTCGACTTTGGCTCAGGCCATGATCTCATGGTTCGTGAGTTTGAGCACCGCATCAGGCTCTATGCTGACAGCTCAGAGCCTGGAGCCTGCTTCAGATTCTCTGTCTCCCTCTCTCTCTGCCCCTCTCCCCCGCTTGCACTCTCTCTCTCTCTCTCTCAAAAATAAATACATAAATAAAAACATTTTAAAACAAAAGAATGGGGGCCTAGAGTTCATCAAGTCCAACATTCTTCTTAGGCATGGACCCTCTGCATGTCATTAAAACAGAGAGACTTTGGGGCACCTGGGTGGCTCAGTTGGGTTAGTGTCCAACTCTTGATTTCAGCTCAGGTCATGATCTCACAGTTCATGAGACCAAGCCCTGCACTGGGCTCTGTGCTGACAGTGTGGAGCCTGCTTGGGATTCTCTCTCCCTCTCTCTGCCCCTCCCCTCCTCCCCCCGCTCAAAATAAATAAATAAATAACAACAAAAAGAAAACCAGAGAGACTTTAGTTCATCAGTCTCCTGTGCCAGGACATTAGCACCCACAGAGGGATACTTCTTCACCTTCTACCATGGGCCAAGCAATATCTAAATGCTCATTTCTCTCTTTATTTTTCCTTCAAATGACAAAAAAGACAACCATTACCACCATCTTTCTCTGTTTCCTTCTTCCATGTGCCAAGATACAATGTCCTTCTGATTCTACTCTTCCTGTAGTTTCCCTGGCTTGTGAACGGCTGCTCAACAGAGATGTGATCTCCTCTCTCTTTGGCAATTAATTCTGAACATAGCTGCTGATGCCATGAAAAGTTCTCCTCCCAGGGGAGAAAGAAAACATTCAAACTCAAGAGTTAGACATTTAAAACATGGAGGCTTCACTATTCACCTTTTTCAAGAAAAGGGGCAATAGTGGATGGTAGCACCTGTTCCCATGACATCATGGAAGTTTCCTCCTCTGCCTTCAGAACTGGTCACCACCCTGCATGAGTGAAATGAGGAGAGGTTCAGGGCAGTTCTCTGTTCTTCTAATAGTCACACCAACTGGGGTTTAATTGCCAATTTCCCTACCCCTGAGTCTGAGAAATGTGGGGCCGTGGGTCACCAGGATCAAGAGCCTTTAATAACCCCAATAGCACATGGAGCAGGTGCAATGCAGGAAGAGCTTCTGCCTGGGAACTTCCAGGCTAAGCCAGAGACATCCAGCTACCCATCACCCTGGACTGAAAGTTAATCTTTTACATGTCTCTCTTGCCTCCTGGACTCCAACAGGATGGTGATTTAATTATCTGATTCCCCGGCGTCTGACAATAAATGTGTATTTGTGCTAAAGAAACATTAACCTGAGACATGAACAGAGAGGCCATTCGGTTATGGCATTTCCAGGTAGAGGGTCAGTGAACTAACTTGGTGGTTAGGGGAAGTGAGGCATTTTGAGACTGAAATCTCCAATCCAGAGCAGGCACGGACAGGAGGGGAGTGGGCTTGGGTTTCTCCTTTATCCCATGGGAATCTTTTACTTCAGGTTCTTTAAAGTTAAAGCAATGGTGAAAGGAGCCAGGGCGGACACAATCTCCACCAAGTTCCCACCTCTCCGGTGCCCCCACAGGAGGCCCTCGGACAAGCTGGTGGGGAGTCTGCGGCGGGAGGTTTTCGGCACAAAGCGACCTCCCTCTTGAACCCTTCTCACTTCAGGTTTCTTTGAGAGGGTGCCAAGGTTTCACTTGCTGGCGCAGAGATCGGCTCCTTCCCTCAGACACGGTGTGAAAGGCAAGGCAGGAGGAGCTTTTGTGGCCTGTTTGACTGGGAGGGGCTGGTGGGGGGGTTCCAACGGTGAGACCCCAGTAGAGGAAGGACCTCAGACAGCTGTCTGCCAAGGCACAGAAGAATGTCTTTCTTACTTTATGAGAAAGAAAACAAACAAACAAACAAAAAGATCTAAGGAAAGGGGAAAGAAAGGTAACCATGGAGCTTTTTCCAAGGAGCCTAAGACAGCTATCTCCGCCAGCCGGAGAGTGGGAAAGCCCAGCTTTGTTCTGATGAAGGGATATGAGGCTTATTTGGACCAGAAAAAAAATCATCCACTGAATAATCAGATGCCTCTGGACTGGCTACAGAAGGCTCTATCTGGTGGTGTCCATTCTGCCTGCTGGCTTCCTGCAGAGATGAGAGCCTCCCCCAAGGAGACTGCCATTCTCCAAAAGTCGAGTTCTTGGCATGGAGCTGGGGTCCTCGCGATAAGGGATTAGATGGTCTGGGGCCTGCTCTGGCCTTCTCTCTGCCAACTCCATGTGGAATTAAAATGCCCGGAGCTGAGCTGCTCACTCAGGACCTGCCCCCCGCTCCTCTCCCCGTAAATCTGTGACCCCATGGGTCCCCTGAAGTTGGAAATGAGATCAAGGCCGTTGGGAAATGCCTCGCTGAGCTTCCTGGGAGAAAGGAATCATTCCAACTGTAAGACAGAGAAAGAAAAACAAGCCCCAAGATGAATTTAATTTCCATTTATATCAGTCATGGCAAGTTCTAGAAAAAGAAGAACTTGTTTCGTTTTATTTTTTTTTAATGGCCCACGTGATACTCTAAATCAGCAGACAAGGACTTCTCCTTCACTTCCCTGCTACAACTCACACCCAGCCCTGAATAGGGCTCAGGGGTGGGAGATGCAACTCTTAGTAACTGGAACCTTGGTCTACATAAGAATTTTTAAAGGGCACGATCCAACCAGAGGAGGAAACTCCTTTCCCCATGACCCTCTCGGCTTATTCAGCTCCTGGAAAAGAAAGCGGTTAGCCCATATAATTAATAGAGATGAACCTGGCACTCCACTCAGCATTTCAGCTATTGTGAGGGTCCTTTGCAGTGTCTCTAATTTCCAGAGTCTAACGTCTGCAATGTCAACCCGAGGAGGAGCCTTCTGACCCTCCTTTGTCTAGAATGTCCTTATTTTCTCATCTCCCCTTCTCTGCTCTCCTCTTCCTCCTCCCCACTTTCCTCACATCACCCAGACCTCCAGCCTTTATGCTCCCACCCAGAGGCTGGCATAGAACCACAAAGATGGCGGACTCCCAGCTGATAGTAAGTGGACACAACATGAACCGTGAACTCAAAAGAAGAAATGTCTTTTCTTTCCAAGAAGCCACTACCTGGCTTACCCATCAATTAAGCGGAAAGGGGAAAAATATCTTTATAACCAAAGGAGACCAGTGGCCCACATTTTGGCCTCTAGCAAAATTTGCCACAGTATCACGACTCCACAAATAACTTGGGGAACCTCTTGGAGTTGACGGTTAATGTGACTTGATCTCCAGGCGACGTTTGTTTCCAGAAATAATTGTTTTAAACAACACATAGGTGTTGCATGTCTGCTGAAGGCCAGACCTGGGTACAGACATTGAGGATAGGAGACTAAAATGCAAACAAAACCTATCCTCTAATAGGACAACGGAGAGTATACATGTAAATAAAATTAAATAAATAAGTAAATAGTGTTTATAACAATAAACTTCAGATAGTACTAAAAGCTATAAAGGACATAAAAACATGGTAACGAGGTAGAGATGGCAGTGGATGGGTGACCACTAATTGACCTTAGGAGGGCAGAGCTGGCCCCTTTGAGGATGTGGGATGGATGCTGAGACCTGAATGATGGGGCGACCCAGGCTCGGAAAGATCTGGAGAAACAGACTGTCGGGCGAGGGAACACTGATTGGCAAGAGCAAAGGGAGGTTGAGAGAAGAAGTGACAGAACACAGCTGGATAAACCAACTGAGCCCATTACTTTTTCAACAATACCAGAACAGTCCCCTCTCTCTCTCTCATGCTTCCCCCCCCCACCCAAATAAAAATCTACCATAATTCTTTCTCTCCCAATCTCTTCCCTGCCAGGGCCTCTTGTCTTCTATCAACCCGTTCCTCCAAACAACCCGCCCCCCCCCAACCACAGGCCCACTCCCACATACACACACATAGACACACGGAGAGGGACAACTACGAGCAATGCAGGGACCTCAGAGAGAAAGTGAAGTGACTTCTTCAAGACCTTAAGACCACCCGCAAGTCGGGCACATGACCAAAAACCTGAGTAGAATGCCTGAGGCAGAGGCACCATGGCTGGAGACACATGCCAGAGTGTCCGAGGAAAGGGAGGAAGCATTTGCAAGGCTCTTCAGCATGGTTTTGTTTCCTCTTCCTTGGTTCTATGTGAACAGCCCTGGTTCATAGTGTGCTTTTTTTTTTTTTTTTCTTTAAACAGATTGTTAGTCCGAGGCCAGAAAGATATCCCGGTGGTTCGAAAACACACTGACTTATTATTATTTTTTTCTTTCTTTGCCCCATTGAAGCAACTCTTCCCTCCTCCTCTGTTCAGGCTGGGCTCACGTCCCTGCACCACAGGCTCGTGCAAACTTCCCACCCATGCCCTGCATTTCATGGGAAGGAGCATTCAGGAGGTGGACAGCAAGGGTTTTATTCTACTTGACCATCTCCTAAGGAAAAAAAGAAAGAAAAAAAGAAAGAAAGAAAAGAAAAGAAAAAAGAAAGAGAAAGATGAAGAACAGAAGTTGAGAGAGGCCAGACTAAATGGATATGATCTGAATGCATATTTGTGTTACAACTAATACAACCAGCATCAGAGAGGGGCCAAGATCAAATAAATGGTAAAACCTGACAAAGAGAAGAATAGATGGTATGTGGAGCCATCTGTTTTGGAGGACACCCAAATCTGTCTGAATCTGTGAGGCCAAACTACCAGCTATTCTAAGACGCCCCATTCCAAGAGTGGCCTAATGCGCATCTACACAATCAGTCTCTCTCTCCGTCACTTTGGCTGCAACTTTTTTGTGCAATTAAGTAATTTATTCCTTTCTTCAGCCTCCTGATTCTAATGAATCCGAGCCACAAACAAGCCTCAGTTGCTCCTATTCAAGGAGTCTGATTGCATCTGGCAGTGATTGCTGAAAATCCTGAAGAGGAAACAGGGAAGGGAAGCATATTGTTTGGGGGGGTAATAGGTGAAGACCTGCCTCTCTTGACCTATAATACATTAGTGTCAGTGAACATTTGGCAGCCTTCAGATGATTAGCAATGAAGATGAATCAAGCAAAAAAGAGGTAGAAATCTGCCTCATCTGAATCACCAGAACTGCATACATTTGCATGCTGATTAGCTGTTCTTTTGTCTGTGTTCCTAATTATTATGACACATTATGTCTTCATCATGCAAGATTCTGATCTGTCTTGTTCAAAATGCATGTAGAAAAAAGTGCAGTTTATTGATTCAACATGTAACTTTTATTTTTATGTTTGCTTTAATTAAATACATATTTGATTGCCTTTGACTGCTGTCCTTTTTTTTTTTTTTTGCTCTTATTTATTTCGTCTTGTTGACAAACACACAGGTAACCTTCCTTTATCATTCTCAGATCATTTGGTGCTCGCAGTCTTCCCCCTCTGCCTTCCTCTCTCTCTCTCTCTCTCTCTCTCTCTCTCAGGTGCTCACTTTCATTTTCTTGAAGAGGCAAAAACAAAAGAGGGAAAGAAAACAAAACGGCATCCCCAGTAACACAGCAGAACTCGGCGGGGGGGGGGGGGGTAGGGGGGTGCGCACAGGCTATGCCCAGAGCAGGGAGGGAAAATGGCTTCAACCTTAAGAAGAGCAAACAAACGTTTGTGACTCTGGAGACAGGCTTTCCAGAGGACCACAGGCAGCAGAAGGGGGTTAATAATAACATGATCCTGCAAGAGACAGAAAGACACCCTGTGGCATTCCCATTGTCTTCCCACATTATTGATCGCCAGGATTTGTGAACAAGACATGAAAACGCCCGCCTCCCAGGTCAAGCCTCCGTTTTTCCCATATGGCCCGAAGATTCCGCTGGAATATCTGCAAAAGAAGGGGAGACTGCTTTCCCGATGGGCTCTGCTCAGGCCCAAGTACCCCCCGCCTCTTTCTCGGAAGTCCAAGTGGTGCAGGATACTTGGCATCTAACTGGGCCAGACCTCAGAGATTCCTCCAGCCCCAAAGCAGCCAGGAAACCAACATTCCCAGGAGCAAGGGGGAGAATCAGGAACTGGACAAGGAATTCTGGGATGAAGGCCTCTAGCTCCCCCACCGACAAAGATGCAAAATGTACCAGCATGTACCTCCAGGCCTGCTGGGGCTACTCCCTCCACACAACTGGGGATTCTTTCAGTAGGGGTGGTGGGGAGAGGTGTGGGCAGAAAGAGAAAGGAAAAGATATTAGCTTCCTGCTGGTTTCAGCCACCCCAAGCCCTGATGTCCTTATCACCCTCCACCCAGGGATATGCTAAACAGCTGTAGTTAGCACCAAGCTATTTGGCGAATCCAATCAAGACACTTAGAAAGCAAAAGAGCATCACAGAGGAAGAGCCGGATGCAGGAGTAATTGAGTGCGCTGAGGGTCCATGGATGCTCAGAAAGAAAGCAGGGCCCAACCAAATGCAAATGGCTCCTCACTGAAGAGGCATAATGCCCATTGCTCTTCGCTGCTAATGGGCATGATTGGCTGAAAATGTAATCAACAGCTCTGCCCCCAACATCTATCCCTACAGTGAGGGATGATGGAAATCCATATTCATGAGAAAGCAAACCGGCAATGTTTACTGGGTGCAGAAAGGGGGCAGGGCTGGCCTGGGTCAGACAGAGTTCCTTGGGAGCCATAATGAGGCTGGGAGCAGGGAAACCAGTGCTGTTAGGACCCCCGCCCCAGCCCTCTCTCACAGGCCCTAATATGTACACATGGCTGCTGAACCTGGGACTAAAGAGAACACTCAACGTGGCAAATCCATAATTTACCTAAGCAGAATCTGCCCAGTGACAATGGCCTCCGGATGTCTATGTGAGTGCTGCCATCTCACAGCATCTGGTGTCAAAGCACCCATTCCCTCCCCTCCCTTGCCAGCCCACCCTGTAAGCACGGCACATCTATCCCATACGTAGGAACAGATATGGAGCAAATGGTAACAAAAAGCACAGACCTCTGGAGATCCACTTTGGAATCCCTCCATCATACACTGGGTTGCCTAAGCTAAAAATAAAGGCTATCAGGCATGGGACTGATGGAATGGTGTCTGTATTAGTCTGCCCAGGCTGCCATAACAAAATATTATAGACTAAGTGCGCTAAAAAACAGAAACTTATTTTCTCACCATTTTGGGGACTGAAAGTCCAAGATCAAGGTGCTGGCAGGTTGGTTTCTCCAGAGGCCTCTCTTCTCAGCTTGAAGATGGCCGCCTCTTTCGTGTGTCCTCACGTGGTCTTTCCTCACGTGTGGGCATCCCTGGTTGTCTCTGCATGTCCTAACCTCCATAAGAACACCAGTCAGATTGGATCAGGGCCCCCTCCAATGTTTCATTTTTCCCTAGTTCGTGCTTTAAGGCCCCATCTCCAAAGACAGTCATATTCTAAGGTACTGGGGCTTGTCTTCAATATATGAATTTTGAAGGAACACCCTTCAGCCCAAAATGGTGTCTCCTCAAAATTCAAATGCACCAGAACCTCAGAATGTAATATCATTTGAAAATACAGCCTTTGCAGATATAATTAGTTAAGATAGGGGGTTGCTTGCTTAGAGGGGCCCTAATGCCAGTGACTGATGTTCTTATAAGAGGAGACAAACATACAGACGGGTAGATACACAGAGAGAATGCTGTGGGAGGACAGAGGCAGAAACTGTGGTGATGGCAGTTGTGAACCAAGGAATACCAAGAATTGTTAGCCGACCCCAGGAGCTAAGAAGGGTGAGGAAGCCTTTCTCCCTAGAGCCTTCAGAGGGAGCATGGCCCTGCTGACACCTTGATTTCAGGCTTCAGCCTCCAGAACTATAAGAGAATAAGCTTCTGTTGTTTAAGCCACCTAGTTTGCGGTCATTTGTTGTAAAAGCCATGGGAAACTAACAAAATCATGACGACTGAACCCCACAGAATATCCCAAAGTCTCAATGTCGAATTAGACTATCACTTGGGCCAACCGCTTGCTCACCAGAAGATGGCCACAGATGCCCCAGTGCAAACTGGTCTTCATTTCTCTTCCCTCCTTGGCCTCCCCAAATTCCCTCTGGTAAAGGAGCCAGTAGCAGGACAAGGTTCAAGAGTATCTACAATGGGCACTTGGGTGGCTCAGTCAGTTAAACGTCTGACTCTTGATCTCAGCTCAGGTCATGATCTTGTGGTTTGTGGGATTGAGCCCCTGTCAGGCTCTGTGCTGACAGTGTGGAGCCTGCTTGGGATTCTCTCTCTCTCTCTCTCTCTCTCTCTCTCTCTCAGCCCCTCCTTCTTTCTCTCTCAAAATAAATAAATATTAAAAAAATAAAGAATATCCACAAGCAAGACACCAGATCCTGGTCATCTGATCACCAGCCATCTGAAGTCAGAGCCCAAAGAAATACAAGGAGAGAGTCACGTTCAATGAAGTCAGAAATCCAAACTATAAACAACCCAAACAATCTTTTGTCTCTAGGCTGAGGTGTGCCAATCCACAATGACTCTCATGAAATGAGAAAAATAAAGCATTGAGGTTTTATAAAGCTAAAAATGTTTTATGCAAGAGATTCCCCCTTTATTCTGAGATCACGTCCTTTTTATATCTTGGATGCTTAAATGTCCTACCTATTATAAAATGATAGCAATAGGGATGGTAAGAATTTTTCTAATGTTCATTCTTAGCAAAATTAAAAGCTGGCAATTCTCTTGACAGGGTCCCCATTGAAAACTAGAAATATATGACCTGTTGTTACTTCTTCCAAGAAGCCTCTCCACATTCTTCACTCCCTTGGTATTGATGCATGAATCTTGCATTTTTCATTTCTCATTCACATTTGGCTCTAAAATTGTTCTCTGATTTCTTTCCAAAGAGATTGCAAATAGGTCCCTATCTCCCAGAGATAAGGATCATGACTCTTACATTTTCTATTTCTACTTTTACATAGCACAGACCAGCACACTCAACAGATGCCTAGGAAATGCTGAATGAATCAATAAAAGAATATATAGTTGGTAAAAACCACTCAAGAAGTTATCAATGGGCCCAGGACAAAGCAAGAATTTATAAAGGTATAATAGGAGATTTGATAGCTTCTGAAGTTCCTTCCCACCACAATTGTCTATGGTTCCTTAGTTTCAGGGGGATGAGAAATAGGCCCAAGTCAGCTGAAATGACAATGAAAAAGGGGATACCTATGCCACAGACCCACAGAATTCTGGAAGCTTCCATGCTGAAACTGGCCCAAGATATGAGGCAGCTTGATATATATAGCCAGGATCCAACTGCTTCTCACTACCGTTGCCCAAACCACCTTCATCCTTCACCTACACAAATGCACTAACCCCTACAGTAGTCAGAATAATGGCCTTCTGAAGATGAACACATCCTAATCCCCCCAAATTGTGAAGACCTTACATGGCAAAAAGGACATTACAAATGTGATCAATTTAAGGATCTTGAGACAGAGAGATAATCCTGGATTATACAGATGAGGCCAACTTAATCACATGGGTCCTTATATGGGAAAGAGGAGGGTTGGAGTCAAAGAAGGAAATGGGGCAATGAAAACAGATGTCAGAGAAAGAGAGATGACAATGCTATCCTGCTGGTTTCAAGACAAGGAAAGAAGCCAAGAGTCCAGAAGTGCAGGCAGTCTTTAGCAGCTGCAAAAGTCAAGGAAATGGACTTTGCTGTACAACCTCCAGAAGGAACACAGTCTTGCTTACACCTTGATTTTAGGACTCTGGCCTCCTGACCAGTAAAATAATAAATCTGTGTTGTTCTAAGCCACTAAATTTGTGGTAATTTGTTACAGCAGCAATAAGAAACTAGTACATCTCCTTATTGGTCTCCCTGCTTCTGCCCTTGTCCTTCTATGGTCTATTTCTGAACATGAGAGCCAGAGAGAGCCTCTTAAAATCCAAATCAGATCTCATCTCCCTCTGCTCAATATCTTTCTACCATACCCTATGTCACAGTAAACTACAAAGTTCCCAGAACCTCCCACAAGGCCCTACCCAACCAGCAGTTATAACTTCTGAGACTTCCTCTTTTCCAGCTCCTCCCACTCACTTCACTCTGGACTTGCTGGCCTCCTTGGGGTTCTTGGCTTCCTCCTGTCTCAGGGCCTTTGTATTTGCTATGCCTTCTGTCTAGAAGGCTCCTTCCCCAGGCATCTAGGAGCTAACTCTGACCTCCTTCGTATCTCTCTCTGCTCAAAGAGCACTTTCTCAGAGAGGCCTTCCTGAGGGCCCTATTTAAAGCTGACACCTCCAAACTGAAACCCCCTTCCACTTTCAGTCTCCTCTCCGTACCTGGTATTCTCTATAGCACTCAAACTATCTTGCACACTATATATTCTACTGATCAGCTTGTTTATTTCCCGTCTCCAGTAGAACATGTCCTGTCTTCACTAGGACAAGGATTTTTGTCTGTTTCATCTGCAGTGCCAAAACCGTGCCTGGCACATAGTAGGTGCTCAATAAATATCTGCTAAACAGATGATCGCTCCCTATAGGAACCTATGAGACAATGTCACCAGTGCTGATAAAATAATCATACTAGTCACAGCCAAGTTACTGAGTACCAGGCACTGCGGCAAGCACTTCACTCAGATCGCAAGAACTCAGATCACAGAGGCTCTTCCCAGTAGGGCCCTCAAGGGACAAATTCCTCAAGGGACAAAATTCAAAATGTAGGGTGGAAATTGCTGATTTCTGATTATAGTGCCCAGTGGCTCAGGGCAAAAACAGGAAACTGCTTACTCAGCAAAACTGACCTCACCACAAAAACTTTGATAAAATGGAATTTGAGCCCATAGCCCTCCAGCTCTGAAAGTTCCTGACCCATAGTAAGTATGTAGGCAGAATCTGCTAATTAGTGTTTTTTTTTTTACAAAAAAAAAAATCTAATGTCACCTGCCAATATGGAGGGAGATGATACAAGTCAGAAATATGGAAAAATTCATAGAAATACGGGACTTCTGCTCAATAACCCAGCTTTATCGAAGGCCTTCAAGTCCTACCCATCTCCTTATGATAGAGTCCCCAATGTCACAGGTTAGTTAGCTCTAGTATTGTGACTTATAATAAGAAATATATATTTGGTCTTTGGCCCCATTTCTAGCACTGAGCTTTTCCTAAGACAGAAGATAAACATGTGTCTTGTTATGTTAGTGAGGTGACATTTAGAAAGTACCTAAGGATGGGGGCTGGTTTTCAGGAGACCCAGCCACATGACCAGAGGGTTGGAAATTTCAGTCCTATCCCCAGCCTCCAGGGAGGAGAAAGGGCTGGAGGTTGAATCAATCACCAAAGGCCAGTGATTTAATCAACCATGCCTATGTAATGAAGCTTCCATAAAATCTCAAAGGGACATGGGCGCCTGCGTGGCTCAGTCGGTTAAGCATCTGCCTCTTGGTTTCAGCTCAGGTCATGATCTCACAGTTCATGGGTTCCAGTCCTGCATCGGGATCTGTACTGACAATGTAGAGCCTCTTGGGATCCTTTCTCTCTCCCTCTCTCTGCCCCTCCCCTGCTTGCTCCCTCTCAAAATAAATAATAAAATTGACTTTTTAAAAAAAGAATCCCTATAAAAAAAAAAAAAAAACTCAAAGGGACAGGGTTTGGAGAGCTCCCAGGTTGGTGAACACGTGATTGGTGATCTGGGGAGAGTGGGATGCCAGGACGGCATGGAAGTTCTACAGTCTTCCCAAATATGTTGCCCCATGCATGTCTTCCAGCCGGATGTTACTTTGTGTCCTTTGTCATATCCCTTTATAATAAACTGATAAATGCAAGCGCATATCTCCCTGAGTTCTGTGAGCCACTCTGGCGAATTAATCAAGTCCAGAGGGGAAGGAGGTCATGGGAGCCTCTGATTTACGGTGGGTCGGTTAGAAGCACAAGTGAGAAGCTGGGCTTGCACCTGGCCTCTAAAGTCTTGCGGGACTGAGCCCTTAGCCGGTGGAATCCAACGCTGTCTCCTTGTAGATTGTGCCAGAATTGCGTTTAATTCTAGGACGCCACGCTGGTGTCCAAGGACTGCTCGGCAGGGTGGGGAAACAGCCCCCATGCACACATTGGAGTTGGTGACCAGAACCCTTTTTAGGAAGTAAGAGTGCAAATGAGAAGCAGAGCAGGGAAAGGGGGCCAGGATGAGACAGGATGGCGGCACCAATAAGGAGGTCTGGAAGATCTCCTCTCCTCCAAGATTCACAGATGGGGAGGAGTCAAGTGAGAGAGTCTTCTCAGGTGGGACAGGGATGCCGAGAGGTGTCGCTGCTTTCTGATTCTCCCCAGGGGTCTCATCTGGGAAAACGTTTTCTGAAGCAACACAAACTGGCCCGTGACTAACTCCACTCACCGACCTGACTATCCCCGAGGGGGAAGAAAAGGGAATCCCCTCTTCGAGGCCACATGACAGGTGGGAATCTTCTTCTATTTGCCATTGTAATCTCAGGAGTCACTCAAGTCAATAAACAAACAAGTGAAAAGATTCAGTGAGGTGTAAAAATAGATTTGCACAGGGCAGACAACTGCGCATTCCATTTATTTACCTCTTCTAACAAACCGATACCTGGGGTGACATTTATTAATAAACGGCATTACCAGGTGCCTGATATGTGGCTCACAGAAATTAATTACCCAGCCCATGGTAAAGCCATAACAAGCCTGCAGTGCTGTAACATTTGTGCTAATTGGAAATGAGATAAGTACTGTGGGTGCAATTTGCATTCAATGCAGTGTATTAATTATCTTCAGTTCTCTTCATGATAAATATACCTGACTGAACCGCTCTCCTAATTTACCGGGTAATAGAGTCGTAAGTGGGCTCCCTTAGGTAACCAAGGGAAGGCACTGAGTTGTGGGCAAGATGGATACCCTCTGCTTCTCTGAGTACTTGAGCAAGATTAGCTCGTACGCCGTGAGCGGCCTTGCATCATTCCTAGGAACATGAAGTCAACTTGTTAGACTCACCCAGACTCCCAGCCTCAGGCCCTAATCCTTCCCTCTTCCACTAGAGAGGCCGACTGTTCAGAAGCTCAGAGAGTGATAGAAAACATGACGTTAGAAGGGATATATTTTAATCCATCTGACAACTCTCCTGCACACGGAATATTATTAACTCTGCAAGGAAGGGCCTTTTGCTATTCACTGCTCCCATACGAATTCAAAATTGTTTGCATTTGGTTCTGAGTGGGTATGCGTTGAAATGTGTGGTCAGGAAAACACAGCCTTAAAGATGTGGGGCAGTGCCACAGATCAGTGCTTGGGGATGATGGCTTGGAGAAAGGGCTCAAATGACAAACAAACCCAAACTGGGATGTACGGCCGTCACTTAGTACCAACCAACAAGGAAGGCCTGCCTTTCAAGAGGGAAGGAGGAGAAAGACACATCCGGTTATCATGAACCAAAGCTCCCCAACTGTCCGTGGCCGGCACATCTGCAAAGCTTCGGCCTCCCTTTGGACTCGCAACGTGTACCTCTGGCCTCCGTGTGTTGAGCATCATGTAATGAGGGACAGGTGACAGTTGATAACAACAATAACACTTTTTGAGAATTGAGAGCTTACCGTGGGTCGGGCACCAAGCTCAGAACTTAGCATATAACATTTAAATTTGTGCTCTTTAGAAGCTCTCCTAATCCGTCCCCTCCTACCTCCTACTCCCCACCACACACACAGTAACTCTCCATGAGAGCCCCTGCTTGCTTCCTGTAGGGCACTGTCCCAAACTTTAATCAGCTTGGTCACGTGTTTACCCGCCTCCTCCCTGATTAGCGTACAGGCTCCTGAGGATAAATCCCCAGCCTGTCTTCTTCACCCCTATTTTGTGACCAGCACAGTGATCACTCAGTAAATACCTGTGAATGAATGCAAACTTGCCATAATATTGCCCTAACCTAAGCAGACCAAAACTCAATTATGACCCAGTCCAAGTAGTGCATAACACATGTTCTCAAATTAATAAATTTATAAGGGTGTCCCAGCCCCATCCACAGCACTCAAAGAGGCCAGGAATCCTGTGTGGGAAGGGCCAGTAGCATCCAGAATGCCTACCGTGAAATCAACTTGCTGCCAGGAAGGCTCCAACCTCATTCTAAGTTTTCTCATAGTCCATGGGAAGAGGAAGACACAGCTGTAAATATCCATGATGTGAAACAAACCAGCAGCCCAAGGGAAGCAACAGCTATTTCTGATACTCACGTTGGAAAGAAATTTCTTTTGAGGACAGAGAAGATGCTGCTCACTGTCCCATCACACTCTGGTAGTCAGGAAACTGCAGCTGAATTAGATAATAGCACCCTTCAGGCCAACATGGTCCATAAGGGTACGGGCATGGCAACAAGAGCCTGGCTGGACTTCAGCCCCCGCTCAGCCCTCCTCAGGCAGGAACCCCTGTACAGGTTACAACCTGCAGAATGCCTGCTGAGGAGATGCCCGTGATGGTCTCCTTCTAAAACTCCTCAGTGCAATCTGGCATGTTAATTACACATAAACAAACAAACAAACAAACAAGGGGAAAACATATAATCTGATAAAACCATCCCTATAGAGGCCTTTGGAATGTGATCCTGGTCTCCCCAGCTGTCAATCCCCTGGTAGATGTTATCATATTTAGGGCAACTCTGCTAGGTTATGCCTTAGTAGGACCAATGACAGTGATTGCAACGTTTCTCCTAAGAGAGGAGTGGTGGATTTTGATATTAGCTAAATGAGCATACTCTCCAGTCTGGTTAAAAAGAACTGAACTCTTGCAATCCCAATCAAAATAACACCAGCATTTTTCACAGAGCTAGAAAAAACAATTCTAAAATTTGCATGGAATGAGAAAAGACCTTGAATAGCCAAGGTAATGCTGAAAAAGAAAACCAAAGCTGGAGGAATCACAATTCTGGATTTCAAGATGTATTACAAAGCTGTGATCATCAAGACAGTATAATAGTGGCACAATGGAACAGAATAGAAAACCCAGAAATGGACCCACAAACGTATGGCCAACTAATCTTTGACAAAGCAGGAAAGAATATGCAATGGAATAAAGACAGTCTCTTCAGCAAGTGGTGCTGAGAAAACTGGACAGGAACATGCAGAAGAATGAACCTGGACCACTTTCTTACAACATAAAAACAAACAAACAAAAAAACTTAAAATGGATAAAAGACATAAATGTGAGACAGGAAACCATCAAAATCCTAGAGGAGAAAACAGGCAACAACCTCTTTGACATTGGCTGCAGCAACTTCTTACTTGACATGTCTCCAGAGGCAAAGGAAACAAAAGCAAAAGGGAACTATTGAAACCTCATCAAGATAAAAAGCATACGCACAGTGAAGGAAACAATCAGCAAAACTAAAAGGCAACAGACAGAATGGGAGAAGATATTTGTAAATGGCATATCAGATAAAGGGTTAGTATCCAAAATCTATAAAGAACTTATCAAACTCAACACCCAAAAACAAATAATCCAGTGAAGAAATAGGCAAGACATGAATAAACACTTTTCCACAGAAGACATCCACATCCAGATGACTAACAGACACATGAAAAGATACTCAACATCACTCATCATCAGGGAAATACAAATCAAAACCACACCTGTCAGAATGGCTAAAATTAACAACTCAGGAAACAACAGATGTTGGTGAAGATGCAGAGAAAGGGGAACCCTTCTGCACTGCTGGTGGGAAGGCAAGCTGGTTCAGCCATTCTGGAAAACAGCATGGAGATTCCTCAAAAAATTAAAAATAGAAATACTCTACTTCCCAGCAATTGCACTGCTAGGTATTTATCCAAAGGATACAAAAATGCTGATTCAAAGGGGGCACATGCATCCCAACGTTCATAGCAGTGCTATTGACAATAGCCAAGTATGGAAAGAGTACTTCCATACTTCCAAGTATGGAAAGAGTCCAAATGTCCATCAACTGACGAATGGATAAAGAAGATGTGGTGTGTGTGTGTGTGTGTATATATATATATATATATATATATATATATATATATATATACACACACATATATATATGTATATATATATATACATATATATGTATATATATATATGTATGTATATATGTGTGTGTGTATATATATATACACAACGGAATATCACTTGGCGATCAGAAAGAATGAAATCTTGCCATTTGTGACAACATGGATGGAACTAGAGTCTATTATGCTAAGTGAAATAAGTCAGTCAGAGAAAGACAAACATCATATGATTTCACTCATATGTGTAATTTAAGAAACAAAACAGATGAACACAGGGGACGGGAAGCAAAAGTAATATAAAAACAGAGAGGGAGGCAAACCATAAGAGACTCTTAAATACAGAGAACAAACTGAAGGATTCTGGTGAGGTGTTGGGTGGGGGGAAGGGCCAGATGGGTGATGAGCATTAAGGAGGGCACTTGTTGGGATGAGCACTGGGTGTCATAGGTAAGAAATGAATCGCTAAATCCTACTCCTGAAATCATTATTGCACTATATGTTAACTAGCTTTGATTAAAAAAAAGAACTAAACTCTTATATGCCACTTCTTTCCTGTTAACCGACTAAATGTTTGTGTCACCCCAAATTCATATTTTGAAGCCCCAACCCCCCCATGTGACTGTATTTGGAGGAAGAGTCATCATGAAGGCAATTAAGGTTAAATGTAGCCATAAGGGCAGGGTCATGATATGATAGGATTTGTGTCCTTATTAGAAGACACAACATCTCTCTCCACCATGTGAGCACACAGTGAAGATGGAGGTCAGTCTACAAACCAATAAAGAGGCCTCAGAATAAAACTTACCTTGCCAACACCTTGAACTTGGACTGCCAGCCTCTAGAAATGTGAGAAATAAATGTCTGTCATTTAAGCCACTCAGTCTGCGGTATTTTGTCATGGTGTCCCAAGCTAAGACATTGCCCTTAACATCAAGGATATTTAGCTGCCCTGGGAATTGGGCAAATACAAAAGAAGAGTGCGCAATAGGATGGGGAAGACTAGGGCTAGAGAGAGAAGACAAGAAATCAGTCACAGAACGCTTTCTTCACAGAGTTATGCCCATTATTTAAATTTATACGTATCGTTACTCATATCGCAATATAATATATTCTCAACAGCATCACCAGATTGGTCCTCTGGAAACAATCAGATCTTATCACTCCTCTTAAAAGGTCAAAACTTGCCAATGGCTCCATCTCCCGCAGGATAAACTCCCCAGTGCACACCGGGTCCTACAAGGCCCCCCTGAGCTGACTTAGGGGTCCCCTCTGATCTCACCCCCCAGTATCCTCCCCTTGGAAGGGGAGTTAGCCATGCTAACTTCCTGCAGCTTCTCAGACATCGCCATGCACAAATCTAGCCCACGGCCTTTGCATTTGCTGCTTCTTATTCCCTAAGGCTCTTTCCTCGCTTCCTTTCTGTCTACTCCAATATGACATGATTGGTGAGGCCTTCCCTAATCATTGTATCAAAAATAACAACCCCCAACCCCAACCCCGATCCCTCCACCAGCACCCCCACACACACACTGCATGCCTTACCTACCTTATCCTGCTTAATTTTCTCAGGAGTGATTCTTAGAATCACTATTATTAATTTGACATACCATTTGCTTATTAATTTGTTAATTGCCACTCTCTGCCTAAAACAAAAGCTAATCCTAGGCAGGCAGGAAATTGTTTATTCTCTCCTATATTCCAAGCAGTTTCAACGGTGCCTGGCATGGAATAGACCCTCAATAACTATTTCTTAAGTGAATGAAAGACATAAATGATTATTATAAGGTAGCAGGTAATAATAACTAAACTTATTGAGTGATTAGCTAAGCTCTTTATAAACATTCTATGTGCATATGCTGGGAACAGAGCTAAACACTTTACATACCAGGAAAAGCTGTTTAAACCATTATCTCATTTAGTCCTTACAATAACCATTTGGGGTAGGTGTTATTATTCCCATTTTACTTCCCCTGAGTAAGTCATCTGCACAACTTACAGGTATGCAAGGAGTGCAGTTAGTCAGGATTTGAACACAGGTCTGCCTGATGCCAAAGCCCGTGCTCTTAATGACTCTCCACATCTACTGATAGGATCCAGAAAGAGTAGAGAAATCAGATATCTGTAAATTAAATCTCAGCTGAAATGCAGCAGGAGTATTTACTATTCAAAGGGAACTTGCAGCGAATTCCAAGTTGTATATTTTTTATTAAAAAAATTTTTAATGTTTATTTATTTTTGAGACAGGGAGAGAAAGGAGGGAGGGGAAGAGAGAGAGACTGAGACAGAATCTGAAGCAGCCTCTGAGCTGTCAGCGCAAAGCCCGATGCAGCATGGGGTTCAAACCCACAAACTGTGAGATCATTACCTGAGCCGAAGTCAGACACTCAACCGACTGAGCCACCCTCACACCCCCCAAGTTGTACATTTTAAAAAACAAATAATTCCTTTTATGAAATATCCCTCTAATGTATCTATTTTTACAAACTATACCAGCTCTATCGTAAACCAGGGCAGACCCCTGATTCAAAAAAACATTTTTATTCAGCTTTGCAGTGTAACATGTGGCATTTTTGCCAAAAAAGTGACCTTCCTACTCAGGTGTTGCCCGTGCTAGTAGTGACAAGACTAGACTGGAATGGACTGGTGGCCCTCAAATCACATGAATGGACAGAGTGGGGAAGGAGTCACCCATCACAAGTTTGCCAAGGAGCCCACTGGGGACTAAACTTTTTGCAAAAAGATGCAGAAAGAACTCACAGGATGTTGAAAGGATCAAAAAGAGGATTTTTTGTTATTGTTAGAAAATTATCACCACTCTTTTCCTGTAAATATAAGCAGAAAATCAAGTTTTCCCCAGGCACCTCACCATTCTACACTTCATTTAAAATCATTGTGATTGAAAGCACAGAAGAGCATAAGGATGTACCGACTTCATTGATTCTCCTGGTTAAACTGCTGGGCTCAAGTAGTAATTATGTACAGTGCATTTTTAAGATATGTATATGCTTGTCCCCATTTTCAAATGAGGAAACATGGCATTCAGGGGTCAGGTGAGTGGACGGAGCATGGGGAGGGCTTCAAGCCATTCCATCCAAATCTGGGCTGAATTCAAGTAGCACTCAGAATTGAGTCTTTTAAAAACTGCTCCTATTCTACAGGGCACATTTCATGCTATCCAAAAATAATTTTTTTTGCTCAACTAAATGCCGTATCATTCTGCTTACCTCATTTGGGACAATTCATATGGCACAAGTATCATTCAATGGGCCTATATTCTCCCAAAGTATATTCCATTGCTGTTAACGGAGGCAACTTGGAGCAGAAAAATTCCCTGTGGTCAAAAAAACTAGTGAAGATAAGTATGATTTAAGCGAGATACTTTATAGCAAGATTTCTCTGAGCCTTTAATATGCTAATCAGCATCTTAAGTCAGGGACATAGATACAGTGTTTCTCTAATGCGTTTGACAATAAGACCCTCATTTCAATAAGAACCTAAGGATTCCTGTTCCCTATTCAAGGTTTTAGGAAACACTGCTTAAGGGGGTACATCAAACACTCTAGGTTTCAAGAAGGTTACAATTTCCTTGAGGGAGTTAAGCTGTGTCCCCTAGAAAGATATGTTGAAGTCCTGGTCCCTGTTATCTGTGGATGTGACCCTATTTGGAAATAGGGCCTTTACAGATGAAATCAAGTTCAGATGCTGCCGTTAGGGTGGGCTCTCATCCAATTTAACTAGTATCTTTATAAAAAGAATGCAGTGTGAAAATACAGAAGCACAAGGAGGAGATGCATGAAGACAGAGGCAGAGATGGGAGTTATGTTGCCATAAAACAAGGGATCCTGGAACCACCAGAAGCTGGAAGAGGCAAGGAAGGATCTTCTCCTAGAAGCTTCAGTGGGAGCATGGCCCTGCCAACTCCTTGACTTCAGACTGTCAACCTCCACTCTGAAAACTATAGAACACTAGGAGGAGCCAAGATGGCGGAACAGCACGGAAGTTTTTCGTGTGTGTCTCGCATCCATGAAATACTGCCACGCCAGCACTAAACCATCCTGCACACCTAGAAAACTGATTGAAGGATTAACACAACAATCTGCACAACCTGAACCACAGAACTCAGCAGGTACGCGGCGCAGAGTGGTGAACTGGGGGAGAGATAAGCTGCGGAGGGCAGGGAGCCGTTTTTGCATGCAGAGAGAGGATGGAGACGGGGCAAGGGGTGGGGGGAGAATATGGGAAAAGCACTCCCCCCCCCCCCCCCCCGCCAAAAGTTGCTGGAGACAAAGTGGAAAGGTGGAAACAGCTGCAGGGACTGAACTAAAAAGGGAGAATGGAGAAAGGAGAGGGCTTAAATTCCATTAAGACTCTATAAACGGGAGTGCAGAGTCTGAAACTCTGCAGCACAATACCTGATGGTGCTCTGCTGGGAAGGGTGAATCCCCAGGAGTAGAGTGAAGTCCAGGGTTCTTCAGACCACAGGGGAGAGGTGGTTCCCCTGCTGGGAGAACATCTGATAGAGGCTGTATAGCTCCCACCAAAGCAACGACCCCAGCAGACCCCAGAGAACAACCACATTCGCTGGTGCTGGAACAAGGTCATTGGGGGTGAAGCCTGGTGCCAGATGCGTGTTGTGATTTGCCATAATCCCTGAAATTCTGCTGCTACACGACTGCGTGAACTTTCTCTGGGGCGGGCTGCCGCAGTCTCTGGACAACGGCAGCAGCAAAGTCCTACGAACGTTCCTGGGTGCAGCCGACATTCGACCGTTGCTCGGTGAGACCCTCCTGCAGAGGGGAAGAACGGGTCAAAGCCGCAGTCCTTCAGAAGTAAAAGTCGGGAAAAACAGCCGCATCTGAGACAAAACTCGGGAGGGAGGTGCTGCCTGGGGCTTGGTCACGGACAGTGTAAAAGTAGGGAGTGGACGGAAACCAAAGACAAAGGATGGGTGCGCGACTGCTGATCAGAGAGAACAGAGTTCTGATACTAGAGACTAGGTAGCTGGGTGACGCCATTGTCACCGTTCCTGTGCATGCACACACATACACACACGAACGAGCGCCCCGACAATCCACCCCAGTAAGCTAATCGGCGCCATCTAGTGGAGAATGGAGTCATTACACTAAGCCCCGCCCAACTGGGCCAACCTCCGTCTTCAGGAACACAAGTCTCTCTGCCTGCTTACTTTATGGACTATAAAGCGCTTCATAGTTTGACTTCTAGGGGAAAATGAAGTAATTGCAATCAGATTTCAGTCTGTTCACTGGTCCATCTATTCAATTTTCTCCTCTTTTTTTTCTTTTTCTTTTTTTTCTATTTTTCATTTCTTTCCTTTTTCTTGAATACAGAAAGAGAAAAGTTATTTTTATTTTCAATTTTTATTAAAAATATTTTTCTTTAATTTTTTTCTACCATGTTTTTTACTTTTGTGTAATTTTTTTCAAATTCTATTTTACTTTAATCATTTCATTTTATTCTATTTCAGTGTATTCATTTTTTCAAATTTTCAAACGATTTCCTTTTTTTTCTTTCCCCTTTTTTCTCTAATCTATGAAGCCCCTCTCAAGGGGCTTGTCTGGCCCCAGACCAAAACAACCTAGGATCTAGCATCATTTATTTGATTTGTGTGCGTGTGTGTGTGTTGTTTTTAATTTTTTAATTTTAATTTTTTAATTTTAATTTTTTAATTCTTTTTACCTCATTAATTCCTTTTCTCCCTTCAAAATGACAAAAAAAAGAATCCACCCCAAAAGAAAGAGCAGGAAGAAACAACAGCCAGGGACTTAATCAACACAGATACAAGCAAGATGTCTGAACCAGAATTTAGAATCACGATAATAAGAATACTGGCTGGAGTCAAAAATAGATTAGAATCCCTTTCTGTGGAGATAAAAGAAGTAAAATCTAGCCATGATGAAATTTAAAAAATGCTATAACTGAGCTGCAATCTCAAATGGATGCCACAGTGGCAAGGATGGGTGAGGCAGAGCAAAGAATTAGCAATATAGAGGACAAACCTACGGAGAAAAAAATGGAGCAGGAGAAAAAAAAAGGAGACTAAGGCAAAAGAGCATGATTTAAGAATTAGAGAAATCAGTGACTCAATAAAAAGGAACAACATCAGAATCACAGGGAGCCCAGAAGATGAAGAGAGAGAAAAGGGGTAGAAGGGCTATGTGAACAAATCATAGCAGAAAACTTTTCCAGGTCCAGGAAGCACAGAGGCCTCCCATTAGATTCAACAAAAACCAACCATCAACAAGCATATCATAGTCAAATTTACAAAGTACTCAGTCAAGAAAAGAATCATGAAATCAGTAAGGGAAAAAAAAAGCCCTTAACCTACAAGGGAAGACAGATCAGGTTTGCAGCAGACCTATGCACAGAAACTTGGCAGGCCAGAAAGGAGTGGCAAGATATATTCAATGTGCTGAATTGGAAAAATATGCAGCCAAGAATTCTTTTTCCAGCAAGGCTGTCATTTGAAATAGAAGGAGAGGTTAAAAGTTTCCCAGACAAACAAAAATTAAAGGAGTTTGTGACCACTAAACCAGCCCTGCAAGAAATTTTAAGGGGGACTCTCTGAGGGGAGAAAAGATGAAAATAAATAAACAAATAAATAAAGACCAAAAGCAACAAAGACTAGAAAGGACCAGAGGACACCACCAGAAACTCCAACTCTACAGGCAACATAATGGCAATAAATTCATATCTTTCGGTACTTACTCTAAACGTCAATGGACTAAATGCTGCAATCAAAAGACGTAGGGTAACAGAATGTACAAGAAAACAAGATGCATCTATATGCTGTTTATGAGAGACCCACTGTAGAACTAAAGACACCTTCAGATTGAAAGTAAGGGGAGAACCATCTATCATGCTAATGGTCAACAAAAGAAAGCCAGAGTAGCCATACTTATATGAGACAATGAAAACCATAGAACAACTTATGAAAGAAATTCAAGAGGACACAAAGAAATGGGGAAAAAAATTCCATACTTATGGATTGGAAGAACAAACATTGTTAAAATATCTATAGTACCCAAAGCAATCTACACATTTAATATGATCCCTATCAAAATACCACCAGCATTTTTCACAGAACTAAAATAAACAATCTTAAAACTTGTATGGAACTGCAAAAGACCTCAAATAGCCAAAGCAATCTTGAAAAAGAAAAGTAAAGGTGGAGGCATGATTCTGGATTTCAAGCTATATTACAAAGCTGTAGTCACCAAGACAGTGTGGTACTGGCACAGAAACAGAACAGAATAGAAAACCCAGAAATGGACCCACAAACATATGGCCAACTCATCTTCGACAAAGCAGGAAAGAATATCCAATGGAAAGAAGACAGTCTCTTCAACAAATGGTGTTGGGAAAACTGGACAGCAACATGCAGAAAAGATGTAACTGGACCACCTTCTTACACCATGCACACACACACAAGAAAAAACTCGAAATGGATGAAAGACCTCAATGTGAAACAGGAAACCATCAAAATCCTAGAGGAGAACACAGGCAGCAACCTCTTTGACCTCAGCTGCAACAACTTCTTACTAGACACGTCACTGAAGGCAAGGGAAACAAATGCAAACATGAACTATTGGGACCTCATCAAGATAAAAAGTTTCTGCACAGCAAAGGAAACAATCAGCAAAACTAAAAGGTAGCTGACAGAATGGGAAAAGATATTGGCAAATGACACATCAGATAAGGGGTTAGTATCTAAAATCTATAAACAATTTATCAAGCTCAGACTGTCAGCCTCAAGAATAAATGTCTATTGTTGTAGTCCACCCAGTTTATGTTACTTTGTTAAGGCAGTCCTAGGAAAGTAACACAGGCACGGGGATACCCGGCTACAAAATGGAGACTAAATACCAACACAACTAGAGGCAAGGATGGAAGCAGACAGTCAGGAGTATACAAAAGGGATTACAGACAACAAAGAAGCAGGGCTTCGGGGGTGCCTGGATGGCACTGTGGGTTGAATGTCTGACTTCGGCTCAGGTCATGATCTCACAGCTTGTGGGTTTGAGCCCTGTGTTGGGCTCTCTGCTATTACCACAGAGCCTGCTTTAGATCCTCTGTCTCCCTCTCTGCATCTCCCTGGCTCTCTCTCTCTCTCTCCTTCTCTCTCTCTCTCAATAATAGAAAATAAACATTAAAAAAAAAAGCAGGGCTTGAGAAGAGGAGAGCTCTCTGGTGGCTGGGGTGGTCAGAGATGGCTTCCAGGAGGAGGGGGGTAGTGGGGTGGAGTAAACACACAGATCTCCTGGATTACAGGGAAATTCACACACACTCGCACGCATGCACACACCACACACATACACACACACACACACACACACACACACACACACACGCCCATCTGCCTTAAAGACATCATGTAAAACCCAATAATCTCTCATAGACATCCCAACTGAGTTTTAGAAAATATATACAATTTCCATTTTCGTGAGCTTTGAATTTCTAGGTCAGCTTGCATGTCATGAAAAGAATAGCTAAATAAGAACACCTAAACAATTAATAATTCTAGATCAAACCAGTCATACAACCATCTCATTTCAACGGGAAGACCCAGAATAGGAAAAATAGCTCTGAAACTTTAAAGTAAAAAATCTCCATCGAATAAAATAGCAGGGAAGGTTTGCATGGGGGAAGGGACAGGAATCATGAGAACCTTAACTTTTAGCATGAAATGCATCTGTTAAATAGACCTACTAATGGTGTTATTGTAGCTAAAAACAGCGACTTGAAAATGTTGTGCACATTATTACTGTCATTATCCACCAACTGTAAGAATGCTATGTTAAAACTAACTCAAAACACCTCGAGAAAGGTAATTGCTACTAATGGATCTGAAGTGTGCAAAATTGGACATCATTACCCTGTCCTCACATTGTGGGGCTGGGGAAGTTAGTAGGCTCACTCATCTTACTATCAGGACCGAGGTTTGCGGAGAGGGCCGGGCTCCCTTTCACTGTGCAGCGTGAGGGAAATTCCACACTGCGGAACTGGATGGGCAAGGGTTCACAGGGCAAAGCCCAGGGCAGTAGACCCTCCAAACTTTCCCAAGTGGTCAGGGGGAGGGGACTGTAGCTACAAGAGAATCTTCCTGCTCTGAAGCTCTTCTGGGTGCCAGTTTGTCAGACCAATCGCCTCCAGAAGGAGCTAAGTATTGCTGACCCTGAGATTTAGGGGAATAACCCAGAATCGAGGGTGGTAAAAGCCAACCGGGTCACCATAAGGCATCGACATCCACTGAGAAGAGGGCCACCCGGTGGCCCCAGGGGATGTAGCTGTTCAGCTGGCCTGGGGGCTACCTCCTGGCCTCCCTGGGTGTGTAGAGTCACACTCGTCCCCGAGTTTGCCCTACTGTCCCCAACTGCAATGACTACTTTTACTCTATGCTGTGTTCCCCATCACCTCACCCCACGTGTCCCCCAAATATCTCTTCTCCAGTGCTGGTAATAATACTTTTTTAAAAAAAAACCCACATTGTCCTTAAATGTTTCCCGAACTTTCAAAACTAATGCTCCCAAACAGCACATGTACCTTTACATGACAGAGCCCCTCTCCTGCCCCGATCCCCCAGCATACCTCCAACCCCACGCCCATCAGGAAAAAAAAAAAAATCCAAGAGAGTGGATTTCGACCAGCAATTTCAACCTCTTTTCTCACTACTGACAACCTCAGGGGAATTTCCCTCCTTCCTTCTGGCCAAAACACGGGAATACAAATGAAGGGCCAAATGCCCAGAAACTGCATAAGTAATCTCTGACCAAGAGAGAGCTGCCTAAATTCTAAATTTGTGTGTGTGTGTGTGGGGGGGGGGAGTCCTTCATCCACATAAGAAACTTCTTCCCACCCCCAATGGCCCTGGCTGAACAAGACTCCCAGTGCCCTTGCAAGCCTGTCATCTGGAAGCTGTGACGTCTTTGCCCCCAGTCGAATCACTGAGACAGAATGAGAAGTGGGGCCTGGACGGCCTTTGGTTCTCCTCGGGACCTTGATGAAGAACACAGGAGTGATGCTTGGGACACATAAATCACCGCAGGACAAAATCCTGTTGGGGAAAAGCAACGTGGCAAAACATTCGGACTTTTAAAACAGTTTCCTTACCGGACGCCCCAATATAGATCATTTAAATTATTCATTTTATCATTCATGCTATTTATTTGTTTGTTCAAGAATTACTTCTTTAGGGGCACCTTGATGGCTCAGTCAGTTAGGCTTCTGACTCGCGGTTTCAGCTCAGGTCATAATCTCCTGTTTCATGGGTTAGAGTTGTTGTTAGGCTCTGTCTGCACTGGCAGTGCGGAGCCTGCTTGGGATTCCCTTTCTCTCCCTCTCTTTCTGCCCCTCCCCTGATTATTCCCTCTCTCTCTCTCTCTCTCTCTCTCACACACACACACACACAAAATAAATAAACTTTTAAAAAAAGAATTATTTAGCATTTGTTAATGGCATTAGTTTTCTAATTGTACTTGCCAACAAACAAAAGTGATACAAATGCCTGATGAATAACTGAAAACCCACAATGAATACAGAACTTCTAATCTGATGTGGGAAGGCAGATAATAAACATATAAATATATAGGCCAGGTCTTGATCATTTTTCTTATTAAGAAAAATTTAGTAGGAAGGGATGATAAGGTGAAGTGCTCTTTTAAATAGGTTCTCGGGATGTGCGAAAGGAACGGAAAGGGAATATCTCTGGGACAGCCTTCCAGGCAGCAGGAGGGAGTAAAACCTGGAGCAGGGAGGGGCGCCTGGGTGGCTCAGTTGGTTAAGCTTTAGCTCTGACGTCAGCTCAGGTCATGATCTTGAGCCCCGCATCAGCACTCGGTGCTGACAGCTCAGAACCTGGAGGCTGCTTGGGATTCTGTGTCTCCCCCCCTCTGCTACTCCCCCACTCATTCTCTCTCTCTCTCTCTCTCTCTCTCTCTCTCTCTCTCTCTCTAAAAAATAAATAAATAATTTTTTTAATTAAAAAAAAAAAAGCCCTGGAGCAGAGGGCTTTCATAGGGATTTGAAGAACTCCCAGGAGTCCTGGGAGCACAGTGCAGGAGGAGAGGTACCAGGAGCAAGACTTGGCTGGGCCTGACAATCTCAGGGAGGCTTTGGGATTTTATCCTGATGGGGAAGAGAAGCCTCTGGAAGGTTTGAGAGAGGAGGGATAAGGCTGGGAAGAGGTGAGAGGGGCAGCCCAGCGAGAGAGCTATTGCAGCAATCCGTGGGAGGGAAAGGGGAGTTGGGGGCAAGGGGATGCCAAGAAGCTGTCGGATTATTCTGGGACCATTTGGAAGAGGGGCCAATTGGATTTGCTCATGGGTGGGACGTGGGGAGTCAAACTCTCGTGGGAGTGACTGGAAGAACTGGTGAAGTAGGCGGGTCCAAGTTTGGCCTGCTCATCACCTGTAGTGGGCCTTTGCCCTCCTTCACCTCTCTGGCTTTTCATCTCTAAGGTGATGGACTAAAGAATTCTGAAGTTCCTACATACTTGATGTTTTTCACTTCATTTTTGGCATGAAGTAAGAGTATAAAGTAGATCATTTTCTAAGTACTCAGGTATTACATCAGTGTTCTTAGGGTTCATGTAATCCTCTTTTCAAAGACCTATATTGTCATCATCCATTTCAATTGTCTCTTCTTCAATTTTTAATTAATTCAGCTATGTCTGATGTCCATTGCCAAAGGTTTTGGGACTTTGAGGACTAGAGGAGTCCTCCGTATCACTACCAACTTCAGGAAAACTTGGATCTTCTGCAAGATTTCCAATTTCATTTTGCAGTCTGTTTATATTTTATTTGATTTTGTGTTGTCAAATGTTTCCCATACCCTGAAATTAGAGAAGGACTGAAAGCCAAAAATGTTAAATATATTGACCCAATGGGCAGGGTTAAACTCCAGGGTTAAACAGGGAAGGGTGTCTGAGTGGAGACTGACTTCATAAGTGGTCCCATTATTACCGAGGTTTTTCTTGTTAGAATGACTTTTCCTTCCATATGCAACCAGACTCAGAAAATGAATCCTCAGAGACCAAAAGGATCCCTACACCAATGAAACAGCTTCAAAACGTTTCTCATAATGGGTCTGAAATGTCTGCTACCAGATAGGCCTCAGTTCCTATCTGTTTGATATATCATTATAATCATTAGTACTAAATATTCAGTGGATCCTAACAGAGAAAATATTTGGGAAAACCTGTTCCTATGTTTATCATATTTTTTATACAGACATAGAGATAGTGAAGAAGAAAAATGTGGAACAACATATCTCCCGTTTTTCTTTAGAAGTAAATTCATTTCTATTCATTCTTTTTTAATTTTGGCGATAGCCCGATGTCATGACACAGCCTGCTACCACTCCGTGCTTGACTTGCTGCCCACAGCAAACCATGAGGAGGTCCCCAGCCCATGCTGGGCTCTCAGGGATGAGAGAGGTTGGAGGAGCCAAGAGAAGCATGCTGATGAGAACAAAGGGTGACAAGAGACCAGTGAAGTGACTGAGCTGGTCCTGCTGAGGCTCTCTTTGTGTCATTTACCATTTCACTTGAGTTTCATGGTACAGATTCTATGGAGAAGCCATCCCAGAGCCCCGGCCAAGAATGAGCCTCAGTTAGGGATCCTGCTGGTCTTTATAACACTTCTTTTTTTTTTTTCTTAATTTTTTTTAATGTTTATTTATGAGAGAGAGACAGAGTGTGAGCAGAGGGGCAGAGAGAGAGGGAGACCCAGAATCCAAAGCAGGCTCCAAGCTCTGAGCTGTTAGCACAGAGCTTGACATGGGGCTCAACTCATGAACCGTGAGACCATGACCTGAGCCGAGTCGGACACTGAACGTACTGAGCCACCGAGGTGCCCCTCTTTATATCACTTCTGATGAAGCAATTAAAAAGGAAAAGTGGCATTCCTCCTGCTCCGTCCTGGGTGGACTTAAAAAGATATAGAGGAACGGGAGGAGGGGAATTAATAGCATTCCCATTTACTAGTTTAAGCTTTTTAAGAAGATAGAGAATTTGGTGTATAGGAGGAAAAATCTGGGACCTAATAAGAATAAGCAAAGTCTTACAGCAGTCAGAGGAATGAGCTAGGGGAAGAGAAACAAAGGAGGAGATGGTACCCCAATAACACCTTTAGTTTCCTTGAAAACACAAGTTCTGGGGATGACTCATATGGTAAGTACTGCAGGACTCATCGAGACTAGAGGGGAAAACAATTCAAAACCTACATCCTTCTTATGAGAGTGCATGTGAGAGATAGCCAGTTAGCAATTATTTCTATTGCTTGAATTAATCTGGCACTAATTAAACAGTCACATTAGGTCACAGACGGAAATAGAAAGAAACTAATGTGCCCCCACTCCCGTGCCCACCACACCTACGCATGCCTACCTGCACAGGCACACAGGCACACAGGCAAGTATCCCCTGATAGACATCACTAAATGATATTGATAATATGAGTTCCACGTGAGCTGCAAGCATCAGCACTTGGTACAGTGCCTACCGCATCGTATGTGCTTTGTCAGTATCTGTTGAATGAATGAATCACTGCACTGTCCCCCACTGAGCCTAGATGCTTCCTTAGAGTCTTGCTCAACACGGCGTTGAGTTCCAGTTTACTACCAACTAAGTGGCTGTGGCACACAAGTGGAAACCTACTTGCCATCCCTTCATGATTAGCTAAATCATAACACCCTCCTCCCTTCAAGTATTGGGAAACACAGGTAGATTCCTGGGGTACCTTGAGCTCCGTCACGACACCCAGATGAATTTGATGGAGTTCTTTTCCCATGAGGCTACAGCTTCACATATTTGCAAAACCACAAATTCTGCTTGAAATATAAAGCCCATAATGGATGCTCTCCTAAGTCACTATTTATTGGTGCTGCTTGCACGTATTTAATAATGATATTTTTCTCTAATTACTGTGTTGGAGTATATTTTAAGGATTTTTTTTTTTTTTTTTTGGTAATTCAGGTAGACATCATAATCCTTACCATTATTTCTGGTTATGTTTCCTTCCTGGGCGTATAGATGATCGCATTTTCCTGACCCCAGGCAATTAGGTAAGGTAATGTGCTTAGTTTTGACCCAAAGGTCGTAACTGTATGTCGCTTCCATGCTTAAGCATTAGTAGACAATGCTCAGTTTTCTGTACATCCATCACCTGCCTTGGCCATCCCGAAATCATGTCTCAGGATCAAGGTGCTACGAAATTCAAGCAGGCTGGATCATGGAGCCCCGCCCCACTGGATGAGTGAGTGATAAACTTGACTATGTAAAAGCACTAAGATTTTGCTGCTGTTTGTTACTACAGCATTGCCTAGCTTATCCTACTACAACAATGAATGTAGTCTGCCGGCTCTGATGGAATACCTGAACCCCAGCTTCAGCCCGGTGCAATTTAGGAATGGCAACCAGATTCTCTGAAGTTACAGGGTCTAAACAGTTCATGGAAGAGCAAAGCAGCTGGTAGAGAAAAGAGGTGGGATGGAGAGGGTACGGGACTCAGGAGAGAGCGGCTGGTAGGGACAAAGACACAGGAATCCACTAACAGGAAATGTGTGGTCATACATCTGTCCTTACCTAAGACATCAGATACTGGCTAAGGGAACCCCTAGCCATCACTTCTAACTCTTCTTCACTCCCTTCCTCTGTTCTGAAATCTTCCTCAAGCTCAGCCATGTGTGCCACTTCCCTTCCGCTAAGTTAAGCTAAGAAGAACACTCAACTGATTGGAGCTGGGGTTTCTGACACTGCATTCTTCAAAAACCTAGTTCCATAGAAAAATGGAACCTTAATCCAGATACTAGTTTGTCAAGTATATAGCAAGAATCTTAAACTTAATCCTGACTTGATCCGGTAATAAGTGAATTTCTGACTGTTTCCTAAGACAAGTTCCAGGAGAAGTTGCATTACCAGTAACAGCAAAAAACTGAAAATAGCCTAAATGATCAGCAAAAGAGGAATCGCTAAAAACAAAGGTACATCCATGTAATACAATATTTTGTGTAAAGCAAAATGGTGCTTTCGAAGAATGTTTAGTGGGATGTGGAAATATGATATAATGTTAGCTGAATGAAAAGATACAGTTTTCTATATAGAATAATCTCAAACTTTACGTAACAATATATAAATGCATAAAGACCAGAGGGAAATATACTAAAAATGTTACCAGTGATCATCTCTTGAGTGATGGGTTTTCGTAATTTTTCTTTCTTCTTTGAAGGTGTCTACATTTTTCAAGTCCTGTTTAATGAAAGTTGTTATTTTAAACAAAATAAATCTGGGGCACCTGGGTGGCTCAGTCAGTTGAGCGGCCGACTTTGGCCCAGGTCATGATCCCTCATCTCGTGAGTTCAAGCCTTCTGTCAGGCTCTGTGCTGACAGCTCAGAGTCCGGAGCCTGCTTCGGATTCTGTGTCTCCCTCTGTCTCTGCCCTTCCCCCACTCTCACTCTGTCTCTCTCAGTCTCTCTCAAAAGTAAACAAACATTAAACAAAGTAAATCTGTATCAGGACCCCAGTGATTTTAATTATTCCAAGGTATGTTCTGGGGTGAGGAAAGCTTAGGCCCAACCATCTGTACCCTCTGAATGCAATCCTAGATAATGGCCACTAATGTTCAATCTGCTGGCTCTGTTGAAGGCATGTTTTAATTTTATAGTTTTCAGTTGATATATTACTAAGTAAGTAAAATACCACTATACCACTATTCAGAGTCTTCTTCAATTATTTATAAAATTTTGTTAATATAAGACTATCTTCAAGTTAGCCAATCTGAAATCCAGGGATTCTTACAATAAATCAGCATGTCTGGCAGCAGGATGCTGGATTCTCCATGCTTTTGAGACACCGCCCCCCTGTTTGGTCAGGGGAAACACAGACAGAGTGGGGGTCATGTCTGGGGAAGAGCCGCGCCCCACACTCCAGTTCTAGGGCAGCCCCTTGTACCACAGGCTCCAGGGCCCAGGCATCCAAGCAGGCACAAAACCCGTTCTCATGTCCAAGTGACCTGAAAGCTGGAGGGGTCTGGGAAGGCGTCAAGTTCCCAAGATTGCTTTAGAAATGGGGGAGATCTCAAAGGTCAGTTTTGGTCTGGAAAATCCTAAAATGAATCTTGAGGGGAACATGAGCTGTTGCTACTGGCGCTTCCAAAGAGGTTAAAGCTCCCAGGCACAAAGCAAGGACTTCTTTCCCATCTCCACTTCCCATCCTGGAATTGTTTTGGAGCTCCTCACAGGGAGACCCTCTATTCGTGCTGCAGGCTGGCTTGCTAAAGACCAGTCAGTCAGCTAGTACTTGTTAAACAGCATGTGCTGAACACTGCATGGCACCACCAAAGTGCTGAAGCATATAACCAAGTGCTTCCCAAACTGACGTGTGCATGCACATCACCTGGGGATCTTGCTAAAATTACAAATTCTCTTCCAGTAGACCTTGGCTGAGTCTCAGACTCTAACAACCTTCCAGGCAATGTTGATACTTCTAGTACTTGGACAATATTTTAAGTATCAAAGGTCCAGTGGGCAAAATACATGCAAAAACATAAGCTACTATTATTAGATACTTACCATGGGCCAAGTGCTATGAAAAGCATATTACATGAGTTTTGTCCCTGGGTTTCTCCCAGCCTTGATCTTAGCAACAGGTGTTTGGAGGGACACTGAAGCTACTGAGAAAGATAGATGGTCAAACCTGTGCCCACATGTGGATGGGCCACAGTTAGTTGGCATGCCAATCTCCCACCACACTCCAACCCTGCCTTTTGCACCAATATGAAGATAAGATCCAGTCACCTCAGGAGCTGATGCTTAACCCACAGGGACACCACAATAAGAATATAAGGGTTACAAATGGGACTTTAAACTGCATCACATCTTTGGTCCCTCCTTAACCCTGAGGTTCTAGGAACCTATGAACACAACAGATGTAGAAACCTATAAATGGCTATTAGCCAACTTCTGGCCAAACAAAAATACCATAAGAGCACACACAGGCATAGCATGTTACTCCTAAGCAAGGTTTATAGTGAAATTAAACACCTTTCACATTAGAGGCTTTCTTCTACTATCTGTTCACATAAAAAGTGAAGTGCTCAGAAGTCAATTGGAAGCTCTGCATGTGGGGATAAGGCTTATCTATTGGCAGAATCTCAGGCTTTCCCCAGATCTACTGAAACAGAATTGCCATTTTTAACAAACTCCCCAGATAACGTGCATACATAGCAGCTTGAGAGGCACTGAACCACGTGCCTTTTCCGTCCTGTTTACCACTGCATCCCCATGACAATGTGTGGTATCTACTAGCTGCTCAGTAGCTAGTATTTATTGCCTGGTCATTATATTGACTGTATTTTATAATTAAATTACATGATAAATTTTAATTTTAAAAATGCCACCACTATTGAGCCCAACAGCTCAAAGTTCTAAGGCACCAACCAGCCCAGACATTGATTCTGGTGGCATTTTCATGTCAGGACATGGGGGCTTTCCTTCCTTAAATCAATCTCTGCATCCTGATAAAACCTTGCTAAAATAATATGCAAAGGAATATACAAAGGACAAAGAAAACAGGAAAGGAGAAGACAGCACACAATGGATATCTCCAAATACCGTGGCGATGGAAAGTGGAGGCATGAATGAAAACTGGCTTAGCAGAAGGGAAAAATATGAAACGTACAGCATGTACAGACAATGCCCCTGACATGGGATTGCTTCACAGTAGAGGACCCAGAGAAGCTCAGTAAACTTTCCTCAGGAGGCGGGGGGGTGGGGAGGATGGAGCTGGAAGACAACAAGTGGTTGCTCCCAACCCTACTTGTGGCAGCCAGACACTACTCCTTCCCAACCCAGCAAGCCCTGGGAAGTTTATTCTTTATATAATTAGATCAGAGTAGCTCTGGTAGAGAAACCGAGAAAAACAGAGAGTAGAGGTGAGATGCTTTACTGAAATGATGGCATTAGGTGAACATTAACACCACTCCTGCTTCCTCCACTGCCTCCAGAATACTGACACCCAGGGTTATATACCTTAAGAAGATTGATTCTTCTCTGAAGAATCTCACCTACCAGAGACAGACAACAGATCCTGACCTATGATGCATCCCAGTAAGATGACCTGGACCCATAGATCACCATTCATTGAAGTCTACCAATAGATAAGCCTTGCCCCCCACACAGAGCTTGCCATCTGCCTCTGAAAGCTTCAGTTTTAGTAAGTAAGTATTATAGGAAAGTCTTCACAAAACACAAAAACCAAAGCAAATAAACTAAGAAAAACTTGGAAGGTATGGCAGACTGTATTTTCCAGAAATAGCCATGATAGTTCTGCTTCCACATTTTCTTTAAAACTTTACCCCTTCTTCTCAGAGCCTGGAGCCTGTTTCCGATTCTGTGTCTCCCTCTCTCTCTGCCCCTCCCCCGTTCATGCTCTGTCTCTCTCTGTCCCAAAAATAGATAAAGGTTGAAAAAAAAAATTTAAAACTTTACCCCTTCTTGGGGCACCTAGGTGGCTCAGTCAGTTGAGTGACCAACTTCAGCTCAGGTCATGATCTCTTGGTTTGTGAGTTCAAGCCCCGCATCGGGCTCTGTGCTGACAGCTCAGAGCCTGGAGCCCGTTTGGGATTCTGTGTCTCCCTCTATCTCTGTCTCTCCCCTGCTCAAGCTATGTCTCTCTTTCTTTCAAAAAATAAACAAACATTTTTTTTAAAAGTTTTGGGTGCTTGGGTGGCTCAGTCAGTTAAGTGTCCGACTTCGGCTCAGGTCATGATCTCATGGTTTGTGGATTCAAGCCCCATGTTGGGCTCTGTGCTGACAGTTCAGAGCCTGGAGCCTGCTTTGGATTCTGTGTCTCCCTCTCTCTCTGCCCCTCCCCCACTTGTGCTCTCTCTCTCTCTCTCTCTCAAAAAAAATGTAAAAAAAAATTTAAACAAAAAAAAAACTTTATCCCTTCTTTCATTGAAAGGTAGGTTTATGTTGAATCTGGGTGTTATGTTGAATCTCTGTTAGTGCAACTAACAGAGTTGCCTTGTCCAGAATGGGAGCCAGTAGCCAATAGGCACATGTAGCTATTGAGCACTTAAAATGTGGCTATTGCGACTGAAGAACTGAAATAATAATTCAATTCTAAATAATTATATTTTAAAAGCATAACCAGTATAAAATATTTTCCACTGATTTGTTTTGATAAGACTGTATTTCACACTTAAAGTATTAAAATGGCAACATCTGGTAAAAAAAAAATTGGCATCTAAATTGTGATGTGCTGTAAGTATAACATATAAACTCAATTTCAAAGACAGTATGAAAACAAAATGTCAAATATCTTATTAATATTTTCATATTGGTTACATATTACAATGATCCTTTAATATGTTATGTTCAATAAAGATCTTAAATTGATTTCACCTGTTTCTTTTTACTTTTGAAATGTGGCTACTAAAGAAAGCCTAAAATCACACATGTGACTCACATGACATTTCAACTGGACAGCACTGCAACAGATAGAGGGGAAATGACACTATGTGACTTTTGAGACTAGGTACTAAAAAGGATGGAGCTTTCAGTCAGCTCTTACTCTCTACGGAGAGCCTTAGGAACCCTGAATCATCACATAGAACTCTGATATTCCTTAAGTTTCCCCGCTGGAAGGTATGCATGTTGCTAGAAAAAGATGCCCCCACTGTTTGAATCTTCCCAACCAAGACACCTGACATGTGACTATTCCAGCCCTAGACTATTCCAGCCCTTTAGACTATTCCAGCCCTAGCTGACATAGGATGGGCCAAAGATGAGCTGTACCTGTTAAGTTCTGCTCAAACTGAAGACTCATGAGCAAAATTAATGTGCTATGATAAACCACTAAGATTTGGGGGGAGGGGGATTTTACTACACAGCACTAACAACGGGAACAGAGGGAATCATGCTAGAACAGGCAAAACAAACACAAAAACCCAGAACTATAATTCCTCTCTCCTTAGAACGGTAAGTATATATAAATATATCATTCATAAAATAATAGGATGCTATAAACTATGTATATCCAAAGAACAAGAAAGAATCTTGAAAATTCAAAAGAAGACGACTGAAAGAAACCTCAATAGAAAAACTAGGAGATTAAGTTGAAGAAATTTCCAAGTAATAATAAAAAGAAAATAGAAGATAAACAATAAAAAAAAAAATCAAAAAAGAGGGGCCAAGATGGCAGAACAGCATGGAAGATTTTTTTTTAAGTCTCTCATACCTGAAACACAGCCAGATAAACACTTAAACCATCCTGCACACCTAGAAAACTGATTTGATGATTAACACAACAATCTGCACAACCTGAACCAGAGAACTCAGCAGGTACAGGGTGCAGAGAGGGGAACTGGGGGAGAGAGAAGCCACAGAGGGCAGGGAGTTGTTTTTGCTTGCAAAGAGAGATGGAGACAAGAGGGAGAGTATGAAAAGCATCCTCCCACCCTCACCCAAAAGCAGCTGCAGAGAAAAGAAAGAGCATGCAAGGGACTGAACAAAAAAGGGAGAACAGAGAAAGGAGAAAGCTTAACTTCCATTAAGACTCTATAAACAGGGGGAGCACAGAATCTGAAACTCCGCAGCTCAATACCTGGTGGTGCTTTGGTGAGAAGGGCAAATCCCCAGGAGCAGAGAGTAAGGTCCTCGGAGTCCTTGGGCCACAAAGGAAGAGGCAGTTCCACTGCTGAGAGGCCATTTGGTAGAGGCTGTGCGGCCACCCCACAGGCAAAGGTCCCAGCAGACCCTGAAGAACAACCACTGGTTGCTGGTGCTGGAATAGGACGATAAGTGAGAAGACTGATGCCAGATGTGTGCTGTGATTTTTCCATAATCCTTGAAACGCTGCTGCTACATGATTGCGTGAACTTTTTCTGGGACAGGTTGGCACCCAGCTGCAGTCTCTGGACATCAGCAGCACCAGGGCCTCCCAAATGTTCCTTGGGGTGGGCCAGCACCTGGCAATTGCTCGGTGAGACCCTCCCCCAGAAGGTGAGAACGGGTCAAAGCCTCAGTCCCTCAGAAGTGAGGGGTTGGGAAACACAGCCACATTTGAGATAAAACCCAGGAGGGAGGTGCCATTGGGCAACCTGATGGCTTGGTCACAGACAGTGTAAAAGCAGGGAGTGGAAGGAAGCTGGAGACAAAGGAGGAGTATGAGATTGCTGGTTGGGGAGAGTACAGAGTTCCGATGCTAGAGACTGGGTAGCTGGGTGATGCCATTTTCACCCCTCCTGCTTATGTGCACCTACAGGCACCACAACAACCCACCCCAGTAAGCTAAGCAGCGCCATCTAGTGGAGAACAGAGCCGTTACACTAAGCCCTGCCCAACTGGGCCAACCTCGCATGTCAGGAACAACAAAATTCTCTCTGCCTTCTTAGTTTATGGACTATAAAGTGCTTCATAGTTCAACTTCCAGGGGACACTGATGTAATTTCAATTTTACTTCAGTCTGTTTGCTGGCCCATCTATTCAATTTTTTTTCTTTTCTTACACTTGAATACATAAAGAGAAAAAACTTATTTTTTTCCACTTCTATTAAAAAATTATTTCTACTAATTTTTTTAACTTTTTTAAACTTTTCACATGCTAATTTTTTTACTTCCATAATTCCATTTTATTCTATTTCATTGTATTCATTTTTTCAAATTTTCAAACATTTTCCTTTTTTTTTCTTTTCTTATCTTTCCCTTTTTTCTCTAAACTATCAAGCTCCTTTCAACAACCAGAACAAAACACATCTATGATCTATCATCCTTTATTTAATTTTTTGTGTGTTGCTTTTAATTTTTGAATTTTAATTTTTTACCTTATTAATTCCTTTTCTTCCTTCAAATTGATGAAACAAAGGAATTCACCCCAAAAGAAAAAACAGGAAGAAATGTCAGCCAGGGACTTAATCAACACAGATACAAGCAAGATGTCTGAACCAGAATTTAGAATCACGATAACAAGAATACTAGCTGGAGTCAAAAATAGACTAGAATCCCTTTCTGAAGATATAAAAACTAGTCAGGATGAAATAAAAAATGCTATAACTGAGCTGCAATCTTAAATGGATGCCACAGCAGCAAGGATGGATGAGGCAGAGCAGCAAATCAGTGAGATAGAGGACAAACTTATGGAGAATAATGAAGAAGAAAAAAAGAGGGAGACTAAAGCAAAAGAGCATGATTTAAGAATTAGAGAAATCAGTGACTCATTAAAAAGGAACAACATCAGAATCACAGGGAGCCCAGAAGATGAAGAGAGAGAAAAAGGGGTAGAAGGGCTATGTGAGCAAATCATAGCAGAAAACTTTCCTAACCTGGGAAAAGACACAGACATCAAAATCCAGGAAGCACAGAGGCCTCCCATTAGATTCAACAAAAACCAACCATCAACAAGCATATCAGAGTCAAATTTACAAAATACTCAGTCAAGAAAAGAATCATGAAATCAGCAAGGGGAAAAAAAGTCCTTAACCTACAAGGGAAGACAGATCAGGTTTGCAGCAGACCTATGCACAGAAACTTGGCAGGCCAGAAAGGAGTGGCAGGATGTATTCAATGTGCTGAATCAGAAAAATATGCAGCCAAGAATTCTTTTTCTGGCAAGTCTGTCATTTGAAATAGAAGGAGAGATTAAAAGTTTCCCAGACAAACAAAAATTAACGGACTTTGTGACCACTAAACCAGCCCTGCAAGAAATTTTAAGGGGGACTCTCTGAGGGGAGAAAAGATGAAAATAAATAAACAAATAAATAAAGACCAAAAGCAACAAAGACTAGAAAGGACCAGAGGACACCACCAGAAACTCCAACTCTACAGGCAACATAATGGCAATAAATTCATATCTTTCAGTACTCACTCTAAACGTCAATGGACTAAATGCTGCAATCAAAAGACGTAGGGTAACAGAATGGACAAGAAAACAAGATCCATTTATATGCTGTTTACAAGAGACCCACTTTAGATCTAAGACACCTTCAGATTTAAAGCAAGGGGATGGAGAACCATCTATCATGCTAATGGTCGCCAAAAGAAAACCAAAGTGGCCATACTTATATAAGACAATCTAGATTTTAAAATAAAGACTGTAACCAGAGATGAAGAAGGGAATTATATAATTAAGGGGCCTATCCACCAAGAAGATCTAACAATTATAAACATTTATGCTTCAAACGTGAGAGCAGCCAAATATATAAATCAGTTAATCACAAATATACAGAAACTCATTGATAATAATACCATAATAGTAGGGGACTTCAACACCCCACTTACAGCAATGGACACATCATCTAAATAGAAAATCAACAAGAAAACGATACTTTGACACACTGGACTGGATGGACTTAACAGATATATTCAGAACATTTCATCCTAAAGCAGCAGAACACACATTCTTCTCCAGTGAACATGGAACGTTCTCCAGAATAGATCACATACTGGGACACAAATCAGCCCTCAACAAGTACAAAAAGACTGAGATCATACGGTGCATATTTTCAGACCACAATGCTATGAAACTCAAAATCAACCACAAGAAAAAATGTGGAAAGGTAACAAATACTTGGAGACTAAAGACCATCCTACTAAAGAATGAATGGGATAACCAAGAAGTTAAAGAGGAAATTAAAAAGTACATAGAAGCCAATAAAAATGATAACATCACAGCCTAAAACCTCTGGGATGCAGCAAAGGCAGTCATAAGAGGAAAGTATATAGCAATCCAGGACTTCCTAAAGAAGGAAGAAACATCCCAGATACACAACCTAACCTTACGCCGTAAAGAGCTGGAAAAAGAACAGCAAATAAAACCAAAACCAGCAAAAGACAGAAAATAATAAAAATTAGAGCAGAAATCAATGCTATGAAACCAAAAAACAAAAACAAAACCACAATAGAACAGATCAATGAAACCAGAAGCTGGTTCTTCGAAAGAATTAACAAAATTGATAAACTCCTAGCCAGTTTGATCAGAAAGAAAAAGGAAAGGACCTAAATAAATAAAATCAAAAATGAAAGAGGAGAGATCACAACCAAAAGAGCATAAATAAAAACAATAGTAAGAGAATATTGCAAGCGATTATACGCCAATAAAATGGGCAATCTGGAAGAAATGGACAAACTCCTAGAAACATATAAACTACCAAAACTGAAACAGGAAGAAATAGAAAATTTGAACAGACCCAGAACTAGTAAAGACATCGAGTTAGTAATCAACAATCTCCCAAAAAAACAAGAGTCCAGAGCCAGATGGCTTTCCAGAGGAATTCTACCAAACATTTAAGGAAGAATTAACACCTATTGTCTTGAACCTGTTCCAAAAAATAGAAATGGAAGGAAAACTTCCAAACTCATTCTATGAAGCCAGCATTACCTTGCTTCCAAAACCAAAGACCCCACTAAAAACGAGAACTATAGACCAATTTCCCTGATGAACATGGACACAAAAATCCTCAACAAGATACTAGCCAACCGAATCCAACAATACATTAAAAAAATTATTCACCACTACCAAGTGGGATTTATACCTGGGATGCAGGGCTGGTTCAATATCTGCAAAACAATCAATGTGATATGTCCCATCAATAAAAGAAAGGACAAGAACCACATGATCCTCTCAATAGATGCAGAGAAAGCATTTAACAAAATATAGCACGCTTTCTTGATAAAAACCCTCAAGAAACTAGGGATAGAAGGATCATACCTCAAAATCATAAAAGCCATATATGAATGACCCAACGCTAATATCATCCTCAATGAGGAAAAACAGAGCTTTCCCCCCAAGGTCAGGAACAAGAGAGGGATGTCCACTCTCACCAGTTATTCAACATTAGTATTGGAAGTCTTAGTCTCAGCAATCAGACAACACAAAGAAATAAAAGGTATCCAAATCAGCCAGGAGAAGGTCAAACTTCCATTTTTCGCAATGACATGATACTCTATATGGAAAACTCAAAAGATTCCACCAAAAAGCTGCTAGAACTGATACATGAAGTCAGCAAAGTCTCAGATAAAAAAATCAATGCACAGAAATTGGTTGCATCCCTATACACCAAAAATGATGCAACAGAAAGAGAAATCAAAGAATCGATCCCATTTACAATTGCACCAAAACCCATAAAATGCCTAGGAATAAATCTAACCAAAGAGGAGAAAAATCTATACACTGAAAACTATAGAAAGCTTATGAAAGAAATTGAAGAAAACAAAAAAATGGAAAAATATTCCATGCTCATAGATAGAAAGAATAAATATTGTTAAAATGTCATTACTACCCAAAGAAACCTATTCAATGCAATACTTATCAAAATAAGATCAGTATTATTCACAGAGCTAGAACAAACAATCCTAAAATTTGTATGGAACCAGAAAAGACCCGGAATAGCCAAAGCAATCTTGAAAAAGAAAACCAAAGCTGGAGGCATCACAATCCTGGACTTCAAGCTGTATTACAAAGCTGTAATCATCAAGACAGTATGGTACTGGCACAAAAACAGACACTCAGATCAATGGAACAGAATAGAGAACCGAGAAATGAACCCAGAAACGTATGGCCAACTAATCTTTGACAAAGCAGGAAAGAATATCCAGTGGAATAAAGACAGTCTCTTCAGCAAATGGTGCTGGGAAAACTGGACAGCATCATGCAGAAAAATGAACCTGGACCACTTTCTTATACCATACACAAAAATAAACTCAAAATGGATGAAAGACCTAAACATAAGACAGGAAGGCATAAAAATCCTAGAGGAGAAAGCAGGCAAAAACCTCTTTGACCTTAGCCAGAGCAACTTCTTACTCAACATGTCTCTGGAGGCAAGGGAAACCAAAGCAAGAATGAACCATTAGGACCTCACCAAAATAAAAAGCTTCTGCATGGTGAAGGAAACAATCAGCAAAACTAAAAGGCAGCTGACAGAATGGGAGAAGATATTTGCAAATGACATCAGATAAAGGGTTAGTATCCAAAATCTATAAAGAACTTATCAAACTCAACACCCAAAAAACAAATAATCCAGTGAAGAAATGGGCAAAAGACATGAATAGACACTTCTCCAAAGAAGACATCCAGATGGCCCATCAACACATGAAAAAATGCTCCTCATCACTCATCATCAGGGAAATACAAATCAAAACCACACTGAGATACCACCTCACACCTGTCAGAATGGCTAATATGAACAATTCAGGCAACTACAGATGTTGGCGAGGATGCGGAGAAAGAGGATCTTTTTTGCACTGCTGCTGGGAATGCAAGCTGGTGCAGCCACTCTGGAAAACAGTATGGAGGTTCCTCAAAAAATTAAAAATAGAACTACCCTACGACCCAGCAATTGCACTACTAGGTATTTATCCAAGGGATACAGGTATGCCATTTCAAAGGGGCACATGCACCCCAATGTTTATAGCTGCACTATCAACAATAGCCAAAGTATGGAAAGAGTCCAAATGTCCATCAATGGATGAATGAATAAAGAAGATGTGGTATGTATGTGTGTGTGTGTGTGTGTGTGTGTGTGTGTGTGTGATGGAATATTACTTGACAATCAAAAAGAATGAAATCTTGCCATTTGCAACCACATGCATGGAACTAGAGGGTATTATGCTAAGTGAAATTAGTCAGTCAGAGAAAGACAAATATCATATGACTTCACTTATATGAGGACTTTAAGAGACAAAACAGATGAACATAAGGGGAGGGAAGCAAAAATAATATAAAAACAGGGAGGGGGACAAAACATAAGAGACTCTTAAATATGGAGAACAAACAGAGGGTTGCTGGAGGGGTTGTGGGAGGGAGGATGGGCTAAATG
Organism: Lynx rufus; assembly: GCF_022079265.1. Lineage (NCBI taxonomy): Eukaryota > Metazoa > Chordata > Mammalia > Carnivora > Felidae > Lynx > Lynx rufus. Next base: position 33,464,201 of record NW_025814829.1, on the reverse strand, counting down.
GGTAAGGGGAATTAAGGAATTTACTCCTGAAATCATTGTTGTACTATATGCTAACTAACTTGGATGTAAATCATACAAAATAAATTTGAAAAAAAAAGGGCAAAAAAAAGCTAGAAACTCCAGACACATTTTTTAAATACAGTGGATAGCACAAGGGACCGTACACAAGCAGGCAGGTTTTGGAGGGGCATTAAAAGTTGGAGTCAGCAACAGACATGGAGTGAGGTCCTAATTTTTGTGGTGTGGGTTTGAGGTCAAGTGCAACTGCTCATCCTGAAAACCTTTTCAGGCAAACCAAAGACTAAACCATTGACCCCTTCAGGCCAGGCTCAAGTATCAAAGATCGTACAATTTGTCAGGCAGACTTATACACAGAAGTCAGAAGTGACCCACAGTTACCTTCACCTCATTAGAATACTAAAATCTCTGCCCAAGGAGGATCATAAGCCTCATTTACATAACACGCAATGGATGTATAGACATGTTTCCTTAAGGCACATGTACCACCTCTGCCCTACCTCCACATGCAATGACAAGGCCCCTGTATTTCAGTGTTCATTCCTAAATCATAGGAACCCATTTGCCCTTGCTTGGAGCATCACAGCTTTGGAAGTTATTCCTTGATCTCCTGATTTGCTATAAATAAAGTTTACTTTGTGCAACAATCCCCCCCCCCCGCCAAAAAAAAGAAAGAAAGAAAAGAAAACATAAAACAAAAAAAAAAGTGTTTTTTCATCACTCCAAAAGGTCCAAACATAGCTAATGGGAAATCTAGCAGTAACAGCAAATAGAAGTAACACAATAAATAGTCTCTAATCTGAAGGACATGAGTTTCCAGATCAAAAGATCCTATGGAAAGCTCATCATTGGGAAAACTGAGAAAAAGGCACATGACTGGGAAATTCAGAACAACTGGAATTGAGAAAAGATCTTAAAAGCTGTCAAAGAGGAAAAAAGTGGTGTCCACAGGGTCAGAAATAGGAATGCAATGCAGGAGAACTGACTACAATTCTGAATGAATGGAGTCAGCTTAAACTCTATACCTAGCCAAACTATCCAATTAGAAGGAATTATATATTTTCAGGCAAAATACTAAAAATAAATGCATCTCCTCTGCACTCTTACTCCTAAAGTTACTAGAACAAGGAAGATGAAGATGTGGGATTCAGGAATTTGGAGATCTAACACAGCAGAAACTTGAGAAGGATTCCCAGGATGATGGTGACGGAGTTTCAGGACAGCTGAGCTGCTGCCAGCAGGCTGAAGATCTTCCTGGCTTGGAACTCAGGCTGAGGCAGCTGGTCTGGGAAGGCTCAGCTTGGGACAAGGACTGGTATGCTCAGAGAAGATCAGTAGAAAATGAAAAACCAGAGAAAGAAGAAGCAAAACCAAAGGAAGGGTGGCAAATTAACATCAAAACCAAACCACATGTAGTTATTTCTAGGTATGCACATTAATGCTTACATCACCTATTCACTAAATGCATGCACTTCATTCCATAATATGCGTTCAGGTCTTCTCAGTTAGTATTTCTCTTCGACATAATACAGTCCTCAGCTAAAGAGACTGTTTAGACATAGTAAGCAGAGGTATCTGGACTGGACAGGCATAAGGGATACCTGTATTCAGATTCTTGTACTCCAAGTGGAGAGGCCACAGGAGCCATAAATGGCCCTTTCGCATGCTTGTTCCTGAGCAAGGCCTACTCCTGTCTGGATGTGTCTCATAGTACATGAGCAAATTCTCACATGACCCCCATGGTAAGGCCAAACAGTGGAGACTCCTTTTCAGTGTTTAAAGTGAAGCTGCATTATCAGTCTGTGTGAGTTCAGTCAGCTGGCTGCAAGAGCTCAGGCTCTCTCTGTTCCTGACCATTACTGTGGAATTCTGGAAACTTGAATTCCTGTCCAATGTCAGTACCTCAGCCACCTCAGACTGCTATAACAAATTATCATAGACTGAGTAACTGAAACACCATACATTTATTTCTCATAGCTCCGGAAGCTGGGAGGCCCACTATCAAGGAACTGGCAGATCTGATGAGCTCCCATTCTAGTGGGCAGATGCCTCCTCTTTGTATCCTCACTCACTCTCTGTGTCTCTTCTAACAACAGGACTAATCCCACCATGAGGGTTCCACCCTCATAACTTAATCACCCAAAGGCCATACCCCAAATACCATCACAGTGGGTGTTAGGATTTCAACAGATGAATTTTGGAGGGATGCAAACATTCAACCCATTCTTCATTGGAACTTTGCATGATACTGCTGTCTACTGCTGCTTAGCTATAACTTCATTTCCCCTGCTGTTTTGGTGGATTGTGGGACAAGTAGTGTTGAGATGGGAGTAAGGCATCGGCGAGAAAGAAGCAACAATTTCCCCTGCTTCTGTAAAGAAAATAACTGCTGAGTAGAAGGCCTCTTGAAAGATTCATCCCCTTTTACCCACTCCTCCCCCATCACACTAGAGTGACTTCTTTTGTCAATATAGCAAGCACTCTTGTATAAAAAGATCCTGAAAAACTAAAACATTTTCACTGCCTCTTCCATCCCTTTTGATAAACTTGAACTGCCCCATCAATGGCTGCTAAACCACAAGACTAACTCCCCCTCTGAGAACCATCTCTGACCAACTATTCCCCAAACTAGCTGTGCTTCAGTAGACTCTTCTATTAAAGCTCTATAGAAATACTACTCTTCTTCTCCAAGAGAAGAGAGATTCCTTCAGAGTCTTCTCGTACTGTATCACTCAAACAAAGGCTTATGCTCATGGTGCTCTGGTTGATTATCTTCCGTGGTTTTTGATGTCAAGACTCTAATCATTGCCTGGACCCAAAGCTGCTAGCCCAAGTCACTCTGAGAAAGACAGACAATGCAGGAGACTCCCCACCAACCTGAGTCTCTCCTCCTGAGATGGCCAAGGTCTAGACAGCTGAGTATATCATGCCCCTGACTAGTATCTAGTACTTGGCTCTCTTTATGTTGAAGCCCAACCTAAGCTTTTGTTCTTCCTTCTTAATTGTCCTTGGTGAAAACTTTATGTTTGATTTACTTCACAATTTAGGGTTCTCAACAAGATGGGTATGTAGTACCAAGATTCTGAGGAAATCCCCAGCCATTCAATGAACTTCTAGATCTTTGTCCAGCTTCTTACATTTACAAATATGGTTACAAGTAACACCAAATATTTGAAGCTCTGAAGCAATCTTACCAAGAACAATTTAGAATTTCAGGGACCACTCTAGTGAATTTGGGTATGAGTAAAATAATCCACTTTAGAATCAAAGGGTTCAAAGAGTACAAATATTTCATGGTCAGTATTTTTTATTGGTATAAAGAGGCCTGTGAAAGAAAGGAAAATTCTAAAATTGCTTCCTTTAAAGATGCTTTAGAAAAGGTCAGTAAATCCCTGGATGATCTAAAATCCAAACTTAAACTCCCTTCTTGCTCTCCTAACACAACTGACTGCATACTGGCCTCCCTGTTGTTCCCTGAACCTTAACTTCTTCTTTACTCTTGCTCTCCTCCTCCTGCACCTTCACCAGACCCCCTTTCCTCTGCTCCACTGCCCCTTCTTAAACACATCCTTTCTCACTGGACAAGATCTCTTCACAATGGTTTTTTTTTTTTTTTAACATGTCGGGGGACAATGGACTTATAACTCTACTCCTTGGTCAAGATTAGATTTGCATAATTTAGTTAAGGACTTCACAACCCCTAGGAAGAAAAGACAAAAGTTCACTGAAGAACTAAGGATTGTCCTAGGAACATATCTTCTGGGACTCCTTAGACTCTATCAATCTATTTGATTATCAATATTGTGTCAAATATATAGATCAAAATTTGACAATGGGCAGATATGAAAAGAGCATAAATACAAGACAAGATCTCTTAGCACCTTTCCCTGAGATCTTTCATACCAAAATTGAGTGGTTAAAAACCTAGTCTGTGAAGCCATTCTCAGATCTCACCTTCCAGGATTACTCTGATGTCCAATAGCACAGTTGCCTTATCTACTTTCTGTGTTGGATTTATTTATTTATTTATTTATTTATTTATTTATTTATTTTTATTTTTGGGACAGAGAGAGACAGAGCATGAACGGGGGAGGGGCAGAGAGAGAGGGAGACACAGAATCGGAAACAGGCTCCAGGCTCTGAGCCATCAGCCCAGAGCCTGACGCGGGGCTCGAACTCACGGACCGCGAGATCGTGACCTGGCTGAAGTCGGACGCTTAACCGACTGCGCCACCCAGGCGCCCCTGTGTTGGTTTTAAAGAAAGTGTACCTCTTAGAAGGAATCGTATCATGTACCATTAAGTGCAAACACTGCAGTGAAATTCCAAGGAATCGCCCCCATTGGATTCACGATTTCCAAGATATATATACCTACATTCTAGACTTCGATATGGACAGGAGATTTAAAACTGAGACGCCCTCAGGATTCTTCTGAAGCCAATGGCATCACAAGGAGACAGCTTTCCTGAGAATCTTGATCAAGCAGCACACAGCTAGACATGGACAGCTTTGGCCTATGATCTCCTATCAAGACCCTAGAACACAGGAAGCCACTGACTGCCATATCTTTATCTCTTTTTCCTCCCTTTCATAACTCTCTTTTCTCTTCTCTGTTTGTTTGAAACTCTGTTGAAATGAGATTCTTAAAACTCCTTCCACTAATAATGTTATTCCAGATGCCACCTTGGTAAATCAAGAGAATTAACAAAGCGTTGGACAAATTTACTGATCTCAAACCTCTCTTCTCCTTTGGTGGAGGATGTAATTGTTCTCCTGACTGATCCTAGGTGAGACAGGATCTGGACTAATAAGCACTATCCAAGGCCTTCTGATGATTCTTGTAATACCTGTTGTCTCTACAGTCATCCACTGTGCCCTCTCCAGAGACTTAAATGCTTTTAGACAGCCACTTGCTCAAGAAATATTAAAACTAGGGGCGCCTGGGTGGCGCAGTCGGTTAAGCGTCCGACTTCAGCCAGGTCACGATCTCGCGGTCCGGGAGTTCGAGCCCCGCGTCAGGCTCTGGGCTGATGGCTCGGAGCCTGGAGCCTGTTTCCGATTCTGTGTCTCCCTCTCTCTCTGCCCCTCCCCCGTTCATGCTCTGTCTCTCTCTGTCCCAAAAATAAATAAACGTTGAAAAAAAAAAAATTAAAAAAAAAAAAAAAAAAAAAAAAAAAGAAATATTAAAACTAAACTATGAAAAGTCACAAGAAACTCTGATAGTCGTCCTCACCAATGAGTCTGAGACTGCAATCAACAGGAGTTCTATAATTCGAAGGTGTGAACAAGTCAGAATCTGATCAGATGATGGGACTTGGTCTCCCTGTTGACCAAGAGCAGGGACTGTAAGAGACTAAGTGACTGAAACTCCCCACTGTGGCCCTTGTATGACTTGGCCCCTAGAGCTATAGCACCCACCCCTCTTGATAAAACCCAAGTCTCCTATCCAATGGCTGTTAAACCACAAGGTCAATTCTTCCTCCTAATTATGCTCCTGCTGATTTCCTTCTACACCTGCTGACTATGGTTTTACTGTTTAACAATTTTGTGCCCACTATGGACAAAGAAATTATGAAAAATTAAAAACTGTTGTGTGAGGGTAGGTGAAACTATACTAATTGTTCTATTTTCCAAATTTTCCCTAAGGTAGTTTTATTATTTTAATATTGACTATATCTAATGGAAAAGGGGAGAGATGAATTACTTGATTTCTACACAACTATAACCACTCCAAGAAAACATTTCCAAGAACGTCTTAAGAATTTTACATTTTCCACAAAGATAGTCCAGTCAAGTCTTGGGTCATCTCGGGTATTGGTTTCTTTAAACTTTTTACTTAAATAAATACTCTTTCTGCCTTACAAATATGAGTATTTGGTTTAGAAATGACCAATGTCTCAAAAGCTTTGATTTCCTGCCACCTACTCTTCTCCAAAATGCCAAATTAATGGCATCTGATCCTAACAAAGTGAGACATCCCTAGCTAAAAATGTCTTTATAATGGGGGTAGGGAGAGAGGGGGAAAAAGCAGGGGTAATTTTTTCCCAATATGTTTGCCATTATTATAGGTTATATATACAGAAGGAAAGTTAATTAAGCTTTAAAAAAAATCCATCACACATCAATGGCTGCATTTTAATGAGTACAAAAAGTTGAGGTGTTTACTACCAATTAAAGTGGTTTTTAAATAAGCATTAATTAACACAGAAATTCAGAAGAAAGTTATACCTTGTCAAAGAAAGGCCAGTGCAGGCTATGCCCACTTCTGCTCCCATTCATATTCAGATAGTAATTAACACCAACCCTATATTTTCCATAATAATGAGGAGATGCTGTCATGTCTATCATGCAACAACACACACACAAAAGTGGTGGAATTAGAAATTCTCAACCTGAAGTAAACTTTTCAAATTTTTTTCCTTCTGGGTTTATCCCTCATCCAGGTCAGAGTTTTTCAAAGAGGAGGTTAGCCTGACTTTAATGGTGGGTTTCTCTCTTTCTTTCTCCCCCTTTTGCCAGGAGCATCATGGGGGAGCGCTCATTGGTCAGAGAAGTGTTGTTCAAGTCCCCACCAGCAAATCAGAGCAAACACCCAATCATGATTTAAGAGGGCCTGCAGTCCTTCCTTTGTTTCTCAATGATCCTGTTAAATTGCATAATCCAGCTTCCTCTACCCCATTCCGCTTTTTAGTAAATTATTGTCTGTCATAGGGTGGTAGGGAGGAGAAAGACACAAAATCTTTAAAACCCACGGCCTAACGAGCACCCAGTCTGATGGATGGCCTCATCCTTGGGTGAAAGCGATGGGGACCGTGCCTGAATTTGGGGAGGCACCCTGGAGAGATGCCATAGGCGGTGGTCACGGGAAAGGCGTTGTCAAGCATCTCAAGGCAACAAGTTCCAGAGACTGATCCTCAGCCTGACAAATCAGATTTTCTTAGTGATGACCTTACTCTGATCAAATTAACATACAAGTGGCCAATAAATGAGTGTATTAACTTACTAATTTATAATGGAGGAATTCAGAAATTCCCTTTCCAGAACTTGGAATTCACATGCTCCCTATCCAGGGGCTTTCCTTTCCAATGTCAGCGTGTTTAGGAAAAGAAGCTGAGTTTTTTATCAGAATCCTCCTTAGTGAACTCAAAGTCAGAACAGGGATGCAGAATTATGTGGGAGGGTTCTGCCCAATGGAATTGCCCCTCTGTGCCACAGGGAGCCTCTCTTGTGGTTGAAGCACTGTGCTTTCTGCACAGTGCCTCTCCCCGACACGATGCTGCAAATGTGCTGACTTCGGTCTCTCGGGACTCCAATTTTCAGAGCAGACTTCTCCCCCATTCACCGACCCATGTTTTGCTTATTTAGTCAAGTTCTCAACATGTGAGAAGCTCTTCACAGTCACAGTCTTTAATGATCCAAGGGTAGAACACCAAACAAGAAAGACTGACTCCAGGAGTCCATATTGGACAGGTTTTAAATCAATTTGGCTAAGTTGCTGTAGAGTCAATTCTTTTTTTTTTTTAATTTGTTTGTTTGTTTGTTTGTTTATTTATTTATTTATTTAGAGAAAGAGAAAGCATGAGTGGGGAGGGGTAGACAGAGAGAGAGAGAATCCCAAGCAGGCTCCCTGCGGTCAGCATGGAGCCTGATGCGGAGCTCGAATTCACAAACTGAGATTGTGACCTGAGCCCAGATCAGACGCTTAACCAACTGAGCCACCCAGACGCCCCGCTGTAGAGTGGATTCTTAAAGCTAAAGGTGAGAGGAGGCCCAAGAGGAGACTGCATCATCTCCCAGACAAGAGTGGATTCTCAACGTGCAAAAAGGTGGCAGGATGCTTCCAGAAATTCACAGCAAGAAGTGGGATGAAATCTACTCTTCTTAACCTCAGTTTAAGCTCCTTATTTTCTGTGTGAATAAAGAGATGAAGAGATGGTTTGGGTATATGACCCTTCAGCGCCAGAGGGCATTTTTGGTGTCTACTCCTCCGGAGCCTGTGGTAGCTTCAGAATTTCTACATAAGGCAGGTTTCAGGAGGAATCCACCTGGAAGGGGCTTAGAGAACTTGTCTGGAAGCCACATCTGCAAAGCAAGCGTGCCATTTTTTTTCTAGGTTGAATGTATCAGGAGGGGTGCTGATGAGATTGAGGGAAGAAGTAAAAACTGCCATTTGTTGTGGGATCACTGTGGAGAGGAGCAGGCCTAGCTTATCTTTAAACCATGTACAGTGCCCAGCAGGGTAAGCAGTACAAGACAAGTGTTCAAAATGTTTATTAAATTAGACGAACGACAAGTGAGCCTTGGGGCGCCCGGGCAGCTCAGTCTGTTAGGCATCAGACTCTTGACTTCGGCTCAGGTCATGATCTCACGATTCGTGGGTTCATGCCCGGGCTCTGTGCTGACAGCACAGGATTCTGTCTCCCTCCCTCTCTGCCCCTCCCCCTACTCTCTCTCTCCCCACCGTCAAAAGTAAATAAACAAACATTTTAAAAAGATGAATGACAAGTGAGCCTTTAGATCCACATCAAAGACAACAAGGTCATGCCTGGGTTTTTTCCCCTTACAAGCCCGTTGGCTTCTATCTAGTTTCATGGCTAGTGGCTGCACGTGTAATTTATACCAACTTGTATACTTGCCCAGAAATAGACAGATAATGGATGAGCAAAGAACTACAAAGAAAAATCTAAAGAACCCAGGCATTTAGTTGGAAAGGGAATAGGCTCAGTTGACGCATCAGAGAAGGTGGGGCTGGAAATCAACGTGGCAAAGGAAGCCCACAGCGGCCCAAACCTCACTGGGGAACCACAAAGCACCAATATCCTGCCACTCAAATTGCAGCCACTCTACATCATCCCTTTTTTTAAAATCTAGCTATTCATTGTTGGCACCCACCCTCAGTCTTATCTGATCCATTTGTACAGGAGTAAACAGGCCTCAAAGAACAGTTAAGTACCAATGTGCTTCTTAGGAGAGAATGGGAAAAGGTTGGCGAGCCCCCAGATTCCAGGAGTAGGAAAATCTCCTGCCTAACGTGGCTGCCACCTTGGCCTTTGCTTCTCATTCTTTTCACTGCTGTTGCCTTTACAGGAAAAAAAAAAAAATGCTCATTTGGGCACTGTTTAAACATGCAGTCGATTGTACTTCTTTTTGGGAAAGTGTGCATTTTCTCCCTTAGAGTGGATATGGGTAACATGCCTCCTTGGTCAAATCTGGCAAAATGAAATGTCCTTTTTCTGAAATTCCTCAGTTATGTCACACCCATTATCTTGCCTTATTAAAATGGAAAGAACTTTCCTCTATGTATGTCCCATTCTTCCATTTATCAGAATTGGGATAGATTGTGCCTTTCCACTCAATTTGGACAATGAAATGAGTTTCATTTTTATTTATGGGCTTCATAAATCCGTCTCACTTGCTGCTTTTCATGCCCCAGTTCCACGCTGTTGTGTTGGGATTTCCCACCCTGCCAGGCAATTAAACTAAAAACTCGTGGCACCAAAAATTTTCTTTACAAAACTCTTTTAAACCCAAAATATACATAATCATCTCCATTTCGGGTCCAATATATTTAAGGGATGGGGTCTTTAAGTCTTATTTTGGAGCATCCAATTTCCCAGATTAATTCTGTCATCGCCAAGCCCTCATTTGAGTTCTAAAGGTGAGTGCAAAGTTCCAGGACGGAAAGAACTCGTTAATTTTAGATACTATGTTTCCAATCCGGGTGCCAGGCATGTGAGAAGACAATACAGTGGCTGTGCTGAAGGACTTGAGGAACAGCAGTGAGCTCACACCCCACGATCACCTGAGCTCCGAGCAGGAGGAGCCCAGAAACCAGGAGCAGCAGCAACAGTTCCCTGTTCCAGGCCAGACCAAAAAAAAGAAACAAACAAAAACCCCAGCCCAACCCAATCACATAGACCTACAGCATTAAAGGAAGGGTGGAGAGACAGGAGTCCTGCTTCTCAGTACTTTGCCACCGTCAGAGGAAGTTACTACTGTTTCTCTAAGTACACAACTGAACGACAGGCTTCTACCTGATAAGGTAGATCCAATAGGATCCAATAGATCCTGATCCAGTCTAATGACATGTATGGATTTGGTTCAGGGGTAGTCCAGTCCTGTAACACAAAAGCCCAAGAAAAGAAACCCAATAAAACTATTTTGACAGAAACCCAGTGATCTGCATTTTGGATACCTTAGACACAGGCCAAGCTGAAGATGCTTTCTCTGATTCAGTCTGATTCAATCACACACATACACACACACACACACACACACACACACACACACACACACACAGATAGATAGATAAAGATACATATATATCTCTCAAATAGTAGAAGTGGGCAAAGAATGTTTAAATCTGGCCTTACCAGGCTGTCTACTTTAGATCAGAAACCACTGTTTGTTCCTCTAGTCCATGGAAGGTGCTCCATGTCTGTTAGACTCATTTACCTGACATTCTTTGTAATGTAAGGTGAGCTGGTTGCTTCAATTGTCATGCCCCTAAACACTAGGGTTGACCCAGTGTTCCCTCCTCCCTCTATGTGGAGCCTGGGAAAATGAGAGCTGGAGAGCAAGAATTTGTAAGTGTGTCTATTGTAGGATGCTGACACGGTTGACACAAGTGTTTTGGTCCAGCTGGCAGGTATCTCCCTGGAGTGGAGATGGGTGGATCAGAATGTGATGAGAATGTCACCAGCCATTAGGATCATCCACCTCCCTTTGCAAATCACACAACCTTCTGGCTTCAGAGGTACTTGCCTCATTGGGAGAACAGAGCTAACGTGAGTATTCTCGTTTATTTAGCAGTTATTATTATTATGGGAAATTAGCAAATAGACATTTTCACTTATACCACAATCTTCTGAACTTTTCCTAATGTGGGTCTATTCCCCTGAACCTGATGATTTATGGTGAATGAAGTTCTGGACCCGGCCAAGATGGGGGCTAGAGCCCAAATGGTGCTAGCCACACCAGAGGTATGACACTCTAGAACTTCCTGGCTCCGAAGCTAGCTAGCCTTCTTAAACATTTCTTTTTTTTTTAATTTTTTAATGTTTATTTATTTTTAAGAGACAGAGAGAGTGTGAGTGGGGAACGGGCAGAGAGACAGAGAGAGAGAGAGAGAGAGAGAGAGAGATACAGAATCCGAGCTGTCGGCACAGAGCCTGATGCGGCGCTCGAACCCGCCAGCCATGAGATCATGACCTGAGCCAAAGTCGGACGCTTAACTGACCGAGCCACCCAGGTGCCCCCTTAAACGTTTCTAATATTACACAATATCTCAGGAAGTACTTAATTCTACCTGAGTGATATTGTATGCTAAAATGGGCAAGCGAAATATTAGTGAGAATAAGCACTTTCTCTATCCCACTGGATTGCTAAAGTACATTCAGGTAAAATTTTTCAAAGAACAAAATGGTGCTTGCAAAAAATAAATTCCTTTCCTTAATAAACACCAAATGGAGATGAGCTTGAACCAACATAGACAAAGGCCATTTCATAAAGTTGTGCAAGCTGTACACTGCTCAAAGGCACCCTTCCTTTCATAGGCATTGTAGACTTTTGTGTTTACTGGCCAATAGGAGTCAATGCCTTGAAGAAAGTCTGCCTTTTTCTAAATTGCACAAAGACAAATAAAGGCTAGCAGTAGCTCTGTAGGAATCCGTATCTAGTAAAAGGACCAGGTAACCAGCACCAACATCTTCTTTTATCTTTTTTCACTACATGTATAATATATAGATATTATATAGACAGCCACCCCAGAAGTTCCTCCGTGTGCCCCAATCATAACCCCTCTTCCCTCAAAGTAACAATTGTCCATGATAGTTGTCACTTCTTAAAAATCATTTTATCACCCAAATCCAAACGTGCATCAGTAGACACTATTGTTTAGTCTTGCCCTTCTTAAAACTTTTAGTATCTTTTAAAAAAATTTTTTTAATGTTTATGTATATTTGAGAGAGACAGAACGCGAACGGGGGAGGGGGAGTGAGAGAGGGACACAGAATCTGAAGCAGGTTCCAGGCTGTGTGCTGACAGCAGGGCTGTCGATGCAGGGCTCGAGATCATGACCTGAGCCAAAGTCAGACGCTCAACCAACTGAGCTACCCAGGTGCCCCCCAATTTTACCATCGTTTAATTCTCTTTTAATCCACAGAATTTCTCCTCCACCCCTTCCATTTCTTTACAAATCATTTGTGGAAGAATTTGGGCAGTTTGACCTATAATCTCCCAGTGTCTTGATGTTGCTGACTGCCTGCTCACAATGAAGTTCAACACGTTCCTGTCTCCTGCATTTCCTGCAAATTGGAAGCTCAGTCCACTTAAGGATCAGACCAGGTTACAACTCTTTAGCAAGACTATAGGTAGTGTCCAGCAATACTACAGAAGGCACATAATGTCTGGTTATCTTTCGGTTTTTAATCTGTGCCACTATTGATGCTGAATGCCTGCATGTGTCCAGCGGGGGCTGCAAAATGGTGATATTCTATCATTTCTTTTTCATTTTGTAATTAGAATAGTTTTATAAGATACTGTGCCCTTAATTTACTATTTGGATACCAAGTGGCATAGTTCATATAAAAACCAGGGTAAATGCTTAATTCTTTCCTTTTATTTCCCAGTTTTCAAGATATGAATTGGTTTACCTTTCCTGAAGGTGATCAGTTCTTTTTTTTTTTTTTAAGTTTATTTATTTTGAGAGAGAGACAGAGACAGCCAGCAGGGGAGAGCAGAGAGAGAGGGAAAGAGAGAACCCCAAGCAGGTTCTGCACTGTCAGCACAGAGCCTGACGCAGAGCTCAAACTCACAAACGTGAGAACATAACCTGAAATGAAACCAAGAGTCAGACACTTAACTGACTGAGCCACCCAGGTGCCCCAATGATCAATTCTCTCTAATATCATTATCAAATCATGAATTTAAACATACATGACAGGTTTCAATTCTTATCATTACTGAAGGTCAAACTGTCCCATCTTTGACCAGTAGGAGGCTGAGTCCTTCTGACATGACCTCAGAAGTCTTTGATAGTTTCCTTGTTATCTAACATGTTCCAACTTCACTTTATAGACTTCCTGCACTAGACTTATTTCTCCAAGAAGCCCTAATTTCTTTTACAGAGAAATGAGTGTTTCAAAACCACAATCTGGGTGTTGGGGATGCTCTTTGCTAAATTAGACATTGTTTCTAGAACTTTTCAGCAGAATGAACTATGAAATATTATGATTCAAAGATAAAAACATCTCATAAATGTATATTGTACTTTCTATGCAGATTCAATACTATGGAGTTTTTACTTAACCACTCTATAACAGTGGAATCTCCTGTCTTGCATTCTGAGAACTTGGGTTCTTAAAAGCAGAGGGAATGACAGAATTAAAACATCCCAACATTACTGTTCTGACATTGCACAGCAACAATCTCAGAATGACAATACTAATATCACCACCAATATGATTCTCAAAAACATTTAAGTGTTTTTGCATATACCTTCCTACTTTCCCCATTAAAATAAAAGTTTATTACATCTACACATTGAGACCGTGTAGCCACTGCACACTATACTCTCCCCCATGGTCCAGGACACTATTTAATGTATAAGTTCTTATGTTGGTGTCTTTCTCATTGTTTCAGTCATTTACAGTACATTCTCTACTAGATTCCTCAGGAAGAGCTCATGGGAACAATATTCCCTGAATGTTTGCATGTTGATAACTATTTGTGCCCTTTATTCTTAGAGTCAGTTTTGCTGGGTATAAAATCCTTTGCTCACGTTTTCTTTCCTTACTTTAAATATGTTGTTTCATTTTTCTCTCCTCAATAAAGCACTGCTGTTGAGAAGTGTAATTATAAGCTAACTTTTCTCTCTTGTAAGTCATGTGCACTTTTTATTCTAGAAGCTCATTTTTTTTTCTGTGTTAATCATATTGTCAACATTCTCAGGTATGCAGTGTGCTCTTTCCATGTAGCTTCAATTTTTTTTTAATTTCAAAAAAGTTGTCTTGAATTCATCTTTACAGTTCAGTTGCCTTGCTTTGGTTTTCTTTGTGATCTCCAACAACCATATGTTTGATCTTCTTTGCCTACTTCAATATACACCACTTTCTCTTTAATCCTTTTTATCTCTTTTGTAATTAAAAAAATTAATGTTAATTTTTTATTGAGAGGCAGAGAGAGACAGAACATGAGCATGGGAGGAGCAGAGAGAGGAGGAGACACCGAAATTGAAGCAGGCTCTAGGCTCTGAGCTGTTAGCACAGAGCCTGACACAGGGCTCAAACTCACACCATGAGATCGTGACCTGAGCTAAAGTCAGATGCTTAACTGACTGAGCCACCCAGGCGCCCCTCTTTCTTAATTTTTTTATTTTTAAAAATGTTCTGACTTCTAGTTTCCAGTTCTGCATGTAAGTATCTTAGAAATTACCACTCCATCCGAATAACAATTCTGAACAGACTGGAAAACCAACAACTCTTTTGGCATTTGTAAGAGAGTGGATGGTACACAAGGCAACCTGATGCCCCCAGACTGAAAAGAAAGACAAGTGAAGTCATAGGTTACCAGAGAGAGGCTTACAAGTGTAAAACACTGTGGGAACAATACCAGAATAGGAAAACCTAAACTGTAATTGACAAACTGATGGAGGCTCAGTGAAAACAGGTCTGAGAGTTAAAAACTCCAGGGGATTCAGTAACAATATTCCACAACATTGTGAAATATACTTTCAGCAACTTGACCGAGTTCCCACAGTAAATACTGGAGAAAAATCCCCTTGCACTTCTGTGCTTCTAGCAAGGGAGGGGGAAATAAATCATTTTGAAATACGCCAAAGCACTCTGTTCTTAACAAGACCTGCCCTTCAGGGGAAACTAGTTAACCAGAGCCTAACCTGCTGGGGTATTATCAGAGCCAACTGACCTGGAGAAGGGAAATACCCAACCCCAATCACCTCTAGCCTTCTATGTGGGAGAAGGGAAATATTCAACTCCAGTCCACTCTAGCCATCCTGTCCTACCTAGAGAGGTTGAAAAAAACTGAGAAACTCTTGTGAAGTTCACAGTCCAGAGGCACAGTCTCACTCAAAGAGTGAGATTTCATTGTAGGACTATAGAATACTTCCTCATACCTCACACCTCACCATTACACTACTAAAGGCCTATTCATAGCCAGTCATTTTATCCAGTACTTCATGTCCAGCTATCATGAAAAAAAAATTACAGGGACTACCCGAAGGCAAAAAACACAACTCGAAGACACAGAGAAAACACCAGAACTAGACATAGCAGGGATGTTGGAGCTATCATATTGGGAATTTAAAGCAACTATGATTAATTCAGTAAGGGCTTTAATGGATAAAGTAGACAGTACATAAGAACAGATGGGCAATATAAGCAGAGAGATGGAAATCCTAAGAAAGAAGCAAAAAGAAATGCTGGAGATAAAAACAAAAAACAAAAATAAAAACCACCGTTAACAGAAATGAAGAATACGTTTGAAGGGCTTAGTAGTAGACTGGACATCACTGAGTAAAAAACCTCTGAGCTAGAGGATATATCAATAAAATCCTTGAAAACTGAAAAGGAAAGAGAATAAATATTGAAAAAACCAGAATATCCAAGGACTGTGGGGCAAATACAAAAGGTGTGATACACATGTAATGAGAACACCAGAAGGAGAAGAAAAAAATCTTTGAAACAATAATTATGGAGAATCTCCCCAAATTAATGTCAGACATCAAACCACAGATCCAGGAAGCTCAAACAACACCAAGCAGAAAAAATGCAAAAAACCACAAACTAAACCAAACCAAACCAAAATACTACACCTACATATACCATTTTAAACCAGAGAAAAGATCAAGGAAAAACTCTGAAAGAAGGCTATGTAAAAGAATACCTTCCTATGGAAGAACAAAGGTAAGAATCATATCCAACTTCTCCTAAGAAACCATTCAAGCAAGGGCACTGGGTGGCTCAGTTGGTTAAGTGTCCGATTCTTGGTTTTTGGCACAGGTCATTATCTCACGGTTTGTGTGTTTGAGCCCCATATCAGGCTCTGTGCTGGCTGTGAGGAGCCTGCTTGGAATTCTCTCTCTCCCTCTCTCTCTGCCTCTCCCCTGCTTGCTCTGTCTCTCTCAAAATAAATAAACTTAAAAAAAATCTTTTAAATTAAAAAAAAAAAAGAAACTATTCAAGCAAGAAGAGAACAGAGTGGAATATTTAAAATATTGAGAGAAAAAAACCCCACCAACATAGAATTCTGAACCCTGAGAAACTAACATTCAAAAGTGAAGAAGAAGAAAAAAAAAGACATTTTCACAAAGAGATATTGAGGAAATTTTCTGCCTATAGACCTGCCTTGCAAGAAATGTTAAAAGTTCTTTAGAGGAGGGGCGCCTGGGTGGCGCAGTCGGTTAAGCGTCCGACTTCAGCCAGGTCACGATCTCGCGGTCCGTGAGTTCGAGCCCCGCGGCAGGCTCTGGGCTGATGGCTCAGAGCCTGGAGCCTGTTTCCGATTCTGTGTCTCCCTCTCTCTCTGCCCCTCCCCCGTTCATGCTCTGTCTCTCTCTGTCCCAAAAATTAAAAAAAAAAAAAAAAAAAAAGTTCTTTAGAGGAAAGGGAAATAACATAGGTCAGAAACTCAGATTCACAAAAAGTAACAGAAAGCAACAAAGAAGGAATAATTGAAAAACCTTCATTTAATTCTTGACTGATTCTAACAGACAATTTATTCAAAATAATACCAACAACATATTCAATTATGTGTGTATATAGATGTGTGTGTGTGTGTGTGTGTGTGTGTGTGTGTGTGCGCACGCTTATATAAGTAAAATGAATGACAGCAATGATACAAGGGACAGAGGAAGTACTCAGACTATCTGAAGTGATATTATATATATATATATATAAGTAGACTTGGATTAGCTGAAAATGTACATTGCAAACTCTAGGGCAATCACTAAAAAAGAGAAAGAGAGGAAGGGAAGGGAAGGCAGGGAAGGGAAGGGAAGGGGAGGAGAGGGGAGGGGAGAGGAGGGGAGGGGAGGGGAGGGGAGGGGAGGGAAGGGAAGACCAATATGCTAAGAAAGGAGAGAGATTAAAATTGCATAAAATGCTGAATTAAAACAACAGGCAGAAAAAGACCAGAAGACCAAAATAGGAACAAAGGACAAGGGCAACAAATAGAAAAGAGTAATGAGTATGATAGACATTAATCCGATTACATCAATAATCTAAATGCCCTAATTAAAAGATTATCAGAGTCAATCACAAAAACAAGAACAAACTATATGCTGTCTACAAGAAACCCACTTTAAACACAAAGACACATATAAATTAAAATTAAGTGGTCAGAGAAAAATAAACCATGTCAACACTAATTAAAAGAAAGAAGGAGGGGCACCACCTGAATAGCTCAGTTGGTTAAGCGGATGACTTAGGCTCAGGTCATGATCTTGCAGTTTGAGTACAAGCCCCACATCGGGCTCTGTCCTGACAGCTCAGAGCCTGGAGCCTGCTTCAGACTCTGTGTCTCCTCCTCTCTCTGCCCCTCCCGTGCTCATGCTCAGTCTCTCTCTGTCTCTCAATAGTAAATAAGTGTTTTAAAAAAATTTTTTTTAATAAATGAAAAGAAAGGAGTAGCCATATTAATTTCAGATAAAGCAGATTTCAAAAAAAGAAAAGTTATCAGAGATAAACAGAGGCATTACATAATGATAAAGAGGTAAATTCTCCAAGAAGATGTTATAATCTTTAATGTGTATGTGCCTAAAAACAGAGCGTCAAACTATGTGAGGCAAAAACTAATAGAATTGCAAAGAGAAACAGATGAATCCACTAACATAGTTGCAGGGTTTGACATCCCTCTATCAGAACCAGCTGGCAGAAAATTAGTAAAGACAAAGTTGAACTCAACACCACCATCAAACAACTGGATATAATTGACATCTATAGACTACTTCATCCAACAACAGCAGAATATATATCCTTCTCAAACTCACATGGAACATTCACCAAGATAGACCACCTTCCTTGCAATAAAACAAATTTAAGAGACAGAAATCATATGTCTGCTTTCAAACCACAATAAAATTAAATGATATAAAATATATAATATAAATATATATATTTTTAATTTTTTAATGTTTATTTATTTTGGAGAGAGAGGGAGAGAAAGACAGAGTGTGAGCAGGGGAGGGGCAGAGAGAGGGAGACACAGAATCTGAAACAGGCTCCAGGCTCTGAGCTGTCAGCACAGAGCCAGACGCGGGGCTCAAACTCACAAACTCTGAGATCATGACCTTGAGCCGAAGGGAGACGCTTAACCGACTAAGCCACCCAGGCACCCCTATAATATAAATATTAATTAAATCAGTAACAAAAGATGATTGGACAATCTCAAAATACATGGACATTTAACAAACAAAAAACATTTCTAAATAACTCATGGGTCAAAGAAGATATCCCAAAAGAAATTTTAAAATATTTTGAACTAGGGGCGCCTGGGTGGCGCAGTCGGTTAAGCGTCCGACTTCAGCCAGGCCACGATCTCGCGGTCCGTGAGTTCGAGCCCCGCGTCGGGCTCTGGGCTGATGGCTCAGAGCCTGGAGCCTGTTTCCGATTCTGTGTCTCCCTCTCTCTCTGCCCCTCCCCCGTTCATGCTCTGTCTCTCTCTGTCCCAAAAATAAATAAATGTTAAAAAAAAAAAAAAAAGCATTTGTTTAAAATATTTTGAACTAAATGAAAATACAACTTAGCCAAAATTTGTGGGATGCAGTGAAAGTACTTAGAAAGAATTTACAACATTGGATGCATATATGATCTAAAATCGATCATCTAACTTTCTAACTTAGGAAACTATAAAAAGAATAGCAAATTAAATCCAAAGTAAGCTGAAGTAAATAATAAAAATTAGAGCAGAAATCAATGACATTGAAAACAGGAAGCTAACAGAAAAAAAAATAAAAATAAAACCTGATTCTTTGAAAAGATCAATAAAATCTGGAAGCATCTCACCAGACAAAAAGAGAGAGGACAAAAATTACTAGTATCAGAAATGAAAAAGGGGATATTACTACAGACCTTATAAACATTTAAAGGATAATAAAGGTATACTATGAACAACCCTATGCCCACAAATTTGCCAACGTAGATGAAAATGGACGAATTCCTTGAAAGACACAACTTGCCAAAATTCATACAAGAAAAACTAGATAATCTGAATAGGCCTATATCTATTAAATAAATTGAATCAATAATAATCAGTAATTAACAGACTTCTGAAACAGAAAGCACTAGGCCCAAATGGGTTCACTGGTGAATTCTATCAAACAATTAGGAAGAAATTGTACCAATTACCTGCAACCTCTTCCAGAATACAGAAGCAGAGGGAATACTTCCCAACTCATTCTATGAGGCCAGCATTATTCTAATAACAAAACCAGACGAAGATATTCCAATAATTACAGACCAATATCTCTCATGAACATAGATGCAAAACTTCTCAACAAAATAATAGAAAATGCATCTCAAAAATGTATAAAAATACTTATACACCATGTCCAAATGAGATTTATTCCAGGTATGCAAGTTAACATTCAAAAATAAACTAATGAATCCATCACATCAACAGGTTAAAAAAGAAAAATCACAATGATATGACAACGATACAATCATATCAGTAAATGTGGACAAAATTCATGATAAAAAGTCTTAGTGAAGTAGGAATTGAGGGGAAGAATCCTCAGCTTGATAGTGAACATTTACAAAAAACCTACAGCTAACATTATACTTAATAGTGAGAAATTCAAAGCTTTCCAGCTAAGATCAGGTACAAGGTAAGGATGTCTCCTCTCATCACTACTCTCAACATCATACTAGAAGGTCTAGCTAATGCAATAATACAAGAAAAAGAAACAAAAGTTCAGTTGAGACAGGAAGAAATAAAACTATTTGTTCACAAATGACATGGGCATCTATTTTAAAAATTTGAAAAAAATCACCAAAAGTCTCTTGGAACTAATAACTACAGTAAGGTTTCAGGATACAATTTCCTATATACCAGCAGGAGTAAGTAGAATTTGAAATTAAAAACACAATAACATTTATATTAGCACCCCCCCCCAAATTATATACTTAAGTATAAACTGAACAAAAAAAGCACAATATCTATGTAAGGAAAACTCTAATGAATGAAATTAAATGAATAAATAAATAAATGGAAAGACATTCCATATTCATGGATAGGAAGGCTCAATACTGTCAAGGTGTCCATTCTCCCCACATTGATCTATAGATTCAATGCAACCCTGATCAAAATCTCAGCAAGTTATTTTTGTGGATATCAACAAAGTGATTCTAAAGTTTACAGGGATGGGCAAAATACATAGAATAGTGAACACAATATTGAAGAACAACAACATTAGACCACTTGAAGCCTTAGTATGAAGTTACAGTAACCAAGACAACACGGTGGTGTCAAACGAACAGACAAATAGATGAATGGAACGGAACACACAGCCCAGAAATAGAACCATGTAAATAAGTCAACCGATCTTTGACAAAGGAACCAAGGCAATAGAATGGAGAAAGGATAGTTTTTTCAACAAATAGTGCTAGAACAACTGGACATCTGCATGAAAGAGAGAAAGAGGAAGAGAGGAGGGAGGAAGGGAGAGAAGAAGGAAAGGAGGAAGGGGAAAAAAAGAAAAATCTAGACGTAGAGTTTATATTCTTTACAAAAACTAACTAAAGATGGATCACAGACCTAAATGTAAAATACAAACTATAAAACTCCTACAGTACAACATAGGAAAAGAAACCTAGATGACCTTGGGTATGGCAATGACTTCAGTATACAACACCAAAAGCACAATCCGTGAAAGAAGTAATTGATAAGCTTAACTTCATTAAAATGCAAAGCTCCTGCTCTGTGAAAGACAATGTCAAGAGAATGAGAAGACAAGCCACAGACTGGGAAAAACTATTTGCAAAAGACACATCTGATAAAAAGACTGCTCACCAAAATACACAAAGAACTCTTAAAACTCAACAATAAGAAAGTGAACAACTCAATTAAAAAATGGGCCAAACGGGGCGCCTGGGTGGCGCAGTCGGTTAAGCGTCCGACTTCAGCCAGGTCACGATCTCGCGGTCCGTGAGTTCGAGCCCCGCGTCGGGCTCTGTGCTGACAGCTCAGAGCCTGGAGCCTGTTTCAGATTCTGTGTCTCCCTCTCTCTCTGCCCCTCCCCTGTTCATGCTCTGTCTCTCTGTGTCTCAAAAATAAATAAACGTTAAAAAAAAAAAAATTTTAAAAAATGGGCCAAAGACTTCAACAGGCATCTCACCAAAAAAAGATATAAAGATGGCAAATAAGTATATGAAAAGATGCCCAACATCATAGGTCATCAGGAAATGCAAATTAAAACGATGACATACCACTACACACCTGTCAGAATGACCCAAGTCTAGGACACCAACACCACCAAATGCTGGTGAGGATGTGGAGCAACAGGAAATCACCTTATTGCTGGTGGGAATGCCCAATGGTATAGTCACTGGGGAAGACCGTTCGACAGCTTCTTACCAAGCTACACATACTCTTCCATACAATCCAATGATAGTGCTCCCTTTTACTTACTCAAGGGAGTTGAAAACTTATGTCCACACAAAAACGTGCACACAGATGTTTATAGCTTTATTCATAATCGGAAAACTTGGTGGTATCCAGGATGACCCTCAGTAGGTGAATGGATCGATAAACTGTAGCACATCCAGACAATGGAATATTACTCAGCACTTAAGAAGAAATGAGCTACCTAGCCCTGAAGATGTGGAGGAAGCAAATTACTAGGAGAAAGGTGTCAATCCGAAAAGGCTACATAATATATAATTCCAACTATGTGAAATTCTGGAAAAAGAAAAACCATGGAGATGGTAAAATTCAGTGGTTACCAGGTGTGGCATGGGTGGGGGGAGAGGTGAGACGTGGGTGGGGAAGAATGAGCAGGCAGAGCACAGAGGATTTTTTGAGTCATGAAAATAGTCTTTATACCATAACGATGGATACATGTCATTACACATTCGTCCAAACTGGTAGGCACCTACCACACCAAGAGTGAACCATAATACAAACTATGGACTTTGGGTGATTATGACAAAGTGGCAAAATAGGTTCACCAATTTTAACAAAGGTACCCCTCTGGTGGGCTATACTGATAATGGGGGAGGCTGTGCACATGCAGGGCAAAGGGCATAAGGGCAATCTCTGTACCTTCCCTTTAGTTTTTCTGTGAACCTGAAAAAAATTTTAAGCCTTCAATTAAAAAGTTGTTTTCCGGGGCGCCTGGGTGGCACAGTCGGTTAAGTGTCCGACTTCAGCCAGGTCACGATCTCGCGGTCCGTGAGTTCGAGCCCCGCGTCGGGCTCTGGGCTGATGGCTCGGAGCCTGGAGCCTGTTTCCGATTCTGTGTCTCCCTCTCTCTCTGCCCCTCCCCCGTTCATGCTCTGTCTCTCTCTGTCCCAAAAATAAATAAACGTTGAAAAAAAAAAATTTTTTTTTTAAAGTTGTTTTCCTATCACATTTCTCTTAAGGCATTATCTGTTGTGTTCATTCACTCTTATGGCCTTTCTAGTTTAGTCTTCATTTCTAAAATAATTTTTTCTTTTATTTCTCATTCCCTCCTGAGTTACCACCTCATTTCTGAATTTTCTAATTACAACTTGGGTTATTCTTTCATGTCTTATTTAACTTTCTTAATGTCCTTCAGTTCATTTTGGAGTAGTAAATTAATTTTGGTCTATTTTGTAAGCACATATTTCTGGAATTACTTTTAAAAGTTCATTTATTTATTTTGAGACAGAGAACAAGCATGTGAGCGGGGGAGGGGCAGAGAGCCAGAGGGAGAGAGAGAACCCATCCCAAGTAGGAATCCCATCCCAAGCAGACTCCACACGGTCAGCTCAGAGCCCGACATGGGGCTTGATCCCATGAATTGTGAGATCATCACCTGAGCCGAAATCCACAGTCGGACTCTCAATCGACTGAGCCACCCAGGCACCCCTGGAATATTTTCACTGTTCATAAGAATATTATTCTAATCCTAATTCTCTTTCTCTTATAATAACTTTGCATGGGACTTGATGTTGATTCTCTTCTGTTGTGCATTTTTAACGTGAAATTAGTTTTCCTAAACTATGAGAATGAATCAAGCTAAATTTTCTAAAAAGCTCTAACTTCACAGAGCTCCCTCTTCTGTTGTTTGTGTGAACTGTTAAAAAAAAAAAAATGACACATTGCTTTGAAATTTCCTGGCTGTTCTTCCCTTCCTTTGAATTGGGCCTTTCTCTTGCCCCTACCCAGTTCAATTTTGATACCATTCCCAGTAACTTCCCAGTGAAGGGCCCGGTACTAGAAGGCAGCTCTGGCCGGTCAATTTTGAGGGTTCAAAGGTCCGGCGCCTTTAATCCCTTATGACAAGCCCTTTGCGCTCAGTGGGTATTAGAACAGGCAACATGTCTTCACCTTCAGCTGCTGTTCTCAAATTGGTCTGAGTTTCCTAGTGAAACTATTTGGGGTTGGCTATTTGGGGTGCTGTTCTCAGACGCAGTGAAGAGCTATACTGTGGCTTCTTTTTGTCTCCCACACAGATGCCCATCTCATGCAAGTCTTATGGTTACTGGTATTTTGTCCCCAAATACCTGCATTTTGAGATTTGTGGCATTCTGTCACCTGGTTTTGTTGTAGAGGCGGTCTATCAATTTTGATTTTACTACATGTCTCTGTATGTTTTTATGTGGGATTATGTAGGTGGTAGGCTACTGCCATTACCACCACCATCTTCCCAGGATCATTATCATCTTTTAATTCAAGCTGATTTTTGCTATGTTCTTCCTTTTGGTTCCTTCCTTTCAGCAAGTCACAGGGAAAACCTGGCTTCAGTTTGTAAAGAGCCCCTGTATTTATACATAAATACATACATCATTTATATATAAATATAAATATATTTATATAAATATAATATTTTATATATATATATATATATATATATATATATATATATATATATATATTTGTGTGTGTGTGTGTGTCTGGGAGAGATGTATAGAAAGGGGGTCATGCGTTGAGTGGAGGCTGCTAATTGGGGGCAGGTTGCAAAAAGTTAAAGACACAGCTTCTGCCTTTCGGAGTTCGTAACCTGAGAATGCAATACACATCCACTCAATGAAGCAGAACTACAACTACTTAGTTTCCAATCACAGCTCTTATTAGCTTGTCATGCCAACTGGGGCAAATCAACTTCTCGGGATTTGAGTTTCTCCATTTGTAAAACACAAGCATATCACCCGCCCTGTCCAACTGTATAGGCTGTAGGGAAGAAAGAATATAATGGAGGTATATGCACTCTGGTCACCAACGACCTGCATCACGGGGGCAGGAATCACATGCTCTTCATCTGTCTCTGCCCCTCAACGCCTCCGACAGTGCTTGACACATTCTGAGCACTCTGTGTTTGCACCTTGGAAAAAAGTACTAACAGCCCTATTATGTGATAATTAACTTTAAAAGTTCCTCAGTCTCATCAGTGATGACAAGAGTTAATAGGCCCTTGTTTGGGGGTTGGAGAGGCTAGCCTGGAAACTGACCCTTCACATTGAAGAAATGGCCTTCACTTCAAAAGTCAACCATCAGAAGACACAGAAGAGCTGAGTTTTTAAAAATGCATTTTTTATTATTCAGCCTTCAGCAGAAATGTCACCTTTCTAAAGCAAGCTGTTATCATGCGCTCCCCGTGCCAAACAGGCGCCTCTGAGGAGCAGGATTTTATCTCAACGTTTTTCGTGATTTGTGTTTCTCTTTCAAGGAGCTCCATGCCTTAAGGCACCTGAAACACTAACAGGAAGAAGTTAAGGTTACAGGAGGAGCAGACTCCAACAACATAAAACAGGGATTTCTGCGGAACGGTCCGGGATCAGCATCAAAGCTACGGTAGGCAGTCACCCTGTCCAATAATTCATGTCCTCTCAGTACAGCTCACTGCTTTCTGGTGGGCTCGTTGGTTGAGACCATATTCTCAAAGAAACTCCATTTTGTGACAGGGCCCCCATTAGCAGGCTCAGCCACATGACAGGCCTAGACACAGCCAGCACAACTGCTGGCGATGCTTGCCAATAAGCCAGATGCTGCCACATATTGGCATCTGGGTCCTGGAATAGCAACCATGTTCTCAGTCTGGCTAGGGATTCTGACCCTAGCTACGGAAGGAGACAAAGGAAGGAAAGAAAGAGACGGAGCAAGGGGAGGGAGGGCAGACGGTGGAAGGGTCTCTTGGTAATTTCCCTACCATGGATTTAGAGCTTCCGCAACAAAAGGCTCGTTGGAAAGCTGCTACCAGCGCTGCAATGGGCGGGAGAGGTAGAGATGGGGAGCGTTCTCAACCCAGCGAGCTATTTTGGCACCTGGGGAGCGGGGGTAGCTGATTCAAAAGGAGACAGCTGCAGCAGGCAGCGACGCTCACCCCTCCTCTCCCGCAAACCATGATAGCCCACAGTGGAGATAAGCTACTGGATATAGCTTCAATCTGCAGCAGAGGGACGGAGAGTGGCAGCATCAGGATGGCTGTTGCTTTCGGCTTTCTGGGTGCCAAGACTCACCAGCGCCAGGAAGGCCAACTAAGCGGTGAGGGTGAGACCCAGACCGGCAGTCTGGGGGAGATGCTTACAATCAAGAAAGGACAACTGCGGTGTTTTGGCCCCAGGAATAGGGTACAGGTGAAAGGAAGCCCTGTGCCCTACAGTGACTTTTGATGCCGAAGTGAACCTAGCCTGAGTGAGTCTTCAGGTACCACTGGCATCATTATTAGGCAGAAGTATGGCCTGGCAGGGGGCAGGGGGTGTTGAACTGAGTTAAGCTTAGGGCCTGAAGAGGTGAGAGTATAAGAAGCAGGCAGCACTTCATCTTTCTCAAAATATCAAGTTCTATGCAGCATCCCCTCTGCCCATATCACATTTGCCAAGAGCTGCTCAGGGCCCTACACCCAAAAGAGTACTGGCCTCTGCAGTCAGAAGATCCGGGGAAAGAGCCCCAAAGGTCATTTCCCAACAGGAGAGCTGATTCTTTCAGGGGCAAGGTGGCCTCTCTCTGTTCACCAGATCCCATCCTCCCTAACCGGAACCACCGCGGTGTGCCCCTCGTCACCATCAGGGGCGGTGCGAGGGGAGGGGTGGGCATTAGCGGGAACCCCTGCCCACCCCTGGAAAAAGCTTGAAGCATGTCCTGTCAATGGCACTTTAAGCAATGTGAGGCTGAGTCCGGGCACAGCGAGAGCACAGAGACAGATGAAACACCCGCCGTCCCTGAAATCCTACCTACAGAAAAGGCAAAATTATCTAAACATTCTGCACGTGCTCACGAGCGATCAAATATCCATTCGGTCAAAATAAACTTTATGAATCATCTTACCTAATAATCAAGGTACCTTATAAACAACAGAGCCTTAAAGTGAAGAGCAAGAGGACAGTGGATGACCCCCCCTCACAGCACCCCCCCACCCCTACCCCCACCCATGCACACACTTAACCTTCAGGGAACATCTAGGACATTTCACTTTCCTCCTGTGAAGCCTGATGCCCATTTTCAAAAGGCAGAGCCGAGTCCACCGAGAAAGCACCCCCAGCTGGGTCCCTCAGTTCTAAAGAGAATACTCTTTATTCTCTTCGCTGAGAGAGCTCTGCCGCACTTCAGAATCCGATGAGAACATTCTGGTGTCTTTCCTAAACTTAGCTTAGCATCTTCACATTCAGATTTTGGACAATGCAGGGAGTAAATACTAAATTTCTGCTGTGGCTCTGCTTTAAGAAGGAGCAAATAACCCAAAGGTATACAACGCGTAATGAAAAGAATTGTCAGTATAATGCGGTGTTTATTCTATTTCAAAAAGGGATTTGAGAGAAGAGCACTATCTATAACAAAGGGTGGGTTATTTGAATCCAGATAACCGAGACAGGATTGGCTGCGTGTCTCTGAGGGAACCGAATCACTCCTCCTGCGCTCCTCCTCTCTCCCCCTCTTTTTCTTTACGCAATTGGCTATTCCCCTTGCCATTTCCCTTCCTCCTGTCCTCACTTCGGGTGAGTCCCGTTGACGCAAGGCCTCCCTGAGCCAGCCTCCTGGGAAACATTCTAAGTGTTGGGAGATGTCTTCAAACCCAAAACACATATCTCAAGGAGGGTTGCATAAGATCATACAAGGCA
Source organism: Lynx rufus (assembly GCF_022079265.1). Classification (NCBI taxonomy): domain Eukaryota; kingdom Metazoa; phylum Chordata; class Mammalia; order Carnivora; family Felidae; genus Lynx; species Lynx rufus. Next base: position 33,436,926 of record NW_025814829.1, on the reverse strand, counting down.
GAGGCAATGAGTTTCCATTAAACTAAGCCAGTGGTCCTCAAATTTAACCATGCATCAGAATCACCGGGAAGAGCTTAAGACAGACTCCTGTCTGTGTCAGCCCCCAGAGTTCTGAGTCAGTAGATTTGAGACAGGGCCTGAGAATTTGCATTTCTAACAAGTTCCCACATGGTGCTAATGTTGATGGTCTGAGGATCACTTTTTCTTTCATTTTGCTGAAAACTTCTGTATTTGGCAATCATTTCAAACTTGAAGAAAAGTTGCAAGAACAGTAAAAATCACCCTATTCCCTTGACCCAGATTGGGACCACTTTTTGACAACCACTGAGCTAAGCTAAATGTGTGTCAGAGGTCTGGGACAAAGAGCAGTCACCTGGCAGGATGTAATGCCTTCTAAGAGCAAGAATGGAGGACTAGCCATATAAAAGCAAACCAACTATTTAAAAGCAAAGGATGGGAAGGAGTGCCACAAAATGATAAAAAGAAATGGAGTTGGGACCTGGGGGGGTTTAAGCTATGAATAGTCAATATCATTATCAACCAATGGTTTGTCTCTCTGGAGATTCCTTGGGGGTGATTTTAAAAACAACAAATCCATAATCTCCTAGTATAAACTGGCTTCAAGAAACAAGGAAAGCAATTATTTGATAGGGAAACTCTACTCTATACACAAGAGACATAGACAAGAGGACGATGATGTACCCCCTCCTTTGTTTTCTACCACCTTCATTCAGGACTTTATCTCTTGCCTGAATTTCTGCAATAACTCCGAACTGATCTCTCTGCCTCTAACCATGCTCCCTCCAATTTATTCTCCATTCTAACCCTAAAATTATCTTTTCAACAGCAGGCTGCAATAACGTCAGCTAAGAACTTTCACTAGTTCCCTACAACCTAGAGAATGAAACTCAAACGTCTCAGCCAGGCATCTAATGCCTCTGGCCCCAACTTACCTTTCAAATGCATGTATCTACACACCAGCCAAAACAATATGCACAGCTTCACTTTTCCCCATCTCCAGGTTTTTTTGCACACAATTGTTTTTGGGTTTGGGTTGTTTAGTTGTTGTTGTTGTTGCTGTTCCCCTGGAATTTTTCCTTCTCCCCAAACAAAATCTTAAAAAAAAAAAATCCTTATGTTTAAAAATACTATTCAAACTTCAGGCTACTGCTCCAATACAAGAAGCTTTCCTGCGGTTCCTCAGATCTCTCCTTTGTGTGCTCACCATACCTCTATTTGTACCTTATAACACTTACAACATTCTGCCCTACTTATTATTTATGCTTTCCTTCCCCTGGGTTTTACAAGGTCCTTGAAGATAGGCACCATTTCTTTTGTTCAGTGACCAGAGAAGTCCAGAACAGGGAAGAAGGGTAGATGAAGAGGAGACGAAGAGAGGAAAAAGAAAAAATGAGAAAACAGTGGGAGAGCATGGTAAGGGGTGGGGGGGGGGGGGGCTCGGTTTTAAAGTTCTCTCAGTCATTCGGAATCTTTTTGCTGAAGACAGATTCTTCAAATATTTAACGCATTTTCTTTCCAGAACAAGCCCACGAGACCGAATAGTTGCATGAGTTTTCTTTTGTTTTGCCAAGACTACACCTCCTTCTCTTCTTGTTTTCTATCTGTCACTCTTGAGCCAATTTTATGGATCTCTCCCATGTGAAAAAGGCAACATCACACCACACCATTACCGCTGAAATAGATTTGAACCCCTTTACATTTGCCTTTTTTTGGTGAGGCTGGTCGGACTACTGCCTTGTGGATTAGCTCTAGGAGGAATTTGATCAACATGACTAGAAGAGATAGCTTTTTGATATGAAATTTCTTTGGGACTTACAAAGACAGGATACCAACAACTCAAAGCGTGACCGAAAGCGAGTTCATTTGTCACTCTTTCTCGCAACATTCAGTGAGAGGGATTTCTGCCCCAAAGAAATCACAGTAACTCTTTGCAGACACTCATGGCCTCTACCAGCCGTGCCAGCTGTCTTCAGCAAGGAGATGGAGACAGAACAGACTCTGACAAGCTTGTCACTTAAATCTTTTCCAAAAAGGCAGTTCACTATCTCTTTTCCTGGAATAGCAGGAATAGTTTCACTTTCCGCCTACCTCTTCCTGGGAGAAGAACAAAGGATTGCCCTTTAAATCTAGCTCAACAAAGCAGGCTCTCTAGTGCTCCAGACACCAGGGCCAGCACAGCTGACAAGTGCCCTGCTTCATTTCCCTCGACTACCTCATTCAAGTTCCTTTCTCTCTTCCACCTCCACAAATCTTTTCTGCCTCTCTTCCTCCCTGAGGTGAGATCCCTGGATCAAGGAAAGAAGTCATGGGATAAGGCCAAAAAATGCAAAGCCACACCATCTGACTATATATCCCCACTACTGTAAATCTTCCCAAAGAGGAAGCTTGTTCTCCAGTTTCCGATTTACTGTCCTTGAGAAAACAAGTGATTCCGAGTCACAAAAAGTGACCGTAGTACTTTGCTTCCCATTTCCCTGCTGCTCTTATGTTTACAACTTTATTTAGAAAGAGCTGACTTCACAGCTTTTACCATTTAGTAACCCTTCAGCATAAGGACTTCATATGAAATCCTTAAAATGAGCTGAGTAGACATCAAATACTCAAAAGTCCAAATTACCTAGGCTGGTAGAGGTTAATGTTCTGCATTAAACAGGAAGAGAAAGTATCAATTTTGTACTCTGATTATGCCTGCCAAAGAACTGAGTCAAATAAACACATAACAGATGATGGATGAGGGCAACAGGGGTAGAAATACCACCACAGCTTTTGAGAAAGGTCTAAGAAGTGAGCAAATGTAGGTGTGTCCGAACCTCCTTTCACCTCTTGGTACTTCTTTCTGGACCTTCAACTCTCCTTTTCCAGTGTAGAGCTCACTGAGAAATAACCTTTTAATATTGCATTCTATTTATAATTTTTATAGCCACATAACCACTGAGGGCTATGCTGCTGAGAGGGTAGACGGCAGCGACCCAAGTATGTGGTATTTACTAGAAAACAAAATTATAAGGAAACAGTTAAGCACGAATTTAAGATTTGCACTAACCTTGTCTTTCTCCGATGTTAGTTTATCAACTTAGCTCACTCTGAAAAACAGAAAGTCCACATGCTGTGGAGCTTAGAACTTACCTACCCCTTCATTCTGTAAGTGGGGGAATAGGTCTAGAATATTGTTCTTTGATTAAGGTAAAAATGTTAGTAAGTCACAGAGATCAGACCAGGACACAACTGTAAGGCTTTCTATTATTTTCTACAATCCTCAAAGAAAGAGCCTGAAATACCAGGCTTCATTATCCAGAGCTTTAGCTAGCCCAGAGGTTAAATCAATTACTCTTAAGAAGAAAAATGATCCAGCTTACGCCTTGGCTTCTGCTATAAAGCATTCCCTAAGTGAGTCAAATAAAGATGCTACAAGGGGCCCCTTGCAAAGCCAAGAGCCTTTCACTAATACAGTGAGATTTTTTCTGCTTGGATTCATAAATATGGGCAACCGAATTCAATGAGGGCATTCTGTGTATGAAGTCCTAATGTAGTGTTTCTGGCCATAGTGTAAGTATTATTTATAATTTTATATTCTTCAATACATCCATTATATGAAAGCAAAACTCGATCGTGGTTCACAATGACTGAAATAAGAGATGATAGAAAAAACTTGAGGGTCAAAACACAACAGGAATTGTAGCTGTTTTAAAATGTTTAAAAGGGGGTGCCTGGGTGGTTCAGTTGGTTGAGCATCTCACTCTTGATTTTGGTTCAGGTCATGATCCCAGGGTCATGCGTGGGATTGAGCCCCATGTCAGGCTCCATGCTGAGCATTGGAGCCTGCTTAAGATTGTCTCTTTCTCTCTCTCTCTCTCTCTCTCTCTCTCTGCCCCCTCCCCCACTCACGCTCTCTTTCTAAAATAACTAACTAAATAAGTAAATGTTTAAAAGGCAGTTTAAATATGTTATCAAGAGTTCAGTTATAACAAGTTGAAAAGTACTATGTCTCAAAAAGTTTTAACTCATGTCGTAGTTGAATTGCTAAAATGATGGCATTCTCTTTCACTTTTCGGGAGCTTAACTCTACTTCTGTGTAATAGAAATGGTAGACTTTCATATCCTATCTAAAGATAGGTGGCATTATATCACACTTATTATTGACAACCTGCTTATAAAAAGCATCATAAAATAATGACACTGGTAATTTCATATAAAAATATAAAATCAAATGAGAGTAGTGACTTGAACAGATGTTTACACATCAATGTTCATAATGAGATTGTTCATAATAGCCAAAAGGTGGAAATACCCAAATGTCCACTGACAGGTGAATGGCTAAACAAAATGTGGTCTATACATACAGTGGAATATTATTCAGCCTTAAAAAGGAATGAAATTCTGATATATGCTATAGTATGAATGAACCTTGAAAACATTATAAGTGAAATTAAGCCAGACACAAAAGGATGAATGAATATTATAGGATTCCACTTCTATGAGAGACCTCAAAGAGTCAAATTCATAGAGATAGAAAGTAGAACAGTGGTTACTAGGGGCTGGGAGGAAGGGGGACGGGAAAGAGAAGGTACTGTTTAACGGGTGTAGAATTACAATTTGGGATAATTAGAAAGTTCTGAGATATACATACGGTGGTGATGGCTGGATAAAACGGGAATGTACTTAATGCCACTAAATTGTGTACTTAAAAGTAGTTAAAATGGTCAATTTTATATTATGTATGTTTTCCTACAATAAAAAAATCAAATGAAAAATACAAAATGGTAAGTTCTTCCATGTTTTGACCCACAGGACATATGCTCAAAAAAATAAAAATAAAAAATAAAAAACAACAGGGGCACCTGGGTGGCTCAGTCAGTTAAGTGACCAACCTCAGCTCAGGTCATGATCTCAGGGTTCCTGAGTTTGAGCCCTGCGTTGGGCTTTGTGCTGACAGCTCAAAGCCTGAAGCCGGCTTCGGATTCTGTGTCTCCCCTCTCTTTCTCTGCCCCCCTCCCCCACTCATGCTCTGTCTCTCAAAAATAAACATTAAAAAAAATAATTAAAAAAATTAAAAAAAAAAAAGCAGTATCACCCACAGCATTTAAAAATACTAATATTTTAATGCACATCATCAAATAAAAACAGACTTGGGTTCATCACCCCAAAGCCATATCCTATGTGTTTACTACTATAATAATTCATGTCCACCATGATTACGAATGATACATCTACATTAAGCACAAGTTCCAATCAAATCTATAGAGAGAAAAAGGGAGCTGAAGCAATGGAGCTATGTCAACACACTGACACAGCAACCATCTGTTGACATTACTGTCCTGAATCCAAGGAACCAAAATCATGTGGCAGGGCTGGGAGCTTCCCCTTAGTTGTGAGGTCCTACTTTCCTGTCACAGGGCACTTCTGGAAGGAAGCTCTGCAGTGGCCAGCTCTAAGTACTTGCAGATTTCCTACCGGTCCTACACAGGAAGTCATTCTTCAGTCTCACCTGCATGAGTTCCTGTTATGAGCCCAGGGAGTTGGTGAGTCCAAATCCAGTTCCAGGGAGTGATGTCATCTTGATTGCGCTTTGATCCTGGTGACCCGCTCCCCATCCTGGTGTTGTTGCAGTCCTTCGTCTGAGGTTCAGGTTATAAGGGAACCAGAAGGAAAAAGGGGAAGTAGGAAAATAGAAAAAGAAAAAATGCTTGCACATTTCCTTTGTTTCACTAAAGCATTTTCTGCTTCCATTTATTTTGATGGGAGGACCTAGCTGATGGCAAATAGAAACTGTATAGATGCTCCTAGAGTAGGAATCGACTCTCGATCTCAAAAACTCGGAGGATTAAAAATATGGAAGACTTCTATTATTTCTGATGGCCCCTAACTCCGAAAAAAGTAATTTATTCTTTCATCTTTGGATAAAGTTTAAAAAAAGAGACATTAATGCTTTTAAAACATTTGTAAATTGTTATAAACAAGGCACGAATGCAGGAGCTATCTTAGCAACATAAAGAAATAACAAATACAAATATTTGTAGATGTATAAATACTCATATACTTTCTATATAATGTCAAGTAGACTAGGAGGTCAAATCTGGAAATCTCATCACTAAGTAATAAAATAGGATTGCCATTCAATTCCATTTACATGAGATCCTTTGGTTCTTAGTATACCAAACCAAAAACCTAAAATGAAGTCAAGCATAAGCAGCAGCAGAAATTGCTAACATTCCAAAATGAAAGAGAGGCCCTTCTAAAACAAAGCAAAACAAAAAACTTAAGCAATTAAATAAAGGAGAGATTTCAATTTTTACCATGTTTATTTTATAATCATGATTTCTTTGTCCTTATTAAGTGGATACAATTTGGGGAAATAAATACTCCCTTCCCTTTTTTGTTGCATATGTACTAGTGGAGGAAAAGGGAATCGAATATGAGAGAATAGGCAAAGGGTGTAGGGCGCAGAAGGATAAAGTTGAGAGACAGTGAGTGTTTATACGAACCCTTCCATAAGCAGTACCAACCAACCAACTATAAAGTTGACAACATGAGTTTTCTTTTCACGTGGACTTCAGAAAGCATGAGATAGTATGGAACCACATTCAGCACATATTAATTATATAGCATCATGGTGCATGTTTTCTATCAGACATGATGTATATATCCTTTTTTTTTCTCACTTTTTAAGCTCCACAGATGACACTATTCATGAAGAACTTTTAGTGTATTATTCGGCAAATATTAATTACAATCATATAAACCAATCTTGCTTAGCAGAAAGCACTATTAGCTGCCATGTAAAGGTCCTCCTTTCAAGTAACACTTAAATGTACACTTGGAGCTTTCAGAGGAAGTTCTTGAAGGGCATTCTTCTTTCAGCTGGGCATACAACCCGTCTGCAACACTAAATGCAGATAAAATAAAGATCAAACCTTTGTTAAAGGTTTGCACATAAAAGCCCCTTGCAAATGTAGCCAATGTCTTGTCCAGAGAGTCATGGTAAAGGAACTGTTCTCTTTCAGCCTTTTTCTTCCCCCGTTTCCTCTAAAGGTCTTTATCCCAATGTCTTGGTGCTCCATAAGTGACTGTGAGGCAGAGCTGCCTCTGTGCTGGAGATGCTTGTCACAGAGAAGATCAGAATGTGCACAGATAACCCTGCATTCTGTTCATCTCATCAGTTCTGCCCAATCCACAGGGGTAAAAAATGGATGAGATTTGATATCTTCAACACCAGCAACTCCAGCACCAAGACGCTCCACAGGGTTGAACTGCAAGAGCTAAAAAAGAAGGACTTAGTGAGTAATAGGAATCCAACTGGTGAATCAAAGGAAAACAAAAATATATGAACGGAAAGAACTGCTCAATTCAACCCCAGTGACAAGTGGACTTGATGAATAGCCAAATGACGAGATTTCCTTGAAAGGGAGCTATGTCTAACACCACTGTAGCTGTGGGGTGGTAGGGGATATCTGCGTTGACGGCTTTCAACTGATTTTTAACATGACCTTGAGTAACTCACTTTGTTTCTCTCAAGCTCATATAGTATAATAGGACAGTTAATACCCATCAGTTTCCTATTCCAAAGCACATCATGATATTAATTAGATGCTGTGCCAAAATCTGAGAGATCCAGTTACTCCTTTCATGGGCATGCTGAAAGAATGTGCCTTGAAACGTTCATGCATCCTCAAATTTTGTTTTCGCGGCTTTACTGAGAGATGATTTATATAGCATAAAATTCATCTGTCGTAAGTGTGCAATTCAATGATTCTTACTTAGTAAATGTAAAAAGTTGTGCAACCATCACACAATCCAGTTTTAGAACACTTTGATCACCCTAAAAAATTTCCTCGTGATGTTTACATTAATCCTCATTTCCATCCCCAGCCCTGGGCAAACAATGATCTGCCTTCTGTCTCTATAAATATGCCCTTTCTGGATATTTCATGTAATTGGACTCATAAAATATGTTGCCTTTTGCAGTTATCTTCTTTCACTTAGCATAATGTTTTTCAGATTCATCCAAGTTGTAGCAGGTATCAAAGCCTGTTCCCTTTTATTTCTGAGTAGCATTCCATTGTTTGGATAGAACATATTTTGTTAATCTACTCACCAGTGAATGGACATGTAGACTTTCCAGGCTGAGGCTATAATGAATAGTATTGCTATTAACATTCACATGTATGTCTTTGTGTAAACATGTCTTCATTTCTCTCAAGGACATTCCTAGGAGTGGAATTGCTGGGTCATGTGGAATATTTGTTTAGCTCTTTAAGAAAGTGCCCAACCTTTCTAAAATAGCTGTGCCATTTTACATTCCCAACAGCAATATATGAGAATTCCAGTTTCTCTACATGCTCACCAACACTCAATACAGTCTATCTTTTGATTACAGACCTTTTAGTGGGTATTAGAGGCATCTTATTATAATTTTAATTTCTATTCCTTGGTGAGTAATGATGGGGACCATCGTTGGATGGCCTTCTAAGCCTTTCATGTAGCTTCCTTGGTGAATAATTTGCCCATTTTTATATTTACTGAGTTATAAGAGTTCTTTCTTTTTTTTTTTAAAGATTTTATTTTAAGTGATTACTTAAAATAATCAACTTAAAATAATCAATTACTTAAACCCAATGTGGAGCTCAAACTTACAACCCCAAGATCAAGACTCTCATGTTCTACTTACCTAGCCAGCCAGGTACCACTATAAGAGTTCTTTATATAGTCTGAATACAAGTCCTCATCAGTTACATGATTTGAAATATTTTTTCCATTCTGTGGCTTGTCTTCTCATTTTCTTACTGCTATCTTTTGAAGTATAAAAGTTTTTAATTTTAATGAAGCCCACATTATCAATTTTTTTCTTTTATGGATGTTTTTGGTGTCATATCTAATAACTCTTTGCCTAACCCAAGATCATCAAGATTTTCTCCTATGGTTTCTTCTACAATTTTTAGTTTTGCCTTCCATTTTTCGTCTATGAGCTACTTTGAGTTCATTTTTACATATGGTATAAAGTAAGGGTCTTAGTTCATTTTGGTTTTAGCATGTGACTTGATTTTCCCAGCACCATTGGTTTAAAAGACTATTTTTTTTCACCATCAAATTCTTTCTGCACCTTTACTGAAAATTAATAGACCATTAATGTAAGGGTTTATTTCTGGATTCTCAATTCCATTCCATTGATCTATATACTTATCTTTCCTCTAATAACACAGTAATTTTCCAGTTTGCTAAGGTGCAAGGTGAGATTTTCATTTGAGACCTTTCTTCTTTTCGGATATAGGAGTTTATAAACCATAAATTTTCCTTAAGAACTGATTTAGCTGCATCTGATAAATTTGGATATTTTCTGTGTTTTGATTCCATTAAAAACATTTTCTAGCTTCTCTTGAGACTTCTTCTTTGACTCATAGGTTATTTAGAAGTGTGTTTAATTTCCAAATATTTGTGGACTCACCAGATCTCTGAATGAGAATTAAATTGTTATGATCAGAGCATGTTGTATGACTTAAATCCTTTTAAATACTGAAGCTTGTTTTGTGGTATGGCATATGATCTATCTTGGAGAATGTTCCATATACATGTGCTAAGAACGCATTCTGCAATCATTGTTCCATATATGTCAGAGATGTTTGATAATGTTACTGAAGTCTTCTCAGTATCCTTGCTGATTTTCTAATTTACCAAGCATGGAGTATTGAAACCTCCTTTTATTATTACTGGATTGCCTATTTACCCTTCAATTCAGTCAGATTTTACTTCTTATGTATAGAAGCTGTTGGTGCATATGCATCTATTGTACTGATCCTTTTATCCCTATGAAAATTCTGTCTTAGTCTCTAATAAGTCTCTTGTCTTCACAGCTAGTTTGTCTGGTATTTAATATAGCCACTTCAGCTCTCTTATGGTTACCATTTACATGGTTTATCTCTTCCCATCCTTTTTCTTTTAACCTATTTGTGTCTCTCATACACAGAAGATAATTGAATCTTACTTTTTTTTTAATCCAGTTTAATAATCTCTGCCTTTTGTTTGTCATGTTTAAACATTCATATTTCATTGTACTTATTGGTGTGGTGGGTTTACATTTGCCATTTTGCCACTTGTTTTCTACATCTACTGTCTTTTTTTGTTACTCTTTTACAGCTGTCTTTTGTATCAATACTTTTTATTGTGCTATTTCAGTTCCTCTATTAATTTTCTTTTACTATATATTTTTTTAGTGGTTGCTGTAAGGATTATAATATGCATCTTAATTTATCACAATCTACTTCAGATTAATACCAACTTAATGAAGGTGAAATGTAGAAACTTTGCTCCATTATAGCTCCATTCCTTCTGCCCTTTGTCTATTATTGTCATATATGTAATATATTACTTCTGGATGTTATAAACTCAACAGCACAGTGTTATAATTATTGTTTCATATAATCTTACGTCTTTTAAAAGAAGTTGAGAAGAAAAATGAGGAAAAAATAGTCTTCTTCAGTGACTCATGTTTTACCATTCCAGTTCTCTTCATTTCCTCCTAGAAATTCAAGTTACTATGTGGTGTGATTTCCTTTCAGCCTGAAGGATTTCCTGCATTATTTCTTGTAAGGCAAGTCTAGCAATGAATTCCCTTAGTCTTTATTTGGGAATTTCTTTATCTCATCTCCATTTTTGAAGGATGATTTTGCTGGATAGAGAATTCTTGGTTGATGGTTACTTCCTTTCAGCACTTTGCATATGTCACTTAACTGTCTTCTGCCTCTCATTGGTATTATTATTATTTTTTTAATGTTTATTTATTTTTTAGAGAGAGAGCCAAACAGAGCACAATCAGGGGAGGAACAGAGAGAGAGAGGGAGACACAGAATTCGAAGCAGGCTCCAGGCTCGGAGCTGACAGCACAGAGCCCGACGCAGGGCTCGAACTCATGAACCGTGAGATCAAGACCTGAGCCAAAGTCGGACACTTAACTGACTGGGCCACCCAGGCACCCCTTATTATTATTATTATTATTATTATTATTATTATTATTGAGGTATAACTGACATACAATGTTATATTAGTTTCAAGCATATGACACATTGCTTCAGCAATCTGACTTTACTCAATGCTTATCACAGTAGTGTAGTCACCATTTGTCACCATACAATATTATTTACTATATTCCCTATACAGTATTTTTCATTTCCGTGACTTGTTTATTTTATAACTCAAAGTGTAAACTGTCTTCCATCATTTTTTTTTTAATTTTTTTTTTTCAACGTTTATTTATTTTTGGGACAGAGAGAGACAGAGCATGAACGGGGGAGGGGCAGAGAGAGAGGGAGACACAGAATCGGAAACAGGCTCCAGGCTCTGAGCCATCAGCCCAGAGCCCGACGCGGGGCTCGAACTCACGGACCATGAGATCGTGACCTGGCTGAAGTCGGACGCTTAACCGACTGCGCCACCCAGGCGCCCCTCTTCCATCATTTTTAATGAGAAGTCAGACATTAATGTTTCCTTGTATACAATGAGCGCTTTCTCTTTTGCTGCTTTCAAGAGTGTCCTCTTTGTTTTTGTCTTTCAACAATTTGACCAGGTATATCTTCCTAATTAAAGTCCATTGAGCTTCTTGGATGCATATCAATGTTTTTTTACCAAATTTGGGATGTTTTTAGCCATTACATTTCCAAATACTTTTGCTTCCCCTTTCTCTCTTTCCTCTCACTCTGGGACTCCCTGGTATATTTGATATTGTCTTACAGGTTTGTGTAGCCCTGTTCTTTTTCTATAAATTTTGGGGCATCTTTTTTCCAGATTTGATTATTTCTATCATTCTATCTTCAAGTTAATTGATTCTTCCTTCATCTATCTCAAATTTGCTATAGATACACTCTAATGAATTCCATCCCCTCCCCCCAGTGATTCTTCATTTCAATTATTGTACTTTTCAACTTGAGAATTTTGGTTCTTTTTTTATATATACTTTATATCTCCTCATCAAGAATTTCTATTTGTTGATTCATTGTTGTCATACTTTTCTTTAATTCTTTAAACATGGCTTCCTTCAGTTTTTGAACATACTTATAATAACCACTTTGAAATCTGTTAAATCCAACCTGGGGGCATTTAAAGTCAATTTCTATTGACCACTTTTTTCCCTGCACATGAGTCACACTTTTTTGTTTCTGTGTATATCATATAATATTTGTTGAAAATGGGATATTTTGGATGATATATTTTAGCAATTCTAGAGACTGACTTTGTTCCCAAGAAGACTGTTATCATAGCAGTTGGTTGGTTTGTTCTTTGTTAACTTGTTTCAGCTAGATCTGTATAGCTGCTTCTCCCACCACATTGTTACAAGCAGCTGTTGCTATCTCTGCTCATTCTTTTGTTTTTATTTTTGAGCTTCACTTCCTGGGGATCATCCTGTGTCTGCATAGCTTAAGTGTTCAACCTGTGATTGAAAAGAGGTTATATTCAAATACCTGAGCCCCTAAAGCTTGTCATCTGCTGATGTGTTAGGAGAACACAGTAAAAATTTAGGACACTTACAAATATCCCTTGGTTTTTACTTTCAACTGGGACCTTTCCTTGTTCCTGTACACACGCATGCAACCTCACAGTTGGCCCTCATGGCCTGCTTCAATCTGGAAGAAACTTCACACCTGACAAGCAGGGAAAAGAGAGTAGCCCAGGCAAAAATGCCACAGACTCCCACTCTTTCCCAAAGTTTGGTTGTTTTTCAAGCATAAACACTTTTCAGATTGTCCTGTCCTTTTGATCAATTTCCAGAGCACTGAAATGGCTGTTTTTGCCAATTCTGTCTAATGTTATAACTTCCTTTCTCAAGAGAGAATTTGCCAACTTCCTCATATGGCTATAGCCATTCAAATTTGAGAATATTCCTATAGTAAATCTTTTTTTTTCCCACAGAATTTAACCAACTGCAACTGTAAATCTTTAAATGACTTCTTTACATTAATGTTTCTATGCATTTAGGACATCCCACTATTCAAATTCAACCAAAATTTCTGTTTCTTGTCTTTTTATTTTTATTTCTATTTTTTCTTTCATTCATGATTAATTCAGTTATTTGTATGAAAAATACCAATTGATTTCCTATTATGTGCCAGTTCACTATTTTTTTAGGCCTTTTCACCTGTATCACCAGCAGCGGCCTCACTCTTAACATTAGTAGCCCTATAATTCAACACATGCTTCAGCAAATACAAATTACTATATATTATGAAACACTACCCTATCAGTACTAATGATAAACATTTATGTGACACTTATTGTACACCAGGCATTATTTTAAGTGCTTAACATAGGTCAATTAATTTAATTCACAACTCTATGAATAACTACTATTCGATTCTCTCTATAGATGAGAGAACACAGATTCAGAGAAATTAAGTAACTTATTTAAGATCATACAAGTAGTAAGTAGCAAAGACAAGATTTGAATTTAGGCACTGCAGCTCTAGAATGCATGCTCTTAAACATAACATTACACTGCCTCATGAGTATGTAATCTGTAAATGCCAAGAATCTATTCACTTTAATATTACCAAACACACAGGGGCATGAAGCATATACTTCAAAAGACTGTATTCAATCTTTTCATCTGAGATTACTGTATCTAGCATTCAAAATCACTATTCATTAAAGCTAACTGTTCAAAAATTTTAATATTAGATGTTGCTAAATTGTGTTAAGTGAAAAGCTGCTATTATACAACAAACACTGTAAGAATATCCCAAATGTATCAAATCCATTTTCAAAATCTGACAATCCATGTCTAACTGATTGAAATGTGGAAGGCATCACACAATTTAATATAAATTTAAAATATCAAACAGTGGTAAGAATTAAACATAACTATAGCATATTTTTATATATTTCAGTACACATAATAACATGTAAAAGTTCTTTCTTCTTGGGGCATTTGGGTGGCTCAGTTGGTTAAGCGTTCAACTCTTGATTTCGGCTCAGGTCGTGATCTCACGGTTTATGAGTTCGAGCCCCACATCAGACTGCACTGACAGTGTGGAGCCTGCTTGGGATTCTTTCTCTCTCTGACCCTCCCCCACTCATGCACACACATGCACTCTTGCTCTCTTTCTCAAAAATTAATAAACTTTTTTAAAAAAGTTCTTTCTTGTTACAATTGGCTTTTCCACTCCCATTCTTTCCAAAACATGACCTCATTATGAAATTCCAATAAAGGTTCCAATTCTGCCTATTACTAAAGTCAATTTAATTAGTTCATGAACTTTGCTACAAATTTGCAAATACAAATTTATAGGCAAAAATATAATTATTTTACCCATAACTATCTTGTTTATCCTGCCATTTTATTTACTTACTTCTTAAAGTTTATTTACTTATTTTGAGAGAGAGGGAGAGTGACAGAGTGAGAGAGAGAGAGAGGGAGTGAAAGCAGGGGAGGGGCAGAGAGGGAGAGAGAGAGAATCCTAAGCAGGCTCTACACAGTCATGCAGAGCCCAATGCGGGGCTGAAACTCCTGAACTACAAGATCATGACCGGAGCCAAAATCAAGAGTCACCGCTTAACCAACTGAGCCAACTAAGCTACCCAGGTGCCCCTATCCTGCCATTTTAAATACTATACCAGCCTCAAGAGAGACCACATAAAGATTCTATTGCTCAAGCAAATGTGTCAGCCAGTGGCAAAACCAAAAAGAGTCACTGCCAGCCTCCTTCCTCCTAAAGAATGTTCAGGCAGTAAAGTTAAGCAAAGAAGACACAAAAATTTGTTTTGAAGGACTTTTTCTCATGTAACATTTTTCAAGTGACAAAAGAACTGTGTCATAATTAACTAAATATACACTGTAAAGTACAAACATACATGCTCTGAGGGTTTGTAAATGTAAGCATCTCCTTTTTAATTGCATTTAAAATGCAACTATGTCTACCCTAACACCATTCATGAGACTGAGATGACTGAACAACAGGTACAGGGGATTATGAAATCTAGGAAGAAAGCAAGGAGCTAGAAGTCCAAAGAGGGGAAAATCTCCCCAAAGCAGAATAATTATTTCCATATAAATCATTTTGTGATTTTTTAAAAAAGTGACCCCTATGACCTGTGAGGTAGTGGAAGAGGAAAAGTCAAAATGACAAATTGCTAATCATGTCAAGAGACCCCTTTTCCCTTTCCTGATGATGTTTCCTCAACATGAATGGTAGTTTCCTTAGGCCAATGACAGAATGCTGATTTACTATATAATATAGACATATCTGTATTGGGGGATTTAAGATTTAACATACTTTAGGCCAAGATTCCTTTATAACATACCTTCCCATAAAGGCAGGAGCAGCAGGCCTTTATAAATTAATGCAGGGAATTCTATTCTCAGTATTATATAACAACGACTTTAAGGTGAGAAACAAAAAATAGCATTTGCTAGCCTTTCTCAAATTATTTACAAAAAACATATTTGGAATTTATCATGTTGTGCCACAACAAATAAGATGAAATCAAATGAGTAGCTGTCCTTTTTTCCCCATTAGAATGAAATGTGTTCTGTGTCTTTGCATTACCTCTTAATCCTTTTGCAAAGTGCTCAATGGTATTCACATCTCATTATTTCCAACCTGGTTATGTTTCTTTCTGTGTTATACTCCCTGGAAAAATTTAATCTTCCTGAAGCACAACTCTGATCCTTTTATCTTCTGCCCCGAAACTCCAAATATCCATTATTATTATTTTTATTTATTTACTTACTTACTTACTTATTTATTTTTGCTGAATTGAATAGAATCACTCTTCCCTGGTTATCATGATAAAAGAACCTCATAAGAGAACTCCAACTTACCTTTCCACATTCATCTAGTACTATGACTCATTCCTACATTTATCCCTCCACTCCAGATAAGCCAAGCTTTTGATTTCCTAATTTGGGTCTTTTGGACCAATCTTTTCCTTGTTGAAGCTGTTCGATCCACCTAGCTACTTCCCCAACATCCCACCTTGTCATGCCAAAATTTGAGGGCTCCACAAAAATATCATTCACTACATAAAAACTTTCCTAATACTATCACCGTATCACTTATAACCCCTCCTTAACTTGACAAGTATTTTTTAAGCCTCTGACAGCTTTTATCAAACCCATCAGTGATACAGTTACTTGTCAGTCTTACCTCTATAGCTTATAGCACTATGTCTTGCCCATATTTGTGCATGTATTTGTTGAATGGAACCCAAATCACTCATTACTCTTCAAGAAAATACTAGGTCATTCTCTTCTTAATATATTCTCTCCTCCCCTTTTTCTTTTTTTTTTAAGTTTCATTTTCTCTGATTAGAAAAATAATAATTCAGGTTTCATGAAACAAAAATGTTAGTTCTTGAACTTTTTCAAGTAACTTTCCCCCTTACGTTTCTCATAAAACTATAAGGATCCTAGGCCTGACAATTCTTGCTGATTTGCTGTGTGCCTATCTTACCCAATGCTGACAACCCTCAGCAGACTCACCAAAACTCACTATTCAAAACTAGAGGAACATTTTCAATGTGGGGAATCAATTTAAGAAGCTCACTAGAGTTCCAAGCCTACCTCTGAGATACTGAACTTTAATTATCAATAGTCTCTTTCTTTAAAGCCACCGAAAATGCATTAACTGACATCAATGGCCAACTTCCATCGATGAAGCTAGGAGTAATCGAACTCCGGAAGACTTTCTAACACCACTTTTCTGCAAAGCAACCTGAACTGCCTATTCCTAAGTTTCTAAATATGAATTAGAGATTAAAAATAGCCATTTTAAAAAAGAAAGAAAATAACCATTCATATGGTTACAAAATGGAATAGCAAAAAGAGAGCAGCTCCAGACAAGCTAAAAATGATACTTAAATCTCACATCTATATAAATATATGGAATTAATTAAACATTATCCTAGATTTTTGAGAAAAAAACACTGAAATACCAATAAGTTTTAACTGTTCTCTCTGACCTCACTAATACTTAAATAAAAGCAGAGGCCTAACCATGCACAGTATTAGTTCTGAATCTGTAATTAGTAATGAGTCTTTCTTGCCCAAAACTAATTTCTTTAAGGTTTTGGAGCTATGTAGTCAGCTAATTTGCGTGGTTGATATGCTTGGTCAATATAGGTCAATTAAATTACCTGTTGTATGAGTGAGCGAGCCTCTTCAGAGACACATTCTGGCATGTTCAAAGTAGTGTGAGTATTTATTCCTGCTGGATGGCACTCAACCAGAGTCTGAAACAATCAATCAGGTATACTTCTTATCCCAAGTAACATCATTTCTGTTCTATCACAGGATTTATGGACAGCAAAGTACAGAAAGCTTAACAACCATCTTCACTGGGGGTGTAGTGATCAACACAGCGTCGCCTAAGCAGTTTAGGACAAGGGCCACGAGATACAGAATATCTAACAGAAATGAAGGCAGTCATCAAAATCACATCACAAGCTTAGGCTTCTAGCCCTTTTCCCTTAGTTATACAGCGAACAGCTCATAATAGAAAAGCTAACATTACACAAGAAAACTAAAAAGGGAGTTGGTATCTCTGATTTTTTAATGGTCTTAAAAACCTTCTAAGTTTAGAACTGGTTAATGATAACGATTTCTACATTTATGGCACTTTATGATTTAATTGTATGTGTAGGTGATTTGTAATAATCCACAACAATCTTAAGAGTTCAGTATTACCTGCATATTTACGGTAGAGGACTGACTACTTAGAAAAGTACTACTGCTCATTTCCTCTGTTTTCTTCCCAGGAGGCAATGTGCACAACACTCTATTAAAGTCTATTAACCTCAAACATCTTACTTAAAAGTTATTGATCAGAGGGAGTATAAATTCTGTCCTTAAGCCAGAACAGATAGGAAAAATTTAGTGTTGAGAATAAAGCTAATGTTACCTTTTATATCTACATTAATTTTCTAAAATGAGAATTCCCTCCTGATTTCCAGCAAGATGTTTAAAACATCCAGAGAATTCTAATACATCCTTACATGAATGTTACAGACTTAACGCCGTTGAAACTGCATCATAGAAAATGGAGAGAAAGAACGTTTAGTCATCTTTCTGCACATTCACACTATGATTTAATGGAATCTGATCGCTTAGTCAATATAATACAATCCACTTTTTAAAAAAATCTGGAATCTTGATAAACTTTCATTTTTCTGCCTTTTCTTTTTTATATCGAAGGTTTCCCTATTTCATCCCTGATCTAACAACTGAAGGCAAAGGCTAAATGTTCTCAATTTGAAATCCAGGTAGCATCTGGGTAAATTTATTAAATGTCCAGGTCACTGCTCACCTTGCCAGTAAGAAGTTCAAAGAGAACAGCACCCAAACTCCACCAATCACAGGCTTCCGTTTCTTCTGTGATTGCTCCAACCTCTAAACACACCAAAAAAGGTTGATATTAAAATTCCAAAGGTCAATTCAACTTTCAAAATTAACATGTATTAGCAAGGTGACCTTTTTAATGCTGAGAGAGCATATACTAAATACTACTGGGCTTTCAAAATTCCTGAAAGTTACTTATCCCCTTTGGTCACCTACTGTGGTTGCATTTTTTTTTTTTTTTTGATGCAGTCATATATTAAACTGAGACATTTGTTCTTTAGTTGATAGAGGGACACCTTCAAGAAGCTACACTTAAAAGTTATATGAATCTACGAGATCAGCGTTTTGCTTAATTTTTCAAATTCAAGAAAGTAGAGCCAACTCTACCTCAGGGGTCATTTTTTGTTTTAGAAATAAAGGCTCTAGGTTCAGAAGGAACTTCAAAAATTATTTAAACCAGTAATTATCCTTTTAATTATAGATTAGAAACCAGAGAGGTGAAATGCCTTGTCCAATGTCATATAGTAAATCAGTAGCAGAACTAAAACCTGATTTATAGTACCATCCCTTTCCTACGTAATCAATTGTTTTCAACTGAAGAAGGAGCATGTGAAATGCAAATTTACCCATGTTGATATTTAGAAGTACACACAGACAGGTTAAAGCATTAAGCCCTAAAACTACCGGTTAAGGTAAGGGTGTGTTCAGGATACCCACAAATATCAACACAGTTTTCTCTGTGTTGTCCCTGAAGTTCCTGAAATGTAACAGTTTTCAGGTATCACCTTGCAGGTTTCCCCACAACTCGGCAACGCTCCTCACTTCACCAGTTCTTGTAGGGCTTGTAGCCCTCGTAGCCCTTAGGTCATGTTTGATGCCTTCCTGTCCTTTCCTAAAGACATTCAATTAGTCACCAAGCCTGTCAATGTTTGCCCTTTCACTTCCATTTGGCCAACAAAACATGTTTATTATTCATGTGCAGGGTAACCCACAAATCATAAAAATACTGTTCTAAAGTTTTTAAGTAGTTAGGTTGGAACTTGGAAGTAACTGAAGTGATGCTCACGTGCCCAGCCTTTTAACCAACACTTAGTAAATCTACTGGGGGGAAGAAGCACAAACTCACAAAACAGCTTTAGCTTTAAGTCTTGGAGCAAAGGTCAGGTGGACCAGAAAAAGAAAACAGGGGCGCCTGGGTGGCTCAGTTGACTGGGTATCCGACTTTGGCTCAGGTCATGATCTCATGGTTCATAAGTTCGAGCCCGGCGTCGGGCTCTGTGCTGATAGCTCAGAGCCTGGAACCTGCTTCGGATTCTGTGTCTCCGGCTCTCTCTGCCCCTCCCCCACTCACACTTTGTCTTTCTCTCTCTCAAAAATAAACATTAAAAATTGAAAGAAAAAGAAAACAGAGCCATTCCTATGAAAATACTGAAATTCTTCCTATTCAGCATCTTCGTTCATATCCTGGCACCTACCAGAAGTACCACTTCTGGAACTCAAGTGGTCTGTGGAGAACTACATCCCTTCACACTAGCTCCTGCCCAGGCCTTCCTCTCAAGACATGCTCCGTGCCAAATCGCAACCTCCGTCCTCGAACTAGCTGCTCTCAGCCAGGTGGTACAAAGCAAACATAGATATTTAACTACTTGAAATATTGTGTGAATGACCAAAAGTCTCCTAGTCCTCCTGATGCCACGTGCATCTAGGAAATAGCAGCTTGCTTGAAAAACTGAGAACTATTTATCTAACAATAGAGACTTAATTATATATGCATTGTATATATATTTGCATAATGTGTGTATGTGTATGTAAACACATACACACATCAATATGATGGAATACTATTACATGAGCATTTTAAATGATATATTCATGCAAAGTTTAAACCTATAAGTAAATGGGTATATTAAATTTTAAAAAACAAGCTAGAAAACAATAGAATTCTAATTTTAGAAGTATATGTTTGAAAAAAAGACTAGTGAGAAAATATGACAAAATATTTTAGTGATTTGCCTCTGAGGTGGGGAGATGTTTATTTTCATGCTTATACTTATGAACCTACCTGAACAGCTAGCTAAGTTGTGCATTTGAAAGAGATGACATGAAACCATTCGCCTGTGCTGGTGCAAGAAGATGAAGCTATGCAGGCCAGTCCTCCCTAAGAGTCCGCCTACGTCCTTTCCCCACAGCAGAAATGTATTATATACCAGAGAGAGCAATGGACTAGATATCAGGAGTCCTGGGTTAAGGGCCCTGAGGAATTCACTTGATCTCATCCAGAACAGAGGGTTGGAAGAAGGTTAGATCTGAGGGCCTCTCAGCTAAATTTAGCTCTAAACTCTATGATTTTGATACTCAAGGATTTTCTAAAATAGTGATTCTCTTAAAGGACAACTCCTTGGGAGATCTCATTCAAAGTATTTATGCTGCCTTTCCCAGATTCAAATTCACTGCCCCCACTCATTTCCCAACCTCCCTGTAGAGAGCCTCTGTACCTTCAGAAGCATGCTCTAGAAACTTTAGGAAGGGTGTAAGTTATTAGAAACTTAAGAAAACTAAAAAACAAAAACAAAAACAAACAAACAAGCAAAAAACCCATAGTCTAGTCATCAAATATAACTTTTTGCACATTTCCTTCCAGTCTAAAGCAAGCAATGGACTACATCATTTCCCTGTCCAAAATTCTGAAATGGCTTCTCCCTGACCATTAAGTAACGTTTAGATGCCTTGCTTACTCAGGCATGTATATATCCCGGCCTCCGTAATGAGTCTCAACCTATCATATTCATTCAACCAACATACATAAGCAGTACGAACTAGGCACTATGCTGGGTGCTATTCTTCCACATAACTCCATCAGCTGGCTACATTGCTAAATCATGCGAAACGAAAATCAAGGTTAGCATAGTTAATGGTTTCATTATTTTAGTATCTTTTTGCTCAAGAATTTATTATTCTATGTTCTTCAATCGTGTAGTAGGAAGTATATATTTCTTAGTTTCATAAAGGCGCTATCTGTTCACAGCTCAAGACCCAAAATGACTGATCAGACATCAAGTCTCACATTCCATGTATGAATGTTGCCTTGCTCACAGTAGGCACATATTGCAATAATGACAGTTACAACAATAAAACAGCAGCTAACATTTATTCACTGCTTACTATGTGTAAGGACTGTTCAACATTTTATGCAAATGATTTTAAATTTCCAAACTTACAGAGAACTTAAGTAAGTTCTTATGATGACCTTGGAGGAGCAAGAATATTGCATTTGTGTGTCCAGGGAAGAGGAACATCTGACCCAATCAGCTCAAAGAAAATTGTGAAAATTAATGAGATAGTTTTACAGGGTCTAACAACACACCCTAAGTAGCTCTAGACTAGCGCCACACTCCAAGCCTCTGCTCATGAAGGTTTCCTACTAGAATTGAGCAGAGGGCTGCTGAGGTAAGTCTATGTAATATAATCAAGGCTAACATAATTTATAAAGGCACCTTTTTATTCAGTGAAAAGTCCAAAGTGCCATCGCCAGTGTAGCCTACCCCGTTGAAAGCTACCAGGTTATGTCTGTTTCCCGTATCACTGCCGGGAATGTGCACTGGGTGAAATGTACCACTATTGGGGGAAAAGGGGCAATGGGTGGTCCCTGAAGCTACCAGATAAGCATAGTACATCTTCCTGAGCATCAAAGGATTTCATATATGGGGGGGGTGGGGGGTGGAGGAGGGAGGAGGATATTGTTTTACTATTAAGGGAAACACAGATCTATTCAGGGACCACAATGTAAAATTTGCATGGATTTACAAGCTAAAAAGACTTCAGAGAAACTTCAGGATCATATTTCACTCGTCCCCTGGGGTACCCATTCCATACCACCTCTACAGTCAGAAGTACTCGGGTAGAAAAGTTTGAGAGGTACGTCATGAGACAGACAACGTATATCCCTTTACTGGTTTCTATGAACTTGCCTAACTAAGGACTCTAAGAACTAGGTTCATTAGTTTTATGCTGCTTTGAAATCCCTCTCAATTTTCTGCCAGAGAAAGATAAATAAACAGGTAAATAATGACCAACACACTGCTTCAAATGTGGATTATCACAGTGTTTGGTGGGCCCCAATCTAAGTGAGGCAACACAGGCAGTACAGTACCAAGAGACCCACCCCGGTCCTAAAGCCAATTACTTCCCACTCTTCCCTTGGCTTGCTCTTCCGTCCAGGAGGCACCTGCCAACTTTAGTCTACTTCTTGTGTTCCCCATTTCTTTCTCCATCTGTCCTTGATCTTCCCCTCTTCTTTCTTCCACTGACAGCTTTCTTTCCTCTCCCCTTACTTCCTCTTTCTTCCCTCCCCTTGGTTGTCAACTGTTTAAGCTTTCTGACTTCAGGTCTAGAGAGACTGCTGACATCCAATCTAAGAAAAACTGCTTCTGAAAGGATGAAGGTGCCTAGGCTGAATGCCATCTTTATTCTGTTGGGCCAGTAAAGAAGGATAACAACTTTGAAAAGGCATTTTTTTTTCATGGAAATCTGGAAATAAAGACACCAAACAGGTTTTAAATCCACCCCCTTAACAATGCAGCTTGAAGCTCTTCAAAATGACTTTATATTAAGCAGGGATTCATTAATTAATATGAAACTGACATCATGACCAACTGACCTTGGTTTTCACAGATGACTCTAAAATACAACAAAGAGCTCTGTATTTAGGTAAGATACAAAGAAGAACTTCTTAACGGCTAGGGAATTTATATTATTACAATAACTAGAGTAAGTACTTGTGGAATTTCTTCTTTAGGATTTTCAAACAGAATTCTCTTTTTCTTTTAATAATCAGGACGCAGGATTTTGGATGCCTCTTTAATATTCTTTAAGGACCAATCATTCTTATATTAAAAAGTAATGATACACTCTGAAATTATACTGCCAAAAAGAAGCCTGAGATTGTGTGACTGTCAAAACCATTGTTCTAAAACTGCTGTCCTTGCAAAATCTACACAAAAACTTTCAGAATAAACCAAGAGCACTGATTTATATACAAAGCTACATGATGACTACCACAAACACTAGGTGAACAGTCAGGTGTATGTATCTAACAAATAAATTTGTGAGGCTATTTTTAAGTATAAACACAGTGAAGCTTAGAAATCCCTTTAAACTCCTATGTTGAATGTTTTAAATCTCTGGGGGAAAAAAAAAACACAAAAGCATTTTAAAGGATAAATTTACCATTTTTGTGTCAATTTCCAAATATTTTTCCTATTAAAAACCAATGGGTCGGGGCACCTGGGTGGCTTGGTCGGTTGGGCGGCCGACTTCAGCTCAGGTCATGATCTCGCGGTCCGTGAGTTCGAGCCCCGCGTCGGGCTCTGTGCTGACAGCTCAGAGCCTGGAGCCTGTTTCCGATTCTGTGTCTCCCTCTCTCTGACCCTCCCCTGTTCATGCTCTGTCTCTCTCTGTCTCAAAAATAAATAAACGTTAAAAAAAAAAAATTAAAAAAAAAAAAACAAAAAAAACCCAATGGGTCAAGTTTCTGCACATGCCCTTCCCCTGCTAGGATACTCTGTATTTGCAATTTCCAGGGTGGTAAAATAGTATCTTTATTCTCCACAAGTGCAATACTTACCATAGGCATGAAGCAAAGTGATGGAGGGGAGAACTAAACTATTCCCTAAGAAAATAAACAAATTCTCAGATTATTCCCACAGAAACTCAAAAAGAGATGGTGTTATCAAAGAATCCCAGATTTTTGTCTTTGAATCAAAGAAATGTATTGTCATTCCACCATTTGACCCTGGCTGAGTATGTCACACTGAGCTTACTCTGAAAATGAGGACAGCCGGGACCTCTAACATTTTTTCTACCTGTAATTTTATGATCCTGAAAAGTGTTTTCAAAAGCACTCATGAGCCTTTCTCAAAACTTCTCCCTCCATTAACCTAAATGCCCAAAGAATGGGATTATGCTAAAATGACTAGCACTTCTCACACTTCCTTCTTTCCACCGTCACCGCTCTCTTTCCCTAAGAGATCTGGTGACAAACGAATTGAATCAGTGTCACTCAATGTAACCATTCTCATCTTTTAATGTAATGGAGACACAGAATTGTCTCTAGATTAGATTTCAATCCATCTAAAAATTTTTAAGGACATCAAATATGTGAGAACGGTTTTGTAAAATTCTAGAATTCTCATTTTAGCACTATCGATTCTCACATTCTGACACAATATAGAATCTCATTGACTCATACTAATGATTCGAACTGTATTTCACAAGTGAATAAACATGTTTAAATAAAACAATAAAGGTATCACAACATAAAATGCGCTTTGCCTACCTTTGTCTTACTCATGTTTAACACCTCATAGAACACTCTTCAACAAGCCAAGACATTTTTCAGTAGAACAGTGCTGCCTTGGTAACCCTTATTGTCAAAGGGCTTGCTAAAACATACAGTAAGAGAGTTTTACAGCCCTTATGATATTTCCCGAGTCTCCCTCTTATAGTCAAAAATAATAATGTTAATCTGACCCCAAAATAAACCTTGCTCCTGAAAAATACAGGAGCAAAACAACCAGAGAGCTTGGACTTAAGAAATCATAAAATATCTATACCTACGCGAGAAGTGAAGAAAAAGAAGCCAAGTATGCACTCTCAGACTTGAGGAAACCTGAAAGACACTAGAGAGTGCTCGATTCGGCAGCACATGTACCAGAAGACCCTGGAGAGACCATGCAATCCCAGCATTACTGAAATCACAACATATACCTAAGTACAGGTAGAGAGAGGCCTTGCTTTTTAGGATTACACAGTTTAAACCACACACACGCATTTGCCAAAGACGTGACTCAAAAATAAGCAAAGATAATGTTAAGACTCTGCTGGAAATTGTACAGAATTTGAAAAACCTAGAAAGTGCATGTCAAACTCCCGCTTTAAATAAAGACCAACCTTTCTACAAAGCTTCAGAGAGATGAATCACCTTGCATTTTAAGCAATTTGGTACCCTCAACATCTCAAATTCAGAATTTACTTTTCTTTAAGGGTCTGTAACTATTATACTGCTTGGTCAGTAAGGGAGTCTGACAGTCTACATTTAGTTCTCTGATGGGTTTGATAAGGCACGCTTCCAGTCTGAGGCCATCACTTGATTCTGTTCTGTGGTTTCTCACCAAGGGACCCACACAGGTCATGTCACCCTTCCCTGGACCCTTTTACTCACAACACAGTTGCCCAGACCCGCTGCAAAACCCTCCAGACAATTCCATGACCTCCCTCTGGCAGTATGTTCTTCTGTTGCTATCTTCCTTATAGGACACGGTAGGAAATAGAGTAAATTTTCTTAGTAGTTCACATATAGAGAAATTCTATTTTCTTTATTATTTTATTTTCAGAATAAGTATTTAACTATTTCTCCCACTTTCTTAACTATACTTGTTAAATAAACAGAATCTTAGAAGCCTCATTTCTTTTCACTCTCAAAGTTCTAGTAACTGTGGAACTCTTATTAAAAGATCGTATAAAACTCAGTAAAAAAGTTGCAATGAAATTGCAACAATTGTTGCAAATAAAGTATTTATGTAATAGTCAAACCAACATTTAGATGCTGGAAGACTCTGTCACATAAATGATACAGCACTTTATCCAAATATCAGAATGATGGAACAATTTTAAAGGCACAGATCCATGCAATAAATTAAAATAATAATCAGTAATAAGCATATTTTGGGGGCAAAGGGAGATACAGTTTTCTAATGCCACAGGGTTTAAAAAATTATGTTAAATATCTGACTTTAAGGATTCCAATTCTCACTTTTAGAAGAGAAACATAAACAACACAAGTACCTTATTAGCTTTTACGGTAAAAGAGAGATCTTTGGTGAAGAAGACAATATAAAAATTAAGCCACAATGGCCTCCGATAGGAATAGAGAAAAGTGTAAAACAAAAAAAATCTGATCTATCATTAGTGACATACTTGGACCAAGGAAAAGAACATCTTTCTTCGGCAATGAGCATTCATGTCAGCTAGGGCATGGAAACATTAGTACTGTGTTCCTACACAGACAGTCTTTCCCTGCAGCATCTGTTGCTAATTGAAAGGGACTAGAATTACAAAATTCTAGTCAATTTCTCTCACCAGCGCTTGCTGTGTATAAAGATTTTCTATGCAGGGGCTGAGCATTAGTCTTCCACTACAGCTGATGACTAAAGAACAAAGAGAAAGAAATACAGAAGAAAGCATTTTTTTTTTAATCCAACAATATATGGAACTAAATGGTAAGAAGAGAAACAGCTAAGCACATCTTTTGTTAGTTTGGTAAATTACAATTCTGTAAATACAACTATTCACCTGTAAAGGTCTATTAACATTCCAGTTAACCAACTGTATACGTGTTCTGTTTGGGTAGTCTCTTTGTTTACACAGGTCTTCAAAATTAATTATCAATACTATTCCAATTATGTCCCTTATTTCTAGCTCCTAGGCACAGTGCCTGGAACACAGGAGGCACTTAATAAATGTTTGTTGAATACATAGATCCTCCTTGTGTTCTGTGGCACTGCACATTCAAGGCATTCAAAGCTTCTACTAAGGCCTCATCACATTCATTTTCCTTAAGTTCCATTGAGCACAGAGATCTCCATTCAGTCCTTTCGTACTTTTATATATGGTAGGCTAGAAAGTTTCAAACATTATCTAAAGCACACCCTGGCTGCTGAATGAAACACAGATTAAAGCAGGGTGAGAATGGAGGTCAGTCAGCTGATGACTACAGTAGTCCAGGCAAGAGATGACGGTGGCTTAAAGAGGGTGGTAGAACAGACGCCTTCCAGGGCACTTCTCTGCCGAGCGCAATGGCCGCTACAGTCTGTTCTGACATGGATAGCGCATGGCCAGGGGAAAAGCTGAAGAGCCCTGGGAGCAGGAAGAAGACAGGATTGGGAGGTAACTCATGGTTTCCCACGCCCCTGCTCCATGTGAGGAATCCAGGCACACAATCACACGAAATGTGCTACAAATGTGCGAGCTGGCTACAATATCTGGCTACCAGTCTGGTGAGATAATTAGTATCACTATTGTTTTTAATGTTATCAAAACCAGTGCATCGTAGGACATCTATGCTACTTAGTTTTCCCAAGGGTATTTATTATTTTAGATATAGAGACGATTTTTTTAAAGTTTCCTCAAACAAGACAAAATGTTGCAACTGAGAACAAAACTAAAAGCCATATCAACCATGAGAGTGGAATTTCATTTTAGTTCCAGGTTTGAATTGTTTCTCTAATACCTAGAAGCTAAATGATCAAAGTTTAGACATTTAAAGTTTAAAAGTCTGAAGGTGCACAACTGTTCAAAGAGAACACATATTTTAAAGGAAAGAATATGGACAGAAGAAAGGTACTTGCCTAAGGTTTCACATCTCTTAGGCAGATCTTAATTCTCAGAGTAATAGACTAGCGAGAGCCTGGAATTTGCACGTTTGCAGCCTATTATTTCAAATGAGCATTTCGCTCCTTTTTTTCATATTTTATCCTACTTTAGAAAACGTTGGCTGCCCACTTCTCCATTCTACATTCCATAAAGTCCTCCAACATTGTGCTCCATTGATTATTCAAACGCCACATCTGTTGAGGAGCGTATATGAACTACTTAAAAGTTGTCAGTATCACGTGACTCGAATTCATTAGAATATTATCCAGAGAAGCCTGGTGACAGAGGCCAACACTTTCCAGAGAGAAGAGTCTATGGCAGCTGGGGCTCCGCTCTTCACAGCACCACACGGTGACAGGAGAAGCGTGCTGCCCTACCTCACACACACTTGCTTCCCTGGCTCATCCCAGGCTCTAGCCTTGCTTCCCGCCACCACCTCATGATTAATCCATTGATTTTCAGGTATTTTAATTACCTGAAGCCCTGGGCCAGTTGTATTGTGCAGACTCGGGAAGTAAAGACATATCCCACTCAGAGAATTCAGGCTAGGCTTGACAAAATACTTAATTTTGCTTTCCTACCACTACCCAGCTCTGAATTTCTTGTTGTGGGGGTGACCTGGCAACATGTTCTGAGCATCCTGCAATGATCTGCGGAAGTTGGGTCAAAACTCCTTGATTTAACTTGATTCAGCAGTCCAGAGCCAAGAATTACCTGCTGGAGGGAGTTTATAGGTATCATTACACTACCGTCTTCTTGTGAGATAAAATAAGAAGTGGGTAACTACCATATGACTTCTGGTTGACTGATTATAATTATAATTCTGAGCTCTATACAATCTTGCTTACTCTCTCACCCTGCATTTCTAGTAGGGAAAAAAAAAAAAACCAACAGCACGCTCCATTTTCCATTGATCATATCACAACAACTCCATTCTGAATAGCCATCGGGTGTCACAGTGTTACCCAACCAAAGCCATTAAAGTTGATTGACGAGAAAAAGGCTAACTGAAAATTGTGAAAATGACAGATGCAGCTCCCCCCACCACCACTGCTGTTGTGTCAAGTAGGCAGGGCTTCGTGCACTGCTATTAAAGGGGCTCAAGGAACTCCGTCTGCTTTGTCATCCATTTTTTAAAACCTTAGCATTTTTAAACATTTATTTGAGGGAAGCATTTGTGAATAACTGCTCAGAAGGAGTAAGCCCTGGTTACTTCAGGGAGATTCAAAATGACAAGATTTTGCATGGTACAGGACCTGATGACTTGGTCAAAGGAGCTGGCCGATAGCTCTGGTACATGATGTTTAAGACTCAGCATTATCTCTTCTGTGTTAAGTATCAGAGGCAAAAGATAGTTCTCTTTCTTCTTTATAATAATATCCTAGTGAGGCCAAGTAACTGAATAGTTGCCAAAAATCAACTTAGACCTGAAAATCAAAAAGCAATTACAATGCAGCTATTACTCAAAACCACAAGTATCTAGTCTCTTGTTCCTCTTCTAAAAAACAATCTGCCCAAGATAATAAAGAAAAAGGTTTGGAGCAAATAAGAGGTTAAAGTTAACTTCTTTTTAATAATCTAAAGGTTGAGGTAACCCCCCATTCCCCGGTATATCAGGTACTATTACGAAATGTACGGAGATCTTGTATTTCACCTCTTCCGTATGAAAATATTACTAGTTCTTTGACTCTTACAAATTCTCTAGTTCTAATGGATGAAGAATTTCTTTTCACGAGAAGAGCTAATGTGCTATTCACTAAAGTGCCAAATAGCAAGGATGGAACATTTTGCTATTACTCAGCCTCATTCCCACTGGTAGAGATAAATCACAATCTGTCCTGATGAGAGAAGTATGATTTCAGAATGGGTCTATTTCAGTATGGAGTGACCTTAACACAGAGGTGAAGGTAACGAGCCCATCACTGGGGGTTGTGTGGAGGATCCAAGATACATCCTACCCAGGGATGGATCCCGAGGTTCCAGACCTTCAAGCCAGTATAAAGCAACTCTTTAATCTTTCCATCACGAGGGGTCTGCCTGAACAAGGTAAGATTTGCGTTGACTTGAAGCTCTTTTTGCTTATCCTAATATGACTATACTCATGGCAGAAACTTCATCAGTATACAGGGATTAAGTGCATCAGAGAATTTTCCTCAGTGTAAACACTTCACTGTTGTATGGCAAACTTGAAAAGTTACTGGTTCTCCCAAAGAAGATATAGATTTGGTCTTTATGACAATAAGAACTAAAAACAAAGGATTAGAAGTACTTGCTAATTGTTAAAGGAAAATGTTAAAACATCTAATATGTACAAGAGAGTTACTGTTGAAGTTTTGCTGAAGGGTAAATCAAACAAAAGAATCAGTGTTTGAAACATAATGTTTAAATATTAACCACAAATATTTTACTCTTTTCAAAATTATTTCTATAGCTCCCTCTTGCCTTTTTCTTCTTTCTCCTTTGGGAAAAAAAATTTTAAAAGCCTACACCGGGGATACAACCATATTTCCTGGTTAGATCATTATTAGTTCAAAATATGTATCTATATTCATTTGAGTTCTCTCTCAACTTCACATTCCTAAAATAGATCACTTACGCTTGCTGAAGTTACCCAGGACCCAAACATTCTCAGATCCAAATGATTCTTTCTTCTTTAAACAATTTTGTTTGTGGAGAATCTTGGCAATCAAATTTCACCCTACTCAAAAAGTGTCTTGGCTTCTCTCCTCCAAATGAAAATACTTTCCATAAATCCCTCATTTCTGCATAATACATATTATATAAATACCTTACAAATGAGTACAGGTATACACTTAGAAAGTCCTCCAAGTGAAATAATTATTTTAACCCTACTAATATTAGACAAGAAATCAGTATGTAACCTTGGGGGAGAAATTCTTGCCTTAATAAAATAAACTTGAATTCTGACTGCATTTTCTGTAAGAACGGTATTAGATGATTTGACATCTGTGATATTTTTTATACCCTACAAATCTATTTGGCTAGTGATAAATTAAGGTCTAGGAAGTCTTAAGTAACATGCCCAAGGTCATGCAATGAGTTAACGGCTGATGTGGGACAAATATTGAAGTTTGGTCATTCTTAATTCTGCCTTAATATTCTAAATCTTAAACTTAATGATGGCCTCATGATATTTTGAACCATCCATGGTCCGAGTCCTAGATCTAATTATCAAATACATAACTACGACATAGAGCACCATGCTTAAAAAAGCAACAAATGACATGTAAGACCCATTTATGAAAAAGGGCAGAGGAGACTACCTCCAAAAAATATATTCATAGCCTATTTGATAAAGTCAGGCTAGAAGAGCAAAGGGTGATAGTAAATAAATGTCATGCTCTAAAACTGAATTTTACAGATAGTTTCAGCATGATTTTTCTATGTTTCACTTTTCACCGTCAGCTGTGAGCTGTTTCCAAGTGTGAAATCGCCTAAGAGAGGAAGCAAAGCTGTCATTTGACATCTGGGAGCGTGGAGATTGGGCTGCAGTAAAAAGCATTTTGGACTTCTTCAATTTACACACATTTTCACCTATAAATTGTCAAGTCTGAAAAGTATTCAACGAGAAATATCAATGTAAATTTCAAGCATTTATAAAGGCTCATAGTGGAGTGGAAAATAAAGGTGAAGGACACACTCTGATAGGTACCATATCAACTTGTGAAGACTGGAATGAGAAACTTAAGTGATTCAATTAGCATAATAACGAACATATCAACAATTTTACTCACTTGCCTTAGATTGCATATTAAACTTTCCAATACAGTCTTTTGTGCTTTATATGCTTACTATTAGAGGTTCTATTTCCTAGCTGCTTTTTTTTACGATGAGAGTCAAGACTTAAAAAAATACTGGTAAAAAAAAAAAATACTTTCTTGACACTTTATTCTTCCTTTATACTTAAAATGCTGTAACAGAAATTTATTCTACATTATGGTAAATCGTTTCAATGATAAAGCACATAAAATCCTTTGTGTGTGGTATACACAGATACAGAAATAAAATGAGAGTAATGACAAGGAAGTCCTCTAGAGAAGAATCATCAATTTACTCCAGTTTTTATTCTATAACCTCTCACAACGAAAAACAGGAGAACCTGTCCGTAGGGCTCTTAATAAAGTATCTAAAAAGCTCCCAATATGGAAACCAGGCAGTGTTATGTTTATATTCCTATGCTATACCATCTATTCCCACTCCGGGGGTCTGTTTCTTTACTCTCTCTCTTCCTGAACTCTGTCCTGTGTTTCTCTGGTATGAAAGGAACCCATTTACCATGAATGATGTTTATTTAAAATACAACCTTTCTAGAGAACCATCCTAGATAATCTAAGGATACAAAGTGAACCTAAAAGGAATGATTTCTACTTTGAAAACAGGGCTGGGTTTGATCAGTGAATTCGTATTCTCAAGACCCTCTTGATAGGCCTGCAGCTGCAGCCATTTATTTGCTGGCTTTTTCACAGATGTAGACAGAGAAAGCTCATTGGTTTTTGTCTTTTTGTTACTGGACTTGTTTTCCTTAATATAAAAGAAGTGGTAACTTTTTTAAAAAGTTCTTCAGGTCATTGTTGAAACTTGTGAATATCAGATATCCTTGGTAGTATGCAGTGCTGAAACGACCATGACTTTTTAAAATCTAAGATCGCAAAGTTGGCAGAAACTCTACTTAAATAACAGAAGGTGATCATTTGCATTTCAAAATTTATCTATCTTGCTTTTCCCCTCAATTAGACCAAAACATGTTGATTCACAGGTTTCTGTGTGTGTGTGTTTTCTTTTTTAAACTTATTTATAGAGCAGAATAATGGCCCCCCTGCTAGTTTGGCATGTGCTCAAGTTTCTGTCCGTGTAAATCGAATCTGTTACTGGAAATTTTTCTCAAAATATGAAGGCACATCATCCACAAGATGAAAAGATACATTGCTGATATTATAAAGTACAGGGCAGGTGGATAATGTTTTTAGGACAAAAATGTGATAAGGATTCCCAGGAGGGAGGAGTGGTCGGGGTAGAGGCTGCATGCTGTTTAAACAGAAGTGGGTCGTTCTCATCACGATCTTATGACAACTTTACTTTCTAACCAAACATCAGCTGCTGGACATGCCTTAGAGTTACTCGGACAATAATACTAAGGTTAGAATTAGAAAATGGAAGGGCAGAGGGGATGTGGGAGAGAATTACTGCAACCCTTAGTGTTTCTAAGAGTAGAGCAAAAGATGACTAAGTACTCTGTGTCCCCATGTGTTAATGGATTTGCGACTTTTAAGCATTGAAATATTAGCATATTAGCACTGTTCCCACCCTTTGGGGAGGAAACACTATTTATAGTGTTCATCAGTAGCACTGCTGTTCACTTTTGAAACAAACAGTAATTTACAATTTTTGGTTCCAGTTCCCCTTGCATTGTAAGCTAGGTGTGGGAGAACGCAGACACTTAACGGAGTTCTGTAACTCTGGGTTTACAATCATCTACATTACAAGGCTAGCTCTACTTTTCAGTTAAGGCCATTACTGGTTTTATTTTCCCCTGTTGATGAAACAAATTAATAGGTCCCAAAAATAGAAGAGACTTTCTACATCGTTCAATGCATGATATAATGCTAGGGCACTTTTGCAACTCACAAAGCTTGAAAGTACAATTCTTTCACGCAAATAATTAAAACAAAGCCCTTCTTCAGACAGCTTTTCTCAAATGTTAGTGAAGGACAACCTGGAAAATGACAGCAAAAATCCATTAATGGTAGACTGCCACCTGCTGGTAAACTATGAGAACTGTGATTTGTGGGGAAAGGCTTAAAAATAAAAATAGGGAACTGATCTGGATTAAATTTGCTGTTTCGAGTACACAAAATTAAAAGTATCTATTTGTTGATGAATGTAATATAGTTTTGTTAAACACATATTAAAATTTTCAGGTGGTCAACATGCTGTGAATGTTAAAGTAAACATCGTACGTTGAAGAAACAATTCTGCTAGAACGCCAAAGCATAACCTTACAGTTTTCGAGAAGAAAGTGACAATAAAAATCGGAAATAAGGAGTCAGTTATAAACACTAAACAATGCCTCATCACATCTGGTTTGATATGAGGTTTATCCTGCACTTCACTTCTGGATTTAACAGGTTTCATCTAAAAGAACTCCCAGATTTGGAGCGTGTGGGTGGTTTAGTTGGTTGAGTGTCTGACTTTTAATCCATGCTCAGGTCACAATCTCATGATTTGTGAGTTCGAGCCCTGGGTTGGACTGTCAGACTATCAGTGCAGAGCCTGCTTGGAATTCTCTCTCCTTTTCTCTCTGCCCCTATTCCACTAATGCTTGCTCTCTCTCTCCCTCTCTCTCTCTCTCAAAATAAATAAATAAACCTAAAAAGAAGTCCCACATTTAATTTTGATCCTTAAGCCTCCAAATTCATTACAATTAATATATGTATTTATGTACACTGGCACCTAAGATGTTATTTATCAAACTATAGAAGGGGGTGAGTATTTAAAAAAAGAACCAGATAACCATAATAAAGTGATTTCACATTGAAATTATTTTTGTTATCCCATTAACTAAATCATACTAATAAGGCTTCAAAAAACAGCATAATATTATCTACTTGAGAGAAACAAAAAACGGAGGCATGCTCTATTGCCTCTAGAAAGAAATAAAATCAAACACGCCTAATTTGAGGGAAGAAAGAGGAAAAGAAACAGAACACTAAGAAAAAAAAAAAAAACCAAATCACGTTTTCAGGAAACAGTTTTGGGATATTTGCTTTGCAGGCTGAAAAATTTAGCTATTCCCCAATCCAGGAGTAATTCTTAACAATGAAGGTTGTAACTTAAAACAATATAGCTCTTTCAATCCTAATTATAATCACTTCCCATTATGCAGGGAAACAATGTTAGCATCAATAATACACTGGTTAGCTAGGAAGCGTTAAATACTGTATTAATCAACAACTAAGCAGATCATGTCACCATAATCAGCTTGAACCTCCTTTGAAAGCCAGTGGGGTGACAAGTGAAGTAACTTGGACTATCCAAAGAGGCTGAGAGCCGGGCAAAAGGTGAACGAACTTTGGATTCAAATATAGCCCCATCTGCACTGACAGAAAGACACTCACACAAATCCAATTCATATGCTTACGTGACCTGTAATTATCAGCAAAGGATATAACACCCCCCAAAATAAAGCTCTAATTTAAAAAAAAAAAATAAAGACAATACAGTAAGAGCAAGAGAAATCTGTTGTGTTGAGTATTTGGCTAAACTGGCTATTTTAAAGCAAGAAAAACATGCTTCCTAAAATGTCTCAAATACAGAGAGAACTCTAAAATCTGCTCTGCATGCCAGGGCACCTCATCATTGAAGTCACAGTACTGCATTTTTTAAAATCCCATATTTTATCCACTTTTCTCCTTGGGAATTTTACCCCTGTAGTTGGCTACTTCTCACATCTTAATAAAACCATCCACTGAAAGAGGTTCGGGGTATTCAAAGGTCCTTCTAAACACTGAGAAGTTAAGACACTTCTAAGACAGAATTAACTGTCTCTCCTAAGAGAAGTACAAGCCCATTTAACAACACACACACACACACACACACACACACACACACACACACACCCCTCTAGAATATATAATGCTTTCTTCCCCAAATTTTCTTTTTTTGAAGGATTTGAGAGATACCCAAACCCAACACCTATGTGAACTGCTAGAGAAAAATACAACTTTTATAAGGAAAAGAGAGAGGCGGAACTACTTTTTCAAGTGAAACATTTTAAGAGATTGCTCTAACCTGGGGCACAGTACATTCTCTCCATGGCATCACTGTCACAGGAATCTTCAACCTCGCTCCACCTGCTAAAATACGTTAGCTGAATGTGTCCTAAAAACAAAACGACAGGAGAAATCAAAACATTTTTCTCTTCCATTTTCTGCAGAAGTGAACTGTAATTACTCCTTTTGTAGCTAAAAACAGTATCATTAAGAATAATGGCATCATTAAGTACTAGAAGCTATTACTGGGGGTGAATTTGCCGCACTGATAATGAAGCTCTAGACAGGAAATGAAGATACTAATTACAAGATAAAACGCCTACTCAGTTAATTGGAAGCAACAGCGAATAAAAAGAAATGCATTTGCAAAAGTTCCTGACCTCTATCATTCAATAAGATGTTGTTTGGGTTCAAATCGCGGCACACAATTCCCTCTCTATGTAAAGCATCAAGGGCTACCACCATTTCAGCTGCCCATCTTTGAATGCAGCCCTCGGGGATGTAAAACCTGGAGTTTAGTGCTAATTTTTTATCAAGGTCCTCAAAAATCTGATGTATTTCCTTGTCTCCTTCTAGTGCTAATCCACTCTCTCCCTTAGTCTCTGAGTCTCTCTGAAACAAAGTCAGTTCCTCTTTAGCCAAATCCTCAGTTTGATCTGTAAACAGCAATACTTCTTCAGTTTTTAAAGTGTCTGTGTTTACATTATATTCATTAGCACCTGAGAGTGGGTTAGAAATATGGAATATGCTTTCTTCTGTGTTGGTTGCAGTGACTGCAGACTCAACCGCTCCAAGTCCTTGGAACTTAGGATCCGAGCTGTGTAACAAAGACATGTCTCCTGAACTACTGTGATCACCGGCTGTTACAAACAACATCCCCAGATCCCCCTGTGCGCTGTGTTTCTCCGCTATACTATGGGATTTAGGCCTGGAGGGATCACTCAATTCCTCTGTGCCATTTTCCTCACTTGCTTGGTGTTGTTCAGTACTAAGCCTGAGGCATAAAACATCAGGGGCTTCCAACAATTTACTTTCAATTATGCCTATATTAGTCTGTGTAAACGGAGTGGGTCCCATTGCTTCACCGTCTTTGATGGGCTCCAGTTCACCAGGTAGATTTACAAGGAGATCGGGCCTTCCTTCATCAGTGCCGATGACATCATCAAAAGCAGCATCTTTAAAAGAAATAACTGGGACAGAGTCATCTGAGCCCCTGCTAATGGTGTCCTGAGCTATAAACTCTACCTTGCTTTCACTAGTACTGAAACCCCTGGAAGTGCCGTCTCCATCTGGAAGAGTGAAAAATGGTTTCAAAGGCTCTGACTTTAGACTATACAATTTTTCTCCAAAATCAAGGCCTAGGAGTTCACTAGTGCTATCCTTACTGTCTATTCTAAAGAATTCCATGGGGCTGTTTTTAGATCTACTAAGGGAATCTGACGTTCTTGGAGAACTATCTGCTTCTAGGTCATCATCTCCAGCAAAGAACTTCAGCTCGTGAGCTATGTGCTGGGTGCTGGGGCTGCCACTGTCAGCAGCAAGGTGTGCTGGGAAGCTTTCGATAACTCTGGGATCAACAGCATTCCCTCCGATCTTCACGAAAGGCTCCTCATTCAAGGACCCTGGCTCAATCTTTTCTTGCCCATATTCATTGCATAGGGTCAGATAACTAGTGGTACATTCCTCTTCTGAACTTGAGCCAGAATCTGGCCATTTTGGAGAGCTATCTTGGCCTTCTTCATCTTGGTTGCTATCATCTTGAGAGCTTGGAGTAAGACTAGTCTTCAGAGGCAGAACTTTAAGCATCGTTCCACCATCGCTTCCTCTGGATTCAAAGCTGCTGCTGTCCTGAGGACTAGAAGTTGGCTGTTGCAGGTGAACTTTAGTGAGTGCAGATTTTTTCACTTCCCCGATGTCAAAGCTTTCTTCAGGACTTCTGTTTAGAAACTTACTGATATATGACCAGAGTTTGCCACCTGTGAACAAGTATAACCAAAAAAAATTTTAAGATCCCCAAATTAATGGTTACTTATTGAAGCCAAAAGAAAAACCAAAAGCATTCTAATAATCAATCAAAAGCAAGTCAGCAATATCCATTAATATCAAGTATGCTATAAAACAAGCATTTTTTTTTTTTAACACTAATTCAACGTTTATTTATTTTTGGGACAGAGAGAGACAGAGCATGAACGGGGAGGGGCAGAGAGAGAGGGAGACACAGAATCGGAAACAGGCTCCAGGCTCTGAGCCATCAGCCCAGAGCCTGACGCGGGGCTCGAACTCCCGGACCGCGAGATCGTGACCTGGCTGAAGTCGGACGCTTAACCTACTGCGCCACCCAGGCGCCCCAAAACAAGCATTTTAATAAAATGTATTTTTTTGTGATTGCTGACTGGTGAGTATAATTTTAAACCTATCTCCTGATATCAATTATTTTTTAAATGACAACCTATTTCTTCCTTTGAAATTATTTTAACAAATACTAATAGGAAATCCCACAGCTAGAACACTGCTATAAATATGATTTAGCTGTTGGAACATGTGATTATGTTCTGAGCTGTTTATGTAATAATTTTTTCAAGCATGGCCCCTTGGTCAAGTGGAAATACATAAATTTAAGTGCTGCTTAAAACTGTATATACTATAGTGTGTGTGTGTTGGGGGGGGGGAATCAGCAATATTATTCCATTTTAAAATGGCCAGTCCAAGATTAGAGGGGAGATATGGCATCCGGTATATAATTATGCCATTATAAATGACATATTAATGACATTTTCCCCATTTTCTCCCTTCCCCACACACGTCACGTATGGTAGAAGACCAAGTAAACCAGCTGAGGAAAATTAATTGGGTATTAATGGGGCAGGCTACTGCAATTCTGATTCTATATTCTGATACGTATCAGAAACCTATAAAAGTAAAATCATAAAAATCAATTTCACAGAAATCATAGAAATCAAATAAACACAAAGCAATCCAATGTTTTACCAGCAATACTTGTTAGGTAGTTGTTTCACTTTACTTTTCTTTTGTTTTAACCATTAAAAACTCAGCCCGTTTTACTCATTAGAATCTTTGAATAAATAACTATAATAAGTATCAAAACCCCATCAAAGCTTTACTGTATTGCAAGAAGAAAGAACCGTTCAATTTGATCCAGAAATCTGATAAGCAATAATTGCAGAAGCATACTTTGTGAAGATACAACTGTATCTTCCAAAAATGGGAAATAATGTGTTAAACATGAATCCCCTCTATTAACATGGAAAAGGCAATTTTTTCAGCACATTTTTAATGTCTTTATTAAGCATCCTATACCAAGAGTAACATTCGTAAGAGAAATAATTACTGACAGTCAATTATATCTATAAAAAGGTAAGTGGAAGCATCCACAAAACTCTTTTTTTGTACACTGCCTTTTCATTTCATTTAGAGGGACTCAGTAAATACACAAAGCACCCAGTACTGTGCCTGCTATCAAGTAAATGTGCAGTAAAGGTTAGCTGTTACAATATTAATCCTAAGATATTCAGACATCTCCTCTACCAGTGACCTAGTTAACAGCCTTCTCCCATTTTGATAGTAATTAGTAGTATTGGACATTAGGGCATTTAACTTTTCACTCTCATTCTTTTCTTGGCTAACTTTCTGTCCGCACTAGGTTATGCTTAGTGTTTCATATCTCCCCAGAGTCAAATTAAAATTTAAGGGTTCATATATAGCTTTGAAACACATTCACAAAAGACGGCATGCATTGATTCCATCTTTTTTTTTTTTTTTTTTTAGTTTTTTGACAACAATAACCACATTCCTCTTATCACAAACACCTCTATTGTGGCACACTGACAATAAAGCCTGAACCTGAAGCTGGAATTCCTGTATGCAATCCAACTATAACAACGTGTGTTGTTTTCAGTTCTCCTAGATGGGGACTACTGTGAGGACAGGACCGTCTTTTTCATCTTTCTCTGTCTACTGCCTGATCAGTGCACAGGACATGGCAGGCATTCAGTCAGTGGCAGGCATTCTTTAACTCAGATGGTAACTCATCAGAATGTGATGTGCCATCACAAAGCAGACAGTCTCTGTAGTCACAAAGTTCCAGAAATAGCAAGACACAGTCAAGTTCCAAGAAAAGTTTCATTCATTCTTAGGCCAATTTCACCTAGATGAACTGCTGAAATCTAAAATTCAATATGCTTAAATTCTTTCTTCTTGCCCCCAAATCACTTCCTCTTTCTGACCTCTAAGCCACTCTGGCACAAAAGCTTTGGACCAAACTTAAGATTATTTTTGCCTCCCTTGTTCTTTCTACATCTGACAAGTTTCCAAGTCCTATAGGATATACCCATAAGGTTTCACATAACGTTTCACATAGTCTTCCTCTTCCATTGATTCCTTTGGCCATTCTCCTTGGAATAACTTTATAGTTACAACCAGATTCCTGCTTTAACTCCTTCCTGTACCACTCTATCATACTAACTGCTGCCCAGTTAATCTTCCACTTTAGCACAGATCTTACATTATTTCTCCATTCAAGAACCCAAATCCCCTCGACCCCCTGAGTGATATACCAGCCCCACAGAGGCACTGAACTCCTCAGTAATACAGTGTGTCAAGCTATGATTTGGTTCTCCCCCTCAATTCATCAAATACTTCATCTGAATTGGATTTCTCCAAATATAACCCATGCTGGGCTTTTGCTCAAACTATACCTACCACTTAAAGAATTTACTTTCTTATTAGTTTGTCCAACATCTGCTTGTCAAAATCCCAACTATTCTTGACAGTCTCTCAGAATTTGTTTTCTTTTACCAATTTTTTTGATATCCCCTCAGCAGATATGACTCCTATCTTCTCTGAATTTTTTATATCACTTAGTCCCTCTTACAACATTTAAAATATTCTATTTCACATTAATATTACTTTTATACCTTTATCATCTCCTTTACCAGACCACAAGGAGAGGATTCTGCCTAGCATATAAAATAATATGTATTAAATAAGTATTTATTAAATTGGGTTATAGAAAGATGGTATCCTTCCAAGTATTTTGAAAACCTTTCAAGAATAAGGCTCTATAAATATTAATAATGTCATTATTTTTTATCATACTTTCTTCCTATTTTAAAACAAATATATGGCTTCATTATAAACAATTTAAATAAAGAAAAAGAAAAAGAAAAATATACAAATCACCTAGAAACACCATTAACTATTTGTACATTTATTTTTGGGCTTTTTATTTGTGACTAACATCACATCATGAACATTTTCTAATTTCATGAGACTATGAACTTGAATGGGCTATACAGCATATCCATGGGATAGATGTTCATCTATTGTTGGACATTTACATTGTTTCCAATCTTTTACTATTAGAATTAAAATAGTATGTACCTTCACATGGAAGTATTTGACATCTCTGACAATTTCATCAATATAGAATACCAGAAACGCAAGTACTAGATCAAAAAGCATGAATATTTTTAATGCTTCTGTTATGTGTTATGAAGCTATTTACAGAAAGGCTGTACCCAAATCCACTCCCATAAGCACTGTGTATTAATGCCATCTTCATAGCAACTTGCCTATATTGGATATTACCAAGTTGACCGATT
Organism: Lynx rufus; assembly: GCF_022079265.1. Classification (NCBI taxonomy): domain Eukaryota; kingdom Metazoa; phylum Chordata; class Mammalia; order Carnivora; family Felidae; genus Lynx; species Lynx rufus. The sequence goes on along the minus strand of NW_025814829.1, from coordinate 33,395,749 downwards.
TGATTAATCAAATATGGCATCTCACTTAATTTCCATTCTTTTCATTATTACATAGAATTTTTAAATGTGATGGTTGACACTTTCTTTATAAAATTTATTCCTAGCCTAAACAAGCATCCTAAAGTAGACTGTAAAAACTGCATTTTTCAAGAGAAAACAAAACTGTTTTAGCCCTTCCCCATTGTTTGCTAGGTACCCAGGTAAACTTAATGCTTGATATGGAGCTATGGAAACAAAATTTGAGTCCTATCCCATATTTTTTATCAATTACAAAAATCATGAAAATCACAAAACTTACAAGAACACATTATTTCTATTGAAATTTGTCACCCACAAAAGCTGAATAGGTTTTCCTTTCTATCAAGATTAGGCCTAGTAGGCAAACTTACACACATGTCGACATTATTATTATAACATTAAAAACATTATCCTTTTTAAAAAAAACCCTGTTATTGATAAATCTCAAAATATAAACAGAAAATACCTAACACATTTATAATTTTTAACACTTTAGAAATATAAATGACACCTATCTAAGCACCATTGAAGCACATAAAATTGGAGATATTAGCTATTTTAAGCTATGAAATTAGAAATTCATAAGGTTTAATAAAAACTCTGTGTCTCTCATTAAATTTTACTGATTTTTTGAAAGACTGCAAAGAATATTTGTTAAATTTGCTTGGCCAGAATTAGGACCTGACATTAACAGGTCTGATAAAATACCGCTGAACAATGCTCAAAATCATTTTCTGAACCAGGAATTCCAATTCAAGAAATTCATGCTACAAATAGTTCTCAAAAAAAGAAAACAGAAGTATACAAAGACATATAAGCAAAAGTACTAGAAACAATTTAAACACCAATTAATAAGAGAATAGTTAAAAAAATTATAAGTCTATAAACCAAATATTCTTTATTCAAAGAAATAATAGCAATATTTGCAAATACAGTAAAACCTTGGATTGCAAGTAACTTGCTCTGCGAGTGTTCCGCAAGATGAACAAACATTTCTAATAAATTTTAACTTGATAAACGAGCGATGTCTTGCAATAAGAGTACTACACGACGCCAAATGTCACATGATCACAACTGAACCAATGATTCTTGAAATTCACTTTGATATACAAGTGCTTTGGATTATAAGCACGTTTCCGGCACGACTCATGCTCGCAAATTAAGGTTTTACTGTACTTACATAGCGTTTACCATGTGCTAGGTACTATTCTAAGTGTTTCGCATATATGAACTGCTTAATCTTCACATCAACTATATGAGGTAGGTAACTGTCATCCCTATTTTACAGATAAGGAAATGGAGGCACAAAAACGTTAAATACCTTGCCCAAGGTCACACAAGCTAACAGTAGTCTGACTCCAGATTCCTTGTTTTTAATCACTACACTGGTCTCTCTTAACACAGACCTATATATACTGCTAGGGAAAGTCACCCAAGGTACACTGTTAAGATAGGGGAAGAAAACAAGCTATAGAACAATATGTAGGATCCATTTTTTTTTTAACTAGACGGGTAGGGAGAATATATTTATACACAGAGGAAAATCTCTCCTATTTCTAGAAAGTGGAACAGGGCATAAAAGTGACTAGGAGGGGAGATTTTTTATTTTTATTTTATGTACTTCTATATATAGTTCAAATGCATTGCTTTACATATTAGTTTCATAATAAAAAAAAACTTGTTAATAAAAAAAGAATAATTTCACCCCTGGGGTCCCCAGGTAATTTGGGGTTACTCTTTCCCGTCCCTCATCTCTACGATGTATCCACATGTGCAGGCTTTTCCAATCATTTTCTTCTAACCTAGGCATTCACCTTTTCTCTGACTCAGCAGCCAGCGATTATGCACTGAGTACCTTCTGTGCACCAAGTATTCTGCTAAATGCAGGGATACAGACGATGAAAATGACACAGTCCCTAATCTTAGAAACTTAAAGTTTTAACGACACACACGGCCTTGACTGAATACAATTACTTTCTCACCTTTTCCTTCCCAAACAGAATTAACATAAGGGATTCATTAATAGGAACAATAAACATTTTAAATCTCTCTCCTAAAAGCCTGTCTGCTATATCCAACTGCCCACTCAACACCACCTGGATATTTAATAAGCATCTCAAACTCACAAGCCCCAAACTGAAGCCCTGATTTTTTCCCTCGAAATCGACCTCTCCCACAGCTTTCCCCATCTTAACAAATGGGAACTCACTCCATTCTTTTAGTTAGTTAAGCCAAAAACCTTGCAGACGTGTAAAGCACAATCAGGTCAGTTCTATCTTCAAAACAGATTCAGAATCTAACAATCATGTCTTACCACTTCCATCTCTAATGCTTTGAGCGAGCTACAATTATTTTCACCTGGATTGCCACAAAAACTTCCAAACTGGTCTCCCTGCTTTTGCCTTTGCCCTCCTAGACTACATTTTCCACAAAGCAGCCAGAGTGAGCCCTATCTTGCCACTCACTCCTCTGCTCAATGTCCCTCAGTGACTTCCTTTTTATTCAGCATAAAAACCGAACTATAAGCCCACAGAAGGAAGATCTGCCCACCGGCCTCCCCACTTCCCCAAGCTCTTCCCATTCTGCTCCAGCCACAGTAACCTTGCTGTTTCTTATACCCCAAATACACTCTTGGCTCCTGGCCTATTTGTTCTCTCTTTCTAAGATGCTCTTCCCTTACATATCCACAACATTCTGCCTCTTACTTCCTTCAGTTCTCTGGCCAAACGTCCCTTTCTTAATAAAGTGACCACTCTAGATAGAATAGTAACCCCCCCACACACCCTTTTGGCATTCCCTTTTCCTTCTTTTCTTTCTCCATAGAATTTATCTCCGTCTGACATATATTTACTGATGTATTTGCCTATTATCTTTTCTGCTTCTCAGTGTAAGCTCCATGTGGGCAAAGTCTTCATTGGTTTTGCTCACTGCCATGTTACAGCTAAGCCTGTATCCCAGTAAGCGCCAATTTGTTTCTAACTAAACAAATTAAAAATGGAAGGAAAATGAGTCCAAGAGACTTACGTGAATCCTGAATAGTCCTCTAAGCGGGAGGAAGCTAAAGCCACAAATCATAAATATTCAAGCATTTGTATTACAGAGAAAACAATTGTTCAACACTTATTTTTCAGGAATAGCTATTTATACATATGAAAGTAATGTGTTTGTGACTTATGCACAACCTTCTAATTCACAGAGGTTAACAAAGAAAATACCACTAACATGTAAAAGATAGCACACCGCCCATCAAACAGTTCACTTGATTGCTCAAGTGAGCAATCCAAACAATTCGCCTAGATTCTTCATTCTCTAACTAGAATCCATCACAGGTCCCACTGAGTCTACCCTCAAAGCATAAGGGCTAGAACCATTATCTCTTGTCTAGACTATACATTGCTCGCAGCCGGTTTGTAATCCATTCCCTATACAACAGCCAGGGTGATCTTTTTAAAATGTAAATCAGATCTTGTCGCTGCTTTAGATAGATATCCAGGGGTTTTCCAATGCACTTGAATAAAAGCCAAAGTCCTTACCCTTCAGTACAAGACTCCTGCCTATTTCTCCCATAGCCTGATATACGACAACTGCCCTCACCTACCATACACTGCAACCAAATTGTCTCCTTTCTTGTTTACCGAACGTTGTTTTTGCTTTTGATTTCTTAACATTGATCTCTCCCACTTACATCCAAATGGTTGTCATTCAGCACTCCTCTTAAATGGCACCTTCTTAGAGCAGGCTTCCTTGACTACCTAATCTAAAGTAGTCCCCCAGTCATCCTATTTTAGAGTTCTCTGTTAGAGATCAGTGGAGTCCCTATTATTAGCCAATATTATCATGCTTTTGGTTTTCTGTTGGACTCTCCACAAGAATGAATGTAAGTGTCAAAAGGGCAAGCTCTTTTCCTGTGTTCTTCACCTAAGAGAGAGTCTAGCGCACAATACACACTCAATAAATTTGCTGAATGTTAAATGAATCTACGGTCCCTATTTGCACTTTAATTTAATATCTTTGTGTTATAAAATCTTCGTAAAATTAAACAATAACAGTCAACAAGAAATGAACAGTCAACAAGAGATCCTCCCTCACCAAGTTTAAATAATCCAGGGCAAATTCTATGATCACGTAGCCATTCAGAGTCAGGTATGGCCAACAATAAAGGAAAAGAAGCTTGGTAAAGATCATCTGAAACAGAATTTAATTGATAAAGATTTTCTCAGAACTAAAGTAAAATCAGTTGCAACAGCAGCTTTAAGAAGTGTAAGACAGAGTGAGAAGATGGCAGAAGAAAACCGGAAGTGTGTTCTGGAGAAGGAAGAGAAAGAACAGGAAGAGGCTGCAAACAGCAGAGGCAAACTAGAATCGAAAATTTGCCACAGATAATCTCCAACATGAATAATCCACCCTGGGTAATAGAATATTGACTATAATTACATTCATCCTACTGACCTTGTTCTAAATTATTATGGATTATTACTACGCAAGTTATTTTGTTCCACACCAGAGGTGGCTGTATTTCGCTATCAGATGACATGACCTCTAATTCAATAATGTCTGTAATGCACTGGTATCCTCAGATAAAAGCTGTCTATAATGTCTGAACAAAGGTGAATTAGTTATCCAATTCACACACGCAATTAACTCTCTTAATACCTGAGAGACCATGGAGCCCCTTCTGAATTTCCTATTAAATACTACATATGGAGGTCTTCCCTCCATCTGTAGTTATCTTGTGCTGTACTTCATAATAAACAATATTAATAGTTTATTGCCCCCGTCAAAAATCTTGCATTAGTTATCATAAAAGACCTCATTCCACAAAGCAATGACTCATTTTCCTGGGAAAATGCATTAAATTCAAATGCCATGCCTATTAGTAAAACACAACACTTGTTTATTCTCAGTAATGTAAAAATAATAACAACACCTTCGTGAAATATGGAAAATAATTTAATTTTTTTTTACTATTTAAAAAAACACCTCTTAAAAGCCAAAAGGCGACTGTTTATTTTGTGGGTTTGTATTTAGTCATTCTAAATAAAAGACTATTTAAATTCAGGCATTAAAGGGCAAAAACAATCAAAACATAGTATTTTTTTGCCACCTGTTCCCTCTACCAAGAGCTGAAATTTCATAAATAGTTTGAAGGCAGGGCACCATGCCTCTGCTTTGTACGCATATGTGATGCCAATGGCTGTGTTCGTAAAAACCCAGATCAGAATAACTAGGTAATGTCAAACGTTAAGCAAATACCCGTGCATTCTAAAAAAGGAGGTAATTAATTAATTCTTCAGGGGATGCTTTTTAAGTCATCTAACATTAATGTATCCTTTTCGCAGAGAACAAAATAAAACCCCTAAAATACAACCTCGCTCTTTTAGCACACCTTCACCTTAAAGTTCTCATCAGAGTAGACCAATTCTAGGAGAAAGTAAGTAGTTATGTATATCGAACAAGGTTACTGTAGTTCAAATGAAATCCGCTGCTCACCTGGGTTTTCGTTTTCCCTCACAACTCAAAGAGAGCAGAGGAATAAGGAAACAGTTTCTTACATGTGTTTTATATGTTTCATCTGCTCATGCGATGACAGAAGTAAGAAGGACATTATGGAAACGGAAGAGCTAAGGAGATGATGACATTCTTTGCTCCATAAACAATTTAAACTACAAACTAACCTTCTGCGTGCTGCAGCACAAGAAATACCGACTCCTCAGAAATGATGTACTTGTGCAGACACACCATGTTGGGCACACAGCGGGGGATGATGGTCTTTCTGTTCCTGCTGTATTCACTGCTTTTCCTTAGACCCTGACAGAGAACAAAAAGGTCAGTTGTACCCTCAGTTGCCTTTGGAGCCTGCTGTGCTCTGTGTTTATCAACCAAACTAATCTATCCGAGTTACTCTGGGCTTCAGAGAAACCACTCATCTGCTGCTCTATGCCCCTCGGTCCCTGGAGGCTCTGCTGATGGCATCTGGCGTGAATCCAGAGAACGGAAGATGCCACAAAGCTGCCATTAAAATCAATTACGTGGGTCAGTGTTTTTATTAGAGATGCTCTCAAACTAAGTCATCAGGATGATACACGGTTATTTCTCTATGACCTTTTCTTAAGTTTTATTTTACATATATAGACAGATCTTTAAAACAGTAGACATTGTGAAATCATTCAAATTTCTGAGACACAAAAGGTATTCCTGATGAAACAGGTGATTTAAAATTTCAGGCCAAAAACAGTATAAAGACTATTTTAAGACTTCTCCAAAGGAACAAGGTGGGTATAGTTTCTGGTGTCTTACCCTGGTTTAAAAATCTGGGGAGATGCCAGTGATAAAGTATACTCAGAAAGAAATTTGTTTCCGCATATGTTAATGTAACTTACTGCCATGCTGTAAGAATCTGAAAAAAATACATAAAACTAACCTGAAATTGATTAACTCTAGATGCTGTAGAAATGATTAAATTAGGATATTTTAGAATATGTACTGCCATAAGCCATTTCAATTTTGAAATTACAAAATTGAGGGATGTTTCTTTCCTTGTTCCTAGAATTTAGATTAAAAAAAAAAAAAGAGTGACAGGAATGTAGATAACACTTTCCCAAATACCTGAAACAGAGACTTTAAGGCAAAATTTCAGTTCTTAGGGACTGTAATCATAATCAAAGGGCAACTGTGTGCAGTCCTCACAAATTACACAAAATGTTTTAGAGGTATATTTAAAGTACACACTATATATTTAAACGAGGGAATGAGTCTTCAACTTATCCAAATGACCACCTCTAAAGGCATGCTATAAAGTATTTATCAACTGTGACAAAAAACAGGAAGTAAAATAAATACAGACCACCACAAACACAAAAGAACATTCAAATACCCAAGAAAAAACATTAAATATTTTTCTTTCAGAAGCATAATTTGAAAATAAATTCCTAAATTCATTCAACATACAAATTCTACTTACTTTTAAAATGAATGTCTGCTCTGTCCTTGTGTCCATTACAAGTAAAACCTACATAAAAGACATGAGTAATGAATCATTCACAGTACAATGAAACATGGACTTGTAACTTTTTGAAACTATACTTTAAAGGTTTGGGGGATGGGGAGTGTTGGAATTGACTCCACCAAAGTTGCTAATTTCTGAATAGATTTTTTTTTTTCTTTAAGTAACCAAATCACAGGCTTAAAACAGTCTTATCTAGAGTAGGTTTTACTGGGGTTCATAGGTGGCTCAATGGGTTAAGCATCCGACTCTTGATTTCGGCTTAGGTCATGATCTCACAAGTTTGTGAGTTCGAACCCTGAGTCAGGCTCTGTGCTGACAGTGTGGGATTCTCCGTCTCCTTCTCTTTCTGCCCCTCCCCAACTCACTTGCATGTGCATGCTGTCAAAAAAAACCATTTTTTCAAGTGGGTTTTATTATAGTTTCCTTTTCTAAAAATTCCATATTTTAGAAACATTTCTATATATTTACTTATTTCTATATATAGAGAATATATATATATAATTATTTATTTTTTTTAAGAAATATATTTAAAACAAATCTAGGAATTTGTTTTAAAATATATTTCTTAGGGGCGCCTGGGTGGCTCAGCCGGTTAAGGGGCCGACTTCGGCTCAGGTCATGATCTCGCAGTCAGTGAGTTCAAGCCCCACGTCGTGCTGTGCTGACAGCTCAGAGCCTGGAGCCTGTTTCAGATTCTGTGTCTCCCTCTCTCTGACCCTCCCCCGTTCATGCTCTGTCTCTCTCTGTCTCAAAAATAAATAAACATTAAAAAAATTAAAATATATTTCTTTTTTTTTTTTTTTAGACTTTTTCTCAACGTTTATTTTATTTTTGGGACAGAGAGAGACAGAGCATGAACGGGGGAGGGGCAGAGAGAGGGAGACACAGAATCGGAAACAGGCTCCAGGCTCTGAGCCATCAGCCCAGAGCCTGACGTGGGGCTCGAACTCACGGACCGCGAGATCGTGACCTGGCTGAAGTTGGACGCTTAACCGACTGCGCCACCCAGGCGCCCCAAAATATATTTCTTAAAAAAATAAATTAAATTAAATATATTTCTTAGAAGGAAAAATTTTCCCTTATGTAATATATATGGTTAAGAGGAAGTAAAAAAAAAAAAAAATACAGGCATTGCTGAAGTCTCATTTCTCTTCCTAAAACCCCTTATGTAGCAACTTGGTATAATGATCTCAATGACTCAGGCTCCAACTTAAGACTCCCTTTTGGTGCTACTTCTCTATCTAAGACTCATCCTAGCTCCTCTTTTTCCATTAGCAAATCCTGTCAGCTCTATCCTCAAAATGTACCCAAAATGTGAACTGACTTGCCAGCTATTACCCTGATCCAAACAAAGATCTACCTGGATTATAACAATGATCTCCCAACAGATTTCTCTGCTTCCTCATTTGCTGCCCTATGGTCTGTTCTCTAAATAGCAGTCAGTGTTTTCTTTTAAAACAATAAATCCAAAAAATCACCTCAAGACCCTGCATGATCTCACCCACTGCCCCCTCAAGCAACCCCCTCCCCCACCCACCTTGGCAGATAGGAAGAGTGCCTATAGACAGGGGATTGATTTCTCTTTACCTACCAGGTACTAAGTGTTTACTATGTGCTATGCTTTAGCCATCAATGTTAATTCTTTCAACTACCTATAAGATACTTTTACCCTTCCTATTCTACATGTGAAAACATTAAAACTTCATCTATAGAAACCATAATGGTAGATAATAACAGTATGTACCATTTGCGAGAATTTCAGTGAAATAATCTTGTAAAACTGCTTGGTATCGCCATTTAACTATTATTGCTTCTTCTCCCTGACATATGCCCCCCACAGCCCCTTAAAACAAGCACTCATCTTCCCATATTCAGCTCAAATGTCTGTCTCTCAATAACACTGATTCTCTCCTTTCTTCATTCACCCACTGTATACAGTACCAACCCCTTGAATTTGATTTTATTTGTTCATGTGTCTATCTCCCAACCAGATTTCAAGCTTTTCATGGGTATATCATAGGCAGAATAATGGTCGCCAAGGACGTTCATACCTTAATCTCCAGAACCTGTGAATATGTTATGTTCCTGGCAAAAAGAACTTTGCAGATGTAATTAAGGTCTACAGACCTTAAAATAGATTATCTTGGATTACCGAGGAGGCTCAATCAAGTCCCATGAACCCTGAAAAGCAGAGAACTGTCTCTGGCCAGAAGCGGAAACACAGAAGTGATAATGGCAGGAGAAATCAGAGAGATGTTAAGTATGAGAGGGTTACACAGTTGCTGGTGCTAAGATACAGACACCCGCATGTCAGCACTGGAGAAAGGCCACCGGCAGCTCCCAACAAGCATGAGAAGGAGCAGACAGCTTCTAGAAGCAAAGACCAGTGTTCAGCTGATAGCCAGTAAGGAAGAGTTCAGTCCTACAACGGCAAAGAAAAGAGTTCAACCTACAATCTGAGTAAGCTTGAAAGTGGGTTTTTCCCCAGAGTCTTCAGTAAGGAACACAGCAGTGCCGGCACTTTGATTATAGCCCAACATGACCCACGTCAGGCCTCTGGTCCAAAGAACCTTGACATAATAAATTTAATTGTTGGAAGATGCTAAGTTTGTGGTGATTTGTTATGACAAAAATAGAAAACTAATACAGGGCAGAAATTGTATTTCCTCCAACACATAACACATCACGATCCCATAGTAAATAAATGTTCAATAAACACAGCGAACAAATTCAGGCTTAGAAGACAGATGGCAATATGTGAAGGGAGCTTAGAAAATAAGTTGGGACTAAAGTTTCATATTTGAGCATTCTCCATCAAAATAACAGCTAAAAACATGACACTGTACCCCCAACGAAATGTTTACACTGTGCTGGATTTCAAAGAATTAAACGATATAATGCACTGAACAATCCAATGAGATAGGTATATCTATTTTTCCTTTGTGACTGGCTTTTTTTAAGTTAAAATATAGCTGACCTACAATATTGTTAGTTTCAAGTAGTGATTCAACAATCATATCATATACACTATGAAATGCTTACCACAGTAAGTGTAGTTACCATCTGTCTACCATACAAAGTTATTACAATATTATTGACTATATTCCCTATGCTGTCCTTTTTATTCTCATCATTTATTTTATAACTGTAAGTTTGTACATCTTAATTCTGTTCACCTGTTTCGCCTATACCCCCAACAACCCTCCTCTCTGGCAACCACAAGCTTTGTATCTCCATAGTTATGAGTCTGTTATTATTTTTCGTTTGTTCATTTGTTGTTTTCTAGATTCCACACATAAGTGAAATCAAATGGCATTTGTCTTTGTCTGATTTATGCCATTTAGCATAATATTCTCTAGTTCCATCCATGTTGTCATGAATGGCAAGATGTCATCCTTTTTTGTGGCTAATTTTCCACTGTGTGCATGCATCACATGTTCTTTATCCATTCATCTATAGATGGACACTTAGGTTGCTTCCATATCTTGGCTATAGTAAATAACATTTCAGTAAACATAGGGGCGCATATAATCTCTTCGAATTAGTGTTTTTATTTTCTTCAGGTAAATACCCAACAGTGGAATTACTGGATTATATAGTATTTCTATTTTTAATTTTTTGAGGAACCTCCATGCTGTTTTCCATAGCAGATGTACCAATGTATATTCCCACCAACAGTGCATGAGTATTTCCTCTTCTCCACATCCTCCCCAACACTTGTTATGTCTTATCTTTTGAATACTAGCCATTCTGATTATTATGAGGTGATACTTTGCTGTGGTTTTGATTTGCATTCTCATGATGATTAGATATGTTTTCTCATGTCTGTAGGCCACCTGTATGTATCCTTGGGAAAAATGTCTATTCGGGTTCTCTCCCATTTTTTAATCAGATTTATTTTTGGTGTTGAGTTGTATGAGTTATTTATATTTTTGGATATTAATCCCTTATCAGATATATCATTTGCAAATATCTTCTTCCATTCAGTAGGCTGCTTTTTCATTTTACTGATGGTCTCCTTCCTGTACAAAAGCTTTTTAGTTTAATGTTATCCCATTTGTCTATTTTTCCTTTTGTTCCCCTTGCCTAAAGAGAAAGATCCAGAAAACTATTGAGACTGAGAATCGATTACTGCCTCAGGCAGTTAGGAAACTGTTGGTAACTTTCAATACTGTATTATGCTGTGAACTGCTGGAGCAGAAGTCAGACTGCTCTGGGTTAATAATGGGTGATAAGAAGATGGAAGCGATATATATGAATCTTTCAATAAAGAAATATGCCAAAAGAGGAAAAAAAACACTAAAATGAAAGAGTTAGTGGGGACATCAGGTCCAAACTATTTTCTGATAAAATACACCTATTCTCCCCATAATTTCCCCTTGAGCTATATGCAATCTTGAATCTCCAAAGCATGGAACCACATTCAAAGAGCTTGAACTTTGAGACTTAATTTAACATGTCGTATGTGTAAAAGGAGACACTTCGGTCCTCTCTCTGCCTTTGCAGAGAGCTTAATAAACCTCTATCGAGTTTGTAAAGTAGTGTTCCTTAGATCCTGTGTTTTTGTACCAAGTTGTGACTGTCTTAAGCCACTCACCAGAATGTCAATCTTCTTTAAATAAGATACATCTCTATGAAACAGAAAACATTTCACGAGATAAAAGGTATGGAAGATGTACAAAAGAATTTTTTGTCTACCAGAAACCTCTTAACTGGCTGAACAGAATATATCCACATGAATCAGGAGTGATTCTTTGCTGATCTTACTTAGCCATGAAGCATGAAGTGGATCAGATAAAAAGACCAAATTAAGATCGACAAACATGGCTGGGAAGTGATGCTCTGTTTGCATTTACTTTCTTCTCCTACCAAGTTTGTTTGCAACTAGACAACGTTCACATTGAGGCAATAAACACAAGAACATATGTGATTTTTTTTTAAATGTGCCCTTTGACTGTCAATTTCTCCCAAACAGGTGTTGGCTAAATGATTATAAATTGGCCTCTGGATACACCTCTTCAACTGAGCCGTACAGGGCTGGTGATAATATAATTAGACCTAAAAACATCAGGCTGGTGAATGCTTTCCATCTGTTTGGCAATAATGTTTAGTTAACAATAGTCTTTAAAAGAAGCACCTTCAACTTCAGTTCTTAAAGTTATTTATAGAGCCATTCTTAACACACCAGCACTCCTGCTAACAAGAGCTTTAGCCACTTGGAAATTATTAGCCATACGGCTGTATACAAAGAGAAACGACTGCATTTAACATCTGTATCTTTCCAAATTTACACGCTTCAACCTCATTTAAAGTCATTTCTTAATGAACAGTGCTATGGCACTGCATTAATATTATAGTTGCATGCACAAAGATCATAAGGAGCCAAACATTTTTTTAATGCCAACAGTAGGCTAATCTGTAATGAAGCTGTCAGCATAAAGGACAAAATAATAGCTTCTTTAACCCTCAAACAGAATTTGTTCATTTGTGGACTAGAACACATCAATTTAAAAACTGCTCATGGGTTTGCTCACCTTTATAAAGACAAAAATCTAATTTGGTACTAATTTGATACAATTGTCTTTTCCAATAAAAGGCTCCTAAAACCATCTTTTATTTCATGATAAAACAAGTACTCTAACTAAAACTGTCATGAAATAATTACCTCGGATAGCATACCTTATTGAGAGAATACAATTAATGTATTTCTCCCTTTCGTTTTTCACTCTCACTTATCAGCACTATATTAGCATATGGTCTAACAGAAGAGATTACTCCATCTTTGCCCGACGTAATATATAGAATGACTGCCTCTAACTGGGGGGGGGGGGGGGGGGGGGAGAAAAAGCAGACAACTTATCCCTTAAGGATTGGCCTCATCTGTTCTTCAGTTCCGCCAGCACAATGAGACTTGCCCACTCTCCTTTCATAACGGTGGCAGGAAAGGCTTCAACTGATGATAGTCTAGGTTTTTCTATCCATTACAATAAGAAAGGCCTGATATTTAACTAGGTACCACTTCTGGGAAGACAGGAGGGGTGGGGCCATATATCAAAAGCATCAGATGATTTTTTCTTAAAGCATAGGAAGAATAAATTTGGAGAAAAGAGAGAGATGCTCCTATAAGACACTATCATTGTGGTGAGGAAGTGTGAAGGCTTTTCTCTGGTGAGGATTAAGTGTCACCTACTCTTGAAGCTGTTTACAAATTTAAATGTTGACATTCAATGTATGTAAGTCTCTGAAAATAACTTTAGCTCCAATTCCTTTCAAAAGAAAGATTACTTGAGTAATTTGAGGGAATATCTATCTATCTCTACTTTGGTGCCAGTTACTTCACAGGATTCTAGAACAATAAAAGTTAAAAAAAAAAAGTCTATAGAGGTAGTCATATCGGACAAGCACAGGCTTTCCCTTAATGACATCACACTACTATTTGTGTTTGCTAGATGTAATCTGAATGGACTTCAGAAGTTGTGTTAAGTTATACTACTGGGAATTCACATATAAATAAACATCTCGAAAAGAATGGGATCAATAAGAAAGAAGCCAGAGAAAAAATGGAAGCCCAACTCTGCAAGTTGAAGACACTTTCTCTCAACAGAGTTTTAGCCAGATAAGAATATACTTACTGTCCTCTGTTAAAAACTAACTTAACCATGATTAGATAAATTATCAACTGAACCCATCTTGGCAGTATTACAGAAGTTGGTAATCTTACTTTTATGTAGAATTTTTTTTAATAGACTTCACGCCCAGCATGGAGCCCAATGTGGGAACTGAACTCACAAGCCTGAGATCAAGACCTGAGCTGAGATCAAGAGTTGGAAACGTAACCAACTGAGTCACCGAGGTGCCTCCGCAGAAACAGCTTTAAGCAACAAAACGAGGGCACTAAATCTTTGCTTCCTCCCTGATACCATGTGATGATAATCAAGTTATTTCTATTTACTGCAAAAACCCATCTCATTTTGTATGCTTAGTATTCAAACTGTATTTCCACTCTTATTTAATCCATACCTTATTCTCATGACATCTCTTATAAAATTCCAACTACCAGAAAACAAGGAATAGTACTAGGTAACCTTTAATACCAACAACTCTCCCTACTGGGCCCTAACTTTCTCTTGCCTTAACATCAGAAGGCTAGCAACAGTCCCTGTGCCACCGCCAGCAACTCCAAAAGTAAAAGATGTTGAGCCCACAGGGGGCCTCGGTGGCTCAGTCAGGTAACCATCTGACTCTTGATTTCAGCTCAGGTCATGATCTCATGGTTTGTCGCATGGAGCCCTGCGTCTGGCTCTGCACTGAAAGTGCGGAGGCTGCTCAGTATTCTCTATCCTCTCCCTCTCTCTGCCCCTCCCAGGCTCACACGCACTGACTGACTGTCTCTCTCTCTCTCTCTCTCTCAAAAATAAATGATAAACTTTTTAAAAAATTTTTTTAAAAAAGATGTTGAGTCTACAGTTTTTGTCCATCAGAAGCTGCAGTGACAAGAGCATCAGCATGACCAGACTGTGGAGAGGCACTTCTCTCATGTTATGCCATTAAACCAATCTGTTCTCCATGGTCATATGCTCACAAAAGTATTTCACTGCGAAGAATTCAAATATGAAGAGTGAAATTTGACATAGATACTTTGTAACTGTAACCTCAAGGATATTTTCATTTTACTAGTCTCAAGGATCTATGTTTAACAAAGCATAAAAGGTACCCCCAGATTTTTTTTTTTTTTTGAGAGAGAGAGAGAGAGAGAGAGAGAGAGAGAGAGAATCCTAAGCAGGCTCCATGCCCATTGTGGAGCCCAATGCTGGGCTTCATCTCATGACCCCATGACCTGAGCTGAAAAGTCATCAAAAGTTGGATGCTTGATCGATTGAGCCACCCAGGCACCCCTAAAAGGTACCCCGGGGATAAAGGATTTAAGGGAAACAAACAAACCAACAAAATCCTCAAGAGTCTTACCAGTGTTTTATTTGTGCTAGGACTTTCAAACCATGGCACAGTATCATGAAGTAGGTGAACAAACAATCCAAAAAGGATACTGCGCTGTGGACTGGTGGCTAAGTAAAAAAAAATCACCAACAATTTAGAACAGGGTGAAATATCTCTTTGAGGTAAGGTGAGTTCTTCAAGCTTCTATATAACCACGCAATCTCTTCAAAGGTCGGAAACAAAAGAACAAATCTACCCGGATTGTATGGAGGTAATAGTAAAGATCCACAATTCTGATTCAAAATACGAGAACTCAATAAAACCTCTAAGGGTTTACAGAAGTACGTTTAACTCCTAAAAACATTTCCTATGTCAGTTTATCTAGTATTTGTCTTAACTACAGGCAAAGTGGCGCAGGAAAAGGGAGGAAAAGAACCACATTAGGAAATGCAAGCAACACCAAACTAAGCTGGTAAATAACTAATTTCCCTATAAGAAAACAACTAATTTTAGATTTCTTTAAATGCCCAGACATTTGCAAAGGTTTTAGTATGCTAATGTTTTAATTAAAAGATACTTCAGCAGTGAAAGCTCTTTCATATGCACTACTGATTCTTCATCAAACGTTAACTTCCCAACTTAACACCAGTACAGCCGGTGGCAGCCTGAAGGTTTACCATCTGCTGCTACCCAAAGTCACTGTGGCCACCTTCAGAACATATGCATCAAAGCCCGAAGATAAGAGGCTGCCTAATACTGCCTAAGTCAGCATAAGGGGGATGACGGACCCAGAGGCAGGCAACAGGCAAGCTCCCAGAAAATACAGAACATCATGAACCATCAGTCACCTCTTAGAATACATACCCAAGGTCACAGGGGATTCTCGTGGTTGAACAGGAAGACAAGAGACATACTCCCTCTAATGGGATTTACTTAAGTAAATTAAGTAAATGTGATGATTTTTTTGCCTTTAAAAAAAAAGTGCAGGGGCCGATTAGCCACATTTAGAGTGGCCCATAATTTTATTCAAAATAAGGATACAACGAATAAAATGAAATATAAAAGCTAAGGTATTTTAATCAGTCTATGAATAATAATCAAGGTTTCTTTTATGCAGTCATAGAAGGTACTTTGTTCTGAAAGGTTTCTAAGTACCATCATACCCACAATCCAAATGTTACCCAAGGAAAATGTACTTTCTGAGATTAGGTTTTATAAAAATATCTACAAAATAACAATTAAAAACCCTGATTTCTAAGGCAATGATTCTATTTGCCACAATATTTCATACAGAAACAAAATATTATCACATCTCTTAAAATATTAAAAACAGAGAATCTTAAGAACCTGGCTATATTCTATCATAATACTGAATAACTGGCATATATTCATCTTAAAAGAAATCAACTAGTAGGAAGCTTTCTTGTATGTCATTTTTGCTTTCTGGGTTTTATGGGTTTTTTTCCATATTTTAAATGCAGTTAGGAGAAAATCAATATAGAAAATATTTTTTAGAAAATAATAACAAAAACATCTTTTAATTCTTGGCTTTAA
The DNA here is from genome assembly GCF_022079265.1 of Lynx rufus. Lineage (NCBI taxonomy): Eukaryota > Metazoa > Chordata > Mammalia > Carnivora > Felidae > Lynx > Lynx rufus. The sequence goes on along the minus strand of NW_025814829.1, from coordinate 33,379,236 downwards.
AATGGCAACAGATGCATTTGGTTTGCATTAATTCTATATTAATCCATATTTTTAAAAATTCTTCAAGGCTTCCATAGGGAATTAGTTATAAATTAATTTAAAACCAGGGCATTATTAAGCATTTATGTACCATAAGAACTGTCATAATGAAGCCCATTTGTCCTGCCCTCTATTTAAACTGAATATAGCCCTAACCTGTTGAGTGCAACTATCTATGATCTCCACAACCTAGGTGAACTCAATTTACGCCTTTGTGTACTTAGTAACTTCAATAACGATCACGGTGATTTTTTTAAGGACCATACTTTGTCACTGTGATAGCTAAAAATAAGTGCTACCAGAATAAATTCATCTTCGAAGATATGCTATCGATGAGGGAGCATAAGGCAAGCTGAGGGCAAAGTACAAGCTAGCACACCCCCCCAACCCACCTGCCAGGTAGGATATGTGTGATATTCCTGGGAAACTCCTGACTGCCCAAGAACAAAGGAAAGGAAAGAAAACAAATGATTGACTGATAGAGACCACAGTCATGCAGGAAAGGAGTCTCCTTCGGTTCACGGACAACTTAGTAAACTGCAAGAAAAAGGCAATCTTATCCATAACCTAATCGCCAGAAATCTATAGACTCCGTTTCCTAGAGCCCTAATACTACCCTCATCAAGATGCAAGGGGGTTTAAAAAGCACTTGCCATGGTGATGTGGGAAACAAAGGCAAATGAAAAATTAAATTCCCTTACTGCCTACTCCCTTGACAAGTCCTTGAAACAGGCAGAGTGACCTTCCTCTAGGAACTCAGCTGCCTCAATGACACTTTGCTGGGGACAAAAGGGAATCTTGGCTCAACATTACCCTGACGCCCCAGGATCCCGTGAGTCTCCTCAAACACATAAAAATTCCTTTGCAAACCTCCTTTATCTTTAACCCCCAAGTATATGTTGGCAATCATACTCCAAGCTAATGGCCCCCTGATATAAATCTGAAGGGTCTCATGACTGAGGTTTTACTAAAAGGTAATAAATGGCATTTTCCTAAGAACAGCGAGCCCCTCAAGATCCTGGAAATCTTGCTTCCAAAATTCCTTAGAGACTCAGGCTATCCCTAAGCCCCTCCCAACCTGAAGGTATATAATCAGTCATCCTTCACAACCCCAGTGCAGCTCTTTCTGCCCACAGGTCCTGTCCCCAGGCTTTAATGAAATCACTTTTGCACCACAGACGTCTTTAAGAATTTCTTCTTGGCTGTCAGCTCTGAACCCCTACAATCACCCCAGAATCCCATCACTATGAATATATTATGAATCATATTAGAAAAAGCAAATAAGCATATTTTGGTGGTGCTAAAACAGATCTGCAAATACAAGTAATTTACTCAAAATGCAAAGGCCACTCCTTCCTACACTGTTTTATTCCTTCAAGAGGCACTGAAATTGGGTTGGCAAAGCTTCTTTCAACAGACTAATATCAGGATCAGAAAAGATAAAAAGGATCCAAAAAAACGTTTCTCCATTTCCCATCTAGAAGTCACTTAGTCAAACCCCTGGATTATTCATCTTTAGGCAAATAGCTAACTCCAGTCCAGCCCTGAAGCAATGCAAAAAAGATGTGATTCTCCAGAAAATAATCCAGGGAGTAAATATTTCAACTGCAAACATGAATTTAAAATCTCTTATATTCCTATTAGCCAAATGTCAGTGAATGTAAGCCATTCCTCAAAGATGTCTCCTACCATGAATGTGAGGCTAATGATCTAGTGAACAATAAAGTTATCACAAAAATGTCTTTTACATACATATATGAAAGAAGAGTTTTACTTTGTATAATTTTTCGAATCCTAGGCCTATACATCTTATTACTTCATGAAACCTGTTTCCAAAGGACATGGTGTGTCTTTGTAAGAAAACTGGATATAAATGTAGCAGAAGGCAGAATATAAAAGACAGAAAAATTGGGTTTAAAACAGAAATGTTGAAGAGCTACAAAAAACATCCACTTAGGAGGCTCTTCTCAGATCCAAATGCTTTAAAAGCTAGATCTCTACACCTTTGTCATTCTCATTTTGATTGTCTGTTTTTGGTTTTTGTGAAGCAACTTGCCCAAGGCCACAAAGAGATTATGCGAAACAGAGGTTAAAACTCTGAAGTTCTGGGTTTGCAGGCCTAAGTTCAGCTCATGCCATTCAATTCCATAATGAAACCATTTATTTTATTTCTCTGGTTTGAATTCTGAAGTTCACTTGGGATAATGACTTGACACTGTTAAATTCAGATGAAAATTAATTCAATTAAAAGTATATGGGTGGGCGCTCGGGTGGCTCAGTCGGTCAAGCATCTGACTTCAGCTCAGGTCCTGATCTCAAGGTTCATGAGTTGGAGCCCTGCGTCGGGCTCTGTCCTGACAGCTCAGAGCCTGGAGCCTGCTTCAGATTCTGTGTCTCCCTCTCTCTCTGCCCCTCCCCCGCTCATGCTGTCTCTTTCTCTCTCTCTCAAAAAATAAACATTAAAAAAATTTTTAAGTATAGTCTGTTTTATTTAGCTTTAGAGCCTTCTTATTACATTTGCTAGAAAAACCTGATACTCTAGTACTGATATAAACTATATTCGTTCATGCTCGGATTTAGTATTTCCATTCTGCTGCCAGATGTGCTCCAATCAATATGCTCCAATCAATTTACAGGCCCTGAAAAGTGTAATTTAAAAACCAAAAATGTCCACCAAGTTTTTACACAGTGTTCAGAATCAGTATAGTATGTATTCAGTTAATAAATGCCATCTTATAATAATGACGGACACAGAGGCTACATCTTCAAGTCAATCAATACATATCCAACTAAACTGACAATGTCAAAGGCAGTCTGATTCCAATTCAGAAGAAAATGCCTCAAGAGCAAGGAAGCTTTAAATGCTATTATTTTTAAATGTTTTAAATGAGCTTTGTACTTCTGTAGCAGATGGAGTTGAACTTCTAGTACTGATTAAAATGTAAGTGTTTTCATACGACCTAGATAATTTAACATAAGAATACAATGCGTCCATGTTTTGAAAAATTCCAAAATATTTTACAGCACGTATGAAACACAAAGACACAGCACTCATTCCCAAACTGAAAATTTCAATGACTGCAACAAAGTACCCCAATAATCTATAATACAGGTGTACTCCGAGAAAAAGGAAAAGGGGAGGTGGCGCATGGAGAGGAATGTTTTGACAATTTTCAGTTCAAACTACCCTCCTACCGTCTTAGTGTGATCCAGCAGGTAAGGTACATCTTGAGGTGCAGATTCACAGAGTATTTGAAATCTTAAAACACATAAACTGTCTCTTTTCGATCCCTTTACCATTATTCAACAAGCGTTTACTAAATCCCTACTGAGTGGACAGCACTATATGTAGTCAGGCATTATCAGAAAAAATAAAGAGGAGTAAGATACAGTTCCTGCCCTCCACGACAGGTTAACAATATATTTAAGGCAACTAAAGTCATACAAGTGAAAATAATACACAACTGAATGGTGAGCTTAATTCAAAGACAGAAAAAATGAGCACAGAGTCATGGAGGAGGTAAGCTTCAGCTAAGTTGTGAAAAACGGACTAAATATAGATGGGCAAGGAAGAAGAATCGAAAGGGCTGAAGTAGTTAGGGAGAAAGCATGCTTGGAAAGACTCCCACAACCACGTATATACTATTCTTTCAGCTTGGAACATTTCATACTCATCCCTCCTGTCCTTGCTTTGCTTACTTTAAGAAGCCCATGGAGAGCCCCAAGCAAGGTGGCCTCCTGTGTGTTCTCACAGTATCTTAGTGGACTTCCTTCACACAAAGCACTTTTCACCCTGGGCCGTAGCTCCATTTATTAATATTTCCCACTGAATTATAAACTCTGAGGGGGTAGATTAGGTGTATTTTGTTCACCATTGTATTTTCCAGTGGCTAATACCACACTTGACACACGGCAGCAGCTCAGTAAATAAGTGCTGAATGAATAAATGAAGAAACAGAAATGGGGGGAAAAAAAACAACATACAGAGAAATGGTGAGGAGACAGTCCAATCAGAATAAATGGCCTCCCCTTTTTTTTGAGATAATGTCAGGAGGGAGGTATTGTTCATTCACTCATTTTTTTCAACAGTCTTATATATTGAGTATCTGTTATCTGCAAGCTACTACACTAAATGCCCCAAATACAAAATTAAATAAGATACAGTTACTAAGCTGGTGTTTGACATGTTTTAGAGATTTATTCTCCAAAGACACATATGTTGAGCACAGGATTTAGACTACATTTTCTGTCTAATAGAGGTCTGTAAATACTGTGCCAAAATAAAAACGTTTATTTAAAAAAAAGAAGAAGGGGCGCCTGGGTGGCGCAGTCGGTTAAGCGTCCGACTTCAGCCAGGTCACGATCTCGCGGTCCGTGAGTTCGAGCCCCACGTCAGGCTCTGGGCTGATGGCTCAGAGCCTGGAGCCTGTTTCCGATTCTGTGTCTCCCTCTCTCTCTGCCCCTCCCTCGTTCATGTTCTGTCTCTCTCTGTCCCAAAAATAAATAAACGTTGAAAAAAAAAAAAAAAAAAATTCAAAAAAAAAAAAGAAGAAAAATGCTTGATCATATAAGGTATTTGAAGGCTTGTGGGAGGCACAGAAGTAATACCAAAGCTACCATACAGGGGCACCTGGGTGGCTCAACTGGTTGAGTGTCTGACTCCAGCTCAGGTCATGATCTCACAGCTTGTGAGTTCGAGCCCCGCATCAGGCTCACTGCTGTCAGCGCAGAGCCCACTTTGGATCCTCTGTCCCCCTCTCTCTCTCTCAAAAATGAATAAACATTTAAAAAAAATAAAAAGACAAAACTACCATAAAATAGGAATGAATGCTGTGACAAATAAGTTAAAGACATTAAAAGGACACAGCAAAAGATATTTAAATCAGACAGTACAGGTAAGCAAGGAGCCTTCCAAAAGGACAATAATTATGAATGAGATGAAATTAAGTAAGGAAGAAAATCAAAAGTCACTCTAGGCAGGCAGGTAGGTACATCATGTGTGAAACATGATGCTTTCTACACCTTTCAAGTTCAATAGTGCTATAACCAGGAGAGCACACTGTGGTGGTCTGGGGGTGAGGGAGGGGAGTGTTGGACAATCTGAGAATCAATCCAGAAAATAGGGGCGAGATCACAAAGGTCTTGGTAGACTTAGCTAAGAAGTTAGAACTGAAAACTATGTTAAAGTATTAAAGGATTTTAAGCAAGAGAGTTTTTAGTTTTGGAAAGGTCTTTTTTTTTTTAATGTTTGTTTATTTTTGAGAGATAGAGAGACAGAGCATGTGTGAGTTGGGGAGGGGCAGAGAGACAGGGAGACAGAACCCCAAGCAGGCTTCAGGCTCTGAACTCTCAGCACGGAGCCTGATTCCGGGCTCGAACTCAAGCACTATGAGAGCATGACCTGAGCCAAAGTCGGACACTTAACCAACTGAGCCACCCAGGCGCCCCAGAAAGATCATTTTTCTACAGCATCGGCTTTATGAATTATTCTGGCAGCAGTGCTAACAATGAACTGGAGGAAAAGCAGACTAGAGGCACATGACGGTACATCTTAAAAGGGGAATAAAGAAAATAATGCAGACTTTGAAACTTACACATAATTTGGGATGCCGAAATTTTTAATCTGAAATACAGCTGAAGGAGAGATAAGTTAGCTGTAAACGCCAGTACCTAGAGGGCACTGGGTCAACCTGAAATAATTACACTAGCTGTACGTCACCTATAGGACTCTTCCCTATTTTGCTGAAAACATTTGTTAACAACTTGAAAAAGGTCAACAAAGACATGCTGGTCAGGATTACAGATGCTATGAGGTGTGAAATGGGCTATACAATGTATTAAATGTAACACTCTCTTAAATATAGGTCACTACCCCCCATAAAAATGTCACTAAATAACAGTAAAGAAATTTTAAAAGATACACAATGATAACTACAAAGAAAACATGAGAGATGAGAACAGACGGCAACATTTTAGAAGATAAAAAACATGCCAAATGTCTCTAGGTAGGAAAACCAACAAAAAGCAAGCCGATTCTTACTGCAGAACTCCAAAAATAAGAGGTACCAGGTATTTCCTGAAAACAAGACTGGGAAAACAGCCAGCCAGGCAGCTGCCCTCCTCCTCCCTGCAAAAGACGAGAGGTTTATTCTCTGAAATACTACAGGCATTGAGAGTGGAATCAAGGAGTGTACTGAAAACAAGGGCATTATGAAAAACCTGCATGTTGAGTTGGTGAGGCCATCAGTCCCCCTTCCACCACTGGTTCCCAGAATGCTGCTGGTCTTAGACTAGCTCCCTAGGTAGGAGATGGTAAGGTTCTTTTCTAAGGAAACCAATTGATCTAAAAGATACACAGATTCTGACATTCATTAGGTCTCCCAGCAAAACATCTGGAGTGTTACCCAAATTGAAGGCTACCAAATGCCCAGCTCAACAAAAGGAAAAAAAAAAAAATCCTAGAGCAAAACATACCATTGTGAAATTTCGGAAATTCGGAGTTCTCAGAACAAAGAGAAGATTCTAGAGACCTCCGGCAAAAGAGAGAGAGGGGAAAAAAACAGGCCACATACAAAGGATCTGGAATTGAAACACAATATACAAGAATGATGAAGGGAAGTGTCAGAATAACAGAAAATGGAGGAATGAGAGGTAAGCAATGTAGCAGGCCAAGGGACAAACCAGTCTAGGATGGAGCAAACGAGGAGGGTATCCAATAGACAATGCTCTGAGAAAACCACAGATCTGATGGATTTCCCAAGGTGTCTAATTGTATTGAGATGTTTTAAAGTTGTATCGGAGGGTTTAGGAATAACTGATTGGTACACAGAAAAAAATAAGCAAATTAAAAACGATGGGTAATTTATTAACCCTGAGAAAAATAAAAATTTGTATGAGGAAGACCCAAGGATACTTCAACAGACTGGAGTTAGGCCAATGCAAGCAAAATAAAACTAGAAGGCATAAACATAAAAATAATACCAATTGGAAAGACAACGTAATTATCCCGAAATAACTACAAACTGATTATTGGAGAAGGAGAGTATTAAGACTTACCGCAGCAGTATTTGGCTCAAGAGAAAAAAAAGACCCTCTGAGTTTCAAATGTGTACAATGGACTTTGAGGCATAAGTAGCTCTATTTTTATTCATGCTTCTTTACAGCCCCTTCTATGCCGCTTTAGAATTGACAGACTGACTTATCTCTCCTGCTAGACCAAAGAGAAACCGTCTTTGTAGCATCACATTCCCAGCACCTAACACAGTGCCTGCCACAGGACAGCATTCAAAAGAAGTTTGTTAAATGGATAAATAAAAGGCCCTGAAACTGAAAGTGGGGCACCAGAGACGGGCCAAAAGATCCGTAATGCAATGGGTCAGATGACCTTAAAGTCCTTTTGAGGACTGAGATGATACACCCAAAGCATAGCTAGTAAAATGAAACGACTCCCTTTACTTTGAAATTACTTAGGTTGTCTTATAATAAAACTGCCATAAAAACCGATCCCTAAAAGTATTTCAGAGAATCATCCTTTAAATACTAAAAGAATTTGAGTTCTCCGGAACAAAAATACGCCATTTACCTAATAATTAACATTGAAAGTGCACATAAAGGGTTTTGCAAGCATAGAATTCATTTTATATACTCTTTCAAAAAAATTTTTAAGTTTACTTGAGAGTGAGAGAGAGCAGGGGAGAGTCAGAGAGAGAAGAGAGGGAGAATCCCAGACTCCACACTGTCAGCGCAGAGCCCGGTGTAGGGCTCAATTCCATGAACCATGAGATCATTACCTGAGTCAGGTAATCAAGAGTCAGATGCTTAATCAAATGAGCCACCCAGGCACCCCTTAATTTATATACTCTTAATTATAATTAAGATGTGTACTTAAACAACAGGGAGACAGATTAAGATACCAGAGCACTGAACATTATGAGACACAAGTCATATCAAACATATGGTCGTTCCTTATTTTAAAAAATAGGTATATTGGATATAGTTTTCTTAAGATGATATTAATATAATCAAAGCCCATTTTGATGCTGTATATAAAACCTATGGGTAAACTGCATTCCCTTCAACAATATGCATGAATTAGTTTGTAATTATTAACGCTACCCATACAATTTGGTCCTATTAGTATCTATCCTTTAGCCTCTTGGTCACTCTTAAAGCTTTAAAAGGACCCCCTCCCCACCCACACCACAAACATTTCAAACTGTTTCATGCACCCGCCCTATCATTTTCCCCCACATTCGTAACAACCAGTGCTCCACGGCATTCTTGAAAGCATGACTTCTGTCTATCCAACTCACTGCTGTCCTCAGTATATAATGGTCTTCAACACAACATCTCAAGTGACTCATAATGGCTGTGTACAAATGAATCAGAAAGCACATTCTGACACTAACTTCTTTGCATCATCCTCAAACAGAGATGCACAGAGTTAATGGATTAAGTTAGGTGTACAACATAAGTCTACTTAGGGTGTGGATCCAAAAAGAGGTATTTTATACTATAACTCATACCCGGGATTGGTATAATGCTCACAATGCCCGAAACAGTCTGGCCACTATTAAAATGAGGTGTGTATATGAGCCAAATGCCACAGTGCTTACCAAATCAATGGACTCCTTCAAGTGTATTATAAAAACGAACAACTACATTAAAAATTGTTTAGTAGCAAATTGTGAAAAACTGCTTTCTTTATAACATTAGTGGCTGCTAGAAGAGACCATCCAAAGGTATTTATGTAATCTATCCCAGTATACTCTAACAATGCTAAAACAGGATTACTCAGAATCACTAGCACTGAGAACTAAAAGAAACTTTGACCTGTTGTGCTGTGAAAATACAAAAGATACAAAAAGTTCTCTAATTATTAAAAAGAAACAAATCAATAACGCTAATAGCAATCATGAATAAAAAGAAGAAGATAACAGGAAAAACTGAACATCACACATGAAATTAAAAAGCAAATTGATAGGTAGGGGTCTTCTACAACCCCCTTCACGTATTAAAATCCAACAAGTCAACATATATTTACTGAGAGCCTGTTATGTGCAAGCACTGTAACGGCCATGAATAAAAGCATGATGAACACACCAAATATGGTCCCCGCCCTACACGCGCTTAAAGGTGAGCATGGGGCAGGGATAATTACAAACACTTTAATAAGTGCTATGCTAGAGGATGACAGGTCCAAATGGAATGAAGAACAATGTCTGATTTAGACATGGGACCATCAGAGAAATCCTGGAGAACTGCATGGCTGGCAGAAGAACAGGAGCTTCTTGTAGACAGATGCAGACTCTTTCTTAAATTCATGTAAGGCCACAAGGAATCTCTGGAATACTTGTAGGGTGGGGAAGAAAAAGAGGGAGGTCCCACTTTGATGCAGGTAAGAGTCAGAGTCAGTATAATTTAGATGCTAACATCTTTATGACTTCATTTGAAACCATAGGCTAATGGGGCCCACATGTATGTATAAACACACACAAATAAAGAGGAGTATATATTAACACGTAAAAAGGATGCTCAACAGGTGGCAGAGTTATGGGGGAACTGCATCTTTTTTTTTAGCTTATTTATTCTTTTCTTTTTCTACAATGAACAATGTACACAACGAGAATTTTCTGTGTTGAAGAAACATGAGAAAACACCTGGATATTCAAGACAAAGGTTTACAAATCCTTAAATAAAGAGAGAAGTCTTAAAAATCATTAAGGGTACATGATCCTCTAATTAAAAAAATATGGAAAAAGGAAATGAAACAGTCATTTCATAAAAGGAGAAATATAAACAACCAATTAATGTTTTTAAAAATTAGTCCTCATTAGCAATTAAAATTGCATATTAAAATGATAATGAAATCCAAATTTTCATCTAGTAAATTCCATTTGTTAATAAGGATGTGAGGAATTTAGTCTTCTTATATACTACTAGTAGGAGTATATATTAGTATAATCTTTCTGGAGGTTAACACACACATGTATACTCTTTGACTCATGATCTCCAACTCTGAAAAAGTATACTAAAGAAATCATAATAGGAGATAATTTATCTCTAAGAATATTCATCACAGGCAGAGAAAATTAGGAAAACAACCTGAACAGCCAAACAATAGGGAACTGATTAAATAAATTACAGTATGTGGTAGTATAGTATGAAACCATTAAAGAGAATAATTTAGAGTAACATTTCCCAACTGGATCACATAGAATTTCTGAGGTTCACATTTTAAAGATGGTAATGGTGTATATTTCAATTTCTAACAGTTTAATCAATAAATATAATAATTATTTCAATATTTTTACCATTAAGCTAATATAGTTTGAAAGCATCAAAATGTTTATGAAATAAGCAATGCATGGTGGTTTGTAAGGATCAAATGAGACCCTGACTCAGGCATTCAAATTAGTTACAACAGAACCCTATTAGTCACTGTGCAGGTTTTTGACTGCTATAGTTTTAAAAAAATGTTACTATTCATATACTAATTTAAGATATAAGATATAAGGTATAAGGGTAAACTGATTTTTTTTAAAGCAAAGCTGAAGAAATAATGCGCTGAAATATAAGAAGTTGATAAGGGACATAAATGTTATAATCATCGCATAAAATACAGTTGTGAATAATTATAAAGATCTCTGGTGTTGGAAAGAGACAGTCCTGGGGTCAAACCCCAGCTTTGCTACTTAGTAGTGTCCCTAGACAACATACTTCACCTCTCTAAGTTCAGGTTCTTTATGTGCAAGAAGAGGTAGTGTGTAATCCAAAGAGTTCAGCCTTAGGAAAACTCAAAGTCATCCAAAAAGTTACAGTGATCTGAAGCACATCTGTAATAGATAACTGGCTGTCAGGACCAGTTTGATCACAGTCACAATCTTCTCCTTTTACAATTTTAATATCAACTATTATATGAATTTTAGGTGAAGGCACTATTGAAGGTCCCCACAAGCTTTCACCAAACCTGTAATTACTATGTTGATTTTTTTCCTTTTATTTATTTTTTTTGAGAGAGGGGCAAAGAGAGAGAGCGAGAGAGAGAGCAGGGGGGCTCACCCAGGGGCTCGTGTTCATCCGCAGCAGGGCTCAAGCTCACCCTATGTAGGACTCAAACTCATGAACTGTGAGATCATAACCTGAGCCAAGGTCAGATGCTTAAGGACTGAGCCACCCATATGCCCAATTATTTTCCCTTTAAATAGACTTCATGGGTGCCTGGGTGGCTTAGTCAGTTAAGCATCCGACTTTGGCTCAGGTCATGATCTCATGCACGGTTCATGGGTTCGAGCCCCACGTCGGGCTCTATACTGACAGCTCAGAGCCTGGAGCCTACTTTGGATTCTGTGTCTCCTTCTCTTTCTGCCCGTCCCCCACCCCCCCACTTGTTCTCTCTCTGTCTCTCTCTCTCTCTGTCTCTCTCTGTCTCTCTCTGTCTCTCTCAAAAAATGAATAAACATTAAAAAAAATTTTTTTTAAATAGACTTCATATTTTAGAGCACTTTTAGGTTCACAACAAAATTGAGCAGAAAGTAGGGTTCCCACATACCTTCCACCCCCCAACCAACCACAGCATCCACTACTATGAACATCCTGCATGAGACCTGGTACATTTGTGGGAAGTGATGAACCTACAGCGATACATTATCATCATTCAAATCCCACAGTTTACATTAGGGTTCACTCACAGTGCTGCTGTACATTCTATGGTTTTTGACAAAGGTATGACATGCATCTACCATTATGATATCATACAAAACCCTGTCTCCACTATTCATCTCTCTCTCCTCCCAATTGCTTGTAACCACTGATTTCTTTACAGTCTCCATAATTTTGCCATTCATACAGTATGTAGCCTTTACTGACTGGCATTTTTCACTTAATAATATGCATTTAAGGTTCCTCCATGTATTTTCAAGACTTCATAGCTCATTTCTTATGACAACGAATAATATTCCATCATCTAGATATAATCCAGTATATTTATCCATTTACTATTAAAGAACATTTTGGTTACTTCCAGGTTCTGGCAATTATGAATAAAGCTACTGTAAACATGCATGTGCAGGTTTTGGTGTGGACATAAGTTTTTAACTCATTTAAGGCCAGTACAAAGAAGGGATGTGCTAGATCATATGTTAGGACTATGTTTAGTTTTGGGGTGCCTGGGTGGCTCAGCATCTGACTCTTAACTCACGGTTTGTGGGATCAAGCCCTGCATCGGGCTCTGTGCTGAGAGCGCGGAACCTGCTTAGGGTTCTCTCTCTCATCCTCTGACCCTTCTCCACTCTTTCCCGTGTGCGTGCACCTCTCTCAAAGTAAATACAAACTTAAAAAAAAAAAAAAAAGATTCTTTCTCTCCCTCTGTCCCTCCCCTGCTTGCACTCTCTCTCTAAACAAAAAAACAAACAAAAAAATGTTTAGTTTTGTAAGAAAAACTGTCTGCCAAAATGGCTATACTATTTTGCATTCCCACCAGTGATGAAGAATTCCTGTTGCTCCACATCCTTGTCAGCATTTGGTGTTGTCAACGTCCCAAATTATGGCCATTCCCTAGTAGTATCTCACTTTTTTTTTTTTTTTTTTTAGTTTGAATATACCTGATGATGTATGATGTGGAGTATCTTTTCAAATGTCTATTTGCCATTTGTATATCTTCTTTGGTAACACATCTGTTCAGAACTTTTGCCCTTTTTAAAAAAATCAAGTTGTTCATTTAGATTTTAAGAGTTCTTTATATATTTTGGTTAACATTCCTTATATGTCTTTTACAAATATTCTTCCCCAATCTGTACCTTGTCTTATTCTCTTGACAGTGTCTTTTGCAGAGCAGAAGTTTTTAATTTTAATGAAGTATAGCTTATCAATTAATTCTTTCATGCATCATGCCTTTGGTGCTATATCTGAAGTCATCGCTACAAACAAGGTCATCTACATTTTCTATTTTATCTTCTAAGAGTTTTATGGTTTTTATAGTTTTGTGTTTTCATTTAGGTCTATGATCTGCTTTGAGCTCATTTCGTTGAATGACGTAAGGTCTAAGTCCATTTTTTTACTTGTAGATGTCTGCTGGATGTGGAGTCCCAACACCATTTGTTGAAGAGATTATCTTTTCCCCATGCTATTGCTTTTACTCCTTTGTCAACAAAGATCCCTAGACTATACTCATGTAGATCTATTTCTGGGCACTCTCTTCTGTTCCATGAATCTGTCTGTTCTTTCATAAAGGTCTTAATTAGTGTAGCTTTATAGTAAGTCTTGAAGTTGGGGAGAGATAGTCCTCTGAGTTTGTTCTTTTCCTTCAATACTGTGTTGGATTTTCTTCGATAGTGGGTTGGACTTTTGTCACTCAATAAAAACTTTAGAATAATTTTCTCAATAGCCAAAAAATTACTTGCAGTGATTTTGATCAGGATTATACTCAATGTATTGATCAAATTGGGAAGAACTGAAATATTGACATTAATAGTCCTCCTATCTATGAACATGTAACATCTCTCCATCTATTTAGTTCTTTTTTTATTTGTTCCCTTAAAGTTTTGTAGTTTTCCTCATATAGATAGTATACACATTTTGTCAGACTTATACCAAAGTATTTCTTTTTTTTTTTTTTTAATGTAGGCTCCACACCCCTCGTGACTCTGAGATCAAGAGTCGCATGCTCTACCCACTGAGCCAGCCAGGCACCCCCCAAGTATTTCACTTTTTTGAGGGTGCTACTATAAGTGATACTGTGTTGTCTGTGTATGTGTTTATGTATGTTTATTTATTTTGAGACAGAGATAGAGAGAATGAGCAGGAGAAGGGCAGAGAGTCATGATCTCGTGGTTTGTGAGAATCAAGCCCTACATCAGGCTCTGGGCTGACAGTGCAGAGCCTGCTTGGGAATCTCTTTTCCTCTCTCTCTGCTCCTGCCCCACTCGTGTTCTCTCTCTCAAAATAAATAAAGTTAAAAAAAATCATAGTGTATAGCTCTTTCTGTACTGGATTCAATTTACTAATATGTTGACTAGGATTTTTGCACCTATATTCAGGAGATATATTGGCCTGCAGTTTTCATTACTTATAATAGCTTTCTTTTTTTTTTCAGTATTAGGATAATACTAGCCTTATAAAATGACTTAGGAAGTATTCTCTCTGCTACTACATTCTGAAAGAGACTGTTGGGAATTGGTATAATCTCTTCCTTAAAAGTTTGGTAGAGTTCACCAGTGAACCCATCTTGGCTGATGCTTTCTGTTTCTGAGAAAGTTTTGGAAGGTTCTTAATTACTAATTCAATTTCTTTAATAGATATAGGCCTATTCAGATTGTATATTTCTTATTGTGTTAGTTTTGGCAGATTGTGTCTTTTAAGAAATTAGTCCATTTCATCTAAGTTACCAAATCTGTAGGCACAGAATGGTTCACAATATTCCTTGATTACTCTCTTAATGTCCATGTCTGTACTAATGTCTTCTCTCTCATTTCTGATGTTAGAAATTTATGCAAGCTGTCTTTTTTTCTTTCTTAGCCTGGCTAAAAATTTATTGGTTTTATTTATCTTTTCAAAGAACCAGTTTTTGGTTTTGTTCATTTTCTCCACTGATTTCCTATTTTCAATGCCATTGATTTGTTTAAATTTTCATTATTTCTTTTCTTCAACCACTTTAAATTTGATCCTTTTTCTAGTTTCCTAACGTCAAAACTTCAATGACTGATTTTAGATTTCGTCAGTTTTAATACAGGTATTCACTACTATAAATTTCCCTCTAGCACTGCGTTAGCTGCATCTCAAAAACTTTAAGTTACGTTTTCATTTTCATTGAATTCAAACTATTTCAAATTTTCTCTTCGGATTTCTTCTTTGACCTATGTGTTACTTAGAAGTGTTACTGGGCACCTGGGTGGCTCAGCTGGTAAGCATCCAACTCTTGATTTCGGGTCAGGTCATGATCTCACATTTGTGAGATTGAGCCCCACATCAGGCTCTGTGAAGACAATGTGAAGCCTGCTTGGGATTCTCTCATGTGCTCTTTTTCTGCCCCTCCCCTGCTTATGTGCATCCTCTCTCAAAATAAATAAACATTTTTAAAAAAGAATGTGTTTGAAGTGTGTTATTTAATCTCCACATATTTGGGGATTTCCCAGTTATCCTTCTGTTACTAATTTCTAGTTTAATTCCACTGTGGTCTGATAGTGAATATTCTGTTTCCACCATTTTATTTATTTTATTTTATTTTTTTAATGTTTATTTAGAGAGATAGTGTGTGTGTGTGAGTGAGGGGCAGAAAGAGGGGGAGACACAGAATCTGAAGGAAGCCCCAGACTGAGCTGTCAGCGCAGAGCCTGATGTGGGGCTCAAACTCACGAACTGTGAGATAATGACCTGAGCTGAAGTCAGACACTTAACCGACTGAGCCACTGAGGTGCCCCTCTACGTTTCTACCATTTTAAATTTGTCAAGTAGTATTTTATGACCCAGAATATGGTCTAACTTGGTGAATGTTCCATGTGAGCTTAAAAAGAAAATATTTTCTGCTTCTGTTGGATGAAGAAATCTACAAATGTTCAGCTATGTCCAATTATGTTGATTCATGGTGCTGTCGGGTTCAACTATGTTCCAGTGATTTTCTGTCAGCTGAATCTGTCCATTTCTGATAGAGAAATGATGAAGTCTCCAACTATAATAGTACATTCAACTATTTCTCCTGGCCTCATGTACTGTGATGCTCATTGTTAGGCACATTCCCCCTATGAATTGTTATATCTTCTTGGAGAATTGATCCCTTTATTATTAAGAAACATATCTCTTTATTCCTGATAATTTGCCGTGCTCTGAAGTCTGCTCTGTCTGAAATTACTACAGCTAGTCCCACTTTGTTTTGATTAGTATGAACATGCTTAGTCTTTCTCTAACCCTCTACTTTTAATCTATATGTGTCTTTTATATTTAAAGTGTGTTTCTTATAGACAACAAATAGTTGCTTCCTGTTTTTTTTATTAACTCTGACGACCTCTATCTCTTAATTGGTGCATCTGGAGCACTCATGTTTATGATTATTGATATAGTTGGATATCTACCACAATTTTTACTGCTTTCTATTCACTGTCTTTGTTATCCTATTTTTCTGCCATTTGTGGCTTTAACTGAGCAATTTATATGATTTCATTTTCTTACCTTTTTTAGCATATCAATTATACTTCTTTTTTTCATTTTTCTTAGTGGTTGCCCTAGAGTTTGCAATCTAGATTTACAACTAATCCAAGTCCACTTTCAAATAACACTACACTGCTTCTCAACTAGTGCAAGTACTTTATAATAGCAAAATATTCCTAATTCATCTCTCCAATCCCTTATATCATTGCTCTTACTCATCTCACTTGCACATAAGTACATATAAGTATACACATACACACATAGGCACACATCACATACAAAGCACATATAATTGAATGTTTTGTTACTATTATTTTAAACAGACTGTTCCTTTCCCTTTCATCTTCTTCTGGTATTCTCATTGCACGTATGTTATCCCTTTGAAGCCGTCCTACAGTTCTTGGATGTTCCATTTTTTTAATCTTCACTCTCTTTGCTTTTTAGTTTTGGAAGTTTCTACTGACATATCCTCAAGCTGAAAGATTCTTTCCTCAGCCCTGTCCAGTCTGTTTACGCGCCAATCGAGGCATTCTTCATTTCTGTTATAGTATTTTTTATATCTAGCATTTTTTTTATTCTTTTGTAGAAATTCCATCTCTATGCTTACATTACCCACCTGTTATTTTTACTTAATTAATTTTTTTAAAGTTTATTTATTTGAGAGAGAGTGGGGGAAGGGCAGAGAGAGAGGGAGAGAGAGAATCCCAAGTAGGTTCCTTACTGCCAGTGCAGAGCCTGACGCAGGGCTTGAACTCCCGAAACTGCTAGGTCATGATCTGAGCCGAAACCAAGAGTCAGATGCTTAATCGACTGAGCCACCCAGGTGCCCCTACCTATCTGTTCTTGCACATTGTCTGCTTCTTCTGTCACAACATACAGCATATTAATCATAATGGTTTTAAATTAATGGTCTGATAATTCCAACAGCCCTCCAATCTGAGTCTGGTTCTAATTCTTGCTATCTCTTCAAACTGTTGTTGTGTTTATGTTGTCTTTTTGTTGTTTTGTTTGTTTGTTTGTTTGCCATTTAGCATACCTTATAAATTTTTGTTGAAAGTTATAGGTGATGTGCTAGGTAAAAGGAACTCCAATAAATAGGCCTTTAGTAATGTGGTAAGATGCCAGAGGAAGGGAAGAATTCTACAGTCCAAGATTATGTCTCAGTCTTTTAGTAAGCCTGTAACCCTGGGCTCTGAACTTCATAAATTCCTATCAGATTTTTCCCAGCTTTAGGTGAATCAAACGGCTGCAGGGGACTGGAGTTAGGTATTTCTCTTCCCTACCACCAGAAGGTCAGAGGGGGATTAGAGTTGGGTATTCCCTTTCCCCTACACCCAAAGCTATAGCTGGCTGGAATTGGGATTTCCCTGCCCCAAAGCCGCTTAGGCTCTAATAAAACCTGAGTAGATTAGGTTGTGGTAAAATCATTTCTCTTGAAGGCAAACCTTGTTAAGAATAGAATTCTGGTATATTTCCGCATCCCCTAATGGAAGTCTAAGGGAATTTTTCTCCAATACTCACTGTGAGAACCTGGTAGAACTGCAAAAGGTAAAACTCAAAAGAGTCTGGGCATTCCCCTGGAGTTTTTAACTCTCAGACTTGTCCTATGGAGCCCATTTGTCATTTAGAGTCTGGTTTTCTACCCAGGCAGTAGTTCCCATGTAGGTTTCTGCTCTAGTAAGCAGTGATTCTCTGTATCTGTATGTCTGTCTCTCCAATTTTGGAGGCAGCCATTTGCCCTATAACTTCACTTTCTGAGGATCTAAGAAGAGTTGTCGATTTTTCAATTTGTTCAGCTTTTTATTTCTCTTAGAAAGGAATGGAGACTTCCAAGCTGTTTACATGCCAGACCAGTAACCAGAAGGTACTACATTTTTAAATGTATTTTTAAGTATTCATAAACATAGGTTTTCAGTACCAAAATCATTAGTAGCATGTTATGCACAAAACCACAATAATAGACTACTTTATTTTAAAGAGATCTACATTGAGGGCACCTGAGTAGTTCAGTCAGTTAAAGCTCTGGCTTCGGCTCAGGTTATGATCTCTCAGTTTGTGAGTTCAAGCCCCACAATTAGCTCTCTGCTGTCAGCACAGAACCCACTTCAGATCCTCTGTCTCCCTCTCTCTTTGCCCCTCCCCTGCTCACACTCTCTCTCAAAAATAAACAAACACTTAAAAAGTAATAAAATAAAAATAAATATAGCTTCACCTATAGTACTGCTGAATATACTATAATATATTGAAACTATGGCTTTATTTGTATGTTCTAATTTGAGAATTGTTATTATAAACTACTTTTACAATATGCCTATATATCTAAACTATATACTAACAATAAAGTAGTAGGATGTATTATTTTCTTATAGATATATGACAATCTAATATACATTTATTATGAAGTAACATTCGTGGGAATGATTTCTTAAAGACTGCAACAGAATAAAATTTTTCAAAAAGTATGCAACCATGTTAAATCAGCTCACTTTTGCTGTAGTATGTAATCAATAATTGTAGCAATAATTATTAATGCATGTCTACCGTATTAGTAGTTTCTTTTATATGTCTTTGTCCTACACTACCTCAATTATCAAACAGAATGAACTATGGGAAATGAAGGAAGAGAAATATTAGTTTGGTCATTTTGAAAGTGGGATATAAATGGGAAGCATACAGTATATAATTATTTGAGGGTGGCTTTTTTTCACTCAGCATGATGTCCTTGATGCATTCATCCCGGCAGATGCGTGTTTCAACAGTTCATTCTTTTTTACTGATGAGTAATATCCCTCATCCCTGGTATTAATGTACTACAGCTTAACTGTTCACCTAATGTACGGTATTTTGGTTGTTTCCACAAATAAAGTTTTCTAATAGGTATACAGAAATATCTCTGTGATCTTATTTTGCATTTCTTTAATGATTCGTGATGTTGAACATCTTTTCATGTGCTAATTTACCATAATTTCATTTGGTGAAATGGCTGGCTTTTCATGTCTTTTGGTAATTTTCTAGTTGGACTATCAGGGTTTTTTTCATGTTGAGTTTCAAGAATTCTACATATCTTTTAGGTGAGTTTTTTGTCATCTACACAACATGCAAATAATTTCTCCCTGTCTTTAGCTTGTCTTTTCAGCCTCTTAATGGGTCTCTTGCAGACCAAAAGTTTTTAATCTTGATAATCTAATTCATCACTTTCTCCTTCTATGGATCATGCTTTCCAGCATGTTTAAAGCCTCTATAAGCCAAGGCTTATGTCCTAAAGATTTTCTCCTGTTTACTTCTAAAAGTTTTATGTTTTACATTTAAATGTGTGATCCATTTTGAGTTAAGTTTTATATAAAGTGTGGGGGAGGGGCCAAGATTTTTTTGTTTGTTTTTTTAGACAATGGCTATCCAATTCCTCTAGTACTCTTTGTTAAAAAAAAAAGCTATCCTTCCTACTTTGAACTGTTTTTGCACCTTTGTCAAAAGTCAGCTGGCCACACTTGTGAGCTATTGCTACACTCTCTATTCTGTACCATTGATTTATGTCTCTCCATACACCAATACCACACAGTCTTGACTGCTGTAGCTATGCAACTCTTGAAATCAACTAAAGTGATTGTACCCACTTTATTCTTTTTATGAAACTGTTCTAGCTATTATACTTCCTATACCTTCCCATATAAATTTAATAATCTCGCCTACATCCACACACACACACACAAACCTTCCTGAGAATCTGATAAGAATTGTGTTAAAACTGTATTATCAAGTTTGACTGTAAAAGGTACTGTATTTTTTTAATGTCTTTTAATTTTATTTTTAAGAGAGAGACAGATAGGGTGTGAGTAAGGGAGGGGCAGAGAGAGAGGGAGCCACAGAATCTGAAGCAGGCTCCAGGCTCCAAGCTGTCAGCACAGAACCTGATGCAGGGCTCTAACTCACAAGCCACGAGATCATGACGTGAGCCAAAGTCAGACGCTTAACCAACTGAGCCACCCAGCGCCCCATGAGTACTGTATTTTTTTTTTAATCTTTCACGGCTTATCTATTTATTTATGCTTTTTTTAATTTTATTTTTTATTTTTTAAAATTTACATCCAAATTAGTTAGCATATAGTGCAACAATGATTTCAGGAGTAGATTCCTTAGTGCCCCTGACCCATTTAGCTCATCCCCCCTCCCACAATCCCTCCAGAAACCCTCAGTTTGTTCTCCATATGTATGAGTCTCTTCTGTTTTGTCCCCCTCCCTGTTTTTATATTATTTTTGTTTCCCTTCCCTTATGTTCATCTGTTTTGTCTCTTAAAGTCCTCATATGAGTGAAGTCATATGATTTTTGTCTTTCTCTGACTAATTTCACTCAGCATAATACCCTCCAGTTCCATCCACGTGGTTGCAAATGGCAAGATTTCATTCTTTTTGATTGCTGAGTAATACTCCATTGTGTGTGTGTGTGTGTGTGTGTGTGTGTGTGTGTGTGTATATATATATATATATATATATATATACACCACATTTTCTTTATCCATTCATCCATCGATGGAAATCTGGGCTCTTTCCATGCTTTGGCTATCGTTGATAGTGCTGCTATAAACATGGGGGTGCATGTGTCCCTCTGAAACACCACACTTGTATCCCTTGGATAAATGCCTAGTAGTGCAATTGCTGGCTCGTAGGGTAGTTCTATTTTTAGTTTTTTGAGGAACCTCCATACTGTTTTCCAGAGTGGCTGCACCAATTTGCATTCCCAAGGGTACTGTATTTTTAATTCCAGTTTCTGTATGTTCACTATTAGTATGAAGAAATATAACATATTTTTGTATGCTCATTTTATATCTTGCAACCTTGCTGACTTCACTCACCAGTTCTGAATTTTTGCTAAATCCCATGGTTTTATATATGTAGACCATCATATCATCTTCAAAACAGACAATAGTATTTACTTTACAATCCATATGCCTTTTATTTCCTTATCTTGCTGAACAGCACTGTCTAGAACTTCTGGTACTACGTCTAACAGAAGTGCTAAGAGTCTGCCTTGTTCTCAATTTTAAGGAATAAAGCATCCATTCACCATGAAGTATGCCATTAGCTGTTAAGTTTTCTGTAGCTATTCTTTACCAAATGAGGAAGTTCCCCTCTATTCCCAGTTTTTAGAGAGGGTTTCCCCCCCCCCCATGAACTGGTATTGGATTTTTCAAACGCTTTCTGCATCAGTTGATATGACTGTGTGATTTTTCTTCTTTATCCTGCTACTGTGGTTAGATTCCATGGATTGATTTTCAAATGCTGTATTAACTTTGCATCCCAGGAATCAACCCTACTTGGTCAAAATACATAATTCCTTTTAGATACTGCTGAATTCTATTTGCTAATATTTTGTGAGGATTTTTATATCTATATTAATGAGGATTACTGGCCTGTACTTTTCTTTTTTGCACTTTGGTTTTGTTATTAGGGCAATACTGGCCTCATAAAATGAACTGGGAACTATTTCATCTTCTATTTTCTGGAAGAGAGTATGCAGAATTGGTGTTTAATTCTTTAAAAATTTGGTAGAGGGGCACCTGGGTGGCTCAGTTGGTTAAGCACCTGACTTTGGCTCAGGTCATGATCTCAAGGTTTGTGGCTTCAAGCCCCATGTCAGGCTCTGTGCTAACAGCTCAGAGCCTGGAGCCTGCTTCAGATTCTGTGTCTCCTTCTCTCTCTGCCCCTCCCCTGCTCATGCTCATGCGCGCTCTCTCTCTCTCTCAAATATAAAATAAAAACATTAAAAAAAAATTTTTTTTTAATTTGGTAGAATTCTCCAGTAAAACCATTTGGGCCTCAAGATTTCATTTTAGGAGTATTTCTGTTGTAAATTCAATTCCCTTAATAGTAAAAGGGCTATTCAAATTATCTATTTCATATTGGATAACAGCCTACACTTTTCTATAAATTGGTCCATTTCATCTAAATCATCAAATTTACATGTATAGGGGTTTTTGTACTATTCCTTTGTTATCCTTGTGATGCCCATGGGACCTGTAATAATATCCTAGTTTATTCCTGACAAAGTAATTTGTGTCTTCTCTTTTTCTGTCAGTCTTGCTAAAGGTTTATCAATTTTACTTATCTTTGCAAAGAACCACCTTTGTGGTTCACTGATTTTGTCTATGGTTTTTATTTGCAATTTCAATGATCACTATTTTTACCTTTATTTCCTTCCACTTGCTTAAGGTTTATGTTGCTCTTTTTCTAGTTTCTTGGAGTGGGAGCTTAGAGTGTTTATTGATTTGGGACTTTTCTGCTTTTCTAATATAAGTATTCAGTGCTATAAAAATTTCTGTCAGCATGCTTAGGCTGTGTCCCATCCATTTTTTCCCCATCGATTTTGATATGTTCTTTTGTATTCATTCAACAATATATTCAACAAATTGATGTTTGGTTTATACAAATCTAGACCTGCTGTGTGTTATTGGTGGATTGACTTATCATTATATAATGTTCCTTTCTTACTCTGATCGTTTTCTTTGCCTCAAAGTTTACTTTATGTTTTCTGTTTTTTCTCTCTGTTTTTTGTTTGTTTTCTTTTGCCTGCCTTACTGTGTGTTACTTTAACATTTTGTAGAATTACATTTTGGTTTATCAACAGTGTTTTTTTAAAAGTGTATCTCTTTAATTAGCTTTTTCAGAGTTTGCTCTAGTTATTATATACACATAACATCACTGTCTCCTGGTGTCATCATTTTACCATTTCAAATGAAGTGTAGAAAACTTACCTCTCCTTATGTCCCTTTACATCCTCTCATTTATTACATAATTGTCTTAAGTATTTCCTCTACATACATTTAGAAATAGGTAAGACAGTGTTACAATTTTTGTTCAACCATAAAACATAATTTAGAACACTGACTAGGAAAGGCGCCTGGGTGGCTCAGTCGGTTAAGCACCTGACTTTGGCTCAGGTCATGATCTCACAGTTTGTGGGTTTGAGCCCCACGTCGGGCTCTGTGCTGACAGCTCAGAGCCTGGAGCTTGCTTCAGATTCTGTGTCTCCCTCTCTCTCTCTGCCCCTCCCCTGCTCATGCTGTCTCTCTCTCAGAAATAATTAAACATTAAAAATTTTTTGGAAAAAAAAAAAACACTCAACAGGAAAAAAAAAGTATCTACTCATATTTTACCCTTTTCATTGTCCTTCCTTCCTTCCTAATGTTCTAAGATTCCTACCTTTAATATTTCCTTTGTGTTTAGAGAACTTAACTTTATTCTTTTAGGGTAGATTAGTGACAGATTCTCTTAATGTTTACTCATCTGAGAATGGCTTGATTTCCTCTTCATTTTTGAAGCATATTTTCACAGGATATGGATTTCTGGGTTGACACAATTCTTTTCTTTCAGGACTTAAAAAATGATGTGCCATTTTTTATGGACTCAATGGTTTTTTCTGATGAGAAATCCATTATCACTCAAACTGTTTTTACTCTATAGGTAATGTTTCCCTTGCACTGTCTTCAATTTTTTTTTTTTTTTGTCTAGTTTTTAGAAGTCTATGAGGTGCCCTACCATGGATTTCTTTGGATTTATCCTTTTTTTTAGGATCTAGATTCTTCAATCTGTAGGGTTATGTCTGGCTATCATTTCTTCAAATACTTTTTGGCTTTACCCTCTTTCTCCTCTTCATTTGTGACCCTAATGCCACATGTTAGAACTGTTGATTTAGTCTCATAGATTCCTGTCAGCGCCCACTTTTTCCCTCATTTTATTTTCTATTCAGCCTGGGTAATTTCTATTGACCCATCTTCAAATTCACTATTTCCTCTGTCTTATCATTCTGCTGTTGAGCCCACTGAGGTCTGTTTTCACCTTTCTTAACTGTATTTTTCAGTTCTAAAGCTTCCATCTGGTTTTTCTTTATATCTTCTATTTCTTTGTTGAGACTTCCTACTTTTTTGTTTGTTTCATATGTGCTTGTAATTGCTCACGGAAGTATTTTTATGATGGCTGTTTTAAAATCTTTGTCAGAGGGGCGCCTGGGTGGCGCAGTCGGTTAAGTGTCCGACTTCATCCAGGTCACGATCTCGCGGTCCGGGAGTTCGAGCCCCGCGTCGGGCTCTGGGCTGATGGCTCAGAGCCTGGAGCCTGTTTCCGATTCTGTGTCTCCCTCTCTCTCTGCCCCTCCCCCGTTCATGCTCTGTCTCTCTCTGTCCCAAAAATAAATAAACGTTAAAAAAAATAATAAAAAATAAAAAAAAATAAAATCTTTGTCAGATAAGTCTAGCATCTGTGTCATCTCAGTGTTGGTATCAGCTGATTATTTTTTCTCCACGATTTTCTATTGAAACCTGGATATTTCAGACATATTATAAGACTCTGCATCTCATAAAATTTTGTATTTTAGAAGTCCTTTCCTGACATGATTCTGATGGCGGAAAGAGATAATCGGTCTGTTACTACCAGGTAGCAATGGAAGTTCGGGTTCCCTTTTTGGCTTTCACGGATATCTGAGGGAGGAAAGTGGGACTCCTGGTTATTGCTAGGTAGGGGTAGGAGATCAGGTCTCTGCTGATACCACCCTGGCTGGGAAGAACAGAGGCACCTCATTACTGTTCCTCATGTAGCCTTCATTTTACACCAGGTGGGAGGTGGCTTCATTATCACTGGGTAGTGGTCAAACCTGGAATCTCTACCAGCCCTCCTCTAACATTACCACAGCGGGGAAAGGAAGGGGAGCCTCTTTACCACCAGGCAGGGCTAAAAGTCCAGGCTTCCCAAGTGATCACAATTGATATGTGTCATTTCAGCCCAGTGGGGATACAAGTTTCAGATCCCCACTTGGCCATTTCTTTTTTTTATTTTTTTATTTTTTAAAAATTTTTTTTTCAACGTTTATTTATTTTTGGGACAGAGAGAGACAGAGCATGAACGGGGGAGGGGCAGAGAGAGAGGGAGACACAGAATCGGAAACAGGCTCCAGGCTCTGAGCCGTCAGCACAGAGCCCGACGCGGGGCTCGAACTCACGGACCGTGAGATCGTGACCTGGCTGAAGTCGGACGCTTAACCGACTGCGCCACCCAGGCGCCCCGCCACTTGGCCATTTCTGACACCACGCCAACAGGGGGGATGCAGCACCTCAATGCAGCCTTGCAAGAATGAAAGTCTAGGCACCTCACATGGTCTCTGCTAGTGGTGGTGGGATAGTGCCAAAGTTTTGCTGTGGGGTTAGCAGGAGTAGAGTGGTTATTGTCTAAAAGTTTTCTGTCTTACTAAGCTGCCCATTTCATAGTCCTTTGCTCAGAAAGACCACACTTTCGCTAAGTTTGTTTTTTGTCTGTGCCTACTAACTTTGCTGAGTTGCCCATTTCACTAACATCCAGTCTGGAATATGTGAGGAAAAGAAAGTACAGGGAATTCACCCACATAGTCATTGGATCCCACAGCCCTTAGCCAGTCTTCCTTCTACTCTCCAGTGTCCAGTCTTCTGGTTTGTTTTCTGCATAACATCCAGAGTTTAGTTAGACTTAGCAGAAAAAATAGGGAAAAGGATCTCAATTCCATCTTTCTACAAGCAAAAGTGCAACACTTGTAATCTATCATTTAGGCAATATTTTTGCCACACTGTTTATTTAAATAAAGGATAAGGTCCTATGAATACAGCTCAACCCAATGTTCCCTCAATGAGCAAATACCCAAATATTGATGCTTCTGTGTTCTCAATAAGGACAGTTTACCCATATAGCATCATAGAAAATATTATTTAGGAAACTTAAAAAATAAGTATTTGTTTTGTACTTGTTTTTTAAGGTTCTCTCAACATCTACTCAATTTGAACAATCTCCACAAATGTTCTCAAAAATATTTTCGCTAAAATTATATTTTTCCAATGGCAAGTCAACCTAAGAATTCTGACTGGCAAGCTTAGGATAAGTTCAGGAGCTACCTTGATTACAAAATACCTAACACTTGATGTAATAAATAGTCATTAGTTTACAAAGTCTGTGGCGTCTCATAACAATGACTTCTAAAGCATCCCGTTGAACTTGTTTTTCAAGGAGTGACAATGAATTTGAGCAATCCAGCCATACCATCTTCACGGGTTGACCTTGAAAACACCACACCCACACCCACATGCAGGATGAGTCTGGCTACACACAACCCAGTAGAGTTAACTAGACATGAAGGGATCACATCTTGGTATTATTACTCAGATGGTTAAGTCAGCATCTTCCTTGCAGCACCCCCCCCTTTTATTTAACTCTTTTTTAAACCCACAGGAAGTTACAAAAATAGTAGAGTCCCATGTACCCTTCACTCAGCTTCTCCCAATGATGATACCTTATATAGCTATAGCACAATATCAAAACCAGGAAACTGCCCCTAGTACTTTACTGTTTACTAGACTACAGACTCCTTTATCCTTTTTTTTTTTTTAACGTTTATTTATTTGGGGGAGAGAGATAGAGTGTGAGTGGGGGAGGGGCAAAGAGAGAGGGAGACAGAGAATCCAAAGCCAGCTCTGTGCTGACAGCGAAGAGCCCAATATGCGGCTCAAACTCACAAACCGCAAGATCATGACCTGAGCCGAGGTCAGAAGCTTAACTGACTGAGCCACCGAGGTGCCCCTCCTTTATCCTTTTAATTGTTAAGTTACACAATAGTGAACTTTCTCAGAAACTTTCCCTACACTTGGGCATTCTAGTACTAAATGACCAATCCAGACTTCTAACTCAACTGCAAATTAGCTATACATAAGCAATTCTTATACCTACATACCTCATGCATAGAAACACAAAAGTTTGCACCCACACGTGCACAAATTTATGTGAAAACACCAGCAATCCATCCTTTTCATCCAAGTATTAGTTTTCTACTAATTTCTACTTTCCCTTGCTATTACTACATGAAGACTATGTGTAAGTGAATCTGAGGGCTAAAAGAAATCTTTATCTAATGTAAAACTCCCTCCAGTGCTTGAATTCCTTCTAGAACATCCCCACCAATGACTCTTCAGCCTTTGCTTGAATCTCTCTAATGACATGAAACAAATAAGTATGATGAAATCCAGTCAGCCTTTGGTCAATCCTAATTCTTAAAAGGCATCTTTAAGCATTAGCTAAACTTTGAAAACTTGTACTCATTTAGTTCTGGTTGTATCCCATGGGGATATTAACAAGTCTTATCCTTGACTACCTTCTTTCCAGGAAAACCAGACATCCTGGTTTGCCTAAGGTGATCTTAGTTTGCACCTCTTGATCTGGCATAATTAATACTTCCTTTCACCCTTAAGATTTGAACAAACAGTATTTAATCATGCTATCCTGGATAGCCCTCCAAAGAAAGGAAGAACACATGTGTTTTTATCAGGTTAACCATACCTCATTTTTTTAGCTATTCTTTGTATGATTTTGAGGGTCTTCACTAGCCTGATTATTCTTGCTCTTAAATGTTCACAAGCTTATTTATATTGCAAGATCCCTAATGCTTAAATTCCTTGTTGTACATATATATTAATGATGGATTTTGTAAGCCCAATTAAAGAACAGAAAATCATTTCTTTCCCTTTGAATACCAGACCAAGATACACCTATGGGGCAATGGAACTAGGGAGCAGTCTCATATTATACCAGTAGGTGTCACTCTATATATGATGTATTTAAAATTATTTAAGGTTCAATTTATTCCTTCAACAAATATTTAGTAAACACCCATTAGGTGCCAAGCATGATTCTAGGCACTGAGAACATAAAGAGCAAGACAGACAAGATCTTGTTCTAATGGAGCTTATGGTCTAGATACGGATGAACAAATTTGCTTTATTTACTTCCTATATGAAAGTCTGTAAAATCCTATTCTCAAGGGAAATTTTACTTTCCTAAGTTAACAGACAACAACACTCAAAATAACTCATAAAGAACAAATACTGTAATGAGATAGAATCAGACAAACTGTAGTCTGTACAGGCTAGATTAATGTATCCTGTGTATTTTCTAGCCATTTCAATTTATTCAACACTGTTCTTCCAATCTTCCAGTTTCTAAAAGCCAAATAGAAAAGAACTTATCTTTAAAAAAATTCAAACTTTCTGGGGTGTCTGGGTGGCTCAGTTGGTTAAGCATCCAACTCTTGGTTTTGGCTCAGGTCATGAACTCACGGTTCGTGAGTTCAAGTCCTGCATAGGGCTCTGCACTCCGGGGGCAAAGCATGCTTCAGCTCATCTATCTCCCTCTCTCTCTGCCCCTCTCTCACTTGCTCTCTCTCTCTCTCTCTCAAAAATAAACATTTTTTAAAAATTCAAATTTTTAAAAATCTATTCATGTTTTTATGAAGACTTATAAATTTTAAAAGATTATTTGCAAAGCCCATTAATTCCCAAGTACATATTTAGTTATCTCTACTTTGAAAAGTTAAATGTCACCTTCTCAACACCAAACATACTCTCCGGGCTAACAGAATAAAGACAGTAGCAAATTATGCATCAGCACAGAATTCGGGAATTCCTCCTCTGCTGAAGGTGCTTGTTTAGATAAACCTATGAGACTCATAGCTATTAGCAGGATTTCGAGGTGACTCACTCATGATTAGAGCATAGCAATGAAAGGTCATATTTTATCAAAACAAGCAGATCAAAGGGAGGGACAGACATTGCACATCAAAAAAGTATATTTGCTTGCACAGAAATCCAAGAACCTACGAACTATTCAGTTCTTATTTTGCTTCTCTGTACTCTCAAACAGATCATTCTCCAAACTGGAAAAGCTAGAAATATTTCAAAGAAATATTTCAAGCTAAAAAGACCTACTGCTTAGAACTCTTTAAGTCATAATTCAGTTATATGAATTTATTTGAGAAAAACAATGCTTATAATAATAAGACTGAGAGGTTCAGGTAATACTGAACCCAATGTTCCCTTTGGAATAGCTCAAACCATTAGCTCCATCTAAATTACCTGAGATACACTGCATATTGTTCAGTTTTAGCAACGAATCACATGCATACTTTAGCACACAAGAAGTACTCAACGAACATTAAGTTACCAATGACCACTGATGTGCTTCATAAAAGATGGTTAATAGAAAAAAAGGCCTAAATTAATTTATATCTTAATATTAAATAAAATATTTTCTTTTACTCTGAAAGGTAAGGTGATGGTTGACCAAATATACTTAAAACACGGTTTATTTGTGTGATTTTTACTTTTTATTTATTTTTTTTTATTGTTCTATTTTTTTTTTTTTTTGAGAGAGAGAGAGAGAGAGAGAGAGAGAGACAGAGTGTGAGCAGGCAAGAGGCAGAGAGAGAGGGAGACACAGAATCTGAAGCACACTCCAGGCTCTGAGCTATCAGCAGAGCCCAATGCAGGGCCCGAACCCAATGAATCGCCAGATCATGACCTGAGCCAAAGTCAGATGTTCAGCCAACTGAGCCACCCAGGCGCCCAGTGTGTGGTTTTTAAATTACACTTGTAAAGTCTCTGCCAGTACTGTGAATTTTTGGCATATCTGAGATGTCACCAAATGTGGAAAAAGTCAATAGCAGATATCTTTGTTATCTCTTTATTTTTATTCTAAATACAAAAGTAAAGGAGATGGGGGGGGCAGGGGGGGGGAGGCATGTGCTGGAAAAAAAACACTGTTTTTGGAGTCACAAATCTCTAGGTTTGAATTCCAGTACTACCCTAAGTTAGCCATCTGATTTCTGGGCAAGTTACTTACCCTGTTCTACACATCACTTTCCCAACATGATGCAAAAAGCAGGGTTGTGAGAAGGATTAAGCAAGTTGTTTTATATGAAACGCCTGTGTACGGCCGACACATTGTAAGTACTCAGTAAACGGTAGGTCTTAGGAGGGTGCCATTTTTTCTTTTTGATCATTAGATTGACTATACCAGTTAAGGCTGAAAACTACTGACTAACAAGTTTTTGTAACTAACAAAAAGTGTATCTTTACTCTGCTCTAGCAGGTTTATAAAACCAAAACCCCTTACTCAACCGAATGCCAACAAATATGCACCTTCTCCGTTAGCTCAAATATATTTTGCATGACCTTACATGAATTGCTTAGATAAAAGCTTTTTCTTTTCTGCTTTTGTTATTTTAAAGTGCAGATGCATTTGAGTCATTTTCTCCTTTTGTTTCATATCCTTAAGATCCAAAGCTTCAAAGACATAATGTCAGCATGCAGTCGATTTATGACTGAACTCTTGAAGAGACACTGAAGAATTACCTTGTCAATCACCCCAAGGACTCTGAAGGCCTTCAGCTCCTCGGCAGGGCTCCTTAGGTTCCAAGGGGGCCTTGAACTTAGTGATCCTGGAGGCTAATGGAAGATATCAAAGATTACACATCAATCAGGGAGGTACTTGAAGGAAGACTGCCTGCTGAAGCAAATGCCAGGCCAAAGGAAACTAAATTTATCATAAATCAGAGAATGGAAAGATGAAAGGAGGAAGTTTCTGTTTGTCTGTAATGTAAAATAAAAAAAATAATAAAATCAAAAAGAAAGAAAATCAAAAAGAAAAAGCAAGAAAAAAGTTGCAAGTAAATAAATCATGATAACATCGAAAACAAAATTTTAAAAAGAAAAAATAATGAGCTGATATAGTTTCTAGAGCAGTAATTCAATTCAAAACTGTACAGCTGTAAGGAAACTTTGTAACAAATGGGTAACTAAGACAACCACCAATCACAGCCTTATATTTACCCCAGATGGCTCAAGAGTAATTTAGAAGGAGGGTACTAAAAAACAATGTTATAATCGATAAACCTGGGGAGAGAGGGAACACAACAAGTCATTCTTTCTCATCATGAAACTACAGTCCTTTAATGTTACTTTATAAATATATACTTATGTATTTTAAGGCGATTGGCAGATTCAAGTTTAACCAGAACTGTCAACAATGGTGAAAAATTAAGAAACTCCATCATACAATCAATAATCGTTACAACTAAGGTCATTCAAGCCTAGAAAAGAAATGACTTACAGGAGAAAAAAATTTGTTTTAATATCTGAACATGTGTGATGTGGAAAACTAGGTCTGTTGGCTACAAAAAAGATCAGTGAAAACAGGAAGGGATTATTTCAGTACCACACATAGTAAAAGAATAAACCTTACTCCCTATCCATTGGTCTTAGTTTTTCCATGTCAATCAGTAAAGTAAGACATTTTTTGTTGTCTGAAGTCTATCAGAATATGCAGGAACATTGTTCTCCTCGTGAATGGAAGACAACTCTCCTGGTTAATCAAATGTCATGATTAATAGTTATTGAAATACCATTTTTGATACTTCAAGTCCTTGTACAGACCAATATCACTAGACAGGAAGCTCCCTGAGAACAGGAAATATACCTTATTCATCTTTATACTCTCAGTGCCTTGTGTGTTAGTCAGGAGACAGGAAAAGCAGAAAAGAGAGGAAGGAGGAAGAGAGGAGGAAAACAAGGGAAGGAGGTTACACAGATAAATCAGGTGTCATTTACAACTGGAAAAACTATCATTTGTGAAATTTTCTAAAAGCAGCAATTTTTTTTTCTAAAGCAACAATTCTAATTGCTTTCAAATATTTGTTTGTTTTTAGGTTTAGCAAGCAAATACTAACTTCGGTGTGCCTGAAGAGGTGATGTTCCCCAACTTCCTACTGTACTGCTTATAGTCTTTCTACTCCACAACACATTCTGATAATTAAAATTAATCTCTCCCTATTCTACTATTAAGGAAGAGTAAGAACTGCTTGTGATTTCTGGTAAGAGAACTGTTAAGGAAAAGTTATAGGGGGAAATAATACTTTAGATAATAATTTATCCATTACATTCATCTTTGAAAATATAGCTAAATGCACCTAACATCCATGCCTCCTATTTATTTATACCTTATACCTTCTTACTCACTGATGTCATTGGATCTTTCAGTTTTTCCAAAGAAAGATTTTGGTTCACTGTGGTAATCAAGAGCAAAGATAGAAAACTACAAAATCTTTATAAACTGCACCTTTCAGTGAATAATTACCATGTGTCCACTATGTGCATGATAACTGAAAGAATATAAACCATCGAAAGGCATGATCTCCTAGCTATAAGAAGTTTATTACTTATTTGAAGAGATAAGCCAAACATATGAAAAAATTAAATAATAATAAAACATTTTTTAAAAATACAAGACTATACAGATAAGTCACTAGTATATGATAAACTGTGGTCTCAGAAAGAAGTGGAACTAAAAATTATTTTAAATGCTATGTTGAAATTAGGTTAGGAAAGGATATTATATACAGGATTGGAAGGAAACTGGTCTGGTGGGGGGAAAATGTTCAGATTGTAGAACAAAGGAAAATAAAATTATGCACTTAGGGTCTGTCAGTTTTCACAGGCCTTGAATGCCAGGTCTGGACCATATTCTCCAGAGTCTAGAAAACAAGTTTTTGTATGAGAAACAACCTAATGAAAACAGTGATTTAGTAAGGTTACTTCTGCAAAGATGGGAATGGTGAAATTGTAATGGGGAAAGACCAAAGGCAAAGTGATCATTAAAGGTCTCTTTCCACTTTAACCATCTATAAAAGTTTAAGATCAGAGAAATGAACAAAGAAAGATCATGAAATAAAATCATCAATAAGAAATCCTGTATTCCTTATACGCAGCGCTTAAATTGGGTAGAATCCCTATAGATCTATTCCTTTTTTCAGATGGCAAAAGGAAACATAAATCCACAGAATTTTAAGAACAGAAAGAGACAGAGATCAAGTCCAATGTTCTCTCTCTCTTTTTTTTTTTTTCAGATGAGAAAACTGAGAAGCGGCAAGGTTAAGCAATTTGTCTAAGATGACAAAACTAGATGATAGATAAGAAGGGATTACATCTTACTTATTAAATATTATAATATTGTTTGGGGAAACTCCAGCCAATGCTAAGGGAATGAGGGATGGGAGAATATAGTGTATTTCTAGGAAACATGGCTGATTTCCTTAATGAGAAAGGTCAAATTTTCACTTACGTATATTAACTACTGTAGCAGAACATGCCTAGAGAAGCAAGGAGCGGGGGCGGGAGAGAGTACATGATGGATCTTATGATAGAAGAATGTACGATGACCCAACAGTCTTCAAAACCAAAGATGGCAAATACATATCACTCAACCGTTCAAGCCCACGGCAGATATCTCTGTTAATCTCACACTCTGTCTCACAAGACAGTGTTCTTGGCAGCCATGACCAGGGGATTGGAGTTAACACACTAGTAAAATCTATTTACTATTTCTGTTCTACATTCTCTAAATGGCTAAGTGACGCTTACCCTTACTTTGGTTGGTTTCTTTAAAGTTGTCGTTTACCCTGCCCACAGTCTTCTTCACTTGGTATTATTCCCTTTTCTTGATGACATCTACCTCTGTTCTTACCGAGCTGTTAGTGCAGTACTTAAACTTCAACGTGTCTATGCATCACCTGAGGACCTTGTTAAAATGGAGATTCTGATTCGGTCAGCCTGAGAGAGGCTACGATTCTGCATTTCCAACAAGCTAACAGGTGATGCTGATGCTACTGGTCCACCAACCACTTCCAGAATACGGTTAGCTACCTGTCCTTAACCTAAGAAGAATAAGCCACCATTTTGGAGTGGGGGAAGATAAGGGTAAAAGGAAAGCACTTTACAAAAAACATATCGAGAACGCACACTCTAAAACCTGATTGCCAGCTACACTAGTTTCTTAACTTGGTTTCACCCGTAAATTTTTGGCTTTGCCAAGAATTTCACTGGCAACTTATTAACCCTCAAACCCCATGTCCTAGCCTCTCTTCCATCACATTTCAAGGATGTGTCTTCACTGCAGTACTGTTACTGATGTGGAATGGCCCTGACTGCCATCTCTGCTTTGTCTACGTCTCACTAAGGGTGACACGATACTCATTTTAAAATATTTCCCAAGGAAGAAGTGAGAAATACCAATAATACCAGTCAACAAAATGCACAACAGAAAAAATATTTTCAGTATCACAGTAATTGTACTCAAAACTCTACAAATATTCAGGAAAGGCATACATTCTACATATTAATTTTCATTAACACCTTGTTTAACTGTATGGCAAAATATGTATTCATACTTTACAAACTACACAGTATTTTATGTCCTAAATTTAGACCATTTACTACCTTTTTCTAAATTTCCATGATCTTGAGTTATTATTCCTAGAGCTAAAAAGAGCAAAAATGATTTTGCAAGTCTTTTCCAGGAAAATTCCCTCTGAATATTAATTCTTGGGGCACCTGGATGGCTCAGTCAGTTGAGCATCTGACTTCAGCTCAGGTCACGATCTCACAGTTCGTGAGTTCAAGCACCACAACAGGCCCACTGCTGTCAGCGCAGAGCCTGCTTCGGATCCTATGTCCCCCTCTCTCTGGCCCTCCCCAGCTTGCACTCTCTCTCAAAAAAAAAATAAAAATTTTAAAAATATATTAATTCTTAAATCATTCAAAGTCCTCTCCAATTAAAAAAAAAGGAAAAGATAAAGGACTCTGTCTCTGTCAGTCAAGACTTTTACTTTAAACAAAATTCATTTCCTTTTTTTCTGAAACCTGCCCCTTAAGTTTTCCTATAAGGAAGTAATGAAGAAAACCAAGAGTCAAAGAGGGCTCCTTTCTGCCCTTTTTCAAAAAGGATATTACCATGTATGACTGGAAAATTAAGAACTTTTATTTTTACCACAAAAGAGTCTCATAAATAAATTCAATAAAGCAAAAGCTGAAATCACCACAGAAAACTCGGGTGGAGTGAGTCATGACCTGGACTTCACCAAAGGGGAACACAAGAATCAACAAAAAATATTTTAAACCAGAAAGGATCCCTTTATTTTCCTAATCAATCAGACTAGAAAGAAGTGTTGGCACATGCATTCAAGATGGAAATTATATCTGCTTTTGCACAGAATTTAAGAGCTAATGGGCCTCAAAAATAATTTATACCAATCCTCTGAATGCGTTGGTTGAAACTGAGGCCCAGAGATGGTTAAAGAAGAAAATAATGAATTCACCACACTAATCAAGAAACTCTAGAAGACATTTAAGTTAAATAATAGATAAGAAAATAATCGAGCTTGTCCCTGACGTAAATAAGGGCCAGGTTTGAGAGCATAAAATACAGAAGTGAAATAAAAAGCATATACTAACCATAAAAGAGAAACATCTTGTTCTAGCTAGAAAAACTGTCCTGTAGCCTCCTTGCCTAAGAATTGAAAAAAGTCCTGGCATACCAAATTTGATTCACTAGTTAGTCCTTTTTACCCTTTCTGATACAAGTTCCCATTATTCTACATGGCTCTTATCATTCTAGCATTTCCTCAATGAGGTACGTATTTTGGGTACACAGGGTTTGCAAAAGCAGAAACTGTCATCTTTTATATAACTCCAAACTATATCTAGTTTGATACTGTATACACACAGAGTCTTAATAGATGCTTAGTGAATTAATATATAATCTAATACAACCAGTTCTTTTTTATTAGATTTCCTTCGTTTTATTTTCATTAGAAGCTATGCTCGAAAGGAATTTCTGACTGATATACTTCATGGTTCCTTTCTCCAAGTCAAAAGCTACACTTATTTATTTGCCTAATAAATTATTGTTCACAGGGGCACCTGGATGGCTCAGTCAGTTAAGCACCTGACTCTTGATTTTGGCTCAGGTTATGATCTCGCAGCTTGTGAGTGAGAGTCCCATGTTGGGCTCTGTGCTGACAGCACGGAGTCTTCTTGGGATTCTCTCTCTGTCACTCCCCTGCTAGCTCTTTCTCTCTCTCTCTCTCTCTCTCTCTCTCTCTCTCTCTCTCTCTCTCTCAAAAATAAATAAACATTAAAAAAAATATTGTTCACAGAAGTGATTATGGGAAACTGTAATAAGGGCTGCATAAGTAGGGAGTTCAAAGGAGTAAGTATAGGTAGAATATTCAAGTTTAACATTAATGGAAAGAATAGAATACTAGTAATTTTCTAAAACTTTTAGAATATTTACATACAAGATGAATTAGTAAAACAAGTAAGTTCATAGAGGCCCATCCTATTTAATACTTTTATATGGAAGTGAGAATGTACACATCAGGATTGCACATAGGGAGGGTTGCCAACCCCACAGAAAATAAGAATTGAATTCAAAGTAGTCTTTAGATAAATACTGCATTTTAAAAAGATAAAATAATAAGGAGTTAAAAATAATAATACAGTTAAAACAATAATGATAGAAAATAGGGAAAGATTGGCAAACA
This sequence comes from Lynx rufus, assembly GCF_022079265.1. NCBI lineage: Eukaryota > Metazoa > Chordata > Mammalia > Carnivora > Felidae > Lynx > Lynx rufus. The sequence continues at coordinate 33,342,842 of NW_025814829.1, read as the reverse complement.
CAGAATAATTAACAATCTGAAAATGAAACAGCAGATATCTTATTTAAAACATATTCATTATATAAAAACAAGTAACAAAAGTATATTACTTCCAAGCTGGAATATAATTTTTTTGTTCTAAAAGTAATGATCAAACACTTCACACTGAAAATTCGCATTAATAAGTATAGTTTTGATAACTGCATTTTTTAAAAGACCATATGCAGAATGAAAAGGACTCAGAAAATCAGCAACAAAAAGTTTAATGGTCCAATGAATCAAGATGAAGTACTGGGCTATTTTTAAACTAGAAAACTGACACATGTTAGAACTGTCAAAAAGTACATAAGCATTAAAAATTCCAAAAAAAAACATACAAAGCAGTATATTAAGGAAGATGAAAAATAGGGCTAAAACTTATTAAGCTACTCTAATAAACTTGGTTTATAGGCTGGTCTTTTTATGAGGTAATCACTTGAACTGCAGGATTTGTGTGTGTGTGTGTGTGTGTGTGTGTGTGTGTATGTGTGTGTGCGCGGGCACGCATGTGTGTGCACATATGTGCTTGTATATATGAGTGATTTTTTTTTTTAACTCATTTAAACCTGACAATAACCCAGAAAGGAGTAACTATTATCCTCATTATTCAGATGTAGAAACTGAAGGTAAGAGCTGGAGAGTTCAGTGTCTTGCCCAATCCTCCATTGGTTTCAAGGGACAGAGTTGGGATATGAACAAGCCCACCTGCATCTTAGGTCAATTTAGAAAATAAGCACTTTCTTCCATCTCTAGAAGATATGATTTTTAAATTGTATCCAAAAAAAACCTTAGTTAATATAAAGAAAAAAACCAGAAAAGTTATATATTTGCCAAGTCCAAATGACATAAAAACAATAATAATAAACTACAACGTTTCCAATGTTTTAAGCATTCACCTGCTTTCTAGACAAGACTAAGGATAGTCCCAAATAACATAAATATCCCTGTTAGAATTATGCCTTTATAATTCTAGGTCACCTATAGCAGCTACCTGTAAGACTTATGCTTTCATAATAAGTTTTAGCGTGAATCAATAAAACTGTACAGGAATCACACAAAAACCATTATTTAACCCTACAAATTTCAAATAAAATTCAGTACAAATTACTGTCATTTTACACATGGAGTTTTAGGGGTAGAGGAAGGAACAAAGGGCTGAGAAAGAGGAGAAAGCAAGTCCCATGTTATTCCACTTTTGGTGATCCGCTTTAATGCTTTTCCTCCCACCAATAACTTGTTAAAATATTATTGATAAAATTCCAAAGACCAAAATTCTCAAGCATTCTAATTATAAATAAAGCCAAGAGACAAGTCAGCAAAAAGAGCTAAAGAAAATACAAAATGAAACATAAGACCTACCTGAGAGACATCATCAAGTTGAGGTTTTCCATAAAGGCTAGAGAGACTCTCTGCTCGCATTAGATATTCTGCTGTTCTTCTCTTCACAGCTTCTCGACGGGTAGGGCTTGACTCTCCTAAAAGGAGAAAACAAGGACAGGGCACGCGAAAAATAAACTTTCATTTATCCAACCTGAAAATTAACTTTCTTTGACCCAGTTCACCACTTGTTCACCTTTTTTTTTTATTGGTTATTTATTTTTGATAGAGAAAGAGTGTGAGTGGGGGAGGGGCAGAGAGAGGGGGAGACACAATCCGAAGCAGGCTCCAGGCTCTGAGCTGTCAGCACAGAGCTGGACGTGGGGCTCGAACCCACAAACCGTGAGATCATGACCTGAGCTGAATTTGGACGCTTAACCAACTGAGCCACCCAAGGTCCCCAGCTACTTGTTCTCATTTCTAACTAAAAAGAAGAGAGATTCAAAGTTGGAACAGACATCAAAGTTATTAGTATCAGCAAGGTCTCAATATTACCACTATAAATTTGATTTATCCAAATTCTGAAATTTTCCTATTAAAATATATAGAGAGAACCTGATACCTTCTATAGGAGGAGTTGATATGTAAGAAATGTAGTATAAAAAGCTCTGCATACAGAAGACTAGCCTAGTCCAGGTACTATGCAATTGCCCAACTCAACAAACTGGAACTAAATGCAACAGATGTTTAATAAGAGTCATGACATGGATATGATATGCTGCCCAAGTAGCAAGAAACTGGAGAATAAAATCATTTAGGGTAACTCTGAATTCACTCTGATTTTTGTAAGCTTCATGTTTTTTCATTAACAACAAACTGTCACCCACGTTACAACTGAAAGTAAGAATGTAACTGAAATGTGTATGTTAACTAGCTGGAATTAAAATAAAGACTTTAAAAAAAGAAAAAAAGGAAGAATGTAATTGAAATCCCTGTAATATACAATTATATGAAAATGAACAAGTCATTTACCCTGTCTGGCTCTCAGTTTCTCTAAACAAAGCGTATTCAAAATGGCCTCCAGAATACTCAAGACTTCAAAACACAGGTGGCCCAGCCCATGAAGTTCTGGGCTCTCTCTTCTCCAGAGCAGGACAATCCTATGCTCTTACCCATCTTATATACCTGTAATACATTTCATTTGAAGAAATGATTCCATGACTGAAAGTTAAAACATTTGAAAAACCACTGTAGTATACAATCTCTAAGGCTCCTTTCATAAATAATATTCTATATTTTCACGACTCATTTTTATCTAAGCACTTCATACACAGTACTTTTTTTTATAATTCACCCTATGCATCTTCTGGATGAAGTTAACCAAAAAGCAAGTATCATACAGTGGAAAGCACCCTTGATTACATTCTAGAAACCCTAGTTATCTAAATTCTGGCTCTGCCTCCCTAGTCATGTGACCAATGATACATCATACTTCAACTCTCTGACCCTCTTCCTCATTCTCTAAAATGGAAACATATACTTCAAATGACTGCAGAGATTAAAGGAGACGATATACATAAAAGATACTACAACAAAGACAGCTGTATATAGGAAGCACTAAATTGTAAAGGTTTTTGATCTTGGTTTTTCTCTAAACCAAGTCCTACAAAATAATGTTTCTGTTTGGCTGAAGTGAACTGAACTGAATTACAGTAAAGCAGGCATTCTTCCCCAAAAGATGACGACTAGAAAAACCTTATTTCTGCCTGGAATAGCATCTTCTATTTCTTCTGAGAAATGCTCCCTTCTCGCCTTTGTAGCCCTTCACCTTCAGCCACCACTACCATCACTTAACAGGGTGGTCTGAATGAAAACTGCTAGTGTGCTTCAGATCTCAGTCCTTCTGTCCCTTATTACTACATAGTCAAGGGTGAGCCCTCTGTCACAAGCTGAGCCAGTCACAAAATCCCACCCTCTTGGCCACAGGTGGAGAAGGGAGGAATTGGCCCAACACAAACTGGGCCAATCAGTCCCTCTTTGCTATTGACGCTGGAAATAAGAGGACTGGGAACTGCCAACAGCCACAGTCTCTGCCAATGCGCTAAGAGCCAATCAGAAAGAAGGAATTTAACAGAGGGAAGCAGTTATGAGAGACAAAAAAAGGAATCCTGGTGCGACTGGGGTCCCAGATTTCAGCCAAACCTACATTCCTGCCATTCTTTGCCTACTAGAGTTCAAATGTGGATTTTCTCGCATGCAAACTGAAGAATCCAGACTGAATAGAGCCCTCAAAGGAAACCGGCAACAGAGCTGGGGGTGCAGTTTTGCTTAAAAACCTTCCTTTCACAGCTTTTACATGACTGTTCCATCTCTTCTCTCCTTTATGAATACTTCAAAACTGTAACTAGTCTTGGGGGCTGGGGGGTGGGGGGGAATCTCTATTGCTTTTTAACCATGGAACAGTCTACATTTATTAACTCTCCAACACCTCAAACTTCAATTAAGATTAAAATTTTTAAATTTCAATATGATCCCTCTCTGTCCTTAAAATGTATTTAATTTCTAAACTCAAGCTTTTATTTTTATATAATCTATCTGTGAAAGCTACCTAAGCAATTGAAATATGTTGTGAAGGTAAAATGTGCCACAGAAATGAGAAACATTTACTATTTCTACACATTACTCATCCTTTAGTTTTGAGTTTACCTTTCATGGACTTAGTCTAACGGCTGCTCCCATTATCATTAGAGTTTCTCATATCAGGTTATACCTTTTCATGCCCTAATTTAGATCCCTCATTTAAAATTTCTTATTCATCGTAGGCTAAGGTGTAACGGAAACTATGGCAATTTATTTAATGCAGTGTGCTTACAAGCGTTAATACAACCTCAAAATTTGTTTTCGTTCCAAAAAATCAATTCGTTTCCCAAAATAATTTGAAATTCAAAAATGCCAAGGCTGTGGAGCACCTAATGCAAGCTGGAGTTAAAACCATATTTTGTAATCAAATCATTGTTTTTTAAACTTTTGGTGCCTCTGCTGCTTTCTAGGCAGTCTCCATAGTAACAGAGAAACAAAACCGGAAGCCAGCAGTTGAAATGGACTCCTGCTGCTGATAGTGGTTCCGCTTCCATGGAAACAACAATGGAGTGATGGAATACTGGAAGGCTTTTTAAATGTAACCTTAAATATACATACTATGCCTCCTTCCTTACCAGCCCCTTAAAACTAGGTCACAAGCACTGCTGCTCAACAGCGGCAGCCAAGGATGAAAATCACCTCTTGCGCATTTTTACTGCTGGACACTTACTGAGGTTTGTGAGTACGAGGAAGAAAAGATTAATCTATAGATTTCTGGAATAATTTTAACTGATCAAAGTATTGATAAGTATGACTTGAAACAGATTTTAACTGATTAAAAATTTTAAGTAGACCCTAACCCTAATTTCTTAATCTTCCTGTTAAGACACAAACACAGCCCATAATGATTATGTTTCCAGGAAAACCAAGTTATCTGAAATTCAACTTTTAATCCCATTATAGGTCATGCAGCTATTACCTCTTCAGTATTATATCCAGGTAGACACTTACTAAATGCATTTCTTTTTTTTTTTTTTTTTTTTTTTTTTTAGAGAAACAGTGCATGCGTGCACGTAGAGGAGGAGCAGAGAGTGAGGGAGGGAGAGAATCTTAAGCAGGCTCCACACTCAGCACAGAGCCCAATGATGCAGGACTCCATCTCACGACTCTGAGATCATGACCTGAGCCGAGATCATGACCTGAGCCGAAATCAAGAGGGAGACAGATGCTTAACTGATTGAGCCACCCAGCAAATGCTTTTAAAAATGGATACATATTTTACATTCTGCTTAAGGATAAACCAGTACCTTCAATAAGTTTCTCTACATTTCTATTAATTTCAGATACAGTAAGAATTTCCACTGGGCTCTGGCATCGAAAAGCGAAAACCTACTCCCCTTATTTACTACCTTTATGTCAAAAAGTCCCACTGTGCCAAAAACATGTGTTACGTATACTGTGTCAACCTGGACTTCTTCACCTTACCAATTTCTGATCAGGAGAGAGGATGGGGATAGGGTGATTATAGAGTCTGATCTGTGAAAGAATCGGGTGTAACTGAATAGAAATGAGGAGAAAGTCCAAAGTTGTTCTTGAAATTTTTAGAAACGCTGGACTGCCTGGCCTGCATTTCTCAGAGCACCAACTCTGACTTGCTACTAAGTTTTATAGAAGGCACAGTCTATACATAACGGAATCACAAAATTCTAATTTATTCAAGAAGCCATCACTACTTGGCATTCCTTTCATTACATCGAATTCTATTTACAAGAGATATGTTACCTTCCTGACACAGCTAAGAAATTAAGGCTCAGGGATGTGGAATGTCTTTCTGAGTTAAAAAGTTAATATGAGAGACTAAAACTGAAACCAGGTCTTATGATACCACACTTCAGGTGACTGAATTTGAAGTGGATTGTGCTACTTTACTGAGTAGAACAAGAAAAATACAGAGCACGGGACAAGTACCAGTGAGTATGGGAACAAAGAGGACGAGAAAATAAGCATGAGGAGTTGAGACAGGAGCCTATCAGACAACACAGCAGAGGAGAATCAGACAGAAAGAGACTGGAAATGACAGACAAGGACACACGAAAATTAGAGCTACAAAGAGGTATACATTTCACACAGTGTGCAAGAGAATGGGCCTTTCTGAGAAAAAGCGGTCTCTCAAAACATCCTTGTTACCCAAGGATTTCTTTGGAAAACACAGGTCTTTTCTCCTTTACCCATTAAAAAAAATAATAATAATAATAAAATAAAATAAAAAGACATTATTATTCACAGCACTAGTGAAAATCAGCTTCACAAACCAGAATAAAAAGTAGTTCTTCCAAGTCTGTTATTCTACCCTTAGTCACCAAAAAGAATATAGCTAATGCCTCACTGGTTCAACAAAAGAAAATCAATGCTGAAGGAAAAACTGGCCATGTTAGACTATTTGGAAGACAGTATGCCTACATCTGTATTTCACGGAAAATCTTAAGGGATTTTTAAGACTATTTGAACTATACTTGATTTTTGCCACACACACAGACTTTAATCCTCACATAAGACCCTACTTTAGGCACATCTTATATTCTTATCTCTGTTTCTCTACTCCAACAAACACTCTCCAGTAACTCCTACGCCACTATATTCTTGGTCAAACATGCCTGATTTTTACTCAGATTTATTACATTAGAAAGAACATTCAAATCATCCTGGCTTTAAGGGAATGAGTTTTTGTTTATTGGTGCTTCCCTTTTTTTTTCTTTTACTTTTTTCTTTTTTTTAATGTAACAACTTTAGTAGCAAAAAGAATACGATGGCCTTGGTGGTTATAGTTGCTTTTTTTTTTTTTTAGTGCTGATTTATTATAGTTAATGGGTTTTTTTGTTCTTCTCAGGTATAGCCTACCATTTCTGACTTATGCTAAGTGTTCTGACAACAAAAGGCAACCTTGAGAAACACAGTAATTTATGGTTCTACGTGTCTACCACAACTGGGGCCATCAGCCTTTCCACATATAACAAAACCGGGTCAGTCACGGAATCTGCTTCCCATTTGCATTCAACCAACTCCATATTAATGTCTTTTCAAAACCAAGTGTTATGTGACCCCAAAAGTCCAAAGAGTCACCAAAGAATAGTAAAAGCAAAAGTCATAATAATATTCATGTCCAGGCTTTGCCTCAATTAGGACTCCTTTCAGTGTTGCTTAGTAGTTTTTCTATCAGTTAATACTGAATGAAAACTAACACATCATTAGATCATAGAGTGTTAAATGCCTACAGAGACAGTGTTCTACATTCAACTATTTCCTTCCTGTTCCCTAATCCATTTTTTGTTTTGCATTTTAAAGGGGAGTGCCCAAAAAACTAGTCAATCCCCTCAAAACAACATCACCTGGCCAGTCTCTTTATGACAATAAACTCTTGTCTAGATAGACAGATAGACAGACAGATAGTCAATCCCTAAGTGTCCCTTATGCTGTTATCCATGGCTTCTAAAAGATTAAGATAAAAAATTTAAAAAGAGCTTGAGATACCCTGAAGGAAAAGGAATGAAGAATTAAAACTTAGGAGCTAAAGTTTTGCCTTCTGAGATGGAATAAAAATAAGGGGAAATATGGAAATGAAACTCCACATAGACTAAGAATTGTTTATCTACTATACTAGTAAATACGAAAGTCCCCCAAGCCCCACAAAGGCTTTTGCTCATTTCTTTCACCGGCTCTAAGTGAGACATCTTAAGAAGTGATAAATCCATGGAGGACTCCAAAAAACTGTTTTCTTGATATCATGACGTTGGATCACATATTTTCCTTTAAGATGATGTAAAGCAACCAGCAGAATTGCTGATTATAAGCAGTTAATTCTTCTGAATCCTAGAAGTTTCACAGACTCCTTAAATGCATCCCCACCTTAAAAAATTAAACTACTAGTGTATATCAGAATTAGACAGACTCCATTCCATTTCCAGATTTATTTAACATGAAGATATTTATCTCCACATTTAAACAATTCAGACTGTGCCAAGCGACACTCCCACAGCGTATCACATTTGAAGCCCATTTCAGGATAACAAAGAAACTCCTCCCCAACAAGTAAGAACATACATATTCCTGTCCCTCCTATCCTCTTCAGAAGGCAAAATGCCTACCAGTTACTGAGCATCTATGATGTTCCAGACACAGTTATCTCAACGTTTACAGTCATTTCAATGTTATCACAGAACATCACATATAGAAGACCCTCAATAATATTTTGTCAAATAAATGAATGGGAAAGCAAATGAATGAAGCAAATGAATGAAATTAAGAATTTGCACCAATACTACCTGGTCTGATAACAATGCCTTCATGCCTAGAGATATTCTAATTACCTCTTTCTATAACTGAATGCCTTTCTCTAACTTAACTAGTTACAGTATATGTATTTCAGAAAATGTCATCTATAATTATTGTCTTCATCATCTATGCAGGTGAAATCATACAAAAGGAATATGGAGGAACATGGCGTAGAAGTGGCATGATTGGACTAAAAGGACAATCTACTTTAATTTTATGAAAAATTGTCATGACAGCATCATTGAGAGAAACACAAGCACAGATACTCTACATAATTTTAAACCACTATGTAAAACAGAATGAAGTCTATGAACTTTTTATTGTTTGACAATTACAATTTGGGAAAATCTGTTTCTTAACAGTTTATAAAAGTACAAATGCCTGCATAACGACCTGGTTATTTTTCAAATGAAACACACTTTGAGACCACTAATGACAAAACAGTAAGCTCACGAGAAAAAGCAGATTTACATTTTCAAAACTTCCTATAAGAGAATAGATAAACTGAACTTCTGTGTAATTTACATAAGACTCAATATTTAACTATTACGATTAACTAAGCTGTAAGTTCAATAAAACTATGTAACTCAAGTAATCATGAAATAATGATCGACTGTTTCTCAAAGTGCCTAACTGCTAATACTGAAATAAATGAAATAAATGAATAAATGCCAGTAGTTTTTCCACTTAGGATTTTTTAGTTTTGTTCAGATTCATAGATATCTGGGGTGCCTGGGTGGCTCAGTCAGTTAAGCCTCTGACTCTTGATTTCGGTTCAGGTTACGATCTCACAGTTCATGGGTTAGAGCCCTCCACCGGGCCCTGTGCTGACAGTAGGGAGCCTACTTAAGATTCTCTCTCTCCCTCTCTCTCTGACCCTCCCTTGCTTGCGCACGCTCTCTTTCTCTCTCTCTCAAAATAAATAAACTTTAAAAACATTGTTTTTAATTATAAAACATAAAATACTCATAGATATCTATATTTCTTCTGACCAGAATTAGGCCTTTTCCAGTAATCACAGGAATTAAAATCAACCCTCTCATTTTAATGTTTTAAAACTGTGTTGCTAAAGATATAAAAATGTGAGAATACTGATGACCGAGACCATCTAATAAAAAACCCTTCGAGAATCCTCATCTCTCTCTCTGCTTTTGCAATAGAGCAGCTGTGCCTCACACAGATTCACATGAATGAAAATATTTAGACGAGAAACCACCCACTTAGTTTATTTTCCATACGACTTTCCTGTAATTATTTTGTAAACTGTTCACACAACAATACATAAAAACATCTGCAAAAACAGGTAATTAATGTGTCAAGCCAAACTAATGCATTTTTTATGGTGTCCATGCTTCGTCAACTGTAATTATAACTCTTTTTTAAGCAAATGATGATGTGTTTGTTGCAATGTGCAAGTGGTTATTTTAGATGCTCTGTTTACCGTTCATACAATCTGAATATAAAACTCCACAGCTACTTTACCCTATATCGATGTTTTACCTAGCTTTTTGCAGAAGCAGGAGAGTGGTTCTCTTTTCCAAGCTATAATTTCCAGTAAACAGTTTTGTCATTAAAACATAAAACTCTCAACAGGAAAGTTGATACCAAAATACCCAACAATTCAAGAAACATATGACAGAAAATGATTCACCCAGACTTTCTTCCTGCAGTTGTAAACCTATGGGAATGATAGGACTTTATGCCCATCAGCTTGCAGGATACTAAGCCTCCTGTATATGAGAGGTTTGGAAGGTTTGCTATTGCTTTTAATGTATAATATCCATTCCATCTAGACCCACCAGACACATGTATCTGACATGAGACCGACAAATGAAGAACCAAATCCTGCCCAAAGTATATTGTTTTGTATCCATACGCTTTGGTTCTACTAAAGGGAAGGTCATGTTCATTATTATTATTACTACTACTACTACTACTACTACTACTATGTACTAACATCGCATTCCAATCATCATCCTCAGACAACCATTCCTTAAGGCCCAAGGTTTCTATTCTATAAAGTTCTGTTTCCAGAACCAATAAAATCTAAAATGAAGGAAGAAGCACAACCCTTTAATATTTTGGTAAGGTCCTTTTTCTTTTTAAAAAAGGCAATTTTTAGGGGTACCTGGTGGCTCAGTTGGTTGAGCGTCCGACTTCAGCTCAGGTCATGATCTCACGGTCCACGAGTTTGAGCCCCACATCAGGCTCTGTGCTGACAGCTCAGAGCCTGGAGCCTGCTTCAGATTCTGTGTCTCCCTCTCTTTCTGCCCCTCCCTCCACTCACACTCTCTCCCTCTTAAAAACAAATAAACATTTTCAAAAAATTTTAAAAAAGCAATTTTGAAAACATCTATGATGATTACCTACAGTACAGAAAAACCCTCATAATAAAGAACTCTTAGAAAACAAAGGCTTATTTATTTTCACAACCAAATTTTTTAGAAGCAGTGCAGATTTCACCCTTCCAGGTCCAAGCTTATGTAACTATTTTGATATAAATATTTCTAAACTGAACTACTCCATTCTTCCCTTGAATATTAGCTACTGTGATATGCTAAAAGTGCCTATCTATCCTCACCTTGTTCCCAATAAGAACATGAGGAAAGTATTACAGAAAATCAAATAATAGTTTCCCAGCTGCCAAGCTTTAGTTTCAGGCCAAACCTTTATTGTGGAGAATTGGGGTTGGGTCTGATCAAAACAGAACACAGCTCCAGTTCCAAGGATGGTGGAAGAGGAAAGACATGACTAAGACAAGGTAAGGGAATAGGACAGAAACTTATTTATTAAAGCCAGAAATCAAACTCAGGGTCAGATGAGCAATAAGTCTCAATACTGAGTTCCACTATTTATAATGATTGCTACAAATATAAAATGTAATAATAAACATAATTAATGCCATTTCATAAGGCTGAATTCTAAACATTGTCAAACCTTTGGGACAAATAGACGGATATTGGTGCAGAATATTGATATACCAGACAAGAGGCATTTAAACCTATTTGGTATTTTCAAAAGCTACCTTAATGCATACTGGCTGTTTACTACACATACTTTAGGATTCAACTTATTTATCACCTCCTGCAGAAGCCTTCCCTATAAGCCTTCTCCTTCTCCCTGGTCAAGTGCCCATTTATACTGATCTATAGAATCATTCTCATTCAAAAATATTTATAGACAATTTCCTAGGTAACTGGCACTATGCTAGGAAATACACTGAATGATAAAATGCCTTGCCTTCAAGGATATTACAAGTAAATAAAGAGATATTCATTCAGTAAATAACCACACAAATAATTATTTCATTATAAATATGATAAGTACTTGAAGCAAAACAGTGTGCAATGACAACAAAGTTCAGGAAATCTCTTCTGGTATGAACAGAGGTGAAAAAACGTTCACTTGAGGAAATATCATTGAAACTGAGACCTGATGAAGAAGGAGGAAATATCAGTTGAAAAAGCAGAGTAAAGCACTCAAACAGAGCACAACTTTTGTGAAAATTTGAACATGGGAAGGGCCACAGTGCCTTCTAGGAAGTAAAAGAAGGTCACTGTGGCTAAAAAAAAAAATAAGTGACTAGGACTGATTCAATATGAGCCTGGAGAGAAAGGCAGAAACCGAATCATTCATAGCCTCATAAACCATAATATCTTTGGGTCTTATCCTCAAAGCAATGAGTTTAATGCAAGAAAGTGACATGATGAAGGTTCATTTTCAAAAGATCAGTTAGACTATTGGTACAAACAGAATGGTTTAGAATCAAGCAAGGATGACAACAAATCATCAAGTATATTTTAACAATAAAAACATAGAAACTGTAACAAAATCAAATAGAAATTCTGAAACATAGAAACTGTAACAAAATCAAATAGAAATTCTGGGATTAAAAAGTACTCAACAGCACACTGAGATGACAGAAAAAAAGAATCAACAAATTTAAAGATAGATGAGTAAACATTATCAGCTATGAATACATTAAATAATAAAAAAGGGAGGGGGGACCAGGCTAAGAAATCTGTAGATACCATCAAGAATACTAAAATATATATAATGTAGTCCAAGAAACAGAAAAAGGAGAGAAAAGGCAGAAAATTTAAGAAATAATATGTGAAAACTTTCCAAATTGATGAACATTGACGTACATATCCAAGAAGACCATCAAATACCAAGAATAAAACAAACGCCAAGAAGGATAAACCCAAAGAGATCCACATCTAAACATATAATAGCCAAACTATCAAAAGCCAAAACAGAAAATCTTAAAAGAAGCAAAAGATAAGCTCATTTCTTCTCCAAACTGGTTTAAAGAATAAGTCCATTTAGACAATATAAGACTACACTATAGGACTTATATAAAAGTGCAACATATATGACAATACTAGCAAAAAGATGTAGGAAGAGATCTATATTGAAGTAAAATTCCTATATATTACTAGAATTAAGGCAATGAAGTAGAATATTTTAAGTTAAAGTACTTATTACTATAATCTTCAGAAAAAACACTATGAAAAATAAAAATTCAAAATGTTATAATCTACCAAAAAAAAAAGAGCGAATAAATGGTACACTAGAAAAAATAATCTACTCACGACACAAGGCGGTAAAAAACAAAAAGGATAGGAGACATAAAAAAACAAACAAACAGAGAGGCGCCCAGGTAGCTCAGTCAGTTAAGCACACGACTTCAGCTCAGGTCACGATCTCACAGCTCATGAGTTCAAGTTCCATGTCAGGCTCTGTGCTGACAGCTCAGAGCCTGGAGCCTGCTTTGGAGTCTGTGTCTCTGTCTCTCTCTCTCTCTCTCTCTCTCTCTGCCCTTCCCCTTCCTGCTCACATTCTGTCGCACTCTCTCAAAAATAAACATTTAAAAATTTTTTAAAAAACAAAGAATTAAAAAATTAATAATAAAATTTAAAAAACCAAATAGCAAAATGGCAAGCATAAGTCTAACCACATTATTAAGTATGTTAAATGTATATGGATTAAAAATGCCAATGAAAAAGCAGAGATTATACGGCTAAATTTTTTTTAAAAAAAGATCCAATTGTATCCTGTTTACAGGAGACGTATTTTGATTCAAAAAAACAAACATATTAAAAGTAAATAACTTGGGGCACATGGGTGGCTCAGTCGGTTAAGCATCAGACTCGATTTCAGCTCAGGTCATGGTCTCACAGATTCGTGAGTTAGAGCCCTGTGTTGGGCTCTGTGCTGGCAGTGTGGAGCCTGCTTGGGATTCTCAATCTCTCCCTCTCTCTCTCTCTCTCTGCCCCTCCCCTGATTGCACTGCCTCCGTCTCTCTCAAAATAAATAAAATTTTTTAAAAAAGAAAAAAGTAAATAGTTTTAGTAATATCCAACAAAACAGATGTTAAGAAAAATGAATGTTACTAGAGACAAAAACACTTTATAATGTTAAAAGTTAGTCAGAAAGATACAACCGTTATAAACATGCATTCATCTAATAAAAGTCCTAAAACAGATGAAGCAAAAACAGAAATAGAAGGAAAATTTCAAGTTGAATAAAAATACAAGCAACATAATCAAAATTTATGAGATGCAGCAAAAGCAGTGCTTAGAAGGACTTTATAGCTTTAAAGACCTATGTTGAAAAGATTGCAAATCAATAACCTAAGCTTTCACCTCTTAAGAGAAATAATTCTAAACAATAAAGAAATACACAAAAAGAAAGCAGGAGAAGCAGAAACTAATGAAATAGAAGATTAAAAAATAGAAGACAAACAAAATTAAAAGTTGGTTCTTTGAAAAGTTCTGATTGACATTTATCTAGACCAAAAAAAAAAAAAACCCAAAACAAAACAAAAACAAAAAGACACCACAATCAAAATAATGAACACATCCATCACTCTCAATTAACATTTTTTTTTAAGTAGGTTCCACGCCCAAGGTGGAACTTGAACTCAGGACCCCAAGATCAAGAGTCACATGTTCTACTGACTCAGCCAGCCAGGCACTCCTCATTTGACAATTTTTTGTTTTGCCTTCATTTTTTAAATACACTTTCATTGGGTACAGAATTCACTTGATAGGCTTTTTTTCTCTATGCATGTTAAAGGTGTTAATCAATAGTTTGCATTGTTTCTAACAAGAAACCTGACATCATTCTCATCTTTGTTCTTCTACATGTCTTTTGTTCTGCCTGCTTTTAATTTTAAGATTTTCTCCTTAATGCTGGTTTAGAGCGATTTGATTAAAATGTGCCCTAATGTAGGTTTTCATGTTTCTTATGCCTGGGGTATGTTGGGTCTCATGGACCTATGGAATATTTTCATCAAATTTGGAAAGCTTCCAGGCATTATTCATTCCAATAATATCCAGTCTCCCTCTTTCCCTCCCTTTTTAGGGGTTCCAATTACATGGAGAAAAGTTGTGCTATAGCTTACTGATGTTATAATAATTTTTGATTGATTTTTTTCATATCCATTTTTGATAGTATCTATTGCTATGTCTTCCAATTCATTAATCCTTTCTTCTGCAATATCTAATCTGACACTAATCTCATTTCTTGTATTTTTTATTTCCCATACTGTAGCATTCACCTCTAGAAGTTCAATTTGGGTCTTTTGCAAATCTTCCATTGCTCTACTTAACTCCATATAATGAACACATTTCCATTAAGTTTTAAAGTCCTCATCCTTCCTTCCCTTCTAATGTGTGTGAATTCTGAGTGGGTTCTGAATGGTTATTTTCCTCACTACAAGTCAAATTTTTCCTGTTTCTTTGAATGAACGGTAAGTTCTTAAAAGATGCCAGACATTGTGTATTTACCTTATTAGGTGGTAGATACTTTCTTATTTCTACAAATATTATTGATTTTTTTCCTCACTACAGGTCAAATTTTTCCTATTTCTTTGAATAAACGGTAAGTTTTTAAAGATGCCAGATATTGTGGATTTACATTATTGTGTGGTAGATACTTTCTTATTCCTACAAATACTGTTAAGCTTTGTTCTGGAATACAGTTATGATTCTTGGAAGCAGTCTGATCCTTTTAGGTCTTGTTTCTAAGATTTGTTAGGGTGGGTCTGGAGCAAACTATTTCACACTAACGGGGTAAGACTCTTGAATATTCTACCCAATGCCCCATGAAACAGATTTTCAAGATGACTTGTTAGGAAAAGACACTATTCCCGGCCCTGTGTGAGCACCCACAATGTTTCCCCTAATTCTTTCAATGGATCTTTCTCTGGCCCTGGGTAGTTTCTCCTGGCCAAGCACTGATCACTACTCTGTTAAGTATTCCAAGGGATACTCTGCAAATCTCTGTAGAGCCATCTCCTCTCTAGATAAAACACTAGACATCAGACAATGACCCAATAAGGCCTTCCTGCTAACTCTGCCTTGGCCTTGCTGGATTCAGCCCCATCTCCTCAACTTAGAGGTTTTGACCCAATTCATCTGCCTTCCTTCTTCCTTAGCTACAACCTAGAAACTCAAGACAGTAAGCTAGGCAATCATCAAAGCTCACCTTATCTGTTTTCTATCTCTCAGAAACCACTGTCCTTCGCTGTCTAATATCCAGTGACTTGAAAACCACCGTTACATATACTTTGTTTGGTTTTTTAGTTGCTTCAATAAGAAGGGTGAATACTGCTTCTGTTACCTACCTTGGCCAGCAGTGGAAGTCCTAATTTGTTTGCTTGTTTTTTTGTTTTGTTTTTATCCCCTTCACCTATTTCACTCATTCCCCCACCCACCTTCCCTCTGGTAACCATCTGTTTGTCCTCTATATTAAAAGTCTGGGTTTTTAGTTTGTCTCCTTTTTTTTTTTTCTTTTTCATTTGTTTCATTTCTTAAATCCCACATATGAGTCAGTGGAAGTCTTAGTTTTAATGTGGCTACTGGAAATTTTTTTAAATTACATATATGTGTCACATTACATTTCTAGTATACAACTTTACATAGTCACTGAAATTACATAATGTTGAAATCACCTAAGAAAGTAGGGTAAGAAGGCTAAGCAAGTTGACAATGAAGTCTCAATAAACTTCTACTTATTTTTTTTTAAGTTTATTTATTTTGAGAGAGCAAGGGGGAATGGGGTAGAAAGAGAGGGAGACATAGGATCCAAAGCAGGCTCTGTGCCGACAGAATACAGCCTGATGTGGGGCTTGAATTCACAAACCATGAGATCATGACCTGAGCCAAAGTCAGACCCTTAACCGACTGAGCTACCAGGCGCCCCTAAACTTCAACATTTAAAGGTCAAGTGGGGAAGAAGGAGCTGGCAAAGTGGACTTAGAAAGTCCTAAGAATTAGAGAACTAACTAAGAAAAGTGTGGTATCATTGGAATAACAGAAGTTTTAGGAAAGCAGAGGTTGGATGAAATAGTCACTGAAGAGTTAACAAAAGAACATTAAGGGTAAGTAACATTATTGAGAGTCCAGTTAAGATTAATAACAATGAATTCATTTTGGTTATCTATCTGTCCAGAGTGTGTGGCTTCTTCTAATAGCACTCAACTAGTTGCTCAGTTGTCTGCCTCTGTAAGCCAGAAACAAGGGAAACATGGATACTTGAAAGCAAATGGATAAATTAATCCAGGGCTGGGGTTTTGCCAGGTATGTATGATAAAAGATCAGAAGTAAGGAAGATTAAGGTATCTACTGTAAGACTTTCTGATAAAAATGGATCATGAAAACTAATAAGATAAATAGAGAAATGGAAGACAGCTGAGAGATACTAAAAAGAAAAATGGAGGAAAGTATAAAGTAATGGCACTTTTTAAATTGTTTATTTACCACTCTCTCCCCTTCGACAACTTATAAGCTGCTTGTCGATTTTAGTGAACATTAACAGTCATCCATTAAAGTTTTGTTGAATGGAACAGAATTGACCTGACTTTCTAGATCACACAAGACAAAGTCTACAGTCTATTTCCTATATTACTGGGTCACTTCATTTAAAGGGATTATTACCATGTCACATCTATGCCTCTCCTTACCATTCCTTCTCATTTTGCTTCTTGTTGCCTGGGCAAAACTGAGTCTTTCATTACTAGTTCAAGTCAGGGGATTGCCCCCTTCCCTGCAAACACCAAACCAATTAATAAAAAATTCAATTTGGAGTTCTTTGTTTCCAATTTCTGCTTTTATTTGTCCCAGGTACTCAAAGTCTTTGTTCTTTATTGTCCTACAGTGTACTTTTCTTTTGTAGGGTAATGGGCTATCACTGATCTGGACTCAATCAAGATTACTATTTTATAACATGACTGTACTTGTGTACCTTTTCACAAAAATAGGTATGTTTTCATTAGTCACAGAATAATTTAAAAACATCTAATACAGATGAAAAATCAATTTAATCACAAGTAGCTATGACTATTCTGTAATACAGAATGACTATTCTATAAGGATTGGTTAACTACCAAAAAGAAGACAGAGACTACTATACGATAATGTCCTACAAACAAAAGACAACAGCCATGAAACCCTCAAATAATTTTTGAATGTAGCAAGCATTTCCATTTCAAGGTACTATTTAAAATGATTAAATACGCAGGGTGACTTGGCCATAAAAAAAAGCTTCAACAAATCTCAAAAAAACTGAAGTTATTCAGACAAAGTTCTTTGAACACCATGGAATTAAGCTATAAATCAGTAACAAATAGATAACTAGGAAAGTCTCAATGCTGGGAAATTAAAGTGTATACTTATGATACACTTAGAAGTATATTACTGAGAAGTAATTCACAGGTGCAGCAGACAGACTAATGGGCCCCTAAAAATGGCCACGACCTAACCCAAGAACCTGTAAATATATTACTGAACTAGGCTAAAAGTGACTTTACAAATGTCATTAAGGTTAAGAATCTTGATGGGGCAATTATCCCGGATTATCAGGATAGGCCTAACCAAATCACGTGGGTCCTTAAAATCAGATAACCTTCCCTTGCTGAGGATCAGACTGAGATGTTCCTAGGAAAGAATGGTCAAAGGGATAGAACACTGCTGATTTAGAAGATGGAGGAAGGCATGCAGGCAGCCTCTAGAGGCTGGAAAAGGCAGAGTTAACATATTCTCCCCTAAAGTCTCTGGAAAGGAATACAGTGCTGCCCATACCTTGATTTTAACTCTGTAAGATTCATTTCGGATTTCTAACCTACAAAACCATAAAATAATGTATTATAAATCTGCGGTAATTTGTTACAGCAGCAATAGAAAACCATGGGACCACGAAAAAATCAAAACAAAATAAAAAATATTTTGAACTGATAATAATGAAGATATGACATATCTAAACTATGGAATGTGGCTAAAGCAGTACTTAGTGGGAAACTGATCATCTTAAACATATATAGAAAAAAAGGCCAAAACTCAGAGATGTAGGCTCCTAACTTAAAAAATAAAAGTCAGACCTAAAGTTAAGTAGGAGAGAAATAAATAGAAATCCATAAAATAGAAAACTAACATCCAATAGTATAAATAAATAAATATTCTAACATTAATAAAACTGATAAATCCTTAATGTGACTAAGAAAATATAATAAATCACCAAAATCAGGAAAGATCCAACAGACATTAAAAAGATAAAAAGATACTATAAATAATTCTACAATCAATAAATTTGAAGGTAATGCCAAAAGCAAAGGCAACAAAAAGTAAAAATAAACAAGTGAGACATCAAACTAGGAAGCTTCTGCACAGTAAAGGAAACCATCAACAAAATGAAAAGGCAGCCTACCAAATGGGAGAAAAAATTTGCAAACCATGTATCTGATAAAGGATTAATATCCAAAATACTTAAGGTACTCATCCAACTCAATAACAAAAAAAGAAAGAAAGAAAGAAAGAAAGAAAGAAAGAAAGAAAGAAAGAAAGAAAGAAAGAAAAGAAGATTTAAAAAGATCAGAGAATATAGACAGACATTTTTTCCAAAGACATACAGATGGCCAACAGATAACATGAAAAGGTGCTCCAAATCATTAATCATCAGAAGTATGCAAATCAAAACCACAATGAGAAATCACCTCACACCTGTTAGAATGGCTGTTCTCAAAAAGAGGAGAGATAAGAGGAGTTTGCAAAGATGCAGAGAACAGGAAACCCTTGTGCCCTGTTGGTGGGAATGTAAATTGGTACAGCTACTATGGAAAACAGTACGGAAGTTCCTCAAAAAATTAAAAATAGAACTACCGTATGTTCCAGCAATTCCACTTTCAGGTATTTATCCAAAGAAAACAGAAACACTAAAAAAGGTATCTGCAACCCCCATGTTCACTGAAGCATTGTTTATAGTGGCAAAAAAACACAAAGTGTCCATCAGTGGATAAATGGATAAAAAACATGTGGTACACACACACACATGCACACACTCACTCACTCACTCACTCACTCACAGGAATATTATTCAGCCATAAAAAAAAGGGAATATTGCCGATTTCGACAACATGGACGAACCCTGAAGGCACTATACTGCATGAAATAAGTTATACAGAGAAAGATAAATACTGTATGATCTCATTTATATGTGCAATTTATATGTGCAAAAAAAACAAAAGCTCATAGCTACAAAGAACAGACTTTTTGTGTGTTAACTAATTTAATATTTTATTATAAGAATTTTTATTATTTCCATTTTGCATGTGAGGAAACAGGCACAGCGATAGTGAATAACTTGCCTATGTTTTCACAGAACTCAGAATCATAATCTTCCTATTTTGATTAGGATTGCATTTAAGACAGTTTGTATTAGATGGGGTGCCTAGGTGACTCAGTCAGTTAAGCGTCTGACTTTGGCTCAGGTCATGATCTCACTGTTTGTGGGTTCAAGCCCCACGTCGGGCTCTGTGCTGATAGCTCAGAGCCTGGAGCCTGCCTCAGATTCTCTCTCTTTCTCTCAAAAATAAGTAAAAACATTAACAATTTTTTTTTTAAAGTTTGTATTAGAAAGGATCAACTTTTTTTTTTTAACCATATCTTCCCACTATGACCAGAGATAATAAAACCTGCCTTATCAGGTTAATGGGAGGATTACCCAAGACAACTCCTGACACAGCCTCATAAGTGCCTTGACTATGATTATAAAGAATTGGCTCTTATTATTGACACTATTATTTCTTCAAATCTTTTTTTTAATTAATTATTCATGGTTTAATATATATCCAAGTTAGTTAGCATATAGTGCAACAATAATTTCAGATGTAGATTCCTTAATGCCCCTTACCCATTTCGCCCATCCCCCCTCTCACAATCCCTCAGGCAACCCTGTTTGTTCTCTATATTTAAGAGTCTCTTATGTTTTGTCCCCCTCCCTGATTTTATATTATTTTTGCTTCCCTTCCCTTATGGTCATCTGTTGTGTCTTAAAGTCCTCATATGAGTGAAGTCATGTGATATTTGTCTTTCTCTGAATGACTAATTTCAATTAGCATAATACCCTCTAGTTCCATCCACGTGGTTGCAAATGGCAAGATTTCATTCTTTTTGATTGCCAAGTAATACATACATATATATATATATATATATATATATATATATATATATATATATACACCACATCTTCTTTATCCATTCATCCATCCATCAATGGACATTTGGGCTCTTTCCATACTTTGGCTATTGTTGATAGCGCTGCTATAAACATTGGGGTGCATGTGCCCCTTCAAAACAGCACACCTGTATCCCTTGGGTAAATACCTAGCAGTGCAACAGCTGGGTTGTAGGGTAGTTCTATTTTTAATTTTTTTGAGGAGCCTCAATACTGTTTTCCAGTGTGGCTGCACCAGCTTGCATTGACACCAACAATGCAAAAGAGATCTTCTTTCTCCACATCCTCGCCAACATCTGTTGTTGCCTGAGTTGTTAACGTTAGTCATTCTGACACGTGTGCGGTGGTAACTCATTGTGGTTTTGATTTGTATTTCCCTGATGATGAGTGATGTTGAGCATTTTTTCATGTGTCGGTTGGCCATGTGGATGTCTTCTCTGGAGAAGTGTCTATTCATGTCTTTTGCCCATTTCTTCACTGGACTATTCTTTTTTTTTTTGGGTGTTGAGTTTGATAAAGTTCTTTAAAGATTTAGGATACTAACCCTTTATCTAATCTATCATTTGCAAATATATTCTCCCATTCCGTTGGTTGCCTTCCAGTTTTGCTGATAGTTTCCTTTGGTGTGCAGAAGTTTTTTATTTTGATGAGGTCCCAGTAGTTCATTTTTGCTTTTGTTTCCCTTGCCTCCAGAGACATGTAGAGAAAGAAGTTGCTGCGGCCGAGATCAAAGAGGTTTTTGCCTGCTTTCTCCTCTAGGATTTTGATGGCTTCCTGTCTTATATTTAGGTCTTTCACCCATTTTTAGCTTATTTTTGTGTACAGTATAAGAAAGTGGTCCAGGTTCATTTTTCTGCATGTTGCTGTCCAGTTTTCCCAGCACGATTTGCTGGAGAGACTGTCTTTATTCCATTGGATATTCTTTCCTGCTTTGTCAAAGATTAGTTGGCCATATGTTTGTGGGTCCATTTCTGGGTTCTCTATTCTGTTCCACTGATTTGAGTGTCTGTTTTTGTGCCAAGAGAACAGATTTCTGGTTGCCAGAGGCAGGGGGATGGCAGGTAGGCAAAATGGATGAAGAGGGGTCAAAAAGTACAAACTACTTATAAACTACATAAGTCCCGTGAGGTAATGTACAGCATGGTGACTATAGTTAATAATACTGTATCATGTATTTAAAAGTTGCAAAGAGAATGCATCTTTTTTTTTTAATGTTTATTTATTTTTGTGAGACAGACAGAGCACAAGTAGGGGAGGGACAGAGAGACAAAGACACAGAATCCGAAGCAGGCTCCAGGCTCCCAGCTGTCAGCACAAAGCCTGATGTGGGGCTGGAACCCCCGAACCATGAGATCATAACCTGAGCCAAAGTTGAACACCCAACTGAGCTACCCAGGTACCCCAAGAGAATATAGCTTAAAAGCTCTCATCACAAAGAAAAAAATTTGTAACTATGTGGTGATGGATATTAGCAAGACTTACTATGATCATTTGCAATATATAAATGTATCAAATCATTATGTTATATACCTAAAACTAATACGATGTTATATGCTAATTAGATCTCAATAAGAAAAATAAAGCAAAGGAGTAGAGAAAAAAAATCAATTAATTTGACCATTTGTATAAAACAAATTCTTTGAAAAATACAATTCACCAGTAAGTTGATAAAAGAAGAAATATATACAATTTTAACAGTTGGATATCTATTAAAGAAATTAAATCTGCTTAAAATCCTTTCCCTAGAATTGTTCTTCAATTTGTAAAGTATGGGGGCGCCTGGCTGGCTCAGTCAGAACACCATAAGACTCTTAATTTCAGGAGTCATGAGTTCAATCCCCACACTGGGTGCAGAAATTACTTAAATAAATAAAAACCTAAAAAAATTTTTTTTAAGTATGAGACTTCATTGCGGATATGTAAAAGAATATCTTTATTTTCTGAAAACATCTATTATATAAGGGTCAAAACTATGATGCCTATAATTTACTTTTAATTCAATAAATATATCTGTAACATATATAAATATATATATATTTGCGTGTATACGTATGTATAGATACAGAAAATAACTGAAAAATGAACACACCACTTACACACACACCCCACATAAGTCTTTTTTTTTAATTATTATTTTTTAATGTTTATTTATTTTTGAGGGAGACACAGACAGAGACAGAATGCGAGTGGGTTAGGGGCAGACAGAGAGGGAGACACAGAATCTGAAGCAGGCTCCAGACTCTGAGCTGTCAGCATCGGAGCTTGACGCGGGGCTGGAACTCATGAGCTGTGAGATCATGACCTGAGCCGAAGTCGGACACTCAACCGACTGAGCCACCCAGGCGCCCCAAGTCTTGAATAAATAATAGCAACCAAGCCCAGTGATATTTAAAAAAAAAAAAAAAAGGATACATTGCAACTAAGTAGGTTTATTTTAGGAATGCAACGGTTACATTCAAAATAACAATTAGGGTAGAAACCTCAAGTCTGGAGGATAATGACAGCCACCCAATTTCAAATCTCCTCCACATAATCTCTCAAAACCAAAAAAACAAACAAATGAAAAAATTGAAGAAGCAAATAAAACCACACAAGATCCACACCTTAAGCATTACTAAGAAAAAAGAATACCCCAAAAAAAAAAAAACAAACCTGAGAGTACCATGACCTTCAGATTATCTGTAAATAGGAAAAGAAACCAAATTACAACAGAGCTCCGAGGACCCCACTATTGCAGGCCCGTGAATGTGGAAACTGGAGGAGAAAGAGCTTAAGAGATCCCTTAAAAAAGTATACGGGGGTACACAGGACTTAAACCAAAGAACAGGAGAAAAACAAAACAAAACATAAATATCCCCAGAAAGAGAAAATCCACTTAAATGTCAAAATACGAAACAGAGATTGGGACTTGGTATTTGAAAACATAGGCTATAAAGAAAGACTTGAATGAAAGTCAGTGGAACCAAAAGTGAGAAACTCGGTAAAGCTTTTCTTCCGGGGAAGAATCAGACATATAGAAAAGGGTGTGGGTGGGGTAGCAGTAAAGGGAGGCAGGGAATAACGGAAAGAAGAGGAGAGAGATAAGGAGCCTACAAAAACAAAAGAGAAACATAGCTACTCCCCCATCCGCATCCATGAAAGAAATTGCACAGAAGAGGACATCAACTGGAACCATGACCCTCACAAGATATAACAATGGAAAAGGTAGACTTGATGCAATCAATGCTGTTAAGAGATCAAGACAGCTATCACCTCTGGAGAAGTAGTAACTGGAAAGGAACATGAGGAGGCTTCAAGAGTGCTGGTCAAGTTCTACTTGTTGATCCAGGAACCAGTTACACAGGTGTATTCCATGTGTGAAAATATATCAAGCTACGTACTTACAAAATATACTTTTCTATATATTCAATTAGAAGTAAAACAACAACAACAACAAAAAGATATTGTTTGTTCCCTACAGAACCTAAGTGTGAGAAACATATATGAGAAAACATATAAACAACATATATTTTTTTAATAGACTGGGGAAGAAAGCATATTTGTGTCAGTGTGGGGTCAGGAAGGGAAGTAGAGGATGACATTTTAATTCGTTTTGTTTCTGCCTCAAAACTCCTCATTTTGGTTTACTCTGCTCACATTCTATGGCTATGCTGTTTAGTTTGTATGGTTCATCAGGGATAGCTCTGCCCATCTTTTCGGGATAAGTAAACCAGCCTATACCTAATTGGGTTATTTCCCAGATAGAAAAATGAGGTGAAGGCATGTGACCTATGTTTTTGATTTGAGCTATAGGGAAAACACCCTCTTCCTCTAGGACTCATTTTACAGAGGAAAAAGCCTCTGTAAACCCAGAGCAGCTTAGGGGTTATCTTTCACACCACCTGGAGATAAAAGCAAATAAGAGAAAGGGTTTGAGAGTACAGGGCCATGTACAAAGATAAGCAAACAGACATAGAGACCAGGTGATACTCCTTGAACACCTGAATCTAGAGATACGGAAGCACTCATTCATGTGGGCTAAAACACTTTTGTGAGTTTCTATGTGAGCGTCTTTGCATTGGTTTTGTTTCCTGTAACTGAAAGAGTCCAGAATAACACAAAACTTGAAAGAAGGACTGATCTAAATACAGGATAATTTAAAAAAACAACTCTTTTCATTTGTGACCATCCAACCAGAGAATCAGAAGTCTTCTCTTAGTTCATTCTGGCTGCAAGAAGAGAACACCAGGGACTAGGAGCTTATAAACAGAAATTCATTTCTCACAGCTCCAGAGGCTCAAAGTCCAACAGCAAGACTCCAACAGATCTGGTACCTGGTGAGAAGTGGGTTCCTCACTCACTGATGGCTGTCTTCTATATCCTCACATGGTAAAACAAGCAAAGGGGCTCTCCAAGGTCTCTAATGGGCACTAATCCCATCATGAGGGCACAGTTATCATGGCCTAATCATCTCTCAAAGGCCCCACCTCCAAATACCTTCACACTGAGGATTAGGGTTACAAACACTTCCTAGACAACTAAAGAAAGGAAAAATGAAAACAGTAGGGGCACCTGGGTGGCTCAGTTGCTTAAGCATCCAACTTCGGCTCAGGTCATGATCTCACGGCTCGTAGGTTCAAGCAACGCATCGGGCTCTGTGCTGACAGCTTGGAGCCTGGAGCCTGCTTTGGATGGACTCTGTGTCTCCCTCACTCTCTGCTACTCCCCCACTCACGCTGTCTCTCTCTCTCTCTCTCTCTCTCTCTCTCTCTCAAATAAATAAACATTAAAAAAAATTTAAAAAAGAAAGAAAACAGTAATGATGGGTGATTACGACAGGAAAACAGAATAGGTGGTATATATAAATAGTTTCAAATCTCTATTTTTAAAATCATAGTTTTCCTGTTTTAAAATGTTTTCTTCTAGCCTGTTTTGAAACAGTTAAGATGTAAAAATGTCTTGAGATGCCTGGGTGGCTCAGTTGGGCATCCAACTTCGGCTCAGGTCATGATCTCAGGGTCCGTGACTTCGAGCCCTGCATTGGGCTCTGTGCTGACAGCTCAGAGCCTGGAGCCTGCTTCAGATTCTCTCTTTCTCTCTCTCTCTCTCTCTCTCTCTCTCTCTCTCTCTCTCTCTCTCTCTCGCTGTCTCTCTCTGCCCCTTCCCCACTCATACCCTGTCTCTCAAAAATGAATAAATGTTAAAAAAAAATCATTAAAAGAAAAAAATATAGGGGCGCCTGGGTGGCGCAGTCGGTTAAGCGTCCGACTTCAGCCAGGTCACGATCTCGCGGTCCGTGAGTTTGAGCCCCGCGTCGGGCTCTGGGCTGATGGCTCAGAGCCTGGAGCCTGTTTCCGATTCTGTGTCTCCCTCTCTCTCTGCCCCTCCCCCGTTCATGCTCTGTCTCTCTCTGTCGCAAAAATAAATAAACGTTGAAAAAAAAAATTTTTTTAAATAAAAAAATAAAAAAAAAGAAAAAAATATAAAAATATCTCAGCTAAGGTAATTTATTGAATTGTAGTGTTTTTTTTTTTTTTTAAGTTTTTAAATTTATTTTGAGAGAGAGACAGAGTAGATGAGCAGGGGAGGAGCAGAGAGAGAGGAAAAGAGAATCCCAAATAGGCTGTGCACTGCAGAGCCCAATGCAGGGCTCAAATTCATGAACCACAAGATCATAACCTGAGCTGAAACCAAGAGTCGGATGCTTAACTGACTGAGCCACCCAAGTGCCCCTGTAATATTTTATTTTGAAACAGAAAAGGCAGTAGAAAACTTTCCCAAAATATTCTGAATTTGCTTACCACTGCTCTTTGAAAAGTAAGATTGCGATTTACAGATTAAGATAGACAATTAGGTCCATACTTCAATGAGCAGCCCTTCTTTTCCAACTATTATATTACAATGATGAACATCAAGAGATACTGAAAGGCATAATTAGGTTTAAATGTAAGATAAAAATCTTTGTGGCAAGTGGAATTTATTCCAGGAATGCAAAGGTGGTTCAATGTAAAGAAAATCAATGTAGGGTGAGCCTGGGTGGCTCAGTCGGTCGGGCAACCTACTTCAGCTCAGGTCATGATCTCGTGGTTCAAGAGTTCGAGCCCTGCACTGGGCTCACTGCTGTCAGCGTAGAGCCTGCTTCAGATCCTCTGTCCCCCTCTCTCTCTGCTGCTATCTCATTTGCTCTCTCCCTCTCTCAAAAATATGTAACAAACAATTAAAAAAATCAATGTAATATACCACATTAACAGAATGAAGGAGAGAAAAAAACATGATCGTTTCAATTGAAGCAGAAAAAGCATCTGACAGAATTTACCATCCTTTCATAATAAAACCATTCAGAAAACCAGGAACAGAAAGGAACTTCTTCAACATGACACAGGGCATCTATGAAAAACTAATAACTAACATCATATCATACTCAGTGATAAAAGACAAAAAGCTTTCTCCCTAAGATCCAGAACAAGACAAGGATGTCCACTTTCCCAATGTTACTGAACATTTCACTGGAAGCCCTATCTAGAGCATTAGGCAAGAAGAGATAAAAAGGCATCCAAACTGAAAAAGGACAAGTAAAACTACATCTGTGCACAGATAACATAATCCTACAGAACTCCGAAGAATCCACCAAAAACACTACTAGAGCTAATAAACGAATTCAGCAAGTTGCCACCACATACAAGATAAAAACACAAAAATCAGTTGCATTTATACACCAAGAATGAACAATCCAAAAAGAAAATTAATGAAACAACTCCAATTACGATAGTATTCAAACAAATAAATAACTAGGAACAGATTTAACCAAGGAGGTAAAAGGCATAGACAGAAAATTACAAAACATTGCTGGAGGCAAATAAAGAATATCTGAAAAGGAGCACCTAGGTGGCTCAGTTAGTTAAGCGTCTGACTTCAGCTCAGGTCATGATCTCAGAGTCTATGAGCTCAGGCCCTACATCGGGCTCTGTGCTGACAGCTCAGAGCCTGGAGCCTGCTTCGGATTCTGTGTCTCCCTGTCTTCTTCTGACCCTCCACCACTCATGCTCTGTCTCTCAAAAATAAACATTGAAAAAATTATTTAAAAAATAGTATCTGAAAAAATGGAAATACATCCTGTGTTCATGGGTTAGAAAACTTATTTTTGAGATGGCAATTCTACTCAAATTTATTTACAGATTTAATGTAATCCCTATCAAAATTCCTAAGGGGCGCCTGGGTGGCTCAGTCGGTTAAGCGTCCGACTTCAGCTCAGGTCACAATCTCGCGGTCCGTGAGTTCGAGCCCCGCGTCGGGCTCCGGGCTGATGACTCAGAGCCTGGAGCCTGCTTCCGATTCTGTGTCTCCCTCTCTCTCTGCCCCTCCCCCGTTCATGCTCTGTCTCCCTCTGTCTCAAAAATAAATAAACGTTAAAAAAAAAAATTCCTAAGCCTTTTTTGCAAAAACAGAAAAGCTGATTTTCTTAAAAATAAAAGAGAGAGGGGTGCCTGGGTGGCGCAGTCGGTTAAGCGTCCGACTTCAGCCAGGCCACGATCTCGTGGTCCGTGAGTTCGAGCCCCGCGTCAGGCTCTGGGCTAATGGCTCAGGGCCTGGAGCCTGTTTCCGATTCTGTGTCTCCCTCTCTCTCTGCCCCTCCCCCTTTCATGCTCTGTCTCTCTCTGTCCCAAAAAAAATAAATAAAAACGTTGAAAAAAAAATTTTTTTTTTAAAAATAAAAGAGAGAGAGAGAAATATTAAAAAGTAAATAAAATTTCAATTACAGCTCATTTTTTTAAAAGGTCATTTTCAAATTTATATAGACTTGTCAGGGGACCCAAACAATCAAAATAATATTGAAAAAGAACAAAATTCTCAAAGAAGATCATAAATCAAAACAGCTATGAGCACATACATTAGAAAACAATATGATTACAACACCATTCCCTATTAAAAATTTAGCTTTCGATGTTGTTAGCCTTACACTATACCATATCTTACACTATACTATATTTTGTAGTGAACTAGGCAATCCCTAAAGGTAATCGTCTAAAGGGTTAGACAATATCTTCACAGTATCTTCAGAGTTAACAAACATAATAAACAAGTCTAATCATTTTTTTGAGAGAGAGAGAAAGAGGAGAGTGTGCATGCAAGCAGTAAAGGGAAAGAGAGAGCATCTTAAGCAGGCTCCACGCCCAGTGTGGAGCCCTACACAAGCTCAATCTCAGGACCCTGAGGATCACGACCTGAGCTGAAATCAAGAGTCAGACGTTTAACCAACTGAGCCACCCAGGTGCCCCTATTTTTAAAATTATACATTTTCATTTCTGAAATTCAGCAATAAGCAATCAAGTGACTTGCTTCCCTTTATCAGACATTAACTTACTACTACCTTTCTTATATATTCACCCATTCCAAAATTTTTCAATGTTTGTTTATTTTTGAGAGACAAGAGAGAGAGCATAAATGAGGGAAGGGCAGAAAGAGAAGGAGACACAGAATCTGAAGCAAGCTGTAGGCTCTGAGTTGCCAGCATAGAGCCCAACACGGGGCTTGCACTCCTGAAATATGAGATCATGACCTGAGCCGAAGTTGGATGCTTAACTGACTGAGCCACCCAGGCACCCCTGTCCATTCATTCTAAATCAAACAAGTTTATACTTTGGGTTTCTTAATATTTGAATAACTGTTATTCAAAGGAATAAATCAATGGCCCAAATTGCCTTTTACAGTACTCCAGTATATATCATTATGGATGCACGGAGACTAATCACCTTCATAGGGCCTAGACACGTTCTAGAACCAACCCTACAATTCTAAACTAATGACTCAAAGGAAACCTAGAAATATACATGGGTTTGCGGTCTCCCAAGGAATTCTATTCCTCATTAGGGAAAGGGGAAAAAAGAATAGTCAAGACCCCAGAAGAGACCCAGAAAGATGTAGTACTCCAGCACACTGGTCACAGTTTTTTAAGTAAGTCTGGATATCTCTGAGAGTCTAGCACACATGTACCCAGGGCCAGGGTAAACTAAGAAAAGTGGCTTTGTATCACTTAGTGTACCGTTTACTAGGATGAGAATTGCAGAAGACTGTTTGCACCTCTTAGCTGAGTGGTAACATCAGTAATCGTCTCATTAGTCTCATTAATAGTCTCAAATCATCCAGGAATGTTTTTCAATGTGAGATTTATAATGCATGTAGAAGATTTAAATAGAAACAAAGAGAAGAGAACTTATATTGAAGACCCTTCATTCAGTTCTATATTTTTATTAAAAGACTATTTTATATTCACTATCACAAAACCTAGTACATAGTACTAATAAAAGCTTGTTGAATGCTCAATGGAAAGATAGATGGCTGAATGAGCAAACAAATGGGTAGAAGGAAAAAACAATGAGTATCAAAATAAAGTTTAAAGAGATTTGATACTCTTGGGGTGCTTGGGTGGCTCAGTCAATCGAGCACCCGACTCGTGGTTTCAGCTCAGGTCATGATCTCATGGTTCGTGAGTTCAAGCCCAGCATCAGGTTCTGGGTTGACAGCACAAAGCCAGCTTGGGATTCTCTCTCCCTCCTGCTCCCACTCTCTCTCTCTCAAAATAAACAAACTTAAAAAAAAAAAGAGTTGTTGCTTCTCCATTTTAAAAAGCTACTCTAATTAGGGGAGAAATGTATGAGAAGTAACATGGCACAGTGGAAAAGAAGACAAGATTTAAACTCAGAAAGACCTAAATATTTACATATTAGCTGAAACTCAGTGACTTGCATTGTTGAGCAAATTGCCTACTTTATGTAAGCATAGTTTTCCCCACCTATAAAATGGGGATTACAGTATCTACCTTACAAACACAATAAACCAGCAATTTTGGCACCTAGAACAAACTAAACAAAACCAGTTCTCAAATCAACTCTGTAATTCATAATGTAGCCCACAGATGGGTGTTACTAACAATGCTCGCCATCTGGAAGCTTCCTGTTTTAAATAATTATTCTTGCTAACTAGGTGCCAAGCTTTTAGAATCATTACATTAAATGTTTGCACCCTCTAAATTTTAGTGTCCTTAGACAAAGCCCAGTAAGACCAGCCACAGTTCAGCTTATAGGCTTGTTCTGAGCATTAAAAACAATGTTCAGAAAAATCCCTTGTACAGTGACAGGCATGTAACAGATGATAAATTATTGTTATTATTTAAATATTTTATTAATACCTTTATGTCATCCATTTGTCACTCTACATTCCCACAATTATTCTAATAAACCCTCAGAGTATATAGATTAATCGTATCAGGCCACTGCAGAAATATATAAACAAGACAGAAGTGAAAGGATATTTACTAGAAACATCCTCTTCAAAGATTCAAGTTGATTCCTTCGATCTTGATTTTTGGATTTTCTGTTTTACATACATAAAGACCTAATGAGTTAGAAAAATAGAGGGTACCTTAATTTCAGGAGCCATTCTAGAATGAGGAAGTAAGGGAAACATCAGGTTCAAAAGGAGAATTCAAAGTTACCACTATCAGGGTACGTTTCTTTGTTGGATGGGCAAATAGAACTGCTGCTATTGTGTTCTGCCTCTAGTCTCAGCTGTGCAAACACCAGTTAAGTAAGAAAAACATCAAGCCATCTTTATCAGATCTACAAACAACCCAGATAAACTCCTTTAGGATGAATAGTTAGGATGAATAGTTAGTATTTAGAATAACAAAATTTGCCAAATCATAAGAACACCTATATAAAGAAGCACTCCTACTTAGCTCTGAAAGATCATTTTCTCTGAATTATCAGATATCCAGAAATAATGATTTTATTATAGAGTATATCAAACCAAACCAAGGTCACGGATAACAATTCTATTTTCTTTTTTTTTTTACTCACAGGTAACCACTCTTATAGAAAGAGTTAAATTTAAATGATTCATAGGTATTACTGGTTATAGTGATGTTTCAATAACAGTTTTCCCACACTAAAACAAATTTTCCTTAAGAAAACATCTCTTCTACTCACAAGTGTCAAATCAGCTCACAAGCCAGAGCCCCCAATTTCCCAACAAATTATAGAATAAATCCATCATACTCAACATTACACTCAGTGGTGATTAGCTGAATGCCCTTCCTCTAAGAGCAAGAACAAGACAAGGGTGCCCATTCTCACCACTAGATTCAACATAGTACCAGGTGCGCCTGGGTGGCTTAGTCGGTTGAGTATCTGATTCAGGCTCAGGCCATGATCTCGCAGCTCCTGAGTTTGAGTCCCATGTCAGGTTCTGTGCTGAAGCTCAGAGCCTGGAGCCTGCTTTGGATTCTGTGTCTCCCTCTCTCTCTGCCCCTCCCCTGCTTGCACTCTGTCTCTGTCTCTCTCTCTCTCAAAAATAAACATAAAAAAAATATATATGTATACACACACACACACACACACATATATATATATACATATACAAAGATTCAACATAGTACTAGAAGTCCTAGCCAGAGCAATCAGACAAGAAAAAGAAATAAAAGGCATCCAAATCAGAAAGGAAGAAATAAAACTGTCTCTATTTGCAGTGGCAAGATATTATACATAGAAAACCCTGAAGACTCCATCAAAAAACTGTTAGAACTAATAACAGATGAAATCTGTTACAAATCATTGCTGAAAGAAATTGAAGACAAAAATAAATGGAAAGACATTCTACACTCATGTATTGAAAGAATCAGTATCGTTAAAATGTCCATACTACCCAGTGAGATCTATAGACTCAATGCAATCCCTATCAAAATTCCAATGACATTTTTCACATAAGTAGAAAAAAAAAAATCTTAAAATTTGTATGGAACCACAAAAGACCCCAAATAGCCAAAGCAATCCTATGAATAAAGAACAAAGCATCTCCTGATGTCAAACTATATTACAAAGCTACAGTAATCAAAACAGTATGGTATTAGACACATAGATCAGTGGGACAAGATAGAGCCCAGAAATAAAACCACACATACATAGTCAGTTAATTTATGACAAAGGAGCCAAAAATATACACTAGGGACAAGACAGTCTCTTTACTAAAAGGTACTGATAAAAAGGAACAACCACATGCAAAAAAAGTAACACCATACCCCTATTTTACACCATATACAAAAATTAAAACAGATTAAAGACTTGAACATAAAATCCAAAAACATAAAATCCTAGATAAAAATGGGGGGGGTAGCTTTCTTGGCATGATTTTTTTTGGATTTGACAGCAAAAGCAAAAATAAACATGTTGGACTACATCAAACTACAAAGATTCTACACAGCAAAAGAAACCATCAACAAAATGAAAATGCAGTCAACCAAATGGGAAAAAATACTTGCAAATCATACATCTGATAAGGAGTTAATATCCAAAATACATAAAGAAAACATAATATCAAAAAACCTAAACAATACGATCAAAACATGAGCAGAGGAATTAAAAAGATACTTTCTCAAAGAAGTCATAAAAATGCCAAACAAGTACATGAAAAGTTACTTAACATCACTCATCATCAGGGAACTACAAATCAAAACCATAATTTGATATTACCTCACACCTGTTAGAATGTCTATCATCAAAAAGACAACAGGGGTGCCTAGGTGGCTCAGTCAGTTAAGCATCTGACTTCAGCTCAGGTCATGATCTCACGGTTCGTGGGTTCAAGCCCCACATCAGGCTCTGTGCGGACAGCTTGGAGCCTGGAGCCTGCTCAGATTCTGTGTCTCTCTCTCTCTCTCTCTCTCTCTCTCTCTCTCTCTCTTTGC
Source organism: Lynx rufus (assembly GCF_022079265.1). NCBI lineage: Eukaryota > Metazoa > Chordata > Mammalia > Carnivora > Felidae > Lynx > Lynx rufus. The sequence continues at coordinate 33,309,364 of NW_025814829.1, read as the reverse complement.
CCCTCTCCCACTTGCACTCTCTCTCTCTCTCTCTCAAAAATAAACATTAAAAAAAATTTTTAAAGACAACAGATAACAAGTGTTGCGGAGAAAAGAGAACTCTTGGACACTGCTGGTGGGAATGTAAAATTGGTGCAGTCATCACAGAAAACAGTATGAAGGTTCCTCAAAAAACTAACAATAGGACAACCATATGTTCCAGAAATTCCATTTCTAGCTATTCGTCAGAAGGAAACAAAATCACTATCTCAGAGGTATCTGTACTCCCATGTTCACTGCAGCATTATTTACAATAGTCAAGACATACACACACACACACACACACACACACACACACACACACACGGGAATATTATTCAGCAATAAAAAAAAAGGAAACCCATTAGTGACATGAATGGACCTTGAGGTCATTATGCTAAGTGAAATATGTCAGAAAAGACACAAATAGTATATGGTCTCACTTATGTGTAGAATCTAAAAACAACCAAACTCATAGAAACAGAAAAGAGATTAGTGGTTACCAAAGGCAGGGGTGAGGGATAAGGGGTGGTGGGTAAAGTGGGTGAAGGTGGCCAAAAGATAGGAACTTCCATTTATATGATTAATAAATGCTGCAGACATAATGTACAACATGGTGCCTATAGTTAAAAATACTGTATCATGTATTTGAAAGTTGCTAAAAGAGTAGATCTTAAAAACTCTCATCACAAGAAAAAAAAACTGTTAACTATGTGACAAAAAGGATATAACTAAACTTATGGTAATCATTTCACAAAACATACATATATCAAATCATTACTTTGAGTACCTTTAGTATAATGTTACATGTCATATGTCAATTATATCTCAATAAAACTGGGGGGAAATTTTTTTAAAACCAATAACGTCCATGTGTCTGTTAGGAGGTAGCTTTTACACTTTTAAATACGAACCAGAAGCACTGCTCTGACGCTACATTTAACACATAGTTAAAAGTATAACCACAAGGACTGAAATAAAGGTTATTTTACATATTGATTAAAAATTAGAATTCTGTGATTGTGATTCTCACAGTTTGTATGAATAAAAAATTGAATAAACAAAAAAAAGACTAAAAAGCAATTAGTCAAGTATAATTTTTTAGTTCTTATGGAACATTAACAACAAAAACCAATCCAGGGCAGGAATGGATATTGTGGTTTCAGAAAGACAGGCATATGTTAAATCGGAAAAACATGTTTAAATGGTAACATTCCTTAAGACAGAAGTCTACTATATTTAGTATCAAGTTCTGGTGAGAAATAATTCACCATCATAATCACAAAATAACTACCTAAATGATATTTTTTTGTTATTTGCTGATATGGATCCATAATTCTCATTTTGAAGTAAAGATTTTTATTTTTCTGGTGCCATCAAGTGGTAACATTATGAAGTACTCTAAGTTTAAATGCAAATAACTTTAGACAGAAAAAGATCACATTGATGTATCTGTGTCAGTTAAACACTAGTGACTTTTTAGCACAAAATTATCTTTAAAAAAAAAAAAGAAGTGAAAATATCAGAGCTAATTGCAACTTATCCCAATTTTAAACTCCCAACCCAAAATGAGAGTTAAGACAAAGAAGAAAAATGTGTAGATCTTTAAAGACCAGAATGTTCTACTAGCAAACAAAAAACCCCAACTGACTATATGACACTACCTGAAAAACAAAAATTTGTGGGACCCCTGGGTGACTCAGTCAAGCATCTGACTCTTGATTTCGGTTCAGGCCGTGATCTCACGGTTTTATGAGTTCGAGCCCCATGTTGGGCTTTGCACTGACTCTGTGGAGCCTGCCTGGGATTCTCTCTCTCTCTTCCCTCTCTCTGCCCCTCCCTGGCTCGTGCTCTTTCTGTCTCTCTCAAAATAAATAAATAAACCTAAATAATATATATAAAAAAAAGAAAAACAAAAATTTGTATCAAAATGATGTATCAATCAAACCAGGAGAAATACTCCCTCCTGAAACCCCATTAACATGGCAGTAAAAGAATTATTTTTAAGGCAAAAGCCCCCAAGGACAAAGAGACTCCAAGAGAAGACTGCAACAACAACATTTTACAAAATGAAAATAGATGGATGAGTGGTTATTGACTTAGGAAGCTCAAGAAAGCTGCCTGATTTACATGACACTGTAAATTAGTTTGGGAACGTGTAGCACTGGGTAGCTTGGAAATGAGAGTAAGGGCCAAAAACAAGCGAATTAGTGAAAATTCTGGTTAAGAAGCACTGATGCCACCAGATACATGCCCTCTTCCGGTCCATGCAGCCAAGTGTTCATCATCTACCACGTTAGAAGGCTGAAAGTTTAAACTCTCATAAAGCAGAGCACTTCTGGAGGACAGGACACCAAGCATGGTGAGGGCGGAAGTACTACAGCAAAAAAGCGTTCGTGCTACAGGAGACTATGGTCATCGGAATGGTTCTAACAAGTCAAAGATGACAGGAAAACAGTAAAAATGGTGACATTCTGGAAAGAAAACCATCAAGAAGGTCTTATCAGCCTTCGGCTTTTGTGTCCACAATGTCACGTAACTAACTGTGGTATGCTTTACTCTGTTTTGTTTTTTTTTTTTAATGTTTTTATTTATTTTTGAGACAGAGAGAGAGCATGAGCAGGGGAGGGGCAGAGAGAGAGGGAGACACAGAATCCGAAGCAGGCTCCAGGCTCTGGGCTGTCAGCACAGAGCCCAACATGGGGCCCGAACTCACAGACCATGAGATCATGACCTGAGCTGAAGTCGGACACTTAACCGACTGAGCCACCCAGGCGCCCCTTACTGTTTCTTGTAAGGAAAAGACAAATGACTTAAAAAATCTGAGGCAAAAAAAAAGGTTAAGTTCTACTTACAGACATTAGAAACATTCATTCTAAATGTCCCAAATCACCCCAGTAACTAGCTGAGAATTTATGGCAACTAAAACAGAAAAGAACAGTAGGTAAATCCAAGAACCTTTACATTTCATCTCTTCTCTTCAGGCCAGCAGGAGTAAATGCACTAAATCTCTGTGAATACTCCTGTGAGAGGTGAAGGCTGGGGAACACTGGCCACGTCAGAAAAAACAGAATATTATTCATACAAGAGACATGGAGATTTGAGTTTTTTAAATCCTGTTTTTGTTGGTTAATTGATCAAAGCAGAGTGTTAAGTAGCTCTGATCCTGCCTTCCCTCCATGTAACTAAAAGTTTTTACCCAAATTTAGGTCATTTTTTTATGTTTATTTATTTATATGGGGGAGAGGTGGAGGAGTGGGGAAGGGGCAGAGAGAAAGGAGAGGGAGAGAATCCCAAGCTCAGTCTGACTCCACAGACTCAGCACAGAGCCCAATACGGGGCTCAGTCTCACGAACTGTGAGATAATGAACTGAAAGGAAATCAAGAGACAGTTAACTGACTGAGCCACCCAGTCATCCCCAAAGGTAGGTCATTTAATCTTCAGTAATTTCTCATTTTGAGTCTCGTTTGGACATAGGACTATACACAAGATACAGTTATATGTATACACTTTCTTTCCAGATACCAACATAAGAACATTCCAAAACATATTAATGCAGATAAAACTGTACCTTGAACACCTTCTAGGAGTAAATCAACTCCTTTCCTATAAAAATTGGAAGCAGCTTCATAGTCATCTTCTTCTTCCTTTTTTAAAGCCAGCTTTATTAATTCTCCAGCTTTCTCCAAATAATCTCTCTTGCCAAGCTTGGACTTTAAACTGCCAGGAAAGAGGCTACGACTTTCCCGTTCTTCTTCTGTTTTGTTCTGTTCGCTGTCAGAAGCAATGGCCCCTAATGCTGATGGATCCGAAGAAAGATTGAGACCAAAAGTTCTAACGGGAGAGTTTTGATTGGAAGCCATTCCATCATCTAACTCAGCAAGAGAATCCACGTCCACAGTAAGAGATATCAAATCACTGTCACTGGAGAAACCTAGAAATATGATCACAATATAAATAGATATTAAATTAAGAATCAGCCAAAAAGAATACAAATCATGCTGACTATTCATTTGTTCATACTATTCGAGTCGATTAGGAAGGCTGTCATTGCCTGATGGAGATCGGTGCCTGGCCATTTGCTTTAGCTTACTGAATTCAGCTCTGGAAAATAATCTCCTTTGCCTTAATTATCAGACTAAAACTGAAGACAAGTCTTTATCTAGTCTTGTAAAATGAAGAGCCTTTACCACAAAACCTTGTAACAACAGCATTATAATAAAGAAAAAAGAATAAGAGCCTCAAGGCAAGACAAAAACAAGGGCCTGAATCCCAGCTCTTAAAACTTACTATGTGACCAAGCCCAAGACACTTAATTTACTTACTATGCAGAACTTTAAATGAGGAATACAGTTTATGCATATAAAGCATAATAGGCTATCATTCAATTGCAACTATTATGGCAATTATGTAATGATTGTTTATTTCTACAACGTACCCTCAGAGGTATGCTTTTAGATAATCCATATCTGGAAAACGTACACCATTTGGTGTTGTGTGTGTGTGTGTGTGTGTGTGTGTGTGTGTGTTTTAAAGAACTAAATTTTTAGAAATTTTTGTTTCATTCTCTTCCACAAACTTTTGGAGAGAGGTTTGGTCTGTATTTGCCTCTTAGTTTTCTGACAGAAAATGAATACTAGGTGGTACTGAAATATTTAGCAATGAAAATTCTTTCTCCCATTTCACAAAACTGACTTCATGGTAAATGAGCATGAAGTACAACAGTTATGAAACTTCCTGGCGTTAGGACCTCCCTTTACATTCTTAAAATAATTGAGAACCTCAAAAAAGCTTCTTTTTGTGGATTATACCTGTAAATATCTAAAAAATATACCTGTGGATTATACCTGTAAATATCTATTTAAAATAGACTAATTTTTTTAAGTAAACATTAAAGCCCATTACATGTTAATGTAATTTTTGTTCAAAATAACTATATTCTCCAAAGCAAAAAAGTATTTAGTAAGAATAGTGACAATGTTTTACATTTGTACAAATCTTTTTAATTGAAGATGACTAGATTCTCGTATTATGATTTTGCACTCAATCTGTTGTCGGATGTTGCCCTGGTTGAAAGATTTGAGAAAGATCTTGCATAGATATGTAACCGAAAATGGGGTGAATATTTTAGCAGCCTTTTCAAATACTTGTGGATATTGTTTTTTGATACTATACCAAAACTTGACAAGTGGTAGTTTCTTAAAGCTTAGTTGCCATATAGAATATAAATTCTTGTCAGTGAAATTTGTTTCTATTACATTCAACTCCACTGATCTGTCTTGCACACTGAATGTGTGCATCACACATTGGACATTTTGAAAGTACTGGTTCCCTGAGTTATAGTGACAAATCACATTTGTTACTATCACCACCAATCTCAGCAGAATATTCTTGAGGTCTTGGGGAACTGTCAAGTTCAAAGTAGCAGATACAAGTTCTCCAAAATTCAGGCATCTGGCTGGCATCAGGTGGTACAGCGTATGACTCTTGATCGCAGGGTCTGGAGTTCAAAACCCTCATTAGATGTAAAGATTACTTTAAAAAAGAAAAAAAAAAAAAAAAGGTTCTCCAGGATTCTAATTTGGCACTGAAAACTCAAAGTTTATCATTGGCAACAAACACTGTCAGCTGTTTTCCTTAAAGTGTCAGCTCACTTTGTTTGCGTTTGAAAACCATTTGCCAAATACCCAAATCTGAATAATGACAGTTTGTCTGTCAATTGTGCTTTCAAGCAAAAATGATGTCCCAAGAGAAAAGCTGCTAGTTCATAGCTCAAACAAGTGCTCTTCCTCAAGACAACCATGGCAATTCAGTTAGGCAGATGTGTTTTATGTATACTTCCATTTTTTCACACAGGATATAAGAAAGACATGTAGCAAAGGGTGGAGATTTGATAAAAATTAATAGCTTTTACTGCTTTATCATGGGCATTCTTAGGTAAAATGAGCACTGGCATTACTGCAAGTATGCGGCATGATTCCTGTTATGGTCTGGTATCACTGTCTTGATTCACGCTCAGGCAAGGCAGTTTTACCTATCATTGCTTTTGCATCATTAGTGCAAATGTCAACACAGTGAAAAAGGCAAATAATTTCCTAGACTATTGCAAAAATAATTTCTGCCTTGGTGACCCCCTGAGAAGATCTCTAGAATACCCAAGGATCTAAAGACCATACTTGGAGAGCCACTGATCTATGTATCATTCAATAAGATTGACAATAGAGTTACATACAAATTAAATTTGGGAACAGCTATGCAATCTGCATCACCATTGAATGTTGACTTCCAAGTTCCTCAGAAAAGACAATATATTAAAAAGAAAATTATTTCCTCAAGATCATATCCTAAGCCAAACTTAAAGGTAGATTAGACTATACAATTCTAGAATAGGGATCGGCAAACTTCTTTTCTGAGGACCAGAGAGTGAATATTTTAGGTTTTGTGGGCCACATGATCTATGTCACAACAAATCAACTCTGTTGTTGTAGTACAAAAGCAGCCACATATAATATGTAAATGAATACGCATGGCTGTGTTCCAGTAACACTTTATTTATGGATGTTGAAATGTGAATTCCATGTAATTTTCACATGCCATAAAATAATATCCTTTTGAATACTGTCAATCATTTTAAAATGTAAAAACCATTCTTAGCTATTAGGTCACATAAAAACAAGTGGCAGGTCAGATTTGGCCCACAGGCCATAGTTTGTCAACTTATTATAGACTTAAATTGCTTACTTCATTTCAAATAAAGTAAGTTAGGGTAAAAACATGTTACTGGCAGCTAAACTCAAATTTCAAATCAACTTTAGACACTACTTTGGCACCCTGTCAACATATCCTGTTTTCAGGGGCTTTTCTCAAATCCGTGGAATGCCCATAAAGAACTAATTTTGTTCTCTAAAAGCAAAACACTTCATTAAATCCACAAGCTGAGAAGAGATTCATTGGATCTGGTGGAAATCTTTTCAATCTCTGACATTTCAACTGTACAGACAGCTCTTCAAAATCAGAATCTTTTACAGCAATCTACAAAATTATTTAATCACTGTTCTGAGAAATACATAAATTTCATAAAAGATTTTTTTAATGATTTCAAAACATTTTATATATTCCAATGCACACTTATTTCCTTAAATGGGGGTATTATATAACCTGGTCCATTGATATTAATAAACAAATAGACAAAGTTTAAAAAATAAGTTCTGGTTTATACAGCTAATCATAAAAGAAAGGAAACACTGTTATAGATCTTTTGTCTGCTCTCCAGTGTCTTGTCACTATAACCTTCACATCATCTATCACACTGTACTGTTTCATGTTTTGCCTGATTTTCCTTTCTAACAGGAACAATAATACCAAAGGGCAAAGGGGTAAAATTATGTGTACTCAGTTTCTTGGCTTTTGACCACAAAAATCTAGTGGCATAGTCTTATTTCCTCTCTTACCTTTCCAATCTTATTTTGTTAGCAAAGGAAATCATGATTACATAAAATTGATCAGAAGAGCAAGACCAGCAAAATACCTGGGAAGAATATCAGATAATGAAACAAAGTAATAATTAATAATAATATTCAAATAATTTCCTTTTCAAATTCTACCTAATTCTAAATGAAGAATCTTTCAAAGTGAGCAAAGAAAAACTAGCATGTTAGAAAGAGGAATTTTTCTAGCCCAACTATGAGAGGAACAAAGGGAAGCAAAAAGACTTCTGATTTAACCCTTTTGGAAAACAATTTGACAATGCATATTCAGATGCAGAAAATCTTTATACCTTTGACCCAGAAATTCAACAATTATACCAAAAATAACCAGAGATACGATCAAAGATCTATATTTGAGAATAATCATCACAAAAATTAGTGAAAATTTGGAAATAACAAATTCCTAACAATAAGAGATTATGGTACATCCCTTTGATAAAATATTATACAGCTATTAAAAATTATGTTACAAACGAATATTTAATGCTAAAGTATTCATGATCTATTATGCAAAAATAATAAACTGCAAAGCAGTATATACATATACTATAATTCTAATTTTAAAACAAAAACAGAAAAAAAGGCTAGAGAGGTAGCCTAACAGTAATTTTCTCTGTATGGTGGGATTACAGGTGACTCTTACCACATCGCTTACATGTGTATGACAAGCTCTTAAGGCTCTGTATTTGAAGGCTATCAAAGGAGATACAACAAGGGCTAAAACTGGGAATTTGTTTGTGAACGAATATATGCTATACAAACATAATTTATGCAATATAGGCCCATACGTATCACCCAGCAGCCAGTGCCAAGGAATTCCTAACTTAAGAGAGAAGACAGAAATGATTACAGACAGATTTGTCTGAAGCAGACTAACCCTTGACATTTCTTCCTCGCCTACCTTCTTCCTTTAATTCTCCTCTTAAGATGCACCCTACCGTATCTCAACCATATCATAAGTTGAACCCTATCATATCTCAACCATACACTGCAACCAATCATCTTCTAGGAAATCTCTTCTGCATTTAAGCAATTTCTAAATTCCCTTCTTCTCAATGAAGTATTCCCCAATCACCTCAAGAACGCTCCCCTTTCACTACCACAGTAATGAATTATTTACACACACATACACACACACACACACACACACACACACACATACACACACACACACACACTCAGTACCTAGTTTTTTTCACCTTATATCCTTAATACAGCTACTTATCACAGTGCTTGCTCACCTCCTTGAATTCACAGTCCTGTCATTCAACCTGTTTTATACAAAGCTACATAGAAATATCACGGAAAGTGGAGACTAGCTTCCTAAAACCCAGAAAGAAAGCTAATAAGATAGAGCAGCAAACAAGAGGTTCTCAGTTAAGGTGAGTAGGAAGAACACTGTGGATAAGGCAGGGCAACAACTGACAATTCAGACACTATTTGTCAAAAGTTAAACCAACCTGAAGTCAATCCATGTTTAAAGGGGCCCTCTGGAGCCATCATGAGAGTAAAAGGTACATCCTTCACCAACACCATCAAGACAAAAACCTAAGCCTTTTTGGGAAGGGATGGGAGGGGGAAGAGTCAAAGGTTCTATGAAAGCGTTCTGCCTCCAGGTTCATATCACAGAGATTCAAGTCTCAGGGCTATTAGAGGGCCCCAGGTGACCGGTTAAAAAGCAGCTACAGACATGAGGGGTTTATATAGCATCCCAGTTCACCTACCTACCTTCACCTTCTGTGCTTTGAACTGCTCAGAGTAGGGCAGTCTAGTGAAATCTGTCTAGGACACCACCTCTGAAAGACAGGCACCAGGGGAAAAGGTTGAGTTGCTATAGAATAAATCTTTATACTATAAACTATCAGAAATCTGTATTTGAAGACCATCTGCAAAAAGAGATCGGTTTCCTTTAGAACAACAGGTGGTCTCTCATGGTCAACTATATATAAAATACATGGCCTCATTATTATTAGCTGATAGCTTTCACTGAGCACTGAGGTTCAGTCAACGAAAGGGAATTTCTACTTTTCCTAGTAGCAATGACTCATGCTTCACACACAAAGCAAAATATCTAGCCAACAGAACAAAGGTCACCCTGAGGGAGAAGACATACATATCAATCTCCATTAAGAAACAAGCCCTTATAAATATGATTTTAGGCGAATACCCAAATCTCATAATTAAGATTCTGTACCTGATTATCAACTTATCATTTAGAAATAGCCACTGTTACTAAGAAGTACCATTCCTTTGATATTTCACATTTTTATAATGTCCTGGGGACAAGTCTTTGCTTCACCCTTGAAAATTTATGAAAAAAGATGAGAATATCTACTGCATATTTGGTGAAAAACGGAGTAAGTTCAGAAAGTAACATATCAATCAAAATTACAGCCCTAATACTGTTATCTTCTCATGAACAACAAGGATCTATGAGTTGGCTTTCCTTCCTATCTAATGAACTTCTTACGCTGCTACTCTCCATAATCTCTGCAAATCAATCCTGCTACCAGAGCACAAGCCGCTCACACTGGGAGTTCTATACCAAATATGTATTCTCACTGCCTCCCTCTCCATAAAACTAAATCTCTTCTTTCAAAATATATTTTTTATGATTGCTACTGAATACCCCGAGTGCCCAGACTGTCTTAGGCACATGACTTAACTTCTCTGAAATTCCAATTTTTAATTGTGGAATAAGGGATTTATCTGTGTCATTCTTGATGTTCTTTCTACTCTCAAACACTTCCCATGACATATTATCAATTTTTTTTATTTGCCCCACCCAACCCCTAAAATCCAATATTATCCTCAATAGCCCTAGGGTTTATAAGAGTCAATATTTATAATTTGCATCATTTGTTTTACATGCACACATACAATGACACCTTCTCATTTATGTTTCTTAAGAATAATAATCTGTTCTTTTTTACCTATTTTAAACTCCTTCACCAAAGAAAATTCAACTAACAAGGGAAAATAGATAAACGTTAGGCAGATAAGCACTTAAGAGAAAAAGGAACTTCTAACTGAATAAGCATACTCTATCATAATACAAGAGGGCCTAGAATAATCGCAGTAACAAGATTTAGGGTTCTCATGGTGCCACCTAGTGGATACTTGCGCTAAATCCTGCTTTAAATTTAAAATTACTTTCAATTAGGCTTTCTGTTTTTGTCATCTTACACTACTCCATGGTGCACACACTTCAAGTTCATCTCAAAAATAGATTTAGGCTATTAAGTGGTGAACCAACTTAAGAATATTCCTTTTTAAAATGAACCTGCCTGAAAGCATCAACTTTGAATCAACCAAATGAAATACAAATAATAAAAAGAAAAATATAACAATAAAATGACACTTTGATACAGAAGATTTTTTCTCAAACTTAAATAACTAGACACCTTTCCAATTAGTCTCCCTTAATGCTTTAAAACTAATCAAAATTATCCAAATTAATACAGTTTACCTCTAATCTTCAAGATTTAATGGAAAGAATTCTTATCCCACCATCGAATAAAAATACAAATCTTGAACTGAGAGTGATTTTAGAGATCCCTTACACAGACCAGAAATAGATGCTATTCTCAAAATGTACATCTCATTTACTCTAAAATGGTTCATTCAAGACAGCTTAATAGATTCTTTCTTGTGTCTACAATTGCTACAATTGAACACCCAGGGACCTCTTAATCCACAATTTACAGGCCACACACACACACACACACACACACACACAAAGGTAGATCTGGCTACTCCCAGGAGACATTGAAGAATATTCCACACATGAGATCTTACATATAAGAAACTGACCTCTCAGTTTCTATTTGTGATTACGATCATCTAATTATTTTCTCTGGTTTGCTGCGTACACCTGGAAAATGTCCCTCCCACAACTGCAAAGGAAGTCAAGTCACGTATTAGGAAGAGGAAATGACACAGGTTACCAGATGAGAGTCTACCAACATCAAAGGCTCCAATATCAAGGCCATCATGGCAGTAAAGCAACCTACATCCTTCAAACGGGCCAACAGATGAGAGAAACATGTCAAGAAGCTCAGTTCCCATGCACCATTTTGGCCAGGTTTCTACAAATTTCATGGTAACTTCATAGCTAAGTTTAATCAAATGAAAAGATGCAAGTTTAAAAAGGAAATAAGATGTTAACAATCAAGTAAATCTTCTTTCATCTTTAAATATATATATATAGTTTAATTTCTCTGGACAAAGGATATGAAAAGTAACCAGCATTTCATTTTAAAAACATAAAACAATATAAACTTTTTATCTAAAAACCTACTGAATAATTTTATAATTCTCAATTTCATATTAGATAAAATACACTTACCAGTTAATCACCAAATTATTGGTTTTATGGAACCTTAAAGGGGTTTCCACTATCCCATTACAATCAAATGATAATTTTTTTCAAAGTCATTAATCCAGCTCTTTATGTTTTCCTCAGAAAACTTTCCTTCAAGGTAAATTAAGACCTGTTGATTGCATTTTTATGGTACTAATAAAAATAATGATCACTTAGCCTCTACATCTGTTCTCTGAGAGGTGATATACTTGCCATGTCATTCTAACTCTACTGAAGGACCTTGAAACAGCAGACTATATATTAAGATTTGCCCCTCTGGCTCATTTCACTGGCAAACTAAATCACAAGTGTGAAAAATGAATACACCTTTGAAACACCGTTTAAAATACTACACTCAGAGGAGATGTTATGGAGTGAATCACCTCCTCACATTTTGGCTCTAAATCCAAACCCCGAGCACTTGCCACCACAATCCCTCTACAACCCTCTGTTTCACTGCATACCTGTGGGGCTTGGCTGGCTGCCAGCTTTCCCTGCTCTTTTGCTAGCACAGGCCCTCTCCCTTGGTTGTCTCTGGGGTTTGCAGACCTTTTGGTAGGAAAGTATATCTTCCACTTACCCAGTATGCCAGACAATCTCATGATATTTAAAAGTCATTTCCCCTCTCAAATAACAATGAATTTGCAAGCTGTCTGACACTCCGATCTGTATTTGTCAACAAGGTCTTTCAGCAGGATTAATTAGTCAGGCGTAAAGGCTTTTACAGGGAGGGGGGATTAAAAAAAATCTAAGCTTTAACTGCCTTTCCAGTTCCATGTTTTGCATTCTTCATGGATCACAGTGTGTTTCAGAGATGGTAATACAGCTGGAAAACTAAGCTATGCACTGAAAGGATAAAATGTCAGTATTACTTTTAGGTAGCGTAAGTCTTTTCTGATGTTTTTAACAAAAAGGTAGCCCCTAATTTCTCTCATAAAAGCATATTCCTAAAAGATAAATCCTTTCGTGGGGCACCTGGGTGGCTCAGTAGGTGGAGCGTCGGACTCTTGATTTCAGCTCAGGTCATGATCTCATGGTTTGTAAGGTCAAGCCCTGCATGGGGGTGGGAAGGGATTCTCTCTCCTTCTCTCTCTGTCCCTCTCCCCCACCCCCACTCGCCCATGCTTTCTCTCAAATAAATAAAACTAGGAGAAAAAAAAAAAGATAAATCCTTTCAAGGAAAACCCATCTTTTTGAAACTTCAAAAGGTAAATTCCGAAACAACTGTTTTAGGAAGAATGGCCCATATGGCCCCAGTGTACCAGAGGCAGTCCTAGTTTAAGCTTGTTGTCTTGTACTTATTAAAGTGCCCTCTCTACTTCTCAGAAGTGTCCCACTCTGGACAACAAATTACAAGCTCATCCTATTTTTTTTTACCACATTTTTACCACAGTCACATTTGAACTCTGAACATTCTTCCATATTCTAGAACACCATCCCAAGAAAACTCATTCCTAATAATAATGCTCCTCTCTTCTCTTCCAGACTATAAAAAAGGACAAAAGACCTATGTATCATTCCCATCCATGACGACCTTACACTAGAATAGGTTCCTGAGATATACATCTCCCATCATGGCTGACTCTCACCTAGTAAAAAAGGATTATTATGAATATTAAAAGAATATAACAATTCCCAAATCACGTAACCTTAGATTCCTATAACAAAACACAAGAGGAGAGAAACTAAGAAACATTCTAAAATTTCTAAAAACTGTACTCCTCATTGAACACTCTCCGATGAATCTTTGTAACTCTATTTGTCCACTATTGGATGTCACCAAATCACCACATTTACAGGGAGAAAATACCTTCTCCCTCTTCTCAGGAACAGAGTATCTCTGAGGCAACAGCCAGATCTGGTTATCCCGAATAAGTTACCTTCCAAGAAACTAGCTCTAGAAACAATCACATTGGGATCCCCAGCAGGGAGTAGGTTTTCCAAAGCCTAGCAAGGATCACAGATCAAAACAGGTCACAGGAAAAAGGTATTTGTTTTTTCCGAAAACCATAATGGATTATAAATATGTACAATGTAAATAAATACATGTGAACAAATTACTGTAAGCAATGTTTATCTACAACCTTGGCTGATTTATGATTTAGTATGGAGTCAAAAGTATTGAGGATCTAATGGAAACCGCTGGGCCTAAGGTGCCCATACAAAACACAGAACACTAGGTGTAAATGAACAGACTTTGCTTTTAAGTCAATGGGAGCCACCGTGAAAAACAAGAAGAGCTCACCACTTCTCAATGTGGTAGCACCAAAAGATTCAGCCTACACAACGAATGGGAATTTGCTGTTCCTACCAAATTAAGATGCCAATGTACAGCAAGAAATCTGTATCAGTGTGTCTGTTGATGTATGACATCAGTACATATCCCCACAAAAACATCACTACAATGAGATTACGGCTACCTCCCATATTAGAGTCGTAAAGCATCCTCCTCAGCCATAAACTTATTCATGAAAGCGATCAAGAAATAGCTAGTCTATGATTTTACTTTTATATAAACCAAACCTAAGCCACTTCAAACAAATCTAATTACCTATTTTTAAAGACTCTCCCTCCCTATCCCCAAATCTTTTTTTTTTTTTTTTCATTCCAAAATCTTCCCTGGATGAAAACTAGCTAAGGAAATCTAAAGACCAAAATGTATGTATTTTAAATCTTCATAAAAATTCAAGGATGGCTTAACAAAGGAATAAAACAAGAGATTATGCATTCTTGAATTAAAGTGATTAGAATTTAAAAAACTGCTTTGGTTTAGACTTATGTTATTATAAAACATACTAAAAACACTAGAACTGCCTTAGGTTTACTCTTTCTAGGAACATGACTAAACTTTTAAAGCCAGTTTTGAAATTAATTGTCTAAAAGTCAGATGCTGCTAAATAAACTTTAGCAAGGTATTCTTACACCAGACAATATAAATTCTGAACACTTATTATGCCATATTTCATCAAATCTAATATGCCATTAGATGTAGGATAAATCATTATTTTATATATCACTAAGAAAGAAAAAAGCTGTCAATTAAATGTAAGAAGGTATCATCAACCCAATATCACGCACCAAGTGATACTAGGTGATACTACTAAAACGTGAAGAACAAAAAGCATCTTAGAATTGATAAAATACTCTCCAATTCCTACAGCCATCTATTCTTTTGCAATTCAAATACGATTTATAGTCTTCTGCAGTCAAAACCACTGCAATGAAAAAAAATTAAAATATCCTACCTTCAGTACTACACTCCGGAAAGCTATCAACAAGGGAATCCGAATAAGCTTCCGCAGGTCCAATCAATTCAGAACCATCATTAACTATTCCACCCTAAAAAGAGAAGAATAATTGTGTACCATTGTCAGTAAGGGTTTTATTTTTAAATGAGTAATAAATTAACAATAGTTATCTCAACTGAGTACGTATAAGGATTACAGAAACCATTCATCTGTTAAACCAGATTACATTTGCTTTTAAAAAATCAATAGAAATATCAATATTGATTCATCAACTGTAAAAAATGTACCACACCAATGCAAGATGTTAATAATAGGGGAATCTCTGTGAAAGGGAAAGGGGTATACAGAAAAGCACTATATTTTCCTCACAATTTTTCTGTAAATTAAACAGAAACAATCTATTATTAAAATCTAGCATTAACCAATGCGAATTCAAAAGGAATATTATCATGTTTATATCATGTGCCTTTTTATAAAAGCATATGTATAAAAACCTATCTAAAGTACTCATTTAAGGGGCGCCTGGGTGGCGCAGTCTTGGTTAAGCGTCCGACTTCAGCCAGGTCACAATCTCGCGGTCCGGGAGTTCGAGCCCCGCGTCAGGCTCTGGGCTGATGGCTCAGAGCCTGGAGCCTGTTTCCGATTCTGTGTCTCCCTCTCTCTCTGCCCCTCCCCCATTCATGCTCTGTCTCTCTCTGTCCCAAAAATAAATAAACGTTGAAAAAAAAAATTAAAAAAATAAAAAAATAAAAAAATAAAGTACTCATTTAAAAAATGCAGAAAACACACACAGACACACACACACCAGCTACAGACTATTACTCAACATCCTTAGTGTCTGGTCATTCTATTTAGTGATAAATGATGGGACTCTATTAGAAGTCATTTAATTTTATCAAATTAAAAACTAACATATATCACATAGCACCTCAGTGATTCCAGAAGCACCCTAAATTTGAAACCTATTTAGACATAATATAAAACTAAACAAACCTAAGATATTTGTATTAAAGCAACACATTTTTTAAACATTTATTTATTATTTTTGAGAGACAGAGAGAGAGCATGAATGGGGGAGGCGCAGAGAAAGAGAGAGACACAGAATCTGAAGCAAGCTCTAGGCTCTGAGCTGTCAGCACAGAGCCTGACACGGGGCTCGAACCCACGAACCATGAGATCATGACTTGAGCCAAAGTCGGACACTTAATTGACTAAGCCACCCAGGTGCCCCAAAGCAACACATTTTTAATAACTATAAAATAACTATATTTTAATAAAATATAAAAACTATTTTGATTCCTTATGTGACCATTATTTTAATTCTGTATCTAGGTTTGCAAATTCAACCTTCAAAAAACTGTTTTCTCTCACTCCGTGTGCAACTAGAAAATGCTATTTATCAAGAAAGTGGTGCTGGTATGTTTTGTGCTGTGGTTTTACGACTGTTTCAATCATGAGTATAAGGACTTAAAATCCTTAAATAATTATAACTAAAATAATAGCTCTTTTGCTCCGTAACATCTTTCATTCTACCTTCCACCCACAGTTCTATGTCCCCAAACACTACTACCAGGATAGTAAAACCCACGAAAAATACAAGACCTCTTTTTCCTCTCTCCTTCAGCACTATACTATCTATACTAACTAACTATCTTTAGTTATAATCAAAAGTCTCCCTACCAGCTTATCTTTAAGAAAGAGAAATTTGAAATGGTTCCTCTAAAATTACCAAATTTTACTTCCCAGAGTGTTAAATGAACTGAAACTTTAAAAACAATTATTCCCTTTAGAAGCAAGAATTTATACACTTTATTCTATTTGTGAATTAACATATTCAAATCACAGTTTGTATCTGAATTTTTCTCCAAAAAAGAAGAGTCTCTATTTTAGACTAAGCCATAAACCAAATCTTAAGCAAATCTGCAAATATTCTGAGAATTTTACCAGACAAAGCTGATTTTATTTATAATCTCAGTTTACAGAAAGTGCCTTTCAACCATTAACTACCTCTTCTACTATCAGAGATGTGGACTTTGTTACCTATCTATAAAATGGAATTATTATTTATAACTTAATATGTTGTCAGGACTAAAAGACTTTATACATGTAAAGTGTTTAGAACAACATAAGCACTCATTTTTTATTTGTTAATATTAGCTGATATAGATCTGTTCACAAGATAAAATAAAAACACAATACTAAAGAATACAAAAAGCTATTTTAGCTCACCATCTTAGAGAAATTTTATTTACTTCATTTAATAAACAACAAATACAGAATAAATCTTTAATTAAACAAAATAATAAAAAACTTTCCATAGCAACTCAAGGTAAGTAGTGGAGAAATACGCCACAATTGTATTTTAATCTCTACATTAAATCTCTAGATTAATTGCTATTTTAATCTCTCGATCAAAAACATTAACCACTAGGCGTTCTTTACTATGCAGTAGAAAGAAATTTATTACACAGCATCTCAAAGTTTTTTGTTAATGAAATGTCAACCTAGGGGTGAAGGAGTCCAGGTATAATAGAATAAGTAGATCAGCAAATGCTCTCCCCAAAAGACAATGATATAACTGGAGAAAAATGTCAAAACGACCATTTGAGTGCTCTGGAAATTGACCAAAAACATATAACGAATGAAGAAGTGGTTACCCATAAAAAACCACAAAATCACAGGTAAGAACTGTGGGAGCCTGTGGTATTCTTGCTCCCACCTTCTGTCCCAGCTGGGTTCCCATGATAATTATACAAGGGCAAGACAAGCCTTGAAATTCAACAGATTCACTTGCAGAGGAGGCAAGCATGATTTGGACTGAAGCACAGAAGTCGTCCACCCCAAGCAGTATTATCAGTAATAGTAGCGATCCCAGCACCAATGCACAGTGGCTCAGCAAGCATGAGGTTCCAGCAAGCAAAGGACCAGCGTATTAGCCAGACATTTCACAGGAAGCTACAGAAAGTACACAACCATACGGGTTCTTAACAAGCTCTCTACTCACCCATACAGGAGAGACTAGAGAAGAATCAAGCTATCTACAAATCCCCAACAAACCACAATGGTGCGCACACACACAGAGGAAATGCAAGAGATCTCAAAGATAAACAAAATCCAGGGCAAACTTAAAAACTGCCTGAACTCTGAAAATATATCAAGAAACATCAGCATATGGAAGAAGCATATACTGGAACAAAGTGTTTAAATACAAAGACCAATCACTGGCTGACCACTAAGCTATGCTGTTATAGGACTAACCCCTAGTTAGCAAGGTTTAAAAATACAATAAAAATTTAAAATTGAGAAGAGATATCAGCAGTTACACACTGCCAATTAAATTTTTTTTAATGTTTATTTCCTTTTGAGAGAGAAAGAGACAGAGGCATGAGTGGGAAAGAGGCAGAGAGAGAGAGGGAGACACAGAATCGGAAGCAGGCTCCAGGATCTGAGCTGTCAGCACAGAGACTGACACAGGGCTCGAACTCACCGGGAAATCATGACCTGAGCCGAAGTCGGACGTTTAACCGACTCTCTCTCTCTCTCTCTCTCTCTCTCAAAAATAAATAAACATTAAAAAAAGAAAAAGGAAAAAGAAAGAAACTTCAACAATTAACTGGAGGTTTCAATATCTTACTCTTAATAATTGACAGAACTAGACAGAAAACTAGCAAAGATACAGAAGACTTAAAGATCACTAACAACTAACTTGAACTAACTAAAATGTACATAAAATTCCACCTGACAACAGAATATACACTCCTTCCAAGCACACATGCAACATTCTCCAGGATAGTTCATATGCTAAGAAATAAATCAGGTCTCAATATATTTAAAAGAACTGAAATCATACATGCATTCTGACCACGACCACAAGAAAACAAAATTAGAATTCAACAATAAGAGAAACTTTAAAAATTAACAAATACTTGGAAATTAAAGAACACTTTTCTAAATAACCAAAGAGTCTACAGAAAAAAATCACGAAAGCAGAAAATGCATTAAACTGAATAAAAATAAAAACAAAGTGTAAAAGGCTATGGGATGAGGCGCAAGTAGTGCTAAAAGAAAAATTTATAGTTGTAAACACCCATGTTAGATAAGAATAACCATCTCAAATCAGTAATCTAAACTTCCACTTTAAGGAACTAAAGAATTAGATAAAGAACAAAGTAAATCCAAAGCAAGCAAAAGGAAAGAAATAAAGTTTAGAGCAGAAATCAAAATAAAATAGAGAAAATAGAGAGAAAGTAATGAAACCAAGTTGGTCTTTTGAAAAAAATCAACAAAAATATCAAACTTTTAGGTAGACTGACCAAGAAAAAAATACACCAGATACAAATTGCCAAAATCATGAATGAAAGAGGGACATCACTAACATACCCATAGAAATCAAAGGCATTCTGGGGGAATACTATGAACAATTTATGCCAACAAATTACACAATTTAGATGAAAAATTCCTGGGAAGGGACAAGTTACCAAAGTTGATTCAAGTAGAAGGAGAATACCATGATAGACCTATAACAAGTAAATAAACTGAATTAAAATTTGAAATCCTCCCAGATCAATTCCAATACTATGTATATACCTAAGAGAAATGAAAAGGTATGTCCACACAAAAAACTTATATGCCAAAAGTCATTAACAACATCATTCATAATAACCAAAAGGGAGAGACAACCCAAATGTGCATCAATAGATGAATGGAAAAACAAAATGTAGTATATCCACTAGCCATACAAAGGAATACTATATAGGCACCAAAAAGGAATGGAGTATTGATACATGCTACAACATGGATTAAACCTGTAAACCACTCACGACAGCATAAAATGCTTAGAGTAATTTTAACCAAAGAAGGGCCAGACTTATACACTGAAAACTGTAAAACACTGCTGAGACTAATTAAAGAACGCCTAAATAAATGGAGTCATTTCATGTTCATGGGTTCGAAGACAATGTTGTTAAAATAATAATTTTCCCCAAACTATAGACTTAATACAATTCCAACCAAAATTCCATCAGAATTTCTTGTTGTTATGGACAAGCTGATGCTAAAATTTTTATGGAAATTCAAAGGATTCGAAATCACTGTAACAATTCTGAAAAAGTATGAATAAAGTGAGACAACTTACACTATCCAATTTCAAAACTTGTTATAAAACTACAATAATCAAGACAATACAGTACTGTAATAAAAAAAGGCACACAGATCAATAGAAGACGTCAAAAGTCAAGAAATAAACTTGAATAAACTTGAAGAAATAAACTTGAGCTTGAAAACAAGCTCATCATCATTAGCCATTAGGAAATGGAAATAACACTACAGTGAAATACCACGATATACATACTAGAAAAACTATAAATTTAAAAATCATACAATACTAAGTGTTGGTGAAATTGAGTAAGAACCAGAGCCTTCATACATTGCTGGGGAATCTAAAACAGTATGGTCACTCTGGAGAACAGTCTGGCAGTTTCTTAAAAACATAAAATTACCATAAGACCCAGCAATTCCACTCTTCAGAATCTACCCAAGAGACATGAAAACATATATCTACACACAGATTTGTTGGCAGCAATACTAGACAAAGGCCCAAAAAACTGAAAACAAACCAAATGTCTGTCAATTTGCCAATGGATAAACAAAACGTAGTATGATCTATATAACAGAATACTTTCCAGCGACATAAAGGAACAGAAGACTGATAGGTGATAGAATGTGGATAAAACTCAAAACATTATGTGAAAACATTAAGTGAAAGAAACCAGAATAAAAGACCACATACTGTGTGATTCTGTGTGATTGAAATGTCCTGAAAAGGTAAATCTATAGTCAGAAAACAGGTAAGTAGTTACCTAGGGACGGGGCTGGAAAAGGAGACTGCCAGTAAAGGGGCACAGAGAAACTTGCTTAGGTGGCAGAAATGTGACAGTTGCACAACTCTATAAATTTACTGAAAATCACTGAATGGTACACTTACAATTGGTAAATTTTAAAGTATGTCAATAAAACTGTAAATGCATATATACATACAAACATACATACATATACATAAACAGCAAAGAATACACATGGAAAGGTATAGATGAAAAACATTTGGCAATAAACTGGTAATTTTTTAAGATGAGTAATGAGTAACAGAGGCTCATTCTAGCACTTTGTAGCACTCCTTCTACTCCTGTGTATGTTAAAAAAAAAAAATCAAATCATTTGACTATGTGGTCATTTGCAATGTGGTAAATACCATCAATGTTTCCACAAACAAACACACAAACAAACAAAAAACCTACACGTTATTGTAGCACACCCTGTGACCTGACTACCCAAAAACTCCCGTTCATACCTTCATCCACAATCAGAACTAGAAAGCCAAAAGAGTCACACACCCAGACTTTTCTGAAGCTACGGACAGTCCTGTAACCCAGTTCTGGCCTACTGGATGTAAGAAGGACTACCTCTAGGCAGAATGTCTAGGAAAGCTTTTAAAAATTGGCATGCATTCATTTATTGGCCCTTTTCCTTTCACGCCCCAAACAAGGAAGCTAAAGCTAAGGCTCTGGAGGACATTATTGAGCTCTGTGCCAGCGACATCCTATCTTCCTCACTCAACTTCCCGTTGTAAGAGACAAAGACACCCCTTTCTTGTTTCAGTTAATACGGTTAAGCTTTTTTCGTTGTTTATTTAGAGACTGACTACTACTGCTGTGATAATACCCAATCAGTATCCCTCTCTTGCCCAGCAGACTACCTAAAGTATTTCTAACACATTTTCTAAAACTAGCTTGATTTCCCTTGAAGTGCCCAATGTATTCTTTTCTCTTCTTCTGTCTCTCACTGCACAAAGCCTAAAAAGTAAGTATCATCCAGCAGCAGTTATAATCAGGAATTGCCAGTCCCAAAGGAAACAGAATGAACAGGTAACTTTTATTTAAATTCTTCAAGGTCTAAGATCTGACTCCTATTTTCCTAGACTGATTTTTTTTAGCCCTTGGCATGTGATAATTTGCATGACTGCTTTTCACAACTTCTATGAAGTCATATCCTTCTTGCTTAATAAAGCTGCCTTTTTCTATAAGCATAGACTCCTTGCCACATAGATATGGTTGTAACCAAGAACAACAAAGGGCAAATACTGTACCAATTTGATTTGGCCTTCTAGCCTAAAGATCTGCAGTATACCATAAACAAAGCCACATTCCTCATCTTGGCCTAGTTCACACAGTAATGAAAAATTAAGCAACGAAGTCAATCACTAGAAATCTTGTTACTATAAACTTTCCTATTACTATTTTTATTACTGTAAAGTCATAAGTCTGTAATATTTTGCAAAACATCAACTCTCTTCAGTAAATTAAAATATTTTCATATTTTATTTTCATAAAATATTTTTCATAAAAAATATTTTCCTTTGGTAGATCCACTGCCATCAGGAAATTTAAAACTCCCACTACTCATATACCTCACTGGCTGTATGTTCTAACAAACTGCATTTATGCAAATAAATTACATTTACACACAGAAGGAAAAAAACAAGTATGGCACAATCACCTAGCTTTTTTCTAGAAGTCTAAAGGCAATAGGAAAACTGTGGTCATTAAAGACATTGATACCAACTGACGACTTGCACAGGTTCAATGCAGAATAAATCAGAAAACTGTAAAATTATATAAAATTATAAAGAACTCATGGGGCACCTGGGTGGCTCAGTCAGTTGAGGGTCAGACTTTGGCTCAGGTCATGACCTCACAGTTTGTGGGTTCAAGCCCTGCATCAGGCTCTGTGCTGTTAGCCTGGAACCTGAAGCCTGCTTCTGACTCTGTCTCCCTCTCTCTGTGCACCTCCCCCGCTTTCTCTCTCTCTCTCTCTCTCTCTCTCTCAAAAATAAATAAACATTAAAAAATTTTTTAATTAAAATGATAAAGAACTCAGAATGAAAACCTTACATGTCAAGAAACTGAAAATACTCATATCCAATGATTCTGGTACTATAATTTATACTAACCTACTTCTCTAAAATTGTATAGTGACCATTTTTGGTCTATCTCTAATACAAAGTAGTACAATTATAACAAATTGCGTATCAACTTACAGTGGTTTCTATCCCAAAGAGTCTACCACTGAAAGACACCTCGAAAAGTGAAGGCAGCAACTGAAATTTCATGATACTTAAATTTTTTTAATGTATTTCAATTATGATAGAGTGAATGAGATAATCTCTAAGCCCTCTGCACCAATTTTTTAAAACCTATGAATCAAAAATCTTATCCATTTCTACACTAAAATCAGAAGATATGCCAAAGACATTGTTGTTTAGCTACTAACTTCTACTTATTTCAGTGAGTAATGAAATCCAATAGTAAGTGACGTTTTGTAAAAAAAAAAAACAAACTTGAATCCTGCCTTACGACAAATTAGAAAACAGAAATATTTAATAAAGTACAAAATATTTCAGGAAGACTGTCAAACCTTGAAAAAATCTTCAAGCTGTTTACTGTTATAAAGAGCGGGGATATTGGCAGAGAACTGTAGCAAATCTTCTGCACACTGTCTTCTCTCTTCGATGACAGTTTCATCAAATCGTCCTAGAATGAAATAAGAATCAAGACTTAAGGAAGGAAGGATCAAACGTCAGTTAGTGAAAGTTTACGTTCACAGATCAGAAAGAAGTGACAGGCCTATCACTGCCTTACTACACAGTCTTCTAAAGTCAAGTCTGCACAATTGGAGTCAGAGGTACTCTCAATAAGAAAGAAAATAATGTTTCTCATAAAACAAAAGGCAGAAGTGTCAACTGATAAATCAGTGGTGCAGCCATAGTCAAAGGCCTGTCAATGTAAGAAACTTAACGTTTAAGAAGCTGGTGATTTGAAACTCAAGTTGAAAAGAGAGTTATAAAGAAATGAAATGGTTTTCCACAGTAATTTCATACTGTAATTACTCATATAATTTTCCCTTTTCCCACTCTTTTTGATTTATAAAGGAGCCGAAGAGAGGAAATTATGAGAACATCTGTATATCAGTGGGGTCAAAACCCTCAGCTTGAAGCAAAAAGCTTTTAAGCCAAACTCCATGTGCGCGTGACAGCAGGCTTATGGAAAGAAAGACAGTACTCACAGCACCAGTGAGCTCTGATTTACAAGGTGATCGAGAGGTGGTTTTCATAGAATTTTTTTCAATGCTATATGCAATTTGAATGCTGATAAGACATTTTAAAATATGATTATTCTGTACTACTCTTAGATCAGATTACCAGTTGACATTTGTCATAGCTCACGTATCATACTGATTGCAATTCAGGCTTAAAAAATACAAAATAAAAAGAGGAGCACCATCACATTTTAAGTGGCTCTGCAAAACGTTAACAGAAAACTGAGGCACAAAGAGATTCCTCATTATGTAAACCAAGACAAGAATTTGACACTGAACCGCTAAATACCCTCAGCTCAATGCGTCTCATGCTTATGGGGAAGTGTCTACTTCATGAAAACTAACAGAAATGGTTTTAGAGTTAGACCTGGGTGTAAATTCCAGCTCTCTCACTCACTAGCTATAAAATCTTAGATAATTTCTTCATTTGTAAAATGGAGAAAACAAACAATGTACTTAAGACTTCCAGTCCCACGACAGGCACATAACTAGCACTTAAGAAATTAATCACGATGCCTCTGAATGTTGAAGTATCATCACAATATCTAGCATACAGAGCCTGCTAATTAACTCATACTTGACTATGTCAGTGAGAAAGAACGGTCTTTTAACAGTAGAACATTCTTTCCTAGAAGACAGTCATTTTTCATTAATAAAAAAATCTTAACAGTGATCCATAAATAAACTGCTTGCCTTAATGGATGAGTTCCAAAGACAGCAATCCTACAAAATTCCACGCATGTGTCCACAGCTACATCTTCCTAGGGAATGAGTCCCTAACTTTTATCAGCATCATCAAAGAGCCCAGAGCCCAGTAAAGGTTAACCGGCAAGCGGCAGTCAATTAGAGGATCTCTAACATTCAAAACGCTGCTTTATTTATACTATACAACAGGCTGCCAGTTGCCAGCCCAGTATCTGTTCATACCTTCTTCCTTAGTAAAATAATCCCCAATTTCTAACAGCGGACATGGCAACTCCCACCCCCTCAAGAAACCACTAAACTGGGGCGCCTGGGTGGCGCAGTCGGTTAAGTGTCCGACTTCAGCCAGGTCACGATCTCGCGGTCCGTGAGTTCGAGCCCCGCGTCAGGCTCTGGGCTGATGGCTCGGAGCCTGGAGCCTGTTTCCGATTCTGTGTCTCCCTCTCTCTCTGCCCCTCCCCCGTTCATGCTCTGTCTCTCTCTGTCCCAAAAATAAATAAAAACATTGAAAAAAAAAATTTAAAAAAAAAAAAAAAAAAAAAAAAAAGAAACCACTAAACTGCCAGCTTGCCTTGCAGCAGATATATGTGGACATGGACTGAGTTCTGGCCAATAACAGACAAAAAAGTTATATTGTGGCGTCCTGAAAATCTCTTTAAGAGATAGCCTGGTCTTCTTTTTCCTTGTCCCTTTCTAGGAAGGACTATGACATGGGAGGTTAAAAATGACAGAGCAACAAGGCAGGAACTTGGATTCCTGATTACTGTAGAGCTGCCCTGCCTAAAGCTACCTTTGGATCTCATACCATAAGAAATTGACCTCTATCTGGTTTTAAGTTTTGTCATAAGAAACCAAACCTAATATATGTTATGCTAAATCTATGTTTCTATTAGTTCGCGTGTCATATGCAACAATTCAATTAAACTCAATTCTCCCAATAAAAATCTAAAATGATGTGCTAGTTTGTCTAACAATAATATTATCTGGAAACAAACTTCCAAGAGCCCCTACCCGTAAAGCAAATTTTCTGGCCTGAAAAAAATCTAGGTTATTCAGTCTTGGGAAAAATCTACTGGCCAAACAGGTTAAAATAACAGTTAAATATCCATTATTCCTTCTTGTCTAAATAAGAAACTAAGAATACAATGGTACTTATGATTAAAGTCCAATATGTTTAAGCTTTAAACAAAAAAGTTAATTCCAGTGCCTATGAGTATTAATAATTTTGTGAACATCTATAGAAAAATCCAGGAAATGTACAAAAAAATCGTACTATACTTTAACCCACAAGACTACCTGATATTATCTTTAAATGCACTATGTACTTGTTGAGAAATTGTAATAGAAAACTCGCTACTTTGTAATGACATCCTAAAAAAATTATCTAGTAGCTAAAACAAATACATATGAATTTGGGAGCTTCAATCCTAAGTGTAATCAATGATTCATCCAACCTCCCTATTAAGCTAGACTAAAATACAAGCAATGAGTGTATCAACTTCCAAAAAGATTAAAGCACATCTTTGTTGTACTTCTATTGATCTATGCATTTCCATTCCACTAAACTTGGACAAGCAGAAATGAATTAAAATATTTTTCAGAATGGAACACAACCAAAAATAAAGGCTTATGTATTAAAAGGTTCAATTACACTGAATCCTACCATCAGAACAAATACGATGAAAGAACATGCTCACTTCTTTGTTCTTAAGATATTTCAGAATAACAGTAACAAAAAATACTATTTGTAACATAAACAAAAAAGAAGCAGATGAATTTTAATCGAATAACTACTGGCCTTAATGTATTTAACAAAGGCACCTAATTTTAAAATTTTTGGGGTGCCTGGGTGGCTCAGTCGGTTACGCGTCCGACTTTGGCTCAGGTCATGATCTCGCGGTTCGGGAGTTCAAGCCCTGCGTCAGGCTCTGTGCTGATGGCTCAGAGCCTGGAGCCTGTTTCGGATTCTGTGTCTCCCTCTCTCTGACCCTCCCCGTTCATGCTCTGTCTCTCTCTGTCTCAAAAATAAATAAACGTAAAAAAAAAAAAAAAAAAAAAAATTTTTTTTTTTAATTTTTTTTAAAAAGTAGCAAGATCCAACAGGCATCCTAATGGTAGCCAACACCCTACTGGCTATTCTCTAGTTGTTGGTCCTTTAGTATCATCTAAACTGCACTTGAAAGCAGCAACAATGAGAAATCATAAACAGGTACTTCTTTATCACCACTTTTTATTTCCATTCACAGGGTCAATGTTTATTTTCCTGTGAACAGAGTAGAAAAATTATAAGTAATTTGCAATACAAAATGCAAAACATACTTTTCATAAGAAGGTTTCCTACGCAATATATTTTTTTTAATTTTTTTTAACGTTTATTTTTGAGACAGGGAGAGACAGCATGAACGGGGGAGGATCAGAGAGAGAGGGAGACACAGAATCTGAAACAGGCTCCAGGCTCTGAGCTGTCAGCACAGAGCCTGACGCGGGGCTCGAACTCACGGACCGCAAGATCATGACCTGAGCCAAAGTTGGATGCTTAACCGACTGAGCCACCCAGGCGCCCCTGTGCAATATTAAATAGTATATTATTCGTGTGTGAGTACGTATACATTATATATAAGCCAGTCCCCCACTCCCAATTACCCAACAATGCTTTCTTTATTAAAAGCTGTGGGAGGAAAAATTAGATTCAAACATTCTATTTAAGCTGGTAAATCACTGGAAATAAGGGTGTCTCTCTTTGATTTATAAGCTATCTTTGGAATATTCTTTTTTTTTTTTCTATGTAGAACAACATCCGGATATCAGAGCTTACAACTTTTTAAAAATGCAAATGTCAACAATCAAAAACTGGTTATATGGAACGAAAAGCTGTCCTTGACCAGTAAGAAACTAGCTAGAAAAGCTTGATGCTGGGGCGCCTGGGTGGCGCAGTCGGTTAAGCGTCCGACTTCAGCCAGGTCACGATCTCGCGGTCCGGGAGTTCGAGCCCCGCGTCGGGCTCTGGGCTGATGGCTCAGAGCCTGGAGCCTGTTTCCAATTCTGTGTCTCCCTCTCTCTCTGCCCCTCCCCCGTTCATGCTCTGTCTCTCTCTGTCCCAAAAATAAATAAACGTTGAAAAAAAAAAAAATTAAAAAAAAAAAAAAAAAAAAAAAGAAAAGCTTGATGCTGATTCTTAACTGAATCAAAAATTCATTCAGGGTAAAAACAAAGAGAGGTCAAGATTCTTTTTTTTTTTTTTAATATTATTTTTAATTATTTTTTTGAAAGAAAGAGCACATATGCTAGTTGGGGAGAGGGGAGAGGAAGGGAAGTGGGGAGGGGAGAGGGGACGGGAAGAGGGGACGGGGAGAGGGGGAGAGAGAGAGAGAGGGAGGGAGAGAGAGAGTATCTCAAGCAGGCTCTATGCTCAGTGCAGAGCCCAACACAGGGCTCCATCCCATGACCCTGGAATTATGACCAGAGCCAAAATCAGAGTCCAACACTCAACCGACTGAGCTACCCAGGCACCCCGAGAGGCCAAGGTTCTTGGGTGTGAATTCTCTCTAGTCAACAGCACCAAGAATATACCTGTAAATGAATGAGCTGGATTAATTACTCCTTGTAACGAGGGAAAATGAATGCCATTGGGAACCCTGGAGGATTTCATGAAGAGGGTGTTAGAATGGATTTACAGGATACGGGCTTGTGTTAGGTACTTTCGGGAAAGGTTTAAAGAAGTAGGGGCTTTGGTGTTGATTCTGTTGGAAAGTAGAGATAACTCTATGGTTCTATGAATTCTATCTAATTCTATAATCCTAATTTTAATAAATCTTACTATGAGGCAAGAAGAATGAAGAGAAGCTAAGGCTATAATTTATAAAGAAGCAATAGTCACTTACGGTAGCAAGGATGAAGATATGCTTGATCATTTTTGTGACTTTACCAATGTTGATGTTTTTGTCTGTGTTCAGACATGATCTTGTCTATGGTCTTGCTTTTGTCTTGATCCAAGGACACAGAGTGACCCTGTCTAATGTTTCTGTGAAACTGCTTATGTTCAACAGGAGAACACCACAGCCTAGATGTGAATGCCAGACCAACTCTAGGAAACACCAAGGTCAAATGAATAGGTAGCACCAGGCCAATTCTCTCTTAGCTGTCAGGAACTGCTTTTCTCTTTCTCATAGGAAATCAAAGTGTGATAACAGATCTAACAAAACAAACAAAACAATGATCTAGTCCTGAGAAAGCAATCAGACAGGTGGAGACTTTGAAACCTACAAAACAAATGTCTTACACACTTTAAAAATGTCATTGTCATGAAAGACAAAAAATGTACAGGAATACTCTAGATTATCCTAGAGGCATGATCCTAGATCCAAAAACAAACCTAAAAAGGACATTTTTAGAACAACTGAGGAAATATGAATATGAACTGCATATGTGATAATATCATTGTATCAGTGTTAAATTTCTTGAGTGTGATATGGGATTATGGTTATAGGGGATAGATACATGAAACGCAGGGGTGAAATGTTACAATATCTGCAACTTGAATGGTTCAGAAAGAAAACAAGAGATACATAGAGAGTTATAAAAAATGTGGCAAATTGTTAACAATCGATGGACTAGGGCCGAAGGTATAAAAGTATTTACCACACTATTCTTCTGCAGGTTTTTCTGTAATCTTAAAAATTCTGCAAATTAAAAACAATTGAAAAAAATAAGTCCAGTGATATACCTACCGGTGAGATGTACAACTGGAAGGGGAAAACAACTAAGCCTAAAGGAAATGGAAAACTTCCTAAGTAAGGAGACATCTTATGGTCTGAGAGGCTAACAAGAAAGTTCACAGCAGAGCAGTACAACACTAAAGTCAGAAACACAAGAGAGCATTAGAGGTAAACTGAGCACCAGAGGTACATTAGAGGTAAACTGAGCAACAGAGGATAGCTAACAATAGCAGGTATGTGTCGAGCACTGAGCTAGACACATGGCAGATAATCCACAGAACACAAAGGTATCATCCCGATCTTAACAATAAGAAAATAGACTCAGATGTTAATTTGTATACAACCACACTGCTAGTAAATAATGGTTAGAAGATCTGGGCCTAAAGCCATCTGATTCCAAAAGGCATGTTCTTTTTTTCACTATACCACGAGAATAGTCACTACATTTTTGATGGTTGTGTAAATTGCGACAGGATTCTCTTTTGCTACTGAAGTTTACATACTAAAAATGTGAGAGGAGTTAAAAATATAGACGATTAACCAACAATCCACCCCCACCCCAACCACAGCTGCTGCCTGCAGGGTTCACTGCAGTTATCAAGTATTACAAATGGACTGTACCATTTACTAAGAGAGATAAATTGCTTACTTATTAAGATTAATAAGAAACGTTCATTCTACAATATGTAAGGATGTGGAGAAAAGTTGAAGATAATCCATTAGCGACAGCAACAGCAGCCACAAATCTCGACCGGTTTAGAAACCACTCCCTTTCACTCAGTGACAAGCGTTTGTTTAAGAAGCTGGGCTGTGTACCTCCCAATATTAAAGATATACGGATGCAGTTAAATTCCACAGTACAGAAGGTATAAAATAAAATTTCCTTCCTCCCACACCCTGAGGGAGTCCATACATTACACAAATGTGTGCAGATTATGTCTTCACACAATTATGTATGTCTATTCAAACACAGATGGGATCTCACCAAATGTACTGCTGTGCAACATTTGTTGTCTGTGTCTAAAAAATATAGCTTGGACATCTTTCCACACCAGTATATTTCAAATAGCTAAATAAGTCCATTAATTGGCTAAACATTATGGCATATCTGTACAATCACATAATGAGAAAATTCAGCTTATGTGCAGTTTTCTTCTATGAAAACGCTGCAAAGAACACACATATGCATGTACCCATGTGTGCACACAATTGTGTGTGTGTACATTCTCAAAATGTGATCTGCAGGGGCGCCTGGGTGGCGCAGTCGGTTAAGCGTCCGACTTCAGCCAGGTCACGATCTCGCGGTCTGGGAGTTCGAGCCCCGCGTCAGGCTCTGGGCTGATGGCTCGGAGCCTGGAGCCTGTTTCCGATTCTGTGTCTCCCTCTCTCTCTGCCCCTCCCCCGTTCATGCTCTGTCTCTCTCTGTCCCAAAAATAAATAAACGTTGAAAAAAAAAAAAATTAAAAAAAAAAAAATGTGATCTGCAGACTGCTGGGGTTCCCTAAAGGCCTTGCAAGGGATCGACAAGGTCAGAACCATTTTCATAATACTATTAAGACAACAGTTGCATTTTTCACCACATCGACATCTGCACAGATCAACTAAAAGCAGTGGCAGTAAAACTGCAAACCTCGGAGCATGAATCAAGACAATGGCACCAAACTGTACTTACTAGTAATCACCATACTCCTGACTGCTACTCACTCAGACTAAAAAAATTTTTAAATGCCAGTTTCACTTAAGAATGACCTTGATGAAGCAATAAAAATTATTAACTTTACTAAATTTCAACTCTTGAGATCATTTCTAGAAAAAAAAAAAAAACTACAACCATTGAGATTTGGATATCTGGCAGAAACTTCCTCAAAACAAAACAAAACAAGACAAAACCCACATAAACAGGGTGCCTGGGTGGCTCAGTCAGATGAGCGTCCGGCTTCGGCTCAGGTCACGATCTCGCGGTCCGTGAGTTCGAGCCCCACGTCGGGCTCTGTGCGGACAGCTCAGTCCCTGGAGCCTGCTTCGGATTCTGCGTCTCCCTCTCTCTCTACCCCTAACCCACTCGCATTCTGTCTCTCTCAAAAATAAATAAACATTAAGAAAAAATAAAAATTAGAAAAAAACCCACATAAATAAAGTGGACCCAATCCTCAAGGAAAACTACCAATAGCATTGTTGTCAGTGATGGAATTCAAGGCATTAAGTCGCTGCAAGCTTGACAGCTTTCTAATACTTAAAATATTTCCTTTAAAGATCTGTGGTAAGGGATACAGGAGTACTGATGCATAGGGGCACTTGTACCCCAATGTTTATAGCAGCACTCTCAACAATAGCCAAATTGTGGAAAGAGCCTAAATGTCCATCAACTGATGAATGGATAAAGAAATTGTGGTTTATATACACAATGGAATACTACGTGGCAATGAGAAAGAATGAAATATGGCCTTTTGTAGCAACGTGGATGGAACTGGAGAGTGTGATGCTAAGTGAAATAAGCCATACTGGGGCGCCTGGGTGGCGCAGTCGGTTAAGCGTCCGACTTCAGCCAGGTCACGATCTCGCGGTCCGGGAGTTCGAGCCCCGCGTCAGGCTCTGGGCTGACGGCTCAGAGCCTGGAGCATGTTTCCGATTCTGTGTCTCCCTCTCTCTCTGCCCCTCTCCCGTTCATGCTCTGTCTCTCTCTGTCCCAAAAATAAATAAACGTTGATTTCTTTAAAAAAAAAAAAAAAAAAAAAAAAGAAATAAGCCATACAGAGAAAGACAGATACCATATGGTTTCACTCTTATGTGGATCTTGAGAAACTTAACAGAAACCCATGGGGGAGGGGAAGGAGAAAAAAAAAAAAAAAGGAGGTTAGAGTGGGAGAGAGCCAAAGCATAAGAGACTCTTAAAAACTGAGAACAAACTGAGGGTTGATGGGGGGTGGGAGGGAGGGGAGGGTGGGTGATGGGTATTGAGGAGGGCACCTTTTGGGATGAGCACTGGGTGTTGTATGGAAACCAATTTGACAAAAAATTTCATATATTGAAATAAATAAATAAAGATCTGTGGTACTATTAACCATTCGGGGATATTATACAATTAAATGGGTCAACATATGCAACATCTGCATAACTAAGGGAACCGATATTTTTCGCGTGACCAACGCATGATATTACAAGCTCATGCACAGGTAAAAGATGCATTCAAATTTAAGACAGATTAATGAATTTTAATACAACAAAGTCCGAAATAATGAATTCTAATATAACAAAGTACCAAAGGTTTGTTGATAGGATTTCAGATTCCATAACGCAACTAAACTTTTAAGAAATTACCACTTACTAAGTTTGGGGGTATCTTCAATTATCTGAAAAGCTATTAAAATACTCCTCCCTTTTTCAACTACATCGTCTGCATGACCCTGAATTTTCTCCATATACTTCAATTAAAGCAATGTGTCACCACCAAGTGGATCCAGAAGCAAATATGAAAATCTAGCTGTCTTTTCTTGATCCAAGCACTAACTCACAAATGTAAGTTAATGCCATTCTTACAATTTTTTTCCTTTGGAAAAGCTATTTTTCATAAAAATATTAATATACAGAGGAGGCCTGGCTGGCTCACTTGGTAGAGCAGCAACTCCTGATTTCAGGGTCATGAGTTTGAGCCCCACGTTGGGTATAGAGGTTAAAAAATTTTTTTTAATTTAAATAAAAAAAATATTAACATGTAATATACTCTATTTTTCATTTTATACAATAATATTTTTAAATTTCTAATAAATATTAACAGGTCCAACTACATAAACAGTATTTTTAAGATTGCTAAGGAGACTTCTGAGACTAAAACATCTAACAATCATTGATAAATATCTTTTTTCATTAATAAATATCTCTTATGCAGAGGTGAGAACAGATATGTAGTAAAATTTACTAAAAACAGCGTTGTTAGAAAATGATATATTTTTTTTTTGTAAATTTTTTTTTTTTAACGTTTATTTACTTTTGAGACAGAGAGAGACAGAGCATGAACAGGGGAGGGTCAGAGAGAGAGAGAGGGAGACACAGAATCTGAAACAGGCTCCAGGCTCTGAGCTGTCAGCACAGAGCCTGACGCAGGGCTCGAACTCACGAACCGTGAGATCATGACCTGAGCCGAAGTCGGACGCTTAACCGACTGAGCCACCCAGGCGCCCCAAAAAAGATGTATTTTAAACTGACTTCCAAAAACTGCAAATTTATACTCTTCCTGTTGTGCATTTATATCCCCATACTAAGTATAACCTAACTTTTTAATTTTTGCCTTGAGATTGACTTTCAATGATCTCACTGCATATAACTACTTCGTCTCTTAAATCCTAACTCATTCTTTTTGTTCAACTTATTTTTTAGGCAATTATGTGTCAGGCTTGGTCCTGACATAAGTGAGAATAAAGCAGCCTCTAATCACACAGTTGTGTCTAGGAAACAGAGAGAAAGAGGGAGGAAAAGACAGCTAAGTATGAGGGAGGTTTCTTATTTTTTAGAATATACCAAGAACACCTTTTGGTGTGAGTTCAGAAGCATGATTCTTAAAACTCCTCAGATTGGGGAATTTTTTTAATTATTTGCATCATCATAATTAAAGTAGGGTGTCACTGGGGTTAATATCCCAAATAGATAAAGAATTCATACAATTCAACACCAAAAAAAATAAATGATACAGTTAAAAAAATGGGTAGAGGATCTAAGTGGACATATTTCCAAGGAAGACACACAGATAGCCAACAGACACATGAAAAGATGCTTATCACTCATCATCAGGGAAATGCACATCAAAACCACAATGAGATATCTACTTCACACTTGTCAGGGCTATGATCAAAAAGACAAGAAACAACAGGTATTGGCAAAGATGTGGAGGAAAGGGAATCCTCTTACAACTTTTGGTGGAAATGTAAAATGGTGCGGCCACTGTGGAAAACAGTGTGGAGGTTCTTTAAAACATTAAAAATAGAACCACCATAAGATCCAGCAATTCCAATTCTAGGTATTTATCTGAAGAAAATGAAACCACTAATTCAAAATGAAATATGCACCCCATGTTTATTTCAATATTACTTATAACAGCCAAGATCTGGAAGCAATCTAAGTGTCTATCAACAAAGAAATTATAAAGAAGATGCGGTATTAGGGCGCCTGGGAGGCTCCATCAGTTAAGTGTCCAACTCTTGATTTCAGTTCAGGTCATGGATCTTGTGGTTCGTAAGCTCAAGCCTCACTTCTGGCTCTGCACTGGCAGTATGGATTCTCTCTCTCTCTCTCTCTTTCTCTCTCTCTGCCCCTCCTGTGCTCTGTTTCTCAAAATAAATAAACTATAAAAAAAAAAGATGTGGTGTACATAAACACACACACACACAATGGTATATTACTCAGCCATAAAAAAGAATGAAATCTTGCCAGTTATGACAATACAGATGAACCTAGAGGGTAGTATGCTAAGTGAAATAAGTCAGAGAAAGACATTTACAGTACAACTTCACTTACATATGGAATCTAAAAAACAAATGAGCAAACAAAACAGAAACAGATTCATAAATACAGAGAACAAAACTGTGGTTGCCAGAGGGGAAGGAGTTTAGAGAGAGGCAAAATATATTTGGTGAAGGGGATTAAGAGGTATAAACTTCCAGTTATAAAATAAGTCACAGGGATGTAAAGTATAACATAGGGAATACAGTCAATAATATCTTAATAATTTTGCATGATGACAGATGGTACTATCATTGCATGGAGTTCATAATGTATGTAAATGTTTAATCACTACGTTGTACACCTGAAATTCATGTCATATTATATGTCAATTGTACTTCAATTTTAAAAAATCTTTAAAAGAAGTAGACTACCACAAAACTTAAAAACTTGATGGTAAGGATGCCACATACTAAAGAACCTCTCTTTCAGAACTTCTAGATCATAATGCTCACTTAGCTGCAGAAGACTAAGTTTGAAGACAGAAGCTGAGTCATCATACCCACAGTGCCTATTTTTAAAATGTTTCTTGAATTAAGTGTGCTTTTTAAATTTCCACATAATTATGGTTGGGTTGATATTAATCAAAGAAGACTCTTAATAGCAGCAAAACCATGGTCCAAAGAGGTAGCAGCTCAATGGCAAAACACAACTATACTTTTAATCCGAAAACTGTCAGGAAAACAAGAAAGAAACCATAGATACTGGGTAATAACGATGAACAGAAGGCACCAAAAATGTGAACACCATGGAATGTTGGGGCTCCAAGACCCAAAAGCAAGCAAAGATTAACAAGAGTTTATGGATCCCCTAATGCTTCCTAGGGGAACAAAACGATGGTGTCATCAAAACTAATGGTCCTATTGCTACTGACCACATCCCTCAATTGTTTTTCACCTAAGAAAATACAAATGCTTTCCTCTGTAATTATGAACCTCAGATACCTCTTTACATTAGTTATATTTCAAGATATCATTATAGATCATGAAATTTTTTTAATGTTTATTAATTTTTGACAGAGAGCGAGCAAGAGAGAGAGAGTCTGAGTGGGGAGGAGCAGAGAGAGAGGGAGACAGAATCCGAAGCAGGCTCCAGGCTCTGAGCTGTCAGCACAGAGCCCAACACGGGGCTCAAACTCACAAACCGTGAGATCATGACCTGACCCGAAGTCAGACGCTTAACCGACTGAGCCACCCAGGCGCCCCTATCATGAATTGTTGATATTAAGTATCTGTTAACATTAAAGAATTGTAGCAAAAAAGCTGTTGATGGCCACTCCATTCTGGAATAATGGCATAAATGCCACTGATGTTACTATACCATTATGTGTCTCTGTATCTTGTCCCCAGATCTCAAGGAGTTGTGAAACATGCAAAATATCCTGCAGAAGCAAGTGTAAATAAAGCTCAGTGAATACTGTGGTCCTGCAATCAACCTGAAAAAATCACTATTCCATGTAAACTACAAGCCGATGGAAACTGGATAATTTCAAATCATTCAGACTTCTTCCTAAATCAAAGAGAGCATCAGTAGGGTCAGTGTAGAGACCAAATCCACATAGTAATTTGAACAAGGGAAGCTTAATATAAAGACTATTAGACAACAGTTTAACTTATTAAAACTCTGAAGAATACCCCAGGGAAAAGGAAAGTATCCAAGGAAGGAACAACCTGGAAGGGGAACCCCTCCCCAAAGTTGGGATTGGGATCCTCCTGGAGAAGATGTGGTTGTAGTCACTGAATGGGAGAGAAGTTAAAGTTAGCTGGATTTCTTGGGCCAGAGGTGGGCCACAGTGCCAGGAAAGCAAGAAAGACCCCTCCAGAGTTCACATGGGACAAGACTAGGAGACGAGCAACACAAGAGTCACAATGCCGGGAGCCCACTTACAAGCAAAGTAACACAAGGCCTGGAGTACACAATGTCTGTGTTGGAAGTTTCTGGGGTAAAGGCAGGCCAAGGCCGGCAAATAGGCATGCAGGAGAGGGGGGAATCAGGAGCCTGCTCACCTGCAAAGCAACAAGGTCTGGGGTTCACAGTGCCTGAGGGAAACAACCTTCAGGAAGTCAGAGAGTCAGAAGCCCACCCTCCAATAGACCTGGTGGCCACCAAACTGGCTGGGGATGCAAGCTTATCGGCAGACTGTGCTTTAGGTGTACAGCTGAGGCAAAATGCCTCTGGCAACAGTGCAGGGGGAGCAAAAAGAAAAACAAAATTCATAGCACACTGGAAGATGGAAGAGAAGCCCCTTTACCCTCCTTCAGTGCCCCTTCCAGCATCCTCGACTGTGAACAGCATACTCTATAAAGGAAAAATTCTGAGAGAGTCCAATCCATTCATGTATAACAGAAAATGAAAGAAGGAACTTGAAGCTAAGAGGAAATAAACAGATAACTGGCATGGCTTCTTAGAATTACCAATATAAAAACCCTAGGAATTCCAGGCCTATCTTGAAAGGCAGCAATTTCCCCAAGGTCAATGAGAAATACAGCTGGTATCAGAATATACTCTACAAAGCCACTGCACAAAAATCAACATGGTGCAGAAATAGGTATTACTATAAACATAAACAAATGCCACAAAAGAAAAAACTTTTAATTAGTGGCAATGCATGCGAAAAGTTAATGTGTAATGAAGACGGCATCCATTTCATTGGGAAAAATACATATTATTTAATAAATACCTTAGATGTCTATCCATCTGAAAGAAACATAAAAATGAAGTATTATCTGACATCCCATTCAAATATAAATTCCACATGGATATTAAAGAATTTTTTTAGGGGCGGCTGGGTGGCTCAATTGGTTAAGCATCCAACCTCAGCTCACGTCACGATCTTGCGGTTCGTGGGTTTGAGCCCTGTATCGGGCTCTGTGCCGACAGCTCAGAGCCTGGAGACTGCTTCAGATTCTGTGTCTCCCTCTCTCAAAAATAAATAAACATTAAAAAAAATTTTTTTTAATTTTTTTAAGCTCTAAAAATCATCTCACGAGCAAATGGAGGAATTGGGAGACATTTCTAACCAAGACCAGAAATCCAAAATCTTAGGGGATGAAGGGGGCAGGAATAGAAGTGAACATACAAAAATTTGTTGGGAAAAGCTATTACAGACAATTGTAAAATATGTACATGTAGTGTATATAAATGTATACATCGCTCATACACATATGTATGCAGATGTGCATGAGTCAAGTATGTACAATGTATGCAATGTGCATAAATGCACGTTTCCTGACTCCATCTGCTGAAAGAACACAAAAGCGATTTGCAATGAGTATATCTACTACCCAAATAATGGTCTCTGCAGCAGCCAGGGTCCACCCCGAAAATGGAGTCCACACAGCAATTTGAACAGAGAAAGTCTTACAAAGAATTATTAACTATTTGCACAGGATTAACTACTAAAAGGGAAGAACAGAGAACTCTAAGGAATACTCTAGAGTTCAGGGAGAGAACCAGAGGCAAGAGTTGGAAGGAGCATCTCCTTCTCAAGTTGGAGTTCACATCTCACTAGAGATAGTGTGGCTGCGGCACACTGAATGAGAAAATTAGCTGGGTTACCCCAGCTAGAGCTGTCCTATGGCAGGAAGGCCAAAGTTGATGGACAAGAACCTGCAGGCTGGGACTGATAAGCAGGAAACTCTCTGCTGTGGTGTCAGCATGTCAAGAGCAGAAGGCAGGGAGCCGCAGGCAGGAACTGGCAACAGAATCTGCTAGAGCATGAGCGCCATTGAAGTATCTATCACACACACACCATCGGCAGCAGGGCAAGCAGGAACAGAGGACTGAGACTCTCTGTGCCTCAGTTTTGTGTTAACATCTTGCAAAGCCACGAACCTAACAGGTGTTACTCCATCAGTATACCCAGAGCCCATCCCAAAATGTCCGCATCTGGCCTGGCTGGGTGCCTCAAAGTGCAACCATTCACATTATAAGGAAGGTATCAGAAAAAATATACAAAGTGAAAACTTTTCAAAATCCCCAAATTTCAGAACTATAATACAATATCATCTCTTGTTGTGTTCCCACATGTTTTTATTTTTTATTTGCTTGACGGGCCGGAGTTGGAGTTGTTGGTATGGTGTTGTTTCACAAAAGGGAAGAATAAATGCATTCTGAGTAATCAACCTATACCACGAACATGAAAAAATAACTTCAAGTGCATGCTGCATGATGTGAATGATCTTTATAAAGGGCTTTTGATTTCACAGTACAGTATTTCAGGGTTCAGCACATACACATGATTAGCCAATCATCACTTTTTAAAGTCACAATTTCAAAATCGTCACTTACCAAACACTATCCCTTTAGCAAATGGAGGAAACAATTCTGAATGTCGGAATAAGTTTTTGTGAATTTGCCATAGTTCTTTGTGTAGTTTCTTAAAGTCACTGTATCTCTTCCATACGATTATCTAAAGAGAAAGGAAAATTAAATGTGTACCTCACAGTGAAACTACATAGGTTCAGATATCTGAACAAATAATCTTTTTCCATTAAAGAGCTCAAACTGTCATGCAAAGGCAAACAAATATATGTTTGAACCAATATGGTTAACTGTCTGAAATTAAATAATAATAGTTAATTAAAAATATAAAGTAGCTGGGGCACTTGGGTGGCTTAGTCGGGTGTGTCCGATTCTTGATTTCAGCTCAGGTCATGATCCCAGGGTGGTGGGATTGAGCCCTGTGTCGGGCTCTGCACTAAGCATGGAGCCTACTTAAGATTCTCTCTCTCCCTCTGCCCCTCTCCCCCACTCGCGCACACACTCTCTATCTCTAAAATAAAATTATACACACACACACACACACACACACACACCATGCAAAACAGCAATTCTTTCTCTAACTTTTCTGCTTTGGTTTTTAAATTTCATTTTAAACAAGTACTGTTTTCTTCATACTGCAAAAATATTCAACCTCGTACAAAGAAGGTCTATACTATCTAAAATCTCACTTAACCTCTTCAAAAATCAATTACTATTGGCCTGAAACAAGCCAGATGTCAAAATACATATTCTGTCTCAAAAACAGCATGTTTATAAACACAAAATAGTTAATTTAGACAATTTTTAAACATCAAGTACCCACACACCATTTGCCTAAAAGGATAAACTAATTAATATGGAAAAAGAAATGGTTGTGTAGCAAGTAACTAACCTGAACGTTTACATTTCATAAATCTTATTTCACAAATCCCAGTTAAAAGTAATAGTAAAGATTTCTTAAGGCAAGATGAATCCTGAAAACAATACCATGAAACCTAGTATATTTCAACACAGAAAATAAGTCATCCAGATTATAAAACACGTAAAGTTTACTTCCATTAACTTGAATTACTATTTAACCTTATTCAGATTAAATTAGTAAAAAGAAAACAGATTTGACACAACTTTGATATCACTGATTCGGCCCCTCAGTCTCCACAAAATAGGGTAAAACTGAGTTTTAAATTTCATTACTGGTATACTAGGGTCTTTGCTTCTTAAAAACCTAAGAACTTCTAACGAACTCAATAGAGTGTAACGCTAATAAGCAAATCTTGGGCCATGCAGGTAATCAAGTGTGATTTAAGAGACTCTTGTCAAAAAATTACTCTCTGCATGTAAGAAATTCTTCACTAAACTTTATCATACTGCCTAAAATTCTACCATGATGAGTTTCTTGTTTTTAATATAGTTATTAATCCTAGGAGACTAGTCAGCCTATAATATGAATTAATCTAAACTGTCTCCTCTGGATGCTTCCTTTCATTTATTTACTCAACAACAAAAATAGTCACCAAAACAATTATTTTCAAGAGCCTATTCTGTGCTAGGCTCTCTGTAAGCACAAAGGATGAAGAAATGAGAACGCAGCACCTGCCTTCAAAGACTTCCCAGCCTAGTTGGGCAGGATAAGCCAACGCAGTGATGATGTCACAAGACAGTGTGATAGATGCAGACAAGGAAGCCCAAGGGAGTTATGGAAGGAGCACCTACAGAAGGTCTTATCTTAGGTAAGCATACTGAAGGAAAGTAGCAATTAGACCAACAAAAATAGAGAGAGAAGGGACTGGGGATGAAGTTTGTAAAGGAGAGTGAGAGGTCAAATATAATTAGTAGAATTTGGGCTTTTGCAACTGAATAAATCATGGTCCTACTCTCTAAGGTGAAGAAAAAGGGAGAAGAAACTTTTAAGATAAGAACAAAGTTCAATTTTAGACATATTTGACACAGATTTGGAGTTCAAGAGTGAGAACTAAGCAAGATGTATTAATTTGGGAATCACCAGCAGAGAGGTGGCAATCACTCAGGAAAGGTTTCTCAGCATTGGTAACGTGAGGAATCTAACAACAAAACAATGGCAAACCCTAACACTGAGAGGCCAGCCAGAAGTAAGGAAGAGGAAACCAAGTGCAAAGTGTTTAAGAAGCTTAGCTGTGGGGCACCTGGGTGGTTCAGTCAGTTAAGCATCCGACTTTGGCTCAGGTCATGATCTCACAGCTTGTAAGTTCGAGCCCTGCGTCGGGCTCTGTGCTGACAGCTCGGAGCCTGGAGCCTGCTTCAGATTCTGTGTCTCTCTCTCTGTCCCAAACCCACTTGCATTCTGTCTCTGTCTCTCTCAAAAATAAATATTTTTTGGGGCGCCTGGGTGGCGCAGTCGGTTAAGCGTCCGACTTCAGCCAGGTCACGATCTCGCGGTCCGTGAGTTCGAGCCCCGCGTCGGGCTCTGGGCTGATGGCTCAGAGCCTGGAGCCTGTTTCCGATTCTGTGTCTCCTTCTCTCTCTGCCCCTCCCCCGTTCATGCTCTGTCTCTCTCTGTCCCAAAAATAAATAAACGTTGAAAAAAAAATTTAAAAATAAAAAAAAAATAAATATTTTTTTAAAAAGTTAAAAAAAAAAAAAAAAGCTTAGTTGTGCCATGACACAGTCCACTGGGATGGAAGAAGAGATTTTATTTTAAAACAAAAGTGAATGGGACAAAAGCTGACAGCAAAGAACCAAGAGTCCCAGTAAAAGACAGAGCAAGAGGAGCTAACAACAAGACAGCCAAAACAACACTCGAAAAGGAAACGGTCTCTGGACAGTGAGCTTACAAGTGACTTCAATTTTCATATTTTTTGCTTCTCTGTCGTTTCCAGTTTTGATACGGGAAAATAATTCTATCATAGGAAAAACAACAATGTTATTTTTATATTTTTAAAACATATCAAATTACAATGGCACCATGTTGCCAACGGCTTAAAGGAAGAAATGGGTGATGGGCTTTGCATATGGTAAATGCCATCCCCAAAGCCTTTATAAACGAGATATAAGAGCTATTTGAAAGAC
Organism: Lynx rufus; assembly: GCF_022079265.1. NCBI lineage: Eukaryota > Metazoa > Chordata > Mammalia > Carnivora > Felidae > Lynx > Lynx rufus. Next base: position 33,266,879 of record NW_025814829.1, on the reverse strand, counting down.
TGTAGCTCTTAGAAACAATTAAATTAAATTAAATCTGCAGATAAAATTTCTATTCTAGTTAGGGCCATTTTTAAATAAAGGCAGAGTAACTTAAGGGGCAAAAGTTAACAACTTAATCACAATAATGATAATAACATGGTCTATAAACTGGCAGATAGTCTATCAGAGTAAGAATTAGAGCCCCAAAGGTGAGACTCTTCATCATGCCTAATTTATTCACTCACATACTCCTTATTCTCAACACTGAAGCTACAGAACCAAAATACCTAAGAGCAAATATAAACCCTCAAGAAATGAAGGAAACCAAAGCATCACAAAGTGTCACCATCTACTGCCTTTTTTTCTTCATACTCCTTGTAACCTTGGACATTTCTAGAAATCTTCCAAATGGAGAAGTGAACAAAAGCATACTTCCATTACATTAGCAAGTACTGATGTTTGTAACTGGACTACACAAAGTCCCAAAAGATGCATGCAAAAAATTACTTTCCCTAATAATTCTTTCCTATTACAAAAAAAGTTGCATAACAGCTATTGCTCTATTGAACCAACCCTGCAGAAATTTCTTACTCGTGAAAGTTACTTTGCATAAAATTCCTCAATTAAATATTACTTCAGTGGCAATCCTATATAGACTACCACTTTAGTAAAAGCTTAACTTTCATTAAAACATTCCCTTAAAATAATTTTTACAGAAAATAAATGTTATCTTTTCAGATAATTTCACTTAATGAGAGCAAAAACCTGTAGATCTCATAAACAAAGCCACTCATTCAATTAAGTCTGTCCTCTGATAGAGTATTTAAAATTGCTGAATCATCTTTTCTTGCAACCAACGTCACTACTATATTTCCTTATGGATTTTCTTTCTCCCCTTTTCAAGACTCTTCTTTCCCTTGACACATTTCTAAATGTTCTCAAATAGTTTTTTAAAAATTATTTTATTTATGAAATGACTTAACAGATTTCTGATGTGATAACACAGAAAGTTCTATTTCAGTTCTCCTTTCCCAAATTTCACCAGTGAAATCTACTATCTATAGAGAAACAGAGTTATAGGTTACTTTTTTTTTTAAAGGTAGGGGAGGGAGAGCACAATATATCTCTATTCTTTCTTTTCTGCAGGTGTTCATGCTTTTGAGAATCTACTGAACGAGAGGCCCCATTAACTGCTGCTGTCCCCTCAGATTTTCCCATGCTGCTGTTAAAAAATAAAAACTTAGAGGGCACCTGGGTGGCTCCGTTGTTAAGTGTCCAACTCTTGATTTCAGCTCAGGTCATGATCTCACAGTTGTGAGACTGAGCCGAGAGTGGGGCTCCATGCTTAGCATGGAGCCTGCTTGGGATTCTCTCTCCCTCTCTCTCTGTCCCTCCCCCACTTGTCTTTCTCTCAAAATAAATAAACATTTTCAAAATATATAAAATAAAAATTAGAGGGAATTTTTTTTAAGTTTATTTATTTATTTTGGGTGACAGAGCGTGAGTAGGGAAGGGGCAGAAAAATCAGGCTCCAAGCAGGCGCCACACTATCGGCACGGAGCCCGACTCCAGCTCGAACTCCCAAACCATGAGATCATGACCTGAGCCGAAATCAAGAGTCAGTGGTTCAATCGACTGAGCCACCCAGGTGCTCCTTTAGAGGGAATTTTTAAGGGATAAAAAACAATTTTTTTTAATCTATCCTGGATAATTTTAAGTTTATTCCATGTGGGTATTTCAGCATTCTTAGTTATAAGACACTGCTACCCGGTAGCATGTGCCAAGCATGTGCGAATACATCTATCAAAGAAAACCAGAAAAGGAAACCAGCAAAACGTCGCTGGTTTTAGAAGGATAGCATATTACTGGCCCTATATTTGGTTGGACTAACAGTACATCTTCTAATCCTCGATAGCTCTTGGGAAGCCTGATTAAATTCTAAAACAGTTAACTAAATGAATCTGTTAACAGGAGAGAGAAAGTGAAAGGCAAGAAAATGGAAACAAATTCTGGGTAGTGAATTTCTCTCCTAAATGAGAATTCCAATGTTTAAATGAAATACATGAGAAGCTAAAGTGTTGTTATAATTTCTAAGTCATTTTATATTTTAAGAAGCCAACCAGACAGAAGACATTTTAAAAAATTTTTATATCATTTCTAACAAAGGACCATGCAATCATCTAACTAAAGGACACTTACAAGAGTATTCTGATGAATGGTTCACCAACAGTTGTTATTATAAAAGAGTTTTCCCCAAAAAAGGATTAAGGAAATGGCAGAGAGTATGTTCATGGATGGGTTGGTTCAGGATTCTCCCTGGAAAATGGGAACATCAAGCTACAAACTACAGCATAGCAATCAGACAATGTATTCAAAGGAAATACAACCCATTTTTAATTTTAACAGAGTTGTAAAATTTCAAAAGCAGAACAGCCTATACTATTAATTCAACATAATTAGAAGAATTTTAAAGAAAGTTCACACTAACCAATTGACACTTAAGTAGAGAGAGTACTTTAAAGAATGGTGCAAATTACTTTCACTTCCTTTTTGGGAGGATATAGACATAGAAATTGATATATCCTTTTCTTCCAAGATAACAATATTACAATATTCCCTTCCTGGCTACTGAGGGGGAAAAGTGAGATAGATATCTTAAAATCCCTAAGGAAAATAGTACGAAATCTTTTAAACTCTTTTTAACCATAGGACAAAAACAAATACTGGATCAAATATAGCAAGAAATGATCATGTATAAAAGTTCAAATATGGTCTAAGCCTGATGGTCACACACTCAAATCAACCAGTACCAAACAATCAACTTAAATGTATGAATCAAGCCAGGCTTAAGTAAGGAGCAGTGGGACTTGTTAGCAAATACATACTCCACCTAAACACATTAAAATTTAAATGGAAAAAAAAAAAAAAAACTGCTGTAGAATCAAGAATGCCAATTTATAATGTCTTTTTTAAACACTTCAGTAAGAAAAAAAAAATTTCCCGAACATACGTGCTTCTAATCATAGTGTAAATCAGCAGGTAAATAAAATAATGAAAGTAAATCAAAAAAAATGTTAAAAGAAACAAGCTCCTCAGCTAGGATTCCTAAGGGTATATAACAAGCGCAAAGTAATTACAAATAGAGAATTATATAGCGTTAAGCAAAAACACAACAAGCTGGCGTCATTTTAGAGAAGAGTCGGCAAAAGAACAACAAATTTAAAAAAGAAACAGTTACACCCAAAGCAGTTTTCCAAGCTGTCAACATGCCAACTCAATATAAAAGTGAAAGTAAGGGTGCCTGGGTGGCTCAGTCGGTTGAGTGTCCAAATTCGGCTCAGGTCATAATCTCACTGTTCCGTGAGTTCCAACCCTGCATCGGGTTTGCAGCTGTCAGCACAGAGCCCCTTTGGATCCTCTGTCCCCCCTTCTCTCTGCCCCTCCCCAGGTCATGCTGTCTCTCAAAAATAAATGAACATTTAAAAAAAGTCAAAGTAGACAGGAACCCATAATTTATTATGATGATCTTTAAAATTAATATTAGTTACTCAAATACTTTTCATTTTTTATTAGTTATCATGACTTTGAAATAAATAAGAGCTCTTAACTTATACTGAAACCTTATGTTAGTTATCAAAAATATTATCACAGGGGTGCTTGGGTGGCTCAGTCGGTTGAGCACCCAACTTTGGCTCAGGTCATGATCTCAGGTTCGAGCCCCGTGTCGGGCTCTGTGCTGACAGCTCAGAGCCTGGAGCCTGCTTCAGATTCTGTGTCTCCCTCTCTCTCTGCCCCTCCCCCACTCATGCTCTGCCTCTCTCTGTCTCAGAAATAAATAAATATTAAAAACAAAAATTAAAAAAAATATATTATCACATTAAACAGCACTATAATTCCTTAAATTCTTCCTCGTGTAACTTAACATGTACTTAACAGATCCAGACAAACATAAATATAGACATACCAATATTCAGTTTCCTCAACAAAGCATTTAATTAAATTTGTATCAAATATATAAAATAAAATTTTCATATGTATAAACATGTTACCTCCTGGACATCTTCTGGATTTCTTCGAGAAACAACCTAAAACAAAACATACACAGAAATATCTCATCATTACCAAAATTTAAGATTTCAAATTTGTATAACTACTTTCAACAGTATTTGTATAAATAATTCAATTTGTTTAAAAGAAAAGAAATACCATATTTTATCACTTAGCTATATATATCTTATATATATCACTTATATCACTCAGCTATATAATAACTTCACCATCTGAAACACGCTACAAAATTAAGAAAAAGGCAGCTAACAAAAAATCCACACGCTAAAGTTCATGCATTACATTTGTAAGAGAATGCCCTGGCTTCACTCTTACTTGACATAATTCTAACAAGCTAGTCTATCCCCCTTCTGAGCCTACATATAAGGTAAAAGCAAAAAAACCAGCGGGTACCCACACAAAGCATACAAGAGACGGCTCTGTATTACTTGTTATAACTGTATGTGAATCTACAATTAGCTCAATAAATAATTTCAACTTAAAAAAAAGCAGCCACAATGGCCAGACACACCAATATCTGTGAGAAGTAATCACTGACCATATAATGATGAAGAAAAAAACAAAAGTAACTTATAAAACATTATAATCCTATCAGGGTTTTCAGGGACAAATAATCCTATCAATATTCCCTGAGCAAAGAGAAAGAGGGAAGATTCTTTCATATTTTTCTAATTATAAAAGCCAAAAAGTCTAACACCATTTAGAAAGATTTCCGCACTGGGGCACCTGAGTGGCTCAGTCAGTCAGGTGTCTGATTTCGGCTCAGGTCATGATCTCACAGCTCGTTGAGTTCGAGCCCCGTGTAGGGCTCTGGGCTGACAGCTCAGAGCCTGGAGCCTGCTTCAGATTCTGTGTCTCCCTCTCTCTCTGCCCCACCAGAGCTTGTGCTCTGTCTCTCTGTGTCTCTCAAAAATGAATTAACATTAATAGATAGATAGATAGATAGATAGATAAATTTAAAAAAAAGATTTCCTCACAAAACTTAAAAAAAGAAGGCTGGGTGTTTAAATCATCAAATAGCATTTTAGTGGGAAAAACTGACATTTGATACATAATACCATCTAGGCAAATGTAAAATTCATGTACTTGATGCTACAATATGCATCTTGCAAAGACAAGAAGAAAACATCAGACACATTAAAACAGTTGCCTATGGATGAGAGAAAGAAAAAAGTCTTTGATGACTGGTCACGATACCACGAACTGAAGATGATGATCAACTCAACACTACTCCTGAGGTCCAAAACAAAAAATATATATATACTATTTAAAGTCAGCCAGGGTGGCTCAGTTACCACCTGGGTGGCTCAGTCAGTTAAGTATCTGACTCTTGATTTCGGCTCAGGTCATGATCTCACACTTTGTGAGATCTAGCCCCACAACCAGCTCTGCACTGACAGATTCTCTCTTTCCCTCTCTCTCTGGCCCTCCCTGGCTCATAGTCTCCAAATAAATAAACCAACTTTAAAAAAAAAAAAAAGGAAAACAAGGGGTGCCTGGGTGGCTCAGCTGGTTGAGCGGCCGACTTTGGCTCAGGTCATGCTCTCACGGTCTGTGAGTTTGAGCCCCGCATCAGGCTATGTGTTGGCAGCTCAGAGCCTGGAGCCTGCTTTGGATTCTGTGTCTCCCTCTCTCTCTGCTCCTCCCCTGCTTGTGCTCTATCTCTCTCTGTCTCTCAAAAATAAATAAATGTTAAAAAAAAAATTTTTTTTTAAAAGGAAAATGAACAAACTGAGCCTTCAGACCCATACTTTTATAACTTTTAATGCTGTATTAGCAATTATCTCAACAAGTTGTATCAACTCTAAAAAATACTGTAAATTCTCTCTGATATAGGTTGCTAACTAGCATTTAGTAACTTTTTTCTGGGTGAATTTCAGTATTTTGTCATAAAATTCAGCCAATAAATTCCACAGATGATGGAATTTAAAGTGGTGATTCCTTCTGTTTAAAGTTCATAAATTTCCACTGCAAGCGTTACCTATCATGGGTAAGATGCTAGACATATATCTTGAAAAGCCTCTTGCTACAGAGAATTCTATCCCCAAGTCATCTTCAAAATTATGACCCTAAAGCAGCGCTTCACAAACCATGCTGTACGGAATATCAATATTCTTTAAAATCAATGCTCTTAAAGGAAGAGCTTAATGACAATTTCAGTTTACCTTTATTTAAAAAAGAAATGTTTTTTACAGCAGAATTTCTAAAGGCCTTTAATATATTATTATGCTTAGTAAATCTCCAAAAGGAAAATAAAACAGTATTTCCCCAGGTCATCTATCCGCTCCACTTTTTATTTTTATCATGTTATTTGTTGTTATTTTATTTACTTAGTGCAACATCCACTAAATTTGGAATACATTTGGGAAATGTCGCTGTAATATCTGTAGTCTATCTGCCCCTGTTAATGCCAACAGCAAATTCTGAATTTAGGAAAACAAATAAGGGCTTACAGTGAAGGTAACTGTCTCCTACTGTGCTAAGAAATTAAATCCTTTACTTCATTTAATCATCCCAACAACCCTGCCTGGCAGGACAAGATAACCAAGCCCAAGAGCATCACTAATACTAAACATATTAATCAGTTACAGGCAGGACTGGATCTCAGAGCCATGATTCCAAACAAAGTAGTCCTTCCAGGACATAACCAAATCAGCCCTCCTAAAGATTAAAATTCCAAGTTTGCAAGTAATATTCCTGATGCCTATTAGGTAAATCCATTTTGTCTTTTACAGAGAAATGTAAGTCAACCAAAAAACAGCAGCCGAAAAAGTGCTTTGGCAGAAGAGAAGGCGCTAAGTAAGGGGTTTGAATACAGGCTCTAGTGCTAGCCACTAACTGCTTTTTCACCAGTTGGGTAATAAACCAAAGAAAAAGCAACCTTAAAACGAGCCCTCTTGCCTATCTTTAAAACAAAGACCTGAGGTTAGGGCTTGGCCTAGCTCAGGACCATAATAATCAACAGATCATACAGTAATTAGGTCCTCTGTATCCATTTCACAGTGTTAATTTATTTTATATAAATAATAAATTATTTCATACAAATATAAAATATAAATATATAAATTTTATAAAAATATAAATATGTATTTATATAAATATAAAATACAAAAATAATTTATTTTATATAAATTATTTTATATAAAATTTATTTTATCTTACTTTTGAATAAGTATTACCAAGTTTCCTTAAAAGTCAAGTCTAAAATACTCATTTATCTAATTACCAACAAAATTATGATTTGAAATCACTCTCTTAACTCAGACCTACACAAAAGAATTGTCTTCTTCATGAGATTGATAGTTCCTAGAAAACAAAGCTACAAAAATTATTCGAACATATTATATCGCCTACAAAAAAATGATCACAAAATAAGTCCCTTTAGAACCAAGTAGGAATGAGTCAAATATAAATTTTAAGAAGCTACTTTTATGAGCAACTTATTACAGTCAAATCTGATGGCTGTTCAGCTACTAGTTTGGTAATAGCAGAGCTAAGAAGACAAAGGTTTACAAAAGTAACATTCTTTTTAAAACTTAGTGTCAAGATACAAATAATCAAACATGGAAAAAAAAGAGAGAGAGAGAGAGAGAGAGAGAGAGGGACATGCCCACTCTCCATTTCTCAAAGATATGACTCTCCAAATGTAGGATGCAAATAATTGGATACACAAAAATGTAAGGTTACACTATAGTGAACATTTCCCATCGTGCCCATTAGGTAAACCAAATGGCACATTCATCAATGTAATGCACGCAATCCTGACTTTCAGACATTTGAGTTTCACAAAATCCATACTTTCATATAAATATACTGACACCTTTAAACTGCATTTCATACACACACACCTTTAAACTGCATTTCATACACACACACACACACACACACACACACCCTGGCAAGAAGAGGAGATACCTCAAAGTGCCCAACTCACGCAGTCCTCTTACCAAACTCAACCTTCCCTCCCACCCCGTCACCTGCATCTCAGTTCCTCTCTCCCTTTTTTCCCTGCAGAGCTGCAGGTGTCACTGGTTGGCAAGAATATTTGGGTTGGTTAATCACCTGCCAACCAGGTAGTCTGGACCCAAGAGACAGCACCTGCACAAACCATAATTAGACACTTTACGACACTGTTTAGTTCTCTGGAATGAAAGAACTCCCATATAAGATAGAGATGTCAATGGGAAAAAAATTTAGGCATTCCACTTTCTAACAAGTTTTTACAAAAGTAATATGTTGAAAGGAATTATTGCTTTCTACATCATTAAAATCCCAAAATCTAAAGAGAGAATAAAGAAACTACAACAGCAAGTTACTTTTGGATACTCAATAAATGTTAAAGTTGTTTTTCTCACTTCAAATTTTACCAACCATTATAGCACCACTCTAAGGTAACTATTTTCCAAAGTTCAAGGAAAATCAAAACGCTTACTGTTAAAGTTTGCAGTTTAACATAAAATCTTAATGTGAACTCAAATGCCCAAGCATATAAGTTGTCAATAAACAAAATGAAAACAGAATTTTAAAACCTGCTTACTAAAGTTTTTGGTATGTGAGATGGTTTCCTATTAAACAATATTAAGAGTCAAAAACAAAGGTAGAATGAAACATTACTCTAGGAAAAAACTGAACAACTTAAGAGCCATGAGTTTTCAAAATGTCTAATCATAAATACATTTTTCAATAAATTAATCTTCCCCCACCCCCATGACTACTCCATTTACTGAAAATATTTCCAGAGTAAGCCCACACCAATTATTTCTTCAAGAAACTTTCAGGGAGCTACTGATCTAACAACTGGTAATGAGTGGTAATTCTCACCACTTTAACACTAGACATTTGTAATAATGTAAACAGTTAATTAAGGGTTTAAAATTTAGTAGGCTTGTATTTCCTTATAGTGGCTTCAGTTATTACTTGCAATGTTTATGAATATGCATTACTTTCAAAATAAAAAGCTAACAAAACCAAAAATTAAATCTGCTGCCTCCCATATACAAAAACTCCACAGTGACTATCATAATTAAAAGACTGAATGCTTTCCAAGTTCAGGAACAAGGGAAGGATGTCCACTCTCATCACTCCTATTCGACCTAGTACTACAAGTCCTCGCAAGAATAAGACAAGAAAAAGAAATAAAGGACATACAGACTAGAAGGAAAAAATAGAACTGCCCCTTTTGCCAAACATGTATTGTCTATGTAGGAAAAGATGAAAACTCTACCAAAAACTCCTAAACTAATAAGTAACTTTGAAAAGGTCATAGATATTAAGGTCAACACAAAAATGAACTCAAATGTCTTTATACCAGCAATGAAAAAATGAAAACCAAATTTTTATTTTTTTCTCCAACCACATTTTATTTTTTTTATATTAAATATAATTTATTGTCAAATTGGTTTCCATACAACACCCAGTGCTCATCCCAACAGGTACCCTCCTCAATGCCAATCACCCACTTTCTCCTCTCCTCCACTCCCCATCAACCCTCAGTTTGTTCTCAGTACTTAAGAGTCTCTTATGAAAACCAAATTTTTAATACCACTTACAATAGCTACAAAAAGATGAAATACTGGGGAATATATTTAACAATAATGTCCAGAATCTGTATACGGTCAACACAAAATGTTGAAAGAAATCAAAGAACATCTAAATTAATGGCATGACATACTGTGTTCATTTGCAAATTTACAGATTCAACAGAGTAAAGATTCAATTCTCCCAAAAACTGACCCATAGATTTAATGGAATTCTAATAAAAATCCCATTAGGATTTCCTATAGATATAGACAACCTGATCTAAAATTGATATAGAAAAGCAAAGGAACTAGAATAGTCAAAACTATTTTGAAAAAGAATAAAGTTGGAGGAATTCTACTCCCTAATTTTAAGACTAACTATAAAGATAAACCTACCATAATCAAGACAGTGTGGTATAGAACGAAATAGAGAATCCAGAAACAGATCCACATATATAATGCTGACATTTTTGACAGAGATGCAATTTAAAAAAAGAAAAAAAAGAAAAAAGGCTAGTCTCTTAAACACTGTTTTGTTGCAACTGAACATACGTGTGCAAAAATGAACCTCTGCCTAAACCTCACACCTTATACAAAAATAAACTCAAAATGAATCATAGAGCTAAATGCAAAATGCAAAACAATTTTCTAGAATGAAACACTGGGGAAAAAATTGTGACCTGGGGGTATTAAAGAATTTTTAGATCAAACACTAAAAGCACACTTCATACGAGAAAAAAAAAATTATAAACGAGAATTTACCAAAATTAAAACTTTTGGCTTTGTGAAAGACACTGTTAAGAGTGAAAAGATACACTACACACTGGGAGAAAATATTTGTAATCACATAGCTGACAACAAACTTACATCCAGAACAACTAAAGAATCACAAAATTCAACAGTTAGAAAACAAACAACCCAATGAAAAAATGGGAAAAGACAGCCTCAAAAGGTTAAATACTGGTCGATTCTATTTATACAACACCCTCAGAAAGACAGAAGTAGAGAGGTAGAGAGCACATCGGTGGTCACCAAAGGGCTAAGAGGTGGGGAGACAAGTGTGAAAAAGAGATAGCATGAGGGAGTGTTTGGGGATGTGGAACTGTTCTGTTTCCTGATGATGGTGGTGGATATTTGAATCTATATGTGTAAAGATTCACAGAAGTATATAACAAGTCAATTTTACTGTATATCAGTTTAAAAAGGAACACTTAGAAAAACAATGCCTCTTTCCAGGACTCTCTCAAGTTCCTGCAGTATCTCCCAGCTAGGCAGCAAGAACACAAAGTTAAAAAGGCAGCCCACCCTCAGGGGAGGAAGCAAACAAGTACAATATGACAAAGGCTTTCATGGAGGAACATATAACACACATGGGGTTCTACACCTAAGAAAGGCTTCCTGGAGAGCACAGGGCAAGACACTTCAGATGAGCAGGGATGCCAACACAAAAGAGAACTTTCCAGACAGAGGAAACAGCATCTAACAGAGAGGTGGGGGGGGGGGGGGGGGGGTGGAAATGTACTACCATACTTGGGAAACTACAAATAATTCCTTTCCCTAGCACAAGCAGGCCATATACAAGAATATGGTCAGGAATTGAAAGCAGGTTCCTTCCAAGCAATACAACTAGTGTTTCAATTTGAAGCCTTAGAAATGGCAATTTTCAGACTCAAATCAAGCTAAGTACTTCTTCCCTTCATTCCCTACTCCCTTTTTTGTTCACATTATCAGTTACTGTATTTTCCATGTACCCATCAGTTTTGCCAAACTACAGTAAGGCCCTGTGGGGACACATAGGTCTCCCCATACATACACCCATAGAATCTAATAAAATGTGTTTTATAACATAGGTAGTCAACAGCACAGCACTGGGATAAAAGCACTGTGACTCAGGCCAGTCTACTAGGCTCAAATCTAGACTCCACCCCTGGCTAGCCATGTGACCCTGGGCAAGTTACTTAACCTCTCTGGGCCCCAATTTCCTCATTGATAACGTAAGAATAATAATAGCATCTACTCATTGGGCTGCTGTGGAAAATGTCCTAATTTATATAAAACGCTTAGAACAGTGCTCGACTCATAGTAAGCATCATGTGTTTGCACTTAATACTCAACAAATGTTAGCAACATAAAATGAGGACTTACATATTCTCAGTCTGAAAACAAACCTAAATTGCTTTAAGTATGCACAAGACTTGCACACTGAAAATTAGAAAATGTCGCTTAAAGAGCTACATAAGTGGAAGATACATGGATCAGAAGATTCAATATTGCTAAGATATCAATATCGCTAAGATATCTTCTTCTGTAGAAGCTGATCTACATTCTCAAAGTATGCCAATCAAAATCTGGGTAGGCATGTTTATAGAATTTGCCAAACTGATTCTAAACTTTATACAGAAATGCAAACAATCTAGAACAGCCAAGACAATTTTGAGAAAGAGAACCTACTTTCAAGACTCAGTTTAAAGCCACAGTAAACAAGGTTGTATGCCATCAAGAAAAAAGAAAGCATACGTCTAAACAAAGACTTATATACAAATGGTCGTGATAACTATACTCATAATAGCCAAAAACTGGAAACAACCCAACTCAACAGGAGAATGGATTCACTGTAGTATAACCATACAATGGAGTATCGGTCAGCAATAAAAAAGAGTAAAAACAACAACAGAGATGAATCTCAAGTACTCATGCTAAGTTACGAAGTCAAACCAAAAAACAAAGTGCATACTGTATGATTCCATTTATATCAAATTCTAGAAAATACAACCTGATCTACAGTGACAGAAAAATGACCAGTGGTTCCCTAGGGACAGGGGGTGGGGAGGGGGGGAACCAAATGCAAAGAGGCCTAGGGGAACTTGTGCAGAGATGACCATGGCAGTGGTGACACAACTATATACATTTGTCCAAACTCATCAAATTGTACAATTAAAACTGGTGAATCTGATTGCACATAAATTGTGCTTCAATTCAAAATATAGACATAAGGCAACAACGCGTTTTAAAAATAAAAGTATAGTAGGATGCCTAGGTGGCTCAGTTAAGCGTCCGGCTCTTGATTTTGGCTCAAGTCAGGATCTCATGGTTGCGAGATCAAGTCCTGGGCCAGTTCCATGCTGAACATGGAGCCCGCTTGGGATTCTCTTTTTCCCCTCCCTTTCTGCTCTTCCCCATGCAGGCATGCACTCTCTCTCTCTCAAAATAAATAAACAAAAACAGTAATTTTTAAAAATTAAAATGAAAGCATACCTTTTGCTTTCCATACTTGCAGAAAGAATACAGGCAAGAATTTGCCATTCATTTAATGCGGTTGAGAAATCTGCATTACATTATGAGTTTTGTTAACATAGCACGGTGAAACAACCAAAAACACTGGTAATGGTTCTTGTAGATCTGTGTCTTCTTTAAGTAAAGAACCAAGGAAATCTCTAAAACAACTTTCCAATTCTTAATAGAAATATTTATTCTAGATAAAAATTGATAAACAACACAGCACTTATCTAGGAAATCTGTTAGCCAGCGTGTGACTGGCCATAAGGTTAGTCAAGCCTGCTAGGTTCCAGAGAAATGCAAAACTAAGCACAAAGGAGTCTTAAAAAGATGAGAGAGCTCTTACGCTACCTAAAACTTAACAATGGTACTTACTTCCCATGATTCTAATTCTACTTCTGCATAAAGAATGCTATAAGGATCAAGAATATAGGGACTGCTTCCTAAAGCTAGAAGAAAATCAATAGTAGGAAACACAGAAGACATCCCTAATCTTTAGCTCATGAAGTTGTCTCAGGGGAACACTACTTACTTGGTTAATTCTCCTGAGGAAAGATGTTTTTCTCCTTAAGTCTCACAAAATAATAAATATTTTACTTGTTTTATATTACACATACTTTTTCTAAAAAGTATATCTCCATGATGACCCTCAAGCCTTAAAATGAAAAAAGCAAAACAGAAGCCAAAAATGAGGAAATAGCCATTTACAAGGAGAAAAAAACACAGTGTAAGCAATTTCCAGTTCAAATAACCATGGCAATATGTAGCATGCATATCATAGAGATTTGGTTAGTTCTAAGGAAATGTGCTACTTCATGTTCTAATTTATGTTGTCATACATTAGCTGTTGGTCATAAAAATTAGTTCACAGCTTAAGAAAAGATACTTAAGATGTAAATGAGGTTAACCTTTCCTTCTGCGAAGTAAGACTACAAGTAATAATCATACCCAGTGTTTCCTATTCGAGTTCCACACACATACACAGCTTCAGGGCTTTATGGGCTCTATCCCTCCCATTCACCCCTCTGCCTACCATGCCCTCTGCTTTTCTCTCACCTGTCTGGATTCTTCCCATCCTTCACCACCTATCTTAATTCTTCTCCTTCTCCCTTGAGCCAGAGCAACCTCACTATCTTCTGAAATCCCACAGCTCTTTTCTGCAGTCTTTTAAAGCATTTAACATTCTCTCTTGTACTACTTTAAGTCCAGTTTACTCTCTTCTATGAATATTCTTGAAAGGAAGGGACATGCTTTATTCAGTCTTGTATTCCTCATAGCACTTAGTGCCTCAAACCAAACATGTATTGATTGGATGTGCTGCCTAGAATGCCGAGGAAAACATTCCACCGATTTCTTTTCAACACTGTGTGCCATACACTGCCTCAGGTGATGTAAAAGGAAACAAATACCAGTGACGGAGACCTACTGTCGATCTACTAAGAGACATTGACATGTAAACAGGTTAATACAATATGATTGAGGTACATGTTATCATAAGGGATGAACAGGGTGCTGTGAAGGGAACACTATGTATGTTAAAGATTGTTCTAATTCCATAAACTATGTTAGGAAAGTAGATTTTGAAGGGCCCAATTACCAGAAACGTTTCAGAAGTGGTAATTCTAAGGGTCCCTTAATTTTAGTCTTAAAAAATTTCTTAACCTGAAACTAACACTCCGCCAATATAACAACCTTACTTGCATAACTGGAAGTAACAAATTTCCTTCTATCTTCAGTATAACCCTCTGAGATAACCAGGCCTGGTCTTATCTTTAAACAAATTTGCTCTTCCCATCTTCTCACATTTGTCTGAATTGTGCACCATTTCCATAAACCACGTACCACTCTCATGAGCCAAACTCTGTTTATCTAAATATACCTAACCTTTACAGTTCTCAAATCCTACTTCCTGTGCTAACACAGAGGACTATGCCATCCTCCAAATGTATATTTAGCATTACTACTATCTGTACCTCTCTTTTCTAACAATTAATGATAATAATAAAGTTAATTCTTAACTTTTTATATAACTTGGACTTAAGCAAAACTAGACTGAAATCCCAAATGTGCACCTATCTTATGATGTAAAATTGGTCAAGTTGTGAAACTTCCTTGAACCTCAGTTTCCTCATCATTAAAATTAGAATTCCATTGGGTAATATGTTCAAAATGCCTAATATACACACATATTCATACCTACATACATACATTACATACATTCGGACTTATTTTTGTTACTCTCCTTTTCCAAGCAGGGAGATGCAAACTCTCTTTAAAACCCACCGCAAAAGCAATGATGAACAAAGTGGGTACTAAAAATTGCTTAGCTGATGTAAAGAAGCCTCACAACTTTTAAATATGCCCTCAAAACAACTCACACAAGACACACACACACACACACACACACACCGGTAAAATTTCCCGTATGTCACCTACTGAACACCATGAAAAATTCAGATGCAAAATGACACAACCAGATACAGAGGTCCTAGGCTGGTAACCCTAACACCGACATCCTTCTCAAGAATCTGTCTGCCTCAGTACAAACCTGACACTGTATAAAAGGTCAAGAGAAGAAATATATTTTATTATGTAAGTTAATTTTTCAATCTACACTATCCCTGGGAAGCAAGCAAAACCACTTCTGCAGATTTCAGCCTCAGAAGAGAAAGTCCTAATGGGACAGGGTCTGAGTCATCCATTTAAAACCATCAACGCCTGCCCCACCCTGGAACGAGGGCACTACCGCGACCTTCTACAGCACAGTCTCGAGCATCCAACACTCAGCACCCACCCCAGCCTTCCTGAAGTCCCCACCTCCGACGCGGGTCCAGGCACTAGAAGCACCCAGTCCCACCCCAGGCTCTGACCCAGGGTCAGGTACCCCCACACCAGGGCACATACCCTGGTCCCTCACGCCCCAACTCAGGATTCTACCCGCGCCTGACACCGGCACTCACCCGGGCGGTGACCTTATACACCGTGTAGCCCCTTGGATGTCGCTGGGGCTCGGTGACAGTGTAGAAACGGGCCAGGTCGGCACCCCGCTCCCGGGGAGAGGTCATCCTCCCGCCGCCTCTGCCGCCGCCGCCGGCCGGGGACCATCAGGACAACCCGGCGCCGCCGCGGTCCGGGATCCCCAAACAGCCGCGAAGCGGCGAGGGGGCGGCGGCTCCACGGCTGCCCTCCGCCGCTCGGCTTGTGCTTCCGGCTCGGCAGAGAAGCTTCCGGGTCAGGCCTTTTCCAGCGTCCTGGGGGAGGGGAAACTCCGCGCTGGACGCTGGCCCCTGTCCCGGCCGGGGCCTGGCATCAGGGATCAGGTGGTCGCACTACTTCTCTTGTCACGGTGGATACCTGAAACTTCTCCAACGAAGTCTCTGTGCGCTAGCTCTTGACACCTTCTAGATTTTTCTGAGCGCTGTTAGAGCCACGACACACAGGTGAGATCCCGGTCCTCCACACCCTCGGCCAACCTGTGTACAAACTTATATGGAGTCGTAAAGGGACGGAGGGATAGTCCAGCCTAGCGTCTTCTTTCCTTCCCTACTCACGGCCGATCATTTTGCATACCCACAACAACATCTGAACTGTCACAGACATAACTGCTCCTTTTTTCTAAGACAAATCCCGTCCACCCGTGCACCTGTCTTTCAACGTCCACAGCGGCCCGCAACCCTGTCTATCTTAAAATTCATCCCCTCGGATGCTAAAACCTGGAACCTGCCTCTAACTGGGAAAAAAAAAAAAAATCACACGACCTCTAAAAGCTGCTATGAAGATAGTTTCCCATTCAATTGGTTGCTATCCAGTGCTTGGCAATTCTTTACCTTGCCTTGATCAGGATTTTCTTATTCCCCATAACATTTATTCCAGGTCTTTGCCATTCACCTCAACCCTCTGTTCCTCCTAGTCTTGCCCATCTACCGTTTGTCCCTGCCTTTCTTTCAGAAGAAGGGGGAGGAGTCCTCAGTACCAACCCCTTCATCTTCTCACATTTCTGTTCTGGTATGAGACATGGACACATCCCTTCCACATTATTTACTTATTTATTTTTATGTTTATTTATTTTTGAGAAAGAGAGACAGACAGAGTGCAAGCAGGGGAGGAGCAGAGAGAGAGGGAGACGCAGAATCTGAAGCAGGCTCCCGGCTCTGAGCAGTCAGCACAGAGCCCGCGGGGCTCAAACTCATGGGCTGTGAGATCATGACCTGAGCTGAGGTTGGAGGCTTAACTGACTGAGCCACCCAGGCACCCCTCCCTTCCTTTACTTTTAAAGACTAATCACTCTACCTGTGTGCTGAAACCCATCCCCTTCGGCAGACCTAAAGACATTGTTCGTTCCATCAGTGACATCTCAGCTCTGCTTTCTATACCTTTAATCTTTTTCTCACCACTGGCTCCTCTGTGTCCCAACCTACATATGCCCAAATCTATCTATCATTCATTTATTAAACCTGAATTCCCCTACTTTGTGCCAGACATCATGCTGATAGGCACTGGAGTTACAAAGAGAGTCCCTGCTGTCAAGTACCATCTAGTGGGAAAAAACAGAGAATAATTAAAACATATTGTTGTAAGTACCATGACAGATGTATATGTGGAGTGCTGTAGAGCACATCAAACTCAGAGTAAAGGGTTTTCCGTTACAGGGGAAACTATGACTGAATCTTGAAAGAGAGGAATTAGCCAGGCTGAGATGAGAAAAAAGGACATCATCACAGTTGCCTCTTCTCCTCCTTTCTCCTTCCCTGTATTGTAAAAATTGCCTAAGTTGTTTTTTAAGTAATCTGCATCAGTATTCACACATCCCACATTTATACATTCAGGGATATCACACGTTCATTACCATATTCACTTCAATCGGCCTTCACTACTCTACTCCTACTAAGAAACGGCTTTGAAAAAAAATCTGATGACCACATTTGCCCAATATTTTCAGAGTTTGAACATTTCTGACCATTTCCACCTTTTCAAAACTCCTCTGTGTCCTTAGTATATGAGTCAGCATTCTCTTTGCTTTTTCTTTTACACTCTGAGTCATTCACTCCTTTTCAGCCTCTTTTGCTGATTTCTCCTTTTAAGAAGGTTCAGTGTTGGAGTACCTGGGTGGCTCAGTCAGTTGAGCATCCAACTCTTGATTTCAGCTCAGGTTATGATCCCAGGGCCGTGGGATCGAGCCCTGCCTCCAGCTCCAAGCTGAGTGTGGAGCCTGCTTGGGATTTACAAATAGCAACTTAACATGAATCATTGCCATAAATATAAAACCTAAAACTATAAAAGTTCTAGAAGGAAACACAGGAAAGAATCTTTGTAACTTTGGATTAGGCAAATGATTCTTAGGAAACAAAAAGTGAATTACAAGAGAAAAAAACTAATAAATTGGACTTCATCAAAATTAAAAATTTCTTCATTGTGAAAGATATCATTAAAGAACAAGCCACAGATTGGGAAAAATATTTACAAAACATGTATCTGATAAAGGATTTGTATCCAAAATATATAAAGAGCTTCTATAATTCAATAGTAAAAAGAACCAATTCAACTGTTTTAATACACAAAAGATCTAAATATCCATTTCACCAAAAATGATATAATGAGGGCAAATAAGCACATGTACTACCTTATTCATCTTTAAGGAAATTGCTTTTATTTTTTTAATATGAAATTTATTGTCAAATTGGTTTCCATACAACACCCAGTGCTCATCCAAACAGATGCCTTCCTCAATGCCCATCACCCACTTACCCCTCCTTCCCACTCCCTATCAATCCTCAGTTTATTCTCAGTTTTTAAGAGTCTCTTATGGTTTGCCTCCTTCCCTCTCTAACTTTTTTTTTCCCCTTCCCCTCCCCCACGGTCTTCTGTTAAGTTTCTCAGGATCCACATAAGAGTGAAAACGTAAGGTATCTGTCTTTCTCTGTATGACTTATTTCACTTAGCATAACACTCTCCAGTTCCATCCATGTGCTACAAAAGGCCAGATTTCATTCTTTCTCATTGCCAAGTAGTATTCCATTGTATATACAAACGACAATTTATTTATCCATCAGTTGATGAACATTTAGGCTCTTTCCATAATTTGGCTATTGTTGAAAGTGCTGCTATAAACATTGGAGTACAAGTGCCCCTATGCATCAGCACTCCTGTATCCTTTGGGTAAATTCCTAGCAGTGCTATTGCTGGGTCATAGGGTAGGTCTATTTTTTAATTTTTTGAGGAACCTCCACACCGTTTTCCAGAGTGGCTGCACCAGTTTGCACTCCCACCAACAGTGAAAGAAGGTTCCTGTTTCTCCACATCCTCTCCGGCATCTATAGTCTCCTGATTTGTTCATTTTAGCCATTCTGACTGGCGTGAGGTGATATCTCAGTGTGGTTTTGATTTGTAAGGAAATTGCTTTTAAAAGCACAATGAGGGAAAATGGTGGAGTAAGGAACTCCAAAAGTCCACTATTCCATATAAGCAATGAAAAAAGCTGGCAAAAATTGTCCATATCAACTCTTTCAGAGCTCTGAAAACCAAACAAAAGATTACAGCAACCCAGGGAGCATTTATTCAAGAAAAACAGCTAAATCTCTAGGAACAGAAAGCTTTCTAACATTTTTTAAAGTTTACTTATTTATTTAAGGAATCTCTACACCCAACATGGGACTTGAACTCACGACCCTAAGATCAATAGTCTCATGCTCTTCTGACCAAGCCAGCCAGGTGCCCCACACTTTCTAACATTTTAACTTACCCTAGTTCCATCCCCTACTTTTCAACTCAGGGTATCCCGTTAAATAATGGTCTACTTTCCTGGTACCAGTACAAAGGGAGCAAAAGACATCTGATTCTCACAGAATAGTAATTATTTCTTTTGACCTATCTAGTGGTTCCCTGGAGAATGGCCTCAAAAGGCTTGTCTTTATCTCAGCTAACTTGTCCCAGTGCTAAAGCCGCTATCTAGGGGACATTTGTTTTGTTGTTGTTGTTGTTGTTGTTGTTGTTTTTCAGGGGACATTTGTGAAAACAAACAATAATAGACTGCCCAAGAAGCTTGAGAGGAAAGACAGGAGAATAAGGTTTGGGGAATAGGGCCTTGAAAAGCTCCAGAGAGTCTAGAAAATCACGCACATAACCAGGACTGTACATATGCTCAGGAAAGACCTAAGAAAGCCCTAAGTTTTCATATCTGCCTGACTTTGCAAAAGCAAAAAAAGAAGGTTAAGACAGTTGTAAATTACCTGAGTATTGAGGGTATACCCCAACCTACAAACATACAACATACTGCAAAGACTGGGAGATTTTTAAATTTTAAATATTTTAATTTTTTTATTTCCAGGCATTTAAGAAAATCTCTGTTTAATCATTAGCTGACCAGTAAGCTAATAGAACAGAGACTTCAGTGGCCACACACAACAAATAATAGATTTTATAAAATTAGTTCAGAAAACTAGTCCCATGTCAGGCTTTGTGCTAACGGAGACTGGAGCCTGCTTCGGATTCTGTGTCTCCCTCCCTCTCTACCCCTCCCCCGTTCATGCTCTGTCTCTCTCTCTCTCTCTCTCTCTCTCTCTCTCACAAATAAATAAACATTAAAAATTTTTTTTTAATTAGTTCAGAAAAGTTACTAAACAAATAACAATAACAAACAATAACAATGAACTCAGGAGAGGGAAGAGAATCTGATTTCCAGAGGTGAAACATTATAATATTCAAAATGCCCAATTTTCAACAAAAAAATTATAAGGCAGCCTAAAAAACAAGAAAGCATGGCCCACACACAGGAGAAAAAAAGCAATCAATAAAAATAAAAACCATGTCTATGAGGAAGCCCAAATAAATGTCCTTTACTAGACAAAGACTTAAATCAGTTATTTTAAATGTGTTCAAATTACTAGAGAAAACTATGTCAAACTGACTAAAGCCAAAACCAAAACTGGCTCAAGAAGAAACAGAAAATCTGAAAAGACCCATAATAAGTAATGATATTGAATCAGTAATCAAAAAACTTCAATGAAGAAAAAACCCAGGATCAAATGGCTTCACTGGTAAATCCTACCAATTGTTTAAAAAAGAATTAACACAAATTTTTCTTAAACGCTTTCAAAAAAATAGAAGATGGGTGAACACTTACTAACTCATTTTATGAGGTCAGTATTATCTGGATACCAAAGCCAAAGACATCACAAAAAAAGGAAAATTGCAGACCAATATTCCTTATGAATATATACAAACATCTTCAACTAAATGTTAGCAAATCAAATGCCACAGCATATTAAAAATATTAAATACTAATGACCAAATGGCATAAATCCCAAAAATACAAGGTAAGTTTAACATATGAAAATAAATCAATGTGATAGACCATAATAATGGAAATAAAGCAGAAAAATACATGATTATTTCATTAGATGCAGAAAAAGAATTTGACAAAATCCTTTTCATGATAAAAGCACAAAACAAACTAGAAGTAGAAGGTAAACTCCTCAACCCAACAAAGGACATTGATGGAAAATTCATAGCTAACATCATAATGGTAAAAGACTGAAAGCTTTTCTCCCTAAGATCAGAAACAAAACAAAGATGTATACTCTTTACACATCTATTCAACACTGTACTGGAATTTCTAGCCAGGGCAATTAGACAAGACAAACTAAAAGAATCCAGATTGTAAAGACAGAAGTAAAACTTATTTGCAAGTGATATGATCTCATATTTGGAAAATTCTAAAGGATACACACAAAACAAAAAAACTTATTAGAGATAATAAAGTTAAGCAAAATTGCAGGATATAAGATCATTACACAAAAATCAATTTTATTTCTGTACACTAGCAATAAACAATCTGAAAATGAGATTAAGAAAATAATTCTATCATCAAAAATAAAACATTTGGGAATAAAGTTAACCAAGGAAATGCAAGGCTTGTATACTGAAAGCTCTAAAACATTGCTGATAGAAATTTAAAAGACCTAAATAAATACAAAGTCATCTCATGTTCAGGGACTGGAATATTGTTAAGATGGAAATATTCCCCAAATTGATCTATAGATTCAATGTAATCCCTACTGCAATTTCAACTGCTCTTTTTCCAGAAATGGACAAGCTGATCCTAAAATTCATGTGAAATGCAAAAGCCTTTGAATAGGCAAAACAATCTTAAAAAAAAAAAAAAAAGTTGAAGGACTCACATGTCCTGATTTCAAAACTTACTACAAAGCTATAGTTATCAAGGCAATGTGATAGTGGCATAAAGATAAACATATAAATAAATGGCATAGAGTTGAGAACTCAGAAATACACTCATACATTACAGTCCAATAATTGTCAACAAGGATGGAGGTGGATGGTGTGGGGACCGATAGTCTTTTCAACAAATGGTGTTGGAAAAACTGGACATCCACATCAAAAAGAATCTGGACTCCTACCTAACACCATATACTAAAATTGTACCAAAGACTTAAATGTAAGAACTAAAACTATGAAACTCTTAGAAGGAAACAGGTGTATACCTCTAACCTTGAATTAGGAAATGGTTTCTTAGCTATGACACAAAAAGCACTAGCAACCAAACTAAAAATAAAGTTATTTCATCAAGATTAAATGTTTCATACATCAAAGGACTCTACGAAGAAAGTGAAAGGGAACCTACAGAATGGGAGAAAATATATGTATCTGCAGGGTCTAGTATCCAGATTAATCTAACTCAACAATGAAGAACAAATAACCCTATTTAAAAATAAGCAAAGGATCTGAATATACATTTCTCCAAATTAGATATACAAATGACCAATAAGCACATGAAATGATGCATCATTGGTCATCAGGGAATGCATATCAAAACCACAATCTGATAAGACTTCATACCCGCTAGGATGGTGACACGGGCTGAATTGTGTCCCCCAAAAATCCATATGTTGAAGTTCTAACCTCTGTTACTTCAGAATGCAATTGTATTTGGAGGAAGGTCCTTTAAAGTGGCACTTAAGGTAAAATGAGATGGTTTGGGTGGGTCCTAATCTAATATGACTCATGTTTTCATAAGAGAAGTTAAGACACATACACAGGAAAGACCATGTGAAGACGCAGAGAGAAGATGGCCATTTACAAAACAAGGAGAGAGACCTTCAGAAGAAACTAGCCCTGCCAACACTTTGATATACTTCCAGCCTCCAGAATTGTAATAAAATACATTGTCCAAGCCTGTGGACAGTCTGTGGTAGTTTGTTACATTAGCCCTAGCAAACTAATACAGAGGGCTATTTTTAAAAATAGACAATAACAAGTTGGTACTGAAGATGTGGAGTAATTTGACCCTCATACATTGCTCATGGGAATTTTAAATGATGCAGCTCATGTGGAAAAAATTTTTACAATTTCTTAAAAACTAAACACAGAGTTACCATATGATCCAGCAATTCCACTCCTAACTATGCCCAAGAGAACTGAAAAATATATCCACAAAAAACCTGCATGTGAATATTATTAGCAGTATTATATACAACAGGCAAAAAGTAGGAATAACCCCAAAAAAGATATTCAGATGGCCGACACATGAAAAAATGCTCCACATCACTCATTATCAGGGAAATACAAATCAAAACCACAATGAGATACCACTTTACACCTGTCAGAATGGCCAACATTAACAACTCAGGCAACAACAGATGTTGGCGGGGATGTGGAGAGAGAGGATCTCTTTTGCATTATTGGTGGGAATGCAAGCTGGTGCAGCCACTCTGGAAAACAGTATGGAGGTTCCTCAAAAAACTAAAATAGAACTACCCTACAACCCAGCAATTGCACTACTAGGTATTTATCCAAGGGACACAGGTATGCCATTTCAAAGGGGCACATGCACCCCAATGTTTATAGCTGCACTATCAACAACAGCCAAAGTATGGAAAGAGCCCAAATGTCCATTGATGGATGGATGAATGGATAAAGAAGATGTGGTATGTATATATACATATATATGTATTACTTGGCAATCAAAAAGAATGAAATCTTGCCATTTGTAACTACGTGCATGGAACTAGAGGGTATTATGCTAAGTGAAATTAGTCACAGAAAGACAAATATCATATGACTTCACTCATATGAGGACTTTAAAACACAGAACAGATGAACATAAGGGAAGGGAAGCAAAAATAATAAAAACGGAGGGGGACAAAACATAAGAGACTCTGAAATATGGAGAACAAATAGAGGGTTACTGGAGGGGTTGTGGGAGGGGGAACGGGCTAAATGGGTAAGGGGCATTAAGGAATCTACGCCTGAAATCATTGTTGCACTATATGCTAACTAATTTGGATGTAAATTAAAAAAATAAAATTAAAAAAATTTTTAAAAAGTAGGAATAACCCAAGTATCCATAAACTGATGAAAAGACAAACAAAATATGGTTTATCCAATACAATGAAGTACTATTCAGCCATAAAAAGGAGTAAAGTACTAATACATACTACAACATCGATGAATGTTGAAAAAATTACGCTATGTGAAAGAAGCCAGACAGAAAAGTCTAACTAGCACATAATTTAATTTATATAAAGTATCCAGATTGAAAAATCTGTGAAGACAGAAAGGAGATTAGTGGTTGACAAGGGATGGAGGGAGAAAGGGGATGAGGAAATTGGGTGGTATGGGGTTTCTTTTAAGGATAATGGAAAGTTCTGGAATTAGTGGTGATGATTACACAAGCTTGCAAATATTCTAAAAACCACTGAGTTATATACTTTATGTGGTTAAAATGGTGACTTTTATGTTATGTGAATTTTATCTTAATTTTTAAAAAAACTACATTGAGATATCACCTTACGACCAAAACAATGGCTAACATTTAAAAAAAAAATTTAAATCTTTATTCACTTTTAAGAGACAGAGAGAGAGCATGAGGGGCGGGGGGCAGAGAGAGGGGGGACACAGAATCCAAAGCAGGCTCCAGGCTGTCAGCACAGAGCCCGACGCAGAGCTCGAACCCACGAACCGTGAGATCATTACCTGAGCCAAAGTTGGAAGCTCAACTGACTGAGCCACCCAGGCGCCCCATCAATGGCTAACATTTTAAAGACTGGTGCTACCCAATGTTGACAGGGACAGGAGCAACTGTAACTTTCATAGGTTGCCAGTGGGAATTCAAAATGACTCAGCCACATTGGAAAACAATTTGGCAGTTTCTTATAAAGTTAAACATACACTTACTATATATCCCAGCAATCTCACTCATAGTCATAGGTATTTCACCCAAGAGAAATAATATATATATATATATATATATATATATATATATATATATATATCCGTATGAAGACCTACATGTGAATATTGATAGCAGCTCTGTTCATAATAGCCCCCAAATGGAAACAACTCAAATGTCCACCTAACAGATTGTGGTCCCAGAATGACTAAAGGTAAAAATACTGATAATAATAGCAATTTCATTCCTGGAGATATACACAAGAAAAGTGAGTATATCCGTTTAAAAAGACACACACAGGAAAGTTTACAGCATTATTATTCAGAAGGTCTGAAAATTTGCCACAACCCAAGTGTCAATTATCAGTAAAACGGATAAGTTAAATGTGGTATAAATCATACAATGGAATTTACACAGCAATTAAAAAGGAAGAACTACTGGTACATGTATCAACAAGGATGAATGTACACACATAATGTTGAGCAAAAGAAGCCAGACCTAAGAGTATATACGCTATGATCCCATTCACAGAAAATTCAAGAAACTAAAACAATTTTATGGTGATAGAAGTCAGAATAGTGGTTATCCACAGAGGATGGAGAGGGGGCAGGCGGTGAAAGGTACAATGGGTATCGCCTGAGAAGCACCTGAGAGACGTCTGGGACACTGGAAATTTCATGCTCCGGTTAGCAGTTACATAAGTGCACACACATGAAAATTTATCAAGCTGAACATTTAAGATTTATGTACTTATGTGCCCAATTAGTAAGTTTTTTAAATTTTCAAAGAAAATAAAAACTACCCCGGTCTACCTACCTGCCTCCAATTCATCCATAGTCCCATTAAAATTATCCTATGAGATTTTTCAAAATATTATAATAGCTCAAAGATTCCCTTAAATCTTTTTTTTTGACATCCATGACCCCAGATTTCCCAAGCTTAAGGTAACTGTTTATGAGCTAAAAATTCATTAAAGAAAGTTAATACCTACCTTACACTTTGATGTTAGCCTTCACCAAAGGATCCTCCCAGCTAAATGTCCAGTGGCACAGGCAGAGTCAAAATACTTGGTAAAGTCACCACCAAACAGCCACTGACTTACTCATTATTTAGACAAACAAAAGACGAAGTCCCTCTCTTCAAGTAGATATTAAACAACCACAGAGTGTTTTTGCTCTTTCTTACGTGCAGCTTTCTCATGCTCTCCTCTGACGCTCCATTGCTCAGTCTCTTCGTTCTCCCCGGTGTCCAAGGAACCCCTGCTGAGGGCTGCTCTTACTCCTTAATATCTTCCCAGAAAGATAACCCTAGGAGCCCTAAAACAGACCAAACCAGGCAGCAAGATAATTTGTCAGAGGTGAGCTCTATTCCATAACATCCACAAGTCTCTGCACTATAGGGACTCACAAATCTGCAAAGCCCCATTCAGGATTGAGAGATGGGAAGAACAAAGCATTTGGGATAGAGAGGAGAAAAAGGCTAATCTAAATTTCATATTCTGACTACCAAACTCCTAGAATTGTACCTCTGGTTTAAAAGCCTGGACATTGAGAGTTCTTAATTTAATCAGCCCACACAGGTTAGGAAAGAAATAGATTCTAGCAAGGGGTGAGTGCTGTAATGTTTTCATCAAAGACGACTGCAGAACATACACTCATACATACATTCCATCAGCTTTCCAGATTAATTTACTATTATAAGACCACTATTTAAATCTTCCTTGTTTCAAATTAAATCTTTAGTTTGCCACCACCGTAGCAGGCTAAGATGTAATCTTAGGTTGGAAAAATGAGAAACCATGTGAAAAAAAAAAAAAAAAAGAAAGGAAACATTCCACAACCATAAAGAATTAGGAAATCACTGTACCAGACTACAGGATTCTGCAGGGGAAAGAACTATGTCACCATGACAACCTGGGATATTTTTATTGAGAGAGTTGATAGGTTCTACAGAAACATTTTTCATAATTTGGAGGCTGAAAGTAATATATAAGAACATGTGTGGGAGTTGAGAGACATTTCAAATTTGGATTTTCATCTTTTTTTTCAGCTTTTCCTTGCAATCTACATGTTGCCAAATCTTGTTTTTTAAGGGCAAAGGGATAAAAGTAATTTTTATATCCCATATTCATATATAAGCATTAGGTACATGTGTGTATTTATGTAACTTCACTCATTAACAAAGAATACAAAGTTTCTTGACAAGCAGGGGAAATTTGTAACAATTAATGGCTCAAAATAGTTTATATATTTGCATACCCATCCTTGGCTTAAAAATCTGAAAGTATCAGATAGATATTTCTGTCATGTATTGTATCCATACTATATTACTTCTCATTTGACTTCATAACATTTTTATCTTCTATTTTTAATTTCCTTTGTACCATTTCCCAAAGAGTCTGTATACGGTTCTGCTACATGTGTATTATCTACCTGGTATATGCTAGTTTACTTAACAAAGTGTATGTTTTCAATGTTATTTTGCCTACAAAGCGGATGTAAAATAAAACAAAACATTCGTCTCTCTGTGTCTTATAACAGATACTTGACAGCTATCATTTATTCAAGCTTCACAATATTTTACAGGTATTATTATCCCCCTTTTAGAGATGAAGTAACAGTTATCAAGGAGATGATATATTTGCTACTTCCACAGGGAAGTGTCAGGTCTGTGTTAAAACCCAGGTCTATTTGACACCTGAGAGTCTTCCCATTTCCTATGTTACATTGAATCTCAACGTCCTCATAATTCTTGAAGCACAGACTTTGCACTTACAAATAAATAAATAAATTGTTTCTGGACAATAAGGCAATATATAATGCAATATAATCCAACATATCTATACTTCCAGCTAAGATACCTGTAATTTCTTTCATTGAAGACATCCTCTGCTCCAAACACATATCAACGACACATAAAATATAAAAAGAGAAATTATGAAACAAATAAAGAGGGGTGCCTGGGTGGTTCAGTCAGTTGAGCATCCAACTCCTGATTTTGGCTCAGGTCATGGTCTCACAGGTTGTGGGATCAAGCCCCACACTGGGCTCCATGCTGGGCTTGGAGACTGCTTGGGATTCATTCATTCTCTCTCTCTCTCTCAAACTAAATTAAAAACGATACAAACCATTATCATGCTCAGAAACCATATAAACCTCTCTGAGGCCCAGAACACCAAAGCTGAGGCCTGCTGGGCTCCCCATCTAGGAATTTTGTACTGCTGTGTAAAGGGGCCAAAAATCCTCCCAAGAAAGGGAAGGGATGGATTCAGGTTCACTGCTGAAACCAGGGGCTTCTTCACCCATGAAAAAAAGTTAAAAAGGGCTGCAGTGACTCCTTCTAGAGCCATGGCGTAGGGAGCCAGGAGAAAGGTGACACAGCACCACACCCAGGACCTGGGCCAAGCTGCCCACTAGTTCAGAGACTGGATCTGTAATTTCTCTTAATAGCATAGCCAGACAAGCCTAAGCCAGGAATATAAGTCCTAATTCTAGTCTGGGAGTTCCTTGGGGAAAAATGGAGGCAACTAAGAGTTAACAAAGAGTGAGAAAAACAAACAAACAAACAAACAAACAAATTTCCTAATCAGGATGTCTGCATATCAAAATTCCAAAACATATAAGGAAATTCATACTTAGAACAGTGACCAACAAAATTAGAGGAGATAAGTTCATCCCAGATGAAATGAACATAAGAAAATGATTTGAAAATGAGTTTTAAATAAGCATGTAAGCATATTTAAGTATTCTCTAAGAAAGTTAAAAGAAAAAATACAAGGAATTATAAAAGCAAGGAGAAAAACAAAAGGTTGACATGGAAAAGCATCTACTAGATATCCTGGAAATAACAAAATATAGTCGTTGAAATAAACACTCAATAGACAAAATACACTCTGGTCTCAGTTGAAGAAAAAGTTTAGTAAATTAATAGAACTGAGGATTCACCCAGATCTCCACATAGCAAGATAAGATGAAAAGGAGAGGAAAGAGAAGGAGGAGGACAGGAGGAGTGGTTAAGAGTACTCAGAAGACAAAAGAATGAAGAGGGTTTAATAGTGATCTAATAGGAATTCCAGAAAAAGATAATAGAGGAAATGGTGGGAAAAACAATATTCACAGAGATAATGGGGTCAACATTTCTGAATTGAACAAAGAAGTTTTCAGAATGAAAGTTCACATTGAATGCTAATTAGTAAAAAGCAATTGTGGGGCGCCTGGTGGCTCAGTCTCTTAAGATTCTGACCTTGGCTCAGGTCATGATCTCATGGTCTATGAGTTCAAGCCCCACATCAGGCTCTCTCTGCTCTCGGCACAGAGCCTGCTTTGGATCCTCTGTCTCCCTCTCTCTACCTCCCTCCACCACCTGTGCTCTCTCTCTAGCTCTCTCAAAATAAATAAATAAACTTTAAGAAAAAAAAGAAAAAAGCAATTCCACATATACAAAGTAGATCTTAAAAACCAACAGGAGAAAGGACAGGTTAGCTGCAATGGAATGACATTTAGACTTACAGCAGACTTGGGGCGCCTGGGTGGCTCAGTCGGTTGGGCGTCCGACTTCAGCTCAGGTCACAATCTCGCGGTCCGTGAGTTCGAGCCCCGCGTCGGGCTCTGGGCTGACGGCTCAGAGTCTGGAGCCTGTTTCCGATTCTGTGTCTCCCTCTCTCTCTGCCCCGCCCCCGTTCATGCTCTGTCTCTCTCTGTCCCCAAAATAAATAAACGTTAAAAAAAATAAAAATAAAAAAAAAGTAGACTTACAGCAGACTTAATCAGCAACAATAGATGTTAGAACACAGTGAGTAATTAAGAATACTATGGAAAAATAACTGTGGGTCTCAAAGTATATCAAACCCTAAATATCATTCAAGAAAGAAACCAAAGTAAAGATATTATCAGTGACACAAAACTAAGAGACCTTATCACAAACATTTGCTAAGAAACAAGAAAGAGCAAAGAAAATTTTTTGAATATGTTGGTGAATTTGCTTACTATTAAAAGGCTAATTTTGAGGGAACAAAATAAACTAAGAAATACGGGTAGCAATGTTTAGTGAAAAGTTAACGTCTAGTAAAGTCTTATTTGGGAAGAAGACAGAAATAAGATTTTTATTAGATATTTTGTTAGGAATAGAAATGAAATTAGTATTTGGCATAAGGGAATTTTTATACACACCTAGTAGAAGTACAACCAATTTGGAGAGCAATTTCTAGTAGATGAGGATGTATTATTCCCTCTCAGCCAGCAATTCCAATTCTAGGAACATGTAAAGAAAACATCCCAGGGGCGCCTGGGTGGCTCAGTCAGTCAGTTGAACATCCAACTTCAGCTCAGGTCATGATCTCTCAATTCTGTTTGTGAGTTCATGTCCCACATTGGGCTCATCGGACTCACAGCTCAGAGCTCGGAGCCTGCTTCAGATTCTGTGTCTCCCTTTCTCTGCCCCTCCTGCACTGGCAGTCTGCCTCATTCTCTCTCTCAAAAATAAACAAACATTAATAAAGAAACAAAATGTTTAAAAAAATCACAAATGCAAGCAAGGAGACATACAAGAATATCCATAACAGCATTAGTAATAATAGTAAAAAACTATAAACAACGTAAATGTGTATCAGCAGAATAAAGGATTAGTAAATTGTGATTTGTATTTGGAATACTGTATGCAGTAGGAAAAAGTGAATGAACCAGAATTAGAAGTGAAACATGAGTAAAATCTTATAATGTTGAGAATAAAAAACAAGTCGCAGAAAGATGCAGAGTATAACATTCTAGTTTTAAAATGTTTAAAATTTAGTTTTAAAATATTATATGTTGTATATAATACTTAAAATCAATGGAAAACTTAACAGTACATGGGAGTGAAAGAGCCAAAATCAGGAGAGTAGTTACCTTTGGGAAGATGAAGGGGAATGGCATCGCGTATGGGGTACCAAGAGGCTTCAACTATACTTGTAATATTTTCTTTTTTTTTAAGTTTATTTTATTTCTTTTCAGAGAGAACACAAGCAGGGGAGGGGCAGAGAAAGAGGGAGACACAGAATCCGAAGCAGGCTCCAGGCTCTGAGCTGTCAGCACAGAGCCTGACATGGGGCTCGAATTCATGAGTTGTGAGATCATAACCTGAGCTGAAGTGGGACGCTTAACCAACTGATCCACCCAGGCGGCTCTTGTAACACTTGACTTCTTAAGCTGGGTGTAGGGATAAATGAATAAATGAATGAGTGAATGAATTTTAACCACAAATGTCAACGGAGTATACCTGATAAAGAGGTATAACTAAAATAGTACCTGGAAAGATTATTTAAATTGGAACTTAACAAACTACAAATGTTATGCATTTGTTATGGTATCAACTTATTTTCTTTCCCCTAGCTTTATTGAGGTATGATTGGCAACTAAAAACTATATATTAAGGTATGCAACATGATGTTTTAATATATGTATACATTTTTAAATGATTATCACAATCAAGCTTAACATACCCATCACCTCACCTACTCACCTAGTTACTATTTGTGTGTGTGTGTGTGTGTGTGTGTGTGTGTGTGTGTGTGTGTGTGTGTTGAGGACATTTAAGATCTACTCCCTTAGCAAATTTCAAATATACAATACATTATCATTAACTATACTCACCATGCTATATAGTAGGTCTCAGAACTTCATCTTATAACTGCAAGTTTGTAACCTTTGACCAATACGGTATTACCTTCTGATTCTTTCTGTCCTCTAGAAACAAGCGAAGGCCTTCTCCAGTTGTGTCAAAGTAAAACGTTTCTGTTTCAGTTTGTTTTGGACTTTTCTTCTTTCCCCTGGCTCTGCCTTGTTTGCCGATCCAATCTGGACATCCCAGTCCAGAGGCTGAAATGGTCACTTCCCTGCTTAAGGATTGGAAAAACAATTTTCAAATAATTCTAAGTCTCTCTGCTATTGTTCAAAATTTGTATTCTGAGTATTATTTTCTCTTCGGCCACATTTCCATAGCTCTAGCCATGTCTATTTCTGGTTGTACAGTACTTAATTCCTTCATGAGCTTCGCTGAACCTCTGTTACACCCTGAAAAGTGCCTCCACTAGTGACTTACTCCTCAGGAGGAGAGACACTCTCTGACTTCATGCCACTGCATCTCTCCATCTCATCTCTCTTCATAATCAGCCTTGGCAGTTTCAGTGAAAGAGAGCAGTCTTACCTGCTTTATAGTTTGGGCAGGAAGAACGTTCATGGACCAAGAGTAAACACAGAAACACAAAAACTCATCAGTCTAGGAATTCTTGAGAGTCCCCATATCACAGAAATGTGGGATTTCAAGCACTTCCACTTTCTTTTAAACATCAGTCCCTCTGGGAGAGGTTTATTAACTCACACTTTTGCCATATTTGCTACTCACACCCCAGTCCAGTCAATTCAAGTTCCTGAGGTCTTAAGGAGTCCCCTAGTAGCTGATGAGTATCTGTATGCTTGTCCAAACAACTTGGTTTCCTTTTAGTAGAGACCTTGGACCCTGAAGTTTTCTTGACCACCCTTCTTCACTGCCTCAATCCATGACTATCTGTGCAACTATGATGGGATGGTATTTTGAAACATCAATCAATGTCTCTACTCATTTCTAGTTAACATTAAACTACTTCAAGAAAGAAATCACCTGCTCACTAGAGATTGACCTTAATTATGTAAACTTTGATTCTTACAACATTTCTTATTAGTTTCTATAATAATATAGTTTTAAGTATATCATATTTAAAGTGTCTTTATCTTTTTTTTCAAGTAATTTTAGGAATTAAACTTATAGAAGTGCTAAGGTACCTGGCTGGCTCAGTCAGTGTAGCATATGACTCTTGATCTCTGGGTTGTGGGTTCAAGCCCCACACAGGGTGCAACGATTACTTAAAAATAAAATGTTTTTAAAATATTTATACAAGTGCTAATTTATCTCTATAAACCAATTAGAGTGCAGCTCCTTTAGTAAAATAAACTTCATAATTTCACTTATTAATATCTTCCAGATGTAGGACATCTCACGTTCATATAATGAGAGGTAAAGCCCTTCGTAAATAACAGACACATAGACACACAGGCAAATAGAGAACTTATGGCTTTGAGTCTACAATTTCAGCCACGTGTCAAGAGTCAACACAGAAGCACAAAATCTCACTAGTCGAGATGCCAAAGAGTTGTTTTTCCCAGTGGGCACAGAATTCTTGAGCTCAAAATAGACAGACAAATGAACAAGAATAACAAGCCAGATTCTCTGCTGTCTTTCACTCCATACAAAAAAGATCTCTGTAAGCCACTAATCCTTTTACAGAGATCACCAAGTGGCCAGACCACACTACCAAATTGCCAATCACTGCTGCCACAGGAGAGGCATAATTTATTGACCATATACAAACCAAAACACAAAACCAGTGGAGAAGAAAATTAAAATTAGGAAAACAGAAATTGAAGAAAATTCTGCTGTGCTTCAGATCCACCTCTGAAAGCAGGAAAAGAAATACCTACACTTGGCAAGCCATGAGCTAGAGCTCCCTGGTCATAAGTTGGTCTGGTTCTGTCCAACGAATACACTGGGCATCTTGGTGGGAACTGCAAAACTGTTAAAGGATAACTCTAAAAGAAATAATTTAAAAAGTAGTTATACAAAAGGATTTTATTTAACTCTTTTATTAACCTTCTCTGATAGATGTTACAATTTGTTCCAGGAGAATCCAAACAGCAGACACTTTACAGATCAGGAATATTGACCTTGCAAATGAATGCAAAACTGGCTTTTCTGCAGAGAAGGAGAGTTCTCTCTCCATTGGATAGAACTCAACTCACATGTTCACAGATAATAATCATTTGTATTACCATCTGTTCTCTACAAGTTAACTTTAATCACTACAGAATTCTAAAATAGTCTGATTCAAGATAAAGGTGAGTATCTTTCAGGATCAGACAATCCTCCAAACTCCAGCATTCCATTGAAAGGACATCCATTAATCTTTTTTGCTTATTTCAAAGTGTTACATTTCTCCTTAACACATTACAAACCAGAGGACATAGGATGTACTAGAGGGAGAAGTTTCTGCTCATTCACAGATCTGCTCTACTTCTGGCCCTGTATTTATCATTCATTCAAAAATATCTACAATCTACTGTGTACTTAGCACAGCACTAGGTGGGGTAAATTTTGAAAATAATGGGTCATGGTCCTTCCTCACAAGGAACTTACAATCTCATTATGGAAATAAGACATACAAAAAAGTAGCCAATAAATATAATAAACTGCAAAATTTTTAGTACAACCAGAAAAGAGGGCAATATAAAATAGAAATACATCTGACCATCATTATTGTTGCACTATGTATTTGTGAATTTGCCTACCTACTAAAATTTATCTGTAACTCCAAAACCAATACTTGCAAGTGCTTTTGCATTCATTCATGGACACATGCAGAGTGGTGAAAATTTTTGTTGTTGCATACTCCCAGCTGAGCTTGAAGGAAGCAAAGCTTGCCTTCCTGTTTCAGCCCTCACATTATAAACAACTGTCCTCTTCACAGTCTATTTAGTACTATGTTTTCCACATTTTTGTGCTTTCGTTGGTGATTTTGCTGTTTAAAATGGTCCCCAAGGGTAGTGCTGAAGCGCTGTCCTAAGTGCTTAGGATCCTAAGCACATTTCTGTGATGTGCCTTATGGAGAAAATAAATATGTTAGCTAAGCTTCACTCACGCTCGGCCACGAATTCAAAGTTAAGGAGTCAAAAATATATACTAAATGAAGTGTCTTTAAGCAGAAACACATATAAACCAAGGTTATGTATCAATTAGGTGGCTAAAATGCGACCAGAGGCTCAGGGGAACCTAGCCCTGTATCCCTACTAGAAGCAATTGTTCGGTATTCACCATTACGGCGTTGGCAGTAACTTTATAGAACATTAACAATCACAAATGATGGCAATCAACTATACTTATACTGAGGAAAAATGTTTTTCAAGTACATCCGATTTCCTTATTAACATACAAGAGAACAACAACAAAAAAGCCTTCCCAAGAATTTACTCCACTCACTGCTCTCCCAAAGAGCCTACAATTGCAGTAACCTTCCCCCCTCCCCACTTTATTCTTCCTTCTTCCTCAGTTTCCCTCTCCCTCTCCCCCAATTTATTCTTCCTTCCTCAGTTTCCCTTTCCCTCTCCTTCTCCCCCTCTCCCTTTCAGAAGGGTCTCCACTTAAAGAATGTTTTCCAATAATCTAGAGTCCTATACTAATATTGAGAGACACGACACACACACACACACACACACACACACACACACACACACAGACACTTAAAAGTGAGCCCTGAGGATGCGTTCCAAAATTAACTGCAAAAACCCTTGGTATCACAGTTCTACGGGTACACTGTTCCCCACCTGGGGCGTCCGCCTTTTGAATCTCCCAAGGACATCATAAAAATACGCTAAAACACGTTTTTTTCTTCTTAGGTCTCACAAAGTCACCACCTCCTACCCTCCCATAGGCCTACACAGAGCTGTTCGGCTCTTAGTTTAGTTCTTGTTTCTTTAAGACAGAAGTCGGGTGTTTGCCCTATTCCGAAATGGCCGCCCATGCTTCCTCCGCTCTGCGCATGCTACTTGAACGCAATTCGGAGTTGTAATTCGCAGACTTTCGCGGCGCAAGATGGGGACTTGGCGGCCGGCGAGCCCGAACCTCCCAGCATGCCTTGCAGCCCGGCCGGGAGTCCCGACGTCTAGTGATGGGGAGCCCCTGGTGCTTTCGGCCGCCGCATCGGGTGTAGAGGTCGAGCCCCGAGCCTGGGAATTGGACGACCGCAGAGGAGAAAATGGAAGCGTGGCGCTGTGTGAGGAGGGGCTACGGCCGCTGTGTGGTGGGAAGAGGCCGGTCAGTAGGGCTGGGTGGCAGGAGGGAGGAGGGAGGGGCGGGGGCGGGCGGCCCGGGTAAACCCGGGGCGGGGCGGGCTGGGGGAGGAAGGAGGAGGAAGAGGGTCCGGGCGGCGGTGCCGCCGGGACGAGCCTCCGGAGACCCCGAGGGATAGGTAAACCCGGCGCGGAGCCGGCGGGACGCTTGGCCGACGCGGGCCGGGCCGGGCCCGAGTCGGGCCCGGGGCGATCGATCGCCCGCAGGGCTAGTGCCTTCCCGACCTGGCTGGGCCTTGGAGCCCCGGCCCACTTTCCCCCAGCCCTGCCCCCGAGCCAGCCTGAACCCCCGCCCCGGTCCCCGGCCTCCTCCCAGGCCTTAGCACCCGCCGGGAGCTGAGCGTCCGCGGGGAAGCCGCCGGTCCGCAGTAGGTCCCGGGGCGGCCTGACCCCGAGAGGCGCGCGCATCGCACGCACGCCCGGGGGTTTGCTGTTTGCGATGTTAGTGTCTCTCTCTCAAACTTGAGTCATTTGTGTACCAGCCTTTACGATTATTACCGAATTCTCGTTCCACACTTGTGTTTACTGCATTTTTCTTGAAATTGACTCATTTTTTTGAAAAAGCACTTAAGTAGTGCTGCCTATATTAGCATCGCCCCAAGCAGTGCCCGTGAAATCTTGGGTTTGATGTACTTATTATGGGTTTTTTCCTAATAAATACTTAGATGTGAAAAATCGAAAAGTTTAATTGTGTACCGTATGAAACGGACTGGTATACCGCACCTGGGAAACAGCACTGTATTAATTATTATATATTATGGGGATCCGGTTTTAATCTCCTATAGTCCGGGCTTGACCATTCAGTTCAACAGTGTTTTCCTGAGTACCAGCTGTGTGCCAGGCACTGTGCTAGGCACTTGGGAAGAGGCCAGGATTAAAATGAGTAAGAAAGCTCTGGCCTTGAAGGAGCTTATCATCTTAAGAGCAAAAGACGTCTCTATAAGTAACTACAAATACAAAGAATAAGTTTTGCAGCCACGAGTATGGCAACATGGTAGCTTATTAGCATGGACCAAGCACCCAAATCTCTATGGCTTTCAGAGTTGTCACAAAGCAGAGTAGCATGCCCATGTCATGCCTTTAAAGATTTACAATTAAGTTGAATTTAGAGAACAATTGGAGAATGCAAAAGTTTATAATAAATTATATAGAACAGCAAAAGTATATGATAAAAATTTTAAATGCCTTTAAATTAACATATAAAAGTTAAAAAAACAGTAAATACTATTTAAACTAAGTTTCTTTGGTGGTAGAAGTGAACATTATTAACACTGTCTTGGAAGTGTACCTTTAATGCATTCTAGGAAAGGATAGAAGTCCTCTGAATCCAAAATTTTTGCCAGAATAGTATGGTAAGAAGATGGTGCTTGAGTTGTATTGTTTCTTAAGAGTGCCTGAGAACAAATTATTCAAGTTAATGATAACACTACTTTGGCGATGTTTTGGATGATCAGTATATTGGTTGGAATGTTGGTGAATTATTAATGAGTAAGCTCTATCCCATTTCATTTCCCTCAAGGAGAAGCATGCCATGAAAAAAAAAAAGATGGAAAAATAAATTATCCACCTGCTGATTAGCGAGAGAGGTAGTTTGGTGAAGTTGTGATAGGTTTTTGTTTTCTTAGCTATACAAATGTTTGGAAAATGTAATCTTGGTTAAAAACAACTGTTCAGGAGCCTGTTTTTACTACAAACCCAAGTTGGAGGAGAGATTGGCTTTAATTGTAGTCAGCTCATGTATTCCATAGTGATTTAACTCTTATGTTTGCTGTGGATTGTATTTATCCAGAGTTTATTAGATACTAGAAGGCTACTCTGAAAACCAGTTTGATGGTTAATCTCTCAGTTGAACTGAGGACTTTTTGAAGTGTATGTGGTGTTTTGGGAGCCTGGTGGAGTCTATGTTAAGTATTTAGAATACCATTCATAGGTGTTGAAGGACAGCTTTGAGGTATTGCTACTAATAATTAAATCATGGCTGCTTTTGCCTGTCCTTCATAGATCTTGAAGATTTTTTTTTCAGATTCATATATATATAATATAATTATATTATATAATATATATATATTTTTAGAGAGAGACAGCACATGAGCAGGGGAGAGGGGCAGAGGGAGAGGGAAAGAGAGAGGGAGAGAGAGAATCTTAAGCAGGCTCCATGCTCAGCTCAGAGTTCTACAAGGGGCTCGATCCCACCACCATGAGATCATGACCTGAGCCAAAATCAAGAGACAGACGCTTAACCAACTCAGCCACCCGAGAAGCCAAAGTTTAAATATCAGGCATTATCTTGCCTTGAGGAGACAGATTTGGATTTAATGTGCTATAGCTGAACAA
Organism: Lynx rufus; assembly: GCF_022079265.1. Lineage (NCBI taxonomy): Eukaryota > Metazoa > Chordata > Mammalia > Carnivora > Felidae > Lynx > Lynx rufus. Next base: position 33,228,609 of record NW_025814829.1, on the reverse strand, counting down.
AAAGTGGTACCTCAAGGAGTGTATTTATTTCTTTTAGATACCCCATGTTTCCCCATCACCAGAAGAGTCTGGGCAGAGATTGGACTACACCGTGGGAGAATCTGCAAAGGTGTTGCTGGAACAGACATATTTCTAGTTGCATGAGGTGGCCTGGACATTATTCTCGTGCTCCTTACCCATACTTCAGTAGTAGGCATTTTTCACTACATTGGAGACCACCTTGTTTGTTTGAGTCTAGAACTCCGTTTCAGTACTGGAACTGGAGACCTGACAGCCTGAGCCACAGCTCTTTGATTCATCTCTCTAGTTACATCATGAACTCTGAGGGAGATGAGCCTTCATCAAAACGAAGAAAACACCAAGGTAAAGGTGACGTTTATCTTGGTGGAGAAATAGATGTAAGCCATAGAAGGAAACTTTCCTATCTGATAATCCTTAAAACCTCCTCCGGGTTTTGGAGGGGTTAATATTTGTTTTCAACCCATAGTTTTCTATTAGGAAAAAGGAAATTATTTTTTTAAATGACGTCTTGATTTATATCTATTTTTATCTTTTGTGTATTTCTGACAGTAAAAATACAGGAAACTATATATAAAGAGAGAGGGAGAGAGACAGAGAGAGGGGAAGAATGAGGTTGGGAAAGAATGTAGGACTAGATTAAAACATTAAGTTTAAGAATAATTATCAAATCCATTGATTTAAAAACAGGTCCTTAGACATTCTAGAAATTGGTATGTGTTCTTGGGAGTCCACAGATCTATAAAAAAATTAAATTTCAGGTTTTTATTATTTGCTTATTTACTTTAAGGATTTTATTTTTAAGTAATCTCCACACCCAACATGGGACTCGACCTCACAACCCTGAGATCAAGAGTCGCACGTTCCACTGACTGACCCAGCCAGGTGCCCCTCATGTTTTTATTTTTAATGCTAACTTTTTAATGTAAAACCAAAGGATATTCTTAAAGACACACAATCATTAATTGAAAGATATTTTCTCACAGAGTAAGATTTTAGCTTACTCAATGTATTTATTGTACTGAGGTTTATACATATAATCTTGAGTCTGTGGGATGTCTTATCTTTTAATAAGGGAACCACATCTTTTTCAGCTTTGAGAATGAGTTTTTTTTCTAAATATGTTGATTATTTCTAGATTTGTCAGATTGTTTACAATTCACTAGACTTGCTCTGTGCTGCCAGCCCTGCCTCCTCCCCCAAAGTATGTATGAATTATCTAAGTGGAACTTGGAGTTGTCTTTCTTACTGGGCTGTGTTTTCGGTGAAGATAATTCCTCTGGAGAAATTTGAAAATAGACCGTATAAGTGTTTCTGTGTAGAGAGCTGACATAAGTTTGTCAAAGGAAGACGTACAGAGTTAGTCTCACTTGGAAGTCAGAGCTCGAAGGTTAGCTAGACAATTAATTAGCGCTCTTTTAAATAGAAATTCTGCTACACATTTGAGTAGAAATTATAAGCACCGTAAGTGAAAATCTATTTGTATAATATTTAACCACAGCATGTGTTCATAAACCAATATTCTTTTGAATGAACGAAAGATGTATTGTAGAGGCATTAAAATTAGGTTCCTAAGAACAGTCAATCCATAACCTGTAAATCTAGGGCTGTATGATGACATGAGATGGCTTTTCATTCATGTATTCGTTGTTGATCAGGTCAGCACACTGCTCTCTTGCTTAGCCTTTGTAAATCTGGTGTGCTCCCAGGTGGAGTTGTGGCTTACTGACATAAGCATGGGCTCAGGAACCACTCCCTGCTCTCATTCTGTCCCACCACTAATTGTGTCAACTTGGACAGGTTATGGAGCCTCTCTGCTCCTTGGTTTCCAAGTGTAAAATAATGCCTACTTTGAAAGCCTGTTGAGGATGAAATGAGACATATCAAAGTGCCTAATACACTGTTGGCTTCATAGTAGGTACTCAGAAAATCGTGGTGGTGGTGTTTTCCCTTTAATGAATTGGGGATGACATTTACATACTGATAAACTTTGATTGCGACCTGACTCTTTATATGTCCATTCTTCCTAGGTATTGTGAATAAGGAAAATGCTCTTCGTTAAGCCATATTTGTGACTTCCGATAATTCACTAATACTTTTCAATCAAGAGAACAGCCTTCTAACTTGCCTATCACTTTAAAGTGGTATTTGAAGGAATTGTGTGACACAATTATGACTTTTTAATTAGGCGCCCTAAAAACCTGATCAGGCCTATTGCTTACTTTCTTTGATTCATCTGTCTTCTCTGCTGTGATCACCTTGTTCCTCCTGACATGGAAGGTATATAAGCTTTTGTAGTGTGACTGTATGTTGTGAAGTAGATGAAGGCCAAAGACTGTCCTCTCTCAGTCGTCCTCCGATTGTCTTCCATGGAACCCTAGCTCTCAAACACATTTCTGTATGTTTATTAAAAGCAAATGTGGTCAGGAGAAAATATGTATTTACCCCATCAGCCAGCCCCAGTCTATTAGGGATTGATGGTCATGACACGAAAAGTAATGCCAAAGAGTTATACAAGCTTGAGAAGGTTGAAAGCCACTCTTTAATTAGGTAATCTGATGGTTTCAGTTACTTCAGAAATGGAACTGCAAGAAGAGTTTGCTTACAAACACTTGCCAGGACTATACAATTCTCAGTGCATTTCTGTGCCCTTACATATACATATTTTATAGGAAAATATGAACACCTTTTTTAGACCTTCAATTTTCGTATCTTAATATGATGGTGGCTCCAGGGTAGGGCTGTAACTTTGTGATGGTGGCTTGCATTTTGTTTGCATGACTAGAGCCCTTTGCATCTTGTATACACACAAAGACTGTGATTTGTGGCTAAAAACCATCAATAGACAGTCCCCAATTTATGAATGAATTGTGTTCTAGATAATTAGTTCTTGAGAATCAGTTGTGGATCATCAGTTTCCGTTTTCCCCATACAAACTATGTTACAAATCTCAGGGTAGTTCTGTGGAGTCAGTACAATTAGGTGTAGTTCTGGGCCTTTGCAGGTAGGATTCTCTTTATTCAGTGAAGGATAGGGAAGAATATGGTTTCCATCCCTTTCCTGGGTATAGGACAAGCTGTAGGCTAAGTTCTGTAATCCTTGAAGACTTTTGTTGAGTTTGGTTTTCTTTCCATCCACCTTTTTTTTCTTTACCCTTCTCAGGCGCTTAGTACCTTCATGGTATCGTATGTCTCCCAGCACCACATTCCACCCAGACCTCACTATTCATAAAAATTATCTTCCTCTTCGAGCCTCTGGTCAAAATCTCTATTCCCTCCATGCAGCAGACATTAAACATGTTTACCAGAGGATATTTAAAAATTATTTACTTTATTGGCATTTCTACAGAGTTTATTGATACTTTGATTGTAAATATATCATCATTGTAGACGATTTAGAAAAATCATCCACAGTCCTTCCACTCAGAAATAACCGCTCTTAAAAATACTGGTGTGTTTCCTTTTGGTCTTTTTTTCCCCTATGTATAGAATATTTTTCCTCAATTTAATTTTTAATTAGTGGAATCCTAGGTATTGTAATCCAGTGAAGCGAAAACCTTCATGTAGGAGAAGGAAGATGTTCTAGGACTGAGGTTTTTCATGTAATTTTAATCATGCTTGAAAGTCCATCTCCAAACCTGTTTTCCCAAGTTCTTCCCTTTGTTTTCCCCTTCTGTTGAGCTCATGGAATCTCTAAAACTTCCACATTTTTCTTCATGGTTTCCATGGCAGTAAGAGTATCCTCCTTAATGGTGGGGTGAGAGAGACAAGGTCAAAGGGGTGTATGTACATTTGCGTGTGTGTGCAGGTCGTTTCTAAGTCGAGGACTACCTGTAGTTGAAAAATCTCGTGCTGATTCTCCTCTCGTATTGTGTCTTTGCAGAATGTAAACTATCACAATTCCTGGTCGCTCACTGCATGCTGGGCTCTTCAGCCAGCCCTTACCATTTACTAGCATCCTGCACCTGTGTTCTCTCTAACTTTTGCTTTGGTGTGCATTAAAAAGAATTCTTGTGTTCATTTCGTTTGCATCATTCCACTAAATACTGCTTCCACATGTTGGCATCATACACCCTTCATTCATGTCTAAACCAGAATTCTGAGATGAGTTCTTGCTAGAACTTAATCATTTGATGATCTTATCTTACTCATAGGAAATAAAATATAGTGCAAAATCATCTTATTGAACAGTCAACTGTGACATTCAAATACAGTTGACCTTTGAACAATACACAAACTGCGTAGGTCCACTTACACGTGTGCTTTTCTGATAAGTATGACACAGCACTGTAAATGTATTTTCTCTTCTTTATGATTTTCTTAATAACGATTTCTTTTCTCTAGCTTACTTGATTGTAAGAATACAGTATATAATACATATAACATACAAATTATGTGCTAATCTACTGTTTATGTTACCAGTAAGACTTCCAGTCAACGGTAAGCTATTACTAGTTAAGTTTTGGGGGAGTCAGAAGTTTTATGCAGATGCTTTTGAGGTGCTTTTGACCCCCCTCCCCCCGCATTGTTCAAGGGTCAACTGTATATTGTTATGGTTACGAAGTTGCTGAGCTTCTCTGGCAGAGCCACTTGTTAACCATAAGTAAGTGAGAAACTAGGACCCCTATTCAGTCTTAGCTTTATTAACACACTCTCAAGTCTCCAAAATGACTTGCCAGATCCTTTTAAACTTGTTTTGTACCTGTTGGTCAGTCATTATATCATTTTACTGCCTTTGTAATCAATTTGATGACAACTTCCAGTTACTTAGTGCTATGTTGCCATTTCCTAGGGGAAAACGTTCTGTTCATTGCCTGTAGGAGTTTTTAAAAGGCAAGAAAAAACTGACATAAGGAAAATTGATGGTTTGTTTTTCGTTAACTCTTTATATGTTGTTCAATATATTTTAACAGGCACAATACAACGGCATTGGGAATATATATGTAACCATAATAAAGACAAGACGAAGATCCTAGGAGACGAAAATGTTGACCCCAAATGTGAAGACAGCGATAACAAGTTTGACTTCTCAGTGATGTCCTATAATATACTTTCACAAGATTTATTGGAAGACAATTCACACCTCTATAGACACTGCCGGCAGCCAGTTTTACACTGGAGTTTTAGGTTTCCCAATATTTTGAAAGAAATTAAACACTTTGATGCAGATGTAAGTGCAGAATATCATCAAAATTCTTCACAAAGAAGTTCACTTGTGTACTGAATGGTTTTATCCCTTTCGTTTGTGGTATGAGAAGGTTTTAAATACAGTGATGGGACAGTTTTTAACAATATAACATGACTTCCAAAGAGTCATTTGCTAATGGTTGTTGGTATAAATAATCACTAAAATTTCAAAAAAGATCCAAAAAGTTCTACTTATCCGTCAGTTTTGAGACAGGGACTGGCACTATATGAAGTATTTATTTAGTAACGGTTTCCTTTGACTTGAAATGTAAATCATTCTTGTAAAAATCTAGATGATGGCATTCAAAGAAATGACCTCCGAAAGTACTAAAAGGACATAGTACTAAGGAACATTTTAATTCAAGAAGGACTTAGTACAAAGGAACATTTTAATTCAAGAAAAAGACTCCAACATGTAAATTAAAAAGATTTCTTTTGGAAAATACAAGTTTCAGATAGTAAGAGAGAGAGCTTCATGTATTTAAAGGCCAGGGTTTGGGGAACTGATCAAATTTGGAAACGTTAATTTGATAGTTAAAAAGAAGAAAAGGATTATGTCTTTTATTTCAAGTTTCATTAGGTTTTTAGAATTTTAAAAGCCTGTTTTTAAAGATGAAAGCACCAGAAAGTTCATATTTGGGCTCTGTTTTAATTCACACCATGTTTTTCTTCCAAGGTACTTTGTTTGCAAGAAGTTCAAGAAGATCATTATGGAGCAGAAATCAGACCCAGTTTGGAATCTTTGGGTACAATGTAACTTTTATTTTAGCCAGATTTATTTTGGAAGATTTGCGTGCTGTGAAAGCATAACTTGCTAACAAAGATGTGTGGTATATTGGGCAAAAAAATCTTAATTTTGAAAAAACTTAATATCCATTTCAAAAAGTCAGGAAGAGATTGAGGTATTTCAAGTGGAAACTTTTGTGTTCATATAGCATTTTAATTCAAACAGAAAAGCATGTGAGAATCTCTTATTAGCTTCCTTTCCAGTAGTTGCTGTACCCACAGCTAGACCTCTCAGATTCTAAGTTCTGTGTCAGATCATTCTGTCTGGTTAGCTAATGGGTAGAAGCTAAAAACCTACTTGATAAGTGAACACTTCTAGAAACAGTGCATCTGTTTGAGAAATGCTGCCTACTTTGCATTCCTTCCTCGGCAAATATTTTTTGAATGCCTACTATATCCTATGCACTGTGGTGGTACAGCAGTGAGCAAATAGATAAAAAGGCTCTGTCCTTGTGGAGCCTACATTCTGGTGGAGGAAGGCTGACAACAAGTCAAATAAATACTTAAAAATTTTTTTTTTCAACGTTTTTATTTATTTTTGGAACAGAGAGAGACAGAGCATGAACGGGGGAGGGGCAGAGAGAGAGGGAGACACAGAATCGGAAACAGGATCCAGGCTCCGAGCCATCAGCCCAGAGCCTGACGCGGGGCTCGAACTCACGGACCGTGAGATCGTGACCTGGCTGAAGTCGGACGCTTAACCGACTGCGCCACCCAGGCGCCCCTCAAATAAATACTTAAATAGCACACTAGGTAATGATAATTTTGGAGAAAAGCAGGAAAGTAGAATGGGTCAGGTTTCACTCTTAAACAATGATCAGAGAAGGTAGGTAACATTCCCGCAAAGACTTGAAGGAGGTGAAGGAACAAGCCACGCCTATAGCATTCCAGACAGCGGAAATAGCAAAGCAAAGACCCTGACGTAGGAGTGCTTCACGGCAGGTGAGGAGGCAGGTGCGTGTTGAGTGGAACAAGGGAAGAGTTCTAGGCAAAAAGGTCAGAGATGTGCCATAGCAGGGGGTGGGGATGGTGGTGGTAGATTATCGTAAGCCCTTATATAGTCTTTGTCACAACTTTTACTAGGATGGAAATGACAGCGTGATGATGCACATTAACATATTGGAGACTAAAGTCTTCAAGTGAAGAGACCCATTCCTAGGACCTAGACCCAGTCCCAAACTTAACATCCTACATTGTTAATGTTTTGCAGGATATACTTTGATAAACGTTGTTCAAAGATATCAGGAGAGCTGTGTTTTGCCATATGTATGTTTATAGTGGTAGTCCCTTGTGTTAAATTTATGCCTTTCTTCCAGGTTATCACTGTGAATACAAGATGCGGACAGGAAGGAAACCCGACGGCTGTGCCATTTGCTTCAAACATTCCAAGTTTTCACTCTTATCAGTGAACCCAGTGGAATTCTACCGCCGTGATGTCCCTCTGTTGGACAGAGACAACGTTGGATTAGTGTTACTCCTGCAGCCCAAACTTCCACGTGCTGCCTCTCCTGTGATCTGTGTAGCTAACACACATCTCTTGTATAATCCAAGGCGAGGGGATATTAAGCTGACCCAACTGGCGATGCTTCTGGCAGAGATTTCCAGTGTTGCCCATCAGAAAGACGGCAGCTTCTGCCCTATCGTGATGTGCGGTGACTTTAATTCTGTTCCTGGTTCTCCACTCTATAGTTTTATAAAGGAAGGAAAATTGAATTATGAAGGACTCGCCATCGGAAAGGTAAGTGCTTGCTTCATGGTTAGTAGGAGATGGACGTAGTCTCTGTTCCTATAGCGTGAGGATCATTGTCATACGGCTGTTGAAAACCTCAGATGACCCAGTACCCTCACTTCACCAAGCTATGATGATTTTCCCAACTACTAACGAGTAATTGTGTTCACTTGGTTGAATTTCAGCTTTCCCATCTATCTGTGGCAACATTCTGCTTGGAGGAATTGGCAGGCAGCAAAATATCCTAAATGGGGGAGAAGAAGAAAAAATAAAAGCATTGACAGACAGTACTTCGTAAAGGGGCGCTTGGCCGGCTCAGTCAGTAGAACATGTGACTCTGGATCTCAGAGTCGTGAGTTCAAGCCACATTGCGTGCGGAGCATACTGAAAGACTGAAACTTTTAAAAAAATACTTCATAAATAAGGAACTATTCATAAGGGGGTAGAACGGAATTTTGAATGCTGGATGTGGACAGTGTAGTTGGCAAAACAGTAATTTAATATTTCTTTAGTATGCACATCTTCCTTTTCATAATGGTAAATATTTTAATTCCTTAGCTGCCTATATCCCATGTTTATCCCCTGTTTTTTTCTTCATTGTGCTCTCTGTTGCTTCAGATCATTTATTTCATCTTCAGGATTTTAACCAAAATAAACTCTCCACCACTGAGTTTTCAGTGATGGTTTAAAATTTTGTGAGAGTTGATCTCTCTAAGTATTTTATATAATAGGAGCTCTGTTGCAGGGAGCAAAAAGGGGGGTGCAGCATTAGTCTAAAGCTATAGATCATGTAGATGTCCAAATTAGAATAACGTGTGGGAAAAGATTGCCATTTTTATGTAAACTAACTTTTTTTCTGAACTATATTTGAATAAGATTTTGTAAAGCACAAATAATCACTTTCTATGATAAAGAAAGGGTAATATTTACCATTCTTGGATTTCCTCTTCTTATTTAAGACATAAACTTTTCAATACATAAACTACTTAAAATCTATTCACTTAAGATACCTGTTGAAATTTTGTTTAGGTATCTGGCCAGGAACAGTCTTCACGGGGACAAAGAATTTTATCTATTCCAATTTGGCCCCCAAACCTAGGTATCTCACAGAACTGTGTGTATGAGGTACAGCAGTTACCAAAAGTAGAAAAGACAGGTAAGTGTTTGCAGTATATTTTGCCAGTCTCCTTGATAGTAGTGTTCCCTTTGAAGACCTAAAACTAAATTTTTCAAGGGATGCCATCTCAGGGATGAATATTCATATATAAAAACATAATGCTTACTTGTTCAATTCTTTGTTAAACAACTCTAAATTTACCATTTTGAAGTTGGCCTTCCAGAATTATCTGCATGAATTACTTGCATGTTGTTTTGGAAATCAGTTTTGCTAATTATGGAGACCATCAAAACATACAGATTCCCGGATGAAACATTTAACTAGGCATCCTGTCTAAACTAGATATATCTTAAATATTGTTCCTAGCGTAAGAGGACTATTCTGTGGCAAACTAGAACAAAAGAGTATATTGATAGTTTAATATATTTCTCTTTGTTCTTACAGATGGTGATCTGACACAAACAGAGCTGGACAAAACAGAGGTCCTAGTGACAGCTGAAAAGTGAGTTCTGAAAAGCCAACAATAGACATTTACTGACTTTAGTTGGGTAAAAAAATCATTTCTCAAAAATCTCTTTGGATAAAAAATGAAAATTATGTTATTCCATGCTGATGAAGAAAACTGGCTCTTGAGTCAAATAGACCTGCGTTCCAGTCCTAACTTTGCTACATTTTAGCTGTGTAATTTTGAGCAAGAAAATTAAGATCTCTGCGATCCAGTTTCCTTACCTATAATTTGGGTAGTTGTGAGGGTAGCGTGAGATAAAGCATGGAAAGCTTGGTGTTTGACTCTTACGAGGGGCTTAAGGCAGTGTTATTTAAAGCAAAGAGCCTGTCCCTGCACCTGGGCCAGCTAGTACTCAGAAATTGATCGCTATTACGTGCTTTAACAAAGGTCAAGATCACAGGAAAATACCATGCTTAGCCTCCTTTGACTTACTGGATCTTAACAGTTTGTAGGGGAATTGACCCAAAAAAAGGATATACCAGCATAAATAATTATATTTAAATTTTATAAATACTTTATAAAGACATTTACATCTCTTAAACTACAGGAAAGGGTTGTCAAAGGTGGAGGGGTGAAGATGCCTGGATTACCGGTTATCAAAGATGCATGAATATTTGGGGCTATGGTTGAGAAACAGATGAATATTAATACAACAGGATGGAGATCTTATCTTATCTCTTTGGGAGATTCTTGAAATGTCTTGATTTTATATCGTAGCCCTTTTATTCGTATTTTAATGTTTGTTTTAACATTTATATTTAGGGACCAAATTAGAATCACCTCTTACTCATTTTATCTGCTTTCTTCTCAGTCTTACTGTATTTTGTATACCTTGTTTTGACAAAATATTCTCTCATATGTAAGAACCTAGTAAGATAGGAAGTAATAGTTTTTGAAATTTTAAAAAAGAATATTTAAAAATTCATGATTAAACCTTTCAAATATAGTAAAAACTTCCCTGAGTAAGATTAATAAAAAGGCTAATCTGACTAACAAATATTTGGTTTTGAGTAATTCTAAAATGTTTTTATAACAAAATGGGGTATAAGAAAAGATACTTTTAAGTATCTGTATATAAATATAGTGTGCTTATATGCAGAGCTTATATCTATAAACCAAAAAATTGATAGAGAACAGTTTGCAGGAGGCATATTTTACATTTAATAGTGTTGTAAATATAAGTCCTTAGACATAAAATGTTGCTAAAACTTGAAAGTAAGGGCATTTTGAAACAGTTACCTTTGTTCTTTGACATTGAGCTTTTTTCTTTCTTTTAATGTTAATCTTTGAGAGAGACAGAGCGCGAGCAAGGGAAGGGCAGAGAGAGAGGGAGACACAGAATCCGAAGCAGGCTCCAGGCTCTGAGCTATCAGCACAGAGCCCAGCACAGGGCTTGAACTCAGGAACTGTGAAATCATGACCTGAGCTGAAGTTGGATGCTTAACCAGCTGAGCCACCCAGGCGCCCCTGACATTGAGCTTTTTAAAAAGCAGGGCAGCATCTTTATATGTGTATCTTAAGCACCTAAGATAGTGCTTAGAACTTAGTAGATATTTGTTAAATTTTTGTTGAATTTTAGAAAGTTAAAAAAAAATTTTCCATGATATAAAAGACCTGGCTGAAGTCGGACGCTTAACCGACTGCGCCACCCAGGCGCCCCAAGGCTACTTTTTCTTAAAAACACAACAGGAGCGCCTGGGTGGTTTAGTTGGTTGAGCATCCAACTCTTCATTGTCATCTCAGGTAATGATCTCAGGGTCACGGGATCGAGCCGTGCATCAGCTCCGCACTGAGCATGGATCCTCCTTAAGATTGTCTCTCTCCCTCTCTCTGTTCCCGCCCCCGAGCCTCTCTCCTGTCTCTCCCCCTCCTCCTTCTTCCTCTGTACCTTTCCCCCATTTGTGTGCTGTCATTAAATTAAATTAAATTTATAACAACAAATAACTTATAAATTGTTTTAGAATACGTATTAGTAAGTGGGGGCTCTCAAATATGTTACAATTAATAATAAATCACGTTAGTATGTTAATTATTGAGCTTTTTCCCTCTGTGTGTCACAGCCTTGTTAATGGGTTTTGGATATCCCTACATGAATAAATGAATGTCAGATTGTGATATTGTCTCTTTTAAAAAGCTTGTCTGAATGCCTGGTTTTGTCTGGATATTAAGTGAGAAAGTGCTTTAAAAAGGAGGAATTCTAGGGGTGCCTGGGTGGCTCAGTCAGTTGAGCCTCCGACGTCAGCTCAGGTTATGATCTCGTGGTCTGTGGATTCAAGTCCCACATCAGGCTCTGTGCTGACAGCTCAGAGCCTGGAGCCTGCTTCAGATTCTGTGTCTCCTTTCTCTGTCTGTCTCTCTCTCTCTCTCTCTCTCTCTCTCTCTCTCTCTCTCTGCCCTTCCCTCATTCACCCTCTGTCTCTCAAAAATAAATAAACATTAAAAATAATAATAAAAATAAATAAATAGGAGGAGTTCTAAAAATCAAAAACTTGATGGATGCTAAACACTTTTTCTTTTCATTTTAGATTATCTTCAAATTTACACCACCATTTCAGCTTGTCGTCTGTTTATTCACATTATTTTCCTGACACTGGAATTCCAGAAGTGACCACTTGTCATTCCCGAAGTGCCATAACTGTGGACTATATTTTCTATTCTGCCGAAAAGGAAGACGTTGCTGGGCAGCCAGGTAAAGAATGCGTGTGATCTTACATTGTGCCTGAGAATACAGTAACTAAAACCTCAGGGCTGAGGCTGAGAGGGTCAGCTAAACATCTGGTGAAGTTCTAGACTTAAAAGTTTAAAATGTTTTGAAATTGGTAATATATTTGAGTTTACCAGCTAATCCCCTGCAAAACACAGAGGCAGTGATGCACCTCAAAGCAAGTTATTGCCTACGATGTCTGTCCTTAGTGCCTCCTTCCAGTTCCAGTCAGCTTCTTGGTTTTCATTTTATTGGTTTTACTTGCCATAAGTGTACTGTTTTTCTTGTGACAGCAACATCAGATAGTTTTGTAGTTAAGTTTTACTGAGACATGCTGCCTTCATTGGTGGACCTTGCCTATACTGCCAGCAACAGATAGTGTTGTCCTGTCGACCCTGGAATACTGGATCTTTCCAGATCGATAAGTCCATTATGTGAATATGTGGTTTCAAAAAGCGAAGGTGATAAAACACTTTTCCTTGTATGATTCAGTGAAAGTAAGGTTTTAAATATTAACCAAATGATTTGATGTGGAGAAGAAAATGCAGCTCAAAATGACTGGCAGTCAAAAAAATACCATTCAGAAAACTTCGAAAGTCCAAAATGTGGGCAGATGTTTTGTCTTTTCTGATTCCACCCCCCCTTTTTTTTTTACTGCTTTCCTTTTTTCCTTTTTTCTCCTATTTGTGTTTTCCTTCCTACTGAGGATAACTATTAGTAATACTCAGGACTTGGTTTACCCTGCCCACTAGAGCGAGTCTAGGAAATAGTCTTCCTGCTTTGAATTTGTTGTAGGGGTAGTTGTCATGCTGTAAGTGTTCACTAGGTGGCGGAAGTGTGCCATGGACCAGCATCTCCAATGATCCTGTTAGAATACGTCCTCTTTCTCTACTGTGGGCACTGACTCTGTGGGACCAAAGTATACTAATTTTTCTTTAATGTTTATTTTTGAGAGAGAGAGAGCATGAGCAGGGAGGGGCAGAGAGAGAATCCCAAGCAGGCTCTGTGCTGCCTGCTGTCAATGCCACCCAACTGGCTGAGCCACCCAGGTGTCCCCAAGGTTTACTAATTTATTCTCTCTCCAGTCACCTTATAAACTTCCTATTCCACCATGGCTGGATCTTTCTGCTTTATACAACTACAGAATAGTTGATGAATGAATTTATGTAGTTGTCAATCCCAAATTACTTCTAACATTATCTTTACACTGATACTTTTTTTAAAGATTACTTGCAGGGGTATGTGGCTGGCTTGGTTGGCAGAGCTTAATCACAGGGTCATGAGTTCAAGCCCCATGTTGGGTATAGAGATTACTAAAGAAAACAAACAGAAAAATAAAATTATTTGTAGAACTGAAAACAAAAAACTCTGAACTAGAAAAAAACAAACATCTGAAACTGCTGTGTGTCTGAGAATTATAATTAGGTTATAACTCCATATGAAATTTAATCATGTGGTGCTGGATGACTCAGTCAGTTAAAGCATCTGACTCTTGATTTTGGCTCAGGTCATGATCCCAGGGTTGTGGGATCAAGCCTCGCATCGGGCTTTGCACTGACAGCACTGGGCCTGCTTGAGGTTCTCTCTCCCTCTTCCTGCCCCTCCTCTACTCACACGTGCACTCCCTCTCTCTCTCCCTATCAAAATAAATAAATTTCAAAAAATTAAATGAAATTTAGTCATATTCTAAGAACTGTTTCTATTAGACTTCTAGAGGGATCTGAAATTCCTGATCATCATTTTTTAAAAAAATAAAGACTTGTGTGATTCATTTACAGTGACCTGTTGACACAGTTATGTTAAATATTAATGTGTTTCTTTAATGTAGGAGCTGAAGTTGCTCTGGTTGGTGGCTTGAAACTTCTGGCCAGACTATCACTCCTTACAGAACAAGACTTGTGGACTGTTAATGGACTTCCAAATGAAAATAACTCTTCGGATCATCTGCCTTTATTGGCTAAGTTCAGACTTGAGCTGTGACTCTTCTTTGATGACACATATACTTTTGTGTCCAATTTGTATTCTTTTTCACAAAGTGTAAAATAGCTCTTGAGAGTTTGCATGTTTATTTTTGCGCTGTGGAGTTTCGGAAGAGGTTCTGTTCAAGGCTTCAAACAGATGTCGGAAGAAACAAGTTTACAACAAATTTCTTTGTAATAATGAAAAAGTATTTTCCTGACCAGTGAGTTCTAAATGCTCCCTCCTTGTTGTAAAAGAGTTGTAAATATTTTTTATCCTAAGTCCCAGTAAAATTGACAGTGATTTTTAAATATAGTGCATCCTCTAGTGTTAGTAAAGAATTTCAGTTGATGTTTTTGGCAAGCTTTACAGTGGATCCAAAGTATCTCTGAGTTCTTGCAAACCACAACTCATTTCCCTTCCAGAAGGCTTGATTTCATTGTGCGGACCATCTGTTTGTCAAGTCCTAATTCATCTCAGAAATCACTGGGTCGTTCACAAGTGTCTAACCAACCATTTTAGTTTGGTTTTGAGGGGGCGTAATGATGCTCTCTAAAATTGTACAAATTGCTTAATCCAGCTTATTACTATCCTGAGCCATGTAATGTGTCTACATTTTGTTGGGAAATGTAGTAGGAGAGGAGTTTTACACATGCCCTCTCTTTTCCATCCTGTGGGACAGACCATTCCAGCATGCCGGAAAGAGGCAGAGACTGGGTTTTAACGCTTTCATTTCCCTAGCAATTTTTTTTTCCTTCTTTCTATTCCATTTCAGGAAGACATCCCTAGGTTGGGGGAGAGACTTTATTTTTCTGAACCAGTTCTATAGAAATTTATTTTATTAGGAAGCTTGTCTTTAGAACAAAATGTCAGCTAGAAGATTATTTTGGTTTTGCCTCAGACACTTAGGAAGCCCGCAAAACTAGTGGGGAGATACCAACTTGGAGACCTAATACTCTCAAGTAGTAATTTAAGCTTAGTGGTTTTGTTTCTAAGATGTTAGCTACTTTGTTTTCTTTTATCATGAGGCCGCAGTGTGCATGGTGCTGACATTTTTTTTTTTTGTAAAGTGGTTAAGAGCAGGTCTAATTAGTCCCACAGCTGGCACTATGTGAATGTTTGAATCAAAAATTTTAAAACCGAAAAAGTGAAAATGTCCCCTTTTTTGAGGCATTAGGATCAAAGAGTTATGTGCGTTTTTACTAAGTAGTAATTTTATATTTGAATTACACTGAATTATAAAAGTTTCTACAATGGGCATTCTTCGTAGAATGACTCCTGTGAAATTAGAAAGCAGTAGTTCCTCCAAGTCCTGGACTTCAAAGGTTTTTGTACGAAAGTATATTGACTACAGTTATTTTTTAACAAAATAAATCAGATGACTACCTGAACAAAGCATGTGGGTTATAAGGATTTGCCTAGTAAAAATTGTAATAAGCAATTATTTTTAAATGTTTCATTTCTCACTTTTTTGGGTTTTTACTTACAGTATTACCTGTAGTTCTAAGATTTTCCACATTTTCTAGTAACAGTTTGCAGAATATTCAGTGTTCTGATTAGCAGATATTGTTGCCGTCAAATAATAATAGTGTAATTAATCCCTTTTAATATTGGGGAAAGAAAAAAGAAAATTCATTAAGTACCGCTTTGTGTTACGTGAGTTTATTAACAAATAATTTTGTGTATAGGTCATTGTTGGCAAACTAACATCCCTGAAAACCTCTGTGAAAACTTAATGTTTTATATCCTGATTAATATATTGACTTTAGGCCCTTTTCATGTGCTTCACTTTGTAGAGTTAATCCATAAAAATGCTTTCTACTTTAACCTATAAAGTGTAGTAGTGTTTTGTGAACTGGAGGCCAAAGCGTCCATGTAATAAGCTTCCCACAGGTTTTTAAAGCTCCACTAAAATTAATTATCTACTTGTCTTTACTTTTTACGGTCAGAAGAATCGGAAACTCTGTTGGAACCTTGTACTTACCTGCCAAAAGCATTTAAACCCGGTTCATTGAGGAAGCCAGATCCCCCCCAGTCTGAAGTGCTGTACTATCCAAGTTTTAAAATGGAAAGAGATGCTGTTGAGTAATGAATTTTGGTTTTACTATACCTTTTGATATCAACATACTATGCATGTTTGAAATCTTGTCTTTTTTTCTTTTTCTTTTTTTTTTTTTTTTTTTGGAATTTAGCAGCTGTCTGCTTTTAACCCTTTGGTTTCCTAAAAACCCAAGTTAGAGATCCAGAGAGTTCAAGGGGTTGAACGAACAGAGAAGTCAAGTCATTTGCACTGTGTCCCTGTGAATCACCTAATAAATTACTACACTAGTGCATCTATGGCTGAAGGTTTCGTGGCAGGTGTGCTAAGCTGCATATGCTGGGCTGTTGCCCTTTCTGAACTATTTCATTACCCTGAGCCTGTATTACTTAGGGTGATGCTGAGATGTAAGTGAATTAAGATGTGGCAAAACAGAATAGTGTTTAATAAAGAGTCTGAAAATTGTGGAAGAAGACAGGGATGAGAGAGTGATAAACACGTTTGCCAGAACAAGTATGTAGTCAAAGGACAAGAAAAAAAATAAATCACACCATCTTACATTCTTGGAAGAAGAACAATCCTTCAGTTTCCAGGATGGTTTTATTAAAGTCCCATGCTGTGTATAAACATACAAGTGATGAGAAAAACGTTAACTTGAAACATGCACTTATCTGGCATTCTCTAAAATACCATTATACAAGTTTTCCTTTACTTAGAAAAATACCCACTAAAACAATCACAGTTTTCCTTAAAGATTTAAAAAAAATGTATTGGCCAGAACAAAGTCCAGGAGAATAAACAAGATTCTGAATTGTGTGTCAAAAAAACTGTACAAGGTTGTACATAAAACTATAGCTTACAAAAGCCTCGGGTATAGTAAGAATACAGAATTAAGATCTCCAAAGTTCTATTTACCAATATCTATTAATAAAATCCTTATGAAATAATTGACTTAGAAAAAGTGAAATGCTCATGATTTCAAAGTGTATAGAAAATACTAAATATCACTTTCTGAAATAAAGTGTACTCAAAACAGCACAACATGTAGTCTAAAATCAAGATTTCTGTCATCCATTTAAACTTTGCCATGTATCCCCATAATGGCTTGAGCACAAAACTTCTCTTGCATGAATAACTTTCAATACTAGATTCAAATCATCTCATAGATTTCCTTTTTTTGAATTATAGCCAGTCTTAAAATCCATTTTGGGGGGTAAATAATGTCATGGTTTTTGTTTTTTGGTTTTTTTTTAACCTTAGTATCATTTTAATGAAATTATTGCACTAGAATTTAGGAGTTTGGTGCCTGTCTCAAATCTTTTAGAAATTAACATAATTCCATAGGCAATGAAAATAGAATGAAAACTAAGAGCATTTTAAATTAATTTTCCTGTTTCTGCCACGAACACTTGCTTTGGGGAAATGAATCTTAAAATCAAGGAGCGGAAAAAAATCAGGTTACTAATTGAATCATCAAGACAGTTGGCAGTTTTAAGGCTGATACATCAGAATATTAGAAATGGTCTGTGTTCCTGTTCTTTTACCCATTTTTGTGGGAAACAAGGCTCTGCAATTACTGACCTTTTCTATTTTGGATGGGACAGTGCTTGAGCAACACTTGGAAAATCCTATTCCAGGCTCTTAGAAAATCCTTATTCTAAGCTACTTATACTGCAGTGGTATAAATACTTATTGGAGATAACAAGATTTCACATTGATAAACATAAGATAGGTAAATCTTGTTTTTCATACATAAAAGGAGCTAAGTCGGGATTGTTTTAGAAGAAGAACGAATTGACTAATTCAAATGAGTTTGCCTTATGAAGACGTATAAAGAAACCTCATTTTAAACTCTGATAATAGTATTCTTAAAGTGATCAAGTTCAGAATTTTTAACTTCTGTATTTTCACCTAATTGAGATGTATGCTTACTCGGTACTTTTCATGTAAAGGACATTAAATGTCCTTTTTCAAGAAAATACTTTTCGTTGATGCCATTGAGTTTTAGCATAAAGCGAGCTCGTGCATACGTGGCCAAGGACAAAGTTACCTTCGGTGGTTTTATTGGTCAAGAATCAAGCAGATTACTTTTTTTTACTCCCTTTCTGAAATCACCTTCAGTGAAAGAAAGCCAGAGAGGAAGCACTGAGACTAAAATAACACTTGCGTTGACTAGTAGACTTCACTTAAATATGCCTGTGGGCCTCACGAGTTGGCATGGCGGCTGAGAAAACACAGATGCAACAGAAGCATACTCCTGATATTGCTAACACAGATTTGGCTGTTAGAGTTCTGTGTGGCCCGCAGCCGGAAGTTCCACTGTGACCACCACATGCAGGCCACATGCTCCTACTGCCCTTGATGGACTACGTCAGGCTATGAGGTGTAACCCTGTACCTGAGAGACTTTTCCATTTTAAAAAAGGCTCTGCTTCTCTCATTCACTGCATTTTCCAATTGCTAGTTCCTAAATGTCACGAAGTGGTACTTTAAAAAGCAAGGTACTGGAAAATGATCACATCGTGCCACGCTTGGTCTTAATATAAGACATCGGAACACGTCTCTACC
Organism: Lynx rufus; assembly: GCF_022079265.1. NCBI lineage: Eukaryota > Metazoa > Chordata > Mammalia > Carnivora > Felidae > Lynx > Lynx rufus. The sequence goes on along the minus strand of NW_025814829.1, from coordinate 33,209,997 downwards.
AGCCGTGAGTCCTTCAGAATCAAGGTCTGACTCAGAGTTCAAAAATCAGATGGAACGTTGAAGAGAAAGGTTATCTGCTTCTCCAGGCTCTCTACTGATCCACTGCGGGCCTCTGCCTTTCTGAGTGTGTGGCTGTCAGAGGTCGCTGCAATATTGCTCAATTTGTGTCGCGGCGCTATGACCTCTTGTGCTTTTTTTTTTTTCTTTTTTGCTGGAGTTTGCAAAGTTTAAATGTCAGCGACAGAACATAGACTACCTCCTGCACGTGCTTTTTGTTTTGTTTTGAAAGAACAGAAACTGCTGTCCGTGAATGCTTTTAAGAAAGATTAAGAAGTAGTTCCAACATCCTGAAAATAGTTTCCCGTACTGCCAGAAGAATTTCAGTGCTTTTTTTTTTTTAGTAAAACACTTGATATAATACCTTAAATCTCATTATGTGTGCACCAGGAAAAAATTCCAAACTTTGTGGAGATCCCCATTGGAAATATCGGGGAAGCAATACAAATAGAATATAAAAAAAATGAAAACACCATTAAGTTTGCATATCTGATGTCAAGATGCTGAGGTAATATTGACTGCTTACAAAAAAAAAAAAAAATCCCACCAATCTTTGCCTCTGTTATTGCTGAAAAAGACATTAATACTGACTGAGTTACCTTACTATATCAAAAGTAGGAGGGAGGGTTTCATTAACATTTCCTACCGGTGAGGCATAATGTTCAAAAGCAAGTCAACAAAAACAGGTGAGTGGGAAAACATAAAACTACAGTTTATGGTATTACCCTTTCTATCTGTAGTGAGGGAGTCAGTCCAACCGCAGTGGGCTTTCTTACTTCAGCCTTTCCATGGTTGCCCCTTCGTGAATTTTCTTTCAAAGTTAATTGTTGCCACCCACTCCGCTTCCACGTCCAAGTGAATCCGTAAAAATAAAATCCACAGGTTCTCCATAAATAGTTGCAGTTCCTCCTGAAGATGCTGGGGTAAAGTGCAGAGAGAAGCACCAGAGAAGCCCCCTTGTTGGCTGATATGGCTTGCCTAAATTCGGATTTGGTAGCCCACTTCATTCAGCGTGCTGAGGTCAGCCACCTTCTTCTCAGGCAGTGCAGGCCTAAGGGACCAAGAAAGGTGGTAGAGTGAGGGCATGGGAGAGAGAAAGGTCACTTAGACTCTGGGAACTCTGTTTCTTTCTCCTAACCCTTCTGGTGCTTGTCCCCTCCACCCTCACCCCCCCACCAGCCTGAGTTCCCAGCTCAACCTCGTGTTCTCAGGTCCACTTCTATGGGATCTAGGGAACGTTTTCACAGGCTTTTGATGTACAGTCAAAAGCATTTTGGGGTTGCCAAATGAGTTTGTCCAACCTGAAGCCTGAATTCGGTCACACTCTAACTTCTGAAACCCAGTTATCCGTAAACCTTGCAAGGGTCTAAAAAGTTACATCTAATACGGTAGAACTAAAAACCTGAGCCAGATTCTCCTTGAATTCTTAGCTTCCTGGTGTTTGTGCCCCGGGGGAAGCCCAGCCACTAACTTCAAGACCGCTCAGGTGACAGATTCGCAGGGAGAGATTCTCTACTATCTTTGATAGAGGGTTACTGTTCAGGCCTGAATGCATCAAGTCGGGGCAAATCCTTTACAACTCATCTGAAAAAGCATGTCAGGTGTGGAAACTCATTCAGTGGCAAATCATCTCCTCTCTAAATACATTTTCTGAAGTACTAAGCATTTATGTGAAGTCATGTAAGAAAGTACTTCAAGCTGGTAAAGGAAAATCAGAAGGCGCATCATCTGTCTTCATTAAAGACATTTCCTCGATGATTTCCCAATATAAAACTATGCCTAAGCATTCGACGACTTAGCTCACAGTTTCCCCATTTCTCAGGAAGCCTCCTACCCTCTTGGATAAGAGAGAACTGAGATTAAAAACCAAGTTTAGCAAAACAAAAAAACAAAACAAAACAAAAACAACCAACTTTAGCATATTCAGTGTGGCAAGTGAGTCCTAATTCAAAAGTTTATAAGAAGACTGAAGACATTTTTACACTACACGTGAACCTTGTTTTAAGTGTTTGAAGAAAAGAGACCAAAATGAAAATATAATTGTTTAAAAGTTTCTTGCTTTATCCTTTGAAAGCCTTCCTAACAGCAAACAGTTTTCCCCTGGCATGAATGTGGTCCAACTCATTCAACGTTATCAGAGCCAGAAACGAACAGCTAGCTTCCATCTAGGGTGCTGCTTAAGGATAGACTTCACATTTTGGCAACAAGTTCTACCCCCTACATATTCTCATTCTCTCTGTCTCTCGCTCTACCTCCGTCTCCTCTCACTCTCTTCCTCTTCACCTCCCTCCCTTTCTGTCTTTTTTCAGACATATCCCATGTCAACAGTCTACGAACATCCCTTCTGAAACCTGATTATTCAAAGTGGTCAAGAAACCTTCCCTGACTATGTGCCATTACTAAAGAACTTGTCAACTTGTCTCTGTGTTGCATGGGGCTGATTTCTCAGCGTGATCATGTGTCCTGCTTTATGGATCAGGAATCATGCCTTTTGTTTCTTTGTGTCTCTGCTCATGGTGCCCAACGTACACAGATGATGCTGATAAATATGGCTGCCAGTGGACAGAAGTCTCAATGCTTCCTTACGTGTAGACCCCCGCTCACCGCATCAAGGAGCTCAAGGCTTCTGAGCTGCAGGGTGATGGTGTCCTCCAGCCATACGTGCCCTAGACATCAGCCATTCCCTATAAACAGAGCCACGGGCAGAGTAGCCCCCAGGGGCCACTGTCAGGACCATTCTTGAGTTGACACTTTTGCCTGAGGGTTCAAACTGACATTTATGTCTCTGCCCTAGCCCTCAGCCCGCTGACGTGGAGAGAACCAGGGCTCTTGCAGACAAGTCTGGCTCAGAGTCCATTTGTATCTCGTTCATTTTTTCACACAGCCTGAAATAAAGTCTCTGTTTGGTTTCCTTGCCTGAGGTATGTCATCTTTTCAAGCAGCGAATATGGGACTTTCTCCTTCAGAGAGACTCCCCATAAGTTGCATCCTCGTGAGGCAAAGGTGCCTAGAAAGGCAAATCTACTTCTCCCCTCCTCAATGGTCTCCACTTTTAGGAAGTTGAGCAATCAAAAATTCACTTGCCAATGGAAAAGCCTGAAGTACTCTATGCATTCCTTGCTTTACAAAAGCATTAAATGGAGGTCATTTCCTAGAGCAATCAAAATACAATTTCCACATTGTCTTTCCTGGTAGTAGAACTACGTAAGCATATATTCCTTATCCAAATAAAAATTACATTTGTATTGAATGGGTTTGTGGTTTTTTTTTTAAACCTCACGTTTTTAATCATCTCCGTGTGGCAGAGTCACATCCACCCACCCACATCCTCAACATCCACTCCACTCCTCCATTGCTCCTTGGCAAAACCCAGATTTTTCGCCGGGCACAGAGCCGCCTAGAATACAAACTACATTTCCCAGGCCCCCTGAGGCCGGGCAAGGCGTTGGACTACGTTGCAGCCAATGAGACTAAAGTGGAGGTTACCAGACGCCTGTTCAGAGAACAACTGGCATGTGCCCTTCATCATTTTTTCTTTCTTTCTTGTGGAAGCGATGGCCGGAGCTCGGCCCTCACGGCAGCACAGTAAAGAGGCAGAGCAGTAAGATGCCCCCACTACCTCCGCCGACCTTCTTTCACATCATGGCGAATCACGATTAAGTCACCCCAACCTCACCTGCCGCCAAATCTGAGCCTGACCGGTATCATTTCTTTCCCTCCATTAACTCACTAATACAACACCAGTCCAGACACGATGCTAGTCGAGTTGGCCTGAAGAAGGTTCACATGTGGAGTCAGAACACATGCCTAGAAAGTTCTCAAGCATTCCACTCCGGAGATGTGGCCACACCCTGCATGAAGTCCGGAGACTCACTTGTAAGAGTCAGTCTTCTGGGGCGCCTGGGTGGCTAAGTCGGTTGAACATCCGACTCCAGCTCAGGTCATGATCTCACAGTCCATGAGTTCGAGTCCCGTGTCGGGCTCTGTGCTGACAGCTCAGAGCCTGGAGCCTGCTTCAGATTCTGTGTCCCTCTCTCTTTGCCCCTCCCCTGTTCATGTTCTCTCTTGCGCGCTCTCTCTCTCTCTCTCCCTCAAAATAATAAATAAACATTAAGAAATTAAAAAAAAATTAGAGTCATTTTTCTTCCCTGGAGCCCTGCACACTGTGTAGGACCTAAGCCATAGTGGCTCTTTAGATCTCCCCTTGTCTGTTCCTTGTGTTTACCAAGAGAATCCCCACTCCAGGGTCCTTGAGCACCTCCCAGTGGGTTCACCCCAGTGTCTGCACCTTTCCTGCCCATGCTTTCTTCCCGACCTGGCCTCCTTCTCAACACCGAGTCACGTCTCTCCTTCTTGAAACTCCAATAAATGTGCTGACCCTCATGTGTGAGAATAGCGCTAGCAAGACAGGAGCCTAACCTGGTTTCTCAGGTGTTGGAACAGATCTGCACTGACCTATGTCCTTTCCCTCAGTCCTGTGACCAACAGTGCCTGCTGGATTGGTCCACAGGGTCAAGGAGGTCTAGAAGACAACACACCCTAGCCACTCTGCCCTGGAATGTGGGCTCGCCGGGGATCACTACTACGCCACCGCCTGGAAGCCATTTTTTGCCCACTCGCCTGACTTCCTCACCTTGGAGCCCATCAGCTCTGAGGAAACAATTTTCACCACATTTTTCAAAGCCTGTGTTCCTAAAACTTTACCTTTACCCTTGGTCCACTCCTGGCTCCCTTGAAACCAGATGTACTTTTTTTTTTTGTTAAGATTTTATTTTTAAGCGATCTCCACACCAATGTGGGGCTCAAACTCACAACCCCGAAACCAAGAGCCGCAGGTTCTACCAATGGAGCCAGCCAGGCACCCCCCAAAAACAGATGTACTTTAATTTGGCGGGGGAGGGTCTTTAGCCTCCTTTTTCTAAACTTTTCCTTAGCACCTCCACCAGTTCCCCACCCCACCCCCACCCCCATCTTCCAGGTGCTGAGAAATCACCATTATAAGTAGCTTTCATTTAGTTGGCACTAACTAGGCGCCAGGCATTGCTCTGAGAGGTTTACAGGGATTAACTAATTCTCACCATAACCCGATGGGGTTGATACAGGGGAAGAAAGCGAGGCACTGAAAGGTAGCAAACTTGCGGAAAGCAAAGTCACATGTTTAGCAAGTGGCGGAGCCAGAGCTCATCCCCAGAATCTAGAGCCCATGCCCTTAACCACGAAGAAAACCGATCCATCCTCCTGCTGGCCACCCAAAGCATCCTCCCAAGCACCTAAGGATATATACCACAACCACCCCCGTCTCTGCACCTCCCCCATGCCTTCTTGTCATACCTTCGAGGTCCAGCCCAAATGCCACTTCTCCCCTAAGCATCTTCTCACTTTCCTTCCCTCACGATGCATTACTCCTTGCCCCTATATGCTAGGGTATGTCCTCCAGTACCTCTGCGAAAGAATCCTGCAGGTTCATAATCGTTATCGCTGCCTCGGAGACTGAACAAATCGACAGCAGGGATCAAGTAAATTCACCTAGGAATCCCCACTGTTGAATACCCTGTAGTTCTCAATCGACTCGGGTCAAGTTCTCACTAACGTGTAAATGGCTGATAGGGCTTCATTTATGTTACCTTTATGATGGGATGTTTTAAACACAGTCCTAAGCCAGAAATTCAAGTCACCATAACAACATTCTTAGAATTAACATGTAGGAAGAATTTTTTTTTTTTTTTTTCCTGTGCAAGAAGAGCTTTACCTTACCTCTAAAAGCCGCCTGGGGAACCTGCCTGCTTGGAAAGCGGAATGTGGTTCTGCAATGACAGAGAGCTTGAGGGCTTCCAAAAGAAAGGGACTAGATTGTTTCCTTCCTCTGTATCCCACTTCCCGACCATGTCCCCCTAGGCATCCAGAACCCAGGGGAGAACAAAAGGCTAATACTAGCAGAAAAGGAGTTCAACTGAGATCCCCAGTGAACTGCCTGAAAGAGGAAACCCTTTTCTTTCACAGTGATACTGGCTGCAATTTCCTGGCCTGGCAAAGGGCAGAAGGGCAGAAGTGCCTGTGGGGCCCAGCCAGAAATACAGTTCCCTCCTGGCCAGCTCGTCTCAGGGCCAGAGCTTGTGCGTGGAGAGACCTCTTCCAAGTGCTCCCCTGGCTATAATTAGAATTCTGCAAAGGGATATATTTTTAAGAAACACAAGCACCAGGATGATGATTCAGCCGGATCTGCACTTGCCCAGAACCTCTCATCAGATCCACGGCTATTATTTTAGACTGAACAACGTATTTCTCCAAACCCCTCCCCAGTCCAGACAAGGAAAAGATCTCAAAGACCTTTCCTTTTGAAGGGCTCTCAGCCCGCCTCCTGTTTTAGGGAAAACGGGGTAGAGGACTTCTCGTTTCCAGTACTACACGTTGTGCAAGGAAGAAGGGAGCACTTCCCTCAGCACACAAATGGATGGTCCCAGCCTCATCTGTTGTCATGGAAACGTATCCAGGGTGACTTAGGGTGACTGCTCGACGGCCTGGTCCCACGTATGAACAGTAGAGGCCGTTCAGAAGGCAGGTAGGTTCTCTATGCTGGTTCCATAGGGAAGGTATTCCGTAGCACAGAAACCTTAGTCTGGCACATGGTGGACATTCACATTCTGGTTTTCTGTTGTAAGTAAGCGCCATGCCTAACGCGGGGCTTGAACTGACAACCCTGAGGTCAAGAGTCGCATGCTGTACCGAGCCAACCAGGTGCCCCCACGCTCTTCTGACGTGGCCCCACATTTTCAACGTGACCTCTCATCCCAGGTAGCTGGGAGTAGATATGGTACTTTGAGTTTTCCAGTTTGTCTCAATCTTATATGGCTTGTGATTCGCTCACTTAATCCAAATATATCTATAAAATGCTAGGAGTGTTCGCCACTGCTACCTAAACCTTGAGAGTCTGGGGAGAGTGAACCATCACGTCGAACCTCGAGTCTCTCACACCCGGAGGCGGCCTCGGTGCCCAGGAAGAGCTTGGCTAGATTGGATGTTGGTGGCAGTGAAGCCACAAGGAGGCTCAGAACCAGAAAGTTCATGGCAGCATGTCGGGGACTGAAGTGGGGACCTCACACCCCAGGGCCGTGTGTCTGTGTGAGACTGGGTTTAAGAGAAGAAGCAGGAAGTGGAAGGAAAGCCTACAGGATCCGCCCTGAATCCCCAGTCCCCTTTCTGCAACTCTGTGTAAGGCCTGTGTCTGGGGCACCTCCTCTCCTCACTTTTCAACGCCCACCCCCTCTCTGCTTGGCAGTTGATGGGGGAGCAAAGGTCAGAGGGCCTGGGTGGCAGCCGGGAGAATAGGCTCCTGTAGCTTGCTTGCTACTTTCTCACCCACAGGATTTTCTTTTCTTTTTTTTTTAAGTAGGCCTTAGGCCCAGCACGGAGCCCAACACAAAGCTTGAACTCATGACCCTGAGCTCAAGACCTGAGCTGAGATCAAGAGTCAGACACTTAACCGACTGAGCCACCCAAGCGCCCCAGCCCACAAGAATTCATTTAGCAGCACTTTGTGCCAAGTGCCTCGTAGATCTTGGGTTACTAGGACGAATAGCTTTCCCTGGAGCCAAGGTCCATTCCCTTCCTTCTGAGGGAAATCTGCCTCTTGCTTCCGTTGTATGAGGATACTTCAGGGACACTATCCTTCTATGTCCAGTTCAGGGCCGCCTGATTGGGACGCACAGGCCACCACTCTGTTCGTACTGCTTACTCCTGTCTCCCCAAGGTCAGAGCCCCTTAGTGGACTCTTAGTGGACATGCCCACGTGTTCATCTAGTCACCTTCCCACACGAACATGCCCATCAGGACCAGTTTAGCTGTATTCTCTGTGGACTCAGGATTCTAGAGAGGGTTCTACAGTAAGGGTGCAACTCTAACATTGACTTCTCGGACCTCAGCGTTAACGGTGAGGAACAGATTAAACCAGGGATGGTGCTGGCCCAGCGTTTACTAGTTCAAGCAGAGACCCCAGACCCTCCTCTCGTGTCTACTCTGGCAGGAATCAGGTCAGGCCAGGCACCGATTTAGGACTTATGACCTATCTGGGTAGGCCTCAGCTGGAGGGGCACTGGGAGGGGGGGACTGGTTCTTCCCCACCTGTCACCCTCATTCAAAGCCAGTCCCGCTCTTCATTCACACGCCCTACTTCCCAGGATGGCAGGCACCCTCTGGCAGCTGCAGGGCACACAGCTGAAGTTGCTACGTAAGCAAACAGGCCTCAGCCTGAGAGACGGGGCCCAGAAGAGACTCTCCAGGATCTGCCCTTTCTTCCAAGTCCTCTTGAGGCAGGAGGCTCTGGCCAGAGACCAAGCGCCACAAGCCACTGTTTGCGATTCCCCTCCTTGCTGCTCCGGAGAACCCGGCCAGGACCCCCGGGTGCTATCTGACCTGCAGGAGGCTCCCTGCTCACTCGGCCTCAGGAGGTCTCTCCTGTCAAGACCCCCCATCCATCCCGGTTTCTCCAAGCATCCCCAGGGACCTTGGCCCCTATGAAATCCCAGGGGAGGGGCGCCTGGGTGACGCAGTCGGTTAAGCGTCCGACTTCAGCCAGGTCACGATCTCACGGTCCGTGGGTTTGAGCCCCGCGTCGGGCTCTGGGCTGATGGCTCAGAGCCTGGAGCCTGTTTCCAATTCTGTGTCTCCCTCTCTCTCTGCCCCTCCCCCGTTCATGCTCTGTCTCTCTCTGTCCCAAAAATAAATAAAAAACGTTGAAAAAAAAATTAAAAAAAAAAAAAAAAAAGAAATCCCAGGGGAGCTAAGCTGGGCAGTCCTCTGCGTTGAAACTACCTTGTCTGGGCTTCGAGAAGGAAACTCCACATCATCCAGAAGATCCTACTTCTCCTTCCACAGCCTTTCTACTCTTTGTGTGTGTGTGTGTGTGTGTGTGTGTGTGTGTGTGTGTGTGTTGGGGGGGGGCGTCCCCTCTAATTTCCATGCTAAGAAAATTTTCTCCTTTCCACTTTTGGGACATTTTCTCATTTGGAATCCAAAGAGAATGACTTCGTAGGCCTCATTCAGAGTATCTTCAATGCAATTAGAATCAAGGTGATTCTCTGTGACTTCGTTATGACATCATGGCCTCACTTGAGCAACTGCCTGGAGGAACTGTAGTGATCCTTCAAGACAGAATGGGGCAGGAACTCCGTTGTGGAGCTTGGGGCCAGCGGTGAAAGGAGGGAGATCTTAAGATGGAGCTTAGTAACCTCTGTGAGCCTGAGGGTCTCCAGCAGGGGGAGCAAAGCCCGGGAGAGCCACAGACCGCCACAGAGACAGAGGACCAAGAAGGGAAACCAAAGGGGAAGACAAAGGGAGGAAAAGGACCATAAACAGCAAAAAAGAGCAGAGGAGGGATGGAGGAGGAAGAGGAGCCAGACAGCAGAGACAGAACAGAGATGTTCTCACAGGTCCTTAGGGACTCTTGCCCCACTTGAGAAGAATGTTCCACGCGGTTGCTCCAACTGGAATGAGCTGCTTTCATGCTGACACAGGCAGCCCAGGCAGAAAACCACTGTCCACTCACCCCCTAAGCTTCCAGGTTCAGCCCATCGGCAGCAAGCCAAGAGCTGCGGACTGTCAGAGACAGAAGGGCCCCCCCGGGAGCGTTCGTGGTTCTCAGGAGGGCAACTGTTGGCATTTTAGGTGGAAAGCTTCTTAATGGAGGAGGATGAGCTTTGCAGGAAGTTTACCATCCCGGACCCCTGAGAATAATCACTGTGACAAGCAAAAACTTCCCTTCCCACCACAGGTCTAACCCTTGTGCCCAACACGCCCCCCCCCCATCCCGAGGGTGTCTGGCTGCTGCTGAGAAGCACCATGGCGGCCCTCAGTGAAGAGCTGAAAGGGGAGGGAGGCCCAGCATGGGGAAGGAGTTTGTGGAAGTGCACAGCAGGCCTTTCAAACGTGGATCTCAACCTCTATCTCCCTGTGTCTTTTAGAACCAGAGGAGCCAACTTGATGGTTCTGTGCGGAAGGTTTGCTTTAAAAGCTCCTAGGGTTGCCGAGTGCGACAAAGGACTTGTGGGGGGAAGGGGGAGGGTCCCTGTCTCCCTCTCAAAACCTTGCCTGATCTGACACTAATGCAGTCTTTGCCACTCGCCCTCCAACCCAGCTGACTCTTCTGTCAACCCTGGGGACACTGAACCTCCTTTCCAGAATGATTATTCAGACAACTGCAAAAATGGAGAGGAATGCAGGGCTGGAAGTAGCTCCAGCTGTAGGGATGAGGTCGTCAGGGATATAAAGCCACTAAAATTATCCCAGCACAGAAAGGGGCTGGGACCCCACAGCTGATGGGCCTCTTGCCTGTTATGGTAATATTCCACCATTTGGGCCACTCCCAAGCTTCATATGGCACCCAACACATTTAGAAATGATTTGATGGCCTTACGTAATGCTAAAAAAATAACACAGTGACAGAGTCACAAACCCTTCCTAGTCCTGGCCATTCGACGGTAGGACGGCCAGAATTTGGCGGAGTTATTGGGTCACAACCAAATGCATCCCTTTTTCGTTTCCTCACCAAATCAAGATTACCTGGAGGAAAGCCTGCTTGGTGAAGGCCACGGGTAGAAGCTGAGAAGCTGCTCCTCTCCAGACACACCTCTAGGAACCAGGGTGCCCTGGGTTCTAGTCTGCAGCAATGGTGGAAGCTGGGATCTGGAGGGGGAGGGAGGGGCTGCCATCCCTCTTGTGCTCCCTGCCTCACGCAGCCCTTCATTTTACTTTCAACTGTTGCCTCTCTGTCCCCTCTCTTCCTACTTGGTAGCCCCTACCCAGCCCTGCAACTCAGAAAGCAGGGTTGAGGAGGAATTAGGGAAAGAATCTTCTCTCCTTGTGACACCTCAATCAACTTGAAACTTCAGCCAAGGTGTCTGACCTCTAGATTCCCCTCCTGACCTCCAAACTGGAACAAGAAGTGGCAAGGGCTTCCACTCCCAAGGATGGCCATGGTCTTCCTAGATCAGCTCATATAAAATGGTCCACAGGAACCCACAAGCCACCTGGCCTCTCTTGATGGTCAAACTCTTCCAACCCCCCCCCCCCCCCCCCCGCTGCCCCGGCTCTGGCTGTGAAAAAAAAAATGCCTGAAGCCTGACCCGCTGGGGAAAGTTGATGAAGGAAGACTCCTGGGAACCAGTGTTGTGCCCAGGAGAAAGGGCTGTGGGGGCAGGGTAAGGGTCTGGGGGTTCAGGGGCTGGTTGCAGCTACCCTCCACCATTTTGGAAAAGTTTATGTTTTCACTGCACCATGAGCTGTCCCCTCTGTGCTCCTGGGGCCTGTCTTGCTGAGGCTGGGGTCAGTTTCGGGACATAGAGGGAAGAGAGAGGAACTGATTCCCATCTTCCTGCAGGTCTTCCTTCCTGATCCCTCCAATGACTACCCCCCTCTCCTTAGTGACTTTCTCCCCCTCCCCAGGCCCGCTCCGTGCTTCCGGTGGACAGGAGGGGAGAGGACGAGTGGGGCCCCAACACTACAAGGTGGCTTTACACTCACAGCTGCGGCAGTCTGAGCGCCGTCTTCTGCAGGCGCAGGCAGGGTCGCTTGCCTCGGCTGCGTGACAGAGTAGCCAGAGATTAGGTTACGGGCATGGCCTGGGGGTGACTGAAAACCAGTTTCTCTATCTGGCCCCTAGGAGGATGAACAGTCGGGCTCCTCCCAGAGTGTCTTCAGTGGAGCCCCACGCTGGAGGGTCAGGCTGGGGACACACCCCCTAGTTTCACCTCAGCACCTCAATCTCTAGAGGCCCAGGCCGGTCTGGAGTCACGCTCGGGCCTCAGCACACCCAGTACCTTCATCTTGACATTCTGTTGTGTTTTAAAGTCAACCAGCCTCCCTGGGGCGCCTGGGTGGCTCAGTTGGTTAAGCGTCCGACTCTTGATTTCGGCTCACGCCTTGATCTCGTGGTCGTGAGATGGAACCCTGCATCGGGCTCCACCTTGGACATGGAGCCTGCTTAAGACACTCTCTCTCTCTCTCTCTCTCTCTCTCTCTCATAATAATAATAATAATAATAGAGTAAAAAACAAAAATAAAAAATAAAGTCAACCCCCCGCTCACTTCTCTCATTCTGATTGATCAAACCACGGATCTCCAAGGGTGGTCCTGGACCCGTGGCATCAGCCTCGCCTGGGAACTTGCCAGGACAACAGCTAAATCACAAGCACTGGGGAAGGGGCCTGGCAGTCTGTTTCAACAAGCCCTCTGAGGACCCTGTGCTTGCTCAGGTTTGAGGACAGGGTGTGGATCCTTCCATCCATCTTCAGCTGGGCCCTCATGCTGTGTGCAGCCCCTCCTTCCTACCCTCCTACCCTGTACGCGTAACCCACCCGCCCGCTCACTCCCACCCGATGACGCACATCCTTCACCAGCAGGATAAAAGCCATTGAATGTACAGTCTGTCAACTTCTACCTCCTCATCTACCTTAAACTCTTCCTCGTCTCCCCCCTTCATTTGCTCCGACGACCTTAACAGCTGTCTCCTGCAGGTGCAGACAGGCTCCTTAACACTCCAGATCCATCCTCTCTGCCTATTCCTTCCCCATCTCCTGTTCTGGTTTTTCTTCCTCTGGGCTACTCAAGGCCTGCCAGCACTTCCTTCCTTCCTCATCAACTTATCCAACTTTCGCTTCAACGGTCGCTTTTCAGTAGATGGCTCTAATGTCATTATCTCTACTCCTCAACTTCCTCAAACTCCAGAACTGCACTCTCAGCAGCTTCTAGGACACTGTCCCAGGATGCCTGAGAAGCGCCTCAAATCCCACAGTCCAGACTCAAATGCACCTTCTTCCTCCACTGTTCTCAGATGCCCAGCACCCGGCGCATCACCCTGACTACTGTCTCCACAACCAGTTTCTGATATCTTGCTGGCTTTACCATTCCTGAACACTCATGGTAACTTTTTCAGGTTAAAACCTGAACATGGCTTGGACTGCAGAGTTCCTGTGGATGCAGGCAAAATGGATCCAACAGGGATCGTTTGAAAAACCCACAGCTGCCATTCTGTGCATCAATCCATGACATAGAATGCTTAGGGTTTCAAGTGCTCAGGACTTCATGTGCTCAGGACTTTAGAGGGCAAAGCAAGGCTTTATGGACTATTCAATGGACTGTATACTGGGAGCTCCAAAGGGAAGCCCCCTCCAGGGGCAGAAAAGCTAGCAAATCAAAGGAAAGGGCCCCTTCCTTGCTTCTTGAGTAACCAGATTCCTACTTCTGGAATTTTATGCTACAGGACCCTCTAGGAACAGCTGACATATTCATAGTCCCCTGAGACAACTGCTACTTTGTTCAGGGACATCAATGGGTGGATGACTGCATCACAGAGTGGGGAGAGGCAGGGTTAGGGTTAATTTAAGGTCAGGGTCAAGAGTCAAGGGCCGTGATCAGCATCAGAGGCAGGATTAGGGTCAGAGGCATGTGTGAAAGATCTGAAGCCAACCTGCTCCCTAAAAGGACAAAGCCATGCTGAATCCCCCCTCTTCTCCAACCTCTCTTGCTATAGGAGCTCCCAACCCCCACCCACCTCATCATCCCTCCCCTTTCCAAGCCGGGACCCCCATCATTTCAGCCAACACCTTTCTGGCTTAGAAGCTGAACCCTGGGCTCAGCAGTGGGATGGGGAATGAGGACAAATAGGGAACGTTCCTCGAAACTGACAACACCCCTTCCTGTCCTGTTCTTCCAAAAGCAGAACCAATACTCCCTGTTCTGCCACCGTCCCAGGGCCGACCTGGGTTCCAGCCCCAGTCCCATCACCGACCAGCTACACAATAGCACAGTGTTCGGCTTTCTTCCTCTTTAAGTGAAAACTGCAGCTCTCCCTTCTTACTCTACAGCGTGGACATGACAATAATAACGTGCTTGCGTGAAAGCAGTTCCCCATGAATAAACCGCTCTCATTACAACTTCTCAGTTGATCCTAACGACTCCTTGTGAGATGGGCAGGGACAGCATTTTTATCCTCGGGAAGGGCTTCCCCAGGCCACAAGGCTAATGAGCAGCAGAGCCCGGGCTCAGCCTAGACCACTGTGCGCTGTACCCACATCATCCCTGGTGCGGCGAGAGCCTCCTGTGACCCAGCATGCTGCTGGTATTAATAAAAGTAATATTTTTTCCCTGTATAAGTATGGCCCAAATATTTGCCAGTGGATTATCACTGGTTACTTTGGGCTTCCTCAGCTTCTCCAATCTGTCACTTCTCAAGTGGGTCATTTGGACCTAAGCAGTAGGTGTGGAATCACTAGCCTCGGGGCTAAAACAGGGGAGCTAGAGTCAGCAAAGAAGAAGTGGGTATTTCTGACGCTGTGATCCAAACCATGATCACGCTTTCTGCTGGGCACAGAGGGCTGCGGGGTTTTAGGAAAGTTTCATCGGTTCTAACAATCCGCTCTTCTGGCTGCGAGAACTGAAGCCCAGGAAGGTTACATGACATGCCTAACATCACATAGCTCAGAAGGAGCTGAGCTGGCCCCAGACCCAGGCTTCCTAATTCTAAAGCCAGTGCTGTTCCCATGGTGCCAGGATTTCAGGCTACCCTTCATCTCTTGCAGTCTGGGGCTGGGCTCTTCTTCTGAGTCTATAGCTGACAGGTGGTGGCGTCAGCGCAATGGGAGTGACGGGCAGGGGGGATCCTTCTCTACAGGGGATGCCCCCTGCGTGAGGGGCGGTCCTCTTGGAGATCTCGGTCAGCTTCAGACGCCAAGGCCCACGACACAGCTTCGTCCCCGTGGGCTAGGACAACCCCACGGATGTGTGTGTTGGGCTTTCGGGAAAGAGGAAATACTACTCACGACTTGTCTCTCCTGCCGAGCCGTCTCGGGGGGCTTGCCTGTCTCCTTCTGGGGGACAGGGATTTCCCCCGACTTCTCACTTGGGTTGGAGAATGGGCACTTGCAGGTTTCAGGATCTGAAGGAGATGTAAGGAGTTACCACACCGGCTCCTAAAGGACCCCGCCCTCATGTCTTCCTGCCCTCAGCCCACCAAGATCCCGTGGCTTGGAAGGCACTGAAGCTGGAAGGCCTTCCAAACAGGAGGTCTGACAGATGCTCCTCTCTCAGTCTACACTGGCAAGGAGCAAAGGTGCCGCTTCCCAGGGGCTGAAATGATTATACCGTGCCCCCTTTTCCACAGCAGAGAAGCAGAGCCCAAGGCCTCAGCTCCCCTGAGGCTGCATCTGGGTGCTGGGTGCTGTCTCGTGAAAGCCAAGTCCCATCTACATTGCTCCAGAAACCAGCTTGTTTTTCCTCTGACTCTCCCACCCCACACACATGCACAGAGTGGTTCCAATTTATCAAGAATCTCGTTTCCAGGTCCCTCAGAGTGAAAATGACAGGTCCCCAAGAGCTAAACAGAACTAAGTCTGAGGTCAGCATAGTCTCTTTTCCCCTGTGGTCCTCAGTGTAGGCACAGGCTTTCTCTCCGTGACTCCACAAGCCCTGGAGGGACAGGGACAAGCAGGCATCGTGTCACCATGGAAGTGACACGGCAGAAGCAAGAAGGCTTTACGAGTGTAGTTTATATAAAGCCAGCACAGTAAATGTTTCTTTCCTATTGTGACACTGGGTCAGGATTTTATGCCAAAACGCGTTGCAACTTACAAAGCAGAGATATAATGCAACTCTGCAAGAGATGCTAAACCAGCTGACCCACTCATCCTGCTGTGCACAGGCCCTTCTGGTTTTAAGTACTAAAAATTTCATGTCCTGAGAAACCTCTCAGTTTCAGACAAACTGGGATGATTGATCACCCTGTTATAATAAAGACAGAACACAACAAAACCATAACCTTCATCTAAAATGGCTAACATTTGGGGCGACGGGGTGGCTCAGTCGGTTGAGGGTCCGACTTCGGCCCAGGTCATGATCCCACGGTTCGTGGGTTCGAGCCCCGCATCGGGCTCTGTGCTGACAGCTCAGAGCCTGGAGCCTGCTTCGGATTCTGTGTCTCCCTCTCTCTCTGCCCGCCCCTGCCCCCACTCTGCCTCTCTGCCTCCCAAAATAAACAAACATTAAAAAAATAAAAATAAATGGCTAACATTTTAGATTTGATTGCATAGAAGGAATTGTAGGCCAAGACACTGCCGTAATTATAACATCTAAATCGACTTTAGCTCCGGCGTTTGAAGTAGCATATGCAAAGAGAAACTTTAATTATCCGTGTCAAATAGCGAATGATTTCGATTTTTTGTTTTAATAGGGTGGCTACTAAGTAAGACAACCTCAAGGAGATTTTGACCGTCCCAGAAACACGGGGCATGAGGCAAGAGGGAGAGAGACAGAAGACAGGGATAGAACTCTTTTGCATTGCTCACTTGTCTTCCCAGCACCTACCTTCATTCTCATGTCCCTGGCATATTTCTCCAGCTCCTTCCTTATGTCAGCCCTCAACATCTTTGAGACATTGAGGACCAGCTGCTTCCACTCAATGGGCTGAAAGCTATGAGGCTCATGGGGGACATACAGCCCAATCTTGACCTTCTTGACTGTGTGCAGGTACTTCTTGTAGGAGTCTTCAAAGTCAAAGATGAGGTCACTCAAAGTCCGAAAGGTCAACGGCTTGTCCATCAGCTCAGCCCTTCGGCTCATGCCTAGTGAGCCATAGCGGCCATTGCAATAAATCCCCAGCACAACATGGTGAAAGTAGTTTCCTGAGAAGTAGGTTTTAAAGCTGATGGGGAATCGCTCGATGGAAGGCTGTCCATTGGTTAAGTATCTTAGACCATCTGAGTCAAGGAAGAGAAAGGAGACCTTGAAAATTCACAGAGCTTGGACTCCCAGTAATGGAAGTGGCCCATACGGGCAAAGTGTCCATCCCTCTGCCTCTGAGTGGGCCCACACCTTACCTTTCCAGACTAATCCTTTTTTTTTTTTTTTCATTTTTTTTAACATTTATTTATTTTGGGGACAGAGAGAGACAGAGCATGAACGGGGGAGGGCCAGAGAGAGAGGGAGACACAGAATCCGAAGCAGGCTCCAGGCTCTGAGCTGTCAGCACAGAGCCGGACACGGGGCTCAAACTCACGGACCGCGAGATCATGACCTGAGCCGAAGTCGGACGCTCAACCGACTAAGTCACCCAGGCGCCCCGAGACTGATCCTTTTAGAAAGGATTCACTTGATATCTTTGAGTACCTAGTATACAGTGCATATCAGAGCCAAGTTAATATGGGACAAAGAGAAAAACTTGCCCTCTACTTTAGCAACTAAATAAATGCAAAATGAAACAATGATCTCTCCCTTTCCCTCAGTCTTCTACAGGGCATGATGAGGATTAAAGGCTTTTTTAATGTAATCAGAATGATGTTCTCGGACATTAATTCTGGCTGGAGCGTGTGGGACAGACCAGGAACCGAAAGCCTCTGCAATGCTCCAGAGAAGAAATGAAAACCAGAATCAAGGCAAGGCAATGCGGACATAAAAGAAACAGACTGGTTGATTATCTGGATGGCAAGGTGTCAGAACAGCTCATACTTGCACCTCATCTGCTCCTCTCACGGGCCCCGGCACACCCATGTCGACAGCCTTGGGTACCACACAGAAAGCTGCCTCCAGCACACAAACCACAGACTCCCCTCATCCCCAACGCGCTTGGGATCACAGCTTGGCTCTCTCCACTTATCAGCCCATTTGGATGGACTAACTCGGCCTCTTACCGCTGCCTCAGTTTGGGACCAGTAACCCCCACAGAGCGCAGCTCCAAGTAACTACCCCCCGTGACTCCACACGCTGGAGCCAGGGGCAAGAAGTGCCACATCCACGAGCCCATCTCAAAGTCCCAGGATAGCCCTGGCCAGGATCCGGTTTTCTGGAGACTGGTGCGGAAAACTCACTGGTGTCACTTTTCTGCTGAAAACATTTGGTGACTCCAGAGTGTTTCTAAGGTAAATAATCATCCGGGTGTTGAACATGGTGGCCAGGGCGTGATGAGGGCTCAGTTAGTAGAGACGGTCTTCCATTCTCTGAGCATTTCTCTTCACCGTTTCTTGCCCCCACTCCAACGTGCTTTCCACACAAAGGCCAGAGTGGTCTATTCAAGCCAAAATTTGGTACACGTCAGCTCTTCTGCTTAAGTTTTCAGTGTCTCTCATCTTCCCCAGACTTAGCCCAAATCCCTTACAAAAGTCCTGCCACGATTCAGCCCCTGCTCATTATTCCTTTGTGCAATCTCCTTTCCGCCACACCCTGGACTAGCACACGGACCCAAGGGCGACCCGTGACTTTTTGAAGGATATGCCGGGACCGCAAAGCATCCACACCTGTGCCCTCAGCACGTATAATCCCTCATAATGTGAAGTCAAATGTAACTGAAACTCCTAAATGACTTTTAAGTGGCCTTTACAGCACAAAGCTATGAGACCAAAGCGACCTACGAAACTTTGAACAAAATGCCACTAAACACTCTTCGCGCTACATGACGCCCCCAACTGCAGTATAACTTGTCTTATGGCTTCACTGCACATCAGCCTTCTAGGGCAGGGGACTCAATTCCTTTGGGAACTCCTAGGAATCGTGAGTGATAAGGATGCTGTGGGCCCTATCCTCTTTCCACAGGCTGCACCCCAACTGGAACAGCCTCACTGCTATCCCCTCCCCCTTCCTCTCCCTTCTCTGACCTTCCTCTGTGTGGGTTAAGTACCACCCCCACTCCCACTCAAGAACCCCTGTAGTACCCGGTGCTTAATCACCCACTATTGTAACTGTTTATCTGTTTGCCTCTTGCAACGAGTTCCGTTTCACATGCTGGTGTTCCCCGGGGCATAGCGCAGGCCTGGCACACGGAGGTGCTTGCTTCATGCTTGTTGAATGGATAAACCTCCATTGTGAACATACATTCCTTACACTTCAAAAGACTGCGTCAGTGGGGGCCAACGCAGGTTCCCTTGAAAGACAGGAACTAACAGAAGCCAGCCCGCAGCCCTGAGGTCGGCCTCGTCCTCAGCCTCAATTTAGGCACAGATGGCTCCTCTCTACAAAAATGGTTACCTGTTTTCACTTCCTCATGTGACGTTAACCGGCAGGAAGGGAGTGAACTCATATCCTCCTGAGCCCTCTTACATCAATTCTTGCTTGTTTTCTGGGACGAGCTCTCTGGGGCTGGAATAAGGGCACTCCTTAGTTGTTTTAGTCAGTACAACAAGCACTTACTGGGCGCACATCTCCTGTGCCAGACAGCCCACAGGTGGGGCTGTGGAGCCAAAGATCAAGGATCCAACCCTTCTCTGGAAGTCTCTCGGGGAGACAGACTCAAAGTGGACACGATATGATCAGTACAGCAGTTCCTCAAAAAAATGAAACACACCATTGCCATAGGATGCAGCAATTCCACTTCTGGGTATGTACCCCAAAGAACTAAAAGCAGGGACTCGAACCGATAGTTGCACACCCATGTTCGTAGCAGCTTTGTTCACAACAGCTCCAAGGAGGAAGCAACCCAAGGGTCTGCGGGTGAACGGCTACAGGAAACGTGGAGAATACATACAACGGAATATTCAGCCTTAAAAAGTTAGGAAATTCTGGGGCACCTGGGTGGCTCAGTCAGTTAAGTATCCGACTCTTGCTTTTGGCTCAGGTCATGATCTCAAAGTTCGTGAGTTTGAGTCCTGTGTCACTCTCTGTGCTAACAGTGCAGAGCCCGCTTGAGATTCTCTCTCCTCTCTCTGCCCCTCTCTTGCACTCTCTCTCTTTCTCTCTAGATAAATAAATAAATAAATAAACTTTTTAAAAGGTTAGGAAATTCTGACACATGCTCCATGGATGAACCTTGAGGACATTATGTTAAGTGAAATAAGCCAGCCACAAAAGGACAAATACTGTACGATGGAACTTTACGAGGTATCTGGAGTAATCAAATTCATAGAGACAGAAGTAGAACGGTGGTTGGCAGGGGAGAGGGGAGAAAATGGGGAGTTAGTGTTCAATGGGCGTTTCAGTTGGAGAAGATGAAGTTCTGGACGCAGAGGGTGCTGACGGTTGAACAAAAGCATGAATGTCCTCAATGCCACTGAACTGTGCATTTAGAAACAGAATGCTAGATTTGTGTTATGAATATTTTACTGCAGTTAAAAACCCCCACACTCACTATATACGTATGCCAAGCCATTATGCTGTTCCCCTTAAGCTTACACAGTGCTGTACATCAATGGGATCTCGATAAAATGGAAAGGAACCACCCCAGTGTGATGTGTACTGTCAGAGAGGTAAGCCCAGCGCACGCAGGGAGAGCAGAGGTCATGCGGTGACCATGCCAAAGTTAGTCTTGTGGGACAAGTAGAGTCGGCCACGTGGAGAAGAGGGAGTGAGGAGGGTGCAGGAAAGACCGGTCTCAAGGATTTGTTCCATCTTGATGGCAATCAGGAAAGCCTTGGGACCTAGAGGACCTGGGCTCGGAGAGGGAGGGGACAAGGATGAGGGCAAGGAATGGTCTGGGCTTTTCTAGGGAAGAGGGAGACAGCAGTGCCCAAGCTCCTGGAAGGTCCACCCGGAATCCAGCCGGCTGGGCATGTGCCTACCCCACCTCTAAGAACACACCTGTCACTTGAATCCAGCACAGAACTTTGGTACCATGATTAACCCCTTCAGGGTCAGCGAGGCCCCCGAAATTGCTGCCGGAATTAGAAGATAACTTGGAACCAAAGCTCTATCTCTCCGGCAGGCATGTGAGAGTGTGCGCACGCACTGAAGCAAGATCGAAAGAAGGGGCTCTCCATGAACGAATCCTGAACAGTGGCCTCACAGCAGACGAGAGGAAACAAGGCAGGACAAGACAGGGGACACAGGGCTCTAAGCAGCAGCCAAGCTGACCTGTTTCAAAGTTGCTGAAGTGCCATTTGCCTCCCAGGACCTGCAGAGGGGCCTGTGGGAGACACGGACATCTGACTCAAGCCATGTCCTTCACCGTGCTCGGGAGAAAAGTGGGCCACAGGGGTGCTGACAAAGAGCAAAGGGAAAAGACAAAGATACTGTAACTTTTAGAATTCAGGTCTGGGTTTCTCGTCTGTGTCCAAGAGTCAAATTTCCCTGAGTTCAGCAGCGCGAGCCATGTTTCTGCACCCTTCCCACCTCCTCTGCCCTTTTCTAAAACGTCACACCAGAAAGAACGAGGGAAAACCAAGAGCCACTGTCCCCTCATTGGGGCTGGCCCAGACGCCAGTCACAGGTGTATCCCTCACGGTCCCTAAAGATTTAAGTAATCCCAGTAAGCCAAAATCGTGTTTGGGGTTATACAATTTGCGCAGGGACACGGCTACTGGGTAAAGCAAGGTGACCTCTATCCAGGTACACCCGGACATCCGTCAGCAGAGTCTGAGGGTAGCTGGGCCACCCAGGGAAGGGCCCGTGCTCGTGCTCTCCCTCACTGATCCCTCCGGCAGATCGCCAACAACTGTTCACCCCCATTAAACTTGCAGGGGGCTGTGCCCAACAGCTGTGGCTGACTCCTGCCACAAAAGGGCCCTGGGCCATCTGCTGTCCCCACCCCGTTCTGCCCTCCTGCTGGGCTCCCCAGCACACGTTTCATCTCCTTTGTGAGGAGCAGGATGGAGGTATGACAAGAGAGTGGGGCAGGGCCTCAATACGGCTCAAGTTTCCATTTTTCAAATGTCAGCCTGGGCACCTGTGGACGATTGTACTTCAGACGAGGCCTGGCCAGTGTTCTGCAGGCTGCAGACGGCCAGAAACTGCCCTTCCCGTGAAAATGTCCAGCAGACCGGGGCGCCTGGGTGGCTTAGTCGCTTAAGCGTCTGACTTCGGCTCAAGTCACGATTTCACAGTACATGGGTTCAAGCCCTGTACCGGGTTCTCTGCTCTCAGCACAGAACCTGCTTCAGATCCTCTGTCTCCCTCTCTCTCTTTGGCCTTCTCCAGCTTGCGCTCCCCCTCTTTCTCTCTCAAAAATAAATAAACATTAAAAAATATTTTAGAAAACGTCCAGGAGACCAAACCAACAGACTGCACCTGTCCTATTGTCCCCAGTCCGATTTGGGAGTCACCTGTCCTTCTGCTGACTTTGGAATCTTCTTCTCTCCTGGTTTTCCTTCTACCTCTCTAACTTTTCTATCACAGGCTCATCGTGTCCAACCAAAGCAAAAAGTACTGAGAATCCATCCTTGATCTTTTTCTCTTCTTACTCCTTGAACAGCAGCTACCAACCCCTAAATACTCACAGCTCCCAAATTTCTATTTCCGGTGCAGACCCCGGTCCTGAGCACCACACTCTAAACACCCCCTCCCTCAACAACCTACAGGTGTCTCAGATGGGACATGTTCAAATCCGAGCTCATCTCCCCCTGAATCCGCCTCTCCCCATTACATCCTTCCCTCGGGCTGCAGCACACTTATCCGATCACCCAATTTTCCAAGCCCGCAATGTGGGCTCATTGCCTCTGTCTCCTCTGACTCTTACAGCTACTCAGCCCACAAGTGGTGCCAATGACTCCCCAACTCCTTCCTCCACCTTTATGGCTCCTGGGCAGAAGTATCTCACCTCTCTGTATCCCTCATCCATCCAGCCCATCCTCCACAGACTGTCACCCAATCTGGAATCCAGAAAGCTGTATTGGTTGATTCCTTCCTCGTCAACTCCTGCCCTCATTTGACCTCTAAATCCTATACATCCTGTCTCCTTGATGTCCCCTCACACCTGCTCCCATGGCCAGGACCATGGTTCAAGCACCACCGTTTCTCTCAGGGAACAGCTCAGTCTGCCTTTCAATCTGCCCTAAGAACCACCTCTCTAAAGAACATGCCTGAGCGTGTCATGCCTCTGCTCCAGATCTTTCCCGTGGGCTTCCCATTGCCTTCTGGAGAAAGTTCCCACTTCTCAGCACAGCCCTCAAGGACCTAACCAGTCTTACCTGGGACCATCTACCAAGTTCACGTCTTTTTGCATTTCCTTGGTTAGTGCCCCCTTCCAGCTGTCCAACCCAAAGGACCACAAGTTTCTTTGCTCTTGTACCAGATCATGTTTTATTGCCATCATCACTAACTAAGTCAGTGCTGTCACAACTTTTCTGGACCATATTCCCCTTAGGCCGGGCCAGGAGTCTGGGGAAAATGGAACAGAACGTATGGGAGAGACCAGACCCTTGTTTCAGCTCTATGTTCTGTGGAGTCAGGACTCTACGCCATTGCTTGGTCTCCTCCACAGTCTACTCTTAGAATCTTCCCCAGAGATGCATTTGGATAATCCCATTTCTCCTGAGTGTCTATCCTGTTATAAAGCCAGATGAATGCAAAAGATAATGATACACACTCTCTCTCTAGTCCCTCTAAGTTGGAATTCTCCTTGTGCCCAGCGGATGTGGCCTGAGCTAGTGGTACTGGCTTCAGCTAACAGGTTACATAGACAATGATCCCATCAAGCTCTGATTTGGTTCAACTCCAGAAGGTGAAAGTTAAAGAGAGGCACCAGGGGTGCCAATTTGGAGCTTGCCAATTTCCCCCAAGGAGACAATGGGCATCATCTCTGCGAATCTAGGACAATGAAGGCACAATCGGCCTCACTCTGAGGCCGCCATCTATGGAGTAAACTTAAGCAAACATAACTCAAAGGATACATGCCCAGGATGACAGCTTCAAGGCATTTGATAGGCAAGGACTCCCGAGTCATTTCTTTTGCTGTTTCCATTAACCTGTAGGATAGAGCACAACAAAGCATCTCAGGACTTGTTTCATCATGCAGTCAGTCCGTCTGTCGATCCGTCAGCGTGCCTGTCTCCACATTAGGTGCCATGCAGGATTGCAGAGAAAAGGGGAGAGCTCGGCGTGGAGGATGGAACCAAAGCACATCTGCACTGGCAGAACTAAATTCTTAAATTCTCCACTGCTCTCTCCAAGAGTTAGTTCCTGGAGGTTAGTGCCTATATTCCCCAGCATCCTCCCAAGGGGAGGGCAAGGGGCATTACACAGGACAAGGGGCTTGACAAAGAGAAAGTAAAGGAGACCACATAAAACTAATTTCACACGCCTCCCCCACCCCTGGAAGAGTTAGTCTCCACCATGGAGCTTAGCTGTCAGAGTGGCCCAAGCCCTAGCCCCACCTCCAACCTGGCCCCAGGGCACCCCCCCAATCCCAGTCCCTTACAGACTGGATATTTGAGCACTGGGATACAGGGATAAAGAGTGAGAGAGGGAGTGGGCAGCTTTCAAGTAGGAGAGACGTCACCTGGCCCACAGATCATGCACCACTTACCCACTCAGCGGTCTCATTTTCCTAATTTCAAAGAACTGGGTCCCTGTATGATTGTATCTGTGTGAAGTATGTAAAGGGAAAGTGACAGAAAACTCCAAAGGCCCCAGTAATCCAGCAGAGGAAGCTGTACATTGATTTCTCAAAGGGATAAAGAAGTAAGGGGCTTTCCAGAAAGTGTTCAGTAGCCAGAAGGTAGCCAAGAGCCTCTTACTCCTCAATGTCCTGCTCTGAAAATCTAGTTTCTAACTCAAGCCCCCAAACAGCTTGGGTCTTTATAATAGCTATTTCAATCTGCTCTGTATTCTGTTTAGGGGAAAACATGTCTTAGTTCACCTACTAGACTACAAACTCTGAGAGTTGGGATCATTTATTTATTATGATTTATTTATATTACCCATAATGCCTGGCACAAGCCCAACATATTCCAGTTAGCAAATATGATTAAATGCATGAGGAATAAATGAATACATGGGTAGACAGACAGATAGAAAAATGGGTGGATTGGTGGAAGGGTGGATGGATGAATGGAAGGAAGGAAAGGTCGAACTGATGAAATGGAAAGGTGGGTGGGTGGAAGGATGGATGGATGGATGGAAAGAATGAATAGAATGGAAGGGTGACTGATTGGAAGGGTGGATGGATGGACAGATAATAGAGATGGATGGATGGATAGAAGGAGTGGATGGATGGATGGATGGATGGATGGATGGATGGATAGGTAGGTGGGTGGCTGGATGGACAGGTGGATGGATGGAATGGAAGGATAGAAGGGTGGGTGGGTGGTAGGGTTTCTCAATAGCGCACTGTCTCTGCAGCAAAGCTTACTGTGGAGACCTCACTTTAATTTCACTGGACTGATACTAGACAATGATTATGAAGTCTGAGAAGATGACACCATTACCCACAACTTGGGATTTAGCTGCTTGCCCAGAAAGTGTCAGGGACTGGCAAGCCTGCACCAGGTCATTCTGAAGGAGACCAAAGATTCCTTGATGTCATGCTCTCTGACACTGGATCTTGATTTTCTTCAGAGCCTGAAGAAAAGTTGCTTTACACATTTCTCTTTCCTGTCTCAAACAAAGTCCTATAGAAAAAGTGTATGTTGGGAAGATGCTAACGAACCATGAACTTGTAACCCTGGCAGCGTGCATGAGATTAGATGTGTGACCCTACAGTGGTACAGGCAGTGGCAGAAGGTGGCACCAAGCACCTAAACGCCCTGCACACCCTCTCTGAGGAGGGTGAGGATTCCCCTCCCAGCACAGGCATGCCTGACCACTCAGACACAAGCACACGTAAGAACTACCAGGCAGGGGGAAGGGGGAGGAGGAGCTCATTATAGGCAGATTCTGGGACCCACCTCTAGAGATTCCAATTTCAGGCTAACGGTTTTATTTATTTATTTATTTTAATGTTTACTTTTGAGGCAGAGAGAGACAGAGTGAGAGCAGGGGAGGGGCAGAGAGAGAGAGGGAGACACAGAATCTGAGGCAGGCTCCAGGCTCTGAGCTGTCAGTACAGAGCCTGATGTGGGGCTTGAACTCATGAACTGTGAGATCATGACCTGATTAACCTGACTGAGCCACCCAGGCACCCGCAGGCTATGATCTTAACCCTAGATGTCATTTCCAAGTCACCCTGCCTGGGACTGTTCTGTTGGAGGTTCCAGGGTGAGAGCCAGAAAGATGATTTTAACAAGCTCACCAAGCTGGAAATTATCAGCATGAGCCGTAAGAACAGCCAATAACAGTACAGGCTTGCCCAGCTATTGAAAACTGCAATATAAAAACCCTTAGAGGTAAAAGAGAAAAACGAGGGGCGCCTGGGTGGCGCAGTCGGTTGAGCGTCCGACTTCAGCCAGGTCACGATCTCGCGGTCTGGGAGTTCGAGCCCCGCGTCAGGCTCTGGGCTGATGGCTCGGAGCCTGGAGCCTGTTTCCGATTCTGTGTCTCCCTCTCTCTCTGCCCTCCCCCGTTCATGCTCTGTCTCTCTCTGTCCCAAAAATGGAAAATAAACGTTGAAAAAAAATTTAAAAAAAAAAAAAAAAAGAGAAAAACGAGGGGCTAAGCTCCCAACTTCAGCTCAGGTCATGATCTCACGGGTTCGGGAGTTTGAGCCCCCCATCAGGCTCTCTGCCATCAGTGCAGAGCCTGTTTTGGATCCTCTGTCTCCTTCTCTCTCTGCCCCTCCCCCACGTGCACAAGCTTGTGCACTCTCTCTCTCAAAAATAAATAAACATAAAAAAATTTTTTTAAATAGTGAGATTCCTGGTGTAGTTAAAGTAGAATTCAGTGAGCAGAAAATCTATTTACATGCCTAGCTTTCTTTCTTTTCATAGATCTAATCTATACATCTAGCATGTAAAGTGAGACAAATCCATAATAAAATAATAAAAAACTGCCTGGCCTTCCTTGCTCAGTTCCTTACAGCTATGAGCTCCAGAAAGTGAGCTTGGAGAAGAGAGCCTCTTGTAAACATCACCTTCAGAGGGAGAGACTTACTGAGCCTGAGCTGATCCTCAGAAGGTCTCTCCCCATGCAGAGAGCTTAGGGGGCACCTGTCTTTCCAGAACCCCATGCAAGATCCACTTATGGCTAGCATTCTGAAGCTGTCAGAATCTGTCCTCTCCTATCCCCAAATGAGCCCGTCTATAGTCAGGGCTGGCCTGGTGCCCAATCATGTGTTCCTGTGTCCAGGACAAAGCAGTAAGAAGTCCCAAGGAACTAAATACAAGCATTGTATTGTCCTTTGCTGTACTGCCCTTCATAGAAACGATGGGGTTTTGTTTTTGTTTTTGTTTTTTTACAGACTGAGAACTTGTGGCAACCCTGCATCAGGCAAGTCTGTTGGCACCATTTTTCCAACAGCATTTGCTCACTTTGTGTCTTTGTGTTACACCTCGGTAATTTTCACAGCATTTCAAACTTTTTCATTATGATTATATTTTGTTATGGTGACCTGTAATCAATCAGTGATTATGCCTCAACTGAAAGCTCAGATGATGGTCAGTATTTCTTAACAATAAAGGCTTTTTATTTTATTTCTTTAAAGTTTATTTATTCCGAGAGAGAGAGAGAGAGAGAGAGCACAATCGGGGGAGAAACAGAAAGAGAGAGAGAGAGAGAGAGAGAGAGAGAGAGAGAGAGAATCCCAAGCTGGTTCTGCACTGTCAGCACACAGCACGATGCAGGGCTTGAACTCACGAACCATGAGATCATGGACCTGAGCCGAAATCAAGAGTCAGACACTTAACCGACTGAGCCACCCAGGAGCCCCTAAAACTTTTTAATTAAGGTATGTAGATTGTAATTTTAGACAGGTTACTGCACACGTAATATACTGACTATAGGGTGGTGTAAACATAAGTTTTATATGCACTGGGGAAACAAAAAATTCACTTGATTCGCTTTACTGCCACATTCGCTCTTTTGCAGTGGTCTGGAACCGAAACCTCAAAGGTCTTCGAGATCTGCCTGTGAAAGTGTGGTCAGAAGAGAAACCACAGAGGCCACACTCTGCCTTCTTTGTGTGGTGGCTCCAAGGGCCAGGTGACCTGGAGCGCAGCTTGTTGGGTGCTCTCCCTCTTCCCACCCTCTCTGCAGTCAGTGATCAGGTCAGTGACCAGCATCACGGGTCAGAGAAGAGAATGAAAGAGCAGATCCTTCAAGGCAACAGTTGAAACGAGGCTGAGAATGTGCTGCAGGGCTTACGGGGAGACAGAGCCTACGATATGTAAGGCACATGCAAATTTGCCCCTATCAGGGCATTCCCAGCCAGGATCATTCTCTTTCATCTCTGGCTGGATGATCCTTGTGAAGACGGCTTCCTAGATAGAAGTGGGGAGCCAGGGGCCCCTGCATGGCTGACTGGGTTAAGCGTCTGACTTCGGCTCAGGTCAGGGTCTCACGGTTCATGAGTCTGAGCCCTGTATCGGGCTCTCTGCTGTCAGCACAGAGATCCTCTGTGCTTTGGATCCCCAACCCACCCCTCCCTCAAAAATAAACTTAAAAAAAAAAAAAAAAAGAAATGGGGAGCCGTTCTGATTTCTGTCACCTTCTGAAATGTTCTGTGAAGAGCCGGTCACCTCCAGGAAGGCTTAGCTCTTTGGGTCCAGGTCTACTCTGGAAGGGGTTTATGCTCTGGACCACATGGAGCTCCCCAGGGGCCCCAGTGTGGGGATCAGCACCGATACCAGATAGCCTGCTCAGGGGTGTCCACCTCCCCTTCTCCTACTGCTTCAGGATTCCACCGGGAAGATGTCATGCAGGGGAGTTCCTCATCTGTGACACAGGACCTGAGAAGCTAATGAAGTAATCTGCCTGCCCAAATGAGCAGCAATCGGTGTTACTCCCCTCTGGTATGTTCTTCCCTTCAGAGAAGACACAAAAACCCACAGCCACGATTCTTGCCGATAGCCCAGAGAGGAAGGGCCTCTTCCGAGGCATGTGGAACACGTGTGCAGTGTCCCAATGAAATCTTTTCTGCCGAATTCTGTCTTTAGTTAGGGAGGAAGGACAGAGGTCATCAAAGAATTGACCTCCTGGACAATGTGCTAGGGGCTAAGGGGTCTGAGGCCGGCTTAGCTCTGAGATGCTCACTGACTCGAGCAAACGGTGTGTCCCTCCCACAGACAACTCTGTCAGCCAGCTCCCATCTGATTCCTGTCCCTGAAGAAACATCAGCAGGAGCCAGTGGACCACCCACCTCTGCCCCCTTGTTCTTACGATGCTGCTGGTACGGCGCACAGGACGGATCTAATCTTGGTTACGAACAATCCGAGCACACTGGCGGAGAGAAGGACGCAAGTCCGGCCGGTCTGAATCCAGCCTGGAACCGCTGGGCTCCTCGGCACCTTTTCAAACTCACCCTCATCCCAGAGCCCCACGTATTCCTGTAGAAGGAGGCAAGGCCACCAGTCTGCCACAGGCAGTGCCAAGTGGACCTCTTCCAGATTATGAGTGGTCAAGATGAAGACAAAAAAGTGAAAAGGAAAGCAAAAGAGCAGAAAGAAGCCCAGGAGGGAAGAGGGAGGAAGACAGACAGTAGAGGAAGACAGAAGGAAGGAAACAAAGATGACCGGGGAGGGGAGGTGGTGAGACAGGAGGGGAAGGAAAGAAGAGGGGATCCAGGGGGCCACCGCTGCCTCACTGCACCTTGCTGTCCTGGCCCGCACCTGCCTAAAGGGGGAAGGGTCTGACCACTGCAATTACACCCTCTATTACGGCGCTTTCTAGACACTCACGCTGGGACATCCCTTCGTGCCCGGCCTCACCAATCTTAGAGAGCATGTGCCGACCGACTGGGGACAGACCCGCCACCAGACTGGAGCTCACCATGCCCGTTCCCTGGCCGGGTCTGCCCAGTCCCTGGTTGGAAGGATACTGTAGTGTCTTCATGTAGTTCTGGATTGCCTGGAGCCAGTCTGGGATGGTCATCGACAGCCTGTAGTTTGGAACCTGGGGCACTGAAGGCTGCAAAGAAGTACAGAGAGAACTTTTTATCAAGGAGATGCTCTGGGGCCCAATTTCTGAGGGCAGGCACAGGACTGAAGGCACCAGAGAGCTGCTCCTGACAGCAGATGGCCACCTGCACAGGGCCCCCCAGACCAGCCGGTCCTTTGCCGAAGTTTTCCTTGTATGTTCCCTCCATACACACCTGCCCTGGGTCACTGTGGCTCTCTAGGGCCCTCTGTGTGTTGAATGTGAACACAGCCTGCTTTCCCACAGGAGCCTCAGTGTCTCCTTGAAGCCAAGGACTATGTCCTACAGTGTCCCCCACTGAGCCTGGCCCAGGATGTTCACAGAAGTGCTCCGTTAACCCTCAGAGTTTTACTGCAGGGACTGCATGTTTTCCTGCATGGCTGGTATGACCCATTATGCTCAAGGGGACCACTGAACACAAGATGAATGGTACCCTGAAAAAATGCAACATGGCGCTCCAACGCGCCATTTCTCAACACCACGCCCATCGCGGCCCTTCTCTGAGTCTGGCCCACGTGGATTAGTAAAGATTCCCCTCATGCCCTGACTCTTCCCAGTTCAGTGCAGCCCCTGTGACCCGTAAGCCACCTTACCCTTTCACCCCTGACAGCTGCCAGTCTCCCTTTCCTAGTCTTGGTCAACACTCACCAGGGTCTACAACCAAGGGCACACAGTTCTAAGCTCTGTTGGGAGGAGAAAGGAGCAATAGCAAGCAAGGACAGGAAAGGGAGAGGTAAGTGACTCTTTACAGGAATTTAGAGCTAAGACACCAGCTCTGAGACACCAGGAGGCTCTGAGCAACCCTGCCAACGAGGCCCAGAGCAAGAAAGGGCAGGGGCTTCCAATCCAGCCACTCCTGGGAGGCAAGGGATGATGCAGTGCGTGCTTTATTCCCCATTTCTTAGGCTCTTAAGCTTGGCCTCAGGCTCCGGTGAGCAGTGCCACCGCCAGGAGGGAAAAGGAGACTCCTCCAGGCGTAAGCCACTTAGGGAGGAGCAGAAGGGGCCCCAGGGCGGATTAGTTCATCCTCAGAAAACAGGGAAAGGGAGGCCCTGGGGATTTAGTGCTTAGCTGATGGAAGGTGGAGCCGCCGGTGGAGAAACTTCTTGGGGACAGCGCCGGGCAGCCTGGCCGGGCACCAGAGCCAGACGCCGCTGAAGGATGTTCCCCCCCTCTCCCCGGCGCGGTGCTCCAGGCTCAGACCCCACAGGGATGCTGCCCCTGGGCCTGTGGCAGGTGGGAGTGGGGGGGGGGGGCGGGCTCTGCCATACTTCTCCACGGTCCACACCTTTGGCTGCATTGACTTAAAATGCTACTTGACATTCTTTTCCTCTCAGTGCCTCTCTTCTCTCTTGGCTTTGCAACTGACTTCCTACTCACAGCAACTGCCCCTTCAGCAAAAAGGAAACTAGTCCCACGCCCTACTTCACAGCCAAGGTGCTGAGTGTGTGTGCGCCCCTGGGAGGGAATGTAGGAGGTGCGGGCGCATGCTTGCACAGCTGTTCTGCAAACTGCATTTTGTTTACAACGTATCAACTCAAGCCACATTCCTGTCTCGGAGAGTAATTTTTCCAAGCAAAGTGCTCCAATTTGACCATTTGCTTACATGACCCTCCCACATGCACACACGCGCGCGCGCGCGCACACACACACACACACACACACGAGTCAAAATAGCGCGCGCGCGCGCACACACACACACACACACACACACGGAGTCAAAATATGGAATGTATCCTTGTATTTCTGCCCTTACAAACGCTAGAGTCAAGCTTGTCGTTTTTTGCAGTGACACCTACGGATCGACCCATACCTGGAATTCTGTGTAAAACTGTGCCAGAGATTTCACAGGGAAGTGAGGAGAGAAGGGGAGATGTGAACATTTCTTTAGCACCTGCTACGTTCCAAGCTCTAGGCCAAGTACAAGGTGGTGGCAGGGGAGCACAGAGACAGAGGAAGGAGGGAAGTTATCCAGCATGAAGGCACAAGCATGTTTCTATACAGAAAAGTGCTATTTGTACCTACTTAATAGAAAAGATGGTAAGTGTGGGGAAATGTCCCAAAGAATCACCAGCCACCTAAGGGATCCTTGGAGGGGTGTCTGTTGGCCGGACCCCCGCCATAGCCAGAGGGACTTGGTTCAGAGGTAGCCAGAGGGGCCAACCACCAAATTATTTCAACTCCCCCAAGCCCAGCAGAACCACGAGAGCCAGATGGTGGGGTGGGACCAGGTGGCAGCTGGTCCTCAGAATAGCAGCCCGGTGGCGCCCAAGGGCTTTTAAAAACAGCTGCCTGGTTACCTCAGCCCTGGCCGAAAGAGTGCAGGAGTGGCGGCCACATTCCCCAAGCCCCAGCTGGGGATCAGGGCTGTGGTGGGGAGAGAAGCCGAGACAGCTGAGGGGATGATGTCATCAGGCTACAACTCACCCTGCTGTCTGGGACGGCTGGCTGGGGGTCGGGCTGGGGGGCCAGCTCCCAGCCAGCATCTCAGGCCACCGATGCCCCCACAGGATGAGGAGTATAAGCCAGGTGGGCTCCTTGGTGGGTAATTAGGAGACAGACACAAGGCCCCAGTCCCTGCTCTGCCACCTAACTGTGGACCCTGGTCAAGCTGCATGACCTCTCTAAGCCTGTTTCTTTCCTGATAAAATTGGAGAGTGTCACCTACTTCAAACCTTCTGGGCTGTGAGGATTATATGCCCCAATGTATAAAGCAGGCAACTTCGGGCTGGAGCCTGGGTGGCTGAGTCAGTGAAGCATCCGACTTCAGCTCAGGTCATGGGCTCATGGTTCCTGAGTTCCAGCCCTCCATCGGGCTCTGTGCTGACAGTGTGGAGCCTGCTTGGCATTCTCTCTCTCTGCCTTTCCCCACTTGCGTTCTCTCTCTCTCTCTCTCTCTCTCTCTCTCTCTCTCAAAATAAATAAATAAATAAATTTCAACTAAAAAGCAGGCAACTTGGAGATTGGCATTTGGTGCTCTTGAAGGCTAGGTGATTATTATTTTTTTATTATAGATTTTTAAAATGTTAATGTTTTATTTTTGAGAGAAAGAGAGAGAGTGCAAGCAGGGAAAGGGCAGAGAGAGAAAGAGAGAGAAAGATACAGAGTCCAAAGCAGGCTCCAGCCTCTAAGCTGTCCGCACAGAGCCCCGCGCGGGGCTTGAACCCACAAACCGTGAGATCATGACCTGAGCCAAAGTCGGACGCTTACCTGACCAAACTACCCAGGCGCCCCAGAAGGCTATGTGATTGTTCATCAACAATGTGTTTTCAGGATCTAGACTGGGGAAGCCTGGATAGTCCTCACCTTCTGAAACTGGAAAACAGAATCAGCAGGGCCTGGGTCTCTGCACACTCAGAACATCGTGAAGATGCCTTCTCACCCTGATGAAAGAGGAGAAAACATCCACTTCCCCCTGGGACACGTCCTGACCATAAGTTATCATCCTTAATTCATGAACAGTTCATACAAAGTGATAAGAAAACTCTTCAGGGGCTCCTGGCTGGCTTAGTCAGTAGAGCATGGGACTCTTGATCTCGGCGTTGTGAGTTCGAGCCCCATGCTGGGCGTAGAGACTACTTAAATTATAAAAAAATAAAAAATAAAACTGTTCAGGCCTTCGTGGAAAAAAAATGGCCCCCAAAGGTAGAAGTAGCCCAGATGTCCACTAACAGGTGAATGGACAAAAAGTGGTATAGGAGCACCTGCTGGCCGGGTCAGTAGAATGTACAACACTTGATCTTGGGGGTCATGAGCTTGAGCCCCACATTGGGTGTGGAGTTCACTTTTTAAAATGTAGTATAGGGGCGCCTGGGTGGTTTAGTCGGTTACACATCCGACTCTTGATTTCGGCTCAGGTCATGATCTCACAGTTTGTGAGTTCAAGCCCCAAGTCGGACTCTGTGCTGATGGCACCCAGTTTGCTTAAGATTCTCTCTCTCCCTTTCTCTCTGCCCCTCCCCCACTCATGCAGACACACTCTGTTTCTCTCAAAAAAAAAAAAAAACAAAACATGTAAAATGTAGTATATACAAAAAATGGAGTATTATTTGGCCTTAAAAAATGACATTTTGACACAAGCTGTAACATGGATGAACCTTGAAGACATTATGCTAAGTGAAATAAGTCAGGCACAAAAGAAGAAATACTGTATGATATACCTCTTCTACAGTTGTCCCCCTTTATCCACAGGGCATACGTTCTGAGAACCCCAAGAGATGCCTAAAACTGCAGAGAGTACCAAACCCTATATATATTCTACGTTTTTTCCTACGCATACATACCGATGATAAAGTTTAATTTATAAGTTGGGCACAGTAAGGAGATTAACAACACCAATCAACAATAAAATAGAACAAGTATAACAATATACTGCAATAAAAATTATGTGAATATCATCTCTCTCCAACTCTCTGTGTACTCACCCTTCTCGAGATATGAGATGATACAGTGCCTACATAATGAAATGAAATGGGGTGAATGACGTAGGCATTGCCATGCAGCATTAGGCTACTATTGACCTTATGACCATAGGTCAGAAAGAGGATCATCTGCTTGCAGATCTCGGGTAACCATGGGTGACTGAAACCATAGAAAGGGAAACAGTGGATGGGGGGGGGGACAACTGTATGAGGTTCTTACAGTAATCAAATTCATACACAGAGAAAGGAACAGGGTGATTGCCTGGGACTGACGGGAGGAAGGAACAGGGAGCTAGCGTTTAATGGGTACAAAGTTTCAGCTGGGAGGAAGTAGTTCCCGAGGGGGAACGTGGTATTGTTGCACAACTGTGTGAATGTACTTAATGCATAGAACTGTACACTCAAAAATGGTTAAAATGGTAAATTATACGTTATGTATATTTACCACAATTTCTTTAACAGCCATGAAAAGACAATGCACAAAAGAAATGCAAATAGTGAATCAATTTTTGGAAAAAATTTCCAAGCTCACTAATAATTCAAGGAATGCAAAGCAAAGCCACTGCTAAATGTCACTTTTCACCTCCAGTTAGCAGAGATCTTCTGAAATGCGGACACTCAATGCTGATGGGATGCTCTTATAAAGCGCGTTGGGAACATACATTTGTACAACCTTTTTATAAAATGTCCATGGCATGCTCCCTTTTCTTCCCCCCTCCTTGACAGATCCTGGGTCCCTCCTCACGGTATTTTCCAGCCCTATTTCACCTGAAACCCTGGCCTAGATTTTCCATGGCCCTTCCCCTCAAGGTTCCTGTCTCCTGCCTCCTGCAAACGGCCCTTCAAGCCGCTGCCCAGCTGATGAAGTTGGAATCCAGAGGGAAGAGAGCAAAACCAGCCTCTCCACATAGGTGCTGTGCCTGTGGTCTGGGGTTGGGGGTCCTGGGAGGTGGGGGACAGGGTAGTAGTGGCATAGATGGGAAGACAGGTGTTCTAGAATAATGAGACAAACCACAGGCAAGGCTTTTGTGGTCAGGCTCTCTCTCATCCCATTCTTGGCAAACATAATTACCTGTCCAAAGAATGCAAGAAGTGATGTGAAGGGACACAGGTGTGTAACTGGCATCCCCACACACGCACGAAGGGGGAAAAGGAGCCAAGGAGGCCGCCAGAACGCTTAGCATCAGTAATCTTTAACAAGAAATAACAAGAAGAAAGCAAAGCCTTTTGCTGCTCCTGTTCTGGAAAATATAAGTGCCTGTGCAGGTACCAGGCAGAAGAATCTTCTCTGGCAACCTGGAGAAGCATAGAACATCACTCATGAGCCCCGGATGGACCCCAGGCCCCTGCATCCGGGGCAGCCAGGAACCTGTTGATGGTGGCCTGGTATGGAAGTCCAAGGGTCTCAACCTTGGGCCAAGCAGGAAAGACAGACCACAGTTCTGAATCCAGGACAGAGGAGGAAGTGAGCTGCCCGAGCGAGCTAGCAGGGGGGCAGGCGGGGGCGCCCTGACTGCATGCTCTCACCTCATAGTCTCACACTTCTTCACTCAGGCAAAGCTGAGTCCTATAAAAGTGAATTATTTCCCAATTTAGAAACAACATGAGAACGAGGCACAAAACCATGGGGTCTATAAGAAACCATTGTTTTTTCCTGTCGAATCCATCCTGGTTGCCCCTTGGAGAGTCCAGCTCCAGCCAGTCAAGAAAGGAGGAGCTGTTTCCTAGCACACGGTGCTATTTTTTCTAGGCCAGCCACTCTCTCCACCTCTCCCTTTCCTTCCTCTATCATCCTCCAAGTGACCCTGCTACTTTCTCGTACTTTCCCTGAAAACCCTGGCCGTCACCTAGTCAGCTGCTGACTTGGACCCAGCAACCACCAGAGGAGAGGCCTGCAGTCACATATTGAAAAGGAGGATTGCAGGGGAGGTGAGCCCCCCAGGTGGGGGTACCTGGACCTGTGAGCAGAACTTCCCACGGCTGCTAACAAAATGTCTCGCAAAGAAGGGTCATTCAGTCCTCCTCTTAAGCCTTTGGCACCTTCCCCTGTCCTTTTCTTTTGCTTCTTGGTCCATATTCTTTCTTTTTTTAATTTTTTAAAAATGTTTTGATTTATTTTTGAGAGAGAGAGAGAGCACAAGCAGGGGAAGGGCAGAGAGAGACAGACAGACAGACAGACAGAATCTGAAGCAGGCTCCAGGCTCTGAGCTGTCAGCACACAGAGCCTGATGCGGGGCTTGAACTCATGAACCACGAGATCATGACCTGAGCCAAAGTTGGCTGCTTAACCGACTGAGCCACCCAGGCACTCCTTCTTAGTCCACATTCAATTGCCAAAAAAGGTTAGTCTCTCTGAAACTTTCCAACCCTTCTACCAGCCCCCACACTCCTCTTCTGTCCAAAGTCCTCAGCAAGACACTGGTTAAAGGAGAAAAGGGCCCAAAGGACCCAAAGGAAAAAGTCTGCCAAGCTGAGTGCAAGAACAACCTTGTACCAGACAGGAGTGGCCCCCGGAAACAGATGTTTGGAAGCCAGCCGTTCCCATCTTAGGACCTAGGTAGGGGTAAGGGTTTGGGAAACGTCAGGACCTGGGAGAGGAGGCATGTCACGATGGAGTTCGGGTGGAGAACCAGCTATTACGATGCAACGTAAGAGAGAGAAACGTTAGGTTCTTAATTTAGGTTCAAAACGCCAAGGCCGATCCATGTTTGGCCCCAGGTTTTCCTGGCTTGGAAGGGGTTCTCCTGCGACTCTGGGTTACTGTGAAAGTACAATATGGTGTGGCTGCTATGTAAAAACAGGGTCTTGTTTTCTTTTGCTCTTTTTAAGAATACAACATTTAGCCACAGGTATAGGTCTCAGGGACTAGTAATCTGTGCTCTAAACTGCTCAGACAACATTTAGAATACTGTATTTCAGGGATCCTGGGCAGCTCAGTCGGTTAAGCGTCCAACTCTTGATTTCAGTTCAGGTCATGATCTCACGGTTCCAGGGATTGAGCCCCACATTGGGCTCTGTGATGACAGCGCGGAGCTTGCTTGGGATTCTCTCTCTTGCTCTCTCTCTCTCTCTCTCTCTGCCCTTCCCCTGTCTCTCTCAAAAATAAATAAACATTTAAAAAAAAAGAATATTGTGTTTCATAAGTATTTATTTTAGAGGACTGTCTGGTGACAAACTAGCAAGTGTCCTGGAAAGAGGATGAGGAAAGTGTTTTGAACTGCAACTGTGACACCTAAGAAACAATGAAAGGAGCTACCTGTGGACAAAGAACTAAAGGAAGATGCCGAATGACCAAATGTCACAGTTCTGAGGACCTGTTCCAGGGCACCTCTGTTGTCACACAGATCATTGGAGACCTGGAGATACCTGGGTCATATCAGTAGGGATTAAAGAGTTGGAAAGAAGTTCACATGAAATCTGGTCTACTCCCATTTCATAGATGAGAAAACTAAGGCCAGAGATTCTCAACGAGTGACCGAGGCCAAAAACCAGAGGTAACACAACCAGGGCTAGAATTCAGTGCCTTCATTTTTACTCCAAGTCCCTTCCTTACTCCAGGAACGCCATGTCGTAACATCATCGCAAAGGAAGTCGACGTGGGTTACCCTGACTCAAAGGGCAAAACAAGAATCAATGGTGATGAGGTGTGAGGGTGAAGAAGGCGAATTTCTGTTCCACCTAAGAGTTTCCCAGCCACCAAAACCCAAATCTGGCCAGGCTGGGACAGCTCTGTAAGGTGATGAGTCCCCCCAGCCCCAGGACATCTTGCAAAAGAAGAAGGAGGGGAGCCTGGTCTCCACCAAAACAAACGTTCCTGATTCCCATAGAGAAAAGGGGTCGCCACACACAAGACCAGGAGGGACGATGAAGCCACAGTTAGAAGCAGGGCTGGTGATAAGGAGGCTGAATTAGAACGGCAGCATGGGACAGCAGGAACAGGCCTCTGTCCCCTGTGGCCACCTCTCTTCCAGGTTTAAAGGGCTCCCAGCTCCTCCATAAGTAAAGCAAGGCTCGCTCAAGTAAGAGCAAAATCTGAAGTCAGAACTGCCAGCCAAGACCAATCTTGTTCTTGTGCTCAAGGAGAGCTCAGCAAGGGTAATTACAGCTGACACTGAAGCAGGAAAGATTCTCGTTGGGCACAATGAAGATCTCCTTGACCTACTGGTAATAAAACACTAACTGACTGCAGCAGGAAGCTTAAGGGCTCTGTCACTTCCCCCAAGGGCACACACAGCTTTCCGGCCTGCAGGGCTCAGATGCTCAGATCACCAGATGCTCCAGGTTGGGGCCTCAGCCAGATGGCCTTTCAGGTCTCAGGTCTGGCATTCCTAGACCAGCCCAGGAATCTTCTCAGCCACACCAGTGTCCCCAGGGGGCAAGGGAAACCATCTGCCATGCTCTAACCCCCAGGCTGTGCAGTATTTCTCCCCAGTTTGCATTTTGATGTCTTAGTGACCATGGCACATCTCCCTCCCTCCCTCTTAAGTAACGATAGCCTTGGCCACCAAACTCAATCGGCTCACTGGCCTCTCTCCAAGATAGAATGAGTTTCACTCCTGAGCCTCTTTCTCTATCCAGTGAGACTAATGCATCACGTGTCCTGGAAAGTCCCTTTGGCCCTGGCCAAAACTCTTCTTTTTTTCTGGGACCTCAGATAAGCTGGGAAAAGAGATACTTCACCGCTTTGTAAGCTTCAGAGGTGAAAGTCACTGTCATGAAAAAAAAAAAATTGGCAAGAAGTCTAGAAATGATTCAAGCTGAGAAGTCTGGTTGGTTGCAAAATTCATTCACAGCCTAATAAATCATTTGCTAGGGAGAGACAGGGGAGGACCTACAGTTTCCAAAGAGGAAAAGTAGAGTGGGATCACCAGGGGGCTTGTGCCTTCTTGGCAGTGCTGCTGTTACCTGGCGGCCACAGCTTTTGCAGGAGGATGTACATGGGGGCGAGTCAACAAAGTTTGGCTGGAGATTAAAGAAACCTTGGCACAACCAGACCTCACAGTCCCAGAGCAGCAAGCCCTCTACCTCTCCCTCCCCCATTTCTAAGACAAACATTTCAATGAAGCCAAGGGGCAGGGGCTGGCCGGAAGACTAGGGAGCGGAAGGGAGTCGCTAGCAGGACGGGGAAAATGGACACGGCCTCCGCTTGCTTTGTACAGACTGAAGTGCTCCCCTCCTTGCCCACCCCCTCGCGTCCATCGAAGCCTCTGACCTTTGCCAAGAACGTGGCGTTCCTGATGGCGCCCACCATTTCTCCCCCCTTGGGGTGCACCTTGGCCACGTGCATCCACATGCGCTCCCAGGTGTGGCTGTCGATGGGGAAGCCGCTCTTGTTAACGTGAAACAGCACCCCGCCGTCTTTGTCCTCCTCTTCCGAGCCCCCGCTGGTGGCGAGGCTCACGGGCCGCGCGTGGCTGCTCCGGGACCGGGTGCCTTTGGCGCCTTTGGGGTGGGGGCAGCGGTGAGTGTCGGCCGCGGAGCCGGTCATGGTGGGGCCAGGGCGGGGCGGGGGTGCGCGGGGCGGAAAGGGGGCGGCGGCGGCGGGAGGCGTGTGCGCGCGCGGGCGCCGCGCGGGGATCAGCGCCCCGCCGGGACGGCCTTCTCCATTGCTTCTGGCTGCCGCAGGACGCGCGAACCGGGAGCGGCGGCTGGAGCTCCGCTTACGGGCCGAGCCTGAAATCAGTGGAGACACAGCACACACCACGGGTAAGTGGACACCAGAGGAACCGAGGAGGGGCTGTGTCCAACGGCAGTGGGGCCTTGGAGTGTCCCCGCGTCACTCCCCGCTCCCCCCGTGCGCCGACAGACCCCCTCCAGGAATTGAACACGAGCTTCCAGCCCTGCAATTCCCGAGGAAGGCGACTCGAATTTTGTCCCAAAGCTTCACACACACCCCCAGGCACCGGGAGGGGGATACAAGGAGCGCGGAGGGTGCGGAGTGGACGGGTAGGGAGAAGAAAGACAGCTCGTTCTGCGTGAAGGAGCGGGAGGTCCCCACAAGGCTCCACGCATTCCTTGGTGCCAGATGTGGCCGAGCGCCAGCCGAGCCCAGAACGTGCCGGCACGTGAGCGCCCGGGCTGCCGCGAGG
Source organism: Lynx rufus (assembly GCF_022079265.1). Lineage (NCBI taxonomy): Eukaryota > Metazoa > Chordata > Mammalia > Carnivora > Felidae > Lynx > Lynx rufus. The sequence continues at coordinate 33,169,742 of NW_025814829.1, read as the reverse complement.
GCGCAGCAGCAGCCTCGGCTGGCAAAGGCGGTCCCGTTTCCGCCCGGAGGCCCGCCCGGGCCCTCCCGGGGCCGGTGGTCGAAAGGCGGCTGCAGTCCCAGGGACCCGTGCAAGTGGCCCCACCCGCCCCCTCCCCGAGTTCCAGCGCCAGGCACCCCGGGGGACTGGCTGCGGGCGGGGCGCGAGGCAGGCGCGCCGCAGCCCCGGGACCCTACCTCGGGCCGGCCGGCCTCATGGCCGGGGAGCCTCTCCGGGCGGCGGGGGCGGCGGGGGCTGCTGCGGCAGCTGCGGCTGCTGGGCCTGGGGCTGCTGGGGCTGCTGCGGCCGTCGCCTCATTCCATGTCCCATTCTCGAATGTTATTCTGTGACATATAACCGAGTCACCCGGGCAGCCGCCGATGTTCCGAACGCGTCCATTGGCCACCGCAACAAAGAGGGGCGGGTCCCGGGCTCGGGACTCTACAACCGGGAGCTCCGCGACGCTCTGATTGGCTCCGGGGGTTCCCGGGCAGGAGGGGAGAGGAACAGGGGGAGCTGGGCCACCACGAGAAATCCGATCGCTGTCTTGTCCTGGGAGCCCCGCGGGGCTGCGGCGGTTGCCCTTGGGACTTAAGACCAAGTTTCCCCAGGGGTCGTCGCACTGCGAGAGTTCGCACCTATGGGAAGCAGGGGAGAAACAAAGCCACCCAAGAAGTGACCCCGAGGTAGAGGAGGGCTTGTCCTTAGAACTTCGTTCCCTGAGGAAGGCTGCACACAGTCACCTGCCCCTAGCAGGGAGTGACAGGTGGTTTAGGCTGGGCTGTCACACGAAGCACAAAATTAAATCTTTTTTTTTTTTTTTATCTCACATTAAACAAATTTTCCAAAATCAACAACGGGGCACAGCATGTACCCTCTGACATCAGTCATGATTAATAAATCCCTTCTAAGCCCAAGCTGATATGTGACAGTTAAACCCAGGAGGTCAGTCAGGCCCCAACTATTCTGTCATAGCTACTGAGTTAGAGAAGGGGTCAGATAGAGGGATGGGGGAGTGGGAGCCTTTCCACACTCGCCAAGAAACACTTTTGCCTTAAAGGCATCTTCTTTTTTTTTTTTTTTTTTTTTCTTAAGAAAAAGAAAAGCAAACTGAGATGAGAAGAGCGGCAGACTACTGACCTGGGGCTGGCTCTAAGTCCAGGTTTGTCACTTGGCTAAGCTGTGTGACCCAGGACAAGCTACTTGCTTGTTCTGGGCCTTAACTTCTCTTTCCAAAAAGAGAACAGATCCCCCACTGTAAGGTCTGTGCTGGCTCTGAAGTTCTGTGATTCTCTGACTTTTTCTTTTGGGGACACTTAGGAACCTAGCCAAATATGCTTTCTCTTTAAACTCCATGGAAGCTTTGAGAGGATAGGCAGTTGTGATAGCAATTTCTAAGTTAACCTGGAATTAAGAATTCTGTTTTTGGGGTGCCTGGGTGGCTCAGTCGGTTGAGCGACTGACTTTGGCTCAGGTCATGATCTCACGGTTTGTGAGTTGGAGCCCCGCATCGGGCTCTGTGCTGACAGCTCAGAGCCTGGAGCCTGCTTCTGATTCTGTGTCTCCCTCTCTCTCTGCCCCTCCCCCTACTCATGCTCTGTCTCTCTCTGTCTCAGAAATAAATAAACATTAAAAAAAATTAAAGAATTCGGTTGTCAAAGAGCCACTGATGGTGGAGGGATCATGGGCAGAGGCCCTGGGGTACCGTGGACAGCCAGGGCCTAGGGGGAGGAGACCTGGGTTCTAGACAATGAAAATAATAATTTAGGTCCATCTGGACAACAAGAAATGGGCCAATTCAGGAAATTATCTGAATAATGCAAGTGAAATAGCACTCCTGAAAAAAAATCAGGAAACTGGAAGAAGCTTATCTTCTCACCACATAATTGCCTCAGGTTTCATTTCTTGATTAAAAGAAAGCATGCCTCTGTGAGTGACGTTTTCTCATCTTGAACATCCTTCCTCTCTTCTTTTCTCCCTCATCTCTCAAATCCATCGCTCTCTCCTTACTTCCTCTGAGTTTCAAATCCAGGGGGGTGAGGATTTCAGGATGCAGACCTGTATGCACAGGGTGAAAATTTGACCTCACAATCCCTCAGGAGAAAACTGAGCTCTCAAAGCTCAAGTGATCAGACCAGCTGGCGAACATCGAAGAATATCTGGCAAGTTTCACCTTCCTTGGCATCAGTTCCCCGTGTCCCACTCAGGCCAAGTCCAAACAAGTACAATCACCCTGTTAAACCAGGGCCTGGATCCTGCTTTACCTGAATCAAATCCTATGGACCAGAGAGGGTTATCAGTTCATGTTCCTGCCCCCAGCACCCCAGAACTCCTTGACAGCTGGGGGGAAAGCCTTTGTTGTTCATCTCCAATATTCCAAATGTCTGTTCTCCTCTTCCCTGGGGGTGGGGTGCAGTAGGGACCCACATGACACAGTGTATAAAGAGAGCTATGAGATGTGGCTGCTTTCCCTAAATGGTGGTAAGAAGGCTTCTGCAGTGAACTGTGCTGTCCAAGTGCAGGACTGAGAGGCAGAGGGCCCTTTTGTTGAGAATTCTTTAGCATTAGAGAATTGTGCTTGTTGTGTGGACCAGCCAACTCTATTCTTCACGTCCTTGTGTATTTCAGGTTACGTAACGCTGAACTCAGGCCAGAGAGATGCTGGGTTTTGAAAGTTCAAGCAGTTAGTAAGAGTGACATAGCCTTCCATATGTACACACAGTGGGACAGAGCCAACTTGTGATCTGAACAGGGACACGTGTCGACTATTTGCTCAACCTCCGAGAGTATGAGGTTGACCTACTCTTCTATTTGTTGACATAATGACCAGAATAGCAGGGCTGTGTAGCGGAAGGTTTGGAACCAGAAAAACGGGTCAAAGAGTATCTCATTTTCCAAGTGCCAGCTGCTGGGGTCTCAAAGACACTGAAGACAGAATCCTACCTGACAGATCATGTTTCTGGCTCCACCACTTGTTGACACTAACAGCCTATTAAGGGACATATCAAACACACCTTATATGCCTCCTCACGTTAGCTAGACCTTGCCTGTCTCCTGGCTCTACAGCTACCTCCACAGCTATAGACTTGTGCAGTCCAGCCACCTGGACCTGGCTAGTCACTTGCCCCAGGCGGGTCCCTCTTGGCTGCTGCTGCCCAGCCAGGCTGGCCAGCCACACGTGCAGTCTCCGACTCTTCCACTGCTTCGAGACTCACATGAAATGCCACGCTGCAGGATGTGGCTTCTAAGCAGCCATCAAAGAGGATAGATGCATCCTAAGGAATTAATTCCCTGCGGGGAGCCTTTTGATCAATGAGAAAGCGGAGATGGGAGGGAGCCGGGCAGGTGAGTTCTCTTTCCTTCCTCCCTTCTATGGACTGTTCCGAGTCATGATTTTCCAACATAGCCTGTCTGCAGCTGTCCGTCCCGCGCGATTGAGCAGACATACCTATTGAATAAGCTTCCGAGGCTCTCTGCAGCTGGTCATGAAGCAGTTACCTGCATGATAACAAACCACCTTGTGTTGCGTTTCATCCTTTCCTACTCCATTTCCCTTTTGGCTCGCTCTTGCTGCCTTCTCAGTCAGATTTACCTTTGCTTCTAGGTTCTGCTTTCTAGGGAAACTGAGCTAAAACAATGGGTTCCACAAGTGGTTCTAGAAAGCACATGCTTGGGATGGATTTCGGGGTTGTATTGCCTACCCGTCTGAAATCACTAGAATCCTTTGCTGATGCTGAGAAGGAAGGTAATAGCTCCGATATGCAAGAGCTCCACAGCTCTCACTTGTGTTTAACTGTGGTCAATTGGATGGAGAGCAAGGCATGAGGAGATCAAGTAGCTGTGCCCCTCAATCAGTTTGGAAACAATGATAATTATAAGGTGTGAGAGACCTTGGAAACAGAAAATGACAGGCTCAGAGCAGTTAATTACCAACTCACGGAATGCTCTGAAAGCCAGAGAGCCTCCATGGCAGCTTTAAGAGAGAGTCTTATTTCCTGCAACCACAGGATAGACTCTTCCAATCAAGCCCAGGACCTGATCACATGATAGCAGAACTGCAAAGGGTACTAATACGTGACCTTCACAGGCTTCCACGTCAAAGTCAGAGCCCTGATAGGGAAAGAGGGGGACCCAGAATCCTGGAATAGAGATGTCTCAGTGGGTGGGTATCTTGACCCTTCAAGTCCCTTGTGAATGCTCCTGCCCAGAGAAGACCCCACCCCCACCCCCCGCGGCTCTCCATGGCATGTTCGCCTCAAGACCACTTATTGCCTCCACGAATATCCAGAGTCAAGTGGTAGCACAGCCCACGGTGGAAAGAAGAAGCCCCATTCCAGGAGCACCTGGGTGGCTCAGTTGGTTAAGCATCCAATTCTTGATTTGACTCAGGTCATGATCTCACGCTGACAGCACATAGCATGCTTGGGATTCTCTCTCTCTCTCTCTCTCTCTCTCCTGCTTTCTCTGCCCCTCTCCAGCTCACACATCTGTGCGCTCTCTATCTCTCTCAAAAATAAATAAACTTAAGAAAAAGAAAAAAAAAAAAGAAACCCTGCTCCAGGGATGAAAATCATACCTGCCAGAGATATTGTAGGGCTTGGCTAATGTGCACTGGCAGGAACTGTGGAAACGTGTGGATCTTGAAGATATTATATTTGGGGATGGGAGGGAGAAGCTCAATGAGGAGAACTCACTGATTTGGGGATACTCATACAAAACTAAGCATTTAGGGGCGTCTGGGTGGCTCAGTCGGTTAAGCATCCGACTTCGGCTCAGGTCATGATCTCACGGTTCGTGGGTTCAAGCCCCACGTCGGGCTCTGTACTGATAGCTCAGAGCCTGAAGCTAGAGCCTGCTTCAGATTCTGTGTCTCCCTCTCTCTCTGCCCCTCCCCCGCTTGTGCTCTGTGTCTCTCTCTGTCTCTCAAAGGTAAATGTTAAAAAAAAAAAAAAGAACTCCACATTTCCTGCTTTAGCAAGGATGCCTAAAACTTGTCCTAATCCCCATGTTTGCTTAGATGGATCTCTGAAGCCTGGTCTCAACAATAAGCAAAGTAGAGAAAGCAGACTTCCTTGTGTGGTGTTGAAGAAGGCATCAGAAGAGTCAGGAAGGAGGGAATATTAGAAGGGTTAATTCAGTATGGCTCCAGAACCCACCACCTGACTAGTTCCTGGGCCAGACCAGAAGACACTCCCCACACTAAGGCAATAAAGAATGCACTGGTACGGAGGCAGTTGGTAGTGGCTGTCCTTGTAGTCCAAGGTGGATGGTAGTGAGGAGGGTGCTGTGTAACTAGGCTGCCTACTATTTGTGAAGATGACAAAAATCCCAGAATTGCAGAGGTGAGGTGGGAGCACTTAATCATAAAGGAAAAGGTGAACATACTTACCACAACGGACAGCAAGGTAGAGGAGCGCTCAGGGTCACTTTCTCTACAGGGACTCATAATGCTGGCTAATAGGTCATGGTGTTCCTAAGGGAGGGGTATGCATATGATTTATTTTCCACGTCGAGCTATTTTTGAGAGTGAAAAGGTACACTAGTAGTAATGACATGGGGACAAGTGGTATACACCAGGACCATCCCAAATTGATAACCACCCTACCAAGGAGGGGGGGGGGAGGGGAATAGATGAGCCGTCACTTAGGCTATTGCTTGATTTGTATAATCAGAGAAAATGCTGGGGAGCAGAAGGCTTACTCTGGGCAGCATAGCAAAGAATCATAGACCCTCACCTGATTTCCAAATCTAAGCCAAATCTGGCTCAAAGCTATTGCCACTGCTGAGTGAGCCCAGCTGGCCAACTGCAAAGACTGATACCAGGTGCTCTGTTTCACAGCATTCCTCAGATAGCCAGCTGGGGGCCGGTAAATTTATATGGACCTTCTACCCTGGAGGAGGCAGTGACTTGACTTTACCCCAATCAATAGAAACACCATAAATGGGTTTGCCTTCCCTGCCCATGGGGCTTCAGATAGTATCACCATCTGAGAGCTTCCAGAATACCTTATCCATTGACATGTTACCTTATCCAACATTTCCTCAGAATAACAGACCCATCTGATGGTGAAAGATGGGGCAACAATGGGCTCATGAGCATGGCCTACTGGTCTTACCATGGATCCCATACCCAGAAACAGCTGACCTGAGAGTATAATGAAAAAGCCCATTGAAACTCAGTTAAGGCAAAGCTAAGGTACAACACTTTGCAGAGTTATGGCACAGCCCTCCAGGTTCTAATACGCTTTGAGCTAATGACCAATATATGGTACTGATCCTTAAGAGCTAAAAAGGATGAATTCAGGAACCGAAGGATAGAGGTGGACATGGTAGAAGTGGCACCTTCCACCATTGCAGCCAGTGACCCACTTGAGGAGATTTGTGCTCTTTGTCCCTGACACTTTGGACTCTGTTATGTGAGAGGTTCTGGTTTCCAGGGAGAAGGCTCTGCCAGGGTGCAGGTTCCACTGATCTGGAAGCTGTGACTGCTCCCCGGCCACTTCAGGCCACAGGCAAAGAAAGGAGTTAAAGTATAGTAATTCGAATTACCCCGAGAGGTTTGGATGGCTTCTCCTGGATTGCAGGGAACCCAAGGGATTCACAGCTCCTGGTAAAGTAATAATTTTGCAGTGATAACAGTTACAATTCAATAAGGGTAGTTCCATGAAGAGCTTCAAGACCCTCTCCCACAAATGAAGATGACCCAATCCAGATAAACCAGCTGAAGTGTTGGGCAAGAGTGAGGGACGTCTAGAAAAGGTAATGGAGAAGGAAGATGATGATATCAACTACGGCCTTAGGACCAGCTATAGTAGCTTGAATCAAGCAGACTATAGCTCTACTCATTGACTCTCTTCCCTAAGAGCTTCTAGACGATTGCAACTGGCCACAACCTTGAAGGGAGCTTCGTAACTGAACGGATTTGTATCTTTCTTGGAAAAAGGGTAAAATCCTCAAATCCAGACTATTCACCCACTCTCACCAGCAAAATGGATGTTTAGTGCAACAATGGATGTTAGTGTTTAGCCTATGTCCTCCCCATCTTGTTGGGAATCAATATCGCATGTTGATTGAATGTAGTGAATCCTACTGGTGGAACTCAGATCACCTGTTTGTGCCCTCCCTGCAAAAAACAATTAGGGAGTTTTCCAGATTTTATCTTAGAGAAAGAAGATTCACATGGTGGGAAATTCCCCAGATGTAACCAGAGTGCCCAAAAGAGGCTGCACAATTCTGAAACTATTTGAGATGTCTGATAGGATTAAGCAAATGAGTTAATGCCCTGATATTGGTGTTTTCACTATGAAGAGGGAGCATGCAAACACGGAATGGGGAGAAACAAGGAAGGAGCCTGGGGGGAGAATTGGAGTTAGAGGTATTGATGGGAGCTCAGTCTTTCTAAATCCATAAGATGAATCTAATCATGAAAGAGTGTTGGACCCATCCAAAAAAAGGAAAGTTCTGTTTTTAAAACTGTATATATTTTAAACTGTCAGTGTAATAAATGACAAAGAAAGTCAGTAGAAATGTTCCATATTAAAGAAGACCAAAGAGACATGACAACCAAATGTGACACTTGATCCAAACTACATCTTGAGGGGGCGCCTGGGTGGCTCAGTTGGTTAAGTGCCTGACTCTTGGTTTTGGCTCAAGTCATGATGTCATAGTGAGATCAAGCCCCGCATCGGGGCTTGCTGACATTCGGGAGCCTACTTGGGATCCTCTCTCTTCCTCTCTCTCTCTCTCTGACCTTCCCCTGCTCTTTCTCTTTCTCAAAATAAATGAATAAACTTTTTTTTTTTTAAACTGCACCTTGACCTGCAGGGAAAAAAACAGCGTAAATGTTATTATTGGATCAAGTGACAAAATAGTAATATAGATGTTCAATTAGATAAAAGTATTACATCTATATTAACTTTACTGAAGTTGATAAACTAAACTACAGTGATGAATAGGGACTATCCTGATTCTTATTCTTAGGAAATACACACTGTGGTATAGAGGGGGAAGGGCCACTTACTTTCAAGTGGTCCAGAAAAAAACCACTGCGCACTGGCATGTGTGCAGAGAGAAAATGATAGAGGAAATAAGGCAAGATGTTAACAGTAGATGAATCCGGGTAGAGGGTATATGGACGTTCTTTGCACTATTATACTTGCCACTTTTCTGTTAAGTTTGAAATCATTTCCAATTAAAAAATTTTTTGAAGGAGGGGGACTGAACAACCCTTGAAAACACAACAAATGTCTACTCTAATAAGCCTGTGAGATAGGTGTTAATTATTTCCATGTTACAAAGGAAACAACTGAAGTTTTAAAAGGTTGGGGAACTTGCACAAGACGATATAATTAGTAAGTGTCAGAACTGAGAATTACACTTCGATTCACTTGATCAGCTATTTTTCTTTTTCCTTCTCTTCTTCTCTCTCTCTTTTTTTTAATAGCAAGAAGAACATAGATTCAAATGGTGATCACAGACAATTCGTAGATGTCTTGATGACCAAAAAGTTTAACTGTCCTGATGCTTCAAAATTCTAAGGGACGTCCTTTGAATTTCAGGCTTATTTATTTTTCTAACTTATCCCCTGGAGAGGGGGTGCCAGACGGCAGGGAGCATGGAGGAGAATTAGAAACAGAATGAATGAGACCAGGGGAGCCACCAGAGAAAGAACCACACTGGGGCCTAAATAATCCACTGGTAGCAGCGGGGGCCCTGGACAATGGTCCTTCCAGCCAGGTTTACTGTTCTAAGGTCCTTTGAGGACATTTGGCCAGAGGGAGCAGAAATTTAAGACTTTCTTGGATTACACCTACTTTTCACCCAGAGAATAAGAGAATCATCTGCTGTAAAATTACTGTCTTCTCTCACAATGGCAGCTTTCAGAGAAGAAACCTGTTGTCCCCTTCTGAACAGTGCATTTGAAGGCTCTGTGCCTACCCCTTAACAAAAACTTCTTTGCTTTTAAACAACAAACATTCATTTCTCACAGTTCCAGAGGTTGGGAAGTCCAACATCAAGGCGCTGGTGAGGACCCTCTTCCTGGCTCATCGATGACCATCTTCTTACCATGTCCTCATGTGGTCAAAGCAAAAGGGAGCTCCCTGGGACCTCTTCTATAAGGGTGCTGATCCCATCCATGAGGGCTCCACCCTTATGACCTCATCAGCTCCCAAAGGCCCCACCTCCTAATACCATCACATCGGGGGCTAGGATTTCATGAATGAATTTTGGAGGGACACAAATATTCGCTCTGTAGCAGCAGCTGTCTTGCAAATACTTGGATTTGGCCTTTGTGGGGTTTTCCTGGGATCCACACAGAGAGGAGCAGTTGCTCGATGCTGTGGGATGGTTGGGCTATATGAGAAAGCTCTCTTTTTGATTTTGGGGTACTTCAGGAAGATGAAAATGAAGTAAGTTTTACAATATAGCCTTTCTGGGGTGCCTGGGTGGCTCAGTCGGTTAAGCATCCAACTTCAGGCAGATCATGATCTCACAGTTCATGAGTTCAAGCCCCGTGTTGGGCCCAGTGCTAACAGCTCGGAGCCTGGAGCCTGCTTTGGATTCTGTGTCTCCCTCTCAGTCTTCCCCACTTGCATTCTTTCTCTCTGTCAAAAATAAGTAAACATTAGGGGCGCCTGGGTGGCGCAGTCGGTTGAGCGTCCGACTTCAACCAGGTCACGATCTCGTGAGTTCGAGCCCCGCATCAGGCTCTGGGCTGATGGCTTGGAGCCTGGAGCCTGTTTCCGATTCTGTGTCTCCCTCTCTCTCTGCCCCTCCCCCGTTCATGCTCCGTCTCTCTCTGTCCCAAAAATAAATAAACGTTGAAAAAAAAATTAAAAAAAAAAAAAAGTAAACATTAAATATACATATATATATATAGAGAGAGAGAGAGAAGGAGAGGGAGGCTTTCTGTCCCAAAGGGAAATGGGAACACGCTGACCCAGGTCTGCCCAGCTGACAAATGAGACCTAAAGCTGATGAATATGGAGGCACATGATTGAGGTCATACAGGAGCTACACTAGGGAGCTTCTGAAGGTCCAGGAACCCATGTGATATGAAGGTCACCCCACCTGCTAATCTTAGCTCTGCCTGTAACATCCTGGGTGAGGCACATAGCCACATCTTGGTATTTAGTGAATGTCTCAAGATATATATTATGAATATTCTTGGTAATTGGAATTGGGCAATCCTCCCTGAAAAGGCAGAGCGCATAACCTATCACGCCTGGCCACTGGGCAGTTTCTCTGGGTTCAGATGTCTGTTCTGTCCCCTGAAAAACTACGTGCAGATCGGCTTCCTCCTGTATCCATCAGGGGCAAGCAGGACACAGGTGGAACTCTCAAGAAGGTTTAAGCCCTGTACACCGAGGCACCGACAAGACGAGGGGAACCATCAAGGATGACGAGGAACCCCGGAGCTGTTACCCTGGACCTGAAGGAGCCCAGTGAGAGCAGGAGGCAGAAAGAAGAGCCGACGGCATCCTCCTGGGCAGACAGCAGAGCGGAAGTGGGTTGGGGGCAAACAGAAGATGACTGCTGACCGTCTTTGGGACCCAGGCAGAGGCCCCAGTGCTTTCCGGGGAATTTCGCACTCATGGAGGTGAAAGGCAAGGACAGGTAAGATGTAACAGAGACTTAACACACATGGGAAAACCAGGCATTCATGGATCCAGAGGCTGAACGTCTTGCCGGATGTGCTGGAGAAAGAATGTGAGCCCAGCGCTGTGTGGGGAGGTGGGTGGACTTTCCCTGAGGAGAGCACTGAGGTGTCTGTCGTTGGCCATCTCCCTGGGTGCTTCCTGAGCATCCCATTTGAGGAAAGGGGTCAGCATTAGAAATGTGCCAACCCGTCTTCCTTTCTTCACTGTAACACTCTCCCTGGCCTTATGAAAGATGACAGCTGTCTGGGGAGCACAGTGGGTGCGCACGGTGACATATCTTTTGGCAGAAGAAGCACTACGGGAAGCTAGAGGAAGCCCACCCTCTTGATGGTATCGTCATATGACTGCTCATATTTACTGAAAATGTACTACGTGCCAGACGCTGCTCTGAGTGCTTTTCAAGCATGTGCTCATTCCACCCTCACCCGACACCCCTAGGAAGTGGGTGTTGTTAGGGACTGAATGGTTGTGTCACCCTAAATTCATAGGCTAAAGCCCTTACCCCCAATGTGCCTTTATTCAGAGATGGGGCCTCTAAGGAAGTAATTAAGGTTAAATGAGCTCATAAGGGTGGGGGGCTCTGATCTGATAGGGTTCGTGTCCTCATAAGGAGAGATACCACAGAGTTTGCCCAACCCCACCCCCCCCCCCCCCAGCACTCACACTGAGGAAAGGCTATGTGAGGACACAGCAAAGGGCCGCAGTCTGTAAGACCAGGAAGGGAACTCTCACCAGAAACCGAATTTGCTGGCACCTTGGTTATTCCCGTTTCCAGAACTGTGAGAAAATGGATGTCTGTGGTTTAAGTCCCCTGGTCTGTAGGGTTTTATTACGGCAGCCGGAGCTGACCTGAGACAGGCACTGTCAGTATTATTCTCACTTTATAGATGAGGAAATTGCAGCATAGGGAAGCTAGGTGGTTTTCTTAAGGTCACCCCATTTGCCTTTGACTTTGGGTCCCTTCACCTCTCAGGGCCCTGCTTCTCTCGTAAGAAGCAGGTAGGTAGAAACAGATCAGGGGCCATAAACTCAAATGTCAAAGGGCACAGGCAGATAACAGAAAGAGGGGAAGCTGGCTGAGAGGGGCTGTTACAAACTGAAGAGGGCAGGCCCTTTAGAGAGGCCAGCTGCCTGCCAGCTTCAACAACTTGTTGGCTAAATGGCTGGTGTGCTCGGATCTACAGGTGCTTTGTTCTATTTTTTAGATGTTTATTTGAGAGACAGAGAGGGACAGGGTGCGAGCGGAGAAGGGACAGAGAGAGAGGGAGACCCAGAATCTGAAGCAGGTTCCAGACTCTGTGCTGCCAGCAGAGAGCCCGATGAAGGGCTCGAACTCATGAACTGTGAGATCATGACCCGAGCCAAAGTCGCGTGCTCAACCGACTAAGCCACCCAGGTGCCCCTCAGATCTACGGTTTTTCAAGACAGACTTGGAAATCTGGATCTTTTTAGGAAATACAATTTCCCCCACATTCCATCATGAAACAGAGGGCAGGCTAACTAAGACATAGCTTTGGGCTGTGTTTGGCATGGACTGGATGATTTTTCTACACACTTTTCACCTCCTCCCTCTTCACTTGGCCATGACTCTCTGCCTTTGGCAATATTCCCTCCCATGTGCAGACTCCTAGCCTCCTGCTTTTAGGAAAGTGAGTACCACCACGATCCAGAAATGTTTCAAGGCATAGTCAGTGCAAAGAGCACTACATAAACTCAGCTGAGCCACGTGACCCTGGGCCCATTCTCTTTTCTGAAAATTGGCCCCAAAACACCTACATCACAGGAGCTCTGGAAGGATTAAATCAGATTGTGCGTGAGGAGGCAACTGGCCAATCGTGAATTCTTCCGTGGGGCTCAGAGAAGTGCTGAGTGCCTTCCATACATCGTCAGGTGCCTCAATGTTAGGTGTTTGAGCTCCTTACCGATAGGAGTCTGGTGGCTTCAGCGGCTGTAAGGTGCCTGAAATGGAACTGGCTGAGTTGTGAAAGGCAGCAGAGGGCCTCTGGAGAGCCTTCTGGAGAGCCCAGGAGCATGGCTGGGAGGGACAGGAACCAGAGATTCCGTGCCTGGAAGCCAGGAACAAAACAGCCTCCCCAAACAGCTCTCCAGCGGTTTGGAGGCATAATTAGTAAGAGCGTTTGTACTAACGCTCTGAAAGTTCTACTCAGGCTTAATAGCCGCCTGTAAAAATTCCAGTAGGGCCATTTTTAGTTGGGGCGAGTGAGGGTTAAAAACTCTCCAGACTGCCCAAAATACTCTCCGGGAGGACCCCCCCCCCCCCAAGAAAGGGGTTTATTTACTGCCCCACTGATTAAGGAACTGTTTATCTACTCTGGATCATCTTCCACCAAAGCCTTTATCAGTGGTTTTTTGTGGGTTTTTTTTGTTGTTGTTGGCTACTGGTGTTTGGGTTTTTTGTTTGTTTCGGTTTGTTTTTTTAAATAAATGAGAGCAGATTATGTGTGTTCCAAGGCTGTGACTCAAGATAGTTGTTTGCCTGTGAGCCAGATCCTGGGAAGGGAAGGGAAGGCGGCCTCCCTTTGCAGAGCTGGGGGGAGTCTCCAATGAGAAGGATACAAAAGAAGGAGTCAGAACTCACTTCCTTTCAGGTCTTCCTGGGGAGCAGCTCAGTGGGGGTGGATGCTCTGGGGAGGACCGTGGCCAGCAAAAGAACGAGTGGGTTCAAGACAGCGGAGGTGGAGGAAGAAAGAGCAGAAATGAACTGGCCAGGCAAGGGGAGGGGAATTAGAGGCGCTCTAGGGGAGGTGTGCTGGAGACTCCCCAGGAAGCCTGGGGTGTGGTTGTAAAAGAAGGACAGCACAGAGCCGGGAAGGAGGATAAGAGTGAAGCTGTGTTTGGAGCTACACTGAAACTCTGGATCCAATCTAAATCCACTCTGGCCAGAACAAGGGTTTCAAAGGTGTGACCTTGGGAGGAGCGTTCCACCACAAGAGCCAGGAGGTCCTAAATGAATTTTTGGTAAAGACGATGGCAATGCGTTTGGGGTAGAGAACAGCAGTCATTGGATTTGGGGCTCAGCTCTGCTGAGAACTGGCTGGGTAATCCTAAGCATTCCCCCCCCAGCCCCCACCTTTCTGAGGCTTGGTTTATAAAATGAGGGGCTGGACTGGATCCCTAGTTCTAAACCTCCCCTGCACGAGAACCACCTGGGGGGTGCTGCAGCCCAGACCAGTGAAATCGGAATCTTTGGGAGTGGGTCCAGGTATCAGTATTCCACAGCCTGGAATACTGCACACAGCCAAGTTTGAGACCCTCAGGGCTAGACGGTCTCTAAAGGTCTCATTCAGCCTTGCCATTCATTAAGTCTTTAAGGAAAGAACAGAGAAGATGATTCTCCTGAGACAGTCCTCAGGAGAAGCAAGGCTTGGACCAAATGGTCTCTTAAGAGTTCCTCTGCCCATAAGATTCCATGATTGGAGACTCCCAAGTGGAGAGGCTCTTGCTGCCAGGTTCTAGCCAGATGTGTTTCTTGCACTCTTCATTCATTCCAGGAATATTTACTGAGCCCCTACTATGTGCCTGGCACTGTTCTAGGTGCTGGAGATACAACAGCGAATAGACCCTTTCCTGTGTTCAACTCTTGGGACGGATCTGAAACCACAAAGCTAAAAAGGAGGGTGCAGGATGATGCAGAGAGCCAGAAGGGAAGGGAAGTTTGTGAATCGGGTGTTTCACACAGAGTTCCCCAAACTGACACATTACGTCATTGAACTGAGTAAGGTTACTGGGGATCTGTCCTTGTTGCGTTATTCTCATCTTCCTTTCCTCCTTCCTCTTCAACTGTGGGGTCATCAGCCTCTGCGTTTAGCAACTCAGTTCTGGCTCCCAATTCCAACATGTGTGTGTGTGTGGGGGGGGGGTGACCAACACCACCAGGCATCTGAGACACCAGCGGGGTGTGCTACAATTTAACTCAGCTCTGATAGTACCTACCTGGAGATAGGGTCAGATCCTGGAGGTTGAAGGCTCAGTCCTACAGACTACCCCTCCCACCCCCACTTTGGATACCAGTGGCAGGTCCAGGTCATGCCCTGTACTTCTGACCAGTTAGTAACTGGCTCTAAATCAGAGGTTCCCATGATGCCCTGCTTGGGTTTGATTAATTTGTTACAGTGGTTCACAACTCAGAGAAACATTTTAGTTACTAGATTACCATTTATTATAAAAGGACATAACTCAGGAACAATCAAATGAAAGAGATGCCTGGGGGAAGGTATGGGGGAGGGGTTTGGAGCTTCCTCGCCTTCTCCAAGGACGATGCTCTCCCTGAATCTCCACGGTGTCTGAAACTCTCAGACAGGTTTTGGGGCTTTATGGAGGCTTCATTACATAGGTGTGATTGATTAAATCGCTGGCCATTGGCTACTGATTCAACCTCAAACACCGCTTCCCTTCCCAGAGGTAGGTGTGTGTGTGGGGGGGGGGGGGGTGGTGAAACCAAAAGTTCTAGCCTTCTGTTCTGCGGTCTGTTCCCCTGGCAAGCAGTCCCCATCCTTCGGTAATTTCCAAAAGTCTCTCATTAACATAACCAAAGACACTTTATCACTCTTATCACAGGAAATTCCAAGGGTTTTAGGACTCCTGTGCCAGAAACAGTGACAGTGACGTAGACCAGATACATATTTCCTATTATAGATCACAATATCACAGCCAGCAACCCTAGGGGCAGAAATCTTCTGCTCCCCAACCCCAGATTCACACTCCCAAGTATACCTCAGGTCTTTCCAATTCAGCTTAAGCTCCTTACAGCTGGGGACTGGGCCTTGAGTCTTTGGGGGAGCACATAGCATAGTTTGGAGTGTGTGGGCTATAGACAGACATCCTGGGTTCAGATCGCGGTCCTGCCTCTTGCCAGAGGCTATCACGATGTGATCTGGACAGCATACCTACCAGCTCCCCAGTCGCCCACCTCACATCTGCACCTTCAAAATAGGGATTTATTATAATACTACCTTTCACATTGGTGTGAGGAGTAAATGAGTTAGTGGAGACAAAGCAGTGTCTGGCACCTGATAACCTTCAATAGGTGGTGACTATTACTGACCTAGAGCAGGGGATGTTGTGTGTGCTTGTTCTGATCAGGCTCACGGAGAGACCAGCAAGGTTGTATGCTGTGGCGGCATCTGCTGTCTTTCTCATTTCCCATCAGGGAGGGCCTCTGATACACGGGTCAAGAGAATGCTAGCTGTTGTAACAGGGAAATCCTGAAATCTCAGCGCCTTCCTTCAGTAGGAGTTGATGCTTTGGTCATGGAAAGTCTACGGGCGTGGGGAGGGGGGGCGGGGCGCCCCATTCCATGCAATCACGTGGGATGTCAGGGGCTCCGTCACCCTCAAGGAAGCCCAGGGCTTTCACCTCCAAGTGGCACACGCACTGAGAGACTGGAGACCACAAGGAAGGCCTTTGTAGGCCAGGTGGGGAATGATCACTTACCCCCATTCCACTGGCCAGAAATCAGTCACATGCTGCAAAGAGCCTGGGATAGGGGCCAGGAAGAAGTGCATGAGGGAGCCTCTGGGGCCTGGCCTCCAGGGGTCTTCTTAGCCGGCCAGGTCTGCCTCCTGATCTCAGGCCCCCTGCACCCCTGGTGGTTATCCCATCTGAGATGAGTCTGGGACCACTGTGTGTGCAGACTCCCTCCTCCTTCTCCTTCCTCTCTGACCTTCTCCAGTTACTTTCCTCCAATTCCTGTTCTCTCTCCAATGGCACCTACCCTCTATTGAACTCCTGTCTTTGGAGAGAGGTTCATTGTTTGGCCACTGAGGGCTGTGGTGGAGAGGTGCTCTAGGGATTCAGTGACAAAAGATGTTGGGGGAGGGGGGAGTGGGGGGAGAGCCGTGTCAGCAGAGGAACCTTCCAGGGAGGAGAGCTGTGGCCATGTCCACCTGCTTCCTGAAATCAGAGAGTCTGATCCCAGGCCACTGGGCTCCCAGGTTTCTGGGAGAGCTCTCAGCCCCTCCTACTGTCCCCTGAACAGCAGCAGCCCTATCACCTTGGAATTTGTTAGGAATGCAAATTCTCAGCCCTACCTTTGACCTGCTGAATCAGAAAACCAGCTCAGAAAGATTGGTAACCCGCCCAAAGTCATGCAGCTAGTAAGAGGCAGGGCAAAAATGTTCTAACACGTCTTTTACGTGATTCTGGTGCACACACAAGTGTGAGAATACCTCCTGCAAGGAATGGAGCGGCCAGAGGCTGCGGGTAGGAAAGTGCTTCACACTGCCACCCAGTGGCTGCACAACAAACAACAGCCCAGCCTCCAGCTTGGAACAAGCTCATGCTGAGGTCACAGCGGTGCTAATACCTAGATTAGGAAGCACGTTTTGGAAAGCACAGGGGAATCCACAGCCATCGCAGGGGACTCACCCAAGTCTAGCCTCATGGACAGCTGTTAAGACTTAGCCTAGAGTCCAGCCCGGAGCCAGTCCCAAACTCTTGCTAGAAGGCCAAACCCACCTGCGCTTACATTCCATGGGAACCTGGCACAGCTGGCTGGAGAGAGGCTTCTGTGATCAGACTGATAACCCCATCAGGGGCAGACTCCATCATCCTCATGGGATACCAGAAGAAGCAGAGGTCCTTCTTCTCCAACAGGGCCCAGGACTCCACTGGGACCCTGCCAGCTAGGCCCCTGTGGCCCCAGGGCTCTGCTGGTGTGGCACTCCCTGTCTCTGCCAGGCGCTTGCAGATCTTGGAGGTGAGGGTGGGGAGAGGCTAGGGGGAGAAGAGGAAATGTGAAGACCTCTCAGGATGCGGCCCTCTCCTGCCTGTGTGATGGGGAACTGCAGGGATGGGGGTGACATCTGAGCTTAATGAGGAGGGAATGTCCAGAGGCAAAGGCCGCTTGCTCTCTCCCTTGTCCCTTGGCCTCAGACACAGTGGGGACAGGAGGCTCAGCACTCTGGGTACTGACTCTTTTTTTGCATTTTTATGGGAGGACGTGGTAGCTGGGGGGCTCCCAGGGGATGTGCCCAGCTTGCTGGGGAGGCAGACTCTGGGGGAGGAGGAAGGGTACAGGAACCAATGTCTGTAGGGTACCCTGCACTATGTGGGGGACTCATTTAATCCACTCACACAGTAAAACTCAGCTCAGAGAGTTCAGTAACCTGCCCAAAGTCACACAGCCAGTAAGAGGTAAAGCAAGCATTTACCCTAAGATCTAACACCAAAGCCTATGTTTGCTGTCCACCATTCTCCGCTGCCCACCCCCCACCACAGAATCCCCCTAGGCTGGCTATCACGCCAGGCAGTTCCAGAAACCCATGGGTTCCAACAGCGATAGGGCCCCTCCTTGCTTAGCTGCCCTGCCCTGTGCTCCCAGGCCCCTCACTGGTATCTCAGTAGCATCTCTGAGAAGGGAGAAAGCTCCAGCCAACTTAGAAACCAGGAGGACACTGGCCTGTGTCCCCAGGTGGGAGGGAGAGCCTCTCCATCCTAGAGCAAGGCTAGGGTCCAGAAGGTGCCCATCTCTGCCCTCAGGGCTCTCCAACCAAGGATACAGAGCAGAGCCTGAGAGGGGGAGGGGAGAGGAGGGGAGGGGGCAAGTTCACTGCTCCATTTAACCAGAGGAGGGACAGAGGGGGTCCCCAGAGCAGCTTGGCCCCCACAAGCCTCAAGTGTAGGTGAGTCCTGAGCCGAGCCTGGATGGTGGTTCCCAGAAGGCCTGCTCTTCTCCGGAGTCCACCAGGTAAGGCACAGCCGCCTCACGGTACAGGTCACCCAAACCCAAGGTAGCTTTTTTAAGATCAATGTTCCGCTGCAGACCTGAAACTTCATAACTGTCGCTAAAATCAACACTAGAAAAGCATGATAGGATTTATGTGGGTTTTTTTTTAAGTTTATTTATTTATTTTGAGAGAGAGAGAGCAAGTGGGGAGGGGCAGAGAGAGAAGAGAGAGAATCCCAAGCAGGCTCCGTGTTGTCAGCACAGAGCCAGACGCGGGGCTCCAACTCAGGAACCGTGAGATCGCGACCTGAGCCAAAATCAGGAGTCAGATGCTTAACTGACTGAGCCACCCTGGCGCCCTGGCATTGACCTTTTAAACTTTATTCAATATACAGTTATTATGGAAGAACCTAACATAGATGAACTCAAATCATCTCTGCTTCTCTGGCTCAGGTGTATGGGGGTTGGTTCGTTGGACTTTTGACCTTGCCGAAAGATTCCAAACACCCCCAAACCACCAGTGTGGCTTTTACTGTCCTCATCATCATTAGAAGCCCCGATTGTCCACCTCTATATGCCAGGAATGCCTTCCCTAACTTCTGTCATTGACACACATCCTCGCTGTTGGGGCCCAGAGGGTAGAGTTGTCTTAGGGAGCTTCCCCCAGGGAACGGTGCGGGGCGGGGGGGGAGGTGGCTACCCCAGTCAGGATGGGTATGGGAGGCCTTCTTTCTTGAGCGTCCCCGTGGAACAATCCAGACAACTGTCTCATAGGTACTGAGAGGCAGAAGTCCCTTGCCAGAGGCTGCCAGCCACGACCGGCTTAGGGGTTCTGACCTTCCTTTTCGAAAGGAGGCAGCACAGGCTAGGAGAGAGGCCTTCTCTGGGCCATCTGAAGAGCGAGGCCCAAGTGAGTGAGGAGGGAGGCCCTGACTCCATTCTTTCCTAGCTATGCAACTTTTGGCAAGGCTGAGTCTGAGTTTACTCTTCTGCAAAATGGCTGTAATTGGTGAGGCTCCAGAATTTTTTTTTTTAATTTTTTTTCAACGTTTTTATTTATTTTTGGGACAGAGAGAGGCAGAGCATGAACGGGGGAGGGGCAGAGAGAGAGGGAGACACAGAATCAGAAACAGGCTCCAGGCTCTGAGACATCAGCCCAGAGCCTGACACGGGGCTCGAACTCACGGACCGCGAGATCGTGACCTGGCTGAAGTCGGACGCTTAACCGACTGCGCCACCCAGGCGCCCCCAGAATTTTTTTTATAGGAGGCACTTAGTGGGTCCTAAGGAAGGAGGCGGGGGTGATGGGAAATTGTTCACAAGCACACATACACCATTTTACTTAGACCACAGGCTTGTGGGGAGTGAACTGGGGAATGCAGCGTCGCTGAAGCCCCTCCCAGCCACCTTTTGGTGCCTCTGTGGTTATAGGAACCAAACCGGCCTCCCTCACGGGGTCAGATGAGAGCATATGGATGAACCCCTTTGCGAACTGTTCTCAATAGATGGAACGTATTAGTATCCTCTCCTAAAGTAGGACTCTAACCTTTTACTTGGGACGCTGGCCAGCATTGCTTGCTAATGGATCGGTGATGTTGCCCACGGACCCTTATGCAGAGGCCACCAGTGAGCAGTCTCCCGGCTCTGGACGATGCTTCGATTTCTTATCTGGGGGCTCCTTCCTAACCCAGAGATGTGGTTAGATCTTCCAAGCCCCCAAAGCACTGTTTCAGGAGGAATCTCCCCATGCATCGACAGCCCCGGTAGTCCCCCAAATAGGTGGTAAGAGCGTCCAAAGGCAAAGGGTGGCCCCTGCCCAATTGCTTCGGGAACATGTCAGATGCTCAAAAACTCCCACAGCACGATCCCAGGTCTGAGGAATCTGTTTCTGGGAGTGGGCTGGAACAGACTGTGGGTGTTTCCTTTTGTTTTTTAATCAAAGGCATCCCTGATTACTGTTGTGAAAACTACACTTGAGTTTCGGACACAGGTTATCATGGGATCTGGTCTGCTGTGCAGGACAGACTTCCTACAAACCCCTCAATTTCGGGAGAATCCTTCCCCTTTCTGAAGAGCTCACCTGTCCGTGAGGGTGCTCTAAGGTGACAGGAACATGCAAAACCTATCAGCCATGTGTCCTTTTGGAAAGTCAGTCCAGACTGTGCAGGAGGAAACTTGAGATCTGAAGGAGGAATGGGAAAGAGCAGGTTTTCACCGCATTTCGGGCTTTTGCTTCTGGCTCTGTGGGAAAAGACAGAAACATAGGGGAGGTCTCGCTAGGGGCACAGGGGGCTGCTCCTGTGAGACTCAGCTCCAGCACCCTCTCTGACGCAGCCTTCCCTCCCCCGCTCCCGCTTACCTCACCTCTGCCCGCAGAGGCCATCCTCACTAATGTACCACAGCACGAGGCACACACCCCCTCTCACACTTTGTCCCTGTTAAATTCCCCACGTCTGTCCTCCCCAGGCTATTCCCCCGGAAGAAAGAGGCCTTCACTCGAAGCCGGGGAATTCTCCCTGTTGGAAGCGGTGGGTTTCCTGGTTTCCTGCCCAGTTTCTGGGCTCTCCTTCGCTGCCTTTTCTCCAAACCAGGTAAGAGCGTGACTTGCTTTCCTCACTCTATGGCAGTCAGGGGCTGCGGAGATGGGGTGTCAGTGCTGTCTCACGAGGGAGGAAACTGCTTTCCTAGAAGCAGATTCTTCTAGCCCCCTTTCCTCTGCTCCCACCTGTCACCCACCCTGTTTCCTGAAGCTGTCTGTCGGAAGGAAAGGGGAGGGGACAAAGACACAGGATTGACAGGGAGGAAGGACATCTGACACCCTCCAGGAGTCAGCCTGGCCCTCCCTGGGGCTCCATGTGGGCGGAACTTTGTTTCTCCACCAAAGCAGATGCCTGATGGCTGTGGTCCCCCCAGGCTGGAGATGGGCCAGCCGAGCCACCTGTGTTCCTTCTCCACCGACATCACAGATGCACCTGCTGGGCTCGGAACTGTCCGAGGGTCTGTGAAACCAGATCCCTACCTTGTTCCTCTTCACTGGGGCCACACAAAATCCTCCCATCCGGACAGTGACAACAAGAGCCAGCTCATGTTTCCAGTCGGGCCAGAGGAAGCATGTCTGGGACAGCCAAGAGGAGCTTCTGGGGGGAGGGGTGCCCAGTCCAAGTGGACACTCCTGAAGAGGCCATGTGTGTGCTCAGCCTGCCTGGGGAAGTAAAGCCAGCCGGCAGCTGCTGCCAAGCTGTTCTCAAAGTGTGGTCCTTGGACCCGCGGCGTCACATCACCTGGGGACTTATCAGGAATATGTATTATTGGGCCCCACCTGAGACCTGCAGAATCAGAACCTCTGGGCTTGGCAGTCAGCACTTTATGTTTTTTTAAGTTTATTTATTTATTTTTGAGAGAGACAGAGACAGCGCAAATGGAGGAGGGGCAGAGAGAGAGGGGAAGGGAGAGAGAGATCCCAAGCAGGCTCCGTGCTGTCAGCATGGAGCCCGACGTGGGGCTTGAACCCACGAAGCCATGAGACCAAGAACGGGATGCTTAACCGACTGAGCCACGCAGGCGCCCCTTGATAAGCTGTCCAGGTGATTCTGAGGACACTCAAGTTGGAGAACCTTTGGCTAAAGTTGGCCGTGATAGTAGGTCCTGAGCCCTGGGGTGGGAGGCAGGGCTAAGGGGATTGTGGGTGATGCCAGGGGTTTCCCGTCAGAGCCGCCTCATCCATCCGTCCTAGAGAGGTGTACAAATATTCTTTTCTAGGTGTGCCAGCAGGTGAAAGAGGTTTGGGAGCCTGCCCGAGAAGCTTGTGACAGGGAGAAGTGCTGAGCAGGATGTAACCTACTGCAGGATGCACAGATAAGTATTTACTCCGACGTGGAGAGTGTGCTTCCCGATTCCCGAGTAACCTGACAATGGAGGCCAACGTTATGTGCAAACCCTTTTGCCCAAAATGAGCCCGCCGTGTCGCAGGCAGGCCCTCTGCTTCTCGATTTGGGGTCAGCAGGGACAGGGAATGGAGGGGGCACACAGCTGAGCTGGGGGATGCCTGTGGGAAGAACCAAGCCTGCCATGGTGCCACTGGGACAGCCCTGGGGCAACGTGGCCGGAAGCCACACGGCCGGGGGCCACAGGAGCGGTTCACGTATTCCACTGAGGAGCGGTCTCTGGCAAAAAAAACACCACGACCTTCCCCGTTTTACAGAAGTTGTGCCAGACAGTTGAGCTGAGGCAGCACACCTGTCAACTGTCCCAGCTCAGGCTCGCCTCAGAGGTACCGTGGGTTCCCTTCCAGACCAGCACAGAAAAGCGATTCAAATGAATGTTTTGGTTTTCAAGTGCGTATGAAGGTCATGTATACGCCGTACTACAGCCTAGTGTGTAGTAACCTTGTGCCTAAAAAAAGACCTGTCTTAATTAAAAAATACTTTAATGCTTGGGCGCCTGGATGACTCAGTCAGTTCAGCATCCAACTCTCGATTTCGGCTCAGGTCATGATCTCACGGTCCATTGTGGGCTCTGTGGTGACAGCACAGAGCCTGTTTGGATTCTCTCTGCGTCTCTTTTTCTCTGTCTGTCCCTTCCCTACTCGTGCCCTTTCTCTCTCAAAATAAATTTTTAAAAACTTAAAAAAAAAAAACAACAACTTTCGTGCTAAAAAATGCTAACCATCACCTGAGCTTTCAGTGAGTCACAGTCTTTTTGCTGATGGAGGGTGTTGCCTCAATGCTGATGGCAACTGACTGGTCAGGGTGGTGGTTGCTGAGGGCTGGGGCGACTCTGGCACTTTCTTAAAATAAGACAACGGTGGGGTACCTGGGTGGCTCAGTCGGTTGAGTGTCCGACTTGGGCTCAGGTCATGATCTCATAGTTCGTGAGTTCGAGCCCTGTGTCGGGCTCTGTGCTGACAGCTCAGAGCCTGGAGCCTGCTTTGGATTCTGTGTCTCCCCCTCTCTATGCCCCTCCCCCACTCATGCTCTGTCTCTCTCTGTGTCAAAAACAAATAAACATTAAAAAAAATAAAAACAAAAAATCAGACTCAGTCCTGTAAAACCCTGCTGCCGCTTTAGTACCTAAGCTCATGTAATATTCTAAGTCCTCTGTTGTCATTTCAGCATTCCTCACAGCATCTTCACCCGTAGATTCCAGCTCAGGAAACCACTTTCTATCCTCATTCTTAAGAAGCAGCTCCTCATCCGCTCAGGTTTTATCATGAGATCGCAGCAGTTCACATGTCATAGTAATGGAAGAGCCTGAAAAGTGTGAGACTTACCAAAAGGTGAGCCAGAGACATGAAGTGAGCAAACGCTATTGGAAACATGGCACCGATGGACTTGCTAGATGCAGGGTTCCCACAGACCTTCAAACCATAAAAAATGCAACATCTGGGGCGCCTGGGTGGCGCAGTCGGTTAAGCGTCCGACTTCAGCCAGGTCACGATCTCGCGGTCCGTGAGTTTGAGCCCCGCGTCAGGCTCTGGGCTGATGGCTCAGAGCCTGGAGCCTGTTTCCGATTCTGTGTCTCCCTCTCTCTCTGCCCCTCCCCCGTTCATGCTGTGTCTCTCTCTGTCCCAAAAATAAATAAACGTTGAAAAAAAAAATTTAAAAAAAAAATGCAACATCTGCAAAGCTCAGTATAACAAGATATGCCTGTATTTGCCTCGAAAGTGTCACTACACATGTTGGTGGCTAATGCTCATCACTGTCTCTCATGCTGTGTACCCCAGACAGTGGGAATGTGAGGACACTTGCTTAGTGTGTGTGTGTGTGTGTGTGTGCGTGCGCGCGCGTGTGTGTGTGTTTTGGGGCAAGTGACTCCCCCCGGTTTGGAGATTTGGCTAAAATGAACTGGCATCCCCCTATCACCCATCCCCCCAAACACACCCATCCTCCCTCATAGCAATCGGGTGAAATTTTGGCAAGGAGTCCAGAACAGTTCATGAAACCACCGGTAGAGGGGGTGCTCTTCCCATTTTGGAGTGGCAGTGGGTCTCCTGGTCGGGCAGCCCTGTTTTCAGTGCTCATAAGGAAAAGCCGGATTTACTGGTCGGTCGAAGAGGCACAAGCCCAAAGCAGAATGATTTCAGGGACACAAGGAGGTGCAAGGCCACACATGATCTTCCTGGCCAACTGAGGCCGTCTGAGCTTTATCCATGTAGCCTAGACCAATTTAAAATACAAATATAGGGGCATCCGGGTGGCTCAGTCAGTTAAACGTTTGACTCTTTTTTTGTTGTTTTTTAATGTTCGGTTTTTACTTTTGAGAGAGAGGGACAGAGTGCAAGCGGGGGAGGGACAGAGAGAGACAAACACTCACAGAATCTGAAACAGGCTCTAGGCTCCAAACTGTCAGTACAGAGCCCAAAGGCTTCTGACTCTTGGTTTTGGCTCAAGTCATGATCTCATGGTTCATGGGATCCAGCTCTGCCTCAGACTTTGCACTGACCAGCTTGGAGCCTGCTTGGGATTCTCTCTCTCTCTCTCTCTCTCTCTCTCTCTCTCTCTCTCTGCCCTTCCCCACCACAAAATAAATAAACTTTAAAAAATAAACTAAAATATGAGGCACCTGAGTGGCTCAGTCAGTTAAGCATCTGACTCTTGGTTTCAGCTCAGGTCTTGATCTCAAGGTTTGGTTTGTGGGCTCGAGGCCTGCATTGGGCTCTGTGCTGACAGTGCAGGGCCTGCTTGGGATTCTCTCTCTCCCTGTCTCGCTGCCCCTCCCCTGTTTGTGCACATTCTCTCTCTCAAAATAGATAAACTTGAATTTTTTTAAAGAAGCTGTGAAAAAACAAAACAAAACCCACAAACATTTAAAAATAATAATAAATAAAATACAAATATAATCCAGGATTACACTTCAAGCTTTAATATCACAGTGAGATGGAAGGAACTGAGAGGTTTGGACAAACTAGCAGGTGAGGGTGGGCAGAGAGGCATAAGGGGCATAAAACAATAAAATTCAGGCTTCCCAAGTGTCACAATCCTCCCCCTCCTCTGTTCAAAAGAAGAGAAAAGCCTTGCCTGATTCCAAGAGTGAGAGGCTGCGCGTTGGTGCCCCCAGGAGGGGATACTGATTCTCTGGGGCTCCCTTTTCATTTGCACGTGTATAGTCCCTGATCAGGAGCTGATTTGTTTTCTTGTCTTACAGCATTTTGAGGGAGGGACACTGTTTTATATTTCCAGCTCCTCTCATAAATCCTGACAAAATTGTAAATGCTCAATAAATGTCAAATAAGTAAATGAATGAATGTCCATGAGTAGAGAAACATTAAGTAAATTGTGGTATATCAACCTTATTGGGATATTATGCAGTAATCTTAAATAATGGTTATTTGCTGTTTTGGTTTGTCTTGTTTTGTTTTAAATAATGGTTATTTGAAAGGTACTAAGAGAATAGATGTTAGAAGTTCTCATCACAGGAAAAAAATGTGTAATTACATGAGGTGTCGGATGTTAACTAAACTTATTATGGGAATCATGTTGCAGTATTTATACATCAATATTTATGGTAATCATTTCACAATATTTATATGTCAAATCATTACATTGTCCACCTTAAACTACTACAGTGTTATATGTCAATTATTTTTCAGTAAAACTGAAAAAAATAAAAATAGGAATAAAACAATGGTTACAAAGCCCGTATAACAACATGGAAAATGCCTGTTAAATACGCAAACTGCTTTATACTATGTTAAATATGCAAATTGCTTTATACCTACATGAGATTACGCATGCATGTGAACGAAAAGGGAACAAGGAGAAATTGTTGCATAAAGGTAGTGGACTCGTGGGTAGCTTCCTTCTCAGCTTGTTGCTTAATTTCTTTTGTTGTGGGTTGTGCAGTAACACAGAAACCATTTTTTCCCTGCCTCCAAGAGCGTCTCAGTTTTGTTCTGTGGTGCCCAAGTTCCTTTGATTCCCATCCTGTCTGTCCAGAGCTCACCATCTCTTTAGAATTTAGTTTTGTGTCATTTTCTTTGCCCAGTGTCCAGTGTCACACCCACGTGCACACGGAAGTGGTTAAATACTTTGGATATCAATGATTTTAATGGCAGTTGCTATAAATAATGTCAAGTTCAAACACTTAAACACACGCTCTCCCAAATCAGTCCACTGCCTCTCAAGTGTTATCAGCACTCAGTCCCTGTTTATACAGTTTCTCACAATGAGAGTCACAGTGGATGGGATTTGTTAAGGATCTACTCTGTGCCTTCCACTTAAATTTAATCCTCACCTCAAAACCTGCAAGGTAGGAAGTATTATTCTAGTTGGTAAGGGAAGAAACAGAAATTCAGAGTTTAAATTACTTTCCCAAGATCATAGTCATGTTTCTCACCTAAGACCAGGTTCCCAAAGGCCATGTTTTTACCCTACGTACCATGACGGATGCTTTCAGAGGGCCTATGGTGCACTAAAATAATGTGCATAAATAACATAATCTAACCATACAAGGAAACTAAACTGTCTTATGAATAATAGTACTGAGGACTGCATAGGTTTGCAGGCAATGAATCTATGCCCATGTGACATTTCTCCAAGGATGTCTTTTCTAATACTAATCTCCTGATGGTGCATTGGGAGCCTCTGTCCATACATAGATCCTGCCCTAGACAGGATGATCCAGAGCTTATCTGTCTTAGTTTTGGGTCAAGAATATGTTTTGAAGGATTCAGGCTTTTTGCTGAAAAGGAAATAACTCTCACTCTTATTTCAACTTAGTTTTTGTGCATCATGAGGCTTTATGAAAGCTTAATCTGTCAGTTAATCTCAGGGATTAGGAGCCATTTCAGTCCCCAGAAGAACCAGACATTTCCCAGAGAAAGAGAGGCGCTCAAGCAGCATTTATCAATCAAGACCCAGAGGCTCCAACCAGAAATCAAGTTCCTTTTTAATTTTTTTTTTAAGTTGAGAGAGAGTGTGTGCGCACATAAGCAGAGGAGGGGCAGAGAGAGAGAGAGAAAAATCTTAAGCAGGCTCCACACTCAGCACGGAGCCTGACTTGGGGCTCGATCCCACCACCCTGAGATCATGACCAGAGCCAAAATCAAGAGTCTGACGCTCAACCGAGCCACCCAGGCGCCCCAGAAATCCAGTTTCTACCAGCTTCTAACAGTTTGTTCTCTTTACAATGACCATTTCATCATGGGCTTAAAAAAACAAATGAAAGGGAAAATGCAAATGAATACTTAAAACAATATCAGGCATTTGTCTAAGTGGAAAATGAAGCTCACACACCTTATCTTAATGATTCCCGCTCCCCTATGCCCCCCACCCCCCATATCGTTCTCCTCCTTTATCAAAGGAGGGCCTCCAGACCATGTCTCCTCCTCCCTTCCATTCAAACCTGCTCAAGGACATCTCTAGACCTTAGTACAGATTTAAGAAAAGATATCCCCTCTTGGTGGTCAGTGTGCTCTGAAACCTTACCTCTCTTTGGGGACACAAAGGTATTTTATCTCCTGTGAGATGTCAGAAAGGCATTTTCCAGGCACAGGATCCTATCAAGAACCCTGAAGTCACTTCGGGGCAGATTGTCACCTACACAGATGACTGTCTCCCCTTGCAGAGAGGGAGGGGCAGCATGGTATAGGCAGGTGTCTTGGTCCTGAAAGCTGACTGGGCAGGTGGGTCACAGGAGAAACTACTGACTTCAGAATGTGTTACTTATCTATACATCTTTGCCTGCTGTGGAAAATAAGAACGGTATCTTTTTTTTTCCCGGATGAAAGTTTTTTCCACTGACAATCTAAATGTCATTCTAGTGATTCTCAATGGGAACTGAGAAAGGTCTTAGATTTTAAAGGCCCTGTTTACTAGAGGGTAATGGTAACAACGCTATGTACTCGTTATATTTCATGTCTCACCTTAACATTTAGCTATTTATAAAACCAAATAAAACTGGAAACTTCAGCTTGAAATACCGCACTAATTATAATTAAAGTAGTATGAAAAGAGGTATGGGTAACATTTTTTATGGCTTCCAGTTTATTCTCTTCTCTTTGGCTGCCCAGTTTTTACCTTTCTTTCCCACAAGCTCCTTTCTGTCTCCAATGACTCTTCCTCCATCTGTCTCATTAGAGGCCTTTGATCTTTGACCTTGTTCTGTCCACTCTCCCTAGTTTCTCACATTGTCAATTGACTGCATTGATGACAGCCAATCTCTTTTCTAGAAGAGTGGTTCTCAAAGTGTGGTTGGCAGAACCTTAGGAGTCCCCAAGACCCTTTTCAGGGAATCCGTGTCAAACTCTTTAATAATACCATAGAGAAATGATTTGCCTTTTTCACTGCTTTAACATCAGGAAAACCTGCATCTACCAAAACAAATTTTAGGAAACTCACATGAGCTTGACTGCTTCCCAACACTTAAAAGCCTTTCTGATGAGATCAGAGGTATTAACAAATGTGACTTATCTGGCGTCATATAATGAGATATATCAATCTTTTTTTTTTATTTTTTTTTAACGTTTATTTATTTTTGGGACAGAGAGAGACAGAGCATGAACGGGGGAGGGGCAGAGAGAGAGGGAGACACAGAATCGGAAGCAGGCTCCAGGCTCTGAGCCATCAGCCCAGAGCCCGACGCGGGGCTCGAACTCACGAACCGTGAGATCGTGACCTGAGCTGAAGTCGGACGCTTAACTGACTGAGCCACCCAGGCGCCCCAGAGATATATCAATCTTTTGAAGAGCTGCGTAACTCAGTGAAGTAATACTTTCCAAATGCCAGTGCATAATGTTACAAAACCATGCACTGTTAAAGATCTGTTGGAAGTACAAGACAGACCATTGGATGTTAATGTTAACAAAATAGGAAAAGTTTATTGATATGGCTTCAGATTCCACATAGCAACTAACCTTTAAGATACTACCAGTTCCAACTTGCCACAGTGTCCAGAATACCTACAATTACCTGAAAAGACTGTTAAAATACTTGTCCTTTTCCAACTGCACATGTGCACAAGGTTTTTTCTTCAAACACATCAAAGTAGCGTATCTCTACAGACTGAAGGTAGGATCAGGTATGAGAATCCAGCAGTCTTCTATGAAGCCAGACATTGAAGGCTTTTGTAGTCTTTAGAGATTGAAAAGTATCACTGTTCTCACTATATTGGTTTTGGAAAATAGTTATTTGTCATAAAAATGTAATTTATGTGATGATGTAATGAAGTTATTTTTAAATGAATAAAATAGTTTTGTTTTAATTTCTAGTATGATAAATATTGACAGCTATAACTCAGAAAAACAAAAGTTCTTTTGGGTTCCTCAATGATTTTTTTTTTTTTTGATGTTTATTTTTGAAGGAGAGCTAGAGCATGCGTGGGGGAGGGGCAGAGAGAGGGAGATACAGAAGAATCTGAAGCAGGTTCCAGGCTCTGAGCTGTCAGCACAGAGCCTGATGTGGGGCTCGAACCCATGAACTGTGAGATCATGACCTGAGCCAAAGTCGGACACTTAACTGACTGAGCACCAGGCGCCTGATGTTGCTCAATGATTCTTTTTTTTTTTTTTTTAATTTTTTTTCAACGTTTTTTATTTATTTTTTTTGGGACAGAGAGAAACAGAGCATGAACGGGGGAGGGGTAGAGAGAGAGGGAGACACAGCATCGGAAACAGGCTCCAGGCTCCGAGCCATCAGCCCAGAGCCTGATGCGGGGCTCGAACTCACGGACCGCGAGATCGTGACCTGGCTGAAGTCGGACGCTTAACCGACTGCGCCACCCAGGCGCCCCTCAATGATTCTTAAATGTAAAAGTTTTCTGGGACCAAAACCTTTGGAAGTCACTGCCGTAGGTAGGCTAATCTTTCATCCAGCCTCCACTCTCAATCTCACCATTTCCTGAATCCTTGCCAACCAGTTTATTAGTCCTCCAGGACTAGCTTCAGGAGGATGTGGAAGGGGCAGCCCCTTGCCAGGTCATTCTCCTCCTCCCTAAGTGTCTTCTCTATGCTCTCTCCCCAGAACCTCAATTTTTCTCAGTGGTATTCTTTTGGGCAGAGAGAGAGGAGAGGGGGAGAGTCCCAAGCAGGCTCCACATTGTCAGTGCAGAGCCCGACAAGGGGCTTGAACCCATGAACAATGAGATCATGACCTGAGCTGAAGTCAAGAATCAGACGCTTAACTGACTGAGCCACCCAGGCACTCCTGATTGGTATTCTTTTGATGTAAGTCACTTGAACTTTTCTCTTCAAATCCAAATACTTTTAAGTGGTAATATGTTGCTAGTTACCAATCATTAATGCATAAAAATAGTAGCCAAAACGTTTGAGTGTTGGCTATGTCAAGCTTTCAGCTAAATGTTTTTTCATGTATTATCTCACTGACTCTTATGAAGAATGCACGTCCATCATATCTATTTTTTAATGAAGAAAATTAGAGTTTGGTTTTATTATGTTAATCAGCAAGGTCTTGAGAAAAAATTAACACCTGCTATAGATATAAGGTACCACGCAGGCACATGCTCCCAGGAGAAACGGGTAAAGTCTGAAGCTTAGGTGTAGTGTCCCAGATGGCTCCTTGTAGGCACCTATCTGCCCAAGGAGGGGTCAGGCACCAAAAAGCAAGGGGAGGAGATTAATCCCTCCCTGCTGTGCTGTTTGAGCACTGACCCTGGTGAACTTGGTCTCCTTGTTGTGCTCCACAAAACACTTGCTCCCTCCTTGGCTCATTCTGAAATCTTACAGTCCCTTTCCACTCCCCATGTGTACCTAAGTATCAGAACTTAGGGGTGCCTGGGCGGCTCAGTCGGTTAAGTGTCTGACTTCGGCTCAGGTCATGATCTCAAGGTTCAGGGGTTCGAGGCCTGCGTTGGGCTCCGTGCTGACAGTGAGGAGCCTGCTTCACATTCTGTCTCCTTCTCTCTGCCCCACCCATCTCCCACCTGGCTCACACTCTCTCTCAAAAAATAAATTAACAGCTTAAAATTTTTTTCAAAAAGCCACACAAAATTAACATTAAAAAAATAAATTTATTTCAGGTCTGAAACACTGAAGAACAAGCATACAGACAAACAGTACAAAAAGCAAAATTTCAAACATGAAAGATGACTTCATACAGACAGGAATTCTTCTGGCATATTCTGAGTTTACATATAAACAATATTTTAAAGACATTTCTCCAACATTCACAAAAGGCAAAAGCTAGTATTTTTCTTTTCTGCATAATTTATAAATGCAACAGCTTTTGAAAGCATCCAATTTCTTTCTAAAATTATTTTGTTAAAATTTACAGAAGTGATGGTTACCCAACTCTATTTTCCAAAGATCAGACATAGAATTATATGACATTTCTTGTTTCACAAATTACAGGCAACTTTAACTCAAAATACAGAAAAATTATCAATTCATTTTGCATTTTGTCACATCCTATTTCATCCTTTTTCTAATCAACAAAGGAAGATACACATGACATATATATGCATATGCTTTTCGGAAATAAAGTATTCCAACCTTTATCTGTAATTTTTTTTCAAAAGCTAGGGAACTCAACAAGTACATGATTGTTTAAAACAACACTGATAGTTCAAAAATAAAAATAATTATTTAGGAGGGATCTTAGGATATATTTTTGGTCATAAAACCTATAATGTAAATATCTAAGGAAGTTAATGATTCAGCATATTCTGCCTGAGCTATCACCAACTGAATAAAAAAGCTAAAAAAAAAAAAAAAAAAAAAAAAAAAAAAAAAAAAAAGATTTTAAATCCCCCAGATCCACAAAGTAACAATCACAGCTGTTAATCCAATTCTCTAGGGGATTTTTCTCTAGCTAGATTTAAGTTCCCACGGTACCTGATTTGGTCTACCCCATGATGAATGGCATTGAAGATGCAAAAAAGGTCTTTGAGATCAAAGTGAATACATTCATTACATGGATAAGGAAAACGCTGCCCAGAGAGTGACAGGGACACAGACCCAGGTCTGTGACCCAGACAGTCACAGACCCAGAGCTTCTGATTCCCAGCTAAGTTCTTCTGGTGACACATTCTCCAGGTAAGATTCTACATCATTTACTGTCATTTGATTACAGAGAATGTTATAATATCAACATAAAGCAATGCATATAATCTGCCCAAATCAGAATCGCTAATTTACTTCAAGGGCACACCTGATTGGCTTTTTGTTGTTGTTGTTTATGTGGACATAATGTAAATATTATGGCTGTTTAGATGTTAGTATTCTAAAGATATTCCCTATGAGCTTAGAGAGTCAGGACGTGAACAACATGTAAATTCTCATTGTAAACAAAACGCAGTGGTAGGCACTGTAGAAGCACATTTGGTCCTATTCTCCTTACCCTGAGCATGTGAAAGAGCAGACTTTTGGAACAGTATGTACAGTCGGGTGAAGAAAGGATACACTCCCACAATACACTGCAGGAGCACATACCTGGGCACAGTATTCCTCAAAGGAGAATGGTCATACAGATGTTCGTAGAGAATTAAAGCATCTTAAGAGGTCTTCACTAAATGAGAACTCCTAGGCTAAGTCACCACAGATTTCTTTGCAATACTGAAGCAAAAGTATTAGGGATGATACAAGAAAACATGAAAAAACCAGTAACACATAGGATGACATTGTCTTACTACAAAGTTATATATATAGGCATACCTCATTTTATTGTGCTTTGATTTACTGCACTTCACAGATATTATGGGTTTTTTTTTTTTCCAACAACTTGAAGGTTTGGGGCAACCCTGAATTGAGCAAGTATATTGGTGCCAATTTTCCAAGCATTTGCTCATTTTGTGTCTGTGTCACATTTTGTAATTCATGCAATATTTCAACCTTTTTCATTATTATATTTGTTTTGGTGACCAATGGTGGTGATTATGAGTTACTGAAAGCTCAGCTGATGGTTAGCATTTTTTAGCAATAAGTCTTTTTTCACTGAAGGTATGTCCATTGTTCCTGCAGTCTATTGCACACTTACTAGACTACAGAACAGTGTAAACATGACTTTTATGTGTATTGGGAAACCAAAGAATTCATTTGAGTCACTTTACTGTGATATTTGCTTTACTCTGAGTGGTATGGAGCTGAAGTGACAATATCTCCAATCTTGCCCGTGTTGAAAAAAGAGTAAGCAAGGCAGTGGGTACAAAATTACTGTCAAGTTGAAGTGAGAAAATAGTATTAGCATTTATACCATGGTTGGAAGGCAGTGCAGAGAACTCAAGACAATGAGTCTGTCTGGGCCCCTTAGCTTCATTAGAATTCAAGTCTAAGACCAAAGTCATGGGTTCAACCTGTTCCCACGATAGTTTTGATGGCCACTGACAGTACACATTACAAAGCACTGTTTAACAAGAATATAAGAAATGGGAAAAATCTTAGAGGTTCTGTGCAGGTGTCATCCCAGTGCTGTCCTTTGATGGGCCAGGAGTGTCGTGTTGGTGTAATGTACTCCTACTGAGGGTCACTGGACAGTAGATCAGAACAATGGAAAGGAGCCAATTAGGAATATATTGGTCACTTGGTTCTAAATTGCATGAAGTCCTATGTGATTTACGGGGATTAGGCCTCCACATTATCATTTCAGAAAGCCTTCCAACCTTCCATTTTCTACAAAGAAACAAAACAAAACAAAACACAACAAAACCACTTTTGGAAAATACACATCAAGAAGCTTACTTTCAGGTTGACAAGAGAGGACTATGAATGGAAGGCTCAGTTGATAAATGGTAGTGTTAATATGAGATGAGCCAAAGTCTGCTAAGCAAAATATTGCTTAAGGTTACAATTAAGCAAGATAATAATTATGGGTCACGTAATAATTTTCAAGGAAGTATCCATATCCCATAACGTTTAAACCAAGCCTTACTGCTCAAGTATCGCATGATGTTAACTTTTTTTTCACCTCAAATTGCCGATTCTGACTGCTTGGACATCACAATAGTTTTTGATTCTTGATCTGTGGGACTATCTTCAACTGTATCTTCAACTGGTACCTGCAGAAAGAATCAGGAAATAAAAACAACTTACAGCATCTGGCATCTGCCATTATGGCAGATCAATGATTGGCTCAGGAATACAAAATAGCTGACTAGCAGACAGGTTTCACACATTTCTCAATAGTTTAATCATAAAAATATTCATTACTTACAGCTTTAATATCACCATTTGCAATTCCTATATTTATATTGTGTCTTCTGAGATCAGACTTGATTAATGCTGAAACAGAAAAACCCCAAAGAGTTGATGTTACCAAAGAGCATATATGGATATGCTTTTCTCTAAGCGGCACAAAGTCTTCTTTGATATTGTCAAATTTAGCACACTGTAGTACCATAATATCCAATAGCATCCTTGTAGCATGAAATAATACCAGGGCCTCTCTAAGCCATAGCTTAATTAGCAAATCATTCATTAATGAATAAATACAGGATGCTAGGAACCAAAGATGAAAAGCACAATTCTTTCCATAGAGCACTCGCCCATCTAGGTAAATATTACCATGCAAACAATTATAACACTGTAGGATAATTGCAATAATGCACATATGTACAAGGTACAGTGGGAACATGGGAGAAAAAAAGCCCATGTCAGTCCAGAGAAAATTCAGGGAAGGCTTGCCAGAGAAGACATATTTGCATTGAAACTTGAAAAATGAGTAGGAACTTGTCAAGCAGGTAAGAAGAGAGAGGAAGGCATCTAGGCAGGCAGCAAACAGGATATGCAAAGAATGTGAGACAGGAATAGAACAGCCAAGAATTTGGCACCAGAGGGAGTTTGGGATCATTGGAGCATCAAGGACAAGGGAGGAGGCAGGAAGTGTGGTTTGCTTGGTAGGTATCCGTACACCGTATAAGAGTTTAGCTGCCGTCTGAGGAGGGAAAAGGACTGCAGAGAGAAATTAACACAGTGAGATAACAGTAGAAGCCAGCGTGGGTGTGGAAACACTGTGGACATTAAGCCTTGCTTCTAAATCCACTTTTATGCTCATGCACCCGGACAAAGTACGGATTAAAGTCCTTTTCCACGCTCCTTCTCTAAAAGTTGGGCCCCGCCGTCGTTCCTGCCCATGTCTATTCCGATTACACCTAAGAAGTGTACGAACTGACTAACCATCCCTTGTGCCGTTTCCACCGCCACTCATTCTGGTAACCGCTGACGTGACTGGGCACGTCCTAAGTGCCAGACACCAGGCTAGGAGCTTTTCATGAACCACTTCAGTTAATCCTCATAGCAACCCTCTATGGCAGGCTTTTTAATACCCTATTACGTGAATGAGAAAAGGAGGATATGAGAGTTTAAGCAATTTGTCTAAAGTCACACAGCGAGTGAGCAGCAGAGTCAGAACTCGAGTCCAGGTCTGCCGATTCCAGATCTTTACCGACTCTTCATACGCTGGCTTTGGTTTTTATGCATAGTAATGGTATTGAAGTTAAAATCTGAAAAATTAATTCATAGATTCATATCCTTGGGAAAAAATAAGTAGTATAATCCCGCTTTTTATTTCCTCTTTCCCTTTGAGTTCTGGAAGCCACTGAGAATCAATATACGTGAAAAATATAAAGACGATATGACACAAGTACTTTTGTCAGGAAAATACCCTCATTTACCTGTTAAAATGATGCCTAGAAACATCCAAACACAGAGGAAAATGTTTCCTGCTTTAGGACTATAGTCTGTTGTGAGTTTTCCTTGAGCCAATGTGAACAGAATTCCAAATATCTAAAAAAAAATAAGAGGAAATAATTGTTGTTGAATTTGCTTCTTTGAAATAAGTGTAATGTTTTCCTGAGAACTTTTCTTAACTATTTTATTCATATGATTTGGAAAGGCAGAAAGTTTAAACTTCTTATTCACTAGAATACCCAGTAAACTGGGGCGCCTGGGTGGCTCAGTTGGTTGGGTGACCAACTTTGGCTCAGGTCATGATCTCGCAGTTCATGAGTTTGAGCCCTGCATCGGGTTCTGTGCTGACAGCTCGGAGCCTGGAGCCTGCTTTGGATTCTGCGTCTCTGTTTCTCTCTGCCCCTCCTCCACTATGCTCTGTCTCTCTCTCTCTCTCTCTCTCTCAAAAATAAATAAACATTAAAAAAAAATTTAGAATAGTCTGTAAACTACTCATCTCAGATTTAAGAGAGGTCAGGGGTTTACCTGTGCGGCAGCATTAAGAAGACCAGATGAGGTGCCTTCAGATTCAGGGTAAGTGATTTCAACAGCAAATTCAAAACCCAATGGGAGGTAACCAGTCATGAAGAAACTACGAAAATAAATCCAGAATTACAGAAACAATTAACTGAAGGACAATAGCATACACTGTGGCAATCATTCTACTTCTCAGCCCTATTCTAGTGATCAAATAACTAAAGATTTTGAACTTGATGTGTGAAAGCAAGCCCCTATTATTATTCACCAATCAGTCCAAGGACAGAAGAACTGAAAAGCAAAGCAGTTCCCAAGTTTTCCTTTTTCTGAAAAAAAATTACCTCTGATTCGCTAAGTCAGTTGTTTTTCTAACTAAATAATGTTACCCGGACTAAGTAAGGCTTATCATTTTTCACCTGTCATATATACCAAAAAACATTTTCAAACTTTTTGTATTCTAAAGAATTACAAATTTATATGCACAGCACAGATTCTTTAAAGTTTAAAATATTTCTAAGGACATTTGGATGAACTAAAAATTTAAAACCATAGTAGTAATATTTCACAATTATAACAGCATGCTATCATTCCCCCTAAACACGTTTGATGCTTACCCAAGCACCCCTCCAGTAACAAACACAACGATACTGTATCCAAGGTCCAATGTGAAAGTAAATATAACCATTCCAAGAAAAGATAAAATGTAAACTATCAGAGTAGTCTGTCTAAAACAAAAACAAAATTGTTAGTATTTTGTCTGATTTT
The DNA here is from genome assembly GCF_022079265.1 of Lynx rufus. Taxonomy (NCBI): domain Eukaryota; kingdom Metazoa; phylum Chordata; class Mammalia; order Carnivora; family Felidae; genus Lynx; species Lynx rufus. The sequence continues at coordinate 33,132,520 of NW_025814829.1, read as the reverse complement.
CCTAGGCATATAAAAATCATGTTACTAACCATTGCTCCGTCCATACAGTAATAAATTCCTTGGTTTTCAAAATTAGGTTTCCCTTATATGGAAAAATGTTTCCACCAAAGCATTGACTTTATTTACTTTTATTTTTTTATAATTTATTTTTTAATTTACATCCAAGTTAGTTAGCATATAGTGCAACAATGATTTCAGGAGTAGATTCCTTAATGCCCCTTACCCATTTAGCCCACCCCACCTCCCACAACCCCTTCCAGCAACCCTCTGTTTGTTCTCTATATTTAAGAGTCTCTTATGTTTTATCCCCCTCCCTGTTTTTATATTATTTTTGCTTCCCTTCCCTTATGCTCATCTGTTTTGTATCTTAAAGTCCTCAGATAAGTGCAGTCATATGATATTTGTCTTTCTCTGACTGATTAATTTCGCTTAGCATAATATCCTCTAGTTCCATGCACATAGTTGCAAATGGCAAGATTTCATCCTTTTTGATTGCCGAGTAATACTCCATTGCCGAGTTATACTCCACGGACCCTTGGGCTCTTTCCATACTTTGGCTATTGTTGATAGCACAAAGCATTGACTTTAAATTTTTTTTTTTAATGTTTATTTATTTTTGAGACAGAGAGAGACAGAGCATGAACAGGGGAGGGGCAGAGAGAGAGGGAGACACAGAATCGGAAACAGGCTCCAGGCTCTGAGCTGTCAGCACAGAGCCCGACGCGGGGCTCGAACTCACGGACTGTGAGATCATGACCTGAGCCGAAGTCGACGCTTAACCGACCCCAGGCGCCCCAAAGCATTGACTTTAAAGCTCACGTTTATAAAGCTTACATTTAAGATTCAACAGCAGCAATCAACAAAACTCACACCACATCCAGTGTTCAGACAGGAAGGAATATTCATATGGATAAAATAATTTTTGTGCCACCAAATGGGATAGTTCTGTAGCTGTATCTCAAGATTCAGTTCAAATTTTACCTCTTCCAAAACACCTTTCCTAACCACTGCAGCTTACAAAGTTATCTCTTCTTCCAAGTTCCCTTATCGTTTTAGTAGCTACATAACTGTCACGTGACAGACATCTATTGGACTTATGACATTGATTTTAGTCTGTTATATTATTATTTTTTCATATATGCATGCCTTAGTTTCCCCTTTTAGACTACAAGTGTCTTAAAGACAGGGATCATATATTGCTTGTCATAATTCCTAGACGAATTATGCCCACAACAGAAGTTTGGTGAATGAATGGCAGTTACTCTGAGAACAAAATCAAGGCCAAAAAGAACATATTCCTATGCCTAGCAAGTTTTCTAATTGTAAAGTGGGCCAAAGACTATAAATAAATTTAATTCTTTACATATGTTCCCTTCATCTACAGATTGAATGGGTTTCACTGTAAGCTAACATTTCATAATAATGAAGCCACAGCAAGTACTATCTTAAATTATGGGAAAACTATCTTGGAGAATTTCAACATTGGAGGTCTTTGGAAGGGCTTACATAATGGTATCAAACAGATCTTGGGCCTTGAAAGGTACAGAAGATATATAGGTGACCGTTCCATATTTCATTCATTCATTTTATTTCCTTCTATTCATTTATGCACAGTTACATTCATTCATTTCTCCCAAGCATATGGGGAGTTTCTGCCTGTTAAAAAGTGTAGCTACTGTTGGCCTAGGGGCCCAAGATGGAAGGCTAGGAAGACCCTGAACTCATGTCCTCCCACAGACACGTAGAATCCATGCATAGAGCAATTCCTCCTGAAGAAGACCTTAGGGCTGATTGAACAGTTTCTGCATAATAGAACATAAAGGGACCATGTAGAGAACAGCAAGAGAGACAGAGACAGGGTAACAATGGGAACCCCACTGCAGACCCTATGATTTGCAGTAGGAGAGATATCACAGAACTGTCCCCCATGCAGATTCGTCTGGCCTGGGGCACAGCAACATAAAAAAACAAAACAGTGGTTTAAAGGGCAACTTTTACTACTAGAACATCTACCAAACAATGGGGAAACTGCTGGAACTCACTTTGGGTTTGGAGATGCCAGTGAGCACCACTGTTTACATTCCTCCTCCCCCTGGAGAGCACAGATGGGAACAGAGTCCAGGCCCCTAGCACACACCAGCTCCAGCTGTCCTGCAAGGGGAACCCTCCCAGACTGTATCTGCTCCAACTCTACTTGTCCCACCAGGGTGGCCTTTGGCATGGAGCACCCCAGGATCTTTGGCCTGGACCAAATCCAGCTCCAGCTAATCAGCCAAAGCAGCCAGGCACACAAATTCTACACAGGGGATGTTATTACGTAAGTCCACTCCTTCAAGACCAGGAGAGGTAGCTCTTCCACCCAACTCACAGAAACAAACACAGAAGGTCAGACAAAAGAAGGGAGAGGAATATGTCTCAAAGAAAAGCATAAAAGAGAAATCTCAGAAAAAGAACTAAACAAGACAGGGATGAGTAAGTAATGTACCTGACAGAGTTCAAAGTAATGGTCAGAAAGATACTCACAGGACTTGAGAGAAGAGTGGACGAACTCACTGAGAACTTCAAAAAAGAGACACAAAATATAAAAAAGAACCAACCAGAGGTGAAGAATATAATGACTGAAATGAAAAACAAACCATAGGGAATCAATAAGCAGATTAGAGAATGCAGAAGAATGAATCAGAGATCTGGAAGATACTCAAGCTGAACAACAAAAAAGAAAAAAGAATTTTTAAAAATAAGGAAGTTAAGGGACCTCTGGGACAACATCAAGCATACTAACATTTGCATTAGAGAGGTCCCAGAAAAAGAAAAGAGCAGAAAACTTATTTGAAGAAATAATAGCTGAAAACTTCCACAACCTGGCGATAAAAAACAGACATCCAATTCCAGGAAACAAAGAGAGCCCCAAAGAAGATGAACCCAAGGAGGACCACACCAAGGCACATAATAATTAAAGCGTCAACAAGTTAAAGAATCTTAAAGGCAGCAACAGAAAAGAAAATACTTATGTACATGGGGAGCTCCATAAGGCTATCAGCTGATTTCTCAGCAAAAACTTTGCAGGGCAAAAGGGAGTAGCAGGATATATTCAAAATGCTGAAAGGAAAAAACCCACAATGAAGAATACTCTACCGGGCAAGATTATCATTCAGAATTCAAGGAGAGATAAAGAGTTTCCAAGACAAATAAAAGTTAAAGGAGTTCATCACCACTACACCGGCCTTACAAGAAATGTTAAAGGGACTAATGAAGCCCAACACAGGGCTCGAAGCAATAAACTGTGAGATCATGACCTGAGCCGAAATCGAGAGTCAGGTGCTTAACCAACTGAGCCACCCAGGTGCCTCTAAAAGGACTACTGTAAACAGAAAAAAAAAAAAAAGGGCCATAAATAGAAGATAACTATGAAAGGAAAAAATTTCATTAGCAAAGGCAAACATATAGTAAAGGAAGATCAATCACTTATAAAGCTAGTATAAAGATTAAAAGACAAAAGTAGCAAAATCAATGATATCTACAAAAATTAGCTGAGGGATAAAAATTAAAAGATACAAAATATAACATCATATACCTAAAAAGTGGAGGGGGGAGTAAAAAAATAGTGCTTTCAAAATGCGTTTCAACTTAAGCAACCATCAACTTCAAATAGGCTGCTATATACATGGGATGTTATATATGAATCTCATGGTGACAACAAACCCAAAACCTATAATAGATACACAAAAAATAAAGAGAAAGAAATCCAAGCATAACACTAAAGAAAGTCATCAAATCACAAAGGAAGAGAGCAAGAAAGGAAGAGAGAAGAACTACAAAAACAATCCTAAAACAATTAAAATGGCAGTAAGTATATATGCATCAATAATTACTTTAAATATTTTTTTTGGCGGGGGTGGGGGGCACCCGGGTGGCTCAGTCGGTTAAGCATCTGAACTCAGCTCAGGTTGTGATCTCACAGCTTGTGAGGTCAAGCTCTGCACTGGGCTCTGTGCTGACAGCTCAGAGCCTGAAGCCTGCCTCAGATTGCTTCCTCCTCTCTCTCTCCCCCTCCCCTGCTTGTGCTCTGTCTCTCTCAAAAAATAAATAAACATTAAAAAAAAGGTCTAAAAATATCTTTTTTTTAATGTTTTATTTTCTTCTTGAGAGCCAGAGATGGAGCATGAGTGGGGGAGGGGCAGAGAGAGACCGAGAGACACAGAATCTGAAATAGGCTCCAGGCTCTGAGCTGTCAGCACACAGCCCGACATGGGGCTCAAACCCACAAACTGTGAGATCACAACCTGAGCTGAAGCTGAACACTTAACTGACTGAGCCCCCTAGGCACCCCGCATCAATAATTACTTTAAATGTAAATGGACTAACTGCTCCAATCAAAAGACATAAGGTGACAGAATGGATAAAAACAAGACCCAACTATATGCTGCCACCAAGAGATTCATTTCAGACCTAATGACACATACAGATGTGAAGGGATGGAAAAAGATATTTCATGCAAATGGATGAAAAAAATGCTGGGGTAGCAATATTTAGGTTAGGCAAAATACTTTACTTAAAAAAAAATTTTTTTTAACATTTATTGTTGAGAGAGAGAGAGACAGAGAGAAAGAGACAGAGCATAAGTGAGGGAGGGGCAGAGAGATAAGACACAGAATCTGAAGCAGGCTCCAGGCTCTGAGCTGTCAGCACAGAGCCTGATGCAGGGATTGGATTTGCAAACCGTGAGATCATGACCTGAGCCAAAGTCGGATGCTTAACTGACTGAGCCACCCAGGCGACCCTAGACAAAATACTTCAAAACAAAGATTGTAAAAGGAGACAAACAAGGGCATTGCATAATGATAAAGGAATCAATCCAACAAAAAGGTATAGTAATTGTAAATAACTATGCACCCAACATAGAAGTCCTAATTATATAAAGCAAATATTAACAAACATAAAGGGAGAAATTGAGTAATACAGTAACAGTAGGGGACTTTAACACGCCCCCCCCATACTTACATTAATGGATAAATCACTCAAACAGAAAATAAGTAAACAGTGGCTTTGAACGATCCATTAAAACCAGATAAACTTAACATACATACAAAGCATGCCATCTAAAAACAGTAGAATACACATTCTTTTCAAGTGCACATGGAAAATTCTCTAAGATATATCACATGTTAGGCCACAAAACAAGTCTCAATCAATTCAAGAAGACTGAAATCATATCAAGTATCTTTTTTGACCACAATGGTATGAAACCAGAAATCAAGAATAAATTTAAAAATTGTAATGATGCCTGGGTGGCTCAGTCATTTAAGCATCCGACTTTGGCTCAGGTCATGATCTCACAGTTCGTGAATTCGAGCACCATATCAGGCTCTCTGCTATCAGCACAGAATCTGCTTCGGATCCTCTGTTTCCCCCTCTCTGCTCCTACCCTGCTTGCTCATGCTCTCTCTCTCTCTCTCTCTCAAACATTTTTTAAAAATACAAGAAGAAACTGGAAAAAACACAAACACATGGAAGTTAAGCAATATGCTACCAAATAACCAAAGGGACAATGAAGAAATCAAAGAGAAAATTAACATACCTGGAAACAAATGAAAATGGGAACATAGTAGCTCACAATCTTTGGGACAAAGCAAAAGCAGTTCTAAAAGGGAAGTTTATAGTGATACAGGCCTTCAGAAGCAAGAAAAATCTTCAAAAAGCAAGAAAAATCTCAAATAAACGATCTAAAATTATACCTAAAGGAACTAGAATAAGAACAAAGAAAGTCCAAAGTCAGTTGAAGGAAAGAAATAATAAAGAACAGAGCATAAATAAATGACATAGAGACTATAAAAGATTATGACACTAAGAGCCAGTTCTTTGAAAAGTAAGCAAAATTTACATACCTTTAGCCATTCTCAACAAGAAAAAAGAGGAGACCCAAATAAATAAAGTCAGAAATGAAAGAAATTACAACTGACACCAGAGGAAAATAAAGGATTATAAGAGAATACCATGAAAAATTGTATGCCAAAAAATTGGACAACTTAGAAGAAATGGATAAATTCCTAGAAACATGTAATTTTCTAAGACTGATTCAGGAAGAAGTAGAAAAATCTAAAGACTGGTTGTTAGTAACAAAAATGAATCACTAATCAAAAACCTCCCAAGGGCAAAAGTCTAGAACCAGATGAATTCACAGGTGAATTCTACCAAACATTTAAAGAGCTAATATCTATACTTCTCAAACTATTCCAAAAAATATAATAAGAAGGAACATTTCCAAATTCATTTTATGAGGCCAGCATTACAATGCTACTGAAACCACACAAAGACCTTACAAAAAAGAAAATTACAGACTAATACCCCTGATGAACACAGCTGCAAATCCTCAACAAAAATATTAGCAAACTGAATTCAACAATACATTAAAAGGCTCAGGTAGGATTTTTTCCAGGGATGCAAGGATGATTCAATAGCTGCAAATAAATCAATGTGATGCACCACATTAACAAAATCAACAATAAAAATCATATGATCAACTCAACAGATGCAGAAAAAACATTTGACAAAATTCAACATTCATTCATGATAAAAGCTTTCAACAAAGTAGGTTTAGACAGAACATACTTCAACTTAATAAAGCCCATATGTGACAAAAATACAGTTAACATCATAATGATAAAAAGCTGAAAACTTTTCTTTAGATGAGGAACAAGACAAGAATGGCCATTCTCACCTCCTTTATTCAAAATAGTATTGGAAGTCTTAGTCACAACAATCAGACAAGAAAAAGAAATAAAAGGCATCCAAATTGGTAAGAAGGAAGTAAAACTGTCCCTATTTGCAGATGATATGATACTATATATGCCTAAAGACTCCACCAAAAACTATTAAAACAAATGAATGAATTCAGTAAAGCTGCAGGATATGAAATTAATATACAGACTCTGTTGTGTTCTTATACAATAATAACAAAGTACCACGAAAAGAAATTGAGGAAACAATCCCATTCACAACTGTATTAAAAAGAAAATGAAACTACAAAAACCCCAAATAGCCAAAGCAAACTTGAGAAAGAATAAAACTGAAAGTATCATAATCCCATATTTCAAATTATACTACAAATTTACAATAATCAGAACAGTATGGTACTGGCCCAAAAATAGACACAAAGACCAATAAAACAGAATAGAGAGTCAGAAATAAACCCACGCTTACACAGTGAATTAATCTATAAGAAAGGAGGCAAGAAACATTGTCTCTTCAGTAACTGGGTGCTGGGAAAACTGGACACCCACATGCAAAAGAATGAAACTAGAACAGTTCCTCACACCATACACAAACATAAAATCAAAATGAATTAAAGACCTAAATGTAAGACCTGAAATCATAAAACTCCTAAAAGAAGACACATAGTAACCTCTTAGACATTCTCCTTAGCAATATTTTTCTGTATTTGTTTGCTCAGACAAAGGAAACAAAAGCAAAAATTGGGGCGCCTGGGTGGCACAGTCGGTTAAGCGTCCGACTTCAGCCAGGTCACGATCTCGCGGTCCGTGAGTTCGAGCCCCGCGTCAGGCTCTGGGCTAATGGCTCGGAGCCTGGAGCCTGTTTCCGATTCTGTGTCTCCCTCTCTCTCTGCCCCTCCCCCGTTCATGCTCTGTCTCTCTCTGTCCCAAAAATAAATAAACGTTGAAAAAAAAAAAAAAAAAGCAAAAATAAAATATTAGAATTATATCAAACTAAAAAGCTCTTCTATAGCAAATGAAACTGTCAAGAAAAGGAAAAGGCAACTTACTGAATGGGGGAGAGATTTGCAAATGATATATACAATAAAGGATTAATATCCAAAATTATATAAAGAACTAACACAACTCAACACCAAAAAACCAAAAAATTCAATTAAAAATTGAGGACCAGAATAGACATTTTCCCAAAGGCATATAGATGGCCAGCAGACACATGAAAAGATGCTCAACATCACTAATCATCAATGAAATGCAAATCAAAACCATAATGAAATGTCACCACATACTTTTCAGAACGGCTAGTATCACAAACACAAGAAATAACAAGTGTTGGTGAGGATGTGGAGAAAAGGGAATCCTTGTGCACTGTTGGTAAATGTAGCTTGATGTAGCCACCATGGAAAACAGTATGGAAGTTCCTCAAAAAATTAAAAATTGAAATACTACATGATCCAGTAATTCTACTTCTGGGCTTTCCCCCAGGAAAATAAAAACACTAATTCAAAAGATATGTGCACTCCTCTTGGGATGAGCACTGGGTATTGTATGCAAGCAATGAATCATGGGAATCTACACCCAAAACCAAGAGCACACTGTATACACTGTATGTTACCTAACTTGACAATAAATTATGTTTGAAAAAATAATAATAAAAGCTAGAAAATGAGAAAAAAAAGATATGTGCACTCCTATGTTTACTGCAGCATTATTTATAATAGCCAAGATATTGAAGCAACCTAAGTGTCCATTGATAGATGAATGAATAAAGAATATGTATGTATTTACATACATAAATGAATAAAGAATACACACACATACAATGGAATATTAGCTGTAAAAAAAGAATGAAATCTTGTCATTTGCGACAACATGGATGGACCTTGAAGGCATTATACTAAGTGAAATGAGTCAGACGGAAATACAGAAATACCATATGATTTCACTTACATGTGGAATCTAAAAGACAAAATGAATGAACAAACAGAAACAGACTCATAAATACAGAGAACAAACTGGTGGTTGTAGGAGTGGGGGGGCTGTGGGCAAAAGAGGTGAAGGAATCAAGAGATACAACCTCCAGTAATAAAATAAATAGGTCATGGGAATGGAAAGTACAGAATAGGGAATATAGTCAATAATATAAGAACTTTGTATAGTGACAGATGGTAACTACATTTATCATGGGGAGCATTTAGTAATGAAAATAATTGTTCCCCTATGTTTACTGCAGCATTATTTACAATAGCCAAACTATGGAAGCAGCCCAAATCCATCAATAGATGAATGGGTAAAGTATATACACACAATGGCGTATTATTCAGCCATAAAAAAATGAACGAACTCTTGGCATTTGCCACGACATGGATGGAGCTAGAGAGTATAATGCTAAGCGAAATCAGTCAGTCAGAGAAAGACTAATACCATATGATTTCACTCATATGTGGAATGTAAGAAAGAAACCAAACAAAGGAAAAAAAAGAGTGAGAGAGAGAGACAAACCAAGAAACAGACTCTTCAGTATAGAGAACAAACTGATGGTTACCAGAGGGGAGGTAGGTAGATAGATAGATAGATAGATAGATAGACTTCACTTAGAAGAGAAGGGAATCTAAGAACGTCTAAAATCCAGGTCTTTCCATAATAATAACACTTCTTAAATTTATGAAAATAAAAATCACAGTCTCCATTAAACCCAAAATACCTTAGGTTGTACACCGTACATTTATCTACCATCACTTACTTGTATATTTTGGTATAATCAAGCCAAAAGCCACAAAGAATAGAGCCCACCATTCCAGCCACTACCAATGTTAGCCCAATCTTTCCAGCATTCACTTCTTCTCCCTTAAAAAAATTTTCATAAGAAGTTAATCAGATACTTCTTGAATGGATCGAGAAGATGCGGTATATATATACACAATGGAATACTACTCAGCAATCAAAAAGAACATCTTATCATTTGCAACAATGTGCATGGAACTAGAATATATTATGCTAAGCAAAATAAATCAGAGAAAAAGAAATATCATGATTTCACTTATATGTAGAATTTAAGAAACAAAACAGATGATGAACATAGGGGAAGGGAAGGAAAAATAAGATAAAATGGAAAGGGAGGCAAACCATAAGAGACTCTTAAATACAGAAAACAAATTGAGGGTCGCTGGAGGGGTGACAGGCATTAGTGAGGACACTTGTTGGGATGAGCACTGGGTGTTACATGTGAGTGATGAATCATGGGATTCTGCTCCTGAAACCAATACTACATTGTATGTTAATTTGAATTTAAATAAATTAATTAAAAAACAAAATCAAGAGAAGTTAATCAGATACTTCTAATTCAAATAGATCTTTCACATTCCCATACATTCCACAGTCAATGGAAATAATCAGATAAAATTAAGCATAGAATATAGTAGGAAATTTAGTATATCTGTTAGGTGAGTGGGTTAGGGGACAGGTAACGAACATGTGAAGGGCATTCTATTTTCAAACCAGAAAAAAAGAAAACCTAAAATGTGGGAGAAATCAAAAGAAATTTTTCTCATTCCTCCATGGTTAGAAAATGCAATGATCTTTGTTAGAATTCACAGAAGTCTGAGGAGATTAATCTGTTTTTATATATTACAACTGCTTTCTCCTTTCAAAAGGAAAGAGAGGTCACAGCTTGATATTTACTTCTTTATATTTGGATGGGTTTCTTTTTTTTTTTTTTTTTTAAACGTTTATTCATTATTGAGAGACAGAGCATGAGCAGGGGAGGGGCAGAGAGAGAGGGAGACACAGAATCCGAAGCAGGCTCCAGGCTCCGAGCCATCAGCCCAGAGCCCGACGCGGGGCTCGAACTCACGGACCGCGAGATCGTGACCTGGCTGAAGTCGGACACTTAACCGACTGCGCCACCCAGGCGCCCCGGATGGGTTTCTTTTAAAATTGTCTCTTTGTCTTTTCCCATATAACCAGTCACATTTTTTTTAAAAAGTATTGAGTGCCTGGGTGGCTCAGTTGGTTAAGCATCTGACTTCAGCTCAGGTCATGATCTCGCGATCAACGAGTTTGAGCCCCATGTCGGGCTCGGTGCTGACAGCTCAGCCTGGAGCCTACATCAGATTCTGTGTCTCCCTCTCTCTCTGCCCCTCCCCCGCTCATGCTCGCTCTCTCTCTCTCTCTCTCTCTCTCTCACTCAAAAATAAATAAACATTAAATTAAAAAAAAGTATCAAAAAAAGACTTAGGTATTATCACTGTAATAATAACCTCTGCTTTCCATTTTGTGTGCTTTATAAATTAGATTAAATGTATTCTCAGTTAAAACAAATATAAATCTCTTAAAAGCAATAAGGTCATAAACCTTTTTTTTTTCAAGATTTTATTTTTGAGTAATCTCTATACCCTATGTGGGGCTCGAACCTACATCCCCGAGATCAAGAGTCGCACACTCCATTGACTGAGCCAGCCGGTTACCCTATAAATCTTTAATCTTATGATCACACTAACAGGAATCACACTGCTTAAGAAACATTCTTGGCCAGGCATGTGACACAGCACAGACAGACACTTACCTTGTAATATGTCAATATCATTTGATTCAATAATGTTGAGACTGAATAAAATGCTCCAGTTATGATACCTACAATAACAAACAGAAAATGGTAAATGCACCACTTACTAGTTCATAATGTGATATGAGCACTCTGGGGCAATTGTGAAAATAGCATGTATTTCCTAGACAGCTGACAGAAAACTAAAATCTCTTGCCATTCCCTTTCAGGATATGGAGTGATCAATTTAATACCTAAACTTACTAGAGATTACAATAGTAAAATTCTGTCATTACATCATTTATTATTACTTAGACTCAGATATGCCAACCATAAATAATGTCTCCATGCGTAACACTGTATATAGCCATCAAGCACTGAACGGATTGCTTATTGAGCACCTACAGTGTACTCGAGCTAATGAATGTTCAAACAGAAGACAGAATCCCTACTTCAGAGATGTCACCCCTGCATCAAAGACTTCAAGGCAATTAGTAAAATAATATTAATTACAGAATATGTAAAAAGGGAAAAATAAAAACAGCTGGTTATCAGAAAGCACATGACTACGTTTGAATCTTGAGGATTCCTGGCATATCTTGCATGACTTTAGGTAAGCCTCTCAACCTAGCAAGACTTACGTTTATTCTTTCTCTTTATTATTAAATATCTCAAGCATAGAAAATAGTGTAGATAGTAGTTTAGCAAATACCCTTACTCATCACCCAGCTTCATAAACCCTTAACATTTTGCCATTTTTGCTTTAATTTTTTAGATCTTCTCTAATCCTGTTCTTCTCTCTTATTCTTTCTCAGAAGTAACTCCTTTCCTGATGTCAGCGCTTATCGTTTTAGATATTATAATATATGTGTATCATCTGCAGCTTGCTCTTATCACTCAATATTATGATTTTGAGATTTACCTGAGGCAATACTTTAAATTCTGGTTCATTAGTTTTCTCTACTATTTAATAGTCCATTGTGTGAAAAATACTGCAATTTAATGATCTCTTGCAAAGTCAATAGACACTTAAGGCTTTTCCCTATTTTTTGCTATTTAAAATAATATTGCAATGAATATTATCTTTTTGTTATTACATATAAGGATTTCTCTAAGTCTATATCTAGGAGCAGAATGTCTATTTTCTGGATAGAGCCAAATTGGTCTTTCGAACAGTTTTATCAGTTTATACTACTCGCAGAGTTCCTTTACTCCATATTCTTGCCATACTTGTTTTCTCTAGATTAAAAAATATTTATTTTTTTGCCAACTTGAATACATGTAATATTATTTCTTACTCTGTCTTGATTTGCATTGCTTTGATAAGTAATAAGGTTTAGCATCATACATGAGTAATACACAAACACATAAAGGCCTTCTGGTTCCCTTAAATTGTTTGTTCTCTTCTCACTGAGTGGTATGAGCTATTTTTACATTGTAGGTGCTAATCCTTTGTTGGTTATATGCACCACAGACACTTTCTCATGCTTTATGTCTTGTCTTTTCACTTTTTATGGTGTCTTTTCATTTCATTTTATTTTTTTCTACTGTTTATTTCTGAGAGAGAGAGAGAGCAGGGGAGGTGCAGAGAGAGAGAGGGAGACACAGAATCTGAAGCAGGCTCCAAACTCTGAGCTGTCAGCACAGAGCCCGACACGGGGCTTGAACTCATGAGCTGCAAGATTGTGACCTGAGCTGAAGTCAGATGCTCAACAGACTGAGCCACCCAGGGCCCCCCGTGATATCTTTTTAGAAAAGACCATTATCTTAATGTAATCATACTTATCAATCTTTTTCTTTAGGGTTTATGTTTTATTATTTTTTAAGATTTTATTTTATTACAATTTTTTTTTATTTTAATTTTTTATTTTTGCGAGAGAGAGCATTGTGTGAGTGGGGAAGGGGCAGAGAGAGAGGAAGACACAGAATCCAAAGCAGGCTCCAGGCACTGAACTGTCAGCACAGAGCCTGATGTGGGGCTCGAACCCACGAACCATGAGATCATGACCTGAACTGAAGTCGAATAGTTAACCGACTCAGCCACCCAGGTGCCCCATTTACTTTTTTTATTTTAGAGAGAGAGGGAGTCTAAGTGAGGGAGAGGGGCAGAAGGAGAGAGAGAGAGAGAGAGAGAGAGAGAGAGAGAGAGAGAGAATCTTAAGCAGGCTCCATGCTCAGTGCAGAGCTCAACATGCAGCTTGATCCCACGACCCCAGAATCATGACCTGAGCCGAAGTCAAGAGTTGGATGCTCAACTGACTCAGCCACCCTGATGCCCCAAGATTTTATTTTTAAGCACTCTTTATACCCAACGTGGGACTTGATACTCACAACCTCGAGATCAAAAGCTGCATGTTCTGCAAGCCAGCCCGGTGCCCTTGTGTTTTTTACATGAGAAATTCTTTTTAAGAATACTAAAGCCAGTTTCTAAAACGTGCTTCTAAAACTTTAAAGTTCTAATTTTTACCCTTTGGTCTTTAATCCACTGCGATTCACTTTTTGTTCATGGTATGACATAGAGAGCTAATTTGACTTTATTGCTCAATTATCCCAGGACAATTCGCTGTATAGTTTCTCTTGTACCAAACATCTAGTTTTCATATATGCACCTTCTAGTCATTGGAGATGACTGCAAATACAGCAGTCCTCTCTTGTGTGCAGGGGATATGTTCCAAGTCCCCCGGTGGATGCCTGGAACTGCAGAGGGCACCAACCCTATGCATACTGTTTTTTCCTATACATACATACACACCTATATTAAAGTTTAATTTATAAATTGGCAGAGTAAGAGATTAACAACAGTACCTAATAATAGAACAGAACAATTATAACAATATACAGTAATAGAAGCTATGTGAATGTGGTCTCTCTCAAAATCTTATTGTACTGTTTTCGTCTTACTATGGATTAAAGACAAAGTGCCTATGTGATGAGATGAAGTGAGGTGAATGACACGGTGTGACTGAGTGTCAGGCTACCACTGAGCTTCTGTGGACAGGCCAGAAGGAGTTGCCCCTGCTTCCTGACTGCGGTTGATCACGGGTAACTGAAACCACAGAAGAGGAAACTAGGCACAAGGGAGGATCACTGTATAGTGGTTTTTTTCCTTCCAGGTACCTAGTGCCATGGCCATATGACTTTAAATGTGAGCAAAAGTGACGTTACCCATTTGCTGTCCTAGTAATCACAATAGTCTGTGCCAAGATGTCATCCTGGATCCCTGAGTTAACTGATGAGCAGAGCCTTGCTGCCGATTCACAATGGACATGTAGTATCGGCAATAAATACATTTTTGATGTGTTAGGCCACTGAGGTTTTTTTGGCAGAACTTCATTGCTACAATACAACCTAGCCTGCAAACAGACACAGGGGTAGATCGCTGGGATCTCTACTCTGTTGCGGTAACCTAACGGTCTGTCCCTTGATTTTACATGGCATCTTAATAATCATTGTTTTATATGTCCTGATATAAGAATGCGCCCTCAACTTGGTCTTCAACAAAATTATCTTTGCTCTTGGCCCTTACTTCTCTCACAGGAATTTTAGAAGTAGTCAAGTTCCATTACAAACCCTGTGTATACAGAAGATTGCAAAATGAGACCTATAGCTATCTAAAGATCATATCAAAAAACCTTGAGTAACTGGCCTTTGTTGCTCATGTCCCATTGAGTTCAGGAATATATAGGGACCCAGCTAGGTTAGCCTGGAGAGGCCAAGGAAAACAAAGAAGCCCTGTGCTCTGGCCTGGGGGTCCTCTACTGCGCTGTATCCTATGGGATCTTGAATCTATTCCAGACCGGAGTAAGGATAGCAAGAGTCAGGATAAGAATTGTAATAGCAAGAGATATTGTTATCTGAGCCTAGAATATATTATTTTTCTGAGTTTCAGATAGCAAGTAGCAATAGTTGGCATAGTAAGGGATACAATTTTCTCCAAATAGCCCTACCTCAAAAACAATGTTAGCTTGGACTATTTGGTTCCTAAGTTTTGGATATTGTATATAATCCTGAAAACCTATCTCAGGAGTATAGTCCCTATCCAGATCATCCCATGTGCAACTCTGCTCCAACTTTCAATATATAATACTAGACATGGAAGGAGACAGGTGCACTGCTAAAAGGTGTGATGTGACTCACTCATTCAAAATTATGATCCCTAACTCTTACTCCTCTGATGAAGACTATGAGGTCAATAAAGTTTTCCAACTGTCCTGGGGATTATTATTAATCTCCACGGTTTTTCCCATCCCCTTCTTTCTAATTCCTTCAACAAGTAAATTCTGTTTAGTGTCCTAATTAGTGTCTGTATCTGGCTTTTCTGTCAATTCAAATCTGCAACTGTCATTTATTAATACAGTGGTTCTGTAACGTTAACTGCCATCACTATAATCTCAAGTCTTCTATAAACATAGCTCTCCATTTAATTGAGGTCTTCTCTGGTCTTTTAATGTGTTCTAATTTTCTAATTTACAAGGTTCTTTTGTTGGATTTTTTCCTAGACATCTTATAGTGTTGGCTGCTGTTATAAAAATATCTTTTTATAGGAATACAATTCTTATCGGGGTGCCTTGGTGGCGCATTCATTTAAGCATCTGATTCCTGATTTGGGCTCAGGTCATGATCTCATGGTTCATGGAATAGAGCCCTAGGTTGGGCTCTGCCCTAAGTGTGGAGCCTGCTTGGGATTCTCTCCCTCCCTCTCTCTCTGCCCCTCTACCCACCAAAATAAAGAAATAAACATCTTTTTAAAAAGGAATACAATTCCTATAAATACATAGGAATGTAGCTGATATTTTCACATTGTCAGATTATCTACTAATCTTGCTGAACTCATTTTTATTAGTTTTAATAGTTATCTGTAGGTTCTCTTGCATTATTTTTATAGATCAGGGGGTCAGTAAACATTCTCTGCAAAGGGCCAGACAGTAAATATCTTTAGCTTTGCAGGTGCTGCGGTCTCTGATGCAACTACTCAGTGCTACCCTTGCCGCTCAAAAGCAGCAATAGATAATATGTAAACAAACAAAACTTTATTTATAAAAACAGGCAACAGAGTTGACTCATAGGCCATAGTTTGATGACTTTTGGTGTATATAATCATATTATCTATGAATAATAGCAACTTTCTTCTTTTCAACTCATCTACTTTTAAATTTTGTGTTAGTGAGCCAGCCAGAAATTCCAGCTGGATGATGAATAAAAGCGATGACACAGACATCTTGTTTTAAGGGATAGTGCTGCTCCGAAGGTTCTGCCTCTAGAATGATGTCTAGTAGAGAGTTTTTGTAGGTAAACTTTATCAGATTCATAAAGTTCATTTTTCTTTGCAGTTTGCTAAGTCTTTAATCAACGGGTATTGAATTCTAT
The DNA here is from genome assembly GCF_022079265.1 of Lynx rufus. NCBI lineage: Eukaryota > Metazoa > Chordata > Mammalia > Carnivora > Felidae > Lynx > Lynx rufus. Next base: position 33,115,882 of record NW_025814829.1, on the reverse strand, counting down.
CAAATGCTTTTCCTTCAGCTATTGGGCAAATTTTCCTCTTTGATCTTTTACTGCAATAAATTATATTCATGAATTTCTAGTGCTAAATCAGTTTAGTACAACATCATTTCTTAAACCAAACTTGGCCAGGATGCATTGTCATTTTTATAAATTGCTAACATAGCTTAGCTAATATTTTATTTTGCATTTTTACATTTTTTTCATAAGTGAAATTGACCTATAATTCTTTTCTTGCACTGTTCCTGATTTTGGTATCAAGGTTATACCAGCCTCACAAGGAAGCAGATGATACCAGTGATTGTCTCCAGGGAGGGGAACTCCTTGGAAACAGAGAGGTAACCTGGGGACAGAGACGGGGGAAGACTGGTTTTTCATTGTATGCCCTTTGTACCTTGTGAATTTTATACTGTGTGCACTATGCATCCTTTGTAACCTACTAAATTTTGTACAAATAAATAAAATTTAGAATTAAGAAAAGAGAACTCTGATCCTTTATAAAATAGGTATATTTCTATCTCAAAAAAGTTAGATAAAATAATATATAGGGAAGACCTTTATAAATTTCAAAAAAAAATAAAAAATTTTCACCTTATCACTTATGTATAATCAAGGAAGTACTAAATGATGTGTTACAAAAGAAATGACTCTTAAACTGTTGTTCGCTTTTTAGATGTTTATATTACGTCCCCAGTTGGATTCTAATTTCTTCAGGGAAGAAATCACATACTATGCTTCTTTTTAGCCCACACAGTATCTAGAGCACTACTCTACAGTCAATGTTGATAATTACTGATGGAATAAACAAATAAATGAATGAGTAACAAAATGAACAGTAAGTGAGGCAAACATTAAGTTGGCCCTTGTAGGATCACTTAGTGGAAAAAAGGAGCACATTTCAGGTAAAAGAAGAAATGGCACAAAATTATAGAGACTAGTATTAACAGTGTATATGCACGTGGAGGCATGTTTGTGTACGTGTGTGTCTGTGACAAGGGGTTGGTTATAAATGGACTGAAAGAAAGTTTTGTCTTGGGAAACAGTGAGAGATAAAAGAAGGTAGGAATCTTTCTTCCTTAAATGATAGGCTACAATACAGAGAAAGACAGATGCCATATGTTTTCACTCTTATGTGGATCCTGAGAAACTTAACAGAAACCCATGGGGGAGGGGGAAGGAAAAAAAAAAAAAAAAGAGGTTAGAGTTGGGAGAGAGCCAAAGCATAAGAGACTCTTAAAAGAACAAACTGAGGGTTGATGGGGGGTGGGAGGGAGGGGAAGGTAGGTGATGGGCATTGAAGAGGGCATCTTTTGGGATGAGCACTGGGTGTTGTATGGAAACCAATTTGACAATAAATTTCACACATTAAAAAAAAATGATAGGCTACAGAAACGAATTTGTTCTTATAGATAAAAATGACCCACTGTATTTACGCTACTTCCCAGTTACGTGTTTTAGGGTTAGGCTAACCAACAGAAGTAACCAGCAAAATTAAGAAAAGGAACTATGACATGCTAAAGTATTAATGATGATATGACATAACATCTGGGGATCTGCTTAAAAAATATTCCAGGAAAAAAGTAGAGGAAAGAAATAAAGCAAGAATGGTGAAATGCTGATCACTGAAGCTGGGTGATGATGGGTACGTAGGGACTCACCATACTAAACGCTCTACTTTGGTGCTCAACAATTTGTACTAAAAAAAAGAAAAAAAGATGAAGTAATCCTGGTAAAAGGGTGAGTGTTTAGATGAGGGCATAATTTTTAACCACTTGTAAAACAGTTATGTACTAGGGTGTGCACTCCCAAAAAGATGTAAAAAAAGAGAACAGCAGTGAGTGACTTCTGAAGACAAGACAGAAATAAGGGGTGCTGGCAGTTGATACAAACAGAGTTAACATGAAAAACAAAGAACAGGGGCACCTGGGTGGCTCTGTCAGTTAAGCGTCCCACTTTGGCTCAGGTCATGATCTCACGGCTCCTGAGTTCGAGCCCCGCGTCGGGCTCTGTGCTGACAGCTCGGAGCCTGGAGCCTGCTTCGGATTCTGTGTCTCTCTCTCTCCCTCTCTCTCTGTCCCTCCCCCACTCACCCTCTGTCTTCAAAAATAACATTAACATTAATAAAAATAAACATTAAACATTCAAAAATAAACATTAAAAATAAACATTAAAAAAATGTTTTTAAGGAAAACAAAGAATGAACTGTCAGCAAACTCTGAAGGGAGGCAAATATGTTGGTGCCTGCAGTCAAGGCCACAGTGTCAGAGGAGTATCCGTCAGCTGTCCTGAAATATCTAGAAGGGTGAGAATTCTTTTTCAAGTTAGAACTGGCTAAGGTGATCGCGTTAGTGTCTAGTCCTGACTGGGTAGGTCCAAACAGACGCCAGTTTGCACAGGGTCAGAGAATGGAGCTGTTGGTGACGTTTCCCATAAGCTTACGGTAATTTATAAAGGACTTAAAATACTCTGTGAACACAAACTCAAAAAAGTTGACAGAATTTGTCTATTTGAGATCTATTATTTGTTTTTGTTTTAAAAACGTGTTAAGAAAATCCATCCTGAAGTTTTCACTTTTAGTTCAAAATTTATGACTGTGCCGTGATTATTTTTACAGTTAACAAACCTAGCTCATTAAAGCTCAAACCACTAGATTAAATGAAAATAATCTACAATGCTCAAAGGTTTACAGAGACATCGCAGAAAATAAAAGAAAACCACTTACCATAAGTGATCAATAGAAGGACAAAGGGAACGTTTCTAACTAGGTTCCTTATTGATTTCTTATAGGAGTACTCAGCAGGGGGGCTGTTTTGAAGAGCTGCTTGAGCCTGACTTGGTGGATACTGAGGTTTTTCTTTGAATGCTAGAAACAGACATGAAAAGGAAATTAAATACATGTATTTAGTGAGTGGACTAAATCAGTTTAAATTTAAAGAGGTAGTGAGAGTTTTATAGTGAGGCTTTCAGTTTCATTGATTTTTAAGTGAGGAATGTCCTCCTGGTCCCCCGAAACTGACTACAACTCAGAGATTTGGCCAGTTCACATGACTTAACTGCAAAACCGTCAATAACATGCCACAACCTTGCCCACTGATTATTCCATTTTCAGTTAAGCAAGATTAATTTTTATTATAGTAGGTAGTCAACAATTCCATTTCTAAATTTAGTTCAATTTGTAATTGGAGGTAACATCAGAAATAAGCAAACCGATATGTTTATTGAACTTTTTTTTTTTAAACATTTATTTATTTTTGAGACAGAGAGAGACAGAGCATGAACGGGGGAGGGGCAGAGAGAGAGGGAGACACAGAATCTGAAGCAGACTCCAGGCTCTGAGCCATCAGCCCTGAGCCCGACGCGGGGCTCGAACTCACAGACCGCAAGATCGTGACCTGAGTCTAAGTCGGACGCTTAACCGACTGAGCCACCCAGGCGCCCCTGTTATTGGACTCTTAGAAGATTATCTTGAGTTAGTTAGCTATTTCCTTTTAAATTTTGATATGAAATTTATCAACTGATCTAATTACACCTCTAGAATTGAAACAGGTCCAGGTGGATTCATGGCAGCAGAGCTCACCAAAACATCAGTTAATTACGATATACTGAAAACTTACCAAACTAAAACAGACTTCTATTTTTACAGGTGTCACAACTAATTCAAGAGGAGACATACTCATGAATATTCACTGGTTAATATGCTTACATCAGAGGACTGGACTGGTAGACATAAAATGTTTAAGTTGTTGCAATCCCTCCTCTTCCGTTCACCCTATCTGCTCCTTGCACTGTGGAGGGCATCTGTTGTCCTTTCCTGAAAGTCTCTTTGTGTCCTAGTTAAGATAGGAGATATCTCTTTTCATTAATATTGGTAATACACAACTCACACAGTTGTAAAACAAAGCTTCAGAACGTAAAAACCATGCTTACAAGGGAGTCATGGGGATTGAGTGAGTCTTAAGCCTCTTACTTCGGTTTTTATTTACTCTGGTAAAGTAAGTATAAAAGGCTCAGCTTTGAACTCCAATTCAAAATGAAAACAATTCTTATTAATCTTCAACTCTACTAAATTTATTTCCTGAATACACGTGTTATCGTTTAGTTTCAGGTAATTAACTGCCCTGTTGGATAAAATCAGGCCTGTATTAGCTACACAATACACTAAAGTCAGGTTTAATTCTATACGAAGAAAAGGAAACAGAGGAACAGAAAACAGGGTCTCTGCCCCTGTTCACTTGGCACTGATTCTTTCAAATGATGAAATATGGCTTTTCTTTCTCCCTTGAAAACTAAAAAGCAATAGTCTTCTACTTTCTTCTCCCCACCAAAAGCGTGAGCCAATAAAATGATTAACTACCGGGGCACCTTGCTGGCTCAGTTGTTAGAACATGCGACTCTTGATCTTAGGGTCGTGAGTTCAAGCCCCACACTGGGCACAGAGCTTACATAATAATAATAATTAATAATAATAATAATAAATAATAGTGATAGTAATAAACTATTAAAGCAGTTATTCTCCAAAGTAGCCAAAGGATTTGGGGGGCACCACATTCAAACTTTTTCTCCCATGATGAATAAGCATATCTATTGTGTTTAGGAGTACTTCTACTTTTTGGAATTAGGTAATAACATTACCTTTTGATTTCATTATTTGTCCTTGTTTGATTCAAGCAGACATTACACATATTAACTTATTAGAAGACATGTAAAGGTTTGAATACTGGCTCTGCCTCATATTTTGTATAACTCTGAAGAAGTCAATTCCTGTCTCTCAACTATAGATTTCTCATTCATAAAATGGAAATAACAACAAGCTGCTATGAGGATTATGTGACATTTGCAAAATAATTTTGTAATTATTGAATGCTACACAAAATACATTGTCTTTTTGAGTAATATTTATTTTTAAGAAGTCAGAGACTTTATCTCAGGGGCTTGAAATTCTCATAGCCTGGGTGAAACACATTTCTGTTAAAAGTTTACAATAGCAGCCTATATATAAATATCCTGAACATAAGAATCAAAAGTAAAATTACACATACATGTTCTTTATTCATGTGTTTAAGTGCCGTAACATTAAATATGCTGATTGCCATTACTTTTGGTTTCTCTCATTCACTCATGTTAGTGAATCAGGATGGTAAGCATTTTAACATACACACTTGAGTTAAGTGATATAGTTTACTGCTGTGCTGCACAAGAACAGCTTTCAAATACAACAGCATCACCACTTATACAAGAACAATTTGAAGTGGAGCAAAAACAAAACTAAATAAAAATTAAAATGACCTATTTTTATACATAACATTTTAAATATGGACTTAGGGTACCTGGGTGCAAATTTCACCTTCAGTATTTACTGTGACCATGGATAGGTTAAATTCACTTACGTTCTGTGCCTCACTTTCCTCATCTATAAAATGGGAATGATAATAGTACTGTCCTCATACGGCTGTGAAGACTGAAGGATACAGCATGTAACGTGCCTTTAAACACGTTCGGTACTTACCAAACAACCACATGTTAGAGGGTATAATCATGTGGGGTGTGAAGAATGAGGTATTAGTGTGCAATTCAGTGGAAGGCTTGGGTTAATTCCTAGAAATGCTAGACGGATTACATTCACATGTAAGTTCCATGAGGGAAGGCAGGAGGGTTACATGGCATGAAGCCTCAAGATAGCATTTTTGAAAGACTGCTGAATACCAATTTAGTATATGACACGTTGCTGAAAAGCATCAGCAAAGCCAAATTACTTTACCAGATTTGGTTGGGCTTCCAAAGTATTTATGGGTAGAATTTCGAGGAAGTAGGACTGTCCCTTAGTGATTAAGGACATTTGAGTAGGGATTTTAAAAATAGCCCATATCTCCCTCAATCACAAATATTTGGGAATAAGAAAAACAAGTACATTTTTTGTTTAAATATCACAATTTCAACCTGAGACTTTCAGGTCACAACTGTAAATTATCTTGCTTTTATTCTATGCTTGGCATCATAACATTAAGATTACAGGTCACCAAGCAAAATTTGACAGTGAGTCCTTTTTTCCCTGCTCCATTTCCACTGTCTGTTCAGACCATGAGTACATAAATAAGCAATAATGTACATGAAAAGGTCTCTTAATTTCTCAAATAACACAGGGTGCTATGTCAACGGTCACACCTATTATTATTGCCTTTTTGTCCCCTTCCTTGACAAATAAGTATCTTATCTTTGTAGCATCTCATATAGATATGCTTAAACACATATGCGTCATACACATAATTTCATATGTATAGATATCACCTATAGAACCTGTTCTCTCACTTCTTCCGAAGAGACAAGCAACTGAAGACAATAGAAAAAGGAAAACCAGAACTGATGTGAAGATAACACAAGCAATCCAAGGAAAGAGGGTTTTACATTTTTAATAATCCCTAGTGCTAACAGAGGATCCATTTATGCACAATGTATATAAACTACATTTCATTTAGCAAATCAAATACAGCTACCAGAAAAGTAGACTTAAGAGTTTGTTTTTAAAAAATAAACAGTTAACCCCGAACAATGTGGGGGTTTGGGGCACCAATCCCCTACACAGTTGAAAATTCATGAATGACTTCTGACTCCCCCCAAACTTAATAACCAATAGCCTACTGCTGACCAGAGAGCAAGTAGGGGAGAGGGGCAGAGGGAGAGAGAGAGTTCCAAGAAGGCTCCATGCTCAGTGCAGAGCCCGATGTAGGGCTCCATCGCACGACCATGAGATCATGACCTGAGCCAACATCAAGAGCTGGACGCTCAACCAGCTGAGCCACCCAGGTGCCCCTGGTATTCTTAAAATAAAGCAAGCTAGAGAAAAGAAAATGTTACTAAGAAAATCATAAGGAAGAGAAAATACATTTACAGGACTATAAAAAACCCATGTATAAGTGGGCCTGTGAAGTTTAAACCCATGTTGTTGGAGGGCCAACTGTAGATTTTGTTTATATCTTTGTTAAATTGCTAAAATAGTACAGGGATAATTTGTCCTTTTTCAGTAGTCTGTACAGGGCAAATGTGTCACTCCCTAATTGAAACATAAAAACCAACCGTAAGTAGGTTGGACGTGTCAGCGTACTTTATATGCTACCAAGAGAGTATTTTGTTCATTATCTTTGGGAGATTAAATATATGGGCAGTTCACCTATAGAGGCAGTCTCTATCAAAACTGTCTTCAGCCTACATTTCTTTGAAAACTAAAGATTTCATATCTGGAGATCACAAAATTTGAATTTTTCATTACTATTATAGCCGTGGTAAAAATTAATCTATAAATTTTAAAACTCCAGCTATAATGCAACTTGATGTAAATGTTAATGATTGAAAGATGGCCTTTTTACTTTAAAGTTGCTTTCTTCTTCAAATCAATTTAAGACATACTGAGCCTTAAACAATACTGGATGCCCAAAGGGCAATATGATAGTTATATTAGCAAACATATTACTTAAAAAACCTATCCTTTTGCCTGAAATCAAAATTGTTTCCCATTAAAAATAAACTTTAGGAGCACCTGGGTGGCTCAGCCGGTTAAGCATTGACTCTTGATTTCGGCTCAGGTTATGATCCAAGGGTCGTGGGATCGAGCCCCGCATCGGGCTCCACGCTGAGTGTGGGGCCTGCTTGGGATTCTCTCTCCCTCTCCCTCTCCTTCTCCCTCTCTCTCTCTCTCTCTCTCTCTCTCTCTCTCTGCCCCTCCCCTGCTCATTCTCTTTCCCTCTCTCTCTCTAAAAAAATTAAATTAAAACTTAAAAGTTTAATTAAAAAAATAAAAATAAACTTTAAAAAGCAGACCTTCCCAAACCTTCTTCCAAACTGCTGATGGCTGCTTGCAGCTGATTTTGACTGACTGCTTCAAGAGACAGGCCCAGACGAGAGGACTCAGTGACGACCGGAGGCAGCAGGGCTTTGCTGGAGTGGCCTAACAAGCAGACGGTTGCCGGTCTGAGATTCTGCTGAACAGCTTGCTGCTGCCCAGGATCGTGCACCGGTCAACATTTTCAGATCCAGTTAATTGTTAAAATGGGGATCCTTGGAGGGATTTATCGTTAAAAAAAAAAAAAAGTTGTAGCCTATTTGCATCATTTAAAGCATGAGAAGAACTTGTTCCTGGCTATGTTAGCATAAGATGCAGAACACGTAGAGCAGTATGCAAAGAGGAGGCAGCTAATATGTTTGCAACAACAGTCATCAGGGAAGAAAAGTTAGTAGGGAGGTAAATTAGATGAATTAGTGTTCAAACCTTTACAATATTTAAAGAGATGTAGCCGACCATAACATATCCCTAGGGTTGTAGCGTTCGTTATCTGAACAAGGGCAACAGCAAGAATGAAACAAGCAAATGGCACTGGAGATATTAGCATAAAAATGTTGAGGGTTAGCTATTTTTATTTTCATGTGTTTGTCATGCATTTATCTATTTAAGCAATAGGGGAAAAAATTCACTCACCAATTATTGTTAAAAAACATAAAAACGTGGCAACAGATGATGTTCCATAAAACATGGTGCTGATATTACAGGCCAGAAGATCTGTGTTATTCTGCGTGTTGGGCACTAAAACTGGTGGCAGCAAAAAGCCAATGGCAGCTCCAAGCTGTAAAATAAATAACCCTGTTAATAGCCATTAGTATAAGAGAAAAAAAGGACAAACTGGCAATTATTACAACATAGAGAAGACAGCCAGTATTTGAGGTGTCAGGTGTAAACCCTAAAGCACCATGTTCTAATGTGAAAGGGTAAGTGCTGACAAATGTCTTTCCTATTCAACAAACTCCTACTATCTGAATGAGTCTGCTGTAAAGATGTATAAGGTACGGTCCTTACCCGTTAGATGCTTACAATCAAAAAGGGGAATAAGAATATGCAGCATAAGGCTGAGAAAAGATGATGTATAGAATGGGGGAAAATATTTGCAAATCGTATATCTAAGAAGGGTCTACTATCCAGAATACATAGAGAACTCTCACAACTCGACAACAAAAAGACAGATAACCAATTCAAAAATGGGCAAAGGACTTGAATACACATTTTTCCAAAGAAGATCTATATAAATGTTCAACAAACACGTGAAGAAAAATGTTCAACATAAGTTAATTAGTAGGGAAATGCAAATCAACACCATAACGAGATACCATTTCTTACCCACAAGGATGGCAGTAATAAACAAACAAACAAAAAATTGGAAAATAACAAACATTGGCAAGACGTGGAAAAATTACAACCCTTGTACACTGTTAGTAGGATTGTAAAATAGTGCCGCCAGTGTGGAAAAAACTGAAAACAGGTATTCAAACAAATATCAAATATTATACATGAATATTCATAGCACCCTACTGCAATAGTCAGAAGGTGGAAACAACCCATATGTCTATCAGCAGATGAATGGATAAACAAAATGTGGTATGTCCATACAATGAAAGATTATTTGGCCATAAAAAGAATGAAGTACTAATATATGCTACAACATGGATGAACTTTGAAAACATCCTAAGTGAAAGAAGCCAGAAATAAAAGGTCACATATTGTATGATTCCATTTACATGCTATGTCTAGGACAGGTGAATCTATAGAGAGAAAAAGCAAATTAGTGGTTACCAGGGGAAAGAAGCAACAGGGAGTGAAGAGTGACTGCTAAGTGGGTATTGGGTCTTCTTTGAGGGGAGATAAAAATGTTTTGGAACTAGAGGGAGGTGATGGTTGTACAACACTGGGAATGTACTAAATACCATTGAGCTATACTTTAAGATGGTTAATTTTATGCAATATGAATTTCACTGCAGTAAGAAAAACGTAAGGTTGAATATGATAATCACAATGAAACAAATAAAATCAAAGTATTAAGGGAGCTCAATAGAGAAAGATAGATTCTTTCAGGGATGAAGGTGAGGAGGAAGGGCCCAAGACAGGTTTCCAAAAGGCACCTGAGGCAGACACTAATAGTCACCAAATACTTCATTTGCTCCCTTACAAAAAGCCCGATAGAGACATTAAACAAGTAATTACAATAGAGTGTGGTAAGTACAGTGATGGAGAGGTAAACCTGGATGATCATGTGATCTATTATCTGAACAAGGACACTATTCAGAGTGAAAGGGACTACATGAGTAATTAGCCTAATGAACAACTGTATACCTGGACCATCCCAGGCAAACTGGGGTATACAGTTTGGGTATACAAGCTGGGGTATACACTCTAGCTAAGACACTACTTTGAAGGAGCACCTTGTATATACTTGGGGTTCAGGAAAGATTTCTGCAGGAGCTAAGATCTGAAGAAGAAATTGGAATTAGCCAAGTGAAACCGGAGTGTTCCCAATCAAGGGGCCATCATGTACAGAGGAAGGAAAAGACCATGACCTTGTGAGAGGCTGCAAGTTGTGGACAATTCCCCTCAGAGCAGTGACGGAATGTGGATGTGAGGAATGGTGGGTGTGCAGAGGCGAAGCAGAGGAGCTGGTAGGAGGCAGATCCGGAGGGTCTCACATTGTCACATTACAGAGCTTGAATTTTATCCTAAAGGCAAAGGAAGCCACTGCAGAGGGCAAGGGAGTACCCTGAACAGATGTGCATGTTATGAAGACCACAGGGGATAAATGTGCAGAGTAGCAGGAAAAGAGCAAGGGTTGCAGATAGGAAAATCAGTCAGCAAGCTCTAGGTAAGGGCTGCAGGTGGCCAAAGCTAAGACAGTAGCAGTAGAAGGGAAGAGAAATGAACTAAAAGACAAGGTAAATTTTGATGGGTGGAATCATATGGAAATATTCAGCCCCACAGTATCTATATGAGTCTGAAGCTCATTCATTTATTCAACAAAATTTTATAGAAAATCGACAATGTGCCAGGAACTGCATTAAAGGCTGGAGATACAACTGTATACATTCAGACCACATGCCTATTTTCATGACACTTAGAATCTAATGGCGGGTTTGGGAAATGAATAATAACAATGAATACATAAACATATAAATATATCAGATGTGATAAGTGCTATATGGAGATAGTATAATGATGTAATGAATGACTGGGCAACTCTAAAGGGGATCTTCAAGAAACACCACTAAATGATATTTAAAATGAATTTAAACTGAAAGTTAAGTGAGAGTAAGGATGTAATAATGTGACCCTAAGAGGAAGAACATTCCAGGCAGAGAGAATGTTTCTGCAAAGGCCCTTACACAAAATCCAAAATTAGTGTTATTTAAGGAACAGAAGAAGACATTTTCGAGTAGAGTTTAGATTTTAGGTATTATGGGAAATCACTGGCAAGTTCAAAGCAGAGCAATGACAGGATCTGATCTATGTTCTTTTTTTTAAATTTTTTTTTTAACATTTATTCATCTTTGAGAGACAGAGAGAGACAGAGCACGAGAGGGGTTGAAGCACAGAGAGAGGGAGACACAGAATCCGAAGCAGGCTCCAGGCTCTGAGGTATCAGCACAGAGCCAGATGTGGGGCTTGAACCTACAAACCGCAAGATCATGACCTGAGCCAAAGTCAGATGCCCAACCGACTGAGCTGCCCAGGCACCCCTGATCTATGTTTTAAAACGGGTCTCTTGGGGTGCCTGGGGGGCTTGGTCGGTTAAGTGTCCGACTCCTGTTTTTGGCTCAGATCATGATCTCCCAGTTTGTGAGTTCGAGCCCCACATCAGGCTCTGTGCTGACAGTGCGGAGCCTGCTTGGGATTCTTGCTCTCTCCCTCTCTCTCTGCCCCCACTCTCAAAAATAAATAAATAAACTTAATTTTTTTTTTTTAATAAAAATACAAAATAAAAAGAGTCTCTCAAGGGGCACCTTGGACTAGTTTAAGCATCCGATTTTGGCTCAGGTCATAATCTCACAGCTCATGAGTTCAAGCCCTGCATCGGGCTTTGTGCCGACAGCTCAGAGCCTGGAGCATGCTTAGGATTCTGTGTCTCCCTCTCTCTCTCTCCGCCCCTCCCCTACTTGTGCTCTCTCTCTCAAAAATAAATAAATAAGCATTTTTTTTTTTTTGAAGCGTCTCTCAGGTTACAGACCTGGCAGTAGAGATGGAGAATGAAAAGTTAGGATGCTGGAATCAGATGGACTTAGGTATAAATGCTGCCACCAATTAGCTGTGTGACTTTTGGAAAATAATTTTACCCCTTCAAGTCTCAGTTTCTTTATCTATAAAATGGTGAGACTAATGGTTCCTACCTTAACATTATTAAATTCAAGGACACAGTGCATGTAAAATACTTAGCATGGTGCCAGGTTCTTATTCAATAATGTTGAATATTATTATGAATGATCACTCCACAATTTAGGCTGAAGATGGGGGCCATGAGCAAGTTCACAGCTACTAGAGCCACAGGAGGGACGAGAACACCTTCCTTATAGGAAGAAGGCAGAGGTGTGCTAAATGTTAGAGGGAAAATCTGCCTATGGGAAAACATTTCCATTTATTGTTCATAAACAGATAATCCATAGATATGGAGTTAATATTTCTGTCATGCTCAATGAAGTATTAATATTGAATATAATTTTGTAAATGAAAAATACTTTAAGAAAACAGTTCCTATCTAAACACATGAAAGCAATCAACTAAAATATCAGTTATATAAATTATTTTGAATACACAACAACTACAGTTCAAGCTACCCTTTCTTCTGTACTTTTAGACAAAGAAAATAAAGAAAAAGTAGGAAGCATGTAGAGCTAGTCTTTTTACAGATTTTTAGCTAAATCTTATTGCGTGAAGTTCTTGGTTTACAGACTTTTAACTACGTTCTACTCAAGCTGAATGAACACTCAATACAATGTACAGAAAGTATCACAGAACTCCACTTGCAAAATGTATTAACAATAAAAGAATCAGTCTTCAACTACAACACACACACACACACACACACACACACACACACACACACCATTCCACTTAGTAATGCTACTGGAATGCTGCTGGAATTTGAACCTATTGTGTTAGAAGGACTAGGAAGCACTTTAAGGAACAATTGACAAAATAAGCCACCCTTTTACAAAGGGTTCCATGATCTGTGATCTGTCTTGCATTTTCTTACTGTTAACAATCGCTAAGTGGATTCAGGGATGTTGTGAGGTCTTTACCACCAGAACATTTATTTCGCTGTCATTTATAAGTGTCATGTGCCAGGCACTCTGCTGACTGCTAATATATAAAATTAAACAGGAGGGGCGCCTGGCTTTGTGGGAAGAGCATGCAACTCTTGATCTCGGGAGTCATGAGTTCCGGCCCCCGTTGGGTGTAGAGATTACTAAAAAAGATAAATAAAATTTTAAAATGAATGAATGAATGAATGAAAATAAAACAGGAGCTGCTCACTCAAAATGAAAACAAACTTCCCAGAATCCAACACCTTCCTTTTACAAAGAAAACACTGGGGGTGACCCTAATACCTGCCTAAGTCTCATTCCTTACTACGCTGACAAGTTTTCTATGGTGTTAGGGTTATATGGGCCAGTTCAGTTCATTATTTTATAGGTCATTCTCAAAGCAGGATGATAAGGTGGTCACTTTAAACCGCTTTTCAAAGTTCTATCCTTACAAATAAATCGAACGTCCTCTTTAATCCAAGACTGCCTCCTATCTTATGACTACACATCTCCTTTCCTTCATTTATACACAACTGCCTCCTGAGGGTCCATCCATATGCTCAGCTCATACAGCCTAGTACTTTATGTGGTTCTTTAAGGATCCGATTTTCATCTATCACCCCAGTCCTTACCTGATTGCCTAGCACGGCGGTGGCACAAGCCGTGGATACCTCCTTGGGCCCAAACCACACTGAGGCGATGCGGGAGGGCAAGCCGAGAATGAACACCTGGGCCACGGAGCAGAGGCACTGGCCCAGCATGGTGACCCAGAAGAGATGCTGCTGCACGCTGGCGCACTTGACCCAGGCGCCCAGGCAGTTGAGGCCTGAGCCCAGCAAGGCGGTGAGCCGTAGGCCTCTGGTGTCCAGCAGCCACGTGGCCGGGAAGATGAGGGGCACGTAGGCCAGCATGTACACCATGGACAGCCAGTCAATGTGCAGGGAGGAGACGCCGTAGAAGCCCTCGAAGACGTTGCTGATAACACTGTACTGGATCCACTGAAAGGCGTTCACCAGCGAGTACAGGCTGAAGATCAGGAGCACCACAAACCGCCGCGCAGACAGCGCGGTCTGGGGCGCCGGGGAGCCCTCGGTCCCCGGGGTCTCTTCCCCGGGGCCCGTGGGCAGCAGCCGAGTCTGGGTCTCCTCCTCTGGAGCCAACGGAGTCTGCGGCCTGCATAGGGCTTCCGCCGCGGCAGCGAGGCTGTCCCGAGACACTCCATTCAGGGTCAGGCAGCCGGCTTTGGGCCCGTTCTGCAGCTCGGCGCCCACCTTTCCGGGGGGCTCGCCTCCCGGCACCAGGAGGTATCCATTCGTGGGCTGGTGCCCGGGTGCCATCGCTGCCCCCTCCTCATCGTTCAGCTTCACCATGTCCCTGGGGTCCCCCGCGCCGCCGCGAGCCCCGGCCCTCCTCCCCCCTCCGCACCCCGGGCCCAGGACCCGAGGCCCTCCCTGCACCCCAACCCCAACCCCTTGGCCCACCGCTCATGCGACCCTTTCCCCGGCAGAGTGAGCCCGAGTGTGAGCCGCGAACCTCAGCCCGAGCAGTCGGAGTCCGCAGGCGAAGCAGATGTACTCGAGCGCCTCCAGGCCCGCGGTCACCCTGCGCCAGGCCCCGCCCCAACAACGTCATGTCACCGCGGGTGACGGCCCGCTGACCAATCAGTGGGAGTCTCCTCCCGGCGCGTAAGCCAATCGGGGAGCTTCCGTGAGGGAGGAGGCGGGAGCAAATTTGCCGGGAGGAAAGCCGGAAGGCGGGGCTGGAAGGTAAGGCTGGGCGTCCTCCTCCCCGGAAGGATGCTGTAGCCCCGAGTAACAGACGTGGGGAGAGGGAGGAAGGAGGTGGGGAGGAGGTGCAAAGGGTGCGCGGGAGGGTGAGAGGCGGCCTGGGCACCTCGGCCACTCGGGACTGGGAGCAAGGGGTAGGCAGAAACGCCGGAGACAAAGAGGCAGACGAAGAGGGGCTCCCCTACGGCCAGGTCCACAGTCAGAGGACGAATTTGGCCTCGCCCCAGCACAGCTGTCTGTCAAGATCGGACCCTTCCTTTAGAGCAGACAGGACCACGTTTCAGATGTTCGTGCCACCTTGGCAGAGGGAAAACACCAGAAAGGGTTTCAATCCAAGTAAGAGATTTCGTCAGAAATCTGCCCTTGTGAAGTTGGAACCGCCCCCCCCCCCAAACCACCACACACACACACACACACAGCCTGCTGATGACTGAGGCTGGTGAACGGTGCTGTGCCTGAGCAGACCTCGTGACTCAACATTCTCCCTTGGACCACCTCCTGTAGTTAGCACTTACTGGACATGCACATTCAGTGGGTTCAGTGGGTTCCAGGTACCGAACTTGTTTTGAACGGTATGTTCCAGACACTGTGGTGCCCCGGGGAATTAAAAACAAAAAAGAAACATAGTTCCTGCTCTCAAGAGCACGGGTTCCTAGCCTTGAGAGTCTTCTAGAGAAAATGTTAGCCCTGCTGCTAGTTTAGGAAACTAATTTTGCAACAAAACAAATAGAAAGACTCCAAATATTCATTATTAAAGTGAAATTGAAATCCAAGGTGTCTCACTATGGGTTTAATCTTGAAAAGTGCTGCTTATCTAGAAGCCTAAAACCCTGTACATCTTCTCTTGCCTCTTAACGTTCTTTTGGTGGTGTATATCAGATCTATGCCTCAGATATACATCAGATACCTTTCAGTACAGGTGAAATACTATGTAATCCTAAACTTTAAGGAATACCGTGTGCATTTTAATATCGTTTTTGGCCATGCTATATAAATTGCCACATGTCGCCACTCTCCTCCTCCTCTTCCTCCTCCCCCTCATCCTCCTCTGTCCCCTTCCCTACTTAATTTTTCTTCTTAGAGCTTACCACTGTCTAAAATGTCCTATATTTTACTTTTTTTTTTCTGGTTATTTTCTCCCTCCCCACTAGAAGGTAAGCTCCATGAGGGCAAGTCTGAAAATGTATTGCTATTTCCTGAATGAGTGCAGCTAACAAGCATCGAATTACTATTTAGTATTTTAAATAATTACTTGCTTTGTAAATGAATCTGTTTTTTCGACTTGCAAATTTCCCTGCAAATATGATTTTCTAAACATTGATTTAGATAATATTTCAAATTATAGAGCTGTGTTCTCTGAATGAACAAACAAATAACCAAATATGGAATCCAAAGGACTTCAGTCTTAATTAAGAAGTTTATTTTATGGATTTCTGGAAAAAACAAAAAACAAATTTCACTGCTTAACATTCCGCATGACTTATTATCCAATACTCAGAGACATTTTTTAAATACCTTCATGTACCATGAAAGTTTCTACATAGCTCATGGCAAAGCTGTTTAGAAAGGGAATCCAACGGGTAGAATTTTAAATGGACCTTTCTTTACTTGTCCCCGTCATACCTTCATTCCAGATGTTCACAGTAAACATTCAGATATCTGCAAATGTCCCACCCCCTTCCTGAAACCAGAAAATGGCAGATTATATTAGGCCTCATTTCCCCATTATCCAGTGTGTGTTGGAGCTTGTCTTCTGCCAGATCGGAACAGTAACTTCCTTCTCTGCACGGAGGCAGCTTCCTGAATGTACTTCTGTAAGGGGGCATTCTTTCTGATTATATATAGGCTTTTTCTATTTAGAGATGATTTGGCTTCTCTATGTCCTTAGCAAGAAGAACTGTGTTGAGAGTCCTCTGGGCATCCTGGATCACAGTCAGTATCTAATTTCCCTCCACATTTGTTACCATCTGGCACCTATTCTTCTCTTGCCCACTTTGTCATTTGCCTTCCCTGCCCATGGCAAAGCTCTGTATCTGACCCTGTCACCATCTACGTGGAGCATCGCATCAAGAGGGTTTAGAGGAGTGGAGAAAAGCAGATCTAGAAAATCTGCTTTTTCTAGAAGAAAAAGGAGAAAATCCAGGAGAAAATCGACCTGGATTTGAATCCCAACTTCAGTACTCACTAACTGCACACCCTTGGGCAAATTACTTAGCTGTTTTATGATAGTATATACTTCATAGGATTGTTATTATGAGGAATAAATGAGTGAATGATGGCTGGCACATGGTTTAGGCATTCTTAATTACAGTTATTAAGGTAGTTTATATAGTGGTTAGGGTCCAGGCTCCAGATCCAATTGGCCTGGATTCAAATTCTAGCTCTTTCAGCTGCATGACTTTGGACTAGTTACAGTGTACCTCAGTTTCTGCAACTGGAATATGAAGACAATATTCATGAAATTGTTGTGAGAAATAAATGGCTGATAAATATAAAGTGCTTAAATCGTGCCTGACCTCTGATCTATAGTAATCAGTACTATACCCAGGAAATGTTACCCAAAGCCATTATTATCAACTCCTGTCTTTCCTCAGAGTTATATCTTGTTCTCATGTTATCTTAGATTTGATCCCATCTTGCCTATTGAAGCCTGCTTGGATTGCCCTGGAGTTACTCCAACCTCTCTCAGACTGAGTTCCTAATTGTAGAGCTCCTCCCCGGAGGGTGCTCTGAGAATGCCATGAAAGGGCAGCACACAATGGAGTATACCAACTACTCTTGGCCTAACAAGTGGTAGATTTCTTATTAGAGGTGGTCAACAGTTGAATGGGCCACTATGCGACATATCTAGACAACAGATGGTACCTGTATTGGACGAGGTGTGCTGTGGATAGGATTCCTGAATTCCATAGAAAATTGAACTATATGAGATCTAAGATTTCTTCTGACTCTCGGTTTCTATGACTTATGAAAAGTAAAATACTTCCAAAGAAAGGATTAGACAAAATTCATATGCTTAGTTCAACAAAGTTCCCTAAGTAAAGAATGGACTACAGAAAAGGGAAAACTCAGCAGTATCTCTTTGTAGTATCATCCCAGACTCTTAACCTTGCCTCCTCTCTCTGAATACTTATTAACCAGCTAGGCATGAATCATACTTTATATCATAAATTTGGATGAATAACAGCATAAACCTTACTCTCTGCCAGAGAGGACAGTATTGGGAGCATCACTTGGCTGGGAGTCAAGAGGAGATTGAGCTACATTATGGGTGTGGAATGCCAAGTCTGAGAGAGATTTGAATAAGTAGCAGTTGAGCAATCTGAGATGTGAATGGCATCCAGGAACCAAGGTCCAAGATGCTATCAAGAGTGATGTGGCTGTTCCTGAGCAAAGGTCTCCTGCAGTCTAAGAGGCTAAGATGCAAACCAGAACAAGGCTATTAGATGTAAAATCCACCATGTTTCATGAGGAAGCGGGTAGATTTCAGCAGCCTTACCTTCAGTTTATACCACCATTACCGTGCTCTATCCACCCGAGTGGCTGAATTTATGCTATTGTAGTCTGTGGAAAGATTAAGTTGGGAAAGGAGGGGTGGAAGAGGCTGGAAACCTGAATCCTCCTATTATGTACCTTTTTTTCCCCTTGAGGCGTTGTGTGTGTGTGTGTGTGTGTGTGTGTGTGTGTGTGTGTGTGTGTAAAACATTCATAGAAAAGGATCCCAGGATTTTCCCTTCTGTGTATTTTTGTCTTGGTTCCTTTTGGCCCATGATGCCAGTTGGGTTCTTACAGAGAAACCAAATGGAAGGGGGAGGGGACTGAAAGTTCCAACCCTTTAGTCACTAGGTTGGTTCCCTTGGCAACCAGGCCCCATCCCTAGGTTCTTTCCAAAAGTCACTTCCTTAACATGACAAAGAAATCAGCACAGGAAAGTCCCAAGATTTGAGAAGTTCTGTGCCAGACACTATGGGGTGAAGTCCAAATATGTTGTTCTTATTATAAATCACTAAAACACATTAGCATGGTAGTAGGTATATATTAGCAAGACTAATTCCTGATCTCCAGGCTTGGGAGGTTGCTAATATCCATCCCGCCCTCCCTGCCACCTCTGCCTTAGGTCTGGATCACAGAAGGAGCTGGATGTGGCTGAGTATGCAGATTGGAGACAAAACCAACAGCAGAGAAGGATTGGCACAGCAGAGGAGAAATCACACCGTATCGGGCCACTCAGTGACTCTAGTATGCCATGTTTGTGTTTATCTTGCAGTCTGCCTCATGATCGGGTAAGAAATGCTCTCCATCTTCCCTTAACTTAGCCAAATCCTACCCATCCTTTATGGTCCAGGTCAGTTCCATTCCTACCTCCTTTGTTAGTCTATCTCCGTGATTGGAGCCCCTAGAGATGTCATCCTCTTCTGACTAGTAACACCTTTGGAGCTACTCACTGAACATTTCCCGGTGGTTACTTAGCTTTTCCTTTGCATATTTTATCCCTTATCTAGATTTGAGCATCTTGAAACCGGGGACTGGATTTTATATCTTATTATAACACCCTCAGTACCTAAACAATTTCTTTAGTTGGCAATGTAGGGGCCCAGGGCAGGTCACCCCAAAAGGTGCCACAGTGGCTTCCTGATGACTTTGCATTAAAGCTGCCGAAGAAACAGCCAGTGCAAGGACACTCTGACCTAACTCTGTCCTGTGAAAAGGGGAAATAAATCTCCCATGTGGAAGGCACCTTCCCTGTGCCAGGAGGTAGAGAGATAGGGAATCCTTATCAGCAGAAACAGGGAATTTAAAGCCAAGAAGGCCATATAAACAAACTCTGTTACTTTTGACTAATTTACTACCTCAGCCCACATGCTGTTTAGAATTTCTTACTAATTGAAGCTCCTAAACATAAGTTTTCTTTTTCCTGTCTACTCCTCACAAGTTTATTGTCTCTTTGATGAAAAAGTTTAAAAACTGCCTGCCTTGTCATTGCTTTAGGTCTCAATTTCATTATTGGGCCTGTGTGTACACATAATTAAATTTTTGGGTTTTTGGGGTTTTTTTTCCTCTTCTGTTAATCTGCCTCATGTTAACTTAATCCTTAGACCAGATAAAAGAAGCTTGAAGGGTACAGGAAATTTTTTACTCCCGGAGAGCAGTTCATTTCATACAGAGTCACTGGCATCTAACTCAACAAATGTTTTTAGGTGGCAGTGACTAGTATTAGGAAAATGGCCAGCCCCATTATTGCAAAATTTTAAAAATGAAATTATATCAGAGGTTAAACCAGGCCCTGTCTCCCTCTGAAACGTAACTAAACACACTTTAAATTCAATTTTACATATTTGGCCATGACTGTGCATGCCTGGTGTTGTATCCTACAACCTTAGAATAGGAACGAAATGAGACCTTGGTAATGTCTGAAGTGAGTAGCTGTCAGGAAGGGGGAAATTTCCCCCCTCACCCTCTTAGCTATTTTGGCTGGTCAAATAATTAAAACAATGTAAGACAGATTAATAGGAGAAAGCAAGTTTAATTACATACGCACAGGGAATCCAAAACATAAGAGATTCCAAAGACAGGCAAAATGAGGTATATATGTCATCCTGAACTAAGGAGAAAGGAGTAAGGGTCTGGTACTTCAAAAGAAAGGAAGCGATTCAGAGGGAGGTGAAACCGGGTGCACGTCTGGTGAACAGATGTTTTCTGGGGCCTTACAGAAACAATGAGGCCCAAAGAGGAATTTTAGCAAACTGACTTGGCTAGCACACCTAGTTCATATTATAATGTAGTTAGTTGTCTGTGGTGATAGCTCCCTTCCTGGAGCAGGTCTCCTATCTAAATTATTCTAGGAAGTTTGAGGTGTAAGAATGAGTAAAGGAAACCTCATTTCAAATGGAGTCTCAAAGCCCTGACAGGGGAGCTCTCGCACCTGTACCCCTCCTTGCAGCAGGGAGAAGGAAGATAAGAATTCTCTTGACAAGGGAGGGCATTTTTCACAGAGGTATTTATCTCTTGCTTTTAAGAAAAAGAAGGAATTTCCCTCCCAGCCCCAGCAACAAAGCACTAATCACTGCTTACAGCTGGTGAGAAATTTCCACAACCCCAAACTCTTGTTCTTCTCCAATGAACTCTTTTTTTGTTGTTTATTTATTTATTTTGAGAGACAGAGAGAAAAAATGCAAGTGGGGGAGGGGCAGAGAAAGAGAAAAGGAGAGAGAGAGAATCCCAAGCAGGCTCCAAGCTGTCAGCACAGAACCCTACATGGGGCTTGAACCCACGAACCAAGAGATCATGACCTAAGCTGAAGTCAGACGTTTAAGCAACTGACCCATCCCGGCGCTCCTCCAACGAACTTTTGTTCAAAACAACCCTCTGCCATTTTCTTCTAAAACCTACTAAAAGCTGACCTTCCCTTTGTCTCTTTGGACTCGCCTATGTTCACCATAGTTTGCCTGTCCTGAATTGCAATTCCTCTGCTATTCCCAAATAAAGTAACTGGCAATTTTATTTGTAAGATTGACAGGGGAAAGGTCTTAGGTTCTTCCTGAGCCTTTCGGGCCTTCATTGTTTTTAACTCAAAATAATCTTCATGCCAAAGCAGCACATCCTGGGGTGGCCTGCCCTGAACCTCAGCAGTTTCTTCCTCTGACACTTCCTTAGATGTTTCACGTATTAAAAGTTGATGGGGCGCCTGGGTGGCTCAGCCAGTTAAGCGTCCGACTCTTGATTTCGGCTCAGGTCATGATCTCATAGTCAT
Organism: Lynx rufus; assembly: GCF_022079265.1. Taxonomy (NCBI): domain Eukaryota; kingdom Metazoa; phylum Chordata; class Mammalia; order Carnivora; family Felidae; genus Lynx; species Lynx rufus. The sequence goes on along the minus strand of NW_025814829.1, from coordinate 33,094,240 downwards.
GAGATTGAGTCCCATCTTCGGCTCTGTGATGAGCTTGGTGCCTTCTTGGTCTCTCTCCTTTCTCTGTCCCTTCCTCTCTCTCTCTCTCTCTCAATAAATAAATAAACAAACATTTTTTTTTTAAGTTGAGCTGGTGGCTGTGGAGAGTTAGTAACTGAGTGGCAAGAGATCTGTAAAAGGAGAACACAATGCAGGTGAAAATGAGGATGAACAAACAGAAAAGAACAGATTGAAGCATGTTACCCCACACCCCGTTAGATCAGTCTCCTACTCTGGGAATAGGTCAGTCTCATATAATGGGTAAAATTAGTTTATTTGCTGAAAAATACTAATCTTTTAACAGATTTTATTCATAGAAGCAACATTTTCCCCCCATGAGTACACAAATTCCTCCTTGTTGAGCCAGAGAAACACATTTTGGGGTGGTACATTTTGCTCCTCCACAGTCCTGCCTTTGAAATTTCCTCAAGAAATTTCATCGTCCAGAAGTTGAGCCAGTAGATTGTTCAGTCTCATCGAACTAGACTCAGTCCTGATGATAGGTCAGTTCAGTTAAATTCATTTCAGAAGGCCATCTTTCAGGTAGGCTACCAGTTAGGCCTATATTATGCAAACAATCAGGTATTTAATCAGAGGCATTTCTGTGGAAACAAAAGAAAAATAATGGTTAATGATTGGAACAAGTTGTAAACCAGTTTCTGAGTTCTGAGGGTAGCCACTTGAGATTTCTAGATGTTAGATTTGAAGTATTTCTAGATGGACTGAGGGAAGATAGTAGCAATCTGATAGACTTTCCTAGTTTGCAGTTTGAGTGTCTCTGTGATTTTTCTGAGTGGCGCCCATAATAATAGTCAACAAGGATCATCCACACATGAGCTCTTGTGGTGATTTCTCTGAATTTTATATACCAAGTTGTCCAACTTTAGTTTGCATGGCTTTGGAAAAAGGGCAGTTTTAGTTCTTAATGATTTCAAGACAATGGTAGGGAAAAATTGGAAATGATAGTTTGAAGATTTATAGCTAGAAGAGTTTAGGATCCAGTCCAATTTACGATGAATAGTATTAGCTTCTAATATCCACAAAGGTATGTTATTGAAACATAATTTTTCTTTATAAATACTGTGATTTCTACCAAAGATAGCAAAGCAAAGACTAATTTGTTTGCAAAATAAATCTACTTTCAATAAGCTTGGCTTGATTATATAAATACAGCAGGAGTGATGATTGATTATATACGCTCCTTTCGGTTTGCTTGCTGGAACTTTTCATAAGGAATCTCCTTTTAACAGCTTCTCAAGGTGAAGAAGTCAAACCAAATACTTGCAGTCAAACTTTGTAATACCTATAGATTTGGATTAGTTACTCTCTTCTTGGGGTCCCCCGAATATCCTGAGAGACTTGCACCTGCCAGGAAGTGACCTTCCTTACTCAACTGGTAAGGCTGTTAGGAATCCTGCAAGGAAGGTACCATGCTGATATTTCCAAGGAGTTTTATTGACTCCATAAAGTCAACCTTAGTTCTTTAAAGCAGTCTGGTCACACCTAAATCTATGCATGTCTCTTTCAAATATGACATTCCAGTCAAAGCCTTTGTAATATAACCAGCTTCCAACTGTGTCATGTTACAAGGAGAGCAGATTCTTATTGAACTTGGGCAAATAACTATATTGCCATGAAAATATAAGAATATCACTGAGAGTTTCTGAATTCTGGAGAGATCAGATAGGGAGAAAAAGATATTTCAATTCTGGTTACAAAGGTATAATTTATCAAATTGCTATAAGTCATAGCTTAATAGGAAAGGCTTCCTTCTATCTATAAAACAGAAGATTAAAGAACCAACTATATTTTAAACAAAAAGTCATAAAATTAAAATCATCCTCATCAGTTCACTTGGTCCCATATAATTAATTCTTGTTCGGCTTGAATTCAGTTTTTTCATTAGTTCCAGAAATTTACCCAGTTTGATGCATATTTACATCTATTTAATTCATTTATTAATAATCATACTGAGAGGGGCGCCTGGGTGGCTCAGTTGGTTAAGCTTCCAACTTCAGCTCAGGTCATGATCTCATGGTCCATGAGTTCGAGTCCCACGTCAGGCTCTGTGCTGACAGCTCAGAGCCTGGAGTCTGCTTCAGATTCTGTGTCTCCCTCTCTCTCTGCCCCTCCGCTGCTCATGCTCTGTCTCTGTCTCAAAAATAAGTAAAACATTTAAAAAAATGATCATACCAAGATTACTCATGAAAAATTTATGAAACATTAAAGCAGTTAGCCACCATCTTAAGTTATTTATTTATTTATTTATTTATTTATTTATTTATTTATTTAGGCTGACAATTTTGGTAACAAAGATAACATGAGCTTGTTTGACTTTTAGTAAACCAAGGTGGAAAAGTATCATACTTAATGCTGATAACTCTAAAGACTTATTTTTTTCAGCATCTGTATCATACTTTTTTTCTCTTTTTTAAATTGAAATGTAAGTAACATATAATGTAATACTAGTTTCAAGAGTACAATATAGTGAGTCAACAATTCTTTTAATGTTTATTTATTTTTGAGAGAGACAGAGCATGAGTGGGGGAGGGACAGAGAGAGATGGAGACAGAATCTGAAGCAGGTTCCAGGCCCTGAGCTGTCAGCACAGAGCCTCATGTGGGGCTCAAACCCACAAACTGTGAGATCATGACCTGAGCCAGAGTCAGAGGCTTAACTGGCTGAGCTACCCAGGCACCCTGAGTCAACAATTCTATACTTTACTCAGTGCTCATCACGATAAGTATACTCTTAATCCCCTTCACCTATTTCACCCATCCCCCTTTTGATCTCCCCTCTGGTAACCACCAGTTTCTTCTCTGTATTTAAGGGTCTGTGTTTTTTTTGTCTCTTTTTTCCTTTATTTGTTCACTTGTTTTGTTTCTTAAATTACACATATGAATGAAATATGATATTTGTCTTTCTCTGACTGACTTATTTCACTTAGTGGTATACCCTCTAGGTCCATCCATGTCGTTGCAAATGGCAAGGTCTTATTCCTTTTATGGCCGAGGAATATTCCATTGCATATATTATATGTTATGTAATAGTCCATTGTATATATTACATATATATCACATCTTCTTTATCCATTCATCTATGGATAGACACTTGGGCCGCTTCCATATCTTGGCTGTTGTCAATAATATTGCAAAAAACATAGGGGTGTATATATTTTTTTGAGTTAATGTTTTCATTTTCTTTGGGTACATACCCAGTAGTGTGATTCCTGGATCATATAGTGTTCTATTTTTAATTTTTTGACAAACTTCCGTACTGTTTTCCACAGTAGCTACATCAGTTTGTGTTCCCACCAACAGTGTATGAGGAGTCCATTTTCTCCACATCCCCACCAACATTTGTTGTTTCTTGTTTTGTTTTTTTAACGTTTATTTATTTTTGAGAGAGAGAGAGACAGAGCACGAACGGGGGAGGGTCAGAGAGAGAGAGGGAGACACAGAATCTGAAGCAGTCTCCAGGCTCTGACCTGTCAGCACAGAGCCCGAAGTGGGGCTTGAACTCACAAACCACAAGATCATGACCTGAGCCGAAGTCACTGAGCCACCCAGGCGCTCCTGTTGTTTGTTGTTTTTGATGTTAGCCATTCTGACAGGTGTGAGGTGGTTTGTCCTTATAGCTTTGATTTGCATTTCCCTGGTGATGAGTGATGTTGAACATCTCTTCATGTGTCTATTGGCCATCTGTATTTCCTATATTTATTAAACCAACAAATTTAAACTTTGCTTTTATTAACTGAAAAATTTCCTAGATCACATGAACCTGAAAAACATTTAGCTTAGTTTCTAATATATTTTTGAGATTTAGAACTGCTTGAGTTATAAGTGCTTAATTTTAAGCCAGTTATATAGTGCTCTTTTACAAGTTAATTCTGGTAATACCATCTGGAGGTAGAAAAACACCATATTTGTAATGTAGAAAAACAGAGTTTTTATAGCTTTCCATTAAAAATTGTTAGCTACGAATCAAGTATAGCAATATAAAACTCACTAGTATATAAGTTAAGTTTATCTACTTGGATGGCTAAAGCTTTTTACCAGTAGTATTTGTGGAGAAGGCACATGATTTGTATTTGCTCTTGACAAGTAATCTTATGGAAGCTGTGGAGCACTTTGTATTTTTTAAAAGGTCATTTTTCCTGCTCCTACCCCGTTTAGTCTTAGGCAATTGTGGCCATTGTTTTAGATACCCCCTGGGGTGTTTATATTGCAAAGGCAACAAACGTAAGATTTATATCTCGAAAGGACAGAGAAAGAATGTAAGTTCCTCCGAGAAGAACTTTGGTTTTTTAAGGTCAATAATTTACAAGCCTTATAAGAAAAATGGGGGAAGTTTTAGGATTGGTGAAAGCAATAGATAGACTTTGCATTGCCTCTAGAGCTGCATTTAAAAAAAATGTTTATATATTTTTGAGAAAGAGAGAGTGGGACAGAGGATCCCAAGCGGGCTCTGTGCTGACAGCAGAGAGCTTGATCAAAAGGGGGGTGGGAATTGTTAAAAAGAAAACCACAGGCCCAAAATGGCATCAATTAGGTTAAGGTCTCAATTCCGTAACCCAAAGGCTTAGTACCTAACCTGACTGCAGTTTCAACCCCCCAGGAGTGCAAGCTTTACGTAGTCAACATGAAAAGTTCCTGGTCAGCACTAGGAAATTTACTCATGGGCCCTTCCCATTCCCTTTAAGAAGGTAACTTTGCCTGAAACAATGGATTCTTTGCAAATAATTTTCTTTTTTCCATTTTCTGTCTACCTTTAAAAACCTTTGCTTTTCTGTAGCCCGTTGGAGCTCCCCTCTACTTCCTAGGTAGGATGCTACCCAATTCATGGATCAACTAATAAAGCCAATTAGACCATTAAAATGTCCTCAGTTGAATTTTTGTCATTTAACAGGGCATATAGTTTTATTTTAGCATGGGGGGGAGACCTAAAAAAAAATTCCTATCAGGCTTTGACTATCAGCTTCCACTTTCTGATCAATTTTTAACCATTAGCTACTTAAAAAATGTTTTTTTTTTTTAAATATCCTGTCAATTTTTAGCTGGGATGGATAGTAAATATTTCTGGCAGTATTAAACAACTTTATGGACCCTTCAAAGGGTCTTCAAAGAGGGTGCAAAGATTATTACCTTCTCAAGATCCAGAATCATTCTCAAAGATAGCCAAAAGAAAGAACTGACAGCCAGCATGTCCCAGGCAGGCAGAAAGCCAAGCCAAGCTCCCAGGACACAAAACAAGCTTAGTAAGATTTTACTAGTTTTTTCCTACTTTTTAGATACCTACAGTTTCCAGGACCACAGCTCTTAGACATAAAATAAACAGGTGTGCCAGAAGATGGTCTGCTTAATTGTTTGGATCTTAAGAAGGAAGAACTTATGTTGGATGCAGAGTTTTAATTTTTGGTCTAAGGACTAATTTCTGTTTTTTCATCTTGGAAAAAGGATTCTCTGAGGTTTGCTGTTACATTCTTTTGTATCTACTTTTTAATTTTAATAAGACAATTCTTTAGGATGAGAGCTCTCTAAAATTTTTCAAATACAGTAGTTTTTCTAATTTAGAAGATCTGTTGTCTGGCCACGGATGAGTAGGATCTATTCATCTCAGTAGTGAGTCGAGCTTAAGCCTTCTTATGCCTTAACCAAGGACACAAGAGGCATCCCACAAGACAGTGTAAAATATGCAGCTCTCACAAAGATCTAGAGAGTTCATTTCCAAAGATAGACTGTGAAAGCAAAGTTTTGGATCTGGACCCTTGGTCTAAACTCCCCTTCTCTGGGGCACCTGGGTGGCTCAGTCGGTTGAGTTTCTGACTTCGGTTCAGGTCATGATCTCATGGTCTGTGAGTTCGAGCCCCACGTCAGGCTCTTTGCTGACAGCTCGGAGCCTGAAGCCTTCTTCGGATTCTTTGTCTCCCTCTCTCTCTGACCCTCCCCCATTCATGCTCTGTCTCTCTCTGTTTCAAAAATAAACATTAAAAAAAAATTAGAAAATAAAATAAAATAAACTCCCCTTCTCAAAGCCCAGCCCCATCTCCTCGAATCCTAAAACTCCAACTTCCCCAGGAAAAAAAACATTTTAACAACCAGCTGCCTGTTACAATTTCCCTTTCCTGACAATATTTGCAGAGCACTTCTGCCTGACCTCTAATCCTAGGGAAAACAACTTACTTAGGTAAATACTGAATGTCAGCAAGTGAACTGAGCAAAAGCACCCAGGAAGAGCAACAGGGCTTTGCTCTTATTATTCGACTCCTGCCACTTTCTAGGGCTCTGTAATCAAGTTCTGCCAGTTGCAGGCATTCCTGTGCCATGTCCTTTGTGGATGTATCCTGGCAAAGAATTCATGTCCCCAGGACAGCAGCAGATCTTTTAAATTATAAAGCCCCTAGGGGCACCTGGGTGGCTCAGGCAGTTAAGCTTCCAACTCTTGATTTCGGCTCAGGTCATGATCTCACGGTTCCTGAGATCAAGCCCCACGTCGGGCTCTGTGCTGAAAAATGAAGAGCCTGCTCGGTGTTCTCTCTCTCTCTCCCTCTCTTTATATCCCTCCCCTGCTCTCTCTCTCTCTCAAAATAAATTTTTAAAAAACATTAAAAAAATAAAAATAAAACCCCTTTACCTATGCTCTGGGAGGATCCTACCAAATTTACAGAAGAATTAGAAAGATTAGTGGCTATTTACAACCCCACTCACACTGGCCTAGACTGGCTATTAAGGACTGTTCTTCCCACCCATGATTATATTGACGTGGGAAAGAAAGGCAAAAGAAAACAATTAAATTTCCTTACAATTTACAGTCCACTGACAAGTCCTTGAGACAGGCAAAGTGACCTTCCTCTAGGAAGTCAGCTGCCTGGATGATGGCACTTCGCTGAGGGCAAAAGGCACTCTTAGCCAACCCCCCAGGATCCTGTAAGTCTACTTAAACGTGTAAAAACTCTTTTCGAAATTCCTTTATCTCTACCCCCCAAGATATATGTTGGCAATTATACTCTAAGCATATGGCCCCCTGAAAGATATCTAAAGGGTCTCATAACTAAGGTTTTATTAGACAGTAATAAATGGCCCTTTCCTAACCATAGCTAGCCCCCTCGAGGTCCTGGAAACCTTGCTTCCAAAATTCCTTAGAGACTTACATTTTCCCTAACCCCCTGGTATAATCAGTCACCCGTCACAACCCCAGTGCAGCTCTTTCTGCCCACCATCCTGTCCCCATGTTTTAATAAAACCACCTTTTCACATTGAAGATGTCTCAAAAATTCTATCTTGGTCATTGGCTACAATCCCCAACATTTCCACATCAATATGATGGTTATGAGACAAGCTAGATGGTCCCCTGGAGAATACCGCCCTCACTAAGGAAACAGATGGCCCTAGCCGTTCCCAGCCCCTCCTGCACATGACCAGGAAACAGTTCAGTTGGAGGCTGATATCTAAGGCTTCATAGGAGCAATGTTCGAGGTGTTCCCCCTCAGAGTAAATTGGTCTGAGGTTGAACTATGTACTTAGTTGTTCTTTGAGCACATAATAGCTCTTCTTTGAGCTCTCCTTTGAGCACTCTACATAGTACTATGAACTATGTACTTAGCTCTTCTTTGAGCACATAAAAGCCTTTGTTGAATGTTCTGTACATACTTTGCAAAGACAAACTGCATTAAATCCAGAAGCCCTGGAACATAGCAATCTTTTAATTTCTGCTTTAGTGGGAAATTTTCTCCCGGATGTTAAATAACAAATCCACCTGCTCTGTTGGTGAGGGCAACCACTAAGCATAATAATGGAGACAGCTACTTTAAAAAAAATTTTTTTAATGTTTATTTTCTGAGAGAGAGTGTGTGTGTGTGCATGAGCAGGAGAGAGGCAGAGAGAGGGAGACACAGAACCCAAAGCAGGCTCCAGGTTCCGAGCTGTCAGCACAGAGCCTGATGCGGGGCTCGAACTCACAAGCCATGAGATTGTGACCTGAGCCGAAGTTGGACGCTTAACCGCTTAACCGACTGAGCCACCCAGCTGCCCCTGAAGGCAGCTAATTAATTCTTTGAAAATAGCTTGCAGGAAAGCAGGAGAAAAAGAACTGATAGCAACAATTCCTGCTTTGCAACCTGAATCTTTGGAAAGGCAAAAGCAGGACTCTGAGAGTAATTCAAGGCCCATTCAGATCTCCCCCTATTCGCCTCCAGACAAGCACAGATATTGCAAGAATCCAGGTCACTGGAAGAGAAATTGTCCTGTATTAAGAAAGAGGAAAATTTAAGAAGCAATTTCCCTAAACCCTATCACCCTCAGAGAGTGTGCTTTTCTCCTGAGGGACAATTCCCCCTTGAATGACAGTGCCAGCCGGTCCTCAGTCACACCCCAGAGCCCACCATTAACCTTAAAATGAGGATCAGGAATTGGATTTCTTAATTGACACTCATGTGACTTTCTCTACCATCTGCTCCGAGGATTTATCTCTACCTGTCACCTCTGATTTTAATCAGGGGGTAATCAAACTAAGTAGGGAACTTGTATAGACTCCCTCATCCCCCTAAAGGCACTGGCTGAGTGAGACCATAAAGCCTCCAGATCTAAACTTCAATGGTTGCAAACAACCACTAACTACCTAGGACATGAGACATCTCAGGGCATCAGAAGCTTACTCCACAACACCATCCATCAATTTTGTCCATCTATCTCCCTGAAACAAATCAATGGTTATGTAAATTGGAGGGGGGGGAGAGGCAGCTGACTATTGCAGCCAAAGAATTCCTAATTTTGTAGACCTTGATAAACCTCTGTATGCCCTTCTCCCAGACACCAGCCAGAGCCCATTTCCTGGCTTTCAGAGACATTAACCTCCTTTCAAGCCTGGAAACTAACATTGTCAACGCCCCCCCAGCTCTTGGTTTACCTAATTTTAACAAACCTTTTCATCTATACTGCCATGAAAATAATGGCATCGCTGCAAGCATTCCAGGACAATCTTTTGCTCTCAGATACAACCAATAGCATATTTCTCATGCCAGTTAGACCCTGTGGCATTGGCTTGACCCCCATGTTTATTTATTTGTGGTGACCACAGCTGCCACCTTGATTGACAAAGCCAGTACTCTTACATTAGGCTCCCCCATTCACCTGTGTGTTCCCCATGCTGTGTCTGCTCACTTACGAGTTCATAAGACACGGCACCTCTCTACACAGTGACAGACCACTTACAAACAAGCTCTTTTTTTTTCTTTTTTTTTTTAATATATATTTTTTTCAACGTTTTATTTTTATTTTTGGGACAGAGAGAGACAGAGCATGAACGGGGGAGGGGCAGAGAAAGAGGGAGACACAGAATCGGAAATAGGCTCCAGGCTCTGAGCCATCAGCCCAGAGCCTGACGCGGGGCTCGAACTCACGGACCGCGAGATCGTGACCTGGCTGAAGTCGGACGCTTAACTGACTGCGCCACCCAGGCGCCCCACAAACAAGCTCTTTTGACTAGCCCTCCCATCATCTCACATCGTTGTAACACTTTAAATCCAGCTACCTTACTACCCCTCCCTGACAATGGAGAGCCCACGCTATTCCCAGTGATTGCTTTACAACTATAGAAATGGTCTCAAAGCCATGAGAGGATTTCTCAGACATCCCTTTAGACAACCCAGACTTAACTTCTAGTTTTTGATGGCTCCTGTTAATGACATTTATGGGGAAACATAACTAGTTATGCCATAGTTTCCCCATAGGAAACAATGGAGGCATGTTCTTTGCCCACTGTAAAGTCAGCCCAAGCAGCTGAACTCACAGCTCTTACTAGAGATGATAGTTTGACATAGGGAAAACTGCTACTATTTACACAGAGTCCAAATATGCTGTTGGCACCATTTGAAAATCCTATGGATTCTGCAGGTACTCCCATTGCTAATGGGCATATAATTGCTGCCTACCACAAGCTCTTCATCTCCCTTTTAGAACTGTCATTGTTCACTGTTCAGCCCATACTAAGAAAACTGATGCTATATCTTTCGGAAATGATAGGACTGACAGAGCTACTGTCAGTAGCTGTCTGTCAGAGCTACTGACAGCTACTGTCGGAAATGATAGGACTGACAGAATACGCAGCCCCCAAACAGACCTCTTTATCCTTTCTCCACCCAATTTTAAAACCCGCCTTTATTCCTGACTGACAGAACCAAGTTTTACAGCTGCCCAAACCAGACTATAGGCTTCCTATAACAACTATAGTATTCTGCAATCTTACAGATTGACAGGAACTCATGGATCATGGAAATGTATGAAAGTTCACTTTACCAATGGCAAAAGTCATGGAATACTCCAGACCCTGGGAATTACAGGTTCAACTCCAACCTTGTCTGTAAACCACATTGGTCTTTCTATTTTATGTGGCAACAAAGTATGTAAAGGGTTCCCACCTAAATGGTCAGAATGATGTGAACTTGGATACTTGGCCTCTTCTGTCACTGAATACTCCACCCTAAATGCCAGGCAAATTACAAACGTGGGCTCCTCTGTTCTTAAATGCGTGCTATGTAAATGTATCACTCGGGAAGTCAAAAAATCTGCTTGTACATCACAACTCCAAGGTTTTTTATCAGCATTGAGGGTCGTATTTCCAAACTTTGGAGATTATGAATTGGGAAAAGCAATCCTAAATCTCTCTGTGGTAATGGAACAAGAGTTTGATATCACTATGCAAACTTTGAAAATACTCGAGTCAGAAGTTAACAGCTTAGCCTGCATGGCACTCCAAAACCAATGTACCCTAGATACACTGCCCAGCAAGGAGAAGTTTGTACAATCATCAGTGAAAAATGCTACTTCCGTGTAAATCAAACACTGCAAATAGTATCTAGCTTATATCTGTTAAAAAAAAGGATTAATATTTTTCATCAGGTAAATGAAGTTCAGACATTTTGTTGCACCGACCTATTTCCAGAATTGGGGAACTGGTTTAACGTTGTATGGGACATGTGCTTTGATTTGTTCTTTTCTGTTTGCTCCTCATTCTACTCTGTTTTTCTCTCCCTTTGCAGATCTCTTGGCTCCTAACCCATTTTCTCTTTCCACAGTCACCAACTTAGCTTTTAATATGTAAAAATTCCAGGGAAGTTTCAGAGGAGAGAACTGTAAGGATTCAGAACAGTGGCCCCAAGATGTACCATTTGGCATGCAGATTATTTCAAGATGAAAACAATTGTTGGGAAGGAAAAATTTTCCTCTCCCATTCAAGATTCATCTAACTGGTCTAAGAATTAAATTGACATGAGATAGATTAACAGGACAGAATCCAATTTAATTATGAATGTACAGGAAATCCACATAAACATGAGAGATTCCAAAGACAGTCAGGAAAGTGGGGGTATATATGTCATCCTGAACAATGGAGATGAAAGTAGGGGTTTGAGACTTCAAAGGGAAGTAAAGAAAATCCCAGGAAGATGAAAAAGATAAATTTTCAGTAAGTAAATGTTTGCAGGGCCATATAGAAACAATGAGATATAGAGAAATTTTAACAAACTTGGCTAGGTTCCTCCCTGTCCACCAATGTAGTTCATATTATACTGTAGTTATCTGCGGTGATTGCTCCCTTTCTGGACCAGGTCCTCTATTTGAATTCTTTTAGGCAGCCAAGGGGAAAGTCAAAGTTTCTTCCTGAACTGTTTGGGCCTTGATTGTTTTTGGCTCAAAATAATGCTCATGCTTAAGCATCACATCCTGTGGTGGCCTACCCATCATAGCAAATAAGAGTAAATCTAGGAAAATGGGGATAGGATACCTTAGAATGTAGCCTAAAGTCTTTATTGGAAGAGTAACCTTTGAGCGAGGAAAAATTGTTGGCTTAAGAATTATTCAAATTGGCTCTCTTATGTGACATATGATTGCCTTGTAAAATAATGATAGAGCATTACTCTTAGATACAACACACATAACTTTCTGAATTGATAAACTAATCTAACCAATGTACATTTTAGAAAAAACTTATAATGCTTTGTTGGGGCTCAGGGAAGGCTACCCCAAAATATCCCACTTTGGCATCTTGATTATTTTGAGTTAAAGTTACTTAAGAAACAGCCAATGCAAAAAGGAGACCCTGACACTCCTTTGTCTCCAGAAAGCAAGAAATTAATCTCCCATGTGAAAGGTACCCTCCCTGTACCAGGAGGTAGAGAGACATCCTTATCATCAGAGAGAGAGAATTCAGGGTGAAGAAGCCTTTATAAACAAACCTTCTTACTTTTACTAACTTACTGCCCCAGTCCAAATTCTGTTTAGAAATTCTTACTAGTTAAAGTTCCCAAACATAAGTTTTCTTTATCCTGTCAACTCCTCACTAATTTATTGTTTCTTTGTAAAAAACAAGCTGCCAGCCTCGGTCGTATCTGTAGGACCTCTGTACGTACAAATTAACTTTGATTCTTTCCTGTTATCTGTCTTATGTCAATTTAATTCTTAGACCAGCCAGAAGAATCTTGAAGTTAGAGGAAAATTTTCCCTCCCCAACACTTGCTTTATATACTTTATAGTTTACAAGTCCCTTCATCTGTTGTCTCATTTCATCCTCACAATACCTCAGTACTGATATCAGCCCATTTCAGCTAAGGACGCTGAAGCTCACAGATGCAGAAATATTCTTCCAGGTTGCACTCTAACGAGGGAGGATTTAGCCCCTGGCCCACAGGTGCCAGGGTTGTGCCCAACTAATTAGATCTCTTGATAAGCCTTTTGGATTATCTGGGAGCTTTACAAAAAAAACAAAACCAACAGCAAAATACCTTCTTATCTTCAGCAGCTGCCCTGCACTGGTCTCATCAGAGACACCAAACTCATCAGAGTTGGGTGGTCTTCTTTTGCTGACCCTTCATATAGTTCTTTAGGGAATTCATTTCTCTGGCATTGTGAACTGCTCTCTTCAATACCAGTCTTATTTCTACTATCCTGTATTCCTGTAAAAAGAAAAAGAAATGATTACTTTTGTATTTCTGAAGATTTTTTTTACAGGGAGTCTTCCTCTTCTGATAAAAAAAAAAAGACACATGAATAAAATAATTCCCCAAGTGAAATAAGAAGTTTTAATAAAACCAATAAAAATAGCTGTGGTTTACTAAGTACCTACCTTAAACCTTTAGACTATAAGCTCCATTGGGATAGGTATCCATTTGTCCCCAGTACCCAGAACAACACCAGGCACAGAGCAGGTGTTCAACAAATATCAGTATGTGTAATAAATTGATGCCAGGCACAATGTAAAGAGCTTTCCATGCACATCTCATTGAATTCCAACTTCTTCCCTACCTCCTACAGTATACACACAAACCTACAAATTAATGAAATAGGTATCTTTATCCCAGATGAAGAGATTGATATTGAGAGATTGAGTAATTTATTAGAGGATACATGGCTGATAAGTAAATGGTCTCTCTAATTCCGAAACTTCTCTTAATTAGGGTTCTATGAATAGAACAAAGTTGGAATGGCTTAGCTCATAATGTCCCATCACCAAGGTAATATCTCAGTGGGCTGATCCAAACCAGTGGACTTCAAATAGGCTTTGGGTTGCTGTACATTAAAGGTAATTTATAATAACATACCTGTAGAAACAGGAGTATATTTTCTATATCTATGCAGTTGATTCTTGTTTTTGCAGTAGTTATGTTCTATAAAGTGGCCCCAAGTATTGAATTAGCAAATATTCAGTCAGTTGCTCTTAGGGAAATACAGGGATAGGTCCTTGTGAGTCTCTGGTAATAAGATTTTTGTCAACCAATCAATATATAACCTTATTTCATGTATGTATCTGTATGTATAATTATTTAATACATACTGTTGATTCATTAACATTGAACTCACAACCAACAGCACTATACTTGCTTGAACAAAGCTTATCTAACACACATAAAGCACATTACAGCCTTCTTGCTGCTTAGGAGCACTAGCCAGCACTTTAGCACTATACTTGGGGAGCATTCTAAAAAAAAAGAAAAACAAACAAACAAAAAACCCTAGTAATACTAAACCGATCAGGAAAAGGACACTTGTTTATAGGATGAAAGCTGAATCAAGAAGGCGGAGTGTCCCCTTGTTTGACCTTAGCTGGGAATATGCACATCAAGGAGACTCAGATTTTTGCTACTCTGTGCATTTCTGGGAATGACTATTAAAATGCCACAAGTATTGATTTTGAGATAACAAATAAGTATTTATGAGTAGGCAAATTTACAAAGATGGAATTCATGAATAATGAGGATGTACTGTATATACATGCTTAATATTTTCAAAGTCCTTTATTTTTTATTTTTGGGGTTTTTTTTGCCTATTTGTATTTATTTATTTCAAAGTTTTATTTAAATTCTAGTTAGTTAACATATAGTGTAATATTGGTTTCAGGAGTAGAATTTAGTGATTCATTGCTTACATATAACACCCAGTACTCCATAACAAGTGCCCTCCTTAATACCCATCACCCACCCACCAACCCTTGGTTTGTTCTCTATCACTAAGAGTCTTTTATGGTTTGTTTCCCTCTCTCTCTCTCTCTCTCTCTGTTTTTCTTTTCCCTTCCCATATGTTATCTGTTTTGTTTCTTAAATTCCACATATGAGTGAAGTCATATAGTATTTGTCTTTCTCTGCCTGTCTCGTTTCAATGAGCATAATACACTCAAGCTCCATCCATGTCATTGCAAATGGCAAAATTTCATTCTTTTTGATGGCTGAGTAATATTTCATTATAAATATATATACCACATCTTCTTTATCCATTCATCAGTTGATGGACATTTGGGCTGTTTCCATAGTTTGGCTATTGTTGGTAATAAGGCTGTAAGTATCGAGGTACACACACGTGTGTGTGTGTGTGTGTGTGTGTGTGTGTGTGTTTTGATTTTTAAAAAGTAATCTCTACACCCAACATGGGGCTCAAACTTCCAAACTGAGACCAAGAGTCACATGCTCCACCAACTGAGTCAGCGAGGTGCCACTCAAAGCTCTTTAAAAATTCGTATGTTTTTTTTTAATTTTTAAAAATTTTTATTTATTTTTGAGAGAGAGAGAGACACACACACAGCACAAGAGGGGGAGGGGCAGAGAGAGAGGGAGACACAGAATTTGAAGCAGGCTCCAGGCTCTGAGCTGTCAGTGCACAGCCCGATGCGGGGCTCGAATTCACAAACTGTGAGATCATGACCTGAGCTGAAGTTGGATGTTTAACCAACTGAGTCACCCAGGTGCCCCTAAAAAGTCATATGTTATACACCTTATTTATCTCCACTTAAGAGACTGTAAAACTGGGTGAAGTAACCATAGAAACCATCCTGTTACTATGTCATACACAGAGTCAGTTTCATAGGCATGTGACCTCTTCACTAACACAAGGCCCCCATGTTCAAAAGGGCCCATGAATTTTCAACACAGGGCCCTGCAATTTCATTTTTCACTGGGCCCCACAAATTATGTAGCTGGTTCTGGCTGCATGGCAAGTAAACAGATTAATAACTGGAGGGACAAACAAACAAACCCAAATGAAAAAATACTGTACATCCAGCTGAACAAATCCCTTATTTCACTGTGCCTGATATATTAAAGTTACCATTTATTGAGGATTGGCTATATTAGGCTCTTGTATGTATTAAGTTATTTAATCCTTATGACACTCTGTGAGTTGGGTATTATTTCCACTTAACATACAAGGAGAGGCACCTGGAGACTCAGGGGTTAAGCTTCCAACTCTTGATTTCTGCTCAGGTCACGATCTCATGGGTTCGTGAATTCTAGCCCCACATCTGGCTCTGCACTGACAGCATGGAGCCTACTTGGGATCTCTCTCCCTCTCTGCCCCTCCTCTGCTCACTCTCTCTCTCCCAAGATAAATAAATAAACATTAAAAAACTAAAAACAAAAAACAAAAAGCAAAACAAGGAAACTGAGTGCCCAGAGAAGGTAACTTAACTGTAGTCATACAGTTAGCGTAGCTTGAATAGGGACCAAATCGGACTCAAAACTTCATGCTCTTGCTGTTAGACACTTACTGTGTCTAATTTTAGTTGGCTCCAGTTTCCAGGTAATTTGTAATGAGAATTTAAATTTTTTGATCTCCTCAGTGAGCTTTTAACTAACACGTCTAGATTTCATTTGCAGTAAACATATATAATGGGCTTTTAACAGAATATAAATTCAGCTCGAAAGTACATAAGAGACAATTACCTTGTTTTCCTTTCTTTTTCTTTAGTCATGTCCCAATTTGATTTCATTTGTACATCTCCTAGGCAGGATAAACAATCAAAGTGTTAGAGGAGATATAATTTAAAAAGTTTAAATTCTGATCACCCTCACTTTCTCTGAAATTAATGTTCAGTTAATTCAAGTTGAAAATACTAAACACCTCTAAGTAATTAGTCCATTTACAAACCTAGCCAATACTTTAAATATTTTAAACTTCTTTCATAAATTTAACATATTTGATTTTTTAAGTACTTCACATGCCTGAAAAGACAAATTTATAGCCCTAACAAGCAAATTCTTCCTAAATACTTAACAACACTTTAGTTTTTAAGTTCATGTCCTGCCATAGCCAATTTAATGTCTTTTTTCTGTACTTTTAAAAATAAATATTGATTTATTTTGAGAGTAGGAGAAAGAGAGAGAGAGAATGAGCAGGGAAGGGGCAGAAGGAGAAGGAGAGAGAGAAAATCTTTAGCACGTTCCATGCCCAGTGCAGAGCCTAACACAGGGCTGAATCTCACAACCCTGAGCTGAAATTAAGAGTCAGATGCTTAACTGACTGAACCACCCAGGCACCCCTGTACTTTTTTTTTTTAATGTTTATTTATTCTTGGGAGAGAGAGACAGAGCACAAGCAGGGGAGGTGCAGAGAAGAGGCAGACACAGAATGTGAAGCAGGGTCCAGGCTCTGAGTTGTCAGCAAAGAACCTGACACAGGGCTCGAACCCATGAACCACGAGATTATGGCCTAAGCCAAAGTTGGACACTTAACCGACTGAGCCACCCAGGGCCCCATCCCCGCACTTTTTATAATAAAATCCCTTTAGATATTTATTGGGAAGGAAACTTCCAAAATGTTAATTTCATTGTCTCTAGACAATGATCAAGAGTGATTTTTACCTTGTCTACCTTATGCTTTTCTGTATTTTCTTAATTGTCTACAATGACTATGTATTATTTTTATAATCAAAAGAAACAATGAGGGTTCCTAAAAGCAAGAATCAATACATAGTATCAATTTCAAAAACAAAATATCTTTTCTTACTACAATCCTCTTTTTATGATTTTTTTTTCCTCCGAAGAAACATCAAAAAACAAAAAGACCTTAGGAAACAATAATAAAAATGGAGTGAGATGTGGGGTCAGGGGCACAGTGGTGGTGGTATTTTACAGGAAGAGAAGAAAGAACTGGTAAAAACCTGATGGTGAATACTGGCTGCTAGGTCAAGCAGCAACTGATTGTATTTTTTCATGTGTTTCAGGATACTAAGAATCACTTGATGATTAGTTTGTCACCATGACCTCTAAAAACAGAACCAATGAAATCATTAAAAAACTTAAAGCTAGCAAAAAACATCTCCTGGAGGAGATGAACGAAAAGCGTGACTCCAACTGTTTTGCGGAAAGAAGCAATCAAGTCAGTTTATTGAGAGTTCAAAAGAGGCATTTCAGTGGTGCCTACCAGTCCTTTACTCACACCCAAATCAAAGAACCCGTTCCTGACAGTGGCAGGAGCTCCTGGGTCACACTGAGTCTCCTGGTTCACACCGAGAAAAAGCACTTTCCTGCAAAAAGTAAGTTGTTATGTATGGTAGGATTCCATCCCCAACTGACAGGAGGGATTTATAAATAAACTTGAGGAGGATTTCTGGGGTTGAGAGAGGTTCAGTAAGTATCGTTCTGGGACAGTTTAAAGGAGGTCTGTCTGAGGTGAAAAGCATCAGTAAACTAGGTTAGTGGATGTAAGATCTGCTGTAGACCAGAGATTTTCTTTTTCTTGTGCTTCCAGAATCCTGAGCTCCACCTCTCGACTGACTCATTCCGTAGGCCCTCCTTTGGTCCTAGAATCCGTGTTTTCATCAGGCTAAGGGAATTTTGATGCTGAAGGCCTGAGAACCATATTTTGAGAGAAGTTGTTATAGATAATTATAATAGCCCACAAAAGCTCCAGAGACTACCTATCTCACCAATTTGTTGCCTGTGCAAAAATTTCATGTGCAAAATTGAGATACAATGGAAATGATTTTGATAACAAATATCAAACAAAAAGCCCTGATTAACAATAGTACAATGTGGAGGGAGGTTGGTGTGAGGGTTGATGGTGGTGGTAGTATTATTTCGCAGGAGGAGGAAGAGAAAGAGTAACCATTTTTGATTGTGAATACTTGTTTCCAAGTCAAGACAAGCAACCGATGGCATTTTTTTCATGTTTAAAAAAAAATAAAGTAGAGTGTAATTGTATTAAATACAAACAACACGCGATTAAGTTAGATCTGCAACAAGAAAAATCAGTATTTTGGAGATTTAACTTCTTTGATGACTTTACATTTACCCCCATGCTCTTGGTAAGTGGTGTGAAGAGGGTGATACAGTGTGGCATTGAAAATTGAGATTCTTGGGGTGCCTGGGTGGCTCAGCTGGTTAAACATCTGGCTTCAGCTCAGGTCATGATCTCGCGGTTCGTGGGTTCGAGCCCCGCGTCGGGCTCTATGCTGACAGCTTAGAGCCTGGAGCCTGCTTCAGATTCTGTGTCTCCCTCTCTCTCTGCCCCTCCCCCACTTGTGCTCTCTCTCTCAAAAATAAATAAAAACATTAAAAAATTAAAAAAAAAGAAAACTGAGATTCTCCATTGTGCTTTAAAGTTAATCTGTAACAGCCATGTGTTAATTTTACTCAAAAAATAACTCTTTACAAGGGCCTTTAGTGTTCCTAATTCTAAGTGGATCTGCATAATCTTTTATTCTGCTTGAATTACTCAGTACTAGGTGAGTTAAACCACATAGAGTTGGTTAGGCTCACAAGCTTAATAGTGGAGGGTAATATCCACCTTCTATAACAAACACAGTTTAACATTTTACACGAATACACATGGTTTTCTACAAAACAGGGCCTAACAAATATAATTTCCATAACCAATATTAATGATACCAAAGTTATAAGCCAATAATTCTGGAACATTAAATCTTGCAGAAAAGCTCTTTGTTCTTTTAAATAAACAGGCTTAAATAGAAATTCAAGTTTATGATGACAAGATACAGAATAAGCATGGACTTAATTGAAATGTTCTGGTAATTAGCATGTAAATGCATGCTTTTTGTTTTTTAGTCTAAACTATTCATTCTTAAATGGTGGTGTGGGAACCACTGAGTATTCAGGTCTTTTTCAGGAACCCACAGGGTCAAAGTTTTCATGAGGATGCCGTGATATTATTTGCCTTTTTTACTCTCATGGGAGTACATTGGAGTTTTCCAGAAGCAATGTGATGTGCAATCACATCATTCTTCTGACCATTAAATGGAATGTGGGCTTGTATTCTTAAGTTTTATTTTTTTCCCTCAGTTTACATTTCTAATGTAAATATTGAGAGGTACAACACCCATGAACAAAACCTTGATAAAGTCTTCAATAATTTATAGGAATATAATGGATCTTGAGACGAAAAAGGTTGAGAAACACTTGTTTGAACAAATGGTAGGTAATTACTGACCCGGTGCTGTTTATTCTCAAGCTTATTAGAATTTTTTCCCATGGTTTTCTCATTAATCTCTAATTAAAAATCAAGATCTTTCCTCTCTGACCTCAGCCGTAGCAATCTCTTACTCGACACATCCCCAAAGGCAAGGGAATTAAAAGCAAAAATGAATTACTGGGACCTTATGAAGATAAAAAGCTTCTGCACAGCAAAGGAAACAACCAACAAAACTAAAAGGCAACCAACGGAATGGGAAAAGATATTTGCAAATGACATATCGGACAAAGGGCTAGTATCCAAAATCTATAAAGAGCTCACCAAACTCCACACCCGAAAAACAAATAACCCAGTGAAGAAATGGGCAGAAAACATGAATAGACACTTCTCTAAAGAAGACATCCGGATGGCCAACAGGCACATGAAAAGATGCTCAACGTCGCTCCTTATCAGGGAAATACAAATCAAAACCACACTCAGATATCACCTCACGCCAGTCAGAGTGGCCAAAATGAACAAATCAGGAGACTATAGATGCTGGCGAGGATGTGGAGAAACGGGAACCCTCTTGCACTGTTGGTGGAAATGCAAATTGGTGCAGCCACTCTGGAAAGCAGTGTGGAGGTTCCTCAGAAAATTAAAAATAGACCTACCCTATGACCCAGCGATAGCACTGCTAGGAATTTACCCAAGGGATACAGGAGTACTGATGCATAGGGGCACTTGTACCCCAATGTTTAGAGCAGCACTCTCAACAATAGCCAAATTATGGAAAGAGCCTAAATGTCCATCAACTGATGAATGGATAAAGAAATTGTGGTTTATATACACAATGGAGTACTACATGGCAATGAGAAAGAACGAAATAAGGCCCTTTGTAGCAATGTGGATGGAACTGGAGAGTGTGATGCTAAGTGAAATAAGCCATACAGAGAAAGACAGATACCATATGGTTTCACTCTTATGTGGATCCTGAGAAACTTAACAGAAACCCATGGAGGAGGGGAAGGAAAAAAAAAAAAAAGAGGTTAGAGTGGGAGAGAGCCAAAGCATAAGAGACTCTTAAAAACTGAGAACAAACTGAGGGTTGATGGGGGGTGGGAGGGAGGGGAGGGTGGGTGATGGGTATTGAGGAGGGCACCTTTTGGGATGAGCACTGGGTGTTGTATGGAAACCAATTTGACAATAAATTTCATATATTGAAAAAAACAATGAAAGAAAAAAAAGAAAAAATAAATAAAATAAAATCAAGGTCTTTGGCTTCAACTTTAATTTTCATCAAGGATAAATAAGAGATATTGGGGCTTATTTATTTTTTATTTCCACAAGTAGAAAGTGCATGGATATAGAGAAGGGCGCTAACATTTTTTTTGAGTGTATACTTTATTCTGAATACTGTTAAGGTTTGAAAAGGTCAACAATAAGACCCTTCTGTTCCTGACTTTATATCAATTGACAGATGGAGGTTAAAATGTTGGCTTTGTTACTGGAAAACTATTTATATTGGAGAAACTGGCTTAAAAGCAGTGAATGGTGAACTCACCCCAAGAGAGAACTTGCCCCATTCCAAACCAAAAGTTTGGCCCTGCCACACTAAACTGAGAACACAGATATATATCAGAGAGTACCCCCTCCCCCAGGAAACCAACAGATGCAAAGAGAAAATCCTCATTTGTAAAATAAGGAGATGGGACATTACTTATAAAACATGATGAACATATTACTCCAGTAAACCATTCACAAATATGTACTCAATTAAATGATAAACACCATTAGCTGTAAAATAACATCCTTTTTAGATAAGATTACCTGCTTCTGATCAACTACACTTAGTTTTTAGGTGATCTCAACGCGACAGTTTGCTGGTCTTCAACCTGTTACAGGACTTAAAAATACCATCCTAATTCTGATGACTCTCACATTTCTATTTCTGGCCTTGACCTTTCTCCTGAGTTTGAAACGCATCCATGAGGACTTCCACCTCTACTTGATATCTCAAATTTACCATTGCCAAAAAGAAATCCTATCCTCCGCCCCCAAACATACATACTCACCCCTTCCCCCTCCTCATTTCAGAAAATGGTCAAAAATCTAGGATTTTTGTGTCAGATATCTAGGATAGTGTCAGAGTCTGACACTCTTCTTTGTCCCACATTCCACATCCAATCTGTCTGGAAGTCCTATCAATTGTTCCTTCAAAATCAGTCCTGAATCTGACCACTATCACCCTGATTCAATCCGTAATCATCTCTCTCCCAAAGTACAGCCTGCCAGCTGTCCTCCCGCCTCTGTGCTTGCTGCCTCCCACACTTCTTTACACAACAGCCTGAGTGATCTTTTTAAAACATGTATTAGATACATTATTTATTGCTCAAAACTGGTCTATGGTCTCACAGCACACTTAGGTGAAATCCACACACCTTCTCCTGTGCTTATAGGCTCTCAATGAACAAGCCCCTAATTATCTTTTCATCCTTATCTCTCCACTGTCCCTGGCCTCATTTCACTTAACTACCATGGCTTTCTTCCTGTTCCTGGTCCATAACATTCTGGTTCCCATCTCAGGGACTTGGCACATGCCGTTTCCTCTGCCTGGAGTTCTCTCTCTTTCCCTCACTTTATTCAGATCTTTGTTCAAAATCCAATTAATCAGAAACTATCCTATATAAATAGAACTCTCCAGTATCCTGGGGCACCTGGGTGGCTCAGTCAGTTAAGCTTCTGACTGTGGCTCAGGTCACAATATCCCAGTTCAGGAATTCGAGCCTCACATTAGGCTCTCTGCTGTCAACACAAGAGTCCGCTTTGGGTCCTCTGTCCCCCTCTCTCTCTGCTCCTCCCCTGCTCATTCTCTCTCTCTCAAATTAAAAAAAAAAAAAAACACTTTTAAAGAACTCTCCAATATCCTGCAATACCATACCTGGCTTTCTTTTCCTCTGTAGGGTTAAGCAGAGATGATGTCTGTTTTTTCACTGCTTTGTCCATTCTTTTCCAAAAATGGTGTCAGACATAAATTAGGTACATAGAAAATATTCATTTGGTAGTTGAATAAATATTAGGACATAGTATGTATTTTTCCAGAAATAATGGTAAATCTTACCTCATTCCTCTTGAGACCAGTAGTCGTGCCCTTGGGCAATGGCTCACAAACTTAGAGTCTCCCGGGGCACATTTGTTGCTGTAGAATAATCTTTAGAAATGGAAGAGGATAATAAGAAGGTATGTTTTTAATGTTTTATTTTAATTTTGAGAGAGAGAGAGAGAGACAGAGCATGAGTGGGTGAGGGGCAGAGAGAGAGGGAGACACAGAATCTGAAGCAGACTCCGAGCTGTCAGCACAGAGCCTGACGTGATGCTCGAACCCATGAACCGCGACATCATGACCTGAGCTAAAGTCAGATGCTTAGGCAACTGAGCCACCTAGGCACCCCAGGATGTATACAGTAAGAATTAGAAAGCACTTTACTCTTTTCCTTTATACATACCTGTGTTAGAGGAAGAAACACATTCATTCAGCAAATTTTTAGGAGCATCTACTTTCTGTCAGGCACTACTCTATGTGCTTGGCAATACAGTGATAGAGAAAACCTCTGCCTTATAAAACTTAGATTTCAGTGGGTATTTGAGTGGATAGATGCACGTATTATAAGTGGGTAAGTGCTATGGGGAAACATAAAGCAGGAGGATGGGAAGTGTTAGAGTAGGGATGTTTGGGCTCCCAGAGCATGGGGTTGGCATCCGGGGCACGTGGGACAACCCAGAACTCCTGGCTTCTTTGTTTCCCCCTTTGTTTTTATTTTGTTATTCTTATTCTTATATTTTCATCGTGCTAAGTGTGCTTTTTAATCCCCATCACCTATTTGACCCATCCCCCACTCACCTCCCAGCTGGTAACGTAACTGTCAGTTTGTTCTTTACAGTGAAGAGTCTGTTTCTTGGTTTCTTTCTCTCTCAGAACTCCTGGCTTCTGGAGGTAGCCAAAGTAAACAGGGAAAAGGAACAGAATGAGATTGGTCTTAATGGTCTCAAGCGGTGGTCAGGCCATGAGTGTTAAGGATGAGAAGTGTTGGGGATTTTGCTAAGAGCACTTGGGACTTCTGGGCACTCCTCTTTGCTTCTATCAATAGTGAATGATAGACCAGGGAATGAGTTTTCTTAGCCAGGGATCTCCAAACTCTTTTCAGTCTTCTAGTTGGAGATGTGGAGGCCGAAAGAGGGACAGTCTTACGTAAACATACAAGCCTTCAAAACAGAAGATGCAGGTATTTTGGTTCAGGCTGTTATAACCAGTTACAACAGACAGGGTGGCTTAAACAGCAAACATTCATTTCTCACAGTTCTGGAGGCTGGAAGCCTGATTTCGGGATGCCAGCACAGTGGGGTTCTTGACAAATGTCCTCTCTCTGGCTCACAGGGGGCTGTTTTCTTGCTGTGTTTCTACTTCTAAGAGCGCTAATCCCATTTATGAGGACTCCACTCATGTGACTTAATTACCTCCCAAAGCCCCCATGTCTTGACTCCATCACACTGTGATTAGGGCTTCGACATAGGAATTTGGGCAGGAGGACACAGACATTCAGTACATTGCATTTGGATTCAAGTTCTGCTTCTGCCATTGACTAGTCTCACGCTTTTAGTCACTTAGTGTTTCTAAGCCTTACTTTCTTTACCTGTGAAGCAGTACTCATCCTGTCTGCCCTCAGGGTTATTTTGGAACTATAAAATGTAGCATACATGGTATAACAAATACTTCTGATTTTTTATTTTTCAGATAATGCCATATTTGGATAACGTGCATCTCCAGAGACACACAGAAATACAACCTCTTTGATCCTTCTTCAATGTCTGTCTTATTTACAAACATTAATTATAAAAGAAACAAAAAAATCATTAACCAGATCACCAAGAAAACATTTTATTGTCACATAAAACACATATATATTTTTTAAAAATTTTTAAATGTTTATTTCTGAAGGAGAGAGACAGAGCATGGGTGGGGGAGGGGCAGAGAGAGAGAGAGGCACAGAATCTAAAGCAGGCTCCAGGCTCTGAGCTGTCAGCACAGAGCCTGATGTGGGGCTTGAACTCACAGTCTGTGAGATCATGACCTGAGCAAAGTGGACGCCCAACCACCTGAGCCACCAAGCACTCCACATAAAACATATTTTTATTCATTCCATCCCATTATTTAGACTTAGATGTTTTGAAGAGGTTTTAAGTGATTAAAGATAGTTTCAAAGATGAAGATAGTTTACAGTGATCTTCTCTTTTAAATTTTTAGAAGTTTATTTATTATCTAAGTAATCTCTACACCTAACATGGGACTCAAACCCATGACCCAAGATCAAGAGTCGCATGCTCTTCCAACTGAGCCAGCCAGGTGCCCCTAACCTAAAATGTTTAAAAGTTTGTTTCTGAAATTAGTAGAATATGTTGACCAATTCTACTAATCAAGTTGAAGGCTAAAGTCAACGTTTGCTTCTATTGCTAAATTGCATTAACTTACTCTGTTAAAGCTACCATTTTGGTAATTTGAATAAGTACCTACTTGAGAAGGTAATATTAGGTACCTATAGAGAATTTGTCCTATTTCATTGCCCATCCCCAAAGTGGGCATTGCTAGAGTCATCTCGTCGCCAAATCCTATTTGGCTACTGTCACCTTTGTGTCATTATTTCCTGCATAGCAGACTAATTTTTAAATTTTAACCTGCCTTGTGTTCCTTGTGGTAGTTTGAGGTAACAGCCTCTTCTATTCTATTTGGTAAGCCAAGCACTGCCTGGCTTCTTGGCATTTGTCTCTACATCAGTGAAATATTCGCCTTGTATTTGGTGGCCCTTTGCCTCCACAGAAAGCTCAGATTCATAAGCCAAGGCGTTTTAATATTGGAAGGGATATGGATCCTACTGGCCTAAATCCTACCTCAGCTAGGGCTACGCAAGGGCGCAGCGGACAGGATTCATTACCTCTGAAAGTGCAGTAAAAAGCCAGACTCAAAACTAATTTTTTGCTTCTCAAAAAGCAAACACCTAGTGTCACGAGCTATGAAGTGTTCGCCTACCAAGCTTCATGAGCGTTGACAGAGGACAGAAGACTCCTGGCTCTGAGGCAAAAGACTCTATTATGCAGAGCACAGCAAGTAGCACAAGCCTCATGTTTAGGTTGGTCCCCCTTGCACTTCCCCACCCCCTTCAAGGCGATGGGAAACTGTTCAGATAATGCCACACACAGAGGTTTTGCCTCACACCCAAGGACCCCTGCGCTTAAGAAACCCAACCTTTATTATACTGCACGGTAAATAAACCTGCCCTCTGTTACAGTGAGAGACATTATTTCTGTCATCCAAGGTCCTTGACTACAAACATCCTTGAAGAGATAGTCTAGAACAAAAGCTATCAGTGCCTCTGCTCCCAAGACATGCAGAAATGTGAGAGACCTATGGAGAATTATCTCCCAGCACCTAGCAGCCCAAATAAAGACCATCAGGTAAAACATTATTCCTTGGGTCCAATCTAAGATGAATCCTGGGGAATAAACACATAGTAAAGGAGTGTCAGGTTATGAATTATACAATTAACAACCTTTCTAACCTCATTCCTCTGTCATCCTGTCCTACCTTCTCTCCTAGGCACCTCTGGTTTTAAGGAATTATTAGTGGTTCTTTGCTTTATTCTGTTGTCCCTCCTTCACCTGATTCCTGGAATCACCACTGTCTCCTGGAAGCCATCCCTACCCCAGCCTCTTTCCCTAATAGGTGTTTCCACAGACTCCTCCTCTATATACCCTCTATACAACAGCCAAGGGCTAAAACCAGAAACCAAAATGTCACAAGACCATATGTATCTTGGACTCTGAACCTACCTGAAATCACAAGAAGTCCAGCCACCTCCTCTTCCCCCTCCCAGGAATGTTTCATATCTGTTGATGCACGTGTTCCCTAATAAACATGTGGGGACCAGCATTTTCCTCCGTTTCTCCTCTGGCTCCCTGTAGAGCTGTCTGCAGATTCTCCCTCTGACTCTCCCTCTCTCTCTTCCTCTCGAGAGAAGTCAAGAAGTTTCCAAGTCAAGGCCACTAATGTTTGTGCAGGAAGTCTTCCTGTGGCACCTCCAAGACTCCAGAAAAGACATTGGTATGGCCCACTACTGCTATTGAAGCTGCTATTGGGGTTCAGAATGAGTTGTCCTAACATGTGCCATTTTGGCACGTAGATTATTCTGAGCTGAAAACCATCAAGGCCCAAAAGACTCAAGAAGAAACTTTGACCCTCCCCCTACCTACCTGAAAGAATTTAGACAGATGACCTGCTCCAGGAAGAGAGCTATCACCATCAATAACTACTGTGTAATATGAACTAGGTTTGGAACAGGGAGGAACCTAGAAAAGTCTGCTACAATTCCTCTTTGTGTCTCATTATTTCTGTATGGCCCAATTCATCTTCCCGTGAATTGCTTTCCTTCTCTTTGAAGTCCCAGTCCCCCACCCCTTTCTCCTTAGTATAGGATGACATATATACCTCATTTTGCTGGTCTTTGGAATCTCTCATGTATGTGGATTCCCTGTACATACATAATTAGATTTGATATTCTCCTATTAATCTGTCTCATGTCAATTTGATTCTTAGACCAGCCAGAAGAATCTTGAAGGGTACAATAAAATTCTTGCATCCCAACACTGCCAACATCCAATGCCTCTTCCCTGGAGAGGGTCTTGCAGGCCACAGTAAGGGAGCTACATCTCTTTTCTGGCACTGCAGATGCATCCAAAGAGAGGCGCCAGGCAGAACCAGAAGCCAGGCAGCACCAACCAGGACTCTCAGCTAAATAAGACCTCGGAACAAGAAGGGTTGGATGGTGAACCCAGGGAATGAAGAGGTGTGGGTGGACAGGTTTGAGGACACTCAGTTATGAAAATATTGCCTAAACCTTCACTCTTCTTTCTACAGTGTGAACAACTCCACTTACAGTGCCAGAGAAGAAGCAGAGACTAGAGAATCTAAGGAAGTTTCCCTGGGGGTTTTAGTGGAAAATTTCTTTTAAATCATTCCTCTTTTACTGCAGGCACCTCTTCCACATGCATAAGTTTGTGGAGCTGTTCTAGAGAAAAATATGAATGACAGCTATCACACTGGAGTTTGAATCACCCAAAAAATGGGGGCACTTGAGTGGCTCAAGTCGTTAAGTGTCCGACTTCAGCTCAGGTCATGATCTCACGGTTCATGACTTCAAGCCCCGCATCAGACTCTCGGCTGTCAACAGGGAGCCTGCTTCAGTCTCTAGGTGCTCCTCCCCTGCTCGCTCTCTCACTCTCTCTCTCTCTCAAATGAATAACATTAAAACAAACAAACAAAAAAAGAATCACCCAAAATTTGAGTCGTGGGACTCAACTCTCTTTTTGCCTTGAGCACAGGGTGAGTAATATCCTGATTTTCTATTTCAAGAACTGATTTCAAGGATGAACTGATGCATCCCCTTTTTAAATGTTATCTTCCCCTAAAATGAAACAAACTGAGCATCACATTTGTCACGCTATATTCACACAGGCCAGTCAAAAGTGAGTCCTTCTTGCTTTAGAGTCTTCACATTGGCCCCTCTCTGCCTGGGAAGTTCTTTCCCCATTCTTCTCAGATCTGGCCCCTTGTCACCTTTAGCAACTCAACTAGCATGTCGCCTCCTCAGAGGCGTCAACTAAAGTAGAAAGAACTCTGTTATGCAACTATATATTACTAAGCAGGCAAAAATATGTCATGGAACATGTTCTATAAGTTCGTGAAGTCCTTGCCCTTGCCTTACTACTCAAAGTGTGGTCCATAGGCCAGCAGCACCAGTAACATCTGGAAGTTTTTTGAAATACAAAATCTCAGGTGTAGGAGAGAAAAACTTTCCTTTCTCCCTTTCTAGGTACTTTGGCTGGCTTAATAATTAAATGACATATTAATCAATTAATTATTAACAATATTTAGGAACATTAATAAACAATTTTAATACTATTGATTTATTTACTAAATAGATTATTGTTTATCCACTAAATTATTTTTTATTAAATAATTATTAAACTATGTATTAGATAATTGATATTATTAATCAGTTTATTATTAATAATTAATCTAATTATGAATTAAAACAGGTTAACAGGAGAGAAACACAGTTAGTTTCATATGGGAGTTCACAAAAATATGAAACTCAAGGGAAGTGAGCGAAGCAGTCAGTGTGTATACCTTTATACCAGATACAAGAAATTTGTGAGGAATTGACAAGACAAGTCTGGGCTTGGGGTAGTAAATTGGTGAAGGAAAAACAAGTGCTGTTTATACAGCCTCTCTCTGCTGCGTTCCCAGGCTCTGGTGATAAGGAGTTCTCTTTACCTCCTGGTACAGGAGGGTACCTTTCACACAGGAGACTGACTTCCTGCTTGCAGGGGGACACAGGGGGCTCCGAGTGTCCTTCCTGCACCACTGCTTTGTAAGTCACTTGAATTCAAAATAACCCAAATAATCGATCTTGCAGAGTGGCATATTTTAGGGGGCCTGCCCTAGACCCCATCACCCCAGCTCTCCTGAAATGGAATCTGTCCTTTAACCAGATCCTCAGTTGACTTCTATATACATTCAAGTTTGAAAAGCACTGCAGTTTAAGGCACGCCCACAAATGCCTTTCTTGGAGTCACTCCAGTTTTTAGCACCTGGTTCTCAACTTTGGCTGCACCTCAGAAGCATCTAGTGAGCATCTAGGAAATTCATTTCCCTAGACCTTGATTCCAGCAGTTGTCACTTAAATGACCTGGGTCATGGGAACTTTTTAAAAGCCCCTCTGCCAGGCAGGAATGAGAACCACCAGTGTAGCTGGGACTGAGTGAGACTTGCAGTTAAATTCAGGTGACAGGATCCTCTTTAGAGGCTGAATTCCAGACTAGAAGAAATCCCAGGCCTCAGGCATCATTCTGAAAAGTATAGGCCAGGGGTCAGCAAACCATTTTCTGTAAAAGGTTAAAAGGTATTTTAGTCTTTACATCCATGTGATCTCTGATGCAACTACCCAATTCTGTCACTGTAGAATGAACACAGACATTGGAAATGAATGAGCGTGTAACTGTGTTTCAGTAAATCTTTATGGACACTGAAATCGAATTTCATATAATATTCACATATTATGAAATACTATTCTTTTGATTTTTTCAGCCATTTAAAAATCTAACTCATGCAATAATTGTATATCTAGCTAATCCAAATATCTGAGCCTCACTTATTTCACCAATGAAAAGTTTTGCTATATTTAAATTTTTTTAATGTTTATTTATTTTTGAAAGAGAGAGAGAGAGAGAGAGACAGAGCATGAGTGGGGGAGGGGTAGAGAGAGAGGGAGACACAGAATCTGAAGCAGGCTCCAGGCTCTGAGCTGTCAGCACAGAGCCCAACACGGGGCTCGAACTCACAAAACTGCTAGATCATGACCTGAGCCTAAGTCGGATGCTTAACCAACTGAGCCATCCAGACACACCTATAGTTTTTAAACTTTTAGATATTTCAATGACAATTCTAGACTCCTTACCTTCTATTCATAATAAATACCACCGGTTGGGCCCAAGATAAGAAAGTCAGAAGAAGCGGAAGAAAATGGATTTACAAGTAGAATTCCACTATAGGGAGCTACTGATTTCAGAAGGTACCTGTTAAGATGGACTTGAAATTTGTTTGGTGACAGTACTGCATTGATGACCCCTGTTGTGGTGGTGAGGGTAGCCATGTAAGACACCCTCAGTCCAGAGAGGAGCCTTGAGAAGCGAGCCTGAAGGGAGATCTCTTGTGAACTTTGAAGATTGGGGAAAATTTCTGTCAGGGCTTGTTCTGTGGAGGGTTTGGGGACACAACTTTATAGGTTCAATCTTCTGTCTGATTCCAAAGGGTATATGCTTTCTAGCCAAATAAATTCCTGCCTTTTCTTCTGAATCCCCAACAAGAGTCCTTTCATTATAAAAGGACTAATAAATAGGCACTGAATTGTGGCTACCGATGAACGAACTCCAAGACATGACCAACCCTCAGGGCTAATGACTCAAGATCATCTCTGGGGTTAAGGTCAAGGGGGTCCTGCTAAATTCAACGTGCTTCTTCCCCATCCTGACATTTTAAAACTGGGAATCAGGTCCAAAATGAACTGCAAAGTGCCAAGAAGGGCAAGAAGTCATAAACGCCAAGGACAGGAGTGAAAGAAAGGAAGTTAAGCTTTGGACTTGGAGGTGGTGGAGTTTTGTGGGCTCACTGCCTACTATAGCAGTCAGATTCCT
Organism: Lynx rufus; assembly: GCF_022079265.1. NCBI lineage: Eukaryota > Metazoa > Chordata > Mammalia > Carnivora > Felidae > Lynx > Lynx rufus. The sequence continues at coordinate 33,063,230 of NW_025814829.1, read as the reverse complement.
CAGTTTCGAGAAACAGAACCAACTTTGAATAATTTGAGCGGACAAGGAATTTATTAAATATGTTGGGTAGCTCGCACAAGCTGCAAGAAGTCCAGAGAACCAGGTTTCTGTAGAAACAATGCCCAAATTGGGCCACAAGGCACATGAAGACTCACTGCCTTTGGATACTGGATACTGCAGTACCCTCGATGGCACCGTTGCCTCATCTGGGTACAGAGGTCACCTCCCACAGCAGCGTGGCGTCCACACGGCCTGAATTTCTTTATGTCCCATCCAGCTTCCAAGTCTGGGTTGGGTGCAACTTATTGGAGGAACTTAGGTCATGTAACTGTCATAGTTGTGAGAAAATTTGGGAAAGCAAGTGTGCATTTTCAGTTTCTAGGGTGGAAGATGGGCTATGCCTCATAAAGGTAAGAGATTTCACAAGTACAGGAAAAGTGGATGAAAAGAAAATGTTTACTGCAGTATATCTTTGTGTTATCCCCCAAATCAACATATATCCTTCTTGCCCTAAGAATGTCTTTTTTAAATTCTTTCACAAGATCAACCACCATCTGCTATGGACTGCCAGTGTCTCACCCCTTAGCATGAACGGGACATGTGCTGCCTGGAAAGCTCTCCAGACTCTGTAATGAGTCCCAGATTTCCTTCTCTTCTTCTTTTTTTCCTTCATTTCCCCAAGGGTCTCTTGGTGACAACAACTTCAGGGCGTCAATGTTCTCATCAATCAGGGTTTTTTTTTTTTTTTTTTTTTAATTTTTTTTGTCAACATTTATTTATTTTTGGGACAGAGAGAGACAGAGCATGAACGGGGGAGGGGCAGAGAGAGAGGGAGACACAGAATCGGAAACAGGCTCCAGGCTCCGAGCCATCAGCCCAGAGCCCGACGCGGGGCTCGAACTCACGGACCGCGAGATCGTGACCTGGCTGAAGTCGGACGCTTAACCGACTACGCCACCCAGGCGCCCCAATCAGGGTTTTTAAAGATATAAGCAATGGATACTGAATTTGGCTAATTTAAGGAAATGAATTTACCAAAGGATACTGGATGGTTCATAAAATCTCCAAGAAGGCTGAAAAAAACCAAATTCATGCCACTGAACCAAAAGCATAAAGACCACTGCCACAGACCCTGCAGTGAACACTGTCAACCTTGCCAAACTGGACTCTAAATTTGCTGCTATACTGCCCACCCTCACCAGAACGGAGTCGGATCAGTCCTGGCCTCCTCACGTCCCTAGCATCATTTTAATCCAGGGTGGGTAAGAGTATCAGTGTCTTGGTGGCAAAGAAGGCTGGAGAGTGACTGCTTGGCATTTTGGACCTCTATAGTGGGAAGCAGTCTCTGCATATTAAGGTGAGAGATACTCTACAGAAAGGAATTCACATGTGCGATGGCCAAAAAAAGATAGACGTCCATCCATATGAACCTGAAGGCCCCTTCTCTCTTCTACCGCTTCCTTTAGTCACTGCCTATCCACTCAGTTTCAGAGCTCTTAATTTGTAATACCTGGAGAATGGCTTTTGAAAGATGTTAAACTCATGCAGAGATCAAATTGGGAGGTACTGGGATATTTGGAAAAAAGTGCTGGAATGGAAGTCAGGGGATTATAACTCTAAATGTATCCTACATTAGCCGTGAGCATTAATACAATTTGTTTAAATGACTTGGGCTTCAGAGCAATCCACAGAAAGGTCCTCCACGGAGGACATTAAACTTTTAACACTTTTTGTTCTTATATGCTATACATGGTTCTCCATATTTATTATACTAAACTATTAACTTGAGAAATGTTATTTGAACCGGTTTTCAAAGATTATTTATTTTTTTAAATGTTTTTTATTTTTATTTTTATTTTTGAGACAGAGAGAGAAGGAGCATGAACGGGGGAGGGTCAGAGAGAGAGGGAGACACAGAATCTGAAGCAGGCTCCAGGCTCTGCGCTGTCAGCACAGAGCCCGACGCGGGGCTCGAACTCACGGACCGTGAGATCATGCCCTGAGCCGAAGTCGGACACTTAACCCACTGAGCCACCCAGGCGCCCCGATTATTTATTTTTTTAATTTACATCCAAGTTAGTTAGCAAATAGTGCAATAATAATTTTAGGAGTAGATTCGAGAAATTATACATTATCATTCCTATGTTTAACACCCAGGGCTCATCCCAACAAGTGTCTTCCTTAATGCCCCTTACAAAATTAGCCCATCCCCCCCCCCCCCCCGTGGGGGGAAAAATAAAAAGGACAGTGAGATTTGCTTATGCTTGAAAAGCTAAGCTCTAAAAAAGCACAGAACACTCTCTGGAAATCCTTTCTAAGTTACTCAGATCCTGTAAGTGAAATGTCACTTCACATCTGCTATGCTGAAGTATTCAGTCAAAAGCATGAAAGGGGCAAGAAAGGGCAAATAAAAAAATTAAACTCTGAAGTAGGAGTGTAACTCAAGTACACAAAAAGACTTTTTTTTTTTAATAGAGCTACATGCTACTTTTCATTTTTAATGTTTATTTATTTACTTTTGAGAGAAAGACAGTGGAGAGGGAGAGAGGGAGAGAGAATCCCAAGCAGGCTTCACACTGCCAACACAGCCTGATGTGGAGCTCAAGTGGGACGCTTAACTGACTGAGCCACTCAGGTGCTCCAAGACCCTTATGTTTAGTTTGGAAGAGGGATCTGGGAGAGGCAAAGGAAACACACAACAGCTATAGGCTGGAGGATTATGACCAAAAGGGGGCGGGAGATCGAGAGCAAGCAGCAAAGTGATCAAATGAACATTTAGTTGCATAATAATGAAAGAAAAGAGCTGGTATTGAGTCTTCTTTTTTAATTTAAAAAATGATACATATTCATCTGATTCTTACCAGAATAATAAAAGACAAAAGTTGGAATAAGAAAGGTTTCTTTTAGTAAGGAAAGTCACCATGTGCTTGGGCTGGGGTGTGGGAAGAAGAAAAGTCCTCTTTGCCTTTCACCTGGGGGCGGGCATTCCTATAGGAACAAAAGATTTGCTTTTCCAGACCATAAGGCTTTATTCCTATTTTTCAGAATGTTTAACCTTTGAAAATCTTTGAATAGTATTAAATACATTTATAGGCTGGAGGAGAAAAATATGCATCTACAAAACAACAAACAAACAAACCCAACCAGCTGAAAGGTACACAGTATTAAATCTCCATTTTGGGACGCCTGGTGGCTCAGTCCATTGGGTGTCTTTGACTCGGGTCATGATCTCACAGCTTGTTGAGTTCGAGCCCCGTGTAGGGCTCTGTGCTGACAGCTCAGAGCCTGGAGCCTGTTTTGGATTCTGTGTCTCCCTCTCTCTCTGCCCCTCCCCTGCTTGCACTCTGTCTCTCTCTCAAAAATAAACATTAAAAAAAAAAAAAAGAGATCTCCATTTCAAAGAGTAGATTGAAAGATAACATACCTGACTTGTCAGCTGCAGTCAGTTGGACTTACTGCCTCCATTTGCACATTTAAAAGATAAGTGAGAGTATATGATATTGCAAACCTTGTTTCAGGCCACAGAGAAGATGCAAAAAGAAAGTAGTTCTCACATGGTCCGCAACCTCTAGATTTGAAAGACATGCACAAAGTAAGCCTAGTAAAAAGGAATGTGTGTTGAAGCACCTTGGTGGCTCAGTCGGTGAAGTGTCCTTGATCTTGATCTTGGCTCAGGTCATGATCTCATGGGTCACGGATTCCGGCCCCGCTTTGGGCTTTGCACAGAATGGAGCCTGCTTGCAATTCTGTCTTCCTCTCTCCCTGCCCCTCCTGCACTTGCGTTCCCTCAAAAATAAATGAATAAACTTAAAAAAAAGGTAAAAGGTAATGCATGTTGTCATCAGACTGGTTTTATAGAACTCTATTCCTTCTATATTATAGTGCTTCTCAACATAGTTTTGAAATTACTTTTCCACTTTATAAATTTTGAACTGAAGGCAAGGACCATGTCTCATTCCTCTCTGTAGCCTATGGGCCTAGATTAGTGGGAAACACACAAGGAGGGGCTCAAGAACTGTTTGTGTAATCAATGAAACAAATAAATTGAGGAGTAAATGAAGAAAGTGGCTACCCGATTTGGAGGGAGGGGTCATGTCTGGCTGGGATGACCAGGCAAGGGAAAGTCATGTAAGCTGGGTCTTAAAGGATTTAAAGGTGAGATATGGACAAAGGGGGTGTGGGCAGAAGGGGTGGGAAATAGTCAGAAGAAATACAGAGGTGAAAGAGAGCTCCGAAGTCCGATTTTAATGGAACCTCCCACTACATGTAGGAATTTCATCTCTCATGATGCTGATGGGCAGTTAAGCTCCTCATGAAGCACCCTCTTTGGTTTCTTAGCTAGTCTAGTTCACTTTGGGCCATCTGCCCTAGAACTAGTTTCGATTCCTACATAAATAATTTCAAAATATTAAAGATTATGTAAAATCACCTAATTTGTAGGAAGTCAATTTTTTTCTATGATAGGTACTTTGTCCAGTATTTGCTGATTGTATAATTTAGTAAAATTCAATAATGAGGTTTTGGTATGGTCATAACACCTGGTCAACTACATATAAGATTTAAAAAAAAATTGTGGTTAAAATACACACTGTGGTTAAAATCTACCACTTTAATAACTTCTAAGTGTATAGTTTAATGACATTATGTACATTCATTATGTATGATGGTGGGGACATTGCATACATCCCCACCAATCCATCCACAAAACTCTTTGCAGCCACGATTTTTAAAACTTAAAAATATAAAATATCACTACATGCAAAAATAGATACACTTTTAACAAACCTATGTACATTTTAAACATGTGACAAAATTCAGATTGGATCTTAAACTTAGTTACTACCTAACCTTTGGGGCTTAGTATTTAATGGTGATTAGACACACCATTCGCCTCACACGTCAAAGTCTAAGATCAATATAAGAACCTATACATTTCTTTCTTAAAAAAGAAGTAATTCAAAGTCCTGACAATTCAATTTTACAAACCCAGAAAAAAGAGATTTCTGACAGTATAAAAAACTAGATCTCCTTTCACCAGATAAATCCTATGGGAAATCTAACAGGTGGTGAAGGATCAAACTTTAGCCACCACGGTAGCACTCACATCTTACCCGTGGGAACCACCCTTGCCAGAAGAAATGGTTTCGGTTCATCTGGTGGTTCTACTTAATGGGGAAGGTAAGAAGCAGTGGTGTTTCCCAATCTCCTGCTAGGGCCCCAATAATTAAAAAGAAGCACAAAGTGGAATCAGAACCCAGGGTTTCAGGATCCAAGCCCAGTTTGAGGAGAAATACCTTCTCCAAAATTATAATCTTCTCTACCTTTATATAATGGCTTCTTCAGTTCAGACTCTTTTCTTTTTTTAACGTTTATTTATTTATTTATTTATTTTTTTTTTTTTTTTTTTGGGACAGAGAGAGACAGAGCATGAACGGGGGAGGGGCAGAGAGAGAGGGAGACACAGAATCGGAAACAGGCTCCAGGCTCCGAGCCATCAGCCCAGAGCCTGACGCGGGGCTCGAACTCACGGACCGCGAGATCGTGACCTGGATGAAGTCGGACGCTTAACCGACTGCGCCACCCAGGCGCCCCAACGTTTATTTATTTTTGAGAGACAGAGACAGACAGAGCATGAGTGGAGAGGAACAGAGAGAGGGAGACACAGAATCTGAAGCAGGTTCCAGGCTCTGAGATGTCATCACAGAGCCCAACACAGGGCTCGAAGCCACGAACTGTGAGATCACGACCTGAGCTGAAGTCAGATGCTTAATTGACTGGGTGTCCACCTGGGTGCCCCTAGTTCAGACTCTTAATCGGAACCTTTTTTTTTTTTTTCAATATATGAAGTTTATTGTCAAATTGGTTTCCATACAACACCCAGTGCTCATCCCAAAAGGTGCCCTCCTCAATACCCATCACCCACCCTCCCCTCCCTCCCACCCCCCATCAACCCTCAGCTTTAATCGGAACATTTCTTTCTCTCGGATGCTGCTCTCTGCAGCAGATTTGGTTTTGAAGCTACTTCTGGAGCAGCTGCCGAAGCTTGGGGAATAGTTTCAATGCATTCTGTGTTGTCACTTCTATAACTTCTTCCACTGAGATCCCCTTCACCTGGGCAATATATTCTGCTGAAATGGAAATGTTTTGGGGTTCATTTCGTACCTGAAACAGAACAAAGCAGACAGTGAATCAGACATGACACTCAAGGGAAGCAATCTTAGAGACCATAGATAGAGCAGAACAAAGTGAGTTGGTAAAAGCCAGTGAGGTTTTTTTGTTTTTGTTTTTTTCTTTTCTTAATGGCAGGGGAGGTGAGGCAAGGCTGGGGAGAAGGCCCTGAACTTCAGCTTAAAAGCTACAGCCACAACATTGGCCTGTACAACGTTGACTGTAAGTCGATGTCGTTCTTGAAAAGAGTCCTCGGGTATTAACACTGAGGCCCAGGGCCCAGCACATAAAGCAGTCTGCAGGTGGTGAACACTTGGTGACCTGCCTGTCTGATGCATTAACTGTGCTTTGGTCTGTTGTATAAGTGACTAGCTTGTAAAGGTCACTGCTCTGCTGCCTGACCTCTTCACCTCACAGGTTTATTACAGTTGGATTCAAGAATTGCTATTGTGGGGCGCCTGGGTGGCGCAGTCGGTTAAGCGTCCGACTTCAGCCAGGTCACGATCTCGCGGTGCGTGAGTTCGAGCCCCGCGTCGGGCTCTGGGCTGATGGCTCGGAGCCTGGAGCCTGTTTCCGATTCTGTGTCTCCCTCTCTCTCTGCCCCTCCCCCATTCATGCTCTGTCTCCCCCCAAAAAATAAATAAATAAACGTTGAAAAAAAAAAAAAGGATTGCTATTGTGTGTCTGGAAGAATAAATAGATTACGTACTGGTATTTCACTGATTCTAAGATGTTTAATATCTCTGAAATTGATACTGGTTTTACTTACATTCGATGGCATGTCATAGCATAATTGTCAGTGATTTTTCTTTCTTAGTTGTTACAAAACAGTGGTGTATCTATAATCAGTAGCACTCAGATTTTACAAATTATTATTATTATGTTTTCTACTCAGGATGATAATACTCAGGGGAATAAGATAACTGTTAAAATTAAAAAAAAAAAAAAACCACCTTGATAATTAGCCTAAAAAAACAATGAAAAATATGCACCAAGATTTTTGCTCAAGGATGTTCATCATGTTGTTTATCATGCTGTGTTGGAAACAATGTAAATAACAATATCAAGTTACAGATATTATGGTATGTTCACATACTGGAATATTACACAGTTATTAAACATGATGAGGAAAAGCATATTGACAAATACAGATGTTTACCAGATAAAGCAAGTTATGAAATTTGTTCAGGCTATTCTTGTTTTTATGAAAAATATATATGTACATATATGGATATTAAGAAGGCTGGAAGGACATAAAAACTAACATTTATTTAGTGCTTATTGTAGGCAAGATTTTGTTGTAAACTTTTCATAGGATTTCTCATTTATTCCTCAAAGTAACTCTATGAGATAGGTACTATTATTATCTGCTTTATTAGTGTCACTTTTTTTTTTTATAGGTAAGAAGGAATCCTAAATGGCTGGTTTGTAGGCTGGTTGAGGTTTAAACCTGAGAAATCTGGTATCAGGGTTTATGCTCGTAGCCACTGCTCTCTAGTGATAACTTTTCAGTAGTACATGGTTCTATTTTCTTGTTTATGATTTTCTGTGCTTTCTGATTTTCTAAACAAATGCACTTTACTTAACAAAAATTATATCCAGGGGCGCCTGGGTGGCGCAGTCGGTTGAGCGTCCGACTTCAGCCAGGTCACGATCTCGCAGTCCGTGAGTTCGATCGAGCCCCGCGTCAGGCTCTGGGCTGATGGCTCGGAGCCTGGAGCCTGTTTCCGATTCTGTGTCTCCCTCTCTCTCTGCCCCTCCCCCGTTCATGCTCTGTCTCTCTCTGTCCCAAAAATAAATAAACGTTGAAAAAAAATTTAAAAAAAAAATTATATCCAGCTACAAAATTCATTTATTCAACAAATATTTCTGAGTACCTGCTATGCACAAGGCTCTATGCCGGAAACCCAGAATTTTTGTCAAATCAGCTAGAGGCAAATATAAACTGAGTTAGAACAGCATTTGAAATTCATTTCTGTTTAGGGGGAAAATGCTACGTTCTGTTCCTTCTAGTATACGCTAACCAGGAAAGCAATTCTGTACCATCTTGTCCTATACCCAAACAAAAAAATAACTGGAGTTGTGATCGTCTATTTCCTCATTCCTCTGTCTTCTATATTCTTTAAAGAGCCAACTTACACAGATATGTAACTAATTGGACTTTGATTAGCAAAAGTCACATTGCAATCGTAAATAATCATAGTTTATTAAAAATCACATCACTACTGCTCCCAAACTTCTGAGTCTTGAGTGCCAGTCCTCTGAACCTGGTAGGCATGGAGACACAGATCTGATGGGCAGTCAAGGGCACTCAGTAAGCCACACTCGGAGGTCAGTGTAACAGGTCGTGTCCAAAGCAAACAGAGCAGATACTCTGGCTTCCTTTCAGTTACAATTTTAAAAGGTAGCAATACTTAAAATATGACATTTTGTGGCCTACAATAATAAAATGTACAGCAAAGATCACATCAATAAATCTATGATTACATCAATATTTGTGCTGAAAGAAACAGAGCCTCATTGTAACACGCTAATTGACAGAAGAAAAAGAAACATTTCTTGAACATCTACTATAAACCAGACACTGCTGGACATTCATATACATTATTTCATTTAATACTCACTGTAATATTCTCAAATATTTTATTACTATTTTGCCCACATTTTGTAAACGAGGACACACTTTCAAAGAGATTAAGCAACTTGCCCAAAGTCACACAGCTAGTGGGTAGCAGAGACAGGACTTGAATCCAGATCTTTCTGACTCTAGATACTGAACTTTTTATTGTACTTGTCTGGCTCTCATTATTACATACATTAAGACATGGCTGATATCCAATAATATGTGCTGGAGCATAAGAGCTATATAATTAATAAAATCTCTCAACCTAGCATTAAAATAGGATTCCACTGTATTTACACTGTAATGAGACACACGGCTAAACTGAAAATAGCTCAAAAGAAAGAGACAATCTAAATAATGTAGATTTTAGATAAGCACTTACCTGTTTTTCTGGTCCTAGTGCAGGTGAATCTGTTTCTAAGCAAATTGAAGTTAAAGGCAACTGTTTCACAAGTTTCTGCTTCTTGGAGAAAAGAGAGAGCCAGTTTAAAACATGAGCCATAAAGATAAAAAAGGTGCACTAAACCCATATACCAATGCATCCTACTCTCCAGGAACCTAAAATTCATGCTTTCCTATTCAATCAATAATTGTTCACTGTGTTCTCATCCTTCTACTACCAACTGATAGATTTAAACAGAAACATTCATTGCCCCAAATTATCCAAAGCCTCCAGGGACCCAAGCAGCAGTAACCAATAGCCAAAGATGAAGCACACCCAGCAAGAAAGCCAAACATCTGGTATCACACACCCAATTGTGACCCAAGGAAGAGACTTCTGTGGTGTCTCCACCACCACCACCCACCACGCTCAGTGTTTGCTCCTACTATTCGCTGTGAGTCACTCAAGGCTTTGCGTTTACCAATTCAATTCATGTGCACATTTACAGTTTCAGATTGGGTAGGAGATGGCTTTATTTTCCTGTTTATGATTTTCTGTCTGGATTACAAGGATTGTAATGAACTTCATGAGTTTTAAAGCAAGAACAGAATTCTCTTGCTGCCACTGCACTTTTAAAGTAAAAATGGGAAGTGAATCACTACGTTGTACACCTGAAACTAATGTAACATTGTGTGTCAACTATACCCAAACGAAAAAAAATTAAAAATGTAAAAGATGGGCGACAGATGATACAAAATGAAACATGGTTAAAGTATTTTAAGATTAAAATTTCAAAAAGCATTGAAATATTATGCATTATTGGTAGATAAACGCTAAACTGTCATAAACTTCCTTTAAGGAAATATGACAATCTAACCAAAAATTTAAAAATGTATCCCTTTTCCTCAATGATTCCGTTTATAGGAAATACTGCACAAATGTGCACGTGTATTTGTGGATGTACAAAGGTATCCACTGAAGTACCTTAAAATGTTTTTTAACGTTCATTTATTACTTTTGAGAGACACAGACAGACAGAGCATGAGCGGGGTAGGGGCAGAGAGAGACAGAAAGGGAGACACAGAATCCAAAGCAGGCTCCAGGCTCCAAGCTGTCAGCACAGAGCCCGATACGGGGCTCGAACTCATGACTGTGAGATCACAACCTGAGTAGAAGTCGGATGCTTAACCGACTGAGCCACCCAGGTGCCCCATCCACTGAAGTACTTTAAATTGAAGTATAGTTGACATGCAATATTATATTAGTTTCAGGTGTACAACATAGTGATTTGATAAATACTTACATTACTAAGTGTTACCCTAATACTGTCAGTATACAACGTTATTACAATAGTATTGACTATATTCCCTGTGCTGTACTTTTCAACTCCATGACTTATTTTGTAACTGAAAGTCTGTACCTCTTAATCTCCTTCACCTACTTTGCCCATTTCCCCACTCCCTTCCTCTCTGACAACCACTAGTTCTCTTATGAGTCTGTTTGGTTTTATTTGTTCATTTGTTTCTTTTTTTAGATTCCACACAGAAGTAAAATCATACGGTATTTATCTTTTTCTGTCTGATTTATTTCCGTTAGCATAATACCCTGTAGGTCCATCCATATTGTTGCAAATGGCAAGAATGCATTCTTTTTTATAGCTGAGTACTGAAGCACTGTTCATTAACAGTGAAAAACTAGAAATGACCTAATCTTTACTTACAGTAATGATTAAATAAATTATGGTACATCCGTAGTGTGAAATATTATGCAATCACTTTAAAGATGAAGTAGATCAATATTTATAGACACTAATATCCATGAAGCTGACTCAAAACAAAAAGACTAAGAATTGATCTGAATCAATGTTATCAATGATTATTTTTGAGTGGTAGGATTTAGGCTGACTTGAAATTTGTTCTTTTCTGAAGTCTTTCAATTTTCTATAATGTACATATACTGTCTTTAAAATTAGAAAAAATAGTATTTTCATTTTGGAAAAGAAATGATACAGCTAAAAATTATTACCAAATAGGAAATTTTTCCACACTTGATAAAAATAGGAGAAATAAAAATAATCTTGAACTATCAATTAACTTGACCTAACTGACATTTTAGAACACTCCATCCCCCAGTAGCAGAATACACATTCTTTTCAAGTTATGTATGTTCTATTTACCAAGACCGACCATATTCTGGGCCACTAAGCCTCAACTAATTTATTTTATTAAAAAAATTTTATTTCAATGTTTATTTTTGAGAGAGACGGGGGTGGGGGGAGGGGCAGAGAGAGGAGACACAGAATCCGAAGCAGCCTCCAAGCTCCAAGTCTTCAGCACAGAGCCTGATGTGGGGCTCAAACTCTCAAACTGTGATATCATGACCTGAGCTGAAGTCAGACATTTAACTGACTGAGGCATCCAAGGCGCCCCCTCAACTAATTTGGAAGAATTAAAATTACATAATGTATGTTTCCTGAACACAATAGAATTAGTGATCAGATCCTAATAACAAAGTTATCAGGAAAATTCCTAAGTATTTGGAAATTAAGCAACACACTTTGAAATAATCAATATGGTCAAAGAGGAAGTCACAAGGTAAATTAGAAAATATTTCAAGCTGAAAGAAAGTGAAAATACAGCATCCATCAAAATTTGTGGATTGTAACTATAAGAACTGGTTAGTGCTAATGCAACTATAGCATTAAAGGTTTATATTAGAAAACAGGGAAGATTTTAAATATATAATCTGAAACTTAACTATAAACTATACTTTAACTATAAAAAGGATAATATATAGGCAACCTTGCTTTACTGTGTTTCACAGATATCGAGGCTTTGTTTTTGTTTTTTTCTTTTTACAAATTGAAGGTTTACAGCAACCCTGTATCTAGCAAGTCTATCAGCGCCATTTTTCCAAAAGCATTTACTCAGTTTGTGTCACTGTCTCACATTTTGGTGATTCTTGCAATAACCCAAACATCTTCATTGTTATTATATCTGTTATGCTGATATGTGACCAGAGACCTCTGATGTTACTACTGTAACTGCTTTGTGGCACCGCGAACTGTGCCTATACAAGACGGTACACGTAACCGATAAATGTGTATGTCCACCCACCAGCCATTCCCTTGTCTCTCTCTCCCTCTCCCCAGGCCTCCCTACTCCCTGAGACACACAATACTGAAATTAGGCCAATTAATCACCCTACAATGGCCTTTAAGTGTTCAAGGGAAAGGAAGAATCACATAGCTCTCATTTTAAATCAAAAGCTAGATACGATTAAGCTTGGTGAGGAAAGCCGAGACAGGCAGAAAGTGAGGTCTCTTGTGCCAGTTAGCCGTGGCGAATGCAAAGAAAAAGTTCTTGGAGGAAATGAAAAGTGCTGCTCCAGTGAACACATGAATGAGAAGAAAGGGAAACACCCTTATTGCTGATATGGAGAAAGTTTGAGTGTCCTGGAAAGGAGACGAAACCAGCCACAACATTCCCTTCTGCCAAAGCCCAATCCAGAGCAAAGCCCTTTAATTCTATGAAAGCTGAAAGAGGCGAGGAAGCTGCAGAAGTAAATTCTGAAACCAGCAGAGGTTGGTCCCTGAAGTTTAAGGAAAGACACCGTCTCCAAAACATGAAAGTGCAAGGCGGAGCAGCAAGTGCTGACGTGGAAGCTGCAGCAAGTTCTCCAGAAGATCCAGCTCAGAGAATTCAGGAAGGTGGCTACGCTATAAAACAGATTTTCAGTGTAGACAGAACAGCCTTCTATTGGAAGAAGATGCCATCTAGGACCTGCACAGCTAGAGAGAAAAAGTCAATGCCTGGCTCCCAAAATTCGAAGGACAGGCTGACTTTCTTGTTAGGTGCTAATGCAGCTGGTGACTTTAACGTTTACCTACCATTCTAAAAATCCTAGAGCCCTTAAGAATAATGCTAAATTTATTCTGCTTGTGCTCTATAAATGGAACAACAAAGCTTGGATGACAGCACATCTGTTTACAATGGGATTTAATAATTACTAAGCCCACTGTTGAGACACAGCTTTATTGTGATATTTGCTTTATTGCAGCATACTCACACTACCTGATTTCAAAACTTACTATAAATCTAACATAATCACGGTTGTGTGATATTGGCATATGAACAGACATATACATCAATGGAACAGAATTGAAAAATGAGAAGTAGATCCAGATATACAGTCAATTATTTTTTTTACAGTGCCAAAGTAGTTTTAGGGAGAAAGGATCATCTTTCCAGCAAATTATACCAGAACCAGATATCTATAGGCAAAATAGTGAATCTTGCCTCATACTTCACAACATATACAAAATAGATCACAAATCTAAATGTAAAACTAAATCTGTCAGTCTTCTAGAAGAAAACATAAGAGAAAATCTTTTTGACCTTGGGTTAGATAGATTTCTTAGATATGATACTAAGAGCGCAAATCCTAGAAGAAAAATAGTAACTGAAGCTCATCAAAATAACGAACTTCCCTTTGAAAGACACTAGAGAAAATAAAAGAATATATTTGCGAGAAAATGAGAGAAGGCATTTGCAAAACACTTAGCAGATAAAGGACTTGCATCCAGAATATATAAAGACCTTCGCCAACTCAACAACAAAAAACAAACCAAATAAAAAGGTGCAAAATATGTGAATGAAATTTTACCAAAGAAGAGACGTGGATGTATGGATGTTAAATAAGCACATGAAATGATGTGCTTTTATTTTAAATTTTTTAAAACATTTTATTTCTAAGTAATCTTTACACCCAATGTGGGGCTCACAACTCTGAGATGAAGAGTCACATGCTGTACTGACTGGGCCACCTAGGCACCCCTGCAAAGATGTGCTTTTAAATTTTTTAAAACTTTTTATTTGAGAGAGAGCACGAGTGAGGGAGGGACACAAAGAGAAGGAGATTGAGGGAGAGGGAGTGAGAGAGAATCCCAAGCAGGCTCTGCACTGTCAGCATGGAACATAAATTTTAAACATCATTAATCGAGGAAATGCAATGGAAACCACAATGAGAGATGGTTATACACGTATCAGAATAGCTATAAAAATGACAACACCAAGTACTAGTAAGGAGGCAGAACCAAGACTTTGGCTTACTGCTGTTGAGAATCCAAAATGGGACAGCCAATTGGAAGTCAGTTTGACAGTTTCTTAATAAGGTAAACATACACTTAACCTTATGACTCAGCAATAGCACCTCTAGGTTTTAACACAGAAGAAATGAAAATATATGTCCAAACAAAGATCTGTATGTTAATGTCTATATCAGCTCTATCCATAATAGTGTGAAACTGGAAACAATCTAAATGTTTATCAACTGGTAAATGGGTAATCTGGAAAATCCACATGCAATCAAAATAAACTACATATACAAAATAGACTACTCATATATGCAACAACACGGATGAATCCAAAAGCATTAAGTAAAAGAAGCCAGATCCAAAAGCTTACATGAATTATTTCATTTAGATCGCATTCTAGAATAGGTAAAACCATAGGGACAGAAATCAGTGGTTGCCAGGGATTGGGGGTGGAAGGAGGAATTTACTAGAAAGGTGCATGAAGCAACTTTTTGGGATGATGGAAATACTCTGTATCTTGAATGTGGTGGTAGTACACCTTTGTTAAAACCATTAGAATTGTGTATGTAAAAAAGGCAAATCACAATAGGTATATTTCTCAATAAACCTGATTTTAAAAACTACAATTCAAAAAATAATAAAACATAAATAATTGTTACTGGAGATTTTTTTTTAATTTTATTTTATTTTAGAGAGAGAGGGAGCAAGGGAGGGAGCAGAAGGAGAGAGAGAAAGAATCGTAAGCAGGCTCCATGCAGGCAGTGTGGAGCCTGATGTGGGGCTTGATCCCACAACGCTGGGATCATGACCTGAGCTGAAGTCAAGAGTTGGATGCTTAACCAATTAGCCATCCAGATGCCCCTTGGAGACATTTCTAAAAAATCTTGGCTATACCTCAATTCTGTACTCTTTACTTACATTAGTTCTGAATACTGGTAGACAATTTCCTGTATTTCACAGAATTTAAGGTGCCATTGACTGTAACATGCACCTCAGTATCAAAGACAATAAAATATAAAAAAAAAAGAGTGTCTAAAAATATGGTAAATTACCTAAATTAGTTTTTGTTGCATTTTTAATTGATAGAATTCACATACCATAATATTCATTCTTTAAAAGTATACATTTCAGGGGCGCCTGGGTAGCTCTGTCAGTTGAGTGTCCGACTTCGGCTCAGATCACGATCTCGTGGTCTGTGAGTTCGAGTCCCGTGTCAGGCTCTGTGCTCACAGCTCAGAGCCTGGAGTCTGCTTCAGATTCTGTGTCTCCCTCTCTCTGCCCCTCCCCTGCTCACTCTCTGTCTCTCTCAAAAATAAATAAACATTAAAAAAAATTTTTTTAAATAAAATAAAAGTATACATTTCAATGGTTTTTACTATATTCACAAGGTGGTACAACCATCAGCAGTATGTAATTCAACTTTTCGTCACCCCAGAAAGACACGCTTTACCCATTATTAGTAGTCCCTAATGATTAGTAGCAATCATTAGTCTACTTTCAGCCTCTGTGAAATTTGCCTAGTCTGGACAGTTCATATAAATGGAATGATATGTGTTCTTTTGTGTCTGGCTTTTTTCTTAGCATAATGTTTTCAAGGTTCATCCATGTTTTAGCAGGAATGAGCACTTCAATTCTTTTTATGATTGAATAATATTCCATTATTTGGGCACACCACATTTTGTTTATCCACTCATCGGCTGATGGACATTTGGGTTGTTTCTAGTTTTTGGCAATTATGAATCCTGCTGCTGTGAACATTCATGTACAAGTTTGTGTGTGGATATGTTTTCATTTCTCTTGGGTATCTACCAAGGAGTGGAATTGCTGGGTCATATGTTAACTGTGTTTAATTTTTTGAGAAACTGTCAAACCGAGTAGGTGTGAAGTGGTATTGCATAGTACCCTTGATTTGTGCTTTCTTTTTGGCTAATGTCTTTTCACGTCTTTATGACCATTTGTATGTCTTCTGGAGAAAATCTACTTAAATCCTTCGTCCATTTTTAAACTGGGTTATTTGCCCGTTTATTATTTATTTATTTATTTTTGAGAGAGAGAGTGAGAGCAAGAGCATGAACAGGAAAGGGGCAGAGAAAGAGGGAAAGAGAGAATCCCAAGCAGGCTCTGTGCCCAGTGCAGAGCCTGACACAGGACTCGGTCCCACAACCCTGGGTTCATGACCTGAGCTGAAATCAAGGGTTGGACGCTCAACGGACTGAGCACCCAGGCACACCTATTTTTTTTCTAATTGGTGAGTAGTAATGGTGTTTTATATACTCTGGACACTAAACCCTTATCAGATATAATTTGCAAATACTTTTTCTCATTCTGTAGGTTATCTTTTCACTTTCTCGATAGTATCTCTTCTAGTATAAAAAGTATAAGAATTGTTTTACTGTGGAAGTTTTAAATTTTGGTGAAGTCTATTTTTTCTTTGACTGCTTGTGCTTTTGGTGTCATATCTAAGAAACCATTGCCAATTCCAAGGTTATAAAGATTTTGATCTGTTTTCTTCTAATAATTTTATAGATTTAGCTCTTGTGTTTATGTCTTTGATCCATTTTTGAGTTAATTTTCATGTCAGTGTGCGGTAGGGACCTATGATTAATTTTTGTAATGTAACCAGAATAAGTATTACAAGTGTGTAATAAAAGCTCGTATTTTAAAGTGTATTTCACAAAGCATAAATTGAGGCTTAATGAAAGAACTTACCTGTCCACTTCTTATGATAGAAGGAGGAATTGAGAAGAAGTACCCAGCTCTTACTCCTTCCATGGCTACAGATGGCCGGCCATCAAATGCATGCAGAAGCACTTTGTCAGCACCTGTCAAAGGTTAATGATAAGCTAGAGTTTCCTTTCATTTCCTTAATGAGAAGTTTTTCCACTAATCAAATTGGGCAACATAGATTGTAAATTTTAAGTAAATGTTGATCACAAGGACATAAGGATGAGGTTCTATGACTTCCAACGGGTAACTGTACAGTGTTCAAACAGTACAATAAAAAATACAGCACGTTGTTAATCTTCAGAATAAAATTGAAATACAATTTTTTAAACAAATTTCTAAACATCCTTTATCATCAAACCTTTTCTAGACATTTGGAAATTATTCTAGTAGGAACAATTATTGTTCCTACTACGTCTTTAAGCAGTGAAATTATCCTTCGCAAGAATGCTTGTGAAAGAGACAGGGAATCAGTGACTGAGAGATTCTGTAGTCAGGGCTGGCTTCACAAGATCACCTTCAGTTCTTAAAGGATGGCCACTCAGCCTGCCTAAAAATCCCAGTAATTTTTAGTAATCCCAGTGATTCTCATCACTGAGAAATACAATACTTTCTAGCTGCAGGCAATTACATTTACTTTACTATTTGATACTGTTTTTTTTCAAATAGTAGGTGTGATCATTTGTGGATTGCGACTATTAAGTGAACTATGAAATCAATTTAGTGAGTCACGACTGACCAGCATGTGCTTATATGTATATGTGTGTCTGCATATATGTATGCACACATATTTATATATACCATATAAATATACTGCTCCTTAAACGTTTCTCAGGTTTCTTTATGCACATATACGAAGTCTCGAAATAAAGTCATACTACAAAAAAAGTATACATGTGTATATATTGCGACTCAAAATAAAGTATATTTCTTACTGTGTATAACACTTTATAAAGTCTGAAAAGTAATTCTGTAAGATATACTTTTACTTTAGAAGCAGCTGAAGTTGACAGTGCATTTTATGTATCATGGCCTCAGCCTGTATAATTACCATTTTCTGAAGCAGCAGCCAGAAAACATGCAAAACAGTAACACATCTTTGCTCTGTTTTTTCCTGTCTTTAATCAGCTGGTTAAGCTGATTAAAAAATTGGAACTGCTAATTTTTAAATTAGGGAATATAAATTACTTGATCCAAGTTTTCATTTGCTTTATGCTGGCCTTTTAAATGGCATAGTCACACCTGGAAGTAGACTGACTTGCAAAATCACCTTAGTTGGTTTCCACCTCCACCCTTGCCCCATTTCATTCCCTTTAAGAAATCAAAGTGAAACATGGTTTATTCCGTGAGAACATGGACTGGAACTGTCAGACTGAAATATTAGGCACATTTCTCTCAGGAACCTAAATACCTTGCTCACTTAAGAGGCTGATGGTGGGTCTTCCAGCTGAGCGTGAGTGAACATTTCTGTTTAACAACAAAAAATTCTTTTTAGGTACTTAATCTGTAAGTATTATTTTGTTCTATTAAAGCAATTCAGAGAAAAAGAAATGCAAAGCTCCATCTCAGGAGAATCATTATTTAATTTGCTCCATAGCTATTAATACAGAAAGATGATTAATTAACCTACAGAGGCAAATTTAATCTTTTGGCTAATTGGACCTGTCGGATTAGGACTTGTCGCTGCTCTTCCTTCTGTTCATCAGTGCCAGCAAATCTGGGGGAGAAATCTAGTCCCACCTGTAATGGAAAAATAGAACAGATTTACACGTTTATGGTTTAATGAACCTAAAAGCCATGCCTTGGAGCCATGCTGTCCAAGAAACATGACGGGAACCATACATGCAAGCCACATGTGTAACTTTACAGTTTCTAGTAGCCTTGTTAAAAACACTAACAAGGAGCACCTAGGTTGGCTCAGTCGGTTAAGTGTCCGACTTCGGCTCAGGTCATGATGTCACAGTTCGCGGGTTTAAGACCTGCATCAGGCTCTGTGCAGACAGCTCAGGGACTAGAGCCTGCGTCAGACTGTGTTTCCCTCTCTTTCTCTGCCTCTCCCTTGCTTATGCTCCCTCTCTCTCTCAAAAATAAATAAACATTTTTTAAAAAATAAAATAAAAACACTAACAAGAATCAGGTGAAATTAATTTTAATAATATAATCCTATTAATACAATATGTCAAAAACATCATTATTATATAGTAATATTATTATTTCAATACAAAATCAATATAAGAAATCATTGTTATTTTACATTCTTGTTTTGGGTACTAAGACTTTGAAATGCTGTGTATTTTACATTTATAGCACATCTCAGTTTGGACCAGTCACATTTCAAGTGCTGAACAGTTGTATGTGGTTACTACATTGGACAGGGAAGATTATAATGCCTGTTTCCCTTGACACTATTTTGGCACGCATTGCTATATTCTAAATTTAAGTGTTACTCTTATCTTTTATCTTTGATTAGAAGTGGAGTTTATTACCAAGTGATAAAAATGTTTCACAACTGTAAATTGTATAATAAAAATGTTTTTTAATTACAAACTCTAGCCTAGTTAATGTCAGTATACACCAAGTTAACTACCACAGAGATGACCCTATTTAAGAAAAGGAAAAGAAAATAATTAGAAACGCTAACAAAGCAGTTTTCTTTCATTAACATAAGCCTATGGTGAAGTTTTCTATTGTTTTATCCGCAAGCTATTTTGCTTTTTGAGGAAGTACTGACAAATTATCATTCAGCTAAATAGGGTGAAGATAATTATCTAAGTCAGTTGTAACCACCAACAGTGAATTAAAGATTATATTCATATATCATATTTAAGTCTGGATTGGAAGTCATTTGATCGGCTATTTGGTGTTACCTCTCCAATTGCCAATAATCGATCCTTGTAATTCTCCATAATGGGCAAAGCTACATCCAAATCCTGGGAGAAAAAGAAGTAAATTTGCTTAAATAAAGAGGAAGGGAACTGATACTTTAGAAAAAACATTTTATATGCCAGGCACTGTACTATACTGGATCCTTTACATACATTCAATACCTTTAACCAGTGAAGAAGTATTAATAGTCATCCTACAATGGTACATACTACTATTTGGAAATTTGAGTAGAAACATCCCACACTCATTCAGGTTACAAGAACAAGACTTTCAATGAAAAGTTCCACCAGAACACTTCCTAATATTTAAGAAGAATTCTCTGGCATTTAAGACTGATTTGGATTTCCTCCTGGAATAGCTGAGCAAGAGAGAAGAAAGCCAACAGGTAGTCACCCTTGTAATTGAGCTTTTGGGAGTGCACTGTGGTATGTCCACCTCTGAGGATGTTTTTTTAGTTTTTTCATAGTGACAATCCTATACATCCTCCTGCACTGTTTTCACTGATTTCTTCTGTCTTTACAGTCATGCCTAGCCTATTTTTTCCCTAAAGATTCAACAGCATAAACACTAAATATCACACATATGCTTCTTTGTCAACTACTGAAATAACTGTATACTATTAGTTTCCATGATATTACTATTTCCATTTAAAGAGAATTCACCCTGTGAGAGTTCCCTTGTAAGAAAAGGGAAAGACAAATAAATACATATATGGAAAATTTGCTTCTAGATATCTTATAAACTACTTTGAGAGTTTCAGTCTCAGGATATGTAAATTGCAAAGAATTCTACTGAAGATAATCAGAACAAAGAAGAATTAAGAAGAGGGAGGTGAAACAGATGGTAAAGGAACAGGAGATTTTACAGTTCTACCTCTAGAGACAGAAAGGATGAGGGAGAGAGTAGATCAAGGCCTCAGAAATACATTCTAGTAGACTCAACGAAGAGGAATTAACATTGTTGTAGGAGCTAAGAGTATAAAACCTTAGAGACCAGAGAAGGCGTCTGACAACAGCTGAGGAGGTTAAACAGTGTCATCCAAAGTTTCTTCCATATCAAATATACAAGTTACTCTGTCTTGAAAGCTCAGAGGCACTGGAAAAGTTGGGGATTACCCAGGAAATGGCTGATATTTGGAAAGTCTTAGAAAGAAGGTGTACGTTTGGATGAAGACCAGATATAGGAAAAATTGTGCTTCTTGGAATATGTATTATCTGTGAAAAAAAACAAAACAAATTTATAATAAGACTGTTCCAACTTCTCACGAAATAGTCTGGAAGTTCTGGCAAGTCAGGGATAGTAAATAGAAATTAATATAATTCATACTACTAACTTAATACATGTGTGTATTTGTGTGTGTGGTCTCTAGTATTTCAATAGATGTAAAAAGTTTTATAAAGACATTCATAAATCTATTTCTGACTTCATTTCTGTTCCAACTTCCTCCATAAGGTCTCAAGTTCCTTAATAGCTAATGGTTCTATTATGGGGCTTCAAAAATCCTAAACCTCTATAACTATGACTAGGACTACTATTGTATAATTATTCATGGTTTATAAGTGAGGAAATTGTGGGGCATCTGGGCGGCTCAGTGGGTTAAGTGACCAACTCTTGATCTCAGTGCAGGTCTTGATCACAAGGTTATGAGTTCAAGCCCCATATTGGGCTCTGCGCTGGGCATGAAGCCTCTTTAAAAAAAAAAAAAAAAGAGGGAATTAAGACTTAGCAAAGTGCCACAGATCACAGAAGCCAGTAGGACAGGCCTTTCTGACTTCAAAGCCCATGCTGTTCCTACTATGCTGCTGACAGAAAAAAAGAGACAAGGAAGAGGGAGGAGGAAAAAAGGGGACAAAGGGCAAAAGGGAAGGAGAGATTTATTCTGACTGATTTTAAATAATTACAAAAGATTTTTTATCAAAGAAAATGTTTAGTCTTCAGAACCTTTAGAACAGGTCAGGTGTGTAACACAAATGAATGAAGTGGGCCAAGAAGGGACCAGAGCCAACTGCAGAGCACATGCCCTATTTTCAGGGGGCACTAGATTGCAGACAGTGAATTTTGGTTCCCTGAAGTGTCTCCAGGGTCCAAGCCCTGCCTGGTAATTATACTGAATGAATTAATTCAGTAATGTGCTGGAAGATTTGTGTGATCTAGGCAACTTTACACTTGATCTTAGCCAAAGGGCCGGGAAGCGATGCTAGGCCACTTTAATTTTATAAACCAAATTAACTTAATAAATGCTTACTACATACCTAGCTTTGTACCACATATTAGGGGCTTATAATTTAATCAATATGGGAAAATGAATCTAGGGTATGGACAAACACACTAGGAGTAAAATAGGAATAACTGCTTATCTGTGGTGTTTTTCAGAGGGCTATCCTGAGATTTCCTAAGTTCATATCTGCTTTAAGAATCGAGAATTACCCATCTATTGTTGGTATTTTAACTACTTTTATAAATTAAACAGTCCTATCAGTTCTACATCTGTGCCAAAATATGTCAAATCCACCCACCTCCTTTCACCCCTGCTGCCACCACTCTGGTCCAGTCTACCACCGTCTCTCTCTCTGTAATAGTCTCCTAGCTCCTTCTGTCTTCCTCTTTTGCTCCTGTCTTAAATCTCCCATTGAATTGATGAAATCCAACAAGGCCCTTACGACGTGATCCCTGCCCAGTCCCTCTGACCTCACCACTGTTACTTCCCCTTGCCACCAGTCACATCAGCACTTTATTTCTTGTTCCTACCTTAGGACATTCGTGCTTGGTTGTTTCCTTTGCCTACAACACTTGGATGCCTCTCTCTGCAGGGCCAATTCCTTCCAGGTTGCATTTCTAACATCACCACCTCAGAGAGGCTTTCCTTGACTACAATCTAAAAAACAGCATCCACAATCCCTATCACATAATCTTGTTTTATTGTCTTTAAAGCACTAAGTGCTACCTAAAGTTTTCCTGTTTGTGTATCTAATTGTTGATGGTCTGTCTGCCCCTATCTAGAATCTAGCCTCCACGAGAGGGATTTCACTCCATGCTGCTTGGAGGAGTGCTTGAAATGCAGTAGGTGCTCAGTAAACACTTGTTGACTAACTAAATGAATGCCTATTAATAGAAATCTCAAGATCAACGAAAGAAATGCTATCTTGCTATGATCCCCAATATTTTTGGAATTTTAACTCTTTGGCAATTTAGCTAATTCTATCATATCAGGAGAACAACTCAGGAGAGCTATAGGACAAGTATTTATTTTTACCTTAAGTGAATTAAAAGTAATTTTGTTTCAAAATAAATAGAGCTACCTGGCGTATCCTAATGTAAGAATACAAATTCACTATTATAAAAAATCAAAGACCTTGTAGCCTCCTTTATTCATAGGTAACAAAAAGTCTTTACTTCTTCAAAATGGGGGGCTATCAATTCCATTATGTAATAAAGCATTTAAGGAACTGTGCATCACCCTGATGTTGAGTCAGGAGACAAGTCTGAAATGTAAGGCACATTGGCTATTGTGAGTCAGTGAGATCTTGTAGGTAGGATTTTTTTCATAGAGGGTATAAAAGCAACACAGCTTAATAGATCAGAGCATTCCTATAGAAATGGCTTAATGGTCAAGAAGACACTGCTCATTTGCTCCCTTACAATACTACATCTATGAATTTGTAACTTTCTTTTTCTGGATATTTTATCACTTTTTTGCCAAAGCAATAGGACAACATGATAAAAAATGTGACAGCAAGTCACTTATAATTCTGCCCAATCATCACAGCTAATACCATTTCTGTGTTTTTCTCTCCAGTCTTTTCCTTATAGAATATATTTTTCCTTGGATGTCACTCCTAGCAAATAAACCATTTGGTATCCTGCTTTTCTCCCTATATTATACTGTTAAATATTTTCTTCATCACTAATATAAAATAAACCTTATAATTCTCATTTTCCATGCATGCATCCCATATGTATGTATGTATATTTAACATTCTACAAATTAATTTTTATTTCTGAGCCTCTAGGCTGTTTCCATTTTTTCCTCTATTACAAATAATGCTGCAACAAATACCTATGTGAAAGGTAGTATTTCCTTCTTCTGGATTATTGCCTTAGAATATAGGTCAGAAAGAAGAGGATTACAAAGTAAAAAGGTATCATTTTTTTTTATGGTTCTTGTTTTATATGACTGTTACCTTTAATGTGACACTTCTTTGGTCTTCTGGTGAAACTCCTTGCACAGGGTGAACACCCAAACATGGCAGGACAAACCCCTTATACCTAAAAATGTAGAACAAATTAAGAGAGCAGGAATATTAAACTAGTAAACAATGCTACTCTAAAGAACAAGTATGAAAGAATTTTTTAGGGCTACATCGATGTGACTTTTTTTCTTCTTATTCTCTTTCAAAATGGATGATTTCTGATATTATAAATATGACATCATAACTGCATCCTTATTAGCAACTCTTTAAATGCTTAATGAGAGAAGCAGCACCTTTCTGAAAGCTGCATAATCTTCTCAAATTCTTCTGAATGTTCAGCAACCACCACAAGAGCCATAACATTGGCCTGAAACAAAAATGAATAGTTAGAATCTCAAACAATACACATTTAATATAACTGAAGATAAATTTAAAGTCTTCTCCACTTTTAGTTATTCTTACTCACTCACACACCATCAATATAATCAGGATGGCTATCACTGGGTACTCACTATGTTTCAGGCACTATGTTCAGTGAATATAAGTATTACCTCATTTAATCTACACAACCCCATGAAGTAGGCACTACTGTAATCCACTATATAGATCAGGAGACAGTTTTGGATGGAGTCAAATAACTCGCTAAAGATCATTAGGCCTGTGTGATTCCAAACTCCTAATTAAGCTGCCATAGTGAACGATTGCTGTGTATGTAAAATGTATTGGCAACCATTCCTGACTATCACTTTTACGGAAGACTATAAAGCGGTCGTTATAATGAATTTCATAAATACTTCCAAAAATTAGTCATTTTTTTCTGAAACAAATTAAAAATGTCTCAGGAAACTTTTGTAATTTCTCCATGATCTCCGGAGCTAATTTCAGAACTGACAGATGGACCAATCTGTTCCATATAACTGGTAAGCACTGTAGTTGCGGGAACATATTTTGGATCCAGACTATCTATCTTATCTGTATCACGTTACTAGCAGTGTGTCTTTGGATAGGTTAATCTCTAGGTCTGAGTTTTCTCATCTACCAAATGGTTGGCTACAAAATAGTAGCTTCCTCCTAAGGATGTTGTGAAACATTAAATGAGACAATGTAAGAAAGGGCTTCGCTCGGGGCCTGGCATATAGTAAACAGTTAATTAATGTTACTTATTATTAACAAAGCAACATAAGCATACTGTCTCTAAAGTTCAAGCTGTTCTAGCTTGAAATTAATAGGAAAACAAAAGGCAATGATAGATATCGACTTACTTTCTTGGCTTTCTCCAAAACATCATCCAGATCCTAAAACAAGCGTAAGGAATCACAATTATTTTAGATAATAAATAATACAGCTCTTTGGCTGTATATATCAGTGTAGTTAGGCACCATAAAGAATGACAACAAAGGCAAGGAACAGTGTGACAGAATGTGAAGAGCAATAGTGATGCACCTTCTGTTTACTTCGTCTTTCCCTAAAATCTGGCTTCTGTTCCCACTCTACTAAAACAGAAACTGTTATTGTGAAATATAAAGGACACTTCTCTATCCTCCTCTTACTTTACCTTCAGCAGCATTAAGAACTCACTTGTTCACTCCTTCTTTCCTGAAATATTTCCCACTCTCAGCTTCTGCTATACTGCTCTCCTGCAAACACCGCTCTCCACTAGCTGCTACTTTTCAGTCTCCTTAGCTGGCTCTCTCTCCTCTGCCAGATTTCAGGACCTTATGCTCCTCTCTCTCTACACCTCGGGTGATCTCATCCACAGGTTTTAATACCATTATGCTAATGAGTCCCCAATTTTGATCTCCAGCCTATTTTCTCCTGAACCCAAGACTGACATTTAAAGATGACTACATGACATTTCCACTTGTAAGGATATTAGGCTTCAACATATGCCAAACATCTGCTTCTCTCAAACCCCCTTGCAACCACCATCATCTCCTGTCTACAAACAGTAAGTGCCTCCAAAAGCTAGGGTTTTCTAGCTTCCACTCTTGCTATTTGCCACACATTAGCAAAACGGTTTCTAAAATGGAAATCAGATTTGTCCCTCTCCCTTAAAAAAACAAAAAGCAAAAAACCTTTACTGGATCCACATTGTCCTTACTGGCCTACTTCACCAGTCTTGTTTCCACCCCTCTCTTTCTAGCTCAGTGGGCTCCACCAGCCTTTTTGTAGGCTGAATGTGCCAAGTTCTATCCTGTCTGGGGCCTGCAACCTGCTTGCTTTTTACACCACCGTACACCCAACTCCTTGCTTGGCCGACTCTTTGTCTTTGCAATTCCAACTTAAGTGCCCCCTCTTGAGAGGTTTTCCCCCTAAAAGACACCCTGCTCTTCCTTCTCTATCATCAGCCTCTCATCCCCAATGGAGCAGTTTGCAACTGTGCAACTTTGCAACTCTGATTTTGTGTGTTCTGTCCTTTTGTTTGCTTCTCTTCCCCATTAGAACTGAACACACGGTGCGCGGGAAAGTGCCGAAAACACAATTTTCCCAGGAAAACTGGGGGCTCCGCCAGGAGTTGCGAGGCGGGTGGGATAAACGGCCGGACCAAGGAGAGGAAGGGGGAAAGCACTCCAGCAAACGGGAAGAGCAAATAAAAGCTACGTGGAGACAGAGGGCTTAACGCTATTCAGGATCAGAAAGAAAAATCATGAGGACTGAGATTAAATACGGAGCCGGGAGCAAGTCACTCCGGGCCATAAACGGGCCTGGGAGGATTTGAGGCTTGGTCTTAAGGGAGAGCAAAAACAATCTGAAGGTAAAGGGCCGCGAGCCTCCCCGCTCCCACGGGCAGGGCCTAGCCCATACATACGCTGTCAAAGTCCGGGGCCGAGAGGTGGCAGTGACAGTCCACCAACCCTACGCCCACCGCCCCCATCGCCGCCGCCAGCGCAGCACTCCACTGGTCCGCCGAGCACCGGCCGGAACGCTGCCGCAGCGGCGGGTTGAGATTCCGGCCGGACGCGTGCTGCTTTCCCCAGTGAGACCCCGCCCTTCCGCTTCCAGAGTTCCCGCCCGCGATTCAAACAGGAGAAATGGCGCGGGCGTCTGTGTTGGTGGTCCCTTCCCCTCCGAGGGACGTGGAGACAGTGGCCGGGGCGGACGACGGGGCTTCGGTCGCCGCCACCTCCCGAGAGGACTTCCGGGTGCGCTGCACCTCGAAGCGGGCCGTGACGGAAATGCTAGAACTGTGCGGCCGCGTTGTGGAAAAGCTGGGGGACGCGCTGCCAGAGGAGATTCGGGAGCCTGCGCTGCGAGATGTGCAGTGGGTACGGGCCCAGTAGCCATCTCTTGTCTTATCATCCCCTTAACCCGCACCGTCTGAGGGCTCAGAAAGGGCCTACGCCGGGCTTCGCAAAGTTAGCGGTGCCGCCCGCTCGCGTAGAAGCGGCCCGAGAAACGCAAGGGGACGAGATAGATGCTAGTGTCAGCCGGGTATCGTTAATCGCTTAAGGCCGGCGCTGTCCAGTAGAAAAATACAAGGAGCTATGTATGTAACTTGAAATTAAAGGAAGAAAAAATAGGTGAAATTAACTTTAATGATATGTTTCATTTAGCGCGCTCTATCTGTATCCAAGGTACCGTTTTAACTTGTCATAATAGAAAATGAACGAGAAATTTCATATTCTTTTGGTAGTACTAAACTTTCCAAATCTGGTGTCTTACATTTAAAGCTCATCTCCTTTCGGACTAGCCACATTTTAAGGCCTCAATAACCACAAAGTGGCAGATGGCTCCCCTATTGGACAGTGCAGACCTAGACTCCTGGAAAGGGTAATCCTGGAAATCAGTCAGTCACTAAACTAGGTCTTTCCATTTCCCTGTTTCAGAACTTCATGTAAAGTCCGCGAAAACATTTTCTCTGTAAGTCTAAAGTAGATAAGGAGGGGGTCTTGATTATAAACTTCAGTGGCCCTCAAAACATTTCCCCTTCCTTTCTCATATTTTGCAAAGCCCTGAAGAAGCTTTTTTTTGGGGGGAAAGACACAACAGATTGAGGGATAGATACCACCTGTCTTCAGGAAGTACACAGTCTATCTGTTGGGGGGAAAAAGTTCAAAAACTCATTCACACTCTGTGAATGACCACAGTGAAAACAAACAAACAAAAAAAAAGGTTAAATGGAAGAAGGAAGGAACAGTGCCTGGGTAGTGATTCTGTGTTCCAGTTTTGTGTAGAGTAGTTCTGCTACTACCTTCTTGCAAGCAAGGGAACGATAATAGAGACATACCTCAGGACCTTTTTAGTAGTTTTTGGGGAAAGACTGTTTCATTGCATAATGATCTTAGAATTTGTCCCTTTCTAGGAAGTGCTAATGTACTTAGAACATTTACTTTACAGAAAAAAAGGAGCTTGGCTTAACCTATCATACCTTATTTAACGGATGATTAAGTGAATTAGAAGATAAAGATTTGAAGACTTAAACTACCAAGGAATTTATTGTGTTTTATATTAAGAGCAGGTAAAAGGCAGAGGCTTAAGTATGCTGACATATCTCTTTAGCTAAAACCACATAATGTAGTAATGGAAATTCGAAAAAAAAATTGGATTGGGGCAACCAGGTAGCTGTCAGTCAAGCTTCTGACACTTGATTTCTGCTCCTGTCACAATTTCAGGGCTTGCAAATTCGAACAGCGCACCAGGCCCTGTGCTGACAATGCAGACCCTGCTTGGGATTCTCTTTCTCCCTCTCTCTGTCCCTCCCTTGCTTACACTCTCTCTCTCAAATAAACTTAAAAAAAGATTAGATTGATATGATTTTGCAATGAAATATATTACAGTTTGTGTTCTGAGATAACCTTTGAATGACCATGTATAAAGTAAGGATTTTAATTTATAAAATCTTTAAAGTGTATTTAACCCATAATTATCCGTCATTATTTGATTTATGCTTATTTTTACTCATACAAAATGTGTAAAATACATTCTCATAGTAACAAAGGCATAAAACAAAAGTCTGAATTCCTCTCCCCATCCCCCTTCCTTCCTGGAAGTAACTTACTATTATGGAAGGCCTGGAGGGTGTAATCCTTCTATACTGCCCCCCCCCCACTTTTTTTGTTAATATTTGTTTACTTTTGAGAGAGGGAGAGAGAGAATCCCAGCAGGCTCCACACTTTGGGCACAGAGCTCTTTGGGGTCTGGATCTCACAATGGTGGAATCATGATCTGGCCCCAAATCAGGAGGCAGACGCTTAACTGACTGAGCCACCCAGGCACCCCGTCTATACCTTTTTATGGTTTTACATCTCTCTCTCTCTCTTTGTTGTTTTAGTTTTTTGTTTTTTACGTTAATAGTGTCATGCTAATGTAGCAGGTTAGCTTTTTTTTTTTTTCTATCAAATATGTCTTTATTATTTGGCAATGGTTTTTAGAGATATACTTCATTCTTTTTAAGTGTTGCATGATATGGATATAGTATATTTAACCATTTTCCAAATTGTGATTTAGATTTTATTTTCCCCTCAATGTTTCACAATTTCAAATAGTGCTTTCATAAATATTTCTAATGCATTTTTTATGTTTTTTGGGAATAGTTCTTTATGATACTTTGCTAGAAGTGAAATTGTTAGGTAATAGGGAGTGTGCATTTAAAATTTTAATGGTACTATCAAATTCCTTTAGTCCTTTATTTTTTAATGTACACATTTTTAACCTTACAAAAAACAGACTAGTACAGTGGACACCCTTGTATCCATCACCAAATTTAACAGTTACCAAAATCTTGTTACACTTCCTATTTTATTTATTTATTTTTTAAGTAGTTTCCACACCCAAAGTGGGGCTGGAACTCACAACTCTGAGATCAGGAGTCACATGCTCTATATTTATTTTTAAAAAAATTGTTTTTTAAGTTTTTTTTTTTTTTAATTTTTTTCAACGTTTATTTATTTTGGGGACAGAGAGAGACAGAGCATGAACGGGGGAGGGGCAGAGAGAGAGGGAGACACAGAATCGGATGCTCTATATTTATTTAAAAAAAAATTGTTTTTTAAGTTTATTTTTTTTTTTAATTTTTTTCAACGTTTATTTATTTTGGGGACAGAGAGAGACAGAGCATGAACGGGGGAGGGGCAGAGAGAGAGGGAGACACAGAATCGGAAGCAGGCTCCAGGCTCTGAGCCATCAGCCCAGAGCCTGACGCGGGGCTCGAACTCACGGACCGCGAGATCGTGACCTGGCTGAAGTCGGACGCTTAACCGACTGCACCACCCAGGCGCCCCTTAAGTTTATTTATTTATTTTGAGAGGGACATATCAGCAGGGGCTGAGAGAGAATCCAAGCAGGCTCTGCACAGTCAACAAGGAGCCCGATGGGCTCAAACTCACAAACTGCAAGATCATGACCTGAGTGGAAATCAAGAGTCAACTGACTGAGCCACCCAGGTGCCCCTACACTTCCTATTTTATTTTATTTTTGTATATTTGTTTTTAAATGTTTATTTATTTTGAGAGAAAGAGCACGTGTGCAAGCACGAGAGGGATAGGGAAAGAGGGGGACAGAGGATCCAAAACAGGCTGTGTGCTGACAGCAGAGAGCCTGACATGGGGCTCTAACTCACCAATTGTGAGATCTTGACCCTAGCCAAAGTCAGATGCCCAACCAACTGGCCACCCAGGTGCCTCTACACTTCCTAATTTAAAGCAAACTCCAGATCTCATGCCATTTCATCTCTGTATATCTCAGTGTACATCTCTAAAAAATAGAGTCCTTTATGAAGTAGAAATTAATTTCACTATCTTTTAAGCATTTCTTCCCTGTTGTTAACACCAACGCTCATTTAGCAGCATATGTAGGTAGTGCTTATACCTTTGAGATTCAACTGACTCTAAATCAGAGTTAAAATGTAGAAAGAATCAATGACTGATGGAATAGTACTTAATTGAAAAGAATATACTAATAAGCTAATCTACTTTTCTTGATATTATTTACAAATCTGAAATTCTTATTTTGAATAATGTTTTAATTCAATATTTAAAGTTATTTTTAGTGACTTGAGTATTGTGAATTTATTTCAGACCTTTGAATCAGCTGTGCAAGAGAATGTCAGCATTAATGGGCAAGCATGGCAGGAAGCTTCAGATAGTTTTATGGGTATGTGTATTAACTTCTTCCTTGTGTCATTTCTGAGTTATTTTTGTAGCTAACTTTATTTCAGATGCTAATTTTAATCCCCATTTTCAGTGTCCCATTTAAAAAATTTCCTTCACTAGGGGGATGGGGGAAGGAAATGAATCTAAAAGACTATGGAAGCCATAAATCTGAAGCAAACAATACAGTAGGTACCTTGATTCTATATATATGCTATCTGGCATTCTCAACAAGAATCTGATTAATCTTTGAAAGTACCCTTGTTAGTAGTTTACTGGAAAATACTGTACAACTATCTCCAGACAAAAAAAAAACAAAAAAACAGGCCCAGAGAATTTCTGTGATTAATACCTTATAAATCAAGTTGTAGTTTTACAGGCGATCCTTAGAGTAGATAGTGAAGTACCCTTAGAAGTATGAAGTTAAATTATAAGAGTACCATGTAAAGTATGAGGTAAATATAGGGAGAAACCTCCTTAAAGACAGATTATTTTCTTCAAAGAAGATTTGATTGTACTAACTAATGATTTTGACGTATCTGAAGAAATCAAAGTTTTAATAGAAAGTGGTCAGTGTAGGAAGGACAAAATTAGTAGAAAAGGAATGATCTATGTGGGAAGAGAGGCAGAATTTTCCAACAATGTCTGAGAGAAGGACTACCCTGACAAGAGGGTCAGAGTGTCTTGTCTTTCCCCATAGTGATGTTAGAGATGCTGACCAGCATAACTTGGTATCACTGCTTGATATCACTTGATCCAGTTATACTCTTGAGCTGATTGCAAGCCCATCAAGTAACCTCTGTGGTTATAATTTTTCTTCTCAACGTTAAGATAATACTTTGCCCAGAAAATTTCATGTCTAATCCTTGGGATTATTATAGTTATCTCTTCAGAGTCACCGATGTTCACTTTCTGGTTTATATGTTAAAATGGTAAAAGCAGTAACATTAGATTTCTCAAATATCAGAGTGATTGCCAGTTAGTAGGGGAGAGGGGGATGTATCACAATCACCTAAGAGAATTTTCAAACTACACAGCCTTTACTGTATCTTTATCTGACTCTTGTTCTGTGAAGTCACTTTGGAATTGCTTTATTGTTTGCTCCAGGATGCCTTTAGCAATATGATTCATCAATTTATAGATTAAGATATGTATTTTCTAATAAATTGGCAGCCTAGCTGGAGTATGGTTATTCTTTGTTCCTTTTCCTCCTTATAACTGTGAGGGGAAATAGTTGAGAATACTACAATTTTACCTTCTTTCATGGGCACTTGATAACACCAGGCATGATACCAAATTCTAGGACGTAGATGAGAATACCTGGTCCTTACCATTTAGGAATTCATTGTTAATGGAAGGAAATGGACGAAGAATTACTATACTGTTTGGGAAGGGGGAGAAGACCTAACAGAGTGGATTGTTATTAAATTAAATGCATTTAATAAATGACAGCATGCTAGATGAAAAGGAGGAAGGACATTTGAAGCAAAGAAAACAGCATACACAAAGGCACAAAGGAGTGATATGTTTGGAAAATACCAAAAATGAATTGGGGAAACTAATGGCAGATGTGGCCAGATAGATAAATTTGGGCCATATCACAAAGAGCCCTGAGAGTTTGCTGAGAAATTTGCATTTTATCCTGTAGGAAATGGAAAACCAGTGGAGATTTTTAAAGTAGAATTTACATGAAAAGCTTTGTGTTTTAGAAAGCTACCTGCCCGCTGTGTAGGGGTTGGATTGGAGAAGAGGGAAATTCAAGGCAGGCTGATCTTAGGGAAGTTATTACAGTAGTACAGTAAAAGATGGTGAAGACTTGCCCTAAGTAGGAAAGGAGAGAAAGGGGTTCAAGGGATATTCAGCAGATAGAATTAAAAGGATTTATATCTGATCTAATACACAGAAGCAGTAAGTAAATTTCACAAAGGAGACGGTTTTTTTGTCTGTTTTGTTCACGGGGATCATTTTAGAAATGAGTGGAGAAATGAAAGAATGAATGAATATACAAGTGAAATCAACCTTCTCCTTTCCTCTGTAACTACCCTGAAAGGACTTGATTTTAGGTTTGACCAGTTACATTTAAGAATTAAAGTGTAAGTTCCTTGAGAGCAGGGGCTATATTTATTTTTCTTATCACTATATTTCCAACACTTAGCTTGGCACATAGTAGGTACCTAGTAAATGCTTGTTACATTGGGTGACAAAATCCTCCCTCCTCAAATTGTTTATACATTTCAGTTTTTTTTTTTTTTTTTTAATTTTCTTTTTTTGAACGTTTATTTATTTTTGGGACAGAGAGAGACAGAGCATGAACGGGCGAGGGGCAGAGAGAGAGGGAGACACAGAATCGGAAACAGGCTCCAGGCTCTGAGCCATCAGCCCAGAGCCCGACGCGGGGCTCGAACTCACGGACCGCGAGATCGTGACCTGGCTGAAGTCGGACGCTTAACCGACTGCGCCACCCAGGCGCCCCTATACATTTCAGTTTTGTAGCTTTATCATTAGGTGGCGCTGAGAAACCACTTTCCTCCTACATAAAAGATTTAGCTGGGGGACTTTTTTTTAACTGTGAAATAGTACATTATTATTTCAGGCTAATGATTGAACTTTTTAAATGGATAAATTAAAATTTAGGGAGGCTGCCCACTTAAGTGAGTATTCAAAGTAAGCAATGGCTGATTTTCTCATAATACTCTCAAAAGAAGTAATTTAGTTGGACTTAATGAGTATTTGTCACATGAATGAGAGATACCTGATATAGGTCATTAATCTTTACCCAGTATGTATATATATGCTGATATATATCAACAATGTTTGGAAATGTTTCCAAAAATATGTATATTACTATTTCAGACTTCTTAAGGAAGCTTCTACTCAATAAAATAGATACATTTCCAGCATAGACTTTGATACAAATGGCCTAGCTCTTTAGTATTTTTAACTACTTATTCTTTAAGATGATTTTCAAAATAAGGTTGATGTACCATCTGCATTCATTTCATCCGGGGTGTCTAATTTTGGGGCTCCGTTTCAGAGGCCTTTGTTGAATCAAAATTTCTGTACTTCTGACAAGGTCCCCATGTGATTTTTCATTCTGCTGAAGTTTGAGAGTCACTATTTTAAAACAGGAAAGCAATGGATAACATAGTTTTAGCTAAATCAAAGAAATTCTAAAGTCACTGTGTCTCTTACTTTTTCTTACTATTTATCCAGTTGTGTCTATTTCAGATTTACCAACTCTATGCTACTGTCACAGCTTTGGTGCAGCACACAATAAACTCAAAACATGTTAGAAACTGTGACATTAAATGCCCTTTACAGTCTAGTTCTTTTGTAATTATATCATCCTTCTTTCCTTATGCTTTATCCTGCAGCCATTTAGAACTTTTAGAACAGTTTCCCCAAAATTCTTATGATCTTGCAAATACAGTTTCCTCTGACTAAAATGCTTCTCTCTGTATTTTTTTCCTACATTTTTTTAATCTAATGGATTTACATTTAGATTTCAAGGCTCAGCTCAAATGTTACTTTCTGTTTAAAGTCTTAAATTCCCCAAGCAGAGTTAGTGTTCCATTGTTCTGTGTCTGAATAGCATTTTGTTCATACCTCTGTTGAATTTATCAAGTTGTTTTGTAGTTTCCTGTTTCTTCCAGTGAACTGTGATCCCTTAGAGAGCAGGGATCACGTTATATTCATCTTTGTATTTTTCTGATTTAGGCCTAGCTTCCCATAGGTGCTCAGTAATTGATTTTTCAACGAGTAAATGAATTAATCACCAAAGTGGGGTCATACATTAACTTACCGTATTTGTTTTTCTTAATTTTTGTTTTCTAAATTTAGCTTATCTGTATGACATTACTATATAGAATATAACCAATGTATTTTAAGAAAATTTTTAATATTTTTTCTCTTGAAATAGATTCTGATATCAAAGTACTTGAAGATCAGTTTGATGAAATCATAGTAGATATAGCCACAAAACGTAAGCAGTATCCCAGAAAGATCCTTGAATGTGTCATCAAAACCATAAAAGCAAAACAAGAAATTCTGGTAAGATGATTTATCTTTGAGAGAGTAAATTTTGTGTAATGTCTATTTTACTATAATAAAAAAATTAAAGTAGAAGATCTATGTGGCATAAATGACATTTTGTTTTCTTTGCCTTTTCTTCCTCAATTACTACTGTTTGTCTCTTGTAAGATTTTTTCCTATTCTAAGTCATACTAGATTTTAAACACAGCTGATTTTAAAATAGAATTTGAAGATGAAAGACTGACAATGACTTTACAATTCTGAGACCAAGAAGGCAAAATAAATTTATCTTTTAAGCCTTTTCTTTCTGTGTGTCGTTCGTGTTTGCATATTATTTGTGTATGTTTATATATTTTGGAAGACCCTTTAGTTAAACTGATGATGAAGGTTGAGTACCTGTTCATAACACCGAAATTTGCTTTATGAATTGTGTGTAATTTGTTTTGCTCCAAAAGTCATGATGGGACGAGGGTAGGTTTGCTGGGAATGCCATTGCCTCTGGAGTGAGAAATACGTGTTGCTTTAGATTATGTTATACTGTTTGTCATTAATTTTTGAAATTAGCATACTTTCACGTATAAATCTTCTTGTTGCTTTTTTTGTCAGGAATTGTTTTAGACAGTAAAGATGGTTACTTTACCTAAAACTTTTAGTCATTATTCCATGAGAAAAAATATAAGCAGAATTTTTCATTTATTTTCTGCCATAACAGTTCTCAAAGAAATACCCTACTCCATTCCCCCCCATTGCTTTTTAGTGTTTCCTAGGGAAAACATTCAAAATGTATTTACTTTCTCTCTCCTTACTACTACCCTCTTCTTTCCTGGAAAGAAACCTAGTAATCAGTATTGCATACAAGAGAGAAAGTTAGCAGGCCTGGGTGAAATGGAAGTTTAAAAACTGATGAAAAATGGATGGATGGGGTAAGGATACTAAAGACAGCTCTTTTAGAAAACATTTTTGTCTCCTGCTGGCTTTGGACAGGAGTAAGGCGGAACATTTTCCTTTTTCTTTTTGCTGAATTGTGGATCCTGTTCTGTGTCACCCTTGTGCAAGGGCCGTGCTAGTTTTCTGTATTGTTCCAGTTTTAGTATATGTGCTGCCGAAGCCAGCAGGTGGGTCCTGTTTCTGTACTTCCGCTCTTAGCAGTCCCAGCGTATCAAAAGGTGTGTAGGCTTTAGTGTGCTGACATGGTAGCGTGAAACAGAGTTGCTGTGGACATAGGAGCTCTGAGTCCCAGACGCCTTAAAAGGAACTTTTGAAAAACAGTCTGTCCGTAATTTGGAGACTACCTTGTCCTTTAAATCCAAAATCCAGTCTCCGTGCCTTTAATTTGCTTGTTCGCTTTTATTCAGCGTTTTTAATGGTGCTATTTCTTAGTGTGCGCAGTAGGTGGCGCTACTATAAAAGACTTAGTTTGTAATTCAGACTTTGAACTTTTCGCCTCTCCAGCAGATTTCAGCATCTCACCCCCCTCCAAAAAAAAGAAGGATTCTACTGACTAATAATAGTATATGTGCTTACATTAGCTGAAGGAAATGTTTATATGAAGGATTAAACGATTAAATCTGTTTAATTTATATTGTGTTTAGAAGCAGTACCACCCTGTTGTACATCCATTGGACCTAAAATATGACCCTGATCCAGGTGAGTCAGTGTTCATTTGTGGTACAAGTGAAGCATCGCTTGTAATTTTTATGAGTCCCTGATACTCTTTTAAAGGTGTCGGCGGGGGCGCCTGGGTGGCGCAGTCGGTTAAGCGTCCGACTTCAGCCAGGTCACGATCTCGCGGTCCGTGAGTTCGAGCCCCGCGTCTGGCTCTGGGCTGATGGCTCAGAGCCTGGAGCCTGTTTCCGATTCTGTGTCTCCCTCTCTCTCTGCCCCTCCCCCGTTCATGCTCTGTCTCTCTCTGTCCCAAAAATAAATAAACGTTGAAAAAAAAATTTAAAAAAAAAAATAAAAATAAAGGTGTCAGCGTGAAGGGTATCTTCCCTTTGATGCTCTCACTACCAGTCATCTGTGTTTAGCTCTTCACCTAAGATTATGAGAGCTTGCTCCAAACATACTGACTCAGGATCTCCAGGAGTATCTGAATTTGTGTCTGAATTTGTATAAAGCTCTCCCTTGACCTAGACTATTATAAAACCTTTTCAATCTCTAACTTCTATTGTAATACCCTCCCATTTCTAGCTGCTACTATACTATCCATTCTTTGAATTACAGCTAAAGTTATACTATTAAAGTTTCGTAGTGTCACTTCCCACGGTGATAACCATCATTGGTTTCTCATCATTTACAAAATAAAATCCAATAAAAATATAATGTTGAACTTAAGAGATATGCATACTTGATATACCTTTGAACTCAACTCTGTTTCCATTTAGATGCATCCTTTAAAACACAGAGAAATAAAATTGATACAAATTTATGTAAATTTAGCAATAGAATTTGCATTGCTAAAAATGTGGATCTATATATTTTTTTAAATGCTGTATTCTTACATTTAAAAATTTGAAAAGATTTTCCTAAGAGACCTTTTGGTATTTTCCTTTGGCATTCAGAAGTACCATTTCTGAACTACTAGAAAAACAGTTAAGACCTTGATTTATTTGTATGGGCTATTTATAAACTTACGGCTTTGAGTAGTTAATCTTTGTCAAATTGTGCACTACTTTCTAACATGTCCCCTACCGCTCCTAAACCTCCTAAAGCCAATGAGATAAACCAAGAAGGGGATGTACAAGTGTAAAGATACTCTGAAGTTTGTTAAAATCACAGCATTCACTGTGTTTGACAAATAAAAATTAACCTGGGACCTAATGCTTAATTGTCATGGCTCACTAAAAAGGGTAAGTTGCCAAAATGCAGTGGTTGACATATGCTTGTTTTGAACAATGTAAAAATAATAATTGATACCTGTGGTATCATAATTACCCAAGTATTACTTTTTTTTTTTTAATGTAAACTCTGTGCTTAACATGGGGCTCAAACTTAGGACCCCAAGATCAGGAGTCACATGTTCTACTGACTGAGCCCCCCAAGTATTACTTTTTAGATATAGTTAATTTTCCTCTAAAGAAATTTGTAACCTTTTATCTTAAGAGGGAAAACAAATTTACTTAAATGATCTTTTGAAGGTCTATGTGATTTTATTCCTACCATTCCAGTTATGTAGTAATAGTGGAAAATATCCTCTGTATCATAGGATTCTGACTTCAGAATTAAGCAGAGGAATAATTAGAATCTGTATTTTGAATAAATTTTGAGATTTTGTCATTCTACATTTTCATAATATTTAT
Organism: Lynx rufus; assembly: GCF_022079265.1. NCBI lineage: Eukaryota > Metazoa > Chordata > Mammalia > Carnivora > Felidae > Lynx > Lynx rufus. Next base: position 33,024,743 of record NW_025814829.1, on the reverse strand, counting down.
AAACTTAGAATAGCATAAGTTCTTTAAGCATAGCAAAATTATCTTACAGTTTTATTAACTGTATATTTTGGGGCAAGTCCCTTGATTTCTTTAACCTCAGTTTCTTTATGGTGAGTTCTACATTTGGAGCCTGATGCTTTAGGTGTTAATTCCAGCTCTGTTACTAAATATTGTTCTGCCTATATTATAGCATTGTTCTGCCTACTTGTTGAGGTTGTATTATCAATCACAAGAGATGAGGAGTTCTATAATATAGAACTAAAATACATAAGTACAAGTTTGTAAAGAAATACGATATAATAATAACCTTATTATAAATCCCATCATTTATAGTGGCATACCTTATGATACTGTGTAGCTTATAATACATCAAACTGGTAAAATCATGCAAAATTAATTAAAATGGCTTAGGAGGAAAATAGAAAGCATAAATTTGTATAGAACCTAAAAGTCTGAATAAGCTGCATGGGAAAACTTTTATGGGAACTTCTTGAAAGTTTTTTTCTTTTTGTTAGAGTATTAAATGATACTAAATTTATTTGAAAGCTGACTTTTTTTTTTAAAGCTTATTTATTTTGAGAGAGAGAATGTGAGCAGGGGAAGGGCAGAGAAAGGGAGAGAAGGGGAAAATCCCAAGCAGACTCTGTGCTGTCAGTACAGAGCCTGACGCAGGGCTCAAACTCACAAACTAAGAAATATGACCTGAGCCAAACTTGACAGTCGGACCCTTAACTGACTGAGCCACCCAAATACCCTGGGAAGAGTTGATTTTTTAAAAATTCTTGAAATATTTCGAACGTATAGAAAATATGGAATATAACATAACGAATATCTTTGTTGCTACCACCCATATTTAAGGGCTGTTCACATTTTTGCCAAATTTGTTTCAGACCTTATTAGAAACTAAAAGCTATGGATATAGTTGAAATGTTCTCTTTACTCCCTCATCATCCTATCCTGCCTTCCTCTTACTTTAGAAGTAATCGCTATCTTCAAGCTGAGTGGCTCTTTCCTATCTGTATTTTTATGCTTTTACTTTATGGATGTGTAACCATAAATAATATGTGGCATTTGTTTTTAAATTTTTATATAAATTATATCATACTGATCATATTCTGTAACTTTTCCCCTCTTGACATTGTACATATTCTTGCCCATATTTTGCTAATAATTGTTACTGTAAAGCTTTCTATATGTGTGTATATATATATGTATATATATTATATGTATATGTATATTTGTATATCTGATATATACATATATATACATACATATACACATATTAAAAATTTTTTTTTGCCAGTTTGATAGGCATTCAGTAGTAAAGGTTGAGTATACTTTCTTATGTTTCCTACAGTTTCTTCTGTGAGTTGCCTCTATTTATATTCTTTGCCCATTTTTCTGTTGAGTTGTTTGAGCTTTTCTTATTCACTTCTAAGAGTCATACATACAGACACATATCCATACACATGTACACATATTCTGGATTGTTTGGTTATAAACACTGTAAATACTTGCTCTCAATTTTTGGCTTGTCTTTCAACTTTATTTATAATGACATTATATGTAAATTTTAATCAGATTTACCAGGTTTTTCCCCTTATAATTTGTTCTTTGAGTGTCTTTAAGAAATCCTCTACCCAAGTGACATAAAGGTCCTTTGATATTTATTGTTTTGATTATCGAGTTTAGGTCTTGTATCCATCTGAATTTTTTTTTTTTAGGAAGGAATCTAATTCTGATAGCCAGTTGTCCCAGCATCATTTATTGAATAATAGTTCCCCGCACCCCCATCTTTTCTCCACTGCTTTGTAATGTCACACTCTAATATGCTAAGTTTCCATATATTTGGGGGTCTTTTCTGGACCCCTTTTTTTTTTTTTTTTTTTTTTTTTAAGAGAGAGAGTGTGTGTGCAAGCAGGGGAGGGGCAGAGAGAGAGAGAGAGAGAGAGAGAGAGACGGAGAGAGAGAGAATCCCAAGCAGGCTCCATGCTCAGTTCACAGAACCCAACATGGGGCTCAAACTCAGGAACCCTGAGATCATGACCTGAACTGAAATCAAGAGTTGATAACTGGTAACATTTTGGGATTACATATTATAATTGAATATTGCTAATGTTTAAGAACACCATTGATTTTTATTGTTGAACTCTTATTAGTTCTAATGGTTTATCTAGTTCCAATTAGATTTTTTAAAATGTAGATAATCGGGGGCGCCTGGGTGGCGCAGTCAGTTAAGTGTCCGACTTCAGCCAGGTCACGATCTCGCGGTCCGTGAGTTCGAGCCCCGCGTCAGGCTCTGGGCTGATGGCTCAGAGCCTGGAGCCTGTTTCCGATTCTGTGTCTCCCTCTCTCTCTGCCCCTCCCCCGTTCATGCTCTGTCTCTCTCTGTCCCCAAAATAAATAAACGTTAAAAAAAAAAAATTATAAAAAATAAATAAATAAATAAATAAATAAATAAATAAATGTAGATAATCGTACCATTTGCAAGTAATGATGAGTTTTGTCTTTTTTCCTGCACATCTTTTTTTGTCTTATTACATTGATTAGAATCTCCAGTATAATGGTGACTAGTAGCAGTGATAGTGGTCATAATATTTTAAAATTATGAATAAGTGTATAATTTTATTGAATACTTTTTTGCCCCAACTGAGATCATATATTTGTTAACTAACTTTATTGCAGGATAATTTACATATAATAAAGTACATCAATTTTATGCATACAGTTTGTTTTGACAAATATATACAACTATGTAACTATTACCACAATTCAGATACAGAATGTTTTCTGCCACTCATAAAGTTCCCTTGTGCCCTTAGAGCGTATGCTTTTTGTCTCTAACTCTGTTAATATGGTAAATAAACATTGACAGATTTTTCTGTTGGTTATCTTTGCATTTATAGGGAAAACCCCATTTAGTAATATATTTTGTCTTTCATACACTGTGGAATTAAGTTTGCATATACTTTATACTTACACTTTGTTTAATATGTTTACCTCTAGTATATTTGCATCTGTAGTCACACACACAAAATGAACATGTGCTGTTTAAAACATGCTATTCTGGGGCACGTGGGTGGCTCAGTCCATTAAGTGTCTGGCTCTCGATTTTGATTCAGGTTATGATCTCACGGTTGGTGAGTTCGAGCCCTGAGTTGGGTTCTGGGTTCTGCAGTGTGGAGTCTGCTTGGGATACTCTCTCTCTCTCACTTTCTATCTCTCTGACCCTCTCCCAGCCATGCCCTCACATCCTCTCTCTCTCTCAAAAATAAGTAAATTAACTTAAAAACAAAACATGCTATCCTTTTCTAATGTCATCAAGGTTACACTGCCCTCATAAAACAGTTTGTAAACATAGAGGTTATTTGCTCTTTGAAAAGTTGATAAGATTCATCTATAAAACTGTGAGCCTACTGGGTGGTTGGGTGCTATTTGACTTAGCCATTGGCTAGGTATTCTAACCATTAATATACTTAATGATTATTTATTTCTTCAGTTTTTTTTTTTCTTGAATTGATTTTGGTAATACTTGTTTGGAAAATATTTTGGTAGTATTTGTTTCATCCATGTGCTTAGTCTGTTGGTGTGAAATTGTATATACTAGCTGCTTCTATTTGAAAAATCTCCTCCGCGTATGATTATTTTCTTTCTTAACATTGATTATGCTTTCTCTTTTTTCGTAATATCTTGCTTTAGGTTTTGTTTGTTTTTACAGTCTTTTCAAAAGTCAGCTTTTAGTCTGTCTTTTTTTTTTTTAAGTTTTCTGGTTCCTTGAATTCTGATCTTATCTTTAGTATGGTCTTCCTGCTTTCTTGAGTTTTCTCTGTAATTTATAGCTTCTTGAGTTGAACACTTTGAGAGTTATTTTTCAATAAATACATTGAAGGCTGCTAAGTCCTGCTTTAGCCATATTTCTAAGTCTTGACGTGTCTAGCTCTGAGTATTTTTTAGTTTGCAGATATAGGTGTTTTCTTTGACTACTTTCTCTCTCTCTCTCTCTCTCTTTTGCCTTCTATCATGTTGGTAGAATTTTCTTTATTCTTTTTTTTTCTGGTTTGGAAGCTATATGCTGTGTTTCTTTTCTTTTAGTGTTACCTATAAAATTTTAGCACACTAGAATTCTAAAATTATCTAACATAGTGTGGAGTTGTTCATTATTTCAAGTCCCCTTCTGTGCAAGACAAGGACCTTATTACACTTTACCCACTGAATAAGCACACCTCTTCCTCAATGTTATTCTTTGTGTCTAGAATGTTAGTTTTTCTTTTATTAAAAAACAGTTTACTCATTACTACTTTTCTGCACTCAAGGATTAAATTTATCAACAAAATTTTCCAAGTTCTGTGATTACTATTTCTTGAATCTCATGACCTTCCTTCTAGGCTCACTATCCTTGCTGATGTGCTTCTTTAGGTATTTAAGTAAAAGTCTGAGGGTGGTAGACTCTCTTAGTTTTGTGGGGTTTTTTTAATGTTTATTTTTCAGAGAGAGGGAGAGCGTGCGCATGCAGAGAAGGGGCAGAGAGGGGAACAGAGGATCCAAAGCAGGCTCTGTGCTGACAGTAGTGAACCCACTGCGAGGCTGAGCCAATGTTGGACCCTTAACCAACTGAGCCACCCAGGCATCCTGACTCTCTTGGTTTTTACTTCATCCTAGCTCTTGAATTGTATTGTACTTACTTTCATTTACCATAGGGAATATATTACATCCTTATCTTTGGCACTCATGTTTTGGATGGCTTTATTGAGATATAATTTATATATCTTACACATTTACACATTTATTTATTTATTTAATTTTTAAAAAAGATTTTATTTTTTTCTTCAAGTTTTTATTTAAGTTCCAGTTAGTTAACATACAGTATATTATTAGTTTCATGTATAGAGTTTAGTGATTCATCACTTACACCCATTATTTTATTTTTAAGTAAGCTCTACACCCAGTGTGGGGCTCAAACTTAGCAGCCCCAAAATCAGGTATCATGCTGTATGGACTGAGGCAACCAGGTACCCCTCAATTTACATTTAAAGTGTACAGCTCGATGGCTTTAAGAGTTATACAACTGGGGCGCCTGGGAGGCTCAGTCGGTTAAGCGTCCGACTTCGGCTCAGGTCATGATCTCAGTCCGTGAGTTCGAGCCCTGCGTCGGGCTCTGTGCTGACAGCTCAGAGCCTGGAGCCTGCTTCAGATTCTGTGTCTCCCTCTCTCTCTGCCCCTCCCCTGCTCATGCTCTGTCTCTCTCTGTCTCAAAAATAAATAAAAACATTAAAAAAAAAGTTATACAACCATCACCAAAATCAATTTTTTTTAATTTTATTTTTAATTTTTTTTAATTTACAACCAAATTAGTTAGCATATAGTGTGACAATGATTTCAGGAGTAGATTCCTTGAAGCCCCTTAACCCATTTAGCCCAACCCCCCTCCCACAACCCCTCCAGTAACCCTCAGTTTGTTCTCCATATTTATGAGTCTCTTCTGTTTTGTCCCCCTCCCTGTTTTTACATTATTTTTGTTTCCCTTCCCTTATGTTCATCTGTTTTGTCTCTGAAAGTCCTCATATGAGTGAAGTCATATGATTTTTGTTTTTCTCTGACTAATTTCACTTAGCATAATACCCTGCAGTTTCATCCACGTAGTTGCAAATGGCAAGATTTCATTCTTTGGTTGCTGAGTAATACTCCATTGTATGTATATACCACATCTTCTTTATCCATTCATCCATCGATGGACATTTGGGCTCTTTTCATACTTTGCCTATTTTTGATAGTGCTGCTATAAACATTGGGGTGCATGTATCCCTTCAAAACAGCACATCTGTATCCCTTGGATAAATGCCTAGTAGTGCAATTGCTGGGTCATAGGGTAGTTCTATTTTTAGTTTTTTGAGGAACCTCCATACTGTTTTCCAGAGTGGCTGCACCAGCTTGCATTCCCACCAAAATCAATTTTTAAACATTTTTATCACTTCAGAAAGAAATCCCTAGCCATTCTCTCCATCTCTCATCTCTTTCCCCTGGCCCTAGGTAGTCACCAATCTCTTCCTGTCTCTATATATTTGACTGTTTTGGACATTTCATATAAATGGAATCATGCAATATGTAGTCCTTTAAGAATGGCTTCTTTCCATTAATATAGTGTTTTCAAAGTCCATCCATGTTGTAACATGTATCACTACTTCATTTCTTTTTATTGTCAAATAATATTCCCTTTCATGTATATAATTTTTATTTATCCATTCATCAGTGTAGGGATTTTTTAAAAAGTTTATTTATTTTGAGAGAGAGGAGGCGGAGTGGGGAGAGAGAAAGGGAGAGAATCACAAGCAGGTTCTGCACTAAGCTTGATGCAGGGCTTGAACTTACAAACCATGAGATCACGGCCTAAGCCAAGGTCAAGAGTCAGACACTTAACTGACTGAGCCACCCAGGCATCCCAAGACTCTTTTTTTTTTTTTAATAAGCTCCATGCCCAATGTGGGGCTTGACTCATGGCATCAAGGGTTGCATGCTCTACTGACTGAGCCAGCCAGGCACCCCCAGTATAGAGACATGTCTCTAGTTTTTTTGTTTGTTTGTTTGTTTTTGGCTATTGTGAATAATGCTGCTACGAACATTTGTGTACAAGTTTTGTGTGTATATATACTGTCTTGAGTGTATATAACTAAGAATGGGGTTGCTGATAACTCTGTTTAGCTTTTTAAGGAACTGCTGAACTATTTTCCAAGGCAGCTGTACCATTCACATTTCTGCCAGGAGCATATGAGGGTTCCATTTTTTCTGCATCCTCACCACATCTTCTTATGTTTGTCTTTTTGTTTATAACCTTCCTAATAGGTAGAAAGTGATATCTCACTATGATTTTGATACACATTTCTCTGATGATTTTTAATGATGAGCATCTTTTCATGTGCTTTTTGGCCATTTTTTTTTATCTCCGTTGGAGAAATGTCTATTTAAATCCTTTGACCATTTTTAAATTGTGTTATTTATCTTTTTATTGTTGAGTTGTAATTGTTCTTTATTATTCTGGAAACTAGTCCATTATCAGATACATGATTTGCAAATACTTTCTCCTATTCTTTGGGTTGTCTTTCACTTTTCTGATGGTATTATTTGCAGTACAAAAGTTTTAAATTTTGGTAAGTCAAATTTATTTTCTTTCTTTTGGTTGCTTACACTTTTGATGTCATATCTCAGAAACCATGGCCTAATATATGGTTGTGAAGATTTATACTTGTGCATTCTTCTAAGAGTTTTATAGTTTTATCTCTTACATTTAAGTCTTTGATCCATTTTGGGTTAATTTTTGTATATGGTGTGAGATGGGAGTCCAACTTCATTCTTTTGTATATGTACGTATAACTGTTTTCAGCACCATTTGTTGAAAAGGCTATTTTTTCACCTAATTGAATGGTATTGGCAACTTTGTTGGAAGTCAGTTAACTGTAATGTGCAAGTTTATTTCTGGATTTACAATTCTGTTTCATTGATCTCTATATCCTTAGGCTGTTTGATTATTAAAGTTTTAATAAAGTTTTGCAGTTAAGTTTTGAAATCAGAGTGTACTTTGATTCTTTTGTTCTTTTTCTCCTTTGTTCTTTTTCAAGATTGTTTGCCTCTCCTGGGTCCCTTCAATTTCCATATGAATTTTAGAATCAGTTTGTCAATTTCTGCAAAGAAGCCAGCTGGCATTGGCATAGGGATTGTGTTGAAATTGTAGATTAATCTGGGTGTAAGGCTATCTTAATATTAAGTTTTCCAATCCATGAACAAAAAAATGTCTTTCCATTTATTTAGGTCTTCTTTGATTTTTTTCAACAAAGTTTTCTAGTTTTTAACACTTCTTTTCTTGCATTTATTCCCAAGTATTTTATCCTTTTGATGCTAATGTAATTGGAATTTAAAAAATTTTTATTTTCACTTTGTTCATTGCTTTTATAAAAGAGTGGAATTGATTTTTACTTATTGATCTTGTATATTGCAACATTGTGGAACTCATGTATTCTATTATTTTTTTAGTGGATTCTTTAGAATTTTCTATATAAAATATTATATCATCTGCAAATAGTGATAGTTTTATTTCTCCTTTTCCAATTTGGGTGCCTGACATTCATTGTTGATGAGAAATCTCCTGAGACTCTAAATGCCATTCTTTTAAAGATGGTCTGTTTTTTCTTTCCTGACTTTTTAGATTTTCTCCGTGTTCTTAATGCTCTGCAAGTTTACCACAATGTGTCTAGATGTTTATTTTTATTTATCTAGTGTATTGTTTGGTGTGTATTTTTTCTTATTTTTTTAACATTGAAAATGACTTTATTGCTTTTTCTTGATTATTGTAAAATACATTCACATTCTAAAAATGTTAAAAGATAAGAAACACATTATATGAACATACATGATTATTGCTTGACTCCCATACCTTCAGTCCACCTGCAGATTTTTCTGCCCATACCTTGAGAACATATTACAAATTCAGCCACTTTCCACCAAATCCATTACTACCTCTCTTACCCATATTCTCTCAGCAGGATTACTTCAGTAGTCTCCTCGCTGGTTTCCTTCCTTTTATTCCAGTTTTCCACACAGCATCCCAAGGATTCTTTTTAAAGCATAATCAGGTCATGTCACCCCCTGCTTATCACTCTGTAGTGACTCCCCATCCTGCTTCCGTGGTCTATAAGATCCTCTCTGACCTGGGCCATGGCTGATTCTCTGATTTCATCTCTGACTTTGGTCTCTTCTGTCACCTTTCCTTATTGTGCTGCAGCCACACTAGCATTCTTGCTGTTTCCCCAAGGACGTGCCACACACTGGCACTGTGTCTTTCTCACTGGTTCCTATCTGGCTGTTCCCTGGTTCCTATCTGAAACCACCTACCTGACTCACCTCAGTCAGCTCTCTGTTCAAGGCGTTACTTCATCAGAGACGTCTTTCCTGACAACCTATGTCACATCCTCTTCTGACCCCCTTGCTCATACTCTGTCCCCTTAACCTGCTTTTGTTTTTTCACCACTTAACTATAATTTCTGTTTATTTTATTGTCTTCATCTCTCCCCCCACTGTTTTATAAACCCCCTGTGAACCAAGACTTTGTTTTGTCTACTACTATATCCCTAGCTAGCTCTCTACCATCATTATCTGACATTTTACGCTCAAGAAGTATTTGTGAAATAAATATATAATATTATGTATGTGTATGTATATATATATACACATATATGTGTTTGGTATATATGTATGTATATATATGTGTATGTACATATATACACACATATATGTGTGTATATATGTATATACATACATAAAATTATGTATATATATGTGTATATATATGTATATATATGTGTATGTACATATATACACACATATATGTGTGTATATATGTATATACATACATAAAATTATGTATACGTGTATATATATCATGTCATACACTTAAAAAAAATAAGGATAGCATTCTATTTTTTACTTTTTGTTTTTGGCCTCCTCTCAGATATACACTGTTAACTTGGTGCGAATTCTTTTATCCATTTTTCTCTACTCATATAATCATACAGGAGTATATATGCACTGGACATTTGGGGCATAATATATTTTATAGAAAATTGATTCGTGTATTCAAATTATGTGCAATTTACTCTTTTAAGTATATGGTGGAAGTCTTCCAATTCAACTGCCATAAATCTTTGTTAGTATTTTAAATTATATTTTTGTAATTAGTTTTTGTGCTAATTAGTTTTATAATTAGTGAAAGTAAGTTTAATATGAAATTTAAAATAATAGTGTATATATAGTAGTAAATGAAAGTCCTTCCAAGTCTGCCTGATCCCACACACCTTCAAATAAACAACTACTTTAACAGTTTGATATGTCTGATTTTAGATCTTTATCAGTTTATTTGTTTTTTGTTTGTTTTTGTGGGGGGGGGGTTTGAGAGAGAGAAAGTATATACCTGTGTGAAGTGTGAGCCGGGCAGGGGCAGAAGGAGAGGGAGAGTGAGAATCTTAAGCAGGCTCCACACCCAGTGTAGAGCCGGACGTGAGGCTTGATCTTATAACCATGAGACCATGACCTGAGCTGAAATCAAGAGTCAGATGCTTAACTGACTGAGCCATCCAGGTCCCCCATTAGATCTTTATCAGTGTATTTGTATATGGGCAGACAGGCACAGGGAGGTTTGAGTTATTATTTATTTTTTTTAAATTTTTTTTTACATTTATTCATTTTTGAGAGACAGAGACAGAGCACAAGTAGGGGAGGGGCAGAGAGAGAAGGAGACACAGAATCCAAAGCAGGCTCCAGGATCTGAGCTGTCAGCACAGAACCGGACACGGGGCTTGAACTGACAAACATGAGATCATGATCTGAGCCAAAGTTGGACGCTTAACCGACTGAGCCACCCAGGTACCCCGAGTTATTTTTTTTTATGTAAGTATTATGTGATACATTCTATGACTTTTTTTTCACTCAACAGCGTAATAAATAGTTCAACTCTATTCGTAATTTCTTTGTACACACACACATAATTTTATTTAAATATATATATTTGAGGGGGGTGGGATTTTTTATTTGTTTTGTTTGCTTCCTCTTTCCTCCCATCTTCCACTCACAGTTCCAAGTATACTTTTAATCAGAAGACTCCTATCTTCTAGAAAATCTTTAACCTAATCTTTGAACTTTGCTTCTTTATCATTTCTTCTATTTTTGTATTCTCATTTTTATTTGATAATTTATTTTTCTGCTGTCATGTCTATTATGATTTCCTTTAGCTATGAGAGGATCCTAAACTTTTAAAATTGTTTTCAGATTGCTCTATTTTTATGCCCTCTGCAGTAAATTTCTCACCTTCAAATTAGTTATATTGGCTGTCATTCATGGTTGTGATTTTTTCATGTATTTTGGAATTTTGATTTGCAAACACTCATTAAGATTATTTATGTGCTTATTTTCATATTGTCACTGCTTCCCGCCCCCCCCACCCCCCTTCCTGTCTGGTAGTTGTGTGGTTGCCTTTCATCTGCTCCTGAACAGTCTCAGGCAAGAGCCAATCTTGCAATGGCAGCATGGGGCCCCTGTTCCAGTATACTTTAGGAGACACTGAGTCTAGTCACTAAGTCAGCAGGCAGCTTGGTCCAGGCCCAGGCTTTGAAATATTGTCTGCCTCCCATCACTTCTAATGTATGCCTCAGCTCCTGACTGTGGTTAATGGCAGGTCTTTTTCAGGGTAGGAAAACTCAGTATCTCAACCTGTGGTTTCATACTGCAAAGTTGACTCTTCCCATTTCCTGCTCCTCTGGAGCACTTTGGGCCCCTTTTATGTTACAGGAAGCAAATTCCTAGTTACCTACTGCCTACCTACTGTCTGCCTACTGGTGGGTCTGCAACTTTGGCCTGACTTACAGCTTTTTCTCTTCTACTTTTTTTGGTTCATAGAAATGTTTATTTTGTATATGCTTTGGGATATGTCTTTTTAATTTTCTGTATTTATCCCATGATATTTTGGACAAAGCTGGGGAGTTTTGTGAATTTCCAAGAACAACTTGACCAGAAGTCTACTTTTAAAAACACAGAGCTTTCATTCCTCTGCTGAAAATTCTAAAATCTTCCAATTAAAAAAATATATGGGGGTGCCTGGGTGGCTCAATTGGGTAAGCGTCCAACTTTGGCTCAGGTCATGATCTTAAGTTCATATGGGTTCAAGCCTCACGTCGGGCTGGACAGCTTGGAACCTGGAGCCTACTTCAGATTCTTTCTCCATCACTCTGCCCTCCCTTGCTCACACTCTGTCTCTCTCTCAAAAATAAAATAAAATACAAACAAATTTTTAAAAATCAAATATGTATACATATATGTACATATACAAAATACATTTCAAACTTCTTAACATTCCCTTATGTGATCTGGCCCCCACTTTCCTTTTTGCTGTAGACCTATGGTCCACCTTTCAGTTCTTTGAAAGTGCCTCACTTTCACACATGCTTTTTCTTGGTGCTTCTAAAGGTGGCATCTTCTTTTTTTTTCTTACTCTTTTAAACGGTACCTCCTCAGAGAGATCTTTCCTAACCACCCTAATGACAATAGCCTTTTCCCAGTACTCCATCATAATACTTGTTTATTTCCTTAATAGCACTTGTTTACATTTGTGAATTTTCTTGTTTATGGTCTCACAAAAGTGAAAGTTCCATGAGCTTTTTTACTTTGTGTTTGCATTCTACGTGGCCAGTGTATAGCACCATGCCCAATAAATACTAAGTGACTGTTATTCATCCATGTATTCAATGTATTTATTGAAGGCCTACCATATGCCAGAACTGTTTTCACTGTGGAGGAGATAGTGGTGAACAACACAAGCAAGGTCCCTGCCCTATGGAGCTTATGTTCAAGTGGGAGAAGAAAAGTATAAATAAATATAAAAGTAAACAAGTAATCAGTGAGAGGGTGATGTGTTTACGTTGAGAAACACTTTCTGAGGAAGTAACAAGAAGGAATTTGTCTTATGACAATCAAGAGGAAGAGCTTTTCAATCAGGGAAGAGCTAGAACAAGGTTCCTAAGTCAAGACTGATCTTGAGTATTTATGGAATAAAGACCACTATGGCTAGAGTGGGGGGAATAGAGAGGAAGAACATTACAGGAGAATGTTAGAGACTTGGCCCAGGCCAGCAAACACAGGCTAGGAGTGTGAAAATATATGCTACCTTAAGAGAGAGACATCTCTTCAGTACTAAAGATGCTGGTGAGGAGCAGGTGGGAGTGGATACAGAGGAATATGTGTCTGCTACCCAGAAGGTGTGTTCAACAGTTATGTTCAAGTTGTAGCAAAGTGTTATCTTCTAGAACGTCATAAATCACTGCTAGTTTTTTGTTTCGTTTTCAGCAGGGGTGCTACTTTTCAATTCATGGTTCTCATTCATGCCTTTGGTTATCCCTTTAGAAAGGGCTATCCCTTGGTATGCATGCTTGCTCATTTGTGCACATAAAATGCATTGAAAATAGAAAGGAAGACCTCAGTTAATGCTTTTTTGCTGGATGTCTGAATTTGTGCAGGCTTTTAGATGTTCATGTTTCCCGGTTTAGTCAGTGCAGTGACCTGAAAGCAAAACTAGGTTGATTACCCAATCTTTCATTTCCACTTTTTCATTTCCCTATGTTTTAGAAGGCAAGTGACTAGGGAAGGCAATGTCCTCAAGGGTGCCTAACTTCCACATTTTTAAGAGCAAACTTTTTTTTTTAATATCCTTGCAGCAATCCTCTGATTAGTTGTCTACCTATGAGTTTTCGTTTGTCAGTTATAACCTTTTGTGATCCTATTAGTAAAACTAATAATTGCTTCTATATTGTCTTTTTTTTTTTTAAGTTCTTTGATGTTAATTGAAAAGACTGCCTTCTTCCCCCTGTCCTTCACTAAACATATAGTGATGACAAGGAGCTATTTTAAGTTTCTCTATAGTAGACTTGATACTTGCAGTTCTTTTGCTGACCCTACAAGTAGAAGACTTAGAGATAGTTCCTCTTCTTCCCTAATAATGCCGGCTTGCTTAAGCCACTGCCAGAATATTTACAGGTAGTAACCCGCTTTCAAATGGTTATGTTTCAGAAGTTCTTATTTAATCTGAGCTTTGGAATTTGAAATACATTTTCCCCCCTGAAAAAGTTCGCAAGTGGTATTTTTATAAATGGGTAAGTTTCTAGGCTACCCTTTAAAGACCATTTTTTTCCTGCAATGTAGCTGAAATACTACACATTAATGTTGAAAAATATTAGGAAAATCACATTTCAGATGTACATTAGTTCCACTACAGATGTTTAAATAGGATTTGGGGGGAACGGTTTGGATCCCTAAACACCTTTGCAGTGAGAGGGAAGTGGTGTCACAAAGATGTTCCCATGAAAGCTATGGAGAGAAGGCCATTGGGAATGCTTCTAGAGGAAACCCATCCCCAGTCTCCTACATGGCAGGTGCCAGCTCTCTGCATGTGATATATTCTTAAGTCAGATGTTTGTGTAACAGGGGTACATACATGCTTTTACTAGTGACAAGTGAAAAATTGATTTAAAAATCTTGAGTGAGGGAGTGAAAGTTTTATATATTTTGAAATTTTCTAAGCAGATATTAATGTTGGAAAATGCTATTTTGATGCGTTTATAGGCAACATATTCACATATGTTAGTGATCATTTTTTTTTTAATTTTTTTTCAACGTTTTTTATTTTATTTTTGGGACAGAGAGAGACAGAGCATGAACGGGGGAGGGGCAGAGAGAGAGGGAGACACAGAATCGGAAACAGGCTCCAGGCTCCGAGCCATCAGCCCAGAGCCTGACGCGGGGCTGGAACTCACGGACCGCGAGATCGTGACCTGGCTGAAGTCAGACGCTTAACCGACTGCGCCACCCAGGCGCCCCTGTTAGTGATCATTTTTAATTGTGTGTTTGTTTTCTCCCCTCTTATAGTGCTTTTTAAAATCTTTGTGTGCTTGGTTTTTTTCCTAAAATTATTGATGTTCCTTAATTTTCAATGAAAGGAATTTAATTCACTTAAAAAAAAAAAAGAAGGTACTATAATGTTAATAGTTAAAGCAGAGTTAACTCTAGAATTGTTCTATTTTTAGTTTTTACCAGACATAATTTATTTTTATTTCAAGAGATTTTTAATATGTTAGAACTAATTTTTGACCATTTGTTATATTCTTATGAGTATAGTATAATTCCAGACAAAATGGTTATTTTGGAAAGTTACATATAGAACATAAAAGAGCATGTGCTTTGAATTCTAGGAAATGTGGGTTCTAGTTCTATTCTAGATCATTTCTCAGTTCTCACAGCTCTGTTTTCTTATCTATAAAAGGAGGCTGATGAAACCTGCTTGCCTCACAGGGTTACTAATGGTAATACACAAGATTGATTGTTAATGGATGCCACCCCACACTACTACAGGAATGGGCTGTTGGGATTAAGTAGACAATTACTATGCCATTGGGTTTCTCTTCTCTGTGCTCCTATTTCCTTTTCATAGCCAAGTTTCTCAAAGAATAATCTACAGTCATCAGCTTCGCTTTTAATCTCTCACTTTTGTCAAGAAATCAGTAATATTTAGTATTTATATTGTTATGACTATATAAGTGTTCTTCAGTATGAGTCAGGTAATCATTACTATGAGTATATTTCTTTCTTGAACAGCTTCCCATCCTCCTTCAGAATGATAATGGCTTTATTTTTCTGTTTGCTTTGTTTGCTGTTGTGTCTATCACTAATTCTTTCCCAAACACTTCAGTAGAACTATAAAATTCCTCTCAATGTGGTAAACACTTTAGGTTATCCATCAAATCCATTTTAAACCTTTTCCTTTTTCTTGGAGATATTCCTCTGGGAGGCTTTTGTCTTCCTATTCTAAGCAGGACTGGTTGCTCTCTAGGCCTGCTGCAAAACTTTTGTCCCATTTGTCCCTTTCTCATCATCCTAGGAATTTCCTGTACTTCTGTTTTGAATCCTGTTTCCTGGTTCCTGTGTTTTCTTCTTTCTTGATTTATTCCCTTGTTTTGGTGTAGCACATCCTCTACCATCCACCTCCTATTCCCACTTACCCCAGCCATCCAGCACCAGATCCTTTTTTAAGGCAACTCTTAGAGCACCTCTGAAACTTATACTCTCCTTTCAGTTTTCCTGTTGGATTGACCTCACCCCTCTTTTGCCTCCACAGCGCACTCTTATCATAGTCTTGTTCCATCATACGTACTGAGCACCTGCTCTACATGTCAGGCATTGTGTTCAACACTTAGGGAGTCCAAGGTTAAGAGAATGATGTTCCCAAGGAAGTTCTAAAAATTAAGTTAGAACACTGGTTCTCACTGGTGGCAGTACTGCCCCCTAGAGGCAGTTTTGAAAAGTGGGGGAAGTTTTTGGTTACCAGAGTAATGGGGAGGGCACAGCTGGCATTCTATACTCAGGAGCCAGGAATACTAAATGTCTTATATGTCCAGCACAACTTCAGATTATTCCACCAGAAATTCATGTGTGAAAATCTGTTTATAATTATCCAAGTCTCTGACCTAACTCCATTTTACACTTAAACTACTCTTGGCGACTTTTACATTGTCATTGCTTGTGCTACAGATGGAGAACAGCTATTGTGTCCATCAGTGTAGGCTTATAGACAGTTTTTTTCAAAGAGGCACATGTCTATACAAAAATTAGGAATCCCTTGGGTAATAGATTATTTTGTAAATCATGCAGTAACAATGAAGAATAATATTAATTACCATATCCTATAAATAAAAGTAAGATGAGTTTCAAGAGTAAATGTTAAAAAATACTCTGTTCATTATTGTGTGTGTGTGTGTGTGTGTGTGTATGTTGAGGTATAACATACAGTGCACAGCTTGATGAATCTATATACACACACATAAACACATGCAGCTTCCTCCTCAATCTAGATATACTGAGTGTCTGTATAGTTAGGAAACATGGGACAAACTTTTTTTTTTTTAGAGAGAGAGAGATAGAGAGAGAGAGAGAGAGAGAGAGAGAGAGAATCTTAAGTGGGCTTTACGCTTAGCACAGAGCCCAACATGGGGCTCAATCCAATGACCTGAGCTGATCGTGACCTGAGCTGAAATCAAAAGTGGGACGTTCAACCAGCTGAGACACCCAGGTGCCCCAGGACAAACTTATTTTTAAACAGTATGTTACTTATATTTTCAAATAAGGTGCCCATTATGTTTTCATGTATACAATAAGCACAATTGAAAGTGGCCAAAAAGTCTAAAAACAAGGAAAATAGTCTATTTATTGTAGTTTTCATGTATTAACAATTGGACCCATTGTCTTAAATTTAGAAGTATTTTACCTGAAAAGGTAATTTGAGTTTAAAGAAAAAGATAGTATATTATCTGAAACTAATACATACTTATTCTGCTTCCTGACTTTGTGGGCAGTCTGTACTATGTGATACTTCCAGTACCCAAAAAAGTTTTCTTATCTTCCTTTCTGGTCAGTAATCCCTAGCCATGAGAGGTAACCACTATTCTGACTTACATCATTACATCATCGTATTTCTTCAGATACTCGTTCTCTGTTTGTTAACATGTGCAGTAAAGGAAAACAGAACTAAAAAGAAACAAACAGATCTTTGCAGCCAAAGCCATGTTTTATCAGTTAACAACTTTCATACTCCCTTTTTTCCAAAGACAATTACTTAGGAGCATTTCCAAAATTTTTAATTGAAAAAGTTTCTGGTACAGTATGTAGTTATTACAAAAGCAACAAAGCTGATGGAAAATATGTAATAGAAGACTTGAGACTGCTTTTAAATAGGACTAGAACCAAATGTTACTAAATTAATGGAAACATACAAAAGTAGAAATCTCATTTTTTTTTTAATTAGAGGTTTTAAAATATTTATTTTGAGAGAGAGAGAGCACCAATGAGGAAGGGGCAGAGAGAGGGAGACACAGAATCTGAAACAGGCTCCAGGCTCTGAGCTTTCAGCACAGAACCCAATGCGGGGCCCGAACCCAGGAACCGGGGACCATGACCTGAACTGAAGTCACAAGCTTAACTGACTGAGTCACCCAGGTGCCCCTCATTTTTTTAATAGAAATGATTTTCAAATACTTGCTATTATACGGGCGCCTGGATTGCTCAATCAGTTTAGCGTCTGACTTCAGCTCTGGTCATGACCTGATAGTTCGTGGGTTTGAGCCCTACATTGGGCTCTTTGCTGATAGCTCAGAGTCTGAAGGCTGCTTTGGATTCTGTGTCTCCCTTTGTCTCTGCCCCTCTCCCGCTCACGCTTTGTCTTTCTCTCTCTCAAAATAGAATAAACATTAACAATTATTTTTTAAATACTTGCTATTATTGCCACGCTAAATATTAAAAACTATATTTTTGTATAATGATAAATTATGTGACTATTAAAAATTTTAATATGAAAAATCTATTTAAAATTCCGATTCTATTTTTGGATTGTTCCTGTTTATTCTTACTCAGAATGTATCCATAAAGAGCAACCACGTATCTGCTCTATATTCTTGTTTTGGCCCAGTCTATCCTGTGTTCCTCATCACCTTTTGACAGTATGATCACTGAAGTCTTTTTAAGTAAATGTGTATACTGAATGTAGTCTGAATTATGGTGGAATTTCTAAGTAGGATTTAATTCCCTTATACCTTACCATGTTATAATATGGTGAATTATTTTGACATGACACTTTCAATAAGGCCATCTCATTTGTAGTAATACTGCACTTCCTAATTTTCACCATTTCAACAGCCTATACTTTGTCTTGGTAGGTTATCCATACTCCATTATTTCCTCTTTTTTTTTTGTCATATTCAAGTAATATAGACTGTTATTTCTTATAAAACACTAATTTTTCTTTTTAAAAAAAAATTTTTTTTAACGTTTATTTATTTTTGGGACAGAGAGAGACAGAGCATGAACGGGGGAGGGGCAGAGAGAGAGGGAGACACAGAATCGGAAACAGGCTCCAGGCTCTGAGCCATCAGCCCAGAGCCCGACGCGGGGCTCGAACTCACGGACCGTGAGATCGTGACCTGAGCTGAAGTCGGACGCCCAACCGACTGAGCCACCCAGGCACCCCAAAACACTAATTTTTCTATTTCTGCGTATGATCTTTTGTTTTCTATGTAGAATGACTTCTAATATAAATTTTCTTAAATCCAAATTTACTCAGGATAATAGGTACAATTATTTGAGTACTTCATTATATCTGTTTTTCCTTTGTATTTTTATTTATATGTACAGAAATACTATCTTTTTTTTTTTTTAGAATAGTAAAGGGGACTTTACGAAATATGTTCTAAAGGGGGAAGTTGAGTCTCAAAGGGTTGAGAAACTATTCTAAACAAATCAGTGCAATGAAGTTTTCCAGTTATTCTACTAGAACTGTTCAGGAGACTGTGGGAGTCTGTAGCAGGGGAATGCTCATTCAGGCAGAGGGTGGAATTTGTGGCAGAATCATGGAAATGTGAGGCTGTGCAGGACAAGTTTAACCTTTTCAAAAACTGGCTTGTTTCTGTGTGTTTCTGTGTGTCTTTCTTTTCTAACTGGTAAGTTCCTTGAGGGGCAGAGACCCTTTTTCCTTACTCTGAGTACCCAGTGCTGGGCCTAGTCCATGGAAAATACATAATAAATGTTGGAAGACTCAGCACCTCCCATACAGGTATGCAGGTTTGAGGGGGAGAGAATAAGTGAGAGCCTGGCTAGAAGCCAGACTGCCACAAGAGTCCCAAGGGATGGATCACTGATACGCCACGCTCAGAAGAAAATTTAATAATTGCCTAAGTACTTTGGGGATATATCCCCTAAATATCCCCAAATCTTAAAAGATTGGAAATTAGCATATTATTCTAAGGCAAGGGTCCTTAGAATACAGGGAGATTATTAATTTGGATAGAAAAAAATACATTGTTATTTTTACTAACCTCATACTGAAATTTAGCATTTCCTTCAGTGTTGAATGTAGATCATGGTGGTAGAATTAGCAGTACCTGTAACTTTTTGCTACTAAAAGCCACAGATATTTTCAATTTTAGTTATTGCAGATACCTCACAATATTGTTGATGCTCATTATTTTCGTATGATGGTAATTATTAGACCTGCCACTTGATCTTATTTAAATCATTAATAAAGAAGCACATGTATTACCTATCACAACACTTCAATAGTTGTATTTTAAATTTTATTGTAAAACACTCTAAAATTCTAGAGTAAGCAAAAGCGATGAATAATGACAGAAATCAGATGAGTGGTTGCTTCTTGTAGAGAAGGTTGGTTGGGAAAGGGGCACAAGGGAACTTTGTAGGGTGAAGGAAGTGCCCCATGTATGGTTTGCATATGTCAAAGGTGACTGAATGTTAAACTTGAGATCTACATTTTGCTGTATGTAAATTGTACCTCACTTAAAAAAACTAACACATTTAGAACTATTCTTAGAAAGGGTCTGTAGGCTTCATCCAAGTGCCAAAGAAATCTCTGGTAGCAAAGCGGGTTAAGAACCCTTTTTCTGAGGCCATCCTGTTACCTTTGCCTTTCCCTTTCTTTGAGTACCCTCTTTCTTCCAGGTGCTTTTGCTATTCGTTTCCTTTTTTTTTCTTTTTCCTAAATGTGGTCTACATTTTTGACCTAAGGAAAGTCAGAAAAGAAAATAGCAGCTATGAAAGAAATTTTTCTTGCTTGGCTTATCTGCCACTTTCTTGAAGCCAGTAAGGTTGTAGCTCTCCTAACATGGTTATATATTTGCTTAGATCTGAAGTAATTTCCAGTGAGAACTACTGTTCTAAAAACTAATTTGTAGATAATTTCAAAATGGAAGGATTTTTCTTATCCAGTTTTGCTTGGAGTTTAGTAGGATTTTTGTCCTTTTATATCATTGCATATGCGGTTCTGTTATGAAGTAGCCATGAACATTTATAACAAAGATTGGAAGAAAATAAAATGTATTAGGAATCAGTAAAGCACCAAGGAATTAGGAAAGAACAGATGAACATAAGGGAAGGGAAGTAAAAATAATATAAAAACAAGGAGAGGGACAAAACATAAGAGTCTCTTAAATACAGAGAACAAACTGAGGGTTGCTGGAGGAGTTGTGGGTGGGGAGATGGGCTAAATGAGTAAGGAGCATTAAGGAAGACACTTTTTGGTATAAGCACTGGTGTTATTCATAGGGGATGAATCGCTGGAATCTACTCCTGAAATCATTATTGTACTATATGCTAACTTGGATATTAATAAAAAATAAATAAATAAAATTAAAAAAAATAAATAAACATTAAAAATTTTAAATTAATATTATTGACAATCTATTCCAGATTTTTTTCCAGAAATTCCATTTAGTATCCTCAATACAATGTGATTGTTTATTCCAAATTCAAATGTGTTTTACGTGTATAAAATTCAGAGTAATAAATATCAAATATTAGCCTATATGTACTTTAAAATGGGATGATAGTGCTTGAAGATGTTAAATACAGTGGTAGATCACATATAGAACAAACATTAGGCTATTAGGGGCACATAGTGTTAGGACTACTCCTAATAGAACTCTTGTTGCCTATCATACCTATTAGTTTTACTCTACGGTTCTAACATTTCCATAGTCTTTTTATTTATCTAGATAAATTTAATGGGACACTTGTTATAATAGATTACAAAGTATGCTAAGAAAGATTGAGCTAAGGTGGGTAGTCTTAACGGATTTTTGTCCAAATAGCATCTGTGTATCTTTTATGACTTGGTATTAGATAAAGAACCTAAAATACTGTTTGGTGGTTTCTTTGCAGCCTCTCGTGTGGAAAATTTGAAATGCAGAGGAGAAACAATAGCTAAAGAGATCAGTGAAGCCATGAAGGTAAAAGCTACATGCTAACAGTTATAAAATGAATGAAATGTGTAGCTAGGTGTTCGTTTTCAACATCTATGTGTATTTTAGTCTATTGTAACAGGAATTCTCAGTAGTCTTTTAAGTAGATCTTTAATGAATTTATGAAGTGACAATAACATTCAGAATAACTACCATTTAATAGGAAGTATATGCCAATATATCTGACTTCTTTGAAGATTGGTTATATTTTTTAATTCTGAGATTTAGCGGTCTATCAGACAGTTTTGGATAATAATACCACCTAACACGTAGTGAGCATTTATGGGTCAGACACCATCTAACTGCTTTACATATATTATCTTAATCCTTAAAATAACACTATGAGATAGGTACTGCTAATTTCTGTGTTTTATAGTTGAGAAACTGCGGCTCAGAGAAGCTCTAGATTGCCCAAGTAAATGAGTCAGGACTTACACCCTGGATATTTGGCTCCCGAGCCTTTACTTCTTTTTTTTTTTTTTTTTTTTTTCAAGTTCTATTTATTTAGTTTGACAGAGACAGAGAGAGAGAGAGAGAGAGATCACACATGTGCACAGTGGGGAGGGGTGGAGAGAGAGGAAGAGAGAAAATCCCAAGAAGGCTCCTCGCTGTCAGTGCAGAGCCCTGTGTGGGGCTCAGTCTCACGAGCTGTGAGATCATGACCTGCGCTGAAATCAAGAGTCAGACGCTTAACCAACTCAGCCACCCAGGAGCCCCAGTATACTCTTAATCACTGTATTATGTATGCTGCGTATTCAATTTGGAGTCTTAGTATTATAATAAAATTGTTTATCTTCTCGACATTTATTTTATGCAAACAAGAAAACATTTGGATTTCTAGTACATGAAAATTATTTTTAAAAAACTCCTGAATCTTCCTTGTTCTGATAATTTTCTATGACATTCTTCTGTGGTTTGTATTGATTCCATCATTTTCTGGTGCTCATGCTTCTCCCATTGCATGTTCTTTATCAGGAGTTAGCAAACTAGTGAGCCAGGCAAGAACCCAGCCTGCACTTGTTTTTGTAAATAAAACTTCATGTCACAGCTCTGCCTATCCATTTACTTATTGTCTGTGGCTTCTTTACATTACGATGGCAGAGTTGAGTAATTGTGACAGGGATGTGAGGCCCTTTACAGGAAAAATGTACTGATCCCTGCCTGGTCTTGATGATCGGGATTTCCAAAATACTTACTATCCTAAAATATGGAATCTCAGACATCAAATCCTTGGCTCTGAAATTCTGTTAACTTCCTGTTGCCAAAGTTTTGTTTTATTTTATTACCAGACATTGTAGGAATAGAATATATCTTTTTAGTTTTAGTTTTTGGTTAAAATCTCTCAGCATTTAAAATTGGTATTTTAAGGTAAAAGCAAATATCCATGACCCAAATAATTAGGTCTTAGAAAAGCCTTGACCTAAAGAATTAAAATCTCGAATGTTGTATCTGTTTCTATGTGGTTGTGTTTCAAACTGAGATTAATGTTAAGTATTACTGTTGTTTGTTTAAGTCCTTGCCTGCATTAATTGAACAAGGAAATGGATTTTCCCAAGTTTTAAAGATGCAGCCTATTATCCAGCTCCAGAGAGTCCACCAAGAAGTCTTTTCCGCTTGTTACAAGCAACCAGATGTTAAACCTGAGAGCTTTATTACACAAATAGAAACCACACCAACAGAGACTTCTACCAGGAAAGCCACTGATGTGGTACTGAAAAGAAGGCAAACTAAAGACTGTCCCCAGAGAAAATGGTATCCGTTGCGGCCAAAGAGAATTAATCTTGACACCTCTTGACAGCTCTTTTTGTTTATCTTGCGAGTTGAAATTCGGCACTATCAACATTTAGATTACAGCCTAATGCCTAGACAGGGCTTCCTTTAAAAAGACAAATAACTCTTTAACTAGTGATTCCTTTATACAAATATAGTAGCTCTATGCTGACATAGAATGTAATCATTGTGTTTCCTTATCATTTTGTCTTTAGTGATGAAAAGCATATTTTTTGAATATTGGCACAAAGAGATCAGTGGGTATTAAGAGTGCAAACTTTTACTGTCCTTAAATGTAATCAACTCTTGGCTACCTTACAGCTTTTGTGGAATACCACGCGTAACACATTCTATTAGATTTCTGGTGTACATCTTTCTCTAAAAAAGAGCAGTGTAACAGGTATCTTTATTTAAATGCTAAAAGTAATCCTCTGTTCTGATTAGGAGCCAGGAGCAGATGCATTTGGGTTTTGTTTTTGTTTTTGTTTTTTTTCAATGCAGTTTTGACTTATCACATTGATATGCAGATGAGAAGACTGGCTTTGACTTTGTTACTCCAAGTTCAGCTAATTTGGATTTGTGGTGTTATTTTTAGGATTTTTGTGTTTTTGTTTTGTTTTGTAAGACAAAGAAGACTTATTTATATAAGACTTTCTGTTAGAAATAAAAATTGGCATGGAGCCAGTATTTCTTGTTCACACTTCTGTTCTCCACAGGCCTTTCAACTTTTAAATATTATTTGACTTAGGACTAGTAGTTTCTTTTTAGGGTTTTTCATTATTTCCACATGATTGCAGTTCAAAAATATATATCGCATTAATACATTAACAAATTGTCATTGCGGAACAAAAATAGATGTAGGCATACTGAACTATCTTACATTTAAGGATGCTTATTTATCAAGGACATAATTATTGGTAGAAGTCTGAGAAAGCTATTTGCCTATACTTCTAACATTTCACTACAGTTTCTTACAGCTCTTACTGTACCTCTTTGTCACAGTAATACAATGCAGACAGGGCCATCTAACTTTTCTCCTTTTGATGACTGTACGACTTCATTCACTTGCAGAGGAATTTACTAATCATGAGGTTGGAAAATCTGTACTTGCCTTGTTTATTATGACTTAATCATAAATGTCTAAATGTGACAGAAAATCTGTCTCATTGAAGAAAGTTTATAAAGCCACTGTATTTCACTCTGTATTTTAATGTTACAATTTGATATCTGTATATTTGTAACAGCAGTGTGTTTTTTATTAAAATAATGTACAAAGAACTGAAATCTTAAAACTATGTATTTTTTAATTATCTCAGGCATCTTGAGCTCAGCTTTAGTTGAATGGTAAATAAGCATCCTGCATTTCTCAACATACTAAATTTCACTTTAAAGTTGTTATGAGGCTAACAGGAGCACCTGGGTGGTTCAGTTGGTTAAGTGTCCGACTTCAGCTCAGGTCATGGTTTCGCAGTTCGTGAGTTCGAACCCCATATTGGGCTCTGTGCTGACTGCTCAGAGCCTGGAGCCTGCTTTGGATTCTGTGTCTCCCTCTCTCCCTGTCCTTCTCCTGCTGGCACCCTGTCTCTGTCTCTCTCTCAAAAATAAACATTAAAAATTAAAAAAAAAATTAAATTGTTGTGAGGCTACAGAATATTGCTATTCTAATATAGTGCTAAGTTTTTTATGGCATAAAATTCTGTATGAGGTGTTTCACTTCAATAGCCTATAAACAATTGTTAATTTTCCTGGATAATTGCATTGATGATTATATAAGAAAATGTCTTCCTTTTTTTAAGATGTCTATTTACTTATTTTTGAGAGAGAGAGAGAGAGACTGCATGAGTGGGGACGGGCAGAGAGAGAGGGAGACAGAGAATTCGAAGCAGGCTTGAGGCTCTGAGCTGTCAGTGCAAAGCCTGATGTGTTGCTTGAACTCACAAACCATAAGATCATGACCTGAGCCAAAGTCGGATGCTTTACCAAGTGAGCCACCCACATGCCCCTAAGAAAATGTCTTCCTTTTTTAAGAGATACATATTGAGATACATAGAATTTAATGACTTCATGTCTTGGATTTTCTCAGAAATATGTCAGCAAAGAAAAAAAGAATAGATTAAGTAAATGTGGCAAAAATCTTAATAATAGTGGATCTGTATAATGTAACCATTCCTCTACTCTTTTTTTTTTATTTTTTTTAACGTTAACTTATTTTTGGGACAATGTGAGAGACAGAGTGTAAGCAGCAGAGGGGCAGACAGAGGGAGACACAGAATCTGAAGCAGGCTCCAGGCTCTGAGCTGTCAGCCCAGAGCCGGACGCGAGGCTCGAACTCACCAACCGTGAGATCATGACCTGAGCTGAAGTCGGATGCTTAACTGACTGGGCCACTCAGGCGCCCTATGACTCTACTCTTTTGTCTGTTTGGAAATTTTTATAATTAAAAAAAAAAAAAAAAAAAAGTTTGTTATACCTTAAAGGTCCCAGACAGCTGAAACTTGAAATCCCTCAGAGAGCCCAAAGTTCCACTCCACAGTTATAGGAGAGTTCCGAATTAAAGACCACTGGACAAGACAGTATGTTGCCATTTTTAACTAGGATAAACATGGCTGATACAAGTAAAAGTATTGGTTAAGTATACGTTTCTAAGAGAGATTAGAAGTATTTTCTTCTAAGAAGAGAGATTGAATTCCTGCATAAAGCATGAATTAGCTAAGATGATGAAAAGGAAGAAAATCTATAGTTGTAGGCAGTATTGAAGGAAAACAAAATCAAACATCAGCCTCCTTGTGGTATAAAGAAGGCTGGGTTGCATGGAGTCTTAAAATTTCCTTTAAACAAAAAACAAAAACAAAAGTACAACACAGGAAGGTCAAATCCAGTTCCAAAGGAGAGAAAACACATTAAAGCAGCTGGTTTCTGGAAGAAGTGAAGGAAAATCTGTTTTCCATACTTCAGCCATTACAAACTATATTAGTGTACTTGAACTGCTGTAACAAAATATCAGACCGGGTGGCTTCAACAACAGAAATTCAGAAATTCAATTTCTCATATTTCTGGAGGCTTGAAATCCACGATGAAGAGGCTGGCAAATTCGGTGTCTGGTGCGGTCTCTCTTCCTTTGTGTATACGTAGGGGTAGAAGTGCTGGTATCTCTTCTTGTAAGGACATCAATCCTATTGGATCAGAGCCCCACCCATATAACCTCATTTAATCTTAAATTATTCCCTTAGAGGCCCCATCTCCAAATAGAACCACACTGGGGGTTAGGGCTTCAACTAGCGATTTTGAGGAGATGCAAATACTCAGTCCATAACAGTAGACAACAGAAATTTTATCCTAGCCCCCTTTCTCTGGGTCGTTATGGCTTGGGCTGCAATGGAGAACAAAGTCAATAAAATAAAACTTTTTGTTGGCTTCAAAATATGGCTATCTCTAAGACTGAATTTGTTTGACTTCTTTTGAAGGCTATGGTTTTTCCTTCTCTACCTTCACGTTGATTCATCCATTCAACAAATAAATGTTAGGCACCTACTCAGTTCAAAAGTCAGGTTCAGAGCATAGTCTCAGAGCCAGATCATCTATTGGTTTTGGCTTTTTTTTTTAATTTTTTAATGTTTATTTATTTTTAGAGAGAGAGAGAGAGTGTGAGTGAGGGAGGGGCAGAGACAGAGGGAGACACAGAATCCGAAGCAGATTCCAAGCTCTGAGCTGTTAGCACAGAGCCTGATGCAGGGCTTGAACCCATGAACCATGAGATCATGATCTGAGCCGAAGTCAGATGCTTAACTGAGTGAGCCACCCAGGCGCCCCTATTGGTTATTATTAAGAGTTAAATAACATTGGGCAAGTTACTTAACCTCTCTGTGTTGCTGTCTTCTCTAATGTAACATGGGAACGATGTTAATATTATTATGTGAAGTAAATGTGTTCATAATATAAAATCCTTAGACTACTACTTGGCACAAAGTTTACATAGCATTCTGTAAGCACTATTAATAGTTGGTTTGATGAAGGAAATGAAAACGTTTATAGGATAAACATTGTCTTCAAGAAGTTTATATTCTACTGAAGAGAATGACCATATGAACAATGATCATGCAAAGCAGTAAATGCTATATAGACGTATATGTGGCAAACTTTGAGAAGTCATGGAAGTCTTTGCGGAAGAGGTGACATTTCTGCAGTTTTGGATATTTTAGGCAAATAATCAGGAGGATTCCTGGCAATGTGAAGGGAATATCCCAAGGGATATCCCAAGGGAATATCCCAATCCCAAGGTTGTCAGACCAAATGCATGGTGTACTGAGGACCATCAGGTAAGGCTTGATGTATAGGTCTTGTCTAAAAAGATTTGTTATAAGGAAAATTAAAAAAAGAAAACAAAAACTTGTTATAGGTGAACTTGAACAGAGGCAGGGTCAGCTCTTAAGAACTTTGTACATTTTAGGTGATGAGAAGCCATTAATTTTGACAAAGGAGGTGAAAGGAAGTGGAGATCTATTGAATCCATTTTTCTCCTTGTGTAGCATTTACCCCAAAATAGCAAGAGTAAGAGAAACACACACTCATCTTCTGAAGAAACCAAGAGGTATGTTGCCCAGACCATAGCATATGAAGAAGGAATGTGTATGGAGGAAAGAGTAATGAATTAGCAGGTCAGAGGAAGATCAAGTCTAAGTGTCTGCAGAGAGAGACATTGGTAAGAGAAATTTGCCAATTTGCTCCCAGAATCTCTAGAACACTGAAGAATGGAGGACACTGCAAAAGGCTGAGATGAGATAGAGGAACCTAAAAATGAGATCATGTCTCCCCTCCACTCACTGTCAGTAATTGCCTCTGCCAAAGGAACTTACTTTCTGGAGAAAATTGAAATAAAGAGTCCCTGGACAGTAAGGGTGAAACTCAGGGGGGAAAAAAAAAGGTCAGAATAAAATGTTCCATTGGAATGGTAAGACTTGGAAGTTCCAGAATACTAGCAGTTTGGCTCATGTATCTTAGACGATCCTGTAGAGAAATTGAACAACCTATACAGATAGTGGTATTTGGAGATCCCAAACCACATGTCCAACTGACCACTCCAGTCACCCTACTGTAGCGCCATTTAGTGCCTAAGTCCCACTTACCTAGAACTTCCAGAAGCATTTTTGTATTTCACTTTCAAAAGTAAGTGGACATAATAAAAAACTGGAAGCAACCCAAATATCCATCAGTAGTAGAGTGAAAAAATAAATTATAGCATATACTTATAATGAAACCCAACACAATTTTTTTAATGAATTACTGATATACACACAACATGGATGAATCTCAAAGACATTATGTTGCATGAAAGAAGCCAGGCACAGAAGAGTGCATACGGTGTATGAAATCAGAATAGGCAAAACTAATCTATGGTGGTTATCCATGGGGAGAGGGGAGATATTAATTGGGAATAACCACCAGGAATTCTTTTAGGTGAAGGAAATGTCCTAGATCTTGATCTGAGTGTTGTTCACATGGCTGTATACATATGTGTAACTATTTAGCTATACACTTATTTACGCATTTTATATAAGTTTTAAAAAATAATAAATATACAAATTGAGATTCACCAGACATTTGAGGAAAGTCTAAATGCAGAGACCAAAGACTGAGTCCCATAAAGGCAGTAATCTTTGTTCTGATGTATCCCAAGCACCTGGAAAAGTACCTGGCATATGATAGTTTCTCAATTCATATTGATTAACTGAATGAATGAAAACAAGAACACAAAAACCAAAGAGAAAATAGGACCTCAGAAAAGCCAGAGATAAATACAAAACAAAGTTCCAGAATAATTGCTATCCTCCCAGAGGTAACAAGATATTCCATTCATTAAAAAAAAAAAGGGGGGGCGCCTGGGTGGCGCAGTCGGTTAAGCGTCCGACTTCAGCCAGGTCACGATCTCGCGGTCCGTGAGTTCGAGCCCCGCGTCGGGCTCTGGGCTGATGGCTCAGAGCCTGGAGCCTGTTTCCGATTCTGTGTCTCCCTCTCTCTCTGCCCCTCCCCCGTTCATGCTCTGTCTCTCTCTGTCCCAAAAATAAATGTTGAAAAAAAAAATTAAAAATTAAAAAAAAAAAAAAAAGTTCTCGATATTCTATTCATTTAAAAAAAAATTCTTGAAAATTAAAGGTGTAAAAGTTGAAAGAATTTCGGTATGAAGGCTGGAAGATAATAATGAAATTTTCCCAAAAGTAGAACCAGATTAAGAGATGACAATTTAGAAAAAATAAGAGTAAAGAGAATAAATTCAGAGGGTCCAATATCTAATTGATACCCTTTTCAAAAAAGTGCAGAAAAAAATCCAGGAGTCAAAATTCTTAAACATAATGCAGTTACCATATGACCTAGCAATTCAACTCTAAGTTCTAAACCTCAAAGAATTGAAGACATGTCTACACAATAATTTGTACATGAATGTTTGTAGCAGCAACTCAAATGTCTATCAACTGATAAGTTAATAAAATATGGTATATCCAATTGATGGGATATTATTTGGCAATAAGTACGGTACATATTAACAATGTGGATGAAACTTGAAAGCATGCTAGGTGACAGAAGTCACTCACAAAAGACTTTTGTGCAATTCCACTTACATGAAACCTCTAGAATTGGCAAATCTATAGGAACAGAAAATTGATTAGTGGTTGCCTAGGGATGGAGAAAGGGAGAGATTAGGAGGAATGGGGAGTGTATAGGGTTTCTCTTGGGAGTGATGAAAATGCTCTAAAACTGACATGGGCAGGGGCACCTGGGTGGCTCAGTTGGTTAAGTGTCTGACTTTGACTCAGGTCATGATCTGATGGTCCATGGATTCAAGCCCTGCATTGGGCTCTGTGCAGACAGCTTGGAGCCTAGAGCCTACTTTGGATTCTGTGTCTCCCTCTCTCTCTGCCCCTCCCCTGTTCACACTCTGTTTCTCTCTCAAAAATAAATAAACATTAAAAAAAAACATTGATGTTGGTGGTGGTTGATTGGTGAATATACTAAAACCCATTGAACTGTACCTTTTTTTTTTTAATTTTTTTTTCAACGTTTATTTATTTTTGGGACAGAGAGAGACAGAGCATGAACGGGGGAGGGGCAGAGAGAGAGGGAGACACAGAATCGGAAACAGGCTCCAGGCTCTGAGCCATCAGCCCAGAGCCTGACGCGGGGCTCGAACTCACGGACCGCGAGATCGTGACCTGGCTGAAGTCGGACGCCCAACCGACTGTGCCACCCAGGCGCCCCTGAACTGTACCTTTAAATGAGTGAATTAATATGGTATGTGAAATATATCTCAATTTAACAAGAGTAAAGAAATAGAAATAATATAAGACACTAGCCCCAGATGGATTCCAAAATTCCGAAAGGAAAAGGCCCCACTGAGTATTCAGCACAAGGAATGAAAAAAGACAAGAAACAAAAAACCAAAATCACCCATACCAAGGCCCATCACTGAGAAATGTTAGATAAAGAGAAGTTCCTAAAAGCTTCCAGTAGAGGGAAAAGATCATAAAGAGACATTGGCATGGCATCAAACTACTAAACACTAATTTTTAATCTAGAAGTCTCTGGAGCAATATAACCTGGAAACTCTCAGTATAAATGATTTGCAACCTAGCAATCTATACCTAGCCAAACTATCAATCAAGTGAGAGGTTAACCTAAAGCCATTCTCAAACATGCAAAATCTAAATAAGTATATATTTAAAAAATATATTTTGGGGGCACCTGGGTGGCTCAGTTAAGTGTCCAACTCTTGATTTCAGCTCAGGTCATGATCTCAGGGCCATGAGACTGAGCCCCAAGTTGGGCTCTGGACTGGAGCCTGCTTGAGATTCTCTTTCTGTCTCTGCCCCTACCCCCTTTTCTAATTTTATATATATATATAAACTACATATATATATGTAATTTATATATATATAATATATGTAATATATGTAAATATATTTACAATATGTATGTAAATATATTTAAAATATGTAAATATATATATAATTTACATGTTTATATGTATAAATATATAATATATATTATAAATATATATAAATTATATTTAAATATAAATATATATAAATATATAAATATATATTATATTATTAATATATAATATAATTATATATATAATTAATATATATATTAATATACTAGTATACTATTATATTATATATTATTATATATATTATATATTATATATACTATTATATATTATTATATATATTATATATTATATATACTATTACATATTATTATATATATTATATATTATATATATTATTATATATATTATATATTATATATATATTTTATATATTATATATTATATATATATTTTATATATTATATATTATATATATATTTTATATATATATATATATTACACACACATATATATATATATTTAACGCCAAAAACATGCTGTTTGGGACACTGCTAGTGAATGTGCTCTGCTACATAGGGTAAACAATAAAGCAGCAACCATGGGGTCTAGCAAAGAGGCTACAAGATGGAGAGTGGCAAGCTCAAGTCCACAGGACACTTCAGCAAATCTGGAGAAGAGTCCAGTCAGACCAGGTTGGAATATGAATATGTAGGACTAGAGAAGAGTATTTTCAGGAAGAGGAAATATAACTGACAAAATGAGTGATGGTTTACCTGGAAAATTGTATAAAGGAGATGTTGTGTGGTATTCAGATGTTCAGAGAAAGAAAAAAATCAGGCAATTATTCACTATAGTAAAAGCAGAATATTGTACAAGAAAAGAAATGTAGTCATAGTCACAAATGAGTCACATAGCCTCACAGTGACCCGTATTTATATAGACAATAAGGAACACCTCAAATCTGAATTCAATAAAAAATTGGAAGAGTTCTATTAGGATGAAAGGATTGGGAATTAGTAGAGGAAGGACACTGGGCAGTCAGGGCAGATAGTGGTCAACACACTGGAGCAGCTAGGGTGACAGGGACTGGGCACAGAGGGAGCTTCAATGCCAGCCAATATAGAAGTTCATTTTGTAGAGTTGAAACAACTCATTTGGTTGTAACTGTGTCACCTGAATATCAGCCATGAAATGGGAATGCTGGGGAGTGAAATCTTCACCACAATGAAAAGTCAGTGCATGATCTCTGAAATAGCTGAATCAAAAGACAGCATAATGTGGATATTATTCAAGTAAATACCAGAAAAAAGAAAAAAAAAAAAAACAGCTAAGAGAGTGGAAAGTGAATGAACCCAGGTGGGTGAAGCAGGCCAAGGGACTGGTGTTTTTTGCTTATAAGCCTTATAGATTTGATTCTTTATGTGCATGTAATACTTGCATAAAAATAAATTTGATTTTTAAGTGATTTAAAAACTCACACAGTATGCAAGTGAATATGAATAATCTTTGACTCTATCTTCCATTCTCCCTATCATTAAGAATTAAGAGACAAATTACACCCCAGGGGCTTTTACAGGGTTTCAGTTCCATTATCTCAGTATATTTCAGATAAGTCTTGTAGATTTTGTTTTTAGCTGAGGGTTTTAGTTTTGGTTTCTTTGGAGGGTTGGGTTTTTTTCTGACCTATTGTTTTGCAAATAGATTCCATTATCAAGCCTCTACATACCAAAATGATGAAAAAGTATCTTTCTAGAGAACCACTGGAGACGTTGGTGAGATTTTATGAAAGGATTTGGGGAAGCTAATGTTCTATTCCTTTGAAACTTCAGAGCTCAAGAGTCCTCCCATAATTCATTGCTTGTACCCTGTGGGCTTTTCACTAATATTGGTTGAATGAATGAATGATTTCATACTACAAATTTCTGACTTGTCGGTTCCCCCTAGATCACAATCTCACACGTTAATGACTTGGCATTCATGTTCATATTCATTATTAATTGAGGTTAGGAGATGGGCTAACTACCACGAGAGGAGGGGAGTGGAGATATGGAAGGGGGTGGGGTCTAAGGGATCTAAGAGACTGGCAAACTTGCCTGAATGAGAGCTTTAGAGTCTCCTGGCTACTGAAGCTGACGTCTAATCCCCATATCCCTGAGGATGTCAGAGCAGAAGGTGGCATTCACACCCCTCGGAATTGACTCCATGGTTCTAGCGGATGTATTTTCCCTCCAGCCCTCCTTTCTTTTGGTTGTATTCCTTTGACTTCTGTGTGGCCTGGCATAGCCAGAGAAGACAACCTGACCCCTCAGGGTCCCCTGATCTGGCTAATCCCCATGTCTGTGAAGGATCAGTCTGTATTTTCACACCTCATTCAGAGAATGGCTCCCATGCCTTTGGGTTCCTACCTAGTCACAGATTTTAAGGCCTCCCTTGCTGCCCACATGTGTGGCTCTGTGGCCCACTCCTGCCATGATGGCCCTGGAGCTCTCCGTCCATTTCTGTTCCTGGTGCTACCTTGATGGGAATCCTCTCCGTGCCCCTCCTCACCAGTTGGTAAGTATACAAAACTTGAGCATTTCACTTTTTTTGTTCCTTCAAACTCTTCTGAGGTTTGGTTTCCCCATGAAGCAGCCAGTGGTTACCCTCCCTCTCAGAGTCCTTGCTGGCTGCATCACCCAACTGCCTCTCTGTCCTCCCCTGCCCTTGGCTGCACCGTTGGTTTGGTTACTTGTTCCTGGGTTAGAGCTTCCTTGCCCCTTTGTTCCTGCATTTCAACCTCCTTTTCTTTTGAGTCATTTTGCAGCTCAGCATCTCCCAGGATAGTAGGTAGAAAAAGGAGAAGAAGGATGCATTGATCTGTGTATCTTGCTTCATTTCTCTCCCTAATTAAAAAGAAAAAAAAAATGGTGGACAAAAGGTTAAAATAAGTGTGGGTATGAACTTTTGCTGACATCTGCCCACCTCTGATCCTGTGTGGGTATAGAAATTAGGGGATCACAGGGGCAGAATAATAACATTTGGACAACTTGTAGGACACCTCTGCTCCAGGTCCCGAAAACCCCACCCTCAGAGTCTTGTGGTCTTTCCCACTTACGTGCCAAACAATATTTTAAAGTCATTTTTCATACATGCATTCTTTTATTCCATAAATGCCCAGTGGGTCCAAATAGTGTGCTAAGGTATGTGTGGATATGCACATGGCATAGAGCCTTCCCACAAGCAGTCTGCCGTTGGTCATGAGAGAATCCAATAGAGTGGTACAGGGGGAGCGGAGGGAAAGATCCAGGATTGGGGGGGAGGGGGGACACATCTTACTGTTTGCTGGGGTTCTAGGGTCCCAGAAGGAAGAGGAGAGCGAAACCCATAGGTTTCTGAGACTTCTGAGGAATTAGCTACTTGCAAGAAATTGGCTTCAGAAGCTATGATGGAGTACTAAGGAATTCCTGTACTTTACTGGCAAATTTTGATACCGCAATTTCTCTTTGTTGTTATAAGCCCAACCCAAGAGCTTTTCTTTTTTTTTATTTTTTTAAAAAATTTAAAAAAATGTTTATTTATTTTTGAGACAGAGAGAGACAAAGCATGAACAGGGGAGGGTCAGAGAGAGGGAGACACAGAATCTGAAACAGGCCCCAGGCTCTGAGCTGTCAGCACAGAGCCCGATGCGGGGCTCGAACTCACAGACCGTGAGATCATGACCTGAGCCAAAGTCGGACGCTTAACCGACTGAGTCCCCCAGGTGCCCCAGGACTGTTCTTTTAAAGGAAATCATCAGATTTGGCAAATGATTGCTTCTCTAGAAATACTGCTTATTAAGATGAATCCTCATTTCTTTTGTCCTCTACACCCAAAGGGAAGAAAAGTTCAAGAACACAAATAAATGTTTCATTCTTTCTGCCTGGGTGATGGACTCTGTGACCCCTATCTCCCAACCCTAGCACCCCCAGGCTGCCCTCCCTGAAACACTGGACTTAATTTGCTGGGAGTTCTGCCCAGACTCCTTTCTCCCCCTTCCACTAGCTGTTATCTAAGTCACAGGGAAAAGAAACAGAAGAGGGATAAGCTGAGATGTGGCAACAAAGGGACCATGATCGGATCTATCCCCTATATTGTCTATGAAGGTATTACACTCTCTGGGGATCTCATCAAGTGGTATATATAATATGCAGAGAAACCCGTGGTTCCCTTCACTATTTAATACATCAGATCAGTGCCTTAGAATTCTCAGAAACCATTTGTTTTCCTCTAACAAACTCCTTTTCTCTTTCATATCTCCCCGTAAATCTGATTTGAAAAAAAAAATTGTTTAAACAAACCCATGGTGTCAGATTTGTTCTAGCAACATGGGGTCACAATACATTCTACTCTTGGCAGTTCAAGATAAAAATTACCCAAAGAAAAGGAAGAGATTAAATGAAGCCACAGCTCTAACAGTGCAGCACAATTGGGTGAAAAGCTATTAATATATAGTGTGAACTTTAGAACTGTTGAAAGGAACATACTTTTTATTTTATTGTTTTATTATTTTTAATGTTTATTTACTTTTTGAGGGAGAGAGAGAGACAGAGTGCGAACAGGGAAGGGGCAGAGAGAGAGGCAGACACAGAACCCAAAGCAGGCTCCAGGCTCCAAGCTGATGCAGGGCTCGAACCCACGAACCACGAGATCATGACCTGAACCGAAGTCAGACGCTTTACCGACTGAGCCACTCGGGCACCCCGGGAACGTACTTTTTAAACAAATATATGAAGAGTCCACTATATGCCCAGAATTGTACAAAAATACTTTCCCTATAAATATTTAAATGTAATTTTATCAACATTTTTGCTGAATGTAATAGTAATAAAATACTAGTAGTCACCATGTGTTGAGTGCTTCCTATGTGTTAGGAACATGCTAAGAAGTCCACATGCATCATCTCATTAAATCTCAAACAATCCATGAGATAGAGGCGATCATCTCCATTCTCATGATGCAAAGATAGAGGTGAGAGTGTTCACACCCAGCCACTTTCCCAAGGGTCTGCTGACTATCATAGTAGGGCAAGTCTGTAGAACTCCAAGCCCTGCCTATGTCTCTCCCCAAGGTCCACAGGTCCTGGGTCTCAAACCTCCTTGCCATTACGCCACAGCTACCTTGCTGGCTTTTCTTCCTCTTCTCCTCCTCCTCCTCCATGACTCATGGCGACATAGGTTAACAACAAATATTTCTCAGCCTCCTATGAGTTAATGAACAGCTAATATTCCCAGATAATAGCAGCGTCTAAGAAACTGCCCACAGTGGTTTAAAGCAGTTGATTATCTTAAGGAGATTCAATACGGTAGTCTCCCCACCGCCCCCTCATCTGTGGTTTTGCTTTCCTTCATTTCAGTTATCAGTCGGCCGTGTTCTGGAAGCAGATGATCCTCCTTCTGGCATCTTGTCAGAAGGTCAATAGTTGCCTATCCCTGCATCACAGTGCCTGCATTATTCACCTGACTTCATGCCATCGCGTGGGTATTTGATCATTCTGTATCATCGCAAGAAGAAAGGTGAGTAGAGTACAGTAAGATATTTAGAGAGACCACATTCACATAACTTTTATAACAGTATGTTCTTATAATGGTTCTATTTTATTATTAGTTATTTGTTATTACTACTAATAATATTACGGTGCCTAATTTTTAAGTTAAACTTTATCACAGGCATGTCTATATAGAAAAAACACATAGTGTGTATGGGATTTGGTACTATCCATGGTTTCAGGCATCCACTGGGGGCCTTGGAACATATCTCCTGAGGGGAAGGGGGAAGCTCTGTATGTCCTTTTGCTGCCAATTGCTTGGGAAATAGCCAACCACCCCTTCATTGTAGGAAGCTAACCATCGTGTCTGTTCAGAATTACATTATAGGAAATTCTGAACTGGCAAACTGTGACTTAATAAGGTTTTAAAGCAACTTCCAGACAGCTGAGTCATCAAGTGTTTTTGGAAAATTATGTGCCGTACATTGAATTCATTGCCCTATCTCTGCACTGGCATAAGGTATTTATCTGAATTATAAAAGAAATGATTTTAGTTGATAGCTGCTCGAAATTGTCTTCCAAATTTATGTACCCTCTGTGACCAGAAGATATTCTGCAAACACTGACCTGACTTATTTTTGTTTCCCCAGTTTACTGTTGTTCCCTCCTGGCCTTCCATGTCTAAGGCAGAGCCCTAAGGCTCACTGCCGCTCAGTAATGAGGAGGGGGATATGGGCCCTGCTTGGAAGAAAGGGCTGTGGGACAAGTGGACATCAGGGCAAGTCCTGAAAGCCTTATTCTGTTTACAGAGAGAAGGATTTTCTAAAGTCCATTAACCTCCATGTAACACGTCAAGAGCCAGGGCTCGGAGACTAGCTATAGGTGCAGTCTAGGAGAGGAAGGAGACCTTTTCCCTCTGGCCCCAATGAACTGTAAGAAGATGAAAAAAAATGAAGCTGGTAGACTCAGAGTACCCCACTTCCCCTCTCTGGGGAGTGGTCTCAGACTCTGAAAGGACACAGCCTGGAAGCACATTGTCCCTGTGCTCCTCATCTAACCACAATCAGACAGGAGGGTAAAATCAGTGCCGTGTGGTCCTCCACAATTCAGCCCCTGAACCTGCCTTAGCCCTGTTGTTTCACAGAAGGCATTTGGAGATCCGCACGTGCTGTGGAGGATTGTGGGAGTAGCCAGTGGAGGTGGCTGGCAGCCTGTGAGAGGGACACTGGGGAGAGTGACTGAATCATCCTACACTGGTCTGGACACTAAAGGGGAATCACAGCCATCCTTGCAGGTAACGCAGTGCCCGTGGGAGCTGAGGTGAGCCGTGCCAGGGAGGGCCACAAACCTGAACTAGATCCCATAAATCACAGTGTCAGATGTTCCCAGACACAGGTGGACAGGAGCATCTCCATGGAAGCTGGAGACACCAAAGAAGGTACAAGGCTCTGCACAGATGGCCCTAGAAACCCTTCTTCCCCCTACATCCATATGCAATCGCAGCGAGAAACAAGGAAATCGAAAAGATACTAAGTCATCCAAAAGAGCCAGAGTTACCACCTAAAAAGTGTTTAAATAATTGGATCGAGTTGGATTTTCTAAGTTGGACTAAGGCTAGTGTTTATTATTTTTTTTCTCCTGTCAACCAACAGAGTAGTAGTTTACAAGGGTGACCTGATCGCTTCAGATGGGTAACTGCCAGTCCTGACACCGTTTATTTAATAGTACCTCTTTTTAATAGTGCCTACTGGTTTCATATGCCACATTTTCCATTTAGTAATATCTAATATATATTTGGGGTCTGTTTCTATTCTGTTCCATTCATATGCCCATACCAAACCGCTTTAGTTTTTACAGTTTTAAGATATATTTATTTTCTCTTAAGACCATGCCTCCTCCGCTTGTTATCATCATTTTTTCAGAAAGTTCCTGGCTGCTTCTGCGTATTCCCACACATGAACTTTAAGTTCATAGACTTTAAGTTCATAGACTCAGGGGCGCCTGGGTGGCGCAGTCGGTTAAGCGTCCGACTTCAACCAGGTCATGATCTCACGGTCCGGGAGTTCGAGCCCCGCGTCAGGCTCTGGGCTGATGGCCCAGAGCCTGGAGCCTGTTTCCGATTCTGTGTCTCCCTCTCTCTCTGCCCCTCCCCCGTTCATGCTCTGTCTCTCTCTGTC
Source organism: Lynx rufus (assembly GCF_022079265.1). Lineage (NCBI taxonomy): Eukaryota > Metazoa > Chordata > Mammalia > Carnivora > Felidae > Lynx > Lynx rufus. The sequence continues at coordinate 32,986,025 of NW_025814829.1, read as the reverse complement.
CCAAAAATAAATAAACGTTGAAAAAAAAAATTAAAAAAAAAAAATTCATAGACTCAGATTCAAGAAGAGGTGGGTGTGGGGGCTACACAAAGGCCTGGATGCTGAGAGGCAGGGTTCAATGCGGGCCGCCACAGTAGTCTTAAAAACTTCCGGTACGCGCTACATCTTGAGTCACTGACACAATGCTAGGCTCACCGTAGATTCCCAGCAAACATCTGTTGAATGGCTACTACTGAACCATCTGGCTAATAACATTGCATACATAAGCAGCACCACTGGAAACGTAGAAGTTCAGTTTCTGAAGACAAAGTCTGAGAAACTACGCTTGCTGCTCTCATGTGTTGGGGTCATTTACACCTCAGTTAGACCCCATTCTACTTCTTGGAAGGCATCCTACTTCTTGGAAGGCATCACCTATTATTATGCCTCAGGAAGACATCCTTCCTGAGAATCTATTCAAAATACACATTAAACCAATAAATAAGTTGCAGCATTTATGTTCTGTGGAAACAAAGGGGAAGTTCTTTGAGGAGAGTGGTTAGTGTAGAGGGAGGCCAGGAGGTTTCATTGTTCTAGTGAGTCAGGGAAGACTTCCTGGAAGAGAAACCCTTTGAGAAACCCTTTGAATGATGGGAGAAGATAGAGGTTGATTGGGGATATTCTGGGCAAGTGGTATGACCTAAAAAGGAATATCCAAGACACAAGAGGAAGATGGATGAAAGGGTTGGTGAAGAGCTACAAAAAATGGAGGGCCATATGGGGAAGGTGTTTGACAGGATTGTGCCGGCGCTTTCTGCAAAAGCTTTCCAGTGCCTGAAACACTTTTGCAAAGGTGAACATTTATTGAGTCTGAGAACCCAGAAGGAGATCACTTCGGCATTGTCACTCCACTGCTCGGGCTCCCATTCCCTTCCATTCCAGAAGGGAATGGAAGCCCTTTCCTTCTGGAAGGGTTCACGTTGAGGCACAGGATGAGCATGACTGTATCGCAGGTTCACAGGTGCCAGAGTGCAGCAATGCACAGCCTCAACAACACAGGTTTAAAAGTGGTTTCCCTGGGGTGTCTGGGTGGCTCAATCGGTTGAGCATCCAACTGTTGATTTTTGGCTCAGGTCATGATCCCAGTATTGTGGGGATCAAGCCCTGCATTGGGCTGCATGCTGAGCGTGGACTCTGCTTGGGATGCTTTCTCTCTCTCTGTCTCTCCCCTGCTCACTCACTCATGTGTGCTTGTGTGTGTGCGTGCATATTGTGTGCATGCTCACACGTGCTTTCTCAAATAAAATAAATAAAAACAAAAGTGGATTCCTTGAAAAGAAACACTGATACTAAGAGGAGGCAACCTGGGTGAGCCCCAACTGCCTGGAGCTCTATTCCATGTTGAGTAAAGCTGCCTATAGGAAGCCTGAGCTCCTTGAAGAACATAATACACAGGGCATGTCCCCTGCCAGAGAGCACCCTGCAAGGGGCAATGTGGGTTCCTCCGACCATTCTTTGTGACCACCCATTTCACAATGAATGTGGGAAGAAGTGGCTGGGAAATGGCAGGAAGCAGGCACTGTTTTCCCTGCTTGATCCAACACTGCTGAGTAACCAGCAAATTCCTGGAACTGCCTTTACCATTTGTGGCTCTTATTTGGAACCACACTCTTGAGTCAGACAGCCAGGAAGGCTTACTAAATATTTGCCACATGTAGAATCCTCAGCCAGTTTCCATAAAAAGATGCATGAAGTCACAAGTGAAAGTAAGCCCCAAAAGTCATCTATCTAGTTCCCCTGCTATCAGGAAAGAGAATGCCAGATAACCAAGCCAATTAGTTATTAGGAAAAATGTGCCTTGGTCTCAGCCCTTAGAAGTTTCTGGGAATACCTCAAAGTGATAAAATAATTGGGAAATGAGACCCAAACACCATGGAGAAAGAGGATTGATTCGCCCTGGAGAAAATCAGGTTGAAGGCACAGTGTTTTAGTTCTATGGAAGATTCTGAGGCGGAAGAGAGAGGTCAACACTTCTCTTCCTCTGCTGGGGAGAGAGCAAGAGGAAATGGGTCTAAAGAACAGCATGTGGAACTGAAAATAAACACAAAGCACTGACAAACATCAGCATTATTACATCCTGGAACACCAAGGGTAGGTATAGACTCTTCATTAAAAAAAAAAATCTATCCGTTATACTCTTGTCTGAACACAGACCAAAAGAGATCTAGAACAACCTCTCCAAAGTACTTCTATGTTATGGTTGTTAACAATAATTATTTATTAGTTAAATACCTAATAGTTTATTAATTATCAATAGTAATTATTATCATTATTATTTCTAATTCTCTATAATAAATGGGTTTCATTTTATGCTAAGATAAGAATTCTTAAAAAAATTTCTTCTAGTCTTCTGTGACTTAAAAAAATTATAGTTAGACTTTTAATAAAGACTGGAATTGCCTGGTATATGAAAATGTGAGATATAAAATTTCACTACTTTTATGTAGATAAGTTGTATGGCCCTTACTTTAAAAATAACATAGGGTATTATTTATACTTGCTTTTTTTTTAAGTCCTGTTATATTACACAGTCTACTGAAACTATCACCTGGCTTAAAGAAACAAAAGTGCAAAACTCACTGGAGTGTTGCACACTTCCATAAAACAAATCATATTTTTAAAACACATTTTTCGGTTGTTTTGCTAGTTCATGTCCCACACTCAACTGACATGCATTTGGAAATCACTTCATAGCATGAGTTTATCAGTATTCTAAATGATTCTTTTAATCTGTTCTCAACAAATTGGTGATTTGCCTAATGTACTACTTTTGGTGAATTTGGTCATTTGAAATAGAATTCTAACGATATTCACTATGTGAACTAGAATATCAATAAAAAAGAGGCACTTTGCCTACAAGCCAAGATATAGATGTAAAGTAACAATAACAACACAGTTCTGGTCTGAAGCACGGACATGAAGCCACCCAATGGTTTATCAGATATGTGCATTATGATACCAAGCAATGCACCAAAATAGGGCAGATGTTAGAGGACAATGGAAAAAGGCAATCACTTCCGGCTGGAATGATCAAGATAGTCTCCTAAGAGGGAGCATTTGAGCCACATTTAGAACATAAGTAGGATTTTGATTGACCAAAAGCATTCTAGGCAAGGGGAATGACATGAGCAAAAGTGTAGAGGCAGGGGCCAACTTATTAGGGAACAGTGAGGCATTGACATAGCTGAATTAGTTAAATCAGAAGTATATCATATGAGCTTTAAATGTTATTCTAAGGTTGAGGACTGCATTTTTCAGAAAATGGGAAGTCATTGGAGGTTTTGTTTTTTTTGTTTTTTTTTTTACCCAAGTGTGTGTCTAATTACTTGTGGCACTATGCCAGATGGAGATACACCAGAATTACCCAAAGACATATTCCTGACTTTCCTATTCGGATGCATCACCAGGGTTACTACATATGTAGGAACAAAAACAAGGACAAAAAAAAAAAAACAGAAATAAGAGGGAAAAAACAAGTTTGAACAATTGGTAAAGAAAGTCTCAACTACATGTTTTAAAAAGTACAATTAGGGAGGAAGGAAAATATTTAATTGACCCTCAAGTTTAATAGAACTCAGGGAAATGCAAATCAAGACCACAAAATAACATTTTCCACCTACTAGACAGACAAAAATTAAGATATCTGACAATGATTGGTAGAATAATTAGACAAAAATCAACATGGATATAGAAGAACTCAACAACACCATCAAATAGATATTTTTGGAACATCCCACCGAACAACAGCAGAATACACATTTATTTCAAGTGCCTGTGAAACATATAGCAAGATGGACTATGTCCTGGACCATGAAACCAACCTCAACAAATTAAAAAGAATTAAAATCACAGAATGTATTTTCTGACAACATGGAATCAAACTAGAAATCAATAACAAAGATAACAAGAAATCTTCAAATACTTGGACTAAACACTCTTCTAAACAACCCGTGGGTCAAATAGGAAATTTCAAGAGAAATTTTAAAAATACCTGAACTGCATGAAAATGAAAATAGAACATATCAAAATTTTCATGACACAGCTAAAGCAGTGTTAAGAGGGAAATTCATAGTGTTAAATGTCTCAAGCTTTCACCTTAAGAACCTAGAAAAAGAAGGGAAAAAGCCAAAAGCAAGCAGAAAGAAGGACATAATAAAAATCAATGAAATTAAAATCCAAAAACAACAGAGAAAACCACTGAAACAAAGAGTTGATTCGTTGAAAAGATAAACAAAATTGACAAACCTCTAGGAAGACTGACCAAGGAAAAAAAGAAGGCACAGATGACCAATATCAGGAATGAAATGTAATATACTAGAGAACCTCCAGATATCAAGAGAATAATAAAGGAATGCTATGAGCAATTATACACACATAGGGCAACTGAGATGAGATGGACCAATTTCTAGAAAAATATTAACTACAACAACTCACCCAATATGAAACAATTTTAATAGCCTTATAAATACTAAAGGAATTGACTAAAGACCCCCTCCCCCCAAATCTCAAGATCCCAGTGGTTTCACTGGAGAATTCTAAACATTTAAAGAAGAATTAACACCAATTTTATACAATCTGTTCCAGAAAAAAGAAGAGGGGGCATTTCCCATTTCATTTTGTGAAACTGGACAAAGTCTCTTATTCCAGAGGTACAAGTCAGTTTCAAGTCAATTTCAATATTTGAAAATCAATATAACCCACTTCACAGACTAAAAAAGAAAAATCACACATATCAATTGATGAGGAAAAACTATCTGAAAAAATTCAACAATGATTCATGATAGAAACTCCCAGAAAAACAGGAATAAAGGGGAACTTTATTTCCCTCAATTTGATCAAGAGCATCTACAAAAACAATACAGCTAACATTGTACTTAATAGTGAAAGACTGAATGCTGTCCCCTCTAAGATCTGGAACAAGGCAAGAAAGTTTTCTCATATTCAACATAGTGCTGAATATTTTAGTCACTGCAGTAGGCAAGAAAATAAAATAAAAAGTATACAGATCAAAAAGGAAGAAATGAAACTCTCCATATTTGCAGATGACATGATTGTTTACATAGAAAATCCCAAGTAATCTACAAAAAATTCCTAAAACTAATAGGTGAGTTCAGCAAGTTCACAAGACACAGGATAAACCTACAAAAATCAAATGAATACATGGATGCCAAAATTTAAAATTTTTAAATAGTAACTCAAAAGAAATATTTAGGTGTTACTCTAACAAACACATAAAGACTTACATGCTAAAAGCTACAAAATGTTGATGAAAGAAATAAAAAATCTAAATAAGTGGAGAGACATACTATGCTCATGGATTGGAAGACTCAACCTAGCAAAGATGCCTATTTTCCCCAAATTTATGTACAAGCTAAATGCAATTCCTATGAAAATTCCAGAAAGATTTTTTTGTAGATATACACAAGATTATTCTAAAATTTATATGGAAAGACAAAGAAACTAGAATAGCTGAAACAATCTTGAAAAAGAGGAAGAAACTGGAAGGAATCTATGAAATTTCAAGACATTATATAGCTATAGTAATATATATTTATATTTATATAATATATATTTATATAACATATATTTCAAGACATTATATATCTATAGTAATCAAGATATATATAAATAATATATATAAGTATATAACATATTTATATAATGTATAATATATATTTCAAGACATTGTATAGCTATAGTAATCAAGACTATGAGGTATAGGCAGAGACACAGACACATATCTAAATAGAACAGAATAAAAAACCCAGAAATAGACCCACAGAAATAGACCCAAATAAATAATATGCTCAGCTGATTTTTGACAGTGATGCAAAAGCAATTCAGTGGAGGAAAGATCTACTTTTGGAGAAATGGTGCTGGAGCAAAAGACCCTAATTAAGACTCACATCTTACAGAAAAATTAAGATGGATCACATCCTTAAATCTAAAATGCAGGGGCATCAGGGTGGCTCAGTCAGTTAAGCATCCAACTCTTAATTTCGGCTCAGGTCATGATCTCATGATTCTGGAGCTGCAGCTCCGCGTCAGGCTCTGAGCTGGCAGTGAGTAGCCTGCTTGAGATTCTTACTCTCTGCCCCTCCCCCACTCACTTGCTTGTGTGCACGTGTGCACGCTCTTTCTCCCTCTCAAAATAAATAAATAAACTTAAAAAAAAATTTTTAATTTTTTTCAACGTTTTTTATTTATTTTGGGACAGAGAGAGACAGAGCATGAACGGGGGAGGGGCAGAGAGAGAGGGAGACACAGAATCGGAAACAGGCTCCAGGTTCCGAGCCATCAGCCCAGAGCCTGACGCGGGGCTCGAACTCACGGATCGTGAGATCGTGACCTGGCTGAAGTCGGACGCTTAACCGACTGCGCCACCCAGGCGCCCCTAAAAATTTTTTTAAAGTACATAAAATGCAATGCAAAAACTATGAAACATTTAGAAAAAAAAAGTGAGAGAGAATCTTTAGGATCTAGGGCAAGTCAAAGAGTTCTTAGACGATATCAAAAGCATGACCAATAAAAAGAAAGATTGGTAAATGGAACCTCATCAAAATTAAGAATTTTATTCTCCAAAAGACCCTGTTAAAAGGACGAAAAGACAAGTTACAGAGTGGAGAAAATAGTTGCAAACCACACATCTGACAAAAGACTAGTATCTAGAATATATAAAGAGTTCTCACAGCCCAGTTATAAAATGGATAAAAGACACAAAGAGACACTTTACTGAAGAGCACATACAGATAGCAAACATATGAAAAAATATTCACCGTCATTATCCGTTGGGGAATGCGTATTTAAGCCACAATGAGATATACTACTCACCTATCAGAATGGCTAAAATAAAAAATAGTGACAACACGAAATGCTGGAGAGCATGCTGAGAACCAGTATCATTCATATACTGCTGGTGGGAATTTCAAATGGTTCAGCCACTCTGGATCCAAAGTACTTTGACGGTTCTTGAAAAACTAAACACTCAACTACTCTCAGAACTTGCAGTTGTACACCTGGACATTTTCCCAGGAAAACGAAAACTTATGTTCACAAAGTGAACGTTTCACACAATATGTTCACACAAATTCCTGTACACAAGTGTTTATAGCAGCCTTATTCATAGTAGCTAAGAACTGGTGCCTCCCGATGGGTGAAGGATTAAATGAACTGTGGGGCCATCCATACCATAGAATACTACTCACCAATAACAACAACAATGAACTGTTGATATAGGCAACAACCTGGATCAACCTCCAGAGAACTATGCTGTGTGAAGAAAAGTCAATCTCAAAAGATCATATATTGTATGACTACATTTACAACATTCTTGAAATGACAAAATGATAGAAATACAGAACAGATTAGCGGCTGCCAGGGATTAAGGATGGGGTGGACCAAGTATGAGACCGTCTATATCTATGACTATAGACGGTGCTGCCGACACTCGTGATCTTTGTGGTGAGGGGAATGTTCTCTGTCTTGACTGCATCAATGTTAGTATCTGTTGTGATACCGTACCAAAGTTATTAAAGATTTTACCACTGGAGGAGACTGGGTGAAGGGCACGTGGGATCTCACTGCAAGCGAATCTAAAATATCTCCAAATAAAAAATTTAATTAAAAAAAACCAAAAATGATAAATACAAAATTTAAGATCGTGAAGGGGGAAGGGGATAGAATAGGGAGGAGCATAGAAGTGAATGAAAGAGATTGTCGGTGTACTGGCTCTTGGATTACATGGTGAATTTAGAGACGCTTTGTTATACTATTAATGAGTAAAAAAAAAAGTGGCAAATAACTAAAAGATCCAATGATGACAGAATAGAAGTATAGAATAAAGAATAAAGGTTAACTGAATTTTGTGTACCCGGGATCTAGGAGGTAAGTGACAAACTAGCCCAGCTCCTTTTGAGAGGCAGACTTTGGGCTGCTTTTTACACAAACCTGAGGCTCTTTCAGCTCTAAAGAGGCCAAGAGCATGGGCGATTGTTAAGAGAGAAAAAAGATTTCTTGAAACAACCCCAGTCACTCATCTTGAGTGTCTGGGGGAATAGCAAAGCTATCGCTCTCTTTCTAGTGAAATCTACCGCACTGTCAGTGGAAGTCACTCACAGTTTTTTCATGCAGCAGACGTGCGATCAGTGCTCTGAGCCCAGCCCTGTGTTAGACACAGCAAGCAGCTGGAGCTGTCCCCTGGGAAATTACAAATTAGTTGTAGATAGTAGTAGGTTGTAGAGGAAGAGTGAAATTACCTTAAAAAGGGAGTCACAAATGTCTCGTTCATTGTTTTAAAGAGAATAATGAGTAATCTCTTCAGATACTAGGCTGTTATAATTCTGATGGTATGCTACAACTTAGGGCTGCACTAGATATTAGCATTACATAACTAGTGAAAACACTCTTACTAGACGTCGTTCTGTGGGAAACAAAATTGGGGGGGGACAGAAGAAAAAGCAGTCACTTAGTTATTGTGTGAAGTATGCTACCACGGTGCTTATGTAAGCCAGTAATGTGCTGTGATGGTAGGTGCTGGACCTTCTCTGGGGGCAGCTCTTCTAATCCAAACGCTACTTGCCCCAATGTGGGTGTTCATTATATATTAATTACAGATTAATCATTAATATTAATCATGTTAGTGAGTGCATGTTCTACTTGAGTTTGAATGCCAACTCTGCCACTTTTCTGGGTAAGCCGGGCACGTTCCTTAAGCTCTCTGTGCTTTGATGCTTTCATTTCCAACGCTGGTTATTCCTACCTCCAGGCACTGGGCTGGGCAGTGGGGCCAGAGTGATAAGACATTGCCTTTGCCTTCGTAGGTTTTCTAATCTAGTAGGGGAAGAAAGACGTGTAAATAAGGAATGAGGTGTTAATATACATAAGAACTGGAAAAACACACACAAAACTAAAAACTAGAATTGTGGATGGTGCTCACTCTTAATTTATCCATAATGGTTGAGTCTCCCCTTTAAACATTTTTTTTAATTTTTTTTTTTTTTTGAGAGAGAGAGAGAGAGAGTAGGAGAGGGACAGAGAGAGAGGGAGACACAGAATCTGAAACAGGCTCCAGGCTCTGAGCTGTCAGCACAGAGCCCGATGTGCCGCTTGAACACATGAACTGTGAGATCATGACCTGAGCCAAAGTTGGATGCTCAACCGACAGACTGACCTGACTGAGCCACCCAGGCGCCCCGAGTCTCCCCTTTTTACAATGGAAAAGTATTCATGTATTTGTTACATAAATGTAAACATTTTAACTTCATAAAGAAGTAAAAAGATATGTAGTTCATTCTGATTGTCAGGGAAAGTTTGTGGAGGGAGAGATGCTTAAGCTATACTGTGAAAGAGTAGATGTTCATCGAGTCAACTGAGCTAGGGGTAAGAAGGGGATGTATGTGGAAAAAAGAAGACGGAAGCAGAAAGACAAAAGCCACAGAGAGTGGAGACAACTGGGCATGGTCTGGAGGATTGCAAGCAGTCATACTGCATGAGCATAAGGGGTGATGTGGCTCTAGAAGCAAGAGAAGTTCAGAGAGATGGAGGGAACCATGGAAGCCAAGAGGAGTAGTGCTTCATCCTGGTGACAAAGGACATCCTGGTGACAAGGAAAGGTTTTAAAAGCAAGAGTCACGTGGCAAACTTGCACTTTTAGATGGTCTGGAGGCCCACAAGAGCAGAAGAAGGAAGGCCTTTTATAGGGCACCTGGGTGGTTCAGTGGGTTAAGCGTCCAACTCCGTATTTTGGCTCAGGTCATGATCTCATGGTTTGTGAGTTTGAGCCCCGAATTGGCTGCTGCTGCACTGACAGTGTGAAGCCTGCTTGGCATTCTCTCTCTCCCTGTTTCTCTGCCCCTCCCCTGCTCGCGTGCCAGCACTCTCTCTCTCTCTCTCTCTCTCTAAGTAAATAAATAAACACTTAGAAAAAAAAAGAAAAACGAGGCAGAGGTGGATTTACTTTGAAGCCAGTGAAGTGTGAGCCCATCACGTAGACCTGTCCAAGGCCCGGGAAGGGGTCATAGCACTATGTTCACTTGGTTACATATTTTCATAAAATCAGCAAAAGAAAGAGATTTTAGCTGCGATTAATCAAGACTGGTTTCTTTCCACTCCAGCTTTCTCTCTGACATATTTCCTCTCTGGTCGGGCGGCACCGGGATGATGGTGTGCATTTTTGAGAGACAGCAAAGGGCGGTTGGGGTGGTATACATTTACGTTGGGAGTAGAGTTTTTACGGATAGGAGACTGGTATAGGAATGGTTTCCAGGATACTCTTAACGCCCACTGTGCCAACTCACGTGATGTGGCCTGCGAAAGCGCAGGGCAGGCGTTATTGCGATGTGAACGTATCCTATGGTGTTGGCACCAGAAGTAAACAGGCAGTGGAAGTTTGAAATATACTCAGCCCAACCTAGTGGGGGGCTGAGTCTTCCAGTTATCAGCCGTGTAACGGTGGAAGATTCGGTTCTCATGGATGCCTAGTCAAAGAGGAAGTCCTCACTGTCCCGGGTTTTACCTGATGATGCAGCTGACACTATTATATATACATAAACTTTTTGGTGAGAATCATAGGAAACAGAATTGACCAGAGCTCCTGTATTTTGAGGATGTGAGCCGCAAGCACACCACGCTATAGAATCACGTGATTTGTGTAGCTCAGCTGTCAATAACATAGTGCCCATCAAAGAAAAGATGCAGTGATCTTTCTAGTCTCTTCTGGACAAGTGACTTCCAAAAGCATTGTTATATATTGTGATAAGAAGGGGTGGTCAAGGAGTACACGGCCGAAAAACCTATGTAATAAAAGCATAAGGAGTGCGTTAGCTATTAGTGACAAAGACTCCGAACGAGAGAAGTAGGGCCGAGGACGGAGGACGGAGCTCAGGGCAGCACTGGCTAGGAGGCAGGCAGAACTGCTGAGATGAGAGAGACAGAGGGACAGAACAAGGATGATGAGCCAGTCATTTAAATTTCCCAGCCTCTTTTCCAGAATCTTCTAGGGTCACTCACTGGCATCCCACGTAAGTATTATCCTCCTTCTTTTCCTGTCTCCTTTTTCCTCCTTTTTCCCCTTTGGCCTTTTTCTTTTTCCCTCCCTCCTTTTTCAGGGCCAATTCTACACAAAGGAGTAAGACGGTAATAACCTAACACAGTGTGATTAAATCACTGTCTCCCAGTCTCTTTCCACTCGTAAAGCCAGGGAGCCTAAAATTCCACTATTTGAAATCCGTCCTTTGCGTGAATGCATTATCAATGCTTTTTCCTTTTAAAATGTAAACACCTTCAGTAGAGGTAACTCGAACGCCCAGGTTTGGCTGGCTGTCTTTGTCTTTTCCTCTCTGAGAGCTGCAGGGGAGAAAAGCCTGCCGGGTGGGAAGTTTGGCTGGAGGAAATGTCGTGAAACATCGTGCTGTGTTTTGGATTCTACAGAGTCCAGAACTTCACCTTGGGTTGCACACCTTTTGGGCAATCCCAGGCACCTGAGAGACAGCTTCAGGGAGTGGATGTTTCTAGAAGGGGCTATGAAAGGGAAGTTGCTAAAAACAACCCTTGACCTGTTGTTTGGGGCATGTCTTCATCTTATATTTATCTGTTCCTGTTTTTTTGTTTTCTTCTTTACCAGGAATCCAACAAGTGACCCGAGAAACAAGCAGTCAACTGTAGTCCACCTAAAAGAGTTCCCTAATTAGCTAGTAGGATTTTCATACACAGCTGGCAGGACTATTGATTGTAAGGTCATTTTGCAATATATGTCAAATACCTTGAATATACGTATATTCCTTTTGATTAGCAATTCCATTCCTACAAATTAAACCTAAGGCCATAATCAGAGAGGTGCAAAAATATGTGAGTGTAAGGATTGATATGGACTGTATTGTGTCCCTCCCTAAATTCATAGGTCAAAGCCCTGGCCCCAAATGTGACTGGAGCTGGAGATTGGGTCTTTAAGAGGGAGTTAAGGTTAAATGAAGTCATAAGGGTGGGGCCCCCATCTAATAAGCCTGTGGCCTTAATAAGAAGAGGAAGAGATGGGCGCCTGGGTGGCTCAGTCGGTTAAGCGTCAGGCTTCAGTTCGGGTCGTGATCTCACAGTTTGTGGGTTTGAGCCCCACGCTGGACTCTGTGCTGACAACTTGGAGCCTGGAGCCTGCTTCGGATTCTGTGTCTCTCTCTCTCTCCCTCTCCCCCACTCACGCTCTGTCTCTCTCTGTCTTTCAAAAATAAATAAATATTAAAAAAAATTTAAAAAAAGAAAAAGAAGAGAAAGAGAGAGACATCTCTCTTTTCTCTCCCTGCCATGGGAGGACACAGTGAGAAAACAGCCATCTACAAGCCGGGAAGAGGGTCTTTACCAGACACCCAACTGACCAGCACCTGTTCTTGGATTTTCTAGGCTCTAGAACCGTGGAGAAATACATTGTTTACATCACCCAGTCTGTGGTATTTTGTTATGGCAGGCAGGCTAAGACAATGATTTTTATAACAATGTTGTTTGCACATATGGAAAAATTGAAAACAACAGAGTAATAGATATCTAGAGCAGCTATGGTATATCTCTACAATGGAGTTTTATGCACGTTTAAAATGATGATGTAGACACGTATTTCTTGTCACGGAAAGAGGTATAATAAGACGGGATTTATTATAGGAATTGGCTCAGATGGTTATGGGGCTGAGAAGTCCCATAACCTGCCATCTACAAGCCGGCAAGATCAGGAAGGCTGGTGGGATAATTCAGTCAGAGTCCAAAGGCCTGAGAACCGGGGGTAGGGGGTGGTGTGAAAAGCTGCTAGTATAAGTGGTCCCAGAGTCAGAAGGACCAAAAACACAGAGCTCAGGAGCTCTGATGTCCAATGGCAGGAGAAGAGGGATGGACGCCTCAGCTCAAAAAGAGAAAGGGAATTCACCTTTTTGTTCCGTTTGGGCCCTCAGTGGTTTAGACAGTCCCCATATTGGTGAAGGAGGATCTTCTTTTCTCAGTCTACTGAGTCAAATGCCAATCTCTTCTAGAAACACCCAGAAATAATGTTTTACCAGCTGGGTGTCCTTTTGCCCAGTAAAGTTGACACATAAAACCATCACAATAATGCCAAAATACTAACAGAGTGATCTCTGTATGGGTGCTTGGATAACACGCAGTAGGTTTCTTCTGTATGTTTTTTAATCAATTCTAGATTTTACTATCATATAGGGCCTATAATCATAAAAATATCAAAGGTTATAAAGTCAGCTAGCTGACTCTTAGCCAGTTGCACTATTGGGCTTTGTACAATAATTGGCTGGCATTAAGAAAAAGCAATTTTCTCATTCTAAAAAAATGTACAACAAACTACAAATTTTAAAAATCTGACAAATACCAAAAACAGCAGAAAAATACCATATTTTTATTAATTACCTCCCTGACATACCTCTCTAATACTCCTTTCTTACAATTTTAAGCTGTGTAATCTTTGTTGTCCTCTTCATGAGACAATGATCCTGTAATGTAGTTTTTCTATAACTAGAGTAGAAAGATAATCCAGTGTTTCCAGGGGGGGGGGGGGATGAAAATTTGACTTAAAAAATATTCAGATAACTTCTTTCACCACACTTCTTTCACGACACATTGTCGTTTTTTTTTAAAAGAATTTTCATATTTGGAAAAACCTCTAAGTTTTTAAATGTGTGAGTTGTAATATTTCAGGGCAGTTCCTTTTCTTTTCCACTGATTCATTCTAAATATTCTTAGAACTGATGTCACTTGTTAACCAATCATCACCCCTGTAATGGCACATCATCCTCATCAATGTGAGTAGTTCAGATGAGAACAGCAAGAATTATAAACGTTAATTCCATCGTGTGTTTGGTCCGCTCTACTCCATCATTGCATAATCAGACCCTGCAAAGAGTCTGTTCTTGCTTCCATCTGACGCTGTTCTTCTGATGGCTTTGCTTCTAGTATTCTCTGAAATCCGTGTTTACGGTTTGCTTTCTGATGTCAGAAAGTTTTCTATTGATCTTAATTGCTTACCTTTTCCCCTTTAGTTTACATTTCATGAATTTTATATATTTTTTTCTCTCAGTTCTTTAATACATAAATACATTTAGAAATGATAAACGACGGTGCCCTTCATACGTGAACAACTCAGGAGTCTGGACTTTTCTAACTTTCATTGAAAATATTATAGAACATATTTCCAAACAGCAATTAAAATTATAATCAAGCTTTATCAAGTATACTACGTAGCAAAGAAAAAGACCCTAAGGTATATTTTATAATCCTCTAAGCTGTACGGTTGATTTCATTCCCAACAGGAGAGGATGCTGGTTTGACAAGACATGCAAGAACTCAGTCCCCTGCTTACAATTTTGCATGTGTGATGATCTGAAGAATTTTCCTAGATTCACTTCTGAGGTCATACATTTCAAACCTTTCTCCACCATCCACATTGGTCTGGTGCCGGGCAGTGTGAAAATGTTCATTTCTCAGTACAAAGAACCTTCTCAGGTGAGTTAGCATGGTGGGCAGTAGGAATATTCCTGGAAGCCTATAGCTAGTGAGAGTATGACTCTAGACAGAAATGACTGCAGAACACATACATATATCCCAATATAGAAATACAGCTCTGGTGAACCTTTCTTGGCAACCCCCCACCCCTCAGATGCCCACACAGCTAGTTCAACATCACCAGACATGAAGGGAGCGAGGGAAATTGGGGCGAAAAGAGATAGTGGTCTTAACCATTTGTACTTAAAATATCCCACTTTTACAAATTTTATTGCAGCCTATTGCCATATGAACACATTGCTAGGGCCCCTTCTGGGTCTTGAAAGAGGCCTGTCCAAGTGAGGAACCTTAAAGCCTAAGTACAATGACTTCCTGGCAAATGTACCTTGGCCTCCATTGCTCTCAGCATCTTCCTAGCCCTCATCCCCTCTCTCCTAGATTATTGCCATCACCTCCTGTTTCTTCCCTACCCCTTTTGGACTGTTCTTAATGCCACGCTCAAGGAAAACCTTAAGTCAGATCATATCACACCTCTGTTAATAGTCCAATGTTTTCTCGTCTCACTTCAAGAAAAAGGCAATAGTCCAGAGAGCCCTGTATCACCAGGCCCTTTGCCTTTCTGACCTCATCTCCTGGTATGCAGTCCTTCCTCACTGCACTCCAGTCTCCTACAGTTTCTGGAATGGTCAGGCATGCTCCCAAGAGGCTCTTGCATTTGCTGTTCATGCAGCCTGAACCATCCCACCCACATACTCACATGCCCCCCTCTCTCACCTCCTTCAGGAAAACCTCGCTTGGCCTTTCTTCACAACTCTCTATTTCTCATCCCTCCTTTGTATTTCTCTGTAGGACATACCACCATCTAAATACCCCACTTGGCTTATTCTTTGTCTGCCTCCTCTACAACGTGCAGTCCCTGAGTTTACTTTGTCCAGTGCCATATCCCAGTGCCTAGAACGCAGCCTGACACAATGACTGATTTCTGGTAAACACAGGGGGCTCTGCCTTAAACTTTCCTTTGTCTAGCCCCACAGGAAGCCCACAAGACCACCTTCTGAGAAAGAGCAGGGAAAATACAGTTACTGGAAAGCCAGTTTCCCTAAAAGAGAAGAACAGAGGTGAAGTAGTGACAGGGTTTTCTAGCATGCGAGCAACTTGTTTCTATAAAGAACTGTCATCTTGTGAAGTGAATCACCAGAGGATTTGATCAATGAGCTAGATCTCCTGCACCTCCTCCCCCTGCCGCTAAAGATGTGATCCAGGGTCACTGGGGCAGTAACGGGAAAATACCAAACCATATCATTTCTCTTCATGGTTCAAAGGAAAAACTACATAGGAAAAGGAAAGGCAGAAGAAGAAAAGGAGACACTTGAAATGTCTATTCTTGTTTATCTTTCCTTCATTTTCATTGTTCTTTCTCCTTCTGACCTAGAATAAAATGAACCAGAAAATATTACAGAAAATAGGCTGTTCCTAGAGCATCCCATTTGGCCAAACAGGTGTTGGCATTCTGATGTGACAAATGAGCTTAGTGTCAGGGAAGGCAGTAGTTAGTGCTTGTAAATATAAAATGTTTTAAGATGTTAACGTAATAAAATGTTCTCCAAAAAGTTAAATAAAGGAAAAGGAAAAGGAAAATTACTTATAATCCCACCACCACAGCAGAAAAGCTAGTAGTTTTGTATATTGTCTTTCAATGTTTTCTCATAGGCGTATACTTTGTCATTGTGGTATAAAAACCCCACAGCATGAAATTTACCATCTGAACCTTTTTTTAATATATTTTAAAAAATCTTTATTGCTTATTATTTTCGGGAGAAAGAGAAAGAGAGAGAGAGGGAGGCTGAGAGCAAGCAGGGAAGGGGCAGAGAGAGAGACACAGAATTGGAAGCAGGCTCCAGGCTCTGAGCACTCAGGACAGGCCCTACATGGGGCTCGAACTCACAGACCGCGAGATCATGACCTGAGCTATAGTCGGCTGCCCAACCGACTGAGCCACCCAGGTGCTCCTCATCTGAACCATTTTTAACAATAGTGTTTTACTCACATTTTTATATACATGATATACTTGCACTTTTTGTTATCTGACTTTTTTTCTTATATTACCTATGTCCAATAAATCTTCCATGTGGCAAACTGGTCCACATGCTTGTAATTTTTTTTTTCACATGCTTGTAACTTTAAAGATGCATCCTGTTCTGTCCCATGACTAAAACATATTTTAGTCGGCCATTCTCCAATAATTGGACATTTATGTTGCTTACAATTTTTCTACTTAAAAAAATATGATGAGCTTTCAGTGCATATAGTATTTTTCCCTTTAGTCATTTACAATCATCTTCCTATGATTTTCTAGAAGTTTTCTGGGGAAAATGAAGTCACAGGTGATGATTATTGCATGGTTTCTTTAAAAATTACAATGAATTTGTTTTGCGAGTGAAATATGAGGGCACCAATTTCAGCACACTCTCACCAACATTTGATACTTCTAATTTTGCTAATTTAATATTTTTAAATTTTTCTTTTTCTAACGTATATTTTTTCCTATATCTGTTTTCCTTGAGCATTTCCTCTGATGGGAAATGCCAGTTCATGCCTCTTGTGTAGGTCGGTTTTGAGAGACTGTCTCAGTATTTTTCTTATTCCTTTTCAAGGGCTGTGTATGTAGTAGAGATTTTAACCCTTTATCATAACTGTAGTGAACATTTCCCCCCATCTGTTTGTAATTTATTGTCATGCTCTCATCTATAGCAATTTAGCATTCTTGTACAGTTCAGATCTTTCCAGTGTGATTTCTCCTGTCGCGTTGTCTCAGAAAATTCTCTCCATGTTGTCTCATCCCAGGGCTTTACTAAAGAATTTAATTCTCTGAAACCGACCTGTTCCTTAAATGCTCACTGGTTAACCAAGATCCCTCCCTTATATTTGAGTAACGTAGGCTAGTAGGCCTATGCCTATAGGAAGAGTTCTGGTGTGCTGGGACCCGGATCCAGGCTCCGTGGGGAGCGAGGTGGAGGGCACAGCCGCCGCTGACCCAGGCTGCAGTGTGACTCCGCGGGAACACAAGAGTGGCAATACCCAGAATGAAGGATGGGACTGCACCTAAATGTCCGTGCTTTCGCCTTACCCTTTCCCTTCCTAAACAGCATTGGGGAATGAAAGCACTTCTGAAAATTAAAGATCACATGGCCGGTAGGTTTTCCTATCTTGTTAGAGTCCTTATGTTTCCAGAAATGAAGGCTCCCAGTCGACCTACCGCAATGCATTTACTGCGCCCTTGGTGTGCGGAGCCCTGTCCTAGGAACATTGTGTGTATCCGTGTGGTTTGCAAGTAATAATAGCTCCGGGGCAGCCATGAGTTATGTGGCACGGTGGAAAGGATAAACGGGAGATGAGAAGATAAATCTAGGCGGATAACCGAATGTAGAGATGGCTCCGTTGTGGATTCTTGATGGTATGAGGGATTAAGCACGGTCCCGTTGCACCCACCCTCAGTCCTCCCCGCTGCCTTGCACCTCAGCCCTGTGTCCAGTTGGTCGAAGCCCCTGATCCCACAGACAAGATCGTCCTGCCCCCAGCCAGGCAGTCAAGTTCACTCACGGTGCGTCTCAAAGCTGGTGCCAGGGTCTTAAATCCTGGCGGAGAGCCACGTGCGCGGGACTGCGAGTCAGAAGTGCCCGCCCCCCATCCCTGCTGCTGCCCACGAGCCTGAAGACTTAGGCGACCGCAGTGGGAAGGCACATCTGACCTCTTGGTCCTGGTTCCCACCCGCCCACCTAGGTTCGCAGTTATCTTTCTTTCTCGGTGCAGACCACAAACCCGAAACCGCTTGTTTTGTTCTTTGCTGGGACCAAGAACAGCACTGCTTGACTCTGTATCTTTTCCCTGGCAGGCAGGTGGAGGGGAACGCGCCACACCTCCACCCCGTCCCCATTTGGGCACTAATCCACTCATGTTAACTTGTAGGCAAGAGCATCTGCCACTTTCATCTTGAAAAAGAAAGCATCAGAGGTTCAGATCCCCGAACCTGTCAATAGTGAGGTCCACCGCGGCAGATTCGCTCTCAGTCGCTCTCAGGACAACCTCCTCCCTCCCATCCCACACTGAGGGAATTCACCCTCGGGGCCGTCCGGCCTCGCGCTCTCCCCCAGCCCGGCGGCGCGGGTGAAAAGGGACGCAAATGCCCCCCGCAGACAGGCCCTGGGGTGCCCGCGGCTCTCAGGGTGCGCAGAGGGACCCGGCAAAGCCGGCTGTCCCTCCCCTGGGCTGCGCCTCGCAGGTGGGTGAACGGCGGGTTGAGGAAGGAGTGAGAGTGGCGCCCGCGCGACCGGTCACCGCGAAGAAAGTCCCGGAGACCGTGACCCCTGCGCGAGGGGGAGGCGGGGCCGGTGCGCAGGCAAATACCGAGATGGGACCGCTTAACAACCCCGCGCAAGGCCACCCCCTTGTGTTTCGCAGCCCGCGAGGTCCCCGAGAGCGGCCGGAGGACCCCAAAGGCTGCGCTGCGTCTCCCCGACCCCTGGGCGCCGCAGCGTCGCCCCTCGTGGGTGGGCTTCGCGTTCCCTCCCGGGTTTCCAAGCTACCACGTGACTTCCACGAAGTGCCGGGGCCCAGCGGAAAGCCGCCGCAGGGGTGGGATTTGGGACCCCGAGGTGCGGCGAGAGGGCGGGGAGAAGAGGAAACGGGGCGGGGGTGGGAGCGGGAGGGGCGGGCAGACTCGGCGACGCGCCGGCCAGCGGCCCGGGCCGGGGGCGGGGAAACCCTGGCGGCGCGCGGCGGCCGCACGCGCCGGGAGAGCGGGAAGCCCGAGGGGGCGGGGCGGAGGGCGGCGGCCGGCAGGTGCGGGGGCGCGCGGATGCGGGCGGCCAGAGAGTGCCGCTAGGCAGCGCCCCGCGTGCAGGGGGCGGCGGGCCGCGCGGCCGCTCCTCCGCGAGGCTGCGCGGCGGGGCGGGGCGGGCCGGAGGAGCGCCCGGCATGTCGCAAGTGCTCCCGGCGGCCGGCAGCGTCCTGCAGAGGAGCGTCTCGGCGCCCGGGAACCAGCCGCAGCCGCAGGTAGTTGAAGGAGGCTCAGGGAGGTCCGCGGGCCTGCGGGGATGGGGGCGCCGAGGGGCACGCGGAGGTGGGTGGGTCTGGGGTTCTGGAGTGGTGACCGCTGAGTGTCGGGGTGGAAGGCGCTGCGGGAGCCAGCGACCAGCAGGAGTGGGGGCGTGGGGTGGGTCCAGGGCCCCCCGGCGTGCGCCTCTGTCCGGCGGTCCTCCGCTCACGCACGGTGCCCGCGGCGTCCGGAATGGTGACCCGTCTCTTGTGGCCCGGGAAGCGGAGAGACTGGAGGGCGCGGGGACCCAGGCACGGTCCACGTTTCCCCGCACGTGGGATCCGCGCTGTCCCGGTGTCGCCATCCTTGCGCTGGCGCCCGTTGCCACCCCACCGCCGGCGCGCGTGGCCCTTCCCGGGCGCCAGGGTGCGCAGAGGGGAAATTCAGCCCGAAGGGGCAGCTCGTGTCCAGGCACTTCCAACATCTACGGTCCGAATGGGGAACTCAAGACCCGTGCCTGAGGGTGCGGGGTGGGGGCCCGCAGTGGGCGGACTCCAGCCCCAGCGCTGGTGGAAACCCCTCGGCCCCCATCCAGTCCTCTGTGCTGTCCTGGGCCACATTTACAACTGTGTACTTAGGAATCTGAGACGAGGTTGCCCGCGGGGATGGCCATCAGAGAACTTCCCACTCATTGTTATGCTCCCCTTCCCAATTTGATGCCTTGTACACGGTGTCATCAGGTGGCTCTCAAGAGTCACACGTTTCTGAGTTTGGACCTCGGTTTTACCACACGCACGCTGAGTAGCCTCCGGCATTTTGCTTAACATCTTCGAGCCTCAGTTTCCCCCCCTGTAAAATGAATATAATAATAACCTCTCGTGATTTTTATGAGGATCAATTAAGATATGGTTAAGAGTTGATGGCTGTCTCAACACTTTGCTCTCCTTTCTGTTTTGATTAAATGTTACTGCTGGGTTGTCAGGTGTGAGCATATGGATAGGTATAGAGTGTCCCCTCCCAGAGGGCAGGACACAGGCTGCTTCCCTGTGCCCTGTGACTTTTTGATTGCGGACAAAAAGGCGTGATTTGGTGACAAGCACTATGGGGAATTCAAAAATAGCAGCGACCTCTACAGAGGTTGCTGAGGGCGTACCATGTGCTGGGAGCTTTAGGATAAAATCTCACTTTGTCCTATGCTCGTTCCAGGCGTTAGGCTGTTAGAATGATTGCTACAGTGATTACCCATCAGTTGTTCAGGGCATGTCTCTCTAGTGCCTAAAACAGTGCCTGGCACATGGCAGGTACTGATTTAATACTTAGTGAAACAATGAATGACTCACACTTACAATAAATGAGAAAACTGAACATTCAGAGAATGTAAGCCCTTTCCCCCAGGCTGTAATGACAGCAAGAGACAAAACCAGGAGCCACGTATTTCTAAGCTGAAAGTCTGTCCTGTACACCACATTTTGCCCATGTGGTGTTCTGGTTATGTTTACCAAGACTTCTTTGCCTCTAAAAAACTATGCTTTGACCCCTTGTGCCTGTTCCCTTAAGCACTACCTTCAGACCGCGTCCATTTGTTATATTATTTATGTATGTTGTTTGTGTCCTTCTGTAGACTTAGATTCTTCCATATACTGGAAATTCTTTACCCACTGGAACTTGGGGGGAAACATATGTCTCTCATATTGGAATACAAGACCATATAAAATGATAACTGCAGTTACCCATTATTTTATATTAATGTTTGCTTCCCAATAATATTAATAATTGAGTAGCTTTCCTGTGTTTGTATCCTACTAACTAACCTCTTAGCTTTTAAACTGTTTAAAGGTAGCATACTCCCCCCCCCCCCCACTTCCCCCGCTTGGTACCTTCTCACAGGGCTCTGGAAGGCAAAGAGTCTCTACTTCTCCATGTTTTTTCTATAACTGAGATGTTTTTACCTTGGTAGGTGCATTTTGTGAGCCTGCCTGTTTCAGGATAACTCTTAAAGGATTTGACTCGGTTTGGTTAAATCTCATACAGAGCGCTAAGAGCTCTCAAGACACATCATCAGTCTGCTTTCTGATTCACTCTGACCCGTGGAACAAAATGGCCATCAAGTATTGTTCAAATGAGCATATTGTCTGTGGTGTTTAAGATCATCTAGTGTGTTGGCAGAGTTGTGTGGTTGCAAGTAGTTACAAGCGTGATGTGATTTGCACGCATCGAAGTACCTGTTTCTGTGGTGGCGTCAGACCTCGCACGTGGCAGTTTCCAGACAGCAGATGCCTTCTGCCTTTCCCGTCCTCAGATGGACAACGTTGACACCACACCTCTTCCAGGCACACACCCTGTGGGGTAGAGGTTTATGAACGTTGGTTTGGAGTCCAACAGACCTGAGTTCCACTTCCCACTTACCCGCTTACTAGCTGTTATACCTGGAGCAAGTTCCTTAACCTCTCTGAGTTTCTTATTCCTCGTCTGTTAAATGGCGGTCACACCACACATTTGTCAGGGTGGTCACGGGGGTTGGCAGCTAAGCTCAGCCACGGCACGCGGTGAGCAGCAGGTCCTCTGCTGTGACTTCAGGTAAAACGGGGAAGCTCCATGAGCCATGCAGAGGAAAGAGGCAAGGCTGAGGAGGGTGAGGCAAGGGGCCTGGACAGCGCACCTGACCAGACATTTCCCCCCAGAGTCCGGAGGACGATGACCGGAAGGTCCGAAGGAGAGAAAAAAACCGAGTTGCTGCTCAGAGAAGTCGGAAGAAGCAGACCCAGAAGGCTGACAAACTCCATGAGGTGAGCCTGTGATTGGGGCAGAGCCACATTAAGGCCACGGAGAGGAGCCACCTTCTGCCCTTGCACTGTGGTGGCGGCCCCAAGGTCATGTCCTGGTCATCACCGATTTGGACACACAAGTCTAATTCCGCTGCGTCCTTCAGCCCAGTGTTCTGATTCTTCACTCGCCGACATCTTGCTTTCTCCCTCGTCCACTGGTTGTTCCTCACTCTCGATTTCTTTCATTATAAATCAAAACAAAATAAAACAAAACTTCCTCTTGATCCCAATTCCTTTTCAAGCTACCACCCCACTTCATTTCTTTCCTTCCTCACTTCCCTGCTCCTTAAAGAGAGACCTGCTCTCTCCACATCTTCAGTTCTATTTATTCTCCAGTCCCATGTGATATTGTTTCTACTGCTCCCTCCCCACCCAAGGTGCCTGCACGCATACACACACACACACACACACACACACACACACACACGCACCCTTCCTATGGAAGCTGCTCCCACTGAGGCCCCTAGTGCCCTGGCACTGCCTGATCCAGAGGCCTGTTTCTAGTCTCATCAACCATGGCCTTGCTGGAACATTTGACACCATTGACTCTGTGCTTTTTTTAAAATAGATTTTTAAATGTTTATTTTTGAGAGAGAGAAAGAGTGCACACAAGCGGGGGAGGGACAGAGAGAGAGGGAGACACAGAATCCGAAGCTGGCTCCAGGCTCCGAGCTGACAGCAGACAGCCCGATGTGGGGCTCGAACCCATGAACCATGAGATCGTGACCTAAGCCGAAGTCAGATGCTTAGCCGACTGAGAGCCACCCAGGCTCCCTAACCCTTCCCTCCTTGAGACCTTCCTCAAGGTCTTTAGCTTCCAAAAGACCACACTTCCCACTTGACCCTCTTAACCACCTTTCTTCTCAGTTTCTTCACTACCTTTTCTCCCTCTGCCTGTTTTCTTAAATGTTGGTGTTGACTGGGCTTTCAGACTCTGCCCTTTTTCCTTCCCATCCTGGAAGATTTGATCTATTAATCTGTTCTCTCAGCATCAGCTGCCCACATTGATTGCTCCAGGCAAGACCTCAGTCGCAGGCCCTCGACCCCATATCTCGAAAGTCTGCTTAGATGTCTCCAAGTGGGTCTGCTGTAGGCTGCTTGGATGCAACATGGCTGTGACAGTGTGTGTTCACCCTGAGACTCTCTTCTCGCTGTCTTCAATTGCAGTTAATAGAGCTAACCACCTTTCTCATCACCCACATCAGGAACCTGGGACTTATCCTAAACTCTTCCATTGCTCTCCACTCTCTATCCCACATAATCTCATAGCCAGGATTGGGAACTGCCCCATATCAGGAACTGGCCTCGCAAGCATCCGAGGGCCTGTGCAAAGAATTGGTGACAGTTCTGAGCTCTCGTCTATACACAGAGTTGGTGCAAGTAATTGGGGATTTTAGTTTAATGTTTCCCCGCCTGCTCTCTTGCCACATCTTGTCTCCACAAGGCGAGTCTGGGGGCACTGACGGCATAGCTGACCGAGGTATAATGGGGGGGGGGGAGGACAGCAATCTCTGGAAACCCTTTCACAGTGAACCGAGAACAGATTGAGGATGCACGTACTCCAGGGAGAGGTGACCCACTGGTATAAATTCACAGTGGGCATAAATGACACGTTAGACTCTTTCCCGGGAGCAGGAAGACTGGGCCCTAAAAAGAGAGAGGGTCTTCAGATGAGGGTCAGGGAAGGTCCTTCCCAGCCTGTATTAATCCTGGAAACTTCCCACAGAAGAGTTGGAATGTCCTTTGAGTGCTTTCTTCCTTCCCCTTTGCTGCCGAAGCAGTCTTGGGTCTAGCGTCGTGTTACCAGATAACCCCAGAGGGCACTTTTGGCTCAGTTAGTGCATGGTCCTGTGTTCAGACCACATGTGCCAGCCAAACAGTGAGGGTTCTTCCCCTCAAGAAGCTTCTCGTCCAAGCCAGGTGCATTCACTTAAGAAAACACTAGGGGACACTCTGTTGTAAGTCCCAAGTAACTATGTGTGTGGTTATGAGTGAGCGACTTGGACAGGACCTTCCCCAAATATTTGTGAAGCTCTACCATGGCCAAGGCGTTGCTGCTGGGTCACAAGGAGAGGAGTAAGATCTCATTCCTGTTTTGGGAAGCATAGGAGTTTTCAAGGAAAGTAGCTCGTTTCCGGTGGCCTCGGTAACAAATTATGACAAATTCGGTTGCCTTACCACAACACAGGTTTATTATCTTACAATTTTGGACGTCATCTGTCTGGAATGGGTCTCACGGGGCTCAAATCAAGGTGTCCAGAGGTGCTGTATTCTTTCTGGAGGCTCCAGGGAAGAATCCATTTCCTTGCCCTTGCTGGCTTCTAGAGGCTTCTGTGTTCTCTTGCTTGTGGTCCCTTCCACCTTCAAAGCCAGCACTGGCTAGTTAAGCTTCTTTCATGTTATATTACTCTGATACTGTTTCCATTGTCATCTGACTCATGACTTCTTCTTTCACTTATAAGGACCCTTATGATTACATTGGGCCCACCTGCATAATCCAGGATCATCTCCTCATGTTCAGATTCTTTTTGTTCTTAATGTTTATTTATTTGTTTTGAGAGAGAGAGAGAGAGAGAGAGAGAGAGTACGTACGCATGAGTTGGGGAGGGGCAGAGAACAAGGGAGACAGAGAATCCCAAGCAGGCTCCGTGCTGTCAATGTAGAGCCTGACGCAGGGTTTGAACTCATGAACTGTGAGATCATGACCTGAGCGGAAATCAAGAGTCGAATGCTTAACCGACTGAGCCACCCAGACGCCCCTCCCCAAGTTCAGATTCTTAATCACACCTCCAAAGTCCTTTTTGTCATGTAAGGTAACATATTCACAGGCTCCAAAGAGTTGATGGATGTCGACCTCTTTGGGAGGCCCTTATACTGTGGAGGGCCTTTCTTTTTTTTTTTTTTTTTTTTATATGAAGTTTATTGACAAATTGGTTTCCATACAACACCCAGTGCTCATCCCCAAAAGGTGCCCTCCTCAATACCCATCACCCACCCGCCCCTCCCTCCCACCCCCCATCAACCCTCAGTTTGTTCTCAGTTTTTAACAGTCTCTTATGCTTTGGCTCTCTCCCACTCTAACGTCCTTTTTTTTTTTTTTTTCCCTTCCCCTCCCCCATGGGTTCCTGTTAAGTTTCTCAGGATCCACATAAGAGTGAAACCATATGGTATCTGTCTTTCTCTGTATGGCTTATTTCACTTAGCATCACACTCTCCAGTTGTGGAGGGCCTTTCTGTTCACCTAGCCTCTTCTGCTGTCCCTATACTGTGTCACGTGACCAATTGTGCCAGGTGCTCTTTTGGGAAATGGGAATAACTGATGTGAAACCCAGCCCTTCCATGGGAGAGCACTCCCTTCTCTGTCTCTGTGGAGCCAAAGAGTAGTTCCGGTTTAAGTACCACTAGCGGATCACCTCATCAAGGATAGTCTTTCTGAGAAACACAGTGTCAAGGAGGCCAGGACAGTGGCTCCACCCATGCACAGATCCCCAAGCTGTAGCCCTTAACTTTACTGTCACTAGCTACACACAAGTGTTATTGGTCACAAGAGGGTGTGTGGGGGAGCAGGTGGCTGGCTCAGGAAAATGGAAATACATCCCAGTCCCGCTGTAGAAGAGGAATGTCTTCTTTGGACCGAAGGGTAGCACATGAATTCTGTCTCCGCTGTTAATTCCTCCCATGGAGGGCAGCACAGCTGTGTGGGGGTCTGTGTTCTGCAGGGCAAACATAGCAAAACAAAATAAAATAAAACAAGACAAAAAAACAAAAGTAAATATAGTAAAAAAAAAAAAGTACTTTTTTAAACTTTGAAAAAAGTCTACATATTGAGGGTGGGATATCTGGTTAAAAACTGCGGTAAAGAATAACTTTGTTGTGCTCCGGTGAGTGAGCTGAGGGCAGAGCACCTAGCAGGCTGCTCTGGGTTGTGGCAGAAGAGCCCTTCAGGCCCCCCCGGGCTCCAGGCCACGTGAAGGACAGGAAAGTGAGAGCCGGACACGTTTCTCAGAAGCCTCTTCAAACCTGGGACCAGGCCCCTCTCTAGGAGACACTAAGGGGTGCAGAAAGCAGCACTTGGTAGCCGTGGCTGCCTGTCACTCCCTGGGGAGATTAGCCCATGAAAAGAGCTTTACTCGGTCCTTCCTCTGTCCCATACTGTGGGGTAGCATTGCTGCATATCTCAAAGTCACTCGAGATCTTTATTTGCCTTTCTTGAATACCACGAAGGGGAGTATTTAGAGCTCGTTTAAAATTCCCACCTTTCTCTCCTGCCCACCTTGTTCACTCACTGGAGTCTCTCTTACCTCCAACACCTGAGATACCTCCTCCAGTCCCAGCTCCCAGGAGCCTCTGGGCCACCTCCCACCTCTCCCGGCTCTCCGTCTGCAAAGCTGGAGGACAGTCCGTCAAGGCTGGGCCTCCCTGGAGGGCAGGGCTGGGAGAGCCGGAGCAGGCCATGCCAGGGACAGGCTCAAGTCACTCTTTAGTCTGAATTTTCCCCTCAGCGAGGTGGTTGCTGGAAGCCCAACTGTGGTGACGAGAAGCTGTTCCTAATGTGTGTCTGTGTGCCCCAGCGCTCACTGTGGCTTTTCAAATCATCTCGTCAAGGCGCTTACACCTCTCATGGGGATTTCAGCCTCTATTCATCTCTGAACATTAGGCACACGCCTGAGTCCACATTCACAAATAGAGACCCAAGTGAACGGTCCAGCTTTCTACGACGAGCCAAAAGGTGTCTCAGAAGTGGGTCAGACTGGTTCGAGCCAGGCATCCGAAGGTGTAAGACTGAGAAAGAACGTTGAGTCAGAAAAGGAAGGCAGACGATGCCATCCTCAGGAACCCCAAATGTCACCAACTGACGGATTTCTTAGGCAATTTGGTTGTGGTCTGTGTTGCCACGGTTTTTTCAGATATTGCATATTCAAAGAGAATGCTTCATGTCAGTCCCTCCTTGGTTTAGAAACTGATGATGACACTAATTTGTACGGCCCTCCCTGATGACACTAACTTTCTTCTGGGAAGGAGATCAACCTAGGGCTTGGGAATAGGCTCACTGTAAAATCCTGAGCCCTCACAGCCCTTTACTGCCAGTAACCACCACGGGGAAATTTGGGGCCAGTCACGGCCAAGTGAAAGCACAATTGCTGTCCTTGCTTGAGGATTGCATTTGACCTTGAAATCAGGTTCCAAGTCTGCATGACCTTGGAAAAGTCACTGCACCTCTCAGAGTTTCACTTTCCTCGCTTGTGAAATGGGGTCTGTGTGTGGCTGTGCCCTCCTGATGGCCTTTTCCTCCCCCTCATCTACTTCCTGCCTCTGTTTTCCTCTCTGGTTCCTGGTACCCACATTAGCTTGTCAGTTGTTTTTTTTTTTTAATCCTGGACCCTGGATGCCCCCAGACAGCCCCTCGCTCCCCAGTCAACCTCTCTTAGATGCCCAGACCAGGGTTCCTCAGCCTTGGCACTACTGACATTTGGGGCTGGATACGTCCTCGTCTGGGGGCGTGCTGTCCTGGGCACCGTAGGCTGTCGAGTGGCACCCCTGGCCTCTACCCACTGGATGCAGTAGCGCCCTCTGGTCCAGTTGTGACAACCCAGCTGTCTCCAGACATGCCGCCTGTCCCCCGGGGACCACCGCAATTGCTCTGGTTGAGGATGGCTGCCTCAGACAGTCTCATTTCTGAGGCAGAACTGGGATTTGCAGAGGTTTCGCCGCCGGGAATGTTTAGGTCTCTGCTTTGCGACTGTGTCCTGCGAAACGCCAGGGAAGGCAGCGCAGTGACCTCCAACCCTCCTGCGCAAAAGGCTCGAAAGTCAGCAAGATTTGAGCTAAACTGATCTTTTGGAAATAACAGATGGGCTAATGTTCTTGCTTATTTTCACATATGTCAAGTCCAAGTACTTTCTTCTCCAGGTAAAGTGGGTGTTACTCTTTCCCCTTTGTTCTCTGCATTCTCATACCTCCTCTCCACCTGCTCAATATTTATTTATTGATTTATTAAATATTTATTTATTTATTAATTTATGAGTAACACCCACTTTTATTCTTCTTGAGCTGGCCTCACCTGGAGATCTTGACTTCTTCTCTTTTTATTCTCTCAGCTCCATGAAAGTCCCTCAGCAGGTTTAGAAGTAAACGTCAAATCCCAGAAGAGAAAGTCCCTGCAGAGAAGGCGGATGAGGGGGCTGCTGGGCTGGGGTTTAGAGGAGGCAGCTGTACCTTGGGAAGACTTTAGGCAGCATGGCCCTTCATGGCTTCTGGAGCTAAAACTCAGAAGCTCACAGCGTCCTGCCACAATACAAAAGGACACTTTGGAATGTTCTGCCATGGCAAGTGATCTTCCTATGTTTTGGAATCTAGTTAAAACGTTAGCTCATTAGGGGTGCCTGGGTGGCTGAGTCGGTTGAGCGTCTGACTTCGGCTCAGGTCATGTTCTCACTGTTCATGAGTTCAAGCCCCGCATCCGGCTCTGTGCTGGCAGCTCAGAGCTTGGAGCCTGCTTCAGATTCCGTGTCTCCCTCTCTCTCTGCCCCTCCTCCTCTCACACTCTGTCTGTCTCTCTCTCTCTCAAAACTAAACATTAAAAAAATTCTTTTAAATGTTAGCTCATTGGAACCATTCGCATCTATTCTCCATTTTACTTGGAGGTGAAGAGCATTTCCAGTTGCAGGGTGCAGCACGTGAGCGTGTATGTGTGTGTGTGTGTGTCTGTGTGTGCGTGCATGTGTGTGCATGCACGTGTGCATGCGTGCATGTGCACGTGTGCGTGCGTGCATCTGTGCTGCATGTGCATGCGTGCGTGTGCGTGCACATGTGTGCCTGTGTGCATGTGTGTACGTGTGCCTCACAGAGCTGCAGCCAGTCACCCTGCTGCTGCAGGCAGGCTTCCCACGATGACTGTCCTGTCTTCCCTCCCCTTGCCCACAGAGGGCTTGTTGCTGCTTTGTAGACTGCATTCGGGCTCCAGGACTAGAGTTTGTCAGAGGCCAGAGGGGAGCTGACAGGCATGGAGGAGGGCTGAGGGCAGAATGGGGCCCGTGCGCTAGTGAAACCAGACTGACCCAGGATAACCTGTGAGAGGAAGGGGTGCAGCTGGTGGCCTTGGAGAGTATTCCAGACTATCCTGAGGGCTTGCCTGGGGAAGGCTCAGATGGCCTCTGTGTGTGCAGCCCCTCTGCCACCTAGAGGGGGGAAGGAAGCAGGTGAGAGAAGGAGGCAGAGGACTGGGGCTGAGTCGTCACTGGGCACTGTGGCCCATCAGGTGGGGCTACCGCAGAGGGTAGCAGAGGCTCTTACATTTCTGATCTTTGGGGAGAGACCTTATTTAGTATAAGTAAGATTGAATATGATACAAAATTGAATAGAACACATAATAATGAGGGATGTGGTTCCATTAGGTGCTGTGCTCAGGGAAGCCTTCCTGGAGGTGTTAGGCTTGAGCTGGGCCCACACAGAAAAGGAGGTAGGTAGTCCAGTCGAGGAGAACAGCATTAGCAAAGGGGCAGAGTTGAGAATTTGTGTGTGCTTTAGGGAACTGTAAGAAGAACAGACATTTTTAGTGACATTTTAAAAAAGTTACTAGTACAAGAAGAGATGTGATGGTTAGGAAGGTTGGGTCCCCACCCCGGGAAATGCATGGTAAACAACACTGCAGCAAGATTTAAATAAGATTGTCAACTTTGAGATGGTCTCTACTGGCGTGCCCTAGGGCTCTGCCATTGGTTGAGAATTATACTATAGAACATACTAATGACTTGGATGGAGAGAAGGAAGACCTGCTCATCAAGCTAATGGACAGCTTATAGCTGTGTGGCATCGTGATCCCTGAGCTGACACGTTAAGATTCAGAAAGACTTTGCTAACCTGGAAGATGCCAAGTGAACAGGGTGAAAGTCAGGAGAAGTGGATATAGAGCCCACACCTTTCATCTCCAGAACACCAGTCATCATCCAGATGTAGACAGAGGAGCAGTAGATGCAGACAAAGCCTGCACCTCTCCGCAAACTCAGGGAGAATCCCCAGAGTGAGGGGGCTGCAGGCTTGGGCCCAGCCCCAGGGTGGGCCACCTCCAAGCATCTGCCCTCTGCATGGGCAGGCCACCTGCAGAATCATGCACTGTTTTGGGTATGGCGTTTTTCTCCGAGATCCTGGCAAATTGCAGTGTGTATTGGGATGACCTCCAGGAGGGCAGAAGGACCAGAAGCCCTAAAACCCAAGGAGTTCAGGGGACCTGAGACAGTTGAGCTGAGAGAATACCTAAGGGGAAGTGGTATGGGGCTGTCTCCTAATATTTCAAGAACTGTGATGTTGAAAAAGTATTGAATTTACTCTGTGTGGTTCCATAAGGTGGAACCAAGCCCAATAGGTGGGTCTGAAGGAGAGAGAGAGATTTTGGATCGGCACAAAGACGAGCTTTCTAGTAGACCAGCGTGGAAATGGCAGGGACTGCCCTTTGAAGAAGAGAAGGCCCAGCACAAGTTGCATGTCCGGTTTCTGCATTGTGTGGGTTGGGCTGAGGGGTCTCTAGACCCCCCTCCAGGTCTAAACCTCTGCAAACTCTGGTATAATGGAAACTTAACAGAGTGTTGGGGCGAAACCAAAGCAAGGGGTATTTTTATTCATTTACTCATGCAGCCAGCAAACATCTGTTATGTTCCAGGCACTGTTCCAGGTGCTGGGGCCACAGCAGTGACCACAACAGAGATCTTGACAAGGCAACTCAGCAGTTGGGGGAGGAGAGGCTGGCTGCAATGGGGGCCCTGAGGGAACTTTTAGGAGTGATGGAAACGTTCTCTCGACCAACGTTTAATTTGCCAAAACTCATTGAATTATATACATCCTTACAACAGGTGTGTGTTATTTGATATAAATCATATCTCAATAAAGCTGATTCAGAAAGCAAAGCCCCACCCTCACCAACCTTGCATCCTGGTGGGAGGAGAGAAACGTGAAGCTAACAAGGAACCACTAAGAGCGGTGGAAGGGGGCTCAGTTAGCGAGGAAGCGTTCCTGGGGAAGAGCGAAGCATCAAGCGAAGGGAGTGTGCTCGCAGAAACCATTTTCCCCGTTCTCCTTGTCTGTGCAGGAGTATGAGTGCCTGGAGCAGGAGAACACTGTGCTGCGGAGAGAGATCGGGAAGCTGACCGCGGAGCTGCAGCAGCTGAGCGAGGCCCTGAAGGAGCACGAGAAGATGTGCCCGCTGCTGCTGTGCCCCATGAACTTTGTGCCGGTGCCGCGGCCGGACCCCGTGGCCGGCTGCCTGCCCCGATGAAGCCCGAGGATCCTCCTCCTCTGCTGAAGGAGGAGCCTTGGTCGTTTTCACACCTGGCAGGAGGGTTCCCTCCGCATCTGTGTACAGGGGGGCCTGTGGCCGGGTCCCCTTCTCGGAGCTCCTGGCCGCGTCCTCAGCAGATGGCTCAGCATGACGCTCCCGCCGGCACCTCTCAAAGCCTTGAACCGATCCAGGCAGGGAGGCCACCCTCAGGAGTCACCTCGAATCCACTTTGGCAGCTAATAGGTTCCATGTTGTGCAGAATCATTGCCTGTAGATTTTGGATAATAAAGATGGTTATGACGTCTCCTTTTGCTAACTTCTTGGAATTTAGAAATATAATAGGTTTCCTCGTCCTGGAGAGGTCATCTTCTGTCTCCTCACACGGTTTTGTGGCTCCTGGGTCTTGCTTTCCCCTCCTGGTCATCTTCCCCATGGCCATGTCTGTGCTCGCTGCAGGAGACAGCTGTGGAGGCCTGGAACTTGCGGCCACCCCACCGGGGTGATGTCGAGGTAGTCATGCTGGGTGTGACCCCTGCCTGCTTTGGGTAGCTCTCCATCTTGGTCAGCACCCAACCCCTGCTGGACTGTCAAGGCAGATTTTCTCTTCCAGGCCCTGGAAGCTTTCGTGACTGCTCTGGACACTCCTGGGTCACCTCCCTGTTCCATACGTAGGCGTAGGATCAGAGGACACTTTTACTTTCTGTTAGTCTGAGTCAGCAATGGGATGGGGAAATCTGTCCCCTAGTTTAAAAACACAGATATTTTTGGCAGATAAGGAGAGCAATTTCCTTTCAAAAGTTCTGTCTAATTATTATTTCAGGAAAAGCAGAACCAAGACAAGTTGAAGGTGGGCCTGGCGAGAAAAGCAAAATGGG
This sequence comes from Lynx rufus, assembly GCF_022079265.1. Lineage (NCBI taxonomy): Eukaryota > Metazoa > Chordata > Mammalia > Carnivora > Felidae > Lynx > Lynx rufus. Next base: position 32,953,496 of record NW_025814829.1, on the reverse strand, counting down.
AGAGGATTCCTGGTCCTCTTCCAACTCTCTTTTCCCCTGGACCCAGGGAGTTGTGGAGGGCAGAGCCATCCCATCATAAAGGGCACAGGAAATGGGAACGGAAAGGAAGGTGCCTTGTTGTAGATGGTTGAAAAAGAAGAAAGTAAGAAAAGAGAATGCCAGCCCCTCCCAAGGGTGACAGGCTTGCTGATTTCATGCAAGTATTCATACTGGCCACTCCTCGAGAGCCTCCTCTCTCCTGGGCAAGGGTCCCCTGTCCCCCAGGCCTTTTGGAGGTCTGCGGGTCTCTTGGAACTCACGCAGGCTGAAGACGGCAAGGTTTCCCTGGTCAGAGGCGTTCCAAGTCTGCCGTTAGAGACCAGGGCCGCTGCTGGCTGGCAGGACCAGGCCAAATCTTCCTGAATGCAGCCGTTTTGGGGGGGAATGGCAGAAGTTTTTAGTATGAGAGATTTTATAAATCATCCAGCCTGATAACATTCACTCTGCAGACAAGGGGCTCAGATGCAGTGAGGGAAAGGCCTTGCTCAAGGTCAGCCACAGGTAGGGAGGAGCAGAACCAGGCTGGAACCCCAGATCCTGATCCACTGTAGAGTGATAGCATCAGGCTGAAGCCATGCCGCAGGAGGTGCCTCCGGGCCGGGACTGGGGTCTCTACACGTGGCATGACCTTCTGTCAGCATCTCACAAGGCTGGCCAGGACTGTGGAGTCCAGGTGAGCCTGTCCATGAGGGGCAGACTCAGAGTCAGGGTCCCAGGCGCCTATGTGGCCGTGAGTACGTACACAAAGTGTGTGCCTTGTACCTGCAGGTGTTTTGTGCTGCTGTCTTTCAGCTCCAGCACTTTCTGTCCCTGCAGGGAGCACTTTACGCTCTGGCTGGCTCTCAGCAGATTCCTGCCGCACTTCCACGTTCTCCTGGCTTGCACATCCCTTTAGCAGTTCTGCTGATCTGCTCTGACCCCTACTGGCACTGCCGTTCAGCCAGCTGCTCCCCCCCCCCCCCCCCCCCGCCCTCACGAAACTGCCAACCCCAGGGTATTTGTGCCTGGGGCCTCCCTGGCCTGAGTAACCGTGGCTCCACACAACAAATTAGAGAGGCATCTCCGTCCATTAAGTTGCTCTGTGCCCCCAGGGCCTTAGGATCTCTTGGCTCCTCGACTTTGGCTGGGAGACTGAGGATGAGGGGCCGAGGGAGGATGGTGGGGAGCAGGTTCTATCTCGGAGGTGATAGTACACCGTCTCTGCCCACAGACCATAGCCAGAACTCAGTCACATGGCCTCACTGAGCCGTACGGGACTTTGGGGCTTGAAATTCAGCCAGGTGCTCAGGGAGCGGACAACCCGGATTTGGGGACTGTCAGTCTCTGGTGTAAGGTCTAGCAGTTGCTCCCACCCTCTCAATGGAACCCCGCACTCGGAGGTCACCAGTAAGCTGCCAAATCTAATGGCCAGATCTCAGGTCTTATCTCCCTTTAGTCCGCCAAAATGAAGACGCTAGCTTCTGCATTTCTCTCTGTCTACCTGCTGCTTCACTGTAGGAAGGGACTCCTCTTCTTGGAGTCTCCATCTCTATCTATCCCTAAACTGATAACTCTCACACCTGTACCCAGAGCCCAGCTCTCTCTCACGAGGGCAGGTATATTCAGCTGCCCGTCACATGTCTTCGAGAGAACATCGCACAAGCATATCCCACTCAACGTGTTCACAGCTGGACTCACGATCTCATTTTCTTCCTTTCAAAGATGCTTCTCAATCTGTTTGTACCTGTTTAATAAAGAGCTCTGTCACCTGCTTGACATCATAATTGAAACTTCTGTGGTAGTTCACCAAGTCCTTCCAGTTGTGCCTCCGAAATCCCCCCAGATCCAGTCTCTCTGCTCCAATGTGCTCGTTGCTTTGTCTACAAACAGGATCCTGATTCAAACTAGCTGCCAGACCACAGGGGGCTTCCTCCCTGAGCTGTGTATTCATTGAGGGGGAGCTGCCCAAAAGTCAGAGCAGTAAATTTGGAGTCAAAGAAGCCAAACTAGGGAAGCCCAGGGTCGTGAGTCATGGTGCTGGGGTCCAAGTCCCCTCCAGGATAACTGGCAATGTGCCAAGAGTTCTGAAAACCAAACGTTCACTGAGCTTGGCTGCTAAGAATGCCCCTATCCACCACCTGGTAATGTCAGGGGCTGTCTCAGCTCCCCAGTTCCTACTCTGAAAGAAGCAAATTCTCTATAAACTTGGAAAACTGTAGTATTATTCCAGGAGGGACAAGGGAAGTAGAGAAGCTGCTGGAAACTGGATTTACTAGGCTGTATTCACACTTCTGCTGTATGCGCTGCCTGGCTGGCGCCTCACATCTGAATTCGGTCTCCAAGTGGCTGTTTGTTGGGCTGGGGGGAAGGGAGGCAGTCTGAGAAAGGCCCCTTCAGCATAGAAAGTGTCGAAGGGAGGAAACCCTTCCTTCACACCCACGCAGCCACACCACTTCCTGTCCGCAATCCCTCCCTGTATTGCACCAGCCCAGCCTTGAAGCTTGGGGTTTCCATCACTGAATCAGGCCCCAATTTTGGCCCCAAACCTTGGTTGAGAATGATGACTCTAACGGACAGGAAAGCGAGAGACCCAAAAGCCCCTCTCTTCTTTCCCATCCAAGTATACTGATGAGGGCTGTGGCCTCTGTCCCAGCAGGAACTAGAGGAAAAAGGGCGGCCCTGAATCTCACTGGCACAGCTTCCCTCCCGTGATATCCAGGAAGTTCTGGCAGGGTCATCAGTGCCACTACAAGAGGACTTGCAGATGAGAGCCAGGGAGCAGAAAGAAGGGAGAACGGAGAGAGGGAAGGAGAAAAAGAGGGAAAAAAAGGAAGGTGGATGGGAAGAGGGGGGGTGGGGATCCTTGAGCTCTGAACCTAAAGCATCCCTGCTCCTGGGGACGGTATGCTGAATCCCCAGGGGGATGGGCTGCTGGAAGCCCCCTAATAATGACAGGTAACTCGAGGGGTGAGAGTGGAACTAGCCACGGCCAGAGTGTCTGCAAACCCTGCTTGGAGTCAAGGGAACTTTCCTGGATTGCCCATTTGGAAACTGACCACCTTGATGAGATTGCCCCCACTTACCTATTTGGGAACAGAGGAGATTAACATATTCACTTCCGCCGCCTTGGGCATCACCACCGTTAGCATGACCCACACTGAAAGTCTGTGTTTAGCAGGTGCCGATGCACTTGGTGCGGCATGCTTGAAGAACTCGTGTCCTAAATCTGGAGTTGTGTGCAGGGCAGACTCTGGCCCTCGAGGCAGCTCACCTGCTCTTTTGGGTGTTCTAGCGTGACCTTTTCTAGTCCCATATTCTTAGGAAGATCAGAAATGTCATCGCAGATAAGACAAAAGGCCACTAGCCCAGAATTCCAACCACGATGCTGAGGGACATGTGAGGGAGAGTCCAGTGTTTACATTCTAAGACACCATGCTAAAAGTCCAGAGATGTACTTGGAACTTCCCTGGTTTCGCTTAATAACCCGCTATGTATCCATCCATTATCAAGACTCTTCTTGAACTGGTTTAAGTTCTCAGTCACCTCGTGCAGGGTGTAAGCTTCCATTCTGCTCTGAAACCACCCTCTGCTCTGTCCAAATCTAGGGCCACTGGCTCATGGACAGAACAGGTGCCTTTGCCCAGGGCCTGGAAAGCAGCACTGTTTCCCAAGCATCCCAGTATTCACAGAACTTCTGCAGTCCTTCCTCTAGGCCAGTAGCAAGGCAAAAAAAGTACCTTCCAAATGTCACAAACCCACAGGAGGCTCAATTTGCCAGGCAGTGGTTTCTGAAATTGACATAGTAAGAGAGTTGGAGAAATAACAGTGGGGGCCAGCGTCCTCAGGTAAAAGGGTGGAAAGAACCAGTGAACGTACCTTGCAGTACTTCTCGAACGATTGCAGTAAATTTGCTAATTATTAATGGTTATTGAACTTTATTAGTAATTCATTACTTATTCTAATAATCAATTTATTGTACTAAACCAATACATTTATTTACAATAGTAGATAATAAAATGACTTAAAAGTAAAACTATCAATGATTACTTGTTGCTAATTTATGAATTAGCTGTTGTTTAAACAATCAGTAGTTAAGTGCCCACTGTGTGTGGGGGTGGGTGGGGGTGGGGGACCAGGACCAGCAAGGGACAGACACCCCCCCCCCAACACACACACATATCTTAGTGGGCCACCTTATCATATAACTTCTGAAATCTCACCTCTAGACCTGCCTCAGTTCGAGGAGGGGAGATCTAATGATGTTCTCCATCTGGTCTGAACAGGGAACACTCTTACTTAGGTTGTAAACAACCACAGGACAGGGATCATGTTATTTAGCCACATATCCCTGGTTGCTTAACTCGGTGCCTAGCACATGGGAAACACTAAGTATATCTGCCTGAGTGATTGATGAAATGAATGGCTACTCCTTCTTTAGTCTTCATTCCATTTAAGCCCTCACCCCCATTCCACACCCCCATCACTTAATATTACTTCATTTGTAATGTGAATTTCTTGGTGTTGTTTCCCCATTTAAGGGCATGGACCTAATCTACTTCCTTTGTTCCTATAATTCCTTATCTGTGTCAATTTGCCTGGTTTAAATTAGGGATTCCTGTAAGTCAGCAGTGAAGTTGCTTCATAAACATCTCGTAAGCATAATGTCGAAAGCACAATAGGTTGATGACGATGAAGGTAGAGGTTTGGGCCAGAAAGCACACAGGAAAAAAGTCTCCAGGTTTTCTTCAATTTTGTGTAAGTGTTGTAAATAGTTAATTATATTTTTATTTGTTCTACAACATTATTATTTAAGTCTTTAATATTTGCTTAGGGGTACTTATCATGTGTACACAGAGGAGTTGGATACACAAATCCAACTGGCCTGGAGGAGAAAAGGAATGAAATGTACTAGATGGTTCTTGTAGGGAGAAAGTTCAAAGGAAAACTATGTATTGTCTAGAGGACACTCCTCAGATTATCTAATTAAGACATTTTCAGTGTCTTTGAGCTATTTTACAACTCTGTACATTATAGTTAATTGGTAGCAATGCAAAATAATTCTCACCTCTAGACGTGCAAATTATGTCTTGTCCGTAGAAGTCAATTTACTTTTCTCCCTCCCTCCTCCTTGAGAAACCAGTTTGCCTCCACTGGCACATTCACTTCAATATTCCAGACCTATAAATATGCCTGTTCTTTGGATTCTCTTTTGAACTGGTGATAACTGCTCAGCTCCCCCATTGGTTAATGACCTTTCATATTTATGATCTTATTTAAACTTTCATGAGTAAAAATTTGTACACCTGTTTTTTCATATCGGAAAAAGAGCCATGACTTTGCCTTTTTTTTGAACTTTATTTTTAATTACTTTTAATGTTTATTTTTGAAGGAGAGAGAGGCAGCGCGTGAGCAGGGGAGGGGCAGAGAGAGAGGGAGACACAGAGTCCGAAGCAGGCTCCAGGCTCTGGGCTGTCAGCACAGAGCCCGACATGGGGCTCGGACCCACAAGCTGTGAGATCATGACCTGAGCTGAAGTCGGATGCCCAACCGACTGAGCCACCCAGGTGCCCCTGAACTTTATTTTTAAACAGGGCCAAATGACCCTAGTGTTGTTGGGCGGTGTTCACCTCATGTGGACAGAGACTCCGAGAAAAGCCAGGCAGTGTGTTGGTATTGAGTGTCATCTCCAAGGACCTGAGTCTCTGGTGAGTGACCTGACTCTCTTCTGTTTTGCTGTCCGGGGCTCTATTATCCTGAGTCAGGTCCTCAGATTTCCTGTTCCTCCTCCTTATTTTTTCCTTTCACTCCAAGCATCCTTTATGTCACATGCTAAATGTCATTTTCTCCAACGGTCTTCTGTGATCCGACAAAGCGCTCCCCTTGACTCTGTCTGTAGGTCACAGCACACACCCCATTCTATTGTTATTGCTTGTTTAAATAAGTGAATACCCAAATGAATGGATCCTGGCGTGAAAGATTCCACAGCATCTTGTATCTGCCTGTTCTGTTGTCTAACTTCAGTGAGAAAACTTCTTGGTCCTAAACCGAATCTTTGTGGAAACATTTTCCTGTCTTCTCTCCCACTGGACTCATCACCTTTTCCCCTTTATTGTGTATTTTCGCATGCTTGGAAACCCTTACTAACACCTGTTCCACCATTTCTTTTTCATATTTCCCTCTTTGTCTTTCTTTTTTTCCCCCTCCTCTATCTTCTTTAATAAACCACAGAGCCCACAAAACTACCACATAACTGAACGTGTATTCTCAAATAAACGCTCAGAAGGCAGCAAGACTCCAATACATCGCACCTCGGGCTGTTCTCCAGCAGCCTGGGATATTTTGTGGTACATCAAAGGAGCGGGCATCTCCCCGAGGCCACTCTTGGAGTGAACCGGCAGCCAGGGTGCACAGATCTTCCCACCTCCAAAAGAAAACGATGAGTCATCTCCTCCCACCACCCCCCCACCCCCCCTCAGCTCCACCGCAGGAAGCTAGGAAAGTAAAAGCATTAGAAGCACACTGGGCCCCAGGTCAGCCTGAGCAAATCTGTGCACTTACCCAGACCATTTCTTTATAGTAATAAGGAGAAAGGTGATGATACATTTCACCAATATGCAGACCTCTTTTCAAAGCCTTCCAATTTCACCCCCCCCCCCCGCCCCGGGGCCCATACACATGTGGTTGGTGGTCACCGAACGTTCTTGGCCTTCCAGCATAGTGGCTGAGAAAATATGGAATCCTGTGTCTTTAAGAACTGAAACTGTGTAGAAACAGGATTTGATACCCTGTAGGAGACAGGAGACTTCCCTTTTGCTGCTCAAGTTTCAACTTCAGTTATCAGGAACTGAGCAGGGGGGAATAGGACCTGGAGCTCAGCAGCACAGGTCTGGGAGGCTGTTGCTTTCTGGAGATGAATACACTCTTCTTTCTTTTTGAATGTACCTCATCACAGTGAAAAATACGTTTAAGAAAGTCCCTGGTTGACCCTGCACGTCCCAAGGGTTCGCTGGAAGAGAGAACACCCTGTCTAGTTCCAGATGCTGGCCGGTCCCAGGATTCCCCGGCGCTTCCCTTGGTCAGGCTGGGTGCCCCGTGGGCATGAGGCGCAACCAGACCCGGGAGCAGGCACCACAGCACCCAGCTCAACGTGCTGGCCAGAGAGCACGCTGGCTGACGGCAGAGTCGAGGGGCCCTACGGTGGAAGGCTTTGAGAGTCACATAGTCCAACCTCACTTTCTTCACAGCTAAGGCTGTCACAGCCCAGGATGCCAGCAGTGTGGCTCTGAGGATAGTCTGTGCATGTCATGGTCAGGCCTGTCAGGAATCCAAGTATCTTGACTTCCTGTGGTGTGGCTTTTCGGCCCCTTCCACAGAGTTACCCAAGCCACTGCCTCACACAGGCTGTGTTGGGGAATGTGGTTGTACTGGTGTATCTCGCTTGTCCCCTAAACCCATTCCCCACTCTTCTCTTCCTCTGTGTCTGCAGGCTGATCCCTCCATCCTTCACCCCGTGCTCCCCTGATGGCTAGTTTCCAACTGGTGTTGACCCATGAGAGGCACCGGGAGGAGACCGGAGAGTGAAAGCAGGGAGAGATTGGCAGGCTATTTCTTCCTTGTCCCTCCTGGTTTGGAGCCTTCATTCTGGCAGTGGATGCTTCCTCTGTGACTATAGCTTCTCCTGCACTGGCAACCCCTCCTGCACAGCTCATTTGCCCTGGGCCTCAGTGGTACCGTCCTCTCCCTCTGCCCCTTCAGGCCTAGATGTGGTAACAGCTTCCCACTGATGAAATCCCTCAGCTGCCTCAACATCCCTTGTTGGTTTCCCCAAGTCCTGCCCACATCCCTGTAAATTATCCCTTCATTAAAGTCTCTTCAGAAGAATCATCAGAGTGGGATCCTGGAACCTGACAGACATGATGATGAAATTCTAAGCCAAGGGGCTAATGAAGTCCATGCTAAATAACGCTACCACCACAGGCAGCAAAACCATGGAGAAAATGGCTTTGTACTTGCTCAGAGCCTAAGACTCAGTGTCCGTCCAACTAATCAACGCCCAGAGAGCACGTTTCTCACCAGCAGGGTCCCCCCCACCCCCGACCCCGGAGCTTAAAGGGTGGCTGGCGTTGGCCCATCTCTGGCACTGCCTCCTGGGCTCTGACTTCCTGGGATCTCTCTGTGGGATGTGCAGAAATTATTCTCTCAACCTCTCTCACCTCCAGTCCCGTGTATACACCCAGTCTGCTCTTTATTTCCCAAAGCCTGGAAAATGAGGCCGTCATCCACACAGCTTCCTCAGCTAAAAATTGCAGTTACCCGGGCTCTGGTTCCATCAAATCCCGTGCTCCCCGAATCCATCCCTGTCTTCCCTCTGTCTTCACTCTGTCCCTATAAAAGCCGCTTTGTCTGGACTAGTAGTTCTCAACCAGGATCAACTGGGGAGGTTTTGCAAATGCAGATGCTTTAACTCTCCTTCCCTCTGCTTCCTAAGGAGATATAAAAAATTTTGACCAGAATAGGATGTATCTTACGACTACCCAGACCCCCACATTTGGAGTTCCATTGGTTTTGAGCTTCATTTTCTCTTACTTGGAATCCCTTCTTCCCTGGCCTCCTGCCTCTGAAAGCCCGTCCGCACACCAGTGGAATTATCCACCAAAAGGCCAAATCTGAGCAGTTCTTTCCCTTGTTTAAGAAGCTTCAGTGGCTATAACGATAAAAACCAACCTGCCTGGCCAAACAAAGCCTTTTGCCATCTGGTTCTAACCTATCCTTTTAACTTCATATCTGGAGGTACAGAGAGAAAAAAGCAGATGATAGAGGAGCCGAGAGGGGATGGACACAGACAGGAGATGACATTAAATATTTAGGGGCTCCAGCTGCTGAGGCCAGGACAGGAGCCTTGGATCCAGGACTGCCCTCCAAGCTGAGAACCCATGAGGTCTTTCTAAGGATTTCCATGAGACTTGATCTTCTGGATAGTTTCACATGCAACTCCTTCATTTAACTAAATGGGATGAATGTTAGTCCCTTATGATCTGGAAAACCTAAGTAAATCAATGCCTTTCATGAATGTCCCCACCTGTTAAGTATTTAGTCACCTTTCAACCCACAGTTCAAATGGTGTCTCCCTTGAGGAGCTCTCCTGAGTTGGAGTGATCCACTGATTGGAGTGATTCTTCCCTTCTCTCTGCTGCCTCCGTTAAAGCATTGGTTTTGTTTTATTCTTTTTTCTTACTTGAAAAAAAAATTTTAACGTATTTGTTTTTGAGAGACAGAGAGACAGAGCATGAGTGAGGAAGGGGCAGAGAGAGAGGGAGACAAAGAATCCAACACAGGCTCCAGGGTCTGAACTGTCAGGTGTCATGACCTGAGCTGAAGTCGGATGCTTAACTGACTGAGCCACCCAGGCACCCCTCTTCTATTTTAGATTCATTGTATTACTTTTAAAATTCCATGTAAATTTACAATCACCTTGTCAATGTCTAAAATCCATAGTTGTGAAAAAATAAATAAAAACCATAGTAGTGTGCAAATATGATTGCACTGAATCCATGGATCCATTTGGAGAGACTAACATCTTGATAATAGTGAGTCTTTCAATCCATGAATGTGGTATATCTATTCATTTATTCAAGCATTCTTTAGTTGCTCTCAGCTTATATATGTTTTTTACATATTCAGTATTTTATAATATTCAATGTAGAAGTCTTACACATCTTTCATTAAATTTACCCCTAAGTATTATATGCTTTCTGATGTTTTTATGAATGGGATTTATAAGATTATAATTTCCCAATTGTTTGTTGCTAGTGTGCTGGTTTTTGTATATTGACCCTGTATCCTTTAACCTTCTTAAGTTCACTTATTAATTCTAGTTGGATTGGGTTATTTTTAAGATTCCTTGGAGTTTTCTATGTAGCCGGTAAATAGAGAAAGTTTTACTTTTTGCTTTCCAAATTTTGTGCCTTTTCATTCTTTTTCTTGTTTTGTACATTGGCTAAGGAATCAGCACAATATTCAATAGGTGTGTTAAAAGCAGTCATGCTTTCATTGTTACGTTAGGGGAAAGCATTCAGTCTTTCACCACGAAGTATCTTGTTAGCTGTAGGTTTTTTTGTGTTTTTTTGTTTTGTTTTGTTTTGTTTTGTTTTTTCAGAATTACCCTTTATCAAGTTGAGAAGTTCACTTCCATTTTTAGTTTGCTGAGAGTTTTTAGTCATGAGGGAATATTGAATTTTTTCAAATGTTTTTGCTGCATCTATCGAGATGATTGTTTGATTTTTAAAATCTTGTATTCTATTAATATGGTCAATTGCATTGATTTATTTCTTTTTTCTAATTTAAATTCAGGTAACTTAACATACACATTGATTTATTTTTATTTTTTTTTTTAATTTTTTTTTTCAACGTTTATTTATTTTTGGGACAGAGAGAGACAGAGCATGAACGGGGGAGGGGCAGAGAGAGAGGGAGACACAGAATCGGAAACAGGCTCCAGGCTCTGAGCCATCAGCCCAGAGCCTGACGCGGGGCTCGAACTCACGGACTGCGAGATCGCGACCTGGCTGAAGTCGGACGCTCAACCGACTGCGCCACCCAGGCGCCCCACATTGATTTATTTTTGAATGCTGAATCAACCTTTCATTCCTGGGATAAACCCCATTTGGTCATGGTACATTCTTCTTTTTGTATATTGCTGGATTCGATTTGCCAACATTTTGTTAAGAATTTTTGCATCCATCTTCATGAGAAATAGTGGTCTGTGGTGTTTTTGTTGAACTTTTTTTGTCAGATTTTGTCATAACGGTTTATTTTTTAATTAAAATTAAATTTTTAATGAAACATGCATAATTTTTTCAAAAATCAACTTGTGCTAAAAGGTTTATGGAACAATTAGAATTAGTTTTAGCTACAAATATAGCAGAAAAGCCCAGGGGCGCCTGGGTGGCTCAGTCGGTTGAGTGTCCGACTTTGGCTCAGGTCATGATCTCACGGTTCATGGGTTTGAGCCCTGCATCAGGCTCTGTGTTGACAGCTCGGAGCCTGGAGCCTGGAGCCTGTTTCTGTGTCTCCCTCTCTCTGCCCCTCCTCCACTCATGCTCTGTCTCTCTCTGCCTCTCAAAAATAAAGAAACGTAATTTTAAAAAATTTTTAAAAAAGCCCCAAATACTTGTTCTTAAACAAGAAACATTTTTTTTCCCATATAAAAGCTGTTTAAGGTGAAAGGAGTCAAGCTGGTATGGCAGCACCATTGTGTCACCAAAGACCCAGGCTCATTTTCTTTTTCTACTTATCCTTAGGGTCACTTCATATTCCAAGATGGCTGCTGGAGCTCCACTCATCAGGTGCAGCTTCCAGGCCAACAGCAAGACAAAGGGGAAGAAAAGAAAAAGGGTATCTGTCTCTCACTTTTACAGAGACTTTCCAAAGACCCTTTTAATTATGTTTCTTTGATCACAATTTTATCATATGGGCACATCTCGTTGCAAGGAGGGTTGGGAGATATAATCTTTTAGCTGGGTATGTTGTTGAGGATTTGGTTACTAAGGAAGAAGGGGAGGGTGGATACAAGCAATATGCTGAGCAAAAGAAAATCCAGGACACAAAAAGACTATATACTATATGATTCCACTTAGATGCAACTGTAGAAAAGCCGAGTCTAACTTACAGTGACAGAAAACACATCACTGATTGTGGTATTGATCCCAGGATTGAATAGGATGGGTACAAGGAAACTTTTTGAGATGATGGAAATGTTCTGTGACTCGACTGTAGTGATGGTTATAAAGGTGTATAAATTGATCAAAATTCATCTAAATGTGCACTTATAAATTATATTTATTATACCGTATATAAAATATACCTCAACTTTATTGTTGATTTTTTGTAAGTACGGAAAATCCCAGCACTACAATAAAACTGCTCTTAAATTTTGTTTATCTCCTTATCTTTATGTGACTGAAATGAGAATGCACATAATGACTTTGAATCGTGCCTTTTTCACTTAACATTATGTCATAAAATTTTCCGTGTTGCTATGTTAATCTTCATAATCACCATTTTAAATGACTCTACAATTCTTTGGGAATTGAAAGTGTTATCTATATATTATATATTCGTATATACACTCAGAAAAAAATACATATACACACACACAAATATTCAGAAATACCAAATAGTGCACAGTAAAAACTAAGTCTTCCCCTCCAGCTCTGACCTTCAAGGCCCCTTACTTAGAAGCAGTGGACAATACAGTTTCTAATACGTACCTCCAGAAATATTCTATGCACATAAAGACCTATATGTGAACACTTCCCCCTCTCCTTTTAGACACAAATAAGACAATACAAGATACTTGCTGTTTCACATAATACATCTTGGATACCATCTCGTGTTCACACATTGAGACAGACCTCATGCTTTTGAACCACTGCATAATATGCCAAGGATGGATGTTCTATAATTTACTAAACTAATATTGATAAACACTTAGGGTGTTCCTAGGGGTTTTCTTTTCCTATTACACATGCCACAAGATGTAATGTTGAGGTTTCAACTCAGCTGCCAAGTTAGAGAATACATTCCAAAGGAATTGCTGGACTGTATGAAAATTTTACCACAGAAGTAACTGGAAGCTGGTGACCTGATCGTTGAAACTTCTCAGCTACCCCAAGGATATAAAAGGGTGGAGAGAGAGGAGATTGTGAAGGGCTTTGTGAAGGCTGCCTCCATGCCCTGAAGACAAGAAAAAGAAATTTAACAGGGTAACTCAAGGAGCTTGATACACGTCCCTGCAGTCTGGGGGACTCAGCAAGCCAGGGCCGCCTTCTGCCTGGAAAGTGCTGAGGGGAAGGAATGCTGCCTTATTAGCGGAGAGAGGGGGTGTGGCTGCAGCCTGGGCTCGTCTCATGGGCTCAGGGTTTGTCCCAAGAAAATTACACACGTTTTCCTGTGCAGCAGTTGGCGTGGGTTGTCTTAAGTCAGTGCCAGCTCTGGTCTGCCCTTGTCTTTCTCTGCTGTCAGCTGCAGGCTCAGAAGCCCAGTCTTAGCTCCTTGCTCACGGAACACAGCCTGTTGCCCTCATATCCTTAGTGCAAGTCAGGGGCAGACACTCCTGGAGCCAGGAAATGGACCTGGACACAGCTCTCAGCCTGGCTCCTGGCCTTTCACCCTTCCTCAGCCCTTAGCGTGGTAGCACACCCTGTGGGCTGGGCTGAAACAGAGACCTCGTGGATCACTGGCTGATCCTGAAGGGGCTTTTCTCTTCCGTTTCTACCACCCACACCAAAGACAGGCGCTTCCCTTTCACAGGGTGCATGCAGACCCCCACCCTCCTGCCACCCACTGTCCTCTGGGAGAATCTGCCTTCTGGGCTCCTTCCCCTCATCGCTCCTCCCCTGCTACAGGCCAGCAGCCAAGGTCGTGGCGCACACACCCCGTCGTGTGATCTGTCCTTCCGTGCCTGGGTTGTTCTCTCCCTGCCGCCCCCATTCTCAGCCAGGCCCAGAGCTGGCTGCCTCCAGAACAGAGTACATGGTTAGTGATGACCAGCCGCTGGTGGCATCATTGGAGCACAGCAAACTCTGCAAGGAAAGTCAGTGCCCATGAAGATAATACCCAACCCAGCACCGCTTTTGTGACTTTAACGTGCGCTGGAAGAAGCTGGGCGTCTTGCTAAACTGCAGCTCCTGACCCGGGAGATGTTGACGGCTGCAGAGTCTGTGTTTCTAACAAGCTCCCAGGTGATGCCATTGCTGCATCTGTGGGCAAAACCGAGTGGCAGGCACGTAATACATTCCAAAGCCACTGTGATTTGTAAAAACGTCATTCTTTAGGATCATGTCATTAATTCAGAATAATTGAGGTAGGGAGCACAGTCTGAGTTTTAGAAAGTAGATTCTTTAAATATTGCAGAGTACCAGGGTTTTTGCTTCTTTCAAAGAGATGTATTTTCACTGGATGGGGTGGCAGAGGGTTAAAAAAAAGAGGGTCCCATGGATCTGCTCCAATGAAGAGGGAAACAGAGTCACAGGTCTGTTTCCCTGCTGAACTACAGGGCCTTGAAACAACTTGGAAATGCCTGATTCTGTCTCATCGGCTAAGATGCTACAACTGGTTACCTTACCCATTGCTTTCTTGGCACCCAGGGCCCTTTTTAGTTTCTTTCCCCCTCGTCCTCATGGAGTGTGCTCTCATATATTCATTGAATACATGAACAATGAACTGAATTTGTTTGCTTAGAAATCAGTTTTCTCATAGATGGTAGAAAAGTAAACTTTGGGGGCACCTGGGTGGCTCAGTTGGTTGGGCAACCTCGGCTCAGGTCACGATCTCACAGTTGCTGGGTAGGAGCCCCGTGTCAGGCTCTGCGTTGACAGCTCAGCGCCTGGGGCCTGCTTAGGATTCTCTGTCTCCTTCTCTCTGCCCCTCCCCCGTTCGCACGCACTCTCTCAAAATAAATAAATAGACATTAAAAAAAAAAGAAAAGAAAAGAGAAGTAAACTTTGGTGCCATCCCTACGTTGTTGCAAGGTCTGTGCACCATCCAGATTAATGACGCTTTCCCAAGACCCTAGCCCAGGGCCTGGCACCCATTTCCTTCCTGTGCCCCTGCATGCCCGGGGATTACTCAGAGGTAGGTGAGTATGTTTTCCCAAGCAAGGCTGAGCAATCGTCTTCACTGCCCAGCAATGATGGCTTGTAACAGCCCATTTATTATCACCACTCCCTGCCTATGTCAGGTACAGGTTGGGGGGGGGCGCGGTGCAGGAGGATTGACAGGCAAGTCAAGAGGCTGCTTTCAGAGGCTGCTCAGTAAATTGTTGCAAGGTTTCTCTCTGAGTCATCAGGGCAGGAAAGAGCTTGGAGGACTGGGATTGTCCTACTAGTGGCTGAGTTCTCTCTGGATGTGAGCAGACACAGATGCCTCTGGCCACCACCCCACCAGCTGCCACCTCATTTGCCTGATGATTTACATGCCTGGGTCTTGGACACTCACCCGGAGGGATGTTTCTGGGCTGTTTGGGTAAAATACATGCTTTATGCCTATCTGTGCAAGTGAGGAATTTTGGGGAGGGATCAAGGATCAGGAAACTCGATTTCTGGCTGTTTCCTTAATTCTGCATTTCTACCAGAGATGCCTGCTGCTGATGCAGGCATAGCCATGAAGTTGGAGCATCTCACTCGAGTCTGCCTTACAAAGAAATTCATGGGGGGTCCTTGGCGTTGGAGAGGGGTGCACAAAGAGAGCTGGTGAGTATAACCCTGGCTTTTGAGGAACCGACAACCTGAGCAGGATCAGAAACAAAGCAAGATCCTAAGAATGCTCACGGAGGAACCTCTGTACAAATGGGCTCAGGGGGCATAAGGGCACAAGGGTGGTGACCACGTAGGGGTCAGAGGTACTGTGGCCTGGTAGAAGGCAGGGGTGTGTTAGCTGGGCCCTCTGGGGAGTTAATCTATCCAAGGTCTCTGTTTCCCCTGTATAGCAAGAATAATAACACCTGCCCGCACAGCTGCTTTAAGGATTAAATGAGATCATGGATGTGAAAGACCTAGACCAGCAACTAGCTCTAAATGGCCTTGGTCACAATCATTATTAGTGTTAGTAAGATAAAACTATGGATTGGCCATGGTGCTGCCTTACATATCCCGCCTGCCTGCCGCCTTTCCCACTGTGAGGAAGGGCTGCCCTGAGTTCCTGCGGTCCCCCGAACCGTGAGTGTTCTTTGGGGTCTATAGTGTCAATGCTGGACAGAGCACAAGGTGCCACCTGCGGCCACCAAACAGGATGGACCAGAATGAGGCTGAGAGGCCCGCTTGAGGGCAACACTTGGGACCTCAGCCTCAGGACCATCCCCAGCCAGCGGGCTGTCACGTGTCGGCGGACCAGGAGGCTGCATGGTGAGTGGGTAAAAGCACAGAGCCAAACGGGATGCCAATCCTGTGCTCTCACCAGTTGTAGCACTTGGCAAGTTCTTGAACCTCTCTGTGCCTCTGTTTCTTGATCTGCCAAATGAGGGTAATAACAGTACCTACCACACAGGGTTGTTGAGAGAATCAAGGAGGCCAATACATAGGAAGTGCTTGGAACAGTGCCCGGCACAGAGTACACACGATGTAAATGGTAGCTATTCCTATTTAGCAGAGGTCCTTGGATGCGCAGACCTGGGTTTTGTCACTCTCTGATCATTTTGAGGGGGTGACTGGCATGTGTAGGGTAGTATTAGGAGGGGGTGTGGCCAGAGGACTGAGGACAGCCAGGTGGGCGGGCAGAGCCCTCCGACAGGTCTGTGGCTCTGCAGGGAAGGAGAGGATAAGGTTGGCAGCGTGGAGAGAGGAGGGCACCAGCCTGTCCAAGGTCAAATACTTCCTCTTACTCGTATTCTAGGAGCAGGGAGCTCAGGGCCGTGCCCAGGATGACATCTCCTTGTTCCGCAGATAGAGAATGGCTGTGTCTACATGACCCTTTGGGGGACCACGTCTGTCAACAGCAGCCTGCACTTCCTAACCCGTGGGGCAGCCCCTCAGTTTCAGGATTGGGGCCTGAACCTTACCGTGGTGACATCTGACTTTTCCTAGAATGATTTTCCTTCTTTCCATTTCCTTCTTTACTTAAAAAAGAAAAAAAAGAAAAAAAAAACCTTGCTGTGTCATATCTATTTTCATAAGTCACCTTGGGGTGTTCTTGGAATAGGCAGAGAATAAACATACTAGTTCCTGGAGTCCTTATTTAGCTTTCTTGAAGTTTTTACAGTATCTATCTATCTATCTATCCATATCTATCTATCTACCTACCTACCTATCTATCTATCTAATATTCAGATTAAAGCCGTGAGAAAGATCCCAAGCCCCCAGTTCCAGGCATATTTACCAAGCTCTAGCTCTGAGGAGCCCTGTTTACAAACCACCAGTCTGCTCCATAGAAACTCTGCAATGCTTAGTATGACAGTTTGACACACAAAAAAAAGGAAGTAAGATGGTTTCTTAGGACCTTTAGGGCAATTTGCTAACTACTGGTGGGCACTAACTGCTAAAGAATGAATATGGGTTAATATCCAATAGGAAAGCACTATGAACAAAAACAAAAGTCCGTTTACCCTTCTATTATACAAGATAATCATCTGTGAGTTTAAGTAACAATTAGGCCTTAAGTGCTACTGATGGAGTTTAATAATTAAATGAGTCCTGGATGTGAAATGTATAAGAAAGCATTTGAAAGTAGTTTTGGAACTGAATTTTAACTGACGATCATCACAACCTATCGGCTGCCTCAGTTTCCCCATACACTGAATTCCCTGTTCCTCCAAATGCTCCCACTTTCCCCTTTCTCTCCTTTCATGTTTAACTCTCGTTCCTCAGAACCCAGCTCCTTCATGAAGCCTCTTCTGATCCATCCCGTGCAAACCCTGTAGCATTTTGTCACTCTTAGGCTTCTGTGTATTCGGATGCGGGCCTGGCTCCCTCCCCCCCGCCACCCCGCCAAAGGAACAAGGTGGTGTCTGAGTCGCTTTGCACACAGTGATCAGCCCACACTAGGGCAGTTCCACCAGTAACAGCTACTGTTCTTTCCTAATTCTGCCCGGTACCTAACTCAGTGTCTGCTTCTCAAATAGTTACAACCTATATGGCGATGTTGGTATAAAGACAAACATAGTAATATAATGTATTAAGACATTTTCTTTAGGGGTGCCTGGCTGGCTTAGTCAGTAGAGCATGTGACTCTCAATCTCAGGGTTGTAAGTTCAAGCCCCACGTTGGGCATGGAACCCACTTTAAAAAAAGAAAAATAAAACATTTTCTTTATACCTAAAAATTCATTTTTTTAATCTGATTAAAAAAAATTAAAACATTTTTGTAAGTGCCCCCTGAAGTATTATGGGCCCTTGGCACTATGCACGTGTATAAGGCCACCATTTCCTGGTTTGGCAGACTTGGGCAATTCACTTAAGTCTTCTGCGTTTAGTTTTCTTATTTGTAGATTGGCAATGATAATAATATGACCCAGTTTACAAGATTAAACGTTAGCTATTACTTATTTAGTATCGCACAGTCAAAAGTAGAGAAACAAAAGGAAAAAAAAATCTAGATTTCTTCTTATGCTCTGAGCCAACCTCAAATCTAGTTTTTCATTTTATTCTTGGCAAAGACGGACTTCCTATTTCAAAGGAAAAGCGCTACAAAAACAAACGAAACCAAACCCAAAGCTCTTTCCGAAACATCCAAGGACTCTCGCCAAACAGCAACTTGATGAGTTCACAGTAATGAATCAGAAACACACGCTTTAGATTTCCTTCTCAAAGTCCCAAGAGGAAAGCAGGAAGGCGAGGACTTCAGAGAGCAGCTGGCCATGCCAGCCTCACTCTGCCAGCTGAGCGGGAGGTGGGGTCGTCTGAGAACCCCCCAGACAGCACCCCCCACTGCCGGGCTCAGCTCGCATTTGTCCTGTGTCCTCCCCCAGAGAGCAGGAGGCCCTGACCAGAAACCAGATTACTATTACCAGGGCACCCCAAACCCAGTATCTGGTTACTGCTTAATCCCTGACCGCTGATCCATTCATTCCTAGCTGCAGGTAGGATTTCTAAGAAAGATTTGGGGGGTAGAGGTGGTACATCTCTGTGGGTGATGTTTTCTAGGAAACTGAGCTAGCTTCCTGAGAGATGTCACACACTGGAACCTTCCCAGTGGCTGGCAGGGGAACTCTGGAATGACTCAAGTGAGGACCTGAACCAGGAAAGGATGGGTTATGGCCTAAAACCACACCCTTTTCTCATTTTGTCAAACAGCATCCGTTTCAATTACAGCTTCAACAGCACCGCCCCCTCCCTGCCGACCAGGAAGCTTTCCTAAATGAACCAGAAGCCCTTTCCACCCCAGGTTACCCCACCCCCCACCTCCCACCTCCAACACTGTTATTTGCATTTGCATATGCAGTTAGCTTTTTTAGTGACAAGCAGTGATCTCTGAACAGCTTCAGCAGGGCCCTCTGATGGAATCTAATGAGCCGGTGGCAGCTTGTTTAAAGATCTTGGCTGAGGTCTCAGAGCCTGTTTGCCAGGTAATCAGTCAACACACGTGGACTGCTTGTGCATCGTCAGTAAAGCCTTTTTTTGCAGGCACTGGTTTGTGCAAGACAGAGAGATGGTGAGGGAGCACCCAGCTCTTAGAAATGGAGAAGTCAGGAAGGACAGAAATAGAAGCCCCAAAGAACTCCAGACGTAAACATCTCTGCACTGGCTTGTTCACCTGTGTGACCATGCACAGCAGAGGCAACAGTTCCACGCTCATCCGGCCGAGGTTCTAGAGCCAGGGTCCTCCCCCTGCCTTAGCAGGCCTTTATATGGAACACATGGTCTCTCCAGTACTGAGTCGAATCAACACGGAGCTTTGCCGCCATCCCCTACCCACCCTAGACATTCCCCCCTGCCCTGGGAAGCAGAAGGGGCTCCCTGGCCTAGAGGTGAGTACAAAGCTCTAGCTCTTATCACTCAGAATTGGACACCACTTGCCCCACGGCAGAGAAGGGGGGTGGTCACTCAGCAATTGTAATGGCAGGTCCACGCAAGCACCCACCACCTGGAGAAGACAAGATGGAGGAAGAACCGTAGCCAGAGGCTGTGGTTTGCGGCGATCCACTATGACCCGCTTTAATTACTGTGTATCAGGCCCGGGGCCAGTGCTGGGCCTTCTGAACACAGAGATACAAGACAGCCCTCTGGCCATCAGATATCCTAGATGAAGTCAGCCCCAAACCCAAGGCTGCCTGGACGAAATGCCAGATGACTGGTGCACGCCAGCAATAAGAACACACCAGTAAGATCAGTGGAAAAGAAATACCAATGGTAAAATTTACTGAGCACTTACTACATGTCAAGCACTATGCTCCCTGGCTTACATATATTTAATTTTTCCAGCAGTCCGTGAGGTGGGTACTAGAATTACTCCCATTTCATCTATGAGAAAAGTGAGGTTCAGGAGATGAAAGAGCTCCGCCTGGCGGCACACAATTTTATATGTCTTCTTTTTTTTTTTTAATGTTTATTTGTTTTTGAGAGACAGAGAGAGGCAGCACGAGAGGGGGAGGGGCAGAGAGAGAGAGAGAGAGAGAGAGAGAGAGAGAGACCCAGACTATGAAGCAGGCTCCAGGCTCTGAGCTGTCATCACAGAGCCCGAGGGGGGGGGGGGGGCTCGAACTCACAAGCCACAACCCACAAGCCGCAAGATCATGACCCGAGCCCAAGTCTGATGCTCAACCGGCTGAGCCACCCAGGCGCCCCTAACAATTTTAATGGCAGATACAGGATTCGAACTCAGAGTTCCGCCTCATCAAGTGCGACTGTGCACAAACGTACCCGTGCATGCTTTTCTTAAGTGATGGGAAAAGACTTTGGGAAAGCAGGCGCCGGGACTCTGACTCCTATTTGTAACTGATTTTTGACATAAAGAAAAAAACTTCGATGGCTGAGTTTTAAAGTCGGAGGGTGCCTTAGGGTGAAGAGATCATGTGAATTGTAATTAACAATTTTTCTTAAGATCGAAGTAGAGTTGGCATACAATGCTGTTTGTATTCGTTTCAGGAGTATAGCCTAGTGAGCGGACAATTTCATACATTACTCAGTGCTCACCATGATTAAGTGGAGTCACCATCTGCTACCATGCAACAGTATTGCAACAGTATTGAGTTGCAAAGAGGTCATTTCTGAGGCTTCGTTTTGCAATATTTAAAATCCTCGCCTTGGGAGCGGGCTGAAATGACGTGTAACGTGGGAGGGCAGTGGGCTGGGCCCGGCCGGCGGCGGGGAGGCGCTGGGGGACAGAGGGAGGGAGCGAGAAGCCGCTCGGCCCGCCCGGGGGCCCTGCCTGGGAGTCCCGGCGGAGTCCCTGCCCCGAGGGGTCTAGCTTCCCGAACGCGGCCGGCAGCGGGAGGGAGCGGGAAGTCTCCTCCACGACCGTTTTCCGCGACCTGGGGGTCGCTCTCTTGGGGCCGGCCTGATCCGGTGGGTGCTGGTCTCCGGTCCTCGGAGCTGGTGTCCGGCCAGCCCCGGAGTCTCCTGAACCACAGCGCCATCTTGTGGCCGCGGACGGGGCGCGCCTGGGCTCCTCTGGCTCGGGTACCCGGAGCTCTCCGCCCCTGCGCTGGTGGGCCCCCACTGGCTTCCTCCTGGTGCAGGGAGCCCACGGGGGAAGTGGGCCTGGGTGCCAAGATCTGCCTGGCTCGGAGAACTGCCTTCTCATAATGGAAGCATAATGGAAGGAATGATCCTTAGATCCGGGCAGGCCAGACCCCTGCCCCCTTGATTGTGAGCTTTTGTCCCCAAGCCTCTCTTGACCTCCATTTTCTCACCTGGAAGAGGGTGTAGTAACACTGGGTGGAGATTAAATTACAAATCCCTTAGAGCAGTGTCTTCAGCAGGAGCTCAATACGTCATCGATGGTGTCGTTGTCCTCCGTCACTGCAACAGGTCTCAATGCTGCGGACACTCATGATTGGCAGATGGCAGGTGCTCTGGGTGCACTGCAAACTAGCAGTGATGCCTTCTGAATGCCAGCTCGATAGTAGGACAGGCGTAGCACTAAACATTTGCCTCTTTTCATAAAAGGTAACAGTCTGGTTGGTCTTGCACACCATGTAAAAGTATCTGGCTGTCCTATTCTTCAGCCCAGAAGAACGTTCCATCGTCACAGTCACTCCCGCCTCCCACACCTGCCCGTAGGAGGCCCTCTTGGAACAAAACTGTCCCACTCCTCGTAGGCATCGCCGTAGCGAGGAATAAAGGGAAATAGTGTGGACCTGGGGCAAGGTACTAACTTCACCAAACCTTGTTTCTCGTCTGCAAATCGGAGATATTAATTCCTACCTCCGAAGGCTTTTTTTTTGGAATTAATTGAGGTACTCATGTAAAACATGTAGAACAGTGGATTTAGCATGCATTAGCATCAGCAGAGAACTTACTGAAATACTAGTCATTGGGCCTCACCCAGAGTTTCTGAATCCGTTTTTCTGGGGTGAGGCTCAAGAATTTGCATTTCTAATTTGCATCTCTGGAGATGTTGGTACAATCTGTCCAGGAACCGAACTCGGAGAAAGGCTAATCTAGCACATAGTAGACCCTCAATTAACGTTCACTGCCATTCCCCAATCACCCAGGTATGCATTAAAAGGAAGAATGAGGAAATATGGGGGAGTATTAACCCGAATCCAACTAAGTGAAAGTTGCAAACCCTGCACCCGGCTAGTAATAGGAACAGCTCCATGTAACAAAGGTTAATTGAATGTCTTCTTCTGTTCATTTCTTTCACGTGCTTTGCTGGGCGGTGCTTCACTCGCGCTCAGCATCTCATCTGAGGCTCCTCGCCGTCATCTGAAGGGCATCTCACAGAGGCGAGGTGACTTACTCGGGGGTCCAGAGCTCTGGGAGGCGAGGCACAGACTCGGCTGGGGTTGGACTATGCCCGGGGCCCTTCCCAGCTGCCCTCAGACACACGAGCATGCTTGTAGAGGCTGGGTCCGCCGGCCCATGTGCTCACCCGGTTTGGGGTCAAGGGCCGAATGGTCTCCCCTAGCCAGTTTCTTTGACTCTCTCTCTCTCTTCTCACCCATGGGATGCTGGGTACTTCCAGAGCATGAGTTGTGTCCTGACCTCTGGCTGCTTGCTCTGGGCCCCCAGGCCCCAGCAAGAGGAGGAGGCCTATGGGGTTTGGGGTAGAGTCAGCAGTTCTCCCCACCCCCCCCCACTTGGCATCCAGATCCTACCCAGACCCTGTGGGTCTCAGAAGGAGTCCCCTTTCCCCATCCCGGCATCCGAGAGGCCACAGAGACCCGGTCTGAGCAACACGTGAGCGAGCCACCTTGAGGTCTAAAAGGAGCTGCTGCCCTTCCCGACTCAGCCTGGAGGGGGGAGGGGTGGAGCACTAATTGCCTGGACTCCAGGACACCAGGGTTCCCAGATTGAGTTCCTATGGTTGGTAGAAAGAACAAGGCCTTTAGAACAAAAGAGCTGGTTTGAACAAACCCCAGGTTTCTGCTGTCAAAATAGCTAGGCAGGCTTTAAAAAATCTCTCAATTTCTTTGCCTGTGCTTATTTCCTTTTCTGCAAAAACGGGCTGAGGAGGACCTGCCTCCCAGAATTGCTGTGTGGCCTGAATGCCAGCTGTGTGTTCAAGATGCTGGCACCTAATGAGCCATTCTTCCCCTTTGACATCCATCCCCGTCCCTACGGTCTGCCTGTCCCCGGGGGTACACAGGTGGTGAGCCCGAGTCCCTGCCTGCTGGCTGGGAGCTTCTACCCCACAGCCTCGCCCAAATAGGACTATAGCAGAAGGTCTGAGACTGGATCTGACTGGGGGTGTTGGGTACCGGAGGCGAGGCCGCTGGTCCAAGGGACGGGCACCCAGCGTGTGAACCCTGCAGCCGGGGCACGAAAGCTGGGCTGGAGTCAGAGCAGGTGGCTTGCTAATGGTTTTCAGGGCTTTGCCTTGGAGGTGTGGAGAGCCATGTGACTCACCGCTGTGCCAGCCAGGGAGACTGGAGGCTCCTCCATCCGGCAGCCTCTGCCCTTGGCACCTTCCATTTCATGTTTGTTCGTTCGTTCATCTGTCCCACAAATCCTTGTCAGAAACCCCGAGTGTGCTGGGCCCTGGGAACACAGGCCTGGGTGAGGAAGACGGACTCCACTCGGGAAGGACTGAGGTGGGTTACCTCCCATTCGTCCCCGCTTCTCCTCGCCGAGCCATGAATGAGGGTGAAGGTAGGCAAGTAGGAGCTTTCCTTCAGGTCCCCAGGATTCACCCCTTTTCTCATGGGGTCACAGGGAAGGCCTGATGGAGAAGTTTCTGAAGCTGACTGGTCTGCTCTGGACTCCTGCAGAGATGTGGATGAGAAAGGAAGAGGCATTGAAGGTTATGCCTGGGGGACGCGGCTATGGGATGGGCTTTAAGGGAAAAGGGGTCAGTTTGGTTCCAGTTCCAGTGTTTTCTTAAGTTTCTTTTCTTTTAGAAGATGAAAAGGGAGTCCAGAAGCCCAGAGTGGGGATGTTGGTGGATGAGAGGGAGGATGGA
The DNA here is from genome assembly GCF_022079265.1 of Lynx rufus. Classification (NCBI taxonomy): domain Eukaryota; kingdom Metazoa; phylum Chordata; class Mammalia; order Carnivora; family Felidae; genus Lynx; species Lynx rufus. Next base: position 32,929,422 of record NW_025814829.1, on the reverse strand, counting down.
GAGAGGGCAAACGCTTCTGTGGCCCCAGCTGCCTCGAGTCTTCCTTCCCCGTTTCTCTGTCTCTGTCTCCCCTTCTTCTCTGGCCGTCACCTCTGCTCTCTTGTCTCCTCAAAGCCTCCCCCTCCCAGACTATCTCTGAAGCCCCGAGGAATCACTGAAAACTACAACGACCCTCAAACCTGCTCCCCACCTCTGCATCTGCTATCCAGATTTTGCTTCAAAGTTTTGTCCCTGACTCACAACTAGAAAAGAACTCCTGATGAGAAAAGGGAGAGAGAGAGAGAATCTGGGGATTTCAGTTGGAGAGTGGAAGGAGCCTCCTTCGTGCTCAGGTGATGGTGACTTTTCACTGTGGCTAATGAGCTGTCAGTGGGATATCACCACCGACCCCAGACCCCACACCAATCCTGCTAAGTGTGGAAATTGGCTCTTTGAGGTCTGATTAAAGGCTAAGTGACACAGGGTGATAGTTAAGTGACTTGTCTACGGGTATTAAATAAAGATTAGTTCTCCTGTCCATTTCCTCCTCCAACTTTCCTTGGAGGTGCCAGATATTACTAAGACCCCTCTTGTCGTCTCTGTGGCCATGGACCACCTTCTGGCCTCTTGCCCAAGTGACAGAGCTTAGAGGTGGCTAGAAGTTTTGGCGTAAGAAACCTGGGTTCTTATTAGCTGTGGGAACTTGGCCAGGGCTTAACTTCTCAGAGAGTTAGTTTTCTCATCTGTAAAATGGGGATAATAATAACATTTCCCATTGGGAGGCTGTGAGGAATAAATGAGATAATGAATGTGAAGGGCTTAACATGTTGCCTGGTAGACAGTACGTTCTCAGTGTATGTTGGCCAATAATAATGGCAATAATATTTCCACTTGGATGGCCTGCAAGCACCTTGTACTCGGTAGTTCTTCCCTACAAACCAGCTCGCTGGCCTCGCTTTTTAGTTTCCTTCCATGGAGTCAGCATCCCTCCATCGTGTCCTTGGGAACTTGGCCACTTGGATTCTACTTTGTTCCTTCCTCATGATCGGTCTACCATCGCCCCCATGCCCAGGCTCAGCCCTTCACGGGTCTTCCCTGGGACTCCCTGACCTGAGTCCCCTCATTCAATCCCTCCCACAGCCATCAGATTTAGCGTTTGGATTATGCGACTCTCCTCCTCAAGAACCTCTAGGGACTCCTTAGTGGCCACTACTATAGGTGACTGTCCACTCCTCACCCTGATGGCTGTGGTCCTCCACTATGGCCTGAAATACCTACCACCCTCCTCCCTGCCCTCTCCCTCCCCCAACTTTTTCCCTTGGAAGGATGCAACTGTCCCCACTGCCCTCCTGCTCCCCTGTGTGTGCCCTGCGAGCAGGACAGACTCGCAGAGACTATCCTGCATAACAAAAGGAATCTTTTGTTGCTACCCTCAACCCACCAATAAACCTGGTCCACTTATATTCGTCAAGGTCTCCAGAGGAATGGATTTAATAGAATGTGTATATATAATCTATAATCTATAATCTATACACATGCTCCTGTCCAAAGACTGTCTGTGGTAGAACCAGGAAGAGCCAATACTGCAGATGAAGACTGAAGGCAGTTGGCTGGAGAATTCTCTCTAGCTCAGGAGAGGCTGGTCTTTTTATTCTATTTAGGACTTCAACGATTGGATGAGGTCACCCAATAGTACTCAGAGTCCACCGATTTAAATGTCCATCTCATCCCAAAACACCTAGAACAATGTTTGACCAACTATCTGGGCACTGGGCAGTCCCATCAGGTCGACACATGGAATTAACCATCATACCACTTTTATCCCTCTCAATGTCTACCCTCTTGAAAGGGTCATAAAGACACATCCACCTTGATGCGTCTCCCAGGAACATTTACACTGTATCTCTAATGGTGGAACTTTAGCACTGCTTTCCCAGGCAAAGGAAGCATGATTTGGGGTGGCAGCTGCGGGACGGCGGGGGCGGGGGGGGCGGTGTTCTTCCTGAAGCCTCTGAAGAAATCACAGCACAATGGCATCTCTGCCAGCTGGTGGCTTTCTATGACCAATGTCCCCACTAGGTCTGGTTCACTCTTTTGCAGGTTGGCAGAGTACAAGAGTTAATTTCTAGCCTCTCTTCAAGCTGACTTTGGTCCAAGCACAGTGGCAAGAAAAATTGTGAAGTAGACCAAAATACAGGGTATGAGACCAACCAAAACCACAAAAAGAGAACCCTGCTGCCAGGCCAGTGAGGAAACAGGAGATTCCAGAGGCTCAAGAGGCTGGGAAGTGGAACCCAGGGCCAAAGTGTGTACGTGTGTTGTGTGTGTGTGCGTGCACGCGTGAGCCCTGACAGAAAGAGCTGGAAACACATCTCGCCCTTCCTCAGGCTCTGATGTCTCAGGTGTCTCTGGCCACAGACCTGTCCAAGCCCAGCCCGTTCTGCCCTTCTTTTTTGCCCCTTTGCCCACAACTCTCAGATGCCAGGATTCAGGATCTGTCCCCGTGGGGGTTGGCCAGTGCCCCTGACTTAGGTGCTCAGTCTTCAGGGTGTTGGGGAGTCGCCATGGGGTAGGACTAAGGAGGCCCACGTTCTTCTTCTGGTTCTGCCTCCACATCTGCTTCAGCATCTTCTATTAAAAAGTGACTCAAAGCTAGCTGATCTCCCAGGCCTCTTCTAGCTCACACGATGTGTGATTAATTATTTGGGAAAACAGTGAGATTCAGTGAATCAGTATGTGTAAATGTTTCAGTTGCAAATAACACAATACTTGGAATAAAGAACTAAATGACAGGGGCTGACTCATTGGCAAATCCACAGAATATAGGAAGGTGGTTCTGGGATCGGTGTGGTGTCTCCAGGAGGTCATGAAGGGCTCAGGCTCTTTCCATCTTCTCTTTCCATGCCTTCTTTGGGGCTTCTGCTATGTCCCCTCATGGTGGCCAGATGGCTACAGGGGCTCCAAGCTTTCCTTCTCAAGCAGGAAGAAATGGGGGAGGGGCACAGCCTTTCCAGCAGGGAAATCTTTCCCAGAAGCTTCCATCTAGCAGCTTCCTCTTGGGTCTCTTTGGCCAGAACTGGGTCATAGGTCTAGACCAATCACTGGACAGGAGGATGGGATTGACTAGTCATGATCCATCCCCTTGGAACAGGTGGATATATGAGCAAATGAAACCTTGGGGTTCTATTAGCAAGAAAGGGGTGGAGCAGCTGTTGGCTGGGCTACTGATAGTGCCTGCCACAACCGGGGGAATGATTTTAGGAGCAAGAAACAGAAACAGCATCTGGTTGTTACAACCAGAGAGGGAATTTATCGGAAAGAGGTACAGGGTGAGTCTGCAGAAAGAAGCAGGAAGCACAATAAATGCTTTTTAGCCGGCCTGCTCTGGACCCCTCATCACTGTGAAAGAATTGTAGTGCCTCTTCACTTTGTGCCACTCGTTCAACATTGAAGTCTTGGGGCATGTTGTACTGCATCGGGCCGATGACACGGACACCTGGGTGCGTAGAGGGGCACCTGGCCTTTTTGGTCTCCAGCGTAGCCACCTACCAAGACCTTATACACTGGGAGATTCTCCTTCAGTAGGAAAGAAAGTGTGGGATGGTGTCCAGCCAACGCAAAGCCAGACAGCCCAGCTAATATCTAAGAATTGGAAAAGCCTCTATTAAGCCTGCAGTTTGGGAGATGCAGTACATGGGAAGGCAGGGTTGGGCTTGTTTATGTCCACCAGGATTAATTACCAGGAGGCAAAGTAATACCTAGATGTTTCATATCATTTTGCAAGTCTTTTTGACCGTGGGGTAAGTTTAATTTCATTGTAACACTGACACCTGTTTATGTCAGCCAACTTTGCAGCGCGGTTAGCTATTCACACCTTCAGGGAAATAGATATGGTTAAAAACAAACAGCAGACATTGGAAAGGAACAGTATCGGCGAGGAAGCTGGGCTGGGGAGCCGTGTGGTTAGTCAAGTGTTGCTGTCGTTCTTGTTGGGTACAGTATACTTTATTGATGGTACGTGATAAGGTACGGGAGCTGCTTCTCCGCCAGGGTCTTCTCTGATGGGCCACCAAGAGAGGGTAGTGATGGGAGCAGAGGCTCCGTAGGGGCACCAATTACATCTGGTTGAATTGGCTAGACAGAGAGAAGCAAGTGGTCTTGGTTCTGTTGTATTGAGGCACAACTTCTGGTCATCCGCATGACCTCCAGTTGCACTTGGGTGGCTCAGGCCATGAAGCGTCCTGCTCTTGATCTCAGCTCAGGTCTTGATCTTGGGGTTGTGAGTTCAAGCCCCATGTTGGGCTCTGTGCTGGGCATGAAGCTTGCTTAAAAAATAAAAAAATAAAATGAGTCAAACACAAGCTCACACAGCATCAGTCTCAACATCCCTGAACACAAGATTCCAGGTCTGGGATGGATGGAAGGTTGGGGCAAGAGAGCTCCCAGCCAGTGATGTGCATGTGCATAGTCACACATGCGTGTGTGTGCGTACACACACACACACACACACACACACACAGCATAAACGCATGTACATGCTCAATGCCCCCAGCCAGGGCTGACCTCCTGCAATGTGCATTGTGGTGAAATTGAATCCTGATGCCACACCAGTGAGCATTGAGAGCCCCGGGCAGGCTGCTCCTGGATCTGGAGAGGGCAAAGCCACAGGATCTGTTGAGGTAGGTGATGGACTGGATTTTAATTGGTACTAAGTGACCTCTTTGCTGGAGGCTTCAGGGTAGGATTTATCCTTACACTTAGTAAAGGAGGTCATCGTGTAAGGAATATCAAACGTCTTTTCCTGCATCCACTACAATTTAGACTTTTCAAATACTTCAACCCTTCCCCTCGGTGCACACTCAACATGGGCAAAGAAACTCAACAACGGTCATCATTGCAATTATCTAAAAAGAAACATTCTCTTATCAGTTAAACTCTCAACTCGAATATTCAAATCCAATCACTATGCAATTTTAATCAACTGTTGCTGTTGTTCTTGTTGGGGACAGTATACTTTATTGATGGTACATGGTAAGGTACAGCTCCCCAGTTCCCTCCCCTTCTTCAGGGGAGTCTGAGATGGAAACTGTGTAGAGGTTAGGAGATTCTCATTGTGTTTGGGGATGAACTGGGGCAAAGACTCCCCAGGAGCTGAGCACCTTTCTCATCTATTGCTTTTACTGGGGCTGGTGGTCCAGGGGGCTCTTACTCCTTAGAGGCCATGTAGATCATCAGGTCCACCACTCAGTTGCTAGATCCAAATTCACTATCATACCAAGAAACAAGCTTGAAAAAGTGGTCATTGAGGGGAATGCCAGCCCCAGTATCAGAGGTGGAAGAGTCAGTGCCACCGTTAAAGTCGCAGGAGACAACCTGGTCCTTGGTGTGCCCCAGGATGCCCTTGAGGGGGTCCTCTGATGCCTGCGTCACCACCTTCTAGATGTGATTGTATTTGGCAGCTTTCTCCAGGTGGCAGGTCAGATCCACAACATTGGGGTTGGGGACACTGAAGGCCATTCCATGATCTTCCCATTCAACCAACTCAGGGATGACCTTGCCTACAGCATTGGCAGCACCAGTAGAAGCAGAGATGATGTTCTGGGCAGTCCCTCAGCCATCACACGGTTTCCCAGAAGGGCCATCTGTGGTCTTTTGGGTAGCAGTGATGGCATGGACTGTGGTCATGAGTCCCTCCACAATGCCAACGTTGTCATGGATGACCTTGGCCAGACGGGCCAAGCAATTGGTGGTGCAGGAGGTGTTGCTGAAAATCTTGAGTGAGTTGTCATACTTCTCTGGTTCACACCCATCACAAACATGGGGGCATCAGCAGAAGGGGCAGAGATGATGACCCTCTTGGCCTCACCCTTCAAGCGAGCCCCAGCCTTCTTCGTGGAGGTAAAGACCCCAGTGGACTACACAACATCTTCAGCACCAGCGTCACCCCATTTGATGTTGGTGGGATTTCATTCTTGGAAGAAGTGTATGGGCTTTCTATTGATGACAAGTTTGCTGTTCTCAGCCTTGACTGTGCTATTGAAATTGCAGCGGCTGGAATCTACTGGAACATGAAGACCATGTAACTGAGGTCTATTAAGAAGTCACTGATGGTGACAATATCCACTTTGCCAGAGTTAAAAGCAGCCCTTGTGACCAGGTGCCCAATATGGCCAAATCCATTTACTCTGACCTTCACCATCGTGTCTTGGGAACATGGCTGGCACTGCACCAGAAGATGCAGCTGTCTGTCGAACAGAGAGGAGCAGAGAGCCCAATTTTAATCCTCTTTAAAACAACTTCTTCCCTCAGATTATCAGGTCCATTAAATATAAGCCTCCTGAGGGACCATCACAAAGTCTCTTATCAGGAGCTCTGGGGGAGGCGCTCAGATCACCAGGCCTGAGGAAGCTCTGGACCCTGGGCACAGACAAGGAGGATTCAGAGAAGGGGGAGATGGGGAGCCCTCCCTCCTGCCATCTGGATTCCTCTGTGACTCAGTCTCCTTCAGCTGAAACTCCCCCATTGCCCACAAACCTCACGCTCAGCCAATTTGTCTGTGAGCACAGGCTTGCAAGCAACGAGCACTAAATCAAAGCAGTTTTCCTGAATCAGGAAAATGATGAGCACATTCCAAACCTTTACAGGCTTTTCTTTCTTCGTTTCTGGAGAATTTAAAAATAGATCTGGAGATGACTCTTTGCAGCTGAATTCCACAGGCATGATATCCTCTTTCCACAGTAGAGATGTAAGGAAAACAGCTGACTGGAAAGGCCTTTCCTTGATGTCATTAATTGTCCTCCTGGCCCAATGTTAGGATCTCAACTACTAAGTGGCAGGCACCAGTGTTTGGGCAGGGCCAGCCCTGGGCAACAGCACAGAAGACCCTTCCATTCTCTTCTCCCCTCATTTCCTTGGTGTACCCACTCAACTTGCCCTCTGTTCTTTCCCACTGCAAGGTACAGTGGATTGTATCTCCAGTTTGGCTCATCTTCAGCTGCACCTGGGGTGTGTGGAAACACAGATTGCTGAGCCCTGCCCCTGGAGAGTGATTCAGGAATCTGTATTTTAGGACCAAGAATGTGTATTTTTAACTATTCCCTTGGTGATTCCGAAGATCAGCCCAGTTTAAGAAACACTGGCGTAGTGCTATGAGCAAGGACTTTGGAATCAAAGACAAAGTTGAGCTCAAACTTAACTTCTGCCACTGTGGCCAGGGACCATTACAAAGCTTCTCTGAGTCTCAATTTGCCCATCTGTAAAATACGAAACTTGAGTAAAGTAATGTATTTTAAATTTTTTCAGATTGAAAATCGTTGTTCTTCTTCTTCCCAAATATAAAATCAGATTCTCCCCAAACAACTCATTAAGCCAGGGGAGAATCAAGAATAAGAATCATGTTGCTAAAAAGAAAAGGACCATACCTGCCTGCCACCCTACCCTCCATCTCCACCCTATCCCATCTGGGAGAGCACAGGGCAGAGGTCATGACTTCAAGCCTCTCAAGCAGCTAGTGGAGGCCTGATGCTGGAGCCCTAAGTGAGTTGGGGCAATTCTGGGTGGATGAAGCCCTGGTGGGCTGAGCGGGCAGCAGGATTCTGAGGTCTGTCAGTGCTTGTTGGTGGGACACAGGTTGTCACGTACTCCAGGTGTCCCAGGAGTGTTGGACCATGTGAATGCTGGTGGCTAGCACAGCTGTGCCAGGAATGACTGGTCATAGGCAGGTACCTGCTATTCCCTGGTTCACTGCTGCAAGGCACCATGACCATGTTATATAGGAGGTACTCATGATTTTTAAGATCCTGGAACTATAATGGACATATATTAAGGGCTCAATAAATATTGGTTCCCACCAAGTCCTGCACTACAAGGAGATATAGTTGACTAATAAGACAATTGTGAGTTATAATCTCTCTCTAGAGAGTTCATCATTTTATGGGAGAGAGACAGAGTGTGTTAAGACCGAGGGCAAATCCTTGAATGTAGAGAATGTAGAGAGGGAAATGTCAGAGGTGGGTAGCAGGGGAGGTCTTCTAGCCCCCACAAATTATACTTGCAGGATTTCCTATCTCAATAGAAAATTTAAAAACCTTTTTCCCCTTCCTTGCCAATAATCCTTCTTGTCAATAATCCTTTGTCTCCTTCTCTTTTAAGAATCAGATTGTGCTGATTCTATCATGCCCAAACTACTGGTCAGTCTTAACTTATATTTGATAGACTGACTGCCTGTGGAGGAAAGGTTGACTGATTACATACATTTCTTCTTGCCGTGATCAGAGTGTTGTGCTTGTATGATGTTGACTCAACTCTCTTTGACTTGGCATAGGGATGATGGGATGCAGTGGTGAGTGGCAAATCATGATGGCTTTTGCATGCTTTTATGATGGCCATGGCTGTACTCAATGTCCTCCAAATTCATAGCCCCCACACCCATGGAATGGAGCCTCAGGTGAAGGTGGGGAGGACCCTTCTTGGCATGAACGATAAAAGGGTTTCTCCTTGCTCAGCAGGTAGTATGCAGTCAACCAATATTTGTTGATTGCTTCCTTGATTTTGTTCTAAATCTTTAAATTTCTTCTAAAATCTTTAGGATTCTAGATTTTGGTTGTAGGAGAAACATGGATGGGGAAGAAGTGAACTGTGAGGTTAGATAATATTTTATAGTTCAACTTTTATATTTCTGCTGTATTGTGTAGCAAGAAGGCTTAACGAGAAAGAATGGTCTTTGGAGTTTGGTGGACTTGGTTTCAGATCTTGCCTTAACCAGGTAGTTAGTCCAGATAGGCTAAAATCTCAGTAGCTTCAAACAGTGAAGATTTATTCATCCAAGTCGGAGTCCAGTGCAGGTGGCAGAGGGCAGGGTGAAGGGTGCTCTGCTCCACTGAGTCATTCAGGGACCAAGCTCCTCCCATCTTAATCATGTGGCTTTGTGGTGCCTGGGCCATCCAGATAGTGACAGGAAAGGGGATGAAGGACCATCTGCCAGATTTTTATGGGCCAGGCCTGGAAGTGGCAAAAAATCATCTCTGTCCCCATTTCATTGGCCAGAACTCAGTCACTTGGCCAGTCTTTAACAAGAGGGCTGGGAAATGTAGGTGAACATGTGCTTAGAAAGAAAAGGAGAATATGGATATTATTCTGCCACAGGTGTGTGACCTTGGGTAAATGACTTCAATTCTCTTAGCCTTAATCTCCTCATCTGTACAGTGGGAATGTTCTGTATCTAGTGGGGCTGTTATAAGACTTGAAGGATATGATATACATAGCATGCTTGATATACAAGTATGCCCTTCTCTTTTAAGTGTACAAATCAGCACTTTTTTCTTCCTCTGGGTAACCCCAAATACTAACTGGTTGGAAGTTGGGCCTCAGTAAGCTTTCTACCTAGTTAGGAGAACATGGATGAATACTCACTGCTCCTTTTCACCTGGGGGTGAAGGGCTTAGTCTGAATGATTTCCTCTCCAGGAATTGGTGAGTGGTCACTAAATCTTGGGGAAGTTGTCTTCAGGTCTTTTCATGGTGTGTGTTAAGGGTTTGCTGGAGTATTACCTTAATATCTAGGAGCTATTTACTTGGAGGAAAATAACCAGAAAAAAGGTACTTCCACAGTAGCATCAGACATTTATGTTAATATAGGTAAAAACATTCTGATGAGACTGAGTAGACTGTTGGAAGTATTTTGGAAAATTCTTTCCTTCTTTTGAAATCTTTAAGAAAAGGGCAGTGTCTGCCTTTTGAAGTTATTCAGAACATCTCAGTTTAGGGTCAGAAGAATGGACTGTTGCTTCTGGGGCCACTTCCTCTCCCCTGTTCTTTCTCAGAGTGGTCCTTTTCTCTCTCCTCCTGGAAATGAGGTGCCTAAGCCTTTGTGCCTGGGTTGACCTATCCAAGAGATATCCTCTGAGGTCTTCTTTATATGAATATCCAGACTCCCTAACCCTCCAGGTCAGGTTCCAGAACATTCTGTTCAGTTCACCAGTCAGACCCAAGGAGGAACAAGCAGAAGAAGGTCAATGTAGGAGATGTAAGAGGAGAAGAGAATAGTGGGGGATTGTCATGGGAAGCGGGATATAAACAAAATGCCTGTTTCCAAAGATGCCTTAATGTCCTATGTTCTCTGCTCTGCAAGATGTACACTGTAGGGTGGTTGCAGCAGGGCGAGGAGCTGAACGCCAAGCTCAGCTCCAAGAGAGGAGAAAGGGGGAAGTTTTGGTGGCCAGATGCTTTTCCTTCCTCTGACTTTTGCTGGGTCACTTAGAAACGACTAGGAAACCCAGACTGTGTTCCTTTCTCTGAATGCCTTCCAGCTATGTCCCTCCCCAACCCCTAACTGGAGGCCACACTATTTTTACATTTCTCTTGGGAAGTAGATTCCAAAATTTCTGTAAGTCTTCCCGTCAGCGGAGCCTCTGATTTCCAGTAAATTCAGGGTCGCCTAGTTTTCTATATTCATTTGCATTCGTTTGCATAAAATTAGCATGCTTCTGAGTCCCGGACTCTGAGTCAAAGCAACTCAGAGAATTAATGCAAATGGGCTCCAGCTTTCGTGCCCCACAGAGGTGGCAGAGAGAGGCAGCCTCGGCCTCAGAGAGAGCAAGAGTGGTGGCTCTGACTTGTAGGCAAGAGGTTTTGTCATCCACTTGACCTGTAGATCCTCACTCTGGGTCCACTGAGAGCTCTCAGGGGGCCTCTGTTTTCCAGACCCTGAACCTTCACCCTCAATGTGGTAGAGCCTAGCAGAGGGGATTTGAGTCATGAAGCAAGCTTTGGGGGGTTAGTTTTGGTGGGACAGGAGTGGGTGAAGAGGGATCCTCAGATCCGAGTAAAAATCAGAAGGAAGCAGTGAAGTCAGAGGCGGGGATGGAAGGAGGGATGACAGAGAGCCTCACTGGCCATGGAGACAGACCAGGGAGGGGAGCCTTGGGGTAGGAAAAGGAAAGAGGGGAGAGGGAGCAGGAATGGGTGGGGAAGCTCTGTGTGGCTAGTTAGATTGGAGAGTGATCATCAGTTACTAGGAAGTTAGTGGTCACAGTTAGTGGGGGAGTGGCGGGGCAGATTTTCTGGAGCCGTTCCTTTCCTTTCTCTTAGACAAGGGTTTCTTGCTGGGCCCGGAAAGTCATCCCTTGGGTCTGTCCAGGGATGGTCTGAGGTGTCACAGCCTGAAAGTGCCTATGACAGATTTTTTAGCGGTCCCAGGTAAGACAGATGTCGGCAGTGTGGAACTAGAAGGAACAAGCCACTCTGCCCACATATGCACCTCATTCCTCCAGTGGCCAAGACACCCTGGGCCTGAGTGAGAGGCAAGGAGTGGAGGGAGATGGAGGGGCTCCCAGAGCCGGGGGAGAGGGTGGTGCCTGATATGGCGCCCAGTATTCTAAGCCGTGGAGTTTGTTGACTGCCTGCTGGCTAAAGGCTGGCCATTCACCACGGTGCAGGGGCAGATACCTTCTAAGGCCACGTACTTCACAGAGTCAGCCCACCCTGGGGCCTGGGGGGGGGCGGTAAGCCCCAGCGTGGGACGTCTTGGGATTTAATCCTGGCTCCACCACCGGAGGCCTTGGGTAAGTTATTTGAACTTGTCTGTGCCTCAATTCCTTCATCTGTAAAATGGGAATAATAATGCCGACTTCATAGAGCTGTGGAAAAAGAACTAAACACAACTGCCCCTGTAGAGTTTTTAGAACAGCGGCTGCCAGAGAGGAGCACTCAATAGATACTACTGTCATTATACGTGGCAGCCCCATAAGATGAAGGAACAGACTGCAGAACTTGGAAGGAAACACGGGGTGGGCTCCCCGTTTCTTGGCTTTGTGCCCAGTGTGGCAGCTGCTCATCCACTTTCAGCTCAAGTGGATACAGCCACAGCAGCAGGCCGTGTGGACGAGGGCCAGGCGCGGGCTCTGGCCAACCACAGGCTGGGAAATGACACGGGTAGTGATGTGGTTTCCTTTTTTTCCTCTCTTTCCAGGCGGGGAGTATGAAGGGAAAAGAAATTGCTCTTTCGTTTGGCAGGCACAGGAGCTGGAAGGAGGGACCCTACCAGGAAGAAAGGCAGGGAACCCTGCACGACTTATCTGGACCACTCCCAACAAAGGGCCTCTGGGGAGGGTCTTTGGGCATGGCCTCTGTGGGCAAGGAAGGACTAAGCGTCATTAGTGATATCTCTCCCTGTCCTGGGCCTCCTGTCAGTCAGAGCTGCAGAAGGCTGCTGGAAGGGAGGGAAGGAAGGGGCGTAGGGAAGGATAGAAGGCCCCGGACACACTGCGCCTGGATGCACGAGTGACCGGTGGATCCTTTCCTGTCAACAGAGTCCTCAACATATGCCATTTCTCCCCTCTGTCTCTCACACACAGACACCTCCAGGACTCCCTCTTGGCCCAAGGTGACTTCCCTGACAGCATGCCTCAGTCTCAGTCTCAGCTTATCACCGATTTACACAGCTGCTGTCTTGTGGCCTAAAGCACTGAGCTGGTAGATCACAAAAAGTTCTGAGGGGCTTCTTAGCAGGCTGTTCTCCACGTCCTTACTACTGAGATCCCAATGTGCCACCCCCCACCCCCATTTTCTCCAGCCCTTGCTTTTCCCTTGAAGTTCAGCCCCGGATGCTATGCGATGTCTGGTGGCCCAGCCTGGGATTCACCCTCTGGGCCCTCGCCTCCTCCCGAGTGGAGTTATCAGACGAAACAGGTTGTAACGTAACAGAGTCTCTGTCTCTCGGCCTGGACGTAGAGTTGTGACTCCTGGCCCTATGTCACTCCAGATTTATCCTTAGCCCGACTTCTGTCGTCATCAGCTTAAGTTAAATTCACCATCCCTGTTGGATACGCAGAAAAGTCCAAAACCGGTTGCTAGTTGATACTCAAGTTTAGAGGATTCTTGGATTTCAGCAACAGAAAGGAGTAATTGTGTCCGGGTGCAGTCAGTTGGTTGGAGGGGGACCGGTTGAGCTAATCCCGCTTTGCTCTATCCACAAGACCCCCATCCATCTCTGAAGGCCCGGATCCGGGCCAGGACTGGGACAGGCCTCTCTGGGAACAGAGGCCTGCCAGACTGGTTTCTCTCCTTGACCAAGAAGCCAAAAAGAGATTGTAATGTTGAGGCAATGAATGTGAAACAGAAACAAATGGTTCTAGTTCCAGGAAGTCAGAAATGGAAGGAAAAGTCATTGGTATTCTTTGGGACCCACTGTGGGCTAGGTTTTGGGCTGTGCTCACCAGAACTCTGCCACTTACTTGAAGTAGGACCTTGGGAAAGCCCCTGTCCTCTCTAGGCCTCAACTTCCTCATATGTAAACTACATCTGGGATTAGTCAAGACCTTTCCGGGCCTGACATGCTATGTATGGTTCCAGGTGTCCCAGGATTCTATCACCAGAGGGTCAAAGAGCTTGGGGATATGTAGGGAGGGGTGGGGAGAAGAGGACTAAGAAATGCCCAGTGGGATTCCTTGTGAGTTTGGTTCATTGAAAGGGGGAGGAAAAGAAGGGAGTAAGAAAGTAAAGTGAAAAGAGGTAAGAACATAAGAGAGGGAGTTAAGGAGAGGGAAAGTATGAATGATGGAGGTGGCTGCAGTGACCTCAGGCTCCTTAGGTACATCCTGGCCAGGGGGCTTTGTTAGCATGGGGGTGGGGGGGTGGCAAACTGTATTTTCCAAAGAAGGCCACAACAATATTGCCACCCCCCATGCCCTTTCACAATGTGATCTTGCCATTTCCCTCTGAAGAGGTGGACTTGAATTGCTCTCCCTTTAAATCTGGGTTGCTCTTATGACTTGCTTGTAACCAGCAGAATGTGGTAGCAGTTCTGCCGGGTGACTTCTGAGGCTCAGCCAGAAGCAGCTTCCCCTTGGTTATCTTGGGATATTTGCTCTGAGGGAAGCCAGTCTGACTACCTGTGACCATCATGCCAGAAGGCCCCATGGAAGCATGCCTCTTGATAATCGCACCTTATGGCCATTTTCTTCAAGGCACTGGACACAGGGATGGAGCTCTCCTTGACTCTCCGGACCAGACTACTGAACAACCTCACTGGATACCATGAGCAGCAGAAGCCAGTGCTCCCAGGTAAGCCTTGTCCAAAGTCCTGGTGTAGAAGAATCTACGAGATACCATTTTTTGGGGTCACAAAGTTTTTGGGGGTAGTTTGTTATAAAGCAAAAGGTCGCTGGAACGGGATGGTAGGAGAGGCGTATAAAAACATAAGCTTCCTTGAAATGAGAAACCCTTGAAAATGTATGAACAACATTTAAGATCTCAGAGATGTGTGAGATTTCAAAACTAACTTGAAAGCCAACCTCTAACTTTCCCTATTCAGGATATTATAACACAATTACCATTTTCCATGGTCGCCATATATGTTTTTGAAAAGTATGTTTTTAGGGGCGCCAGGGTGGCTCAGTCAGTTAACCATCCGACTCTTGGTTTCAACTCAGGTCATGACCTCACGGTTCATGAGTTTGAGCCCTGCTTCAGGCTCTGCACTGTTAGTGGGATTCCCTCTCTCTCCCTCTCTCTCTGCCCCTCTCCCCCGCGTGTGCGCACACACGTGCTCTCCCTCTCAAAAATAAATAAACTTTTTAAAAAGTGCATTTTTGTGAGAAAGGGAGAAAAGGCACTTCACCCCACCAGGATGGTTTTCAAAGGAAAGAGATGAGCAACATCAAATGTTGGCAAGGATGTGACAACCAGAAGGCTCACGCGTTCCTGGCAGGCGTGTGTAATGGCACAGTCACTTTGGGATATCATCTAAAACTGAACATATGCATATATTCAATTCCATTTCGAAGTATACGCCTGACAGAATTTTATGTATATTTTTACCCAAAGGTCTGCATATAAATGTTCATAGCAGCACGATTCCTAATAGTCAAAAATTGGAAACAACCCAAACACCCTCCAGCAGCTGAATGAATAAATAAATGGGAGAATATTTTTGCGATGAAATACTGTATGGCAATGAGAATGAATGAACTGTTGCCAGAAAAAAAAATCCTGGGCAAATCTCACGAATAGGAGGCTGAGGGAAAGAAACCAGAGTCAAAGAATATATACAGTGTGATTCCGTTGGCATAAAGTTGAAAAACAAAGCAAAATTAATCTATGGTGTTAGAAGTTAGGATAATGGTTACCTTTGGCGGTAGTGACTGAAAGAGAACATGAGGGGGGCTTCTAGAGTTGTGGTGAGGTTCTTTTTTTTTTAATGTTTGTTTATTTTTGAGAGAGAGAGAGCACACACGCGAGCAAGTGGGGGAGGGGCAGACACACACACACACACACACACACACACACACACACACACACACAATCTGAAGCAGGCTCCAGGCTCCGAGCTGTCAGCAACGAGTCCACCGTGGGGCTCGAACCCATGAACCACAGGATCATGCCCTGAGCTAAAGTCGGACGCTCAACCGACTGAGCCACCCAGGCGCCCCTGTGTTGATGTTCTGATTCATCACTGGTGCTAGTTATGTGGGGGTTTTGGGTACATATGTTATACTTCAAACTAAAATGTTAAAAACAGGAGGAAGGACATACTCTCAAAGCAAAGGATAAGTCTTTCAAAAACGAATTTGGCTTCATAAAGCGTTTTTTTAATGAAAAACTTTCCAAAACCAGTGTAAATTGCATTATGGCAAGGTGCTGGGCCTGTGGCGATGTCCGTGGGAGAAGAAAACCAGGGTGACGTGGCCAGCAGCGACTGGAACTGTGGGGAACAGGCCAGCCCACCAAGGAAGGTGCTTCTCAGTGGCTCTTTGCTGCCAACCGCGCTGTGTGCACGTGACGTGCATATCGAGGAGGGTCTTTCCCAGCCTTTTAAAGGCCATGGCACATGTAGAAAATGGCAACACTGGAAGGGCATTCCGGGGTATCAGATGGGGCTATTGGCAGCCAAAACCAACTGGCTAGGTCGTCCAGGTGCCCCAAAGATGATGGGTCTCATCACCCAGCACACCTGTGAGAAGACACCCACTTAGAGAGTGTGGGAAGACATGCACCTCTATAACACATTTTTGGGTCTTGTGCTCTTCTCCAGGAAAATCCAGCTCTATATCCCCCTCACCTTTGCATTACAGGTTCCATCTGCAGTAGTGAAGATCAGGGGGATCAGGGGTTTATGCAGCATTCTGGCCTCGTCTCCCCTTCCAGCCTCATTTCCCACCACGTTCTCACCCCCCACCCCGCACTTCACCCCTCCCCATCCCCTAAGCACATTACATCCTGGGCACACTGCACTCGTCTGTCATCTAGAAACATCTCCCAAGATCCCAAAATGCCCAAGTCTTTTTTTTTCTCCATCATCTCTCTGCTCAGACCTTCCCTTCTCTGTGATGCCTCTCTCTATACACTGCCCAAGGCCACTGCCACACTTTGGCTTGTGGTACTGGCATGTGTGTGTGTGTGTGTGTGTGTGTGTGTGTGTGTGTACATGAACATCTTCATGGGCCCTGATTTCCTATCTTGCCCACAGTAGGTGTTCAACAGTTGTTTCTCGAATGACTTCTAGGTTGCAGAGGGACCCTGACCATAACTCCACCCTACCTCTATTCATTTTTTTAAAATTTTTTAACGTTTATTTATTTTCAAGAGACAGAGACAGAGTACAAGTGGGGGAGGGGCAGAGAGAGAGGGAGACACAGAATCCCAAGCAGGCTCCAGGCTCTGAGCTGTCGGCACAGAGCCCGACACGGGGCTCAAACCCACAGACTGCGAGATCATGACCTGAGCCGAAGTCGGACACTTAACCGACTGAGCCACCCAGGCACCCCAGACCCTACCTCTTTTCTTGATGGTCACTCTGTCCCCTTGAGTCAGAACCCCCAACCTCCCAGGGCACCCATCTTGTGGTCACTCCACATTCTGCCAGAGGCTTGGAGCCCTGCAGCCTGGATGAGGTGCCTCCTCTTGACTCAGACCCCTCCCTCCCAGCTCACACCTCTGGGATTGGTGTTATGCTAACTGTGGTGTGACAAAGGGAAGGCGTGACTGCCACTCAGCCTCAGTCCTGGCTCCTCTCTTTCAAGCAGCAGTCTGCATTACCAGGATGTGGCCACAAGGGGCTCTGCCGGGCGACTCTTGGGCACAGTGAGGAGGGTTCTGTGGGAATACCTCCTGTCCCCATGGGCAAGGAACAGTTCAGGCAGTGTCTCCTCTCCTCTCCAGTTCCCTTTGGCTGCCTTGTCCTGATGTTTTACCCCTTAGCCACCTAGAAGCTGTTTTATATCTTAACACATTCCTCCTTGCTTTCCACAGAGTGAGGAGGGCCTTCCACTTTTGTCATTTCCACCTCCTTTAGCTGAGCCTACACCATGATCTCCCGGTCTTTCAGGATGTGGGGTGGAAAATTGTCCTGTTCCATCATTTCACACCTCTGGACCCCACCTCCCTTCTGTTTCCCCCACTGCCACCCAGGATCAGGATTCCCCATCTCTGGGCAGGATTAATGGAATGGCTTCCTGGAGGATCCCCTGTCTCCAGACAGCCCCCTGTCCATCAGCTGTCCACTCTGGAGCCAGAGAGAACTTACTCCCGCCAGACGCTGGCCTTCAATGGCTCCCCACATCCTGGACATTCACGCAGCACCCCAGGTGCCCGAAGATCCAGCTGCCTGATTCTCCGGGCTCGTGTTCCTCTTCTCCCCTTGTGCTCCAACCAGCAATACTGAAATCCTGTAGTTGCTCAACACATCGTAATATTTCAAGGCTTCGTACTTTGCACGCATCCTTTTCTGTGACCTGCACCTCCTCCAGCTTTGCCCTTACTCCCCATACCTCCTCCACCTGGCAGAGACCTAGTCGTTCTTAAAATTGCCAGTTCCCCTGTGAACCCTTCCCTGACCCAAGACTCCTTCCCATGCCCCAGAACCCCTCCTCTGAATAGATCCTGTTCCCCGAACATGCATCTCTCATTGTATCTGTCACTGGGCATTGTGATGATGACCCAAGCCTGCCCTATTTTCTCCATTGTCCCTGTCCCTCCCTGTGGGATGTGGAGCTGGCACCCAGTAGGTGATACATGAAAGGAGTTGCATCGTCCCCTCTCTGCACCATCACCTCCACCTTGAGCAAGTCTTTCAGATGCTCTGAACCCCCATTTGCCCATCTGCAAAGTGGAGACATGTGAGAAGCAGAAGGAGGCACGTACATTAAAGAACCTGCGTGCCATTAAACGACTAAGTTCTATGCAGATGTCTTTATTGCATTTTCTTCTTCCAGACCAGTGTTTACCTGCACTTGCCTGGGTGGAATCACGGGATGAAAAGAATGTGATGCGGTCTTTTTGTAATTTCCCCACCTTGAATCCAGGGGAAAGCTGGTTAAGAGTAAACCATTAATTCTGTCCCCCTGCAGCTCCCAGTCTTCTCCGAGGCTCTGGGTTAATGATTCTAGGTTGTTTTCCTCACCGGGCATGTTCCATTCTTTAAGAATGACTTGACTCACTCCAGTAATTCTCCAGCCTGGGGTTGTGAACCTTGTTTCGCTGGAGGAAACGGTGGATGTGTGTAGGTCTCTGGCTGTCTTCCTTCCTCACCCGTGCCCCAGGCCCCGCCCCATGGCCACCATTCCCTTTACCAACAGAAGAGACCCCTCCCCTCCCCCCAAGGAGGGCTGCAAAAGTCAGAGCATCTGTGTTGCTTGGACCTAACAAATAACCTCCCTCACGTGAGGTTTAAGGATTTGTGTTCTGAACCCCAGAAGGAGAGATTTGGCAAGGAGAAACGCTTTTAAACTTTTGAAAACCGAGCTCAGGGTGGTTTCTCCATACCAACATTTAATTAGTGGCTGCCAGAGGAATGGGTCGTAGGGAGAGGCAGCCCCAGCAGGGACTGGTCCCCGGAATCCCAGGCAGGAGGTCATGCAGAGGTTGGGGACACAGCTCGAAGGTGGTCTTCACACTCTGGAGATAAGGCCAGCTGAGGACTGTGAGCTCACGGAAATCCCAAAACCGGGTCACAGTCAGGAGTCTCCCCAGCTCTCATCCCTCCCTCCCCTTAATCCAGTCCGTTTGGTGCGGAGTGTTTTGGAACATAGCGTCGAGAATGCTTTGCATAGAGAAGTGGGGTCGGGGGTGGGCTGATGGATCACTGTTCTACAAAAGTTCCAACTTTTCTGAGCCTCAGTGCTTCTATCTGTAAAATAGAGAGATTATTCCTTTTTAATAGCGATATTCCTTTTTAATAACCAAACGAGGATTAAATTGTCTCCTTAAACGGGATCTTGTAATATGGTCATAGCACTACCTAAGAGTGAACACATAAGGGATAAGGCATTGGTTAGGGACGTCCAAGGCAAGAACTTCATCACTATTGCCATGGTGATTCTAGGACCATTCTGACTGCAGAGAGAGTAATGTGAAAAATACAGCTGTGTGCCCATGTACCCACCCCACCGCCTTGCTTAGGAGATCGATCAACACCACTGAAAGCCCTGTGTTCACCTCGTGATCCCGTCTTGGCTTCCCCCATGAATTTTGTATCTACGGTTTCAAACACGTACTTTTGATCTTAGTTTTTGATCTTGGTTTTGAACTGTTCTGTAAGTGGTGTAGGCTATAGTCACAGAATAGGTTTTTCCCTCTGCCAACGCGTGGAGCCAATGTGTGTAGCTGCCCTTCATTTTCACTGCTGTATGTCTATCTCTGTACCTATCCTACTGTACTCTCAATTGTGTTGATGGGAATTTGGGCTGTGGGCACAGTGTCTTGCTAACATTCTCACCGTCTTAGAACCAATTCCTCCCTTGGAATTGGAATAGACCCTGGAGACTGTTTGCGGCTCTACCCTGTTCCCTCCACTGACTGGCCTGAGGGTAGGGGAGTCCTGTTCTTGCTGGGTCTATGGACCTGCAAGGGGGAAGGGCTGTTTATAGAGAAAGGGTGGAAGAAAAGGAAGAGCTTTCCAGGCCATAGTTTGACTTTCAGCCGTGGCCCTCAGGAACAAGCCAGATGGGCCTTGAGGCAAGATGAAGCACTCCTTTGGCTCTGAGCAGCAGTGTAAGGTGGGGGCTGCCCTTGACCCCACCCCAGGGTCTCAGACCCGACCCCTGCTGACCTCACAGCAGTGTGAGGTCACTACTGGGCTGCGGGACCTAGAAATTCAGACAGAACACAGCATGCCATTCTCAGATTATTATGGTTCTTTATTTAAACTGCTGTGAGGAAAGCCCTACTAAGGGGCTTCGAAGGTCACTGTCTCCATAATGTCAGATGTCCCTCTCCCCGCGCTCTCCAGGCCCTGGCAGTTCTCTGAGGCCTCGATGGCCTCCAGCCCGCTCCTGTCCACCGCCTTAGGCAGCACGCCCACGTCTCTGCCGCGTAGGGAGCCCGTGGTCCTGGTAGTAAGGTTGGCTTTGACGCTCCTCAGGAACAACCCGATCCTGCCCAGCCTCTTGGTGGCTAACCCCGAGCTGGTGGTGGATAAGCTCCGCCCCGATTTGTGGGAGGCCCTGGACTCCTTGGGGATGGGCGCGTGGCCGATGCCTTTGTGGGGGGCTCGCCTCCCGCCCCCCGGGCTGCCGCAGGCCTTGTCCTTGTCCTCCCTCGCGGTTCTGTGGCCGGCTAAGGACCGCCCGGAGGCTTTCCGGTTGGTCTTGTCCCCCCCGGCCTTGTGGCGCGTGTCGGCTGCCCTGGGGCGACGGGAGCCCCGAAAGGTTCGCTCCTTGTCCCTGTGCTCCCTCTGGCCCTGGCGCAGCTGCCTTCCCGCCTGCTCACCCTCCGCGCCTCCGCTCTGCGCGTCGGAGAGGAGCGCTCTCTCCACGTTTCCCGCCACAGTCTTGCGGGCGCCCTCTGTCCCTGCGAAGGTCGGGGTCCTGCGGGCCCGCTGGGAGAGGCTGGTCGACGAGCCGGAAGTAAACCCGGGGATCTTCGCGGCACCTGCCAAGGCCAGGTTCCTGCTCTCCGGGGAGAGGTTGGCGGTGCCCGCAATGGCTAGGTTGGTCCTGCTTCCCCCCGGCCCCGCGGTGGCTGCACCTGCTACGGCCGCGCCTAGCCGATCCGGGGCGGCTGACTTGGTGAAGGCCACGCTCAAAGCGCCTGCCGCGGTGTCCGCTGCAATCCCTGCTGCGAACCCCGCGGCCGTCCCTCCGGTCACCACCGCTGCCGCCCCCGCCGCCTCCCGCGCTGCCACGGCCGCCGCCAGCTCTACGTGTGGCTCTGCCGCCGACTCCCTGTGGAGCTCTGCAGGTTTTGGGGTGGCGGCGGCTGCATCGGGTTTGTGGGAGGCCTGACTGGTCCCCTCCCCACCTGAAAAAGCTGCAGAGGTGGCCCCGGCCACCTCGGAGACCACGTGGAGGCTCCTGATGCTGACCTGATCCTGATGGCCCTTTCCTTGGAAATCCGCCCCTGCTGGGCTCCTCTTGTCCTCTTCCTCAAACACAGGCATGCAAAGCATGTCCGCTGGGAGGGCGTAGGTACTGCTGTTGCTGTCCACTGGTGGTCGCAGGAGGTACACGAGCTTTTCCCAGTAGGTGAAGAGGTCTTCCCGTGTGTCCAGAGCGGGGCACAGCTGCAGGTAGCACGAGCGGCCGGTGGCGAACTTGAGGCGCAGCTGTTGTTTCTCGCGGTTGTGAATGGAGAGCCTCACGAACTTCAAGGGAAGGAGCCTGGTGAGCTCTAAGGTCTTGGTAGCCTTGCGGCCTTTTCCCTTGGTGGCCTGGCCACGCCCGCCATGCTCTTCACAGCCGGTGGCCGGTCGGGCCAGCAGCATGACGTCCGGTAGCGGGAGGATGGGGCTGGTGGACGCGATGCCCACGGTCACCATTCTGACCCGGTTGTGCACGTCGATTACTTCTCCCCTTTTGGTGATCTGGATAAAGTCGCTCTCAAATATAGGCGCGTACTTGAAGATGTCGTACTCCCCCTTGTGCAGGTGTCTCTGTAGTTTCCCCATGGCCGTGTTGAACATGCCCACTGCAGAGCGGCTGTGGGCTGTGTGATAGGGGAGCAGAGACTCGGGGTTCATGACTCTCTCCTATCACAAGAGGCAGTGCGGGCAAGGCGGGTCCCTGGATCTCCTCTCCCTTGGCCTGGCTGGCAGAGGGTATATAGCCGAGCTCCTGTGTCACACAGGTGGCTCTATGGCCAGTGTCTCAACCCCACCCCACCCCACCCCACGGGGGCCACCCCCCTTTGCCTCAGAGCCTCCCAGAGACACGAGTGAGGGTGGGAGCTCAGAGGATTACAGAGGGGGTGCTGTAGGGTGCCTGGACCCCAAGCTGAAATTCTGCAAGGGTGCAGAGATGTATGGTGGATTCCTCCACTTCACCTCCACCCCTGAAATTTTATCTCCCTGAGAGGCCGGGAACTGCAGACCTGGTGACAGAACTAACTCAGCCTAACTAACCCCTGCGCAGCCATATTTATCCTCTGCTGCCCTTTGTGACCTGTCACGGTCACATACCCCTTTGTTGTCATCCATCCCCCAGGCAGCCCCCTCAGGGCAGGGCCACCATCCTCCTCCCCAAACACCCCCACTGTCCCCACAGAGGACAGGCCCATCCTTCCAGGGACTCAGGTGGGCATCAAAATAAAAATTTCTTCAAATGGGAACATTTTGTGTGGGGATCTTTTTTTTTTTTTTTTTAATCCTCCCCCAAATGCAAAAGATTCAGCAACTGGACAAAATCCATAGGAATAGAAGGTGATGGGATACACTTGGAGCCACGTGAGCTCATGGTTTCATTTTATCCAATAACCTTGAACTGGCAGTCTTGGTCCTTAGCTTGCTTTTTCATAAAATCTCAGTAAACATGGAAGATATCAACCATTAATAATAACATTAAAAACTCATCCCCGAGGTGCCCTGCTATGTTCTTCACATATGACCGTTAAGAGTCCATTGAGTTTGGTACTGTCGTTACCGTCCCGTTTTACAGGTGAAGACACTGAGGTATCATTTGCCTAACTTCACAGAAGTAATGGTAGTAGAGGCGGTATTTGAATGCGGGTCTAGCTGATTCCAAAGCCTTTGTTCTGAACCACTCCAGTACTTTGCCTTCACGAAGAAACCTTGCACCAGCCACACGCTTTTCAAACCAGTCTGATTTAACTACCTTCAAGAAGAACCGTTTGATGCACTGTTGGAAGTTGTGTAACTCCATAGGTGTATATATATATATGTCATGGACAGAACCCAAGACGACTACTACAGGCAGTGGCTGGGCTGAAGTGGGGACTAAATTATCCAGGCGGCCATCTTTGTTCCTTCCCTCCATTATGTTTCCATAAACAGCCTGTGTATGGACACCTAGTTATTCTCTCTGAAGACCCCCAGTTTTCTTCCCTTCTTCCCCAGTGAAATGAAGGGGGCGGGGGGCCTGGGATGTAATCTTCAATTCCAAGAGGCTGCCAAACATCCTCCTGTAGCAACCTCCCTACCATGCACAAGTGGTTTGAAAGCAGTGACACCTATGGGGAGTGTGTGCCACCATACTTCCTGCCTTATCGCACCCCCCCCCCCCACAGAGCTAGACGCAGAATGTGTAATTTCTTTTTTTTTTAATTTTATTTATTTATTTATTTTGAGAGAGACAGACACAGTGTGAGTGGGGGAGGGGCAAAAGGAGAGGGAGAGAGAGAATCCCAAGCAAGCTCCACACTGCCAGCGCAGAGCCTGACATGGGGCCTGAACCCACCAAACCGTGAGATCATGACCTGAGTTGAAACTAAGAGCTGGACGCTTAACCAGCTGAGCCACTCAGACGCCCCAGAGTGTGTCAGTTCTAAAGATTTTTTTTTTAAAGTCCATTTATTTGAGAGAGACAGGGTGGGGGAGTGGGTGGGAGGAAAGACAGAGAGAAAGGGAGACAGAGAATCCTAAGTAGCCTCTGCACTGCCAGAGCCGTGCCTGATGTGGGACTTGAATCCATGAAGCCGCGAGATCATGACCTGAGCCAATATCAAGAGTCAGATGCCTAACCGACTGAGCCACCCAGACGCCCCCGTAATTTCTAAATTGTTACTTGAAAGTTCTGAGAAACACACCTGCTCCCAACTCTCATCCTCCAGGTTGATGAAATCTTTCCTGAAATTCTACCTTAGAGATTCAGTCCTTGAAAACAAAGGCAATCTTTCCATTAAAATACACACACCTGTTCAGTAGGGTGAAAGGATAAACAAAATGTGGTCTATCCATACAGTGGAATGTTACTCAGCCATAAAAAGGAATGCAATGTTGATACCTGCTACAACGTGGGTGAATCCTGAAAACATTAGGTTAAGTGAAAGAAGCCAGACACAAAAGGCCACATACCGTGTGAATCTATTTATATGAAACATCCAGAAGAGGTGAATCCATGGAGACAGAGTTTAGATTAGTGGTTGCCTGTGGCTGGAGGGAGGGGAGAAAGGGGAGTGACTGCTTAATAGGTCCAGGATTTACTTTGTGGGGGATGTAAATTCTGGAAGTAGGTAGTGGTGATAGTTACCCAGTATTGTGAATATACTGAGTTGTACACTCTAAATAGGTACAATGGCAGATTTTATGTTGGGTGTATTTTCTCTCTTTCTCTCTCTCTCTCTCCCTCTCTCTCTCTCTCTCTCACACACACACACACACACACACACACACACACAAATATACACTCCTGCTTGGAACCCTTTAGAGAAAGGTCAATTGTGTGATCCAGAGCGAGCTACTCAGTTTTCCATTTCATCTGTAAAATGGGGACAAGTCACTGAGGATGAAATGAGATACTGCATGTAAAGGTTGCACATATTGTCTAAATAAATGGTAGCTCTCATTAACATTCATCCTCAACTGGCCCTTTAAGTCTCGGGTGAATTTCTTCTCGAGAGCAGCTTTTGAGACGACAAAAAAGATGCTTCTGGGGTTAGAGCCACTATGAGAACACAGAAGGATGATCCATGGGCAAAATTGGCCTCCTTTTTAGTTTTACCTCAGGCGGATCCATGAAAACACTGTCCACTCCACAGAGAAACTGAACGCAACCAAAGAGTATGGGATGGGAAGAGAGAAAAGGCTTGATTGGGGTTTGGGTTTCAAGGGTTTATTCAAAGCCCGTGGGGAGAAATCAGGATAAAGATGGGAAATAACAGTTTTGCTCTTGGCAGAAAGTGAGTTTTAATTCCGGAATCCCTCTGGGCCAGAACCCTTTAAAACTCTTTATCCCGAAAGAGGTGTCAGGCCAGATCTCCGGGAAAGGCAAGGGGACAGGGATGAGGTCAGGAGGGAGGCCGGGCCCTCCAGGCCCTGCCAGTGTGACGTCACCACCATGGCAGGGGGCAGCCCCATGGAAAGGCATCGTAGCCCAGGTGCCTGACTCTGGCGGAGGTCCCTTTCAAGTTTATTCTCAGACCCTCCCAACCTTCCCTCTCCATCGAGTGTGAAACAAGAGGAACTAAACGACTTGATGGTAAATACATAGTCATCTTTTTGTCTTTTATTAAAGTATCAAAACATAATCTTGGCTGCAGAAAGCAAAACTTTTTTAGTGAATTTGGTAAAAGAGCTGTCAGTTCCAGTAACCATATAACCATATCCAGTAACCGTATTTTTCAGATCCATTTTTCTGGCCATAGCCACCACCCACTTCCTTCCTCTCCAATCCATTGTTGTCCCTGGCAGCTTCAAAACCGGTCTTGAGTTTCCTAACAGCTGATCGGGGGCACCTGTATCTACAACCAGAGGGTAAATTCGAGGAATTCCCCGCCCCCCTCCCCGCTCCCCTCCTGTCCCCCTATCTTAAAGAAAATAGATGATCTCCTAAAAGAAGTGGTGAATGGTACTTCAACCAGAGGGCTCCTTGCAGACTGGGAACTATCCCTGATGTGCGAACAAAGCAGCAAAATCAGGACACCTGTGTCACAGGTGAGAGTTTAGAGGAAACACATGAGTTCAGAGAGGCAGGCTCCCCATTCGTGTGCATCAATCTTAACATTTAATGAAGCTACTATCTCTCTGAAGAACGGCGTTAGCAGCAGAGCAGCCAGTGTTTATTTCTCGCCTGTGAGGGATACCAATTTGCACAGGCCAAGAGCAAGGGAGCCCCATTCTGTTCCAGACCTAAGGAATCATATGCCCTGGAGATTCCAGAAAGTTAGGTGGAATACCTTTCTTTGAACTATCACACCTGTCCGGTCAAAAATTATTGTCTCCCTCTCTTCCCCCCTCCATTCTTTCCTCACATTCGAAATACGTATTTGCAACAATAAGACACATATTTGACACGATAGCTGTAATCAAGTAAATACTTTAAGAGGTGTTCTGTGGCAGAATGTACAGTGTCCAGGGCTCAAGCTGGAAAACAGGTGTATGTTTTAGGCATCCGTACATTCAGAGGAACTGGCGGAGGTATTTAGCAATTCAGGTTGTATATCCAAACTCTAAACAGCAAACAGTTGGTCTAAAGGATACACCCGGTTGGCGCTGTGTTCTAGGGTCTGCTAATGAGAAATTGAGTATCAGATGCTATAGACCGAGGAACAAGATTGAAAGTCAACTGTCCCACCTAAGTGGCACGCCAAAAAGCAAAGGATGACACTTGGAGAATTTTTAAACTCAATGCCCCTTGCCCTCAATGGAGAGGGAGGGCATGGGAAATGAGTAAATCTCAACAACCAACCCATTTAAAAGAACAGAAACCAGCACAACACTTAAGTTTACCGTGTCTTGGTTCCAATATTTATTATATCAACAGGTTAGGAATACTAGGATAAATAAGTAATATTTCCTCTTACAGAAAAATTGTAATGATACTACTGAGTAGGATTAAACACTCTGAGGATTTCACAGAAACATCAGAATTTAAACAGACAGTAGCCAGAGTCCTGTGGCCAGTGTGAATGACCTCTCACAGTTATAAATGCTCTGGGCCAGATTTCTGCCAACATCTGCATGACAAACAATGCCACTAACATCCAATAATGCTAAAACCCAGGCATCACCTGGCTTCAAACTTGTCTCCACTGGATGTGGTTTTCAACTGCAAGAAAAGGAAAATGGAATATTCTTTGGCTCTTCTGGCCTAGAAAGAACTCCTGACCTAAGTCACCGAGGGGAGAGTCCTAACCCTTTGGAAGTTGGACTTTCTTTCTGCTTTCTTCCTGTGACATTGTAACTGAGTTTGCAACAGAGGGCCTACAGTCATGCCCACAAATTCTGCGTTAATGCCTGGGCGCCAAGGGA
Organism: Lynx rufus; assembly: GCF_022079265.1. Classification (NCBI taxonomy): domain Eukaryota; kingdom Metazoa; phylum Chordata; class Mammalia; order Carnivora; family Felidae; genus Lynx; species Lynx rufus. The sequence goes on along the minus strand of NW_025814829.1, from coordinate 32,902,308 downwards.
AAGGCAGCTTTCTCTGTTGGCACAAAACTACGCTGCTCGCCAGCAGAATTCTGTTCTCCCGGGGCTGATGAGCTCTTGCGGCCACCTCAGCATTTTGTAAGACACTGCATACAGTGGTAGCCGCCTCCCCCACCAAACCCTCAGAAACCAGATCTGAGGAAAATCACACCAGTGTTGTGCAAAACAAACATCAGAAGAACACAATGCCTAGCTTTGAAACAAATGCCTTGCACACAGTAATTCCTGTACATAACAGCATGTTTGCTAGAAAGCACAACCCTGGCCATTGTACAACTTTGCTAAATGCCGTTCTCACTCTGTGTCCCAATAAGTGATGGTGGCAGTGGCAGTGGCAGCTCAGGAGGTGGCCCCACTCCACCCACCCAATGTGCAGACACTTCTTCAGCATGAGTCCTATGGTGAGAGTCCTGGCTTTTTTTGTTTGTTTGTTTGTTTTTGTAGAATCCAGGCAAAAGATGAGCAGGACCCTAACCAGGGGCCATCTGCAGCATCCAAGAATAGCCAGGATGGTTAAGGCCTAAATCCTGGAGTTAAGACAAAAGATGCCCTTGCCCCGGTCCAAAGTCCACTCTGGTGCAGAGAGGAAAGGCCCAGCTGAGTCACCAAGGGCTCTTCTGCCTCGATGGTGCTTCACTGCTGGGATGCGAGAGGTGCACAGGAAGTCAGATCTCCAATGGCTTCAGGGTTTGGGATGTAGAAGGTTTCAATGAGGACTCCCCAATTGCCCCCATACCATGACTGCTTAGCTTTGCAATGTTCCTTCTTTAATCTGTTGGATAAAAAGGTTTCTCTCATCTTCTGGAGTCCGCCCATTCTGAGCCCGGACAATACACGTGGGCCGATGAAGGTTGAGCATGTATATCAAATGCTGCTTCTCATTCTTGAGCTCCTCGATCTGGGCCTTCAGTTCGGCATTCACGCTCTCCAGCTTCTCTGACTCCTGGGGGGCAAGTAAGAGAATTATTAGGAGTGCGGCCAAGGTTCCAGTGAAGAGGAGGGTGGCTTGGGGTGGCGGTGGTCACAGTCATCGGGGTTCATCGAGGTGGAAATGGTCTGCAGAGGGAGTGCCGTGGGCTCCCTGGTACAGCGTCCCCACAAAGCTGGGACAGCAGCATTAGGTCTGGGAGAATCCAGCCCCCGAGAAGCCTTTGAACTTGGAGGCTTCTTCAGAGATGCCCTTGAGTTTCCACTCAAGGTTGAGGGAGGGCTGTGGCTCCCGTGGTAATGACACTGCAGTAGAGCCAATGGCTCAGAGATCTCCTTTGTATGAGTCCAACAGCCCATGTGTAGCTCTCCTGGACCCACATGGGCCTTGAGGGCCGGGAAGAAATGCAGACCCATTTCTGAGGCTTTTGTGAGTCACTGGTTTCATTGAGAAAAATGTACATGGCAACACATACAGTGTCTCGATTTTCATCGCCTCCCCGAAGCAATCAACAGACTCCTTGGGGGCCTGTGAGACCTGGGCGAAGACTCTGCCCTGGCCTGTCCACACTCGGGGGACAGGACACTGCCTGGAAGGACAGGGCCGTGGCCCACCCCTCCTGCCCTGAGATGCCATTCCCTCTCATGCTTTTCCCTTCAGGAAGGGGAGCCAACTGAACACAGCCAGGAGCTCAGACTATTGGATGAGCCAAGAAGGGCAGCAGAGTTAAGAACACACAAGAACTCAAAAAAAAAAAAAAAAAAAAAAAAAAAGCATAACCACTGCTTTCGGATTAAGGAAATAACTTGTTTGAAGAGATTAATTAAAGGCTTTTCATTCTCAGCCAGTTGAGAGCTGGCAGCTTCCTTTTCTCGTTAAAACGGGTGAGTGAAGCTTCTTTAACTGGGCTGATGTATCCTGCAGCCTGGAAGCTGCTGGACGTGTATGGACGGGCCAGGGCTGCTGGGAACCTGGGCACCAGACAGCCTGCGGCTTCCAGTGCACACACCTGCTTCTCATACATCGAGCGTCACCTTCGTTGTGCTGATAGTTTGTTACCTCCTCATCTAGCAAGTGGCCTTTCTGCTACGGCTACACGTCCTTCTCCAGAAAACACTCCTGGGTAGGGGGCTTTTTGACTCCCTTTGTGACAGCAGCATGAGGCTGGTGGGGGGCAGGCATGAGCAAGAGGAGGGGGCGAGGTGGGGAGGACTCACTTTCTGCAGGCACTCTGTCTTCTCCTTCTTCTTGTTGCGGCACTTGGCAGCTGCAATCTTATTTCTTTCCCGCCGCCTCTTTTTCCTTTCGTCTTCTTCCGGGGCTACCTATACGAGTGAAGGGACCACACACGTCATGGGAGGCAAGAGATCAAGACGTGCAACCCACCTTGAATACACCGCCTTTCACTGCCGGCACAGAGTGGCAAACCAGGGCAGCCCCAGCACTAAGGGCCTCGGCATGAAACCTCTCCACACGCACACGCTTGCGAACAGATAATGAAAACCAAGGAACCGTTCGTTCAAGTTACGCGGGCAATAAGAAATTAAAACTCAGCCTGTTCAAAAATGCATTTGGATTTTGAAATGAGTTGTATATTCAAACTGATAGCTACTGGATGAAAACTGTAATCATTTAGAGCAGGAAATAGATTCTGTTTGGTCAATACGTCCTTTCCGCTAGATCCAGGCATGGCTTCGGGAATATCACCTGGCCACCCTCTCCCTCCTGCCTTTTCTTTGACTTGACCCCCATTCACCTCTATCTTCACCCAGGGCATTAAAGCACCTCCTTCATGAATTCACAAGAAGCGCATGGAGCTCCCGGAAAACAGGAACCCAGGAGCATCGCCCAAACAAAGCAGCATTATCAGCCCATGGCTTGGTACCACCTGTGGGTGGTAAACATGAACCAACCATTGATTCATCCAGCAAATAAATACTGACCTCTTCCTCTGTGCCCCACTCGGAGTCTGCCGTGAGGGGCCCTCAAAGAATAAAACCCTGTCCTGCTTCAGGATCTGGTCCTCTATGGAAGTTGGCTCTGACCCTGACTTTGTCTCAGGACTGATGGGAAGCCCACAAAGTCGGCCACTGGGCTTTGCTTAGAGGCTGGAGACCGACTAGGATGAAGCACCCACGGTGGGCTAAGCAGGTGATGGCCTAGGCTGCTAATGTCAGACCTTGTCTTGTCACTTGTCACAGCTCCCGACAGCAGGAGAGGGCGTGGGAGCCACACCTCAAACCGAAGAAATCCTGGGACCCAATGATCACCACAGATCCGTCTTATTAGAAGTCCTTTGGATTAGACGACACGGCCTTGGCTCTGCACTGAAGGCCAGAGATTTAGAGAAACAAAGCCCCAGGGGAAAGCAAGGCAAGAAGCAGTTTCGCCTTTTACATCCTGGATCCCAGAGCCATACCGGCAGACATTTGGGTTGAAACAAAACTGGGTTGAATCCCAGCTTCACCACCTATTAGCTGTGAGACTTTGGGCATATTGCAATACTCTTGTGACCCTCAGTTTCCTCACTTGTAAGATGGGATCAATAATCTTAGCTACCTAATAGGGTGGTGAGGAGGGTCAAATCAGTTAGATTAGTTATATACACATAATATTAATTAGGGGAGCCTGGGTGGCTCAGTTGGTTGCGCGTCCAACTTCTGCTCAGGTCATGACCTCACGGTTCGTAGTTTCGAGCCCTGAGTCAGGCTCTGTGCTGGCAGCTCAGAGCCTGGGGGACTGCTTCGAATTCTGTGTCTCCCTCTCTCTGCCCCTCCCCAGCTCATGCTCTTTCTCAAAAATAAATAAACTTTATTTTTTTTTTTAATTTTTTTTTTCAACATTTATTTATTTTTGGGACAGAGAAAGAGCATGAACGGGGGAGGGGCAGAGAGAGAGGGAGACACAGAATCGGAAACAGGCTCCAGGCTCTGAGCCCTCAGCCCAGAGCCCGACGTGGACCGCGAGATCGTGACCTGGCTGAAGTCGGACGCTTAACCGACTGCGCCACCCAGGCGCCCCAAAAATAAATAAACTTTAAAACAATTTTTTTTCATTAAAATTAAAATGCTTTGCATAATGTTTAGTCAGTGCTGTGTAAGCTTCAGTTACTGTCATTATTAACCTCACCATCAATATCTTCATCTAGAACTCAGCAACTGTCGTATTTCCTATGCAACCCTACGGACATTTTTGGAGAAGTGGGAGAGGATTCAGGGTTTTCTCAAATAAGGAAGTATTTGAAAGTAGAGCAAATCTCAGAGTCATACACTGTCAGAGATGGAAAAGGCTTTCAGGAACGATTTAGTTCAATTCTCTCACTGTATTGATGTGGAAATGAGGCACAGAGTGGCCGGCAGCAATGTGTCCAGAGAAGCCCAGGAATCACTAGCTCGTGGCTACCAGACTGATAGGCTACAAAGCCCGGGTGTAAACCCAGGCTTTTGGCTCCTCATACTGTGTCCTCTCCTGGACATACGGGCTCATTCCATCTTGTTGCCTCCCCAGAGGTGACTGGGATCTGGGGGAGGCTCACGCTGCCTACGTACAACAGGATGCTTATGGGTTTCACAGGCTCGGCATCTATTTTAAGAGGAGAATTATAGCAACCAACGGGACCTGAATATTCAACTAGGTCAGCTGGTGCATTCTCTTCCCAGTAGGAAAACCTACTTGTTAAATTGACCTAAGATCAGAAGGTGACTTGGTAAACACAGAATCAGTGGATGAGTTGGGTGGCTTTAAGGGAACATTTCCACGGAGCAGGAAATATTCTGTCACCAGATGTCCTCTGCACTGGACATCTCCTGCTTCTTCCTCTGAAGAACCCTCCAAATAGCCTTCCAAAATGCTTTTTTTTCTTCTGTGGGGATCTTACTACTTTCCATTACATCCTGTTATCTCAAGATATTTAATTACAGAATTAAAAAAAGTTCCTCGTGTGTCTCAGGGCTCCCCTTGTGCTGCCCAGGATTGAACAAGGCAATGATGGCCTCCAGAGGTTAACTGAGGCACAACAATGCCTCTAATGATGCCTTGTGGATACAGCATCATATGGTAGCCCCCGCTGCCCGTCACGGAATGCTGACTAACAGCCAGACTCTTAACAAACGCGGTCTCATTTAACCCTTATGTCAATCTTATGCAAGAGTCATTATTACCCCCACCTCCTTTTGTAGAATCATGAAGATTCATAACAATTTTCCTTTTAAACTCAGTTCCTTTTTGGCCATGTTCCACTACCCCTTGACCAAAGACAGTGACCAGGCCGATTAAGTAAGCTTGATACACTCCCATCTTTTATCCCTGAGGGAAAGCCTGCAAAATAGCCAAGACCTCAGGTCCTTGGGCCACCACAGCATCGCCAGCAGCCACCTGTTAGACTCCTCGCCATGTCTGTTACTCCAGGTGTCTTCTAAAAGGTTGCTCAAGGGAATTCAGAGACAGAGGTGGCCTTGGAGCCGGGCTGTGAGCATCAACACAGCGCAGGGCATGGCTGACCAGTCCTGGCTCCACAGTCTGGCCAGCTGGGTCCTGGTGGTGATGAGCACAGTCACTGCCCTCTGTGCAGTCCCCAGCCTGGAGCATGCCTGGCACAGTGGGGGTATGACAAATAAGCATCGAAAGCAGAGGCACCTCGAGAAGAACCTACCTCAGTTTTCATGACTGCCATCTCCAGGGGTCTGCCGCTGACAGTGACCGACTCCAGTGCAGAGGACATCCGGTGACAGAGGTGCTTGTTCTGGATGGCGAACCTCAGCTCTTCCTTGACAAAGGGTGTCAGGTTAGCAAAATCCTCAAACACCAGTGACCCAGGAGGGGACAGGCAGGGGACGATGGCAGAGGCACTGACTTCCGAGGCAGAGACCTGGCCTGGGTGTTGAAGCATCATTTTGCTGAAAGAAATATTGAAACCCAAGCTACTTCAGGGATTTAGGGGCATGGGATCAAGTCTCCCCACACCTGCGGCCTCCAACACCAGGGCCGCACCCCCAGAGGAAAGTCCCGTAAGCCCTCGGGCTTCTGTTTTGTTTTCATTTCATGCCATCCTCGTCTTGAGTAAAACAGGTTCTTAAAATACACAGCTCAGTGATGTGGATAAATGCCTAATTGAAATTTATAAGGGGTGGCATTTCAGACTATTCTGAATTCACAAAGATATTAGTTTTGGCTGGTGTGCATATATGCAAATGCAGCCTCAAACAGTCCTGAAAGAGGAAGAGCATTGAAAGAAAAAAAAAAAAATCAGTGAGACTTTTATGTAACCCCATTTTCAGTCTCTGTTTCGAAAAGAAACTTGGAAGGTATCTGAAATCAAGTTGAATCAATCAATGAATAGAAGCGAAAGCAAAGACTAGGGGACCCTTGCATTTAGCAAATTAATCTCTGAAGCTTCTCCCTCCGGAAGTTGGATCCAAGTCAATGAGAATGACGATGGTAACTATAGCTAGCAGGTGTGTTACTTCAGCCCAGTTTGGCAGGAGCTGAGGTTGGTGGGGGGGGGGGGGAGGGGGACAGGATTCACGCCTCAAGGGACCAGTGGCCCCTTCTTAAGGTAAAGGCTGCTGAAGCAAAAGACCTCAGAGAAAAGAAAAGCAAGGATCTAAGAATTTGGACCTCTCCTGGGGGGTGTTGTTGAGCCCTGTGGCGGCTGGGAAAGCTGGGGCTGGGTGCCCAGGGGAACCTGGGACTGGCTCTGGCACTGAGGGACAGTGTGACCTAGGTTCTCTGAGCCTCAGTCTTCATCAGGCCAATGGCTGAGAGCTCCTACAGTGTGGGGCCTGAGTCTCCACTGTTCCTGTCCCCAGAGCCTCACCCAGTTCTGGGCACCAGCTGCTCCCAACGGCCACTGACCACCTCAGACTGCCCCACTGAGTACAAGAAATGGGGAAGGAGCGGTCTAATCAAAGGGTCTCTGAGGTCTCATCTACCTCTCTCATTCTATAGCCCAGGGAACCCAAAGGGACAGTGCAAGGAAAGTGAAGGGTAGAAACAGTAATAGTTCCATGGTTCCAATTTGGAATGGTCCCCCATAAATCTCTTCCTGCCATATACTCCCTCCAGCAGCGGCCGCCCCCCCTCCCATCCTTGCAGTCGGTTCTTCAGGTATAATGAATGTGTATAATGAATGACAGTCTAGGCAGACTATCCCCTGGAGCATTCTTCTCAATCTGGGGACCTGCTGTCATTAGCCAGGTCTAGCAGACAGGAAGCCCTTTGGCAAGTTGCTAACATTTAATGAGTGCCACCCTCACACCAGAACCCTTCTGTGCATTATCTCCCTTAACCCTCATGAGAATCCAGTGAGCTGGGTCCCAGCCCTATTTCACAGATGAGGTAACTGAGGTTTAGACTAGCTAAATAACTTCCCCAAAGCCACAGAGTTAGTATGAGGCAGCATCAGGACTCGGAACTAAGTTTGACTCCAGAACTTATGCCCTGAATTTATAGAATATAAAATATTATTCTACACTGAAAAAAAACAAACAAAACCCACAAAGAAAAAACAGTGCAAATCCTTCTTGGGGAGTGGGGGCAGGCATGGGGTGGTTGGGGGTCCTAGACCTGAAACAGTGGGGAGGAGACTAAGCAAAGAACCATGGGGAAAATATGAACTCTGTGCAACGAACTGCTGATCTTTCTGTGCCAGCGTGCACACTCTGGCTGCTGCCTGCATTTCAGGAGTCGTAGTACGTGGGTCTTTTATCCACAAAACTCCTAGACTGGGGACTGATGATCAAGATCTGAGGTCCACTTACTCAGGTATCATTACACCTCCCAGTGCCTGCTTTCTCCTCTGTAAAAGAAGGCTAGTAACAATCACCTTGTTTTTCCAGAGTTGTGCAAGGAGTTTGAGGAAATAATACACGAACACGTCCTGGAAAGCATAAAGGCAGCTGGGAGGTATATTCTTACTGGGCCTCCCAGGGATCCCTCCAACCCAGGCCTGGCTCTGTGACAGACGCTCTGTGGGGTCTCAGTGGGAGGGTGGCTGGTCACTCTCTGTGATCTCAGACACTTCTGAATAGATCACGCTGACCTATAACTAACTCCCCCTTAAGATCTTAAGTACACGGATGGAAACAAGAATTCCAGGCCGACGAATGCCACTGCTGACTATTCAAAGAAATCCAGGAAATGTATGTAATTCTCTTCCCAAAGCCCCGGGTCATAAGCCAGAACTGATGTTCCTCTATCACTGTAATCGAATAATCTTAGGACACTGGGAGGATACTTCTCTGGCAGGTGATAAACTCTGAAAAACTGGCCTCCTAAAGCCAGAGGCTTAAGATTCTCCCAGGCATTCATGTTTTCCCTCCCTTAACCAACTTTATTAAAAACCCAGTAGTTCAGGGATGGAATTCAGAGCTACCACTGGGCTGGCCTTTGTTTGGAGGACTGGATGGTTCTCCTCTAAACGGGCAGTTTGAATTCCACTGAGGTTGAGTGTAGTTCTGTCTCACCACCCGGCTAAGTTTATTAATGGGCTCTCAGGGCTCGGGGTCTGCTGTTTGGGACTGTTTTTTCCTCCTTAGTGTAAAGTCAGCAGTCCCGATGAAAGAAACTGAAGAATGTCTGTGGTATGGAATGTTTTTATGAAAAGCATTAGATGGGCTTACTTGGGGATGGAAACAGGCTGTAAAAATGCTAAAAAGCCTTTCTGAAAGTAAAGCAGTTGTATCTGTAGAGATTTGAACTTTCTCTGCATTCTGCTAAAGCTTAATTTCTGGAGATACTTTCTGGTGACTCCTTTCCTCCTTCTCTTAAGGTCTGATTCAGCCCAGACTCAGGCTTGTGTCCCTACAAGGAAAATGAAGTGAAATCTTCAGACAATTTTTCTGAAAGTCGAGACCTGCCAACACTCCCCCCTCACTGAAGACAAAAAAATATGTTTGGGGATTTTCTGAGTTGACTTTCTACGCGGATGTTAAAATTGTCCACACTTGCTACAAAGAACCTGCATTTTGCTTTTGCTTCATTATCTCCAATCAGAAGCCATGTCATATCTTTGGTAGTGTCATCATTTTCAAGAAAGTGAAACTTTACTCATGTGTTTCTTTAACTGGAAATTTAACTCTCAGATTATATTTCCTAGTAGCTACAACTACATTGAATTTCACTTTTAATTTTCATCTCTTCACACTAAATGCTGCTCTGAAGACATCTTACTTACAGTATAGGAAGCCGATGCTGGTCTTTCACTAACTTTCTATCTTGGTCTTTCTCCCAGCCTCCCTAAAAATCATCGATGTAAGGCTGGAGCTTCAGGAACAGGCCTATCACTACCATTCACAAGCTGAGCACCCACTGACAAGCCACTCAAGGTTTCTGGGCCTCAGTCTCCTTATCCGTAAAATGAGACCAAAACCCCCTGCCCCCACTCCCTCACAGGGCAGTTAAGACGATTACATAAATGGCACGAAAGTGGATTTATACCCGAACTGAGGAGCCATTGTTACTGTGATTCCACTTTCCCCATTTCAGAGGGAACTCAAAATGTTGTTGTCAGTGCAAGTTAGCCCTATTGATCAGGAATGCACTAGAACCCTAATGAAATTTAGGTCATTTGTGAATGACCTTCTTTTGCACCTTGATTGACCCAGGGCTCCCAACACACCAGGTCAGTTCTACCCCACTATTTATTTGCTGGCAAAACCTTGTCTCCACTGCTCTTACACACTTGAGAAATAACCAGTTCTCAAGTATGGAACCATCTCTGGTTTCTGTGGTGTCCTGCCTATGCACTTCCTCCTCCCCGAGCCGGGTAACACTTGGAGCCATTGACCCTGTTCCATGCCCAGCCAATCTGCAACGAGAGGAACTCACGGGCTCTAGATAATGGGATAAAACGCCCAATATTAGAGTCACCTAGGTCACATCTTCATTTTGCAATTGAGTAAAAGGAGACCCTGGAAGGTAGTGACTTGCACAAGGGCCGTAAAGCTGGTGAGTGGCCCACCCGTGGCCAAACTGTTGGCCACTCACCCACTGCTCATTTTCCTTTATCACCAACAGAGATTCAACCCCAAAAGGACCAACCAGTAGGGCAAATGGAGAATAGAGTCATCGGCCAGGTAGATGAAGGGTCAGTGGTCTTAGTAACCTGGTATCCACCACAGAAGAGGCTTTGACAGGACTGAGGCAGGGAGGGAGTACAAAAGAAAGAGAACAATGGAGAGACAGGGCCAAAAGAGAGACAGAGAGGGGTGGGGTTCAGACAGGAAGAATGGGAAGGCTCCAACAGTTGCCACAGGTGCTGTGGGCTACATCTTATCCACACTGTCAGCCTGGAGAGCGACCTGTCACATTGTCTCTGAAGCCATGCAGACAATACAATTACAAACCCCTCTGCCACTTCAAGCTTTGTCCAGAACATCCTCAAGGCAAGAGTCTGTATGTTGCAGCGTTATTCTACGCTAAATACTAAACATAAAACGAAAGGACAGTAAGAACAATTTCTCCTTCATTTCAAGTCCGGGAAGCCCCCAACAGAGGGGACTGTCACCCACACTGAAATACGTGCATTGGGAGGCCACCCAGATTTTCTAGCACTCATTTTCTTTTTTCTGGCTCCATCAGGGGTTTGGCCATGCCTTTATTTGTAAGGAAGCGTATGTGATCTAGGTAATAAAATTAGGGAAAAGAAAATGGTTAGGAGGAAAGAAAGTAGGTGAAATGAAAATGGAGAGGAGAACCATTTCAATGGAAAGAAAGTTAGGAAGGGAAGACATGCCCATGGATAAGTCCCCTCCCCCTCACTGCCACCGAAGCTGGTCTCAGAGACCCCCCCCCCCCCCCGCAAATCATCCAGGTCTCCTCACCGGCCCCCTTTCTTTCAGTTATACCACTGGAATCTGAAGAAGTTCTGCCAGAGGGAACAGAACCTCAGTGGTTATCTGGTCAACCACCACTTGGTGCTTGCAAACAGAGGGAGGGGCCCACTTCTCCCAGCTGGGTATACTGAGGCTCAAAGACACGAGGCGCAGTGTAAGCGCTCAGAGTCCTGACCACCAGGCTACAAAGGCGTGCTCTCAATTATCTGACGGGGCTCCGCACCCTCGCTTCCTCCGAGGTGGGTCTCCACGGGCGAAAAGCAGAGAAATCCGCGGGCCCGCCGGAGGAAGAGTCACAGATAGGGAAAGCGTGTGAGAGAGCTTTGGGACAGGAAGTCTCAGGCCCAGGGGCTGGACGTTCGCTCGTGCCAGGAGCCCTCTCCGCCTTCCGCCCCGGGACAGCAACCCGAGCGCTCGCCACCTCCAAACTTGTCGCAACTAACTTTCGCTCCCGGCTCCGGCGCGGTCCCGCGGCCCGTCGCTCCAGGGAGCGCAGGGCGACCCCCAGCGGCCGCGCCCGGCACCCAGGCTCGCCGGTCCCTTTCCCATTCATTCGCTCCGGCCCCTGGGGCAGCCCTTCCGCCGGCACCCGGCCTCGGTGCCTCTCGGCGGGCCCCGGGAAGGCTGCACTCGGGAGCGGCGGTGCCCGGCTCGGAGCTTAGGATGAGCGGGGGCCAGCGAGGCGGAGAGCCTTGGCCACCCCCCGCGCACCCACCTCCCCACGCCCGCTCCGGGAGAGGTAAGCAAGCGCCGAGCGCCAAGAGGAGCAGTGCCCCGGAGCCGGTGGAGGCACCGGAGCCCGACGTCTCCGTCGCCGGGAACCTTTGGCGCCCCAAGTCAAAAGAGAAAGTTCTTTGCGAGAAACTTTCCGAAGCGCTGTGGAGCAGCCTCGGCTGGCAGAAGTTCGGCCAGAGTTCCTTCGCAGCCGGAGGCTGGGCGCGCGGGTCGGGGGGCGGGCGCAGGGGTCGCGGGACTGGTCACTAGAGGGGCGCCGAGGGAATGAAAGCAAGCCACCCTCGCCGCGCTCACTCACTCGGCTCCAGCGCTCACCTCCGGTCTCCACTCGGGGCGGCCAGGGTCCAGAGGGGGGGCAGGGTCGGGGCGGGGTCGGGCTGTCTGTCTGCGGGGCGGGCGGGCGAGCCCCGAGGACTCACGGCCGGCGCGCGGGCTGGCGGGTCGGCTCGGGTTCGGGCGGCGGCGCCGGGAGAGCGCTGTGCACTGCGCGCCTCGCTGCGTGCGACTGTGGCTCGGAGAGCGTTGCATCACCCCTTTTATAGCCCTCCAGCTGGCGGTGTGCCCGTTTACTCCGGGTTACCAGTCCCAGGCTGACGTAATGCTATTAATAGCTTCCCCCGAGAACCAGCCGAACTAGGCTGGGCAGGGAGAGGGATGGAGGAGGGGCCAAAGCGGGGAGGGAAGGGGGGCACTGGTGATGCAAGCTCGGGGAGGAGCCCGCAGGGCCGCGCTCTCCCGGCCTCGCGCGCTCGGACACACACCCGCCCGCCCTCTCTCTCCATATCAGGACCGGAGCCGTCCGGGCTGGCCGCCAGATGTGCGTACTCGCCGCTGCGTGTTCCAGGCATGAGCCAATGGTGCCCAAGCCAGCGGCATGACTCCACTGCGCTGGCATCTCTCCCTCCGCTAAGTTGGGGGATGGGGGGAGATGGAGGGGCGGGGCCTGGCCGCAGCCCAGACTAGGTGAGGCTGGGAAGCGGGCACGACCTTTCTCTAAAATGCGTGGTCATTTTCTGGAGGCTCTGGAAAATACCCCTTCCCCCGCCAAAAGATCCTTCTCAAATGGAGGGCAGGGTAGGGTCAGAAGTGGTAGTCGCCGCTGTGGGAGAGGTGCCCAAGGGACCCCTACCGTGAGCCCCCACCGTTACCCGCCGGGGGGTGACCGCCACGGCAGGGCCCGCGAGAAGTCCGTCCGTTAACCCAGTCGCGGAGGGCAGCGCTCAGCGGGCACTGTGCGCCCGCAGCCCCGGCGCACCCCGCACGAGCGCACATGTGGAACCGCCTCCCGGCCGGTGGAGAACCCGTCTCCCGGGCCAGGGCCAGGACGGAGCGGAGTGGGTTTTAGTGTTTTTTTTTTTAAACAACCACAAAGAGTTTGAAATTGACAGTTTCTCAGCGAAACGAACACAGCATGGAAAGATAAGAGAGCTGTAAAATCAGAGGCAACAGGCGCTAAGAGTGGGGCTGAAACCGCGCGGCCAGGGCTAGGAGGAAAGAGAAGGTGCTTTGATCTACGCGAGCCGGGGTGGGGGGGGGTCGCCTCCCTCTTAGGCTACGTTTAGGGAAAACCCATCTTCGTCTTTCACGTGTTTTTCTGTGCCGAGAGCGGAATTGGCTGGGACAGGGCCGCCGGGACTGGGGACGCACTGACCGTGGCCGAAACGAGGTCTTAAAAGAAATCCCTTCTACCCTCAAGCCCAGTTGTCGGGAAAGGGTGGGTCCTATGGCCTCAGATTAGAGCTGGGGCTTCAGCAGAAGTGGACGTGAACCTTAAAAACAATTTCCGCCTTCCGATTCCCCGACCCCAACTGTCTCGGCTTCGAGAGTGGCAGAACCAGAGACCTTCTCAACTGCCCAAGGACGAATATATGTGGACGCGCATGTGGCCGGCGAAGTTTCGAACTTGCCTGGCAGGGGGGACCCGCGTACGCGCGTGGAGGGTGGGGGCACGGTCGGGGGCAGAAGCCTTCGCTTCCACCTGCCTCTTGGGAGAGAGGTGATCAAAGATCATGCTTTGGTAACTTGAGGTAAGAATTTGAAGGGTCTTGGAACCTGGGCCTCGCCGTCAGCCCCACCCCCGCACCTGCTCCCCTAAAGCCGTTACAGTTGGCAGTGATGGAGGGGTCTCCCCCACCTCCCCCACGCCCCCACTCCCGCTTACACACACACAGTCCTGCACCCCCGGAGAATATCTGTCCGTCTCCGCAGACCCTCTGATTGCCCAGCCGCCTGAGGCAGAGACCCTCAGAGCTGCAGGTCAAACTGCAGGTCCCCCCACACCCGGGTTCCTCTCCCCCCAAGCCCAAACCTCAGCCAACACACCCTCGCCAAAATTCCGGGCAGCCAAGACAACGCCCGAGGCCAGCCTCGGAAGTTCCCCCCGCCCCCAGCGGGTCTGAGAGCCCAGGGGTTCCACGCAGGATCCTGGAGGATGTAGCCCTGTACCTGACCGGGTTTCCAGCTACGTCGCGCGGGAAGCACGGGGCGGTTGTTTTTGCTTTACTTTTCGCCCAGGTAACGGCTCTCCCGGCCCCACCCTCCACCCCCACGCCCACACTCCCTCACCGCCAGCCCCACACCCCCACACTCCACCCTCCTGCAGGTAAACCCCGGGCGTGTCGGCACAACCCCTAGAACGCTGCAAGACCAGAAGGAAGAACGCTTGTAAATTTAAATGAAAATTATTTGGGATTTTCTACGTATCTATATACTACTTACCTATTGCCCTGGAATAAATTGCACCATTATAAAGTGAAACAGGAAAATGGAGGGTGTCAGGTGAAACTCCCCCCCCCTTTTTTTTCTCTTCGTGAGATGCCTACAGAAATCTTTAACCAGTTTGCATTTTAATGCACCCCAGCCAGATTTGTGCTTTAATCCTGTCCTTGCGGGGACATTCAATTTAGGGCGTAGGGTAAACACAGCCAGCCCAGCTTCTTGGTCCTTGCGAGAGAAGGGTAATTATGACTGAGAAGTCCACAGCTCCTCGTCATTTATTTTTATTTTTATTATCATCGTGCCTTCCGTTCCTTTTATTGGTCTTGTTTCATTCAAATAATTCTTGGTTTTGAATCTCCAAGTCACCCTGGATAGAAAATGCTGTCAGCTGGTCACCGGAGCTTGAGCCTGGCGTTCTCTGCCTCGCTCTCCCACTGAAACTCTAAAAGTGATAAGAATCTTGATAGAGGAGTAAATCCACCCCGTGAATGAAACGCTTATCCAAGGAAAACAAAAACTACTTCTGCCTGGCTCCCAGCCCCCAGCCCCCAGGAGAACTGTGAAATGCCTGCCGTTGGAGGGGGACTGGGAAAGAGCCGGGCAAGGGAAGAGCCCCAAGGTGTGTGCCCCTGGAGGAGTGATCAATATCTCAGTCCTGTGTGTCCTCACCATACCCTGACTTCAGTTAACTCCACCGATTTCTAGCGTGTACAGCCTGTACCATCCAGAAGAGGAACAAGAAAAGCTCCCCGGACCAAAACGCTTCTCTACACAAAGGCAAAGAATGCCTCTCCCCCTGAGAAGGAAGCCCGACTGGGGTTATCTGGTGGGGGGGAGGGTGTTACTCCTCCATGGAAGGGGGTTAAGCAGAGACTTGACTATTGCTGAACTTCCCCCCTGGAGAACAGTGGAGGGAATCCACATTCAGACCAGCTTTAGTATGTTTTGCTGAGTGAGATAAGAATTGGAAACTTCATGCTGGGGCATGTGCAAAAGGAAGGGGAAAAAGTTAAAACGGGAGGGGACGGAACTAGGCAGCTAAAAACAGCCCACACGTGGCAACAGAATCTAAACACCCAAACATCGCAGGGAGCCAAAAGAAAAAAAAAAAAGTTCAAGGGATATTTAAAGGTTTTAGTGGTTTCTTAATCCAGGGAACAGTCCCTTCCCACTCCCCTCCCCACATTATTCTTTTTCAACCCCCAAGATTGTATCTGCTTACAGAGCTCTGGGTAAGTTAAGCACAAAATCAGCCAAGCAGCAAGGCACGTGCGCTTCTTTGCCACAGAAAGGGAGTGGAATGGATTTTCTTCTTCTCTACTCTGCTTTCCAAAGCCCACACTTCCTATAAAGTCCGTTAGAATGTGGGGGTTACTATTTAAGGTTCTCCAAAATGGGCCTCCTCAGGAAAGACGGGGAAACACCGCATCATCGTGGGCTCTGAAGCGTGGAAGGTGAGACTTGGATGCTGTAGTTGGCACTCAGCAACTGTGTTACCTTGGAGGAGTCATTTCCCTCTCTGGGCTGAGCTGGAAAATGGCAGCAGTAACAGCAGCTAACACGTAAACTTGTTGGGAGGCTTCACTGAGGAGGGGGCACACAGCCAGTCCTCAGTAGTGGTCTCATTACTTATGAATCAAGAAGGGCTTTCTGGGGGAAACCCCTGAATCTCCGCCAGAGCCCATCTGTCCCTTTAGTCGGTAGCAACAGTGGTGGACAAAGTGGAGCTATATCCAGAAATGATCATCTTCAAGGGAGCAGGGATAAGACTCCATACAGAAAACGAGAGGGGATCCCCGTTCCCCACACACCCAACTCTGGTACATACCTCCACTTGCCTCAGCACCGTGTGGACCAGTGCTTTAAGCTTCCAGTGAGTGGTCCAGTGCTAAGTGCCCCAGGCTGGGAGTGGGAGGTTTGGGTTTTGGTCTCTTTCTGCCTTTGGTCTTCTTTTTTTTTTTTTTTTTTTTTTAAACATATATTCATTTTTGTGAGACAGAGACAGAGCGCGAATGGGGGAGGAGCAGAGAGAGCGGGAGGCACAGAATTCAAAGCAGGCTCCAGGTTCTGAGCTGTCAGCACAGAGCCCGACGCGGCGTGGAACCCACGAACTGTGAGATCATGACCTGAGCCGAAGGCGGACGCTTAACCGACTGAGCCACCCAGGCGCCCCTGCCTTTGGTATTCTTGACCAAGGTACTCCCTCTCTCTAAGGCCCCATCTTCTCTGAAGTGAAGGGCCCCGGGCTGAGCTCTGAGGGTCTTGAATGGACACCTGCAAAGCCACCCTGCAAGCCCTGACAACCCACCCTAAGAGCTGGAGGGAGAGAAGCAAGAAGAAGGCATTGAGTAGCACAAGGACAGACGCATTTCACTAATCACGGTTCCCTCTAAAAACTAGAGTTGAGAAATGTTGCCCAACTTGATTCTCAAACACAGCCTGTGGTCCTGACAACTGATCTTTCTCTTTCTCAACATTTCCAAGGAGTTTTACTGATGGACTTCGTGCCTTGCTAGAAAGGAGGGAGTATGAGGGCACCCTAGGTGGGGATTGCATCTTTGGGGACCTTCTTGTAAGTAGTCTGTCTTCTACTGCCATAGACACCCGCCTTGGACCTTGTGACCAAAGCCCAGGTAGTAACTATTCCCATTCAGGAGTGGGGACCCTAGAGCCCTGGGTGTCCAAAATGAAGTCCCAGCTTCTAGGTGCTAGCAGGACTCAGGAGACCTGGGACCCACTCAGAGGTTTCCTTCCAGCCAACTGAGTGACTCAGTGCAGGTCCTGAACACTTCACCTGTGTTGCAGTCTATAAAACAGGACTATTTAACATGGACTCCCCCAAAGGTTTGCTGTAAGAATCAATGAGGTCACAGATGTGAGAGTGACTTGAAAATGATGAAAAGATTCATACTTTTAAAGACTCCTTGGGGGAGCTCTTATACATTATATATGCACATACATACATATGTATGTATATACATAGATATAGATATATATATATAGAGAGAGAGAGAGAGAGACGTATATAGACATATGGGAAATGGGCAAGAGAAAAAAAGCACCCGTAGTCTCAAACACTATTTTGACGTTTCCCTCTAGTTTTTCCTCACACATGATTTTTAAGAGCATAGTTGTGACTGAGATTGCATGCAACTTTGAAATTTGTTCTTTTACGTATTACTGTAAATTGTATGTGTCATTTATTACAATAATTTTTTCTTCGCAAAAATAAGATGTTCATTCTATTGTGAAATGTAGCATACATACAGGTGATTATATAGAACGTGTATGCCCATTTTAATAATAAAACAAACATCAAGAACCTACCACACAAGAGGCACTTGGCTGGGTGAGTCGGTAGAGCGTGCAACTCTTGATCTCAGGGGTGTAAGTTCGAGCCCCATGTTGGGTGTAGACATTACTTAAAAATAAAATCTTAAAAAGCCACACAAGTCAGGAAGTAGACCACCACCTCAAGTACTGAGAAGCCCCCATGTGACCACTCCAGATCACATCTGCCTCTCTCTACTGCCCAGAGGGAAAGACTATCCTGACTTTTATTACCATAATTTTCCATGGCCATGGACGTAGAATGTTTTACTTCGTCATTTTCCTACTTTTAGCCTCTAGGGTGTTGCCAATAGTTTTGCTAGAGTGCTATTCCAGATTTAAATCTTTATTATGGGGAAGGGGGCATCAAATTCCATCACTGCCCCTGTTGCTTAAATGGAGTTCAGGAAGGGGTCTTGATTTCTACCCTCAGGGGCTACACAGGGCATGGTGCAAGCTGGAAGGACCCCCGGTGATTATGACTGCCTGCGCAGTTTCCTTGCTGCTGAACATCCAAACAAATCCTGCAGGTACTTTATCCCATGGAAGCATCTGCTTTAATCCTCCTGCTCTTTACCTACCCATCCCCCTTTATTTTCTGTTTGTCTCTCTTAGAACAGAAAAGCCAGTCTGCAGCCCGGGTGGGTGGTACAGAGGCAGACCGGCAGGAACGATGCTTCTGCCTGTGCCTTCTGGGAGAGATCTTGCTGGAGTGTCTGTCTTAATAAGTGCTTTATTATTTTATATTAAACAAATATGCATATGTTGAATTTAAATAAAAGTCACACAAGAATTTTTAAGGAAGGGAGAAGATATCAAATACATTTGGGGCTTGGGATGGCCCATGGAAAGTTATATTCCATAAGACTGGGGGTGGGGGGAGAGATTAGTACCCTCTAATCAGCCTTTTTAAAGAGAGAGAGTGTGAGTAAGTGAGGGGCAGAGAGAGAGACAGAGAGAATCCCAAGACGGGCAAGAGAGAGAGGGAGAGAGAGTGCGGAGCCTGGTGAGGGGCTTCAGCTTGTCCGATGTGGGGCTCGAAGTCACGAACCATGAGATCATGACCTGAGCTGAAGTCAGATGCTTAACCAACTGAGCCACCCACAGCCACCCACTTGACTTAAAAAAAAAAAAAAAAAAAAGATTATTTATTTAGAGAGCGAGAGAGAGAGAGAGAGCACAAGCGGGGCAGGGGCAGGGGCAGAAGGAGAGAGAGAATCCCAAGCAGGCTCCACACTGTCCGTGCAGAGCCGGATGTGGGCTCAAACTCACCAACCGTGAGATTATGCCCTGAGCTGAAATCAAGAGTCAGATGCTTAATCAACGGAGCCACCCAGGCACCCCTCTCTTCTGCCTTGAAGTATAAAATAACATCAGCAAATGCTGTTATGTAGCACTCAATGTGTTCCAGACCGCAGGCTCAGCCCTTTACATATACTTACTGCTTTTAATCCTCGTAGCAGCCCTATAATGTAAGTACTGTGAACCGCTCCATATTATAGATGAGGAAACTGAGGCACAGAGAGGATAAATAATTGCTCAAGTCTGGTTGCTTACCCTCAACACCTACTGCCTCTCAACAAGTGTTCATGGGAAATCTTGGGAAACTCTGATGTGCTTGAGTGTTCTCATTTAATGGTGGGGAAATGGAGCTAAAAGAGGAAAAGTGGCTCTACATGGTCTCAGGATCATAAATTCTTACACTGCGGGGCTCCTGGGTGGCTCAGTCAGTTAAGCCTCTGACTTCAGCTCAGGTCATGATCTCACGGTCCGTGAGTTCGAGCCCGGCGTCGGGCTCTGTGCTGACAGCTCAGAGCCTGGAGTCTGCTTCGGATTCTGGGTCTCCCTCTCTCTCTGCCCCTCCCCTGCTCACATGCTCTCTCTCTCTCTCTCTCTCAAAAATAAAAACATTTTAAAAATTTTTAATAAAATAAATTCTTACACTGAAAGGAACCTTAGCAGACAGACTTCTGAGCTCCGTTCATGCCCTATTTGCCAAGATTGGGGCCAAGATGAAGAGTGCGGATTTTAGAGCAGTAGACGCCATTTCAGGGGCATCCCGTGTTAGTGGGGGCCATGCATAGCATCCCTGAAGCTGAAGAGGTGAGCAGCAGAGAGGCAGGAACCACAGATGGCAGAGAAGAACCATGGACAGGCACTCAGAACTGGGTTCAAATCTCTATACTCTGCCATCTCCTATTTGGCTTTGGGCGGGTCCTGAATCCTCAGTTTCTCCTGTGAAATGAGGATAATATCAACTTTACAAAGTGATACTGAGGATTAAAGAACAATGCACCGTCCAGGCTTCCATGGAGTGGGTATCCAATAAATGTTACTTTTTTTCCTTTTTCTTGCCTTACCCCTGACACTAACAAGTCACAAAGAACTCTGATGCATAGGAAATGTCTAGACTCCAAAGGAAATTTCTATCTCTCAGGTGACTTACTGACTGATTTTAAAACAGATTAAAAAAAAATCAGCTTGGGGCACCTACGTGGCTCAGTCGGTTATACATCTGACTTTGACAGGTCATGATCTCGTGGCTCATGGGTTCAAGACCCACGTCGGGCTCTGTGCTGACAGCTCAGAGCCTGGAGCCTGCTTCAGATTCTGTCTCCCTCTCTCTCTGCCCCTTCCCCACGCTCTCTCTGTCTCTCTCAAAAATAAATAAACATTAAAACAATTTTTTTAATCAGTCTGAGGCCAGGTCATATTTTGTAATTACTATTTACTGAGCACATACTACATGCCAGACACAATGGTAAGCACTTTAAAAAATACCTAGTATCTTATTTCACCCTTATAATAAATAACCCCATGAGGTAGGTGTTATTATTTCAGTTTTACAGATGAGGAAACCAAAGCTCAGAAATGTTAAGAAAGTTGCTCATAGGCACTTGATTCAAACACTAACTTATTTGAAAACTTCTATTAAGCTGTACTGTACCGTCCTCCAAATCTTTTTTTAAATTGTTTTAAATGTTTATTTTTCAGAGAGAGAGAGACAGAGCATGAGCGGGGGAGGGGCAGAGAGAGAGGGAGACACAGAATGAGAAGCAGGCTCCAGGCTCTGAGCTGTCAGCACAGAGCCCAACTCGGGGCTCGAACTCACAAACTGTGAGATCATGATCTGAGCTGAAGTCGGTTGCTCAACCGACTGAGCCACCCAAGTGCCCCTGGTCCTCCAAATCTTGAGAGCTTTACACATGTGCTTATTTTTTTTATTTTTTATTTTTATTTTTAACTTTGCCTCCCTTGTTGAAAATGGGCAAACTTCCTTTATCAAAGTCTTGGTGAATTCATGGAACCTTCTAGAGTTGACCTTACCCAAAGTCCCAGAAGATCTCACTTGACAAATTCCACATCCCTGTGCCCTCTGTGATACTATCCCGTCTGCCAAATTTGCAATTATTCCATAATTTGCTTTAACCACAAACATAAGCCCTGCTATTGACTGAGTAAACTGAGTAGGGCTTTTTGGACTTTTATTCTGTTTCCCAAAATATGATGAACTGAAATCATCTGATGATGAACTTGTACTTGAAACTGGAGTGGCTGAGGGCAGAGTGAGTCACTCTGGTGAGTTTATACCTATCAGTCGGTTCTTCAAACGTGTCCTATTGCCAGATCCTGCTCTCAGCAGTATGTGTAGACAGGTCGGGGCTACAAGGGCAATATAAGAGCGTTCCTTGCCCTTGAGGAGTTTTAAATCTTGTTTAGGTGGCAAATGACCATGCATGAAACCGTAGCCAGCAATAGCAGGTGCCATATATATGTTACTGTATATACATTAGTCCACAAACATTTAATGTGCATCTAGTATGTGCTAGGTCGGGAGCTACAGATAGATACACAGTGACGCTTCCTGCCCTGCAAGTGCTCACAGCCCGTGGGGAGACAGACTTTGGCAACAGGTGGTTACAGGCTCATATAATAAGGGCTAAAGTGGGGCAGGATGTCTCTGCTCAGGAGAGCTGGCGAAGGCTGATGGATGAAGTGACGTTCGAGCTGGATGTTGAAGGCTGAGCATTTTCTGGGCAGAAGAGGAGGAAGGCATTCCAGGCACAAAGAGAAGCAAATGCAGAGGCTCTGGGTGCCAGGAAGATGGGGGCTGTGCCCGGCTCATCCTTATGCTCGTTCCCGGCTCCTTGCACCGGTCCAGGCACATCCTGGCCCCACCATAAGTGTGCACGCAGTGAATGAAAATATAGAATTGTGAAAACCTGTAGTGTATCTGGAGAATGGTGAGGTAGCTGCCGTGCAGGAGTGTGTGGGAGGAGAGGGGGAGTTGGGGAGGAGGCAGGGAGAACAATTGTAATAGGTCTCGGAGGTTGTGATAATCAGTTTGGATTGTGTCCCAAGGACCAAGGGGAGGGGTGGGTAACAGGGTATTTCGGCAGCCGATGGACACGAGCACATGTTGTTGAGGAAGACCGCTGGCACGGGGCGGAGGGCGGACTGGATGAAAGAGGAGGATGCTGGTGGAGGTGTCAGGAAGCGGCCACACTGGTCACGTAACACCCTCGAAGGCCACATGAGCTGGGAAGGTGGTGGTGTCCTCACCCTCATGTGTTGTGTGTTCAAAATAAAAGCGATTTGGGGCGCCTGGATGGCTCAGTCGGTTAACCGTCCACCTTCGGCTCCGGTCACGATCTCACAGCTCATGAGTTCGAGCCCCGCGTGGGGCTCTGCACTGGCCGCTCAGAGTCTGGAGCCTGCTTGGGACTCTGGGCCTCCCTCTCTCTCTGCCCCTCCCCCGCTCACACTCTGTCTCTGTCTCTCAAAAATAAACGTTAAAAAATTTTTTTCAAAATACAACTGGTTCACAAAACATAATGCTGTAAGTAAAATAGATCTTTTCATTGCAAAACACAAGATGCTTTCATTAAAGCTCAGCTTCTCACATTTTGGGGGCTACGTGGAGCAGTGGTGCCTGAGATGAGGTGGGGTCAGTGAGGTGAACAGGAGAGGATGATCTAGAGAAACTTCCAGGCAGCCGCCTTCGGATTGGGCACCAGCTTGGTGTCAGGACAGAGAGGGGAGGAGTCCCGTGTCTCAGCTGTTATAGAGTGGAGAATTGGGAAGGGCTGGGGAGGGAACTGATTGGTATTGTAGGGACTAGGGGCGGGGAAGAGGCTAGCGGGTTCATTTGGGGACAGTTTTTAGCAGTAGGATGTCTAAGAAGGGAGGACCCCGGCACCAGCATGTTGGGGACATTAAAGTGACAGAAAGACTGGGTGGGGGTGGGGGAGAGAAGGAGGAAGGGTAGCCAGGCTGGGCCCCAGGGCTCAACGTAGGGGTTCACGTAGCCTATTCTGGGTTATCGGCAGCTTACTGTTCATTTCCCAGGACCCAGCAAATCTGCCCCGACTGCATCCACAGCTTCCATCTGTGTTTCCCCCCAGACTTTTGCCAGTGATATTGACACGGACTCAACAATAAGAAAATAAACAACCCAATTTAAAAAAATGGGAGAAAGACCCTAGCAGACACCTCACCAAAGAAGCTATACAGATAGCAAATAAGTATATGGAAAGATGTTCCGTATCCTATGTCACCAGAGAGATGCAAATTAAAACAACAAGAAGGTACAACTACACAGCTATTAGAATGGCTCAAACCCAGAACACTGACAACACCAAATGCTGGTGAAGATGTGGGTCCACAGCAACCCTCGTTCATTCCTGGTGGAAATACAAAATGGCACAGCCACTTTGGAAGATAGCTTGGTGGTTTCTAATAAAACTAAACATACTCTTACCGTATAATCTGGCAACCACACTCCTTGGTATTTATCCTTATAAGATGAAAACGTGCCCACATAAAAACCTGCCCATGGATGTTTATAGCACATTCATAGCTGCCAAAACTTGGAAGTGACCAAGATGTCCTTCAGTGGGTGAATGGAGAAGTCCACGGTGATACACCCAGACAACAGACTATTATTCAGCAGTAAAAAGAAGTGAGCTATCAAATCCTGAAAAGACATGAAGGCCCTTACATACATATTACTAAGAGAAAGAAGCCAACCTGAAATGAGTACACATTGTATGATTCTAACTATATGACATTCCGGGAATGGCAAAACTATGGAGACAGTATAAAGATCAGTGGTGGGTAGGGGTTGGGTGTGTGTGTGTGTGTAGGAAGTGGGGAGAATGGATAGACAGAGGATTTTCAGGGCAGTGAAAATACGGTACGCAATACTATAATGAAGGATACATGTTACTATACATTTGTCCAAATCCAAAGAAATGTACGACACCAAGAGTGAACCCTAATGTAAACCATGGACCTTGGGTGATTATGATGTGTCAGTGTGAATGCCTCAATTATAACCAATGTACCACTCTGATGGGGAATGCAGATTATGGGCGAGGCTGTGCATATGTGGGGCTGAGGGGAGTATGGGAAATTTGTGTACCTTCCTCTCCACTTTCTTGTGAACCTAAAATTGCTAAAACTAAGTCTAGGTTTCTGATGAACTGGTTAGTTAGCAGTGGAGTGGCCACCAAAGAACCAGAAGTCGGTGATCCTCAGCTAGGCATAATTGATAATTGACAAAATAGGTGCTCATTTATGTAAGAGTCTATTTTTTTTCTACGCTATGCCCCTATTTACAAAGAGCTTATAACTTAAAGAATGCTATGAGAATGTAAATTTTAAAAAGCAAGATACATCCATTGTAAATACAGAACAATCACAACTCAATAAAAACTATAAATAAATAATAAAATACATGAATAGAGAAAAAAAGAATAAATTGCCATAAAATATTGAAAGTGCTTTATCTGGGTTGGTGGGTGTTTTTTTTTTCCTTCTTCTTCATATATACCTGAATTTTTAAGCTTTCCTTTAATGGAGTCAAATTCATTCTTAAAAGATGAAAGCATAAATTTTATATTATAATGAAGGTAAAAGTTGGTATCGTACTGTGCCTTTCAAAGGGTATAGTTTCCTGCTTTTTTCCAGTCCTGCTGCTGAAGGATATTAAGGACTGAGATTCCATCCAAATCAAATCCTGGCTTAATTAAGTGTATCAAGCACTTATGAATCTCTACCATGTGCCAGGCACTGAGATGGGATACAGGAAAAAATCCAATAGTTCTAAGGTGGGAAATGGAATGACTAATCAACTCGAATAAACTCAGATCGTTTTTGCCCTGCTAACCCTAGCATTGACTGACACCAACAAAACAGAAAGAAATCCAAAGGGTACTCGTCTCAAATTGAGAACATTGGGTAAGTGGAAATGACATCGATGTGGGGCTCAGGTCCTGGTTCTGTGCTAACAGAATAGCCTTGGGTCCTCTTTTGAGGGTCAGATTCCTTCTGTATGGATCAGGGAATCTGTGCTGGGGCGCCCAGGTGGCTCAGTCGGTTAAGCGTCTGACTCTTGATTTCGGCTCAGGTCATGATCTCAGGGTTTGTGGGATTGAGCCCTGTGGCAGGCTCCGTGCTGACAGCATGGAGTCTTCTTGGGCTTCTCTCTCCCTCTCTCTCTGCCCCTCCCCAGTGCTCTTGCTCTCTCTCTTAAAATAGAAAAATAAACATTAAAAAAAAATTTAAATTACATGAATGGGAGCTTCTAGCATTATAAATAAATTCTGAACTTCCTTACAGTTCTTCAATCCTATAATTTTAGACTCTGTGTCTACAGTCAATAATGACGGTGAAGATGATCGTGAAGGGGAAGTTACACTTTAAGAGCCCCTTTTCTCCTGCTATCATTCTCCATTGACCACAGACTCTATAGAAGAGACACACACTTGGTCACAAAGAAGTGAGTCACCAAGGAAGCCTCATGTTGTCTGTGTCTGCCTTGTACACACCTGCCTGGACATATCATCTCCTTCCCTCAATTGCTAGCACATAGTCTCTGTGTTCTTTTTTTTTTTTTTTTAAGGCACATTCTATTTATTTTTGTATTTTTTAAATGTTTATTTATTTTTGAGAGAGAGAGAGTGAGAGAGAGTGAGCGGGGGAGGGGCACAGAGAGGGAGACACAGAATCCACAGCAGGTTCCAGGCTCTGAGCTGTCGGCACAGAGCCCGACGCAAGGCTCCAACCGTGAGCCGGGAGATCATGACCCGAGCCAAAGTCTTAACCGACTTAACCGACTGAGCCACCCAGGTGCCCCAGTCTCTGTGTTCTGATCTGAAAAGTGTACACAGCCACAGGATTACTGTGAGGAATAAATTTATTCACTGATTCATTAACTGTTTATTGAGTGCCTGCTACAAGTCAGGTGTTGTTCAAGTGCTAGGAAGACAAGAATGAACAAGGCAGACAAAGGCTCTATACTCAGCACTTAGCAAACACCTGAACATCACTTTCTCCTCTTATGTTTCATTTAACTTGAAATAAGCCTGTGGCAGAAACTCAAAAAATATTCTCAATTCAGAGGACCAGTGTTGTCTCTGTAGCATTTTTTTTTTAAAAGCTTATTTATTTATTTTGAGAGAGAGAGAGAGCACAAGCATGAGTGGGGGGAGGGCAGACAGAGGGAGAGACAAAGGCTCAAGCAGGTTCTGAGTTGTTAGCACAGAGCCCGATGTGGGACTCGACCTCGAAAACCATGAGATCATCACCTGAGCCAAAATCAAGAACCAGACTCTTTTTTTTTTTTTAATTTTTTTTTCAACGTTTATTTTATTTTTGGGACAGAGAGAGACAGAGCATGAACGGGGGAGGGGCAGAGAGAGAGGGAGACACAGAATCGGAAACAGGCTCCAGGCTCCGAGCCATCAGCCCAGAGCCCGACGCGGGGCTCGAACTCACGGACCGCGAGATCGTGACCTGGCTGAAGTCGGACGCTTAACCGACTGCGCCACCCAGGCGCCCCAAGAACCAGACTCTTAACTGACTGAGCCACCCAGGTAGCTCTTCAGCATTTTAAAAAAATAAGTTGGGAGCAAAATATTGGCCGTTACCAGCTCATCAGCCTTGTGTGGAGGGAAGCTGTCATCTCCCTTTCATGTTAGCCTTGAGAAGGGAACACTGTACTTTCCTTGTCACACATAAAGCCTTCGTTTTAACTTTCAGGTTCCCCACAGCACACTTCTCCATGGGTTTTCTAACATGCCCTGACATGTAGCACCAAAGGAAACACAAAATGAAAATGAAACAATGTTCCACCTGAGTCACCGTCTGTGTTTCTTCTTTATCACCAAAGCAATGAACTCCCACACAATTGAGGCTTGTTCTATTTAGGTTTTAGAACGTCATCTTTGTAATTAAAGCACACTATTATTGTTATAAACAGTCGGAAAACACGTTCTTAGAAACATCTCCCTGATTCATAAATATTTGGATGGTGAAGTCACAGAGGTGGAATGCAAACCTTGTTAACATGCTGATGATAAAGATCAGTAGACGCTAATATTACTTGCCGAAGAGTTAGCCTTAGTCTGCGGTAGACAGGCAAGGAGGGAAACGGGGCTGTGTTAGTTTATAAGGGTCATTTGGAAAATATAGGTCTACAAAAGAAATACTTTTTCTAGTGTAATTTACTTGACTTGTCTTTGTTAATTCATTCAAGAAATATTCTTTGAGCTCCAGGCTCCTGGCTTGACACACCAGGTCCCTCCCTGCCCCTGTCTCTCCGCTCAGCTGGGGCCACCCCTGCACTTCAAGCCCCAGCCACTTGAGACGCTAATGGTTTCGGTTTCTCCTTGAACCTCTTGCTACCTTGTTGCCCCTGCTAATCCCTCTGTCTGGAATTTCCTCCTGCTCCTTTCTACCTCTTAGCCCTCCCCACTTGGAAAATGGCTGTTTTATCTTTGAAAATTCAATTCCAAAGCCACCTCTTTGTGTATGCAATGTAATGGTAGTCACATCCAGGATAAGTATGTGATTTGTAATTTAAGTGAAAATGGAGATCCCCTTGTTCTCAAATTATGAAGAATTTCAAGCTGGTGACAGCAGAGCATTCACCAAGTTGGGGACCTTTTAAGAGTGGGACTGTACAGGCCAAAAGCTCATGAAGCCAGCCCTGGTTACACCTTTTCTGCGTTCTCATAAATTTTAGTCAATATTGTTGTTTCTTGGCCGTTCAGTATCCATCCACCCCAATTCAAGTAACGGTCTACCAGTTTTCTTTGGGAAAGCCGTTCATTCCCCTCACATTCCTGGTCCACGTGCATCTGGGTGACCAGGCAGAGCAAACTGTGCTAGGGGCCGCAGCGACCGGTTCAAGAACGGGTCAATCAGAGCCCACAGGCTGCTGGGAGCTCTTGGTTGGGGCTCACTGATTTTCCTGCTGGACTCGAACGTGGGGACCCGCGCGCCAGGGGCTGCTGAGGTGGTCACCTGGAGCCAGAGATGAGGGGCGGAGCCAAGAAGGGGGCGGTATCAAGGTTGGCCTACAGCCACATTTACCACAGCGTCTCCAGTCACGCGCGCCAGTAGATTCCCCCTTTTTGTTTATGCCCTTTGAACTGGGTATTTTGACACTTGCAAACAAGAGTCTTAGGGCCTACGTATCTATTTGCTTCTTATACATACATTTTTGCATATGTGTTCCTCCCCCCAACCCTCCCCCTCCCCCCCCCCCCCCCATGACCTCATCAGGAGCAAGCAGCTTATTTTTCTCATCTTACATCCCTGGTGCTTGGGAGAGTATTAAAATATGCTTTCATTTTTAAATTGTTTTTTAACATTTCTTTCAACATTTTATTTATTTTTGAGAGACAGAGACAGAGCACAAACGGGGGTGGGGCAGAAAGAGGGAGACACAGAATCTGAAGCAGGTTCCAGGCTCTGAGCTGTCAGCCCAGAGCCCCATGAGGGGCTCGCCAGGCTCCAACCCGCTAACCGTGAGATCATGCATGACCTGAGCTGATGTCAGACACTTAACCAACTGAGCCACCCAGGCGCCCCAATATCCTCTCATTTTTTAAATAAACACAATGGTTGTGATAGTAGATGTTCTGTAGAACAACAGTTGACAACCTGATTTTTGTTGTGAAATTGAACTGTCCTGTGAAATGGAGGTGTCAGTGAGCCCCTGCCACGCTTCTTTTTGGTTCCATACATGCTAAGGCCAGGTGACCAGGCAATACATAGATTGATAGGTCGATATTGGCAATACTTGCTTCTTTCTCCTGAGGTAGGGGCCTGTGAAGGGCCCAATAGCTTTGGCCCAAAGCACATTCACGCCTATTGGCTGCGTGCATCTCACACAACTCTTGAAGGGGATTGGGCAGGGAGAGTTATCCCTGTTTTACAGACTGGAAGTTGAGAGGAGTCTGAACAGTTTGGTCAAGAACCAGGGCAATGCTGTCCAATACGATAGCTACCCACCAACATGGCCATTGAGCGCTTGAGTGTGGCTAGTCCGAGTTAAGACGTGTTGTAAGTGTAACCTACCCACTGGATTTCAGAGACTTAATACACAAAAAAGACTGTGAAATAGCACATTCATAATTTTTCCATCCATTGCATGTTAAAACGATATTTTGAGTACTTTGGATTAAATAAAATATATTATTAACATGTATGTCACTTGTTTACTTTTACTTTTATTAATATGGTTACTAGAAAATTGAAAATTGTATGTGCAGCTCGCATTTGTGCCTCGTATTTTATTTCTATTGGATAGCTGATCTAGCGTCCAGCATCCTGGCGTGAGCTCTGTTTCTATCTATAGACTCGAGCTCTCCTCTTGCCCGCTGCCACCCTCTCCTCAGGTCCTTCTGCCCCACTGTCTCTGCTCTGTCCTCTCCCTCCTTCTTGCTCCCTCCTCCCTAATAAGGCAGAGTGTGTGAGAGGTAGACTGACTTTTTAGGTCTGGCACCTGTTGGCCTCTGCGAATTTATAAGGGCACGAAATAGGTATGTCAACTCTGAACTCTGGAAAATTGTCAGGGCCTGTTTGGTTCAGACTCTCTGAATATTTACTTTTTAAAAAAACACCTCATCTGTATCTAACTGCAAAAGAAAAATAGCAAATCCAAGCTGGGAAGTTTCAATAAAACATATTCCAGTCCTTGCCAATCTTCTGTTAAATTCACGAAGCATGGAGGCTACCTGGGATGTGTCTTAGCCTCATGCATCATGTCCCCAGACCCCGTCTGCAAGGTCTGCTGGCCAGCTGTCCTTCAGCCTCCCCAAGCCCCAAACTTAGGGGAAACAGAATTCAGTTCCTAAACCGGACAGAAGGCAGACTTACTCTCTATGAAACGTTTAGCCTTTAGAACAAGCATTCAAGTGTGGCTCTGAGTGCGTTCCCATTTGTAGGGAACTCAAGGACTAACTGGAAATAGAGAGCTGTCTTGGATGAAACCTGAGAGCTCAGGAATTCTAGGAGATCAGCATCAGAGATTGAGTAGGGGCAGTGGGAAGTTTTGAGGGTCTGTGGAACGATAGAAGACAGTTGTAGGGCTGAGCATGATGACTGATACAAATATACACAGAGAGAGATACATAAACGTACGCTTAAGATTACTTGCAAAGACTTAGGAACACTTGAAATGCCATATTATCAATGCACGGATCAGGCTGGCAGCGCTTAAACCCACTGATCTGTCTTAATATCCCTAGAAGGGAGACCCCCAGACACCAGGGATTTCTCTTGCTGTGATGTAATAGGATTATTGCTGTGATTATGACTTACAAAGTAGTTATCAGTATTAAAGAAGGAATGGCATTCTAATACATGTTACAGCACAGGATGAACCTTGAAGACGTTATGCTAAGCGAAATAAGCCAGACACAAAAGGACAAGTGTTAGACAATTCCGCTTATCTGAGGTATCTGGTATGGGTACATTCACAGGGGCAAATGGTACAATTGAAGTTACCAGGGGCTATGGTAAAGGGAAAACGGAGATCTAGTGTTTAATGGGTACAGAGTTTCAGTTCAGGATGATAATAATGTTCTGGACATGGACGGTGGTGATGGTTGCATAACAGCGTGAATGTACTGAATCCCACTGAATTACACTCTTAAAATGGAAAAATGGTAAATTTTTTGTTAGGTATACTTTACCGCAAGTTTTTAAAAGTAGGTATCTGTTAGAGATCTATCCCGAGACGCGTGCTTTCCTTTAAAATACTCCTGCCTCCCTCTCCAATAAAAAGAGGTGTGGAAGGATAGAGAAAATAAGATTGGCAAAATATCCACCATTGTTAACACTGGGGTATGGGTATCTGAGGGTTTGTATGTGCATGTTTAAAGATTCCTATAATTAAAAAAGTTTTAACATTAAAGTTTAATGTTTGAGTCTCAGGGGTAAATGAATTCCGGGGAGACCTGTTGGCAAACGTAACTGAGCCCAGCCAGTTGGAAGGGCACGCACGATGGACCGGGGACAGGGTGATGAAGAGCCTCTTTTACTGCATTCCCCGTGACTAATCCCGACACCACCCGAGTGTAAAGAGTGCTTGCTTTTTCAAAACGACATCCCTCCGTTACAACATTTTCCTGACCTCTGCCCTTGCTGCAACACCTAATGTCGTTCTCAACCAGTTCGATGAGCTTCTGGATTATATTTTCCCCGCAGGTATAAGCCAAGATGCAGATTTTTCTCACAATAGGGTCCTGGGACAATCATTGAGTCGAGTTAAGGAATATCTGTTGAGAAACAGGATTGAGCTCTATTGAGTTCCAGGCTGCTGGAAGCCTCGGGAGAGGTCCTGTCTGCTAAGGGGCTTGAGGAGGCTGCCATGGGGGAGCTCCTTTAAAGAAGGTGGATCTTGAAGTCATTGCCTTGAGACAGGAGAAAAAAGCATTCCAGGCAGAGGAATCAGGATATGCAAAGTCATGGGAGTACAAAGGAGTGTCTCCTGGTGTAGGGACATGGAATGGAAGAAGAGGCTGGAAAAGCTAGCTGGGGTCAAATTGTGGATGTTTTTATATGTCTCACAATGAATTTCATTCTTTCAACAAATTGAGAGCCTACTAAGGGGCACGTTCTTTGCAAAGATGGACGCTACCCCTTCCTCCACTGACTACAAAGTTTGACCAAGAGGAGAGATGATGAAGGGAAATGCACAATCTAGGACACCTCGCTATGGAGCCAGAAGGTATTTGAATCTAATCCTCCTTTAAACCCAGCTTTGCAGAAATGGGTGAGACCAGGGCAAGGAAGAGAGACCTGCTTAGGTAATATGAGAAGATTCCAGATGATAAATTGGGCTTGGTACAAGGAACCAGGTGCATCGTAAAGAAATATTTTCCACTTCTGTGCAGTCTCTCCTCATTTTCTAAGTGGTGGGCTCATTTACCTTGTAGCCAACATTAAGAGCAATGAAAATGCATTATCTCCTCCCCTAATGTTGCCCATATCCAATGCTAACTTTGTAAGTCTCTCAATAAGAGACCCATTAAGTTTATGTTACCATTTAAAAAAGTGCCTGGAAACTGTGCAATTTTTGAAGGAATAATAATACAGATTGCCATTGCAAATTGGACACCTGTACCATGGCTTATGTGTTCACACTGAATTCAACTTTTTTTTTTTTTAAAGTAGACTTTATACCCAGCACAAGGTCTAAGGCAGGGCTTGAACTCGTGACCCTGAGATCAAGACCTGAGCTGAAATCAAGAGTCAGACACTTAATGGAGCCACCCAGGCGCCCCTGAATTCAACTTTTAAAAATGTGTGAATTTCCCTCTTTTACATTTGAAAAATTGAAGTAATATATACACAGAATTTTTAAAAATTCAATCATTCGAGAGAAAACCAACACTGCTCACCCCATACTCACATCACTTTCCAGAGACCCCTGCTTTCGTCTGCCTCCTTAAAAAAAATTTTTTTTAAATATTTCAGATTGGTTTTGGGGCACCTGGGTGGCTCCGTCGATTAAACACCTGAGTTTTGATTTCAGCTCTGATCATGATCTTATGGTTTGTGGGATCAAGCCCCATATCTGGCTCTGTGCTGACAGTGAGAAGCCTGCTTGGGGTTCTCTCTCTCCCTCTCTCTGACCCACCCCTACTCTGTCTGTCAATCTCTCTCTCTCTCTCTCTCTCTCTCTCAGAATAAATAAACAAACTTAAAAAAATACTCAGATTGTTTTTAAAAGCAACTTCTTGGTCGATTTAAGACAGGGTCTCTTGACTCACCTCCATTAAATATGAGGATTTAGCTTCCTACCTCCTTGCCCCCAGATCTCTGATTTATAATTTAGCTTTTCTATTGGTTCCCTCTGTACATGTATATGACATACTTAGCACTCCTTTTCTTCTCCTATCTATGAAGCCTGTGTTGACTCCCCACTATGTTAGCTGAGGATATTAACGCAGTTCCCTTCTGTCTGCCTCTCCCCTCTACTTCCCATTATCTGCTATTTGTACCCTTACTTTTACATCAAGAATGAAACATCTACAATCAGCTTTGTCACCTTAGTTAAGTCTTCCTTGCTTTGTGGGAGGTTTGATTTCTAGAGTAGAAAGCAAACAGGGTCTGCATTATTAAGACCATGTAAATTTGGATTACTGTGATGCTAGGACCACCTTTCCTTCTCTGCCAGGTCAAGGTCACTGCCTCTTTGCCACTTAAAGGAGAACATGCCTAGTGGATTCTCTCTTATGCTCACAGTGATGCTCTGTTTTAGTTGGCTTCCAATCATTTTAGTTGGGACAATCATTTGCTTTTCAAAATAAAACCATGCCTACATAGTCACAGAAAAAAAAATCATGTACCTGTATTGCCTATATTTTTGAAAGGAAAATTATTGACCAAATATGAAGACAACTAAACTGTGGCATTATTTTGAGCATTTGATGGGGGGATTATGAGGATGGGGGAGGAAGAGAGCTAAATCCAAAATGTCCAAAGTAAAAAGTCAATAGACAATGTCCAAAATGGAAAACTCAGGAAATCAGCAAATATAGCACATTATTTATAAATATGGAAGAAAAAAACAGCTAAAAGAATGGTTAACAATTGCCTTTGGGAAGTGGAAATCAAGGCTGGGGTTGCCTGGGCTGGGAGACGGTTGTAGTTTTCATCATAGAGCCTTGTAGAGTAGTTGGACTTTCTAACTTTATACACGTATTGCTCTGATACAAATTAAAATTAAATTTAAAAAGAGTAACTGTCCCTCTCATCCCACTCCCAAGATGATCTCTGCCCATCCAATCTAATAGCTGAAAGTGAGACATTAAAAAGAGAGAGGATTGGGGCTTTTTGTGTGGGGTGAGACTTGTGCCTCCCGGTGATTGCCCACAGGGCATGAGATGTGGTTCTTCACTGGAGGTCCTTGATGGTAGCAAGCCTAAGTCCCTTCTCTGACTTCCCTCTGGTTGAGTTGGGGCGGGGGTTGCTGGCTGTAACATGCCTGGTTGGGGCTGTCCGTGACCAGGGTGGGAAGTGTGCTGAGCACCCCGAAATTCAGAATGTGCAGCCTCACTGAATCCCCTCGTTAACGTCCAAGTCCACACCCTGCCTGCATGCTTCATGTCCTGAGCCTCTCCAGTTTTCATTTCCCCTTAGAAGGAGCTTCTCAACGTGGGAGGAGAAGTCACCTGGCTGGGGGGGGGGGGGAGGAGGGAGGGCAGCTACTTAGGGTCCCCCTCTTGATCTAGATTTATAAATCTCCCTCATTTCAGCCTCAGCCTTCACCCTCACCTCCTGCAGTTACTGCTGCCCCCAATGCTAAGCCTCGCAGGCACCTGTAGAGAGACCCCCCCCCCCCGCCAGCCCGTCTGGCAGGCACCTCACTTGGACTCTTCTGTTTTCCTACTTAATTGCACATGCCCCATCCCACCCATACTTTCATCTCTGCAATTCTGTTGACATCTCCTGTCTGCTGTTATCTATCCCCTTGTCCTTTCTCTCTTTATAAGTTAATATATTTTTTTTTATCCCTTTGCTGTTACTTCCAAGAGGCTTATGGGGAGAGAGAATGGAAATATACATGTGCTTTTGAATGAGTGAATGAATGAATGAATAATTGAATAGTTAATGCTCTATTTTGACTGAAGTTGCAACTGACTTTAAAACAGAAAGGCTGGGGGGCACCTGGGTGGCTCACTCGGTTGAGCGTCCGACTCTTGGTTTTGGCTCAGGTCATGATCTCATGGTTCCTGAGTTCCAGCCCTGCATCGGGCTCTGTGCTGACAGTGCAGAGCCTGCTTGGGATTCTCTCTCTCCCCCTCTCCCTGCCCCTCCCCTGCTTGCGCTCTCTCTCTCAAAATAAATAAATAAACTTTAAAAAAACACGCACGAAAGGGCTGGATTTTGTTTACCATTTCCTGCTCTCTGTCATGAGTTCGTATTTTGAGGTATTTCCTTTTTAGCGTGACTTTGTCCCTTTGGCCAATGACTGCTTCCCTGAGCCCAGCCTATGGGCTTCTAAATGTGTGGGCTGGTCACAAGAGGCCCAGGCCAGCGACTGTGGTATGTGTCATGGAACCCACCCCAGGGCAGCAACCCCAGCTTCTGCAAAAGTTCCATTGCAAGTCAGTTGTTTGGAATGCAGAACATATTTTCCTATGGAAACAATATAATAAGGGAAAATTTTCGTTCCTAGGCCAACTTTCAAGAGTCTGTTTAAAGCTCATAGATATGAATATTCTTTATTAACATACTCATCCTTCAAATTTATTGAATACCAATTATGTGTAATTTAAGCATTATACTATTATTACAGGATTCCATCAAACACAATTTTTTTAAATACATCACTTTGCTCAATTTTTAGCTTCTATTGTTTTTAACTTCCAAATGGTCATCTCTTTTCCAAACATAACCCCTTCTTCTATCCTTCCCCTAACTCACCTGCCCACCTTAGAAAAACTCATGTGAGAGTCAGTGAAAAAGTTCATTTGTCAGAGACAGAAAGTTCCTGATGATGTCTGAAGGGAGAAGCACCCAGAGGGCTCCTCTGTCCAGTGAGGGGACATCCTAGGAAGTGAGGGGCCTGTCCAGTGAGGGGCCATCCTAGGAAGTCACTGACCATGTTCTCCAACACACTGCCGTGACTTGGGTCAAATTGGGAATTAGCTCTTTTTTTCTTTTAATTTTTTTTTTACATTTATTTATTTATTTTTGAGAGACAGAGAGAGACAGCACAAGGTGGGGATGGACAGAAGAGAAGGAGACACAGAATCCAAAGCAGGCTCCAGGCTCCGAGCTGTCAGCACAGAGCCAGACGCGGGACTTGAACTCACAAACAGCAAGATCCTGAACCGAGCAGAAGTCAGACGCTCAACCAATTGAGCCACCCAGGCACCCCCCCCTTTTTTTTAAATATTCATTTTTGAGACAGAGAGAGGCAGAGCATGAGCAGGGGAGGGGCAGAGAGAGAGAGGGAGACGCAGAATCTGAAGCAGATTCAAGGCTGTCAGCTGTCAGCGTGGAGCCTGACACGGGGCTCGAGCCCTTGAACCGCGAGATCATGACCTGAGCCGAAGTGGGATGCTTAACGGACTGAGCCACCCAGGCACCCCAGGACATTAGCTCTTTATCAATATCTTTGGGATTGCGAAGGCTGCAGCACTGGCACAACCCAAAATCCACTTTTTAAGCCTTGACCCTCGTAAATATTGGCTGTTTTCTGTCTTCCCAGCGCAGCCCTTCATGTGCTTATTTTCTTGCACGCTGAGTTGCTTTGGGCTTGCCGAGAGCAATGCTCTCACTCACGAGGAGAGGGGACAACTACCTTGCAGTGGACATTTGAAACGCTTACCAAATTAAGTTCTTTGGCACTTTCTCCCAAGGTTATTCTGGGCAAGAGTATCATCCAAGATGGCAAACACATACTGATACAGCCGTTGGTTCGTTCATTAAACCGTAGTGAAGGCTTACTATGTGCCCGACACCATGCTGAGGGCTGAGGGTGCCTTCCTGGAGCTACCTCCACCCCATCCATGTGGCACTCTGAGCAGCAGAGAGGAAGAAAGTACCACAGCCCAAGAGGAGCGTTCCCTCTCACTGACCTTCCCCTTTCCCCAAATAGAGTTCTACCAGCTTGGAAGAGGAGGGAGAAGCAGGAGAGGGAGAGATAGGGGAGCTAGCTGTGTGGGTCTCCTTTTATTGACCGTCGAGCTCTGGGGTCAGAAGGTAAAAGAACCCCCACGGAAAATTGCAGAAGCTCAGAGCAGAGGAGACTTGTACCTCGCTTCCTGTAGGTCACTTCCCAGAGAAGCCTGTGTGTGTGAGAGTAGAAGAGGTGTGGGTGAGGGAGGCGTCCAGGGTCCCGGGCTGGGGCAAGCCTCACAGTGTGGTGCGGAAAGAGTGGCCACCACCTCCCCTTCCCACAGACAGGACCCAGAATTGGTGAGAGAGGCCAGAGGCCGCAACACGTTTGGGAAAAGGAGGAGGCAGAGGGCTTCGGAGGCCACAGCAGGACCTGGGGCATTCAGGAACAAGCCAGGTAGGTGAGTATCAATGGCCAAAGGCTAAGAGGACTTGAGAAAGAGACTAAGGACAGAATGCTGAATCTGACTAAGCTGATAAACCTGAAGTGACTCCATGCTCATTAATGTGGCTGAGTTGATCTGAAAAGGATGAAATTATGTCTCCTGTGACAAAGAAATGAAAAATTACAAAATATAATTTATTACATTTGACATGTATGTGACTTATAAAATTTGTTCCCGCTTCACAAATACATTTGAAAATTATACATCTTCATATGTTCTTTAGGGGAACATACAGGTGATGAAATAGAGGCTGAGAGGGAGGACTTATGCTGGATGGGGCTTGAGGGGGGCCCTTTAAACAGGTCTCTCTTTAAGCTGAAGCCTGAAGGGTGAGAAGGAGCCAGCCACCCCAAGAGTTTTAAGAGTGCTCTAGGCAGAGGGAATAGCACGAGCCAAGGTCCTGAGGCAGGAGAGGGCTGGGCTCTCAGAGGAACTGCAGGAAGTTCAGTATGACTGAGCATAGTGAGCAAGGGAGGGAGCCCAGGTGAGCTCGGAGAGCTTGGAGATAGACAAGCAGATCGAGCAGGGCTTTGGGGTCCTTCAGTGATTAGCAACCCCTAAGCTGCCACATGAAGAAGTCCTTCTTCCACCCCTAACCCCCTGCCTTCATTAATAAACCCTCTTCTCTTCACACTGTGGTTTGCAGCTCTGTCTCACTACCAAGGCCCATTTCCCTTACACCTTTGGCGTCCTCAGCACCCCTCAGTACAGACCTTCCCTTGTAGGGTTTCTCTTCACCTCCTCCTCTTGGTATCTGGTGGGCTGGAAGGGTGCATAGTAGATGAGTAAGGGCTAACAAATGAGTAGATTTTTAGGCCTCCCTCCCCGGCACTGTCATGCAGTAGGCCTGGGTGGGGCCTGCACTCTGCATGGTTACCAAGCTCCCACAGGAATGCGATGCCACCTGCATCCAGGTGAGAAGCTCCAGGTGAAAGAGGCAGGTCATATTTAGGCAGGAGGGAGGAAGAGTCGGGCAACTCAATTAACAATTTTGACTCCAGGGTAGTGTGACAGTGAATTTTATCTCTCAGGTTAACTGGGGTCATGGGGTGACCAGATATTTGGTCAAACATTATTCTGGGCGTTTGTAGATGAGTTTAGCTTTTAAATCAGTAGACTGAGTAAAGCAGATTGCCCTCCCTAACATGGGCCTTATCTAATCAGTTGAAGACTTGAATAGAACAAAATAGAACAAAAGGGCTGACCTTTTTGACCCTTAAGAGAGAACTCCTCCTGCCTGACTGTTTTTGAGTTGGGACATCATTTTCTTTCTTTCTTCCTCTTTCTTTCTTTCTTTCTTTCTTGCTTGCTTTTATTTATTTTGAGAGAGAGAGCAAGCAGGGGAGGGGCAGAGAAAGAAGGAGAGAGAGAAGCCCAAGCAGGCTCCACACCATCAGTGTGGGGCCCGATGTGGGGCTTGAACTGATGAACCATGAGATCATGACCTGAGCCCAACCCAAGAGTCAGATGCTTAACTGAGTGAGCCACCCAGGCACCCCGAGCTGGGACATCATTTTCTTCCTGCCTTCAGACTTGTTCTGAAACATTAGCTCTTCCTGGGTTTCAAGCCTGCCAGCCTTTTGACTGGAACTATACTGCCAGTTTTCCTGGGTCCCTGGCTTGCTGACTGTGGATCTTAGAACTTGCCAGCCTCCATAATCCTGTGAGCTGGTTCTTATTATCTATCTACCTATCATCTATCTATCTATCTATCTATCATCTAATCTGTCTATCCATCTAATCTCCTAGTGGTTCTGTTTCTCTGGAGAACCCTGACTAATATAGGTAGTGATAACTGTTTCTTTCTTCTTAGGATGCTCAAAACTTTCTAGTATGGCAGGGAACGCTGTCCTGATGGTAAAGGTTGTTCATAAACATTGGTATAAGAAACAAGAAAGTGCTATGTGACATAGGTCTTTTTGGGAGACTTTAAAAAATAATTATGGCTACTATTTATAAATGCCCTCTGGTGATATTTTACCTCCTCTCCCTTGTAAATACTTATGTGATGTCTGGCTCTCTTGTAAGTATAATCTCCACGAGGGCAGAGACATTCTCTGTTTTGGTCACCACCATATCTATGAGAGAGAGCCTAACACATGGTAGGTGCTCGGTAAACGCTTGGTTGAGGGAGTCAGTCAATATATATCTAATCTTCCCTACAACACCCCATGGTAGGTACTGTGATTCCCATTTTTAGAAAAGGGAACCAGGGCGTCCGACTTCGGCTCAGGTCCTGATCTCACAACTTGTGAGTTCGAGCCCCGCGTCGGGCTCTGTGCTGACAGCTCGGAGCCTGGAGCCTGCTTCGGATTCTGTGTCTCCCCCTCTCCCGGCCCCTCCCTCACTCATACTCTGTCTCTCTCCTTCAAAAATAAACATTAAAAAAAATTTTTTTTAAAGTAAGTCAGGGGTGCCTGGGTGGCTTAGTCAGTTGAGCGTGGGACTCTTAATTTCAGCTCAGGTCATGATCTCACGATTTCGTGGGTTTGAGCCCCACATTGGGCTTTGTACTGTCAGCGCGGAGCTTGTGTAGGATTCTCTCTCTCTCTCTCCCTCTTTCTCTCTCTCTGCCCCTTCCTCACCCACGCTGTCTCTGTCTCTCTCAAATAAATAAATAAACTTTAAAAAGCAAACCAAACCAAAGCTCAGCTTGAATGCTGTTGTTCTCTGATTACAACACCCCGACCCCCTTCCTTCCCTGTCTGCCCTGCCCCGGGTCCTGAGAGGCT
Organism: Lynx rufus; assembly: GCF_022079265.1. NCBI lineage: Eukaryota > Metazoa > Chordata > Mammalia > Carnivora > Felidae > Lynx > Lynx rufus. The sequence continues at coordinate 32,862,638 of NW_025814829.1, read as the reverse complement.
GACCTGTACAGACATACAAAGTGGAGTCCTGGCCAAGGAAGGAGAGAGAGGTCAAGGTTCTAACCTCTGTTCCACGTGTGGTGCTGATACAGTGGCTGTGTTTCTTCAGGGCCATGGCTCCTGTCAGGCGGCCCCCTTTCCATGGCTCCAGCTTTCAACAGGATCTAATAAAATATTCCCTCCCCTTGCCCTTCAGGCCTGCAGCGGTCATGGCTTCCTGCTCTTACCAGTTTCCTGGTACTTCACCATCCTTTGTTGCCAAAACCCTTTATGCTGCCAAAGCCTCGGTTACTAGTCCCTTTATTCAACTCCCCTCAGTTGGGGCGCCTGGGTGGCTCAGTCGGTTACGTGACCAATTCTTAGTTTGAGCTCAGGTCATGATCTCACGGCTTCATGGGTTCAAGACCCACATCAGGCTCTGTGCTGACAGTGTGGATTCTCTCTCTCCCTTTTTCTCTGCCCCTCCCCTGCTCACTCGCTCTCTCTCTCGAAATAAGTAAATAAACTTAAAAAATAAATTTTAACTCTCCTCAGTTAAATCACTCGTGTGTGCCATCATTTTCCTGCTGGGATCCTGACTGATAAAGAGAAATTAGGTAACAAAACCATACGGCTAAAAGGTGGTAGAGGCAGAATTCAAACCCAGGTATTTTTGTTATACATTTTGTTACACATCACGACGTCCACTCTCACAAATTGGCTAAGAATGAACCTACCCCACGAAGTCCTATAATTTCTTCTAGAACGTTCTACAACTCTAGCATGCTTTATCACCTCCCTCCTTCCAGAGAGGAAAATTGGTAAAATGGAAATTGGGCTTGGCCTTCTGTAGCCTCAGACATCCCAACTTGAATCCAGACTATGCTGCTAGTTATGTGTCCCTGAGCAAATGGCTTGACCTCTCTGAGCCTCTGTCTCCTGGTTGAAAAGTGGAGCCATGCTACAGCAGGTGGGAATGAGGAGTAAATACATCAAGGTATTTGTATCACGAGCTCAGTAAAGTTGGTGTTTCCTCTTCATTCTCCTAAGTTCAAGTCTCATGGCAATGCCTGAATGAATACCTGACTGAAGTCACTCAGTCTCTTTCTTGGTTAAAAAAGTGTTGCTCAGGGGGGGCTGGCTGGCTCAGTCAGTACAGCATGCAACTCTGGAACTCGGGGTTGTGAGTTCAAGCCCCACATTGGGTGTAGAGATTATAAAGAAATAAACTTAAAAAAAATATTTTTTTTTTTTTGGCTCAATCTCTGTGCAGGGAAAGATGTCAGAGGTTTTGACTAAAAACATGTGGGCGTGTTGCAGAAGAAGGCTTCCAGAGTCTTCAGCTCAGGACACAGATCTTTTCTCCCACACTTTCCTTCGGGCATTTAGTGTTACTGACGCTCTTGTGACATGGCAGAAAGTGAATCTCATGACCAGAGTGTTTTTTCTCCGGCGCTAATGACTGTGACTAAAATAGGCATTATGGGGGGAGCCCACACAGCCCTCCCCTTGCAGAAGTTCTGAAGGCCACACTGCTTCAGAAGGGTGCACTGGATTTGAGGGACAATTGCTGGTGAACCTAGTTTCTTTAGAAGCCTCACAATGTGTAAGTGAAAACACATTAAGGAAAGCTCACTAGTACAGAATTTATGGAGTCTGGGGCAGAGGCTGGCCAGGTTCTTCCAAAGGAAGAATCTGAAATTTGAATCTGGAATTTGAATTTCAGATAAACAACACACAATTTTTTTTTAATCATAAGTATGTCCCATGAAGCATCTGGGATATACTTATACTAAAAATTCTTTGTTTTTGTCTCAAATTCCCATTTCCTTGAGCACTGTGTATTTTTATTTGCTTAATCTGGAATCTCCATAGATGAGGGGCAGATAGATGGTTCGCTGGCCTTAGAGAACATTGTTCTCAGGATCTCCTCACACATTTAAGAAACTCTCTTCTACTCAGAAACCAATGAACCATGTGCGTTTTATAAACTGTTTTTTTTATATCCATTAAAAGAGGATTCTAACATTCTATTAGTTAAGTTCTAACGTCTATGTTCTTGAGAATAAAACTGCATTTCTTTAAGAATATGTACTTATAAGGGTGCCTGGGTGGCTCAGTCTGTTAAGCGTCCGACTTCAGCTCAGGTCATGATCTCTAGGTCTGTGAATTCAAGCCCCACATTGGGCTCTGTGCTGACAGCTCAGAGCCTGAAGCCTGCTTCGGATTCTGTCTCCCTCTCTCTCTGCCTCTCCCCTGCTTGCACTCTGTCTCTCTCTCTCTCTCTCAAAAATAAATAAACATTAAAAAATTAAAAAAAAAGAATATGTAACTATATCCTTTATCCAGAGACCATGTATCAAGCAACTTCAAATTTTGTAACACTGCCAAGCTTTTACTGTGTATATGTGTGAGATCTTTCACATGTATATATTAAGTATTCCTCAAGATACTGAGTAATTATCTTGTGCTTTTCATTTGTATGGTGTGCATTTCCATACTATTGGCTATATTTTGTTTATACTGTTTATTTCTCTTAAACCAGTAATAATTATACCATAAAGTGCAATATTTATAGCACAGCAAAGGTCTGTGAAACCACAAATATTTTTTGCATCTTCAATTCAATAAAGCATGCTTTCATTGGTTAAAAACAACAACACAAAACTACACGACCCCCATAAGAGATGCCAGGGGGCTTACGCACTTGACTTAGGGCACTGCTCAACTTTTTGTAGATATGTACTCAAAACCGGATGTTCTAGTTCCTATTCTTCCAAGTTCTCGGTTTTCATGTTTCCCACCTCATGGGAGCAGTGGGGAGCAGACTAGGAAGGTGGCTGGGCTTTCCACCAGAGGTGTGCACACTAAGGGCAGGAAGCAGTGTAAGAGCAGAGGTCCCCCCACCCCCAATACAGGGCATCACAGTCCGGGGGCATTTCCTGTCAGGGCCGGTAGGCTGGCAACATTATGTTGGCCCCCGTTGGCATCACTGAGTTACTGAGGCATATAATAATGTGGCACGTCACCATGCAAAACTTAAATTATGTTCAGGTCAAAACTTTTGTCTTCCCATCTCCAGAAAGGGCACCACGACACTTTTTAAAGTATTATTAGAGTTCTAAGAGTTCTAGACAATGTCACAATTTTCTCAGACAATTGGAAGACTGCAAATATGAAATAATTATTGGCTTTTAACATGTCTCTCATTAGTAGTGAAAACGGAGAAAAGAACAATGACCGTATTTACATACTACTCCGGAAACTGGGCAGCAGTAGTAAAAAAAAAAAAAAAAAAAAAAAAAAAAAAAAAAAAAAGATCTTTCCCTCAGCAGAGCTCAAAATCTATGGAGGGGTATTTGTATCCACCAGGATAGCCTAGGTTATGCTATAGCAACAAACAACTCTAAAACCCTCAGTGCCTTTATTATTATATTTTTTAATGTTTATTTTGTTTTGGGAGAGCACAAGTGGGGGAGGGGCGGAGAGAGGGGGACAGAGGATCGATCCAAAGCGAGCTCTGCGCTGACAGGCTGACAGCAGCGAGCCTGATGCAGGGCTCGAACTCACAAAACACGAGATCATGACCTGAGCAGAAGTCTGACGCTCAACTGACTGAGCCCCCCCAGGTCAGTGCCTTTAAAACCATGAATTTGTTTCTCATTCATCACCGTCCACTGGCCATCTCTGTTAGTCCCACTCCAGAGCCCAGACTGATAGAGCGGTCACCAGCTGGCTAGACTGTTGTCATCCAACCAAGGGGACGTTCACTTTATAGAAAAGCATTTCTGGATTTCGGGTGATTCAGTGATGTAGCTAGATAAGGTCCAGAGCCTTCCCAAAGCCACAGAATTTAAATTCTTACACCAGTGCCTCTTCCTTTCTGCAGATACGAGCTATCCTGTTAGGCTGGCCACCCTCCAGGAAGACTGTGAGTAAACAAAGCTCCAGGTTCAACTTCAAAGGTGTAGTTTTTCTATGTGTTAGCACTATTTTATGCACTGGGTATACAGTGATGACCGAAGCATATAGAGTGTGTCTCCCTATGGAGCTTATGGTTTTGGGGTGGGGGGAGGCACAACACAGAGTTGAGCTTCCCAAACTCGGGAGGAAAGACTGAGAAACTGCTCCGGAGAGTTGCCCGGGCTCCCAGGGCTACAAGTTGTGTAAGAGGATGCAGGCACAGCCTGCTGATTGGGAATGGGTCGGCGACTGGATCTGCTGTGTCCCTGTCACCACCATGCAGCAGTGACCCTGCACTGACCCCAGAAACGCTGGTTAGGGGTTGGGATCCAGGGGGCTGGCTGAGGCAACTACAAGAGTGGGAGTGAAGGAGGGGGTGAGCGCAGAGTGAGAAAGAGAGAAAGAAAGCAAAAAAAAAGTAACATGACTCCCATCTGAAATGAGCCTGCAAACCCAAATTCCAGAACACATGAAGAAATCTAATGCCGGGACAGACGGCCAACAGAGTCAAAAAAGTAGGACAGGATTTCATTCCACATGGAAACTAATTTTGTAGATCAGCCAAACAAATACTTTAGAATAAGTACCTCTGACGTGTCAAAAGGGATGGATAAAAGAAATTATTAGAAAATTAAGGGGTGCCTGGGCGGCTCAGTAGGCTAAGTGTCTGACTCTTGCTTTTGGCTCAGGTCATGATTTCACAGTTTGTGGGTTCAAGCCCTGCACTGTCAGTGTGGAGCCTGCTTGGGATTCTCTCTCTCCCTCTCTCTCTCTGCCCCTCCCCTACTCACACACTCTCTCTCAAAATAAGATAAAATAAAATAAAATAAAACAAAATAGAAAGTTAAAAACAATGCCAGGTTAATTTTCTTTCTTTTTTTAAAAATTTTTCCCTAATGTTTATTTTTAAGAGACAGAGCATCAGCGGGGGAGGGACATAGAGAGAGGGAGACACAGAATCCGAAGCAGGCCCCAGGCTCCGAGCTGTCAGCACAGAGCCCAACGTGGGGCTCAAAACCACCAGCCATGAGATCGTGACCTGAGCTGAAGTCAGATGCCCAACTGGGCTCACCACTCAGGTGCCCCATTAATTTTCTTAAAAATAGTTACCTAAAAATCTCAGGAATGAATAATAAAGTCATTGAAATTTAAAACAGCCTGGCTGAGAACATTTCTGGACTGAATGAAGTTGCAGAGCACAGCAGTGAAGGTGAAATTGGTTGTGGGGAGCACAGCCAGCGTCTGGACAGAGACGAGAAAGCATTAAGACACATGGGGGGATCGACTGAGAGACACCCACTGCCATCTGATAAAAATTCTGAAAGAAGAGAAAGGAGGCAGTGACAGTCCAGCAACGTTTAAAGAGATCATGACTCGGAATTTTGCGGAATTGAAGACTTCAAATCAAAAGTCCATTCAAGGGGCACCTCGGCGGCTCAGTTGGCTAAGTGTCCGACTTCAGCTCAGGTCATGATCTCACCATTCGTGAGTTTGAGCCCCATGTCAGGCTCTGTGCTGACGGCTCAGAGCCTGGAGCCCGCTTCGGATTCTGTGTCTCCCTCTCTCTCTGTCCCTCCTCACTTTCTGTCTCTCTCTCCTCTCTCAGTAATAAATAAATACCTAAAAAACTTTTTTTAAAAAAGTACATTAGAGTACCAAACACAGAAATAAGAATAAACCAATACCTAAACTCATCGTAGCAAAATTGCAGAACATGAAGGATAAGGATAATCCAAAAGTTAGCAGAGATAAAGGAGGGACTACCTACAGAGGAATGAGCATCGGTGCAGTGGCAGCCCTTTTGTAGGCAGTAGATTCCAGAAGACAATATGCTGATGTGCTCAAAGTGCAGAGGGAAAATCGTGGTCAGTTTAGAATTCTACACCCTGACGAGTAAAGACACCTCAGCCACACAAAGACCCAGACAGTTTGGCAACCACAAACGGTCACTAAAAGAACTACTAAAGGGTATTATAGTTTAGTGTATGTAATCAGTTATTGGTTGTAGAAAATACTGTTTTTTTTTTTTTTATATTTAAGAGGATGAAACTACAAGTCTGGAACAAAAATAAGAGGGGAGCAGGGTTCAACAGGTAACTAAACAGTACTGGTGCTTTTGTTGTGGCCAAGACAATATTAAGCTATGAATACTTCACACCTTAAAAAGTATATTCTGTAAGAGTGAAGTGAAAAGTGAAAAAACAGACAAAAACAGGACGAGTAAATAAAGTGATCAACTTAATAAACTAAGGAAAGAACACCAGAGAAACCTAAACTAGAAATAAGAAAATAATAAATAGAAGAGAAAAAAGTTAAAAAATAGTATTTGGGGAAGATAGATAAAACCAAATGTTTGTTTTTTGAAATAAGTACGGAAATAGACAAACCTTGAGCAAAGGGATCAAGACAAAGGAAAACACACACACACACACACACACACACACACACACACACACACAGAAAATAGGAATAAAAAGGGGCCAGAGGGGCGCCTGGGTGGCTCAGTCGGGTAAGCGGCCGACTTCGGCTCACGTCATGATCTCGCGGTCCGTGGGTTCGAGCCCCGCGTCGGGCTCTGTGCTGACCGCTCAGAGCCTGGAGCCTGTTTCAGATTCTGTGTCTCCCTCTCTCTTTGACCCTCCCCCATTCATGCTCTGTCTCTCTCTGTCTTAAAAATAAATAAACGTTGGGGCGCCTGGGTGGCTCCGTCGGTTGAGCATCCGACTTCGGCTCAGGTCACGATCTCACGGTCCGTGAGTTCGAGCCCCGCATCGGGCTCTGGGCTGATGGCTCAGAGCCTGGAGCCTGCTTCCCATTCTGTGTCTCCCTCTCTCTCTGACCCTCCCCGTTCATGCTCTGTCTCTCTCTGTCTCAAAAATAAATAAACGTTAAAAAAAATTTAAAAAAATAAATAAATAAACGTTAAAAAAGGGGGGCTAGAAATAGAAAATAGGAATAAAAAGTGGGGCGTCTGGGTGGCTCAGTCAGTTAAGCCTCCGACTTCAGCTCAGGTCATGATCTCGGAGTTCAGTTCATGAGTTCGAGCCCCACATCAGCCTCTCTGCTGTCAGGGCAGAGCCCACTTCAGATCCTCTGTCCCCCTCTCTCTCTGCACCTCCTCCACTCGCACTCTCTCAAAAATAAATTTCTAAAAACGTTAAAAAAACAGATACAATGAAGATGTAAAAATACTTAAAAGAATACTATTAACAACTTCATGCTGATAAATATGGACACTTAGAAGAAGTGGATAATTTTTAAGGAAAAATAAAATTTTGGTGATGGATTCAGGTAAAACCAGAATAAAGCCTTAGTCATTAAAGAATTTAAATTGGCGGGGCACCTGGGTGGCTCAGTCGGTTACGTGTCCGACTTCGGCTCAGGTCATGATTTCGCGGTCCATGGGTTCGAGCCCCGCGTCGGGCTCTGTGCTGACAGCTCAGAGCCTGGAGCCTGCTTCAGATTCTGTGTCTCCCTCTCTCTCTGACCCTCCCCCGTTCATGCTCTGCCTCTCTCTGTCTCAAAAATAAATAAACGTTAAAAAATTAAAAAAAAAAAAGAATTTAAATTGGCAATGAAAAGTCTTCCCATCTCCAAAGACATCAGGCCCTACTGGTTTTATCAGATCTTCAAAAAATAAATCCATGTCATTTTAAAAATCTGTTTGAAAGAATGAAGGGGAAAGGGAAGAAGACTACATAATTTATTTTTTAAGATACTAAATCCAGACACATATACGTAAAGTATAACTTAATTTTTATTTGACTTGACTTTTTATGTGGATGCAAAATCTTAAAGAAAATAACACGATCGGACAGGATTTAATCACAAATTGAGAGCATAATTCAAGACTAGGAAACCTAAAATGGTTTTAGTCTCATCTTTTTTTTTTTTAATTTTTTTTCCACGTTTTTATTTATTTTTGGGACAGAGAGAGACAGAGCATGAACGGGGGAGGGTCAGAGAGAGAGGGAGACACAGAATCGGAAGCAGGCTCCAGGCTCCGAGCCATCAGCCCAGAGCCCGACGCGGGGCTCAAACTCACGGACCGCGAGATCGTGACCTGGCTGAAGTCGGACGCTTAACGACCGCGCCACCCAGGCGCCCCAATCTCATCTTGATAAATGCAGAAAAAACATTTCACAGAGCAAAGTAGTTATTCATAGTTAAAAAAAAAAAAAAAAAAAAACCTTTGCAAACTAGGTATAAAAGGCAAATTTCTTTACCTGACTAAGGCCATATATCAAAATTCTATAGGCAAATATTACACTAACTTTGGATATTTTATTTTATTTTTTTTTAATTTTTTTTTCAACGTTTATTTATTTTTGGGACAGAGAGAGACAGAGCATGAACGGGCGAGGGGCAGAGAGAGAGGGAGACACAGAATCGGAAACAGGCTCCAGGCTCTGAGCCATCAGCCCAGAGCCTGACGCGGGACTCGAACTCCCGGACCGCGAGATCGTGACCTGGCTGAAGTCGGACGCTTAACCGACTGCGCCACCCAGGCGCCCCTAACTTTGGATATTTTAAAGACAGCTCCAAAAAAGTAGGAATAGTGTAAGGATACCAGTTGTAAGCCTTTATTCAGCATTGTACTGAGGGTCTTAACTGATGCAACAGAAAGGGGAGAGAAAGAAAGAAACACAGAGGGACAGAGGAATAGAGAGGGATTGAAAAAAAGAAAGAAAACTGTTCTTGTTTGCAGCAAATGTGATTACCTACATAAAGAATTACAGAAAATTCACAGAGAAATTCTTAAAGCTAAAAAGCATTCAACAAGGATGCTAGATATAAAAGTCACACAAAAATCACTAGCATTCCTACACAATAACTAATTAGAAAATATAATGGGGAAAAAAAAACGATCCCATTAACAACAGTAGTAGAAATTATGTGTCCCCTCGGGACAAATTTGTTTAAAGGTATGCAAGACCTTTATGGAGAAAGCTAGGAAAGTATTATTGAACAATATAAAGACCCAAATGCATGGAGAGAAATAGCATGTTCATCAATTGCTCAACAATGTAAAAGTGTCCATGTTCTCCATATTGATCAATAGACTTGATGCTATTTCAATTTTGAAAATCCCCAAAATACGTGGTGTGTGTGTGTGTGTGTGTGTGCGATTCTTAATAAGCTAATTCTGAAATTCATGTGAAAGGGACAAGAAGGATCAAGACAAGTCTGAAGAAGAGGAGGGTAGTAAGACTGTGGTGGTATTGGTGCAGGAGACAGACATACAGATGAGGGGATCAGAACAAAAGTCCAGAAATACTTCGACACACAAGGAAACTCTGTAAGGTGGCATCACAACACAACGGGGGAGAAGAGACAAAGATTAAAGACCCAAATGTGAAAAGCAAATGTTTGTAAATTTTAGAAGAAACCACAGGAAAGTACATTTATTATCACCAAGTAGGGGAAGATTTCTCCTATAAGATACAAACATACAAACAATGAAATAAGAGAGAATTGTTTGCTCACATGAAGACAAAAAAAAACAACCAAACAAACAAACAAACAAACAAAAAAACAAACAACAAATGCACTAAAAAAGACACTATAAATATAATGGGAAGAAATTACAGAACGGGAGAAGGTATTTGCAATGCATATAACCAAAAAGGGGAAATATTTTAAGGAGGAGACATTATATAAGCTTAATTCTTTGATTTCAGGGCAATAAAACAAGCTATTAATACTAGGAATTAAAATAACAAAGTCTAAGGACAGAACAAAAATTAGAACAAAAATCAAAGTATAGGAACATGGCAGAAGAGAATTAAAATAACACACCATATCAAAAGTTATGAAATGTTATCAAAGTATATGGAAAGGTGAAATTATAATCCTTATATTTTTATCATTTTCAAGGAAAGGAAAAATGAAAGTATTCACTCTAAAGATTTATGAAAATGACAATAAAATTCTTAAGAAATCAAGAGAAAGAAAAATTAAGGCAAAACCAAAACTAAATGAGTTAGAATAGAGGAAACTTTATAGACTTAATTTAAGAGTTTCTTAAAATAAAATAGAGAAACCTTTAGAGAAAATAAAGAAGGAAAAAAAAGCCCTGTGGATAACAAAATTAGAGATGAAAAGAAGGATCCAACATCAGATAAAGAGATATTTTCAACATAAGGCAATACTTTGTAAAATTTTAAGTTAAATTTGAAAACTATTTCTTCTGGAACCAAAATTAGAAATATAAAACCTAAATATAATTATCACAGCTAGAAAAACTAGAAGAGAAAAGAAGGAAAGAACTGTCTCCAGGAAAAAAAAAAATTGCCTAGGCCTAGAAACCTTTAGAAGGAAAAATCTTTCAACTCTTAAGGAATAGATAATTACTGTGTGTCAGTTATTACTTCCAAACACTGAAAAATAGAAAAAGTATGCCTAAGTTACAGAGATAATCCTGATGTCAAAACCTGAAAAAGATAGCTTGAAAAAAAAAAAGGAAAATAGGTTTAATCTAAATTATGAACAGAGAGAAGAAAATCTAAAGACAGATACTAGAATAGCAAAAGAATAACCCCAGTAGAATTTAACCTAGAATGAAAAGGTTTTTGTTTCAATATTTGAAAAATCCAGTAGTAGAATATATCACATCCACCGGTTCAAAAAGAAAATCCAACAATAGATACAGAAAAAAGCATTAAAATCTAATAGCTAGTCCTTATTAAAAAATGATTATAAGTTTAAGAACTTCTTAACACTAAATAGTATTACAACAGTCAACACTGTCCTTAAGAATGAAACACTAAGACAATATTATTAAAATCAGGAACAAAATAGGGATAAAAGCTATTGCCATTTTTATTTAATTTTGATCTGGGAGTTCTGACCAATTAATAGTACATATATAAAAATAGGATGCATGAGTGTTAGAAGGGAGAAAACAGATTTATATTTTTTTGTAGATGATATAATTAACTCCTGGAAACTCAAAAAAATAATTCATCTAAAAATTATTAGAGGTGGTTTGGGAGTTCAAGAAAACTGCTAAATATACAAAAGAGAGGCAAAAACCTATGTAGCTTTTCTACATAGAAATACTATCCAGTTCAAAAATACAGTGAAAAACATAAAATTATAATAACAAAAATGAATAATGACGACATTGAAAACCTCTTAAATGCCTTGGAATAGCTTTCAGAAGAAAGTGAAAGATTCACATAATAAAAACTACAAAATGTTACTGAAAAATGTAGAAGAAAATTTAAACATTAAGTTCCTTGGCCACGATGTAGGATTTTTCACATTCGATTTTTCAAATTCGCAAAAATGCTTAATATATTTTCAATAAAAATATCAATAAGCTTCTTTTCGGAATTTGACATCATCATTCAAATTCTTACTGAAAGAATAATTAGGTATGAATGGCAAAGAAAATGTGCATGAAAAGAAATGATGAGGAAGAGGCCCCGCCAGGTGTTAAAACCATTTGAAAAAGTAAGTATCAGTAAAATCATGTGCAATTGACAAAAGAACAAATGTACAAATCAATTTTTCATTATATTTTCTAACAGAATAGATATTCTGAGGCCACATTATACACAACAGCTTAATCTGTGATGAAGAAAGCATAATAAGTCAGTAGGAATAAAATTATTGTTTAAAAAACTGTGATTATTTAGAAAAAAATAAATTTAAAGATTTACTCCAGATCGTAATCAAAATAACTGGATATGGATAAACAGATGTAATTAGATTTAAAATACAAATCTATTCAAATGAAACTAAAAGAAAATTAGAAGCACATAAAAAAATGTTCAAAAACTTTAGTCATCAAGGAGATGCAAATTAAAACTACAATAAGCCACCACTGTATGTCCAATACAATGGCTAAAATTTAAAAAGACTGACAGTATCCGATGTTAGTAAGGATATGGAGCAGCTGGAACTCTCATACGTTGTTGGTGGGAATGTAAAATGGTGCAATCACTTTGGGAAACAGTCTGGCAGTTTCTTGTAAATCTAAACATACATCTATTCTATGACACAGCAATTCCACCCAAAAGTACTTCCCCAAGGGAAGTAAAAGCCTATGTTCACAAGAGGACAAGTACAAGAATGTTCTTGATGGCCCCAAACTGGACACAGCCCATGTGTCCATCAAGAGAGAAATGGATAGACAAACTGTAACACAGACAAGTAATGAAATATTACTCTTAGCAACAAAAAGAAACTCCTGATACCCACCAGCAACAGATGAATTTTTAAAACATTATATTGAGTGAAAGAAACTTTACACAAAAGAGGTAGTCATGTAAGAGTCCATTTATATAAAGTTCTAAAATAGGTAAAAATAATCTGATGAAAAAACTAAAAACCGTGGCTGCCTCTCAGGTAAAGTGGGAGTGAGAGTCTACTGGGAAGGGATGCTATGGAAATTTCTGGGATGATGTTAATTTCTATTTACATATATTTTAAAAGCTTTATTTAAATATAATTCCTATTGCATACAATTCACCCATTTAAAGTGTACAATCCAATGGTTTTTAGTGTATTCATATATCTGTGTAACTATCAGCTCAAAAACAAAACATACCCTTTAAACTTATAAATCTTGATAGGTTTATGCATTTGTCATTTGTCAAAATTCAAGGAATGACCCTCTTACGATTTGTGCGTTTCACTGTAAATACATAATATATATGAACTTTATGGTTTATGGGGTGGGTGGTGGGGGGAGTGGGTGAGATAGGTGTAGGGCATCAGGAGTGTTCATGAGTTGTGTTGATGAGTTCTGAGTAAGGTATGGAACCGTTGGGTCACTATATTGTGAAACTAATACAGCACTGAAATTAAAATTTAAAATTTTTAAAAACCTTTTTTATTAAAAGAAAATCAGAAATAATTTTCAAATTTCTATATGGAAAAGCTGTTTTCTTCAGAAAGGAAAATGTTGATAGATTTGATTACTTTAAATTTAAACACCTTTGTATGTCAAAAAATATAGAAACATAACCAACATTAAAGTGCAAATATCAAGCCAGAGGATGATTATTATTTAAAAATATTAGACAAGGAGGTCTTTGTATATTTGATATATGTGGAAACATTCTAAGTCATTGTATTAAGGTACCAGCCAATATGTGTGGGCAAAAGCTCTGACTAGAAAATTCATAAATAGGAAATAACACTTGTTAACAAACATGGGGGAAATTTCTTTATGTTTACAGAAACTTAAATGAAAATTACATATATCAAAGACCCTTGAATTTATATACTCTGATGTATTTTCCTTTGAGAAATATATTTATTCTCCTTGAGAAGACATATTTAAAGTAAAAGTGGGGGGCTCCTGGGTAGCTCAATTGGCTGAGCGTCCAACTTCAGCTCAGGTCATGATCTCACAGCTCATGAGCTCTAGCTCCGCGTCAGGCTCTGTACTGGCAGCTTGGAGCCAGGAGCCTACTTCTGATTATGTCTCCCTCTCTGCCCCTCCCCTACTTGTTCTCTCTCTCTCTCTCTCTTTCTCGCAAAAATAAATAAACATTAAAGAAAATTTTTATAAAGTAAAAAGGAATAGCTATGCACAGAGATGTAAGTATAAGAATGTTTATTGTACCACTACTTGTAATGACAGGTCAGATATTACCCAAATGTTTAACATAGAATATTAATTAAATAAATTATAGTGTCAAGATAATAAATTAACTTAGGACTCTTGTATAACCATTAAAAATGATATTGTAGAAAAATACTTAATGATGTGGGAAGACATTTACATCCGGAGCTTAAAAAAAGAAAAAAGCCCCAAGCTTCCTTGATCCTTCCCCAAACCCATTCTCCTATATCCCCACTGTGGACACAGAGACATTTAGCTTCTGTCAACTTTCTCCCTTCTCTTTTTCCCACATCCCTTTGGAAGCTGTTTCTGTCTTTCACTTCTGGTGAGGAGGAAATAGACTGGCATTAAGATTGGGAAAGGAAATAAAACTCTTAAAAAAAAACCCAGGAAACGTATGAAATACTGCTTCATTAACTATTTTTTTTTATTTGGGAAAAACCATATGTGCACATCATTAAACATTGGAATAATAAAAAAAAATGCATATAATGGAAAGTCTCTATCAGTCCTAGGTGCCTTAATCAGTTTTTCTTAGATATATATTTTTTTGGAAAGACATTTTCCATAAGCACCAAACAAAACACAAGAAAACAAAGAAGAGGAAAGAAGGAAGAGAGGGAAGGAAAGATTGAAGGAGAGAGAAAAAGAGAGAGAAGAAGGGAAAGAAATCAAGACAGGGACAATATGGGAGAAAATTAGAATAAGCTTTTTCTCTGAGGGGTTTAAAGAGACAAAATTTATTTGCGAATATATGTTAAACATTTGGATCTCAAACGTTCGGCAACCTGCTTCTAACTTAATAATACCTAAAGGGGGGCACCTGGGTGGCTCAGTCGGTTAAGCATCCGACTTTGGCTCAGAGCATGATCTTGCAGTTCGTGAGTTCGAGCCCCACATGGAGCTGGCTGCTGTCAGAGTGGGGCCCACTTTGGATCCTTTGTCTCTGTCTCTGTCTCTCTCTCTCTGCAACCCCCACCCCACTTGCATGTGTTCTCTCTCTCAAAAACCAATAAACATTAAAAAAAGAAATAAATCTTAAAAAAATAATACTATTAAACAAATATTATTTATAAATACTTCTAAAACAAATCAGGATCGAAAGTGAGGAGCTTTTTTACTTGAGATGTCTTAGGGAACAGTGAGCCGGTCATTCAAACCCAAATTAGGGTTCCTGGCCTGACACACATCTGTGTACCTGCAGGAACAAGGGAGTAGGGGCTGTGAAATCAGGACTGCCCCGGGCCCTGGACACGCAGCTCTGATATAAAGAGACTAGTGGAGGTTCGGAACCTTAGAGATGCCCCCAGCCCGGACTTACCCCACTGGAGAGTGTGTCTAGGGCAGAAGCACCCAATGACAGCCACTGGGAGCGTATACATTTTCTATCCTGGCGTCGTCCTCAGGCACTCGGGATGGAACCACAGATCCCTGTTCTTTTTGACAACCACTTTGGACTGATGAGCCATGAATGTACTGGCTTATATTTACTGCTGACAATACTGTATTAATGAGTGGGGAGAGGACAGACCTGTCAGTCCAGGTAGTCTACCAAAAACACAGCTGGGCGTCTCAGCCGAGAGCAGGCTTAGGGCTCACGGTGTGTATCTTTCTCAGGAGATCCCCTTTTTTCCACCGTGCAAATGTAGAACATTCAAAAGGGTATGTTCTCAAGGGAGGAGATTTAATTAATTTTTACTGCTTCATCAAAGACATTCCTAAGTGAATAGGAATAGTTTTGTGTATGATGAAGCTTAAAAATAAACAATTTATTTATGAACAGTTTATTTATAAGTGACCTTATAATTAGTCCAGGGCTTTTTCTCTTTATATATATATATATATATATATATATATATTTTTTTTTTTTTAAATGCTATTGACCACTCACCATGTACATAACTCCTTGCCAGAAGCTTGAAGAAAGTTCATACAGTGAGAAGGAAGGCTGGGGGAAGAAAGCAAAATGGGAACAAGAAGGGAAGGAAGGAGTTAACTTAGGGATAGAAGGAAAGAAGGAGACAAAGGCAGAGAAGCCAAAGCAGGAATGGAAAGAACAAGAGAGCAGTCATCTGTCGCAGATGTCATAAAAAGCTAGAGCTGCCCTTGTAAGCCCTCATCAAAATTCAGAAATATGTCCTCACGTACAAAATCAAGTGGTTGTTTTTCCCATCAGAAAAAAAAAGGGCAGAGTAAATTTTTCATAATTTCTACTTTTCTTTTATACCTTTACACACAGGTATTTGAGAGCGGAACTGATTTTTTTTTTTTAAGGGCTTTTCCAGTCCAACTACTTCTCTTTCACCAGCCGTCACAGAGCCCAGACACTGAGTTGACTTTATTGTTATTGCAGCTCAAGTGATGACTGCAGTTCAAGAATCAGCAGGTGAAATGAAGCCTGACGGTCTCCTGATTTACCTCCAACATATAAGCAAATTAAATTACTGTCATGTTTTTAAATGAGCTTTCTCTAAAAGAGTTTCTGAGTGTTCCATTTTCGTCTGATTTTAGCTGTTAGTCCCCGAGGATGTGAGCAGTTAATTTTCCTTATTAGTGCCAGTGCCTCCAGTAGATGCATCTCCAAGTGTAGCCCCACTGAGCTCTCTGGCTTGGCACAGGGAGAACTAAAGGCAAGAAGACCAACAAAACAGAAGAGCAGAGCTCTGATGCTCAAAGCTCTTATCTCACTTATTAATTCTTCAAGTACTTAATGAGCACTTACTATGTGCAGGGCCCAAGTTAGACACTGTGAGTACAGTGATGGAGAGACACTACCCTTATCTTTCCTAAGGCCTAAGAGTCCTCCTTTGAGGTGGGCACAGCAGGTTCTGTTAATATTCCCATTAAGAGTCTGGGAAACAGGGGCGAGGGACAGAGACAGCTCTGGGATTAGACTGAAGCCTAGCTCTTCTCTCCTGAGGTCTAAATACTTGGCTAACTGTACTCAATAGCTCTCAAACTTTTCTCTTCCTACTTTAACAAAAGAAGGCATTTGCTGACCCCACAGCCCACCCCCATGGGATTCCACTCCCCATCTTTACAACTGGGGAAATGATTTGTGTCTCTGCTCCTGCCTTAGAAGCAGCAGCACATTTCTTCACACAACTTTAGATTATTATTATAACACTGGTAATAAAATGGCTTTAAGAAATAATTTGCTGAAGTCTTTAAATGTATCTTTCCCTAGAGCTGGGTATATAAAAATTAAGACTATAGGCGTGCTGGGTAAGCTCAGTTGGTTAAGCATCCCACTTTGGCTCGGGTCATGATCTCACCATTTGTGGGTTCAAACCCCATGTCAGGCCCTGTGCTGACAGCTCAGAGCCTGGAGCCTGCTTTGGATTCTGTGTCTCCCTCTCTCTCTCTGCCCCTCTCCCATTCATGCTCTGTCTCTCTCTGTCTCTCAAAAAATAAACGTCAAAAAAATAAGACTATAAAAAAGTTTTTTTCATACAAAGTGATCAGACCTCTAGGTATTCAGAGAGCGATGCTAGATCTGGATCGCTCCTTGGGGACCTCTGAATTCACCTGCCTTTCATGTCTGAATCCTTCCCAAAGAAGAGGAGCCCAGAGGGAAAGGTGGTTTTTCCTGACAGCATGTTCTTATTCTTTCGCTCATTTCAGCTGTTAGCAGCAGCTGGTTTTTTTCAGTGCGCTGAAACACCCGCTGCCTTGTAAACATACTCTCTAATACCGTGCATTACTCATAGTTTGAAAAATCACTTTGACTCCTGAAACATAATTATGTTAATGTCAGATGAGTCAGCAGGAGGACGGCATGCTGCTGCTGTGGTAGCCCGTGCCTCCTGCCAGCTCTCAACCCCAGCGCCTGGGGCTTCAAAAAAAAAAAAAAAAAATCAAAAGAAGAGAAACCCCCTTTTGGTGGGAGGGAAGAGAACTTCTACTTATGGCTCAAGAAAGGGCTTCAAAGGAGTGATCAATTTCATTTTCGCCACAGCGTGAAAGGGAAAGGGAAAGCCGAAGTAGAATCGCTAACCCTAGGTTAATCCCTTTACGTGAAAAATAAACAGGAATTTGCAGAGTTTCTCTAGAGGATCTGTGATTTTTCCCTAGGAGATAAGTTGAGACAGCTCACTCTGATCAATATACAGTCGTGATTCGTTATTCCCAGGGTTCCTCTCTGAGGTATTTTCACGCTCATGGGAGGTGATGCTGAGCTGGGAGGTGCAGGACTATTAGCCTCACACATGCGTAGGAAATGGGAGGCTGCTCCTTTGCGTGGGGATTCCAGACCCTTGCTGGGCTCCCCACGACCCTCGCTTTGGCTCTGTGCCCACTTGGGCAGCACGACTCCTTAGACAAGAATTTGTAGCCACTTTCTTGGGTCGTTTTCAGCATCACTTACAACCTCTCAATGGGTTCCCCTCCCCTAGCTGCTGGGAAATGAAGAGGAACTGCGCAGGACAGGGTTGGAAGTTTTCATGGCTGACCACAACCCCTACCTCCTCAGGCTCCTAGCCTTGGTCCAACTTGCCAGGAACCTCAGCTGTGCCCTTCTCAACCAGCCTCACACCCTACCCCCCTTGCCCTGGTGAATTCAGAGCATCATCCAAAAAGGCTTCCAGGTTTATTACTGCACCCATGTCTCATAATAACCCATATTTCATAGATGGGAAAACTGAGGTTCAGAGAAGGGGTGTCCTTGTGCAAGGTCACACGGTGAATGGCAGAGTCAGACGCTCTACTCTGCCAATAACAGAACAGCGAATCCACACTTCGAGGATGAAGAGTGTGTCAGTTAGGGTTGGAAGGACCCCAAGAGCACATATTTTTACAGACGAGACAAGTAACCAAAATCTAGAGAGAAGCAATGATTTTCCCAAAGCCACCCAGCTCAAAAAGTGGCAGAACCCACTGCCAAACAGGGTCTCCTAACCCCCCGCCCAAGAGCTTTTCCTCTCTAACCTCCTTACTTCCTCATTCTGGACTTATTCCAGTTTAGACACAGAAAGAGCCTGCTCTCCCCAGTTAAGCTATGCAGCTGACACACTGGACACAAAGCATTCTATCCCCAGAGCACGAGACCCCACGAGAGCTAGAGATGTCGAGGAGGAGAATACCCAGGAAGGAAGGGGTTAACCCTGTCCTGCAGCTTTCCATGATGATATGGCTAATCAATATCCCAGATTAACTACAGCACCGATCAGTGGTATCTTCAAACTGTGGCTTCCCCCAGGCTCATTTCAAAGGCTGGGAGGACATCATTGCTCAATTGGGGGGCGGGGTGTGCTGACCCGGGCCCCACCGTTGTCATGTATCCTGTGAGAGGAAAAAACCCCTAATCCAACCTAGAGACTCTGCAGCCCCTAACTCCAGGCCTTTTCAACCCCCCTCCCTGGGACGCCTTCTTGGGGTACCACTAGACATCATGTACTTGGCTCATAGAACTTCCGGTTTTCCCACCCTTCCACAGGGTGGCACCGTCCCCCGGCCACGGTGGGTGCTCTCCCAGCTAAGGGCTTCCTGACCACACGCCTTTGTCCCATGACATTTTCCCCACTTGGCCCCAGAGACAAAGAAAAGTCAAGACTCACATTTTGGGGTGAAGTGCCAAAAATCCTGAGGAAACTGTGGTGCATCCTATTTAGAGGAGGGTTTCCCCTTGTCATGTCTTCCCAGCTGGTTCTATCCAATTTATCCTGGAGGTATGGTTGAGGGACAAAAGCTAACCCCGCCCCTGTCCCCCAAAGCAATCAACAGCTGTTACTATATTGAGTGGCCATATGATGTCATATCATAGGTGACTAACCCACCGAGGCTTCCCTGCGAGCCATCATCTAAATATGACCGCCTTCCATCACCCTGACCTTTTCACAGGAGAAAGCTGAGTGAGGGGCTTGATAGTGCCTCCCGGGGCTCAAGTTCATGGCTGACCTTCTGCGGCCAGCATCTCTGACTGAGCATGTGAGAACACACACGCCCACCCCCACATGCTGATTCCCTTCCTGGCAGAAGGTCACTTTCGACCAAGGCAGCTTTCTTCCACTGGCCTGATTTTGAAATTAGTAGCCACTGGAATGTTTAATAATCACAGCTATTAGGGAGGAGGTGAGGGGGCATCCTGTATATAATTACCCTGGCGTATATCCCAGGTGCTGGGTTAGAAACTTTACATATAGTTTTTTAATGCGATACTCAGAATGCTCTGAGGAAGACAGTACCGTCCTGTGGACTCAGAGAAACCGAGATCAGAGGAGTTAAGTAACTTTCCTAAAGTTACAGAGCTGGTAGTCATGGTGGGGCTCAGATTCCAGCCCAAGTCTCCGACTCCACAATGCAGCAAACTCTGCATATGGAAAGATGTAATCACCTCACCTGAATTTTTTTAAATAGACTTCATTTTGTAAAGCAGCTATAGGTTCACAGAAAAATTGAGCAGAAACTAGAGTTTTCCCATAGACCCCCCCGCCCCCACACTTGTACAGCCTCCCCCACTGTCAACATCCCTCACCAGGGTTGTACATTGTTATAGTTGATAAACGTACATTGACATATCATTATTACCCAAGGTCCATAGTTTACAATATGGTTCACTCTTGGTGCCGAGAACCCTATGGGTGTGGACAAATGTATAATGACACGGATCCATCATTATAATATCAGGTATTCTTTCTGCTAAAAAACCTCTGTGCTCGCCTATTCATCCCTCCCCCTGATTCCCTGATCACCATGGATCTTTATACTGTCTCCATAGTTTTGCCTTTTCCAGAATGTCATATAGTTGGAATCATACAGTATGTACCCTTTTTTTATCGGTTTCTTCCTGAGGAAACTGTGGAGCATCCTATTTAGAGGAGGTTTTCTCTTGTCAGGTCTTCCTGGCTGGTTCCATCCAATTTATCCTGGAGATATGGTTGGTGGACAAAAGCTGACCCCGCCATGACTTTTCGTAGCTTGATGGCTCTTTTTTTTTTTTTTTTTTTTTTTAAGCACTGAAGAATATTCCATTGTCTCAATGTACCACAGTTTATTTGTTCCTTCACCTACTGAATCACCTGGCTCTGAAATCTTTATTCCAGTGTGGTTCACTGGTCTTCTTCTTCTGGACCCCATCCCTGCCTCCTCAGTCTTGCCACCTACACAGCCCCTGCCTGGGGCAGGGGGTGGGGGCTGGAGGGGTGAGTCTTGGGCATCCCTGGTCTATGAATCATTTCAGCAACCTGGAAACCAGCTATCCCTCTAGGACATGCTCTAGGGTCGATCTGAGGAGATCTCTCACATGCACACGTGCCAGAAAATCAGAACATCCCCTTTTCCCTCCATGTCACTTACACTCATGTTTGCCCCCTGGTCCCCAACATGGTCATTGTTGGTATGTCCCACCAGTTACCACAGGGGTTTCTCTTTTTTTATTCCACCCGTTCATCCATCCACCCAACAAATATTTATTGAGCACCTACTATCTGTTGGTCCTAGATGGCCAATCCACAGAGGACACTGAATGTATTTACATAAGTTTGCATACAGAGTTACACCCACCACGGCACTTCCCATTCCATTAGGAAATACTATTTGTTGGGGGTGTGTGTGCAAGGAGATAAAGACAAACACATAGCGAGTGACTGAAAATAGGACTGTGAGACCATGTGAGTTAATTATTATCTCAAATTATAATGTCATATTTATTACATGTAAAATTGTATTGTAATTATTATATTATTTTTAGTGTTATTTTTTTTAATTTTTTTTCAACGTTTATTTATTTTTGGGACAGAGAGAGACAGAGCATGAATGGGGGAGGGGCAGAGAGAGAGGGAGACACAGAATCGGAAACAGGCTCCAGGTTCTGAGCCATCAGCCCAGAGCCTGACATAGGGCTCGAACTCACGGACCGCGAGATAGTGACCTGAGCTGAAGTCGGACGCTTAACCGACTGCGCCACCCAGGCGCCCCTACTGTTCTTTTTTAAAAAAGCCTCTTATACAGCGCTTTCTGGTTTTTAGGACCTAAGTGCTTTTACATAAATAGTAAACCTACACGTCGCCTGACAAGGGTGTACAGGTTGAAATACAAGAAAATTTCGGATAAATTCCTGGAGGGCAGATCTCTAGCAAGTTATTAAAGTGGAGTTAGGAAGAACCAGAGTGCATTCCTAACCAGTGAGAATGATGTCATGAAGGCTAAGGGCCATAATCCATCCCAAGCCATTTTAGTGGCTCCATCACAGGCAGGCGCTCAAGTGCGACACAGTTCTGGGCTGACCCGGCGGGCCACTGCTAAGCAGTTACCATGGATCTGGATTCACCCAGGGACCACTGAGCTTCCATGATGCTGGGAGCCGGCTGCATGGCTCCTCGCCGACCCCTTCCACCCTGTCAGGGAAGCAGCCGTGTGTAATGTCCCACATCTTGCCCCCAACAAAAGGAAAATTTTACTGTGTGTCATCCAGTGAGTCACCAGCACGGGTGGGAACAGACCCAGGATTCCTGCTCCTTTCTTTGCTGGAGCTGTTTGCTGGAGATGACAATCCTTTCACATTAGTGGCCAGTTACATTTATGGTTCCTAATGACATTTTAATGGGGCTTATGGGATAGGAAAATGATGGGAAGTGAAGGCTGGGAGATAAAAAATCAAAACCTGAAATGAAACACAAGAACCTGATTACTAAACGTTTAAAAATGGCAGTCCAACTCATCAGGTCATTCCATTGGGAAATGGTGCCTAGGTCTGAGGAGGAATAACCCCCCTCGTCTATCTTGAGGTTGGATGAGGGAGACAAGGAAAGGAAGGAGGGAATAGCCAGGGATCCTCAGGAACTGTGTTCTCCAATTCTCCCCTTTGATTTCATCTCTATATTTACTTCATTTGTATTCCCTTCCATCACATATGTGACATGTCACAGTTTATCATGCAGCTTAACACCCATCGTCCCAATGGAGACTTGTAACAGAGCTGTGAGCCACGGGAAGAGCAGTAGGTACAGACAGGTCAGCTGACTAGGACCCTCTACCTGACAGGCCATGCAAGCCCCAGTAGGTCACCTCACCTGGACCTTAGTTGCCTTAGTTCTAGAACAAGGGCTGAACTGGTTGGCCTGAAGGTCCCCTGCCGCTCTAAGTTTCCATGTCTGTGTGTCCAGCCCCACAGAGGAAGAAGCCACTGCCTCCATAAACCCCTACCCCCCTCTAGCTAAGGCTGCCCATGGTTTCCTCCATCTCCTGCTGAGGCTGCGGTGAAAGCACACACAAGGTGTTTGGTCACAGGCTCCAGAAAACCTGGCAAAACAGAAAGACAGCAGTGGACAGGGACTCCAGCAGGATGACACAGAGGACAGGAGCAGGGGACACACAGAGAAGAGCTTTGTGGTGGCTGGAGACTGGGTGCCAGGGAAGAGGGGTCAGCTCGGAGAGCGAGCAGCAGGGAGGAAGGTGCTTCTGCTAGACCTGGCGCGTGAACTCTGAAGATGTGGGTGCGAGTAGGGACTCACCAAGGACCAGCAGTGATTGTCAGGAGATAACAGCGACAGCAGCTCACCCACTTGCCTCTATCTCCAGGACACAGGCACCATCGTTTGGCTCCAAACTTTGAGAAGCTGCCGTCTCTAATTTGTTTTGGGCACAACGTTTCGTTCTCGTAGGAAATTTTCTGTTGCTTTCTAGGGAGGGGATCGTGGGAGGAGAAACGAGGTGTTTCTTCTGCACTGGGCGTGCCAGGCGAGGACGCTTTGATTAAGCAGGATGGGCTGTCTAGTTTCAGGAGAGGACTCACAGAGTCAAGGGTAGGCCTGGTAGGGCTGGGGCTAGAGTGCGGTGAGTGAGGTGCTTTGGGGGCAACCCTCAAGGGGGCACTCGCCCTCGGGGTCCTGCAAGGGCAGGATGAGCACCTGAGCGGGAGTGCCTTCTCACTGCCTTAGCCTTGGGGCCTGGCCTTCTCTGGGGATCTTCTAGCATGCAGCGGGTTACTCGTTCAGAGGCGCTGGGCTTGCGTTATGAGGGGAAAGTGGTTCTGGGGGACTCAACATACAAAATAAGACGCATTTCACGCCTCACCTTTATCACCAAAAACATGGACTTGGGGGTCCAAGCGACCTGGGAGTGGTTTCCAGCTTGCCATTCTTCAGCTGTGAAACATACTGACTCTTGCCCTGCCTCCACTTCCTTCCTCCTCAATGTCAGAATGGGGACAATAGCCCCTACCTCGGAGAGGAGGTATGAGGATTGAAGGAGGGGGGCCAAGGAGGATAATGAAAATACCTGCCTCATGGGAAACCTCAGCATAGCAAACCTCCCTGGGAGGCTGTGATAGTGTTGAATGACCAAGTGCTGTACAGGGTTCTTGTCCCAGAAGCTTCCACGGCAACAGTAGCGTCGGAGGACGGTTTGGAGATCGGTCCACCAATTTCACACCCAGAGGTAAATAACATGTTACAGGCCACGTGACCAACAAAGGTTTGGACGCAGTCGAAAACAGTGATAAATGGGCCAACCTGGCCCAACTGATGGATTATTAAATAAACACTCAAACCACAGCTTTTCTCTGCCAGCAGGCATAGAAGACTATGAGGAGGGATTGTAAGTGAAGGGGTTGGCAGTCGAGGGCCATGGAAAACTCCCTGACCTTTGGGTCAAGATCAGATTCTGACTAATCAAGGAGGACTTCCAGGAGGAGGTTCTGGGGCTTCCAGCAGCTTTAACGAGGCTCAGTTGCACTCCTTTTTTTTCATCACCATCTCAACAGCCAACACTTCTCAGTGCAAAGGGCTAGAAGATGGGCTCTGACCCCACGGTTGGGTGAGTGGAGTCATCGCCCCAGATCTTTCACGATCCGACGCCTGGTCCCTTTAAGGCATCGAAACTCAGTGAACGTTCTACGGGAGCCTCGCGGCCTCCGCGAGGCGCGCTGACGTCACCCTTCGGGGAAACGGCTGACGTCACCGCGTCCTCGGCGAGTGGGGGCGGGGCCGTGACTCACCCGGGCCGCGCCCCCCGCCCGCGGCGGAGCGCACGTGAGCGCGCGCCGCGCCGGTTTCTAAGTTTAGCTCGGCGGTTTCGGTGGGGTCGGGCGAGGTAAAAGCGGCCGAGGGGAGTAGGTGGGCTGGGGGGGCGGCTCTCTCCGTCCCTGCTCGCCCCGCCGGAGGGCCTCCTGGAAGCCGAGGGTCCGGCCGGAGGGTGGAGCGCGGGCGCCCCCGCGGCGCAGCGCTCCGAGGGTCTCCCGCGTGCAAGCCCGGCCCCGCGCTCGCCCAGCCTCCGAGCAGGCGCTCAGTGAACGAGCCCCCGTTTCCGTCTGTTCGGCGACTCGGGACTTCCCGGAGAGTCCAGGGTTCTGGAACGTTCTCCCAGGGTGCGGTGTGGGCTGAGGTCCGAACAGGCGCGGGGCCCGAGCCGTCGGGGCCCAGTTCTCAGTGGCCATGTGGCGCCATCGCTCAGCGTTTCCGAACTCGGGGGCCCCCGGGCATGGCCGGTGTCACCATCAGCGCTTGTTGGGGGGGGGGGGGCTTCCCGGGACACCCCCTTCTGAATTCGGCTTGGCGGTGGGAGGGACTGTGCCCTACGTGGTGTGAGGGGCTGTGGCCGTTCTAGGGTCAGCCCAGCCACAGGGGCCTGAAGGTCACCGGATGAGGAGCCAGAGCTGATGCCACAAAACCGTAGGCTCCCGTCCAGAGGAGCCGGGGGGCATGAGCCAGGGGCGTACCAAGGTGACCTTCAGGAAACATTAAATCTTCGTTTTAAAGAAAGTAGCCCCAGACACCTTGGGAAACCGACACTCCCCCCGTTCTCGTGGGGGGGAGGGAAAAGTCGTGGAAAGATGCTCTGTCAGCGTAAAGTGAACTGCGATTTTGACTTTGCAGAGCGGTGGGCCACGTCACAGTGACCTGCATTCCGTTGTTGGTGTGGCATCCTCGGGTTTCACAGGGTTTGTCTCCGTAGGCAGCTTCTAAAACAATGTTCATGAAGCTTTTGACCTTGTTAGATGGAGTGTCAGATACTACTGAAGTGTTAAATATAATGGCCAACTGAGAAAGTCATGTGATAAATGGAACGTTTTCTAACGGGTGGGCCGTTAAAAATTTATTATTTCAAGTTTTCGAAGGCCATTACCTTGAGTTTTTCGTATGTTCTTGTCTTAGAAATTGTGGAATCAAGGTAACTTTGTTGATGATGAGACCTGAATGAATGACAGAAACCCCTAACTCCAAACGTGTAAAGGTGGAGATTTTCAGATATACGTATGGAAACTGCAAGTGTTGAGGGCTTTATTCGCCTCCGGTGTCCATCTTAACACAGCTGAAAAAGGGCGGACAGTGTGGGATCTAACAGATCCATCCAGAAGTAGGCTTACTGTTTCGTATTGTTCATATAGCCGCAGAAGACTCTTTGTCCTAATATTGTACAGTTGCTACAACATTTTCCTCAATGTAATGCCTGTTTGGGGAGGGACTTAAGGGGAGCAGGTGTGAATGATGATGAATCACGTTCTCAAACTGAGCTAATTTCCCTTTGTGTAGGCTATTGTTCTGTGTGTATGTAATGTGTAGGGACCTTAACATAAAAGTTCTCACATTCAGAAATTAAGATTTTCAGTCCGGAAATTGAGTTTTTGCTTTTAAAAAGACTTACCCTTGGAACAGGCCACCTGCATCCTGTAGGCGGCCTGTTCGCATTTCTGTAAAGTCTTCCCTGCCCCCAAGATGTACCTGCTCTCTTTGAGCTACTACATCTGTTACTTATTGTTCGCTATACTGTCATTGTTTGCTTAAGTGTTTGTTTCTCCCACTAGACTAAGCTCTTGGGTCTATGGGCTGGTGCCTTTGTATCTTTGGCATCTAGAGCACTGTTAACGTATTTTTGGAGTATTTTGTTTCATTGAGTAAATGTGGGTTTCCCAAAGTAGATTGCACATTTTGCTAAGGGATTTTTTTTTTTTTTTTTTTTGGTATAGCTGAGGGGATTGAGCTGCAAACATATATAGTTGCTGTAGGGAACACAGTTTCCTTCTTTTCTAAGCCCACCCTAACTCACCCCCCACTCCCACCACTCCCATCACCCATGAGAAAGGAGCCAAAGAAAATAAAACCCTAAATTATGTTGGGATCTAAGTGATGGGTGTACCTTTAGATTGGGGATTGTAGAACTTTGTCCTGCTCTCGGGCCATAACTGTAATCCACACACTTGACATTAGTTAGGTCCTTGTCACAGGGGAGTTGACTAGTCTTCATTAAAAAAAAAAAAAAAATTAGGAATTTCAGAATCTCTCTTCTTCTGTGGATTGTTAAGACTGGTTGCTAAATGGGAGTGTCTTACATTGAAATAGATTTATTTCTGTGCAATGATAACTTCGTGCCTACCCTGACAGATCATGACCTGGGCCGAAGTCTGCCACTTAACCAGCTGAGCCACCCAGGCTCCCCAGAAGGGCTACATTTTAATATCCATTGTTTAATTAAGTCAAGAAAGAGTAATGTGTATGTGGAAGATTTTTAACAAGGTTTTAATTAGGGTTTTAGAAAGTGGTTCAGCTAAATTTTCCCACACAAGGAGTTACACAAGTGTGATGAAAGGCAGAAAGTAACTTTCATGAAAACAGAAGAAAGAAAGCTAGAAGAAAAGACCAAGGGACACTTTGCTATTGGCTACATTCAGTTTTGACAATTCCTACTTCTTTTCACACCACCCTCCTCACCATTTTTAGGCACTGTTTGACCTGGATTTTTTTTCTCAAAATAGAGCTTTCTATAATAATAATCGTAATCATAATCATAATAATAGAAATAACTTCCATTTGTTGAGCACTATGTGCCCTGTGCTCGATGCTATGGAATTATTTCAGTTAATCTCTCTGTGTGTGTGTGTGTGTGTGTGTGTGTGTGTGTGTGTGTAATCTCAGAGATTTATTATAAAGAATTGGCTCACATGAGTACAAAGGTTGGCAAGTCCAAAGATCTGCAGGGTGACTTGGCAAGATGGAAACCCAGCAGAGCCAGTGATAATGGTTCCATTCCAGGTCAAAGGCAGGAAAAAGCTGATGTTCCAACGCCTTCAGGAAGGAAGAATTCCCTCTTACTGGGGAGAGGGTCAGCCTTTTTGTTTTTCTCAGGCCTTCAACTGACTGTATGAGGCCCACCAATGTTATGGAGGGCAACTACTTCACTTAGTCTACCAATGTAAATATTAATCTCATCCAAAAACACGCTCGCAGAAGCACCCAGAATAATGTTCGACCAAACATCTGACCACCCTGTGGCCCAATTTAATAAGTTTGTTAACCATCATCCAGATCTATTTGATTTCCAAAGCTCATTCTCTTAATGTTAGTCACAATGTCTTCCTCCTACTCTAAGATTCACAAAGTAGCTTTACCCCTGGGCCTGCCTTCCCCTCCTCATCTGGAAGGAATGTCTGTCACAGTTCATTCCACTCACACGTGATGAACACACCTAATTAGGGCAGGTGTTTAAATGCCAGTAAGCAAGCTCGGGATCCCCTTCCCCAATAGCACATACAACATACAAGAAAGCCATTCCAGCTTTCTAATTATATTCCAAGCTTTCTGATTTTGTATTCACTTAACACTTTGAACTGATTCCCTCCACACAAGCACATCCTACCTGATTCCTTGTTCAGTTCCCTTCATGTCCTCTTTGAAGGGCACCAAGCCAGTGAGCCCATGACCTTCCCTTCTCTCTACTGACCAAACTTGCTATTGCTTACTCTTGACTCATTCCTGCTATCATTGTCACTGTCATCTTAATTTTTTTTCTTTTTTTTTACCTAGTTGGCGCTATTCTGTTACATCCTAGGGCACCTTCTATAGATATCATAGATGTCCTAATAACCACTCATTCTTCATTTTTTCACGAACAGCCTCAGAGCATTTGTTCTTAGCAAATTAGTTGTCCTTTAATATCCAGAACATGGCCATTTTCAGCGAAGTAATACTTTGAATTTTTATTCGTATTTTTTTTGGTTACATATTATTAAAGTTAAAAACATTAGAGAACACTAGAGATGGACAAAATCAGATTTTATTGATAGTCAAAAGATATGGTTGAGGTTGTCTAGCTTTTAAAACCAAAAATGTTGGGGCGCCTGGGTGGCTCAGTCGGTTAAGCGTCCGACTTCACCCGGGTCACGATCTCGCGGTCCGTGAGTTCGAGCCCCACGTCGGGCTCTGGGCTGATGGCTCAGAGCCTGCAGCCTGCTTCCGATTCTGTGTCTCCCTCTTTCCTTGCCCTTCCACCATTCATGCTCTGTCTCTCTCTGTCTCAAAAATAAATGTTAAAAAAAATTTGTTTTTTAAAAATAAAACCAAAAATGTTGAGATAGTATTGGGAGAGGACAGTTGTTAACAGATGTTACAGATACTAAGTTATCACTGAAGATATTTTTCATTCTTCTAGAAGTTAATTTACCAAGTACAACTCACATAAAGGGCATTTTTATTACAGCCGCAAATTAAAAGACACTTGCCTTCCATATTAGGAAAAAATCAAGTGCATATTTTTTGGTTGATAAATGACATCTGCCACAATTATATGCATTGAATCAAAATGAAAAACTTCTGTTACACAGTACGTTTATTCCAGGGTTTGCAGGGCTGGGAATTACATTAGTCCTCTTAATTTAAACTGACTTGGATTATCTGATAGAATAAAAACAGAGTATTAAAGTAGGGATCCTAAAAATCTAAGTTGAGAAGTTTGATTTGTAATTTGGTACTGTTTTTACAAGCTACATTCCAAAGATAGGCAAGTGACTTTGGTCTGTAAAACAATTATGAGGCTGGGTCTTTTGTAAATGGTTTCTTGGGTGCATTTTCATCTATTGAAACCTTAATAAAGAGGAGACATCACTTAATTACCCCATCCTGTGTTTTTAATAGTGTTGTTGTCTTTCTAAACCCAGGTTTGTTGAAAACAATCCTGTCTTTGCCTTTGCATTTTTTAGAAGCTGAGCTACAATTAGTTTTAGGACACAGTAGAACCTATCAAGTAATAAAGCTAGCTGGTGATTCTTTGTGCTTAACAAAGAATCTATTAGATGTAGAATTTCTAGCATATTCAGTAAGCATCATTTACGGTGATATTCTGGAAGTTTATATCATTGAAATTTTTAACAGACTTAGATTATTTTGAGATTTTAAAAATATATATTGTCTTAGTGACATTATGGTTATGATAAAGGTTTCGCAATCCAAATCCTTAAAAAAAAATCTCGTAACATTTTTCTTATATCCTATTTTAAATGTTGATATTATCATATTGATTAATATCCAATTAGATTATTAGTGTTATAAATAAATACAAAAAATTACTAGATTGGCTTCACTCCTGTAAATAAGATTTGTTTTATACCTAAATTGTAAACTATATTTTAAATTTTATTTTATTTTTAGCTGGGTAGTTAAGGTTTCATGCTTGTTTTTTTTAAATCAGGTTTGCTGAGGTAATTTACATGCAGTAAAATTCATTCTTTTAGGTGTAAAATTCTATGAATTCTGACACACACAGCTATATAAGTATTTCCACAATCAAGAGAGAACATTTCTACCACCCCAGAAAGTTCACTTGTGCCCCTTTTAGTTAATCTCTTATCCTGACAATGACATTTTAAATAAAATTAATGAAATAAGACATTTAAAAACATGCCTGATACACTAGCCTTGGACCATTGTTGTAAACTAGATTATAACTTTAGTGGGAAAGCAAATGTAATTGAAACAAACCTCAGTTTTTTAATATATTACTCAAAAGTTATTGGGTAGAAGTGTTAAAACGAAGTGAAAGATTGATTTAAAATTTTTTTTAAATGTTTATTTATTTTTGAGAGAGAGAGACAGAGTGTGAGCAGGGGAGGGGCAGAGAGAGAGGGAGACACAGAATCCGAAGCAGGCTCCAGGCTCTAGGCTCTGAGATGTCAGCACAGAGCCCAATACAGGGCTCAAACCCATGAACTGTGAGATCATGACCTGAGCTGAAGTTGGATGCTCAACCGACTGAGCCACCCAGGCGCCTCTGATTTTATTGTTTTTTTCCATCTTCATGATGTATGTTTACCTTTCTTCGCCGTATGTCCATCTCAAATATCTTGGTATAACTAAGTCCTTAAAGCATTTTCTTTTGCTAGCTTGTATTTTCGTCTTTTCAGTGAATATTAAAAATAGAATACTCTTCCTGTCCTTCTGAAATAAGTAAGTTAAGGGCAAGGACTATGTCATCTTCATTGTTTATTGCCATCTCTTCCATACAGAAGAAGCCTAATATTGTTGAATGAAAGAACTTTTAAGTTGTTTCAAGCTGAGCAGAGAAGGGATTGGAGAATGACTTGGATTTTCTCAAATAAACATTGAGAGTATTGGTAATGCTAGGTTAAAACTTAAAAGTCAGTTAAAAACCTAGGTTTTAGAGTTGGATCTAAATTTCTTTCATCCTTTTTTAAAATTTTTTTAAAGAATTTTTTTATGTTTACTTAGTTTTGAGAGAGAGAGAGAGAGAGAGACAAACTGAGTGGGGGAGGGGCAGAGAGAGAGGGAGACAGAATCCAAAGCAGGGTCCAGGCTCCTAGCTGTCAGCAGAGAGCCTGACAGGGGGCTCGAACCCATGAACTGTGAGATCATGACCTGAGCCAAAGTCAGATGCTTAACCGACTAAGCCACCCAGGCGCCCCTTTTTAATTTTTTAATGTTTATTTATTTTTGAGAGACAGAGACAGCATGAGTGGGGGAGGGTCAGAGAGAGAGAGAGAGAGACCCAGAATATGAGGCAGGCTCCAGGCTCTGAGCTGTTAACACAAAACCCGACGCGGGGCTCAAACCCATGAACCATGAGATCATGACCTGAGCCGAAGTGGGACACTCAACCGACTGAGCCACCCAGGTGCCCCTCTTTCATCCTGTTTTTAATTGAAGTATAGTTGACATCCAATGTTACATTAGTTTCATCTCTGCAACTCACTAGTGAGTTAACAATTCTATACACTATCCTATGCTTACCACCATAACTGTAGTTACCATCTGTCACCATATAACGTTATAACAACGTTATTGACTGCATTCCCTATGCTGTACTTTTCATCCCCTTGACTTACTTATTTTATAACTGGAAATGTTTATCTCTTAATTTCCTTCATTTATTTTGCCTTCCCCCTCCTCAACACCCGCCGCTCTGGCAACCACCTGTCTTTTTCTCTGTATGTAGGAGTCTGTTTCTAGGGTTTTTTTGTTTTTCTGCCTGCTTGCTTGTTCATTTATTTTGGTTTTTAGATACCACATACAAGTGCAATCATACGGTGTCTTTCTCTGTCTTATTTCATTTAGCATAATACCCTCTAGTTCTATCTATGCTATCGCAATTGTCAAGATCTCATTCTTTTTTATACCTGAGTAATATTTCTGTGTGTGTGCACATGTGTGTGCGTATGTATACATACAACATCTTCTTTATCCATTCATCTATCAGTAAGAATTTAGGTTGCTTCCATAACTTGGCTATTATAAATAATGCTGTAATAAACATAGGGATGCACATATCTTTTCAACTTAGTAGTTTAATTTTCTTTGGGTAAATATCTAGTAGAATTACTGAATTTTATGGTATTTCTGTTTTTATTTTTTTGAGAAATCTTCATACTGTTTTCCATAGTGGTTGAAACAATTTACATTCTCACCAGTAGTGCATGAGGGTTCCCTTTTCTCCACATCCTTGCCAACACTTGTTATTTCTTGTCCTTTTGATATTAGCTATTCTGACAGGCATAAGGTGGTGTCTCATTGTGGTTTTGATTTGAATTTCCCTGATTCTTAGTGATGCTGGGCATCTTTTCATGTGGACCTACATTTGAATACAGACCTTATCATTTATTTAGCTGTAAAACTTCAGGCAAATAAATTTCTATGAGCATCCGTTTGCCTACCTATAAGATCACAGTAAAAAAAGTAAAATGCATGTCCTATCAGAGCTGCTATCAGGAGGATTTCAGATTAAAGCACTTGGCAGTGTCTTGCTCATAGCCCAATTCTTTTGAGTTGAAATCTTTTTTTTTTTTTAATTTTTTTTTCAACGTTTATTTATTTTTGGGACAGAGAGAGACA
The DNA here is from genome assembly GCF_022079265.1 of Lynx rufus. Lineage (NCBI taxonomy): Eukaryota > Metazoa > Chordata > Mammalia > Carnivora > Felidae > Lynx > Lynx rufus. The sequence goes on along the minus strand of NW_025814829.1, from coordinate 32,830,067 downwards.
GAGCATGAACGGGGGAGGGTCAGAGAGAGAGGGAGACACAGAATCGGAAACAGGCTCCAGGCTCTGAGCCATCAGCCCAGAGCCCGACGCGGGGCTCGAACTCACGGACCGCGAGATCGTGACCTGGCTGAAGTCGGACGCCCAACCGACTGCGCCACCCAGGCGCCCCTTGAGTTGAAATCTTAAAGAACGTATTTTAAATCCCAGAACACTGCTATCTAAGACAGAGGAGAGAATTCGGTTTTAGAACGAAGATGTAGGTGGCTGGATCTGACCTGTGGGCTCAAGAGGAATAATTACTCTCCCAACTTGTGTTTCCGTTAATTACACATTTTGATTTGGTGGATTTTTCTCAGAGAAAAGAAATAAGAGTGGCAATGGTGAAGAGAAAGGAAACAAGATGGGGAAATTGACAAGGGGAGAGATACCGACTGAAATAATGATGAATGAAAGAACAAACAGAGCATGGCACCAAAAACAGAGTTAGTAATATTATCCCATATAAGCTAGCTTGGTTCGTGGCATCTGTACTAAAAAAGAGAACGGAGTAAGGAAGTTATATAAGCAACGGAAAAAATAGCTATCTAAATATTTTGAAAAAAATACAGTGAGAACCCCAAAGTTTCCTCTTATGCAGTGTTAATTTGTATATATTATATGTTAATGTTCAGGAAACAGTGGTTCAGTTATTTGCTCTGATTTCCTAAAGTTGTTAAATAATTTGATCAATACAATCGTATTAGAGCAGCTACATTATGAACATTATGAAACAGAATACTACTTTTTTTTATCCCCAAAGAGCACAGAAAAAAAAAAAAAAGACTTTTCTGTGCTCAAAGTGTCAAGGGTGAGGGTAGAATAAGGACGATTTCAAATAAGCAAGATCTCAAAAAAAAAAAAATTTCTCATTTGCCTTTGTCTCAGGAAGCTGAGGGGGTGCTCTGTCAAAATGAGGGAAGAAACCAAGAGGAAGGCGTGAGATGCTGGAACCAGGGATTCCAACTAGTGTCGCAAAAGAATAAAGGTAACTTTCTGAAATATTCCTAATGTGGAAGATTGAAATAAAGAATTGAAGGAGTACAGGTGAAAGAAAAAATTAGTTAAGAAATTAGGAGCTAAGAAGTAAGAGGAAGAAGAACACATACTCTGAACCTGTGCAGTTTCAAGAACGGGATAACAAATCTGGCCCTTAAGTCTCCTAGCATCCAAAGCAAAAGGGAAAATATACCCACTTGCAAGTTGCCTAATGTCCTTACAATAAAAACAAAGTGGTTGTTTCCTGAAAGACCTATTGTGGATCTTATAAAAAGGATCCTTTGCTCTTAATTGTATCCCCACATGTGTTTCATGTGACTGTTTCTTACAGTGTACCTTATGGCCCCAAAGCATTAGTAAGTAAAGGCAATTCTGTAAGGACTAAATAGTGCTCTCCAAGGTAGACCAAGGGCTTGTGATTGGTCAGGATATTATTATTTATTATTTATTTATTTTTATTTTAGAGAGAGAGGGAGGGGCAGAGTGAGGGAGAGAGAGAGTCTTAAAGACACTCCGTGCTCAGTGCAGAGCCCAGTGTGGGACTCTATCCCATGACCCTGGGATCATGACAGCCGAAGTCAAGAGTCCGATGGTCAACTGACTGAGCCACCTAGGCCCCCCGTGGATATTATTAATTGACATCCCATTAAACTTCATGGGAGGCTAGAAGGAGGTTGGTAGGTTAGTCTGTTATCCTAAACAATTTAGCTCTTTCCCCACACTAGCCCCATTGAAGCAAAACAAGTTATCTTTGTTTAAAAAACTTTTTTAATGCTTATTTATTTTTGAGAGAGAGACAGAGCCTGAGTGGGGGAGGAGCAGAGAGAGAGGGAGACACAGTCTGAAGCAGGCTCCAGGCTCTGAGCTCTCAGCACAGAGCCCAGCATGGGGCTCAAACCCACAAACTACAAGATCATGACTTGAGCCGAAGTCAGATGCTTAAGCTTGACTGAGCCACCTAGGCATCCCCAAAACAAGTTGTTCTAACTGCACTTGTCCTCATTAAAAGGCAGTTTTGTGGCATGTTCATTTGGGGTCTTGTGCCCTACCCCAAATGGCTCATCAGAGTATGCTTTCCTGTCTTAATTTCTTTTTTTTTTAAGTTTATTTTTTATTATTTTGTGACAGAGAGGGTGAGAGAGATAATCCCAAGCATGCTCCACACAGCACACAGCCTGATGTGGGGCTCGAACCCACGCACCCTGAGATCATGACCTGAGCCAAAATCAAGGTCAGATGCTTAACCAACTGAGCCACCCAGGGGTCCTTACTTAATTTCTGAGAGAATTTTGATGAGTGCAGTTTTTCTCTAATGCATTACATTTCCAATAATGTTTTAGTACCTTTAGGCTGGATTTTCTGGCTCTTCCATTAATCTAGCTCTGAATATAGTCTAGACAGAAAACTTTCTGATTGCCCTGTTCCTTCAACAGGTAGCATTCGGGATACCGTGTCCCTCAAGCAGTCTTTCATAAGCACTTATTTCCTATAACCAAGTTTATATTAATAATTAAGATGGTATTTAGTTAGAATCTATAAAGTTTGGACAACTAACTAGAATTTTCAGTTGTGTCACATATTCCCCTAACCACTAATGAGAATTTGCTGTGCCACCTGTACAGTCACCGGTTTTGAAAAATTCAGCCCCTATGCTTTCATCTGATATATTTTCCATGAATAATAATTATTCATGGAAAATCAAGTATAATTTGTATAACTCATTGAGTGTTTGCCATTATTTAACCTATAGTTCACTGGTTATTGAACAAGCATTATAAGTATATTTTTAAAATAGCTTTTGAACTAACCTTTAGGAAGATAAACATTTTTTGCTATTAATCTCTTTTGTGTCTAGCAGAATATGTTTATTTACACAAAAATGACTAAATCTCTCTGATATCCTAAAACTTGAAACCTTAAAAGTTGACATCTATTTGTGCAGTATTATTATCTGCTCTTCTCTGGGAAGTTTATTATATTTCAAAATAATAAACTACACTCCTGCCACTTACAGGTCAGTTATTACTATGGTAGAATTTCTGTTGTCTCTAAGAGAGTCTAAAATGCTTGAAATTGAAGACTAGAAAATGCTGTGGTAGCTCAGTAGAATCCATGGTGACATTTTTATTCTGACCTGAAGTAAATTACCATGTAGTAACGATTCAGTGAAATAATATTTCTTCCCAAATCAACATTTGTCATTGCTACAAAAATATATCTAACTGTTTCTTCTATTTTTTATGACTGTTGTTAATTTTTGGCTCTTTTTAAAATGAGAAAAATACTTTTCTCAAACTTGATATGATTTATAAACAACGATCTCTGAAATACTGAATGATGTATTTGTATAAATAAAACTGTCATAAATTTAGAAATCAGTTTTGTAAGTGAGAAAATACCACAGATGTCAAAGAGGGGTTTTTTGTTTGTCAAAAAATTTTTTTTCCAAATTTAGGCAAATTATTTTGACTTTAGAAAAATCTGTACAAGAATTTTCAGGAGTGATGTTAGCAAGATGGCAAAATAGGAAGCCCTGGATCCTGCTTCTCTCACAAACACACCAATTCAGCAACAATTCATGAACAAATTCACATTATGTAAAATCCAGAAACTAATTGAAAGGCTCTTGCACCCTAAGTGAATATGAAATCAGACTCAGCAAAGCCAGTAGGGAGATTCAGGATCCCTTTTCACCAGAGTCCCTGTTCCCAGCACAGTGCTATATAATCGGGAAGAGAACCCCTAATTCCCCATTTCTCCTAGGGATGGAGAGATTGGTTCGTGCATTCAGCACCCCAGCATTTCCCAGGGGGCTCCCAGAGGACTGGTTTCTATCTTTTAAGTCTTAGAACTCTATTGGGCTAGCAGAATCTAGCCACCTGAGAGAGAATGGAAATAGCAGCTTGGGCTGATAGATGTTATGGATCTTCCCTCCTTCTAAGCATGGAGTGAACAGATGTCAGTCTTGGAGCCCTGATGGGTCTGGTGCTGTCTAGCCACCTCAGGGAGAAAGGAGACTGCAGTTTGGACTGATAGATGCAACTGTGTCGCCACCCCTGGCTTAGCACAGAGTGAGCAGACAAAACCCATGCTTCCTACTTCTCCCTGTAGAGAGAAAGAGTTGATAGAGTCCCCCAAACCTTTGGCAGGGCTGACAGTGGGAGTCTTCTCTTGTATGAGGTCAGTCCATGCACACAGGTGCAGGTGCCTGCTTTGTCCAATGTGCAGACACCAACACAGACAAGGAAAATGAAGAATCAGGCAAAGGTGTTCCAAACAAGAAAGCAATATTAATTTCTAGAAACTGACCCTAATGAAATGGAAGTATAGGATTTACCTGACAGAGACTTCAAAATAACTGTCATAGATGCTTACTGAGATCAAGAGAAAAGTGCATGAACAAAGTGGGAATTTCAACAAAGATGTAGAAAATATTAAAAAGTACCAAACAGAAATCATGGAGCTGAAGAACACAATTGCTGAACTGAAAAATTCACTAGAAGGGTTTAACAGCAGACTAAATCAAGCAGAAGAAATAGTGTGTGAACTTGAGAACAAATCATTGGAAGTAATTCAGTCAAAAGAGCAAAATGAAAAAGAATGAAAGAGAGTGAAGGAAAGTTCAGGGATTTATGAGGCATCATCAAACAGAGTAATATATGTATAATGAAAGTCCCAGAGGGGAAGAGAGGGAGAAAGGACCAGAAAGCTTATTCAAAGAAATAATGTCTGAACAAACCTGGGGGAGGAAATAAACATCCAGATCCAAGAAGCCCCCAACACACTAACTAAAGTGACCACAAAGAAATCCACACTGAGACACAATCAAATTGTCAAAGGTCAAAGACAAAGAATTTTGGAAGCAACAAGATAAAAGCAGCTTGGTGTGTACAAGAGAACCCCCCATAAGACTATCAGTGAAGTTTTCAACAGCAACCTGCAGACCTGAAGGAAGTGGAATGACATATTCAAAGTGCTGCAAGGAAAAAAAAATCCAACCAAGAATACTGTACTCAGCAAAATTATCCATCATAAAAGATGGAGAAATAGACTTCCCCAAACAGACGAAAGCTCAGAGTTCATCACCATTAGACCTGCCTTACAAGACATGCTAAGGAGAATTCTTCATGTTGAAATGAAAGGGTGCTAAATAACAACATAATAGCATAAGAAAACTTGAAACTGTGGTAAAGGTAAATACATAGACAAATACAGGATACTATATTACCGTAATAGTGGGTAAGTCAATTTTAATTCTAGTATAAAAGCTAAAAGAGAAAAATATTAAAAATAAATATAACTAAAAAATATGTTAAAAGGTATACAATATGAATGCATGTAAATTGTGACGATAATAACATAAAGTATTGGAGGAGAAGTTGAAGTATAGAGTTTTTATACATAACCAAACTTAAGTTTATCAGCTTAAAATAGACTGTTACGGGGGTACCTGGCTGGCTCAGTTGAAAGAGCATGCAATTCTTGATCTTGAGGTCACAACTTTGAGCCTCACATTAGGTATAGAGATTACTTAAAAATAAAATCTTAAAGAAATAGACTTATAACTATAAAATAGTTTATGTACGCTCCAAGGTTCACACACACACACATACACACACACACACACACACACACACACACACACACACAATTCCTATAGCAGTTACACAAAAGAAAAAGAAAAAAGAATTAAGGCATACCAATGCAATATGTATTGCCACCTACAAAGGAAAACAGAGGAAAAATAGACAAAAGAAGTAAAAGAGTAATAGAAAACAACTAACAAAATGGCAATAATAAAGTCTTCCCTATCAATGATTAAATGCAGATGGATTGAATTCCCCATCAAAAGGCATAGAGTGGCTGAATGGATTTAAAAAAAAAAAAGAGTATACTGTTGGGTCTGCAAGAAACTCACTTCAGATTTAAGGACACACATAGGCTGAAAGTAGAGAGAAGAAAAAGATATTCCATGTAAATGATAAAAGTGAAGGGGTAGCTATACATATGTTAGAAAAAGTAGACTTTAAATTTTAAAAATGTCGTGAGACGAAGGACATCATTAATGATTGAAGGATCAAGCACTAGAAAGAACAATTATATATGCGCCCAATATCAGAGCACATAAATATATAAAACAAACATTGACAGAAGTGAAGGGAGAAATAAATCACAATACAGTATAAAATAGGATTCTTTGATATCCTACTTTCAATAATGGATAGACCATCCAGATAGAAAGTCAATAAGGAAACAGAGGACTTAACACTACTGACCAAATGGACCTAACAGACATATACAGAATATTGCACCCAAAGCAGCATACACCTGCTCGTGTGCATGCAGATTCTTCTTCAATGTAGATCACGCATTAGGTCACAAAACAAGTCTTAGCAAATTAAGAAGATTAAAATCATATCAAGTATCTTTTCTGACCATAATGGAATGAAACTGGAAGTCAATAGCAGAAGGAAACTGGAAGAAAATTCATGAATATGTACAAATTGAACAACACAGTCTTGAATAACTGCTGGGCCAAGGAAGAAATCAAGAAGGAAATTAGGAATACCTTAGGACAAACAAAATGAAAACACAACATACCAAAACTTACAGGGTCTCGCAAAAGCACTAAAAGGGGAGTTCATAGTGACAAAATTAAAAAAGAAGAAAGATATCAAATAAGCAATCTAACCTCACACTTCAGGGAGCTAGAAAAAGAAGAACAGACTAAGCCCAAAGTTAGCATAAAGAAGGAAATATCAAAGATTTGAGCAGAAGTACAAACCTTAGAAAGTAGAAGATAAGAACAAGATCCATGAAACTAGGAGTTGGTTGTTTGAAAAGATAAACAAAATTGATGAATCAGATTAAGGAAAAAGAGGAAGCCTCACACAAAATCAGAAATGAAAGAAAGGACATTACAACTGATGCCAGCGAAATAAAAAGGATCATAAGAGACTACTATGAACAATCATATACCAAAAAACTGGATAACCTAGAACACATGCATGAATTCATAGAAACATACAGCCTATCAAACTACATCATGAAGAATGTAGTTTGGGGGCACCTGGGTGGCTCAGTTGGTTAAGTGTCCAACTTGGTTTTGACTCAGGTCATGATCTCACAGTTCGTGGGTTTGAGCCCCACATTGGGCTCTGCGCTGGCAGTGTGGAGCCTGCTTTGGATTCTCTCTCTCTCCCTCTCTTTCTGCCCCTCTTGTGTGCATGCTCTCTTTCTCCCAAAATAAATGAATTTTTTTTTAAAAAATGTAGTTTGAAGAAGTGGACAGTCTGAACAGACTTATAACTAGTATGGGGATTGAATCAGTAATCTAAAACCTCCTAACAAAAGCCCGGGATGAGATGGTTTCACTGATGAAGTCTATAATGTTTAAAGAATTAATTGAGAATTCCTCAAACTCTTCCAAAAATCTTCCTGAAGATTAAGGAATACTTCACTTTATGAAGTCAGCATTACCCTGATACCAAAGCCAGATGAAGATACCACCAGAAAAGAAAACTACATGCCAAGACTCCTAATGAATATAGACAAAATACTGGCAAGCTGAATCCAGCAGCATGGAAAGAAATCCATGTATATACAGAGAATCGGTCTTTGACAAGGGTGCCAAGAATACACAGCAGGGAAAGGATAGTGTCTTTAACAACTGGTGCTGGGAGAACTGGGTATCCATATGCAAAAGAATGAAATTGGACCCTTTTCTTACACCATACACAAAAATCCACTCAAAATGGATTACTTAAAAATAAAACCCCAAACCGTAAAACACCTAGAAGAAAAAAGAAGGGAACAGTTTCATCACATTGGCCTTGGCAATGATTGACAGTAAAAGCACTGACATCAAAAACAAAAATAAGTAAGTGGGACTACATGAAATTAAAAGTGTCTGTACAGCAAAGAAAACAATCAACAGAATGAAAAGACAGCCTATGGAATGGGAGAAAATATTTGCAAACCACATATCTGATAAGAGGCTAATCTTCAGAATATATGAAAAGGTTGATTTATATGTCAGCCAGATGCCCAGATATCTGGTAAGACATTATTTCTGGGTGTGTTTGTGAAGGTGTTTCTGGAAGAACTCAGTATTTGAATCAGTAGACTGAGTAAAGAAGATCCACCTTCACCAAAGTGGACAGGCATCATCCAATCCATGGAGGGCCTGAACAGAGTAAAAATGTGGAGGAATAGTGAATCCTCTCTCTTCTTGAGCTGTGACATCTATTTTCTCCTGCCTTTGCACATCAGAGCTCATGGTTCTTGGCCCTTGAGCCTTTAGTCCTTACCATCAGCCCCCCTGGTTCTCAGGTACTTGGACTCATACCAAATTATACCACCGGCTTCACTCATTCTCCAGATTGCAGACGGCAGGTTGTAGGACTTCTTAGCCTCTATAACCATGTGAGCCAATTCCTATAATAAGTTACTCCTTGTATAAATATACATGTAAATGTACTATTGGTACTGTTTCTCTAGAGAATCCTAATACAATATATGAGGAACTCATAAAACTCAATAATAAAAACAAACCAACAACAACCTAATAATCTGATAAGAAAATATGTTAAGGACTGGAATAGACATTTCTCCAAAGAAGACATAAAAATAGCCAATAGGTATGTGAAAAAATGCTCAATGTCACTAATCATTAGAGAACAACAAATGAAACTCACAATGAGGTATCACCTCACACCTTTCAGAATGGCTATTATCACAAAACAAAAGACAAGTGTTGATGAGACTATGGAGAAATTGGAACCTTTGCAGACTTTTGGTGGGAATGTGAAATGGTGCAGTTGCTTTGGAAAACTATGGAGGTTCCTCAAAAAATTCCCAGTAGAAATACCATATGACCCAGCAATCCCACTTCTGAGTATCCAAAAGAATTGAAATCAGGATCTGGAAGAAATATTAGCACCCCTATGTTCATTGAAACACTATTCACAATAGCTCAGATACAGAAAGAGCCAAAACTTGTCTATCAACAGATGAATGGATAAAGAAAATGTATATACATACAAGGGAATACTATTCAGCTTAAAGAAGGTAATTCTGCAATATGTGATAACATGGATGAATCTTGAGAACATTATGCTAAGTGAAATAAGTCAGTTACAGAAATACAAATACTGCATGATTCCACTAATATGATGTATATAAAATTGTCAAGTTCATAGAATCAAAGAGTGGAATGGTGGTTGTCAGGGATTGGCGAGAAGGGGAAATGGGGATTTACTAACCAACAAGGATAAAGTTTGTTAAGCAAGACGAATAAGCTATAGGGATCTGCTGTGTAATATTGTACCTATAGTCAACAATAATGTACATTTAAATTTTTTGTTGAAAGCATAGATCCTACTAGTATTTTGGAATGAGTCAAATAAGGCTCTCTTATTCCTTCTCCTGCAGTCTCTGTTTCATACCCTCGAATGGCCATGGTCTGTTTTTGTCTATGTGCTTGGTGGGCTTGGTGTCCTTAGTGTGTGTGTTTGTGTGTGTGTGTGTGTAATATGAATGTTTCAGTGAGATACCTGCCTTTCCACACCCACCTTCTCTTCCATCTTTGTACCCTAGGATCAGAGCGATTTGAGGGACAGTCATAACTTTCCCACACTTTTCATAAAGGAAGTGTCTTTACATAGTTCAGGTGTCTGCTAAATATTTTCCTCAAGTAAAGACACATGATCCCCTTGCATTAGATTTACAATTTCAATTAGTAGAGGGAAAAGAGAGACATAAAATCATTTTTAGAACTTGGCATAGGATGAGCAAATATCAGGCCACTGGAAATAAACATTCTATGGGAAGAGGGGCCTGTAGTCCAACCCAAGCACTGACTTGGGAGACCTGGATTTTACTACTGGTGCCTCTCTATCTGGGAGACCTAGTCTGGTCCCTGGGCCCCTGTTTGTTTCTTTATCTGGAAAATGAAGGGGTTCAGTGACCTTTAAGATTCCTTCCACTTCTATGATTCTGTGCTTTAAATGACTTTTACATTACAGAGTACTTGAATTGCCAAAACTTAAGCCTTAGCCTTTTTTTTTTTTGCATTGCTGTATTGTGCCTTCACTACATCGTTGTGATGTAAACATGAGTCTTTCAGAATTTCCACTTTTCAGATGGGAGTCTGAGCTGGGTGACTTTGGGTCATGTGATAGATTGCCTAACCTCATTTTAGGCGGCTTCCTTGGATCATCGCATGTTTAGGAGAAAAACAAGCTAGTCTCTTTCAAACAAAAGAGCTTATTCTCCATCACTGTTATGTTGGCTGAAAGCAAGGACTTGGTTTGGGTACAGTCTCTACCACGTAAATCAAGTCATCTGTAAGAGCCGTTGCTCTAATTTCTGTAATTCTGTGACTTTCCACACCTACATCTGTATTTACACGATAGAATCCTCCATGATCAAATCACCAATTCGTGTGATTCTTTTCTATATGAAAGAGAGGAAGGAAACTAACATTTTTTGAGAGCCTAATATACCCTAGATCTGGTGTTAATGATAATTACCTCTTTTAGTTTTTAAAGAGCTTTAGGAGATAAGCTCTTTATGTGTGATAAAATGGAAATATCTTCAGGATTAATTGTAATGTTGAAAAAAAAGGTAAAATACAGATGAGCATTTATGGCATAATCCCATTAAGTTTTGTTGCTGTTTTTGGTTTTGTTTCAATGTTTATTTATTTACTTTTTAAAAAATTATTTTTAATGTTTTATTTACTTTTGAGACAGAGAGAGTCAGAACATGAATGGGGAAGGGACAGAGAGAGGGAGACACAGAATCCAAAGCAGGCTCTAGGCTCTGAGCTATCAGCACAGGGCCCCATGTGGGGCTTGAACCCACAAACTGTGAGATCATGACCTAAGCTGAAGTCAGATGCTGAATGGACTGAGCCACCCAGGCGCCTCTGTTTATTTACCTTGGAAAGAGAGAGCACACATGTGCAAGCAGGGGAGGGCTGGGGAGAGAGAGAATCCCAAACTGGCTCAGCCCCACCAGCACAGAGCCCTACGTGGGGCTCAAACCCACAAACTCAGCCAAAACCAAGAGTCAGATGCCCAACCAAGCCACTTGGCACACCCCCCCACCACTCATTAATTTTTTTACAGTTAGATCCTGTACATGCCTCGAAAAATTCAGCAAAATTCCACAAGAAAGTGTTAACAGTGGTTAATTCTGGTAAACGTTACTAGGGGTTAAAAATAGAGTAAAAGAAAGATATTTTTACTTTCATTTTATATCCTTTTGCACTTTTTTTTTTTTTTTTGTAATGAAGAGCAAGTATGAACCTAGTTCTTATATCCGTCCCCTTTAGGAGAAAGGAAATAAGAGACTTTGAAGAGTCAAGAGAATCAATGTTAGTTGTACAACTTATTTTTATTGTTTTCTTCATGTGAAGAAAATGATATTAAAGTAGAAGAAAATATAGTTGGCCTAAGTACAGACAAACGCATAAGCTTATTTTTCGGGTTTTGTTTTGTTTTTATTTGGTTGTTTTTGTTTGTTTGTTTGGAGGGTTAGAGGGGAAATCCTAATTGTCTCTCTTCTGCTGTTGGAATCTAACTTCCAGCTTTTTGGCAAATGCAGCTCAGGGATAGATGATGTGTGGTGAGATAAAGACTGTGTGTGCGGTTCGATGCACTCACAGGATTTAGTTGTGGTTGCACAGTGTAAGATTTATTCACTTCTTTATTCTTCCTTGCTTTGGTGTAGAAAGTGTGTTTTGCATTTGAATAAAATGCAAAGTAGAAGAAAAATGTCTGAAACTCTACATGGTACTCATGTCCTAAGACAACTCTAAAACTCAAAGATACTCGTCCAAATATAGAGTTGGCTGAAAAACGTGCTCTGTGATGTTTACAGGTTTGGGTTTAAATAAAATGGCATCCCACCCTTAGTCCCAGGCAAGAGAGGCTTCTGCCCTGGATGCCGGGCTTCAGAGGGCCCTGCAAACACACACACACACACACACACACACACTGTACTAATGAGCACATGAGTACCTCTGTCTTAGAATCTGGTGCTCAACACTGACATGGAACCGCCTATAACCCTAAACATCTGCTTCAGTGACTAACACAATTCAGGTCCAATAGAATGCAAATTATGTGAAAATCTTGACTATAACAACATGTCAAGTGATTTGACTAAAATGAAAGCAATTATATAGCATTTATGAATTATGTATGTCTTTATTTTATTACTCATCCAATACAGCTCATCAACAGAACATCCAGACTTATCAGATAATAAGGAAATTTTGATGTCTTCCCTGTTTTGCTCATATAAAAACCACAACTTTCACCTGTTGTCCAGGTTGGGTGTTGCATTAATCAGCTTGGGCTGCCATAGCAAGCTGCCACAGCCTGGGTGGCTTAAACAGCAGACATTTATCTTCTCACAGTCCTGGAGGCCGGAAGTCCAAGATCCAGGTGCCACAAGGTTGTTTGCTTTCTGGTGAGTCTTCTCTTCCTGACTTGCATACATCTAGCTTCTCCCTGTGTCCTCGTGTGGCCTTTCCTCTATGCACCTGCGGAAAGAGCGATCTCTGGTGTCTCTTCCTCTTAGAAGGACACCAGTCCTTTCACGTTAGGGCCCTACCCTTTTGACTTCATTTAACTTTAATTACTTCTTTAAAGGTCCTGTCTCGGGGCGCCTGGGTGGCGCAGTCGGTTAAGCGTCCGACTTCAGCCAGGTCACGATCTCGCGGTCCGTGAGTTCGAGCCCCGCGTCGGGTTCTGGGCTGATGGCTCAGAGCCTGGAGCCTGTTTCCGATTCTGTGTCTCCCTCTCTCTCTGCCCCTCCCCCGTTCATGCTCTGTCTCTCTCTGTCCCAAAAATAAACGTTGAAAAAAAAAAAATTAAAATAAATAAATAAATAAATAAATAAAGGTCCTGTCTCCAAATATACTCACATTGGGGGTTCGGGCTTCAACGTATGAATGTGAGGGAAGACGACACAATTCAGTCCGTAACAGGTGTTATGAAGGTGTTTTTGTCAAGGTAGATGTGTAGACTCTCTTTACTCAACAGTTTGCTAGCTTGATTTATAACTTTTACATATTTAGACATTTGGCATGTGGTCCCCTGCCTGTACGCTAGACCCCACGAGTATGAGGAGGCAGGCCGACAACAAAGAATACGTGTATGCTACAATTCGTAGCTAAGAGTGGCTTCCATCAAACGTAGCTCAAGGGTTATTTACAGAAGAACTTGTCAGTGAGTAAGGCTGTCTTTCAGGGGAGTGATCTGTAATATGAGGTAGTAAGCTGTGTGTTACAGGATATGTCAAAGCTGAGGGTGGTTGACCAAATGGCAAGAATGTTGAGAGGCATGCCTATGCTGAGTAGAAGGTAAAGACGTGATCATCAAGACCCTTCCCAATTTTAAAATCCCGAGAAGCCTCCGTGTTCTAGAAATACAGGCTCTCAGGTCTTCTTCCTCAGTTATATCTTCTAGAAAACAATACTAGCTTTCTAAATGCTGGAGTCAGAGAAATTTTCCTAGGGCCCTTAGTTTCTTCTGAATGTTTCGCTTTATGCCTATTTAATCTGTTAGGCCACAAAAGCTATTTTTGAGTTGTATGTGCTTTCAAAGGCAGGCAGACTTTTAGCATATTTCAGGTTAAGCTGTAGAACTGCTATTTAGTGAGAAAAAACAAAAACAATCCCAAGCCAAAAATGCATTGCTTGCTACTTCAGATAATTTCTAAACAAGGTATTTGCTTCACATACAATCACAATCATAAGGGGATATTATAATAGATTTTACATTCTCTAGAAAATGGGTGGTACACATATATGTGGAAAACTTGAAAGTATTATTTAGGGGTGCCTGGTGGCTCAATGGGTTAAGTGTCTGACTCTTGATTTCAACTCAGGCAATGATCTCACGGTTCATGAGTTCAAGCCCCATGTCAGGCTCTGTGCTGACAGTGCAGAGCCTGCTTGGGATTCTCTCTCTCTCTCTCTCTCTCTCTCTCTCTCCCTCCCTCCCTCCCTCCCTCCCTCCCTCTCTTCTTACCCCTCCCCATCTCAAAATAAACAAATGTAAAAAATAAAGGAAGAAAATATTATTTACCAAGATCTGACTGTGGAAAAGCTGGAGTCATTGATGGTTTTCCTTACCCCAGAAAGCCTTCTTTCAGTAATTGTCTACCTTTTTACAGAAAAGGGAACAAATGCCTTGTACTGAGAATAGTAAAGTAGGAAAAGACCTCAGTGGTAGGTCACCTGATCCTTTCAACTCCTTGTACTAGTAAAGAAATAGACTCAGAGGAGATAGACAACTCGCCTAAGGTTACACATCTAGTTACTAGTAAATCCAGGATGAGACGAAGGTCTCTCCTGCTCCCAATTTGTTTCCATATACTGTGCTGTCATGGTCAGGTCACCAAAGCATTCAGAATGTGGACTCCCAATAGTAAGAATCGAAAGCACACTGGAGAGAATACTGTCCTCATTTACAAACAAAACAAAACAAAATTTACCTCACAAAATATCTGATGTTGTGATGATAATTTCTCTTTCTGAGTTCTATTATTCTAGGTATTGAAATCATACAAATAATCCAGAATTTCCAAACCAGAAGGCCATAAGTGGAGGCCATCAAGTTCTCTCTCTCTCTCTCTCTCTCTCTCTCTCTCTCTCTGCACCTCAGTGAATGGCATTCAAATCCTGCCATCCTTTTTTCTGTCACTGTTTATCCTTTCTGTATAAAAACAAAACCAGACAAAAACAAAACCTATAGGCATTTATAGTCCTTCTCAATAAAATATTTTAAAACATTGCAGCATATATAAATCAGAAAACTCTTTTTGAAGTTTAGAGGGCTCCCAAGGAAACCCCTGTAAGACACGGTAGGCATAGCCAAAGAATATAGGAAAACTAGAAAACCTTCAGTGAAAAAAAGAAGATGGAAACCATAAAAGGTAACTTCACTTGCTTAACACAGACTGTGTGAGGAACTGAAACACGAAGGAAAAGGCACCCAAACTGGAACTTAGGTCAAGTGCACCAAGAAGAGGAATGAGGCCAGGCAGCACTGGAGGCTCACGGTGTTAGAAGCAGAAAACCCAAAACAGGAAATGAAAGTCAAATGACAAAAGACGAAGGGAAATTAAGAATTCTTTATATAAGGAACTAGAGAAATAAAAAGGAAAATATTACCTTATTAGGTACTGGGGAGAGAAGTAAATAGCCACTAGCATATGTGGCCCAGTCAGCATGCACAGAAATTCTAAGGGAGTCAGTACTCTCCCTGTCTCCCGAAAGGCCTCCGCTGCCTGGTATTTGTTACTCATGGGGAATTATCTCCAAAAGCCCCAATTTCCTGAACTGAATATGAGTTGGTAGCAACAGTGTCTTCTTAAAAGGGTAAACCAGACGATGTTGCTAAAGCATTTAGCATAAATGCCTGGTACCTAATTCATGCTGGCTACATGGCAGCTGTTATTAATGTCATTACAAACTTATTAAGCCAAATTTTTATTCTTTCCTGATATTCGTACTTATTTATTATGGATGTAGGGTGGCAGTTATAAGACCTTCAAATACACATGTAGATAAGGCCATTGCTTGTCATGCCGGTTTCATCAACATCCTTGATCATGGGTCATCAGTTACAAATTTTACTGTCTCAAATTTATAAGAAAATAGAATAGAGTCAGCTTAAGCAATTTTCCCAACATGATACAGTAAGTCAGTGACTTAGCTGAACACAAGACCTGCATCTCAGAGACCTGTACTCGAGCCAGGATGTTCTGCTAGGGTAAAAAAAGCCAATTAGTTATTTTACATTCTTATTTATAAGCTGCATCATGAAGCATAATCTAAGCAATGATTTAGACTGATTTAATTATAGAAAATGTAAATTTTCCATGTGATACTGAATATTTCTTGAAAGGAATGTCTAGAGCACCATTTATATTTGCAAACCAGGAACAGCAAACATTGAAGGTACAGAGCATTTAATATTTAAAATGTGTTCATATTGGGGCACCTGGGTGGCTCAGTCAGTTAAGTGTCCATCTTTGGCTCAGGTCATGATCTCACAGTTCGTGAGTTCGA
Source organism: Lynx rufus (assembly GCF_022079265.1). NCBI lineage: Eukaryota > Metazoa > Chordata > Mammalia > Carnivora > Felidae > Lynx > Lynx rufus. The sequence continues at coordinate 32,813,941 of NW_025814829.1, read as the reverse complement.
GCCCCGCATCAGGCTCTGTGCTGAACGCTCAGAGCCTAGAACCTTCTTTGGATTCTGTGTCTCTTTCTCTCTCTGTCCCTCCCCTGCTTGTGTTTGGTGTCTCTCTCTCTTTCTCAAAAATGAATAAACATTAAAAAAAAAAAGAAGAAAAGAATATTTAAAATGTGTTCATATTGCAAAACAAATCATTCACAGGTTGTATATGCTGATTGGGAAACCTGATCTTACATTCTTATCACACTGAAAATTTGTGTTTTATTTATTTAGCTTTATTTTCCGCCCCTCTGCAATACTAATATAAGTATTAGTGATATTAATATTAATAACCAGTGTTTTTCCTAAATTTTTACCGTACCCTTCCCTACCTCTGAGGTCACCACCTTTTAATTACAAGACATTATATAGAGGAAGGATGTAAATTGATAAAGAGGCTACTGAGTGTGCATTTATTCATCCCAAATTCTATAGTGGGGACCAGAAAGGCCAGAGAGGCTATAAACATCTAGAGTCCCAGATTTAAGGTTTAGAGCTCATTGAATTTCCAAAAAAAAAATGGGGAGATCAACATTCTAATTTTGCCAAGTAAGGACATTTAAAACAACAACTATTACCGTATACTAACATCATTCTTTACTGAAAGAAATACCATGTGAACTTTAAGAAAAACCTACTAGGAAGAGCAAAAATATCAGTGTAAAGGCAATTAACAAGAAGTGATAAATGACAGGCTGTCTCATATGCATGTGTGTGTGTGTGTGTGTGTGTGTGTGTGTGTGTGTGTGTGTTTTCTAAATGTTTAAGTTATTTCTCATTTTTCTGGAGACCAGTGATCAAAGACACACCCAATTCTTGCACTAATCTTTGAGAGCTGCTTCAGAGATTTCCAAAAAATCGTTTTGGGGGCCAGATAAGTATAAAATACAGAAATAACCAGGTGACTCTTATTGAGCGGTTCCTCTACTCCAGGCCCTGCGCTGAGCACGTGGTTTGCCTGCAGTGTGATGACCAACTGGTGATGTTCCTCCTGGTAAGGAACCTGCCCCTGCTTCTTTCTGGTTGTCATGACCATGAAAGCCACCCCAAGGATCTCACTGGGGAGCTGTTTTTTCCAAAAACATGATCATCATATGAAAATTTAAAACGACAATATAACAATGGCTTGATTAGTCCTAGGCCATTGCAGCAGGATCTAGCCACAACTGGGGTACAGTGTTCTTCTCTCACAAAGGGACAGAAAGTTGCCAGGTTTTTTGCCACAAGCTTCTGTGCTGTGACAAAGCACTGCTTTGACCAGTGTACTGGGCCTGGTCCGAGACCACAACAGCCAGCCACTATGACAAATCAAAAATAGCCCCAGAGTCTAAATCAAGACATATGGAGAGTGACCACCCTGAGTCATGCAGACCCATTTGTTACATACTTTATTTTTGGATAATTTTAGTAGGGATCGAAAGTGTTTCGTTTGCTGGTTCTTCTCTCCAAATAAGAGTACAAAGAAGGGAACTAAGTCATGTGGTTCTATTTAACTTACCATGAAAGCTGCAGCTGAGTCCCGATGATGTGATTCTTCGGCTTTGTAAAGGCCATGGCTAACTGGTTAGGACGATATGTTTCTCTGAATTGCCTAAAACGCCAAGATAGTGGCTCACAATCTATTGTGTAAGAAAATTTTGCTCCCAGGAATGCATGCTGTCATCCTGAGATCTTTGTTGCCAGTCAGGGTGATAAAACACAAGTAAATGAGGGTGCTGATGTGGGATAGAACGCAGAGGATGTAGGAGAAAGCTTGTTTGCCTTATTTAGGCCTATTTCCGATTTGAGATTTGAGTGGATTCTAGAAATATTTATAATTTGCATTATAAGTCCTCTAAGTATAAATATTTCATCTTAGCAAATGTATTAGTATCCTCATCCTTAAGAATGGTTTCCATGAGTACATGTAATCTAGGTTTTTCACCATCATCTGGTCCTCCCACCAAACTAAACCTATATCCTATTGTTCTCCTTCCACTGCTCTTTGTTCTTGCAAAATGCCAAGACCATTGTCACCCTAGGGCCTTTGCATTTGCCATTTCTTCTACCCACAGTTGTTTCCCCATCATCATCACATAATTGCTTCTTGTCATTTAGGTCTCTGTTCAAATATCATTTCTTGTAGAAGCCTTCTCTGACCACGTTGACTGGAGTAACCCGTCCTATCAATCACTCTCTAATACTTTACCTTAGTTTATTATCTTTATAGCACTTACAACTATCTGAAAACATCTTGCGCCCTTATTTGCTAACTTATTGTTTGCCTTCTCTAGAATGAAAGCCCCATGAGAACAGGGACTTTGTCTTGTTTGTTCCCACAGCCCAGCACTAGAATGTCTGGCACACAGCAGCACTTAATAAACGTTCTTTGCATGAATGAACAAAAGGATGGAAGAATTCACCTGTATTTCCATATTTTGTCAACTTTATCCCAGAAAGTTCATGTCTAAATGGTACAAAGGCTAATCAATATTCACTAATTCTCTTGATCATTTTGTCAATAGCAATAGGCCAAATGACTCATGATTTAAGTTATCTGGCTTCACTGTCTATAATTGCTCAGATCGTTGAACAGTTGCCAGAACCCCTCTTCACTTAAGTTATATAGCTCCATCTAAAATAGAATCAGATAAGAGCACAAATAAAATTTTAATATAAAAAAGAAAGGTTAGACAGAGTGATTTAGGATACACAAATACTTCTTAAAACAAATATCTAATTTAAATGAAAAAATCATTTTTCATAAGAAAAGAAAACACTAAAAGCAAGAGGCCTATCCTTTCCATTTTAAGAATATTGATCTGGAAATTCTAACTGATGCAATAAGATAAGAAAAAGAAAGAAAGGATAGAATATTTTAGAGGCAAAATTATCTTTACAAATAATGATTATCTACCAGGAAAACTTAAGATAATTTTTTAAAGGACTAATAGTGAAGTTCAGGGAAGTAGAGTTACAAAATAAGCACATAAGTAGTGATAGATATCTTACAGAGAAGCAATAGTTCTTTAGGAAACGCAAAGAAGAAAATAGCTAATGAATGTTACAGATGTTAATATACCAGCCACGGTTTTGTTTTTCTTTTCCTAGTATCTGAAGACGGCATTAATCTTAGACTGTAGAACAGGACTGCAGATTTTAACATAATACTGTGTTTTTGTGTGATAAAGCGTAACTTCTCACTTGTTCATTCTGCTAACATTTATACTTGTCATCTGTGTATAGTTCTGTACAAGAAGCATGCAGAAAACAAAGGGAAAGGAGGAAACATGGTCTCTGCTCTTGAAGGCTTTATAATTATGATGGAAAGAAGTCATTGTGAAACCATTAGAAAATCGTTTGTGGTAACATTTATTTAGTAAATACTTAGGAAGCATCTGTAATGAGAAAGCCTCTGCGAGTTGTATGTGAGGCGATGGGTAGACTTGTCATAAATGTGATTAGAGCTCAGTCTTCAACATCTTGGCAAGCTTTTAGGGAGAATAAGGCATACGGCATTATAATGGTAAAACAAGTGAGCTGAAACTTGAAAAAGAAGAAAAGAATTTGAGAGAATAGAGATGGACCAGATGGCATTCCACGTGGAGGGCACAACTTTGGGTAAGACAAGAAAGTATGGGATATGTTTGTGAACACTGAGTAGACCTATCTGATGGAAGACAGGTGTACATTAAAGGGAACTGGTAAGACCAGAAGGAAAGATTAGAGCGAGCTCAGGTCACAGGATGGGGGGTCTTGAATTCCTGAATGAAGAGTTTAGATTATATTTGCTGAGCCCTCAAACATTTCAAAACAAGGAGGTGAACTTGAGAGCTCTGCTGCAGGAATATTTTTCTGACAGTGGCCTCTGGGCTGAGGTGAAACACAGAGGAGACCGAGGTTGGAGGGTCTGTTAGTAAGCTTTAGAAGATAGGGAAATAAGTTCTAATAGAAAAGGAAAAAGTCAGACATAACAATTTAGGATAAACAAATACTCCTTTAAAATATCTATTTTAAACCAACAGCTAACATGATAATTACTAGTGGAAACATTAAAATACTAAAGGCGACAAGCCCATTCTTCCCATTTAAAAACATATTGATCTGGAAATTCCTTTTTAGGATTATTTATTTATCTTGAGAGAGAGAGGGAGGGAGGGAGAGAGAGAGAGAGAGAGAATCCCCAAGCAGGCTCCGCGCTGTCAGCACAGAGCCTGATGAAGGGCTTGAAATCACAAACCGTGAGATCATGACGTGAGCTGAAGTAGAACACTTAACCGAATGAACCACCCAGGCACCCCTGATCTGGAAATTCTAACCAGACCTCAACTCAACTGGAAAAGACTTGAGAGACTGCAGAGGTGGGATTGAAGGGCTTTGCACCCAGAACAGTGCCTGGCTTTTCGTAGATATTCAAGAAACATTCACTGAATGAATGAATAATTTTCTGTCCTCCCCTCATAATAAGTTCTCTGGGATAAGATCTCCCTCTCCCTCTCCTCTCATCCCTCTTTATTTTTTCTATACTACATCCCCAGAGTCTGGGTCGGTAGGCATTCGGTTAATGCCACCTCATTAGATATGTCACCTCAATGAATGTTACTTCACTAGATACAGGATTGAGAGAAATGAAGGAGTGGACAATTATTCAGAGCCGTGAGGTCATGACCTGAGCCGAAGTCAGATGCTCAACCAGTTGAGCCACCCAGGCGCCCCTTAATTTTTTTAATGTTTGTTTTTGAGAGAGAGAGAGAGAGAGAGAGAGAGAGACAGAGTGCGAGTGGAGGAGGGGCAGGGAGAGGGGGAGACACAGAATCCGAAGCAGGCTCCAGACTCTGAGCTGTCAGCCCAGAGCCAGACGTGGGGCTCAAACCCACGAGCTGTGAGATCATGACCTGAGCCAAAGCTGGACACTTAACCAACTGAGCCCCCCGGGCACCCCGGTTGAGGACACATCTTAGGACACACTGTTTTAAGTGAGGCACAAGAGGAGCCAAGGAAGGAGACAGAAATAAGTTCGAGATGGGAGGCAAACTGTATTCCAGTCACTCCAAAGGAGGACAGAGATTTTTCAGGAAGGTAGTTAGCAGCTGCATCAAATTCATGAGGATTAGTGAGGACAGAATTCAAGAAAAACTATTACGTCTGGATGTTAGTGTGAGAATTTCAGAATGTGTGCATCTGTGCAGAGGGAATGTAGGAAATCAAATTTAAGTGGACAAGCTATGCGGTGAAGGGAGTTGGATAGAGTCATCTCTCAAATTTGCTGGGAACAGGAGGGAGGACAGAGAACAGATAGAGGTGTTTGACTAGTTTCTTTGTAGGTGCTCCACCATTAACTGGATAACTTGCCCCAAATTCAGACTACACACCAGTCCAGTTTAAGATCTGCCTGTTACACAGCATCCCATTGTATATTCCATTGCCATTGGCCAGTCAACAGATAGTTGCTGATAACCTCCTAGAGCAGCAGCATGGACTGGATTCTGTGGAAGAAGATAAAGACATGTAAATACAAGGGATGGCAAGAGACGACAGGTCAGGAGAAACTACATATGAACCTGCAAGGAACCACACAATGAGAGGAGCCAGGAGTAATTAACTTGATTCAATGACATCATGGACCCCTGTTCTGTGCTAGGCGCTGGAATCTGGTTAAAGGATGAATCTGGGGCGGGGGGTGGTGGTGCACCTGAGTGGTTCAGTCGGTTGAACGACCGACTTTGGCTTAGGTCATGATCTCGTGGTTTGTGAGTTTGAGCCCTGCGTCGGGCTCTGTGCTGACAGCTCAGAGCCTGGAGCCTGCTTCGGATTCTGTGTCTCCCTCTCTCTCTGCCCCTCCCCTGCCCACTCTCTGTCTCTCTCTCTGTCTCTCAATAACAAATAAAAACATTTAAAATTTTTTTTAAAAAAAGGATGAATCTGGGGGCTGCACATGGTCTCCACTTAATGGTGGGATGAGTCAACTGATGGCTTCAAAGCTGGAATAATGAGGGGCTGGAACAGCAGGCAGGGTGTTGCTAAATTGAATTTGAAGGTTGACTTTAATTAGAGTGGGGAAGAGAAGGCAGCTTCCAGCCTCTGGGACACACCTGGGAAACACACGCATGAGGGCTGCCTTCCTGTAAGCCAGTGAAATCCACTTCTGACCATGGTGGATGTGGAGGTCTTAGGGGTGAATGAGATTACAAAGGTGATCCTGAAAGCTATTTGGTAACATGGAAGAGGCAACCCCTCCTTACAGCTTAAATGAAGAGATGTTCTTCCGTTTGTTGTTTTGTTTGTTTGTTTCTCTCCCACCATTTCTCTGAGCTGGAAGCAGAAACGTAACTTCTGTGTCATGATCACCATGACCACTAGTTAGGAGAAACATTTTCCACCCAAATAGAAAACAAATAAATGCTCACAATCTATGATATTCATGTGAGGATCCACATCTAGACCAGGGAATGCTTTACCACTCACCTTTTTGGAAGAGGAGGAAGGAAGAGTTCACCCTAGTCATCAGAATCAACCCACTCTTCCACCCATAAATTGCAAGGCAGATGCAAACATCCTCCCCAGATGCCCTGTCATCATTGTCATGAGACCAGGACCTTGCCCCTTGAAGGACTCATGTGACTCCAAGATCCTCTCCTGCCATTTAGCCTCCATCATCTTGGTTATAGTCTCAAAGAATTTGGTTGTACTTTATTCTTCTTAATACCACTTGGTTTAACTAGAGAACTCTCTTGGGTAAGGGGGGGGGGGTTGACTATTAGCTGTTTAGTCCACTAAAAGATAGTCTAAAACACAGGGAAATGAGAACCTTCAAAGCTTTAGGAGAGCATGGTTGTAAGGAAGTGACTCTGTGGTGTTCTACCAAGGACTATATTTCCTCAGGATAAAACAACAGGAAGCAGAGATGTCCACAGGGAGAGGACTGTAGATCTCAGCAGTAAGTCAGAGGGCAGATGGGAGTTCCTTTCACCAATGATATTCCAGAATGGCTGTCCTTGAGTTAAATGTAAGACTTTGTACATCTTCTTTGATTAACAATTTACCAAGAACTACAAATTTCAGGTAGGTCCTGGGGGCTTGGAAACTGTGGAATTGGCACAAGATTCTCAGTGAAGAGTGGCAATCCTGTCATCCAAGTCTTTAATATCCATGAAATAGATATGCCAACAGCAGCTGTTTAGAAAATCATGATCATCCCAAAAAAGGTTCCAGTTCAGTGAGTTTTGAAGAGTCTACAACATGACTCTTCTATTCAATCTGCCCTCGGTAACTGACTTTTGGAGTTTCTCGGGGGTTATTTGGGACTTTTAGTGTTAAAATCACGGGTTAGCTATAGGAAAAAGGGCCTAATGTCCAGGAGCAAAAACAACATAGTCTTAGGCATCTCAATATACTCATTTCAACTGGTCTCTGGAGAAGGGACCCATGAGGTGTGTGTTTGTGTCTCTTCTTAATCTTACTTAATCTTTGTATCAAAGAATCAAGAACACATGGCACAGTTGTGCTGTGGTAATAAGCACATGAAGATGGATACAAAGAAAGATTTCTTTTGGCGTCATTGCTTTAGCAGCTATAGGCTCATGGCTGGGGTGTGCGGGCTGCTGTGAATGAGATGAACGATATACTTTGTTAAGACTGGCCACCATTCCTGAGTACAGTCTAGATTCCCTTAACACACCCTGAAACCAGCAGGAGTTCTGACTTTCCTTTACAACGTGGCACTTCCTGATTCCTTTACCTTTTTCTTTCCTCCTTGATGTGTACAACAAAATATTTGGCAATAGTCAACCGTGGTACAGGGACTCAGAGCTCTCGCTCAACCACGTGTTAATGGTTTCTCCAAGGGTCTTCGTGTTTTACTAAGGAAGCAGGGCCAGAGAGAAGTCCACACATGAGAAAGAAAGCTCATCGATGCTCACAGTTAATCCTTCAACCCTGTCCCCTACTTCAACCACTGCTGACCCTACTGACCTTGTGTTATTTATTTTCTCCCCCAAATTGGGGCTGGAAGTTTACTTTCACTCAGTTTCACCTGGATACAGATGTTAATAGGAACAAAACTCTATTTCTAAACATGAGAACTTGAATTTTTCCTGCAGTCCAGATCTAGAATATAAGAACCCATGGGGGCGTAGCAGGGGACGGGTTTACTCTGAGTAAAGTTTTCCCTGTTCTCTCCAAAGAAGGTGACTCTTGGGTTAGCTCTGGCCACCCGATCGAGTCTGGAGTCTTGGGGCTTCACCCTACCAGCTCCTTTAGTGTGAGCTTGATAAATTACAACACAAATTCTGAGAGACCACTGAATTTCTCAGACACTCACTTTCCAGCAGTGTAAAAGGGGGGAATAATGTTCCTCCTCCCTCAGGGTTGTTAGGAGGATCATGAGCTAAGGTAGTTTTGAAAGTGCCTGACACAGTGCTTCTCAGGAGTTTGCCTCTTTGTCAGCTTTTACTTGAGCTGTTAGAACACTCTTTGTCCGCAAGAATGCTCGGGAATGCAGGTGCAAAGTGACCCGTTGTCTTAGGATGGTGGGGAATGGGACACAGTTAATGGGAAATGACTTCAGTTTACTGCATCTGCTAGTAATCCTGTGATGCCATCGCAAAACAAAAAGCACATGACTACTCGAAAGCCCGCTGTACCTGAAAAAGAAATTGGATTCGACTCAGAAAATCAGACTGTAAAGCTAATCGCTCTGATCCAATAACGTGGCCCCGCAGAGTGGCATCATCAGCCCTGAGACACAGAGAGGAGGAGGGAGGGCAAGGAGGGAGAGTGAGGGCGCGGGGCTGCCCAGCTCTCCAGACACTCACGCCAATGAAAAATTCATAAGGACATGTTTTATAGCCAGTGTCTAATATCACCGCTGGGTCACAGACTGATCTGAGCCAATCAATAGGATTCATCGTCCTGAAAGGAGCTAGTAGTGATTGTATGTTTATGAGAACTGGGAGGTGCCCAAGCCAAGGCCAGTTTCTAGTTACTTGGTATGTGTCACCCTTAAAAATATAGAACTTAGTTTGAAAATGGAACCCAAGACCTTTAAAAATACTGTGTAGGGGGGGAGGAGGAAAGTTTCTTTTCAAATCTAGGTGTGGGGAGGAGGGGATTTTTGAATTCTTTTTTTAAGTCAGCTTAAGGACTAGTTTTTAAATTGAAGCTGCTTTTTAGTTTCAATCTTTGGTGGCCATTTATTGTATCTGAGTTCTTTTTTACTCAGCTCCAGAATTTGTGTGTGTTTGTTTTTTTATAACACTTTAGCCTCTGTGTCAAAATCCTCTAAAGACAAATGGAGATTTATGACACTGGAATCATAAAAATAAAGAAAAATAGAGTCAATTTTATCATCATTTATAACCAAGTTCCAGGTTGGTTTGGTTTTTTAAGCCATTTTTTTTTTTAACGTTTATTCATTTTTGAGAGCGAGAGTAAGCAGGGGAGGGACAGCAGATCTGAAGTGGGCTCTGTGCTGATAGCAGAGAGACTGATGCAGGGCTCGAACTCACAAATTGTGAGATCATGACCTGAACCAAAGTTGGGCGCTTCACTGACTGAGCCACCTGGGTGCCCCCAGGTTGGCTTGGTTTTTAAAAGCTTTTAAAGATCATAGAACCTTCAACCTGAGTTTGAGGGTTTGCTTTCTATACAGGCCACCATTTAAGGGCAGAAGGAGGTAGAACAAAATGAGCCTTAAAGGTTATGTGCTCAGAAGTCTGCTGAGGATTCCAGGGGAAAGCCCACATCAGCCTGTCTAGGTGAGGAAGCTCTGAGCAGGCCAGGGCCTCCGTGTGTGTGTTCCAGGCGTGGCTAATCTAGAGTCCTCCCTGAGGTCTCGAAGAAGATCCCATTGAACGCCATCCCTCCCACCCTCACAAAAATTGCTTTTCAACAGGTATTTAAACACCAAGAACTCACGAATGAAAAGTCTTGGAAAGCCAACTTGTGAAGCAGGAAGGCAGGAGAGGAAGAGGGTCAGGACAGGATAAGGGATTTCATCTTTTCCCTGCTGATGGTGTCAGGAAAGAAGCTATGTTCTTGCATCTTTGTAAACAAACGGGATTTCTTTTCATGGTTGTAAAAGTGACACAAGATTATTGTGTTTGGGAAATACAGAAAGAAAAGTAAAAAAAGAAAAATAACTCCTATGCCTACTGTCGTGGAAAGTCCACTTAACTAGATGGTGTATTTTCTTCCAGGCTGTTACATATATAATATACCTATATATATTTATATCTGCATCTATATCTATATCTTCATACATACACATACACACACTAAATTAGAATCATAAATAGTAATAGTAAATGGTTTTATGTCCTGAGTATTTAATGTGTACTAATTTTGTAATCACTGTGCATGTCAAAATACTCAGATAGGAATTTTTTATTGTCCGGTTAGAATTCTGTTAAAAGAATATGCCATTATGTGCCATTCCTCTATCGACAGATGGGCCATGCACTTTCACATGACCCCTATGTGTTTGTTCATGCATGCTGATAGCTCTCCCATCTATCTCTCATTAAATAAACCACACCTGAGCGGTGCCACCTATGCTGAGGCCTGCCCATTTCCCCAGTCACAATTCATCACTCCTGGGAAGGTAATGGTAGATGTGGGGGGGAGATGGGCTTTGGGGGCTGACAAGCCTGGGCTCCATGGCTGGGGCAGCACTCACCAGCTGTGTGACCTTGGGGAGCTTCTTTACTAAGTCTCAGTTTCCTTACCTATAAAATGGGAATAATACTCCCCTCCACAGAGTGTCGATACAATGATTGAGTAGAAACATGTATGTGTTCATTCCCTTCCCTCTGCCCTTTTTCAGTTTTCTGGCTTCTCCCCAGAGCAGTATAAAGTGGTGGTTAAGAGCTTGAGTGAGTTTGGGGCGCCTGGGTGGCTCAGTCGGTTGGCATCCGACTTCGGCACAAGGCATGATCTCATGGTTTGTGAGTTCGAGTCTCACATTGGGCTCTGCGCTCAGAGTCTGGAGCCTGCTTCGGATTCTGTGTCTCCCTCTCTTTCTACCCTTCACCCGCTTGCGTGCGTGCACTCTCTCTCTCTCTAAATAATAAACATTAAGAACAAAAAAGAGCTTGAGTGAGCTTGAACAAGCAACCTAGCCTTTGTGCCTTAGTTCTTCATCAGTACCATGGGGATAATAGTACACTCATAGGTTTGTAGGGAAGATCAAGTCAGACACTCAACGTAAGACACTTTGTTCCTGGTACAAGTAGGAGAGCAGTAAATGTCAGTCCTTCTTTAATAGTCTTACAGGACCTCTCACGAAGTCATGTTGCTGTTTTTACCAGGCTCCTCGATAGCTTCACAGCAGATGATAAGTTCCCCGCCGTTGGCTGCCTCCTGGAGTCACTGTGTGGTGAGGCTTCAAGCGACCAGGACCCAGGGAAGGGCTCTTCCTTACTGGTGGCCATATCCTGCAAGGGGTCACTGAGACTTTCCCAGCAAGCCCTCCTTGATGGGTACCCGGCCCAGAGGAGCCCTGTGGAGTAAGTGGTCTGAGACAGGGAGATGGTCCTTAACCACTGCTCCACATCCAGCTGTCAGGCAGGAGGAAAGGACGTTAGGCTGTGAAAGAATTGCCTGGGCTCTGACCGAGGCATTTCCCAGAAAAAAGGCCTTAGTGACCTCATTCCCCTGTTGGGCCTACTTCCCTTGGCAGGGAGCGTCTTCTTCTGACAGGAGGTGGTAACATCCTTACTTTGGTGCCACCAGGCAGGGTCACAGTGAGAGGGCAGGATTCACTCAGACACCAGGGTGTGGTGGCACCTTTGGAGGGTGTCTGCCCTGCCACCAACCTCCATGCTGTATTCTAGCATTGGCTCTCAAAGCCTTGTCCTTGGACCAGCAGCGTCAGCCTCACCTGGGAATGTATTAGAAACACAGATGCTCAGTCCCGCCCCAGACGTCCTCAGTCAGACACGTGGGGATGGGCTTCCCAGCACTTGGTGCTTTAATAAGCCTGGAGGTGATTCTGGTGCTCTCTCAAGTTGGAGACCCAGTGGCCCATGGGAAACAACGGGGGGAGGAGAAGGGAGGGGGGGAAGGCTGCATGGCAGTCCTTCTTCCCAGGCCCTCTCTGAGGACGGGCTGGGTTCCTGCCTGACATTCTTGTCTCCATTTCTATTGTCTATTTGAGCTGGTTTCAGCAGATTGCTGAGCTAGAGAGTTCTGAGTAATAAAGCAGGGATCCTTCAAAGAAAGCCTGTAAGAGAAGTGAAGCTTTGGGGTGCTCTCTGCTTCAGCAACTCCCCCTTTGGGTATCCTCAGAGTTCAGAAAGCCTGGTGGTGACTACTGTCACCCTCATTCTTCCTTTTTGGGCAGACAGACAGACCATGCCAACATGGCTTGTCACACTGTGTCCCTGAGAATTCAGCCCAAGGAAGAAGTCAGATGTATGCACAAATATTTAGGTACAAAGATGTTCATCTCAGTATTGCTTATATGGGACAACAAGGGGCTGGGGAGGTAACAACCCAAATAAATTAGAGCACAGCCATATAATGGAATACTCTGCAGCCACTGAAAATAGCATTTTCATTGGTCAAGAGGGATATCAATATAATGTTACGTGATAAAAGTTCAATACAGATTAGTATGTACAGAATAAACCCACATATATGCATAGACAAAAATCTAGAAGTAAACACACAAAATGTTAACAGTGGTTACCATTTCTGGGTAATGGTATCACAGAATGTTTTTATTTTTTTCTTTATACTTTTTAAAACAACGTTTATTTATTTTGAGAGAGAGAGAGAGAGAACATGCACATGTGTGCAAGTGGGGAAGGGAGAGAGAGAGAAAGAAAGAAAGGGAGAGAATCCCAAGCAGACTCCTTGCTCACATGGAGCCCACCTGGGGGCCTGATCCCACCACCATGAGATCATGACCTGAGCTGAAGTCAAGAGTTGGACGCCCAACTGACTGAGCCACCCAGGTGCCCCTCTTTATACTTTTTAGTGCTTTCCAATTTTCCACAATGACTGTGTGTTACTTTTATGAATAGAAGAAATACAATAACATTGAGTAAACTGGGGTTTTACCCTTTTACCCCTCCAAGTCTCAGTTTCTTGTGCCTCTAGAGCACCCCTCTAGGACCCTCCATCCAATGAGGAAAGAGTGATTATTGGCAGCTCATCCCTCCAAAATATGTTCCCTTGTAGTCTCCACTTTCACCATATTGTTTATCAAGAATCAGATGGATCTGGTGGCTGTTTGAACCCTTTGCCATCTTCCAAACACCTTACTTTGAGGACAGCAGTGATTAGCTGAGTTGTCATTACTGGAACAGCCTCAGAGGTAACCATGCCAAGCCCAGACTGCAGACAGGTCTGGCAAGAAACGCAAGAAGCAAAGCCAGAGTGGGCCATCAACGCACAGGGGAGACGGGAGCGGGGTCCAGTTGTGCCACTGGGACTAGTTGGAGCTGGCCATAAGCTCTGCCTGGTGCCCCGAGGACAGAGCAAGCTCTGGGTTGCTTCAAAGTCAGTGGGCCCAGCTGTGGGCAAATTCAGGCAGCCAGAAAATAACATAGCAATCCAGCACAGTGCCTGGCAAATAGGGGAAACTCAGTAAATATTTGTTGAGTGGAGTAATAAATGAAGCTTCCTCACAGGCTCTGGCAACCAAGACCCTCCATGAGAGGATGCCATCAGGGCCAGGGGTCTGGGCAAAGAGAAGCTTGCAGACAGGGGGACTGGGGAGAGAGAGCTTAGGTGTGCATCAAGAAATGGGTGAGGGGGGCGCCTGGGTGGCGCAGTCGGTTAAGCGTCCGACTTCAGCCAGGTCACGATCTCGCGGTCCGTGAGTTCGAGCCCCGCGTCGGGCTCTGGGCTGATGGCTCAGAGCCTGGAGCCTGTTTCCGATTCTGTGTCTCCCTCTCTCTCTGCCCCTCCCCCGTTCATGCTCTGTCTCTCTCTGTCCCAAAAATAAATAAACTTTGAAGAAATGGGTGAGGAACAGCGATAAAAGCAGAGGCCTTCAAGTCCAACCCAGCTTTGAATCCTGCCTCTCCCACTCAACAGCCTGGTAATCTAGGGCAGTTTACCTAACTTCCCCAGGCTTATTTCCTCCTGGGCTACCTGGGGATAACTCTCTCCACCTTGTGGGGTTTTCTGCTGCTTCCATGAAATAATGCAGGGCTTGCAAAGGACAGTTACAGATCTGCTCCAGTGGCTCAGCGGCAGCCTGAGAGCGGATGAAGGCAGGAGCCGTACTGTGGTCTGGGCCAACACCCTACCCAAGCAAGATCAGACATGCCGCCACTCGCCTAGAAACCTAGGCAGGTCTCTGGCATCGGGCATCAGCCCTTGTTGGCAACTGGGACCTCCACCCCTGCACTGTCTGGGTCAGGGGCTGGCCAGGCCGGCCTGGGGGTGGATTGAACAACTGAGCTGGGGAAGCAGAGAGGCTGGGAAGTGAGGAGGGGGCTGGCTTCAGAGACCAGAAGAGTAGGAAGCAAAGGTAAGGTGAGGGCTTGGGTACCCAACAGGATCCTCAGACAGAGGATACATAAGTTTGGCTTTCTCTTCCTCAAGGGTGGGTTTAGAATCTCGTTTACCTGAGGTGACCTGTCTCCACGAGGAGTTCTTACAGCTCTGGTGGGTTGTGCCCCAAGGTCACCCAGAACTGCCATGCACACACTTTTCAAAATGGCTCCCTAAAGCCATAGCAATAACCAGAGGCCTCCAAAGCCAAGTCATGTTCAGAGATAAGAGGCGCTTACCCTACACACACATTCCTTTTTCTCACACCCACTGGTTCTTCTTTTTGGAGCTTTCTTGCTGCCAAGTCCTGCCTTCATACTTTGGGGTTTATCCTCACTTGGAAAATACATCATGTTCATTGTTGCCTGGCTAATCCAGCAGCCTTGTCATTCCCCCCTGCATCTTGGGCCAGATTTGCCAACACGCTTCCCACTCTGTCAGGGCTGCCTTCTGACATATCCCCCCTTGTCTTATGTCAGGCTGTGCCAGACCATGAGCTTACCTGGCGTGAGGGCCCTGCGTCACTCGTCTTTCTGCCCTTTGCGGATCTGAGCACAATGTCTGTATAGCAGGTGCCCAGCACTGGCTGGGTGTAATAAAGGGGGGGGGGGTTGTAGCGGACACTATGGATTGCCCACCCAGAGGGTTTTATGACTTCTTCCCCTGGCCTTCTCTTTTGGGGGGAGATTGGAAACTTAATACAGTTGAACCTTGAACAATATAGGCTTGAACTGCATGAGTCCACCGGTGCACGGATTTTTACAATACGGTACCGTAAGAGTTTTTTCTCTTACGATTTTCTTCGTAACATTTTCTTTTCTCTAGCTTGCTTTATTAATAGAGTATGTAATAATATAACCTATACGATGCATATTGATTGGGGTGCCTGGGTGGCTCAGTCGGTTAAGGGCCTGACTCTTGGTTTCGGCTCAGCTCGTGATCTCTCGGTTTCATGAGTTCAAGCCCCATATCGGACTCTGCACTGCCAGATTCTCTCTCTCCCTGTCTCTCTGCCCCTCCTGCACTCACACTATCTCTGTCTCTGTCAAGATAAATAAATAAACTTTAAAAAATGCATATTGATTTACTGTTTATGTTAATGATAAGCCTTCTCGTCAACAGTAGAGGTGAGGTTTTTAGGGTGTCACAGTTATGCATGGATTTTCCACTGCACAGGGACTTTGTGCCCCTGATCCCCACATTGTTCAAAGGTCAACTATACTCAGTTTTCCCAGCTACTCTCACAGATGGAAGTGGCCTTGTGAAACAGTGCTCGCCGATGAAGTATAAGTGCAAGTCTTCGAGGGAAGCTTTCTTTCCAGAATAAGGCAGACCTCTCTAAGAGGAGCCTTTGACCATTTTGCCAATTCCCTTTCCTTCTTACCTGGAATGCAGACATGATGACTGGGACTGCAATAGCCATCTTGCAACCATGAGGCAATAAGCAACAGTCAGAAGGGCCAAGTTAAAAAAAAAACCAAACAAGAAAGAATGTAACTTGGTTCTTCTTTTTAAATTTTTTTAAGGTTTATTTATTTTTGAGAGAGAGAGAGAGAGAGAGAGAGAGAGAGAGAGAGACAGTGCGAGTAAGGGAAGGGCAGAGAGAGAGGGAGACACAGAATCCAAAGGCAGCTCCAGGCTCTGTGCTGATAGCTCTGTGCTCAGCTATCAGCACAGAGCCTGACATGGGGCTGGAACTCAGGAACCATGAGATCATGACCTGAGCTGAAGTCGGACGCTTAACTGACTGAGCCACCCATGTGCCCCTATAACTTGGTTCTGGATGGCATCATTGATGACCATTATTGCTAGGTTGGCCAACCTCTTGGTTTGCTCAGGACTGAGGGATTTTCTGAGTTATAGGATTTTGATATAAAACAGGAACAGTCATGGGCAAACCTGAACCCTCACCTAGGGTTGGTCACCCCATCCTAGCCCTACACTGCTTATTTCCAGAAACAACTTACTATGTAATAAAAAATAATCAGGCAAAATTGTTATTTCTGAGATTCGATGAACAGACATGGATAGAGTTGCAGGTCATTGGTTCTAGCTGCCTTCACAGAAGTTATCCTAGTTGAGTCTCATAATGATTCTTCATGGTAGGTTTTGTTATACCCATTCTACAGGTCAACAAACTGAGGCACCGAGAGGGTTAGCCCAACTGGAATATAAGTCCTGTACATTAATGCCATGCCATTCTCCCCTAAAGCTATTGTGGCTCATTTTGTCTTAACTCAGCATGTGATTATTTAATGTTATTCTCGGAATGGGCATTATGCTTTTCAAATGAATAAAGCCACTGTGAGATGCAGCCCTTACCTTTCTTTATATGACTTCTTTCTGGACAAGTCGAAAAATCCTGACTTGTTTCTCCTGACCTGACTTGTTTCTCCATCACTACTGTTAATAAACAGACAAAATTGGTTTGCATAGATGTAATTTTTAAAATTACTGTTGAATGAGTCAAAAGATGCAAAAGGGAAGTGTAGCAAAAAGTCTCCTTTGTACCCCTGCTGCTTTATAGATGAACATTAGGAAAGCTTCCGTCGGTTTTGAACTGGTGATTCTGAATGTGAGTAATAATGAATGATAGCCCCTTAAACTTGTATTCAGCTTCTGAGATTACAAAATGCCCTCAAAGACACAGTCTCATTTTCTCCTCTGAGCTTCCTCCAGATGTTTTCTTCAGACTTTCATGTCCTGGATCTCCCCCTCATCTGCTGAGCCCAAGACTGCTCTCTGGGTCCCTTGTACCTTTTGCAGGCTATGTGCCTGTGACGGAGACTTCACCCTGGCTGGTGCAGAGCCTCCCAGGGCCTTCTGGGTGTAACTGTCGGCTCTCTTTGTGTCCTTTGTGTCACTCACTGTGGGGAGAACAGGCCATCCTGGAAGGTCTGTTGGTTGGGCTGCTGGCCTGTGCTTGCTGTATAACTGAATATTTATTCACAGTTTGTTCCTCATTAAAAATAATGTTTAGGAAGCATCTGTAATAACATAGGAAAGTATATGTTAATTGAGAAAGCATAATATATCAATATCTGTATAGCTACATCTCTCTATAGCGTACAATTTAGACTGAGAGCAAAGCCTTTGTGTAGACAAATTCTGGAAATAACGCATTCTTTCATCCCTCACAGCCCAACTGTACCTTTCCTCCAGAGTCCCTCATCTCACCTGGGATCCACCTGGCTTCCTGAGCCACATTCCTTAGCATTCTCATCCTGTACCTGCGTCACCAGCACCCCTTGCCCCCTGCCAGGCCAGGCTGTCGCTTGTCCAGCTCACAAACCCGTCTGCTATTCTCCATCCCCACAGCCAACCCCCAGTACAGCTTCCTCAGCTCACAGTCAGGTCGCTGTAGCATCCTGAAATCTAGTCTTCTGGGTCCTAAGTCTTGCTCTGCCTTGGTGCACTCCCTCCATTTCAGTCGGGGTCCTCTTTTTTTAAAACAAAAACTAGGTGGCGCCTGGGTGGCTCAGTCGGTTGAGCGTCTGACTTTGGCTCAGGTCACAATCTTGCAGTTCATGGGTTCAAGCTCCACATCAGGCTCTATGCTGACAGCTCAGAGACTGGAGCCTGGAGCCTGCTTTGGATTCCGGTTCTCTCTCTCTCTCTCTCTGCCCCTCCCCTGCTGTAGGTGTGCACACGCTCTCTCTTCTCTCTCTGTCTTTTAAAAAAGAAAAAAAAAAAGAAAAATTAATGATCCTATAACACGCCCTGCTTAAAGGTCTAATTGCGCCCCATTGTCCTCAGGAATGAGTTGAATTCCCTTCCTGCTCACTTCTCCAGCCCCTCTCTTACCTTTCCAGGCTCTGCCTGTCACCTGCTGGCTGTTGCTAAATTCTGAGCTCGGCCCTCAGTCTCCCTTCCCTCCGGCCACTGCCTGGGGGCTCTGCCTGCTTTGACCCTTCCCTGGATTTAAGCCTACTAATCCTTCAGGTCTTAGCCTCATGGACCTTAAGGAAATAAGGTCAAAACAAAAACATCAACCAGGTTATCTGAATAGTGATAGTGGATTTTCATCATAATGTATATATAAAACTCAGTCAATCTAGCAACCATTCATTCATTGAAGAATCATTAATTCAGACTTACTAGACATCATACATGCAATGGCCCAGGGTCCCACTGGTTCTGGGTGTCAGCCCGTATGGTCCCGTAGCAGGATTCTTCTTGCAGATTCACTCATTCGATCTGCATTTCCATCTTTCATTTGTATTTGTTCAATAAATGGCCATGCAAAAATTAATCAGAGAAGGGAATCCTTGTTCTCAAGCATCACAGACTTACAAACACATTATCATGCCACATGGTCAGGGCCATGAAAAGGAAGGCAAAGCATTGCAAGGGGGTTGGAGGTGGTCTCATAACAGAAGGGAGGTTGAACTGACCAGTGTTAACAGGTAGATGGGGCATAAGAGACAGGAACAAGAAAGCAAGGGAGAAAGGGTCTTTTCAGAAGAGGAAATGGCAGGTACGAAGACTCAGAGATTAAAACTGGCTCTCCCATGACTCAGGTGACATGTGCACAGTGGCCAGAGTGCTAGGAGCCATGCATCCCCCACACCCCATCTGCTGTTGGTACTTTATCCTCAACCAGAATGGAAAACCTTCCTCCTCTTCCCCTTCCAAGTCCTACCTATTCCTGAGACCCACTCAAGCCCTACTTCCCTCATGAAGCCTTCTCAGACTACGTATCAGACAGATGCACATTTAATTCCATTCTGGTTTGTACGTTGCCATTCAAAATTTCATAACAAATCTCACCTTCCTACCAAATTGTAAACTCCTCAAAGACAGACTGTGATACACATTTATCCTCAGTTTTGTGGGCATCCAGGCAAGAAACCTGGTGCTGCTCTGTGAATACTTGTTGAAGTAACACTAGCTGGGCTGAAATCTCTAAAGGCAGAATCCCAGGCAGCGCCCACGCACCAAACCTCAAGCAGTGACTGATGAGTTTCTTAATCCATGGCCTTCTGTCCCCATATAACACCTGCTAAGAAACCGGATCGTGGGTCTGTGACGGGTGTTGATTAGGTATCATTAGCCTGATTTTATGATTCTTGGAGAAGAGGTAAGTAATAATATTACAAGGAATTTAAAGGGATCCCCATTAGAAGTGCCTAGCTCTAATCAACCTTTGAATTTACTGTTAATGAACTTCTCACCCATGGAAAATAAAAAAAAATGTTGCCATCTGTGTAAAGCCCTGAACTTGTGGGCAGAAGAACCAGGTCTTTGGTCCATCTGTACCATGTATCAGCCCTGTGACTTTGGACAAGTAATCTATGCCCCTTTAAGCCTCGGTGTCCTCAGTCTTTAAAATGGGAATTATAATACCTCCAAGGGTTATAACTCCACTCACAGGGCTATTGTAAGGATTACGTGTGGTAACAATATGAGCATGGTTAGTAATATGTGAAATGTCATTTAAAAACCAGACAGCACAGTAATTTTTATTATAAACTAAAGTTCTCTTCTGTTTTATTCCCAGTGTTCCAAAACCCAGACACGAGCTCTCCACAGGGGAGTAGATGCACTGTAGTTATTTTAAGGAGAAAGAGTGTCCATCATCTCGTGCCTGGGAGACCTACTGTTGCCATCTTCTCAGCGACTGTAGCTGTTGGAATAGTCGTGTCTGCAGTCCTCAGGGCAGTGTGGTGCACATGAGGTAAGGTGCCCTGGCATGCTCAGTACCCCAGTGGAATAGCACCTGCTCAGAAAGTTGCCCAGGCTCAGCTTTTCCCAGGGAGAATTCTGTGTTCCAGACTGTCCCCTTCAGAAAGAGTGTTCTGCTTAGATTTGTCAGGGAAGGTGGTTAAGCAATGCAAACAACAAAAGTGGGCCCCAAATGAAAGATCCTAAAAAAGAAGGAGAAGAGGACACTCCGGAAGGAAAGACAGTTGTGTCTATACGGCGGGCACCAAACTAACCTGCCATCAGAAGCCTGGACTCAAAGCCTGTCTCTGACACAAACTGGCTGTGTGGCTTTAGGAAATTCACTCACCCTCTCTGATCCTTTAAAATTATGCTTTGTAAAATAAGCATAACAATGCCAATCTTCTGGTGTTAGTTTAAGATTAAATTTGTATGAACTTTACAAAATGGAAAATGCCATGTGATTATGAGCTGATTATAAATTTATCTGCCTAAAGTAATCATTCAGAATAACCCAAATGAACTGTGTGCCTACGGGCCTCCACCACGTTGTCCATCAAGGAGCCTTAAATGCAATTCTAAGAACCACCCCGAGCTCTGAAAAGGCATCTCCCCTGCAGATGACGGGTGTGCCATGAAAAAGCCAGTTGGTTTCCACAGGTAACTAAAGGTCACCCTCAAGGGGTTGGCTGTTGTCTCCTAGGCACATTCCCCTCCCTGGGGCAGGTGGGGAACATGGCTGCATCCCTCCACGCCTTCCTGAACTCCAGGCCTTATGATTCCCTAGGCCTTTCCTTTGGCCCCATGGTTTTAATTTTCCCAATCAACCTGTTAGGTTAGCAGAGCAGATAAATCCTCTCCGTGCATCCACACCTCTTATGGATGGACTTGCCTGGGGCCACAGAGCTCAAAATGTGCACCAGGTTTCTGGCCACTGCAGCCTGAAACCCCAGTTTGGAGGGCTCGCCGGGATTTGAGCCCAGGTTTCTAAAATCTTTGCCCACAGACAAGGACATGAGCCCGAGCTTAACCAAAGCCCCCTGGGCCACAGCCTTGGAGGTAAACAGCCCCCCATGGACACGGAATTCCCCGGCAACCCTGGCTAGACTCAAACATCTACTTCCACCCATGGCTTTTTATTTTCTTGCATTTGTTTCCAAGGGGACCAGTAGGCACTTGCTCTCCCCACTTTGGTCCTCGCTCCCTGTGTGTAATTAGGGTGCACCCTGTTGGCCCCGCACTGTGATGAATGGGCTTCTTCAGGCAAGGTGGCAGTGACTGGAGCCCTGCCAGCCCCGAGGCCACTCCTGTGCTGCACGATGCACTCAGATGCGATTAGCCCTGTGTCACAATGCTTGGCAACCGATCCAGGAGGCAGTGAGGCCTTTGTTCATGCCATTGTCCTGTCAACTGGCTATAACTTCATTTGGCTGCCAGCTTGCTTGGGCTTTTGCATCATCCTGGCCTGCTCTGTCCTCCCTCAGCTAATGGTTAGTCCATAATTCCAGATTTTTCGGGGAGTATCTAGGGTGTGCATGTGAAGCCCCCGCGTCTTCCCCCAAAGCAGTTTTGGAATTAAAATCATAAACAATGAGCAGATTCTTCATGATTTAGGAGGTAGGCTCCCTGGGACTTCCCCCGTTTCCTGCTGCTGCAGAAGGGGAGGAATCACATGTGGTAGACGGGTGTCAGCACTCAGGCACTCTGAGTTGTATAGCTGGGGGCAGGGGCGGGTGGGGGAGGGTGCATTCAGACATTCATTGCTTCTGCACATTTTAATTGAGCACATACTATGTGCCAGGCACTGTTCTAGATCCTGGGAATAAAGCAATGAACAATAAAGACAAAACACCCTGCTTTATGCGGCCAACATTCTGAGGTGGGGAAGGGAGTGGGGAGAAGAGACAGGCAAATAAACTGAAAAACAGGCTAAAAGGAGCTAGGGAGAAAAATAAAACAGGGAAGGAAAACGCGGCCATAGGGCATGCTCATTCGAATGCCCCCCTTGTGCCCAGCACAGAACACATCCCTGACTCTGATCTGGCCAGCTCCTCAGGGCTGCGTCTGATTCCCACACCCCCAGCAGCTGTCAGAGCTGCTGGGATGGAAGGACCCCCTAGAATCACCCACCAACCCCGCCACCAGGGGTACCCCCCCATGAGCCAGGCTCCACCCACAGCCACCCTCTCCACCCAACCCTAAAACGCCCTCTTCTCCCAGGTGTTCTCCTCCTCCCTCCCCAAAATACTGGCTATGCAGACATTCAGACCCATACAGTGCAGTGGGCAGACCAGCCAGCCAACAGACCACGACAGTGCAGAGAGGATGACCCGGCGGGGCCTGTTTACAGGCTGTGGAAACCCTGGGTGGGGGTCGGGCAGAGGTTTTTGTAGGGGCTGTGCCATGCACTGTAGGATGATGAGCGGCATCCCAGGCCTCCACCCACAAGATGCCAGTCGCGCCCCCACCTTGAATTAAGACAGCTGAAACCATCGGCACACATTGCCATATGTCCCCTTTTGCAAAGGGCCCTTCAGTTGAGAGCCACTGGTTTAACTCAACATCGTGCAACGTATTTGACAAAGAAGCACCTTTTATTTGGGTTGGAGGGATGTCTATCAATACTGCACATACCCTGTGCTATTCCAAACACTCTGAGTAGTGCTGCTTCTGGATAAAGCCACATTCCCACAGGATTCAGGGCCTTGGGATCTGGGCCCTGGCTGGCACTCTGGCCATGGGTCCGACCATTATCAGTCTCTACTTTTTACTTCGGTAAAGTCCAACCGTTTGTCATTGCCTGTATACACTCTGCATTTTATGTCCTGGGCCTTTGCCCGGCTGCTTCTGCTGCCCATGATACCCTTCCCCCCTTTGCCTCACCTGGTTCACTGATTCATCCTTCAAGATTCCATTTGGGCATCATCTCCTGCAGGAAGCCATTCCTGAAGCCAGGACAGGGCGGAGTGGCCACTTGTCCCCTGAGCTCCCATAGCACCTGGCCTTGGTCCTTCCTACCTCTGAGGTCTGAGACAGGCCCCACAGCCCTATAGCCCCCCCTCCCACTCCCCGTCCCGTAGTACGGGTGGTTGGGGTCCCACAGCACAGGTAGTATGGATCTATTTCTCCCACCTGACCTGCAAAGCAGAGACTCTGTCTTCTCATCTCCAGAACCTGACAAGCTATCTGGCACAGAGTAGGGGCTCAGTAAAGGTCAAAGTGAACTGACAAGTAAATAGAACACAAAGATGAGTGTGGTAAAGGGAGTGAGGACCAGAGAACACAGGCTGGAGGAGGGAAGGAACCAAGGGGAATATTCTTTCTACAACCCAGGAAGGGGTGGTAAGGCTGCTTGCCTCTCATTTCTTTCCCCTCTGGGCTAAAGACTTCAATTGCCTTAACCTTTAATCTCACATCCGCCTCATTTTCCAACCCTCTGATGGATCATCTTTGTCATTCACATCCGTCCATGCCTTCTTCACATTTTCCAGAGGCTGCTTTTGAGTTTAATGTGATATGTTCAGAGCAGCAGGAGCCCAGAGCCTGGTTCCCTGGAGCGGGGAGAGTGGCTTCCACTTAATTAGCTTGAGACTCCATAATTCCCTGAGCCTCACCGGCTCCCTGGCCTGGTGGCTGTTAGAGGAGCAAATTATTTTCACAGAGAAGAGAGTGGAGAGAATTGAATTAGTGATTATGCTAATTGTTTCCTTTTCTGTGTCAGGGACTGCTCCACAGGGAAGCCCACTTCTGGGGCTGGAGGGCGGGCAGGGAGGAGGTGAGGAATTTGGAGAAGCCCTGGGCTCTGAGCTGCGGATGTGGAAAAGTCCTCGCTTGAGGAGACGCCTGAGGGATGTGGCTTCTCCACAGACTCAGGGTCTTCCGCTATGATGAGGGTGGGTGGGGAAAGGACTACTCAAGTTCTGGGCTCTCTCATCCACAGCATGTCCTGTGGGGTAGACACATCTCCATTGTATAGATGGTGAGGTGTGAGGGAAGAAGCCACAGACGTAGAGACAGGCCCAAGGTCACCTGCCTAGCCAGGCGGGGGGATCCAACTTGATCTAGGGACTGCCCGTCCAGATGATTTCCCTTGCCTCCCAGCCCCTACCCGTGGAGGGCTCTGCGTGTCAGTGACGGCAGGGGAGGCAGTGCTGAGGGCAGACGCCCTGGAACAGCCCTGATACCGTGCGACACAGGCCCAGGACACAGTTGGCCAGCCTGTTGCTCTGTGTGGTTGGCGGCCAGCCCTCAACCCACTTGAACCAGTGCCATTGGAGTCTGTGGTTCCTTCCGTCCAGCCTGCCTGTGCCGCCCCGCCTCGGCTCTCCACACCACAGCTGTCTGGGGAGCCATCTGGATCCCTCACCCTTCAACAACCCAGCAAATTCCTGCCACACTGGTTCTGTTTATCACTGGGGCTGGCAGTGATTTTTGTCAGCCAGCCATTCATCCGTCAGCCAGTCAACAAATGCCTGCTGAGGGCTAGGCACGGTGCTGGGTGATGGAGGTGCAGAGCAGAGCGAGGCGGAGCCCCCGCTCTCAGAGAGAGGGCCCCCCCCTCCTCGGGGAGGTGGGGTGGGACAAGGTTCGTCAGGGGAGAGGCAGAGGACCCTGTGGGCCCCCGGGGCCTGCCTTTCTGTTTAATGCAGTCTGTCTCCATTGCAGACTCACAGAAGTAGCTTTGAGGTAGTAGCTTTGAGGAGAATGCTGCCCGGGCTGAAGCCCCCTCTGTCCCCCGCCCATGTATGGAAGCAGCGGAGATGCCCCTCACTGATCCCCCTTCTCCCCCCAGCACACAGAAACTCGAGGATGCTTAGTGAGAGGCCTGAAGGGACTCAGGACCTGGCCCTTCTGCCCATGGTCGTGGGTTGTGGTCCTTCACCCTGGATGTGGTTTCCAAAACTGAGTGCCGTGGCCCAACTTTATGCCACCCTGATGGGAGGCAGCAGGTGGAGAGATTAACAGCACAGGTGGACACCCAGGTGCAGGCTGGGGCAAGTGACCTGACCACTCTGTGCCTCATTTTCCCCTCTACGGTAGGAGCTGCACTAGGCCCGCTTCACTGGAGTGTATGTGAATTAACGGACACATACAGCTGACAGCATGGAGGGCACATAGCAAGGGCTCAGTAAATGACAGGCCTGTTGCCTCATTGCACCCTCCGAAGGACGTCCTCTTTCTGCCTTCTTGTTCACACCTCCTTGGCAACTGTCCAGAGTCCAGAGAGTAAACTGCCTGGGAAGAATGCAGGAACAAAAATACTCGGCTGTGTTGGGAACTTCCCATGTGCAGCTGGTCCTTGATCGCAGGCTTCCCCTGGGAGCTGCTCTGTTGGAAGAGTGAACTCAAATCCTGGCTCTGTCACGCCCCTAGTGGTGGTCTCGGGGAAGTCACCCAAACTCACCCGGCCTCAGTTTCTACCCCTGTCAATGTGAATAATACCACCTCCCTCAAATCCTAGTAGAGTATTAAGTAATATAATATAGGAGTGGCCACCTGTCTTCACTCACGATAGAGCAGGAGAGGGTGGAGTGCCGAAGGAGGGGACAACCCGAAGCCCAGTGGGGTGGTCATGAGCCAGAGGGAGGCACGTGACCCTTGACTGGAGTCCGTAATGCCAACAGCTGCACTTGAGAACACTCGCTGCATGCTGGTGCCACGCTGAAAGTTCTCTACCTTACGTACCTCACTGCGTCTTTACAGAAGCCTCACGAATTATGTCTCGTGCCCATATCGCAGATGAGCAAGGGGGAGGCTGGGCAGATTGAGGAACCCGTCGAAGGTGGCCCGGCTCAGATAGAAGTGGCAGAGCCAGGGTTCAAACCCGAGCTCTCGACCATCACGGCCCCTCCCCAGTGCTGCCTGCTGGGGGTGAGGAGCAGAGTCTGTCCCACGGGGCCTGAGGGGCTGAGTCACTACGTCCCTCACCTGTAAAATGGACATAATCATTCCAGCTGTGCAGGGAATGTGCGACATGGGCTTGGTGGTCCTCGCCCCTCTCCAGCCCTCGGCGGGAAACACTTTATAAACAGAATATGACTTACCCGCCCTGCTGCCTGGAGCCGGATCTCTTGCCATGCCAAATTGTTGGAATGGTTCAGTGACAAGTGTGTTATTAGGAAGAAATTTATGTGCCTTCTTCAGAGTGAGTCACCGAATCCCTGTGGTGAGAGGCATGGGGAAGGGGCCCTCTGCAGAGACCAGCTAACTGGGGGACCCTGGCCCCAGCTGTCCCGGGTCTGGCTACCTCCCCAGGCCCTCACTAGAGGGTCAGCACTGACCAGTGATTGGGGGGGGGGTAAAGGGAGGGGTGGAGGGACAGCCCTCCATTTAGGGAAAGGTGGTGCCTGTGCTGGGTTTACAGAGACCTCACAGGGGGCGTGACAGGCTCCAGAAATCTCTGCTTGCCACCGAATTTCCCAGGATGTTTTTGAGTCAGGCTCCAGGCCGCTCTCTGACCCCTCTCCAAGGGTGTTGCACCACCCTCCCCAGGAATAGGTCTGCGGCAAATATGTCAAGAGTTTGGGTGAACCCTCTTCTCTCTGAGACCTTTGAATCCCAGAGGAGGAAGATGGTCTAGAATTAAACTTCAGAGAGAGGAAGAATTAGCTGAGGCGTTGCAGTTCTGCTGGGATTTTTTTTTTCCCCTTAAAAACTATACAACACCATGTGCAGAGAAGCTCTAGCCTTAGAAGTTGACTCTAGTGGGCAGCAACGTGGAACAAGAAAGCATCTGTCAGGGAATAGCAGGTGACCTCCTTGAGCAGAAGTCGCTGCAAGTGGCTAGACAAGGCTGCCCCTTCTCTGCCTGCTCCTGGGTGTGGTGTGAGGGGTTTTCTTGATGCACTGGAACCCAGAGGGTGGCCTGGAGCATTCACATGGGCCTCAGGACACGTGGACCACCTGCCGACACTGGCAATGTCCGTAACGCAGATGAGGTGCAAACCAGCTCACTTCGCTGGTGGCTGCTTATCAGAGCCCGGCTGTGCTTGGTGCCACTGCCTAAGAAAAGCAGAGACACACACGAAACACTAATGAACATGTGCGATGTGTCAGGCATTCTTCTCGATCCGTTATCTGTTTGAATTTTTTGGACCCTCACGACAGCCCTGTAAGATTATTTCTGTAAGGAGCTCAGACTTAGATTAGTCTTATTCCTCAGTTTCCATTTTCAGTGGTTAAGTTAATTGGAGATGTGATGTTTTCCCGGAAAAATCGCTTACTATTGAACACTTGCTTTGTGTCACACATTGTGCTAAGTATGGATTTTACACGTCTTCATTTATTATACACAAAACCACATTTTATAGATAAAGAAATGAAGGCCTTTAGCCTTTTGGAACATTGCCCTGAGATCACCCCTCAAGGAAGCTAGTCTAGCCTATTAGAAGGTGAGGGACCAGTGGAGGAGAACTGAGGCACCCCAGCCGAAAGCCAGCACCAACCACCAGACATAGGAACAAGGCCAACTTGTGTTTTCCAACCCAACCAACTCGCTAAATGCAGTTTCACGAGTGAGCCCAGGTGAAACCAGCAGATGAACACCCAATCAGTCCACAGAATCATGAAAAACAGTATAACTATTGTCATTAAAAATTTTTTTTAATGTTTATTTTTTTGAGAGACAGAGAGGGAGAGAGAGAGAGACAGAGTGTGAGCCAGGGTGGGGCAGAGAGAGAAGGAGACACAGAACTCCAAAGCAGGCTCCAGGCTCTGAGCTGTCAGCGCAGAGTCCTATGCGGGGCTGGAACTCAGGAACCATGAGATCATGACCTGAGCCAGAGTCAGACACTTAACTGACTGAGCCACCCGGGCGCCCCAGCTGTTATCATTTTTTTTATGTGCGTTTCTTTATTTTGAGAGAAAAAGAGTGGAAGAGGGAGGATCCCAAGCAGGCTCCATGCCGTCAGCACAGAGTCTGATGTAGGGCTCGAACTCATGAACTGTGAGATCATGACTCGAGCTGAAATCAAGAGTCGGACGCTTAACCAACTGAGCCACACAGGTGCCCCAAAACTATTGTCATTTGAATAGTTTTGGGGATGATTTGTTATTTAACAATGGATAACTGATACAGCCTCCTAGATCCCACTTCACTTACCCTTTCCCCCCAAACGACCACTAACAGCGGCCTTACAAAGGCATTGAGCCAGAATGAGAAGACCGCCCGGGAGGGAAGACCTGCAAACATTTGCTAGATGGGCAGGTGGGTAGTGGAGTGGTCTCTGATGGAGTAGAGCTGAGAAAGTGACAATCCACACGGAGGCAGGAGAGGCACAGGATGACACGTGGGCCAAGGAGCCCCAGAGAACCTCCGAAGTCTGGGTGTTTTTAAAGGCACTGGGTACCACAGAAGACAGGAGCAAGGCGCAGCGCTAGGACGCAGGAAGCCACGGCTGACTCTCTTTTTTCCCCAGGAGAGACCAGAAGTTGTTATCCGGAGAAGCTGAACTGAAGGTGCTCTGGACTCCAGGACACTGGTCCCCGCGGAAAGTGACAGGGAGGTAGGAGCTTGGAAACCGGGAGATTAATTAAAAACTATAAATAAATGATGGGCCGTCAGATTCCCTGCCTGCTCCCAGGACCCCAGCAGCTAGGTGTCACTTCCCTTCCATGCAGGCAGCTGGAATATTCTTCTCTGGGTAGATTGAGTTTCTTCCTCACCCCCTACCCTCTACTCCTAGGAAAAAGACCTTCATAAAATGTTGTATGAGGAGTCCCAGTAAAACAGCCTTCGAGCCATCTGGTCACCCTACTATGAAGTCAGCTGGACTATAACCCTGTCTTTCTCTTAAATATGAAGGGTCACCAGACATTTGAAATGAAAGAGGTCAAAACAGGGGGAAAACAGGGGGTGAACTCGGAGGAAATAGCATATAGCAAGCAGAAGAACCTGACTTTTTTTTTTTTGTGAAAAGAACTTATAAATTGGTAACCTCGGGGAAATATGACAGAAATAGAATTCCATGAAAAAGGAACAGAGAAGAAAGAGTTCTTGGAAATTTAAAATATGATAAGAAAGGTTAAAAACTCAGGAGAAGGTGCCCAGCATGATTCACAAAAAAACTATCCACACCGGAGACCGTCAGTATCAAACTTTCAAACACGGAGGATAAAGTGAATGTGTGGGAAACCCCAGAAAAAGAAAAACACTTAAGAGACAAAGGAATGGCGGGGGGGGGGGGGTGAGAGGGGCATCAGACTTCTCTCCGGAAGCACCGGGTACAAAATAATGAAAGGATGCCTTCCAAATTCGGAAGGAAAATGATTTTCAACCCAGAATCTTATGCTCAGCCAAATCAATCAAATGCGAAGGGAAAATTAAAGAATAACCTTTTCAGACATGTAGGACTCAGAAACCGTTCTCATCATGAAAGAGAAATCCATGGCACACAGAAACAGGGGCTTCAGCAAAGGAAAATCAGAGAGGAGTCTCGGGGCTAAGAGGGAGGGGCCATTCTGGAGAGGAGAGGCTCCCAGGGCCTCGAGGAGAAGGGAAGGGCTGACACATTTACCTAGGTGAGTGGTGGGAAATGATCGCCGGGCCTTCCATAGATCCACTAAAGGAATTAGAGGAAATTGCTTTAAGTAGAAGAAACTAAGAAATGGGAAAGAGGTGGGGGATTACTTGTTCCCAGAAATAATACATAAGAAGCGCCTGGCTGGCTTGGTTGGTCTTAATCTCAGCATCGTGAGTTCAGGCCCCACACCGGGTGTGGAGTGTACTGTAAAAAGGTAATAGTAATAATAATAATAATAATAATAATAATATATAAGAAATAGAATTTAGGTGAATATTTTGAAACCTGGAGTTAAGAGCAGAAGAAAAGCTGCTGCTGAGTTGAAAGTGGTTGCCTCAGAGGAGCAGAGAAGATTTGGGCTGGTTTCTGCTGTGTCTTTTAGCCTTGTTTGATATTTATTTATTTATTTATTTATTTATTTAATCAATCTATTTATTTATTGGGAGGGAAGGGGCAGAGAGAGAGGGAGAGAGAGACGCCCAATCAGGCTCCACACTGAGAGCATAGAGCCCAATGTGGGGCTCGATCTCACAAACCATGAGATCATGAGCTCAGATGCTTAACTGACTGAGCCACCCAGATGCCCCTAGCCCTGTTTGATTTGTAACTATGGGCATAGGTCACTTGAATAAAATAAACATTATTGTTATTTATTTATTTATTTTTTAGAGAGAGAGTGTGTGAACAGGAAAGAGGGGCAGAGGGAGAGAGAGCGAGCGAGCGAGCATGGATCATGACCTGAGCTGAAATCAAGAGTCAGACGCTTAACCAACTGAGCCACCCAGGGTCCCCCAAATATTAATTTTTATATGGAAACAAGAGCATGGGTTTGAGAGTTCAATGACAGAGTTTAAATCTCTCTCTACTCTTACAGACGGCAGCACTTGGGTCAGGCCACTGGCCTTCCTCAGCCTCAGGTTCCTTATCTACCTTGCAAACCTGAAGTGAGGATTCAACATAATTTCTGTGAAGGGCTCAGCACAGAATAAATGCTCAATAAATGATAGCCATTATAGTTTTTTTAAGTTTATTTATTTTGAGAGAGAGAGAGAGAATGAGCAGGGGAGGGGCAGAGAGAGGGGGAGAGAGAGAATCCCAAACAGGCTCTACACTGGCAGCACAGAGCCCGACGCGGGGCTCGAACCCACAAACTGTGAGCTCATGACCTGAGCCGAAACCAAGAGTCACATGCTCAACCCGCTGAGCCACCTAGGTGCCCCATGGCTGTTATAGTTTTTAAGATTTCTGAGAAATTCCATGGTAGAGAGCAAAAGCAAACTCCACTCCCGAGGTTTCGGAGGAGTCTATAGAAAGCCTGGAAAAGTGTCACCCTGACGTCTGCCAGTACACTGTCCAGCTGTTATTAAGCTGCAGACCTTCTGCAGGCCCCCACCCCGTCCGCTCAGAATCTGGGTTATTAGCAATGGTGTGGTCAGCTTTCAGAGGTTAGCAGGAGTTAGGGGTGTGCAGGGAGCAGCTTTTCACGTAAAGGCCCAATTCATTCCTAGGGCCTGCTGGCTGTGTGAGGGTCTTCCTTCTGACACAATTGTCCCACACAAAACACTACCTCTGTGGAAGATGGGGCATCCTGTGCAGAGCTGGGAGAAGGCAGCTTCAGGCTCATCTGGGGGTGGGGAGCACACTGGCATCAGGCAGAGAGGTCCTGCCCCTGACCTGCCTGGATCCTGGGCTAGAGCCACCAACAGGGCCCTGGTGCCCTACCCAACCACGGGGGCCTCGAAGGAGGGCCTGAGGCTGAGTGTGCTGACCCCCTGGCCTCACTACGTACACAGATTTATTTCAACAAATATATTGAGTGGGGAAAAGTCTGGAGAGAGAAAGAGACCCTAAAATGTTAACCACAGTTCTCTCTGAATGGTGGGATTTGAAGTGCTTTCCATTTCTTCCTGCTTATCTGTATATTTCAAGTTTTGTACGACACTCATCCATTCTCTTTGTTCTTTTAATTAATAATAATCATAAAGAACAAGGTGACGAGTCCCTGCAAGGGGAGTGAGTGCTGTAGGAGAAAGTTCCATGGCCCTAAAACAGATGACCTTCAGCCCGAGAGATTCCATAACAGCAGGGAATGTGTCAGTCCTCTGCCCGCCAGGATTTCTAGAATTCAGAGAACCCGTTTTGGGAGGAACACAGGAGGGTTGGCAAGGAAGGATGATAGAAAAAAAAAAAAAAGTCGGTACTTCAGCAACACTTACTCATGCAAATGTGCTGCTCTTCACTGTCAACTCACTCCCTCCTTATGAAGACCTCATGAGATCAGGTCAGTCATCGTCCCCACCGGACAGATGAGAAACTGCGGCCCGGTGAAGTTAAGCACCTGCCCAAGGTGCCAGCCGGGACATGAACCCAAGCATCCATCTCTGGGGGCTGGGCTGGTAACCACCGCACTGTACAAGGCTGGGAGACATAGAACTGCAGTCAGGGAGTGCGCGGGAGATGCTGAAATTCCAGGGATGCTCATTATTTCCTGAAGAAAAGTTCCTTTTTATTTCCTGGAGGTCTGCCCAGTGAGAGAGACCAAGGTCACAGTCATGGACTTGGGCATCCGCCGCTTTCAGCCTGGAACTGAGGCTCCGCTAACATCTCCTGGGACCTCATGCACCTGGCTGGTTTACTTGGTGCCATCAGTGTCTAGGCCTGTGTCCTGCACATCACTGATTGTTGGATACTGATGATGTGGCCCCATTTTACCAGTAAGGAAACTGAGACTCAGAGAAGTTAAGGAAAGCATTCAAAAATCCCACCGCAAATAAATATTGGAGCTGGGTTTGGAGATTGGATTCTGATCCCAGGAACCGTGGCTCACACTCACCCTCTTGGACAGTCCTGTTTCAAGGCGTAGCATGTCACGAGACACATCTGTGGCCACCTGGGAGCCTCAGCGGCCAGTCATCCCAATGGGCAGCAGTCTAGGGGCAGGGGAGGGGGCAGCTGGGCCACAGGAGAAACAGAGTCACTGACAGGAAACAGCATGGAGTCGCGGTCAAGGGCATGGACTCGGGGCCAGATGTCCAAAATGTGGCTCTGCTTAGTAACCATGTGACCCTGGGCAAGTTAATCACTCTGAGCCTCAGTTGCACTTTTGTACACTAGAGGCAATATCTCATGGAGTTGTTATGAAAATTAACTAAATTAGTACATACAGAATACTTAGTACAGCAGCTGGCCCATGACAGGGATGTGTGTGTGTGATAAACAGCACCAAACTGGGTAAATGTCCACAGGATCCGTGCATGAGGACCCAGCCACTTCTGTGTTCCATGTCCAAATCCACAGCAAGGGACTACCATTAACTGAGTGTCCTGTACCCACCTTTGCTACTGTATCAAAATATACCCGAAAATTTAATGACTTAAAACAACCACCATCTTTTTGCTCACGATTCTGTGGGTTAGTGATTTAGGGTGCTATCAGTGGGGCCATTCTTCTGTTGGTCTCACTAATGGGGCTGCAGCCAGCTGGGACATCAGCTGAGGGCTGTTTGCTTGACAGCAGGCTTTCTAAACCATAGCACTATTGACATTTGGAACCGGATAATTCTTTGTCGTGGGCACTGTCCTGTGCATTGTAAGATGATGTTGAATAGCATCCTTGGTCTCTACCCACTAGATTCCAGTAGCACCCCCCCACACAGACAATTAGGACAACTAAAAATACCTCCAAATGTTGGCAAATGTTCTCGAGGGCGGGGGGGGGTGCAAAATTGCCCTCTGGCCAAAGACCACTGGTCAGAGGAACTCAGCATGAAGACTTGTCTTTGCTCCTATAGTCTTGTCTTCCAGTAGCCCAGACTTCCTGACAGCAGGAGTGGTGGGGGACAGGAGGCAGCCCCAGAAGCAAGAGAGAGAGAGCAAGCCCCCACACACAGATGCTGTGCAAGCCTTTTCCTGCATCACATTTGCTGATGTTCCATTGACCAAAGCAGATCATATGGTCAGGCCCAGAGCTACTGTGAGCAAGGATGACACAATGGTGTGGGAATGGAGGCCTCCAGATCTGGAGCCACCACTGTAACAATAACCACAGTAATTTGTCCGCCATGCGGATGATGAGTGTTGCCGGTGGGCACACAGCACCAGGGGAGGGGAATGTGACCTTGGGCAAGTCTCTTTCTCATTGTGACCTCATCTGCACAATGAGGGAAGGGCTTATTCTGAGTGGTCCCCAGGCTCAGGGGCTCAGAGGTGCTAAGAGAGATGGTTGATTTCATAGAGGCAGCGTGCATCACATCAGGGGGACACTGGACCCTGCTGTGAGAGGCACCTTCCTTGGTCCTAACACACCCCAGACTGGCATCTGCTTGGCCCCGCTGGCCCTTCTAAATGGCCTTTCCCAGGCTAGAAAATCTTGGATTTTAAAATAGAAACAGGACAAAATACTTTACAATCCTACAACATCTCGTGGGTCTCAAAAAGCTTCTCCATGCTCTGTTAGGTAAGATAATGTGCAAACTCCCACACTGCAGAGTCTTAGCATAATAAAATCCTAGTTGACTGTCCAGAGTGGTTGATCCTGACTGGGGGGAAGGGACCCTGCCATCCAGGAAACCAGGCTGTGGTTTCCACGTTACCCTAGGCAATGACATCCTACTGGCAGATGGAAGGAAAAGCAAAGAATCACATGGGAAGCAGTCATGAGCCAGACCCATGAGTGGCCACCTCCCTCTGCCCACGATCCATGAACCAGAAGTCAGTGGACATGGGGAGGGATAAGAGCTGGAAATGAAGGTAGTAACTATGAGCTCGGGAAGAAAGGCCAACAGACTCAGTGAACTCAGAGTAGTTTCTACTAAAAAACACACTTCCTCATGATGTCTCCACAAGGGCCCTGGCAGGAAGGGATGTTCCTGTGTGCTCCCAGCTGGGCCTCTATGTGTGGAGACAGGAAGGACATGGCTGACCTTTGAGTCCAAAAGTCAAAGCTAGAGCTTTCTTTTGCCATTTCACCTGACGTATCATATAGAAGATGTGATGTGATGTGATATGATATGGTATGATCTGATATGATCTATATTGGCAGGACCTGTGGGATATCTTCAGTTTCTGTGATCTGGTTTCTGGTATGCCCACCCCAACTTCTTCCGTACTCTGAGTCAGGGCTTGGGTTGACTCGGGGAATGCAGTACGGCTGGAAAAGGGAATCCAGCCCTCCCTTTCTCCCCTACTCAGGCTCTAGGTGACAGCCCTGTCTTTGTCCCCTCCGTCTCTCCCTCGTCCTTTGAATTTGGGGTTAAGTTCTACCGAGTTCATCCCTTCAGTCTGCCCCACCCCCATTGCCATCACTGCTCCTCCCCGGTCACACCGCCATTACCAATTCAATCCACCTTCTCTCAGCTTTGGACTCAAGCCCAGCCCTGGTGCTTATTATTAGCATTGTGAGTTGGAGCAAGTGACTTCAAGCCAGTGTCTCCATAAGGATGATAATCTTATCCAGAAGACATACAGTAAGAATTGTGTGAACCAAATATTCAGGTAAAATGACTTTTGGAAACTGCAAAGCACCCTGCAATGCCCCCTGCTCCCACTGCTCCTCATCTGGGGAGGGGACCCTTGTCCACATCCTCAGGCCTCCTGTTGCCCACAGGGAACTTCCATCCTTACCCTGGCAGTCCATATCTTCCACAGTCTGGCCAACTTCAGTTTCCACTTTTTCCCTTTATGGGTCCAGCCAGACAGAAGACTTGCCGTCTCCCACACATGGCCCTTGTTTCCCCCTTCTTCGAAATTTGTCTCCGTGCCTTTGAGTTCATTCCTCCTCCTAAATGCCTCTCCTGTTTTCACGTGCATCATCTCTCCCTGTGTTGCAAAGCAGGATACTAACTTTTTCATCAAGGAACTTCCACCCCTTCTGAATTCTTGTCATTCCCACTTGGAAACTGTTCTGCTTGTACTTAATGCCACAGGTTAAATTATAGCACATCAGCCTGGATGCCCAGGACAGGCATGCAGAACAAGACACGGCAAGACATGTACACGGCAAGACGGGGTCCTGGTCCTTGAGGGGCTTTCTGAGTGCCTAGGAGGATAGACACAAATATAGTCAAGTACCCACAACAGAGAAAGGCCTTTAGACAAGTGCTAAGGAGAGGAAGCAGTTCTGGATTCTGCAGAGAGGCTTCCCGGCCTCTCAAGTGAACCAAACTGGGCCTTGAAAGGTGCCTGGCATACCAGCAGGTGGAGAGGGAGAGGGAGGACCCCCAGTAGGGGACACGGGATGTGCAGTGTGGCACATTGGTTCAGGGATGTGGCTTCATACCCCTCAAGGGTGGGATTCCTGCTGGCTCATTTTCGCCTCCCCAGAGCAGTTCCCAGCCATAGGACACTATCTCCACTAGCCCATGATGAGTGTCACAGGGCCACGGAGCATCAGGGGCACCAGGCTGGGGGTGCTCTGCCCTGGGAAGAGCTTCCCCACTGTCTCTCCAGAATGTCTGTGGTGTGTACTTGGAACATCTATTAAATGAGTGGTGGCAGGCTATGAAAGAACCTCTCAACTCTGTCAGAGCCCTCTGTGACCTGAAGCAAGGCACTTCTTCCCTCCAGGCCTCTGTTTCCCCAACTGTCAAGTGAGTCGATCTCAAAGGCACAAGGGACCCCTATGGCAAGGAGATGTAGCCCATTAGTTGCAGAGTCAGGATACTGGGTACAAATCTCCAGCTTCCCAAGTGACTTCAGGTCAGCAAATGAATTTCTCTACGCCTCAGTTTTCTCCTTCGTAAAAGGGAACAATCATACTGCAAAACCGAATCAGAACACCCTAAGTGGCATCCAAAGAATTCAGTTGCACTTATGTATATTTACACATATACATAATATGCTATATATATAAATATGTTAGGGGTGCCTGGGTGGCTCAGTTAAGCGTTTGACTTCGGCTCAGGTCGTGATCTCGAGGTTAGTGCGTTCAAGCCCCTAGTCGGGCTGTGTGCCTACAGCTCAGAGCCTGCAACCTGCTCTGGATTCTGTGTCTCCCTCTCTCTCTGCCCCTCCCCCACTCACACTCTCCCTTTCTCTCAAATATAAAATAAACATTAAAAATTTTTTAAAGGCGATAAATATGTTAATATATATAAAATGCTAACATAGTAAGCGTGCAATGAAAGTGATTAATTGGTAGTAGAAAACCAGAGCTCCCTAGCAGGGCTCAGGTGTGGGCTCGGGCTCACTGAGGACCCATTTGTGCACTGGCTGGGAGCATATCAGGGAGGGACCCTGGCAGGGCTGCGGCCCCACTGTCTGAGCCCTGGAATCCTGCCGGCCTCACAGCACCTTCCAGGGCTGGTTCTGCTCTGCCCAAGGTTGGATCTAGAAATCCCTGGGTGGGGGGGAACCTGACTTGGGAATTACCTCTGAGTGAGCAAAAAAAAAACAAAAAAACCAAAAAACTATTCTTCAAGGTCCCAAGAGGATAGCAGGAAGACATGTCAGAGACCACCCTCCTCCTTTTCTATAAAAATGCTCCAAATCATGTGCGTGATTAATATCCCAAACACTTTTTTCCCTGTTGGCCTGTATCACAAGAGAACAGTTAAGCTACTTTTTGCCCACAGGGGAATTAAAAAAAAAATTAAATTAAAAAAAACTAAATAAATAAACTGCTAACTAAAAAAGAAAGAAAGAAAGAAAGAAAAAAGAGTGTCTAAATAAAGCCAGCTCCTACCACCCCAGCCCAGGTGAGAACTCCTTGACACTGGCCCTCTTCTCTCCCCAGGCAGAGCTTGCTGGGACAGGACTGCCCGCCTCCCTACTCCACTCCTCCCTGTGACCCAGCAGCATTAGACCATCTGCAGATGCTTCTAAACCAGGAAGGTCCATCAGGAGCCTGAGTCCCACGTGCATCCCAGACTAGACCCGGAAAGGGCTTTCGCATTGTGATGTGGGCACACCTCCATTCTGCACCTTATAAGCACAGGTATCCGTGTGGGAGGGGATTCTGGACAGCCCCCCTTTTACAGATGAAGAACTGAAGCCAGGATAGGAGTCAGCCACACCTCCCCGGCTGATTCTTCTCTGTTCTCTTTCTGTTTCCTTCTCACCTTCTTCCTGATCTCTAAATGTTGGCGTGCCCCAGAGCTCAGCACACAGACCCTCCCACACTATCGCAGGAACCTCACCCAGGCCTGTGGCTTTTATGCACCACTCACATGCACCTGTGGGCCGCTTTCAGCCGTGGATCATAGCCCAGACTCTCTGCCAGACTCCAGGCTCATACATCCAACTGCCCACTCAGGGTCCCCTCTGGGATGCCTCATGGGTGTCTCTCTTTGCGTGGGTCCAAACTGAGTTCCTGACCTTTCGTTCTCCCAGTGCATTTGAGTTCGTGGCAATTCCATCATTGCTCAAGCCAATAACCTTCGAGTCACTCTTGGCTTCTGTTTCTCACAGACTCATGCCCAAACCATCAGCAGATCTGCTCCTTCCCATCTCCACCTCACCACCCTGCTTTGAGCCACCATCAGCCCTGGTTTGGTTTGTAGTGGTCTTCTCTTTGGTCTCCCTGCTTCCACTCTTGGGCCCTGTGGTCTGTTATAAACTAACTCAGCAGCCAGGCTATCCTGGGAAGATAAAAGTCAGCTGAGGTCCCTGCTCAGCAAAAACCCCTCCAATGGCACCCCATCCCAGACATAGTACTGGCCCATGTTACCCTTCCACCTGAGGTCCTGGCCCGCATTCCCTCCCTGCTCCCTCCATGCCAGCCACAGTGGCCCCCCAGTACACCAGGTGTAGATGCACTCACACCTTGAGGCCTTGGTATTTGCATCTCCTCTGCTTGGCACACCCCACCCCCGCTCCCAGGTATCTGCATGCCTGCTCCCCCTCCTCCTGGGCACACCGTCACTCCTCCTCCTTATGCAAACCCCATCTTGCCAGTGAGGTCTTCCCTAACCTCCTCAATTTAAATTGCACCCCCCTCCATTTTCTGTCCCCCCTTTCTACTTTATTTTCCTCCATGACACTTACCACCAAACAGGCTATATAGTTTGTTTATTTTATTTTTCTCCTCTGACTGGAATATAGTAAGTTCCCCAAGGGCAGAGATTTTTATCAGATGCACAGTAAGGGCTCCGTAAATATTCGGTCAACGTAGAAAGAACAGGAATCAGAGGTTCTGGTGTGTGTGTGTCACCTTTTCCCATGAATGCCGTTGCACTTAGCCAGTGAATGAAAGAGGAAGAGAACACCTTAGATCAAGTTCAATGCCTCCTTGATGAGGGACTCTGATCAACTTTGAGGGGCACTGAGGCCTAGTGAGGGGAAGGATATCCCAGATAATCACAGAACACGACTTCAGAGCTGGGACTGGATCCCTCACACCCATCTCCCCGAGTGTATGCTCTGGTCTCCCTGCCACCCACGGCTAGATAGAGGCCACTCCATGCTGACAGCAAGCTCCAGTCTCATAAGCCACAAATAAGAACGAGGAACAAAGAAAACAAAGAAGTGAGGTGTGGGGAGGGGGGGTATTTTTAGCTTTGTTGGTTTCTAAGTGCATACATATACATATATAGAAAGGTCTATAAGTATGGCTATATATAGTTATTAAATCAGGAAGCAAGTTGAGTGGGGGGTCAGCTTTTCCGGGGGTGGCTGTGAGCCTGCTGCAACATGAACAGTTTTGAATCAGAGTGGCTGATTCCGAGGAAAGTGGCCTGCTGAGTCAACTGGAAGCTGCCTACCTCACGCCAGGAGTCCAGAAAGAGTCCAGGGAGATATATCCTCCTTTTTCCTCTCCTCAGTCAGCCAGAAGAAGCAGTGAAATTCCAAGACCCACCCAAAACCCAGTTCCTGGCCAAGGCTATTATGGTCAAAATCTCCCTTGTGTAGATGGGGATTCTGAAGATGGATGCTGAAGGGAAACCTGGAGCCCCTGCACCCAGCTGACCAGAGACACCTGCCTTTGGCCATCGGGAACTTTCCCAGACATCAGGCCAGGCTAAAAGATGAGGCCCGGGTCAGCACGGAGCACTTCTTATTAGCCAGACACTGTTCACTACATTTGATCTCATTTCATACAACACCTAACTAGGGAGGTACTTTTATAATCATCTCCATTTCACAGTTGGAGAAACTGAGGCAAAGACTGGATAAGTAATGTACGCAGGTCTCCTCTTAGGTGGCAGACCCAAGCAGTCTAGCCTCACAGTCCAGGCCCTTAACCACGAGCCACACTGGCTAGAGGGCGGGAAACCTGGGTCAACGCCCAAACTGTGTGGCCTTCATTCATTCAGCAAGTGTTTACTGAGTATTTACTATGTGCATGGTACCTCTGGGCTCTGGGATGTGTGGCTGGCTCCAGGGCTGGAGGCCACAAATCTCTGGCTGGACAGTGAGCTAAGTGATGAATGTAGAGCAAGCACATTGGTTGCTTGTGGAAAGTGAATGAGGGCAGGTCTTTCCTCTCACCTGGGGCAGCCTGAGGGAGGTATCCTGATTCGAGCTGTAGAAACAGGGGCTGGTGTCCCTCTGTGCAGCAGGAGAAGGACCAAGCCCTGGAATTGGGGCAGATCCCTACCCTGGTACAGATTATGTTATAGTTGGGGAGACACAGACAATGACCACAAATAAATGAGATAATTAGGATGGTTACAAAGGCCCTAAAGAAAACAGGGTGATGGGACGGCCCTAGGTTGAACTGTGTTCCCCAACAAGTTATATGTTGGTGCTGTCCCCTAGAATGTGGCTTTATTTATTAAGGTAATCGAGTTAAAATGAGATTATGGTGGGCTCCCACCCATTATGACTGGTGTCCATATAAAAAAAGGGAAATCTGGACAGAGGTACATGGGCACAAGGCCACGTGAAGATGAAGAGAGCAGGGTGATGCGTCGACAAGGAACACCAGATTTCCACAAACAGCTGGAAGCTGGGAGAGAGGCCTGGAACAGATTCTCCTCAGAAGGATCCAGCCTCTCTGACGTCTTTATCTCGGGCTCCTAGCCTCAGGGACTATGAGAAAGTAAATCTTTGTTTCTTAAGCCACCCAATCTGTGGTGCTTTGTTACGCAAGCCCTGACAAACCGATACAGGGACCAAGAGTGTCTGGGGAAGAACAGGATTACTTGAGCTAACACACTGGGTGATGTCTGAGGATGGGACTTTTGGGCTGAACCTGAACATTGAGAAGGAGACAGTCCTGCGGAGAGCTGCGGAAGATCCACGCCCCAGAGATGGAAGCAGACTTGGCATATCTACGGAGAGATGGCAGGGCCAGGTGGCTGGAGCAGGGGGAGTGAGGGCAGAGAGGGTCAAGGTAAGGTCAGGTGGAAGGCAGAGGCCAAAGCAGGTAGGGCCTCATGGGACATGCTGGGAATTTGGATTTCACACTAACAGCAATGGGAAGCCAGTGGAGGGAGTGACGTGAAGCGATTTTCCCCTTCTAAAGATCTCCTTGGCTGCTTCATGGAAAAGGCCCTTGAGGGTCAGGTAGGTGGAGATCGGTTAGCAAATGGGGCTCATGTTCTGCTGAGAAATGAGTGCCCTCAGCCGAGGGCACTGGAGAAGGGTGGGGGATGGTCTGTGTGGTGATAAACTCTGGAGAACCCCAGTTACTGGAGAACCCCCCAACAAGACTTGCCCGTCCTGGGATGAGAGGGAAAAGGAGGCATCGAGGATGACCCCTGGGATTTTAGTCTGAGCCACTGAAAGAACAGCAGTGCTTTTTACAGTGGGAGAAGGAAGCGGGTGGGGAAGGGGGTTTCTTAAAGAGGAAGACTGACAGCCAGCTTCCATCCAGATAAGATTTATAAGATGAGGCAAAAGGTAAATTAGAGAGACCTAGTCCCTGTGCTAAGACTCACAGCCTGAGGGAGACAGACATGTTAGCAAATGATAGAAACACCGTGTGCCAAGTGGCTGGCTACACACAGCTAAGGGAATTAACTCTGGGGAAGTTGGACAAAAGAGGAAAGGTTTTTGTTTTGTTTTTTCAAAATAATTTCAGACTTACATAAAATGTTGCAAAAATAGTACAAAGAATTCCCGAATATCTTTCACCTAGTTTCCCCAAGTGTTGACATCCTACAAACGTACAGTTCAGTCCTCAAGACGGAAATCAACATCAGCCACAAACCTCCTTCAGATTTCATCAGCTGCCTCACTCACGTACTTCATCGGGTCTGGGAGCCAGTGCAGGGACCCCACATAGTATTTAGTTGTCATGTTTCCTTAGGCTCCTGGGACAGTTCCTTCATCTTACTCATTTGTGACCTTCATACTTTTGAAGAGTACCAGCCAGTTATTCTGTAGAATGTCCCTCAACTTGGGTTTGGCTGGTGTTTCCTCAGCACGTGTGTTTTGACAAGAACACCACAGAAGTGATGCTGTGCCCTTCTCAGGGCATTGTATTGGGCAGTATGTGCGTGAGGCCAATCTGTTGGGTTTCTTGTTATGTTGACTTTGATCACCTGCCTAAGGCAGTGTCTGCTAGGTTTTTCCGCTGTAAAGATACCATTTTCCACTTTGCAATTAACAAGCATCTTGTGGGGAAATACTTTGAGATTATGTAAACATCCTGTTTCTTACCACATTTTCACCCACGAATGTTTGTTTCCACTGATGATTCCTGCTTTAAACAATCATTATTGTGAGTGTTTGCCGAACGGTGGCTTTCTATTTCCATTGTGTCTTCTAACATCTATTCATTGGAATTTTGCTGTGAGAAAGAGCTGTCCCCTCTCCCTTATGTATGTATTCAAATAGTTGTCTATATCGGATAGACCCATTATTTCTTATTTTGCCTTTAATTTATGTTATAATCTATTTTGATTATTATTTATTTTGTTGATGAAATTACCTCAGATTTGGTCATCTTGAACCCCTTCAAGTTGGCCCCTGTGTTCAAAAGGAAAGTTTTGAGCTGGGTCATGAATGAGGCATAGGGACTTACAGGAAGAGAGAGAACAGAGATTCCAGGCTTGAGGGCCTGAGGACAACTATGGGCATGACACCCAGTGCTCTCTGAGGATGCTGGCTGGCCTCTGGGCTTGCTATTCCTGACCGTGAGGGCCAGGAGAATGCAGTCACATGCTTTGCTCAGGGGGAGAGACCTCCACTGATGATGCCCACCCCCCCCACACACACACACACAGGACTTCCCTAGGGACAAATTCTCTGGGGATGCGGTTGCTACAGCTATTCCCAGCATTTGGGCTATTAATGCATCTGCCTGGATTTGCTCAAGAGGGGCCCTCCACCAAGCCCATAGACCCCTCCAGCCACTTCCTGCCTGCCACTGCTCTGCCAGATTGGCCATCACTCAGGGCTGTGATGTCCCCACTGGTTGGCCAATGACTGAAGGGTGTTCCCTTCAGCCTGAAGGGCTTATATCAGGGGAAGTAGTGAGGCTTTTGGAGCTATGGAGTGACAGAACCACATGTAGAGACATGTCCTAGAGTCTCATCTGGGTGAGACTGGCTATTGTTTGGTTTATTGTCATCTTTTCTTTTTTTTTTTTTCTTTTTAATTTTGAATGTTTATTATTTTGAGAGAGAGACAGAGACAGAGTGTGAGTGGAGAAGGGGCAGAGAGAGAAAGGGAGACACAGCATCTGAAGCAGGCTCCAGACTCTGAGCTGTCAGCACAAAGCCCAGCGCAGGGCTCGAACCCACGAACTGCAAGATCATGACCTGAGCCAAAGTCAGATGCTCAACTGACTGAGCCAACCAGGCACCCCTGTTGTCATATTTTCAATCCAGGTCCCCTGTGAAGTC
The DNA here is from genome assembly GCF_022079265.1 of Lynx rufus. Classification (NCBI taxonomy): domain Eukaryota; kingdom Metazoa; phylum Chordata; class Mammalia; order Carnivora; family Felidae; genus Lynx; species Lynx rufus. Next base: position 32,770,510 of record NW_025814829.1, on the reverse strand, counting down.
TTGAGGAATGCCCAATAGTGTGTACCTAGTGGGCAGAGGGCAGGAAAGTGGCAGCTGGATGACTGTCCGTCTGGTCCAAGCCCCTGGCAGCAGGGATGGAGCTCTGCCCCAAAGGCAGAATGACTCACCTCAGGTCACAGAGACAGTTGGTGGCTAGGGAAGACCCAGTGTTCGGACCCCTCGTGTCCTTCTCACCACTGCACGTTCCCAGTCTGTGCTCCTTCTTGTTTCTCAACCGCTGATGAGGTCACAGTCTGGGTTTATGTGTCCATTTCCCTCCATCCTCCCCAGCAGGCAGAGAGACAGAGGCCCGTGTTCTGGGCCCCCTCTGGGGCAGGGCGTCTCAGCACCTGAGCAGCACGGGCCCCTCCCCCACAGGGAAGGAGAGCTGTCCTGGGTCTTTCAGCAAGTGCAAGGCTGAGGTCAAGCCCAGGCTCACCTTGCGACCTCTTCTGGCTGGATGCCTGTGACCTCTTCCAGACCTGGCACTGAAGCTGGCATCGGCTGCCATTTCTGCCCTCTCTCATTCCTCTTCCTTCAGTTCAGGATGAGAAACAGGGTCCATTCTTTTTCTCTTACATTTCAAATTAAGCTTAAAGATAGTTAAATATTCACAGGATTCAAAATTCAAAAAGTGTGAACGTTGCGCTGTAGGAAGTCTCCTTTCCAACTCTGTCTGTTGGACATCTGTCCCCAGAGGCAGTTGCCGTGGTTCGTTTCTCACGGAGCTTTCCAGACAGTCTACATCGGGCCAGCAGACCTGCTCTGTGCAGGACCAGATAGTAAATTGTTTGGCTTTGCAGGTCCCACGTCCTGTTTCACATTGCTCGACTGCCCTCGTAATGGGGAAGCGGGCACAGATGATACATATGTGAAGAAACGTGGCTGTGTCCCAGCAAAATTTTGTGTATGGACACTGAAATTTTGTTGGATTTCATGTAATTTTCACCTATTACAAAATAATATTTTTCGTGTTTTTCCAAACATTAAAAAAAATGTGAAAACCATGCTTACCCACAGGCTGTACAAAAACTTAGCGTTTTGATGTATGGATAAATCATAATGTATTTAAACAGTGGCCCATTGATGGACTTTTACGCTGGCTCTGGTCCTTTGTGATCACATAAAATAGCTCAGAGAATATGCTTGCTCATACATCATGTCATGTACAGGCGACGTATCTGCAGGATATATTTGGGGACAAGTCTGATCATATCTGAACAGCCCTTCTCCTCCCAGGTTCCTCCGCCTCCCTTGTCATCTCTTTAAACGTCTTCTTCTTCGTGTTCTCTCAGCAGCAGTAAGTATCAGATGCACTGAGTGCTTCACAAGAACCATCCCTGGCTGTCCCCTCGGCCCTGCCCCAGGCCACCCCTCAAGTGCTTCTTCGACTCCAGCCTCCTAATGGGTCCTCTGCCTTGACTCTCCCCGTGCACCAGCCCTTCCTCACAGAACCACCCCCCCCCAGAGGGATGCATCAAAATCACAAGTGCAACTCTGAAGGCCGCCTGTGCATTTCACAGATCTGTGCAGTCAGAACCACACCCTTCAGGGTGGTGTTTAAGATCCCCATCCCCACCCTTCCAACTATAGCTTAGTCACTAAGAGTAGGACCCTGGGGCCAGAATGGGCTGAATCCTTCGCGCTTCTCAGAGGTTTGCCACTGGGCAAACCAACCTTTCCTTGGTGAGAGCTTAGTTTCCTGACTTGTAAAATGGGAAGAACAGTAGTCCTCACCGTATAGGGTTGTTGTGGGTTAATTCACAGAAAGTACTTAAAAGGGTGGCTGGCACATATTACATGCCCAGTGCATGCTGGCCACCATTATTTTTATTTTCAAACTCAGTCATAGCCTTATCTCCCACGCCCAGCACCCAAGGTTCACTGCTGCTGGCTCCCAACACTGTAGCCTCACTAGACTGTGACCATTTTGAAATCACTCCATGCCAGTGACCTTGCTGTCTCCTGGTCCCTGTGCTTCATCAGCCTGGGCAAGATCCCCCCCCCCACACACACACACACAACATGACCCCCTGTTGAAATGCCACTCGGTTTCCAAAGCCCAGCTCAGATGCAGCTCCCCTTCTGGGCCTCCGCCTCTTTGTACCTCCCCCTCCCCCTCTACTTCTGTGGTTGCCCTTCCACACCTCCTGCACTCATGAGAATTATATATGCTTATGTCCCCCAGCTAGATTGTCAGCTCCCTGCCTGAGGGTAAGGCCTGGGTCTTTTTCATCTCTGAGTACCCCCCCAGCACTTCGCACAGAAACTTGCATGTGGAAAGTGCACAGCAAACGCCTTTAGATTCAACTGCAAACAAGCTCTTTGGGGATACAGAATGTGGACATGGGAAGAAATAATGAACACCGCCCAAGGTGGGACTCAGTACTTCTCCATGGTCTCGAACCCATGCATGTATAAACAAAACGGACTGTTTTCCCAAACCTCAGAGGCAGGCTGGAGGTCTGCTGGCCTCTACGAGTGCATTCCCCATCACGCTGCCGATGAGGTAACAAATCCCACAGAACTGCAGACGGCATTTGCTTTGCCATCCGCCTTCACCTGCCTTGCGTAAGAACCTTGCCTAAGTACCAGGTGATGGAGAACTTGAGTGCATGGCCTCATCAGCCGTGGGTGCAGACATCCTTGGGGAATCTCAAACTTTCTATTCCCCAAAAGTCTAGATTGTTAGGCTACTTTGCTTTTGACTCAAATCTCCCAGAATACGGTTGTGACCATGTGTGTGACTGGAGCTCAGAAAAGAGGGCAAGGCTGTCAGCCCACATATCCATAGGGACCCACTAGCTTCGTGTAGGAGAAATCTTAACTAACTGCGACATAATCCTGAGGTCCGGCGGACCGTGCCTTCAAGTGTCCCAGGCTCCTTCTACTCTTTTGCTCTGCCATACTTAGGGTATGACTACCATCCTCAGTGCTGCTGTGTGGTCATGTGACAAGGCCACATCACGTGACATCACATTCACATTTCAGGCAAGAAAAAGGGGAAACAGTAAGGGACAGAAGAGCACAGTTGAGTTACCCTATTCTATTTATTTTTTAATGTTTATTTTTGAGAGAGAAAGAGCATAAGCAGGGGAGGGGAAGAGAGATAGGGAGACAGAGGATCCAAAGCAGGCTCCATGCTGACAGCAGAGAGCCTGATGCAGGGCTTGAACTCATGAACCATGAGATGGTGAACCGAGCTGAAGTCGGATGCTTAACCAACTGAGCCACCCAGGGACCCCAAGTCTATTTTAAAGCACTTTCTCAGAAGCCCCTCCCAATGACTGTCCTTTACACCTCATTGATCCTAACTGTGATCCATGCACATCCTAACTGCAAAGCAGTCTGGGAAATGTAGTTTTTTAGCTTGTCACATTGCTACCCATACATAGAAATTGGGATTCTGTTGGTACAGAAAAGGGGGGAGTAGGGTTGGAGTGGGTAATTCGTGGTCTCTGCCCCACTGGGGGCAGGACTTTCATGAAGGAAGATTCATGGAAGAAATGGACCCCAGGGGGATCAGATAAGAACTTACCATGCACCCAGGCAGTTCACTAAGTAAGTGAGGGAAGGGAGGCCTCTCCTATTACCCTCACACATGATGGACTAGTTCCAGCACCCGTTTTAGAGATAAGGCAAATGAAACCTAAAGCTGTTCAATACCTCACTCAGGGTCACACAGCTAGTAAATGGCATCCAGATTCAAACTCCAGAATCTACCGTGCTCCCTTCACCCCTCCAGGCTCACCGCCCCAGGAAGCTTCTGTAGAGAAGGAAAGAAGAAAGGTCCAGACAGCATGTATCCGTACCAGGACCTGGACAGGGCTCGGAAGGAATAGGAAATAAAGATTCCTAGAGTGCTCCAAGTGGCCATTTTTGAACATAAAGATGTCTTATTACAGCTAATTCCCAGAAAGATTTAAACTGTAAACTGTTTGACACTTTAAAAAAAGCATCAACATGAAATAAAAGCCAGAAATCAAATGGAAAACTAGGATGAGAGCACCTTTGGTGGGGGACTCCAGAGGCAAAGCAAGGGACAGAGTGGGAGGCCCACTCCAGGCTGGGAGGACCAGCAGGGCAGAGAGGCAAGTGGGTCTCTGCTGGAGACCAAGTCCCTCCCGCTCTGGACAGCAGCCAGCAGAGTCTGCCCCCCGTCAAGGGCTGGGTGGAGGCAGGACATGTGAGGAGCAAGCCAGGCAGCGCAGTGTCCTGGGAACATTCTCGCCTTGGGCGAGGTGACCAGCAGTGAAGCTCTGGGTACCCTGTGCTTGGGGCTACCTTCCTGCCCTTCGGGTCTTCTGTGTGCCTCAAGTGGAAAGGAACTCGAATCCCCCACTCCCACAGGGATGTCCCGAAGCCAAGGAAATCCTAGGGCCTCAGGTTTCACCTCAGACTTGGAAGCTCAGGGGTTAGAGTGCACGCAAGATGCCCATGCAGCGCCTGTGGCTGAGCGCCCCCTTTAGGCAGCATCTGGGACTGCAGTTACCTGCTAATTACATTAAGGGAGTTATTGCTGTTGTCTGGCAGGTGATGGTGCCGTCAACTAAAATCCGGAATATAGGCGGAGGGACAGGTTGGTGGGGGTGTCAGGAGAGGCTGGAGATGGTTATTGTCTTATTCAAAGAGAAGATGGAGCCTGTCCCTGACCTCAATCAGTTAATGCCTAAATTGGTTGAAAATGGAAAACAGAGCAACTGGTACTCCAACACTTCATGGATTTATCAGTCAGCAGGAGTCTGTGAAGCCCCCATCACGTGCTCAGCATGATTCTAAAATCTCTGACAAATATATGAAAAGCAGAGTGAAAACCCAGCTCATCCAACCACTGGGAAATCGTGTCTTTTCTGGACACCTGAAAATTTACCAGCCCCGCACACGTCAAGCACTTTTTTTAAAATGTTAAATATTTTGGATGAAAATGTTTTTAAAATGCATTATGCTCATCCCTGGCTTCCTTAGAGGCTATTGAACATGGTTTGACTGAACATCATTGACTCTGCTGTCCTATGATATGATAGCCCTGGAGGCTATGGGGTGGGGATGACTGCTTCCACACTATATGGTCCCCAGGCACTATTTGGTTTAGTTATCTGCTTTTATACTTTTTCTAAATATTCCCTCATTGTCAGGCTTTAAGTGTTAGTTTTCCCTGTTCTTTTTAAGCCTCCTTTCACTTCATTGCTTCTAATCTCCCAAGTTTGGAAACCGGACAAATTCATCTTTTATAACCCATCTTGGCCCAAAATGGAATTAAGGGGACGGTTAAAATTTATCAAGGACCTACTGTGTGCTGCGCATTTTGCCAACTGTTTTGCAACCATTTTTTTTTTTCACAACAGCCCTCTGAGTTGGGAATTTTGTCTCCACTTTATAGATGTATAGACTGGGGCTCAGAGAATTTAAGCAACTTGCCGAAGGTCACCCAGCTGCTAGTTAGTGGCAGGGTTAGAATTCAGATGCAGTGTGTCCAGCACAGGGACCATCCATGCTTTTCAGTGCTCTGAGTTTGTGGGAAATCACATGCTCTTCCCTATTGCTTCTTACTGTGCTAGCCTGTGATAGTTTTATCTTCCTAAATGGAATGTAAGCCTCTTGAGGACAGTGACCTAGCTGCCAGCTTATTGTGTATTGCCCACACCATCACCCAGTGTCAGGATTCCAGGTGATCAACAGGTGCTTTGCAAAGAGTGAGAGCCTAGAAGATTAAGGGCAGGAGAATGGAGGTGGACCATTGCCCCCCTCCTTCCGGACACCTCATACCTCCCTGCTGCCTACAACTTTCAGCTTACAACCAGGCATTTGCTCAGCATTTGCTGAGCAGGATGCTTTGTCTGCTTAAAGCTCAAATCTTCCCTTAGCCTAACAGCAATTTCTGAAGCGTCCCCACATGGGCCACTCTGGGTTGGAAGGAAGGAGTGTAGGCTCCAGCAGCCTGCCTCCCCCTGGGGAGACATCGAGGCCAAACCCAGAGGAGACACCACAGAGGCATTGTGGCCCAGTAGGGAGGCAAAGGCTGGTGTTGGGTCCGGGATTTTTGCTAAAGAAATTCTAGAGCAGATGCCTTTGAGGAACCTTTTATACAGAACTTTGTTCCTCCAAGTAGCATAACTGGAATTCTGACTTTCCGGCCAAAGCAAAAGCAGGCCAGCATCCCAGCGGGGTCTGGTTCTGCTGAGTAATGCCTGCCCTGAATCTCTGCTCTGTGACTAAAACTCTGGGGAGAAAAACTCACGTGACTTACGGACCTCATCGTGACAGGGCAGTTTCTGTTTGTGTGTTGGTTCTCCATCAGAAACACTGAGCTCAGTGGGGAACCCCCTCCCCCCCCGTGTGACCGGAGCACACGGGCGACCTCACGTGACCCGCAGCCCGCGCCAAGCACTTCTCGGGTGATATCACACCCTCGCTGACTTCCCAGGTGTTGCACGGCCTCCCGGGGCTGACACGGTATTTGCATCATTTCGGATACTTGGCTCTCGATTTGTTTGCCTTTGGTTAATAGTAAATCTGGAGTGGGGTTGAGGGAAGTTGTTGAGACAGCCAGACAGCGGACGCGTCTTGCTGGGCCTTGGACCTGGGGCTCCCAGCCCATCTCTGCCCCAGGAACCTTGTCAGGTCTTCCTGGCTGGGACCTGAGGCTGGAGATTGCTGGTCTAGCCCCTCATGCTTCAGTCCCAGGACTTGTTGCAGATTTGGAGCCCCCTCAAAGGGCCAGGGCCAGGGCCAGGTGCTACTGAGCCTTAGGCATCTATGTGCCTCTTTCCTCATTTCTCTCTCTCTTCAGAAAAACCAGTGCTAGAGGCCCCTGGATTCCCCCTCCTTCCTTCTGCTCTGGCCATCAGAGCTCAGCCTTCCCGCCCCGGGGGTCCAGGACTCATTGCTTCACAGACCTGCGGAGGGTCAGGGCTGAGGGACTCTGCCAAGATCTGCCCCACCAGACCAAGGTGGCAGGGTGATGTCTTAACCCACTTCACCCAGCCACTACTTTCCAGCACAACTTCATCTCTCTGGCCTGTTTGCCCATCTGCCAAGGCATAGGAAATGAGCCCCATTCTTCCAACCGCAGAATAAAGACTTGAACAAGCTGGGGGCACCTGGGTGGCTCAGTCGGTTAAGCATCTGACTTCAGCTCAGGTTATGATCTTGCGGTTCATGCGTTCGAGACCCCCATGTCAGGCTCTGTCAGGCTCTGTCCCCCATGTCAGGCTCTCTCTTGGAGCCCGGAGCTTCTGATTCTGTGTCTCCCTCTCTCTCTGCGCCTCCCCAGCTTGTACTCTGTTTCTGTTTCTCTCTCTCTCTCTCTCTCTCTCTCAAAAATAAATAAAAACATAAAGAAATATTTAAAAACAAAAAAAAGACTTGGACAAGCTGGGTTTGCAAAAGGGCCCAGGGCCCCATGGCTCCAGCAGTCCACAGACTTGAGTGAGCATGCATCAGAAGCCCCGGGGCAGGGGGGCAGGGTGGGGAGGGGGAAGGCTGTGAAGACACAGAGTGTCTTTGAGTCCTCCTGCTCCCAACCCCCAGGGCTTCCCATTCATTCGGCCTGGAGTGGGATCAGCGAATTTGCATTTCAAGTTTTCAGGTGTTGCTGATGGGCTGGTCCCCGGGACCACCCTTGGAGAACACTGCTCTGAATCACATAACTCCTGGACATTGCCCCCCCACCACCACCGTCACCCAAAATGGGTGAGAGTCCGTGTGTACAGAAACCGGCTCAAACTGGCCCTGGGAAGTTGGTAGCTTGAAATCAGCCATGTGAGTATTTATACCTTGGAAGTCAGCAAATGCTACAAATTGGAACTTATCCCCAGATTGCCGGCTGTTAAACATTTACTAGCATACCCCTGGATACGAAGGCAGCCTTTCTCTTCGTCTGCACTCTAAGGCAGGTGTTGTGCCTCACAAACTGAACAGGAAGGCTCAGCCAGAATTCTCTGTACTTCCGTTGTCTTATCTATAAATTGGAAACAATAATAGCATCTACCTCACGGGGCCGCAAGAATTAAGAGACTACGTGTGATCATTTAGCAAAGTAACCAGCGTAGAGTAAGTGCTCAAAGGTATTAACTATTGTCGTTAAAATCCTTTGGATTATAGAGATCTGCGTATTTTTTTCCTCTAAGCTTATAAAGTTTTATAGAACTGTATACCCAGCTGGGGGGACAGCATGCCATGCTGAGCTTGACAGCCTTGGGGTACACAGTCTTCTGGGGGCTACCCCCGGCACCCATCATGAGCCCCAGCCCCTGGATTTGTACATGTGACACCATTGGCCACAGCAGCCAACCAGATACTCCTGGGCTCACAGAGTCTCTCACCTGAGAACCTGGACCTAAAACCCGGAGCCAGCCTGTCAGTCACCACCTGCAGGTCAGGTCGGTGAGGCAAACAGGCCCTGCCAGCAGCCAGAGGGACCAAGGAAGGGCTGCAGAGAGAAGAGATGACATAGACACTTGCAGGCAGGCATGGGAGGGGAGGTCTCGAGAAGACCCCGCCTCTGAATCAGGACTCCTCTTAAAGGTCTCTTGCTGTCCTGCCCTGGACCTACATCCTCACAACCAGTGTCTCCTTCGGCTTAAGTCAGATCAAGTTGGCTACTTCTGTTAGTTAGAACCAAAGAGTCTCAGCTTCTCCACTCACTGCCCTCTTTGCCCGATGCCTTGCTTCTCCCAGTGCAGACACAGATCCCAGGGCCAGCTCGGTCCTGCTCACTGTGGATTTGGGGCAGTTCTCTAGGCCTCTCCTCTTTAGAATACTCATTGAATGTGAACTTGGGCAGGAGCAAGCCTCCCTCTGAATTTACCCCATTATGTGTATAGAAATGAGTATCTCGACATTAAGCTACTCAGCATCATCAGTCCCTGTGTGAGGCCCTTCAGCGACTCCCCGTTGCTCCTGGACAGAGTCCAGTCTCCTTTTGTGGACTGGGGTTGCTGCCTGCGTCTCCCGTTTACATCTCTCCCCTTCTCGTTCACTCATTTCTGAGCCGAATGGACCTGCCGGCAGTTCCCCCAAGATGTTCCCTTCCATCTGGCTTCTGTGTAGAACAGGATTTCCCGAAGCCTGTAGCCAACCACTAACCTTTCTGCAGGCTTCCCCCGGACGTTGTTTCCCCTGGGCCGCCTTCCCCACCACAGCGCTGGCTGCCGCTCTGTGCCTGGCAGCCGGTACATCTCCACACCACGGCGCATCACTTGGCCTACCTGTTTAGCACACCCCCTGCTTCACCACCAGATCCCGAGGCCTGTCCCCCCTTGTTTCCCCAGAGCCCACAGTGTAAGTGCTCGGTGAGTGGTTCCATACGTGTTGTGGCCCGAGGAAAGTGGGCTCCAGAAGACCCCGGTGCTTGCCAACTCCAGGGGCCACAGCCACTGCCCACGGTGCCCTGTGGGAAGTCGTTTTCTAGAGGGAGGAAAGGGAGAGGAAAGGGGAAGGGAGTCCCCAGGTGGGTCAGGTAGAGATTATTGAGAGTTTGTGCCTGGGCGACTGGATAGGGAGCTCAGTGGAAGTGAAGTGTGGGTGGAAGGAACGGTGAGCTTGGCAGGAAAGAGGTAAAGTGAGGTGTATGGGATGAAGGCGCAGAATCTGGAGGGAAGTAAGGAAGAGAAGGAGAAAAATGAGCGCTGGGCATTGACCCCTGAGCCTTTCCTGGACCCCAGGTCATGCCACGCATGTTCCCAGGAGGCCCGGGGGCCCCAGGTGCTCATGGGCTTGCCTGTGGGACGTCATAAGGGCCTTGGATTCGCACCCCCCTCGCCCCCCATCTCCAGACAAGTTGCTCTGTAGGGCCAAGGGGAGGAACAAGTGGTTCCCCGCCCTTGGGCACAGGGTCAAGATCATGAAAGCATCACAGCGCTGCTCCAATGATATGCATGTCATTCCTCGGTTACCACGTGGTAGGGCTGCAGTTTTTGCCATGGTGTGGAGGTCCTGACCTTCAGAGAGCCCTCCCAACAAGCTAGACAGAAGGAGGAGGTTGGGCTTCTGGTCCATATATTTTCAGTCCAGGAAGTCTATCGTGTGAGGCCTCCTTGTAACCTGTGATATATTTTCGGGGTTGTCCAAGGAAGATTTTATCAGACATCTAATAGATGACTTTAATAAATGATCCTATGAAAATTGTGTGCACAAACAAGAAGCTAAGAGAGTTTGGAGAAAGCCTACATTCTCCTGCCTTCCCCAGCAAGAAAAAAAAAATCGCTTCACCCCTAAGAAGTTTATAATCGAGGTGGGGAAAGAAAATGTGCATTTTTTTTTTAAGTGTGGAGAATAATTAAATATTAAATGGTGTGGTGCTTGCTGGTTGCAACAGGACTGTAATGTGGCTCAGGGAGTCAGTTCTGCGTCAGAGAATTCGCGAGAAGGGGGAGACCAGAACCACAGATGTGGATCAGCGGAGAAAAGAAGGGAGGGGTTCCAGGGAAGGGGAATTGCAAGAGTAATTGCCTGTAGAGTGTGCCAGACGGGAGGGGCTGGATGAACCAGATTCTCTGTTAAATGCAGGAAGATAGGATTGGAGAGAGGGAGGAGGGTGTCAGGAGGGGGAGGTGGGGGCAGTTAAGAAGTCTCTGCATGCCCAACTCCAGGAATTTGGGATGATGGAGATGATGGAAGGAAGAGATGGTGAGAGGGGAGGAAGCATCCCAGGGCTGGCGAGGAAGGAGCTGAGGAAGTCTCCAGCAATTGCTGGTCCCCAGCAGGCATGGGAGGCTGGGAGGTTTCCTTGTGGGTGGCTGACTTGAGAGCTGAGGGCACCACTCTTCCCCCGACCCCAGGGTTCTGTGCCCCACTGCAGCAGCAGAAGCTTCATGAACCCCACCATCAGAGAATGAGCACACAAGCCAGTGCTCCCCTGTGTGCCTGCAGTCCCAGCCTGTCATAGGCCCCAGGGAGCCACTGCGGGGCCTTGCACAGGGAATGGCAGGATCCAACACTTTGATAGACATTTGGCGGGGCGGGGGCGGGGGGTAGCTACTAGGTGCAAAGCACCATGGGGAAATGGAAATAAGTGACACCGGGACCCACAGTCAGGAGAAGAAAGCACATGGTTAAGAGCCCTGACGGAAGGATGGAACAGCACTGGGGGAGGGGTGTGGGTTATTAATCCTGACTGAGAGGATTGAAGGCAGCTCCCAGCAGGGTGTGGGGTTTGCACCCCCTTGGAGAACGAATAAGGATGCGCAGGCAAAAAAGCTGGGCAAGAGGAAGGGCAGAGGGAAGGAGGAGGTCCCTTGGGAGAGCAGCACGAGCTCAGGTGCACAGGCTACAGAGCCCATGTCCTGCCCACGGAAGGGTCAGGTGACCTTCGTGAGGGACACAGGGCCATGCTGGTCCCAGCGTGTGAGGGAGACTGTGGGTAGAGGTGGGGAGGTTGAGGCAGATGCTAAGAGCCAGGGAGGGAGAGGTCAGGAGGAAGAAGGCCTGGGAGCGTGGTTCCTGGGTTTGGGCGGCATCCCCGGAGCACGTGGCTAGAGCTAGAAGGGACAGAGCAGCCAAGAGGAATAAGACAGCACCAGCACCTTGGTCGCAGGCCAGGGGAGGAGGCCAGAAGCAAGAACTGCTCAGTATGGAAAATGCTCTAGTCCTGTGGGCACACAGAGGAGGGAGTGATGCACTCTGCTCTGGACCTGGCGTGTGGGGTGGGGCTGGGAAGACATTTGAGCTGGACTTGGGGCCTTGGGGAGGGAGGAGGTTCCCTGGGTTGGGAAGAGAAGGGGTTTCAGGCGGAAGAGTCACCACAAAGAAGGAGGCAACACTACTAAAGGGCAAGGAAGAGACCAGCAGGTTGGTGTGACCAGTGTGTGCGTGCGTGTGTGTGTGTGTGTGTGTGTGAGAGAGAGAGAGAGAGAGAGAGAGAGAGAATGAATGTGAGTGCACTTTGGGAGATGAGGCTGGAAAGGAAGATTGGGGCCCAGACTGGGAGGCTTTCACCTGCCCTCCTGAAGGGGCCTGGATGTCACTCTCATGCAGTGAGGAGATCAAGCGTTTCTGAGCAGGAGTCCCATAACCAGAGCCATGTGTTAGAAAGTGAATTCTGACCCCTGCATGGAGGAGGATGGAGGGGACGAAGCCACAAGGCAGGGACGAGCCAGGAGGTTGGCACACGCGTCCACAACAGCAGCAGGGGAGTTGGCAGGCAAGAAGAGCGATGCCAGCAGAAGCCACTCCTGGGCCGCAGTCAGTAGGCCTTGCTCACCAGCGGGGCAGGAGCCGTGAAGAGGGAGGAGCGGAGGACAGCAGCAGGGCTCCCTGGTTCTCTGGCTGGGCTGGGCCGTGAACCAAGAGAGGAAATAGAAGACGATAAGTTGGTCCATGGGGACAGGATGCAAGCCCTGTCCCAGACATTTTGAATCTGAAATGCTTGAGGTGATGCCCAACAAAAAGTTGAAAATACTGGAAATGAGGGCAGAGGCCAAGACCCCCAGGAATACCGATACTTGAAGAATAGGTTTAAAAACTGGGGAAGAAAGCATGGATGGAACCGAGAGAACATCTAGGAGGTGGCTACGGTGGTCACGTGCAAGGTGGCCCAGCGTGGCAGCTGTGGGGGAGGAAAGGGAGGGCCCCTTGTGAGAGACTCATGTGGAAGGAGGTTCATCAGACATTGGCAGCTGTCTGGATAAGGAGAATGGCTGGACTAACGGAATAATGTTGGTGCTTTAGGGAAGAGGCAACGTCAGGTGGGGAGTGGGGGAGATGAGTCTGGGTGTGAACCTGTTTAATCTTAAGGGAGGGTGGGATGTCATTGTCGAGCCATCTGAGCTGAGCGCCCTTCACGGAGGGCACCCGTGAGTCTTGAACGAGCGATGGGGAGGATGGGAGGTGTGAAAAGCGGCTGGCAGAGAAGGTACAGGTGGCTGAGCCTGTACAGGAATCCAGTCCCCTGGCCCCAGTGGTCCTCCGTGACCCGTCATGCGCGAGTGGCTAAGTACACCCCACACTCAACCGGGGTTTGTTGGAAATGGAAAGTTCTGGTCCATTCCACGGAACCCCATCCCGTACCAGAAACCCCCTCCCAGCCCCCTTCCTCAGTGTTCCCTGGTGACTCCTGATGTCCCTTGGGACCTAAACTCCGTCCAGGAATGTGTCCCGTGCCCAGCAGACCAGGAGCTCTCTGAGCATGGGGGTGGTATCTCCCTTCTTCATGTTCCCAACAGTCCAGGACAGGGCCCATGCATGCAGGGTGGGGGCACACTGTGTGATCCTCAGTCTCCAAAGAAGACAGGGGTGCTTGAAGTCCCATTTCATCCCGACAGGACTTTGGGCCAGATCCCATGGGCACAAAGACTTGTGACCCCCCAAGACTTCCTGGTTCAGGCAAGGTCATTCAATTCAGATGATGGTGTAACTGCCCCTGACTGTTTACCTGATCTGCTCCAAGTAGGTGAGATGCCCGGATTGGGGGTGAAGGGGCAGGAAAGGGTTGTTTGTATCTGGACCTACTCGGCCCACCTGTCCCAGAGGCCCCACATCATCAAATGTTTTCCAGTTCCTATGGTGACCAGATCACAGAGCCAGGATTTGTTATTGTTCTGGGGAGAAAAGGGAAGGGCCACAGAGTGAGGGACTGACGTCCATCAGCCAGGCAGCTGAGTCACTGGCCACGGTCTGGTGTGTTCATGGAGTCACTTCCCTGTGGTCTGAGGCTCCCACTGGCCTTCCCTGTGACAAGAAGCTGGTCCTTGGACTGTGTCTGTCAGCAAGTGCAGATAACAGGCACCCCTCCCTCGGCATTGCAAGTGGCCAGCAGGGTGGGGAGGGAAGTTACTGAAAAGGGCACACTCCTGCCTTCAGAGAGAGAGAGCTTATGGAGAAGGGAGCATTCTCCATCCTTTCAGACTATACATGTGTATTCGTGGACAGCTTCTAGGGCCACCTGGCAACTGGCTTATGCTATGACCTCAACCAAGTCACCTGACCTATCTGAGCCTCAGTCTCCTTTTGTCCAAACTGGGGAAACCAGTGCTATGCCATCAGCTCGTTACAGGATGGGGTCTAGACCCCGACCATACATCTCTGGACCACCTGGCAGATGAAGAATTCCTGTTGCCCACCCCCCCAAACACACGTGCTGGCTCCTTGTTGAGCAGCCATTGGAGGCCACAGGGGACACAGCCACCCCCACCCACTGCTACCAAAAATTAAAGTAAGAAGCTTCAGGGGCACCCGGGTGGCTCAGTTGGTTGAGTGTCTGACTTCAGCTCAGGTCATGATCTCACTGAGTTCAAGCCCCGCATCAGGCTCTGCGCTGACAGCTCAGAGCCTGGAGCCTGCTTCGGATTCTGTCCCTTCCTCTCTCTCTACCCCTCCTCTGCTTGCTCTCTGTCTGTCTCCCTCTCTCTCTCTCTCTCTCAAAATAAACATTAAAAAAAAAAGTTTTAAGTAGCTTCAATTGTCAGACATAGATGGGAACAGAACAAGAAAGTCAGTGGGTCAGCCTGAGGGGGTGGGTCAGCAAGGGTATGAGGACAAAGGAGAGGCCGTGAGGCAGATATCCTAGAAAGAAGGTGCTCAGGCCACCCCAGGTGTGCTCCAGGCTCCTGAGACCCCCCCCCCACCCCTTGCTCTGGAGCCGAGCCGGCCAAGGCCCTTGTGACAGCCCGGCTTTCCGGACAGAATTTCCACCAGAGAAAGGGTGCTGATGGGAGAATGTGGTTCATCAGCCCACTCGATAGCTGTATCCTCACTGTGAGTGGCTGAGTCAGCACGGTATTTACACTCGTGTTGTAGTGAGTCACCCCCAAACATGGCCCTCTCGCAGGCCTCTGACCAACTCAGGTTTTCTCGCCTGCAAAGTGGAAACCCGCTGCCTGGAATGTAATGACCACAGAAGGGAACTGTCCCCCAAAGAGGAGTCTAGACTGTGCCAAGGGGAGTCCCACATGACACCCATTCTGCAGTCATCTGATGGCCTCCATGGCCTGTTCTCTGCTGACCTCTTCTAGCAGCTACCTCGAGGCCAGAGAAGAGCTGTCTCCACCGGGCTGGTCCTAAGCAATGCTTTTCAGACGGGGGGATGGAAACCTGGAAGTGGGTCATGGGATTAGTTCAGTGGGTGGGATGAATATTTTTAACAGTTAGAGTAGAATCACAGTACAGGTGAATGTTCAGAAGTCTTGCATCCGTGCGTGTGTTACATGAACGTACCAACACACGCTACATGAAAACAGAAATAGAAAGACAGCACATTCTGACTGGGTCATTTAAAGGTCATTTGATAAGAGGGACTATTTACAAAGGTGTATGCAGGCTGTATGGAAATCGGAAGGGGTAGTGCAGAGCCAGGTCTAGGCACCGGGGCTTCACGAGCAGCCTTAGGCTCGAGGCTTAAAGGAGGAAGGCACTTCCAGAACTTGGAGGCAGAGGGATGTAGAGAGGGCACAGGCAGGAGCTGTGACCATCAGCCAAGGGAGTTGCCGGCCAGCCTGAGCTGACCTCCATGGGGAACAAGTACTAACCTTCACTCCTCCCCCTCCTTCCCACTCACCAAACCCTGGGAAAGCCTGGAAGCAGGAAGAACGGACGGGGCCCGTGTGTGGAGATCACCTGGAACCCACCTCACACATGCGGGGGATGCGATGTAAAAGGCACAGTGTCTCTTACCGTGGGTCTCAGGCGGTGAAGTTTTGAAAACCCCAGACGCCTGTGTGTGACACTGGGGTGGCTGCTGGGAAGAAGCCGTACGTTGCTGAATGGCCCCGGGTCAGGGTCAGCGCCTGAGGAAGGCTGTGGTGGCAACGCCAACGCCCGTGAGGAAGCAGTCGTGTGCTTTCATTAGCAGCCGGGAGCACGGCACATTCCAGACGGGCCGTCGATGCCGGGCAGGAGAAACCACCTTTGCCCAGATGCCAGACGGCAGGCCTGGGCGCAGCCCGCAGTGTCCACGGGCTGTGGGCTAAGGTCAGGGAGGAAGGGATGGAGAGGGAGAGTGTGGGAGAGAGGAACAAAGGGGCCTGTGGTCGGTGACACCCACGCTGGGCAGTTGCCTCAGCTGCTCAGGGACAAAGGGCAGAGTTCTATTTCTAGTTCCCTGTGGGAGCAGGAGAAAATGACATTCTTTCCACAGGCCTGCGGTTGGCCCACGAATGCTCGGGCTACGCGTGGTTGTTCGCACCACACTCTCTCTGGGCCTCGTCTCCACAGCCCACGCTGCTGCTGAGCCCATGCTGGCTCAGTCACATGCTGAAGAACTCACGCCTTCCCAGCAAGAGTGTCCAGGCTCCAAGGCTGCTTCTCCCCCATCCACCATCAGCCCCTGTGACACCCACCTTCAGGTGCCCAGTCCCGAGCTACGTGTGGAAAGGCTGCGACACTCACTGAAAACCAGGCCCGGTTCCCAGAAAAGAGTCTCTTCCAGAAAGGAAATAGTTTTCTCTAATGGTAAAAAAAAAAAAAAAAAAAAAAACCCACAAAGCAGACGATTAGTGTTCATAATAAGAGAACTCTCGTTTTACCCTTGCTATTTCCTTGAGCGATAGAGAACAGCTCCGCCCTTCACACACTTGGGTTCCTGCTAGCTTACTCACCTGACACTCCGGCTGACGTGTTTACTTAGGAGTTAATAAGGTGAAGAGTGTTTTTGCCCTTTGAACATGTCTTTTTCTTCAGAATCTCTTAATTTCTCTCGGCCGCACGATTGTTACTGCTAAGGGTCGGGACAGAGTCTCGAGGACACGGTTAAAGGTGCCTTCTGGAGGGGCGCCTGGGTTGGCTGAGCATCCGACTTGGGCTCAGGTCATGATCTCACCGTCTGTGGGTTCGAGCCCCACATCGGGCTCTGTGCTGACAGCTCAGGGCCTGGAGCCTGCTTCCGATTCTATGTCTCCCTCTCTCTCTGCCCCTCCCCACTCATTCTCTCTCTCTCTCTCTCTCTCTCTCTCAAAACCTAAACATTAAAAAAAAAAAAGTGGCTTCTGAACAATATCCTCTCTAGCCCAAACCAGCAGACCTTGGGCTGGACCCCAGTGTTCAATCCTAAAGATGCCCCTAGGAAATGTCTTGCCAGTGTCATATTTTTTTATAAGTCAACCACACACAAAGTGGATGCTTTACTATTTAATCAGTCTCAACCAAGTCATGATGAAACTGTAAGAGGAAAGGAGAGTCCAAGAGAGTCAGTGCCTTCCCCAATTCTGTGCTCATCAACCTCCCCGAGGGCCAGCGGCAGTGCCTGGCTGGCATCCCTTTACTGCCCTGCCTGGCGCTTCCCTGTTCTGCCGAGACCTGCCTGGTGTTAGCCACCTCCCTGCACCTTGCACTTCTGCCCACGTGAGGTGTGTGGTTGGCTATCTGTCTCCCTCAGAGACTCAGGAGACCTCTTGGAGGGCAGTGGTTCTGCCTCATTTGCCTCATTGTAGCCCCTTCGTCTGCAACAGTACCTGGGCGGTCAGAGGGGCTCCGTAAAATGTGCATGGGGTGAAAGAATGAATGAAACGTCCGCTGTAGCTAAGATTTTCAATGTGGAAAAAAAAAAAACAAAACACGAAGACCTAGCCATGACTTTCAAAATTTTTATGTGTTTGGCAGTGAGATGTTCGATTTAAAAAAAAAAAAAAAAATCTAACCTAAGCCCCAAAGCAAATAAAAGCAAAGCAGCACATGCAGGTAAAGTTGTCAGATTTAGCAAGTAAAAATACAGGACATCTAGTTACGTTTGAATTTCAGAAGAGTAAAAAAAAAAAAAAAAAAAAAATTGGAGTGTAAGTATATCCCCAAACTGCATGGGATATACTTATACTAAAAAAAAAAATATATATATATATATATATATATATATTTGTTTGTTTGTTTGTTTGTTTACCTGATATTCAAATTTAACTGAGTGTCCTATATTTTAACTGGTGGCTCTCTACCCAGGCCTGTACAAACACGGGACCCCGGGGGTCCTGTTTGTAAATCACTGTTTTAGGGAAAGCTGTGACACCCATCTTGCTCTCCTCCTCCCATCGCTGGAGCTGTTCTAAGAAGGGCCGAGGCCTCCTCCCCCAGCAACTGTGCCTGGATCATAGGTGTCCGTGTGGGCCCCAGGCTGTGAGGAAAGGCTGTTGCTAAAAGTGGGTCAAAATAACTTGATCAGCAGCCAACATTTATGACAAACAACAATGCCCATTTACTCAACCGTTTCAAGTCCAATGAAGGTTACTTCACACCTTGTTTTCACTGAAACCTTGACCCCCGCTGACAGACTGTTCTGTCTGTTCTGTGAAGGCAGGTGTGTGAAGAAGCCGCCTTCCTGCTCCTCAGCCCCGTCCTTCTGGGGTGAACAGAGGAGTAACCGCATCCCAGCCAGTCAGCTTGGTTCTGCTGGGTGGAGACTGGCGGCCTCTATGGAACCAATGCAGACATGATAAGCAAATGCACACCTCTCTCTTTTTACTCCCCTGTGTAAAAGCAGTGGAGAAGCTCCTTAGAGAATCAGGTGAACTCTTGAATGCCTTCCAGATGAGTTCATTTTGAAGAGGGAATTGGTAAATCTCAGTGGGAAGCGTCTGCCCACATTAGAACTCCCTTACCAGTTGGGGTGCCCACCAGTGTGTAGTATTGTGCGGGGGGGAGGAACCAGACAATCCTCTAGATTGTGTATGACCCAGGCTTAGCCCCTGGGATGTTCATGCTCTGGGCTTTGACCCTCAAAGGACAGCAGGTGGGTGGAGGTGATGTGTAGCCGTGACGGTAAGGTCAAGAGTCAGCAGTCAATGGCACTGGCTGCAGCACCTGCACTGGGTGTCTG
Organism: Lynx rufus; assembly: GCF_022079265.1. NCBI lineage: Eukaryota > Metazoa > Chordata > Mammalia > Carnivora > Felidae > Lynx > Lynx rufus. The sequence continues at coordinate 32,751,774 of NW_025814829.1, read as the reverse complement.
TCACTGGGCTGCCCGACCTCCCTTGGGTGTGCCCTGCCCATTTCCCCGAACTTGGTTTGCCAGGCTTCTAGTCGATTCTCTGAATCATCCAGTATCCTTTCCCATCCGCTCATTAACCAGGCTGTTTGCACAAGAGCACTCACAAATAAGACCAGCCGGTCACCAGGCCTCACCCTCACACTCCCCGCCCCCTTTCCTTGAGGCCCTGGCGAGTGTGAGACCCGATCAGAGATGGGATGACTGTGCTAAAGCATGTCACCAGGATCTTCCTCCGGAGCTATCTGGTGCCATGCTTCCCCAACTGTAGGGCTTTCAAAAAAATATAGACACAGGGTACCCGTTCTCCTTCCAGGTACCTGAAACAGGGCTGAGCTCCCCATAGTTCTTGGTAGACGCGAAGGGCCAAAGAAATGTGAGCAGAAGGGATGAGTGGCACTTCCAGGCAGAGCTGGTGTGCAAAGCCAGTTTGTAATTCACCACGTGCCCCCTCCCCACCCCCATCACAGGGGTCAGACACACTCCGGATGGTGGTCACTCTGTCAGCCTGGAACCTGGAGTGACGAGTTACAGGAGAGCTCCGAACCAATCCAAGGTGATCATTTGGAATGAGCAAGCAAACAAGAAACTTTCCTCATGTCAAGTCACTGAGAGGTGAGGGTTGTTTGTTACCATAGCAGAACCTGTCCAGTCCTGACTGATACGCAGGCACTGTCCGGGTCCTCCTGGATCTGAGTCACCCGGGGAGCCTGAACTGAGGCATTTCCCAAGTCCCATTGACACAATTGTGATTTTGGTGATCAGCCAGGTTTGGGAGCCCACCAGTTCATTCCACACAAATTGTGAGGACTGGACCGCATAGCCTTGAGACCCAAGCTGAAATTCCTTCATATTGACATATTGAGTCATATTATAAAGACAAATGGTAACTTGAAAAATTGTCTACAATTTCAAAACAGGCCAAAACTGTTAAATTTAAGATTGTATCAATGCTCTGACCACAACCACAAATACACGTATGTGTGCGCACATGTGCACACACACACACACACACATACACACACACACACGCAGAAAAAGAGAAAGTAAAACATAAGAAAATCAAGGAATGGACTTATGAAATATTTTTCTTTAACTTTTCATTGTTATTGAAGCGGCAACACTTTCATAAACAGAAGAAACCCAAAAATGAGATGTTTGGGGTTAATATGGAAACAACAGGGAGCTACCGAATGTTCTTGAGGAAGGGTGGGGTGGGGTGGAGAAGAGGGAAAGGTGATCAAAATAACAGTTAAGGGAGGAAATTGGGGCAGCCCTGTGCCTAAAAGAGTGAAGGGGGAGTGGCAGAGGCCAGGAGGCCCGAGGGGGGGGCTGTGCAACATTCCAAGAGGTGTGGCAAGGCCCAAACATTGGTGTGTGTTAAGGAAAGAGGGAGGGCAGAGTCAGCCTCTGGTGAGCCCCTTGTTCACGGCCTCCTGGGGCTGCCAGGCCGGACGCTCAGCTACACTGCACTGCCCTCTAGTGGCCAGAGCTGGAAGCCAGCAGAGCCTTTGGGGCAGCTTGGCAGGAACAGTCAAGGTAAGACAACTGTGGGAGCCTGAAGAATTTGCTCCTGGGACTGCAGAGTGGAAAAGGTTCCGAGAGAACGTGGTGTTTCCACGGAGCATGGCAATTCTCTACAATGGAGCTAGCCCGCTGGCACAGCCCCAACAGGCAAGGGACGGGGAATGGCAGGGACAAAAGCGTGTAAGTTTGAGACTGTGTTGCACATTCAGGGGAGGCAAGGTGTTTGGTGAGGCCATAGGGTTCCTAGGGGTGGGGAAAGGCGAGGCTGAAGAACTGAGCTGAGGCTCTGCGGTGAAGGGACTCTGAAATGCACCGTAAGCAGTGGGACGCCTGCCAAGGGCTTAAGCAGGGGCTGTAATATAGGGAGAAAGAGTAACAGGATCACGTTTGCACTTGAAAAAGATCTTTCTAGCAAAAGTGTGGACTATGAATATGGATAGGGCTGGTGGGAGGGAGTTCCTGCAGGCAAGAGAAGCCAGTGCCCTGACTGAGCAATTGGGGATGGGGAGAACAAAACTCATCCGTCCTTTCCTTTACTGGTGCATTCCAGACATGTGCCAGGGACAGTGTGTGATTTTGGAGTTACTAAGCCACACCTGAGTCCTCAGGCACCTCCCTCCCACTTATGCAGAGTGGAAGAAAGCCACCGACCTGCCCACACATTTTGAGCCTGAGAACCCAGACAAAAGAAATATACAACAACACTCAAGGGATCTTTAACTCTGGGCTGTGCAAAGATTATGTGGGAAGACAGGATGCACCCTGAGGTTGAGAACTCTGCACCCAGAGGCCTTTGCTGCGGACTAACTCCACCCCCGTGCTCGTTCCAGCTCGTTGCCAGAACTGGGAGAAGTGGCTCAATGGTCCTCACCCGCGGAGAGCGGTGGTGAGGGATGGAAGGCAGTTACCTCGCATTGTACAGATAGGCACAGGAAATAGGTAACCGGAAAGAAGTATGATTTACGTAATGATGGGTCTTAATATTAATTTATTGAGTGCTATTGAGCCCGAAGACCAACCTCCCTGCCTCCAACTTTAGGTGGGAGTGTTTTGAATCCCACCTTTGACCTCTCATGGAGCAGCTGTCTCTGTTGCTGTGTAGCATCTCTGGGGTTGGAACACTTGCCACCCCTTATGCACCACTTCACACGAACTGTTTTGGTTTTTCTTTTTAAGTTTATTTATTTATTTTGAAAGAGCACATGCACGCAGGCACGTGCGTGCTCCAGCAGGGGAGGGGCAGAGAAAGAGTCCCAAGCAGGATCCACGCTGTCAGCACGACCCCGACTCGGGGCTCAATCCCACGAACCGTAAGATCATGACCTGAGCCAAAATCAAGAGTCGGAGGCGCAAGGGCACCTGGGTGGCGCAGTCGGTTAAGCGCAGACAGTTCGTGAGTTTGAGCCCCACGTGGGGCTCTGTGCTGATGGCACAGAGCCTGCTTGGGATTCTGTCTCTCCTTCTCTCTGCCCCTCCCCTGCTGGTGTACAAGCTCTCTCTCAAAATAAATAAATACACTTAAAAAATTTTTTTTTAAAAAGATGCTCAAATGACTGAGCCACCCAGGCGCCCCATAACATGAGCTATTTTATGCTTTATATAAAGTGACCTTCGCTGGCAAGAGGTGGAGCCCAATTTGTGTGGGCAGGTTAGCCAACTTCTTGTTTAGCATCAGCTGGCATCTTGATACATCACAGCCTAAAGGGTTAAATATTATTATGTCCTCATTTGATAGATGAGGAAATTGAGGCATAGAGGCAATGGCCCACCCACAGTCACACAGATGAGGTGATGCAGCCAGGATTTGAAGGCTGGCTCCCTAGTCTCTATTCTGAACGATTTGTTATCCCCCCTACTTTGTGCCGATCACACGGCGACACCCAAAACTACTTTGGGGAGCACTTTGCCATTACCCGCCCTCTATCCCGTTCACCACCCTCATTCAGCCTATTTCCCCCTCCCTGAAGATCATTCTATGGCTAAGTGAATCCCACTTAAATATTGACTCTGGAGGGGCACCCCTGCCTTCTCCCCTGGAACCTAGTCCCCTGTCTGCTCAGAGTCCCGGTGTTTGCCACACAGTGTCTGTGTTTTCCAGAGATCCATTATGCAGAGTCCCCGCTTGGACTGGTGGGAGGGCACAGCCTCTGATCTGGGGGAATTTATATCCAAGGGGGAATCAAGACAGACAAAGTATCCAGTCTGTTCCTTCTTCTTGCTGTCAGTATGGTCAGCTAGTTTTTTTAAACTGTGGGCTGCCACACATTATGGATCATGAAAAAAAAATTTAGTGCATCTCAAATCACATTTGACTTAAATGAAATGGCATAAAATAAAAAATACCAGATGCATTTCATGTAATATGGTTAAAAATTGTTTTAGGGATATTTGTTTTAGTTGGGTGCACCTGGGTGTGTGTGTGTGTGTGTGTGTGTGTGTGTGCACTTGGCTGTGATATAAAATATGTTTCTTATCACGGGCAGAAAAATTATAGAGCAACTGGTCTAAATGTTTCCCCGTCTGCTTTTGGAACACTTATATACAGTTATATACATAGGTTGTTTTGCACAAGGTCACATGACAGTCACTTTCAGTCAGCTTGTCTACTCTTCCACTAATGAGCAGAGAGGCCACACAGGTGACCTGTAAACCGTGAGGACTGTCAGTAAATTAAATTGTTTGAATTAACATACCTTGTTTGAAGCCAAACTAAGCCGTATTTTTCTGGTGGATGTTTATCATTGAAATCCTACCATCAATTACATACTTTAGGGACACCTGGGTGGCTCAGTCAGTTGAGCAACTGACTTTGGCTCAGGTCATGACCTTGAGGTTCATGAGTTCAAGCCCCACCTCTTTCTGCCCCTCTCCCGCTTGTGCTCTCTCTGTCTCTCTCTCAAAATGGATAAATAAACTTTAAAAAAATAATACATACTTTACAAATCCATTTTATGAATTTGCCATTTATTCTTCCCTGCTTCTCACCAGCGAGTCCTGGCATAATTTGCTGGACTTCCTCCTGGTATGCCAGGAACAAATGCAGGGATGTGTGGAGGGGAAGGTGGTCTGGCCACGGTTCGCCTGCCCTGGATCAGGAGACCCCGTTTGCTTCCAGGAGGCCCCTCCCGCCGCCCCCACGCCATTGGCAAGACCCTGAGGGCCTCCCAGATCCTGGGGCGACAGGGACTCCTGGTGCTGAAGCCAGATGAATGCTCACACATCAGTAACACATTCAACTTTCCTCAGCAGACCTGATACTCCTGACCCACCTTCTGGGCAGGGTAGATTATACCTTTGTTTTTGTTGTTTTTAAGGAGCAGATTTTACAGAAGTTAGAGAGAGTGGAACATGAGATCAGAGAGCCTGGATTCTCATCTCACATCTTCCACCTGTGAGACGATGACTTTGGGCAAGTTGTGGAACCACTGCAACCTTCAGCCGCCTCATCTATAAAATGGAGGGTGACAATGGCAGCTATGTCAGCAGGTGACCATGAGGAGAAAACGAAGTACTACAGGTACGGCATTTTAGCCCCACACTTAGCATACAGTAAGTGCTCACTATGTACTACCTGCCACGGTCACAGCAATTATGATTATTACGACACATTTATTTATCATTACAACACTCTGGCAGCCTCAGCGCGGCCGTAGGGCTGAGAGCCACACAGGCCCCTCCCGGTTAATCCTGAATCATTGTACTGCCTCACCTCCTCATGGCCACCACCTGCCTCCCAGCTTCGCTTCCTCCATCCCAAGGCTGGCTTTTAGGGATGCTAGATTCTCAGGCCTCGCCACAGTCTGAACAAGGTAACGTGTGGTACAGCATGAGAAGACCCGGGTTCGAGTCCTCGCTTTGCTGCTTCCTGTCAGGAGGCATGGCTGTTTGCTCCAAGTAAATTAGGATGGGCTGGAGGGAGGGCCCTGCCAGTTAGGCAAGGCCCAGGGCCCACGCTGTGTGTCTGTGGCTTCTCACCACAGACAGAAGGCACTTGGACAGGGCGGTGGGGGGCGGGTGGAACCCCTGCCTGTCTCCTGCCTGGGGCTTAAGGGAACCTTGAGGGGCCAGGGGACAGACAGTGGGAGCAGGGCCTCGGATCAGGGGACCGGAGGTCAGTACCCAGACACAGGAACAGGCAGGTCTTGTTTTTTGTGGGAAAAGGTTGGACGCTCGCCCAGGTGACTGAAGGGCTGCCGTCACCGGCATCCACATGGGGACGGTCTGTGAGCACAGAGCCGATTGATAGGGTGCAAGAATGACTGGTTACAGTGGTCAGCCTGGCCTCGCTCTCCCACGGGAGCTGCACTGTCCGCCTGGGGCTTCCTGCCTCCAGACTGCACGGACCCGGTAGGAACAAAGTCAGAGCTGGCTCTGCTAGAGGGAAGCCGGGGAGGCAGAGGCACAGGAAACGGGGTCTGGGATCACGAGGAAATATGGTGCTACTTAGAGACGTGTCCCCTGAGCCTTCTTTTTTTTAAATTAAGATTATTTATTTACTTATTTTGGGAGAGAGAGAGAGAGAGACAGCACACACAAGCAGGGAGGGACACAGAGAGAAGGGGAGAGAGAGAGAGAGAGCCCCAAGCAAGCTCCACACCATCAGCGCAGAGTCCGATGTGGGACCTGAACTCACAAACCGTGAGATCGTGACCTGAGCCAAGATCCAGAGTTGGACGCTTAACAGACTGAGCCACTCGGGTGCTCCTGAGCCTTCTTTAACTCTGCCATAACATGGCAAAGGTGATGGTCCCCAACGTGCAAGTTTAGGTGTGTTAGTGAGATGAATGTAAGAGATAGTTTGAGACGCCTGAGTGGCTCAGTCGGGTAAGCATCTGACTCGATTTCGGCTTAGCTCATGATCTCCCTGTTCATGGGATTGAGCCCAGAGTCAGGCTCTTCACTGATGGCAAGGAGCCTACTTGGGATCGTCTCTCGCCCTGTCCCTCCTCCCTCTCTTCCCCTCTCCCACTCACGTATGCACTCGCCCTCTCTCTCTTTCAAAATAAATAACCATTAAAAAAAAAAGTGGCCGTTTGAATAGCTAAATATCCTTATAGTGTCATTACCGTCCCTGCTGTAAGTACACAACCTCTTTTCAAGCTAAGGACTTTACTAAAACTCATTTACATCATAAAAATGATACCACAAATTGGGGGATTCACAAAGGTTCCTGAAATCAGAGAGTGCTTCTGAGCAGGAATGACCCTGAGGGTTAGCCCAGCCTTGGCGAGAGTGAGTATCCGTCTGTGTGGGAGGTGAGGGAGGAGAGTTATCTTGGATCAAAACTGGTGACAAGACAGGGCTTTGAATTCTTCTGAACTGGGTGCCTGCTGGCCCCCGTGCCGGGCCGGTGTTCAGGTGTGGTGCTGCCGTGACCGGGAGCCCCAGCCTGGGCCCCCTCCCTGCTCTGAGCCAATTGTGAGGGTGTCTGGAGAAGAGCTTGTGGAGAAGGTGGCTGGTTCCGCACCGCCCTGGGGTTAACGAAGCCACGGCAGGGGAACGGGCATCAAGCCAGCACTCCCTTGTATTTGAAGAGATTATTGGGTTTGCAGTCTTCATACCCACTCATGCCGTTCATCCTCCCAACAAATCAGTCCACTTATTATCCCATGTTTCACTGAATAGAAAAGCAGGACTCGGAGTGATTTGCCTAAGGGCACACCGCAAGCTAATGGCCAAGTTGGGCCTAGAACCCAGATGCTGGGGTCCAGATCTGGCAAACCTCCCCATGTGTTTGGAGGCACCGTGTCCCAGGATAGGAGCAGGAGCCAGGATCAGACCTGGGCTATGGCCAGTAGCTCAAGGGACAAGAAGCTGGCAGTTCTGGGCCTGAAGACGCATGGACAGTGTCTCAGTGAATGCAAACAGCGTCTGGTCATAGCACACGGGGGATACGTCCTTTCCTTTTTATACTTTTCCGTATTGATTGGAATTTTTGCACGAACAAGTTTTACATTCATAATCAGACAAAATAATCCCATTATCTTTGTGGGGCTGGCGCAGGTGGAAATCTGTGCACAATCACATTAGGGCCCTTTGCACACCAACAGCTGCTGCTGTGGGCGGGTCTCTGGTCTCATAACACCTAACCCACCCCCCACCCCCCGTGCTCTTTTCCCGATGATGGTTTCATGAATTCCAACTTGCAGTTTTCTTGGCTCAGTCCACTTTCTGGCAAACGCAGCTGCCCTCCCCCGTCCTTCAAGGGTTTTCCAGCAAACCTTTGCACTCACTCAGTTCCTTGGCAGAAGATTAGGGGATCACATGGCTGAGTGAGTGGCATTTTCTGAATCATGGAATGGAAAGAAACCGTACACACAAAAGCTGCACACAGGGCCTCTGTTTCAAGCCTGGATGACAACACAGCGTGGGAAGTGATTCATCCCAGACCGCCTAGCACGTGTGCTGGCCAGCAGAGGGGGTGCAGCTCAGTGCTCGTCCTCTGTGGTGACGAATGGAGTTTCTCAGACAGAGGGCAGCCCCAGGCGCCTCCCCCCCACAGACCACGGAGCCCAGTGGCCCTGCTCCCCGCGGTCTGGGGCCGCCAGGGGCTGCTCCCCTGCCTGGGGAGGTCACAGACGATAGGGCAGAGGTGACGATGGTGGAGTATCCAGGTTAGGGGAACCAGAGAAAAGAACTAGGCAGACAGGTGTGGGGAGAATAAAACCAGGGAACAGTTCTGGCTTCTCCATTCCCCATCCCAGAAACACAGCCCAGGGCCCAGCAGGCACAGGAGACATGAGCTCACCAATGCCGGGATGGACCTAATAAATAATTAACATGCTCATGGAGTCTTTATGGAGTCCGGGCCTGGTCTAGGTCCTTGACATGTGGTATCCCATCACATCCTCCCAACAGCCCTCTAGAACGTCAGTGAACCCATTTTGCAGATGAGGAAATTCTGCACAGAAACACGAAATAGCTTGCTCGAGGCCACGCAGCCACTAAAGAGAATTCTAACCCAAGGCACCCTTGTCCAGAGTCTGTGTGCAGAGCTCCTCTTCTAGGCCAGATACTGCCTTTCGTGTACATTATCTGATTTAATCTGTACAACAACAATACAGTAAAGTGTTGTTCCCATTTTAGAAGTGGGAAAACTGACGGGGCTCCTGGGTGGCTCAGTCAGTTGAGCATCCAGCTTCGGCTCAGGTCATGATCTCACAGTTTGGGAATTCAAGCCCCGCATCAGGCTCGCTGCTGTCAGCGCAGAGCCTGCTTCGGATCCTCTGTCCTCCTCTCTCTGCCCCTCTCCGCGCTCGCTCTCTCTCAAAAATAAACATTAAAATTTTTAAAATTATTTTTAAAAAATGGGAAAAACGAGGCTCAGAGAGGCTAAGTGTGTTACCCAAAGTCACAAAGCTGGTAAGTGATGAAGTGGGACTCACCCATGTCTGCCTGACTCCGATGCCCACGACCTGTCCCATGACATCTGTGTTCCCCTCCTCTTTTGAGACAGCGTCCCTCTTTTCTGAGTCTGCAGCATGCCCACCCATGGTTTGCATTGGTTAAATCTTGACTCAACAATGGTAACCTCTTGGTTGTTCCACACAAGGGCCTCCCTTGCTGGAGAGGAAGGAGAGAGGTTATGCCCCAGAGCTGAAGGGACAATGTCCCCAGGGTAGACTTTGAGGGATTTGTGCAGGTTGGGAAGGATGAGGGAAGCGAGGCAGAGCTGGCTGGCCAACAGGTCCGATGGGTCTCCCCTGGCTCCGTCTCAAAACCCCCTTTTATAAAACATAGGCTACGAGTGGTAGAGATCTTGGTTGGGGTATGGGGGTAACTCCAAGCGGTAGCTAGGGCTGAGAGGCACTCATCATGTCCACTGCTGCTCTTTACCCCATGGACCACCTCTCTTTGGGGTCAGCCGGAACCACAGGTTAATGTGGGATCTGAAACTCCCATCGACCAGCCACAAAGATGTATTATATATAGATTTTATTTGGCTGGATTTATTGCTTTCCTTGTTACTTAAAGTCGATGTCTTTAAGCAAGGCGTGTTTTCTCCAGTTTGCCACGGGCCCCCCTATTTCCCATTGCCTTATACCCTCCCACCCTCTCGAGCAAGTTACCACATTACTGCAGCTGGTGATGACACTGGAGTTTGAGACCCTTCAGATATAAAGTAATTAGTACCAGCATTTCACCTGGAAAAAGAAGTACTTGTGCCTCCTGGACCAAATTGAGGACACTGAGGCCCTGTGAAGTTACAGTCAGGTCTCTGGTGGGCAGCTGCTTCTGGAACAGATCAGAGCCCAGCATTTACCATTGTCTCCCTCCGGGTCTGGCCCTGACCCTGTGTATTAGCTTCCTGTGCTGCTGTAACAAAACTGTCACAGGGACACCTGGGTGGCTCAGTTGGTTGAGCATCCGACCTCAGCTCAGGTCGTGATCTCGAAGCTCGTAGAGTTCGAGCCTCACATCAGGCTCGCTGTTGTCAGCGCGGGGCTTGCTTCAGATCCTCTGCCCTCCTCTCTCTGCCCCTCCCCCGCTTGCACTCTCCCCCCAAAATTAATAAATATTAAAAAAAAAACTATCACTTGGTGGCTTAAAACAATGCCAGTTTATCATCTTATGGTTTTGGAGGCCAGATCCCCAGAATCAGTCTCACGGGGCTAAACGCAAGGTGTCTGCAGGTCTGAGTTCCTTCCGGAGGCTCACATTATCACTCCTACCTCGGCTTCTGACACTAGTGTTACTATCTGACCCTCCTGCATCTCTTGTACAAGGACCCTGTGATTATATTTAGGGCCCATGCAGAAAATCCAGAATGCTCTCCCCATCTCAAGATCCTTCACTTAATCACACCTGCCAAGTCCCTTTTGCCATATTCACAGATTCCAGGGATCAGGGTAGGGACATCTCTGTGGGGTCATTATTCTGTCTTCCACCCCCCCCCTCCCCCCCGTACAGGAGGGCTGGGAATCATGTTCAGAGGGCGGCAAGAGCAGGGCTCTTGGAGGGTGGGTATTCTGAGCTGTCCCAGCCTGGCTGGACCACAGGGTGATCCCATCCACCCTAATCCCAGGACACAAACACCCACCCTGCTGGTCATCTGAGCAGAGACCTAGGCGGCATACATATGAGCTTTGCACCCCATGAGCAATCTCTGTCCCTGCCTGCAAAACGTTGACAGGACCCCTCCTGCCTCTCTCCCCTGTGACCCTCGGCCGTACACCTTCCCAGCTCCTCCCAAAGGGAAGCATGTCCTAAAACACCAGCTCCAACGTTACAAAGGTAAGTCAGATGTCATTATCATTCCCAACATAAGGATGGGGAAACTGAGGCTCAGAGCATCCGGCCTTGTCTCTGGCAGTTCTGGCCGAACAGAAGGCACATGCAAAACAGGGGCTGACGGGGTTCAAGAAAAGACTCTAGACAGAAGCGTCGGCAAGGCCAGGGGCCAGCAAGGGCTGCTGGGCATTCAGAGACAGCAAAGCTGTGGCCGCCGTAGGCCTGATGGGACAAGGAAGAGGTTCGGTTTCCAGAATCTGGTGTGTGCTCTAGCTGTAGGAGCAGATTGCCCATGAGCAGTGGGGTTGAGAGCTGGGGCTGTCACACAGAAATGCAGACATACCCACAGGTGTAAGGACATGTAAATTCACATCCTTGGCCTTCCCAAGTTAGGGATTGTTTTATTGGGCCTGGCTTCAAAGGGGCCAGAGGCCAGTGGTGGGGAGGGAGGAGAATCTTCCTTCTCATCGTATATTTCTCACTCGCATTGTTCTTCCCTGCGAGCATGAATGGCTTCTGGAACACAGAGATGGTCCCAAGATGCCCGTGGTCAGGGCAGCCCTGGGTGCACGTGCAGCCTGGGACTCACTGTCCTCCTGGCCCCGGGTTGTTTGCAATGCTGACAGGCTTTCTCTAGGTGGGCCGGCTCCCCTCCTGGGACCTGCAGACCTGTTACTTCACCGTCCTTTGGCAGGTCAACTCTCCCTGCCGTGAGCCACTCCTGAGGCGCCGCCTGCTTGCTTCCCTCTCTCAGGAGGCAGTCTCCACCCCACCACTGATGTGAGCTTCTCCCCATCCAAGCTCCCCCTCTTCCGGCCCCCCTCCCCGCCCCACCCCACTCAGCCACCAGTCCAGACATGGCAAGCCACACCCTGCCCGGCTTCTCTGGGGTGAAGGTGGGGTCTTGTACCATGCGGATTGGGGCAGGCAGGTTAGGTTAGCTGTTGAAGGGTGGAAATAAAGATTTGTGTCCTGGGGCTGACTCTGAAAGTCCCAGTGTTATGCCTAACAGAAATGCCCTGCTGTCCCCAAAGGCTCTGGAGCCCTCTGAGGGTGCCTAGGGACACCCACTCCATTTTTAGCAAAACCTCTAAAAGCCCACAGAGTACCAAGGATGGGGGGGGTCTGGCCGTGACCTCCCAAACGATCCCCTACCCACGACTGAGCTGGTGACTCTCTCTCGTTCCTGTAAAGCTCAGCTCAGAAGCACCAGCCCAGGAGCTGCTCTGAGTCCCCAGGACAGCCCTGACCCTCATTGCCCCCTGGTGACAGTGCCCATAGCCATAGCAGCACCTTGCATATGAACAGCAAAACTTGACAGGCTTTTAAAATTATTTTTTAACGTTTATTCATTTTTGAGAGAGAGAGAGAGACAGAGCATGCATGAGTGGGGGAGGAGCAGAGAGAGAGGGAGACAGAACTCGAAGAAGACTCCAGGCTCTGAGCTGTCAGCACAGAGCCCGATGTGGGGCTTGAACTCACGAACCACGAGATCATGACCTGAGCCAAAGTTGGACACTCAACCAACTGAGCCATCCAGGTGCCCCCAAACTTGGCAGTCTTTAAAGCACACTGAGCTCCACAGTATAACCCATAGGTACAGGCAGACGGTGTCACCTCCCTTTGCACAGGTAAGAAAGTTGAGTCAACTCCTTAGGGTCCCTGGGGCCCCATGCTGGTGAATGGTAGCCAGAAGCAGAGCCATGTCTTTGGACTCCTAGGCAAGGGCTTTTTCCCTCATCTGGGATCCCAGCACCCCTGAGTCCTAGGGCCACAGAAGCACCCCATCCCTGTCTCCCCCACCCTCCCGATCTGATTCTCATCCACACGTGCTGCACTCGTAGCCCTGAGCTAGCCCTGGGCCTGCCTTCTCCAACTAACAGCGTGCGGGGGACTGGGGGCTGGAGTCCTACAGCCACAGGGCCACAACCCCTGACTGGGGGCTAGAGGATCATTTGAACAAGGGAAAGCTGTAGGCTTAGGGTAGGCTGAAGGTTTGCTAACCTTTGAGGCTGCAGAAGCACATTCTTCAAATGCAAGCAGACAGAAGCCGGATAAAAATGGAGGAGCTACACTGACCGATGCAAGGGTCGAGGGGCGGGGGGCCCTGCCTCCTCCACCACCCCATGAGGCCCCTCATGCCCCAGGCCCTGGGACCACCTGCAAAAGCTCCTAGGTTCACCTCATGGAGCCGCGTTTAAAAGCCATCCCAGAGTACTCCTGGTTGGGCTCTCCCTGTCTTGTGGGGGGCCTTGCCTGTCCTGGCTCAGCACCCCCTCTCCGCCAGCCAGAGTCCCGGAAAGCCCATTTGAGGTGACCGCCCTGCGCATGCCAGGCTGAGGTGGGGGGGACAGGGAAGAAGCAGCAAGGGACAGCTTTCTGATTCTTCTCCCCTCGAAATCCTGCCTGGGGCTCCAGTGTTCCTTCCCTTAGGACATCAGGACAGTTGGTCAGGACCGTAGACCAAGCGTCCAGAGGGAAGAAGAAAAATAATTCCTGCCCTTGGGGAGTTCCCAGGCTGATGGGGAGAGTGTGGAGGTGCAAACATGCACGCACACACACACGCGCGCGCACACAGGCGTGCAAGCCAGTCCCAAAGAGAGCCCCATATAGGAGCCCAGAGCCCTGCAGCTGCGCAGAGTGAGGCACCTGGGTGAGTGGGCTATGAATGAAGGCAGGGGCGGAGCCCAGGAGGGGCAAACTGACGTCCTCCAGGAAGAGGCCCCTGCTACCAGGGCAGGTCACAAACCTCAGCCAGGGCCAGCAGGGGCCAAAAGGAATGCCAGATGCCCGGCAGGCTGTGCATGGCACCTGGGTGGAGTGGGGCACATTCTACCGCCCTCCCGGCTGCCCCGTGAGGTGGTGGTTTCCGTCAAGGTGGGTGAAGGGCGCAGTGGGGGCTGGGCAGCCGGAGGGAGCCCACAAGCAAAGGCATCAGTTTAGGGAGAAACCAGCTTGTCCCCAGCCCCTGGTCTGTAGCAAATGTTAAATAAATGTTTGAATGAGGAAGGAAAAACGGAGGAAAGGGGAGAGGGAGAGAACGGACCCGTTTAGGGAGGAAAAGAAGTAAGACAGTCATCAATTAGGATTTTTTTTAAGTTTATTTATTTATTTTGAAAGAGAGAGAGCATGCAAGCTGGGGAGGGGCAGAGAGAGAGGGAGAGAGAGAGAATCCCAAGCAGTGTCAGTGCAGAGCCTGATGCAGGGCTCGAACCCACAAACCCGATCATGACCTGAGCCAAAACCAAGAGTCGGATGATTAACTGACTGAGCCAGCCAGGCACCCCAGGATTTTTTTGTTTGTTTGTTTCAAGCTTATAAACATTAAACCCTTTAAAAAGAGACAGTGAGAGGGTAAGTGTCTGACTTCGGCTCAGGTCATGATCTCATGGTTCATGGGTTTGAGCCCTGTGTCGGGCTCTGTGCTAACAGCTCAGAGCCTGGAGCCTGCTTTGGACTCTGCGTCTCCCTCTCTCTCTGTTCCTCCCCCACTCACGCTCTGTCTCTCTCTCTCAAAAATAAATAAACATTAAAAAAAAAAAAGACAGAAGAATTCTGGAGATACAGGTTCAAGGAGCTTGCTGTCCTGTCATGGTTCCTCACAGGTTCTGAGCACGAACCTCATCCCCTCGACCCCAGTCCTTCTGGAAGCTGCAATAACCCCAGGACAGGGGCTTCCCAGAAGGGTCATCTCCCCTCCCGCACACACAGCTGGCAGCCCAGTGAGCTAGAGGGTGGGCAGGACCCTGAGCTTCTAGGCCCGGCGCAGGTAAGACAGGCACTGATTCTAAGGCCTGGTACAAGCTCGGTCTCAAATCCCCTTCCCCAGCTCAGCCCTGGAGCCTTCTACCCTCACACCTCATTCCTCCCCAATGCCAGGAAATGCTCATCCCCCTAAGAGCAGGCAGACATCGGCCATTAGTCACCTGAGGCCACTCCCCAGGGCTCCCTGGCCAGGACCCAAGTCCTCCTCTGAGCCCTGGGCTCAGAGCTTCCTGAAGAAGGTTGAACTGTGAATTCTGTTTACCTGCTTTGGAACAAACTGGATCAGGCCTCCACCCTTTTCCGTCTTGTGGCAAACAAGGCATCAGGTCAAACCAGGGGTATCCCTGAGCCTAAGAAAGCTGTGACGGGTGCCTTGGAGAAGAAGTATGCACACAAGATAAGCCGCAGTTCTCACATAAAGCAAGGTTGTGTGTTTATCATGGTTTATATCTCCTGGGGCCCGCCCTGTCTGTTCCTTATCCTGCTACTCCTTCCGCCCACACCCACCCCCACTTCAGCTGGACCTGGGAGGGGATGGGGGAAAGGGCAAACAAGAGTGTCTGAGGCAGGGGTGGGGTGTTCAGGTGTCAGCTCGAGGCGGGAGGAGGGTGTCCCAACTCACCCGGGCTCCTGTGCCGGAGGGGAGAGCTAGCAAGGCAGCACAAGGCTTGGCCTCGGCCTCAGGTCTGACACAGGCCTGGCTGGACACCCCCCACCTGGAAATGCCTGCTGAGCCGCTGGAGGCCCCTCGGACCCATGCCCATGACCTCAGAGGATGTCTGTGACCCAGTGGGCAGCAAGTGCAGGGAGGCTTGTGGCTGCAGAATGTCCCTTCCCCGGCTTGTCCTCACAGACCTCCTCTCCATTTCCCCACCCCCAGATGCCTGTGCCCCTTCCCTACTGAAAACATAGACCCCGGCTGTCACCCTACCTTACAAAAGACAGACCTCCCCCACTGCCTGCCCAGCTCACCTGTCTTCAGTCTCCACCTGAGACCACCCTTGAGGAACCCCCGCCCAGCGCTGCCTGAAGCCCTGAGCCCTGGGGTGGGAGTGGAAAGCTGCAGTGAGGGCTTGGACCTGTGCCCCATGATGCCACCACTTCATCTTTTTTTTTTAATTTTTTTTTCAACGTTTATTTATTTTTTGGGGGACAGAGAGAGACAGAGCATGAACGGGGGAGGGGCAGAGAGAGAGGGAGACACAGAATCGGAAACAGGCTCCAGGCTCCGAGCCATCAGCCCGGAGCCTGACGCGGGGCTCGAACTCACGGACCGCGAGATCGTGACCTGGCTGAAGTCGGACGCTTAACCGACTGTGCCACCCAGGCGCCCCATCCACCACTTTATCTAACTAGGCATGGAGTGGACCTCTGTGACCCAGGCTGAGGACCAGCCTGCCAAACGGGATTTCGGTAGAGAAGCCGCGTTCTGAATCCCGAGCCGCCAGCTTGCAGAGGCAAGGACATCCAGGATTTCTAGTGATTCGGGTGCAGAGACAAGGGCAGAGTCATAGCCCAGAAGCCACCGCGGCTGCCCTCCTCAGCAGACCCTCCCTAGCAGCCCGCTCACCCCTCAGCCTGTCCTCTGGACCTTCTGCCACCTCCTTACAACTCCCGCTGCCAGTTGCCGTAAGACGCGGCACGTTGCTGGGCAAACAGAGCCTTGAACACGCAATGGATCCACAGCATTCATAGATTTCATTTGCCAGTTTATCTACCTACTAAAATGTGTTACCCCCAAAGCAATACTCAGGGCTGTTTTGTGGTCCTTTGGGAACAACATGCAGAGTGGTAAAAATCTGAGCTGCCTGCCTGGACATTCCCAGCTGAGGCCACGAGATGATGCTCTGCCTTCTCATGTCTGCTCCCACACTGGAACCAAGCGTCCTGTTCTCAGTCTGAGTAGTGCCGTGCTTTTTTGGATTTTTGTGGTTTTGTTGGTGATTTCGCCAGGGTAGCGCTGCCAGGCCGTCTGGTGTTCCCGAGCACGAGAGATGGGCCCTGTAGAGAAAAGATCCGTGTTAGGCAAGCTTCGTTCGGGCGTTGAGTTACAGCGCTGATGGCCAAGTTCAACATTAATAGATCCGCAATACATATCAAACAGTCTTTAAACAGAAGGTTATCGATTGTTTCAGTTGATGAAAAGTTTGTGTTCAGAGGCTCACAAGAACCTAACCCTGTATTTTCCCCAAGGGCAAAGGTTCAGAGTTTGCTAATTCACTGTTGCCAGAGACTCTGTAGAATATAACTACCTCGAATAATGAGAATCGACCATATAGTTGCCTGGGCTCACCCAAATTTAGCATATCAGGATCTCCTGGCATATGTGTTTTTCTTTTTATATATATATCTTTTTAATGTTTATTTTTTTGAGAGAGAGAGAGAGGCAGAGAGAGAGAGAGACACACAGAATCTAAAGCAGGCTCCAGGCTTTGAGCTGTCAGCACAGAGTCCAATGGGGGGTTCAAACTCACAAACTGTGAGATCATGACCTGAGCTGAAGTCAGATGCTTAACAGACTGAGCCACCCAGGTGCCCCGAATCTGTGTTTTTCAAAGCACCAAAGGTGATTCCAATGCAGGGTCTGGGTGGGAGCCATTGCAGTGATACCTCAAAGTACCCGTGTTAGACCTGCTGGGTTCAGACAGTCATGGTGGCCATCTTGAAACAAACCTCTGTCCAACTGGGAGGTGATATATAGCGTGATGTGGGGAAAGGAACATAGGACTGATGAGGCATTAGGGCTCTAAAGACTCTGTGTGACCTAAGCAAGTCATGTAATGTTCAGGGCCTCCGTTTCCCCACTCATGACATGAAGATAATAAAACCTACGCATGGTGGGATTTGCTCTGAAATTCAGATACGTCTTGTGAGCTCGAACTCCAGGAGTCCACTGGTGTCTTTTGAGAAAGAATTCATTCTAAGAGAAAAGGCAGATGGTCTTGGCCCAGAGTGGTGAGCACATTCCTGGGGAGGAAGGGCACATTCCTGGGGAAAGGAGGAAGGACAACTTGGGGAACCACTCAGTGTTGGTCACTCAGTTCTGCTTCTAACCTGGCCCCTAAGGGTTTGCATCCAGGGAGACCACAGGCAAGGCTGCTTGCCTAAGAACCTTGTGAAATCCAGGGACCCAAGGCCACCAGTATTGGAAGGGCTCATATGGCCCTGGGCAGAGAGGCAGGATGTGGCTGTCTGGCTCAACCCATGGGAGCCGCTACCTGCATGGGCAGTATTCCACCCATCCCATCCTTCCCCCAACCCCTTGATGTTACACCTTCTCGAGCTTTGGAGGTACTGAGGCAGTTGCTGCAAATGTCACCTCAGAAAACTGGAGCTGAAGTAGGAAGGACCCAGCTCCTGAGCTCAGCCATGATACTTCCTTGGGATAACCCCAAGGGCGAAACCTGGAGGTCCCACATGGGGGCTGAGGGAGGCACCAAGCCCAAGAAAGACTGTTAGTGCATGTTCATGTGACCATTTTTTCACCCCAGACTTACATGGCTGGGGAGATGGGGGTCCCAGATGTTTGAACATCAACTGAGCCGGTAGCCGTGAAAGATTTTGAGAGGTGCAAAAAGGAGCTGGATGGACACGAGGGCTTTTGATATCAGTCCCTTCAGAAACACCCCATGGTAGGGGGGACCCTTCATGAACTAGAACCTGGTGGACTCTTCGGGTACATCTGAACATCTGCACATCTCTCAAAAGCCTGCGACACATGCCAGCCGTGTTGACCCACACAGCTGGCCCGGTGTCTCTGTCAGCAGGGCTATGTTTTGCACAGTGTTTCTTTGTTTGCTTTTGGTTGAGAAATTGTATCTTTCCCTTACTCTCCGCCCTCACCACCAAAACCCAGAAGAGCTAGACAGCAGGAAAGTATGTCAGGGTAGAGAGCTGGTCCTGCCTGGTGGCCCAGCTTCCTGCCACCTGTCCCGCCTGCTTTGTGCAGGTTCTGTCATCTAGCCTTCCACTACCCACCCCTTCTTCTGAGACTGTCCTTCCAACCCTCCCCCTGCTCCCCGCCCACCCCCCATCCACCAGAGCTGCTCTCCAAGCAGTGCCTGTCACATAGCAGGTCTTCAGTAAATGCTGGTTCCTTTTTTCCCTTCCCTTCCTCTTCCCTTCCCCTCCCCCTCCCCATGCCCCTTCCTTTCCCTTCTTTCCTTGCTGCCAGGCTCCCCCTTAGGTTCCATATCCTGGGCTTTTCTGCTAGCAAGGATACAAAGACTCAGTCAAGTCACTTCAGGAAGAGATTTTATTGGCAAGAAAGACACGAATGGGAAAGGAAACAGAAACTCTGAGAATCTGAGGCAGCACATCCTTGTTCTTCCCCCAAAGGCCCCAGAGTCTCCTGTCATGTCTCTCCCCTCTGCCCAGCTGCCCCCTCAGTTCCGCTTGCATTGGCCACCCAGCTCAAGAGTTGCACCTCAGTGCCCTCAGCTCCCTCCGCTGCTATGATCCATTGGAATTTTCCAACACCGGAACTGAGTGGTCCACCTTCTCAGGGCACGGCTGCTGGCTGGCCAGTCCTGTGGGGCTGCTGCAGGGGCAGGTGACCTTGTGGGTAGGTGACAGAGCAGCCACCCTGTGCCTTAGTCGTGCAGCAGATCTTCCGGAGCGTCTGCTCTGGCCTGGGCTTGAGGCATGGCCATACCACACTCAAGGAGGAACGTTCCAGAACAACCACCCCTTCTTCAGAACCTTCACAGGCACACGGTGAGCCATAGAGAAGCCCGCGGCCTCACCTCCAGGGGGCGCTCTGTGGGCAGGCCGGGCCAGGCCAGGGAGAAGGAGCAGCAGTTCAGCAGCAGTGGGGTGAAGTGAGGTGTGCCAGAGACAGCTGGACCTGAGATGGCGCTTGGCCCCTCTTCCCTCACTGTCCCTTCTCCCGGAGGTGCTGAGGTCTGCACGGGGAGGAGCTGAGAACAGACTGACCTCTCCCAGGACAAACTTCTTTCTCAGAGGACATCAGTTACTAACCACCTGCGGGGGGTCAAAAAACTGTTTTTGCTCTTCCCGGAGCCCACCCCGGGCGCAATATCCCCCAGAGACCAGAAAATGGTTTGGGCCACCTGATACTAATGTCAGAGAATGCTAAAAATGTGTCACGGAGGTGGCAGCTGCTGGAGGCACCGCCAGCCCAGGGCCCGGCACCAACGGGAAGCATTTGGAATTGTTAAAACTCAGAAACAGGGGTGATCCCTGCATGGGTTGAGACCCAGAGGTCAGAGGTGGGGGCGCCTGCCAGCTGGTGTTGACGTTCTCAGGGCGGGGGAGGGGCGACAGAATTTCCCAAGTGTTGGAATACTGCAAATTGGATTCGGTTGCTGCTGGGGTGAAGCAACACTTGAGGGGCCGTGGCAGGAACAGGAGATAAACAGGGAGGGGCGGGCCTCCCCTCGGGCTTTCCAGCCCCCTAGAGCGCCTCCTACTGGCACAGTCCAACAGGCCGCCGCTGGCAAAGCCGGAAGTGGATTACCCCGGGGTCAGCCCCAGCAAAGCAGAAGGGGGGTGAGGAGACCAGCACACCCATGAGCTGGAGTCTCCCCTCTTGCACACGTGTGTGTGTGTGTGTGTGTGTGTGTGTGTGTGTGCATCCACACAGACCACAAGCTCCCTCCCTGCAAGCTGGATTGTGAGTCCTGCCCTGTGGGTATCAGAACTTCATGGCTCTGATGGGCAGAGACTTCTCGGATTCTCAACTGCCAACGCCTGCGCCCTGTTTCCATCCCACCGCCAAACAGCCCCTGGTTTGAGATCTTCTGTCAAAAGGAAGCTCAAAATTCTTCATCTCCGGAGGGACATCTGGCGGAGGAGACATCACAGGGCCCGCCTCACCGTCCTGGAGGAGGAGCTCAGGAGCTCAGAGAAAAGCAAGGTCTGTGCTACATTGCTCAGCACGTAGTAAACACAGTGGAACCCCGGTGCCAATGGAAGGTACAAGCTAAAACTGGTTTAACTGTCTCGGTTTAACTGTCACCTCCTCAGAGAGATCATCCCAGCCCACTCTGTCTAATTAGGGCCCCTGCCACCCTGTTTTTCTCCATCACTGCGTGTAGTCTTTTCCTGCACAGCACAGGTCGGCGTGCAATTCTGTGTTTTCATGGTGTGTTTATTGCCAATCTCCTCTAGGTAGCAACTCACAAGGGCGGGACCGTGCTGGCTTCCTGTACCACCGCAGTCTCAGGATCTAGCCCAGCGCCTGGCACATAGTAGGTCTCAATAAGGGTTTGTCAAATGCACCGACTTAAAAGTATAAAACGTTCTAGATGAGCTGTGATGAACTGATGGGTGGTGGATCTACGAATGGAGGGGTATGGAGGCTTAACACTCTGAGAACAAAGTTGTAGAAGGCGGTCGCTCTCCATTTCCAGATTGAGAGCATGGCAGGCAGGAGGATCAGTCTGCTGTGCCTGTGGGCAGCTGTCCACGCAGGGGGATTGGAGCCTAAGCCAGGCTCCTCCCTTGTCATAACTTCACCTCCTGGACCGTAGATGGCATTGGGCTCATTGAATGCTAGAGCTGCTGTGAGGCATGATTCTATAGATTCTGAAGATGGCTCCACGTCACGATCACCTGGGGACATCTGAAAACACCACTCTGCGGACCCTGCCAACTAGTTTCCGATTCTTTTAGGTCCATAATTCAGTGTAGCCCACTGGGTCTCCAGAAACATGAGCCTAAGTCCTGACTGCCACACACTGTAAGCTTGGGAAAATTACTCAACCTCTCTGTGCCTTGATTTCTTCACCTATAAAATGGAACTCATAATAATCCCAACATTGGAGGTTTGTTGTGAGGATCAATGTGGTGTACCTAAAGCTCCCGTTGCAATTCAGTAAATACTGAATAAAATGTAGCTATTATTGTAACAAGTATCTCACCACTGGTTAGCGGCTGACGTGGAGCGCGGGGCGAGCGTCCAAGCCTCCTGATCCTGGATCCAGTGTTCTTTCCAACACGTCACTCTGAATGTGCACACAGCATTCCCTCTGAGGCCAGGCTCAACAAAGCGAACGTATGGTCGCTGCCCTGGGACCCTTTAATCAGCCCACATGGAAGAGACTTGCACCCGGGAGCAAAGAGCAGATCTGACCCCTGGAGAACCCATACCAGAACGCAGGAGTTCGGCAGTACAGCTTCCGGGTCCTTTGAGAAGCCTCTTGGCTGCTCCCGTTAGCGTTTCATTATGGAAATATTGGGAACCAAAAATAGAAGTTCTTGAGGGGAGCTTAATCCTCTGGGCTTTACACAACAGCTGCTGGAGCGTTCCATGAATCAACCACCAGGAGGCACTCTTGTCCCGTGCACGGGGGTCACGGGTGGGCCAAAAGCTTCCATGAAGATCCCAACATCCCTCGGCACCTTCGTGCCCTAGCCTTCATGCCCCTCTCAAGACCCTGTGGCTGGGGTCCTCCCGGATCACCAGCTCCTGGTGCCGGGGAAACCTTTTGGCAACTCAGCTTACCGCTCTCCTCCTTGGAGCCTTGAGAGCGGGGATAGCTTTTGCATTTATTTTCCTGCACTTGTTTTCCTGGCTTTTCTCCCCATGCCACCACTCCCCACCCCACCCCCGAGACCTGGACTGCTGCTGGACACGTAGGAGGCACGAAATACGCACACGGTTCTTTGGTGAATGGATATGTGAAATCTGCGGAAATTAATACGTTGGGGAAAGGAGACTGCCTGAGCTTTGGCAGGATGGTGGGGACCAGAGGGAGGGTTATAGCTGCCGGTTAAGGGGAGGGTCGTGGCTACGTGGGAAAGAGGGGGAGGGAGGGCTCAGGCAGGAGGGTAACAGATGTGTTTCTGGGGTCCGGCTCCTGGGAGGCTGCTCAATGCTGAGGTCAAACCCTTACCTCAGGGCCCTGGGCAGCAGGGGCAGCAACATGCAGAGACGAGCCCAAGCGGCCCCCATCCGTGGCTCAGCTGCCCTCCATGTGGTTATCGCTGGTCCCATGGCCTCACCTGTCCCTGAGGTAGCCTGTGGCTGCCACCATCGGGCTATGACCTCCCACAGGTGGGCCTGGATCACACCGCCTCCCTCTGGGTGATGCCATGGGGCTCAGCACCCTGACCGGGTAGCGCACATCCTTAGCGCAAAGGAGTCTCATTCAAGAGAACCTCAGAGTGTCTGCCACCAGACCAGCCTGCTGCATCCCAGTTCCACCTGCCCTGGGATGGGCCTCCCCTAGCGGAGCCAATGCCCAGGTGGAAGGAGACAGGGTGAGAAGAACACAGGGTGGAAGGAAGACCTGGGTTGGAATCCCAGGAATCTAGGACCTAGTCAGCAGCAGAGGTGTGGTTTCCCTGGCAAGTTACTTATTCTTGCTGAGACCCGGTCTGTCATCTGCAGGATGTTCGTACCTCCTCGCAGGGGATCAAATGAAGTAGCAGATACCTAGTGGCGACACACGGCTCATGCCTCGCTAGGGAGGTGCCGCGTTTGTGATGCTATCGACACAGCAGGAGACGCAGGCAAGAGGTCCGCAGCAACACTAAGGAGCGGGGTGAGTGGGCAGAGGAGGCAGGAAGCAGGGGCAGCCAGGAGGGGCGAGTACGGGGCTGAGCTTGCCCGAGTGGAGGTGACCACGGGCAGGAGGATGCGGCAAAGTCAGTATCGCGGGGACGAGGGGGAATGAGAGGGGGGTCGAAGTCCGGCTGGCGAACAGGGAAGAGACAGCTGCAGCAGGATTGGCCAGGCCGGCCCCAAATAGTGCCATGCCCACCAAGCATCCCTGGACACCTTGGGCTTCCCTTCCAGACGCCTCGGGGTCTCACTCCAGGTCCTGCTTCTGACCTTCCCCTCTCAGCTGCTGGTTTTTCCCTCTCAGGGCTTCTACTAGAACCCGGCTTCCCGAGGACAGTCTGCAGCTCACTCTGGCGTCACCCTCTGGCAGTGCTTTTCTGGTCTCTTCTCCTGCCACCCTCAGCAGCTCCTGCCCCCTGACTCCCACACCCCAGGGGCCTCCAGAAGCTCAGCCCGTGGAGCCCCAAGCCCTGTGCGTGTCCTAGAGCGGAGCTGGTGCAGACAAGAGCAGGGGCTCAGGTGGGGCTGAGACTGAGCAGTGGGGGGAGGGCTGGTGAGAACAAGGCCGTGGGCCGGGCTAGAGGGTGGGGGAGGGCCCAGAGCCAGGGGGCTGAGGACTTGGGCAGAGACCCAGACAGTCCAGGGGAGGCCTGGGACAAGCTTGGCACAACGGACACACCTGATACGAGGCCTCCGGCAGCAAGACTGAGTCTCGTGCCGGAGGCCTCATCTGGTTGGGGCAGGGCAGCCAGTGGAGGTCCTCACTGACCCCCTGCGGAGGGGACGGAGGCGGCAAGGCAGGGACTGAGAGCGGTGCATGGTATGGGCAGATGGGCGACTCCTCTAGCTCATTTTTTCCCTTTGGGCTTCAGAGCAGGTGATCCCCAGGAAGCCCAGAGAGGAGGAGAGGCAGCTCAGATGGGCCCGTGGCCTGGCTCGGGGCAGAATAGCTGCCAGCCAGCACGGGCTTTCTTTTCCTCCCGGTCTCAAGGCTTTCCAAGACTGTCCATGCTGGTTACCATCTGCTGTGGTGGTTGCCAGGGGAACCACTTACTATTTTTGTACGTTGCCCACATGACCAGGCTTTGGAAAGGCTCAGGCATGGTCAGTCCAGGACTAATCCTGGAGGCGATGCCCAGTGGGCTCCAACTGGAGACCTCGGTCAGAGGGTGGGAGTTGCTGTGGGACCCCAGGATGGGGCCCAGAATTCCAACTAAATCCCTGAGTGTAGGGGGAGGGCAGCCACCAAGGAGAGGGGTACCCCATGTGCAGGAGAACCAAGCCATTGACTCGTCAAACACCAAAAGTGCTGGCCATTCATTGTGCTAGTCGGTGGAGAGATAGCTGAGAATGGGACAAATCCTCTCGGCCTGGTGGACAGACAGATAAATTAAAATGGTTATGGAGCAGCAGACTGCCGTCTTGGTGGGAAGGACCCAGGAAAGGCTCCTTGATGAGGAAATATCTAAGCCAAGAGAAGGTTTTGTAGGTGATACGGGCAAGAGGGAATTGACAGAGTAGGCAGTTCGTTGGAAGGGCATTCCAGGCAGAGGGAACAGCATGTACAAGGGCACAGGGGACATTGTGAGTAAGACATCTTCTGGAACTGAAGTCACCTGAGCTCTAGAGTGCGAGGGAGGGCCCCCACCCATCAGGTAGGGTGAAAGTGAGGCGGGGACCCCACACATCAGGTAGGGTGAGGGGTGAGGCAAGCTGCACCTCAGTGGGTGTGCCCAGGCGCACCTGACATCAGGCTTCTGGAAGCATGACTGCAGTCCAGGCAGTACTCTGGGGAGAGGTGGGCAGGTTTCCCCACTGCCCATGAGACTTTGGGAGAATCTCCAGGGCATCTGAGAAACCGAAGAGTCTGAACTTCGGGAGGGAGATTCCATCAGGGGAGCTGGGTTACTGCTCGAAGTTCTGGGCTGAGCAGCAAGTGTCCAGAGAGCCTGCTGAAGCTCGTCACCCTGACTTCTCCCGACCCGGCCTGTTGCCAAGGCCCCGGATGCATGACTGAAGGTTTCTTCTCGTGTCGGTCCATGAACCTGCTGGGAAGTCCAAGAAGCCATCGGTCCTTGTGCTAGGGGGGGGGGGGGGGGGATGGAATGGAAGGAGAATAAACCAAGAAAACCTGAGCACCCACCAGGTATGATGAATCTGCCCAGCGCATCACAACTGGACACATCCAGGGCTAGCCCCAGCCTTGTGAAATGGGCATTTTGGTTCTCATTTTAAAGGTTAGGAAACAGAGGCTCTGAGAAGCTAAATAACTTGCCCAGGATTATAGAGGTGGTAAGCAATGAAAGCAGGAGTCACACCCAAGTCAGTCTGACCCTAAAACCTGTCTCTTTCCACAAGACAAATGCAATGCAATGCATACCTGCCGTGTGCCAGGCACTAAGCTAAACACTGGAAACCCAAAGACAAGATGCAGTCTCTTTTGTAAGAATTGGGTGAGATCATATGCAAAGGACCTGTGGCAGATTGTATTTTCCCAAATTGGCCTGGTGCCCCTTGACTCTGGGGGCGGACTTTGTGGCGGAGGCCAGCCACGGGGGCCACGAGAAGTCATGCGTGGAGAGGAATGGAGCTCCCTGCCAACAGAGGGCTCCACCCGCTGGAAATGTGAGTGAGCCAGCCTTCATCGTTGGACACACATTCCCACTGCGCCCTCTCAGAGTTACTGACCCACAGAATCTCTGAGCACAAATAGCCGTTTCACACCAGTAAGTTCTGGGGGTAATTATTTACACAGCTATAGTCACGGAACGAGACTCCGTAAAGTGCTTTCATGTGTAAGATGTTACTAGTAAACCTGAGATTGACATAAGGCAATAGTGTCGGTGTCTGAGCAAGTCAACTTGGGTCTTACCCTGGGTTCTACCCCTCCTGGGTGGGGGCTTGTGTGCAGGGGCACACATTTGGGAAATGATCCATGGCATCAGGGTCAGGGGACCGGGGTAGGGGGAGTGGCACAGGGAAGGAAGCTCGGCCAGCTCTGGGGAGTGTTGTTGAGCTGATTGACCACTGTGTGCAGCTGGGGCTCAGCACCACCTGAGAGCCTCTCAGGACCCCAAGGACAGATGAGCCGTGGCGTGTGGGAGGGGCCTGCTGACTCCAGCTCCTATTGGTGGAGGTTTTTCAGAGGGGGATGCTCTCACCCCTGGCGCTTGCCAGATGGAATGCCCTAGAATGGCTTAGACAGCTCGCTTGGCAAAGGAGCCCAGGGAGGATGCCGAACCTGGCGCTGAGAGATTACACCACATGCGCTGGGCTGACAGGCTGCGAACTGGAGCGTAAAAGGTGAGCCACACGTCCCGGTATTCAGTAGTCCGCCGGTCGGTACTTCCTTTCACATGATGTCCTGGACGGAGGCCTGCAGGGCCAACCTCTGCCTGGTCAGTTTCCCCACCGCCGGGAGACAGCCTGCCTCACCTCTCTGGAAGGGCCTGTGCAGTTTCAGGCCTGTGTGAACCAGGCCTTTGTGTCCTCAAAGCCACCATCCTTCAGCACCAGGCCCTGTAGGTGATCCCAATCATAGAGATCCCTAGGGAGAGGCCGGGGTCAGGGCATTTACTGCCCCGGGGAGACCGGGCTCTGGGCATGGATTTCCAGCTTCAGCCCCTTGCAGAAGCATCTCAGGAACTGACAGTGCCCCAGCAGGCCATGCTTTTTGGAGACTGAGGCTTTGGGAAGCAGCCTTTTGAAGGAAGCCAGTGCAGAGGGTGAAGTTGCTTTATTCAGACCCTTAGCTTTTTTGCTCCTAGAAGCTAATGATGTGGTGAGGAGACCCCTGAGCAGGTGTGTAAAGAAGGCCTTCTGTCCAGGGTCAGGCTGGGACCTGGGGCGAGAAGTGCTCTGCATGACCTCACCTCTAGGACCTGGGTTGCTAGTCAGCTCCAGTGCTCACGCTCTGGAACATTCAATACTTAGTGGTCTTATTTTCCAAATGGAGAACAGGGCTCCTTGCTTCAGGGCTTTGTTTCCTGCCTTTAAGCCACTTCTTCCCTGTTATGCAAGGGAGCTGGCTTGTGCCACCTTCCAGGGAGGAAGGTCCCAAGCAGCTGCAGACCCTGGAGCACAGAGAGGGAGGGAAGGAATCAGCACTCTGGGTGCCGGGAGGAGCCAGCAGGAGGAGCTCCGTTTCCCCCAAGAGAGGCTGTGGAGGGGCTGCGCCTGGGGGCAGGGAAGGAACTTGGATTTAGGAAAGGAATTCACCAATTAGGTCACTATCAACAATGCTCTGATGCAGGGCACCTGCCGTAGACCAGGCATCGAGCTTCCCCTCTGAGAGGCTGAACTTGAACTTGTACGGGGACTGGCTGAGAACCCAACCCCTGGCTGAGAACCCAACCCCTTTCCACTCTCCCGTTGCCTTTCCTTCAGCTTTCTCTTCTCCTGGGTCAAGAATCATAGCCCCTTTCTTCCTTCTTTATCCCAAGTGAGCTGGGAGAAGGTCTGGCCTCAGCGGCTAAGTACAGTTTGGTCCTTCAGGTTTCCTCCTCAGGACTGAGGAGCTTCCTGGGATCTGGGGCTTTCCATGCAAACTGCAAAGTCCAGGAAGGTTGGCCACCTCAAGGCTCTCCTGTTTGGGGGAGACGGGCTCATACATATGCAATTATAGCCACGTAGGTGAGTGCTAAGTTCTAGGGGACCCCAGAGGAAGTGTGTCTAGACTGAGTCTTGTAAGGACATAAGCCTTGAAAGCAAAGAAAACAGGGGCGCCTGGGTGGCTCAGTCCGTTAAGCATCCGACTCTTAGTTTCGGCTCAGGTCACGATTTCAAGGTTTGTGAGTTCACGCCCTGCATTGGGCTCTGTGCTGACAGTGTGGATGGGGCCTGCTTGGGATTCTCTCTCTTCCTCTCTCTCTGCCCCTCCCTCTCTGTGCCTCCCCTGCGCGCTCTCTATCAAAAAAAAATAAAAAAAGATAAAGCAAAGAAAACATGACAAACCAATGTGGCAGTAGGGGTAAACAGGACAGCAGACGTGATGATGCTGATCCCCAGGCCAGCCTGTGTTTCCGTCCCCTGAGCTGCACCCACCCTGCGTGGAGCCTCTGGGGGCTGCCCAGGTTTCTGTGTGCTCTGTCCTGGAATCTCTAAATGAAAGCCACTCTGATTCAGAGAAGACCCTTGCTGGGGGTGAAGGGCCGTGAACTGCGCAGAACTGCCCCAGCATAGAGGAGCCTGGGGCCCTAAGGGAAAACTGCTCTTTAATGGGGGCTGGGAGAGGGTAGGGGAGTGGGGGTCTGGAAAGTTCCCAGCAAACTGAATTTGGAACCCTTGCCCACCCTGCAGACAAGGCTGTAAGGAATGGAATCCCACCCCTGATGATGTGGGAAGTAGGTGACACGTAAGGAAAAGAAGTCATCTCTCAGGTGTTTCCAAGGACCTGTAACCATTTGTCTGCATTCATACATCATTTGTTTGGAGGCCACACGTCCCCGTACAGACTACCTTGGCCACATGAAGGACTTTCTCAACTCCAGGCCAAAGAGTCCTGTCTGATAAGTTCCAGGCCCGTTATTCTTGGGTGGGTGGCCACCAAGCTCCCAGCTTCTGAGTGGGAGACCCAGGAGTTCACCAGGAATATCTTGAGTCTGGACACACAAAAGAATAAAGCAAAGGTCTAACCTGGTCCTCAGAAAAGCTGTGGCTGGGTTCTCCGAGGTGACACGTGAGGCAAAAGGTAATGTTTCTCAAAGTACATCTGGGCCCATGTGTACCACAGTCTTCTGGGGAGGCTCATTAAAAATTCAGTGCCCACCTTTTGGGATGAGCACTGGGTGTTATATGGAAACCAATTTGACAATAAATTTCATATTAAAAAAAAACTTAAATTAATTTAAAAAACAATTCAGTGCCCAGGTGGCTCCTGGGTGGCTCAGTCAGTTAAGTATCTGACTTCTGCTCAGGTCATGATCTCGTGGTTCATGAGTTCGAGCCCCATGTCAGGCTCTGTGCTGACAGCTCAGAGCCTGGAGCCTGCTTCCAATTCTGTCTCTCTCTCTCTCTGCCCTCGCCCACTTGTGCTCTGTCTCTCTTTCAAAAATAAACAAACATAAAAAAAAAAAATTCAGCACCCAGGCCATGTTCTAGAAATACAGAATCATGAACCCTGGCGGTGGGACCCAGAATCAGCATTTTGAACAGTCACCTTAGGAGATTCTTTGGCTTAGTGTAAAAATTCTCTCTTGGGAGTAGTTGCTATTTATTTTACATCAAAGAAATTAATCTCTAATGTAAGATTTCCAGGATGAATTTAACACAGGGTTTTTTAGCCTTGGCACATTTGACCTTTTGGACCAGATCATTCTTTTTCCGGGGAGCAAGGGCTTTCCCGTGCACTGTAGGATGTTTAACATCTCTGGACGCTAGATACCGGTAGAATCCTACAGTTGTGACAACCAAAACTATAAAAATATCTTCCGACATTGCCAATGTCCCTTAAAGGGAAAAGTCCCCTCCCCCCTCAAAAGGGATGACATCCTTAGGAAATCTGACGTGGGTTCAGCATGTTATATGCTTCCCCGTGCTTAGGACGCCCTCCAGGCCAGGCTCTGGCCACAAGGCCCTCCGCCCTCCTCACCGCCTTCCAGCTGCAGATGGGGCTGAGGCCCCATGGTCCCACGTGAGACGCACACGGTCACTCTCTCCTGGTCGTGGTGCAAAGCCAGACCTTTAACGTCTCCCTTTACCGTTCCTACCGCTCCTGCCAGTCTTCCCCGTTCGTGCCATTCCCCCTGCCTCACAGGCAGGGGACACAGATGGCAGGACCGTGAAAGGACGGCACAGGCTGCCCCTTCCAGTGGTGCAGGTGAGGCGTCAAGGAGAGGGCGTGTGGGGAAGAAGGCTGCTCTTGTGAAAACACGAAGTTTATTTTTGTGCTTATTCTAAAGCAAACGTGGTCATGCCAGGAAACGTGGCAAGCACAGGAAAATATACAGATAGAGAAGAAATAAGTCACCCGTGATTCCACTGCCCAGACAGCCAACAGGGACGCCGAGAGGGCGCCCCCTTCGGCCGTTCTTCCCACCCTGGCTGGTGTGCGGGCAGGATGGCACGTGGACAGAACACTTGACCGGGAACAATTACAAGCATCCGGCGTTCCGGGTTCAACGTCGGCTTTATTCAGGTCCGGGGATCAGAGGCTCAGGCAGCCTATTTTGCAGGAGATTTGGCACCTGAAGGGCTCTCCGTGCCCCGCCCCCACCCTGCCCCATCAAGAACGCGCTCCCGCAGATGGAGCATTAAAACTCGTCTTTTATGTCAAAATGGGGCTGGTCTTCGGGCTTGAAGTCCAGGTTGGGGCTGCCGTCCTCGTTGAGTATCCTCCGGGCCGTGTAGCCGACGATGGGGTATTTGGCTTTGTACACTGTGGTGAAGACGTCGTCCAGGGACTTCAGTTCCTCAGCAGTGAGGCCGGTCTTGGGGGAAAAGGCCCAAAGCAACACGAAAGGCAGGGGCGAGGGGAGGGGGAGGAGGCGAGATGAGTGAGTTGTGCCTCAAACTGGACTCTCACCACCCAGCCCTACTCCTCCCACACCCTTGATGCCAGAGGAAAAGTATCTCAACTCGCCAACTGACTTTTTAAGACACAATCCTGTGCAGGCGGGAGTGGTGCGGGAGTCATGGCTTCATCATGTCCTGCCATTTGACTAATGTGGGAATTAAAGACGCCAGTGAGGGGCACCTCGTTGGCTCAGTCGGTTAAGCGTCCGACTCTTGGTTTCGGCTCAGGTCACCATCTCACGGTTTGTGAGTTTGAGCCCTGCGTTGGGCTCTGTGCTGACAGCGTGGAGCCTGCGTGGGATTCTCTCTCTCCCCTCCCCCCCACCCCTCTCTGCCCCTTCCACACCCCCCCCCCCACTGGTGCTGTCTCTGTCTCTCTCAAAAATAAATAAAGTACAAAAAAAGAAAAAAAGAAAAAAAAACCCCAGCGAACACCCAGCCTCAGGCAGGATGGGGTATGCTCTGTACCCACCTCCTTTCCACTGCTCTCTACACACTCTTCCCATTAGAGATTCATACACCCTCCCCCCTCCTTGATTCCTGAGTGTAATCAATCTTTAACGTTTGACTTTAATGAGTTTGACTCATCTGAGCACAACTGGGGCGAATGCCCGTCCCTCCGGTGGGATTACTGAGACCCTGAAATGGCTTTTGCCAATGCTATTTTCTCCTTCACAGAAATACGAACACGGGGGACACTCTGCTTTTCACCCTGTTCATACCCTGAGCGGCCTGGCGAGTGGGTGTCAGAGACCACAGCAAATCTGGAAGAGACTGGGGTTGGTGGGTGCAGACCGCAAGGGGGAGGGGGCTGCCAAGGCACTGTGAAGATCACAGAGTCGATCACAAGTTCACAAGAGTCCGGACTTGACTCTGTAGGCAATGGGGAGTCCTGGAAGGTTTCTGAGTAGGAGTGGCATAGGAAGATACTTACTTCAAGGGAACAGTTGGCTACACTGAGAGTGGACTGGAATATCAACGGGCTAAGTAGGAAGTTTGGCTACTTCCCAAGGGTAAAAAAGGCCATGGCCAAGGGGATGGGACATTTTGACAAAGGCTCATAACCTGGCTCACAGTGTCATGGGTGAGGTCTGCAGGATCGAGGGACATCTTGGCCACCCCTCTGGTGGAGTCCTTCCCGGTCAAGGCATTGTAGGGGGCTCCTCGTCCATAAAACTCTGTAGTGGGGAAAAGGGGAGAGGATGTGATTGTGGACGTGCACGCAAAACAGCCAGGAGACCGTACGGGGCTTCTGAGACCCAATCCAATGCTAAACCTGGCTCTAGGCCGAAGGAGAGGGGAAGCAGTGAAGACGAGAAGCCCCCCTGCCGTCAGTTTGGATTCCACTGATTCAGAATATGGAATAAGTCACACACGCCGGGCTGAGGGGTGGTTTTTTAAAAAATACGGAATGGAAATAATCCCTTAAAAATATTTAAAATGCAAACAAGAAAAATGTCCAGCCTTCTTAAATGTCGGTGGAAGCCAAGTCTGCTTCCGTTCAACAGCTTTTGTTTGGTAAACAATGAGCCACAACAAAACTACCTCCCTGATACCATCTGTAGTTAACCACTAGAGAAACCATGAAATGGCATTAAAATGTTGGATCGTGTTCTATGATCCCAATGCCTTGCAAAGCAACACTTTGCCTATTGCTGCTTCAACTACGGTAAGTTGCCAAGTTTGAATTTGATTGCACAGGCAGCAGGGAGCCACAGAAGGTCTTTGAGCAGGAGTGTGACATTATTAGAAAAACACTGTGGCAATACAACACTGGCAAAGATTGTTAATTCAGTCTGAGGGAAAGGGACCTGGCCAGCTTTCCTTCCCTTCTTTTGCATACCCAGCGCCCACTCTGGCTGCCAAGCTCCCCAGAAGTAAGGATTCATAAAGCCGAGCCACTTACCCTTTCCAGAAGTGACATCAAACACCACTCCTTTCACTGCCATGTAGATGGGCTGATCTTCCTAGAAAGCAGGAGAGAAGCTGTGAGGAGGAGCCCAAGAGCCCAGCTCCTCCAGCCCAAGTGAGTGACATCACTCCGGGCTGTGCAGACAGCAGTGGGTGGAGGTACAACGCAGCCTCTCCTGAGCCGGTCCTCGGCGAGTTCGGCGCCATCAGGAGCTTGCCCGCCCCTGCCCGATGTCACATCCCCTCACAGACTTTGGGAAGGTGACACAAAGTATCATGACAAGCCTATGGCAACACTTTTCTGTAAACAAACACAAGCAAACCAGGGACTGAAGCAGCTCTGCACAGATAAAAATCCAAAGGATGTTAAATGATGAATTATTTACATCAGCCCAAATTTCCTTTCATCTTTGGCAATGGAATCAGTCCGAATGATCCATTTTACATTTTGCCTCTCATAGGTAATGCGGTTTCGTACAAACGTTCCCATGTATTGAAATCCCCCAAACGGCTGTCACTCTAACAGCTCTATCTTATGGTAGTGCTACTGCATTCCTGTTTGTTCAGCTGTTCTGTTTTGGGTATTTGGGTTCTTTCCAATTCCTTAAAACTATAAATGGCGGGATTATGAGTCTCTTTCTACAAGCTACTTTATAATTTGGTGAGTTATTTCCTTGAGGCGTGCAATACATGGTCCAGGAATAATCCTGGACCAAAGCATACGAACAGCGTAATCAGTTTTATTAAAAATTTAACCAGCGTGTCCTTCAAAAGGCCCACTGACAGTGCTAGAAATATATAAGCAATGCTGTCTCCCGGACAGTACTAACAATGAGTCTTATACTTTATTTTTTGCTATATTCGTGGGTACAAAATGTTACCTTTGAATTCTTACCCCTCTGCCCCCGTCCAAAGAGAATAATTCAAAAACAGATGGCATGAATTTTCTAACTTCCATCAAGGTGGACTCGGGCTGGGGCAGTTGACACAGCTCTTGGACATGCAGGGCCGGGTCTTAGCCCTATTGTGGGTACAGGGACACCAACCAATCGGCCCACAGGCTGGGGTGAAGGGATGCGTTGCAGCTGGGTGTATGGGAATCTCTGGATCTCCAAGAACACACTGCTTGGTCTTCTGTAGGGTTGGGTCTTAAGGTTCTTGCCTTTGTTGAGCTTAAGGTCAAGTGTTTTCATGACTACATTCAACAGAGAGAGGAGGAGAGAAGTTAAGCAACTTGGCCAAGCAAATATATCTCACTGTCACATAACTTCATGGGCCTCCGTTTCTCTAACTGTTATATACAGGTAACACCCACTGACCTTGCAGGAATGCTGTACGTGAGCACATGGTAGGTCCAGCATAGGAGCTCAGTAAACGGTTGGTTATTAGAGTCCCTATTAGCTCCCACAGATGCTCCCTAGAACTTCTGTTGACTTAGTGGATACTTGTTCCACCTCAACTAATAAGAATTATTTTATATGTTTTTAAAATTTTATCTTTAAGTAATCCCTACCCTCAATGTGGGGCTCGAACTCACAGCCCCGAGACCAAGAGTAGCACACTCTACCAGCTGAGCCAGCCAGGCGCCCTGGTAAGGGTTATTTTAAATGCCATGGTGTAACCAGCCAGCAGCCTGCATTCTTCTTTACAGCCTTTCTTTCACTGTGATTATTTGTTTCTTGATATCAATGGCTTATCAACTGGGGTTATGTTTTATTCGAACTTAAAAAATATATATGAACAGTTATAATTTTACCCATAGCATTTTGTCATATTTTCCATTCTGTTGCTTTTCCTTTGCTATTTTGTTACTTTTTTGTGTGCAAAGAGTCATAGAAACAGGACATTCACATACATAAAATATAAAAATATGCATCTCATCACTAACACCCTCAATTTCTTCAACAGATAAATTTTTTAAAAGTTTATAGTTTATTTATTTATTGGGGTCCCTGGATAGCTCAGTTGGTTAAGTGTCTGACTTCGGCTCAAGCCATGATCTCACAGTTTGTGAGCTTGAGCCCCGCGTCAGGCTCTGTGCTGAGAGCTCAGAGCCTGGAGCCTGCTTTGGAGTCTGGTCCCTCTCTCTCTGCCCCATCCCCACTCATGCTCGCTCACGCACGCTCTCTCTCTCTCTCAAACATAAACATTAAAAAAATTAAAAAAAAAAAAGTTTATTTATTTTGAGAGGGACAGAAAGAGAGAATCCCCAGCAAGCTCCGCACTATCAGCACAGAGCCCGACACAGAGCTCAAACTCACGAACCATGAGATCATGACCTGAGCCCAAATCAAGAGTCGGACACTTAACCGACTGAGCCACCCAGACGCCCCTCTTCAATAGTTAAATATTTATCCCCTCACAACACTATACATTAAGGTGTAAGTGCTAAGAGGAGGTCTCAGCAAAGGGGTAGAAAGGAACGGTGAACGTTTCTGAGGCTTTCCTGTTACACAGACATTTCACGGAGAGGAAAGCCCTTGTCAGTTAATTGTCAAGAGTGCTGGGGGTGGGGGGTTGTTCCTATCCTGTGGAGCTGATGTCCCCTGACATGGTTTTCAGGCATGGTTTTCAGGCCCCGGAGGTGGCAGCTGAGAGGACAGAGGGTGAATGGAAGCCTCGGGAGCATAAACGCAGGCACTGGAATAGACACGTCCTCAGAGACACCAAAGACACACACACTTATCGCCAGCTTCACACCGTGGTCCCCCACCCTCAAGTCCGCCTGGAAGGACATGCATCATTCTTATCTGCACAGCAGGCCTGAAATAACAGCAGGTCTGCCTTTTTCTGAGACCAAAGGAGGGGTCACCACGGTGGGGTGTTCCTAGCACAAGTTTTCAAGTCAAACAGGCCTGGGTTTGAGCCACCACTTATACGCTGTGCTGTCTTGAGCAAATTACTTAACTTGTCTGGGCCTCAGTCTTCTCCTCTGTAATAGGAAGATACTAAAAGTGTCCACTTGCTGGGCTGTTGTGATGATTAACCAAGACAAGAGATAGGAAGCACTTAGCAGTTTAGGGAAATAAATGTTAGTTTCCCTTATCCTTCCCTAGATTTTGAAAGTTATAAGATCTGAGAGGAATCAGATACTCAAGTGCAAGAAGATTCTATCTTCCTAAAGGAAAGATAGGGGGAAAAAATGTAATTCCCAAGTCACAGATAAGGATTCTGGAAGAAATGTAAGTTAAAACTGGAAGGGGCCTTGAAGATAATCTAACACCGTCATTTTACAGATGCAGCTATCCAGGCTGGGGAATTATGAGACCCGCCCAGAGTCACAAAGAAATTAGAGCAGTTTCTGGAACCTGGAGCCTTGGAACCCAAATCATTCCACTCTCTGGCTTGTCCCCCCAGAGGGCACACAGCAGGAAGACCACATACTACTACTCGCCTGGGACCAGGAGAGGGTGAGAGTGGCCCGGGAAATTCAACCATCCACAAGACTCAGAACCAACAGGTGAGACACGGGATAGGTCAGAGGTACTCAGTGGAAGGGAATCAGGGTAACTGAATCAGGGTAACTCCCTCTGCATAACTGAGACCCGGCCTTTTTCCTCCGGGCCTTGGGCTTGCTTTACCATCTGGCCTTCCTCCCTGCCTACAGTCAGGCAGGGCCAGTAGAGCGCCCTGAGAGTTACCAGAGAAGCAGATGCATAAGCAGCAGGGCAGAGGAGGGAGGGCCTTTTCCATAGCAGGGAGGGAGAGGCCTGGAGCCTGGGCTCAGGCAGGCAGGAAGGCAGGCCCAGCAGTCAGCCAGTCGCCCCTGAGCCTTCAACCCTCAGACCCTGCACCAGGGCCCAGGGACAGAGTAGAAGTTCCTCTCTGGTGACTCTTCTCCTTGGAAAAGAGGGAAAACTGTTGCGGATGTTTGCTTCTGCAGAAATAACAGGGCCCTCCAAGGGTCTCAGGCCATGTTTTTCTGACTGAAATTGACATTAGTAAGTATTAGTGGGTCATGGAGTTAATTTAGTGATTTACAAACAGATTTTTTTTTAATTAAGTTTAAAAAAGAAAAGTTTAAAATAGAACAGAAAATAGAAAACATTGAAGTGAATCACACATAGTAATAAGCCTTGTTTCATGGAACTTCTGTTGTGTGGGTGTATACCGAGGTAGAATACAAAACTGTATTCCTTAACATGGGCCAAATATCTACAAGACATCACTCTATTGTATAATTAGAGAGGGTGGTTTTACCTCTTTATTTACCTACCTCTATCCCATAGCCTTCACTGTCTGTATATTCTTTTTTATGTTTGTTTATTTTTTGAAAAAAAAGAGAGAGAGAGAGAGAGACAGAGCATGAAGGGGGGAGGGGCAGAGGGAGGGAGACACAGAATCCGAAGCAGGCTCCAGGCTCTGAGCTGTCAGCACAGAGCCCGACGTGGGGGCTTGAACTCACGAACCGGGAGATCATGACCTGAACCGAAATCAAGGGTGGGACGCTTAACAGACAGACCCACCTAGGCGCCCCTAAACTGCATTTCTGGTCATACTTCTACTCTGATATCTTCTTCTTAGAACCAATATAGCCTTGGAGCGGCCACTGCCTGGAGCAGCGAAGAGGGAGGCTTTTGGTAGTTCGTTTTCCTTGTACGAGCCAGGGTGGGCAGAGCCTGATTCGTCACTATAACTCTCTAGCTGTGTAAACCTGGGCAAGTTACTTTGTCTCCATGCTTCCTTCCTCATCTGAAAAATGAGATAACAACAGCACCTACCTCATGGGGTTGTGGTCATCCTTATATGAGTTAATGCTTTAAAGCTTAGGATAGTGCCTGATAGAGTTAGCTCTACGTAAGAATAAAATACATAATATCTGGTCCCAGGCCCAGAAGTCAGGTGGGTGTGGGGGCAGGCAGGGTGACCCGCTCTGCACTTGGTCCTACAAAGCAATTAAGGCAGAAAACATATCTTCTGAGGATGGCATTCCCTCTGGACCAAAGAGAGCCCTCAGAGTCACCTCATCTTCCCTATGGAGGTCGGAGGCAGCACCCCATAATCAACTATATTAACACATCCGCAGTGAAGCATGAACATGAATATTCACACTAAATAGGATACATAAGGACTATAAATAGATTCGTGTCAGTTCCAGCAAGGCTCTATCACCAAAGGAGTTCAGATTGGGTTGCGTTTTGCTGTTAAATGACTTGTATAAAAACAAAAACAAAAACACAACCTTCTGGGGCACCTGGCTGGCTCAGTCGGTAGAGCATGCAACCCTTTATCTCAGGGTTCTAAGTTCAAACCCCACGCTGAGTGTAGAAGTTACTTAAAAATAAAATCTTTAAATTTTTTAAGTTTATTTTGAGAGAGAGAGCGAGCTAGTAGGGGAGGGGCAGAGAGAGGGAAACAGAGGATCTGAAGTGGGCTCTGTGCTGATGGCAGTGAGCTAGACGTGGGGCTCAAACCCACAAACTGTGAGATCATGACCTGGGCCGAAGTCAGATGCTTAACCAACTGAGTCACCCAGGCGCTCCCTGTAAAAATAGTCTTTTTTTTTTTTTTAATATTTATTTATTTTTGAGAGGGGGAAGAGGGACAGAGAGAGGGAGACATAGAATCCGAAGCAGGCTCCAGGCTCTGAGCTGTCAGCACAGAGCCCAACATGGGGCTCGAACTCACCAACCATGAGGTCATGACCTGAGCTGAAGTCGGATGATTAACCGACTGAACCACCCAGGCGCCCCCCCAAAAATAAAATCTTAAAAAAAAAAAAACCTTCTAGTTTTCAGAGTTTATTTGATTTTTGAATTGCAAAAGAGGATTATGGGACCTGTTTTACTGCCTCTTGCTTATATCTTTAATAACAAGCTAATAGCAGCTAAGATTTATTAAGGCTTACTATGCTAAGATTACTGCAGGCCTATCCAGTGCACTTTGCATATCACTGTCTCATTTAATCCTCAAACCTGTATAGAGTAGGAACTCTTGTTATAGCCATTATGATGGTCAATTTTATGTGACAACTTTGATCAACTACAGTATCTAGGTGTTGCTATGAAGATATTCTGTAGATGTGATTAACATTTACAATCAGTTGACTTTGTTACATAAAGGAGACTATCCTGAATAATCTAGGTGGGCCTACCTGTATTAGTTGAAGGGCCTCAAGAACAGAATTGAGGTTTCCTTGATGAAGAAGAAATTCTACTGGTGGGCTGGGACATCAGCTACTGCCCAGGGGTTTCAGGCCTGCTTTGTGGATTTCAGACTTGCCTAGCCAGCAACCATGATAACATAAACCAATTCCTACAATAAACCAAATATATTATCTGCTACTGGTTCTGTTTCTGGTGGACTTCTGACCGAGAAAAGCATCTTATAGATGGAAAAAAAAAAAAAAGAGAGAAACTCCATGAGCTTTAGTAATTTGCCCAAAGTCACACAGTAGAACAGGGACTCATAGCCAGGTATGATTCAAAGGTATAAGGCTTGAACTAAGATACTGTAAAATATATTATACAAACAATGACACTCTGAGAGTGAAGTGGGGGGTCGGGGGGGTAATTATCCCCAGACAACAGGCATAAACCAGAACCATCTAGGGCAGATCAGAGCACAGCAAGGCTCTACTCAGCTGCACTCAACAGCCCCTCTCCTCCCTCTCTTCCTCTCTCTGCTTACAGACCCCAAAACAACTCTCTCCTTTAACCGTTTTCCATCCCGAGCTTCCCTCTCTCCTTCCCCTAGTTATCAATCAATAATGTCAGCATAAAACACCAAGGGTCTTTTCTCCATCCTCATCCTGCAGCCCCTGGAGCTATTGTTTCAAGTACCCTCAACCGTGAACTCTCTCTTCTCTTGGGTTCTGTGCTGGGGGTCCCCAAGCTTGCCGCCATGTTTCAAGATTCACTAGAAGGACTCAGAACTCAGCACACAAGTTGTACTCAGAGCTCAGATTTATTAAAGCCATATAGAAGGATACACAGCCAGATCAGAAGAGAAAAGGACAGAGGTAGAGTCTAGAGGAATCCATGTGCAGACTTCCTTATGTTCTCCCTTCCCCATGAAGGGTAACACACAACGCACTCTTCCTCCCGCAATACAACACAGCAATACGCTTGTGATGTTTCTGCCCAGGGAAACCCATTAGACACTTAGAGCCCAAGGTTTTTACTGGCAGCTAGCCATGTAGGCCCTCTCTGCCTAGTGTGTTCCACATAAATACACTGTATAAAAAGCCCAGATTGAGCCACCCTTAACCGTTAGGGAAGTGTGGAACACCCTGAAATTCCAGACACCAGCCAAGAGCCACTCTTGCCAGCAGGCCTTTCTAAGGAGAGCAGGCCTGTTCACTTTTTTTCTGCACGGGTTCCTGGATCCTGTATCATCCGGTTCCCTGGCGCCCTGAAAGATGCGTCCCTTAGCATCTAGTCACATCCCTCTGTGTTCTCTTCCACTCAAGCTTGAAACCAACATCTCTTTACAGTGATATTCAAACTAGCATCACCTCCTGAGGGCCAGGTTTCTGACTCCCTTGCGAACCTAGTCCAAGGCTAGCTAACAGAGTTAGGGAGCCCAGGCTGGAGGGTTTCAACAAGAGAACACTGGGTCCCTTCCTTGTTCTATCACTAACTAGTGGCACGCCTCAGTTTCCTCACGCGTAAAAGCAGGAGGTCGGTTCCCATCAACGCTGACATGTTATGGCACAGTGATCTCCCCACCAGATCGGCCCCGCTGTGGCCCTTCTGTGCAGTATTATTCTCACTCTCCGCAGGCATTACACTGGGCCCCAGCAGCCCAAACAGACGGGTGACTTGTGAAGAGTTTCCTGGACATCTCCAGACTACTAACTGAAGTGGGTGTGTTGGGGTGGGGGCGGTCTTTGTCTCTAACCTCCGATCTCCCGCTCGGTCCTCTCCCCCAGCTTCTGCTCAGCCCCAAGGGCACAGGCACTACAAGTGGGTTTGAGGAGTCGGGGCAGGAAAACAGTGTAGGGAAGCCTGGCTCATCCCTGGGCCAGCCCCTGTTCCCACCTAACCCAGCAAGCATGTTTTACTTCCCTCCCTCCCTCCCTCGCCACTCGCCCCAAAGAATCGGCATAAGTGTCTGCCCCCAGCTGACGCTAACACAAAAATCCCAAACGTTCCGAGGTTCATGGACGGACCACGCGCCGCAACACGTCCCAACGGGGCCGTTGGCCGGCAGGGAGGGGGCAGCGCGGGGCGGGGTGTGCGGGCTCGACGCAGGGGCTAAGCGGAGCGCCCCGACGGGGGAGGGCGCCCCGACGGGGGAGGACTCCCCGTGTCGCTGCGCGGCCGTCGGCCCGGGGCCAGGAAGCTCGCAGGCCTCGCGCCCGGCTCGGGGGCCCGCGCCTCCCCGAGGCCTCCCGTCCGCTCACCTCCTCCCCGCCGTAGCGGGCCAGCTCCTCCTCCGTGAAGAGCCGCACCGGGGGCCCCCGCTCGGCGGGGCGCGGCGCCTGCCCGGCCCGGGCTGCGGGCAGCCCCGGGGCCAGCGCCAGGAGCAGGGCCAGCGCTGCCAGCGGCCGCAGCCGCAGCCGCAGCCGCCGCCCGGGCGCGGGGCCCGCCATGGTGCGCGCGCGGAGCTGGGCTGGGGCGGCCTGGGCGGCCGGGACCCGCGCGCTCCCGCGCCTCGGCCCCGGAACCCCGCCCCGCCCCGCGCGCGCCCGCCCTGCCCCGCCCCGCGCCCTCGGGACCGCGCCGCTGGAGGCGGGGAGCCCCGGGTGTAAACCGAGGCTCCTGACTCCCCAGCCCGGCCTGCAGGCTGAGCTACAGTAGTAGTTCCTTGAGTGGGTACGTGGATGACACAGCCCCAAATTCCGGCACCTAGAAAGGTGTATGTATAAACCGGGACCCCAACTCTATGAATTCCCTTTTACTTCTAGGATGCCCGCCTGGATCAGTCGGTGGGGCCTGTGACTCTTGATCTCAGGCTTGAGAGCTCGTGTGTGGACTGTGGGGGTGGAGATTACTTAAAAATAAATATCTTTGAAAAGAATCCCTTTTACTTCTGGCTAATTTCTTTTCCTTCCCAGTTGTGTTTAAATTTCCAGTCCGCAAGGGGGTTTTTGCAAAGGGAGGGTGGGGCGTGGCACAGATCCGCCCTGAAATAACAATAGCTAACATTTGTGCAAAGATTCCTTCATTAATTTATTCATCAAATCCTTACTGAGGGCCTCCACGTACCAGCTCACTGGGGAAACACTGCTGAACAGGAGAGATCCACAACCCACGTGGAACTTACATTCTGTAGGCAAAAGAGACAAGAATAAAATGCATACATTGTATATTAGATGGTGAATACTAGGGAGGAAAGTAAAGCAGGGCAAAGGGATGGGGAGCATTGGGGGATGCAATTGTATTGTATTTATTTATTTTTAAGTTTATTTATTTTGAGAGAGCACAAGCAGGGAGGAAGGGCAGAGAGAGAGAGAGAGAGAGAGAGAGAGAAAGAATCGTAAGCAGGTGCCACACTGTCAGTGCAGAGCCTGATGCGGGGCTTGAACTCAGGGACCACGAGATCGGTGACCTGAGCCAAAGTCGGATGCTTAACTGACTGTGCCACCCAGGTTGCCCTGGGGACTACAATTTTAAATAGGCTGACCAGGGAAGGCCCCACTGAGAAGGTGGTATTTGTATAAACATCTACAGGAAGTGAGGGAGGTAGCTAAGGGGGGAGGGCCTTCCCTGCAGAG
This sequence comes from Lynx rufus, assembly GCF_022079265.1. Taxonomy (NCBI): domain Eukaryota; kingdom Metazoa; phylum Chordata; class Mammalia; order Carnivora; family Felidae; genus Lynx; species Lynx rufus. The sequence continues at coordinate 32,709,601 of NW_025814829.1, read as the reverse complement.
GGAAAGGCAGGTGCATAAATGTTGAGGAAGGAGAGTGCCCTGCTTATTGGAGAAACAGTGGGATGGAAGAGGTGAAGGAGATAAGGTCTGGGAGGTCAAAGAGTAAAGGGCATGGAGGTGGGGGGCAGGTTTTGTGGGGCCTTACAGCTTATTTGTTTACTTTGAGAGAGACAGAGAGACAGAGCTCGAGTGGAGGAGGGGCACAGAGAGAGAGGGAGACACAGAATCAGAAGCAGGCTCCAGTCTCTGAGCTGTCAGCACAGAGCCTGACGCGGGGCTCAAACCCACAAACTGCAAGATCATGACCTGAGGCAAAGTCGGAATGCTTAACCGACTGAGCCACCCAAGCACCCCCAGCTTATTTTTAAAGGATGTTGGCTTCCACGCTGAGTGAATGGAGCACAGGGATGAGTTAGGGTGTTAGTGGAATGACTGCTGTTGTGTTGAGAACAGGAAGCTGCCGCAGTAATCCGGTGACCGGGCCAGAGGTGACAGTGGCTTGCGCCAGAGTGCTGGCGGGGGAGGTGGTGAGAAGTGAGCGGGTCGCAGATGTGGTTTGAAGGTGAGGCTGACAGGATTTGCTGACATATGAGAGGAGACAAGGGGTCTGAGAGACAGAACAGAGTCAAGGATGACCCCGTGGGTTCTGGCCTTGGTAACTGGAAGGATGCAGCTGCCACTTTCAGGGATAAGGAGAGATGGTGAGAAGAGCGGGTGCAGGGAGAGAAGCTCAAGATCAGGCTTGTTCAGTCTGAGGACACACAGACATCTAAGTAGAAGTAGCAAACTGACAGTCGGCCATGAGTCTGGATTTTAAGAAAGTGCTCCAGGCTAAAGATATAAATCATGGGATCACTGGCATATATATAGGTTGTATTTAAAGCCACAGAAGGGGCGCCTGGGTGGTTCGGTCAGTTATACGTCAGACTCTTGATTTTGGCTCAGGTCATGATCTCATGGTTCATGAGACGGAGGCCAATGTCGGGCTCTGCACTGACATGGTAGAGCCTGCCTGGGATTCTCTCTCTCTCTTCCTGTCTCTCTTGCTGCCCTTCCCTGCTTGCGCACTCCTTCCCCACCCCCCCACCCCCCACCCCAGTGTCTCTCTCTCTCTCTCTCTCTCTCTCTCTCTCTAAAATAAATGAGCTTAAAAAAAAAATAAAGCCACAAAATGGGTTGGATCATCAAGGACATGCAGGTGGATAGGAAGGTGGAGAGGACCAAGGACTGAGTTTTTGGGCCCCACCAACATTTTGTGGGTGGGAGAACTGGCAAAGGAAACCAAAGAAGGGCTTAGCGGGCCAAGTGCTGACTCAGCACTTTTACTAGTGTTTGCTCATTTAATCCTCACTCTACGAAGTAAGAATTGTCACCCATTTTACAGACGATGAAACTGAAGTGCAGAGACCTTAAATACCTTGCCCAAGGTCACAGATGGGTGGCTGAACCAAGATTCAAACCCAGACCCCCTCCCAGAGTCTTCCCCTGACCATCAGGCTGCACCTTCCCCCAGGGACGGCACCAAGTTTTCATCCGTTTACTTATTCAACAGGAGCTTCTAGTATAGAGCGACCTGAACAGGATCCATCACAAACCCTCTGAATCTCAATTTACGCATGTAATATACCAGCCTGCTTCCTTGATAGAATAGTGTTGAAACTAAAAATGAGAATGGATGTGAAAGTCTGTGTAAGTTGCGGCGCTCAGTATCTGTTACACTGTCACAGGATCTCCAGGTTAGAAGAGGCCCTTTTAAGCCCTTGAATAGAGTATCATCCCCTTCCTGGTGCATCATGTTCCTTAATAACATCTCTGGCATAGAGTGTCCTGCTTCTCTGCTTGGGCCCTTTCTCTCTCTACAGTTCTATTTGTTAGTGACTTCTTTGAGCCAAAAGATACTCCATGTAACTTCTACTGATCCAATCCAGCTTCCCCATCCCTGAGACCGCTGCGTATAATTGTATGATTTCATAGCATGCTCATATGCCCTTGGATTTTTCCAGATATTCCTCTGATTGCCTTTCCCTACTTGAACCCAGATTCTTTTTTCCCAAACGAATCAGTCACCTTCAAGGAGAATACAAATTATTCTAAATGAAACAGAATGACTGTAATAAGAAAGCTGGTTACACAGGGGATGGAAGAGGCTGGGAAGAAACCCTGAGGTGATCTGAAGATTAGAAACAGCAGGAGATTAACAACAACCTACCCTTAGAAGGGAAGAGGTGGTGGTATTAGAGTCTGGGGGCCTGGGTCACCTGGCTGAAGCTAGAAACACAAGAAGCCTTTGCATCAGGGGCTGGAACCATGGAAGGGAAGCTGCCAGGAGCAGCGAACAAGGGAAAGAAAAACTCTGGCTTCTCCCTTGCCCTGACCCTCTCCAATCTCCCAGAGGTACCTCCTCTTGACTAAATCCACTGGAAACCCAGCCAAGAGGCAGTCTCTGCCTTATGTGAAATTTTTTTCACCTGCTGCTTACAGGCAAATGATTAAAGCCACCTTGGTTGGCAGCTACGTCACTGTGATCTCCGTTTCTGCCACAACAGGGCATCCTCCCTGTGTGTCTATCTTCACACCGTCTTCCATTTTTTTGCAAGGACACAAGTCATAATAGATGAGGCATCACCTTACTTCGTATGACCTCATCTTAACTAATATATCTGCAACAACCTATTTCCAGATGAGGTCCTATTCTGAGGTACCAGGGGTTAGGACTTCGACATATCTTTTTGAAGGACACAGTTCAACTCAAACAGAAATCCTTAGGATATAGATGGTAATTCAGAGCATGAGACTGGAGAGGAGCCCACTTCTCTAGCCCCTAAGGAGTAAGTTGAAGGGAGATCACAGACCTAGCTTGGGAATGCCATCCTGGAGAGTTGAGGGGATGAGGAGAAATAAGCAAAGGAGGCTGAGAAGGAGCAGCGAGTGAAGTGGGAGGCAGAGTGGGAACAGGTGGGGTGCTGGAAGCCAGGGGAGGAAAGTAGATAGGGAGGAGAGGGTCAGCTAAGGCTGAGGATGAAGCTGACAAAACAAATGAATAAACAAACAAATGGCAGAACCAGACCTGTATATACAGAGAACAAACTGATGGTTGCTAGAGGAGATGGACAAAATGGGGAGAGGTGAATGGGAGATACAGTTCCAGAATGAATAAGTCACAGGAATAAGGTACAGCAAAGGGAATATAGTCAATGACACTGTAATAACATTGTATGGTGACAGAAGGTAGCTACATTTGTGATGAGCATGGCATGACCTATAAACTTCTTGAATCACTATGGTGAACAGCTAAAAAATAATGTAACACTGTGTTACAACTATACAAAAACAAACAAACAAAACCTCACCAGAAAAAAAAAAATAAGAGGAAAAAACAGGAGGATGAAGAAATGGTCATCTTATTTGACACCTCTGAGGTCAATTGTGACCTTGACAAGCATATTTCGGTGGAGTGGAGATGATGAAAGTCTGATCCGTGTGTGCTCATGAGAGAATGGGAGGAGAGGACTTGGGGACTACTAGTCTGGAAAATTCTGTCTATGTGTTCATGGCTTCTCCATTCTAGCAGAAGGAGCCAGAAGGGCAAGGATCTTGGAATACCCCATTTATTTCTGTATTCCAGTGCCCAGCACTGTATTTGTTATACTGTGTTAAATATTATATTAGCATCTCCTTCAAATGTGGGAATCTGTAATTTCCCGGTTTGGTCATAGCAACAAAGAGTAGAGAGGAATGATGGGGCTGGACTAGATTTTTCTGGTTCTTTCCAGCTCTAAAATTCTATGATGGTATGACTTGTTCTATCAGCCACCCTTGCACTAATACAGTTAGGAATTTAACAAGTTGTTTGTAGTTATTTGCATTTGCAAGCAACTGTTAAATGAAATAGCTGGAGTAAGTGTTCCATTCATAAATTGAACATTGTTGAGTACCTACCATGTGTAAGGTACTACATATATCGTCCCATTTGAAGATGCAAGACCAGGGAACCCAGGATAGGGGAGGGTGGTCAGAAGAGGTGAGAGGGCCTCCTCCCACTACTAACACTGGAGGTCCAGGGTACTTTGATGTGGTTGGCGCTACTGTGGTTGACACTGAAGAGGGAAGAGGCGTTGAGTGGCCTGCGTGCAGGCGGTTGCAGATCTGCAGCTGCCCGGGACACAGAGCAGCATTCACGGCGGCATAAGCAACCTCTATTTGCCTCACCACCAATCAGCCCAGGGCGGCCACACAGAATAGCAGTTCAGGCAGTAGGAGGAGGGGAAGATGTGGTCCTCAGATCCACCCTGCTACAGGGCAAACGCCGTATTCTCCACCACACTCAGGACAAGGAGGCTTCTGCTGTGGTGAACAGCACCTTTGGGTTTTGCTACATGATCTATTTAGGCTCTCATCAAGGCACTGTTAGCAGGGCAGGGTTTAGGCGTTGCATTCTAAGGCAAAGAGAAGAGGTTTGTATTACAAGACCTGTCGGAGAGGGGCAGAGCCAGGACAAGAACCGAGAGGTCTCGACTCCCAAGTGTCTACCCTAGGAATAATGGAAAGCACTTGGATTCTGTAGTCTGATCCTGGATCAAATAATCTTCACTTCATTACTACCGTCCCCAAATCCTGTCCGAAACAAGGTACCTGTTTCTTCATCCGTAAAACAGGAAGAAAAATGTCCTGCTTACAGGGTTCCTTGCAGGATCATGGCATTATATGAGTGAAAGCGCTTTGTAACATACAAAGTGCTCTGCAGACATTTATTACTGGTTATAAACCACCAGACTGCCTCTTGGAGTTATAGATTAGGCTCCCTCACTCGTTGGACTTAATTACCCCTCATTCCATTTTCTACTCCTTTTCTCCGTCCCTCCTCCTCCCACAAACAGAGGAAGTGAGACAGGAAGCGAGCACGTGCGTCTAACGCCTGGTCTGGGTAACTAACGCGCAGGCTTCTCAGCTCCAAGGTTGCTGAGAGGGGGCCTCCCCCCCCCCCCCCGCCCAGAACTACATTTCCCAGCAACCTTTCGGGGTCTCCAGAGGCGGGCGGGGGGGGGGAGGCGCATGCGCCAAGTTCCGCCCCGCCTGGTCTCGGGGCCGCACCTCCGAACCGGTTTCGCCTGGCAGAGCCGGCTGCTTCAGGCGCCGTGGACGCGGTGCTCGCCCCGCGGCTTCTCCCGCGCTGTGGCGGTGTCAGGTGTGGCTTAGCTCGGGTCAGTGCCATGATCCGGCAGGAGCTCTCCACATCCTACCAGGAGGTACAAAGCAGTGGGGGCGGAAGTAAAGTTTCCCGCGGGGCGCAGGAGCGGGGTCCCGCGGTCTGGGCGGCGGAGGGGGGGCGTCCGGGCAGGTCGCGTGAGCTTTCCGAGGAGTGCGGCGGGGGAGGGGTCCCCGCGTGCGGAGGAGCCTCGGAGCAGGAAGGAAGCGGGGCGCAGAGCCTCCTCCGGATGCTGCCGGCGCGGGATGGAGCCGGGGCCCCCGAGCCGTGAGCCGTAACCAGCAGGTGAATGATTGAAACGGCGTCCGACCCAGGCAGCAGCGCGCCGGCCGCACTTGACCTCGGCTGTTCTTTGCAAGTGGAGGCACGGCCCCCTCCTCCCGGCTGGAACAGATGCGCTGGGAGCATTAGCCCCTCTGCAAGCCCAGGGCTTCGTGGTACATGACAGGGATAATTACAGCTTGTTCGGCGGCCGCCTAACTTTGAAAAGGTGCTTTCGCCTATCTAGCTGTTGCTCGCCGCGCTCCGTTTTCCTTTCGCTCTCACCTCCTCCTACTACTTTAACTATCACTTTTCCAGCTCTTTGTCTCTTTCTTGTTTGTCCGAGCTACAGGCGGTTTCAGCTTTTCCTCAGGCTTCCTGAGTCCTCCTGACTTACTGGAACTAGTAAACTGCTCTCGTCCTCCTCCTCCTCCTCCTCCTCCTCCTCCTCCTCTTAGGTCTTACACTCTGGTCATCTCTGGTGATCATCCCCCCTTCCCCCACCCCGCGCGGTCGTCCCCTCATTTGTAAGTTCAGTTACACATCTTCAGTCCTCAGGTTTGTGTTCTCTGTCTGCTCTGACCACCTGAGTGAGATGCTGTGTTACCATCTCTCCCTTTGGTGTCCCCTAGGCTGTGCAGATTTGCTTTGAGGCCCTGCCTTGATCCCAGAACACTCCTTTTTACAAACACCTGGTGATGCCCTTGATCTACCCTGAACAGTCCAAATTTCTTAGCAAGCTTCGGAAGCACTGCACAGCTCAGCATCCCTGACTTCTCATCTCACCTATCTGTGTTCTGATCACACTGGAAATTCACTCTTTAAAAATGTGCTCCCACTTTCCTGTCCCTATGCGCATTCTCACACCATTTCTTTTTCTTTAACTTCTCAGTCCCCATTGGTCAAAATCCCCTCCCTTATTCAAGGAGGGATCTTAAGTCCCTCATGTTCCATGGAGACTGACTTCCCAGATCAGTCTAGCATTCTGCCTGTCCTTCTCATATGTACTTCCTGCTGTTTTGATCAATACTGACCAATATTGATGTACATTCCTCTCTTTGTAAATGATACTGTGTGTATTATATAAATAATATAAAAGCAGATGGCTTAGCCCTACGGTGGAAGGGGAACCTCCATCTGAGTTGGAGGCAGATGAGATTTGCCTAAGGCTTGCTATTTTTTTAGTGTAGGACCTGGTCTGGAATCTGACTTTGGGACAAATTTCTATCTTTCTCCCCGCAATCTCCTTTATCCAAAGGAGCCAGATGGATTTTAACCTGTGTTGGGATTCTGTGGCCCCTAGATTCCATGCCCTAGCCTGTGAAGGAATCCGGAGGAATGAGTTGTGTCTTTCCTCTGAAAGTTTTCAGATTCACAGGGAGTAGAGCATAGTGCGTAAATACTGTTTTGAAGTTGGGGAGCCCATGTTCCTCTCCTGCTCTGCTTCTGGCCATTTGTCAAGTCACTTTCTGAGACTCAGGTTTCTTCCTCTGCAAAGGAAGGTGATGATAGTTCTATTTCACAGGGTTGTGAGGGTTCAATGAGTTGGTATATGGAAGGTGCTTAGGTCAGTGCTTGGCAGGGAGGGACCTCTCAGTGGATGATAGTTCTTGTTCACAGGACGTGGGTGGCTCCTGCTTCTAGGGAGCTTTGGGGTCCTGATTTGTAGGACCATGTCCCTCACCATCCATATGTAACCTGCAGTATCGCCTTTCCTAGTAGGGCTCCTGAAACGTTTATTAAAATGCAGACAGTTACTTGGCAAGGCCAAAGGTAAAGTCACTTTCTGTTTGAGGGCACCCCCAAGATGGAAGACACTGGAAGGGCCCTTCCCTTTACCTTCTTCAGTGGCTCGTTTTGAAGTCCCTGTCTCTTGCCTTCTTTGGAAGGAGGCCTCCCGGAGGGTGGCCCAACTCTCTTGCCTGGGTCGTTCTGGGAGTGGACCTTTGAGTTAGGAGTCTAACTAGCTCTGAGTTGGGTTTCTTTGCTGAAGGGAGATTTTGGCTTTGGGGATGGGGCTGCAGGTAGTCCGGAAGGGAGCTGGGTTGGGAGCGTGTTGCTATCTGGGTTAGGCTGAACCTGGGTGAGGCTTGGATCAAAGAACTTTGGGCCTTCTCAGACTAACATCCTTCTTTCTCTTTGGCCAGCGAGGGCTCTGGTGATCTCTTGATATGTGTCCCCACTACCTGTATCTCATGGTTTCTTCTCCAGCCTCCCGGCCCTCTCCTACTTGTTGGTTTTCTTTTCTTGTGGGCTTGGAGGACTTTACACTGGAGATTTTACCTGATTCTAATGGGCAGGAGTGGAGGCATGAAAAAGGAGATGAAGGTCCATGGCTGGCTTAGTTGGTAGATCATGCAATTTTCAATATCAGGCTTGTGAGTTCATGCTCCTCCTTGGGGATAGAGATCACTTAATAAAATTAGGGGCACCTGGGTGGCTCGGTTGGTTAGGTGTCCAACTTTGGCTTGGGTCATGATCTCACGGTTCACGGGTTTGAGCCCCGTGTTGGGCTGTGCACTGACAGTGTGGGGTCTGTTTGTGATTCTCTCTCTCCCTCTCTATCTCTGCCCCTCACCCCCCATCAGAAAAAATTTTTTAAAAGAGGGGAGGAGATGGAAGAACAATAGATACATAAGAGTTTTATTTTAACCCAAGTTTCTTGGATATTAATTTTTAATTAAAACGTTTGAGACCTTAAGTGTTGACACTGTGAGCCTAAGAAAATATTTAGGAAAGCAATCCCTTTCCCTTCCCTCCCAATTCAATGTTAGGTCCTTTAAACTCTGGTCTTCATCTCTCTTCCCCTCCTCCTCAGTCCTATGAAGAATTGTTTGTTATTGTATCCTCTGCCTGCCCTTCTCGGTGGCTCATTTCCCCCATTTGACAGGTGAGAGCACTGATGAGGTGAGGTTGAAGCTGCCTGTTGTCAGGCTGCTGATCAATATCTGTTTCTGGGATGGACCACCTTCCCCATTTTTTTTCCTGCCATTTGCAGCCTGAGTTGGTGGACTTGAGCCAGTGTCCTGGAGAGCTCTGACACCAACTTCACTGTTTCCTTCTGTCAGCATACTCTTAGCTGCGTTTCCTCCTCCTCTGGGAAACCGTTAAGATCATCGGTTTTGGAACTAGACCAACTTGGATTTGACTTCTGGCTCTATGGCCAAGGAAAGTGTTGTGGTTGAATTGTGTCCCTCCAAAAAGATGTGTGGGGAGTGCTAACCCCTAATACCTCAGAGAGTGTCCTTATTTGGAAATAGGGTCATTGCAGATGTAATTAGTGAAGATGAGGTCATACTGGAGTAGGGTGGGCCCTAATCCAGTATGGTGTCCTTATAAGTAGCTGACCTTGTGGAGACAGCATAGAGATGCACTTCCCAGACTCTATATGAAGATGGAGGCAGAGCTTGGAGATGAGAGGCCTCGATAGGCCAAGGAACACCAGGGCTTGGCCATTACCGGAAGCTAGGAGACCATGGAAAAGATTCTTCCTCACAGCCCTCAGAAGGAACCAACCTTGCCAATACCTTGATTTCAGATTTCTAGTTTCCAGAACTGTGCAGGGATAAACTTCTGTTAATTCTTAAGCCACCCAGTTTGTGGTGCTTTGATACGGCAGCCCTAGGAAACGAACGTATGGGAAGTTAACGTGAGTTTTCTGAGCTTCAGTGTCCTAATCTGTAGAATTGGTATAACACCCCCTCCATCATGTGATTGTGTGTGTGTGAGAGAGAAAGAGAGAGAGACAGTTAAGTGAGAGGAAGCTTCTGCTTTCTCATTCTAGTCCTCCTCAGCAAGGCTGATGTGGCTGACTGGTTTGCTCTCTTTGTCTCCCCCCTTTAGCTGAGTGAGGAGTTGGATCAGGTGGTTGAGAATTCAGAGCGGGCGGACGAGCAAGAAAAGGAGGCAGACGGAGTACAAGGTCCAGGAATCTTACCAGGTGAGTGGGTTCAGTACTGGGGGCAGAAGGGCTGGAAAACGGTGCTCTGCTATAGCTGGAGGCCCCAGTCCAGGCGCCTGGCCACCTGGGGACCTGCAGGAGAGGAGGAGCCCCTCTGCCCTGCACCCCAGTGTCAGGTCTCAGGTATTGCCCTAGTTCTAAAGCTATACATATTTAACCAGCCTTGGGACAGAGGAGGTGTCCAGGCCAGTATCCGCTCTTTTCTGTACTCTGGTTTGAGCCAGTTCCTGACGCCAGGACATTGGAGGTAATGGGTCTCTGCTCTTCTGTTTGTTTTTTCCTAGGAAGCCGTTAGTAGTTGAGCCTCTAATATCTGGGTCACTTCCCAGGGCCCTCAAGGAGAATATTTAATAGGCCTCACCTCCTGGACATCAGGCCTTGCCAGTATGGTCACCCAGCTGGGCAGGCAGGGTCCCATCAGTCAGGTGGCATCTTAAGGAGTCTTATGTTAGTTGATGTTGACCTCTTCTTCCTCCTGGGTACTCTCTGCACCCTTAGATGACGTAACTCCTTACTTCTCGGAGTGCTCCTTCCAACCGCCTTTATAGTCACCTTCCAGCTCTTGGGTGTTAAGTGTTTGTCAGAGGCCCCTTTTCTCTCTCTCTCTAGTGGGCGGTCTCACCCAGGCCCCGTCCCTGCTTCAGTTACTTCTTGTTCACATGTGACCGCCATGTTTACACCTCTAGTGCAGAGGTTACCTATAAACTCCAGACTTACATATCCTGTATATCCAGATGCCCAGGTCATGGCTCTGCTTGGATGCCCCAAAGGTACCCTAAACCCCACATGTCCAAAATTGACCTCGTGACCTCCCATTCCTGGTGTAGCCCTCTTCCAGTGCTTCCTGTTTTGGCGAATAGAATGTATTACCCATCCAGTTGAATCGGAGAGTCATCCCCACCCCCTGACCCTGCTTTCCTTGCTTCCCCATTTTCTCTGCTCCTCAGCCATGCTGGCCTTCTTTTATTTGGGCCTCCCTCCCTTCCACCATCAGGCCTTTCTGTTGTTATATCTCTGTTTGGAATTCTCTTCCCTCTGTCATCAAGTTAATGTTTAATCGTTCTTCTGATTAATGTTTAATGTCAATGCTTAATCGTTCTTCAGCTCACTTGTTTTCTACAAAGCCTCTGACCTCCTGGCTAGATCACTTCCACCCTCCAACCTGTCACTTGCAGTCCACGCATCTCTCCCTCGTAGCTCTCCCTGATGGGGCAGTGTATTTGCTTGGCATTTGATGAACATCTCTTCTGCTAGCATGTAAGCTCCATGAAGGTGGAGACCAGTCCGTTCTGCTCACTGCCTCAGACCTGTCCATGTGATAAAGATTTGCTGAATGAGTGAATGGAACCCCAACCTGACTCTGCCCGCTTGGGTGGATTGAGGGAGGTGGGATTGTGCTCCTCTTGATCCCTTTAAGGGGAGAGGAATGACATAGGATATTCTGTGATTGTGCCTAATTATTTAAAAAAAAAAAAAAGTTTTTTTTAAATGTTTATTTTCAAGAAACAGAGTGAGACAGAGAATGAGCGGGGGAGGGGCAGAGAGAGAGGGAGACACAGAATCCGAAGCAGGCTCCAGGCCCCAGGCTCCAGGCTCCAGGCTCCGGGCTGTCAGCACAGAGCCCACTGTGAGGCTCGAACTCAAGAGTTGTGAGATCATGACCTCAGCTGAAGTCTGATGCTCAACCAACTGAGCCACCCAGGCGCCCCATAGGGAAGACTTTGTAGAAGGACGGAGGCTGGAAGAGTAGCTGTTTGCTGACTGCTTCCTCTTGGCCGAACTCTGTCATTCCCGTTGCCCCATTTAATTTTCATGACAACCCTCTGAGGTAGGCATCCTGATTTAGATGGATGAGGACCTGAGCCCCAGGGGGTTAAGGAGAATATGGAAGGATCACTTGGCTGGTGAACAGGATCAAGCTCTGTCTGACCCCAGGCTTTCTACTGCACCAGTGGTTTTTAAAAAGTATTTTAAGCATCCTTTTATTAAAGCTTATTGTGTAAGAGGTGGTAGCATGGCTGCCCCCACACTGATTCTGGGCATTATGTCTGAAGTCCTGAAGCCCCAGGGAGAGAACAGTATATTTATATTTATTTGCATTAGCTCTGTATATGGGTTCCTATTGTTTCTGTAACAAATGACCACAAACTTAGTGGCTTAAAACAACAGATTTATTATCTTACAGTTCTGGAGGGCAAAAGTCCAAAATGGGTCTCGTTGTGCTGAAATTAAGATTTCAGCAGGACTGAATTCCTTTCTGGAAGCTCTAGGGGAAAATCCATCTTAGTGCCTTTTCCAGCTTCTAGGGGGTGCTCACATTTCTTGGCTCGTGGCCCTTTTTCCATCTTTGAAGCCACCGGTGGCCTGTTGAGTCTTTCTCCTATCTTCTCATTGTCACATAGACTTCTGCCCCCTCTTCCATGTTTACATGTAATCGCAGGGCTCACCTAGATAACCCAGGAAAATCCCCTTGTTTTACAGTCAGGTGAACGGCAGCTTTAATCCCATCTGCTGCCTTAATTTCTCTTTGCTATTAACTTGACATTCATAGGTTCCGAGAATTAGGACTTGGACATGTTTGGCGGGCTACTCTTCTCCCTGCTGCACCCTGTACTGCCCTCTTGCCCCCCGTCTGAAGAGGATAGATGGAGACGGCCAGAAGGAGAGGAGGGATGCCAGACTTGGAAAGACAAAGCTTTCTTTTGTGTTTCCATTTATAGATAAGTGCCAGCCAAACTAGGAAGTGGCCATGATGACCTTTGGCCTTAGCCTCTCTTTTGCCTCAGATTCCTGGGGCCTTACAGCCTAAGGTCAGTCAGAGCAGGAAACCAGACCTCAAGCAGAGCAAATTGGGATAGTTCCACAGACTGGCAAGAGCCTTCGTGCTTTCAGGGGAAACCCTTCTGGGCTCATCTCTGCTGTAGACCATAGAAGATGCAGACTCAGAAGTCTTAGTAGGGAGTTGGCCCGTATTTGGTGACCTGACACACAATTGGCAAAGCTCACTTCCTGCCTTTCAGTCCTGTAATAGTAACATAAATAACGGTAACGATGGCAGCAGCCGTTTATTGGGTGCTTCCATGCACTAGGTCTGTGTAGGGCTTTCTGTGTATACTCACACGTAGCCTTCATGGCCAGTTGTGAGGGAGATGGTTAGTCCTGGTTCCTAGATGAGGAACAGAGAGGTCCAAGTAATGTGCTCAGAGCTTATGAGTGGCAGGGCTGGGATTTGAACCCAGGGCTGCCTCCCAGCGTGTTCCCACTCTGGCTCAGTTTCTAGATAAGGTGCTTTTCTGCTCCAGAATCCTCCCCTTCCTCTACCAGAGTCACTCATGGGCTCCTTCACCTGTTAGGCAATGTGCTAAAACTAAAAAGAGGGCAAATGAGGCAGGGCCTGTGTCCAGGAACTTGGGACATGTAGAGAGAGAAGGCAGGATACCCAAAGAAGAACTTCTCTCTCCTTCTCCAGAGCCTTCCCTGAACAACTTACTGAGGGCCTTTTCTCCCTGTTATGTGCTTTCCTAGCACTCAGTATTTTCCTTTATAGAATGTAGCACAGTCTAAAGGGCACATTTGTTGAATATAATTCTTTAATCATGACTAACCCCTTAGGCTTGCCCCTGAGTCCCGTGAGGCACTCCCAGAACTTTTGTCTCCCCTCCCACTTCATTGTAACTGATGCTTAGCAGAGCGTCTGGCCCACTGTGGGTGCTCAGTATTTATACGTTTGGAGGGGGGACATGGGGATTGGGAACAGGAATGTATCTCATGTGAGCAACTGGGATCAATGATAGAGGGTCAAGGAAATGGTAGAGACAGGTGCTTCAGAAATGAACGAAGCGGGGGCTGGTTAGTGAAGGGAGTGGGATTAACCTGAAGGAAGGGTGACTGGTAGGTGAAAGAGACGGGGCGGGCCAGGGAGGAGGGACGGGATGTGCAACCGGGTAGAGGTGGGGATAACATAGGACGTGTCGGAAACAGTGGGTTAGCATGGTACAGTTGGAGCGGAGGGTTGGTGAGAGAAGTAGGAGATGAGGTAGGAAGGACAGATTGGGTCAGATTATGGAGGGCTTTGAGTGTCAGGGTTTAGCCGTTAGGGAACAGGGAGCATTTAATGGGATTGGAGCAGAGCAGTAAGGGGGTGAAACAGGCATGCAGGGAGGAGCAGTGTGGCGGTGCCGTAGGGTTGGATTAGTGGAGGGAGGACTGTGCTGGGTCAGAGGCTGGCAGGGTGGGCCGCTTCGACGTGGGGGAGCGGGAGAAGGAAGAGTCAAAGGAGACTCTGAGGTTTGAAGCAGGGTGAGTGGGAGAATGTAGACGTACAGTCCGGGGTGAGCAGCTGGAAGAGAAGGTGCTTCTCTGCCGCAGACATATGAAGCTTCAAAGGTGTGATGTCTGGGCGGAGAGGCCCAGAGGCGGAGCGAGATAACGACTGATGTAGCTAAAGTGCGAGCTTTGAGAAGGCCTGGGCCGCCTGTAGAGTGAGCTGTGGAGACTGAGCCTCGAGGGGTGGCCACATTTGGGGACCAGAAGAGGAGGTGGAGCTGGAGCCCCATGGAGGCCTGGAGGTGGGGGCTGTTGGGCAGCAGAGGTTCCAGTTAAGCACCCAGACATTCAGGATTATATTCCCAGTTGTACTCTCTGAGATAAAGAGTTACAGTCCGTAATCCGAAAGCCTCGATCTGTTTCCTTTCTGTGAAGGGAATTACAACCACTTATTCTTTTCTAAGGGAGAAATGAGACCAGACATGCTAACTGGATAAGCAGCTTACTATGTCACTGTTGTAACAAAATTGAGGAAGACACTTGGCTGATTAGTCATTACAGTGCATTCTCCATGGAAACAACTGTGTATTAATAGAATTGAAAAAGATCAGCAACCAAAGAAAAAAGTTAATTGGATCTCATCAAAATGAAAAACTTGGGTGCATTAAAGGATACTACCAAGAAAGTGAACAGACAGCCCACAGGATGAGAGACCTGTTCAAATCATGGATCTGAGGACTTGTATTTAGACCATATAAAAGAACTTTTATACTCCAATAATAAAAGGGCAACCCAAGTAAGAATCTGAATAATGTTTCTGTAGTGCAGATGACTGATAAGCACATGAAAGGCTGCTCAACATCATGATCATCAGGGAAGGGCAAATCTAAACCACAGTGAGATTTGTATCATTGTGTCGCCTTCACACCTACAAGAATGGCTGTGGTCAATAAGATGTACAAGTTTTGGTGAAGATGTAGAGAAATTAGGACCCCCACAGATGGTTGGGGGGAACGTAAAATGGTGCAGCTACTGTGGAAAAGTCTGGCAGTTCCTAGAAGTTCAAATACAGAGAGTCGCCATATGACCCAGCAATCCCATTCCTATGTACATACCCAAGAGAAATGAAAACTTACGTCTGCACAACAGCTTGTACATGAATGTTCATAGCAGCACGATTCATAATAGCCAGAAAGTGGAAGCCGCTCAAAGGTCCATCAATTGATGAGTGGATAAATAAACGATATATTCACCCAGCAGGGTATTATTTGGCAGTCAGAGGGAATGAAGAACCGTTGCATCTACATCATGGATGAATCTTGAAAATATGTTAGGTGAAAGAAGTCCGACACAAAAACTTCTATGTTGTGGGATTCCATTTATGTGAACTGCCTAGAACGGGCAAATCCATCAAGACAGGAAGCTGATTATTGGTTGCCAGGGACTAGGAGGAAGGAGTGACTCCTAATGGGTATGGAGTTTGTTTTTAGGTAATGAAAATGTCCTGTAATTACATAGTGGTGATTCACCTTGTGAATGTAGTAAAAACCAAATATATTCACTTATTTAAAAGGGTAAATTTTATGGTATGTAAATTATATTTCTTTTTTTTTTTTTTAATTTTTTTTTTCAACGTTTATTTATTTTTGGGACAGAGAGAGACAGAGCATGAACGGGGGAGGGGCAGAGAGAGAGGGAGACACAGAATCGGAAGCAGGCTCCAGGCTCTGAGCCATCAGCCCAGAGCCCGACGCGGGGCTCGAACTCACGGACCGTGAGATCGTGACCTGGCTGAAGTCGGACGCTTAACCGACTGCGCCACCCAGGCGCCCCAGTAAATTATATTTCAAAAACCCCATGAAAACAACAAACCCATCGCATCACTAAAAAGGAAAAAAAACCAAAGGATAGTTCATTCCTTCTTTGCATTCAGGATGCATCTTAGCCCCTTGTTGTTTGCAAGGTAGAGTTTTGGAGGGGTAGAGTAGACGACCGGTTCCCCCTTCCTGTGAATAAAGGTCCCACTGTGTTTTCAGAAGTTGAATTACTCATCACACATCCCTTAATGGGCTGACTTCTATTCCGGGGCAAGTCTGGGTTTTTGAAGCAGTGTTGGTTGTCTTGGATTTTTCTTAGATTACCTTTCCTAAGAAAATCTTGTGCATTATTTCTGTCTTTCTACAGAATGTGTCTGTACAGGACACATTGATCATGAGTTTGCATTCATGTAAAGAATGTATACTTTTAAAACACATTCATCCAGCTTGCCACAAAAAAGCAGGTGTTTGGTTTTTCCGACTTCAGAGTACACGGGACATTTTGCCAAAATATCCAGCACCTGTTTTTTTAATGGCAAAATGTATTGGTGTCTTCTTTCAGAACTGGAGTGTCACTTACAGCATGTGTGGATGATAAATAGTTTTACCGTTTTTTTTTTTTTTAATTTTTTTTAACGTTTATTTATTGTTGAGAGACAGAGCATAAGCATGAGCATGAGCATGGGAGGGGCAGAGAGAGGAGGAGACACAGAATCTGAAGCAGGCTCCAGGCTCTGAGCTGTCAGCACAGAGCCCAACGCGGAGCTCAAACCCACAGACGATGAGATCATGACCCATGCCGAAATCGGACACCCAACCGACTGAGCCACCCAGGCGCCCCTAGTTTTACAGTTTTTGTTTAACTCACGTGCCAATTTATGGATCAAGAAAAGGCCGGTAAACAAGTTCAGCTTGGCTTCTGTGAGCGAAACAGAGGGGACCCCATGAGAGTAATTTGTCCAAGTACCTCTGCCAAACAAATCCAGATGATGCAATTGTCATCTGACCTTTTTGTGCCTTAAGTCAGCTTTTTTAGAATTTTCAAGAAGATGCAAATTCCTCTCTTTCCCTAACCAAAGGTTTCATGAAGGCAGAACATTTCCAATCATGTATGTGTGGCTTATGATAGAGTAAATACCTGCCCACAAAGGCCCATTACTGTTCCTCTTCATTGCATGGTTTAGCCAGGCTGAAATATGCAGTTTACTTAAAAATGTCCCAAGCTCCTACTTGTCATGAAGTTATATTCTTCCAATCAGATCTTTTGTCGTTGTTAGGGACTGGATCCTTAAGCACTACCATTCACTGTTGCGTAGGGAAAGAACATTGACAAGGAGTCGGGACCCCAGGGCTCTCATTCTGTGCCAGTCTTAGGCTCTCTGGGACCTGGATCACTGCGCAAATAAGGCTTTGGACCAGAAGGCCTTTTGGGTCCCTGCTAACTCTTAACAATTCTGTTCAGATGTTATACACCCAATTAGTCACTGCAGAGTTCCTTCAGTTTTGTCTTGTGATTTTTCCAAACCTCATTCACATGTTGAAACCTGGTCCCTTGTTGCTACAGCAATTATGAGCCCCTTGTGACAGGGAATGTGTTTTTACCTGCCATGTTTTTGAGTGAACCTGTGGGGAGGTGCCTGGCTGGCTCAGTCGGAAGAGCGGGTCACTCTTGATCTTGGGGTTTTGAGTTCGAGCCCCATGTTACATGTAGAGATTACTTAAAAAAAATCTTGAAGCAAACCTGTGATCTTACATGGGCCATAGGAGGGGGGAGTGCCTTCCAGGCAGAACAGCTGTGGGGAGGTCCACTTGTACACGGACTACTGCACTTTGGGTCCTGTGACTCTGCAGACCGGCTACACGCGACTGATCAGGGATCAGCGCCTGAGGTAAGGGGAGCCACCTACAGGCTGGGTGTGAAGGAGAGCGGTGGCCCGTGGTGTGTGTGACAGAGCACCCTATACAGGATGCAGGCTGGGAGAGGGACTTGGCCAGGACAGCGGAGCAGAGTCACAGAGAAACCCGGGGAGAAGGCGGATAGCAAAGCCACCAGGGAGCAGAAATGGACACTGTCCCTAATAACAATAAGAAGCAGTAGCAGTAGGATCAGAGACAAAAGTTGAAAAAGAGACTTGCTTTAATTCCTCTTGGAGAGGTAGAGCTGCCGCCTTCCGTGTGGCTCGTGCTCAGCTGCGGGCGGGCTTCCTTGGGGGTTCCTGGCTCCTGGTTCCTCAGTTCTCTTTGTAGCTGTGAATGTCCATTGCCTCCCATGACCTGCTCTTTACTGTCTGAAGGAACCTCATAGACACTTCTGGGAACTTGCACATCTGTGTAATGTAGAGACGTTGTAAAGTATCTTGCCATGAATAGTAAGATGTATCAGTTGGTTTACAGTTTTACAGGCCTCAAATGCACTGCTGTTCTCCTACGGACGGAAGGTAGCTAGTTGGCGCTGTGAGACGTAGCTCATCTATTATTTGGGTCATTCGGTCATTTCATAGGCATGCAAACATCACATGCCTACTGTGTGAAAGATACTGTTTTATGCCTTGCCTCCATATTATTTCTGGCATATTTTTTTCTAGTTTATCATTGTAAGAGATTGTAGTGCTATGGTCTTCATTTTTGCTGTTTTTATTGAAGGCTTTTTTTTTTTTTATGAATGTAATTGTCAAATTGGCTTACATACTACACCCAGTGCTCATCCCACAAGTGCCCTCCTCAGTGCCCATCACCCATTTTTCCTCTCCCCCACCCCCCCAAAAGGCTTTGTTTTGAAAAGTAGAGGGTAGGGGCGCCTGGGTGGCGCAGTCGGTTAAGCGTCCGACTTCAGCCAGGTCACGATCTCGCGGTCCGTGAGTTCGAACCCCGCGTCGGGCTCTGGGCTGATGGCTCGGAGCCTGGAGCCTGTTTCCGATTCTGTGTCTCCCTCTCTCTCTGCCCCTCCCCCGTTCATGCTCTGTCTCTCTCTGTCCCAAAAATAAATAAACGTTGAAAAAAAAATTAAAAAAAAAAAAAAAGAAAAGTAGAGGGTACGTTCCATTTCTCTAGTAACGTTAATTCATTAAGCAGGCAATCTGTAATGCATTTTGCAACATTCTCTCCTTTCTTTTAAATATCCAGTAAAATTGAAGTGATCATTTCCTTTTCACATGAAGAAAGTGAGGCTTAGGAGCAGTAAGTAACTTGCCCTGGGTCTCAGAGTAGTCATAGGAGAGCTGGCCACCCAAACCTCTCTGACTTAAAGCTCATGCTCTTAACCACTAGGCTGGACATCCGGACTTTCAGTTCAGAAAATAAATGAATAATGAACACCACATTACTCCTTCATCAAAATTCTCCCGGTGCTTTGGGCACAAGGCTAGATGACCTCCTCCACGAAGCCTTTTGCTCATCTCTGTCCTTCTCCTCACACCCATACATCACCCCAACAAAGGAAATCTCACCATTTACATCCTCTGGTGCTTCTGAGTCCTGTAGCACTTGTAGCACAGACCATTAGTCCTCCTCTCTCGGGGTCTCCCTGAAGCGCCTAGCACCAAGTCTTGCGCACAGAGTTGATGCTTGATGTGTGTTTGTAGAAGTGTAGAATGGATGGCTTATTTTCCTCTCACCTAAGACCCTTTGATAGCTCTGTGCTGATCCTGCTTTTGTGCTTTTAAATAAAAAGAAAGTGAAATAATCATGAGCAAATACTCTTATATCTTTGGATTTGAAGTCCATTTTTTGTAGGGAGTGTGTTGTGGGTCTTGTTTTGAATCCAGATTGAAAGGTCTAATCTGCCTTTTAATTGGAATGTTTAGTCCATTGACATTTTTTAAGTTGAAGTATAGTTGACCTAGTTATAGACTAATATAACTGTATTAGTTCCAGGTGCACAACGTCGTGGTCCGACGGTTCTACACACTATGCAGGACTCGCCACAATAAATTGCCATTTGTCACCATACAAAGTTACTACAGAGCTACTGACTATATTCTCTATGCTATACTTTTCATCCCCATAACTCACTTTATACCTGGAAGTCCTTACCTTATTACTATTTTTTTAATTTAAAATGTGTTTATTGGGATGGTTTTCCACTCATTTGGATTCAGATTGCTTTCGGTGCTGCTTCCGTCTGAAGAAGCACCCTCTGTAAGCTTTGCCTTTCTTCCTTGTAGGTTGGCAGAGGACAGCCAACACAGAACACTACTGTTTTGTGCGTGGCCAAAGATGGTGGTGATTTTGCAGCACTGGACGTTTCATTGCTTCTTACGCTTCCTCCGTTCTTGCAGGAAGGGATTGAGGAGGTCCTTTGCGAGGGGCATGTTCTTGAGGGGAGGTTGTCACCGCCGAAAAAGCTTGAAGTTTGCATCTCTTCATTCCTTTCACCTATTTGGCCCGTCACCTCCACTCTCCTCCCCTCTGGCAACCTCTCATTTGTTCTCTGTTTCTATTTGTTTTGTTTTTTAGTTTCTAAATCTAAGTGAAATCACATAGTATTTGTCTTTTTCCGTGTGACTTATTTCACTTAGCATGATACCCTCTGGGTCCATCCATGTGGTTGTGAATGGCAAGATTTCATTCCTTTTTTTATGGTTGAGTTATAGTCCACATCTTCTTTATCCATCCATTGCTGAGCACTTGGGTAGCTTCCATATCTTGGCTATTGTAAGTAATGCTGCAGTAAACATAGGAGTGCATGTATCTTTTTGAATCAGTGTTTTTGTTTTCTTTGAGTGAATACCCAGTAGTGGAATGCGATTTCTATTTTTAATTTTTTGAGGAACCTCCATACTGTTTTCCACAGTGGCTGCACCAACTTACTCTCCTATCAACAGTTCATTAGAGTTCCCTTTTCTCCACATCTTTGCCAACACTTATTTCTTGTGTTGTTAGTTTTTTTAAGTTTATGTACTTATTTTTGAGAGAGAGAGACAGCACAAGCACATGAGTGGGGGAGGGGAATAGAGGAGGAGAGACAGAATCCCAAGCAAGCTCTGTGCTGTCAGCGCAGAGTCCAGCGTGGGGCTTGAACCCATGAACGGCAAGATCGTGCCCTTAGCCGAGACCAAGAGTCAGACACTCAACCGACTGAGCACCCCGTTGTGTATTTGGTACCAGCCATTCTGATGGGGGTGAGGGAATATTGCATTGTGGGTTTGATTGGCATTTCCCTGATGATTAGTGACATTGAGCATCTTCTCATATGCCTGTTGGCCATCTGGATATCTTCTTTAGAAAAATGTCTATGCACATCCTTTGCCATTTTTTGATAAGATTTTTTGAGGGTGTTGTAGGAGTTCTTTATGTATTTTGGATTTTAACCCCTTATTGGATATATCATTTCCAAGTGTCTCCTCCCATTTAGTAGGTTGCCTTTTTGTTTTGTTCATGGTTTCCCTTGCTGTGCGAAGGCTTTTTAGTTTGATGTAATCCCAATAGTTTGTTTTTGCTTTTGTTTCCCTTGCATGAGGAGATAGATCCAGAAAAATGTTGCTAAAGCCAGTGTCCAAGAGATTACAGAGTATGTTTTCCTTTAGGAGTTTTATGGTTTCCAGTCTTACATTTAGGTCTTTATAACATGTTCAGTGTACTTTTGTGTATGATGTAAGGTGTATGGTGTAAGCAGGTGGGTCTGCTTTTATTTTTTTGCATGTAGCTGTCCAGTTTTCTCAACACTATTAAATGAAGAAACTGTCTTCTGCCCATTGTATATTCTTGCCTCCTTTGTCTTAGATTAATTGATCATAAGTAAGCATGGGTTTATTTCTGGACTACCTATTCTGTTCTGTTGACTTATGTGTGGCAGTACCATACTGTTTTGAATACAATAGTTTTATAGTATAGCTTGAAATCTGGGATTGTGATACTTCCCCTTTTTCCTTTCTCAAGATTACTTTTGCTGTTCACAGTCTTTCTTGGTTCCTTACAGATTTTAGTATTACTTGTTCCAGCTCTGTGAAAAATACTGTTAGTATTTTGAAAGGGGTTGCATTGGATCTGTAGATTGCTTCGGGTAGTGTAGACGTCTTAACAAGATTAATTCTTCCAATCCATGAGTGTGGTATCTTTTCATTTTCTTGTGTCATCTTCAGTTTCTTTTAACAGTGTCTTGTAGTTTTCAGAGTAAAAGTCTTTCACTTTCTTGGTTAAATTTATTCCTAGGTACTTTATTCTTTTTGATGCAATCATAAATAGAATTGTTTTCTTAATTTCACTTTCTGCTACCTTGTTATCAGTGTATAGAAGTGCAACACATTTCTATATGTTAACTTTGTATCCTAAAACTTTACCAAATTCATTCATTAGTTCTAATTGTTTCAGTGGAGTCTTTAGGGTTTTCTATATATAGTATGTCATTTGCAAATAGTGCCAGTTTCACTTCTTCCTTACCAATTTGGATGCTTTTTATTTCTTGTCTGATTGCTGTGGCTAGGACTTCCAGTTCCATATTGACTAAAAATGGCAAAAAAGGACATCTTGTCTTGTTCCTTAACTTAGGGGAAAGTCTTTCTGTTTTTCTGCCATCGAGTATGATGTTAGTTGTAGGTTTGTCATACATAGCGTCTGTTATGTTGAGGTTTGAACATATACTAAAAGCACTGAATTTTTACTCCCCCCATTTTTATGTATATGATGTCATAGTTTACATCTCTCTATTTTGTGAATCCCTTCACAAATGCTTTAAATATGGTTGATTTTACTACCTTTTTTTTTTTTTGAGAGAGAGAGAGAGAGAGAGACAGAGAGAGAGAGAGAGAGAGAGAGAGAGAGAGAGACTGTGTGTGCACCAGCAGGGGAGGGGTAGAGAGAGGGAGAGACAGACAGAATCCCAAGCAGGCTCTGCGGTGTCAGCTCAGAGCTGGACGTGGAGCTTGAACTCAAACTGTGAGATCGTGACCTGAGCCAAGATCAAGAGTCAGAGGCTTAACCAAGCCACGCAGGCACCCCCTACTTTTGGCTTTTAACCTTTATACTAGCTTTATAAGTGATTGATCTACTTACCTTTACTCTGTGTTTGCTTTCACCCATGAAATTTTTTCCTTTCATGATTTTCTTCTAGTTAATGTTCTTTTCTTTTTCTGCTTAAAGAAGTCCCTTTAATGGCCAGTTTAGTGATGAACTCCTCTAACTTTGGTTTGTCTGGGAAACTCTCTCTGAATAACCTTGCTGGGTGGAGTATTCTTGGTTGTAGGTTTTGGCCCTTTTAATATGTTATGCCACTCCCTTTTGGTCTGCAGTGTTTCTGCTGTAAAATCAGCTGCTAGTCTAATGGACTTTCCCTTGTTCGTAACTGTTTGCTTTTTTCTTGCTGTTTTTAAGATTCTGCCTTTATCTTTGATTTTTGATATTTTAATTATTATGTCTTGGTGTGGACTTCCTTGGGTTCATCTTCTTTGGGGCTCTTTGGATATCTCTTTCTTTCCCTATGTTAAAGAACGTTTTAGCTATTATATCTTCAATTAAGTTTTCTGCCCCTTTTTCTCTCTTCTTCTGGGACGCCTATAATGCAAATGTTAGTACACTTGATGTTGTCTCAGAGACCCCATAACCTACCCTCATTTTTTAAAATTCTTTTTTCTTTTTGCTGTTCAATAGATACTTTCCATTATCCTGTCTTTCAGATTGCTGATCTGTTCTGCATCTGCTGATCTACTGTTGATTTCTTCTCCTGTATTTTTCATTTCAGTTATATTCTTTAACTCTGGTTCTTTTTTATACTTTCTGTCTCTTTGTTGAAGTTCTGAGTTCATCTACTCTTCTCTCAAGTCTGGTGAGCATCTTTATGACTGTTATCAGATAGATTGCTTATCTCTGTTGTGTTTAGTTTTTTTTTGAAGTTTTGTCTCATTCTTTTGTTTGGAACATGTTTGTCTCCTCATTTTGTCTGACGTTCTGTGTTTGTTTTTATGAAGTAGGTGAAACAGCCACTTCTGCCTGGTGTAGGAACGTCCCTGCATAGACTGTGTGTGCCTGGCAGCTTTGGCTGGCTGACTGGAGCATTAGTGGGTGCCAGCTAGGGGTCCCGGGGTGTTCTCTGCAGGGAGCACCCTGGCAGGAAAAACTGAAGCTGGTACAGATGAGGGTGGGATGGGCGTCTGGGACCACCTTGGTAGGTCAGCTGGCACTTGGGTGGGTGGGTTGTGGGGGAACACCTTGGGAATATGGCTAGAGCTGGTGTGGGCTAGGGTCCCAGAGCCCACTGAGGCAGTAGGCCAGCTAGAGCGTCTAGCCTCTGTTCCCATCTGTGCTACCAATGTGGAGGGGCTCACCAGCACTTCTGACCCCAGAGAGAATTCTAGCAATCCCCCACCATTTGTCAGACACTCGGGAGTTAGTGAATGGGTTTCCTTCACCTTTAATCTCGTTACCTTTTAAACCATAGCTTTTTTTCTGTGTGCCAGGGCAGGTGAATCTGCACAGGAGTCCCTCAGTGCAATCCCTTTCTGCTACAGTCCACAGTGTCAGAGGTGGGGTGCCTGTTGTCACTATGTTTCCATCTCTTTTGCCATTCTTTACGTGGTCCCTTTATCTTTTGTTGTGCAGAAGCTGTTTGATCAGGCACCAGTTCTTCAGGAGGATTTGTTTTCTATGTAGGTGTAGAATTGGTGTGACCATGGGAGGATTTGAGTTGAGTGTCTTCCTGTGTTGCCATCTTGGATTCTCCCCTAGTCTGCTCACATTTAGTGTAATTATTGATATGGTTGGATTTGGTTCTACCTTTCTGCTGTTTTCTGTTTGTCTCATGTAGTTTTCATTTTCCCATTCTCTCCTGCAAGTTATAAACCTTATGATATTGTTTGCTTTAGTCTTACATTTTAAAAATCTAGAAATAGCTTTTTATATTTACCTACCGGTTTCATACTTCAGTGATCTTCGTTCCTTCCTGTACATTTGAAAATTATCATCTGGTGTTATTTCCCTTTAACTTTCAGAATTTCTTCCTCATGCATTGAGGTGTGGGTCTGTTGGTGATGAATTCTCTTAGCTTTATGTTTGAAAGTATCTTTATTTCACCTTCATTTTTGAAAGTTAGTTTTGCTGGAATTTAATTCAAGATTGATAGACTTTTTTATTTCAGCACTTTAAAGAAGTGTCTTTTGGTGTCTATTTCTTTTTTTTATATTAATTTTTTTGGGGGGTCTATTATTTCTGATCAAAAGTTACCTATCATTAGATATAAATCCTGTATGTGATATTTTTTTTTTCTGGCTGCTTTCAAGATTCTTTTCTCTTATCTTTGCATTTGCAGTTTGACTATGATTTGCCTAGGAGTGGGTTCTTATTATTCTGCTTTGCATTATTGAGTTTCCAGGGTCTGCAAATTGATGTGTTTTTTCTCTAGTTTTGGGAAGTTTGGGCCATTATTTTTTCAAATATTCTTTGTGATCTGTTGTCTCTTTTCAGTTACGTATGGTTAGACTATTGGATATTGTCCCACAGTTATCTAGGTAGGTAGGTTCTGTTTATTTTTTTCTTCTCCCCCCCCCCCAAATTGGTTAATTTCTTTTTATTTAACTTCAGCTACACCGACTTTTTATTTATTTACTTACTTTGCCTTCCTTCACTATTAAGAAAGGACAGTGAATTTTTCATTTCATTTACTTTTCTTTCCAGCTTTAGAGTTTCCATTTGGTTCTTCTTTATAGTTTCTATTTTTCTGTTTCCCCGTAGTTTCTTTTTCTCTATTTCTCCTTTGTGTCCATTCCTTATCTATATATTTTCCTTTAGCTCCTCCACGTGCTGTAAAGTTCCTGTCTGCTGATTGCAACATCAGGTCATCTTGGCTTTGGTTTCTATAGACTGCTTTTTCCTTTGAGCGTGGGTCACATTTTCTTGTTTCTTCACATGTCTAGTGATTTTTGATTCAATACTAGACATTGTAATTGTGCGTTATAGAGGTTATAGATTATGCTACAGTCCTCCTGAAGGATTTTTGTGTTAGCAGGTAGTTAATGTGAGGAGACTCAAGTTCCAAATTAGCAGTGGCTGAAATCTCCATTCAGTTCTTTTAGTTTTGCAGCTGCTGCTTTTTATCTTGGCCACCCTCTCCCCCCCCACCCAATGTCTCCAGCCAAGAATTTGAACAGATTTTATTTGCAGATTTGGGTGTTTGCCAGCCCTGAACCCTGTCTACGGCCACCCTGAACCATACCTCATAGAGGTTGGGAGTGCTCTTGGGCAAAACATGCAAATTATTAAATCTAACCAAGTGCAGTTTCTTTCCTTCAAAGGCTGACTCTTCTAGTTTCTGCCTGCTTTTCCCTTCACATAATTTTTAAGTATTTTGTCCACATTTTGTAATTGTATATAGAAGGGTGATGTGACTAAGCTATTTTGTCACAGTTGGGAGCCAGAAGCCAAGCACCTACCCTTTAAGACTTGCATTCATACTCTTCCTCAGCCTTGGGCTGATCCACTGTGGAGGGAACAGGGCTTTTTCCTCAGGGAGCGACAGTTTCAGACAAGGGGTAGAGAGGGCACAGAGCACCATGGGAGTGTCTCAGTCAGCTTGGGGTGCCGTACCAAAGTACCCCAGGTGGGGTTGCTTAAACAACAGAAATTTTTTTCTCAGCTCTAGACTGGAAATCAAAGATCAAAGAATTGGCAAGTTTGGCTTCTCTTGAGGCCCCGTGCCTTGGCTTGCACATGGCCACTTTCTCCCTGTGCCCTCATGTGGCTTTTTTTCTGTGTGTCTACATCCCTGGTGTCTCCTCCTCTGTCTTATAAGGACACTAGTCTTGTTGGGTCAGGACCCATTATTATGCCCTCATTTAACCTTGATTACCTCCTTAAATTCCCCATTTCCAAGTACAGTCACACTGGAGATTAGGGCTTCAGTGTAAATTTGTCAGGGGGTGGGGTACACATAACTTAGTCCATAGTGGAGCAAAATCAAGGCTGGGCATGGTCTGAGAGCAGGCAGGAGAGACAGAGCTGTGTTGGATGGAAGGAATCAGAATACCTTTAATCATTCATTAAGTCATTCACCATATAAATGCGGAATGCTGCTGTGTTCCAGGCACATAGTGAAGGGCTAATGGTTCAGTATGGATGGACACGACTCGCCCTGGCCCTGTTCTCCGGAGCTCACAGCCGAGGAGGATAAAAAGACGTGTAGACAGACTGTGATATTGCAGTGACGATAGAGGACGTACAGGGTGCCTTGGGAGAGTTGAGGAACGGGTCCTCAAATAAAGCTGTGGGTCAGGGAAGGCTTCCTTGAGAAAATGCCTTTCTAAACCGAAACCTAAAGTATGAGTCAGGAATCAGCTGTGGAAGAAAAGTGCTCCAGGCCAGGCACAGGGATTGGCAAATGTGAGGGGCCTTAGTGTTGAGGGGGGGGTCTGCATGCTGGACAAACAGAAAGTCATTTAGCACAGCTGGAGCTGGGGACCCTGTGGGAGCCGGGTGGTCAGGGATAAGCCCAGAAAAGTAGGTTGGGGCCAGCTTCCTTGTTGAATCTTAACTTTGTCCCTCCAGATGGGAGATTCTTAAAGAGAATAGCTGTGTCTCCTTCCTCTTGGGGTCCTCTTTCTGGCACAGGAAGTGCATGGTGAATGTCAGTAGGTGCCACGTGTTATGATTTAGGGGGAGGAGGCTGAGGTGGGGAGGTTGGGTGTGTGGGTGACCTTGCCTCCTTGGTAAAGCAGGTCAAGGCCTGGAGATTGCCAGCTGCCTCTGACCTCACCTGCCCCAGGGCTCCGGGTCTCATGTGTGGTGGTGTTTTTCAGCCCTGGACAGCGAGTCTGCCTCTAGCAGCATCCGCTTCAGCAAGGCCTGCCTGAAGAACGTCTTCTCGGTCCTGCTCATCTTCATCTACCTGCTGCTCATGGCAGTGGCTGTCTTCCTGGTCTACCAGACCATCACAGACTTCCGCGAGAAACTCAAGCACCCTGTCATGTCGGTGTCTTACAAGGAGGTGGATCGCTATGACGCCCCAGGTAGAGTCTGTCCCTGAGGGGCATCAGGGCCCAGGTCTGGGGCATTGGCTTGCAAATGAGCCACCGTTGCACTCCCACACCGGGCTGGGCACCGCGGGTAGGCAGAGGAGCCGAGCACAGTCAAGGTGAAGAGTACACACCCAGAGAGCTGCTGTCAGTACCCAGAGGAGCATGTCGTGTGCCAGGGAGAGGGGTGCACGGAGTCTGGAGTGGTCACTGCGTAACTGGGGTGGGCACGGAATGCTTTGCATGGAGATAGGATTTGAGCTGGGCTTTGATAGACAAGAAGAGAGTTTTTCTGGAAGGGGGATTAGCAGGCGCAAAAGTAAGTGTAGGGAGGCAGAGGGCTCCTCTGGAGAGGATGTGTATAGCCCGGCTGGAGCCGGAGGCCAGTGATGAGGGGCAGGGGAGGTAAAGCCATTCGGAAGTGGTTAGGGCCCTGCCTGGGGAGCGGGCTCACTGCTGTTCCTGTTCCGGTGGGAGGCTGGGCCCTGAGGAGGCCGTCGTCTCTGCTATAGAAGGTAGTGTCTCCTTCAGGGCAAGCGGGGCTGGCTCTGGGCTCTGGAATCGTGGGAGTGAACCGGAGGCGTGAGCTCCGTGGCCTCTGCTGTGCCCCGCTGGTGTGTGCACCTGCTGTGCTCTCAGGATGCCAGAGTCCCCCTCTGGATGGCCTGCCCACAGGGCACAGCCAGTCTCTGGTACCTTCCACCTGGGCTTCTTGGAAGTGTGCTGCTTGTAGCTTCTTCACCCATCTTTGCCTGTCTCGTGTTCGTCCCTCTTTGTGTGTCTGTTTTGGTCCCTGTATCTGTGGGCTGTACTTTCTGTTGCTGATCTCTGGGTCTCTCTGAGCTCTGCCCGGGTCTGGTGCCACATGCTGCTCTCATGCTGCTCTGTTTTGTCTCCGTCGGTGGAGCCCCATGGTGAGGTGCTGGGGTTGGGGCGGGGGAGGGACCTTTGGCGTGTGAGTTGCACACCTGGAGGCCCCGGCCAGAGCAGGAGGTGAGAGGCACGGTGACAGGTGGGGACTCCCGCAGCCGAGCCGAGGGACTTGCAGTGAATCCGCCTGCGGATGGTGGCGCTGCCGGGCCCGGCCGCGGAGCCCCCGCGGGGTGTGCCGAGCAGGGCGGGGAAGTAGGGTGGGTTTCGGTGCAGGTGCCAGGGAGGCTGTGCCCCAGGCCAGGAGAGGGGCTTTCTGAGGGCAGCAGCCGTGGCTCTCCACCCTCCATAACCCTCTTCTTCTCCCTCCTCTGCCATCACCCAGAGAGTCTTGAACTTGGGTTGTTGGTGGGTGTGAAAAACTGTGTGTGATGTGACTGTAGGGATACGGTGGGGGACCGTGACTTCTGACACTCCCATTTTCCTGTTCGTGCTCCCCTAGGTATTGCTCTGTACCCCGGTCAGGCCCAGTTGCTCAGCTGTAAGCACCACTACGAGGTCATCCCGCCCCTGAGGAGCCCTGGCCAGCCTGGGGACATGAACTGCACCACCCAGAGGATCAACTACACAGACCCTTTCTCCAACCAGACCCTGGTAACTCTTGTCTCCCCACGCCAGGCCTGGGCAGCGCACGCTGTCCACCCCGCACCCCGCAGCCCCCGGTCTTCTTCCTGCCACGAGGCCACTCACACTCCCCTCGTGCAGGCCCTTGGCCCCCAGTGACCACGAGGCTGTCCCAAATCAGGTCATGGCCATGGCTGGCTGGCTGCATCAGGCAGGGCTGTGAGGGCGTCAGCATTCTCTGATCCTCAGGGATTCCTGACAGTGCGATCAGATCCTCTCCTTGCTGGAAGGATGCAGGGCAAAGCCGGTGGGACGTAGTCAAGTGAGTCCCATTACCTGACTGCCCAACACAACTGCCAGGGTGCATTTTGAAAATAAAGATTCCTAGGTTCCACGTGGGGCCAGTCACTCCTAGGGACAGGGCCTGGGAATCCATGTTTTGAAATAAATATGTAAAGAAGCTGGTCTGGGAACAAGGACCCCAGCACTGGCGTCACTCACAGCTCAGCCCAGCAGGGTTGGGGGGAAGGTGAGGGTCAGTGGCACCTGCACAGGGTGTCAAAGGCAGGGAAGGAATTTTACGTTTATGTACATCTTTTTGCATCCCGTATCCTCGTTTCGGAAAGGATTGAATGGGACCGAGTAAAAGCTTTCTAGATCAAAGTGAGGAAGGAAGGGTTTTCAAGGTAGAGGAAATAGCAGGTTGCATTTGTGTCTGCACTGTTAGAGTAGTTGGGTGTGTGTGGAGGGTCAGGTGCCCCCGGGAGCGGCGAGCGGCGGGAGGCGAAGCTGCGGATAGAAGTAATGGCCAGGTGAGGAGAGAGTGAGTGGTCTGCCCTGGAGCCTGACTTGCCCCCCTGGGTCTAAGGTAGAAGAGTCACACTGAGGTGGTTCTGATGACCTTTGTTCCAGGCCTCCTCCTGAGATCCTGCTCAGATGGTTCCCTCGCCTGCAAAAACTGGAACAAAATAAAGTATCCATAAAAGTCCCACAAACCCAGGAGGGGTATCACCAGTGGACTAGGCGTTTTGAACCGGTGTAAAATAGAAGTTGGGTCAGGTGGGTGGAGCAAACAAACCAGAGAAAGGCCTCGCCCTACAGCGGGCGCAGGAGAGGCTTCAGGAGAGGTGAAAGCCTTCCTTCTGGCTCCCAGCTCCCGAGTCAGCTCACCCAAAGGGCAGGGCAGCGGTCAGGACAGTCATCACGGGACAGTCATCATGGGATCGGGCGGCTGCTCTCCTACCCTCCCAGGGCGCGCAGAGCTGCTGGGGACGGCGTTTCCTTCCGGGTACGAGGCCCAGGGGCCATTCCTATGTACGCAAGCCCTGGGGAGGTTCCCTGCTTGGGCACTGGGGCAGCAGAGAGAAACGGAGCAGAACTGGAGACTGGGCCTCCACGGTGCAGGGGAGGGGACAAGTACCGGGAAGGAATCTTCACACAAGAGACACGCCAAGTACCTGGCCTGGCATTGCCTGCCTGCTGCCACGGAGCGTCAGCCCCAGGCAGGGGCGCCGTGGGAGAACCGGTGAGGACAGCCACACCCCAGCCCTAAGCTAGTCACCCTGGTCCTTCTCTCGGGAGTGGGAATGGACAGCGAAGGCTCGCTAGACATTTACGGGAAACCGACAGCCTAGGAGAGGACCAAGAGGAATAAAAGAGAATGGACTCCAGAACAGGGCAATGGATGCTAATTTAAAGGAAAGGGAGAATAATTTGTAAACATTTTAAGGAAGAGCTGGATGTGCCGTAGAAACACCATGCGGGGGCGCCTGGGTGGCGCAGTCGGTTAAGCGTCCGACTTCAGCCAGGTCACGATCTCGCGGTCTGTGAGTTCGAGCCCCGCGTCAGGCTCTGGGCTGATGGCTCGGAGCCTGGAGCCTGTTTCCGATTCTGTGTCTCCCTCTCTCTCTGCCCCTCACCCGTTCATGCTCTGTCTCTCTCTGTCCCAAAAATAAATAAAAAAAAAAAAAAACGTTGAAAAAAAAAAAAATTAAAAAAAAAAAAAAAAAAAAAAAGAAACACCATGCGGATTCCCGGCCGCTTCTTGCCGGCCGCTCTGGGAAACATACCAGTCGGAGGGCCGGGCAGTGCACATGCGGGTCTGTGGGTGTCCTTCCTGTCGGTGCCCCCTGAGCGGACACTTCCCAGGAGCCCGTTGCCTTCATTCCCAAACCTGTGTGTGTTGCTTGTGCTTACTGCGGTAATTATGTAATTTAAATATTATAAACATCCATGAAATAAGAGCACAAAAGTTATTTTTTAATATATATAATTATTTTCAGTTTATTCATTTATTTTGAGAGAGAGTGCACGTGGGGAGGTAGGGACAGGGAGAGAAGGAGAGAGGGAATCGCAAGCAGGCTCCACACTGTCCAGCCTCAGGGTCCAGTGCAGGGCTCAAACTCAGGAACCGTGAGATCATGACCTGAGCTGAAACCAAGAATCCTGGCTTAACTGACTGAGCCAGTCAGGCGCCCCAGGGAGAGTTGTTTGTATGGAAACTGCAGTGAAGGCAGTTACTGCGGCCAGCTCTGGGTGAAGGTCAGTATTCTCCAGCAGTTCTAGATGTGGTTCCTTTGGAGAGGAGTTCTGCCCTCAGGCCCCACAGTGGCGGAGGAGGAGGAGGGATGGGGGAGCGCAGGGGAGGGTAGGAGAGCCCCCCCCCCCACATACATGTGCACTTAACGCTGGGAAGTAGGGCCTGGCAAGTGGCAGCAAGGACATTCCCTGAGTAGGGGGGAGGTGTGGCTCATCCTATCTCGCACCCAGGGAGCACCTTGGTTAGATATCTGTGTCCTTGATCGCCCCTGGCCTTGGCCACTGGGAGACTTTGCCTGGGTAGAGATCCTCCGGCGCCATGCCTGGGGTGGACTTTAGAAAATATGCCCTCTGGTGCACCCGCTTCCTGCTGTGTAGGCTGACACCTTGCAGACTTGATGCTTGGCTTGTGGGCTTGTCCTTTACTCTGCTCCAGCTCCGCCTCCTTTGTTTGTAGTAGGAGGTCTCAAAACCCTGTAGGCTGCTGGCTGTCTGCCTCCTGGCTAGTCTGTGTGAAAGTGACACGCGAGGGCGGGGGTTGGTGCTCATCTGACCTGCTTTGTCAGATTTCAGATTCTCATTGTTTTCTAGTGTCTCTTGTGCCCTCGGTTTAGCTAACTTTTTTTTTTTTAACATTTATTTATTTTTGATAGAGAAAGAGTGTGAGTGGGGGAGGGGCAGAGAGAGAGGGAGACACAGAATCCAAAGCAGCGTCCAGGCTCTGAGCTGTCAGCACAGAGCCGGACGCAGGGCTGTGAGATCATGACCTGAGCCAAGGTTGGAGGCTTAACTGACCGAGCCACCCAGGTACCCCTGGTTTAGCTAACTTTTACTGCACACTTTGCTCTGCCACAATTAGGGCCACCGTCTCCAGCTTGTAGGAATGCCAGCCATATTCCCACTGTCCAGATGTTAAGTCCTTGTCTCTTTTAGATGGTTCCCACAGCACTCCAGTTCCAGAAAATAACTTTGTGCATTGGGCCGAGAATAGACTAAACTGTGCAAAAGCAAACACCCCAAACAGACCCAGTGGCTGAGACCAGAGATAAGTCTGTTTCTTTGGAGCCGGTCGGGCGTGCAGGCGGTGGGCATGTTGGGCCATGCCGCCTCGCAGGGCGGGCAGCGATGGCTTCTGTCTGCCACTCCACCATCCCCGTGGTGCAGTCTTGGTCCTCATGGTCAGCCATGGCTTGCCAGCACGTGTATGCGTTTTCCGCTCTGGGAGGGTGCGACGTGGAGGACAAGCGGTGCCCTGTTTCGGGGCACAGTGTGGAGTCTCATGAGTCACTTTGGTGCACATTCCAGGAACTTCATCACATGGCCACGGCCGAGGCCAGAAATGAGGCTCCAGCAGGGTGACTGTGCTGCTAAAATGTGGGATTGGGGAAGCGGTTCTAGTTCTCCAGGAGGAAGCGGGTAGTGGGAACAGAGTGCATTCTCTGCTGCCACTCAACGTGTCATGGAAAGGTTGAAAATAAATAGATGGACGGAGGTTTCCTGGGAAAAATGCAACAAGAGGCAGAACAAGTGAGTGGGCACGTGAACGTCAGTCACACTGCTATACCGGGTGCCAGGGGTTACAAGAGATGTTTAATTCAGATAAAAAACTATACTATTCTCCACTAAGAATTAAGAGTTACAGATCTTTGCAAAATAGCATTCCTTTTGTATGTTTTGGGCAAAACCTATTAGGAACAAAAAATTCCATTGCCTTGAAGTGTGACTAAATGCACACGTTTCTCTTTCGCATTCGCGGATCGAATAGACACAAAGTGGGATAAGGACTGAGCGGCACAATTCGTTAATGTGCAGTGAGTGTGCGTGTAGCACCTGTGCCTGATGGTGCCCGCTCTTCGACATCTGGAGAGCATTTATGGAGGTTACTGCTGTACAGATGTTTATCTGTAATTCATTAATCTGTAAATCAGTTATGGTAATTAATCTGTAAATCCAGCATCATTACAGTTAAAAGTCCCAGTTGGTTTTTTCATGGAATTTAACAGTCCAGTTTTAAAGTACATGGAGAAGAACACGTGTATGGCAGTCACCCGCTGGGGGTGGTGGTAGGAGGCGCGTCGCAGAGGGGACCTGCCCAGTCAGATGGCAGAACAGTGTAGACCCGCAGGGATCAACTCCGCATCTGTCCCTCGTCTGGGGAGCGGGAGGTAGGTCCCTCTTTCACACCAGATGGAAAACTGAAAGGCACGCACATAAAACGTCTGAATGTAAAAAAGTTTAAAAAGCGCTATAAGAGGAGAACATCGATGTAATTGTGGTTTTCCTTCGCAAGCAAAACCTGGAAGCCATAGAGAAAAAGATTTACAGATACCACTGTATCAAATTTAAAGCTTCATCTAACAAGTGACATTAGAAACAAAGTTAATGGCAAAGCGACAGACCAGAAGAAGACATTTGTCTGCATACTGGACGTACATTAGCGTCCCTTCCGAGGGCGTCCGTAGCACAGGCAGCCAGTGAGGAAAATGAACGGAGGACGGTTGCTCCCAGCGCTGGGCCAGGCGCTAGCCCGAGAGTCGCGCTGTGGGGCTGAGCGGGAGCCAGCCGTGGGCAGCAGGAGGGTGGCCTGTGGTCAGCTGGGGGCCGCTGGGCGAGGAGTTTGCTGGTCACCCTCAGTGTCTCTGGGGCCACAGGCGGGGCTCCCACAGGGCTGATTCTGGCCCTTGTCTCTGCAGAAATCCGCCCTGATCGTGCAGGGGCCCCGGGAAGTGAAGAAGCGGGAGCTGGTCTTCCTCCAGTTCCGCCTGAATGAGAGTAGCGAGGACTTCAGTGCCATCGATTACCTCCTCTTCTCGTCTTTCCAGGAGTTCCTGCAAAGGTGGCGTTTCCAGTCCGTGCCGGGCTTGCCGCACGCGGTCTCCTGTCCGCTTGCTCATCCCGGGCCGGGGTGGGCAAGCGGGGCAGTGATGGGGGCCCAACTCCAGGGACTGACCTGGAGCCTAGCTGTCCAGGAAGCCTGGCTTCACTAAGGAAGCGGGTCTGGTGTGGCGAGTGTTTGGACTTGGAGGCAGAGGCTTGGTCCTGCCCGTTCGGGGGGCTAAGGCGAGAGGAGCTGCCTTGGACCCTGTGAGCCCCCCGAGGGCAGTCCCTGCCGCTGCCGGGTCTCCCCTGCCGTGTCGTGGGCAGCATGTCCAACGCGCAGTGTGTGTTTGCCACACATTTTTAATACGGGGATGAAGCTTCCTGTCTGCGTGGGGGACACACTGGGACCCAGAGTGCCCACTGGGGGCGGTAGCCACCCCGGAGGAGAGGCGGCTCCCCCGGGCTGATGAGGCCATGGGCCACCTCCCCTACTCATGTACCACTGCTCCGTCCTTCCTGATCTGGAGCTTGGAGCCTCTGCTGTGGCGTCTTCCACCCTGTCTGTCCCCCAGCATTCCCTCTGCCCTCCCTGCGTGGAGCCGAGGAGCTGTCCTCCCCTCACTGGGCCTCCCAGAGGGAGGCTGGCAGCCCAGCGAGGGCTCCTCAGGGCCACCGAGGGCCAGAGTTGTCATGCTGGTGGGCGCACCTGCCCGCTCAGGGCCAGTGCTCTTGGGAGCAGGGGTTGGGGGGAGCTGCCTCGTGGCGGGTGACAACTCTCCCTCTGTTCGGAAGCCTAGAAGCAGAGCTTGGAAAGGAAGCAGGAAGTGGGCCCTGTCCTCGTGGCGGTAGCCGAGAAACCGGCTTGGAGTAGGGGCTGGAGTTTGAGTCCAGCCGACTTTGAATCCTGCTGTTGGGCCTAACTTGGCCCCTTCTTCTCTGTCCGCCCAGCCCAGACAGGGTGGGCTTCATGCAGGCCTGCGAGAGCGCCTATTCCAGCTGGAAGTTCTCTGGCGGCTTCCGCACCTGGGTCAAGATGTCCCTGGTGAAGACCAAGGAGGAGGATGGGCGGGAAGCAGTGGAGTTCCGGCAGGAGGTAGGTGGTGCTGGGTGTGCTTCGCACCGTTGGCCGCTTCCACCCTGGAGTCCGGGGTGGACAGAAGCTTCGCAGGAGGACCTTGGGGAAGTCGTATGGTGAGAAGGGACCCCGTGCCAGGGAGCGGCCATGTCCCGCAGGCTGGGCACGCTCTAGGCCTTTGCCTGGGCTGCAGCCGGTCCTCCCCAGACATGTGGGCCAAGCAGGGACGCCTGCATTTCACAGAGCAGGTGGCGCGCCCAGCACAGTCCGTTCTTGGCCGTCAGAGGCCGCTGGCCTCGTGGAAGATAGAGGACTTGCAGGGAAGACAGACTAGATACAGTGGCCTCCGAAGTGTGGTGCACGTGAGGGTCCATTGAGATGCATGAGGAAAATATTAGCTTGCTTTTTGAACTAATTTCTTGACCTCATCCTTTTTCCGTTTTTGAGTATTTTGAACATTAGAAGAAGAGTAATGTTTACGTCACTTCTGAGGAAGTCATGTATGTGGGGTATGTACTCAGAAATGTGTTACTAATGGGAAGTGTGATTGAAAGCTTTCAGCCCACTAGCCTGGAACCAGGAGATGTGCCCGAGGTTTCTAGCTACGGTCTCGGCAGCGGATGGGGGAGGACCTTGGGAACGGGCCTGGCAGTGGGGATGGGGGCAGGGGACATTTTGGTTGCCGTGGCAGGGCTGTTTGCCAGTCATCACTGAAAGCGAGGCTGCACCCCTACCTTTGGAACTTTCATCTCCGCGGTGGCAGCCCCCTTACCCACACCTACACCCTGAGGCCACCGTCCTGTGTATCAGTGGCCGAGTGCCTACAGAGGTAGTGAGGGAGTCTGTTCTGAAAACTTGGCTCCTCCTTGGAGGTGTTTCAGCAGGCTGGACCCCGAGGGGCAGCACTGGGAAAGGCCTGGGTTGGAGTAGGACCTACTCCCAGCGACACGGGGCTGTCGTTGGGCAGAAGCCATGCGCTCGTCCGGGCCCACCCCTTCCCTGTGCCCTGGCCTCTCAGACTGGAGAGGAGGAGGGTTTGGGAAGGGCTTCAGGCCGGTTTTCTTCAAGAGGACAGGCTTTGTTCCTGCCTCAGGAGGTGGACCCTACCCCCCTACCCCCCAGCAGTGGGTCCCTAAAGTGTTCCCTGTTTGTAAGGTAACTGTCACGTCCTGGATTTTTGCTCCACACTTTTCTCCGAGAACTCCCAAGATCTTCCTCCTCTGGCCCCACAGCAGCCGAAGAAAGGAGCCTCGATGTGTTCACCGTAGTCAGGTGCAGCCTGGGTCTGCCCGGCTCGCCCCACAGTTCAGAACCCAAAGACCTAAGTCCCAGCGAACATGTCCATTTTACCATGTTTGTGCCGTTCGTGATTGTCTAAGTTGGAAGTGTTTCGGTGGGTGACATGAACCCTTTTGAACAAAGCTGAAAAATATTTTTTATGTAGTGTTTTAAAGTTTAAAATACCCATGTCTTATCTCATTTGATCCTGACCACACCTCGGTGATGCAGGCATTTTGTCCGCTGCTCTGCAAGTGGCGAAGCGTGAGGCTCAGCTCGGTGGTGGAGCCGGCCCTGTGGCCGGGGCTGGGCTCTGCCTCTGGCACCGGCCGCTCCCCGTTATACCACGCAGATTAGCAGCTTCGAGTAATCGATAACCAGATCTTACCAGACACGCCTACTAAATACTTAACAGGGAGTGAGTGCTCAGCCGGGAGGATCTGTGAGGTTGCGCTTTGTCTGTGTAAGACCTGAAGGGTTGAAAGACTTAGCTTTTAAGATCAAGTATTTTGAAATTCGAGACTTTTATGACTTATAATTGGGTCTTCACATGATACTTTGGATACGATTTAATCATGAGTCCAGATATCTCAGGACAGATTTTGGTGACAATCCAGGACACCCATTGTACATCCCAGATGCTGTTTTCCCAGAGAACTGGAAATCGAAGTCTTGGCCCTGGTTCCAGTTCAGGATTTGTGTATGAGATTTTTGGCTTTCTCCCTCCAGAAGATGATGTGAAGAGAACCAAGGACCAAGATCCCCTAACTTCCTTCTCCTTTCCTGCAACCCAGGTGAGGCAGGGGTGCAGAGGTTGTAACGCTTTCTCCTCTCTCTACCTAGACGAGTGTGGTTAACTACATTGACCAGAGGCCGGCCGCTGAAAAAAGTGCTCAGTTGTTTTTTGTGGTCTTTGAATGGAAAGATCCTTTCATCCAGAAAGTCCAAGATGTGAGTATTACTTAAGGTTATAAGAGCAAACACCCTGTGCTGAGGTATTTTGGCTCATCCTTCCAGGCTGTCCTCCTCTTCTCTCATGGCACAAATCATTTTTTCATTTATGACATTCATGTCCTGTATTTGTGTTTAATTGATCTTATCATCACTAGACAGTTGTCCCCGTGAACATGGGGGCTTCCTCTTTTGTCCGCCATTATTTATGTGCTGCCTGGCAGAGTGCTTAGCACAGAGTACTTGCTTAGTAGTATTAAGTGAGTGGAGCGAGTAGAAAACCTGGGTTGCATTAAGCTAATGTCTAGATTATTGCTACTGGAAGCCATTCTTTTTTTTTTTTTTTTTTGGAAGCCATTCTTTTTTCCTAGGTCTCTGTTGGATAATAATCATTATTTGTCAGAGCAGAAACATACAAGTAAAAATGAACACTGCCTCAATTAATGCCAGATTCCCAGACGCAGTCTCGGAAGAGGAGGGATGATAAGACAGCTTTGCTAGAGGAACGTTCTGGGGAGACACCATCCCCCGGAGGCAGTCCCAGATCTGACACTGATTGGCGTTTAGGTAATCCCAGAACGTGCTGATGTGGTCGGAGCTCAGGGGAAGCGCCTTGCACGGCTAGGCCCATGTGGTGGAGGGTCTGTGTGACCTGTAGTGCTCCCTGATCACGCACCTCCACCACGAACCGGGGACGGGAAGGGCCACTTATGCAGGGGCGCGTGCGGCTTGCTGAATCCGGATCTGGGTGGAAGAGTGAACGTCTTCAGTTCTACACGTGAAGTGTGTGAGCACACGTTTTTCACTTACGCCATTCAGTAGGAAGTGCCCGTTGAGACGAGTAAAGCCCACGCTCGAGGCCTGCTTTTCTCGTGTCATCACTCCGCTTCATCATGGTCCTGAACAGTGGTGCCGGTGTAACCGTTTTGTATCTGTGGACCATGAGGCTCAGATTGTCCAAGGTCACCCTGCTGAACAGACTTGAAAGTGCTGTGGGTACCATGCTGGGGACTCAGAAAGAAATCCAAGCTGTGACCTTGACCTAGAAGCGTTTAGCATTTAGTGAGTGTAGTCGATAGCTGTGAAGTGACTCATTCCAGACAGTAAGTAGCTGCCAAAGGGCTTTGTGGGATAAATGTTTCTGCCAGAGGGTTTCTCGGCCTAGTGGTCAGAGAGGGCTCCACGGAGCCGTGAAGGATCAGTGAACTCGAGTAAGAGGAAAGCGTTGCAGGCTGGGGGGCTCAGGGCACGGCCCGAAGGCAGACGTCCGGCGGGTGAGACTGTCACCGGACTGCGTGGAGGGCAAGTGCGAGTAAGTGTGAGACGGGAAGAAAACGAGTAACTGACCTTCTGGAGTAGGTAGTTCTGGGGAAATTTGTCTCCAAGCCACTTCTGGGGATTAGGCTAGAAAGTTAAACCTCAGTACTGAGTATCTGATTTGTGCAGAACTTTTTTGAGAAAGTTTATTTTTTTCAGGATCGCTTTATAGTAGGAAGGGATTAGTATTTTTCTTCTCAGACTTGAGCTGCGCACATTAAAGGTCTAGTCAGAATGAAGTACAGAGTCGTGGCCGTTTTAGAACCCAAGTGTTTTTCTTGTCGCTCCAATAATCTGAGGCAGGAGGATCTTGACAGTAACACTCGTGTGACCTAGGAATCCAGGTTGAGGCAAACTGATACACTTGTGTTCGTTTGTTTTCCAGATAATCACCGCCAATCCTTGGAACACAATCGCCCTGCTCTGTGGGGCCTTCTTGGCGTTATTTAAAGCAGCGGAGTTTGCCAAGCTGAGTGTGAAATGGATGATCAAGATCAGAAAGAGGCACCTTAAAAAAAGAGGTCAGGCGGCGAACCACGTAAGCTGAAGCGGCCTTGTGTTCGCAGAACTGCTCACAGCAACGGAAGTTCTGGTCACTTCCGCGCGGAGAAACGAGCCGCCGGCAATCCTGTGCTCTCTTGAAACGGGCCTTGCTGGGAGGAACAGCCTGCCAGCCTGCAGCTTCTAACCTGGCCCCAAAAGAGGATGTTTAAAGCCCGATGGAACAGATCCAGTGGGTAACCTAAAACTTACTTAAGTATTTAAATTATTAATGAACAGATGACGAGGGATTGTGGAAGATGGAATTAGATCTGTATCAACTTTTCTGAAGGTTTGTGGAAGTTGCCTTTCTTCTTACTTGGTTTGGTGCACAGTTAAGCTCTAATGGGGTAATGAAGGCTCTACTTTTTACTCTAGCTTCCCCTTCCGCCCTAGTTTTCTAAAGTGGACAGAAGAGTGTGATTTTCTTTTTTCCCCAAATCCTGACTCTGCAGATGTACAGGTTATGCTTTGAAACCTCTGCACCCTGTACCCAAAGGCAAGAACCCTGTCGTCTCTGACGTCATCTGCCATATCTCTTGGCACGCTTTCTCATTTGTTAAATAAGAAATGGGACTTTTTTGTAAAGCTACTAGAAACCAGGAATGCGATTTCTTGTGGACTGACTAGCCACCTACCTGTCTGGCTAGAATATTTGTTGATGGAGGTGTAAGAGTGTAGAGTCATTAACATGCAAAAGCCCTGGGCCATATGTACATAGGAGGTGCCTACTCAATGTATCTTGATGATTTTATTAACAGGTAAATAAAAGTTAGGTTAATGCAAAAGGAGTCAGTGTGCCAGTATGAATACCTGCTAAATCAGTAGGCACCGGTACGCTTTCATTCTGTGACCAAATGGCAGCATGAGCTCGGACTCCCAAGATGGAGGGATCTGGACTCCCGAGGTAGGTCATGAATGCGTCCAAGGAAGGGTCGGGGTGGGGTGTGGCGATGGATGGCAGGCAGGCAGTCAGGAAGAGTGGCAGAGCTAGCCGCGTAACTGGGGTTCTCTTCCTGTCCTATAAAAGCAGCTGAGAAAGGGGTACTCAGTGTGACCCCCAAAGCCTTCAGCTTAGCTTTTGACAAAGATGAGTACTGAAATGTTTTTCACATCGGCCGATTTAAGGTTTTGAGAATTGTCTGCAGAGTTTCAAATTACTTACATGCCCCTTTGCTCCAAAGAGGACTTGGTAACACTGGATTTTGTAACCTGGCTTTAGGTAGTTTAAAGAGGAATTATTAAAGGTAAACTTGTGCCAAGAAATATTCCCTGGTACTTTGCGATGCCAGAGAAGCATGCACATTCATGCTAGCCTAGATCTCGTGTCTGTGCAGTCTTTTTGTGAGGCAAATGCGAAGCCAGGCAGAGAAGCTTACGTTGCAAAACGTGTGTGTTCTGTCTCTAAAGATGACACCGCTTTAGTAATACTTCAATATCTAATAAAATTAGCTCAAATAAACACACTAAAACTGCATTTCCTGTATTGTGGAAAGTTGAGAGACCTCTTAAATGCGCTTTAGGATAAGTAGATAATTAGGAAGTATTTTTAGCTTGCCAAAGAAAAAAACTTCCGTAACTACAGCTGCAGCCTGTCAGAATCCACTGTGGCTGCTCTTCGGTGAAAGAAACGTGTAAGTCTTCCACTGCGTAGACAGTTAGACCTAGCCTTCGCTTTCTGGAAAAGGCAGGGGCTTGCCGTTGACTCTGTGTCCTGTAGTAGGCTCACCCTGGTCTTCCAGGGCTGCCCCCAGCTGTAACACTGGCCTCGGGTTAGTGTGGCCAATTCGGCCAGAGCCCCTAGACCTGGATGGCTGGGGGAAGGTGGCTACTGGAGATCATAAACTGTGAGCCATGCACCCAAAGGAAGAGTTTCTCCTGGGGCCACAGAGAGTGAAAAGGGATGCTTGTACAGTGACCCAGGAATAGCACGCAAAAACGCTAGACTTCTTCATGAATGCAAAGGAGTGGAGAGTTTGTAATGTCTGACTCTGCCACCGTTTCCCTGAACCACTCCTCACCCAAAGAAGTAGTATTTATGATAAACTTTGAGATTTTTAATTAAAACCGACATTTAAGGTAATTTGAGCCTGTTCTCTGAACATAGAAGGACATGAAGATGAAAGGCTAGCCCAGAACTTAGAATTTTAGGCAGACATTGTATAAAGAGGCAGCAGACTGCTTCTGGATGTCTCAGAGCTGGAAAAAGCAAAGACCACATCGGCAAAATACAAACATAGACTTTATTAAATGCTGCTCAATCCCCCAATGAAGATCTTTCGTTACAAAACAGTTTTCCACACAACTGCAAGTAAAGAGATTGGAATGGTACTCATAACAAAAGAGGTGAGAAATACTTGACCAAGTGAAAACATACAAGACCTCTCTCTAGTCAGCTTGCTCAGAACTCTACAGGGGCAGCCTAGTGCGTTTCCTTTAAATAAAGCCAGCCAGTGACCGTGAGTGCTCTGTGTCACCACACTGGGGGACTCAAAGCCTCCTTCCCTGGGTCAGCAGGGGCTGGAAGGAAGGGCAGGTTCTGAGGACTGGAAAGGCCCTGCCTTCAGCCTTTGGGAGGAAGAGGAGGAATGAACTGAGAGGCAGGCTCAGCGTTTACCTGTGCTGCCTCCACAAATCTGGGCTCATTACTGTGGGGAGTTGCAGATGAAGAGGGATATTCTTGAGGAACAATCTAAAGAATTTGGTTTACTTTCCCAGCTTTTATTTATATTTTGTGCTTTAAAAAGCCTGGAGATTTAAGTTTCTGCTCAAATTCCAGAGTGCAGCAACTCTAGTGAAGGAAGGCTTAGGGCAGGTAACTCCCCCCCCATCATAGTTCTTTTTCCTAGGATGTAACTAAGGTCTGCAGCAATGTGAAAAGCACATTATAAAAGGGAAAAATATACAGAGCAGACTACTGTATCTATGTGCAACACAATCAAAAAAAGAATTCAAGTCATAATTCTTACCACTCCCATAATTAGCTCACTCATATCATAGATGATGAAGTTCATTCATTTCTGTGAAACTGTAGAAGTGACACAATAAACCCATGATTAGACAAGGTTACGATATACTGTGGCCATGATACAGCACAGGGCTATGTTTAGTCCATATTTTTCATTTACAGTCGCCAGAAAAAAAGTTGGCCTTTTAATTATATTATACTGAGAGGTTTGTCTCATAATTTTTACATATTTCAAAAAAGTGTACAAAACTGCCTATCCAACAGAGGTGGTGGCTTTTTTTATTCGTCACTTGTATTGCTGAGAATACTGTGCATGTTGTAAGCACTGTTCTGCTTTTCCAAAGCTTTCTTTAGCTTTAGCTCCTCTAATTTTTTCCATAACTCTTCACGTTCCAATTCCTTCTTTTTCTCTCTGTAGAGAAACCAAAATTTTTGTAGTCAGAAACCTTTAATTTAGGGCCTGAAGAAAGTTGCTGTTTGGCAGTCTGCTGGAGAATGCATTGTTCACCCCCATTTCATTTAACTCCCTCTCC
This sequence comes from Lynx rufus, assembly GCF_022079265.1. NCBI lineage: Eukaryota > Metazoa > Chordata > Mammalia > Carnivora > Felidae > Lynx > Lynx rufus. The sequence continues at coordinate 32,666,640 of NW_025814829.1, read as the reverse complement.
TAAAGCATCTGAGCTCCTATTACTTGGACACCTGATTACTCTTGTCACTCTCCTGTACCAACGCAGAGTGACTCCTTGCTTTCTCTCTGCTACATGTTCTCACTTCCATGACCACTTTGTCGTTCATGCTTTATTACGTTCCCTTTCTCACCTAAACCTCTTGCAGTCACCCTGGTTGGCACAGTCACCCTTTTACAGAGACAGAAGGGCTGGCTCTCAGGCTGGAGCCACTTCCAGGTAGAATCACCTCTCTAGCCACTAACCAGTCTCTTACTCTCTCACCTCTTACATGTCATGAGAACTTTAAAGTTTGAATCATCTCTGGAAAAACAAAACAAAATATTTTATATGTTTCAACTATTTGATTTCAGTTCTAAGGGAAACAACTGTGAATAACTGAGACCAAACTGTTCTGAAGGACTATATGAACATGTGAAAAAACCATAGGCTGGGGCGCCTGGGTGGCTGAGTTGGTTGAGTGTCCCGTCGGACTCTCAATACCAGCTCAGGTCATGATCCCGGGGTCGTGAGATCAAGCCCAGCATCAGGCTTTGCGCTGAGCATGGAGCCTTTTTAAGATTCTCTTTCTCTAAAAAAACAAAACACCCCATGGACTTACAGTTCCACAGTTATATGCCATTATCATTTTGCAGATAACGATTAGGCGTATGAAATATACAAGTTATCTTTTTGTTATAAAAATCATCTTTTTCTTCCCACTGCTGCCCAATGTTTAACTTCTGCCTGAAAGGCGTGGTTTTTTAGGATGCCCTTGAAGAGGAGCCATTCTTGTTCTACTTGCCACAGGAAAACCCCAATTAGGAACTTTTTAGTCAAAAGAGATCAGCTTTTCCAAACAAACAATAGGTAATAAACTTCTTAAAAGTAAATGGTAGCTGTTCTTCTCAAATGATGCGTGGGCACAGGTATACTGACTGGTTACTACCCACCTGATGTCTGAAATGAATGAGAAGTGATTTTTACAAGATCATTTTATATATGAAGTTCTTGAAAAGAGGTGATCACTAAGGCAGGTGTGTAAATGCTGGTATGTGCTATCATCCCTATATATTGTTGCAAGGAACAAAATATTAATAGTACTGAGCCAGAGACCTATGTGAGCTCCCTCTGACTGAAAAAAAACCCAAAACACCGACTTTAAGATACCACTTCGTTAAAATGTGCGGCTTAAAACTACCAAACTTGTGCAAAGAGCAGCTGCAGAGTAAAGCAGACAAAGACGATTTTCATAGATACATAAGAAATCAAATTTTATAAATTTGGCAGAGAGTGTATTTCACAATGCAGATGCTGCTAGACTGATAAAGTCTAAGCCTCAGAGTGAGATAAAGAGAGGATTTATAATCCACATTAAAATCATAATCTAACCAGTAGGGGAAGTTTTTTATCTGGAAATGACTTAAAAGAGTTTTAAGCATATAGTTTGAAATTCTCTAATGTGACGGACTTAAATACTAATTTTAACTTAGGCAAGATACCTTACTGAACTGAAATCACCTTCAACCAACCTAAAGTGTATGGATAACTTGGTAATTAAAAATACCAAATACCTTTGTCTTTCAGCTTTGTAGGAGCTAGTAAGGTCGTCAAAAAGCTTGCCATTCATTTCCATTAGGGTTTTCAGCACGTTGTATACCAGTGCTACAATGGTCCTAAAATGAAAGTAAGCAGTGCTGGGTTATAGGAAATACAACATGACTATCATCTCTAAATAGTGGCTGATTCACTTAATCCATTTTCGAGACGACAGACAAAGGTGCAAGAGGTTTAGGAATTTGCTCAAGGTCACACAGCCAGTGGTGATAGAGATGGTCTGAGTCCAAAATTTCACGTCTTTCTTATCATGCTTAAACTCTTAAAGCATTATGGTTATCTTCATGGCTGCTCTCCAGTCTCAAGCTAACAGTGTTAAAAGATGAAAAAAAATCACCTACCATAACTTGTAAACAAAACAAAAAACCCACAAAGGAGGATAAGGGTGTTACAGAGGTTGGAATATATGCAGTCTAAACATCTACACCTTAAGCACCTCTGCTTCTCCCTGGGATAGCACCGACCTTCGAGGTGGATGTTCGGTTGGTCTCCCCCACTGGGTTTGACCACACACTGGTGCAGAATGTCACACCAGGTCGTCCTACCTTCAGGGGGGTTTGCAATTTTAAACTGAAATTAACAACATACATGTATTTACAGCTCTGTGAAACTATATGTGTATCGAGTGCACAATGGAATGAAACTGATGTTAACCTTGGAATAAGTTCCAAATCTGTACAGGTTTCATGTATGAGTTAGAAGATTCAAAGACAAAAAGCACAAATATCAGAATACCGCGATCAACATAAAAGACACTTACGGATTCCAGTGTTCTTTGGAGATTTTGTATAAACTGCCAAACATAATTGGCAGAATTTTATCAATATTCTCCTCAATCAAACTAAGAATATATTCATTATTCCAGAAGTACAATGCCCTTTCTGCAACCTAAAAAAACATTTAGAAACGTCAAAACTAAAAGATAAAGGAAAGGCTAGTATAAAAAAATGGCTTCGCTGAAAACATCATACCTGAAAATGAGAACTGGAGACACACTTGGATATTTGCTTAAAAAGGGGCTCTTCAATTTTTTTGAACTGTGTGGGTTCAATGACATCTAAGATTTCTTCAATTTCTCCTAAAAACATCACCTAGGTTAAAAAAATTTTTCTTTTAATAAATATGACAAATTTTATGAAGATAACATACAAAACTACAAATGAGAAGGCTAATCTACAAATTACACAGGGGACAAAAAAGGTCTTGATAGTATACGCAATTTACTATAATGCTCAGCTATCCCACCAAGTCTCTTCAATCCCCAGAAAACCAGCTCCTGCTAGGTAGCAGTAACAATACAGCCAAGCCCAAAGCTGCGTGGTTTATATACTGAAGCCCTAAGATTAAGAAGTTTTAGTGAGATTGTACTATTTTTGTTTAACAAAACCTACTTCTTTCTGACTGCATGTTTTTGGCCAAAATTTCAGCAGTCCTCTGATCACCTGCAAAAAAGAAGTTTAGCACAAATTAAGCCATGAAGTTGGTCAATCCCAGGAAATTTTTAGTAATTGTGATTACATAACATTCATTCTGAAGTAGATCAATATTTAAGTGTATCCCCAGACTTTCTGCTCGGCTTTACACTTCCATGAATAAGTATTTGCTGAGTGTGTCTGTACCAGATACTGTTCTAGATGCTAGGAAGACAGTGATGAACAAGACAGGTGACTGGTGACCCGGATTTTCAAAAAGCAGGGAGACCAATGGAAATTATTCATGAAACATGTAAGTAATTTTAATAGTTAAGTGCTACTTACTAGGAAGAAAATAAAGGAAAGTATGATAATGACTTGGTGGCATGAGTGAGGAAAGTTATTTTAGGGAGAAAATAAGGAACAAAGAATTTCTATTACTTAAAACCATTTGAAGCACCAAGAAAGCCAGGAAGCTTCCCAATTTATTTGATAGCTAGCACCATCTTGATCACCAAGATACATGGAAGGGATCGTGAATTTAAGTGAACATAATTGCAAAGATTTGTACTAAACTGAACATTAACAGGACAATATTTGCCCCATTATGCCTTATTCCAGAAATTCCAGGACAGTTCAACTCATTAACAGTTCTAAGTTAAAAGGGAAAAAAACTATATGATCATCTCAAGATTTTGAACAGTTGTTCAAAATGTCTGACTGCCTATATATTCTGATAAGAATTTAGTTTAGTAAGCTAGAATGAAGAGAATTTATTAGAAACCATCAGCAATCATCTTATATAGTGATTTCTTGGAGACAGGCGGTAAAACCATCAGGGCCTGGTACTTTCGTGGAAATGTATCTGACAGCCTTTTAGGTTATTTTATAGTTATAATCCAGTTACAGTTATTTTCAATAGCCTGGTCCTGTAATAAACACTTATTCAAATTAGGAAGAACACTGTTCAGGAGACAGTCCAATAAGATAAAAAGGATCCAATGAATATTCTTGGACAGGAATACCAAAATTATACTTATTTGTCTAAGTATATAATAATTATATACTCCCTAATTTAAAAAACAAAAATTAACTGGGGCGCCTGAGTGGCTCAGTTAGTTAAGCATCTGACTTCAGCTCAGGTCATGATCTTGCAGTTCTGTGAGTTCGAGCCCCACGTCAGGCTCTGTGCTGACAGCTCAGAGCCTGGAGTCTGCTTTGGATTCTGTGTCCCCCTCTTTCTCTGCCCCTCCCCTGCTAACACGTGCACGCTCTCTCAGAAATACATAAACATTAAAAAAATTAAAAAACAACAAAATTTCTAAAATGAGTAGCCAAATTCAATGTGGCCAGATAAATATATAAAAATCAATACCTTTGTAAAACAAAGTATCAGTAATAATAAAAAAAGGTGCATTTCCTAACAAAAACTAAAGTACATAAAGAATAAAATTTGCAAGAAATGTTTACTGATCGTGAGAGACTACAAATAGACGAGATGATTCAATATCATTTTTCCTATATTTAATGTAATTTCAGTCAAATACCAACTGAATTACTTTCTGAAACTAGAAACATTTATTCTATAATCTGTAAGTGTAAGCAAATAACCAAGAACTTTTCTGGGTGGGAGGGGGAGAATTAACGGAATGGAACCCATATTACTGATATTAGCAACTAAAATGAGATGATATCAGCACAGAAACGGGCAAAAAGATATGAAATAGGGACGTGTAGCTAGCTCAGTCAGTAGAACATGCAACTCTTGATCTCGGGAGTCATGAGTTCAAGCTCCATGTTGGGTGTAGGGTGTAGAGTTTATTTAAAGAAGCAGGCAGGGATAGGAAACAAGACTATCTACAGTCATGTACATATATGTATATATGTATGACAAAGGTGGCATTTCAGTTCCATGGAAAATAGATGAATTAGCCAATTAAGTGGTGGTACTTGGACTGCTGTCTTCCCGTTTAGAAAGAAAAAACGTAGCTGTGTTGGTAGCCAGACTCCTAAAATGATCTTCCATTGTCCTTACTTCCTGAATTCACATACTTGGATAATCCCATCCCCTCAAATTGGGCTGGCCTAGTGACTTGCTTCTAACCAACAGAATGTGGCGAAAGGGACAGAATATCCCCTCCATGAGTAGGTTATAGAAGATTGTGACTTCCATCTTACTAGGAGATTGTCTAGAGCCTTCTCATCTTGCAAGCTTTGATCAAGCAAGCTGCTCTGTTGGAGTAGTTCCTAGTCAGGAACTGACTAGGCACTGAGGGTAGTCTCTAGCCAAGAGCCAGCTAGGAACTTGAGGCCCTCAGTCCAACAGCACTTGAGGAACTGAATTCTGCCAACAACCACATGAACTCAGAAGCAGATCCTTCCTCATGTGATCCTTTCTGTGAGAGCCCAGCCAGGGCCAATACCTCGACTGCAGCCTAGTTGGAGACCCTGAAGCAGAAGACCCAGGTAAGTAATGCCTGGATTCTTGTCTCACAGAAACTATGAGCTAATAAATGATTGTTTTAAGCCACTAAATTTTGTGATAACTTGTTACATAGCAACAGAAAACTAATAAAAAGCAACAAAAAAGAAGACCAGTTCTTCACCCTTGTCACACACAGATTTCAATTTCAAATGGTGTAGCAGGTTAAATGATGGCCCTTCAAAAAATCTGTGTCCTAATGTCTAGAATCTATGAATGTGACTTAATGGGTCTTTACAAATAAAATTAGTTAAGGATCTCAAGGTTAGATCATCATTATCTGCATGGGCCCTAAATCCAGTGATGTGTCCTTGTAAAAGACACAGAGGACAGACAGAAGAGGCAGCAGTGTGAGTGTGGAGCAATGCCACAAGCCAATGAGCGCCTGGAGACACGGGAAACTGGAAGAGGCAAGGAATGGAATCGCCCCTAGAGCAACTGGAGGGAGTGTACCCCTGCTGACAACTTGATTTTGGACTTCTGACCTTCAGAACTCTGGGAGAATAACTTTGTTATTTTAAGCTACCAAGTTTGTAGTAATTCATAGCAGCCCTAGGAAACTATTACTGATGGAATAAACATTTTATAGGTAAAGACGAAATCCATAAAATAACTAGAATAGGATACTGGAGAATATTTTTATAATCTTAAAGGGTAGAAGGATTTTTCTTAGTACGACATCAAAGCCAGAAACCATAATGATGAACAGATTCCACTACATAACATTTTTCTTCAGTTCTTTAAGGAAAGATTGAAAACTATATTCAGGGACCGCTGGGTGGCTCAGTCTGTTAAGTGTCTGACTCTTGATTTCGGCTCATGTCATGATCTCATGGTTCATGGGTTCGAGCCCCATGTCGGGCTCCATGCTGACAGCTCGCGGGGCCTGCTTGGGGTTCTGTCTCTCCCTCTCTGCCCCTCTACCGCTTGCACTCTCTTTCGCTCTCTCAAAATAAACTTTAAACACAAAACTATATTCAAATTTAAAAACTCCAAATGCATAAAAACTATTTGCAAAATATATCAGGAAAATGTTTAAAAGTAGGCAAAGAACACAGAAATGTAAATGATCAATAACCACATAAAAGGATGGCTTAATCCTTGTAGTAATAAAAACCTATTAAAATAAGATTTCTTACCTCTTTGACTAGCAAATATTTTAAAGCTTAACATTCAGCATTGGCCATGGTAAAGGAAAATGCATCTTCACACTCTGGACTGTATTAAATTGTTCAGACTTTTTGGAAGGCAGCTTGGAATATGTTAAAATTTCCAAGTACTCTTTGACTTAGCAACATGGTTTTAATTTTAATGATTTTTAAACATTTATATACATGGGGTGCCTGGTTGACTCAGTACAGCATGAATGCGGTTCTCAATCTTGGGGTCATGAGTTCAAGCCCCACATTGGGTGTAGAGATTGCTTTTAAAAAAAAATTTTACTTAAAAAAAATTTATATAGTAAAATTCGTGTGTGTGTGTGTAGGTGTGTACTGTTTGTTCTCAGGATTTTTATATACACATAGATTTTCTTTTGTTACCAACACCACAGACAGGACACAGAACAATTCTAACACCCTAAACATCCCCTCACCCAGCAACATGTTTCAACTACTCATGTGTCCATAAATTCAAGACTGATTAAATATGTTATGATAATCCATATAGTGGAATTCAATGCTACCAGTGAAAGCAATAAAACAGATTAATATGGAAAGATAGCCACATTATACTGAGAAGTAAAAACACCTGATCAACACTGTCCTACAACTGAACCTACATACACACACACACACACACACACACACACATATATATAGAAAAAATTTCTAGAAAATATATTCATCAACTTAAATGGTTCTCTTTTAGGTGACAAGATTTTAAGGAACTTCCTCCACATTGTGCTTTACGATTTTGTATTGTGTGAACCAAATTAACACACATTACTTTCACAAAGAGAAGTAACATTAAAGTCATTTCCATTTTAGAAAATAATTTCAATTGAAGATTGGGTACCTAAATAATGTAATAAACTAGCCAAAGTTCTGACTTACTTATAATTTGCAATAAGCTTAGATATGAATACCAGGTTTCTAGAGAATAAATATGAAGGCTCAAACCCAAGTAACATGGCCATAATTTTGAATTTTTTTTTTTCAACGTTTATTTATTTTTGGGACAGAGAGAGACAGAGCATGAACGAGGGAGGGGCAGAGAGGGAGGGAGACACAGAATCGGAAACAGGCTCCAGGCTCTGAGCCATCAGCCCAGAGCCCGACGCGGGGCTCGAACTCACGGACCGCGAGATCGTGACCTGGCTGAAGTCGGACGCTTAACCGACTGCGCCACCCAGGCGCCCCAACATGGCCATAATTTTGGTGCTGGAATGGACTATGGGAGAAATGGAAAGATCTATATACCTGTACAGATCATTATGAACTGAAAAATATTTTCCTTTGTCAACCTGGACATTTACCTTTCTACCTCTTCATCCTGTTCCTATTTCCATTAACTCAGCTCCCCTAAGAAAGATCTCTGGCCATCATCCTCCCTAATCTACTCTTTAAAAAGAAATAACCTTTCTTCTCTATCCATCCCATATTAGTTTGTTTAAATTATATCTGTCTACAATTCAACTATGAACCATGACTTACTATGGTATGGATTTTGTCTGAAGTCTGATGAGAGGTACCATGGATTTATATTATGTTTTAATCTACTTTAGAGGTTTATGTGGTTTCATGTAATACTAGGCTCCTAATTCTCCTGATTAGTCTTGAAAAAACTTTTTTAGCTGTTTCCAGAAAGATTTGCAAGTGTAAAAGTTCAAAAACTCAAAAGTATTAGGAGTGGAAAAATATCTTTTGTTCATTTACACAAAGTTCAATCAGAGGAAGACTACTAAGTTTATAATCTTTTCAAGCATCCCTAGGGATAGCCTCAGTAACTTCATAATAAAGAAAATCTCATTTAAATCCTTTAAATGCTTTGCTTTTCTTCAAGAGCTCTTAGATATTTAGATTAAGGATACCTAGAAAACATTCTGTCAAAATACTCATCAATGTAAAAAGGTTGTTTTCTCTGCTTTCATACGTTTCTATTTCTCCTTACCTTTTGTTTTTCTTAAATGTTCAATTTTCATAGTAACATTTTTATTCTCTCCTGAATCTGTGGGCAACAGTCAACAGAATTCAGACTGAATTGCTATGCTGATTCATAAACAACCTTTACTCCAAGAATACATCTGTATCACCAAAGGCAAGGACATGTTTTCAATCCCTATCATGTAGTTTATTATTAATAAGAGAGAAAATCCTAGTTCTAAAAACAAAACAAAACTCCAGAGAATAGTTTTGGGACCCTCACAGTATATTTTAATTTTAAAAGGTGAACGAAGATTAAAAATGTTGTCAGTAAAGACAATATGTATGTAAAATTTCACATGCAGTCACTAGATCCTATCATCACACATCTCTGCTATATTTTAGTATTAATCTATACTTAAGCTATTCAAGAGACATCCTATAACTCATAAGAACTTCCCCTCCCAACCCTGTTCTCTGATTGCAGATTAACCTAACATTCCTTCTAAATGACTTTAAAGTATATTACTACTGTTTGATAGCTCTACACAGGTATATAAAGAAAAAGCCACAATGAAATGCTACAATGTAGATTAAAGACAAAAATAAATAGGACACTTACTGGTTCTGTTAGTGTGGTATCTTTCTCCAGGAACTGTACGACACAGTAGGCTAGCTAAAATGCAAGGGACAGTTTATAAATATTACTGAAAGAAATAACAGTGATGCAGGATTTTTATATTTAGTTAACACAAATGATTACCTCATTTTAACAAATTTTACTCTAACCCAATATATAACCATGAATATATTCACAACTGTGTCACTTGTTAAGCTTGAAAAGTAACTTACAGGTCAAAAAATGTTCTTTTTTCAGTAGTAACTTCTGAATGTAAGGACTACAGCTAACATTTTAGTTTTTCAGCAAGTTTCTGCATGTATACCTATGCTGATAGTATATTATTTACATACTCCTAGAGACTAAAATCATTGTCCAACTACACTATCAGGGCTAGATGGAACATTCTGCAGATATGTGGGACTCATTCAAAGTCAGGGCCTAGGTGTTGGTGGTATAGTGGTGAGCACAGCTGCCTTCCAAAGTCAGGGCCTAGACTAGAAAACAAGAAAACTGGATATTATCTCTCCTATATCTACATTAAAAGTGCATTGAGCTTATTTAATAAAGCTAAATATTGTAATACGTTTAAATTATAACGAAAGTTTGCTTTAATTTACAAAGCAAATTGCTTAATTATACCTAAAATTGCTGCCTTAATATTTCTCAGTTTCTCTGCCTTTATATCAGCCTTTGAAACAATGTTCATTTCATTTGAAAGTTGTCTGAAACTTACCTGAGCATGAAACAAAGCTAATCCTTTTGCAGTATGCATAGGAATAAGAACCTTCATTAGAAATTGCTTATGTTCTGCTTTCAGTGGCAATGCAAAGCCATTGATAATACTGGAGGGAAAAAAAGGCAGGGGGAAGGGTTAAGTAGTTACTACTTTATTTCCAGAAGTTATATCCGTGAGTAAGTACCTAAGGAACACTGCTCTGCTTCAGTCCTGGTGTTGAATGACTTAGTCATCTTCAAACTACTTTATGAATTCTGTTCTTCTAAGTCATTCAATGATGCCAAAAAGAAAACTGGGACTGCCAATTCAAGTCCCAGGAAGTAATTTCTATCTTCATTTTCTAGAAAGCCTATCACTTTATGCATCATTGCCTTTATTTTCCTACCTAAAGCCACAGGAGAGTTAGTATCACAATGTTGTTAGAACTTTCAAAATTTTCTGAAGCAGAAGTATTTTCTGAAGTACATTCTGAAGTTTCTCTTACTTTGCTAAAAGATCTGAAATTAAGAAGTAGTTTTCTCCATAATCACTCTCTAACTATAAATAGAGGGGGCCTAATCTTCTCAAGTTAATACTGCTATGTGATGAATACAGAAAGCAAAATGTTCACATAAACTAAAAGGCTATAGATTCTTCTAAAAAGAACAGACGGATTAGGAAGGGCCTATCAATATCTCAGCAAGAATTCTTATAACTTCATCAAAGATTCACTATAGTTTATTTCATTTCTTCCCAATCAGATCCTATAATTTCTGAGGCAGTCTGGCAAGATCAGGCATAAAACATGCCACAGCTTCAAAAGCAGGAAGAAGCCTATTCTAAAACAGATGTCTTGCATGGCAAGTACTTTAATATGCTGACCGCTTAAAAAGCTATAAAAAGAATTCAGTTGAGAAGCTATGTCTTGTGCTCTATATTTAAACTCTAAAATATAAAATAATTTCTCCAACCCCAGTAAGATTCTAATACATAAGACGTTCAAAGTTATTTAACTCTTAAAAAACAATGACCTACCTTCCTAATATTTCAAGGAGTTCAGCAACACCATTGAAATGTTCTGTTTCATATATAAACCTGAATTTAAAATAAAGACAGGTGTAATGAAAACTCAGACATTAGAAAACTAAATTAAGAGGCAGGAAAGTAGAGAAATCAATCCTAAGGGCAACTATAAGAAACCTACAAGTGTGCTTCAGGAATTCTTTGTAAGCTGTCTTGCCCCAAACTAGTTACCTCTAAGCAATCTTATAAAATAAGGCCTAATTCCTATTAAGTCACATACACTTTTGCTATAGTCTAGCTGCAGAGATAACAGAATATTATTTCACCTGGAAGATTGTATTTTACTTAAAAGTGTATAAGAAAGATGGGTTTTCTCAAAGAAATACTTTTCAAAATAGGAAACCTCCACCCACAGGAAAATCTACGAGGTAAGGACCCATATGGAATCAAGCCACTTTTATTCATAGTTTCTCTAAACCTAAACTACACAGGCTGTCTAGCTTTCCAAGATTAGGCTTGCTGTTAAAGCAGAAGTCATGAACTCAAATGACTACAGGACAGGGAAGTATCATGACTAGAGTAGACTTAGGAGGACAGAGACCTCAGGACAGAGACCTCAGGAAGATGCGGTCTCTCAAGGAGGCAGCCATTACTGATCTCGAATTGTTACATCATACGAATGCTAGCCTAATTCTGCCACATTTCCAAATAAACCAAGCCTGAAATGTGGTTACATTAAAGCAAAATCTCCTAATTAGAAGCAATTACTTAACAGATTATCACTTATAGTCAAAATATATACTCCATATAAATTTAATTAGTTTTGCCAGAAAATCAAAACTACTTTCAAGACTATTGATTTAAATATTTACACACAATTTTTTAAACAAAAGGCTCAAAGAAGTAGGTAACTAGACATAAATTCTCCTCAATAAACCTTAAACATGAACATTGGTATTACCTATTCTAAACAGTCTTCATAACTATTGTCCACTTAGATGAGAAGTAAAGTTGCAAGTTTCGAAAAAGTTACATGCAATCAGTTACATACAATCACTGACACCCACAAAACAGGCTAAAAATGACTCAAATACTTATCAACAGTTCAGATATAAAAATTAAAGGAACTGGAATAAAAAGAAAACATGGAAGGGGAAAAGTGCTATATATGAATATATGACCAGTTTACCTGAGGAAAATGTTGTTAATTTGTTTTCTGATGAATGCTCTTAATCCAAGAAATTTCCCATAAATTCGGTGCAGAACAGTCTTCAGGAAGTCACGTTCTCTGGGATCTTCACTATCAAAAAGCTCCAGGAGCTTTAAAAAAAATCTGAGAAATTACTTTTTAAAAATAATTGAGCTAAAATTTCACTTTATTCTAATTTGATTTCAAGATAACCCATGAAATTTTTTAAAAAAATTTTAATGATTCTGCCTTATCAGGTTGATCTTATTCTTGCTAAATAATGAAGCTAAAGAAAAGTTTAAGGAGTATTTCTTTTCACTTCATTTCAAAAAACAACACATAAAAATATAAATACTTCAAAAAGTGTATAGTTTTGTATTTTTTTTGCTTTGCCACTCATTTAAAAATTCTATCCTCTTCTTGACTACTAACCATGGCTCATAATTTTAGAGTTTTGAAATCTGAGAGATTTTTAATGCTTTTTGATAGTAATTCAAAACTACATACAAAAATCTTAAGCTTGCAAACTGCAAGTCGTTACATAAATGAAGTTTGAAAATACACATGTGCAAATGAGTATTTCCTGTTTACTAGAAAGATTTATACAAACTAAAATTGTTTTGTGATCTTACACTAAAAATCAAGTCACCATGCCAACAGCTCAGAAATTAACATTTAATTAGTAGGAGAAAGTACTGGCAGATACATGCTAATAGAGTAAAAGTCATTCAGGAAATAATGAAATAGAGATGAGACTACAGATTTTTATTTAAAGTCACTTTAGCAACTGGCTGCAAAAGTTTAAACCAGTTCAAACTGGCTAATTCACCATTTTCCTCCTATACCTCTACACAACTCTTCAGCAAAGGCAGAATAAAGAGATCTTTGAAAAATTTAAAGTCAAAGCTCAAATTCCCATTTTTAAAATGGCAAAGAAACTGAATTTCTGCTGTCAAAAAATGGTATTACTGTATTTTAAATAAAACATTGGATTTTCTTAGGAAAAATTTTAAAGTAATTTCTCTATATAGAATATAATTACCTATATGAAGTCATCAAGGAATTTTACATTCTGTACTTTGATATTGATAATTACAGTCAAGATGGCAAGCTCTGGACTCCTCAAAGTTCTTTTCCCATTCTGTGTTGAATTGTATGTGATTATTTACATATGCATCTCTTCTATTAGAGTGAATGTCTTTTGAGGGTTGTGATGACTTTAGTCATATTTACATACCCTTAAACAAATGTCTTGTTTATAGTCTGCATTCTTTGTTCACTAGGTTATTAAAGTCCTGAATGAGGCTCCAAACAAAAATATCCAGAGTATAAGAATTTGTGTTAATATACCTAATAAATTCAGTTCAAATTATTCTAATTAAAAATGGCTAACCTACTCACTTGAGACACTCATATTCAAGTTTCTGATGTTGGGTTTACTTAGAAGATAAGCTTGCAAATTAACAAAAGGGGCCCTTACTTGTTAAGGTTGACATGTTTAATTCAAGAATAAATGAATTTAGTACGAGTTGATCCTCAGGAGAAAAATATAAACTAGAGAATACCTGTTCGCCAACTGTTAAATCTATTTAAAGAAACCTATTTTGAAATACTGTAATCTAAATAATCTACTTATAAATATAAATTCATATAATAAAACCTACATAAAACTAGTCATCAGGAAATTGTTTCTTATTCTGGCTGTGATACTTATCTCTAACTTTGCTTTTAAGGGTAATTCGTAACCTCTGAGCTTTTTCGTCACTGATAAAATGAAGAAGGCTGAAACTAATCTTGTGCTTCTAAGTGTAGGGAACATTATGGTCAGAGAGAGTCTAGTTTGAATCCTGATTGTGCCATCTACTAGCTGTGTAAAATTAGACACACATGCTTTATATAAAAGCATATAAGGACAATGCCAGGCACATAAAAAGCACTCGGTAATTCTTAGCTTCTTTCTTTCTTCTGAAATCCTATGATTTGAACATAACTTGGAATTATCCAAGTATTTTTTTCTCTTGAAATATGAATGTCCAAATTTATACTTAATTTTTTCCTGTACTTTTAAGTCTTAAAATTACCACCTAATCAAAATAATTTCAAAATACAAAAGCTAAGGATTCTCTCATATACTATTCATAAAGAATAACATAATATGAATACATCACAGAAGTGATCTATGAAAGCACAGCGATATAAACTGCTAGGAACAAATTACTGGGCTTTGGTTTCTCGGATAATTCAGGTATTTAGAGTATAAGGTAGAAGTTTTCTTCTTGTTTCTCTTCAAACCCATGGAATAAGCCAGCAGCAGAAATACCTCAAGCTCTAGACTGAAGAAGCACTAAGGCAACTGTCCCCCTCAACCTGCTTTTATGTTAAACACAATTTAATGTGTTATTACTAGAGTTCCTTAATATACTCTATTCCTTCTGTAGCACACAAGAGCTACCGAAGGAAATAAATATGCATTCATCTGCAATTACCAAAATCACAAAGTTCTATTTAATCTGATTTTTACTTGTGAATGAAATGTAAATTTCACTGTTAGCACACACCCAATATTTCTTTGTAATTTATGGAGAGTTGCTTGAATGGTTGAAGGACATATTCCTGACAATATTCTTCATTAATCAATACACTAACAGCAATTAGTCAGAATACTTTATGTGAGGTCAGGTGTCGCTATAAATGATGAAAACTGAACTCTAAATAAATATGCAGAACTCATGTTTGTAGAATCTTTATTATACAACAGTGGTAAGAGGGTAGGAAAGGTCCTCGTAATGATTTTAGTCCTCGCCTCCGCCCTGGGTTCATTGCTACCTTTTGACTCATCTCCTACCTTTCTTGAAAGTGCAAATAACTCTAGAAGAGAAGAGCATCAAATTCCTAATGAGACCTTACATACTGATAAGTATTTCCAAAGAGAAAATAAACCTGCAAAGATTTGGTCTACTTCACCACAATCCTGTCTAGGGCCAGCCAGTTCCCCTCAGTTAAAGAGAGGCTTTTACATTGTTGAAAAGACTTTGAAGATTATAAAAATGAACACATTCTGAAAAATTAATTTTCAGTATGTAGTTTCCAAAAAATAATAGCTTATAACTAATTTATAAAATAAAAGAAGGTATCCCATTATGTTTCATTCACTCTATCTCCTTTTCTTCTTAAATATCCCATTTATCTGCGGTTTAGGAACTGGGAGGCTAGAACGCCCAAGGTGCGAAGGGGAAGGAAAAAGGAAAGGTCATTGGTAATTGTAACCGATAACAGGAAAGGAGCCGAAGCCCAAACTCCTAATGGTGATTCCATTTCTGTTTTTTCTCTGTCATTTCAAAGTTACAATGCTTAAAACATACCCCAAAGTTCAAGTTCAAAGACTTAAAAATTTAAAAGAAAGCTTCTTGCCCTTTGATTGAATGGTCATACCAAATTTTCTCAGATTGTCCAGAAAGGCTTGCTTTTCTGGTCTTTATAAAATAACTGTAAGAATTCAGGATTGGATGTAATTCCACTGATGTCATTAGAAGCTCACTCTTGTTTAAAATACTCTTGTATTCTCATAGCTCCTTCACTTTTACCCTAATTGTCTGGCAAGAGTATTAAACGATGTTAAAGTAAAATAAACCATTTAAGTTTTGACAGACTATTTCAATCACAAATTAATGAATCATTGCTAAGATGAACCCAAGGAAATTTAAGACATAAGAATTCCTTACCTGCTGTACAAATTTCTGGTCAATGTATCGCTTTGCAATGCTAGGCTGGAAATCAGGGCTCTCCAAAAATCTTAAGAAGAATTCATACACCAACTATGAGAAAAAGTCAAATAAAAACTAAGATGATGCCTATAAAATTTTACCCTATTAATCACTTCATACCAAACATACCTCCCCTACCAACCTAGGAGGGAGATTTCAGAGCTCATTAGAAAATGTGATGAGTTGGTAACATTTTTTAAAAAACTAAATATATATTCACAATTTGGTCTCCTAAGCTGGTAAATTTGGGGGTTAATTGCTTCACATCACTTGTTGAAACTGTAATTACAGGAACTAGGAAATAAATATTTTGCCTAACAAAATATTTAACTAAGAAAGACTGTTTTGTAGTCCATACTCACTGGGAACATGTTCATTTTCCAGTGGACTCCTAACCCACTTCAATTTAATTTCTAGAGTTCTTTAAATATAGATCAGAAACTTACAGGTAAGAATAAACTAGATTGCAAGGGCTGGTGTATCAATAACAATACAAAGAAAACCTTCACGTCTTTCTATAAAACTATAGTGGGGCAAACAATTAAATCAAAACCAGCATACCTTATCTACACTTGGGAAGTAATGAACCAAATTATGTAAATTCAGGGTTCAGGAAGGAATGTCTATTTACCAAGGTGAATAAACTAGGAAGTCACAGCAGGACTTCTACTTAAAAAGGGCCAAGCATTTTAAAAGTAGCAGAAAATGTTCACTTGCTACCACAAATCAGAATTAAATAAAGTAAGGTTTAGTTCAACTTGCTTCCATCACACCTACATCTGTCTTTCAAGAAGAGAGGAAAATACACTAAAGTTCTTTTATTGTAACCTAACAGCTCATAAAACACAGGAGTATAGCCCCTGGAATTTAAAGTAAGGAATTTGCCTTACTTTATTAGCTACTGAAAAACATATTAATCAAGCATCCTAAACATAAAAAAGGAAGTTTATATCCTAAAGCAAAAACAGTCATTCAATAAACAGGTATAGTTGGGCCACATATAGAAGGGAGAAAAAAGGGGCACCTGAATGGCTCAGTTGGTTCACCATCCAACTTCGGCTCAGATCATGATCTCACAGTTTGTGAGTCTGAGCCCCACATCAGGCTCTCTGCTTCAGAACTTCTGTCCTCCTCTCTCTCTGCCCCTCCCCCGGACTCTCTCTCTCTCTCTCATTCTCAAAAATAAATAAACATAAAAAAAAAAAGATTGCTATAATAAATTTACAGACTTTACAACACACACAAAAAAGCATTACCAGATCTGGGGCTTTATCACTCACCACACAATAACAAATTTTTATTATTTTATTCAATTATTTTATTCAATAATATTATACAACAGTTTTAGGAACAAATATTATTTGTGTTTGATGCATCTTTTTTTGCCCAGCTGTGCAAAAGGAATGATGCTTATCTGGTCTAATTATTATCTTTTAATTTTCATGTTAAGTATGATATTGTAACAAGAAAACAAATTGGTATCAGTTTTATTTGTAAATAATCTTCTAATCAACTAACTATGTAGATAATTTTGCTTTGGAGTACACACATGCAAAAAAATCTACAAAAATTATCAGAGTCCTCTTAAGAGTAATACAGTCTCATGGACTGCTACACAGGTTCACTGGCACAACTGTCCAGTGCCCATTTTCATGTCCAATACTGGCCTACTGTGGTAAGTTCCTACTTCTGGTTATTGGCATAGAGCTCCTAAAACCCTTGGAATTTCCTGAGTGATAAGGGTAAGAGGTGCATCTTTTGTTATAAGAAGCCCCTTTCAATCATGCCTGAGTTTAGGCTAATGAGATGACTGTAGAAGGATGAAGCCTGCTTATCACAGCAACCAACCCTATGATAAGAGGGTTGAAACTTTCAGTCCCAAACCCCATCCTCCAGGGAGGGGAGAGAGACTGGAGACTGAATTCAATCACTGATGGCCAGTGATTTAATGGATCACATTCACCTCACAGAACCACCATCAAAATCCTCAACAAAGGGGTTTGGAGAACTCCTGAACTCCTGGGTTGGTGAACACATCAAGGTACTGGGAGGGTAGTACCATGGAGCCCCTTCTCCATACTGTGATCTATGCATCTCTTTCATTTGGCTGTTCCTGACTTGCTTCCTTTATAATAAGCCAGTAACAGTAAATGAAGTGCTTCCTGTGTTCTGTGGGCAGTTATGGCAAATTATCAAACCTGAGAGTGGATTGTGGGAACGAACCCCAGACTTAAAGCCAGTTGGTCAGAAGTACAAGAGGCCCAGACTCCTCTGACTGCCATGTGAAATGGGGTGTGGCCCCATGGGACTGAGCCCTTAACCTGTGGTATCTGTGGTAACTATGGGTCATCAGTGTCAGAAATGAATAAATTATAGGACACCCAGTTGGTATCCACAGAGAAGTGGAGAATTTCTTGGTGCAGAAAATCCACACATTTGGTGTCAAAAGTGTTATGGGTAGAGGAAACAAGTTTTCCTTTTAGCTACATACAGTGGGAATGTTATTAGGCACCGTACAGCCCCAAAAAGCTTATTCACTTGTTAGGGAGGTGAGACAAAATTAAACATATAAAATGGTATATATGCAAAAATTATATGGCACAGACTATGAGTGGAGGAGACATTTAGAAAAGGGCAATAGCACTATGGAATAAAGTCAGCAGGAAAAATAAAATCAGCAGGAGGAAAATGCAACTTGGGCCCTACATTTGATCTGACTTTGGATAAGCCAAAAAGAAAAAGAAGGGCTTTTATAGAAAGGTAGGACATGTCTTGAGCACGAGATATAGGGTATGGGTTGATGGGTATGGAATCAGATTCAGAACCTTTATGAAGATCCCTAGTTAAGTGTAAGTTAAGATTTGTGGTGAGGTGAGACCAGGTTAAACAGGAGTCAAGTACAGCATGCATTAGCCTATATACTCTACCTCTTAAGATCTACATCAGATATATAGGGCTTAAGGCTTAATACTATTAGGAGTAATTATGTATCTTTTGGGAGATTTGCATGACATCCAGCTGAATCCTCTAAATCACACATTCATTTGAAACCTGTGCCTATCACAGATACACATTAGCATTTCTTACAGAGTTTTCATCTCCGCCATTTACCTGACACAGTGAATATTAAGGGACCAGTTAAGATAGCAGCAAACTGCTATTATGCAGCCAACTTAGCAACAGCGAAGAGACAATAACAAAAGGTTATCTAAACACATGTTGAGTAATGTGAAACCGAAGTAAAAGAATTGCTAGTGATCTACAGAGCTGACAATCTTCAAGATGGCCATTAAGACTATGCTTCTATAAAACTGTACACTGTCCCCACTGTCACTCATTCTAAACCCTTTATCCTGCATTACTTTTTTCTTGTATTTATTACACCTTGACATAGTATTATTATTTAATCTTTTCCACTAGACTATAAAGGATTTTGCTTACTGGTTCAATACATTACCCCCAATATGTAGAGCAATGCCTGGAACATAATATTTCCTGAATGAATAAAAATCACAGTTGTTCAGAGACAATATATTTTTGTATAAATACTGGAGTTTTTCTATGTTCTTATATATGAAAAAATAATTTGCTCCAAGAATCTAAGAAATAGTGCTGCAAAGAACAATAGATACTTGAGCAATGCATTAATTTTTCTAGTAAAATGGCAAACTTCACATACGTTCCTACTTCTATGATCCAAAAAATACCCTAAAAAGTAAGTAAAAAATGTAAACAGTTAACTAAAAAGGGTAATCTTACCATTCTACTCCATAATGACCGTATCTTTACTAAGGTTTAGTTAAAATATATAAAATTCTGATCTTCATCAATAAAAGATTTTAGAAAAAGGCACAGCAAAAACAGCAGAGATGATTCAAGTATCTGAAAATGAGATCTATACACAAAGCTAAGAGGACTGGAAATGTTTGGCCCAGAGAGGCAAAAGACTGAGAAGAGACTTTCACAAACTGTAAATACACAAAAGACTGTCTTCAAGGAATATGGCCCAACGTTTTCCAAACTCTTTTAAGAGGAAACTAATTTAAATGGGTTGTAAAGTGGATTTAATATATGAAAGAATTCATGTAAGACTCAACATATACTGAACTAAATGAGATATTTTGTATTAAGTGACTGAACAGTGAATGTGACCAAGAGCTATTTGGATGTGAAGGTGTAGGCTGTAAAATGTGTAGGTTTCTAATTTAAATTTCTAATTATAAAGATCACAAAGAAGAGCTTCTGGTCCCTAAAATACAGGTTATCCCTAAAAAGGTCTATGTTATAGTCAGTACCCCAATAATTACATCTTAAGTATCTGTGCCACTAAAGAAAATAACTGATACAAGAAAATTAAAATACTGCATGATCTGCCTGTATTCCAGGCTAGTACAGCAGCGAAGCATCCCTAATTACCTAGAAATCAGCACACAGAAAATTATAATCTTGTTGGTCCTCAATAAATACAAAATACTTAGGAAAGAAAATAAAAATAATTTATAACTGTTAATGAATAGTTGCCATACAATACATTTTATAAATTAAAAGATATGATCAATCCCCCAATAGTGAAACAGTTCTTTTGTTCCTTTCTTCTTTGTTTTTTTAATTTATTCCATTATTCCAATGCTCATTAGTATTTCCATTACAGTATGGAAAAAGAGTAGAAAGACAAAAATGATAAATTAGCACATTTTTAGGAAATTCATGAACCGGGTTGGGGAAATAAAAACTTGAAAGGTGTTGAAATTACTTGTGATTATTCCTTCTCATTAACTAAATATAATGCTTATTTTACATCCTATCAAATTGATTTATGAAATCAAGTATCTGATAAGCTAAATGTAAGATGTAAACTTCTGGGGCACCTGGGTGGTTCGGTCAGTTAAGCATCCGAGTCTTGATTTTTGGCTCAGATCATGCATGATCTTACAGTGTGAAACCAAGCCCCATGTCTGGGCATGGAGCCTGCTTGAGATCTTCTCCCTCCCCCTCTGCCTGCGCTCCCTCCCTCTCTCTCAAAAACTGACTAAATAAAAATAATAAATAAAATGTAAACTTCTAGTATAAAACAAAAAATTCCTGGTGAGTTGATTCAACGTATGTTATGAACAAAAAACTTTCAGTGAGCAAATTTCCTCAGTGCTACAACTTTTTATAATGTCATTTATCAGAGAAACTTTAATATTCCACCCTAAAAAAAGATGATTAAAGGGGCACCTAGTTGGCTCAGTCGGTTGGGCATCTGACTTATAAATCTTAAAATTTTTAATCAACGTTTGCTAATCCTAGGATTCCTCTTCCATTTTATTTAGATATATGTGTGCTAGACAAAATAAATAAATGAAGCAGACTATTGCTTAAAATGTCACAAATCATGTAGAATATAATTTTTTTTCTCTTTTTTTTTTTAAATAAAAATAAAATGGGGGCACCTGAGTAGCTCAGTCAGGTGAGCATCTGACTTTGGCTCAGGTCATGATCTCGCGGTTTGTGAGTTAGAGCCCCGCATCAGGCTCTGTGCTGACAGCTCGGAGCCTGGAGTCTGCTTCAGATACTGTCTCCCTCTCTCTCTGCCCCTCCCCTGCTTGTGCTCTGTCTCTGTCTCTTTCAAAAATAAACAAACATTAGAAAATAAATAAATAAACAAACAAAATAAAAATAAATAAAATGGAATGACCACTAAAAAATATAAGTCCTGGCAAAATAAAAATAAGCAATGTAATCGGAAAAGCTAGCACCCATATATAAAAGCAAGATTCCTCTCTACCTTCTAAGAACTATACAGAAAATAGCTAATGTTGCTGATTATCCATCCTATTGTCATTAAATATATATCCTTTTTCCTTTTACTTAAGACACTCTTCACTCCAATGGTTCTAGCCTATAGCAAGCATTGTTGGTTGGCTAATATAATATCCATTCCCTTCCTCTTGTCTGTCTCTAATACTGAAGCTGGCAAAACTAAATATTCACTGTCCGTCCACCTTTCAACTAGAGTAAAGGAAAAAGAGAATGGTAATAATAAAGATAAAAACAATCCAACAGAATAAAAAAATGAGATTTTAAAAATCCAATATTTTAAGAGAAAGTAAGAGACACAGAAAGATAAGAAGAACCAACATATGAAAAGCTGGCATCCCCAGAGAAGAAAAAAAAAAGCAGTACAACAAAAGAAATACTAAAAACCATTACTGAAGAAACTTCAGAAATAAAAGTGGGCTTTTATGGTGAAAGAATACTATTCAAATGAGAAACTTTATCTAGAAAAATAAACACTTATGTATAACCAGTAAAGCACTTGGCCATTAAAGGGACAACATCCTTTACAGACATCCAGACCAAAAACCACGTCTTTATAAAGGCAAAGAAAATCAGAAGATAATGGAATAACATATTTAAGGTACCTAGGGAAAGAAGATGAATCAAGGATTTTAAATCACATTGGTCTTTAAAAAGAAAATCTACAAACTGCTATTGTACATACAAAAACTCAAGGAATAATATTCCCATGAGTTCCTCTACTAAAGAATGAGTTCCAGGGGCGCCTGGTTGGCTCAGTCAGAAGAGCATGTGACTCTTGATCTTGAGGTCATGAGTTTGAGCCCCATGGTGGATGTAGAGATTACTTAAAAAAAAAAAACAAACAAAAAAAAACCAACAAGCTCCAAATTATCAAGAAATGATCGGAGGAATTTTGACATAAGGATTGATGGTAAGATTAAATATTTTACCTGTAGAGCTAAGAACAAACAATGGGCATAAAGGTGACAGAATAGTAATATACAATTAGTTACATGTTCTAACCACATAGGTATTATACAATAATAAAAATATAAAGTTGGGGGAGAGGATGGAGAAGAGTGTATGGAAAGTAGAAGCTTTGAATTGTTATGCAAGTATTTACTGTGAAAGTAAAAGGGTATTACTTTATGTTATATGCTAGAGAAGAATGGAAGTTAGGGAAGAGACTACTTAATCATTTCAGTATTGTTAATTATAGGAAAGCAATAAACTAGCTACAAGAGAAAGAACCCAGGGTATCATATAAAGGTTATCAGCATAAAGGCAACAATAAGAGCAAAAATATACTTCTTCCCACATACCAAAAGTAATTATCTTTTAAGAAAACAAGGGGAGACAAAAGAAAAACATACAGTTTAAAAAACTGTGCTAGGTTCTGTGCAAACATTATCCCATTCAATCCTTAAAGAATCCTTATTTATCCCAGTTTCATAAAGGAGGAGGCAAAAGAGTTAAGCAGCCTAACCAAGGTCATATAGGTAGAAAAGTATCAAAACTATGATTTAAGTAGAGGTCTGTCACCAGAATCATTTCGATTTACCATGCTTTGTAATGATAATAATTCTCTTACTTGTTAGAATTTGTATATATAAACTTTTGTTACCTTTAACCAAGGCATATCTGTACCTGTATAATTACACTTTTAAAAACTCACTTGTGAGGGCTAAAAAAGAAAAAGAATGGCCAGTTGAATTATTTGGAAGATCTGTTTTACTGGTGTTATAATGAAGCTAAAAAGGTATGAATTAAACCTCATTAAAAATTGGTATGTATTTATTTTAGGGCCATAGACTATATTTAGGAGAGGCAGTAAAGCTTTTAAAAATTAAGAGCAAGTACTTTGGAGTAATACTTGAGTTATAAACCTAATTCTGCCACTTACTATTTTTATAAACTTGGGCAGGATTCTTAATCTCTTCTAGCTTCATCTAAGCTTATCTATAAAATGAACAATATTATGGTGTTACCAAAAGGATTAGATAAGATGGGTATATAAAGCAGTTGCCACTATCTCTGAAACATGGTAAGTGCTCAGTAGTGATTTGTATTGCTCTAATTAGCTAATCATGATCAACAGTCTTATAAATGAGTACCATTGATCATATGTAGACACATACATTAAATTCTCTAGAAAAACCCATCACTGTGTTTGCCTGCAGATTTCAGGTCATTAATATTATTTTTAAAATATAAACATTATCTGAGGCATTAGGCAAGAATCCTTTGAACTTTTACTTTCTCCCTCAGAGCCTTGCTTATTTTAAAAAGTAAGAAAGTGCATCTGAATATTCCCAGAATATTTTAATGAGACATTTGGGGGAACAAAAATAAATGATCATAAAGACTAGATATATAAAAACATGTGCAAAAGAAACACTAAACACATATGAGTATAGTTTATGGCTATAATGGAATCTTTGTTAACCGTTTGTAAGTATTGTAAGATAATCTACCCTGAATCCTATTCTAAAGAGTTCTAGTACTAAAGTATCAACTGAGGTAGTGTCAATGTGATTTTACTGAGTGAACTCTAGATGACATTATATTAAAGCCACATATTTGAGGGGGGGGGATGTTTAAATGAAGTAGTTAGAGCTAGACAGAAACAGGGAAGGTTTAATGGAAGAACTGATCCTGCCTACATAAGAAGTTTTTACTACCAATTTTCCAATGACTCTGAGGAGTGAACTGTCACACAATGGCATTTAGGTCAAGAAGACTATGCCTTTCTCAGTCTCAACTAAAAAGACATGCTCCAGAGAGAGACTTCTGAAATGTCAAAGTGAACTTGGTGAACTTGCTGACCCATAAAAACAACCCAAAACAATTTGAGCTGCATAAGAATAAGTGAATGTGAAGGTAGATCAGTAGAGATTATTCAGTTTGAGGGGCAGAAAGAAAAAAAAGAATGAACAAAAAAGGAACAGAGCTTCAGAGATCTGAAGGACACCTTCAGTCATACCAACATACACACACATATTGGGAGTCTCAGAGAGGAGAAAGAGGAAGAAAAAATATCTGAAGAGGTAATAGCTAAAACCAACTCAAACTTGATGAAAAATATTAACTACACAAAAACTCTTACTGGAGCTCAATGAACTCCAAGTAGAATAGAGCCAAAGAGATCCACATCTACACAAATCATAATCAAAAGTGACAGAAATTAAAAACAGAAAATATTCAAAGCATCAAGAAAAAAATAACATCACACATATGAAGTCCTAAATAACAACTGACTTGTCATCAGAAAACAAGGGACACCAGAAGACCCGTGGGATGACATCTTCTAAGTGTTGAAGGAAAAGGGTAGTTAAGCCAAGAATTCTATATCCAGCAAAACTCTCCTTCAAAAATGAAGGGGAAATTAAAACATTCCCAGATAAACAAACACTGAGAGAATTCACTAACAGACCCGCTCTACAAGAAATACTAAAGGGAACCCCTCAGGAAGAAATGAAAGGATACCCACAAGAAGAAATAAAGAGCACAGGTAAAGGTAAGTACAGGTGAACCTTGAGTAATGCAGGGGTTAAGGGCACTGACCCTCCCCACCCCGACTCAGTCAAAAATCCACATGTAACTCTGGACTCCCCCTAAATTTAGCTACTAATAGCCTACTGCTGACAGCAAGCCTTACTGGTAACAGAACTGATTAACATGTATTTTGTATGTTATAAATATTATATACCGTATTCTTAAAACTTAAGTAAGCTGGAGAAAAAATGTTAAGAATATCATAAGGGAGAGTGCAAACTGGTGCAGTCACTATGGAAAACAGTATGGAAGTTCCTCAAAAAAATAAAAATAGAACTACCCTACAATCTGGTAATTGTACTACTGGGTATTTTTACCCAAAGAATAGGAAGACACTAATTTGAAAAGATATAGGCACTCCTATGTTTATCGCAGCATTATTTAGAATAGCCAAATTATGGAAGCAGCCCAAGTGTCCACTGATAAATGAATACAGAATATGGATGAAGAAGATGTGGTATATATACACGATGGAATATACAAAATATATAACAAAGAATGAAATCTTGCCATTTGCAACAACATGAATGGATCTAGAGAGTATAATGCTAAATGAAGTAAGTAGAGAAAGACAAATACCATAAAATTTCATTCACATGTGAAATTTAAGAAACAAAACAACAGAACAAAGAAAATAAGAGACAAACCAAAAGACAGATCTTAACTATTGAGAACAAGCTGATGGTTGCCAGAGGGGAGGTGGATGGGGGGATGGGTGAAACAGGTGAAGGGGATTAAGAGTAAACTTATCACAGTGAGCACTGTGTAAGGCACAGAATTGTTGAATCACTATACTGTATACCAAAAACTAATATAACACTGTAGGTTAAGTATACTGGAATTAAAATTTTTTTTAATATTGTAAAGAAGAGATAATACATTTACAGTACTGTACGGTATCAAAAAAATCTGCACATAAGCAGACTCATGCAGTTTAAACTCATGATGTTCAAGGGTCAACTATACATAACATAAAAGCATAAATGAATTTTATTTATAACTCATGTATTCTACTGCTCTACAAGACAATCACATAAAGCAATAATTACAAAATTGTATTGGTGGGCATGTGTAAAGATCTAATTTGTATGACAATACCACAAATAATACCACAAAGGAGGTGGGGGAGGGAATGGAGGTATATTGGACCAAAATTTTATATACTACTGAAATTAGTGGTATTCAACCAAAACAGATTGTTTTAAGATGCTAATTGTAATCCTCAGGGTAACTACTAAGAAAATAAAAAATACAGTTAAAAAAACAAGGGAATTAAAATGGTACCCTAGCAAATACCTATTTAATATAAAAGGCAGTAATGGAGAGTAGAGAAACAAAAAGGCATACAACATATAGAAATAGCAAAATGGCAGATGTAAATCCTACCTTATCTGCAATTATATTTACTGTAAATGGATTAAACACTCCACTCAAAAGGCAAAGACTGTCAAAACTGATTACAAAAACATGATCCAACTTTATCAAGACAAAATGTATATTCAAAGGAACTGATTAAAAGGAAAAGGACTGGAGAAGATATATCATGCAAACAGTAACCAAAAGAGAGCTGGAGTGCCTACACTAATAACAGACAAAATAAATTTAAGAAACCATCTAGAGTTATAATAAGGACAATACATACAAAAGATATAACAATTATAAACATAAGCAGCTAATAATAGGGCCCTGAAATACATGAAGCAAAACCTGACAGAACTAAAGAGAGAAATATAAAATTCAACAATAAGTTAGAAACTTTGTATCTTACTTTCAATAATGAGTAGAATAAAAGATTAAAAAAGAAAAAGAGGACTTGAATCACATTATAAACCAATTAGACCTAACAGATTTCTACAGTATGCTCTACCCAACAACAGAATATACATTCTTCTCAAGCACACATGAAACATTCTCCAGAATATACTGTATGTAAGGCTCTAATACAAGCTTCAATAAACTTAAAAGCATTAAAAACATTCAAAGTATATTCTCCAACTACCATGAAATAATTAGAAATCAGTAACAGAAAGAAATGTGGCAATCACAAATATGTAACAAGTAAACACATTCCTTAGTAATACAGAAGAAATCACAGGAAAATTAGAATTTATTTTGAGGTGAATGAAAACAAAAACACAACTTATCAAAATTTATGGGAAACATGTTAAAACAAAAACTTGTACGTGAATGTTCATAACAGTTCTCATTACAATAAGCCAAAACACCCATCAATTGATTAATGGATAAACAAAATATGGTATATCCAGAAAATGAAATATCATTCAGTCATTAAAAAGAATGAAGTATGGACATAGGCAACAACACTGATGAACTTTAAAAATACTATGTTAAATAAAAGAATCCAGACACAGAAGGCCATATATGATACGATTTCATTTATATTAAATATTCAGAACAGGTAAAGCCATAAAGACAGAAGGTAGATTAGGAGTTGTCAGGAACTGTGAGAATAGGGGAATGGGAAGTGACTGCTAATGTGAATGGGGCTTCCATTTGGGGTGATAAAAAAGTTCTAGAACTAGACAGTGGTAATGGCTGCACAGCACTATGAATGTAGTTAATGCCACGAGTAGTACACTTTAAAATGGTTTAAATGATAAATGTTAAGTGTATTTTACCTCAAAAAAAGTGAAATACAATATTTTGGGGAAAAGAAAATGATGAGCAAACATACTAAAAGTCAAATGTTTTCCACAGACACTCAGATCTAAAAGAGAACAACCATGATTTCAGCAGAATATCATAAATGTAAAAACTGTCAATATATAATTATGTTTCATACTTGTATGTGAGGCCAAGAGGCCTCAAGCGTGGGTTCATCCTCTTCTGGATCAAAATCTGGATTATCACTTGGAGGAAGAGTACGGAAGATGTTAGCACTGATCTGTAAAGAAAATGAATTTAGATTTATACTCTTTGTTGTACAACTAAACAATGTAAAATGAAATATTTTAAAGATAACTTTAAGAAAAAAGTTGTGACTATAAGCCTAGTTCAAAACCTGTAAACCTCATCAAGATCTGAAGAAGTCAGGTATTTGTTTCTCTTTTTTCTATCCCATAACTATGACTTCTTCAAATGCCAACCTACTAAAGATTACAGATTACCTCTGGATTCCTCTTCCTTAAATTACAAGTTGTTCTTTCCCAAGTTTTGCTTAAACGGAAAAAAAAAAAAAGGGAGGAAGGGAATTCTGGGGAGAAAACCATGAAGTTCCTAAGTCTACCTATCCCTAACTTGATCCTTTTCATCTTTCTACAATTCCCTCTATATTCTAATCCAGCCATTTACTTACCTTACAATCCAAAAGAGTTTGATAAAAGATCTCCATTCTTATACATACACACAACACTAAGGAAGAGGGGTAGGAGGGCAGAATACCCTCAGTGCTATTACGGACATAGTTTATAATATCCCACTGGTGATTTAATGTATTTCATCTATTCTGAGCCTTTTTAATTTTTATTTATTTTTTAATGTTTATTTATTTTTGAGAGAGAGAGAGAGAGAGAGAGAGCACAAGCTGGGGAGGGGCAGAAAGAGAGCGACAGAGAATCCCAAGCAGGCGCTGCACTGTCAGTAGAGAGCATTATGCAGGGCTCGAACTCACAAACCATGAGATCATGACCTGAGCTGAAGTTGTACACTTAACCAACTTAGCCACCCAGGTGCCCCTGAGCCTTTTTTTTTTTTTTTAAACATATTAATCTCTCTAAAATCAGGATGCTGACTCTTCATTTCAGATTCAATGAAATACAATATTTAAAATTTCATCATTCACACTGTGTTAGCACCAAGGTAAACTAACACATCTTTGTTCTTTAGCAAAGGTTAGACTGTGGTGCTAATCTTTGAAGAATGATGAACAACTGAGAAACCACATGGTTTATTTAGCAAACACTTAAGGCCATACTATTAAGAAGTTGGTCACCTGAAATAAACTATCTGGGGAATAAAGGATGAGACAAGAGGTCATAGGTGGTGCAAATTTCCAACTATTCTTATGAAGTGGCATCTATGGTCAGCCAAATAACTGCTTACAGTCAATTACTATAACCGTAAGACTTAGAAAGTAATAACCTAGAATTTGATCTGCTAGAACTCAAAGCCAGTACATGAGGGCAGAATAGTTTGACAGATATCAATTTCACAAAGAATGGCATAAAGTCACAGATAAAACATGAAAAGGAAATATATCCCATTCAGAGGGCATAATTTGCCTTTGAGATCATACTTATTATTAGCAGTAAAAGAAAAAGTTAACTTTGCTGTGCCACCAATAAAATTAACTATATATAACAAATATACATAAGAGCTTTATAGGGCCAACAGCATGAGTTGGCGTCATGCTTGTCTAGAAATTAAGTACCCAGAAGTTAAAAAACAAAAAACAAAAAAAGAAAGAAAGAAAAACACACACACCTTTTTTCTTGGAGAAAGAAATTAAATCCCAGAATTTATTAGTATAGAATAAACTGACTCAAACATTTGAGTACTTCTGATATCTAAATATTTGAATACCTTCAATATTCAAGTCAATAACTTTAGGTAATCTTTATACCCAACATGGGGCTCGAACTCACAACCCCAAGATCAAAAGTTGCATGCTCTACCAACTGACCTAGCAGGCACCCAAGTCAGTAACTCTACAGAGATTAAAATAAAGTACCTTTTTCCAGGATTTTTAAAATTCCTGAATACAAACCATCTGATTTACCAATCATGGAAATACTGTTTTTTCCCCTGAACATATTTTAAATGATAAACACAAAACACAAAACAAAATGAGTTTATCAGTATTTAATACTTCTGTTTTCAAACTGTCACTTAATTTTTACAGTCTACTGAGAGTCTAGGAAGCAATCTGCATTTTGATTAATGTTCCTTGTATAGCTAATCTTTTAAAACTTCTTTAAGGAGCACTGGGTGTTGGATGTAAGCCAATTTGACAATAAATTATATTTTAAAAATAAAATAAAAAAATAAAAATAACATTAAAAAAACAAAAAAAAAACTTCTTTAAGGCTTTTCATTTTTGAAAAAAAAAAAAAAAACAAAAAAATCATCCCAAATTTTCTGGTGCAAATGCGATGAAAAAAAAAAACTCAGCTAGTATAACGGGGCCAAATTAAACTTTCCTACACATTTTGTTCTTCCCCCAGAACATATATTAGCCAAGGGGAAGGAAATGAAGACAACTACAAATTATACTTGTTATAACCTTCTATACCCTGGTAACATCTAAGCTTCAATTATGTATTTAGTGACTCTCTAATTACTCTGACTACATTTTTTGTATTTTGGTACTATGCACCAAAATACAAAAATCGCAAATCCTAAACAAACTTTACTGTTTGATGGAGAATAAGGTTGAATTATTAGTATCCTAAACAACCTTACCTTAATAAAGTTGGCAGTAATCTATTTTTCAGAGACTTCATAAACTTATGTTATTTACCTTTTTAAAGGTCCTGAGTTTTTATTAAAATTCAAGTGCTATAGAATCTATAAATATATTAAAATAGTCTAAATAAATACATTTTTTAAGACCTGACTCCTTTACCTACCCTGCTGAAATGTGGAGTCCAATAGTTTTTCATTGGTCTTCTCTCTCTGCACTTTAGGCATTCTCCCTTAGTGACAATTCAGCTCTATGACAATCACCTATCAATCTGTATAATCTTAAGCCTACGTTTCTCCTAAGCTCTGGATCTGCACTATGCAATATGACAGCCACCAGCCATTGAACTATTATAAGACAGCATCAGTGGAATGAATGGATAATCTTTCAAATGGACTATTTAAAAAACATTGAGTACACTGATTATTGTATATTTATTAAAAATCAGTCTCAGTAATTCATAATTACACCTCAGATCTTACTTGAATTTATAGAAATCTGAGGAACTTAAGTCTAGAAGGCTTACCATTTTTACTATATCAGAATACGCTGATTCAACAATTACACCGCGATTAGTTGAAACATACTCAACCAGTTCATTCAGTGTTGCCCTTTTAATTTCTTTGCTCTTCAAGTCTGAAACAGAGTCCATGAAATCAAACAGTATACAACACTGCTGCAACTTCTGACAGAAAAGCTCTTGTTGTTCATTGGAAGTGGCATCTATAAATAAAAATAAAGAAAAACTTAGAAATAACCTACTCAGAAATTACCTTTAATAAGCTTATTAATTTTATAGATGCTATTCACACACATAAAATAAAAAAACTTCTCTCAAGAATCTAGTGAAGAAAAAAAAAATCATGAGAAATTCACCCATCTAATCTCATCATTCATGCCAGAAACCAGGATCCACAATGGACTTTTCTTCCTCTCTTACTACCCATAATCAACCATTATATGTTATTGATTCTGTTTAACATATCTGGAATCTACCCTTTTTTTGGTCATTCTCACTGCCATTTTAATTATCCTCATCTTCCATCATCTAAATTACAGCAATGATATCCTAACTACTCCTCTTGCCGGGTCCCATAACTACTACAACTCCTGATTTACCTTCTAAACTACCTCAAAAGCTAAAAATTGTGCTAAACAGAAAATCAATCTGATCACACTCAATACTTTTCAATGATTCTCCAAAAATTACAAATTGAAACTCAAACTTGTGTACAAAATTCAGCTGCCTGTTGTCAACAATCAACTCTCAACACTTTGCAGCATGTAACCCTTTGGTTAAACCATATTCCCTCGACTTGTGAGATTTTACAATTTCCTTTGCCTGGAATGTCCTTTTCCCACATTCCCACCCTGGGAACCCTCCCCATTTATTAAGTTTCAGCAGAAACATATTCCCCTCAGAAACTCTAGGACACTAAAGCTAAACTGGTTAATCCCCTTTTACCCAAATGTATCTTAGGTTTGTACCTAAGTTACCTACTGTAACATTTTTTGTTCTATGTGGCAATTATGTTTTACATGTACAACATTCCTAGACTGCAAGGCCCCCAAAGACGGGAAACAAGTGTTATTTTTATCTCTATCTCTGTCTGTCCCTCTCCCCACACCCCACCTCCTCTTATATCTAGAACAGTATCTGGCACACAATAGGCATTCAGTAAATGTTTCTTGTTTTACTTTTTACTTATTTACAAAACTATGGACACATTATATTGATTTGAGTCTAACATATGTATTAAATCCTTTTGTTTCCAACATTAAAAAAACAACAAAATTTCAATTCTGAACTTTCACATCTGTAAACAAGGACCTTCAATTAGCTCAATTATTTAAGTTTCTTAATTAGGGGGATTAAATTAAAAAAAAAAACCTCATATGCACCTACTTAATATACTTAATTTGAAAAAGTAGAAGATGAGTAATACCTCTGCTTTTTGTAAGCTTCCCAATTACGCTAAACTTGTTAGATTGGGTATGTGTTACACACTAGAGAAGGGGTGATTATTTGAGCTGGAAGAATCCTTCTCAACTCATACTGTACAGGAAATCCCCATACGTTTTTTTAGTTTCTCAGTAATACCTTTATCTATTTGTAAAGATATCTATATCCTCATTGTATAACTTTATATCTGTTTTTAATTTTTTTAAATTATTTTTATTTATTTTTGAGAGGCAGAGAGAGACAGAGCGCAACCGGGGGAGGGCAGAGAGAGAGGGAGACACAGAATCCAAAGCAGGCTCCAGGCTCTGAGATGCCAGCACAGAGCCTGACGTGGGGCCCAAACTCACGAACTATGAGATCATGACCTGAGCTGAAGTCGGATGCTCAACCGACTGAGCCACCCAGGTGCCCCACTTTATATCTTTATTGTAACATATATTAGATCTTTATGTATAATTATACATAAAGATTATACATAAAGATTATACATAAAGATTCCCCATTATACTGATGGGGAATATAGGGAAATAGGTGTCGTACCTTTACAAGCTAACTCAGTTCTGACAGAGTTTTTAAAATATTTTTAAGCTATTTTTTCCTTTTAATACAAAAACTCATACAATATCCCATTTCACTATGTGGTCCAGCCCTAACTAATTCTCCTTTTCCTCCCACTACCAACTCAACGGGAAATCACTGCCTTTCTTGTTCCTCAAAGGCCATGTGTCTGCTCAAACTCTTCCCTACCTGATATACCTTACCAGATTTCCTCCCCTATGTTTCACTCACCCTCCAAGAATAAAATTAAATCTCACATTCTCCACAAAATTTCCCTTAGGTAGTAAGTAGGTCAGAACACAGTGATCCCTTCTCTGAACATCTACAGTACTCAGTCTCAATCATAGAGTTGAGTATGCATTATGTTTAAGTCTGTCTTTAATGAGTATTTCTTTTATCACCCACTGAAAGATTTCAGATTCCATAAGGGCAAGGATCATTCACTGAACAAGTTTTCTTTTTATTTCTTTTATATCATAGTGTAGGGTATATAAGAAGTCAACAAACATATATTTGATGCTTGAAAAAAACTCTTAAATTTGCGGAATAAAGACTATGCACTGAAAAACAGGCTACAGAATTAAGTTCAAAATTTCTGCTGGATATCAAAAGTGGTATCAATAAATTATTACATCATGTCTATGCTTAAGAATTTATAGTAATGACCATTTTTATCAACAACCTACCTTGATGGTGATTTAAATGGATTAAACGAGATAATGATCATGAAGTTGAGTGAATATATTTCAAAGTTGGAATAAAAAAGGAGAAGCCTCTGGCTAACATGTTAGAAGACACAAATGATTTTTAGGACTGGTAAATAGTAGTAGATTCAGGAATATGTTACAAAAAGAAGTTTCATTTTCTGGGCACCTAACTCATAAGAGTCTTCTCTACAGAAAAATTGGTGTTTTTCATAGCTTCTCCATTCAGTAATCCATTTCTTAACTTAAAGACTTATTTGAATTTATTTTTTCTTCTCCAGTGTTTTATCTCAGCATTACCTAATGCTTAGACGGGATAGGTCACATCTGGATCTTCCCAAACATTAGAATTATTTAGAAAAGTTAACATTTCAACTCCTTTGGCTCTGAGTTAAAATAGACATTTCCAGTCCTCAATTTTTTTTAAGTATTAGAGAAAAGAAAAATCCTTTCCCACCTAACCCTAATTTAACTTTCAAAACAGTCCTTAGTTCTGGGGCACCTGGGTGGCTCAGTTGGTTAAGGGTCCAACTTCGGCTCAGGTCATGATATCACGGTTCGTGGGTTCGAGCCCCACATCTGACTCTGTGCTGACAGCTCGGAGTCTGGAGCCTGCTTTAGATTCTGTGTCTCCCTCTCTCTCTCTGCCCCTCCCCCACTCATGCTCTGTTTCTCTCTCTCTCTCCTTCAAAAATAAACAAACATGTAAAAAAGATTTTTTTAAATAATAAAAACTTCTAACTTAGTTCTGAAAGTTAGAGATGACTTCCTGTCTTCAAGGGATTACAAACTGCTAGGTACATGACATGCAACATCTTTACGTAGATTAAAAACATTTTTATAATGGTTATCCTAGTAAGAAAAGATGATTACGGTTTTCATCAAGAAGCTATGAAATAGGGGCGCCTGGGTGGCTCAGTCGGTTAAGCGGCCGACTTCGGCTCAGGTCATGATCTCGCGGTTTGCGAGTTCGAGCCCCGCGTCGGGCTCTGTGCTGACAGCTCAGGGCCTGGAGCCTGTTTCAGATTCTGTGTCTCCCTCTCTCTGACCCTTCCCCGTTCATGCTCTGTCTCTCTCTGTCTCAAAAATAAATAAACGTTAAAAAAAAAAATTAAAAAAAAAAAAGAAGCTATGAAATATATTGTACTTGTTGATGTTTATTATGTCCCAACTCAGGTGTCTTTACAAAACACAATTTACACTGAATTTTCTCGTAAGAAAAAAAAGAAAAGCAGAAAATATATTTCAATAAGTTGAAAAAAGATCAGACTATATTCTGGCTATACTTCATAAATATGAATGACAACTTGTGAGAAAAAGAATGTGTAATAATTCTCTTTGCTAATGTAAAAAGTGCTGACAAAATCTATATTGGTGACTTTATACTTTAACTTCACCATTTATAAGAATGCTTCCAAATGAAGTCTGTTATACTCAATGATATTTCAGTTTGGCAATGTCTTAACATTTAGGCAGTAATGTCATGTATTGTTTGAACTTAGTTATTTTTACTGGGCTAATGTTAATTATCCATTCGCCATTTTCAATGTGGATAATGTCCATTCCGATTCCAATGGTGATAGTTTTTTTCCTTAGGATTCTCTACCTGCAATATTCACTGATGTCTTCTATGAGAATTTCACTTAGTGGTTTAAAAATAAAAACACCTGCAGAAACATACAAGTTCACAGGAAAAATTCAGAACACCTTAGAGTACTATGCCATACAGCAACTGGAATGGTAGATGCACACACTTAACTGTTACACATCATCCTGAGTACAACACAGTATTTGCTTAGTCAACTTGAAATTAATTACACAAGAGACCCCAAATTTTTGCTCCAGCAGTTTAAAGCAGGTCTTCTTGAAATAACAACATGTATCCATTTTTTTTTTTTAAATTTCATTTAGAGAGAGAGAGAAAGCGCAGCGAGCACACACAACCAGGGGAGGGACAGAGACAGGAGAGAGAATCCCAAGCAGGCTCCACACTGTCAGTGCAGAGCCCAATGGGGGGCTCAATATCACAAATGGTGAGATCATGACCTGAGCCAAAGTCAAGAGAAGTGCCCCTGACATGTATGTATTTCAAGTGGATTATTAATTTCTTCTAAAATTTGTAAATAAATCAGGAACAAATAAAGGATGAGTATTTAAGATCCTGGTGACTGCCATTTAAATGAAGAGAAAAACCAGTCCTATTCATAAATCTTTTAGTATATTTTGGTCTCCCTATTTACTTGGGAGCAATTCAGACTAGCAATTATTACCAGTAATTATTATCATAGTGTATCGCATTCAACAGTTTTAAATGCTTTAAGTCTTTAAATTGTCAAAGAAATTTGATTACAATTTAAAAATATTATGACCTAAAAAAATATTATGACCTACATTTATCTCTTCAAAAATATCAGAGAACTAAGGATTTCCTAAAAGTGCTCTTTACTAAGTCCCCAATAAAACAAGCTCTGCATGAAAATTATGTAAGATCTGGGGCGCCTGGGTGGCTCAGTTGGTTGAGCGTCCGACTTCAGCTCAGGTCACGATCTCGCGGTCCATGAGTTCGAGCCCCGCGTCGGGCTCTGGGCTGATGGCTCGGAGCCTGGAGCCTGCTTCCGATTCTGTGTCTCCCTCTCTCTCTGCCCCTCCCCCGTTCATGCTCTGTCTCTCTCTGTCTCAAAAATAAATAAAACGTTAAAAAAAATTAAAAAAAATAATTATGGAAGATATAAGAAAAACTGCACGAATCAAAGAATTATTTAAAAACAGATGTGCTTTTTGCCTTGAAAAATACATAATTGGTTTAAACTTGCCTGGAAGATGAGTTTTTCAAATGCATCTTAACTCTCTTCATTTTGTTATGACTGAAATTTGATCCCACTAAAAAATTTTCAGTACTGTAGAAGTCTTAGGCAGGAGAATCAACACAACTCTAGGGAAGGGAGGCATTTAATCTTTGAAGAATTATTAATACAACTTTGAAAACTCACAAAAGCCCTATCAGGTTTCCCTATTTATCTCTAAATGCTTAAGTTTTTTTCAACACCCAACATGAAGATGTATCTGACTCACACTTTAAGAAATGTTGCTCTAGGGGCACCTGGGTGGCTCCAACAGTTAAGCATTCGGCTCTGTGCTGACAGCTCAGAGCCTGCTTGGGATTCTCTTCCCCTCTTTCTCTGCCCCTCCCCCGCTCTTTTTCTCAAAATAAGGAAATAAATAAACTTAAAATAAAAAATCGGAAAAAAAAGAAATACTGCTCTAGAGAACTGTTTATCAAGGTGTGAATGGCAATCTACTGCTGGGTAGTAAGATCATTTTAGTGGGTCATGACTAGAATTTTAAAATATATATAAAATATCAATGTGTCTCAGTATGAGTACTGAGCAGTAAAGTAAAATGTGGTTTTTTTAAAGTTGATTTATTTTGAGAGAGACAGAGATAGCACGAGCGGGAGAGGGGCAGAAAGAGAAAAGCCCAAGCAGGCTCCATGTTGCCAGCATGGAGTCTGACACAGGGCTCAATCCCACAAACCATGAGATCATGACCTGAGCTGAAACCAAGAGTCAGACACTTAACCGACTGAGCCACCCAGGTGCCCCCTGTAAAATGTGTCTCTTATTATAGTTTGCAGTCAAAAAAGGTTTGAAAATGACTGCTTTACAACAAGTACTCTAAGAGGGAACACTACAAAGCATGTCCAAGATCACAAAATAAATCTGTAATGCAAACAGGATTCAAATCACCTAGAATGCAAGAAAAAGTACATATAAGACCACAGTCTTTGAAATATCTATCAACTGTTCCTCTAATAGCTATATTCTAAATCCTTACCCACTTACAGATTCACAATGTATATTAGTTAAAGATGGCAAATTTGTTTATCTCTTCCCTTTCATTCTAAAATAAGACTGGGGCACCTGGGTGGCTCAGTGGGTTTAGCCTCCGACTTCCGTTCAGGTCATGATCTCAGGGCTCTGGGTTGACAGCTCAGAGCTTGGAGTCTGCTTTGGATTCTGTGTCTCCCTCTCTCTCTGCCCTTCCCCCGCTCACACTTGCTCGCTCTCTCTCAAAAATAAACATTTTAAAAAATTGTTTAAATACGACTAAAAAAAACCCACAACAGAATATAGCTGTGTGTGTGTGTGTGTGTGTGTGTGTGTGTGTGTGTGTATGTGTGTAAACCCACAATAACAAAGAGAAAGAATGGGCCTTTAGGCAAAAGACTTCAACAAATTTCTGGAAAACTCAAAGTACATGAAGAAGTGGTAACTGACAAAACCAAAAAGCAGGAAGCCACATTCTAGAATAAACAGGGAATTACAGATAAGGTTCCCACAGAACTCTGGATTAGAAATACCTGGTGAAATAGAGGATGGGATTAAGACATGAGCTGAAAATAGGAGATTATATAAATCTGCATGTACTGAACAGTCTACCATCTCAATCCAAAAGTCAGTCAAGCATTCATGCTCCAGGCCACAAAAAAAAAAAAAAAAAAAAAAAAAAAAAGGGTGGGCAAAGCAACTCAATTGTCCCAGAGAAAAATTCTAGCTTTTACTAGTTAGTTCCCTGACCAATTACTCTAAACAAAAGCAGGCAGTGAGTGAACCTCCATCCAGCTTCTAAAGTGATTTTTTAAAATTCACTAATTTTAATAGAAAATAAAGGATCACCAGACATTCAAGTAAAGCCTTGAAACATGAAAGAAAACTAAATAAACAAAAAAAGACGCCAAGCAATGGGTTAATTTAGCATATCACTTTGAAATTTCAAATGCCCAGGAGAAAAGACTGAACGCTTTCAAATTGAAAAAAAAAAAAAAAAAGTTGGGGTGCCTGGGTGGGTCAGTTGGTTGAGCACCTGACTTCGGTTCAGGTCACGATCTCCAGGTTTGTGAGTTCCAGCCCCGCGATGGGCTCTGCTGACAGCTGGGAGCCTGGAGCCTGTTCTGTTTCCCTCTCTCAGCCCCTCCCTTGCTTACACTGCCTCTCTTTCTCTCTCAAAAATAAATTAAAAAAATTTTTTTAATTAACTCACAAAAGAACCAGAGACAGATATCCAAGATGATGCAAGAAGATAATGGGGCTATATCATTCAAATTCTAATGCCAATCTAGAACTGTGTTAACTAGCCAACAATCAATAAAGTATAAGGATTCAACAAAGGCATTTTCAGATATAAAAACACTTGGAAAACTTAGCACCCTCACAACCTTTCTTAAGAAATTACCTGAGGACATGATGCAGCAATAAAGGAAAAAGGGAAAAAATGGAATCCAGGAATAGGGGAAAACAATCCAGAAAAGCAATTAAGTCCTAGAGAGCAACTGAGCCATTCAGAACAGGAGGAATAAAGCCCTATGAGAGTTATGCCTACAGGAAGATCAACAGGATATCATATTGCATGGAAAACTGAAGAAAAACTTAAGAGTATGTTGAAAGTACAAGGAAAGAAAAAGAGACACAATTAGAAACTCCAGTTTCTAAATACTAAAAAAAAACTATATAAGGAAATGTAATTACATTATGTGGCTCTGAAGCCTATATAGTCAACAACATAAGCCTTCACTCACTTTCAACTTTAAGAATTACAATTTACAAAAATCTTAACTGTGGTACAGAAAATGTTACCAACCTTAAAAATGTAATAATGTAAAGATGACTAAGGTTGAGGGTGAAAGAAAAGGAGGAGAAAGTGAGTGGCACCACCTTTCCAACTTCATTTCCCATTACGCCCGCTTTTATATCCCATGTTCCATTTATAATGATACCTGAAGTTTCCTGTTTTACGTGCACTGGTTGGAATGGATTCTACCATTCTCATTCTTCATCCTCTTCAGAAGCAAATACAGTCAGTGCTTACCTAAACACTAACCAATGAGAAAAAACTTTAGCCAAAGGATTTCAAGTCTACCGGAACCATCAAACACGACTATCTCCCCTGCTATGAGAGAACTAAGATATTTTTGCCTAATACCATTATTTATAAAACTTCCTTTGTTCTAATTTCATGCTTAGCAAGTGTAGTAGTTTTAAATTTTGTCCACAGGGGCGCCTGGGTGGCTCAGTCGGTTGAGCGTCCGACTTCGGCTCAGGTCGTGATCTCATGGTCCGTGAGTTCGAGCCCCGCGTCAGGCTCTGTGCGGACAGCTCAGAGCCTGGAGCCTGCTTCGGATTCTGTGTCTCCCTCTCTCTGACCCTCCCCTGTTCATGCTCTGTCTCTCTCTGTCTCAAAAATAAATAAAAACGTTAAAAAAAATTAAAAAAAAATTTTTGTCCACAAATTATCTAACACCCCTCTCTTCAAAACGTGTTTATTTCTCCTATGAAATGTGGGCTAGACTTAGTCACTTGCTTCTAGGGAACAGTCTCAGTACTGCAGAAGTGAAGCTACGTGACTTCCAACTAAAGGCCATAAAAGTGAGACTATGTAACTTCTATGACTGGTTCTTTCTAAAAAGAATCAGAGTCACAAGAGGTCTCATGTTTCACAGTATAAACTATTTGAGAAAAATAATGCCTATGTAGTTGGGTATATACTCTGGTTGATTACACTAATTCGTCTGATATTAGCAAACTCTGTAAAAATTTTTTGAAGACTAAATTAGAATCTTTAAGAAAATGTGGTGAGAAAGTTTTAACTATACTCTTTAGTGTCAGTTTGTAAAACTTATTTAGGAAAACTGTACCACTAAATTATACACAGTACAAATGTAAATTAGCCAAGTTCATGACTTAGTAATAAATGCCAATTTATTAATTTGTGATGGGAAATTATTCCTCCATGTACCATATTAGAATATTCCAGTTATGTGTTCCTTAGGCAGACCTACAGGAGAAGCCAGATCATTATCAGAATGATGTCTGGTGTTTTAATTTTCTATTGCTTAGTAACAGATCATTCCAAATTTAGTGGCTTGAAACAATAATTATCTATCACAGTTTTTTTAAGTCAGAGATTCAGACAGAACATAGCAGGGACAACTTATCTCTGTTCCATGAAGTCTAAGGCCTCAGCTAGAAAACTAGAAAACTTAGAGGGAGAAATCTGTGAAGGCTAAATCACTCATATATGTGTTGATAGTTAATTCAGGCTTTTGAATGAAGGTCTAGCAGGGGCTAGTGCCAGAACCACCACATGTGACCTCTCCATGTGGCCTAACCTTCCTCACAATATGTTGACTGGGTTCCCGAGGCAAGTAATTTGAGAGATCTAACAAAAGACAAGAAAGACTTTTATGAAGACAATTACAAAACTTTTATGAAATATATAAAAGAAATAAATAGCAGAGATATAGAATTATTCATGGATGAGAAGACATCTTCCTCAATCTATACAGAGAAAGCATTTTGGATTGTAACATGATGCTGCACTCAACTGACAGAGTGTTTTGTTGGAACCTGAAGAGTTGCTCTTAAAATTCATCAGGAAAAATGAAGAGCCAAGAATAGCCAAGCTGATATTTAAGATGAAGAAGGGAAGACTAACCTTACTACATATAGTGATTAAAACTACACGACTTGAGACAGGAATAGACAAAAAGACCACTGGAAAAGAAAAAAATAAGGTACCTAGGAACATACTAGGGTACATATACAGAAGATTAATATATAATAGAGTTGGGTTTTTTTAATGTCAGTAGTGAATTTTTTAATTTAATAAATTATGGTAGGACCATTGGTTATTCATATGGAAAAAAAATTAGATCCCTCCTTCACACCATTTATAAAAATTAATTCTTTTAGAGAACTAAAAGACTAAATGTGACTAGGTAAAGTGTGAAACATTTAATTTTATAACCAACTCTGGACTGGCATCCAGAATTCACAAAAGAACATCTATAAATCAATAAGAAAAAGACAAATCTATAGAAAAGAGCACATGAAACATAAATGATCAATAAACATATGAAATGACATTCAACCACACTGGAAAGCAGAAAGATGTTAATATGTATAAACCATACATATGAATTTACGTGTGAAATACATCACTCCATACCCATTGGATTCAAAAATAACAAAAAGTGTGGGCAACACTGCTGCTTCCAGCAGGCTAGACTTTCCACTGTAACATACTAAAAACTGGAGAAAATATGTGAAATAACTGTTTTCAGATGCTGGAAAACACGCAATATGGGACTGTGATCCTTAAGAGAAGGGAAACAGAGTGAGCCCACAATCACATAAGCTCTCTGTTAGCACTTTCCAGACTGCACCATAGGGAGAAGACTCAAAATAGCAAACAGGCTTGCTGAGCTAAATACAAAGTGGAAATCAGGGCTAATGAAGTAGCTGGAATCTACAGGTTAAAGTACCAGAAAGAAAGGAACTATACAGAGAATGAATTTCTATTATTCTACTTACATTGAAGTGATGATACAACTTGTTTCTTTTGCTTATATAGCAAGTCATTGTTGAATGTAAAAGCTATCCTGGATTCTGGCATGAATCCCACATGATCATGATGTATCATCCTATTTGTATGTTGCTAAATTCAATTTGTAAATATTCTGTATAACATTTTTGCATCTTTGCATTTTGTTGTTGTTGTAATGTCCTTGTCAAGGTTCTTTTTTCTTTTTTCTTTTTTTTAGTTCTCAAGTTAGATAACATACAGTGTAGTCTTGGCTTCAGGAGTAGAATCTAGTGATTCATCACATACATATAACACCCAGTGCTCATCCCAACAGTGCCCTCCTTAATGACCATCACTCATTTACCCCATTTGTCACAGTTCTTAATTACGATTCAATTAAGTAGGTATAAGACTTGTTTAGATTTTTGTTTCTTCTTGTGTCAGTTTCAGAAAGCTGTTTATTTCAAGGGATTTTCCCAATTCCTTTAAGTTTTCAAACGTACTGGCATGATTATATATTTGAAAGCTATAAATTCCTAGATAAAAAAAAGGTACTAATTATTACTACAAAAGAAGCTAAAATTTTAGTCTACAGGAAGTTCAACTTCTAGCAAGACAAGGTAAAAGCTCCACAGACCTGCACTCCAGTGAAACAGATGAAAATAATTTTTAAACCTTGAAAGCTTCTGGAAATGGCCCTAAGGTAAGCAGCAAATGAGGAAACATCTATCCAAGAATACTTATGAAAATTTATTAAGAACGGCAAGAATGTGTGGTACCTGAACAAAGTGCCTCTCTCCTCTCGGCTTAGCTAAGCAGAAACTCCACTCTGGAGGGAGGCAGCCAAGAACACAAGGACCCCTTTACTACCAGATCTTGATCAGGCAGCTTTCCTTAGGTGAGGAGCATGATGTTGGCATTTCTCACCCTGCCCACAACTACCTATTACTGAGTTTAAGTTCTGGGCCAGTGCAATTGAGAAGAAGGGCTCCCTTCTTTTGCCCAACTTCCACTCATGGACAGAGGCTCTACCCCTGGCACAGCACCACTGAGAATACTGGGGCTATCATTATCTCAGTCCTAGCCTGTAGGTGCTTCCATGCTGGAAGAGGCAAGCCAAAAAGATCTTAGGCTAATGCTCCTTCTCCACCTTCTGCTCAGCTCCTGAAGTAGGGTGTCATTCAGAGAGAAGCATTCCATTGTCCCTATCCCCAGCTCCAGAGTCCTAACTCAAAAAATTTGCCTGGGGGGCAGAGGGGGAGGGGAGCAAGTTATGTCTATTATGTCTCTTCCCAAAGGAAATGACTTCTTTTGCAACACAGCATAGAAAAGTTCAAGGTTAGGGGTGTTCTCAAAAACAGTGGGGGTTATAGTGAATAGCAATGGGAAGATTTGTAAATTCACTGAGAAAATAGGCTTTAGTTAGCTAGTATGCAGAATACCAGGGAAAGAAACAGTTTGGAGGAGCACTCTGGTGTTAGAACAAATATCAGACACCGACCTCAGGAACTATTCCTTCCAAAAAGCCTGAATTTGACTAGATTAGTCAGAAAAAAATTAGAACAATTTATGCCCCAGAGCATTGTTGAGAACAATTAAACAAGCTGGAAGTCACTGGAATTTAAAGCTGGGGGTGTTGTTAGGAAAACATAAAGAGAGCCCTGTCAAAAGCACCTTCATCTCAGGGTGACTACTGGCATACCTAAAGCTGCATCCTCTAAGGAACAATATTAGACCCAGTCACTAAACAAGTAAGTGACAACAATAAGCTCTGAGGGGTGGGACAAGTGCCCAGTATTGTACTGCTATAATATATTAAATACATTATCTAAAGTGTTCGGTTAACAACAACAAAAAATTTACAAGATACACAAAGAAACAGGAAAGTATGTCCTATATACCAAGGGGAAAAAAGAGAAGGCAATAGAAACTGCCTATGAG
Source organism: Lynx rufus (assembly GCF_022079265.1). NCBI lineage: Eukaryota > Metazoa > Chordata > Mammalia > Carnivora > Felidae > Lynx > Lynx rufus. Next base: position 32,622,448 of record NW_025814829.1, on the reverse strand, counting down.
AGCAACCAAATGTTGGATTTAAGAGAAAATGACTTCAAAGCAGCCATTATAAATATATTCAAAGAACTAAAGGTAACCATCGCTGAAGTAAAGAAGATATGACAATGTCACATCAAATAAAGGATGTCAACAGAAACAGACTTTACAAAAAAAAAAAGAGAGAGAAACAAGAAGATTCTGCATTGCCAAGTACAATAACAAAATGAAAAACTCACTAGAAGGACTCAACTGATGTGAATTGGCAGAGGAAAGAATTAGGGAAGTTTGAAGATAAATTGATACAGACTATGAAATCTGAATACAGAAAAAGAGGTGAATAAAAATGAACAGAACTTCAGGAACACCTGGGTGGCTCAGTTAGGTGTCTGACTCTTGATTTCGACTCAGGTCATGATCCTATAGTTTGTGAGAATGAGCCCCACATTGTGCTCTGCACTGACAGTACAGAGCCTGCTTGGGACTCTCTCTCCTCTGTCTCTCCCTCTCTCTGCCCCTCCCCTACTCATGAATGCTCTTTCTCTCTCAAAATAAATTTTAAAAACATTAAAAAAAATGAACAGAACTTCAATCTGTGGGACACCGTGTACCACATGCACATAAAAGGAGAAAAAAGAAAGAAGCAGAAAAAAATATTTGAAGAAATCATGACTGAAACTTCCCAAATTTACTGAATAACATTAGCTGCATATCCAGAAAGCTCAACAACTCTAAGAAGGAAAAATACAAGGGAGATTCACAGATATACCATAAAAGTGCTGAAAGTCAAAGACAAGGAGAAAAATCTTGAAAGCTGCAAAAGAAAAACAACTAGTCACTTACAAGGGCTAACATTAATGGTTAATTTCTCAGTAGAAATAGTAGAGGCTAGAAAACAGCAGAGTAACCTATTCAAACTGCTCAAAAAGAACAAACAAAATAACCTGTCACCCCCAAATCCTATATCCAGCAAAGCTATCATTCAAAAATGAAGGCAGGGGCACCTGGGTGGCCCAGTGAGTTAACTGTCATGATGTCATAGGTTCATGAGTTCGAGCCCCACATCAGGTTCTGTGCTGACATCTCAGAGACTGGAGACTGCTTTGAATTCTGTGTCTTTCTCTCTCTCTGCCCTTCCCCTGCTCATGCACTCTCCCTCTCAAAAATAAACATTAAAGAAAACTTAAAAAAAAAAAAAAAGGCAAAATAAAGATATTCCCAAATAAACAAAAACTCAGAGGCTACCCAGACTGCCTTACAAGAAACATTAAAGAAATTCCATCAGGCTGAAAGCAAATAACCACAGAAAGTAATTCCAATCCACAAAGAAACCACAAAGAACTCCAGTAAATTATGTAATTATAAAAGGAAGTATAAATGCATATATTTTCTTTTTTCTCTTAGCTGATTCAAAAAAACCCCAATGTATAAAGTAATATAAATACACATATATATAATATATATATTATAAATATATAATTAGGTTATTACCATATATAGAAATATAACATATTTGCCAATAACAGCACAAAGGAGATGGGTGGAAGCAAACATGTACTGGGCTAATGAATGAATGATGATAAAGCATTAAGTACAATAAAACACTATTGGGTTTGTAACAATAAATGTAACTGAATAACAACACCATAAAAAGGAGGAAAAGGAAATACACGAATACAGAAGTAATGTTTCCATATCTCACTGGAAATAAGCTAATATAAATCTGAAGTTGATTCCAGTAAATATATACATGATAAGCCCAAGGGCATCCACTAAAAATAAACTCAAAAAGATGTGATAAAAAATCATTAAACAAACAAATGCTGCTGTGAAAAATATTCACCTAATACTAAAGAAAACAGTAAAGGAAGAATGTGGAACAAAAAAGGCACGAGACACAGAAAACAAAAAGTAAAATGGCAGACATAAATCCAACTATATCAACAAATAACATTAAATACAAATGGATTAAACAATCCAGTCAAAAGGCAGTGATTTCAAACTGAATTAAAAAAGACCTAATTATATGCTCTTCTCCCCATAACAAGTTACAGATTCAAAGACACAAATAGACTGAAAAGGATGGAAAGTGATATATCATGCAAACACAAGAAAGCTAGAGTGGTATACTGATATCAGATAAACAGATTTTAAAACAAACAAAAAAAATTGTATTAGAGATAGAGATCCATTTTATGATGAAAGGGTCAATTCATGACTAAGATGCAACAATTACAAAATACGTGCACTTACTAACAGTTCCAAAATATATAAAGCAAAACTAAAAGAAGTGAAGAAAGAAATGGACAATTCAACAAGAGAGACTTCAAGATCTCATTAAAAAAAAAAAAAATTTTTTTTAATGTTTATTTATTTAGAGAGTGCACACGAGTGGGAAAAGGGCAGAGAGAGAGGGGAGAGAGAGTCCCAAGCAGGCTCCACACTGTCAGTACAGAGTCCTACAAAGGGCTCGAATTCATGAAACCATGATATCATGACCTAAGCCGAAATCAAGAGTCAGATGCCTAACGCAATGTGCCACTCAGGCGCCCCAAAATATGTCATTTTTAATAATGGATAGAACAACTAGACACAAGATCAAGGAAATACAAGGCTTACACTATAAATTAACCAGATCTAACAGACTTCTATAGAACACTAAGAAATTTATATTTACTATAGAATTCTCCAGCCAACAACAGCAGAATACATTCTCTCAAGTGCACATGGAACAGTCTCCAGGACAGGCCATATGCCAAGTTATAAAACTACCTCAAAAAAAAGTAAAAACAGAAATACCACAAAGTATGTCCTCGACCATGGTAGAATGAAATTATAAATCAGTAACAGAAAACAAATTGGGAAAATCACAAATATGCAGAAATTAAACCATACACACTCCTAAATAACTAATGTATCAAAGAAGATACCAAAGGAAAAATCAGAAAATATTTTGAGACAAATGAAAATGAAGACATAACATACTAACACATCTGGGATGTAGCTAAAAAGTATTTAGAAGGGAATTTATACCTGTAAATACCTATAGAAAAACAAATAAAAATCTCAGATCAATAACCTAATTCTTTCAATTTCAAGTGTGCCAGAATAGCCAAAACAATCTTGAAAAAGAACAAAGTAGGAAGACTCAGACTTTTCCATTTCAAAATGTACTACACAAACCAAAAGTAATCAAGACAGTGTGGTACTGATAAAAAAAATAGAATACAGATCAGTGGAATAGAACTGAAATCCCAAAAATAAAACCATGTGCCAACTGATTTTGAACAAGTTAAACAAGTTTTCAACAAGTTTCCTTATCTAATGGGGAAAACGTATTTTCAACAAATGGTGCTAGGACATCTGAATAGCTACATGCAAAAGAATAAATCTGAACTGTTATATCACATTCCATACAAAACTTGAACTCAAAATGCATCAAAGACCTAAAAATGTAAAGGCTAACATATAACATTCTTAGAAGAAAACATAAAGGTAAACCTAATGACATCAGATTTGGGAAAGATTTTTAGGACACCAAAAGCATGAGGAAAAAGAAAAAAAGATAATTTAGGATTTTATCAAAATTAAAACCATCTGCACTTCAAAGGATACCATTAAGAAAGTGAAAAGACAAAGGAACATTACGACTTGATAAAAAGACAACTCAATTAAAAAATGGGCAAAGGGTCTGAAGAGTCATTTCTACAAGGAAGATACACCAAATGGCCAAAAAGCACATTAAAAGATGTTTGGCATCTTTAGTCATTAGAGAAATGCAAATCATAACCACAAAAATTTCACACTTCATACCTGTTAGGATGGCTGTATTAAAAACGTCAGAGTAACAAGTGTTGGTGAGGGTATGCAGAGATCATAAACTGGTGGGTAGGAATGTAAAATAGCATGACCATGGTGGAAAACAAGTGTGGCAGTTCCTCAAGCAATTAAACACAAAATTACATGTGACCCAAAAATTCTACTTCTAGGTATACACCCAAGAGACATTAAAACATATGCTCACACAAAAACTTGTACACAAATGTTTACAACAACATTATTCATAATAACCAAAAGGTGGAAATCCAAATGTCCATCAACTGATGAATGGACAAATAAAATATGGTACTAAAGCCATACAATGGATTATTACTCAGCCATAAGAGGAATGAAATACTGATACATGCTACCACATGATTGAAAATATTATGTTAGGTGAAAAGAAGCCAGTGATATCAAAGACTTACAAAAGACTATATACGATCCCATTCATATAAAATGTCCAGAACAGGAACAGAAAGTAGAGAGAAGACAGAAAGAGTATAGAGACAGAAAGTAGATCAGTGGCTGCTTAGAGCAGGGGATGAGTGAGGCGAGGAGTAATAGTTAAATGGTACGGCATTTCTTTCTGACATTATGAAAATGTTCTAAAATTGACTGTAGTGATGGTTGTAAATATCTGTACATATACTAAAAGCCATGGGTGAATTGCACGGTATATGAATTATATCTCAATAAAGCTGTTAAAATTTTTAGTTCAGTCCTGGTCTCTAAAATATTTTCATGCTAAATATGCAAAACATTACTGAAAGACAGTGAAAGTTTAAAGATCAGCTGTGGTTTAAAGATCAAATGCCACTAACCAATAATCATAAAAACTTCATTCTACCCCAAATGTATATACAACACATGCCTAGAATACCGTTGTTTGGTCTTTATGCCATCTATACTTATTTATACAGAACATGTAAATGAAAACACAAAAGCCACATCATAAAATAAGAATTAATAATATTTTATCAACAGAACTACATAGGTTGGTTTTAAGAACAGTTCACTGAATAAAAAAAATAAATTCCATAGGGTAAGATAATTTGTGGAGCTTTCCTGTGTAATGTAGATTTGATCACTGTCTCAAATTCATGTTACCAGAAAATATAGTTTATATTTATTTCTCTTAAGACCTCAAATATCAAGTAGAATGGTGAAATTTCAATATTCATTATCATAAAACCTTCCTTTTCTTGCCCATTTTCATAAAAATGTAATAAACTAAACTTCTTAGGGACAACCAAATTATTTCAAGTTGTTGATTGTTAATCTATTTTACCTTTAAGAACAAATAGTTTTAAGTATCAAGTATCATAATCTGTAACAGAAGTTTTATAGGTATAATTTTCCTTAAAGGAAAAATGGATCATATTTCCAATTAGTGCTGCTCACATTTTAGAAATCTAAAGTAGGATCTCATATAGGATTCATGCTACAAATTATAGAACAAGCACTGTATCATAGCAACCCAGCAATACCACTACAGTGACACGCTGAGGATGCAATCCAAGATTCTAATTTAAGAAACTGGCACAGAATATAGGACATGTAGCTTTTTTTGGCAATACTCCTAGAACATTAATAACTGAGACTCTAAATTCAGCTTTTATTTGAAACTTTAGAGGATCAAACTATTATAAAGGAACAATAGAAACATTTATTAACAAATGATTCACAGCATTGCAAATAGGACTTAGTTTAGGACCTAGGATTTCACTAAAACTGAAAATGGCCGGAAAAAAATGGAGGCATCACCTTTTAGGAAATTTGAATACATGAACCCTACCAATTTGAAAATGAATCCTAATATACAAATATTACTTTAATAAAACCACTGGACTACTAAAACTTTAAAGAACATAAATATTTCTATGATTTACTCGTTACTATTCAAAGGTGAATATATCCACAATCATTGCATTATAGAAGGAGAAAAATACACTGTTTGATTTTTATCTCAAAAAAATTAACTTTGTTATCTTTTGTCTTCAAAAACAACTTCTGATAAAGTAGAAAAGAACAAGAAATGAAGATGAGCCAATATGGGGCATTTCTTAGAATACAGAAATCTGGAATTTTAGAAAGCTGAATGCTGAAAAGCAGACTCCTGAGAGAGTATGTGAATATACCTCATTTCATTGCGCTTCCCAGATATTGCAGTTTTTACAAACTGAAGGTCTGTGGCAACCCTGCATTGAGCAAGTCTATTGGCACCATTTTTCTAACTGCATTTGCTCATTTTGTATCTCTGTGTCACGTTTTGGTAATTCTTAGAATACTTCAAACTTTTTCATTATTTTATGTTATGGTGACTTATAATCAGTGATTATGACTCACTGAAAGCTGATGATTAGCATTTTTTTTTAGCAATAAAGTATTTTCAAATTAAGGTACATACTTTTTAGCCATAATGCAATTGCACACTTAAAAGAATACAGTACGGTATTAATACAACTTTTATATGTGCTGGGAAATAAAAAAATTCATTTCACTCACTTTATTGTAATATTTACTTTATTGTGGTGGAACCAAACCTGCAATATCTTTGAAATATGCCTATAAATGGAATATCCGTGTCATGGGCTTAATTCAATTTGTTTTTTGGTTGTTGTTTTTTTCTGTGATAAATTTTGAATTTTTTTTTTTTTATTTATTTTTGAGACAGAGAGAGACAGAGCATGAACGGGGGAGGGTCAGAGAGAGAGGGAGACGCAGAATCTGAAACAGGCTCCAGGCTCTGAGCGGTCAGCACAGAGCCTGACGCGGGGCTTGAACTCATGGACCGCGAGATCGTGACCTGAGCCGAAGTCGGACGCTTAACCAACTGAGCCACCCAGGCGCCCCTCTGTGATAAATTTTGAAACATTGTTTTTGCTTAATTCAATTTGAATATAAAACCTGTTATTCATTAAATAAAACAGGTTTTTAGAAGCATTTTGTTTTTCATTTGGAATTTTGGGGGGATGAGAAGTATTAAACAGATCTTCATAGATCAATGCCTCTATAGTTATTTTCAGTTTTCATGGCTGTGATGAGGTTCCATCTGGCAGCTACTCCTCCCTGTAACTCCTAAGAAACACCTGCTACCCGTGTTAAGGAAAAGGATTACTGACTTAACAAGGCTGTTCAAATCTCGAAAACAGGCCCTAAGGTCTACAAACACCCCACCACCAGGCCATAGATGGGCTTCAGGGTTGTGGTGGTGGTGGTGGTGAATCCAAGAACCCTAAAATTATACATACAATATTGTATATGATATTTTCTGAGAAGATGATGCATTTCTTTAATCAGGTTTTCAAAGAGATCCATGTATAACCTCCCTAAAATTAAATACCAGTGGTCTTAGAAATTATTTCCTCTCCTTTTTATACAAGGAATTTTTCTAGGTCTAAAGTGATTTGATCTAGTATTTCCAGAAATAAAAAACTTTATTCAGAAACAAATCTAAATTAATTTTCGAGGCGCCTGGATGGCTCAGTAGGTGAAGCATCCAATTTCTGATCTCAGCTCAGGTCTTGATCTCAGGGTGGGTGAGTTCAAGCCCCATACTGAGCTCCATGCTGGGGATTAAGCCTACTGAAAAATAATAATAAAAATGAAAAATTAATTTTACTGTTTTCCTTTCAGAAGTATGCTATTTATAATATCCAATTAAAGTAAAAATGGGTTACAGAATAGCATACATTTTGTGATACCACTTAATGGGAAAATATGAGAATGATTCTCAAAATTTTAAGAGATGTTTCCTCTGGGGATTTTTATTTTCTACCTTTGTAAGATTCTTTTTTGACTTAAATTTAACAGTCTATCAGTTTTTATAAAAATCATAAAGACACAGAGTAGTTAAGAATATGACATTTCTTATTGCACAGCCCTTAAGTGAGTTTATTTTAGAAAACCATGAAAACTGAAACTCACTCATGACTCACAGCAAGTATTGTATCCTAAAATAGTCATTCCTATTCCACGGGAGAAGCTACTTATCCAGACTTAAAAAAAAAGAAAGAAAGAAAAAAAGAAAAAAAAAGCAGTTCTCAAAATATCAAAATATGTTATGTGTAAGGTCATCCATGTAGTCCAAATTAAAAACAGGATATCAAAATATATGAAATACCAAAATCGGTGCCTGGTTACCTGGTAGCTAGGTAAAAGCAGGGTTATTTTTAAGTTTCCTACATGAATGACAGAAATTTCCTATGAAAGAAAAACGACTATTAAAACTAAATGCACCTTAAAAGCATTTCATTGATACATTTACTACTTTATTTCCACTCTGGATTCAAATTTAGGCTGTTCATACACTGGGACAAACGTATGTGGACAAAAGAGATGACATCGTCTAATTTGTTTTCCTGGAGCATTTACAGGAGAATAAAATCAGTAAAGTGACAGATGAATTAGCCCAACTGATTTTTTTTTTTAATTTTTTTTTTCAACGTTTATTTATTTTTGGGACAGAGAGAGACAGAGCATGAACGGGGGAGGGGCAGAGAGAGAGGGAGACACAGAATCGGAAACAGGCTGCCCGCTCCGAGCCATCAGCCCAGAGCCTGACGCGGGGCTCGAACTCCCGGACCGCGAGATCGTGACCTGGCTGAAGTCGGACGCTTAACCGACTGCGCCACCCAGGCGCCCCCCAACTGATTTTTATATCCAAGACTTAGCGGTTTTGCTCAATTTATTTCCTCTCTCAAATTGGGAAATAAAGATCAGAAAGATTATGCTAATGTGGCTGCAAATACAAGTTTTCAAAACTGTGTCTACATAGCTTAAAGGGAGAGTGAAATATACATAGCATTTCCAAAAGAGAGGCAAAAATAAGTAGACAGGCTGATTGGTTCTTGATATTTCAAAATAACTCCTCAAAGCTGCTAATTATAGATTTTAACCTTAACTTCATATTATAAATCTAGCTTGGACAAAAGTGCTGAGTGATTAAAAGTTCCTTCATCTTATTTCTCAGCACACATTCATAAAACAAATGTTCTCCAATAAAAATTTTTACATTACTTTAAAAAGGGAGGAATGGTGCTAAAAGGGAGACTCCAAAGAATATCAATGAAGTATTTCTATATCAGAAGAATTTAAGAAATAAAAATCCTCTGCTTTGAAGATTCTTAGAAAAAACTATGTTCACTACTGGTCTACCTACCCAGGACCTAAAAGAAATCAGTCTTCACAAGGCTCAATTACTATTATTTTTCCTTTGCACTGTTAGAAAATAAGGTGTTAATTTTGCTTTAGTGCAGGCAATACACATTTTCAGTTTAATATTATAGAGGAAGAATCAATAACCAACTGAAAAGATACTGAGCTATAAATGACTTGCACAAAAATATAGCCTACTTGTTTTGTTTTCTTCATCAACAAAATGCTAAATTTAGTGCTATATGTAAACACTATGGGACTTGGTTATCAATCAACTGTCAATCACTGCATGACACAAAATGGTGTTTTTCTTTAAGTCAATTTAATAGTTTTTGCTTCATTATTTCATTCAATAAATAATAAAATCAAGAACTGACTACCTAATTGCTGGGGAAGAAGATACGTATCTCAGGTCTTGGAGCACTTTACTTACAGTCTAAAGGCAGAAAACAGGCAGTAAGTAATTCTAACCTCACTCATGCACTTGTCCCGACATATTTTGTGATCTCCCTCACACATATACCATCTGGCGTACACAGACATTCCACTGAAAAGTGAGTAGATAATCCTTATTTGGCCAGAAGACCAAGTAGCCAACATTTCAAACTATAACCATTTTCTAACAGGCAAACTTGAAAATCTTGTAATTAATGTTTAGAAGTCATAGAAATTACCAAATGAGCACTCCGTGATTCACACTTCCAAAAGAATATCTCAAAATGTCAAATTTCAAAATACAACTCTAGGTTTTCCATCTAGATTATCCAATCTATCTAAGATACATCTTAAATACACCTCTTTCTCTCCATTTCAGCTGCTACCACCCCTAGCCCAAGCCACGCCATGTCTCCCCTTGCCCAGTAAAATAACCTCCTAACTAGTCCTCCTTATAAAAATCTTTTTCTGATACAATATCCATTCTGCACCCAAAAGCTAGTGATATATTTTTTCTAACTGTCCGGCTTCCTGAAACAGAAGTCCTACTTACTGACTTGACTTTAACAATTTCCATTAATTCCTCACTTTACAGAAATTTCAAGTCTATCAACCTCTGAAACGCCTCTCAAGTCACCAATGTTACTCAGATTACTAAACCCATGGAAACTTTTCAGCTCTTACTTGACTTGTCAATAGCTCTTTTCAATGTTACTAGTTCCCCACCCCCATTTTTAAAGATTCTCATCACTTGAATGACTTGTTTCTACCCTTACCTGTCTTCCTTTGCCTCCACTTAAGCTATCTCTCTTGCCTTGAGATTACCCCCTTTCCTTTGATCATCATCTAAATACTGGTATTCCTTGACCTCTTCTCTTTCTACACATTTTCAGTGGTTGCTTCTACTTAAATCATTTCAAATGCCACCTTTAACCTAAAGACTCCCCAGGGCGCCTAGGTGGCTTAGCCTTAGACTCTTGGCTTCGCCTCAGGTCCATGATCTCACGGTTTCTTGAGTTTTGAGTCCTGTGCTGGGCTCTGCGCTGACTGTGCAGAGCCTGCTTGGGATTCTCTCTCTCCCTCTCTCTCTCTGCCTCTCCGCCACTCATGCTGTCTCTCTCTCTCAAAATAAATAAATAAACTTAAAAAAAAATCTTAATCTAAAGACTCCCAAATTGTTATCTCTAGCATAGGTCTATTTAGCTCTGGAACCAAATATCTAACTTCCTACTAGACAGCTTCAATTTGATTTCCCACAGGCATTTCAACCTGTCCAACAAAAAAACCATTGCCCTCTCCCAAATCTGATCTTCCTCTTTCTCCCTTTCAGTAAATTGCTATCGTGCCTCTAGCTGCCCAAATTAGAAATGTATCATCATTGGTTCTTCCCTCTCACCAAATCCAGCCTTAGACGTGGCCACCTTCATCTATTGTCTGGATTACTGTGCCAGCATCCTCACTAGTGTTCCTTACACCCATCTCTCTTACACCCATTACTCTTCATGCTTCTTTCAGAGGAGTAAATGCAATACATGGCATTTAGACTATGATCTAGACCCTAACTGTTGCTCCAGTGTCTTCTCTAATCAGTTCCCTATTACAACACTCTTCATCACAGCCACATAGACTGCTGGCAGTTCCCCAAATAGGCTATGCTCATTCACCCCTGAGGCTGCACATATTGGCCTTTAGGTCGACCTCTTGGACCCCATCTCTCTTGGCTGAACAAGAAGATCATTTAGGTCTCAGTGTACCTGTCACTTTCTCTAGGCAACTTTCCCTGATCTCTCTCCTTACATACCAAAACTGGACTGGGTCCCCCTTACACCACTACCCTAGCCACTTACTGCTTACTCTTACTTCAAAACTTATGATAGGGGGCGCCTGGGTGGCGGAGTCGGTTAAGCGTCCGACTTCAGCCAGGTCAAGATCTCGCGGTTCGTGAGTTCGAGCCCCGCGTCAGGCTCTGGGCTGATGGCTCAGAGCCTGGAGCCTGTTTCCGATTCTGTGTCTACCTCTCTCTCTGCCCCTCCCCCGTTCATGCTCTGTCTCTCTCTGTCCCCCCAAAAATAAATAAACGTTGAAAAAGAAAAAAGAAAAAGAAAAAAAAAAAAAAACTTATGATAGTAGTTGAAGCTGCCTGCTTATATGTCTATATTCCCAACCAAACTACAATTTCCTAAAGACATTTAATTAAAAAAAAAAAAGTTATGTATCTAGTTTTAACAGCAGGTAAACGAGATCTTTTTCCTCTGGCCAATTAAAAGGAGAATGGTACTGTAAGTTTTTTTCTTTTAAAGCAGATACATATTCCTACAGAAATCATATCTTATTTTACTTATGGCTTCAGCAGGTGTTATTATAAAAGTCTGGTTGAAACACTCGGTTTTGCTAATCAAAATTCAGAGTTTACAACAAAAACTGTTCCGTCTTTTTCACTTTATTGATTTAAAGGCATGGGATTAACAATATGTTCAAATAATCTTTAATTTCTGATAATAGCTATAATTCTAGATTTCTTTTAGCAATTGAGTGTGAAACAGACAAAACTAATTAAAAGAGAAAATGTTGAGAAAATTTTGAAAAGAGAAAATTTTGAAGCCACATTTAAGATTTGATACTCCTGAATTACAAATTAAGGCCAGTCATTAAAAAATTCCTGTTTCAGACATTTATCCTCTTTTTAGGTATGTCCATACAGTGTATTCATTAACTAAACAAAATCGAGAAAGCCTCTAGAAGCTTAAAAACCCCATGTTTCCTCCCTACATTAAAGAAAGCTTCTCTAAGGAAATGACAAGATAGCTATTTATTTTGAAAAAAAGCAAAATTGATTCCCAGTGGAGGCTAAGCTACAATGACTTCTGAGGTCCCATTCAGAACCAGAAGGCTCAACTAGATATAACATCATGGTCAGGTTATAGTAGATGCAATTAGCATCACCATTCCAGTAGGAGGAGTGTGTTCCCAAGAAATCCCTTGCCGTCAGTGTCGAAGTTACAAACAGGTTCTCTGAATTTCATCATGTGAGCCTATCATATTCAGCAAATTACTCCTCCACAAAATCATAATATACTTCTTTAGGATTTCTGATCAAAACTGCAAGATTTCTAAAATTCACCAGCACTCACTCAAAAAGCCCACATAAACAAATTCCTTCAGGGAAGAGTTCAAAAGATATACTTAAAAAGTAGGTTTGAACCTGCTTATTAGTCAATATCCTGCCCAGACAAGTAGAGTTTATTTTGCATAAACCTATTCTGTCATGTAAAACTCTTTCAGCAAAGCATTTACATTCCTCATTACACAATAATGCATTAAAAGTAATTATATATTTAAAATCTGTTCCTTTCATCTCCTTCAAGGACATCCTTAGAAAGACTGCAACTCAAATTTAGAAATTACTGCAAACTAATTATTTGAATTTATACAATGTTTGTATACACATGTTCACATCTGAGAGTCAACCCAGTACTGCTGTTCCACATAAACCTTCCATAACATCTTTCCTAGCAAGAAATCTATCAATAACGTTTCATGCCCCTTATACCAGTCATTTGCAAAGCACAAAATACAAAAACAAACAATCTTTTGTTTTAAACTTACATTTACTATCATGGTATCAAAAGCCCAGAATTTTTTGCTTAAAAACTTGGAACCAGATTTAGACACAAACATATTAAAATAAAAAGCAAAACAGAAGAGAACCAATCTACTGATAGCATCAAACATCAGTGAACAAACAACACTGAAAGAAGCAGTCAATAACTGGGTCTGGGGAGGAGCGTTAAGGGAGGAGAGTCAACAGACAACCAGCAGGTAATTTCTTTGACAAAACAGTCATTATAACTACATAACTACAATTACTATACACACAATACTGTATTTGGTACCACAATAGGATATGAAAACACAGACGACTTCTGCTTTCAAAAGCATTTTACCATTCTGCAGACAGAATATCATTCCATAACAACTGAACACTGACTCAAAACAACAAATACAAGTCTTACTCAAATTGAACAGCAGAAAGGCCAAAGACAAAACAGGGATATGAAATAAAGTGGTACCAGGTCCTTGCTGCTCTACCTTCAATAAAAAGCTGTAGTTTAGATCAAGAGGACAAGAAGTAAAAATACTGTGCAAAAAAAAATTTCTTGTTGCTGAATACATACAAGACATAACCCAAAATAGTTCAAGTTAAGTTCAAAAATAGCTCACTTGTTTACTACCTACTATTCAACATATACACTAGAATCTTAGTTTTAAATCTTAAAGAAGCAGAACAATGCTTTTAGTGTATGGCAAACATCAGTTTTACATGCCAGAGCGGTTGGAATCATCATGTTACCCTGAATGATGGGATTAAAACTAGGGAAACCTCTAAGATATTTCTCACTTTCATTTCATTCAGCCACAGCTCCAAAATCACAGAGAAAAGAAAAACAGACCAGCTAATATAGAATGGTAATAGTGTATTTTTAATTATGGTAACTACAGAAAAATCCTATAGAATCATCTCATACCTGAAACTCCAGAATCTAACATCTCTTCAGGAAAGCAGCTGATCAGCCACAGGGGGCAGCAAAGTTAAGAGAGTGAAAAGTAAATAGCAGGAGGTGAAGTGAGGGCAGGAAATGTAAATAGGCTGGGTAATGAGCCATGAGTATCAGAGAGAAAAGGACAAAGTCTCAATTAATGAATTAAATCAATAGACAGATAAAGCTAAATTAGTGATCTCAACCCTGGCTGCACATTAGAATCACCCTGGGAGCTTTTAAAAATACAAATGCCTGGGTCCTACCTTAGGCCAATTAATTTAGAATCTCTTAGAGGGTGGGCCTAGGCATTGATATTTTTTTAAAGCTCTGTAAGTTTACAGCCAGGGTTGAGATCCAGGGTGCTAAATATAAAAATAAAAACAAGCTACTCTCATTACCAGCTTTTTGTAATTTAAAAAGTTAAATTTCAAAAATAAAGCACAAAAATCTATTTCCCAAATGTATCATTGTTTATAATTTGTCTCTGTCATCCAAAGAGGGACTAATTCATCTCTGTGATTTTATCAAGGGAAAATGTTATTCTTACAAATAAAAATGATTAAACTGAAGTTCAAAGGGGTTAAACAACTAGCCCAAAGCAACTGTGAGTCATCAATGATGCAGAAAGACAACTAGTCTACTATTTACAGGATAGTGCGCTATCCCAATGATCACACTATTTTAACTAAATACATTTTACTGGATTATCACTTTATTCAATTAGACACTTCATAAAATAACCCAAAATTCAATTAAGAATCAGAGTAGGTAATAAATTTGGGGGGGAAAGGAATTTGACCCTAAATAGGAATTCTGAAGATGTTAAATTAGACTTAATTGGAGAATTAAGTCTATATAATTTCACATGAAAGACAGCAATGGATACCAGATTATCAATTTCTCTAAGTATATCCTTAAAAACTTTTTTAATTAAAAAATAAGTCTTCCAGAAGATACAGCATTATTTTCAGAAAACAGTCCTAAAATGACAAAAATGTCATATGCCTTTGCAAACAAACACTTCTCTTGATACATTCAGATGAATTTCAACTCTCCTTTAGGGCCAACCCAACTATAAAAAGGGGCTTTGGGTTTAGAGAAAATTATATTAACTTTGAGAAGACCTTTAAACATTAAAAAGAGTTAATAATGTCTCCCCCACAAGAAAGTTAATGTAGTTATAAAACTTCAGATCATGTCAGTGTTCTTGTTCCAGTTACCCTAAAAGACCACATACCTCAAGGGGAAAGAATTTCTTTCCCTAAAGGTAAGCAAGGCACTTCAAATCAGCATCACTGTTACTGGCCTGGATACCTCCAGTGGGACCCAGTTTCTAAGAATATACCAACAAAGAATCTGAGTGATAACTTAGGAAGTTCTTCACTTAAATCTCAAAGCCAGTTTCATTCTGTTCTTTGCTATTTACTGCTTCCTGTAGGAGAAATGCACATCTATACAATTCTACTGGTTAATTAATTCAATGTCTTTGCCTGGTAAAAATCTTGTAGCTACGCTTTTAATATTTTAAACAGTTTAATTCTACCCTATTTCCACCTCTACACCAATGCTGAAAAATGATATAGCTTCATCTTACTTCACATAAATCATATCTGCAAACTGATTATAAATAAAATCAAACTTTAAGTCCCCAGAAAAGTTTACTATTTATGTGAATCTTTCATTTAAAAAATATTTTTAGGGGCGCCTGGGTGGCTCAGTTGGTTAAGCGGTTGACTTAGGCTCAGAGATCATGATCTTGCAGTTTGTGAGTTTGAGCCCCGCATTGGGCTCTGTGCTGACAGCTCAGAGCCTGGAGCCTGCTTCAGATTTGTGTCTCCCTCTCTCTCTGCCCTTCCCCTGCTCACGCCCTGTCTCTCAAAAATTAATAAACGCTAAAAAAAATTTTTTTAACAAAATAAAAAAATAAAACATATTTTTAATCTGGATTTTCAAATATCAAAGACAATGGGAGTTAACATTCTTTGCCTATTTTTAGACATTTTAATTACATTATTTCACTTATTCCCTACAATCCTGGGGAGAGAGAAGGTATTATCCCCATTTTACAGATAAGGAAAATAACTCAGAAAGATTAAAAATTTACCTTTGACCCTGGACTGCCCCAATGACCCACCTCTATCATACTAGTTCAAATTTTTATAAAATAGGTTAACAGCATAAATACTGAAATCCTTTGACCTGAGTACCGGTATCAGTTGTAACACCAGATAAATAATCATAGGCCTGAAATTAGCTGCATAAGCCTCAACTTTTCTTGTCAATAAAATGTGAATAATACTGGTTTTGCACAGAGCTGCTGAGATGACCTGATGAAATACGTTTGTAAAAATACACTGAGCTATGGCTTGTCACGCAACAGCATTTCCTTAGTAAGTGTGAAAAAGCAAGGGATGTCAGGGATTAGGAGTTATACATCTTTGGACTGTTTCACTAATTATACACAATACTGTTTTTATAATTACAGAAATAAAGCAAAGTATGAAACAATTTGTAAATGCTAAGGGTTATATAAATGTCAGGCAACTACTACTTTACCAGTAAACAAATTCTTCCAGAGACGAAACAGGTTAAAATAAGCTGAAAAACTTCCTACTGTAACATATTCTTTCAAGGTTAGAAGTTTCCTAACTTGGTTACTAAAGGAAAAGTCTAAGGTAGAAAAATTAAGTCCTACACGAACTTAAATTTAAAACCAAAAAAATTGATTCATGAAATGCTACTTTTATTTCTAGTACCTAGTTCTCAGGGGGAACTTACACAATTAACATAAGAAAAATTCAAAAGTGTTTTGAAAAAAAAATGTTTTTAAGCTATACAATAAGGCAGTTTAATTTTCAAAATCCACGTAACAGTTTCTCTTTAAAAAAAAAATTTTTTTTGTTTTTACATTTATTTATTTGAGAGACAGAGTGAGACAGAGTGTGAGCAGGGGAGGGGCAGAGAAAGAGGGAGACACAGAATCAGAAGCAGGCTCCAGGCTCCGAGCTGTCAGCATAGAGCCAGATGCAGGGCTTGAACCCACCAGCCGTGATATCATGACCTGAGCTGAAGTCGGATGCTTAACCGACTGAGCCACAGTTTCTCTTTTTTAAAAAATCCTTTTAACAAGGCTTTTTTATTAAACATGTTCTATAACAAAACAGAGTTTTCTCTTAACATTTTCCCCCTTAAAATCCTGCAACCTACTTACTAAATGATTTTGCACAAATAAACTTCTTATGGATGAAAAACTTGGGTTATTTTGCTAATCCTTACCCATAGTATGCTTTGAGGAAAATAGCTGGCACCTTTCCAGTTTAGATCCATGTGGACAAAGTGTAACATAAGCAGGTTAGTATAAACACTTGAAAGATCTCGGTTGTCCACAAATATCTGAATCTCTCCACAGGAAGATTATATTTCAGAGCAGAAAGAAAAATTCTCTTTCATACACATACTAAAGGGCTTTCCATTGGTTTTTGTTAAGACCACAAATGGAAAAAACTACTACAGAAAAAGCACACAACTCTGTAGTATCAAGTACACTGCCAAAGTACCATGTGAAGCAACTGGATTTTTTAAAAAAGCACTTTTCACGCATTCTGGCATCTGGAGTAAAAGTAGCTATTATTAGTGGGTAATCCAAGAAAGGGTCTTATTTCACAATTAAATGTGCATAAATTTATCTTGAATACCTAACTTTCCTTTTAAAGAACACTATATTTTCATGTTAAATATACAGTTGTTATCTAAAGTTCTAATTTTATTTTTTCTCTGCTAGTGACAAAATACTATAAATAAAACATTCAATGGCACCTTCAACTTGTTGAACTATGGACATATAACTTAGAGGATTACTGACTCTGCATATTTTTGCCAAGCTTTTAAAAACTGTATTAAAAGTGTACTAAAACTGCACTTCCTAGCTTGATCTACTATGTTAAATATGCAATTATTTTTATTACATAGAAGTATTATATTAATAAAGATAACACTAAGGATCCACAATACCTTACTAAAAACCAAATTTATTAAGTATGAATAATGCTAGCAGTAAACCTTCAACCTATAAAAAATAACTTGACAATTTAATGGGAAAAAATCAACGATAAAAAATGTTTTAACTTTCACAGCATTTGATTTTTATATCACTGCTTTAATTTTTACACTTTAAAATCCATGAACAGCAATACAATGTCCTAAGAGGTAAGATGATATTCTTTTATAGCTATGACATCACTCAAGAATTAAAATCTTGGTAATGCCTACCATTGTGGTTTACCACTGACTATGATGTGTAAATTTTAACAATTTTTTCATGCTAAAGAACAAATGATAAATGCAGCAACACAAGCTACACATATCATAAATGAAACCTTCTTTCAAAAGCCAGTTTGATTCTGGTTGTGGAATGTTCTTGATTTAGAAGAACCTTAGAGACGGGGCAGTATAGGGTCTGAATGGAGTTCCAGATCTACTGTAGGTCAACTGTGATTTGATCTGGGGTTTTCTTTAGACTCTCAGCCAAACTAAGGCTGGATTCATAGGTCCGAAGACAAAGCAGAACCAGATTATCCTTGAAGGAGATGAAATGGATTGAAAAATCTGAACATTTATCTATTTTAGTATGAATCTTTATCTTCCAGATCTTGCAAAGCAGATTATCTAGATTTGTATCAGGTTTCTTTTTATAAGAATTGTTTTAAATGTCTAGGAGCATTATCATCTTATTCCCAATTTCTAGCTCGTAAAAAGTGAAGACATTAAAATTATAAAATTAAAAGAGTAACGCACAAACAATAAACTAGACCACCAGGAAACACTTTATTAAATATCCTTTAAATCTAGTAGTAAAAGTGAGCCAAAAGAAGTGCTAAGTTCTACTGTAAAGCATTAGACACGGATACGAATTTGAACTACTGTACAAACCTACAAACCTACTGTAGATTCCTCCCTGGAATCCCTGCTTCGCGAACTAAGTTCCCATTCCATTGCAAAGCAACATTTACTCTTTTATACTTCTCCAAATTTACCGCGTGTATCTTCTTAGGCAATAAAGTATTTTAAGTCTTTCTATACTTTGAGTTAACGATACCATCTAAACCTAACGACCCAGTAAATAAGACACTACACTAGTCAGATTTTTAGGCTTATTCTTATAAATACATCTGAAGACCAGCTAACTCCTGACCGTTGTTTGCATTACGATTGCCTAGAGATCCCGGTCAGCGTGACTCTTAGGAAAGATCAATGGGAAGGGGAGGTGAGGAGAGGGTGGGAGCAGAAACTTGGTAACTGGAAAAGTAAAGAAGTAGTTGAAAGTGTCTGAAAAGCAGAGGAGGGTCTCCGAGAGACTACAGGTCGGAAGGTAGGGCAGGCTGTTGAAGCCACGAGGGGAAGGACAAGCCCGGAGGAAGAGTGAAGAACTACCTCGCGGGACGCAGGAGGAGAGTTGCAATCGCAAGGGCAGGTGAGCGAGCGCGCAGGTGGGGAGGAGGGTTGGCAGCCTCTAGGGAAGGGATGAGTTCAGGTGAATCAGGGAGAAGAAGCAAGACTCTGAACACCAAACCTGTTTGAATCGAGCGGGGTTCGGGGGAGGCAACAGTGGAAACACGGCTCACACTACGAGCCCCACCGGCGCAGAAGGAAACCCCAGGAGGAAATGGCTCTAACGGCGCGGAGGCGAGCCCCTGCGCTCCCTCCCGGGGCTGCACCCTCCGAGGTTACCTTTGAGCTGGGGCAAGGGGTGCAGCTCCGCCTGGCTGCCCTGGCTGCGGAACTGCGACGAGCCCTGGGAGCGCTTCTGCCTCTGCGCCTTGCGCACCGATTTCCGGGTGAAGCCGTCCACTTTCTCCGAGGCCGAGATGGCGGCGGCGTTGGCAGCCCCCGCCGGCGGCGACGACGACGACATCGCCGCGGCCCTGGCGCTTGGCAGCTCCGGCTGCTGCAAGCACGGAACGGGCAGCGGCAGGAGGAGGAGGCGGGGGAGAGGCGCGGAGAGCTCGCGCCCCTCCGCCCCGTCCCCCCCGGCCGCGCCGCCCTCCCGCTCCGGGGCGCCGCCGAGCTTCTCCCCGCCGCTGCCGCCTCACGGCCACATCTCAGTGCCGGGGGTTCCTGGTCCCCGCCGCGCGGCCACCTCCCGGGGCTGACGGAGGCAAGGGCGGGGGCGGAGGGGGGTGAAGAAGTTGTTGACTTCGGGCGCGGAGGGCGGGTGGAAGGGAGCCTGAAGTTTGGACAACTGAGGCGAGGGCGCGGGGGTGCGGACGCCGAGCGCGCCTCTCTGCTCTTCAGCCCAGTTCGCCAGCCGGCCGGCTGGCCCCTCAGTGGCCGCTGCCAGCGCAGCCAGCCCTGCCTGGAGCCTCCTCCCGAGGCGCTGCCATCGCGGGTCCCCTCCGAGCCGCCTCCGCTGCGCCCGCTCTTCCCTGTCAGCGCCGGACCCTCATCTCCCGGGGCGGTGACCCGCCGCCCCGGCTCTGGGCGCGCACACACTCGCTTCTCAAGGCTCGGAGCTGTCCAAGCCCCCTCCCCCACGCGCCCTTCCGCCGCCCACGGAGAACCCCCAGCGAGCGACCGCTACAACTTGAGAAGGTGGAGGGTGCACGCAGGGGTTGGGGGGGGAATGTGTGTGCGTGTGCGCGCGCGCTAGGGCGCGCGGCCCGGAGGAGGGGCCTTGCGGGGGGTGGGGAAGGAGGAGATTGACTGACAACTTCCGCAGGGTCCCGCCAGCCTCTCGGACGTTCGGGAGGGAGTAGGGGGTGGGAAAACATGCCAGCTCCCTCAGCCAATCGCAGGGCTAAGCGGCAGGAACGGAGTGAGGCGTGGCCTCCCTCCTCTCTCGTTAAGCTGAGAGGTTAGGCAGAGAAATGGGGCGTGGTTGTGTGACGGACTTCTGCTACAACCAATCATAAGTGAAGACGGCAAGCCGTGCGCCGCTTACGTCACAACAGCGCGATGAATTCTTGTGGTGGAGGAGCGGTGCCCCGCCACCAGCGAGGGACTTTGTGCGCCTGCGCGACAAGCCTAGGCTCTACTTGCTCTCCTGACGGCCTATCAGAAGACCAGAAAACTAGAGTGGGTAGTTTAGAGAGCAATGTGGTAGGTCCCTTCCCTTCCCTGTCCTCTCTGCTGGCCAATGAGGAGCTGAAGCGACTGGTGGAGAGTTTGAGATCTGCGGCGGGAAAGAACGCCAGGAGTTACATCACTGAAGTGGGCGGAGCAGAAGTCGGGTGGGGGAAAAGGGCAGTGGGATTGACAGGCGAAGGGGCCCCGGGAGGGCGAGGAAGTGAGCCGGTCCAGTCTGAGCTAGGCACAGGAACCCTGGGCGGGCCTTGGAGCCTCCACTGGCCCCAAACCGCATAATTGGTAGTTGCGGAATAGATTTGTAGCTCTTGAGTGGTTCAGGCACCGTAGTTCCGAGAACTGTTCTCGCGCCTAGTGTGGGCAGTCTAGCATCTCCAGCTTCAAAGAGTTCTCTATATTCACACCATCCAAGAAGAGGTTTCTCATGCCCAAGTTAGTATCCCACTAATTTTCACCCCTTCTTCAGCCAGAGGCCTTCAGTTTTTCCAACAGAATGAGTACCAATTCGCTCATCAGTGGCTTCTGGATTTGGGAGCTTGCCATTTACATTCATTGTGCTCTCTTCCTTGCAGATTAACGACTAAAGTTTAAACTTATTAAAGTTAAGTTTTGTGTGTGTGTGTGTGTGCTTTGCGTATCATGATGCTTAATAAAAATAAGTGAATTGATTTGTATGAGAAGTATGTGAAGGGAACTAAATGTTCTCCACCCTATTATAAGACTCTCACTACCCAAATTATTAGAAAGTACTAAAGGAAATTCAGAAATTGTTTTGCCGTTTATGAAAAAATGGGTAAACGTTTGTAGAGTGGAAGGAGTATAAAAATATTTTAAGCCTAAATTTAAGACTGGAAAATTTTTAAAATTAGATAAGCGAGCACATTGTCTCCCTTTGGCTTGGTTTTGCGGTGGTGGCCCAAATCCATTCCTTGTCCCATGAGCTGCAGACATTTTCCTTTTGACTTGATAATAATACGTGCTGTTTATCTGTTTAAGCAAAAGTACCTGATGGATATGTACAGAAGATTCCAACTTTGATCAGGAAGTTGGATTCTAGATCCAGAGCCAAACTAACTACCTCAAAACATTTCCTTCCTCAGATCAAGAGTGGTGAAACTATATACAATTCTCCCAGTCAGGGAGGTTCAAACGTAAGCAGCAGCTTTGAAAAGCCACTGAAGCTCCAGACCATGTTGAATCTACCTTCACAAATGGCCAGACCAGGCCTTCTCAAAATTTGCACAACCGACCATGTAGTTCAGTGCTCTCGACTTCACTGCCAGATCAGCCTTTAAAAACACTTTATAGGGGCACCTGGGTGGCTTAGTCTGTTAAGCATTGACTTTTGATTTTGGCTCAGGTCATGATCTCACAGTGGTGAGATGGAGCCCTGTATGCCTCTCTGCAATGAGTGTGGAACCTGCTTGGGATTCTCTCTCTCCCTTTCTCTCTGCCCCTTCCCCCCCCCCCAGAATAAATAAAAATTTTAGAGGCACCTGGGTGGCTCAGTCGGTTAAGTATCCAACCTCAGCACAGGTCACAATCTCATGGTTGGTGAATTCCAACCCCATGTTGGGCTCCGTGCTGACAGCTCAGAGCCTGGAGCTGGTTTCAGATTCTGTGTGTACCTCTCTCTCTGTCCCTCCCCTGCTTGCGGTCTGTCTCTCAAAAATGAATACACATTAAAAAATTTTTAAATAATAAAAGAAAAATAAATATATATTTTTTTAACTTAAAAACACTATCTTATTCACGTTTGAAGAACCACCAGTACCTACAGAATAGATTCCAAATTCCAGCTGTCTTCAAGCTAGCTCCTATCTTTCAAGGCATAAATACCACCATTTTCTACACAAACTCTTTTTTCAGGTCAGACATGTCATTCCACATACTGATCCCCTAGAAGTAGTTGTGCTTCCTTGACCCTCAGTCTTTACTTTTCCAACATCTCGAAATAATCGTTTTTCCATCTGGTTGAAACCTATCTTCTCTTCAAACCTCAGCTCAACCCCTATATTTTATGAAGGCATTTACGATCATCTGGCCAGTTTTGTCTCCCTTCTTTCTCTATGTTGCCAAAGCATTTATTGTCTATGTCACTCACATGCCCCATCATCACATACCATTGGAGATGGAGCTACACTCTTCCTCCCATAAAAGTTTGTAAACACTGAAAGACCAAGAACTCCGTTATTCTATACCTCCATATGCCCTACTGAGCACAGGATAGATGGACAGAACATGACAGTCTAGTTTTTAATTCTCAAAAGCAGGGTTTCTGAAAGTTTGGCCATTCGATCACCTACATCAGAATCCTCTGAGGTGCTTATTTAAAATGTAGATTCCTGGACCTGACCCCAGACACACAGAATGAGGACCTATGGGAAAAGTACTTAGAAATCCATTGTTCATAAGCTCCCTAGGTCATTCTTATGCACACAAAAGCTTGAAACTACTATTCTCTGAATATTATTTTAAAAGATTGTAAATGTCTAAAAGAGGCAGCACCATTAATAATAAAAAGGATTTACATAGAATATGAACGGAAAATAAAAAGCAGAAAGCAAACCAGTAGAGTAAAGCTAAAATTCATACTGGGGGGTGCCTGGGTGGCTCAGTCAGTTGAGCGGCTGATTTTGGTTTAGGTCATGATCTCCTGGTTCATAGACTTGTGCCCCACATTGGACTCACTGCTGTCAGCACAGATCCTTCAGATCCTCTGTCCCCATTTCTCTCTGCTCCTCCCTCACTTGCGCTCTCCCAAAAAGAAATAAATGTTTAAAAAAAATCATACTGAAATATGATAATAAATACTAGAAAATAGAGAACATAACAGATGGAAAGCAGATACTGGAAACAAGTTGTTGAAGGGCATGGACCCAGCACAACTATCTAGGCTCTCTGAAATGGCCCCTTGAGGAAGAATTTTGAACACAATTTTAAAGAAAGAGTGAGTCAAAACCTGAGAAGAGAGAAGGGTGGGGTTCCAGATTCAAGTCACCAAACATCTTGGGGAAGATGGCAAGAACAATAGCTCAAGAATTGAAAGGCCTGAATTTATTACTTACCAATATTATGGTCCTGCTGAGTGACTCACTCAAGAGCCTTGGTTTCCACGTGTGTACATCAGGAAAAGAGTTAAGTGAACAGCTTTCTTTTATAGGGTTGGCATGAGTTTTAAATGTGACACATGAAAGAAAATACTTGGGAAAGTGAAAACTATACACGTGATAATCTTACACACATATGATTTTTCATGTACTGTCTTCAGTAAATAGAGTATCTGGGTCCTAAACAGAAGCTTGGTCACTAAGAATCATCTATCAGAAAACTGCAATTGCAGTGCTAATCTGTGTGTGCCTCTGATGCAGGAAGAGAGTTGATGATGATTCCACACCATAGATCTCCTCCTCTTCCCATCTGTGAAGACCCTTGATAAACAGTGATTGAGAGGCCAAGCCTTCATCACTCGCAAATTCTTTGGTTTGTCCTCACATGACTTGATTTTGTTAGTCCATAAACATAAGTACATTTACTGATCTCATTCGTTTGTTCACAATGCCTAGCTTGCTGAGGAAAATGAGCAATTCATGAAACAACATCCACAATAGCAAAATCATGGTCCTTTAATAGTTTTAAAGAGTGAATCAAAGAAAGCGTTCTTTTCAAATCACTGAAATTCTCTAAAACATATCCAAGCAAGGTTTTGGTCGTCAACATTCTCTTTCCTTAAGGGCCTTGCTTCCCAAGCTCTAATAGAGCACCAGACAAATATGCTTTATCTGCAGATTCAAATAGTGGTGGGATTTTCCAAATTGACAAAAATAAAATAAGACAAAATTTCTCCTATATATTTTTCTTGAAAATTTGATTCTCACTACCACTTTATTGGAACCTAAGTCAAGATAGTATCTGATTGGTCGTAAAAATGTTGATTTTTAATACCTCACTCCTTTTTATTTAAATATGCCCTTTATTTAAAATTTAAAAGGAGTATAGGGGTCACTGGAAAAGTCTCACTCCTATCCCTGTCTCCCAACACCCAGTTCTCCTCCTCAGAGGCAACCAATGCTGTCAGATTCTTCCATGTGCTTCTTCCAGAGATATAGTATGTTTACGTCCTTAGGATTTAATAAATTCACGTTTTAAGAAGCTCCACCAGAAGCTTCATGATTCATAGGTATTTCATACGGCTCCAGATTTCAGTGAACCTTCTAGCGTTCTTACAGGTTTATGCATATTCATTCATTCATTCATTCATTCATTCATTATTTTATTCATTAATTCATTCGTGTAACAGATATTTATATTTGCACGCTGTGCATTAACAGAATTAGAAAGCCAAAGGAATGCCAATGACTGATCGGTACAGGTTTGGTCAAGCCAGTACCTGACCCTGGGGCAGACCAAGAAGGTCCTTCTCACGTGCCCCCAACTGTTCCAAATTGCAAAGTCCTTTCTAAAATATATCTTTCAGGAGACTTGTGTTTCTATGTCCAATGAGATCTGACTAATAACTTAGTATGCCATTTGTCAAAGCTTATTGAAATTTGGTTTTCATAAATAAAACTCATCACTTCTGTAGATTTTTTCAAGGACTCTAAATCTGTGTTGTCTCTCTGGCCCTTGTGCAAGCACAGTTGCTCCTTGAGGTGATTGGAATGCCTGCAATTTTCAGGAAGGGTCATTTGTTAACAGGGCAGGTTCAGCTGTCATGGTTTTCGATTGCTGCTGCTTTTGCTTTTTAATTACAAATTGCTTTTAGTCAAGTTTATCATGATCAAATCAGTTTGGTATAGTTTATTGTACAGGCTATTGTGTTGGTCAACCAGGAGCGTAGACAAGGTCAGTGGCAGTAGAGATGGGTTAGAATGGAGATTTATCTTAGAGGAGCGTGCTGCAGAGGGTATTCTTAATCCCCCAAAACATGCTAGGATACTTACATGTTATGATTATCACGGAATCTCCCTTTCATAGCTGTGAGGGCTTTTGCTTCATCTAAGCAGGCTGTAATCATAAATTTCTGAAAACCCCTGGTGTACTCAATCATTTACCTATATTGATGAGGGACCAGGATATAATTTGAGGAGGCTCAGCTCATGCCATATCCTCTTGTCCTGCAAAGGGGAACTAAAAAGCCTGACGTTGGCAAACTCTCCACACTTTAATTCAACTCTGAAAGCATTTTTCAAGTGCCTGCTAGGTGCCAGGCAATATGCTGGACACTAGGAATGGGAAGATAAATAAAGCATGGACCCTACAATTTAGTGAGGAGGGGCAACATAAACACATGACCAAAGACTACGTCATATATAAACCTTCCTTATGGTGTTGTGTGAAGACAGTGGAAAGAAGATCCAAGGTTGGTTTAGGAGGAGAGAACCAGGGAAAATTTAACAGAAAAAGTAATGCTTGAAATGAATCTTAAAACAGTTTTCATATGGATAAGACAAAAAAGAAAAGAAAAGAATACTTGCCATTCAAGAAGTTTTTCCACATTTCTTTATCACAAAAAAGATTTTCCTATCTCAGTAGATGAATTTGCTTATTTCACACAGTATGTTACCAAGAAAACATTCCATTGCAACAGAATCAAATAGTATGCCCCACCTTGTGTCAGAATTTGACTTGGAGGTGGATAGTTAAAGAGAAAGGAGAGATTAAATTCAACACATGACTGCCCTCTAGACATATTTTGCAAAGCAGTGATTATAAAAATACTATATGGTTTCTTAATCCTCCATTTATAGGGGGATTTTATATAAATCTATAAGTGGTCTTCCCTTTCTGTTCACCTGGAAGAAGCATCCAGGTTTTGAGGCAGTCCCTGTCTTAAAATATCTAGCTGCTACATGCCGGCAATGTGTTCTCTCTTATTTGCTTGCTATTTGGGCTCACACTTGCAGAAAACAATCAATTTGGAAAAAATCAGCAAATTGATCTTATTTCTTTAATGTCAGGTGGTATCTACGGTTTGAAGAATCAGTATTAGTAGGACTGTGGGGTTTTCAGGTATTATTGGACTGGAAATATTCCAATGTTTTTAGATCCTAAGCTTTGACTTCTATCCCAAACAATATAGCTTTAATATATATACATATACATACACACACACACACACACACACACATACACACACACACACACACATATATATATATATATATATATATATATATATGCATGTCTGTGGGTGTGTATAAATGTAATCACTACCATAAATTTAGTTATTTTTATGTATATTTATGTTTGAGAGAGACACAAAGTGTGAGCAGGGGAGGGGCAGAGAGAGACACACACACACAGAATCCCAAGCAGGCTCCAGGCTCTGAGCTGTCAGCACAAAGCCTGACACAGGGCTCGAACTCACAAACCATGAGATCAATGACCTAGCCGAAGTCAGACACTTAACCAACTGAGCCACCCTTACCACCATAAATTTAACACCCACCATGTAGCTGGCACCGTTCATATGAAGAATCTGGAAGAAAGAGATCAAATGAGATCCTGTCTGAAATTCTCTGTTATCTGTGTGACACCCCTTTCTGATCCCCTGAGAGTTTGGTCCTAGTGATCCAAGGACATGTTGAGGAGAAACTTTTATATTCTAGCACCTCTGGGGGCTTCTATTCTTCTTTTGTAAAAATCAGTGGAAATTCAGCCTCTTTTTATTCACTCTATACAAAGGCATTCACGCAAAAAAGTGATACTGAATGGATTGGACTATCACTACCATAAAGTGCCTAGCACTTTAACAATTTTGTATATGTGGAATTATGAAGTCCCATTGCCAAGATAGAAAATGAGATTATTAAGAGATATAATGGTGTTGAGTATTTCCTATTCGTTCATTCATTCATTCATTCATTCAAAAATTGCCCATTAACTTCCTATAATGTATCTGTCTCTTCCAGGGGCTTGGAGAATAGCCATGAATGAGACAAAGTTTGCCTGCATGGAGTTTGCCATCAGTGGGGAAAGTTCATATTAATTAAAGTTCAACTATAAAAATAAAGGAGGGAATATGCACCAGAGGAAACACCATATCATTCCACACAGCAGATGTACACAGCTGTGTAGCTAACCAGTGGGGTGACCAGCTGGTCCTGGTTTGCCAGGGACTTTCCAAGTTCGAGTGCTGGAAGTCTCCTGTCCAGGAGCCCCCTAAATCCTGGATAAACCAGGACAGCTGGTCACCCTGTAAACCAAACAGGCAGTGACATCTACTTATTAGGCCTATTATGGGCAAGGCCTATGGCTAAAGGTTGTGGTCTCAACCCTAAGGAAGCATGTGCTCTTAGGGGAAGAGACGAGGCATGTGTCCAGGAAAAGATAACGTCTCATTCACAACAATATTTGATGAGAGCCAAGACAATAAATTTTGAGAAGCCCACAGCTGGTGTTTGTGTTGAGGTGGAGGAGTTGGGGTTTAAGCTAGACTTGGAGGATTGGGCATAATCACCTAAGTAAAGAACCAGGGAAGTGGTAAGGTAGAGCTCTATCCAACTGCTTACTGTGTGTCTCTCAACTCAAAGTGTCCAACTTATTATTCCCACCTCCACCTCCCCTCTCTGTCACTACTTGGTATCACCACCGGTCAGTCCAGAGAAGAATGGTGTGAAGGCATGCAGGGGGAAGCACAGGCAGGTACAGAGGAGGTGGGAAGATGTGTTGGCTAGAGAAGGTGATTTCTAGAAGAAGGGTGAGAACGAAAGCTGGAGAAGCTACATTCATTCACTCACTTGATAAACATTCAGCACTTATTATTGGCTATTTTCTGGTCTAGTTTCTGGGGATAGAAAGGGAAAAAAAACAGATTTTTTTTCCCCTCAGAGATTCTGGAAAGGGGAACAAAACCAAAAACAAACAAACAAAAAAAAAGCACAAATCAGCATAGATAATATAATAAATATTGTGAAAGAGGTAAGCACAGAGGAAATCTGTGGGGTTGGGAGCAAGAAAAGCTTTCTAGAGTACAAGGTTCTATATTTGGGAACTGAAGAACTACAAGGAGTTATCTAGGAAAAGAAACAAAAGGGAACTCATTACAAGAAGTTGTTGGTGGGGGGGGGTACCTGGGTGGCTCAGTCAGTTGAGTATCCAACTCTTGATTTCAGCTCAGTCATGGTCCCAGGGTCATGGGATCAAGCCCTGTGTCAGGCTCCACATTCATCATGGAGTCTGCTTAGGATTCCCTCTCTTTCTACCTCTGCCCCCTCCCCTGCTCTCTCTCTCTCTCTCTCTCTCTCTCTCTCTCTCCCTCTCTAAAGTAAAATTAAAAGGGGCACCTGGGTGGCTCAGTCAGTTAAGTGTCTGACTCTTGATTTTGGCTCAGGTCATGAGCTCACCATTTGTGAGTTTGAGCCCCACATCTGGGTCTGTGATGGCAGTGCAGATCCTGCTTGGGATTCTCTCTCTCCCTCTCTCTGCCTCTCTCCTGCTTGCTCTCTCTCCCTCTCTCTCTCAAAATAAATAAACATTTAAAAATAATAATAAAGTAAAAATTAAATTAAATGTCTTAAAAAAGAAGTGGGAATAGAATATGGAAGGTGTGGAGAGCCCTGAGAGGAGATGCACCGTGAAGCTGAAGGGAGCCTTCTACAGCGGGCAGAAGATGAGGGCAAGCCAGGTCATGTGCAGTTACTAGACTTGATTTTCAAGTCAGCCTTTTAAAAGGTGAGTGGTACGATCACATTGACACTCTAGAAAAATTACATTGTTGGCAGTGTGGAGGATGAACTGATTACAGAGGGCAAGACCAGAGACAAGGAGACCAGTAGGCCAGAAAAAGAATGATGAGAGCCTGAAGAAGACTTCTGAGGTCAAATGAGGGAGATCTTGTAAATAAAGAAAAGGACATGGTGATCTATTTGGGGGTGAGGGTGGGGAGGTAAGGCACAGAGAGGAGGAAAGGATGCCTCGTGGTATCTGGATTCAGTGACTGGTGGACAGCAATGCCATAGTGACACAAGGAGAGGAGGAATATAATGGACATAATAAGTTGGACATTGATTTTGAGAGAACATGCAGTGTGCAGTTGGATAGTGCAGTCTGGAAGGAAAGAGATCTGGCTTAACATAGAGGTCTGAGAGTCATCAGTGAAAAGAGAGTAGATGAGGTCTAAGAATACCCTTGTTCTCTTATGCACAGTGTGTAGAACAAGAAAGAAAGAGGATGAAAAAAAACCCAGGGTACCCATATTGGAGAAAGCAACAGAGAAAGAAGGTGGCATCTGATGATGGCATGTTAACAAGATGGGACTTTAACGTGAGATCAGTGGGGAAACTGAAGAATGTTTGAAGAAAAGATGTCATGTTGAAAGTAGTGCTTCTACCCAGAACACTGGGTGGGGGAAGTGGAAGCCAAAGAGATTGGTTGGAGTTGAGAATAAGTGTCCAGGTGATAAGGACCCGCCTGAGTGGTACTAAGCAATCTGTCAGCATCACCTGTGAAACTTATTTAAACTATATGGAATTTTAGGGGCTCCTGGGTGGCTCAATAGGTTAAACATACAAGTTTGGTTCAGGGCATGGTCTCACAGGTCATGAGTTTGAGCCCCACGTTGGGCTCTGTGCTGACGGCTCAGAGCCTGTAGCCTGCTTTGGATTCTGTATCTCTCTCTCTCTCTCTCTCTCTCTCTCTCTGCCCCTTCCCCCCCACCTCTCAAAAACAAATACACATTAAAAATTTTTTTAAAATTAACTATATGGAATTTTGAAAAATTCCCAAGTGACAATCCAACACCCACCCCATCCCCTTGACCAACTCTGTTCACACCTTATCCCCTATTCCTTGATGGTCACTGGCTTAAACCAAAAATGGCCTTGGGAATAGAGGCGAGGAACATTACAACAGAAACACTAGAAAGACTTGACTAAAGGGAGTAAGTTGGCAAGTCAAAGGGAAGAATTACAAATGACAGCAATGCTTTGAATTGGGTGACCAGATGAACTGGGGGCCTTAAACAAAAAGTCCAAAGGCTGAGCCAGTTTTCTTTTATGGGAGGGGAAAGAAAAGAGTGCCAGAGGAAGGAAGGGCAGGGGAAGCAAAGATAAATCTGAAGCTACATGTGTTGAATTAACAGAGTTTTTTTAAGGTCATTGAGTCTGGAGAGCTGGATCTTTATTTTCAAAAAGAGGTGATGATATGTTGTATATTAATTTGAGGACAGATGAGGATTAGCCTAGGCTGACAGCCTGGAATAGGCCAGAGCAAAGTAAGAAATTACAAACAACACAAGCTTCTTTTTCCTCTGTAACAAAATAATAATAATAATAATAATAATAATAATAATAATGACAGAAACAAATGGGTAAGAGATGTGTAACCTGTCAAGTGTCTCAGTAGATTCCAGTGTCAAATGGTCAGTAGGGCTGCACAGGAGAGAACGAGGGCCCAGTACAGCCTCTTGTATCTACTGTGGCAGCGGGCCAAAGATCAGGAACAAGGCATCCCTTACTAGTCACAAATAGGGCTCAGTGACCCCTCTGAACATGCCATAATGTGCAAGTAGGCATGTGTGCGCGCACACACACACACACACACACACACTTACTCACTCACCTGTGTCCTTAATCCTAACCATCTTTCACACAAAACTATGACACAATCTCTTTACAATGCCTTTATAGAAGAAGCAAAAATCTATCTTCCTACTCAGGATTTCCTCCCAGTTTCAAGCAAGGCCTATGTAAGATTTCCAGCTTTCCCCGCTTCTTGAATGGCCAAGACCTTTTCTTGCCCTCAATAGCTACGATCCACTCTCTCACACTAAATTATAGTGATTGTATTTCCCAGCTTACTTTGGGTCAAGGATATGGGGTAGGACTGGAGAATGAACATAATCTGTGTAAGATATAATTCTAGTCCATGCACATGTTGGACTCCATATTTCAATATGAATTATTTGAGTACTAGTTTTCAAAAGAGAGAAAGTGCTATATCGGGGCGCCTGGGTGGTTCAGTCAGTTAAGCATCTGACTTTGGCTCAGGTCATGATCTCACAGTTCATGAGTTCAAGCCCTGCATTTGGTTCTGTGCTGACAGCTTGGAGCCTGGAGCCTGCTTCGGATTCTGTGTCTCCCTCTCTCTTTGCCCCTCCCCCACTCATGCTCTGTCTCAAAAATACATAACCATTAAAAAAATAAAAAAAATTAAAATACTATATCAATTCAATGATTTACAGTACTGTTTCCTTCTATATGCTAAGCAGTATATGCCACATGCTAGAAAAGTAAAGATGAGGAAGGAAAAGCTTTTCCTCTCTTGGATTTTATACTTTTATGAAGAAGAAAAGTCAAACACACAGAGAGTCACAGCATAAGTTAAGATAAGAAATGTACAGGGCGCCTGGGTGGCTCAGTCAGTTAAGTGTCCTACTTCAGCTCAGGTCATGATCTTGCAGTCTGTAAGTTGTAAGCACACAGAAGTACTAACTTCCAGATAATGGAATTCCAAGAAAGTAGGAAAAAAAGGAGGGGAGGAGATATTTGAAGAAATAAGAATAAAAGATGAGGGGCGCCTGGGTGGCTCAGTCGGTTGAGTGTCCGACTTCAGCTCAGGTCATGATCTCACAGCTTGTGAGTCTGAGCCCCGCGTCGGGCTCTGTGCTGATAGCTCAGGGGTTGGAGCCTGCTTTGGATTCTGTGCCTCCTTCTCTCTCTGCCCCTCCCTTGTTCGTGCTCTGTCTCTCTCTCTCTCTCAAAAATAAATAAACATTAAAAAAGAAGATAAGAAATGTACAAACAAAATGCAATCAGAACTAAAGAAGGAAAGATAATATTCTGATAGGGAATGAAGAACAGGTGAGAAGGAGGAGTAGGTCATTTAAAATTAACCTTGAAGAATGCATAGGATTTCAATAGGTAGATATGTAGAGGAAGGGTGGAGAACATTCTGGTGGGAGACAGCATGAGCAAGATTCCTGAGATGGGAATATATGTGGCACATTTGGAGAACAGAAACTAGATGAATTTGACCGGGGTATAGGAAAGTAATAGTAGATAAAGTGGAACACAGGTTGGGGGGGCCTACCATAGGGGACTTTGAATGCCGGGGTAAGGAGTTTGTACTTAATTCTTTAGGTGGAGAGAAGCTGTTGACAGGTTTTGGAGTAGGGCAGTGATTAATCAGAATGCAATATGTTTAACCCCCTAGCAGTTGGAGAAATAAAGGGAGAAATAAAGGGAGGAGAGGTTGCAAGCAGAGAGAACTTTCAGACTTGTTGGGTTTGACATGACTGTGGACTCTCTAAGTGAAGATGCTCATTAACACTTGGAATGAGGGGCAGGGTTCAGAAGAAAGGTTAGGTTAAGGTCTTTGTAGCCTTAGTTGCTTCATCTAAAAAACAGGGACAAGTATGCTTGCTTTGAGAGAGAATGCTTCGAAAAACACTACAGTGCCTGACTCATCATGGGCATGTGGGACAGATCTGATGATGGTAGTTGTGGTGGTATCATCAGCAGTAGCTGCACAGTTAGTTCTTCCTCAGAACTCTATTTCCTCCCCAGAATTCTGCCATGAGTTCAGGAAATAGAATCAAGTGCCAAGCCCTTGCTTCAGCCAGAACTGCTCCTTCCCCAAGATGCCCAAGGGTACATGTTTGGTCAAGCAGTTGTATTGGCTCCGTGGTCCCTTAAGACAATTCTAGGAGACCTCTCAATACCTGGTAAGTAGATTTCTATTGAGTGTCTCTTTGTTTTGTCTGCTGTGTCTAGATATAGAAGCTCAGAAAAGTTATAACTCTGGATGAATGAATGAATGAAGCTTAAAACTATGTAAAAACATATTTATTATTTAGAGATATCTGAAGAGTATATTTAAATATGGTTATATATGTACACACGGATGCACACAAAACTTACACGCACACACATTCCATATATATATGGAATTCCATTTTATATATGTAAAAAAAATTCATAGGAGGGGCCCCTGGGTGGCTCAGTCAGTTGAGCATGAGACTGTCGATTTTAGCTCAGGTCATGATCTCATAGTTCATGCATTTGAGGCCCACATTGGGCTCTGTGTGGACAGTGTGAAGATTACTTGGGGTTCTCTCTCTCCTTCTCTCTCTCTGACCCTCCTCCTCTCTCTTTCTCTCTCAAAATAAAAATAAATAAACATTAAAAAAACTTATCTGCATGTAACTGTCCACTCAACCATGCAGCAGTACAGTGTCCAACATCCAATCAAAAGTTACTAGACATGCAAATAAGCAGAAAAATGTGGTTCATAAACAATAAAAAAATCAATCAATAGAAACAGACCCAGAAATGCTAGAGATTATGCAATTAGGTGGCAAGAACTATAAAAGAGTTATCATAAATATGCTCAGGAATTTAAAGAAAAACATGAACATAATGAGGAGTGAAATGGAAACTATAAAAAGAAATCTAATGGAACTTCTAGAGCTGAAAAGTACAATATCTAAAATGAAAAATTTATTAAATGGGCTTAAGAGCAACTTAATGCAGAAGAAAATATCAGTGGACTTGAAAATATAGCAACAGAAACTATTCATACTACAGAGAAGAAGAGGGCTGGAAAAAAAAAAAAAGAATACACTCTTGGTGACACATTAGAAAGTGGTCAAAAATAGTATAATTGAAATCCCAAAGAAGGGTGGGGAGGGCAAGAAGTAATATTTGAAGAAATAATGGCAGAACATTTTCCAAATTTGGTGAAAACTATAAACCCATCAATTCAAGAGATACAACAAATCCTAACGAGGATAAAAATCAATTTAGATAGAAATTTTAGTCTGAATTTTTTCAACAATGGAGTATTTTCTGAATGGACCAATACCTAAAGAGGCTAGTCCAGGGAGGAGAGGGAAAGATCTGTAAATTAGAGGCAACTATACAACTTGTGATGTGAGAAAGTAGAAACCAGCCTAGAAGACACAAACAGAAAGATAATAAAAAAGAAGAGATGAGTCATCTGGAGAAACCAAACACGGAAGGTGCCAACATATTGCAGAGCAAGGAGAAAACCTCATGAGAATAAAAGATGGTGGAGTGGTATCTCTAGGTTTCGTTTCCTTCCTTCCTTCCTTCCTTCCTTCCTTCCTTCCTTCCTTCCTTCCTTCCTTCTTTCTGTCTCCTTGTACTGTACCTTATTGTAGACAACAGTCATCTCCGAATTGGATTTGAAGCTCCATTCTTTTCCCTATCAAGGCTATTCTGTAGCTCACTGCAGCCAGAGTGGACTTCCTAACCTAAAGAATCACATCACTCCTCTGTGCGACATCTTTAGAGAAATTGGTACCTTCAGCAGTTCTTACGTGACTGCCGTAGGGATGGACCATGTCTCCCCACAATTAAATAGATACGATTTGAACCTCAGTTTCTCAAAGCTTCTTGTCTTAGGGCTTTATTCCCTACTTTATCTTACTTTTATTGAGTCCAAGTCTCTATGAGTTTATAGACTATAACCATCAGAAGTGCTTTGTGATTCATTTCCCTCCTTTTGCTTACGTGGACCCACGCCTGTCCTTTTAACCTCCTCCATGCCTGGAGCTGTTCAAGATCTATGTTGGTGCTCTTAACCCCTATTGATAGACCTTGAACCTGGGAGGCCACCAGGATGTCTCTTTCCAGCCATAGCTCCTGGCAAGGAGAGGTTGAGAAAGGACTTAGAATCAAGGTTTGAATTATAGCTCTGATTCTGCTAAATGACAATCGAGAGCTATCTTGTCCAATATGATAGTCACTAGCCACATGTGGCTAGTGAACACTTGAAATGTGGCTAGTGTGACTGAGGAACTGAATTTAAAATGTTATTTAATTTTAATTAAATTAAATTAAATTTTATTTTTTAGGTTTATTTATTTATTTTGAGAGAGATAGAGAGAATGGCAGAGGGGCAGAGAAAGAAAGAGAAAATCCCAAGCGGGTTCCATGCTGTCAGCGCAAAGCCTCACTGCATGGAGCTCAAACCCACGAACCATGAGATCATGACCTGAGCTGAAATAAAGAGTTGGAAGCTTGGGGTGCCTGGGTGGCTCAGTCGGTTAAGCGTCTGACTTCGGCTCAGGTCATAATCTCACGGTCTGTGGGTTCGAGCCCCGCGTTGGGCTCTGTGCTGACAGCTTGAAGCCTGGAGCCCGCTTCTGATTCTGTGTCTCCCTCTCTCTCTGACTCTCCCCCGTTCATGCTCTGTCTCTTTCTGTCTCAAAAATAAATAAACATTAAAAAAGATTTAAAAAAAAAAGAGTTGGAAGCTTAACCAACTGAGCCACCCAGTCACCCCTGAATTTAATTTTAATTTAAAACCTGAAGCATTCTAATTCATTTTCCTGTTAAACATACTGTGAAAAATATTGTTATATTGTAATATATGTATTGGGTGCATACATGCATATAGGCACACATCTGATCTAATTGGTATCAATGGATTAACTGGTTTGAATAAATTTTTTTACGTACCAATGTAATATTATAATACATTTATTTGAATAGTTTATGTAGACAATGTAAATTATGGTGATGCCACTATAAATCATAATTTGTAATAAAATCAAAATACTTATTTTAATTTTAATTATGACATAATAAATTATGTTTCTAGTTAAAAAAATAAGTATGGAAAACATTTTAATATTTAAAGTACAGGCATACTACTGATGCAGAATTGAGTAGAGATTTTGAAGCTACCGTGTACTTTAAATCAATGAAGACAAAAGAGACCAGAAGAAGGCGTGTCACAAATTTCAAAATGATTGGCAATTGCAAGTTTCTGCAAAACAAAATGAAAAAGCTGCCAGTAAAAAAATAATTTTAGGGGCGCCTGGGTGGCGCAGTCGGTTAAGCGTCCGACTTCAGCCAGGTCACGATCTCGCGGTCCGTGAGTTCGAGCCCCGCGTCAGGCTCTGGGCTGATGGCTCAGAGCCTGGAGCCTGTTTCCGATTCTGTGTCTCCCTCTCTCTCTGCCCCTCCCCAATTCATGCTCTGTCTCTCTCTGTCCCAAAAATAAATAAAAACGTTGAAAAAAAAATAAAAAAAAATAATTTTAAAGATAATAACGTGGGCAATATTAGGAGATAGTTTCAACAAATACATAGTGAATTTGTTAAAATGTTTCCTCTCAACAGTCAAAAGAGAATCAATATTAGTTGCCTGAAATTAAAATTAAATGTCCAACAAATATTTTAAAAACAATTTTTAGCAGGATCTGAACTTCTAACTTTGGCAGCTTTAAGATGACGTAGATTCTTGCACAAAGAAGGAAATTGTTTTTACGTGGAGAAATAATAAAATAAATTATTATTTCAGTTATGAAGATTTTGTTGGGTTAGTATAAGAAAAAAGCTAAAAAAGACATTTTACAAAAAATAAAACTCTTCAGGTAAGCCTCTAAACAATTGCCCATTGGATACAAAGTCTTAATATAAAGTTCAGTTGATTCAAAGTGTGAAAAATGGCAAGAGCTTTTTCGCCATTGGAGAAGTCTGCCATATAAGAGACACTGCCCAATTCATACCTTGGATGTGTTCTGTCTCAAAAGACTTTCAGACTTATTCGAAAAAGAAAAGTCTTCTTTCACAGCCTAAAAACTGAACTCACTGGTATGGATATGGTTGAGTTTCTTACACGTATCAAAGAAAAACTTCATCTGGATGTGAAAACATAGTTTCCATTACAGCCCTAGGTCTCCTAATTACATTAAGTCAAAAGTCTGGAATTATTGAAATTAAAAAAATTTTTTTTAATTTTTATTTATTTTTGAGAGAGAGACAGAGCACGAGTGGGGGAGGGGTAATTTTTTTTATTTTTTTTATTATCAAAAATAATTTTTATTTATTTTTGAGAGAGAGGGAGACACAGAATCCCAAACAGGCTCCAGGCTCTGAGCTGTCAGCATAGAGCCCATGCAGGGCTCGAACTTGGGAACAATGAGATCATGACCTGAGCCAAAGCCAGATGCTTAACCGACTGACCCACCCAGGCGCCCCATACATTTTCTTACTGAATATCACATTGCATATGAATGAGCTAAATTTGAAATTCCAAGGAAGGAAAAATTTATTTGCTAGAAAGTACAAGAATTTATGGTGAAATGGAATTTTTTTACAATAACAATCAATAACAACAATTAACCCATTTTTCTAGCATGAATTAATACACAGAGGATATTCATTGTAAGCAAGATTATGTGAATTAGCTGTAAAAACTAAAAAAATATGAACATTGTGCTAATATTGATGAATTTATAGTTGCTTTAAATTTATGCAATACTCCTTTGATTTCAATGTTAACACTAGTGAGTTGATAGAGTTAGTGAATTATTTAACTTAGTTTCGAAACTTATAGGATTTGCTTCAAAGTCAGATCATTTCTTCTAAACACAGGAAACAGTTTTGACAATACAGATGCAAATATTTAAAAAGCAATTTTTGGAACTTGACCCAATTATTGGAAAACTTTTAAGTTTGTTTGGAAAAACTTGGGTATGTGAATCTACTTTTTCAGCTGCAAATTATATGAAATATAAATATAGATAAAATATTTCTGATGCAAATTTAGCATTTTAATTGAAATGCACTCTAAGTTTAAAAGTTTAGATTTAGAAGATTTCATTCACATTTAAAAATGTGAGGGGCACCTGGGTGGCTCGGTCAGTTAAGCTTCCGACTTGGGCTCAGGTGGTGATCTCATGGTTTGTGAGTTTGAGCCCCACATCGGCTTCTGTGCTGACAGCTCAGAACCTGGAGCCTGTTTTGAATTCTGTCTCCCTCTCTCTCTGCCCCTCCCCTGCTCGTACTCTGTCTCTGTCTCTCAAAAAAATAAAATAAAACGTTAAAAAAAATTTTTTTAAATGTGAAACAAAGGGTGTCTGGGTGGCTCAGTTGATTAGGCGACCGACTTAGGCTCAGGTCATGATCTCATGGTTTGTGAATTCAAGCCCTGCATCGGGCTCTGTGCTAATAGCTCAGAGCCTGGAGCCTGCTTGGGATTCTGTGTCTCCCTCTCTCTGCCCCTCCCTAACTCGTGCTCTGTCTCTCTCTGTCAAAAAAAAAATTTTTTTTAATTAAAAAAATTTTTTTGAAACATAGAATTATTTTTATTGATTACATTGTTGAAATGTTAATATTTTAGAGGTATTTGGTTAGAGTAGGTAACATTAAAATTAATTTTACTTCTTTATTTTGCCTTTTAACGTGGCTACTAGAACATTTGAACTTACGTATGTGGCTCACATTGGTGGTGTGTATTATATTTCTTTTTACTTTCCAGTTTTATTGAGCTGAAATTGACATAGAACATTCTATCATGTTTTTGTTGGCATCTCTGCTTTAGAGCAGAGGCTTCAGAGACTGGGCTCTGAAACTAGACAGCCTGATTTTGAGTCTAGTTGCAGACACTTCTAGCTGTGTACCTTGGGCAAGTTGTTTAACATCTCTGTGCTTCAGTTTTTTCCATCTAGAAATGAGGATAACAATTTTTCTCAGGGTGGTTGTAAGAATACTTAAATTGTGTCTGGCACATAGTAATTACCATGTGTAATAGCTATTGTTATCATTATTATGATTATGTATTAACTCTGTGACCTTGAGAAGTTCCTTAAGCATAATTTACTCATACCTCAAATGGTGATAACAGCATCTACATCCCAAGGTTTCTTCTTGAACTAATGAGATAATATATGCAAAACTGCTTGACAGGAGGTAGGTGACCACCGTGTGCTTGCTGAATCTTCCAGTTCTTAGCTGACATTCAGAAGTCTCTGTAATCTGGTGCAGCTCACCATTCTTAAATTCAATAGTGTAAGAGCAGTTGCAAACTATAAGGTGCTCATGAGTTGTTAAACACTATTTTTATTATTCTCCACCATGAAACTCCTCCTTCGAGTATTTGTTCCCTAAACTTGTCCTACTTGGGGCCTCTCTGATTCTATCCTTTTACCGTCTAGACTAGACTGAAGGCCCATTCTTCTATGAGGACCTCAGTGTGGACTCCAGCCCCAGTATGATCTCTCTCTCTCTCCTCTAAATTCCTGAAATATTTCCCACCCATTGTGTATATTTTGTATTTCCTCATATACTACTTTGTACTGTTATTTAAAGTAATCATGGGTACATCTCTCTGGTCAGGTCAGCGTGAATGCTTTATAATTTGTGAATTCCCCAATAGCACATGAAATATTCAAGAAATATTTGGCCAGTAAGTGGGAACGTTTGGAGTAATGAGGGGGGAAAAGAATTTTGACAGGGGAGAGCCAAGTGTCCTCCCAAAGAACAAAGAACAAAGAGTACATCGAAGAGAGGAAGTTTTAAGCCAAACTTTGAGATAAGCATGAAAGGGCCAGATAGAGCTGATGTGGGAAGTGAGAAGGGCAAAGAGGGTAGGACAGAGCAAAGGTCAGGGAGCAAAGCGGACACCGACCCCGAAGGACAGTTCTAGAAATCCGGGCACAGCTCCTTCTTCCTACAGTCCCTCCAACAGCTATTTCTAACCACATCCAATTTTAGAAAGTGACACAAGGTCTCATCGCAATCAGTTCTCTTGCCGATTTCAGATGGCTCATTCCCAGAGCTGCCTTCCTCTAGAGTGCTCTGGGAGTGTTCCCCACACCCAGGTATTTAAGATGTTTGGAGTCCTTCCCTCTGCATTAGTATTTGCTGCCTACCTAAAGGTGAGTGAGTTCAGGTGCCCTCCTCTCCTGCCTTCTGCACTCACAAATCTCCCTGAGCACTCTCTCAGGAGAAGACACCTTAGTGCGTGAGTCACTGTAGAATCCACACACAGGGCCTGTTCTATGACAGGCACCCCATAACCAGTGGATGAATTAATGTCAGTTGATTTCTGTTTGGGCCACAGTGAAGGAAAAACACAGCTAATGTGGAGAGAAAAAAAAAAATACCCCAAACTGTTGTTCAACCATGACTCATGGGCTTAACTCTCAACACAAG
Organism: Lynx rufus; assembly: GCF_022079265.1. NCBI lineage: Eukaryota > Metazoa > Chordata > Mammalia > Carnivora > Felidae > Lynx > Lynx rufus. Next base: position 32,581,525 of record NW_025814829.1, on the reverse strand, counting down.
GTTCAAGTTTATTTTGCATTTTTGTTGCTCCAAGGTGAGGGTGAATTGGCAAGCAGAAAGGGAGACAGCAGGGTAGGAGTCAAGAAAGGCATGATTCAGGCCTCATCACCAACTTCAGTGTGAGTTTGGTACCAACTCATTTGCAAGATACAGAGGTGCCGTCCCATGTTAAAGTTCTATTATTATAAAGTCGTCATTAGGTATGATGCACTGATGACAGACATACCTGGAAGGAGACTGACCCTTCCCAGGGAAAGGGTCATTAATCACTGGACTTGGGGAAGTAGGACATCTCAGCTCTGGTTACTTTAGCTACCAGGCTTGGGGGCCTGTGTCTCACAGAGTCCAGCTTCCATGGGAAGGCCACCCAGCTGTCTTCATCACTTGTCCATGCTCTTTCCATCCACCCAGGTACAACCAGTCTCTTTCTCTCTCTTTCTTTCTAACTTTATTCCCAGCCCCCAAGCCGAAATCTGATTACATAATTAAGCACTCAGTAAGTGTTCTCCAATGCTGATTTTTAATGAAGTTGGCCAATGCTGCTTCCTGTTTTGAAAGACACAAACCCATTTAAAAAACTAGTCTGTGTCCCAATATCTACTGCTTCTTAGAAATCAAATGGGCATTTTAACCAGTTTAAAGGAAGAATAATCATATGCAAATAGGTTAAAGTTCTCACAGAAGAGACCGTAGCTGTTAAAAAGAGAGGCACTGGTAGCAGGGTATGATTGTGATACAAAAGCTAGTACTGGTCTCTCTCTCTCTCTCTGCATCTATTTAGTCTATCCTACCAATTTTCAGATTGTTCTGGACTGATATAAAAAAGATCATGAATAAAGCGACTCCTATGGGATTTTGGAATGGCAGGTAAGAGATACCTGTAAGACTGCAAATCACTTCTCAGTCTCCTGAGTACCTTTGGGGAACACCTTGGGATGAATTCTAGAAATTCACGTAGAGGCCTTTACGCTCTGTACCAGGCCTGCTTGTGTTCCTTAGTGGAAGTAGAATCAGTTTGCCCTTCCCAATCTTCTCGGTGTTCACCCTGAATAGTACAAGAGGAAAAGGGAGAGAGAAAGGTTGGAAGGGTGAGGGTGTTGTGAGGAATGGTTGGCATTCGGGAGAGGAGTTGTAGTTATTCTCCATAAGCTATTCTGTCTTCTCACCCTGGATCCCTGACTAACTACCGACCGCTGAAGGATTAAACTCCAACGCTATTATTTCCCTACTTAAAATTTTTCATCCCAAGGTTGTTTGCCACTGCATCCTTGGTTTACCATTCAAATTTGGTCCTATCTACGTCTTTGAATTTATTTCTCAACACTCCCTGCCCCACATTCCGTGCTCTCTCCTTTCAATGTTTCTGCCATGCTGAACTCCCCTCAGAATGCTCTTCTCCACCTTTTCCGCCTTCCGTTTTCTGCTTGTTCTTTAAGACAAGTCAGGTGCCGCCATCCCTGATATCCCCTTGACCTTGGTCTTCCTCCTCTGTTAGCTCTGAGCACCCAGGTAAATCTCTATCATAGTCTTTATCACAGGATCCTGTAATCACCTCTTTGCTTTACCATGTCCCTGACTAGACTGGACCGTAAACTCTTTGGAGGTAAGACTATGTATTAACCATCATTGTATTTCTGGTGCTGTGCACAATGCCAGTGATTTATAGAAGCTCAATAAATGTTCAACTAATTGATTCGGTATAGATGAGGGGTAGAACTATCCCAACCAACTAGCCTTGGTATGGTGCCGAAGAATTCACCTGGCTTTGTCTGTACTTCTCTCCTGGGCACAGACTTAAGCCCCTGGGGCACTCTGACCTGGGCCCTGTGTCCACACAGACTCAAGATTATTCTCTCCATCTCTCCCTCTGTTTTCTGTTTAAACCCACTTGGTTCTTTTCCCTTCGTGTCTTTGCCCCGCCCCCCCATCATTATATGTGCTGCATTTGGGGTGCATGTTTCTGAGTCTATTTCTGTATTACATGAGTATGTTTCCTGTCTCCTCCACTGAGGTCAAAGGTTAACAGATAGCCGTGGCTCTCCACCAAGTCCGCGGCAGCGCAGCATGCCGAGTGGAAGTTGCCTCCTTAACTGGTTCTAAGCCTGTTTGGGACAATTCACAAACCCGGCATTCTTAGCCGTCAGCGGAAGAGGCCAGTTTGTACAGCCTTCCCTGTAGCTATTCATTTCCACTGTATACCGAGCCCTGTACTGGATCTACGCTGAGCTACTGAACACTGAGAGATTTCACTTCTGCCTCCAGGGTGTTTGATGAGATGGTATGTCACGACCACAACAAGTTTAGAACGATTAAACAAAACATGATATTTCAACTGGGTTGGCATACCTCTAACTATTACCTGGTATACCTTTTGGGGGAGAAGGAGTAAATGTTGACGTTTGGCCTTTCAGGGATTAGGATTCACTAAAACACTAAGTCTCTATTGCATATAGAAAACTCTCTTTATATGAGGCTCTAACTCTTGCTCATCATCTGTAGGGTATATGTTTTCAAGGCTTACTTATTCTTTTTTTTTTTTTTTTTTTTTTAAATAGAGGGCTATGTTAAACCACTTTTGTTCTCACGCAGTGGTCTGCACTTGAGAAATGCTGGCCAAAATTAGGACTACCATCTGTGACCACAGAATGGAATGGAAGTGAACTGGTCCACCAAGGAATCAGAAATGTGACCTTGGTCCTATTACCACCCACCCAAGTAGGAAATGGGCCCAGAGGCCTGGCGAAGCTGGAGCTTGGTGACCCCAAACTTGAGAAAGAGCAGACGACCCTGGAAATGGTCAGTTCCAGGTCCCAATGGCTTCTGGGGCAGTCTGACCCCGGATCCCTGGTGACCAGCTTCCTCCCAAGAACAGTCTCCTATTTGAAATGGTCTTCCCCGCTTCAGCAGGTGGGAATAAGTCGGGCTAAATGCCTTTCAAGCAGGGTGACATGATGGTGAAGGGCAGGGGACCGAGAATTAGGCGTACCCAGCCTGCATCCCAGCACAGCCACCTGGTTGCTATCTGGTCTTGGGCAGGTTGCCTAACATCTCTAAACCTTATTTCCTCACGTTTACAAAGGGGATGGTGATAGCACCCACTTCGCGTGTGGGGAGGGGGATTAAATGAGAAAAGACATGTAGGCGCTTAGCCCTGTGCCTGGCGTATAGCTGAGTACTCACTGAATGGCAGCTCTTCTTTCTATGTTAACGATATTAACAACAGTCGCGATAAGAAGTCATATTTAAAATGATTAAGGCAAGACAGAGCCCAGGTCAGCTGCGCTCTCAGTGCCTCCTGCCTGCCTTCTTCCAAGGTGACCCAGCTTGGTGTGCCAGCTCTGTCCGGGGCTGCTGAGTGAGGTAAGAAATTCGGCCAGGATCAGGCTGCCTGGGCATGACCCCTGAGCTGCAGCTGTGGGAGGAGGAGCACAGGGGCAGGGAAGACATGGGGTGTTAGCGGGCTGGCTAGGACTCTGGCGAGGAAGTGGGTTTGTGGTGGGGGGAGGGCGGGGGGAGGGAGAGGGGAGGGGCAGAGCTTGAGAGGGTTTAGCAGGAAGGAAGGCAGTTGAGAAAAAAAATAATCTACCTTGTGTCTCATTGGCTTCTTGGTATCATTTTCTGGAAAGGAGAATCAGAAAGAAACCAACACAAGGCATCTGGGGTGTCGCAGAGTACCAGACCTTTCTCTCCGACTTTTGGGGCGAGGGTAGCAAGGGGGTGTCTCACTAGTGTCCTATCTGCTGCTCCAAAGAGGGAGAGATGGGCTGTGTTTTAAAAAGTGGTCTGTCAGACCAAGATCTAATGTGCCTCTTTTACCCTAAAAGCCTTGTTGCACAACCCAGCGTTATTTCCACAGGCGGCTGAAGTAATTCTGCTCTTGAAATCCTGCCTCATGTGACTTTTTTTTCTTGTTTGTTAGCTCAGTGATTAAATAATCATGACAGAACGGTTCCCCAGTTTTGTGGGGCATGGACCCGGGTGGTCATCAGCGGCTACCACACATTTCCAGAAAGGTCTCGCTGTGTCCCAGTACTTGGGGCTGGAGTAACAGAGCTGGTCCCCACCCGCAGGGAGGACCTGATCTAATGTCCTTCCCCAGCCGTCAGTTATCCAACCAGGACGCAGCTCGGTGCACACTGAATGACCCGCTGGAACCGTGCCCCATGGAACCCCGAGAAGGTTCTCCTATCACAACAGGAAGCAAAAGTCAAGGGAGGGCAGGATTTCAAAAGCAAGGTTTCTTCAGCACCCTGAAAATACCCACCTGCCCCCCACCCTCCCCTCCATTTCACCTCTTATCTCTGCTCAACCACTCACTGTTTCAGATCCTTTTTGGACTTCAGTCTCCAAACTCGATTCAGGCTTTATTTTGGGGAGGGGACGCAGAAGTGAAAGATTTAACCAGTCAATGTATTGGACTCTGAATCTCTTCACCTCCCCCTGAAATGACCTTGAAACAGTTTATTCCTTGAGATGCTGGAGCTCGGTTGTTCTGTCTTCATCTCAGAATTTGCACATGCAAAATCAACACTTCGTCTACATGTTCAAAATCAGCCTGGTCTCCTCACTCTGTTAAAGAGAACCATCGTCTGCCCAGATGTTCAAGTTAATCTCTGACTCATGGCACCTGGGTGGCTCAGTCAGTTAAACCTCCGACTCTTGATTTCGGCTCAGGTCATGATCTCACGGTTTATGAGTTCGAGCCCTGTGTCGCCTCTGCCCTGATCGCACAGAGCCTGCTTGGGATTCTCTCTCTCCCTCTCTCTCTGCCCCCTGCCCCCCCCCCCAATACATAAATAAACTTAAAAAAAAAAAGTCAATCTCTGACTCACAGCTGCTAGCTTCATAAACGGGCACCAACACATTCAGCTGATTCTTGATTCGTCTGAAATGTCACTCTACGGAGGGCCCTCGTCACAGTCACCCCACGCCGTCCCAGCCTTTATCACTTCCTCATGCCTCCGTAACAACCCCCTACCAGACTTCTCAACTAACTCCATCCTGCCCAGCATGTCAAAATTAATTCACCTAGAGCTCAGATTTCATCACTCTTTTCTACACAGAAGCCCCATCACGGCTTATAGCGCAGAGCTCAGCCAGACACCCCAGCAGGCCATTCTCCACATTCCTCTGTGGTCTGGTTGCCAACTTCCCCCGGCAGCCTCCCCACTCCCCCAAAGACACCCGCTGCTCCCACCAGGCTTTATTTTTTTTTTTTTTATGTTGATTCATTTTTGAAAGAGAGAGGACAGAGCACAAGCAGGAGTGGGGCAGAGAGAGAGGGGGACACAGAATCTGAAGCAGGCTCCAGGCTCCGAGCTGTCAGCACAGGGCCCGACGCGGGGCTCGAACTCACGAACGGTGAGATCGTGACCTGAGCCGAAGCCGGACGCTTAATCGACTGAGCCACCCAGGCGCCCCTTAAAAAAAATTTTTTTTAACGTTTATTCATTTTTGAGAGACACAGAGACAGTATGTGAATGGGAGAAGGGCAGAGAGAGAGGGAGACACAGAATCCGAAGCAGGATCCAGGCTCCGAGCTGTCAGCACAGAGCCCGATGTGGGGCTCGAACCCACGAACTGTGAGATCATGAACTGAGCCAAAGCCGGACACTCAACCGACTGAGCCACCCAGATGCCCCAGGCTGCTTTTAATACCGCGCTCTGCTTGGTGTGTGGCTGAGGCTAGCTTTTGGGCGGGGTGGGGAGAAGGAAGTACTCAGCTTCATCTCCTTCACCAACCGTTCTGGTCCTTACCACCAACACCCTCCTGGGGGCCGTCCTATCTGTGTCTACACCACTTCTTCCAAAACAAGCAAGCAAACCCAAAAACTTTTATCATGAAAGTTTCTAAACTTATATAAAAAAAACCCTCATGAACCCTTTTGTCAGCTTTCAACAGCCATCAAGTTCTGCCATATTTTATTTCATATTTCATCTATTCTCCCTCCAAATTATTTTGGGGGGGGGCAGTGGGGGAGAGAACCATTTTAAAGCAAATTCCAGACGTTATGTCAATTTATTCCCAAACATCTCAGCATGCACCTCAAAAAAGAACATTTCTTTTTACACAGCCACAATGCCATTCTCACACCTAATACAATTGCTAATTCCTTCCTATCACGTATTTCTCAGTCTATATTCAAGCTTTTCAAATTGCCTAAAAAATCATTTTTAGAGCTGAGTATATTTTAATTGGGATTCAAACAACATGCTTTCTCATAGCATTTGGTTATGTCTGTGAGTTCTCTTTCAACACCTTTTATTTTTTTTAATTTTTAATGTTTATTTAATTTTAAGAGAATGAGAGAGACAGAGTGTGAGCTGGGGAAGGACAGAGAGAGAGGGAGACACAGAATCTGGAGCAGGCTCCAGGTTCCGAGCTGTCAGCACAGAGCCGGACGCAGGGCTCAAACTCATGAGCCATGAGATCATGACCTGAGCCGAAGTCAGAAGGTTAACCGACTGAGCCACCCAGCCAACCAAATAAACAAACCAGGTTAACTGTCCTGTACAATGCCTGACATTCTAGATTTGGCTGATTACTTCCTTGTGGTATCATTTACAGACCACTCATTTCAACCCTTTATACCTTGCCTTACACTGTCTCTGACCTAACTTGTATGTGAGTGTGCGTGTGTGTGTGTGTGTGTGTGTGTGTGTGTATCTGTGTGTTTGGTTTCAGTGTTATAAAGAGTTTTTCACATACCAGATCCTCAATAAATACTTGCTAAATAGCATTTCTTAAGCACTACTGTCTGCAGAATTGTGGACTAGAGAGAGACATACAGAAAGAAAGAGACGGATTCCTAACCTTCATGTTTCCAGTGCTGTTAATTATACCGGATAGTGGTTCTCCAACTTGAACATGCATCGGAATCAACTGGATTCCAACTGGATTGGGGGGCTCCATTCCCAGAGTTCCTGATTCATTAGGTCTGGGATGGGCCCTGGGAATTTGTGTTTCTAACAAGCTCCCAGGTGATGCTGCTGGGCCAGGGACCAAATTTTGAGAACCGCTAATATCAGATGTGAGCCTCAGAAAGTCTTCCACAGTCCCTGGTGCCCAGGCCTTTTATGCAGTTTTGATTCCCAAGGCTGCCCATTTCTGAGGCTCAGGGTGTGACCTGAGTTGTCGAAAACTCTCAGTGGTGAGGAGGTACTTTGAAGACATGTTTTGTGGTGGAGATGAGAGAGCCTGACTGCAGGGTAGAGGAGTGGCTTCCTCCCATGGAGGAAGGGGTCAGCTAGGTTCTGTGAGTCACAGGAAGTTGGAGAGGAGTGACAGGCAGCGGGGGCCTGCCCCCCGTAGCCTGGATCTTAAAAGCGTCAAGCCAGGGTCTCCGAATATAAAGTGTATGCCTGCAGCTCTGCCCGGTCTGGGGGTTCATAGCAGCCCCAGGACAGGATTGCCACAGGACGGAAGTGGCTGAAGTTTTTGCTATGGCTCTTGCTACAGTGTTGCATCCAGAAATGGAAGGAAGTGTACCCTTTGGAAGGAGTGGGAAAAATGGGAAAATGGGAAATTCTTTTAAGAGCATCCTAGACTCAGAGTGACTAAATAAAAAACATTATTATCTTGCTCAATACACTCAACTAGACTTTTCCCTATCCCAGGCTTATGTCTTTCCCTACAGATAGTAGCCAGCTATTTCTTAGTGTTTTCCTTCTGATAATTCCTGTCACTTCAGCTTCCTATCCCCTACCTCATTCTTGGGGGGACAGACTCCCTTATCTACCTCTTCAGTGTAGACGTTCACCCTGTTCTAGACTTGGCCCGCATTCCTTCTCACTATATATACCCTCCCAGAGAAACACTAGCTGCTTCTTTTTTTTTTTTAATTTTTTATGTTTATTTAGTTTTGAGAGAGAGAGAGAGAGAGAGAGAGAGAAAGGGAGAAAGCATGAGCATGGGAGGGTCAGAGAGAGAGGGAGACACAGAATCCGAAGCAGGCTCCAGGCTCTGAGCTGTCAGCACAGAGCCCAACGCGGGGCTCGAGCCCATGGACTGCAAGATCATGACCTGAGCCAAAGTCGGATGCTTAACTGACTGAGCCACCCAGGCGCCCAACTAGCTACTTCTTTAGCTTCAACTTTCCACCCATATGTGCATGGCTCCCCCCAAAATATCTGCAGCCCAGACCACTCTCTTGAGCTCCAGACCATAACTCCAGCTTCCTGCTAGATGCCTCCATGGGTAGCATGCTCAATATATCTAACCTATTTTCCCCATCTCAACATTTATCCCTTCCTCTGGCCTTGGACCCCATCATCCAAGATGGGGTTACCATCTTCTGAGTTGTGCAAGCTTGAAATTGGGGAGTTCTCTTCAATTCTTCTCTTTTCCTCACCCTCCCTCTATCTAATTGTTCATCAAGCCCCATATTTTCACTGCTGAAATATCTTTATAATTCATATCCTCCTTGCAACCCCCCCTGCCTTTGACTTAGTTTCGATCCTCACTATCACTTCACTGAATCATTGCTAACGAGGCACTACATGTTTACTATGTGCCGGGAACAGTGCTCAAACATTTCAATACCTTCTCTAAGTACAAGCTAATACCTTCAATACCTTCTCTAAGTACAAGCTAATACCATCTCTGTTTCACAGACAAGAAAATCAAAGGCTTAAAGATATTAAGAAACTTGTCCAAGGTCCCCTGCTCGCTGGAACATGCCCTGTACCATGTTGGGTACATATTAGAATCAACTGGGGAGGGCGCCTGGGAAGCTCAGTCGGTTGGGTGGCTGACTTCAGCTCAGGTCATGATCTCACATGTCGTGGGTTCGAGTCCCGTGTTGGGCTCTGTGCTGACAGCTCAGAGCCTAGAGCCTGCTTCAGATTCTGTGTCTCACTCTCTCTCAGTAACCCCCCCACCAACTTGTGCTCTTTCTCTCTCAAAAATAGATAAATATTAAAAAAAAAACAAAACAGAATCAACTGGGGAGATCTTAAAGCCGACCATGTATCCCATCTGTGCCCCAGACGAATTGAATCAAAACACTATCTGTTTCTATAGCTTCAACTTTCTACCCAGGTGTTCATGGCTCTCCCCAGAATATCTCCAGCTCAGGCCTGTTTCTTGAGCTCCAGGCTCTTTCCTCGGGTGATACTCCTGGGCAGTCAGAGTTGAGAACCACTGTCATTACTGTCCCTATGCATAACTACGTTCTCTGCTCCCCATCCTGCCCCACTCAAACCTTCCTCCAGAATGCTGTCTCCTGTCCTTTTAAGCCATCACCATGATCGCACTACTCCAGCAGCCCCCCCCGTGATGATACAAGGAAGCAAATACTTCTCAACAGAGCATCCATGCCTCCATGGTCTGAATTCTCTCTCATCTGCCAGCTCCCTTCCCTTACTCTCTACCTGCAGCCACGCCACACACTTGAGATTTCTGGTACTTTGCACATGCTATTTACTCAGCCCGAAGTGGCCTTTCCTGCTTTTCTCTTCCCCAGCTTAACTCTCTAGCAAATAGCTTCTCTTTTTCCTTTTTTTTTTTTTTTTGGAGACACAGTTAAAATGTCACCTCGACAACCTCCTTGGGTAGTATTAATGGCTTACTCCTTGTTCTCTTTGTAATTTGCCTCATGACTCTGAGCTGCAATGATTTCTTTACACCCTGTCTCCTTCAAAAGACTTTGACTCTCAAGAAGATCTGTGTCTTGTTCGTAATTTTGCCCCATGATCTAGCCCGTGTGAGGCACTCAGTAAACGTTGAATGAATGAAAGAATGAATGAATGAACTTCAAGACTTTTGCCAGCTTTTGCTGACTTCTGTTGCTGAACTGTAGGGTCAAGAGCAGAGTCCTTGAGTCAGATGAGTCCAAATCCAGGTTCTGCCCCCTTACCAGCCATGTGGCCACTCCCCAGACGCTAACTTTATTTACTCTATCTATGATTTAGTCTCCTCATCTGTGAAATGGGGATATTGATGGTGCCCACAACTTAGAATGGTTATGAGGGTTAAATGAGATTAGTCCATAGCACTCAGTAATGCCCATTATCATTATGTGCTTAGAAAACAGCTTTCTAGTATATTGTGACCAGTTATGAAAAAAATCACATCTATATGTGTGCATGTGTGTATGTAAATGTACATGTGTGTGTGTGTACATATATATAGAGAGAATACATATAGATATCTTCATCTGTATCTATATATAAAGAGAGAGACATGGAAGAATGTTCATGAAGGTGATACTGAGTGGGTTTTTTTCACTTATATTTTTATTTACTATTAGACTGTCTTACAATAAATATTGATTTCTGTATACACTTAGCCACTTCAACTCCCCAAATACAGCCACACACACACACATACATACAAACACTCTAACCTATAATAGGCGTATACAAACCCCACAAATGCACACATAAAACACACAGACACACATACTCCCTCAGGGGGCAGAAACTCTGAGTCCAGATGTGACCTAGCCTTGGGGACATTGAGAACGTGCCGGTGCAGAGAACATGTGGACCTCGGGCCATCTGTGGCTCTCCGCCAGGAGGGAGGGGCAGGCACGCTGCCAGCTCTGGAGCCAGGAAGTGACATTCCTATTCATCCAAGCCTTCGGGTAAACACCCAACCTGGGTGTCTGGAGACAGACCGCCCCCCCCCCCCCCGGGCCCCCGCCTCCCTGACCATGAAACGTGGGCCCTTGTAGGCACAGGCTGGCTGCACAAGCCTGTTTCTCAGGGTGGAGGAGTGGGGTCAGGAGTAGAGGCCTCCAGCCCACAGCACAGCACACAAAGGACAGTTGGGAAGTTTCTAGAATAGAAAGGAACTAACTAACCGCCGTCAGAAAAATGATTTATTTTTATTCTTGAAAGTTTAGGAAAGGCAAGCGGAACGGGATGGAAGGAGCTCCATTCTACACTTTAATTGGAAGTTCTTTATTTTTCCCCTGGAAGAGAAAACTTGTGATGACTTTTGAACCGGCTTCAACGCTTAGGCCTCAAGCTTGCTGGAGTTTACAATAGCAAATGTATGATCATAATCAGCCTGCCTGCCGCACGTTGGCATGTATTGTGACCGAGAATAAGCGGGTGCCACATGGCCTCCAGAAATCAAACTTGCTTTCCTGTTGAAGGGAGCAAACGATGCCGAGTATTAGGACAGAAATGAGGGGAATTTCTGGACCTGTGAGCCATCCCTGACCTTTGGAGAAGGACCTGGAGAGAGAAGCAGCAAGTAGAACAGAGCCTTGTCCAGAGTTGGAGACTCACACGGGTGGGCCCAGCTGCCAGGCCCCAGGCTTCCATTAAGTTTAGAGTCAGCATGGGGAGGTCACAGGGTCAAGGAGCTCCTGTGGAAAAGAAGAGGGAATCCCTAATTCCCTCAAGAGACATGATCTCTACCCTCCGAAGTTTACATTGTAATTGGGGAAATGAGATGGGCACTCATGAAATAATTAGAAAAAAAGTCTCCTTATACCACCTTCACCCCTCTATCTTGGGCAGTAGAGACCCTACGTACTAAAGAAGTTTACCGAAATATATAGCTGACCAGGGCCACCAGGTACAGCCACAGAGGTCCTACCATGTACAAACTACATAGCCAGATCTCCTTCAACACTTGCATAACACTAATGATCCGAATCATCACCCAAAAGAGGAAGGGGCATAACATTAATATCCAATATTTTACTAACTTGCAGCTCTGGTGAATGAGGACCCCAGCGCCTCCTTCCACTGCCCCCAAGTTTCCCATTCTTTTGTTCATTCGCTCACTCCTCCCTTCCTGCCTTCTTTCCTTCCTTTTTTCCTTTCCTTCTTTCCTTCATTCCCTCCCTCTCTCCCTTTCAGGTTTAGCATTTTAAAGTGCACAGTTTTGGGGGTAGCTGGGTGACTCAGTCAGTTAAGCAACTGGCTCTTGATCTCGGCTCAGGTCATGATCTCACGGTTCATGGGTTTGAGCTCCTGGAGCTTGGGATTCTCTCTCTCCCTCTTTCTCTGCTCCTTTCCTGAGTGTGCTCTTTCTTTCTCTCTGAAAATAAATAAACTTAAAAAAAGCGCACAGTTTAGTGGATTTTGGTATATTCACAAGGTTTTGCAAACATCATCACTCATTCCAGAACCTTGTCATCACTGAAAAAGAAACCCTATCCATTAAGCAGTCACTCTTGTTCCCCTCTTGCTCCAGCCCCTGGCAACCACTAATCTACTTTCGGTCTGAATGGATTTGCCTGTTCTGGACATTTCCTGTAAATGGAATCATACGCTATGTAGGCTTTTGCGTCCGGCTTCTTTCATTTAGCGTGTTTACAGAGCCCATCCATGTTATTGCATGTATCAATACTTCATTACTTTTCTCAGGTTTTTCTGGGCATCCAAGATGGTGATTCCCACGTGCTCAGGCACAAGTCTGCTCATGGACGTCTGCTCCCCAGAAGCCACTTGGGAGAAGTGCCTCACAGCTGCTGCCTCTGCCCAGTTTGCAGATGCCGTTCTCCCATCTCGGTTTCGTCATCTAGTATTCTTCAAAGTGGAAAACCCTAAGGTGTCAAATGATATTCAGTTCCTATCAAGTCCTTCCCCCTACATACACCAGAGCTATGTCCTGTGCAGACTTGGGGACATGGCCTCCCTCTCTGCCTGAGCACTGCCCCTGCTCCCCCAGGCCTTTCAGAAGATCCCACCTTCAGCTTGTAATGACAGGCTTCTCGGGTGCCTGAGGGAGGGCCTGGACTTCCTCTCCTTCCTCTCTCTCATTCACTCTGATACTCCAGACCAAGGTAGGAAGGAGCCCAAGACAAAACAAACACACCCTAAAACAAGGATTGATGTGAGAGTGATTTTTAAGGCCGTGTTTCCACGAAAAACCAGTAGGGGTGTGGGAAAGTAGCGTGGGGAGTACGTGGAAGCCCAGAAGGAACTGATATCAAGTGAAGTCCCACGGAGAGTAACCTGAGCCCAGTCTCCCCAGGGACCAACAGTGCACGTCAGCCCTTGGAGTCAGATGTTTGTACTCTGCACCTGTCAGTCACTGGCTGAGGGCTCCTCCTTTGGTGTGTTCAGTCCAGACCCTTTAGCTTGCAGGGTCCCCTGGCAAAGGACATCCTGACAGGCTGAGGACAGCCCTTTGACATAGAGACGCAGGTGTTGGCCGTGGAGAAGTGAAAGCAGACGGGCTCGGCTACATTCGCTCTTTTTTTTTAATGTTTTATTTTATTTTACGTTTATTTGAGAGAGAGAGAGAGACAGAGAATCCCAGCAGGCCCCACTCTCAGTGTGGAGCCCAACATGGGACTCGATCGCACAAACTGTGAGATCGTGACCTGAGCTGGAATCGAGTCAGATGCTCAACAGACTGAGCCACCCAGGTGCCCTAAATGGCTTTTTTTTTTTAAAACGTTTTATTTATTTTTGGGAAAGACAGAGAATGTGAGTGGGGGAGGGGCCACAGAGAGAGGGAGACAGAGGATTCTAAGTAGGCCCCATGCTGACAGCAGTGAGCCTGAATCGGGTGCTCGAACTCACAAACCGTGAGATCATGACCTGAGCAGAAATCAGCAGTTGGATGCTTAACCAACTGAGCCACCCGGGCGCCCCTGGCTTTGGCTTTTTAAAAGGAATCTTGGGCAACTGAGGAGAAGAGTTTCAGAGTGAGGCCGAGAAGCTTCCCCTGAATTCTCATTGAGTTCTGAGTCTCAGTGGGAAGTCACAATGACCCCAGACCTAGTCTGTGCCTGGTTAGCCCCGCCACCAGGAGCCTGAGCAGACCTTTCAGGCTACAGCACGACTACTCAGTAAAGGTCCACTGGGGGCCCCAGAAGAATTAAGAGGAAAGGAGACAATGCAAAGAGGGGATATAAGAAAGGGCGAGGGGAAAATGGAGGAGAGTAGACAGGAGAAGATGGGGGGCGTAGGTAACACATAAAGAAGTCAGGGGTAAAGGACAGAGAGGAGACAGAGGCAGCCATGCTGGAGGGTGACAGGCACCACTGGCAGCTTCTTCTATGATGTTTGCAACCTAGGCTTCCGGACACTGGATCTATGATGGAAGCCACATTCGCCACATCCTTGTCAGAGCCCTGCTCTCAACCCTCCAGCTACCTTCCCAAATTATATGAGGGGGAAAAAGTCCAGGAGGGTCTCCATGGCAGTCTGACCTTGACCCCCACAGACCTCCCACAGACTTTAGGCTGAAGGTGGCCAGGAGAACCAGGAAGCAGAAGTCCTGATCCGGCCGGCAAACAGAGGGCCCTCAGTGAGTGTGCCAGCCTGTAAATTGTCCTTTTGTTTCGCGGGCTTTACCGAACACGGTTTTATTTCATGTGACTGTGCTATTTCAGGAGGAGTAAATATTGCCGGCGGTCTGTTTAAAAAGGCCAATGACCTGAAATGGTTTTTTTTTTCCTTTTCTTTTCCATTTGAATTATCTCCAAAAGACAGCTCTGCCCAAGCATCGTGCCATTTTAATTCATGGGCTTTTACTTCTAACTTTCCCTTTCTGCCTTGTGTTTTGTTGAGCCGGAAAACAAAGGGCGAAAAGAGAAGGGGATAAAGATACAGGCGCTGACCTAGGCCCGAGCAAAGAGGGGTAGATGTCCAGGGTGCAACCTGGAAGAGGGCAGGGAGCCATAGGCTCTCTGCTGCCTTAGCTGCTTCCGGAACTTGTGTTTGACCTATAATTATAGCCTCTTTCCTCTGATTTCCTCTGTGAAAATAGCAACATTCAGACTAAGCACAGAATAGAAAAAAGCCCTACATAAAGGATCAGGGATTTATAAATACAGTTAAAATTACAGGATTGTTACCCCCATAGTTCAGTTGTCTAAGAGTGGGTTGGGAAAGGGGGAGCACAGCTCTTGAAACTTGTCTCATGCCCTAAAATACCCAGGTGTGCCTCTTTAGGGGCCCTGTCAAAAATAGATTTGCTACAGATTTTTTGCTTTTTTTTTTCCACTAGGTGTCAATCATTGTAAGAATGGATGTCCCTGGCCAGGCACCTCCCACTCAGGAGTTCTATTTTGACTTCTTAAGGATTCTCACTCATCATCTGATTGTTCAGGTTCTTCTCAACTCATTATCTCTAAGGAGGTGGAACAGGATATCCTTGTCTCAGCAAATACCTCCTAGTTTTCTGCACTTTTCCCCCTAGACAAACAAACACCATGTTCATGTTGGAATTGTCATGTTCTTATATGACTCAGCACCCTGCCCATAGCTTACCCACACTGGCCCTCCCATTGGGATCTCTTAACTTGGAACAAGTGAGAGATCACCAGGAAAGCTCATCTCTGGTGACAGACTGTCAGATGGAAATATGGCCCTGGAAAGTGGAGTAGCCTGTTGCCGTGAAAGAGGGTGAAGCAACCGTGAATGAGAAACAGAGGCCACAGGCAAAGACAAAGGCCTGCCTGGTACTGAAGTCTTTGATTCTCATGGTTTCTGAGGCCTAGCTCCATGTATCCCTGATCTTTGCAAAGCTTAGATACTCAACCTTTCCTTGAATTCCACGAGCTGATACATTCCCTCTTTCCCCTAAACTAGTTCAAGCGGGTTTTTTTGATTGTGTGCAACCAAAAGCCTTGACTAATAAGATAGTGCCAATGCTGAGAATTCTCTAGGGAAGTTGACGAAGCAATATTATCAGTGCAGCTTCTCAAAACCAGTTTCACAAAGGGCTAAGAACAATGTTTATAGGATGCTGACTTTGAATTACTGTCACTGCTCTACTTTCCAGAAAGATGAGCCTTGGGAAGAAGAGTGAAAATATTCCAAGCAGCATGCATGACCCAGCTACCGAAGAAGAGGAAGGAATCTGGGGACAAGACTTGTGGCCAGGCCTCTGCCTTCAATATGGAATCACACATGAGCTTTCCAGATAGGAGATTACCAGAAGAGAGCGCCAGAATTATCTTCCTAGCACTCACTACAATGTCTTAACTCTCACTATGGGATCTACAGTACGTTAACCCAATGTCCCACATCTGCCTCTTAGTAGAGCCAAAGAATAGGGACTGATCTTGGTCAGTGTTAATAGCTAACTCTGTGCTCAGAGTTGTCACCTGCACACTAAATGACTACAGTCCCCTCTCTGTGTCTAGAGGGTAAATATAATGGTCTGACATGATGGTGTAGAATATGCCCTAGTCTGGGCATCTGAAGACCTGGATTCCAGCTGAGGTTTTGCTGTCAGGCACTTAGAAGCCCAGCTAAGCCTATGGGTCCAGTTTATTCATTGGCTAAATAGGGGGTCGGGCTAGATAATCTCTTAACTCCCTTCTTGCTCTCATGAACCATTACTCAAAGGTAAGTTCCTGGCCTAGAATCATTCTCCACAATGCATACTCTTTGCTTTCCACCAAAACCAGGAGGGACAAAAAGGAAAGAGAACAAGAAATTCAGACATGTTTTCTCATGTTTAAGGTGAGATGAATCTTTTTACAAATTAAGGTTATTTAACATTTGATTTGATTTTTTATATATGTTTATTACACAAGAAATACATGTTTACTATAGAAAATTTAGATATAAATAAGTAAACAGGAAAGAGTTTCATCTGTAATCCTTCCTATCAAAGATAGCGTTGATATTTTGTGTGTATAAATGAAATTTTTTTTTCTGCACACAAATACACATTTTTTAAAGTGAAAATGGGATCAGAGTATCCATTTTCCTTTTCAAGTTGACCTCGACATACTGAAAACATCTTTCTATGTTAATAAATATACTTATATAGCAGTGATTTTAATAGCTGTACGGTAATCTGTTGTTTGGGCATACCTTAATTTATTCAACCAATCCCCTATACTTTGTGCATATATATATACATACATACTTTCTGTGTGTGTGTGTGTCTGTGTGTGTACTTTTTAAGACTTCTGTGTTAGCAGACAGTACAATTCAACATGATAAAGGATGCAGAGCCTCCACACCCTTCCCTGCGGGTTCCTGTGTTAGTCAAGCTCTTTTGCGCTGCAGGGAACCATTTGATTTCTCTGTACCACATGACCTCCTGCCACCCTGGTCACAACTGACTGGACTGGCATTCTCTCCTCCGCAAAGGCAGCCATCTGGAGGCTGGCCAAAAGCCTATGAGGGGCCTGGCAGGAGTCCTGTGCCCTGAGAGGGATTCCTTTCCTGGGTGGTGCTGAACAAAGCGAGCAGATTCTCCCTCAGGGTATCGAATGCGAGACCTATGAGCAACCTCCGTGGGGGGAGAGAGGGGCAGGCACAGGGATGAATCTGTGGGGTAAACCTCATGCACTGAAATAACCAGCGGGTTATGTGATTCCTGGGGTTCACCCTCCCTGGCTCCAGGTAGCTTAACAAGGAGGGTGAGGCCGTGGTGTCTGGAGCCCGAGAGCCTGGGTTTGGATCCTGGCTCTGTACTTCTTACCTGTGTAATCTCAGGCTAGTCCCTTAGCCTCCCTGTTCCTGAGTTTCCCCGTGCGGAAAATAAAGACAATAAGGCCTACTACAAAAGGCTGCTGTGAAAACGAAATGAATTAATATACGTAAAAGGCTTTAGAAGAGTGCCGAGTACACAGGAGATGTATTTGTATCCTGCCTCTGCCGGTACTGTCTGCTCTACCTAGAATCTCGGGAATTTTAGGACTCTTACAGGTCACTCTTACCTTCAAGGACATGCTGATGACTTCAAATATCCTGCTTTTATTAGTTTACTCTCAAAACAATTTTTTTTAATGTTTATTTTTTGAGAGAGAGAGAGAGGGAGACAGAGCACGAGCAGGGGAGGGACAGAGAGAGAGGGAGACACAGAATTCAAAGCAGGCTCCAGGCTCTGAGCTGTCAGCGCAGAGCCCGACATGGCGCTCAAACTCATGGACTGTGAGATCATGACCTGAGCCAAAGTCGGACGCTTAACTGACTGAGCCACCCAGGCACCCCTGGTTTGCTCTTGAAGTACTTCTGTTCTTTCCACCAGATTCCTCACTTCCTTAAGGGCTTGGGTTACGCCTTAGTTTCCACTGTGCCCTCCACAGTGCCTTGTGCAGAGTAAGCGCCCAATACATGATTGATTCTGCCATTTGGTGAGAGAGTATTTTCCATGCAGCCCCAGCACAGCCAGCTTGGACCGGCGTAGTGGTCAGATCGGCCGGCAGCCCGGCTCCCCCTCCCCCACGGCAGCCTCCCCCAAGCCAGTCTCCTTGGATGGCAGGGCACCAGCAGCCCCGCTGGCAAGAGAAAGCCTAGCGCTCCGTGCAGAGCCGAATTCTTGAGACTGGAAGTCGTAGCCTACTTCAGGTTGCAGACTTAGAAAAACATCCCTGCCAAAGTGAACCCAGAGCCTCCTTGACATGTGCCAGAGCTGACAAAATACAGGGCTACAGGGGCGCCTGGGTGCCTCAGTCGGTTAAGCATCCGACTCTTGGTTTCGGCTCGGGCCATGATCTCATGGTTTCTGGGTTCAAGCCCCGCATCGGGCTCCACACTGTTATCGCAGCGCCTGCTTGGGATTCTCTCGTTCCCTCTCTCTTCCCCTTCCCCACTAATTTTCTCTCTCTCTCTCTGAAAATAAATGAATAAACTTTATATATATATATATATATATACTATATATATAAACTATATATACTATATAAACTATATATACTATATATACTATATACTATATATACTATAAACTGTATATACTATAAACTATACTGTATACTATATACTATAGTATATACTATAGTATATATATACTATATATACTATAGTATATACTATAGTATAGTATATACTATATACTGGGTCCAGTTTATTCATTGGCTAAATATAATACTATATACTATATACTACATATACTATAAACTATATACTATAAACTATATATACTATATATAGTATACTATATATACTATATACTATGTATAGTATACTATATATACTATATACTATGTATAGTATACTATATATACTATATACTATATAGGATATATATATATCCCTATAGGGTTATAGTATATATATATCCTATATATACTATATATAGTATACTGTATATACTATATACTATATACTATATAGGATATATATATATCCCTATAGGGTTACAATCTGTTTTGGGGACTCCTCTCTTCAGGGAAGCAGCAAACCTGCGTGCTTCCTGGGAGGGCCCCCAGGTCACACACTCTAGTTTCCCTCTTGGGGGTGTCCCTGAGGCTAGAGCCCCGGACAAAGAATGGAATGAAGGCAGTGAAGGTTGCTGGTCCTTCTCAGGGCTTTGGTCTCCTCTGGACCCATGTGCTCACCTACCTGGACCACCAAACGTGGGCCTTCAACGTCTGATTGCTGAACAGCCCCTGAAGCCCCAGTTTCCTATTAGCTGGAGAGAGGCTCAGATGAGCAGGACAACTAGAAAGGGAGGCACTCCAGAGGACAGACAGCAAGTTCAGTACCAAAGGTATCAGGGCTTACCGAGCATTATGCTGCGTGCGTTGTGTCGTGTTAATAATAATAGTAACAGCTGACACATACAATTGCCACCTGCCAATGACTATTCCAAGCATCTTCTACTTCTTAGCTCACTTAATCACTACCCCAAGGCATTGGAGTAGATGGTATTATTATCTCCATTTTACAGATGAGGAAACTGAGGCACAGAGAAGTCAAGTAACTTGCTTGAGTTCCCACAGCTACTCGGACTGTGTACCTAATCCCTACACAAAAGCTTTTCGATTAATGTTTAAGTATGATCACGTATGCATGCACACATTTCATTCTCATGGGAACTCTGTAATGGCTAATAGGTTAATATGGACCCATTTCATGGAGGGGAAAATCGAAGCCCAGAGAGGTGAAACATGTTCGGGTCACATAAGTAAACTGTGGTGGATTTCACACCAGGCTCGTCTGGCTCTGTGACACCTCGACACAGAGAAGACCACGTAAAAGGACAGGAGAATGCTTAGTGGCCTTGGGAAAGGAGGCCATCGAAGACCACAAAGAATTAGGGATGTGCAGATCAGGTCTGCTGGAAATAGCAGCAGGCACAGCAAGGAGCCAGACCTGACTACCTGGTTCTTTGCTGGTTTCAAGCCATACCAGCTAGCTAGATGGGTGAGCTGATTAAAGTCCCACGGTGGCATGCCTTTTAGAAAGGTGAACCCAGCAGAGCCGAAAACCAGCTCTAAATGCAGCCAAATCTCCAAACGGAAAAATCTCAAAGCTTTTCTCGCACTCTATACTCACTTTCTAAGCCATCTAATTTTTTTTTCTTTTTTCTTCTCCCTGCTGAGTTTGTTCGCCCCCCGCCCCCCTTCAAACTATCTCTGGCTCAAGAAAGTTGAGATTCTAGAACTCCAGAACTGGAGAGAAACTTAGCAATGATCTAAAGCACCTTGTCAAGGCTGCTTAGAGCAAACTACTGCTTCTCATTGTGTGTTTAAACTGTTTCTCCCTGAGGAAGATTTGCCCCTTGTTAATGAGACTGAGAAACTGGCTGGTGGCAGAAGTATTTCAGGCTCTTGCCTGGAATCATACAAAGGAGGCTGATGGGTGGCTCAGTCTGTTAAACGGCTCGGGTCATGATCTCACACTCCGTGAGTTCGAGCCCCGCGTTGGGCTCTGTGCTGACAACTCGGAGCCCGGAGCCTGCTTCGGATTCTGTGTCTCTCTCTCTCTCTCTCTCTCTCTGCCCCTCCCCCTCTCATGTGCGCGCGCGCGCGCTCTCTCTCTCTCTCTCTCTCCCTCTCTGTCTCAAAAATAAACACATTTAAAAAAAGAAGAGTACAGTTAAACAAAATAAATAAAATTAAACAAAGAAATTCACAAATGCGTAATGATAATACCATGAGACTGTGTTAACAGATACTTGTAAGCGGTTTTAGGCAAGCACTCAAACCAGAAACTATCAGTGCCTGCAGGCATCCAGAGACCTCGCCAAGGAAGAGACCCAGAAGAAGAACTGAGGTTTAGAGAAATTGCAGGCCTGAAGGCAGCAGGGTTTCTCAGCTGAAGTTAGGTAGCCCTGGTTTGGCAATCCACCTTTGCCCTTTCTGGCTGCGGGACCGCAACCAGTGACACACCTTGGCATTCTCAGACATTTTTTCATTGTGCAACTGTCTGATTGGGTGGTTCCCTGCACTGAAGAGGAAATGAATGGTGACTAGAACATTGAATCCATAAAATGAATGACTATAAAATTGAGTTACACTTTACAGATACTTTTTTTTTTAATGTTTATTTATTATTGAGAGACAGAGAGACACAGAGCATGAGCAGGGGAGGGGCAGAGAGGGGGGAGACACAGGATCTGAAGCAGGCTCCAGGCTCCGAGCTGTCAGCACAGAGCCCAACACGGGGCTCGAACTCACAAACTGTGAGATCATGATCTGAGCCGAAGTCAGACGCTTCACCCATTGAGCCACCCAGGCACCCCATTTTACAGATACTTTTTAAACATTTTTTTTAAAGTTTATTTAGTTATTTTGAGAGAGAGAGAGAGAGAGAGAGAGAGAGAGAGAGTATGAGCAGGGGAGGGGCAGAGAATCCCAAGCAGGCTCTGCACTGCCAGCATGGAGCTCTACGTGAGGCATGAACCCACAAACCATGAGATCATGACCCAAGCAGAAACCAAGACTTGGACGTTTACCAAATGAGTCACCCAGGCTCCCCTATACTTTGCTGATTCTTATCATCGTCACCACCATTATCTGCACCAAGCAGTCACTGATTACCCAGCCAGCTCCTTTTAGAGAGTGAGGAGGTTTTTCTAATGCAGTGGAGGCTTATATTGAGCTCAGCATCTCTGGTACTATCCACAGTGGGGCTAAGTTCCCAGCTACAGCTTTGCTGAGGCCCTGGGCTCCCAGTGGGGAGACTGGACTATGGCACCAACGGGCACATCAGGACAGTGGTGATTTTTTAAAAAAATTTTTTATGTTTATTTATTTTTGAGAGAGACAGAGCATGAGTGGGGGAGGGGCTGAGAGAGGGGGAGACACAGAATCCGAAGCAGGCTCCAGGCTCTGAGCCTGACATGGGGCTCAAACCCACAAACCACGAGATCATGACCCGAGCCGAAGTCCAACGCTTAACCGACTGAGCCACCCAGGTGCCCCCAGGACACCGATGATCTTAATCACACGTCAGTTGTTCCTCAACAGAAGCTGGCAGCTAACATTAGGTAAATGTCTGCTGAGGCCAGGCACCCTGATGACTGTTTTACACACCTTATCCAATGAAGCAGTACAGTATTATCCCCATTTGGTAGATGAGGAAACTATAAGAGATGAAATCATTCTCCCACGGTTTCCCCACTGTATTGTGATTTCCATGAGAGAAAGGACTCCTTTATTATTGCTGCCTCCCTCACAGCCAGAACAGTGCTAGGCATTGGGAATCTTCCAGTAAAAACTTTTTGAATGGGTGGATGAGTAGGGTAGTAAATGGTGAAGCAGAGAAGACTATATTCTCTAGAAAGATTTTCCAGGCTAACTGAAAAAACTATAATAATCCACAGCTCCTTTAACCTTCTCTTTCTCCATGTATTTCCCCACTGGTTGAGTGTTTTCAATGGGAAGCGTCTTACTACTCTGTGGGCGTACAAGGTTGGTTGCTAACTTTGGAACACTTGTGAATCCTGGGCTCAGAGTCATGACCGAGGCTAGTGAGTCATATTCCCCACACAAAGCTCCCTACACACTGGCTGTCAGAATAAACCAGAAGTTGCCATCTCGTCCCCCGCTCTGGCTGTCTCGTTTTACCTTCTTAAAATGACGAAGGATGTTCTGCAGAGGGTGGGGTTGGGGTGACGGTAGACTTCTGGATACTCTTGCTCTCTGGAAACCTGCAACTTGCACAGGCTCTGCTGGAAGCCTCACATTCTACTGGAAGAGTCTGTCCCTCCTCTAGGATATCAGCGTGAACCCGTAGACCGTGGCATCTTTAGTGTAGGCAATGGCTGCAGGAATCCCACGAGGTCATTCGAGGGGGTACATAACATAACCTGTCACCAGGAGACCATTAGCCTCTGTGACAAAGGATACGTTTTCTCATTCCTTACTCAGAGAGAAGAGTTTAAATATACAAGCGCCCCTCGCCTGGGTGGCTCAGTCGGTTAAGCATCTGACTCTTGATCTCGGCTCAGATTTCACAGTTTGTGAGACTGAGCCCCGCGTCGGGCTCTGCGCTGACAGAGAGGAGCCTGCTTGAGATTCTCTCTCTCCCTCTCTCTCTCTCTGTCTCTCCCCTGTTCACATTCTCTCTCTCTGTCTCTCTCTCTCTTTTAAAATAAATAAATAAATAAATAAATAAATATTAAAAAAAGATACAAGTGCCCCTGAGAAAGGAAACACATTGATTTAGTCACACAAAGGTGCAAACAGCTGATGGCAGACAGGAAACAGAGTTCAGGGGAATTAAAACAGGGGCAGAAGAGACTTCGCAAATTACTGGATACTGAAAATGCAATCTACTGTCTCTCCTTCACATTGTGGGTTATTCGGGGTCCTTTGCGTGGCTGTGGCAAATGACTGAATCCTTGCTTCCAAGTCTGCCAGTGGGAGAAATAAAAAGCCAGGGAGAAAAGAGAAAATGTCTTTTGCTAGACTAGGTCACTTGTTACCTGCGAACAACACCGTGACCACGTCCTGATAAGTGGTGAGGCTAAAAGTTAGGGATTTTCATCTTCTCGTCAGATTTTAATTTGCATAAATTCTGCCATCCCCTTTATTAAAAAGAACGGAGCGTGGATAGTATCTGGCTGCGTGAGGACCCTCTGACTGGGCGAGCAGCCCCCCATGACGCTTCCAAATGCCGGTTCCTCTGCCAAACATGCCCCAGTAGTTTCACTCCTCCTGACCAAAGTGGATAATGCAGGTGTAAGGACAGAGGGAGAAGCGGTGCTCTTAAAAATAGATCTGACTTAGTAGTCTTTAAATAACCGAGGATTGTGATATGAGAGAGGGCTACTTACTTTGAATCTGTATCTCTACGGAGAGCAGAATCTGACAAAATGGCCTCAACTGACTTGCGTAAAGCGATTTGGCCTCGCTGAGTAAGAACTTCTACAAGGTAAGAGAGCTGCTAGACAAGAGAATTTCCTTCGCTGCAGCAGAATGGATTCTTATTTGACCGAGATGGTCACTGAAATTCAGCCTACCTTGACACAGAGGGATAGAGTAAATCCTTGTCATTCAAAGTGTGATCCCCAGAAGCAGCATCGGCCTCACTGGGGAGCTTGTTAAAGATGCTGACTCTCTGGCCCCATCCTTGACCTACTCAATATGAATCCTTCCACCCCCACAAAATTCCCAGGTGAAACACATGTACCTCACAGACCGAGAAGCCCTCGACTAAATGACCTTTGCAGATTCCTTCCACCTGAGGATTTCATGGGCCAACTCCAGTTGAGAAGCGGTGAGGCCCCTCTGCAGAGGGGGACCTGGTTGCTAAGGAAGTTGGAGGCGTGATGTTCCCCCTCCCAAGTCACAGCTCTCCACTCGTCTGTTTTTACAGGATATGTTTCTCCACAACCTCAAGGGTACTACAGCTGAAGTCCCTCCCAACACACACCAGACTCCCTGTAGCAAATTCCTGGGAGACCACACAGCTTGAGGGTCTGGTTTGTGTTCAAAGGGACTGCAGCTGCCATACTCTTGAGGTATGTCTCCCTCAGGCCCATCAGAGACACCCAGAGCAAGGAGTGAGGCAGGTAGTCCAGTGGTTTGTATAGACCCTAGCTTTCCTCCCTGGGCCAGAACCACCTACATACCTCCCTGTTCATTCATCTGGGGGCTACAGATGGTGGTAGCACCCAACATCGCATCTGTTGAAGAATCCAAAGGCAACTCATAGATTTTCCCTAGAAGGATTTGTTAAAGTCATTATGCATAAATTATTCATAAATATAAATAAGAAAAAGAACACCTAAATCTCAGGTGGGGAGTGAGGGGTCTCAAGATAAGGTAAGCAACCCTCAAAGAGGATTTACTGCACGGACACACACATGCGGAGGAACGTGTCCGCCCGGATGCTGATATCAACTATTGATTTGATCCATTTGGGCTGCTATAACAAAATACTATAGCCTGGGAGGCTTACACAACAGACATCTATCTTCTCACAGTTCTAGAGGCTGGGAAGTCCAAGATCAAGGTGCTGGCACATTCAGTTCTTGGTGACGTCATTCTTCCTGTCTTATAGATAGCCACTTTTTCATCATGTCCTTACGTGGCCACTCATCAGCGTGTGCACATCAAGAAAGAGCTTTGGTGTCTCTTTCTTCTTCTTATAAAGGCATTAATCCCATCATGGGACCCTACCATCGTGGCCACATCTAAACCTAGTGACCTCCCTAAGGCCCCATCTCCAAATACCATCACATTGGGGATAAGGACTTCAAAGTATGAATTTGGTGGAGGACACAGATGTTCAGTCCATAACAACTACCAATGTAATAGACTTCAGAGAGGCTGTTTTCAAATCTGTATTTTTTCCCCCTGAAATGATATGTTCTTGGCTAATACTAATATTTTTTAAGTATACTAAGACTATACTAGAGAAATAAAAAATTAAAAGTTATGCATCTTCATAACAACTAGTAGTGCAGTAGAAATGTAGTTCATCAGTCCCTAGGGTGTCTGCACTCCACCATTTCAGGTCAAAGATGAGCTGCACTACTTATTCACAGTAAGGAAAGCAGTTTGGATCAGGGGCTCTAGAGTTAGAATGATATGGGTTCAAATGAGACTTTAGGGCTTGCTACCTATGACCTCTCCAAACTCTGATTTCCCCATCTATAAAATGGAGGCAATTGTAAGAACTTCTATCATCACATATCATTTTAAGTCATGTGATGGTTAAAATAAATAATATATGAAGTGCCCTGCTACAGAGTAGACATGAAATATACGATGGCTATTACTATCACTGCAGTTGCTATTATTGGACATGATATTTAAGTCTTTCTGGCTCATATATACTCTTTCTACCAAGAAACAGGAATTAAATTTCCTCAGTAGATGCCTTATTACCTTCTTGAGTTTATAAAAGGTCTCCTGCTTCCTGTATCTCATGGAACAGCCCAGATAGGGCTCTGCCCTTGGAGACCCTAAGAACAAATGTGGCCACTTATCTGACTACTGTCTGGAAGAACTCCTCCTGAATCCTGAGCTCCTGGTAAAATTTGTAGCACAAGGTAGGAGTTGTTTGTCAGGAGGCCAGGAGATCTCCTCCACCTCTCTGACTCCCACTGTTCCACCCTGGTGAGCACTGATCTTCATCCATACCTCTTGACCCCTACCTGCCTGCTTCCCCTTATATGACACTTCACCCCTGAGCACATATCATGCACTGGCCTTCAAGGGTCATCTCTCCTTCATGTTAGCTTTCATTTCTTCCAGGATTCCCTGGGGTCAGCCATCTGAGCAGGCCCCTTGGAACATACCCAGTACTTCATGGATGGGTCACCTGTACGTTACCAGAGTAGAAGAAGGTATCATTTCTACCCTACCCTAACCATACCCCATGACATCAAAATCGGTTGTCATCCATCCATGAAAGACCCACATCCCCAAATTCTTTCATCCCAATTCCTTTGTCCAATGCTCTTAAAGCATATGAATGGCTTGGCCTTGGGCCCTGCTCCTCTCCTAGTCAATCACCCAATTATCTCTTTCAGGAAGTTTCCTGCCTTCCTTCCCAAGCCAAGGGCCCCTCCACTAAATTTACCCCTATTATTACCCATTACACTGGAATGACTTGTGTCTCTGTCTGCCTCCCCCAGTAAACCAAGTTCCAGGAGGGCTAGGGCCATGTGTAATTCATCTCTGTATCCCCAGTATTTAGCACTGTGTTTAATACATAGTAAGAATGCAATAAATGTTGTAGAAAGAAAGAAGGAAGGAAGGGAAAGATAGGAAGCAAGAAAGATGAAGAAAGGAAGAAAGGAAGGAAGAAAGGAAGGAAGAATAAGACAGGATGAGAGGTATGGGAAGAAAAAAATAATGAGAATAGGATGGACTTAAATCTATAGAATTCCCAATAGCCCTGAGCAATGAAGCTAAAACCCATCCTCCTCTATATTTAATCTTCCAATGTTTCCCTCCCTGTTATTAACATAAAAATGGAGTGAGTTTATAGAGACTCATTAAAATAGTTGGCTAAATAATCATTATGTTTCCCAGAGCCCTTAGCCATCAGCAAGCCCTATAAAGTACTCTCTACTGACATCAGGGCATAAAACCATCATCAAACACAAACACTGCACTTTTTCCTGGTCACAGACACAGAGTCCATTCAAAGGTCAAGGTCAGTCACTTCTTGTGTACATGAATCCCCACAGCTGACAAACATTTCCACACACATCCAAGGAGAGGGGAAGAAGGACCAACAAATTCTTAGGAGTTCCTTGTTGGTCATAACAACCTTATTGATCTCTCCACAAATGGACAGAAGAAGGCGCCCAGAGAGGTAAACAGCAAAACAAAAAAGTCAGATAATCAAGAAAGTATCCGCAAGTGTACACATACAGACACACTCAACAGATTAACTTTCCTAATACTGTTTTGCTCAGATTAATAATTAAATGGCCTTGTGTACTTTGAATAGAAGCCAACTGCTCAGCAAAGAGAGGTGACAGAGAAGCCTATCAACGAGATCAGCCTGGAATGAAGATTAGTCAGTACGCCATGCAGATAATCTTGAGTTTCTTGAATTCATTATCTATATCTTCTCTGCCTGTGTCTACCTTGGAATTTTAGAGATGGATTAGATATGAGGTCTGGAGAAAGCTTGCTCTACAAACTTTGGTTTATTCCAGTCATTTCGGTCACTGTTCTCTCTCCACCAACTAGAAGTAATAGTTTGACCGTGAAGCCTAAGCTAAACTTTGTTGGTTCTGTTTGGAGGACAACTCCTCTTGGCTTTGGGAACTAATCCATCTGGGTCCTCTCGTTTCATCAGAGCATGCCTCCTTATTAACACCATGAAATCTCTCTGAACAAAGAGTGTGTATTCCCCATGATTCACTTTGTGGTCAGGAATTTCATTACTGAAGGTGGAAATCATGTGGGAGGGGAGTATTGGAAAAAGTGAGTGTGGTTGTAGGAGAAGATACATTAAGATAAAAGATAAATAGATTACTTTTTAAACACTGTCGAGTGCTAATCTAGTCCCTGGAAATAGAGGGAGAGATTAAACTAGAGTTAGCAGGAAGTCTGACATGAGCCCACCTAGTGTTCAGGTGAGGAAGGTGGGAGATGCGGAAAAGGAGCACAAGAGGGAGGAAGGCACATGCCACAGCAGAGGATTGTCCTCCCCAAATCAAAGGAGAATGGGTGCTTCCGGGAGATCAGATTGTCCTCCCCTGGGCACCTACCAGGCATGGATGCAGATGCCTCCCTGGGCCAGCCTTCTTCCTATCCTCTTTTTCCCTGCTTCCCTCTCTGCCTCTTTTCCCTCCATCCACTTTTATTGACCATCTGTTGTGTCGGGTACAGTGCAGGTGATGGGAATATGAAGGAAATATTAAAAGTCCCTAACCTCAAGTTATTGTTCGACAAACCACCAATGTGGTCATATCACAGAGCCTGTGTCAGTATGCAAAGTGCCAGGGCCAGGGGGGTTCGGTGGAAGCTGTAGACGTTCCTATCTGGCAGCCAACCCTTTCATGTAGCTGATTTCAGTAACGATGTGGTTTTTAAGTTTCCACACACCTACTGCTCTAGATCAAAAGAGAACAAAGAGACATTTTGACCAAACTCAAAAGAATTTTGATTGGATCTTGTTTGAAAAAAAATCTACTAGAGGATATATAACATTTTGGAAAATGGTACATGGACTGGAATGAGGTGATTAAGGTGATTATCATTAATTTTCCTAAGTGTGATAAAGATGATTGTGAATACCCTTATTCATTAATATCCTTATTTTTTCAAGAGATATGTGTTGAAGTATTTAGAGGTCCTGTGTACCCCTTACTATGAAATGGTTAAGAAAAATATATATGGACAGCAAAATGTAAACAATTGTGGAATAAATAATTGTAGAATTAAGGAGAAGGGTTTGCGCGTCAATTGCACTATTCTTTCAACTTTTCTACACGTTTGAAGCTTCTCATTATAAAAAACCTGAGAAGATTCTCACTACTTGCTCACTGTTATACTAAGGACTTCAGTAGAATAAAGCCATTTGTGTGTCAATTAGCCAATAAATAATCGTAGCTAATATTTATCACGTGCCAGGGAATTCCGAGCTAAAGCATGTTTTCTCCTTGAGTCCTTACAACAACACTGAATTCCGGATTTTTCTTTACAGAGAGGGGAACCGAGGCTTGGCAAGGTGAAGTACTTATCTCACGTCACATAGCTGGTAAGTGTCAGCACCAGATCCCAGCCTGGCTGTGATCTGGTTTCAGACTACCCACTTTTAACCATCACTCTCTATCCACGGCCTCTCAGGAAATACTTTGAAATGCAATGTCTAGTTGAAGTCATGGTTACAGAAATCATTGCCATGAAGGGCAATCTGTCAACCTGTGAGTACAAACAACCATTGTAAGAGCCTTTCCTGCTTTGATAGAGAAAAGGGTCTTCAGGGGGGCTCCCAGGGAAGGAGAGGCCATTGGTGGAGCAAAGGGCAGAGAAAGAGAAAATGGGGAATGGAAGCATGGCCCAACCCTATGCACCCTCAACTGTTTGGGGGCAAATTAAAGACGTTAGGCAGGTATTTCTGTCTGGAGCATCAAAGTATTTTCTGTTTAGTAGAAAAGGTGCAACAATTAATGCCACCCCATATCACTACAGAAGCCTGAAAAAAAATCAGAGCTGAGATAGAAAATGGTCGTTTCTTCCCAATGGTTTCTTTCTTTTTTTTTTTTTTTAAATTTTTTTTTTAACGTTTATTTATTTTTGAGACAGAGAGAGACAGAGCATGAACGGGAGAGGGTCAGAGAGACGGAGACACAGAATCGGAAACAGGCTCCAGGCTCCGAGCTGTCAGCACAGAGACCGATGCGGGGCTCGAACTCACGGACCGCGAGATCGTGACCTGAGCCGAAGTCGGCCGCTCAACCAACTGAGCCACCCAGGCGCCCCACCCAATGGTTTCTTAATCAAGGTCTCCTTATGTCTGAAGTTCCTATTACTGACCCACCATTGAGGACATGCAAGGCAATTTAAGAGAGTGAGACTGGGCTCTGTTGAGTCATTGTTACCCCTTACTACCCCCTTAGGACCGGAGCCAGAGAGTGGAGGCCAGGATGTACCCAGCCAATAGGCTTCTGTAGGAGTTTCAACCATGACCTCGACCTTACTTGCTCTCTGCTCCAGTCTCCTGACTAACTAGCCCATTGCATGGCCAGCCTGGCAGACTCACCATGTAGTAAGCCAGGGTCAAGTTCTATTTTGCTCTTGGTGTATGAAATGTAAGAGTTAGAGAAATCATGTAAAAAGTCAAAAGGATGTAAACTTTGCAAACACCAGTCTCCCAGGGATTTGGCATTAGAACAAAAGTCACTTCCTTCAGTGCCCTTTTCTTACAGCCCAGCTTTTCCTGTGAGGACAGATCTACCTCAGAAAACATCTGTCTAGTTCTAAGTATTTCTACAGTTCTAACCATTTATACAGCGAGGCAAAAGGTCGCCTTATACAGAATTTGGGGACTGCCCCTGGGAAATTTATTTTTTTTAAATAAACACAATTGTGCCAACTGATTTCAGTACATATTTCTAGAAACTTCACAGCATTGTGACAATCACAGACTTTCCCTCAGTCCCGAACAAGGGACTCTGAAGCAGCCCTCAGAAGACAAAAAGTTGAAGTCAACTCTGATGATTCCTGTGAAGCAGAATCCATTTCAACTGAGAGAAAAAGGAAATCATTACCCAAACCTCGGAAAGCTACAGAAATGATAGCTATTTAAAAAATTCCAAAATGAAAGGTGCTCCTCCGGGAAGAAATGGAACAATGGAAAAGTATTTGTTAAAATAAATGGCTTTCGGGGTGCCTGGGTGGCTCAGTTGGTTATGCGTCCGACTCTTGGTTTCAGTTCAGGACATGATCTCACGATTTCGTGAGTTGGAGCCCCGTGACGGGCTCTGTGTTAGCAGTGTGGAGCCTGCTTAGGATTCTCTGTCTCTCCCTCTCTCTCTGCCCCTTCCCCACTCATGCTATCTCTGTATCTCTCAGGATAAATAAATAAACTTAAAAATTTTTTTTAAATAAATGACTTTCATGGGGCATTTCCCCTAACGGTCTTCCTCAACCCAGATAGTTCTCTTGCCTTAAACCCATCTTGCACACCACCCAGCTGTGAGCATCCCATGAGATGCTGCCATTTCCTTGCTTATACGCCTCAGTGCCTCCCGCCCAACCCACTAACCCCCAGAACTGGTCCCCTTCCTCCTGCTTCTCTGAGCTCCAAGACTCCATTCTCTCCATGATATTTCTAAAGGTAAACATGAACCCACCCCTCTCCTACTTAAAAATATGGCTGGCCCCAGATCCCCCACATGATAAAATCACACACTCTTTGGCACTCAAGGCCTTCAGGATCTTTCTCCTGCCTCCTTTTCCCAGACTCAACTGCTATCACAGCCCACATGCATCCTTTGTTCCAGTTACGCAGACTTCTCTAAATTCTCACCCTGTCTTTACTAAGTGGCCTCTGTCCATGCCTTCTCATTCACTGTTCCCCCTCTCTAGAATGCCATTCCTCTGAGTCCATAGAGTACACAGAAGCTTCAAGACTCAACTCAAATGTTACAACCTCAATGGAGCCCATCCAGAACTACCTTTCTCTATCTCTCTTTCTCTCTCTCCATACATCAGATGCCACACACACACACACACACACACACACACACACACACACACACTCCATGCCCCCAGCTTACTTCCCTAGCCACCTTCCAATATCACGCCTTTTCCAGGGCTCTGCTTCGTCCTCTGTTCCCACACCTGCTGCCCACATAGACAGTAAGTCTTTCCTTGAGGACAGAGCCCACACAGTGCTCATCATTGTGTTCCAATTCTTAGCACAGTGCCTGACACCCAGTAGGTGCTTTATCACGTGGAAGAAATCTAGATCCTCCCCAACCATCAAGGCCAGGCTCAAATTCTGCCTTTCCCAAGTCTTCCCAGATACCTGAGGAGAAACATTCCTGCCACCTCAGAACTTTATATCCTATATTGTCTGTAAATTGTTACTTCTTTCTTCCTAAATATATATATATATATATATATATATATATATATATTTGTATTTTCTAGGGTTGAAAAAATTTATCCTTCTACACTATAATATGGTTTCAGGAAGTCACACTTCTAACTCCCTCCCTTCCCCAACCAGCCTTTGGTTTTGTTTAGGAAGTATTGTTGAATTAATTTGTCAACCGGTCCTTTAAGACATCAACATCAATTGTGTTAAAGCTTAAAATTGTTTAAAAACATCAATTGTTACAAGGTCTTAGTTTATAGAGAAAATGTAGCCAAAAGACTGACTTCATTTATCCCCTTTTAAGAAGCCCAGCATTTCTGTAAGATGAATGCTT
Organism: Lynx rufus; assembly: GCF_022079265.1. Taxonomy (NCBI): domain Eukaryota; kingdom Metazoa; phylum Chordata; class Mammalia; order Carnivora; family Felidae; genus Lynx; species Lynx rufus. The sequence continues at coordinate 32,549,061 of NW_025814829.1, read as the reverse complement.
CTGTTCAGAAGTTGCTGGGAAGCCATGGGCTAATAGGATAAAAAGTCCTGGCCCTGCGCCGTGGCCACCTTCTCCATCGTCTGTTCTGCTTGGCTTCTTCCCAGGCTGGGCTGCTTCCCTTCCCAGGGCCAAAGGATTCAGGTTTACACGTTGAAGTCCTCTCTGATTTTCTGGAGGTAATCCCTTCAGTGTCTGGTTCTCTGCTGTTCCAATAACACTTCATCAACAGGACCAGTAGCTCTGTGGCCCTAAGGGCGAAATTTATATACATTGCTTCTTTCAAAGTGACCTTGGAGAAACTTTTTTTGTTTTTGTTTTTTTTTTTAGCCTCACCATTTCATAAGTTCTGAAATGCAGATCTGGGGAAGGAGAAGGATATGTAGAAAAACTCTCACTTAGCTTCTAAACCTGCCACTTCTTTGTATCACCGACTACCTGAAGAGCCCAGTTGCCTGGAGGCCTTTAGCTAGGACAGTGGTGTGCTAGACAGGGTTCCTGGGCTGCTGGCTGGAACAGCATCAAAGTGACCTCAGGGTTGGATCAGGCCAACAGGAAAGCAGCTGGTGTCTCTATCACCATTCTCCCTCTACCTCCATGACCCTGTCTTACCCTCCATAGCCATCCCAACACAAACTGCCCCTCAAAGTCCTTGGTAGCCAAATATTTGTTAGTTGATGGAAAGGACTCTGGGGTCAGTGTCAGACTGACATTGGTAAAGCCTCCTTCTGACAGCCTGTCTTGCCCATATTCTTCATATCCTGGAATTGAACACTGGTGATATGGGAATCCAAAGCCATACACCTGTTCAGATTCAAGGAGTAGCCAGGAGTTGAGAACAAAAGGGCAAGGTGTAAGACTATTTACTGGATAGGTGGACACACAGTAGGTCCAGGCCAGCCTGGGAAGGCCAATGTGACATAATTATGCTTAACCAAAGGTGGGCTCAACCTAGTCTAAGAACTGGGAGCTTCTCCTAGGCAAACAGCCAGGAGGCTAACAGCATCTTGGGGCTTAACAGGTAGGGGACCTCAGGCTGGGAATCTAGGTCCTGGGGCAGGGAATAAACTATTGGATCTTACAAGAGGAATGCTGAATTGTCAGGCAGGGACTTAGTAAAAACAGAATATCACATAGCAGATTAATAATAAGGAATCAGGATACTGAAGTCAAATCTTGCTCACTAGCTTCTGAACTGCCTTGGTGGTGGGCTACAGGTGGAGGATCTAGAGCCAGGCCTGGTGCCAGACCCAGGCAGGACTTGACTTTGCATGTGGAGCCCTCCCTATTCTAGACGACTAGCACCAGAAGGACAAGGACCACGTGTGGCTCGCTCTCCGCTCAGTAAGTGCCTGGCACATAGTAGGTGCCGAATAAATACTTACTGAGTGGATGACCGTTATGTAAATTGTTGGGAAGAACAATGAGGATGCCAGGCACAGCTTTCTTCTTTAAGAAGATCACAGTCCGTCTTTGTCCTGCAGGTAGCCCGGCTACCAGAGCTCTGTCTGGACCCTTCCAACTCTAGCCCCTGGATTTATTTTAACAAACACATATAATGCTTGCCACAGTCCAGCAAATATCAACTAACTTAATTCTCAACTCTATGAGGTAGGTACTTTTATTAGCCCCATTTTATAGATGAGGAAACTAAAGCACAGAGAGGTCAAGCAACTTGACCAAGGTTTCACAGTGACCAATAAATGATAGAGTCTGGATATGTAGCCAGGCACTCTGACTCTAGAGCCTGTGCTCACGTAGACCAGCATCTAAGGATCCAGATCCATCACTATCCACGATTTGAGAGCTACGTAGTGCTGATCTCTGTGACCTTCCAGAAGCCATTCACCACCCGTGAGCATCCTGCTAAGTCTGAGATGCTGGCAGTGGCTACCAAATGTGGAAATGTTTCCCATTGCCTTTGGATGTCTCTGAAATGCAAATGAGACACAGCTTGGTAAAGCATTGCCTTGTAGAACCCCTCCCTCGGCCTGGACTATGTCAGGGCCAGCTTCACGGGGGCATGTGACTATGTACTCACACAAGTCCCTGTGCTCAGAAGGACCCGTGCTTGGTTTAATGTTCTTCTGCTCCTCTGCTGCCATCTTGGAATTCCTAATACTTTTTTTTTTTTTTTTCCCAAGAGAGGGAACACACAGGAGAGGCAGAGAGAATGAATCCCAGCAGGCTCCCCACTATCAGTGCAGGGCCCAATGCAGGGTTTGAACTCACAAACTATGAGATTATGACCTGAGATGAAACCAAGAGTTGGATGCTTAACTGACTGAATGACCCAGCCCCCGCCCCCGCATTCCTAATACTTTTGAATAAGGGGACTGGGACCTCTACTTTGCACAGAGCCTGCAAATGATGTAGCTGGTCCTGCCTGTGTTTCTATGTTGTTCCTCAGATTCAACCAGATTTCCTTTCACTTACCCTCCCTTTCTTGCCCTTAGGAATCAGACTCTTAGTATATGTGCTGCCGAAGCGAGCACAGGAATCAGACTCTTACATCTCCATAAATTCCTCTCATTCATAAATGTTAAGAGAGCATGCAGGCCAGCTCCAGTTTTTTAAGAGTCTCTTATTTTAATCTGCTCCCTCCAAAGCCAATTAGAATTTTTTTTTTTTCATAAGATTAAGGATGCTGATACTCACTCCATCCCTCCCACCCTCTCCTCATATGGGAATCTTAATCTTTCAGCTCCCTGCCCATCCAGGAGAGAGAGAAAGGCGGCAAGGCTAAGATGGGTTGTCAGCAAAGAGATGCCCATTCAAAGAGAACATCCATAGTGTTACAAGATAAACTGAGGCATATTAAAATTTTGAGTTTATCTAAGCAAAGATCAAGTCAGATTATGTAGCACCGAACCAGAAGTGGTTAGGAGTGCTCCACCAACAGGAGTCAGAGGAAAGATTTATGTACAGAAAGTACAAAAACAGAGAGAGAAAATTATTTGATTGACTGTAGCTTAAAGCCTAGTTGACTGTAACTGGTTGTCCTTAGCATTTTGATTTCATAACCTTGAGGCATTTACAGGCTTAGATTTGGGCTTGCTTTCGTAGGCTGCCAGGGAATTAGAGCCACATCAGTCTAATGGCCTTCTTGTTTAATTAATTTAACAGTAGTCTAGATTAAAAGAGATTTAAGAGGCATGTTGACCAAATTAATGTGTGGACTTTGTTTAGATCCTGATTCAAATAAACTAACGGTAAAAAGATATGTCTTAGATGATCAAGAAACATTAAATATGGACTGGGTATTAAATGATACTGAGGAATTATGCCTTATTTTGCTGTGCATGTGAAAGGTATTGTGGTTATGTAAAAAAAAATGCCCTTATTTATTTTAGAGATGCATACTGAATTATTTAGGAGTGTTATGACACTGTATCTGGGATTTGCTTTAAAATGCTTCAGGGGAAAAAAAAAAGGGTTGGAGAGGGAGAGAGATGAAAGAAATATGGCAAAGTATGGATGCATTTTGAAGTTGGGGATGGGGTTTCTTGTACCCTTCTTCTTTGTTTATGTTCAGAAGTTGTCATAATAAATAGTTAAACATGAAAGAGAGGAAGAAAAAAAGAGAGAGCATCTAGACCACAGTGTTTCCAGAAGAGCAGAAGCAGATGTTTACTGTTGTTCCCTTTTACTGGCTCAGAGGAGTCTGAGTTCTGAATGGGCTGTTTTTTATGTGTGTGGACAACTTTCAACTTTGCAATGTCCTTTGAAACATAATCTTCTAGGGACGTTTCAGTGACAGTGGGATTGGCTCTGCCCAACCATCCTCACTCATTCTCCTTGTGAGTAATAGCTTATGAAGATACCAGTATAACTGGAGCCAAAGAGGCTCAAACTCATGACCTTGACTTATTAGCCTCCTTCCCTAATTTCATCACATCCAAATCCTGTTCCTTCCCTGGGCCTAGTTCCCATGTGAAGCCTTCTATAACCACCCATCCTGTCCTGATATCTTCTTCCTCATCTCCCACAGCAATTACAGTCTAGCAGCTGGCATTTAAATCTTTATTTGGCCCTGAGTTGTTCTTGGATGACTTTGTGCAACCCATTCTCATCTCCCCAACCGACTGCAGTTTCCCATGACTTCCACCCTGACAGAGTTCAGGGTGCTCTGAACAGGTCTCTTCTACACTGAGCAAACTGTAGGCCATTTGTTTGTATATTCAGTCATTTACTCTCCTGATACTGAGCACCTAGTATATGCTAGGCATGGTGCTAGATGTTGGGGATTCAACAGTGAACAAGATAGATCCGGTCTCTGCACAAGAGCTCTTTCTTTTGAGAGGGACAGATGACATTAAGTAAGTACCCAACACAGTAATTGATGACGATGGTGGGGAGCCCCGTAAAAGCAGCGCCCACGGTGCTCTGAGGGTGCAGAACAGGAGACCTGGACTGGTCTGAAGAGTCAGGGGAGGCTCCCCATAAGGAAGTGACTTCAGGAAAGGACTTGAAGGAAATGTAGTAATTAGCCTGACAAGGAGGTGAAGAGGAGCATTCTGGGCAGAGAAAGCAGCATAGGAAAGGCCCCTGGGGGAAGGAGTTTGGCATTCCAGAAGTCCAGTTTTACCGATATGCAGAGACCAAGATTGAACGGAAGCATGCTTCTTTAATTGAGATGAATTTTTTTTTTTAATGTTTATTTATTTCTGAGACAGAGAGAGACAGAACATGAGTAGGGGAGGGGCAGAAAGAGAGGGAGACACAGAACCAGAAGCAGGCTCCAGGCTCTGAGCTGTCAGCACAGAGCCCGATGCGGGGCTCGAACTCACAGACCGTGAGATCATGACCCGGGCTGAAGTCGGACGCTTAACCGACTGAGCCACCCAGACGCCCCGAGATGAATTTCTTTAAAGAAAAATTGTTTCAATGTTTATTTATTTTTGAGAGGGAGAAAGAGAGACAGAGCACAAGCGGGGGAGAGGCAGAGAGAGAGGGAGACACAGAATCCAAAACAGGCTCCAGGCTCTGAGCTGTTAGCACAGAGCCTGATGTGGGGCTCGAATCACAAACTGTAAGATCATGACCTGAGCCGAAGTTGGACGCTTAACTCACTGAGCCACCCAGGTGCCCCAAAATGAATTTCTAAGCACTTTGTAAGCTGGGTTCTTATTATCATCTGATTGTTTTTATTGTCATTATCATTGTTTATTTATGGTTATTTTATTGTTATTATCATTGTTGCAATAATAGCCTCCCATTTGTTCTTGCCCCCTGCATGCATTCTCTGCAGTGTGATTCTATCCCTCTTCCCACTAGCAGCAGAGTCTGTTTCTCTGAGTCTATTTCTCTATCTATTGAATCCAGGCCTGGCTAAATGACCTTATTTGACGAATGGGACAATTGCAAAATTGACACAGCAGAGGCTCTTGCTGGTGGGATCTCTTTACCACCATGTGAACAAGCCTAGCCCCTTCTCATTGAGGATGAGCAGCACCACATGGAAAGAGGCTCCAGCCACATCCTTGGTCCAGCATTCCACTTGAGGCCCCAGACATCTAGCCTCAACCAAACTAGCCCAGCCCAGAAGAACCACCCAACCAACCCACAGAATCATGAACTAGATTAAATGTTTGTTATTTTAAATCACTAAGTTTTGGAGTAATTTGTTATGAAAAGCTCATTAATACATTATCCGTACATCTTACATCTTATATACTCCTATCAACCAACCAACAAAGCATTTGTTAGGCACTAGGGGTACAATAATAAGTAAAAACTTAACGGTTATAATCTACTTGGGGAGATGTCTTGCTTGTGAAAAAGTAAGTAACACTGCAGTTCAAAGTGATAAATGCTAAGTGAGTTCTAATAGTGCTGTGGCATAAGGAGGAAGAAGCGATCTCTAAGGCAGAGAAAATTTCTATAGGAGCCTGAACTTCAACTTGATCATAAAGAGCACCGATTTAATCTTAGGTGACTGGAGACAAACAGGGGTGGGATCTCCAAGTCAGAAGAAGATTGCAAACAACATGTTCAGGAAACTGGTGAGCAGTCTGGTTTGGCCAGAGCATAAAGAAAATCAGTAAGAGATAAAGTTGGAATGGGGGAGGCCAGGCTACCAAGAGCTGGAAGCCTGGGGTTAGAGTCGATAGATTTAGCAAATAAAAATACAGGGAGTTTAGCAATATTTGGGACATACTTATGCTAAAAAAAAGTATTTGTTGTTTATTTGAAGTTCCAATTTAACTGGAAGTTCTGGTTTTTATCTGGCAACTCTAGCTAGGGTGGCAAACTCAAAAGCCTACAGAAGTCCAGGAGATAAAATACATGAGTAATATGGGCAGGTGTAAGGCAATAGAGGTGACTGAGGACTGTGGCAAAACGAGAGAACACTTATTTCACTCAGGGAATCAGCTCGACTTTGCTCCTGACAATTGTTGCCATGTGAAAATGCAGGCCCGATATTTCCAACTCCTCCAATTTTTCAAGAGAAGTTGCAATTTTGGATAGTTATACGAAATACCCTATTGTTTAGTATAAGTGAATATTTCAATATTTTAAAAAACCTGTGTGGGTCAAGCAAAACATGTCTGCCAGCTGTATCTAGTCTAAGGACCTCTGGTTTTCAACCTCTGTTTTAAGTCCTAAATACCTAGGTTTTTGTTTTTTTTTTTTTTATCACTATAGTAATATATGCCTGTAAAAAATTCAAACATCAAAACATTAAGGTGAATGTGAAGGTTTTCCTCCCCATTCTTTCCTCAAATCCTATTCCCTTCCCCAGAGAGCCCCTGTCAATAGTCTGGGCACATATGCTAATAACTTTAAAATCTGAGGCCGGGTTAAAGACAGAATCACAAATTCTAGACACATATTTTAGTAGACCTTTGGCATATGTGTACAAGGGGGTATGTGTGTAAGGAAATATGCACAAGGAAGTTTATTGCTGTGAAAAATAAAAAAATATCCTAATTCCCATTTTAGAGAACTACATAAATAAACTGTGATATATTCATTACAAAACACTAAATAGCAGTTGAACTGGGTGAACTAAATGTTTACGTATCAAATGCATAGATTCTCAAAAACATTGAGTATAGAAAAAACCTAAAACAAAATTACTTTTTCTATTATCTATCAATCAATCAATCAATCAATCAATCATCTATCTAATCCAAGTACAAAAACATGGACCAGATGGAAACCTGTCTAACTCACTGTAATAGTTTTCTATTGTTGCTCTAATTGGCCTAAACTTAATAACTTTCAAAAACACCACTATATCATCTTACAGTTCCCAAGGTCAGAAGTCTACAATGGGTCAGCAAGGCTGTGTTCCTTCTGGAGGCTCTGGGAGAGAATCCTTGCCTGTTCCAGCTTCTAGAGGCTGCCCATATTCCTTGGCTCTTGGCCACATCCCACCAACCTCTGTTTCCATTATCACGTCTTCTCTCTGATCCTCTGGTGATTACACTGGGCTCTAATAAAGACACGGGTGATTACATTGGGCTCAGGTGGGTAATCCAGAACAATCTCTCCATCTCAAAATCCTTAATGTAATTATATCTGCAAATTCCCATTTGCCATGTAAGGTAACATACCCACAGTTTGGCACATGGATACCTTTGGAGGGCCATTATTTAGTTATGATAGTGTTTACCTGAGGAGAGAACGAAGAAAACAGGATTGGGAAGACAAAGAAAACTTCAACTTTGTCTGCCAGGTTTTATTTCTTGGCTTTAAAAAAGTCTTTATGTCAAATTACAGTTTTCTGATTATGGATGGTAAGTGTTAGTTATATTATTCCGTATATATATTCCATATCATTTATATATATATATTTCATATATATTTATGGTATATATATATGTATTTTTATATTACAAATATATATATATATATATATATATATATATATATATATATATATATAATCATATATATATCCCTCTATCAATTTTTGTTCAAAGTTACCAGAGAGAGAGAAATGAGATTAGGAAGGGAATAGTACATTTTAACCTGCTTTATATCTATGAAAGGTGTGCTGTGCTATTGTGTGATCTATAAGGGAATAATCAGACTTTTTAAGAAAGAATGAAAGAAAGAAAGAAAGGGAGGAAGAAGGAAAGGGAGGAAGGAAGGAAGGAAGGAAGGAAGGAAGGAAGGAAGGAAGGAAGGTGGGAGGGAGGGAAGGAAGGAAGGAGGGAGGGAAGGAAGGAAGGAAGGAGGGAGGGAAGAAGGGAAGGAAGGAGGGAGGAAAGGAAGGAAGAAAGGCAGGCGGGAGGGAAGGAAGGAAGGAAGGAGGGAGGGAAGGAAGGAAGGAGGGAGGGAAGGAAGGAAGGAGGGAGGGAGGGAGGGAAGAAAGAGAGGGAGGGAGGATTTTAGATCAGAAGGGACCATAGAGAAAAAACAGCTAGGCCAGAGGTTGTCTAATAGCCCCCAGGAAGGTCTCACCTGGGGCCGTACTTCAAGGGGATGCCAGGCCCAAGGGTGGGACCTCTAAGGACCCCCTTCTTCTCCTCTTCCACCCTTATCCCTTCCACCCTCCCTTCAACAAAAGCACATATGTTTTTATCTGTTTTTTATGATGGCGTTTCACACAAGATGTCATCATCCAAAAAGATGTTCTGTTATGTCAATATGTACCTCCACACACATGCATGCATGCATTCACACTTACATACATGCACATGTATACAGTTTGGAAAACACTAATCCATTCTACCTTTCATCACTGTGTGACTGAGGAGTCTGAATCTGGGAGAGATGAAGTGACTTGAGACTACATAAAAGGTGTTACTATCTCAGTAAATCTCTTTTATTTGTGAGTCAGAGACCAGGCCATTATAAACCCATAGAGGAAAGCCTTAAGATTTTCCAGTAACCGGAATTGTCTTATCTGAAAACGTTTCCTGGAATCATGGATTCCTAGGACAGGGGTGTGGAGACAAGGAAGGAGGGGGTGTTTCTTGAGGAGGAAAGATCCTTTGTTCATCCTCCCTGCTTCCAGATGAATAAAGAAACTGCTGAAAAGAGGGCTATTAGGAAGGGAAGGAGTAGTAATAAATCCTTAAATCTAAAAAAATAGTTTAAAAAATCTGGTTTTCCCAGAGCTCAAGTGGACACAGAGAGATGTTTTTCCCTCTGCCTCCTTTTCTTCTCTCTTGCTTTTGTGAAAGTACGTTTTCCTTATTCTGTCTTTCCAAGCCTGCTTTTTGTCTGTCTCTCTTGTGTTTTACTTTCTTACATACTTATTTGGAGTGAAAGGGACGCAGCTGGAAGTCACTTCTCCCAGGCACGGGGGTGTGTGCGGCGGGGCCTCCATCCCAGAGGAGACTTTCTTTGCCAGTTGTGGCATGAAGGCTGTCCAGAAGTTCAGGGGGTCCACCAACACAGAGGACAGCAGGAGCAGCAACGAATCAGCACAAGAACACCTGCCTGGCGATGTGCTGTGCAGCACGGAGCAAGGTGTGAAGAGCTGGCATCCACCATGGGAGGCGGTCAGGCTCGAGCTTTTGAAAAAATTTTCATTGGCACCTGTCAGATGGCTTGATTTCTAGGTGAATAGTTGTATTAAGGGGTTGACGTCAAGCCAGTTTGTATAGATTAGTTTTGGTTGTAGTTGAGAGAACTAGTAACTAACATTTTTGGACATAGAACTGCTGGCTGGTTGCCATTGTCCTGGGCATTCGCGGACTGTAGTGGAAACTTCATTTCTCTTTCATCCTTGCTAACAGAACCTCTTCAACTCTCAACTTCCATTTCTCTTTCATCCTTGCTAACAGATCCTCAGTTTTGTTCATCAATTCTTTCCTTTTGAGGGTCAGAGGAAAGTGACCCGTCTTCAATTCCAAAGGTAGGTATTAATTGGTCTAAGCCAATTATGATATTTCTATTTCCCTTGACAGTGGCTGGTTTAGGAAAAGCCATGTGATATATTTTCGTCAGAAATCATCCTAACTGATGTTTGTAGGTTAAGTTCACCTAGTCTTCAGCATTGCCCATGAGGTAGCTATCTCCTTTATTTTTTTTAAAATATTTTTTAATGTTTATTTATTTTGGAGAGAGAGAGAGACAGAGTGTAAGCGGGGGAGGGGCAGAGAGAGCAGGAGACACAGAAGCCGAAGCAGGCTCCAGGCTCTGAGCTGTCAGCACAGAGCCCCACGCGGGGCCTGAACTCAACGGACCACGAGATCATGACCTGAGCCGAAGTCGGATGCTCACCAGACCAAGCCAACCAGGCACCCCTATCTCCTTTTTATAGGTTAAGAAATGCATTTAAGTTAATACAGTTGATAATCAGCTTAGCCCAAATTCAATCTAGTTGTGACTTCATGAAGAAGATGGGACCAGGCAGGACCCTGAAGGCAAGGTCAGAATTTTGTTCACTGGTCTCTAGTGCAGTGTCTGGCACATGGGAGCCATTTTGAATAAATTAGCCCAGATCCCAGGTTCATTACCCCATGCCACTACTTTAGAAATAACGGGTAACTTCTACTTCCTGCAGTATGGTAGGCCAGCTATTCTTTTTTTTTTTTTTTTTTTAATTTTTTTTCAAAGTTTATTTATTTTTGGGACAGCGAGAGACAGAGCATGAACGGGGGAGGGGCAGAGAGAGAGAGGGAGACACAGACTCGGAAACAGGCTCCAGACTCTGAGCCATCAGCCCAGAGCCTGACGCGGGGCTCGAACTCACGGACCGTGAGGTCGTGACCTGGCTGAAGTCGGACGCTTAACCGACTGCGCCACCCAGGCGCCCCATGTAGGCCAGCTATTCTTAAAAATCCCATCACTACCAAATACCTGAAATATCTAAAAATACTAAAAACATTTTTTAAACTATTAAAACATACTGCCGAGCTGACATTCCTGTGTGTGCTTGCGTGGGTGTGTGCACACACAGAAAAGGAAAAACTAAAAGGCAAAAAAAAAATCAAAGCAATAGCAAGTTTAGAGAGGTAAGCGAGTACTAAAGGCAAAAGCACTCTGAGAGAAATCTCTCAGTTTCTGGAAACCACAGAGCCCACACAAGCTGAAGGATCAGATCAGAGACTGCAGCTCAAAGCTGGGCTTCTGAAGGGCAGAGCCACAGTGCGAGTGGGGTACCCTCCAAAGGGACAGACCAAAGAATCACTTGTCTTGACTTTTGCTCTCAGTTTGAGAGAAAAAATGTTTCCTTGAGCTGTGAGTCATCACAAACCAGCCCTCAACTCAGGTTTTGGGTCCAAATTCACTCTACTTGCATATTCTGAAGACCTCCAATTGAGAATTACATTTAAATTGATCCTGGGTAGGCCGTGATTCTGAGTGCTTAGAAGAAGCAAATATAGATCCTCTCTGGAGGAAGATACCACCCTTGGCCAGGCCTTGAAAAATTCCATCAGATAAAGATCCAATAAATATAAGCCCACGGTTTTCAAAAACAAATTATGAAACACACAAGGAAACAAAGTGCCATGAGTGAGAGTCAACAGAAACAACAAACAGAAGAATCGGGTCACAAAGACTTCAGATACTGGAATTATCGAAACAGAACATAAATTAAATACATTTAGTATCAGAGGAATGAGGAAAAGAAAGAAGTATTGGGGGTAGAAAAAAGGTAAGAGAATGAAGAGGGTGTTAGGCTTGTATTCTTTTTTTTAAAAAGCGGGGCACCTGGGTGGCTCAGTCGGTTAAGTGTCCGACTTCGGCTCAGGTCATGATCTCGCGGTCTGTGAGTTCGAGCCCTGCGTCGGGCTTTGTGCTGGCAGCTCAGAGCCTGGAGCCTGCGTCAGATTCTGTGTCTCCTCTCTCTCTGCCCCTCCCCGACTTGTGCTCTGTCTCTCTCTATCAAAAATAAATTTAAAAAAAATTTTAAAAAAGCAGAGTTAACATATACTAATTACTCAAATAATACAGTGACATATACGTGTTGTAAAGATCCTAGCAATGCAGAATGTAAGGAAATTAGGAATAAGAAAAAAAATTATTAAATGTCTCCAATAGAAAGCCATGCTCTGCTTAGAGCCTACCCTTTAGGATGATCTGATTCTAGCCTTTCATTGCCTTTGATTTATTTTACAATTCTGCAAAGCAAAATAATGTTTGTCCATAGACACAGAAGTGAATTCTGTCCAGTGGAGGGACGACGTCCCCCTCTCTCCACCCTAGAAAAGCTAGTTTTGCATCCATTTACAAATTCTTTTCAATATTCCTGATCTATAAATCTGCTGTCCTTTGGATTCCTTGGAACCAATTGTAACATCTGCCTCGTCCTCTCATTAATAATAAGTTTAAACAATCTTAAAAAAATTTTTTTTAATGTTTATTTTTGAGAGAGAGTGAGTGAGTGAGAGAGAGAGTGTGTGGGGCAGGGTCAGAGAGAGAGGGAGACACAGAACTTGAAGCAGGCTCCAGGCTCTGAGCTGTCAGTGCGGAGCCCGAGACGCAGAGCTCGAACTCACAAACTGTGAGATCATGACCCGGCCTGAAGTCAGACGCTTAACTGACCAAGCCACCCAGGCACCCCTTAAACAACCTCGAACATGTGTTTGTTTTATATCTCGTCATGATTTTCACCTTTTTTTTAAAGTTGTCCTTATAACAAAATAGAATAAAAAATAGAAAGTCTCCTTCTTCCTGAACCCTTGGAAAAACCACTAATGACCTGGTAATCCTGGAGAGCAAGTTGGAGAAGAGGCGGTGACCAGTGAAAGGTCACTCGGCATGCTGCCCCTCTTTCTGGGCAGAGTCCATCCTGGTCCTAGAGGCTGTCCCCAGGGTTAGTGGCTTGCCCAGGTCGCTTCAGTGCAGGACTCCCTGGGTTCAGCTCACAGCTCACCTTCTTGTGCTCAAACTTCCTGTGCTTTGGTGTCCCCTTACGGAAAATGAGGCTAGTCATAAACCTATCTGGTGGGGCTCTTGTAAAGATTAAATGAGTTCATATTTGCAAATCACTTGAAATCGTGCCTGGCCCATTGGCAAAACCAAGTCCTAGCTAACACCATTATTATCTGCATGACTGAATGGTCTATTTTTGGGCAAACTTCCATCTAAAACAGTACCAGTGCTCCCCAATAAAGTGGTATTTTCTTAATTTCTCTCTTTGCTATTCCTTTTCACCCGCTCACTGTTTCTGATGAACCCTTGGAAGTGAAACTGTTTGGTGGGGAGACAGAGCAAAGGAGGAGGAGGGGAACGCCAGGAACCATTGGGTCTGACGACGAGCAGAGGAGCTGGAACATCTTCGACATCTAACTTGGGGTAGGAGAGAAAGGAAATGTTGAAAATTTTGTTTGTTTCAAAATATCCTATCAACCTCAGCCCTGTGGTTAGTGAGTTATTCCCACTAGGAAAACACTACAGGCTGAGCAGATTTGTTTTCCCAAGACAGGAGGGGTAACAAACCAGCCACAATTGTCCCCTGGCAATGGTGCACCAGAATATTAAGTTGTTATCTGTATGGTGCCCAGAATACCAAGGGGCAAGCGATATGGTGGGAAAGGTATGGGCTTTGAAGCCAGACAGGTCAGTGAGGAAACTCAGGCCCAGTCACTTGCTGGCTGTGTGACTTTGTGGAAAACACTTCTTCTCTCTGAGCCTCAGTTTCCCCATCTCTGTAGTAGAGATCATTATAGCTTTCTTTAAGCTTCTGGTGAGGATTAATTTAGGCCCAGCAGTGCCTGGTGGTCAGGCAATGTCAGCATCACTTGTCTTGTCAGGAGGGAGGCCTGGCTTCTTTCAACACCAATGCCCTCTGGGAAGATGGAAAACCAAACTTTTGCAAGCATCCCTGGCAGCAACTGTTCAGTCATGCAGCTGACCTTCAGGAGTTGAAGGAAACGGAATTTTCCGCAGGAAGAACAGCTGCCAGGTTGTTGGTCAGGGTTCCTGGAGGGTGGGTCACTGAGGATTGGTATCCACTCAGAGGTGGTGGTAGCAGGGAAGCTGGGTGTGGGCAGCGACAGGCAGTGGGGAGAGGTTCATTGGCTTCTTCCCTGCTAAAAAATAAACTCCAGGGGGCACCTGGGTGGCTCACTCAGTTAAGCGTCCGACTCTTGATTTCAGCTCATATAATGATCTCACAGTTCATGAGTTCGAGCCCCACATTGGGCTCTGCACTGCCAGTGCAGAGTCTACTTGGGATTCTCTATCTCTCCCTCTCTTTCTGCTCCTCCTGCCCTCTCTCTCAAAATAAAAATTAAAAACAAAAACAAAAACAAAAACAACTCCTGTCCATTTTCAGAGGCAGATCCCACCTCAACACCCCGGCAGGAATCCCCTACCTGTCCAGGTGAGGAGGAAGCCCTCAAAGGGGAAATCTCCCCCGTTGCTCTTGGGGCCAACCAGCACAAGATATGGCCAATCTTTACCAAGAGCTTTCTACCCACAAGACATTCTAACAGGGGATATTGGGAACAGGGGTGGGGAGAGGGGCAGCTCAGAAAGAAGTCAGTTTCAGTTCCTTTGCTGTTGTCTCTTTGTTATTCACATTATGACTTTTCTTGCTTTGGGGCTCTTGTCGACATTTTGCCTTTATTCTGATCATTGATGCCTCTTTCCCTGTTTCCAAGATCACACCCACTTCCCCCATCTCCGTGTCAGATGTGCAGCAGAGAATCCAGGAACCCCTACTGCCAGGTGGGCTCCTCACCTGCCTTATTACTCTTTACATCCCCAGCACTTAGCACAGCACCTGGCACCAAGATGGTCCTCAGTCATGGGTGCTGAACCAGTGGAGTGGCTTGTTACTGGGCTGGAAGTGAGATTCACTTAGAGAGGGGTAGCTCTGTTAAGGTATCTCTAAAAGGCAGCTCTGTCCATCTCTGGCTTGACTGGGCAGGTGGCAAACAAGAGGTGGTTTCCAGCTTTCCAGCTTCTCCCCCAGGCAATACATAACACTTGAGATTTGGAACCTGAAACCTGAATTCAAGAGACAGACCTTCCACTTAATAACTGCATGAACCTTGGGTCATTTACTTAAGCCCTTTGAACTTCAGTTTGTTTATTTACTTTTTTTCCAGGAAAATATAAGATCTTCCTTTCCTGCTTCATAATCAGAGAATTTGTGACAATTACACAAATAAGGTTTATGAAAATGTTCTATAAAGAAATATATGAGTGACAGCTATTATTTTTTATAAAATGATTCCACTAGTGGGCTCTAAGTGTTGTGGTTCAAAGGTATTGGAAACCAACCATATGCCAGGGGTTTCAATAAGTACATAACCGAGAGGTGAAGAGAACACTATGAAGGCGCCCAAAGAAATGAGCCATTCACGGACCGCACCCAATCTGGGGGTGTCCTGGGTGTTTCTGTTGCTAACTTGCCATGTAGTCTTTCATCCTGTGGAGTCTGAAGCTGTAAATAACACCCAAGCCATTCTCATTTTGCTTCAGGACACCCCCAGGCTGAGTCTGTGAATGGCTTCTTTCTTTGTACTAGTTCTGGCCACCATCTTGGAGAATAAAAATCTTCCTTGACTTAGGATGGGGTTACACCTCAATAAACCCATTGTAAGTTGAAAAAATTGTAAGTTGAAAATGCATTTAATGTACCTAACCTACTGGACATCATCACTTAGCCTAGCCTACCTTAAACATGCCCAGAATGCTTCCATTAGCCTACAATTGGGCAACATCATCTAACACAAAGCCTATTTTATAATAAAGTGTTTAATGTTTCATGTAACTGATTGAATAGTGTACTGAAAGTGAAGAACAGCATGATTGTGTGGGTACAGAATGGTTGTAAGTGTATCGGTTGTTTACTTCCGTGATTATGGCTGATGTTAGCATCACAAGAGAGTATCATACTGAATATCGCTAGACTGGGGAAAAGATCAAAATTCAAAATATGATTTCTACTGAATGCTTATCACTTTCTCATTATCATAGAATAGAAAAATCCTAAGGTGAACCATCTTTTTTTTCTTTTTACAGTTTATTTGAGAGAAAGAGCATGCACACAAGAGAGCATGAGTGAGGAGGGGCAGAGAGAGAGAGAGGGAGAGAGAGAATCCCAAGCAGGCTCTACTCTGTCAACACAGAGCCCGATGCAGGGCTCAGGCTCATGATCTGTGAGATCATGACCTGAGCCGAAACCAAGAGTCAAACACACAACCACCTGAGCCTCCCAGATGCCCCCTAAGTTGAACCATCTTAAGTCGAGGACCATCTGTATTGAGAAATAACCAAGTATAATCTCAGTTGAAGCCACCTGTGGATCGTAGACACTGCATGATTTCAAGTATCAATGTCCATTCTAACAGTAGGTATCACAGGAGGAAAAATTAATAGACAAACAAGAATTTTGATATTTCCCTCCTCTCCCACCTCAAACCAGATGCTACAGATAAGCCAGCTCCTTGGCTGATAGCCAGCCCTGCTGATTTCTGGCATTCACCTCCTTCTTCTTAGCTCTGTTTTGCCCCCTCATACAGTTCTGCTCCCAGGAGTCCGCCAGAAACAGTGGGTGAGGGAAAAGGATTAGCAAAGAGAAAAATGAAGAAACTACCACTTTTATTAGGAAGTAGTACCCTGTTTTAGACTGGCATTTGCCTGAAAATAGACCATTCAGTCGTGCAGACAATAATAAATTATACGTAAACACCAAACACCCACGCACATTTTTCGAACATGTAAATATTCGTGTGACCCATGTGGATTTGGAGATGGTGTGACAACACCCTAAGTACAGCTTAATGGTTAAGAACTAGGGATTGAGCACAAGCTCTACTGATTACTAGCTACCCGACCTCAGGCAAGCTACATGACCTTTTCTATGATTCAGTTTCCTCCTCTATAAAATGGGAATAACATAGTATTCACCTCACGGACCAGTGGTGAGGATTGAGTGAAACACTATAGACTCTCCTTTACAGCAGCCTGGAAGGAAACAGTGACCCTAATAAGACCCTTTTTCTTCTCTGCTTTCCTCTCTCCTTGTCAAAGACTTATCTTCCCCTCTCCCACAGGAGCACCTGATTCAATGCAGACTTCCTCCTTCAAGGCATCTAGCCCAAAGGACTTGCCCTCCCCTCCTTGTACGGGGGGAGCTATGTTCTTGGCTTTGAGACAGATTCTTAAATTGTCTTCTGCAGTTGCAAGTGACTCAGCGTTGCTTAGAGATTTAATTAACCAGCAATAGGAGGCTTGAAAGAAGCAAACCTCTGGGGACTTTTGCTCTTCTTTGGTTGGCTGTGAGCAGAGGGAGAATGGAACAAAAAGGAACCTTCCAGAACTTCACTGTCCAATATGGTAGCCACAGTAGCTATTAGGCACTTGAAATGTGATTGTCCAAATCAAGATGTGCTGTAAGCATAAAATACGTACCAGATTTTGAAGATTTGTATGAAACAAGAAGGCAAATTTCTCAATAATTTTTATATGTATTACAAATTTTTATGTATCTGCTTTACTTATGTTAACGTGGCTACTAGACAATTTAAAATGATCTATGTGGCTCCTGAATGGTGCTGTTCGTGATTTAATAATGGCTAATAGCATGCCTGCATTTTTAAAAAGTGACTTTAATGTAGATCTCCTTTTACCTTTATGAAGTAGGTATTATTATAACAAATTTTCAGATAAGGGCAGCAAGACCACAATCCATTCTGTGTTTGGACAATCAGTAGACTTGCTTGGCTGGAGCAGATCCAAGCTAGGGGAGAATCAGGCGGAAGAACACTGACTTGGGAATCAAACCTGGCTTCCCATCCTTGTTGTAGCATTAAACAGCGTGTGACTTCCAGCAAATTACTGCCCATCTCTTGGCCTCACGTTTTACTTAAAAAATAAAGAGGGGTGCCTGGGTGGCTCAGTCGGTTGAGCGTCCAACTTCAGCTCAGGTCATGATCTCGCAGTTCGTGAGTTCCAGCCCCATGTCGGGCTCTTTGCTGATAGCTCAGAGCCTGGAGGCTGCTTCCGCTTCTGTGTCTCTCTCTCTCTGCCCCTAGCCCACTCGCATTCTGTCTCTGTCTCTCTCAAAAATAAATTAAAAAATTAAAAAATAAATAAAGAGATTGGCTAAATTAGAATTTAAGAGTGGGAGGCTAGTGGCTTATGGGCCAGATAGAGCCACAGATTTGTTTGTGTGCTTTGACCAACAAAGCCTTATAGGATTTATTTATTTATTTACATACTCTTAGGTAGAGGCCAGGGCTCTGACCGTTCACCTTGGACTGACACTCCACCACTTCACACACTTTCATTACCTGCCTCAAAACCTAGGAGGCATTTGAGTTTGCAACCCTTGGCTGCAAATGCTAAACTTCAGGTGGAAGGACTCCGTGGAAGGGCTGCTGACTCTTCTTCGGTCCATGCTAATGCCAACCATTCTTAGAACTGGGTGGTCTCAAGTAGTGGGCACCAATCTACTCCAGGCCAAATTTTGGTCTCTCCTAGTTTTTGTTTTTGTTTTTGTCTTTTTAATGATGTTACCATCTTGAATTTCTAACAAAAACAACATTATATCTTCTTGTAGAATCATAAATATTAACCTAGAAGGAAACTTAAAAATAATCTATTCAGGGCAAACCTTTCATTCTGTAGAGGAGGAAATCAAAAGAAATCGAAGGCATATTGTGCTTTGATACTTGCATGTGTCAATGACTTCATCATCTGTCTTGGCAAATACGATAAAAAGTATGATGAAATATAATTATTTTTAATTCAAATATTATGCAATTCCTTTACATGAAATCAAGGTAGAATTTTCTTCTTCTTCTTCTTCTTCCCTTCCTCCTTCTTTTTAAAATAAAAATTCAATGGGATGGCTGGCTAGCAAAAGAAATAGTCTAGAACTGTTTCCCTTCCCTTGTGATTATGCTATACAAAACTTGCAACAACAACAACAAAATAGGTAAATGTAACCCATGCAACGCAAGTAAATAGCTAAAGGATTTTAAAGCACTGAAAGAAGCCTTTTTACAGGAATAATAGCAATTTGGATGTGAGCTACTGCTTTTGCATATTAAACACGAGTCTTTGTCTCTTTCACCTCAGTAGTGTGAGAAAGCAAAATCTGATTTGATGGGGGATTAGGAAAAGACCATAAATAAAAGGGTGTGTTGTTTCCTGAGGGACAACCTTCCTAATGGCATTCTGCCCAGAAGCCCTTTCTTTTTGGCTGACCCACGTGACCAGGATACGTTGACTAACCAGACTGAGACCCAAAAGGGTCAAGGAGAGACCACAAAGTTGATCAATGCCTCCAGGGTCCGGACTTGAGCCAGTCCTGACTCTGAGACCAGACTGGTCAGTGTTGCTGTTGAATAAACACAGTCATGAAAACTCTACACGTGATCTCTGTTTGGAGAAGCTCGAAGTCAGTGATGGAGGAGACCTTCCCCAAGGTTAGCTAGTCATAGGCAACACAGGAGTATCTGAAAGTACGATCACTCCTCGATACTACTCACAGGCATCTCTTGCCAGGAGAGAAGTCTAATCTTGGGTACATGGTGGGTACATGGCTGGGTTCAGGCAAAGAGTATCTCCTTGTATTCCTCTACCCTCAGGAAGCCAACATTCAAAAGGGGAAAAGACAAATCTGTTTTTCATCCACAGAAATATAAAAAGGTAAATGCTGGAGGTTGTCTTAGGGATTCAAGGAGAGGTGGAAAGAAAAAACAGCCTTTGCAAATGGCAAAAGCCAATCCAACCAACTTAAGTTGAGGAAAATATGGAAATCAATAGTAAATGGTTTGGGGAGATAAAGGTCTTCTCAATACTCCATGTTCTTTTCTCCTTTGTTTATATACTTTCCTCTAGCAACAGGACCTTAATTCACCTGTTTCTCCAACAACCTACCCATCTTTCAAGGTAACTCAGGAATCCCACTTCTCCTAAGAAGCTTCCTCTAACCCTCCAATCCACAGAGTTTCTGCATTTACTATCTGTACCATTCAATTGCCTCTTAAAGATGGCCTTGAGCTGCCTTTTTACTACATTTATATACATGCACCTCACCTTCCTGACTTGACTGTAGACCCTTCACAGGCAGGGTGAAGTGTGAGTAACAATGTCTAGCTGAGCCGAGCATAGAACTCTTGAGAGGAGACCAGGGCAACAGGCTCTCTATCAGCCATGGTCCAGGGCCTCCCTGCTTCTGCTTCCCAGCATGCCCTGGGACACTGCACTTCACTGACTCCATACCTGGTTCCCTTTTTTGTGGCCAGACAGGAACCACATTCATCTGTCCTGTTTTTTCCCTTACCAGAAGGCCAAAAAAGTGATGTTTATCTTTTTATTCAAGAGATAAGGTATCAGGGAAACAGAAAGTACTATCAGCTGTTTAGAGAGGTTTATGAGAGCAATTACCATTATCCAGATTACTAAGATTTTCTTAGAAAACCAAACCTTTTCCTGTTGAATAGAGGTGGACCATTAAAAAAAAAAGGAAGCAAAGAAAAACTCTCCATAGCTTCCTTCTGGAGGTGTTACCAGGCATCTGAGGACTTAAAAAGCAAAAACATGCAATCCAGGCTGAACCATGCATTTACATGCTTAAGATGATAAGTTTTATGTTATGTGCATTTTTACCACAATTAAAAACTTTTTTAAAAAAGTGCAGTCTGATGGGGCACCTTGTTGGCTCTGTCAGTGAAGCATCCGACTTTGGCTCAGGTCATGATTTCATGGTTTGTGAGTTTGAGCCCCGAGTTAGGCTTTGCACTGACAGTGCAGAGCCTGCTTGGGATTCTCTCTTCTCTGCCTTTCCCCCACTCTGTTTCTCAAAATAAATAAACTTAAAAAAAAACAAAAAGCACAGTCTGGGGCCACCTGAATGGCTCAGTCAGTTGAGTGTCTGGACTCTTGATTTCAGCTCAGGTCATGATTCCAGGGTCGTGGGATCGAGCCCTGCATTGGCCTCCATGTTACGTGTGGAGACTGCCTGGGATTCTCTCTCTCTCTCTCTCTCTCTCTCTCTCTCTCTCTCTCCCCCTTGCTCCCCACCCCACAAACACCCATGCACACTCTCTCTCTCCTTCTCTCTATCTCTCTAAAATAAAATAAATAAACTTTAAAGTTCAGTCTGTATACAATACCAAGCATTAAAATAAGAGTAGCAAGTTGAAAATGGAAAATGGGAGAGTACAAACTTAGGGTGGAAGATGGGTTAAGCTATTTTAGCCTAATGGAAGGATGAGGGCAGTCAATAACTCTGCTATACCACAAGTTAGGTGAGGAGGAAAATAACCAGTAACATTAACTATGATATAGAGTTAGGCATTTGTTAAGAAATCAAAATTGAACTTGGAATTCAAATGGGATTGAATGCATAACTAAGTGCTAGATTCATTAGATGTCTGTTTTTATTTATAATTTTCTGCCTTTGAAAATAATCTGAGGTGGAGCTGAGAACGTTAATAATATTACACAGTTGAACACGTGACTTCATTCTTTTCCCTCTAAGTTAAAAGTCAGAACGTGCCAAGAACATTAAATTCCAGCCGTCCAAGTGAGGTAAGGAACAAAGGAAGGAAATGGCCACTTGGGCCGGGTGTCTTTGATGGGCGCATCTGCAGGGAAAGTTGAACACTGGAGACAGACCCTCCCGCCCAAAATATTTTTTCAAAAGCCTCCCCATTGTTGCAGTCTCCCTCAAACATATCTGACTTCAGAACATTTTTTATATATAAGATATTGAGAAAAATACCAGTAGGAGCTCATCAATTACATCATAATAATGGTAGTAGCTAGCATTTGCTGATACTTAACATGCCAACACCGTTCTAAACATTTTATACTGACATTTACCCTCAAAGCAACCTACAAGGTAGGTATTGTTAATATCTCCCATTTTTCAGATGGGGAAACAGAGGCACAGCCAGGCATGGAGTGAATTGTTCAAGGTCACAGAGCTAGTAAGGGGTAATGTCAGGGTTTGAGTCAAGGTAGTTAGTTGGACTCTATAAAGCTGACATGGGCCTCACCCACCGTTGAGGACTAAAAGGCTGTGTCTACCCCCATTCCCAAAATGTCTATGTTGAAGCTCTAACTCCAATGATGGTATTTGGAGATGGGGTCTTTGGGAGGCAAAGGTTTAGATGAAGTCATAAGGGTGGGGTCCTCATGATGGCATTAGTGCCCTTCCCCATGATGGGATTAGCACCCTTGTTAATAGAAGACACACAAAAGAGAACTCTTCTGTCTCTGTCTGCCTTTCTCTGTCTGTCTCTCTCCTCTTTGTGTGTACAGGGAAGAGGTCATGTAAGCACACACTAAGATGGAGGTAAACTACAAACCAAGAAAAGAGGCCTCAGATCGAAACCTACCCTGTCAGCACCTTGATCTTGGACTTCAGCCTCTGGAACCACGAGAAATGAATTTCTGATGTTTAAGGCACTGGTTCATGGTGTTTGTTATGGTGGCTCAAACAGACTAAGACAAACATTATACCACATCCTCCTGCTCAGCACAGAATTGTAGGGAATGGGTGTGTAAATGTTTAGGCCACGATAAACACTAAACACTACAATGAATGCTGAAATAATACACAAGATGCCTAATGAGAGATGACTGTTGATTGATCAGTGTTGTTACCTCCTCTCAGCTCCCACTGAACACAGGTGCGCAGTGTCTTGCCTGCCCATGGGGCTCACTTGGACACAACATTTCTAAAGGGCACTTGCCTTTAGAAACCATGCAAGTATGTTCAATATGTTAAAAAAAATAAAACTTTCTTTTGGAATACCTTTAGATTGACATAAAAATTGCAAAAATACTACAGAGAGTTCCTGTGTACCCCATACGCTGGTATGGTACATTTGTTACAATTAATGAACCAATATTGATACATTATTATTAACCAATGTCCATTCTTACTTCGGATTTCCTTAGTTTTTATCAAGTGTCCTTTTTGTATACCAGGATCTCCTCTAGGATGCCACATTCCATTTAGTTGTCACATCCTTAGGCTCCTCTTGGCTATGACAGCTTCCTAGACTTTCCTTGTTTTTGATGACCTTGACAGTTTTGAGGCACAGGAGTTAGGCGTTCTGTAGAATGTTCCTCTGTTTTTCTCATGATTAGGAGGATTATGGGTTTTTAGGAAAAAGACCACAGAGGTAAAGTATCATTTTCACCACATTATATAAAAGGTACATATTATCAACATGACTTAATCTTTTTTGATGTTGACCTTGATCGCCTGGCTGAGGTCATGTTTGTCAGATTTCTCATCACAAAGTGACTCCTTCCACCCCTTTCCATGCTGTACTCATTAGAAGGAAGTCACTGCATAGCCCACACTGAAGGAGTAAGGAGTTACACTCGACCTTCCTGAGGGTGGGGTGCCTATGCAATTATTTGGAATTCTTCAGCACAGGAGACTTGCCTTTTTTCCCCCACTGATTTATTCACATCATTCATCTTCCTCTTCTTCTTCCTTCTCCTCCTTCTCTATTTCTCCTTTTCCTCCTGACTTTATTTTTTAGAGGAATTTCAGATTCATAGCAAAATTGAGCAGAAAGTACAGAGAGTTTCCATAAACCCCATGGCCCGCGCACACACACACAGTCTCCCCCACTATCAACATCCTGCAGTAGAGTGGTACATTTGCTACAATAAGTAAATTTATATTGTCACATCATCATCACCCAAATTCCCAAGTTTATAGTGGGGTTCACTCTTGGTGTTGGACATTCTATGGGTTTTGACGAATGTATAATGATGTACCCGCCACTGTAGAACTGTACAGAATATTTTCACTGCCCTGAAAATCCTCTTGCTCCGCCTCTTTATCCCTTTTCCCCCTAACAGTGGTTCCCCTGGCAACCACTAATCTTTCTACTGTCTCCATAGTCTTGCCTTTCCCAGAATGCCATGTAATTGGAATCATACAGTATATACGTAGCCTTTTCAGATCGGTTCCTTTCACTTAGTAATATGCATTGAAGATTTTTTCATATCTTTTCATGGTTTGATAGCTCATTTCTTTTCAGTGCTGAACGATACTCCATTGTCTGATGGATCACAGTTTATCTCTTCACCTATCAAAGGACATCTTGGCTGCTTCCAAGTTTTGGAAATTATGAATAAAGTTGCTATGAGCATCTGTGTGCAGGTTTTTGTGTGGACATAAGTTTTCAATTCATTTGGATAAATGCCAAGGAGGGCAATGGCTGGATCACATGGTAAGAGTATGTTCAGTTTTTTCAGAAACCGCCAAACTATCTCCAAAGTGACTGTACCATTTTTGCATTCCCACTGGCAATGAATGAGAGTTCTTGTTTCTCCACATCCTTCCCAGCATTTGGTGTTATCAGTGTTCTGCATTTTGGCCATTCTAACAGGGACATAGTGGTATCTCATTGCAGTTTAATTTGTAATTCTCTAATGACACATAATGCCTAACATCTTTACATATGCTTACTTGCCATCTGTATATCTTCTTTGGTGAAGTGTTTGTTTACATTTTTGCCCACTTTTAAAATGGGGTTGTTTCTTTTCTTAATGTTGAGTTTTAAGAGTTCTTTGTATATTGTGGATAACAGCCCTTTATCAGATGTGTCTTTTTTGCAAATATTTCCTCCCAGTCTGTGTCTTGGCTTATTTTCCTGACATTGTCTTTTGCAAAACAGAAATTTTTAATTGTGATGAAGTCCAGCTCATCAGTCATTTCTTTCATATATTGTGCCTTTGGTGTTGTATTTAAAAAGCCATTGCCACACCCAAGGTCATCCAGGTTTTCTCTTATGTTGTCTTCTAGGAGTTTTACAATTTTGTGCTTTACTTTTAGTTCTATGATATTTTTGTGGAGAGCATAAGGTCTTGTGTCTAAATTAATTTATTTCACATGTAGATTCACAGTATATATCACATGTATATGTCTTTTTAATACATGTATTTAAATAAATTTTATAAGAAAAATATTGGTAACATCCTAGTGACCTCTCAAGGCATAAAGGCGGCTTCAGAGCACTTTGGGAGATGTTGATCTTCTAAACAAAGACCCTCCGTAGCCCGGTCCTTCCCACTTCTGCACACTTGGCCCTTGGGACTTTTTGGATACATTCAGTCCTCCAGCAAGACTGAGCTGCCCACTGCCCCTTTCCACCTTGTTGCTGCCAAAATTGCCACTTCTAAAAACACCCTTCATCCCAGAAGTTCCAGCTTTCACACTGGAAACTTCCCTGGCTGAAGTAATCTCTTTCTCCTCTGGGCTCAGAAGATATACTACTTATATTTCTGTTGGAGGCCGATTCTTGGTCTGTTTTTGCTCCACCTTCAAGAATCCGTGTTTTGTCCTCATTTGGGGACAGTCCTATCCTGCTTGGGGACAAACTGATGTGATGATGGTCATCTGGCTCTTCCCAGATTTGTGTATTTTAGGTACAACAAAAACATTTGTGGGGCCCAGACAAAAACACACATGGCGTCCCATATACACAGATCTAAATATATAAAAGTTATGAATCGAGAGAATAAACCATTGAGTACGTTTTATTCTCCTACCTTGACAAATATACCTTCAGGTTGACCTGGAAGGACCATTTCAAACTCAGAATGCTTGAACTCCTTGGGGTTCTGCACTGGAGTGGGGCAGCACAGGTAATGATGATTCCTGCCTCCCGCCCGCTCCCTGCTCCTCTTCCTGTTCCTGGCTCTCTCTCAGGTACCTCATGTGCAAACTCCATCCTGCAGTCCGACCTCTGTCCACATCCCCTGCAAACAGCTGCCCCAAGACAACTTGATCTCACACTGCCAGGGAGGTTGACCCTAGGAGGATGGGCCTGGGGAAAGTCACATACACCCTGAAGGCAGGATGAGGCAGGGCTATTTGTGCAAAGGATTCCGGCATCCCAGCTACCTGAAGCATGGTCTAAAAGAGGAGGTGGGCTCTGAATGGCCATATCTCCTTGGCCCTGAGGACTCCTCTTCCAGCGAGGAGAGATGCGGCTGGAGGAAGCACGTTTCTCAGACACTAATGCGTATGTGAATCTCCTGGGATCTTATTTAGTAGGTCTGGGTAAGGCCTGAGAGTCTGCATTTCTAAAAACTTGGGGGTGATGCCAGTCCTGGCGGTACAAGACCATATTTTGAATAGGAAAAGTCTAAAGCATAGACCCAAGGCAGGGGTCCCTCTTGCCGGGGCACACCAGTACCTTTAGCACAACAGGATGTATTGTATAATAACTTACTCACCGCCATGGATAAACTACCAACAGAACTTAAGACACACTAGACTACGCAAAAAGCAATGTGTACACAACACAAAGTTGAATGCGGCATCAAGCCCACACCTGGGGAGCCCTTCACTCTAGCATGACCAGTGTCATGACAGGTGAGTGTCACAGCTTGCAGCCCTACTAGTTATTGTTTTCTTCCCTTTCTTGCACACTGGAGCTCCTCCCTTGTGTGGCTCACCCTGTGTCACTCACTGACCCCTTACTGACCCATGACTGACATGTCTGAGACCCTTTCTTACAAATGCATTTTCTTACTCTTCCTTGTCTTTTACTCTTTCTTCTCATGTGCTTCCCCACACTCTCAGCGCATTTCTTCTGGCAGTTTCTTCAGCAGACTGGCCCCTTTTCCAGGTCCTTCTGCCCTTTCCCTTTAGCCCTCAAGGCCCCCCCCAACCCCCCGGCCAAGCCCCTGGAGCTCGTCCCGCAGCTCCTGATGCCCCTTCCCTGCTGCTGGAAAGCACCCTCCCTGAGACCTGCCTTCTGTAGCATGGAGGCATCTTCAGCCAATTCCATGTGGCAAGAGAAGCTATTTATGCCTTTCGGAAATCTCATCACTGGGGCAGGAAGTGACAGACTTCCTGGCAAAGAATTCCCAAGAACATCTTCCCGAAGGAAAAAGAGAAAACATATCTCTGACGTACGTGGATGGTTTCCTTACTCGTAACTGGCCCTGCCCCAACCCAGTGATATGGCTCAAGGCAAAGGCTCCTGCTGGTGACAGAAGCCCACTCTGTGTGACCCACTCAGGCTCGGGACCTTGGATGTGGCAGGTGTGCGACCTCGACTGAATGAAGTTGAACTTCCTGGGGCTGGAACTCTGTTTCCTATTTACTCTCTCTGCTCCTGCAGATCTTCTCATATGGAGCTGCTGAATGTTGGTTAACGCGCAAAGTTAATTTTTTGCTACAGCTGAGGGTTCGCCATACGTCAGAATGAATGCTGAGTCAAGCAGATCATGTACAGGGTACACAGAGGGATGTGAACTTTCTTTTAGAAAGAGGGATGTTGGACCATGGAGCCAGAAACTACCCTCCCACCCTTCCCCAAGAAAATTCATGAAAAACCAAAAACCAAAAAACTCTACTCTCTGACTGGAACATATGAGACCTTCGTCTCAGGATTATGTAAGAGAATGGCAATAAACAGGATCTTTTCAAACAGCGACATGGTGATGTAAAGGGACCAAAGGGCCAAAAGTGAATGTTCTGTCTGTGGTTGGTGGAGACGCTGTGAGGGCTTGTTATACTCTAGCAATGACTGAAGGCAAAAATCACTGCTGGCTGTGGTGTCTTATTGAGCCTTATGATAATTTTTCCCCAAATATTCTGTTCCAAATTGTAGTGGTCAAAGATGTGTCTCTGGCTGAAAAGGACTAAGAACCACCACTCTCTACCATAAAGACTCAACAGGACTAGCCCAAGGGCAAATTGAAACAGGAGTGTTGGTCTTCAGGGTATGATTTTCTCTTCCTGCTGCAACCTTCTTGCCCACAATTGCTGGCTTCCTGGTGACACATAAAACTTACTGGTAAAAGAGTTCTTTCTCCTAGAGTTGGTAGTTTCAAGGTATACTCTAGTTAATCTAATTAATTGATGATAACATGCAAATGACATGGAATCCCCCCCTCCATTCACTATTCATTTTCATGGCGGTCTCAGAAGACCCTACCTCTCCAGTGCCTGTGAAGGTAGAAGATGGACACAGGAAGAAACCTTGGTTGAGAGATACTCCTGCACAGGTGTGGTCTTGGGACCCTCTCGGTCTATCCTGACACACCTGCTATTCTCTTTATACAAGTGGTGTTCATTGTTACTATTTGTCTGATGGGCTGGCTGATTGACAGACTTTTCTGAATGACAAATGAAGGTCCAAGGGTGTTTTCCTTAGTGGTGTCCTTTAGGATGGTGTTCAGGAAGGTTGTCTTGGGGAGGTGTCTGGTATAGCCATGATTCATACCATGATTTACACCATAACTCCCTTTCCACTTGGGAGGCTGAGGTGTGACCCTAGCTGAACCGAGTGGCTTTCCTTCCCTCAAATCAGGAGGTTGGGAGACGTGTTATTCATGTGCATTGGTTGAAATGTTCAAGCTATTGTTTCCTTTTTTTTTAAATGTTTATTTATTTTTGAGAGAGAGGGACAGAGACAGAGTGCTAGTGGGGAGGGGATGAGAGAGAGGGAGACACAGAATCTGAAGCAGGCTCCAGGCTCTGAGCTGTCAGCACAGAGCCCGACGTGGGGCTTGAACTCACAAACCACAAGATCATGACCCGAGCCGGAGTCCAACACTTAACCGACTGAGCCACCCAGGGGCCCCTGAGCTATTGTTTTCTACATGTCTCATTTGTTCTTTGTTTCTTTTTTTCTCTTTGTCTTTCTTTGGATTGATTTTTTTTTATGATTCCATTTTATTTCCACTATTGGCTTATTAACTGTATCTCTTAAAAATTTTTCTTTGGTGCTTGCTCTCTATGGTTTATAGCACACACCTTATCCCAGTCTGCCTTCGAACAATGTTTTAGTTTTATGTCACTTCATGTATAGTAAGAGCAACTTACAACAGTTTAATTTCATTTCTTCCCTCCTATCTTTTGTGCTATTGTCATATGTTTTACTCCAACATAGGCTGTGAACCCCAAGATACACTGTAATGATTTTTATATTAATCAATTATCTTTTAAAGAAATTTAAAAGCAAGATAATTTTCTTTTATATTTGCCCTACAATTTGACATTTCTGGTGCTCTTTATTCCTTGGTGTAGATCCAAATTTCCATCACCTTCCACCTGACGAACCCCCTTTAACATTACTTCCAGTGCAAGTCTTCCGGGCAGCCAATTATTATTGCCTTTTCTTTGTCCGAGAGAGTATTTGTTTTTGCTTTTTTTTTCCTGAAAAGATATTTTCATAAGGTATATACTTCTAGGTTGATAGTTTTTACTTTCAGCATTGTAAAGATGCCCCACTGTTGCTAACTTGCAAAGTTTCTGACAAAAGAATGCTATCATTCTTGTCTTTTACTCCTCTGTATATTCCTTCTTTTCCCCTTACTTTTATGGTTTTAACTTTTATCACTAGCTTTTAGCAATTTCATTATGGTGTGCCTTGATGCAGTTTTCTTTATGTTTATTCTGCTTGGAATTTCTTGAGCTTATTGTATCTGTAAGTTTATAGTTTTCATCAACTTTGGGAACATTTCAGCCATTATTTTCTTCAAATTTTTTTTCTGTTCTCCCTCCTCTCCTGGAACTCAAATTTCAAGTATGCTATACTACTTGATACTGACTCACAGGTAACTGAAGGGCTTTTTTTTCTTAGTCTTTTTTTCCTTTGGACAGTTTCTACTGCTATGTCTTTAATGCACTGATCTTTTATTTTATATTATCTGAACTGTTTTTAATCCCATTAAGCATACTTCTCATTTAGATATTGTAGTTTTCATCTCTAGAAATTTTTAGATCTTTTTTTGCATCTTCAATTTTTCCCTCCATTGTGTTTATGTTTCCCTCTGTCTTCCTCAGCACATGAAGCATGTTTACAATAGCTGTGTTAACGCTCTTGTCTGCTGAATCCATATTCTCTGTCCTTTCTGGGTCTGTTTCTACTAATTGATCTTTCTCCCAGTTATGGATAATATTATCCTACGTTGATGCATGCTTGGCAAATTTTGCTTGGTTGTGGGACATGGTGAATTTTACATTGTTGGTTACTGCATTTTGTTGTAATCCCTGAAGTGAGGCGCTACGTGTTCTGGCATGCAGATAAGTTGCCTAAAGTCAGTTTGGTTCCTGCAAGGCTTGCTTTAAGCTTTGTTAGGGTGGATCCTGAACAACAGTGAGTTCAGAACAAATTAGCTCCACTGCTAGGGCAATGCCTTTCTGAGGACTCTCCCAGACGCCGTGTGTATTATGAGGTCTTTCCACTCTGGCTAAGGGGAACAGAATTCTGTGAGCTCCAGGAATATGGGGGCTCTTGCTTTCCATTGTTGTGCTCCCTCTCTAACTGACCCCTCCCACCAGCTTCATGTATTATTGTCTCACACGTGCCTGAATCAGTACTCAGCCAAAGACTTGATCTACAGACCTTCAGAGCTCTCCCTCTGGGTGTGTCTATCCTCTCTAATGTGCTGCCTCTCCAACTCTAGCCATCTTGGCTTCCCTGAATTCCAATCTGTCAAGCCAGTGAGACCACCAGGCTGCTTGGGTTCTGTCTCCCCATGCTGCAGCCTGGAGACTTCCTCCAGGTGGTAAGCTGAAGCAACTGTGGAATTGACCTTGGGTTTGTTTTTTTTCCTCTTCTCTAAGTGACACAGCCCTGTGGTCACTATGGCCCCAAACCTGAAACCATTGTGTCATAGTTTATCCAGATTTTTAGCTTTAGTTTAAGTTAAGAAAATAAATTCCTGGGGTGCCTGGGTGGCTCAGTCAGTTAAGCATCAGACTCTTGGTTTTGGCTTAGGTCATGATCTCATGGTTTGTGAGTTTAAGCCCCACATTGGGCTCCATGCTGACAGTGTGGAGCCTGCTTGGGATTCTCCCTCTCTCTCTCTCTCTCTCTCTCTCTCTCTGCCCCTCTCCAACTCACTCTCTGTCTCTCAAAAAAAAAAAAAAAAAGAGAGAGATGGAATGCCTGAGTGGCTCAGTTGGTTAAGCATCTGACTTCAGCTTAGGTCATGATCTTACAGCTTGTGAGTTCGAGCCCCACATTGGGCTCTGTGCTGACAGCTCAGGGCCTGGAGCCTGCTTTGGATTCTGTGTGTGTGTCTCTCCCTCTGCCCCTCACCCACCCATATTCTCTCTCCCTCCCTCTCTCTCTCTCTCTCTCTCTCTCTCTCTCTCTCTCTCTCGTTACTCCATTATGGCCAAAAGCAGAAGTTTTCTCCATGCAGATATAATGATATAACATAGACATTTTACATCATGATGTTTTCATTTAACAGTAGATTTTGGTCATTTTTCCATTTCACCGTATAATTTTTGTAGACATTGTTTTAAACTGTGTTTACAATCATTTACTTATCAAAAAGCTATCAGTTGAGTAACTCTTATGCTCCAGGCTCCGAATAAAGCAGTGAACCGAACAGGTAAGATTGCCATTTTCACAGAGGTTTTGCTCTAGTGGAGGGAAGACAGGTAAAAGATAAGAAATAAATGAGCAAACCACAGAGCGATAAGAGCTATAAAACAGGGCAATATGTTAGAGAGTGACAAGGACAGCTATTGAAGATGGGTATTTAGAGAAGTCCTCTCTGAGATATGGAGTCTACTCCCTGAGTTAAGAGCAGCCATGTGCAAAGCATTCTGGGCAGAGGGAACATTAGTGCAGGAGCCCCAGGAAAGTAGGGAGCCTGGGGTACTGGAGGAACAGAGAGGAGACCAGTTTGGGTAGAGTATAGCGAGCAAGGGGGAAGAGTCATGCCAGATAAAATCAGGGAAGAGACAAGGGGGCCAAGGCTTTGTGGGGCAAAGAATACCATGCAAGTGTGTAATTTATTTACTTAACTGTACCATTATATAATTAACTTACTTATTCCTGTCCTGTTGAAACTTAGGTTCTTGCATTTTGAAATGTTTTATCATAAATGACACTGCAGTAAACATCTTTGATTTTTCTTTTTCCTTTCTGTACTTAGAATTCTTTCAATATGGCAGAATCCCAGGACTGGCATTAAAGAGACAGAGGGTATGTAGCAGAGGCTGTTGCTACCGCCAGGGTCCCTTTTACCGTCAGCGGTGTCCTTCCTCTAGCCCCTGCAGGCGCTGCTGACAACGCACACCTTTGCCCAATGGAGCCACCTCCCCGCATGCCTGGGAATGACACTCCTCCCTCCACAGCCTACAGTCAATGGCTGACGGGTGTGGGGAGACAAAAGCACCTACCTCCTTGACTCAATGCAGGACAAACTGCGGTGCCATTTATATTCCAGAGCTGCCAGAAGGACCAGGTGGAGGCCACATTTCTCCTGAAACCACACTCCTGCCTAGCTTCTTCCCCTCCTTATCCTGCTCCCTGTCCTCCTTTGATGATTCTTCTAGAACGCTCTCCCCGAAAGTCACCTGCACAAGAATCTCCACATTAGGCTTTCCTCCTAGGGAACTCAGCCTACATACAACAGGATAGGAACCTTCTGAAAATTTGATTTACTAAATCCTAATGAAGAATCTGTCTGTAGACTCACTATGCTCATTGAAGACAGTTTGACATTTGCCAAGTTACCATGAAGGGTAGGAAGCACTGGGAGGTGGTGGATACGTGATTGAAGGACTAATAGGTGATGACAAGAACGTGTAGAAAAAAGGATTAAGACTCCATCAAATTTGGACAGGTAGGGAACACAGGTCTGTGAAGACATAGGAACAGCCAGGCTTAACCTAAATGAGAACAACCCGTTTGACAACATCCAGGTGAACCTGTTGTCCCTGTTCTCAGCAATAATGAGAGCCTTCAGGTCCCAGAGCACATAGCTTATTTTCCTCTGAAGGAGTCTGCCATTTGATTCCAGAGGCCCTGTGGCTTTAAGATAAGAGGACAAGAGAGCAGAAACACTAAAGCCAGGGGTGGGATCCATGGTCAGAACAAAGAAAGGGACACAATGAGAGATGGGAATGAGGGTTCAGATCAGGGAAAGAAAACTCAGGGTATCCCAATGCTTCGGTCATGGTTTTCTTTTCCCTCTCCTCTGTGGGAAAAGACAATAGTCCATGGGAAAGCCTGAGATCAGCAGTGGCTATCACCCCCCTCCCCCAAGCCCCTCGTCACCCCCTGCCACTCTTGCCCACTCCACCACCTCGCCATCCACCGAAGAAAGGATCTTGGACAAGGGACCCCACACAGAGTGTTTGGAAGTACCCTCTTACTGAGAGTCTGGGCAGATTCCAACCTGGCTTCCAAAGTAGATGGTAACTCTACTGCCAAGCATTTATGAAGACGCCGAGATCTAGAATCATTAGCAAATTCATCCGAATGTCAGGAATCTGAGAAAGGACCATGTGCAGGAAGGCCATCTCTACCTACGTCAGAATGAGAACGGCAGTGACTGAGTAGCCCCCCCTTAACCGTGGTTTTGCCTTCTGCAGTCGCAGTCACCTCTTGCCAACTGTGGTCTGGAAGCAGAGGATCCTCCTTCTGACCTGTCATCAGAGAGTCAATAGTAGCCTAACGCTATGTTGCAATGTCTGTGTCATTCGCCTCACTTCATCTCATCATAAAGGCATGTCTCTCATCTCACATCCTCACAAGAAGGGCGAGCACAGTACAGTGAGAGATTTTGAGAGAGATCACATCCATGTAACTTTCATTACAACATATCGTTATAATTGTTCTGGCTCATTACTAGCTTTTGTTGTTAATCTCTTACTGTGACTAGTTTATAAACTTTATCGTAGACATGTACGCACAGGAAAAAAACACAGTGTATATAGGGTTTGGTACTATCCATGGTTGCAGGCATCCCCTGCGGGTCTGTGAACGTATCCCCCATGAGTACGGGAGGCCTGTTGTACACACCTGAAAATACCCCTTATGTACTGAACACACAGTCCTTCAAACATGAATGTGACATGTGCCTTGAGTAGCCTATCCAGGTCTGTGGCTGGGTCTCAGTGAGCCACTCGGAGGTATGGTAATAACTGAAATTTTCACAGGACCTTACAGCTTCCAAAATACTTTCATAAACATTATTATTTAGCTGCCACTCATCTGTAAGCTAGATACTCTTATTATTGTTACTGTTTTCATTTTTTCAGAAGAGTACCTAGAAAGCCAGAGAAGTTAATAACTTGCCTAAGATCCCAGAGCCATCAAGAGGCAACCCTTTTCTTCTCAGTCTGAATCTTGTACAGTTCTCACGCTATCTGCCTGCCTTGTCCCCTTCCTGCTCACTGGAATCTTTTTATGTCCTGAAGTTCAAGGCTAAGAGTTCTGAGATCCTAGAAAAGGCAAGAGGGAGTTGGTCATCCATGAGCTCCAGAGCCTGCTCTCTCCCTCAAGGGTATCTTCTCATACTTACTACAGGAGGAACATTCTATCCTACCCTTTTTTGCTTTGGGATACAGCTCCCACATCCTGGACATAAGAAGTACTTCTTTCCCTCCCTGATTCACTCCTCTGTGGCTCCCAAGATGGCAGGCCTCTCCACACCAATGGGAAGATGGCAAGATGTGCCAGCCTATCCCTGGGAGCAATGACAGTGAGTCCATGTAACAGCCTGGGTAGGAAGTGAGTAGGGGGTTCCTCTGGCTGCAGTGAATGCTGAGCACATTGTTTCTGCCCCCCGGGATCCCCTTTCTCCTGCACCTCCAGGCCTGTCTATCTAACCTGGGATGATGGAATGCCATTTCTTTCTCTCATTACTCTAAATTAAGTATCATTAGGAAGGTAAATGCTCTCCCTAAAACAAATAAATCACCCAACACACTCCAGAGAGAGATTTAATAATTTAAATTATTTCTAGATAATCTGTCTCTTTGGATTATCCAAACCACTGTTGAAAACTAACATAAAAAACAGACTCACCTGAAGCCCAGAGCCTTAGGGCTTACGCTGACTTGCAGACTGGGCACGAAGCCTGCCATGGAAGGAAGTCCGTAGTGATAGCATTTGGGAGGATTTGTCATCCCGAGGAACATGGTGGTAGTATTTTCAGCATTTGCAGGCTCTGAGTCATAGCAAAGCATGCCGCGCTGTGGGGAAAGACCCAGCTCTGGATTGGACGGCTTCCCAAGGCAGAGTCAACCGACAGGCCCGGGAAGCTCGTTAATCCTCTTCAGGGCGTCAGCACCATAGCCAACCGAAGCCATCAGTGGGCACAGATTGCTGAGATTCCCGGGCTGGGACGTGTGGGGGCCAAGACTTGTCCAGAAGATGCTACAGAAGAGACTCTAGAGTGGAGGCCCACTCCCCTGCCCCCAGGAACAAGGGCAGCTTATTCTGGGGAGGAAGGGGCTAGGGCTGTTATGGTGGCAGAGGAGCGGGGACCGGAGGAGGCTTGTACCCTCAGAGGAGTCATGCGCGCCATGCCTTGGCACAGCCAAAGCGAGCCCAACAGCCATGCCTGTGCCTGCAGTTCTGTTGGCTAACCTGGGAGGTCCCTCTAGGGTGAGAAGAGCCAGAAGATTCTGCTTCTCTGGTCGGCAACACGGAGCACTGAATTTGGCGCAAGAGCAAAGATTTGGAGGGAAAGATACGAGGCAAAAAAAAAAAGAGGTTTCCCCTGGGAACTGCTGTGGTGATGGGAGGGAGTTCTGGATCAAATGCCAAAAACCCAGGAGGTATCTAGGAATAGGCTGTGGAGGTGCTTTGTGACCTAAAGTTCCTCCCATCCCTAACATTCTGCTATTCTGGTTTATTGGAGGAGACCGGATAAACATACATCGAAAATGCAGAAATGCTAAGCAGCAGGAAATGTAGCGATGGAGTCAAGCCTCCACTTTCTGCCTTTTAAAATTTTTTTTTCGTGTTTTTATTTATTTTTGAGAGAGAAAAAGAGAGAGCGCATGAGCAGGGGAGGGGCAGAGAGGCAGAGAGAGAGAGAGAGAGAGAGAGAGAGAGAGAGAGAGAGATGGAATCAGGCTCCAGGCTCTGAGCTATCAGCACAGGGCCCGACGCAGGGCTCAAACTGACGAGCAGTGAGATGGTGACCAGAGCCGAAGTCAAACGCTTAACTGACTGAGCCACCCAGGTGCCCCTCCACTTTTTGCCTTAATCGTGATCTTTGTAGACCTCAGCCAGGCCCCAGACCACCGACAGGAGGGCCGAAGACTGGACACAGAGGGCATACATGTGGGAAAAGACAGGTGATTCTAGTCGAAAGCCCAAAGAACTAATTATAGAGCCCACTGAACAGAGAAAACTCTATGAAAAGAACTATTTTTTCTTACCTGAGGCTGCAAATCTTCTGAGGAGAGATTCTGCTATTGTTTCGGTTAAGATGTGGACTTCCTGAAGGCAGAGAAGGTGATTCAGGTGTTACCCCTGGAAAGGTGGCTGGCAGTGAGAGAGGGGTGGGTGCGGATGACTCAGGGCTGATTTGGGATTTGCTGCCTTACCTACGGTGACTCAGGCAGCCCAGGCCCCTGCCTTCTGTGGGCCAAAATCCTGCGACAGGATCCCCCATGCAAACATGCAGGCAGTTGCCTTGCGGGTGGTCTGAAATGCTTCTGCCACTGCTCTGTAACTGTCTCAAAGGACAATCATTCGGCGGTTAAAACAGGGAAGGAGGGAGGTATGATGTTCTATAGCTAAGTGGATTCAGGTGGGGCTAGGAACGTTTTCTAGAAAAGAGGGATTTCAGGGGCGCCTGGGTGGCGCAGTCGGTTAAGCGTCCGACTTCAGCCAGGTCACGATCTCGCGGTCCGCGGGTTCGAGCCCCGCGTCGGGCTCTGGGCTGATGGCTCGGAGCCTGGAGCCTGTTTCCGATTCTGTGTCTCCCTCTCTCTCTGCCCCTCGCCCGTTCATGCTCTGTCTCTCTCTGTCCCAAAAATAAATAAACGTTGAAAAAAAAATTAAAAAAAAAAAAAAGAAAAGAGGGATTTCAAATCTACTTGGCTGAATGAAAAGGAGCTATCTCCTGTCTCATGCACGATCTACGAATGTGTCTTCGTGTACACTCCCCTGCTCGGCAGTGGTAACACATTCAAGTTGGTCAATAGATTGGAGTGAGCTGAGGTGTCTGTAGAGTTCCTGTTGCCTGAAGAGGCTGGGTAGCACATTGAAAAGTGCCTGGTTTCTGTTGCCGGAAAGAGCTGGGCTCAAGTACTACGTGGGCCACTTACTAGTCGTGTTTCCTTGAACAAGTTGCTTGAACTCCCTGGTTCCACAGGATCCTTAATTATACAATTCAGACAATCACTCCATACGGTGGGACTGAGAATTAAATGTGACAATAAACAGCACTAGGCCAAAAGGAGCTTCAGGAGCTTCATGTGTTTCACTTCTGTGCCTGTCAGAGGCACAATGGGAAGGCAGGATCTGAGATGGAGCTGGATAAACAGGTGTGCCCCATGTGGGGCCTTAACTGTGCTTTTCTCTAATGAAGTGCCATCTGGAGGGGAGCCAGCCTGAACCCAGATTGCCTGTCCAAGATGGCAGCCTGTCCAGAGACTCCTCCACATAGAGCCCGTGGCAGGCCTAGGACACACGGGCCACACGGCCCATGCCTCAGCACTGCCTTTGGCAAATAGGGCCACCTTTGGAAACTCCCACCAAGCCCAGGCTCTGCAACTGTGCCTGAATAACACAACACAAACATGGCATTAAGGTCCAGAGGTGGTGCCTCGGTGCTGTCTGTGGTATGTCTCCTGGGCATTGATGATAAGGGCTGAGAAATGAAAAGGAATCTCAAAAGGGGAACTATTGGTTAAGATCACATGAACCAACTTTTTGTAAACACACTTCCATTTTTCTTCTTGCTTTTTAATATTCCTTGTGTGTTCTTGTATGAAAATGTATCTCTTACAGCTCAGTGTGTCAAATGAGAAAGAGGGATCAGGGGCACCTGGGTGGCTCAGTTGGTTAAGTGTCCGACTCTGGATTTCGGCTCAGGTCATGGTCTTGCTGTGGTGAGACGGAGCCCCACGTCGGGCTCTGTGCTGACGGCTCAGAGTCTGCTTGGGATTCTCTGTCTCCCTCTCTTTGCCCCTCCCCGCTCATGCCATCTCTCTCTGTGTCTCTCAAAAATAAACAAACAAACAAACAAACAAACGTTAAAAAAAATAAAGAGGAATCAATCACAAGTCCCGGGTTCCAGTGCCAGCTCTTATTAACTGAGAGAGACCTTGGGCGGATCCATTCATCTTGTTGAGCCTCAAAGATCTCAGCTGTAAAACGAGGACACTAGTGCCTCTCTCACAGGGTTCTGGTTAGGATCCAATAAAATAATGAACGTAAAAGCCCTTAATGAACTCGGGGCAAAAGGGATACAAATGGAAGCTAGCTTTTGCATTGGTCATCTGCTTGAAGCATTGTAATTACTGGGTTGACTTGCTGGGCTAACATCTGAGCCTGTTCCTTCTTCTCTGCTCGTCAATCCTTACCTTAGTTTCCCTTCCCCATGAGGTCAAAAGAACTGGGACACTGTTGATCCCATTGTGCCTGGGGCAGGTCAGATGTTCCTGAATAGTCATTACAGACTTCTAGGGATAGAAGTGATGATCCCCACTTGCTGATGTGAGTGTGAGAATCCTTTCTCCTCGCCTCCCAAACCCTCTCAAGACATGTTGTTCCAGTCTTTTCTTCAACAAGGGTGACAAAAATGAAAAGAAAAAGAAAACAAAAGAAAAGGGGTACATAGGGACACAGGGTATGGGATGCTGACTGCCATGGTCTCACCCACAGACTTTCCATGAAACACTTGACCATGACAAGATTTCATGGGAAGTCTCTCAAGTCCCCTGTCTTTGTTTTGTTCATCATGCCCTCCCCTCTCAAACACTGTGAAGGCTGTAGAGGACAAGGCTATAGCTACACGGCACGAAAGCCAAGACTGGGTGCAATTCCTAGCCATTCCGTGGGAATGTGACTTTACGGCCACTGACTCCTCTTGCTTTTAGCATTAACTACCTTGTCCTAGCAATTTTCTTTCATTAAAACATTAAAACCATTTTCTAACTGTAAAATAATAAATACTTTTAGAAAAAAAAAGAGCTATAATTCCACCACTGCTAACATCTTGGGGGTATTTCCTTTCGCAACCACAAAATGTGGGAGATGACAGGTATATATAGTTTTGTGTACTTTTTCACTTAATGTTATGCTGTGAGAAATTTCCCACGATGCTAAAATTCTGAGAACGACATGGATTTTAATGGCTGTATAATGTCTGTCATACAGATGAATCGTAAGTTACTTAGCCGATTCCCTATTGTTCGACATTTAGACTATTTTTATTTTTTTCTATTAAAAATAACACTGCTATTACTATCTTTGTCCATAAGTGTCCATGCCTCTGATTATTTCCTTAATATAAATTACTAGAAATAGAACCAGTGGGTCAAAACAGTAGGAATATTTTTGAAAGTCTTGATATACGGAGCCAAATTGCCCTCCAGAAAATATGCACCAATTTGCCCTTCTGCGAGTAGTTGCAAAAGTACTCATTTCACCCCATGCCCACCACAGCTGGATATTATCTCTGCTTTAATCTTTGCTCTTTTAATACATGCAAACTGACTTGCCTTATCTTTTTATTTTTGAGAGAGAGGGTGGGAGGAGGGGCAGAGAGAGCGGGAGAGAGAGAATCCAAAGCAGGTTCCAGGCTCTGAGCTGTCAGCACAGAGCTCGGTGTGGGGCTCGAACTCCCAAACTGCAAGATCATGACCTGAGCTGCAGTTGGACACTTAACCGACTGAGCCACCCAGGCACCCCTGCTTTCTCTTTATGTAGCTACCTTGTCCTGTCATTAGAGGTATGGTACTTGTTTGTTACCTGTTTGATTATTGTGTATGCCCTGCCTACTTCCAAATAGAATCTGGGGTGGTTCCAATTAGATAATAAGTCTCCAAAGACAGTAATGTTCCCAATTTGTAGCATCTATGACTGGCACAACAGGCTTCACATAGTCAATATTTGATACATGTTTGGAGGCTATTTTTGTACCATATAAAGATGTTCATGAACAGAATAGGGCATTCCTTTCTCCTGATGTATGTGACTTCATTATGTTCCCTTTTCCCAGCCCTCAATGCTCTTAAGCATTTAATCTTAAAGACATATAATTATTTACTAGTTTTGGGGGGAGAAAAAAGCAAAAAAATAAAAATAAAAAATAAAAAAAAACCCACCTCTATCTTCTCAACTGAGTTATCAGTCACTTGAGGGTAGAGGATATGCCCTTTATTTCTCTTCGAAGAAATGAGTACAGCATTGAGCACATGTAGACATTTAATTTTTCATTCATTAATTCACTCATTTAATAAGCATTACCGACCATCCATTATATGTCAAGCACTGTACTCAATGCTGAGGAAAGTAGCTTCCAGTCTAATAGAAGGGGTGGGTGTGGGAGCATGTAGGATGCTATGAGAACATTAAGGAGGGACCTGAAACCCGGATGGGAAGAACTAAGGAAAGCTTCCTGAAAGAGGTAGTAGCTGATAGGAGTTAGCCAGTAAATAATGTGGCTGAGGGGTTGGGTGTTTCAGGGGCAGAGAGCTGCATCAGCAAAGTTATAGTAGACAAAGTGTGGTGCTTGGAGGAGTTTCCTACTGGTGTAGCAAATCCAAAACTTTGAGAGGGACAGAGAAAATGCAGGAGGTGAGGCCAGAGAGTTGGCAGCGGCCATAACATATACAATGAGAATGAAAGCGACCAGTTTCAGGCTTCGCCAGTCAGTGTGTGCAGGGGCAACGCCACCAGCATCAATATCCAGCTCTCCCAAGCTCAGCATCCCATCGGCTTGACTAAAGGAAGTTGAGATCTTTGCAGAATATCAGGTATTTTCAGGGTCTTTTCCACCAAGTCCTTAGAAGACTCTTCAGGGAGTACTTCCGTGTTTTGGTGAAATAGTCTAGGTTATCACCTGCCCATGTCTAGCGAGGCTGGAATCCTGCAGTCCCAGGCTTTAATGCTTCAACAAGAGTACCAACACAAGGCTGGAAGTTCCGTCCTATCGTTGTCACAAATACCTAGCAGTCTATTGAGCTTTATAGTGTTGACACTGGAGCATCACTGCTGCATCTAAAGACCAGAGATGATTGCCACGGATCTAGCAAACCCTCTGGGAAAATGCCCTTGTTGGGTAACGTTCAAATAAAGTTTCCCCAGTAAGGCTGCTTGACTGCACACCAACAGCTTTTCAAACTTCCACAGAAGTTCTCCCCACTCCACTTTCTTACAGGAGCACACATGCTGCCAAACTGGTTAGTGAGGCAAGTTACAGCATTAGCTTCCACCATGAACCCAGAATGCCATTCCCCTCGGGCACTCTGGCCTAACTACTGGATTTGATCTAAGGGGCCAGACACCTTCTTCTATATGATGACTTAATTCTTGGGTCCCCCTGCTACTTATAATCATGACTCCTTCAGGCCCATCAGATGACTGAAATCCAACTAGGGACAAGATTCAGACTCTTTCTCATAGGCTCACTGTTCAACTTCTGTGTAAATCAGTGGGTGTAAATAGATACATGGAGAGGAGGGCGTTGCCTAACTGTTCTCATCAAAGGCATCTAAATAACATCTCCTGCTCAGACAACACACCTGGATTTGTTAAACTACTTAGATTTTATGCTGCAGACAAAGAGGATCCAATCGAGTTTTTATATAGTCTATTAGTATACAAATTGCACTATACTAATTAGGGATTAATATCCATAATATACAAAGAGCTCTCAGAAACTGATTTGAATGGTGCCTGGGTGGCTCACTTAAGTGTCTGACTCCTGATTTCGGCTCAGGTCCTGATCTCACAGTTGGTGAGTTTGAGCCCCACATCGGGCACCACGTTGACAGTGCAGAGGCTGCTTGGGATTCTCTCTCTCCCTCTCTCTCTGCCCCTCCCCTGCTCACACACACACTCTTATAATAAATAAATAAACTTAAAAAAAGAAAAAGAAACTGATTTGAAAAGACAAACCTGATAGAGATGGGTAAATAATATGAATGCAATTCACAGAAGAAAAATCCAAATGTCTAAATAATATATTTAAAGATGCTAATTAAAATTAAAGTAGTAATATAATAGCACTTTATATACCCTCTGGACTGGTAAAAATTAAGAACAGTGATAACACCTACTACTGGTGAAAGTGAAGAGGAAACGGCTATTCATCCATTGCTGGATGAAATATGAATTGCTGCAAACTATTTGGCAATCAGGGAAAGACTATAACAGTTAAACATATATGGCCTTCAACCCAGCAATCCGACTGCTGGGAATCTAGTCTACAGAAATAAATCACTGTCGAAAAGATACATGTACAAAGGTATTTTTTGCTGTTGTTTGTGGTTGGCAAAACACTGAAAAGAAGTGAATGCCCACCATTAGGGGAATGATTGAATACATTATAGCATGCACATATCATGGGGAGTAACGGAGCCATTTAAAAAGTATAGCCTACATCTATACTCAGTGACTTGGAGGGATTTCCACTAAATATGATTAAGTAGGAAGAGCTTTATGCAACAGTGTATATGTCCTCCGATTCAATTTTGCTGCTAACAGCAAAACAAAAACCCTAACATCTTTTGTGTGTTAGCATGTATGTGTGTGTGCGTGTATGTGCATGTGTGTGTGTGTGTGTGTGTGTGTGTGTGTGTGTGTGTGTGTGTATGTACATTTCTCCTGCCTTGTCTTGCAGATCGGAGTGGCCAATGAGGTATAATGGGAGTTTTGGACTGTTTGGTGAAGCTCTTTCTTGCTATTGGTCTTCCCCTTTTCTTTCTTTTTTTCTTTTTCTTTCTTTCTCTCTCTTTCTTTTTCTTTCTTTCTTTCTTTCTTTCTTTCTTTCTTTCTTTCTCTTTCTTTCTTTTTTCTTTTTCTGCCTACAGATTTATTTAACAGAAAATCATCTCTTCCACTTTTACTGAGGTGGCTGACCATGACCAAATCCGCCTCTAAACTGGAATTCAGTTGCTGACCCAGCTCCGGCCTCAGCTTCCTTGTTGGCACCAAGGGACACAGCCCTGTCTCTGTCTCTGTCAGTGTCCCCTCAGGTGAGTCTTTCAGGTTTTTCTCCCTCCAGACCTTCGGGCCCTGGCCTGCCATCTCAGGACGGCTGTGACACAGAGCGGCAGGCACAATCTCAGGGGGCAGGTGGAGGTAGTCACAGAGATACTGGATACCCTGGCTGGTAAGATACCAGCAGAAATGTCTCCAGGCAAATTGTTCCTTTACGTGGCCCCGTGATTTGAGAGACTACATGGCCTTCATGATGTGAAGATTGGGCACATTCTTGTCTGCTGGCTCGGGGGGTTTAGGCATGTGGATGTCTTCCTTGGCTATCGTCGCTCCCTTCTTGAAAAGGAGTTCATAATGACAATACGGCTCTCCTTGGGCATCAACATCTCGTTGGCTGCTACGTCTGGGGCTGGGGAGTGGTATTCTCTTTTTTTATCTGAAATGGGAATGTGATAGCTGGCACTTTTACAAACATTTTTATGGCTTTGAAGATATGACCGTGTGAAAGATCGCAAGGCAGACAGTTTGAAGGAACCTAGCTCCCTGATCACTTTATGGAGCCCTGGGCTTTGTTCATATAAGCATAAACCCTCAAGGAATTAAACCTCTGTAGCTGGTCACTGTTGTGAGGAGGCAAACACAATATACGATTATGTGAGCATGAAGAAAAGTGGAAGTATACATACCAAGTTCTTAGCATTGATTAACTGGCGTAGGGGTGGGGTGCAGGGAGTAAAGAAAGAGAGAGAAGGGAAGGTATAGAAAAAAAATTTTTAAGTGCCTTCTATTCAGAACAAAGCAGCATTATGATATTATACCATTTATTTCCAATTATATATTCACTCCTTCTGAGCCCTCTTTGTTCCTACTTAAAATCTTCCCTCCCTGAGGGCCATCCTGAGGCATCTGAATCCCAGCAAGAGACAAGGTTCAGACTCTTTTCTCATATGATTGATCAATGTTAAAAAGCTGACGGAGGAATAGAAGTATCTCAGGGTAGTGAGATTTCAGGTAATCATTTTCTTTCTTCCTTATTTTGGTATGATTGTCTTATTTTTATATTGATCATGTATTACTTGTATAATCAGGAAAGAAACAGCAAAGTTATTTTCATTGTGGAACAACAAAAATAACAAAGAGATTGGAGTGAGGCAAGGTCAGAGGCAAGATCAACTGGGA
This sequence comes from Lynx rufus, assembly GCF_022079265.1. Lineage (NCBI taxonomy): Eukaryota > Metazoa > Chordata > Mammalia > Carnivora > Felidae > Lynx > Lynx rufus. Next base: position 32,505,133 of record NW_025814829.1, on the reverse strand, counting down.
GGGTATTTTCAATAATCCAGCTAAGAAATGATGATGGTCTGAATGTAAGTAATGACAATGGAGATGGAGACATGTGGAAGGTGGGTAGAATCAACAGGACATAGTGGTTGATTGGAAGAGGAAGAGAAGGAAAGGCTTCCAGCTTCAGCAAGTAGATGGAGAGGTATGCCATTTCCTGGGATGAGGAACACAGGAGGAAAATCAACTGTTGAGTGGAAGACATGTGACATCTTCAAATATTGATGCCTAGGCTCCACCCCAAATCAGAATCTCCAGGCATGTGCCACAAGTGATTCTAAGGCACAGCCAGGGCAGAGAGACCCTGGTGAAGACCCTAACATGAGGCTGAGGACCAGGGGGACATGAAGTTTGAGACTAAGAAAACATGGTCAGAGAAGGAGGAGGAAAGCAAAGGAGAATATGTCCTGGAAATCAATAGAAAAGGAAGTTTCTGATACTTGGCACTGTGCTTAGAATATAATTGGTGCTCAATAAATACTGACTAAATGACAGAAGGAAGGAAGGGATAATGGTCTCAAATATCGCTCGGGGGTCAAGAAAGAGAAGGGTTCTAAAGTGTCCATTGGATTTGGCATCAAAGAGGTTGCCTTTAGCTCTGTGGGGTCAGTGTGTGTTGTTGAGCGGTGAGGATGAGGGCAAAAGTGCCAGTGGGCTGACAGCTGACTGGAGACTGGCCAGCCATTATATTGAAAATCTTGGTTATGCTTAGAAAACACATTTCTGAAACATTATTTTGTGGTACTGAAAAATTCTCCCTCTGCCTATTATATAGGATTCTGATTTGGGTGTAAATTAGAAGCATAAGGAGCTAATTTAGGAGCTTATGCTCTCAAGCCAGACTTGCTAAGACTGAATCTAGACTATGCCACTGACTCGATGCACATCTGTGGGTAAGTCTCTCATTGGATCATGGTGAGCTGGGCACACGGAAAGCACTCAGCAAAATATCAGCTGTGAAGTGTTAGACAGCCATATATACATGGAAACCCAAGAATGAGTGGCAGGATTACAAAAGTTCTTTCAGTACAGTTTTGTGCAAATAGTCTATAAGGAACGTGTACTACTTTTATAATTAGAAAAACACGTAAAATGATATTTAACAACAACAAAAAAGTGTTGCTATTCAAGAAAAGATAAAGAAAAGGAAATAGCTAAAGGGTATAGGATGAAAATTTCATGTGCTTCTGGTGGGACAGACATTTGCCTGTTCACGGCTTTTGAAAAAGCCTGAAAGGTGCTGAGGGTGATAACTGTGGCAACAATGTTTCTGGGGAGGGAGAAGGAAAAGGGGTCGGAATGCAGTTTGAAGAATTAGCCTTGGACAGGATGTGTCTTCCTGTGATCGGGAAGGAAAGAAGTTGTGAATAGATATAAATGCAATAATTTGGGGGCACCTGGCTGGCTCAGTCGGTACAGCATGCAACTCTTTTTTGTTTTTTTAATGCTTATTTATTTTCGAGACACAGAGAGACAGAGCGTGAGTGGGGGAGGGGCATAGAGGGAGACACAATCTGAAGCAGGCTCCAGGGCCAAATTGTCAGCACAGAGCGTGACGCGGGGCTCGAACTCACAAACTGTGAGATCACGACCTGAGCCTCAGTTGGATGCTTAACTGACTGAGCTCCCCAGGTGCCCCTAGAGCATGAAACTCTTAATCTCAGGGTCATGAAATTACTTAAACAGAGGTGTAGAGATTACTTTAAAAGATAATAAAAAATTTTAATGCAATAATTTGTAGGTGCAGAGGAAGGAGATCAAGGAAGTTCATGATTGATAGTCTTGATGTCTATGACTGAAGCCAGTAAGGCTGTCTTCTGAGAGGGGAGATCTTGAAAAGCCATCATAGGGAAGAAAGGAGGAAACTGACAACACAGATACTGCCAAGTGGCACCAAGCGCCTGGCTTTGGATGGAGACGCGACTCTGCCAAGGCCCTGACCTGTGTCACATCCAGTGGAGCAGATGTATCCACTGTTCTGTCACACAGTTCTGGTGCGTTTGTGGCTCGCTTTAGATCCGTGATTTAGTTGCTTCCCATGTGAACTCTACTCCTTCTCCCTCTTATCGACAGAAATCCTACTCAGTCTGCAAAGCCCAGCTCCGGTTTATTTACTCATTTATTGATTTTAACCAATCCAATTTCCAGGTGGTCTCTCAGAACCTCAGACCTTCTGGGTTCAGGAACTGGCCAAAGGTCCATCTATGCCTTTTCTCTTTGATACCTGTGTTGTCTGATCATGAAAGAGTCATTTCAGGACAGGGGCTTGCCTTGAAGTTTGACTTCCTGATGATTTTTGATTGGGGGCCAGTATTATATTCAGTCTGTGTACATGTGCTTCCTTTAGTTCTGTTATTAGGGATTTAATTTACTGGAGGGGAAGCACCTGCAACCCGTTTGGAAAAACGTTTAATGGCAGCTCTCCCGGATGTGACCCACTTGACAGTAAAAGTTCCAGTGGAATCACTGTAGCGTGGTTCACGTGTAGATATAATCAGACATTTGGCTAACTAGTTGGAAATGACTGGGTTTCCCAGATTCCCACCATACCTACTCTCTGATTTTATCAGGCTCTCCAGTGCTCTCACCCCTCCATTTCAACCAATGCAGCATGCCTCCTGACATATTTTTCTTCTACATCCTGCATGAAACCTGTGACATATCCCGTGGTCTTCTTAGCATCCAAGGTCCCTGATTTTTCCCATTGCATCTTCTTTACCGGCCACCACTCTTGAATCAATCCAGCTGTCTCTTTTGCTTCTATGTTAGGGCTACTGAGTCCTTCATCAGGGCCTAGGTTTTTGCCCCAACATGGCCAGCAGGGATTTGGGGGGCCAAAGGACAAAAAGTCAGCCCTGATGTCACTGGTGGAAATCAGTGGGACTTAAGGACCAAGGACTGGGCCCAGAACAGCCAGGACATTGGTTACATACAGGTGGACTAAGCAAATATGTAATATATTCAGGATAATGAAAGCCAATCCTCTCTGTTAGTGAAGAGAGTTACAAGGATGGAATGGGGAAGATAAACCCTGCAATATTGGGTTGGAATTGGAGGCATTGGTTATATCTCATGGTTTTTGATAGATAGATATGGAAATAGATACACATGTGCATGTTTATGTATATTCTTATTATTTATATTTATTGATATTTACATTTACATTTATAATTTCCGAGTTCTATCCATTGAAAGGGCAAAGGCCTAGAAGCAATAAATGACACTCCAGAAGGAAGGAGCACACTGAGTACCCAGATCCTGGCTTATGATTATCATCTTCTACTAAAAGGAATCAAAACTTCTTGGAGAAATGGCTGATTTCAGGCTAAGGGCAGGGAAGTATAAGATGAGCCTAGGGCTTGTTACCAGAAGTAACAAAGTACTAACATATCGAAAGGACACAGGAGATAACATGAAGGGATTCCTACTGACCAAATGGGGGACAGTTTGAAGATTAAAGAAAAAAAATAGTAACATTATAAGTCATTGAATAGGAGTTCAATGAGTCCATACAATTGACTTTTAACCAAAAATTAAGAATTTGTGGGGCTTATAACATGTAGAAATAATTAACATATTATAACAATAGCACGGAAGCCAGAAAGGGAGTAAATATATTATTGTATGTTTCTTACCTTGTACATGAAGTGATATAATATTATAATATTACTTCAAAATATGGTTGTGATGTTAGGAATATATATTTTGACTTCTAGAGAAACCATTAAAATAAACAAAAACCCCATGAGAAATAGCTAAAATGGAATACTAAAAAATGTTTTGCTATATACAAATAAAATCAGGAAGGGAGGTAAAAAGAAGCAGAGAAGAGCTAGAATAAATTAAAAATAAATAGCAAGAGAGTAGACTTAAACACAGTTGTATCTATAATTACACTAAATATAAATGATCTAAACACTACAATTAAAGGATAGGCTGGATAAATAGGATGGTCTAGTAAGGCCTCACTGCAAAGGTGACAACTGAACGAATACTTGAAGGAAAAGAGGGAACAAGACATGCAGATAACTAGGGTCAGAGTGTTTCAGACAGAGGGAAAAATGTGTACAAGACAGATACTGTTTTATTTTTTTAATGTGTATTTATTTTGAGAGAAAGGGAGGGAAAGAGAGAGAGAGAGAACAAGCAGAGGAGGGGCAGAAAGAGAAGGAGAGAGAGAGAATCCCAAGCAGGCAGAGCCCAACACAGGGTTTGATCTCAAGAACCATAAGATCATGACCTGAGCTGAAATCAAGAGTCAGACACTTAACTGACTAAGCCACCCAGGTGCCCCCAGATACTGTTTTAAAAAAGAAAGCTGATTAGCAGACATTGCTCAGAGCTGAGGCTGCTTGGATTCTCAATGACTGAAACATCCAAAAATATTCCTAGGATTAAAATTTTGTTAAGTTCATGGTTTATGGTAATAATGATCACAGTTATGGATTTAGGGATTAGAAGAAAACTTAAAGGTCATCTTGTTCCAACCTCACACCTGTGGCATGGCTAATAGATAATGAGTTGGAGTCACAGCCAGTAAAAATATTTTCATGCCTCCCCAGGGCCTACTCTTCCTCTTGATGAAAGGCTCTAGTAGCAAGTTCTTTCTTCTATAGAGCACAAAGCTGTTTCACCGTACTTGATTTTTTTTTTCTGCACTTAAGCAATCCTGATGAATGTCTTACCACATCTAGCGAGACCTAAAGTAGGAGGGTTTCAACTTGACCATAAGTTTCTTGGCTTTCATCACCTTCACAGGGCCTGTCAAATGGTTTAGATTTCAAAACTTAAACCCTTGGCCTTTACTAAACCTTCCCAGTATCTTCTGTCAAGAGGCTTCCTGGACATTTGAAGGGAAAGTAAACCAAATGGGCGTTTGTTTCTCATCAGTGAAGGCAAAGTGCTTGCAGAGGCCAGCTGGCCTATTTTTGTCTATGTATCAGGGATGGTTGCCAAGAATGAGCAGAGGGGTTTGCCTGCAGCAAAGACCAGAGACAGGGGTTGGTGGAGATGGTTACTGATGCAGAAGGAAGGCCCATGAACAGGATTCAGAACCTGTTGAGATGATCCTAGCTCCACCTTTAAGCTCAGACCTCTCATTCTCCTCCTCACATGTATCCTCTTATCTGTAGGCTCAGGACTGTAAGGGATTCATTCCCCTCCTAACAGAAAGTAGATATCAAGTCTTTGGTTGGGACAGACCTTATAGTGCCCTCATCTTATTATGTGATGCTCTGATTGTTGGTATTCTGAATCCAAAGTGTCCCTTCCCACACCCTCACTAATGAGGCTCAGCACAGCTTTGGCTGGATGCAAAGACTGGGTAGAAGGACATAGGCACCTGGGGTAGCACTAAATGTCAGAGGGAGTCAAGTTAATCCTAGGGAGTTGCAGACTGACTCAGATTCAAAGACTGAGTGTAGTCCAGAGAAACACCAGAATGCTGAGGTTTCAGAGCCATGGGACCAGGTAGAGCTGGTATTAAAGGAAAGCAGTTTGGGAATAAGCCAACGCAGAGTCCTGAGTTACTTCAACATTTGCACTTTCCTTAAGGCCCTTTGTGTATTAAATATATCCACACAAATTGGAGTTAATTCAGGGTGCTTTTTTAAAAATAGAGATTTTTAAATATATATATTTAAAAATATAGGTTAAAATACAGATTTCTAAGCCCTGCTCTCAGAAATTCACATTTAGGGGGGATCTGGGTGGCTCAGTCAGTTGAGCATGCGACTTTGGCTCAGGTCATGATCTCACAATTCGTGGGTTTGAGCCCTGCATAGGGCTCTGTGCTGACAGAATGGAGCCTGGACCCTGCTTCGGATTCTGTGTCTCCCTCTCTCTCTCTGCCCCTGCCCAGCTTGTGTTCTCTCTCTCTCTCTCTCTCTCTCAAAATTAAATAAACATTTTTTAAAAAAAGGAATTCAGATTTGGTCAATCTTAGGAGGACCCAAAAAAAGCTGTCTTTTGAAAACTTCCTCAAATAACCCTGGTGTCTTGGGAGTCGTCAGTTTAAGGGGTCGGGTCTGGCAGACACATGTGCCGGGTCTCTTGCTGGTGGACATCTGGACTTCTTGCCCTGAGCTGTCGTACTGTGTTCGCCTTAACTTTTCTCTCACCTACTTTGCTGGTCCCATGACTTGATTACCACCCTGTCCGGTGTTAGCAGGTCTCAGGTCTCAGGACTGCCGTGAAAAGTAAGTGAGCTCATGTTAAAGAGTGCTTAGTGTTGAACCTGGTAGTCAGTAATCACTCAGTAAAAGTCAGTTATTCTTATTATCATCTCTGCTTGAAACTATATGATGTGCCTGAATTGTATGACTCATTAGACTGTGCAATAATATTTCCTGAAGACAGTAGAATTAGATCAATCTCTGACCACCATTAATCCCTGGAATCTCTTCTTCTCCAGGAAACTTCCTGTTTGGCCCCATTGGGTTCTCACTTGGTGACAGTCTGACTTTCATGGGTCTGCTTTGTATTGTTTTGGCAGGATCTGGAGCAGGTGTAAGCCCCTTTGTGTTTGTTTAGAAATGCTTTCCCCTGGTTGGGAGGAGTTGGGCCTCCCACTCATAGCGGTTTGTTTCTATCCCTTTGTGGTTGTGTTTATGATTGTGGTGCAACTACTTGGAACTGAAGTGTAGTCTCTTTGGAGATGGGGTATTCTGTAGACACAGTGTGAAATTCCTTGGGCTGGGAGGATCCCCAGAATGTAACACAGTATCTCTACTGGTTCTAGAACTGCCCAGAGTGGATAGGATTTTACTGTTATAATGAGAATTAGGATTCTAAAATGCAGGAATGTAAATGCAGGATCCATTCATTTGTTCGTTTGTTCAACGAATGTTTATGCTTTTTAAAAATTTTAGACAGAGAGAGAGAGAGAGAACATGTGAGTGGGGGGAGGGGCAGAGAGAGAGAATTTTAAGCAGGCTCCATGTTCAGCACAGAGCCCGATGCGGGGCTCAATCCCACAACCCTGGGATCATGATCTGAGCCGAATCCAAGAGTTGGACGCTTAACCAACTGAGCCACCGAGGTGTCCCATGAGTACTTTTATTTATTTAAAAAAAAAATTTTTTTTTTCAACGTTTATTTATTTTTGGGACAGAGAGAGACAGAGCATGAACGGGGGAGGGGCAGAGAGAGAGGGAGACACAAAATCGGAAACAGGCTCCAGGCTCTGAGCCATGAGCCCAGAGCCTGACGCGGGGCTCGAACTCACAGACCGCGAGATCGTGACCTGGCTGAAGTCGGACGCTTAACCGACTGCGCCACCCAGGCGCCCCACTATGAGTACTTTTAATGTGCCAGGCACTATACTAACATTGAGAAGAAAAAGAGGGTCCCCACCATTTCAGTCCAGAACCTCTTTGTTCTCCATCCTGTCCATAGATTATAATAGCATAGATTATTAAACTTCACTTATTCATACTCCAAGTTACTGAACACCTACTATGTGTGAGGCTAATAGGTAAAGAGGATATACAGTAGCTCACTTTTGTTCATGAAGGATTAGTTCCAAGACACCCAGTGGATGCCTGAAACTGTGGATAGTACCAAACTCTGTATATACTATTTTTTCTATACTTATATACCTATGATAATGTTTAACATATACATTAGGCATGATGAAAGATTAACAACTTACCCAATGACAAAATAGAACAATGATAACAAGATACTAAAGTAAAAGTTATGTGATTGTGGTCTCTCTCTCTCTCTCTCTCTCTCTCTCAATACCTTATTGTACTGTACTTCACTCTTCCTGTGATAACATAAGATGATAAAATGCCTACCTTATGAGATGGAATGAAATGAGTGATGAAGGAATTGTGATGTAGCATTAGGCCACAGCTGACCTTCTGTGGCTATGTCAGACGGAGGATCGTCTGCTTCCAGACCACGGTTGACTGCAGCTAACTGAAACCATGAAAAGCAAAACCACAGCAAAGGGAGCGACTACTGAAGCTCCTCTCTCCAGGAGCTCACAGTTTCATAGGAAAGGAGGTTCAGAAACATATAACTATCCTGTTGCAAGTCCTGTTTGGCATGAACGAGATGTGATTATTCTACCAAGAGCTTAGTGCTAAAATAGAGCTATAATAGAAATGTGTGCAAAGTACAAGAACTTAAGAATTATATGCTTGGTGCTGTGCTCGGCAATATAGCAAAACAGAGAGAGTAAGAGAAATCGAAAAGTTGTAGCTTGGTTCTACTATTTACCACCTGTGTGACCTTGGGCAAAGTACCTTCCCTCTCTGAGTCTTCTGTTTCTCGTTTATAAGATGGAGGAAATAACATCTACCACATGGATTACTGCGAAGAGTAAATGAGGCCTTTTTTTTTTTTTAAAGAACTTTCAGTTTAGTCCCCTTTTATTCTAATCTACTACCTTGCATAATAGTGGGTTAGTGCCTGACTGTTGCCCTAAATTGTGATTTCCCAAGGATGGTGACTGTGTCATATTCAGCTCTGTATCTACTGTGACTGCCACTTGTTGTATTGTCCCCAGCTCATGTCTGGGACAGAGCCCCTCACTGCTGCTGCTCCTGCTCCCATGCCATGGGCACCATCCAGTGTCCAGGGGCGTGTGGCTAGGTCAAGATTCTCGGCACAGAGGAATGATATAAATACCTGGGGGTATGGAGCAGGAAGCTGGCATGGTTAAGCTTGCTCCTACTCTCCAGCAGGTTCCTGATATGCTCCCTCAATTTTAACCTCCACCCACACCCACGTTCTTGAACCCAGCCCCTGCCCCTTCTCTAGCTGTCCCCTGCCCCTTCTCTTGATGTCACACTGCCTTGTCTCTGGCTGCTGATTTCCTCACTGACCTGATTCTCCACACTAGCAATCTGGGCCTCACTGATACACCCCTGCCAGCTTCAGATACCTGTGGTCACATGGGAGTGACCCCCAAATGACTTCTACTTCTCTCACCTTGACTCACTGCCCTAGTGGATACCTTGCTACTAGCTTTTCTGCCCCAATTGGACTTCTGTCCCACCGTGACCCACTCAACAAACACACACTGAGTTCGAAAAGTATGCCAGGTTCTCCGTGCTAGGGAACACACATATAGAAAACATGGTCCCTGCCTTGAATGACATCTATGATATGGCTCCTATCTTTTGGAAAAGGGCTGTTCAGCTTCCACAATGAGGTTTTCTAGCCCACTTTTTTTTTTTTTTTGTAGAATTTTTATGTTTTGTTTTATTTATTTAATTTTTTTTGACATTTATTTATTTTTGAGACAGAGAGAGACAGAGCATGAATGGGGGAGGGGCAGAGAGAGAGGGAGACACAGAATCGGAAGCAGGCTCCAGGCTCCGAGCTGTCAGCACAGAGCCTGACGCGGGGCTTGAACTCATGGACCGCGAGATCGTGACCTGAGCCAAAGTCGGATGCGGATGCTTAGCCGACTGAGCCACCCAGGCACCCCTAGCCCACTTTGATGAGTAGACACCAAAGTGCCTTCTTGTGGAGCCCTAGTGCCAGCCCTCTTTACCAGACCTGCAAGAATAGCACAGGGGAGGAAGCAGGGAATTGAGAAACAGTTATTGAATACTTACCCTGCTCCAGGTACTGGGGATACAACAGAGACTATGAAACATTTTCTGTCTTCACAGAGCTTGGAGGTTGTGGTAGGCAGAATAATGGATCCCAAAGATGTCCATGTCTTAATCCTTGAATGCTGTCAATATACTATGCAACATGGCAAAAGGAATTAAGGTTACAGATGGAATTAAAGTCGCTAATCAACTGACTTTAAAATAGAGAGAGTAGGGGCGCCTGGGTGGCTCAACTGGTTGAGCGACCGACTTCAGCTCAGGTCACGATCTCACGGGTCGTGGGTTCGAGCCCTGCATCAGGCTCTGTGCTGACCGCTTGCTCAGAGCCTGGAGCCTGCTTCAGATTCTGTGTGTCCTTCCCTCTCTGCCCCTCCCCCGCTCGCACTTTGTCTCACTCTGTTTCTCAAAAATAAATAAATGTAAAAAAAAAATGTTTTAAATAGAGAGAGTATCCTGGGTTACTCAGGTGGGCCCAATGTGATCACAAGGATCCTTAAATGGAGGAGGAGGAGGCAGAAGAGTCGGTGTCAGAGAGATGTGACGTAAGGAAGATTCAACTGGTCATTGCTGCCTTTGAAGACGGAAGCGGCCGTGAGCCAAGGAATGAGGGCAGAATCTAGATGCTGGAAAAACCAAAAAACCAGATTCTATCTAGACCCTCCAGAAGGAACACAGCCCTACGCGCAGCTTGTTTTTACCCCAAGGAAACCTATTTTAGACTTCTGACCTCCAGAACAGTACGATCGTAAATTTGTCCTGTTTTAAGCCACTCAGTTTGTGGTCATTTGTTACAGTAACATTTGTTAATTTCTTACTTAACATAGAGTTCAAGTGGGAAGATGGGAATTAAAGATGAAATTATCGTGCAATGTGATGAGTGCAGTGATCAGAGAAGTAGCTGGTGCTGGGACTGTATGGAAGGGGCCCCATCCCAGCCTCAGTGGGGGAGCCAGGCAGTGCCTTCTAGAGGAAGCGGGCTGGGTACCCGCAGGAGAAGGGGAGGAGCCAGATGAGAACCTGCTGTCACCAGGGGTGGGGGATTGTGACCTGGCCCATCAGAAGTCCAGTGAAGAGGTGTGGGAGGGTCTGGGCTACTCTGGGCTGGTCCCTATGCCTATGGTTACTTCTTTTTGGAGAAGTATTTGGCGAGAGTGCTCAAAATGTAAAAGGTGGATAAATAAATTGTGATATATTTATACAACAGAATATAATACCTCAATTAGAAAGCAAATAAAAGTATTTTTGCAGAAAAAAATGTAACAGACAAAAATCTTTAGGCCCAGCAATTTTCACTGCTGGGAACTTACTGTGTATGTGTGTCCTCATAGGAGTTCAAAGATAAGTGTACAAGGAGGCCCTCTGTTGAATGGTTTCTAGTTGTTAAAAACTAGAAATAAATGTTCATGGATGGGTGATTCGTTACATTTGAGGCATCCATGGTATGACATTCCATGTTGTGGAAAGCAAAAATGATCCATTTGGCCTGACACATAGAGTGACCAGAAGCTTTATCCAAACTGATACTTTCTTGAGAGTGGAAGGGATTCTATTGATAAGTATGCTGGTTTAGAATGTGTAGATCAAGACTGTCTGGTATGGGACATATGATCATACTACCAATAAATAATAATCTCCAGGGGCACTGAGGTGGCTCAGTCAGTTAAGCTTCTGACTCTTGGTTCTGGCTCAGGTGATGATCTCATGGTTCGTGGGTTCAAGCCCTGTCTGTTCAAGCCCTGTGCTGTCAGTACAGAGCCTACTTTGGATTCTCTCCCTCTCTGTTCCTCCTCTGCTCTCTCTCTTTCAAAATAAACATATAAACTTAAAAAAAAAAGAAGACTCTCCAAGGAAGCTTTTTAAGTGAGAAAAGCAAGTTATATAACACTATGCATAGCATGGTTCCATTTGTGTTTCTGTTTTAAAGAAAGGATACATTCTCATAGTTATATATGCATAAATGCTTTTTTATATAAAATGTATAAAGAACTAATTACCGCGGTCAAATATGGGGAGAACAAGACCATATGGGAACCATTTTTATTTTATTTTATTTTATTTTATTTTATTTTATTTTATTTTATTTTATTTTATTTTATTTTATTTTTATTTTGAGCCTATACTCATTTTAAACTCTACAATGGGTACTTAAGTTACTTTCATAGTAAAAATGCCAAATTGACAGGGTACATATATTGCTTTCTTAAAAAAAAAATGCAAATTTAAATAAAGTCATGGAAAACCAAATACATTTTAATTAGGTGTTTGCTCCCAATCTTCCTCTGGTTCCTAGGTTGGCATGCCTCACTTCCTCACACACTACCAAATCTGGATCTCAACAGGTGCAACAGGAAATGGTGGGCAAACAAAACATAGTAAAGAAATAAACACATCAACATCATGTATGATAAAAATTCCTCTAGGTTTCCAATTGGGTCAATTATGAAAGTAGAGGCGAAATTTTCTAGAGAAAGGTCTCTTTAAGGCTGCAGACTCTCCACTCAGATTGGGGGGAGCAGGTGCCCTATTGTAGAAAATATTTTTCCTCTATATTCTGAAAACTATGGCAGGACAGTAAATTCTTCCCCCCACTCCTTTTTCCTTCTGCACTGAAAAAGGAGTGCATTTTTAAAGCTTTCCTCCTTGACATGATAAGCTCCTTCCAAGAAGGGAAGGGCTGAATTTCAGGTCACTTCCTCAGCCCTTGTTGTGGACCCTGCCTGAGAGCAAAGGGGAAGAAGGATGGTTCTTTGGCTTGGTCATTTGGTCAGAGGGCCTTAGAGGAGTCAAGTCTGTCTGAAGACCTGTTGATTTCCTTGGATTTTTGTTACCCTGGCAGTTTTCCCTCAGGGAAAAGGAGGGACTAAACACAACCAGGTCAAAAGATTGAGAGGGTGGAGGTAGTCTGACTGTTTCCCTGAAGGACGTTTTAATAGAACCCCTGCCTGTCAGACTCATTCCGTTCCTGCCCTGTCCGGATCTTTCATGATCACTTAACTTTTCCGGCCTTGGAGAGCTTTCCCTCACAGTGAGGGGGCAGGCGGTGGCAGAAAACACTAGCGAACTAGGGTGTGACCCAGTGTGTCTGCCTCAGAAGCCTGTGACATCTCTATACTTCTGGCTCATCCCCTCTTCTCCCTGTGGGAATTCAGCGTCCCCTTCAGGCAGGGCTTTCCCCAGCTGTAAACACCACGCCTCCCACCCTCCAGACTGTCCTGTAGTCACCCCACAGACCACACCATCCTTCCCACCTCTACTCTCCCATCAAATACCACCTGCCTCTTCGGGGAGCCCTTTCAGTCCTATCTCTTTCATGAAGATCTCCCTGAGCAATGATATTATGCTAAGAAGATATTGGATTTTAAATGTTTATTTAGTTATGTTTGAGAGGGGGTGCAGAGAGAGGGAAAGAGAGAATCCCAAGCAGACCCCAAATTGTCAGTGCAGAGCCCGATGTGGGGCTCAAACCCACGAACCGTGAGATCACGACCTGAGTGGAAATCAAGAGTTGGCGCTTATCCCACTGAGCCACCCAGGCACCCCAAAAGATATTGCATTTTAAAAATAGTTCAAAAATGGTGTGCAAAAGATTATTATTATCATCGATGAGCATAAAATCATTGACCGTAGCCATGGGGTACGTTCAAGCTTCAGGCTTAGCCCAGTGGCAGCCTGTGGTGGAAGCCTGGGATTCTTTAGGTTGGCTTTTCCAAACAGGTGACCCGTGGGGACTGGTGGCCTGGTAGCCCAAGGGGCTCTCCAGCTGAGGGGGAGAGCAAAGCCAGCCAGAGCCAGCCTGCTGGCAGGAGGTGCAGGGAGAAAGCTGGCTGCAGTTTGCACATCAAATCCCAAACTGTTTTGCCTCAAATTGGAAGGCGTCGCTTTCTAAGAGGAAGGCAGTTCTTCCCACAGCTTACCTGAGGCCATCACAGCAACCCCTGGTTGCTCTCTCAGAGAACACAGGCTATATTGCGGTCTCAGGACAGAAGCTAGACATTCATTCAACCGGTTCCCCTGATCAGGGAACTCTGGCTGTCGCCACGCACACCCAGGGGTTCTTGTTTCCAGATGTGTCAGTAGAAAGAGAATCTGGGCTTGAGTCAGAGAATCATAAACCGTGAAGTGGTAGAAGGGACTCAAGGAGAAATCCAACACTCTCTGATAAGGTAAATGAGGCCTAGAGAGATTTCAGAAGTGGTTCCCAAATGCCAATCCTTTTATCTGTCTTCTGGGGGTCAGGGGAGACAAAGTAGTGATTTAAAAAAAAAAAACTAAATTTATTGAATTTGAAAGATGTGTCTTTTATTCTGATATTATGACCTTCTCTTGTTTTTCATGTTTAAGGTAATTTTTAATGCTCTTTAAGCAAATGTAGTGACCGTACTTGAAATTCCAAAGTTCAGATACACAGGTAACTCACCAAAGGCCCTATAAGTCTAGTCAGAGGCAGGGCTGATTTTGAATTTCTATTACTCATTGTTTTCTTCTAACCCACAGAGACACTTAACGTATGACTTGGGGTAAATGATTTACATCCTGAGTTCCAGATTTTGCCATCTGTAAAATGAGGGATCATAAAAATCTGCCCTGGGTCACAAAGTATTCATGAGGCAAAAGTGAGATAATGGGGAAAGAAGAACTTTGAGAAGTAAGGTTTTTACACTGAACAAGGGCTCAGTGTGATTACTATACATCAGTCAACTGATTCTTGAGGTTCTAGCTGTGTGGATTATTTGCTTTGAAGACTGTATAGTTTCCTAGGGCTGCCGGGACAAAGTACCACAAATTGGTAGCTTAAAAAAACAGAAGTTTATTCTCTCACGGTTCTGAAGGCTAGAGGTCTGATATCAAGGTATTGGCAGGGTCACGCTCCCTCCAAAGCCTCTACAAGATGATCTTTCCTTGTCTTGTCCACTTCTGGTGGCCCCAGCTGTTTCTTGGCTTCTCACAGCAGAACTCCTTTCTCTGCTTCTGTTTTTCCATGACGGTCTTCTGTCTCTGTGTCTCTGTCTCTTCACACAGTAATGTTCTTTTCATGAGGAAACCAGTCACATCAGATTAGCTCAACGCCATCTTAACTCAATTTCGTCTGCAGTGAGGCTATTTCCAGATAGAGTCATGTTCTGAGGTACTAAGGACTAGGACTTCAACACACCTTTGCAGAGGGGACACAACTCAACCCATAACAAAGACCGTCCAGGTAAATTTTAAGTTGTGTTTTAAGTGGCACCAGCTGCCCTAAGGAAAGCAAATTTCAGTCACCCCACTCTTCCATAAAGGACCGCTGTGAGGCAAAAACAAAGGGAAGTAGGGGGGACTTGGGGGATTGGAGGAAAATTAAAGCAGCTGGTTAATCAACAAACGGAAACCTTGGCTTCTGAAAGATGGAGCACTTAGCGCTCCAAAAGCTTGACCAAGCTTGAAAGCAAATTCCAGGCTGTGTTCGCTCCCTGGAGAACTCTTAGCTGGAGTGCTGCTCCCCCCAGAACAATCTGCATTGCCAGAGAAAGGTGAAGCTTTCTTAAGTCAACACACTTGGGCCTGAAGCAATATTTATTTATGAAGGGTCTGAGCTGGGCTCTGCTCTGCTGAGAGCGGACACACTGGTGACGGGGGCACTGCTTGGCAGTCTGGCCTTGCCAGGCCCTGGGGCCAATTGAATCAACACCAGCCCTCTTCTCGTCTAGCTGCAAGCCTCTGCTTCCTTCCCAGAGAGCTTTTTTGTTTTTTATTCTGACTCAAAGGTCAAAGCCGGCTGTGTTCCATTCTCCCAAGGACTGCGCCAAAGAAGGACATGGTCATGAGGAACTCCGCTCGGATCTTGCAAAGCATTCTCTCTCCATGAAGTTTGTGGGCCCTGAAACATATCATTTGAGGAAAAGAGGGTTGCATTATGGCTTTCACTGGCCCTTGGTGCTTTTGCCTTTGTGGGCTCCTCCCTCCATATAAAAATATTGAAAATTATGTTTTATATAATAGGTATACGGATTAGCATAATTCACTCTGGATTCTTATTATATGTCCATTAATATTATATATATATTTTTCCTTCTGGTTTTAAAAGAAGTTAAAACATTTTGGGGCTCCTGGTGACTCAGTCAGTTAAGCGTCCGACTTCGGCTCAGATCACAATCTCAGGGTTCATGGGTTCCAGTCCCACTCTGGGCTCTTGTGCTGACAGCTCAGAGCCTGGAGCCTGCTTCAGATTCCGTGTCTTCCTTTCTCTCTGCCCCTGCCTCGCTTGCACTCTGCCTCTTTCTCTTTCAAAAACAAATAAAAACATTAAAAACAAAAAAAGCCATTTTTGTTGGTCCCTAAAATATCATGGGCGGTCAGCACTGTGCCTATGGGTAAGTGAGCTCTGGAGAGGGGCTATGCTATTTTTAAGCATGTGGGCGTGAGGCACAGAGAGGGGTGTGTGTCTGTGTATATCCATATGTGTGTGTGATTTAGATCTAGGAGATGATTTAAGCTCAACCCAGTCTGGAGCAGAGGAATGACCAAGATGACCTCTTGAGGCCCATGTAAGCTGAAGAAATAAGGATTAAAGAACCAAGCCCTTTCTCTTTCGAGTTAGATGTTCCCTTTCCTCCTGTGAACCCAGATATGTATCCAAATGGAAAGTGCATCTACCTTGTCAATGGTTCCCTGATGTCCAAGTTCAATATCTGGATACTTTGCCTCACCACAAGTCAAAAATGTAGAGGAAGATGTGCAAAACAGGGTGATGAGAGGAGGAGAAAGCCAGAAGGAATTATCTGGACCACTAGTCTAAACAGGGGCCCAGAGCCTGAGATTATTGCATATCAGCACAAATCCTTGCCTGTGGCTGGGGCGGGGGCGGGGGGGGGGGTGTCTCAAAAAACATTTTCACAGGGACCAGAACTATTCAGTTTTGAGCACAAAGTATTTTATCTTCCATCTAACCTAGTGCTCACCTACCTTCTCCTCCATCAAGGAACATTGTACCAGTTTTATGGAATCTAGGAAGCATTCACTGAGTCCTTAGGTTGGCAAACTTCATCTGTAAAGGGCCAGCTAGTACATATTCAGGCCTTGCAGGACTTACAGTCTTTGTCACAACTACTTAATTCTGCTGTTGTAACGCAAAAGGAATCATGGATAATATGTTTAAAAAAAAAAAAAAGGCCATGGCAGTGTTACAATAAAACTTATTCACAAAAACAGTTGGAAAGCCAGATTTGGCCTGTAGGTTGTAGTTTGCCAAACCCTGGACTTCCCTATCTTTCCCTTGCTGACCACATCTTGTTCCTTTTTTCCAGAACATTTCTTGAGTGTCTATTATGTGCCATACACTGTGTTAGGGATATTGTTTGGTCTGGTAATATTTAAGTTATCCTGTTTTCACTTCTCATTTCTTGAATGACCTCAAAGGTCCTGTTTTCGTCTATATCCTCCATGAAGCTTAACATAGTGCTGAACTGAGTATACTTTGGTTTCTTATGGTATTTGTTGCTTACATTTTTCTGGTCTTGAAATCAACAGCAAAGGCATTAGTTAAATTCACCAAAACCCACCGATTTGTATTTGGTGTCCAAAAACCTTTCCTTTTAGGCTTCTGCTTTCCTCATGGAGCAACCTCCAGTTCTTGCTTGCCTGGCAGTTAACAATACTCAACACTTGTCAGTCAACAAATATCCATTTAGCACCTACCAATATACTCCAGGCTATTATTTAAAAAAATAAAAGATGCAATCTCTACTCTAAGTGTTTATAAACTGTGGTGCACATTGGTGGCACACCAAAAACCGCATCTCCCACTAGTATTACCCCTTCGAAGCCCACATTGATTCTTGGGTAAGCTGGTGGCTTTCTCAATCAAGGAGATATTAACAAACATGAAGCAAGTAGGTAAGTACTAGCATAACGGAGCTCTACTTCTTGAAATGCTCTCTTTTTGAACTTAGCTGCCATGCTGTAGGGAGGCCCAGGACAACGAGCAAGAGAGGAGACCATGTGGAGAGGCCTTGAAGAATGAGACATCACATGGAGAAAAGGGCCAGCCTGCCCCCAGTGGTTCTAATTTCCTCGGCTGAGGTATCTGACATGTGAATGAAGCTCTCTTGGAATCTCCCATCAAGACTGAGCTTCCAGATGACCGCAGCTACGTGAGACACACTGAGCCAGCAAAAGGACCACCCAACTGATCCCAGCCTGTATTGTAGAGTTGTGAGTAAAAATCATTTTAAGTCACTAAGTTTTGGTGTGGTTTATAATGCAATAGACAAATGAACTAACAGTTGATAGACACTAATTAGGAAGAGTGTACACACACACACACACACACACACACAGAATCCAACCAAGAAGCCACATAAGGTCATGCCTTCTGGATCAAAGGCTTGTACCAGCAACTCAAAGCCTAAAGACAAGGCCAGGCTAGAACAAAACCACTGAGGAAGTGTTCTGGGACTGAATGACAGATAGGATTTGAATATACGGAAAAGAGCAACCTAGGAAAAGAAACAGCGAGAGCAATGGCTCATTTCTCTTTGGACTACATGCCTTTACAAGAAGACTCTGAGAGCTAAAACCATCCCTAAGGACTGACTCTAATGATGGACTTCTAGGAATAGTGACATAAGGAGGCATTTTGGTATGCAGCTGAGGTCCCTCCCATTTCTCTCAGAACATACACATGGGTGGCAACCTATTCTATTTACTCATAAAACCAGCCTTGATAAAAAATAATCTATTATCAATTTAGAAAACTCCTGGGGCTGGGGCACCTGGGTGGCTCAGTGGGTTAAGTGTCTGACTTCGGCTCAGGTCATGATCTCATCGTTTGTGGGTTCGAGCCCCATGTTGGGCTCTGTGCTGACAGCTCAGAGCCTGGAGCCTGCTTCAGATTCTGTGTCTCCCTCTCTCTCTGCCCTTCCCCCACTCATGCTCTGTTTCTCTCTGCCTCTCAAATATAAATAAATGTTTAAAAATTAAAAAAAAAATTAGAAAACTCATAGGGCTAAATCCCCAGGACCCTAATAGGGCTTTCACTTTTAGGAGGAATAGCCAGGAACAACTAGGTTTACGCTGTCTACTTTATAAAATGGCCAAATGCTAGGTTACAGGGTCCTGTTATTATCCGTCCTGGTCCATCTTGTGTACCAATGATTTGGTGTCTTGTTTATCTATGTACTACCCAATTAAATTTTTTTTTCACTTTTATTTACTTATTTGTGTGTGTGTGTGTATGTGTGTGTGTGAGAGAGAGAGAGAGAGAAAGAGCGCGAGCAGGGAAGGGGCAGAGAGAGAGGGAAACACAGAATATGAAGTAGTTCCAGGCTCTGAGATGTCAGCACAGAGCCCAATGTGGGGCTTGAACCCACAAGCTGTGAGATCATGACCTGAGCTGAAGTTGGACGCTTAACCGACTGAGCCACCCAGGCGCCCATGTACTACCCAATTTTTAAAGGCTAATTGCTTCTCTGCCATCTGAGTTTTTGGTTCCCTAATTGGCGACATCATTGACTGAGATCTAGAGCTGGACAATGACCACACTGTATTGTAGCTGACTGTTCACTTCTCTGCAATCCCCACCAGAGCACAAGATGCTCAAAGGCAAAGATATTTTCTGTTCAGCGTTGTGTCTCCAATGCCTACATATTGATTGACATATAGCAAGTGTTCAATAAACGTGTAATGCATTAATGAGATGCAAACCGGGAAAAGGTTAACTACAGAACCAGGCAAATTAGAGTGGAAGACAGCAGGCATGAAAGATCACTAACATTTGTCGGCGCAACTCTATTCCAGATTGCGTATTAAGCATGTGATGAATCTCTTGTTCACTGTTAGTGTTTAGCAAGTTTTAGTTACATCTGGAGAGGTCAAATTATTTATCCAGAGCTGGGATTCCGCTAGGCCCCTCTGTTCCCGAGTCCATGCTACACTTTCTAGCCCTCCTCCTGGATGTTGACTACGACCCAGCCATTCCTATTTGAGGGTTCACCAAATACGGGCAGAGGTGGAGGGGAGAATAACAGGAGGGCTCCATTTGAGAACTTCTGCTTGGGCCTCAGGAGAGAACTCACCCTTAAGCTTGTGCTGAGGAGGATTAGGTACAGACAGAAGAGGCCCTCAGAATCTTTGAAGACCTTTTCATGGGCACAAGGATGGAGGAGGAGGCACACAGCCTGCGGCAGGAAGCACGAATCCCTCCTAGGCTGTTCTTTGCTCCTTCAAGACTAAGTTACTATTCTCTGGAAGTACTGACGGGCAGGAGAGGGCAACCAGGCCTGCCTGTTCATAGGGTGAGGCAATACAACTTGACCCTGTTTTTCCCAAGTTGCATGATTAAGATCGGGAGCCGGGGTGGGGCAGGGGCTTGGCATCTACAAAGTAGACAAGGGAAATTCAGGCTCGCAAAGAGCAGGGTGGAGCTGGGGTGACTCAGGGGGCAGGACCCAGTGTGGGGCACAGCCTCTGGCAGGCAGGGGCAGATCTGAGGAAAGTGTCTAACCGCATCTCTGTGCCTGCGGCTTTGCAGGCACCATTAGCAGGGCGGTAAGTTCACCGGTGGCTTGGTCTCCAATGGCCTAGGCTCAAATCCTAGTCATTTAACTTTTCAGGGCCTCAGTTTCCCCTTTGATAACATGGGGCTGTAATGCTAAGTGGGTGTGACAAATAAGTGAGAAAGCATGTTGGACATCAGTTCCTCTCCTTCCTGTCATGCTGGCCCTCAATATTCCCCAGAGCCTTAGAGGTGAGCTGTGTCAAGCAGGGCCACATTATGACTCTCATGGGTCCCTTTTGTCTTCCTGGGTTGCTTCTTTCATAAAAAAGTATTAAAAATTCTATTTTATGACTACATTGGTATAAAGATGGATATGATCCAATCTGGATTTATTATTATATTCATTATTATTCTTATAATTCTTTTCTTCTGATTCTAACAAATTAAAATTATATTTTTGTGGCCCCTAGAAGTATCATGGGCCAACGCTGTGCCTAATGGATAGGTTGGATACGGTGTCAGGCCATAAGCTATTCATGCAGGCTTGGGTCTCTTCCTTCTTCCCCCCTCCTTTTTTTAAATGTTTATTTATTTTTGAGAGAGAGAGAGAGACAGCACGCGCGCGTGTGGAGGGACAGAGACACAGAGTGAGACAGAGAATCCCAAGCAGGCTTCATGCTGTCAGCACAGAGCCCGATGCTGGGCTCGAACCCATGAACCATGAGATCATGACCTGAGGTGAAATCAAGAGTCAGACTCTTATCCAACTGAGCCACCCAGGCACTCCTCTTCCTTCTTTGTTAATGTTTATTTATTTATTTTTGAGACAGAGAGAGAGTGCGCAGGGGAGGGGCAGAGAGAGAGGGAGACACAGAATATGAAGCGGGCTCCAGGCTCTGGGCTCTTAGCACAGAGCCCCATGAGGGGCTCGTACCCACGAACTGTGAGATCATGACCTGAGCCGAAACTAAGAGTCGGATGCTGAACCAACTGAGCCACCCAGGAGCCCCCCTTCCTTCTTCTTGAATCTTTGCAACCAAAATGGCTCAGAAGAATGAATTCACAATTGAAGAGGCTTTTTCCCCCCTAAGATATTTATTGGATCAGTGAGGGTGTGTGTCACACATGACTGGGTATTTCTGTGGTGGTCTCAGTGTGTCTGAACTTTAGGATGTAGCTGCTTTGGAGTGGGGGAAGGGTAGTATGAAAGCCTAAATTATAAAGTGCCTGAAACTTTATTGGTTCATCCGACAAATATATATTTTTTTAGTATTTATAGGAACCTGGTCCTGTTATAGGAACTGGAGACATACTACAATGAACAAAAAGGACAAAGTCCCTGTCCTCATGCAGCTTGTCTTCTAGTGGGGGGGGAAATAGATAAGAAACAAACAATGTACATCTGGTGATAAGTGCTAAGAAAGATGAGTAGCGAGTAGCAGGAGCCTTCTCACGAGTGTGAGGAACAGAATGGAAGCCAGAGGCTGGAGTGTGGCAGGAGATGAAGTTAGACAGGTGGCGCAGGGCCAGATCATGTAGGGCTTTGTAGGCTGTTGTAAAGATTCTAGCTTGTACTACAAGTGTGATGAGAAGCCACTAGAAGAACTTGTTAGAAGAATGACATGATCTGACTTAGCTCTTAACAGCATCACTTTGGTTGCCTGCATGGAATAGATGGGAGGAGGCAAGCAGAGAAGCAGGGAGGCCAGTTAGGAGAGAATTCATAGGGATTTGGACTAGAAGGTTAGCAAAGGTGATGCTGAGAAGTGGTTACATTGAGGATATGAAGGTAAAGCCACCAAGATTTGCTGGTATATTAAGATGTCCAGGGAACCAGAAAAAGAGAGGAGTCAAGGAAAACTCCCAAGGTTTTAGACCAGACAATTGAAAGCATGGAATTGGTGTTTACTGAAATGGGGAGAGGGGACAGGTTTAGAGAAGACTCTGAGAGTTTGGTTTTGAATGAGTTAATTTTGAGAAGCTTCTTAGAGATTTCCAAACTGAAGCACAGTGACCAGTTTTCAGATGTGGCCTGCCCCCAGCAAGGGGTGTGGAGATAAGCCACGGAAGCTCCCTTCAGCTGACAACACTGTCCAGAGAGGGACAGAGCTATGAGCCATCAACAGGCGACACTCATGGATGCTGAGGGAATCCATGTCTTAGTCTTGAAGGGAGGGGATCTGGATGCTACCTCACAGTATCCACTATAAATCACCTCTTGTGTTGTTCAAATCCACTCCATCTGGGCATAGTTTCTCTAGAACTATAGCTGGTCTGTTTCCTTGGGAAACTTATGGAAGGTTAGTGGGATGAACTAGCCACACCCCTCCCTGTCTCCACTACTTCAGCTAGTCTTGAGGCCACAACCAATACTCATCATCTCCCTCCTGTACTACCTATTCTAGAGTCCCCTCATCCGGGGCTGGCACACTGTTCCAAGTGGCTTACCTGGTGTTGTGACCCAGACCCTCATCCCTAAGGGATCTGAGCAGTGGGTCACCATGTCCTTCCTAGATCAACATTGATGCACTTTTCCATTTACCTTTATAATCAGGAGAGTATCCAGAGACACCCCAGTGGATTATGTGAGTGCCAAAGATAGTCTTCCCTTCCCCCAGGGTGTAACACAGCATCCTGCTGATTAGGGTCAATCACCTTGGCCAATGTAGTGATCCTTTCCTGTCTGTCAGTCTCTTGGCAGGAGGAGCCTGAAGTGACCAGGCAGAAGCTGTGGCTTAAAGCTTACTGGAACCCCTAATGTGCCTCCTCCTAGTAGAAGCATTCTTCCTTTGGGAACCAGGGCCTCTAGACCCACAAAGCTGTAAGTTGCAGGGACGGGAAGTACAGATTCCTCAAGCAGGTCACTGGAGTGATGGTGAATGGGTCTTCCTCTTGGTTCCTGGACCTATGTATTCTGCCTATTGAAGGCACAGTACCATATAATGGTTGTGCTCAGGGTGAGATCACCTCCTGGGGGACAACACCCCAACTTTGTAGGATATCAATTCCAAATTGGTACCTGAGCTGCATCTTTAAGCAGCCACTTTGCCACTCTATCAGGCCAGCAGCTTCTGGGTATAGCACTAGGGGATACCGTGGTCCTGTATATGGGAGGGGATACCCACTCCCATATCTCCTTTGCTAAAAAGCAAGGCCCATGGTCCAAGGCAAGGTCATGCTCAATCCCATGTCAGTGGGTCTAATGTTCTGTAAACCTTTGAGTTGTGGTATTGGCCAAGGCTCCATCAGTAGAAAAGGCAAAACCAAATATGGAATATCAACCAGGAATATACTGTTTTTAAATTAAATCTTTACTTGATAATTATAAATGCACACGCAGCTGTTAAAATTAAACCAGAGATCCATGTACCAGAGATCCCAGTTTCCCTCAATGTACATCTTGCAAAACTATAGCACAAGGTCACAACTGGGATATCAACTGTGATACAACTCAGATTGCCCCAATTTTACTTACACTAATTTGTGTGTGTGTGTGTGTGTGTGTGTGTGTATGTGTGTGTGGTTGTGCACACACCCTTAGTTCTACACAATTTTATCATACACGTGGGTTAGTATACCCACTACTGCAGTCAAGATACAGAACAGTTCCATCCCTGCAAGAATCCCTGTATTGGCCTTGTATAACCACACTCCCCCATCCTTAATGCCTGACAACCATTGATCTGTTCTCCATTTCTAAAATTTTGTCATTTCAAAAATGTTTTATAAACAGAATCATACGGTACGCAAGTTTTTGGAATTGGCTTTTTTCCCACTCAGCATAGTTCCCTGAAGATTCATCCAAGTTCCATCCATTAATAGTTCGTTCCTTTTATTGCCAAGTATTCCATGATATGAATATACCATCCTTTGTTTAACCATTTATTCACTGAAGGACATCTGGGCTGTTTTTAGTTTTTTGATTATAATGAATAAAGCTCCTCTGCATATTTGTATATAGCTGTTTGTGTGAACATTAAGTCTTAACTACTCTGGGATAAAGGGCCAAGAGTGCAATTGCTGGGCCATATGACAATTATATGCTTAGTTTTATTAAAAAGACTACCAAACTGTTTTCCAGTGCAACTGGACCATTTTACATTCTCTCCAGCAATATGTGAGTGATCCAGTTTTTCTCCATCCTCACCAGCATTTGATGTCACCACTTTTTTTAGTAAGCATGTAGTGATATTTCATTGTGGCTTTAGTTCATATTTCTCTATTGGCGAATGATATTAACATCTTTCCACGTGCTTATTGGCCATCTGTAGATCTTCAGTGAAATGTCTGTTCATTTTTTTGCCCATTTTATAATTGATTTTTTTCACTGTTGAGTTTTAAGATTTTTATATATGTATATTTTTAGATACTAGTTCTCTGTCAGATATATGCTTTGCAAATATTTTCTCCCAGTTATAGTTTGTTTTTTAATCCTCTTTATAGGGTCTCTCACAGAACAAAAGTCTTACATTTTGATGAGGTCAAATTTATCAATTTTTCCTTGTGGGTCATGCTTTTGGTGTCAAGTAAAAAACTCTTTGCCTAGTTCTAGATCCTAAACATTTTATCCTGTTTTTTTTTTCCTGTAAGTTTTATAGTTTTACATTCTACATGTAAGCCCATGATCCATTTTGAGTCAATGTAAGAGTTATGTATATGCATTTGAGTTAATGAAATATGTCTTAAGGCCAGTCAAATGGTTTCCTCTTCTAAGATGAAAAAGCTCCAGGGCATCAACTTGCCACAAGTGGTTGGCTCGTGTCCTCAGAGGATGGTGCTGTACTGGGGGCTGAGCATTAGCTTCTGTTCCTGGTAGGTTGGTCGTTTGTGGAGGCAGCAGCTAGACTAGCCTTTGTAACTTGGAGTCTGCACAGAGTTAGCCAGTGACAGAAAGTATCTGAGATCAACTAGCTGAGACATTCTATTTGGGTTTAGTGGCAGTTGCTTTCTGGTGGCCATTAATATGTGGCAAAATACTTCATACTTCATGGCTACTTCCATAGATCTATCACATGCCTCTCCCTCAGACCTCCCTGGCTCTTATCTCCTAAGCTTTGTCCTTCCCAGGTCCCTGGTCAATACAGCCAAGCTATTCACCACCATCTGTATATTCTTTACCTTAGACTATTTCTCTTTTCTTACAAGAGAGTTACAGGTGCATGAAAGCTCTATTATGAAGGTTTCTCCTCACCACTGTTTTTCAGGGCTGCCCCTGGATAGGCTGTAATGCAGCACCAGTCCACTTGTGGCTTGTCCCATCTGTGACCCAATCTTAGCTTCTTCCTCTTCTATCAGCTGATTGGAAGAGCCCCACCACATGGTCACAAGTATGAGCTGAGGGAAATGTGGTAGTTGACATGCGAGTCTGGAAGCTACATAGCCTTTCCAACCCTGCCTCAAAGTCAATACAACATCACCACCTTGTTCAATTGGTAGGAAAAGTCACAAACTTTCCCTGATTAAAGGTAAAAAAAAATCAGACTCTACTTCTTGATGTGGGAATAGCAAGTCACACTTTAGAAGAGTATGTGGTATAGGAGATATTGGGTCATCTTTGGAAGGTACAATCTGCCACAACAAGGTCTCTCTACTCAGGCTGGTAAGAACTTGAATAATTCCCAGTCATGAATGAGCCCTAGGAATTTTTCAGCTCATAGTTCCCAGGAATTAGCCTTTCTGCAGCAGTTTTTTTTTCTTTTTGGTCTGGTCTTGTGAAATGTCATCCTGTGCATGCACAGACTGGTGTTCATTCAAAGACTCAACTCCTTATACAGAGCTCTTTCTCCATATAGCTCCTTCCTTTTGGGCATTTATCTACAAATTTTTAGCTGACTCGGCTTCCACAAACTCTAATTTGCCTCCTCAGTTCAGCAAGACCACTGGGCTCTGTTAGGGTTTTCCAAAGCAATTCGTAAAATTGCATTGGTGCTGCAATGGAGGCTGAGGAATCCAAAAGTTTCCTCCACAATTGAGGGTTCATCTCATTTGTTTCCCTTCCTTCACGGATCACAGTCCTGTCTTGACTCTTGTCCAATGTCTAAAAATGGTTGTTTCATATCTTTGAGCCAGTTTTTCAGTTGGTTATGGTGAGAGAGTAAGTCCCATTTTTTCATAGGTGGAAGCAGAGCCCGAATATATTCTGAAGATAAAGTCAACAGCATTTGATTATGAGTTGGATACAGGTTGTGAGAAAAAGAGAGATGTCAAGGATGACTTCAAGTTTTTGGCCTGAAACTAGAAGGGTGGCATTGCTGTTACCTGAGGTTAGATCAGAATAGGGTGTGTGTGTGTGTGTGTGTGTGTGTGTGTGTGTGGTGGAGGGAGGGGTAAAATTAGAAGTTCAGTTAAACATCCAGGTGGGGATGTCAACTTTTCAATTGGATATAGGAGTCAGGCGTTCAGGTTGGAGATCAGGCTAGAAATATACAATTGGGAACTGTCTCTGTATAGATGGCATGAGAAGCCATGAGTCTGAATGAGATCACCCAGGAAGAGAGTGGGTGGAAAATAGAAGTCCAAGGACTGAGTCCTGGGACACTCCAATATTAAATATTTGGGGAGATGAAGAGGAACCCTGGAGTTGTTTGTGCTAACTCTGCCTCTCCCCCATCCCCATGATTCTCTCTTACTCCCACGACTATGCCCCGTCCTGTCTTGCTGATTTTCTGGCTCTGACTTCTGCTGACCTATTTTATCCTGTGGCCCTCCCAGTCCGGGCCTGACAGATCAGTTCCAGGATTGGTATTGGGCCTTAGAAACTGCTCTAGCCAATCCATGTCCTCAGAGTACTCTGGAGTCATTTGAGATCCATCTGGCTCCATCAGGACTGATTCCTGACAAAGTATAGAGTAGGAATAAGGTGAATGCCATGACTTCCACAGTGAGCAGTGGTGTGGCCAAACCCTCTTATCATCTGTGATAGCAAATCCCATATTGAGAGCTCAGAAGAACAGGGAAGTAGCATTCTTATAATCCTTGACAAAGCCAGTTTCTTCTATCAAAGATTCTGTCCTGCACAGTATTACTGTGTGGGAAACTTGGTTGTTGTACTCTGCCTTTGGCCTCAAAACACTAAGTGCATATTTCCCAAATATCTTCAATTTCCCCATAGCAATTTATTATTGACTGGAGAGTGGTAATCAATATTAACATTATTCATCTAGTCACACATAAAAAGGACTAGATAAGGAATTTTATCATAGCACTATCTATAAAAGTAAAATATTAGAAATGACCTACTACACGCCTAACAGTAGATGAAATAAATAAGTTATAGTATGTACAACAATGGTAAGCACTCAGTAAAATAATTTTGCAGATATGGGAAGATGTTTACAATATATATTGCTGATATAAACATTTTAACAAGGTAGTACAGTGTGGTGTTTAAAAGCACTCTCGAATAAACAGACTTAAGAGAACTCCGTACCTTGAACTCTAACAACTAATGGCTAGGTAGAGAAGGATGAGCCTGCAAAAGAGACTTAGCAAGATCAGGGTCAAAGATCAGGTCAAAGATATATGAAAAGTATTGTGTCATAGAAGGCAGGGGAAGATATTTTTTTTAAGAAAGAAGGAATGGTCATTCAACCATTCAATAGAGTCCAATGCTGAAGAGGCAAGATGAGGACTGAAACATGACCATTATATTGACCATGGATATCACTAATGACCATTGCAAGAGCTGTTTTAGCAGATTAGTGAGAGCAAAAGCCAGACTGGAGTGGGTTGAAAGGTAGATGGGAGATGAGAAAGTGGAACTACTGTGAGGAATTAGATTGTGTAAAGAATGAGAGACAGAAGGCCACAGATAGAGGATGTATGTTCAGGGATCCTTTATTTTTTATAAAGTTTATTCATTTATTATTTCTGAGAGAGCACAAGTGGGGGAGGGGAAGAGGGAGAGGGAGGCACAGAATCTGAAGAAGGGCTCCAGGCTCTGAGCTGTCAGCACAGAGCCTGGCACGGAGCTTGAACTCACGAACCGTGAGATCATGACCTGAGCTAAAGTCGGATGCTTAACCAACTGAGTCACCCAGGCACCCCAGGGATTCTTTTTTTATTGAGAGAGATATGAGTTTGTTTGGATTCAGTAAAGAGAGAAAGACTAGATACACAAGAGTAAGACCGGATAAATTACAGATGAGATTCGTGAAAACGTGGGTGAGGATGGGCTATAAAACACAAGTGGTGGAATTGTTCTTGGTTAGTTAGTAGGAAGAAACACTTTTCAATTGTAAAAGGAAGCATGAAGGAAGGGTAAACGTGTGGGTAGCTTTAAACATTTGGCAATACAAAGGAAGGACTCAACAATGAGGATTTGTGTAGAGGGCGTCAGAAGGGTCAGGGGAGTGGGGAAGGTTTGAAACAGTTGTGGATAGTAGGAGTGTGAGCTGACCAGAGACAAGTAGTAAACTTTCAATCACGCTTTGTCCCATTTGGGGGTGGCGATCCTGAATTGTAGTGGAACCCATCTCTCTGGCAGTCAGACTTTCTTCAGTAGTATTTGGTTTCTTGGGTGCAGGCAAGAAGGAAGCAGATAGAAAGGTTCACCTGCTGTTGGGATTTGGCCATACAGGAGATGAAAATTTCTCCCACCTGCTTGTGAGCCTAGGTGGCTGTTGCCCAGCTCTTCTGTGGAAGCATAGCCAGAGAGAAATGGGAAGAAGGTTCCTCTGTCCCCACTAAATGAGTATCCCTAAAGTCCACCTTCCAAACTTCCTGTCCCTGGGAGAGCGGGTCTTTTGTTAGCCTGACAGATTCCCCCATGTAGAGCTCAGCCTTCCATATATGCTCTTTGCTGTTTCTGTAGGCTTGTCAGGAACAATCCCTTTCAGTTTTCAGAAAGGTCTTTTTATAAGTGCTGCTTCTTGATCCATACTGTGCTTGTGAGTGCATGGGAGGGACAGGGCTTGACTCCCTGAGGAAGGTCACTGTTAAGCTCCAGTGAGAGGACAAACAGCCTTCTTTAATACCCTACTCACTCAATACTCTGTTGCTAGTACTGCCTGTCAGAAGCAACGGGGTTTCTCTTTCCTCTGGCCCTTGGCTTCCGTGGAAAGCAAAATAGAATGGAGATACTGATTTTCTTCAGCTCTAAGCTTTTAACCCAAGGAGGAGAAAACATGGAAGCCAAGTTATAATTTGTGCATGTGTGACATTCCTAACCTGGTCGCTGGGCCAGAGTTGGCGCTGGGAAGGGAAGGGCTGGTGGGATGGAAGGAGTGGAAGAATCAGGTTCCAGCTCCTGCACAGGACTCAGCTGTAACTTCTACTGCATAGAGGAGAGAGGCGAAAGGGTACACACAGGGTGAGCCCTTATTGGTTCTGCTGAATTGTAGACAATGTTTCCCAGGCAGACTGGCTTTGGGAACAAGCTGGCCTTGGGAAGACACTCACACTCCCGCCCCTCCCTTCCCCCGACATACATGCTCCAACTAGAAAAAGGCCAATGTGTGTTTCCTATGTGTCTTTGCTCCCTATAGACAGATGAACCTCATTTAAATGATAAGGTACTGGCCAGCTGACAAGGACTCGCATATCACTTGCCATCTCTGGGCCTGTTACTTCATCTACAACCTGACAGTTGAACAGGATGATTTCTAAGGCTTCGTCTGATTGTAAGTCTGGTATAGTCTGGGTATAAATCTGACTGAACTGGAATGATACCAGATTTTAATTGTTTTATGGGAACTGGATCCTGAGGTCTTAACAGACATTGGATGATATACACAGAGTCCCAGCACTGGTTCCAGAGGAGGGGGTCAGAGGAGAGAGAGAATAATTTAGGATGGCTCCACTCTGAAGAAAGTGTTGAACCTCCATGGCTCTGACTGCACTTTTTAGGCCTCAGTTTCCTCAACTACAAACTCAAACTCTAAGCCTAGAAGATCTTTAAGATGTAGTTCTGATTTTCTTGTTGCATGTCTCACTCCTCAGGTAATTTTGAGCCTCAGTGGATAAATACAGTGTATTTATTGAACTATTTGCTTGGCGTTTGTGCAGTGCTATAGTGGAACATGATCCCTATCTCAAGGAGCTCACAATGTATTTTTAAAAATACTAAGCCACACACACAGGAAAGTATAGTATAACATGCAGTATTATCCATGGCCAAATGAATAATACAGACACCACAGGATGGCTCTCTCTGGGCAAGCTGCAGGCTGGAGGAGCCACAGTTACAGCTTGCTTCCCCATGGCCTTCTGCTACTTCAGCTCTCACAAGGGGCTTTGTGGGGGTCAGACTGCTGGGTTCAGTTCTGGTTTTGCCATTTGCAAACTTTGGGGAAGTTATTCAACCTTTGTAAACTGTGAGGTTAGTTTTCTGACCTTTAAGAGGGGGCTGATAAAAGTACCCCCTTGCTATGTTGTTGTAAAGATTACGTGAAATTTCAATAACAGGGTATAGAGAGAATGTACCTCAACATAAGAAAGGCCATATATGACAAGCACATAGCTAATATACTCAACAGTAAAAAGCAGAAAGCTTTTCCATTAAGATTAGGAACAAGACAAGGATGCTCACTCTCAGTACTGTAATTTAACACAGTGTTAGAAGTCCTAGCCAGAGCAATTAGGCAAGAAAAGGAATAAGACACCTGAATCAGTACGAAAGAAGTAAAACTGTCTCTATTTGCAGATGACATGATATTATATATAGACCCCCCCCAAGACTCCACTAAACAACTGTAAGAACTAATAAACAAATTCAATAAAGATCAATATACAAAAATCAGTTATGTTTCTATGCACTAATAATGATCAGAGGGAAATTAAGAAAACCACTCCATTTACAATTACATCAAAAGAATAAAATACCTAAGAATAAATTTAACCAAGGAGGTGAATAATCCATATGCTGTAAACTATAAGTGATGAAAGATATCAAAGAAATAAATAAATGGACAGATATTTCATATTCATGGATTAGAAGAATTAATGTTAAAATGTCTGTACTACCCAAGGCAATCTACAGATTCAATGCAATCCCTATCAAAATTCCAATGGAATTTTTCACAGAAATAGAACAATCCTAGAATTTATATGGAACCACAGAAGACCCCAAAGAGCCAAAGAAATGTTGTGAAAGAAGAACAAAGCAGGAAGCATCACACTTTCTGATTTAAAACTGTATTACAAAGCTATAGTAATCAAAAACACTATGGTACTGGCATAAAAACAGACACATAGATCAATGGGAATAGAATAGAGAGTCCAGAGATAAACCCATGCATATACGGTCAATTACAGTTCAACAAAGGAGCCAAGGATATATAATGGGGAGGACAGTCTCTTCAATAACGAGTGCTAGGAAAACTAGGCAGCCACATGCAAAAGAAATGAAACTAGACTCCTATTTTACACCATATACAAACATCAACTCAAATAGATGAGAGACTTAAACATGAGACCTGAAACCATAAGATTCCTAGAAGAAAGCATAGAGGGTAAATTCTTTGACATTGGTCTGGTAATGATGTTTTTAATTTGACACCAAAAGCAAAGACAACAAAAGCAAAAATAAACAAGTGAGACTACATCAAACTAAGAAGCTTCTGAAGAGCAAAGGAAACCATTAACAAAAGGAAAAGGCAACCTACTGAACAGGAGAAAATATTTGTATATCATATATCTGATAAGGGGTAATATCCAAAATATATAAAGAACTCACACACAACTCAATAGCAAAAACAAAACAAAACACCCCAAACAATTCAATTAAAAAATGAGCGGAGGAACTGAATAGACATTTCCCCAAAGATATACAGATGGCCAATAAATACATGAAAAAGTACTCAGCATCACTAACTATCAGAGAAACACAAATCAAAACCACAATTAAGATAGCACCTCATGCCGGTTACTGTTAGAAAGACTATCATCAAAAAGATAAGACATGGGGCGCCTGGGTGGCGCAGTCGGTTAAGCGTCTGACTTCAGCCAGGTCACGATCTCGCGGTCCGTGAGTTCGAGCCCCGCGTCAGGCTCTGGGCTGATGGCTCAGAGCCTGGAGCCTGTTTCCGATTCTGTGTCTCCCTCTCTCTCTGCCTCTCCACCGTTCATGCTCTGTCTCTCTCTGTCCCAAAAATAAATAAACGTTGAAAAAAAAAAAAAAAGATAAGACATAACAAGTACTGAAGAGGATGTAGGGAAAAGGGAACCCTTGTACACTGTTGGTGGGAATATAAATTGTTGTAGTCAGTATGGAAAACAATATGGAGGCTCCTCAAAAAATTAAAAAATAGAACTCCCATTTGATGCAACAATTCCACTGCTGATTATTTTTCCAAAAGAAAGGAAAACAGGATCTTGAAGCATTATCTGCACTCCGATGCTCATTGTAGCATTATTCACAATAGTCAAGGTATGGAAACAAGTGTCCATCAATAGATGAATGAATAAAGAAGATACACTCAGCCATAAGGAAAAAGGATGTCTTATAGCATGGATGGACCTTGAGGGCTTGAGGGCATTTTGCTAAGGGAAGGCAGATAAAGACAAATACTGCATGTGGAATCTAAAAACTAAAAAAAGAAAAAAAAGAAGTCAAATTTGTAGAAAGAGTAGAAAACAGTTGCCAAAGGTCTGTGTCAGAAAAGTTCCCCTAGTATGATAATCTCTACCTGATGCAGTGATGTCCAAGCCTGTCACAGAGAGACAGATGGCAGTGATGGAGAAGGAGCCCATACCTGTGGCCATCCATGGTTTGGTTCTTAGATTGGCACAAATCCAGAGGCAAGCAGGCAGGGGGTGGGTCAACTGAAAGAGGCAGAGCCCCCATTGGGCTCTAATCCCTGCTGTGCTGCAGAGTTCTTGAGTTTACTGCAAACCACTCAAACCTGTTGGATACCAAGTCCTTTATTTCTTAGGAGTATTTAATATAAGAAAAGAAACTTGAATTCATAAGAAGAAATCCCAAGAAGTGAACAGGGTTTACTTTTTAAGAAAAGGGGGAGGTATAGGGGCGCCTGGGTGGCTCAGTCGGTTGAGTGCCTGACTTCGGCTCAGGTCATGATCTCACGGTTGTGAGTTCGAACTCTGCATCGGGCTCTGTGCTGACAGCTCAGAGCCTGAAGCCTGTTTCGGATTCTGTGTCTCCCTCTCTCTCTGCCCCTCCTCCACTCACGCTTTGTCTCTGAAAAATGAATAAACTTAAAAAAATTTTTTTTAAAGAAAAGGGGGAGGTATAGAGGAAGTCAAGATACTAATGGGGATTCACCTAGAGTCCAGACTTGGGGGCCTTGAATGGATCTAAGGGAGGTTGGAGGGTTTTAGGCAACCAGATTTACAATAAAGGAGCCACAAGTATCTCTAGGGGAGTCTTTGGACATACCTGTTCAGCAGCAACTAACCCAAAGTCTTGTCCCAAGGGATTTCAGGGCCAGTTAGTGCAAGTTGCTAGAGCCCTGTGCTCATGGGATCACAGGTTTGACCTCTGTATATATGTAACTGTCCCCACATTAGACTGAGCCCTAGCCCTAGCTGGCAGTCACACATGTACATCACCAGAGACACACAGGGGACTGGCTGGGAGAGGACAGGTGGATTCTGCCTCCCCCCCCCCCCCACCCCTTTGGAATCTTGCTCAAAGAACACTCTGGCTCAAACTACACACCTTGATACCTCAGGTTTAGAGCAGGGTCATTGTCACTTTATGGTATTTAGAAGACCATGTGAGCAGGGAGAGAAGATTCACTTCTGAGGGTCTTCAAGCTGAGGCACTAGCCTAGTGGGTTGACCAATTGGAATGACTGGCAATTCTCCTTCAGGGAGTAAGTACTCAGAATTCTCTCTCTTTGGGGAAACCGCACAACTCTTCTTTCTTGAGGGCTGCCTGGGCATCTCAGCCAGACCTGCAGGGCTGGTCATCCAGACTCACAGTGAGAGCTGTAGCTGAGTGTCAGGCACACAGAACTGGAGGG
Source organism: Lynx rufus (assembly GCF_022079265.1). NCBI lineage: Eukaryota > Metazoa > Chordata > Mammalia > Carnivora > Felidae > Lynx > Lynx rufus. The sequence goes on along the minus strand of NW_025814829.1, from coordinate 32,471,147 downwards.
CTGGGCCTGTGACGGCAGGTCCCAAAATAAGGTGCCAAGCCCTACTTCTCACTTTCCCCTTGCGCCCTGTGAGATGCTGGCACTGCCTTTGGAGCCATTACTCAGCAGCCTGAATGTACAGAAATAGGCCGAGTGCACTGACCCAGGAGGCCACGGTTCTTTCTTCTGGCAGGGTCCTGTCCTGGCGTGGTGGGCCCAGGCAGAGCTGCATGGGGACATGGCCTGGCCTCTGACTCTCACCTCCTGCCAGGCAGTAATCCTACCACAGGACGGGGCTTTACTTAACTGTTTCTAGGCCTTTGAACGTGTGTCTCCTTTCCCCTGGACGGTACAGCGTGTTAACTGGTGAACACACTTTCTTACCTTCCCCACCTTTTCAACACACACTCTTTCCACCTTCTTGTCCTAAATGAACACCTGCCCTGCTTTGCCCTCTGGCCCTCTCCAGAGAGGGCAGTTTCTCTCCCTCCCCTGGTTTTCAAGGTCAGGAGAACAACCTGGCATTCTCCAAGTTCCCATTGTTTCCCCAGACCATGCTCCCCCATCCCTCTTGGGCACAGCATCCCATCTTACTGGCCACCTTGTCCATCCAACCGTATCCTGATTTCCTGCACTCTTATCCTCCTCAGTGGCTTAATGCCTGCCTCACAGCTTTCTTGGCCACTGCATCCCTGTGAAGTGAGGGGGACCTTTCAGATACCCTGGGTTCACCATCATTTTGAAAAACTACACGACTAAATTCTGCCCAACCTATGAGTCACTGTGATGAACGTGATTTGGAGATGGGTACCAGAATGGCCCCTGTCATCTCAAATTCTCACAGCCCTACTTGGACCACAACCTAAGCGACTTTTTTTCTACCTGTCAGAGTATTTCTTCCTCCACCCTCCCCAGAATCTCCCACTTCCTCCATATCCAGCCTGGACCTACTGGCTGTCCCAGAGTGCTCATGGATCCCTTTCTTTATTCTTCCCTGGGTGCTTCCTTGCTGCTGCCTTCCCATCCTGGCTAATCCCCAGCTCAGCTTTCTTTGCCTCTGCTACCAGATTGCTGAGCTCTGCTGGAAACTGACCAGCTTCCTGTGTACCTGAGCCCTTGACAAACCATCCCATTAAGAGCATGTGTGTCTGATTCTCTTTCCCCACTGCGTGCTCTTCAAGGAATTTTGCCACCCCAGAAGTTATAAAAAGTTAAAACTTAGCACACATCTTGCACTTGTCTAGGCACTTGACACATACTGACTCATTCAACCCGTACCCAATAACAATGAGGACAATACTGTGGGACAATACTTCTCTCACCTGGTGAGCAAATGGGGGCTCAGAAAGATGAAGTAAATTGCAGAAAGTCACAGAATTAGCAAGTAGCAGTCAAGATTAGGCAATCTGGGCGAGACATTATATCATGTCTCATCATAAGATGATCATTAACTCTGCACAAAGTCAGTTGACTTTCATCAGAGCTCCTGCTGCAGTTCAGCAATCTTTTAAGTCAACTTTTGTTCACTCCTAATTGGACATATGTGCATTTCAGCTCTGAGTCTTTATTATTTTTGGTTAATGTAGATCAGAGACCAAAGGCATCGCCGCAGAAGTCCCAGTGAATATCTAGAATCTCAGGGAATTCTATCTTCTCCTGCCTCATTTCTGATTGAATCAGCTCCCATATAGCTTCCCTCTAGACAACATTTACCATAGCCCTGGGTCCTTCTAAGGGCTTAACTGGGCTGCAGTGTCCTGGTCTCCATTCTCTAGGGAGGGAAGACACTGTAATTCTCATAATGGTTATTTCCAGCCATTTCCATGTGAACTGGCTTTGGAGGCTGGGATTTAAATCCCTCCTTTACTACTTGTTATCTTCTATGGGCGAATTATTTAAATTTAGAGGTTTAGTTTCTTTCTCTGTAAAATGGAAATAATAATAATCCACTTAAAGGGTTGTATTTATTAAAGAGCCTAGCGTAGAGCCTGGCACAGATTAGGCACTCAAAGCATTTGTTCCTTTTCCTTCTCTTTTCCACACCCTCCTTTTGCCTAGCTATACGTTTACTCCATTTTTCCCATCAGCCAATCTTTTCCTGATCATGACCTGCCCCCCAGCCTCTATCCTTTCTCACTTTTCTCAGTCAGACTCCTTGGAGAGTAAACTACAATGACCATCTCCCCCTTTCTCCCTGATACTGCCACCTGGCTCCAGTAGTATCCTCTAAATTGCCAAATGCAGTTGACGTTATTTGTTCTTCATCTTGCCTGACTTTATTGAATTTTGTTTCCGGAAACGTTATCCTGACCATCTCTTCCTAAAATGACTCCTCCTTACTCACTTCTGTCACTTCTTTCTTTAATCACCCCCAAATGCTGGCTTTTCTTTATACTGACGGTTCTCCAAGTGTGATTCCCAGACCAGCAGCATCAGCACAGTCTGGGAACTTGTTAGAAATGCGTATTTTTCAGGTCCTCAGATACCTCAGACACCCTGAATCAAAAACTGGTGGGGTACTTGCTCGTTTGAGAGCTACCATGCTACACATTGTCTTTCTGGCTGATCTCTGTGAGCTCCCCTTCTAACTATTCTTTTCACACCAAAAATCCTTTCCACTCCAGACGGCTCTCCAGAGCTCCAACTGTATACATGCAACTACCGATGGGGCATCTCCAATGGCTGTCCATTAGGTGTCCCCAAGGAAAACAATCTTATAATCCTATCACCTCTGTATCTCCCTTCCCCAAATGATACCACCGTTACCCCATTGCCAGTGCCAGGATCCTGGGATTCATGATTCCTCTTTTACCCACTTATGAAAACACTAGTTTGCCATTTCAGGAGTATCTCTCAAATCGGCAATATCCTTGTTATGCACCCCCATTACTTCACTTCAGGCCCACCCTCCTTACCGCTTAGATTACTAGTCTTCCTTCTGACTGGGTGAACTGCCTGACGTCTGGTCCCTTCCAATGGACCCTCCACATTGCTACCAGAATCATCTTTTTAAAAACAAAAAACAAAAAAACAAAAAACAAAAAACGGTTGTGCTTATCCCCTGCTTAGTCATTCAGTGGCTGTCCAGGGCCTTTGACATAAAGTTCAAACTCAGTATGGCGGCACTGTAGGGGTGTCTATGCCCTGAACCCTGCTGGCCTCTGCAGCCTCATCTCCTGCTCGTTTTATATGTTCCCTCTGCTCCAGCTCTAACAGGAAACGGAACTACTCAAGAGTTCCTCAGACAGGCCACTCTTCCTCACACCCTCAGACCACTATTTCCTTTGTGAGGAATGTCCCTCCTTCACTTACCATCTAGAAAATGTTTCTTCTCTAAGGCTCAGCTCGGTCAGCTTTGGTATGAAACTTTCCCTGAATGCACAGGCTGTCTGATGTGCTCCCACAGGCCCCACATCTGTCTTCATCAGAGCCCTCATCACAGCGTGTTCAATGTTCTCTTGTCTGCCCTAAGCACCGGGGAGCAGCTTGAAGATGGGCCTGTATGTCATCTTTGTTTAGTGCAAGGCTTGACACACAGTAGGTATTCAGAAATAGCTGCTTAATAAGGAAGACTGCCATTTTTTTTTAAAGGCATCTACATTTACTGCCTATTTCCTAACCACCCCCATCTTTTCATTCCCAGCCACATCTCATCCTTATTATGCTACTGAAAAAGCTCTTGAGAAGGACAAAGATGTGCTGGCCTTATTCAAGCTCTCATCTTCCTGACTTGTCTGCAGAGTGAATCACCTATTTCTCAAAACAGTCTCTTCCTTGGGCTCCTGAACTGATGCTTTTTGAATTCTTGTTACTTTTTGGTCTTCACTTGTACTGGATCCTTCCTTCTTCGTGCTCCTTGTGACTGCTCTGCATCACAGCAAGTCTAGAGGTAGCTGCTGGTGGTGGTGGGATTCGTACAGTGATGTGCTGGTAACCTGGCTCCCTGGGCGGGGGGGGGGGGGAAGCCCTGATTTGCAGCTTTTGTTTGCTCCATGGTGCAAAGACTCTCACCAGGACCGATTTCCAGCTACCTACATTTTAACGACCAGCTCACAAAATTCCTGAGTATTTAATAATTGGCTCCGATGAGCCTAACGCTGGGTATGTAGAAATGAATTAGACCAATTTGACATTTAGGAGGATACAATCTGTAATTCTGAGACAAATGTGATAAGCACTACTGAGGGCATTAAAACAAGGCACCACGCATGAGGCTGAGTGGAAGGAAGGTTTATTTAGGAAAATCTGTGAATACCTCTTACAGGAAGGAGGGAGGGTTCAAACTGGATCTTAAAAATGGTACATAGAGAAATGGCTAGTAGATCAGGAAGACTAGGGTACAAACAATGTGAGGTGCCAGAACGGATTCTGCCACTATCTAGTTTTGTGACCTTAGTCAAACTGGTTAACTTCCCCAGGCCAGTTTCTTCATTTGAAAGTAAGAATTTGATTTCCATGGCCCATTTCTGCCTTGATTTGACGACGAATCTTGGAAAGAGAAAGAAAATATGAGTGGGGAAGAAGGAAAAAAAAAAAAAGAAATGTACTTAGTGTGAGACTTTTAGAAGGTCAAATGCTGCAGGACCTTCTCTTCTAACTCGTCCTGCTTGCTAGCTTCTGGCTCAGTCCCAATTATGGAAATCCCAACCCCATATCTGAGCAATTGTATGGTTTACTGAAGGATCAGTTCTTTTCTTTTAAACTGAATGAATATAGTGAATGCAAGTCAGTTCATCCTTCTGCTTTGAGGGAACAGAGGATTCTCCTTTTTCCTTACAGAGTATTAAAAAGATCCCACAGACTTCCCTAGTAACTTATTCCATTTGAATAATTGTTATTATCAAATCTATCTAGAATTTCTCTATCCCCACATCTTGCCTAATCTTCTCTATAGAACTATTTAATCTTCATTCCTTTTCAAAAGCCTTTAAAAACATGAATCATAAAACATCCAGAAATTTGTGTATAACATAAATGCAAGACATAATTATAAAGCAAACACCCATGTGACCACCAAGCTGGGGAAGAGAGAACCTTGCCACATCCTAGGAAGTCCCTGTTACTTCCCAAGTATACAACCTTCCAGAGGGATCCACCGTCTTGATTTATTGTGATCATGATCCTTGTTTTGCCTTTTACCACCCATGTATGTACGCTTCCATACTAGTTCAGTATTGCATTTTTTGTTAACACTTTACATGAACAAAATCATATCACATGCATTTGCTTGTTTCTTCTGCTCACCGTTCTAACACTCATTCTTGCTGTATGTAGCTAGTTTATTCTTTTTCATTTCATGGTTACATAGTGTCCTATCATGAGTATCCAAGTTTACCCATTCTACCCTGGCTGGTTATCTGGGTTGTTTCCAGGCTTTGGCCAGTGTAAACAATGCCGCTCTGACCATCTTCGTTTTCGTGCCCTGGGCATGTGCGCTTCCCTAGAGTACAGGGGTGAAATTGCTGGGTCGGAGGGTATGTATATCCTCATCTCCATTCTTCAGTCTCTCCCCTACGTTTGTGAGCAAGCCTTTCTCTACTTTTCTTTTCTGAAGAATTTTGTTCAGAATTCTTCGCTCCTTTTTTCCAACCTTCAATCGTGTTAATCTTAGGTTCCTATTAACACACATTATCGGTACTGATGCTAGCTAGCTTCTAGTGCTGCGCATCACCCTCCTCTGGTAGTTAAGAATGGTTTCCTCTCCAAGAAGTAACATTTTTTCATTTATTACTCAAAGAGAAAATATATTTGGAACATTTTGAGAGTTCTTCTAAGTGTGTGCAAAATAGAAAGCGTGTATTTGATTAATAGAGGGCCAGGGACAAGTTTCTTTCTGTGAGGCATTATAGTATGGGAATTAAGACTGTGGGCTTTGAGTCAGACCAAATCCACAAAGTGCTGGCTATGTGTCCTTGGGCTGATTACTTAACCTCTTTGTACTTTAGTTTCTTTATCTGTCAAAATGTGGATAACAAATTATACCTACCTATAGGGCAACTGTGTGTATTACATGAAACAATCTATATAAATTTGGTCAAAAGAGGTTTATAAACTTGGTCTTTAAGGAGAAAGACAGGCTTTCAAAATGTAGTGAGGTAGTGAGGAGATATTCTATGAGTTTGTCTCCAGTGTTTATACTGAGCCTAAATACTTTTCTCACTCCTTGCTGGAGCAGCTGGCTAGGGTAGGCAAGTGGGATGCCGCCTGTGGCCACAGGACAGGGTGAAGTGAATTGGCCCATCTGGGAATCAAATACACAGCCCTGACTTTAAGCACTATTCAACAGAGTTCAGCGGGCAACATAACATGAAGAAGGAAAAAGTGAATGGGACTAGAAATACTGTCAAAGTAAACAGGAAGGCAAGAGGACACCAGAGGATAGCTCAAATTAACAAGCTGCTCTAAATGGCACCCTCTTGTGAAACTTGTTGTACAAGAGAGTTGGCTGCAACAGAAACCATTCCTAATCGTCAAAAAACCACATTCTAATTTTCCTTATCCTCTAGACTCTCCATATAGGATTCCAGACTTTGTTGCTTGTATCTCTTGGTTTTAGGACCTAGTTTTCCAAAGCCAGAAACTTAATTACAGGTTCAACACTTCAAGGCCAATACCTAATCGCCTCATTAGGGAGCTGAGAAATGTTTAGCATTGCCATCCTCTCCTTACCCCTACCCTGAAGTTATTAACGTTCGCTTCGACTTGTCTGTTAAGTCAACCCTTGTAAAGACAGTGATTTTTGGACTCTGAGTCTCTTACTTCCACATAAAGTTATCTAAATTCAATAAGGCTTTTGAGGAAGCGGCATTTCCAACTCGACATCAACTGGTGGGCCAAACAACAACCCATTACAGAGGCAACAATGCCTTACTGGATTTTAGTTTTAATTATTTCAGTTCCTGTATCATTACTATTTCACCGTTATGCTTAATAAGCCATATTATGCTTCTTATTAAATAATTCTTGGAATATTGTGAGTGCACTGTAGGTTATAGAAAAAAGGTAGAAAAGAAATTGAAAAGGGGAAGAGTGGTTTGGAATGATTATTGAATGATGCGTTATGACAATATTTGCTAACTACAGGTCAACGTAGCAAGGCCAGATAATTTATTTATAGTTTGTTGTTTCAGTAACATATATTGTCTGGTAGTATATTGTTAGGGGAAGGGCTGATTTGTACAATTACGGTACTTTTACACTATGACTTTAAAAGTGAGTAGGCTGGGGCGCCCAGGGTGGCTGACTTTGGCTCAGGTCATGATCTCGCAGTTCATGAGTTCAAGCCCCGCCACTGGGCTCTGCACTGACAGCTCAGAGCCTGCAGCCTGCTTTGGATTCTGCGTCTCCCTCTCTGCTCCTCTCCCTCTTGCGCTCTCTCTCAAAAATAAACATTAAGAAAGATTAAAAGGCTGATAACAGGGAAAAAAAAGTAGCCCTTATCATCTTCATTTGAATTGATAATTTTGGCACCAACCCATGAAGGGGGCTGAGCATGGTGGGATCATCTGTTTGCAGAGGTGCAGATACCAGCTAATAAAAGAATGCCCCATTCTAGAACTACAAGTTCCCATTTGGAAACCAGAGTCTGGAACAGCGGCAGTGGCAGTGGCAGCATAATCTGGTGCTCAGATGCCAAGAGAAACCCCAATGTTGAGTCTGAAACCTTCACGACTGGTATTTTGGCACTGGTGTGACACTGGCAACAGGTATCACTGGCACCAAACAGAAGCCCACGGAAAAATCTCATTAAGTGAGAAAAAAGAATCTAGAGTCTACACATTACTCCTCAGTCAAATGTTTGAATCTTGCATCCAACTAAGACAGCCACACGGCCTGCTTTAAGCTTCATCTCTTATTTGCCTTCCACTGGCCAGGGAACACAACAGCCTAACAAGTGATCAAGAGTCGGCATTAATGGCGAGCCAGCTGTGGCTTCCTCCCTAGGGGTGAACACGTGTTAAACAGTATAGTGAGCTGGGGGCAGTATAGTAAAGGAAATGGGAGGATGGGCTTTGTGTGAGCAAATGCATGGCTTGCTTAGGAGTGCAGGATACAGATTTGCAAATTATACCTCTTTGAACATTGGCTGAGGCCACATATGAAATAACCTCTGTAATTTTCATGTGTACCTGGTGGGAAAGATTCATGAATATCAAACACCTGTGAAACTGGAGGGTTTTGTCCCCCCACCCAGAGGTCTATTTGCTCCTTTTGAAAAGTGTCAGGACTAGAAGACCGAAGCAACACTAACAACAACAAAAAAGCTTCCCAAGTGATTCTTATTTAGTTCCCATACCTTTGAGGACCATGGCTCTAGTGGAACGGGAATGAACAGGAATGATTTAGAGACAAAAAGTTAAACCTTTATGCCCATTTATTAAATAAGGATAGAATCTTGCTCTCTCTACTTTGAGAATAATAGCTAACAGTAATTGTTCAATAAATGTTAGCTATTATGTGCCAGGCACTGTCCCAAGAGCTATACCTATAATAACCACACAATCCCATTTTACAAACGAGAAAAACCGCTTCACAGAGAGGTTAAGGAACTTGCCCAACATCACACAGCTAGGGCTTGGATTCAAAGCTAGGCAGTTTGGCTACAGAGAATATGTTTTTAACCATTATTCGTAACATTGTAAAGAATATAATAGAACCATGCATGAGAAAAGCATTTTACTTTGAAAAGTTAAGGTGCTCCAAGAAGCTGTTGAATGAACTTCCTGGAGGGAACAGTCTATGTGGCTTCCAGACAGCACTTGCTACATTTACAGCTGCTCACAAACAACTTCACTCAAAGGACTTGAAAATCTGATCTTTGCCTGTTTCTCTCAAATGCTGACTTTAGTCTACCAAAGTGCCACAGGTAAAGTGACTCCTTTGACAACCGAAAATAAAGAGAAGAACTCTGCAGACCAGGTGCCTCACACGGGGCTTGGCACCCAGGTGATGAATAAAATGTTGACTGAATTGAAAGCCTTCCAGTCAAAGGCACTTTGAAATGTGCTATTCATAGTCCACAAAATGGCTTGAATACAAATTATTTAGAATGTCAAAACAGGAAGGGGCATGTGGCAAGTTAAGGAAATTAAAGAGAAATGAAGTATAAATGGAATACTAAACCTTTGAAATTCAAAATAAAGAACCTGGTTATATATCCTTGAAATCCTCTTTCTTGGCTTAGCCAGGAAATGGGAGGGGTAAGCTCTGGGGATGGAATAAGCCTATTCTTTAATAATATAATACTTCTTACTTGTGTTCTATATACTTGCTGTAAGCATACTGATCTGAACAAGCTGCTTAATATGCTCAGGTGATTTTTTTTAAAAGGCTGACTTTACCCCACCACATTCCCTAACAACCCTTGCACTTTTTAACAAGCATTTAAACACAGCTCAGAAATAAAAAAGGCTTTTCTGCCACTTTAGACAACAAAATGGGTTCCTTAGAACAATGCTGAGCTTGTATTCCTAGCACTAGATCTAACGAAGCATTAGACTCACATCATGTCCAGCAAAATGTTGTGTTTGGCCTCCCCATAACTTTTATCCAGTATCTAAAGAGCTAATAATGCATAAAGCAGGGTTTTCCATAATTCCCAAGAATTTAATGAGTGATGGTTAGTTCACAATGTGGCATGATCCAAACCTAGGCAGCCAAAGAACCTCCTATGGAGACCTGTTGAGAAGTAGGGAGAGCTGATGAGCAAGAGCTCACTGGACCCATATTCAGCCCTTTAATTGCCATGTGGAGGACAATAACTCAGTTTCCCCAACATGACATTCTCCTCTAATCTCTCTTCTGATGCACAGCTGTAAAATGCTGTGCATGCTACCTAGTTGTGAACTCATTCTATGAGGCTACTCAGCCTTTGCTTTATGAGCAGTGTGAAGGGAAGTCCAGGAAAAATAGATCTGAGAGTAGCAGTTTATCTGCTAGGATAGGCTCTCAAAAAGCACATGCTGAACTGATATATGACCGTACAAGATCATGACCATAGGCTGATTTCAAGCTGGGGACTAAACAACACACACACACACACACACACACACACACACACACACACACACACACACTAAAAAGTTATCTCCAGGCATCCATATTGCCCAGCTGAGGTTTTAAAAAATGCCTCCTATACTGGGTTTCCCGAAAGTCTTAGTGAAGTTTTAAGCTTTTAGGGCTAGAGATGGGGTAGTGAGCTGAACTCACCCTCTGCCAGTCCAACAGGGATAGCTACAGATGGTTTTGATTTATCATCAGTTAAATGTGCAGCCCAGATTAAAGGAAACATTTTAAAAGACTAATTAGTCAACCCTCACAAAAGTAAATTAAGGGCCTGTGATGAAACAGCCAAAGGAAACTCTAATACAGCACTGTAGCAATAATGCTTGGAGTGTATTCAAATGGAAAAGCTTGGGCTGGAAATACTTGTTTAGAAAAAGAACTACATCACTCCACCCTACTTCATCAAGTAATTCAAGCCATCTTAAGCGCTCAAGGTCTGACCAAGCAAGACAATATTTATTAAAACTTCTTTCAGCTTGAACTAGATCATATCCTTGGGAATAAACAAATTTTATTCAATGAACAAGTAGAAGGGATTCTTGATTACTACTATAGTTCTTTTGTGTAGACTGCTTCTAGGTTAATGCAAAAAGCTCAGAAAAGGATATCAGATAAGGTAAAAAGCTTTATTATTCAGGATCAGCTCAAAGTCTGACACTGACAGAGGCAGGGATAATTATTATCTCATTACATTTGACCTTTGGCACCCATTTGAAGTACTAGTTTTACAAGTGGGACGTGTTACAGCCAGTAGACTCTCAGCACAGTTCCTGCCAGCCACATTTACCCCAATTTCACTCAGCAGAGCTGTTAGATGTTCAAGGATACAAAGAATGTAATTATCTAGTTATCCTTTTTCCCCTCCACTTGGCGTTCAAAGCAAGAGACAGATATCATTATTAGTAGATATGGTCATAAGCAACACCTTCCCATAGCCTAACATTCAAAAATCAAACACCAATTATAAGTAGAATTCCTAAATACTCAGTTAATGCTATGGAGTGCTTTGTTTCAAAAACAGCAATTCTGTGGCTTCCCTTTACTTATTTTTCTCCTTGGAGAAAACCACGCGTAATCAACATATGTAGTGCAGGTTGTTACAAGCTTGACTTATAGGAAGCAAAGGAATTAAAAAGTTGTCATTAAGAACAGATTTTTAAATTATGACAAAAATATGAATAAACTCTACACATTTCTCAGGGTTATGGATAAAATGAATCAAGTTTCATGATTGTTAGGGGAGTCCCTTCTAAGGATGTAGCACATAGAAAGTACATGGAACTTGTTTCTATGAGCTTATAAAGGGGACAAATATAAAACAACAGTTCAATTCAAGATGATCGACATGTAACTGTTGGTTAAAGGAGAAGATGCTCAAGATATTCTGTACACTATTAACTTAGAGTCAGTCTAAACATCTTCTACATTAAATATCTAGAGAAATTTCCATGACTTTTCAGCTCAGGGCTATTCTAGAGGGTCACTGTTTTTTGTTTTTTTCATATATATATACATGAAGAAAATCCAAAAAATCAAGTTAAAAAGCCAAGAGTTGTTTTTTAGGTTCTGGGTTTTCAGTTCAGACCTATCTTCTTTTATAAAAGTATCAATCAGAGATGATTACTTTTTCTTAAAATCTGATGACTTACATTTTGAAAAACTTGCAGCCCCTAGAGAACTGAAGATGATATCACACCCCAGCTTCCATGCAGGACTATTGATTTCATAAGTATCTTTGTCTAGTAAGTGGCAAAACCATAACCTCTTATAGAACATGATGTTGGGTTGCTACATAGTAAATTGCTTAGTAAAAAATATAAGAGTCATAGTCTCATATGGGAGATATATTTGGGGGAAAAAGGCCAAGTAAAGGTTTCTAGTGTTGTTCTCCTAGTTTCTCCAAAGCGTTGACATTTATCACTGCTCTGAAAATAAAGATGATTTTAACTTAAGAAGACTGTATTTTAACACTGAATCAATATAAATGTACTTATCTGAACATCACATTTTTACACATACTAAAAACAAAACAAAACAAAAAAACCAAAAGTGTAGTGAAAAGATTATATAAATTTTAAATGAAATTATATTTGTTTGAGGCAGCACAGATCCAGGGGTCCCCAGCAGAAGACTTCTTCAGCCCTTGGCCTTCACAGACAGGCCTCCTGCTGTGACCAGCAGATATTTTCCACTGTGTACCCACAGTCTCAGAGTAACAAGAGACAAGTCTTACTTTTTGCCTCTATGAGCTGGGATGTCATTATTGTAGAGAAGAGGCATAATTTAAAAAGTGAAGACTACTCATTCAAAATGTTACAGAGTGACAAACTTACTTTATGGAATTTAAACACAGCATTCACCCCAAGGAAGCTGCATATAAGCTTAGAACCAGAGTAGGTAAGCTTCAGAGTTGAAACGATTTTTCTCTGAAAATGAAAGAATGGTAGCTTTCTTAAAGATCAGAGTTACTGAATCACTCTGTTGTATTTTTTGTCTTGTTTTAAGGGGCCAAAGTTCAGTTAACTCACTCAGATTAGAATCTATAATTCTGTTGACTGTTCGGGACTACAGTAGTCATCTTGAGATTTTCTATGGAAGTATGTACAGATTTTCCTCATGGAGCTGGGAGTAATAGTGACCTAGAAAAAGAAAGTTTAGATTTCAGAGATTTTCTAAGATAAAGTTCAGCTGTTACTTCAGCAAGTTATCAGTAAAGGGTATTTTAAGTTGGGATGCCTAGAAATTTGATTATTTAGTCAGCCAGCTTTCAAGTTCCAAATACTTTTTTTTTAATTTTTTTTTTTCAACGTTTATTTATTTTTGGGACAGAGAGAGACAGAGCATGAACGGGGGAGGGGCAGAGAGAGAGGGAGACACAGAATCGGAAACAGGCTCCAGGCTCCGAGCCATCAGCCCAGAGCCTGACGCGGGGCTCGAACTCCCGGACCGTGAGATCGTGACCTGGCTGAAGTCGGACGCTTAACCGACTGCGCCACCCAGGCGCCCCTCAAGTTCCAAATACTTTGAGGGCAATGTCTCTTTTGGCTGATTTGTACTGAATTTAATAAAAATTTAATAGATGTATGTAAGAATGGAAGGCATAGATTTTTCATGTGAACTGAAAATATTTACTAGTTAAACCTCCTGATAAGACCCAAAGGCTATAATAACCCTCCTCTTTGAAAGAAATTTGTAAATCACCTCCCCCCCCCCACCCAATTTACAAATGGGACAGGGATTCAAATGGCAGCTGCTACCCTTTTCTGAGGAAGTCTTATCATTATGCACATAAAGAAGAAAAACCTTCTAAAGAAACTTTAGCTTCAAAGATTGAAATTATAAAACCAGAAATACATGGGACTGGCACACTATTTTTAAAAGCCTTTATAATGTACACATTAGTGAAAACAATTTTTCACTGAAATTATTTTTCTGATAACACACAGCTGAGATCAGTTCTGGAAAAAAAGGATTTTGGTCAGGGGCAAAAAACAGATACAAAGATAATTTTAGGAGAAGAAAGAAAAGATTCCTGATAGCTGTTTTTTTTCCCCATGTTCTGTAGCAAGATCTTGGTTGGATTCTGTGTTTTAAGTAATCTTTAAAATATTTCTAGTTTATTTTCCCTAAAATTATGGGACAGGCTTCAGGACAGTAGGATGGGGGATATGAACACTTATTAAACTAGAGCTGGCTTGAGGCTCTCCAGCTTTTAGATTGAATTTTAATCATTGTACCACCTTCTTAACACAGAGCAAGAACCACTATGAATCAGAGCAGAAACTTTGTGAACCTACCCCCCCCCCACTTGCAAACTGATTACCTGAAGCTTTCTAGTCCCTCTGACCTGTGCCCATACTCACTCGATGCTCATAGCTACTTCTCCCTCCACCATTTCAATAGGTCATTTGCTTTTTAAGGTTCACAAACCTATTTCTGCCAGCAATATGTGTTTTTGAAATTATTTAACTTCAATATTGTGTCAGTCAATGAAAACAGTAGTCCTAAAAAGATAAGTGAAACTAACCTGAATGTTTAAAAAGTATAGATATAGATGAATTGCCAAAAATACTGGTGTGAGCAAGGTGACGGTAAAAAAATGGGGGGAAAATCATAAAAATCTGGAAGGATTCTGCATTTAAATTGCTTTAAGTATCTAAGTTTCACTGTATTTGAAATAATCATAAACCATAATGACCAAACTGGAAATCTATTCATGGATGTTGGTAACTTGCCCATGAATGTCAGTTTTATCTATAAAAAGGGGAGGGAACCTATAAAAAGTGGTTGCCAGGGGCTGGCGAATGGGGAAAAGAAAAAAAAACAAAAAACGCAGGGGTTGGGTGGGGAGGGAATAATGCCAAACAAAGAAGAGGGAAGATATTTTTGAATTGATATATTAGAGCACGATGAAGGCTTTGAGGAAACAGACACCAGGGCTGAGTGGTATGGACCTTCACGGAAGGGATTTTAATGGGAGTAAATCGGGTTGCTAGATAATGAAATACAGCAACACCTAGTTACATTTGAATTTCAAACAAATAACCTTTTAGTATAAAGAATTTTTAGTATAAATATGTCCCACGCAATATTTGTCCTGAATTTTTATGTGCTAAATCTGGCAACCCTAGGTATAAATAGATTTACTGAAAAAAAAAAAAAAAAAAAAAAAAAAAAAAATCCTGACTTCTGAGAAGGGATTTGTGCTTGACCTCCTCAAGTTAGAGAATCTATGTTCTCACTGGCTCCTTTCAAGTTAGGAAATTAATCTTCCCACCACTGCCGACTTACCGGGCCTGGAGAAGTCTTTCCACTCTGTCTCCTAGAATTGGGGGTCTGGGAGGATGGACTTCGGGGAGATGAATTCTCAGCCTTCCGTTTGGCCGCCATGGCCAATAACCAGTTTTTATTCTCCGGGGAGCTATTCTCTTTGCCTACCACCTCAGACCCTTCTCCACAAGATCCCAAAGGAAGAGGTAGTGTTCCGCAGCTTTCTGAAGCATAAGGACTGGCGGGAGAAGGAGGCTCTGAGATACTCATACTAGCTCCTTCAATCTTGCTTGGTTTGGGAGGACCTAGAGAGTCCTTACCAAGGTCTTCCTGGCTACCAGCAAGGCAGCACAGATCCAAATGAAGCTTTTCAACTGGGTCATCAAGCTCAGTCACACAGTTGCAACTCTTCACACACTTCTGTTTCACACTCTCCAGACAACTTGAGTCCAGCCTCCTCTTGACTCGATTTCTGGACTCAGAGCAAGCCACTGCTTGGGATGATTTTAGGCTCACAGGAATGAGGGCTTTTCTTGGAGAAGTGATCTTGGTTTCAGAAGCAGGTGGCGTGATGGGTGGTGAGGAGGATGGTGTTCGGGTCATCCAGTTTCTAATGGACATCTTGAAAGACGAGGGTGGCTTGGGAGAGACCGAGGACACAGAGCCTCTTCTGCTGATGGGAGACCGGGCTTTGGCAGGAGGGGTTTTAATAGAGAATGTGGGAGTATTTGAAGGAAGAGGGAGGTCTCCTGCACAGCTTGGAGCACAAGCTGCTGATGATGGGGAAGAAATAGATGGACTGCTCTTTACTCTGGGGGCTTTGGCAGGAGTGCTCTGGCTACTTGTCACTGTTACTGAAAAAGAACAGAGGGTCACAAAAATCAGAAGAGAAAGCCATAGAAAATCCCTGAATTCTCACCAAGGAAAATTATAACTAACTTACTCATATAGGAATGGAGATTTCCCAGTGAGTCGATTACATAAATCACTTGATTCTTACCACACCCTTTCAGCATTTTCCTTCCCCTTTCCTAACTGCCAGCCTCCCAACCACTCTGTTGTAAAACATTTACTTGTAATAATCTAGAAAATATAGAAATATTAAAGGGAAAATTTTAAAGCATCCAGGTACACCACTTACAGCATTTTTTCTATACTTGTGCATGTGATATATACGTTATACACCTCAAATTTTTTCTATACAAAAGAGACCATAATGTATATACTATTCAGTAACCTGCTTCTTAGCATATAATGAACCTTCCCCACATTAATATAGATGTACATTATAATTTTTACTAGCTACCAAGTATTCTAAGGTAACAGCAAGACATTTAAGTTGTTAATGATATTTTGTTTTCACAAGTAAAGTTGCCATTACAATTCCTGTATATGCTTTGGAGCAATGTGAGGGCAGGAGGGCACTGCACAGTGGTTCCCAAACATAAGTGCACTGGTCTAAAATTTGGCACGACCATTTACTACTGACTTGAACACAACCCTTTACCTCCTCTGCTTCTGCTTCAGTTTCCATATCTGTGAAATGGAGAGCTTTTAATGTCCACAGGAAATAATCCCATCAATTGCTTGTTAAAGTTATTAGGCCTCACTTGGCTTTCCACCTTAATTTATAAATGGCTACTTTCCGCAAGTCAAAGAATGCCAAAGAACATTTCCAAAACCAAATGCTTGCTCTCAGTAAAGCAAGTCAGTGGACAGAACTCTTCTCTATGTGTCTTGTCCCTTGTTTACAAGCAATGGCAAGCCCTTGAGGAAAATTCTTATAAACTTCATGCTTCTTCCCACTTTGGCCCAGCCATAGACAACTCTGTATTTTCTTACTTTCCTTCTGAGCTTTCTAGATTTCTGAAATAGTGTTCCTGTCTCTAGTAACAAGGAAAGGCCATCAATTATTTCTAAGTCACAAACTCTTTGGATTATAACTCTGATATTTAATTCAGTTTAATTACTGAATTGCATTTATATGCAACTGAATTTAGGATGAGCTGACATAAGACAATCACTAGAATACAGATTCACAAGCACTAATTTCAGTCATTTAGTTACCCTGTATGTTCTACCCTGTGCTTTTTACTCATCAAGCAGTTTTGCCTTGAGACAGAGAAATTCTACAAACTGACTTTTGCCTAAACTTTCCCCATCAACTATACGTTCAGAAATGGCCAAAGTGATACTGCTCTTTCAATTAAGATCATTTTACTGGAAAATCCCATTCTGGAGTAACGTGCTCCAGAAGGAGAGTTAGTGACAGGGACTGTCCCTGAAGCATCTGGTGATAGTTCTCATATTCTAGAGCTTGATTAGTCATTATTTCAGGAGGACAGAAACTTTTCATTTGTGTCACTCTTCAGCACAGATCAACAGTCACTGCACAGTCCCTACAGTTATTAATTCCACGAGAGTGGGCTGAAGGGTAGGGTTAAGGCAGAAAGTCCTAAAATAGCATGGGTCTTAGAACAGGCACATTCTAACACAGGATTAGGGGAGAAGGAAAAGCTGGGCCCTGGGCTAAGCAGGTATCTAAGTTTCTGATACCTGAGTAGCAGACATCTGAAGTGTTTACTAAGGGTCAGAGGGAGATCTGATGTGGTGGAAAGCTGGGGCATTTCTGTTCCTTTAGGATGTTAAATGGAGGAAGGAGTGGACCATGGGGTTTCAAAGAGAAGATTTTATTAACTTTGAAGGTTAACAAAACTCTGCACCAAATTTCAATCTTTTTAAAAAAATAGTAATAAGATTATTAAGATAATAAAATTTCATGGTAAAAAAATTCAGTTTCAAAGGGAAATTAAGCGAAAAGTAAAAAGCCCTCTTTTCAACCTCATTTTACTCGTGTGCATCCCACAATTTTCTAGATGCCTATTACCACACAAAGGTATATCAGATCTTAAAAACCCAACAATGGATTATTACACAAACACACACCACATACACACATTCTGCAATTTCTTCTTTTCTCTAAATAGTGTTTTTTCTCTATATCTCTATAAACTTAGACACACTGCATTCTTTTTAACAGCTACACAGTATGTCACTATATGGTCCCTCGATTTAAATATAACACGGCCGGTAGTACATCATCTACTGAATCCCCATTGACCCGAAGCACTGTGTGTGATCTGAGGACACGGTATCACAGACTGCATTACTGCCCTAAGGGCCTCCTGCAAGTCAGTTCTTTTGAGGAATTATAGAAAGCTTACTAATAATCAGTCACTTTGCAGCTTCTTTCTGTATAAGAGTTTGCCATTTGGCCTCAGCCTACCTTTCCAGTCATATCATGTACTGCTACTTTAGGATCCTGTTACAGGAGACTACTCACTGCTTCCTGAACAAGCTGTGCACTGTCACATCTCTGTCTTTGTTCATGTGGCTTTCTTGCCAAGTCTGCCCCTTCTTGGCCAGGTAAAAATTCTCCTCATGTTTCAGGCTCTGATGACAGCCGTTAACTTCATTGTGAAGATTTCACAAACTTCTTTCCTCCTCTCCCACAGGAAGTAGGCTCCTTTTGTTTATACAGCTAAGAGAAATGTTTACAATGTACTACAGGGCTTTTGTATCTGCCTCCTGGACTAGACCGTGAGCACCTAGAAGGCAGGTGATGATGATTTACTCATTTTTAGGTCTAGGGCCCCTGTAGTACCCAGCAAAGAATTATTAAACAATGTTTGTGAAGTTTCATTACTGCTGAGAGGGATGACAGTGAGGTTCCATGCATCAAAAAACAGACTCTGTAAGCATTCTGCAGACTTGCAAGACTATGGCAAGCACATGAGATAGTACAGGTAAGGTTTCCTTCTCTTCAAGATAAGGACAATCATCTTTGTCACTCAATAATGCCTAGACCAGAGGTTCTCAATCCTGGCTGCATACCAGAATTACTTGGAGCTTTGTAAGAATACAGGTACTTGGCCCCCACCCCAGACCTACTGAATAATCTCTGGGGACACACAAACTTTTAAAAAGCTCCACAACTGGTTAAGATGCACAGCCAGGGTTGAGAACCATTTGCCTTGACAGTACTGAGATCGCTGGCTGAAACAGTGACACAATAGTAAGCGACAGAGCAGGTGCTGGCTGGGAAAAGTAGGGCAGAGGGAAAAGGCGCTGTGCCTCGGGTTTAAAGCCTTCTAGTTGGTGTGTTAAGAGGGCCAGAAGAGAAGATACGAAGCCCAGGACAACAGTGAAGGACTGGGGTGGCAATTAGAAGGTTGGGAAAGCAGAGGACCATCATTTTCAAACTGGTAGTGTGATTAACAGCAGCCACTCTGTTGCTGGAAGCTGGATTACAGGGCTGAATAGCCAATGTGCCAACCTTTGGCATTCAAGTGGGGTTGATTTTCTTTAGTGCTCTTCAGAGTAACTCTAGCAGCACCCTGAATGGAGAAATCTTGGTTGGGTCTTAACTTGAACTATGCTTTCCTATGTTGGGTTTTAAAGGAGGCAGTACTGGAGAGTGCTTCCAAGCATGCACTCTAAATGTTTATTTATTTTTTAAGAAATGGAGAGACAGAGTGTGGGTGAGGAAAGGTCAGAGAGAGAGAGGGAGATAAGGAATCTGAAGCAGGCTCCAGGCTCTGAGCTGTCAGCACAGACCAAGCACGCACTCTAAAACCAGACTGCAAGTGTTTGAAGTCTGGTTCTACCACAAACTTCACAGCTGTGCGGGATCTTAGGCGAACCTAACTTCCTTGAGCTTTAGTTTCGGCTGTTTGGGAAACTAAGTAAGATAATCCAAGTGGGTCTTTAGACTGTCTATGCTCATACTCAATAATGGCTGAATGTGGTCGCTATTATTATGGTCCAAACTTGGTCAACATGTATAACTCTTTTTGTGACTTGGCTTCCAAAACCAAGAATAATTAATGATACACTAAAAATAATTAAAAGCAACTTCACTTTTCATTAATACTCTTAAAATGGTTACAGCAATTAACATAGAAATGCCACCTCTGGGAATCTATTTTAATGGGATGAGGGAACCCTAAATTCAGAAAAAAGTTTCACAAAATTTTGGAAACAAAATGTCCAACTACGAGAGAATAGCTAGATAAACTGTGGAACATTTACTCAGTGGACTATTTTAAATATTTTGCTAAAAAGATAACACAGAAAGTGCTTAGAACATCATGTTCAGGGAAGACATCCCCAAGAAATCCAAATGTATTTACAGTATAAACATGATTCTATTAATAAGAATCTCTGTGGAAAAGGAGGAAAATCTCAAAAATAAGTTAAAATGTTAATTAAAATTATTTGTGAGTGGTAGAAACACTGATGGCTTTTTACTCACATGATTCTTCTCTTTTTTGTTTTCCCAAATTAGGGATAGATAAGTAAATATAAAGACAAGGCAGGTGATAAACACCTATGTTCATGGATCACAAAAGTTAACACATCTTTAAGATGGCAGTATTCCCCAAACTGAACTATAGATTTGATATAATGCCTATCAAAATCTCAGGGAACTATTTTGTAGAAATTGACAAGCTGGTTCTAGTATCTGTATAGAAATACAAGTGACCAAGAATAACCAAAATAATCTTGAAAAAGAAGAAAATTGGGGGACCCAGAGTTTCCAATTTCAAAAACTTGCTACAAAGCTATAGTAATCAAGACAATGTAGTATCAGCCTAAGGATAGACATATATATCAATGGAACAGAATGAGAATCTAGAAATAAATCCTTACATTTATGGTCAATTGATTTTTGGCAAGGGTATGAAAATAATTTAATGGAGTAAAGAATAGTCTCTGTTAAAAATGATACTGAGAGGGGCGCCTGGGTGGCTCAGTCGGTTAAGCGTCCGACTTCAGCTCAGGTCACGATCTCGTGGTCCGTGAGTTCGAGCCCCGCATCGGGCTCTGGGCTGATGGCTCAGAGCCTGGAGCTTGCTTCTGATTCTGTGTCTCCCTCTCTCTCTCTGCCCCTCCCCCGTCCATGCTCTGTCTCTCTCTGTCTCAAAAATAAATAAAAAAACGTTAAAGAAATTAAAAAAAAAAAAAGATACTGAGAAACCTGGATATCCATGTATAAAAGAATGAATTTAGATCCTTATCTTACATCGTACACAAAAATAACCACAAAATGGGCCAGATGGCTTAAAACTAAAAATCTCTTTGTGACCTTGGGTTAAGAAATGGTTTCTTAGATACAACATCAAAAGCACAAATTGACAAAGGATAAAACAGGTAAGTTGGATTTCATCAGAATTAGAAAATTTTGTGTCAAAGGACATCATTAGGGAAGTAAAAAGACAACCTACAGAATAAGAGAATATTTGCAAATCGTTATATGACAAAGGGCTTATATCCAGAGTATATAAAGAACACTTACAACTCAACATTAAAAAGACAAATAGTCCAATTAAAATTTGGGCAAAAGATGTGCAGAGGCATTTCTCCAAAGAAAATATACAAATGGCAAATAATAAGCACAGGAAAAAATGCTCAATATTGTTAGCCATTAGGGAAATTCAAATCTAAACCACAATGGATACCACTTCACATTCACTAGGAGGGCTGTAATTAATTAGACAATAACAAGTGCTGATAAAGATATAGGGAAATTGGAACCCTCATTTTGGATAATGAAAATATTCCAGAATGAGATTGTGTTGATGACTGCCTAACTCAATATACTAAAGGCCACTGCACTGTATACTTTAAATGGGTGGACTTATGGTAGGTAAATACATCTTGACAAGTCTCTTAAAAAAAAAAAAAAAAAAAGGAGCCTCAAAGGGGAAAAAAAGTTCAGGAAATAAAAAGTAACAGCAGTTTACTATCTAACTCCCTTCTGAATAGAAAAAAACCAAAAACAAAAAGCTAACTCCTGTTCAAACCAAAATTATGATCCTGTATTGGGAAGATAGGGGAATGCGGAGCATGCAGAGGCTTGGTAATGGTGGGGACACAGAGAGCGAAATCCTCATCTCACAAAGTGAGACGTCAGTAGATAAAGTTGAAAACAAAAGAAAACAGAAATCAAAAGAAACAGAAATGCACAAATACTATTCAGAGATATAGACACACATATCAAAGAATCAGCTAGAAGATTTGAGAGTGGCTGTCCCTGAGAAAAGGGAACTATGGGGCAGGGCATCTAGGGACTGTTTATCTCGTTCACTGTTGAAGGACTCGCTGGCTTTTTAAACTTATATAATACTAATAAAAGAAAAATTTTTTTAAAGAGAGGAAACACCAAACACTAAAAAATAAAGGCATCAAAGGCTTTACTAAAGCAGACCTACAAGTAAAAGACCCTCCCCTGGAATCCAGTTCTGCTTATAGCATCTTTTAAGAGACTAAAGAACTAAGTCATTAGAAAAATGGGCATATATTCGGTCTCATCTTCAATTCCCCATTAGCTTAGGCCTTGATGGTTAACGTAAAATGAATCTTTAAGCTTAAATTTCCAGCTTATTACTATATATCTGTTGATAACATGAGAATCCCCTCTGGCTGGTCCAGTGCTTGGAAGAGTTTTGCTCTTGGTGCACTATCACTCTCTTCAATACTGTCTCTGTCAATTCATGGTTATTACAAAATCCACATACATGGTCTTTCCAATGCCCTGGTTTCTATAGCCTTGTCCTTTAATTCACTCAAGCCACTTACTCCTTGACCTTATTACTACCAATCTGCAAATCCTGTTATCTCAGTTTCAACCACCACCTATATTACAGTTCACTTTAGTGATCAATCTCCAAAATCCCTCATCTCTAGGGGATCCTCAATTCATTTATCTTCCCACTTTGACACTATCCCCCAGTGCCACTATATGCTCACTTCCTTCCTTACCCAGTTTAAATCCTGCAGTCAACCATTACAACCATCCTCTCATATCTACCCTCAACTTCCTTGGCCCTCCTCTCACTTTACACTTGTGGATTTAAACCACACCTCTGGTTAAATGCAACTCCGCACCTATAGTGTATCTGTACCTGGGCAGCAGACAACCATTAGACACTGCTCACTTGCAATTCATGACCACTAGCCTCAAGTTGACCCATTGCCCAACAACCGTGTTTCCCTGGTCCACTTTCTCTTCTTTTCTCTGCGTGACTATTTCAGACTCACTTATCTCTCCTCAAATCTCAACCACTTCCTCCCTTACCCTTATTTTCAGTTGATGATCCTGATTCCTATCTTACTAAGAAAATAGAAGCTATCAACTTCCATAGGTTCTGACCTACCTTCACTGTGCCTGTATGTTCCACCTTCTCTCTAATTATTATGGATGAACTATCCACACTCTTAGCAAAGTCCTACCCTTCTACTTGTGAATTCGATACCATCCCTTCACACTTACTTGAGAACACTGCTCTAGTAAATTTCCCTGCATCAAGTTTCTCTCTCTATAGGATCCTTCCAATCACATACAAAATGCTATACTGCTTAAATAAAAATTTTTTTAAACATTTACTTTTGAGAGACAGAGTGCAAGCAAGAGTGGGGGAGAGGGGGAGGGACAGAGAGAGAGAGAGAGAGAGAAAATGAATCTTAACCAGACTCTTCACTGTCAGCACAGAGCCCAACATGGGGCTTGAACTCACGGAGTGTGAGATCATGACCTGGGCCAAAGTCCGACGCTTAACTGACCGAGCCACCCAGGTACTCCAAAATGCTATATTCCTATTAAAACAAAACAGAAACAAATGCTGCTTCTTCCTTCAGCCACCACTTTATTTCTCTCCTTTCCTTTCTAGCAAAACTCCTTGATAGAGCCTTCTATACTTGTAGTCTCCAAGTTCTCTTCTCTGATCCTCCTGAACATCCATCAGACCATGACACTCCACCAAAATTGCTCTCATGGAAGTCACC
Source organism: Lynx rufus (assembly GCF_022079265.1). Lineage (NCBI taxonomy): Eukaryota > Metazoa > Chordata > Mammalia > Carnivora > Felidae > Lynx > Lynx rufus. The sequence continues at coordinate 32,447,486 of NW_025814829.1, read as the reverse complement.
AAAGAATCCCCACACTGCCAAATCCAAAGGTCATTTCAGTCCTTGTCTTACGTGGAATGCTAAAAACATTTGACCAAATGGATCCCCCTCTCCATTACTTACTTGGGTCCCAAAATACAGTACTCTCCTGGTTTCTTCTCTAACTTCTCTGGTTGTGTCTGTTTCTTCACCTCTCTAATCTCTAAACATTGGGGTGTTCCAAGGCTCAGACCCCAGACCTATTCTCTACCTTAGCTATAGCTTCCTTGCTCTATGATGATGGACCCCAAATTTATAGCTTTAGCCCCAAACTGCAAAATTAACATCTAACTGCCTCTCTGACATCTCCATTTGAATGTCTAATAATCACATCAAACAACATATCCAAAGGGAACTTCCGCTATTCCCTCCCAAACCTGTTCCTTCTGCAGTGATTCCTGTTTAGGTCAATGGCAATTCCATTCTTCTAGTTTTACAAGCCCTAAGCTCTGAAGTCATCCTTAGTAATTCTCCCTTACATCCCACATCTGATTCCACACCACGTTCTGTTGGCTCCACCTTGTACATATATCCAGAATTTGAAGACTTCTTACCATATCTTTTGCTACCCCTCTGTCCAAGTCACCATCATGGCTTCCTGGATTATTTCAAAACGACATTAAAATTAGCTTCCAGCTTTTATACTGCTCCCTTTACAATTTGTTTTCAACACAGGAGTAAGAATGATCAAGCAAAGTCAGATCATGATACTCGTCTATTTAAAACCCTGCAATAACTTTTTGTCTGTCAGAATAAAAGCCAAATTGTAGAAGAACCTCATTTCCCATTACTATTCCCCTCCCTCTCCTTAGCTTGCACCAGCCACAGGGGCTATAGCCATATTAGCCCCTTCAAGGAACAAAAAAATATGTCAGGCCTGCTCCTACTTTAGGGTTTTTGCACTTGTCTGCCTGGAATATTCTTCAAAATGTCCACGTGGCTCACTACTTCACTTCTTTTACTCAAATGTCATCTAAACATTTAGACCTCCCTGGGCACCTAATTTCCCAGTGTTCTTTTTTTTTTTCTCAAGTACTCATGATTTGACATAGTACATATTTTACTTTAACTTGTTTCTATGCCGCTCATACTAATCTGTAAGCTTCGTTTATGTCTTTGGGTTTTTTGATTCTTTTGTTCATTGCTAAATCTCCAGCAACTCAGAACAGTGCCTAGCACATAGTAAATGTTCAATAAAAATTTTGAAAATAAATCCACCACTGGATTCCAGTGCTTCGTATAGATGATAAACATAGCAGTGCTCAGAAAATATGTATTGAAAAGAATGAATGTCAAAAAGATGGTGCTTTCCTTTAAAAATATACCAAGACAAGATGAAATCTAGCTTATCACTCTGTACTGTAGAATGAAACCAATTAAACCACGAACAACTTAGAAAAATGCATGGGATCCTTACCTAGGTCAGCTCTCGCCTCTTTTTTCTTCTGAGATGCCCAACCCACTATGGAGAGCTTATCTCCTCCTGATTTCTCCTCTAAGCCTCTATTCAAACGCCAGATTTTCAGTGTATTGTCATCAGAGCAGGTAGCAATCTAGTGAGAACCAGGAAGGGAGTCAAGAAGTTTCAATCAAAGACTTACAACAAAGGAAAAATTTTGTAGATCTTAAGGACTCATAAGGAGAATTATTCTGTCTGACACACCAGGATATAGAAAATGATATCTGAAAAGTCATATACTTCCATTCTTTGCTTTCAGGAATCACTCCAGATTTCCAAAGGACTCTCTATAGTTTCTTAATAATTCTGCTGGTATGTCTTTCATTACCAGTCATTTATTACCTGACCTAATGCCTTACTATAAAACCAAGTTCATTTCATTTTTGCCTTAAAAACTTGGGCTAGTCATTATCTTTATAACTTTCTATAGAACTATGACATATATACTTATAATACCTTTTTTACTCTCCCTCTTAAATGATGAACCAGTACATGTCACCATTCAATTTCTACCACTTTCTTCTGAATTATACATGATCTGGCTTACTGCTACAGTAATGGGATCATTTCCAAGATCAGGCTTAGTTCATGACTCTAGGAAGCTGTGACAAGTAGAATGAAACCATTCCTTTGAGATTCTTTTTAAATAGGTAAAGGAGCGATCTGGGAAAACAACAAGTTCACTAGGCTGAAAGAAGTTAAAAATAACCTTTGCCCCTTTAAAAATATCTGACCATTCCCGATCTTGGTCCCAGCCTTTTATGGCAGAGAAAGTCCAGCCTGAAGAGCTTGTGGCAAATGGCCACTGGTACCAGAGCTGTTCCCCAGCATTTGTTTATATAATTTCTCTATTTCAGTCACTAAAGAGAGAGAAAAAAAGAACACACGTTCTCTTAAGTCTTGGCCCCCAAGAGACTGGCAGCTTTTTCCTTTCCTTACTGGGAGGCCAAAAGAAGACACACATACTTAACTGCTCAACAAGAAATGCCTGGAATCCCCAGTTACTCTATGGTCTATTAATAAGAGTTATTAGTTCCAGAGCACCTACTGTGCATCTGACAATTTACATTTTTTAACTTAATACTCACAATGTAAAAAACCTTGAACTCAAATAACCTCATCTGCAGATTAGAATAAAGTTGATCGCCCAATGTCACCACAATTAAGTGGCAAAGCTAGAACTGAAATATTATGTTTTTCCAATTTCAGAGGCTTTTGTTTTTATACCATACTTACCTTCCTAACTCTAGGCTGGGAGCAAAATTATTTTATTTTATTTTAATGTTTATTTACTTTTGAGAGACAGAGAGAGACAGAGCATGAGCAGGGGAGGGGAAGAGAGGGAGAGGGAGGCACAGAATCCAAAGCAGGCTCCAGGCTCTGAGCTGTCAGCACAGAGCCCAACGTGGGGCTTGAACCCAAGAGCCGTGAGATCATGACCTGAGCCAAAGTCGGACACTCGGACACTTAACTGACTGAGCCACCCAGGTGCCCCTAGGAGCAAAATTATTTAAAAAAAACTTTTAAAAGGGTAGTCACTTGATGAGTATAGGTAAACAACCCTGTCATTTCCTAGGAGTCTTTCCTGTGCATATACATGAGGACAATATATTGTGGTTGAAAAAAGATGACATAAATAACTGAAAAATTAAAAAACTATCCCAATTCTACAAAATAGAAAATATGTTAAAAGCAGATATTTCACTGGAAGTTACATGGAATCTCAGAAGGAAAATGTCATTGGGATATAATTATTGGTGATTAAAGCGATTAAGTTAAAAAAAAAAAAAAAGGCCTATCACGAGGCTGACCACAGAAATGGTTATATAGGGATACAGAAATAAAAAGAAATCCACAGCAGTACTGGAAAGCTAGCAGAGATGCCTTGAGTAGAGCAGACCATAAAAAGTTTCTGGAAGATAAAAAACAGATGGGAACAAAACCTCAAAACTTCATGCATGAAAGGGGAGATCTCCACAGAAGTGAGATTTCTTGTAAATCCCAATAACCCAAAGACCAGGGGAAGTAGAGGCCAGGAGAGTGACTGGAACTTGGGCCGCTATTGTATGAAAGCCCTACATGTACATAAAGATTATGATTATGTTTCTGGTCTTTCTACATTTCAGGATTTTGTTTTTAAGTATTACTGTTAATTTTTTTTTTTAAGTGAGAAATGTCTAAAACATTTTAGAGCTACTTATGTAGTTTTGCCATAGATAACCTAGCACATTAAGACTTCACAGCAAGCATTGTTTAGGCATGTGAACACTAAATTGGACTGTGAAGAACAGTCGAGATGTTACCTTTAATATGTCACATTGATAATATGTAGATAGTTAATAAAACTAGTTTTTTCACCTTAAAATTTTCTTTTTACTTTAGAGTTTCGGATAAAATTTAATTACGTTAAAAACTTAATTCTACGTTTAGGAAAACAATGACTTCCAAGGAATCAAGAAATCCATTCTTATTCTTTAGTGTAAGTTTCTCTACTGGTAGAGAAAAGTAGAATGTGTATGATTAATGCTGACATAGATCCTGGATGGCCTCTAGTTCTTTCGATCTCTACTTAAACATTGAAGTCTGTATAACACTCAAAATAACCTTGGGAAAATCTACAAATCTGTGATCCACTTTTTAAATCAACTACAGAGATTTATTTACAAACCTTTGTGAAGTCTGATGGACACCAGCACACAGATGTGACCTCTTGAGAGTGACCCTGGAGTACCGTAGGAGGATGCCAGGGTGTGGAGACCTATTACACCATCAAAAAAAGAAAAAAAACAAGTCAGCAGAGCAGTGCTAGGTCTCCCAGATAGAGCCTTTGAATCTCTCCATATTTGTGCCTTAGATAGCTTTGTTACCAAACGTCACTTAAGTATGCCTAGTTATAGCTCAGAAAAGAGTTCCAATGGGCAAAATATTTCTGCCACCGATCTGAGAAAACAGATATGAACTCAGATACCAGGACAGGACTACCTAACTATCTATATATATTTTGACTAAAATTCAAGAATGACATTTTCCCTCACTTCTTAGCTGGTAACTTTCTGCAAGGATGGGGTTCAGCTGCTAGGTAGTGTGCACTTCAAGGGAGCCCTGTTTTTACATAGCCTAGGCATTTTCAGATCTTCTCTAATCAGTGACTTCTGGGAATACTGCATTAACTAAACCCTGAAGGCATCTCAGACATACTACCAGTTCTCCTGCAACAAGAGGACAGTCTTTCATCCAAAAGACTCACTGATTTTTACCAAAGTCATCCCTTCATTTTGAAGGACTATAAACCATATACTTTTACATGGCACTTTGGTATCCTTTTTGTAAAAAAAGAATCTTTTACAATTTCATTTTGGTTAATTTGATTAAAGAACTCTTGAATTTTCAGTTAAGTTCTGCTATGTTTTAATGAATCAAGGGTCATATTATGCAGTATAACACACATGACTAAGGATCAGATTCCCCCCCTCACTGGATGCCATTAGTGATCTGCATTTGACAGTTGATTCATTCGAGAGCTGTCAATCCCTTTCAGAGGCCATGGGAATTAATCAGCACAATATGGCACAAACTCATTTAACTATTATTAGCACATGTGTTTGAAAAAGAGAAATTATTCCCTTTTCATTTTCCCAAGGCTCTGAATCATTGCTCATCTGTATGAAGAAAGTGGAGGCGACTCTGGAAAGAATATTTGCAAGAATGACTAAGTAAACTTAATAGATTTCCTTCAATTGTAGTGAAGATATTCAACACACTGATTCATAAGGTTCTCCAACTCAATCATTACTACTCCTCTCTTGGGTTAAATGGCACAGGTAATGATTCAAAAAGCAAAAGAAGAGAAAGAACAGAGTCTAATTTGCCTTGCTGGGTTAATTAGAGTTTCACAGAAAAAGCTTTTTCCTGAGTATTAACAAAAAGGATCTCACTTTCTGCCTCCTACAATGGCACAGAGAGCAATAACTCATTCTCTCACAAGGTAGCATATTTTAGAAAAGACTTTTATTTCAGGAGTCACAGAAATTCTCCATCCTTCTCTCTTTGGGATGGCCCCAGCCCATTAAGTTTCTCTTCACCCAAGGCCCAAGCAGGATGGGTAGCAGCAAATTAAAAGGGAGAGAAAACCCTAATGTTCTTTTGACCCTCCCTGGTAGGAACACATTACTCTACTGCATTGGTTTACTCTGCTTATGGCCTCTAGCTTGTCATTTCATGATACTGGCTCTTCTTCAATTTCCTAGGCATTATAATACCTAAGGAAACCTAAACGTGTATACAAAGGATTAAAATAAATTAAAAAACAAATAAACAAATATCCGCCAATAGAATCCATGTACATTTTTGCATTTACCTATAGGATCTAAGAGAAAAAACAAAAGATCCCTTGGAAAAACTTTTTACAAACTGATAAGATAGGAATAATAATGACAATAAAAGTCAGCATTTGTTGAGCCAGGCACTTTACATAGCTTCAAACGTGGGGGGAGAAGGTTCCTCCAAAAGTTAAACATAGAATTAATTACTAGACGACCCAGCACTTATATTCTTATACACACAGAAGAGCTGAAAATGTATGTTCAAACACTTGTAGATGAACGCTCATAGGTGCTTTATTCATAAAGCCAAAAAAGTGAAATAATTCAAATATCTACCAACTAATAAAGGCATAAGTAAAATGTGGTCAATACATACAGTGAATACTCAGCCATAAAAAGGAATGGAGTACTGATACCTGCAACAACATGATGAATCTTGAAAACACTGTGTGACTCTATGTGTAGGATATGTCCAGAAGAGGCAAAACCATAGACAGAACAGAGGTTAGTGCTTGCCAGAGGCTGAAGGCAGGGAAGAACAGAGAGCAACTCTTATTAAAAGGTATAGTGTTTCGTTTTGGAGTAATGAAAACATCTGGGAATGAAATAGTGATGGTGGCTGCACAATATTGCGATTATACTCAAAATCCCTGAACTGTACATTGACAAATGACTAAAATGATGAACCTTATATTCTATGAATTCTATCTCAACAAAAAAAAAGTGGAGAGAAGGACATGAGGTAGGCTGAAATGAGAGGTACTGTCCAGCAAGTTTATCTGAATGGTAGTTACAAGTGCTTTCGCAGTTTAGGACTATACTAGCGTGGTATAGTACCCTTGCTGACTACTTGGAGATAAAATGTCCTCTGGTGAAGCTCAAGTTGTTTTTAAATCCTTCCTTTTTAGTCAAGTAAGTTTTTATTTATGGTCACTTCATTTTTATAAAACATTACTGTCTTTACATGATTTCATTTTTTTTAAGCCTCTATTTTTAAGTAGGAAGAGGAAACTAAGTCAAAGAGACATTTACACCTGTGCATCCTGGAGAGGGTCAAACCATGGAAAACTGCCCTCTCTTACATATTCTAGCTGTTATACAGACTTTGCCTCAAGGCAAGAAGAGTCCCCGTGGTAAAACTCCTGGAACTATAAACGCAACAGGTAGAAAGAACTGGCTCTAAGCTATGCATGTAATAAACATTTTGTATCCTTAAACGTGCAAAAAAGATGAGCACCTTTCCCCCCAAAATCTCCTTACTATGCCCAGTGAGAAACCAAATCTCATCTTTATTTCTGCCATGAGATCATTTACACTTCCTAAAGTGTCAGGCTCAATGTTTCGCCAGTCAGCGGTAGAATTGACTGTGCCAAATGAGTTTATTTATAACCACTTCAATACTATTCAGCGGCTATAACAGAAATGAACCAGGAAAAGGAGGTGAGGGATAAGAAATTAAAAAGAAAAAAATATATTAACTGTATTTTGAAGTCTTGGGCCTCAGTATCAGAGAGCCTAACTATATTATATCTCCCCTTTGCTGAGCAGTGGTAAAGATTAGAAGGCTATTCTCTTCTGTCTTAAGATCTGAAACTCCTTTATTTCACTGTTTTCTTGTGCCCATGGGCTTTTTAACATAGGAAAAATCCCAACACTTGAAGGAATTCTGACTGCTGGAAACACAGCAGAGCTGTAAGATAACCTAACAGCCTGGATACTCAGCTTGCATGGAATGGTTTTAAACTACACCCCCACCTTATTTTTTAATCATGGAAAAGAGAAACTGAGCCACGTCACTAGGCAAATTCAATTTTAGGAGCAGTGAGCTTGCCAGGATCTCAAATATCAGAGCCTGCACATTGAGTTATGTGTGGACAGGCAGGAGAACATCATGTCTGAACCACATCATTCAGCACTGACATGTGACCCTGCCTAGGAATTTAGAAAGGGTCACCCATGTATGTGATAGCCACTGAGTAGACATCTGAAAATGGGTTACTAACAACAGCCAAGTATCTTTACTGCATGTCTCTAAAGAAACTATACCTCCACCCTTATTCCCTGAAACGAAACAAAACAGTTTGTGTACTAAAGGAAATAGAATTGACAATAAAATATATCTGTAAACACATACACCCATGTATAATATACAATTATATGCATAATTACATATATGTAATAAAAAACTTATTTTAAAAGATTTTTAATAATGATCAGTGCATTAAGTATTTTTTGCATAATCTTTTATTATGCTTTTTTGTACGTGTAATTTTCTTTTAAAGAATTAAAAAACTTAAAAAGATACAGACTTTGGTAGGAATAAAATCTTCCTGCTAAGTTGGAAGTCAAATAGAAAAAGGAATGGAGACAAGATAGTGAGAGAAGGAGAAAGGGAAAACAAAAAGAAAAATAAGCATTAAGACCAAATATGAAACTCAAAATATTAGAAGAAAGCATTAGTGTTGCTAACCTATATCATCAAAGTTTAAAACTCGTATCAGAAAATTTTATAGACAAGAAACTAAGTAAAAACTCTTATGAATCAGGGTCTCAAGCATATATTTTACAAGCAAATTTTCATTTAAAAATACAATAAGTAGGGGTGCCTGGGGGGCTTGGTCGGTTAAGCGTCCAACTTTGGCTCAGGTCATGATCTCACAGCTTGTGAGTTCAACCCTGCTTTGGGCTCTGTGCTGACAGCTCAGAGCCTGGCGCCTGCTTCAGATTCTGTGTTTCCCTCTCTCTCCCCGCCTCCCCTGCTCATGCTCTTTCTCTCAAAAATCAATAAACATTAAAAAAAATAAAAATACAATAAATAAAAAAAAGAAACGTGCTTGTAGGAAAAGAGGCAAGTACAACACAAAAGCAACTTGGATAGAACAACGTCTCCACCATGTGACCATCTAGGATATTGTGACTAAAAACTCTTAAGGTAGTGTTGCATTTTTGTACTTCTAGGTATTCAGAGAAATCATTTTTTAGTGTGTCCCCCAGGACCAGATGAAATTAAGCTGAAGAATTATCCTTCATACCTGACAGATTCTACCCTCTCCTAAGCCAACATTAAAGATATGACTTCCGGGGTGCCTGGGTGGCTCAGTCGGTTAAGCAGCCGACTTCGGCTCAGGTCATGATCTCGCAGTCTGTGAGTTCGAGCCCCGCATCGGGCTCTGTGCTGACAGCTCAGAGCCTGGAGCCTGTTTCGGATTCTGTGTCTCCCTCTCTCTGACCCTCCCCTGTTCATGCTCTGTCTCTCACTGTCTCAAAAATAAATAAAACGTTAAAAAAAATTAAAAAAAAAAAAAAAAGATACGACTTCCTACAGGTTGGCAGGACTTACGAATGATGTAATTGCCTCCTAAGAAGGGATTTGATAACATTGAATCTGGGTCTATGAAGTTTGAGACATTATGACTCTAAGATCCAAAATGTGTGAATTCTGATCATTTAATTCACCAATGGCAGGGACATTTATGATATTATAGGGCAACTTAGAAGATAATTAATTTCTAGCCCTAGAAAAACAATGCCATATTACTCTTATTTCTCTGAACTCCCAGACACTTCTATAATTAATTAGTCCCACAAGAGCTACTTTTCAGTGGTCAGCAAGTGCTACTTGTGTAGTATTTCAGTTTTCTCCACTAATGTCAAATGGAAAGCTTTAAATTTCTTTTTAATATATTTTTTAATGTTTATTTTTGAGAGACACAGAGAGAGAGAGAGAGAGAGAGAGAGAGAGAGAGAGAGAGAGAGGATCCGAAGCAGGCTCTACGCTGTCAGCACAGAGCCAACTCAGGGCTTGAACTCACGAACCACAAGATCATGACTGGAGCTGAAGTCAGGCGCTTAATGGACTGAGCCACCCAGATGACCCCAGCAGCTTTAAATTTCTTAGCTTATAGTAGTCACTTAGGTATCATTGTTATTTAAAAAGTAAAAAAATATTGGGGCACCTGGGTGGCTCAGTCAGTTAAGTGTCCGACCTCAGCCCAGATCATGATCTCACAATTCATGAGGTAGAGCCCTGTGTCAGGCTGTGTGCTGACAGCTCAGAGCCTGGAGCCTGCCTCGGATTCTGTGTCTCCCTCTCTCTCTGCCCCTCCCCTGCTCATGCTCTCTCAGTCTCTCAAAAACAAATAAACGTTAAAAAAAAAAAAAAAAAGTAAAAAAATATTATAAACTTGTGAAATGGGAAATCAGTAAAATAAAAAAGTTAAATAATGCTATTAAATATATGCAAAAGTGAGAAGCACCTGGACAGCTCAGCTGGTTAAGCGTCTGACTCTTGATTTTAGCTCAGGGTGTGAATCTCACGGTTCGTTGAGTTTGAGCCCCGCTTTGGGCTCTGTGCTGACTGTAGTGCAGCACCTGCTTGGGATTGGGATTTGGATTCTCTCTTTCACTCTCTCTCTGTCCCTCCCCCGCACTCTCTCTCTCTCTCTCAAAATAATAAACTTAATATATATATATATATATATATATATATATATATAAACAAACTTGATAAAGCATCTATTCTATTCTAGTAACCTTAAGATTGAACACTTATGAAAGAGTAAAGGATATAATTGCCATACAAATATTTTTGAGTGTTTTGTGTAAGGCTCTATGGTTAATTTGGGTATAGGATCCTGGGGATTAAAATACTGTATTTTAAAGATATTTCTAAAAAATTTTTATTTACTTATTTCGAGAGAGAGTGTGTGTGCAAGCAGGGGAGAGGCAGAGAGAGAGGGAGAAAGAGAATCCCAAGGATGCTCCACGCTCAGTGCAGAGCCTGACATGGGGCTTGATCTCATGATCAAGGCAGAAAGGCAGTCCAATGTGTTTTTCCAGGAAGTAGGACAAAGTAGTTAAGACTCTCTCCGGTCTTCTGAATTCTCAATTTCCTGATAATCTGTGAAACTCCTGGAGGACACGGATTGTCATTTCTGAGAAGCTCTGGCCATGAAAGTGTGTTATATTCTGACAGAGAGAGGTTTGGCTATGTTAAGAAGCAAGAAGCAACTTGTATTGAACATCTGATGTAAAGAAAGTTAACAGTATGTGTTTGCATTCAACTTGCTCATCTTAGAAAAAATATTTGTAAGAACACTTTAGTCTCTTTAGCCTCTTTGTGAGGGAAGTTTGGCAACTTACCTTCCAGATATAGGCAGCTTCATCACTTGAGCCACTGACTAAAAACTGGTCATCTGGACTAAGACTGGATTTAACATAGAAGGTAGAGTTTTGATGTCCACTGAAGATAGCCACTGCCAGAGGGGGAAAAAATAAAATTACTTGGTTCTTATTATCTATTGAAACAGATAGTCAAGCTATTTTCACTAAATTAAAAGGAATTGGACATTGTCACAAAAGTAAAGGAAGTCTCAGAGAGAGGCTTTATATTAGACGCATTCTCATGACCTAAGCCCAAATACTTGGTATAGAGCTGGCTATAGAAGAGAACGTGATGAAAAACATTCCTAAGAAGAATGGAACCAGTCTCCACTCTTTTAGTAAAATGCCTTTGTTAGACCCCTCTTTCCCCACCCTGAGGAAGGGCTTTTCCATTGTATAATACATTGGTCCTTCTTCCTCTAAGACTTCAAATCTCAAGGACAAATTTCCTATTTTATTCTTTCCTCACTAGACCTCACAGTGCTTTGAACAGAGTAGATTTTCAAACATTTGTTGCATGAATAAGCAGTAATCAGTGGAAAGAGTTAAGATTTAGGGACAGGTCATTTGGGATGTAGGAATCTATCTTAATTTTTTTGTAGGAGTCTTTTTAATTCCACACTTTAAAAAGGCTGGAAAGAAGTAGCTAGTGGGGTAAACTATATGTTCACACGTAAGATATTCCAACTAGGTTAGTTTTAGCCTTCAGGTTTAGACTTCTTACTACCTGTGGTAAAAGAGCAAGTAATCCAATCTAGCACAATGTGCTTGACAGGTTCTTCTACCCTCAGACCAAAACCTGAGGCCTCTGGTATGAGAACACTAATAGGAAATATAAGAAAAATAATCTCACTTATTGGAGAATTTAAGGATACATATAAACAGGAAAAAAAATTCACTCCAATCTTCTAACAGAAAGGAAATAGGAATTATTAAGGGACTTAATAGCTTTCCTTAAGTGGTCATAGAAATCTCTTCCTTTTACCAGAATCAAACTGGAAAAAGATCTTGTAGTTTTTGCTTTTCAAGAAAAAGCCTACATATTAAATAGTTTCCACCGCAACACTCTCAATGTGGAAGTAGAATGTGAATCAATTCAGATATAATTTTCTTTTCACCTATTATGATAGATAAATCCTCACAAAATAAAAGCCTCCTTTGTTCTGAATCCAACTCTAAAACTATACTTATTTTTTTCAACTCTAACTATGAATGGAAAACTACAGACCAAATTTCCCACTAAACCAGTAAGTGTTTACTGCCCTCTGCTGGTCTAATAATGTACACTGTAAATGCTTCACACCTTTTGAAAAATCCTTAAACCTGTATTGGCTTTGATTAGCTTAACTTAAATTAATAATTTGGGCTCTGAAAATGCTTTACTGAAGTAGTTCAGAGTCATCCTTATGAACATCACTTAGTATAATAAAATATTGTGAATTAAAAGCATGGGAAATGAAATATTAAGCCCAGGACCCTCTGAAGTATTTTTAATTAAAACATTTTTTTATTAACATTTATTTATTTTTTGAGAGTCAGAGAGAGACAGAGCATGAGCAGGGGAGGTACAGAGAGAGGGAGACACAGAATTGGAAGCAGGCTCCAGGCTCTGAGCTGTCAGCACAGAGCCAGATGCGGGGCTCGAACCCACAAACCATGAGATCACGACCTGAGCCGAAGTCAGTCGCCCAACCGACTGAGCCACCCAGGGGCCCCAGGACCCTCTGAAGTTTTGAAAAAGATAAGCAATTACCAGATGTCACACACACATCTGTCACTCAATTTCTAAGGAACGTTATCTATCTACCTATCTATCTAATACTATTTTAGGAGCACAGGAAAAAGGTCACTAAATTATTAGTAAAGTAGCATTGGGCATATTTGTTTGATGACAGAGGGGCAAACTAAACTCAAGCCCCCCTTTAGGGCCACACCATAAAAAAAAATGACACAAAAAGAGCTCTTGTGGGGCGTTGGGTGGCTTAGTCGGTTGAGCGTCCAACTTAAGCTCAGGTCATGATCTCACGGCTTGTGAGTTCGAGCCCCAAGTCAGGCTCTGTGCTAACAGCTTGGAGCCTAGAGCCTGCTTCAGATTCTGTCTCCAACTCTTGCTCCCCCTCCCCCACTCACACTCTCTCCCTCTCTCTCTCTCTCAAAAATTAACAACATTAAAAAAATTTTTTAAAAAAGGGAGCTCTTGTATATTTGATAACACAATTGGGATTATATTTTTATTTTTTGGAGAAAGATTTTAAAAACTCTATTTTATATGGCTATTTAAATTAAAAGCTATCCAAGTTCTGGCTTGACTCAGGAAAATAGGAAAAGAAGTTATATACCACTTCCCCTTTCCAAATAACCTTGTTCTTGTTTAGACAAACACCAGAACCATGCAGGGTGTTAGAAATACCAACTGTGAAGCTGTCATAGAATTCAAAATCCTAATAATGGCTTGGGGCAGTCTTTGGAAACTTCTGTAAGAGCCCAGCTAAATTCTATACTATTTTAAGGTTCCTTATTTATCAACACATCTTACTTTAATGGGAACTAGGTAACTTTGGGGATTGGTTATAGAATTCAAAGTCTGTTTCTGACCTGAGCAAGAACCAGGTTATGAATATGTAGCTTGCCTAAGTAATTGATAATATTCTTAAAATTATGTAACCCAAATAACCCTTTTCGATGATGTCTAAGAAATTTTCACTTCTTTTTAAAAAATGTCATGTATCAACTTTGAACACCAAATTCCAATTTTAATTTTCTTGAAGAAAAAAAAAAAGGCGAAGTTGGGGAAAACTAGAGATATTTAAGGAGGCTGAGTAGATAAAAACTATTTAGGGGCTTAAAAACTTCAGCCCCCTAATTTTAACAAACAACCCCCAAACAAGACAAAAGCTAAGCAGAACAGCTTTCTGTATCACAAAAATTGAGATAAATCTAAATACAGTCAAAGGGACATAATTTCAGGAAAGACTCACCGTTAACATAAAATTAAATCACCATAGCAGGATTCTGTTTACTTGTGCAATTACCATAGGAAAATGTATCTATCAAAACATCACTAGAACTAATCAAAGACCTCAAAGTCCTAATACGTCTTCATAAATTTGGTTTAGAAAAAAGGCCAATATTAAATTATCATTAACAAACACTTCCATAGTAGTTTTTGGGTAGGAGATTTGAAGTTGCTAAGATCTTACCTGGAGAAGTCTTTAATCCAGTCATATTGAACATGTAGATGTTGTCATCTGTGCAGTTAGCAAATAAAGTAGAGCCCGTGGAATCCAAAATCAGACTTGAGTATCCTAGAAAAAGGAAACTTTAGTTAGCATGTCCTGATGACAGTGAGTAGAACAGAAGTGAAAATGTGGAGGCAAAAAGAACATTCCACAAGATTATCAGAATTTGTCTTCCCCCAAATATATATAAACCAAAAATATTCTTCAGAGTGTTTATCTAATTTCAAAAAGATACAATGACATGTTAGCTTTAAGTCTGTGTTGCTGAAAACCAGCTTGATATTTATTTTTAAAATTTTAACAAAAACTCGCACATCTAAAAAAAAGTCCTACAGGCTATAAAAAGGCTTACCTAGTTTTCGAGTGCTGCTACCTGGGTACAGAAAAGACTTGGATGCTATGGGTTCCTGTCGATAAGCAGTATAATTCTTCCGTAAATCCCATATTTTGATTACCCTAAAAACCAAGGGAAAGAAAGCTATTTTGTAGCCACCCAACTCCAACCAGTTTCAACTACATTGAATGTGAAATGACTTTTAATCTGACTCCTCTGGCTCATCAATCAGGTATAATGAGGATATCTCACTGGGAAACAGATTGAACTATCTCATACCGTTATTTCCAATGTCAGGCTAACAACTTAAGCAGAACGGAAACAGATGTGATCTGACCCAGTGATGGGTTACCTTGAGTTTACTTTAAGGGAGCGGAAAAGGAAGATGAAGGTTGGGTTCCGATGGTCATTGTTTCATTGTTTTCAGAAACAAAACAAAATAAATGCTTCCTAAGCCATTAACACTCTGCATGTAACCTCTAACATCATAAGGAATAAGCCCTGTCCCTATGGTTATCTCTCTATATAAATCCTTAAGTAATCTAAATAAATTTTCCCGTGAAATGAAGTATTTCTTCATTTCACTTATTGGTATAATTGTCTTAATCCTCAACATCTAGTTTATAGGCAACCTGAAAAAAACCCAAGTTTGGTATAAAAGGGCAGTATCCTTGGAAACAAACAGAGCAAGCTTTCACAGCCATTCAGAAGCATTACTAATAACCTTCAGATAATCCTTCATTTGTGCCTGAGAATTTGGTCCACAGACAAGTTTTGGTGTCCAGAAGAGACAACAGAAATCCTAGTTCATTAAGCCATCATCCTATATTAGTTTCAAAGGTAGGGATGCCTTCAGAGATACAATGAGCAAATAAGAGGGCAAAGAAGGGTGCTTAAAAAAACATTGAAAGAATTTTTATTCTAACAAAGCAACCAATCAAGAAGTACCACAAACTTATTTGAAAACCAAACATTCAGACCAATCACGGATGGTAGGTATGTGAAAGTCATTAGGCCTTATTACTCCTTGAAATGCCCATTATATACCCAGAATCAGATTTCTTCTTTTAGGGTTATTACTAAACCTGAGAAGATAAAATCCAAAATAACAGAAATCTTACTCCTCAAAATAAGACCCACTGCTTAAATTCTACCGCATGGACAAGTGAGCTACCCATCCAGCTTCTCTACAACAGCAATAGCAGCCAACACAATGCTCCCGTGTGCTAGGTAATGTGCTCAGAGTGATACATTACCTCATTTAATTTTTTGAGCAAAAGGCCTAACTAGGTATTTTTCAGTGTCATCTGTAGTTCTCAGCTGGATATTCACTACGTCGAAAGTTAAAAGCACACACATTCAATTTTAACGGGACTAGGTGACTTCCCTATGTTTATGAAAGAGATCTCATCAAAAGAAGCAAGGCTCTTACCCATCCACAGCTCCCGCCGAGACTAATGTATTCTCATCTTGAAAGAGGACCACAGTAACACTCTGCTGGAAATCCTAACAGCACCAGAGGCAGAAAAAGAATGGCAGAAAGTCCTATTTTGGGTATCATAATCTTCACCACAAAGAAACCAAGATGCTAAAATGATGGCTTCCCCCTCACCCAAACTCTGAGTTAGACTAAATTTTCCCTTTCCCATAGTCCTAAATCAGATATTTAGCCTGACCAAGAAGTAATTTTGTGTGAAAATGACCTAAACGTCATTAAGTTATAGTACGTAGTGTTGACTTTGCCTTGTACTCAAGAAACAAACTGGTTCTACTTAAAATCAGCCCTACTAATAAGCTGTGTATTCTTAGAAAACTCATTTAACTTCCCTGTGCCTGTTTCATCTGTAAAATGTCACCGTCTACCTAAACTATCATATAGGAGTGTCTAAAGAATTATGGATAAAAAATGACTACATGCTCTGAAAAATTAAAAGGAGCTCAGTAGTTTTACCTCCTAATTGTCATTAACAAATTTCCTTGGCTCAGAATCTGATTGTCTAAAATGATATTAATTTTAACTTCATCTGGCCTCCAAAAATCACGTTAACCCTGTCAGTTTCTTCTCATGCCTGTGTCCTATTCATGGTTTACAATTTTAATTAGTAAACACATTTCTCTAACATATTAATTTGAATCCTACAGACCAGGAATATTAGCAAAATAAACACAATAAGACCCACCAAAAAAATGGTGATTTTTTTTTTTTTTTGAAAGAGAAAAGGTATATTATGGGCATTGTTTAAGCTTTTACTACAAATTTTCAGAGAGATACTGTATTCTACCTAAATGTCTCAATATATTTAATATTTTGCCAAATGTTTAAAAAAATATTAAAAACCTACATATTTCCTGTAGTTATGAAAACAACAGGGGTTCCTTCCTCCTAAAGAAAACTCTATCAAGGTACTTAATATGCTTCTTCAAACCATCCCCCCTTTTCTAATGAATTACATTATACTCTAGATACGTGTATGTACGGAGGTCTCTAGGGATGAGACTCAGGAAGATGACTTTTTACTATACTTCCAGGTGACTGTGTTGCACCCTACAGTTTGAGAACTACTACTGTAGTACTGTAGGTATTGAGTATTAAGCAATAAACCACTGATACCAAGAGGAAATGAAGATTCTCATTCATTTAACCTATAGCTCCTATTTTATGCCCAAGTTCTGTAAAATGAGATTCTATCCTGTTAAGATGCACACATGTACACAGCTATAAAACCTTACCACAGAAGGAGCAAGTCCTTTTGAATTCTGTTTCTTCTTAGGTTTTGAAGGGGTTTGCTTGTCTAAGGTATTGTGAGCTCCACTGATTTGATTCACTTGCCTATAAAATCCATCTGAAAGATATTCCGAACAAACTGATTTAGGTTTCAGAACTTTATTCCCATGCTGAATATAACATTTATGTATAAGTTCCCAAAATTGTATTCCTGAAAGTGAAAGAAGAAGCCGGGAGCTACTGCATTACATTTCTTTCAGTGAGATTATAATATATCAAAAAGAAATAAACGTATGGATATTTAGAGCAGCTTATGCCAAAACTTAGAAGCAATCAAGATGTCTTTCAGGAGATGAATGTATAAGTAAACTGTGGTATATCCAGACAATGGCATATTATTCAGTGGTAAAAAGAAATGAGCTACCAAGCCACGAATAGACATGGAGGAACCTTAAATACATATTAAGTGAGAGAAGCAAATCTCAAAAGGCTACATATGTAAGATTCCAATTATATGACATACTGAAAGAAGCAAAACTATGGAGCCAGTAAAAGATCAGTGGTTGCCAAGGGTCAGGATGAATAGGCAGAGCACAGGGGAATTTTAGCATTGTGAAACTAGTCTGCATGATACCATAATTATAGATACATGTCACCATATGTTTGTCAAAGCCAACAGAATGTACAATACCGAGAGTGAACCCTAATGTAAAGTACAGAGGGACACTGGGTACTAATGATGTATCAGTGCAGGTGTATCAATTTTGACAAATGTCCACAGCTCGGCTGTAGGATGCTGACAGTGGGAAAGGCTGTAAGGATAGGGAGTAGACCAGTACAGAGAAAATTCTGGATTTTCTGCTCCATTTTGCTGTGTATCTAAAAGCCCTCTGAAAAATAGTCTATTAAAAATAAATAAGTTATTTTTAAAAAAGCAAGCAGAGATACGATCATTGCATTCTGCTTAATGGTATCATGGGGGCAGTGTGAGCATAATTATGTTTAATCCAATTCTTCAAAGCCCAATAATTTTTAAACTAAAAGATCATCTCCCAGTGAGCCCATGTATTAATAATTCCATCAATAGTTTAGGTAAATTATTGCAGTTCAGAAGACAACAGAAGTAAATATGGACGGTAATACTTGCCACACAATGACAATTTGTACAGTGAGCAGAAATGGGGGATTGTGAACATGTGCCCCCTGGTGGTAACTATATGAAATCACTAACTCAATCAACGTAAGTATGGGGTGATCCTACATTTATCAAAACTAAAATGGAACTAGGCTACCTTTTTTGTTGCACCTGGTGTCCCAGACCATAATGTTGCCATCTCTTCCACCTGTACAGAAGACGGCTATGGGGAAATAGTTTATAAGAAGTTAACAAAACCAGTCAATAATGCATGCATTTCAATTTAAGTTTCCTAGAGCATGTATTATATGCTACGCACTGTAATTGGCAGAGGAGATTAAAATCGAAAAAAATACATGGCTTAACAATAAGAGAAAACAAAGCCGTGAAGGGAAAAGATTACAAAGAACTCAAAAGGTTTATGCTGAAAAAAACACTTTACAGAACAATCCCTCTGTGTAAATATTCTTAAAACCACACAAAACACTATATATGGTATGCTTATGGAAAGAATAATGATAAACAAACAGTAACCAAAATATACTGAGAGCTTACTAAGTGCTACACACTAACCCATGTGCTTTATATAAATTATCTCAATCCTTGTTATCAACCCTCTTAGGGGGTTATTACTATCCCCATTTTATTGATAAGAAAACTAAGGCATAGAGAAGATAAGTAACTTATAAAGATATTCTTAGCAGAATAAATCGAGAGCCCCCTCTCCAAATCTCCAAGCTATACTGTCTCAGTATTAAAATATGGACCAGATCTACACAAAATGGTACAAGAGGTTGCCTCTAGGTTAGAAAAAAGGGCAATGGGATTAGAGAAGGGAACACAGCGGAACTTCAATTTATCTGTAATGTTTTACTCTTTAAAAACTAAACCAAAAAGACTGTTTCCTGTGTGAAAGAGTGAGCCCTTACCGAACCAATCTTCACCTGCATTAGCTATAAATTTTGGACAAAATATAAAAACCAACTACCTGAGGGCTGTTTAGAAACTGAACAAAAACATGCAATTTTTGGAGGGGAGTTTACACCTGAAGCAAATGACTGGCCTGGGCTAAATTACTGTTTCTTTGTAGTTTTGCCTTGAAGGTAACCACAGTTGCACGAGCAGTACCAGGCAGCTAAGATGCCAATAAAACATCTGCCATCTTTCAAGCCACAGGAACTGGGAAAAGGAGACTGAGGCAACAAGAGCTGCCAGAGTGAGAGGGGAACTCCAGAGAGAGCCAGAGAAAGGGTAACTCTAATTCTGTGTTTAAATTTAAAGCACAGGGCACCTGGGTGGCTCAGTCGGTTAAGCCTCCGACTTCGGTTCAGGTCATGATCTCACAGCTTGTGAGTTCGAGCCCCATGTCGGGCTCTGTGCTGACAGCTCAGAGCCTGGAGCCTGCTTCAGATTCTGTGTCTCCCTCTCTCTGTGCCTCTCCTCTGCTCATACTGTCTCTAAAAATAAATAAACATTAAAAAAATTAAATTTAGCACAAGTCTCTGGTTGACCCCTGAACCATATATGCAAGGGAAAACCAAAGGCAGTTGGTAATTAAGGCTTACGTTAAAGAACTGAAAAGGGGTCTGACCCTTCTGTATGTCTAACAGCCTGCCATCTAACTACTACTGGGTTAATTGCCTGTTAAAACAAAAATATCAACAAATGAAAAGTCCAGGGAAATAAAAATGACTTTGCCCAAGAGTTTAGAGGCAGAAACCACATTAAAACAGGGGTTCTACGTATGGTTGTAAAAGTGTGCCCTGTACAAAGGCATTCGGCTGAAGGATCTAAAATCTAATCTGTGTTTACCCACCAAACTATGTGGCCTTGGGGGCAGTGTCCAACCAGATAATTCATGCTAGAGCACCTACAGACTACTGGGAGCCATGATAAAAGCCACCAGCCTCAATTTCTAACACAGTGCTTTTTTCTACTAGACCACATTGGCATAGACTTACTGTATAGAGTTTTAAAGAAATTAAGCGAAGGGACCAAAAGATACAGTGTTTCCCTTCCCTATTACTCTTTAAATAAATTTACTTTGTAAGGTAAATTTTCATCTTATTTTTATAAACTCACAGTAAACTCTGACACAGTAGTAAATCAGAACACAAACACCTAACTTTATACAAGAGATGTATGAATGAAAACTTAGAGGTAAAAACTATGCCATTTATTTTTCTTCAAGGTTCCGCTCTCAAAAGCAACCACAGTCAATTAAAATTGACATTTTTTTTGAGTACAAATCAGCTCAACAACTCAGTTTGATTTTCCTGAGTGCTCATGTGAATAAATGAAAATGTTCCTTTTAAAAATAGAATATCTCTTAATGATAAAGGGGACTGCAATGCTTGTCTTTACACTGAGGTAAAAATCAGATTAGTTCAGCCACTTCTTTGAGATCAATGTTGGTCTTTTTGTTAAAAAAAAAAAAAGAAAAAAAATTCAGTGAGAAACTAATAGAGGAAGGAGAGAAGAAGTGAACAGAAATGAAGAGCTCATTCAGACAATCCTTTTTCCCTAGCTACTACAGCACTGTTCTGTATTATATCACTCTTTATATCTTCTTTCTCTATTATAATAGCAAAATAAATATAGAAAGATCAATTGCGAGTAAATAATGGTTAAAAACATATTAGAGAATTGGGCCATTTAAAGTAATTAAATAGTAAATTTTTAGGTAGAGAATCATGCCCATTTTATCAAGTTTCCCACTCTATCCTCACACCCCATTTAATTAAAATTTTACAAGTAAAGTATCTAATTTATAAATAGAGTTAACCAGTGTCCAGTACAGGTTTTGATTTTAAAGGACACTCAAAGTTGTACAGAGGTATTGTGGCTGTTTATAAGTATTTACCTTATCTGCAAGATTATAGAAAAAAATTATCTGAAGATTCTTAACAGGGACAAGCTGGAGATAATGTCCATAAGAATGGGACTAAAAGCCAACTTTATTTCATGGGTTTCAGTCATGAGACTCTCAATCATCTATGTAGGTAAAGTAGCAACTCTGACAGGGGAAAGGGAGGAAACAATCACAGCTTCTTATTAACTCACTATAAAGGTTAAGGACATGAAAGAGGAAAGGTACAAACCTACCTTTCTCAAACTTAGAAAAGGCAACTGATTTGAGGCTGCACTGATGACCTTTGCATGTTCCAATCAGCTCACCAGCTTTTACATCCCAAAATTTGGCTGTTTGATCACCTGCTGCTGTAACCTTTCAAAAATAAGGTATCATAATTTAATAAAGAAACGCTTTACCAGTGTTTACCCAAATTCCAATAAAATGAAAGTCACTTACAAGCTTAAGTTCACCAGGAACCCAGGCCAGATCAAAGACAGCATTCCAGTGAGCCATCCATTCTAAACAAAGAAAATGGTGAATGTGAAATGTCTAGACTATGTTCGGGGTAGCCATATCAATAGCCGTCTGAATTTCTTGAAAGCTGTTGTGAAAAGATCAGTCATCAGCACCCCACAGTCCATGGGCCAAAGAGAACTTGTGTACACACAGACATTATACATTCCCTTTACTACTATAGAGAACTACCATTTGATATCAAATTCCTTTCCATGAGGTGACTAGTAATATACTCTCTAAAATGGAATGTTTCTGAAACATTTCCAGTTCAAAAATCTTCATCATGCTCTCTGAATGCAATCTAAACTAGTTTGCATTCAAGGTTCTGCATACTTCGGTCTTTATCTCTGTTGCAAGGTTTATCTCTCACTGTTCTCCATATATCTTATATTCCAACCAAACTGGATCACTCCCTATTCCTTAATTGTAGCCTATGCTTTCTTATCTCTAGGGCTCTGCTGATGCTTTTGCCTCCACCTGGCGTGTCCTATTCCACCTCCATTGGTTTAAATACCATAGTCCAACTCAAATATCCTACACTTCATGAAAAATTTTCTTTGCCATCTTTACTACACGAAAGCTTTCCTTTTGACACCTGTGGCATTTTTCTTGTACATCTAATCATTTATAGCCTGTTTTATTTATCTCCACACTTGACTTAACTAGTTCCAAACTATTAGCTTCTTAAGGTCAGCAGAACTTTTCCTTGGGAAATGCTTGGGCAACATAAATACTTGAAAGTGATGTTTCCTCCAACCACGTTAAGTGTAAAAGATTTAACTTCTTAAAAGAAGAACTGTTTTTAATCCTAAAATGTGTGTGTGTTTTTTTTTTTTTTAACTTTTAGTAAAGGTATTGCCATAGTTAATAATATTGACAGAAAGGCAGTCCACCATTTACTTTCGGCCTGGTCCCTGAACAGACTTAATCAGAAGTGAATAGGGGCACCTGGGTGGCTCAGTCGGTTGAGTGACCGACTTGAGCTCAGGTCATGATCTCACGGTTTGTGGGTTTGAGCCCCGCGTCGGGCTCTGTGCTGACAGCTTAGAGCCTGGAGCCTGCTTCGGATTCTGTGTCTCCCTCTCTCTCTGCCCCTCCCCCACTCATGCTTTATCTCTGTCTCAGAAATAAACATTAAAAAAAAAATTAAAAAAAAAAAGAAGTGAATATAATTGGTAATATATCCAAATAACAATTTACACGAGGCTTTATGAATTCAGAATAATGTTAAAACAACAAGTTTAGGGGCGCCTGGGTGGCGCAATCGGTTGAGTGTCTGACTTCAGCCAGGTCACAATCTCGCGGTCCGTGAGTTCGAGCCCCGCGTTGGGCTCTGGGCTGATGGCTCGGAGCCTGGAGCCTGTTTCCGATTCTGTGTCTCTCTCTCTCTCTCTGCCCCTCCCTCGTTCATGCTCTGTCTCTCTCTGTCCCAAAAATAAATAAACGTTGGAAAAAAAAAAAATTAAAAAAAAAAAACAAAAAAACAACAAGTTTAGACCTAGACTTACCTTTGACACACTTCTTTCGATTGGCTTGTGATTCTGTGTTATATAACCTAACGAAGCCTTCTTCATTGGCAACTGCTAGTATATGCTCCATATTGGGAGCTAAATAAGAAATAAAAAATAAAATATATAAAAAGTAACACAAAAATTTTAAAGCTGAGTATAAAGCTCTAAAAACAATACAGTATAGATTAACTGAATGCTACTAGTTAAACACAAAGAATCTGTTTGAAAAGAGGGAAGAGGATTCTACCCAAATAGCATTTGATATGGTAGAGACATTTGAATTAAAGACTGCTTAAAATTTGCCATAATATCTAATTCAGTGAATGACTCAAAACCACCAAAATTATCTTCAGATAATCTCTTATTTAGAGAAGGGTAGTACTTAAACAAAGTAAGAATGGTACTGACCAATGGCGAAGAAAAGCATATGATACAAGCCACCAGCAAGTTGAGTCTACTAGTTAAATTTCCTTTTCATACCCTTTTACTTTTCCTCTCTTAAACCATTAACCGTGGGGACAAGTACTTCTGTTTCTGTTCATATGTTCCCCAATGCATTAGAGAAAGAGAGAGATTCCATCAGACCAAAAGGTGTACCTACTGGGCAAAACAATTTTTCATGATGGCTGAACCTTTGCAATCCTTTCCCAGTATCAATTAAAAAACAACAAAACCAACAATGCTATAATAGTCTATGCTTTAGAGGAAATCTATAATTATGCATAGAGATTAAGAAAAGCCTATTTCATAAATCATAGAACAGTTATTAGAAAAATTCTAGGGGCACTTGGGTGGCTCAGTCGTTAAGTGACCGACTTCAGCTCAGGTCATGATCTCACGGTTGGTGAGTTCGAGCCCCATGTCAAGCTCTGTGCTGACAGCTCAGAGCCTGGAGCCTGCTTTGGATTCTGTGTCTCCCTCTTTCTCTGCCCCTCCCCTGCTCATGCTCTGTTTCTGTCTCAAAAATAAAAAATAAACATTAAAAAAAAAACATAGAAAAACTCTACCATCTATCTAACTTACTTTTTCTTGAAAGGGGGACAGCCAGTATTATTTCTTCTCTAAGTGTGAAACAGATTATTTCTGAGCAAGCCTAGATTAGATAGTAATTCTCTTACCAGAAGAGAAGGTACATCCAAAAGGAGGAACTGGGACTCCTGTTTCTCCATAAGAAGTGTGCTCATCATTACAGTTGCACTGATAACCAGTTAGAAGGGACTGTAGAGGGTACTGTGAAGACCATCCTAAAGTAAGACACAATTCCTTATAGAATTCCAATATATCATCACATATCAGTACTTTAAACAAGCACAGAAGTACGTATCTGTTTTTAAAAGCTTTACATACTTTATATAGATCCACTCGCTATCCAGGATCCTCTAGAATACAGTTTCTGATATTTCCCTAAGGGAATCTGAGGTAGAAAGGTAGAAATGAAAGAGCGCACTCAACTTCTGGTGAGGTACAGCTTTAGGCTTAAATGGAGTCTTAATCCATTTTAAATGGAGACTCTCCTTTGTACAGTGGAGATTTTAAAAAGCAAGTGGCCTCTGCACATTAAAAAAGATCTTACCTCTCCTCCACCCTTTGGTGACAACCACAAAACACAACCACAAAGATTACCGCAACCATTAAAACTGCCCTTCTCTTCAATTAAAAATTGTTTCCAGAGTTTCTAAATCAACATCACCGCAAACTCTTAAATTACTAGAAATATCGTACATAATCCAATGGTCAAAGAGTTAAAGGAAATAATGTAGGTAAATGTGCCCACCTAGCCACTAACATATTCACAAGTAAATTCTAATTCCATTTCCTCTTTCCTTACCAGTGCTGAAATTCTAGGATTCTAAAATGTTAACAGCAACAAGTCACAGTATCTTAAAGTACATTAGAGCAGTTTTCATGTGAGGCATTACGTACCTACCCCTAGAGTACAATCGGTTAAACCCTGGGTAGTGGTAGGGTCAGGGAAGTCTTTATAGTCTTTAGAAATCGAAGTTGAGAGATGAGTAAGTTTTCACTGAATATACAAGAGAGAGGAAGAAATTCAGGGTACAGGGAGAATTTATTTGACTTGGGTCAGAGATCTAATGTGCACTATGGTCCTAAATAAATAGTAAGCAATCTTCAAAGATTTGTTTTATCATTTAGACATAGGGGTCAATACATTTAAAATATTTAAAATATTTAAATATTTTAAACTGAGAACTAAATGTTTATTAAGCACCAGAGGACAATGAAGTTACATTCTATTGAGAGCTGTCTAAATAATTAATAAACCCTCTTACATTTTAAGGTACTTTTAATTTCCACTTTCATCAAAAATACTGTTTGGAGAAGACCTCTTAGTCTGACATACCTCAGACACATCTAGCTTTGGTGTTCCTAGAGATAACCGGAAAGAATTGGTACAAAAGAAGCAAAGAATACAATCCAGATTTAGTCATTATTCCTGGGGATATTACCTCAAGGTCAGGTATCAGGGTAAATAAGCCATTAAAAGACCATTAAAGGAAGAATACAACAGTTATGTTGTAAAATATACATCTACAGGATGAATTTTAAAACAAAAACCTGTATTCTAAAGTCATGTAAATGTACACTTGTGGTTTGGGATTAAAAAATATAATAATCTAATGATTGCAACACAAAGAGTCTAAAGGACCAAGTCTTGAACAATTTAGGCAGAACTGAACAGGATAAGCTCTGGAGATGCAATTCTCTGCAATTACACAGGGACTCCTTCAAACTCTACCTCACTGCTTATGGACTAATATGCACAAAAGGCCTAACAGGGCTTGGTAACTTGTCCCTATCCACCCTTACATTTCTGCACTCCCTATAACAAACAGTTGTAGACGGCTCTCTTAACCAACTGTTGGATCCTTATTGTGCTTTGCAGTTTGCAATACGAATGTATAATTCTTTCCCCCATAACACTCACTTGGAAAAGCCTGTTCTTTCCTCGATGTACAATTTAAGCCCCTAGAATTACACGCCAATTTTTCAAGGAGTATCTAAGATATGAGAGTTTTCAGTGAATCATTTGATATATGTGCATTTCTATAATGTCTGAGAAGGTTGTGGCTCTTTTCCCTCCTCTCCCTTCATCACTGTCTTTCTTCTACTTTTCAAAAGAAAGGCATTTCCATGTCCCAATCTTAAAACTTGTGTTGATCCAAAGTATAAAAACTTATGGGACTCCAACTAAGAGACAATAGGATAATTCCTTTAATAAAGGCATCATAAATAGCCCAATCCATCTCTTTAAGATATACTTCCAATGAAATTTTACTTTTTGCTTCATAATTACTTATCAAAATTAATAGTCCCTATTGTTTTGATAACTTGCATACTAATAACTGTAACAATTCAGAAGAAACTCTTGACGCTTAGAGCCTTATGATTACAGAAAATTTTGACAGTGTGGTCAGTAAAATAACTTTTCAAGCCTAGAATCAAATTACATTAGGATAAATCCTGTGAAAGACAGTGGAAATAAAATCAAGAGAAAAAGCAACTATAGCTGACCTTGAACACAGGTTTGAACTGTGCGAGTCCCTTGACATGTGGATTTTTTTTGACAAATACAGTACTGTAAATGAATTTTCTCTTCCTAATGATTTTAATAACTTTTCTCTAGTTTTATCATAAAAATACAGTATATAATATGCATAACATAGAAAGCGTATGTTAACTATGTTATTGGTAAGGCTTCCTTCCAGTTAACAGGAGGCTATTAGTAAAGCTGTGGAGAAGTCAAAAGTTATGGTGGAATTTTGACTGCGTGGCATTGATGACTCTAACCCCCATGTTGCTCAAGGTTCAACTGTACATGCAAAATATGGCAGTTAAAGAGTTTGTTCATATTTTTAAAAAATGATTGATGTGATCATCAAATCACTAGTTTTTATATTCTATTAGATACATTTTAATTTTTTATTTTAAAATTTCAGTAAGTTTAAACCTATGATAAAAACTTTTAGATAACAATTTAAAAATAGATAGAGGAGTAATCAGATGTCCACTTTAGAAAGTTAGCAGCAATGTGGAGCATAAACTGGAGAGAGAGAAACTAAGAGACCATTTAGGAAACTTGTTATTTAGTACAGACAAGAAGTTATCAGGACCCAGTAGAAATGGAATGGTAAGCATAGAACAGATCCAAGATACAGTGATGAGGCAAAATCAGTGGGAATAGAGAGGACAGATTCAAGAGGTTTTAAGAGAACTTTCTGTATCTTGTGGACAACAGAGGAATTTTGATTGACTCAAGTTTCTGGCTAAGAAGACTAGTTTCAAACAATGGGACCACTCCCTAAAGTAGGTAATAGAGCAGGTTTGAGAAAAAAGTTCCGTTTTGAGTACTTGAGTCTGAGATGTTTGTGAGACTGACCTGCCGGGTGAAGATACTCACACAGCTTTTATAGGAATGGATGTAAAGTATAGGCAATGGAAGGTTGCAGGTAGTAGGGGAAGAAGGCCTGGTTGTGGCTATGATCATCCATAGGAGTAGGCAGAAGGAGAAAAGGGGCCTAGAATGGAACGCCAACATGGAAGGGGAAAGAAGAAGGTCCTACAAAATTCAGTGCATAGTATATAACAATGAATGAATTTCAGAGTCTGACACATAACAATAAATGAGTATTTGTGAATGAGAGAGAGAGGGGAAGTAGACAGATATACTGAGAGAATGAGGAAAAAATCTGTTACAAAATAGGGGCTAACTATAGCCCCAATAGCTTGCCTCGGGTCTCACAGATAGTAAGGACTCGTGCTGGAATTAAAACTCAGGCAGTTTAACTCCAAAGATAGAGCTCTTATCCACTGGGTAGTACTGCCACTCAGGACACAGGGCACAGAGAAGGTACTTAAGCAAGGTCGCAGGCGAGTCAGAGAGGGGCATTTCGAGTACTATCAGAAAAATATACAAGGGGGAAGTAGGTAAGGATGGTACAAAGTTCAGAATGGGGGCAAGAAACTGAGGGACTATTCCTCAGTCTACTACTTCTCAATATCCTTTTCCTAGACCTTTGCCTTAATAATATAAAAAGTTCCCTTCTCAGATTCTTTTTGTTTTCCACATGATGTCAAGGGGGAAAGAAGACCTAGTCCCTTTTTAAATGAATGGGATTTCATTTCTATCCAACCTCAGTCTGGGTAGTAACTCCCTGGTCAGAAACTTACCAGAAAGTTTCAGGTTGATGATACTCAAACCTGAGCTCAAAACTCCTATTGCCAATGTTTTAACCTAAGGAACCCCAACAACTGTAGCAAGTAAGTTGGATTTCTACATACCACTAACACAGAAACACCCCCAAGTTATACCGCTACAGTGAAAAACGAAACAAACAAAGCATTTTAATCCCATTTCTGTAAATAACAATACATACTACCTTGGCATCGAAAAACATTTGTAATAATATACTTTAATCTACTATCAGTGATTATCTCTGGGGGATGTGGTTAAGGGCATTTTTCACTGTGTAATTTCGAATTTTTATGCACATGCAGTAATCACGGGGAACATTTTTTTTGACCATGCTGGAAGCAGATGTTCTGTCTTCTCTGCTTGACTGAGTTCTTTAATAGCGAATCATATTCACCAGCGTATACAGCAAATAGTAGGGCTTACTAAAGTTCTACAACAAATGAATCAATGAATTAACAAATGGATCCGTAAATGAGTCTTGAAGATCTCACAAAGCTGTTAAACCGCACACACACACACTCAAATGCACGCATTGTCCAGTTAATGTGCAATATAGACAGAAGCCGTAAAGAAGGCCAGCAGATTCAACTTTCCTCCCTCCGTCGGCCCGTTTTACAATTTAAAAACTCCCGATTACGATTAAAAGTGTCCCAAGGACAGGAAAGTGCAGCTTTCTTCAGTAGTTCTCACTAACACGAACTCACTTTGGCCGTGGGAGAACTCGGGGGCTGGGAAACAGAGTTGGAGTCGGCCTTGGTCCGCGGTGTTGTTCGGAGGAGGTGAAGCCCGCCAGCAACAAGTAGCGGTTAGGGCCGTTACTCACCATTTCTCGGGACGCCGAACTGGGGCTGGCGGAGCACCGAATTGAAAAGCATCTGGGCCAGAGGAAAAGGTTCAACTGCAGGAAAAGCCGTGGAAATGCCCCTAGGTTCTGCAGAAATCGTAGCTTGCGCCCCTCTGAACACGACTAGTTATTGCCTCCAACTCCCGCCACTGTAAGCCCCGGCCACCAAACTCCCCGCCAAACTGACGTCACGCCCTCTGATTGGCTCTCGCCGCGGCGTCCGGGCGCCTCCGAGTCACTTCCCCCTTCCAATCCCCGCCTCCTTTTCTCCGAGCCGCGGGAACCCAGAGTTCTGGAGCTCCCTGAGCGCCTGCGCGGGGGGCCGCAGAGGCGCTGGCGAACGGCGGGGAGACCAGGGCGCATGCGTAACAGGGCTTGACATAGCGCGGAGGAAAAATCCGCGAGGTGGTGGAAGAAGATGGCGGTGCTGGGGCAGAGTTTGCAATCTTTTTAAATAGGCTTGTCGAGTAACTATTCGGGTCATGGCGTCAAACTCAACTAAGTCTTTCCTGGCAGATGCCGGCTATGGCGAACAGGAGCTGGATGCTAACTCTGCCCTTATGGAATTAGACAAAGGTATTCGAAAGAGCGGGCTGAGCGGGTGAAACGGGTGTGGGGGGCACTGGCGCCACCAGGCGGTGGTGGCCGCCGGACAGGCGCATGCGCCTAGTTTCCCTGGGAGAGGGAGAGAGGGCGGGGGCGGGCGCGGGCACCCATGCTTTTGGTGAATCCAGAGCTTTTGCAGCTTTGGTAGATTGCAGGGAAATTGCAACGTTGCTGGCTTGGCTTTGCACCAGTTGAACAAGTAGCGAGGTCCAGTGATGGGCGCGATTTGATCACTTGAGGGCACGGTTCCCCGATTTTCCAAGCAGTTTGTAAAAATGTAAATTTAAATTGTGAAATTGTTTTTCAGTACGTTCAGTTGAGACAAGGTCTTCATCAGGAGTGCTAAATAATAATCTTACACCCACTTTATAGCGTTGTATTTTATTTCTGTAACTCTGTTACCTACGGGTTACTAGGCAGGTTAAATATGGCTAAAAAAATCCAAAAAGCATCGCCCCTTTTTTTGTAAATTCCACGAGTTCTCTTTTCCTGTCGGAGAAGGGGTGAGAGGTGCGAGGGCTGCTTGGTGTAGTCGAAGGAGTTTTGGAGTTAGACTGAGTGAAATTCCAATGCCACAAATTTTATTATCATGGACAGGTCACCTAAGTTCACCTAACCTAGGTATTTTGTCTCCAAAGTGGGTTCAGTACCATTGAGCTGGCAAGACTGTTGTAAATATTGATGTAATTGTATGCAAAGGAAGCCTTTATTAAATGCTAAAGAGATATGCCTTCTTAGAGATGGATGTGGGAGGCAAAGGCAAATATTTGACGGTAAAGAACTAAAGTATTAAACCTTTCTTTCAGTGTACTTCAGTGATTTTTATTGAATGGAGGAAACGTTTTGTCACCTGGTATACAGTTAATTCTTCATTGACCAGAGCCAATGTATACTTTATCGAGGATTGGGACTACCGCTTAGAAGGATCTGTCTTTAAGTCCACTTTGAGCCATTTCCCAGCTCTCTGACGTGGACACTCTGTCAACTTTTTGGGATTTCGTTTTTTTGTTTTTTAACCTGTAAACATTTCTAGTAGGTTGGTCTAGATAAGAGTTTATCAGAAAAAGCTTTTAACTTCTTTTGATCAACATAAAGATGTCACAGCACTCCAGTGAGATATTCCTTTGGTTGAGTCACATTATCTTTAGTACATCCTCATCAGCCAAGAAAATGATGCTGGGCTTTGCTTTCTCTTACCAAAGCCGTGAGCTGTTTCCCCTATGAAATATGAAATTATAATAGTAAATGTGATTTTTAAACACCACATAATCTTCTCATTCTGGAAATTCCTTCCTATTTCCCATTGAAAGTTGCAGGTCTGGATATCTAATAACTCTACCAGTTCTAAAGACATTTTCTACCACTCTGGTCCAGGTGGGCTCATTTCATGACAGTAGGACAGTGGTTGTAGAACAAAGATCAGGATCAGGCTCTGAAGAAGTTGAGAAATCTAGAATTCCTAAAAATTTGACATTGTGTTAAAAAATATATAACACAATTTTTGCTTTTTAGAAGTTGATAAAGCATACGGTATTTCATATCTGTAAGAAATAAATGCATGATTATTGAGTGTTTAACTATAAACCGGCAGTCAGTCCTGGGTATTAAGCAAGTGATCGTGTTCAAGTCTCCCAGCAGTACCCCAGGTGAGTATTCCCCAGATGTCTCAGGCTCAGAAAGATAATTTGAACAATATAAGAACAAAACTTGTGGGGGCGCCTGGGTGGCTCAGTCGGTTGAGGGTCCGACTTTGGCTCAGGTCATGATCTCACAGTTGGTGAGTTTGAGCCCCGCGTCGGGCTCTGTGCTGCCAGCTCAGAGCCTGGAGTCTGCTTCGGACTCTGTGTCTCCCTCGCTCTCTGCCCTTCCCCCACTCGTGCTCTATCTCTCTTTCTCTTAAAAATAAATAAACATTAAAAAAAAAAAAAGAACAAAACTTTTGTTCTTTTTCGCTTCACCGTGCTCCCCTTTTAAAGCTGTTATGAAATTAGATTACAGGAATGGCCAGTTTCATTAGAATATAGTTTAGTGTTTTAACTATTGAGTCATTTCATCCTGTATCTGTTAAAGTATTTCTGTTTTATGAGCCAAAGGTCATAGGGTCAGAAGGCTACAAGTTCTGACTTTGTTTTAATTCCCAAACGTCTAGACCGAGTTCCCCAAATTGTATTCCAAGGAATAGTTTCTCAAGTATTTTAATAGGAGGTTCTTAGTCCATAGCCCCTCTTCATGTCCCTCCCTTGCACCCCCCAAAATGTACACTCACATTCACACACACAACTTATTTCATCAGGCTTTGTACTAGGGAAACAGTGACAAAACAAAATGAAGCCCCTGCATCTGGAGAGCTTATAGTTGGGACAGAGAAAATAGGCAATAAGCAAATATAGTAAGCATGTATTGTGACAGGTAGTGATACATACTGTAAAGAAAAGTGAAACTAATGAAGGAGGCTGGAGAAAGCTGGGTGTGGGATTGGGGTTGGTTATTTTATTTATTTATTTTTTACTTTTATTTACTTTTGAGAGAGACAGCATGTGAGTGGGGGAGGGGCAGGGAGAAAGAGGGAGACACAGAATCCAATGCAGGCTGCAGGCTCTGAGCTGTCAGCACAGAGCCCAACGTGGAGTTTGAACCCACAAACTGAGATCATGAACTAAGTCTAAGTCTGACGCTTAACTGAGCTGCCCAGGTGCCCCTGGTTTGTTATTTTATGTCGGATAGTGAGGGACAGGACTTACTGGTCAAATAGAGGAACAGCAAGTGCAAAGGCCCTGAGGTTGGAGCCTGTTTTGCATGCTGTTTCTGGAGCAGAGTGATAGACATTGAAGATAAAAAGATAGCCAGGAGCCAGTTCGTGTAGGGCAATACAAGCCATTGAAATGATTGGCTTTAATTCTGAGATGGGAAACCATAGGGAATTTTCAGCACAGGTGTGGCATATCTGACTTAATTTTGAGAAGGATCAGTCTGACTGCTGTGTTGAGAGTACACTGAAGTGGGAGAGCCAGGGATGGAAGTGAGGAAACTAGTGAGGCAATTGTCACAATCCAGGAAGAAGAAAACAGTGGTTTGGTCCAGGGTGATTTCAGTGAAGATATGTGAAGTGCTGAGATTCTGGATATATTCTGAAGGTAGAGCCAATAAGATTAGCTAATGAATGTGATGAGAATGTGAGAATTAGTGGTCAGGAAAAAACTTAGAGGTGTTTGGTCTGATCTACTAGAAGTATGTATTGCCATTTACTGAGTGGATGAAAGTGAAATCAGTTTGGGACTGCTAAATTTGAGACATCTCTTAGTCATCCAAATGGAGATGTTGTGTAGGCAGTTAGATGTACAGATATGACACTTGAACTCCATTATAAGGAAATATCTGTGGCACTCATGTCCTAAGATACACACTTGGGAGATGTCATTTATGATTTCTTGCACTTTGTTCTGAGACTTTTGAGCAAGCATGGCAGTTAAGCTATTTGTTTCTGATCTCTCAAGGAATAAATGGATGCCATTTTTTTTTTTTTAACGTTTATTTATTTTTGAGACAGAGAGAGACAGAGCATGAACGGGGGAGGGTCAGAGAGAGGGAGACACAGAATCCGAAACAGGCTCCAGGCTCTGAGCTGTCAGCACAGAGCCCAACGCGGGGCTCGAACTCACGGACCGCGAGATCATGACCTGAGCCGAAGTCGGCCGCTTAACCGACTGAACCACCCAGGCGCCCCAGTGGATGCCATTTTGAAGCTGACACAAGTCCATTCCTTCCAGATGTAGTTAGTAACACAGACAAATAATCAGGTGATAGCCATTCATTCATTCAGCAAATATTTACAGATCGCCTACATTGTGTTAGTCACTGTACTTGGACTTGGGGCTATCATAGTGAACAGCACAGCTTTAAGAAGGAAACAGGGCTAAATCATATATGGCCTTGTTAGTCAGGACAAGAAGTTTGGATTTTATGCCAAGTGCATTGAGAAGACACTGAAAATTTTTAAGCAGAGGACTGACATGAGATTGGTTTACATTTTTAGTGATCACTCTAGCTGCTTTGTAGAGGTCTTTCGGTGGTATGTCCCTTTTTTAGAGTTTTTAGCTGATAACCATGCTGACTGAGCTGTGAAGACTAAGCACATACGGAGTTAAATGTTGTAATCAAGTATAACTTAAATTTATCTGCCACATTTCAGAATATGGATGATCATTAATCCAGGCATTATAAAGGACATATCTCATTTACATTGATCAGTATAACTTTCTCATTAATATAACTTCTGCATAGTCTGAACTGACAGAAAGTGTCCTAATGATTTAGGAAAACCTATGCAAGATCTCCTTCACCCTGAGTGAAAAGGAGTGTCCTTTAAATGACATCACTCAGCCTGATTCCTGTAAGGTTGGCCTTGGAAAGGATGAGGTGAAAGAGCAACCAGGAAGGGAGTGGTTCCCTTTCTTGCAGCTGGGCTATGGGAACAGAGGAAATATAAGAGATGGAGTTGCTACTTGAGGTGTTGGTGAACTTACTGCTGCATGAAATTTTGAGGCGTGCTCATTGAAAAATTTATGAGATAGAAAACTGATACAGGGGCACCTGGGTGGCGCAGTCGGTTAAGCGTCCGACTTCAGCCAGGTCACGATCTCGCGGTCCGTGAGTTCGAGCCCCGCGTCGGGCTCTGGGCTGATGGCTCGGAGCCTGGAGCCTGTTTCCGATTCTGTGTCTCCCTCTCTCTCTGCCCCTCGCCCGTTCATGCTCTGTCTCTCTCTGTCCCAAAAATAAATAAACGTTGAAAAAAAAAATTAAAAAAAAAAAAAAAAAGAAAACTGATACAAATCAGGACGACTATTTATTCTCCCTTATTTTCCCCTTAGATGCTATCACCTCACCTGTATTCCAAACCTGTGAATTCTCAGACTGAAAACCACAGATTGCTATTACACTGTCCATTTTGGCACAGATGTAGTTGGTGTTACAATAAACAAATACGAGGCTGTGGAAGTATCTCTATATCCCCTACTCAAGAGAGAGGCCTCTGCAACAAAGTCTGTACCAGGTGACCCATTCCATGCCAGAACTGACTGATTCAGAAGGGGACATGTAACCCACACTGAGTCAACCAGATTCTCTCTTGAGAATCTGTACCACCAGACCATATTTAGTCTGAGAGTATCAAGAGGTGGACCTGTAAGAAGGTCACGTGGAATTGAAAGTCTTAACATCTCAAATCCTGATTGGTGATTACTTGATGGGTCATGAACTATTCCAAAAACCCAAGGCCCTTCTTCAGTTCTTACTGAAATCCATAGACTCATTTTTATATGTGGGTAAGAGCTACTATTTTGACGATTTTGTAACTTACAAACTGCATCGTTAAATATTACTGAAAGTTGGTATTCATAAAATAAAACTAATTTGTTTATGATTCTGAATCACTATTCTGGCTGTACAGTATTGCATACATCCCACCATACACAGTTATAGACAATTTATGAAATTTGGGTGAAGGATGTTTTATTGTTCATTATCAGTTGAGTTGACTATCATTTCTGTTGTTTCTGTTCCTGCTTTTTAAATATAATTTACTGAGACTTGCCATGATCAATTTATTAAGCTGTGGGATGTTAGGTTATCTTACAATGTGTGGTGTATACTTATGTTGGTATTTCTTCTTCCCTACCCCCATTTTTAATGAATACACTTCAAGATACATATGTGTTATGGTTCCATTTTAAATCATCCTCACCCCTCAGCTAAAGCGAACGTACATACCAAACTCTCTTAAAACGTGCTTGGATAGTAATGTGTATTAGCAGTGTTCTTTGTGGTGGGTATTAGTCATGTTGGTGGTCACTTAACATCTTGTGATCGCTCCTCCTGTGCTTGAGGAATGACTCACACCAAGAGCCCTGTCTCACCAGAGTGGAAGCCAAAACTCACCTTTCTAGTTAACTTTGCAAAGCGCGAGATGTGAACTCAGCTCTGCCAGTCAGAGAGACCTCCTCCGGGCTCTGTGATACAGGAGGTTAGCAATGCACGAAGATGTACTTGAGGGCACACTCACAGTTCCGTGCCCTGGCAGTGACCGTGGCTGCGGTGTGAGTGGACAGTAACGGCAGCAATGGCTACAGCGTTCCTGGATGACAGCAGAGCTAATAGTTGCATCCCGAGTTTCCCAGCAACAAGACTTCTCATCTCATCAGTCTGGCAGTGCAGTATTAGGTGTTCTTAGCTGTTTAGCCTCAAAACTGTTTATTAGGTTTTTAATAAACTCATGTTCTGCCTAATCAGCCAGTTAGCTTGTGTGGCTTGAAGCTAAGAACTCTGACTGATACATGCTGCCTGGAAATGTGTGTTGTTTTGAAAACTTGATTCATGTACATAACAACCCCCAAGTTTACCATAATTTATGTTATTCTTCCTCAGTTCCCAAGAATTTGTTATCCCTCAGAATTAGAGCACTCTAAAATCATAATCAAATAATCCCTTTTTAAATCTTAACTTCTACTCTCTAGTTGCGTGCTAGAGATGTATTTTAGCTTAATAGTTTAGGACCATAGGCTCTGGAGCCAGATTGCCAGGACTTGAATCCCACATCTGCCATTATTAGCTTTTGTTCCTTGGGCAAGTTGCTTAACTAGTCTTTGCCTGTGTCTTCTTTAAAATGGAGATAAAAGGTGGCTCATTTAGTTGAGCGTCCAACTCTTGATTTCAGCTCAGGTCATGATCTCATGATTCATGAGCTCGAGCCCCTTGTCGGGCTCTGCGCTGACAGTGTGGAGCCTCCTTGAGATTCTCTCTCTCCCTCTCTGTCTGCCCCTTCCCCACTCGTGTGTGCACACTCTCTCTCTCTCTCTCTCTCTCTCTCTCTCTCAAAAATGAACATTTAAAAAATAAAAAAGAAGGAGAGCTCCGTTTCTTTGGTGGGAGAATACAAAGAAAGATGTAGAAACAGCAATCACATCCCTACACCTTAATGTCTGTTTT
This sequence comes from Lynx rufus, assembly GCF_022079265.1. NCBI lineage: Eukaryota > Metazoa > Chordata > Mammalia > Carnivora > Felidae > Lynx > Lynx rufus. The sequence goes on along the minus strand of NW_025814829.1, from coordinate 32,410,564 downwards.
TATAGTGGCATTCTCACGATCATTGGTCTTATGATCAGGGCATTCTTCCTCAGGTTGGTTGTAGCTAGCAACAGAAATAAAGTGAACAGCCCTTCTTACATGATCTGATTGTGCTGAGTGCCTATTTTCAGGTGCTTGGTTTATTATGAAATTGAAACTGGCCCAGAGCAAGCAAGATGGGTACCACAGCCCCAGTTTAGGATTGTTGCCAAATCCTAGGTCTTTGTGCATTTTCCTCTTCCCTTGAACCTTAGCTTCTGTCCCACAGAGTCAACCTAGCTTCTTGTTTCCTTTTTCCAAAAGCTCTTACATCAGAAAATAAGCAAGAAATTTACTCTTCTTTTACTTATTTATTTTGGTTGGCTGTGTTACAGGAATGAGGGTCTATTTTATCTTAAAGAAATAAAATTAGACAGTATTAGAGAAATCAAAACATTTCTCTGGCCAAATTCAAAATTATCTTTGGTACATTTTAAATCACCATGTTTAAACAAATCAGTGTAATCTGTGGTTTTGCTTTTTAAGGGAATGTAAAACAGATCATATTCTGTCAGGAAACTCCCTCTACACGGGCTGCCTCCTACTTTACGTTTTTCGTCCCAACCAAGGTTTAATTCATTACAAACAGAATTTTACTCCCTTTTGCGTCACTGAACTACTGGCAGAGAGAAGAGGAGGAAAAAAGTTCAATGGCTATGCGTCATCCCAATAGGTTCCCCTAGCACACATGCACAAACATATCTGTTACTTCTCTGTTCTCTCACCTGCATCCTCAGACTTGCCCTTCCTTATCTCCCCTTCCCTTTTGTCTTTACTGCCCTGTGTGTGTGTCTCTGGAACCCTCTGTCAAGTCAGGCCTTTAGAAAAGCTTTTAAGCCTACATGAGCCACTGCCAGGTACCTAGAACATTTCCATTGGCAAGGTGTGTTTGGTTGGGAGAAGAGTTCTAGAGCTTTAGTGGCAGTTCTTCTATGTATGGAGGTGGGGGGCAGAGGAAAGGGGGAGCAGGCAAAGAAGGGATATGTTCTAAACATCTCAATTAGAAATTTGAATTAATTTTCCCATGGGAACTTTTATTATAAGTTGTTATTGGATTCTGGAATATGATGAGTGCTGACAGTGCTTTTTTTTTTTTCCTACGAGGAAATATATTCCAAGTACCAAATAACCAACAAGAGTGCGTTTACAAAACTCAAACCATTAATATGTTGTAGGAATTGCCTGTGCAGATTTACTCTGATTGTCTTTTGTATTGAAGCGTAGTCACACCCAGTAAAGAGTCCTCAGATGAGTATTTTCTTTGTCATTTTCTAACAGCGGGCAGACTTTACTGAACAGAGAGATTGTAGTGCCCCTATTCTTGCCCAGATTTAGATATATATAATTAGCATTTTGTAAATGCTAAAATACTAAAAAAAAGAAATATTTGAAGCTGATTATATTAATACCATATTAAGATACTCATTCTAAATGAATATTTTTTCAGGAATTGAACATTTAACTTTATAATTTGTTGCTTGCTTTTTTTTTTACGTTAAAAAATCAGATTAATTGAGGTATAATTTATGTATAATTAAATTCACCAAATGCATGCAGTCATGAAACCACTACCACAGTCAAGACATAGAATGTTTCTGGGGTGCCTGGGTGGCTCAGTTGGTTGAGCATTTGACTCTTGATTTCGGCTCAGGTTGTGGTCTCACGGTTAGTGAGTTCGAGCCCCACATCCAGCCTGCATGGACAGCATGGAGCATGCCTGGGATTCTCTCTCTCCCCCCTCCCCTGCTCAAGCTCTCCCTGTTCTTTTTCTCTTTCTCTCTCTCAAAATAAACTTAAAAAAAAAACCGCAAGATATAAAACATTTCCTTCACCCCAAAAACTTTCCCTGTACCCCTTTGCAGTCAATTTTCTCTCTCAAGCCCCTGACAATTACTGATCTGTTCTCTGTCCCAAAGCTTTGCCTTTCCTTGAATGTCATATAAAACAGTCTTAAAGTTTTATAGTCTTTTTTGGGTCTGACTTCTTTTGCTTAGCCTAGTGATTTTGAGATCTACCCATGTTGTTGCATGAAGCAGTATTTGTTTCCTTTTTATTGCTGAGTGGTAGTCCCTTGTGTGGATAGACCACAGTTTGTTTATTTATTCACCAGTTGATGGACATTTGGGTTTTTTCCAATTGGGGGCCATTATGAATAAAGCTACTGTGAGCAGTTGAATACAAGTATTTGTACAGATGAATATTCTCAATGCACCTGGGTAAATATTTAGAAGTAGGATTGCTGAGTGGACAGTAGGTAAGTGATCACCTTTATAAAAAACAACCAAACTGTTTTCCAAGGAGTTGTATAGTTTTGTATTCCCACCAGCAATATATGAGAGTTATAGTTGCTCCATAGCCTCATTAGCACTTGCTATTGTCTGTCATAACATTTTTTGCCATTCTAGTGGGTATGTAGTGCCATCTTAATGTGGTTTTTAATTTACATTTCCCTGATGACCAGCCGTGTTGAACATCTGTTAACTTGCATGTATATGCCATTTATATTTGTTCTTTAATGAAATTTCTCTTCATATCTTGCCCATTTAAAAAAATCAGGTTGTGGGGCGCCTGGGTGGCTCAGGCGGTTGAGCATTTGACTTCAGCTTAGGTCATATCTCACAGTTCGTGGGTTCAAGCCCCGCATGGGGCTCTGTGCTGAACACTTGCTCAGAGCCTAGAGCCTGCTTCAGATTCTGTGTCTTGTTCTCTCTCTCTCTCTCTTCCCCCCGGCCCCCGCCCCCGGCTCATTCTCTGTCTCACTTTGTCTCTCAAAAATCAATAAATGTAAAATTTAAAAAAAAAATTAAAATAAATAAATAAATAAATAAATAAATAAATAAATAAATAAATAAATCAGGTTGTCTTCTAGGGTTACCTGGGTGGCTGAGTCAGTTAAGCATGTGACTTCAGTTCAGATCACAATCTCACAGTTCGTGGGTTCGAGCCCCACGTCGGGCTCTGTGCTGACAGCTTGGAGACTGGAGCGTGCCTCAGATTCTGTGTCCCCCTCTCTCTGCCCCTCCCCCACTCGCACTCTGTCTCTCTGTCTCTCAAAAATAAATAAACGTTAAAATTATTAAATAAATAAAAATTAAAAATCGGGTTGTCATCTTATTGAGGCAGAAGAAGTATGGATGATGTCTGTGGAGTGACTCTATAGGGTAGAGGCTGGAGATGTGGGTGGTGTAAGAATTCACCCAAGGCAGAACAAAGGAGATAGAAGTTTATTGAATACACTGCAAGAGAACTTCGGGGCAGGATAGCAAAGGAGAGACAAGCGAGTAGGCAAAGTTGGGGGACTGGATTTAAGCAGGTGGGAGGTGAAGAGGCATGGGAACATACGGAATTTTCCTTTTTTGGTACTTGTGCCTCGTCATAAGTAGCCCATTGGTCAGCTGGGGCTTATGGATATTTTGAGGTGGGTCTTCCCATTTGCATTCAGCTCCATAGTCACCATGGACCCTTTTACCTTACTCAGGTTTCCTTTGGTTGAGCCTGTTGCCTAAAAGTGGCCTCCGCATTGTCCTTTATCAGATATGTGTTCTCTAAATATTTTCTTCTGGTATGTGGCTTGTCTTTTCATTCTCTTAACAGTATCTTTTGAAGAGAAGTTTTTTTTTTTTTTAATGTGCATTTATTTTTGAGGGAGAGCGAGTACACACAAGTGGGGGAGAGACAGAGAGAGAGAGAAGGAGACACAGAATCTGAAGCAGACTCCAGGTTCCCAGCTGTCGGCTTAGAACCCGACGTGGGACTTGAACCCATGAACCGAATGATCATAACCTGAGCCAAAGTTGGACGCTTAACCGACTGAGCTACTCAGGCACCCCAAAGAGCAGAAGTTTTTAATTTTGATGGAGTTTAATACTTTCTTATTTTATGGTTTATGCTTTTTGTGTTTTATCTAAGAAGTCTTTGCTTACCCCAAGCTCATAAAGATTGTCTCTATATTTTCTTCATATGGTTTATAATTTTAGCTCTTACATTTAGGCCTATGGTTCATTTTTGAGTTAATTTTTGTGTATGGTGCAAATTAAGGATCAAGGTTTTATTTATTTATTTATTTTTGCATATGGATATTCCGTTGTCCCAGAATAGTTTGTTAAAAAGAGTATCCTTTCAACATTGAATTATCTTGGCCCCTTTGTTACATCATTGCTTTGAAACCTTTCTTCTTCCCTAATATAAAGCATTTAGTGTTAGGTTTCTTGAAGAATTGCATTAGCTGCCTCCCTTAGGTTGTGCTTTCTTTTTCATTCAGTTGAAGACATTTCTTTGTGAAGTTTGTTTATTTTTTGCTTATTTATTTTGAGAGAGAGGAAGAGTGCCTGTGGGCACTCACATGAGTGGGAGATGTGCAGAGAGAGAGGGAGAGGGAATCCCAAGCAGGCTCCGTGCTGTCAGTGCAGAGCCCAATGTGGGGCTCAATCCCATGAACCATGAGCCAAGATCAAGAGTTGGATGCTTAACCGACTCAGTCAGCCAGGCACCCCAAGATATTTTTCTAATTTCCCTTTCACCCATGGCTTATGTATAAGTTTTTTAATTTCCAAATATTTGGGAAGTTTCTAGATATTTTTCTCTTAGAGATTTCTAACTTAATTCCATTATGGTCAGAGAACATAACAAGGTATGATTTCAGTCCTTTTAAATTTGTTGAGACTTATTTTATGGCCCCAAATATTCTTAAACTACTCAACCTTTTTTATTTTTTTTTTTTAAATTTTTTTTTTTTTTCAACGTTTATTTATTTTTGGGACAGAGAGAGACAGAGCATGAACGGGGGAGGGGCAGAGAGAGAGGGAGACACAGAATCGGAAACAGGCTCCAGGCTCTGAGCCATCAGCCCAGAGCCTGATGCGGGGCTCGAACTCACGGACCGCGAGATCGTGACCTGGCTGAAGTCGGACGCTTAACCGACTGCGCCACCCAGGCGCCCCTACTCAACCTTTTTTAAAAAAATTGTTTCTTCTTCATTAGTTTATATCTAAAAGTGACAGTTTACCAAATTACTATCTGGCCTATTATTTATAAAAGATCATGAGTTACAATTGTACCTTACCTAATTGTTGTGAATGTTATTTTATGGTATAAGTAATTTTACTGTGTAATGCTGTGTTGGTATTTGCTATTTTTGCCTTGTTGTAACCGCAGGTTTGTAAGCTATTCTTCTGTTTTCGTGCTTTTCGTAGGTCTAAGATCTGGCAAGCTTGGTGAACAATGTGAAGCAGTTGTTCGCTTTCCCAGGCTCTTTCAGAAGTATCCATTCCCTATTCTCATCAATTCCGCATTCCTGAAGTTAGCTGATGTTTTCAGAGTTGGGTAAGTCTTTTTAAAGCCTCGGCATCCTAAAGTGTTTGTTCACATTTCTTTGTTTAATATTGTGGTCTTTATTCTTTTTGCGCTTTAGGACTTCCACGTGGTCAGTGACCATTTTAGTGGATGCACATGGCAGTTTACAGCACTTTTTGGTGTGAAATATAATGGTGTTTTAAGCACAAATGAAGTCACAAGTCAGAGGGTACTTCTTTGGGGAACAGGATAAATCAAATTAAGATGATCTTAATGTATTGTTGTATATTTTGGAAGTGTCTGATTTATACAGGTTGTTTTGAGAAGTTTCTGACTTAATATTTTGTAACACAAGATTGCATGTTACTGTGAGGTTCCTAAAACATGGGAGCACTGGATAAATCCCTGCTGGTTGGTTGGTTTGTTTTCTCCCCACCAGTCCCTCCTACTTCTTTCCACCATTTTTCATGCACTCAGGTACTTATATACACACCGAGTCAGACTTGAAGGAGAAGAGATTTGTAGAATTAGCTTGCTAGAAGAGGAAGACCATCTGAGCTCCCGGCCATGGTTATAATACAATTGAAGAGATGAGGTTCATCTCTACAGCTTCTCTTTCTGATTCTACCCTCTTGGTGTCTGGCCTCAGAACTGTAGGCATTGCTAACTGCTTATGCTTCGTATTCAAAGCATAGGCTTCAACTCTTTTAGTGATGAAAGAAAAAAATGATAAGATTGAAAAACATTGCCCCATTGCTAACATTTAAAATCATGTGTTGCTTTGATTCCTAATTAAATATTACTTTCCTAAGGTGGTCTCATTTACCTTTTCTCTGCTTCTTCGTAGAAACAATTTCCTGAGGTTGTGTGTCCTTAAAGTTACTCAACAGAGTGAGAAGCATTTGGAGAAGATTCTAAATGTGGATGAATTTGTGAAGAGAATTTTCTCTGTGATTCATAGTAACGATCCTGTGGCAAGAGCCATCACACTCCGGTATACTCTGTTGCTATAATGAATCCACAAGATTCTTTGGGCTGTAATTATGTACTCAAGAAAGGCAATATATGTACTTTTTTCATTTTGGATGGTACTAATTTATTTTTTCAATTAAGACTCCAGGCAGAAATATGGTAACCATCCCAATGTATACATGCTTTTCAGTTACCATCTATGATACTGTTTGGTTGTGAATTATTGCCTAACTTGTGTGTTTGAAACATTCCTTTTCCTAAGTTGGTGTTCTGATCAGATAACTTGGATCTGAATCTAGCTTAGCCTCAGCTGATTTTGAGCTCTTCCTGACTTTGTTCTGTTTCAAGTCAGTTTTTGTATTCATCCGTGGTTATGTGCTCATTTTTTAAAAAAAATTTTTTGTAATGTTTTATTTTTGAGAGAGAGAGAAAGAGAGAGAGAGAGAGAGTAAGCTGAGGAGGGGCACAGAGAGGGAGACACAGAATCCAAAGCAGGCTCCAGGCTCCGAGCTGTCAGCACAGAGCCTGACATGGGGTTCAAACTCATGAACTGTGAGATCATGACCTGAGCTGACGTCGGATGCTTAACCGACTAAACCACCCAGGTGCCCCTGTTACATGCTCATTTTTATATGCAGTCATTTGTATTTGAACCCCTTGGAGAATGCCAGATACAACTACTGTTGTTTGTTCAGCCTTTTCTTTCTTGGCATCTAAAAAAATTTTTTTTTTAATTCTGTCAGAATTTTATACTATAAGCCTTCTATCCAGTTTCAACCATATTTTCTTTTTAGGTCTGCCGTCTATGGAATGTATGTGTAATGTTTAGACTTTTGAAATTGACTTTCCTAAATTATAGGGCTCATTTCTGACTTGCCTTGTTCAGACAATCCTCTTTTTAGCCAGGAAGTCTAGGATGTCACTTTTTCTCTAAGTTTTTCCATCAGGAGCCAGCGCTTCCCTCTTGTTCAGGATTAAGTGCTTTTGTCATTCCTCTGCCTTTTGAGTGATTAAATTTTGAGCACAGTGTGGTATTTTAAAGACAGTAAATTGGCTTTATCTTTTAAAAACCATATATAAAAGATTTAAAGGTATCTTACCTTTTTTTTGTTTATTTTTGAGAGAGAGAGAGAGTCAACACTCACACACAAGTGAGGGAGGGGTAGAGAGAGAATCCCAAACAGGCTCCACGCTGCCAGCACAGAGCCCCATGTGGGGCTCAGTCTCACAAACCGTGAGATCATGACCTGAGCCGAATCAAGAGTTAGATGGATGCTTAACTGACTACCCAGACCCAAGATATTCTTACCTTTTGATTCAGCAAATTCACTTACAGAAATTGTTTGCTATAAATCATTTTTAAAAGTTGGTGGATATATGTATACAGATGATTATAGTATCATTTTTGTAAAAGGTGAAAAATGATGTGTTGATATGGGAATAGTTAATTTATGGACCACTGTATACCTTTTAAAGAATGAAGTAAGTATGTGTTTAACATAGAGATACTAAGTTAAAAAAAACAGTCAAGTGATGTTCATTTTATTAACTCATTTTTGTCTATAATATTAATATATGTGTTTATACAGGCTCAGAAAAAAATCTGAAGGAATATATACTGTTAACAGTGATGAGTTTTGTCAGGGGTCATTGGGCTCTGGATTACAAGAGACTTCCGAGTGGTTTTGTAATGTTTGAGTTATTTTCCACATGTATACATTATTTATTTATTTATTTTGATCAGAAGACAAAAAAAAAAAAAAAGAGAGAAAAGTAGAATGTAAATAGGGGAATGATTTCATAAATAATTTAGACCTAGTTTGAATATTTTGAGAAGAATATAGATTAATATTTGAATATTCCATTCATTTTGCATGCTTGCCCTTTCTAAGTCATGGCAACTGGGCTTTGCCACAGTTCTTCATTGAATAACCAGAGATTTCTAGAAAGCTTCCAGAAAGAGAGGATTTACTTATTTAGATCACTTTAAAGGGAAAAAATTCAGATTGAAGTAATAGGTTTCAACATTAACACTTGATGCAAAAAGTACTAAAAGAAATTTGAGCTAAGAATGTTATGGAATCCAGTTGCCATTTAAAATGTAGTGCAATAAGAAGGTCTTCAGATAGATAAGGCCTCAGATGTTTTTGCCAAATATAGGGACCTGTTTTGAAAACATTCTTGGCATAGGCACTTTAGGAAGAGGATAAAGAGCTTGATGATTGGGAATAAGGGGTGATCAGATCGTTTTGTAAAGTTTGCAGAATTGTAAATACCAAACCAAAAAAAAAGTGTTTTTATAATAACTCAAAACTGAAATTGTAGTATCAATACGAGAATATCAAACACTTTTCACAAAAATAGAACATTTTTGAATAGCCTTAGAAATTTTTTTCATGATTTCATAGTTTTTTCATCATATAAGAAATGACTTAAAGTAAAAAAGTATTTTTTAATTTAGTGTATTATTTAATACATTATAAAGTTTTAAAAATACAATCTTTTATATTTGCAAATGACATATCAGATAAAGGGTTAGTGTCCAAAATCTATAAGAACTTATCAAACTCAACATCTAAAAAACAAATAATCCAGCGAAGAAACGGGCAAAAGACATGAATAGACACTTTTCCAAAGAAGACGTCCAGATGGCCAACCGACACATGAAAAAATGCTTAACATCACTCATCATCAGGGAAATACAAATCAAAACCACAATGAGATACCACCTTACACCTGTCAGAATGGCTAAATTAACAACTCAGGCAACAACAGATGTTGGCGAGGATGCGGAGAAAGAGGATCTCTTTTGCGTTGTTGGTGGGAATGCAAGCTGGTGCGGCCACTCTGGAAAACAGTACGGAGGTTCCTCAAAAAATTGAAAATAGAACTACCCTATGACCCAGCAATTGCACTACTAGGCATTTATCCACGGGATACAGGTGTACTGTTTCGAAGGGACATATGCACCCCACTCTTTATAGCAGCACTATCAACAGTAGCCAAAGTATGGAAAGAGCCCAAAAGTCCATCGATGGATGAATGGATAAAGAGGTGGTACACACACACACTCACACACACACACACACACACACACACACACACACACACACACTGGAGTATTACTCGACAATCAAAAAGAATGAAATCTTGCCATTTGCAACTACGTGGATGGAACTAGAGGGTATTATGCTAAGCAAAATTAGAGAAAGACAGATATCATATGACTTCACTCATATGAGGACTTTAAGAGACAAAGCAGATGAACATAAGGGAAAGGAAGCAAAAATAATATAAAAACAGGGAAGGGGACAAAGCATAAGAGACTCTTAAATATGGAGAACAAACAGAAGGTTACTGGAGGGGTTATGGGAGGGGGGATGGGCTAAATGGGTAAGGGGCATTAAGGAATCTACTCCTGAAATCATTGTTGCACTATGTGCTAACTAATTTGGATGTAAATTAAAAAAAATAAAATTAAAAAAATATAAAAATACAATCTTTTAGAAATTATAAAGAAAACTAATTTTGCGCTTCAGAAGTAACAAACACCATATCATTTACTGCTTATGTAAGAAAAAGCATGATTTGTCAAAAAAAATTTTAAATCACATGTTTGACTTGGGACTAAATATATTAAAATGTAGATTCCTTTCTTTTCCAGTAACACTTTACTATACATTTTACCAAAAGAGCAAAAAACTTTTTCTAATGCATTTCCTAGTAAATAACAGACCGTACACTTTCCTTTGGATACTTTAGCATGGGTATCATTAGCTAGAGTTCAGTTTATTTACAGGGTTATCTGGTTCTTTGATGTCAGTTAATTTACTGAGTACTGACAGATGCTTCAAGTAACTCCAACCACTATCAAGGTATAGAACTTACTCCAGAATATTCCTTCATGCCCCATCCTACTCACTTCTCTCGCCCACCTCCCCAGAGGCCACTGCTGGTCTGAGTTTTTCCTGTTACCTAGATAAGTTTTCATCTGTTTTCAAACGTCATATAAGTGGCCTCATACAGTGGGTATCCTTTTGTGTAAGGTTTCTTTTCGTTTTTTGATACTAATCCATTTTGTATGTCATTAATTTGTTTTTATTGCTGAGTACTTTTCCATTGTGTGACAGTAACAGTTTATTTGTTCTCTTACTGATGAACTCTTAGGCTCTTTCCAATTTACAGCTATCATAAGTAAAGTTGCTATGAACCTTCTTGTCCAAGACCTGTTGTGAACATGCTTCCCTTTCTGACAAATATATACTTAGGAGTGAAATTGCTGAACCATAGGGTAGGTGTATATTTAATTTTATAAGAAACTGCCAAGCCTTTTTCCAAAGCGATTTTAACCATTTTATATTCTGACCAACAGTATGTGAGTTCTGGTTACTTCACCTTCTTGCCAGCGTTTGGTGTGTCTTATCTTTTACATTAGCCATTCTGATGGGTGTGTAGCAGTTTTGATTTGCATTTCCCTGATGGTAATGATGTTGAGCTTTTTCTCACGGTTTTTCTCTCTCTTTAAGGGGAGTAGTTGTTCAAATCACTTGCCCATTTTCTTTTGTTAGATTGTTTAGATTTTAAGATTTTACTTGTCTTTTTATTACAGAATTGTAGGATTTCTTGATATATTCTCAATACCAGTCCTTTGTCAGATGCACATTTTACATATCATATTTAAGAATAGACAGAAACTTCTTTTAGGGCCTGAATGCCATGAACAGAATTACTACCATTTTTTATACTCTTCATTAAGTTATATCTCAACATAATTGTTTCTTATGTTTTCTGTCTGTAACTAAAATAATGTATGCCTCAGAATAAAGAAAGTTCCAAACTGGGTAACTGTCAAAACCACCCCAGATGCTGGCAGTGTAAAGCCAAGTGAGTAGGCTGCGAGTGTGCTTATGTTATAGCCACTAACCACTGTACATATGCTTTTAGTTTATACCACGAGGTCTTCAAAATATTCTGCTTTTAAAATGGAAAAGTAATTTAAGTACTTTTGTGATTAAAAAAAAAAAAAAAAAGATGTCAGCATTTTGAAACCCCATTTGGGAAACAGTGGCCTGCTCAACTGAAGAGAAGTTTGGCTGTATGCATAGGGAGAACTGTTTTGGTCCCAACTCACATTCTGATGTGCTGACATTTCATAAATCACTTTCCCTGCTGTAAAATGAGAAAAATGATACCTGCCCTAATGGATTCACTTATTTCCTATGTGGCAAAATGCAACACATGCCAAAAAAAAAAAAAAAAAGTTTTCAGTCACCATAGAAATGTAAAGAAACTGGCTGTTAAAAATCTATCTTTGAAATGTATGAGGCATATTAGTGATTATATATTCATTCCTTCTATCATGAAATGCTTGATTATAGTACTTCTTTTATAAATAAAAAGATATAATACAGAAATGATCTTAACATCTTATAGGAACATGATTTTTCATTGAAGAGCCTGGTAATAGCACAATGAAAAACTGAAAAACGAGTGTTGAGAAAAACAAAGTCTACAAAGAAAAGATGGGGCTGGTAAATGATAGATCAACATTAAGTACCCGTTGAGTAGAAAGTTTGTTGTGTGTTTTAAGGAACATAGATTTAAGTGAGAACTCTGATCTCAAGGAGACTGCTTTCTAGAAGAATGTATTAATAAGATTAAACTCATGAAGAAAAGCAAAAAGTGATGTCTCTCAAACGCTAAGGAGTTTTTAGAGTCAGAATGATTTAAACTTAAGAAGGAGAAAGGACAAGGAAGAGATGATATTTCAAAGATGTTTTCTTTTTTTACCCATTACTTTAGACTTACCAATTAAAACAGGGGCGCCTGGGTGGCTCAGTTGGTTAATAAACATCCGACTCTTGATTTCGGCTCAGGGCATGATCTCACGGTTCGTGAGTTTGAGCCCCGGGTCAGGCTCTGCTCTGACAGCGCAGGGCCTGTTGGGATTCTCTCTCTCTCTCACTTTTGCTCTCACTGTCTCTCAAAAATATTAAAAAAAAATCTAGACTTATCAAAGCAAATGGAAGGAGAAGAAGCTGAAAGGTATTTATAATGTTTGAAATGTAGTGCTACAAGTTATTTATAATATTACCAGAAATATCTTCAGAAAGTAGTGACCAGTGGGATTATGCTTGTTTTGCCCTTTTATATTTAAATAGCAACAAACTGTTAATCCAAATGTGTCAATATTAGCCTAATCTCATTTTCTCTTGTATAAAATATATCACAAGCCATTTATTTCTTTTGAAAAATATCTATGTAATTTCAAAACTTTATTTTCAAATTGAATACAAATCACATATTTAGTCCGTTTTAGTATTTTGTTTTGTATAAACTCTAACACTTCTGTCCAGTCAAACCTCCATAAGATAGTGATGGCGTGTCAAGTTGGAAGGTACTTAGGGCATTGACTTAGACAAAGGTTGTCCCTGTAAGAACTTTGTTTTGTTCATTGCAGTGTTTTGCAGCCCTCTAAAATCCATGCCTTTCTGCTGAAAACATTTTTCAAGCTCTACCTTCTGTAGTTTATGTTACAAACAATAGATTTTTTTTTCCCTTTCCCAAATTGACAGTTTATTATAAAGTAGCCTGTGTTTTTCCAGACTCTACCTTCCTCACCCTCACAGACTCCGATATGAGCCCCAGGGAACATCCTCTACCTCTTTTCTCTTGGTGTTGAAGACAGATTTGAAGATCATGCTATCAGTATTTACTGATGTGGAAAAAAAAAATTGGAAATCTTACTTTTTTTACATTGTGGATCTGCTTAATAGCAAAAATGTTGCTCTGCTAAAATGGACTTACTTATAGAACATTGGAAAATTGGTATTTTGATACTTTAATAATTCAGAAGTTTCTGGGCTCCACTTGGTACCTGGAATGTACTTCAGGATGATAATTTTAAATTTTGCTTATGTTAGATAAGCCATGTTAATTTTTCTTACATATTGGAGTATGGAAAAGTGTTTAGAATTTGAGTCACTGCTTGGTTCCTAAAATTGATGCTTTATTAACCTGAGGTTTAAGGATTTACCTACAAATTTTAATTTTGGTATCTAGCTTTGCCTTGCTTCTTCCTCTCTTGATTTTTAGCTTAAGGTATTTCTGTTATTCTTGGGTTTCTTTTTCTCTGTAGGATGTTGGGAAGTCTGGCATCAATAATTCCTGAGAGAAAGAATGCTCATCACAGTATCCGGCAGAGTCTGGATTCACATGATAACGTAGAAGTTGAAGCTGCCGTTTTTGCTGCTGCAAACTTTTCTGCACAGTCAAAGTAAGCATCAGCCTTTTAATAATTTGGCTTCCCGAGAAGAGGTTTTGAAGGAATAACTCATCACTGTACATAAACACTAAGAGGAAAATCTAAATGGCGAGGCATATTTTCCAAGAGAGTTTACATCATGTTGGGGAAACAGAACCTCAGTACATGTAATAGAAAAGTACATATGTTGGCATTAACTGTAATAAATGAGAATTTCCAGAAGGACAGATCAGCACAGATTGGAGTAGTTAGGGAGGGCTTCATTGAGGAACAGAAGTTCTGTCCACCAAGGCACCCTCCCCAAACATACACGGTTCTGATGCTCAATTGCTACTTTCCTGTTGTCTCTTCAAGGTTGGCTGTTTGGCATTAGAGCTGTGGATAGTTTGACAGAAATAGTAACTCGAGATGAAACCAGGTTTAACCTATTTGGGATGTCATATCCTACACTATTATCTTGTAGGACAGTTTGTTTTTTTTTTTGGATGCAGTGTTGACCATGATTATGTTACTGTTTGACTTGTTAAATTACTCTCTCTAAAAAAAATATATTATCCCCTTTACTGACTGATAATCAAAAGTAGCATTGCTCTGGAGGACATTTTGGTATGCATTTTGCCTTAAACATGTCCATCCTTTTTCCCCTTAAGTGGACCTATAAAGTCCACTTCTGAGAACTTATCCCAAGGAATCAGCAAAGTGTACTGATAATTATTTGCAAGGATGCTAGTTGCAATGTTATAAAAACAAAAAAGATTAGTAGCAACCTAACTTCTAACCAATGTATGTAGATAAATATGATCATACAATGAAAGTGTTATATCAGTTCTTAACAAATATATTTTAGAAATGTATTTGAAAACAGGGTACATCATAGCTTATGGGATAGTATAGAATATATTTTTTAAGAAACGTGTGTTTGTATTGATGGAATGGAAAAAGACAAAGGATATATAGATCAAATATTGTCTCTGGGTGATAAATTGGTATCTTATTTTAATTTTACTTTTTATAAATTTCTGTATATACTGTCAGGAGCAGATTTGGACTTTATAATCAGATGAATGATGTTATTTTTGAAATTAAAAAATAGCATTTCCTATTAAGAATCTCTGCTAAATTTGGATAAAACTTGAAATAATCACCAATTTTCTTTATTCAGATTTTAGCTATATGAGTATTCATTTCTTCAGCTGCTCCTATCAAACCTTCAGAATCATAGGATTATTCATTGGAAAAGGAGAATGGAGAATAGAAAGCATGTAATTTTTAATGTACTGCTCAAAATTAGTAGGTGTGGCAGTAATTGAGGAAGAGAAATATCTGAGTAAATACAATTCTTATTTGTGCTTTTGAAAATAATGTTTTTTTTCTTATTGAGAGTAATTACTATTGAGAGAACTTTTTAAAAATTATTCTTATTGGATAAGAATTATATCTAGTGAATGGTTATCTGATTACCACTGACAAAGTGTCAGTACTGAGTAAATTTGCTACTTTCTGTAGCTCCAAAATAGTTTTTTCTTTTTTTTTTAATTTCTAATGTTTGTTTATTTTTGAGACAGAGAGAGACAGAGCATGAGCAGGGGAGGGACAGAGAGAGAGGGAGACACAGAATCTGAAACAGGCTCTAGGCTCTGAGCTGTCAGCACAGAGCCCGACGTGGGGCTCAAACTCACAAGCTGAGAGATCATGATCTGAACCGAAGTCAGACGCTTAACCCACTGAGCCACCCAGGTGCCCCTCCAAAATAGTTTTCTAAATTTAGTTTCTAAATTTAGATGATAGATTTGTAATTTAGCGATTATATTTGATTTAATGAGAATCATCTTTACTTCAGATTTTCTCTTATGTTATAATCAGAAGCCAATTTTACCAGCTATGGAATTTCTAATCTGTTTTAGAAAAGATTAAGACCAAATAACATAGAAACATGATTCTTTGTTTATAGAATTGATGACCAGTAAACATTTAAATTGACAGTTTATGTAGAAGCAGTTTTTAATGTAAAAGGTTTCAATATGATATAATTTGTGATGTTTAAAAATACCAAAATAGCACAGTAGGGAAGGCTGAAGGGCTTATCAAAATGTATCAGAGTGTAAAATTGTATGATGAACTGTATCTTTTTGAGATTAGCGTTTACCTCTTCTTCTGAAATGATGACAGACCTGGCCTGAGATCAGATATCTCAACCAGTACTGATGGGTTTTTGTCTTAGTATCTCTATCAATTTTGGATCTTAAATGGATTAGAGCAACTGGCCAAATAAGACCTTAAGAATTTATTTAACACTGTTCTCCCCCTGTCTAGTATCATAATCACATCTCACTTGTTCTAAAAAAGGTTAGGATTTTATATATTTAAAGAGCTAGTCACGGGGTCACAAAGCAGGAGTTGGAAACCCAAATGCCTTCAGAGAATGGGGATGCATTGTCAGTGAGAAAGGTGCCCTCTTGTGGCCACTGTGCTGAACTGAATAGTGCACTTGCCATCTAAAAGTGGTAGCTGCATGCCCCTTGGCCCCGGCTGATTGTGACAGGGCAGGAATGTAGGTGCAATGTTGTGAGATCTGACTTTTTTTGGGGGGGGGGGGCTGGAAAATCTGATTATTCTGTTTATAATCTTATTACCATATGAGACTATATATTTTTAACGTACATTTTTAGTGTTGACATTAAGAATTTTAAAAAGTGTTACTGGATAAGTGAAAGGAAAGGAAAGGAAAGGAAAGGAAAGGAAAGGAAAGGAAAGGAAAGGAAGGAAAAGATAAGAAAACTGCAGGCTTCTAGTTTGCAGTTCATTGGCCCTAAAGCCCTGTAACAGATTTTTAAATTTTGAGTTGCATAAAAGTTATATAGTTAGTGAAAAAAATTCTTCTTGAATATCCACCATATCCAGATAACTATTCTAAGCACCCAGGAATACAGGGGTAGAGAAGATCATGGCCCTATTGTTATGTAAACACAGAATAGTTTTAGATGCGTGTTAATACATGAAAAACTAAAACCATTTTGTGATAAAAATAATTTCATCATTGTGATAATGACCTGAATGAACTGCTTTAAGTAGGGTGATCAGGGAAGGCCTCTCTGATGAATGACATTTGAGCTGAAACTGGGTGATAAAGAGGCAGCAAGTGAGAGGAAGAATATTCTAAGAAGAAGGGATAACAAGTATGAGAGCATTCTGAAATGTGGATGAGTTGTATATACAGACCTGATACACCTTTTACCTTATACCTAAAAGACATTTATAACTTAACTTTTTCTTATCAAATGTGAAATTGTTATCTTAGAACAGTAGTTTTCAAACTATTTGGTATTAGAATCTCTTTACACTTTTCAAGCATTATTGAGGTCCTCAAAGAGCTTGTTTATGTGGACTACAGTGATTGATATTTACACTATTAGAAATTTAAATGTCTAAATTTTTAAAGTACTTATTAATTCATTTTTAAAATAACAGTTCTCTAAAGATGTTAATGTAAAAATACTGCTATGAAAATAATTATTTTCCAAAATAAAAAAGCAGTTTTGTGAGATGAGTAGCATTGTTATACCTTTTTTGGAAATCTCTTTAATGGCTGGCTGGATTCTAATATCTGTTTCTGTACTCAACATTTCTGCTGGCAATATGTTATTTTGGTTAAAGTGTATGAAAAAAATCCAACCTCACACAGATATATAGTTGGAAAAGAAAGGAATATTTTTATTTATTTTATTTATTTATTTTATTATAGGGGTTTTATTTTATTTTATTTTTAAATGTGAAATTTATTGTCAAATTGGTTTCCATACAACACCCAGTGCTCATCCCAACAGGTGCCCTCCTCAATACCCATCACCCACCCCCCTCTCCCTCCCACCCCCCATCAACTCTCAGTTTGTTCTCAGTTTTTAAGAGTCTCTTATGTTTTGGCTCCCTCCCTCTCTAACCTCTTTTTTTTTTTTCTTCTCCTCCCCCATGGTCTTCTGTTAAGTTTCTCAGGATCCACATAAGAGTGAAAACATATGGTATCTAAGAAAGGAATATTTTTAAAGGCTTGATAGGTAATTACGGATATTTTTCTTTGATGCTATACCAAAACCAGACAAGTATGGTTTCTTAAAATTAAACTGCAGTGTGGGCTCTAAAACCGTATCCATGAACTTGTACTTTATTACGCTGAAATCCATTGGAATCTCTTACCCATGTCTGGTTTTATAACTTATGCATTTGTCTTTTGGAAAGTATTGGTTCACTGTGTTATGCACATTATCCAAATGTTGACGCACCTCACTGTATCATATCTGAGGTTCACATTTGTTACTCTCACCACCGATCTCATCAGGAAAGTCTTTAAAAATTAAGCTGTCAAACTCATGGCCATAGTTGCAAGTTTTCTGAAATCCTGATTTTTGCTTAGAAGTTCAGATTGGCAAAAAATTTTCCCCTGTTATTTTCTGTGAATTTACAAGCTGGCTTTATTCGTCTTTTGAGAAAATGTCTACCAAATAGCCATGTCTGAATAACCATGAAGTTTTATGAAAAAAAAATGGCTAATTCATATCATAATTGAAACAGTTGCCGGGGACTTATCCTGGAGACATCCAGTGTGTACTTTATGTGTGCCTTCCATTTTGTCCGATAATATTAAAAAGACACTTGCTCAAGGGTTGAAATTCAATAAAATTAGTAATTTCCACTGTTTTATCAGGGACATTTGTAAGCACATCTGACTTCCTTTCTTCCTTTTCATGTGAGTGTGCAGCAGTCAGCAGTGCAATGACTGTAGTTCAGTTTGGGGACACTGCCTTGGCTCTTGGTGAGGTGCTAGCAATTTCAATCGTTACTTTGGTACCAGTGGTGAAGATGGCAGCATTGGTGTTCCAGAAAAGCCAGAAGATTTAAAAACAACCAAAAAAAAGCTACTCACTTTGAAAATCTCAGCACAAATCATGTTGATTGCCCAGATTTCACATAAAAGACGAGGTTTTATGATTAGGTGATGCTGATACAACCAGAAGAGCATGTCTCGCATGTCTGTTGATTTGTCCATCTGTATGCAGAAATAAAACTCTGCAGTTGAGCTGTTACTTAGTCTTCCTGTTTGCAGCTAAATCTTTTATTTCATAAATTACTCTAATGTTGAGAAGTGGCAGTGCCTTGACTTCTTTTACTGACTTTTCATCCAGGTTTTCAGCATTGTCAATGCTCAGCTGCACATGACTCTTATGTTAGGTGCACTTCTCCAGCCAGTGCATTATAACTCACCCTGTTCTTATTTTTGGTTTGAAAATCGATATTTTGCTTTTAAAGAGCCCATTTAAAATAGTCTTTTTAAAAAAATGCTAAATAGTCTCAAAATGAAACCACGAGTTAACTGGTACCATAATACATTTTGAAATGTTTTATATCATGAGGCACGATAAGTTAAATTATAAACATCTAAAAAATCAAGGATAGCTTTAGTCATATTTTTTTTATTTACAATTTTGCTTTCCTTTAGAATAGGTTCTTTTCTTTCCACACATTAGAAAATTCTCTGATATGTCAGTTTTAGCTTTTTTCAGCATCTTTAGACCTAGACAGTACAGCTTGTGTTGAGAAAACGAGCCTTCTAATCTCTGGCCAGTGATTTTTTTTTTTTAAATTATAAAAAAAGACTTTGCAAATAAACTTTATTTTATTTTGTAATAAAATATTATTGAATTCTGAAACAAAAGCAACTTTAGATAAAATTTTAGGAAAATCTTTCAAAATTTAATGCAGAACATGACAATGTGTACTTCCTGATATGTTTCTCTATAAGCATAAGGAAAACCTCAGGATTTCAAAATAATGATGAATGATAATGAGATTCTAAAGATAATAATAGATATAGTCAAGGGACGCCTGGGTAGCTCAGTCAGTTAAGTGTCCCACTTTGGCTCAGGTCATGATCTTGCAGTTCATGAGTTCCAGCCCTGCGTGGGGCTCTGTGCTGACAGCTCAGAGCCTGGAACCTGCTTCGGATTCTGTGTCTCTCTCTCTGCTTCTCCCTGCCTCGTGCTCACCCGCTCGCTCTCTCTCAAAAATAAACATTAAAAAAAATAGATACAGTCAAATATAGTAACAACACAGGAGAATTGAGAACAAATTGAGTTAATCTCAGAGAATGTATTCATATACTAAACCTACTACCTTGGAAAATTCTAGAAAACACAAGAAGGCACAATTACACATTCCATTAGCTGTCAAGAGATGGTGTCATTATGCATCATGTAGCCTCTGGAAAACACTGAGCTTATGAGAGAATGAAACTGAAAATGGCAAATATCTTAATGGCAGGAAATATTTTATGTAGACATCCACTGAACTGCAGAGGGGAAGTATTTTATGTCTTAACATATCATTTATCATGGCTAAATGAGCCAAGCTTGATCATATTATCTGTATCATATTTCCTTACATATGATGTAATGTCCTATCCCAAATATTCATGTTATTAATAACTTTTGCAACACTCACTTATATTTTTGTTAAGACAGAATCAAAAGCAGCCCCTTGGAAAATACTTTACATGTATATAATATAAAAAAAAAACCCAAACATGGCTAACTTTAAATAGTTCAGCTCTTGGTAAGATTCTGCCCATATTTCCTACCACTTTTCTATTTCATAATTAGTCTATTTTTCTAAAACTTAGAATATTTAAAATCTATTTTATTCCTTGTATAGTCAGCTTATGGTATTAAAAGCTTTTCGTAATTAAAAGCCTTTCCTAAAACATCGCGAACTGAGATAGTGACCTCGAATCTTTTAGACAGTGGGGCTCGGTGATGCAGGATGTGTGCAGCAGCACTCATAAGTCAGAGCATCGTTCCTTGAACGCCACTTGAGAATAGTGTTGACAGAGCCGTTCGCTGGTGGAAGTTTAGGTGTCAGTTGCAGTTCTCACCCCACCCCCTGTACCAGACCCTTGTTACGATTTGTAATATTGTGTTGATTTTTGTTCTCTTTAAGTCCTTAGAAAATGTCAGCAAAGCCTAAGAGACTCTTAAAAACTGAGAACAAACTGAGGGCTGATGGGGGGTGGAAGGGAGGGGAGGGTGGGGGATGGATATTGAGGAGGGCACCTGTTGGGATGAGCGCTGGGTGTTGTATGGAAACCAATTTGACAATAAATTTCATATATCTAAAAAAAATCAATAATGAATACAATAAAATAAAGTAAATAATGTATTAAATTGGAAAAAAAAAGAAAACATCAGCAAATGTAATTTTTCTTGGTTTTAAAGTTTTTGCTGTTCTCTCTTTTTTCAAAGGGATTTTGCTGTAGGAATCTGTAACAAAATCAGTGAAATGATTCAAGGTATGTGTGCTTCACTTAGTATTATGAAGTGACTTACTGGGATTTGTATTAATAATAGCTGCTACCATTTATTAAGTACTTACTGTGTGCTTGTCACCGTTCATTTACTTATTCATTTAAATAATATTTATTAAGCGTCTTCTAAATGCCAGAGCTGTTCTGGGTGCTTAGGATACAGTAATGAACAAAACAAAGTCCTTGCCCTCCTGTAACCTACATTCTAGTGGCAGAAGTGGGGGGGGGGTGGCAATAGACAAATAAAAATAAAATATAACAGTTGCTATGGAAAAAAAAGCAGGGTAGGGACAGGGAGCTCCCAGAGTAGAGTCCCCACCCCAGGGTGGAAGGGGGCGCTTTATATTTTGTATATGCTGGTCAAGGAAGGCCACTAGTGGAGTGATATTTGTGTGAGAGATGCAGATATTTAGGGGAAGAACAGTCTGATCTGGGGAGCGGAGGGCTGTTAGAAGTTCTGGAGTTCGTTTCTTACTCTGTTCATGTTCCTCCAGTGTCTTCTTCCAGTTGCAGCTAAACTCAAATCCAGATTCCTTACCACGGCCTACAAGGCCCTAGTTTTCTAATCTCATCTTCCATATTACGCTTCATGTGTATTAACCCCATTTACCCTCCTGCTCATTAAAGGGGGCTCTGGGGCTCCAGCACTGCACAGCTCTAGAGAGCACCACATCCTTTTTATTTTTCTAAGTGACGTTCCTTTGAGTTGTACAACTTGGCAGACATCGACAGGTAATGCTGTTAGGTCTCTTTTACAGAAAAGGAAATGGAGCCACGTTAAAATTACCTGAAGACCAGGATACAATGGTTGAGCTTTGTCCTGTTCTCCTTTATTCCTTTGTGCTTTTTTCTCACTGCCAGAAAAGGGCTCTACTGCAGAAAGCTATCATTAAAAGGATGCGTCACTCATTTGTTGAGTAGTTTTATCAAACGCTTGCTCTGTCAGACAAGAGCTCAGCAGGGAACAGATATCACACTTGAATTAAAATAATCCAAGGTGGGTTTAAGGAAGCAACGATTTACAAAGTTGTGGGCAGGATGAACTGTAGGGGATAATGTAGTCCTGCACCCAAGGGTGCAAAGAGGGAGTGATTACCAGAAGCGTGAAGTCATGTCAAGAGGGCCACTTTGAAAAACTGACCTTCAGTGTGCTTGACCTGATGTGGCCCTGTGGAGAGGGACTCAGGGAATAAATACTCTGACGTCTTTCTTCTTCCTCCTATACCCTGTTGGGGCTCTACACTAGCTAAACTCAGACAGCGGGCAAATAGCAAGGGAGTTGGTGGAAGCTATGCCCATGATCTTCCTATGCCGGTGCGGGAGTATTGTGTGTATTTGGGTGATTGTTATTTGGGTATATTCACATGTAGAAACACACTAGTTTGCACACTTAACGTTCATTATTGTTTCTCAAGTTTTATCTATAAAAAATTTTAAGCAAAAGAACAGGAACTCTAGGGGGTTGAAAGAGAAAGAGGGAAAAAAGCACAGGAGTAGGGTGGAGGAAGGCTGGAGCCCAAGATAGGGAAATGGCAGGGGAGTCTTAGTAATAAAAGCATCCTTACATTTAAGTTTAAGTTGCTTGTGTTTCTGCCAAGGAAAACCTCTTGAGTGTCCCTAAACCAGTAAAAATGTCTATCAATGCGAAAAATTCCACTGACTGCTGGGTTAAGCATAGATTTGCAGAGGAAGGAGGGAGGGATATGAGATAGGAGTCTGCCATGGGGAAAGGTGTAAGTAGGGAAAATACTTAGAACTTTGCAGTAATTCAGTCTGGAGATGGTGGTGGAAGTCGGCCAGAGGGACAGCAATGGGAACAGAATGGCATCGTCAGATGTGGCTTGTATTTCAAAGCTACGATCAATAGGATTTGCTAATAAATTTGGATGTGGGGTGTGAGAGAAGTAAGAGAATCAAGAAAGGCTCTATAATGATGCACCTGTCATATACTAAAATGGGAAAAATTTTCCCATTTTTTTTTGTGGGGAAGACCAGAAGTTCTCTGCGCCCCAGTAAGTATAAAATGCTTCTGACCAGACATCCCAGTGGAGGTGACCAGGAGGTAATGGGATTCATGTATCTGAAGTTCAGGGGCAGGGTGGAGGGGTAGGAGGAGGTAGTCTTTAGCGTATAGCTGATAATGGAAGCCATGGGATTATATCACCTCAAGGAAAGTACTGAGGGTGAGAAGAAAAGTGTATTACCAACCCCAAGGAATAAAGTGTGGCTAAAAGAGATGAATAGAGAGAGATTGAGAAGGAATAGCCAGAAGAAGGACAAAAGCCAGGAAGAGTATGCCTTCAAGAGAGAAGAGTTTCAAAGACAGAATGGCCAGCAGTGTCAAACGCATTTGGTGCTGTAAGGATCAAAACATTAATAACATAAGCAGGATATGGCTACAGAAAGGAAACCAGGGAGTCCATACTCTGACCTCATTTTTCTCCCCTCCATCTCCTGGGGCTCTCTGCTTTGGCCAGACCTAAACAGAGGCCACACAGCAAGGGAGTTGTCGATGGAAGGCACCCCTGGATGTTGGAATGTTCTTATATATTCCCACTAACGGTGACTTCACAATGGGAAAACAGTGTTCCGCAGAGTATGAATTAGCTTTTGGCATATATGTGGTGAATTATGATCTACAGGTTTTTGTTCTTTATCATCACAAAGCCATGCTGCAGAAGAAAACATGTTTTTGTGTAGCTACAGTGTTGACAGCAAAAGATAGGCTGGACTTAATCCTCATGGAATGCCTGCTGTGGAGGAGGTAAAAAAAGGCATTGCCACACTAAGTTCAGAGAACTTCAGAACCCCTCCACACACAGTCTGCTCACATCCAGGTCTTGACTTAGTGTTGAAGGAAATAATTAAAACTGTAAATGTATTTAATTGTAGCCATTGAGTATGTGTGTACATATGTATATGTACCTGCATGCATGTATCTTTTTAGTATGCTGTGGGAAGAAATAGATAGCAAATAATAAACTTTGCTTTCTGCTGTGCCTTTTAAAGGCGTTTTCTACTGTCAGCATGTAGTTTCATACTCACCAAAAAATTAATGTTAAGATAAATGCTTTGGAAGAAAACTATCAAACTTAATTGGGGGTTAGCTTTACTATAATTATCTTTGATGTCGTAAACATAACATTAGTATACTATTGTTTTTAAATGGTCATTTTGCTAAGTGAATCAGACCTTTTTTTCGTTTAATTTTTTTTTAATGTTTATTTTTGAGAGAGAGAGAGAGAGAGACAGATCACAAGTAGGGGAGGGGCAGAGAGAGAGAGGGAGACAGAATCTGAAGCAGGTTCCAGGCTCCAAGCTGTCAGCACAGAGATATGGGGCTCGAACTCCTGAACCCCGAGATCATGACCTGATCTGAAGTTGGATGCTCAACCGACTGAGCCACCCAGGCGCCCCGAATCAGACCTTTTAAATGTGAAATATTATCAAGGATGATAATCAGAAATCTGTCCCTAACGATTCCTTTTGCATCCAGGGTTAGCCACACCAGTTGACTTGAAGCTGAAGTTAATCCCCATCCTTCAGCACATGCACCATGATGCGATCCTGGCGTCCAGCGCACGTCAGCTTTTACAGCAGCTGGTCACGTCCTATCCCTCCACCAAGATGGTGATTGTTTCTTTGCACACTTTTACTCTGCTTGCCGCTTCATCTTTGGTTGATACGCCTAAGCAGGTAATTTCAGTTTTCTTTAAACTGCCTTTTCTTGAGTAAACTTTCCTATTAAGTATAAACCAAGAAATTTAAGTAACCCCTAAGTTTTGATAATATTAAGGTCCCTTTCTCTGGTAAAGATGACTTTAATTTCCTTTTGCTTGCTTTTTTCTTTCTGCATCCACAGTAGTAATTCTTGGGAGCCCTTTAAGAACATGAAGTAGAAGTGAGGGCACTTGGCAGAGCATGGAGTTGGCAGTAAAGATTAAAAGGCCAGGTTCTGTGCTAGAATCTTACGAGTTAAAGGATTATAAGTATACTTTTATGCACGAGGAGAAACTGGCCCAAACATGGACCCATAGCTAATAAGTGATAGGGCTACAATCTGAAATGAGTCCTGTCTCAGATCTAAAAGCTTCACTAAACAGTAGTACATCCCTAATGGTAATTTCAGTGGCAATGTTGTTCATGAATGACCTTTCTTTCATAGATTCAGCTACTATTGCAGTATTTGAAGAATGACCCTAGGAAGGCAGTAAAGAGACTTGCTATTCAAGATCTGAAATTACTTGCCAATAAAACACCACACACTTGGAGTAGGGAAAATATTCAGGTATGTAGAACTTTCAACATTAATATTTTATATAGAAAAATAATGCAACATTGTCATAAATTGTTCTACTTTCCATTTTTGTACTATCTTTGTCATCTTTTAAATGTTTGAATTTGAAAAAAAAAATTAAGAGCAGTGTCGATATGTATGGCAGAAGTTATTTTTTAAGTGGCAAAATAAATACCTGAAACTTTTATCCTTTTGTGCATTGTTTGTTTTAGTGAGTTAGACTTTGCCTCTCAGTTTCCTGTTACTTTTCCCATAGCAGCACTAAGGCTACATGAGAAGCCCAGTAAAATCATTTATTTAATTCCTGTCTCCTTTACTCACTTTAGGGAGAACAGTTGGTGCCAGCTGTGATTTATTAGGGAGAAGGTACTGGAAGCGTAACTCAGCAAAGTATATTTTTTCTTTTTATAGAGAGGAAGGACATTCTTAAGTTTTATTTTGTAAATGCAGGAACAGGTCTCAATCTCTAGACTTTTATTAAGGTTATTTACTTATTTTGAGAGCAAGAGAGAGAGCAGGGAAGGGACAGAGAGAGAGAGGGAAAGAGAGAATCCCAAGCAGGCTCCACACCATCAGTGCAGACAGAGCCTGACGCAGGGCTCGATCCCCTGAACCGTAAGATCATGATCTGAGCTGAGATCAAGAGTCAGACTTAATGGACTGAGCCACCCAGGTGCCCCAGTCAATCTCTAGACTTTTAATGTGGCATCTTTTATAACATTTTTTAGGTCAAGTTAATGTTTTATATTTCTTCTCAAAAGAAGAAATTTGTTTATTCATTACTGTTAACAGATGCACCATTTTCTAAAAAATGTTTGAAGTGAAATGGAGGATTATTAGAATGTAACCTTTATTTTCATGGATTTTATTATCTTTTGGTGTCATCATAGCTACAGTGCAACAAAAACCTTTGAATTTCAGATCATGAAGCTAAGGTGCCGCGTTAATTTGGGTTTTTTGTTTGCAGTTTTCTAAACACGTTTCCGTATGTTGTGATTAGTAGGCCCGACTATCCCAAGAGATAAGGGCAGGTGTTAGTATTTGCATTTAGGGGGTGAACAAATTAGGGTTCAGAGAGACTTAATATGCTTAAGAGAGCTTCTTAAGGGGACTTAATTGAGATTTTAATTAAGAGAGCTCTGTCCTCTAATGCTTTTTCCACTAAATAATACTGTCTTTCCAAGAAGAGAATGTACTCAGCTACAGTAGGGAAGCAAACCCAGTGAAAGTGTTGTGTTATTCCTTCACATTTGCCTCTTTATTGTATGACACATCACACGTACAAAAAAGTATGTAAAATATGGTTTAATGGTTTAAATAATTGTAAATGAAAACAATGTAGCCACCATCCAGCTAGAAATAGAGGACTGCAGGCTCACAGACCCCTGCCACCTTCCCTCACACAGTCCTCCCTGATCAGAACCAGAACACCTACCCAGAGGAAACTGCTATTTTGACTTTTGTGATAATCGTTTCTTCACTGTTTATTGTTTTACCACCTATATATGCTTCCCTGAAAAATAGTGTTTAGTTTTTGTTTTTATTTCTTTTGCTTAACATCGTACTGATGAGACTCATCCATGTGTTTGCATGTTTGTTTTTTTTTTCCCCTTTAATGGCTGTGTAGTTTTCCATTATACGAATGGACCACAGTTTATTTGCTTTTGATGGGTTATTTCCAACACGGGGCACTTGCAAACAGTGCTGCTGTGAGCATTCTTTATCTCTTGGCACATATGTGCTGGGCTTTCTTTATATACTTAAGAGTGAAACTGCTGACTTCTAGAATATGTAGATCTTCAGCTCTACCAGTTAATGTCAAACTGTGTTCCAAATTGATTGAGCCAGTTTACATTCCTAATAAGGTGAGTGCCCATTGGTCCACTTCCTTGCCAACACTTAGAATTACCAGACCTTTACATTTTTACCAGTTTAGAAGTTGTAGTTTTAATTTCTAATTCCTTGATTACTAAAGAAGTTGAACATCCTTTTAATATGTTTATTGATCATTTGGATTTCCTCTTTTGTGACACAGCTATTCAAGTCTTGATTACTTTTCTGTTGATTTGTAGTCATTCTTTGTATATTCTGGATACTTGTACTTTATTGGTCCTTGGCATTCTATATAAATTTCAGAAGCAGCTGATCAAGTTCCAGGTTAAAAAAAAAAAAAAAATGCTGAGAGGGGCGCCTGGGTGCCTTGGTCAGTTAAGCATCTGACTCGATTTCGTCTCAGGTCATGATCTCATGATTTGTGAGTTTAGCCCCCTGCGTGGGGCTCTGCACTGACAGTGCGGAACCTGCATGGGATTCTCTCCCTCTTTCTGCCCCTCCCCCCTTTCCCTCTCTCTCTCTCTCTTTCTCTCGCTCTCTCAAAATAAATAAAACTTGAAAAAAAAGCTGATCATTTCATTGGGATTACATTGAATGGAAAGATCAATTTGTAAGAAATTGATGTTTTTACAGTGTTACGTCTTCTAATACATGAATAAATACATTGCATTTATTTAGTTTTCTGCAGTTTATCTTTTACCTTAGTCTGTTTTGTCTGATACTAATATAGTTACTTCAGTTTTCTTCGGGATGTACCTACATGGTAGATTATCATCTTTTTACTTCTAATCTTTATCTGTATGTTTCAGATATATCTTACGTTAATTCTGCTACAAAGACCTTACAACACACTACTCATTTATATTCCTCTAAACTCTTACGTATTGTTGTCATGTGTCTTAATTCTGTCTTATCAGTTTGGTTGTTTTATAAATTCATTGATCATTTGGACCTTCCACTGTCTTTGCTCTTCAGGCTTTCTCTCTGGGATACTTTTTTTTCCTGCCTTTGGAAAGTCCTTTATTGATTGATTGATTGATTTTTTTTGGTTGATTGATTGATTGATTGATTGGGAAGTCCTTTAGTGAGGGTCTGTGGTGGTAAGCTGTCCCAGTATTTGCTTGTCTGAAAATGTCTTTATTTTGCCCTCAATCTTGAAAGATACTTTCTCTGGGGGTAGAATAATGCCCAGGGCCTTGAGGATACCATTCT
Source organism: Lynx rufus (assembly GCF_022079265.1). NCBI lineage: Eukaryota > Metazoa > Chordata > Mammalia > Carnivora > Felidae > Lynx > Lynx rufus. The sequence continues at coordinate 32,382,304 of NW_025814829.1, read as the reverse complement.
GCCGTCTACTGATTTTCATTATTACTGCTGAGAATGGCAGTATTCTTTGGAAGGAACTTTTTTCCTGCTTTAAATTTTCTCTGTTTAATTTGACGGTCTGCACAGTGAACCATCTGTGGATTTCTTCTGTTTAAACTGTCTTGGCTATTGATTTTCTTGAAACATAAGAATGGTGTTTTTCAACACTTTTGGGAAATTGTCAGCCATCATTTTTGCAGATGTTGCCAGTCTATCTTGCCTTTCCTCCTGGATCTCCAGTTAAATGTATGTTAGCCCTTCTCGTAATCCACCCCCCCCCCGTAATCTTTATCTTTTTTCCGCCTCTTTAACTCTCTGTGCCGTGCTCTGAATAATTTCTCCCGTCCATGTTTTAGTCCAGTAATTATCTCTCCAGCTTATCTAAGGTCTTTTCAGACCTGTCTCTGCTCTCTATTTCTCTTGGCCCTCTTTTGTAGTACCCTTTTTCCTTATATACTTGGCTGTTTTTTACTTTGAGCTCATTTTCCTTGGAGAAGTGTGTGTGAGAATCTTCTAAAGAATAATTTCTCTAGAGAAGGTTTGCGTTTGCTTCTGCTGGGTGGAGAGACCAGGTAGTGATTCATGTTGTGGGGAAAAATAAAGTCAGGGAAGAAGATCAGTGAGTGAGGAAGAGGGAGGTTCTAGTTTTATGTAGGGTGGTCAGGGGAGCTCTCACTGAGAAGCTGACACTTTAGCAAGGACATAAAGGAGGGATCCCAACTTTGTGAGCCTCTGAAAGAAGAACATTACCAGCAGGGAAAACAGCAAGAAAAAGGTCCTGGTGTGAGAGCATTCATAAGTGTGAGATCAGTGTGGCTGTACATACAGTGTAAGATGGGTGGAGGGGGTAGCAGATCATTTAGGGCCCTTGAGTCCTTTGTAAGGAAGGACTTTAGCACAGGCCATTATTATTTTTTCATTGGAATATATTTGACATATCACATTGTGTTAATTTAAGCATGTTATTATGGGACACTTCCATATTGTAATATGATTGCCATTGTTGTGATAATTAGCACCATCACATTACATAATTATCATTTCTTAATTTTAGTGTTTGGAATAGTTAAGTTCTAGAGTCTTAGCAAGCTTGATGATGATCATACAACATTGTTTTCCATATTCACTGTATGATACATTAGATCTCTAGGACTTATTTACTCATAAATTTGTACCCTTACACAACATCTGTCCTATCCTCCCACCCCCAGGTTAGACAGAGAGAGACAAATACTCTATGATGTCACTTATTTGTGGAATCTGAAAAGGCCAAACTTAGGAAAACTAAAACAGTGGTTACCAGGGTGATGGGGGTGGGGTGCAGAGGACATTAGTATACTTGTTCTAAGAGACTCTCTCTGACTTAGATATATTGAGACTAGATTGTAGGGACACAAGGGCAGAAGCAGGGAGAACATTTAGGAGGTAGTTGCAGATATTCCAATTAGAAAATACTGTGCTTATCTGAACCCGGGGGAGCAGTGGAGATAGCAGTGAGAAGTGGTAATATTCTGGATATATTTTAAAGGCAAAGCCGACGGATTTACTGGCAAATTATACGTAGAGTGTAAGAGAAAGAAAGAATGACTCAAGGTTTTTGGCTTCAACAAATTTACTTGGATTGAGTAAGATTCTGGGAGGCTTTTTTCTTGAGGATCAGGAGTTCAGTTCTGAACAAATGACGTTTACAGTGTCAGACATCCAAGTAGAGATGTCAAGGAGTTGGGAGTTTAGTGAACAGATCTACCTGAAGTTGTAAATATGGGAGTCATCAATTTATAGATGGTATTTAAAGTCATGAGACCAGATGAGTCACCTAGGGAGAGAGTATAGATGAGATTCAGGGAACGATGAAATAAGAAAGAACCAGCAAAGCAACCTGATGTGCAGCCTGTGAGGCAGGAGATAAGTCAAGATAGTATTATTTTATAGGAAGAAGGTTATAATCAACCATGAGGGATACTGCACTATATTTGTATTCTTCAGGATATGAGGACTGATAATTCACCTTTGCAATTAGCAAAACGAAGTCATTAATGACCTGCATGAGAGCAGTTTTATTGGAGTATTGTGGGCACAAGACTGGTTGGAGGAAAACAGGAAAAATACAGACTGTGAATATAGAAAGTGGGTTTTAAAAAATTTTTTATTTAAAAATTTTTTAAGTTTATTTATTTTGAGAGAGAGTGCTTGCATGTGCACGAGTGGGGGAGGGGCAGAGAGAGAGAGGGAAAGAGAATTCCAAGCAGGATCCGAGCTGACACAGCAGAGAGCCCATTGTGGGGCTTGAACCCACGAACCATGAGATCATGACCTGAGCCTGCATCAAGGGTTGGACACTTAACCTACTGAGCCACCCAGCTGCCCCTATTTTTTATTTCTTTTTTAAGTTTGAGGTTTTTGTTTTGTTTTTAATTTCAGAGGGAGAGAGAGAAAACAAGAGAACGAGCATGGGGGAGGGGAAAGGGGGAGAGAGAGAATCTTAAGCAGGCTCCACATTCAGTGTGGAGTGGAGCTTGAACTCAGGACCGGGAGATCATGACCTCAGCTGAAATCAAGAGTTGGATGTTTAACCAACTGAGCCACCCAGGTGCCCCTAGAAGGTTCTTTTAAAGGAGTTCTGCTTTACAAAATAGGTCAGTCAGAGTAAGACAAATCCCATATGATTTCACTCAGGTGGAATTTAAGAAACAAACAATCATAGGGGGAAAATGGGGAGAGGCAAACCAAGAGACAGACTCTGAACTATAAAGAACAAACTGATGGTTATCAGGGGGTCGGTGGAGAGGATGGCGGGGGGGCGCATGAGTTAAATAGGTGATGGAGATTTAGGAACGTGCTTGTGATGAGCACCAAGTGTTGAGTCACTAAATTGTACTCCTGAAACTAGTATTACACTGTATGTTAACTAACTGGAATTTACGTAAAAACTAAAAACTAAATAAAAAATACAGGAGTTCTGCTTTAAAGAGCAAAGAATTGAGACTGTACTGCTAAAGTGTATGTTGTCTGCTTTTTGTTTTTATCATGGGAGGAGTTTAAAGAAACAGAAGTGCCATTAAGCTAGGGTAATAGAGGATTGCCAGATATTTGAGCAAAGCAGTGTATATACATATGGTTTCTGGCATATATATATATAAGTGCTTATTTAAGAGGCGCCTGGGTGGCTCAGTCGGTTGGGCATCTGACTTGGTTTCAGCTCAGGTTGTGACCTTGGGGTTGTGGCGTCCAGCTCTGTGTCAGGCTCCTTGCTGGGCATTGAGCCTGCTTAGGATTCTCTTTCCCTCTACCATTTGTACTCTGTCTAAAAAAAAAAAAGAAAAAAAATGCTATTGTAAGAGTAGCTCTAAAAAACTATATTAAAGGTAAGATTTTTCTATCATTTTCCTTCCTGTATACTTTGACAGATTGTAGGGTTTGGGTGGTGCTGTCTTAATAAAATGAATTGGGATCTTTATCTTTCTATATTCTGGAATGGTGAATAGGTATGACAGAAATTTTCTGTCTCCTAAGGATACTGCTTAAAAGGTATCAGAAACCCATCTGAACCTGGAAATTTCTCCAGGGATAGTATTTTGAGAATATTTCCAATTATTTATATAGGTATTGCCCTATCTTTTCTACCTTTTCTTCAACCAGTTTTGATGTTTTCCATTTAATTCACTTCTCAGATTCATTAGTATCAATATAGAGAACGTTTATAATTTTTAGTATTTTTGTATTTGAAATTTTATCTTTATTTTTTCTTACTCTTTGTGTTTATATCCCCCTTTTCTTGATTTGACTTTGCAGAGGCATGGCTTTCTTATCTTTTTCAAGGGCTTAGAACACTTATTTTTATTCTTGTTTAATAATGAAAGCAGTTAAAGCTATTAATTTTCCCCGTAGTGCAGATTGCCTAAATTCTATAAATTATGGCTTCTAGTGCTCTCATTGCCATTAATTTGAAAAGCATTTTTTAGAAGTCAGGTTTATTGTGGTATAATTTATTTACAGAAACCTTTCTAGGTATACTGATCAATGAGTTCTAATAAGTGTGTGTAGTTATGTAACCACCACCACAATTGATTGACATATAGAACATTTTCATCACCCCAAAAGTTCCTTCAGGCTCCTCTGTAGTCAGTCCTTCCCCCAACTCCTAACAACCACCAATCTGATTTCTGTCCCTATAATTTTGCCTTTCTAGAATATAAATGCAGTCACACAGTATGTAGCCTTCTGGATATGATTTTTTTTTACTTAGCATAATGCTTTTGATATTCATTCATGTTGCTGCATTAAGCAGTAATTTGTTCCTTTTTATTGCTAAGTAGTATCCCAGTGTATGGACGTACCACAATTTGCTTATTCATTCACAGGGTGAGGGACACTTGGATTGTTTCCAGTTTTTGTTATTATAAATCAAGCTACTATTGTACAGGTCTTTGGGAGACATTTCTGAGGTAAATATCTAGGACTTGAACTGGTGGGTTGTGTGGTAAATATATTACTATCTTTGTAAGATACTGCCAAACTGTTTTCCATGCTGACTGTACCATTTTACATTCCCACCAGCAGTATGTAAGAGTTCTAGTTCACTATCTTTGCTAGCACTTTCTATCATAGGGCTTTGTAATTTTAGCCATTTTATTAGGTATGCAGTGGTATCGCATCATGGTTTTAATTTGCATTTCCCTAATGACTAATGATGAGTATCTTTCAGGCTTGTCATCTATATCTCTTTGGTGAAGTGCCTATTTTAATCTTTTATGCATTTTTTTAAAGATGGTGTTCTTGTTACTGAGGTTTTTATATATTCTGAATACAGATACTTTATCAGATATGTATTTTACAAGTATTTCCTGCCAGTATGTGTCTTTACAGTATCTTCTAGAGAGTAGAAGTTATTTACTTTGATGAAATTTAGTTTATCAATTTTTTTTTCACTTTTTTAGGTTGTGTTTTTTGTTTTATCTAGGAAATCTTTACTTGATCCAAGGTCACAGAGATTTTGCCCTGTGTTTTTTTCTAGAAGTTTTATAACTGTGTTTTTATATTTAGCTCTGTGTTATCCATTTTGAGTTGACTGTTGTCTACTCAGGTACAAGGTAGGAATTGATATGCATTTAGATAGGCAATCATCCCACACCTTTTGTTGAAAAGACTGTCCTTTCTTCATTGGCTTACCTTAGCATCTTTGTTAAAAATTCTTTGACCATATTGACACAAGTCTGTTTCTGGGTTCTGTTTCTTTGATCTATGTGTCTATCCTTAAATGAATAGCACACTGTCTTGGGGTTTTTTTAGTTTTATTTATTTAAGTAATCTCTACACCCAGTGTGGGGCTCCAACTCACGACCCTGAGAGCAAGAGTCCCGTGCTCTTCTGACTGAGCCAGCCAGGCACCCCAATAGCACACTATCTTGATTACTGTACCTTTATAGTAAGTCTTGGAATCAGGTGGTGTGAGTCCTCTACCTTTGTATTTATCAAAATTATTTTTGGTGTTCTAGGTCCTTTGAAAGCCTTTTCATATAAAATTTAGAATCAATTTGTCAGTCTCTGCAAAAAACCTTGCTAGGATTTTGATTGGTATTTGCATCTATAAATCAGTTTGAAAAGAGCTGACATCTTAATAGTATTGAGTTTTCTGATCCATGAACAAAATATCTCTCTCTGTTTATTTAGGTTTTAGTTTATCATCAGCAGTTCTTAGTTTAAAGCATCCAAATCTTGTAACATTCTGTTAGATTTATTCCTAAGTAGTTCGTGGGTTTTGGTGGTATTATAAATGATTGTTTTCTTAGATTTCCAAGAGAGCAATTTTGATTTCTTCTGTGACCCTGAAATTAATTTTTTTCTTTATTCGTATTGTTTTTTTCCAGTTTTATTGAGATACACTTGACACACATCACTGTATAAGTTGAAGGCGTGCAGCATGCTTTCACTTATGTTTATTGTGGAATAATGACCAAAGTAAGTTTACTTAGTGTCCGTCATCTCATGCAGGAACAATAGAAAAAAGTTTTCTTATGATGAGAGCTCTTACGCTTTACTCTCTTAACAACTTTCATATATATCACACAGCAGTGTTGACTGTAGTCATGTTGTATGTTCCACACCTGATACCAACTGATCTTATAACTGGAAGTTTCTGTTTTTGAAGTTATCAGTTTTTTGTATTCATGGAATTTTTGTTGTTGCCAACCTTCTGTTATTTCTAATTTTAAAGTTTCTTTGAGACCCAGTGTAGGATCACTTTTTATAAATATGGTTGACCATTGAACAACATGTGTTTGAACTGCATGGGTCCACTTATACATGGGTTTTATATATAGATCTGTCAGACTACCTACCATGTTCTACTGTGTAGGGAGTCAGCACCCTCACCCCTGTGTCAACTGTAGTTCAAAGGATTTAAAAAGAAGGTATATTTTCTATATTAATTATATCAGATATGTTATATGTAGTATAATATGTAGACAAATATATAGTATATAATGTTACATGTTATATATATGTATTGTGTTAATATTACATATTACATGTAACGTTACATATTGTATATGTATACTACGTACTATATATATTACTAATATAGCATTTTAGTATAAAGCTATATTGAATCTACTTTATTGATAGTACTCAAGTATACCATCTTAAATTAGTTTTTTTTTTTCCTTTTGATCTATGGAGTTTTGATATTTATTCTCTTCTCACACCCATTTGTATTTTAATTTAAAAATCTTAGGGGCGCCTGGGTGGCTCACTCAGACTGTTGAGTGTCTGACTTCAGCTCAGGTCATGATCTCGTGGTCTGTGAGTTCAAGCCCCGCGTCGGGCTCTGTGCTGACAGCTCAGAGCCTGGAGCCTGCTTTGGATTTTGGGTCTCCCCCTCTCTCTGCCCCTTCCCTGCTCACGTGTGCACTCTCACTCTCTTTAAAAGTAAATAAACAGTAACAAAAAAAATTTTTTTTAATCTTAATGCTCTTATTGCACAAATAGAACTAATAAGTTCTAATAATATTAATAAATATAAAGGAATCCTCTATTCTATTTAAAGCTTTTTGCCTCTAGGGGCTCCTGGGTGGCTCTCTAGGGGCTCTCTCTGACCCTCCCCTGTTCATGCTTTGTCTCTCTCTGTCTCAAAAATAAATAGACACTAAAAAATAAAAAAAAAAGTAAAAAAAAAAAAAAAGTAAACGGTAACAAAAAAAATTTTTTTATCTTAATGCTCTTATTGAACAAATAGAACTTATTAATGTAAAGGAATCCTCTATCCAATTTAAAGCTTTTTGCCTCTAGGGGCTCCTGGGTGGCTCAGTTGGTTAGGTGTCCGACTTCAGCTCAGGGCCTGATCTCACAGTTTGTGAGTTTGAGCCCCACATGGGGCTCTGTGCTGACAGCTCAGAGCTTGGAGCCTACTTCGGATTCTGTGTCTCCCTCTCTCTCTGCCCCTCCCCTGCTCATGCTCTGTCTGTCCCTGTCTCTCAAAAATAAATAAAACATGAAAGCTTTTTGTCTCTGATTCTTTATATATCATTAACATTGCTACTTATTTTTCTTTGCATGTATTCATTAGTCTGTCAATTTTATTATTGACTTTTCTCTGTCATTTGGGTTTAATCCTTATAAATAGCACATAGTTAAATTTACCTCTTTAGACTTAATCTGAGTCTTTTTAAATAGTGTAACATAAATTATTTGCATTTATTGATATACCTGATGTTTTTGCTTACTTTCCCCATCTTCCTATTGTTCTTATACATTCTTTTTTGTTTCCTTTCTCCATTACTTTCCTTTGTTACTTTGATTGTTTTCTTTATTCCTTTATGTTCTAGTGAATTAAAAAGATTTTTACATGCTAATTAAACATTTGTTTTTACTTTACTTATATCTGTACTCAATATATAGTAATGTAAGAACATGTGTGTCTGTTAAGAATGAAAAGTGTGGTCATTGAAATGTTGCAAATTTTAGCAGACTTGAATTCTCTTTTTTCCTCCCCTTCACTCTTTCCTATATCTTATTAAAATAATCTGGAATTTAATGATCAATCTTTTTTTTTTTTTAATGCTATGCAGTGGGATTTTTTTTTTGTAATAAGTTTTTTCATAATATATGCACTGAACTTCACAGCCACATTAACAGTCACTTAAATGTTAACTAAGTTTGTTGATTTCACAGCTTGCTAGTATTTCTTCATTTTACCATATCTTCCCTTGAGTTTTTAATTCTGATTTATCTTTCTTTTTTCTTTGATTAACTTTTTTCTTTGATTAATTTTAATTGAAAATATGTATTTTTTAATATTTGTTTCTCTCACAAAGAATTTTTTCCTGTGCCTGAAACCTGAGCATATTGATCTTAATTAAATAGATATGGTCAAATAATCACTACCTCACAGCCTAGATATATTTTTGAAAATATTGAAATAGAACAGAGGAAAACAGTGATAATGATATTTGTTGGTTTCAAATTTGAGTTTTACTCCCAATTACCAAGAGTAATTATATTTTTTCTAGGGCTTCCTTCTTCCCCCCCTTCCCTCCCTCCTTTTTTCCTGCCTCTCATCCAGTCGCATCCACCACTGATTACTTTTTGAGTTTTGGTACTTCAAGGGTGATTGTGTCTATTTCATTGCTACTTTTGCTGGTGTGATGGTAGGTATTATAATTAACATATGGAATCATATATTCCAGATTTAAAGGAAATCCTTTCATTCTAAATGTTCTAAAAACACAAAATGAAGGCCTAATATAGTGTATTTTTATTAAAATAGCCAAAAACAGAATTAATTTCATAAGAACAAAAATATTTTTTCATGTGTTTATATTTTTGTTGGATTTTGTATGCTTGCTAATATAAATATCCATTTTAGTTGGTGTTAATTTGTGTTAATAGCTTACACTTATTTTGATGTTATAATCTTATCTGAAGAAGTTGATTTATACAACCTGTCTGTTACAAAGCAAAAGATTATTCTGGATATTTTCAAAGACATAATTTTATTTTTGGTTTTATATCTCCTGAGAGCTCTGATTTGTACCTTATCTGATACTAGGAGGAATGACAAGTTAAGTCTGAGAATTAGTTCTTCTACATCTTTTTCTTTGTGGTTAGTAGAATGGAGACATTTTGAGAGATTATGTCTCTGGCAGAGTACTTTGAAACATAATGTTTTTCTGTACCTTAAAGATTATAAAATTTTTGCCATGCTTTTCTGGAACACATCCCTGGTGGCCAGTCCCATTCTAGGGTAGAGGAGAAGCCCCTATTTAGGAACTGACCCAGAAAACGGTAATTCAGGACAGAGCTTCAGTTGAGAAGTGAGGTAAGCCAGCCTAGAGAGAGAAATTCAGACCAAATAGTGAAGAAGATTGTCGTGGTGAGTGAGAAAGGGTGCTCTGTTTGAAGAGTTAGTTTTCCTTTTTATCAATGTGAAAATGGCCCTGGTAAGAACAGTTTGTAATAGGCTATGTCCTTGGAACAGAAACTTGAGCCAGACTTCATCACTGACATAGGATTGATGTGCCATCCCTGGGGAACTTTGTGATGTGCTCTGTTAAGCTTACTGATCTGAATTAATGAACCTTGAAATCAGTATGTATTTACTGGGAGCATTTTAGTACCCAGTACTGTGCTGAATGACAGAAATTAGAAGATAACATTAATTTTCTAATATTTTCCCTCAATTTTTTAAATGGTAAAATTCTTCTTGCTTTTAAAAATCATTAATATCGTTTTCATAAATGTCTCACATATGCCTTCTTGATCGTCCCGAAAGGTTAAATGTCTCCTAATACACAGAGCACTCTGCAAGGCATAATTTTTAATACATAGAAATATAAGACATAGTCCTTAACTTCTGGGGCTATTTGGCTGAGGGTTTTATTCTTAAGCACAAATAAGTTAATAGCACAAGGCAGGACAATTTAGGGAATAAGACATAGATACGTGGAAATGGCTTAAGTATTTGAATAAATAAAAACTGTGGTATTATCTAACCACAATCACTTTTTTAAAAACTGCTTTCTTCTGTACTTCAAAAACAGTGTCTGTGTCTTCTCTTATTTCTTAATCCTTCACTCTTTCTTTCATACACTTGCATTTAGATCTGTTTCCCTATTGCTTCTGCTTAGGCACTTAAAACGTCGCCAGTGTTCTTAATGCTAAATCCGGAGGCTTTTCTTTTCTGCCTTCGTCATGGCCCCTTCAGCCTGCCCCTTCTCTTGGCTTCTTTGCACTGAACTGCCCTCACTCAGTTTTTCCACTCTTGAAACTGTATCATCTTTGGATTCTTCACCCCTCCTTTTCTTTGGAGTTGAGTCTTTGGGTTGAGTTGAAGCTGGGTGCTTCCTCCCATTTATTTTGTGCCAGTCTGACTGCTCCCCTTCACATCAGCCTGGGCATTCTAGTCCTTCTCCTTGAGCTGAACTACTCTCCAGCATCGTAGCTTGTAGAGCTTACAGAATTCTTGGGCTTTCTATTATTATAGACAATAAACGTCGCCCCCCCCCTTTTATTTTAACATTTATTTCTTTTTATGCCAATACATTCATGTGTGAAAATTCAAAAGCTGCAAAAGGATCCATAGATATAGATATATAGATATAGATATAGATATAGATATAGATATAGATATAGATATAGATATAGATATATACACACACATGTGTATATATATGTACTGTCTATATATATATGTAAAATATTTCCCACTTACTCTTCTGCCATCCCCTCAGCTCCTTTGCCCAATGGCAACCAATGCCTAATTTCTTGTATGTTTTTCCAGAGATGTTTTTCATGAAAGCAATTTGGTATACATCTTTACCCCCATTTTGCAGACAAAGAAGTTGAGACTCAAAGATTTCAGTAATTGGCTCAGATCACAGAGATGGTAAGTGGCAGGGCCAGAATTCCAGTGTGAGTCTTCCAATTAAAAATCTGCTTCTTGTCAGATTCCAAATGCTTGGTAGATATTTCTCCTTGGACTTCATATCTCTTCCTATTTCCGTCTTTCCTCTGAAATTAGCTTATTCCCGTAAATTCTCAATCTTCAAAAATGGAATCAACATGCTCTTGTCATCAGGTTTGAAATTTTGTAGTAGTCCTTGAGTCCTTGTTGATTCCCTCATACATAATCTGTTTCAAAACGTCTTTCATATTCACACTCCACTCTCCATTCCTACCACCAAGCTGTGGTTCAGGCTATTGTCCATCACCACCTGCCTGGATTACTGCCATAGTCTGTAGGTTGGCTCCTTGGCTCTCACCTGTGTTTATCATTGCCGGAATAATCTTCCCTAATGCTTTTGATAACGTTATTCCTCTCCAGTGGCTTCCTTTTACCTTTCTCATTAAGTCTAAATTACTCTGCCTAACTTTCAACATCATCCTTAATCTGACCTAATCTTCCTTATGCAGTGTTTCTCTCTCTTAGCCTTCATCTCTTTTGGACATACCTCCTCTTAGGTCACAAATAAATACTCCATATTCAGATCTAATTGCCACAGTTCTTGTTTGCTTCATCTTGATCACAGTCTTCCCTTCCATGACCAGAAACTACTTTTGCATTTCTCCCGGGATTATTTGCTTCTGCTGCTGCTGCTTTTCTTATTAACTAGGTTTTTGTTTCAGTTGAAAAAGTACATGTGCACATGATAAAAAATTCAGAGTTCAAAGTGCACAGTGAATGAGATACAAATCATCTCTTCCCCCAGCCCTCACCCACAGAGGTGGTCAGCGTTACTATTTTCTTACATATCCTTCTGAATTTTGTCATTTGTCATCTATATGCAAGCATGTGTATGTCCCGTCTTCTTTCTGTACGAAAATGGAAATACAGTATATACATGTTCTGAACCTTTTATCAATAGTACATCTTGGGAAACATCTCATGTTAGCACTTAGATCTACTGCGTTCTTTTACCAGCTGTGCGGTACTCCCTTTATATTTCCAGTCCCACGGACGGATGGACGGACATTAGAGTTGTTTTTAGTACTTTTACTGTTACTGATTACATTGCTACATTGACTAGTTGGTTTAAGAAAAAAATCACCTTTATGAATGTACCATCTCTAAAAAAGGAGTCCTTGGGTCCAATGATATGTACATTTAAAATTTTTATATTTAATGCCACTTACCCACCAGTGAAGTTTACGCCATTTTACCATTCTATCAGCAATGCATGAGAACACCTGTATCCCACACTGTTTTCAGTATTGTATTTTATTAAACTTGTCTAATCTGGTGAAAAAAAGTCTCTTAATTCAAATTTTTCAAATTATGAGTGAGGTTTAACTTCTTATATTTAAAAGCCATTTTATATACAAAAACCATTTAGTATAAACACTATCTGTGAACTACTCATTTTTCTATTGGGTTGTCTATTTATTAGTAAGAACTTTTTGTATATTAAGGTTATTGGGCCTTCATTGACCTTACATGATGAGAATATTTTTTTTTTCCAGGTTTGTCAATTATATTTTTACTTTTTCTTTTCCCATGTTGATCCCTTAGTAGTTTTTATAGTTTTGGCTTTTATTTGTGACAAAAAAGAAACAAGAGTCTAGTTTTATCTTACCCAAATGACTCGCCAGTTGTCCTTGAACTGTTGATTTAAAAGCCCCTCTGATTTGAAATGCCATTATCGTATATTAAATTCTATGTGTAGTTGAATCCAATTCTGGGACCAGTTCTCTCTGATTGATTTCTCTGTCCATGATATGAAAAACTTTGACTTCTACAGGTTTATTATACATTTTATATTTGGTAGGGCTTATTTTGTCCGTCATTATACTTTATCAGAATTTTTCTGGATATTTTCTGATTTTTATTTTTCCATATGATCTTTAGAAACAGATGATCTAAATCTCCCCATTCCCAAGATTTTGATATTTTTATCTGGGACATACTAAGTTTATTTTATATTTTATAAAGTTTACTAACCCTTTCTGGAATTTTATTTTCTATTTTTCCCCTGGTCTTTAAGTTTTGCCATTTTCTGAACCTTTGCCCTTGTTGGAGAATGGGAATTAGTTGAATTTGCAGGGCAGTTATTTGACTACTTACAAGACATGTCCCAAGAGTAAATATACAGGATGAGGCGGGAGTCCCTGTAGTATAAGCTTATATTTATAGCTGACTGTGCTGAAAGAAAAGCATCTTCTTTTTCGTAATTCTTCAGATCATCTTAGGCATAGAGTAGATGACCCGAAATGGAGAAGAGACAGCTCATTCACTTGTATAGTAGATAGAATTGCCACATTCTATTTTTTTTAAAATATACATACATGAACTAACATACGTATCTCTCAAGTAAGCAGAGTGTGGTAGAGGTTCTGCTTGTGAGGACTAAATAGTACGTAATTTATACACTGGGCTTAATAAAAAATCACTCATGATGACCTTTTTTTTTTTTTTAAATAGACTTTATTCTTCATAATAGGTGTAGATTTATAGAAAAATGGGAAAGACAATACGGAGGATCACCACACACCCCACATCCAGTTAACCCCTATTATTGGTAATTAACATTAGTATGGCACATTTTTTAAAATTAATAAACTGTTGATACATTATTATTATTAATCAAAGTTCATTCCTTATTCTGGTTCCTTTAGTTGTTACTTGGTGTCCTTTTTCTGTTCCAGGAGCCCATCTAGGAAACTACATTATATTTAGCTAACATGTTTCCTTAGGGTCCTCTTGGCTGTGGCAGTTTGACCTAAGTTTTTATCATGGGGGGGGGGGGGGAAGATACAATTTTTCTAAAAGCTAGAACATTTAAAACAACTAGACAATTTTAAAGTATATTGGCATTTCAACTTCTGCGTTCTTTACCCCTCTGTGTTTCAGGCACTCTGTGAATGTGCCCTCCAGACTCCTTATGACAGCCTGAAACTTGGGATGTTGTCTGTCCTTTCCACACTGTCAGGGACCATTGCCATCAAACATTACTTCAGCATAGCTTCAGGTAAGGCGAAGACAGGGGAGAGCATATGGACAATGTGGTAATCCCTTTTTTCATGCTGATGGGTCATGTTGCTTCTTCTGTAAAGCCTTAGAATCCAGGACGGTTCCAATCTCATACTCTGTTATATGCTAGTGATTGATTTGAAAAGGATTTCTTAACTAATGTCTGTTGTCATAAAATCTTGCACCTTTGATTATAATTCAAGGATATTGGTTTTCTAGATTTGCCCTGTTTTGAATTATATGTAGGTGAAACAGTATTTTTGCAGATACTTAACGTAGCTTGTTTGCTTTTGTATGCCTCTGACTCAAAGTGCCCTTTGGATTTAAGTACATTTCAAAGGCCAAATGGTGGTGATGTTTAAAAGCAAATGTCACATGCCCTCTTTTAGGTATATGTCATCCCTCTGGAAAATGATTAAAATAAAACTTTACCCCAGTTCAATAATGACTTCCTAGTTGCCTATTCCAGATGATTTAACTTCAGAATGCCTTTATTGGGGTGCTTGGGTGGCTCAGTCAGTTAAACATCTGACTTTAATTCAGGTCATGATCTCATAGTTCGTGGGTTCGAGCCCCCCATCGGGCTTTGTGCGGACAGCTCAGAGCCTGGAGCCTGCTTCGGGTTCTGTCTCTCTCTCTCTCTGTCTCCCCCTCCCCCCCCCCCACTTGTGCTCTGTCTCTGCCTCTGTCTCTCAAAATTAAATAAACATTTAAAAAAAAAAAAAAAGTTGGGAAGTGGGAGAATACATACTAGTGATACAGCGGTGACCACGGCCACATCCAGTTTCTAGGATCTGCCGTAGGCAGTGGGCGTTTGCTGTGTCATGCGTGGTCCCTTTGGCAGCAGTGTAAGTTGTGACGTTGAGGAATCAGTGCCAGTGGTGGCAATATCTTCACTGAACTCATTCTGTGCATGGTTTGGGCAGTGATCTTGGTTGGTCTCTAGCCTTGCCTGTTTCCTATTTTCTAAGCTTAGTTTTCTAGCCTTTCCAGTAATTCTGTGAGGTATTTCTTTTTAAAAAAGTTTTCTTTTTGGGGCGCCTGGGTGGCGCAGTCGGTTAAGCGTCCGACTTCAGCCAGGTCACGATCTCGTGGTCCGTGAGTTCGAGCCCCGTGTCGGGCTCTGGGCTGATGGCTCAGAGCCTGGAGCCTGTTTCCGATTCTGTGTCTCCCTCTCTCTCTGCCCCTCCCCCGTTCATGCTCTGTCTCTCTCTGTCCCATAAAAAGTAAATAAACGTTGAAAAATAAATAAATAAAATAAATAAATAAAAAAGTTTTCTTTTTAATGTTTGTTTATTTTTGAGAGAGTCAGAGATAGAGCGTGACCGGGGGAGGGGTAGAGAGCGAGGGAGACACAGAATTAGAAGCAGGTTCCAAGCTATGAGCTGTCAGCACAGAGCCCGACATGGGGCTCAAACTCACAGACTGTGAGATCATGACCTTGAGCCTCAGACGCCCAACTGACTGAGCCACCCAAGCGCCCCATTCTGTGAGGTATTTCTACAGTTATCCATTGCTACAAAATAAATCGCCTCAAAACTTAGTGGCTTAAAACCATCGTGTTTGCTCTGATTCTGTATATCAGCAATTTTGATTGGCTTTTACTCAGAAAACTGCAGTCCTCTGGAACCTGGACCAGACTGGACGGTCTAAAGTAGTCTCATTCACCAGCTGGAGCGTGAAAGGCTCTCAGCAGAGGCACCATGGTTCTCCTGCATGGGACTCTCAGCAGGCCAGCTTAGCTTTGTTAACATCGTGTCCTCAGGGTCCTCACAGCAGCCAAAACTAGTTGGATTTATCTTAGCAAAAGAAGGCAGGCCACCAGCACAGAAGCACTTCTTCGCGTTTCGCTTGCACATGTTTCTTCATGTCTCAGTAGCCAGGGCAAGTCACACAACCAAGTCTAAATAAGTGGAGAAATAAACACCTCTTTAGCAAGGAATTAGAAAATTGCATTGCAAAGGGGCTTGCCTGCAAGGGATGTATTATTACAGCCTTTTTTTTTTATCAACAATCACATGCCCATTATGCTTTCCCTAAGTTCTTTTTCTACATGAATCAGCCAGTCTCAGTTTCTCAGCTGATACTTATTATCCTTGACCGACATCCTACCTGAAGATAGCTGTGGTAAACAGAGTATTAGTTGTGTCTTATAACTTATAAGTGCCTTCCCATGCAAGGTCTCATTGCTTCTGTACAAGTAGCCTTTCAAGTAAGGCACATGCAGAGGAGTTTATAAGTATTAAAATCGAGGCTTACAGATTTGCAGTGATATGTCCAAAGGCACACATTATAAAGTGCCTTAGCCTGGGCCTGAACCCAAAAGTTCTGACTTAGGGTGCAGTTTTATACTAAATGACCTAGATGTAAAATGACTTTCTTTTTCTTTATTTTTTGAAAGTCATGTATAAACTTTGTCAGGTTGTAGTATTCAAGCACTTCTTGAGCTTTGTCCTTTTATTGAATGTTGAATTTTATTAAATTGCAGTTTCTATATGGAATTAAGCAAAAGGTTTAAATAACCACATTAGGTAATGCTTATAGGAAAGTAAAAGTCAAGGATTTTACAAAATTGGACTATTCCTGTAAGCAATGGTAAATGTTTAAGTATGTTTTCATTGGTTAGATTTTTTCAATGTAAGCAGGATAGTTTGTAAAACAAAATTAAATTCTGCATCTAAATCACTAACAAATGGCTCGTAAGCATGTTAAGATGTTCAGTGTCGCACATACCTAAGAAGAATGCCAAACAAAGCCACACTGAAATACTGAAAGTCCATCAGATTGGCATAGATTCAGAAGTTTGATAGCAGGGGTGTGGGTGAACCACGACTCTCATTCATTGCTCATGGGTTGTGAATTATTAGTCTGCATAGGTGATTTGGAAATACTCATCAAAATTATAAATGAGCCAGAAATTTCACTTCTGGGAATTTTTCCTACTAATATAGTCACATATTTGACAAATGACAGATGTACAAGGGTATTCATAGCATCATTATATGTAATAGCAAAATACTATCTATCAGCAGGGGTGTAAGAGCATAAAAAAATCCATCAGTAGGGACTGCATTAAAGAAATAACGTTATACAACAGCAATAGAAGTCAGTGTAATTTATTAAAAAGAATGTATGGCATGGAATAATCTCCATGATACAATGTTTAAAGAAAAAGCAAGATGCAAAACTGTAAAAGGAGAAAGCAATAGCAAAATATGTGCACTTGCAAATTTATAGAGCCTGGAATGATACACAAGGAACTGATAATATTGGGTGCATGAAGAAGACTTCTCATTCACTGACTTTATACCTTTTTCTAATATTTGTTGAACCTTTTGAACCAGTTGCATTTATCTTAGCAAATAATTTCTAAGTAAATAAAAAAATTAAATTTAAAAGTAATATTTTCCCTGAAACAGTTAACATAGAAAAATGCCACAAAATACTATATTTTAAAGGCAGAGTATTGGCCACTATCTACTTATCATGAGTATGTGTGAATTTTTAAATTGTGTTGATGTGCGTAAAGAGAAAAAAATCTTTTAAAGGAAACACTCTAGAAAGCTAATGAAATAATGCCACACTTATTTGTGGGATTTGGGATGATTTTTGTTTTTTTCTTTGGATTTTTATGGGTTTTTTTGCCAAGTGTCCTATGATGACGCTTCATAGAAAAAAAGGAAAAATGTAAGTTGCAGAACACATTTGTAAATTTATAAATGAGTCTGTTTTGTCCAAATCACATAGGAAAGAAAAAGAATGGAGGAAATACAAGTGCCATAGTTTTGAAAAGCTTTTCAAATATTTTAAAAACACTGAGGCTTTACCTGAGCTAGTATTTTTATGTTAAACTGGGGATCAGTAAGGCGATATATGTCCCACACTGCCTGAGGTAGTCTTGGTTTATGCCAGTTGTAAGTAGTAATGATGTCCCCCTTCAGCCTCAAAAGATATGATCAACCTTGGTAGGAGAGGCAAGGTTGAAGTTGGTAGGAATCATGGAACATAAGCAAGAATGGAAAAAGGAAGGCAGGAACAAGAGACTGTTAAAAAGTTGAAAAGCTTTAATCTTCTTGAAGCTCACTCACTTATACCTGAGAGCTTCTCTACTGTATGTAAAAATATTTGCAACATAAGCCTTACGTTACAGAATTTCAAGTGTGAATTTTAAAGGTCACTGCAATCTACAGCATAGAGCGTCAGGTATAAAGCACAGGGGTAGGACATAAGTAACTGATTTTACATTACAGAATTTCAAGTGTGAATTTTAAAAGTCACTGCAATCTACAGCAGAGAGCATAAGGTATAAAGCACAGGGGTAGGACATAAGTAACAGATTTTATGATCTCAGGGGCAAGATGCTTAAAATCTTTGGGCTTCACTTTCTTCTGTAAAAAGCATTGAATCATGTGATGTCAGAATCCTTTCCAGTTCTAAAATCATGAATTCTGTGTAAACCTTAACTCTATGCCAGCCATTGAGGTAAGAAAAGCAAACTTTAAAAGTTTTGTTTCTCTTTTTCTTTCCTCTCTTAAAGGTCCGGTTTACCTGATTAGAAGCCTGTATTGACATCCTAATTTTAATGAGAACCAATTGGTTCCCCAGAACCAATCTTTAGTTGTTTTGGCTTTTGCTGTACTCCTTAGTCAGTTTTTATTAATATTTTTGTGGGAAAGTCCTATATTATTTTAGATCCTAATCATTACAGACTATCACATATACCTGTTCTAAGTACCTTGACAGGAGAAGCAGGAATGATTGTTTTTATTGATGATGGAGTAGAAGTAGATGGAGTAGAAATTTTCCTTTGAAAATGAGAAAAATGAACCTAGACATTGAATTGCTTTTGGACTATATGAGTGAATTAAATCGGTGCTACTTTTCTCTTCTTGTTTAGGAAACGTGGGTTCTTCCCCCAGATCTTCTGACTTGGTCCGATTAGCCCAAGAATGCTGTTACCATAACAACAGGGGCATTGCAGCTCATGGAGTGCGAGTCCTAACTAATATAACTGTCTCCTGTCAAGAAAAAGGTCAGTTTGATCAGGACTGATACTATATATAAACTTTCAAATTGAAGTTTTGGTGGAATTGTGTATGTGTCTTTGGTTTTTTAATCCCTTATTATTTTTAGCACTTGTGCTTTTACCTACTGGTTGCCTCCTGAAGTGTTCTTAGAGCAGGTTTTCTCAAGACTACTTAATCCCATGAAAAATAAAAATATGAAAATGAGGACCTTGGGATTGAGATTGTGAAACTGAAAGGTTTCATGGAGCATTGCCCATTTCCTCTCAGTGCTGAACTTTGCGTGGATGGTGCTGTGGGTAGGAATCGCTTATGACTGCCCTGTGGTATGACAGTTTGTTCACCTGTACAAAAGCCTGAAAAATTTAGGAAAAAATACTTTAAGTTAACAAGGGGCTTAAGTAACAAATAGTTTCACCTAGGGGCAAATGAGTTAACAGAGTAATATGAATTAAATTGGCATAGAATTTGTCTCTGGGTATTTAAAGTTAAACTGATTTGCATAATTTAAGATATGAATAGAAAATGCTTAGGGGTGCCTAGGTGGCTCAACTGGTTAAGTGGTTGGCAGACTCTTGATTTAGACCCAGGTCGTAATCCCAGGGTTCTGAGATTGAGCCCCACTTGGGGTTCTGTGGACCGTAGAGCCTCGTTAAGGTTCACTCTAGATCTCTCCCCCTGCCCCTCTTCCCTGCTGGAGCTCTTTCTCTCAGAAAAAAAAAAAAAAAAAGGAAAAGAAAAGAAAAGAAAAGAAAAGAAAAGAAAAGAAAAGAAAAGAAAAGAAAAGAAAAGAAAAGAAAAGAAAGAAAAAGAAAATGCTTACATTTTATTATATTCCTAACATCTTTGATGTAAATAAAGGCTTGAATAAGTTCATGCTGGTGTTCAAAACCAGAAATGCATTTTGGATATTTCTTCTGTTACAGTGTTTATTTTGATCTTTATTAAGGATCATAAATAGAAATCTTAGCCCCACAAAACGTCAGCACTGCTCATTCTTAGTACCTATTTTTTTTCTCTAGCATCCTGACCTTCAGTAGTCCTAACACTGTTTGTCAAGCCTTATACTAATTCAGATAACATTTCTTTAAATTGTTCTTTAAATGTTGATTCTTATTTGAATAATTAAACCTGTTTTGTTTTTTAAATAGTTATGAGTGTTTTCTACCATGTAACGTAGAAAACTGTGTGTTCTCAAAGCTCATACATATTAACCTAAATATGGTTAACTAATATATTCAGAACTTTCTAGAGCTTCTAGAGAAATTTTAGCCCCATGGCAGTGGAAAGATGCTGTAGTACTCTATTACATGAGACATCTTAAGGAATTTGTTCTTTGTGGTCTGACTTAAAACATTAATAAGATTATGTGGTATCTTCATTACTTCCTAAAAGGGGTGCAGTTTTCATTAGAAAGTTACCTTGTAGGTGAAAATAGACAAGCATAATCTCTCCAGTTAGGAAAGAAGATTAAAGATTTATGTCTAGTTTGGAAGACATGGTTTGCCGTTCCTAGTATTTTCCTCAGTGAAGCTGGTGACCCTGTTTCAGTTATGCTTTATTTATACCTTTACAGCTTTAGCTCTTGATTTAATGTGGGTATATATATCTTTTTTTAAATATTAGTTTCAGGTGTATGACACAATGATTTGATATTTGCATATATTGTGAAATGATCACCACAGTTAGTCTGTTTAACGTCAGTCACTATATACAGTTATAAAATTTTCTTCTTGTGATGAGAACTTTTAAGATCTACCCTTTTAACAACTTTCAAATATGCAGTATAGTGTTATTAACTATACTCACCATGCTATACAATACATCCCATGACTTACTCATCTCATAGCTAGAGGTTTGCACCTTTCAACTCTCTTCTCCCATTTTTACCTACCACCTGCCTCTGGCAACCACCAGTCTGTTCTTTGTACTTACGAGCTCGGTTTTTGTTTGCTTTTGCTTTTGCTTTTTGCTTGTTCATTTGTTTGTTTTAGATTCCACATATAAGTGAAATCATATGATCGTATGTCTTTTTCTGTCTGACTTATTTCACTTAACATTATGCCTTCAGTATCGATCCATGTTGTCTCAAATGTCAGGTTTTCCTTCTTTTTGTGGCTGAATAATGACCCTTTGTGTATCAATACCACATTTTCTTTATCCATCATCTTATTGGTTGTTTCCATATCTTGGCTGTTATAAATAATGCTGTAACGAACATGAAGGTGCATATGTCTTTTTGAGTTATCATTTTTATTTTCTATGAGTAAATATCCAGAAATGGAATTGCTGGATCATATACTAGTTCTGTTTTCAGTTTTCTGAAGAACCTCCATGCTGCCTTCCAGAGCAGTTGCATCAATATGCATTCTCACCAGCAGTGCACAAGGGTTCCTTTTTCTCCACATCTTCACCAGCTTGTTCTTTCTTGTCTTTTCGACAGCAGCCATTCTAACAGGTGTGAGGCGATCTCTCATGGTCGTTTTGATTTACATTTCCCTGATGATTGGTGATGTTGAGCCTCTTTTCATGTACTTATTGGCCCTCTGGATGTGTCCTTCAGAAAAATGATTTTTCAGGTCCTCTACCCAGTTTTTAATCGGAGGGTTTGTTTTTTGCTGCTGCATATGAGTTCTTTATATATTTTGGATATTAACCCCTTACCACATACATGATTTGCACATATTTTATCCCATCCAGCAGGATGCCTTTTCATTTTGTTAATGGTTTCCTTTGCTGCGCAGAAAGTTTTTAGTTTGATGTAATGTATACATTTTTATAATCATTAGTAAAGTAGTGGAAAGTGGAAGTCTAAAGATAGCCTTTACATTTCATAAGTAATGGCGCGTGTACTTTTTCAGGAAGGTTAGCTTTACACATGACAGTGTTTCCTATATCTTCCAGTCCTTAATGTTTTTTCTTCTAAGTGTGTGTGTGTGTGTGTGTGTGTGTGTATTTAATCTTCTCCATTTGACCACTGTAAAACTTAGTGTTTTTCCTCTAGACCTTTTGGCTCTGGAACAAGATGCTGTCTTTGGCCTGGAATCCCTTTTGGTACTTTGTAGTCAAGATGATAGTCCAGGTGCTCAAGCCACGTTAAAGGTGAAAATATCATTTATTTTAATATAATGCCTGTTTTTATTGCCTCAACTAGGGATTGGCAGTCTCTCTATAAAGGGCCAAATAGTAAATATTTTAAGTTTTGCAGGCTATACACTCTTGTCACAACTACTCAGTTCTACAGTTATAGGACAAAGCAGCCATGGATGGTGTGCATAAGGGGAAGAAAGAAAGTGTGGTGGTACGGCAGTAAAACTTTATTTACAAAACCAGGCAGGTGTTGGCCAAAGGGCAGTAGTTTGTCAACTCTGGCTTAAACACACAATTTGCCCTTGATCTTCACTTTCAAAATTATCGCTTTGACCATTGTTATTCCAAAGAATAGACAAAGTAAAAATCCGAACTTTGGCCTATTTTGCCTTCAGTTGACAGTGTTTATTTAGTTGAAGTAAATACATATGAAGGTCCTAGGCAACATAAGGCAAAATTAAATAGGCAGAGCCCCTGTACTTACAGAAGTTTATAATCTGAGATAACACTGATAAGAGATTTTAAAAGAGATATTTAAAATTTATTATGACACTGGAGATTTTTAAGGCTTTTAAGATGTGAAATGAGCCTACTCTTATTGGAGTGAAATATGAAATACAATTTGTGATGGTACAAAATTAAGAAAGGGGGGGCTAATAGAAGTAAAAGGCTATTAGGCAGATATTAGAGATTATAAGAATGATAGCTTGTCTAAGTTATGATTCAGTTCGAAGTAAGTCATAACTTAGTTTAGAATGTTAAGAAAAGGTATGTCACAGTGATGAACAGTAAAGATATTAGTTAAATAAAAATGTGTTTGGCAAATGATTCATCCCCAGAATCCCTTTGGAGCCACAATACATTTACATAAAAGTTTTAAAAAAGAGAGAAAGAAAACAAACCAAATCCTTTTCTTACCAGTTGTAGGTGTCAATAAAACACTGGCCTCAGCACCATGGGACATACATAGATGGTCAAGAAAGGTCTCTGTATTAGAGGAGTTCCCCATCTAGAACACACTGACGTTTATCTAAGGGACAATAATACCAAACAGAATGCACTAAGTTCCCTGGAGTACGAATCAAAGTGCAATTCTAATGAGAGGACAGAGTTAAGAGTGATTCAGTTGAACTAAGGATGTTAGGGAAGATTTGAACGAGTAGCTGTCTTGTGAGTTAAACCTTGAAAGATGGGGTAGAATTTCAGTATTGAGGAAAGATCATTTGAATCCGAGGGATGACTGTTATAGAAGTTATGAAAACAGCAATCTACCTCTCATGTTGGAAGATGGTGAATAGCCCCCTGTGGCTACATGACACAATTAGGAGATCTGGAAGATCTGCTCTGTCAAGCAGGTTACCAGACCTGATGCCAAGGAACTTTGTCTTGATTCTCAAGGTAGTTGAGGGGATATTAAAATTTCTAAAGTAATGGACATGCTGTAACATTTGTTGTAGTTATTACTGTTATTTAAATATGTCTGTTATGTGCCATACTTTGTTGACAACTTGTATATATATTTTTTTCTTTACAAAAAACCAATCTAGTGAAATTTGTCCCTCTTTAATGCTCACGAGGAAATTAAGATTCAGAAAGATAAAATAACTTGTTGAAAGATACCTAGCTGATCAAGGGCAGGCTGATCTTCAACTCTGGACCTGTCTGGCTCTGAAGACCTCATTGTGTCTTCCTAACACATACTGAAAGCTACATGGGTGTAGTGCGAAGGTGGGTTAACAGGCCCATGCTTTCAAGAGATGGAAATTAGGAAGAGATTTATGTTGTGGTAGAGAGAATGGGAAGGAGGTGGATATTGAAGATTTGGCGAAAATGGAAATGACTAAATGTAGCAATCAGTTGGCTACATAAAAATGAGAGGACTTCTGGTTTCTGGTTTTGGTGGCTGGGATATTAGTCGATGCCATTAACTGGACCGAATGGAAGTTCTAAAGCCAATTGATTTTTGGATTTCAGGTGAGAAGTAAGAAAGAAAGAAAATTAGAAGTCTCTTCCCACTTCAGTGTGCCTCAGTGTCATTTAGGACACCTTTTTTGAACTTTAAACTCCTAGTAACCCAAATACTAAAAAAAAGTTAATCTATTAAGTTTGGGACAGGTGGGGTTCGGAAATCTGTATTTTCGTTAGCATCCTGGATGATGCTGGTATAGGGAAGTTTACAAACCATACTTCAGAAGCAGTTTTTGAAAAGTAACGAAAGTGCAGCATGGTGATATCCCATTTGGCATGTATATGGCCTCTTCCTTGTTGTGATTTTCATCTCAAGTCTTTTTTTTAAATAGGCCTACCTTGAAATGAGTGGTTAATATACAGTCCCGACTTACTCTCATTTAAACATGGCTCACTTTCAGATTCTGATAATAAGATTCAGTATGCCATGTGTTTCTTAGGCAGGAAAATGTTATGCCCACAGAAAACCTTTTCCTTGATATTTCCTAATCACTTGTACGAAGTTCTTTTCTTTAAAGCTTCAGTTAATACCTTCAGCATGTAACTGGTCCATCTTTTATTCAATGTGCAGATTGCTCTGAATTGTATGGTGAAGCTAGCCAAGGGCAGGCCTCATCTTAGCCAGTCAGTGGTTGAGACCTTGTTGACCCAGCTGCACAGTGCTCAGGATGCCGCGCGGATCCTGATGTGCCATTGCCTGGCGGCCATTGCCATGCAGCTGCCAGTGCTGGGCGACGGAATGCTCGGGGACCTCATGGAGCTCTACAAGGTGATCGGACGGTCAGCCACAGACAAGCAGCAGGAACTTCTGGTAAAGAGCCACCTTTTGAACCTGCCGGGGATGAATAGATCTGGTGTAGTGGGAATTACTTTAGGAAGTCAACGTTACTGTTTGACTCTACTTAGATTAATTATGTAAGACCAAGAGTCTGCTGAAGTCAAAACAGAATTGGAACTGTGAGCTTTTGACTGTTTCCACTTTTGATTTACAAAGCTCTGTTTAGTTCAAATCTAAAACTGCATTCTTCCCAAGCCCTGTCAAGTTGCTTAGTGTAGCCAAGCCTCCAGTCTGATATTTTTGTTTTATTACAAAGTGAAAATAATTTTTTTTCCTTTCTAATGCAAAGCAGTAATGAACTAAACCCTGTTTTATACTTTCAAAAATGTAAGTTAAAGACGTAATGATAACAGTGACCATAAATTAGCTCAAATTCCTCTTTTCCAATTCAGGACCTCTGTAGCTGTTTAGAATCCTGTTTAGGTTTCAGTATAGTCCTGGGGTTGGGAAAGGTGCATGCTTAGAAACAGAAGACAGGGAAGCTATATGATAACGTGTAGTTGGAAGTTCTCCAGGGCTGAGAGTAGGCTTCGCTCTAAATAAGCATAAATGAGATGTAAGCCTTAAGTTGGCCGCTTCATATTGTGGTCATCTGAATTTAGGGCTTGGAGAAAAGTGTAATGAGATTTCTTACTCAAGCTCATTTTATATTTAATCCTCCGGGGAGAATTGTGTAAAAGATTACCCCCATTTCATTCCTACCAGGAAAAGTTACCCTTGATGACCAAGTGGCAGTAGCCATGGGAATGACATCATACAGTTATCCCAGCCTATGTGGACCTTTGTATATATCAGCTTCAGAATACTAAGACACAGTTAGCCAAGTTTATTTTTTATTGAAGCAGCATTTTCAACTAATGTTCTTTGTCCCTTTTTTGTTAGTACTACTGTGAGACAGTTTTAAATTATGAAACATAATATTAAAGCATAAAGAATAATATGAAAACATTTGCATCCATCACCTAGCTTAAGAAAAAAAATCTTACCAGTACAGTTGAATTGTACTTCCCTATGTACCTCCCTAATAGTATCTTCTTCCTTCTCCCAGAGCTAACCACTGTCCTGCATTTGGTGTTCATCGTTCCCATGCATGTTACACATTTACTACCTTGGTATATATCCTAAGTAATAAACAATATTCTTTTCATATTTTTAACTTTATATAAAGGTTATTTTGCTACATGAAATCTTTTGCATGTTGTCTCTTTGCCTATTTGGTGGGAGCCATCTAATAGATAAGGGTATCTCTGGTTTACCCCTTTCACTACTATATGGTATTTCACTGTGTGATATCATAATCTCCTTATCCGTATTTATGGGCATTGTTTCTGATTATTTGCTATTATAAACAATACTCTGAGCAATGGGATAAATTGCTTAATGACTTCGAAGTGGAAAATTAATAAATGTCAAAGGAAAACAAATTTTGTTCTTTTTTGATGGGTTCTAATTTTTCTCCCTTTTGGTTAAAGTTATCTATGACATTACATGTTTTCTTCCTTATTTTTCTTACTTCTTTCTCAACGTTAGGTGAGTTTGGCCACTGTGATATTTGTAGCAAGTCAGAAAGCACTATCCGCTGAAGTAAAGGCAGTAATTAAGCAGCAGCTCGAAAGTGTCTCCAATGGATGGACTGTTTACCGAATTGCCAGACAGGCATCCAGAATGGTACGTGTTATCCTTCTGTGTGAACTGGGTTGGTGAAAGTGACAGGTTACAAACCTTTGATTGTGTGATTGTCACCCCTAGTCAAGATGGAAAGTAAATATGGAAGTATGTTTTAGTCACGGGATTGAAAGATGATAATGGAAAGGACCTAGTTTATGACTTTTCTCGTGTGTTGTTATGGGGAAAGTTCCACGGGAATTCCAAAAATATGAACTCTTTTTGGCTGAAGAGTTTCAGCCACTTCATTTTGCCCTGTATTCTCATAACCACAGCTGCCTCCCACCCACCACTTCCATCCTCCATCATCAGTACACCAGATCTTTCTTCCTTCTCTCTCTCCAACCTTGTCATTCTTATTTGGAGATAGGGGCACGTTTTAGTAGGCTGTTCCCTTCTCAGCCATATGAAAAGCCTAACAACTTTTATTTTGTTTGAGAGAAATATAGAGCTTGGACAGTATAGAAATCCTTTGGGGATAAGACCAGAGAGCAAGTTTGAGAAGTGTTATTCTAGATATTGTAACACATGTTCTCATTTTACGGTGTTTCTCAAATGTGGGGAGGAGCTCTATCGAGAGAACAATTCTTTGTTATAGTCAATACCCCCAAGCATCCAGGCACTGCAGGATACCGAGCTCACGTTCCCCCCAACAGCTCCCCTCCCTCGGTCATTTCGAGAGGCATTCGCGGTGCTGCTAATAATCACTTCAGGGAACTTACTGGAGTTCACATCCCACCTCCCCACTGCACTAACTAGCTCATACAGAATGACATACAGTAGGTGTTCATACTTTCTATAGTTTGAACTAAAATTCTAGATGTGAGTTATAGTTCATTCCATTTATTTTCTCTTTGGAACTGTTTTAGAAAAGAACTTCAGGCATTCTGTTATATAAAAGCAGCTCAGCATATTTTCTCTGAAGAAATACTTAGACTGAGTCTCAAAGAATTATATAATGTGAAGAATGATTGTTAAAACTTATCCAAGGTTTGAGTTTGTCTTTTAGCTGCCTCACTACCTAATTCAAATGTAAGAATCTCATCATGTGCACACCCTCCCCCCCCTTTTTAGGGTAACCATGACATGGCCAGAGAGCTTTATCAGAGTTTGCTGACTCAGGTTGCCTCAGAACATTTCTACTTCTGGCTGAATAGTCTGAAGGAGTTCTCACATGCAGAACAGTGCCTCACCGGGTTGCAAGAGGAGAACTATAGTTCAGCACTTTCTTGCATTGCTGAGTCTTTAAAATTCTACCACAAAGGGATTGCTTCCTTAACAGTAAGTACTCTTAATTCTCCTTTGGTGATGATAACTTGATTCGTGTGAGAATGGTCTCCCTTTTCTTTTTGGGTTATTCTGTTCTAACTACCTTGAAAAATCTGCTGATAAATAGATTTAGCAATATTAAAACAATAAATAGGATGTGGTAGTAAATCCTTAACCCCTCCCCCACTTTTTAATATTCATAAGTTGATGGAAGTTTATCATTTTGTTTTTGTCAAGTACTAGGTACCACAGAGAAGAAGGATTACTGAATCCATGCAGAAAGGACACGTGGAGATAGGTATTTCCTCTCTAGACTCCTAGTAATAAGACGTACTGGCTCAGTACCAACCATCACATGTAACTCCCTGCCCCCTATTTCATGCCTGGAAGCTGCTCACTAAGAAACTAGAGTTTCTTACTTTGTAGACAAAGAAGGAATTATCAAGGATGCTAGCGTCCCATTTTTTACCCCTTTGTGATATCCTCCTATTCAAATTAATAGTCAGCCAGCTACTGTTTTTTGTTTTCTCTGCCAGGAGAGTAAAGGGGTTGCAGGAAGGGCAGACCATTAACATTTCTTACGTTTCCTTGAAATGAGTCGTATTCCAAAGTAAGAACCTATATCCAAGAGGAGCGTGTTCTGTATTAATGCAAAGATTTTTTTCCCCTCAAGAGTAAAGAGTTTATATAATCAAAATTAGACAATTTGTAAGTATTGTCACCCAACTTTTAAGATTGTATATATTTACATGGAACCATAAAACTTTTGGTACCTGTTTACATATGTTTATCACGTAATCTAAACTATTCTTAATGGTGGGCCATCCCAAAAGAGATGCTCCGAAGTAGAATAAAGAGTAAACAGATGTCACAAAAGAGACAGAATATTCAGACTCCTGTGGTACATATCTTTTGAAGTATAATTTCTTTTTTAGCTAGGATTAATCAGCAGCTGTTTTAAAAACGGGAATACACAAATGGCTTCTCTCTAGCTCATGGTGCTCTCAGTAGCAGGGACTACTGTGATTCTTTCCTCTTGATTATTCCAGGAAGAGAGTGTCGTTACCTATATCAGGCTAATAAATGCCTCAGAAAATCAAAAGGTACGGTTATTGGTTGCGATCAGTAAAATTATTTCATTTTCTAGTTCACGTGCAGCTTGTTTATTCAGCACAGAAAATGGTTCTATCCGTGAAGGAAGCTCAGAGAACAGTGAAGCAGACAGAGTTAATATTATGAAAATCCTGTTGAATATTTAATAGTCTTCTAATGATTTGTGTGGTATGTGTATTTAATGAGGCTTGGCAGTAATTAAGGATTGAATTCTGACATAGAAAGTACTCAGTTGACAGACAGAAAGCCCCTGTCTTCATCTCCGCTCTGCCGTTAACATATTATGACCTAAGGCAGGTTATTGGGCCTCACATCATCTCCTTTTGAAATGGAGTTCTTTTATTCAACAGACCATAAGCACTTACTATGTGCCAGACGCTGCTTTGAGGTTAAAAAAAAAAAAAAATCAGGAAATGATTCTCTTCTTGATAACAGCTTAGAGAAGAAGGCAGTATGATCCTTACAGTCATTTGGAACTTTCCACATTTCTGATTGTACTATACCATCAGGGTTTTTGTAAAGATTTTATTTTTATCATTCATTGGGCAAGTGTGGATTTGATACTAGCTTTGCATCTTTGTAACTGAGAAGATATGAGCACAGACGCCCTTCTACTCCTGCCACGTGAATGAGCTGATGTGAGATTGTACAGCTCTGTGAATTACCTCCTTCAGCCAGACTAAACAAGAGAAGCTCAACATTCTGTGCTTACGGGGACCCTACAGCGACGCTGGGTAGCTAATTTCCCAACACAGTGATTAATGATACAGTTATCTTGCTACTTAAGAATAAAAATTGTAAAAAGTATTTTAGTTTTCTGTGCTGTGTAACAAATCACCACAAATTTAGTGACTTAAGACAACACTCATTTATTATTTCACTGTGTCCATGAGCCAGAAGTCCAGACATGGCTTAGCTGGGTCCTCAGCTCATATTGACCTGGTTGCAGTCATGGTGTCTGCCAGGGCCAGTCTTGTCTGAGGCTCAAGGAAGCGCAGGGTCCTCTTCAGAACTCACGTTTGCCGAATTCATTTCCTCACAGCTGTAGAATCTGTGGAAGCTTCAAGTCCAGCAGGAAGATCTCTCACCTTCAAGACTGTCTTTTAATGGGCTCACCTGATTAGGGGAGCTCCATCCAGAATATACGAATCTCTCTTTTGATTGATACAGAGTCACTTCATTAAGGATCTAAATTACATCCCCCCAATTCATCACCTTTGTCATATTGCACTAGTTAGAAACAAGTAACAGGTTTCATTCACACTCAGAGATTACTGAAGATGTGGATACCAAGGGATATGAACCAGAGGAACCATCTTAGCATTCTGCCTACGATGGTGGATTGTTAACTTTATTTTAAAAGAGTCAATATGTGTAACATCTCCATATGCATTGTAGAGGGTATATAAAAGTGTAACAAATATCCAAGTATACCTGTCATCTTCAGGAAATGGGACATTACCATAGCTTCTAAAATTCATGCATATTCCTTCATGTTTGCAGACCATTTCCTACCCTACAAAGGTAACCACCATCCTGCATCTTGTGTGTACCGTTCCCTCGCCCTTCTTTATAATTTTAATGCGCTTTTTTGTAATTCTAGACAAGGTACCATTTTATGTTGTTTTTGAATTTTATATAAAAAGAAATCCTACATATTTGTATTCAACTTGCTTTATCTAAATTATGTTCTTTTTTTTTTAATTTTTTTTTTTTCAACGTTTATTTATTTTTGGGACAGAGAGAGACAGAGCATGAACGGGGGAGGGGCAGAGAGAGAGGGAGACACAGAATCGGAAACAGGCTCCAGGCTCCGAGCCATCAGCCCAGAGCCTGACGCGGGGCTCGAACTCGCGGACCGCGAGATCGTGACCTGGCTGAAGTCGGACGCTTAACCGACTGCGCCACCCAGGCGCCCCAAAAAATGTTTATTTTTGAGAGAGAGAGAGCACAAGCAGAGGAAGGGGCAGAGAGAGAGGGAGACACAGAATCGGAAACAGGCTCCAGGCTCTGAGCCATCAGCCCAGAGCCTGACGCGGGGCTCAAACTCACGGACCGCGAGATCGTGACCTGGCTGAAGTCGGACGCTTAACCGACTGCGCCACCCAGGCGCCCCTTTTTTTTTTTTTTTAAGTTTTATTGATTTTGAGAGAGAGTGTGCGAGGGACAGCGTGCATGAGGGGAGGGGCAGAGTGAGAGGTTGAGAGAAGCCCAAGCAGGCTTCGCGCTGTCAGCACAGAGCCTGGCTCGGGCCTTGATCCCATGTACCATGAGATCGTGACCTGAGCTGAAATCAAGAGCTGGACGCTCAACTGACTGAGCCACCCAGGCTCCCCCATCTGAATGATGTTCTTAAGATTTATTCATCTTGTTGTGTGAAGCTCTAGGTCAGTTTTACTGCTGTATATTCTTATATGAATATTTGCCCCTCCTAGTGTTGATAGAAATTTTCATTTTTTCCAGTTTTTTGCTAGTATAACAGTACTGCTGTGAACATGCTTGTACATGTCTTTCGATACACCTATGTAAAGCTTTCTCTAGGACAGTCATTCTCAGTTAGGGATGATTTCATCCTTCCAGAGGACATTTGGCAATGTCTAGAGACATTTTTGGTCATCGTGATTTGTCATGGTATTACTGGCATTTATAGCGAGCACAGGCCACAGATGCTGCTAAACATCCAACAATCCACAGGACAAGTCCCTTCAACAAAGAATTACTCGGTTCAAAATGTGGCTGGTACACTGAGGTTGAAAACCCTCTTCTAGGGCAGTAGACCTCAGTCAAAGTGGTTTATCTGTCCCCTGCTCCAAAGTGTGTGGGGATGTTTCTCTTTGTCATAGGGTAAGGGGGACTGCTACTGGCTTTAATCCTGAAATGCCCAGGACACTCCTGCCTCTGCTAAGAAATACTGCTCTGATATATTTCCTAGGAGGGTAATGGCAAGGTTATGTGTACCTTCAACTGACGAATACCAGGAGCCTCTCTACAGTGGTTTACAAACTTCTAGTCCTCCCAGCAGGGTATAAGAGTTCTGTTGCTCTGCATTGTTCTCCTGACTTGGTATATTCTAGAAGTTCTGATTGACATTTCTCAAGTCATTAATTCAATTAAACATTTTACTTACTTATTTTCTTATTTATTAGGTATAAATGACATGTAACATACTGGTTTCAGGTATATAATACAATGATTCAATATTTGTATATATTGTAAGATGATCACTACAATAAGTGTAGTTAGTTAATATCCATCATCAGCATACATAGTTATAAAATTTTTTCTCTTGCTGACAAATTAAGATCTACTCTCTTAGCACCTTTCAAACTGCAATACAGTATTATTAACTATACTCACCATACTATACACAATATCCCCATGATTTATTTATTTTATACCTGGGAGTTTATACTTTTGACCCCCTTCACCCATTTCACCCACCTACCTACCACCCCCCCCCCACCTCCCCACCTCTGGCAACCACAAATCTATTCCCTGTATTTATGAGCTTGGGGTTTTTTTGTTTGTTTTTTGTTTTGTATTCCACATATAAATGAGATCATACAACATTGGTCTTTGTCTGACTTATTTCACTTAGCATAATGCCCTCATCGTCCATCGGTGTTATTGCAGATGGCAAAATTTCACTTTTTTATGACTTAATAATATTCCATTATATATATGCACCACATTTCCTGTATCCATTCATCTGTTGATGGACGTTTGGATTGTTGCCATATCTATTGTAAATAATGCTGTAATGAACATGGGGGTGCATATATGAGATAATGTTTTTGTTTTCTTCAGATGAATACCCAGATGTGGAATTGCTGGATTATATGGTAGTTCTGTTTTTAGTTTTTTGAGAAACTTTCCATACTGTTTTCCATAGTGGCTAACACCAGTTTACATTCCCACTAACAGTATATCAGAGTTTCCTTCTCTCCACATCCTTGATAATATTTATTTCTTATCTTTTTGAT
Organism: Lynx rufus; assembly: GCF_022079265.1. Classification (NCBI taxonomy): domain Eukaryota; kingdom Metazoa; phylum Chordata; class Mammalia; order Carnivora; family Felidae; genus Lynx; species Lynx rufus. The sequence goes on along the minus strand of NW_025814829.1, from coordinate 32,349,373 downwards.
GATGGTTATTCTAACAGATATGAAGTGATATATTGTGGTTTTGATTTGCATTTCCCTGATGATTAGTGACGATAAGCATCTTTTCATGTACCTCTTGGCCATCTTTATGTCTTCTTTGGAAAAATGTCTAGTCAGATCTACTAATTTTGTAATCAGATTGTTGTTTGTTTTGTTTTGTTTTGTTTTGTTATTGGGTTAATAAGAGTTCTTTATATATTTTGGATATTAGCCCCTTGTCAGATATAGGATTTGCAAATCTTTTCTCCCATTCAGTAGTTGCCTTTTTATTTTCTTGAAACAATTAAACATTTGTTTCATATTTGGCCACTTGTATTTTGTGTTTGTGTGTATGTGTGCGTGCGCTCGCGCGTGCGTGTGTGTGTGTGTGTGTGTGTGAGAGAGAGAGAGAGAGAGAGAGAGAGAAAAGATGTTTCACAGAAGTGAAAGTTGAAGTTTTTTGTTCATTTTCCTAGCAGGCTGGTTATCTTACTGATTTGTCAGAGTTCCTTATATGTTCTGGATACTAGTTTTTTTATAGGTGATATGAGTTGCAAATACCTTATTTTGTAGCTTTTATTCCCCACTTTCTATCTTTTGATGAACAGTAGTTCTTAGTAGTCTAAGACTTAATGGTCTAAATTATTGGTCTTTCTTCCTTTATGGTTTTTGTTTTAAAATTTTTTTCCCCAGTTCATGCTTCCTTTACCTTTGTAGCTTGTTTTGCTCAGCTTTATGTTTATTCATTCATTTTATTGTTTTTACATATTGTGGTAATTCATTCATTTTCATTGCTCTGTGATATTCTTTTGGTGACTGTTAAAGCAATTTGTTTATCTTTGATATCACTGGGGAACATTTGGATTATTTCCAGTTTGGGACTATTAAGAGTAATTTGATATGAATATTCTAATGTACATCTTTTGGTAGACGTGTGCATTTCTTCTGAATGGTAGTGCTGTGTCATAAGATATACTGAGACTCAGCTTTAATAAATACCACCAAAAGTTTCCCATGGTGGTTTCCAGCTCAGACTCTTACCAGTATAAATGCTTTTTGGGGTTCATAGTGTTTCTTGATTTATGGCTTGATGACTTTGATCATTTTCAAACATTTGGCCATTGTCTCTTCAGCTATAGCTTCTGTCCCTTTCTCTTTCATTTAGGACTCCAGATACCTACAATAACTCTTTTCACCATGTTTCATTTTTCTCTTACATTCTCTTCTGCATTTTACATCTTTTTATCTCTCTGTTCTTAGCTCTATGTATGTTCTTCTGACCCATCTTCCAATTCAGTGATTCTTACATTGTGTCTGATCTGCTGTCAGACCTATTCATTAGGTCCTTAATTTCATTTGTTGTGTTTTTTTTTTCAGTTCCAGAATTTCCATTTGGCTATTTTATATTTTCCAGTTCCCTGCCAGGACTCTGTCTTGCCATTTACTTTCTTTTAACTAATTCATGTCTGATGTTCTGTTTTCTGGATCCATTGTGGCTTGTGTCTTAGACTGATTTTTCTGCCTCTTGGTTTGGAGAATTTTGTCTTTTTTGTATGCTAGGTAATTTTGTATTTGGTTTTGGACACTGTGGGTGAAAAAGTATCCAATTACATCATCCAGAGCCTTACATCTCTTTCTTTGCCCTTGGCAGGCAGTTAGGGTAAGATCACCTTAATCCAACCAAGGACTGAACTGATTCAAAGCTAGGCTTCAGTCCTGGAGAGAGCCAGTACATTTTTGGGTTCTCCTGACTCCTGGGGCGTAGCCCTTTGAGGTTATAGCCAAAAGCCTGAAATGTTCTTCCCAGCACCCCCTTGGTCCTAGGAGATTGCCAGCAATTCTGCTCAGCTTCTCAGACTCTCAGGAGCAGCTTGCAAGTTAGCAAGTATCTCAAGGGAGAAAATGTTACCAAATGTTAGTCTCACCTCCTTGCATTTTCCATCTCTCCATGATTTTTTACTTCAAAATCCTTTTTTGCCTTAAGCTCTTCAGTGCTTTCAAATAGATGTTCTTAATATTGTATTCAGTCTTCACTGCTGTTGTTAGCAGGAGGCCTGGTCTAAAACAGTCTAGGCCATGATTGCTTTATGCTTGGCTTATTCTTTCAAAATCTGAGCTTATAGTAAGCAAAATAAGCCAGACACAAAAAGACACATGATACGTGATTCCACTTGTACGAGATATGTAAAGAAGTCGGATTTATAGGAACAAAAGTACAATGGTGGTTGCCAGGTCCAAAGTTTGCATTATGACTTACACATACACACACTCACCCTGTTTTTTAACTGGGCTCATCAGATAGCTTTCTTTTAAGCCATGTTGGTTTCTTTAGGTAGCTCCATTTAGAAAATTGGGTGGGGGGGCACCTGGGTGGCTCAGTCAGTTAAGCATCTAACTTTGGCTCAGGTCATGATCTCACGGTTCATGGGTTCAAGCCCTGCGTAGGGCTCTGTGCTGGAGCCTGGAACCTGCTTTGAATTCTGTGTCTCCCTCTCTGCCTCTCCCCGACTCATGCTCTGTCTGTCTGTCTGTCTGTCTCTCTCTCTCTCTCTCTCTCTCTCTCTGTCTGTCTCTCAAAGGAAATAAACTTTAAAAATAAAAAAAGAAAATTGGGTAAGTACTACAAGTCAACAGTTAAGTAGTGTTATTTGCATACCTCACAAAGATTTAACTGTAAATGTTTAGGGGAAAAGAAAGAAGGAAGGGAAAAAAAGCAAGGAAGGAGAAAAATAGTTATTTAACGGGGAAGTAAAATAGCAATCCAAATAGTGGGGATAGCTCTTCCCAATTAGCTGATGCCTCAGAGTAAGCCTTAGGGAGAGCTCTGAGTCTGTTGTTCCTTCATTGGCATGTGTTGAATTCACTGAATATCATTCCTCCTTGAGGAAGTTGCAAGGGTAATATTAGTTACATATAATTTTTGCTTTACCTGTTAACCTTAGATTCCCAACTTCTGTTTAAGCTTTAGCTTCAATACAAAGAAAAATAAATAATATCCTTTATATTCCTTATTAGCATTATGCATACTGCTATAAATCTAAGTTTTATTTCTTACACATTTTCTGTCTTTCATGGGTGATCTTACCGTAAAGCCTCTGACCTCTATGACAAATCTATCTTTTCTGTGTTCTTTTGAACATGTGTTATATCTAGCATTGCTTTCCTTCAGTTTAACACAATCCAAGATGCACAGTCACTTTCAAGGTGACCATCTTACATCACCAATAAAATATTCAAAAATAAATCCAGAATTGCGGTAAATCTCCCTCATTGTAACTACATCTTGCTTCTCTTTCAGTTTTATAATGCATGTTGGGACAAGATTGCCAGTGTTTTTTGTCTGGTCAGATGGTCTGTATTTATATAAAAGTATCATATACACCTACTTGTATTCCTGACCATTGTAAAGTTACTGACAAGCAGTAAGTTAAAAATAGCAGGTAGTAGTTTAAGGAGCAGAGGAGGTCTTATAAGAGCAAATTAAATCTCTAAGGAATTAAAAACAATTGAACTGATCTGTTTAATCTCCTAATCTATGCTGTGTCATGATTAGAACAGACATCCCAAAAGCATGAAAACCACAGAATTCACTATATTGAGTACAATTATTACCTCTAACTACTATAGCTCTATTTATATGTAGCTTTTAAATATCATCAAGGACCTTGGAATTTAAGAAGGATACTAGAGCAGGTGTGTGTTCTAGGGAGTGGCTAAGTCCTAGAGTAAAATATGAATACTACCAAATAACAAAACTTACTATTTGACATTAAAAGTAGAGAGAAGTACACCAAGGTCAATATGTGATACTTGGCTAGATGGTAATATTGTACCTGACTTCCCTAAGTCAAATGCATTGCTCTCCTGCTGAAAGGATAGTGTTAAGTGAGGTAGTATCTAAGGAGCAAACAGCATCAGCATGTTTTAAGCTAGTCATATCAGAGGAAAATTATTTTCACTATGCCTCCATTTATTGTTAATTTAGCATATTTTTGGTATGCCTTGTGTTGAAAGCACCATGCTCGGTTCTCTGCTAGAGTAGTTGCTGAGTAGTTAAAAGTTGTCCTGGTTCGTTGCCAATGAGTCTCTGGCTTGACTTAACATTTTTTGCCCCCTCTACGTAGCAAATGTTGCTTTTACTATCCAGGACCCTAGATAAGTACCCTGATACTTCTCCATCTTCATTGAAACTTACTTGTGTGTTTTGAACCGTTCTTCCTTCCATTAGCCTCTCTCTGCATTCTAAACATGTCTACTCAGAAATTCTTTTTAGTATTAATCTGGGCTCACAGTGGGAAAATGCAGCTATGAGACAACATGTTTTTTTAACAGTGACTGTCTAGCACCATGTTTCTTCTGCCCTTATCTTTCTTTCCTCCTTCACTTCCCAACTTTTAAAAATCCTATTCATGATTCCAGTGATGAGAATTTCAGGTTAGAAAGGTAGGAAGGTGGTGGGGTGCCTGGGGTGGCTCAGTTGGTTAAGCCTCTGACTTTGGCTCAGGTCATGATCTCACGGTTCGTGGGTTCGAGCCCCACGTCGGGCTCTGTGCTGACAACATGGAACCTGCTTGGAATTCTGTGTCTCCTTCTTTCTTTACCCCTCCCCTGCTTCCGCTCCATTTGTCAAAAATAAATAAACGTTAAAAAAAATTTTTTTTTAATTTTTTTTAACATTTATTTATTTTTGAGACAGAGAGAGACAGAGCATGAATGGGAGAGGGTCAGAGAGAGAGGGAGACACAGAATCTGAAACAGGCTCCAGGCTCTGAGCTGTCAGCACAGAGCCCGACGTGGGGCTCGAACCCACGGACCGCGATATCATGACCTGAGCCGAAGTCAGACGCCCAACTGACTGAGCCGCCCAGCGCCCCTAAAAAAAATTTTTTTTTTTAAAGAAAGTAAGGTGGTGATAAGGGGGTTTTGGAAGAATGATAAAGTCCTTGAAGTGTCCCTCAAATGATAACCTACTGGTGATGATCGAACCAACCCACATGCTATAGAGACTGTGAATGTAGGAAGTAAAGAACCTGAATGCTGATGAAACATACAGTTTTTCAGAGCTGATGCTAAGTATGCTAAGTTTTTCTTTCTAATATTACATCATTCCTCTTATAATGTAGGTGTTTGTTTATCCATCAGTGTTAGAGCTACTGCTCTTATGCACAAACGGTGACGAATACTTTTTGTCTGGCCCCATCTTGCTCTTATGTTTATTTTGTCTTATATATATCTTTTTCCCCCCAGGCTGCCAGTACACCACTGAATCCTTTAAGTTTTCAGTGTGAATTTGTAAAACTCAGGATTGACCTTCTACAAGCCTTCTCTCAACTTATCTGTACTTGCAATAGCCTAAAGACAAGCCCTCCACCTGCAATTGCCACAACCATTGCCATGACCTTAGGGAATGACCTTCAGAGGTGTGGTCGCATCTCCAATCAGGTGTGTCTTAACTTTATTTTCAGTGCAGTGTTTATTTATACTTTAGAGGTTTTTGAGGTTGTGAGATGAAAAATTCTGAAATCAGCGGTTTGACTAAAAGACATTAACTATCAAATGCTTATTAACTCATCTGTCTTGCCAAAAATAGGCTGACATTTTTTTAGTGGGAAAATGATTGAAGATGTCTCACTAGGTGCTGCATGTTTATAACTGTATTAATTGTTTTAGTGGAACTGGAAGCTAAAAAAGCAATGTTTTTTGTTTCTGTGTATTATATGTATTATTATACTTCCTTGAACGTTTACCATCTTTGTTAATTTTATTTAACAACGTTTGTAAGAATGAATGGAATGGAAATGAAGAGTTGAACTACTTTTGGATTTGTTTGAGGAGGGTTGTTTTTTTCTTTTGTGGTCTGTTATTATACAATAATGATAGCATGTTTGTTTCTGGTAATGGATACTTTTCCTTCTTTTCAGATGAAACAGTCCATGGAAGAATTCCGAAGCCTTGCTTCCCGATACGGGGATCTTTACCAGGCATCTTTTGATGCTGATTCAGCAACTTTGAGGAATGTGGAACTATATCCTAAGCCGCCTTGTTATTTCTTGTTCTCTGGAAGTATTCTTTTAAATGTAGAGTTAATGCTTCAGATGTGCTTGACTAAAAAATATATATTAGATAAGCCTACAAATTTATTATAATTAATAACTTCTCTTTTGAAATCTAGTATGAGCAGTACAGTTGTACTTTTTAACTTCAGCCAGGCTTTAAAAATTAATAGTGACTCAGTTGTGGCCTTTCTCCACCGCTAAGAAGAGCATCCAAAACCCGGGTCCCCCAGTGTCGCATACTTGGTGCTCACTTGAGCTGCAGCGGAAAACGTAACACATTTTCCCACCAGAAAACCATTTTCTCTTTTGCATCACTTCTGTTTTCTTCATGGTGAACAACCCTGGTTCCCATCACCTTTATTAATGATCTATTATTCCATAATCTTCATTGTCCCTTTTGTTCCCTAAGCCTTCCTTGGGTTTTCCGTATTTTCTTATTAGCAGCCTCAAACCCTTTTTGAAAGGAGGGCAGAGATAAATTGTTTTTAAGTTGTAGGGCCTATAAACCAGTAGTTCTGGGCCTTTTGGGTTTCTAAGTAAAAACCTTATGAATGCTGTGGACCCTCTCCTCTCCAGAATGCATTTATGCACACCCCCCAGCAGATTTGTAAAGTTGCAGTAGGGTTAACAGATCCCTTGAGCCCCAGCTTAGGAACCTCTAGGGTATCTAGAGACCATTTTGGTTGTTGCTGTTTTTAACTTTTATCAGTGAAACTTCTACATCTAAGCAGAAGAAAACCATTTCTGTGATTGAATCACAGGGCCTGTTGCTTGGTTCCCACCCCCTACCCCACCCCCACATTAGGCAGCCTCTGAAGTACTCTTCCTGGAACAGAATGTGAGAGTCACTATTATAAACAATAAAAGGGGGAAAAATAGAGTCCCAAACTATTTGATTTGATAACATTATTGTTGCCTTCACTTAAAATGTGGTCCTCATCTCGACTTGAACTTCAGAGAATATAAAGTCTATGTGGATTTCTCTCTTTTCATGTATAACCTTAACGTCCATCCAGACAGCAGCAGAGCTGTTTATTGATATCTCATGCAATAGAAGCCCTCATTTTGGATCCAGAATCAGCAAGGTATTTCTAATAATAGTTTACATTGAAGTACATTTTCAAATATGTTATCTTACCTAGTCATCACAACAGTGTTTTGGAAGAGGTTTTACAGAAGAACAAAGAACAGGGACTTCTCCAGTATTTACCTGAGGTCACAGCTACTGACAAAACATGGATTTTCCGACTCCATTGTTTATTTACCTCCTGCCTCCTATTTTTAAAACACTGACCTGGAAAAATAACGAAGAAGAAATTCTTTGAAATTTGAATATTTTCTTCTTGTATACTGTAACTAAATTTTGGTATGGAAAACTGGGTTAATAATATAATTAAGCTTGACATTTTTATTCTTTGGTTTCCTAAACAAAAAGATATTCCTATTTTTGCTTCATTAATATTCTTCTCTCCTCTTCCATTAACTAATTATTCAGGAATGTTCCACTGGTTTTTTTGTTTGTTTTTTTGTTTTTTTCCCATTATACTATTCCGTTTTGGAATGTGCATTTTCAGGTGTCTGTAATTTCCAATCTAATAAGGCCTGTGATTCCAGGGTCAGCTTTCTCAAAGAATACAATCAACAAAGCAGGGTAAAATTTCTCTACCCTGAAGCATTCACTCACCATTTCCTTTCCGGACAATAGCAAAGTCCTTGCTTCTGTCTTAAAATTCTGCCTACTCCTAGACTAGGCCGCTTGGCTATCTTTTTCCCCATTCATCTGATCCATTTTAATATTTTCATAACATACTAATATTTGCTTATTTTTCCTTTTATCCTGTTCTCACCAGTGTTCATTTTCCCTTCAGACCTGCAGTGCTTGTTTTTAAAAAAACAAACCCCTTCCTTTTAAGTTTCAAAGTGTGCTTACACTTTCATGTACTTTACAGAGTCTTTGCCAATTAATTGCTGATTCAAGATTCACATCACACCATTTTTTATTGTGCCATACTCATTTTACTTCTTAGCACCCAGATATCATTGTACTGTTGACTGGTATGATAGGCATGTTTTTCTCTTGATTGACTTTTTAACAGAGAGATTGAGTGCACTGTCAGCAGGGATGGGGTGAAGGGAGTTATTCACCCAGCTTACTCATGCTGCTACTCTCTTTCTTACTCTTCTCCGCCCCCTCTCACTCTCCAAACCAGTTCTCCTAGCCTCTGCCCTTCATAGCAGGGAAAAGTTGGAAAAGAAAGCTTGTACCTTGAAGGAGGGTTCTTTGGGTTTCATTCTCAATAGTATACAACTGCTAAGAGTGGCTTCCTCCTAAAACTTCTGTTCTCGATATTATATATTCTGTGCCTTCCAAGTAAAGAAGGACTTGCAGCTAAAAAAGAACCTCAAGAGGACCTCTTTTGCACTGCTGGTGGGAATGCAAACTGGCACAGCCACTCTGGAAATCAGTATGGAGGTTCCTCAAAAAATTAAAAATAGAACTACCCTGTGACCAGCAATTGCTCTACTAGGTATTTATCCAAGGGATATAGGTGTGCTGTTTTGAAGGGACACATGCACCCTAATGTTCATAGCAGCACTATCGACAATAGCCAAAGTATGGAAAAAGCCCAAATGCCCATTGACTGATGAATAGGTAAAGAAGGTATGGTATATATATACAATGGAGTATTATTCGACAATCAAAAAGAATGAATCTTACCATTTGCATCTACGTGGATGGAACTAGAAGGTATTATCCTAAGCAAAATGAGAGAAAGACAGATATCATATGACTTCATATGTGGAATTTAAGATACAAAACAGATGAAAATAAGGAAGCAAAAATAATATAAAAAGGGGGGGGAACAAAACAGAAGAGACTCTTAAATATGGAGAGCAAACTGAGGGTTGCCAGAGGGGTTGTGGGTGGGGGGATGGGCTAAATGGGGCAAGGGACATTAAGGAAGACCCTTGTTGGGATGAGCACTGGGTGTTACACATAGGGGATGAATCATTGGAATCTACTCTTGAAATCATTATTGCCCTACATGCTAACTCACTTGGATATAAACTTAAAAGTTAATTTAAAAAAAAAAAACTCAAGAAAAGGAGGCATAACATTGGTATTTCACTGTAGTTTTTACAAAAATGTGTCTATCTTTTTCATAGCCTAGAAGCTTTTTTGGAAGAAGGCATCTTGTCTTACTATTCAGCTTTGTATCTCTAGCACCTAAATATAGTGCCTGACCCAATAACAGTAAATATGGATTATGACAGGGTAGATATTTATAATTATGAATTGTCTACCTCATTCCAACTTTTTAGAATTATCAAGAAGAAATATTTTGAGATGGTGGTTCATTGCATTTTTCTATTCTGACTTTTTATTTGTAATGAGTCCTTTGCACTTAATCTTTATGTTACTGCCTAAAAGATAAGCGAACAGTTCCTGGCTATGACAGAATAAATAGACTGGACTTTTCCTTTTACTGCGAACAAATAAAACCTGGATAAAACATAAAAGTTTTATGTAAAACTGTAAACAGTTAACTGTTTACAGACATTGGACAATAGGAAATTCAGGAATGTCATTCCTTGGTGAAGGGACACAAATAAGGTAAACCCTACCATAGTCTTTCCTTTCTTTTCCCTGGAGGCACTCAGCAGAACACAGTGGTCTTGCTTAGTTGAAGAGATAGGAATCAGGGTTCAGGGAACCAGAAGAAGCTAGAACTTGCAGGACAGAATACAGGGGAGAGAAAGCAGCTTTCCAGGGAAAGAGCTCCAGAAATTTCATAGGCTGTGATTCTTTGGCTGAAGATTAGCATATGTGTACTAAGATACACATATGTAAGGGAAACTGCACAAGGCCAGGCAAAAAACAACTACTGGGGGAAGAATGATGACCAGAAGTTATAAGCTGAACAATTCCTAGAGTTCACACATGTCTGAGAAATGTTTTGAGTTCCACCTAGCCAAATGGAGAGACCTTATTGAACACTGAGAGCGTTCAGAAGAAACACCAGAAGGGTCACACCACCTTAGCAGTAGGGCTAAACTAAGTCTAGAGCAGTCTTTCAGATAAGCTTTAAATGAATCAGGATTATATACAAGTAACTTGACTGTCTACCAAAACAAAATTTAACATTCTCTAAAGACAATAAAATAAAAAGTTCAACAGTATAAAATCCACACTTGTAGCATCAGATCAAGAATTATTAGACATGAGAGGAAGCAGGAAAATGTGACATAACCAGGAGAAAATTAAGTCATTTAGGAAAAAGACTCAACAAATGACAGATGATGGAATTTACAGAGTTGGACTCTAGAATAGCTATTACTAATATTTTCAGAGATTTAAAGGTAAAAGATAACATAATTAGGAGAAAAATTAAAGATGTAAAAAGGACCAAATGGAATTTCTAGAGCTAAAAAATACAGTATCTTGATTTTGCCTTTATTTTTGAAAGATAATTTTGATGGATATAGAATTCAACTTTGGGTTAGGTTTAATGGTACATTCGATATTGCAAGAGAAAAGTTCAGTGAACTTGGAAGACATAACAATAAAAACTACCCAGATCGGACAGTGAAATAAGAAACAGCCTGAAAAACAACAGAGTCAAAACTAGCCTGTGGAACAGTATCATTTGTACTAATATATACATGCAACCACAAATCCTAGAAAGAGGGGAATGAAGGAAAGGGAAATATTTAAATGGCTGAAGTTTTTTAATGTTTAATTAAAAATGTAAACCCACAGATTCAAGAAGCTTAACAAACCACAAGTAAGGTAAACAAAACCATAACAAGCCATACATTGTAATCAAATTGCTGAAAACCAATGATGAAGAGAAAAAATTTAAATGGAGAAAGGGAGTGCATAGAAGGGAAGAAAGATCAGAAATCCACTGATTTCTCATCAGAAATAATGCAAGCCAGAAGACAATTAGAACATCGTTAAAGTTATGAAAGTGAAAAAGGTAACCCAGTATTCTATATTCAGTAAGAATTACCCTTCAGTAATTAAGACTAAATAAAGGCCTTTTCAGACAAAATCTGAGAAAACTTGTTACCACCAGATGTGCACTACTAGAAATGTTAAGTTCTTCAGACTGAAGAGAAACCATTTCCACTGTAAACTTAGAGCTACAAAACAGAGTGAAGGGCACTGGAAATGGTAAATATGTCACTAAATATAAAAGACTTCTTTCATTTTTTTAAAGTGTTGATCATTCAAAACAATAATAACTATGGGAGTTTATAACATGTGGAAGTAAAATGTAGGAAATAAGACATGACAGGGAGGGGATTGCTGTATGATTTTTATGTTTTACATGAAGTAACATATAGAAAATTATTTGAAGATAACTTGTGATAAACTAAGGACGAATAAACTCTAGAGCAACCACTAAAAAATAAAACAAGCCGGGAGATGAGATAAAATGAAATACTAAAAATAACAACAGAAACAAACCCAGTTAATCCAAAAGAAGATGGGGAAGACAGGATAAAAAGAAACCGTGAACAGATGGAAAAGTAGAAAACAAATTACAAGATGGTAGCCATAAACCCAACCATACCAGTTATTACAGTAAATGTAGTCTTACTCTAAGTAAAATCAGAGATTACCCTACTGAATACAAAAGCAAACCCAACTGTCTGCTCACCACAAGTAACCCATTATTAAAGACACAGATAAAAGTAAACATAAGGACAGAAAAGTATATATCCTGAAACTCTAAAAGCTGAAGTGACCATATTAATATCATACAAAATAGACCTCAGTACAAGGTACATTTCATCATAATAAAGGAATCCATCCATCAAGAAGACATAATTCTAAATATGTACAAAGAAACATGAAGCAAAAACTGGCAGAACTGAAAGGAGAAATAAATCCACAATTATCAAGTTTTCAACACTTTCTCTGTGAGTAATTAAAGAACAGCTTGTCAGAAAATTTCTTAAGATGTAGAAGACTTGAACAACACTATCAATCATCTTGACCTAATTGACATGTACCAACAGCAGTGTATATGTTCTTTTCAAGTGCATTTGGAACATTTAGTGAGATAAACCATACACTGGGCTAGAAAACAAATCTCAGTGAACTTTTAAAAGCGTTGAAATCATACAGAATATGGTATCTGACAATTAAGTTAGAATTGACTAACAAAAACGATCTCCAGAAAATCCCCACACATTTAAATATTAAATAAGACTTCTGAATAACCTAACTGGTCAAGAAATCAGAAGAAAAATTAGAAAATATGTTAAAACAGGATGAAAATGAGAACACATCAAAACTTGTGGGATGCAGCGAATGCAGAGCCTAGAGGGAAATTGACAGCTTTAAATGTTTTTATATAACATAAAAAGTTTAAAATCAGTGATCTAAGTTTCTACCTTATCTGATGCTACAAAAAGAAAGCAAATTAAACTCAAAATAATTTGAAGGAAAGAAGTAACAAAAATATGAGCACTGATAAATGAATTAGAAATAAATAGTGGAGAAAATCAATGAAACCAAAAGCTGGCTCTTAGAAAAGACAATGAAACTGATAAAACCAGTTAGTCTGAGTGGTAAAGGAACACAAATTACCGATACCAGAAATCAAGAACACCAGACCAAGTCCTACAGCTATTAAAAGCCATAAGGGAATAACAGTTTTCATGAACACAGACACAAAAACTTTTAACAAGACATGTACAGATTGAATCCAGCAATATACAAAAGATAATGCATCAGAACTAAGTAGGTTTTATCCCAGGAATACCAGGTTAACAATAGAAGACCAAACGGTGTAATTTACCATATTGCATAATAAAGGAGAAAAGCTGAAGCGGAGGGCTTAATAAACATTTCAAGTCTTACTATGAAGCTATAGTAATTAAGACTATATGATATTTGTTTGATGGTAGAATGGAGAGACCAGTCACATATGTGATCATTTGATTTTTGACAAAGGTACCAAGGTCCTTCAACTTACATCTTAATGAAATGTATTTCTTAAGTAAATGAATGCTTTAGTAGGAGGTAGAGCAGTATATTCTGAATTTAGACCCTTTTGGTAGCAGGTAACTCCGTAAAAGACTTTAGTTTCTTTATGCTTTGTGTGTATAGTTTTCCTTAAAGTCCTATAAATGAGGTTCAGTTCTTGTCTTATTGGAACTTAAGATATAGTACAGAGCAGGAAACAAAGCTTTGGAGCCAGGCCAATACGAACATGAATCCCTTGTCATTCACTCCTAGCTGTATAAATATATGCATGTGATTTCATCACATTGAGCCGCATATGCATGAATTATAGGTAACTTGTGATGCCTGTCTCCTAGAGTGGTTGTGGTGGTTAACTGAAATAACCTGTATAAAGTACCTAAGGGAAGTGCTTTAGTTATGCCTTTAACACACCACTTGATGTTAAGAGGATAATAAGAGAGGGGCACCTGGGTGGCTCCGTGAGTTGAGTGTCTGACTCTTAGTTTTGGCTCAGGTCATGATCTCATGGTTTGTGACATTGAGTCCCACGTTGGGCTCTGTGCTGACAGCATGGAGCCTGCTTGGGATTCTCTACCTCTCTCTGTCTCTGCCCCTCCCCTGCTCACTCGCATGCTCACACTTTCTCTCTAAACAAATAAACGTTTTTTAAAAAGGATAATAAGGGAATAATAAGAACAGTGTTATGCCCAGTGTGGCTGAATTACCTATGTAGCATTTTCAAATAACCCCCTTGAAGTTTAGTTGGAATACAAAAGGTTTGCTTTCTTTTTTCACTTGGGAAGACTTTCAAGAACACTTTTAGGTCTGAGGCAGTAGAGGAAGAAAGAAGGAATCTCGGTAAAACTTTCCAGCATGCTCTATATACTAGCTCTCCCCTGAACATGCCTGTGCCTTTCACATCCATGCTGTGGATCCGTGCCGTTTCCACAGCCACAAATGCCCTTCACACTTCCACCTCTCCACATCTCCATCCTGCTTGCCTGCTAATTTGCTCAGGACCTGTCTCTTCTGTGGCATTCCTCCCCTCTCTCCATGTGCTGATCTGTTATTTATAGATCTTCACTGGTTATTTGGCACTTATGGGTAATTACCTTTTCAAATGTCTTAGGTCTCCTTCCCCTCATGGCACAGACAGGGTTTAAACATTTTTCTACTACCTAACACCAAAGTGATTAGACTTACAGAATTTGAAGTCAGGTCTGGGTTTGAATTCCAGGCTTATTACTTAACCTCTCCAAGCCTCAATTTTCCCCCACCTGTAAAATGGAAACAACCGTGCCTACGTCGTTATTTTACAAATTAAATGAGAACATGTGCAAAGTGCCTGACACATGTAGACATTGAAGTAGTGACTATTTTGGTTGATTAATTGATACTGATTTGACCTCAGTTTCCAGGAATACGGATCTACTGGAGCGGCCCATGCTGACAGTGAATATGAGAGGAGAATGATGTCTGTGTATAATCATGTCTTGGAGGAAGTGGAATCACTCAATCGGAAATATACCCCTGTTTCTTACATGGCAAGTGACATTTGTTTTATTGAGTTTTCATTACATAGATAGAAGTGGGTTTTTATCCAACACTTACTAACCATGTGAATTCATCGAATTCCCCTCTCTGCCTGTTTTCTGCTGTGCCTATTTTGTAAGGGTTAATAATTGCTGTGAGGATGAAATGAGCTAATCCATGGAGCACTTAGCACATCTCTCACTGCTATAGAGTTACGTTAATGTGTCAAATCTGCTCTACCAGAATGCACTTTTTTTTTTCCTTTTAACAATTGAACTGAAGTTGCAATAGTTCTCAACCCTGGCTACACGTTAGAATCACTTTGGGAGTTTTTTAAAAAAAATAAATCACTACCCAGGCCCCACTCCAAACCAAGTAACTTTGAATCTCTGCAGTTGAGGCCCAGGCATTAGTATTTATAAAAAGCTCCCAGGTGATTGATTCTGTCCTGCCACCAGGGTTGAGAACCACTGGCCAATTGAAACAGAAAGAACTGTGCTTGTCATCTACAAGGCAGTGAATCACTTCCTGCCAGGTGATGCCACTGATGTCCTTTTAGCCTGCTGAATCTATTGCCTTTGGCCCTGTTCAGCTCTTCCTCTTCCTTCAGTTTCCTCCATCACAGGACAGACTGACACACCCTCACCCAGATTTTCTCCTCCCTGTCTGGCCATTCCCCAAGTGTCTTAGTCGGCTCAGGCTCCCGTATCAAAATACCTGTAGACAGGCTGGCTTAAACAACAGGCACTTCTCTCTCATGGTTGTAGGGGCTGGAAAGTCCAGAACAAAGGCGGCAGCCAGTTTGGTTCCTGGTGACAACCCTCTTGCTGGCTTGTGGACAGCCACCTTCTCACTGTGCCCTCACACGTGGAAGAGAAAGGGAGCTCTGGTCTCTTTTTTTCTTGTAAGGACACTAATTGCATCATGGGGCCCCATCCTCATGACCTCATCCAACCCTCATACCCTCCCAAAAGCCGTGCCTCCAATTACCAACATATTGGGAGATAGGGCTTCAATGCAGGAGTTTGGGGAAGCCACACATTCAGCCCATAACACCCCATCTGTGACCTTATACCTTGGAGAGTTTCCCTTGCCCTGGCCACCCATTAGATGCTGACATTCCCTGTAGCTCTTTTCTGGCTCCCACTCTTCTCGCTCTGTACTCTCACCCGTTATCAGGTGTTTAAGAAGAAATTGGTAAGATATGTTGTTGAAGAGTTAGATTAGATTTTCAGACAGATACATTCCCTGACATAAGATCGTCAGTACGTATTTGCTGAGTTGAATTGACCTGGGTGGTTGTTTGACAGAGACTTGGTTGCTAAGGGACAGAGTAAAGATTCTCTTTGAAGGAAATACACACATCCATGCAAGACATTGATTAGATGTCAAAAAATATAAAGGCTGGGGGCACCTGGGTGGTTCATTCGGTTGAGCATCCGACTCTTGGTTTCAGCTTGGGTCATGCTCTCACGGTTCGTGTGTTCAAGCCCCACAGCTTGGGAGTCTCTCTCTGCCCCTTCCCCTACTCTTGCACATGCCCTCTCTCTCTCTCTCTCTCTCTCTCTCTCTCTCTCTCTCTCTCTCTCTCAAATAAACTTTAAAAAAAATACAAAGGATGTAAAGTATCAGACTCAACAAAGAAGAGCGTGTTGGTGCTGTGCTAGTCCTCCTTCTGGCTTACTAACTACACTGTGTGCCTCCGTATTTCCAGACTGTTAACTATAATGGTAATCTGCTCCTAACACACCTATGCACATGTGCCCAAGGGGCCATCGGCCTCAGAGGCACTCCACACTCTCCATATGGGGAATTGCAAAATCTGCCTCCATTCTTTTAAAAGAGAGAATGGTGCCTTTTTGCCCCAGAACAGCCTGAGGGCACTTGGGTCCCCTAAGTCCAGCCTTTAAAGAGGTTTCTCTCCTAAAATACTGTTGGCATCAGACTTCCACCACCAGTAGGATGTCCCTGCAAGTGCTTCCCAGATTCCTCGTTGCAGGAAGGTGAATAATGTTGCCTTAGCAGTTAAACCTGAAGAAATAGACCCAATGTGTTTGAATCTGTGTTGTGGTTTTCTCAAGTAACAGACCTGGCATTTGTATTAGGAGTCTCTTGGGCACGAAATGTTCAACAGCCTGAAACCAATAAGGAGTGGATTCTTCTGGCCTAGAGCCTTAATGCCCAGCTGTTTAAAATTGTTCACAAACATAGGCAACTAGGTGGCACTGTGCTTGGAATCAGCAGCTCAGAAGGGCAGACAGCACAGTAGAGTGGCTTGCAACTTCAGGCCACTGGTGGGGAAGTAGACTGAGGAGGGGAGGGGAGGTACACCAACAGGAGCAGTTCTAGGTCACCTCAAGTTACAAGTGTTCTGATGGTGCTGTAATTTTTTTTCTCTTAAGTTTGCAAACCATTGGTGAAATAGAAAACAAATCACTGAACTAAGAGTCAAGGAACCCAGGTTCTAGTCCCAGCTTGTCCCATTACCTGTCTGGGTGACCTGTGTTGTCAGCAGAATTGAGGATTAGACTGGGTGATCTTTGCAGTATCTTTGACGGTGTTACAGTTGTATGCTCATCTCCAAACTCACCAAGTTGGATACATTAAATACGTAAAGTTTTTTGTATGTCGGTCATACCTCAATAAAGTGGTTTTAAATACATACATACATACATACATACGTACATATATACATACATATAATATCTCAGAACTCTTTTAAGTTCTAGTTGTGTGGCTCCTCTTACTAAGACTCAAAGGATTCATTGCAGTGATTCTCTTCAGCTATGCTGGGATTTTCAAAACTCAGTTAAATTTGTGAAATAGATATTTGAAATAAAGTATTCTATTAAAATTTCGAATTCCATAGAGTTGGACTGTATTGTCATTCTTCATCTGAATTCCAGTAAGTTTCCCCCATTGCTCACTCTGGGGCTATAGGGACAGGGAAGCCACCATGTGGAGATGGAGATGGAGATGGGATGGAAGAATGAGGATGTCAGGGTTCGTGGGAGTTGGTGTCTGGCCTCGGACATCGATATACTGCTCTGGCTTCTTTACCATATTTTCTTTATCCTACTTTAACATACAATAGTTACTCTATGTTGTAGTAACTAAAATCATTATATAATAATATAATAGCTCTAAGTGCTATGGAAATGCAAAGTTTGTGCATTATTTTGCCTTGAGGATTTTCTTCTACATTTACTTTTTATTTTATCGAATATACTTCAAAGTAAAGTAAAAATCTGCAATTGTATTCCTTGACATGAGAGATTTGGCAAACATTTGGGTGTTATGCCTATTTCCTGATAGGTATGTACCTTTGCAATAATCATAGGACCATTTGTATTTAAAAAAAATTTTTTTTTAACGTTTATTCATTTTTGAGAGATGGAAAGAGACAGAGCATGAGTGGGGGAGGGGCAGAGAGAGAGAGAGAGGGAAACACAGAATCCGAAGCAGGCTCCAGGCTCTGAGCTGTCAGCCCAGAGCCCGACGCGGGGCTTGAACTCACAGATCGCGAGATCATGACCTGAGCCAAAGTCGGACGCTTAACCAACTGAGCCACCCAGGTGCCCCAACCATTTCTACTTTTTAAACTTCTTCCTTAAAGTACCATTTGTTGATGAAATTTGGAAATTTATTTTTATTTGACTTAGTTTCTTTTCTTCCCCCCAGCATACAGCATGCCTCTGCAATGCCATCATTTCCTTGCTGAAAGTTCCTCTTTCATTTCAGAGATATTTTTTCCAGAAACTGCAGTCTACCAGCATCAAGGTAATAATAGCAAGAATAGAGGTTAATACTGGTTAAAAACCCAGTTATCTTTTGAAGAGTATGTGGGATAGAGCTCTGCTTCAGGATCTTACCTTTGGTTTTGATGAAACTTACAGCCTTTAGTTGTGAATTTCTTCTCCCTTTACTGAGTGGTTTGGTGAAAGGAACAGGATTTGGGGATTAAACCCTCTCCCTTGTGACCTGTCAGTGCCAGATGCAGCGAGACGGGTGTTTGGGTACCTGGAGCTCTGTCCCTTGTCTCCAAGAATAATTTGAGAGGTTTCATGATAGTCACCTACAAGGATCTTGAGCTCTGTGTGTGATTGGACTTTCCAGACCCAGAATAAATCAGGTCCAATAAAACATCACCAGTCCTACCTCCAGGGCACTTTTGTCTGTGAATATCCAGTTTTGAGGAGCTGGCCAATGAGAAGAGCTAGTATTTGAAAATATGTAAGCCACTCAACATTCAAAAATGTATTTTTGATTCAGAGAATGGAATTTTTGGGAAAGGAGGAAAACTGTCACCCGCAAGAGGTTTTCTAGGTTATCCCTGGCAGTAAATGTCTTCCGTGCACTTTGCATATCCATTCGAATGTTTTGGGTTGCATTTCAGAATGACGTGAATAATAAGGAAAATTGATTACCTTAGGTAAGATGTGTGCAGGGTTGATTGAGGCAATGCTCAACATTATCAGAAAGACCCAATTTCTTCCATCTCTTCATTTAGCAGAATTTGGGCTTTCGGTAGTTTAAGTGTATTGGGGATTTTAAATATGTTTTTAAATAAAAAACTACTCTAATGAGAGGTGTAAAATTGACTTTTATACCATTGTGACTTGATTGTATGTGTAATCCTAGAATATTAAGTACGTTTGCCTTTGAATTTAGTGTATTTAAAATTATGAAAGACCGGAGGACAGCCTCTAGATATGAAAATTTACATGATGCATTTCTGTACTGGAATTGGTTCCTTGTCAAAGAAAGGCCCCACCACAGAAATGGGCAAGAATAGTGCCTTCACTTTTTTCTAATCCTCTTTTACCCTCACACAGAACTGGGGTTTGACGTAGAAAACACAGTGGTATTTAAAAGGAAGCATTAGGAGAAGGAACCCTTGACCTTAAAGGTACATCTGCCTGGTTGTCCTGGCATAGCCAGGTCGTTAGTTGTATGTGTAACGTTGTAACCTATAAATAATAATTAGCACAAACTTGCCTGTCAGAAGAGAGCTTGCTCTTGCTTGTTAGCATTTATTTTAATGTTGGTATTCTAGCTTGCTCTGTCGCCATCCCCCCGGAACCCTGCAGAGCCCATCGCGGTCCAGAATAACCAGCAGCTGGCACTAAAGGTAGAGGGAGTGGTTCAACATGGATCAAAACCAGGACTCTTCCGCAAAATTCAGTCCGTCTGTCTGAATGTTTCCTCTACACTACAGAGTAAATCTGGACAAGACTACAAGGTAATTTAGAAGAGAGGCAGAGTTATGATGTGGATTTTATCAACTTACATTAATGGAAGTTTTCTAGTGTTAAGCAGACTGCAGTTACACCTCCTAACAGATGAGATACAGACACAAGTTAAAAGTACATTCTGAGGCTTGAGGGGGCTCGTGAACAGCACTTCTCTTTTCCCTGCCTGAGCCAGCTGATGGAGAAACATCCAGGCAGACAGTAATCAAATACGAGTTTTATTATTATAGCTGTCGGGAAACCCCGCTCAGGTATCTGGCAACAGGGACTTCTAGCTTTGTACCACTGAATTTTCCCACCAGCCTCAGCCCGCACACACAAGAGCCTGCCCCTGTAAAACTGACGGTAGGAAGGAGCGCGCTGAGTCCCAGAGAAGGCAAAGGGAAGATCTTAGCTCCCCATGCTCAGTTCCTACCCAGAAACTCCCCATCAGTAGGATTTACCTCCTTCCCTGGAGACCAATACTGCCCATCTAATGAAAAGTCCCTCCACATGGAGGGAAACCTCAGGACTGAGGGAATAAGTGCTCCCTTTCCCCCAAAAAGCACACATCGAATTATTTTTCTCTATTTTAAGGGAATTTTAGCATTTTCCCCCCAAAAGGCTATACAACATTGACAGGCATGGTCAGATAAAGTAAAATCTTTCCTTAAGGGTGTAACCCTAGGAATTGGCTGCTTTGAGAAATCACGAGGTAGGTAACCAAAAATCGTGCTTGCTTTGTTAGCCGAGACCGGGATGCTGAGTACCGTGGAATACCAGTATTCCAAATGCAGAGTGTTCCTTTCTGTGGACATCTCTTTCTGGTTCCTTGATGGTTTATTCACAGTAAATGGAACAAGGGAACAAGTACACAGTTGTAGGGACGGAGTTGTTCAGATGCCCACATTGGTTGTATCCGGGTTTATTGTGGGCACGCTTGAACTGAGCTCCATAGCAAGGAAAGGAGTATTAGTAGAAATATAAAAAGAGAGCATTTTATTCTCTTTGGTGGTTTTAGGCTAAAAACCCAAGAGAAGGTGTGGCTTAGGCCGTTTTTACTTTCTTTACTTTGGTAACTTTCTCCTCCTTCTTTGCCCACTCTGATATGGCTCAGCCTTCATTCTCTTCTCTTCCTCTCTGACTCCCACAACACGGAGCATGGTGCCTTATGTAGCAAATATTTGATGAATGATGAAAAAAAAATCATTTACTGTATTTGGAGTACAACTGCTATGTTCGTGGGTGATCCCTATTGTCACAGAAGATCCTAGTGAGAATTTACATAGTTAACTTACCCCTTTCAACAGCTGTCTCCTCACTTTGAGTTTGAGAGAACAGTAACGATGATTCTTATTGTTCCTTGCGTATGATTTCCACTCTTAAGAAAAAAACCTTCAAACCAGTCTTCTGCTTATTGACTTACCTCTGGAGGCATTGCTTAATGCCTGGAAGCTGATATAAGTTATATAGGACAGGATTGCTCTGTTGTGTTACATGCAGTGAGTTCTCAACTTGAAATGCATCATCCATTCAGAGCAATCAGGTTGCCTTGGCCTATTTCTGGTCCTTTTAAGGAAGTTCTTGTTTGGTAGGCATGTTGTTTAGGGACATAAAACCCCTATAGAAGTTGTGCAAACAAACAAAACCGGGCTTATAAATCTAAGATCTTGAATTGGTCAGTGACTTCATTCCATTGCTGTTACGGAAAGATTAACCTGTTCCCTGAGTCACAAAGCTTCAGGGCACATTTATATCATTAATTATACAACAGAAACACACACATAAATGTAGAACAATCTGGCCAAATATTCATTAAGGTTACCTGTGTATGCATTCTCAGAATAAGTGTCTCTCTTAACATACTTCATCGTAGGTACAGGTCAGGGTATACCAGCAAGTGTTACTCTGTTCTTTGAAGGACAAAGGCATGAGTGTCAAGCTACATAAGTGAACAAGCCCATAAATCTGTGTTTTAAATTTTTTTTTTTTCAACGTTTATTTATTTTTGGGACAGAGAGAGACAGAGCATGAACGGGGGAGGGGCAGAGAGAGAGGGAGACACAGAATCGGAAACAGGCTCCAGGCTCTGAGCCATCAGCCCAGAGCCTGACGCGGGGCTCGAACTCCCGGACCGCGAGATCATGACCTGGCTGAAGTCGGACGCTTAACCGACTGCGCCACCCAGGCGCCCCTGTGTTTTAGAATATATTGTGCTGCCCATCTGAACAAGACACTGATTATTAAATGAGCACTGTACAAGTTATAAAGTTAATTTGTTTTAAAGAGGGAGGGTTGACTGTATTAAGTAATACAAAATCAGACTGGCTAGGAGGAGGAACCCTAACTTGTATTTACTTAGAGTTATGTTCTTTTTCAGTCTCTTAGATTTTAAACTCCCTGAAACAGGTGATTGTACCCTGTTTCTTCAGAATTTCTCTTTATAGACTAAAGAAAGATGGAAATCAGAGTTGGGGTTGGGTAAGCAAGTGTAAGAGGGGAATATTCTCTTCCACCCTCTTAAGGTCTCCGGCTGGGCCTACGATTAAACTAACATTAAGGCACATTAACAGGAGAAAAGCATACAAGTTTGTTAGAATTGTACACATATATGGGAGTCTTCACAGACAATGGAAACCCAGAGAAGTGACCAGAGCAGAAAGCTTATGTAACTTTTAGACAAAGAAACAGTAAATTTGTGGAGACTTAAGACAAATGGGCAGTAAAGAGGTGGGGAGTGACTGGGAGAGAGATGGGGCGGCAGTCCGTGCATTTCAACCTTGATTCCCAGTCTCTGGTGATAAGGATGTTCTCCTTCTCTTGGTACAGAGAAGGCGCCTTTCTCATGGGAGGTTTTATGGCCTGTTTTAGGTAAAAATGGCAAGGTCAGAGACCCTTCCTACATCCTCTGTTTCGCAAGTGCCTTTAGTTGAAAAGAATCAATGTGCCAAAGCAGCATTGTTTTGAAGAGGCGTGTCCTGAGCTCCTTCACAAGGAGGAAAGGCAGCATATGAAGGGGTTGAGACAGGCTCTGGGAGCTTGTTCTGGTAGTGAGGAGGTAGTATCACTTAGTGATAAAGAGTGTAGACTCTGGAGTTCACCTGCCTTGGTTCAGATGCCAGTTCCACTACTCATTAGCTGTGTGACCTTGGAGAAATGACTTAACCTCTCTGCCTCAGTGTTTTTATCTGTAAAACAAGGATAATAATAGTACCTACACCTCTTGGTTGTTTGCAGGGATTAAGTAAGCGCTTAGTACAGGGCCTACCTCACAGTAAGCACTCAGTACGTATTAGCTATTACTATTATTTAACAATTTTTTCGTTCCAGATACCCATTGACAATATGACCAATGAGATGGAGCAGAGGGTTGAACCTCATAATGATTACTTCAGTACTCAATTTCTGTTGAACTTTGCTATCCTTGGAACACACAACATTACAGTGGAATCTTCTGTGAAAGACGCCAATGGTATTGTATGGAAGACGGGTCCCAGAACTACCATATTTGTAAAATCCCTGGAAGACCCTTATTCCCAGCAAATTCGCCTACAACAACAGCAGGCCCAACAACCATTACAACAGCAGCAACAACGAAATGCCTACTCACGGTTTTAGCCACATGATGAATGCACTACAGACTTTACAGGAATTGATCAAATGGGCAAAAATAATTTGATTTTTCATATGGATTAAGATATAAAAGAATGTGGAGTCCATCTATTCATTGGTTTCTATAATGTAATACTCTGGCGAAAAAAAAGAGTTGGTTTCTCTTTAAAAATTTAATTTGAGAAATAATTGGATTCCTAGCCAGAAAGACGCTTTCCCCTTGTTCCTTCTCAACCCATGTCCTTTATCTTCTGTTTGACATTTTCATTGTTTTTCTGTTGCTGAGCCTTTCTTTCTCTTTCAAGAAAAGTCATGTGTTGGGATCACTGAATTCATATATTTGACTGATTCTCCACCAAAACACATCACTCACTACCTGGCACAGACCTCTCATTCTGAGCTAGGCATTGGGAAGTGCTGACTAGTTGGTACGGAGGAGTCTGTGGGAGTAGAAACAGTTCTCCCCTAGACTGACTTCAGTGTGTCCCCTGAAACATCCAGTTTTCTGGATTTTGAGAGGAAGCAGTCTAGCAGAATTGAAACATCCTGCTACATTATTTCAACTATTCACCTATATTTCTCTATGCTAAAGCAATCTTAATTTATTGTTTTAGTATTTAATTGACCCCCCCCCCCCCAAAACCAGCTAACAGTTACAAAGATTGGCAAGTAATCATTTGTGTTTTCTAATATTTGTTTATATTATAGACTTTTTACATTATTTCCAAGAGTGAAAAAAATCACTCACATGTAATATCTTAATCTTTTAAATTAGGAGGGCAGATCTTTCGATTGGTTTGGTTTCTTCTTAAGTTATGTAATGCTAGACTTGATTGTCTAGAAAAAACAATCTATAGCACAACCTCAATTAGTTGGGATGCTCAGGGAATAGAAATTTTCTGGTTAGCCAGAAAATCCCTTTTTTTCTATCTCAATACTGGTTAAAAACCATTATATAAAATATAATAATAATAAACTTTCTTGTCTTAACACAGTATACTAGATGTATTTTACCTGTTCGTTCTCGGTTTGGGATCATTCAGTGCTTGGGATCATGGTTTCCAAACATCAGGGATCGTAGGGTTGCGCATGTTCATGACGTGTGTGGGGCAATTGGGCTGGAAGCAGTTCCCGAGATGGAGCTGGGCACCTTCCCTAGAGGTTCCCTTTTTATTTATTTCTTTTTCTTTTTCTTTTTTTTTTTAATATATGAAGTTTATTGTCAAATTGGTTTCCATACAACACCCATTGCTCATCCCAAAAGGTGCCCTCCTCAATACCCATCACCCACCCTCCCCTCCCTCCCACCCCCCATCAACCCTCATAGAGGTTCCCTTTTTAAATAAATCTCCCATTTTCTTTGTTTGTGTTTTGCACTTTTTTTCCCTTTAAAGTCAACATTGGCTCAAAGAAAAAAAAAATGAGTTGGTATTTCTTTTTCCCTTGTCATGTTGCCTCCAGGGATGAGAAGTGATTGGTGATTCGGGTCCCTCTGAGATTGCCGGGCTCGGGTGAGCTATTGTCCCTCTTCGCCATTGGCCAGCCAGAACATCATGGCAAAACGTACGAATCTCCAGTGTTGACTGTGGATGGCATCCCTTTATGTTCAGCCCCATTGTACACAGTGCACAGTGTGCACAGTTGTGATAGCATCTGAGGGCACAGGCCTTAGGAAGAACCGCCAGAGGGATGTGGAGGAGGCCACGAACCGCTTGACCTGCCAGGCGTGGAAAGAGCTGGCCCAGCAAGCACAGGTTGTCCTTTTAGCTCTGATGAATTAGCTGAGTTACCTTGGGCAAGTTACTCAATCTCTCTAGGCTAGTTTCCTTGTCTCTAAAATGACTGAATTAGACTGGATCTCTTCAAGTCAATCTAGAGTTTTTATCAGGTGACTGAAAGACTAAAAGACCAAAAAAAAAAAAGACTCTTAAATTAGGGGAGAATTTTTTTTTTTTTTAATTAAGTGTCTATTTTCAGAATGAAATTTTATAATGTCACTGTCAGGTTTCTGGTACTGTTTTGAAGCAGAATTCTCAAGAGGCAAATCTTGTAAGCCGCCAGCCCTCCCCAGTTCCCTTGAGACCTGCCCAAATTTTATGTTCTTTTTTTTTTTTAAACCGTTTATTGTTTTTTTTGAGAGAGAGAGAGACAGGACACGAACAGGGGAGGGGCAGAGAGAGAGGGAGACACAGAATTCGAGGCAGCTCCAGGCTCCAAGCTATCAGCACAAGGCCCGACGTGGGGCTCGAACTCAAAAACTGTGAGATCATGACCTGAGGTGGAGTCAGACGCTCAACCGACTGAGCCACCCAGGTGCCCCCCAAATTTTGTGTTCTTAAAAGACCAGCTTTTGATAGCTGTAGTTATAAACTCTTTGATTTGGTGCACTGTAGGAATTATTAATAAAAACGAATCCAAATAGTTCAAAGTATGAAAATAACTCTGTGAAGCAAAAAAGGCTATTTTAATTGAGTGTGCCCGTTAGACCCAGGGTTAGAATTCTGATTTTATGTTTGGTATCATGTCTACTGCATTTCTGGCATCAACTGTTAAGCAGTTATTTGAAGTAAGGGGAAATTGTGTTTATAATTTCTACACTATAGTTATAAATTAAAAAGAAAGATGAAGGAACAAAAGATACAGGTATACTGATTGTGAAGTGAGCGTGTTCTGTGAATTTACAAATATGGATAAAAAAGGGTATTGGCTGATCAATTCTAGGGAAGACAGGGCTGATTTTTCTGTGTTTAGTCATTTTGCATTATAACCTGGGGTCGGAGCACAGCCTTTGGAGCTACACTGTCTGGGTCCAAATCCTACGTACCTAACTTTGTGACCTTGCACAGGCTACTTGATACTTGATATCTCTCTGCCTCAGTTTCCTTACTCCTAAAATTGAGAAGTTTAATAGTGCTTCATGGGATAGGTGTGAGGATTAAGTGAGTTAACATAGACGTAGTATAGGAAAGCAATTAGAATAACCCTAGCATATAGTAAGCAGATATACAGGTTCACTAGCATTGTTACTTCTATTATTATACCCTCCCAAATACTATTTTTCACAGTGTTAGATCAATTCTTATTCTTAGCATTTTATTTATTCATAATAAAAGTTACCTTCCTCTGCTACTAAACACATTTAAGCTTATCTTCCCACATTCTCAATTTGGATATGTGGGGTAATAACAAAATAATGTTGACCCAAACAAAACGGAATTCCTGTCTACAACCAATACTATAAATCCTATTAATTAAAATATTTAAAGACATGTATGAAGAAGATCATGAAAATACTTTCCAAAGCTGCTGATTGTCTTCAATGGTGACAGCAATAGTATATTGACCATTTAGAAATTAAAGTACTGTTATATTCCAGCTTGACCTAAGAGGTCTTGTGATAATGACCTTTCTAGCACAGACTAACCAAGGTGGCAGGTAATTTGCAGCTAGAGGCACTAAGTGACTTTTCACCTTGTGGTATAGTTCCTAGAAGAAGAAACCAAGATGCCCAGACGAGAGTCCCAGAGATGCCAGTTTGAGTTGTATTTGTAAGACTCCCTCGCCATGGATCCTTAGATTCGTCCCTTGGTCTTTCTGTGCCAACACTGGCCAGCATTGGGAGTGAGAGGATCCTGCCGCTTGGTATGTAGCGTATATGCAGCGCTTGTCCGAAAGAAGGTTCCGTGATGAGGGAAATGTTCTAAGTCTGGCCTTCCAATATAGCCACTAGCCATATGTAGTTATTGAACATCTAAAATATGGCTACTGTGACTGAATCTTTTATTTGCTTTTAGTTCAGTTAAATTTAAAGAGCCTCACATGGCTACTGCCTGCAGAATTGGGACCATGCAAGAGTGCAAAGAAATAAAATTCTCTATTCCCTTAGGGCCTAGATAACTCTTAAGTAGATTTCTAGATAAGAGGTCTGTCTACATTGGAATTTTTTGATGTCCTGAAGGTTTCACATGGAAGACTGTAAACGACAAGGAAGGTACTCGGGGTTCGTGGGTGTGCTTTGCTCCTAGGAATACTGTGCTGCTCAGACACCCAGCCCTGTTCTTTCTGTAGTTAACCCTTGGATTTAGCCTTTGTCAATCAACAACATTCAAAGTACGAGGTCCAAAAGTCTGGTGAGTGGGCTTAGATCTCCTCCCAACAGCCAGAGGTCATGGTCTCCCTTTTCACTTCTTGCTCAAGAACACAAAGACCTTTAACTCCATGGGCTGTGTATTTTATTGGCTTGAGTGCACCTCGGCCATTATTACCCCGTAGTATCTCCTGGTCTAACGTATTCATTCTATGAGCAGTTTGATTTTTAATTGCGGTTGGGATTTAAACAGAATGAGACATGTTTTTCTCCTTAACTAATATATGAAGGCCTGGAGCCATTGATTTCCACATTCTAATGTAGAATGCTAAATGTTGTAAATTTACTTTTTTCAAATCTGCAGGTACAAAACATTTTTCAGTCTATATCTTTTCCCTTCCTGCTTCCTTGCTAATCTCCCCCAAAGCAATTCTGTCATGTCCAGTCAAGTTTGTTGTGCAATAACTGTCCTCTGTTTAGGCTTGGTTAAAGATTGAAACTTGATGAAACGAGTTGAGGGACTGTTTTCCTCTCAGATCCTGTCTACAAGGGCTAGCTTTCGTCTTGTGGTACTTAGCTGGCAAACGGAGACTAAAAATATTTTTATTGTTGTTTGCAGTTATTTTTAGCAAATTATAAAGGTAAAATAATACTAACTCATTTGGTATTAGGAAATGAATCAGTCAGCAAAATGAACATCTCTACCCTCAGAAGTCAGGATGAGTTAAAGAAAATCAGATTGTTTTACAGAGAGAAAATATTCTCTACCTCACCTTTTAGTTTTCTTGGGAGATTCATGGGTGGGTTTTGATGAAGGTTCTTTGTGGCAAGAAGCAAAAATATTTCAAATGGAAAACCAAGACATCATAGAGCTAAATTAGGCTGAGGAATCGCGAGAAGATAGCAATGTCTAGTTGTGTGTCATGGAAGGTGAGGACAGGCAGTACTGCCCCAAGTCGACCCCCATCCCTGGAAGCAGTGATGCTAGTGATGCTTTTTGCCTTATTCGTCCTCTCACTCTGGGGAGATGAGCAAAGTGATGACGCATTGCTAAGACTTGTGTCCCCCACCTGGCTTTCCCTTCCCACCCCCAGCCAGTAACAAAGGCAGATGTCATGTGTTAGGAAGGTCAGTTCTGAACCCTCCCAACACCCACACATAGGACAAGAGTAGATGAAAAGCCTACTGTACAAATGCAAGCGGGGGACCTGGGGAGAAGGGCCTCCCTGATGTGAGCTCCACGCTATACCAGGCTCTGAGCTGGGTGTGGGAAATGCAAAAAACTGACAGAGCCCTCAAGCAACTTGTAGTCTCTTGACAGAAGGAGACTTGTATTTCTACAGAACGTGGAGAGGGCTTTATAAAAGCTAGTGAGAGGGGCGCCTGGGTGGCTCAGTCGGGTAAGCGTCCAACTTTGGCCCAGGTCATGATCTCACAGTTTGTGAGTTTGAGCCCCGTGTAGGGCTCTGTGCTGACAACTCAGAGCCTGGAGCCTGCTTCGGATTCTGTGTCTTCCTCTCTCTGTCCTTCCCCCATTTGCACTGTCTCTGTCTCTTAAAAAATGAATAAATGTTAAAAAAAAATTTTTTTAATTAAAAAAAAGCGATCGAGAGAGCCCAAAAGATGCCATTCCTGAAATTCTAATAGTGTCTCCCCTTGTATGCAACAGGACTGGCTCTTAGGCGATCAGAAAGCAGCCATCATTTGGCATTTTCTCCTGTTGCAGCACTTGGAAATGCAAGTGTCCCTTCCTCCTCAGACAGCTTCTTGACATAATCAGAGACCTATTGGGTACCTATTGGGTACCTATTCCTTGGAAGCCAGAGAGGAACACAAGAGCATTGGGAAAAAAGATACACTCCTAAAGTGTAAAGTCAGTATTTGGCCTCAAGGAGATAGGAGCTTACACTCAAAAAGAATTAAATATTGTCTCATGTTGCGGAAACCACTGCTGCTTCTAGCCAGGCTGTTCAATGACACAAACCCCCAATGTCACATTCCAAGGTATCAGGGCCTTAGGGAGAAATCTGTCATCACAGAATCACTTAAGCAACATCAGATCTATCCTACTTAGTGGTTACAGTGTCCCCTGGGATGCTCAAAAGCATATTGGCCCTGGCTAGAATCGTCTCTCAGGGAGTGAGCTCATCAGGAATCTCTCCTTGAGGGCCCTTGACACAGGAGAGGGCCCATGAGTCTGTCCTAAGAAGTACCTCTCCTTCCTCCCTCAAGCGGCTGGGGCCAGGAGTAGCTGATGGAAAGCACTTTTCCTTCCTCCTGAGCACTAAAGCTACCTCAGCTGACATCACAGGGCTCTGTAGCTCAGTCAGCAACATTCGTCTGAGCTGGAGTTTGTGAATTTGGACAGATTCCCCAGATCTGTGCCAAAGGCACAGCCAACAAGGACACAAACAATTTTGAGAACAGGTGACCTTTTTTATTCATTCACCAAATAAATGTTTATCGAATGCGTCCAGGGTACCCGGAACTGGGCTTATGATGGACAAGCTCCTTGGGTTTATGGCCCTGACACTTGTGTTTGCACAGACCGCGGGAGGGAAGGCTGTGAGAAACCCACCGTGCTCTTGATTTATGCTGGTGGATCCGAGCTTCTGATCATTTGCCCCAGTGAAAGGGGAAAAGAACGTTTGGACAGGACTGTCGAGGCTAGAGTCCTCGCGGTTTCCAGTGCGGCCCTTCGGTAAAGCGCTTAGCCTGATGCCGGCTCCTTTTGTAACTACCATCTTCACCCCTCGCTAACTTCTTCCTTCTCTCCAACTTAAACCCCTCATGGCAGTCAGCCTCCTGCTTCTCTGTGTTTGAGGGAAATGGAAAACTCCCCCAAACCACGGTCATAGGGAAATAGCTCTAATCAAAACAGTCTCCCCTGACCCCAGCTATACCAGACCTTCCAGACCTGGCAGAGGCCCCCTTGCCCTGATCCTTCAGCCAGACACAAGAGCTGGTCCCCTTGTGTGACCGGTATCCAACCCAGTCTTGGGTACGGTCTGCTGCCCAGCCTTCAGGGTTGGCACAAATGTGGACAAATGGTGGCTAAAGTTGCCACGTCCCGTTCATAGGAACAGACAGCTCCCTATGCTGTCCCATGCCCCACATCAGCCGTTCGGCTATTTTCAGGGTCTCTGTTTCCTTTCATACTGCCTCTGGGAGCCCTGGGTGCTTCATCTGTGAAATGGGGCTGATGACTGCCCTTTGAAGAGTTGTCAGTATTAAATGTAATGATACATGTACCAAGCCTGCTCCTTGGCAAGGACCCACCAAATGTTGCCTTCGGCCTCTCTGGTCAAGTGGCCTGGTGGCCCAGAGAACAGCAAGAAAAGAAACCAGCCTTCTGAAACAGCGATGTTTGTCTCAGATCATCTCATCTCCACCTTAAAGGAAGATGATGTCCCAGGGCATTTGAGGACCTAAAAGTACTAAAATGTCTTAGACTCACTAGAAATTTATTATTCTCTCTTGGGAGGAGGGCATTTACATTTATCGGCATCCTTGTCAGCATCATCTTTGGGCCCGGTGGGGAGGGAAAAATAGAGAAATGTCACCAGTGCAATGAGCCAACCCAGGCTTCTCTGTCATTCGGAGTTATTTAGCAGCTGCAAAATAAGTGGGCTTATATCCAAACTTAGTTCTTTGCCATCAAATCTACTGGACAGAAGCCCCAGGATTCAATGGACGCTTTCTGACAGAACGTAACTATTTTCCTACTGACCAGAGTTTGCCATTACCCCCAAACTCGGACCATGAGGCACAGAGGCTGAAGATTGAGATGTTTAGGTTGGCTAGAAGGAAGAACTTCGTGAACTGTGAAAATAATTAAATACTAAAGGAGGCATTTGGACTGTGTGAGCTATTCGGTCCAAACAGAAGGATGTGTTTGCCAGTTACCTCTCTGGAGGCAGAAGGATGGACTGTCGGACCTCCTGGCCCATTCCATCAGCAGGAGCTCTTGGCGGCTGCAGCGTCCCCAGCTGAGGGCTCTGCCTGGGAGACGGGGTGTGGCCCTCCTCCCCACCAGGCACGTGCCCTCCAGACAGTACTCAGGCACTGCGGCTGCAGATATTAATAACCCCTGCTTGACTCTTTCTGGCTTTAGGGTAAATGCCTCTGGACACTGCCCAGAAGGACAAGGGAACCGAGGTGGGAGGAGGGCTGGGGGGCGGGGGTCCGGCTTGACGGCTGAGAAGAGAGGGGTGGCGAAGAGGTTATGTTTCCTCTCACCTCCTCAGTGAGTGTCTGTGTGTGTGTATATGAGATATGTGTCTAGCCAAAGGGAGGAGCTGCCCTACTTTTGAGGGAGGGAGACTGGCCTTCACAACGTTCTGTCCTTCTGTCCCCACTGCCATCATGCTTGCTCGCAACCTCATGTCTTCCTGGATATCACCTTCACTTCCTGTTTTCCTTGCTGCCAGTCTCTGTCTCCTCAGGAATCCGTACTTCCCATTGCTTCCCAATTCACTCGTCTGGACCAAAACTTTCATTCCCACTGGGTTCTCAAAACAGCCCCAATTCGTCAGTGTGTCATTGAAGACCCCCCCTCCCCGCCCCCCGCCGGCCAATGAGATGTCAGCCTAGCGGCCGGGAGGGCCTCACCTCTGGCCACACTTGCATGGATAGCCCAGTCTGTGGGAAAACTGGCTTCTTGGACATCCCCAGAGCTCAGTCTGCACTTTTTCACCGCCATGGTTTTGTTCATATCTTCCCTCCACTTGAATGCTCCTCTCAGCATCACTGAAAAGTCTGTTCATCCCTCCGTGGGCAGATTCTCCAGCCAGGTGCAGGATTCTGGCATGGCCCGTATCCTATTCAATATCGTGTGAAGCCGTCAGGCTGCTTGGCCCTTGGGCAGGCATAAAGGAGGACACGTAGTAGCTAATGTTACCATGTCCTGCTGATGAGAACAAATGGCTCCCTCCACTGTCCACCCCCACCCCACTGGCCTGTGGCTATTCTCTGGCCTCCAGCCTTCACTCATCCCTGCAAGGAGCAGCCCTGTCTGATCTGCCCGCCGGCCCACTGTTCACCTTAGAGATCAGAGGTGTGGAACCAGCTTTCTGCTGTTTCTGAGCTCTGAGCAGTGTAATGGTGGGAGCACAGCCTACAAGTATCACGGGGCCCAGCAGAGGTCCAGAGTACAGCTCAGGTTCTGATCTAAGGCCTGAGGCAGGAGGGAGAGGACCAGTGCCTAGAGCTCATGAGGAAAAAAAAAAATTGTTTTTAATGTTTATTTTTGAGAGAGAGATTGAGAAATAGATAATCCTAAGTAGGCTCCATGCTATCAGTGCAGAGCCCAATGCAGGGCTTGAACTCACAAATATGAGATCATGACCTGAGCCGAAATCAAAAGTCGGACCCTTAACTGACTGAGCCACCCAGGTACCCCAAGTAAAAAAAGAAAAAAAATTTAAAGATCATTTATTCGGCTCTTTCCTTGGAGTCCTCTTCACTCTCCTCCAGCAGCAGCTGGAATTGGTCAGAACTTAGAATGCGTTGATACTTTGCGAGCTTTGGTTTCTAGCCGGGTTCTTCCCGGTCCATCCTCTCTTCATCCCTTGCTCTCTCCCTGCCTTTCGTCTCCGTGGACTGAGTGCTTGTTCTATGCAGGGCACTGCCTGGGTAGAGTCCGTGCTCTCAGGAAGCTTTGGCGGGTAGGCGTCACATACGTCAGGGTGACAGTGTTTGTCCGTGGTGCTGAGGGCTAGCTGAGGTGCCAAGCGTGCACAGAGGGGACACCGAGAAGCACTCTGCGTCATTATTCTCATTGACTCAGGAGGTATATAAAGTGCCGTCCAGAAGAGCCCGTGGGAGGTGAAATGGGCAATGGAGGGCACCAAGGAAGAAAGGGGAAGGAGAGGAAGCGGAGGTGGCTTTTGGTTTCTCGCCACCCCAATCCAGCCTGACTCCAGAGCCAGCTACAAATCAGACTCCGACAGTTCAAATCTGATGCTTTCACTCCCGTATGGGTCTTCTATTACGTTGCTGGCCATCTCGCGTTTCCCCCTCGCATCCCCATGTGCTTTTGCCAGCTTCTACTCCACAAATGGAACCTCCCTCTGGGTGACAGAGCCTGGAGCAGGTAACCTCAGGAGCCATCCAGGGCCATGTTTTTGGCTATATAAAAGAAGACAGCCCAGCTGACTTCCTGTCCAAGGTTCCGTAAGCCGCCCTTGTGTCCTTATAATGCAGGAAAACATTTATCTTTGTGCTTTTCATCTGGGCACTCCCCAATACTTGATCTTTCCCTAGTCAGAGGCATCCACAATGCCCTGAAGAGTGACGGGTGAAAGCAATAATGCAAAGACAAACCCAAAAACAAAAAACCCATGTTTAGTCTTTTTAACATCCATAGGGAAGATATCAAGAATAAAAAAAGATAGAGTTTGGCCTATAAAAATAGAAGAGAAAGGGGCGCCTGGGTGGCTCAGGCGATTAAGTGTCTGACTTCAGCTCAGGTCATGATCTCACAGTTCGTGGGTTCAAGCCCCACATCAGGCTCTATGCTGACAGCTCAGAGCCTAGAGCCTGTTTTTCCCTCTCTCTCTGCCCTTCCCCTGCTCATGTTCTGTCTCTCTCTCAAAATTAAACATTAAAAAAATTTTTTTTTTTTTTAATAGAAGAGAAAGGGGAGCCTGCGTGGCTCAGTCAGTTAAGCATGGCCTCTTGATTTCAGCTCAGGTCATGATCTCACCGTCATGAGTTCAAGCCCCACATCAGGCTCAGGCTCCACGCTTAGCCAATCTCTCTCTCTCTCTCTCAAAAAAAAAAAAAAAAAAAAGCATTAACATAGAAGAGAGGAAGAACAATATGATTACCTTGCCCCACTTTAGACATGTTGGCATTCTAACCGTTCCCTGAACCTCCATGCATTTCACATATTAGGCTTGTGTGCACACTTGGCTTTCAGCATGCACTGCTCTCTTCCCTATGGCTCTGCCTAGCAAGTTCAGATCACCTCTAAAGATTTACCCAGGTGGAGAGTTTGCCTCTCCATAAAGCTTTCCCTGAAAGCCCCACAGAGCTGGGCACCACCCTAGCTTCTGGTCTACTCTCCATTAAAGCCCTCAGGTTCTTGTAACTCCCCACTTACATATCTGTCTCCTCTTCTGTCTAGGTTGTGAACATCCAAGGGCGGGGGGGATTGGAAGTTCATCTTTGCATTCCTGGTGCCTGACACATGGTAGGCCATCGGTCAAGTTTACTTTCTTGAGAATTCAAATGACCTAGCCATGGTACAGTTTGTGGTCCTGGGAGCCAAGCCACTGAGAACAGATTGCAAACTCAAGAGCTCTTGCCCAGCCCAATGGGCATTTCTAGTTCTCAGTCCTCAACTCGATAGTTCAACTGCCCGGGGGAGCCTAAGCAGTACTAAAAGGGCCCAATGGTCCCGGCCATGCACTTGGGCAACCTGATAATTACTGCAGTCACTGGTGCAGAGGTGCATTTCCTCCATGAGTAGTGTGGCCCGGGCCCTGCAGTCTCTGGTAGGAGCCAGACCTGGGCTTGGCCCCTTTGTGACCAAGGTGAAGCTCTGTCATCCCTGTCCCTGGGCTTCAGTTTCTCCATCTGTCATGTGGCTGTGGGTCTTAATTAGAAAGCTCTTAGGGATTCCTGAAAGGACTCTTATTGTTCAGCTGCACAAAGGATATTATGTCACAGTGGTATAAGAGCACGGCAAATAATGGAAACTAGGAATAATAAGGGCACTTATTCCCAGAAGCACATTGATTTAAACCACAAAAGCTCCTTGGAACAGGGCTTGAGAACTGTAAAAGCCTGAGCAGTCAACAACCCCTGTGGGAGGGGAGCCCATGCCAGGCTATTGCTGGAGAGTTGATTCGGTCGTTGTAGGCGGCCCAGTTTTGTCCCTCAGGTGTCCTCACTTGGGTGACATTTCCCTGCTCTAATGAGCCTAGCCTGTTTGCTGGGTTCTGGAGAGAAACAACCATTACTTCCACATCCCTTGCATACGATGCAAAGAATTGGCCTTAGCACAGTTCAGGTTACTTTTCATTCTCTGTATGACGAAGATGGGTCTCCAGATACTAGAAAATTCATCACCACTTTTGTTTCTAAACTCTGCATAGCAGAAGTCCCATCTGGGTCACATCTTGACCCAGCCATTGCTACCGCTGGGCAGCAACTTTAGAAAACCACCCAGATGCACTGTATCTGTGAAAAATAAAGCTCCCTTAACAAACAGATCATCCAACATGGAAAAATATGTTGAAGCATTGCTCTGACAGAAGAAAGGACAGGATCTGCAAAGAATGGTGGCTCTGATTGCACAAAAATTTCAAACTCCTGAATGAAAAAAAAAAAACAACACACCATAACCCAAACTATAAGATAAAAAGAACAAATGGTAGGGGATATATTTGCAATACTCACAATAGACTAATGAGTACTATCCTTAATATATAAAAGTCTTTGAAAATCATTAAGAAAAATAATAGCACCCAACAGAAAAATGGGTTGAGGATCCAGAGAATCCACAAAATAAAAATTACAAATGGCTAATGAACAGCTTTTAAAAACGTTATAATGAAATAAATGTAATGAAAGAAATGCAAATTTAAACAAAAAGATTTCATTGTTTTCAGCTATTAGATTGGCATAGATTTTTATTTTTAGCGATATGGTGAACTCACATTTAATGTTACCTAGTAAGGGTAACTATAATTATATTCTATGACCCTACAATTCCATTCCTTATTCCTCCTCAAGGAAACTTTGCATCTGGGCATAAGTAGACACATGGGAGAATGTTTGTAACATCTTTATTTGTAATAGCAAACACTGGAATGAACCCAAATATCCATCAATAGGTAGATATATAAATTATGATATATTCACAATAGAACACTATACAATGCTAACAACAAATGATTACAGATACAGGTAGCAACATGAATGAAGTTGAGTGTATGAAGTTAGTCACTCTGATTCCATGTATATGAATGTTATGGTGTTCCAAGTCAGAATATTGGTTCCCTTTGGAAGGACGTAGTAACCGGGTCAGGGCTGAGGTGCATTTCTATGGCACTAACAATGTTGTGTCTTGATCTAAGGATGTGTTCATTCTGAGAAAATTCATCAAGCTAAACCTTCATGATAAGTGCACTTTTTTGTATGCATGATATACTTCATTTGTAAATGTTTTTTAAAAGCAAGTCCTCAAAGAATACACACACAAAGCATTATTTTATTTACATGAGGAAAAAGCATGCAAAACTAAGTCATATATTGTTAAAGAATATGAGCATATGTGGTGAAACTAAAGAAAAGCAAGGGGCTGGTAGAGACTCAATTCAGGAAGGTAGATTCTTCTGAGGAGCAGGATGGGGGCTTTGGGTGGTTATGATCTTTTAGCTCTTAAGCTAGATGGTAAATTCACAGATGTTTCATCAGTCTTTATGTCCTTCACATGTTAGAAATATCATTTTCATGTATTTAATAGAAACAAAATTAAAATTGTTTTTTAAATTTTTTTTTTTTTTTTTTAGAGAGAGAGAGAGAGAGCACAAGCTTGAAAGGGGCAGAAAGAGAGGGAGACAGAGAATCTGAAGCAGGCTCCAGGCTCTTGGGCTGTCAGCACAGAGCCTGATGCAGGACTCAAAGCCACAAACCATGAGATCATGATCTGAGCAGAAATCAGACGCTTAACTGGCTGAGCCACCCGGGCATCCTTAAAATTATTTTTAAAAGACTTTGACACAACTGCTGTTGGGAGGCCCCTGCCAATGCATTGGCCCCTGCCAATTAATGTATTGATATACATCAATACAACTTTTCTAGAAACGAGAATGTCTCTCCTATCCATGTAAAAATTATACTTCTTCTAAGAAGTTTCCCTAAGATAGAGACAAGAGAGCAAAGATATTATAAAAGAACATCAAACATGGTTTAGTAAGACAAAAATTGGAAACAATATAAAGTTTTGTCAATAGGAATTGATCAAATTACACTAACTCCATAAAATAGAATACTATGTAACTATTAAGATTGATGATGATGATGTACATCTTTTGATGTCCATGGACATAGGTTCACTATAGATTCTTGCATAAAAAAAAGTCAGGTTATGAAACAGTATGGTGTGATCTCATATTCTTAAAGCTGTATCTTTTCATGTATAGGTGTGTAAGTAAGAGTCTGGGAAGTCTATCAAAATATTAATAAGGTAGCTTTTTCTAAATGGTACGCATAATTACTTTAAAAAATCAAAAGGTTTGTTTTAATTTTTTTTTTTTTTAAATAGGACGCAGTAGGAAAAAAAAAATCTCCCCAGCTGCTAACTTTCCAAGATACATCACAGGCATGGAAAAAGAACTTAAAAATATATTTTCTTATCACTGAAATCCTAACACATGAATGGAAACCCCCCGGAGTGCAAGGCCCACCTACATTGCATACATATTTAGTGTGGCCGGATACAGGTTTACAAAAACATTTCTTAAGCTCCCTGGGTCCATTCCCCTCTCCTTTGTCCAACTTCTTTCAGAGATTATCCAGCAGGGAAGGCATTTGAATGTTCAAGAGCTTCAGCTGCAAGCACATTCACATGTGTGTCGACATTCCATAGCTGTTTATCAGGGCAGGGCCTCCCAGAGGGCAGGAACGAGGGCACCGACTGAAGGACACCTGATGTGGAGTGCAGCGGGATAGGTTTCCACACCCTGAATGCTTTGATCCCTGGGACTGCCGGCCTTGACTCTGCACCCTTCCCCACCTCACCAAGACCATCCCCCAGTCCTTCATGAGTGACTTTAGGCGGCCAGTGCAGTGAACTAACAAACTCTTCAGACAGGAGGCTACTCACCTGTAGGCAACCACTGAAGGTCTCTGCCAACTGTGTCCTCAGGGGCGAGCTGTCACGCTCCACACCCACCACCTTCTGTCCAGGCTCCACGCCCCCAGCTCATTCTCAGCTCTCTCCAGAGCCTCTGGACTCTCTGTGCCCAAAGAGCTGGTTCAAAAGTTCAGAAGGTCAGCCTGGGCCTGGAGAGAGTCTGCTCAGGGTATATCCACGGACTGCAGGCCCCGATTGTTCTCTGTACCCTTTCCCAACGGTGTGTCCCCTGTGGGGTCCCTGGGGACACAGGCAGTGGGGAAGCCTGAGGGCAGAGAAAGCCACTAAAACATCCCACAGGAATTTCCCTTTCATCCTTGTGGTGTCGTTGTTAAAGCAGATAGGTGATTAAACGTGAGTAGAGTCTTAATATTGTTTACCCCAGAAACGTGCAAATTCACTGTTTTTGTCAATACGGTCAATCAAATTACTTCAGCTACATCAGTGTTCACTGAGTGCCTGAGGAGGGTCAGGGATTCGTTAAGCCTATGGGAAGTAGAAAGGTAAGTGCATTCTTGCCCTCCATGGGCTTCTAGAATCATTCGAAATATGAAATAAAATACAAGCTTTTATTGTTATTTTTACCATGGAGGTGTAGAAAGCAACAGGGAGAAAAGATTAATTCACTTTCAGATTCTATATATTCAATCCTGAGAACTACCAAGTTTTCTGATTCCATTTCAATTCTGTGAGTGTGTGTGTGTGTGTGTGTGTGTGTGGTGTGAACCTCCCCTCCAGGGGGGCTGCCTCTAATGGGTCTGCCTCTCCAGACAGCCTCCTTTCTTTGTGTCTCTATATTTCAAATTCCAAATTCTTAGAAGAGAGAACCCGAGCAGGTCACTGCATAAACATGGCTGCCTGGACCACACCGAGGGGTGTGGTGAGCGGATGTGTTTGGAGGGGGTTGGGGCAGGTTGAACTGTACCCCGAGAAGATAACAACTGAGCAGATAACCCAGTGTATGTCTACAGCCGTCCTGAAATGTGTACCATCCTTTCTTATAAGAGTCACCTCACTACAATGTGAAAAGCAGAAGGCACAGAGGTGACCAATGATCACCTTCATATTTTACACTGTGTTGTAAATTCCATTTGTTTATCTCTCTCTGAAGGTAAAAAGCATTATGTAATCACTCACTGTTATGTGATAGTACAGTCGGACGTCTTTTCAAGTAAGGTGTGCTGCCCTTAGGTACGCTATTAGGTACTATAAGGATCACGTATCCAGATTCTGAGTCATTCACTTAGCAAACACGGAGTAGCAACTACGTGCTGACACATGGTGGCTTTGCTTGAGGAATCCACAGCGTAGGGTAGGAATCCATGATATATAGCATCAAAGTGATATGAGCCATGAAAAATTGAAATTCATCTTATTATTTAACTCCTGGCTTGTCCTAGAGAGACTATGCAAGGAGTCCTGGTTTTCAAATACACAAGCTTCCTTAATTGGGACTGAGCATAGTTGGCCACTCCAGCAGCAGACCCAGGAGCAAATATTCATTGTAAGTCTACACTATGCAGAGCTCACATTATACTTCTGGGGACATCAGAGAAAGCGGTGGGGGGAGGGGTTCTATTTCCTGTCCTTGGGAAGAAGCTGACAGTCTCCTAGAAGAGGCAGTTATGTACTGGTGGCTCCAGAATTTCGATACAGGAAGGACTTAGGCCCCTCATTGGTTGGGAAAGGGTGGGCTTGGGGACCCAGCTTGTCATCTTTGCACAGAATTTACCTGAACTAGAGGAACATCAGCTGTTCATGGCCAAGTAAAAGGTGAGTGTGTGGAGGGACGGGGTGCTGATAGAGTTGAAGAGAGGGTGGCTAACATCTCCCAACCCTGCTCCGCATTAGGCCTGGGTAAAAATGCATCCTACATGTATGAAAGGAACATCAAAACATGCACACAAGAGTCAAGGAACTTGGCCTTTGGTACTCACTTTGCCACTTACTGACTGGGCAAGTCATTTTCCTCTCTGGGCTGCAGTCAGGGCTCTGCTGGCCTGCCCATAGCACTCCAGGAGGTCCTGAGGACAGATACGAATGGATGTGAACCAAGCAAATATTGTCAAACCAACCTCAGTTAAAGGTCCCTGCTCACCTGGTTGGGATATACAATCTTGATTTCAATGACCTGGCAGAATCCACCTAGTAGCCCAAAAAGCCAGAGGAGTTTTACAGTGGGGAGTGTATATAGACAAAAAGAAGGAAGAGGGAAGAATAACCAAATCTGAATGACTGAAAGAGCATTTCATTGTTTAATTATAACTTTACCCAACCAACCACTGATATGATATAATATGATATGATATATGTGTGTGTATACATACATATATATACACACACAATATAATGATACAAAGTGTTGGCTTCTAATTCCTTTCTTACCAAAAAACTAGAAAGGACCCTGAATCAACTATGACTGAGAGACAGGTATAGAGGTACAGGGTTATTATATACGGGAAGAGAACAGAGGTTGGGGTCACTCCAAAGTGCCTGGTATCCCAAATCTGCCACTTACCAGCTGTGCCACCTGAGGCACGTTACTCAAAATTGCTGGATCTCATTTGTAAATTTGTAAGTTTGAGGCAGCACAGCCTCACTCATGGGGTCGTTGTGAAGATTAAATGTTAACACACCCCGTTGTAGATGCTCAATACTGGTAGCTACTTGCTTTATTCTTGCTCGTAATAAATTATTCTTCCTCTCGCATGGTCCAAGTTCCCTCAGTACTCACTTGCTGTTCATGTCCCATGTCAACTGGGTAACAGTATCCTTTTTAAAATTTAGGTTGCCTAATTCTATATGAAGAAAATTCTGCTGTTAGACTTGTTCTTCTCTTGGACAGAGTCCCAACAGAGGCACAAACCACCATCCCCGGCTTCTTCCTACAATGGTGGCACAGCGCCCCATGGCCACATGGCTCCAGCTGGAAGGGTTAATACTGCCAGAGGGATTGGATGGAAATAAGCAAGAAGCAGCTTCCAAATTACGGGTAACCCCTAAGGTTGCTTCCAAGCCTGACACACCACAGTTTTAAGATTTTTCTCCGTTGACTTCATGGATCCAGATAGACTTGCCAAAGCCTAGAGAGGCCAGCTGACTCAACAGAGGTTGCACATTGAGCAATGGCTGGGCAGGGATTAGTGGTTCTGGACTTTGAGCTATTATCACAAAGCTGGAAGAGACCTTGAGCCCATCACAGTGGAAATTTCAAACCCATGCCTGCAGCGTTCAATGGGCCAATAGTATGCCATGTTGATTTTTTAAATATTGCTTGGTAATTTTCAACTCAAACAGTTTTTACTATATTAATTCATTTTAAAAATATTTATTGACAACCCATTAAGTTCTCTTTTTTGTTCTTTAATGACATTTCCTAGATGGAAATCAGGAGTGGGAGCCTCTGGGTAGGACGTCCTGGCCTTTGCCTTAACTGGATTGCAGTGTGTGTTAAACCTCTAGACTGCCTGCAGTCTTGTGATTGGAAGGGAGAGCAGGAAATAGTGTGAAAGTGAGTCAGACTGAGGTCGGGGGGAAATTGGCATGAGACAGCAAATAGCACAATGGTAAGGTGATCAGGAACAGAGTCAGGTCTTCCCACGAACACATGGGCGAGCCGGGAGAAGATGAAGGAGTTGTAGTGAACAGAGAGGAGGAGAATTACAAAGATGGATGGACTGAGTGTAGCACCAAGCAAAGAAAGGAATCGGGAAGCTTCTGTGTCTGGGTCCACCCGATGCCACTTGTATGAGTCAGAATTGAACTCTGGAAGCAGAACTACTATGACTAGTACAGAATACGGAATTTATCATAATAAATAAGCTCTTTCACAACGGGGGTGTGGAGCTGGGAGAGTAAAAATCTAAAAGATCACGGAAGTCACTAACCAGCCTTGGTGTGTCTGAACCAAGTGGAGCTTACAGAAAGCAAGGCAGGTCGAGCTGTGGAATGGGGCCTTCCAGGGCTCATGCAGAATCTTTGGAAGGATTGACTCTTTGGAGTTGATTGGCTCTTTGCAGCTCTTGCCTCTGTGAGTTTGCAGCAAAATGTCTGAGAGTGGGCATGGGGTCACTGTTGGTCAGCAGGGCTGGCAGTCCCAGAGGGGCAGGGAAGAACGGGGACACACAGGAGACTGGCTGAATCTCCGTGCCTC
The DNA here is from genome assembly GCF_022079265.1 of Lynx rufus. Classification (NCBI taxonomy): domain Eukaryota; kingdom Metazoa; phylum Chordata; class Mammalia; order Carnivora; family Felidae; genus Lynx; species Lynx rufus. Next base: position 32,306,855 of record NW_025814829.1, on the reverse strand, counting down.
TCACCAGCTCCAGCCAACAAGTGGCCTTCAGCACAAGATGGCGGCTGCTTCACTGCTGCCCTCACCGTCTCATGCCACTTCACTTCTAGCCACCCTAACCAGAGTCATTCAGGGAAGGGGGTGCTGGGAAACACAGTTCCCAGAATAATCAAGGTGACCATCCAGCAATCCCACACTGTGATCTGGGAAAGACAGGAACACACTCAGTTCTGAGATTCACAGACACATTTTTGAAGTTTCAGAAAAGTCGATGGTAGAGAGGAATGCTGTCAAAGTGTTTCTGTCCATCAAGACTCTGGGTTGCAAGTGACAGAAATTCTAATACAAACTGGCTTAAGTAAAAAAAAAAAAAAAAAAAAAAAAAAAGAGGCTTTGGGCAAAAATCTTGGGGCAACTCAAAGAATCAAAAGAATAGTTGCCGGATGATGCCAAGTCAGACAAAACTTGACCCCATAAAAACGTACTCTTTCATTTCCTTCTCTCTCTCACAACCTCATCTCTGGATGGCAGCCTCATCCTTTCCGCCTTCTCATGTGGCAGCTCTGGTGTCACAGTTATACAGCCACTCGACCAGAAAGAAAAGACAGTTTCCCCACCAGCTTTATTTTTTTTAATCCCTGATTATTATTATTATTATTATTTTTTGATCAGTCCTTGGATAATCCCCAGACCAATTGATGTGGCCAGGTGAGTAGGATGTTATTATGGTTAAATAAGTCAGGGGACAGGTCCACCCCTGTGGCCTCAGAGGAACAAGCCAGGGTACTTTGGTCAGCCACCCAGAACCATGCAGAGGAAGAAAGGCTTTCTCCCAAGGAATGAAGCTCCATTCCCAGAAGAGGGGAGAGATGTGCTGGGCAGACAAAAGTACCAACTGTCTCCATTGGTGTCTCAGGGACTGAATGAAGTGTTCCCCCAAAATCATTCTTCTCCTTCTGGTTCATTTTCTTTAATGTTATAGCTGCTGCAGCCAGTTTCTGACCACACTTAACTGGTATTCCAAAGAGAACTGCTCCAGGGAAGGAAATGCTTGGTGAGGGTGACGATCAGGTGACAACAATTATCTGAGAGACCTAGCGATTGGACAGTTTGCTCAGAGCCATTCAATTACTTTCAAAGAGGAACTAGGACTCTGACAGAATATTCCCCAGGGAATACATTAGCAGGCTGGTTTATAGATCGCCCTGTGGAGATTTGGGTTACTCTCTCCATGGCCTAATCAGATGGTTTTCCTGGACCTGAAAGGACAGAACAGGGGCAGCGTTGTTACTCAGAGGTCAAAGAATATAAGACATTACTTGGAATCTGACTTCAGCATGGAGGTGGGTTGAGATGATTCATGATGTGTGTGTGTGTGTGTGTGTGTGTGTGTGTACTTTGAGGTAAAAGGAGTGTCACTGAAGTAACAGACATCTTTTCTAGGAGGAGGAAATGAATCTGAGATTAGGGTTCCGGGGGCTCTGAAAAAGGCAGGCAATTTCATTGTTCTTTAGGTTATCTGTTAACCACCTTAATCAGATAATCTAAGACTTCTTTTTGGCTAATAATATCATTTATTTCTCCTCTCCTATTTGTCTTTTATACTTTGTCAGTGGTTTCCATGCTTGGCTGTGCATCAAAATTACTTATGGAGCTTTTTAAAGAGTTCCCAGACACTGGGTCCCAGCCCCAGTATCCCCCACTCCCTATTTCAAGTTCCATGAAGGATTCCAGTGCACAGGCAGAATGGAAAACAGCTCTTCGTGCTGTGAAGTGCTCTCCATCCTTCAGAGAGATTTTGTGTGCTTCGTCTTGCCTGATACCCAGGGCAAGACCAGGCTGGGAAACTAAGGATATGGTGGTTAAATGGTGTTTTTAAGGTCAGACAGCTTGTACAGGCTGGAACCAGGTGGGCTGGAACCTGGGTTCTTTTGCTCCTGACCCAGTCAAAAAGGGTAGACTGGGTCAAAAAGACCCAGTCAAAAAGCCAGTCAAAAAGACCAAGGCTTGGTCTTGACCTACCATGGAGAAGCAGCAGAGAAAAGAGGCCTGACTAATAAGAATAGGTCTACTTCCGTATGTAATCAAAGTAATACTCTTAGGCAGTATCCATAAATGAGTACCTCCTATAGGCAAAGCCCTTCCCCAAATGTACCATCCATTAACTTTTCCTGCTCTGATGATTACTGCTGTGGGATGTTTGAAAATCTGCTTGACCTCACTGTTCATTGGTTTCTTCATCTATACAATGAGAATGGTGGGTTTGGGTTCCTTCTACTCTCTTTCTAGATTATTATATCTGTTCACTGAATAGCCCTTGGATTTGCAAGGGCTGAAAAGAGCCCTCTATTTTCTTAATGTCTATTGATTCTTTGTCCCTATGTTGCAATGTGGTATAAGAACACGCTTCAAATGTGATAAGCCCTAGACAAGATGCATTACGACTCAGTCTCATGCAAGTGAAAAATGAAAATGACTGACAGCATAGGGAGGGGGGAGTGTGCAGAACAGAAAGCAGGGAGGCTGTAAATCCATGAAGAGGAGTGGGGAGAAATTGCTGGAGGTGATAAAAGAGAAGGGTGGCAGCAGCAAATGTGGCTGATTTATTTTGCCTGAGGTAGGGAGGTCCTAGATGGATTATTGGATGCCAGTTTAAACTCTGCTCCCTTACTTTTACCCTAGCCCTTCTGGAAGACCTCAAGATCCTTCCCCCTCAGATCCTTCACTATCCCAATCCCAGTAACCATGAAATAGACACTAGTATCTTAAATGAACGAAATATTTCTGTTGGCCCTTGCCAAGAGCTGGAACGAGGAACCCAAAAGCAAAGAAGGTAATACAAAGAGAGACACAAACCCAGAAGAATGGTGTCAGGAAGGTTAAAGCCCCTACAAAGGTGGGCCTTGCCAATCATGACCAGGGCAATAAAAAGGCCCACTGGGTCATGTTCAGAGCAAGAAGATGGGCTAGACCCACAGTTTGGGAAACAGCACAGTGTTAACAAGTGACAAAGAAACAGAAGAGACACTAAGGTCCTAAGTACTTGCTCTCTTTCCTCCATTGGAGACACAACCAGGTCTCTGAATGCTCAGGCTGAGCTCAGGATCTGGCACACAGTAGGAGTACAATAAAAATTTCTTCAGGGAATGGAGAATGAATGGGAGGAGGATAAAGAGGAGAATGCCCTTGAAGTTCAACAGACAGCCCAGGATGTTTGAAAAAGTGTGAGAAAAGAGTCTGTGCTATCAATTCAATCCAAATCAGGAGCAAAAGTTCACTGTGGTAATCAGCTCCGTAGGAAACAGACTGAGATGGCGATTGGGCGAGTGAAGGGGATAGAAACAGGATTGAACTGTAATGCAGATGCAAAAAATCTCAGGTCCGCCCCATAGACTGGCTCTTTAGAGTTGGCTCACCCTGAGGCAAGGGGGCTGGGTCTGTCTACCTCATCAACCAGTCAGGGATATAGGCTATGCTCCCGGACGAGGTGTGACCTTGGACCACCTGTGAACTGTCAGCAGTCAACACTCCCAAGAGCTAAGGGAATGAGTGACTCAGTCTTGAAGAAAGAATGTGTGGGCACACCATGGCACCCACAAATAATTAATCCCACCTCCTTATTTTACAGGTGAAAAAAGTCCAGAGATGAAATCATATAGCCGGTTAACAGCCAAGCTGGGACATCTCTCGAAATGGTTATTAGAGTGTTCCCACAGGCCTAGTGTATGTGGAATTTGGCATGGGATTTGATGGAGCTACCAATATGGACAAAAAGGAGAAAGGGAGGTTAGATCAATGGTTCCCAAATCTAGCTGCTACCAGCATCGTGTGTGAAGGGTTACTAGAAGGCAGATTCCTGGGCTCCATTTTCAGAGAGTCTCTTATGAGGGAGTCTGGCACAAAGCCTGAGAATCTGTATTTTAACAAGCGCCCACATGATTTTATGTGGCACATCTCCCAGCCTGCGCCTGGGAACCAGTGTATGAGAAAATAAGACATTGCTGAATAATCTGTACAAAGTATTGTCAAATGATGTTATCCTGGAAGGAGATCTCATCTGGGTTCAAGAGGGCTCACTCCTGAACTCTGATTTAGTCAACAAATTTTATCAACTTGAAGACTTCAGTAGCATATATATCCAACAAAGAGGACCTCAGAATTGCAAGAGATTACTAATACTTTAGATGATCAAATTGAGATTTCAACAGATTTCAACATGTGGCCCTTCAGTATGATTTTACAGATTGATATTTATTGACACTGAAAGTTGTTCAGAGTATCTAAAATGAGAGAAAGCAGCAGAGAGGCAGCGGGTATGGTGGATTAGAGCACAGACATTGGAACCTAATGGACTGCATGGGTTCGAATCCCAGCCTTACCGTTTACTCACTATGTGGCCCTGAGCAAGCTTCTTCTTTCCCTGTGCCTCGGTTTCCTCATCTGTAAAATGGGAACAGTGCTATGTAATTATAGTACTTGTCTCATAGGGTTACTGTGAGGATTATGTGAGTGAATATGTATAAAGGATTTATAACTGTGCCTGGCACATAGAAAATACTGTAGAAACATTTGCTGTCATTATATGTAATTGTTTCAGTTATCTATTGCTGTTAAAAAAACCCAAAAAACTATCCTTTGGGGTGCCTGGGTGGCTCAGCCAGTTAAGCATCCAGCTCTTGGCTGGGGCGCCTGGGTGGCTCGGTCCGTTAAGCGTCCGACTTCGGCTCAGGTCATGATCTCACAGTCCGTGAGTTCGAGCCCTGTGTCAGGCTCTGTGCTGACAGCTCAGAGCCTGGAGCCCGTTCCGGATTCTGTGTCTCCCTCTCTCTCTGCCCCTCCCCTGTTCATGCTCTGTGTCTCTCTCTGTCTCAAAAATAAATAAACGTTAAAAAAAAAAAAGCATCCAGCTCTTGGTTTTGGCTCAGGTCATGATCTCACTGTTCGTGGGTTTGGGCCCCATGTCAAACAGAGCCTGCTTGGGATACTCTCTCTCCCTCTCCTTCTCTGCCCCTCCCCTTCTTGCTTTTCTCTCTCTCAAAATAAATAAACTTAAAAAAAAAACAACAACAAAAAACAGACTCAGGCCCAGCCCAGACACAGAGGAGAGGAAATAGACCTCACCTATCAATGAGAGGAGCGGCAAAGAATTTGCAGCCATCTCTAATTGACCACAGAGGTTTACCTCCATGCCTGTCAGTGTGTGTGTGTGTGTGTGTGTGTGCACACTCATGCATGCACATGTATGCATATGCATGTTTATGCATAGAGAATGATGTGTGGAAGAGTACATACCAAGATGTAAATGATGGTTATCTTTAAGAGGATGGTTACAATATGGTTGTTATTCTCTTATTTATCCTTTCATGTTTTGCTTTTTTCTCCCGGAATTTTCCAGAATAACGTATGTTACATTTATAAAAAAAAGTAATTTCCATATTTTTAAAAAAGATTTCATTTTTAAGTAACCTCTGCATCCCACATGGGGCTCAAACTCACAACCCCGGGATCAAGAGTTACATGCTCCACTGACTGAGCCAGCCAGACGCCCCAGTAATTTCCATATTTTGAAAAAATATATGAAGATTTAAAATGAATATGAGCTAAAATTGTGATAGTTCTACCAAAAGAAGAAGAAGAAGAAGAAGAAGGTGAAGAAAGAAAAACACTAGCTCAAATCTACACAGCATTAATAAAATCAGAGCAGCTACATGTAGAACAAAGGTCCTAATCCTACTCCCCTCAGCAATCAGACCACACTGAAGTGTTACATGCACTGCTGGATTCTGAACTCTAAGAAAGATTCACAAAGGGAAACACAACATATGAAGGTGTGAAAGGGGAGACAAAGGGTCTCTAAACTGTTTCTCGTGGAGAAGGATTTAAGTATACTTGGGTTGAAGAGGCTTAGAGGAGTCATGATACAGTGACCTGAGCCCTCATTCCAAATGCAAGGAGAGGTGCCATGGGGAAGAGGCATTAGTATTAGTCCTAAAGAAGTAGGAACATTTTATGGAAGTGACACAAAGGCAGATGTGAGATTCTTCAAACAAAGAAGAACTTTCTAGGTTGAAAAAGAATAAAGCTGGAATGAGCTTCCCAGCAAGGTAATAAACTCCCTGTGCAAGTAGAGACCAGACGCCCATGTCTCAGGGTGCCTAGAGAGAGAAATTCTGCCTTGGGGAGGTGCCTGACCTAAGACCCTTCCCAAATCCCTTCCAAATCCCAGGCTGTATGACCGTAGGCTTACATGGGAGTGAAAATAAAACATATGACCATTTATTTAGGAAGCTTCAGCCTTATCTTGGCTAAAGGCAGTGGCCCAAAATAAATGAGTTCTTGAGATTCCTCTAATGAGTCTATAAGTGGATATTGCCCTTGCTGCAAAAACATGATAAGTCAACAAATATCATCAAGTGAACAATAGATACACGACAATGTCTGGAGTATTAAGATGTGGTCTCTCGGACCACAGGTTTAAAATTGGTTTGTTTTTTTTGTTTGTTTGTTTTTTAAATTTTTTTTTCAACGTTTTTATTTATTTTTGGGACAGACAGAGACAGAGCATGAACGGGGGAGGGGCAGAGAGAGAGGGAGACACAGAATCGGAAACAGGCTCCAGGCTCCGAGCCATCAGCCCAGAGCCTGACGCGGGGCTCGAACTCACAGACCGTGAGATCGTGACCTGGCTGAAGTCGGACGCTTAACCGACTGCGCCACCCAGGCGCCCCATAATTGGTTTTTTTTTTTTAATGCTTATTTATTTCTGAGACAGAGACAGAGCGTGAGCGGGGGAGGGGCAGAGAGAAAGGGAGACACAGAATCCGAAGCAGGCTCCAGGCTCCGAGCTGTCAGCACAGAACCCGACGCGGGGCTCGAACCCACCAACCGTGAGATCAGGACCTGATCCGAAGAAGGTTGCTCAGCCGACTGAGCCGCCCAGGTCCCCCTCAGACCACAGGTTTAAAGTTTAATAAAAGAGGAAAGACATATAATCACTGTATAAACTTATTCTTAAATACTGTCATTACAGATGAGTACCTGTGGGCCTGGCAGGGGCCCAAAATGTAAATGATTGATTTGTAGTAGCAAAGAGAGCTTGAGTTGGGGAGAACTTCCAGTTGCAACTAAGAGATGAGAAATAAGAGGCTGGGGGGAACAGTTGGGGCGGGGGAGGCAAACGAAGAGAGGCCTTGCTCCATAGCTTCGTGTTAACGTGAACAGCTCTGGTGAAGGAAAGAAGGCTGCGTGCCAGTCTCCTGGGTTGGGCTTTCCTAAAAATAGATCACATTCTATATTTACTATAATTGTAACCACTTCCATTTACTAAGGATCTACTATATGGTAGTTGCTTCACATATCTAGTCAGTAACCAGGTAGAGCAATGCCTATTATTTTCAGGGATCAGGGTCCAGAGGAAGGAGGAGCAACGGCCGACCTCCTTTGGCGTGCCTGCCTCACTCACACGAACCTTGGAACTGCCCCTTGCCTCAGCAGCCATCTGTCTAGCATGAACCCTGCTCTCCTGTCGTCAGCTGAGTCCGAGCTCTCCCCCCGGGCATCCGGAACTGTGTCCAAAGAGAGATCTAAGCTTTCCGTGAACTGTAAAATAGACACAAGGACACTGTGGGTGGCCATATTCTGTTATGCTGAGACAGAGAACAGAAGAGACAGAAAGACAGACAGAGAAATCAGATACGCAGAGAAAAAGAGACAGGGAGAGTGCACCACGTGCTGCCTGGTAAGCAGTCACCACTTCCACGGCTCCGTTCTTTCCTGGGACCTGGATGCCCTCCTGCCCTCCAGTATTAAGAGACAGCCCTCTATCTTTAAGTTAAGTTGACCCTTTTTGCATACACTAGCTTGAGCGTCTATTCCTGGCAACCAGTAAGTTTTGAACTAATACAGCGTTTTGTCCATCTGTTAACCAAGGGGCCAGTCTTCCAACTTAGGTTCGTCCATGGGGATCTCCCAGCCCCTTTCTGTCTGCTCCAGAGTGGCAGTTTTAGGGTAACACTTCCTAAAAGGAGGTTTGGCGGGACGGCTTGCTCTCTGCTTCATCAAGGTGGTTTCTGTGCCCGTCAGGGGTCATCTGTCTCATAACCAGCTGCGCTGATGAGGGGAGAGGGCTGTTCAGCAGCTGCTCAACTCGCTCAGACCGTTTAATAGTTCCCCACATCACATCGCCCCCAGAACGTGCACCTTTCCCATGATGTTGTCGCTCTCCAGGTTTCAACGGCACGCCACAGAAACAGATGCTTTGGGAACTTGGGTTCCTAAGGCCCTAGCAGCTACCGCAGCATCTCACCCTGGACCTGCTCCCTATACACTGCTGCTGTCAACCTTGCTAGACCTTCTCGAAAGCCTCTTCCTGGCTCTGCCCACAGGCTCCCCACCTCATTGGAATCGCCTGAACCTTGTACCAATGTCGGTGAGAGCTCTGATGACATATTCCTGCTTCGTCTTCCAAGCTACCTGTCTTGGAAGGGCCTTGGGGCAGGGTCTGCGTCCTATTTGTTTTTGTGTCTCTAGCCCCTGTCGCAGTGGATGGCACATGGTTGGTGCTTAATAAGCGTTTGGGGACGAATCATTAAACCAACGCATTTCTCTCCTGGACTCATGTCATTCACGGTCTCTTTACACGGATGTGCTGACACACCAGCAATACTGTTTTACTTCACTAATATCATTTCTTTTGGGACAAGTTTTTCTTCCCTGTTTTGTCCTTGTCTGCCTGACGGGCTGTAAAGCGAAGGCCTTCCTCTTGCTCTCTTTCTCATCCCTAGCACAAGGCTTTACGATCAACTGGTGTCGATTTGTGGGGGTTTTGGGGTGTATGTTTTGTGTTTGTTTTACAGAGCTCAAAATAATGATACCGTGCTTATGCTTTCACAGGTAGTTTCTCTGATGGCAGTTTCTTCACTGTCCTGTCCTTTTCCCTCCTCTCGTTGTGGCCGGCCCCCTCCTGACAGTGGACATAGTTCAACACAGGGCTTTGGATTCAACGTGAATGAATCCATTACACAACCAGACAGGAATTTATTCAAACGTCCAGGAATAGAGATATCTATTTAATTGGCCTCATTGAACTTGGAAAAATCTATCGCATCACGTTCCTGAACTTTTTGACAGAGCAAACAAGAACCTCCCAAGTGGCCACTGGGAGATCGCCGCCGTCCCCACCAGTCAGGCCGCGGCTGCGCACAGCGCACTAGGCGAGCTCCCCCGCCTCTGGCCCCAGCTGCTGAAGGTCTTTCACAACAAGGCAGAGACAGTGGCTTGAGAAGATGGAATTGGAGCAGACGGGGGAGAACAGGAGAGGGGAGAGGCTTGCCAGCCAGCAGAGGCCTCCATGAGTGAGAAGCAGCTTCGTGGGGGTTATATTGGCCACCCCCACCTCATGGTGGCCAGGGTACTGCTCCCCGGTGGGCAACCCTGAATGCAACTTCGGTGCTGCTGCCTTGCCCTCTGAGTCTTTGGGTTCTCTGGGAGGCAACAGCCCCCTCTGCATCACATCACCTTCTTTTTAGGTGAACCGAGGCAGCCGCCGGAGAGGAATACATATGACAGAAGAGAGGGAAACTGACATTTAAGGACCTACTTTATACCAGGCACTGTTGTAGGCTCTTCCTTTCTCTCTCCTTTCCCTTCTTCCCTCCCTCCCTCCTTCTTTTTTCTTTTCTTTCTCTCTTTTTCTTTCTTTCTTTGTTTCTTTCTTTTCTTTTCTTTTCTTCCTTCCTTCCTTCCTTCCTTCCTTTCCTTCTTTCTTTCTCCCTTTCTTTCTTTTCTTTCTTTCTTTCTCTTCCTTCCTTCCTTCTTCTTTCTTTCCTTCTTTCTCTCTTTCTCCCTTTCCTTTTCTTCTTTCTTTCTTTCTTGGAATACAACTAAGAGCCTATCTATGAAATTTTAGGTAACTTCAATTACTAATAATGAATTAATTAATTTCTTTTACTATGTCTGGCTTGCTAGATATTATTCAAAATCTCAATGGCCCAGCATTTCAGCAAAATGCTTGTGATATTGTTCAGCTTTTCAGCTAATAATATACACGAGGGAATTTCCTTTTGTTTTTCTGATCTTCTATGTAGCTCTGAGTGTATGATCAATATCTGTAATCTCATTCTATTCTCAGAGCTGAAAAGTAACTTGAAGGCTTCAGATGGAAATTTTGGGGATAATATAACTTCAATTACCTACTGATATCTGTTCTCTCCTTTATCCTTGCCACATCTCCCAGCCTTCCTTGATATAATGGCCACGTGGCTAAATTTCTTCCAAAAAAAACAAAACTGTGAGCAGAAGGGCCGTATGCCATAGGCCTCTACCTGTGAACAGGCTGTGCCTCGTTCTTATTCTTTCCCCTCTTCCCACACACGGGGATCCAAATAAGGTCATGACTTAACTTTGACCATGCAGACAACATCAAGGCCTAGGCGATGGAGAAGCCACAAAATGGAAGAAACTTCGATCCTTAAATGTCAGGTAGATCAGAGCCCCCCACTGCCTGGAGCACTCACCTTGGACTGTCACCTGACAAAGAACTAAACTTCTGTCTTCTCTAAGGCATGGGATTTTTGATGGGTCTCTTTGTTAGAGCAAACTAACCTCACCCTAATGAATACAGAAATTGGTACCAAAAGTACGGTATTGTTATTATAAAAACCAAAAATATGTGGCATTGGCTTAGCAGTTGGGAGATAAGATAATTGATGTGGTTTACTAGAGAGACAGTGTCCTTGTTATGCTGGGGCAAAAACTTGTCAAGATTGTCACCTGCCATTATTTGAAGGACAGACCAATTGCCTAAGCCCCTAAATCTACATGAAGTCGTTGCATAAAACCACATTGTTAGTATATACTGGCTGCTCCTTCCTGTTTTTTAGTAATACACTACAACAGAGTACTGGCAGACACTGGCCAGACCGCCACGAACCCAGAAATAGGGATCTTTAAAGTCAATTCCCTCTCTACCCAAAACAAGAAGAGATAAAACTATAGTCGTCTAGAGCATTTTTCAAAGGTCAGTTAATACTTCTTAGCCGAACCAACAGCCAGGCCTGTGGCAAAGGTGAGACTAAGGGTCTAGGAATTTACCCTGAAGCCTATCATTTCAGATGGACTGAAGGTAGCCACTATTAAAATGAGAGAGAGAGAGAGAGAGAGAGAGTTATTGATCAATCAAGGAAGCAAAGAAATAAAGCAGCTTTACAAACGATGTTCAGAAAAGAACTTTGGGAATGGTGACTGGTTCATGGAACTGACTGAAGCTTTTACGGTTTTTAGACTTTTACATTGCCAAAGAAACAAGCCTCATCCAGAAAAAAAAAAAAAAAGTCTCTAAGTCTTCAAGGCATAAAGAAACCCTTGGCCTTGAGCCTCTGACATATGCCCCAGTAGGAAGCCAGCTGTGAAATTTGCATGGCACCAAAGAGGGCTTAATCCAGAGCTCACTTCAAATGCTGCCAGGAAGAAAAATAGATGGCAGAATAACCTCAAGAAGGCAAAGCCATCAGCCACGAAGGTCAATGGACATACCTCTTCCATACTCTTTACCACTTCTTGCCAGCTGGGATTAATCACGTTGTTTGCATGTAGCTATTGGTCATTTTCATTGGCTGATGGTATTCCTTTGTAAGAATACACCATAATTTAGCCATTCTATCTTTTATAGATATTTAGGTTGTTTCTGGGTCTTTTTGTTATCATGTTATGAACATTCTTTTACATATTTCTCGGTGCACAAGTGGACAGAGTTCTCTAGGGTAGATTCTTAGGGGTACAATTAATGGGTCATTAATTACTCAGTAATGTCAAACTCTCATAGTGATTGTGCCAATTACAGCCCCTCCTACAGTGTATTTGTGTTCCCTTTGTCCCATACCCTTGTCTGATGTGTTATTTCTGGATCTTCTAATATTGTCTAACTGGTAGAGGCATAACGTTGTGTTGTTGGGGTTTAATTCACATTTCCCGACTTCTAATGAGGTTAAATATCTTTTTATATTATTTATTGGCCATCTGGACTTGCCCTTTTGTGCCTATTCAAAACTTTTGAGTAGAACTATTGGGTTGTCTATCTCTTTCATATTAACTTTTAGGAATTCTTTTATTTAACAATTAATTATTACATAATGTTGCAAATATTTTCTCCCACCTTGGGGCTCATCTTTTCACTCAGTATCTGGTCTTCTGATGATGATGAGACGTACTTAATTTTAATGTGATTAAGCTTAATTTTTTTAATTCCTCAGTGTGCATTTCCCTATCTATGGTTCATACTCAGAATGTCTGAGAGATGGTCTAATTATCTGCCCAAGCATAGTATAGGGCAATGTGATTGGAAGATATTCTCACGCAAAACCATTTCTAGGTGGCCTACAGGTGTCTGTGTTAGGATCAGTGCTAATCTCTGGGCCTATTTACTATCCCTAAGGTAGGGGAGTACCATTTAAAAAAAAAATGAGGGGTGCCTGGCTGGCTCAATTGGAAGAGCATGTAACTCTTGTTCTCAGAGTTGTGAGTTTAAGCCTCATGTTGGGTGCAGAGATTACTTAAATAAACTTAAATTAAAAAATTAAATAAAACAATAACTGACGGGACAGGTATAAATTAGACAAAGGACAATATATTTAAGTTAAGAAATGTTACTTAATAACAACAAAGCTCTTGATAATCCATATCCAGAGATGAAGGAAATAAACAGAAAACTTTCTAAAAATTATGTCATTCCATAGTGTGGGATTTTGCAGCTCAAGTATTTGGTGATTGAATACTTAACAACAACAACCTACCCTAAAATGCAATTTGCAGACAGCTGATTGATTAGATTCTGGTGATTGCTAAGTTAGTGCTGGGAAGTAATACGGTTAACATTTCATGAAAGTATTTTGAAGTGACTACAACTGCAATCTAAAAAGTGGCAGACCATGGGGTGCCTGGGTGGCTCAGTCGGTTAAGCGGCCGACTTCGGCTCAGGTCATGATCTCGCAGTCCGTGAGTTCGAGCCCCGCGTCGGGCTCTGTGCTGACCGCTCAGAGCCTGGAGCCTGTTTCAGATTCTGTGTTTCCCTCTCTCTCTGACCCTCCCCCGTTCATTCTCTGTCTCTCTCTGTCTCAAAAATAAACGTTAAAAAAAAAAAAAAAAAGTGGCAGACCAGAGTCTAAAAAAGGAGAGTCCATGAGTTCAGATTTGCCAGTGTTCATCAAGGAACTTCCAAGAGAGAGCAGGACTGGATACACAAGAACGTTTCCGTCACTTCAGGCAGCTCTGTTTCAGTTTTAGAAAAATAAACTATTCAAATCAGAAGCTCAGGTGAGGAGGGGAGCTTTCAGAGACCTGTGTGAGGAGAATTGCTCTACAGACAAGATGCAGAGAGCCAGAAGGGAACTGTACTAGGATCAGGAGTTTATCCAACCCAGCAAGCATTTCTTGCCTGCCATATCACAGACGCTACGGTGGATACAAAGTTGAAGATATTCAGTTCAGTATCCTTGCGTGGCAAGTTCCAGAGAATGAGGCTCCAATTAATAAGTAATGTTTTTTTTGGCTCATGTCTACAGAAGTTCAGGCTTCAGTGTTGGATTAATTCAGTGGCTCCTGGGTCATCTTCCCTCTGCGTACTGACCTCATCTTCAGGTTGGCTTCCCACGTTGTGACACAGCTCTTCTAAAGGCCAGGATTTCCCAAAGAGAGGAAAGCTTTCATGGAGGTTCACTTTTTCTTTTTTAATTTTTTTTTAAAGTTTATTTATTTATTTTGAGAGAGAGAGAGAGAGCAGAAGTGGGGGAGGAACAGAGAGAAGGAGAGAGGGAATCCCAAGGAGGCTCCACACTGTCAGTGCAGAGCCGGATGCAGGGCTCGAGCTCACAAACAGAACTGTGAGATGATGACCAGAGCCAAAATCAAGAGTCGAATGCTTAACCGACTGAGCCACTGTCCTCCAGGGGCCCCTGGAGGTTCACTTTTTTTTTTTTTTAATTTTTTTTTTTTCAACGTTTATTTATTTTTGGGACAGAGAGAGACAGAGCATGAACGGGGGAGGGGCAGAGAGAGAGGGAGACACAGAATCGGAAACAGGCTCCAGGCTCTGAGCCATCAGCCCAGAGCCCGACGCGGGGCTCGAACTCCCGGACCTCGAGATCGTGACCTGGCTGAAGTCGGACGCTCAACCGACTGCGCCACCCAGGCGCCCCAGGAGGTTCACTTTTAAAAGCAAAGACACTTTTTTCCCAGAAGCACCTAGCAAAGTTAACTCCATTTTTCATTGGTCCAACTGGACCATGTGCTCCTTTCAAAACCAATCCCCACATCCAAAGAAATGTCATGCATTGACTGGTTCAGAAACCCAAGCCTAAACCAATTGCCTAGGCACAACAGGAACTACCTCTAGGCAATAAAATCCCATCTTTTTGGTTGGGGTGGGGGAGTGGAGTCATCCTTCCCCAAAGCTAATAGGCCAGAAAGTAAATACCTGAGTGAAAATCAGGGTGGTGTCAGGGAATCGCACAAAGGATGCGGTGCCATTTTCCTATTACAGTCTCCCTCTGCAAGGAGTTTACAGTTGAAAGGGGGAGACAGGGTTGTAATCTGCTCATAATGAAAAGTGACAGGAGGCGGGGGGCGGGGAGCGTGGGTGGCTCAGTCGGCTATGCGTCCCACTCTTGATTTCAGCTCAGGTCATGATTTCACGGTTCCTGAGTTCGAGCCCCACGTCGGGCTCTACTAAGATCGCAGAGCTTATTTAGGATTCTCTCTCTCTCTCTCTCTCTCTCTCTGCCCTCCCCCGCTTGTGCTTATGTGTAGGCACTCTCTCTTTCTAAACAAATAAGTAATTAAACAAACAAACAAGCAAAGAGTGACAGGAGAGATGCAAAATGCTACAGGAGACTAGAGGAGAAGGCCACTTGTGTTACCTGAGGGTCAAGGAGCTGAATCATGATAGATGCATTTTTGAAAGATACGGAGGCTGAGTGTTGGATCCAGAGCACAGGAGGAGAAATGCAGTTCAGAGGAAGGAGGCAGGAAATTAGTTAGGTCCATAGTAACATTCAAACATCCAAATGAAAATGTCTGAAATCTGCGTAGTACTCCGGGCAGCATTTTAAGGAAGTAGGTAAACAGGAAACGACTGAGAGACATCTGACGGTAGCAGTGGTGATTATTATAACACAGTGATACTTGGTGATCTCTCAGTGTCTTTTATCTGTCTCTGGTCCAGGCGAATAAATAGAACAGCAGCCGACATGCATTAAATGCTTTACTGACGTCATTCACTCTGCTGAGTATCCGACAGGCGTTAACTTGTTAAAACTTCACAGCAACACAGCAAAGTGATTACTCTTACTGTTCCCATTTGGCAGATGAGGCACAGGAAAGTTAGTTTGCATTAAAAAGTGGGTAATAGGGATGAGAGAAAACTATTCAGTATTGAAAAATGTCTAAATGAAAACGCACTCACCACAGTGCTCAGGACTGTTAAAACGGCCCTGAGAGCTGAAACCGTGCAAAGGGATGTGTGTAAACAATGAGAAAAATTACAATTGTTTGGTGACCTTCTGACCTTCAAATATTTTTTTAAATGTTCATTTATTTATTTTTGAGAGAGAGCACCAGTGGGGGAGGGGCGGAGAGAGAGAGAGAGAGAGAGAGATGGAGACACAGAATCTGAAGCAGGCTCCAGGCTCTAAGCCGTCAGAACAGAGCCTGATGCAGGGCTCGAACTCATGGACTGTGGGATCATGACCTGAGCCGAAGTTGGGACGCTTAACCAACTGAGCCACCCAGGTGCCCCGACCTTCAAATATTTTTGTCAAAACATTTAAAATTCTCTTCCAGTTGTAAATGTATCGGGACATGAAAAAAAAAAAAAAAGCAATGCTAATGTTTATTTAGTACCCTGCAACTTAAAACATTAGACACATCACAAAGAAAAGTATTTTATTTCTTTCTAAAAAAAAAAAAAAACATATCAGGAGTAGTTTGAACAGTGCCTTCTCCTCATGTAACATACAACACAGACTGAGCATTTTTTTAATGCCTTGGCAAACTGTCAACTTCCTTTCTAAGATTGGATCAGTTTCCAACATTTTATCATTTGGACTTTCCATTTTGTGAAACACCTCCCAGAGTGCCTTCCATGTGAACATTTTCCTGGTGTCACTTCCTCTCAGACACCATCATCCTTTTCGTCACAACCACGTATGTCCCTGAGCTTGCCTTTGCCGACATCCTCCAGCTGTATCTGTGGTCTCGGATGGTGGGAACACCAACATACCCACAGTCGTGATCTCCCATTTCACCTTCAGTATTACCACTTTCCATGTCTCTGGTGCATGTCCATCTCTGTCGGCCAATGCTCTCTTTCGATTATCCATTTTTGTACGATGTTGTGTGGGTTTATTCCTGGGGGACAGGCAGGCAACTCAGCACATGCTTCCCTGTCTGCCAATGAGCCCAACAACAGATGGGCGGTGACCAACAACCAAGCGACAGCCTTTAAAAGAAGTGATGGGACAGCTCACCGATCGTGACATGCGTCGGTTTTTTATGCAGTGATTTGAGCACTGAAGAGCTGGCAGCAGAACGTGTGCTCTACGCAATTACTCACGGTTAATATACCGCGGTAACTGAAATTCGAACTGTGTTGTGGACGGACTGTTGTTATCTAACTAAACCATGGCAACCACAATCCATGCATATCAGAACCATGCAAAGTGAAGACCGCCTGTGTATACAAGGTAGGGCAATTCTCTGATAAACCCCCATGTATCCATCACCCGGCCTCAATAATTATCAACCTCCGGCCAGTCTGGTTTCTGTGAGACCCCGCTGGCTCTCCACTTCCTGCATTATTTTGAAGCAAATCCCAGGTATTTGATCATTCCAGACGTAAATATCTCTATTTGTGATTCAAAATGGGCATTTAAACACAGCTCTGTCAAATTCCACCGTCGAAGCCCTTAACAACTACATTCTCCAGCTTCCTGAGGAAGTTAGTAGACCCAGAGAAATGGAATAATACATTAGCAGTATTTACTCTTTTCGTCCTGACAACAACCCTTTGAAATATTATTGTCTCTATTCTTTCCAATGAGGAAACTGAGGCACAGAGGAGCCAACCAAGTAACTTGTCCAAGATCACCCAGTGAGTAAGAAGTTGAGTCGGACTTTAAATTCAGATCTCCTGATTCCACATCCCTTCTCTTTTCTGTACATCACAGCTGCCTGGGAGGGGGGCCTTAAACTTCCATCGTTTACTTTCTCCTGTCCCCAACCTCCTGCATCACTCAGCCCCCAGCTATGGCCGAGAACTGGGGAAACCATATAATATCTCTTTCTCTCTGCACTTCCAGTCTTATTGGAGTGTGCTTCCAACGGAAAAACAAAAACAAAACCAGAAACAGAAAATCATCACGGACTCAGTACAAACCCTTGTGTAGGTGTTGACTCTTCCCAGTGCTGGGGAAATGGTTCCCATTGGCTCTGAGTCCATCACCAGGGCCAACTTGCTCAAACCCAAGCCTGGGTCTGTCAGCAACCCCTCCTCCACAGGTGTCTTCTCTGTCACGGACTCAGAGCAAAGCCCCACCGTGCAGGTTACTGGATTGAAACCTGGCATTCCCTCCACCCCCAGGCCTTATCTGGGCCTGAGTTAAATCACTCTCTGCTTCCCGATTAAACACCTCAGCCCTTGAGTGGGGCACTCTTTGTGCCGAGCCTCTGGCAAGGGGAGAAACACTGCCTTGAGTTCCCTGATACGGTGGAAAAACCGCAGAGAAGAGAAGAAGCAGGAGGAGAGGGAGGAGGGGAAGGAGAAAGGGAACCCCACCTATCAGTCTATTGGCCCTTCCCTGAACCCTGCCACTAATTCTTTTTCTCCTGTAATTAAAAAAAAAAAAGTTTATTTATTGATTTTTTTTTAATGTTTATTTTTGAAAGAGAGAAAGAAAGAGCACAAGCAGGGGAGGGGCAGAGAGAGAGGGAGACACAGAAGCAAAGCAGGCTCCAGGCTCTGAGCTGTCAGCACAGAACCCGACGCGGGGCTCAAACTCACAAGCCGTTAGGTCATGACCTGAGCCGAAGTCAGATACTCAACCAACTGAGCCACCCAGGCGCCCATATTTATTGATTTTTTAGAGAGAGCGTGAGAGCGAGCAGGGGAGGGGTGGACAGAGAGAGACAGAGAATCTCAAGCAGGCTCTGTGCTACCAGCACAGAGCCCAGCACGGGGCTCAATCCCCAGAACCGTGAGACCATGACCTGAGCCTGAATCAAGAGTCAGCCACTCAACTGACTGTGCCACCCAGGCACCCCATCCTGCCACTAATTTGGATGGGACTTGCTGTGCCCCGGCTCACGATTCCTCAAGCACTAAGAGAATAGGCCTGATAATGGCCTCTCTGCTCACTTTCCTTTACCACTGCAGCTTTCGGATTTCCCTGTGAGCCTTCCTTCTATTCCAGAACGAAAGCATATTTTCTCTCCTGCTCCTGGATGGAGTCAAGCGGGGCAGGGTCCTTTGTGTCCCCTTTGGCTGCAGTTTCCCTACAGTCCCAGAAGTAACTTTGGGTGTGCCTGGGACAAAAATACTTAAGAAAGGAGGTAGGAGACACCAAGAACAGAGGGACTGGAAGCTGCCAAAAATGGAAGACATGGGTGGCTCAGTTGAATGTCTATTTTGGTACCAGGCCCTGTTGCCTTACATATAGCATCCTGTTGATTGAAACAGATGGCTGCTATTTTGTCTGACCAAATTCAGCACCTTCTCCCCTCCCCCAACCCCTCCCCCCCCCCACACCTCAATTCTTATTTTTGTTAACAGCATTTACAAAGACCCTTTCCTCTAGGGAATTTCCTCTCCCCATTGCACCAGTAGATTCTGGTGGGACTGCCAATACAAAGCCCTTCTCCCCTCCCAAGGGTGGTCATACAACCCAGATATGGCTAATCAGAGACTTCTTTGGGCTCATATATACTAATGTGGAGAAAGAGAAGTCCTCTTTCCCTCTGAGTTGCTGAGCAGAAATTAAAGAAATCAAAGTATTTGAAACCACTGCCACCACTTGTATGGAGGAAGCTCATTTCTAGTAGGAGAAAATGAGGGCAATTACAGAAAGAAGCAGAGCTGATTGTGTGTGTGTGTGTGTGTGTGTGTGTGTGTGAGAGAGAGAGAGAGAGAGAGAGAGAAGAAAGAATGATTGAGATAGATATCTTTATCTAGCCATCTAGCCAGCCAGCCATCTATCTATCTATTTATGAGAGCGGGTAGGGAAGTAATCTGAAACTATTTTAGTCTCTGGGTTAAGTCATAAATGTAAACTGGCAACACCTTTGGGTATCACTCCTTGTATAAGTCATTTATTTAGTCAGTCACTGGTGAGCCAAGATTCGCTCCAGGTTTCTCTGATCCCCTGGCCTCTGCTGCTGGCCCTCTGCCAAGCTGCCTCCTAAAGGTGGGTAAAACTTGGTCCTGCTCCAAAGAAACAAAGTCTGCAAGGAAGTTAGACCTTTATAAACCACTACAAAGCAAAGCAGAACACAGCGCTATAACGTAGATACAAGTAACATTCAGTGGGATGTACAGGGGAGTGATTATGCCTCAAGTCAGCCCGGGGCCAGCTTTGGGGGATTCCGAATACTTGGATGCCCAGATTAACCCCAGAGTGGTCTCCTCAAGTCACTTTGGACTTGTATGGGCACTGGCCATTCATTGATGTGCAACCAGCAATTAACACAAACTTGAACAGAAACTTATTGCTTCGAGCAGTGGCCACTGTTTGTAGAGCTCAGCGTTGTTTGTGACTCTGCCAATCATATTTACCGTTGCCCCGAAACCTTTGCTCTGAAGTCGGCCCCACCCCACTGCCGATCACCACTCTGCCGCCTGATCCGTTGGACGGCATTACTTCCTGCTCCAGCCACAGTGAGCCTGCAGCCGAGTAGCGGTTGGAGAAAGGTAAGTGTGGATATTTATTTCCCAGGCATTTACCAAGGGAGTTTGCACGTGCCATTTACAAGCTACTTGCAAAACATGCAGTAAATTTAGTTGATTATTCCCAGAGTCTAAAACAGTGGTTTTCAATCTTGTCTTTTTCCTCCTTGAGCCCACTCTAAGCCGGGAAAGTCGTCCATAGCCAATCAATCTCTTCCTTTCCCATGTACTAATGGAAAAATAATTCAAGAATACTATTGAGGGGCCATTACAAAGTATGTTTTGGGAGATTAAGTGTACACATGCTTTAGCAATTAGGGCATAAATGATTCATATTCAAACAGCAATGCATGATGGTCTTTGAGTCTAATTACTGGAAAATTAAAAGCCAAAAAATACAGTTGAAACAACTATGCAACGCTAGTCGCTTTAACCAAACACATCACAACTAACTTGATAATGATGAAGCAAAGTTAACAGTAATTATAATTAGAAGCAAGAATGGCAGCACTTGAAGACCTCAACTCACACAGGGCAGTATAGAGTAATGACAAAGCGCCATCCAGAGAAAGTGGGCAAGGGTCCACCAGAACTTTCTCTGAGAGCCAGACTTCTTGGTGGAATATTAAATTAGAATCCTCAGTAGAATTTAGTAGCTTGTTGATTCTGGTTTATGAATTCCAAATTAGATTAACCTTTCATAATTCACTTAGCATGCTATTACTAAGTAGGTCTTAGATGTACGTAAAAGCAATCATATGCATTTGTAAATAGTTTGTCCCAAAGGACTAACGAGAAGGTGAACTTCCTCAGGTCAGTTTGAGGTCCATCAGGTGTGCCTTGGGTTGCTTTTGAGAATCACTGGGAGCAAGGCTCTGCAACACAGCTAATTGCTATTTGCAGGGGTCTTAGACAAGGCAGGAGTGAGATATGAGAGCCAGGGACATTAATTCCAACTCTCTTGACTTCTACAGTAAGAGTTAAGCCAGGACCTCAGAAGAAAGCAGTGTTCCAACCTGACACTCCCAGTTAAGTTAGCATGGAGGTCAGCGTGGCTTGGAAATTTTCACACTTGTTAATTAAAAAGAGCAACCTCCTCAAAGCAATGACGATGGATGCTGGCAACTCCCAGATTTATGATATTCTATTTGTGATGATGAAATTAAATGAAGGCAAGACTAGGAAGCAGTCTGCCAGAAAAATTTGGCTGTACCAGTCTCCAGAGGGGACAATGCCCTGTTTTTCTACCTCGGAAGAGAACGCCTTACAATTGTAACACTTTCAACCTTTCAAAATACATTTGCGTATGTTACTTAATCTCCAGCGAAGAGGTATAATTTCTGACATGACCAGAGGGTTTGCAGCTCCCTACCCTCTTTACTTCCCCTTTGTTCAATATTCTCCTTCCTCCTTGGGTTCATATCCCTTTTAATCAGTCCTTTCTCTCTTGTTCTTTCTGCTGGCTTTCTTAGCTTTAGCAGCTCACTCAAGGCCCTGCTTAGTCTGGATTTTTCAGGGTTACTCAGAGTTAAAAGAGGTGGCTGATCCCGGAATCAAAATCTAATTCAACCTAGATCTGTTGGGTACTTTAAAAAAAATTTTTTTTGGCTTTCCAAAGGAGTCAAGTAGAACCCTTCATGTAAAGTGACTTCACTCCTGGATAAATGGTCTTAGGTAAGTAGGCTTATGAATTGAGAGTGATCATGCATACATAGCGTAGGCTGTCTTGTACCTCTAGCCTCGAGCTAACCAGCTCGATAAGAGCTTCCATGTATCTTGTGAAATGCAAAGGTCAGTAATTTGAGGAGTGATATGGGTTGACCTGTGTCCCTCACCTCCTACCTCCATCACAATTCACGTGTTGGATCTTAACCCCACAGTCCTTCAGAATGTAGCCTGATTTGGAGATAGGGCCTTTAAAGAGGTAATCAAGTCGAAATCAGGGCATTAGGGTGGGACCTGATCCTATATGACTGGAGTCATCATGGCAACAAGAAATCTGGACACAGAGACACAAATAGAGGGACAACTAGGTTAAGAGATACAAGAGGAAGGCAGCCATGTACAAGCCAAAGGGAGAGGCCCAGAGCAGTGCTTCCCTCATAGCTCCCGGAAGGAGCCAACCCAGCCCACACCATGACCTCGGACTTCCAGCCTCCAAAGCTATAAGAAAGTACATTTCTATTGTTTAAGCCACTAAGTGGTGCTTTTTACAGCAGCCCTAGCAAACAAATACAGGGAGCAACAGAGACAAGAAGACCAATTTTTCCTACCCCTTTGTGGGATTATTTTCAGAACTGAATAAGCTAATAGATGTAAGAGCACTTTGCAAATAGTTTAAACCACCATGAAGACAAAAGGGATTGGTAAAAATAGAGTAGCATTCCCTAGCTACCATATTTTAAACTACCATTTTGTTTGAAGTTTATTTATGTATTTTGGGGGAGGGGGAACAGAGAGAGAGGGAGAGAGAATCCCAAGCAGGCTCCATGCTGTCAGTGTGAGGCCCAATGCAGGGCTTAGACCCGCGAACTTCAAATCATGACCTGAGTCAAAATCAAGAGTTAGGATGCTTAACTAACTGAGCCACCCAAGTGCCCCAAAACTACCATTTTTAAGAGTCACCCCCTTACACACATGCATACTTAAATCCCCTTCCCTGATTTATTTTCCTCTATATAACTCTTATCACCTTATGACATAGTATACATTTTACTTATTTATGTTGCTTATAGTCTGTTTCTTTCCAGGAGTGTGAACTTTCTATTTTGTTCATTGCTATCTCTCCAGCACCTAGAACTTTGCCTGGTATGTGGCAGGTCCCAAAACACACTTAGTGATCGATTCATAAATGGATATTCACATCTTCTGCTCTCCATGAGGCCATCACCTACTAATCTTTTATGACAAATGGGTATCTCCTCCCTTAGGAAACCTCCCAAGGTCACTATCCTCTTCCATCCTCTTAAATGGGTTGTTCCCTCATTGCCCTGACCACATCACACTTCCATGCCTCCCTCACTGTGGGTTCTTGAAGGTAGGGTCCACCAAGACATATGTATCCTGTATCCCAAGCAGATGGCTCTGAACCTGAACCTTGGTGGGTGCTCCATACTTGATTATTGAATGAGCCAGTAACTGGGGAAAACGGGAAGGGCAGAGAAGGATCAGAATTGGCTCACTAGGATAGCAAGTGCTGGTGAGGATCTGGAGGAAAGGGAGCACTGTTGGTGAGAATGTTACTTGATGCCACCACTATGGAAAGCAATATGAAGCCTCCTCAAGAAATTAAAAATAGAAGTACCATATCATATCATCCAGCCATCCTACTTCTGGGTATATATCCAAAGGAGATGAAATCACTATGTTGAAGAGATATCTTCTCTCTCATGTTCATTGTAGCTTTATTTATAATAGCCAGGATATGAGGGGCACCTGAATGGCTCAGTTGGTAAAGTGTCCGGCTTTGGCTCAGGTGGTGATCTCTCAGTTTGTGAATTCAAGCCCTGCGTTGGGCTCTGTGATGACAGCGTGGAGCCTGGAGCCTACTCTCTGCCCCTCCCCTACTCATGGACGCATGCATGCTCTCTCTCACTTTCAAAAATACATAAACAGAAAAAAATGTTTTAAAGAGCTTAAAAAAACAACAGCTAGGATATGAAAACAGCTTTAAGTGTCTATGGATGAATGGATAAATAAAATACTGTATACACACATACACACACATACACACACACACACACACACTGAAATATCACTCAGTTATAAAAAAGAAGGAAATCTTGCCATTTACGACCCGGATGAACCTAGAGGGTGTTATGCTAAGTGCAATAATCTAGACAGAGAAAGACAAATACCGCATATTTCATTTATATGTAGAATCTAAAAAAGCCAAACTCATGGAAACAGAGTACGATGGTGGGGGTGCTGGGGAATGGGGAAAATGCAGGTCAGGGCACAAACTTTTAGCCATGAGATGAAGAAGTTCTGGAAACCTACTGTATGGCATTGTGACTCTAGTTAACAAAACTGTATTCTATATTTGAAAGTTGCTAGGAGACCAAATCTTAAATGTTCTTACTACAAACATAACAACAGGGGGAGGGGAAGATGGCGGCGTAGGAGGACGCTGGGCTCACCACGCATCCTGCTGATCACTTAGATTCCACCTACACCTGCCTAAATAACCCAGAAAACTGCCAGAGGATTAGCAGAACGGAGTCGCCAGACCCAAGCGCAGACGAGAGGCCCACGGAAGAGGGTAGGAAGGGCGGCGAGGCGGTGTGTGCTCCACGGACTGGCGGGAGGGAGCCGGGGCGGAGGGGCGGCTCGCCGGCCAAGCAGAGTCCCTGAGTCTGGCTTGCAAAAGCGGAGGGGCCTGACGGACTGTGTTCCGACAGCAAGCGCGACTTAGCGTCTGGGAGGTCATAAGTTAACAGCTCTGCTCGGAAAGCGGGAAGGCTGGAGGACAAAGGGAGGGAGAGCTGCGGAGCCCCCGGACGACAGAGCTCAGTTTGGTGGGGAACAAAGGCGCTCGCCAGCGCCATCTCCCCTGCCCATCCCCCAGCCAAAATCCCAAAGGGAACCGGTTCCTGCCAGGGAAATTGCTCGCTCCGTGCAAACACCCAACTCTGTGCTTCTGCGGAGCCAAACCTCTGGCAGCAGATCTGACTCCCTCCGGCTGCCACAGGGCCCCTCCTGAAGTGGATCACCTAAGGAGAAGCAAGCTAAGCCTGCCCCCCCTGCTGCCGTGCACCTTGCCTACCCACCCCAGCTAATACGCCAGATCCCCAGCATCACAAGCCTGGCAGTGTGCAAGTAGCCCAGACGGGCCACGCCACCCCACAGTGAATCCCGCCCCTAGGAGAGGGGAAGAGAAGGCACACACCAGTCTGACTGTGGCCCCAGCGGTTGGCTGGGTGCAGACATCAGGACTGACTGCGGCCCCGCCCACCAACTCCAGTTATACATCACAGCACAGGGGAAGTGCCCTGCAGGTCCTCACCACACCAGGGACTATCCAAAATGACCAAGCGGAAGAATTCCCCTCAGAAGAATCTCCAGGAAATAACAACAGCTAATGAGCTGATCAAAAAGGATTTAAATAACATAACAGAAAGTGAATTTAGAATAATAGTCATAAAATTAATCGCTGGGCTTGAAAACAGTATAGAGGACAGCAGAGAATCTCTTGCTACAGAGATCAAGGGACTAAGGAACAGTCACGAGGAGCTGAAAAACGCTTTAAAGGAAATGCAAAACAAAATGGAAACCACCACGGCTCGGATGGAAGAGGCAGAGGAGAGAATAGGTGAACTAGAAGATAAAGTTATGGAAAAAGAGGAAGCTGAGAAAAAGAGAGATAAAAAAAATCCAGGAGTATGAGGGGAAAATTAG
Source organism: Lynx rufus (assembly GCF_022079265.1). Taxonomy (NCBI): domain Eukaryota; kingdom Metazoa; phylum Chordata; class Mammalia; order Carnivora; family Felidae; genus Lynx; species Lynx rufus. The sequence goes on along the minus strand of NW_025814829.1, from coordinate 32,281,552 downwards.
AGAACTAAGTGATACACTAAAAAGAAATAATATACGCATAATTGGTATCCCAGAGGAGGAAGAGAGAGGGAAAGGTGCTGAAGGGGTACTTGAAGAAATAATAGCTGAGAACTTCCCTGAACTGGGGAAGGAAAAAGGCATTGAAATCCAAGAGGCACAGAGAACTCCCTTCAGACATAACTTGAATCGATCTTCTGCACGACATATCATAGTGAAACTGGCAAAATACAAGGATAAAGAGAAAATTCTGAAAGCAGCAAGGGGTAAACGTGCCCTCACATATAAAGGGAGACCTATAAGACTCGTGACTGATCTCTCTTTTGAAACTTGGCAGGCCAGAAAGAATTGGCACGAGATTTTCAGGGTGCTAGACAGAAAAAATATGCAGCCGAGAATCCTTTATCCAGCAAGTCTGTCATTTAGAATAGAAGGAGAGATAAAGGTCTTCCCAAACAAACAAAAACTGAAGGAATTTGTCACCACTAAACCAGCCCTACAAGAGATCCTAAGGGGGACCCTGTGAGACAAAGTACCAGAGACATCACTACAAGCATAAAACATACAGACATCACAATGACTCTAAACCCGTATCTTTCTATAATAACACTGAATGTAAATGGATTAAATGAGCCAACCAAAAGACATAGGGTATCAGAATGGATAAAAAAACAAGACCCATCTATTTGCTATCTATAAGAGACTCATTTTAGACCTGAGGACACCTTTAGATTCAGAGTGAGGGGATGGAGAACTATTTATCATGCTACTGGAAGCCAGAAGAAAGCTGGAGTAGCCATACTTATATCAGACAAACTAGACTTTAAAGTAAAGGCTGTAACAAGAGATGAAGAAGGACATTATATAATAGTTACAGGGTCTATCCATCAGGAAGAGCTAACAATTATAAATGTCTATGTGCCGAATACCAGAGCCCCCAAATATATAAAACAATTACTCATAAACATAAGCAACCTTATTGACAAGAATGTGGTAATTGCTGGGGACTTTAACACCCCACTTACAGAAATGGATAGATCATCTAGACACACGGTCAATAAAGAAACAAGGGCCCTGAATGAGACATTGGATCAGATGGACTTGACAGATATATTTAGAACTCTGCATCCCAAAGCAACAGAATATACTTTCTTCTCGAGTGCACATGGAACATTCTCCAAGATAGATCATATACTGGGTCACAAAACAGCCCTTCATAAGTTTACAAGAATTGAAATTATACCATGCATACTTTCAGACCACAATGCTATGAAGCTTGAAATCAACCACAGGAAAAAGTCTGGAAAACCTCCAAAAGCATGGAGGTTAAAGAACACCCTACTAACGAATGAGTGGGTCAACCAGGCAATTAGAGAAGAAATCAAACAATATATGGAAACAAACGAAAATGAAAATACAACAATCCAAACGCTTTGGGACGCAGCGAAGGCAGTCCTGAGAGGAAAATACATTGCAATCCAGGCCTATCTCCAGAAACAAGAAAAATCCCAAATACAAAATCTAATAGCACACCTAAAGGAAATAGAAGCAGAACAGCAAAGGCAGCCTAAACCCAGCAGAAGAAGAGAAATAATAAAGATCAGAGCAGAAATAAACAATATAGAATCTAAAAAAACTGTAGAGCAGATCAACGAAACCAAGAGTTGGTTTTTTGAAAAAATAAACAAAATTGACAAACCTCTAGCCAGGCTTCTCAAAAAGAAAAGGGAGATGACCCAAAGAGATAAAATCATGAATGAAAATGGAATTATTACAACCAATCCCTCAGAGATACAAACAATTATCAGGGAATACTATGAAAAATTATATGCCAACAAATTGGACAACCTGGAAGAAATGGACAAATTCCTGAACACCCACACTCTTCCAAAACTCAATCAGGAGGAAATAGAAAGCTTGAACAGACCCATAACCAGCGAAGAAATTGAATCGGTTATCAAAAATCTCCCAACAAATAAGAGTCCAGGACCAGATGGCTTCCCAGGGGAGTTCTACCAGACGTTTAAAGCAGAGATAATACCTATCCTTCTCAAGCTATTCCAAGAAATAGAAAGGGAAGGAAAACTTCCAGACTCATTCTATGAAGCCAGTATTACTTTGATTCCTAAACCAGACAGAGACCCAGTAAAAAAAGAGAACTACAGGCCAATATCCCTGATGAATATGGATGCAAAAATTCTCAATAAGATACTAGCAAATCGAATTCAACAGCATATAAAAAGAATTATTCACCATGATCAAGTGGGATTCATTCCTGGGATGCAGGGCTGGTTCAACATTCGCAAATCAATCAATGTGATACATCACATTAATAAAAGAAAAGATAAGAACCATATGATCCTGTCAATTGATGCAGAAAAAGCATTTGACAAAATTCAGAATGCTTTCTTAATAAAAACCCTGGAGAAAATCAGGATAGAAGGAACATACTTAAAGATCATAAAAGCCATTTATGAAAAGCCCACAGCTAACATCATCCTCAACGGGGAAAAACTGAGAGCTTTTTCCCTGAGATCAGGAACACGACAGGGATGCCCACTCTTACCGCTGTTGTTTAACATAGTGCTGGAAGTTCTAGCATCAGCAATCAGACAACAAAAGGAAATCAAAGGCATCAAAATTGGCAAAGATGAAGTCAAGCTTTCGCTTTTTGCAGATGACATGATATTATACATGGAAAATCCGATAGACTCCACCAAAAGTCTGCTAGAAGTGATACATGAATTCAGCAAAGTTGCAGGATACAAAATCAATGTACAGAAATCAGTTGCATTCTTATACACTAACAATGAAGCAACAGAAAGACAAATAAAGAAACTGATCCCATTCACAATTGCACCAAGAAGCATAAAATACCTAGGAATAAATCTAACCAAAGATGTAAAGGATCTGTATGCTGAAAACTATAGAAAGCTTATGAAGGTAATTGAAGAAGATTTAAAGAAATGGAAAGACATTCTCTGCTCATGGATTGGAAAAATAAATATTGTCAAAATGTCAATACTACCCAAAGCTATCTATACATTCAATGCAATCCCAATCAAAATTGCACCAGCATTCCTCTCGAAACTAGAACAAGCAATCCTAAAATTCATATGGAACCACAAAAGGCCCCGAATAGCCAAAGGAATTTTGAAGAAGAAGACCAAAGCAGGAGGCATCACAATCCCAGACTTTAGCCTCTACTACAAAGCTGTCATCATCAAGACAGCATGGTATTGGCACAAAAACAGACACACAGACCAATGGAATAGAATAGAAACCCCAGAACTAGACCCACAAACGTATGGCCAACTCATCTTTGACAAAGCAGGAAAGAACATCCAATGGAAAAAAGACAGCCTCTTTAACAAATGGTGCTGGGAGAACTGGACAGCAACATGCAGAAGGTTGAAACTAGACCACTTTCTCACACCATTTACAAAAATAAACTCAAAATGGATAAAGGACCTAAATGTGAGACAGGAAACCATCAAAACCTTAGAGGAGAAAGCAGGAAAAGACCTCTCTGACCTCAGCCGTAGCAATCTCTTACTCGACACATCCCCAAAGGCAAGGGAATTAAAAGCAAAACTGAATTACTGGGACCTTATGAAGATAAAAAGCTTCTGCACAGCAAAGGAAACAACCAACAAAACTAAATGGCAACCAACGGAATGGGAAAAGATATTTGCAAATGACATATCGGACAAAGGGCTAGTATCTAAAATCTATAAAGAGCTCACCAAACTCCACACCTGAAAAACAAATAACCCAGTGAAGAAATGGGCAGAAAACATGAATAGACACTTCTCTAAAGAAGACATCCAGATGGCCAACAGGCACATGAAAAGATGTTCAGCATCGCTCCTTATCAGGGAAATACAAATCAAAACCACACTCAGGTATCACCTCACGCCAGTCAGAGTGGCCGAAATGAACAAATCAGGAGACTATAGATGCTGGAGAGGATGTGGAGAAACGGGAACCCTCTTGCACTGTTGGTGGGAATGCAAATTGGTGCAGCCGCTCTGGAAAGCAGTGTGGAGGTTCCTCAGAAAATTAAAAATAGACCTACCCTATGACCCAGCAATAGCACTGCTAGGAATTTACCCAAGGGATACAGGAGTACTGATGCATAGGGGCACTTGTACCCCAATGTTCATAGCAGCACTCTCAACAATAGCCAAATTATGGAAAGAGCCTAAATGTCCATCAACTGATGAATGGATAAAGAAATTGTGGTTTATATACACAATGGAATACTACGAGGCAATGAGAAAAAATGAAATATGGCCTTTTGTAGCAACGTGGATGGAACTGGAGAGTGTGATGCTAAGTGAAATAAGGCATACAGAGAAAGACAGATACCATACGGTTTCACTCTTATGTGGATCCTGAGAAACTTAACAGGAACCCATGGGGGAGGGGAAGAAAAAAAAAAAAAAAGAGGTTAGAGTGGGAGAGAGCCAAAGCATAAGAGACTGTTAAAAACTGAGAACAAACTGAGGGTTGATGGGGGGTGGGAGGGAGGGGAGGGTGGGTGATGGGTATTGAGGAGGGCACCTTTTGGGATGAGCACTGGGTGTTGTATGGAAACCAATTTGTCAATAAATTTCATATATATAAAAAAAAAAACAAAAACAAACATAACAACAAAATGGCGATAGTGTCCGGTGATAGATGAGTTAACTAATCTCGTGGTAATCACATCACAGTATTTACAGGTATCAAATCATCTCACTGTGCACCCTAAACTTCCAAAGTTATATTTCAACCTTATCTCAATAAAGCTGAAACCAACAAAAAAAAAGCAGTGGCTCGCTAGCTACCTGGTAGCCTAGGCTGTGCCCCGTGAGCGGTCAACAGTACTGAGCATTTAAAAGGATAGCCATCCTTACATACCGTTTTGGGGGCCCCAGAGGAAACGAGAAGTTAACAGTGAGATGAGCCATGAGGAGGGCATCATGGATCTGAAATAAAAGAAATGAAATTAAAATCATTTAAGCAGAGAAGAGATAGGCAGTCACTTTAAATCAATCAAAAAAATGAGTATCTCCTGGATTTACAGAACAGGAGTCTCATCTGATGAGTATACGAACATAACTGAATACGGAATGAATTCCCCTGGGGCTGGGGTGGAGAGTGGGGGTTGTCACCCTAGACACTTTGGTTAGGAAAGGGAAAACTGAGGGGCCCTTGTCAGCCGAGCCTGGCTTAGAGAGTGCCCGCACTGGGGGTGAAGATGGGACTTTCCTGGGAGGTTTTGATGGGAACTAAACCCCAGGGGTGGGGGCAGGGCCCACCTGGGAGAATGGGAGAGCTCTGTGTGACCTGCTTGGTAGTGCCGATGTGGGGCTCAAACATAATAGAGTCATTCAGGGTAGGAATCCTCTGCTCCTGGAAGCATGGTGTTGGCGTTTGCATTTGAAAGGGAAAAAGTACAGAAGAGAAAAGTCTGGAAAGGTCGCTGTGCTCTGGGTGAAGAATTAAGGATCTCAGGCTGATGCTTCTTGTCTGCAGAGAATGACCAAAGGCACCATGCTTGCCAGATTAACCTACCTGTGGGCTTTCACCATCCCAGGGAGTGAGAGTCATCATTTCGTCCGTTCATTCTTTCATGCAAACATTTTCGAGCCAGACTTGGTGCTAGATTCTGGGGATACAAAAATAAATGTTAACAAGGAGCCCAGCTAAGAACTTTGACCTCCTGGATTTGCGTAATCTAGAACCCAACGCCGCAGATGGCCTCTGGTATTCCCCAGGGGGTTAGGAAGGCGGCTATAACATGGTGGGGGGAGGGGAGGGGTGGCTACAAGGCTGATCAAGCAGAGCAGAAAGTTGTTGGAAGAGTAAAATGCCAACCCACTGGAGGACCTGCCTCACAACCTCTTGCTGGGAAAGTTGACTGGGACCCATTAGAGCAGAAATACAGCTCTAATAAGGCTATAGGCACTGCCACTAAAAATCACTTAGAAGAGGGAGCTGAAGTGGAATGTGATTCCATAGGAAGCTCTGAAGTGAGATGGCCCTTCAGAGAGGTCCAGAACTGAGGCGAGGGAGATGTGCCTTTGTAGAATGTCATTGGGTGTGGGCCTCCCCCTCCTGGGAGGGAGAATACTTGGGCAAGATGGTTCCCTTCGGGGGAGGGAAATTCCTGGGGAGGGACTCAGCGATGAGCTTTCAGCTGGCGACCTCCCCAGAAGTTGGGGGGATTTGTTCCTCAGCCCTGGAGGTGGGGATCTGGGTGGCACACCACAGTATCCGCTATGAGGGAATATAACACAGTAACACAAAATACGACGGGCGCCTGGCTGGCTCAGGTGGAGGAGCATGTGGCTCTTGATCTTAGGGTCATGAGTTGGAGCCCCACGTTGGGTGTAGAGATTACTTAAATAAATAAAAGAACAACTTAAAAAAAAAATACAAAGTGTGATGTGACACCATGGTGCTGGAAGGCAGGTACAGGTGCAGTAGAGTGAGCTCTCAGAAGGTGGAGGGATCGGGGCGCCTGGGTGGCGCAGTCGGTTGAGCGTCCGACTTCAGCCAGGTCACGATCTCACGGTCCGTGAGTTCGAGCCCCACGTCGGGCTCTGGGCTGATGGCTCGGAGCCTGGAGCCTGCTTCCGATTCTGTGTCTCCCTCTCTCTCTGCGCCTCCCCCGTTCATGCTCTGTCTCTCTCTGTCCCAAAAATAAATAAACGTTGAAAAAAAAAATTAAAAAAAAAAAAAAAAAAAAAAAAAAGAAGGTGGAGGGATCACATCTGAAACAGGGAAAAGGGAAAGCTGCCTGAGGAAGTTGAGGTCTCTGGGTCTGTGCCAGCCTCCTACCCTTGCCTTAGAAGAGCAGAGGTGATGGACTTGCATGCTCCCAGCTGCTGGGGAAGGAGAAGAGAGCAGGTGAGAGAAGAGATGTCCACAATTGCCTCCTTCCCCAGCACTTTCGGAGCTGCTGTCCTAATTCTCAATCGCTTCTAGGTCCAACGTTCAACGGGCTCAGGTTAGGAAGCCCCTGACAGCACTGGTGAGGGCTGCCCTCAGGGACCTCTCAGATATGTCCACGGACTGCCCTGATGGACTTGATTATCCTGCCCTAGCTATCCCTGTTTGGTCCAGGTCATCCGAGAATTCTGAGCTAGACGGCACTTTCCTCAGACTGTGCCTTCCATTTTCACTTGTTTTCGTTCCTATCAAGCCAGACTGTTCTTCCCTTCTTCAGGCGGGGTGGGGGGTCAGGTCAGTGGACCTAGAGCCGCCTTCCCGGGATCAGAATAGATGGAGAAAGGGTACACTGCTCCACCCTGGCGAGTCGGTGGGGATTGTTACCAGTTTTGAGATTTATCCTCTTGTTGAGACACCTCCAGGCTAATGGAAACAGCTTTTCCATGGATTTACTCCCCAGTCAGCATGTCTCATGGCACACTTTATAATTCTGGTGTTATGCCCCTTTAAATTCTCCATCATAGGCAAGGCCAAAAGCTGGTGTTTATAAGCCGAATAATGAATTCTGTCTCAGGGCTGTGCATGAATCTGTATACTCCAACATACAACTTTCCATGCCACAGTTCAAAAGTATTACTTCAAGTAGGCAAAATTAAACAAAGCGAAGCACTCTAGCCCCTATTCCAGATAGGGTCTCGTTTTCCTTAACTGTGTAAAATACAGAGACTGGTCTTACTCAATAATCTTTATTTGCTAGGCCTTTCCATGCTAAGGGCCACTGAATCATATTTGCTGAAGCAGCTGATTGAGGCTGTATACTGGGAGGTATAAGTTATCTCTTGCTGAATAACAAGTTACTACAACATTTAGTGGCTTAAAATAACAAATACATATTATCTCAGTTTCTTTAGGTCAGGAATTTGAGAGCAGCTTAGCAGGAGGGTTCTACTCAGGGTTAGTCAGGTGTCAGCAGGGGCTGCAGTCATTTTAAGGCTTGCCTGGGGTTGCAGGATACACTTGTATGGTGGCTGAACTCACAGAGCTGTTGGCAGGAGGTCCCTGCTCTATGACACGTGGACCTCTCCTCGTGACATGGCAGCTGGCTTCCCCCAGAGCAACGGATCCAAGAGAGAGCAACCAAGAGGAAAGCCATATGACTTAGTCCTGGAAGTAACACAGTTATTTCTGCCATACTCTGTCCATTAGTAGTCACTAAGTTTGGCCCATAACCAAGGGGAAGAGAATCAAACTCCCTTCGCCGACTGAACGGTGGTTGATCAAAGAATTAGTGGACCTAATTCAAAGCCACCACAGAAGGGAACGCGGAGGAGAGTTGTACGAAGCTACAGGGTGAGGCTGGAGCGAAGCTGTGAACTGGGGGCTCCTTCTGTTGCCAATGCCACCCACCCCAGTGCTCTCACGACACCCATCCTCACTTCCTTGGCCCAATGTCTCAGATGTAGTCTCTCCTCCCCCCATCAGTCTGTCCCATGCACTACGTTATGTCTTCCCAGAGATATCCGTGCCCCTGTCAAGATGGTCAGGTACGCTGACATACTAATCCTCTCCCAGGGAATGCCAGCATCTCATTAGAGCCACCTGCCTCTGCTGTGAAAGTAAAAGCTATCTTCTTGGAGGAAGAATGAATTTAGAGGGGCAACTCCCAGGAGGACATTGTGGGCGACTGCCCGGTGTACTCACAAATATAGGGCCTCTCACACACCTGGGGAGCCGGTGTGAGGCAAAGGACCAAGAATAAATGTCCAACGTGCCATGTTTCCCCAAGCCTTCTCCGTTCCCTTCTAACCTCTGTGGTGGGATAAGCTCCCGGTCCGGCAATGGCTCCTTCCAGGAAGGTCGTTCCTGTCAGCTTCTGCTTCTGATCCTGCATTGCGACCACAAACCCAAAAGAGATGCCTCAAGCCCCTACTGAGTGAGCACAGTTCTGCTCCCCGAACCCCCTTGGCCCTCTCCCACGTTTCCTCTGTTAAGCTGAACCACCTCCCATCCCAGAGTAGACATCAGACTCAAACCAGATGCTTGGAGTCCTTCTGGGTTGGGCCTCCTGTGCCCCGCTAATAGCTGTGTACTGTCTGGGGCCAACCAGCCAGGCCTGGATCCAGCGGGAACACAGGGAGCTGAACCTGCAGACGACCAGTAGTTTTCAGATTTGCCTTCAGCACTTGGTTCCAATCACCAGTTGATAGAATAAGTCCTGCTGGTGTTCTTCAGGTGTCCAAAGAGGAGGTGGAGATAATCTAACATCTGGGCTGGATCTCCTCCTCTGTCCCTTGCTTCCTCTCCTCCCCCTGACCACGTGCCGGCTTAGGCTCTAGTGACCTCTAACCAGACCATTGCAAGGGCCTCCCTACTGCTCTCTAGGTTCTGTTTGGTACACTTCAAGTGACACACTGCTTCTGGCTCGCTCATCCCCTTATGTCCAACAATGACTTTCAGCGGCTTTTGACTTCATCTCCCAAATTAAGTGTGCATTCTCTTCCCTAGTTTACCAGCTGCATTCCCCACCACTTGATTTCCTGTATGTGGCTATCCAGCCAGATGAATTGCTGGGTTGTTTTCAAAACCTATTCTGACATTTTCCCACCTCTGCTCATTGTTCTCCCATCTGTCATGTCTTCCTTTCTCAGCTTACTTCCATTTCTTCCTCTTTCAAATTTCTTCTCACTTTCACTTCAAGCCATGTCTCTCATAAACAGATATAAACAATTCTGGCCAAAATTTTAGCAAATCAAATCTAACAGTATATAAAAGGACAACACATCATGACCAAATAGGGCTCATCCCAGGAATGTAAAGTTGGCTTGGCGTTGAAAAATCAGCCATCATAATGCATTGTATTTGTTTCCTATTATTGTGTATAAAATTATCACAAACTTAGCAGTTCACAACGATGCAGATTTATTATCTCACAGTTTCCATAAATCACAAGTCCAAACATGGCACAATTAGATCCTCTGCTCAGGGTCTCACTGGGCTGAAATCAAGGAGTTGGCCATCGCTGTAGTTCCCACATGGGGCTTTGGGTTCTCTTCCAAGCATGGGCTAGCCCTCTTTCCTTAGCCCGTTTTATTTTAGAAATACTTGCATTTTTGCCTTATCCCCACCACAGCCCCTGCCCTGAAGGCAGCAGCTGTCTTCATCATCCCAGTGTTATGGAATTCAACAACAATGTCCAAGTGTGCTGGTACTTTCCTTTTCTGCTTGAGCATTTTGTAACAGTGAATAAAGAGAGTCATTTCACGTTATATATTTCTACCATTTTGCCACAGAACTTGTCTGCAGTCCTCTCATTTGGCAGCCCTTTTCCCAGTCTGGTAGCCAGGATTTCTGACAGCTGCTGGGCACGGCTTTCAATTAAATATGGCCATCTGTGAAAGGTACACTGCCACACAGCTCATTACTGTACAAGAGATGGTGATGGGAGCAACAATTACTATTACTTATTTACCGTCTAATGGGCCAAGGCACCTTTTTTTTTCGTACCCGAGCAGGGGTCTACCATATCTAGATTAAACGTTCATTTTAAGAAATTTCATCAAATTGAACAAGGCACAGGCATATGTGAAACTGGAACAAATACCCATACCCCCAACTGCTCTCCGTTGACATAAACTTCAGAGTGGATCTAGACCGCCCCCACCCCCTGCCTCCTCAGCTGTATCTACTTTGAGACCTTTTCTCCTTTTCATTTCTGAGTGTTGGGGGTAGGCAGGATTATGGCTATGGGAGCCACCAGGCACTCTCCCTCCCTTTCCCCTAGAGATCTCTAGCTGGATGAAATAAGTCAGTCAAGGAGGCTCACGTGTACAATACTAGTCAACTGCTCAGACTTTGGAACCCAACTGTCTGGGATTGAATCTTAGGATGTGTTTTTAATATTTGTACCTCAGTTTCCACAGCTGTAAAATGGGAATAGTAATAGTACTTATTTCATAGGCTTCCTCCAGAGACTAAATAAGTTAATTCATTTAGAACAGTGGCTGGCACACAGTACTCAGTAATAAAGGTTAGCTATTGTTATCTCTAGAACTGTTGTTCTCAACTCCATTTGCATATTCAAATTAATTGGGAAGATTTTGAAGAACGCTGATGCTCAGAGCAACACCATTGACATTTTTGGTCAGATAATTCTTTGTTGTGGAGCGGTCCTGTCCTTGTAGGATCTTTAGCAGCATCTCTGGCATTTATCTGTTAATGCCAATAGCAAACCTCCCCCATTCTCAGTTGTGATAACCAAAGATGTCTCTAGACATTGCTAGATATCCACATGGCGGGATAATTTTACCTCAGCTGAGATCTACTGCCCCAGATCAATGAAATCACAGTCTCTGGAGATGAGGCTTGGGTATGAGTCTTCCCAAAGGCAGATCCAGGTTTTGTGGGCTTGAAGCTTATAAAATTTGGGGGCCCTTCTTTTAGAAAAATAATAAAAATTTAAAAATTAGATCTGGAAGTGAATATTCATTTAGAATGAGTAAATAATTTACAACAAAATACTTGTGTCTTGGAGATTCATATCCCTTTCTTTTTTTTTTTATGTGAGTCTATTCATTTATTTATTTTGAGAGAGAAAGAGTACACGCACATGCGCATGCACGAGCAGGGAAGGGGAAGAGAGAGAGGGAGAGAGAGAATCTCAAGAAGGCCCTGCACTTAGTTCAGGGCTCAAATCCACGAACCATGAGATCATGAGCCAAAATCAAGAGTTGGATGCTTAACCGACTGAGCTACCCAGCCCCCCGCCCCATACACCTTTCTTTTGAGATCACAGTAGACAAGTTACCAGCAAAAAATTCTCTATGACAACCTGCTTTCTCTCCCCACCTAGAATACTCTACACCTCCCACTGCTAACAGACACCCTCAAGTTTAAGCATCTTGAGCAAGTGCTATGGAAAATCTGTCTCCAGGTCTTTCCTTGCTGCAGCATACTGCTTTGGATAGGGGCCCGGCTGGGCAGAGAAGGCACAAAGCCCATGAGGCCTAGTTACCTTAATCACAATTTCAGAAAACTTGGCACTGGAAGGTAGGTTGGAGGCGGGCAGGGAGTACAGCTAAATGAAATTGAGATTGCAGCAAAAAACAACTGAAAGTCTGGAGAACAGTGACCCTGGCCATGAAATGCATAGTTCCAACCCGCTGACCTTTGATTTGCAGCCTCAGCACCGAGGTCCTGGTCGGGATACGTGTCAAAATTCAGGACTAGGTGTGCTGAGGGCCAAGCAGTGAGACATGTGCCTCACAGATCAACACGATCACCCTCTGTGCATTCCTCAGGAACACTGAATCCCAGGTCTTCCCAGAAACTAAAGAAACAGGGCAATGGTTACCCAGCAGCCATAATTAGGGAGTCCGACTCCAGGTGTTAGAGACTAGACTTACTTCTGAACTCCATGAGATGAGGTTATGGGGACAGGCTAAGCCTGTAAATGCCGAAACCTGCTATATACTGAATGTTTGTGTCCTTCCCCACCCCCCACCCCTCAAATTCATGTTGAAATCCTAAATTCCTAATGTGACGGTATTAGGAGATGGAACCTTTGGGAGGTTCTAGGCTCCACTCTCACAAATGGGATTAGTGCTCTTATAAAAGAGATCCCAGAGAGCAACCTTGCCCATCACTGTGAGGACACAGGGAAAAGATGGCTTTTCAACGAACCAGGAAGCAGGCTCTCACCAGACACTGAGTCTGCCGGCACCTTGATCTTGGACTTCCCAGCCTATAGAATTGTGAGAAATAAATTTCTGCTGTTTATAAGCTGTCTCATTTATGGTACTCTGTTATAGCAGCTGGAATAAACTAAGACAGACCCCCGGCCTCAGTTACGATGGGCTCCAGCCTGGGTGTGAGGAGCAGCAGCTAGAACTGGGTACAGGAGTAAGCTAAGATGTGCTAGGAAATGGGGAGGAAGAGGAGGAGGAGGAGGAGGACACAGATGCTAAAGGTGGTTTGCTTTTGAGGGAATTCAATATCAGCTTTTCATACTTTTGAATGTAAATCTCCATCAAAATATTATTAATAATTGATAAGATAATATCCTATAAATATCTGTACAGTTACCTCACAGGACTGGTTTAAGGCTACTATTAATATTTAATAAGGCATGATACCTTATTAAAACTTCATGATTATTTAAATCTACTTCAGAGCTGAAGTGAGGAATGGAGATAAGTATATAATGTGCCTGACACATAAGTGCTATTTATGAAATAGTAATTATTACTGATGCTATGAATTAGAAACACATGCTCCAACTTTGAGCCAGGCACACTTGAGTTCATGAGACCTTGAGCAAGAATTTAAAGTTACAAAACCTCAGTTTCCTCATCTATCAATCAGGCAATAGTTCTTACTTCATAGTGCTGCTGTGAAGATTAAATGTGATAATGCTATGATATTTAGCATTGTGCTTCTTATGTAGTAAATGCTGAATATACGTTGGTTATTATATTAATGCTTTATGAGGCCCTCTTCACTATGTTTTTGTTTGGTTTGTCCCTGATGTCATCACATATACTGTTTCCTTGTTAATTAGGCCACATGTCTTCCCCTCTCCCCCTCTTTTGGAATATCAATATTTTTGACATTCTGAAATCGACCTGGAAAGATTCCTTCCTTCTGATCCTCACTGAGTCTTTTTTCTTTACTTTTTTTCCCTTTAAATTCTCTAGGTCGCCTCTCTTGGCCATTATTGTGTTAATTTAGAACACTCTTGATACACAACCCATTATTCAAAGCCAGTACATCTTATAACTTGGAAACTCTTGGTTTCATAACAGTCATGCCCTTGACACTAGGTTCATGTCTGCAGCAGTTGTTTGCTCCAACCTCCCACCTCCCTGCCCTTAATCTCTCCATTACCATCTCCATTACAATGAGTGAGAACTCAGCATTGTTTTTACATTATCTTAGTGGTACCTTTCCGCAGGTACAGGTACTCAGATGGCCTTCTCTCACCTGTGGCTGTCATCCTACCTTGTTGTCCAATCCTTCTCAAAGCCTGTTTTCTCTCTGTGTGTCCTCTTCTTTACAGTTTCCACTTCTTTGTGAGTCTATAAGAATGTGATTTAAATGTTGGCGCCATTTACTAAACTCCAGCTTCTAAATTAAAAAATACACTAGCAGAAAGATAGAAGTACACTATATTATATATAATGATTATATTCTCATTAGCTATAAATTGAGATTTTGCACATAAAATTTTACTCTAGATATCCTAGGGGAGCTAACTATGTCCCATAGTGAATCCTTTTGCAAAGCACATAATCATCCACTAATTTGTGTTTGTACATAAAAATGTGAAAATGTGGATATTGTGTCAGACCTATTATTCATTTGGGATTCTGTCTCTAGGAAGCGTTTATGAAGACTGTAGCTATCAGACCTACCTAAAAGTTGAAAGAAGCCCTACAGCTTGCAGCTTTTTTGGTCCCTTAGCCATAATTTTTAAAGTGATGATATATGAAAAATAAATACACTTCTGGGTAACCTAACGAATTAATCATATTTATTTATTTCTGTTTCTTCTAAAATATCACTAAAATGTTAAGGGGGGGATTTAAAAAAGATACAAATCCACAAAGAAAAAGAAAAGAATGGGGACCACAGCAAATGAGGGATGTCAACAACATTTTATTGTTGATGGAAAGTGGATAGGTGATGATAAGTGGCTTAGTAGAGAGGAAGTCCTAGCCAAAGCAATTAGACAAGAAAAAAAATCCCAATCAAAATCTCAGCAAGTTATCTTATGAATATCAACACTCTGAATCTAAAGTTTATGTAGAGAGGCAAAAGACCCAGAATAATCAACCCAATATTGAAGGAGAAGAAGAAAGTCAGAAGACTGGCACTACTCAACTTCAAGGCTTGTGATAAAGCTATAGTAATCAAGACAATGTGGTATTGGTAAAAGAATAGTGAGACACCCTATACAAGTAGACATACATTGATCTTTGACAAAGGAATAAAGACAATGCAATGGAACAAAGATAGTCTCTTCCATAAATGTGGAACAACAGAACATCTAGGTACAGAAAAGTGAATCTAGACACAGACCTTACACCCTTCACAAAAATTAATTCAAAATAGATCAAAGACCTATATGTATAACACAAAGTTATAAAATTTCTAGAAGATAACATAGGAAAAAAAATCCAGATGACCTTGGGTTTGGTGATGACGTTTTAGGTACAACACAAAGGCACCATCCCTGAAAAAATAATTGATAAGCTGGACCTCATTAAAACTAAAAACTCAGGGTACCTGGGTGGCTCAGTCAGTTAAGCATCCACCTTCAGCTCAGGTCATGATCTCACAGTCTGTGAGTTAGAGCCCCACCTCAGGCTCTGTGCTGACAGCTCAGAGCCTGGAGCCTGCTTTGGATTCTGTGTCTCCCTCTCTCTCTGCCCCTCCCCTGCTCATGCTCTGTCTCTCTGTCTCAAAAATAAAAATAAAAACATTAAAAAAAATTTTTTAAATGTTTAAAACTAAAAACTCATGCTCTGTGAATGACAATGTAAAGAGAAAGAGAAGACAAGCCAGACTGGGAGAAAATATTTATAAACAACACATCTGATAAAAGATTGCTATCCAAAATATACAAAGAACTTTAAAACTTAGCAAAAAGAAAACAAACAACCAAATTAAAAATTGGGCAAAAGACTTGAGCAGATATCTCACCAAAGTAGATATGCAGATATTAGTAAGCATATGAAAATATACTAAATATCATGTGCATTATGGATTTGCAAACTAAAACAATGACAGCCACTAATACCTATCAGAGGTACCACGATCCAAAACACTGACAGCACCAAATGCTGGTGAGGATGGGGATAAACAGAAACTCTCATCCACTGATGGTAAGAATGTAAAATGGCACAGCCACTTTGGAAGACAGTTTGCCAGTTTCTTAAAACTAAATACATTCTCACCATACAATCCAGAGATCATGCTTCTTGGTGTTTACTGAAAGGAGTTGCAAACGTATGTACACAGGAAACCCTACACACAGGTATTTATAGAGACTTTATTCATAATTGCCCTCACTTAGAAGACACACGATGTCCTTCAGTTGGTGAATCAATAAACTGTAGTACATCTAGACAATTATGGAATATTATTCAGCACTTAAAAAGAAATGAGCTATCAAGTCATGTAAACATGGAGAAAACTTAAATGGGTATTACTAAATGAAAGAAGCCGATCTGAAAACGCTACATACATACTGTATGATTCCAATTATGTGGCGTTCTGGAAAAGGCAAAACAATGGACATAGTAAAAAGATTAGTGGATGCCAGGATTTGGGAAGAGGGAGGAATGTACGGGCAGAGAACAGAGGATTTTTATGGCAGTGAAACTATTCTGTCTGATACCACAGTGGCAGATATGTATCATCATACATTTATCAAAACCTATGGAATATACAACACTAAAAGTGAACCCCAATATAAACTATGGACTTTGGATGATTAATGATGTATCAGCATACATTCATTGATTATAACAAATGTACCACTCTGGTGCATGATATTAATAGTGTAGGAGGCTGTGCATGTGTGAGGGGGTGGGGCGTTATAGGTTATAGGTTCAATTTTGCTGTGAACCTAAACCTGTTCTAAAAAATAAAGCTTATTAAACAAACAAACAAACAAGGACAATGTGCACATATGAGAATACATGTAACATGAATTAGTCTTTAATATAGCATCTACTTTACATTTGTCTCTTATTTCCTAATACATAATAGTTATTGAAATAAGGTGTGTCTTTTTGAAACCTTAAGGCTCAAGCCAAACGGTCTTCCTAATGCTAAATGCAACTCCAGACACCTTTTATCCTCTTTGGCTTTTAGGGCTTTATTCACAATGCTAATCTCAAACATTAAAGGCATTTTGCAATCAATCTTAGCTTCCCTGAGAACCCATTATAAGCCAAGTATTTTTCATTAGGAGAACACATAAATAAATGTGAGAATTCATTCCACATGGTATACACATACTATATGGTCATTAAAATAAATTCATTGGGGCGCCTGGGTGGCTAAGTTGGTTAAGCATCTGACTCTTGATTTTAGGTCAGGTCATGATCTCGTGGATTGTGAGATTGAGCCCCACATCGGGCTCTGTGCTGACAGCATGGAGCCTACTTGGGATTCTCCCTCTCCCTCTCTCTCTGCCCCACCCCTGCACACATGCGTGCTCTCTCTCTCACTCTCTCTCAAAATAAATAAACATAAAAAAATAAGTGCATTTAAAATGTATATTTAGACATTGTGTGTTAGATGATTACTAGATTACACGATTACTAGATTACATGATTACTAGAAGTGCTAGGTCTTGAAAACATGGTTAGTGGCAACACCAAGTGGTACATTATTGTATATAGTATGCTATTTTTGCATCCATTTGTATTTATTTATATTTTTAATGACACCATTTATGCAGAGTATTAAAACACAATAATAGTAACCTATGGGAAAGGAAGAAGGAGGGTGGGTGGGATCGGGGCAAGAACACTGGGACTTCAACTTTATTTTCAAATTTTTCAAAAGAATCTTTTATGATACTTCTGGTTTTCTCCTGAAGGGTCCTGCGGGGTAATAGTTCCTTAAGTTTCCTGGACATTTTGGAAGGTAATGCTCTCATTTGACATGAAGTTGCCCTTTCAATGTTGACAGGCATACCTAATTCTGACATTCTGAAATTTGTGAACTTAATTTGCTCATTCTATCTTTATCATTGCAATTTTATCATTTAAAAAAATTTTTTTTATTTAAAAAAATTTTTTAATGTTTATTTATTTTAGAGACAGAGAGACAGAGCACAAGCTGGGGAGGGGCAGAGAGAGCCAGAGACAGAATCTGAAGCAGGCTGCAGGCTGCAGGCTCTGAGCTGTCAGCACAGAGTCTGATGCAGGGCTCGAACTCACAAGCTGTGAGATCATGACCTGAGCTGAAGTCGGAAACAACCGACTGAGCCACCCAGGCGCCCCTACCATTGCAATTCTATTGGTGGTACCCATATACAGTATGTTTAGAGCTTATTAGACCTAGGATTAAATCCTAGTTCTATCACTTTTTAGTGGCTTGGTGTCAAGTAAGTTATTTAATTCTGTTTCTTTGTCCGTAAAGTGGTAGCAACAAAGACATTCCTCTCTGGCTGTGAGGCACTTCGTGGTGACTGACGTGGAGCTGGTCTCAAGAAATGCCAGCTTTTTAAAGACTTAAAGCATAGTCTTTCTTAGTCTTCAAACTACTTGTAGAATGAACGAATGAATTAATGAATGAATGCATGCATGCATGCATGCCAAGAGAATTATATTGTCTACAATGAAGTAGGTATACTGAGAGAGCAGCCCAGGGATTTTTACATGAAAACATAAGTAATAGAGTAAAACAGCAGTTAGAGTTCATGCCTAAGTGTGTTTTAGAGGTAATGGAAGGATAAGTGAGCACTTTCAAGCACACCATCGAAGGGGAAGCTGATATGTCATTGTAAAACGTGTGATGCAAGAAACTAAGTTATCTCTACTAGCCTCAAACTACCATCACCAGCACGGGTGTGTCCCATTATGTTAAATGATACATCACATAGATTACCTGCATTAACACAGAAGTCATGATCCAGAGTTAAATGGGTGCAGTGGTGCCTGGCTGGCTCAGTTGATAGAGCATGTGGCTCTTAATCTCAGGGTCGTGAGTTCAAGCCCCAAGTTGGGCATAGAGCTTACTTAAACAAACAAACAAACAAAAAAAAAATCAAAGAAATGGAAAGAAGAGGTAGGGAACTGTATAAGTTTAAACATAAAGATAGGATTTGGTTTTGAATGTAACAGCAGTATGTTTAATATATGATCATCTGAAGTTCCTAGGCAATGGACAGATAAGCCCTTTAACAAACCCACAATCAGAAAATTCAGAACAGTAAAAGTCCTGATCCCTTCTCTGACCACTTTAGGTTCTGAAGCCTCTTTGGAACAGAAGGTGGCTACTATAAGTGTGGTCTATCTCACCAATAAGAAGCAAATGGGTATCATGTATCTCCTCTAGAGGAGATATTCTGAAAAGGACACATCAGCTATGTAGGATTCTAGCCAAAAATACATAACCCAAATCTAATCACTAGAAAACATCAGTCAAACCCACAATAAGGGATATTCTGTAAAATAATTGGCTTAAAAATGTCAATGTCATAAAAAAACAAAGATAGGCTCAGGCACTGTTCCAGATGGAAGGAGACAAAAGAGATGTCACACTAAATACAATATGTATGTGGCCCCTGGAGTGGATCCTGTATGGGGAAAAAAAGTTGTGATAAAAGGCATATTGAGGCAATTGATAAAATTGGAATATGGATTGTATATTAGATAAAAGTATCTTATCAACGTTAAATTTCCTGAATTTGTTAACTGACCAGTGCTTACGTAGAGAGAATATCAAAAAAAATTTTTTTATGTTTATTTATTTTTGAGAGAGCTGTTGGGGAGGGGCAGTGAGAGAGGGAGACAGAGGATACAAGCCAGCTCTGTACCAATAGCAGAGAGCCCGATGTGGGGCTCAAACTCATGAACCATGAGATCATGGCCTGAGCTTTAGTCGGTTGCTTACCCACCTGAGCCACTCAGGTGCCCCAAGAATATTCTTATTTTTAGGAAATACACACTCAAGTTTTAAAGAGTCAAAGAGGTATGATATATAACCTACTATCAAATGATTTAGAGAAAAATTTTCTAGATAGAGACAAATAGAGGAAAAAAGAGAGTAATAGTGTAAAGGTAGCAAAATAAAAATTGATGAATCTTGCAAAGCCTATATGAGTTCTTTGTGCTGTTTTTGCAACTTTTCTGTAAACTTAAAGTTACATCAAAATTAAAGGTAAAGTCGGTTGAGCGTCCGACTTCGGCTCAGGTCATGATCTCATGGTTTGTGAGTTCGGGCCCCGCATTGGGCTCTGTGCTGACAGTTCAGAGCCTGCAGCCTGCTTCGGATTCTGTGTCTCCCTCTCTCTCTGCCCCTGCTCTGCTCACACTCTGTCTCTGTCTCTCAAAAAAGTGAATAAACATTTAAAAAAATATTTTAAAAGTTAAAGGTAATTTTATTTATTTATTTATTTAAAAAAAATTTTTTTTTCCAACGTTTATTTATTTTTGGGACAGAGAGAGACAGAGCATGAACGGGGGAGGGGCAGAGAGAGAGGGAGACACAGAATCGGAAACAGGCTCCAGGCTCTGAGCCATCAGCCCAGAGCCTGATGCGGGGCCCGAACACACGGACCGCGAGATCGCGACCTGGCTGACGTCGGACGCTTAACCGACTGCGCCACCCAGGCGCCCCAGTTAAAGGTAATTTTAAAAAGTGCCCACGGATCACCTGAATCAGAATACTGGATGGAGTACAGGTGTCACTACAGATGCAGACACATGGGCCCTGCCACTGACTTCTGAAGTGGAAAGTCTGGGGGTAGCGCCTGGGAATTTTCATTTAAAAAAGTGATTCCTGGTGACTGTTAGTTTGAACACCACTGGAATGGACTTGAAACAGTTTTCTTAGCTTCATCAACAAAATGCCTTGAAGAAGAATATTCCTCTTCCTGCACCTAATAGCTAAAAGGTATTATGTGCTTATCATATGGTAAGGACTGTATATATTTTCTCCAATTCTCACAATCATTTCTGTGAACTACTATTTGCTCTCTTTACAGATGAGGAAGTAGGGGCATAGAAAGGCTAAGTAAATTGCCAAGGTCACATGCTGTTAAGAGAGGGAGCCAGGGTTTAAAATCTAAGGACAGACTGTCTTCAGGGCCACGTTCTTGCCACTACGCTATTGAGCCCAGCTGGGAAAACACATGTTCAGATTATAGGCTTTGGCTATCATAAAACTGACATGTTGTTTGTCTCCTATAAATTCAGTCCTTAATTGCGTATTAAGGAAGGACACAGTGATGCAGCCAAAGCAATGAGCCTTATGATAAGGCATGGAAGTTCCCCTGCCAGTTCTCCATCCTGGTGACAAGCCTTGGCTCTGTGATTAAGATAAGGCCACAGCCTGTTTGTTCTTCCAGGTCACTATTGTGACTTTCCCATCCATTTTGTAGATCTTCTTCAGTCCACAGGTACCAGGCCAGGGAAGGTCTGGAAATACCTTCACCAAAAACAGATCCACTCTCAGCTTGAGAGGGTTTCCTCAATGAGGTGAAAGGCTATAATAGTTTAAAACTTTTTTTAATTTTTTTTTTGGGGGGGAGAGAGAGAGAGGGTGGGGGAGGGGCAGAGAAATAGAGGGAGACACAGAATCCAAAGCAGGCTCTGAGCTGCCAGCACAGGGCCCAACGCGGGGCCGAACTCATGGACCGTGAGATCATGACCTGAGCCGAAGTTGGACGCTCAGCTGACTGAGCCACCCAGGTGTCCCAATAATAGTTTTAGACTAAGAAAAATTATCATCAGGAATTATCCCTGATGAAACCAGGGAAATGCCGTGACTAAAAAGAGGTAGGTATTTCCCAAGGAAACTGCACAGCCGGCCCTGCCTCCTCTGGTCCAGGGCACTGCCACCTCGCTAAGGCTCAATCCTCTATAGGGGAAACAGCCAGCCTACAGAAGAAAGCCCCAGGAAGCAGCTGGCCCCTCCCTGGACTCTCAACAATAACCCTGTAACAGCACTGCTTATATGGACAGAGCTGGACTAAAAACCAGCCTTCCAATTCTAAATCCAAGGAGGTCTTTCCATGAAATCAGGCTGCGTTCTGAATGAAAAAGATAAACACTGACAGTTGTTTGCAGTCATGATCTCATGTATTTTCATAGATGGATAAGTGCAACCCTTGTGGTCAAAAAACAAAACTGTGTTTCTCAGCTGCCTTAATTGAAATGTAATGTGTAAAGAATTAGTGGTGAATTTTGTAATTGAGGACTCCTCCTTTCTAACTGGAATAATGAAGAACTTCCAGCAAAAAACACATCTCTATTTTGAAGGGATTGAAGATCCACCTCCAGCTTAGTCCTAACGTTGTGCAGTTGTTGTCATCCCTAAGAACCTTCAGGTGGCAGGTGACCATGATCTTATCTACTGAAAACCCTAAGGAATCCACACAAAGAAACTATTACAGCTAATACATGATTTCATCAAGGTCCCAGGATACAAGATTAATACACACACAAAAACGTTTTCTATATACTCACAATAAAAAAAAATCTGAAAATGAAATTAGGAAACCATTTCTATTTACAATAGCATCAAAAATAAAATACTTAGGAATAAATTTAATAAAGACATATAAAACCTATACTCTGAAAACTACAAAATACTGTTGAAAGAAATTCAAGAAGATCTAAACAAATAGAGACTTAATGTGGACACTCCCCCCCCCCCCCCCCCGCTCCCAAGTCCCAGGGTGCCTGGGTGGCTCAGTTGGTTAAGTGTCCGACTTCGGCTCAGGTCATAATTTTGCAGTTCGTGAGTTTGAGCCCCATGTTGGGCTCTGTGCTGACAGCTCAGAGCCTGGAGCCTGCTTCAGATTCTGTGTCTCCCTCTTTCTCTGCTCCTCCCCTGCTCATGCTCTGTCTCTCTCTCAAAAATAAATAAAACATTAAAAAATATATATTGTACACTCCCCAGGACACCTTGGATGCAACACAATCCTTATCAAAATCCCAGTTGTTGTTTTTTCAGAAATCAACAAGCTGATCCTAAAATTCTTCTGGAAATTCAAGGGACCCAAAATAATCAAAACAATATTGAAACAGACAAGTGAAGATGAAAGATTCACACTTCCCAATTTCAAAACCTACTACAAAGCTATAGTCATCAAGACAATATGGTACTAGCATAAGTAGAGACATATAGATCAATAGATAGAATTGAAGGTCCAGAAGTACACCCTCACATTTATAATCAATTGATTCTGACAAGGGTGCCAAGGCCATCCACTGGAGAAAGAATAGTCTGGGACAACTGGAGAGCCACATGCAAAAGAATGAGGTTGGACCCCCCACCTCACATCTCATACAAAAGTTAGCTCAAACTGGAGAAGCTAGAGCTCAAACTCTTAGAAGAAAACATAGGTGTAAATCTTTGAGATCTTGGATTAAGCCATGGTTTCATAGATATGACACCAAAAGAACAAGCAACAACAGCAAAAAATAGATAAATGTCACATCATCAAAATTAGACATTTTTGTTCTTTGCCATCAAGCAAGCGAAAAGAAAATCCACAGGACGGTATAGAATACTTGCAAATCATATATCAGGTAGGGGACTTGTATTTAGAATATGTAAAGTACTCTTACAACCTGAACATAACAAGACAACCCAATGTAAAAAGGGTAAAGTGTCTGAATAGATACTAGTGGCCAATAAGTGTATGAAAAGATACCCAATATCATTAAACATCAGGAAAATGCAAATCAAAACCACAATGAGATATTACCTCACGCCCATTAGGATGCCTAGGAGCAGAAAGAGGGAAAATAGCAAGTTTTGATGAGAATGTGGAAAAACTGGAACCTTTACACATTCATTGCTGATGGCAATGTGAAACGGTGTAGCCATTTTGAAAAACAGACTGATAGTTCCTCAAAAGGGTAAACACAGAGTTACCATATGACCTAGCAATTCCACCCCCAGAAACATAACCAAGAGAACAGAAAACACATGTCCATGCAAAAACTTGTGCATGAATGGTGATAGCAGCAATGATTCATAATAGCCCCAAAGCAGAAACAACCCAAACATCCACGGGCTAATGAACTGGTAAATACAATGTGGTATTACTTAGACAATAGAATATTACTTGGCGATAAAAAGAAACACAGTTCCAATCCATTCTACAACATGGATGAACCTTAAAACATCCTGCTAAGTGATAGAAGCCAAACACAAAAGGCCATGCACTATGTGATTCCATTTATATAAAATGCCTAGAAGAGGCAACTCCATAGAGACATAAATAGAAGAGCCATTTCCTAGGGCTGGTAGTTTGGAGGGAAATGAGGGAATGACCGCTAATAGATATAGGGTTTATTGTTGGGGTGATGCAATGTTCTAAAATTGATTTTGATGATAGTTGCACAACTCTGTGAATATACTAAAAACTGTTCAACACTTTAAATGGGTGAATTATATGGTATGTGACTTGTAGTCAATGAAGCTGTTTAACATCTATATGTGCCTATATATACCCATATATTTGTATATATGACCATATATTTATATCCATACATTCATAAGGACCTCAGGTCTGTGTTTTTTCTTCCTTTCCTCTCAGTAAGAACAGTTGCTCGGTAGGTACTCTTCACTGCTTATAAGTTTAATGTTTTAAAAATAGTAACACAAAATGAGGAAATTCCTAGTAACTCTTTCACTTATTGAGCCTGAGAAACATGAATTAAAAGCTCTGTAGATCAAAAGCGCTTGAAGGTGGCTGCAGATAGGTTTCCAGCTGGGGTGTAAAGAGACGACAAGTCCTTCTGCTGAGACTCAGGGGAGAGAATGCAATTAGAAGTTTAAGGTAAAGAGGATATTGTGTTTGAAATGAGACAGATGGAGGCGCCCAGGGGGCTCAGTCAGTTAAGCATTGGACTCCTGATTTTGGCTCAGCTCCTGATCTCACAGTGCTTGGGATCAAGCCCCGCATTGGGCTCTGAGCTGACAGCAAGTAGCCTGTTTGGGATTCTCTCCCTGTCTCTCTACCCCTCCTCCACAGCCTCTCTCTCCCTCAAAATAAATAAACATTAAAAAAAAAAAAGAAATGAAACAGATGGTACGGAAGCTGATCATGGATATACAAAAGGATTTCCAAGTGGCTCAGAGAGCCTGATTGAGTCCAGATGCCATACTGTACTGGGCTGTGTGCTTTTTTTCCCACTGAGCCCAATATCGTCAATATGGGTTGGACAAAAAATGGATTTAGGGCCCATCCCTGGTTTTGCAGGGCAGGTGTAATAAGAATATGACCAGGAGAGCAAGTTGAGAGTACTAGTTGGAGTGATAAATGAGGTGAGAGATGCTCAGTGAGAGAGGGAGTGGGGGACAAGGGAAGAGTGGGGGGTTCCAAGTTGGGAGGGATGGACAGAGCTGGAAGGACAGGAGGTCATGATCAGAGGCTGGAACAATGGAGCTTAAGATATCATAACTGAAGCAGTTTTGGGTGTTGACAAGGCCCAAGGAGAGCCTGAGAGTGCGTTGGTGGTGGGTAGGTGCTACAGAATCCCTAAGTATGCATCCTTGGAGCTGCTAAATGCTAAGGCTGCCTTTGCTTTTCTGACTGAATCAATCAACATTGGGGATAGAGGCAGAATTCATTGTTACCTTTAAAAGAGAGAGAGAATAACATGCCTGCCTCTTCCACACACACAATTGACCCCTAGACCATCTAAACTCATCTTGGCCACCTTTGTAAGATTTCAGAATTTTTTCATTAACCTTATTTTTAGTGCTTTTGTAATGAAATTAAGTTAAAACTGCTAAATATAGCCAAGTAAAATAATTGGGTTCCTAGAGGGTATACTTTAATAATATTAAGGTATGCTAATTATTACTTTGCAAAGAAAACACTTATGTACTTTACATGTATAAAAAGAAATTTCTGCAGGTTTATTAGAGACTTGAGGTTAAATATAAATGAGAGAAAGACATAGCAGAGCTGTGTTTAAGTGTAAATTTTGATTCTATGACATCAAGCTTGTTTCATCATCGTTTGCTCCGTTCACAGTCCTCACCTCTTATTTCTAAAGCCATCAATTCTTTTTCTGGTGCAAAAAGGAGAGCAGCAACAAATAAGTTTTATATACTGTTTCCTCTTGCTCCTAAAAAGATGGGACAACTTGCAAAGGATGTTAAAATTATCATAAAGCCACAATGACAATCCTGATAATAATTTGCTTAGATATCTTCAGTTTAGAAATATGAGTTAAGAAAGCAGGGAGGGGCATGGGGAATTAAAAAAAAAAGAAATATGAATTAAGAAAGGAGACAGAAGCAAATGATTATTTGGAAATACCACGAGAGGCACGGTTCCATACCAACAAAACCTAGGTAAGTAGTTCATGGTAACTATTAGACCACTTTTTAGTAGGAGGAAAACATTTTAGAGCAACTCCAGGTACGAGAGCTCCTGGCTTCACTGACAGCAAGTCTATTTGGGATGAGGTGTGGTTCATAGGCTATAAAGAAGACTGTTTTCCTTGTGGAACACCTTGATCGAAGGCTCTCGCTTAAGGCAGCAAGTTAAGGAGCAATAATTTTTTCTTTATAGTCTTTGATTCTTGTAACAAAGGCCCAGGCCAGATAGTTTACACTTTGGCTGGGATGATATCCTCTGGGTCTACCTTAGTGTTTCAGTGCTTAGAACAGTGTCATTAGACTAGTCCTATGCGGAATTTAAAGTTCAGATTTGACTTTTACACCTGAGTTAATCCATGTAGTCTTGGAAATAGCATTTCCAACCTCTCACTGTGCCCTGCCAACTTTACCTCCTAAACTTCTCTGAAATGTCTCTTCTTCTCAACTCCGTAGCCACCACCTGAACCCAAGCTACCATCCTCTCTCACCTGGATACCCCAATAATCTTACTGGTTTCTATCTTCCTACACTTAGTTTTCCATACAGCAGCCAGTATGTGAGCCTTAGAGAAAAATGAGATCATGTAACTACTAGGGTGACAACCCCAGCCTACTTTCTTCTGATCTCTTTAACACGAGAAAGAAGTAATTTTATGTCTTCCTTAAGTTACCATTACTGTACTTTGGGCTTTTCTGTCATGCACAGCCAAACCTGATTCTAATGACTAAAACATGTACTTGAAAGTCAAGAATGCAAGAGTTTAGACATCAGGTTGCCATCCTGGTTTCACTTCTTATAAGCCCTATGACCCCAGTAGATTAGTTACCTAATCTTTCTAAGCCTTTCCCTTCTCACATGTGAAATCAAGATAACATTCCTCAAGGGTGGTTGTGAGGAGCGAATTAGATGGACTATATAAAGCATCTAGCACTGTGCACAGTACATTCTTCATAAATGTACTCTGTCTAATTATATCCGGGGATTTTGACAGGCCAATATGGGACACGGGGACAACTGTGGACATTCAGAGGTTATCCACATCTAGAAGGTTAGCATGGCAGTAGTGGACCTCATGGCTTGGAAGAAGAATAGACTAGAAACAGAGAAATGCTTCAAAAATCTCAAATCTAGCCAATGGCATGAACAATGGAACTGAAGCGGCTACTTACTGAGCCCATTTTTCTGTCCCAGGCACATTCTGGGGGTTAAAGCCACAATGATAAACAAAACACACATGATTCTTGCACTCACAGAATTTACAGCCTGGTGTGAGAATCAGACATTAAGCTACTAGTGAGCAATTATATGACAAACTGTGGTTAACTACTATGAGGGAGAGGAACAGAATGTCTAGAGACTTGTGTCAGGGTGGGGGTCCTAATGTAATGACGTAGGATTAAGCTGAGATATGAAAGATGAACCTGATTTGACTAAGGGAAAAGAAGCAGAAAGTACTTTCCCCACAGGGAAATGAAAAGCAAAGACTCTGAGGTGGAAATGTGCATAATGGGTTCCAGTAAATAAGATGAAGCCAGCGTACCTGGATTGGTGAGTCCCAGGGGGGGCCTTGCATGGGACAGGCTGGAGAGGCTGGTCTTACAGAGCCTCATAGGCCATTATAAAGGGTTTTAGTCTAAGGATGAGATTCTTCCAAAATGGTACCTACTCTCTTTCGGTGTTTCTTAAACATGCCCAACCATAAGAATCACCTGGGGCTCTTTTTAATTCCAGACTTTACTGTATACAAAATCCCCTGAGGAGAATAAGCTGGTGGTTGAATGTCATTTAATTCAGTGTAACAGAGAGTTACTGAAACTTTACCAAAGCCTCATGTAAGAATTTAAGCTATATAATTAATATGAATTGAACAGCACTAAATTTTTAAAATCTCATACTTGAAGAGGCAGCATTTTAGCATCACTTTTGCCCAGAGCTTTGTTTGATTCATGGTACTTAAAACAGGAACTTGTGTCTACAAGATTACACAATAGGAAACCAAATGATGAGATGTTCTTTATTGACAGTTCCTAATTTACAGTCAGGTAGTATTTCAGGGGAAGGTTATCAGTTTGCGTTTCCCCACAGAAGCAATATTCCGGGAGGGAAGGGGTACAGAAGCAGGGCCTGCCAGGCTTTGGTGACAGAGGGTGCGACCCTAACTCCAGGGCCTGTTGGTGGCTGTGTTGGGAGGGAGAAGCTGGTCCAGGATCCCAACCCCCCACCCCAGCCCTACTCTGGGCTTTCTCAAAGCTGTGTGGTGGCCAACAACTGATTCCAGACAATGTTTTAAAATTATTTTTTAATTTTTTCTAGGGGAACTAGTCAAACAGTTCATGAGCAGAGAAAAGTGTTTCTACTCATTTGTAAAATTTTGTTGGTTTGTTATCATGATAAGCGTACTCTTAAATCACCATCATTTATCTCCCCCATTCTGCATCCACTTCCCTTCTGGTAACCATCAGTTTGTTCTCTACAATTAAGAGTGTGTTTCTTGGTTTGCCTCTCTCTTTTTCTCTTTTGCTCATTTGTTTTGTTTCTTATATTTCACATATGAGTGAAATCATAGGGTATTTGTCTTTCTCTGACCGATTTATTTCATTTAGCATTATGTCCTGTACCCTCTAGATCCATCCATGGTTTTGCAAATGGCGTGATTTCATTCTTTTTTATCCATTCATCTTCTTTATCTATTCATCTGTCATTGGACACTTGGGCTGCTTCCATCGTTTGGCTATTGTAAGTAATGATTGCAAACAATTTAGATCTCCATTTTGGTTTATGCTTGGAAGATGAAGTTTGAAAGAAACAAAGGATCTGAAAGTGTGTTTTATAAAATGTTTCTTAAAGACATTTCAAGAGGAAACTACTTGTAAGGAAATTCTTTCCTTACCCTTCTTACTTCTTTCAACCAATAAGTACCTGCCTATCCTCAAGGGGTTATTGTTAGCATTCAATAAGATGTGTGTGCATGTGTGTGCCTGTGTGTGTGTGTGTGAGAGAGAGAGAGAGAGAGAGAGAGAGAGAGAATGAGAGGTGGGGGGGGTGGAGAGAGAGAAAGAACTTTGTTGACTATAAAGCACTGGAGAAATTCAAGGTGGCATAATTTTCATTACAACAGGGTCTCAGCCAACAGGCTTAGTCCTCAAGATAACAAATTAACTTTAAACACACAGCTGGATTATCAGCAGAGTGAAATTTTTTGTTCAAACCCCTTAGGATTTAAGCTGATGAGAACCACAGAAAGAGCCAAGCTACATCGCAGAAGACTTGGCTAAGAGAGGGAAATTTAACCCTGGTAAGGACAAGTAATATGCTTTCAAGGAAACATTAAACATGCTATCAGCCCTGAATGGTTTGTTAACTAACCTCTGGTGTATCAGCTCCTCAGGGAGCAGGTATAATAGAGAAAAGGTAGGGTGGGTAGGGAAGCTGGGCCTCTGTAACCTGCTAAAGGGACTGCTTGGGGACCCAGGGGTCAGGAGACCACATATGGTCATCAGCCATTTGCCAGGACTGAGTAGTTTCCTAGGATGTGGACTTTGAATGCTAAAATCATGAAAGTCCTGGGTCAACTAGGAGAAACTAGTCCCCATAAGGACAACCTAGCTCTGTTTCTGATACACTCTATGATGAACAAGCCACATCATTTCTCCACACCTTATTTCCCCTGTTCATAAGTGAAATTATCCTGTGTTCCTTTTCTACAGGGAAATTCCTCTTCCTTATCAGACATCACTAAATTCTACCCCCCACACACACCAGAATGTAGATGCTCCAGTGGGTTTTTTTTTTTTTTTTAATTTATGGGGAATCCCAGAAACATTGGATATTTATGGGATCAAAGATTCCAGAACAAGTTAGGAGCTTCTTGTCCATGGTAGGTCTTGGAGTTGTGAAAGGAAGCTAGAGATGAGATTCAAGGGGGTCTCCTGAGGATGGAGGTGAGGGCAGAGGAAGGGAGAAGAAGGTAGTTCAGAGCAGCTAGTCAGGATTCTGTTTCCAGAAATAAGTCAGTGCTGGGAAATTCTGTGCACAGAGTCCCGGGAAATTGCCAAGCTGGGATTCAGGTAACCGTGGAGAAAGAAGTCTTCTGCGGAAACTAAGGGGAACCCAGGACATTGAGAAGACTCAGCTTTTGGAAGGGTCTAGAGAGGCTGAAGAAAGTGGATCTGGCTTTACAGGGGAAGGCGGAGCTTGGAAGGACAGAGGGATTGAAAGGATACAGCTACGAGAACAAGCAGAGATGAGTTGGAGCAGCTGGTACTCGTTGGCACTCTGAGGCGGAGCACCACAAGACTGTGCACCTGGAACTTCTCGACTCTGCGGTTTGAATGCTGAGACCTCTTTCAAGTGCAGGCTCCCAAGTGGGCGGTTAATTATGGCTATCCACTGCGACACGTGTGCAGAAGGAATGTGTGAAAGCAAAGAATTGAGTCAAAACCGTGAAGTGCTCTGGGTGAATGCAGTAGGAAATCAGAGAAGGGACTCTGGAGTCCTGGACAAGAAGACAAACTCCCCGTGGTTGATCGAAGATGGTCTGAAAGAAAGAAGGACGGTATTCTAGGTATGAAGAGCAGCCACGAAGTGAAGCTACGGGATGTGCTCGTTTAAAAGCAGAGCAGGCTGGGTGGAAGTAAATGAGAATTGAAGTGGAATCTGACAGTGTTTCCCAACCTTTAACTGTATGGCACTCATTAAAAACGGTCATAATAATGTAGGGTAAATGGAGGCCGCCCTCGCAGCACCAGGCTCTGCCACGTGAACCTAAGTGAAACCCACTGGTGTGCGTGACCCGTTGGCTGATAAAGTCTAGAAGGAGTGAGGGACTGGGTATTGAAGGCCCTGAAGTAAATCAGATAGAGACATTCAGACTAGATTTGTTATGACGCTGGGAGACATTGTCAAAACTTGAAAGGGAAAATGCAATGTTAAATATGGTACTTTAAGGAAAACACTATGACCACATAATGTAGGATGCATTGGGAATAGGTGATAGTTTGAGAATAGAGAAAGGATGCTATTTTAGAATAAAAGAAATAATATTCTTTTGCATAGTCCGTGATTCAATTGAAGTACTTGTAGTTACTAAATATTACTGAAACAATCATGTTTAAAAGATTGAAATACATTTTGGAATGAAGTATTAGCAATCTTATTTCTTCTGGCTTGGTTTGGATGATAATGATGATGTCACCATCCTATTTGTCGATTAAAAAAAAGAAATTATTTAAACTTTTTTTTTTAGAGCACGCATGAGTAGGGGAGATGAGGAGTGGGGCAGAAGGAGAGAGAGAGAGAGAGAGAGAGAGAGAGAGAGAGAGAGAATCTCAAGCAGGCTCCATGCTAAGCATGGAGCCTGATGAGAGGCTCGATCCAAAGACCCTGGGATTGTGACCTGAGCTGAAATCAAGAGTCAGATCCTCGACCAACAGAGCCACCCAGGCACCCCCCCTAAAAGAAAGTATTTAATATGAATAAATCAAACAAACATTGAGTTAAAAAATTTGTTTCCAGGATGCCTAGGCAGCTCAGTTGGTTGAGCAAACAACCTTGATTTCAATTCAGCTCAGGTCACAATCCCAGGGTTATGGGATCAAGCCCTGTATTGTGCTCTGTAATGAGCATGGAGCCTTCTTGAGATTCTCTCTCTCTCTCTCTCTCTCTCTCTCTCTCTCTCTCTCTCTCCCTCTGTCCCTCTCCTCCCCAATTAAAAAAAATTTTTTTTAATTCATTTCCTACCATATATAAGGCACTAAGCTAGACACCGGGAAAATAATAAGATGATGTAGAACTCCTAACCTGAGCAGAGATCCTGAAATATAAAGTATCCAGGCTTCTTAGAAGGTAGTAAGCACTGAGGCAGAAGCATACATATGGAGGAAGAGGCAATGAATTCTGAAGTGGTGGGAGACTGTTTGATATCTTAGCTGGACCACAAGGGATGAATATAATCAAATGGATGCAGAGAAGGGAAGAGCGTGAACAAAAAAATGCATGAACTTGTATGTGCGAAGTTGCACTGCGCATCCTTTCAAGAGGGTGAGAACCTTAGCATGGCTAGAATAATAGAGTACAGTGGGCGGTGGGGGGGGACACAAAACAGGGGAGGGCTCAGAAGGGAGTGATAAGAGGTGAGACTGGAAAAGAGTAGCATCTCTGAAACTTCCTCTCTCTCTCTCAGTGGAGAAGAGATTTTCCACCAATCTCTCTCAGAGAGGCAGTATAGTGTGTGGTCAGAAGCATGGGCTCTGGAGCCTGAGAACCCATCAAGAGAACTGGAAATCAAGTCTCAGCCCTGCCACCTGCCAGGCAGACCATCTGATCTCTCCATCCATAAAATATGTCTAACAATACGGTCCTTATAAGGTCTTTGTGAAGACTGAATGAATTAATTCAGGTATGCCATTGAGAATGGGGCCTGGAATGTAGAAAGTGATCGATACATCAGCTATTATTACCATTCTAACATAATCAGCAATAACATCATTATTTAGGCTCTTATGTTAGGAAAATACAATTTTATAAATTATTTATTTAAGAGAGAGAGAGAGAGAGAGAGAGAGAAAGCATGTGAGCAGAGGAGGGGCAGAGGGAGAGAGAGAATCTTAAGCAGACTCCACACCCAGTGCTGAGCAGGAGGCGGGGCTGAGCTGAAATCAAGAGTCAGACACTTAACTGACTGAGCCACCCAGGCGCCCCAGGAAAATACGATTTTAAATCTGAATCTGTCTTATTCATAGATGTACTACATGACTTCCTAGGTTTTGTCAGGAGAAGAACTTGCTGAAATAGCCTTCTCCAAAATATCTTACAAGAATACTCATCTACTACAGTACCTGAGAATCTACCACTGCACATGAATTAAGGCTCAGGGGATTTTAGGAGGGCCTTTATAAAGTGTTCAGACTTTAGGAAGAGGGAACACGTAGCCACGAGCAGCTCAGCAGGGATTAGTTTACCACACGAGGTAGGAAAGACAGGGCTGAAACAAGGAAATGCAATGTTGGACAGGTAAGAAAGAAAGTTCCAGCTTGGAGGGTTGTCTGGTGTGGGTGTATGGGGGTTCTTAGGCAGGGTCTTCAGTGCCTTCTGGAAACTAGGGACCATTTTAGTATTAAGAGGGGAAAAGGGAAGGAAGTTGAAAAGGAGAGGGGTGCAGACAAGAAGAGAGAATTGTTTACTTCACAATATTGTTTAGGGCCAACCTTGTTAATAAAAAGTTGCTGAAATGACTTACATCAAGCTGCAGTCAAGTCTTGATGATTTGACCCAACTTGTCTAAAAAATATTAAGGCTATAATCCCTAATACATTTTATATAAAATGATTACTGACACTAATATAAAAGAAAAAAATATATTTTATATGTATATTAATATATATATTAATATAATATATACATTTCCCTTTTGATTTGAAGTTAAAGCCGACAGCTGTCAGAATTTGATTCTGTTGGGGTGCTAATGCCTGGTTTGCAACTCTGGTGATGGGGAGGAACCATGCGAAGTCATCCTACACTTATAACACTGCCGACGGGGCTTCCCCTTAGACAGGAAATAGTCACAGGGGCTCCAGTGCAGAGAGCAGCCCGGGGAAGGTAAAATGTTTTTGTAATTGCTACTAGGAAAAGAGAGAGCCCGGGGGGATTCTTCTGCCCAAGGGAGTCCCTTCCTGGTTATAACCTAGTTTGTTAGGTGTATGTGGACCAGACGGGTGGAATCAAACCTTCTGAGATGTTGTGGTTAGATTGTTTTAAAGTGTCTGGAGACTCCTGGAAATGTAAGAAGCCATATTTCTCCTCCAACGGACCATCTTCTTGTGGTCCAAATGTGGGCTTTTGAAACCGAAACTATAAGGCCTGTGGCTATAGCCACATATAGGGTGGCGTCTGTTCTCCCCTTTCCCCTATTGGAGGATATATGAAGGCTCTCAAATTCTTGACTTAATGTTTGTGTTTTGATAAACATAGCTCTAAGGTAGCAGGGAGCTATTGAGGAAGGTTCTTGCTTTCTACAGATCTCTCTAGAAAAACTGGCTTTCTCAAACTTCTTGTTACAGTCATTCAAAGCATTTATACATCTGGCTGCCTGTGCTGTTTTGGAAATAAGCTACCAAAAAAAAAAAAACAAAAAACAAAAAACATCTCAGGAGGGTACCTAAGTGGGTTGAAAGGCAACAGGGGAAAGAAAAGGTTTACGTAGGTAGGTATTTTATATCTAGAATGAACTCTGAAATACAATAAATAAAGCATCATCTGATATTGTTCCCTGAAGTCAGCTCAAATGCAGATTCCTAACCATTGTAGGTACTGAATTGGCTTGAAACTGAATGTGCTGCGATTAGAAAAATAAGCCCTTTTATTCACCCTGGACAACAAAAGACCAGGGTATATCTACACTTGGAATATGGTGTATTGCTTTGTTTGCTTAACTTCAAGAAAAGTCTAATGAGGCAGGAGCCAGTCAAGAGGAGAACAGTTAATCAGAATTAGGGCTTCTACATCCCTTCCATAAGGAGCTACTTAAACAGCAAAATTCTGCAGTGTAAACAGTAGAAGGATGATGTTATGACTGAACTGACACAGTTATGACTGAACTGTGTCCCCTAAAGCTCATATATCGAAGCCCTAGCCCTCAGGACCTCAGAATGTGACTGCATTTGGAGAGAGGGCCTTTAAAGAGGTAATTAAGTTAAAATGGGAGTCATTAGGGTGGGCCCTAATCCAATGTGACTGGTGTCCTTATAAGAAGAGATTGAGATACACAGAAATAGACCGACATCAGACACATGTGCACAAACAGCAACAACCGTGTTAAGACATAGGAAGTAGGCAGCTATCTACAAACCAGAGAGAAGGGCCTCAGGAGAAAGCAACCCTGTTGGGAAGGAACTTCCTTCCCAGAGAGAGTGCGGCCCTGCCAATACCTTGATCTTAACCTCCTAGCCTCGGGAATTGTGAGAAAATAGATTTCTGTTGTCTAAGCTCCGCAGTCTGTGGTACGTTGTTATAGCAGCCAAAGCTGACTAATACAGATCAGAACAGATACGATCAAATAATGTAGAATTATGAAGGGTCTAGAAAAGAATGTAATTATCTCAGGATACCTCTAGGTCAGGTTTTCTTAAAGTAAGGTCTGCATATTACCCACAT
The DNA here is from genome assembly GCF_022079265.1 of Lynx rufus. NCBI lineage: Eukaryota > Metazoa > Chordata > Mammalia > Carnivora > Felidae > Lynx > Lynx rufus. Next base: position 32,246,377 of record NW_025814829.1, on the reverse strand, counting down.
CAGAATTACCCATGATACTTTTCAAAATGCAGGCTCCAGACCCCTCTGGAAGTACTAACATGTTCTGGGGTGAGGTCCAAGAATCTATCCTTTCAATAGACATCCCAAGGTGTTTTGCATACTAAAGTTTGAGACCCACTATTCAAGGTCCTGCTCAACCTCTGGACCTTTTCTGGGCCTGGCTGGCTAGTACTAATTACATAGTAGCAAGTGCTGGTGTATCTGTGCTCTGGCAGATTCTCAGTGATCCAGGAACCAAGTATAAATCCCATTGTACATACTAAGTGTCAGCGAGTGTTTACCAGCATATGAGGAATCCTGAATGGGATAGATCAAATAGAATCCATGCCTTACCTATCTTATTCACTTAAGAATATAATGATATATAAAAAAGAACTTATACAACCCAACACCAAGAAAACCAACAGTCCAATTAAAAAATGGGCAGAGCACATGAGTAGACATTTTTCCAAAGAAGCCATATGGATGACCAACAGACACATGATAGGATGCTCAACATCACTAATCAACAGAGAAATGCAAATCAAAACAGTAAGATATCACCTCCTACCTGTCAGAATAGCTAAACTAAAAAACATAGGAAATAATGAGCGCGGGCAAGGCTGTGGAGAAAAAGGAGCCCTCATGCATTGTTGGTAGGAATGCAAGCTGGTGCAGCCACTGTGGAAAACAGTATGGAAGTTTCTAGAAAAACTAAAAATAGAACTACCATATATGATCCAGCAATTCCACTACTGGGTATTTATTTACCCAAAGAAAACAAAGACACTAATTCAAAAAGATCTATGCACCCCCATGTTTATTGCAGCATTGTTTACAATAGCCATGACATGGAAGCAAGCAACCATAGGTCCATCCATAGATGAATGGATGAAGAAGATATATATTATAGTGGAATATTACTCAGCCATAAAAAAGTGAACTCTTGCCATTTGCGAAAACATGAATGATCTAGAGGATATAATGCTAAGTAAAATAAATCAGTCAGAGAAAGACAAATACCATATGACTTCACTCATATGTGGAATTTAAGGAACAAAACAGAGGAACAAACAAACAAACAAAACCCAGATTCTTAACTACAGAGAAGAAACTGGTGGTTGCTGAGGGGAGGTGGGTGGGGAGATGGGTGAAATAGGTGAAGGGGATTAAGAATACACTTACTGGGATGAGTAATGTATAGAATTGTTGAATCATTATATTGTGCACCTGTAACTAATATAACACTGTATGTTAACTATACTTGAATAAAAAAGAATATAATGGTATCTTTTGAACAACAATAATCTACAGTATGAATATTTTTTCTCTCACGAGATTTATTTAAAGATGTTACTATGTTGGTACCTATATTCTCAGAGAAAATACAAAGGAATAGAAAGGGCATATCTAACTTTTCTATTGCTACACATTAGTTGAAATTATACGGAAAGTTCTCTGATAGGGTCTACCCCTTTTTATGCCCCACACAACTGTATATATTAGTGAAAGAGATAAATAACATCTATAAATAAAACAAATTAATAATAGGTGGAAAGGAATTCTAATCAATTCTTTCAGCCAGGCTCTGTGCTTTCATGCATGGGAATAGAGGGAATAGAATGGAGGGAATGGGAATAGAAGGTATTCGTTCATATGGCATAAAAGTGAATGTTCTTTCTTTCATTTGTGGACCAAGGAGGGAATTAGAAATAGCTGAGAGTCCCAAGCAAACACAGTAACAAATATCATCAAAACAGAATAGGTGGCATTCTGATTTAAACGTGGCAGTTCGCTTAGGGACATGTAAAAACTGCTCCCCACCCATTAACAAATTTGATTAAGGGATATCATCCCCCTTTTTTTTTTTAAGCTGAAATTTAGGTAGGCCATTTGAGAATGTTCAAGTGGGCAGGTCATTGGGTCATTTTGTCTATTCTCCTTATGGCCGTCCAGAATTTGAAACAGAATGCAGCTCCAGTGTCCCAGGAGTGACCTGGTCTGCCCAGGGGTACCTATGGCCACTATTTTTTGAGCACTTATTCAGTGGCAGGCTCTGCCTAAGTGCTTTTCCCTCCTTGACTAACTAAATTTCAGTGTCTCTGGGTAGACCACTCACTCATTCCCACTGGATTCCTATTTTTTTTTTCTTTAGGGGGATGGGGGTGGGGACGTGGATGGGCGATTGGAACTGTCATTACTGTTCTGGGTGTTCTCCAGAAACAGGAATTCTGACCCTTAAGATGAATTGATTTTAAACTCTAGACCTTTATACTCTGGGGAGGTTCAGAAGAGAAGCCGTGAGAGCAACTGGGTTTTATTAGGAAAGGAAAGAGGGCATCCAGCCTCCCAGGAGACAGCTTCCCAGTTTGGGCAGTAATGGGTTGGTCCGACGCGGGAGAGCGCTAACAATGAGAACCGGCCGTGTGGTCTGAAAGGCGGCTCTCGATCGGACCGCGGCACTCCTCGTGTGGTGTAAGGACAGCTGCTCCTTACCAGACCGTTCTCAGCCGCCCTCCTCCTGGGAACGGGGCTCGGCGAGGTCCCGCCGGCCTAGGGACCAGGCAGCCCCAAGGGCCGGGACCCGAGGACCAGCGGGATCGGGGACGCGGGCGGCGGCTGCCGAGCCTTCATTAGAGGGCGCTCTGGGGGCGGCTCCGCCGAAGTCTCGGCTCCCGCCGCTTCCTCCCCGCCGCCCCTCCCCGCCACCCCGGCGAACGCGGCCGGGCCCCGGGGAGCGAGTCTCAGCGCCGCGGGGACCGGGCGCGGGCCGCGCCGCAGCCGGAGCGGGGCCGGGCCCCGCCGCCGCCTCCTTCCGCCGGCCCCGCCGCCGGCCATGCATTCTTCCGGCTCCTCTGGCTCCCGCAGCCCGGGCCGGGGCCCGGCCCGCCCGAGGTAACCTCCGGCTCGGCGGGCGCAGGCCCGGGGCTGCGGCGGCGCCGGGCCCGGAACGGCGCGGGGGGGGGGGGCGGGGAAGGGGTGTCGTCGTCGTGTGGTCCGGGGAGGAGGCGGCGGCGGCGGCATGAGGGACGAGGGCGCGGTAGGCCCCGAGGAGGAGGCGGGGGCGCGGGGCATCCGCCCGCCTCCCCGGACCCGCCCCGGTGACAGGTCCGGCCCCTGAGTCCCCGCCGTCCCTCTGTCCGCAGGCAGCCGCGAGGGTTGTAGGGTGCCCGCGCGCCCGCTCGCGCCGCGCCTCAGCCGCCGCCGCGTCCATGACCGCGACCCCTCGGCCGGGGACACCCGCCGCCGCCGCCGCCGCCGCCGCCGCCGCGCAGCACCGCGCCCCGGGCCGCCGGCCCCCGGCCCCGCTCGCCCCCGCGCTCCACCGCCCGCCGTCCGCGCCAGCCGAGGTGAGCCCGGCGCGCGAGCCGCCCTCGCCGCCGCGACCCCAACCCCAGCCGCGGAAACCGCTGCGGGCGCCCCCCGCACCCCCCCAACCCCCTCCCGAGCGCTGCCGTCGCCTCTTCCTCCGCGCTTCTAACATCATCCCTGGCTTGCCTGCCCTCCGGTCCGGGACTTCATTCTCATCTGTGCCCCCCGTGCCTTCACCTCCTTCTGGTTTTTGCTCCCCTCCCCCTACTCCCGTCCTTCCTCCTTTCGCTGTCTTAGCCCCCACTTTCTTCCTCTCACCTTCCTGCCCTCTTTTCTAGGCCCTTCTCCTTTTTTTCACCCTGAGTCAAAGGTTAAACAAAAACCCCTTTGCCGCAAATGAACATTGTTAGCGTAACTCGTTTTGCTAAGGCGAGAGACCGTTCTAAGGCACGATCGATGTGCAGGAATGGTAGTGGTTCGGGTACCCAGGTTCTCCTAGCTGGGAAAGGGGATCGGGTCCCTGCAACAGCCTCCTTTCACTCGTGTCGTCAGTTTGGAAATACTGAGGGGGGTCTGAAGCAAGTGGGTCTGTTTTTCTTCCCCAAAGTCCAGACAGCAGACTGCAGTGAGGCGCGGTGCGGGGACGGCCACTGATTAGTTAGTGGGGATAGTATTATCGTTTGCTAAATATATTATGACATACCCTGTGCCTCCGTGAACAGCTCCCTTGACCTTGTGCGGCTCCTCCTCCCTCGCTCTCTGTCCCCCTCTGGAATTTCCCGGAGAGATCACCGAGGTACTACACCGCGAAAGCTTAGACCCTCGATTTTTCTCGTGTTTTTGTGCTAGAGGCGATTTCTATGTTAGTGACTATTTGGATGTGGATGATCCATTTTCCTTTTTAAATGAATTTTTCTTTCACCTCAGAAAGACAGGACGGACGCCCATGTGAGAATGGCTGTGACTTTGGAAGAAGCTCCGTGGCTGGGCTGGATCTTGGTGAAAGCCCTGTTGAGGTTTGCCTTCATGGTCGCCAACAACCTGGTTGCTCTTTTATCCTACCTCTGCTATGTAATTGTACTTCAGCCCCTTCGACTGCTGGACAGTAAGCGGTTCTGGTATATTGAAGGATTCATGTATAAATGGCTTTTAGGAATGGTGGCTTCTTGGGGATGGTATGCTGGATATACAGGTAAGAGTGTGAGCACTTTTGTTTAACGCGTATGAAACAATTTATAATGTTATGCCTAAGTCAGGAGCCATGATTAAATATATATTACATTTGGGGTTGAAGACGCCTTGATGCTTTGGCTATTAAAAAAATAAATAGAAAACAATTCTATTGAGTTTTTTTTTTTTTTTCAGAATCCCAATTTAGGAACGATGATATTTTCAGATGTATAATTTCATAGTTACATCCTGATAAATTCCTTAAATAGTATGTTTTTAATGTGATTGACATTGATTCAAACCGGTCTGCCAAGGCTCACCTAGAGGAATAGGAGTGGGTTATATAGGACTTGAGGGCTTATAAAATGAGATGACATATTTAGCCCATAAACACATTAGGAATTTAGAAAAAGGACTGGGCCATATTTGTGCTAAGATAGTTTAATAAGTTTTTTCATTTAATGTAGTATTGTGTTAACATTTTGAGTCAAGCAAAACATGGCTTTCTTTCTGTGATGTATGTTTCTTTTGTTTACTAGAATCTATATTTTAATCTCATACATGTGTATTAGAATATTAAATATAAGAATTAAGTTTTATCTGTGCCAAACTCATTTATGTTCTGAGTGTCTTTAAGTAGATTTATATTTCTGCCTTTAAATTGCATTTTGGGGAGCCAGATTAATGCTGTTCTGAAGTGGACTTTTAAAGAACTAAATGAGAAGTAGCGTTTATTTTTATTTTCTCTTTATAAGCCTTATGTGCTTTGAGAACTTGGGCCTCTGATGTGAAAATTCTTTGTTTATTATATTCATTTGACTTTTTTCCCTTAAGAATTACGAAGATGAAAAAAAAAGCATTGAGGTTTCTAGCACTTGTCTTAGACATTGAGGCTGTTATCATAGGATTTTATAATTGATAGTTTCCTTAGAGATCATGCTGCAGATGCTGTGGTCAGTGGAGTCTGTAGTTCACAGCTTGGAAAAGTGAGGAGGGTATGAGGGTGCTCTCGGGGTCACACAGCATGGCAGTTCCCCGTTTTAAATTCTCTGTCTCCTTCTTTCCTGCCCAGGCTGCATCTGTAGATTTTATCCATATACATAAAAAAAGGACTGACAACACATAGCTTTTATGGAGTCCAACGGACTCTTGCTAGGTCAGAGTGCTCTCAGTTGCCCCAGATGAAGTCTTTTTTCCTTTTGGCAATGCTATTTATTATTCTGCAAGACCCAAAGCTCCTGGGATAGTGTGTGCATTGCCTCCCTGTCACGGGTCTTGTTGAGATCCCATGCCCTTGGGTACAGTAGGTGAGCTTCTAGTCCTCTTTTAGGACCTTGTGGTAGCAGTAGTAGTGGTAGAGGGGGAAAAAATGAAGTTCTCAACTATGGTGCTGAATTCTTACCTGAAGTACTGCTGTCTTAGAATCGCTTTGTTCTGTGTAATTTTAAGCTTCCGCAAATATGATATGTGGTACTCGTGACTTTGCTTTTTGTATTGTATACTTGTTGGCCAGTTTTAAGTCAACTCATAGATTAGAGTTCTAGAAGTTCATTCTACTTAAACACAATGAAATTAGTGAAATGTTTGTGCCCGTGTGTGTGGTTTGTTTGTGTATAAGTGTTAGCATGATGAGAAGCTGAAAAAAAATTGGCATTGACCTTGAGATTGTAGTGAGTGCAGTGATGCTGCTTGAAGTTAAAGTGAGTTAACCTTTGGCCACAGCATGGCTGCAAGGCATCTCTGAGGATATTTTCTTGTGGTGTCTTTCCCTTGCTGACTGTGGAACTGCGCAGTTTCTTTTGCCACCTGCTTGGAAAGTGGTCCTGGCATGATCTGCATATTTTAGTCTCTCTGAAGCATCTGTTCTCTTCAGGCTACTGCATTCTAACCATTTAAATATAGAATATTTTAGTGTTTATATTTTAAATGGTTTTCCAATAGGTAGAATGCTTTGAGAGGGTTTGATCATAAGGAAACACAATCAAGAGGTCAAACAAATGTAGAAATGACTTTTGTGGAAAGCCACAGCTGGGTCTAAAGCAACATAAGCAGGGGATTGGTGAGCAGATGTACCCATGAAGGAGCCTAGGAGGTTACATTAGCCTTTGTCTGGATTATGTATTCCATTTCTTCCCTTTGTATCAAGAGGAAAGTGGGATTCAGTTTTTTCCTTTCCCTGTGCTTAAGTTTCACAGACAGAAAATTGAACACTGCCAAAGGGATTCTGCTCGGCAGATCTAAAATGTTCATATTTCAGAATAGAAATCGCCAAACTTTGTTGAAAGACACTTCTAAGGACAACTTAAATATTAAGTAATGAAATGTTAATTGGGAAGTTGGAGATTGAATATTTGTGTATAATATCATTTTTTCAAATTGTGACATTGAGTCTAAGACAAGTGAGTTAGCCAGCTCTGCTGCTTTGTTGATTATCTAACCTACGCTATCCCAAAGGTAGGTACTTGGGCGAATGCAACTATTTAAATTTAAATTAATTAAAATGAAAAAAAACCTTAAAATACACTTTCCCAGTCACATCAATCACCTTTCAAGTGCTCTGTATTAGGTGGGTGGTGGCTACTGTATTGGAGAGCACAGACACAGAACACTTCCATCCCCAGAGAAAGTTCCATTGGATAGATCTGATAAATAGTAAGTATGGCTTTTTCCTTTTTCTTAGGAAAAATGCATTTTGTCTTTATAAAAAGAATATTTTTCTGAACATAGTTCTAAACAGATTTCTTTGGGGATGATAGGAGGATTTGTTAAAGTCTTATAAAATTGTGTTTTAATTTTTTTTTAATTTATTTTATTTTTTTGAGAGAGAACCTCAAGCAGGCTCAACACCCAGAGTGGAGGCTGATGTGGGGCTTGGGCTTGATCTCACGATGCTGAGACTATGACCTGAGCCAAAACCAAGATTCAGAGGCTCAATTGACTGAGCCACCCAAGTGCCCTAAAATTGTCTTTTAATTTGAGGCAAATGTCACAAAAACTACTGCTTTAAACTCAGACTTGCTTCTTGGATGGTGAATGGCAAGGCCAGTCAAAGAACTTGAATGAACATTCTTATACTTAGTTTGTGTTTTTAGAGCTGGAGTACTGCCTGTGGACCCAGAACATGGAGAAAGAGATTTTCTGGTCTTTCTGCCTGTTTGTGACTTTCCAGGGGAACACATTTCTTTTTTTTTTTTTAAGTTTATTTATTTATTTTTGAGAGAGATAGAGAATGGAGGAGGGACAGAGAGAGATGGAGAGAGAGAATCCCAAGCAGGCTCTGCGCTGTCAGTGGGAAGCCTGATGTAGGGCTCGAACTCATGAACTGTGAGATCATGACCTGAGCAGAAATCAAGAGTCAGGTGCTCAACCGACAGCCATCTAGGCACCCCCAGGAGAACACATTTGTTGAAAGAACTCTGAGGACATTGGAGTTTGTTCATCCCTAGCTTGCTACTAGGTAGTGATGTAGTTGTTACCACATTTCCTTTCATGGGAAATGCTGTACAAACATCTCATGTTGAGGAAAAGTTGTATACTGTCTTTGACCTAATATTTTGAGAGCAAACAAGAAGAGGTACTAGCTTAACTAATGATCTTCTGTATATTTTATTCATATCTGGGATAAATCACTTCCCTCCTCCCAATTTAAGTGAAGCATGGCAAATTTCAGAGAGTTTTTTTTTACATAAAATGTGTTTAAAATAGTTCAATTTTTGTTCACTTTATTTATTTTAAATGTTTATTTATTTATTTTTAAGAGAGAGAGAGTGGGGGAGGGACAGAGAAAGAGAGAAAGAATCCCAAGCAGGCTCCACACTGTCAGTGCAGAGCCCAAAGGGCTCGATCTCATGAACTATGAGATCATGAACTGAGCCAAGGTCAAGAGCCCACCTGAGCCACACAGGCACTCCCCATTCACTTATTTTTTTTTTATTTTTAAAAAAATTTTTTTTTTCCAACGTTTATTTATTTTTGGGACAGAGAGAGACAGAGCATGAACGGGGGAGGGGCAGAGAGAGAGGGAGACACAGAATCGGAAACAGGCCCCATTCACTTATTTTAATAAATTTATTGTTCCCCATCCAAACACCTTTAGTTAAAGTCTCTTATACAAAATCATTTAAAAAATATTCATTGTAAGTGGAAGCTCCAGAATTTCTAAATTTTTTTTTTAACGTTTATTTATTTTTTAGACAGGGAGAGACAGAGCATGAACGGGGGAGGGTCAGAGAGAGGGAGACACAGAATCTGAAACAGGCTTCAGGCTCTGACCTGTCAGCACAGAGCCTGACGCGGGGCTGGAACTCACAGACCATGAGATCATGACCTGAGCCAAAGTCGGCCGCTTAACCGACTGAGCCACCCAGGTGCCCCCAGAATTTCTATATAGAATAATTGTCTTTGGGCCATAGTCTGGCGGAAGGGAGCTGGGGTGTCAGGAGGCTTGCCACCAGTTTGTTTCTGCCCAGAAAACACTCTTTCCCTCAGATTGGGTATTTGTGGCTTTAGGGAAAGCGGATGGAGATTAGGTTTAGCTTCCCCCCATTCCCCAAGTGACAGCTGGCATGACTCCATTAGTCCTTGTGGGTTATTTGATTATTTGATAGTGTTTCACCTTTTTTGCTGGGATACACATTTATTGTGTGAGAAAAACTATTAGGAATTCTATCTGACATCAAAACTCTAGAGATTAAAAATATATCTCCTAGAGCAGTATTTTTCCACCTTTGAGTCATAAGCCAATTTAGTGTGTCAGGCTGAACATTGAAAAACAGTGAAATAGAATAGAATGAAGATAAAAAGATCAGAAATGTGTATCTGTACTGGGGAGTGCTACAGGATGTATTTTTTACTATAAGCCCACTCAACATTTGAAAGGCACTGTTCTAGTGGAAAGAGCCCTGCAGTTTAGAGTTGGGAGTCACATGGCTTAATCTGGCTTTAACTTTAACATCTCTGCTCACTGGTGGGGGTGAGATCCTTACCTGCTCAGTGCCCACAGCGCTGTGAACTCAGGTAGAGCTGTGGTCTTTATAACCCTAGAGTAAAGTTTCTTGCCAGAAGCTCACAGAGTTCCCCTTAAGTATTTCTTGAATGATTCCTTTTTTCTTGCACCTCCTTCCCCTAACTTCCTGAAACCTCTGATAGCAAACACATTGCAGTCCACGAAATGTAAACCCTGAGCTGGATCATGTTTTTCACACATGTACATAAATGCATATATATATCCATCTCTTACACTGTCACATTTGTTAATTTAACACACCTTTACTGAGCTTCTATTATATGTGGGAACAGGTGCCCTGGAGATGCTGAGATGCAAAAGACATAGTTGCTGACTGTAAGGAGTTCACAGAAGCCTTGGTGGGGAAGACAGTGCACCAACAAAGAAAACATCCTGGTATAATGCTCTAGTGGAGATTTACCATGGGATTAAAGAGGAAGGGCTCCTGATCTCATGCAGGTGGTAGGTGGTAGCAGAGAGGGAATAGGGAACTTAGGGACGGAGCTGCTTTAAATGCCTTTTTTTTTTTCCACTAGGGAAGTACTTGTCTGTGGGGTTAACTGGATAATCAGTAATTATATCAGATTTAAAAGACTTGCAGAATGTGTCAGTTTGAAATTTGTATCTTTGTGATGATAATATTAGCTAGCTAGCATTTATTGACACATTAAACCAAGCGGTGTCCTGAGCGTCTCGGCCATTTAATGCCTACAACAGTCTTACCAGGTCGGTACTTAGCAGGGTGGTATAATGATAATACCTTCCTTTTGTTATTGTTGTGGAAATTCAAACACAGAGGGTCACAGTTATTTCCCTTTAAGCACTAACTGAGTTGATGTCACTATGGGTAGAGTCATTATTGATCTTTATATAATATTCCTAGAGTCTTTTAATCTTTACTACCTGTATGTCCTTTTGTTTCTGAGGCTTGAAATCTCTTTACTAAACTACAGCTTTTAACACCCGAAAGCAATGTCATTGCTATGGATTTCTGCAGGAGGTTAAAAAAAAACCTGTTGCTTCAATAGAAATATTTGTAGTATACTATAAATTTAATGAAATGGCACTTTCTTAAATCTCTACCCTTACAGAGAATGACAGTTCAATTAGGATTTTTGTTTTTGAGTGCTTGACAATAGATTGTCAACAGAGTGAAGGGTTACTGCATGATATTAGGTCCATAACATCATGGGCAGAAATCCAGGCAAGGAATTTTCAGTACAATGTTTTGATTTTTATATGAAAAAGTAGTATTAAATGCCTTGAACTCAGCAGTCTGGCAGTACTTTAAGTTTGGAATCTAGTCTTATTTCAAAGATCATATACAATTGAGTAATTTATTTAGATAGTTCTCTTTAAAAGTATACTCATTCATGCACACATACCCAGGAACACACGAAGCAGTATTTGCAGTTTGTAGTGGTTCAGACCACAGATTCTTGGGTCAAAAAGAGCTGGATAAAACAATTCCTGCTTTCTTTTTGTTTGGCTGGTATTTCTTTGCCCATTCTTTGTTTTCAAACTTTTAAAATTACTTTGATTTATAAGTAGTCTAGTAATCAACATGGAGTTAGGTTTTCACTTTATGAGTAAATTTGTAAACCTCTTTGTTTTAATATGAGTTGAATCTATTTATATTTGTATATCAGATATGCTTTGTTTGGACTCTGGCATTTTATTTTATGTTTTCTGTTGGTTTTTTTTTTTTATTTGAGACAGAGAGAGAGAGAGAGTGTGTGTGTGTGTGAGAGAGAGAGAGAGAGAGAGAGAGAGAGAGAGAGGAGCAGAGGAAGAGAGAGTCTTAAGCAGGCTCAATCCCATGGCCCTGGGGTCATGACCTGAGCTGAAATCAAGAGTTGGATCCTCAACTGACTGAGCCACCCACGTGCCCCATTTCCTGTTTTATATAAATTTTAGGTCTTTCACTGTTTGTTGCTCTTTTGTTATTGTGGTATTTAGGAAGGTTTGTATTTTTCTCTTGTTAGTTGCTTTATATGATGTTCTTAGTTCTCTGTTGATAGTAACTCTTAGTTCTCTTCTAGGAACAAAGGTAAAATTCTGTTTAAATCTTCTCTCTTCCCCTTTCTCTTCTCCATCACCCAATCTTAGTCAATACTCAGTAGCATTTATTCACAATAGCATTTGCATTTATAATATTATGTATACCTCTAGTACTTGATTTTTGAGCTTTAAGATGACTATCTGTTGACTCCCAGCTATTATGTTAAGGTAATCAGCAAGCTTATTATACTTCCTGCTCCCAATTTTTGTTATTTGCATTTATACATGGTCAAAGCCTATAATATTTATGTTAAATTTATCACCCTTATCTCCCTCTGTTTTAGTCTTAATTCTTCAGTTAAATACATATATAATGCTAACCCAAGGACTTTTGCAGAAATTTTTCCCAGTCATTCTTTGGTTGGCTGAAGTTCATTCACTACTGGTTTCCCAATAAGGATCATGGGAACAATATGGGAATTATTCTTGCAACATGTTTAGAACTTCATTTTTTTGTTGCTTTATACTTGAAGGACAGCTTGGCAGGTAATAAAATCCTTGGCTCACCCTTTCCTAGAGTAATATAGTGTTATACAAATGTCTTCTGGCATTCACTGTTGCTGTGGAGGTGTGTGAAGCCAGCTTGTTTTTTTCCATTATTAATGATTTTATCTTTGTTGCCTATCTGCTGAAAGGATTCTTTCTGTCTAATATTTAGTAATTGTACTAAGATATGCTGGTATAGTATATGCTGGCTCATCTGTGCCCTTTTAATATGTGGCTTTAAGTCTCTTTTATTTAGGGAAGTTTTCTTTAATTATATCTTTAAATATTTATTTAGTTTGCTTGTTTTGATTTTCTTTTTTGGCGACCTAATTTTATATTTGTTGGCTCTCCCTTTTTAATCTGTCACTTTCTCATTAATTGTTTTAAACACTTTCTAATATGTGTGAGTTTTTAAGAATTTTTTTTAATGTCTATTTTTTGAGAGAGAGAGAGACAGAGTGTGAGCAGGGGAGGTGCAGAGAGAGAGGGAGACACAGAGTCCGAAGCAGGCTCCAGGCTCTGAGCTGTCAGCACAGAGCCCGATGCAGGGCTCGAACTCACAGACCTTGAGATCATGACCTGAGCCAAAGTTGGATGCTTAAGCGACTGAGCCACCCAGGTGCCCCTCATATGTGTGTTTCTATCTTTAATGTCTCTTACCATGTCTTCTGCACTGTCTCTCTTTGTTCTCATTTCAGTTTCTTCTTCATTTCTGTGACGGTTTTATGTATTCTTCTGTTTCTTTCTTGAGTTCTATCAGTTCATGCTTTCACTATCCCTGTTGCCTAGACATTTCTTCCTTGAGTTCTTATATTTATGCTTTGTGATTTTCTTCATAGTGGTAGTGACTTCACTGATTTTCTTAAATTCATACGAGAATATTTAGTTATAATTTTTATCTTATATAGTGTAATATTTTTCTAGTGAGCATTCTTTGACATTTGGTACATTGTGCTGCTCATTTCTACCATTTTTCTTACGGTATCTCTAAGTGAATGCTGTGACAGTTACCTTTTTATTCCTTGTACCTTAATGCGTTGGATTCTTCACAGTCAGCTATTTGCAGGAGGTACGGGTAGGAGGGCCAAGGTAGATTCCAGATTTCTGCCTCAGAGAAAGTCTTTTTTACATATGGCACCTGGGTGTGCTTCTCTATGTTGCCACAGGTCCTCTGCTTTTCTCCAAACCAGACTGAATTTAGGTGGCTTTTTGCCACCAATTCTGGACTTCCCACTCCTTCCTTTGCGGCTGTGAATGGAGGGACACAGCCTGAGTGTGCCAATGTAAACCCTTCTCTTTAGGGAAGTGCGTTTTTGCTGTTGTTTTTGGAGATCTGCCACAATCCTCATCACATGCCATATTCTGTCTCTGTCTCTGTCTCTGCTTTTCACTCCCATCACAGATTCTGTCTGATATCAGTCTTGTTTGATCTCAGTCCTGATCTCATGATTTTTGGAGTTTTTACATATTTGTTTTTCTCCTAGGTTTGCTAAAAGAGAAGTTTTGTAAAGTTTTTTTTTCTCTTTTTCCTTGTTGCTATGTGTATTTTTCAGACTCTTGTCTATAACTCCCCATGTTCGTATCAGAAAATACAACACAAGATTTTTATTCAACTATGTGTAATTCAGATAGCTCTGTCACCATTCTGTTGTACTACTAGTTGATTATTAGAAACTGGAGACAAGTTTTACCACTTAATTTTCTTTTTCTAAAAAATTTTTATTTCTTTTAGTTATCTCTACACCCAAAGTGGGGCTCGAACTTATAACCCTGAGATCAAGAGTTGCATGCCCCTCTGACCGAGCTAGCTAGGTGCTCCCCTAATTAATTTTCTTTAAGGTCTGTCTAAAATCAAGAAATAGCTTCCCTAATTTTTCCCCTCCTAGTGGTTCCCAAACTGTTTTGATTCTTGGACTACTTGTCAGTGTAGGTAAGACATCCACTCTGTTTCTACTTGGCTGCAGTAAAAAAAAGTCACCAAAATGAATGGAAGGAGTGAGTTACCTTTGGTAAGAATTCAGTAAGGAATATGAATGAAATGTAATATTAATACTAGTCTTTAGGGTCTGGTCTGTGGATCACCTGGAAAACTTTAAGGATGGACAAACTTTTGTATTCATGCTCCTCAAACCTCAGTAAGTATATTTAGAATATATTACATGCATTATATATATTGAGCATATGTGTAATATATATTAGTTATATAAATTATATTATATATTAAATCTGTTATAGTGTATTTGTAGTTTGTTATAAACTAGTTTCAAGAGTTTCTTTTCAGAGTTTACAAACTCGTGGCCATATTCTATAGCTGATGTTCTTTATTGGCCCTTTGCACTATTTCAACTTTTTTTAAATTAGTTCTCAACATTTTGAAATTAGGGAGATTTCACAGAACATAAAAAATAAAACCAAGACTTCCTTGGGAAATTGGAATTCCAGCTGTGCTGGGTCCTCATTCCTGTCTGGCAGCAGTTTGCTGGAGCTAAGTGATGGCCACCTCCTTTAGATGGGGCCTGGGATCTCTAGTTCACCTGAGATATCCCACTCCTTCCTTGTCTTCCTCTGGGCCTGCTTTGCTCATTTACATTACCTGCCTGCATCCCAGAGGCATAGATGATGTTCATTTAAAACAAAACAAAATGGAACCTCAAATAACAATTACTAGTCTCTTTCTGGTAGGCATTTGATAGTTTTGCATGTATATGCCTTACAAGTGCCTATAAACTCATGAGTTCTATCATTGAAAACTGAAAGTTTGTTAGAGACCTCGGCTGTGGATTTCATGTAGCAGAGGCATGTGATGGGAACTAAAAAATGAAGTGCCATTAATAAGAACTGTGGCCACAAGGTTTTTCAATTCATGTACTATATTTCTAAGCTAGTGAAGTGTTTCCTTCTATTTGTACACTCATTAATTAATAGAACCTTCATTTCATCTTCTGAATATAATCGTATAAAATCTAGATTATTAAAATTCCTTCCCTTTGCTTTTCATATTTTGAAATATGAAGAACAAGGCAAGCCCAGTTGATTTCTGTATCTCTAAATTATAGTAAGATAGTTAAAAACTAGTATTGTAAAAAGCATGCATAAATTTTAGTTATGAAGTTATACTTTTTCTTAGGGTTTAATAGATCTGATAAAGTTTGCTAGCATAGCACCTTCTGTAAACTTTTTTTCTACTCATTAAACTTTAAGAAACCATTGTGAATCATGTACATAAGACATGTTTTGCATATGCTGTTAATTCGAAGCTTGCATTATTTGGCACTTTAAGGGAAAAAACATCTGTAGAGTTAAATACATCAAGATGTTTCTGAATCATCAGAGGACTAAACTATGATCAGTATGGATTTAGTGTTAAGAGTATATAATATATATATTTAAATTGAAGTATAATTCACATAGCATAAAATTCACTGTATTAAAATGTACAATTCAGTGCTTTTTAGTATAGTCACAAGATTGTACAACCATCAGCACTGACTAATTCCAGAACATTTCATCACCCCCAAAAGAAACCCAAGCCAATTAGCAATCACTCCCCATTTCCTGTTCCCTTCAAGCCCTGGCAACCATTAATCTGTGTTCTGTCTTTATGGATTTGCCTATTCTGGATGTTTCATATAAATGGAATTGTATAATATGTGGTCTTTTGTGCCTGGCTTCTTTCACTTAGCATAATGTTTTCAAGGTTCATCCATATTGTAACATGTCAGTACTTCATTCCTTTGTATGGCTGAATAATACTCCATTGTATGGATAGACTACATTTTGTTTATACATTCATCAGTTGGTGCATATTTGGGTTTCCACATTTTAGCTATTGTGGATAATGCGATGAACATTCATGTACAAATTTTTGTGTGAACATATGTTTTCAATTCTTTTGGACCTAGAAGTCAAATTGCTGTGTCATATGATAATTCTATGTTTAACTTTTTGAGGAACTGCCAAATTATTTTCCATAGCAGCTGTCCCCTTGTACATTTCCACCAGCAATGTAGAAGAGTTCCAATTTCTTCACATTTTCACTAATATTTATTATTTTCTGGGCTTTTGTTGTCCTTTTAATTTGGCCATCCTAGTGTATGTAATTATAATTTAGATTTCCATTTCTCCGATGACTAATGATGTTGAGCATTTTTTCATTTGTTCATTAGCCATTTGTGTATATTTGGAGAAATGTCTATTCAAATCCCTTGCCCATTTTTATGTTGGGTTATTTATCTCTTACTGTCTTTTTATCGAAACTTATTGTTAAGTTTCTTTCTATATTCTGTATACTACACCATCTGTTTTTTCATTGGTTGATTATACTTTTGGTGTCGTATCTAAGAAACCATTGCCCAATTCAAGATCATGAAGATTTACACTTAGGCTACCTTTTGAGTTTAGCTTTTATATTTAGGTCTTTGATCTATTTTGAGTTAATTTTTCTATATGATGTAAGATAAGGGTCCAAACTTCATTTTTTTGTTTGTGGATATCCAGTTGTCCTAGTGTTTGTTGAGAACACTGTTCCTTTCACATTGAACGATCTTGGCACCCTTGTTGAAAATGAACTGGAATTGATTGGAATCAGTATGAATTAGTATTCAGATCTGGGTTATTAAGTGACCCCTTCCTACCTCTTTATTGAGGAGATGCTTCCTAGTTATGTGTTTTGCTAGTAGTTGTCTTAGAAATATGGTTATAGGGAATAACTATTTCCAGTTTGCTCTCTCAAGAAAACAGAACTTCAGTTGTATCTTGTGTGATCGATCAATCAAATATTTATTGACTGCCTGCTGCCAGTTAGTAAAGTTATTAATTTGTAAGATACTGTGCTAGAGAGTATGATCTAGATTAATTCCAACCAAAAGGATTTTGGACATAGTTTTTATTTTTTATAGATGCCTTTGGGAATACTTGAGTTTGCTATGAACTGTGTGTCCAAAATGTACCAGGTGCAAAGTTTTCTGAAAAAGAGATCAGAATGCGCATTTTCCCTTAAGGTGATGGTTCCATTTTTTAAAGTTAAGTTAGTTCCTTGCAGAGAAGAAAATTAACTGGAAGCTAAATTTATTTTGTAGAATAAAGTATGGATTACATAGATAAAGAACAAGGGTGTCATTTTCAATAAGAATTGCAGGCTGTTTTTTATGGGTGGAATAAAATTGCTTTTTGTATATGAGAGACAGAGTTGGGCAGTCATTTTATTTTTATTTTACTTTTTTTAATTGAAGTATACTTAATATACAGTGTTGTATTAGTTTCAGGTGTACAATACAATGATTCAACAAATTCTATACATTACTCAATACTCATCATGATAAGTATTCTCTTGGTCCACTTTATCTATTTTACCCATCCCCCCAGGGCAGTAATTTCAAAACTGAATCATTTAAAGAAATTTTAAGCCTCAGATACTTATATACAAATGTATTTTTAACAAATAATAGATATTGCTAAGGAAGTGTGATGTTAGAGATAGCATGATATATTAGAAAAAGTCCTTGACTTTTGAGTTAGTAGGAATTTAGTTCCTGTCACCACCACTTGCTAGTTGTGTAATTTCAAGCTACTTACTTATCTGAGCCTTAGTTTTACCACCTGTAAAAATGGAGGTTATATTTATCTCATATGAAGCTTAAGTGTAACGTGAATAGCATGGTATTTGTTATTCTATAAATAATAACAGTAATAATAATATTATTATTATATTAATGCCTAGGAAAACAGCTGTGTTAATCTCTGGGGAAAAGCATGTCTAAATGAATAAAAGCTAACATAGGATAGTTTGAGAAATACATTTGACAACACTCAAGTGTAGTTAATAGTATAGCTCAATAAAGTTCTCTAATCAAGAAATAAAAATAATTTATCTTTAGTAATTTAAGCCATAGTCCAGCTGAAATATTAACTAGTGTTGATGTTTATAAGTTATGAAATCTTCAAAGCAATTTATGTTTAATAGTGTTCTGACTGCCTCCTCTGCAGGCACTGTGCTGGTGGTGGGGGAATGGTGGCAAATAAAACAGCACTGCCCCTGTTCTTCTGCAGTTGACTTTTTCTGTGGGAGACAACAGGAGTCACATGGTAACCATGTGATCACAACTGTGAAAAGGGCTGCAGAGAACAAGTGTAGGGGCTGTGGGAGTAAGGAGGGCCAGGTTGCTGCAGCATGGAGTGAATGTGGCAGAGAGGAGCAGGGTTGGGGGATGAAGGGAAGCTGAGGAAGCCAAGTCCATTGAGGTCGTGTAGCGCGTGTTGTGGATTTTGAAATTTATCCTAAGAGGAAACTATTCAAGGATTTTAAGTAAGGGAATGACGGAATCAGATTCACATTTGTAATTCTGTACTCTGCCTGCTTTGTGGAAATGGATTAGAGAAAGTGAGGGTGTGCAGGGGATGCCCTTGGGAAGATTCTCACTTTATCCGGGTGAGGTGACAGTAGCCTGGTCTAGGTGATGGCAGTAGAGATGGAAAGAAGTGAACCAATTGGAGAGTTTTATAGGAGGAAGATGGTCAGGAGTTTCTGAGCGATAGGACATAGAGGATGTAGTAGAAGGGCAGGTGACAGGGATGACGGGGTTTCCAGTGTGAGCTGCTGGGTAGATGCGGAATCTCAGAAGAGGCAACGTTGAGAGGAAAGATAAAAATTTGGCATGGGGTAGGATGAGAAGCACCTTAGTGGAGCTCTGCACTGTAAATGGATATACAGTCCAAAACACACAGGAGAAACCTGAGCTAGAAGGAAGAATTGGGAAATTAGCAATAGTATTTAAAGCCAGAGGCTGAAGGAGGTCACCTAGAGAGATTGTAAGTACTGAGTGATGAGAGGCCCAGGACCAGACTGAGGAAATGCTGACATTTTGGAGGTTGGGGAGAGCGGGATGCTTGAGCCTCAGAAGGAAAGGCTAGAGAAGCCAAAGGTGTGCCTGCCCTAGGAATGTGGTGGCAGAAGTCAGCAGCGTTTCAAGGGAAGGGCTGGGTGAATGCTGCTGACAGTCTGTTTTGTAAGATCAGAGCTGATTTATTCTTTTACTGCATTTGGCAGGAGCAGCTTCTTCGAGGTGGTAGGAGTGGAAACTAGATTGTAGTGCATTGGAGGTGATGACAAATGGGAGGAGGTCTAATGGAAACATGAACGTGTGACTTACCAAAAGTCTGGCTGTCAAAGAATAGAGGGCAATAGTTGCATATTTGCAGGAGAGAAATTGGGTCAAGAGAAGGCTTTTCAATTTTTTTTTAAATTTTTTAAGATGGAAAAGTCTAGATTTTGAACCACTTAGAGTAGTTCATGATGAAACCATGGTCATTTACTTACACAACTCAGATGTTTAGGAAACCATTCTTAGAGGAGATTGAATGAGGGCATACTTACCAGGGTTCAATACAATTCATGGAAAGCACTTAACCGTTGGCTCTGGTGGCAGAGACAGATGGTGATGCGGCGTCTCCATAATTTGGTCCGTTCTGAGCTCTTATTACTCAGGCTGCTCTCCCTCAACCCTTCTTCATTCTCTCATTGATGTTCTTCCTCTCCCCTGTTAAATAACAAAGTTCAAGTACATTTGAAGATCTAATTGGCCTTATTAAATAATTTGTGAGTCAGCAGCAGCCCATCTGGCAGGTAGGGAGGTGTTCCCAGGATTTGTACAAAAATGGGACGATTTTGTAGTTGGGGGGGAAGGGCGGGGCAAGAAAGTTCCTAGCAAGCTCTTTTTTTTTTTTTTTTTAAGGCAAGGTGTCTTATGCACATTACCTCATCTTTCCTTAGGGGATAGAGAGAACCCAGAGTGCATGACAGGCTCATTGGTGCAGACTGAAAAATTCGTGGCTGACCAGGTTAAGACTACATTTCTGGGGGAGGTTGGAACTGCAGTTAGATTACATATTAGGCACCAGTTTGAGAACTAGGTCTAAGTGACAATCATTTTGGGTCTGTGGTTGTATGTGTGTGTGTTTGAACACCCTCAAATCTGTTCTTCAGTTTTCTTGAAAATTTCTACCTACTTACGTAAACCCCTGACATCCCGAAAGAGGACTTTGGCTTCCTCCCTTTTGACCTCAAACTTTTTAGTTGGGTTTTTCTTTCTAGCTTATCTCTTGGCTCAGGCAGAAGACCCTGAGGGCAAAGCATCCCCCGAGGGGAACCAAAATTACGCCCTCAAGCAACAAGGACTGCCCTGAGCCAGCAAGACCCCCATCCACGATTGACCCCAAGAGGATGATCAATTTAACCTTCACTGCCTACCTGCACGTACCTACCCTTCTTTGCCCCACATTTGCCTTACGTAATCCTGGAAATCTTTTCGACATTTTGGAGACAGTCTTTGAGACTGTCCGCTGTTTTCCTGGTGTTGGCCTCCCTGATATAAATTCCTTTCTTGCTTCACCACCACTCGTCTCTCTGCCTTTGTGTTTTGTCACTGCCAGTTAACGGACCTGGTCTGTTTGGGATCCCCACACCAGGCGCTTTCACCCCTTGTGCCCTTGGCGCGCCGGCTACAGTCCCCCTCCTCCACCCACTATAGCCTCCACTGTTAACTTTCTTTCTGAACCACTTTGCCATCTACTCTGTAATTGTGTTCCTACCTGTTGGGCTGCACTGCTTCAGAGTTCTCTCAGGGTCAAGAATCCACATGCGTGTTAAGCGCTGTCTGTGGACGAATAAATGATGTGTCTTGTACATATGTGTTAATATTTTCCAAACATATGTAGCTGCTGTTTTAATTAATAAATCCCTTAAAAGCATCATAGACATTTTGTTGTTGCTTTTTGTTATGGAGATTTTCACTCAGTGGTAGACGAACTACTGTATAGATGCCTGCCATATTTTCTGACATTAATAAAGACCGTTTGTGTTTGAAACAGTTAGGATATACTGCCCCACAAATAAAACATGCCGAATTCCGCTTCAGGTTTTTCACTGTGCTTTACTTTTGCTGTTCCTGTCTCTTTAATTTGTCAGTTTCTTAAGGGCAGGGGTTGTAGTTCTTCTTCCTTTTACCTTTCTTGGGCCAGGCTGCAGCTCTTGGGCCAAATCCAGCCCATGACTTGTTCCTTTTGTAAATCTCCATATCCTGGTTTTTACACACCACCATTTGCAGTCAGTCTGATAGGAAACACTTTGAACCCCAATTAAGTGAAATGTTACCTCCTCCCAAGAGAGAATTCCGTGGTTCTTATTTGTAGACTTGTATTGCAAAAGTTGTATTCAATTTTATATTTTTAATTTTGTCCACCAAAAATTTGTAGAAATATGTTGGCAAACAAATTTGTTATGGAAATACCTATGTAATATACTCAATATTGCCTCTTGGCCTTAATAGCCTAAAATCTTTACTATCTGACCCTTTACAGAAAAGGTTTACTGACCCCTGCCCTATAGCAGTAGTTCCCAAATTTGTCTGCACATCTGAATTATTAGAGGAGCTTTATGTATGTGTGTTTTCCTCCATCCTGGAGATTCTGATTCAGTACATTAATAAGCTGTTTAGTTGTTTGGGAGTCACTGTTCTTTCATGCATTTTGTAGGGTTAAACTCCAAGAGCTAATGAAATGGATATTGGATTAGATGCCAGAGGACAGCTTCTTATTTTCTTACTTCAACATGTACCAACTATGGGACCGTATCCAAGTAGTGACTTGTTTTGTAGGTTTTTAAAAAATTTCCAGTTCATCTGTTTATAGACAGTTTTGCTCTGTCCTCTACAGTAGTAGTTGTTTTACCCATTGGGATTCATAAGAATTGCTTTTAGAGTCTGATAAAAGTTATGGGCCCACCCCCTAGAACAGTGCACCTGTATTAATTTCCTATGACTGCCATGGCAGGTTACTCCAGAAACGTGTAAAACAACAGAAATTTATTCATGCATATTTCTGGAGACCAGAAGTTCACGTCAATGTGCCAACAGGGCAGAGACTCCAGGTGACATTCCTTGCCTCTTCCAGCTTCTGGTAGCTGTAGGCATTTCTGGACTTAGGGCTGCATCACTCCAGCCTCTGCCTCTGGGGTCACATTGCTGCCTCTTCTGTGTTCTGTGTGTGTCTGTAATAAGGACACTTATCATTGATTTAGGGCTATCTGGATAACCCAGAATAAGTTCCTCTCAAGATCCTTTATTCACAGGTTCCAGGGATTTGATGTGGATGTCTTGTGGGGTGGAGGGTGGGCATTTTTGGATTTACCATAGCACCTTTGCACATGCTCACAGTTTTACAGTTTCAAAGGGTTCACAACTCTGAGGTCCATGTATGGACTCCATGGACTCCAGGTTTAAACTCTTTGCTCAGTGAGAAGCACCTTACACCTACAGTGTATTCTAGTTATTAGTCCCTATTCTCTCCTCTTATGTCATATTCTTTTTTTTTAATTTAAGTTTATTTATTTATTTTGAGATACAGAGACAGCATGAGTAGAGGAGGGGCAGAGACAGAGGAGAAGAGAGAGAGAAGCCCAAGCAGGCTCCACGCTGCCAGCGTGGAGCCCAACGTGGAGCTTGAACTCACAAACCGTGAGATCATGACCTGAGCCAAAATCAAGAGTCAGACACTTAACCAACTGAGCCACCCAGGCGCCCCTCTCCTCTTATGTCATGTTCTTATATTCATCATGCTATTACCACTGAATCTTGAAATGGTGTTGTTTTCTTCTCATGACCTCAGATTCTTTAGGGTTTGCTTTTTGAGCTGGTTTCTCTGCTTCCTTTAGGAACTCTTTATCTTCTGATAAGACTTACTATTTTAAAAGAAAAGCCAAGTTTTTCCCAAGCCTTTCTACTGAATTCTGTATCAAGGAGGCTAACTTCTGTGCAAACCATGTATAACTGATTATGCCTCCAGTGAGAAGAGAAACTTACCTGGAGTACGATGTGCCAGGCCTTCTAGCAAGTGCTCTCACGTGGCTTAATTAAATACTGAAACCCTTCCTCAGAGGGAGGTCATATCAGTCCTACTAAATAAGTGAGGAAATAAAGACTGGTGGAAGTTAAGTAACTCGTTCAGTGTGGGTGACGGAGCTAGCAAGGGACAGAGTTGGTCTGTGAATGAAGGTCTTCTGCCCATGCTGCTTTCATTATACCATGAAAACATAGCATACCTCCCTTTTAGTTGAATGCTTAGTAATCTGCGTAGACAGGGCCTATCTATGCTTTGGTGTCAGGAACCAGCAGACCTGGATTTCAGTCAGGTTTACAGTGCTTACTTATCGTATTACCTTGTACAATATCTTCTCTGATCCCTAGCTTTAAGTAAGACCGATACCTGGCTTGTGTGCCTTATGGGGCTGCTCTAACAACTGACAGACTATGAATGAAAGTTCCTCAAAATCAAAAAATCTTACTAATATGCAGTATAATTAATTCGTTTCTCATTTGATTATACTTTTAGTAGTTTCTTCTTTTACTATCCTAGATTTCAAAGTTTGGGAATATGGTCAAGCCTCCAACCAGAGGCTACATTAGTTCCAAGGCTGAATTTGTTTGCTTAAGACCTCTTGGGCGCTTGGCTGGTATGAGTGCTTACATTTGCTTTCTTCTCTTTCATTTTTAGGGGAATCCCCACTTTTGTCTAGTTCAGCTGCACTTAGGATATCTACATGTGTGATAAGTTTCTGAGCAGTTCTCTCTCCTAGGTTAGTTTTTAACTCCTCTCATTGCCTCTTTGCCATGGGTTTGGGTGGTGGCCTGGGACTATGCTCTGGAGACTCTTCCCTTTTCTCTACCCCCCCCCCCAATTTCTTGACACCTTCATTCATCCGGAGATAGTTTCTTATCCAAAGCAAAAATCCCGTCTCTCTTACTTCTCACTAATTATAGGCTCCTTCTATCTTTGCCCTTGTCTTCCAAGATATAAAGATACTACAGACATTCCATCCTAAAAAAATACCCCCATTTAACAAACAACTTCATTCCTTTCCTCCATCCCACATATGGCCAGTTTCTTTTCCCTGCTGGCTTTCTGTGGTTTATAAGATAATATTAAAAAACTTGGTGCTTTAATAACCTGGCTCAGGCCTGCTGCTCAGCCTTATCTTTTGGTGAGCCTTTTTTTTATTCTTCCAGTTACAGTGCAGAATGTCCTTTTTCTATCAAGAGCCTGTCCCTTTGTTTGGATTCCATTCCTTCTCGCTTGCTCAGGAAACTTCCTTTAGTGTTAAGGTCCTCTTTCTTCACCTTTCACAAAAACTCTCAAATTTCCAATTATACTTAAAAAGTTGTAGAATATGGTAATCTGGGTTCACATTCCCAGAGATGGGAGTGGGGCATGTGCTGTCTATTTTAACACAGTCCCATTGCTTAGGGGCACCAGGGTGGCTCAGTCAGTTAAACGTCTGACTTCCTCTGTCTTCGGCTCAAGTCATGATTGTGAGGTTCCTAGGCTCGAGCCCCATGTCAGGCTTTGTGCTGACAGCTCAGAGCCTGGAGCCTGCTTTGAATTCTGTGTCTCCCTCTCTCTTTGTTCCTCCCCACCTCGTGCTCTGTCTCTGTCTTTATCTCTCTCTCAAAAATAATAAAAATTAACATTAAAAATTTTTTTTAAAAAAGTGTATCTGTTATCTGACCTCAGATTTACAGATATAACCTTATTTTTCATTCTTTAAAGTACCAGCTATCTGTCCCAGAAGGCGTCTACCTAGGTTGTGTTCCCATGTGTCTTTGGTATCTCTTCCCTTTGTGTGTTAGCTCACAGTGATTTCTCCTCCTCCTGCCACCTGTGGTACATATTTTCATAGATAATGCATTATTCCCCAGTGTGTCTTTTATTCTCAATAAGTGAGCAAACTTCTTGAGGGCGGGGATCATGTTACATCAATTGGAAAGTTTGCTTATGTTTTATATTGAAGAAAACGTATCTTTTAAAAAACTAAAATACAGCTTATTGAGATGCTGGTGAGTGGGATGATGGTATGACACGAGGGCACATGAGAGGTGAAATGACCAGGAATAGCAGATTCATGGCTCTGGTCGCAAGCTTACACAAGGGCTTTCTTCTGTGGACTGGAAAGGCAGGCAGAATTGCCTATACCATTTAGTATGTTCTCTGTTTCGGTCTTTCTCACTTCTCTTTTCCCTCACCTTGTACTTCTTCTCTCTCTCTGTCTCTCTTTTATTTTTGCTAAGCTCAGATAGTTGGGTAGTATGATTCCTCCCACTGTATTCATGAGTTAATTTCTTCATGATGGAACCCCAGTTTACCTTTATGTCTCCCACAGTGGTAGAACCCTGTTTCTCTATGAAAAGAATAAAACTAGTTGAATGAATGAATACAGGAAACAGTGCTTTGGGGGATAGTGAGCAGGAGGTGATGTAAATTAATTATACTTACCATCTGTATGTTTTTCTTTGCAACTAATTTGGTCAGGCAAGAAGCAGCCTAAGAGTTCTGTTTCTTATACTCGATTTAAAATACCTGTGAGGGGAGAGATTTGGGTCCAGCTATCTCTAAATTCCTTCCTAGTTCTAAGCTTTCTAAAATCACCCCCCTACCATTTTTGAAAAAAAAAATTTAATGTTTATTTATTTTTGAGAGAGACAGAGGGAAAGAACATGAGTGGGGGAGGGGCAGAGAGAGAGGGAGACACAGATCCGAAGCTGAAGTTGAACACTTAACCAACTGAGCCACCCAGTGCCCCTAAGACCCCCACCATTTTTAATGGTCTGATTCTGAAACTAAAGCTCTAGTAGCAAAGCAAAAAAGTACCTATACTGCACACTTATTTCCTGGCAATTTGGTATAATCTTTAGAAGTTAGAATTTCCCTTCTTCTAATTACTCATTTCAGGAATCTGAGGCAGATATTACTGAATTCTGTTGCTTAAACTGTCCCAGGGGAATCAAATTAAAGTAACTTTGATTTAAGTTCTGATCTCTGATTTAGTATAGTGTTAATTGTATAGTATAGGTAAATGAAAGAAGCTATTTAAAAGGTTGAGAAAATAGGGGCGCCTGGGTGGCTCATTCAGTTAAGCATCCAACTCTTGATTTCACCTCAGGTTGTGGTCTCACAGTTCATGAGTTAGAGACCCACATGGGGCTCTGTGCTGACAACATGGAGCCATCTTGGGGTTCTCTTTCTCCCTCTTCCCCTCCCTTTCTCTTCCCCTCCCTCCCTCTCTCTCTCTCAACAATAAATAAAATCTTAAAAATGTCAAAAATTCTAAAAGGTTGAGAAAATAAAGCTGAGCAAACTGAGGATTCTGCATAGAGTGAAGTACTTTTATTAGAACATACTAGAAAAAAAAAAACAACTTAAGATGTAAGTCTTGCTACTTTGACTCTCAGTGATTTAACAAAATAAATTTGGACCAGGCTGCTTTGGGGGAGAGGTTGTTAGTGTATGTGACATAATGAACATTAAAGAAACAAATAAGAGTGCAGTGTATTAGTAAAAGCTTTCATTATTACTTTGTTCTTGGGGAGCAGGGGAACTCTCTTAATTACAAAAGTAATAAGTCAAATGCTGAAAATTTGGAGAAACAAAACAATATAAAAAATAAAGGAAATAAAAACAGAACAAAACTCATTCGTAAGTCTGCCATGCTGCAGTAATCACTATCCTTGGTAATCACAGTCTCCCCCTACCTCTAGACCCCCGACAAACTCAGATATGTTCTCCTTCACTCTAATTTTGTCTTTTTGAGAGTGTCATATAAATGGAACATTTTGAGATGGGCCTCTTCTCTCAGCATGCTTGTGAAAGCCATCCAAATTGTTGCATGTATCATTAGAATGTTCTTGTTTGTTGCTGAGTACTATTCCATTGAATGGATGTACCACAGCTTATATCCATTCAGCTATCAAGGACATTTGGGCTGTTTCCAGTTTTTAACAATTATGAAAAATGGCAGTATTAATGTTCATGTTCAAGTTTCTGTATTACATAAGTTGCCTTTCTCTAGGGTAGGAGTAAACAAACTATGCCCCATGTGCCAAAATTTCCTGTTGCTTGTTTTTACATGGCCCTATGAGCTAAGAATGGCTTTTACATTTGTGAAGGTTTGTACAAACCAACAACAAAAGAAGAATATAAAACAGAGACCCTATGTGGCCTACAAAGCTTAAAACACTTAATGGCTGGCCCTTTACAGAAGAAGTTTGCTGGCCCCCGCTCTGGGGTAAATACCCATATTCCTGGGTCGTGTGGTAAGTGTCTTTTGAACTTTATGAGAAACTGCCAGACTGTTTCCAGAATGGCTATACCATTCTGTATTCCCAACAGCAGTATCTGTAAGTTCCAGGGTTTGTTTGTTTTCTTTATCCTTGCCAAAACTCAGTATTAACAGTATTTTTAATTGTGATCATTCTAATCAATGTTTAAGGTTGCTCATCATGGTTTTAATTTGTATTTCCCTAATGATTAACGGTGTTAAACATCTTTTCATATGGTTGTTTGCCAATCTTATATCCTCTTTGGTGAAGCATCTGACTTTTTTGGCTGGTTTTTAATTGGGTGGTTCGTTATCTTACTGTTGAGTTTTCAAAGTTATTTATATATTCTGGATACAAAGATGCCAATCCTTTGTTGGCTATATGATTGTCTATATTTTCTCCCCGTCTTTTCATCCCCTTACCAGTATCTTTTGCCTAGCAAAAGGTTTAAGTTTTGATGAAGTCCAATTTACTGGTTTTTTTCTTTTATGAATTGTGCTTTTCATGTTATGTCCAAGAACACTTTGCCTAGACCTGGATGATGGATATTCTCCTAAGTGTTCTTCTAGAGGTTTTGTAGTTCTGAGTTTTACATTTAGTTCTCTGATCTGTTTTGAATTATTTGTTGTATAAGGTATGGGTTGAGGTTTCATACTTTTGTAATTTTGTTTGTTGATAAGACTATTTGTTTCTCCATGGGATCAACATTACACCATTGTCAAAAATCACTTAGCCATATTTGTGTGTTCTATTTCTAGATTCTCTTTTCTGTTCTGTTGATCTATGTGTCTGTCCCTTCACCAGTACCACACCATCTTGATTACTGCAGCTTAATAGTGAGTTTTAAAATTGGGTAGTATGATTCCTCCAAGTTTATTCTTCTTTTTCAAATTTATTTTGGCTATTCTAGTTTGTTGGCCCTTATTTATAATAAAATTTATAAATCAGTAAATCTAATTGTATCTGAAAAAATTCTTACTGGGACTTTGATTAGAATTACATTGTATTTGTAGATTAATTTGTGGGAGAATTGGCTTTTTACTGTGTTGAATCTTTCAGTCCACAAACGTGATATTCATTTCATTTTGGTCTTCTTTGATTTCTTTCATCAATGTTTTATAGTTTTTAGCATATATATCCATTTATATGTTTTAATTTATATCTAAGTATATTTTTGAACTATTAAAATGGGATTTAAATATTTTTTTATTTCCTCTTGTTCATTTTAAGTATAAAAAAGATTGATATTTTGTGTGTTGACTTTGTATCCTGGAACTTTATTTTTTTTAAGTTTATTTATTTTGAGAGAGATTGAGAGAGAGCACAAATGGGGTGGGGGCAGAGAAGGAGAGAATTCCATACCTGTTCCACGTTGTCAGTGTGGAGCCCAATACGGGGCTTGATCTCACAAACTATGACCTGAGCCAAGATCACTTAATCAACTGAGCCACTCAGGAGCCCCATCGTGCAACTTTATTAAACTGTAATTAATAATGAAAGCTTTTTTTAGATTAGTTGGGATATTCTACATAGAGTCATGCCATTGTGAATATGAACAGTTTTATCTCCCTTTCCAACCTGTAGGACTTTTTTTTTCTTGCATTATTGAATTGGCTAGGCCTTCTGGAATACTGTGAAGTAAGAAAAAGGAGTTTGATATCCTTGCCCTGCTCTGAATCTTATGGATAAAACATTAGTATATAATTACTACTAAATATTATGTTAGCCTTGGGTTTTGGGTAGAAACACTTTATTACATTGAGGAAATTCCTTTCTATTCTTTTTTTTTTTTTTTTTTTTTTTTTTTTATGAAGTTTATTGACAAATTGGTTTCCATACAACACCCAGTGCTCATCCCAAAAGGTGCCCTCCTCAATACCCATCACCCACCCGCCCCTCCCTCCCACCCCCCATCAACCCTCAGTTTGTTCTCAGTTTTTAACAGTCTCTTATGCTTTGGCTCTCTCCCACTCTAACGCCCTTTTTTTTTTTTTTTCCTTCCCCTCCCCCATGTGTTCCTGTTAAGTTTCTCAGGATCCACATAAGAGTGAAACCATATGGTATCTGTCTTTCTCTGTATGGCTTATTTCACTTAGCATCACACTCTCCAGTTCCATCCACGTTGCTACAAAAGGCCATATTTCATTTTTTCTCATTGCCACGTAGTATTCCATTGTGTATATAAACCACAATTTCTTTATCCATTCATCAGTTGATGGACATTTAGGCTCTTTCCATAATTTGGCTATTGTTGAGAGTGCTGCTATGAACATTGGGGTACAAGTGCCCCTATGCATCAGTACTCCTGTATCCCTTGGGTAGATTCCTAGCAGTGCTATTGCTGGGTCATAGGGTAGGTCTATTTTTAATTTTCTGAGGAACCTCCACACTGCTTTCCAGAGCGGCTGCACCAATTTGCATTCCCACCAACAGTGCAAGAGGGTTCCCGTTTCTCCACATCCTCTCCAGCATCTATAGTCTCCTGATTTGTTCATTTTGGCCACTCTGACTGGCGTGAGGTGATACCTGAGTGTGGTTTTGATTTGTATTTCCCTGATAAGGAGCGACGCTGAACATCTTTTCATGTGCCTGTTGGCCATCCGGATGTCTTCTTTAGAGAAGTGTCTATTCATGTTTTCTGCCCATTTCTTCACTGGGTTATTTGTTTTTCGGGTGTGGAGTTTGGTGAGCTCTTTATAGATTTT
The DNA here is from genome assembly GCF_022079265.1 of Lynx rufus. NCBI lineage: Eukaryota > Metazoa > Chordata > Mammalia > Carnivora > Felidae > Lynx > Lynx rufus. The sequence continues at coordinate 32,216,495 of NW_025814829.1, read as the reverse complement.
AGATACTAGCCCTTTGTCCGATATGTCATTTGCAAATATCTTTTCCCATTCCGTTGGTTGCCTTTTAGTTTTGTTGGTTGTTTCCTTTGCTGTGCAGAAGCTTTTTATCTTCATAAGGTCCCAGTAATTCACTTTTGCTTTTAATTCCCTTGCCTTTGGGGATGTGTCGAGTAAGAGATTGCTACGGCTGAGGTCAGAGAGGTCTTTTCCTGCTTTCTCCTCTAAGGTTCTGATGGTTTCCTGTCTCACATTTAGGTCCTTTATCCATTTTGAGTTTATTTTTGTAAATGGTGTGAGAAAGTGGTCTAGTTTCAACCTTCTGCATGTTGCTGTCCAGGTCTCCCAGCACCATTTGTTAAAGAGGCTGTCTTTTTTCCATTGGATGTTCTTTCCTGCTTTGTCAAAGATGAGTTGGCCATATGTTTGTGGGTCTAGTTCTGGGGTTTCTATTCTATTCCATTGGTCTGTGTGTCTGTTTTTGTGCCATTCCTTTCTATTCTTAATTTACTAAGCATTTTTATTATGAATGGATAGTGAAATTTGTTAAATGCTTTTTGTGCATCAGTTCATATGTGTCTTAGTCCATTCAGGCTGCTATACAAAATATCATAGTCTGGGTGGTTTATAAACAACAGACATTTATTGCTCACAGTTCTAGAGAGTGGCAAGTCCAGGATCAAGGTGCCATCATTTTCTGGTGAGAGCTCTCTCTGTGTCCTTCTCACTGTGCCCTCACATGGTGGAATGGGCTGGAGAACTCTGTGGGATCTCTTTTATAAGGACACTAATCCCATTCATGAAGGCCACACCCTTGTGACCTAATTACCTCCCAAAGACCCCACTATTAGCATCACCTTTGGGGGTTAGGATTTCAACAAAAGAATTTTAGGGAGACACAACCATTCAGACCATTCAGACCAGAGCAATATGGTCAGAAGTTTTTTCTTATTTAGACTGTTAACATGGTGGATTGCATTCATTGATTTCTGATACTGAACCAACCTTGCATTCCTGTGATAAATCTTACTTGGTTGTGGTGTATACTGTTGGATTCCACTTACTAATATTTGTTGAGGATTTTAATGTATATTAGTCTATAGTCTTGTATTTTTCTGGTTTTGGTATCAGGGTAATGGTGGTCTCATAAAATAAACTTGAATGTGTTCTGTTTTCTGGAAGAGATTTTTTAGAATTGGTGTTCTTAAATGTTTAGTAGAATATGCCAGTGATAACCATTTGAGCCAGAAGAATTATTTTTTGGAAGGTTCTTGCCTGTGTAAATCAATTTCTTTCATAGAGATAGACTTTCAGATTATTTACTTAATCTTCAATGAATTTGTCAGTTTGTGGTTTTCAAGGAATTGGTTCATTTCACTCAAAAATGTCAAATTTGTGTTTGCAAAGTTGCTCATAATATACCCTTAATTTTTTAAAGTCTTTGTGGTATGTGTAATGATGCCCTATCATTCCTGACGTTGATAATTTGGGGAGTTTTTGGTTAGTTTTGCTAGAGGTTTATAAAACTGTGTTGACTTTCTTAAAGAGCTCCATTTGATTTTATTGATTTTCTCTATTTTTTTTGTTTTCTATTTTATTGATTTCATTGGTTTCTGCTCTTTTGATTCTTTGGTACTCTGTTATCCACTTAGGACTTATTTATATCCAAAAAAGATTTTCGATTTCTGTATGAGTTTATTCACTGACTGACTCAAAGAACATATTAAAAAGTCATGTCTTCTAAATTTGTGCATGTGTTTTTTAGTCTGGCTTATCGCAGTATAATTTGCAGTAAATAAATTACAGTAAAATTTACCTTTTGTAGTTTATAGTCTGTGAGGTTTTTTTTAAATGTTAAGTAACCTTCCTTCCTCAGATTAATTCTGTTTTATGAGTCAGTATAATGGCTTTAGCATCACTGTTTTTAAGGAATTTGTGGTGGATTCTTATTGTTTTTATTTTCTTTTTGAGATGTGAACTATCCTGATCAATACTAGTCTATAACTTTTAGGGGAGGTTTATTGTTAAGTTAGAAAGAGAAAGAGAGAGAGAGAGCAAGTGTGTGTATGTGGTGGGCGGTAGGTGACGATCTTTGACTTTCATTTTTAACAAGAATTTTAAAAATTCAGTTACAACTAGAGAAGTTTCTTCCAGATTTTATTCAGTTGTCCTTCATTCCCTTTGGAAATAGTGGACCTGACCCAGTTCTTTTTTGAGAATACATTTCATAGAACAGTGTGTTAAAATATTTTTGTTCTTTCAATCAAGTACAGTGTAAGAACTGGCAGGCATCCATAACTTCTATTCTTTAACATGCACATAATTCTATTCCTTGGTTAAGATATTGACTCCATTATTATACTTACTTTTTCTGGTATAGCAAGGTTTGAACTGAGGAACATAGCTACTTCATACATAATAAATTATTTGTCTCTACAAACATTTTTACCTTGATTTTGTTAGTCACATGACTTTCTAACAGTGGTCTTTGAAGTATATAGTGGTATGGTAAAAGTATGGTACAAGAATACCATAAATATTGGAAATTAAATATGTTTGGGTTTTTTGGAGTTTTTTATTTTAGAGAAAGAGAGCGTGAGTGGGCAGGGGGGAAAGAGAATCTTAAGCAGGCCCCACACTTATCACAGAACCCAATGCAGGACTCAATCCCACGACCCTGGGATCATGACCCAAACTAAAATCAAGAGTAGGACGGTAGGGGCACCTGGGTGTCTCAGTCAGTTGGGCATCTGACTTCAGCTCAGGTCATGATCTTACAGTTAGTGCCCATATCGGGCTCTGTGCTGACAGCTCAGAGCCTGGAGCTTGTTGTGGATTCTGTGTCTCCCTCTCTTTCTGTCCCTCCCCTGCTCACGCTCTCTCTCTCTCTCTGTCTCTCTCTCTCTCTCAAAATAAGTAAACATTAAAAGAAAAAGAGTGGGACCCTCAACCAACTGGGGCACTCACCCAGGTGCCCCAGAAATTAAATTTATTGAATGAAATTTAGATTTTATAAAATTCAGGATGACTTTGTTACTATATCAGGATCATTTTTTAATAAAAAAGTTGTTTGAGCTACCTTTACTTATTTGATTTAATATCCCATGTGGGTCTTAATAAGTTGACATTTAGTTTGAAAAGAAATTTTGGCCAAGTTGTGGCTGTAAGATAAAACATATATTAGATTAACTCTTAATGATTATACCCTGAAAGGATTGTAGAAACTAACATTGAGAGCCATTTATAATGCATAACATAAGATGCATAACATTAGATGTCTGTTGAAATGTTCTAGATGTTTAAAGTACAGCGCCATTTTTTCCCTATATATGATAAGAAAAAAAAAGCTATAACTTGGGGGGAATAGAATGGAAAAGAGAAAAGGGATGGGGAGAGCTGAGGCGGCTGAGGTATATTAGTTTCAAGGGGCTGCTATCATATAACAAAGTAGTACAAGCTGGATGGCTTCAAACAAAAGAAATTGATTCTCTCATGGTTCTTGTTGGTTTGAAGTTCTAAAATCAAAATGTCGGCATGGTTGTGCTCTCTCTGAAGGCTCTAGGTGAGGATCCTTCCTTGCTTCTTGCTGCTTCTAGTAATTGTCCTCAGTCCTTATGTTGTAGATCTGTCACTCCAGTCTCAACCTCTGTTGTCACGTGGCATTCTCCCTGTGTATATCTCTGTCCACATTTCCTTCTTCTTAAAGGACACCCGTCATATTGGATTTAGGTTGAGGGCCCATTTACAGATATAGGATGGATATAAACTGGGGGGGAGGGGACGCTATTCAACCCAGTTCAAAGGGTTCTAAATTCAATTTAAATTTTGAGATAAGCCAACACACTAGATTTATCTGCCTTATACAAAGCAAACAGGTAAGATACATTTTACGTAAAAATTTTTTATTTGCAATTATATTCACTTACATGCTTTCCCATTGTGTAGGCCCACGCCTAGGTATCTAGCATTTTCCCTTCATGTGATAGAAATTACATTAAAGGAATATTTTGTTATGAAACCTCTGTTTATATAGATGTGGAGCCAGAAGACTTTCCACATTACCTCTTAATAGCTCAATATTTATAGAACCAAGCTAGACTTTTTTTTTGAACGCTTTAACTGCTATTAGAATAATAATTTGGGGGTGCCTGGGCGGCTCAGTCAGTGAGGCATCTGACTTCAGCTCAGGAGGTCATGATCTCACAGTACATGAGTTTGTCAGCTCAGAGGGTCATGATCTCACAGTCCAGGAGTTCGAGCCCTGCATCAGGCTCTGTGCTGACAGCTTAGAGCCTAAAGCCTGCTTCAGATTCTGTGTCTCCCTCTCTCTCTGCCCCTCCCCTGCTCATGGTCTCTCTCTCTCTCTGTCTCTGTCTCTGTCTCTATCTCAAAAATAAATTAAAAAACATTTTAAAAAATTTAAAAAAAGAATAATACTTTTATTCTTTTTATTTTTATACCCACGACATCTAACAGCTCCTGGTGCTGATTTATTGAATGAATAATGCATTAATGAAAGAATGGGGGGTGTGTTTGTGTGTGTGTGCCTGTCTGTCTCTCTGTCTGTCTCTGTCTATGTTGAAGGGTTGTCAGCAAAGGCATGACAGAATGAATTTTTATTTAGCAAACATATTTCCCTCTATCCTTTTTAAAACCCAACTGGTGGCATCCTTGACATACTGGTCTGAATTTCGTTGTTATTACTTTTAGTATATCATTTCATATTGGTATACAGATGCTATGATTCATAATATTCCTTTGCATAGATATATAATAATTTACGCTCCCTTTTTAATTTTAATTGTGAAAGATACAGAACATGAAATTTACCATCTTAACCATTTTTAAGTATATACTTTGGCATTGTTAAGTATATTCACATTATTGTGTAGTCAATCTCCAGAACTTTTTTATCTTGCAAAACTGAAACTCTACTATTGAACAACACCATTCCATTTCCCCCTCCTGGAAACCATCATTTTTTTCAATTTCTATGAATTTGAGTTAGTCTCTCTTTTGAATCGTTATCCTCTTTGCTCTTACAAACAAGGCTGCAGTAACTAGCTTTGCATATGTGTCATTCTGCACATAAATAAGTATATCTGCAAGATGAATTCCTAGAAGTAGAATTTCTGGGTAAAAAGATTTTTGCATTTCTCAGTTTTGATATATATTGCCAAATTGACTTCCCAAACTGTTGTACCAATTCAGACTCCCCACAGCAATGTACGATAGAGCAGCTGTTTAAATGTGTTTCAGTAGTTAGCATGTCAGCTGAGCTGAATTGGGAACTTGGGAAAGGAAAGGCCGCTCGGTAAGAAAGTTGGTGCTACTGCATTTTTCAAGGGGCTGGGCTCTCTCCCAGTATTCTGTCTCTATTCTTTAAGGATTATTTGATGTACTTTAGTGTAGTTTTATCCTGCATTCACTTAAAAAATTTTAAATAAAAAATTTTCCCACATAGTATATAGGCTATTTGAGTGTTGGTAATAAAATAGATTTGAATCTGATAGAATGATTAGAATACCTCACTTTGCAAGGAGGTCCTACAACTTAATACTATATGTTTAGCTCGGCTGAAAATTTCCTTAATACAAAATTCGAAGGTCTTTAAAATCAATGAATAGATGGGTTTTAACAGAAAGGAAAATCAACAGACTGCTTTTCTGAAATGCATTCTTTTTAAAAAATTTTTTTATTTTGTGTGAGAGAGAGAATGAGCGGCAGAGGGGCAGAGAGACAAGAGTCAGAGAGAGACAGAGAGAGACAGAGAATCCCAAGCAGGCTGTGTGCTGTGCTGTCGATGCAGGCCTCGATCCCACGATCCTAGGATCTGAGCCAAAATCAAGAGTTGGCCACTTAGCCAACCAAGCCACCCATGTGCCCCTCAGACGAACTCTTACGAGGAGCTCTACTATGTTGGGGTGACAATGAAGGGTGACTGGAGAAGGAAGAAGGCTGGGGGAGGCAGAGCCAGCGGGCTCCACATCTCCTCAAGCCTAGTTCATCCAGAATTATTACACACGGGTGGCTTGAGTTCTTTACTTTTAGCAGTGTGTGAGGTTAGTGAGTACTAATGTGTAACCAGCCTCTCATAATTCATGTCAGACGTTTGAGGAGCCCTAGAAGCTTTGTCTCGTAGAATCCTGATGTGTGAAACTGATGCTCAATTATATTATTTCTCTGAAGTAAATTTACTGTAAAATGAGGCATATTAAAGGAGTTTCCTGCATGGAGATACCACTGTTTTCCTCAGAGTGTATGTATAGGTTTTAGTACAATGACTTTTCATCTGGAGATTTTAAACATTAGTTTTCTTATATTCAAATGAAACTATTTGCATATATTTGTGATGTTTTCACATTTTATTATAAAGTAGAAATACACTTTATTATGCAGTATATTTGAAGGGTTCTGGAGACCTTCTCCCAATCATGATCAACATCAGTGGTTTGGAATTCATTCCCTCAGACTTTTTTCAACGTATAAAATAATATTTAAATTTTATTCCTTCTTTAAAAAGGTGGAATCATGCTATATATACTGTTTTGTGATTTGCTTTACTTGATAACAGGTCCTTTCTGGGTTAGTGCATAGAGATACATTCTGGTCTTTAAGTGGACTTATACTCTTCTATTATATCATAATTTTGTTATCTGTTCCCCTGTTGGTAAACATTGGAGTTCCAATAATTATCCCTTATGCATGTATCTTTACCTATTTGGACAAATGTTTCTGCAGGATAAATTCTAAGAAGTAGAACTTACATATCAAAGGATGACCATTTTACATCTTAATGGGTATTTTGGTGCTCTATAAAATGTTACATCAATATATCAACATCCTGATATTTATAGGAAATAAACTTAGTTCAGACTTTAAGAAGTTTTAGCGAGGTGATGTGTCATCATTGATGTATACCAGTTGTTCTAATATAAGGTTTCTAGTAATGTAAAACCTTTAAAGTGACAGCTTTTTTATTCTTACAGTGATGGAATGGGGGGATGATATTAAAGCGGTTTCCAAAGATGAAGCAGTAATGTTGGTGAATCATCAGGCAACAGGAGATGTATGCACTCTGATGATGTGCCTCCAAGACAAAGGACTGGTAAGCCATCCTGAACGCAGAGGTGGACGGGAGAAGGGGGAGGTTAACAAAGAATCAATTCAAGTATCTTACTGGGGTTTGGAACATAAACTTTAATATGTATACTTTTTCTGAAAATTGAGAAAATTTTAAAAAGAAAAATATATACAATTCTAAGTAATTCTGACTATAATTAGAATTCTAATCTATAATTCAAAATATTATTCGAACTCCAGGACAGGAATTTGGAGACTTTCAAAAAAGTAGCTGGAAAATAATGTGAATGAGCTGTTTTTTAAAAAAATAATTGAAGTAAAAGCAGAGTTAATATGGTTCAAATCGGGGACTGTCTTGAGGTGAAGTGGTGGATCACTGGTTTGAGAAATACACAAAAAGCAGTAGTGTTTAAGAGAGAGGTCAGTGAATTAGATGATCTCGGGGATCTTTAGCCAGAAGGAAAAAAGGTAAATATTTTGGATTTCCTTTACAAAGGAAATTGAACAGAAAGATACTACACCCATTTTATTAAGTGTTACTAGGCTGTGTGTGAACTGTTGATTTTACATGACTTATATTAATAAGTCAAGATAAAATATATCCATCAACTGGGTGGGTTTAAAATAAATTCAGTCTTTAGCATTAAAAGAATTATCTATCACCTTAGAAGTTGAAGAGGTTGTGTTACTAGAAAACCAAATAAATGGAAAGTGTATAAATTAATGGAGTTAATATTTATCCTAATAGTAAAGAAACAAATCAAAGAAGTTTATTAAGTGCTTTATATTCATAATCAGTGACTGCAAGGATAGAACACCATCCTGTAAGACACTATCCTCGTAAAGGAGCGAACAGTCCAGCAGAGGAAAGCGTAGCGAAGTGAAGAGTATTCAGTAGAGAGGGTGCTCCCCATGATAGGTATAGAAGACTTTGTAGAGGGGCAAGGACATAAGCGTGGCCTAGTTAGAGTGGTGAAGCAGGGGCCTTCTTCCTTAGTGAAATACTCTTGGCCAGAACACCAAGGCAAGGCTAAGCCTGGGGTGTTTAGGTCCTAGAGATTTTGACTCAGTAGGTCAAGGAGGGGTCATAAAATGAGGTGAGAATAAAGGAAAATATGTTTGATTACTGCAGAATCTTTTCTTGTTTATCTGAAAAGCAGAAGCATAATCTCGAATGTGGAATAAATTCAATCCTTTCTTGAACTGTTAAAAGAATGTCGCTGTATAAATATATTTGCATTTATAATAATATTACTTGTGATATTAAAATTTTGTAAAAACTAGATTATTTGGTCTTGTATGAAAGAGAATCCCCAATTAACAGACATTTTTAATCTTATTGATAGGATCATTACACTCACAGTGATTATTCTGAAGGCTTACAGTGTCCTTGATTGGTTTTTGAATTTCAAAGAATGATTACAGTGGTCAGTATAAATACGCCTAACTTTAGTGCTCTAACCCCAGTTTGGCATGGATGATAACTGTATTAACTAGAATATTAGATAACCTGAAATTCACCAGTTGTGTGAACAAAAGAAAATTTGGTTTGTTTGTTTCCTTTTATAAAAAGATTTCTGTTAGTTTGTCTTAGATTCATTTTTCTGTCCAGATTATGATCTGATATTAGTGAGTAGATATTAGTACAATCTTGAGGAATTTATTTTTATCTTCTTTCATAAAGGGTAATAGAGAAATATAAAGCTGGAAGCATTATAATCTCTCCCTCCTGCGCCTATCAAGTATAAGGCAATATTAATTTTCATTTACCAGTAAGAATGTTTGCTTGACTTATTGAATATTCCGTGGGTATATTCAAAGAAAGAAGGCTAATGCTAAATTGTGGCCCAATTTTAAAAAATATTAGTTTAATTGTGATGTGAGTGTAAACAGCTTTTAGAATTCAGGAATCTTCTTGTAACACCCATTAGTGTTACTCAGCGGGAGTCCTGTTGGCATTTTGGTAGGACTGTTGTGTTGTGTTCTGAACTGTCCTGGCTATTGCTGGATGTTTTCCATACCTGGCTACCACCCACTAAGTGCCGGTAGCATGTGCTAGTCAATGTGACAGCCAAAATTGGCCTTAGAAATTTCTAAAAGGGAGAACCATTGACTTTACTATAATTTCAGAAGGATATAAAGAACGGAGTCCTTCATGTAAGCCTCTCTAGATCTTTTGATATGTAGAAAATCTGTGCTTCCAGATAAAGAATAATTGATATGGGCCAATTTTGTTTCTTTTTTTTTTTATTTTTTTTTTTATTTTTTTAAAAATTTTTTTTTTTCTCAATGTTTATTTTATTTTTGGGACAGAGAGAGACACAGCATGAACGGGGGAGGGGCAGAGAGAGAGGGAGACACAGAATCGGAAACAGGCTCCAGGCTCTGAGCCATCAGCCCAGAGCCTGACGCGGGGCTCGAACTCACGGACCGCGAGATCGTGACCTGGCTGAAGTCGGACGCTTAACCGACTGCGCCACCCAGGCGCCCCCCAATTTTGTTTCTTGAAGATACCTAAGAAATTTCTCAGTGACAGGCCTATGAAACGTTGACAAGAGTTGCTTCAGGCAGCTGGTATTTACTGAACTTCTTTTGAGGAATATGAAACAAAGGATTAATTGTATTTTCTAAATGTGCTGGTACCTTTTAAATAAGTATCTGTGACTTGAGGCATGTTCTTTTATGGCAATTGATGATAAAACTAAAAACTTTTTTTATTTATCAAAAGAACTTTATTAGACATGTAATAAACATTTACTGACTTGTAACATTTCCCCTAAAATAAGTTAGGACTTGGGGCACCCGGGTGGCTCAGTTGGTTGGGAGTCTGACTCTTGATTTTGGCTCAGGTCATGATCTCACGGTTAGTGAGTTCAAGCCCTGCGTCAGGCTCTGCGCTGATGCTGCGGAACCTGCTTGGGATTCTCTCTCTGCCCCTCCCCCACTTGTGTGTGCATGCACTCTCTCTCTCTCAAATAAATAAACTTTAAAAAATAAATAAAATAAGTTAGGACAGAATTATCCATACAAATCTTAGAAGATAGCTTGGCTATCTTATTGAACTGATTTGTTTTAGGTGACCTTCTAACTGAAGAGGCAAATCCACTGTAAGTACAAGGTTAAGTTATATACATTAAATACATTAAATACATTAAAGCTAGAACAAGTAAAGCTCGTTCCTTTAGTGTTGGTATTTTATGTATTTATTTATTTATTTTTTCAACGTTTATTTATTTTTGGGACAGAGAGAGACAGAGCATGAACGGGGGAGGGGCAGAGAGAGAGGGAGACACAGAATCGGAAACAGGCTCCAGGCTCTGAGCCATCAGCCCAGAGCCCGATGCAGGGCTCGAACTCCCGGACGGCGAGATCGTGACCTGGCTGAAGTCGGACGCTCAACCGACTGCGCCACCCAGGCGCCCCAGTGTTGGTATTTTAAACCCAGAAATTAATAAATTGCCACTAAACTTCATACTGTGTATAAAGCTCAAGTATTTTATAGGTTGAAGTCACTTGCTTTCTGTTTTGTTCCTTGGGGCACTTTTCAACAGATTCCATTTAGTTCAGATTTCAGTTAATTTAAACAAGTAGTCATCATTACAAAACAAGACTGAAAAGTGAGATGTTGGTGATCATTTTATTCTGTATTAGTTGACTTGGGGAATCAGTACTTCACTGGGCATGTATCTTTATTTTGTAAAGTGATTTAACATAGTAATGTGAATGAAGTATGAGTTGTGTAACTCACCTATTTAGTGATGCTGAAAAATTATGCTGGAAGCTTTAATGTTACATTCTTTGTCAGCTTTTTTAGTGTTTTTGTAAAAGCAGCAATGGTATTGATGCTTATTTTTTTCCTAATATTTAAGTTCATATAATTTGGTGTTTAGAGGTGAAGTTTACATATGTTATTCCCATAGAAACCAAAGTAGAGCTCTGTTGCACTCTTGATTGAGGTTGTAGCTTTTAATTAATTCCTTTAAGGATTATAACCAGGAATGCTATTTCCTCAGCAGGGAAGAACAATTAACCAGTTTATTAATTAGACCCCTGTTTATAGTTACTTATAATTTTGAAATTTGTTTGAAATAAAGTCTTACGCTCTTAATATGAATATTAATTCTTATCGGCAAGGGATACTATTTCTGTGTTTAAGAACTGAGGTGCTGTAAATTTTTTTAATTTATTCATTTATTTTAAGAGAGAGAGAGAGAGAGAGAGAGAGAGAGAGAGAAAGCGAGTGAGCATGGGGAAGGGGCAGAGAGAGAGAGAATCCCAAGCAGGCTCCACTGTGTGGAACCCCACACAGGGCTTGAGCCCACGAACTACAAGGTCTTGACCTGTGCCGAAAACAAGATTAGGATGTTCAAATGACTGAGCCACCCAGGGGCCCCAGTTCTGTAAATATGTTTTTGCTGGGGAAGAGGATAGCCTTGCATAAAGTAACAAATATTCTTCTTAATGTAATAGAATGTTAAATCATTCTATTAAATGAAATTTTAAATGTTCGTGTATTTTGGACATTTTTGTACTTTTATAAAATTTTATAATTTTACATTTATATGTAAAATACATTTATATATTTATAATTTATAACTTTTAATATTTTAGCTATTAAAGCCCCATTTTATTTTATTTTATTATTTTTTTAATATGAAATTTATTGTAAAATTGGTTTCCATACTAAAGTCCCATTTTATAAAGCTTTAGTGCTTATTAAACTTACTGCCCCCATTTGGTAACATTAGCCATTTTATTGTTTCCAAATAATTTTACAAGTTCTGTAAGAATTACCAGAGACTTTGCTTAGGGAGAGCAAATTTGGAATGGTTAAGTCCAAATTTAAGAAGTTAATTCAGGAATTCCTGGGTGGCTCAGTTGAGTGTCCGACTCTTGATTTCAGCTCAGGTCATGATCCCAGGGTCATGGGAGCCCTGTGTGTCCTGCTCCACACTGAGTGTGGAGCCTGCTTAAGATTCTCTCTCTCCCTCTGCCCCCTTCCCCACTCACTCTCTCTCTCTCTAAAAGAAAAGAAAAGGGGCACCTGGGTGGCTCAGTCAGTTGGACGACTGTCTTCAGCTTTGGTCATGATCTCATGGTCTGTGGGTTTGAGCTCCGTGTTGGGCTCTGTGCTGACAGCTCAGAGCCTAAAGCCTGCTTCAGATTCTGTGTCTCCCTCTCTCTCTTCTCCTCCCCTGCTTGTGTTCTATCAAAAATAAACGTTAATAATAATAATAATAATAATAATAATAATAGAAAAGAAAAAAAAATTTATTTGTTGCACAATAACATACTTGGGATTTCAGGACTTGGAATCAATACCAGTAATTGTTCATAGAGACTTTGTGCTTTAATTGTAGAAATAAACGCTAGATTTAAGATATTTAGGTTAATTAAGAGTGTGGTTGGATAATTATATTTAAAAATTAGAGACCTGGCTAGACTATAGCAGGTTGCTTCTGTTTAACGTATAATTATTTCTTGCTTTTATATATTTTAGGTTGTTGCTCAAATGATGTGGTTGATGGACCATATTTTTAAGTATACAAACTTTGGAATTGTTTCTCTGATTCATGGAGACTTCTTTATAAGACAGGTAAGTAATGAGTATTCTTTTTTAACAGTGATAGCCTGATTAAACTGACAATTTATTATAAACATGGGCATAACAAGACCAATTATAATAGATAGAGCCAGTTACACTATCTTAGGGAGCTCTTCCTCCGAATCTTTGTTCTCTGAAACATTTATTTCAATCTGAATTTGAGTATGCTCAAGCAGTGAAATGGTGACATTGCAAATACTTTAATCTCTATCCTCCTCCTCCTATCTAAACAGTGCAATGCTTAGTAACGATTCATCAAGCACCTGCCACATTCCCAGCTCTTCTGCTTCTTAGCCATGTGAATCAGGCAACTTATTTAAATTTCCAGTTTCCTCATTTTTCAGATGAGAATAATAGGTACTCCCCTCACTGGGTGGGTGTGGGGGTTAAATTAAGTATACACTCAGAACAGTGCCTGCCCCCTTCGTTGTCATTTTCATCACAATTACCCCTATCGTCATCTGTATTTTCACTATTACTTTTATTTACAAGTCATTGTTCTATGATATAGAAGGTATCTAAATTACCAGTAGGTAGGTAGGGTAGGTAGGTAGGTAGGTAGACAGGTAGACAGGTAGACAGGTAGATAGATAGATAGATAGATAGATAGATAGGGTAGGTAGGTAGGTAGGTAGACAGGTAGACAGGTAGATAGATAGATAGATAGATAGATAGATAGATAGATAGATAGATAGATATATTTTGGTGACTCGTAGTAGGAAAAGTGAATCCATCAGCTTTTTATGAATACGGAAAATATTTATTTATTTATTTATGTTTTTGAATCCAGAAAAACTGTAGAGTAGAAGATGATATTTGGCACAAATGTAAAGAATGTATATGGGTTTGTTAGAGAAAGGTAGATTGAGAGTGGGTCTGAAGTATTAGGGATAGTTCACTGTATGAGAAAGAATCCTACCTTCTTATCCAGTCAGCACTACATGATAGTATCTCCCTGTGTGCTAAGGATCACACGCTTTATTTTCTCAAAAACTGAAATACGATATGCAGGAGTTTTTATGTATGGTAATGCTTCACTGTTCTGGTATTTATATATTTAGCAGCTTCAGCCTTGCACATAATAATTACTTAATGAATAACTGATGAATCTGATTAAGCCTCATATGAGAACCACAAATTCTGGAAACCTTCTGGAAACCACAAAGCTGGAAGTATGTAGAAAAACTTCTAAGCTCTGTGAATGAATGTAGGTGTGAGAAAACACATATACTTTACTCCAGACAATTTTATGTGCAGAACATTTTTGTTTTTCATATGCTGTGCAATTATCTGGTTTCTTTTGGAAACACTCTTGGTGCTTCTGAGCAGAGAGATGAATAAAAGCACACGCTGGAGCCTTTCCGCAATTTCCCCTCCTACCTCTGTCTTCCTCACTCTTCACCCATCAGCCACACTGGCCTTGGAACTGTTCTTTGAACATGCAGAGCTCCTTCCCATCTCAGGGCCTTTGTCCTGTTTGCTCTTGTCACCTAGAAGACTCTGCCTCTCCTCTCCACTTGACTGGGACCCTCACATCTCTAGCTCCTTGCTCCAGTTTCGCCTCCTTGGGGCTGCTGACCCTGACCTTGTCGACCTTCTCTATCCTCTTACTCTTTTTATTCCTAACACATCACCAACTGAGTTTACACTTTGCAGTTCTCTGTCGTTTCCATTTGAGTCAGTTCCGTGAGGGTCTCTCATTACCTCTCTATCTCCAGTGTGTGGGACAGTACAGTGCCTGCTGAGCAGTAGGGGCTCTGTAAATAGTCACTGATCTGATGAATGAGTGAACTCTCAGGAGCAAGTAGAGCAGTGTTTTTCTTTTGGAGTGCTAACGTAATATAAGCGCTAATCACTTGATTTTACCACTGTGCTCAGAAGGGGAGGGAAGGAGGGGGACATCACCATACTTTAGAAACTGTTGTTTCTATTTAATTTTATGGCATCTTAATTTCCAGTGTGTATCTACTTATTCTATATGTATCTGCCTTCATAGGGAAAATCACATCGTGACCAGCAGCTTCTTCTTCTCAAAAAGCACCTAGAAAATAACTATAGGAGCAGAGATCGAAAATGGATTGTTTTGTTTCCAGAAGGGGGCTTCCTCAGGAAGAGGCGAGAAACAAGTCAAGCATTTGCCAAGAAAAATAACTTGCCATTTCTTACACATGTCACTCTGCCAAGGATCGGGGCAACAAACATTATTTTGAGTGCACTTGTAGCACGACAGGAAAATGGAAGTCCATCAGAAGGAGATGCTAAAGAATTAGGTATGATGGTTTTTAGCATTTTTTTTCTTTTGTTGGAACTCAGGGATTATCTGGAGTTCCAGAAGATAACATTATTGTTCTTTTTTATAATTTTTATCAAATAGAAATAATACTCAAGGAGAAGATGAAAATTTAATGTTTTAATGTTTCTATTTACAGAGTTCATGCTTATAATCATTTATTCACATAACCCAGAAATGCATAAAGTCAAAGGTGTCTTTCCTTACACTGCTTACCCATGCTTCTAGTCATTCCCACTTCTGCAGTAAACATTCATATAAATATCTTTACATATTTGTGGAAGTCTGTAGTATAGATTCCTAGAATGGAATTGCTAGGGCAAAGGTACAGGAATAGAAATGACTGATTTGAAAACCTAATGATAGATACACAAATGGAAATAGTAATAATGTATATTTCGTTCATTTATCAAATGTAGAAAGTTTTGAGGGTTTGTTTTTAAGAGTATGAACTTAATGCAGTTTCACAATGTTTATGAAGAGCCTTCAAATGACTCCCATCATTCCACTACAAATAATACTTATCAAAAGGAAATAATCTGAAATACCGGCAAAAGGGTTTATCCCAGCATTATTTTTATATATTTATTTTTAATTTTTAATTTTTTCTCAGCATTATTTTTAATAGCAAAAAATTGGAAATAGAGGGGAGAACAGAGAAGTAATATCAAATATCCAACCAACACAATATAACCACACGGCCATTACAAATGATGTATACAGAGGGGTTTTATGGCTTTGGAAAAGGCTCATGCTGTATCATGTTAATGGAGTGCGAGCGACATACAACTCTAGTGGAACTGTTATGAGCTCAAATGTGTCAAATGTAGGAGATGAGCTCAAGGAGAGATTCCAGATGTTATCAGTGATTGCTTCTCAGAGCTATAACTTTATGGATGATTTTCCCCCATTTCTTAATACTTTTCTGAAATTAAAATTTTAAGGTTTATTTATTTTTGAGAGAGAGACAGAGAGAGCAGGGGAGGGGCAGAGAGAGAGTGGGACAGAGGATCTGAAGCTGGTTCCGTGCTGATGGTGGAGAGTCCAACTCAGGAACCCTGAGATCATGATCTGAGCCGAAGTCTGACGCTCACCCGACTGAGCCACCCAGGCACCCCCTGAATTTTTTTTATAATGAGTATGTATTACTTTTATGGCCAGGAAAATGCAAACCACACTCAAAGATGCAACTGTCTTGGAGATAGCCTGGTGCATTGTGAAGGTTTGCAGAAGGTATTTGTGCCAGTAACACGAAGACTGTTTTGAACAAGTTTATCTGAGATACTGTGAAATTTGGTGACAAATGATAAATTAAAAAACTGAAAGAAACTCACCGGGCCTGTTTCCTCAGTAGTGTTTTACTGTTTAAAAAATATATTCTTCAGATAAAATAAAAATAGAAATGATTGACCCTCAGAAATATGTGTTTTTAAATGAGGGTTAGGACCAGACATAGAGATAATGCCTGTAAGATTGCACTGAGTTTTCCATTCATGTGTTTTTTTAAGCAGCTGCTTGGCAGTCAGCTCTCTTAATCTTTCATCATCTATTAAAAAGACAAATTGAAATAATCTTTTAATAGAAAAGGAAAGTTCAGAATAGCTTCAGACAGCCACTGTGGCAATGTCAGCCAAGCCAAGGCTTGAAGGCAAAGGTCTTCCAAATAGAATTAGTTGCACTAGTAAAGACTGCTGTTTTGCAGTAGTTTTCTCCAGTCAATAATACCCTGTGGTGTCTAGATCTCAAAGGTAGGGGCAATTGTCATATTGATCACACAATAGTGAAGACATTTTTCTTTCTTTTGGAGAGAAACAATTTCTTTTTATAACCAAAGCAAAGTAGTTTATAATTTATCTTACCTTAGTTAAAATTTTTATTCTAGATGTTTAGGAAAAATAAGAAATTCTAGAAAGTTATATACCCTAAAACTAGTTTTACTTGTATTTTACCATTTTCTTCTCTATGTTTTGGTATTTTGTGTCTTATTTTCTTTAGTATTCATATTCACTCTTTAGTGTTTTGTTCCATATAAACACAAAACAGGCCTTTGTATCTGTTTTAATATGTGATCCATACACATATCAAAATTAAGTTGTGTCTGATTAAGGGTTAGTATTTTTTTGTTTCTTGTGTGATTTAATATATATTAAACTGAACTCTGATGATTTTCCCAACCATTTTGTTATAAAACTTTTTAAGCATCCATAAAAGCTGAATGTTGTAGTTAATATCCACTAGCTGAGTGCTTGCTTCGGCAGCACGTATACCACTAGCTGGCCAAATAGATTCTATAATTAACATTTTGCTATATTTACTTTATCCTGTCTTTTTCTACCTTTCTATCCATCCATTAGTCCATCTTCTTTTTTTTAATGCACTCAAAGTAAGTTACAGACATCAGTATATACTTTACTCCTAATCATTTCAGCATGTACAATCATTGGTAACTTGTTAAAATGTGTTTCCTTACATAAATACTCTGTTCCTTTACCAATAGGTTACTTAAACATTATTATTATTTTACCTAATTTTTGTTTAAACCCTTTTTTTGATAGTTTATTTTTTGAAAAAGAGGGAGGGAGAGCATGAGCACAGAAGGGGCAGAAAAGAGAGGGGGAGAGAGAATCCCAATCAGGCCCCATGCTCAGAGTGGAGCCCAACATGGGCCTTGATCTCATGACCATGAGATTATAACCTGACCTGAAATCAAGAATTGGATTCTCAACCAACAGAGCCACCCAGGCGCCCTTTCTTTTCTTTCTTTTCTTTTTTTTAAACCTATTTTTATGGGAATTTTTCCCCTTCAGAATATTATCAAAAAAATTTTTTTAACTCAAAGGTCAGCTTTTAGCTATTTGATATACACAAGTAAAATATCATTAATTCTTACTGCACATTTAGTCTTATGTTTAAGTTTTATTTTTTTAGAGATCTCTTAAATACTTCAAACAAAGGACAGACTATCACACAAGTCTGGCTATCTGTACTCTCTGGGAAGATTCATCTCTCAATTCTTGCTCTAACTCCATGCTGGGAATAAAAGCAGCATGCAGAGGACCAAAGTGAACAGAACTTTCTTACTGCCTCTCACAGTAGCAGTTACCTGTTGTACCTACCAAAGGGTGGACAGTTTTATTGCTTTATTTGTATAGAACTCCTGCTAAAATGGGAGGAGTTTGTGTTAAATAAAAGCAGCAACTGACAATCGTGTGACACTAAAATGCTTAATTTGGGACCTTATTCCAGTATTTATTAATTTTTTTTTTACTTTTTTTTTTTTTTTTTTACTTTTGTGGTGTGATACCTTAGCTTCTGACTTTTTGATAGGCCAGTTCTTATGACTGATAAAGTATAAATTAGACTTTGATAGTAATTGTATTGAATGCTTGAATGGTGCATGTCCAATAAATAATAGTGCTCTGTTATTTGTTAATTTGTTTGAGATTCAGCCATTTTATAATATATTAGGAAATGCTTGGTTTCATCCTAAATGAAGATGATACACTAAATGATACATCCTTATATCATATAAAACAGTAACAACCAAAGTTCATCTGTTTTCTTAAAGCAAAAGATACATCAATATGCTTTATTTATACTATATTATTTGCTGTAAATAATGTAAAAATTGATCCAATTTTAAGTGGTTTTTTTTTTGTTTTTTTGTTTTTTTGTTTTTTTTTTTTGCTTTGTCCTCAGAGAGCAAGTCAAAAGGCCTCCAGTGGATAATAGATACAACTATAGCTTATCCCAAAGCTGAACCCATAGATATTCAAACCTGGATCCTTGGATACAGGAAACCAACAGTCACACATGTACATTACAGGTAAGAGTTTTGTGTTAGTACTCAGCATATATCCAACTTAAAGTATTATCTCAAGCAGTGTTTTAAAATTAAATTTTTAATCAATAGTGAAAATAGTTGGCTCAAAATCATTCTTATGCTGAATTTTTAATATGAAAATATCATTTGAAGTAGTTATTTTCACTGAGTGATAAAAGTCTCTCAAAATGGTATTCTAGAGGCACTATGATTACTTGATGGCCTGACACTCTGAGCAAGGGTGATTAAGGGCAAACATCAAACATAAATATATACTCATTTGGGCAAAGTAGATTTGTATGAATAGAAATGAAATTTGTTTTTAAGTCATTAAATCACATAAGATTTTCCAAATGATTAAATTGAGAATTTAGCTGAAACTTATACTTTAAAATTTTTAGTATTTTAATATTTAACATTTTAACATGTTCATTTGCATAAACAACAGCAAAAACATTTATTGAATATTGCAGCTTCTTGAGATTTTAAAAGTAGATTGCTTTTTAAAAAAGAGTATCATGTAAATGTGTGTAGGTATTTATATCAAAGCATGATGCTGATGAGGCTTGGATAGATTTGACCGCTTTATAAGCCATTTATCTTTACTGTATTTCCTGGCCAAAGATCTCACTCAACCCATGGCAGCTAAGTTACAAACTGAGCAGTTGGTCCACTGAAAGATCACAATTGCCACAAAAGCCCTCAATTCAAGCGGAAAACTACTCAAATTACATACTCACTGCAAGTAGATAGGTACATGTTTTCATATATATAAACCATCATAGTTTTACACATAGAAGTACAAATTTGGAATAATTTGAAACTAAAATTTTAAAACTTAAAATTAAATGTTACAATTTGCGTTTTTGGTGTGTAAGAGAGGACTATAAAATTATAGTTGAGTCCACTGTGTGACTTACGTTGCCAAATTATGAAGTTCATGTGTAAGATAAGAAGTAATTCTTGAGAACTGTACTGACTACATTTCACATGTGTTGTCCACTTTACTTATGGAGCACTTACTATATATAAGGCAGTGTGCCAGGCCCTGAAAGAATTTCTCCAGGAACGGTTTTATTTTCATATAGAAGAGGCTTATCTAGCCTTCACTAAACTTTTAAATTGTAATCTATAAATGAAGCTCAATTCTGATGCCCAAGCAAAAATACATGACTGTTGGGTGTATGTTCTGGACATGTGTAGATTGTATTTGAGTCAGATATATGTAGATCTTCCTAGCACATCATACCCAAAAGGAACTGAGACAAGGAAGAAAATATTAATTACAGAGGCATTCTATTATAGTTCACCCTGCTTTCTTTTTTAACCAATAAGTAGAAAACAATTTTATTTTATGGATTAAAAAATGAATGGAATAATAAGGGATCTTAGAAATTCAAGAAATGTCAATATTTAGCAAAATTATTTTACCAGAAGTAAGTGCAAGGTCCTTAAATTCACTTGAAGCAGGAGTTCTTAACTGTGGTTCTCATGGATGAACCTGAGAATTTTTCTTTTTTGCCTTCAAAATCAGATGTTGTTTTAATTTTTTGTATTTATTTATTTTGAGAGAGAGAGACAGTTAGATCAGGTGAGGGGGGAGGGGCAGAGAGAGGGGGAGAGAGAGAATTCCAAGCAGGCTCCACACTGTCAGCACAGAGCCTGACGCAGGGCTCAAACTCGAACTGTGAGTTCATGACCTAAGCTGAAACCAAAATTCGGACACCCAACCAATTGAGTCACCCGGGCGCCCTAGATGTTGTTTTAATTAAAAAAATTTTTTTGAGTATACTTGACAGACATACAGTGTTACATTAGCTTCCAGTATATACCATGGTGATCCAGCTTCTTTCTACATTATCCTCACCACAAGTGCAGCTACCATCTGACCTCAGAGAATTTTGAATTTTTCAACTCCTTCTCTATACAAAATGTTCTAGATGTATGCAGTTTTCTGCAGAGAAGCTTCACAGATTTCAATCTAGTCTCAATATAGATTAAGGGTTTAAGGGGCGCCTGGGTGGCGCAGTCGGTTAAGCATCTGACTTCAGCCAGGTCATGATCTCGCGGTCCTTGAGTTCGAGCCCCGCGTCGGGCTCTGGGCTGATGGCTCAGAGCCTGGAGCCTGTTTCCGATTCTGTGTCTCCCTCTCTCTCTGCCCCTCGCCCGTTCATGCTCTGTCTCTCTCTGTCCCAAAAATAAATAAACGTTGAAAAAAAAAATTTAATTTAGATTAAGGGTTTAAAAAAAGATTAATGACCCCTGATTTAGAGATCAAAACCAAATAGTAAATAGAAGAGGTGGGATGGTTAGTTTGATACAGAAAAATACTTCTGTTGATAAAAGTGAAGCTTCTCAGAAGTATATTTGACTATAGAAATTTTATTACCGACATAGAAATAATAAAGAAAATTCTAAAATATTAGATTAGCAGAGATGAAATCATGATACAGAACCATATCCTGAAATAGTAATTACAATACACATCATGCCCAGTTATTTATTTATACACACACACACACACACACACACACACACACACCCTAGGAGTCTCGTGACAGGTAAAGAGATATACTGTTGGGTTGTTTTTTTTTTTTATGTTTATTTATATTTGAGACAGAGAGAGACAGTATGCGAGCTGGGGAGGGGCAGAGAGAAATGGAGACAAAATCTGGAGCAGGCTTTGAGCTATCTGCACATGACCACACTGTCAGCACAGAGCCAGACATGGGGCTAAAACTCACGAACTGTGAGATCATGACCTGAGCCAAAGTCAGATGCTTAACCAACTGAGCCACCCAGACACCCTGAGAGATACACTGTTCTTTACAGAAATTTAATAAAAAAAATTTATTGTCTAACCAGTGTTAGGAAAAGGGAAGGACTTAAGTTCAGATGGGAAAGAGAGGGGAAGTGAAAGGGGCAAGAAAGAGTGAGGTGTCTTGGCATCAGGATAGTTTTGAGATTTGCAAGAAGCTTGTGAGAAGGGATGTGGGCCATGTCTGTGGCAGCTGCCAGGGACAAATCTCTATCACCCACGGGTTGACTAGGTCTCCGCCTGTATTGTTCGAGGCCATCTGGACACCCTGGGAGATAGGGAAAGGAAGATTGGGTTTTTGTTTTGGTTGGGGTTTTGGGGGGGAGTTGTCCCCCCCGCCTCCAGTTTTCTCAATTCTAAAATAAACTGTTTATTGTTTATCATGGAATTTTCCTGGCGGGAATAACACCATAGAAATTAAAATAAATTTAAACAAACATGGTACTCCTTACTCATTTTTTTTCCTGTTCTCAGAAAGATTGGTTTTTGTTCCAACACTCCAGTTGTTTGGTTATATTTTTAAAGTTTTAAACAAGGATGAGATGTTTCCAGTTAGAATAAGAGACTTAAAATGCGACATTGGAAATCACGTATATACAAATGTGAATAATGTAAGTAACTGAGGTTAAATCTTTCTCTTTTACTGTGGGGTGGTTGGCAAGAAAAACTAACCAGCGCTGACTGCTTAAAGCAGGGAACAGGTGCCTTGAGAGATGGAAAAGGTGCTCAGGAAACTGTATAGGCAGATTTTAAAATTATTAGTGAATGTACTTTTTCCCTGAAATTTAGCATAATTTTTCCAGAACTTTTCTATTAAGCCATATGTACAAGCCAATTTTGTTTCGTATCATTTAGAAAGTATTTATTTTCTTCCTAGCTCCAGCTGACTTTTTCTTTTATTTATTTTTTTTTCAACGTTTATTTATTTTTGGGACAGAGAGAGACAGAGCATGAACGGGGGAGGGGCAGAGAGAGAGGGAGACACAGAATCGGAAACAGGCTCCAGGCTCTGAGCCATCAGCCCAGAGCCCGACGCGGGGCTCGAACTCACGGACCGCGAGATCGTGACCTGGCTGAAGTCGGACGCTTAACCGACTGCGCCACCCAGGCGCCCCTGACTTTTTCTTTTAATAAAGCACCACATCAGTCTTAGAGAATTTAATTGAAATGATTACTTGAGATTATGGTGTAGCTGGGCAAGTTGGTACCGTTGCTAGTTTTTTTCAGTGTGATCTAGGGTATACATGTGAGAGTCAAAAATAATTATTCCATTCTGCTCAGCATTTATCAGATGCCACTTAGAGTATTGAGTGTATTTTAATTGCTCTATTTTAAAAGAAATAATACGGCTGGTAGAAAGTTATGAAAATACCTAATACTGTATGTATAAATCCTACAACACGACTACCACTTAAAAGACCATTTTAGATCAAATCAAAGCAAATTTGGAGTTGGTAGTAATTAAATGAAACATAATTCCAAGAGAAACTACCAGTTGAAAATATAAATAGGTTAAGGAAAACTTTAACCATCAGTAACCACTAAGTCTGTAATAAGTTTCTGTATTTATGAAGTACTTTTACCACATTTTAGGTATATTTCATGGAGGACAGCAACTGTCCTTTCCCGTGTGATACATCTGTGCCTCTGGGTGACTGGGGTAGTCTTAGAACACTGTAACATTCCTGACCATCAGAATTTACTTGTCATCATTGATTGTCATCATTTATTTAACATTAATCAGTAGTTGGGCCACTTTTTATTTCTTTGATACATTTCTTT
Organism: Lynx rufus; assembly: GCF_022079265.1. NCBI lineage: Eukaryota > Metazoa > Chordata > Mammalia > Carnivora > Felidae > Lynx > Lynx rufus. The sequence continues at coordinate 32,193,097 of NW_025814829.1, read as the reverse complement.
TCTTGGAAATTATTATCAAGGCTGCCAGGTAAATTCTGTTGCCTTTTCTATACCTCATTGGAATATACAGGTGTAGGGAGATTTCTGAGCAAAAAAAGGCATTTTGGGGGTCGCATGGCTGGTTCAGTCAGAGGGGCACTTGACTGCATCTCAGGGTCATGAGTTTGAGCCCCATGTTGATTTAGAGATTACTTAAGTAAATAAAACTTTTTTTTTTAACGTTTATTTATTTTTGAGACAGAGAGAGACAGAGCATGAGCAGGGGAGGAGCAGAGAGAGAGGGAGACACAGAATCTGAAACAGGCTCCAGGCTCTGAGCGGTCAGCACAGAGCCCGACGCGGGGCTTGAACTCACTGACCGCGAGATCATGACCTGAGCCGAAGTCGGCCGCTTAACGAACTGAGCCACCCAGGCACCCCAAAACTTTTTTTAAAAAAGGCATTTTCTCCTTCAGAGTGATTCCAGTCATAATGTATTAGTAAAACCAAATACTTAGAAAACATTTAGTCTTTATTTAAATAAGAAAAGACTATCTAGATTACCAGAATGTACGGCAGAACGTTCTTCTAGGTTTTAAGTTTCTGTATTGATGCTTAGGAAAAAGCATAAGAGTGCAATAGCTTATTTTAAATGTTCTGAAATAAACTATTTTTTTCCCAAGAGCAGTTTTCTACATTGTCCATTCACTTCTTCTTGGGTTTATATGTAAACTTTTAGGATTTCTGGAAGAGACAAACCCTAAACATGTATGTTACTATATGTTATAAAATACTTTCCTAAAATACCACATAAATGAGAAAGTAAAAATTTGTGACATGGTTATATGTTAGATCCCATCTTACAAATAGTGTTGTTATCTGTCAAAAGTCAAACTTTTAAGGCAAATGTTTGGAGCTAATTCCTTAGAAAATTTGCAGTAAGTGGTAACTAATTACCCAGACCATTTTGCTAATTAAACCCAATGCACACGTAGCTCCTCAGGCAAACCATCGTAGGACCTTACTGGCTAGAGGTTGCCCCAGCTTCAGTGACTGCATTGTTTAAGCACCAAATGATATACTGATTAAAAAGTTTTTTAAAAACCGTAAAGCACCTTACAAATGCAAAGTGCCATTATTAAGGTATATAACGTGTATGGATTATTGTCAAATCCAGTGTTAGTAAATTAGTGTTCCTTCCCCATCTAAGCCACTTATTATTTTAAGAGAAAAGAGGTCCTTTCTTATTCTTTACTTTCCAATATTATGTATTATTTAACCAGGGGAATATTTTTTATTAGTATGCATACAACCACATTATTGATCTTTTTCAAAAGTAATGCTTGTTTTAAAAAAGGAACTAAGGCTTAATTATGAGAAACATTTGAGGGAACATTTTCTCCTCCCACTTTCCCTTTTATGTTATTACTGTCACACTGGAAGACAGCTTATTCCTATTAAAGAAGTAATTGGCACAGTGTGCTGCCGTTAAGAACTTAATAGGAAAATTAAACATGATTAGATTTTAACTACAGGGATAGAATGTTATAAGGATAAAAGCAAAAGTAATCTATATCCTTAATATAAATGTCTTCACTCCAAAAATAAGACATTGAGTTAGAGAAAATGATCCTCTTGTGCAGAAGTAGTTTATATTTTTATTTTAAAAATTTTAAAAGGTGTTGCTTTCACGTCTTATTTGATTGGAATTTTGGTTACTTTGGAGAAGACATCCATTTAAGGACTTTGAGCAGGAACTTACTTTCGGTTTTGGAGGGAGGGAATTCATTCAGAAAATGATTATTTGACTAATTAATATTTTTTAACAAAATATGTTCACTAGGGGTGCCTGGCTGGTTCAGTCAGTAGAGCCTGCAACTCTTGATCTCAGGGCTGTGAGTTCAAGCTCCACACTGTGTGTAAAGATTACTTAAAAACAAAATCTTGCCATTATTTCCCTTTCCAGTTCCATACCCCTTCTTTCCCACTATCAAAGCCACTACCGTAATTTGTGTGTAACCTTCCTGTCCTAATGTTATTACACAGAGACATTTATAACATATAATGTTCTGTATGTTATTAAAAATGTATACAATCATATGTAGTTTATCATTTTACAACATGTATTTTTTCCACTCTGTATTATTTCCTAGATCTTTTTGTTTTTACACTTATGGTTCCCTTTCATTTATTTGAACTGTTAACACGCTATTCTGTTCCCATGATATGATTGTCACACATCATCTATTCATTCTCCTACTGTTGGATACTTGTTTCTTCAGTATTTTTGCTACTATAATAAACAATGTTGAATGAACATTTTTATACCTCTTTCACTAAGCATGTACTTGTGAGAGTTAAAGTAGGGTGTGTCTCCACCCAGCGGTAGAAGTGCCAGATCGTAGGGTATGCACATTTTTACCTTTATTGGGTAGAGCCAAATAGCTCTTAAAGTGGTGACATCAGATTACAATCTCATTAGCAGTATAGAGATCACCTCTTCCAGTATATATGTCAAAGTCATCACCTTTAACTTTTTCAAATGTGATACACTTGAAATGTTATATATTATTTAGCCCTCAGGTTTCATACGTATGAGGTAAGTGTTATAATCCTGCAATCTGATAGTACAATCCACTGCCATGAAACAAAGATTAGGGTGAAGCTAGCATCTTTATCTAAGCATTCAATCGCTGTTAGAAATCTTACTGGTTTGTTCATGGCTGTCTGTCTTTCACGTCTAGAACTGAACGCCCGTGAGAGCAGATACTTCATCTGTCTTGTTTCACAATTCTCAGAGCAATGCTGGCATACAGTAGAAATGCAATACTTATGAATGTACGAAGGCTAAAGTTTATGCTGTCTAGACATGCACTGTCCAGTTATAGCAGCCACTAGCCACGTGTGACTGTTGAGCCCCTAAAATGTGGCTAGTCTGATTTGAGATGTTTTTTAAGTGTAAAATACACACTGAATTTCAACAACTAGGAGGAAAAAGGAATCTGAAATATCTCATTAATGATTTTTGTTGATGACATGTTGAAATGATAATATTTTAGATTGGGAGGGTTAAAGGAGTACATTTCTCTAATGCTGTTAGATGCCTTCTGTTATGTACTTTGTAAAACATTAAAATTATTTTCAGAAATAAAAGTTTGCAACTATGGGAAATATTTCACAGAGGGAAGATGCTGTTCCAGCATGCTCCCATAAAATTCCCTTTTTATATTTCCCTTTAATATTTGTTTTTATGTATGTTTTTAATGTAGCTGTGGCTGTAATAGGCATAAAAGTTATTTGTATGCTACTTTTTCCCACAGAGCATTTTAATGAACATTGTACCCATACTTCCTATGTACTAGGTGTTAAGATTATAAATTTTGTAAGTATTTTAAAATATTGTTATAAAGTCTTTACATTTTTAGTGCCTTTCCAAAATCCTACATAGTATATACATTTAATGACCCATTTCCCTATTAGTCATAGACTTGTCAGATTTTATTCTTGACTTTTAATAATGCCATGCTGAATATATTAGTACTTACATATAGCTCCCTCCACCCCATGTTTTAGATTCCTTTTATAGTAGATATTTTTAACCTGTTATTTCTGATGTTAGCTTGGAGAGTATTATTAAAGTTACATCTGAATGGGGAAAGTGATTGTCAGAGAGATGAGGGAAAAGTGTATGAGAAAAATTACCGACATATAAAAACAGTATATTATTTTGGTAATTTTATGCATAAACCTAATATATTTGTGATTCTGGTTTTCCTTTCTGTTTTTTTCCTTACTTCCTAAAACAACAAAATTTAAAAATCACAAGTTTTTATAAGTTTTAGAGGCTATAATTTCAGAAATAGTTTTTCTCTCTAAAACTTTTCTTATGGAAAATATCAAACCAAAAATTCAGCCCAGGTACCTATCCTACTCTTATGGGGAATGTTGTTTTCCCTATGCTATTTCCCAGAACCCGCTGGAATATTTTGAAGCAAGTCTCAAATATCCTATCATTTCATTTGTAAATATTTCATTACATATTCTCTAAAATATAAGAGTTCTTTTGTAAAAAAACATTACATAGTATCATACCTAAAAGTGTTAATAACAGTTCCTTAATACCATCAGATATCTAGACAATTGTCAATTTTTCTGAATTATCTCATAAGTGATTATATATATATTTATTTTAACGTTTATTTATTTTTGAGACAGAGAGAGACAGAGCATGAACAGGGGAGGGTCAGAGAGAGAGGGAGACACAGAATTTGAAACAGGCTCCGGGCTCTGAGCTGTCAGCACAGAGCCCGACACGGGGCTCGAACTCACAGACTGTGAGATCATGACCCGAGCCGAAGTCGGATGCTCAACCGACTGAGCCACCCAGGCGCCCCTCATAAGTGATTTTTTAAAAACAGTTTGGATTCAATTAGATTATAATTGGTCAATATATCTCTTATGTTTCTTTTTATTTACTGATTCCCCCTCTCTTTCTTTTTTCTTGTCCTTGTAGTTTATTTTTGAGGGTACCAGATTATTTGCCCTGCAGGCTGGCTACAATTTTTATTTTGCTGATTGTATCCTGTGTATTTCTCTGTCCCTTCTGTTTCCTGTTAATTGGGGGGTAGGGACTAAAACTTCATCAGATTGAAGTTTGAATTTGCTTGATAAGAAATGCTTCATAAATAGTGATACTTACTTCCATCAGGATGCATAAAATGTCTGGTTGTCAGAAATGATTTTTGAATGCTTTTATTAGCTAAAAAACTTCAAAACAAATACATCCAATGCTTTCAGGAAAAAATGATACTTCCTCATTCCATCCCTTTAACCCCATGATGTTAGGAACTTCATTTTAGAATTGGGGCCTCTTCTGGCATGTAACACATAACAAGTATCAATTTTGCCTAAAATACCCTCCTAGTGATCTTATATGAAGGTTCATAGCCTTATATTATTTCGTGAACCATTAAAAAGCGTTTTTCCCTGTGTCCCAAACTATAAAGGTGTTGGAAATGTTCTAAACTTAATTGAGCAATGAACTATATATCATCCACTGGGATGACTGGTAGTTGTTTTAGTCAGGGTTTCTTCAGGGAAATAGAACCAAGAGGATATACAGAGTGATCTGTAAGATGAGGTTCAATTTAGGAATTGGCTTTCATGATTGTGGAGGCAGAGCAGTCCCATAATCTGTTGTCTGCAAGCTGAAGAACCACCAAAGCAAGTGGAAAATTCTGTCTGAGTCCCGAGGTCTGCGAAAGGGAGGGCAGGAGAGGCTGATGGTGTAAGTACCTATCTGAGTCTGAAAGCCCAAAAAGCAGGACCACTAATGTCTCTAGGTCGGGAAAAGACAGCTAAGCTCAAGCAGAGAGAGCAGACTCACCCTTCTTCCACTTTGTTCTATTCAGACCTTCAACGGATTGTGTGATGCCCATCTGCATTGATGGGGGCATCAATCAAATCTTCTTTACTAAATCTACTGATTCAAATGTTAATCTCTTCTAGACACACCCAGAAATAATGTTTACCAGCTATCTGGGCATTCCTTATCCTGGTCAAGTTGACATGTAAAGTTAACCATCACAAAAGTCTACATAGAAAACCTAAGAGACTGAGTTGACCATCTATTTATAGAGTTCAGTAATCTTCATATAAAATCACTACAGAAAAATCATTGGTATCCCTTATCTTGGCAATAAATAGGAAATACAATTTTTTAAAAACATACTCTTCCCAGAGGCAAAACTATAAAGTACCTAGCAATAAAACTTAATGAAAAAATATATAATGTTTATTTTTCATGAAGAAAAAATATAAAACTTCATTGAAGAACATAAAAGACCTGAATAAATGGAAAGAGAGACTGTGCTCATAGAGGGGAAGACTCAAAATTACAAAGATGTCAGTTCTCCCAAATTAATCAATAAATATAACATAATTACAGTTAAAAGAGGGTTTTTCTGGAAACTTGACAAGATTGTTCTAAAGTTCATTTGAGAGAGCAGAGATAACGGAACATAGCTAAGGTAGTTCAAAGACGAAAGAAACAGAGGAATACTTCCTACCAGATGTCAGGGTTTAATGTAATTATGAGGGCAGGGCCAGATCAATGGAAAGATTTAAAAATCCAGACTTATTTTGGAACTTCTATATGATTTAGTAAGTATCACTTATCAGAGGAACATGAACAGACTATTCAACAAATGAAGTGGTTTGAGACCATTGGTTTTATATCACATATAGTGACCTACCATAGAGTTGCTATTCAACTGTGGACAGACAACGCCTCTGGTGGGGAGGGATCTTTCTTCTCATTATAGTATTTGAAGTTTTTTTTTACAATGTGAATGTATTAATTCTTCAATTTAAAACCTAATCAAAAAAAGAAATTGCCTGTAGAATTTAGGATTTTGGTCTAATAGTCCTTTGCATAATTTCAACAAATGCATTTTCATCAGGTAGTTATAAGTATTTAATAATTTCACATGTAAAATAAATATCATTTGGGGCACTTGGGTGGCTCAGTCAGTTAAGCATCGGACTTCGGCTCAGGTCATGATCTCACAGTTTGTGAGTTTGAGCCCTGCTTTGGCTTTTGTGTCTCTTTTTCTGTGTTTCCCCCGCTCACACTCTGTCTCTCCCTCTCTCTCTCAAAAATAAATAAACATTTAAGTAAGTTAAAACATATATATATAATTTAATAGATGCTAAATAGATTTTACCCCTTTAAATCCGTCATATTGAAATACTCAAATTGTATAGTCTAGATTTTCATATTCTAGTGCTTTATCCGTAATTTAAAAGTGAACTTTAAGAGGCTTAAATTTCTATAATATATTTTTGGTGTAAAAGTTGGAAGAAAGTAGGATAAAATTAATATGGTGAAAATCAGTCATTTAACAAAATGGGGACCAAATTCCAGGTCACCTTTTCCCAGTAACTGTAAGTCTAAAGTAGTTCACACCTAAGTGGTACACACTTAGGTACTAGTGATGCACCCTTAGAGGTTTACCACCCTCTGCCCCAGTCCCCAAATTACCCATCTGGGAGTGAGGTGATAAGAGTGCCTCTTGAGCTAAAATTAGGCTTTCTTTATTCCTAGCAGAAGGAAATAGTGTCTTGTCTTTAGTTTTTCTTTTTCTTTTTTTTTTTTTTTTTTACATTTTTTCTTAATGTTTATTTATATTTGACAGAGAGACAGAGTGTGATCTGGGGAGGGGCAAAAAGAGGGGGAGACACAGAATCTGAAGCAGGCTCTAGGCTTCAGGCTTCAGAGAGCCTGACGCGGGGCTCCAACTCACAAACTGTGAGATCATAACCTGAGATGAAGTCAGACGCTTAACCAACTGAGCCACCCAGGCACCCCTGTCTCTACTTTTTTTTTATGCTAGGGTTTTCTCTATCCTTGCTTAGAATTATTGTTCATTTCACCCTACTTCTGCTGTGTCTAATAATTCTCTTCTTCTTCCTGTCTGCTTTTCTTCTCACCTCTTGTTTTCTGTTGCTTTGTCTCTGTATCCTAGCCTCTCCCTGGAAAAGCACGGACATTTTTGTCTTCAGTCACTGTTCAGAACTTCTAGTTGGAAAATGGAAAGTTACACATTAAATTCAATCTTCAAGTTTTTAGTTCTGCTTGGCTGTTTTTATTAATGTTCACCACCCACAAGTTCATTCTTTTCTGTACCCACAGGTTTCCCCTCCCCCCTTTCCTTTAAGAAAAGAAAACACTTTGGCAGCATTTAGGATGCCGGAGGCATTGGTCTTAATTGAATTTTGACTGAATTGTGGGTTGAATTCTGTATTTCTGTAATGAAGTTGAAATTTGAAAGAGGTGAACCATCATTTCAAGTGAGATAAAATCTTCATCCTCTACTTAGAAGATAGACTTAATTTCTTCGCAAATATTTATAAAAAGTTATACACGGAAGAAATTTTGTACTGTTGACATAGTCGAGATAAAAAACCAAAACCTATAAATCTAATTTACTAAGTTATTTTCAGTACGTGAATCTGGACATAATGTGATTTGGAGAACTAGGATGAGCTTTGGAAATGAAGAGCCCTCTCCCCACCTCCCTGGCCCAGTGGAGTTCGCCCTCTCCTTGTCACTTTTTGGTCTCTTCAGGATCAAGCACAGTGACTGCCACTGGTATTCAGAAACTATTTTTGTTTTCTAACAGTTAATTTAGTGTTGTTAGAAATATTATATTCCCAAAATAAAAAAAAATTCTTAGCATTTAATTTTTGATTGAATAATGGTTAAGCATAACTCTCACTGAAGATCACTATCTTTTAGTTACTTGAAGTCAGTTGAATCTGAGAAATGGCAGGGCTAGCTAGGTCTTTTTGTCTAACCACTCATTTAATGCAGGATCACACACACACACACACACACACACACACACACACACACAGTGACAAATTGCTTAAATATAGACTTCTCCAGGATCCTGTTTTTAGCTCTCTTTTGTCTGTGGAGGTTGAGTTCATAGTAGAGTAAATAGAAACAGCCCCTCTAGAGTCTTACTGCTAGTTCTCAGCCCTTCTACCAAGTTCCAGACCCTCATTTCACTCTCCCTACTGGGATAACAAGTTGTTGTTTCTGCAAGCCTGGTATTTCTAACACTGAACTCACTTTCCTTCACACAAACTTGTTTCTCCTGGATGTCTAAGTGGGATTTATGCTGATATCATTCTGCCCTCACCCAGAATGAAAATTTCGAATTTCTTTGACCCTTCTAGTTTTTAATTCTGCATCTCAAATTCAGCTACCAATTCCTATGAAGGAAACCTCTGCGATGTTTCTATTTTTTTTTTTAATCTAAATACCACAGACTAGTTCAAGCCTCATTACCTTTTACTTGGAGTGTATTTTCTTATTAAATATTCCCTTTATTGATATTGGTTCCATCTTAAGTCTGTTTTACTTATTTTACTGCTATGTTCCTCTTCCTACAGCATGATACCTTCTTTTTCCTTTTTCCTTTTTATTTGTGTTTTGTTATAAACATTAGTGGGATAATTGGCATGATTTGAATGAAGTTTGTAGATTTTAGATTAGATAATAATATTGTATCAGTGTTAATCTCCTGATTTTGATCATTCCATTATGGTTACGTAAGAGACTGCCCTTTTATTTAGAAAATACAGATGGAAGTATTTAGGGGACACTAATTTACTCTCTAAAGTTGAAAACTCATATGTATATGTGTCAGAAAGCTATATATAGAGAGAAAGAATGTTAACATAAAGCAAATGTGGGAAATACTGATATTTGGGGAATCTGAATGAAGCATATATGTGAATTCTTTGTACTATTTTTACAAATTTTTTTGTGAAATTATTTCAAGATTAAAAGTTTTAAAAAGTCAGGGCACCTGGGTGGCTCAGTCGGTTAAGCATCCAACTCTTGGTTTCGGCTCAGGTCATGATCTCACAGTTTATGAGATTAAGCCCTGCATTGGGCTCTGTGTTGACAGCGTGGAGCCTGCGTGGGATTCTCTCTCTCTCTCTCTCTCTCTCTCTCTCTCTCTCTCTGCCCCTCCCTCCCCTCTTTATTTCAAAATAAATAAGCTTAAAAAAAAGTTTTAAAAAGTCATTAGAGAGACAGGGAGAATTCTCTGTGCCTTCCCCTCAATTTTTCTGTGAACCTTAAACTGCTCTTAAAAAAAATAGCCTTAACAGTAAATTTTTAAGTTATTAGACTCATGGAAAGTGTAATAGTGTGATCCTCTTAAGCAAATATACCAGTGTCATGTTTTGCTTACTTGATAGTTCAGTTCACTCAGCAAGCATTTATTAAGCATCTTACTGTGTCTCAAAAGATACAACGTGAATAAAGATATAAATAAATTTGAGTTCTAAACAATGCCACTTCATTGTTTATACCCTCACGTGGCATATTGGTTTGCTATAGTTTTGATTATTACAAGGAGCAGGGCTCAAGGAGAAGGGGTCCCAGGCTGAATTTTTCCTGACTATGAAAGGAAGCAGTGGCCCATGTGCTATTTGCCTTCTCTCCTTCTACGTAAAGTTAAAGTCACTTGAAATTCTCTCCTATATGACCCTACATTTGCTGCCTTAGAGCCTTGGTTTATCCATGTATTAAAGTGGGTACAAGTTTATATCTGAGTTACTAAATTCTGTTTTCAGATAACTGAGGGTTTTTTTTTTAACGTTGCTAGTGGATTCAGGGGGAAGCTATAAATATTACATTTTAGCATGTTGAGGGTGAAGGCTTGAGCAGCTTACCTCAGGACAGTGGCTCAAAGCAAAACTTCTGGAACTTGAATGCTGGGAGATACTCTGATATGTTCAATTTGGCAGTTGCCTGTTCTTGTCCATAAATCTGCTTTTGGTGACAAGCAGTTTCTGCATTTCTGAGTTATTCTTATCACACCCGTCCTGGTGGGTGTCACTTAACTACACCCGTGGTACTGATGACTGTCTACACATGGCACCTCATAAGTTTTATAGTGGCAGATTACTTTCATTTTAAGTCAGTTCAGCAAGCTCGAGTTCCCACAAAGGATCGGGCACTGATTTACGCACCAGGTATGCAACGATGAGGACAGCACAGTCTAATAGAGGCCATAGACACATGAGAAAATACATAGAACGTAAACTAATAAGCATAGTTACAAGGGACGGAGTTGGCACTGAGAAGGAATTATTAACTGTGTAGGAGAAGAGGAGGAAGAAGCTGAAGGGGAAGAGGACAAAGGGGAAGAGAGCCAAATCCTTCTTCCATAGTAGGAAGTCAGTGAATAAATTTGAAGTTGGATAATCTAGAAATAGTGGTAGGAAGTCAGTGAATAAATTTGAAGTTGGATAATCTAGAAATAGTGGTAGCAGCATGTTTATAAGCAAGATGGAGATAAATGGCAAAAGAAAAGTGAAAAGGGCTGTATCTGAGAAACAGGCATCTCAGTAGGGAAAAAATAGGCCTATTATTTTTCATGTGAACCTTGTAGTACTCTGACTCTTGAAAACTATATGCATATTGTTACTTTGTTAACAACTAAAAAATTTTTTTAAATCCTAATTACTTTTTTAGGCCAACTGAAGTGAGGCCATTTCCACGTATCCTATGCTATAAGTAGACAACACACCCCCTTCCTTTAAAGTCACACAGAAGTTCTTTAAATTCCTTATACAACATTGACCATATTCTGGCAGTAGAGTATTTGTTTACTTTTCCCTCTGCTAGATTATTAGGTTTTTGAAAGCAGGAACTGTGCATCTCAAAATCTTCCTCAGTGTTTATTAGCTCCCTTACTTGGAGTTGGCATAACTGAATCGAGGATTTAGCCATGTTGTTTGTTAGCTAGCTCCCACTTTGGGTTCTTGGTACCATGAAAATTCAAATGTTCTAACAAATATATAGAGGTGCCAGCTGCTAAGCATTATTTATATCTTTTTTTGCAAGTGTAATTTATCTAGTGCTCTTAAATCTGATTCAATGGATTTTGGTAGAATACTCTATTTAAGAGCACGTTCTGGGGGCGCTTGGGTGGCTTGGTTGGTCAAGCATCGCACTCTTGGTTTCAGCTCAGGTCATGATCTCATGGGTTTGTGAGTTCGAGCCCCACATTGGGCTCAGCACTGGGCATGGAGCCTGCTTGGGATTCTATTTCTCCCCCTCTGCCCTCTGCCCCAATTGTGTGCTCATTCTTTCCCTCAAAATAAATAAATAAACTTTTTTTTTTAAGAGCACATTCTGGATTACTGATGATTAGAATTTTTGTTTCTTGAAAATTAGAAGCTAGTTTCTAATTTGGATAGCTACTGGTATTGGAAAGATTTATTTCTGTTATTTATTTCTTTATTTATTTCCCACAAGAACTCCTTTTATTTGATTCCAAGAGGACTGGTATTGAGTGCATTTGATACTTTGCCATATTAGGGGATTAGTTGTTTTAATATTTTAATCCCATGGTGATCAAACAGAGTAATAAAAGTAGATTGCTCTTGAGGGAGCATTTGGTCTGCCCTTCTGGCTGTCTCCTCAGGCCTAGAGAATGTCCAAGCTGTTCTAGGCAGATGGTAGGGAAGGTTTTCTGTTAAAACACAGCCCCATTTCCACACTCACCCCCACTTAAAGCAATATATACTTCCCCAGCGTCACCAAGTTCTTTCAAGAGTCCAGTTGGTAAATCCAAACTCCTCTGTTTAATTCAGCCATATTTTTAGTCACTTTTCTCCTTATAAGGTGGGGTTTTTAAAATTTTTTTAAATGTTTATTTTTTGAGAGAGAGACAGAAAGGGCACATGAGCGGGGGAAGAGCAGAGACAGGGAGACAGAGGATCCGAAGCAGGCTCCACACTGATAGCAGAGAGCCCGATGTGGAGCTTGAACTCACAAACTGTGAGATCATGACCTGCGCTGAAGTGGGATGCTTAACCAACTGAGCCACCCAGGTTCCCCTAAAGATGTTTTAAATACTATTTCAAGATGTTCTTTAGCCCTATGGCTCTTGGTATGTTTTCCTTAGGTTGATTAGGCCTGATTTTATATTTACAGAAATAGTATATTTTTATAAGTCAAAAAGTAATGCAAATAATTCCCCAAACCATTTGGCTGCTATTCAGTGTGGTAGAAGTGAGTAGTTTAAAGAGTGTTCCTTATATTGCAAAACTGTGTTAAGATAGTATTAAATTATCTAAAAGTAAAAAGTCAGTAATTTGTAATGCCATTTAGTTAAAAAATAAAACCCAGTTTTTAAATTTAAGTTTTTAATTTTAAAACCTTCCTGGAGTTTCTGGATGAAGTTAACCAACTTTCCTAAAATTCCAAATATTCAAGGGTATCTAATTTGGAGGAAACAAATGATTACATTTTCCTGAACGGTTAAATTCCCCGCGTGGCCCTGGGCACACCTTCCTTGTACCTGGAACTGTGCTGGCTGGAGTTGTGAGGCTTTCTTCTGCCTGGACTCTGCCCCATACATACATAGCTCAGGGCTAATCCAGAGACTTGAAGTTGTGACTCCCCGCTCTAAATTTTAAGCCTCCCCGTGTGGCACTAACTGGGAATTTCCCTCAGGTAAAAAGCTGGAAGAAATGGAAAACTCGCCCAGTACCGTTCCTGCCTTGCCCGTGTTGACTCTCCTCCAATATCTGCCTGTCTTTAGTCACTCTCCAGTGCGCTCTACTAATTACTTTTGGTGTTCTGTCCAGAATGTATAACTGGTACCTGTGAACTCCTCGGCCATTATAAGAGGCAGAACTCATCTCTTGTCTCATTTTAGTGGATATTACGAGTCACAGGGAGAGTTAGAGCTAACTCTCAGATTTTAAGAGGTGAAAGTATAGATTTTGCTCTTGAGTATGCCCGCGTTCACTTTTTTGGCCTTTTAAGTAGTACCGTGTTGTGCCAAAGTTACTATAAACATTGGCACTGAAGTCAAATGGCAGTACTTAGTAAAAAGATGATTATCTGTATAATTCAGAATATTTTTATTAAGATTAATATTGAAATGAAAACACAGGAGCTCTGTATACTTAAAGAGAACTCCTAGATGGATCCCCAAGAATATGTCCCCAAATTTGCATATCCCGGTTGTGAAACATTGCTGGCTATCCTCCAAAGCAGAGCCTCTGACTTTTGCTATTCTCCAGTTTAAAAATCCTTCCATGAGAGGCATTCTCATAAATTGCTGGTGGGAATATAAATTGATATAATCTTTATGAAGACAATTTGGCCACATTTTTCAAAATTACTAATACATTTAGCCATGACTTAGCAATTTCATTTTGGAATTTTACCCTGTAGATGCACTTGTACACGTAAGAATGGACATTTGCATAATGTTCTTCATTGCCACATTGTTTAGAATAACAAAAGATGATGGGGTGCCTGGGTGGCTCAGTCGGTTAAGGGTGTGAATTTAGCTCAGGTCATGATCTCATGGTTCTGAGTTGAGCCCTGTATGGGGCTCTCTGCTGTTAGATTGGAGCCCTCTGTTTCCCGCTCTACCTGTCTCTCCCCAACTTGTGCTCAGGCAACCGTGTGTGTCTCTCTCTCAAAAATAAATAAATGTTAAAAAATAAGAATAACAAAAGATGAGACTCTGTCTATTATTAGGAAATAATTAATGTTTACTGTGTATTAAGAGACTACAGTTAAATGAGAAAATAATTTTAACAACAACAAAATATTTTTAACAGAAATGATAAGGAAAATATAAAAATTTATGGGATATAGCATAATCTGTGTCAAGAGGAAAATTTATAGCCTTAAAAACCTTCTGTTAGAAAAGAAAAAAACATGAAAATCAGCGATTTAAATGTCTATCTTGGAAAGTTAGAAAGAGAAAAGCAAATTAAATACAACGATAGTGGAAAGCAGGGAATAATAATATAGGAGAATTTCTTGAAATCGAAAACATACAGTAGAAAGAATAACACTAAAAAAATTTTTTTTAAGCACTATAAAATTGACTCCTGGCAAGGCTGATCAAGAAAAAAAGAAGGCCCATATTGCCAATATCAGGAATGAAAAAGTGGACATTACTACAGATTCTATAGTCACTAAAAGGACAAAAAAGGACATTAATATAATTCTTCCAGAGCATAGAAAAGGGGATACTTCTGGGCTTGTTTTATGAAACCAATATAACTCTGATATCAAAACCTGAACCAAGGATATTATAAGAAAGGAAAATTTACAGGCAAATTTCTTCCATGATTATAAATCTAAGACTAACCCAGCAATATATAAAAAACATATCAGATTGCATACCAAGAACATATATTCCACAAATGAAAGTTTTGTTTAACATTCAAAACTGGTCAAAAAAAAAACCATTCAAAAAACAATTTAATTCATCACATTAACAGAATAAAGGAAGAAATTATAAAAACATGTCAATAGATGGAAACAATTGATGAAGTGTTAACTGTCATTCATGATAACAAAGAAAACACTTTTAGCAAACTGGAAATAGAAGGGGATTTCTTTAATCTTACTAATGGTATCTACAAAAAAATCTTCAGTAAATGTCACACTTAATGGTAAACTATTGAATGTTTCCCCCATGAAAGATGAGAAATGAGAGGTGCCTGGGTGGCTCATTCGAGTAAGCGTCTGACTTCAGCTCAGGTCATGATCTTACCGTTTGTGAGTTTGAGACCCACATCAGGCTCTGTGCTGACAGCTCGGAATCTGTGACTCTTTCTCTGTTCCCTCCCCACTCATGCTCTGTCTCAGTCTCTCAAAAAATAAACATTAAAAAAGTTTTTTTTTTAAAGAAAGAGGAGAAATGAATGACAAGGGAACTCGTTATTACCAGCTCCAGTCAGTGTTGTCAGTATTGACTAGCGTATTACCAGCTCTAGTGACAAGAAAAAGGAATCAACAGTGTAAATATAGAAAAGGTAAAAAAAAAAAAAAAGTCATTATTTGTGTTAATTCCTCTTCCTACCTGCAAATTAAGGTTGTAAGTTTGCTTGGTGGATGTAGACCTTCAGTCCTCATAATATAAATGGCTGTTTCATACAATAGGTACCTAAAGAGACTTCTCAGACAAGGCAAGAGGCTAGGAAAAGCTACTTCACAAACTGACTTAAAAAAAAAAAAATCTCCCTTTCAAACCCACTTTAAGTAGAGATAGTGGCTTGAGACAGGGGAGTTTGGCCTTTTGCAGCCAAGGACAAAGATGTAGCAGATGAGACAATGTGAGTTTAGCATTGTATGGTGAACACTGCCAACATTTTTCCATAGAAATATGTTTGCCTAGTGGCTAAATTCTGTAGGATTCCATGTCCACTGCAGGTGGGTCAGTCTATCAGAACAGCCTGAGGAGCTTGTACAGCCTATGTAACTTT
Organism: Lynx rufus; assembly: GCF_022079265.1. Taxonomy (NCBI): domain Eukaryota; kingdom Metazoa; phylum Chordata; class Mammalia; order Carnivora; family Felidae; genus Lynx; species Lynx rufus. Next base: position 32,177,287 of record NW_025814829.1, on the reverse strand, counting down.
CCCCCATAGGGATCTGCATTCTTAGTTAAAATGGGGAGAAGAAGGGACGCCTGGGTGGCTCAGTCGGTTAGGCTTCTGACTTCGGCTCAGGTCACGATCTCGCAGTTTGTGTGTTCAAGCCCTGCGTCGAGCTCTGTGCTGACAGCTCAGAGCGGGGAGCCTGCTTCAGATTCTGTGTGTATGTCTCTCTCTGCCTCTCCCCTGCTCGTTCTCTGTCTGTCTGTCTCTCTCAAAAATAAATAAATCTTAGAGAAAGTTTTTTTTTTAATGGGGAGAGGAAAAGAGGAGACATTAAAATTCTTGGAATATTATTTCTACTTTGAGAATTTCTTATAATTCAAAGAGTAGAGAGTTACCCTTTAAAGAAATGGAAAGACAAACTTGTTTAAATAGCCAAGGAACTGACCCCTCATTTGAAATTTTATCTCCATGTCTCTGCTCCTCTGAGTATTTATTTCATTATTGATATTAAAAGAATCTTTAGAATCTCTGTCAGGAATTCACCTCTGTAATACTTGGTAACAACATTTATGTTTTTACATGACTGGCTTGAGGCTGACTTCATATTGCCTCACTGGTATAGAAACACACACGCATACACTGTATGTATAGAGTATTACGCTGTGTGAAAAATGTGTAGAGTATTACGCGTATAAAAATAGTCATGGAGGGGTGCCTGGGTAGCTTGGTTGGTTAAGTGTCCAACTCTTGGTTTCAGCTCAGGTCATGATTTTCCTGTTCGTGGGATTGGGCCCTGCATTGGGCTCTGCACTGGCAGCATGGAGCCTGCTTAGGATTCTCTCTCTCTCCCCCCCTCTCTCTGCCCCTGCCCTACTCGCGCTATTTCTATCTCCCTCAAAACAAATAAACTTTAAAAAAGAAAAGAAAAGAAAAGAAAATAGCCACGAACTGTCAAACTCTTATAGCAACTTTGGGTCCAGTTTAATCACTACAACTATTGCTGAAGCCAGAGAGCTGGAAAACACAGCTACTTGCCATGAGTGGTCTGGCCTTTAATGACCCCACCACCATCAGTACCAATACCAAGTTATGCCACTCCCCTGTGCCCAGTAGTGCGCATGTGTAACAACTTTGTAAGGTAAATAATACTGTTAACCCCATTTTACAGATGGAGGGACCAGATCGTACAGAGGTTAGGCAATTTTCCCTAGGTCACATAGCTGGCAAGTGCTGTTGAGCCAGAATTCAGCCCCCGGCCATCTATCCCAGAGTCTATACCCTTAGTCACTATGCCACACTACCTTCTGGGATTATTTTAATTGGGCCCAAAGAACAAAGATTCTCCATATATTAAAAACAAACAAAACAAAACAAAAAAGCTGTACCGTTTGTGGAAGGGGATCTCGGCCCTGAAGTCTCAGTCTCTTACTTTAGTGAGGCATATGAGAACATGAGAGTGCAGAAGTAAAAATTTTAATTGGAAAGAGATCTTTCAATTACTCAGCAGTATAAGCACTGAAAGGGCTAAGAAATACAAGCCTATGGGATGATTTTATGTGGCATAAGTATTTCAAGTATTTTTTCCTCTTTAAAAGTTATAACGTTCTTTAATGCATCTTTTTGTTCAAAGCAAAATAAATGCTCTGAAATGTTCTTTCAAAGCAAAAGAAAATCTAATTCTGGTAGGGGATTTTATAGTAGCAAGCTGAAACTTGAAGTTTCTGGACCTCAGAATCTCCTACCCCATTAAAATATTTAATAGACCAAAACCCTTCTATATGACTGCTTTAGAGCAACATAGTACTATCCTTGGAGGAACAGAAAGGTGACTAAGGTTGGGAAAGTTATTTTCTGTGTAAATAAAACTATATTTTGGCTTTGAAAGTAAAATTTTTAATCAAGACTGTGATTTCCTGAAACTGATTTTTTTTTTAAGTTTATTTATTTTGAGAGAGACAGAGACAGCATGAGTCAGGGAGGGGCAGAGAGAAGGAGAGAGAGAGAATCCCAAGCACAGAGACAGCACAGAGCCTGACTCGGGGCTTGAACCCATGAGCTGAGAGATCATGAGCCAAAAGCAAGAGTCAGACGCTTAACTGACTGAGCCACCCAGGCACCCTGCACTGCCTGTTTTTTAAATAAAATTTTATTTGATCATAACTATACCCCTATACCCATTTGTTTCTGTATTGCCTAAGGCAACGTTCACACTACAAAGCAGAGTTGAATAGTTGCAACAGGTACCATATAGCCTGCAAAGTCCAAATATTTTCTATCTGGCTGTTTAAGGAAAAGTTTGCAGGGGCACCTGGATGGTTCAGTCAGTTTAAGAGCCTGACTCTTGGTTTCAGCTCAGGTCATGATCTCATGGTTTGAGTTCAAGCCCTGCATTGGGCTCTGTGCTGACAGTGCAGAGCCTGCTTGGGATTCTCTCTTTCTCCTTCTCTCTCTGCCCCTCCTTCACTTGTGCACGCATGCGCATGCTCTCTTTCTCTGTCAAAATAAATAAACTTAAAAAAAAAAAGAAAAAGTTTGCAGACCTGACCTAGAGAATTGACAGACAAGAGCTGATGGCTGAATTAGTTACATATTCAGAGAAAACAATATGATTGCTCAATTCAGGGAGAACAAAAATTGAGCAGGAAAGGAATAGTAGCCTTGATTTACTACATGGTTTAGCTTTGAATATATGTACCTGATTATAACAATGTAAACTTCTAATACTGTGCTAATTAAAATTACTCACACTGCACTGGGAAGATGGGAAGGACATGAATGTGTGGTGGGAAAAGAAAGGAGCTTGATCTTCATCTTCCATAGGGGAGGTCAGTAGATAGGCCCTCAAACTGAAGAAACATGGTGATAAATATCAAGATAATTGGTTAAAAGAGGTAAAAATCGATTCCTCTGGGGAGAGAGAAACAAAGGGCAGAGGGACAGGGACTGCTATTTTTCATACAAACAAACTTTTTGCAGACTTTTAAGACTGGGTACCTTTATGCTTTTGATTTAAAAAAATAAAATAAAATAAAATAAAGAGGGGCCCCTGTGTGGCTCGTTGGTTCACTGTCTGACTCTTGGTCTCAGCTCAGGTCATCATCCAGGGTCATGGAATCCAGCCCTGCGTGGGCTCTGTGCTGAGCCTGGAGCCTGCTTGAGATTCTCTCTCTCTCTCTCTCTCTCTCTCTCTCTCTCTCTCTCTCCCTCCCTCCCTTCCTCCCTCCCTCCCTCCCCCACCCCACTTGCATGTGTACACATGCACGCTCTCTCTCAATAAATAAAATTTGAAGAAATTTAAAAGAAGAACCCCCTACCAAGAAATAGCAAAACAAAACAAAACAAAAAAAAACTTTTCAGAGTCAGCAAATGTATAGTATTTACCCAGCTACCCTTTTCGATCCCCCATCCAGCAGCTATAGGTCACTAGTCATCCCAGTCTGTTTCCTGTTGAGGTGGGACGCGTTCACAGAATCTTCACATTTGTGCTCCAGTAAGAGGTGGCCCTTCTCAGGACACCAGTATCTGTGCTCTAATTAGTGAAAAGGCACCAATTTAGGCAGATTCTGTCTGGTTCACAGACATCTCCTCCCAAAGAACATGGCCAAGATGCATTATTCGGCATTCGGCCTAGCATCCGACTGCTCTAAATGTGTCCTAAAATAGCTACACTTGAAAACTTCATCTGTTCTGAATACCGTTTCTTCTTAAACCCACAGAGGAAGACAGGCATTTCTCAATAATTATTTATAGATACTGGATAACTTACTAATATTTTTTCATCTTCTGGTGCTGGACCTAACATATGATAGGCTAGTGAATGAATGAATGAATGAATGAGTGAACATCTGTTGTGTAATCAACAAAATTTTAAAAACCAAGATGATCTGAGAAGCGGCAAAAACAAAGGCCATTCCATAACTTTCTTCAGCATTTCAGTGACCAAAGCTAAGTTGTGTTTCTGAATGATTTCGATTCCTGAATTAAAGTAGTTTTTGCTTTTTTTCTAACTCTTCATAGGATCTTTCCAATTAAAGATGTACCCCTGGAGACTGATGGCCTCTCTGACTGGCTCTATCAACGTTTTATTGAAAAAGAGGAACTCTTATCACATTTTTATGAAACAGGTACAGAGTATCCTATTACATAGGTTTCTGAAGTTAGTGGTAGTTCCAAAGATGTACTTTGGGGGAGATAACCATTTTTTCCATTCTTCAGATACCCTAAAGGAATCAAAGGATTTCTACAGTTAAGAATTTCAGCTTAGAATATTCATAAGAACAATGTTAGTGTTAAATGTATTCAGGCTTTTACTTCATCAGGCAATATGCAGATCAAATGATGAGTAAACTATATAAATGGAACTAATGCAGGAGGGTACCAGTATACAAAAGACTATATACATATACAGTTACACGGCTGTTTTATGAAATAGTAAATAACATTTATGGTTTGGAATTGTACTTACTTGATTGTTTAAATAATGCCATCATCTTGCAGTCGTTTGAGATCGTTTTGAACTGCATTTTTATGCGTGGTTATTCTTTTCTTTACATATTAGATATGTATTAGATAATAAATATTAGATAAATCTTACTTTTTAAGTTTTATACTTATACTTTTCTTATACTCAACCTTACACTTTTCTCCTTGGGAGAAAAACGTCAATTTATCGTAAGGTCCCTTATCTGTACTTAATATTCTCTACCTTCTGTGAAAACTACAATGCGGTAAAAGGAAGGGAGGGGAAGGGAGGAGGAGAGAGGGAGAAAGAAAGGAACTTAGGAAAGAAGAAAATTGGTAGAATGCTAGACATTACCAAAGTGCTTTCACAAATAACTAAGTATATTGTACACTTAATTTCTAGAACTTACAATAAGAAGGGGAATAAAAAGGAAGAGAAGGTTGTTTTAAGTTTGATGATGGCTATGAGATTTTAGATGAACAGAAAGTGCTATATTCTTCCCACTTAGGTTTTTTTTGGTTCAGAATTAATGTTCCTCTTAAATCAGACTGTCAAAGGCCTGATGGTGGGCAAAAGCTGATACTGTTAATTACCGTTAATGCCTTTGTTTTTGTGTTTAGGGTTTTTTTTTTTTTCACTTTACCCACAACAGGATTCCTTCCTGATCCTAACATTCCGACTCTGGGGCTGTGGACTAGTACATATTCTATGACAGGGGTTGGACGCTGTGCATGTCTTTAGAATTCTTAGTAAGACCCATTGAACAAGACATCCTTCTGCACCACGTACAATCTTTGGTCTTACTCTCAAAATTTCTTTAGAGATAAAACAGGATAGATGTGTAAGAAGGCACAAGGTGATTAAGAGAAGAGAGTATCTCTTCTTTTTCAATCTTTATGTCTTGCTTTATGATATTTAGGCAAAATTACAGCAACAATAATGGAAGTCTTTTTTTTTAAGAAAGCTATTTGTATAATAGACCTTGCAACTTGGAAGTGTTCTCTGTAAATTGCTTGTGAGAAGCAAATCCCCACATGAATCAGCTTACCCAAAGGGATTATCAGCAAGGACAAAGACTATTTGAAATGCTGAAGTGTTATCAAGATGACCTTAGGTACTATTGCTCCGAAGTAGTCTAGCCTTCCCTTCCAGAAAAGAATTTAAAGACATCTGTTTACTTTGTGTTTCTTTTTATATTATTAACATATATTTCATAAATAATATTGCCTTTTGAAAATAATATGTGATTTACCACCGCTTTTTGCAAAAACATTTAACTTGTAAATAGAGGAATTAGTGTAAGTTATGTTATTTCAGAAAATATTTAATATCAACTTGATACATCCTGTGTTCTGGCTGCCATGGAGATCTGTAGGGTTCCAGTGGAAACAAGGCAGCCAGAGTGCCTGCTCTCATGCAGTTTATATTCCAGAAGGAGACAGACAATAAACAAGTCTGTAGCAAAAAGAAAAGATAGATCTGGATCATTACAGATCATGGAGAGTGCCGAGAAGGAAATAAACATAGTGATGAGCGTGATGTCCTTGGGGCGGGGGAGGGAGATGGATGGTGTTTTTTCTGATATTGGAAGAATGCAGTTAAACCTGCTATTCACTGAGATGAGGAGAAGCATATCAGGTGGGGAAAATAAATGCAAATGTTCAGAGGCAGGAAAGGGGTCAGCAGTTTGAAAATTGTTATTTCAAATGAGATCTCTCTTCAGGAAAAAGGGAAGTCGCAGAATGCTTTAAAAAACCAACAACAGAAATTCTAGTTAAACTAATATTCAGCTTTTGTTCGGGAGACCTACCACCACAGTAAAACAAATTAATATTTCTATCTTGTCTTTTAGGGGCTTTTCCACCTCCCAAGGGCCATAAGGAAGCTGTTTCCAGGGAGATGACCCTCAGCAATATGTGGATATTTCTCATACAGTCCTTTGCATTTTTGTCAGGCTATATGTGGTATAAGATCATTCAGTATTTTTACCATTGCCTGTTTTAGGAATTGACTGGGACTTGTCAAGGTCACCAGAGGAGTTCAGACTTTCATAAGTGTGCATTATTTTACATGTGCAAATCAGAATATAAAAAAAAAAAAAAGCAAAGGAAATTCAATGGATGGATTAATATTTATCCCCCTTCGGGATATTTTAAAACTCTACTAAAATGAGGATCAGTAATATAATGACCTGCTAATATGTTTTAAGGACTTTTCACGTTTTCAAAAGATACACTCTACCACACACTTAAACGAACATCCCACTCGGAGAAGAGGAAATCATAAAACCATCCTAGAAGACTATCTGAGAGAAATGCTGTTGCCACTAGATGTACTTGGTAATCTAGTTCAAGCTCAGAAAGTTGTGTCCGTTCCTCTTAGCTCGTAGTGTCTGTTAGGGCAGTGCTGCAGAGCACCGTCATTTCCACCGACCCTAGCCGTGTCCCCAGGAGCGTCGAGGCAGGGGAGCCATTGGCACCCTCTGAAGAGCTGTTCCCCAGGGGTTTGCAGTGGCACTCCAGTGTCAGGCATTCGCATGGGGGGAAAGCAGGGTCCACTGGACACATTCTGGTACTAGAATGTGTTTCTAAAAAAGGCTAGCTCAGTCCAATATCGTGTTTACAGGCGCCAGTGCTTTCCCTTGTATGAGGGGGTCACTTGATTTCTCTTTTTGTACAGAAGGCATATCATAGATTGATAATTGTCTTTTACAAAATGCACTTTTATCAGATGCATATATAGCAGAGGATTAGTAATATAGCCTGAAAACAAACGTAAGCCTAATCCGTGAGTGGAATTCTCGAGAGGCTGTGTTGTCTCTGCACGTGTACCTGGACCCTGACGCTCTGGAGAGGCTTCCGTCCAGCTCCGAGGCTTTTGTCTCCCGTTTTGGGGTATTAGCACCAAGTTTGCTCGGGGGCAGCTGAAACCAACGTTGTAAAGCATTTAAATGATCCATTTGAGGTGAAAAAGGGGTTCGATCAGAAAAATAGGAGCTAGAGCCAGACACGGGCTCAAAATGGTGACAAGCTGTCACACGGCACCCCTGAACCTATACTCTGTCATCACGTCACGTTGCTGCCCATGTCAGGGTGGTGTGACCAGGATTCAGACCAGCACAAAAGGCTTCCCCTGTCTCTTCCAGTTGCTTTTAAGGAGAATAAAGTCAAGTGTCTATTTCTAGAGAAGATTTTTTTCCTACTATGTTCATGTGATTTATACCTCATAGTAGAACCAGACTCTTCCCACAAAGTGCTGGGACTGCATCGACTCTTCCCGTGCATTCCCAGTGTTGAGACAGAGCGTGTGTTTTAGTTTGGGACTGTAGGACTATTAAGATCTGAGTAAGTCAGTGGTAGTTTTCTGTGATACGAGCATTGTAGATTCCCGTGTTGTCGCTAATCATTCAAATGGCAATTTTGAGAAGTAGGCCAGAAAATAAAAATAAAGGCTAATGTTTTCTATTTTTAAATAAACCAAAAAAGGAAACTGAAAAGATGTGAATTTTCTCCCAGTTATGTGGGAAGGTAAAGCAACACCAAATAAAAGTCCACAGCAGCTTCATCTTTAGGTTAATTCTGTGCATATATGAAAGAGAATAATGTGTTAATGAAATACCTCATTGCATATTATGCCACTGCTGGTAAAATGTGGAAGACGGTGTTAATGTGTTTGCTTTGGTAGTGCTTGTGATCAGATGCGATTTTTTTTTTTTTTTGAAATCCAGGCATTTTATTGTGTGCTTTACAGTGACAGTGAGTAGGTGAAATCAATCTCAATTAAGAGGCATGGATGACAATAGGAAGCCAAAGAGAAGCTTAATGATGCTTCTGTTTGAGGCCCAGCAAACACTGCTAGATTACAGGATGAATTGAAATTGTTCATTTGAGAGATTAGTCAGCCATCTGGGGGATAAGTTGCTCACTGTCAGGGATGGCATGCACAGTCCTAGCTAAACAGACCTTTTCCTCATTGCTAAAGCAAGCCACAGGGAGGAGTGGCCAGTTCTTCTACCAAAAAAAAAAAAAAAAAAAAAAAAGAGAGAGAGAGAGAGAGAAATGCATATGTGCATACATAGATGCAATTTAGAGCCACTATCGCCATCACTGTGCTCCAAAGGAACGTGATACTGTTAATATACTGTACACATTAAACCAACTATTCTATAAGATGCTTTACTTTTCAAGCGCAGAGTCATTTCAACAGACTCTAGAGTGACAAATACCAATAGATACGTGAGTTCATTTTGAAAATAGACCTGTGGGTTGTAAATAGATCCGTAGTTGATCTGTGTATCCCTCTTTGATTGCTTATCAATGTGTTCTCTTTCTTCTGTTTGCAAAATACGTTCATTTGAGAGCATCGATAGTGCTCTCCTTACCAGTAACTGGAGTTCTCCTGCTCGCACTAGGGAATGCGAAGAGAGAATCAGTGTTCTTATATGGCAAATCAGGGAAGCGGCAATACGCCACTGTACAGAACTGAATAAAAATTCCCAGTTTGTACTTTCTGCGCAAAGTGAGGTGAAAGGTTTAGAGACTGTATGTCTTGTTAAGGGGGAAAAAATTAAACTGTGCCAGTTTTATACCAGTAGCTTGTAGAATCTCAGCACTTCTTGATCTCAGTTGATCTGCCTAGATTCCTGTGGCAGAGAGGGTTGAGAACTCCCTACTGGATCCTGGTCTCAACAAGTCACAGCAGTGGAGCACCTGCTTGGCCATGGGCCAAGAGCAGGTGCAGTGAATACAGAAGTGACCACACTGGCAGTTCACTCTTAACTTCAGAAACCATTATTGGTGTTGAAATGTACAGATACGATGGAGAAAGCTATGCACCAGTGGAAGGTAAAGAAAAACTATAGAATGGAAAATGATGTTTTGGGGTGGGCAAATAAGTTGAGAATCTAAATAGATTTTTTAAAGATAGCTCTGAGTTCAGATCTGTCATAATATTAAGTAGTTTTTAATATTACAATCAACTGTTAATTTCCCACTATAAAGGAACTAGAGGTTACTGGATAATTAATCCAATAATATGTCATAGTTAGCCAAAAATCTAGTGTGTATTTACGAGTTTGAGTTTTTTTCTCATCAAACTTTTTTTTTCTTCTGGGGATGCTTGTTAATGAAAAAAAAAAGATTTCAGTTGTTTATTAGTTTCTCTCATTTATTTTTGACTGTGTTAATGAGTAGCGAAAAGATTTGGGAAGACCGCTGCAAAAAGAGGGAACACAAAAGCCTAAGTAATCCATGGGCTAGAAAAGGAATCCCTGAATAATCAGGAGTTGGCAGTATTGCGATTATACTCAAGCCTTTTATGAAAATGAAATGTTAAATCACCCAATGTAAACCTCACATCATCCTAGTGTTAATATCGTTCGCATTGATGTTAAGAATGCCTCTTCATTCTTTGCTCATGTTATTCACTTCTTGTGGATTTGTCTTTAGTAATGTTTTTGACAATCACTTCCCTAAAGACTCTTCTGAACTAGCAGGACCTGGTTATAATCATAGAAAGTAGTCTTTAATCATGGACAGTCTTATTGGATTCTTTTTATATTTAAGAAAATTTTATTTGCGCTGCTGACTAGGAAGAGTTCATCATTTTCTTCATTACAAAGGACTTCACTCCAGAGTTACCATTACGAGCAGGTCCCCTTGGGTCCATAAAGATGAATAAAAATGGTTAGTCTCATTTTTTGCCATGGACTGCTGTGAACCTTACGTCTGTTAATGTGAAAGGCAAAGTCAAAAGCGGCACTGGGCAGCAGGTATACTGGTTTATTTTATGAGGGGGTGGAGTCTAATACGTTTAGAACCAAAACCACCTAAATTGGACATTTCTAGATCACAAAGGGGCCAGGTGTCCTCTGGAGCGGTCACTGGTTGGTGCTTTATTGCAATCATTTTGCATTGATCCTCAACAATTAGGAACCGGACCCTGGGAATAAGCTGAGGGTGCTGAACTGTTGGGGAGGGTGACTGTAGCCATATGGAAGAAAAATATTGGTTTTTCTGCAGAATTTCCATTTGAGGATTTTTACATTTAATACTTTTTAGAACAGTTGAAAGAGTGAAAAGTTTTTAAGTGTATTCTGGTTGCAAAGTGTGCACACATATTTCAAATGGCTTTATTTTTATTGTGTAGAACTGTTGAACACATGACTGAGGCACAAGTTCTTTCCACGGGAGGAGTCTGCATTTTACAGTAACTTCTGTGGTGACTGGGTAATGACACAGTTGTACATTGACCTGCCATTGTTACATTAAGTGCTTTCATTTTCGTCACAGTTATTGCAAAGTCGTATTTATTTTATACAGGTGGATTTTAGTTTCCTGATGCCATATGTTTACTTCTGCTTGTTGACCTGTTTTTCTTTCTTCATGTATCTGCATGTTGTAATGTATTATAAGAATGAATGTAAAGGCTGTGGCAACTGTAATTAATTTTTGTAAAGGGCTGGTCACACGTGGATCTGGGTTATGAATGCATACGGGATTATTTTAGTAACCAGATCACCTTTTGAGAAATTTAGATGTGAACACCAAAAGAAACATTTTCTCGACAACAACAACAACAAAAATGAATAGCTGGTTCTATTTTTTTTTAACCTAGAAAAATAAAGTTGATTTTTTTCAAGTAAAGTGCTTTTACTTCTTAGTGGTGGGGATGGGGTGTTTGTGTGTTTCTGGAGATTCTTTGGCATTAACATCTGTGGACATGTACTTAGAGCACATCATGGCAGCTGGATGCTGAGGGCAAACCGAAAAACCAAATGAAAAACGGTGTACTTCCTTCTTTGGTTTTAACCTGTTTCCTCCACTCCTTCCCCATTTTTCCCCATGGTATGGTGGAGATACTGGTATATTGTTGGTATCTTGGTAACTGTTCACCAGTCCGCTCTCCTGGAAAAAAAAAATGATGCATGTAAAGTATACATACATATGCTATAAATTTTCCTGATAGCAAGGACATATAACACAATTAACAGAAAATAATAAAATATACTTTATTGTCAGCTCCATATGGCCAAGTGATTCTCCCAGGATGCTTTAACTGATTTTGCCGAACTCTTGTAGCCTACCTATGATTTGAAAAATGGAATAACATCCTAATTCACCTACTTCTCAAATTGATTGTCACTCAATCTGATATGTGATCTGTGAAACTATTTCTTACCCTTGTACAAATTTCACTCGTTAGGTGAACCACTTTGAGCTCCAGCACCAATTATAGGCTTATATAATTTTAATAACAGCTGTTTAACAACTGCTGGCAAAACACTAAAATCTAACAATCGGCTGTAGCGGCAGGAGCCGGCAGGAGCTGTCTCCAGCATACCACTGGCCTGTCTTTTGGTTTAACTGTTAGTATTGAATAAACTCCTCACAGTTGAGCTACTCACTGCTCTAAGGAAATTCCTATCACTGACCCTTGCAGGGGCTTTAAAAGGTGAAGCATTAACATCAGTCCTACAGAGCATGCTTTTGATTGGAAGAATTTGACAAATGCAAACTTTTTCCTGAAGTGCATGGGAAGCTTGCATTTTTCTAAAGCTGGTTCTATGCTTTCCAGTCTCAAAGCTAAGTAGACCGATAGAAGTGTCTCTTAGATTTTGTTTTTAACCTTCAAAACCTTTATTGTTCAGGTGTTTGTTTGTAGAATATGTTTGATCCCACTGAAAACAATTTAAATGTATGAAAAATATACAATCTACCAAATAAGTTAAAATGTTGCAGTTCAGTCTACCTCTTCTGTTTGGATTCAGGCTGCTGTTTTGAGTTGAGGTTGCATTTTTTCCCCCTAGAAGTTGCTTCTGTCCAAGATGAAGAACAAATTGGGGGCAGAAGACTGAAAGCAGATTTGAAGCACTCAGAGATTGCTGACCAGCCCTATTTCTCATGAGTTTTGGGGGGGGGGGGGCGGCAGAGGGGAAGAAGCCATTGTTTTAAATTTCCACTTAATATGAAAATGTTTGTTTTTAAAATGTTTCTTCCTGCTGGAAAAAATGTATTTTTAAAAGGAAAAACATCCTCTTTTGGCTATAAGAAAAAGTCAGCTGTATGAGCAGGTGTGACCGTATCATAACATGCTGATATATAAATCAATAAATTTTTACCTCTCAGGACTTGTATAACCTTCTTATTAACTCCTAGAGGCATGAGAAACATGAAGTGTCAATAATCCAGATCACATGTAAGCAACACACACGAAGGGAGGAGGGTTGGCTAGCCACTAGAAGTGAGACAGGTTCTTTTAATAATCAGAAAAATACTCTTAATTAGGTATGATCAAACCCATTTTGCAAAGGAAGAGATTGGAACAATGTTTTTTGCTAGGCAACATGAGCGTATCACAAAGGTCATTTCCGAGTTTTCCCCTGGAAGGTTTCTGGTGCCTCCCCTCGGAGTACTTTCTGACTTTCAGGGGTGAGATTCGCTCTAGAGATGGTGGTAAAGCTCTCACCATTTATTTACCGGGCCCAAGAGAGAACCCTGGGCCATCCTCACAATTATAGCTGTCGTCTTCGTGGTGTCATGGGGCTGAGAGGCCTCCCCAGATTATCGATTGTGGCATCTTCAGGCCTGTGTTTCATTTTTCATGCAAAACTGCCTGACAAGGGTCTTGTCTTCCGTTTTTTACCAGTTAACACTGTATCCGGATCAGGGCACCTAGAAGTGGAGAAATCAGAAGAGTTAGAGTACTAGGAAGAGGAACTCAGGAGTGATAGAAGACAGGGAGTGCAAAGGCTGCTCTCTAAACAAGGTACACACACCACTGACCCACGAGGACCCCAGGGGGTACTCCAACACGGCAGTGTTCGGGAAATCCACTCCTGTAAGGTCTCTGTCCTAAGACTGCGTCCTCAGGGTTCACCTGTGAAGGGTCCCACTTGCCATTTCAGATACTCTGCCCTCTTGGCAGAAGAAAAGCCTGCCTCTGAGCCATTAGGCATCTCCAGGATGCTAAACAAAGAGACAATTCAAAATATTGGTGACAAGGAGCCTCTTTTAATCAAGGCATCTAGAGCCCACAATAGGGCTTTTATCTTTCCTTCGAATGTACACATTTCAGTTAGGACAAAGGATGGCATTGGAAATGAGGCATCTGGGCCTGTCTGTGTTGGATATATTGAACTCTGACATGTTTAGTGTGGGACAGTGGGAGCAATGGTACCTTGGGGCTCCAAAAAGCACAAGAAGTAGAAGCCAACCAAGACTTCCTTTGGCTTAGATCCAGTACTGGCAAAATGTCACTTTGGTTAAAGTGAGTCACAGGGCCAATGTTAATAAACATTAATTATTTTTTTAATGTTTATTTATATTTGAAAGAGAGAGAGAGAGACAAAGTGCAAGTGGGGGAGGGGCAGAGAGAGAGGGAGACACAGAATCTGAAGCAGGCTCCAGGCTCTGAGCTGTCAGCACAGAGCCCGACGCGGGGCTCAAACCCACAGATTGCGAGATCATTACCTGAGCCGAAGTCGGGTGCCTAACCAACTGAGCCACCCAGGCACCCCAAAGTGAGTCGCAGGGCCAACCCAGATTCAATGTGAGAGAGTCTACAAAAGGGTCTAAATACCAGGAGTCATGGTTCATTGGGAGCCATCTTTGAAGTCCAGCTATCACAGTAAACAATTCCTCAGCTATTGGAATAAAGACCACTAGCTGGGTCTAGAATTCTCACACTTTAACAAGTTTGCCCATAATTTCAATAGTCGGAAGTTTTTTGAATTTCTGAGTACTTTAAGAGGATTAGATACGTTGGTCCATCACTCATTCATGTAAATCACATTAATCAAAAGGACACATATCCAAAGAATGGAGGTTTCGTTGGGGAGTAACCTTTATATTATTTTCAGCGTTGATTGATGCATAACTCATTGGCCCTTAGCATTTCAGAGCTAGCAGGAACTTTAGACATCACCTTGTTTTTTTGAGCCAGTGGATTTCATTCTGGTGCAATTGGGCCCCTTGCATCAAATGGCTACTTAACAGAATCACAGGGACTAAAACCAGGTTTCCATTCAAATATTTCCCCCAAACAGCAGATTGCCTCTGTTTGGGTTTTTGTTTTGAGTAAATAAGAGTTAAATCTAAAGGATTAAGTACACTTCTTAAAGGGGTAATAGATTCAAAAGCTTCTGTAATTTCCTTTTCCTCGATTTTAAACATAATAGTTCCCAAGTCCTAGATTATTTTTTATAACTGTTCCCTCAGCTGTTGCAGAGATACAATTAGCCACTAAAAAAGTCTGAAATCCATGCTTCTTACTTTTTGGAGGTGGAAATGAAATGTATTTTGTTTTTATCTCTGCCCTGTACAGTAGAAGATAAAGAGAATGGCTGACTTGAGACTGAAGTAGGGACAGATTTCAATCTCATAACAGTTTCTTTCATTTCTGAAATCTGGGTATGACACCAGCAGCAGGTAATACACTCAGGGCCACCACTGCCTCTAGTGCCCAAATGTCCCTCCATCATGGCAGCTGCTGGGTTCCAGGGCCTGTCCAAGAAGAGCCCACAGAAGGGCAGCAACACCCAGGACTCAGCCCATGAGCTTAAATCGTAACCCCTTTGATATGTTTCTTATCCTCTAAACCTCACTCTCCTCGCGTGTTAAATGGGAAACTTTCAAAGAGTTCTTTTCAGTATTACATGAGATCTTTTCCGTGAAGCACATTGTATCAAATGCTCAGTAATGGAAGCTGTTTTATCTCACCCCAATTGGGTTTAACAAAGTATGGAAATTATGCCTGTGGGCCACATGACCTGTTTTGGCTCCTAAGAATTTTATCACTATCACATAGGCTGTAATGCCCGCCATCCCGTTTTCTGAGCCCTAGGTCATTTGGGTTTCCACGATAAACTGAAACGCAGTCAACATGGCCAAGCTCCTAACCTCACCTAGTCAGACTATATACCTCATTATTTAAGGCTCCCGACAGCAACAAAGAGCTTTGAGGTCGGAGAGCAAATTAGGAAGGTAAGGAGAGTAGGGCATAAAGAGGAAATACGATCTGCTCGACAGAAGACATTACATAGTCTTCGTAGAGACCTATTTTTTGCTTCTGAGACATGATGTCACTTGTGGTGAAGACCTTGAACTAATTATCTAAAGGGAAGAAAATATAATTTCTAGTAGTTGGAAGCTATCCACCAGCCCATAGTTGTCTATGTATATTTCATATGATCCTAAAATAGAAAGGCCTGTGCTGAAGGCATTCTGATGATTCAGGAAACCACAGTAATTTTGAAAATGTTTTCCTTTCTAGTTGCAGAAGACTCTGAAGTTTATATCTTGATAATTGACATTTTATCCTCCAGTCCTAAGTGCCATGTACTCAATCCTTAGGGATTTGGGTACCAGCAGACAGTGGGCATATTAGAATCAGTGCTGTTTTTGGTTATTGAGGCATTATGGTAGACGACAGAGTTTCCTCTACGTGGAACTGGGACAGATACACAACAGAGGATCCTCTATGTGGAACTGGGATGGCAGGCATGGGTCTGAGGGCTAGCTCCACTGGGGGTGGGGGTGGGAGGTGATAAGAAGGTGATGTTTCAAAGCCTGATCTTTCTCTAAGAGCCCCAGCCTGATGCCCATCAGGCTGTCCAGCCCACCATCCAAGAACTTCTTCAGGGTATCAACCCCAGGAAGCAGTCATTCCATGAGAGAGAGAGAGAGGATGATGGGCAAAGGTGCGATTACAGAACAGATCTCCTGGAGGAGATTTGGAAATACTTAGAAGCCATTGTCTGGTGAGAAGCTTGGCATGAACAATGACTCATAGAGATGCACCTGTGCCTGCCCAGGCATGACAGGGCTCAGAGCAGTCCTAGGCTGACCTATACTGAAGGCAAGCTGGCTTTGGTTTCCTAAAGGGTTACTTAAAAAGGCAACGGATTGAATGAGTTAATAAATGTAGAATTTATGAGTCAGTGTCTCCTTGAGGGCAGAGAAATGGAATAGTTGGTTGCTCAGCCTTCAGACACTGTTCCATGTAAGATCAGGCATAGTAATTGGAATAAACTGGAGTTATGTCTGAATGATGGGAAAACCTGGTGTGTCAGGATGAGCACTGACTCAGACTGACTTACTCATTATTGAAAGAGGAAGGAAAGGAATGACAAGAGGACTACCTTACCAGCCCCACTGGTAGTGACCTAACCATGGGAGTAGATTCTAACACAGAGAAACCAGTCCAGGCAGAATGCCCCATGGGTTTCCCATTTGGAAGGCATTCATGGTTGGGTTGGGGTGGTGAGGAGTGGGAGTGTTGGCTGTAGAACATAGGTACAAAGAGTCTGAAAACTACAGACAAGAAGGAAATGAACAGACAAGACTTTCTTTTTCTTTTTCTTTTTCTTTTTTTTTTTTCCAGAAGCTTGGGAAATAGGAAAGTGGTAAATCTACTGAGCAAGTGAGAAGCAACAAGTGTATCCTTCCAGGAGCCCCTGTAGCACCCTGTCACAGACATCTGGTAGGACAGGTGTGTGCTAACTGCCAGGTCCTCATGGTGAGGCTTTCTCTACCTGAGTTGCTCCTCCTGTGGGGTCTGGTCAACACTTGTACCTTACCGGGAAGACAGCAAGCCGAGGACACCCCTTCCTGCCCACTCAGGCCTCAGGTACTGGGGACCTCCACTCTCAGACAATTCCTTGCCCTACCCATCCCCTCTAGTGGCTGCCCTCCAAATGGGAAGGCACTGGTGAAGTGCTCTGGATCTCTTCATTCAACATATTTCCACAATCAGCGGCGGGACAAAACCACATGGGTCTAGAAGCTTCCATCTCATTCCTTGCCTGGCACTTTTTAAAGTGTGTGTTCTACCTTGTGTGATTGACTCTTTGGCTGTTTGAGGTCGTTGTGTTTTTGTTTTGTGTTTCAATTTCTGCGTTATTTTTTTGGGCAATAAGGGAGGGAGATTCTGTGATCCTGTTTTGTCCATCTTTAAACAAAAGTCGAATACATTTAAAACAAGATTCAGTTCCTCAAAAGGCTGCTTAACTCATGCCATTCTCATGACTGTTATTCAAAGCACAGCACATGTGAAAAAAAGATATTACAATATATTACCTATGGCTCAGGTGAAAAATAATTTTAGTACAAAAATAATTAAGGTGTTCTTCTTTCTCTTTCGATAGGCTGAAAGACTTCCTAGATGAAGTGAGATTTCAATCACTGATAGAAGGAAGGCGGGAGGCTGAATGGGGGCAGCCAGGGCTGCTAATCTGGAAATTATCATTTCCCCAATTTCTCTTCCTTAGAAAACGCCTGTCACACAGAGGGTTGGTGACAACCCAGTGAGATAGTCCTTGTGAAAGGGTTCAGAGAACTTTAAACACTCCACAGAATGAGAAGCAGTTACAATTAGATTCAACAATGAAACGGATCCTTTCTTGTTGCTGAAAGAATTCACAAAGAAGCTGGGTGAGCCTGTGCCAGGGTGAGTGGAGGAACCCAACTCTGGGTGAGGGTTGGACCAGCTGGTCCCTGTGGCCTTCCCCACCATGAGCCATTGTCAGTCACAAGGACTCTGATAAAAGTTCCACTGTGCCTGCATCTTCCGCTGCCTTCAGAGGAGACAAGAAGCCATGAACTCAGTTTGGCCAGAGGACAGGGTTTATTTTGCTCTCATCACTCACAGAGACCTCTCTCCAAGATCTGAGCCACAAGGCGGGACCAGCTACATAGTTTGTAGGACTCCAGGGCAAAATGAAAATGTAGAGCCCCTGGTTCAAAAAGTTTAAGAGTTTCAAGATGGCAACTGCAGAGCATTAAAACAGGGGCAGGTCACACGTTTATGAAGTCAGCCCCGCCAAGAGGACCACCAAGGAGGAAATGAGGAATGGGGAGGAGCCAGGCCCCTGAGGGTCCTCAGTGTCCCAGCTCTGTTCCTCCTCCCAAGCCACTGCACAAGGGACTTTTATGGAAGAGGAGATAAGAGCAGCAAACACAAATACCATTTCTAGTGTGCCAGGCAATACTCTAAGTACTTTATACACACCTCGTGTAGCTAACTTTCACAACAACCTTATGAGGTTTCTTTTACAGATATGTAAATGAAATGACACATAGAGTTTAGGTGACTTGCCCAAGATCACATTGCTGAAGGTGGCAGAGCCAGGATTCAGATGCAGGGTGTCTGGCCTCAGAGTCTTGTCCTCTTAGCCACTGTGATTTACTCTTTTTCTTTTTCTTTTCTTTTTTTCAAAAGTTTATTTATTTTGTGAGACAGAGAGAGAGAGAAAGAGAGCCAGCAGGGGAGAGGCAGAGAGGGGGAGAGAGAGAATCCCAAGCAGGCTCCACGCTGTCAACACAGAGCCTGATGTGGGGCTTAAACTCATGAACCGTGAGATCATGACCTGAGCCCAAGTCAAGAGTTGGATGCTTAACCAACTGAGCCATCCAGGAGCCCCTGATTTACTCTTTTTCCAGGGGCTTCTGTTTAATTGCTCAGAGAAGGGAACAGTGGCAGAGGGAACAGGTACCAGAATGTAAATGGATCTCCAGGTGGTAGCCTCTTCTTTATTGCCCTTAGTAAGACCACACCAACCCACCTATGAGGGGGCAAGGCTGCTGGGAGATACAACAGGCCGGGTAGGCAGAAATGATCATGTACCTTGTCCAAGTGACAGGTGTCTTAGTTTGGTTCACTCTAAAGCAAAGCCTGAGGTAAGGACTTGGGTGCAGATGATTTATTTGGGAGATGATTCCCAGAATAAGTCGGGGATCAGACAGCATTTAGAGGAAAGAAAAAGGAACAAGGAAATGTGAATATGGGAGCATTGTTGCTGCTGCCATTGTAGGCAACCAGAGCTCAGTTCTGCAGGAAGCCGGGCATTCACCCACCACCTCCTGTCCCCCTTTGATTAGGGGCTGCCCCTGTGGCCATTAACTTCCCCAAATTTCTGGGCTGTCCCTGAAGTGGGTGGGAGAGGCTTTCTTGGCCCTGGAGAAGCCCCAAGGCCAAAAGCAAAAAGATTCAGGGAGTGTGCTTGAGCTGGGACGTGCCCAAGGTGAGTGTGAGTCCCATCACAAGGGCAGCTGAAGACAGTGGGCCAAGGGAATGTAGGGAGGAACACCCAACACGTCTGTCCAGGAACCACCAGATTTCACTAGCCGCCGGCTCTCAATGGAGAATGGGAGCAGGGGGTGGCAAGAATATATGTGGGCAAAATGTCATTTCCATTGTTCTCCTGTGGATCTCTATGTCTGCTCACTGGCTGCTGTTGTTCGTTCTTTGAGCAACCTGCTTCCTCAGCTCCAGAGCACAGGAGATGGGATAGCAGGCTAGGGCCAGTCAGCTGTTGTTTACTGAGTGTGCTTACTAAATGGGCTGCCAAAGGGCTGAGGGACAGGGAAGGACCCAGGCTCTGTCACCCTACAGCAGCATGTTGACACTCCCTGGAGGGCATCATAGAGATTGACTGTGGCTACGATGCAGGGCTCCAGGGGAGTGGCTAATCCCTACAGGTGTTGGGACAGGAGCCACAAAGCCCAGGGAAGGACTCCAATAAAGCTTCCCTGCTGGCCTGAGAACTCTGGAGATTTCGCCACCCTGCTCTCAATCCACTCCTGCATATAGGCTCTCTGGGGCTCCACCTGGCTGCTGGTCTGAGGCTGGCCTGGGCTCAGCCAGCCTGCTCTGAGCCTCTTGCCACCCCCTCCCTTCCTACCCTAAGACCCTCTTCACTTGGGCGCATTTGCTTTGACACCACTTTCTAAGCCCTAGCTGCTTTCTGCATTGTTCTGAGAAACTAGTTGACATTTTGACCAGCCCAGAACCTGGGAGCTGAGGGGCAGGTTTACGATGTTAGTCTGCAAGGGGACAGAATCCAGGCCTGGGAAATAGAAATCTCAGGGGAAGGTCACAGCTCAGCTTCTTTCTAGCCAGCGAGGTCACATTTCCTCAGTTTCCACATGTACAACACTAATCAGCCTTGCCACATCCACCTCACAGGGTCGCTGAGATACCAGATGGAATGTCTGTGAGCAAAATTTTCAAACCAACAGAGTCTTATGTAAATGTAACTTGTAATAACCATTGTTTGCTGCCCTGTGCCTGACATCCCATTAGACCGAATTCCTCTGCTCTCTTCCTGGCACACACAGGGGCCTTTGTTATTTGGAACTTGGGAGGTTGGCAAATTCCTGCTTGTCTGGAATCCAAACAGGCCAGTTGTGAGTTGTCTTGGGGTTGTTGTGCCCTGGAAGAGCCACTCGGTCAGGGGCCAGAGCCAGGAATTCCCCCTCCAGACCCAACTGCTAGGAGCTCCATGGCCTTAGGCAAGCGCCTTGATTTCCTAGAGCCCTGTGTGATTCATCTGACAAAGGGAGTTATTGCCCCGGTCTGGCCTGTCTGCCTCCTGGTCTCTCAAGAGGGTCAAGATGGATTACAGGGGTCTAGGCAAGGGTGTGCGAAATGCTCCTGTGCTGTGTAAATGCTGGGGATTGTTCCTGGAAAAAGGGCTTTCTGACTTGATTCCACAACACGCATCCACCCATCAGGCCTAGTGTGAACTTAGAGGCACAGTCAAGATCCTGAAATGTTTTCCAGATCATCCAAGAAAGTTGGTGCAGGAAGAGAAAGACTCAGCTTTCTTAGTAGCTAGAAGTACAGGTAATTGTCACCATTATGGGGATGGGGTTGTATGAAAATATTGTGGGTCAGGAGGGAAGGGAGTGGACTTTGAGTCCCAGAAAAGGAGGACAAAAATGTCAAGATGTCTTTGGAGGGACAGCAGGAACTAGAAAGAGTAAGGCAAGGTCTAATATGCAGAGCCTAGAATGAGGCAGTGAGAGATGGGGCAGAGGCTGCAGGAGGGGGTCCCCGACCTGCACGCTGGCTAAACCCCAATTTTTCTTGTGTGTCAGAGAGGCCCTTCTCCCGACCCCATGGACGAACCATGATTGGTTTAGAATCTTAATCTATACCACTGGTCTGCTTATTAGTATGACCCAGTGCTGGCCGATAGAATCTGAGGGGGAGTCCACTGGGGGCTTCTGGGAAAGATTGTCCTTCTTGATAAAAACAGAGAGAGAGACAAGGGAGGCTGTTCCCTCTTCCCCATCTACGAGGCCCCTCCAGAGCCTGTCCTGTCCCACCTGGCAGTACCTGAGCTGGATAATAGCCAGTTCCCATTTCTCACCAGCTCCCCCCATGGCCCACACCTTCCTGCCCCAGCTGTTGGCGTGAGAGGCTGAGGTCTACAGCACCTGCAGCTCCCAGTGAGAAGAAACCCAAGAGCCATGGAGCTGCTGCATCTTGGGATTCCCTCCAGGCTGCTTGACATGGGAGACAAGGCATATCTTCACAGTTGAAGCCACTTTATAATCTACTGCTCCACTGGCAAGGGAACCAGGGTTAAAATAACACTGGTAATACGTGCCATTGAAAGGAACATTACAGTTCATGCAGCACTTTATATGCACGGATGTTACTCGATCTTCACAAAAGACAAGAGGGTAAGTGAACAATAAATGAGGAAGCTTTGGCAAGGGGGCATAAATGACCCCCAAGGTCACAGAGCTAATTGCTGGTAGGCCTGATAGCATAAGTCAGAGCTGCTGACTCCTGCCCCAGGACCCTTTCCGCTCCGCCCGGAAGAGACCAAAACTGAAGCTAAACACAGGGACATACAGATGTCCCCGGGGCTAAGATGAAAGGTCAGACTGCAGCCTTACTGTCACCTTCCTGAAGAATCTTGGGGGAGAATAAGAGGGAGCCTGATCATCAACTGTCTGTGAGCCATTAGGTTGGGGGACTGAGCCCAGGGTGGAACCAGACAGTCCAGGAGAGGGGGAGGTGGGCACATGGGAGCAGCCTGTTTCTCCACCCCCAGGAAGCTCCTGGATGGAAGGAAGGAAAGATGACAAAGTGTAAAGCAAGGATTGGCAGTCTTCCCGAAGCACGAGGCCAACTGGCTTCCCAAGCGGGCAGGCACGTGTGGATCTAGCCCGGAAGAGACGGGTCATGGGGATTGGGCCAGAGAGAGGAGTGTCGGGAGCAGGGCAGGCTCCGTCTGAGAAGCTTTCCGGAGAAGGTGAGTTCTGCACAGAGAAAGGGGCCAAAGAGGGCACCTGGGTGTTTCTGACTTCGGCTCAAGTCATCACCTCACAGTTGGTGAGTTCGAGCCCCACATCCGGTGAGCTTGAGCCCTGCTTCAGGTGAGCACAAGCCCCGCTTCTCTCTCTTTCTCTTTCTCTCTCTATCTCTCTGTCTCTCTTTCTCTCTCTCAAAATAAATAAATAAATAAATGAATAGGAGTCAAAGAGGCTCTGGGAGGGCTGGGAAGGGCTGCTCTGTATGCTTTCCTGACACTGGTGTGAACTGGCTGTGGGCCCTTAGCTGGGGGGTACACAGAGGACCCCTTCCTTGTCATTTAACCCTCAATAAAGAGATCCCAGGGGTAAACTCAGACTCTTCACATGATCAAATGTGAAATGTGTTGCAAGAAGTGATACTTATCACAAAGTACCCAAGTATGGACATTATTTACTTTAAAAAAATCAAAATAGGTAACAAAAAGCATTTTATACACACACACACACACACACACACACACACACACACAGTGTAGATTTCAGTTCCATATCATAGATGACCAGATAAGGTAGAGACCTAGACATAGGGAAACTGAAAAGAGGGGTTACAAGGATAGAGGAAAAGCATGTGAACATTGAAAGTTGATGAGGAAAACACCCTTGTTTCAGAGGGCTTCACCAAGGCATTAGAACTTTTTCTTTTTTCAGTTGTCCATGTGTTTATAGTTGCCTATGTTGATGGCAGGAGGTGAGCTTCATTTATTTCTTTGTGTTTTCATTAATCAACAAACATTTACCCCGTGTCTAAGTGTATTGGACACTATCCATGCAGCCGGGGTTAGAAATGAAACACAGGACTCATGCTCTGAGGCATCCACAGAGCATATGTGCACGGCCGAGGGTCAGAGCAGGACGGCACACAGTTATAATGCAGTGGGATAATGGTAAGGAGAGGCATGAGTGCCATGGAAGCAGAGAGAACCAGGTCTAGCCGAGCCTGGGCAGGGGCTTAGAAGCCTCCTTCCTTGGTCTATATTAGCAGGAACCCGCCCCACCCCCCAGAGCATTCTTGGCAAGAACAGACCCAGGACTGAACTAAGGCAGTGTCACAGAAAGGAAAGGATTGGCGAATGGGGAGAGGGTCCAGGAAGCACTTGGTTGAGGAAGATGACCCCAAGTTGCCCCAGATTTCTGGCTCATGAAACTAGCGGAATGGGGGTGTCATTGACTGAAATAGAGAAGAAGGGAAAAGAACAGGTCTATGGACAAAAGAGTTTTTTCTTCTCAAATAAAAAATCTGATCATACAAATATCTGACATGACATTTTCCGAAGAGTCTCCCTAGCTTTTAGGATAATATTTAAACTCTGTTGTTTAGCACATATGGCCCTCCCAATTCTTTCTTCTCTAGGCTTATTTCTTGTCACTCCCTTAAGTCCTTCCTTAGACAAAGCTATATAAAACTCTTAGTTATTCCAAGACACATTCCATGGCTGTTGTATAGTTTTGTACATGTGATTCTCTCTGGCTAGAAAGTACTCTGTCATGAACATCTGTTGTTTGTGTTCTCAGTACCCTCTCCTTTGGGTTACCTCTCCTGACTCATTCCATGTGGCCCTGTTGGAGCTGCCAATCACAGCATCCCGCCCCCTGGTGGCAAGAGTGGGTAGGGAAGCCGGGTCTGGTCAAGCAGAGTATCCCACACCTCTGTGATTGGCCTAGGATTGGCACGTGACCCAAGCTGGGCCAATCAGAGCCCTCCTCTGGGATTTTATATATATAATATAAAAAAAAAAATATATATATATATATATATATATATATATACACACATACATACACACACACACACACATATATATATATATATATATATATATATATATATATATGCTGGGGCTAACCAACTGAGTTGATAAAAGCCTGGAACTTCCTGTGGCCAACTGACCCCTGAAACATGAAAGAAGCTGAACTGATTAGGAGAGAATGAGTTCAACTCAGAGGAAGAAACAACAGACCCGATGCAAGGACAGCAGCAAGTCTGAATGCTGTGTGAGTTCTGAGGCCAGCTTCACTCAGGTGTCCCTGGTTTGCTTAAATCTGTCCTGTCACTTAAAAGTGAAAGACTCCTATAGCCCAAATCCCAATTTCTGCTACCCACTTCCCACACATCCTTCAAAACTCAGTTCCAACCCAATTCCCCCAGAAAGTCTCCCCTGACCAGTTGCTCCTCCCCTCCTGGTTCAATGCACTTCCCTTGGGTTCCCATAACATTCTGGGCATATTTCAGTAGTATCCCTTAGCAATTAGATATGTTATCCTTGGTTCATATTTCTGCTTACTGTCAAATCGTAAGCTTCTTGGCCCTAATCGTATTCATATCATACCTCAGTTCCTGGCACAGAGAAGGTATTAAAAAAAAACTTTTGATGAGCAAATAACAAGTTCAGAACTTGTCTGTGGAACATTCAGGTGCCAGGGGGTGGGGGCTTTGGGTATGTTAGTCATGGGGAGAGGGGGTGCTTCTGTGGAACAGGTGTAGGAGGCCAGTGGGTTGTGGGCAGTGAACAGTGAGGAACGCCCTTGGTCTGTCTCCAGTGGCTTTTCCAAAGAGGGAAGAAGGGTAATAGGGTGATTGGAAAGGACAAGGGGAGATTTATTTGAAGATTCCAAAGTTCTAAGTGTGTTTATATGTTGAGGGAGTGAGGCCAGGGAAGACAGGGGTGAGGATGCAGGGGAACCAAGACATGGAACCAGGGTAGAGGATGGGCGTGAGCACAGGTAGAAGGACAAAGAACAAGAATGCCCAGCAGACACTCAGTTTACATTCAGGAGCCCCACAGGCTAGTGAGGTTGGGCCGAACACTTTTTCCTAAGACTCCCAGAGCATTCGGCTGCCTTTCTCTCAATTACCCTCCACCTCCCAGCAAGTAGAAGGCCATTGCTGAGCTTGAGTGGCGCTATCAGGTCACTGGCCTCCAGCTGGGTCCAGACCTCCCAGGTGCTGGCCAGAGTTCAGAGTAATCCTCGCCATTGCTCCTTTTGTTGTTGTTATTGGACCCAGGAGATCAGATTCCCAGGATAGTGTTCACTGACTTTGTCCGAGGCCATGTGATCCTGTCAAGGGAGGAGCATGGATGTAAATTATTGAGGAAATCTTAGGTTCTCAACAACTCCCTAGTGAGTCAAATATGCCAAGAAACCGAAGAGGACTCTGCCCTTGGGGTGTTCACAGCTGGGATTGTGCAGGTGATCACTTCCCCGGCCTGTGGCCTCTGAGCCTGCCAGAGATTGAAACTTGAAGTCTGGAGGCTCATTAGGGCCCTCCAGCAGCCAGGATTTCCCAAATGATCTGGAGGGGAGAGACTGCAACAGCCCACAGATAGAAACCCAACTGAGAAACTACATTCATTTGGGGCCTTTGGGGGGGGATATGCAGGTGAGGAGAAAGCAGTCCCTGTTCCCCCTGGAGGAGCCCAGGGAGCCATGGTCTTTGCTCAAGAGAGAGAGGCTCAGCCTCACTGTGGAAGGCATGATCCCTGCCCTTGGGAGTTCTTGACCAGACAGAGGTCACCAGCAGTGTGTGCTCACACACACACACACACACACACACACACACACACACACTGTGACTGTAATGACAGCAACTGGAACAAGATACAGACAGGGTGTAAGCACTGTGCTGGAGGCTGGAACTAGCCAGATCACTGCAGACGGGTAGCCCAGAGGAGGGGATTATCTGGAGTTGCCCCCTTCCCAGAGGCCACCCCCTGCCATCTGGTGCAGAGCTGTGCCAGGCAGGGTCCAAGCTAGTTGGATGCTTGCTGGTTCCGGCTGCTGAGTATCAGACACTGTGGTTGTTCACAGGGGGGCAATGCTGGAAGGATCTTGCTGGCTTGTTGCCTTAAGTCCCAGACTACTCTCTGGAAGAGAAGAAGGGAAGGTGGGGAAGAGATCAATGTTCAGTCTTTCCAAGTTTTCCTTGGCTTTGGTTATCAGCAGACAGCCCATCTGTTTGCTCAGGGCTCTCACTTCCCTACCCTTGAATACCTGTTATCACACTTGCTGTGTTTCTGGGCTCTCAAAGATGGCTGAGCCTGTGTGTGTGTGTGTGTGTGTGTGTGTGTGTGTTCTTGTATACCTCATGCATCTCTATGCCCGGCCTTCCAAGTGCACACCTGCATATCTGCATGTAGATGTGACCACATGTGATAATTCCCGTATTTGCCTAAGTTGCCCCTGTGTACACATGAATGTGTCCAGTTGTGTGTGCTGGGGCGGGGGATCCTCATTGCAGACACCAAGCATTCATCTGCTAGGTTTTAATGTCCAGCAACATGATAACATCAATACAGCAGGCTGGACATTGAGCTGAGTCTCACCATTTCCCTGGCTTTGTCCAGAACTGATACATGTAACTTAACGTCTCAAACTCCTTTTTCCTTCTCAGCTCGCCCTGAGTCCCTGAAGAACTCTTGTATGTTACACCCAAGACTTACCCAGAAGGGTAGAGGATGGCTGATCTTTGGAGCTTCCACTAACTCTCCGATCATTTATCCACTTGCCCCTCAAACGATCCATGAGCTTCTGCCAGACCAGACCCTGTGTTAAGAGCCAGGGATACAGAAATGAGTAAGACAGAGTCGCTGTTTTCATGACATGCACATTCTTGTCAGGGAGGAAGGCCTGGACACAACTAATTATGTTCAAAGGCAGACTCTGATAAGACCATGGGACTACAGAAAAAGAAGACACTAACATCCCTGAGGAACCTGGGATGGTTTCAATGAGGTGGCACTTAGCTAGGACTGGAGTAGAATTTTGACAAGAGAATGTACAGAAGAGCATTGCATGCAGAACAACGGTATGATCAGAGATCTGGAAGTGAGAAGGCCCACAGAATGTCTACTTTCAAACCCTTCTGCAGGGCTAGCACGATGCATGACTCTGGGGAGTGCCTGTCACATAGAATTCAGTGTGAAGGGTGCCCCCTAAAATCTGGTCCTGCCCTTCTTCTCTGCATTCTTATAAGTCTGTGTCCCCAGGCTTTGCTCATGTTACATCTAACCAATTCCAAATAGGAGCAAATGACTAAGGTGAGGTTAAAAGAACACGGGGTAGGAGGGGGGCCACTGACGATGTTGTGAGCGAGGCTCATGAGAGTCCCATGGAAAGCCAGCCCAATCTGTAAAGATAAAGTCAGAATGGGCTGTTGAGAGTGATTGCAAAGTCTTTCTCTGAATCATTTGTTCAACAAACATTCATCTGATGTGGTCTCTGGGAGGAGATAGGCACAGAAGAGAAGTCTCCTTATTTGTTCATGATGATTTAGGTTAGTGTTTCTTTAAGCGTTTTCCTAAGAACAATAAATAATCCAGAGAGATTCTGAGCTCAAATAAGAGTTACTGGAATCAAACACATTTAGAAAATATGTGTAAACAAAGCAAACAAGTCTCTCTACTATAATATTTATCAGGGCTTGTAAAATCTTATGCTCTGCAAATCTCCATGAGTGGGATAGGCCCAGCAAAACTTCCCAACGTTATTCAAACTGTAAACCCCATATGTTCCCACAGAACTGGTAAGGTTGATTAAAACCTTCCTGGGGAAACCCAAGATTGGGAACAGTAACTCTAGGAGTCCTTGGGATAATGGCAAACCAGGGGAAAGGGATTCATGAACTCTTGGGCAAATAGTGTGGCCAGGACATGTGTCATCCATCTTACTCCAACCAGGAAGACTTCCTAGAGGATGTGTGGTCTCAGGGACCATTGAGAGAAGAAAGGGCAATCTCAAGGGACCACAGTTTAACCCCTGTCATATGGAAACAAACATACTCGGGGGGGAATATCCATGCAGTGAAATGCTATGGACTTAAGTATCTGTTAGAACATGCTTTGAGGAAGGGATAAGGAGGAAGGGAGAGGCCCAGGTCTCACCTCCTCACAAGTCACACCCAGCCTGATGGAGCAAGCATAGAACCTGCCTTCTGGGAACTCCTAGCCTGATGGAGGGATGCAGGAAATGATGGTTCCCAAGACACTGGACATCAGGCAGCAAGGGTCACTGACACCTGAGAGGTGGAAACAAACAAAGAAAGCCCTACAATTGCCTCCGTGTACTGCCTTGAGAGGATTTCTAAGCCATGACGCAGGGAAGGGAAGCCGAGGTGGACCCCAGCAGATTTTGTGAGTGAGGAGAAGGAGCCGCAAGTCTGGGGAGGCCCAGGCAGCTACAGTACGCACAAGAGAGTACCCATGAGGAGAGAGCTGCGTGGAGAGAGGACCCTAGGAATCTCCAAGTTTTAAGCAGAGCACTGACTCACATATGTGTGTGGGGAAACTAGCCCCAACTTTCCAACTGGGGGAAAGAATCACCCAACAGATGTAGGGAAGAGTACTCAAAACTCACACAGAGCTGGGAACACTCCCTAATCCCACCAGTAAGACTAGAAAAACTAATAACTTATGGATAGAGTACTCAGAAGGATCTTACTTCAGTAGTGGAAAATAATTAGCCTTAGACTAAATACTGCTCCCATCCTGCCTAACAAATCTTAAAGCCATGAAAGGATAAAATTGCTGCATCCTGGAACAAATTCAACAATATTTATCAGAATATGAAAGTATTTAGTACCCAGAAAAGTAAAATTTACAATGTCTAGCATTCAATAAAAAATTACTAGGCATGCAAAGAAACAGGAAAATACAGCCCATAACGAGGAGAAAAAATAATCACTGAAACTGGCCCAGAACCTACAATTAGGGTGACAAGTGTCCTGGTTTGCCTGGGACTATCCTAGTTTTAGCACTGAAAGTGGTGCAGTCCAGGAAACTCCTCAGTCTCAGGAAAACTGGGACGATTGGTCACTCTACACCCAATTAACATCATATATAATAGTAAACGACTGAATGTCTTCTCCCTAAGGTCAGGTGCACATCAGAATGTCCACTTTTAACATGTTTATTGTGCTGGAGATTCCAGCCACCACATAAGGCAAAGAAAAGAAATCCCTACTGGAAAGGAAAAGTAAAACTGTCTTTGTTTCCAGATAATATGAAGAAAATCTGATTGACTCTACAAAAAAGCCATGAAACTAATATGTGAGTTAGTAACATCGCAAAATACAGGTAAATATCCTCAAATCAATTGTTTTTCTATATTCTAGCAATGTACTATCAAAGTTGAAATTAAAATACCGATACCCATTTTAATAGAATCAAAAATATGAAGAAAGGATAAACATGGCAATCGATATGAAAGATATGTGCATGGAAAACTACAAAACACTGATGAGAGAAATTAAACAAGGTCTAAATAAATGAAGAAACTTATTTAGAGGTTGGAAGACACAATATTTGTTAAGATGTTAATTCTCCTCAGATAGATTCAATACATCTCAAAAAAATCCCAATAGTCATTTTGGTAGAATGCTGATTCTAAAATTCATGTGGAAATACAAAGAAACTAGAATAGCCAAAACAACTTTGAAAAAGATCATATTTGGAGGACTAACACTACTTGATTTCACGACTTACTGTAAAGCTGTAGTGACCAATAGACCCACTCGTAGATGCATGTAGTAGGCTGACTTGTATCCCACTCCCTCAAAGTGTATGTCCACCTGGAACCTATGTTGTGATTTTATTTGGAAAAAGAGTCTGGGAAGATGTAATTAAGTTAAAGATCTTAAGATGAGAACATTCTGGACTTGGGATAGGTCCTAAATCCAATGACAGGTATCCTTATAAGAAGAGGGGAAGACCCTGGGTTGCCTGGGTGGCTCAGTCGGTTAAGCGTCTGACTCTTGATCTCAGCTTAGGTCTTGATCTCACAGTCGTGAGTTTGAGCCTTGCATTGAGCTATGAACTGAGTGTGAGACCTACTTCAAAAAAACAAAAGAAAAGAGGGGAAGATCCTGAGAGATCCCCAGGTGAAGCCCGGGTAAAGACAGAGGCAGAGATTGGAGTAATGCGGCCACAAACCAAGAAATGTGTGAGCCACCAGAAGTTGGAAGAGATAAGAGAGAATTCTCGACTACAGCCTCTGGAGGGAGTGCTGCCTGCCAACCCTTTGATTTCAGACTTTGGGCCTCCAGAACTGCGAGAGAATAAATTTCTGTTGTTTTAAGCCACGAAGTTTGTGGTATTTTGTTAGGCAGTCCAAGGAAACAAATGTATAACTTTTTTTCTACAAAAGTGCAAAGGTAATTCAGTGGAAAAAAATTAGTCTTTTCAACAAAGGGTGCTGGAACAGTTGGATATACATATGCAAATAAATAAACTTGGATTCATGCCTTTCAGCATATATGAAAATTAACTCAAAATGGATCATAAACCTAAATGTAAAACCAAATCTGTAAACTGGAAGAACTCATAAGACAAAACCTTTGTGACCTTCTGTTGAGCAAATATTTCTTTTTTTTTTTTTTAATGTTTATTTATTTTTGAGAGAGAGAGAGGGCGCAAGCAGGGGAGGGGTCGAGAGAGAGGGAGACACAGAATCCGAAGCAGGCTCCAGGCTCCTAGCTGTCAGCACAGAGCCCGACACAGGGCTTGAACCCACCAACCGCGAGATCATGACCTGAGTCAAAGTCCGACGCTCAACCGACTGAGCCACCCAGGCGACCCTAAGCAAAGATTTCTTAGACATGATGCCAACACATGACCCACAAAAACTGATAAATTAGACTTTGTAGAAATCTCGTGCTCTTCGTAAGACCCTGTTCCGAGAATGAAAAGGCAAGTCACAGACCAGGGTGCATACACCTAATAAAGGACTCGTGCGTAGTTATATATTTTTTAAAACTCTCAAAACTCGATAATTCGAAAACAACCCAATTTTAAAAATCAGCAAAGATTCAAATAGACATGCCACCAGAGAAGGTACACAGATGGCGAACAGGCACATGAAGAGACGCTCCACATCATTAGTTAGGGAAATGCAGATCAAAACCACAAGATACTACTAAACATGTGTAAGAATGGCTGAAACGAAAGGCCTTCCATATCAAACGCTGGCAAGAACGCAGAGCCACTGGAACCCCCCTGCACTGCCGGTGGGAACATCAAATGGAACCACCACTCTGGCAAACAGTGAGGCAATTTCTTAAATAAACATGCATTGATCATATGACTCAGATAGTCCACAGCTAGCTATTTACCCAGAAGAACTGAAGGCATATGTCCACACAAAGACTTGTACACAAACGCCCACCCACACTTGAATGGATAATCAAATTACAGAATTAAAAAGAAATGAACAGGTGATACATGGGACAACGGATGAATCTCAAAATAATTGTGCCGAGGGAAAGAATCTGGACCAAAGAAGACAAAGTGAACCCTTCCGTTTGTATAAAATTCTATAAAATGAAATGAATGCGTAGTGACAAAAAGCAGACCAGTGGTTGCCTGGGAGGGGTACAGGGGTGCGGAGGGGAGGGAGGATGGATATGTATCTCCCAGTAATGGTTTCATGGGTGTTTGCATATGGCAAAACGTCTCAAAGTGCACAACTGAAATATGTGTGGGGCGTTGTATGTCAGTTAAACCTCAGTAAAGCTAGAGAACAGAAACGAAGAAAAACCAGTATCTCCAGCATTCCCAGCATTAGTGCTGCAGCCACTGCCAGTGATGGAGGGCGGAGGGAAGGGGAGGCTGAGGCCTCACTCCCAGGGGCCATGCTAGCTCACCCCCATCCACACACACACACACACACACACACCCCAAGGACAGGATGCAATGACCCGGAGGCTGCCTGTCCTGACTTCTCAGCCCCTCCATCAGGCAACTGTCCGTGCAGGCCTGAGGTCTGGCCTGAGGGTAAAGTTAGGGGGAGAATGAGGTCATTTAGAGTTCTTGGAGCGAGATCCCTAGAGAGTGAGTACAAACATCAGAAAACATTTGGTCCAACAGATGCTGTAAAAGCCCTTGGAGTAATCTCCTTTTTTTGCTTCATTAGTCTGCTTCCCATCTGCAGCTGGATCTTTCCACAGGAACTGGGGTGGGGGTAGGGAGGGGCTCTGCTCAATTGCTGTCTGCAGTCGTGGAGGGAGTTCCATGAGGAAGAGAGAGTCCAGGACCCAGGCTTCACTGTGGTGACACCCCAATTACAGAGGACAATTCTTCCCAGATTTTCAAGGGTGTGATTTTTTCCTTTAAATACAGTTGCCTTTTACATGTAACTACATTTTTTTTTCCATGACTACGTTTTATAAAATTGCTCTGAGGGTCTACTCAACTGGAAGGTAAGAGAGTTTGCAACCATATTCCCAGAAATCCTGCTGAAGGGCTGGGAGGTGGTTTCTTCTGTTAAGGCTTTCAGAAATCTCCCCTGCCCTCAACCAATCTGGTTTATGCCAAAACTGAGTTCAGCTCACCCTTTTGCGAAGTCAAAGACTCAGAAATTCTAGCCTGCTGTATATAAATGACCACAAACTCAAAGTGGTCAGTCTGCATAATTGGCAGACTTCAGGAGCATGGTTGGGACCCAGGTGTTCGGGTCAGCAAGCCTCAAGGAATTCTTCCAGCTCGGAGGGCAGATTCCCAAGGTCCCGGAATAGACTCCCCTACCCCCACTCCCCCCCACCCTTGCCTGTCACCCCTGTCCCCTTTCTCTGAAAAATAGATCTATGATCTACACCTCCCCACCCTGCTCAACATGAAACACTAGTAATAGTTGACACGGGGCACTCAGGTGGCCAGTCACCGATGCGAACCCTTTGCACACATCATCCAGCTAATCCTTACAACAACCTCTGAGATGGGTAGCATGATTATTCCTGTTTTACAAATAAGTAAACTGAGGCAAAGACAGGTGAGGGTACAGAGTTTCCAGGTCTTTTATTTTAAAAAATTTTAAATTGTGGTAAATCATATATAACACGAAATTTACCTTCTTAGCCATTTTTAAGTGTACAGTTCATTAGTGTCCAATAAAGCCTCTGCGTCCAACCTCCAAAACTCTCTTCATCTTGCAAAACTGAAACTCTGTCTCCATTAGACAATAGCTCACTTCCCCCTCTGCCCAGCCCCAGGCAACTAGCATTCCACTTTCTGCCTCCATGAATTTGACGACTCCGGGTACTTCGTGTAAGTGGAGTGAGGGAGCATTTGTCCTTCCGTGACAGACTTCTTTCACTTAGTATAATGTCTTCAAGTGTCATCCGTGTTATACCAGGTTATCAGAATTTTCATTTCCTTTCAGTTTTGCAAGATTAGTCCTGGGGCTGGGTGGTGGTGATTTGCACAATATGAATGTATTTAAGGCCACTGAACTGTATGCTTTAAAATGGTTAAAATGAGGGACGCCTGGGTGGCTCAGTTGGTTAAGGTCCAACTTCGGCTCCGCTCATGATCTCGCGGTTCAGGAGTTCGAGCCCCCTGGGTCGGGATCTGTGCCGACAGCTCAGAGCCGGGAGCCCACTTCGGATTCTGTCTCCCTCGCTCTCTGCCCCTCCCCCGCTCATGCTCTGTCTCTTACTTTCTCTCAAAAATAAAAATAAACATTAAAAAATTAATATTAAAAAAATTATATGGTTAAAATGATAAATGTGTGTTTTACCACAATGAAAACGACGACAAAGACAGGTGAGATTTGCCCAAGGCACACAGTAAGTGGCAGTCCAAACCCAGGTGGGCGAGCTCCTGCGTCCATGATCTTTTACAACCTGCTGTATACTTTCTCTCAGAAGAGAAATCACACAGACAAAGCCTGAGGCCCCGAGTCTTTCTAGGACAACACAAGATGCATGCACCGCTATAGATTCAGGTTCAGGGTTTATCACCAGCAGCAATGGGCAGTCCGCACAGGGCTCAGAGGGGGAGACAGAGTTAGATGCTGGAGCGATGGGGTCAGACAGAAGACATAATACAGAAGACCAGAGTCCCAGTGTTTGGGGGGGATTTATAGGCCCACAACTGAAGGCTTAGGGGCCACAGAATGACCTGAGACTGGGACAGGCTGGGGAGACAGGGTGTCAGAAGGGTGCGTGAAGGTGGATGTGCCAAGAAGCCACATTCAGTGACGGGCCTGGGTGGGACTCACAGAAGGAAGGGCACCGTCTTCCCTTGCCTCTTCCTTTACCTCTGAGGAGCAAAGAAGAAGGGGGAGAGAAAGGTTCCCCCTCAAGTGGCCTCTGATCTTCTTTCTTGGGAAGGGAACAGGAATCGTGGGCAGGGACAGGGAAGGGAGAGGATCAAGAGACTGAGTGGGCACAATGGTCAACTCAGCACAGACCCCCCCATCCCTTTTCATGTGTCTTAGCCATGACTGTGTCCTGACTTGGGGGGTTAATTTTCTTCCCTACATTTCATCCCTCTTAGAGGTAAGAAGGGAGAAAGACTCAGAAATTCTAGCCTGCTGTATATAAATGACCACAAATTCAAAATAATCAGAGTCTACATAATTGGCAGACTTCAGGAGCACGGGTGGGAGAACACTTTAAATGTCTTTTTCACAAAGAAGATGTGAAATGTCTTTTTCACAAATAATTTTAGATGGTTTTTAAGAATCTGGATAATAAAAGAGACATATAAACGATAAAAATAAGGATGATCAGAGGAAAATTCATATCTGAATGTAAGGTTGGCAGGAATATATAACCTTTTATTTTCTCTCTCTGATTTGTCCCTGCCCAGGCATAGCTCTTCCTGGAGTGTTAGTGCTCTCACCCCACCTTGGGAGCTCCAGAGGGGAAGCCAGGAGAGCCACCCAGGGGAAGATTGCTGGTTATCTATGCAGGGGTTGGGGTGGATCACAGAAGCCATCGCAGAGGAAAATCTAAGTCAAGAGCAGCACAGGAAGCTGTCACTTGTGCAGACACGACCAAGGCCCTCTGACCTCAGGGGAAACCACTACCTCCCAGCCTCTACAGGGTCTCATCCTAGCAGCCATAGGCTTCAAGCTGGGCTATGTATGGTTCTTCTTCTGGGACAGGATGACCCTGACATGTTGGCCCCACAACTGAATTACCTCCCAGGGAATCTTTGGAAAGAGCTGAGGAAAAGCAGCAGTCCTCTGATGAAGTGTGTGGGCCCTACCTCGGTTCCTGGGCAAGAAGAGGCTGGCCTGTCTCCAGCCTGGTTGTACCATGTGATCAGGCCTGGGGGTCTTAATGCCATGTTCCCCCCCACCCCCCACCCCCACCAGCATCACTCAGTTAAAACTTCCTGGTGGAGGAGAGGGGCGGGACAGGAAATGCACTTTCTGGGCCTGAGCTCAGCGCGTGTGCAAGTTTCCCTTGGCCGTTCTGAACTGCTTAGGGCAGTGGTCCCCAGCCGTGTTGAAGCTGTTTCAAGCACTGAGACTTGTTACAATTTTGAACAACCTCCTACTCTCTGTGTCCCAAATACAGGTGCTCAAAGGGATGACCTAATCCAGAAGTCAATGAGGCAACCGGAACACTGAGACCATTCTCCCGCCTTCCCTGGTCCCTGTGGCCCTGGAGTGCCCGGGCTCCTAGGATATCTTTCCAGCCCCATCCCCTCACACAAGACCTATTTATCACCCTGCTCCCCCTCTCAGCACCTTCTCCTACCCAAAATGCCACCAGTCTTCCTCCCTTAGATCTTGCAGGGGCACCCGATTTACATTGTCTAGTGGTGCAATGATGGTGTGCATGTGTAACCTTATCTTTAGCCATACTTCCTGAAGCAAGTTGAGGCCCAGATTCCTGAAAACTCTTGGCCTATTAACCCCCAGAGCTATAAGGCCCTGAGCGAGGCAGCCTCACCGGTTCTGCTGGGCAGCAGAGAGCACCCAGCCAGCCAGGCTGCCATTTTGCAAGGGAGCTTGGGTCACACTGAAGTTTTCAAACAATCTCCTAATGCTCTGAAGTGTTGGGTAGGAAGGCCTGTTCTCCATAAGCAGATAGGAGAATAATAATTAGAACAAAAGAGTAACTAGCTAGCGTTTACTGTATTTGTAGTGAATCCCAGGCACTTACATGCATTATCTAACATACTATTGACAACTTTAGAAGTTGGTGATAGAAGTTAGGTGCTTTTTTTAATGCCCTTATTAAACATAAGAGAACACAACCTCAGTAAGCAGAAGGCCGGTTCTCAAACTGGACCATATCTGTCCCCAGAGCCACGCTTGTACTCAATACCAGTGTTTCTCAACTTGCGGGAGCGTCAGCACCTGCCGGGGAACCCCACCCCAGAGTTCCTGATTCTGTAGATCTGCAGTGGAGCCTGAATTTGCATCTCTCAAAAGGTCCCAGGTGCCCCTGGTGATCCCAGGAGGCACCTCTTCAGTTGCACTGCTCTGTGCTACCCTTGTGACCCCCCCCCCAACTCCCTGCAGAGACCAACTGAGTCTCTCACAATCCTCTGGTGTTGTCACCTGGTGGTATTTATCTAGAAAATAACCAGACCCTGCAGATGTCACATGTCCATGCCACCGGGGCCAGACAGTCCCTCGGTCCCCAAAAATGGGACTGCAGAGGGGGCAGGCACAAACTAAGGTCCCCCTCTGTGCTCAAGATGCACAACTTCTTGTGGCCAGCAAAACACTTACCAGCATGACAAGTCTATTCATACATATCTCAGCCATCTTTGCCCCCACATGGAAGCAGACGGGGTCAGGAGTCAGGACCCCCAGCTGACCACTCTCAGACACTTCGTTTCTGTCACGTAGCACCTAGCACATCACATCATTGACACTGACTTCAGTGTTGTGTGATTAGTGCCCTGGCCTCATACTGTAACAGAAGTGCCCTGTGGCCAGGCGTTTTTTTCTTTTTTTTTTTTTCAATTTTAAGATTTTGCATGTCTTGTTTTTTTCTTTTAATGTTTGTTTTTGACAGAGAGACAGAGACAGACAGAGAGAGAGAGAGCACAAGCAGGGGAGGGACAGAGATAGAGGAAAACAGAGGATCCAAAGCGGGCTCTGCATAGTCAGCACAGAGCTGGGCGCAGGGCTCGAACTCACCAACTGTGACATCATGACACGAGCTGAAGTTGGTTCCTCAACCAACTGAGCCACGCAGGCATCCTGCACAGGCCTCTCGTCTGCCTCGTGTCCCACTGTGTGCCCAGTATCTAGAACCACTGGTGGCTGGCTCACAGAATGTGGACCAGAAAAATGAATCGAATGACCAAATAAACAAATGGATAGCGGGACGAGCAAATGAATAAGTGAACGAGCAGATGCAGAGAAGAGTCATGGACAGGCTGTGGAGTGGGAATGAGCAAAAGCCACGACTGGCACAGAAGCTGAAATGTCGACTGGCCAAATAGATAAGTCAGACGAAAAAGCTGTTGTAGGACTCTCGGCTTCCCCCTCTCCCTTCTTGAAAGAGGTCACCTTTTCCCAGGTACGGAAGGCATAGCCTGATGTGTTCCTGCCCCCACAGTAATCTGAACAGACGTGTATCAGTCTGCTGGGGCTGCCATTACAAATTTCACAAACCTGGTGGCCTCCTCAAGAAACTGTCCCACAGCTCTGGGGACCAGAAGTCCAAGATCCGGGCGTCAGGGGGTTAAGTTCCTCCTTTATGTCTATGAGGAAACAGGCTCGGAGTGAAAGGCCTGTGAGAAGATTTGCTGAGAAGGAGCTCAAAAGTGCCCGGCCCCGGTCAGTGGATGCAAGATCACACCTGGGGATTCTTTTGCAGCTGCACCTGTTTCCTGGGCTTGGTGGAGAAGGTCTGAGGGCTGAGCGCTCGAAGGGACCGGAGGCTGCCTCCTGGGCCCGGCTGCCCCGGCACCCTGGGCAAGAGCCAAGTTGGCCACAGGGTTCACGTAGAATTGCAGACTTCCCTTTCTGGTTCTTCCCGTCCTGGGTGCGAATTCCCCACCCCCACCACCTCTTGTGTGGCACGGGAAGAAAGGACTGGGTGGGGTCAGCTGAGCAGCAGCTTCTGGGCCTTTCTGCCTGCCTTAGGTACCCTCGGTCCAGCCTCTTCTTTGTGTCTGCAGACACGCTCCCTGCACTGGGCATGGGGAGCCGGACACACCTCTAACTCCTTCTGTGTTCTAATTTCCTTTTTCACTTGAGCAGCCTCAGTAAATGTAGTTTTAATGCTTTTACCAACACTCCTAATGAAGGTGGCCACCAACAATCACATAAAACAAACCATTTAGTGGCGAACTCCTTTTGATCCCCGGCCCCATTCCTAATTTAGTCATGGTAGGCAGAATTGAGCCAATTTGGGATTCACGGAATCCAAAGTCATGAAAATAGACTCCCCCCTCCCCACACGCCCTGCCCTCCGCAGCTGGTGCCCTGTGACCCTCTGCTCACCTCACTCTGCCCGGGACGACGCCCTCTCCACACCACACTCCCGAGCAAGCCTCCTGTCATTTCCCTGCTGCTGTGACTCCAGGTCTCTATGTCTCTCCTCCCCACATGGTCTGTCCACTGCACAAAGGAATCTCCAAATGGAGGGCCTGACCTCCTCCTCCACAGACCTCCCCCCTCCCTCCTGCTGACCTCCACCCCAGTGATCATTCGCCAGGCAGCGCGTCCAGGAACCTGGGCGTCTGCCTCAACTCCTCCCTCTCATTTATTATTTTTTTTAATTTAATGTTTATTCATTTTTGAGAGAGAGACAGAGACAGAGCATGAGCAGGGGAGGGGCAGAGAGAGAGGGAGACACAGAATCTGAAGCAGGCTTCGTGCTGTCAGCACAGAGCCCCACACAGGGCTTGAACCCATCAACTGCGAGATCATGACCTGGGCCAAAGTCAGGCGCTTAACTGACTGAGCCACCCGGGCTCCCCTCTCCCCTCCCATTTATTGCCCACATTCCAGTCACGGTGTCCCAGTCGTTCTGCCTTCTAAACGTGACCGGATGGTGTCCTCTCCTCTGTGTTGCTATTGCCTTGGTTTAGAGACCTTCAAATGCCCCGGACCCAAAGTAACCTCTTATTTGGATTCTCTGCCTCCCGGCCTAAAACCTTCCTCCAACCCTGAGGTGATCTATGTCAGTGCACATCTGATGATGCTCCCCATCCTCCTGTTGAGAACACTTCAGTGGCTCCCTGTCACTGTCAGGATGGAGCACGACCTTCCAAGATTCAAGAACTTTTAAGGCCTGGTTGAGCCTCTTGCTACATAGCATCTTTACACACACCCAGGGCTGCCCCTCTGTTCTCCACACCTAGAACACTACCATCCACCCAGGCCTCAGATCCCTGGCTAACTCCTACTTGACCTTCAAAACCCAACGCAAGGGTAAATCAGGCCCTGAGGCATGTTTAGGAACATGTCTGTCCCCAGAAAGCAAAAGTTTTGCCGTTACTCTTTCAGTCATGGGGTCAAGGTTTCCATATTCGGACACTCTGTACCTAAGCATCCAAGGGTTTGAGCTCTTCAGAGGCTAGTCTCTTACCGTCTTCTCTTGTCTCCCACCTCCACCCCCCAAAATAGAGCATGCTGGCGCATGCAGGTGAGGGGCCAGGCACCCCTGTCATCCTTCAGTGCCTTCTGGAGGGAAGAAAAGGCACCCTCAGATGGTGACAGGCAGGATGGCAGAGAAAGGGCAGGGCTGAGTGGCTATTAATGGTTCTGGCCCCTGGATGCCCCTCAGAAACCCCTGGGGGACTTCCCCAGATCATAGAAACCTGGCCTCTCACCAGAGACCCTGATGCAGGACACCCGAGGTGTGGCCTTGGCATCTTTGTTTTGAAAAATGAAGCCCCATAAGGGTTCTGATCAATGCTCAAGTTGAGAACCAGAGGATATTGTGATCAGATATGAGGCATCACAGATACCTCCCCGCTATTCATACATAGTTAAGGCACCAACATTTTGACTCATTTGTCTTCTTCCATATTTAAGTTAGAGCAGATGTGAGGCCGGTGCTCTTAACTGTTGATCTCCCCTATACTGTCCGGGAGAAAAGGCTGGTGGCGCTTCCCTGCAGGCCTCCTGGCCCCACTGGAGCCCTCCCTGAGAGCTGTCCCGGACCGCCTTCTTGCCACTGGGAGTTTCAAATTGGTCCAGTGCCTTACGGGCCTCCCCAAAGCCTGCGCCCAGTTCTAATCTAATCGGGGCTCCCACGGAAGTGTGCCTCAAAAGCAGAAGAGGCTCAAGAATGCTTACAAAGTAACAAACGAGATGTTATACATCGATTTTCAGTGTAGAAAAAGCACTGAGGGAAGGTAGATTAAACTCATGGTCACCATGAAGTAGGGTAGAGCAGGAAAGGCTGAGCTCTGAGTCAGAGAGGGAAGGGACAGGGACGAGAGGAGGGTCCGAGGCCGGAGTGAGGGGAAGGGCTCCCATCGCAACACCAGCTTCTGTTAGCATTGATTTCACGCGTTGTCAGTTCATCTCAGTCCATCTCAGACCATCAAAAATCACGGGTGTGTGCTGGTGTATTTGTACCAAATGCCTGCATCTAATTCTTATAGGCCACTTCCCCTCCCACCAATGGCAGGTGATGTGGGCCTGCATATAAGTTGCCCTGGCTTCCCTGCCCAGGGGGCTTCTGGAGAATGTCATACCATCAGCGGTCTAATGGCTGCAGCCATTACTGGTTGATCTGGTCCTGTCTCCACTGTGCCATGTGCCCTGTGATTTGGGCAGGAAGGGGGTCAGTGTCTCCCTGTCCCTGCTTATCCCATTCCCCTTACAGGGACAATTGAGGCATGAGGGTCCTGAGGGCTCCCTGGAGACCCAGGACTTTGCCAATATTTAACAGAGCCTGGGAAGGCTTTAGGGCTGTTCCACAAAGTCTCTTACTACAGAGACTGCAGACAGTATTTTTGGGGAGGCAGTCATACTCTGGCCTATGCGTTTTGATTCCTAGAACTCAGAGTATGTGGGTTTGGAAATGGTACCCTTTAGGGTGGGGTATGGAAAGACTTCTGTATTACCAAATATGTTAAATTAATGCAGCTTTATTTCTCTTCTTTAGTGTTTATTTGTTTATTTTGAGAGGGAGAGAGAGTAGGGGAGGGGCAGAGAGAGAGGGGGAGAGAGAGAACTACTGGTAATTGAAAGCATCAAGATGTTGCCAAATGAGATATGCTAGAAATCCACGTTCGGTAAAAGAGAACAATTAGTTCACAGACCTTAGAGATCAGATTGACGTTTTTTTTTTTTAAATAAAAGTTTTATTTTTGATGAATATTCAATTTATAGAAATTGAATTCCCATATACCCTACACCTGGTTTCCCCTACTGTTAACATCTTACATTTGGTTTTTCTGTCACAACAAATGAATGAATATTGT
Organism: Lynx rufus; assembly: GCF_022079265.1. Taxonomy (NCBI): domain Eukaryota; kingdom Metazoa; phylum Chordata; class Mammalia; order Carnivora; family Felidae; genus Lynx; species Lynx rufus. Next base: position 32,135,627 of record NW_025814829.1, on the reverse strand, counting down.
TACTTTATTAACTGAAGTCCATACTTAATACCGATTCCTGCAGGGTTGGGTTTTTTTGTTTTTTGTTTTTTGTTTTTTTTTCTCCACCTTAATGTCCGTTTCCTGTTCCAGGATCTTATCCGGGATGCCACATGACATTTAGTTGTCATTGTCATGGCTCCTTAGGGTCCTCTAGACTGGCAGTTAGACATGCCTTGTTTTTGATGCCCTTGACTAGACACCTTTTTTCACAAAAGAAGAAACAGACCTAGGAGGTTGCAGAGCCACTGAAGGGAATTCTACAACCCTCTTCTCCATAATCTTCTTGCAATCTTGTTGCAATCTGATAATGTGCAACAACCCCCTCCCTTGCCATTAGCACAGAGGTAAAATTCTGCCATGCGCTGAAATGGTCTAGTTTTTCCTTAATGTGTCACTGTGGCGAGTCACTGGGTCTTACTGCACACCTTGGATTCTGCAGGCATCCTAGATTCCCTGACGTGCTTCCGTGCCACCCTTTCCTGACTGGCTACCTGCTCCTGTCAGCCTCCAGCCCAGGCCAGGCCCCCCCAAGCACACTGCCAAACCTCACATATCATGGATGGCTGGGTGCTGGGAGCAGAGAGGAAATTGTAGAAGAGGGGGGCTGCCTTCAGCTGGGGTCTCTAAGCAATTGGGGGATGTTGAACTGTCTGGTCCCTGCCCGGGCCTCAGGTGCCCAGGGCGGCCCTTCTCATTTCTCACAGGGAGTCCCACGCTGGCTCCCCACTGGGACAGGGTTTGCTGCGGTCCAGTTGTTCAGGTTTTGTATGGCTTCCCTTCTGTGGTGAGGCTGTTGAGGAGGCTACAGCTTTTCGATTTGTAGAAACGACCTTCGTCCCCAGCTGCACGCTGACCTCTCTGTGCACAAACGTACCTGCACACAAATGCCTACCCGTGGTGTGTGGCCATCCAGTGTGACAGCACCCCCACTGAGCCGGGCTCGTGCTGACCCCTGACCTGTTCCGCCTGGAGGCCCTTGTTCTGACCAGACTCCTTCCAGGAATCATACAGTTACTGAGTGGTCGGGGGAGGCATGCGGGGCTTTCTCAGAGATTAGTGAGTCAGACCTCCAAGAATCTGTAGGGTGAGTGGACACATTTCTGCCTTGTCTTCTGCAGATGAGAACTGGTATGGTGGTCTAGGGTCTTCGGCTTAACCATTCTGAGCCTCGGTTTTCTTTACTGAAAAATGGGAATAAACCAACATTTCAAATATGGGTGTGTGGTGAAGAATGAAGAAGAGTGAGTAGCCCAGTGCGTGGCATGGATGAGTGGCCTTTATCTTCCCTGGCTCCAGGGGCCACATCAGTCATGCCAGGCGTAACTGTGGCCTCGGTTTACCAGATACTCCAGGACTGCCCTTCACTGCTGCTGCCCAGGGTGGAGGGTAGTATGAGGGTGGCAACGTGATGATACGGCAGCCTGGCACGGGCCTGAAGAGTGATACGTTGACAGTCATCAAAACCTCCTCAGATGAAGGCTTCTCTCTGTGCACCACAAAATTGCTCCAGAAAAACAAAAGTCCAAGGAATACCTTTCAAATTAAACCATGTCTTAAGAACACTCTAGAAGACTGGCATTTAAAATAATCAGTAGTTGGGGCGCCTGGGTGGCGCAGTCGGTTGAGCGTCCGACTTCAGCCAGGTCACGATCTCGCGGTCCGTGAGTTCGAGCCCCGCGTCGGGCTCTGGGCGGATGGCTCGGAGCCTGGAGCCAGTTTCCGATTCTGTGTCTCCCTCTCTCTCTGCCCCTCCCCCGTTCATGCTCTGTCTCTCTCTGTCCCAAAAATAAATAAAAACGTTGAAAAAAAAATTTAAAAAAAAATAATCAGTAGCAAATACTTTTACATGGTGGTGAGTGGTTTGTGTCACAAATAATCCCCTTCCCTAAATTACCTGTGCGGTAAATGCTGATTTCATGTGTTGGGTTCTCTAAAAGCAGGGATCTAACGAAGAACATTGTGCCTTGGGTTCAAAGTATGTATTTGGGAGAAAGATGTGTATGTCATTTCTCTTAACGTCCAACAAACCAAGAACTCTGGAAGAATATACAGGAGTCTGAAGTTCACCAGAGGCCAGGCAGCAGATCTCCCCCGAGGGTTTCCAGATGTTTCCTGAAAACTAAGAAAGGAAGAGTGAGGTCTCTGCAACGTGTCTCAGGCCGAAGGGAGGCCAGTTCTGGAAACTTGAGGCCTGTGAGGGAGGGAATTAGCTCTGAAGTGCCACAGACCAGGGCCTCTCCTCTCCTCAGCTTCCCTCAGCTGCCTCTCTGCACTGGACAGTGAGGGGGAAAGAGAGGAAACAAGAAAGAAAGAAGGTAAGCACGGCAGAAGAAGGGTGGCAGGCACCTGGGAGCTATTTACATCTGCTCATCATTGGGGAAGTGGATTTAAAACCACCTTGAAAACAGCTGTGCCTCACCCTTGCTCCCCTTGTCTTGAATGTCCTTGAACGCAACGTTGAGAACCCTCCCAGGGCAGGATGCCGCCTGGGGCGGGCAAAGCAAGAGCCAGGGGAAGGAGCCAGGCCATCCGGGGCAGTGTTTGCCATCTGCAATGCTGTCCAGGGCAGGCAGGTTGGAGGTTGTATTAATGCCTGTCATGGAGCCTCGGCAGTCAGCAGAAAGTCTAATGTGGTGCTTCCCTCCAAGGCTCCACATGGCGAGACAATTCTACTATAAACCATAACAGCCATCACATCTACGGCAGGTCAGACACCACGACTGTTATTTCATCCAACCTTCCGTGAAACCCTGTGAGGGAAGCATTAATGTCCCCCTTTCTACAGGGGAGATGCTTGGGGCTCAGGAACTGTTCACAGTGTCATCCGACTTGTGTGTGCAGGGCCACACGCCAGCCTCAGGTCGATGTGATTCGGGAGCAGGAGCACAAGAGCCCTGCTTTTCCCTCGCAGACTCTCGCCATGTCACGGTGTTGTGGTAGGTGAGCTCTCTGGGGTCCGGCACTCTCGCTGTGCCTGTCACTCAGTAAATGTTGCTGGTGCAAGTAAAGAATGAAGAGAAGGGATGTCGAGGAAGCTAATGCAGACATAGCTACTTAATAAAAAGTGTCACCTGCGGTCAAACCAAGAGTTAAACAGACCAGTGTTCTGGCTCTTTTCCAGAGATAGAGATGGAGTCATAACACGTAAAGCTGGAAAGGTCATTTAAGGTCATTAAGGTCACTCTCGATTTGTAGGGCCCAGAGAGATGGAACAGATTCCCTAGGTCACACAGCTCAGCAAAACAGAATGGGGCTCCTAGACATCAAAACCCACTGCTTTTATACTTTCATTCTGCTGCCCCCTGAAGGAAAAAGTGGGAACGTTCTCTAGAAGCTACTCCAGTCCCTTAGAAACACATATGGCCTCAGCATCTGTGATTAGTTTTAATGTTCTTCTTTACCAATTGACATTCCCAATGTTCTTAGAGATAACAGATATCCTGAATTGACAACTATCATGAAAAACCATGTAAAATTTGTGAATGTCTCTCTGTCTGAAAGTGTACCCTTATATCGAACACAAGTCAGCCTTGGGTACACTGTCCCTCTCTAAAATGTGGCAGAGGTCAGAATTCAACACTATTTGATTTCAAAGATAAATTTCTTCTCATCCTATTCTTCCTTCAGTTGCTCCACATCAAATCCAAAGCTGTCTCTTAGGCTGCATCTTGCCCTTCTGTTTCCATCAAATGGTGTGTTGGTCGTAGGGCCAGCCTCCATAGCACCTCATTCTTTCTCCCAGAACATGATTATCTACTCAGCACATGCCATGTCATGCACATTTTTTAAGAAACATATTTTAGCTTCCAATGGCTGGCTATAAACAAAGAATCTCTCTTTTTCTTTCTAGATCTTTATTGAGCACTTTAAAGAACTTCCATAATCCCTAACTTCAGATTGCTCCTAGGAATTGTGGAAATGAAACACACAAAACTTTTTGTCTGCGGTTTGAAATGTTCAATATGCAAATCTCAGAGTTTCCCTGTAAGGGCAGGTTTCTGCAGGTGGACTGGTGTGGAGGTACTAACTGCTCAGTTTATTATGCAGTGATTTACAGCCCTCTAGTGGGTCTTTAATGTAGCAATTAAAGGGAAGCTGAGGGCACTGAGGTATGGCTTTGTTCTTTTGTTTGTTCCTTCCCTCATTCATTCATTCATTCACTCATTCATTCATTCATTCAATGTACAAATGCCAATTGAGTGTCCACTTATGTTCTGGGCATGTTTTGTTGATACTGCAGTGAACCAAATAAACAACAACAAAATCATATGCCTTAGTCACTTAAGACAAAGAAGATGGCGAGTAGAACAAATTTGGGGCAAAGATCAGGAGCTTGATTTTGAACATGTTAAGTTGGAGATACCCATTAGTCTCCCAACTAGCTTCTTTTCAAAATTTGTTGGTGCCTTTGGGAACAATGTAGGGCACTGGTGAGGAGAAAACACGGACATAGGGCAGATAATCTCTTTATTTGGGATTTCACCATGTTTGAATTAAAATGGACAACATGAAAAAGTCTGTGAAGACAGTGAATTAGACCTTGGGTGTGAGAGAGAAGTTCAAGCCTTGGCCCCATTCTCACGGAACTGCTCAGCTCTTAGTTTTCTGTTTAACTGTAATCTCAGTTTCTGTCTCGATTCTTTGTTTTCTTCATTCTGACCACAGTTTGTAATGGTTGAATTTCTCCGCACATGATGTACACAAGTGTATGTACCTCCTTCACCTCCAGAACTGCATGTGAGTCCTCCTCACTGGGGTATCTCTATCACCCGGCAGGGTCTCAATTTATATTTGCTGAAGGATGAGTTGTGTTGTAATAGGTCAGATAAGATAGATATACATGAGAAGCTAGTGATACAGGCTAGTATCTGGCATATTCTAAATGAGTAAAAAGCACAGTTAATTCCTCTTTTAGGAGACCACAGTGGGTTGGAGGCAGTCAGGGATCTCTTCAGGGAAGAAACTGGGAGTGAGCTGAGTCTTAAAAAAAACGAATGGTGGAAAACGAAGGAAGGAAAGAGGAAGTGATGGGGGAAGGGATGTTTCTTGTAAAGGGTTCCTGAACGACCTCCATATGCTCCTCTGCCTCCACGGTCTCTGCTCTAGTGGCTAGTGGTCTCTGCTGCATTGTCCTGCCCCTGACTCGATTACCTGGGCGATCTCCATGGGAAGGACAGTGTTGCAGAGACCCGCCCACACCCGCTTTCCACCTGTCCACCCTCCCCTGTTTCTTCTTTAATGACCACCTAGCATACAGATGCCTATCATTATGCCTGGCACGTAGTAAGTGCTCAACAAATATAAATATTTTTTCAATGAACATATGTGTCTAGAGGCCCCTCTCCATAATCTTGGGATGGATTTTCCCCAATATTCTCTGCCATCGGGCTGGGGCACTTGAAACGAGCACTTCAGGGCTCACATCAAATCCTTGAATGATTATTAATAAGCTACTTTCTCATACTTTCATTTAACAAAGATTTGTTGCATGCCTCTGGGACTTATGTTGGCTACAAGGAGCTTAGGGCTGAACTACCATGAGACCCATGTAAACAAATAATGATAAAGTAAGTGTTGACTTATGTACAAAGTGGTCTGTGAACACTGTAGATGGAGAAATTGCTCGTTTTAGCACGTTAGAAGAGGCTTCCTGGAAAACAGGAAAGAAAGCTGGCATTGAATATCGAAAGACAAGTTGTGTCCTCTAGACAGACATGGGGTGGTGGAGTGGTTAAGGGAGTAGGTTGGACAGTATTCCAGGCAAATGGTATAACAGGTACAAAGGTGATCGTGGGTGGCGGTGGTAGTTGAGAAAGTATGCCAGGTTTGGGGAATTGGGGCAAAGCATGAGAGTAGAAGCATGGCCAGAGAGAAGGTATGTGACTGGATTTGGGGCAGGCCAGCCAAAGAGCCCCATGGATGTCAATCTTTAAGAGGTACTAAAGTAAAAAATACAATGCCAATTAACTCAGCCACTTGTAGCTCCTTACATAACTTTTGAAACCTAAATTGGCCTTATTCCCTGAAGTAAGACAGTGTTCTTGAATGTTACTTTAAAAATTCTTCTGGCTGGCAATTCCAATTATGCTATATTCAGTGCATGTAATAAATTCCTTATTTTTAACATAAAGAGGTTTGTAATTCTTATTAATAGAAAAGCAAGTTCCTTTCAATTCCATGCTGAACAGATATTTAAAGAAAATTGACCTATTTATGCACTGCCAAATTATTAGCTTTCTGGTAATGGGCTCCATCCAGGGCTGACCCCCTCTCCCAGGTAGAAATGGGACTGTTGCATCTGACTGGGTGAGCTGGGTGCCCAGAAGAGGCTATGTCTAATGAAGTATTGTCAATTAATTATGTGTTTGGCACTCCCAGATAACCTATTTGGTAGCTTTTACTAATAAAAGAAATTTTCATAGGAGTCTTTTTTTAAGTGTTTTATTTTTATTTTTGAGAGATAGGGAGAGAGAGAGTGTGAACGGAGAAGGGGCAGAGAGAGAGAGAGAGAGAGAAAGGGAGTTGTAGAATCCAAAGCAGGCTCCAGGCTGTCAGCACAGAACCTGACACTGGAGTTTAAACCCACAAACCCTGAGATCATGACCTGAGCCAAACTCAGATGCTTCACCCACTGAGCCGCCCATGGGCCCCTTTTGTAGGAGTCTTAAAGGTAAACTCAACTAGCTCTGCCTCAGAGCCACCATATTCTCCTGGGTATTTCAGGACTTCCGTATTCTATATTGAGGTTTTGCACACATCCTGAGGTTTTACACACACCCTGTGCTTGTTAAACAGGACTCTAAGTTTGGTGTTCAAAAAGGTAGTCTCTCTAATGATGGTTACACCCTAAAGTCATGTGTAAGCTTTAAATCATCTCTATGAGTATCCACAGTTTTTAAATTGATTCTTCTCTTCCCGACCGTTAGGCCTAAAAGAGATAATCTAACTTTTCTGTGCTTTCCTTTCCTCATGGGAAACAACACGAATTCCTTCATTATAGGTTTGTGTTGAGGAATAAACGAGACAACACACGCATAGTGGCTGGCACAGTCCCCAACCATAGCCTGCCCCGGTTCGCGCACCCTTCGGAGTGGTTGTGTACTTTTCATCTCGGTTCTCAGCTCCCACGAAGTCTTCCGTGTGACCCCGCCTAGGCTCGGGGTTCAGGAACCTAAGAGAAGGGCATGCGCACAGAAGAGTGGGTAGTGTGAGGGGTCAGAGTGCAAAGATCAGAAGGCAGCTGGTGGCAGCAGCGTGCAAAGAAGTCCAAGAAGACGTCTCTGGACTTCGATTACTTGGGCGGGCTCCGCTGGAAGGACAGAGGTGCGGAGATCCGCCCACACCCGCTTTCCACCCCGGCCCGCCTTCGGTTTAGCTCCGCCCCTTTCTCCCTAGAAGGGGGATAGCGGCGGACGCGGACACCTAGGCGGACAACGGTTGCCTAGCGAAACGCTTTTCCCAAGATGCCTAGGTTGTTGTGTTCTTTTAGCCAATCAGAGAGGCGAAGCGACCTCACCGTGGGCCAATAGGCTGCCAGGCCGGGGCCCGCGTCAGTTAAACCGGGCTGGAGACTGAAGTGGCCAGATAGGTAGTGTGGCTAGGACAGGTCTCCGAGTCGGCGGAGAGATCTGCGGGAAACCAGGGGGAAACGTCCGGGGGGCCCGGCCATGCCAAGTCGGGCGGAGGACTACGAGGTGCTGTACACCATTGGCGCGGGCTCCTACGGCCGCTGCCAGAAGATCCGGAGGAAGAGCGATGGCAAGGTGAGCGCGGGCAGCCTCGCTGTTTCCGCCCCTGCTGCGGTCGCACCCGCCCGCGGCGAGCGCCCTTGGCCCCCGGGTGGCGAGAGAGCGAGAGGCCTGGGGCTGTGGGTCTCCAGGGCGGGGTGCCTGGAAGAGGCCATCTCTTCCAGGTCTGTGTCTGTCCTGGCTCGCTCAAGGGCTGGGACACTGCGTGTTTTGAGATGTATCTATGTATCTCTACTTTTTTCTTTCTCTTCCCTGTCCCTCTTTCCTGCTTTGACTTGCTAAGGGCCTCCCTTTAGTGACAGGTGGCTGAGTCTTGAGTGCTATTCAGAGAAGAGTATCCCTCTCGGACGTGGGAAAGAGGCAGGACCCCCAGAACCTGGAGCTTTTTGTCTTGCAGTCAGGACTCACTTAAAATACCCATTACTTGGATTATTGGATTGTTATTTTCCAGTGTGTGTAGGTAGACCTTATACAGGAGGAAACAATGGAGAGGAAACTGCCTGGCTGGTGACGGAAGGATCTTTACTAAGGGCTCTCACCCTGGAAAACTTTGACCGGTTGGACAGTGGGAATGGTCAGGGACTTTGCCTCTGCGCCAGCTTTGACCCAAGTACCTTTTGCTACCGTGCCACAAAGCAACTGAGGGTAGGGGGTTGGAGGAGGCCTAATGTGACTCCACCTCTCTCCCATGGCATCATTTACCCCTTGACAACTAGGGGAAGTTTATGGAAATGAACTCGGGTTTCTTAAGTTCATTGAACTAAATTAGATGGTAATGACAGTTGTGATCTATTTAATAGAGAAGTAACTTAAAAAAAAATTTTTTTTAATGTTTATTTATTATTGAGGGACATAGACAATGCACTAGCTGGGGAGGGGCAGAGAATGAGGGAGACACAGAATCCGAAGCAGGCTCCAGGCTCTGAGCTGTCAGCACAGAGCCCGACGCGGGCTCGAACTCACAAACCGCGAGATCATGACCTGAGCCAAAGTCAGACACTTAACCGACTGAACCATCCAGGCGCCCCTGAGAGAAGTAACTTTTAAAAGTTTAAAATTTTGGAACGTTCATTCTTTGTCTTTGAGTATGTAATGAGTTCATTCATACCTTGGAAATTCTTACTTCAGATACTAGTTTGGAAAGAACTTGACTATGGCTCCATGACAGAAGCTGAGAAACAGATGCTTGTTTCTGAAGTGAATTTACTCCGTGAACTGAAACATCCGAACATTGTCCGTTACTATGATCGAATTATTGACCGAACCAACACCACGCTGTACATTGTAATGGAATATTGCGAAGGAGGGGACCTGGCTAGCGTAATTACAAAGGGAACCAAAGAAAGGTAAATTCATCTTTTAAATGTAAGCTGAAAATGGGCCAAGTTTCATTTCTGTTAAGCATCCTAGTTTAGGATTGGGGATGAAGTAGTTAGTTATGTGGAAGACTGTTCTTGTATTTGTTCTGTGAGTCCACAGCACTTTAGAATCAACACCCATTCCTTATCTTGAAAATAATTTATTTCCCTAGTTGTACACTCTGAAAACTAGATACTTCACATTATCCCATCTTTTTAGTGTTCTTATTCAGAAGTCATATGCTGTGTAACTGCTTTGGTTTCAGACAATACTTAGATGAAGAATTTGTTCTTCGAGTGATGACTCAGTTGACGCTGGCCCTAAAGGAATGTCACAGACGAAGCGACAGTGGTCATACCGTGCTGCATCGGGATCTGAAACCAGCCAACGTTTTCCTGGATGGCAAGCAAAACGTTAAGCTTGGAGACTTTGGGCTAGCTAGAATATTAAACCATGATACGAGTTTTGCAAAAACATTTGTTGGCACACCCTATTATATGTCTCCTGTAAGTATTTCAGAACGCTAAGCATTCAGTGGAGGGAAATTGAGGGTTTTGTTTATTTGTTTGCTTAGTAATATACAATAGTCAGGAATGAATACTGTTCATTTGGACTTTATATTTTTTCCAAATGGACCACCAGACTCTTAAACTCCTCCATATCAACAATTAAAGTGAAGCTTTTATTGAATGGCTACCATGTGCCAAGTTCTGGGATTATGAAGATGAAATAGGTTTTGTCTCTGTTCTCAAAAGCAACATGGGCCCTGTATAACACCTTGGACTCATTTAGAGTGTTTGTTCGAGACGCAGAGCCCTGGGCCCCAAACCCAGATCCAGTGGATCCGGATCCGTCTGGATCTCTGGGTGTCTGGACCAGTTCTTGCACTCTGCGCTTTTTTTTCCCTTCCACTTTTCATTTTGAACATTGCCTTTCAGTAGACTCTCTAGATGATTCTTGTGCATGGAGATTCAGGGCTTACTTCAGATAATGTGTTTTTACAGTGTTAGCTTCTTGTACTTGTGTTTTTGTTGTTGTTGTTGCCTTTTCCTACAGTGGAGCTGCAGCGGACCCACTTTACTTATCTGTTCTCTCTGTTGCTAGATATTTTGTTTCCAGAATTTCTTACCATTCTAAGGAGCACTGCTCTGCACACCTTTGAATGCATTATTCATTCTTCCTTTTTGGTTATTTCCTTGGCATGTAGCTCTCAGAAGGGTATGAACTAGGTCAAAGGGTATGAACTGTTTATGACTCTAGATATTACCTGATGGCTGTTAAAAGCTTGAAGCAGTAAGTGCTATCACTAATGTGTTGTTTTTGACTAAGATTAGACATTGCCAGAACAGTGTCTTTTCACACTGGATCAGATTCTAAGTAGAAAGCCTTTAACATAAAGGAAAATTACCCAAAAGTGGTTCTTGGAAAATTTGAAACCTGTGTAATTCTTTTGTTCCTTTTCCCTCCTGCCCTTGTAATTAGATCGGTTCAGCCTTCCCTAAGGCATTGATTGTCAGGAAGTGGTATCAGACTCACCTGTTGGAGTTTAGAACACCAAGAAGCTTCCTGAAGGTTTTGTACTACTTCTGTGCCCATTGTTGACAATAAGAACTATGGTAGACTAATACTGTAAGTGTGGAAGAAAGGAAAATACTTAAAATAGGAAATGAGAATACTAGTTAATACTGTGATTTATACTGTGGACTAAGAGAAAAATACATACATGGATAATTCAATTAGCCATTTATGTCTATATCCATTTACATGTGCACCAGATGTATGTTTTGGTTATTCTGAAATTTTCTCTGGGATTTTATTTTATTTTATTTTATTTTATTTTATTTTATTTTATTTTTTGCTCTGGTTCTTTCAAAATGGAGTTTCTACATTATGCATGCCTTGAGGGTAGAGGTCTCATAGTCACCTTTGAATTATCAGCACCTGATCTATTGTAACACAATAACATTTGTGAGTGAAATGAATGTGAAAGTGAAATGAATGTGAGTGAAATGAAGTGAATGAATTATATGCGATAAAGTATATTAGGATAAGATCATTGCCTTTTTTCCATTATAAATTTGAAGATAAAATATAAAGTACCATCTTCATTACTGTGATATAAGATCTGACATAAACTGGATCTGTCTTTTGAATCTGATATTTTTGTACAGATATAAAATGTTTTCCTTTTTTTTTCCTTTTTTCTTCTCCAGGGCAATATTACCAAATGTTAAGGTTCCATTTTTGTTTCAGGTTATTTTGTAAGTTTTAAAACAAAATAAACTTTTCACTCCTCCTACACTTTTACCCCTTTTTCTCCCTTTAGGAGCAGATGAATTGCATGTCCTACAATGAGAAATCAGACATCTGGTCGCTGGGTTGTTTGCTGTATGAATTGTGTGCATTAATGTAAGTGTGAGGAAAACAGCCTTCTGGTCTGAAGTTTATACTCACAGAGGTTTGTCCCCTTTCACTGGGTTCAGCTTTTTGAGCATCCATGCATATTTGGGCCTGAAAGAATCATATGGTGGGTTAAAATTAACGTAGATGGACGAGTTAAAAAAATTATTTGCAAATTAATAATATAACCCCTGAGGCTGGTTCATGCTTTTAACCTGGAAAGATGCTTCCCTTGCTAGACTGATACTTAGCTCAAGGGAGAGCACATCGTCCAGGCTTGTGGAAGAAATGAAACAAAAATCCGGGGGAGAGGCCTGGGAATCTGGAGAACTAAAAAGAGCTCCCATTCTTTGCCATTTTTTTTCTTTGCCTCCTCTTTTTTTCCTTCTAAACTATTCTGTAGAGCAGTGGTTCTCAGCCAGGGAGCAGGAAAAAATTTTGTCCTCCAGGGGACATTTGACAACATCTGGAGGCATTTTCGGGTGTCACAGCTAGGGAGAGCTCCGGCATCTCGTGAATAGAGGCCAGCAATGCTACGAAACATACCACATGCACAGGACAGCCTCCCTAACAAACATCATATGACCCTGAATGTCAGTAATGCCAAGGGTGGGCAGCTTAGCTAGGGATGACAATCCCAGAAGAAACATGAACACAAACTGCAGCTTAAACTGTGCTTTTGATTTGGCTCCTATTATATATTTTCATTTCTACATTAAAAAAAATTTTCCCCAGGCCTCCGTTTACAGCTTTCAACCAGAAAGAACTAGCTGGGAAGATTAGAGAAGGCAAATTCAGGCGAATTCCATATCGTTACTCTGATGAATTGAATGACATTATTACAAGGATGTTAAATTTAAAGGTAAAGAGTGTAAGATTACATTGTCTACTTCTGTCTCTCAATTTCTCTCTTGAAGCAATGTGACTGAAGAAGCATTAGCTATAGTTCCTCAGCTAAATCTACTCTGTTAAGGGAAGTGAAAACATGTAAATTTGGCAAGTGGTGCGTCCTTACCGACCTACCTTCTGTGCTTTCTTCGTGCCTCCTCCCTCTCTCTGCCACACTAACAGATGGTGGCTAGCAAAACAGGATTGCAGAAAAGCTCCAAATCCTCAGTTCCCTTGCCTACCTCAACGTGGCAGGTGGTAAGGGAAGGGGCCACAAATCAAACTTCATTACCCAGCCTCTCGCGCCAGCCGAGAGATTAGAGACCAGAGATGGAGTGGGGGAGGGGAAATAAATAAAGAGATTGTGTGGAAAAGACCTGGTCCTGGGATGGGGAGGAAGATGTCCTAGGGTCAGGTTGATGTGAGAGTAGGAGTTAAATGCTGTGGAATTACAAAGAAGGAAAATGGTGAAATAATAGGACTGAAGGTGGGCAAGGGAGGGTCTTGCTTAAAGTAGTTTTGAGATACAAGGGCAGCACTTGCCCTAAAGCAGCCCTGGCATGCCACCAAGCACCAGCTCAGGGATTGAAAGGTTAAGGGGGAACAAAGGTTAGTTAACGTCTGCATTACCTTGTGGACCCAGAACCTCATGGGTTAAAGCCACTAGTGAACTTCACCTTTCTAGGTGTTTAAGACCCATCCATAAAGCCCTTTCTTTTGTCTTAGAAATGTATGCTGTTTTTAACGTACCTGCTCTTTTCGGATGAGTATTCTGTTATGAAATCTGACTGCAACACTGAACATTGTTCCCCCCAGGATTACCATCGACCTTCTGTTGAAGAAATTCTTGAGAATCCTTTGATAGCAGACTTAGTTGCAGAAGAGCAAAGAAGAAATCCTGAGAGAAGAGGGCGGCGGTTGGAACCGGAGAAGGTACAGGATTCCAGCCCTGTCTCAGGAGAGCTGAAACTAAAGGAAATACAGTTACAGGAGCGGGAGCGAGCCCTCAAAGCACGAGAAGAAAGGCTGGAGCGTAAGTCTGAATGGGGGCGAAGCAAGGGAGCGCCACAGAGGGCTGTTCTGATGTGTGTGAGATCTCTCTGAACAGAGTATTTGATACGTGGATGTTCTATCAGAGCATTCTGATACATCCTGAGATACCGAAATACGTATTGGAAAATAGTAAATGAAGCTTGCCGGCATTTCCCTGTTGAGCCTCTTTCTTTCAGATCGAGTGCTCTTATAGTGTCGATCACTGACTGCGATGACCCTGTCGCAGTAGCCATTATATGTTACTGTGGAGCTACTTTTTCTTTCTCTTCTTTAATATATTTATACCCTACATTGTTTCCATCGGAAAAGAGGGTTTAAGCATTTGCTGCCTTCCATAATAAAAACCATCGCTTCTATCTTCTGATACAGCTGGCCCAGCACAGCCCAGATGTAAAACTCTATTGCATGTAGGACTAGATATGTTTGGGCAATTCATTAAACCATGTGGGTAAAGATGTTCTAGGTCTGTAAGTCTTAGTCTTGAGTAGTAACTGATTAGGTACTAATTAGTTTTTGATGCCGAAAGTCTGTCTACTTCACCAAAGTAAGAGCTGCTACCCAGGATGTAGATTAAGCAAAGTAGCAACAGCAGCGAGGCTCTTCATGTTAATGTCAAGGGCCAGGAGATGGAGTCATGACCGTCTCCCGTCACCCTCACGGCTCACTTGATTTTGCTTCTGCGGCTTTATGCACATGCAGCCGAGGGATAGCGTTCTATTTAAATGAATGTACAAGGCATCCCATACATGCATTCATGTTTTTACTTCCTGATGATAATTGTTTAGTGCTGTGAGCTCTGCTTTCTGGAGGAGTATAACCTGCGTTTACCCAGAAACCTTTTTTTGATGCTTTTGTCAAAAGAATTTGTAAAACAAAAACTTTCATTAAAACCTTTCCCAATGTTTTGTGGTTTCATAGAGCAACTGAAGTCTGAACTTTCTGAATTCTGGGCCATGAATTAAAAAAATAGCCTTTGTTACTGATCTAAAGAAGTACCTCCCGAGTTGTGGTTTATTTCCGCTTCTATTTGGGTGCTCTCATTGACCCAGAAGAAGGAGGGTTTGTTCTGTGAGGCTAGGCAATGCCCGGAAAGTGGACTATTGCCTGCTTTCAGTGCAGAGCAGAGATGGCTTTCGTTGTTTATTTTCCCAAATGAGTTCCTCTCAGACAACATGACCAAAAGTTGATGCTGACCTTGTATTTGTGCTTAAACCAGTCCTTACGAGAAAACCTAAGACAACACACAACATACTAAAGTGCTGAATCAAAACCTAGCAATAGGTTGACCAGGGTTTATGGTACGGAACCTTTTGCACTGCTGGTCAGGCGTGCTAGGCTGCGTGATGAGGAAAAGTGGTAGGCTTACCAAATGTGAACCGTCTTAAACCCATAGCCGCTTGTTAATATCTTTCTTGTTCCATTGCCTTTTTAAAGAGAAGGAACGTGAGCTTTGTGTCCGTGAGAGACTGGCAGAGGACAAGCTGGCTAGGGCAGAGAGTCTGTTGAAGAATTACAGCCTGCTGAAGGAGCAGAAGTTGCTGTGTCTGGCGGGGGGTCCAGGTATGAGAATTCGCTCTGCAAACAGAAGCTGCCACCACAGATGAAGAAATGGCACCGGTGTCGCTGCCGTGGGGCTTTGATAGCCCTTTTAATTTACGAAGTCTCGATTTTAAGATGGAGTTCATTGAATATATGCATCTTAATAGAAATAATTTTGTTATAGCAACGATTTACTTAATGGGTTCATAGACTTGAGGCAATGAGCCATAATGATTTCATCTTCAATTTTATTTACCTCATGAAACTACATGTTTAGTTTTTTTTCCTACTTAGGTTTTAAAGCTAGGACACTTAAAAAAATGTGCATTTCGGATTTTTCTTTTGGTATATTACCAAAATTACTATACATTTCTCTTCATTTTCAAGCAAAAATCCTAGCATTTTACTCTTGCCACATGAGCAGGTAATATGTGCCACATCTTTCATAGAAAGTATGGCTTAGGGGCACCTGGGTGGCTCAGTTGGTTAAGCATTGACTCTTGATTTTGGCTCAGGTCATGATCTCATAGTTTGGGAGTTTGAGCCCCACATCAGGCTCTGAACTAACAGCGTGGAGCCTGCTTGGGATCCTCTCTCCCTCTCTCTCTCTCTCTCTCTCTCTGTCTCTCCCTCTCTCCCTGCCCCCCCCCCCGCTTCTCCCCCGTTTGTGCTCTCCTTCTTTCCCGCTCTCTCAAAAAAAAAAAAAAAAAAAAAAAAAGTATAACTTAAAAGGTGTGATAAACTAACTGTAGAATAGGCCATCATTTTTGGGTCTTTGCTAAGACCCCTGCAAATTGAAACATGTATTTGGGGCGCCTGGATGGCTCGGTTAAGCGTATAACTCTTGATTCTGGCTCAGGTCATGATCTCACAGTTTGTGAGATTGAGCCCCGTGTTGGGCTCTGCGCTGACAACGCAGAGCCTGCTTGGGATTCTCTCTCTCTGCCCCTCCTCCTCTCGCTCTTTGTCTAAAAATAAATAAATAAATAAATAAATGAACATTAAAAAAATTGAAACCTGTATTTGTGAAAATTCAGTTGGTTGATATCTACCTATGCTCTTTGTGTTTCCCTTGTTATTCAGAGTAGACGGTTTGTAGACCCTGCCTTCGTGGGCCCTGGCCCGTCGCTGTGCTCCAGTGAGAAGTGGTTGGTGGGTGTATTGGCGAGCCAGCCTAATGGGCCTTCT
Source organism: Lynx rufus (assembly GCF_022079265.1). Classification (NCBI taxonomy): domain Eukaryota; kingdom Metazoa; phylum Chordata; class Mammalia; order Carnivora; family Felidae; genus Lynx; species Lynx rufus. The sequence goes on along the minus strand of NW_025814829.1, from coordinate 32,119,431 downwards.
CCATTTCACAGAAACCCTACATCTTATTTACCCTACTTTTAAACAAAAAAAAATTTTTTTTAATGTTTTTATTTATTTTTGAGACAGAGACAGAACATGAGCAGGGGAGGGGCAGACACAGAATCCGAAGTAGGCTCCAGGGTCTGAGCGGTCAGCACAGAGCCCGACACGGGGCTCGAACTCACAGACCGTGAGATCATGACCTGAGCCGAAGTCGGACGCTTAACCGACTAGGCCACCCAGGCACCCCATACCCTACTCTTTAAGATTATGGAAAGTGCAAAGCGTTAAACCTCTTTTCTCTAAATTTCTATGTGACATAAATTATTTTTTTAAAGTGTTTTATTGGTTTTATTGGTATCTGAATTTTCTAGTGAAACTTAGGCAGAGTTCTTATGGCTCCCTCCTACCATGTAGGACAGAGTTTGTGAGGGCTGTCATTTCCACCTGGAATAAATTGAGAGAGAATCTGGTCACTTCAGTGAGCGTGATAGCATTTTGTAAATGGAACAGACAAAACTAAGTTAGTTTGATGGTTATAATAATATTATAGTGGTAAGTGATGGAAGTAAATAAAACAAGAATTATATAAAATTTAGGCTTCATCTCTTTTGAAATAACTTCTTTTTTCTCACTATTGCTACCTATTATTTCAGTATTTTTATAATATTTATTCCAGCTTTTCTCTTTATGCGCCCCCCCCCAAGACAAAGTAGGCTGAAATTGTAATCAATGTGGTAGAGTGAGGAGAAATGTTCATCTGGGTGAGTTTCATGCGTCAAACCTGTTGTCCAGAGTTACGGAAGGCCCTGCTGGGTCGTCTCCTCCAGGGAAGGACTTGATTTACATCTTGCCCTGAGAGTCTGAACAAAGGCAGAAGAGAGCTCAAGCAGGATGATGCATTTCAGTGCAGGATGTATAAATAGTCGGGATCCACCTTGTTGCACATTGTGGCGAATACTTACATTACAGTGAGCTTTAGGAATCAAGTGTCCCCTTGGGGCTAGGAGGTACTTTATGGCTCTGAGCACTGAAAGCACCAAAAGCACCGAGCCTATCAGAGTCATAAAATAAACAAAGCAGGAGGAAACGGTGCCCTGGGCACTCAGGATGGCTGGAAGTATCCTCTCCCCACCCTCGGGCCAGAAAATTCACGTGGAGGAAGATGTAATGCGTCAAACTCATCACAGTAAGCAGCAGCCTCTCTTTAAAAGCTCTTAGTCTATTTAATGAAATGCTAACTTTGGGAAATACTAATTCTTTTTCTAAACACTTCTTTCTTTTTTTTTTTTTTTTATGAAGTTTATTGACAAATTGGTTTCCATACAACACCCAGTGCTCATCCCAAAAGGTGCCCTCCTCAATACCCATCACCCACCCGCCCCTCCCTCCCACCCCCCATCAACCCTCAGTTTGTTCTCAGTTTTTAACAGTCTCTTATGCTTTGGCTCTCTCCCACTCTAACCTCTCTTTTTTTTTTTTTTCCTTCCCCTCCCCCATGGGTTCCTGTTAAGTTTCTCAGGATCCACATAAGAGTGAAACCATATGGTATCTGTCTTTCTCTGTATGGCTTATTTCACTTAGCATCACACTCTCCAGTTCCATCCACTTCTTCTTTCTTATAGAACTATCCCATCAATAGGATTTACAGTGTAAATGGTTGGCTTATGAATGTATAGGTATTGGTGACAATAAGGGTGGATATCTTTCAAACAGCGGAGTTAAGTGTAAAAGCAATCAGGTTTGCTTTGCAGCAGGAACACTATGAAATAGGAGGTCCCAGGGGCGCCTGGGTGGCTTGGTAGGTTAAGTGTCCGACTTCGGCTCAGGTCATGATCTCACGGTCTGTGAGTTCGAGTTCCGCATCGGGCTCTGTGCTGACCGCTCAGAGCCTGGAGCCTGTTTCAGATTCTGTGTCTCCCTCTCTCTCTGCCTCTCCCCTGTTCATGCTCTGTCTGTCTCTGTCTCAAAAATAAATAAACGTTAAAAAAAAATTAAAAAAAAAAAAAAAGAAATAGGAGGTCCCAGGACAACTGGAAGGCAGCATTTCTCTGTGCAGCCAGCTCCTACCCCAGGGCCTTCCATTTGTTCCACCTAGAACATCTTCCTCCAGAGAGCCACCTGGCTTCTTCCTTGTCTCTGCTCAAAAGTCCCCTTACTCTGCAGCTTTGATCCCCCAGCACTTCTGTCTCCCTTTCCAGTGTTACTTTTCCCCCACATACCACCTCAGATACTCCTCACACGTGCTAGTTTACTTGTTTGTGGTCCGTCTCCCCCTACCGGAATGGGGCCTTTAGTCCACGATGGCCTGTACAGTGAGCTCAGTAAATATTTGAACGTATTTCCTTTAAATGAACACAAAGGAAAAATAAGAAGATTCTAGAATTCAAAACTGCAAGTCGCCACCCCCAGATAGTTCTGTCAGTAGCCAATAGTGTAGCCACCTCACGCAAATTTTTCTTCATGTAAAAGCTACAATTCACATATTTATCTCTTCCGTGCTGACTTTGCTCAGGTCCCTTTTGAAACAAGTTTCTGGTCGTTAAGCTGCTTTGAAACGAGTGTTCTTGAATGTTTAACCCAAACTATAGGTGCCATCTGTAAGAAAGACCTGCTTCTTACTTTTCTGGAAGTTATGTGTTCTAGGTAGAATGGCATTTGTTTTCAAGGGTAGAAATAAATCACATTGATTTCCAAAAGTTTTGGTTGTGGCCCATAATCCCCAATGCATTTAACCTTAAGAGTTGATTGTTAAGAGGATAAAACATGTTCCTTGGCACATTTCAGGATTATTTTTCAATGCTGTGGGTTAAAAGGTTGATTGATTTCTGCCAGCATCATGCCCCTCACCCCCTATCCCAGAGAAAATAACACAGGTCCCCAGATTTCAAATATGAACTGAATAAATATTTTGGGGAGCACCTACCTGGGTGGCTCAGTCGGTGAAGCAGCCAACTCTTGATGTCGGCTCAGGACACGATTCACGGTTCCTGAGTTTGAGCCCCATGTCAGGCTCTGCACTGACCGTGTGGAGCCTGCTTGGGATTCTCTCTCTCTGCCCCTCCCCACTCGTGCTGGTGCATTTTCTCTCTCTCTCTCCCTCAAAAATAAGTAAAACATCCAAAAAAGAGAAAAAAAGAATAAATGTGTTTGAGAAGTCGGCTAAGTAAGGAGAGGCTGAACTTACTTTTTTTTTCTTTCTAAAGAACTTTTTGATCTTCCATCCTCGATAATTGAGAAGAAAGTTCATTTCAGTGGGGAAAGTAAAGAGAATGTCAAGAGGAGTGAGAATTCTGAGAGTCTGGTCCCCTCCAAATCCAAGTGCAAAGACCTGAAGAAAAGGATTCATGCTGCTCAGCTCCGCGCTCAAGCGTTGTCAGATATTGAAAAAAATTACCAGCTGAAAAGCAGACAGATTCTGGGCATGCGCTAGCCTGTAGCCTCGCAGAGACACAGAGCTGTGTCCGTATTGAACATTGCCTGCCCTCGAAAGACTGATACTCAACTGCTGTAGCTTTACTCACCTGGTTCCGTGAGCCGTGCCATTTTGTACAGTGAGGCAGGCCTTGCTGGTTCTTCTGCAACCATTGTACAAAATGCCCACACCTTTCATTTCTCTTTCTTTTTTTTTTTTTTAAAGAACACTTCATAGCAAGAATGACATTTTCTTCGTGGGTTGGGCTTTTAATGCTGGGTGTGATTACTACTGGAACGGGAAGCGTTACATTCTAAATGTTGGGGGAAAATAACGTCAGGGAGAAAAAAGTACTTAGGGGTAGCTTTGAACTACTGAGTGTTGTGCTTGCGATAGTCGTGCCTAGATTCAAGGTTGTACATGTTCCTGAGCTTAGAACACCTAATTGGATACAGATCGGTCGCTACTGCTGGACATCTCGCTTGTAAGTATCCCATTGGTCTGCAGTGCTGATCTGTCACCTTTGGTGAAGTTCTTCACGGTGATGTCTGAAATCTTCCTTTTTATCCTATTTGAGAGTGTATGAGCTGGCTGTCATTCACCCACCTGTGACTCCCTAAATAAAAGAATTCTTTAGTTTTCCTATATTTATGTTTCTTGCATTTGTTGATCTCTTAGTTGAGGGAGTCTGTGTATTTATGATTCACAGGCATTGGCAGAAGAGGAGAGAACATCAGTCTCACGCTCACCGGGTTTTGCTCTCTGATGGTCTTCTACTCCCCATTTCATCAGTCTGTCTAAGCCGGCAGTCCTTAAGGAGGGGTGATTCCACTGCCCCCCGCGGGGGACATTTGGCAGTGTTTGGAGACTGATCATGGGGGGGCGGGGACTGCCTGCATGTAATGGGACTACGATGCACAGGACAGTGCCCGTCACAAGATGTCAGTAGTGCGCGCTTGAGAAATCTGATCTAGGCTAAAACCTGTTGAAACATACCCCACCCTGGAAGGAAACTTATTTTAGTTTTGACGGATCTTTTTTTTTTTTTTTAAACGTGTCTGACTTCTAATATGAATTAGCAGTGTTTGCTGTGCCTGCCACGTTTTGCATGTGATGTTTTCCTAGCGATGCTAATCTTTTCGGCTTGATGAAATAAGACCAAATTATGAAGGGTTAATAATACATGGGAAGAAACCGCTCCTGTATTGTTGGCTACTTTATTGCAGGTTTATCACACAGTTGATAATGCAGTGCCATCAAAGACAAATGATATTATCGAAACAATCAGAAACTGATATCCATGACTTTGTGGTATCCCCACAGATCAATCCCAGCAGGACCACTTTGATAAACATGTTAAGTATAATTTGTAGGGCCCAGTGCGAAATAGAAATGTAGGGCTCTTTGTTCAAAAAGCAGGAAACAAGTACCATTAAAAGTACAGGAAAAGACTTGTCCTCTCTTCCAAGGTCTCTCTGTTTATTGTGTTATTTGCTACTTAATGTTTTAAGAAAAAATTTTAAACTATTGTGAATTTTCATACTCCTCTTTTATATTGTGCCATGGCAGTTTTAAATGCAAATAGCACATCCTGCATATGTGTGGAATCACTGACCTGTAATTTGTATTCTGTGGCTCATCCAGGAGGGTGCCCCAAGCTGAGCATAAGAGACACAGATTCCTGTCACTGGCATCTGGGGACCCCTGGCCGGTGCTTGCCAAGTTCCTTGTCCCTCCAGCCTCTGGACCTACCTACAGTCCAGCCAGGCATCTCCCCCTCAAGCCACTGCCCCAGCATACGGCAGACAGGTCACTCCCAAGGATCTTTGCACCTCCAAGCCGGGATTTTCTTTGTACCTGCATAAGGGTTCCTGGATTGCCCCTGTCAAGGCCTCCAGCCAGTTGCCCACCAGCCATGCCTTGGGGTGCCAGCCCAGGAGGAGAGAAAGGCATGGGGGGCAGCTGCTGCCATACCCTGCCCTGAGATCCTCAGGGCACAGGCCCCCAATCCTGACCTTTTCCTTGCCCGTGTGCACACCCTTTCTGGGATCTGAGTGTGGCAGTGGTCATGGGGCACAGGCAGGAAGGGGAAGCCGGATGGGGCCTGGTGCACCAAGGGGTGGGGGAGCTGGAAGCAGGAGGCAGGACCTTGCGTGAACTGAGGCTCTGAGCCCCCACATATGTGCTATTGTCCCATCAGACCCAACTTACAAAACATCCATTCAAAGACGCAGTTATTAAGCACTGCAAGCACAGAGCTTCAAACCCCAGGTGCCGGGCCCTTCTGCAAACCGGGTCGTGCTACATGTGGGGCCTGTGTGTCTGCACTGGTCACACTCATGAAAACAGCCCTTTCTTCAGGAAACTCCTTTCCTACCTGAGGAAAGAAAAATCTTTCCATTTTGAAATCAGTGACTAGTTTTCCCCTCCTCAGACTCCACCTTCATCCGCTTTCCTTCCTTCAGTCAATAACTGTGGGGCACCTGCCATGAGCCGGCACTGTTTAAGGTGCTGGAGATACAGCAATGAAGAAATACTGAAGTCCTTGCCCTCGTGGAGATTCCTTTCAAGGAAAGGGGGAGGTTGTGGTAGGTTAGGGTTTAGGGGGAGCTGGAGGAGAAAAGGAAAGGTGAGGTTTGAGGGAGGTGGGGGGAGAAGGCAAGGACACCTGGGGGTGGGGGTGGAGAGGTGAGCACAAGAGGGAACTGCAACAGGACAGAACTTGAAAATAGGTGGACACTCGGAAATTAAGCACAGATGTTTTAACCGGCTGATGTGTCCCCGCTCCCTCTCTAAAGCTAATAAAACCTTGCTTCCTGTTCACCTCTACAGCTGGGAACATCTAGGGGTATTTGGGCGATGGTGGTAGATTAGAAGGGGCATCTCTGGTGGCAGGGAGCAGGGAGTCCTCCCAAGTGATGTTTCGCCAGCATCTCTTTCTAAGACCCTTCCAAGATATTTTGCTGGACACCAATCCCATACTCACCATTACAGACTTTACATACTTAAGTGATAAATTTTACCAAGCCCAGCCTGCTCAACACGCTTTGGAAAAAAGGGTCATTGGATTGGAGGGAGATTAAGTAGCAGTTCTGAGATATAACCACAAGGTGGCGCCATGGTCCTGTTAGACCAGAAGTCCCAGCCTTTGCAATTGGTTGTTACTGAGAGATTACCCGGCAGGCGCTGGTTAAATGTTTTATTCCTATCATTGCGTCCAGTCCTCACAACACCACATGAGAAATAGGCACCATGAGCGTCACACTTCACATGAGGAAACTGAAGCTCAGAGATCACAGAGGGGAAGAGCCACAGCTAGTTTCTGAACTTATGTTTTTTTTTTTTTAATTTTTTTTTTTTCAACGTTTATTTATTTTTGGGACAGAGAGAGACAGAGCATGAACGGGGGAGGGGCAGAGAGAGAGGGAGACACAGAATCGGAAACAGGCTCCAGGCTCCGAGCCATCAGCCCAGAGCCTGACGCGGGGCTCGAACTCACGGACCGCGAGATCGTGACCTGGCTGAAGTCGGACGCTTAACCGACTGCGCCACCCAGGCGCCCCTGAACTTATGTTTTTGACTCCAAAGCTCATGCTCTTGACTGTAATCCTCCACTGCCTGCCTGCGCAAGACAGCAAAAAGTTGGTTTTGTTCCCAAACCATCTAATTTCCCATGATGATGGGTGGATGATCGTAATCCGTGGCTTTCTCCAAGTCATTTTCATGACCGAGGAAGGGTGGGAGTGGAGCTGGCCTGGTTAGGGTCCAGTGGGCTTCCAGATCTGTGCGCTTAGGACAGATGCGTTAGTGTTGGGGGAGGGAGGCTGAGATGTGGTTTTCAAGTCACCCCAGTAGGACCCCATGCCAAATGGCATTAGATGAGTTGCCTTACCCCCTTTCCCCAGCAACTTCCATTCTCACCTTATGGCTCTCCATTGCCTCAAAAACGCAGCCTAGATGCCCCAGTACACTTGCACTGCCCAGCTTCCTCTGCAGAACCATTGCATTCAGGACTGTCCTCCCCTGAGGTGTTTTATGTTTCCCCGTGACCCTCCTCCTTCCGGGACAAAGCTCATTCCTCTAGGCAAGCTGGTTCCCTCAAAGACTTGAGGTAAGTCTGCCCCCTGCAACAAACTGAGGGCGAATGTAAAAGGTGACACAAGGCAGCTGTTTAAACACAAATGAGGAGAACTTATGACACAAGGCAGCTGTTTAAAAATGAATGAGGACATAAGAGCCTCTTAAAAACTGAGAACAAACTGAGGGTTGATGGGGGGTGGGGGGGGAGGGGAGGGGAGGTGATGGGTATTGAAGAGGGCATCTTTTGGGATGAGCACTGGGTGTTGTATGGAAACCAATTTGACAATAAATTTCATGTATTAAAAAAAATAAGGTGATTAAATAAAATAAAATAAAAACGAGTGAGGAGAACTCATAAGTCCCAACAAGAGGGAATTATTGCTCATTGTGACTAGGTGGTTGAATGAAAGCAGCCCTCCCACACTGACGTGGGCGCTGATGACCAGCTCACAGAGTCTGGGTGCGTGAGGCCAGCCTTCCCCCAAACCCTGGCTCACTTCGCCCCTGCCCCACCCCCATGGAGGAGCCCAGGGCAGCTGCCTCAGAGCCTCCTACATCTAGAAGGTTGGGTTCCCCAGCACATTCAGAGGGACCAGTAGGGGCAGCCTTGCTTATCTCCCCGAGGCTCCCTCTTGCATGTCTCCTGCCACAACCACAGCAGCTCAAGCAGAGTTGCTTGACATCCAAGGACATCCAAGGCTGCCCATCTCTTGACCCCCTACGACCACCCAGCCAGGAAGCCAATATCCCCTCCTCCCACCCGCTCAGACTTTCTCTGAAGCAACACACTGGCCCTTTTGATGCAACGAGGTGTTCCGTAATCCTAGTTGCACATTCATAGGAAATGCTCACCGTGGCTGACTTTATTCTTTACGTTGAAAAAAAAAATCAGTCTTCCCTTAAATTATGAAGTGATAACATCAGTGTAAAAATTCTCACGGTATGAAAGTCTGTGTAAGCAGTAAATTTAAGCAGTAAAAACTCCATCACCCCAAACCTTACTTTCTCTCTTTCTTTCCAGAAGTAGCTGTTAACAATTTGGTGTTTGGTGTTTCCTTCTAGACCTCCTGTGTGTGTGTGTGTGTGTGTGTGTGTGGCATTGAGGTGGAACGTCTCTGTGTATGAGGGTCTGTGGTGTGTGTGTATGTCTACAGGTATGTATCTGAATATGTGTATTTTTTTTAATTTATCATTTTAGTCATTTTTTTGGAAGTGTATCCATTTATTTTGAGAGAGAGAAAGAGAGAGAGTGCATGTGTGAGCAGGGGAAGGGCAGAGAGAGAGGGAGAGAGAGAGAGTCCCAAGCGGGCTCCGCACTGTCAGTGCAGAGCCCGATGAGGGGCTCGAACTCATGAACCCGTGAGATCATGACACCTGAGCCGCAATCAAGAGTCGGATGCTCGACCATTTAAGCCACCCAGGCAACCTGAATACGTGTTTTTAATTTTTTTTTCAACGTTTATTTATTTTTTGGGACAGAGAGAGACAGAGCATGAACGGGGGAGGGGCAGAGAGAGAGGGAGACACAGAATCGGAAACAGGCTCCAGGCTCTGAGCCATCAGCCCAGAGCCCGACGCGGGGCTCGAACCCACGGACCGCGAGATCGTGACCTGGCTGAAGTCGGACGCTTAACCGACTGCGCCACCCAGGCGCCCCAGTGAATACGTGTTTTTAAAACACACAAATTGCGGGGTCTGGGTGGCTCAGTCGGTTAAGCGTCCGACTTCAGCTCAGGTCACGATCTCGCGGTCCGTGGGTTCGAGCCCCGCGTCGGGCTCTGGGCTGATGGCTCAGAGCCTGGAGCCTGTTTCCGATTCTGTGTCTCCCTCTCTCTCTGCCCCTCCCCCGTTCATGCTCTGTCTCTCTCTGTCCCAAAAAATAAACGTTAAAAAAAATTATAAAACACACAAGTTGGATCTTAATACACATACTGCTTTTCCATTTGCTTTTTTTCAATTAAAAATCATTTTTTCTTGTTGGCACATATAAATTCTCTTCGTTCTTAAATAGCTGCCTCGTGTCACCTTCTGCATTCGTCTCAAATTCGCCCTAGGAGGGCAGGCTTACTTTGAGTCTTTGAGGGCACCAGCTTGCCCGGAGTGCCTGCAGTGTGGGGGACACAGCCCCTGCCTCACAAACTGAGGGCCCTGTGGGCAGGGTAGGCACACGCCATGGAACACATACACGCCCACAAAGCCGCTCGCCTGCTCCACGCACAGGATCACAGATATCAGTTTCTGGGTTGTTATAAAAATTAATAATTAATAATTAATCCTTTCCTGCATACTGGAGGAGAACAGCCAGGAGCCTTAGCGAAGCCTTGCACAGAGTGACTGAGAGCAGGAGCATGGTTTTGTTCCCAAACCATCCCAGTGAGTCCTGGCTCTGTGTGACCACAGCTCTGCCCTCAAGAACCTTCATGGTCAATTAACTGGGGGAAATAGTGGATGTGGCACGAACAGCATGGGCCGCTGGGCAAATCCCCATAATGCCTGGTGGAGAGTTCTAGGGCCCAGTACAAATCTAGCACTCATCTCTCGTCTGCTCCCTCTCCGCACAGTGTTGGCCCGCCTGCCACGTGCACAGAGAACTATGTCCAAGGGCTTCCTGCTGGGGGCCAAACTCCGAACGCAGAGAGCCAAGACACCTGACGTAGGCAGTCAGCCCTGCCCTGCCTTCCGCTTGTGTCTTGATCCTCTCAGAGCTTCAGTTTTCCCATCCGGAGAAAAGAGTCTGTGATCCTGGTGAAGATGAGGCGGGGCAGGTTGTGGTCAAGTACGTAGAGCTGTAGCTGCCTGTGAATTTTCTCCTCCTGGCTTCAGAAAGGATTTAAAGTGGCTTATGAGAAAAGATGGGTTTTAATAAAATGCAGGTATTAAAAGTAAGGAGGAAGAATGGAGGCAGGAATGAGTCACACATGAGGGTCATCCATAACTACACACTTCCCGTTGTTGGGCCACAAATTTGACTTCCAGCTTCCCAGCAGCCAAAGCAAAGAGGGGGAAGTGCTTAGTTACCCCTCTAGGCCCCTAGGATAAAGGCAGGTGTCTGCTTGCCCAGGAGGTGTGGAACGCTACGGTGAGAGCAGCTCTCCTTTCCACCCTTACAAAGAGGACACGATGGTGCAAGGGGCGCCCCCCCAGGTGACATGTCTGCAGCACCTGCAACACCAAGGCCCGAGTGCTGTCTCCCTCCCTCTGCACAGACTGCTGGCATCTCCCACGCACAAGTCAGCAAGAGCTATTGGAACTGGGAGAGTCGTTTTGGAAATACACCGGTGTGTTTTTCTCTTCACAGTTCTGTATCTTTGCCTCTTTATTTTCCCCACCCCTACTTCTGAGGAACATACCTTGCAGGGGATGAGGATCGTTATAGTAAGTACACTGAGAGACAAGAAAAAGTCACCATTCAGCTTGTGACGTCCAAGGCACAGAGGCAAGATTTCTAAGCCCGCAGCATCTGGAAGTTGGGCTTCGGTAAGAGAGAGCAAGAATTCCTCAATTTGCTGAGGTCCCAGGAATATCAAGACCCAGGGCGAGAGGACCAGATTATAGAGCCCGACATCAGGCAAGGACAGAAAAGCACCCAGAATGTGACATGAGCGGTTCTGCTCCTCACACTTTGATGTGCATGTGAATCACCTGGGCATCTTGTTAAGACGCAGCTTCCCATTCGGTAGGTCCAGGGCGGGGCTTGCAAATCTACAGTTCTAGCAAGCTCCCAGGTGATACTGATGCTGCTGTCCACGGACCACTCTCTAGTAGCCCAGGTGAGAGGGACAGCGGGGCTTCAGTGGGAAGAGCCCCCTCCTTCCTGGGCCAGGGAATTATGGGACAAAGAAGGGCCAACATCTGAGACATGAGTGGTCAGTCTCATGTGCACCGGCCTTCCTGCTCCAGGATGAAGTCCCTGAGTGAGAGGAGGCATGCTGAACAGACTGAGGGCAAAGGCAAAAGCAGAGGGTCCTTTGTGCCCCAGTCCCCACTTAGAACTCTGGTAGTGGAACTAGTTGGAGGCTAGGGGGAGCCATGCTCGCTTTTGGGGGAGGCGGAGGGCCGCCTAAAACAGAGAGCCATGCGAGGGTCAGCTAAAGATCTGTCCCCCCTACTACCCTCAGCAATGGCATGAGGACCAGTCGCCACATTGCTAGGGAACTGGGAAGGGTGAAATTTTGAACTTTGAATTCACTGAATATCCATCCAAACCAGTCAATCAATTAGCCTATTGAATGTTTCTCTCTCTCCCCCTACCAATATTGCAGCCTACCTACTAATATTGCAACAATATTAGATTCCTTGCATGAAACAGAAGCCACAGTTTTGCGCATGTGGGCAGAGCACGTGCATGTGTTATTGTAGCAGGCGAAACAAAGATAATCTGTAATGCTGTGCGCTAAATAACCCGTATGGCCATTTACGAGAGCACATACACTGGCAGCTTCCTAGCAGGACCAGCAGAGACACAGAGACACAGGGCTGAGTCTGCAAAACTGGAGAGGGGTGAGGGTTCCATTGGAGGCATCCTGGGAAGGTGAATTTTGAGCAGAAGTCAGAAGGAGAGGAGACCCCGAATTGGCAGAGAGGGGGCAGAGGAAGGGTGTGAGAAGGTTTAAACAAACCATGGCAGAAGGCCTTGTTCATTTGTCCAAGAGTCTTTTCTTAAATTCCTCTTGTATGCCAGCCACTGAGCCAGGAACTGGGAAGTCAGAAAGACATCCATGCCTCATATGGCTTATTCTGCCCTCTGCCCCAGAGTCTCGGATACGGATGTGGGTGGATGCAAGACTGACGTAGCATATCCCTTCTCCCATTCAGATTTATCCTGGGAAGAAGGGAGCAGCCGTTCATTTATATTTAGAAAGACGTTCCCCAGGTGACATGCCCCCACCCCTACCACACACACACACACACACACACACACACACACACACACAGGCTGGTATGTCTACAGCCTGAAGTTCAAGTGGGGGCATGAAGTCAGGTGGCATCAGCTGCTGGGAGCAGGAAGACAACTCGGAAGACCTTTAAAATCTCTTGTAAGGGATTTGGATTTATTATTACATTTTGTAGAATGTTTTCAGCGGCAGATTCACTTTCATGGGAGTATAGCCCCTCATGCTATAGTGAGGACCCCTGGAGGTCAGAGAGGAGGGCCAGCCTGTGGTCACACAGAGCCAGGACTCACTGGGACCCTGTCAGCCTGTCCTGTTCTCAGTCACTCTGTGCAAGGCTTCGCTAAGGCTCCTGGCTGTTCTCCTCCAGTATGCAGGAAAGGATTAATTATTAATTTTTATAACAACCCAGAAACTGATATCTGTGAACCACGAGCCCCGACGCTCTTTTCCAACATCCAGCCACTTAATCATGGTTTTAGCTGGGTCAGCATAACAGTCTAGTAACCTCAGAAGAAGAAATCCGCGAAGGCCTTTATCAGCCTTTCCTGAGGGCGAAGGCGAAGGCCAAGTTCATGGGGGGGGGGGGCAATGGTGGCACAGGAGCCGATAATGCTCTCTAAGAAACCAAGATGGCTTCACCACGAGTCAGAGCCGGGACTCATCATATTCCCTTCCCTGGAATTAATGGTCTCTTACCTTTGTGTTACTGAGCTGCATATTTCAAAGTACTTTCACAAACACCACCTCTGTTGACCTGTGAATGATGCTATCACTGGATTGGGCAGATATTTTTGTCCCGGAGAAAATAAAGATTCAGACAGAGAAGTGACTCACCTAGGGTCACACAGACTTGAGGACTTCTGTCCGTGGCACCACCCGCCTGGAGGAGTCTGTAGCTGGACCGTCATTTTAATGCCGTTACCGTCCTTAGGTGTGTTTGGAGCTGTCCCTGAATCCTCTGGAAGTGTTAGCAGCATTGAGGGCATTTTCTGTACATCCATAGTTTTTTTCACCAGACACTGACCCTAAACAATGCGAATCACTGCTTTCAAGTAAGCAGCCAAAGCCCCTCTGTACCCTAGCCTGTAGCTGTCCCCACCTGAAAGGGCCCGCTCTTGCCAAGTTCTGGGGTTTGCTGGACAGGTTCATGTCCAGGAGCTGAGACAGTCTGGGGACTTTGCTGCCCTCAGGTGTTTGCTGCCCTTGAATGTGAGGCTGTCCAGGCAACAGACACGAGGCCCAGAGATCTGTATGCAAAAGATCCCACTTACAACAGCAATGCCAAGGAGTAAAGTGTACAGGAAATGCATGGTACTCACAAAAATTTTCCCAAACTACTCTAAGGGGCATTAATTACATGGTAAAACATCACATTGAGAACTCAACACTGCAAAATGCCATTTTCCCAAATTGGTAAGCTTGATGCAATTCTAATAAAAATATCTGGGGTTTGTTTTTATAAAATCTGACAAAAGGCATTTGCGTGGAACAATTCAGCTAGAAGAATAAATGTATGAGTAGAGTCATAAAATCTCTGGGAAGAAAAGAACAGGGTAGGTCTGCACTCCCAGATATTAAAATGCATTATTGCATACCTGAAATTAATGTAACCCTGCATGTGAAGTATACTGAAATTAAAATTAAAAATTTAATCAAAAAAGAAATAAAATACATTAGAAAGCTTCAGTGATAAGAGCAGGGAGGAATGGGGGCACCTGGGTGGCTCCATAGGTTGAACGTCCGACTCTTGATTTCAGCTCAGGTCATGATCTTGCAGTTTTGTGGGTTTGGGCCCTGTGCTAACAGCGTGAAGCCTGCTTGGGATTCTCTCTCTGTCCCTCCCTCACTTGCGCTGTCTCTGCCTCTCTCAAAAATAAACAAACTTAGGGGCGCCTGGGTGGCTCAGTAGGTTGAGCATCCGACTTTGGCTCAGGTCATGATCTTGAGGTTCGTGGGTTCGAGCCCCACATCGGGCTCTGTGCTGACAGAGCCTGGAGCCTGCTTCGGATTCTGTGTCTCCCTCTCTCTCTGCCCCTCCCCCACTCATGCTGTCTCTCTCTGTCTCAAAAATAAACACTAAAAAAAAAAAATTAAAAATAAATAAATAAGTAAACTTAAAAAACAAAACAGGGAGGAATGGAACAAGGACAGGAAGCTCAACGGAAAAGTAAAGGAAGCCCAGGAACAGACCCCGTGTCTAAAGGAAAACCAGTAGGTGTAGAGAAACATGAAGTGGGGGAAACATGAAGTTGTTTAGTAAATGATGTTAGAATACCATGGGAAAAGAAAACTAGATCCCTACCTCATCCCCATGTACCAAGGTAAATCCAAAATCTGCTTCTTTATAACAAGGAGGAAATAAAGTTCTTGCCTTGTAGCATAATGAGGGGTCACATGAGGTAATGAGTGTAAAGTTCTTAGCCTTGTGTGTGACTCATAGTACCTACCTGACAACTATTAGCTAGTATTCCTATTGGTGTTATGATGAATCCAGATGGGGTGTAATCCCAACGTATGATGACAAAATCATAGCATTACTGAAAGTTCAAGCAAATACCTGATCTCGAGGTAGGAATGTTTTCTGTGGAAGCAGGGGGAGAAGCCAGCAAAGGTGGGGTATGCCAAGAGCCTTAGAATGTTCTTACCCTGACCCAGAAGTTTCACTTAGGGGAGGTTTATTCCAAGTATGTTCTCAGATTAATGTGCTAAGGTGGTTACGAAACATTTTTTTATAAGAACAAAAAGTAGGAACAACCTAAATGTCAAAAAGGGAATGGTTAAAGAAAGACAAAACGCCTTCCTGTTGAACCATATAATGGTCTGCTATGTGGCCATTAAAAATTTAAAATCGGGGCACCTGGTGGCTTGGTCGGTTAAGCATCGGACTCTTGATTTTGGCTCAGGTCATGATCTTGTGGTTTGTGAGATCGAGCCCTATGTTGGGTTCTGTGCTAACAGCATGGAGCCTTCTTGGGATTCTCTCTCTCCCTCTCTTTATGCCCCTCCCCTGCTCGTGCTCTCTCTCTCTCTCTCTCTCAAAAATAAATAAACATTAAAAATGTAAATCATCTCAATAAACATTAATTTA
Organism: Lynx rufus; assembly: GCF_022079265.1. NCBI lineage: Eukaryota > Metazoa > Chordata > Mammalia > Carnivora > Felidae > Lynx > Lynx rufus. The sequence goes on along the minus strand of NW_025814829.1, from coordinate 32,103,953 downwards.
CCGATTTGGGGAAATGCTTAGACTAGAGTGCTAACCATGACCCAAAGTAGTATATATAGTATGATATCTCTAACACCAAAATATGCACTAAAATGGTGATCTCTTGGTGGTGGGAATTACTTGAGGTTTTTTTCTTTATTTTTTGTAAATTCATTATATCAAACCTGCTTCTTTTATGATTCTACCAAATTTCATAGGGGTTTTTAACATCTATTTTACAATTTTAAAATAAGTTGGCACTGCCAGATAGTTCGTGCTTTTAAAAGTTATTGAGCAGAGATTTTACAAAAAATACTTTTCTATCCTTGCCTCTCAAACTGGGGTATGTTTGGGGTTTCTGCTAATTGGTCATGACAAGAATGTGTTCACAACTTACTCGAAAAATCTTCCTCTAGTTGTTACTTTTTTTTTTTTTTAAGATTTTATTTTTAAGTAATCTCTACATCCAACGTGGGACTCGAACTCATAACCCCGAGATCGAGAGTTGCACACTCCACCGACTGAGCCAGCCAAGCACCTTTAGTCATTACTTTTATAGTAAAACAAATGCAGACAAATTATGGGAGAAATACAAAATGCTTATAATTTCTCTTTTGAGCTGGAGCAGGAGACCACATAGGGCTGATGCCCAGGCGGCAGCCAATTAGAGCAGGTCCCGTCCATGACCTCTGTCTTGGGAGAGTTCGTCTTCTTTCAGAGTTGGCTGCTGTGGAGAGGCACGAGGGGAGCCCACTGGAAGGCCATGCGCTAAAGTAGTTTGCCCCCGCCCCGGCCTGAGGTGGCCAACTGTGTGCCGGGCTTCCTTGAGAGTTCAAAGTCTCAGGTGTCACCAGTCCCCAGAGCCAAAGATTTCCCTCAGGTGGAGACTCGCTTCCCAGAAGCCTCCAAAACAAACAGTGATAAGCAAATGAGACGCGAGAAGCAGGCCGGCGGCCAGCTTGGGGCTGGATGCCAGGCTTGGGGTGGTGTGAGCCCAGGAGAGACCAAGGGCTCTCACCACATCGGCCTGTTGGGGCAGCTCCTTCCCAAGCTATCCACGATCCCTTCGGCAGCCGTCCCCTCTGGGCACGAGGAGGCACAGGAGTTGAGAGCACAGCCTGTCCAGGTGGAAGCTGGCTGAGACCGGGGGCAGGCGGGACTAGCAGGAATCCTGGGAGGCTGGCACATTCTGGGCAGGAGAGAAGCTGGGCTCACATTATGTGCCCACATAATGCCAAGGCCTTGAGCAATGACTGTGGGGGCATCTCACCAGGATAGCCTCTCAGGCTGCCTGAGGGTGCTGGGGAATGGACACCCGGGTGCCAAGCCTTGGCATAATCCATGCTTTCTGGGTCATTGCGTCCACGGACTTCAGCCTCCGCCCAGGAGAGCAAGCTCACAGATCAGGTGCATGTGCAGCAGGGAAATTCCCACAAGCACATCTCTGCTTGCACTGCGGGCTGCAGACCTTACCCTGGTTTGGTTTAAGAGGGGCCTGGACTGAGAGAGTGAGGACAGCCTTGCAGCCCAGGGGACAGTGTGGTAGGGAGGCCACAGGGCAACTAGCATTTATGGAGCCTGTACTCTCCATCAGACCCCGGGGTGGCTGTATGCATCAGGTAGCTCATCACAATTACTGGATTATCCCATTTTACAGATGAGGCAACTGAGGCTCAGATACGCCCAGTGGAGACAGAGGAAAGTCATACCGCTAGTGAATTGCTAGCTGGAGGTGGAGGGATTCACACAGAGAAATCTGTGAGTTTCCTGAGCCAGGCTGTCTCCACTGTCCTGGGCTCTAGTCATTATGGAACCCCAGCCTCCTGCTCTGAGCTGTCACTGCAGCACTCCAGGCCTCTTCTGAGGACACAGGCCCCCCAGGTACCCCTGCCCACCTTCCTTGATCAAGTCCCAGGGACCCTGCTGAGCATCCTCTCTACGGGGAAAGCCGTCCCTCCCCTCTCTGGCTGAGGAGTGGAAGGTGGATTCCCGCCTTCACCTCCAACACAGGCTCACAGCCCCCGCTTCCCTGGGGTGCTTTTCCTCTGGGAAAGAAGACGAGCAATCACCAAAATAGCAAGGATGAGCTTACGAAAGTTCTAGAACTCAACTGAGCTCTCATCCCTCTGCCCTGCTTGGTGGTCCCTGACTCCCTCTGCGAAGATAAGTAAAAACCCAGGTGATCCTCAACTCGGCTTTTACTTTTGAGAGTTGTGCTGATGAAGGGCCGGCCCTGTTCTGCCCCAGTGCTCTCCCTGGCTCTCCGGTCACCAGAGCTGGTGAAGGCAGAAGGAGGCCTCTCCCTTTGCACCTCTGGGATTTCTGATTCCATCCTCTCCCCCTACCTCCCATCCCCCACCCCCTACCCCACAGAGGCCAAAACTGGGGCCTTTTTTCTTTTAGCGCTAACTTCTGACTTGCAGAGAAAGGAGGTCAGTTTTTGGTGTTCTTAGCATTCCTGTTTCCCAGGCAGTCACAGCGCAGAGCCTCACCTGGGCGTCTGGGAGGGGCTGCAGCCAGCTGACTGCTGGCGTGTGGACCTTGCATGTCCTGCAATGCTTGTAGGCCTGAGCTCACCTCTGCCTTGTCAGAAGGGAGGTGAGTGAAGCCCCACAGGTCCAACTTGTAGGGCCCCCAAGGGGGCAGGTTGTCCCCCACAGGGGACCTCATGAGGTCTCCATCGTCTGGGTATACGATATGAAATCTTTGATATTCAAATCAAAGATTTGAAATAATATGTATGTCTTCACCCAGTGAGGGGCAGTATGGTTAGCGTCGAGCTGGTCAGCAGTGGGTGGTTAGCGAATGCTGCTGAACCACACAGATCTCAGCCACAAGCTGGGTGAGGTCAGGCAGGGTGAGAGCTGGGAGCTTCCATTTCCTCGCCTGGAGAAGTGGGATGGGAATCTCTGTTTCACAGAGTTGTTAAATAAATAGACAGACAGCACTACGCCATTCCTGGAACACAGACAACACTGAATTCACGTTCGCTATGATTATACTTTAGAATCGCAAAGCTTTGGGGGCCTCAGTCATTCACTGGACAACAGTCATGAATGCTCAGAAGACCCACGGACCAGGCCAGGTGCAGGCACCAGGGAGCTGGTGGTGGCAAGACCTTGCCCTCACTCAGGGAGTCCAGTGGGCAGGCACTCAATAAATATTTGTCGAACAAGTTGCAAAAATAGATGTGTGATGAGTTTATAATGGGAGCAAGGTGACATGTGGGCAGGCTCGGGGGTCTCTCCCAGCCCAGACCTCCCTATGGAGTGATGCTGAAATAGAGCCTCAAGGGTAAGAAAGATTTGGCCAGGTCCTTCTGAGCAACTTTGCGTACTCCTCAAGAGCTTAGTTGGGCTAGATCAGTACTCTTGGTTAGGACGGTAAACCATTTCAAGCGTCCAAGGTTCAAGTGCAGATCAGGCCCCAAGATTACTTTTCTAGGTCTGGCGAACTTCCATTCTCTCCAGTAACTTTTAGTGGAAAGAAGCCTCAGGGCAGTGCTCTCCCTCCCTTCTCACTCCTCCCCCCCTCTGCCGTGCTCTGCCCCTCATTGGGGAATAAATACCAGCAATCCTGATACAGTCAGGAACAGACAGGCATTACCTCTGGCAGGCTTGCTTTACACAGAGTTCCTGGTACTCACATGTTTAAAGTATCGCATGCAGACTTTAAAGCTAGCAGTGATCAGAGGTATATAACTCTGGAGCCAAGAGCTACATTTGTTGAGCAAGATGTCATGTAAAGCTTGTAACAGCGCTGTGAGGGAGGTATGACCAGCCCAACTTAAAGCAGAGAAAAGTTAAGTGATTCGCCTAAATCCCCATGGTTAGCAAATGCTAAGGCTGAGATTTGAATCGCACATCTGACTCCATGGCTCTTGGACTTCACCCTTGAGCTGTTGGCTAGTGTTGGCCTAAGAAATTTCCCTCCCTCACCTCTGAGTTCATACCTCACCCCGACCCTTCAAGCCCTCATCACTATGGGGACACTTTCCCTCGGGGACAACTCTCAGACTCATGGAGTCTCGTCGTACTGATGGGTCAGGATTGCCCCCAAAGGAGACCATACAGGCTTCTCTTGTGAGAAACACTGAGGACCAGCAGATGTCTCTGCTCTGGGGCTCCAGACCCCTGGTAAGTCATAGCCAGGGCTGGGGCAGCAGAAACCAGCCTGAAAGAAGCATCCAAAACAGTGTCCAGAAGCATATTAAGTGCTAGGTCAGATGGGCCACTTTCTGGGCGCTGAAAACAGCACTGAAGTAAGTATGGGGCCAATTAACCCAGATTTCTGCATATACCTTTTCTCATAATCGTAATGTGAAAGTTGGTCCAGCTTCTGCCAAAGAAGTCAAAGTTACCTTGGTGGAGTAAAATGCATATTTGTCCCAGGCCTACTGATCTGTATTGAGATTTTCTCACTGCCGCCTGGTGCAATGTTCCTTAGATCACCACCCCCAAGACTGACTGTCACCCGAAGTGGGCAGTACCACAGGGAGGTGCGTCTTACTGGTAATAATTTATCATCTGAATTCATGACGCTCTCAGGGATCTCCCGCAGTGTTGGTCGTGTGCTGCATCAGCTGAGGGAAGGCTACGCTGCTGTAGCAAAGACATCCAATAGTGACGCAGGACAGGGGTCAGCAAACTTTTTCTCTAAAGGGTCAAAGAGCAGGGCGCCTGGGTGGCTCAGTCAGCTGAGCGTCTGACTCTTGATTTAGGCTCAGGTCACGATCTCACGGCTTGCAGGATGGAGCACTGACAGTGCAGAGCCTGCTTGAGATTCCCGCTTTCCCTCTCTCTCTCTCTGCCCTTCTCCTGTGTGCATGCACTCTCTTTCTCTCAAGTTAACTGAATAAATATTAAAGTCTCAAAGAGTCAATGTTTTAGGTGTTGTGGATCGTACAGTCTCTGTCGCAACTACTCAACTCTCCCATTGCAGGGTGAAAGCAGCCCCTGGACAATATGCAAATAAATGAGCATGGCTATGTCCCAATAAAACTTTATTTATAAAAACAGGCAGTGAACTACAATTTGTCCACTTGTACTGCACCTTAAAAATGATGGAAAATTTTTTCTGTTGCATGAAACAATGGTGATGTGAATGGTCCTAGTTTTTAGGGCAATGATGTAGAGACCCAGATTCCTTCCTTTGAGTTTTTTTGCCTTCCCCCAGAAACTGTCCTCCTCTTCATAGTTGAAGCTGTGGGACAAAGTAAAACAAAAACAAAAACAAAAAACATGGAAGAGTCAGGCCTGCTCCCTTGAGGCTTTGGTCTGGATGTAAAACAAGACCTTCTGTTCACATTCCACTGACCAGTACTTAGCCCTGAGCCACACATGACAGCAAAGGATGCTGGGAAATGTAGTCTGGTCACATGTCCAGGAGAAAGGGAGAATGAATGTTGGAAGATGGTCAACAGTCTCTGTCACACCCACCAGCCTCCATTTTCCCTTCCCTTTCTGTGTCCACCCTTTCAGATGACCCCACTCACCTCCTCCCTCCCCGACAGTCCCTCCCTCATTTGGTTCAGGGGAAGTGGACTCTGCCCCTACCGGGGAGGCTGGCCCCACTGGTCTGAAGATAACCCCAAGCCTTTTGTCACAGTGACTGGATCGGGAACTAGGCCTAAGACAGTAAGTGCAGCGCATTTTTCTTGGCCACAGTCTTAGGACTCAGAGAATGTGAGCTTAAAGAGAGGGCTGATTTGTTAGAGGCATCTGAAAAAGAAGCATCCTTTCCTTTAAAAGAGTGCCCCTCTCTTTAGAGTGGTGGGACTCCTGGGGCGCCTGGGTGGCGCAGTCGGTTAAACGTCTGACTTCAGCCAGGTCATGATCTCGCAGTCCGTGAGTTCGAGCCCCGCGTCAGGCTCTGGGCTGATGGCTCAGAGCCTGGAGCCTGTTTCCGATTCTGTGTCTCCCTCTCTCTCTGCCCCTCCCCCGTTCATGCTCTGTCTCTCTCTGTCCCAAAAATAAATAAATAAACGTTGAAAAAATAAATAAATAAAAAATAGAGTGGTGGGACTCCTGAGGCCACTGTAGCTCATTTTTTTAAGTGTGATAAAATACATCTAACATAAAATTTAACATCTGAACCACTTTTTTGTATGCAGCTCAGTGACGTTAAGTACATTCACGCTGTAGTGCATCTGTCACCACCGTCCATCTCCAGAGCTTTTATCACCTTCCCAAGCTGAACCTCTATGTCCATTAAACAACCCCTCCCCCACCCCCCACCCCCCCCAACCCTAGCCCTTAACAACCACCACTCTATTTTTTATCCCTGAATTTTCCTACTTGTAGGCACCTCATGTGAGTGGAATCATGCAGTATTTGTCCTTTTGTGACTGGATTGTTTCGCTCGTAACGTCTTCAAGACTCATCTGCGTTATAGCACGTGTCAGAATTTCCTTCTTTTATAAGGCTGAATAGTATTCCGCTGTTACGTACGTATCCGTGTTTTTTATCCGTTTATCTGTTGGCGGACACTTGGACTGTTTCCACCTTCTGGCACTCACTGCAGCCATTTTACTCGTATGAGATGAACCAGCTCGAGCATGAAGTCAAGGCTTGGAGGAAGACACAGCAAAAGGCATTTCAGGAAATGGAGCTTAGCATCTGGACCCAGCTCATCCTGAAGCCTGCCGACATCCGGACAAACAGATCCGTGAGCGATGACTTCTTCATTATTGAAACGAGTTTGGGGTTTCTTGGAGCCCACATGCCACCTAACTAACGTATCTCCCTGGAAGTGGTCTGGTTGCACAACTGCAGAAGAAAATGAAAATGAGCAGCGCCACAGATAAATGGGAAATATTTTGCTGACATGAATGCCGGGAAAAAATGTTAAAGCATGTTTTGAAGATTCTGTAACTGTATCTATGCTCGTTACTTCTGTCCCAGTGAGTGTGAGTCACCAGTGCTGCCAGTGATGGAAAAATTGAAAAGAAAGACAAACCCAATTAGGTTAAAATGTTTGGTTACAGCTAGTGTATGTCACAAATCCCTTCTTTTGACCTTAAAAGACAGACTTTTATTGGAAGGAAAAATGAGGCTTTCTTAAACTTCGGCTAAGTACATGCTGTGTATATTTAGAGAAGGGGAACCAAATGTGAGCCTGCCCAGGGCTCTCACGTGTGCCCATCTGCATTGACTATGGACGAAGCTGGTTGGAGCCTGGGGGTCCCCTCTGGGTGGTGGCACCATATGGTAGAAATGTTCTGAACCCACTGGCAGCTCAGGGGTCTTTCCCAGTTAAGCGACCTTGGGAAAATCTAACTTCTCTGGGTCTCTGTTTCCTCATCCGTAAAATGGGTTTGATGCTTTTTCCATCCACTCCGTGGGTTAGTAGTGAAACTGAGAAGGGCTATGCAGATTTAAGATTCCTGGAGGGAAAATATTAACCCATCTTCTGTGCGAAGTTCAGCAGCCTTAGGGCGGGGTGGTAATCCCTCTTACAAACAGCCAGGTCTGCCCTTTAGACTAGTTTGGAAGCCCAGCCGCCCGAATGCCTGTGGCAGCGGCTGATTGTGTACGTCTGTCAGGGAGGAGATGAGCTCCCTTCCCCAGATTCTCCTCCTGTGCAGGTGGACTCTGACCCTGGGGCTGGTCACACTCACATACATTGTCCCGCTGAAGCATCTACAACTATCCCGGGGGATGCTGGCCTCGTCTGAAGCCAAGTCACTGAGGCTCAGAGGGTCTACAGATGCAGGGTCACATGACTCATGAGTGGCACTGAACGGATTTGAATCGAGGACCTGTCTTGGTGCCTGGAACTCTCCCTGCTTTTCCAGTAGTCAATGCTGCCTTTGCCTGCAACCCCCAGACTCAGTCTCCTGCCGTGTCCCTAGGTCTCGGAGGGTTCCCTCCCTCTGCTTGCCAGTCTGTGGACCTAGGCATTTTGGGGTGGGGAGAGTGGGGACCTCCAGGAGGAGAGCAGAACCCCATGAGGGGAGACAAGGATTCGAGGGACACGTGTCAGCTCACGAGGCCGTGCTCTGTGCTCGGTGCTCCTCTCTTTTGCCCTGCTTTCGAAGCTGCCTGTAGGAGCAGACATGGACACTGAAGAAGTTGGGCGCAGATAGCTTCTCAGTAAAACAATTCTCCATTTATTGGTCCCCAAGGAAGAGGACTCCCCTGGAGGCAAGAAGGCACGTGTTGGTGGGAAAAAGGAGCCAGGAGCGCAAGCTGCCCACCTTCTGGGGGTGCAGGGGATTTAATGGAGCCCTGGCTCTGAGGGCAGGGAGGCCATCTCGGTCACCTTGGTGTCCAGAGCCTGCCCACTGTCCTCCACACAGCACATGCTCGCTATGTGTTTGTTATAGGGGTGAATGAATGAACGACGTGGCTGCGAACGACCGCCCCACCCTGCCTCTCCTCCCGTGCCCTCCACAAGCCACCTCCCACCTTCCACTCCCTCCTCCTCAGACACCCCCCTTCCCCCCTTTCTAATGTCCTCCCACTACCCACCCCCAGCCTCCTGCGTTCATCTCCCTCCTCCTGCCGTGCATCTGTGTCCTTCCCTCTCCCTGGTGGCCCGCCCCATGAATAGAGTTCTTTGGCTGCTGATACCCAGATAATTCTCCCTCCTGGCCCCAGCCTCTGCTGTCCCCTACCCTGTCGCTTGACCAGGCAGGCCAGTTGGATCCAACCTTTGTCCTTCTTGCAAAAAAAAAAAATATTAACGCTTTTGAATTCAAGCCCTTAATTCACGGTGTGGCTCCTGGAGAGAGTCTTTGGTTGTAAGCTGCCCAGAGGGAGCAGGAATGAAGGCGCTGTCCGAGCAGCGAGCCTTGGCCAAGCAGAGATGCCGTGTGTCCCCTCTGGTGGTCTGTCATGCACTCTGCTCTCTTTGGTGGGAAATCCAAATGAGAGGGGGCCGAAAAGCTGCTTGGTAGGTAGGGCACTGCGCTATAAATCCTCTGTCACCCTAGCCCCTGCCCTCCCGCTGGCCGCTCCCCTGGCCCTCTGTAAAGTTCCCATGACCATCCCTGAAAGTGCCAGAGGGATGTCCCCCATAAGCCCGCTCTGCACAGTTGGCCACCAGCCCCTCCTTCCACCGCTGTCCCCTCCAGGGATCTCCCCTGAGCTGCTCCTGGCTTCTGCTGACGACCCCAGCGCCTCCTGCACCCATTCTGCTGGGTCTCACGCTGCCAGAAGCCTGGTGGGTTTTCCGTGCTTGGATCCGCTTGACAGAACTTGAGCTTAACCTGGGCCTCCCTCCCACCTTCAGGCCTAAAGTACTGCACCCCTGTCATAGGAGTTTCCTCACTGAGGCTTCACCAAATCCTCAAAACCACCTTGTGATGTGACTGGTGTCTTATGGACAAAATAGGAGCTCACTCAGACCAGCTCCAGGAGGAGGAGAGGTTTGTGGAAAGATCCATCTCAGGGATGGATTTCCTAGGGGAAAATGAGGTGCAGCTGGGTGGCTTGTGAATTTGTCTCCTGTGCCACAGTAATTAGGCTTCTGACCCAAGTAAATGAGTTCACAGGCTGGCTTCTGTTACAAGTCTTTCAAGATTTTGAAGTAAGAGTGTGGTAGACAGAACAATGCCCCACGCAGAGGTCCATACCCCACCCAGCAATTCCACTCTTAGATGTAGATCCAAGAGAAGTGAAAACAGAGGTCCACACAGAAACCTGCATATAATTGTTTATAGCAGTATTAGTCATAATAGCCAAAGGTAGAAGCAACCCAAATGCCCATCGATGGATGAATGGATAAACAAAATGTAGTATATCCATACAGTGGAATAGTACTCGGCAAGTAAAAAGGAATAGCATACTGACACCTGCTACAACATGGATAAACCTTGAAACCATTATGGTAAGTGAAAGTTAGACACGAAAGACCACATACTGCATGAATACTGCTGATATGAAATGTCCGGAATAGGGAAACCTATAGAGACAGAAAGTAAGATTAATGGTTGCTTAGGGCAGAGGGTGGGGGTGGGGGAAGATGGGGGGGTGAGAGCTAAAGGGTATGAAGTTTCTTCTTGAGGTGATGAAGTGTCCCAAAATTCTTGGTGACAATGGTTGTACAACTGTGTGAATATACTAAAAAACCATTGGATTGTGCACCTTATTTTTTTTAAGTTTATTTATTTTGAGAGGGAGAGAGAGAGAGAGAGAGAACATGAGCGGGGGAGGGGCAGAGAGAGAGGGAGAGGGAGAGAGAGAATCCCAAGCAGGCTCTGTACTGTCATCACTGAGCCCAACACAGGGCTCAATCCCACCAACTGTGGGATCATGTCCTGAGCCAAGATCAAGAGTTGGATGCTTACCTGACTGAGCCACTGAGGCACCCCTGGATTATGCACTTTAAGCAGGTGGACTGTATGCTCTGTATGTCACTAAAGTCATTAAACAAACAAATAGACAAAAACGAGGTCCCTCCGTGTCCTAAACTCTAGAATCTGTAAATGTGTAAATGTGTTACTCTGCGTGGCGATTCTGCCGGTGAGAATAAATTAAGGATCCTGAGAGCGTAGATTATCCTGGGTTTTCCAGGTGGTTTTAATGTAACGCCAACGGTCTTTATAAGAGAGAGGCAGGAGAGATTGTGAGAGACGGTGACAGGCAGAGAGAAACAGAGAGAAGAGATTTAAAGATGCTATGGCTTTGAGCCTGAAAGCACGGCCATGAGCCCAGGAACGAAGGCGGCTTCTAAGAAGCTGAAAAAGATAAGGAAACAGATTCTCCCCTAGAGCCTCCAGAAGGATGTAGCCCTGTTGACCCCTTGATTTTAGCCCAGTGAAAGCCATTTCAGACTTCTGCTCTTCAGAGCTGCGAGATAATAATGTGTTGTTTTAAGCCACTAAGTTTGTGGTAAATTGTTACAGCAGGAAATGAAACTAAAACAAAAAGTTACAGAGACAAGGTCAAGTGGTAGTGGGTTTTGGAGCTATGAGAGCAAGTTGGGTTAGTAAGTGCAGAGGAAGCAACACTGCCTACTCCAGGAAGCCTTCCTGACCTCCTTCTCCCACCTTCGACTATTTGGGAGGTCTCTGGGACCCTACACCACCCGAGCTACCACTGTTCCCACACAGCAGCCCTGATTACCTGTCTGCTTCCTCATGAAGGCAGGATCTTTAAGACTCAGTTTTGCATCTCCAGCGCCTAGAAGTGTGCCTGGCACATTGTAAGTGTTTAAGTATTTGATGACCGAGTGACTAAGGCCTCTGAAGCTTAGAGACTTCATAGTGGTCTCTAAAGAGTAATGATAATAGCTGGTGTTCATTGAGTGCTTACTGTGCTAAGTGCTTTACATACATTTACTTTCTTAATCCTCAAATCACTCGTCTGAGCCAGATGCTGTCAGGATCCCCATCACACAGAAGAGAGAAAAGAAGTTCAAGAAAGGTAAATGTCATGCTCAGCCTGCCACAGGTCTGCACAGCTCTGAGCCTGTGCTCTAAACCTGTGCTGTCCACTACCATAGCCACTGGGTCCACATGGTCACTTATATTTAAATGAATTACAGTTGGGGCGCCTGGGTGGCTCAGTCGGCGGAGCATCCGACTTTGGCTCAGGTCACGATTTCGCGGTCTGTGGGTTCGAGCCCCGCGTCGGGCCCTGTACTGACTGACAGCTCAGAGCCTGGAGTCTGCTTCAGATTCTCCGTCTCCCTCTCGCTCTGCCCCTCCCCGTCTCGTGCTCTGTCACTCTCTGTCCCTCAAAAGTAAATAAACGTTCAAAAAATATATTTTTTAATTGATTACAATGAAGTAAAATTTAAAACTCCGTTCCTTGGTCACACCGTTCACAACTCAAGTGCTCAACAAACGTCCGTGGCTAGTGGTTTCCATCCTGGGCAGTGCACATAAGACATTCCATCATCACAGAAAGTTCTGTTGCTTAGCATTGCTCTAAACCACCGAGCTACAGCCTGACACGGTATCAAATAAAATAAGTCATTTCAAATCCTTGATTGCCTCGAAAAAAATGAACGTAGACCCAGCTCTTCATCTTTCCAAGGCGGGAGTGTGGGTTTCCAGTAGGCCTGCATCCCCTGGGTCTCATGAGAGGTGGTAGGTCTTACTGGAAGGTGCAGGGCAGATACAGGCTAACTCTCACCCTTACCTGAACAGATCCGATAAATATGGTGACGCCTACGAGGAGGGTTGTGCGACTGGATAACAGCGAGGCCTCTTCCAGTTGACAGCTCTGACCTTGTGAGGCCCTGAGAGGGTGGCCCTGGGCCTCATTCTTCTCTCCTCTGCTAAAGCAGGCCTCAAACATACCCTGTGTTTGTACAGGTCCCATGCCTGTGTTGTAGCCCGTCCGCCAGAAGCTTCTAGAAGCACAGCAGGAAGGGAGAGCAACAGCAACAATAATAATAACATTGAGGGAGTGTCTACCGTGTACGAGGCATAGCTAAGAGCTGCTGATAGGCATCATCTTAGTTCATCATTGCAAGTAGATATTGTTATCCCCAATTCGCAGATGACAGTGGACACTGGCAAAGCCAAGGTCACACACAGGAAGTGGTGGAACTGAAACACGAGCTCTACAATGTCTGAGGGGCCCATCGGTGGCTCAGTCAGTTAAGCATCTGACTTCGGCTCAGGTCAGGACCTCACGGTTCGTGGGTTTGAGCCCCGTGTCGGGCTCTGTGCTGACAGCTCCCTGCTTCAGTTTCTGGGTCTCCCTCTCTCTCTGCCCCTCCTCCACTCACACTCTCTCTCTCTCTCTCAAAAATAAATGCTTGTAAAAAATTTTAAAAAATCAAATGGCTGAGAAAATAAGCCATTTTTGTGTGATGTCCACACAGTCTGGGGAGCCTGTCCCCCAGATACAGTTTCCCCTGGAAACTTCTCAAGAGGGAAGTGAGGGGAACAGCCAGAGCTTAGCAAGCATGCTGCCAGCCCTGGGTGTTCTCCAGCAAGGCGCAGGCCTGTGGCCTTGGCTGCTTTCCCCCAGTGGAGAGAGAGGAGCTGTCAGGCTGGGCCGAGTGAGACGCCAGCAGAGATCTTCCTGCCCGCCCAGCTGCAGGGATGGGCCTGCTCCTCGGCTCCCAACCCCGTGAAGGCGGCCGACCCTCATCGTCTTTTTTGGAGGCCCGGACACGTGGTTCCACCTGCCTGCCTGCCAGGGAGGGATAGAGGGCTTTCAGGGGACGCCCCTTCGGATCAGAGACCACGCAGCAGGAGGGGAAAATCTCAGGATGGCTACGCAGCCTGTGGTTTCTTGGGGGAAACCACAGAAGGCTCAGCTTAGGATGGCAAAACCCACAATCCCCACCACGCTGGGCGTGGCCCGGGAGCACCTTGGCTGCTAATACCTATGCTGGCACAAGTCTCCACTGGCAGCATCTTTTTGTGGCCATCAGCTCTTCCGTAACCCCTGGAAGGGGAAGCGGTGCTGTTGGCCCTGTGGAGGGAACCACAGTGCGGCGGGGGCAGGGGTGGGGGGTGGGGAGGGAGAGGTGAATCCTGAGGAAGAAGGTTTGTAGTTCTGTCCTTAGCACACTCCCAGCATGATGCCAAGACATCGTTCTTTACCCCAGAGAAACTTCCAATCTGATCAGAGAGGTACGCCCCTTCCCTCGGGATCTCTGAGAGCAAGTTCTGCTCTAATGAGGGAGACAGAGTACCTCTAGATGAAAGCAGAATTTTTTTTTAACGTTTTATTATTTATTTCTGAGAGAGAGCGCACGAGTTGGGGAGGGGCAGGGACAGAGGATCCTAAGTGAGCTCTGCGCTGACAACAGAGAGCCCGATGCGGGGCTTGAACTCACTGACTGGGCCGCCAGATCGTGACCTCAGCCGAAGTCAGGCAACCTGAGCCACTCAGGCACCCCTAGATGGAAGCAGAACTGAGAGCCAATCCAGGCGTCTTTTCTCAGGCCCCCATCTCCTTTGCTATTTTTGTCAGTGGATCTCACCTCCCAAAGCAAACACACAGTCATGAGCAAGTCCCAGCCCCGAGGAGAGAAACCAGCCCCGGTTGCATACGCATTATGGGAATGCAAGACAGGTAGTGCTATTTTATGCATGGCCTTGATTTTACTCAAATTGATTTTAAAAGGTAAATAACTCATGAATTTTGATACTATATTTTTGATAACACATTCATGGACAAGTTTTTGTGGGCACGTATGTTTTCATTTCTCTCGGGCAGGTGCCTAGGAGTAGAATTGCTGGGTCAAGTGGTCACTCTATTTTGAGGAATGGCCACACTGTTCTCCACGGCAGCTGCACAATCTTACGTTCCCACCAGCAGGCGATGAGGGTGCTGATTTCTCCACCCCCTTGAACATGTCATTTGGAGATGCTCCTTAGATGTACAGTTGGGTTGTCAAGCTGGTGTGTTCAGGGCGATTCTAAGATCATCCGTGTTAGAGATGGTGTTTTAAAGTTCTTGGGGTGCCTGGGTGGCTCAGTCGGTTGAGCGTCCGACTTCGGCTCAGGTTGTGATCTCGTGGTCTGTGAGTTCGAGCCCTGCGTCGGGCTCTGTGCTGACAGCTCGGAGCCTGGAGCCTGCTTTGGATTCTGTGTCTCCCTCTCTCTCTGCCCCTCCCCACTCATGCTCTGTCTCTCTCTCTCTCTCTCTCTCTGTCAAAAATAAATAAAAACATTAAAAAAATTAAAAAAAGGAAAAAAGAAACGATCACTGCATTGGGCTACATGGAAGTTTCTGGTGACCCTAACAACAGCAGTTTCATGCCAGGAGTGGGCAAAAGCCTAACCAGATTGGGGTCAAGGGAGAATGGGAGAAATTCTGAAGACAGTGAGTGCAGACAATAAGTGAGGAGATTTTTTCCTTATTACAGCTTTGGTTAGATATACTTCTCAGAGCATACAATTCACCCATTTAACGTGTACAGCTCAGTGGTTTTTGATATCTTCACAAAATTATGCAACCATCATCATAATCTAATTTTAAAACATTTCAGGGCCCTCCTCCCCCAAATCTCTTAGCCTCTAGCAGTCAACTCCTAATCCATTCTTCCACAGGCAACCACTGACCTACTTTCTGTCTCTATGGGTGTTCCTATTCTGGACAGTTCATATAAGTGGAATCGCACAATATGTGGTCTTCTTTGGTGCCTGGTTTTCTTCACTTGGCATATGTTTTCAAGGTGCGGCCATGTTGCCACATGTGTTGGTACTTCATTCCTTTTTATGGCTGAGTAATATTCCGCTGTGTGTCTATACCACATTTGTTCACCTGCTCCTCTGTGGGTGGACATTCAGATTGATCCCAGCTTTGAGCTATTATGAGTGATGCTACCTTGGACATTTGTGTACAAGTCTTTATTTAGGCCTTTTTGCTTCCCTCGGGAAGGAGTTCTGCTGTAATGGGGAAAAGATATGGTGGTAGCTGGATGGGGAAGTGGGATCAAGAGGGGTTTAAACCAAAAAAAAATTTTTAAGACAAGAGTGTGATCCTGCAGAGAGGGGGAAATAATGATATAGAGGAGGGGAGAAGAACCTCTGGAGCCCCGTGCTTGGGGAGGAGAGAGGCGTGGGCTCTGGTATAGTAGCTGGGAGCCCCAACACTTCATCTCCAATATGGGAGGGGAGGCAATTTCTTCTGGGAAATGAGGAGGTGGGAGTTTTAGAAGGCCTCTTTTGTTCCCAAACCGTTCTTTTTTTTTATCAAGTGTAATAACCAGGGTCTTCTCCTTTCTTTGCCCTCTCCTTCTCTTGTTCTCTCCCTAACCCCCCGCCAGTCCACCTAACCATGGGAAATCCCCAAAGTTCCTTTCTTGCTCATAAACCCGTCTATCTCTCTGCCTCAGGGATTTCACCCATTCTAATGACTCTCTTCTATGCAGAGACTCACTCCTGTCTCTCTCTCCAGGGATGACCTCTCTCCAAAGTGCCAGTCCCCCTCATGAACAAGCCCCCTGTTCTCCGTTAGGTTATGAAGTCCCCTAGACCCCAGTTGAAACTCATTTCTGATTCTCTAGAGCTACTACGCCAGACATTGCTAATCCATTGGCTCATTGATTCATTTATTCAGTAAACATGTATGAAAGCCTTTGTAGGTACGTAGCAGGCGCTGAGCTAAGTGCTCAATGCCTTGGAGTTATTCCCAGTTCCTGCCCAGTCGGTCACACAGTTGGATCAGTGTTTCCCCCATACCTCTTGGGCCCTCGCCTTTCACCCTGGATGTTCCCCTAAGGAAGTCTTCCTGCTCACAGCCGTAAGCTAATGAGAGAGACAGTTGGGGTTCACATCCTGGCTCTGCCAATTCTTCACGATGTGTCTTTGAGCAGAAGTTCTTAACTTCTCTGAATCCTTGTTTCCTCATGTGTAAAATGAAGGTGGTAATCTCGGTTTCATAAGGGCTATTTCGAGGGTTAACTGGGACGATGCATCAGAGGGCTCGGCATAGGGCCAGAGCACAGTGAGCACTCGCTACACATTAGCTGCTCTCATGATGATTGTTCCAATGATTATCATGTACTTTCTCTGCTCAGAAACATTCAGCGACCCCTCCCTCTCTTATAATAAGGGAGCTCTGTTTTCTTGGCCTGAATTTTGAGGCTCTGACTCATCTCTGTGGACCCGTAGACTTCTAAGCCCAAACCTGGGCTCCCTTCTGAGGTCACTGATCTTCTATGTTCTTTCCAAACTCACCACCCTCCTCCTCACTACCTTGACTTTGCTCAGGGTGTGGGCTGTTGGCCTCTAGTGGAAATTCAAGGCTCCCCTCTCTCTTTTCAGTAACGCCCCCCCCCCAAACGCACTTCCACCCACGTAGGGGGTATTGACTGCCAGGCTGGTGGGGGAGGCCCTGCCAGGATCACAGTGGCTGAGTGCTTGGATGGGGTCTCGGGATTCCTCTTTGTTTTCACGAGGCCAGATGACGAACTGAGTCCAGGCTGAAGCAGAGAGTAGAAGTGGGGGATGAGTGGTTTGGTCGGCACTGCCTATTGCCTCAAATAGGACTTAAGGTCACCAGGAGCTTACTCAATGACATAATAAAAGACATGTACGCGTGTGCAAATTCTGTGGCTGTATCTACTGTCGGCATTGCGGCAGGAAGAAGGGAGCAAACACGCTTCCTGTATGTTTGGAGGGCTTCAGGAGCATTTTTTCACTTCATTTCTGTAACAACTCTGTGCAGTGGCCATTGTTCTCTCTCTACAGGGGAGCGAACTAAGGCCCAGAATGCTTAGGCAACTTTCCCAAAGATACACAGCAAAGAAATCATTAAGTCAATAATTCAAATTCAGGCCTTTGGACACTGAGCACATTTGTATCGTACCACAGAGGACTTTGGAATTAACATCACGGCTAAGGTGGAGGTGGGCATGGGGTGGGCATGTCCTTCCTGGTCTGAGGAGGTTTTCTGAGGGTTGATGACTGATCTTGATCAGGCTTATGAGAGGCAGATGAGACATGAAGGCTGTGCGCAAAACTCCGCTCACTTCTTTCCTAACATTCCTACAGCTGTGTTGGACTACAGAGCTCTTAAAACTCTGTTACTCGTCTCGGCTGCCTCTGAGTACCCAGGACAGAGCCCTTGCCAGCCCTATTTCATCCCATG
This sequence comes from Lynx rufus, assembly GCF_022079265.1. Lineage (NCBI taxonomy): Eukaryota > Metazoa > Chordata > Mammalia > Carnivora > Felidae > Lynx > Lynx rufus. Next base: position 32,086,464 of record NW_025814829.1, on the reverse strand, counting down.
CTGAGCCCTCTGCTTGCTTCAGACCTCCTGGTACCCCAGCTTCAGGGCCTTTGGGGACCGAGGAACAAGATGGGCCTCACTCCCCAAAAGGGGAATCCTGGAAGGCTGCCACACTCTATCTCCCTCCCTGGCTGGCACCAGGCCACATCCCATACCGACACGCGGGCCTATAGCCATGGGAGCCATAAGTAAGGCCAGCACCCTCCGGCCTCATTCTGGCGAGGGCCACACCATGCCAGCCTGCTGAGGTCACTTGGCTTCCCCTTCCCCTGGCTTCCAGACCCTCCTCTTGGCTGGTTGCCTCCCATGCAGGGTTGTGGCAAGGATCCTGAGCCAGAAGGTACATGGGGGCGTGTGGCTCGACCCTCGCTGAGGACAATTCCATGGGAGAAGGAGCAGGAGAGCTGGTAAGCAGCCTGCCACTCTCTCTACTGACCGGCGTGCAGTGGGGGTGGGGTGCCGGAAGGACTATGGCTTTGACTCTGAGGCAGCCTGGAGCGGCTCCTCCCCACTCACCCCCTGCCTGCAGCCTTCCCACCCCTGTCTGGTGGGCCCTGCCTCATTCTGTGGGCTCCTGCAGCCCAGGGCTGCCTGGGGATGGCAGGGTGGCTACCATGAACAGTGCTCCCACATCTGCCCCTCAAAGGTATGTGGGGTCGGATGCGCGGCTTGCCAGCAGCCCTACTGGCCAAGACCTGGCGTGGCGGGGAGGGAGGTGGGGAGATGCGTGGAGCTTGGGAGAGGGTGGGTCCTAGAGGCAAGCATTTGGGCACCACTGTTTGCCTCTGCGGTAGGTCCGTACGGAAAACCTCCCGTTATGCTTTCCCCCTGAAGCAAAAATGTTCCTAGGGTCCATTCCCCGGCTATTAGGTCACTGGACCGTCTCCAGGGACTGGGTAATGCTGCTTCTTCCCATAAAACAAAGCTATAAACTATGGCTCTGCCCTCCTGTGGCCGCAGGCCTGTGCCCCCAGTGCTCACGCCTCTCAAGGCCGAAGTCAAAATCTACAACGAGCTCAGCCAGGGAACCCCAGGGGTCTTCACAAGGCTATCTTCCCCATCTCCTCAGCCCGGGGGAGTACAGAGGTAAGGGATGAGCCTGAAGAGGTAGAGGCAATGGAATCGTCCTTCTCATTTTCACACAGGGAAACTGAGGCTGAGCAGTAGAATTCCTTGCTGAAGAGTCACATCGACAGCCCGTACCTGGAGCTGGATGTTACTCATTAGCTCCTCACACGCACTTCACCTCTAAGGCACATAACATCACCGTGCTAGCTTGCCAAGAGAGGAAACCAGACAGCGGTTTAGGTAATTCCCTAGTATCACACGGCTCAGAAGCGGAATATGGATTCTACCTCTGGCCAGTGGCGTCTCTCCCCTCTGCTGCTAGCCCTGGGGCCATCATGCAAGTGCTTTGAGAATGAATCTGCACCCTTGAGGGTCCCCAGAAAGGGACACAGTAGAGACACTGCGGGGGGGGGGGGCGGGGAGGAGACTCAGCCAGTCAGCTCTGGGTTCCTGCTGGCTGTGGGTCTTTGGGCAAGCTGTTACCGCACTAAGCCTCACTGTCTTCATTGTCAAGTGGGTCTAATAGTAGCACTTATGTTATAGGTTGTAAAGATGAATGAGCTCACGTAGCGAAGGGCTCAGTGCCAGGCATATGTTTCGTGTTTCAATACTGGAGTTTTTATTGCTGTCACCCCAAGACGTGAGGTGCAGGCATCATCTCTGTCCTAGTAGTCCATCCTGTCCCTTCCCAGTGGTGGCATTTCAGGAACACGGAGCCATGGCCATGAGAGATGGACCAAGGGTAAGGGGACACTGATTTCCATTTTACAATTGTGAGTCTCTTGACCTCATGAGCAGCAGCAGGGCCCAGGTTCCATGGCCACCTCCTGCTCCAGCCCCCAGGGCGATGGTCACTAATGCATCAGGGCAAGGATCTGATAGCCTCAGCTCTCCCTCTCCTTCTCTCCTTAGCCTCCTCTGTTTCTCTTCTCAGTGGCTACAAACTGTCAGGGGTTGGGTGGGGTGCAGGGGAGGCCGGGGTCTCCAAGTTCATGGAGCCCCAGACAGTGGCCATGAGCCCAGCCAGCTGTGGTCCGGGGGCCACCCAGGAGGGTGTGGAGGGCTCGAGGCTTACACATCCCTCTACTGAGGCCAGCCTCCCCCCCTCTGGATTCTGATAGTGAGTGCTCGGGCCGTGCTGCTGACAGCTGAAGTCAGATAACCTCCTGTCTTCCTGTCGTCTCTGCCGAGTGAGGGGAAGGAAAACCAAAAACCACTGGACCTGAACGGGCCTGGGAATAACTATCTGGGAGTGTGACAGCTGGTCTAGAATAAAGTGCACTGCTTTCTTTCTTTTCACCTTTTTGTTTTGTTTTGTTTTCACCCTTTGAATAGCCTGCTCTAGTGGCAACATGCAGAAGGGAATTATTATTATTATTATTATTATTTCTATTGGTGATATAATTATAGGAGCTCCCAAAGCACAGCCTCACACCCTTGGCACTGCTGGGGAAGTTAGGTATGTAATTACATCACCCACCTCTCCTCCCTCCCTCCTCTCTTCACTCTCCCTCCTGCCCAGCCCAGCCAGGTCCCTCCCCCAAACGCGTTCATGGGATTTCTCTGGCTCTGGGCCAGTGAGATCATTGTGTCTCTCTCCCTGACTCCCTACTGCTTCTGGAAGGCTTTCCTTTTAGCACCATCCTCCGCTGGGTCCAAACTCAGCAACTCCTGCCGTTAAAGCTCCCGGAGCTGAGATGACGAGTCTGGAAGGGCTTTGCTCTGGATTCTCAGCCTCAGGGGGGTATATGCAGAACGCTGCTAGCCATGGACCAAAGTCAATACTGTACAAGGTGGAGGAGGTACAGGGACCTGGGCATGCGGGGGTGGGGAGTAGGGGTGGGAGTGGGCCTTGCAGTCAGTTCTCTGACTGGGCCCCTCTTCTGGAGACTCCCTCAGGCTCTGCAGTCCTTCCAGAAGCTGAGAAGGGCAACCTCAGGGAAGTTGGCCAGGCATTGAGCGGGCCCTGTGGCCTGCCTCTGGTTGGGAAGTCTGGCTGCAGCTCCTTCTAGGAGTTGCCTCGTGGGGAAGGAAGGTTGCGTGGTTACCAAGTGGCTTCTTGGCCATTTGTTGTGGATGCAGTAAGTGGCACAAGGCCTGTGGAGATAAGGCAGCAGTGTCCCCACCCAGGGGCCCCACGGCAGAGATACCAGTTGTCTTGTTCTGTTTCTGGAGGCGATGACTCACGAGAGAGGCAGGGTGGGGAAGGGAGGGTGCCTGCAGCCCCAGCTCTCTGTAGGAACACATCCCAGGAACCCCTGAAGCCTGGGAAAGGCCAGTAAGACCTGGTGCCTGCTGCCCCACTCCTCAGGTGCTCCATTATTGGCCCCAATTCTCTTACGACAAAATCACTTAAGAGCTATGCCCTTGGCCCTCCTTACTGCCCCCGTTGAGTGTGCTTCTGTAGAGCCAAGTCAGTTGGGGGATTCAGATCATCTGTAGGGTAGAGAATGCCAGTAGGGACAATCTTGAATGATGACCTGAGTGGTTAGGAAGGAAAGTTGCTGTTGGCTTTTAGTAAACCGTTTTTACCACTCGGAGAATCAGCAAAAAATTGGGTAACGGAATAAAGTTCTAATGTGGTAGCCAGTCAGAGGCATATCATGTCTACAAAGTCAGAGACTTGTTCTCTTTTCTTTATCCTCTTTCTGTGTTTCTGCCTTCTTCCCATCCCTTTGCTCAACACCTGTCCTTCTATGATCTGGGCATCCCAGGTGCCGGGGGTGTTAGATGACAGGCTTCCCCATGAGCAGGGGACACAGTGGGGGGCAGAGGAGGGACAACGCCAACCTGTACGTCAGGTGTCAGATGGCCCGTGGCACGAGAATACTGAATTCTGCCTGGGGTGGAGTTGAGCATCAGAGGAAGCTTCTAAGAAGTGACATCTGGGCTAGGCCTTCAAGGATGAGACATTCCCCAAGGGGACAAGCCAAGGAAGGCACTCTGGGCCCAGGGAGGATTGCCAATAAATATATAGAACATCCAGGTTAAACTTAAATAAACAGTAAAAAAATTTTAGCGCATGTCCCAAATATTTCATGAGACACACTTATATTTAAAAAGGTGTTTGTTATTTATTCAAAATTTACATTTAACTGGACGTCCTGAAGTTCGATTTGCTAAAAGTGGCAACTCTAGCTCCAGGAACCAGCAGGAGCAAAGACAGAAACAGCATTTGAAGGAAGGAGGAACGATCAGGCTGTTTAAGAACCACAGGGCCTTGGGCCGTTGGCAGCCATGATGATTTTATTGGGTAGGTCCCCGCTTCGCTTAGGATTAGACCACCTGGCAGCAAATGGCAGCTGCCCTTAGCTGCTGCTCTAGCCCTTTCTCTCAGGACCACCTCACCACGAGCTAGAGAAATCCAGTTTCAAGTATTCACAATTTCTTTTTTCACAAGCTTCTGTATCCAGCCTCTTCCCTTGAGTCAATATTCAGCAAACACTTACTATATGCCACTACTGTGTTTGGCATTGGAGAGACAGTGGCACATGGAACAGACATAGCCCTTGGCCACATGGAATTTACAATACATACCTTTTAAACCTTTTCTGATAGTATATGTGATGGGCGGAAGTAGGCAGTAGAAAAAAAAAAAGCACACATACACATAAAAACTAATTTTCTCTTCTCTCTCTCTCTCTTGTTTAATACTTATTTCAGAGAAAGGAAACTTTCTTAGCCAGAGACCTCCCCTGGAATTCATAACTCCTTCTGCATTTCCACCATGGAGCTGGAACAACTGAGTTCTCGGAGCGCTCTGTCATTCCGTCTCGTGCACCGGATTGAGAACCCCCTGGGAACAGAGCACTGTTAAAAGATACAGAAGAAGAAAGAAAGGTGACGGTCCCAGCCCTCAAATGCTAGTGTGATGAGGGACACAGAGTGCACACTAAAAACAAATACCCTCCACCCTCCAACGGGAAACCACCTCTAATACAAGTATTTAGTTACAAACACAAATCAGTAACAACGGTGGCATTATTTCTGTCAAGGCTGATAATGGCCTCCAAGTGTTAGGCAAGTACTGGGCACTGAGTACTTCTCACGCATCGTTCCATTTAGCATGTGCCCCAGAACGATGCTGTAGGCTCCATACTATCATTAGCCCCAATGCACAGTTGAAATGGCAGCCCGGAAAGACAGGGTAATTTGCCCAGGGTCCAAATGGCAAGCGGCAGAGCCAGGTCTGAAGTGGGGGCTTCAAAATTGCAGACCTCACAAACTTAACCACAGCATTAAAGACCTGGAGGGATGGTCTGTGCCACTGAAATCTGGAATTGCCTGTAAGTAAATGCAGATGTGTGTGCATTTTCACAAGTATGTTTGCTTCCACACTAAGAACTGGTCTTAGCCAAACCCTTTCACTGGCTAAGGACGGTAACTGAGCCAGGAGACTTTAGGTAAATCATCTCAAGGGTGAAAATGCAAACCTTCTCTCCTTGTTCATTCCTCCCCTGGAGAATCACTGTCTGGCTGGAATCTCTAGGGTAGTAATTCTGAAACCATCGGCTTCCCAGTACCTGAGAACTCGTTAGAAATGCCAATTTTCCGGCCATCAACGATTTCCACTGAATCAGAAACTTCCATCCTCGGCATCTGTGTGTAACAAGTCCCCCAGGTAGTTCTGATGCCCCTTTAGGTCTGAAAGCCACTATTCTAAAAGGACTTGCGATTTTTAACAGCCACCAAGTTTCTAGAGCCCCTGCTCTATCAATGAAGGAGGAGGCAGCCCTAAACAGCTTGTAGTTGGGACTAGGGTAAACCAGGCCTCGTGCCTGGCACATGACAGATATTCAATGAATGTATTTGGATAAATGCATAACTGGTACACAGGGGCCACAGCCCTGTTACCATGCCAGGAGGGTCTGTCACTTGGATAACACGTTGGCTGGACTGCAATATCGGGCAGACCAGAGACGCCCTGAAGAGCAGAAGGGTAATGTTTTCCTTCCACTTACATCTCAGGATGGACGGAGACCATGAGAAGGGCTCACCATGCTTCTGACCTTTGGAGGGGTAAGCAGGAGGTATCCAAAGAGTTAAAAGTTACCACAGGGATAGCTGGCTTATCTGGCGTTGTGCTGATAAACCAACTCTGAGTAGAAAGCTCTGGCTTGCAGCATTTGCTGATTCCTGTGATGTCAATACCTCCGCCATGGCCCATGGACGCACAGTTGGCTCTCAGGGCCTGCTCCATCACACCACTGGCCCTAGCAACTTGCTTAAAACCATAAGACTACTTGTTTTCAAGTGTAAAAGTAATATATATGTATGGGACAATCAAACAGCACAGGGGGCCTACAAGGAGAAACTACCCATCACCCCTGGTCTTACCCCCAGAGGAAACCCCCAGAGGATGCAATAGCTTCTGGTTTTAGTTCCATAGCTCCAAAGGGTGAGCTTAAATGGGCATGTATTAGTCTAGCATCCCCAGTGTCCACTGATGGGACTAGGGATCTAGCTCACCTCTAGCGCCTTCCACCCCCTGCCACTCCCACCCTCCACAGGGTTATTTTGATGATACTTTGCAGTTCTTCCATTGGTTACCTTCCTGCTTTTAAATAATAGTAGTGGGCACTTGCCTACTGTTGGCTCTTAAAACAGGTGCTGTTAGAGCCATTTTAATTTTTTTTTACATTTATTAATTTTTGATAGAGACAGAGCACAAGTGGGGGAGAGGGAGAGAGAGAAGGAGACACAGAATCTGAAGCAGGCTCCAGGCTCCGAGCTCTCAGCACAGAGCCCGACACAAGGCTCGAACACACGGACCTCGAGATCATGACCTGAGCCGAAGTCGGATGCTTAACCAACTGAGCCACCCAGGCACCCCTTGAGCCATTTTAGACATAGTAATGATTGAATCTTCACAGCAGCCCTCTGAGGTAGGTTCTGTTTTCGTTCCCATTTTATAGATGAAAAAACTGAGGCAGAGAGAGGTTAAGTAATTCGCCCAAGCTAGTAAAAGGCAGAGGTGGAATTCAAATGCAGACAGAGTGGCTCCAGAGTCCATGCTTTTAAACTCCTCAGAGAAAGATCATATAAAGTTACTTAGTGTGGGGGGCGGGGGAGAGCTGCACGTCAAACAATCATAGGAATATAAATATATCAGTAAGCTGTAGACTATTTGCTTTGATTGCCCTTAGAAAAAGCAAGCCAAGGGGCGCCTGGGTGGCTCAGTCAGTTGAGCGTCCGACTTCGGCTCAGGTCGTGATCTCGTGGTCCGTGAGTTCGAGCCCTGTGTCGGGCTCTGTGCCGACAGCTCGGAGTCTGGAGCCTGCTTCAGATTCAGATTCTGTGTCTCCCTCTCTCTCTCTGCCCCTCCCCCACTCACGCTCTATCTCTCCCTCTCTGTCAAAAATAAATAAACATTAAAAAATTAACAAAGAAAAATAAAAGAAAAAGCAAGCCAAGGGAAGGATGATGTCTACAGAAGAACGCTCCTGCCCTCAGGTAGACTGGGCTGGAAGTGTTCAGGGCCCTGCTCACCATTAGAGATATGGCAGGTGAGAGTTCCTTAAAGGCCTGTGGCTAAATATCATTTATATTTGCATATGACATCCCCAGGTAATTTCATGAAGGTGTATCTACGGATGTGGCTTGTTTTTCCCACCCATCCACCCTGTATGCTATGGGTGGGCCCCTTCAACCTGGAAGGTTTGAATCTATTTTCATTTTGGGGAAACTTTCTTCTCTTGGTTCTTTGATAGTTTCTTCCTCTTTATTTTCATTCTTGGATGTTGGGATGCTAAGATTGATTCTCTGTCTCGATTTCTTTTTGGCTTATATCCTGGAAGATTGGTTCACCTTTTTCTTTTAGCCCTTCTATGCAATATTTTATCGTCACAATCATGGTTTTAATTTCCAAGGCCCTTTCGTCCTCTTTAATTGTTCCTTTTCCACACCAACCTATTTTGGGTTTATAGATGAGATCTGTGTCTTCTCAGACCACTCTGAAGTTATAAATTAGAGTTATCTTAGAGTTCCTTGAATTGGTTCCATCTCCTTTGGGGCCAGTTGTTCTGGTTTCTTATCTTGGCTTTTCTACTTCCTGGTTTTTCTGTTCTTTGAAATCAGCTCACAAATTCACCATTCATTTGTTCCAGTTCCTAGCACCTAGCCCCTCTTCTGTGTCTCTGCACGAGGCTGTGTGCCTAGGGTTGGGAACGATGGTAAGTGCCTGTCCTCATGGAGCTCTGCATTTTGCAATAGACCCTGTCATGATAGATCAGATCCCCTGAGCATTGGACCATCCCGTGTTTGTATCTTCCACACTGTACGTCACATTTTGGTCTCTTGTCTGCCAGCCTCACTAGACTGATCAGGGGCTCACATTGTATATATTGATCCCAAGGAGGTCCTTCCGTAAAAGTCTGATACACCTTGGTTGAATGAAACAGACTTGAGTTTTGTTACTATTGATATATTTACACACACACACACACACACACACACACACACAGATGCTGTTGAGATGTGCCGGGGCTTCTGGAAGGATGGGAGAGAGCAGAACCAAATGGCGTTCCTCTGGAAGGTTTGGCAAAGGCATGAAAGTCAGAGTAACTCCAAGCCCACAGCCGCCCTGCTCACGTACCCACTCACTTTCTGAATAAACAGAGCCACCGTCTCCTCCTCTCTCTCCAGCAGCTACAGACTGTCACTTTTGCCTGCTGTTTCCGAGCATCAACCTTCTGCCTCCTACCGCCTGAGAACCCGCAGTTCCGAAACCATCATCATGAGGAGGCAGGGGCAGGAACGCAGTTATCAGGTGCTCTCGGCTGCTTCCCTTCCTCTTCCTGCTTCCCCAGAGTCACCCCCCCTTCCAGATGACAGTGGACCATGGGTCCAGGAGCTCAGTTCATTTGTTCCTGCATTCATTCATTCAGCCATAAATCCTTTTCTCAGGAAACATTACGTATTGGACTTAGTGCTAGGCCCCAGAAATGTAACAAAAAAGATACGGTGCCCTTCTTACAGGTTCCGGGAGTTCACCGTCTAGGAGACTAAAGCATCTGACATTTTTCTAGGAGTGAGCAGCATGACTCTACCCGCCCGGCCTGCACCAACTCTGTGTCATCGAATTTAACCTCTGCTCCTGGGCCTGCCTCCACACTGCCTCCACACCTCCTTAGGGACGTGTTCAATAGGTAGGTGGTGTTGGCTGAATGAATGAGTGTGTGAGGGAATGAATGAGTGGCACCGCCCAGCATGATGGGGACCTGCCTAGCTTCTTCACCCTAAGGACGCAGGGATGCATCACCCACTCCCAGAGTTCATGGAATCCCACTGAGAGTCTGAGACCCGGAGCAGAGACGACACCTCCCGCAGCCTCCTTCCTCCTGCACCCACCCTGGGGGAGGGGCGGACTCTCCGGGCCCAGGCGCCGGCTGGGGTGGGTTGTGCTCATTAAAACCTGGATCAAAGAGAGTGGAGAAATGCCGAGTCTCATTAACAACCGTTAACAACACGGGCCAGCCGGCCAGGCCCAGGGAGTGAGGAAGGAGGAGGGTGGGTGAAGGGAGGCTCCAGGGTGCAAGGAGTTGCTTCTAATGAGCTTCCGCCTTAAAGAAACAAAAACACGTGTTAACATCAGGTCCAGAGCCTGGACCTCGAGATGCCGGTTCTGAGCTGGGGCTGTGGTCAGCCCAGAGGAGGCGGCCCAGGCTTCCTGGGGCATTCTGCCAGGTGTGGTCACAAAGCCAAACTCAGCTGCGCAGTCAGCGGCCAATGACAAGTGACATTGGAATTCCCCATTTTCCTGCCCTCCCCTGTCAGAGCATTGGCTCTGCCCTTTGCTCCCCAGGTAGTGGGGATGGCTTCTCTGAGAAGCTATCAGTCTTCTCTCCACGCTCATGTGCAGTGGAGCTGGGCTGGAGTGCGGGCTCCGAGTTCTGTGAGGCTGGGAGCTCAGGCCAGGAGTCCAGAAGAGGGGCCTTCTTCCTCCAGGATATATGAAAGGGCTGCAGGAAACCACCGACTGCTGGGAGGAATCTGAGGGCCAAGTGAGCCTGCTGAGCAGAAGCTCCCCTCCCAAGTCTCAGGGCAGCTCTTGGCAAGATCACAGGCAGGCAGGGACAATGGGAGGACAGGAGAGTGTGCAGGCCCAGATATGGGGGCATTCAAGGCTAGGACTCCAGCCCTGTGAACATCGAGGAGCAGAGTAAGAAAAAGAGGTTCTGCTTGTAGGACCAAGGCTGTTGAGCCTGTGAACAGCGTGGCCTGGACCAAGGGGCATGCCAGGAAGAAGGTCGGGTGCTGGGGTGGATGAGTGGCCCAGGGTAGAGATCTGTGCCTGGACGCCAGGTCGCAGAGGTCCAGCTGTAACAAAGATTACAAAGCCCTTAATGGAAGGCTCTTGGAAGACCCCAGGAGGGCAGGTGGGCAGGTTCCCCGGGGCTGGTTGAAAAGCTTAGTGGGGTCTGTTTGCAAAACACCTGGAGAATCTGGGTCTCTGGCTCATCAGGCTGGAGAGTGTTCCACCTGGCTCATGGTTAGGTGTGTGGGCAGCAAGGACCGCAGGGGACATGAGGAGGTTGCTCCCCAAAGACCCTAACCCTTAGTCCTTATACTGGAAAGAGAAAGAGAGCTGTCTTCAAGAAAAGCGCAGTGAGTTGGGAGTTCTTTCCATTTGCACGTTTTCATACCCCCCCTAAGAAGTCAGCTTTTCCCCTTCTCTAGCTCCGCCTCTCCCTCTCAGCCATCCCACGCGGCCCTGACCACACTGGAGACCGCAGTGGTCTCCAACACGGCCTGAGCCCCAGGGGCGGGGGTGGGGGGGCAGAGCCCTACTTCCTCCATGCTTTTGGAAACAGCGAGGGACAAGGTCCTGCTGAGGCTCTAGACACTCGCCCTGTGCTGAGTCTGAGTGAATGTGCTTAAGTGTGTGGTGTATATGAAAGGGTGTGTGTGAGTGTGAACATGTGTCAGTGTATGGGATGTGTGTGCATGATAGCAAGTGAACTAGTGTGTGAGGGCATGGGCCTGTGGGTACATGAATGTGTATTGTGCATGTGCGGTGTGTGTGAATGGGGTGTGTATGTGATGGGCGTGAGTGTGTAAGGAGGCTCCCCAGCCCGCCAGGCCCTACACTCCCTACAAGGGACCCTTTGCCGTGATCATGATGCTCTCCTGGATCAGCACTTGTTGGGATGGAGAGATCAAGTTTCTAGGTCTAGCGCTGGGCTCCGTAGGGCTGTCCCCAATTCCCTAGTTAAATGGACTGACAGCTTCCCGCCTTTGTCTTCCTCCCTTGACCCCATCCCATGAGTGTGCGTGTGCCTGCAAGTACACATAAGCACACTGTGTGGTCACTGCGGGTGGGCCTCTGGGGGACTTCACACAGCCGACCCCAGGTGCACACGTCTCACTGTGGGCATGGGTGTCTCCTGTCTCTGTGGATGAAGATGTTCTCATCCACCGTGAGGATACTGGACATGGCCTTTGAGCCTGTGTCAGGAGCTTGGCTCCAACAGGCACACCAATCAGTGGGTAGGAAGTTGCCTTAAGTCAGAGGGGCACTGTGTGGCCCCCTTGAGAATTGAGCCCACTGCCCTGGTCACTTGAGCCACCCTCTGAGGATGGGAACAAATTGTTCAAGCTCTGCACTTTACTGACAAGGAAACTGAGGCTCAGAGAAGTGATGTGACTTTCCCCAAAGTCACCTGACCGAGCTGAGGCCAAATTACCGTTTCCAGACTGCTCACCCAGTGACCCTTGCCACCTGCCCCCATTCAAGGGCACTCAGGGCCAGTGGCATCAGAACTGTCTGGTGGCTTTGTAAAAACTCAGATTTGCAGGCCCTACCTCAGATTATGAGCCAGAACTCACAGTTGGGGACCTGAGGTCTGCTTTCTTACCAAGCGCTCCAGATGTTTTTGATCCTTAGCCAGTTTGGGGGCACTAGATGGGGAGACCAGGGTCTGACTGGGTCAGGCCTCCTGGTGGAGTAAACACGGCAGGCTCAGGGAGGAGTGACCTCCCCCACCCCTCATACTCCCCCGAACTGGTTTTCCCAGTATATTCTTCTTACCCCCTCGAACACATATCAGAAATTCTCAGGGTGCTTGGGAAAGGTGAGCGAGTGACGACCTTCAGCCTGTTGCCATCAGACAAGCCAGGGCAGCTGCCCTCGCCAAGGTGGTGCACATTGCAGCTGAGGAGGCCTAGAAAGTGCTCAGGAGTGGCAAGGTGCTAACCGAGGGACCGTTTTGGCCTGGGCACCTTGACTTTGCCTCAGGCAGGTTGGCCCAGGAGGGAGCCAGTCACTCCAGCCCTGGCTGCCAAGAGCAGCCCTCACAAGATGGCTGCCGGCCAGCCGTCCGTGTTGTTTGGCTCAGGGGGACTGCTCTCTCTGACAGGAAGCCTTTAATCTCCACAGTGGTAATCACGAGTTGAGAGGGACCAGCTTCCCATTCCAGGGAGCTCAGTGGAATTGTGCAACACAGCCTTTTGCAGGGAGAGCCCCCTTTCATCTGAGCACACCAAGTGTCTTGTTATCCATGTGGCCTGGGAACAGAGAGAACACTTGTCGGCATCTGTCCCCTGTGTACGTGCAGCTTAGCTATGGCTCTGGGAATTGATGAACAAAACAGGATTTGCGGGGGGAGGGGCGTGAAGGCTGAGGGTATGTAGCTGGATGGCCCATAATCATCTGGAGTGGGCACTTTCATCTGTAGTGGGCTCTCCACAACTGGCTTGAGACTTTCCACATTCTGGTGGGGAAACCTCTCAAGAAAGAGGGTCCCTTTGGAATAGGGTAGGAACTGTGTCTCCTTCTTTGTCTGTTTCGGGATTCATACAGGGGGGCTCTTTGTAAGCCTCAGCACCCCCCCCAGACTCCTTCCCACAAAGTGTAGAGTCCAAGGAGCCTCTACATCTGGCTGAAGCTGTGGGGAGGTCAGGTTCAGAGGACTCTGACACCCACTCCCAGGAGAAACTGACACAGAGGGTATGTGGTTAAGTGAGCCCTGGAGGTATATTCATTCACTCACTCATTTGTTCCTTCAACACACCTTTACTGAGGGCTTCTTATGTGTTCTAGCCTCTGAGGAAGACAGAGTCCTTGTTCTGTGGAGCTTATATTCTTACGGGAGGGCTTAGATAGAAAGTAAATAAACAGGTTAATACATAATTAGCAAAGGGCTATGGAAGAATGAAGTGAAGATAGGGAGGGGAAGGACTATTTGGGGTAGGGTGGTTAGGGAAATGGGTCCAGGACGCACCGACTTATTCTACTGTTAAGCCTGGTATTGAAAACATCCTAGATTCCCTCATTATTCGTAGAAATCAGATGTGAAACACCCATTGAGAGCCCTCCTTTGTCCCCTCACTACCCACTCTGTAGACAACTTTCCTGAGAGTTGAATATTCCTACATCTAAATTAATCAACCACAAACCACACAACTTCTTTCTGTTATGACAAAAATTGGCAGGTTGATTCACCTCTGTTCCCTTTACAGCTACTTCATCCAAGCCTAGGGCTGACGGTGAGCTCTGCTTACATCACCATGGGCTCCATTGCAAGAAAGTGTCCCCTTTAGACCATCTCCTAACTTTCACTTTCCTGAAGCGCCGCCTTGGATCGGCCCTGCGTGGTGCCCCCCTTTTATGAGGACAGAGGTGCAAAGGTACCATTTGTGATAAGGGAAGGTCTGCCAGTACTGATACCGGCACCCCCACGCTGATAGGTGCTTGGTCGGGATATGAGGCAGGAGACCTTCCCTGAGAGGCAGCGGGTGCGGTGGATTTAAAGGCAGAGCTATAGCCGGAGTCCCTGCCCGCTGTGTGGCCCGGAGGGACCGCCTGTTTGGGAGTCGGGAAGACCCAAGTTGCTACTTCCTGGGTTGCCTCAGTCCCTCTAAGCCCCGGTTTCCTCACCTGTAAAAGGAGGATCTTTACCTAGCTTGAAGAAACTGCACAAGACCCTGGCGGGGGGACAAACACCTGATAAATGACACTGGCTGTGGCTCCCTGGGCAAATAGCTTAATCTCACTCAGCTTTGATTCTTCATCTGCGAAAGCGAGATAGCAATGTATTGTCCTCCTGGGGTCACGCGAGGGTGAGGTGACACATGTAAAGTGGCCTGCCACAGCGCCTGTGTCTAATCTACATTGGGAGCGCATCCCAAAGTGAGCCAGCAGGTAGACAGGACAGAGAGGGGCACGATACTGCCTAGGAAGCCCTCGGCATCGCAGGGGATGGGCCCTCCTCCCCGGCCACTGGCCTAGTCAGCAAAGAGAAAGCGAGGGAGGGGAAGTGAGGGGAAGGACTTTCTGGATGTTTTTGCTGATTTCGGTTTTGGTTTCAGGATGGGAACCGACATCAGTAACGTGCCAGCTGAACAGATCGCATAACCAAAGGAGGGCCGCATGGTATTAGGCCAGAGGTTAGAGAAAAGTGCAGCCTCACGGCCTCTACATCCCCTGCTGGAGAGAGAGTTCTGCTTTTCCAGGTTCACCATTAGCCTTTCCATCTGCTGACTCATTCTCACACAGCTCCAGCCCCGGAAAGCTGAGCATGTGGAAGGAGGCCTATTAATAGCCTTTTCCTGGGACACTCATCCTGACTTTTCCTAAGACAGTTTAAATGCAAGCACTGATGCCCTACCCCTCATTCTCCTCCCCACCCACCGCTGCCCTCACAGAGACTGAGAAGGAACAGTTCTGGGCACTGAGTAGTGCCCAGAAGGTTCTGGAGCTTCCCTTCTGTCACTTCTAAATTTGTTGGGGTTTCAAAATGGAGGCCTGTTAACTTTGGTCAGAGAGCAAGGTGTGGGGAGCTCTTTCTTTAGTGTTCCTAAAGGGCCCTAGCAGGGTCCCCACACAGCCTTTACGCGGGAAGCTGTAACAAGTGAGAAGAAGGACGCAGCACAAATCCTGGAATATGTCCCGAGGCCCATGGCCCGGCAGAGGGCAGAAATCCCCAACGGTGGAAAGCAGCCGTGCCAGTCAGTATGGCTGGGTTTGTGTGGGAAGAGGTTCCGGGGTCCCTGGGATTCTGCCCACTCCAGGGTGCAGTCGAACCCAGCTCAGCAGACAGGCCACAGAGCAGAGAAGGCTCTCAGACCATATGCAGACATGCTGCTGGCCTCTGCCTCCATGACCATAGCCCCACACAGAACAACCCGCTCTGGGGGCATCGTCCACTGAAGGAAAGAACCGTGACTGGGGGGAATAGAAGCCAGGACAGGACAAACTGAGGTCCCCTGAGCAGACCTAAAGAGATAATGAGTGGGCCAGGTTCTTGGACAGTACTGGGGAGCTAGCCCACACAGTCTCTTCTGTATGGGGGCGTGGGTAAGAGGCAGCCTCATGTAGCACAGAGCACTGTTTTTTTCATCTACTGCTTATGTGACCTTGATCAAGACATGACCCCTCTCTGGACCTCAGTTTCCTCAACTATAAAAAGATAGTGCTAGACAAGAGGCATTCTAAGGTCTCTTCTGGACCTGAGCTTCCTGGTTAATATTATGCACCTATTTGGAAAGTGTGGCTCTGTATAGGGTGAAAGAGAGGAATGGCTAAGGGAGTCAGTGGGTGGACCGGTGGGGGTAACAAGGGACAAAGGGGAAAGAGTGGGGGTTCTCTCCCTCTTTCCTTCTCCCCTCTCTTTTGTTAGAAAGGCTTCCCGTGTCCCCTCCCACCCGACCTCGCTGGCAGGGCCACTGCTACATGGGAAAAGCAGAGTTTCATGTGTCACTTTTCTGGGCCTGAGACATGCCTCTGCTACCAGGCCCTGTCAGCCGAATCTGCTCCCTCTTCCATCCACGCTCTGGCCCCCAGTTCTTCCCTTTTCCTCTATTGCCCCTACATTCCAGTCAGGATTCAGAGGCTCCCGGGCCACGAGGACTCTGCAGGAATGACAGTGATGCGAAGGGGGTCTGGGTAATGAACAGAGGAGGCTTGGCCTATTGGGATGGGGGTTGGGAAGAGAGGCAGAGAGAGAGAGAGAGACCTAGGCAGAGGATGTGGGTGCTCCCCCCAACTCCACACCCAACAACCAGCCAGACCTGCATGGTCCCAAACATTTTCTGCCTTCTCTTCTCCAGCTTTAAAGTGGGCAAACCTAAGCTTTCCGCTCAGGAGGTTAGGGACATTCCCAGAGCCCTCAGGTAGCCTGTTGCTTCACTAGCCCTGGCAGGGAGGCACAGTCACCTCTGTCAGGAGAGTGTCACTGGGGCCCTGAGGGTAGTAAGGGTCAACAGATTAACTGCTGGGGTGAGAATAGCCCAGCCCCCAGTCCAGGATACTTCACCATCATTCAAGGGGAATCCGGGCTGGGGCACTCCTCCTCTAACCCCCTGAACTCGGTTCGAAGGGAAGATGGAAACAGCTAAAATGATTTCCTGGCTGGCGCTCCCGCCCGCATGTCTGTCTAGCAATTGCTCATGCCGACAGAAGCCACCTTGCACACGGCCCCTGGATCCAGATTTCTGCAAAGCGGTGCCAGGGAACCATGGGGGAAGGGAGGGGCATCTGGCTAATGAACTTGCTTTGAGCCAAGAGGGAGTTTTTGGTTCGAAAATGGATTGTGTTTTGCTCCGTGAATATTTCTCTGGCATTACTTTGCTGACTGTGAAAAAGAGGCTTTCGGCCAAAAAAAGTAAGTCTTCCTGGAACAAACAGACGACTGAGAACTAACCCAACACAAAGAGATGGTATTTTTCCCTTTCGGCACGGTATCCACAATTACAATAAACATGTAGCGAGCACTGGCTGAAGGGGAGCCATGTGCTAAGAGGACAGATTCTGGAATCAAACTGGCTGGTTTCAATCAGAGCCCTCTGACTGGATGTGTGATGTGGCTTCAGCTTCCTCATCTGTAAATGGGGATAATGATAGGTGAGGCTTATGCTGAGGGTCTTTTTTTTTTTTTTAACAAAGCAGTTAGAACTGTACCTAGTACATGGTCAATGCTCAGTAACTATTACTTTAACTATTGTTATCTATACTATTGATAACTATATAGCAAATAGTTACTATGTATAACTAGATATAACTAATACATTGGCAGCTGTTAATAACTATAACTATTGTTATCACTTTATTACAGACATTTAGGACCATCATTTCTACTGTTACGGACATTTATAATCTAGTTAAATGGATACGAAACAAACACATGCAAATTTAGATAATAAATAATACTTTGAATTACTCAGTACAGCAGCACACAAATGGGGCATATGATTGATTGCCAAATGGGTGGTACAGCTTCCTGACCAAGCTGTGCCCACAGTCCATTTCTAGGTTGCTGGGTCTCGCCTCCCTCAACCCTATGGAAGGGACAGCCCAATGAAGACTACACAACCCACCCACCACCTGTCCACAGATGTTTGTACCAAGGGTGAAAACTTGGCCCAGTAATGGGCCAACCATAGGCCAGCCAGGGACCCGGCGTGGCTTGGTGAATAAAGTTTACTTATTCCAATCAGATCCTCTCTGGGAAATCTGGATTGGGCCCATGGAGAAAAGGAAACACACGCTGAGGGAACAGAAGCTGAAAGGCCACCCTGAGGTTGAAGTGAGGACATGGGGGGGTATGCGTACCCTGACGTTGCTAGGAAACAACAGTGACCAAGAGGCTGCCCGTCCTCAGAGACGGGCCCTCAGCAGACACGGAGTGGAAAAGAGCATGAGGAGGCAACCAGGAGGCTCTTGAGGAGAGATGAGAGGGAGCAACACTGGGAGCTGTCTCGGTTCCTAATGACCTTCTGAAGGAACTTAAGTCAATGTGACTCTTGGGACTGAGAGAGTGGGACTGTAATTTGGAGATGGAAGGGACCATGGGAGCTGTATCCACCTGAGGAGAGAACAGAGGTTTCTGTCTGGGGGGCCAGGAGGACATCAAAGGGGCAGAGGGGCTGGAGGAAGGAGCGTCCAGAGGACAGGCATGACGCTGGAAAAGCATGAAGAAATGTGAGGAGACTGGATCTAATGATTAGATCAGAATTTGGAAATATTCAGAAAGATACCTTGTTCTATCAGTTAGGATGTCAGTTGCACTTACCAGAAAATCTGCCCAAGCCCAACTTAAACTCTAAGGGAAAAAGACTGGGAAAAAGACTGGGAAAAGGCAGCAGGTGCAACAGGCTTCAGCCGAAGTCCAACCAGAGTTTAAAGGCCACGGCAAGGACGTTGCATTTATGCCTTCCACTCTTCTTCTGAAGGCGGCATCATCCTAAACCCACCGTCCTGGCTTTGTTTAAGTCAACCTGCCAAATGACCAATGTGCCAAAAACATAATTGAAGAAACATTCTTTTTTAAAACAGTCAATGAAAATGCATATATTTTTAATTTGATTCAAAAACTGGCTCGCAGCTAATTGGCTTTCAAAAAATTGTTTTTAGGCAAGTTGCCCTGCTTTCAGCTATTCTTGGAAATGAAGATGCCTGGTAGCAGCCCCTAGGCTATTGGCTTCTCTATTCGGGTCCAGGAGGAGAAAGAGCCTCTGTGCCCCAGCCTGACCAGCAGAAGTCCTGCGGTTTGCTCTGGTGGGTCATCTGGGCTCACATACCATTCCCGAGCCAATGACACTGGCCCGGACAATGTGCTAGCTGGTGTGGACCTAGCTCAGTGGCTTTTCCTGAAATAGTCACTAGGGCCAGGGTGATGGGTCAGCATCGGTGGGCTTAAGCCATCCAAGCACCACTCTTGACACTGAGGTGGGTGAAATCACACCATAGGCACATGGCTGGGAGACTGCATGGAAAGACCTTGGAGGTCACAGGTGCTGAGAAGGCAATTAGCAATAGCCAGCCAAGGGGACTAGACTATGTTCTCTAGGCAGCAAGGTGACATGGGAGACTTTTAAATCTTGGATATAACCTCTTCAGGCAGTATTTCAGGAAGATAAGTCCGGCTGTACAGTGGATAGGAGGAGGGGAAAGTCTGGCAAACCAGTGGGGTTATTGGCGAATACAGGAGGTTGGGCAGTGAGGATTGAAACTAGGGAACCAAGTGAGAAAGGGAAGAGAGGGGCAACTAGGAAGAATCTTGAAAGAAGAAGTAATAAGAATCTGTGCCTTATTTGACAGTAAGGAAGTAGGTGGATGGTGGTAGAGGGAGGAGTAAAAAATGACCCCAAGGTCTGTGACCTCGATGAAAATTTGGAGTGTCTGCCTCACTCCTTAACCACTTTCTCCAAAGCTATCCCCTCACTCACAGGAAAGGTGGCTGTCCCAGTGCCCCATTGTGTCGGCAGCCTGGCACTCCTCCCACTTCTGGGAATGGACCCTTCCCTCCTTCTGGGAACTACCCGGTCCCCACCATCCCTCCATGGTTATTGTGAGGGCACTGTGCTAAACACAACCCCTGTCTAGGGGCACCTGACTGACCCAAGATGGGTCAATTAGCACTCTTCCTCAACTTACCAGAAGAACTGAGAGAGTGATGCCTGCTATTGGCCTTATTCTTCCACATGGTCCAAGGAGCAGAGGAAGCCAGTCTGTAATACAGAGAAGATCAAAGCAGATGCAGATATAGCGTCCGAGAGTGAGCCTGGGAGCAGCCGCCTGGATCCCTGACGACTGTCTGCTTTCTGCATGTACTTCCTGTTCTTGGGAGCTGCAAGACACCCTCTGGATTCTTCATACACATTGTAAGCAACTATTTCCGAAGTCAGGAAATCGAGAGTAGCTGCTCATTCTGAAGAGAGGCTATATCATTTTGGAACTTATTTGCATTACCAGTGAATTTATTGGAGGTATCCAAGCTGGACCATCACTTAGAAGACATGTCACAAGGAAATGCCAACAACTGGTAAGCAGATCCTCAACTAAAGGAGGAAGCCATGGCAGAGGGTGAGAGCTTCCAGAGAGGAAGAGTGGAACCTTGCAGAGATTTATAGATTATTAGGTGTAAGGGGACCCAGCAGAGATATAGTGATTTATCAGAGAGTTAGGGGAACTGGGATGGAATGTCCAAAGAATCCAAGGCAATTCAAGGACTTAACCAACAGGGAAATACGGGTGACTTCGGGCAGGCTTTGGAGTTGGCTGATTCAGCAGCTCAGTCAGGTTACTTAAAACCCACATTTATGTCTACTTCTCTGTTCTGCTGCACTGGGCACTGGCTTCATCTAAAAGTTGACTCCTCCTTTGGCTGAGTTACCAGAATGGTGGAAGAGAGTGAAACATTTCCCAGTCAAGGACTCTAAGCTTCTCTCTGCAATCTGATTAGGCCACTTTAGATCACGTGCACATCTCTAGCCCAGTAAGACTCACCAGATAAATGCCATTTCCTGATTGGCTTAGACCAGTGAGGAGCCACTCCTTAAGCTGGGGGTGGGATCAGAGTCCCCTGAAGCCCCTGGCCAAACATGGCTGCTCCACCTGAGGCTGCCAGGAACTTGCTTAGGGTTGTGTTGGGGAGGAAGAAAGGGGATCGGAAGCACCAGAGGCAATACCTCCCTCCACACACACACGTGGCCCACAAGGCCCGCATGTGCTGGCCCTGCCTCACCTTGAATTTTTCTCTCTGTGCTTTGTAAAGTTCCCAGAGTGCACTAGGTTTCTTTCTCCCTCCTGCTCTTCTCATAGGCTGGTCCCTCTGTAGGGAATAGTCTCTATATTTGCTGCCTAATTCCTATTCTTGTATCAAGTCTCACTTAAATGTCATTCCTGAAAGAGAACTTTACAATCCCCCCAAACTAAGTTAACCCCTCGCCCCCTTGTGTCCCTATTGGAATCTAATTTCGAGCTGTAATTATGTCCATATTTTATTCATTTGTAGCTCTGTGGGGCAGAGGCCATGTCTGTTCTGCTCACCAATGAGTTTTCAGAGGTTGGAAGATGCTCAAGAAATACTTGATGAAGGGATGAAGTGGATAGTGTACCCACTTCTTCTCACTCACGTCTATAGTCTTCTTCAAGCACCTGAGACATCTTTGGAGGTTACTTGAGTGTAAATATTTCTACAGAACAGTGTCTCTTCTAAAAGAATGATGCCTTTAAAAGAACCTAAATAATCAGGGATGCTTTGAAAGCTTATAGAATCCAAGCAGTGGGACTTTTTTTGAAAATCATATATTTGTATCATGTTCAAGTATCATGTTCATGCTTCACGTCAGTTACACAGATAAAGACAAGGCTAGAAAAAAATTGGTGAGCTAGCCCAACACTGTCTTTGTTCCAGTCCCTACCTCATTAGTTAATTATTTTACCAAATATTTATTGAATGCCTCCTCTGCATCAGCCATTGGGCTGGGCTCTAAGACTTGGCCCTGTTTCATGAAAGTTTACATTAGGGTCATTTTATCTATGAGGGCAGGAACTGAATGGATACATCTTCAGAATGATTTTTTACTACAGAGTTTGAAACAGTAAGTTTTTCTGGTTAACCTTTTGGATAATCCAATTAACTTTTGTTGCCAGAACATTCTAGTCTGCTTTGCTAGTCAGAGTTTCTTCACAGGAGGGGCTTACGGGCCAGCAATCTGTTAGGAAGGGAGGCTGGAAGCTTGTCTTGAAATCATGTTTGCACAGCAAGCACGCTGTTTCTGCTCAGACTGTATGGCTATTTGGCATGGTTAGAGGCAGCTATTGGAAATTATGGGGTAATTAAATCACTGCCTCTTCCTAACCACCCCCTTGGAGCTACCATTGATCCTAGTTAACTGAAGCATAATTGTATTTGGTTTATCAGACTTTCAGATATGTCAGGCTTCAAAATCCACTAAGATCTCAAAAAGAAAATTTCAAAGGGAAGAAGTAGCAGTGATCTTGTCTGATAACTTGTTCATCAATTTCTTTTTCTCTTTTTTAAGTTTATTTATTTCAAGAGAGACAGAATGAACAAGTGGGGAAGGGACAGAAAGAGACAGAGAGAGAGAGAGAATCCCAAGCAGGCTCCACACTGATAGTGTGGAGCCCAATGTGGGGCTCAAACTCACAAACTGTGAGATCATGACCTGAGCCGAAACCAAGAGTCGGTCACTTAACTGACTGAGCCACCCAGGCACCCCTATCAATTTCTTTTCCAATTGCCCTGTCCTCACCTCTGAGAGGGAGACTTAGGTGAGAAACTGACTCTCAGGGTTGATGCCCATGACAGGCATTAAGAAAGAGAATATTTAGGGGCGCGTGTGTGGCTCAGTCGGTTGGGTGTCCGACTTCCACTCAGGTCATGATCTTATGGTTTGTGGGTTCTAGCTCTGCTTTGGGCTCTGTACTGACAGCATGACACCTGGAGCCTGCCTGCTATGAGTTCTGTGTTTCCCCCTGTCTCTGCCCCTGCCCCACTTATGTTCTGTCTCTCTCTCTCTCAAAAGTGAATAAACATTAAAAAAAAAAAAAGAGAGAGAGAGAGAATATTTAATTACTTGGGGGAGGGGGAGTGTTTGACCTTAAAAAGAAAAAAAAAGGAAAATATGGTTAGAGTGCCAAGTTATAAATCTGTAAACTGGCAACATGGAAGTATATATTTACCTACTTTATAGGGATATCATGGCATCAGAATCAGAGGAATGTGCTGTGCAAATACAAAGGATGTAATTTAATCGCTTCCAAATGGCCTTTCTTGTTTTATTATCACCCATCCGCTCCTCGTGTGTTGAAAAAAAAAAAAACTTGTCTGTATTTATCCTCACTTATGCTGAATGAACATATTTCACTCAAGGAAAGCAAAACTAGACAGGTCTGGCTTAATTGCACAATCAGATATTAATATACTGTTTTTGAAGATAAATGCTTCATGACCTCAGAATGAATCAGCTCCTGGGGCAAGGATACATTGGATGCAGCAGGCGGGATGCCTGCCATCCGCCATTTATGCTACGTGCTGCAAGCACCGTGGGGCTGAGCCTTACGGTCATATCATGTATCTACCATATGCAAGCAAGGCTAACACAAATGTGTGGACTTGGACTTCATTCTCTTTCTCCTTCCTAGATCCTACTCTGGAAGTTCAGTTCTGTGGTTATGCAGTCCTCCTGGGTGAAGGCTTATAATGATAATGACATTCCTAATAATAGCTAACATTTACTGTGCACCTATCATGGGCCAGACATGGGGCTAAATGTTTTCGTCCTCATCTTTGGAGCTGGCCCCGTACCATTATGAGGTGTATTTTATCATCTTGCTATTTTTCTAATTTTGTAGCTGACAGCATGAGCAGAGAGCAGTTCAGTCTCCTGCCCAAGGTCGCACCCCTGGGGTTTAAACTGGGTGTGCCTGGCTCAGAAGGGGAAACTCCACAGAACCAGTGAGCTGAGGTTTCGGGGTCCTGCACTTACATGGCCCCTGGCATGGCCCAGTGCCTAATTCTGTGTCATAATTTTGTGTTCTTTTTCTTAAAGAGGCCCCCAAACTGTGTTAGCTGTAGTCCCCATAAAATCTGGATTCATCACTGGCTTGAGGGCAGAGCCTTCATTCATAATCTCCAAAGTGTAATTTCTTTTTTTTTTTTAAGTATATTTATTTTTGAGAGAGAGAGAGAGAGAGAGAGAGAGAGAGAGAAAGCGGGGGAGGGGCATACAGTGGGGGACAGAGGATCCGAAGCAGGCTTAATGTGGAGTTCGAACTCATGAACCAGGAGATCATGACCTGATCCGAAGTCTAATGCTCAACTGACTGAGCCACACAGGCACCCCTCCAAAGCATAATTTCTAACCAATCATAAAACACAAACCTGAATGACAAGTACTGTCTTACTTCCAACACAAAGCAGGTGTTCAGTTCAGTTCGGATTGAATGAAAGCATAGGTGACTGAATAAATGTCCTACTTGGAAACCATCCTATGGATGGATCACTATCATAGGCCAAAAACTATCGGGTGGATTAAAAAGCTCGGATGGGGTGCCTGGGTGGCTCAGTTGGTTAAGCGGCCAACTTTAGCTCAGGTCATGATCTCGCGGTCCGTGAGTTCGAGCCCCGTGTCGGCTCTGTGCTGACCGCTCCGAGCCTGGAGCCTGTTACAGATTCTGTTACAGATTCCTCCCTCGTTCATGCTCTGTCTCTCTCTGTGTCAAAAATAAATAAACATTTAAAAAAAAATTAAAAAAAAAAAAAAAGCTCGGGAGCCAGAGCACCTTGGGAGCCTTTAAAGGAAACGGATTCTCTCCTGACGTAGGGCACAGAGTAGCAGCTGGACAGTGTAAAAGAGAAGACGGGATTCTTTTCTGTACCATCTCACTATTGGCAAACCAGGGACAATACCACACTGGTAAATTTGCAGTGACTCCCTCTTTGCAGGCACCTCCATAAGAGACACCTCATTTCACTTAGCTTATCCAATTAACAAAGGGAGACAAACAAATTAAAAGGAAGTCCCTGAGGTGGTTGAGACTCCGTGTGTCTAAGTGGATAAACAACATAATTGGAATCACCTACCCTGATGAAAGCACCCTGCTCTGGGCTGGCTGCGAACAAGTAGTTCTAGTTTTGCAAGACTTTGCTAGTGTCATTTCAAGGAAAGGCTAAGAGGAAATGTGTTTAAAATGTGTTTAAAACAAGTTTTTGGTTAGATGGTGCAGATGGTGAGGATTGATACATATTGGAAGTAACTACTGAAGGAAGTTGCACGGTGTATGTTCCTAATGCCTAAAATGCAATCTTGTCTCCAACACAAGACTGGAGATTCCAGTTCCCTAATGGGATGCATTTACCCCATGATTTACCCCGAACTATGTGCCGGAATGAGGAGATTCTAGACAGTGGACGACCCTTGAGAACAATAGTGGTGGTTCCCAGGATCACCTATGCTTTTCTGGTGACATGACTCCAAAGTGCAAGATCATGACCTGAGCCTAATTCAGACGCTTAACCGACTGAGCCACCCAGGCACCCTGTAAGGAAGGACTTTTTAAGGATGATGCAAAAATCAGAAACCAGAAAGAAAAAAAAATTTGATTTGATTATATAAAACCTCTTAAAAACTCAGTACAACAAAGAATAATTATAGACAAGTCAGTAGACAAATGACAAAGCGGAGAAAACACGTACAACACATGTGATGGTTGAAGATATCTGTAGTGGATGCTGGGAAGTGCTGACCAGAGCCCGCCTCCAGTATTGAGGTCAGTCCCCAGCTGTCAGGTCACGTATATTGGTGTCTCAGAGCTAGGCTCTTCTCCTCAACTCCACAGCTGAAAAGAGTCACTTTTCCTGGTCATCCTCACTCCCTGGGCACAACCCTCAGTGACTTGTCACTTGTCACTTGTCACCCTCTTTCCTCAAGGCAGAACAATGAAGGGTCATCCTAGCTCCAGAGCTCCCCAATGGAAGTAGCTGAGTGAAGCCTTCTTCCTAATCCTCCTTTTTGTCCCTCCTTCTTAGCTACTCATCCCATGGGCTCTCCCCAGTAATCTCCTGCATGGGAATCTGTCTCAGAGTCTATTTCTGGAGAACTCAACCTAAGATAATATCCTTAATATGTAAAGAACTTGTGTAAATCAATGAGAGAATTTAAAAATGGGCAAAAGACAAAAACAGCCAATTTTGATCTGCCATAGTTAAAATGACCTCTACCTTTTGTCACAGAAAGTTCGCTTCTGGAGTTTGTCATAGAGAAATACCCTCACAAGTGTGTCGAGCTGTATAGTTAAGAATGCCCATGGGAGCATTGTTTATAATAGGGAAAAACTGGAAACAATCTTAATGCCCATCAATTTGTTAAGTCAATGTCATATTATGCAGTTATTAAAAACAATGATTTAGATAGCTATAAACATGAAACTATATTTAACATTCAAGCATATTCCTTAAAATACATTCTGTAAAATAGGTCGCACAATATATAGCATATATATGAAATAAACAGCTTGGGAGATTATAGAAAAAACTTTAGTAAATATATTTAGGATTTTAGGGGGTTCTTATTTTCCTCCTCATACTTTGCTGTATTTTCTGCAAAGAATTATAATGAGCATTACTTACAAAAGCAGAGGAAAAATAGAAGGATGTTACTGGATAAGGCTTTAGAACTAGATTCAAGCGTACTGATTAAAACCCAAGCTTATTTTAGGGTGGGCCTGGGTTGCTCAGTCGGTTGAGTGTCCAGCTTCTGATTTGGCTCAGGTCATGATCTCATGGTTCATGAGTTTGAGCCCTGTGTCTGGTTCCATGCTGACAGTGTGTCAGGCTCCATTGCTGACAGCAGGGAGCCTGCTTGGGATTCTCTCTCCTTCTCTCTTTGCCCTTGCCCTGCTTATGCTCTCTCTCTCTCCCTCCCTCTTAAGATAAATAAATAAAACTTAAAAAAAAATTGCTCAAGTGTATTTTCATTTTCTCATTTCTAATTATTTCAATTAAAGCAGAATAATTAACTTCAAAATTAACCTTACCAGCAGTATACAAACAAAACCTTACTTTATGGTTTTGCAGCTCATATTAATCCATGAGAGTCACGTACTACCTGCTGGACACGTGCTGTTTCTGTGTGTGCTTTGCCCGAGCAGTACCTAGTCTCTTTATCCAGGTAAGGGGGCCTGGCTTGCCCTTAGGGAGCCCTTCCTCCCCATCCTGAGGCCATGAGGTTTCTGTGAGGCTGACCCCACAACCCCTGTGGAGGAGCACATAACCTGTCCACACCTTGCATCTCTCCGGCCAGGAGGGCATTCAGGAGGCACATGTGTCCCAAGTTTGTCCCAAGAGAGCCAACGGCAGAACTTTGGTTACATCTATTGAAAAAGCAATGCTCTCTGTTAACTGGTGTTGCCAAAGTGGTCAAAACTCAACTTGGAGAAATGCTGCTGAGTTCGAAATCAACACAACAAAGCAGAGCAGAGGGATGGCGAGAGAAACATTTCTGAAGACAGTGTTGGTGCTTTTCAATCCAGCTGTGCTCAAAGATTACTTTTTGTATTTTTCGGTTACATGAACCAATACATGGTCCGTTTTTGCTTAGGACTGTTTGAGTTGAACCTCCTTTGCATCTCGGATGATGTGGTATTAGATACATCCTACTATCACTCCATGCAAAGCAAAATCGTATTCATTTGTTCAATCTTTCGATCATTCCACATAATGTATTGAGCGCTGTCTTCGTCAGCTCAGGCCGCCATAACAGAATACCACAGACTGGGGGGCTTAAACAACAGAAATGTATTTCTCACAAATCGGGAGGCTGGAAGTCCGAGATCAAGGTGCCAGCAAGGTAAGTTTCATTCTGAGGCCTCTTGGCTTCCCGGTGCTACTATCTTGTGCTCACGTGTCTTCTGTGTGCATGCTGAGACAGAAAGCAAGCTCTTTGGTGTCTCTTCTTATAAGGGCACTAATCCCATCATAAAAGCCTCATCCTTGTGATCTCAGGTAACCCTAATGACCCCTCAGAGCCCCCATCTCCAAATATCATCACATTGTGGGGGTAGGGCTCCAATACATGAATTTTGAGGGGGATAAGGTATTCAATCTATAACAACACCTAGGACCCACAACGTATGCCATCAAGTATGCTCATCCTGGGAATACAGGGGAGAATGGCACAATCTCTACCCTTAACAGGAGAGGTACACTTGGTGGGAACTCAATCCCAGAGAGTCGTCCTTGGGAATGCTCAAGTTTCTTCCCAAGAACTTTCCCAGTTGCCACGAAGCAAAATGTAGGCCATCATTTTTATCTTCTCTCCTGCTGGAGAAGTAGCGTCTGCCTTCTCTTTGGCTGTCTCTGGTGTTCTTTCTTTGGACTCTTCTACTGTCTCTCAAGCCAAAGAGGCTGCACCTGGGAGGCCCGAGGTGGGCAGTCTGGACCAGCCCTGCTGTTGGTAGTGATACAGATGCCTTTTTTGCCCTGGTGTCCATCTTGCTGCTTGTGCTCTCTTCTTGTTGGATGGCCTTTCCTCTCCTTTGGACACAGTGAGATTGACTTGGGGGTGACTTATAGGAAAAAGATAAAGGAAGAAATGCTGCCTCGTGCCTATGTCAAAGGGGTTCTGCCTAAACCATGGGTTCCATTTTGGGGGTCAGGGCACGTGTCCCGGAAACAGTCTTTGTTATCAGCCATTGTTCTCTCTGACAACGGGTTTCCTTAGAGAAATCTCATGGAAAGGAGTTGCTGGCCAGAGGCCAGGGTCTGGGCCCTCCTGGGTTCACTGGCCAGATGATACCTTTACCTCATTACCATTCTCAACCCACAGATGTGTGTAAGGCCTTCTAGGGAAAAGTGCTCAGAATAAGAAGGGCTGGGAGTGTAGGTCAGCTGGACAGCTCTCTCAGAAGTCCCTCTGAGAGAATTTTTGAGGCTATAGATCACATCTCCAGAAGGCAAAATTAAGCATCCTCAGCAGATTCCATTAGAATAAGGGTAACCCAGTGAGGTCATGTCTGGTAATTATAGAATTATACTAATTATTTTTTAATGTATTCAAGGCTTGAGAACACTGGATTCTCATTATACAGCATAAACTTTCAGAACCAAGCCCAAACCCTACCTGTAGAAACTGCACAAATGAGAAGTGAGCCCCCAGCCACACTTTGAGATTGAGTGCCCTACATTCAGCCAAATGACAAACTATCGACTTTATGGAGCTGCCTACTGAATTTTTTGTCTTTCCTCTCAATCTTGGAGAATCATAGAATTCAGCAACCTCTCAATCCGGTAGTTCTTCTTTTGGCATACACACCAGAATCTCTAGGAGAGCTTTTGCCGCCTTCACTCGTCCAGGCCCCGCTTCTGGAGGTTGCTTCGAAAGGTCTAGGGTGGGGTCCCAGCATCTGAATAATCACCGATTAATCCCTAAATTAGCAGATGGGGAACTGAGACCCAGAGAGAGACAGCAATTTGTCTCAGGTGGACAACAACCACCTGTCAAAGAACCAGGGTTAGCACTCAGGTTTCCTGACTCTGATCCAGTGTTCTTTTCACTACACAAGTACAAGCACAAAGAAGGAGGTATCCTTACTCAAACGGCTAGTTACCCTGTTACCCCAGTGCCCACCTTGAAGAATGGAGTGTGGCTCCAGTCTATGCTTGGGAACACTGCTCAGTGATTTATACCACTGCCAAACAGACAAAACTGCCATTTGGGTAACAGCTGCCAGACATATCTGTCTTTCATTTTCAAAGACAAGGCCACTCGCCCTTTGTATTCTACTGTAGTAGACAAGATAGGGAAATGCGTGACACATGTCTCCCTCTGTTTGCTGCGCATTTACTCTTAATGCCCTGTGGTTTGTGGTTGTGGTTGCTTGTTTACAAAACCTGGCACTCAAAGTCATGGTCAGCCCAAAGCCTCTGTTGCAGAAGAAATCACCATTTATGCTATAGCTTCCCAGAGGGGCCTCTCTGCTGCCATCCTTTCTACTCTTTCCTCCCAAAGCTCCAGCATTGGATTATAGGCATTTTCAATGAATGCAGGAGATGAACCCCACAACGTCAATCGAGAAAGAAGTATTTGTTGAGAGGTAGTACATACCCAGCATCATGTTTATGTTACACTCATCCTGTAGTTAGAAGGCATTTCAGGGTGTTGGGGAAAAGGAATATAAGCTGCTTCGGAGCTCTCTTTCGGAAACAGAAGTCCCCCTTATTCCTAGCACACCCAAAAGAACACCAAAATGCATTACTCTTGGAGGAAAACATTCTTTGGATACTCTGGGAAACACTCACCCAACCTCTCTCTACACTGAGCCTGTCCGTAGGAGCTTAGCCAGGTGCCATTATCAACCAGCTCAAAAGTGCCACCTTGGTTAACAGAAATCTGGCAACTACAAGTCATACTGCCTCCTGGACAGTGGGACTTGTCACCCATTATAACCAGCTGTGTTTTACTGTTGAAGAAATCTAAAGACTGAGTGATTAAAGCCCAGCCAAGGTCACTCGCATGGAGTTCAGAGTACAACCAGAGCAGAAGGAACACGCGCTGGGTTTCTAGAATCAAAGGACACTATAGCTGGAAGGGATTTCAAGAGGTCATTTGGTTCACTTGCTCCGCTGTGGGTGAACAATGAAACCGTCCAAGACTAACGATTGTCTGGGGGCAAAGGCTTCGCAATGCCTCCAACCTCTTGGTTCCTGAAGCTCTTCCTTAAGTCTCAACAAACTCTCTCTCTTGCTGTTACTCTTTCTACCTTCCCAAGCTGTGTTTAATGGAGAGAAAAGCGTTTCTCTACTGTGAGGCCTCCCTTGTTCTGTTGAAGAGTCAGCTCAGGGGAAGTCTTGAAAGACCCACTTGGAGAGGCTCTGTGGGGAACTCCAGCAGGCAAAGGAAGACTATTCTGTATCTTTGGCTCTTTTTTACTCTGCCTGAATGCCAGACAATTGTACTTCCCTAATCCATCCTCTCCAGGGATTATTTTCCCCGGAGAAGAGAAGGCTGAGAGACAAATCATTGGGATGCAAATGCAGAAGATATTGAACAAAAGCATCCATGACCACAGGCAACTGCGGGGTGAAGGCTTTCAGGTTGGGTTGATGGGAGGGTTGTTTCTGCTTCTGCAGGGTTATTCTTGAAGTAAACTCTGATCCAGAGGGCTGCTGTGGAGTCCTCCTTTCCAGGAGGACTAACAGATGGGAGAAGGCTTCACCACAGGGATGATTTCCCTGTGCTTCCCAATGGGAGGAGAAAGATGGAGAAACTTTCCTTGGACTCTTTCCAACTTTCTAGTGGTTCTTCCCCTCGTCTGAAAAAGCACTAGTTCTAAGCATTTTGAAAGACCAGTGTGAGAAGGAACTAATAAGCACATGCAGCTCAATGAGACTCCCTTTGAATTTGGCTCTGGCCCTGCATTAAACCAGCAGGGACAAGCCTAAAATGAGATGGTTCTTATGTGGCTCCCCAGGCAAAATTTTGAAAGCTAACAACTGAAATTTTCTTCCTGATATTTTCCCACCCTACTGCCTCCTTCAATTATTGCAGTGGGAGGAGATGCAGAGTTCTGAGATTAATTCCACGTATCGGGTTTTATTTCATTAAGTCTCTTTTGGGGGTAAACTATCCACTGGCATTTGCATTGCTTGTTCTTGAATGAGGCCCTAACATGAAATGCTTCAATTGGGAGAAGAATTTCTCTTAAGACACTTCTTCCTAAAGGTAAAATGAGATATCTCGAACCTTGCAGAAGAGCTTTAAAGAAAAAATGATGGCAAATACATAGCCTGTTCTTTACAGTGGCACCCTTCAGAACACTTTTCACCAGTCTCTTCCAATCTACCAGCAAGCATGTGCATCCATTAGGAAGCACTGACTGAGCCCAGCTTTAGACCAGGCTGTTTGGGGTTTACCCCAAAATGGAAGTTTGGTCTCTGCCCTTAACAAGTGTCCAGACCGGTCAGGCTGCAAGACTAACTCAGACTCATGCAAGGCAACACACATTTAGGTGCTAAGAAGTGTTGGTGTTTTTGTGGATAAAAGTAATCGGGAAGCTTTTATTAAAGAGTGTATAGCTTGAGCTGGCTTTTCAAGAAATGACAGATTTGGAAGAAGCAGAGCAACAAACAAACAAACAAACAAACAGAAATGGGGAGGGTGGGGGAGGCGGGGAGGGGAAGCAAATTGTGAGAATTCAAATGAATTTTAAAACTACTAATTATAGATCACTTCAATCATATAAAAAGGTGCAGAAACACTAGGTACTCATTGTTGTGCCTCAGACTTTATCAATCTATAGCCAATCTTGCTTCACCTTTCCCCTCATCCATTTTTTCCCACATCCTGGATTATTTTTGAGGCAAATCTCAGACATCATATCATTCTATCTGTAAATATTTCAGTACTTTACTAGCATTTTAATGTAAGCAAAGATCAAATTATACAGGTCAGAGCGTGTTTGAAAAAACAGCACAAAACTGAAAATCTTGGCGTAATAAAAAGATCCCCCCAAGCCTTAGCCAGCAGCACATGTATTCCCTTCTATTTTGTTCAACAACGTCCCAACACATCAGAAGAATCCCTAATGCTTTTTGGAGGAGGTTGAAATAAAATATATATGTCCAGAAATACATGCTTTTTGCTATAATGCTTGGACCTTACTGGAATGTCGGAAGCATATGGACAAACACTTGTCTCTGTACATCTGCTGCAACTTAAGTATATTTCTTTATTCTATTTTCAACATAGATCAGAGCGGTATTTCAGGAAGACATGCCTTTCTTAAACCAGAGTCCAATAAAAGTGACCAGTGGAATCTGAGGATGGTGGGGCAGGCTGGGCCAGGAGGTAAAAGCACAGTGGGGGAGGGGAGAGAGCAGGGTGGGGTGGGGGGATGGAGAGGGCACAACTCTCAGGACTCTGGCTGGATGTGAAACTGAGTGGGAGGCAAAGAATGAAAGTGGAGCATGGTAATCTTGGAACAAGGATGAGTCATGCCGAAAATGAGATGCTTTCCCACTGATGCTTTGAATAATACCCCTTAGACTGGGAAAAGAAATCAAATGAGCACTGCGCTTGATCACCGTAGAGATAGAGAATGACATTCAGAGCGCATCGTTGGAGACTGGGCAGCCCTCTTTGCTCTTCCACTCTTCTGGGTGACCTGGAACCAGCCAACGAACCTCTCAGGGTCTCAGACTCTACATCTTCAACCAAAGGAAAGCAGGGCTAAATTATCTCTGGATTCTTGGAGACCCACAATGGTCAACAATTCAATTATTTGAAATGTATTTTAAAATAGATATGAGGGGTGCCTGGGTGGCTCAGTCAGTTGAGTGTCTGACTCTTGATTTCAGCTCCAGTCATGATCTCATGGTTGGGAGTCTCTCATGGTTGGGAGTCTCTCTCTCTCTCTCTCTCTCTCTCTCTTTTTCTCTGCCCCCCTCCCCCTGCTCTCTCTCAAAAAATAAACTAAAAAGATTTTAATTGTTTTTAATGTTTATTTATTTTTGAGAGAGACAGAGACAGAGTGTGAGCAGGGGAGGGGCAGAGAGAGAGAGGGAGACACAGAATCTAAAGCAGGCTCCAGGCTCTGAGCTGTCAGCACAGAGCCCGACGCAGGGCTTGAACCCACAAACCGTGAGATCATGACCTGAGCCGAAGTCGGACGCTCAACCAACTGAGCCACCCAGGCGTCCCTAAAAAATTTTTTTAATAGATATGAATTTGCAGTGGCTTGTGGATGGTTTCTGTTAGCAATAGGAAGCAGCGGTAGTCCTTGAGACAACCCAGAACCTGCATGAGCTGTCATATGGAGAAATTAAGTAATGGCACTAACACATGTATATCAAGTGTTAGTTACTCTACTAAGCAGCTCGCGTACATTCTCACAACAGCCCTGTGAAGTAAGTTCTAATATTATCACACTATCATGAGGAAACCGAGGCATAGGGAGGGTAAGTAATCTACCCAAGAAACATTGCCTATAGATAGGAAAGCCAGAATAGACAGCAGATCTATCTCAATTCCAAACCCTTTACCACTGCACGACATGCTCTCCTATTGTGCTAAGGTGCATAGAATGACTATTAAAATCTTGTATTTTATCTTCTAATCAAAATCCAGGAACTTTATTTATTTTTAATGTTTATTCATTTTTGAGAGACAGAGAGGCAGAGCATGAGCGGGAGAGGTGCAGAGAGAGAGGGAGACACAGAATCCGAAGCAGGCTCCAGGCTCTGAGCTGTCAGCACAGAGTCCGACACGGGGCTTGAACCCATGAACCGCAAGATCATGACCTGAGCCAAAATCGGATGCTCAACCAACTGAGCTGCCCAGGCACCACCAGAAACCTTTTAAAAATATCTATCTGACTTAGGAGCCAGGTTGAGGAGGGTTCCCACTGAGTAAATCTGGGACAAATTCAGCACCAAAATTAAGTATAGTGATGAATTATAAGCCACTGTTAAAATAGGATTCATGAGTCCCCTTACTGATGATAGATAGATGATAGATAGATAGATAGATAGATAATAGAGAACTAGAATACGAAGGATTAACTGGTAAACGCAGAGGGATTGCTGGAGCTGGAAAATCATCATTTGGCAATCATCAGAGTAAAGATAGAATCAGGCAGGAACCATCAATGTATGCTAAATCTAAGGGAGAAATGTTAATGAGCAAGACATTTGCTTGGACTTAAAGTATTTCTCCAAAGACTGCTTCATTAGTTCAAGGGACGGGAAAAATTAATTATACAGTAGAGAAAATTGAACAATACCTTGATGCATGAGAAAAATTTACATTACCAATAAGGGTAGATGGACATTGTGTGCCTCTAGCTGTGATACCCTTAGAAGGACAAAGTGTTAATCTGCAATATTCCAGCCAAGAATGTATAAACAAAACATCAGACAAATGCAATATGAAAATGTTCTTTAAAAAAAAAAAGGCCAGGGAAACTGAATTCTTAAAAAATGTAAACATGATGAGAAACAAGGAAAGGCTGTAAAAATGTTCCAGATTAAAGGAAGCTAAGGTGAAAAAGAAAACCAAATGCTCGACAAACTGCAGGGACGTTACGCTCGACATAAGATGGGGGTGGGGGGAGATGTGGACAATGCCATAAAAGACATTGTTAGATCAACTGACAGCATTGGAATTTGGACAGTACCAATGTCAATTTGTGAAGTTGGTAAATGTACTGTGGTTATGTTGAGAAAATTCCTGTTTTTAGGCAATGCACACAATATTTAGAGGGGAAGGATCCTGATGTATGTAATTTACCATCTCATGGTTCAAGAGAGAGAAAGACAGAAAGAAGGCAAATTCTAAAGCACATGGGATAAAATGTCAACAAAAGGTGAATCTAGGTAAAGAGTATATGGGGGTCCCTTGAAACTTTTTCTAAGTTTGAAAATATGTCCAAATAAGGAGACTTTTTTTTTTTAAGCCAATCTGATATCACATTAACAAGTGGTGGTCAGTCTCTGCGTTTTTGGACTATGTGGAGGGAAAAAAAAGAATGACATGCATTGAGTCATGAGAATAATTGTCATCAGATGGGAGAAGCTTAAGGCTAAGCTGATTCCCTGCAGTTTAGGGGTTCACCAACCCAAACAGGGAATTATGTGGGTCACACAGCAAACAGACTCACAAGTGAACAAATAACAGAGTAATTCCACTGTGAGAAACATCAGGAAACCATCTCTGTATGTGTAAGGAAGAACTTTTCAGGCATGGAGGCATGGGCCTATATTCAGCACAAGTCTACCCAGCAGAATAATTAACCTGTTCAAGCTCATCTACCACTTGCTGCTCCTTGAAATATGTTGGAACTAGAAGGTTCTGTGCCAGTTGGGAAAGGCAGTTGACACAAGGAGCAAACTGCTAGCATTGACAAGGATATGATAAATGCTAGGGCATGCGGGAACTCTAGAACGAGTGACAAATTAGCAAATTAGTGGGCAGCTTTTGATGGTGGGATTATTATTATGGCCGCAGATTTGAGTTACTTACTATTTGCTAGGCCCTGAGGGTATAGAAAGATAAAGGAAATAATCCCTGTTCTCAAGAAGCTTTGGGAAGAGAGAGACACACAAAGTTACACCACAGGACAGCAGGTGACAAGTATCAAATGGTTGTTCTTGGCACTGTGCTAGAGTTGATGGAATAAGACCATCGAGAAAAGCTACTGTGGGCATGTAACACCAGGTAAGTGGTAGCGGTATGTCCTTCCTCTCTTCCTCCTTCCCTCCCTCCCTCCCTTCTTCCCTTCCTCCCTTCCTTCCTTCCTTCCTTCCTTCCTTCCTTCCTTCCTTCCTTCCCTTCCCCCTTCCTTCCTCCCTCCTTCCTCCCCTTTTTCTTTCTTTCAATAGATATTTATTCTGTTTTCTAATTGCAAGGTACTGTGCTGGACAAAGAGAACAGTGAGATAAAACATGATGCTGAGAGGAAAAAGGAAAGGCACATTTGGGGATTAATTGATGATAATAATGGCTAAAATATGGGCCCCGTATG
Organism: Lynx rufus; assembly: GCF_022079265.1. Taxonomy (NCBI): domain Eukaryota; kingdom Metazoa; phylum Chordata; class Mammalia; order Carnivora; family Felidae; genus Lynx; species Lynx rufus. The sequence continues at coordinate 32,050,632 of NW_025814829.1, read as the reverse complement.
AGTTTCCTGTGGCTACCATAATAAATAATCACAAATATAGTGGCTTAACACGACAGAAATTTATTCTTTCACACGTATGAAGGCAGAAGTCTGAAACCAAGGTGTTGGCAAAACTGTGCTCTAGGGGAGATTCCTTTTCTTGCCTCTTCCAGCATCTGCTGGCTGTTGGCACTCCTTGGCAACCTGTCTCTACCCTCACATGACCTTCTCTTCTGTCTAGTTACCCCGTGTCTCTTATTAGAGATGATCTTTTCATCTCAAGATCCTTACTTACATCTTCAAATGACCCCTTTTCCAAATAAAGTAACATTTGTAGTTTCTAGGAATTAGGACATGGGCATATCTTCTGGTGGGGGGCAGGGGGGGCACCATCCAACCCATTACAGGCTCTTTCCATGTTTCAGGCCTTGTTCTAAGCATATTATATGTATTAACTAACCTAATTCACAATAACCCAGTAAGATAAGTTATTATTTTGGTCCACATTGAGGAAATGGAAGCTTGGAGCCATTAGGTAACTTGGAGCCATTACTTAAAATAATTTGGCTTGAATCGTGGGCTTGTGTCGAGGAGGAGTGAGAGACAAGTTTGGATAAACAAGTTAAAGTCACATGCAGAATGCCTTCAATTACACCTAGATAAAATGTTGTGCCTTATTCTGTGGGTAATGGGCAGCCACTGCAGGTTTTGAGCATTGATGTGTGGGGATATTGATCAAAAAGCACTGCATTAAGTAGACTGGAGGAGGGTGGGAGTGGGAGACCTATTAGAAGTGCTCACGTAATTGCTATGAGAGATATGTAGGCCTAGACTGGAGAGCTGGCCACAGAAACAGCTCATCCTTCTTTTCATCCCAGCATGTGGAGCCAGACTCCCTTTTCCATTAGACTTAGCTTTTCCATCTTCCTAGATGCCATTCCAGGAGGCAACTGAGAGATCAGACCATTTCCATTTGCCCCATTTTAGCCCACACTGGTTTTTCCATTAAAGAATTGCTCTCAAATTTGAAGGCACCTGAGCAGCGCCTAGAAATGCAATCCCTGTGATTTTGATGGTGGTCCCTTTTAAGACAATGGCACTTTGGGGACTGAAGGATGTCTCTCTTGAGGTTAAGAGATGCTCAACTCTGACCTTATGATGGAATAAGCCTTGAAGCCAACTTAAAGCATAAATAAAGTCAATAACAAGGACTCATGGGAATGGTCATCGATGCGGCTGCCATGAAGCTAGACCTTTGCTTTCTTTCTCCAGAATCAGCAGACAGGCAGAGGGAAATATCTCTAGTCTTACTTCTCATCTGTTCTTCTTAGTGACTATTGCTGCTCCTGTACAACCTGAATATTAAACACCCCTTACTCATTTTTAGTCTTTTCATCTCCTTCTGATATGTGATCAGTAACGTCTGATGAAAAAGGCATTTCCTATTGGATAATAAAAGGTTTGAGTACGAGAGACCCCCAGTCATACTCTGAGTCCTCAGCCCAACCTGTTATTTAGACTTCAGAAGCCATTAATGCTAGTCAGAATAATGAAATGTTTCCAAAAACTGTAAGCTCATTATTTTTCTTTCTGCAAGAGTGAAAGCAAAAACTTAAATGCTTATTCACACCTGGAGTTCGATTAATTTTAAGGAATGCTTTCCTACAAGGACAAGACATTTGGTTCATTAAAAAGTTTTTGATACAGAATACCATTCATTACAAAATAAAATGCCAGTATGGCAGGTGAATATAAAATTAAAAAGTAAAATGAAAACATTTTTAAGTTTGAGGAGGATATCTTAACTCCTAACTCCATGTAATATTCTTCCAGGGTAAAAAAAAATTTTTTTTCTAATGCCTTTGTCCCCAAAGTGTGGTCTGGAGGCCACCAACATTGGAGTCCTGCAAGAGCTTTTGGAAATGCGGGATCTCAGTCTCCACCACAACCCCTACTGAATCAGAACCTGCATTTTAACAAGGCACCTCAGGGAAGGGCTCAGTTTTTCACTAATGTTAGTCCTTTGGAAGATATCTGAATGGTTACAGAAACTAAAAGGAAGAATTGGGATTAACTAATTCATTCTATAGAATTATGTGTGAACAGACCCAATTTTGGAACACATCACTAGAGAATCAGACTTTGGAGTGACCTGTTAAAGAGGTACGTGTCACTCACAAGTAGGCCACCTCCCCTTGGTCCTTATAGTAATTACAAATTAATAAGAAAATCACAGAACCAGAAACTTTTAGAACTGAGATGAATGATAGAATTTAATGGTTAGTGCATGTTAGGTTCTGAGCCTCGTATTGGGTTTGTTACTCATGAATTTGGGTATGAAGTTAAAAATAAACATGTTCTTGGTGAGATTAGATTAGGGCCTCACAAGCCACGGGACCTTGAGCAAATTTCTTCATGTCTTGGAATCTCAGTCCATAATCTGTAAGATCCAGTCGGCAAACTTCATAGCCTTGTTATGCATGTTAAGTGAGGAATGTTGAAGCACTCTGAAAGCTGTGAGAACCTAGAATGTTATCATATGGCAGATTTCAAGGCCGAGTCCCAGTTTCATCCAATTAATTGCATCTTGTGTGAGATAATATCACAGCCAAAGCCTGTCTGATGTAAAGACAAACGTAAGCTTGGGTGCCTGGGTGGCTCAGTGGGTTAAGCATCGGACTCTTGATTCCTGCTCAGGTCATGAGCTCACGGTTTGTGGAATTGAGTCCCACATTGGGCTCTGCACTGACAGCACGGAGCCTGCTTGGGATTCTGTGTCTTCATCTCTCTCTGCCCCTCCTCTGCTTGTGTGCACTCTCTCTTTCTCAAAATAAATAAGCATTTTTAAAAAAGAGGAAAAGGTGAGCTAATTAATAAGAAAGTGTCATGGTGTTTCCTACATTGTCCAGCAGGAAAAGTTCCTCTGATCGTCATGTTCAAGTGTAGATGGAGAACCACTATTGTTCAATGGTCAGGTTCTGTTGACTGAATGTATGAATTACTAAGCTGGACAAAGGTAATTTGTTAACATTCATTCATTCAACAAACATTTACTGAGCCAGGCTGGCTAGGGACACAATGGTGAGCAAAAGCACACATCGCCCTTGACCACACGGAGCTCACAATCTAATGAAATACTCACGTGGATAAACGTTAACGGTGTCATTGTTCTGTGCTATAAAACCTCAGGCCAAGGAGCCAAGAGAACTTGCACTAGAGAGACTTGACCTGGTCATAGGGGTTAGAGAAGACCTCCCTGAGGAAATGGCCCCTAAACTGAGAGCTGATGGATGAGAAACAACTAACGTGGGGAAAAGGGGATGGAAGAGTGTCCCAGTCAGAGGGAACAGTGCATGCACAAGTCTTTTTGCAGGAGGGAGCATGGTGGTCAGAAAGGCCAGTCCTGTTAGGTGGAGTGATGGCTTGAGGCTGGGGAGGACATCCAGGGACTGACCATACCCAGCGCCATGCATTTGAGCTTGGTTCTTCTCAGAACACCTGGAGGCCTCTGAAGGATTGCACTGTGGAGGAGGAGGAGGAGGAGGAGGAGGAGGAGGAGGAGGAGGAGGAGGAAGAGGAGTATTTTGCAATGACCAGACCTGGGTTTTGAAAAGATCACTCTGGCAGCAAAGAAGAGTATAACTAAGGGGCAGGAGGGCAGAGTGTGTGTGCAGAGGCAGGCAGGAGATTTTACAGCCTAGGAGAGAGAGAGGAACTGCTCCCCTCCACAGAATATCCAACTGCCGGTCTAGTTCCCTCCTCCCGGGGCAGCCTTGCTTCTGAAAGTCTCTGTCCACCAACAGGGAGGCAGCCTGTGTGCAATGGGCTCTCCCCTCTAGACAGAGAAAGTGAACAGACCAGAGGTCCACCCAGCAAATTAGTCCATTTTGAATCCATGCGAATCAGTCCCCTGTAGGTGAAATGATAAAAATGCAGTGTCTGAATATGCAAGTTGAAAATTCAGTCCTGGATTCTTGGCGGTGCTAAATACCAGGTAACCTGAAAGGGCCCATCTGAGAGTGTCAGCCAGGCTTCAGCATCCCCCTTAACTCATTTCCTAACTCCCGTGAAGAGGCCATCTCTTTCAACCACTCACTGAAAAGATGTAGAAAGTAAGGCCTAATCACACAGTAACTTTTAAGGACCAGTTCCTTGACCTTTCTAAAACTCATAAGGCATGTGATCCTTTCAAGATGCCCCACTGGTCAGCATCATCTTCATAGACAAGTAATGGAGAGAGTCATAGAAAAATGTCTTTAAGTTAAAAAAAAATTTTTTTTAACTTCTGTTCTTTGTACTTTAATTTCAATCTCCAGCCCCTAGCGTAGAAAGGCTAAAGAGAATGGGTATATTCCATCTATACCTTAACACTGACTACCTGAGCCTTCAACATTTTCTGGCATAATAAGACATTCACAAATGTCTTTAATGAGGCTTTCCATATAGGTGTCACTGCCTTTATTTCTAGATTTAATTTCCAGGCATGACTGGAGAACTTTGATCCAGTTTTCAGTCTCCCAGAAACTTTGATCCAGTTTTCTTTCCCTTGCTATTCACTCTTACCTGCCATTCTTTAGCTTATCCAAGTACAAAAAGCTCAGCGATTGTCCTGGGCTTCTCAATGTACATTCTAGTCTAGCTGTTCCTGTTTCCCCTTTGCTTCCTCATAGGGTTTCCTGCTCTGACCCTTTCTTTCATATGGTTTCCCTTATACCTCTGAGCCCTTTTGTGATGTTTCTGGGCTTTATTCTTGCATTGTTACTTGTTTATTCTTTTTTCTACTGCCTGTTCCCTCGGGGAGCCGCTAAAAATTCAAACCCTGGCCCTCGTGTTGTTGCTAGAGATTTTACCGTGTATTTGTAATAATTAATCACGTACGTTCCAAAACAAACAAAAAACCAAACAGATCCATTTCCCCCATCATTTTTGCTTTAAGATTGAACATTAGATGTGATTTACTGTTAACTAAAGTCAAATGTAATCTGGTTTTCACATGGTTTTCTTCTTTTCCATGCTTGCAGTCATGATTTTTGATAAGCCAGATTCAGAGGTGTGTTAGTATTTAGCAGGGTGGTTGTTTTTTTTGTGTTTTTTTTGTTTTTTTTTTTTTGCAAGAATCCTTTGCAACCAAGCTACATTTTGGATTGATAATTTGCAGGTTGGAGGAGCTTGGCATTGAGAGCAGGATGAGGTCTTTAGAGGGCTTTGAGATTGCAGTTTGTGTTACACATTTGATTTTTCACTCAAATTGGCAGTCTCTTTCCAAAAGGAGCATTATTCTCTCATCTTTAAAGTATGCTGAGTTTAGTCAGTTTGGATACTAAGCAAATTATCAGGAGAGTTCTCAAGATTTAGGAAGAAAAAGCCAAACCATTTTATTCAACTAGGGGCCACAACCTCCAGGGTTGTTGGTGAGTAATTCCATGGCTTTCTTTTATTTTTAACCCACTTGTGGCTGTGTTAACACTGTGCAAGGGCTATCAGCTGAAAAAGGATAAGTATCAGTCTAGCTACCAAAGTACTTTGACTACACAGCGCTAGGGGGAAGAAAAGTTTATTTGACTGAAATGTTTTGCGGTCAGGTAAGTGGGATTACTCTTTGTGGAGTGCATGATTACAACTTTTTACACCCTGGAAAATGTAGCTCCCTCCCCATCCCTCCCCGCCTTTGTATGTGAGGATAAAGCACATTGTGAAATGGCTTACAAGAGAAAGAAAAGTCTGCACCAGATGGGTTCTCATGAGTGACTATCGGGTTGAACTGAACCTAAGAGCCTGTTTTTATATGGGTCTAAACATCTTCCAATTCTGTCTGCTTAGGTACTGAAGGGATGGCTGTCCTGTTTGCTGAGTGCTGCTGCCTTCTACATCTCCTTACTGGTTCCTCTTTGGGCATTAAATTCTCACATTTGGATAAATCTATTTTTTAAATAAAGGGACACAGCAGCTCCCAAGAGGCGGCAAAATGGTATTCCAACCATTTCCACAGGATGTCTTGACCCAAAAGGGGCTCCCTAATTTCTCTATAGGAGGTGCTGGTTGGAAGGAGATTTGAAGCTGTGTTTACACAACAGGATCAGATAAATGTCCATTGTCCATACCAAAGGAGGGGAGATTATGAAGTGCCAAGGCTCATCTCCCCACTCCTTACCACTGCCACCATCCAGATTTCATTGCAAATTTAGCACATTAAAAACAGCCTCAGTATTTTCCCCTTAAAATCAGCTCCCTTCCCTCCCAACTTCACCTGCTTAGCGCAGGATTTTCCCTGTCAGGTTAAAACATTTGAACTACCTTTGTTAAATTCTCCTCCTTAGTTTTCACCCTCCCAATTAATCATCAAATCCTATCAATTCTTCCTTTATAATGTCTTGGAAACTTTTCTCCATTCTTTTCTGTTACTGCAGAACAGAAATAGATGAGGATCCAGCTCTGTAGTGTGGATGGGGAAATGAGAAACACACCACATACAAATGGGGGGAAAATAGAAATATATTTTTTTAATGCAAAATAACAAGGCTCCAAACTAGCCTTATGTATAGATCCTGAGGCACTGGCTAGCTTTGCCTTTGTCTTGTTTTGTCCAAAACAGTGGGGGTTCTTCCTCCTGTTCAGGGGCTGTGGTGAGGCCTTTCAGGGGTCTGGCTTAGGTTACCTGATTCCAGCCACCCCTCTACTTTAGGATCGGGAACTCTTCACTTCCAGATGAACTAATCTCCACTCAATGCATATGTTTGCACTCGAAATTCATGTTGGTACAAGTTATTGAGTATTTCATGTAATTTAAACATTTTATACGTTTATATTTTACCTCCACCGGACGAAGCGCATTCTTCCTTATTCTCAACCGCCCCTCCCCTTCCCCATAGCAACCAACACAGCGTTTGGCTATTTGTAGTCCATAAATAAAATGTTTGTTCAATCATAGAGCCTTAGAATTTTAGAGTCAGAAAGAATCTGAAGAGATCCTCTTGCCCAATCCTTTATGTTTGAAGAAACAGGTCTAGAGAGATTAGTGGACTCTTCTAAAGTCACACAGCTGGCTAGTGACAAAGCCAGGACCAGAACCCAGGTTGCCCCTGCTTGAAGTCTGTAGCCTAAACTGTCCTTAGATAATCAGTGACAGAAATATCTGCCTTTACACAAGGTCTCCTAGGGATGGTGGTGATAGGTGTAAATATTTACTGATATATTTACAAAGACTCAGTTCTCGCCGCTTGCGAGACTGCTCCTAAGGTCTAACTCCTCAGCTCGGTGTTGAGCAGTCCCAAGTTCATGCAGCACTCCTTTACGGATGCGGCCTCATCCCGGTTCGTTGACAGGACCCCCACCCCAACCCGGGAGTCCCGTACCCACGGGCTCCCCCTCTCGGCCCCTCCCTGGATGCAGTCTGTCACACAGCGGGCGCGGTCTCTGGTCTCTTCTACTGGATGCAGGCAGGTGGAAGCCCAGAGGGAGGGTCTCAGGCCACCCGCCAGGCGGGGTCTTGGCTTTGCGGAGAAAAAATTAGAGGGCAAGCCATTTAGAGAAAGGGACAAAGGTGTATCAAGCATAGAAGTGAGAAGGGAGCTACTCTCCGGACAAAGCAGCCGTCTCTCCTCTCAGGTGAGGAAGAGGACCCCCCTCCGCCTCTAAAGAAAGGTTTTATAAGTTTTTCAAAATCAGCTAACGTACGGGAGGGGGCTTATTCCTAAACTTCAAGTTTATCATTTACACCGAGCGGTTAGTTTCTCTGTTGTCTTAGGGTTGTGGAATTACCCACAGGGAGCAATTTTAAGAATGTCCAGCCTCTATGACTTTTACTGCCAGAGGGAGTCCGGTCTTGTGGTCTTCCATGAGTGGGATCTTGTGACTTTTTATGACCTGCTGACTTTTAGGTTAAGGGTCAGCCTAAATACCAAAATGGCTTTACTTAGGTCAACTTGTCTCCCCAGCCTCCCTTCCCTCCTGCCTCACCACGTGGACTCAGCTCGGAGGATCAAAGTCTGTTTGCTTCCCGGCCCTAGTAGGCGTGAGGGGTGCTGCGAGGACCCGCAGGGCCGGAGGAGCGGCCCCGCCGTGCTGGGGGACCCCGCCTGCCCTGCCCCTCCCCCTCTCCCCCACCCCCAGCTGCACGCGGCCCGCGCCCCCAACCCTCCCCCACGACGCCCGCCGCTGCACCCGGCCGCGGCCCCCGGCCCACGCCCGGCTCCCGGAGGGAAAGGCCCCGCCCCCATCTGTTGGCGCTTTGACACCGCCCCTTCCCGCCCCTCCGGGCCTCCATCCAATAGCGAGCGCAGATGGGCGGGGTGCGGAGGCTGTCGTGAGGGGGCTCTGGCCAATGGGGAAGCGTGCCGGGCCTGGTGGGCGGGGCGTCGAGGCCTTGTCACGCTCGGGTCCGTGTGAAAACGGGGGTTCCGAGTGCAAAGCAAAGTTTTTTTGTAAACCGTCTGCAAAGGAGGGGGGGCGAAGAAGGCGCCGGAGACCGGGCCGAGTGCAGCTGCCGTGGCCGCCGCCTTTTTAGCTCTTCAGGCGTCGGCTCCCGGGTCCGAGCCACAGCGGAGGAGACCAGCAAGGGAAAGACCTGCGCGGAGAGCCTGCAGATGCTCGGAGCCTTCGTAGCGCGGAGCTGCCCGTCGCCCGCCCCCGCCGCCCGCCTGCTCCTGCTCCTGCTCCGGCTCTTCGTCCCCGGGCTCCGGGAGCCCCAGCTCCCCGCCGCCGCCGCCGCCGCCGCCTCGGCCTCCGCCGCCCCTCTGTGGGTGTGGGGACTGCTGGGGCTGAGCCGGGCCTCCGCGCCGGCTCCGAGGACGGACGCCTGAGGAGCTGCGCGCCGCCGGCCCGCCGGGGACGCCCGCAGGCGCGGGGGCTCGGCGGCTTGACCCCCGGGCTCGCCCCCGTCCGGCCGCGGAGGCCCGTCAGCGGTTTCCCCAGCGGCCCGGTCGGGCGGCGAGAGACCCGCGCGGCCCTCCCGCCTCAGTCGCCCGGTCGCCGGCCGCCGGCGACTCGCCGCCACCGCCAGTGTAGCCGCCGGGCCGCGCTCGGCGGGCCCCTGAGCCGCAGCCATGGGGTGCTGGGGTCGGAACCGGGGCCGGCTGCTGTGCATGCTGATGCTGACCTTCATGTTCATGGTGCTGGAGGTGGTGGTGAGCCGGGTGACCTCGTCCCTGGCGATGCTCTCCGACTCCTTCCACATGCTGTCGGACGTGCTGGCGCTGGTGGTGGCGCTGGTGGCTGAGCGCTTCGCCCGGCGGACCCACGCCACCCAGAAGAACACGTTCGGCTGGATCCGGGCCGAAGTGATGGGGGCTCTGGTGAACGCCATCTTCCTGACCGGCCTCTGCTTCGCCATCCTGCTGGAGGCCATCGAGCGCTTCATCGAGCCGCACGAGATGCAGCAGCCGCTGGTGGTCCTCGGGGTCGGCGTGGCCGGGCTGCTGGTCAACGTGATGGGGCTCTGCCTCTTCCACCATCACAGCGGCTTCGGCAACGATTCCGGCCACGGCCACTCGCATGGGGGTCACGGCCACCCCAAGGGGGCCCGCGGCAAGAGCAACCGCACCGGGAGCAGCGACAACAGCGTGACCCCAGGCGAGCAGAGGCCCGAGCAGGAGGAGACCAACACCCTAGTGTCCAATAGCAGCAGCTCCAACGGGCTGAAACTGGACCGGCCAGGTGAGAGGAGAGAGTGGCCGCCGCAGGTGGTTGGGTCAGGGGAAACCGGGACCCTAGGCTGGCCCGGGGCGGGATGGCCCGCACGCCCCCTGGTGCCCGAGCCGGCCGGCGCCGCGCCGCCTCCTCCCCTCGCCCTCCGGGTCCCGCACCCGCGGGGCACACGAGGAAATAGGACCCCTCTCAGCCGGGTGCTGGGAGCCGGGGTGGGGGTGGGGGCGCGGCTGGGGTGTCGGTGGGGACTGTGGTTTGGGGAGTGGGAAAAGGGTCAGGAGGTGACCGTCAGCCCGCCGCAGTCCACAGCCGCACTTGGCTGCCCTTACAAGAGACTGCCTGCTTTTGGTTTTCACAGGATCAAAAGCGCTTCCTGATTAAATTTCTTGGCCCTCTTCGGAAACGGAGAGAACCCCCAGTTAGTTCATCCTTGGTCGGTGGCTACTTGAAACCTTGCCCTGCCCAAGCGGTTCTTAGGCCCCTTAAGCAAGTTTCTCAGTACGGTATTCAGAGCCAGCTAGCCTTGGACTTTGCCGAGCTCAAAACCCTGGTTGGAGGTTTCTTTTATGAACAGCAGTGTGTGTTTCAGTTAGTTGTCTAAAATCGAAGCCTAATCCTGACAATCCTAGGTTTAGGACCTGTCTGGTCGTGTTTGACATTTCACTGAGGACTTTTCAAAATCATCCTAAAATAAAAGTGATGACCACTTATTAATCTTATTTTTTACTGTATGCTTTTCATTCTAAACATTATTGCTCCTGAAGGTAATTTGGAAAATGTTGAAAGGCGATGGAAAAAGGAAATCAACCCAAGTCCAACTACCCAGGCTCAAAGACATTGACAATTTGGTGTATTTCCTTCCGATTTTTTTTTTCATTTACATTTATTTGCTTGGTAGTATGATGCTACACAGACAATTGTTGCTGTTTTCAAGATGCAGGGTGTCGTGTTAATGACATTCAACTTGTACGTTTGAAAAGGTTTAATAAACGATTGAATTTCCCCTCACCCATGCTCTTCAAGGTGTTATTGCAAAGAAAATTAAGCTGCTCTGGTGTGCATACAGTAATTCCTTTCAAAGATGGATACATTTGGTTTAAGAGCTAGTAGGGTAGATAGTGGTCATTTATTGCGGCTTTTCCTGAAGTTTATGATTGTTGATGGGTTTGTGTTGATTTTTTAGTTTCTGAACCCTCTCCACCAAGATACTCTATGGTTTACATTCACGATAAAAGTTTAAAAGTTAGCCACTACACCTTAGTGACAAAGAGTGACTAGAGCTGTGTGTCAGATCAGGCACTGTGGCATTTAATTTATGGGGGATCGCATTAAATTTTATATTTTCTGTTTGTATATGCCGAAAAGTATAGTGGAATGTTCCCACCCCCACAGAAAAGATGCAATTTGGTGGGGAGGCGGGCAGATAGGAGAGTGGTTAGGAGGATGGGGAAATGTAGTGTCTTCTTAATAACTTGATTTAGTCCTGGCCATTTTTGCCCTGGCTCATTCCCAGTATGTCAGTTTATATATTAAACTGCCCTAGGCACATTTTTAAATCATATTTTATGAAAAATGTTCACCTCCTTGACTAAGATGGAGTTAGATGAGGATGTGTGTGTAAACACTTTAAATGTATTTGATACAGCAGTTTTCTTTCTTTGTAGATCCAGAAAAGTCCAGAAATGATGCAGTGGAAGTACAAGTGAATGGGAATCTTATCAGAGAACCTGACCATATGGAATTGGAAGATGATAATAAGGCTGGACAACTTAACATGCGTGGAGTTTTCCTGCATGTCTTTGGAGATGCTTTGGGTTCAGTGATTGTAGTAGTAAATGCCTTGGTCTTTTACTTTTCTTGGAAGGGTTGTCCTAAAGGGGAGTTTTGTGTGAATCCATGTATCCCTGACCCCTGCAAAGCATTTGTAGAAATAATTAATAGTACTCATGCAACAGTTTATGAAGCTGGTCCTTGCTGGGTGCTATATTTAGATCCAACTCTTTGCATTGTAATGGTTTGTATACTTCTTTACACAACTTATCCGTTACTTAAGGAATCTGCTCTTATTCTTCTACAAACTGTTCCTAAACAAATTGATATCAAAAATTTGATAAAAGAACTTCGAGATGTTGAAGGAGTTGAGGAAGTTCATGAATTACATGTTTGGCAACTGGCTGGAAGCAGAATCATTGCCACTGCTCACATAAAATGTGAAGACCCGACATCATACATGCAGGTGGCCAAAATCATTAAGGACGTTTTTCATAATCACGGAATTCACGCTACTACCATCCAGCCTGAATTTGCTAGTGTAGGCTCTAAATCAAGTGTAGTCCCATGTGAACTTGCCTGCAGAACTCAGTGTGCTTTGAAGCAATGTTGTGGGACCCGGCCACAAGCCCCTTCTGGAAAGGATGCAGAAAAGGCCCCGACAGTTAGCATTTCCTGTTTAGAACTTAGCGACAATCTAGAGAAGAAGCCCAAGAGGACTAAAGCTGAAAGCATCCCTGCTGTTGTGATAGAGATTAAAAAAATGCCAAACAAACAACCTGAATCATCTTTGTGAGTCTTGAGAAAGATGTGGTATTTGACTTTTGCTTTAAACTGCAAGAGGAAAAAGACTCCATTGAAATTCTAAGTTTGCCAAGTAGTGTAATTGAAGTCCTTGTCTGGTCACACAGTTTAATTCTATTTTTGTAAGAACATAATGGGACTGCTTAACATAGTTCTATATTACAACTTTGTGATTATTAGTGCAGAGTACAGCTATGCTGTAACAATTTTGGAAAGCCAGTTTTAACACTATGTTACATTTTTGTTTAAAGTAAGTATAAACCTTATATAACATAATGACATTTGATTTCCAGTTTTTCCATGGTAAAAAATTAATTAGGGGGATAAATAAATTAAAATTGTTACTGGAATTTCTCTGCTTTTCTTTTCCCCCAGTGTTATACTTTATTTATTAGAATTAGAATCACTAAACTTTGAAAATCATCAACAGGTTCGTTTCCTTTGATGTTTCGGGTAATATTTATTTGCCCTCTGAGATCATTACGTAGCATAATGGCAGCATGTTTTTAAGAATGACTCATGGATATTATTAGGAAAGGTTCCCCTTTTTCTTCACATGGGGTATTTACGATACTAAAGATCAGTTACTGTCCTGGATTCTGTCTTGCTGAGTATTATTCTAATAAACAATTGAGATAATTAACAAGTTGAACTATAGTTTACATATGATAGGGCATATGAGAGTAAGAGCAGGGAAGAAGGTTCACCAAATTAAATATATAGATTGTGGTAAGTTAATATTCAGACTGCATTTCTAAATTATTCGGAGAATCTTAACTCATATCTTCTTTTACCAAAGTTAGTCTAAAATGTGGACATGTTCACCAGCATCACTTTCTTTGAAAGATTGCCATTAGAACATTGAGCTGAAAGTTGGCTTACGAAATATATACAGTAAGTATTTTTAAGGCTGTTAAAGCTAACCTAATAATTACCTGTTAAATGGCAAGCTTATTCATGTAATCTTTTCAGTTGTAGATATTTACAAAAAACTTAACGTTAGTCGTTTCATGGTGACCAATCATGAATGGATCCAAACAGCTTTTTTCGAGCACAACCAGCAGTTCTTGTGCTTTGCCCAGAGCCACTGACTTAGGGGGGAGAGAAAAGAAATCTAAGGGTTAATGCAATTTGGATACTAAAGTCTTAGAAAGCAAAGTTAACGAAGGCAAAATTAATCATTAAGATTCTGTAGGTCATCCAGTCTTGACCTATCTCGGATCTTCTAATAGTGGTCTATTTTGTAAGATTGCCACAGTATCTACACAGGATGTTCCTGGCTATGACATTGTTGCTGTGGGTTTCAAATCCATACACAAATATTATTTAAGGCTAGTTAAGTTATATTTTTCTTGACAGAGAGGGGCTATGCTTTGTGAAGAAACTAGAGTTTTGTCCTCAAAAGGATGAATAGGAGTGTCGGTTATCGTGTATAGCTCTATTTTTCTAGAAATAAGGTATCCTGACTACTTCAGTAACTTTTATAGCTGACTACTTTTGGGGTGGCTGTCTTTTGGGATTTGAAATAATTCATTGTTTAATGGGTCTTAAGATGAAGGCATCGGCATTGGGCAGTTAACTTTTTAAAGGGATCTTTTGTGGTAGATGGTGTGTTTTTTTTCTAGTATAAGCCTATTGCGGGCAATGGGCCTATTTAAGAACAGCCGATTTTTCCAATGAGAATGAGGTAATTTTAGGAACACCGTTTGTAAGTTCACATTTGCTATAATGGGCCAAAACCATAACCTGCCAATTTGCAATACATCTTGATCTTTTAATACTCTTATCTGATAATTGTGTAATTCAATTCCTAAACTGGAAGTTACTTTGAATTTTGCAAAACAGTTTTTTAAACATGAAATTTGGGAATCTCCTTATTTGGGTAAATGAGAAAGAAAGCTTGAAACTGTACTGTTATCATGTACATTCCTGACTTAACACTTAAAACTACAAAACATTTCATTAAGATCTTAAAACAGTCTATGTTACAGAAACATTTTGGTAACAATGCATACAATAGGATAATTGGTAAAATACATTCAGTGGGGTTTTCTTTACAAATGCTCTATTGGGTCTTTCTTAAAGGTTGTACAACATATAAGACATCAGCTAACTGAGTTTTTGTTTTTGTTTTTGTTTTAATGGTGTACAGGCATGGAACAAGGGCTTTTTTTTTTTTTTTTCCCCCAAAAGTGCTTTGAAGGTAAAAGCCTTTAGATTTCAGTTACTTCACTTTGCGTAATTTTTAAGTAGCTTATATGTAACAAAGTGGTACCACAGAATTCTTTTTTCAGAGGACTTTGTCATAATAGCAAAATCAGTGGGCACTGACTCACCTTTTGAGTTTTAGCAGAGAATTATTTATTTCTTTACAATGCACTTTCTAACCCATTTTTAGCATTATCTTTTAAAAAATGCTTTTATATTTAAATATTGTGGGATTTAAGTGTCTTTTCCAAAATAGCTTATTCCTCCCTGAAAGAAAATGAGGGGAATACCCTGAATTATTAGGAGACTTAAACCCAATATTTAAATATGCTTTTTATAGCAATGCATCAATTTTAGGAGGTGCATCTCTCCTGCTGGCTCTTTTATATTTGAGCAAGATCAGTGTGTTTAGAATATGTGTTTAGAAACTTGTCTGTTGTCTCGGTTTTGTGAAAAGGAGGTGCTGCATGTGCCTGAATTAAAACCAACGCAAATTTTTCCAAGCCAAATGCCGCCTTAGTGATGAGAGTGATTTCATTCTCCACTGTCACCTTATAGCTTCTATGATTGTTTAAAGGTTTTTTTTGAAGGGCATCTGCATTGTAAAAATATGGACCAGGACCTTTTAAAAAAGTCAAAAAAGGACAAAAGCTTTGGTGTATGAATTTTAGCGTTTTAGAAAACAATGTCTGGATAACTAAGGTATGTAATTTGAATAGGAAAAATTTCCATCAAGAGCACCTTGAAAAATCTCAATAGGTAGAAGACTATGGTTATAACATGTTTGTATCTTGTTTAACATGCCCAGTTAATTTTGAATTTTTGAAAGTTTGGGGGGAAATGGCCTATGGAACCTAGTGTGAAGTATTTAGTAGGCTAACCGGTATTGAGTGGAAGATTTTCACTGTTTATAAGCAGATATCGTTTGAATGATATAAATGTCATTTACCTGCTGTCTTAAGATGTTCACACATACACAAATATGGAGAAAAATTCTACAATACGGAAATATTTATTTTAATAGAGTTTCAGTTAAGTCCTAAAACAGTGTTAAAACTCTTGGGAAGGTGGAGGGTTTTTTGTTGTTTTTTTCAGTGGAAAACTGTCAAATACAGTGTTTGGCCACCTGAAATGGGAATTGTAATAGCACTATTTTCATGTAGCGCTACCAATATTATGTGGCAATGCTATTCTGTTGTACTAACAAGCTCTGGAATATTTAGCGGTCCTTTTCACTGGCACAGGAGCCTTTTGTATGTCATTCACTTTAAACTTTTAAACCAAAAATTTTGTGGTCCAGTGTCTTGGGCAAAAAGATGCTGAAGGGAATGTAACATACAATTGTTATGTGGCTATATATAAAAAGACACAAATTGCCCTGTTATGGTTCTGCCTTGAAACAGCACAATGAAGCGTATCAATGTATTCTGTGATTCTTTATGAAACTTCCATGTTGTGTTGTTTTGTGTCAACCATAGCCTGTCCTTTGGGCCAGATGTGGCACAGTTAAATGCAAGTATCATCTCATTAAATGCAGATGCAGATCAAATGTCCTTTAGTGCTGCAACATTTTACCTGACTTTTTGTATGTTTTATGACTGTGCGTTGTTTTCCAAAGCTGTTCCTACCTCACCATGAGGCTTTATGGATTGTTATGTATTATAAATGTTCTTTATGAGACAGACTACTGTGTTTCTTCTCATTTATTAAATGTCAAGTAGAAAAATAAACTAATTTTAATATCTACTTCATCATTTTGTGCATGTGGCCTCCCCTCCTATACTAGGCTGGGTTATGTAGACTTAAGGTATTTAAAGGGAAATTGCAGCTTAACTTAAGTGTTGCTAGTGCACAGAGTGACCAGGTTATAGGATGGTAATGGGGAAGGAAAAAAAAATGTGGGCAAAAATTGCAACCGAAATTGAAGGGCTAACACTGCAAAGGCTCACTAACATGAAATATTCAGTGGCTGTGAAATGTTTTTGTTACAAATATTAAGCTCACATGTTATATAATTATAGGTTAACCTGCCTCTTTTGGTACTTGCTATTTGTAAGCATAGTTACTAATATGGATTAGAGTACAATGTACTCTACAATGTACTCTACAATGTACTCTAAGAGTACATTACTACATTACTCCTAATGTACTCTAAGAGTACATTACTACATTGGTTATATGAGTTCAGGACTGTGATAAATGTAGTCTCTCATATAAAGAATTTCTTTAAAGAACTTGTGCTTCTGGCTGGGAGATAAGCAGAGAAAAGTTGCATAAGAAAAAATCAAATTGGCAATAAGTGGCAATAGATAATAGAATTGGTAAATACAGTAATACTCCAAAGAAGGGATGAAGATCTTTGGAAAGGATTCATGTACATGGGGGCTGAGAGACAAGGGCATGAGATAGTACAGAGGGCTGAGGATCGAGAGGTAGGAACTTGCTAAAGGTTGAAGTGCCATGTGAACCAGTTTGAATTTGGTTTCTAGGAATGGAGGAAGCCATCAATATTTGGAAAAATGAGAAGGTGGAAAAGGACACAGATTAGCTTTGGCATGGCAAGTAGACAGTGTGAGACTGGAAGTCAAATCAGTTCATTAGCTATTCAATGCTAAGAGAATGAACTAGTTCCCAAATACCCTTGCCCGCATGTACGTATGCATACCACATTTAAGTTGATTTCCAAACACATCCTTTGTTTATACCTTAACTCAATTTCTGAAATCAAAATGCACAGATATAATCAGTAGTATCTTATAGCTGTTGGCCAACTTATTTTCTTATCTGAATGTCATCTTACTGTTAAGAGTTCAGAAAAGAATTCTCAGGCAATATGGTCTTTCAAGAAGTATTTGCCAACATTCCCTACAACATAATTTCATGTACTATGCATTGCACATCTGGATGAAAGCTGTTGCTTTTGAGTTAAATGAAAATACTCTAAAAGTCATGAACAACATTTTTTAATGAATTTTGTAAACATTTCTGAGTCTTCAGAATTGACCATAATTTTTGCTCCCCCACTGTAGTCTATGTAGCTTTTTTTTTTAAGTTTATTCATTTTGAGAGAGAAAGAGTGTGAGTGGGGGAGAGGGCCAGAGAGAGGGAGAGAGAATCCCAAGCAGGCTCTGTGCTGTCAGTGCAGAGCCTGATATGGGGCTTAAACTCATGAACCATGAGATCATGGCCTCAGCTGAAGTCAAGAGTAGGCTTAACTGACAGCCACCTAAGCACCCTGAGCCCTTTTTTCTTGTAAATCAAGGAATTTATGGCAGTTTGTTGCATTTGCTTATTTATAAACTTGTTTACCTTTTAGATTACAAACTATGAGGTCAGAGCTGTCGTCTATTTATCATCTATCTATATCATCTATCATCTATAATTATTTATTATTTGAGAGAGTCCACAAGTGGTGGAGGGAAAGAGAATCTTAAGCAGGTTCCACACCCAGCCCAGAGCCTGATAGGGGGCTTGATCCCACAAAGTGTGAGATCATGACCTGAGCCAAAATCAAGAGTCCGAAGCTCAATTGACTGAGCCGCCCAGGTGCCCCTATCTTTATTTGCTCAGGATTTAGCACAGGGACTGGCACACTGTAGGAATTCAAAGGTGTTAAATGAATATTGAGGAATGGTGGGAGTGGAACAAAAGAATACTATTCATAGGTAAAATATACCTAGCACTGAAAATATAGTAATATTATTAATAGCTATAATATTCTGGGCACTTATGAAAATATACAAAGCAACACATGGTTTCATTTAATTCTTTCAAACCGTTAGGCATATTTCATTATTCCCATTTTACAGACATATTCAGCACCTTACCCAAAGTCCTCTAGCTAGTAAGTGATGGAGCCAGAACTGGAATTCTGCAAGGAATCCATCAAGTAGCTTGCTTTCCCATCACTTTGAATCACCAACAACTAAATAAGTAGATTCAAAATGAAGAGTTCTTTTTAATTTTCATCTAATTTGCCTTTCCAAATAGAAAGGCAAAGGAAATGAGGAAAATAAATTTTAAAGCATTTGCTATTTATTTTTAAAAATTATAGTAGTTACCACATGAAGAACCTTTCTACCTAAGTTAGGGACGCCTGGGTGCCTCAGTCAGTTAAACAGTCTGACTCAGCTCAGGTCATGATCTCACAGTTCGTGGGTTCGAGCCCCATGTTGGGCTCTGTGCTGGCAGTGTGGAGCCTGCTTGGGATTCTCTCTCTCCCCCCCCCCCCTGCCCCTCCTCTGCATGTGCTCTCCCTCTCTCCCTCTCTCTCTCTCAAAATAAACTTAAAAAAAAAAAAAAAAAAAGAAAAAGAACTTTCCTACCTAAGTTAGGTTTACTTACATTATGGTTTAGTGTCTTTTTTTTTTTTTTTTAATTACATGGGGGAGAGGAATAACAATCTTTTTTAGAATTCAGAGCCTCTCCTGGTTTTACTCTAGCCTTGTGGACAACTGCTAATCGTTACAAACTAGTGGCATTTTCACCTAAGTTATCATATAGCATTGTTTGAGGTATCAACTGCTTTTGCTAGAATACAAAAACTATAGCTTAAATATCCTTTAATGCTGAAAGCAGTAGGCCTCTAGGGGAATGAGGAGTAGAGGTGATTGAAGAAAGTAAATATGGATGATGAGGAGGAGACACAGGAAGAGAACCATCTGCTTTTCAACAGGAATGCTGTGAGCATTTTGGTGAGACAATTTATCATAGTTAGAGGAGTGTCCCATGCACTGAGTTTAGAGACCCTGGCCTCCTTCCTCACATATGCAGGTAGTTCCCCCTTCCCCCGCCCATCAAGACACCCTAACTGTTTTAAATATCCCCAAGGGAGGCAGAATGGCCCCCATGGGAAACCATAAAAGGCTAACCAGTGAGAACTCCTCCAGCCTCTCCCACATGATCCAAATGCTACATCTGGTCTCCTCCTTTTACATAGACTGTTACCATAGACTCTTCCTGTTTTGTTCAAATTTTAGTTTCATCCTTAAGTCCAGGAACCATGCTTCCATGCTGCATGGTCACATAGAAAGTCTAAAGGTGTGATTTCTAAGACTTCTAACCATTGGTAGGACCAGGTAGACAGGAGCTCCTCTGATCGTTTGGGAAGATTGTTCTGCTCAGGAAAGCAGTGCAAATGTGGCCATCTGAATTAGTCATGGAAGCCCTTGGCTGTCTCTTTTGAAATACAAAGTAGAAATGGGTTTCTGGCAACCTAGAAGGGTTTAGAATCAGTGATTTTTATTAACGTGCAAATTTAAATATTCAAATAGAAAAACTGAGAATGGTTGCACTTATTTTTTTTTCTAATGGTGAAAATATCTAGGACAATATTGAACAAACTTTGTCAGGAATTTTTATAGCCTGAACCAAGAGTGACCTTCAATGGCACCTGCCCTGGGCTCTTGCATCAAGTTTTAGATTCCTCTGGAAAGTGATAGTGATGCAGCAGTATCTATTGATGAAGACATTGGGTCCTGAGTTTCTACACATTATTAAAAGTCATCGAGCTGAAAAAATTAGGTAGTATATTATGGTAGAATAATGATCCCCTAAAGATGTTCGTGTCCTAATCCCCAGAACTTGTGAATATGTTACTTTACATGGAAAAGGTACTTTACAAGTATAATTAAGTTAGAAATCTTGAGATGGGGGTGGGGGTGGGGGTTATCTTGGATTCTACATGGACCAAATATACTCCTAAGGGTCTTTAAAGGAGAAGGCAGGAGGATCAGAGTTAAAAGACATGATGACAGAAATATGGGTGACAGAAGTAGGGTTGGGGTTAGAGAAATTGGAAGATGCTGTGTTGTTGGCTTTGAAAATGGAAGAAGAGGCCACTAGCCAAGGAATGCAGATGGCCTCTAGCAGCTGGAAAAGGCAAAGAAACAGATTCTCCCCTAGATCATCCAGAAGGAGTATGAATCTGCTGACACTTGTATCTATTCCATAAGACCTATTTTGGACTTAAGACCTCAAGAACTATAAGGTAATACATTTATCTTATTTTAAGCCACTAAGTTTGTGGTAATTTGTCATAGCAGCAATAAGAAATAAAGGTAGTGTATGTATATTAGTGTGTAACTATAATTTACACACTAAATTTGTGTATTATTTTGCTCTCACTGGAGTTACATTACTAACTTGTAATTAAATTTTATGAAAAAAGGGCTAGACACTATAAAAGGTGATATAACTTTTTGTTTTATGCTTATGCAGTAATTCACATTGGATAAGTAAGTTAATGAAACATTGCTCTGCAGGTAAGAAGGAGATGCTCAGGTTGAATATATGAAATACAGTGATGGATTTTCTTTAACTATACATATGATCTGACTTTGTATGTTGAGATACCAAGCTTTAGGGATAGATAATTCTTTAAGGGATTTGATGGGCATCCAGACTTGCTCATGTGTTACCACCAGACCCAATCTGAATGAAAGGAGAGCACATGGTGAGTGAAATAACCTTGTATGAATTAAAGATGTCATTCTGAGTCCACCTGAGGTAACTATAGAGTGGCATTCACCACAGCAGCCGCCATTTTCCTCTCCTTACATTTCTCTCTTTTGTCCCACTTGGAGCCTGGTCACTCCTTCTTTTCTTCTTCCTCCCCTCTCCATTCTCTTTTTCCTGTTCTTCCTCAGCACAACCCCTTATTAGGCACATGACCTTGGGAGGTTGGATACCTCTTGGAGTCTCATTTTTCACATCTGTGAGATGGGACAACACGTCCTTTATAAGGTCCTTGTGAGGATTACATGGGACAAAAACTAAAATGTATCTAGCACATTCTGTGTTCTGGCACTGTGCTAAATGTTTTTAGCCCATGTAATCCTTACAAGCACCCCATGAACCAAAGGCTATTATTGTCTCTTTAAAGATGGGGAAACTGAGGATAAGAGAATTGAGTGACTTCTGGTGAGTGGAGGAACCAGGACTGAACCCAGCTCTGGCTCAGGCAAAGTCTGTGCTCTTGGCCATGACATCAACTCCACTGAGAATCAGCCCAGTCTCTCATCTGCGAGGATCTTCAAATTCAGCAGTATGCAAAGCCTTTAGCTCTGGAGTCAGACTGCCTGCTTTCAAATCCCAGACTCCACACTAAGACACTTAAACTTTCTGCCTTCTTTTCCTCATTTGCAAAATTATAAGAATAGTATTTCTTTTGGAGGGTTGTTTTAAGATTAAATGAATTAGTACAAGTAAAGCACTTTGAACTGTTTCTGCTCCTTATTTTAAGTGCTCAGGAAATATTAGCCGGTTATTTTATTCCCTTCCTATTTCTTACTTTCCTTCTTCTTTCCTTCCTTCTCTTTTCTCCTCCTTCTTTCTCTTCTTTCTTTTTCTCTCTCTCTCTAAGCCCAATTTGTGACCCTTAAAACCTTGATTAATCCCTTTCTTAACTCTTGGGCTTATACCAGTTCTCTTCATTGGCACCACATTTCTCTCCATCTTTCAAAATCATTAGACATTTTTTCCCCTTCTGGTGATGCCTAAAACAAACACCACCTGCAGGAGACAGGGGTATCTGGAAGATAAAGTGATGTTTACCTGTAATCTCTTCTAAGGCTGCTATGGGGAAAGGAGGGAAGGTGGGAAAATAATTGAGGGTCAGAACAAGAAAGACAATTCCAACAATCACACAGGCCACGGAGAGAACGGGTGTGAGGTGCTTCCTCTCTCGCTGGGGAGCCTGGTGGTGATTTCTGCTAAGGGCAGAGCTTGGACCCAATAGCTTGGAGATCTTTCTAGCTGAGATGTGGGGATTTTCTGAGAAGTCCTTGTGAGGGGCAGCGGTATGGCACAGAGAAAAGAGTCCTTGGTGAGTTTCCACTGCTCTGACCCAGCAAGCCGGGCACCACCACCTGCAGTTCTAGGGAAGCACATCCAAAGGAGGTAATAACATTCACTTGTATGCTTCTTCTTCTTCCTCCTCTTCCTCCTCTCCTCCTCCTTCCTCTTCCCCTTCCTCTTCTCCTCCTCCCCCTCCTTCTCCTTTTCCTTCCCCTTCTTCTTCCCCTTCTCTCCCACCCCCTCCTTTTCTTCCTCCTCCTCCTCCTCCTCTTCTTCTTCTTCTCCTTCTTTCTCTTCTTCTCCTCCTCCTCCTTCTCCTTTGCCTTCTTTTTAAATCAATGGATAATATAATTTTTACTTTTTTTTTCTAACTGGATTGTTTGAGTACCTCTGAGTGTGCAGGCAGCGAGCATGTTGGGGTAGGTCTGGTGAGAAAACTCCTGAGTCAGCAGCTAACACATTTTTTTTTTTTTTTTTTTTTTTTTTTTTTTTTACTGAACACCACTAGTGCTGGGGGTGGGGGCTTTAGCTGCCGAAGAGTTTTAAATTGTGTTTTCCCTCTCTTAATTATAACTTAGTGACAAGTCACATAAGGAGCACCCATTTGAAACAGAAGTTAATGAGCAGCAAAAAAAACCACACAATGATTTTGCATATTTGCTTCAGTATCTGCTTCCCTGCATCACTCAGTTGCATTCGTTAATAACTATTTTATAGAACATTCTAGTATCCACACTCCTACAAAATCCAACGTACAAAAGAGAAAAGGTGGTGCTGATTCCATCCCAAGAGATCTTTCATTTATTGGAAGTCAAGACTGCTCTTGCCCACAGGGTGGGATTTGTGGAGAAGGGCTTGCAAAGAGCAATCTGAAACTTGTCTTACATCATCGTTCAAAGCACAACACGAGCATTTTGTATGTATAAAAAAAAAAAAAAAAGAGCTAATTTTGTGAAGTGTATGAATTAGGTTTTGAAAGCCCTTTTTGTCTATTTTTGGTGCTGGAACACAGGGCAATATTTCAACTTGTATTTTAAAACTATGTGTGTGTATATGTAACTATATGTGTCCACAAAGTTTTTTTTCTTGCTTAAATAAAAAAAAATTCAGTTGAACAACATATGCCACTTGTTAAGCAATGGAACGATTTCAGTGATACATTGATTTCAAGTAAAAATATTGTTTCCTGTAAATCACTTATTCCACGTAAAAGTGACAAAGTACCAGGGCCCAGTGCCAAATAAGATCCTGGTGGCAGGAGGGCTGAGAGTACATGCACTTGAATGTGAAAGGCTGCAGCAGGTCATAAGGCTGGTAGGGCCACAGGTGTGGGTTGTCCTGGGTTCTCAGCTGTCCTGGTTCTTTTTTTTTTTTTTTTTTTAATGTTTATTTTTGAGAGAGAGCAAGACAGAGTGTGAACAGGAGAGAGGCAGAGAGAGAGACACACACACAGAATCTGAAGCAGGGTCCAGGCCCTGAGCTGTCAGCATAGCACCAGACTTGTGGCTTGAACTCATGGGCTGTGAGATCATGACCTGAGCTGAAGTTGGTTGCTTAACCACCTGAGCCACCCAGGCTCTCCAGTCCCGGTTCTTTTTCAGTAGCAGGAGCAGTACCTCCGGGATGGTGGTTGGGAACAACTGTGCCTAGGGCACAGGCAGGAGGGGAAGTTGAGGAACAGTGTGGGCACCTTCTCCCCATCAGCACCCAGCATCACTCTGCATCCAACGTGGTGGTTCGCTCATGGGTTTCAGAGACACAAAAATGAAGGTTGGAGTCCTGTGACCTGTCCGTTTCCTGTCTTCATCACCCTGGGCACACCGCTTTGATCTGCTTGGGGTTAATGGGATTGTTGTGGGGATTAAAGGAATAGTGCACGTACAGTCCTTGGCACAGAGCCTGGTATTAAATCAATGCTCGGACATTATTATCAGACCTCACTGCGATCCCACGAGGCAAATACTCTCCCTTGACCAACAACCAAATGAGGCTTAGTGAGAATAAGTTTTAATCTAGATTACTTCCTTCACTAGATTAAGTATCTAGTCTGGGCCTACCTTCAAATAGGGGTCTCCAAAGCTCTAGATTTTTTCCCTGAATGCCACACTTACACCTTGTGGGGGTTTTCCAGGATTTCTCTGTTCTCCTCTAAAACCCAGATGGATTTAGTCATTCAACAAGTATTTACTGAGTGCTTATTAAACAGCAGACGCTGTTCTGAGTGCTGGCCCTGTAGCTGCGAGCGCAGACACAAATCTCTGCCCTTGTGGAGTTTACAGTCTAGCAGATAAGATAAAGAAGTACGATGTATATTATATTAGCTGATGATAGATTCTAAGGAGAAAAAAATAGAGCAGGGATGAGCGCTATGGGCGTGTTTGTGTGTCTGTCAGAAGGAAGGAGTGTTGTCGTCAATATTTTATATATAAAGGCCAGAAAACCTTGAAAGAATGAAAAAGAGATTTGAGTAGAGACCTAAATGGGGTGCAGGAGCACGCCCCTCAGATTTCCGGGGGAGAAGCCTTCCAGGCAGAGGGAATAGCAGGGTAGGACCCTGAGGTGGGGTTTGCTCAGCTCTTGGAGGACATAAAAGCATGCCCTAGGGAGGGGGGGAATGGTCTGTGCACCTAGAATTATTTGATCAGTCTGAGAATCAGCTTTCTTCCCCCAAAACCTGTTTTTCTAACACTTGGACTTCCCTTTAAGGAGTTGCTGCCCCTTGGTTGGGTCACTAAAGCCTGGGGCTGAAGCAACCCTGAGGAACAGGGTTGGCTTAGTGGCCGTCTGATTTGTTGTGTAATAGCATTGACTTCCTAGGTGACTCAGCAGGGTTCTGTGCTTAAACGTCAACTCTGGGGATGATGAGCTCCAGCCCCAAGGCCTCTCAGGTGTGGAGGATTCCCCACCCCAGGACCAAGGAAGGGGCTATTTCTTCGAGCCTGACCTTGATGTCGCTTTGCTGCCTGGACTCCTGGAGCTTTGAGCAAATGCTTTACCCCTAAAGTAGACATCTTCCAGCTTGATTTTGCCTCCCTGGAAAAAAAGAGAACCTGCTGAATGCGGTGGGTGAGTGAGAACATGGACTTTGGAACCTGAGAATTGGTTTAAGTGCTCGCTCTGGCATTTATGAGTTATGTAGCCTTGAGCAAGTGATTGACCTGCAAAATGAGGACATTCTTGCTGAAGTCTTAGGAGACTGAATTAAAGCGCAGGGATGTAGGAAGTGTGCCTTGCACAGTGCTGGCAATTGGTAGAACTTCAATGAACGGTCGTATGATTATTTTCATCCTCTTGAGCATTCCTGAACTAGCAAAACAGCCCCTCCAGCACTCTGTCCAATTCCTAATCCTTATCCAAATATTGATACAATTGTGGTCCCTGTACATCCAGAATCACAACTGAAAAATGGGTGGCATGATCTCCATATGCAAAGTAAACATGCACTGGGGGACTAGGCTGGGAGTAGGGGCGGAGCCACATCAGATCAGCTGGTTGAATTCAATCAACTTTTGATTCCCTGCCCTCATCTTTTATAGAAGGAGTTGGATGTCTTTCCCATTTGACCTTAGAATGTGTTATTCTCCATGTGCCCTTCCTTAGGCTCCTCATTTACAGATGGATTCTGGTGAGTGGAAACCTGGTTTGAATACAGCAAGAGAGATCACGATTTCAGAAAAATCTATGTCATGTATGTTTTAAGAATGTCGATTCACTATGTCCTAACGGTCTGGTTTGTCATCCAGATTTTTAATATTTTGACATGTGTAATTTTGTGTTTGCAGAATCATCTCCTTTTTATCAGATACTTCTGTGGATTCCACGGAGTCAAGATCCAAAGGCTTTCCCCTAGAGTTTTACTTTCCCCATATATACAGGGTTTGTAGGGATAGAGGGGCAGTCACTAGCCTGGGATTTAACTTTTCTTGGGGAAGACCCATGTGGGGCAGTGGAGGTCACTGAGTTAGTGCTAGTCAGCAGTTAAAAGCCTCCAGACACAAGAATCTGCATTCCAGCTGCCATCCCCTCTGTCCTAAGGTGCCCATCAGTGTGGCCAAAGACATCTACTCAGCTCTGGAAGTTTAAAAAATAAACTTCTTCTTCTTTTTTTTTTTTTAATATTTATTTATTTTTGAGAGAGAGAGAGAGAGAGAGACGGACAGAGTGTGAGCAGGGGCAGAGGAGGGTCAGAGAGAGGGAGACATAGAACTCATAGTGGGCTCCAGGCTCCAGGCTGTCACACAGAGCCCGACATGGGGCTCGAACGCAAGAACCATGAGATCATGACCTGAGCTGAGAGTCAGATGCTTAACCAACTGAGCCACCCAGGCATCCCAAACATAAACTTATTCTTAATTATACAATTTATATCCAGATTCATCCTCCTAGTAAACAATTTAAATGATACTGACAAGGTTCAAGGACGTTTCCCTGTTTTCAAGGAGATTTTGAAAAAATAGTGGATTTTGAATATCTCAAAGGTTTTCACTTTCTATTGCTCTAATCCTGTGGTTTTGTTCTTTGATCTAATCACCATCCCCTTATGATCTTCAGTTTGGTGTGTGTCATTCAAGACATTTTGCTATGTGCACGTGTGTATATGTACATATCTATGTGTTGATAACCTATGATTGTGTGTATATATACAGGTATTAAGTTAATATGAGTACTATATTTTCATAGGTATTCAAGCCATATTCATATATATGTGTATGCATATATTACTAACATATAATTAATACCTTTATTAATTTATGCAGGATTATTTTCTGTGGAGATTGTTTCTCAACTGAATCAGTTTGCAACTTGCTTCTTTATGCAGCAAGATGCAGTTCATAGAGATTTACTTTTCCATTTGGAGCTACTGCATAGTTTCTGCTAGTGATCAGTTTATTTGGTCAGGTTTCTGCTGATGAGTATTGAAGGAGGTCTAGTTTTCCCCTCTTGGAGACAATGCTGCAATGAATTATCTTCATGTTTTTTTTTTAGTTTATTTTGAGAGAGACAGAGACAGCGCAAGTGGGGGAGAGGCAGAGAGAGAGGGAGAGAGAGAGACAGAATCCCAAGCAGGCCTCACGCTACCAGTGCAGAGCCCGACGCAGGGCTTGAACCCATGAAACTGTGAGATCATGAGCTGGAACCAAGAGTCGGATGCTCAACTGACTGAGCCACCCAGGTCCTCCTGCAATGAATTGTCTTTAATCGCATTTCCTTAAGCACATGCATCTGCCTTTCTAGAAGGCTGATTTTAAGAAGTGTCATGGGGGGTATATACAGTTTAAACTTATTAGATACTGCTGAATTGCCCTTCAAAGGGCCAATTTGAATTCCTACTGACAGTGCATGAGAGTACTTGAAAAGTTTTCATATTATTAAACTAAGATTCTTGCCAAAACTTTGTGGTACTTCCAATTTGGCTTTAATTTGCATACATTTGAAAACCAGTAGATTGGAGTGTCTTTTCATGTCTTTACTGGCCACTGATATTTCCTCTTTAGTGAATTTCTTTTTCAAATTCTTTCCGTAGTTTTCTCATTTGGGTTGGTTATCTCTTTTGCATGAATTTGTAAGAGTTTTTAAAATACATTCTTTTTGGGATGAGCACTGGGTGTTGTATGGAAACCAATTTGACAATAAATTTCATATATTGAAAAAAATAAAATAAAATAAAATAAAATAAAATAAAATAAAATATATTCTTTTTGGGGGTGCCTGGGTGGCTCAGTTGGTTAAGCGGCTGACTTCGGCTCAGGTCATGATCTCACAGTTCGTGAGTTTCAGCCCTGCAACAGGCTCTGTGCTGACAGCTCAGAGCCTGGAGCCTGTTTCAGATTCTGTGTGTCCCTCTCTCTCTGCTCCTCCCTGCTCACACTCTGTCTGTCTGCCTCTCTCTCTCTCACAAATAAACATCAAAAAAAAATTAAAAATAAATAAATAAAATAAAATATATTCTTTTTTTAAAAAAGTATATTCTTGATATTATTTGTTTCTCCTAGGCTATTGCTTATTCTTAAATTTTGATATTCTTGTGGTATCTTTTTGTACACAAAGCATTTATATTTTTGAAGCAGACAAATTACATTTTTTCTTTATAGTTTTTGCTTTTTAAATCTAGTTTCAGTAGACAGTCCAAGCCCCATGTAATGAAAATTTGTTATAATGTTTTATTTTAATATATATGCATATAATTCACACATACATACACATATGTAATTCACATGGAATTTATTTTCAGGTATAAAATGTATTTTTTTAAATGGGTAGCGTTCAAATATATATATTATACACATATTCAATTATATATATATTCAATTTTGATCGAGTATTTTAAAGCAACTCACAGATACATTACTCATTATTATATATTATTTTTTAAAGCCTCATCAGTTCAAAATTTAAATAGAAGTATTTATATATTCCTACCTCACAAGGCTTCTTAAAAAAACATAACAACATATAATAATCATACCTGACAAAATTAGGAAAAATGTCTCATATGTCATCTAATACCCAGTTTAGGTTAAATTTTCCTTGATTGTTTAAAGATATATTTTCATGTTTGAACTGGGATCTAAACAGATTGGTGGGTATGTTTCTTGATTTTCTTCTAACCTGTAGGAGTTCTGTCTTCCCTCACCATTTTTATTTTTTATGAGTGGTAAGGAGATATTTTATGTGTGATATTCTTGGCTTCTATATTTTTTATTTATTCATATCACAATACAGATTGCTAGGGTTTTTTGTTTGTGTGTTGGTTTTGTTTTTGAGGTCTTGACTTTTCTTTAAAGGCTTAAGTTTTTTGTGTGTTTTTAAAAATTTTTTTTAATGTTTATTTTTGAAAGAGAGAGAGACACAGTGGCAGAGAGAGGGAGACACAGAATCCAAAGCAGGCTCCAGGGTCCAAGCTGTCAGCACAGAGCCTGATGCGGGGCTCAAAGTCACCGAGTGTGAGATCATGACTTAAGCCAAAGTCGGACGCTTAACCGACTAAGCCACCCAGGCGCCCCGTTAAAGACTTAAGTTTTTAAGTTTTAGGTTCACAGCAAGTTAAGAGGAATGTGCAGATTCCCCATCTACTCCCCACCCCCAAGGCACAGCCTCCCCCATTATCAACACCTCACCCCAGAGTACATTTGTTACCATCAGTGAATGTATATTGAAAGATCATAATTACCCACAGTCCATAGTTGACCTTAGGGTTCATTCTTGGTGTACATTTTATGGGTTTGGACAAATATATAATGACATGTATCCATCATTATCCCTTCACTTTTTCATGCGATTAATTTAGTAAAAAAACTGATCATTTGTCCTGAAGAGTTACCCGTGTTCAAGGTGTGTGTCTGCCTCCTCACAATGTCATTTAATGTCCCCAGTATTTCCTGAAAAACGGTAGCTAAAGTCTTCATTAGATTCAGGTTCAAATGTTTTGGCATGTATACCATGACATTTTTTTTTAAAATGTTTATTTATTTTGACAACGGGCCGGGGGGCAGAGAGACAGGGAGAGAGAGAATCCCAAGCAGTCTCCACACTCAGAGTGGACCCTGACACGGGGCTGGACCTCACCACTGTGAGATCCTGACTTGAGCCAAATCAAGAGTCAGAGGCTTAACTGACTGAGCCCCCCCAGGCACTTCTATCATGACATTAAAAAAATTTTTTTTAATGTTTATTTATTTATTTTTGAAAGAGAGAGCGAGAGAGACAGAGCATGAGCAGAGGAGGGGCAGAGAGAGAGGGAGACCCAGAATCCAAAGCAGGCTCCAGGCTCTGAGCTGTCAGCATTGAGCCTGACATAGGGCTTGAACCCACGAACTGTGAGATCATGAGCTGAGCCAAAGTCGGATGCTTAACCAACTGAGCCACCCAGGCTCCCCTATCATGACATTTTTTAATGGGGTAACTGGTGTATATGAAAGGAAGTGGGTTTTCTGTTTTGCTTTGTTTATATCCTAATTTTGTATTTGGCTATGTTGCTAAGTTCTGTGAGCAGTTATAATAGTCTGTCAATTAATTTTTTTATATTCTTTAGACAAATGACTATATTAGCTGTTAATAATGGCATATTTTTCTTTTCCAGCATTTATACATTTTATATATTTATTGCATTGGTCAGAACATCCTATAAAATGTTGAAGCGTGGGGCACCTGGGTAACTCAGTTGGTTAAGTGTCTGAGTCTTGGTTTTGGCTCAGGTCATGACCTCACAGTTCCTGAGTTCGAGCCCTGCATTGGGCTCCACTCTTGATGGTACAGAGCCTGCTTGGGATTCTCTCTTTCTCTCTCTCTCTCTCTCTGTCCCTCTCCAGCTCATGCTCTTTCTCTCTCTCTCAAAATTAATAAACTTTAAAAATAAATAATTAAATAAAATGTTGAAGCAGAGGTAATATTTAGTCTTTACTGACTTTAGTGGGATTGCTTTAGTGCTTTGCAAAAATGTGCTTTTTTGTTAAGTATGTTGGTTAAGTATTTTGGTTAATACTTTGTTAAGTATTTTGGTTAAGTATTTTGTTAAGTATTTTGTTAATGTATTACCTTTGTTAAGTATTTTGGTTAATGCCTTTTAACAAGTTTATAAAGTTTTGTTAGTTTTCTAGGAGTTTGTTAAAAAATCATGAATGGACTTGAATTTATCAAAGGCTATTGTTTATTGTCTATTGAAGTGGTCATCTGATTTTCTTCTTTAATTTTATTAATATAGGAAATTATACTAATAGATTCTGTATGTGAACTATCTTTGAGTTCTCAGTTCAATCCTCACATGGTCTTCTAATACAATGCTGATCACAATGTTGGTTTCCCAACATTTTCTTTAAGATTTTTGCATCTATCGGGGCGCGTGGGTGGCGCAGTCGGTTGAGCGTCCGACTTCAGCCAGGTCACGATCTCGCGGTCCGTTGAGTTCGAGCTCTGGGCTGATGGCTCAGAGCCTGGAGCCTGTTTCCGATTCTGTGTCTCCCTCTCTCTCTGCCCCTCCCCCGTTCATGCTCTGTCTCTCTCTGTCCCAAAAATAAATAAACGTTGGAAAAAAAAAAAAAGTAAAAAAAAAAAAAAAGATTTTTGCATCTATCTCATAAGTTATATTGGCCTTTAAATTTCTTTTCTTGTGATATCCTGTTTGGTTTAAGAATCAAAGTTAAGCTAGCATCTTAAAATGAGTGAGTGGTTTCCCACCATTTTTCCAAGCTGTGGAAGAGGTTATATCAGGAATATTCATCTCTTGAAGGTCTGCTAGAGTTGTCCCTCATAATTATAAAATATATTTTCTATCTATAGTCATATGTCTTTCATTTTTCTTAATGTTTAGTTTACTTTTTCTTTTTCGTTATATTTGCCAAAATATCCATTACATTGAGCTTTGCAAATAAATCATTTAGTTTTAGACACAAGTGCAAATTTGTTTTTAAATTATTAATTTTTAGTTTCAATCTTATTTTATTCCTTTTTTCTATTTCAGTTGAGTTTACTTTGTTTCTCTTTTATTAGCTTAGTTTTTTTTTTTAAGTTTAACTCATTTGTTTTTGAACTTTATAATTACTTAATGTGCATTTAAGATTATAAATGTTCTGACTACTGGTTTGGCTGAATCCTTGAAGATTTCAATATGCACTACTCTTATTCTGTATCATTTCCACGTTATATGTTATCACTATTTTGACTTCCTGTTTAATCCGAAGGTAAGTCGAATTGGGGAAGCTATATTTTTGTATGGTTTCAGATTTATTTTATTATAGTTACTGAATGAGACTGTATGAAGTCAACATTTTAGAATTTGCTGAAATTTCTTTTGTGGTCGTGATCATGAAATTATCAAGTTCTGCAAATTTCATGTGTATTCCATTTGTTTGTTGAGAGAAATTTATTGAGTTGTGTTATTAAAACCCTCCCCATACCTGTACTTTTTGTCTGCTTGATTAGTCATTTTATGAAAGAAATGTGTAAAACTCTCCCACTATCACAAATATTTGTCACTTTCAGTTTTACTTTATATATTTCAATCTTGTGTTTTAAGCATATCAATAATCATCATTATATCTTCTTGAGAGATTGCTCCTTTTATTAATATAAAACATTTCTTTTTATCACTTTTAATGCTTTGAATTCTAGGTAGTCTGACATTTATGTTGTTACAACTACTTTCATCCTCTTTATATTTGCTTGATATATCTTCTTCTATTTCTTTATTTTTTCATTTTCCTGTGTCATTTTTTTAAGTGCATCTCTAGTTTAAAGTCTATGGCTAGATACTTTCTAAAAACCCAGTTCTAGATTCCTTTTTTTAATGGGCAAATTTAACCTGTTCATATTTATTGAGACTACTGATGTATTTACAGTTAGGCATGCCATTTTGTGTATGTTTTGTATTTCCATACATTATAGTTTTGCTTTTGCTTTCTGCTTTTTGTTCCATTTAATTTCCTTTACTTGTTAGAAAGTTTTACCGTCTACTTATATTTTTGTAGGTACTTCAGTCCCTTTAAATATTTAACACATAATATTAAGCATACTTAAAAATATTTTTTTCAACGTTTATTTATTTTTGAGAGAGAAAGACAGAGCATGAGCAGGGGAGGGGCAGATAGTGAGGGAGACACAGTATCTGAAGCAGGCTCCAGGCTCTGAGCTGTCAGCACAGAGCTGGACACGGGGCTCAAACTCACGAAACGTGAGATCATGATCTGAGCCAAAGTTGGGCACTCAATCGACTGAGCCACCCACGCGCCCCAGCATATTTTTTTTTAACCATGGCTAGAGTTCAATCTTTTTAATTGAAATACAGTTGACATAAAATATTACATTAGTTTCAGGTGTACCTCATAGTGATTTGACAATTATATACATTACAAAATACTCACTGTGATAAGTGTAGTTACCATCCATCACCATACAGTTATTACATTATTTTTTAAAAAAATTTTAATGTTTATTTTTGAGAGAGAGAGACAGAGACAGAGTGCGAGCAGGGGAGGGGCAGAGAGAGAGGAAGACACAGACTCTGAAACAGGCTCCAGGCTCCAAGCTGTCAGCACAGAGCCCAACATAGGGCTCCAACTCAGGAACTGCGAGATCATGACCTGAGCTGTTGTCGGTTGTTTAACCTACTGAGCCACCCGGGCGCCCTGAGTTACCACCACATTATTGACTGTATTCCCTATGCTGTACTTTTCATTCCCATACAGTTCAATTTGTCTCTAGTAAGTCCCTTGAACAGGAAACTTAGCACGTCTTTACTTTTCTCCTCTCTCATTCCACTACACAACCATCTATGCTAATATTTTTTACAGTGTATTTCTTTATTTTGATAAAATATATATACCATAAATTTTACCATTTAGCCGTTTTAAATGTGCAATTCAGCAGCATTAAGTACATTCACGTTGTTATGCAACCATCACTACTCTCCATTTCCAGATATTTTTCATCATTCCAAACAAAAACTCTGTACCCATAAGACCATAATTCCTCTTCACCATTTTCCTCCAGATCTTGGTAACCTCTATTATATTTTGTCTGCATGTATTTACATATTCTAGGTCCCTTATATATGGAATCATATAGTATGTTCTTTTGTGTCTGGCTTATCTCACTTAGCATTATGTTTTCCAGACTCATCTGTGTTGCAACAGATATCAGAATTTCACTTTTTTAAAGGCTAAATAATATTCCATTGTATGAATATACCACATTTTGTTTATCTACTCCTTTGTTCATGAACATTTGGGTCATTTTCACCTTTTGTCTGTTGTGAATAATGCTGCTATGAATATTGATGTGCAAGTATATGTTTGAGTCTCTGATTTCAGTACTTTGGTGTATACACCTAGAAGTAAAATTGCAAGATCATGGTAATTTCGTGTTTAATGACCAAAATTGGGGAAATCACCAAAATATTTCCCATAGTGGTTGCAACATTTTACATTCTCACTAGCAGTCCTCCAGGATATCAGATTCTCCATACAATCCCCAACACTTGGTATTTTCCATTGTTTTCATGATGTCCATCCTAACGGATATGAAGCAGTATCTCATTGCGATTTTGATTTGCATTTCCCTAGTGGCTAGTGATAGTGAGCATCTTTTCATGTGCATAATGGAATTGGCATATCTTTTTTGGAAAAACGTCATTTTTCATTTGTTTGTATTTTTGTTGTTGAGTTCTAGGAATTTGTATATATATGATTTTCTCCCATTTCATGGTTGCCTTTTACTCTTGATAAGTGTCTTTTGATGCACAAAAGTTTTTAATTTTGATGAAATCCAAGTTATCTATTTTTTCTCTTGGTGCCTGTGCTTTTACTGTCTATCCAACAAATCATCACCAAATTCAGTGTAATGAGGGTTTTCCCCTATATTTTCTTCTCTACTAATTTTGGCTTTCACATTTAACTCTTTGATTCATTTTGAGTTAATTTTTGTATATGATGTGAGAAAAGGGTCCAATTTCATTCTTTTGCATGTGGATAGCCAGTTTTCCTAATACTATTTGTGGAAAAGACTGTCCTTTCCCCACTGAATAATGCTATGGCCTGAATTGTGGTCCCCCACTTCATATGTTGAAGTCCTAACACCCAGTACCTCAGAAAGTGAAAATATGTGGACAAAGGACCCTTATGCATTATTTATTTTTATAAATATTTTTATGTTTGTTTATTTATTATTATTTATTATTTATTTATTTATTTTTGAAAGAGAGAGAGAGAGTACAAGTAGGGGAGGGGCAGAGAGAGGGACACACAATGTGAAACAGGCTCCAAGCTCTGCACTATCAGCACAGAGTCCAACGTGGGACTCAAACCCTCAAACCCATGAACCATGAGATCATGACTTGAGTTGAAGTTGGACACTTAGCCAATGGAGCCATCCAGGTGCCCCTGGACAAAGGAACTTTAAAGAGGTAATTTAAGTTAAATGAGGTCATATGTATGGACCTTAGTCTGTATGACTGCGTTTGGAGGTAGGGTCTTCAAAGAAATTATCTAGTTGAAATAAGGCTGATAGGGTGAGTCCTTAATCAATATAACAGATCAGATGTCCTCATAAGAAGAAAAAGAGACATTAGGAATATGTTCTCAACAGAGAAAAGGCCATTTGAGAAGATAACAAGGAGATAGCCACTTGTAGGCCAAGACAGAAGACTTAGGAGAAATCAAACCAAATTTAGTAATATTAAATCTTCCTATCCATAAACATGGGATGTCTTCCCATACCATCACCAAGTGTAACTATTCATGTTACCAGGCATAATTACCAAACTTATCAAGAACTTAGTTCTAGAAATTTTTTTTATTTTGGTTTTTGTTTCACTGTAAACATTTATATACACTTAAATATATATACAAAATACACAAAATACACATATATATGTACATGTACTTTTGGTGTGTACACACACATAAACACATGTATTTCACCTCACTACTTTTTTTAAAATATTTATTTATTTTTGAGAGACAAAGTGTGAATGCGGGAGGGGCCAAGAGAGATAGAGACAGAATCTGAAGCAGGCTCCAGGCTCTGAGTTGTCAGCACAGAGCCCGATGTGGAGCTCGAACCCACAAACTGTGAGATCATGACCTGAGCCGAAGTCAGAGGCTTAACCAACTGAGCAACCTAGGCACCCCTTACCTCACTACTTTTTGAAACTCATTCGTCATGGATTCATATTTCTTCTTGTTGGAATATATCTGTAATTGTTTTAGAGAGAGTCTACTTTGGCTGGACATGGAATTTTCTGTTATTTCCCCTTAACATTTATAGAGGTATTGCTTGTCTTATATCCAATGTAGCTGATGAGGGCTCATGTCAATCTGAGTTTCTTTCCTTTGTAGGTAATCCTTTTTTCTCTCTGGAAGGATTTAAGATTTTCTCTTTGGTGCTCTGAAATTTTGCTACCATGTATCTAGATAGAGTTGGCTGAGAGAAGAGGGTCAGGGTACAGAGGGGTTCAAGCCCCTATATGTCTTAGCTGCTTTCAGTATCCACCTCCTCTGAGGGTGGGGTCCTCTTGGTAGCACCCTTTCCTTTTTGAGAACAATGACCTTCTCCATAATCTCGTGTGCTTTTCTGCCTTTTAGGGACTCCACACAATTTCTGGCCCAGAAGAGTTTCCTCTTCTTGTTTCTGAGTTTGATTATAGATTTATTTCATTTTTATTTTTTAATTTTATTATTATTAATATTATTTTTGAGAGAGAGAGACAGCAGGGGAAAGGGGCAGAGGGAGAGAGAATCTTAAGCAGCCTCCATGCTCAGCATAGAGCCAGATGCAGGACTCAAACCCACCACCCTGGGATCACGACCTGAGCCAAAATCAAGAGTCGGACGCTCAACCGACTGTCTTATCACATTGTCTAATTCCCATCAAATGACATTTTGGAAAAGCCAAGCTGCGAGGACAAACATCAGATTTGTGGTTGCCAGTGGCTGAGGGTTGGAGGAAGGGGAGGACCTTAAAGAGCACCGCAGGACTTTGGCGGGGGGGGGGGGGGAGGGGGGACATGAATGTTTTACATCTTGATTGTGGTGGTGATAACATACCTGCACGCACTTGTCAGAAGTCGCAAACTATACGCTTTGAGAAGTGTCATTTTTCTATGCAAATGATGCCTCAATAAATACTGACGTTTAAAAAAAGTTCGGTTTTTTTTTCTGTGATTTTTAGAACTTGAGCCAAAAGGGAGAGTGGTAGCTTGTGCTCAGTTGGTCGTCTTGAAATGACACTCAGCCCACGAGTTTTAAGCAGCACAAACATCAGCATCCACATCAGAGCTACCTGGGTCAGTGTCGCTTTCTGTTGGTGGTTGCCTGGACCAGGGTGACCAGCCGTCCTGGTTTGCCCAGAACTGAAAAGGTGTTTCTTGGGACATGAGACTTGAGTGCTAACATTGAAAGGCCTGCCTGGGCAAAGGGGGAGGAGTTGGTCACCCAGCCAAGGCCTGTTTTTCATTCCTTTTTTAATCCACGTATGGTACCGGGCAGGGGAAGAGGCCCAAACTCGTTGACTAATGTGTTGTGGAAGAGGTGTTCAACAGGCTAGTGACCAGGTCCAGGTGCCGTACAAGCTGGGTGGCCCTCAAGGTCATCATGAGTCAGAACCGACCTTGGCAAACCCCAAATTCCTGCATCCTGCTTAGAGAACCATTGCCCCAACAGGCTCAGTCTGGGGGTCCCGTGTCAGCCCCAAGACATTTCCTCTGTTGGCATATAACCCAACCTCTTAGCAGTTCAGTTTCTCCATTTATTAACTCAAGTTGGAGTTAAGAGTTAAGTTTGCTGCATGTTCGTTAGTCTTTGCAAAAGCCGTGGGAGGAAGGTACTGTTACTCTTGTTTTACAGAAGTAGTTACAGAGGCTCCGGGAAGCTAAGTACCTTGCCCAGAGCCACACAGTTATACAAGGCAAGTTGGGATCTGAACCCCTGCCCTGCTTGTTCTAAGCTCAGATACTGAGGCACTTTCCATAATACCAGGCTAACATTCGGAAGTGGACAGAAGGCACTCAAGCGTCAGTTTTCTGTCTCACCTTCCTCCAAAAGGGAAGGAAACTTTTCTCCCCACAGGTGACTCTATCAATCAACAATTATGGTTCACTGTATTTAGACTTTCCTGAGTGAGAACTAGGGAAAGAGGAACTTTCCTGGGGGCAGGAGAGAGGGGAAATGGTGGATGGTTGTGACCGCTGGGGCAGGAGACAGAGGGTCCCGAAGAGGGGTTGCTCTTGGTCTGCGAGGGCTGATTCTCTAGTCTGGCCCGTGATCTTTCAGGAAGCTCTCTCCTCTCTGGTTCCCCTCTGCCACCAACAACCGTGCATTTGCAGGATGCCTCTGACCCGGGATTGGCCTGTGACCTGTGGTTAGTGACAAAGCAAACTTGGCTACACAGGCTCAGCCTGGCGCTCTCCCTAAGGCCCTGTGGCCTCATTAGGTGGTATGTGCCTGGCAGGCACTAGAGCAGGACATGGGAGGTCAGCAGCTGGCAAGAATCCTGCAACCCAGCACACGAGAAGGTAGGAAAGAATCCCAAACTCCTGAGCGCCTGGGGAGGGAACATTCTGCCTTGCTGGCTGTGATTTTCCTCCCCCCTTCCTTGGCAAAGTGAAGGAATTAGGTGCATCTCGGCAGCAAAGTCAAAATTAATTTTGCTTCCCTCTGCAATGAGAGTCCAGCTGAGCTGGACAGGGAGGGGCCCTAGAAAGGTATTTCCACCTTGGCCTGACATTAGGTTAGTAGAAACGGACTTTTTGTTCTTACTGGTAGGTTATTAAAACCCTCAAGGAATGTGCAGAAGGCAAATTTAGTTTGAGGAGCCCAGCAGGCCAGGGAAATGCTGAATAAATAGTGCAGCTGTTTGGGTGACTGCAGTGTTGGTGACAGGGAGCATTTGAGTGAGGGCTGCCCCAGAGCCACACCTCACGGCAAGGGGGGGCGGGGGGGGCTCCACCCCGAGAGGGTCTGCAGGCTGCTTCTGCTCAGCCCCAGTCCCTTCCCACAGTTCCTCCCCTACTCTCTGGGGGCCTGAGAAGCTCACTAGCCTCTTGTCCTTGGACTTGATCTCCACTGAAATCTCTCCAGGTTGAGTGCAGGAGGAAAAGGGAAGTTGATGCGGGGTGACAAGGGAGGTGGGAGAATGCCACATCCACTACGTTCTGATAATCTCTGGAGCAGTGAGCCTTTGTAGGCCCCCCAGTGCAGGAGGGCCTGTTGCTTGTAAAGGGTTTTACTGAGCTGCTGACTCAGAGGTACAGGGTTGATTACCCATAATCACAGCCCCGTGTGGTATTGCGTCTGTCCAAATGCAGAGATCTCTTTAGCCCCACATTCCCCTTGCCCCTTCTAAGTTAGAGTAGCATCTTCTAAAATGCAAATCCCCCTATCTCCCTACGCTCAATTCCACAAAGGCAAGAATCACCTTTCTAGAGGAAGTGTTCTCCCTCTTGGAGCCCAGGGGAGCTTTTCCAAGCACAACTATGATCATGTCAGCCCTCCCCCAGATCTTTAGCAAGACCTAAAAGCCCTGCTGATCTGGCTCCTGCCCACCTCTCAGCCCCACCTAACAGCCATGACCTCCACACCTACTCATTCAATTAATGCAACAAATAGTATTGAATACCTACTGTGTGCTAGGCGTGGATATATGCATTGAGGATACTCACGTGACCCAAATAAATACCCTGCTTTTGTGGCATTTATATTTTAGAGTCAGGAAAAATTTATAGCAAGTTGGCTGGCAATAAAGCATTAAGGAGAAAAACAGAACAGGGAGGGGAAAAGGGGGTCCTACTTCAAAAGGATGATCAAGGAGGGGTGCCTGGGTGGCTCAGTTGGTTAAGTGTTGGACTTTGGCTCAGGTCATGATCTCACTGTTCATGAGTTCAAGCCCCACGTCAGGCTCTGTGCTGACAGCTCAGAGCCTGGAGCTTGCTTCAGATTCTGTGTCCCCCCCCCCATCCCTCCCTTGCTTGTGCTATCTCTCTCTCTCAAAAATAAACATTTCAACAATAGCCAAACTATGGGAAGAGCTTAAATGTCCATCAACTGATGAATGGATAAAGAAATTGTGGTTTATATACACAATGGAATACTACTTGGCAATGAGAAAGAATGAAATATGGCCTTTTGTAGCAACGTGGATGGAACTGGAGAGTGTTATGCTAAGTGCAATAAGTCACACAGAGAAAGACAGATACCATATGTTTTCATTCTTATGTGGATCCTGAGAAACTTAATAGAAGACCATGGGGGAAGGGAAGGAAAAAAAAAGAGAGGGAGGAAGCCAAACCACAAGAGACTCTTAAAAACTGAGAATAAACTGAGGGTTGATGGGGGGTGGGAGGGAGGGGAAAGTGGGTGATGGGCATTGAGGAGGGCACCTGTTGGGATGAGCACTGGGTGTTGAATGGAAACCAATTTGACAATAAATTTCATATAAATAAATAAACATTAAAAAAAAAAAAAAGAAAAGAAAAGAGAAGAAAGGCCTTGAAGGAAGGATGGCCAGGATTTTAAAAGGATGGTCAAGGAAAGTCTCACTTACAATGTGTCATTGTAACAAAGGCCTAAAAAGAAGGCAAGCCAGACATATGAGGCAAGCACATGCCAGGCAGAGACCAGCACATACAAAGGCCCGGAGGTGGGAGCATGCTTTCCATGCTCAAGAACAAGGAGGACAGTGTGGCTGCAACAGAAGGGGATAGAAGACGGGATCAAAGAAGAACCCAGGCATTTGCACTTTGGTTCTTATTCTGAGTGAGATGGCAGGTTTTGAGCTGAGAAATGGCATGACTTTGACTTAGGTTTTAAATGGATCCCCGCCTGCTTTTTTGACAATAAAATGAAGGAGGGAAGGGACAAGATTGGGGAGACCAGTTAGGAAGCTCTTGTCAGAATCCAGAAGAGGGATGAGGGAGGCTTGAACACAGTCCCTGTGGTGGAGGTGCTGAGTGGTGGCCAGAATCTAGATGCTTGGCAGGGCTTTCAGGACTGGGTGTGACGGGAACTGAGGAGTCAGAGATGACTCCAAGCTTTTGGCCCAAACAACTGGAAAGATGGATTGACCACGTACAGAGATGAGAAGACTATAGGAGAGCAGGCTTTGCAGGTAAGAGCAGGAGTTTGGTGTTGGACGTGTTAAATTTGAGATAAATATTAAACATCCCACAGAAGGTATCAAATAGGCATTTGGATGTTCAAGAATGGAATTCAGGAAACAGATCTAGCTGGAAATGTGTATTTAAGAGTCATCGGCTATAGAAGGTGTTTAAAACCATGAGCATGGCTGAGAATTGTCCTTATTTAAATTCGGGACCACCCACCTCAATGGGCTCTTAAGACGACCAAGCAGTCCAAGGACAGAGCCCTGGGGCACTTCAATGATTTGGGGTCAGGAAGATGAAAAAGAGTCAGCAAAGGACACAGAGAAGGAGCAGCCAGTGAGGTAGGAGGAAAAGCCAGGAGAGGGTGGGGTCCTGGATGCCAGGGAAAGAAAATGAATGTTTCAAGGAACATGTGACCAGCTCAGTTAAAAAGTCCAGAGGGGCCAAGTGAGATGGGAATTGGGTATGTTCAATTCATACCCAGTTCAAGTTCAATGAGAATCAATGTGTTGGCCAGTAATTGGTCACCTTGAGGTGATGTGTTCTGTGGAGAAGAGGAAAAGACTGATGGAAGTGGGGTCAAGAGAGAATGGAGGATAGGAATTGAAGACACTGAGTACAGGTACATCTTTTGAAGAGTTTTGCTGTAAAGAAGTAAAGAAATGGGGTCAGTAGCTGGTATGGGACATGGAATTAGGAGAGGACTATTTTGTTTTTAAGGTTTTATTTATTTATTTATTTATTTATTTATTTATTTTGAGAGAGGAGAGAGAGAGAGAGACAAAGCCAGGGAGGGGCAGAGAGAGGGAGAGAATCTCAAGCAGGCTCGGTGCTGTCAGCACAGAGCCCGACGTGAGGCTCAAACTTGCTAACCGTGAGATCATGACCTGAGCTGGAATCAACCAACTGAGCCACCCAGGCACCCCGAAGACTTTTTGAAAGATAAGGGAAATAGCATTATGTCCGTAGGCTAATGGGAGTGACATGATAGAGGGTGAAAATGTGATGATGAAGGAGAGAGACACTGTTGGAATAAGGTCCTTGGGTAGATGACAGGATGGGCTCTAGTTTCTAAGGAGAGGGTTTGGCTTCAGCAAGGAGCACTAACAGTGTCCAGAGTAACAGGGGGAAAGTGTAATATCTGGATACAGACTTAAGTTGGCAGATGTGGTGGGAGCATATGAAAGTTCTCTGGCAAGTCTTCTTAGAGAGTGGGAGGGCGAATGAACAAGAGAAATTAGGTAGGATTCCTGGGGAGCCCTAAGTGTCCACCTGACCTCAGTTGGCTGTGAATTTACAGTAAGGTCAGTTACCATCGTTGATGTTTTCTAGACACGTTTAGCTGTTGTGGTACAGGTGTTAAGTAGGTGGAGAGCTAGATTTAGCCAAAGCTGGCATTTTTCTAGAAGAATACAGTGAAGGAAGAGGGGGCAGGGAGTTGAGGGTATTAAAATGAGTGTCTACAGTGATTGACTAGATCATCTAATCGGGGTGAGAGGGGCACTGGGGAGATGGAGGGAAAAAGAAGGATGGGTAAGTCTCAGGAGATAGAAGAATTATTGGAATTCAGGTTCCAGAGGGAGTGAATTGGGAAGACAGGAGACACGACATTGAGATTATGGGGCATGATCACAGGGTGAGCAGCTGAAGTGAAATGGAAGACAAGATGACCAGAAGTGATGAAGGAGATGAAGGAGAGGTCAGTCGTGCCTTGTGTGCTGGATCGCCCATTGACCTCAGTCCCCCTTCCCCTCTGCGCTCTCCCCAGTGCTGCTGGAGCCAGAAGCCCAGAAACCACATTTCCCAGAATCCTCAGCCAATAAGCTTCTAGGTTTGTTTCCACAAATGAGAGGCACTTATGATAGACTTGGAAGTAGAAGAGAAGCAGAAATATTACTGTGTCTCTAGCAGGGCAGTAGTGGACAATTACATGAGCTTTGGGTTCATAGATAGAAGATTTGTAGCCGCCTGTAGGTGCTTTCTGTCACATCACCTGCCTTCCTAATAGAGTCAGATCACTGTGGAAGGTTTCCTGTGTTTCTTGAAACTTCCTGAATCTTGAAAGCTGGTATTAAATTTGAATTCTATGGCAGCTTCTCTGACTTGTCTTTCAGCCCTAGCGTTTTGTTGTTTTTAAACATTTAACTTCCTGTATTAAATAGTTAGTGCTGGAAATACCTAGAGGGGTTTCTGCTTGCTTGCTTTCTTTATTGTTTTTTAATATACCAGATTCCTCCCACCAGAGAGCTTTTGTACCTGCTGTCTTCCCCAAACCCCTATTCAAAATGTTCTGCTCCAGTGCCCCTCTCTTTACCTACTTACCTTCAGCTCTGGGCTCAGTTGATCCTTCCTAATGGACATTGTTCCAATTACCTATTGCTGCATCATAAACCACCCCAAAATATATAAACAACAATCGTTTTACTATGGTCAGGAATTTGGAAAGGGCACAGTGAGGATGAATTGTCTCTTGTCCACATGTCTGAGGCCTCAGGGTGGAAGACATGAACAGGTGGCTGGTTGAGGGCTGGAATCATCTGGAAACATCTTAACTCACATGTTGGACACATCTTAACTCACATGTTTGGTGCCCGGACTGGGATGGCTCAAAGGCTGGGCTCAGTTGGGACTGCCAACTGGAGTCCCCATATATGGCCTCTTCACGTGGCTTGGAAGTATGTGGGTTGGACATCCTTACAGTATGGTGGCCCCAGGGCAATTGGACTTCTTACATGGTAGTTTGGGACTCTGGAAGACAGAGTTCCAGTGAACAGAGCGGAAGGGCTTTTATGTTCTAGCCTCTGACATATCGGTACTTCCACTGGACTCTGTTGGCTGAAGCAAGCACGAGTCACCCGAATTCAAGGGGAGGGACATAGACTCTTCTCCATGGGAGGAATGTCAGAACCTGATATGTTTCTGTCAGTATTCTTCCCTTAGTTTGTATGTATTCATTATGATGAGCACATAAGTCAGGCGAGCAAAGCTGGCCGTGTGTAAGAGACTTTAAGGGCTAGTGAGCCAGAGAACGTTCACGCTGTCGAAAGTAACTAGCCACCTCTTGGCACTGGCTACTTGTTGCCCCAAGGGAAGGCATGCCCAGTGCTGCTAGAGTCCCAGTTTTTCAAGAGGATCCAGAACTCAGGGTGTTTATGTAAAAGTTTCCAATTTTAAAAAGGCTGTGCAGGCCAACTGCCTGGAACGTAGTAGGCTCAGTAAAGAGAAGAAATAGAAAAGTATCTCACACGCCCACCACCATGCCCACTGCCATTCCTATCCTGAGTTTCTGCTGATAAAGAGAAAAAATAAAAATACCTCATAATGTGGAGTGTGGGTGGGACGTTCCCACCCCTTGGTCGGGGTGCTGTAGGAGATGACGGAGCGAGACAAGGAAACCAGGCTCCTACGTGGGCCCGACACGTGGTACGATCCACACAGCAGCTCAAGGGGCAGGTAGGTCACCGTGCTCTTCCTTTGCTTCGTTTTTCTTCTAAATGCTGAAAACGATCTGAGGTACATAACTAGTTGTCTGGCTTCTCTCACACAACAGGTTAAATCTCCTTTGTTTTGCTCCCTCTGTGTCCAGGGCTTGGAGAAGGTCTTGCCATAGAAGGTGCTCAGTGGATTCCTCCTGGAGGAATGTCATGCGGGTGTTACAGGTGAGGCTCAGGGGGCCAAACACCTGGGGACAGGTCCCTGGGGACACGTACACACACACACACACACACACACACACACACACACGCACACACAATTTGGTGCAAACTAAGACTACCATTGATGCCTCAATATGGAAGCTGTTCCTGATACTCTAGAGCCATGTGTTTGAAAACGTTTGAGCAATTTAAAAATGCATTTGTTAAAATCAGTTTCCCTACAGGATATTACAGGAAAGAAGGGGATTAAGAGATTTTGGTAATCCTTGGGAAACATTGCAAGCTT
Organism: Lynx rufus; assembly: GCF_022079265.1. NCBI lineage: Eukaryota > Metazoa > Chordata > Mammalia > Carnivora > Felidae > Lynx > Lynx rufus. Next base: position 32,005,901 of record NW_025814829.1, on the reverse strand, counting down.
CATGATTCTCATCTATTTCAGGCAAAACTGTGAATATTTAAAAAAAATTTTTTTAACGTTTATTCATCTTTGAGAGACAGAGAGAGACAGAGCATGAGCAGGGAAGGGGCAGAGAGAGGGAGACACAGAATCCGAAGCAAGCTCCAGGCTCTGAGCTGTGAGCACAGATCCCCAAGCAGGGCTCGAACTCACAAACTGCAAGATCATGACCTGAGCCCAAGTCAGATGCTCAACCGACTGAACCACCCAGGTGCCCCCCAAACTGTGAATATTTAAATATGTGATGTAAATGCAGAGCCTGGGAATGGAGAGAGGGAGGAGCAGGGTTTTGGAAACCAAGCAGGGGTGCAGAAGGGCAGCTTGGCTTCCCTAAATTTGCCTAGAGGTTCATAGCAGCAGCAGCAGCAACTACTCTGTTTTCCATTCTTTTGTTCATTTTAAAGACATTTGTGGGGCTCCTGGGTGGCTCAGTCGGTGAAGCATCTGACTTCGGCTCAGGTCATGATCTCATAGCTAGTGAGTGTGAGCCCCGCATCAGGCTCTGTGCTGACAGCTCAGAGCCTGGAGCCTCCTTCAGATTCTGTGTCTCCCTCTCTCTCTCTCTCTGCCCCTCCCCTGCTCATGCTCTGTCTGTCCGTCTGTCTCTCTCTCTCAAAAATATATAGAAAGAAAGAAAGAAAGAAAGAAAGAAAGAAAGAAGAAAGAAAAAAGGGTCTCTCTTTCTTTGTTCCTTCTTTCCTTCCTTTCTTTCTTTTCAGGGGCAGCTCACCTGGCTCAGCCAGCCGGGAAGGCAGAAGTTTTGCAGTGTAACAGAGGTGCGGGGTGTGGTGCCAGCCAGCACAGATACAGCACAATGTCACCTCTGGAGAAGATGGCCTCAATAAGCAGCTGGTCGCCGGTGACCCGCCGTCCTCCCACACTGCCCACTGATGTCAGAGACGCTGAGGACGCAGTGGTGGTAGCCTGTTTTGACATCACTGCCAGCGGCATGCTCACAAAAGACCTGGAGAGAGAAAGTGAGCCCTACGCAGAGAAGAGAATATCCTTCCAGCCTTTTTTCTGCGGAACTGGGCTTTGAGCCAGACTTGCCTGACCCCAAACCCTTTCGCCCTCCGTGAGTTTTGCAGATGAGCCTCAAGTCTTTTTGCAACACCAGTGGATATTTTTCCCCGATAAACGTTGCTCCTTTCTCAGACAGCAAGAAGTTAGGACAGTTTCTGGGGCACCCCCCACCCCCACCCTGACCCAAGTCACACGCACCGTGTCTTCTATCTGCTTGCAATCCAAGGCAGAATTCCAGTAGCAATTCCGGGCGGCAACACTTCATCTCAACGCCCGTCCATTAAGAAGGACGCTGTCCCCTCCCCCCCCCACCACGCACGGGACGGCCGCCTGCACCTTTAACAGTGCTTGGCACACGGTGGGCCCTCAAGAAGTGGGAGTTCATGGAGCAGTAACCATGATTCAGCACCCACTGGGCCCCAGGTGCAGCACTAGATTCTCTGTGAATAGATTCTCTGACAGCAACCCTCAAAGGCAGCCACAGGTCCTACTTTACAGATGAGGAAATTAAGGTTTGGGGAGCACAGTAGACTTGTCCACACTCACAAAGCTGGTTAGCAGTGGCGCTTGCATTTGAATGGAAGTAGCCTGCCTCCATAGCAGCTCCTGTGGTATAAACCACCCTGGGGGTGTACGTGTGGGGGGCGGCAGTATTTAAGTTGCTTGCACCCAGTGCTGAGGGCGTCCAGATCCATGCAAGCATCTTTTGGTCCATGTGGGAGTGGAACCCCCCGCAGGGAGGGGTTTGGAGAAGCTGTGAGGAGGAGTGAATGAGAGAAAACAGGTCAGGGCGGTAGGTGGGGCACATTGCAGGCTAGGTGACACGGGGCTCAGCTGGGCCCCTTGGGTTTGGAATGGGAGGGCGATGAGGGAGGCGCCATATGCACAGGTCATGGCTGGGCTCAGCCCAACCCAAGCAGTTGTTGTTGTTTGATGGACCAGCCAAACTTGTCCTAGCAGCTTCCTGGCTTTCTAAGGCCTCCCCTGCCTTGTTCCTAAGTTACTGGGCTAAGAAAATAGAACATGTCCACCTGGCCAGCTTCTTAGCTGGAGCCTCAAGAAGTTCTAGCACACAGACAAGCAAAAGAGGAGAAAGGGATAATCTGTTCATTAAGTCATGGAATATTTATTGAGTGCCTACTATGTGCCAGGCGCCACTATTGGTACTTGAGATACAGCAGCAAACCAAAAAGATTGACGCCTCTGCCCTCGGGTTGCTTCTCGTGGGGAATGGGGAGACAGTCCATAATCACTGTAAGAGATAAGTAAATTAGATCTTAAAGACAGTGAAATAACGATTAAGTGAAGCAGAAAAACGGGGACCAGTAGTGTGTGTGACTGGGGCTGAGGTTGATTTCTGGCTGCAATCCTAACACGGTGGTCAGGGCAAGTGAAGGAGTTATCCATGTAGTTCCAGAGGAAGAGTATTCCAGGCAGAGGGAACAGCCAGGTCAAAGTGCAGAGGCAGGAAAGTGCAGGCTTTTGTGTTTGAGAGCAAGAGCTAGAGAGAAGGGGGTGGGGCAGGGAGGCAGAAAGAGATGGGGATTGGCAGGGTCCAGAGCAGAGAATGGAGGCTAGCTCTGAGCACAGACGTGATGCGATCTGACTTCTATGTGTAAAGGACACTCCCACTGCTGGGCAGGTAGAAGGTGGAAACAGAGACCAACTAGGGCCTGGTGGGACCCGAAGGTCACAGGGGAGGGCAACTTGGAGCAAGGGAGATACCGTGGTGGTGGGGGAAGAGGTTGATTTTGGGTATAGATGAGGGAAGAGCCAGTGGGATCGCCTGCAGATTGGATTTGGGGATGGAAAGAAAGAGAGGAAGCAAAGAAAGCCTCCGGGTATTTGACAAGAGAAGTTGCAGTTTCCAGGGGCTGAAACCGGGAAGGACAGAATGGAGCAGGTTTTTTTTCTTTCTTTCTTTCTTCTTTCTTTCTTTCTTTCTTTCTTTCTTCCTTTCTTTCTTCCTTCTTTTTTTTAATGTTTATTTATTTTTGAGAGAGAGAGAAAGCACAGGTGGGAGAGGGGCAGAGATAGAGGGAGACACAGAATCCCAAGCAGGCTCTGGGCTCTCAGCTGTCAGCATAGAGCTCCATGTGGGGCTCAAACTCACAAGCCATGAGATTGTGACCTGAGCCAAAGTCTGATGCTTTACGGACTGAGCCACCCATGTGCCCCATGGTGCAGGTTCCAGACAGGCCTGGGGAGAACTGGAGTAGCCTCAGATCTACTTCATCTGAGATGTCTGTCACTCCAGCTGGGCATGTCGGGTAGGCAGGTAGGCAAGAGAAAGGTCTGGACTAGAACTGTGTTGGAGGTGTCGTCCTTTAGACAGTGGCCATGAGCCTGAATGAGGTCATGAAGAGTATAAGTGCGGACAGAGAAAAGGAAAAGGGCTGGGCCTTGGGGACTCTGAGAAGCCCAGGAGAAGAGAAGGAGCAACCAGGAAGGCAAGAGGAGAGCCAGGAAGGCTGGTGTCCTTGAGGCCAAGTGAAGAGAGAGCTTTCGGGAGGAGGGAAGGTCCAGTTGTACAGGGTGGCGCTGAATCCAGTCTTGCTGTCTTTGCAGGGCCCTGAGCTCCCTTCCCCTCCCCTATTCAATGGGAGCTACAATGTCCACTCCTGAGGGGTGCAGTGAAGATGAAATGAAATCGTGTCCTGGAAGCAAAGGGCATTTTGAAAGCTTTTATCAAAGGGAGTTTCTTTCTGGAGGAGAATTCAACCATACGATGATGATAAGAGAAATAAACTCATAATGACCATAATGCTGCTGCTGCTTATTTGTGTCTCAGAAAAAAATGTCTAAGGCATTGCCCTTGTCATCGGGCAGCAGAGCGGCAGTCGGGAGGACCCCCGCGGAACAACGGGCAACAAATAGCGCCCGCTGGGCACAGGCTGGAATTAAGAGACAGAAAGGCCAAGGGAGGGTTTCCCACGGTCTTGGACTTCACAGAGGGTAGGCCCTGGGATGTGGAGATTTGGGTGGGCGGAAGGGAAAAGATGTCCACGTGAAGGGAAGGGTGTCCCGGAGGTACAGAGCAGGAACTGATGGGGGCCCTCAGCACAGCACTGCACCCAGCTCCCCTCGGGCATGCAGCCACTGGGAATGGCATAAGCAACCCCAGTCCTGATGTTGTAAGACCTGCCTCAGTGTCTTTGTGCCTGTCACCAGTTCTCAAAACCCCACAGTAGGAGCAATGAGGCCAGGTCCAGTGGCACATCCTGGCATGGGAAGACCAGGGGCACCCTGCAGACACTTCAGGCACAGACACTATCACAGGTGCCGGTTTCTTGGTCCTCTGTCCTCTCCACTGGGCTTGGAAACCTTTCAGCTCCTCCCCTGCTCTGGCCTCCCTCAGGCTCAGATAAGGAGCTATTTTTGCTATCCACCCCTCCCCCACCTGCCCCTCGGGTCCCCTGAGGCCTGATCAGAGCTCTCAGAAGGGGATTCCTGAAAGGCCCTGCACTTAAGGGGACAGCGAGGGGCCACCGGCTATCAGTTAAGGAGAGGATGAGGGGCCACCGGCTATCAGTTAAGGAGAGGATGGTGTGGAAGCAAGTGACTCAGAGGAGCCAACAAGATGGAGAGGGAGAAAGAGGAAGAAACAGGTGCAGGGGAGAGAAGGAGTGGGGTGGGGGAGCAAAATGGGACCCGCAGGGGCTTGGGCAGGGATGAGGAGAAAGCGGAAGAGGGCTGGAGAGGAGAGACAAGGAGGGAGGCAGAGTGCAGGCCCCCAGCAGCACCCAGGCTGAGCCCGGGACTGAGAGATCACTGCATGTGTGGGTGGCTGAGGCCAGACGGCAAGCCGCCCAGATGCCCAGAACAGAGGGTGTCCTCAGCCCTGCCCCTGAGCACGAGGCCCTCTGATGCCCTCCCCTGGGGCCCCCGGGCTCACAAGCCCAGCAAAGTATCCGGAGAAGGCAGGGGTCATGCAGAGGCTTTCTGTCCCTCCCCAGCCTGCCCTCCGCGGGGCTGGGCCTCCCTAGCTCTGGATCTTTAGGGGTGTTGATGGGGTGCAACAAGCAAGAAGTTCTGGGCCGAGAGAGAGGGAGCAGAAGGGATGCAGAGGTCTAGAAGAAGGGGATGTAGAGGGATTCTGAAAAAGTGCTAATTTTGAAAAAAAATGAAAATAGAGATTTTTAAAACATCGCGTCCCCGGCTAACTGGGGCTCCTAAATACTAAACGGGGTTTACGACAGCAGCGTGTGTTTTGTGGGTTGGTCACATTGTAGCTTATCTGTGGAGCTGCTGACAGTAGAGGCGATCAGGAGGGGTGAGGTCGTGAGTGTATGAGAGTGTGCAGGAGGGTGTGTATGTGATGGTGAGTGTGTGGGGTGAGGCTGAGTGTGTGTGCCTGTGACTCCTCGGACTAGCCGTAGCAGGGTCCCTCACGGGCCTGAGACAGGGTTAGACGTGTCTGGCTGGGGGGCTGTCCTACAGAAGTTTCGCTCCCCAGTCCCTGCAGCCGCTGAGGAGGACTCGCCCCGGGAAGGAGGTGGGAAACCGCACTCCCGACGTTAGGGGGAGAAGTGACCCGCAGCCCATCAGGGGAGGGGACAGACAGCCCAGCCTGATACTCTCCAAGCACTAGAAAGAGGACTGCAAATAAAACCGAAAGATGTTCCCTCAAAGACTCTGACCCCATCCACCGTCGCCCCAGTCCAGGGCCCCTGACACCTCCGCTCCAAGCCGTTGGCAGAGTGGCTGGTGGCGCCCAGTGGGGAGCACTGGGGAGGCGAAAACCCTGGTGGAAGCATCTAGGAGTGGGGACAGGCAATGGGGGTGTGAAGAGTTGGAGAGGTTTGAGGCCTTGTGAAAAGGAGGCACGGCAAAAATAGAAGCCAGGGACGGTTTATTGTGGTCTGTGTGCACGTAGCACGGAGACACTGGGGGAAAGTCAGGGACATGCCAACGGGAACAATTAAACGCTATCCATTGTTTTCACTAGACTAACATTTACTGAACACATATTTGTCTGTGCCAGGCGCCGGGACCACTAAAATGAACGAAACACAGGCCTGCCCAGTCCTTCGGAATTCACCATGCAGTGAGTAAGATGAGCGTAAAAATGTCGTCATGTATCATTCTTAAGTAGTGATGATGATGATAGAAGCAGTAGCGTGCTGAGCACTAGCACGTCCCGGGCACTGATGCAAGCATTCTACACATACTCGGTGTTAGGACTGAGGTACGAACGAGATACAGATATGGGAGGCGTCCAGAGCAGAGGCCTTTCTGCAGCCTGGGGCCCAGGGGGCAGAAGTTCATTGTCCTCACTCTTCACCTCAGTCCTGAGGAGAAGTTCCTCCAGGGGAGAGAACAGCATTTTCCGCAGGGTTCTAGAATGGGTCAAGGAGGGCATCTGAATTCCCAGCAGCCCTCAACCCCACCTCCCAGACCCGCTGCTCTCCCCACTGGCCAGTCTCTGACCTTCCTCCTGTGGGGCTGGCTGGGTCAGACTTGTCTAGACCAGAACACCCATTACCCAATCTCTCCAACCCATCTCTTCAACTGACGCCCTCGGGGCCTTGTGGGGAGAGCAAACCTTGGGAGGACTGGGGAGGCCGCAGAGATAGTGGCAGATAGAGGCTTGAGGGTAGGGACGGAGGGGCTGCGGGGCTGGTGTCCAAGGCTGGGGGGCTGGACCGAGGACGAGCCAGCCAGCTCCCTGGTGCCCCACTCAAGAGCAGTCCCTTTGGGGAAGGCAGGGCTGGTAGCTCAGAGGTGGGTGGGGACAGCAGAGAGAAGTGGGAGGTGCTGGTATTTGCAGGGCTCAGCGTAGGAGAACAAATGTGTTCCCAGACGGTGGCCCACCCACCTTTTCTTCCCATTTCTGGTTCCATCCTGTATCTTGGGGGGCCACCAGTATCACCAGTGCCTATGTAGACAGCCCCACCCGCACACTGACACATCGCCAAACAGCAATGGGCGTCCTTGGGCCCAGGGAAAGGTTGTCAAGTTTGGGACATACTTGCATTAAAACAGTATTCCTTGTGTGTCTGAAATTCAAATGTAACTAGGCTCCCTGTATTTTATCGGGCAGTCCTAATCAGGGGTGTCCCACCAGCCATGAGGTCGGCCCTCAAAAGGCCCAGGGTAGAAATCCTCACAAGCCCTGCAAGCTGGCTCAGGGCCCATTGGGCAGTGACTTTCGGGGTCCTCGTGCTAGAGCGCGGCTGGGGGACACAGGCTCTGGGTGGGTACTTCTTGGCCCTGTAGTCTTTTTTGGCCATTGAAGAGTCATGTCCGGGCCTCCTAAAGCTCAGGAGCTAGAACAGGGGCCCCTCTGCCTGCTTACTGGCTGTATGGGGTGAGCCTCAACCCACCTTCAAGTGAGAGCTCACTTCAAACAAGGGGCGTGCCAGGACCTTTGCTGGCCTCCTCGGTTGGTGCCTTTACGTCTAAATCCTCTAGACTTTCCAAGTCCCCAGGAGGCAGTGACTTCCGATGTTGGGAGACCTATGTGATAGATCCGCTGAAAGCCTGGGGAAAACACAGGCCACCCAGTTATATTTGAATTTCACACGAACAATGTGATAATTTACTATAAGTATGTCCGGTTCAATATTTGGGACAGACTTATACTAAAAAACGATTTCTTGATTATCTGAAGCTCAAATTTAATCCACTGTTCTGGTTTTGATTTCATCTTTCTTTCTGGTAAATCTGAGAGCTGGGACATTGGAGTGCCACAGCTAGGATCTGGCCCTAGATTCTCTGCTTCTTGCCCGGTGAACCTCCCCAAGGGTCACTTTTCCTGTCCGCCCCCCAGGGCTGATGGAAGGATAAAATGAATAAGTGCCTGGCATAAGTGACAGTTGTGATTGTTGTCCCTGGCCGAGGTCCCACCGCTAGAAGGCTGCGGGGCTGATAGCTGCCCTCCGGCCTCCAGGCTCAGGTTCTCAGTCTTCTTCAGAACACTCCACAGCCCACTGCACGCTCCTGGGACCTGAGACCACCCTGCCTGCAAGGACCCCGGCAAGGGCGCCGAGAGAGGCTCGAGAAGGAAGCATGCTCTGGTTGGGAGAGCTCAAATTCCCTGATGACTGGAGAGGAGTCGTTGGGGACAAAAGGGAAAGGGAGGAGCTGACATTTATTCTGGGCTCAGTGTATGCCTGGCGTTTTGTAGTTTCTAATTTAATCCTCACATTCCTGGTCATTTCTCTTTTGCAACTAAAGATGTATTCATAGGACCAGAGGAGACGGCCCCTGATGCTACTCTGCTTGTACCCTGGTTCTTCCGGTGGATGTCCCCTTCCCAGTGAGCCCTTCCCTGACCACCATGCTTAAAATGGAAACCCTCCCCCATGGCTTGGAACTCTATTCCCCTTCTCTCCTTCCTTCTTTTCCAAAGCACCCTCATCAAATACAGTAAAATATTGGTTTGCAAGCATAAGTCACTCCAGAAACATGCTTGTAATCCAAAGCACTTATATATCAAAGGAAATTTCAAGAATCATTGTTGTGATCGCATACTACTCATATGGCAAGACATCACTTGTTTATCAAGTTAAAATTTATTAGAAATGTGTGTTTGTCTTGCAGAACATTCGCAGACCAAGTTACTCGAAAGCCAAGGTTTTACTGTGTATTAAATAGGTCTCCCTTGGGGCGCCTGGGTGGCGCAGTCGGTTGAGCGTCCGACTTCAGCCAGGTCACGATCTCGCGGTCCGTGAGTTCGAGCCCCGCGTCGGGCTCTGGGCTGATGGCTCAGAGCCTGGAGCCTGTTTCCGATTCTGTGTCTCCCTCTCTCTCTGCCCCTCCCCCGTTCATGCTCTGTCTCTCTCTGTCCCAAAAATAAAATAAACGTTGAAAAAAAAAAATTTAAAAAAAAAAAAAATAAATAAATAGGTCTCCCTCCCCTCCCAGAATGTAAGCTCCACGAGAGCAGATTTTTCCAGTCTGTTCTGTTTACTGACATGTTCCCTGTGCCTGAAACAGAGCCTTGTACATATTGGTTGAATGAATTAAAGATAATAAGAATAACAGCTAACATTTATTTTGTGCCTACTTTGCCCCTGGAACTGTTCTAAGTACTTTACGTAAGTTCATTTACAAAAGTTCATTTACGTATCCTCGTCCTCATATCACCTCTATGAGGCACAGAGCAGGCACAGAGAGGCTAAGTAACTTGCCCAAGGTCACACAGCCAGAGGGCAAGAGTTATGATCTGGTTGGCCTGAGTTCCTGGTGGAGGATCTTTTGCACGCTCCACAGGTGTCCATCACCCTGGCATCTGCTCCTCTTGTGTGGCCCATTGGTGGCACCCCTCCCACTCCTCTGTCACGCTGGAATGTGAATGTTTGTTTACTGCTGACGTGGCCCCTTCGAGGGCAGGGGCCAATCTCCTTCATGTTTGTTTCCTCAATGTTCTGTACGGTGGCCAGCCCATTGCAGGGCCTTCTCTCCATTCTCCCAGCTGGGGTTGGTTTGTACTATAAGCCTGGGGGGGGGGACGCACAGGTATGGTCACTCCCCACCCCCATTTTACCACTGAGGAAACAGGCTCAGAGAAATACAGTGATTTGTTGCAACAGGAAGAACAGACAGTAACCAGACTGCAGGCCACCTGCGTCAGTGCTTTCCTGGCCCCCGCCCCCTGGGGTGGGGATCCGCACTATAGAGCCCCAGGGATTCTGGCTGCTGCCCAAGGCTTTGGTGGGCACCTGTCTAACCACATGTCAGAACTGGGCAAAGGCAAAATATTGGCGTGGGGTGGGGTGGAGTGAGGTGTGGTGGGGGTATGGGTGGGTGGGGGTGGTAGGGCAGGGGTGGGGGTGGGGGGGTGGTAGTGGGGGTGAAGTGGGGCGGGGGTAGACCAGAGGATCCAGCCAGGTTCTTTCAGTGGGGCTGTGGGAGCAGTGGGGGCTGTGGGGGCTATGGGGGCAGCTTCTTGGAGCTGGAGCAGGTGAACGGGTGAGGTACGCTTCCAAGCCTGTGATGCGTGCCTACCAGGTGTGCTTTCAAGCACACAGGATGCAAAGCAGGGTATATTTAGCCCGTGGTCGCTGCCGTGGTATGAGCCTGCTGCCCCGTTCCCCTGTTGGGGAAAACCCTTTGGAAGCTTTTCTTCTGACTAAGGAATGTGTGTGTTCTTCAGTGTTGGTGGCACAGGGTGTGTACGGGGTGGGGGTGGGGAGTGTTGTCCAGAAAACCTGAAGACTCGGCTCAACTGGGAAAAAAGGTAACAAGTTCCCAGGAAGAAATAAATATACCTCAGCTAGAAGCAGATGACGGTCCTTATATCTGTCCTTTTCCTTGGCACCTGAGGGTGTTGTATGGACAGATGCGTGCTAAGACCTGGGAATGGTGAGGAGAGGCTATATTTATTCATTCACTCACTCACTCATTCATTCATTCACTCATTCATTCAAAGAGTGTTTATTGCACTTCTGTTATGCACCCACCAAACACTGAACTAAGTAAGTGCTGAGACTATACTAGGGAAAACAATGTCCCTGTTCTCATTGAACTTGCAACATTTAAAGGAGTCTTGCTGGTATGTAATTATTCTTGGCTGTCAGTGCTCTGAAGGAGAATTACTGGATGCCTTGAGAGGGTAAAATAAGGAATTTCAGTCCAGGAGTCAAGGAGGGTTTCCTGAAGGAAGTGGTGTTTAAGCGGAGTCCTGGAGGGTATCTAAGAGTTCATTTGGCAACTTGCTGAGAGAAGGGAGAGAAAGGAGCAGAGCAGCAAGCATCCCAGGTCCTGGCCGGGGCACGTGCTAAGACCTTGAGGTGGAATCAGGTGTGGCTTCTGCAGGCCATGAGTCAAGGACTCCATAGTGGCTGGTGTCAGAACTCTAATCTGATCAGGGGACACAGCCCCTGCCCACAAGCATCTCCTTGTCTGATGGAAAAACAAGGGAGTTCAATCATGAGAACAGCTTTCCTGGCAGCAGAGATATGAGGTCTGAAGCAGGGGTATTTGCCACGGAGGAACAAGTGAGTTTGGGAAGCCTTGCTGAAGATGGCATGTCTCTGGTTTTGAAGGTGGGAAGTTTCCTGATTTGGCAGAGGGTGTAGGAGTTTGAAGAGCTGTGTGCAAGGCTGAGGAGTGGGAACAGGCATACTTTAGATTCGAGTGGGAGGTGAGTGAACGTTTTCAGTTTGGATGTGTATATTCTGTCTCTCCAATTAATTTCAATAGCTACTACATATTTCCCGATGACTGTGTGCCACGGAAGCGCTGATCTAGCTTATTTTACCCGTACAAATAGCCCTTTGAGGTAGACATGACCATCCTATTTTACCAATGAGAAAAAAGGCTCAGAGGATTAAGTGACCTGTCCACAGTGTCCCAGAGAGGAGGCGGCAGGACCAGGAACAAAAGTGTGTCTGTGCTTGCCCTTCCTAATGACCTGACACTTTAGTGATTGTCCCTGACTGCTCTGGGGGGTCCTTCATATTAGCTAAAACCATATTAGTCATTTGCAGGCTTTGACTGGTGGCATAACTGTGGTACTCTGACCTGTTGGCTCACACCCCACCCCTCTTTCCAGCCTGCAGAGGAGCAACTTGGAGTTCTTTATCGGAAAAGGCAAAATGCTGGAGGATGTGAGGCCTGCCCCAGATCCCAAAGGAAGTTGGAAAGAATCTGAAAACGATCTTTCCTCCACCCTATAACCACTGTCGACCAATCTTGATTGGTATCACCAAAACTAGGCACTTTTTTTTCCTGTTCTTTGCTATATCCCCAGTCCCCAGCATAGCGTATGGCACCTAGTAGACATACAATAAATTTTGTTGAAATCAATCTCTGTGGGTGGTGCGGGTGTTAAGGGGAATTTGACACACACAATCTCTGACCCCTGGCAGATCATCATCTAACTGAACATCATACGACACACACATGCACATGCAGACACACACACACACACACACACACACTCACATGCTCACAGGAAACCAGTCTCGGACCTAGCTAAGACACGGGGAACAGCTGTTCTCTCCCTGGCCATATACAATGAAATAGTATTTACCTATAATACGATGGACTTAAGTGAGACTTGAGCCTGCCCACTAATTTTTCCCAGCGGTGAAATTAATCAGAAACAAAACACAAACCAAATAAACCAAAACAATATCATCTAAAATTTTTGTTGCCTTCTTTTTTGGCAGGGAGCAGGAAGGGTAGGTGGTGAGTGTAACTTACCTAATGAAGTTGGCAAAGCTTGAGTATACAGCCAGATGGATTTTGAAATACGTGATGTATATATACACGTGGGGAACCTCAACCTGGATACGTGTAGAGAACATTTCCAGCACCCCAGAACTTCCTCATGCACTCTCCCAGAAAACACCCTGCTCCCGGGAAGAGGTTACTGCTATATTTCACTTTGCCTATTCCTGACCTTCACAGAAATGGAATCATATGGTTAGAGTCTGGCTTCTTTTGCTCAACAGAATGTCTGTGAGGTTCGCGCTTGATGCTATATGTAGTGGTTTCCTCTTTTTAACTGCTGTATGGCATATGTAATGCTGCATAGCAAATGTAATATATAGAAATCATATATGTAGGTAATATAAAACAAATATATAAAATTATATACATATTGATTATATAACCCGTTCATTTATCCGTTCTCCTATTGATGGGCATCTGGGTTGCTTCCAGTTTGGAACTGTTACAAATAGAATATAACGGACATTTCTGTGCATGTTTTTGGTGAGCATAACCACTAATCTCTATTGCTTATATACAAGGGGTGGCACTGCTAGGCTTATGTTTAACTGTAGTGTGTTTGTCAGCAAGTTTTCCAGGTTGTACCAATTTATACTTCCACCAGCAGTATGTGAGAGATTGGAGGGTTTTTAAGGTCAGGAATGGGATCCTTCTTCCCGTCTAACTATCCTGGCCATTTCCCACAAGACAGGACTAAAAGATTGGGTAGGATTTTAGAGCCAGGATCTCCATGTTCTGGGGAAGCTCTCACCAGAACCTTAGGGGAATCAAGGCTTCCTTGTGGAGCCAGGGAGTCTGGGGGTGGGAGGCTGGGGGTGGCCAGTGGGCTGGGTGGGGATCTGTTGGGTAGGGTTTCTCCGTAGTTAGCCCATGAGACAGTCCACGTGTTCTGAGAGCTGCTGTGTGATGCCCCAGTGGATTGTGCTGGTGTCCAGGTGACATCTGTTAGTGGCGACATCTCCAATCTGCCTACAAATAAAAGGTGAGTGGTTCTATTTATTCTGGAATAAATTTATGGCTGGAGATCCACCTACCACAGTAGGTTGTCTGCAGTCTTGTTCCCTCTTTCCCAATTTTCCACTCAGCTCCCTACTTCCTCCCTTCTACAAGAATTTAATAGCTGCATCAAGGAAATGGGTCAAGCACTCTGGTCCCAGGGAGAAGGGAGAGGTGGGCAAGATATTCCCTGATGTCTGTTGCCCCATTGAAGAGGCTGAAGGACTAAAAACCTTCGACTCCTGTGAGAGGAAGCAGTGACTAGACCTGGAAGGATTATGTAGAGGGCTGAACAGAAGATGGGCTTGTCCCAATTAACTTCAAGAGGTGCCTTCCAGGGACACTGACCCTCTTGTCGCCACTGAGTCAGTGTGGCATGGTGTTGCCCATAAAGTGTCCAGAGTCAAAAAAAAAAAAAAACAAAAAAACAAAAAGAAAGAATAAGTCAGGTAGTCCTCACTTGGTGGCTCACTTCTGCCACTATGACTTAAGAGCACTTGGGAGAATGAAGTAAAAGGTCCCTAAGGAGTCAGTCAAACCTGGATTCCTGTCCTGGTTCTGTCCTTTACTAACAGCATTGAGGCCTTGAGAGCGATACTGGAGCTTTCAGGCCTTAGCTTCCTGGCTGGTCTGCTGATTTAACAGAGGAGGCACATACAACGTTGGCAAAAGGCACAGGGTGGGTGCTCGCCAGGGGCTCCTTCTCAAGGGGCGAGGAGAAGTCAGGTGTGGGGAGGAAGTTGGTTTCCCAGGGAGCCCCTGCCTGGGCTGATCCAGGAGGCTGCCAGTGTGGGGCTGGGGAGACCATCTGCCTGACTTTATCCAGACACCTTTTTGACTCAGAATTCTCTTTCCTGAGAACAAACAGATAAAGGGACTTGGCGGTCAGCGAATGGACCAGAGTTAGATGTGAATTGGAGGGGTGGACGCCAAGCTAAGTTGCAAAAGTCTTTGCAAGGAAGAGAGAATTTCATCACTTGGTGTTTGGGCATCTATTTGTTGCCGTAGGAATGACATGCCAGGGGGAGGGCCACTAAGGCCCACTTGTCTCCCACCCCTGGAGGCCAGGCCATGAAGAAGGTGCGGCTGGTGTGGAAGCCACAGGTTCAGTCCTCTATAAGCACTGCATTTAGGGGGCAGATCTGAGTCCTGCTCACTGGTCACTGTGAACTTTGTAGCCTAGCCAGGCACAGGGCATGCAACCTTTTCCCCAAGGCTCCAAGCCTGGCATTCTTATTTATTCCACCTTCTAGAAAGCCTTGGTCTGTCCTGGGGACCCACCTCAAGTGGCTTCCTTCCCTTGGCTACAGAGCCTTTGAAACTGGCTGAAGCATTTCCTGTCCCAGGCCGAGTCAGGCTAACGGGTGGGCCAAGCTTCCTCCCTGCCCCGCTGCTGTCTCAAGCCTGGCTTGAGTCAGGGCCAAGCATGGGAAGGCAGTAGGTACGGGGGCCTTCCTTCCAGTTCAGGGAAGGGGCTGGGGACGAGGAAAGGGCTGGGGACGAGGCAGGGCCTGGCTGAGCACGTACCGCTGGGGTCAGGCGTGGACCAAGTATGGGGGCAGAGGCACGCAGCCAGGCACTTGGAGAACCGGGGCGCAGAGCTCCATATCTGTCCCTCCAAGGCAGCCTGAGATAGCTCCCTGTGGGCGCAGGACCCACGGCAGCTCACTAAAAGAGCCAGTGTAGGTAGCTTTCAGCAATTGCTTTCCATTTAATTCTCCATATGCTAAGTTCTAAATTTGGCTGACTATCAGCTCAAGGCTGATACCCACTTGGCTTTTGCTTCCTGTTTTGTTTTGTGTTTTGTTTTTCGACAAATAAAAATCGTAAATAATTAAGGTGTACAACATGATGTTTTGATATGTGTATCCATTGTGAAATGATCGTCACAATTAAATGCCACTCGGCTTCTTTATCAGGAATCCCACTCTCTGGGCTCCAGGGGCCCCTACCTTAATGATAATATCGCAATGGCAGTCGTGATCATAGTAACAGGGGTTCAGCCAGGCCATCCCACCGGAAGCAGAGAACACTCTTACCCCTTCCTGTCTGGACAGTCTTTGGGCTTTCTGGCAAAGTGCCAAGGGGTCTAAGGCTTGGGATGGATTCCCGGGCCAGGCCTGTCCTCTTCCATTGTCCCCATCACTGTTTTAGGGTCTGAGCCCACAGAGAAGTCCCTCCTGAAGATGCTGCAGCCAAAGTAGCAAACATCTTGTTTGACAAACTACCAGATGTCAGGCAGTGCACTGGGAGGGGAGTGGCGAGGATGAGGGAGGGTGAGGGGAGGGGTGAGGGGAGAGCAAGCAGTAGAAAGGTTGCTGAGGCTGTTGGGTGAGGAGAGTAAGTAACCTTCCACTTCAGGGCCTGAAGGATCGTGGGACCCTGGGGTGGGGGTGGAGGGACAGAGGATGAATAGGTGGGAGATGTACTGATTTGCATGCTATTTTTGCCGGGCATTTGCATGCTCTTCATGGACTGTCTAGAGCACAGCACAGGGAGGTTCCCAGGGGCCCCATTCTCTCTCCTCCCTCCTTCTCTGAGGTGCTGGGGTCTGCAAGCCCTGGACGGGGAGAAGTGGACTGCGGTCCCCCTGGGCCACATCCCTGTCTGGGCAGGGGTTGCAGGGGTGGGGACCATGTCAGGAGCCCTGAGTCTGAGCAGAAGATGGGACCCCCATGGTGGGGAAGCCAGGGTTAGGAGACGGTGTGTGGGAGAAGGGGAGCGTCCCTACTAGGAGAAGCCGGGTGCAGGGATGCAGGGTGTCTCAGGATGAGGAGCTTTCTGGCTCCAGGCTTGTTCCTAGACCAGGGCCCCAAAGGAAGGAAGCCAGATGAGGCGTCTCCTCCCCAATCCTTATGAAGTTTTGTTTCCTGCAGCAAAGCCGGCTTTGACATCAAACGCCTTTCTTTCCCTGTGGTCCTGCACACCCACCAGCCTGCCCTGCTCCAGCCTCCTCCCTAGACCACCTCTGTATTCACTCCTGGGGGTTCCAGGCAGGAGGGAGGGACCAGCAGGGAGTGGGCCCTGAGTCCCTTCCTTGTGCCTTCACAGTGGCTGGCTGGGCCCAGGATCAAACAAGAACAGGGGTCCTGGGCAGGCTTTTGGGTGGACCTGGGGTGCCTGAGCCCTAGCTGGCTTCTGACTGGTCCAGGGTGGTTAGTTCCGGAGGGCCCTGGGGCAGGACTCTAGGTAACCTGGGAGGAATTCATCCCCACCCTGGGCTGTGAAGATCCTACCTCTTTGTACTTTTTCCTTTCTGGCTCTCAGTTTTCTTTGCTCACTCTCTTGCCAGCTATTTGATTTTTAAATCATGAACATACGATTAGCACCCTGTAGCCCTGTTAGCCTTTCCAGAGCACTTTTCTCACTGATAATCCCGGCCTGTGCAACTGCTGCCGACAGGCCCACTCCATTCGGGGGTGGGGAGGGGGAGCATCTAAGCTCCTGGAAACAAGTCTCCGCCCGCTGAGGAGCAGACAGGGGGCAGCAGGGCAGCTGGAGGGCAGCAGGAGAAAGCACTTAGGGCTGGGGAAGGCTTGGCGCCCTGGTGAGGCCTCCTCCGGCCCCAGAAAGCAGGATGGTCAAGCCACATCTGGGGAGAGCCTCTCCTGGCTGTTGACTCAGCTCCCGGGGAACGGCTTCAGTTCATCTCTCCTGAGGGGAGGCCGGCCTAGAAGAGGCAGGAGACAATTTATTCCACAAAAGAAACAACCTCGCTGCCTGGCATGCCCGCAGGTTTGGCGGACCCAGGCGCTCTTTGCACACGCATGGGCTGGAACATGCCCAGGTTATGTGCACGCTCACAGAGGCTGGAAGGCATGTGTGGGATCCGTCCACACTCACAGAGGCTCTGTGCATGCCCAGTTTAGGAAACACCAGCAGACTCTAGCTAGGTTGCGCTCCGGTGTTGTTTGACTTCAGGTGAAGTTCCATCTTGTCCTCACTGGCGCGATCAGGACACCGCTCTGCTATTGTGCACCTCGGGGCTCACGTGACCCACCCCTCTTCCATTTTACACCTGACAAAACTGAGACCAAGTGGGGTGAAGCGACTCATCTAAGGCCATACAGCTGAGAAGCAAATTTTATTTTGAGTTACAGAGTTTAGAGTTGGAGATGACAGAGATTTGGGGGGTGACTTGAAGCCGGGAGCTTGCAGGAAAGGGACACAGGCTTTTCAGTCCTAAAGTCCTGAGCTCACGTCCAGCTCCAAACGTGTGTCCTTTGACGAGTTACTGAACTCCTCTGAGCTCCAGCTCCCTTTTCTTTTTTTTATTTTTTTCTCAAAAATGTTTTAATGTTTATTTATTTTAGACAGAGAAATTGGGAGAGGGGCAGAGAGAGGGGGAGAAGGAGAGAGTCCCAAGCAGGCTACAAACTGTCAGCGCAGAGCCCTACACGGGGCTCAAACTCACAAACTGTCAGATCATGACCTGAGCCGAAGTCAAGAGTCAGAGATGCTCGACCATCTGAGCCACCCAGACACCCCTCCCTTTTCTTTGAAGTAGGAGTCATCAAACCTACCCTGCAAGGTTGTTGCAAGGCTTGGAAACCATGTGGATTAGGAGCCTGGCACACAGCAGGAAAGCAATCGACCACAATACTATTTCATGCTACCTAGCATGGGCCGGGCTCTAGACTGGGGTTGCTGGAGAGGCTAGGGTGTCTGGGTGGGTAGAATGTGGGGTAAAGACAAGAAAAACTGGTATGTTATGGGACTGGTGTTATAGGGAATACTGAACAGAGACACATGGGTGGTGGTGGTGGGGTCTGGGTGGGGCCACTAAAGATTTCCTGAATTTTAAGGATGAATATAACTTACCTAGGCAAGGAAAAAAGGAAAGGACATTCAATTCCATTGAGGGAACCCTAAGGACAAAACCCTAAGGACAAAGGCCAGGGAGAGTCTGATGTGGTTGATATGGCTGGAGGGGCCTGGAGGGTCCACAGGGAGGTGTGGACAGGGGAAGGTGGCTTTGGCCTGAAGGGCTGGGGAGTCTCTGAAAACAGACATATGCCAACACCAAGAGCTCTCAACAGAAAAGCAAATTTAGAAAGTAATGAACTTTGCTTCGATTTACTCTTTTTAAAAAAAAAAATTTATTTATTTTTGAGAGACAGAAACAGAGTGTGAGCAGGGGAGGGGCAGAGAGAGAGACACACAGAATCAGAAGCAGGCTCCAGGCTCTGAGCTGTCAGCACAGAGTCCAACGCAGGGCTCGAACTCATGAACTGCGAGATCATGACCTGAGCCAAGTCAGACATTTAACTGAATGAGCCACCCAGGCGCCCCTCGATTTACTCTTTTCTTCTCAAAGAGTTGCTTCATTGTTTGCTGCAAGCCTTTCACTTTTAATACGGGTGACTGGCAAATGACAGTGTGGGCACCGAACTAGTTTCCTTGGGTAAAAAGAAGAAATTCAAACCTATCTGAGAAATGCAAGTACCTACCCATTTATCAATGGCTTCATAAACCACTGCTTTGGGTCTTTAGCCTGGAGAGCTCCCTGAACCCCACAGCTAGAGATTTGCTCTCCTGATGTTACCAATGTATTGCACACACGGAGGCTGGCGCTTGTCAAAGCTGTGTTGGGAGAGGGACACCTGGGTGGCTCAGTCGGTTAAGCGTCTGACTTCAGCTCAGGTCATTATCTCACGGTTCGTGAGTTTGAGCCCCGTGTGGGGCTCTGTGCTGTCAGCACCGAGCCTGCTTTGCATCCTCTGTCTTCCTTTCTCTCTGCCTCTCCCCCGCTGGTTCTCTCTCTGTGTCTCTCAAAATAAATAAATAAACTTAAGAAAAAAAAAGCTGTGCTGGATGATGGTGTGGGGGAAAGGCTTTTCAAAGTGTTTCGTTAATTCAAATTGATTCAACAAATATTTGCAGGGCCCTGTTCTAGATGTTTGGGGATGAGGGCTGAGATACAATGAGGTTCTCTCCCACATTCTAGGGGCCTACGGTGGAATCACACTGGCACTTTGTGGCTAACACCAAGTCTTCAGGTGAGAAACGCTCAGTCATCCCGACAAAGCCGGCGGAGTAACGAAAGCCTGGCATTTTCAAGTCAGACTACACCTGGGCGTAAAGCTGGGCTATTTGAAATCAGGCAAGTGACTTTGTCTCTTTCACGCCATCACGAGTAAAGTGGAAGGGCCAGAGCGTACTTCACAGGTTGTTTTCCAGGATTAAACGGGATGACGGGATGACGAATGTGAAGTGCTTGACATCAAGACATACACAATAAGCCCTCAGTAAATGTTCACCACTGGTATCAGTGATCTTTGGGACAAACTCAAAAGCTGAGTGAGGGAGAAGAAAAGAGGATTTCCTATGGTGAGGAGGCTGGTAATGAGTTTAAGGGGAAATAGTCCAGATCATACTTCAAAACCATTGGAGGGAAGGTTTCTCCAAGGCCAGGATTGGGCTTTGTTCATTTTGTATCTCCAGTGTCTACACACATAATAGACATTAATAGTGAGCCCTGAATGAATGGTTCTTAGCTCTTGGTCAGGATCCAGGAGAGACAGTTGGGTGGCACACTGTTCCAGGAAGATACTGTTTCCATGGCCAAGGAAGGTCAGCGGAACCTGGGACATCATCAGGAACTGGGTCATTTGTGAAATAAGCAAACACAGCATGGAAGCCCAGTAACACATTTCTGGAAAGAGTGCAGAGAGCAGAGAGTTCAGGAGATACCAGTCTGGGGGCAAGGAAGGAGAGGAAAACCTTGAGGCAAGTACCCTGGAGGGTCTGTGGCAAGAAAAACATCCTTGTTCCACAGTTCACACCTTTGACCTTAACCTTCATCAGAGAATCTGCCTGACTGTGTACCAGTAGCTTATGCAGTTCACTCTTGCATTCAAACAATGGTGAGGGGCCTCAGTTTCCCACTCAAGAATAGGAATCTAGGGTGCTCAGGACGGTCTTCGATCTGACCAGGGAAGAGGCAGCCAAGGTCACAACAAGAACTTCCCAACGGCCAGTCTAACAGAGCTGGGAACACTCCCAAAATTGGGATGCTTCTTTCTCTGGTTTTGTTGGGGGGGGGGGTGGACAGGGAGGATTCTGGGATGTTTGGGCAATGCTTCATCCTCATATGCTCACAGATTCAGAGAATCTTATAGCTGGACAGAGCTTTGGTCCATGCCCCATAAAACACTGAGGACAGAGTCCCAGGGGCAGGCAGTGATTTGATCAATGAAGCTGGGACCAGAACCCACACCAGCTGGTTGTTTCATGGGTCGGTGCACACAGTTTGCAAATGACTCACACATATTATCTCCGAGCTCCTAACTGAAACAGCCAACTGCCTACTTGACATCTCTTTCTGAATGTCTTAAAGGTTCCTCCAGCTCAGTGTGTCTAAGAGTGAACACTTAATCTTCTCATTCTGGTTCCTGGCTCCATGACTGGTGGCTCCACCTACCCAGTTGAGCAAGCCAGAAAGAAACCCACACACACTCTCTTTCTCACACCTTCTGTATCCAATTGGTTACCGAGTTCTGCTGATTTTATCTCCCAAATACTTCTTTAACCACCCTCTCCTTTTCTCTACTTCCTACATCGTTACCCTAATGTAAGCTACCCTGACCTTTCACATCTTAACCACCGCAATAGCCATCTACCTGCTAAGGGCTCCCGAGCCCATTCTAGACCATCCCTCACAAGGCCGTCACATGACCCTCACAGAGCACAGATCTAGATGTGTCACGCACACACACACTAGCTTGGGGGAACTTCAGTGGCTTCCTTTCATCTTTAAGATAAAGCCACAATTTATTAACATGACTTCCAGAGCCCTACATCGTCTGGCTCCTGCTTGGCTCTGCCACCCGCTCGCATGTCATATGACACATGCTCCTCCTTCCTCCACACTAGCTACACTGACTTCCCACAGTCCCACGCCATAGCCTCTCCAGCTTTCCTGTTCCTCTGCAGGAACAGTACTTTCTTGTTCCTCTGCATCAAATGCTCTCCTCCCTCCCTTGGCCTGGGTAATGCCTTTTCATCCTTGAGATTTCCAGCCCAAACTCCATTTTGTCAGGAAGACCTTCCTGAGTGGGTCAGAACCCTCCTAGGTCACGTTCATGTAGCAATTGTCACAGCTCATGTTTTACATTAGCTTGGTGAGTATTTGATGAATGACTTCTCCTCACTATTCCATAAGCTCCATGAAAGGAAAGACCGTGTCTAGTCGTAACTCAAGCACATTGTTCAGTGCCTTGCACATGGGAGGCACCTAAATATTTGCTCACTGAACAAGTGAATTAATGAATGCTCCATTTTTTCAGACTTTCTCCAAAGATGACACGATGAAGAAAAATCACCACTTTTTGTCCACAGATGGCCTCCTGTGCCTCTTTCTGAAACAGGATGGGGGGGTTCGACAGTGAGGTACACATGAATTTGGTTGTGCCGTGAAACTTACATCCTAGTAGTTTCTTTTGTATTTTCCTAAAGAAGATCACCATGTTCTGGTAAGTGTGAAGAAAAACAGGCTCAAGTGACATGTAAAATATGACCCTACTGCCATTTTTAAATGCATTGAAAATGAGTAACAGCAAATAGTAGGATACAAGTGACCTTCCTTCCTTTCTTTTTTTTTTCCATTAAGTATTATTACTTGGTAAAGAAATAAAAAGTATAAGCACTTTTCTGAATGTATTGACACACACACACACACACACTGGTTTAAAAAATGGAAGGTCATGTGTTCAGATACCCAAGAATGGAAACCATATTTCCCCTCAGCCTGGGACCTTTCTGAAAGCAGAAACCATTTCACTTCCCCTGCCCCACCCTCTCCCCATTTCGTCCAGCACTCTTAGTTTCAAGTGATGGAAAACCAACTCAAATTAATTTAGGCAAAAAAAAAAAAAAAGAAAAGAAAAGAAATGTAGATGCTTCCATAGCTGGACAATTCCAGGCATGATGGCTCTCAGAGCTCAAGGGATTGGTCTTTCTCTGTTCTTTGCCCTGGCTCTCCTCCCATGGTGGCAAGATGCCACCTGTAGTCCCAGACTCCTATGTTGTACCAGAAGAGACTGTTCTCCCCCAGGAAAAGTCTTGATGCTGATCCCTGCGCCAAGAGCTGTGGCCAGAGTGGGGGTGGGGTGAAACCTCTTACTGGCCAGGCAATAGCTTCTGGTGATGGGACCTGCAGGAATCTTATAGGCTACAGGTGGGTGCTTCAGAACTGGAACACCTTTGCCAGAATAAGGGAGAAGGGATGATGGACAAGCAAAACAAAAAGCAACTAGCACACCCTGAGCACCCAGCTCTGCCCACGGTACGTGCTTGACCCGTAGCACTGACTGGCTGACCTCCAGCTGGAACCATCTGGGGAGGAGACATGAGGAGGGTCGGGCAGCAGGACCTCGCTAGGTCCCACACCAGCTGCTGAACTTCCATCTACTTGCATCTACTTCCATCTGTGCCAACAGTCTCTTCTGAACAACCAGAGAGAGAAATTCTGAGTCTATGCACGTCCCAGAAACTGATGAGGAGGTGGAGAGCAATGCTTGCCAAGTTGCATGGAAAATTGCCCTTGAGCTTCTCCAAACACTGTATGCCCAGGAGGCCGAGCTTGATAACCGGTAGGACTGGGGCCCAGACTGGCTAAGCGGGCCACTCAGGATGGCCGGGAGTAGCTGGTGCCCTGCTTCCCTCCCAGCAAGCAGGGCCCACGGGCTGGCAGGTGCTCTGTAAGTGCAGATTGAGCTCTCAGGGATAAACCTCTTATGCAACACGTTGAGGGTGTAAGATGAAGAGGAAACATGATTTACGTGTTTGGGAAGTTCCTGGCCGGACGAGAGGAAAGTAACAAGACAAGATCGAGTCTGTACTTTGGGGCAGAGACACTGTGTGCTAGCCACCTCTGTGCCAGGGACTAGGTCTGCCCCACACCGTCTTTGCTTGCCTTGTCCTTTCTATTATTTCTGCCCTCGTGGTCCCAGCCCCTTTTGGCCACACAGCCTGGTTCACTACCCAGGACACCCAGGAGCCCCGGGCACAGCGCCTGCCCCTGATAAGAGAACCCTGCCTTCTCACCCTGGCCCAGCCCCACATCTGCCTGGAAGGTACCATCAGGCAAGGCTGGTACAGGCTCTCTTGGCAGAACCTCTGCTGGAGGGAAAGATCCAAAGGTCATTTTTCCTGGGCCCCAAATGAGGAATGAGATTGATTCCTGCAGGTGCCACATAGGGGAGCCTTCTGCAAGCTTCACCATTTCCAAATACTCATCACTGAGGCCTGGAAAGGCAGGCACAGGAGAAAGTTAACAGAGAGGTGGGGGTGAGGAAGCAAGAGCAGATGGAGGCGAGTCCCTAAGACCGTGCCAAGGCCCTTGAGCTGGCCGGGCAGACTTGGGGCTACCAAGTCATACCCTGCTCACCAATTCCCGGCAGCTTCCACGGGAGACTGGGCCTGGCACTGTCTGAAGTCACAGCTCGCCGGTGAGCTCCAGGGCCCTGATGAGGCCCTCCGGGTGAGCCAGCCTCCTCTGCCTCACCCCTCTTTCTGTGTCCCCCACCCTGTAGCACACTCCTCTCTGCTCCCTCCTGTGTTATTCTTCCTCCTCCTCCTACTCCTCCCCTGAGCTGGCCTCCTCTCACACAGGTCAGGAGAGGCTGGTGCCAAGCCCGTCTGAGCAATTAATTGCCAGTGTTTGGTGTTTAAGACCGGCAGGCACTCCCACAGGGGTCCTTCTTGATCTTTCTGCTGCCACTGAGAAGACGGATTGTCCTGTTCCAGGCAAGTGCTTAATAAACATTTAATGAATGAATGAACACCTGTTATCTGATTTGAACCCCACAGCAACCCTTTAAGGCAGCCCAGACAGTTACCATGAGTGCCATCTACAGCTGGGGAAACTGAGGCACAGAGAAATTATATGCCACACATAGGTATGCAGTGGCCAACTGGGGTCAGAATCGTGTTCTCTCAGCACCCACAACTGCACTACTGCCCACTGCCTGTCCCTGTCACCCCCTGCACCCTCTCAGCCACTCCTTGGGCAGAGAGCCTGACAGGAGAAGGCACAGGGACCCTGTGGACTGATTTGCACCCCAATGGCTCTGGGCTGTGGGGACAGTCTGGGCTGCTCTCTCTGCTTCCTGTTAAGGTCTCCTCCCTGGGTCCACAGCATTCTCAGCTCCTCTCCCCCTTCACCCCACACCACTCGATGCAGGGACAGCACCCAGGATCAGCTTGCCCAGCACAGTCCCATCAGAGCCTCCACTGCAGTTAAAGCGAAACCTGGATGGACATGGCAGTGATCTTTGACCTGCTGGCAGGCAGCGCCAGATTAAAATGTTAAGTGACCTCCTTGACTTCAAATCTATGGGGGAATCAGAGAAAGTAGGATTTCCTGGGACTTGGAGGTGGGAAACGCTAGAACACTTTTGCATCTCCACTGGTGGCCCTATGGCCCCCACAGCAGAATGGGGGAACTCTTCTGGGGCCCAAGAAGACTTTAACCTCGGGAGTGGATGTCACAGAAGACCATCTCCAGGTGCTGGGGCTCCTCTGCCCCTCCAAAACCTACTACCAGTTCTTGTGTGCCAGTTTCTTTGCCAGGAGGCCCTGAATCTGGTGGAGGAGGGGTAATGATGTGAACTACATGCTTCTCATTGTCCACTAACTTGTCTGATCTTTTCCAGGACAATTGGGGGGGTGGTGGCTGATAAAGGAGCTACTAGCCACATGTGGGTATTTAAATTCAAATCCATAAAAATGAAACAAAAAATTCCCCGGTTGCACATTCAGAGCACCTGGAGCGCTCAGCGGCTCCTGGGTTGGACAGCGCAGATACTGGACATTTCCATAACTGCAGAAAGTTCCACTGGACAGGGCTGGGCAAGAGGCTGACCTTGGCTCCCTGAATAACTTCACAGGCCCCTTTTTGAAACTGGGCCTGTCCAGCGTAGGGGTGGGGTGTTGGGGGATAGGGCTCAGCCCACCCAGTCATCGCTGCGAGAGAGTTCAGGCTTCGTGGGAAGGCACCACCTCCCCCACTCAAGGTCACGCCCCCGGGGCTGTCCGGGCGGGCGCCCCTGCCGTCTGGGAGCCGCAGGGCCAGTGCGAAGGGCCAGGGGGCGCGTTGCCGGGACGAGCAAAGGAGGCTGGCTGGCCGAGCGCGCGGTGAGCCGGGGAGGCCCTCCTCCCCGGGGAGGTCAGCGCTGCAGGGAGCTGGCCGAGGCCGAGCACAGCGCAGGGTGACCGCACACCTGCGGAGGGCGGCCTGCGCTCCTTTCCCCCCACCCCCCCACCCCCGGGGCCATCCGGACTGGGGGCAAGCACCCTGCTCCCTCCGAGCCCCAGCCGTCCCCGTTAACCTGGAAGTTATTAATTTTTTTCTCCCAGCTAGATGCGAAAGTTCCACGGGACTCAGATGGGGTGAGAGCCTCGGAAGCGCACTCGGAAGCGTTTTACCGCGGGAGGCGGAGGCCCGGGCGGGATGAGGTCACGGGCACGCGGCTGGGGTGGGGGTGGAGGGAACTCCGGAGGAGGTGGAATGGAACCGTTAAGTTCTTTCCTCTCCTGCTCCTCGCACACCGCCCCCTCCTCGGCGCCCTCCTCCCGGCCAGCCCCCCTCGGGGCGCCATACGGCGGCTTCCTCTTACCAATTGTCCATCCAGCTCCCGCCTCCCCGTGCCCCCCGCAGGGCGCTTCCTCTAAATGGCTGATTTCGTCTTCCCCATTTGCTGGATGAACAAGTTCAGAATGCTGGGGTGAGGTGCCCAAGGTGTCACAGCTCAGAGGCAAACCAAAGGTCTTGTAGACCCAGGCCCACTGTCGCTTTCTGTCCCCACACCTGCCCAACTCGCGTCTACACCCCAGTCTACCAAGTGAGGAACTACAGGAGTAGAGGAAATAAGGGTCAGCACCTGCTCAGGAGCCATCACTACAACCTTAATCAGTCAGAAAATCCTGCCAAGGATTCATGTCAAGCTACATTATAAAATGCTCCTTTGGGCTGAAAGCAATTGTTAAGTGAGGCGCTCCGTCCCAGAAATCCCTCTCCCGACCCTGGAGCCATCCCATCTGTGGCTGAGACCTTAAGCTAGTGGTTCGCAGGCCTTGCCTTTGCGGGGGTGGAAAGACCAGGGAAGGAACCCATTCACAGAAATGAGGATAAAACCTTCTGAAATGAAGCTGAAAGTTCCGAGAGGTAAGATTAGGTTTCCCAATCCCTAGGGTAAAATGAGGCACGCAGGCGCCTGCGCGCTCCGAGACAAGACTGGGCCGATTCCATTCTATGTGGGAGGTGCTGCCCTGATCCAGCATCATCCTGGACCCCTGGGCACAGCCTGCACGGAGGTTCGCGGGGAACCCAAGGTTCGTCCCCCTCCTCGCCACGAGATGTCGCTGCTGCTCACAGTTAGAGGGCATTGGGCTGGACCAACTCCGGATCTGACTTCTGGGATCAGAAACTCTGGGGGTGGACCCAGCCATCTGTGTTTCTAACGGACCCTCCAGGGGATTTTGCTGCACACTCATGATTGAGAAGCACTGATATAGGTCATCCTGCAGGCCCCGCTGCCTCTGAGGTCTTGCTCCTCTGCAGGTGGTCAGCCTGTCACTAACCTGCAGTCCCCATCTTGCTACCTAACCTGGGCAGGACCTACGTTCTCAGAGCTTCCATTTCCTCTTTGGCAACCGGACAGGGCTTTTAAGAGGCCAGAACGAGACGGCGTCTGACAATGTGTTTGCAGCAGCAGAGCACTATGCGGTAAGGGTGCGTCGTGGCCGGTGCTGTTTTATTCCCTTCGTGACAAGCTCCAAACAGTTGAATGCAGCTGGTTCTGACGATTCCATCCTCTCTTTTTCCTTCTCTCAACACCCCTATTTCTCTCCCCACCCAGTATCCCCATTCAGGGACCCAGGGAAAGCCATGCTCAATGCAGCATACAGCCTGCTAATAAAAGCTCAACTTTCATTGAGCACTCCCCATGTTCTAGATCCTGAGTTACCTGTTTTCTCTATTTTCTTTTGTTTAATCCTCACACAGCCCTATGAAATAGGTGCTGTGAGGGACAATGACAAGGACACTAAGGCACAGAGAGATTACATCATTTTCACAAAACCATCTAGCTAGCAAGTGGTAGGGCTCGACTTGAACTCAGGCAGCCCAACACAGTGCTCATGTTCTCAAGGTTGCTCCCAAAACATGGTTCCCAGGCCCCTGTGTGGTGAGCCGCGGTGTGGAGTGGTGGAAAGAACACTGGGTTTGGATTCACTTTCTAGCTCTGTGATCACCGGTGAATCACTGAACCTCTGGCCACATGCACCCCCTCAACAAGGCTGGGTCCTTCCTCAAACCAGCATTGACTTGGCATTGCCCTCAGATCTGTAGACCCTAGCAGTCTGCGATGGTTCCCTTGCTTTGCAACGTAAAAAGTTCCAGGTTTGTCTTGTACTTTCCCTGCCTGGACCTGGAATCAGCCTCTTCTCCAAGAAACCCTCATTAGTTTTGGGGATAAATGGCATTTCAAGATCACAGTCCAGGCCTTAGCATCCATTTTTAAAAAATTTAATTCGATCGTGTGTTGCATGTATGTAAATATATGTAAGTAGATAATTTTATTAACCAACGTTCTGAATGCTTCTGTGCATCAGGCAGTTTCTGAAAGAAGGCAGATTAGACTTTACTTTTTTTTTATGTAGGCTTTATGCCCAGCACAAGTGCAATAATGCACGGCTTGAACTCACAACCCTGAGATCAAGACCTGAGCTGAGATCAAGAGTGGGATGCTTAACCGACTGAGCCACCCAGTCACCCCTGGAAAGACGGTGAATCATAAACAAACAAATTATTACCACCAAATTTCAGGACCCTAGAAGAAGTGGAGGAAGCTATTCTAGGGCACTCATGCAATGAGGCCTCAGTAAACCCTTGGGGACAGAGTGGCATTGCACGTGATGGGTAGAATAACCCGGCCTCCCAGCTGGAGCCTAACGCTTGGCTGCCTCAGTGTCTATTTGGCTGGTGAGAGAGAGATGTTTGAGTTCAGGATGATGCCAGGTAATGAGGGCAGGTGACTCCTGTTGCCATGGTTACCGGCTCAGGTGGCCCTGGGGACTAAGGGTAGGGCAGGAGGAGTGCAGCTGGGTTTTCTGAGCAGCCTCTCTAAGTAGCCCCTTAGGTGTGGTGCCTGACTTCTGCATCAACAGGTAGAAGTCTCAGGGGCCAGCAGGGAATTCTGAGCACTGCCGTTGACCCTGCTCTGCCGCCACCCATCAGACAAGGGAGCTGGGGGTAGTGGAGTTTGCCCCAGCGAACGAGGACTGAGGAGGAATATGGGATAGGAGGTACAGCACCTATAGGTGAACAGCAGGGCTCTAGGCCAGGGTGCATGGGAGTGAGAAGGGTGTGCCTAGCATTGGCTCCATTTCTCAAAAGCCATGGTCCAGGCTCCATAAGAAGCAGGTTCCTTCCCTGTTTCGTCAGCCTGAGGGGGCCTCTGACCCTGTGCAGCCATCACCAGAACCACAAGTGACAGCTCCGACCTCTGGTGTAATGCAAAGGGACTGGACGCCAGTTTAACTCTGAAACTTTCAACAATTACTGCCTGAGCCTCAGCTTATCACTGGCACAGGAAGACACTAAGAATGCCGTCGCGGGGCGGCTGTGGGACTTAGATTGGCTGATGTGTCAGCGGCCTTGAAGAGGCCTGGCTATGGTAGAGTAGGCCCTTTCTCCTGTGTGCGAAGCAGCCACTATGAGAAGATAAGGAGGGAGAGAACTGGAGAGAAGGTGCCCAACGGCATCTGAGGTATGGCTGCCAGTCTTACCCAATGCGGCCTTGACACTTGGGCTTGCACAAGCGAACAAGGGCCGGAGTGATGGTTTCCCCAAGTTTCAGGAGAACCCTGAGGTGAGTCTCAGCGTCCTCTGCCCCCATTCTCACAGAGTGCCCAGCCTGGGCCATGAAAACAGCATCTCTCCAGCCAGGGAGCAGACTCTCTCTGTGGATACTCTGTCAGGAACCTCAGGGTTTGGTCTGAGAGGTGATGATTCCTAGCAAGACAAGAGGAGACCCTGGCCGGGCCCCTCTTCACAGCCGGGAGAGCCAGTTCACCGCCCTGCTGCCTCTCACAGAGGGAAGATCTGCTTTATTGAGGTGTCTTTTGTTAGAGAGAGCAAAGGAGTTTGGGGCCATGGGCTCTGCCTCTGAATGTGCCAGTGCAGTAACACAGAGAAACTGACTCGGGGTCCCCAAACCTGGAACTAGCTGCTGGCTTATTGAGGTGGCTAATCTCAGCGGTGCCTCTCCTCTAATCCTTACGACTCTCCAAGGAAGGTATTATTGCCCCCAAGTTATGGCTGAGGCTCAGAAAAGTTGGGACACAAAGCTAGGATCACACAGCAAACAAGTATTGAGTCTAGGTTTGAAACTAGAGAGACGTAAGTCTTTGAAGAGCGCCCCTCCTCATCCGTAAGGCCATCTGCCTCTATGCCAAGCTCCCACGAGGACAAGGATGGTTCTGGGTAACTCATCCCAGACACCAGAAAGCAAATGTTTTCTGAGGCTTCCTGAACTCAGAGAATGAGCGCTAGGATTCTCCACAGCCCCAACACTCAAGAACCTGCCTTGCCCTCCTCCCTGGGCTCTGGAGGAGGAGGATGGTTATTTGTTAAGAAAATGAAACAAAGGAAGTCAAAGGGTTTTACAAATAGACTGGCCTGGTGGGGGGGTGGGGGAGCGGTACAGCTCAGAGGTAGAGCATTTGACTGCAAATGGACAGGCCACTATGCAAATGCAACATGGTTGCAATTTACTTTCCCTGGTGGGCATGATGCCTCTCCAAGGAACTATGAGGTTGGGTTTCTGTGGTTAATCCTTCTTTAGTGAAGTCCTAAAGTAGATTGATCAAGCCCCATAATCACAGTCTTACACAACTTTCCGCCCAGTACAGTGTGCACCAAATAGTTTATTATTACACATTCCCTGAGAGATCTTTTCCAACTTTAGATCCAAAGGGACTCTTTTGTGTTGACAGATTTAACTATTAGGTGCGTGTTGGTTTTTAGCCTGTTAAGAAAACCAGGACAGGCAGAGAGTCTGAATTCTCTTACCCTTTGAGGAAATGGGCAAGCTCAAAAGAAGCCCTACAGTTCCCTCTGGGTTTCACATACGTCAAGAAAATAGTGTGAACTTAATGGAAACTGAAAAGCTATTGGCTAGAAAATAAATGAATAAACTTCTTTTTTCCTTCAAGAGTCCTTTTTTTTAAAAATATTATACTCTAGGTTTTTAAATTTTTTTTTAACGTTTATTTATTTTTGAAAAGAGAGAGACAGAGCATGAGTGGGGTAGGAGAGAGAAAGAGGGAAACACAGAATCTGAAGCAGGCTCCAGGCTCTGAGCTGTCAGCCCAGAGCCCGACGCCAGGGCTCGAACTCACGGACCTCAAGATCATGACCTGAGCCAAAGTCGGATGCTCAACCTACTAAACCACTCAGGTGCCCCTATACCCTGGTTTTAAAGGGCAACGTAACCATTATTCGAACACCTTGGAAAGATTCCCTGCACATATGAAGTCATATTCTTCATCTAGGCTACTAAATTAATTCCAGCACAACACCAGGGGGTTCTTGGGTGCAATAAATTGGCCTTTATCCCCGCCTTTATCCACAAGTACACCCACCACGGTGGGCCCTGCTGTTTCTAGGCGAATTTTGGCATAATGATCATCTTACGGCGGGATAAAGTCTGGGAGGTTGATGCAGCGTAATTTGTAAGTAGCCGCTCCATTGGTAGACAGCTAGATTGCTTCCAGTATGTGTCAGAACAAGCTTCGGAATCTTGGCTTTTCAATTCCTGTTCCCAATTTCCTCCCCAGGAGGTTTCCAGAGATCCCAGGCAGCTGGCACAAGGCACCCAGCTTCCACCCAGGAGTCAAAGAGGCCCCTTGCCCCAGCGAGAAGCATGTTGGGGCCTCAACACCGGCTTGTAGCCTCTCTGTGTTGTTGCCTGTCTGTGGTTGATTGGATGGCTCTGCTCTTCTTTCCTGACTGGTTGTTTGGCAGGAGGAAGTTAAATTAAGCTTTTGCTTTATCTTCTGAGAACCAAGGGCACAGGTGAAAGGAACTCTGGGGAGCCTGCTGCCACCTTCGGGCAATTTCTAGCAGCCAGCACAGGGTCTTGCACAGCACAGGGCTCAGCCTCAGCTGACATCCTGACTTCTTCACCAGCCCTGGATTTCAGATTCAATCCCCCACCCCTCCTTGTCCCTGGGGTCCCTCGTTAATCAGCTCACCAAGTACATCTATCTATGTGGAAGACTGCTGAAGCACCTTTTCCAAGCAGCCTTCCAGGATTATGAGAAGAGCAAGTAACATGGAATTCTACACAACACACACACACACACACACACACACACACACACAGTACTTCCTTATCGCTCCAGATAAAATACTTGTAACACAGAGAAAATGAGATGTGTTTGGTGCTCACGACCAAGGCTTAGGGCGTACATGCCCATCTGATTTGTGGATGCCACAAAGGCAGCAATGGGCAGGGGAGTTTTGGAGAAAATGATCAGAGATTATCATCCTGACTTTGTTACCCACTCACTGTGCTGTGAGAGCAAGTTGCTTGACCTTTCTGAACTCATCTCAGCAGGTGTGGGAGTAAAGGGCATCTAAGCCCCTGCTGCTTTGGGACCCTCAGTTGAGCAATCCGGGGGCAAGACAGTACGGTGTGGGAGAGGGAGTGGGAGCTGGAGAGCCAGGGGCTACTCTCTGGGGGTGTCCTTGGATCTCTGCAGGCCATCAGCCCAGCGGCACACAGCCTTGCTCCCCTTCTCTGGCTGGAAGCTCCCGAGGGCACAGATGAGCCTGCCTTCTCCACCTTCACCCTCAGCACTGAGCCTGGGGCTGGCACAAAGTACCTGCTCAGCGAAGCTTTGTTGGGGAGATGAATGGGGGCCAGGACGCGCAGTGAAGGCCGGATGTGGTAAATGAAACAATACACTTGGAGTTCCCGGAGGGCTCGTGTAAGCTCTAGCCATTTATGAGTCTATCGTAAAAGACCTTGAGGGAAAGACTTCCAGAGAGAATTGTTCTCGGGCCTCCGTGTGTGACAGTAAGGCATCGGCTCTGACTTACGGGGAAAGATTGTACTAGATCAGCCTCTCTGTTGTCCTTGGCAGGTCTTCTCTGTACAAAGCCACTGGAGGAGGAGACACTCTGCTGATGTGGGAACCCCACGGAGGACAGGGTCACTCAGACCTGAAGCCTCTCTCTGTGGCTCACTGCTCAGTGTCACCGAATGGGCGAGCCCAGCCCTCAGGGAGGTGGTGGCAAGAGAGACAGCCCGCTTATGTGGAGGACAGGTGTCCAGGAAGCAGCAGGGCAGAGGGCCCCAGGCATCAGAAAAGGGACCTGGTTGGTGCTGGCCGAGAAGAGTCAGTGTCCAAAAGGGGGTTGACAGGGTTTGCGGTGCAGGGTGTAATACCCCCCACCCCCCACCATTCAGCTTGTCCATAAACCCTTCAGTCAACTCTGGTTTAGGGAATAAGTATTTCCAGAGACTGAGGCTGAGCCCAGTGTTCAGGGTTGCAGAGACAAGAAGTGTCTACATGCTGGGGTGGCTGCCGTAGGGGTACTGGTCCTGCCCCTGTGCTCCAACAGCAGTGTCCCCACAATGACCTGCACCACCTCCCTGTTGCTAATGGTGTTTCCTGCGCATCATGCTACTGGACCTCTTGGTGGCATTTAATGTCACAAACGACCCCTACATTCTTGACTTTTCCCTTCTGTCTCTTCTAGAAGCAGAGCCCAGGACATGGGTGCAGATCCTGGGGCTTGGGAGGTAATGGAGGAGGCAGGAGTGAGGGCACAAGAGAGTGAGACAGCAAGTAAGGAAACCAGCCTAGGGTGTGTTAGCAAGGTCACTGCCGAGGGCAGCAAGGTATGATCCCTGGGGACCCCTTGGGAATTGTAACGTCATGCCTTCCAAGAACTGTCAACCTGATGGACGGGAGTCTGGAGCATTTATCTGCCAGCTCCAACCCCCTGTAGGTTGAAGATTGTCCCCAGTGACACTAAATGCCCCCTGTTTGGGGACTCACTTGTATGTGGGCCCAGGGGGCCTCCTCGGTCTCAGGCGGTTGTGAGCTCGAGCTAGGATGTTGTCAGTTAAAGGAACATCTGACTTCAAACAGAACTGGACTCCAGAGCTGTGCTCAGAGCAGAAGAGGGGCAGGGGGATGCGCTGGGGGCACTGGAGGCATCGTTGCTGCTATCCCTGACCACCTTTCCCCCGTCTCTCTGGGGTGCTTCTCCGGACCTGTTGTCAATAAATATCTGCCAACTCTGCTTGATCTCCACTCCTTTTTCTAAACTTATTTCTTTAAGTTTATTTATTTTTGAGAGAGAGAGAGACAGACAGAGCACGAGTGGGAAGGGGCAGAGAATAAGAGGGAGACACAGAATCTGAAGCTGGCTCCAGGCTCTGAGTTGTCAGCACAGAACCCGACGCCGGGCTCGAACCTACGAAATGAGAGATCATGACCTGAGACGCAGTGGGACACTGAACCGACTGAGCCACCCAGGCGCCACTCCACTCCCTTTTCTAAATGCTCACATACTATTTAATACAGCCCAGGGTTTTGCCAGGGCCCTGGGATGGTGTCAGAACAGTATGGAGACACATGGCCAAGGGATGCTTATATTAGTTTCCCTGTGTTCCTTTGTAGGAGTTTAGGCAGGACATGTTGCCAGGCCTCCTGGCGCTTTCCCAGCCTCCTCCTCTGGGGCCCGGGGGTCCGTCCCAGGCGCTCTCCTCTTGTGGTCCCAGCCCCTGACAACCTCCCAGATCTGTATCTTCGACAATCACCCCATCTCTGTCTCTTCCACATCCACACAACTAGAGCTGAGCCTGGCTTCCCCGTGGGTGTCATGTCTCACCACCATCCATCGAAGTCAGAGCTCCCAGACAATCCCCCATCCCTTGTTCTCCACACCCAGTCCCTGCAGCCTCCTGGTGGTCAGGCAGGGAGCTAATCACCGGGCTGCCACCATTGCTCCGGACTCACTGATGTCCTTCCTTGGGAACGGACTTCAGAATCCAGTAAGATCCACATGCGATGTTCAGGCCCACATGGGACAATCTGTCTCATCCTGCACAGTCATACCTTCTCCCAGGCCCCAGGGCACCCCTCCCCCATAGTCTCACGCGGTGCCTACCCCCAGGGCCCACATCTGCTTGTTCCCCGTCAGGTTTTGTTCTCTCGAATGCAATGCCACAGGGCAGGCCCCCTCTTCCCATTGATTTTCCATGACCTGGCCTCCTCCCAAAAACATTTCCAGGTTGAGAGGAAGGGGTTCTCTGGCTTTCTTAGGCCGACCCTGCCTGGATCTGGGAGTAGAATGGCCAGGCTCCCAGACCGCCCTCCAGAGGCCCGCCGGCTTTACCCACCTTCCCTGGCATGTGCACCTGAGCTCCTCACAGTCCATTCCTGCCTGGCTTGTGCCTGGTGCCTGTGTGTCCTTGAGCCTGTGACAATTCATCTCTTGGGGCTCTTTCGGGTTCCAGAAAGCCCAGGGACAGGTCTGTGACATTTGCTTAGCACAGGCATCAGGCTCAGGGTGCTCTAATAATAATCTTTTTTCTTAAATGTTTATTTGTTTTTAAGAGAGAGAAAGAGAGCATACATAAGTGGGGGAGGAGTAGAGAAAGAGAGAGAGAATCCCAAGCAGGCTCTGCACTGTCAGCACAGAGGCTGATGCAGGGCTTCATCCCATGACCAGCTCAGATCATGACCTGAGCTGCAACCAAGAATCGGACACTCAACTGACTGAGCCACCCAGGTGCCGCTCTAGCTATCATCTTTAAATCACATGTATGACAAACATGCAGTTAGCATGTGCTGGGGCTTGGGCTCCTTGCCCTTGAGGAGCTTGGACTCTGCAGGGATGCTGAACCAAATGCTCAAGAAACAGTGTGGAGCACAGCTGATTCTCATTATTTGAGGTAACGATAACATTCTCAAAGTCACTGCAAATACTGGAATAGCAAATACTGAACAATCGCTCCTGGGGAAATACAGGGTTAGTTTCCTAAAAGCCTCTGGTCATGACATCTTTGCCGATCAGTCAATATATAACCTTGTTGCATGTGTATTACCATTTAAAGACACTTTACTTATATATAATGTCGATTCATTAACATTGAACTCATGGCCAACAGTGCCATAACTCATGCTTGAACTAAGCTTACATAACGTGTATTTTCTCTGTGAGGCACGTCACAGTGCTTAGGAACACTACAGAGCACTTCAGCACTGTACTTGGGGCCTTTTCAAGCAGAGAAATCACCAACAAAAGCCACCAAGCACGAAAAGTGTGGCACTAACTAGACCATGAAAGGGACACATGTTTATAGTAGGAGAGCTGAGACAAGAAGGCGGAGGGTGGCTTTGTTCAACCTCAGCTGGGAATGTGCTCACCAGGCAAGTCAAATTTTTCAATGCTTTGTACGGGTCCAGAATGACCACAAAAGTGCTGTGAGCGTTGATTTGGGGATGACAGATTTTAGCAAGTAGGAACATTTGCAAATAGAGAATCCATGAGTAATGAAGATCCAGTGAAGTTTCAGGTTGTGGAGAGGATGGAGCAACCAGGAAGACAGGAAGGATTACTGGGGTTTGCCACTGGAGCAAAATTTCAAGGGGAAGTGAGACTTCCCCAGGCGGGCACGTGTGGGGCAGAGGGTGCATTGTGCGCAAAGTCATGAAACAATGGGGAGTGAGGTAGTTAATTTCTTTGGGATGAAAATGGGAGACCTGGGAGGGGACATGTCGGGAAGAGCTCTGATCTCCAGGAACCAAGGGAAGGGCAGAAAGGTCCCACATCCGTTCCTTCTCCGTTAGGGTAGGGCCAACTGCTGTGGCAGAGACACTCTGCATGGCTTGACCCAATGCATTTCTTGCGCTATTAGAGCTCAGCATAGGTGACTGGCAGGCGGCTTTCCACATAATTTATACCTTGGCTCCTTCCAAATTGTGGCTCTGCCATCCTTCAGAGCCTGAGTCCTTGCTGTCCATCAGCAAGCGGGAAAAGATGGGAGGTGGAGAATTACACTGGAGACTTCCATAAGTCTTGCAGTCGCACACATCCCTTCCACCCACATTCCGTCGTCATGTGGTGCTCCCTAGATGCCAGGGAGGCTGGGTAATGAAGTCCCTGGGTGGACAGCTGCTTCCCAGAAATGTGCCTACACTTGGGAAGGGGGCATGGATCTTTGGTGGATAGCTAGCTGTTTCTGCCACGGGCTCTCAGGTCAGTCTGTCAAAACACAGGGCAGAATCTAAAAGAAGTTGGTAGTGATTGGATTCTATGGAAATGAGCCATCTGTCTAGCACAGAGTAGGTGGTCAGTTAACGTGGTGAATGAATGAATGAGAAATGCATTATGTCTCTCTCCTGAGTTCTGTTTAGCCTAATGTAGTTTAGCCTGAATGAGGAGCATTCAGGGAGCATTAGGGAGGAGCAGGGGAGAAGGACAGAGAAAGGGAGCAGGGGCTTCAGCCAGCCAGCTGGGAGGAGGAAGGCGAACATTCACATTTTTCCTGTAGTCAGATACAATGCTGCCTTTCCCTGGAGAAGGAAATGGGGCCACAGGAGTGGCAAGAGGGCTTCCTGGAGAGAAGAGGTGTGAGTAAACACGAGTGCGGTCTGTATCTATGAATATTATGTTAGTTTAATCCAATCTCATTCAGGATTTGGGCTACATGGACTTTCTGCAGGACTCTGAAAGCCCCATGCATGACCGAGCGGCTAGAAGTGGTTTGGAACTGTCCTCACAGCCTGGAACGAAGCCAGGGAGGAGGAAACAGGAGGAGAACCCCCATAAGGGCAGCCTGACATCTGGGATAGGGGATCTTCTCCAGTCTCCTCATGGTGTTTAATCTAACCCTGCGCTCAACAGCTTCCTAAATCCACATCTCCAATTTATTAATCAAGCGCCATCTGTGAGGCAATGTCATGGGCCCCACTGGTGTTTCTCCATCTGAATGGCTGCTGAACATTTAACTACGCTTCAGCAACTTCCATTGATGTCAAATGAGAGAAAAAACAACCACCACCTTCTCTCTCTAGTACAAATTCACACTCAGCATGGATAATCACAAAGCTAACAAATCAAAATAAATTAGCAGTCAACACAAACGCCAAGCCCTCTTTGAGCTACAGTGTTAAGGCAGCAGGCAAGGGAGGGAAGGAGGGAGGGGATGACCGTCTCTCCTGGTCACGGACATCACTGAAAAGTGCAAGAAAGGAGCCAGCTGTGCCAGGAAGGAAGATACAAAAAAACCTGGTCATCTGTGTGCATGTTCTCCAGAGTCACAGGTCAGGGGTCCTGACGCTCACCCCTCACCCTTTGCTGCAATGAGATCTTCCTTTTGATGGCTGACGACATTGACCTGTATAACCTCATTTACATTACTTGTGAGTGTGTGTGTGTGTGTGTGTGTGTGTGTGTATTTGAGGGTGAAGTATTAAGACTAATGTATGGCTCGGGGCACCTGGGTGGCTCAGTCGGTTAAGTGTCTGATTCTTGATTTTGGCTCAGGTCACAGTCTCACGGTTTGTGAGATCGAGCCCGGAGTCAGGCTCTGCACGGTTAGTGCTTGGGACTCTCTCTCCCTTCTCTGCCCCTGCCCAGTTTGTATGAGCACACGCGCGCTCTGTCTCTCTCTCTCAAAAATAAATAAACTTTAAAAAAAGAGAGAGAGAGAGAGAAGGAATGGCCCAGATCCTGACTTAAGACTCCTGCTTGAGAAGATGGATGAGGGAGGCAGACTCACCTAGGGGATGCAACCACAGAGCAAGCACCAAGTGGCACAGCACCCAGGGAGAAAGTCAAAACACGCAGGCAGGCAGGTGGACAAGCCGAGTCAGTTTATCATAGTGTAATTTCTCCTTGGCTATGCGTTCTGCTTTATTTTCAACACAGTTAGGACTAGATGTGTCCAGAAGGCACTCCATCAGCTGGTACCTGGCACAGCATCACCTGAGATCTATTATAACGCAGCTCGGTGCCCATCACTGGAGGTCGATGCCGCTCACAGGGCGACATGCCTGCGTGTCTGTGCCCACTAATGTCTGGGGGGGGGGCGCACAGCCTGGATACACTGGGCCCCTAACCAAAATAGTCTGCAAGCGATAAAGCGTCCAGAGCCTGGAGACAGACAGGAGGCTCAGACACCAAGTATCAGATACGGGAGAAGGGCAACAGAAGACTCCTGCCAGTCCCGCATTTACCTCAAATACCTCAAAATCCATCCCCATGATCCATGCTCCCTCTTCTCCCCAGATTATTTCTCAGCCTCACCTCTCCTTGAGAAAGTCAGCAGAACTTCCTGCCCTTGAGCTTGCTTGAGGGAAAGAGAGAATTTCAATTAGCAAAGAGGAGGACAGGTGGTGAGGCAAAGGCGAGGACATGGCTCTTCAGGGACAGCCCCCAGAACGTCCCCTCTCCTGGTGGAGGGCAGCACGTGGGAAGAGGGGAGCTTCACCAAGATGGAATCATCTGTCCCCAGCAGGTGCGCCAGCCAGAGCGCAGTAAGGAATGCCATCTGGACACAGGTGCCCTGTCACCACCTGGGTCTTCCCAGGCATCTGTGGCAGGTCAGGCGGGCTCCCCCTACGGATAATACAGCTCCAGGTGAAAGAGGCTTAGGTGGGTCGCCATGGCAACGCAGATCAGGGGTTGGCCCGCCTCTGAGGTTCAGGGGGAGGAGCTGTGGTTCCAGCCTCCTGAGACACACACACACACACACACACACACACACACACACGCTCCACTAACACCAGCCCGGGCTGGATCCCTCCTCTGTCAGGGTTGTTTTCTCTCTCAGCACAACTTCCGAGAGACAGAAAGAGGGAAGAGCATGAGGTAGCAGGCAGCAGCAGAAGAGAAAGAAGAAGACGTTTAGAATATAGTCTTCCCTCCACCCCACCCTCCCCTGGACACTCTCTTCTCCCGGGCTGGGAAGCAGAAAGGCCCCCCACCAGAACTTTCACCTCCGGAGAGGGTGACCTCAAAACGCCAGGTAAGAGGGTGGTCTCCCCAGGAGACTGTGGTTTCCCCACCTGAAGTCTGGAAGCAGGAACCCGGTCCCGAAACCTTTTAGACATGAGAGCAGAGGCTGAGAGCTGGGAGGGGTGGCTTCAGGGTTGCAGCAGGTTGGGGACAGCCTACCGAGCAGTCTGAGTCCAGGGTCCAGATGGCCTCAGGGAGGCCTCATCGGTCCTAATCTGTTCCACAAGGGTCGGTGGATTCCGCAGTATCTTTAGGGCCGTGGCCTGTCCCGTGGGAAGCCATAGGTTCATCTGCTCTGCAGGCCCCAGCATTTTCTCTCCTGCTTTGCTGGGGAGGACCCAGTCAGGGGGAAGAAAGGGGAAACCCGCCAGAGATTTCTCTCTTCGATTTGAGAACTGCGACTTGAGTACCCACGAAGTCGGTGGAGCTCCTCCTCCATGGAGGACCACCTCCTCCTCCATGGAGGACCACCTCCTCCATGACCGTGGTCAGTAGTACCTGAGCATTTGACCCCTCCTGGTTGCACGTGTGCCTCAGAACAAGGAGGACTCACTGCCATTCATTCATTCATTCATCCATCCAGGAACCACTTATGAGTTGCCTCACATGCCAGCAGATACAAGAGATATAGCTCTTGCTCTCCACAGAGCTCATAGCTAGCTGGGGGAGAGAGAAAAAAACAATCAAAAAAGTGGGAAATGTATTTGTCACAGATGCCATGATATGATAGGCTCTCATGCCGGCACCAGCAGGCACCCAGTTTACCTCAGTGGGGGTCGGTGAGGGGCAGGCTGCAGGGGGCCCACCCTGGAGGTGAGTCTTAAGAGATGAGCAGGTGTTTGTCAGGTGAACGGAAGCCCACAGATCAGCAAGTCAGCCCGAGTCACACCTGGCTTGGTGGATTCCAGGTTATTTTTCTATGATGCCAAAAAGAAATAAGGTCAGTTTGTAATCTGTGAAGTTGGCCGTGGGCCTTGGCAAAAACAGGGCTGGAAGGAAGGTCACAGTGGGGAGCATTTACTCTCTGCACCTGCTTCGAGGCCTCCGCCCAGATAGAGGGTCTGGCTTCAGCAGGGCCATCCTGCCTGCTCTGTGAAGCAGTGGGCGATTTGGGACAGCCCAGCGAATTACCGCTCCATGCCCATGGGCCTGGGGGACATGCGAGGCAGCCCCC
Source organism: Lynx rufus (assembly GCF_022079265.1). Taxonomy (NCBI): domain Eukaryota; kingdom Metazoa; phylum Chordata; class Mammalia; order Carnivora; family Felidae; genus Lynx; species Lynx rufus. The sequence goes on along the minus strand of NW_025814829.1, from coordinate 31,965,435 downwards.
GCCCTGAGCAGCAGACACCCAGTTCAGCTGTTGGAGCCCTGCATCGGAGGAGGGGCCTGGGCGTGGCTCCCTTTGTACTGAGACAGCTGCTTCCTGGCCAGGACTGCACAGCCCCTCCCTGGTTGGCCAGGGGGCTGGTGGCCTGATCTCAGCAGAAGCAGGTGAAGCTCTCATGCCTGCTGCCTGGGTATCGGAGTCTGGCTCCCAACTCTGAGGGCACACCCCTGAATGTTCCCACCAGAGACATCCCCGATCTCCTCTGGAACCAGACCCTTCCTCTTGCCCTTGAGCATGGGGATGGTTTTTCTAGACTATCTAACAAGCCACAGCTGGTGGTAGTGTCTCCCAGGGAGCCATGGAAAAGATTATCCTCAGGGATGTTCAAAAATAGGCTGAAGGAGGAGCTCAGAGAGTGTGGGGGTGGAAAGGGTAATGAAGGGGAAGGGAGGGAGGAGAGGGAAAAGCAGAGAATGAAAGGGAGAGGGCTTAGCTGAGTGATGCCAAAAGGTAGAGAGAGCATGGGAGGACTTTACTGCTGGTGGGGGTAAACTGAGGCTCCCCCGCTGGAGCTTTCCCTTCCTCCAGGGGGCTCAGCTCTCCCAATGTCATGACCAGAATTCAGGGATAGGGCAAGGCCAGGAACAAGATTGGAGTCAAGCTTGCACCAAAACCACAGACGGGATCCTTTAGTTTTTATGGTACAGACAGACCCTTTTGGAAATCTGTAAAGGCTTTGGACATATTCTTAGCAAAATGTTTCTAAATGCATAAAATTAAGTCCATAGTATTAGGAAAGAAACCAGCTATACTGAAATGTAGTTATATATATATATATATATATATATATATATATATATATATTTTTTTTTTTTTTTAATCAGTTTAAGATATGGTAATATATGTGCCTCTCTATCAACATGTAAAAGAATAAAATGTAGTGGCAGGGTTAATATCACGATTTCACAGTAGTGATAAACATAAGCCATATTTTAAGAATGACAGCTTTCAAGTGTTATGAAAATACCCGTGATCCCTGCTGGAGATAAAGTCACCCATACAGCTCTGGCCGGTGGTGGCCTGCATTCATAACTGACAGAAATCCCACATTTCAGTTAAAGTTAGTGAAAGTAGAGATGTTTTTTTTTCCTACCTGAATCCATAAACCTCGATGTCTCTTGTTAATTTATAAAGCACTTACGTGAACATCCTTTTTTGCTCTTCACAGTACCGTGGAGTAGGTACTCGTACTACCCCATCTTACAGACAGGGAGACTGAGGCTGGGAGCAGTGAAAGGGACTTGGACACAGGAAGCCTCTGGCAGGGAGGAAAAGGCATAGGAGCTCGGGCTGTCTCCGCGAGAGCCCCCAACCCCGGCCCCCAACCCCGGCCTGCTTCATCTGAGCTGGCGATCACCCCATCACTGGAGGGCAGGGCGGGTACGCCCTCCATCGAGCTGTTCTGCCGGGTTACAGCAGTGCCCTCGCGGAGGGGGCTACACCGCCACCCAGCGCGCCCCTCCACAGTAAGGTCCTTGCCCCTTGCCCCTCTCCCTGTTTTCCTTCCCCTCCTGAACGGGCGCTCCCTGATGGAGCCCCGAAGCAGGCACAGTGCAGGCCCCTGCACACTCCCACCTGTGTGTGCGGGGCCTCATGGGTCAGAGACCGGCCTGGGCCTCGGTGTCCACACCGCAGACCGCGGCTCCCCACTGCCGCGCCCACGCCCCTCCGTGGAGAAACCCTGCAGCGCTTCAACAAATCTGACGGAAAGCGGGCAGAGGGGCTGAGAAGTCGAGCCCACCGGGTAGAACGAATTGAGAAGGCTTCCTACAGAAAGTGAGTTTTGAACTAGAGTTTTCCCCCAACTTTTAAATTGTGAATATGCTCCAAGATGCAGGAAAATTGAAAGACTAATGCAGTAAACACACATAAAATCCCCCTAGAAGACGGACCGTCACTACTTTGCCATAGTTGCCCTGTCTGTGTGTGTGCGCGCACATATATAGGTGACATTTTTCTCAGGGACTGGAAGGGAGGACATTGCAGACATCAGGACACTTCAGCCATGGCACATCAACATGGCCTCCTAAGTTCGGCTATTTGTCCACACTCCCCTACAACCATAACACCACTTTTATACCTAAGAAAATCAACACTCATTCCCTAACCTCCAGTTCATATTCAAATTTCCCCCAAAGTCCTGTTTTAAACAAGGATTCAATCAATGTTTGCGCATCAGAGGCAGGTTGTAGGTGCCGTTGACTGAATGGAAAGCAGGCATTCATGATGGGAAGGTTCTGGAGTCACCTCGGTGCTGGCGAGGCCTGGCGGTGAGCGGGAGTGTGAGGGGACCTGAAGCTTACACTGAGGAGTTTGGCTTTGCCACAGAGGGAGGGGGGTTAATCCAGATTTGGGGGGTAGGGAGGAGTCAAATCCACATTGTGCAAAGTGCCCAGAGAAGACGACTTTTGCCGTTCTGATGAACCCTCTGGGTGTCTTTGTCATACCATGTTTGGCCATCACGTTCTTCCCCAGTCACAACACAAAGTCACAACACAGACTCACACGGGGGCTCGGCTGTGGGTCAGGTCCTGGGGATGCTGTGAGCTAAGCCAATGACCTCTGGCATCTGGGTAGCCAGCCTGACTCTCTATCCTGGCTGTCCCTGCGTCTATCCCTCTTTCCCTCCTTTGCCCTTTTAAGAACCTAATCAGAGCTGCTGAAGAGCCTTCGGGGACAGCAGCTGGCACCAGAGACAGAAATAGCTCCGGCAGAAACCTGGTCTCTGTCAAAAGCTCCGGCCCCAGTGAGGGCTGGGGGAGGAGCATGGGGGGGGGCGGGGAGATTCAGAACCTGCCCCCTGCCCTCAGGGGCCCCCACCATCTGGACCAGAGACACTGAGAGCCCACAGAACCCAGGACCTAGGTGAGGTCACCCCGCCCATCCCCTGCCATCTGCTGTGGGGTGAGCACCTGTCTTGAGAGACCAGCTGGGGTCAGGGGCACAGCCTTGAAACCAGGGGAAAGGGACTCCACCCAGGGTTGTACTTTAGGCCGCATTTTGGCCTTTTTCTAGCCTCACCCACCTGGAGCAAGGAGTCTCGGGGTTAGGAAGACGTGCACATCTTGAGGTCACTTCCCTCCAGATCAGGCCTTAAGTTCTGAGACCCGGGACTCCCTGGCCAGACAGTCCCCAGCCTACTTCCAGAACGTGAGCAAGTCCCCTCCAGGGCCCCGTCCCCTCAGGGTGAGCCACACCACCAGTGTAAACAATCCCATGTCTGCGGAAGTGGCAAAGAAGTGGTTGTTGGTAGGCGTGCGGATGGGCCTTGGACGTGAAGGCTGGGGTGTCCCCACACCTTTGCCAGGCCCCTCAGGGGGTGAGAAGAGAAGGGGTCAGGCTGGGAGCCAGAGCCGGCTCAACCCACGCCTCCGTGTTCTAGCAGAGCCCTCTCGGGAGTCCAAGAATTCTGTTTGAATCTGAGCCTCGAAGTTGTTATGAAGGTACGGTTGACAAGGAAGCAAAACATATTTTATTTAATAGTTCGTTAGCCCAATTTGTAACTTACGGATATTTAGACGCATGGAATGTGAGGTTCCATCTGCGATACTGCCCGAGTCCCCTAGCAAATGCGTGGTGCCCTGGCTGGGCCTGGAGTGGCCTTGCTGCCGCGTTCTGGAGACCAGTTTGGGGTGGAGAGGAAAGTCTTCAGTGCCTCCCAATCCCCCCTTTCTGTGCTCCCCCTGCCACAGGAAGGCCCTCCAGGCCGGGCCCTTCCTTCTCCTTCCAGCTCAGGTCAAATCCAGGCTAAGAAGAAAAAAGGCTCTTTGAGGGGGAAATGCTTGACCCTAAGGTGAGTCCCTCAGAATAGGTCTTAGGAAGGATGAGAAGTTTTGGAGTAGGAAGGGGCTCCCGAGGGGGCAGGGTGGGGAGCCTCTGGGGGGAGAGAGAGAGAGAGAGAACAAGGACTAAAGCACCACAAGGCAACCCCATCCATCACTCTGGGATTAATCCAAGTAAGTACTGTACTGCATTTACTTATGGACACTCGCCATAGGCCAGACCCCTGCTGGGTGCTGGGTAGGATGATACCCAGGACCTGGTTTCTCACTCGGTCTGGACCGGTGCCAGAGATCTGTTGTGTAGCAATGTGCTTACGGTTCACACTCCGTACACTTAAAAATGTTTCAGGTGGTAAATGTTCTGTCATTTGCTTTTTTTAAATTATTTTTTAATGTTTATTTTTGAGAGAGAGAGACAGAATATGAGCAGGGGAGGGGCAGAGAGGGAGACACCGAATCCAAAACAGGCTCCAGGCTCTGAGCTGTCAGCACAGAGCCCAACGCGGGGCTCAAACCCACAAGCCGTGAGATCGTGACCTGAGCCAGAGTCAGACACTTAAGCAACCGAGCCACCCAGATGCCCCTATGTTATTTGTCTTTTTTTTTTTTTTTTTAACCACAATTAAAGGAAAATGGAGTGGAGATTGGCTCAGAAGGACCAGCCCTAGGTTGCCAGCTAGGAGGCGGCAGCTGTAATATATCTGGCAGATGGGCAAGGCCTGAACTAAAGGAGGGAGAGAGAGCAGACAGACTTAGGAGAATTGTAATATTTAAATTTGGGAGAATCAAAAGGAATTGGATGCAGGACTTGACAGATGAGGCGAAGGGATGAGGTGATGCCCACTGGCAAGCAGGGGCTACGGAGAAGCAGCAGCCAGTGGGGAGGGAAGTGGGTTACGGTGTGAGTGGAACCTGCAGGGGGAGGTGTCGGGAAGCATCTGGTCACCCTGACCTCAGGTTGAAGAGACAACTGGCGTATGGATTTTGATTTGGGAACTATCTCCACTGTCAGTGGAGACGTGTGAACGGATGAGGCCGGTTGAAATGAGATGGGCAGCCTGAGATGGAGCGCCAGGGAACAGCAACAACCCAAGGAAGGCCAGGGGAGGGGTGCCCATAAGGGCTCTGAGAGGGAGTCCCAGGAGGCAGACGGAGGCAGGATGTAGACCCAGGGTTGTGGTCTAATGGAAGCCAAGGAAAGATTATTTCCACAGGGAGGAGAGGTCAGTGGGCTGGGCTGGGCAGCCTCAGGTGAGTTGGGACATGTGCTAACCAGTCGGCAGGGGTGTGGCGGGGGGGGGGTGGGGGGGAGGGTGTATGTGGCAGGTTACACTAAGAGACCATTCAAGGGCGTCACATCCCTCTGCCTTGAGCCTCACCAGTCTCTTTCTCCTCCAATCATCTTCCAGGGATGGGTGCCCAGCATTCAGGTGCAGGTGCAGGTGCAGGATGAACTGGTGATAGCAGGGAGGGGGGCGGGGATGTTGGGGTGCAGGGGTTGAGGGAGGTCAACCAAGGAAGTCTTCCTGGGGAAGGAGGGCCAGGGCCAGGTTTGGAAGCATCATTGGGTGAGGCTCCATGGGGCAGAGAGGAAACTATTCCATCAGGGGGTCCCCACATGACCTCTGACCCCACAGCTCAGCCAGTGTCTCATCCTCAGGAGGGATCTCTGAGCGACAGGAGAGTGTGGTGCCATGGGGGCCAGAGGAGACTGTCCTCCACGTGGCCGCTGACAAATGCCCCCTCACTTGGGGAAGGTCAGATCTGTGGGGACTTGCTCTTTCACCATCACACATGCATGCATTCTTTAATCATTCATTCCTTTGTGCATGCATTTATTCACTCCTTCATTCGCAGTACTACCCAGCACCAGGCATGGAAGGATGATTAAGGCACAGTCCTTGCCCCCATGTGACACAGAGCAGGGGGGTGGTGGAAGGTATATTGTCACACTCCATGAAGTGTTCCTGGTGCTATGAAAAATGTCTGTACAGGATGCTTTCAGGGTACCAGCTGGAAAGTGGTCACATCAGGAAACGCGTGTCAGAAGAGTTGCTGACCCTAGAGCTAAGTCCCCAGGCAGAGGAGGGAGGGACACTGGAGAGAGAGTATGGAGCTGTAGGTGGCCAGCATCTTCGGCAGCACCTACGGGACTGTTCGTCCATCTCTAGTTGGGGTGCCCTTCATGAGGCACCATGAAGGCACCATTCACTCTTTTGATATTAAGCATCAACCTGACCCATGCACTTTTGAAAACACAAACACAGTTACAAGGTGTCCTTTTGCCTGATTCAATCAGATCCCTTGGCCTCGGACAGAGGATCCTGGTGCTCACGGCTCTCAGGACAGAACATAGCCCACCCCCCCCCAAACCCATTTCCCCACACTACAACCCAGCCTCAATTATTCTGAACACACGAAGCAGTTAAGGGTGGAGAAGAAAAGATCCTAACTGTCCAGACCCCAAGGACAGGGTCTGATGGTCTGTCCTTCTCTCCCAACCTCCCAGGAAGGGATCAGGGTGTAATCTGAGGCCCCCACTCGTGATAGACTTAGGCTGAGTGGAAGATGAAGGTTTTTAATTTCCTAAATATAATGGTTGCTAGGGATTGTTCATGAATAAAGAAGAGGTTTGATTTTGTGCCACCCCAGAAGGCTATTGTTACCCCATAATACTTTTGCTCTTTGTGTCTGATTCTCCAGCATTAACAATTCATTTCTCTGCAGGGTGGTGGGAGGGCTGCCTAAAAATGTGTGTGTGTCCATGCCTCATGGCCATGTTGTTGAGGCTGAGTTCATCAAATCACTTTCCTCGGCCTCTGGGGGGTCTGGGCAGGAAGAAGACCATTGGTGCATGGAACAGAGGGTTCCCCAGAGGGGGAAGGTCATAGAAAAGGCAGTTGGGGCATCTTAAAGACCCACTTCAGATTTGGGCCCAGGAATGGCCCTCACCTTCACTGCTATCAGAGGAACAAACCCACCTCTGACAGGCATTGGGGTGTGTCTGAGATGGCAGTTCATGTATCCATCCAATCATGTATCCATCCATCCACTCACCCACCCACCCATCCACCCACCCACCCACCCACCCACCCATCCACCCATCCATCCACTCACCCACCCATCCACCCATCCATCCATCCATCCATCCATCCATCCATCATCCATCCACTCACCCACCCACCCACCCATCCATCCACCCATCCATCCATCCACTCATCCATCCATCCATCCATCCATCCATCCATCCATCCACTCACCCATCCATCCATCCATCCACTCATCCATCCATCCATCCATCCATCCATCTATTCATCTAGTCAGTCAGTCACCAAACCTGTATTGCACATGACCTTGTGGATATATGAGTTAGGGTCTCTGCTTCTGCACCCGACATTCCTTGTATCATGGCTGGGTTTGCCACCTGGGACACCTTCTCCATCAGTCCATATGTCTGAAGCCTGCATTCCCTCTTCACCCTGCTCTCGTCCACAAGCTTTCCATGACCCCTGTCATCACCCAGAGTCACTCCTTCTGCTCCCCATCAATACTGATGCTATGCTTCATCAGTCACGTTTACCTCTTTCTATTGATATCTGCTGGAAAGCAGGGTCCCCGACATGCTTTCTTGCTTGTGTTCCTCCCACAGGTGTGCACACAGTACCTGATTAAGGCTTCTGAATAAATGAATGGTAAGTTGTGTCTTTTGCAGGGTGATGTCAACCCCATACAGTTCCAAGCTTCCTTCAGCAACAGGTTGGGGCATTAAGAAACTCAGGGTGTTTTCCTGTCAGGTTGACATAAGATGTAGGTGTGTATTTTTCCCCCTTAAATCATAGGGATAAGACTGTGCTCAGCCATACACAGTATATTTCCTTCTTTGTTTGGAATTAGCAGAGATTCAGGAGGGCAGTGTCTCTGGGCTCAGCCATCTGCGTGCATTAGGGATCGTTATAACGTGAGACTACTTGTACGTGGTGTGCAGAGAGCCCCGAGTTTATTCACAACTGCTTCTCACGACAGCCCGATCTTGTCTTACAGATTTAGAAATGATTGCTCAGAGAGGTTAAGCAACTTACTTGAGGCCACCCAGCTGTGAGGGCGGAGCAGGTCTTCTCTCGCTGAGGTCCCAGCTGTCCTCCCTCCCCCTTGTTCTCCCCACCTTAACTGACAGAGGGGTCCAAGGAAGACGCACTCCTGCCCTGTCTCGGCAGGGCCTGGGGGGGCCATGTCCCTCATCCCATGGCTTCGGTGGAATGAAGGCCCCCCGCGGCCGTCATCCCGGAGGCCGGCTGAGATGGTGCTGGACACGCTCATGATGGAGCTGGCGGGACAGATGCGAGAGGCGGAGAGGCAGCAATGGGAGCGCAGCAACGCGGTCAGGAAGATCTGCACCGGGGTGGACTACAGCTGGCTGGCCAGCACACCCCGGCCCACCTACGACCTCAGCCCTGGCGAGCGGCTGCAGCTGGAGGACGTCTGTGCCAAGATCCACCCGTCCTACTGCGGGCCCGCCATCCTCAGGTAACCCCTGCCGCTGGCACCGGGCCCAGCCATTGCACTGTGGGCTCCAGGGGTGTGGCTGCCGTGGCGGTGGCCTGAGGCCACTGGACCGGGAGACGGGGCACCCAGATGACCCAGTTACCTGTTAAGAGGAGCAAGGCAGGAGGCCAACCCTGAAAGATCCCAGCCCAGAGCTGGGGGTTCAGAAGGAGGCAGGAGGCAGCTCCCGGAGGCACAGGAGTTTTGACGGGAGAGAACCCCGGGCCTTGGAGCTTTCTGTTCTCCCCGCCTGGCTTACATTTGCCCTGGATTTTAACGTAGCCAGCTCTTCCTCCTTCATCAGTTCATCTTCTATGTTACCTTCTTAGAAAGGCTTTCCAGGTAATCTCTCCAAAATTGAGTTTTCAATTATCCTATTTCAAGCCAGCTTTCATATTAGCTCGCCTAAGGGGGCTGTGCACGCACGCGTGAGTGCATGTGTGCGTGGGCTTGTGTTGTGTGTGTGCGTGTGCGTGCGTGTGCATGCGTGTGTGTACAGCGTCCGCAGGCCTGGGGCACTGAACATTTAGAGATTTAGAGCGTGGGTACCACAATGCTCATGAATATAAATGTAACCTTGCTAAAGCTTGGACCCACATGGCCCGGTCCTAGTTGGATTCATGTGATGTGGAAGAAGTGTGGTCCCAACAACCAACAATAATTTCCAAAGTCACTCAAGTTCTTTAGCTGCACTTCCCCAAGCACTCGTAAAGGAATACAGATCCACAGGAAAGCATCTGAACACCCCACTTACTCTCCCCACATCTTTAGTCCCCCGTCTCTTTAACCAACACAAGCATCTATTGTACACCTTTTTTTTCTTGAAAATTCTCCTTAAAACTCCTTCTTCTTCCGTCCTAGCTACACTCCTTTGGATTTTGTAGTCTTTTCCACCCCCGGCGCCCTTTCTTCCTCCAGGATGAGAATTCTTACCCTCTCCCGTTTCTCTTGTTCTGTACCAAGGAACCCCCCTCCCCCGCCCCTGCCAAATGTACCTACTTCCAGAAGCACCTGAGGAAAGGGGTGGGGTGAGTCGTGGCGGTGGGAGGGGGAGCGGGGGGTTGCTGACAGAATTCAGGCTGGTAAACCAAACCTCCTAAGTGAGGAGGAGGCTAGGGACACACATGTGTTCATGATTGTCCGCTCACATTTCCTGTCTCACTGCTGAAAAGTTTGAGAGGTCGTGATTCTCAAGGTGGTGGAGGAAACCAGATGTTAAATGGACTCGCTAATAACTGTTATTCATTTTGAGCTCTAAGCAAAGACATTTGAGGCAGAGGAAAACCTCACCCAGTGGGTAGCGTGGAGCTATGGAAGGAGTATCGCAAGCTGGTGCCATCATCAGATACACATTTGGGAGAGATCGCTCTGGCCAGGGGGCAGAGAAGGGTGGGAGAGGTTAGCCAGAAAGCCTCACATTGGTAAGGCCGGGCCATGCTAACACGGAAGTGGGCTACCCTTAATACTCTGGCACCGAGAACCTGAGGTTAATGTCAGGATCTTCACCTATGGTAGCTCTTTAAACCCCACAGAAGGGTTTATGACCCCAGTTTACAGATGAGGAAGCTGAGGCCCACAGAAGCCAGAAATAGCCGAGCGGGGAGCTGAACTCAGGATAGGCTGGAGCAGTGGGGGAGGTGGGGTGGTTTCTGATTGACGTCAGAAGCGGGGAAGTGGCTGAACCGGGAACTGGCCCCTGGGCGTGCACGGGAAGCCCCCGGGGTTAGACCCCCCCCCCCCCCCCGCCACCTGCCACGGGCCACGCCTCGTGACTCACGCACAGCCCTGTCCGCTCTGCCCGCAGGTTCCGGCAGCTGCTGGCCGAGCAGGAGCCCGAGGTGCGGGAGGTGTCCCAGCTCTTCCGCTCGGTGCTGCAGGAGGTCCTGGACAGAATGAAGCAGGAGGAGGAGGCCCGCAAGCTGACGCGCCAGTGGAGCCTGCGGCCCCGCGGCAACCTGGCGCTGGCCACCTTCAAGACCCGCGCGCGCATCTCTCCCTTCACCAGCGACATCCGGACCATCTCGGAGGACGTGGAGCGGGACACGCCGCCGCCGCTCCGGACCTGGAGCCTGCCCGAGTTCCGGGCGCCCAAAGAGGACTGACCCGTGCCCTACCCTGCCCGGGAGCCGAGAACACCTGCGGGAGGGCATGATAGGCCGGTGACCGGGTCCGAGTCCTGGAACCTCCCCACCTGCCCTCGACAAGGGGCCCAAGAGGTGGCCCCGTCCCAAGACAGCCCTGTAAGATGCAGCAACCCTCTGGCCCACACTCTGCCACCAGCCACACGGCTCAGGGTCAGGGCTTGGAGCCGCAGCGGGCCCCCCTTCCTCCCTTGCGAAAGTCGAAAGTCCGCTGCAGCGTCCCCTTCCCTGCCTCGCAGAGATTCAGGGTTTTGGCAGACAGACCCCGGCCCCATCTGTCCGGAAGGGGAAGACTTGCCCTTTTTGCCAAGACCTGGGTTCTCACCCCCAATTCAAGGATGTCCTACTCACCCCCTCACCCTGGGTAATGTGGGACTTGTTGGGATGTCCATTCTTTGCTGTGACTGGCTGGTCTGGCCACTGCAGATGGGTCACAGCCCCATGGTCAGGCAGAGCTGAAAGGGACCACAAAGGCCAATAGGTCCACTGTCCTCAGCTAGTGAAATGCATAAACGGAGGCTCAGAGAGGGCCTCATTCTTACACCTTAAACTGCAGCCAGTGAGGTTGTTCCTGTAGGCATAGTCTCTGCCCCTGAGTCCTTGAGTGCTGGGCTATGATGGGACAGACCCAAGGGCCATGTCTCCACCTCCCTGTGGTCTGACACATCTCTTACCTTGGAATTGGCATGAGGGTCTAAGGTGGCTGGGATCAGAAGTAGGCTACCCTTGCCCCACCCCAGAGTGTCATCATGTAGGATGTAGCCAACACCTCGAAGCTCCTTCCGGAGGTAGAGCTTCAAGGCCTTCCTACTCACTGCTCTGAGAGCCCAGGCCTCTGATTCCAGGGCACCTTCTGTATCTGGTCACACGTGCTCTTTGGCTGTCCTCAAGGAAAGTGATGCTTAAACCCCTAACTGGCCTCAAAGAACCAAGTGAAAGTTCTAGAAGAGCCTCCCTACAGGCTTCATTTGGTGTCCTTCCATTTCTAATACGGTTAGACCTTTATAATGGACATGTGGTGCTCCAGTGTCTGGAAAGTCTAGTGGCTTCCCCACATACCGAGGGCTGAAGTGGGGTGTGGTGGGATGGTGGAGGAAGTGTCTGTCCCCAACTATCAGTGCATGCTCAGAAAATGCAAGTGGATCTTTTTTTTTAATTTTTTTTTTTCAACGTTTATTTATTTTTGGGACAGAGAGAGACAGAGCATGAACGGGGGAGGGGCAGAGAGAGAGGGAGACACAGAATGGGAAACAGGCTCCAGGCTCTGAGCCATCAGCCCAGAGCCTGACGCGGGGCTCGAACTCACGGACGGCGAGATCGTGACCTGGCTGAAGTCGGACGCTTAACCGACTGCGCCACCCAGGCGCCCCGCAAGTGGATCTTAATATTAGTCTAAATAAAATGTCAGGAGATCAGTCAACACGGAAAAAAATCCATATATTCCCTGACCAAGCTCAGTAGAAAAAAACTTTTTTAATCATCTGGTTTGGGATTATTTTCATTCAAGTCTGGACAGAAAATCATAAGATGGTGGAAAACCCCTTATCGAACACTGTGAAGATGAAGGAGTTGTCTCATTACATAATTGGTGGCAGTTGAAAACCACTTAAATAGGGGCACTGGGGTGGCTCAGTCGGTTAAGCAGTCCAATTCTTGATTTCAGCTCAGGTCATGATCTCATGGTTTGTGGGTTCGAGCCCTGCATGGAGGTTCCATACTGAGTGTGGAACCTGCTTGGGATTCTCTCTCCTCTCTCTGCCCCTCCCCCTGCTCACACTCTCTTTCTCAAAATAAATAAAGTAAACCTAAAAAAAAAAGAAAATCACTTAAATAAAAATATATACCTCAAACATCTTACGTATTTTATGTTAAGACATAGGAAAAAGTTCATTCAATTGCCAAGCTGTGTTCGTTATTTTGTGACATGTGTGGATTGTCTGACGGGAGATCCACACTTCAGTTTTATTGGCCTGTGTGTACTTTAACCATACCAATAAGAATAATGGGCACAAACAAGTTTGGAACAAGCAGAAGTGACCCTTGGTGAGCAGGCAACTCAGTTGGGAGGGGCGGGGAGAGTTAGAATAGGATTGACTAGCTGTGAGCTTTCTGGATACACGGGATGTGGGTCAGCGTGTTTTTTCTGAGGGAAGGGAGTGTCAGGGTCAACCTGATTGTGGAGGAGATGATTCAGAGGAGGTCAGTTAAGAGAATATCTACTGTTTTCCTCCTTTCCCACCACCTTACATGTCCCTATCCTCCCCAAAGAAAAAGAAGATCTGAGACTTTCAATGCTGTGTGCTTCTTTTTAATGTTTGTTTATTTATTTTTGGGGGGGGGAGGGGCAGAGAGAGGGAGAGAGAGAGAATCCCAAGCAGGCTGCCTGCTGTCAGCACAGAGCCTGATGCAGGGCTTGAACCCAGAAACCATGAGATCATGACCAGAGCAGAAACCAAGAGTCAGATGCCCAACTGACTGAGCCATCCAGGCGTCGCAACGTCCTATTCTTTTTTAAGGTGAAGTAACGGGCCGTCCGTGAAAGCCTTCCCTGCCCACCTCGGTCAAGACAGAACCCACCAGCTTCAGACACCGGTTGTCCTGCAGTGGATTCCAATCGCTCCTCTGGATTCAAGTCATGAAAAGAGAGTAATGATCTCTGACTCAATTCCTGTGTTTAAATCCCCAATAAGAACAAATAAAAGAACAGGGGCACCTGGGTGGCTCAGTGGGTTGAGCATCGGACTTCAGCTCAGGTCATGATCACACAGTTCCTGAGTTTGAGGCCCACCTCCGGCTCTGTGCTGACAGCCCAGCCTGGGGTTCTGTGTCTCCCTCTCTGTCTCTGCCCCTCCCCCACTCGTGCCCTGTCTCTCTCAAAAACAAACATTAAAAAAAAAAAAAAAAGAACAAATAAAAGAACAAATAAAAGAACAAAACAGTTTGAGAGCCTCCTTGTGAGCGTGTGGTAGCGGCGGTCACAGTTGGGCAGGACGGGTAGAGCACACTCAAGGCCCCGCAGGGCGGCCCTGGTCCCCTCAGCTCAACACCACCAGCCACTAGAGGGCGCCAGTGGGGGCTTGGAACCCTTGGTGATTAGATTTTATTTTACTTCGCGGAGTTTTTAAAAATCCTATTATGAAAATTTACAAACAGAAGAAAGGGATAGCGAAAGGTGTAAGAATCCCCCATATGCCTGTCACCAAGGCTTAGTAGTTATTAACATTTTGCCATATTTGCTTTAATCTATTTTTTGGTGAAGTATTTTCAAATAAATCCCAGGCAGGATGACATTTCACCCCTGAATACTTCGCTCTGCATAGCAAAGGAATAAGGGAAGTTTCCTGCGTGACTCCAGCACAATACTATCGCTCCCAGCAACATTAACAGTAATTCCTTAATATCATCTAATAGCCAGTCCATATTCAATTTTCCCTAACCATGCCCAACAAGTGATTTTTGCAGTTTCATTTCTTTGAACTGAGGATCTAATCAAGCCTCACACATTGACACAAAATTTATAATTTGTTTTATACTTGGCCAGATAGCATTTATTTAATTTCACAATGAAGAATTGCTTAAACAAAGTGTTTATGGAACATTAGTGTTAATATGCAAGAGGTTAATGACTGCACATAAATGAGAACAACTCTGTAAATTAGCCTAAGGACGCTCTTTACTCAGATCCTTGTTATTTTCATTTGATTAAAATTCTTCCACAGCAACCAAGATTCTCTAATACCTTAAAAAGTAATGTTAAAATATGGATAGTGGCAATATATCTAATTTGACTTTTCATTTGATGAAAATGCTCTCCATGTCTGTGTGCTTTATTTTCTGGGACATGTTTGCAAATAGCAACCTTAAAGCCTCCTCTTTTCTTGCCATACACTAAAATGTATCAAAATAACTCGCGGGAAATCTCAAGAATTCTAATAGTAGGTAATAAAAATAGTTTTTATTGCCATTATTCAACATGTAGTGAAATTTTGGTCTGTCTTAATATTCATATGGCTCCCCAACATAACACAAAATGTTATTTCAAAATTTATTTATCGACAAATCATTTTTAGACAGTTATTTTAAAACAATTTAACACCTCACATCATTTGTTAAATGGGGAAATTGGCATCTGTTCCTTTTTACGAGTGTTATTGCACAGAGTATTAAATTAACATGATTCTATTTAGTCAGGTGTTAATCTAAAAATAAAAACATTGACTAAAAATCATGACTTTATCGTATTCAAGGCAAAAATAACAGAACGATTTTTTAAAGTTTCTAAAAATGTCTGAGAGTTTTTATATTTGTGAGAAAGGCATTCACAAGCCAGCAGAAGTTGGAGTGTTTTCTAGCACATTTGATTGTATTGCGTTCCAGTTATAATTCCCTTGCCGGAACAAATGCAACATGCCCAAAGCCCTGCAGTCAAACTTGGAAGTTCTCCAGCCCAGTCTCCCCTCCCAGCTAGGGTTTGGTGTGGGGAGAATTCCATGCTGGGAACAAGCTGTCGTCTCTGTGTAGCTGAGTCCTGAAGTTAACAGCTTTAGCATCTACTTCTGGTCCCTGCTCAGGACTGGGGGCCTCTGCTCGGCTCTCGCCAAGTGGTCCAGGCTCCAGAACACAGGACAGAGGGGATCTAGTTGAGGTTAGCCTGTCCTTAGTAGAAAAGAAATCAAGGTACCAGGCAAAGAAACCACCCTAATGTGCACAAGGGACGGGAGGAATACATCTTTTATCCAAATAAGCCAGTGCATCGATATTGCTAAGGATGGAAATGGCTCTGTCTTCAAGCAAATTCCTTTATTAACATTTGAATGGTCCTTCGCAGTTTACTCCCTTTATCTCCAGTTGATCTTGACCATTGGGTGAGGTGTATTTTGTTTTGTCTCAGGCTGTAGGCAAGTGGCCTGCCTAGACCTGGAAGCCAGGGATCCTTCTGTTGTGTCACTGCTCCTCGGTGTTATAGAGCCTTACATCCTCTCAGTACAGTGCCCCAGATCCTGATCGCTGTACTTAGCACACAGGGATGTAAGTGTATGTGGTGTTTCTGTTCACTCCTTCCCCTTCTGAGCCATTCCGCTGCCTCCAATACTCTGTGAAATCCTTAAGCGCAGGAACCGGGCCTTTCCTCTCTCGGGCTCTACCTTCTGGATGCAGGTAGGCACTTTACAAATGTGCTGAACAGATGGGTGCATGTGGACACCAGCTTGGAGGGCTGGGACCCCGTGGAGCTGTGGATGAACACTAAGGCTTTTATGATGTATCCATATCATTCAGTGGATGAAGTTCTATGAGGCCAGGGTGCGTGTCTGACTTGAGTGTGTATCTCCCAAAATATGCCTGGCACATAGTAGGTGGTGAATGAAATAAAGCAGCAACACTTCTCATAATCCCTGGATGAAGCCATGGGACATCCTTCCTCATCTGCTGAGGAACTTCTCATTTTGGTTGGTTTTCTCTCTACCACTCCATCTGCTCTTAAAAGGTTTCCTATCTTTTACTCATAAACAGATTTTGCCTTGCCTCGGGGGCTGGAGGGGAGTTTAACAGTGCAGATAAAATTGTGGGGACTTTGGGGCTGCTGGAAATTCTGGGTTATAGTTCTCGCAAAACGGTTTTCCCCTTACATCTTTGCAAATCACTCACTTCTCTGAGGCTCCTGTTCCTCATCTATCAGATAAGCATAGCTATGCTGTCTACCTCCCGGGCTTGTGGTGAGGTTAAAATAAGATCAAATGCATTGCAAACTATAAAGGAACTTTCAAATTAAATATCTGACCGTTGTTCGTGACAGTTTTCCTTTCAATTAGTATGGATAATGGAAAGTCGATGGGACACACTGAAGATCATTTGTCACCTTCCTTCCTCTGGGATATCCAGACTCAGCTCTTTAATCATTGCTCTTGAACCTGATTGCCCTAATCTTTTAGATCTGTGGTTCTCAGGCTTGGCTACACATTGGATCATCAGGAGAGCTTTTATTCCAGTGCCCAGCTGCAACCCAGACTCCATAAATCAGAAACTCAGGATGGGTCTCAGGCATCAGGTTTTCTAAAACTCTTCAGGCGATTCCATTGTGCAGCCAAGGCTGAGAACCACTGTTTTAGGTTACTCTCGGGGTGGGGGGGGGGAGGGGGGGAGCTCAGGAAATTCTCTGTTGTCACATCTGAATCTATCTGAATCTAATACGTGCCTAAATAACTTCATCTCAATAGGAGATGAATGCACTTTGGAACTATTACATTGGCCTTATGCTAGGTTAGAGACAGATGATTGCAAGACTGTCACATAGATGTTTATCATCTTTGCTTAGCAATGTTCAGGAGATGCTTGGAGAGGACATGAGATGTATCTTTTAAAGAATGCTGAAAAGACCAGTTTATAGCAACTGAAAAGATGGAGAGAATGACGGATTCTGAGTTGTTTCATATAAACCTGGAAGCGTACAATCGGGTAGGATGACAATTATCTGGTGTGTGTTGTAGAAAACTATTCATGAGGCTGTGTGTGTGTGTGTGTGTGTGTGTGTGTGTGTGTAAGAGAGAGACAGAGACAGAGAGTTGAAATCCAGTAGGTGGCAAGACCAGAAGGCAGCTGGCAACAGCCAGTGGGAGGGGGGAGGTGCCCTCGCTGGTGACACTCTGACCCATGAGGCTTTACAGCAGTCTTCAGACCCAAGTCAGTCTGGGAAACTGAGCTGGGTCTCACCTGCAGAAGACGCATGAAGGCCCCCTGGTGGTCATGGGAAGCTCAGCCAGAGAGTCTATCCTGTGGGCTGTGGGTCCCCATGGATGAGCTGGACACACAGGTCTCTCCCCTCCCCCCACCCCCAACTGGCCACAGCCAGCCCACCTCTCCTCTCCAACCACAAGGCTGCCTGGGATGGCTCTTGGCCTGGGCAGGGGCAGATGCTGCTCCAACATTATATCCTCTCCTTTTGTGTGACCTGGGCCCAGTTATTTAAACTTGTTGAGTCCTGGGGCGCCTGGGTGGCTCTGCCGGTTGAGTGTCCAACTTTGGCTCAGGTCATGATCTCACAGTTCGTGAGTTCGAGCCTCGTGTCGGGCTCTGTACTGACAGCACAGAGCCTGGAGCCTGCTTCGGATTCTGTGTCTCCCCCTCTGTCTGCTCCTCCCCTGCTCACACTCTTTCTCTCAAACATAAATAAAGATTAAAAAAAAAAAAATTAAACTTGTTGAGTCTGTTTTCTCATTTGAGTAATAGTTTTTACATGACCCTGTTGTTGTGGGGATTAACTGAGATTAAGGCACATAAAGCTCCTGGAACCAGAAGGGGATTACTCTGAGTCCCTCCCTCCATGCTAAGAGGCACCTTGCTTTCTACCCGTGGGCTCTTGCTTTCTACCCACTCACCTGCCCTCTGTGTCCTCAGGGCCCTGTCCCCAGGCTCCATTCTGGGCACCTCCTTCCCATCTAACAGCACATGATATTTCTGTCCTGTGATCCATTTTTTCATTGACCTCCACACTTCCCCTGGGAGGTAGGTGAGGCAGCAGCACCATTTCTAGCATGCCCAACACCAAAGGGCACATCATGGCAAGAACAGCAAGAAAACAACCTGCCATCTTGGGACACTTACTATGTGTGCTCGGCACAGTGCACAATTAGGTCATTTTATCCACACAAACAACATGGCGAAGCAGGTATTTTTATCCCACTCTACAGAGTTTAGGCAGTTTGGGAGTTTTCCAAAGTTGTACAGAGAGTTACTGCTATACCAGAATTTGAACCCCCTTCTCATCCACTGTAAAGGCCTCCCCACCTCTCCGGCAGTGACCTGGATTCCTGGAAAACTGTTTTTCTTACAATAAAATCCTATCCTCTAGGAACAGCCTAGTACTCACAGTTGCCACAAGCACAGTGCTGGGCATTTCAGTAACACCTTCTCTTTACTTGGAAACATTTCTGCTTAGGATAACTAAATGTCTAATGCAGAATAACCCAGGATATGTACTCTCATGACTCAGTCCTTCCATGGCCAGAATCAGATAATCCCCAGAAAAATATCAACCCTGGCTATTCTCCTAAGAGTGCTTCAAGGGGGAAGGAAAGCATAGATTCACTCTTTTTCTTCCCCTTTCCTGTTCACTTGGGTGGAAACAGTACTTGCTTAGCCCTGAAAATATGTATTTTTAAATGTTTTTCAAGCAGTTCTATGATAAACCTGGATTTTCAGACTTAAGGTCCTGACCTATTGAGTGGTTCATGAAATCAGTGTATTGAGTTGTGACTAGGAATTTGCTTTTCTTAGCAATAGAGTAGAAAATATCAGTGTGTACCTCACATAAGTATTACTTCATGAAACTTTTGCCTTGGTTATGTATCCGTGAATATGTATATATGCATATGTATATGTATGCTAGGTCACAATGTAAAATGTATTTCTAGGGGCACCTGGGTGGCTCAGTCGGTTGAGCATCCGACTTCGGCTCAGGTCATGATTTCACAGTTGGTGGGTTCGAGCCCCACATTGGACTCTGCTGACAGCTCAGAGCCTGGAGCCTGCTTCAGATTCTGTGTCTCCCTCTCTCTCTCTCTCTCTGCCCCTCCCCCACTCACGCTCTGTCTCTCAAAAGTAAATAAAAATGTTAAATTTTTTTTTCTGTGTCATTCCAATTTTATTTTTATTTATGTATTTTTTATTATGAAATTTATTGTCAAATTATAAATTTTTTTAAATGTATTTCTATGAGTCTCAGAAAGGATTTGGAAAATGCCAACTGTTTGTTGTGTAGAATTGCCATTAGGATTTATTATATTAACAGTTCTTATGTTTTTTGTCTCAGGACACTTCATACTCTTAAAATTTATTAAGAAGCCCAAAGAACTGTTGTTTATAAGGGTTATATCTATCAATATTTACTGTATTAGAAATTAAAATTGATAAATTCAATCTTTGCTAACTTCATTTAAAATAACAACTAGAAACCCATTACACATTAACATATTTTTAATCCTATATATATATATATACACACACACAAATATACATACATACATATATATGTATATATAGTATACACAGAGTATATACATAGTATATATGCATATACATAGTATATAATATACATATTCTATAATATGCATATACTATTGTATATTAGTATATTAGTGAGAAGAGTGATGTTGTTTTTACGTTTATTGAACATCTGTAATGCCTGGAGTAAATTTTTTTTTTTTTCAACATTTATTTTTGGGACAGAGAGAGACAGAGCATGAACGGGGGAGGGGCAGAGAGAGAGGGAGACACAGAATCAGAAACAGGCTCCAGGCTCTGAGCCATCAGCCCAGAGCCTGACGCGGGGCTCGAACTCACGGACCGCGAGATCGTGACCTGGCTGAAGTCGGACGCTTAACCGACTACGCCACCCAGGCGCCCCTGTAATGCCTGGAGTAAACACACTCTAAGGTGACCCCAGTGAGTCAAGGAAGTGAGGGAGAACCGACAACTTGCTTCTGGCCAAAAGAATGTGGCGAAAGTGAGGATAGAGTCACTCCTGTGACTGTATTAGGTTATATAAGACTCCATCATAGCAGACTGGAGTGAGATTTTCCTGCTGGCTTTGGAGAAGTAGTTACAATGTTGTGGGAAGCAAAGACTAATGTTGTCACATGGCAAGGACCTGTGAGCGGCCTCTGGTTGCCGAGAGCAGTCCCTGGCCAACAGCTGGCCAGAAAACAGGGACTCTGGCGCTACAACTCCAAGGCACTGAATTCTGCCAACAAGCAGTGCACTTGGACAAGGACCCCTGAGCCTCAGATGAAATTGTGCCCTCGGCCAACGTCTTAATTTTAGCCTTGCGAGACCTTGTACAAAGACCCTGAGGAGCCCAACTGAACCCAGACTCCTGACTCACAGAAACTGATATAAATGGGTGTTGTTTTCAGCTGCTTTGATTGTGGTTATTTTTCACACAGTAATGGGAAACGAATACGTATGACTACTTATACCTGCTTCTGCATTCAACCTATTGTGATAAGACGTTTTAACTGAAGTATCTGAAGAAAATTCACCCTCTCACAGATATGCACTTAGAAGAGGGAAAAGTAGGGGCGCCTGGGTGGCGCAGTCGGTTAAGCGTCCGACTTCGGCCAGGTCACGATCTCGCGGTCCGGGAGTTCGAGCCCCGCGTCAGGCTCTGGGCTGATGGCTCAGAGCCTGGAGCCTGTTTCCGATTCTGTGTCTCCCTCTCTCTCTGCTCCTCCCCCGTTCATGCTCTGTCTCTCTCTGTCCCAAAAATAAATAAACGTTGAAAAAAAAAAAAAAAAAGAAGAGGGAAAAGTATTTTATTAGTTTTTTTCAATCCTGCTGGGAGGGGGAACTAGGGTACTATTATAATGGGTACAGAATTTCAGTTGGGGATGATGAAAAATTCTGGAGATGTAATGGGTGGTGGTTGCACAACAATGTGGTTACACCTAATGCCACTCAACTGTACACTTTAAAAAATGGTTAAGGGGTGCCTGGGTGGCTCAGTTGGTTGAGCGTCCAACTTTGGCCCAGGTCATGATCTTGCAGTTTGAGCCCCGCATCGGGGCCTGTGCTGACAGCGCGGAGCCTGGAGCCTGCTTCAGAATCTGTGTTTCCCTTTCTCTCTGCCCCTCCCCAGCTCATGCGCTCTCTCTCATCCTCTCTCTCTCTTTCTCAAAAATAAATAAAAACATTGAAAAGATTTTTTTAAATGGTGAAAATGGTGAATTTTATATTATGTACATTTTACCACAATTAAAAAAAAAAAATTATCCACAGTTCAGAGACCAAAACAGTTAGTTGCAATGTAGAATATGAAATCATAGCAATGATTTTCATACTCTGTTCCACTAAAATCCATTAGTCAATTTCGTACTTCAAATGGCTTTTACTGGTCCATGATTCTGTAACATCGTGCATTGATTATCTGAGAAATATTGGTCTACTAAATTATGCAGATCTTCTAAAAATTAACTCCCTTAGTTATACAATATAAAAAATACATATTCATTAACATCATTACTAATCTCATCAGAAAAGTCATTAAGTTTGGATAAACTGTTAACCACATGATGTAAGACAAAGAGGGAAAATGAGTAGTGGATACAGATTTACCAAAATTCTGGTTTTTCCTTGAGAGCTCAACTTTTATCATTGGCAACAAATACAGTACTGTTTGCTATGTGCTCTTACATAGAGATTTAAAGTGTGATTTTAAGGCCCTGACTGGGAAGAGCAGCTACTGCCCGAACTGTTCCACAGAAAATGGAAGACAAGATGAAAACCATCTTTGTTGCTTTGATCATATTTATTTTGAGAGTCATTGGACATTGTTTTGCTTTCAACAGATTCCTTTACTAAGGACTTGCAATTCTGTGTATCAATCACACTGAGTTTAGTATCATTATATGAAACTAGGTTAACACGTATTTTTAAAAATAAAATTTGAAAGGAGACAACTGTTTACTGAATGCCATCTTTCTCAAGGTACAGAGGTAAAAATAACCCAACTGGCATTGTTTGATGGTTTGAAGTATGTGGGTCTGCTCTACTAATCTTGATAGAAATATTTAAGAGATGGCACTAGGAATCTAAATTTTAAAGTGTATTTACATTGCATGCAATGAACAAGCAAAATTATACACATAGTTTTTTCCTTAACAAACTGGACACTGACTGTAATCATGACAAACCAGTGAAAATGCAAACCAATCACAAAATAAACTCTTTAAACATGATGTGCACAATGCCTCGGAAAGGTTTAACATGTGGTTGTTTCCTCCTTTTGTTTCTACTTCTTTTTTTTTTTTTCTTTTTTTATGATTCATCTTTTGTCCTAAAAAGAAAAAAATAATCATTTGCTTCAATAAAAGAGATACATAGACTTTCTTTATTTAAATTTATTTACTTTTGAGTAAGGATTATGTTCACATGGTTCAAAATTTAAAAGGTTAAAAAGTCTCCTTTCCACACCTATCAACCATCCACATAATTTTTCTCAAAGGCAACAAGTTTTGCAAATTTCTTGTGTATCAGAAACATTTATATCCAGTTATAGGCCAATAGATATAAATATTCTTTCCTCCACCACCATTTCCATAAACAGTAGCATATTTTATACACCAATCTGTGACTTAATAACTGGAAGGCCATTCCTAATCAGTAAGAAAAGGATTCCTTAATATTTTTTATGATTGCAATGTATCCCATTGTAAGGATATTCCAGGATCCCCAAGAGCACGCTCACTTCTGACATGGATTGAAAAGTTAGGGATTCCCAGCATGATGTGTGACAATATGCATGGAGTATTGCCAACTAGAGAAGCTCACCCAAGCCCTGGTACCCAGAGTTTTTATTAGTGCTCTGTTACATGGACATGACTGACTACCCACATGGCTGGTCTCAACCTCTAGTCCCTCTGGAGGTCCACCTGAAACTGACTATCAGCCTATGCCCCATCCTAAATCACATGATCCAAGGCCCCTAAGCAAACAAAGACACTACCAGGCAAGACATTCCAAGGGTTTCGATATTACCACCCAGAAGTCAAGGGCAAAGGTTAGACCTCTCTTTGGGCAAGGTTAAATTCTTTACTATACACCTGTATTATAATTTATCTATGTATTCTATTGTTGATTGATATTTGGGTTCTTTCTATATTTTTTTTTTTTCTAAATTTTTTTCAACGTTTATTTATTTTTGGGACAGAGAGAGACAGAGCATGAATGGGGGAGGGGCAGAGAGAGAGGGAGACACAGAATGGGAAACAGGCTCCAGGCTCTGAGCCATCAGCCCAGAGCCTGACGCGGGGCTCGAACTCACAGACCGCGAGATCGTGACCTGGCTGAAGTCGGACGCTTAACCGACTGCGCCACCCAGGCGCCCCGGGTTCTTTCTATATTTTGACTGTTATGACCAAAACTGCCATAAAGATTCTTGTACATGAAGGTATACTGGAATAAAAGTGCATGAATTTACCCAGAGAATATATCTAGGAGTATGACTGCTAGGTGTTTCATGTGTATTTGATATAATTTATCATTGTTTATTTCATGGCTTCTGGGTTTTGTGAGATATACACATCTCACAAAGACCTTCCTCTCTGATGAGGGACAGAAGCAGAAAAATGTTTACCCTTAGCCCAGAAGGCTGACCTAAAGCCTGCATAGGTTCAATAAGGATCAAAAACGTGCTGCTTGCTCCGTTCTTTAAGGGTCTCCTGACTGCCTGTATATCTCACCGATAGTTAATACTGAAGAATGATAAGCACCAGAGGAATCTTGCAAAAGTAGTTTTACAAGTAGAAATTCAAAGAAATTTGAAGAAACTTTTGTAATCTGATACTCCCTGCATGGGCCCTTCCCTTTGATTACTGAGCACATAACCACCAGCCTCACACAGCACAAGTGCAGCTCTTTCTGCCCACAGGTCGTGTCCCTGTGCTGTTTAAATAAACTTAGTAAGTTGTGCCGTAAATGTCTCAAGAATTCTTTCTTGACTGTTGCACTCAATGACCCTGCATTACTCTCCAGTTGATTATTTTAATAATCTCCTAGTGGTTTCTTGCGACTCTTTTTGGTTTCTCTTTTTTTTTTTTTTTTTTTTTTTTTTTGCACTTAGATATTTGATCCATCTGGAATCTACCTGAATACAAGTTTGAAGTATGGACCTGGCTTTAATTTTTTTTCCAGATAGCTAGTTGTATCAGCACTATTTCTTAAATAAGCCAACTTTTCCCTACTGATTTGAGGTGACTCATTTATCAGATATCAAATCTGTCTGTATTTTTTTTCTGGTGTTAGTTCATTGACCTGTCCATCTAGCCATGTGCCAATATTTTTTTCTCAGGTACAGAGGTAAACTGACAAAACTGTAAAATATTTAAAGGGTACAATGTAATTATTAGATATATGTATACATTGTGAAAAGATTTCCACCATAGAGTTGATTAACACATCCATCAACTCTCAGGTTTACTTTTTCTTTTTTTTTTAGTGAGAGCATTTAAGTTCAAACTTAATTATAGACACAGTATCATCAACTGCAGTTACTATGTAATAGATTAGGTATTATTCTTACTGCAACTAAAAGTTTGTATCCTTTTACCAACCTCTCTCTCTCTCTCTCTCTCTCTCTCCCCCAACACCTGGCCCCTGGCAACTATTTCTCTGTTTTTATGAGTTCAACGTTTCATTTTTTAGATTCCACACATAAGTAATACCATGCAGTATATGTCTTTCTCTGACTGGCTTATTTCATTTAGCATAATGCCCTCCAGCTTCACCCATATTGTCACAAAAGGTAAGATACACCCTGTATCTTGGCTATTGTGAATAATGCTCCAATAAATATGGGAGTGGGGCACCTGGGTGGCTAGTGTCTGACTTTTGATCTCGGCTCAGGCCTTGACCTCGGGGTTATGAGTTCGAACCCTGCACTGGGCTCTGTGCTGGGTGTGGAGTCTACTTAACAGAAACAAACAAACAGGGGCGCCTGGGTGGCTGAGTCAGTTAAGTGTTCCTCTTGATTTTAGCTCACGTCATGATCTCACAGTCTGTGGGACTGAGCCCCGTGTTGGGCTTCCCACTGGCTGTCAGTGGAGTCTTCTTGGTTTTCTCTCTCTCCCTTTCTCCCTAACCCTCCCCTGCTCGTGCATGCTCTCTCTCTCTCTCTCAAAACAGATGAGCTTTAAAAAACAAAGAAACCTGGGAGTAGAGGTATGTCTTCAAGACAGTGATCTTGTTTCCTTTGTTTACATACCCAGAAATGAGATTGCTAGATCATATGATAGTTCTATTTGTAATTTCGTTAGGAACTTCGATACAGCTTTTCATAGTGGCTGTACCAGTTTACATTCTCATCAACAGTATACAAAGATTCCCTTTTCTCAACAACCTTGTCAGCATTTGTTATCTTATCTTTTTGATAACAGACATCCTAACAAGTAGGAGGGGATATCTCATTGTGATTTAGTGTTTTAAAAATATTTTTCTTATTTTTTATTTTAGAGAGCACTTGTGAGAGGGGGGAAAGGGACAGAGGGAGAGAAAGAGGGATTTTTTTTTTTTTTGAGAGGGGGAGAGAGAGAGAGAGAGAGAGAGAGAAAGAGAGAGAGAGAGAACAGGGGAGGGACAAAGTGAGAGGCAGAGAGAGAATCTTAAGCAGGCTTCATACCCAGTGCAGAGACTGTGGGGCTTGATCCTATAACCCTGGGATAATGACCTGAGGCAAAATCAAGTCAGACGGTCACCCGACTTAGCCATCCAGGCACCCCACTCTTGCATTGTGGTTTTGGTTTGTATTTCCCTGGTGAGGAGTGTTGCTGGACACCTTTTCATGTACCTGTTGGCCGTTTGCATGTCTTCTTTGGAGAAATGTCTATTCAAGTCCTCTGCCCATTTTTAAATTGGTTTTTTGGGGGGTTTTATTTTTTGGTTTGAATTTATGAATTCCTTTTATAAATGTTAAATATTAATACCGTATTGGACTGGATGTGTGGTTTGCAAATATTTTCTCCCTCTAAAGGCTCGAGGAAAGAATCTTTCCTTTCCATTTCCAGCCTCTCCTGCCCCCAGATGTTCCTTGGCTTGTGGCACATAACTCCAGTTGCTGGCTTGATAGTCACATGATCCCCCTCGTTCATATCTTCTTACAACACCCTTCTTCTCTTCTTCTCTTCTCTTCTTACACCACCACCAGTCACTGGACTCAGGTTCCTCCTATCCCCCTGATTCCAGTGTGATCTAATCTTAACAAAATACACCTGGAAAGACTATTTCCAAATAAGGTCCCATTCTAAGGTTCTGCGTGGACATGAGTTTTGAAGGGGATACTGTTCAACACACTATAGTGTGTATACATTCCTGATATATTGACCCTTTTATCATAATGAAATGTCCCTCTTTGTCTCTAGTAATATATCTCAAAATCTAATTTGTATGTTTCATTAGCTTCATAAAATCAATTAAAAGGTATTCTATATCCTTTCATATTCTGGAGGAGATTATCATATATAATATGGGACTCACCTATTCCCTGAAAATCTTAAAAGAACTAAGTGGAAAATCTGCCTATCAATTTGTGTTTTGGATAACATTTATGACTTCTCCCATGAAGAAGTTTTGTTTTGTTAACTCTTTGAGTTAATCTTGGCAATTCAGAGGTACTATACTGCAGTGTTTCTCAATAAGAGTTCTATTTACATTTTGGATGGGTCAATTCTTTATTTTTCAGGATCATCCTTCACATAACAGGACAATTATTTTGGGCCATTAACCACTAAATGCTAGTAACACTCCCCAGTCATTAGGAAAGCTAGATCCATACCCCCATGCATTTCCAAATAGCCCTTGGGAGAGGTCATTTGAGAATCAATGACATGGTAGTTAAGAAGGTGGACTACAGAGCCAGACTTCTTGGGTTTGAACACAAGCTGGGACACTACTGAACAAAGCTTAGCTGAATTACTCAATCCATCTGGTATCTCGGCTTCCTTATTTGTAAAATCAGAATAGTAATGGCACCTATTTTTTAAAATTTTTTTAAATTTATTTTTGAGAAAGAGAGAGAGAGAGAGCAGGCAGGGGAGGGGCAGAGAGAGAGGGAGACACAGAATCCGAAGCAGGCTCCAGGCTCTGAGCTGTCAGCACAGAGCCTGATGCGGGGCTCGAACCCACAAACCGCGAGATCATGACCTGAGCCAAAGTCAGAAGGTTAACTGACTGAGCCACTCAGGCGCCCCAGTAATGGCACCTATTTAATTATTGTTATGATGATTAGTTGATACACCTAAAGTTCTTAAAATAATATCTGGTACATAGTACGTGTTTGATAAATATTAGCGAACATTTTTCTACCAATTTGTCATCTCAACATGTTTTTATGTGACTGGATAATATTTTGAAATGTCAACTTTTCTTCTCCTTTTGGCTCATCTTTTTCTTATCTCTCCTCCCTCTTATTCCTTCTCTTATTCCTTACTCCTTGTAGGCAGTTAGGCAGCTGTGAGCTCATTGTTTTAGGGAAGGAATAAAGCAGGGTAGTAAACAGAAAAAAAGAATTCTTCCTGAATTTGATTTCTAAAACTGTAAGCCATTAGGAGAATAGAGAAGGTTCCATATATAGATACAATATTTGGGAGAAATATAACTGGAGAGAATTGGACTGAGTCTCACTTCCCCATACCCCCACCCCAAGCTGCAACAATACTAGAAAGAAATTTTCAGACTAAGGAAGAAGAAAATAGATATTGTGGGGAAGTGATAGGAGTATACAAGTTGATAGACCTCAAAAAGATAAACCCTGTACTCTGATTCAATGGACACCAGAGAAGTAGTAAGGATCTATGCAAATACGAGGAATCTAAGGCCAGGGGAAAGGGAGGCTATACCCTGAGCTGTGGGATAGTAACATGATACCAGAGAAAAAATGAGCAAGAGGACAGATTATGCTGACCAGGCTTTAAATCACCTTGCATTTGGTATCCCTGCATGGCGTGACATGGAAGTAACAGAGAGAGAGCCACCATACCTGATGGGACTAGGCAGACAGGAATGAAGACATCTCAGTAGCAAATGGCATGGATCAATGGCAGGACCAGACAGAATGACGGACATCTCAAAAGGTACCTGAATGAACAGATAACAATGAAGTCTAGTTGAGTATCTTCCCCCCACCCATGCTGTGGAAACACAAAAACCACTCCCTACTTCCTCATCTCTCTATCCCCATCCCTCAAACTCCAAATTGGCAGACAGCAGGTTTCATCCCTCTCCAGTTGAGTGAAGCCTTCGAAAAGAAAATGAGAAGAATTATAGAAAAATAAATTTGGATGTCTTGTATAACTGGGTTGTAGACAGATTTATAGGTCTATGTAAGCAGAGTCATTCATATTTTCATGTTCTCTTTAAGTTTTTAGAGCAATATATCTGTTGATATATCCTTTATTTTTTAATTTTTATTATAATAAACTTTTTTTAGTCTTTGCATTTGCTTATATATTTTTTTTCAAGTCAGTTTGTCAAAGGTTTGAATCTAAAATTAGAAGAAAGCAAATGGGATGGAGACAATTGTTTTTCATCATAAACCGTCCATACTCCTTGATCTTTTAATCATGTGCATGCATTATGTTGCTGAAGGTTTTAAACTATGTTTTGAAAGAATGAATGGCAAGCAAGGAAACAGAGCCAAGAAATATAAACTATATTTTATGAAACAGTTTTATGAAAGCAGAAAAATTGGCATTATGGCTGGAGGGATTGTCAAAGTCAAGGGTAGGATTTTAAGAGAGATTCTGGACAAACTACAGTGCTTTTTTTTTTTTAACTTAAAAAATCTACTTTTAAATTTGCATACAGTATGAGTGTGTGTGCACACAGTACTATGCATTTTAACACACGCATAAATTCTTTTAACAACCATTAACAGTATACAGAACAATTTCAGTATCTCAAAAAATTCCTTCATGTTACTCCTTTGCAGTCAGACCCTTTCTACCTTTAAACCTTAGCAATCACTGGTGTGCTCTCTGTCCCTTTAGTTTTGCCTTTTCCAGAATATCAAATAAATGGAATCATACAGTATGTAACCATTTGAGATTGGCTTCCTTTGCTTAATAAACACATTTGAGTTGCTGCATATATCAATAGTTTCTTCCTTTTTTTTTTAATGTTTATTTATTTTTGAGAGAGAGAGAAAAGAGAGAAACAGAGCATGAGTGGGGGAGGAACAGAGAAAGAGGGAGACACAGAATCCAAAGCAGGCGCCAGGCTCTGAGCTGTCAGCACAGAATCTGATGTGGGGCTCGAACCCACAAACTGAGAGATCATGACCTGAGCTGAAGTCGATGCTTAACCGACTGAGCCGCCCAGGCGCCCCATTTGTTTGTTCCTTTTTATTTCTGCACACTATTCCATTGTATGGATGAATCACAATGTATTTATCCATTTACACACTGAAGAGCATTTAGTTCATGTAGTTTTTCTTGTTTAGTGTGCTAACATGGTGAATTACACTGACTGATGTTCAAATGTTGAACCAGTTTTGCTTTGTGACATTTCGGACAATTACTAAAAATGCTGCTATAAACATTTATGTACATATTTTTGTGTTAACATATGCTTTCATTTCTCTGAGACAAACATACGGAAGTGGAATTGTTGGATTATATGGTAAATGTATGTTTAACTTCATTATAAGAAACTGAACAACTGCTTTCCAAAGTGGCTATACTATTTTGCATTCCTGTAGCAATTGTTCTGGTTTCTCCACATATTTGCTGGCACTTAGTCCTGTTACTTATTTTATCCATTTTAATAGATGTGTAATATTTCTTGTGGTTTTAATCTACATTTCCCTAATGATTAATGATGCTGAACATCTTTTCATGTGCTTATTTGCCATCTGTGTATCTTTAGTGAAGTGTCTGTTCAAACTTTGCCCATTTTTTATTGAGTTGTTTTCTTGTTAGGTTTTGAAAATTCTTTAAATATTTTGGACACAAGTCTTTTGTGACATTTAGCCATACCTTTCATCTTCTTTTTCTTTTTCCTACCTTTCATTTTCTTTGTAGTATCCTTCATGTAGCAAAATATTTTAATTTTGGTAAAGTCCAATTTATCAATCTTTTCTTTAAAAAAAATTTTTTTTAATGTTTATCCATTTTTTGCGAGATGGAGAGAGAGCACGAGTGAGGAAGGGGCAGAGAGAGAGGGAGACACAGAACCTGAAGCACGCTCTAAGCTCTGAGCTGTCAGCATGGAGCCCAACACGGGGCTTGAACCCATGGACCGTGAGATCATGACCTGAAGTCAGACACTTAACCAACTGAGCCACCCAGGCACCCCAAATCAGTCTTCTCCTTTAAATATGGTGCTTTCGGTATTGTATCTAAGAACTCTTTGCCTAATCCAAAGTCACAAAAATTTTTTTCTCTTATGTTTTCCTCAAGAGTTTCATATTTTAACTTTTACTTTTAGGTCTATGATCCAGCTTTGATTTAATATTTATATGTGGTGTGAGATGCAGGTCAAGATTCATTTTTTCACATGTGGATATCCAGTTTTTCCAGCACCATGTATAGAAAAGGCTGTACTTTCTTCATTGAATTGCATTTGCACCTCTGTCAAAAATGAGTTGGCCAATTTTTGTGGGTCTATTTCTGGACTCTATTCTATTCCATTGGTCTATGTGTCTGTCCTTTCACCAATACCATATTGTCTTGATTACTATAGCTTCATAGTATGCCATACAACTAGATTGTGTGGATTCTTCAACTTTGCTCTTCACTTGTAAAGTTGTTTTTGCTATTCTAGTTCCTTTATCTTTCCTTATAACTTTTAGATTCAACTAATCTATAAGTACAAAAATCCTGATAGGATTTTTATTGCAGTTGTATTAAATGCATAGATCAATTTGGGAAGAATTGACATCTTAACTATACTGAATCTTTTAATCCATGAACACTGTATGGGTGTCCATTGCTTTCTTTCATTGGCATTTTGTACTTTTTGGCATAAAGATTCTGCACATATTTTGTTAGATTTATACCGAAGTATTTCATTTGTGGGAGAGAGGAGTGGGTCACCTTCCAATTGTTCATTGCTAGTGTAGAAACACAATTATTTCACCTTTTACCCGACACCCTACTAAATTCATTTCTTAACATTAGGACCTTTATGTAGATTTTTGAGCTTTACTACATAGACAGTTACGTCATCTGAAAATCAAGATAAATTTATTTCTTCCTTTCCAATCAGAATGCCTTTTATTTTTCTTCCTTACTGTAATTGCTAGGACTTCACCAAAATATTGGGTATGAGTAGGGAAAATGTACATCCTTGTCAGGTTCCCAATCTTGGGAGGAGGGAACATTCAGTCTTTCCCCCATTAAGTGTGATGTAACTCTAGGTTTTGTGGATGCCTTTAATCAGAGTCCTTCTATTCCTAGATTGCTGTTTTTTTTTTTTTTTTAACATTGAGATATGAAGACAGCCACATACGTTATAAATGTTATGGTTATATTCTATTTGTTTGCTGAAGTAAAAATGCACAATTTTTAAGACAGAAACAAATGCACAGAAAAGTAGTGAATACCATCTCTTGAAGAGACTACTAAGACCATGTCAAATGCTACCACCCCTCCTCACTCTTCATTATCTCTCTGCCACTTTACCAATGTGGTCTCTTTGATGGAGTAGGAGTTGGGATGCTGAATTGTCAGAGCAGTTTTGCTTGGAAAGCCAGAATCTGGCCAGGCACATCTCAAGTGCTCAAGGAGTCCCAGCCTGAGAGTCCTCTTGTGAAGTCCTCAGATGATGGTCATTACCATAGCTATTAAAGAACCAATGACCTCTGGATGGGTTGGATTCTTTTTTGGGGGGCTCCAGACATGAATTTGACCTCATCTTGGATGAACCAAATTTATATTTATTTATTTATTTATTTATTTATTTATTTATTTATTTATTTTTAGGAGCACAGATGAAACCTCTTGGGTTTGTGATGCTGAGTTTTAAAAAATCATGGATGATGGGGCGCCTGGGTGGCGCAGTCAGTTAAGCGTCCGACTTCAGCCAGGTCACGATCTCGCGGTCCGTGAGTTCGAGCCCCGCGTCAGGCTCTGGGCTGATGGCTCGGAGCCTGGAGCCTGTTTCCGATTCTGTGTCTCCCTCTCTCTCTCTGCCCCTCCCCCGTTCATGCTCTGTGTCTCTCTGTCCCAAAAATAAATAAACGTTGAAAAAAAAATTAAAAAAAAAAAAAAGAATATCTTAATTTAAAAAAAAAAATCATGGATGTTGAATTTTGTTTAGTGGTTTCTTTTTTTTTTGCATCTATTCAGAGGATCATGTAGTTTTTCCTGTTTAGTCTGTTAATGTGGTAGATTATACTGATTTCCGAATGTTGAGCCAGACTTGAATTCCTAGGATAAATGACATATGGTCACAAAGCATTTTTCTTCTAACATGTTGGATTCAATCTGCTAAATTTCTTGAGGATACTTGCATCTTTGTTCATGAGAAATATGGATTTGGTTTTGTCTATATTGGTTTTATCTGATTTTGGTCTCAGATAATTTTGATTTCATAAAAATGAGTTGGGAAGCCTTCCTTCTTCTATCTGCTGGAAGAGCTTGTGTAGAACTATTATTTTGTCTTTCAATGTTTGGTAAAATTCACCAGTGAAGCCATCTGGACTTTTAAATACAAATTTGATTCCTTTAATAGTTACAGTACTATTCAGCTTATCTGTTTCTTCTTGGGTACATTTTGGTAGTTTTGATAGTGGTCTATTTCATCTGAGTTGTTGAATTTGTGAGTATATAGTTGTTCACATTATTCCTTTATTATCCACTGGGTCAGTAATGATACTCTCTTTGAACATGTATACATCAGGAATGACACAGTACGATCAAAAACAGACAAAAAAGAGAAGGTATGTAACTACGGCTGCAGAGGCCTCAAGCCTTGTTACCATGGACTCCTTCCTGTCTTTAAATTCTATATCCAGTCAGGTACCACATCCTTTTAATTTGTCCTTGCCAGTATTTCTTGCAGTTTCCCTCCATTTCCATTACTGCTTGGCACAGCCCTGTAATATCTCCTAAACTATCTACCTAATTATTCCACTGCCTGCCTAACCAGTCTCACTGCCTTTTCCCACTTTAATTCACCCTTCACACTCCTGCCAGGCTTTATTTCTTAACTTCCAATGGTTCCACTCTGCCTACAAGATAAGGGTCCTCTACGTCTGGTTTAGTCTTGCCTTTTGAATTGCAGTCCATTGTATCCTCCTAAATCAGGGGGTTCTTTAACATGCAAGCTTTGGAAGGGAGGGATGGGTCATGAATCTCCTAAAATTAGAGTATAAAATGTGATATGAATGTGAACTTTATTTCCAAGGCAAGGTTACAACCATTATCAGATGTTCAAAATGAAAAAGAAAAAAAAAAGTGCTAGGAAAAGCCTTCAACCTAATCTTTGTTTCTATAATGTCTCAAGAATACACTATTAAAAAAACAACAACACAATACAGCCTCTCCAACAGTTCCCACATCAGTAGTAGTCACTCATTTCTCTGAACTTAAGAATCACATAACTTTAATGATCTAGCCTAACCTTAACATTTTACAGATGAGGACATAATCTAGCACTTAACGAATTTGTCCAAAGTGGCTCCTGTAGAACTTTACTGTGCAAACTGAGTGCTGGTGTGCTATTTTGTTGGTCTTTTTTTATGAATAAATTTCATATTTCTCCTTGAGGTCAGGAACTAACCCTCAGAGTTCTTTGAAACTCCAATTATCTTTACCGTCTTACATAAACTAGCTGCTCAAATGTTTGCTGAGAACAGTGATAATGAAAAAGTCATACTGAGGCAAAGGAAGAGGGCTGGTTAGCGAGTACTGGGTTAGGAATACATTTTTAAGAAGCATAATAAGCACATTTGGAGGACAGAAAATATTAGTAAGCTCAGATCTTAGCCTCTGATATAATGTGAACTCTCAAGAGTCTGTGCGAGAGCTCTGACAGTTCCTAGACAGAGGCCAAATTTCCACAAACAGGGATGCTCGAGACAGCATTCAGAAACAATTCCTCAGAAGCAACTAACAGGGGGATGTCCAGGTATCGTTAAAGAGAAAGGTCTACAGCACCTGCTTTTGAGTGAGCTACACAATGGATTCGAATTTCAACTCCACCACATCCATGCTATGTCACTTTGAACAAATTATTGAACTTTCCCGTGCTTCGGTTTACTCATTTGTATCTCCCTAAAGATTGTTGCAATGATTAAAATAATGCCTGTGAAGTGCTTAGGTCAGGGTCTTAACGCCTAAGGCACTCCTTCATTAATTGTTGCTATTATTTAACGAGAAGAAGGGTTTGGGGACGGAAGGAGGGCGCTGTGCGGAGAGGGATGGTCCGTTCCGTCGGAAGCGGGAAGATTCTGTAGCAGACAGGTAAGGTATATTCAAACAAGGGCGAGGAGTCGCGTTTCCACGGTGTGTACCCGCAGGACCCCTCAGTGGCAGCGAGAGGAAGAGCTGGGAGAAGTGTCAGACCAAGAACACACCCTCCACAATATATATACGAGAAACCAGAGATCGGCTAAGATGAATGCAGCTTAGGAGAAAAGTCTCATCTTTTAGGGAAACCTGGAGCTTTGGAAGCGGCCTCATTTGGGAAGAGGAGGAGGGCAGCCCAGGGCGTGGCCGAGAGGTCGGGAGAGACGTTGAGGGGGGTGGGGGAAGCGGGAAGGGGAAGAAAACGCCAATGCGGCCCTTTTCCAGTCACTGGAGTGACTGCGACCGTCACTTACAGGAAACTGTAGGGGAAACGACCATTTTGGGCGGGCTCGACACTCCCTGCACGACGATGCCTAGGAAACACCGAAGCAAAAGCCACGGAGCCGGATATTCTACCACGCGGTCGTTGCGCGACTGGAACGCGCTGGGGCAGCAGCCCAGGAGGCGCCCCGCCCACGACGCAGAGAGGGGCGTGGCCACAGGCCACTTCCGGCCGCGAGTCCTTCAGCCGGGGCTGCGGGCGCGGGGGCGGTTCTGCACTGGCTGTCACGCTCTTCAGGGGGCGTTTCCGCACGCGACGTCGGGAACCTGGAGCCGTTAGGCAGATTGTCGCCAAATGCAGCCTTTTTCCGGCATTTGTTTGGGATTCCATTTCAAATTCTATAGTGGATTGCTGCCAAATGGCAGAGGTTTCCTGGGATTTGGTTTTCCATAGGTTAGTTTGCCCAGATTTGATACCAGTACAATATTGAGATTTCTCATCCAGCACTGTGGATATTTCTCCGTTAATTCAAGTCTTCCCTCGTTATTCAGCTGAAGTTTTCCAGTTTCCTTGGTGTTTTGCACATTTCTTTTTAGGTTTTTTTCCTGGAAGTATTTGTTGCTGCTTTGGTTTATTTGCTCTTCCTAATGGACTATTATTGTACCCTAGGATACTTTGGGGTTTGGTGTGTGGATCTATGTGGTCACTTCGCTGAACCTTTATTTTCTAATAATCCTCTTGGATTTTGTAGGTAAGATTTCATCTGTAAATAACAATTTTGCCTTTTCTGAAGAATCCAGCACAACGCTGTTGACTGGCCTCAGGGCTTGCTTACCTCTTTCCGAAGTTACTTGGATTGCATCTTAAAGTTACTTGGATTGCATCTTACCTTTCGTTCATGATGGGTTTTTGAAGGTTTCTGGCACTTACCTTTTTAAAAAATTAATTGCACTTTGTTCTTTTTCTGGTTTACCAATTCGTTTTATTGCTTCCTAAAATCAGAAATGGGTATTTATTACCAAATACTTTCAGTATTAGTCTTACAGATGATCATATAGCTTTTCTCCATTACCCTACAGTAATAGAAACTACAATAATAGATTTTCTAATGTTGAGCCATCCTTACAGTCCTGGTATGTATTCTTCCAGTACATTGCTGGATGAAATTGTTGTGTATATCATATAGGACTTTTGTGTCTAGGTTCATAAGTGAAATTGGCTTATGGTTTTCTTTAGTTGTCCTTGTCTAGTTTTGATATTAGTTTAGGGTAGGTCTCAAAACGACCCAGATTAGTTTCTTTTTATATGACCTGGAATAGACCTAGTGTGTGAATGATCTATTCCTTAGGTTTGAGGAACTCATCTTCAAAGCCACCTGGGTGTGGTGCCTTTTTAAGAGATAAATATTTTTTTCCAAGAAAAGTATCGATTTCATTTACGTTTTCAATTTTTTTGGCATTAAACTATCCTTGTGTCATGAGCATGCTATGAAGGCACACACCCGGGTTGTGTCTTTCCACAGTGTTCACTTTATTCAGTCATAAATCAAGGTTAACAATTATAATGCAGGTTCAGAATTTCAAACTCAATGACATTTCACCATGTGATTAACCTGGCTTCTTACCGGTACACAGAGCAGAACATAAGACAAGCTACACAATAAACAAGATAACACAAAGGATAGGATGTTAAAGAACCAAACACGAAGTCAGTCTGGGGGCACGCAGTTGAGATGAGCCTTGGTCAGGTCTGGGTCAGCAGCTCTTAGCACTTACTGCTTATGTTCAAGCAGTGAGGGCTCTCAGTTTTATTGGGAAATCAATTGGGCAATCTTCAATGGCAGCTGCCTTTTTTAAATGGTCAGACATTAGAGGGGTCAGTGTCTGGAAAGTCTGACATTTTGCTGCAAAATTCCTCCCTTTTTAAAGGGATTTAAGGGGAGCCTGGGTGGCTCAGTTGGTTAAGCGTCTGACTTCAGCTCAGGTCATGATCTCATGGTTCATGAGTTCGAACCCCATGTTGGGCTCTGTGCTGACAGCTCAGAACCTGGAGCCTGCTTCAGATTCCGTGTGTTCCTCTCTCTCTGCCTCTCCTCCACTCATTCTTTGTCTCTCAAAAATGAATTAAAAAAATTTTTTTTAAGAATAATGAAGGAATTTAATCAGTCTGGGGTCCCTGCAGACCTCTGCTTCTGCCTCTTACCAGTTCTGGGGTGTCAGCTGGTGGTGGTCACCGTGATACCTGTTAGCTGCAGTACCTTTAACTGCTCGTGTCATTGCTTGACATAGGCTCCTGCTTGACATGAGTGACTCCATCCCATTCTCTACATTCTGGGATTAGCATTTTTTGATTTCACATTGTTCTTATTCATTCTTACATATTCAATTGAAGTCTTTTCTTTTTCTTGATCAGATTTTTTGAACCACGTTTTGGTTTTTGACTGATTGATTTTGATTTTTTATAGATAACCTTTATCTAGAAGTTTTTTCTCTTTCATTAATGTGTGCCTTTATTAATTTCTTATTTCTTTGTTTTTTTTTTGTGTTTTGTTTTTGTAGAATCTTGAGTTGAAAGCTTATTTTCTTTAAAATATTTAATAGGAAAGGGGCACCTGGGTGGCTCAGTCGGTTAAGCATCTGACTTCAGCTCAGGTCATGATCTTGTGGTTCTTGAGTTCGAGCCCCGAATGGGCTCTGTGCTGACAGCTGAAAGCCTAGAGCCTACTTCAGATTCTGTGTCTCCCTCTCTCTCTGCCCCTCCCCACTCGCACTCTGCCTGTCTCTCTCTCAAAAATAAACACACACACAAAAATGAAATATTCAATAGGAAATATTACAAACATAACATTAGAGAGTAATATGAACACCTATATACCAACCACTTCACTTTATCACATTTTAACATTTTTCCATATTTTCTTCACAATTTACTGTTATTCAGTTATAGCCTCTTGTGAACACTTCTGCAATCTTTCTCCCTCTCTTCTTCCCTAAAATGAACTCCTTCCCATGAAAGCTTTTATACATACATACATATATATGTGTGTGTGTGCATGTGTGTGTATAATGTATATATAGCTATATAAGTACCTGTAGTATTATTTTGTAGGTTTTTAAACCTAATATTAATGTTACCATTGTGTAACTTGCTTTTGTCATTCAAAGTTATGTTTGTGAAAGCTATCATATCATCTCATGTACTTCTTACTTTTTCATCTTAACTGCTGATCTTTACATACATTCCATTGTATGACTAGGAAGCAATTTATCCATTCTCCTGTTGCTAGTAATTTAATTACTCCTGGCATTTGCCGTTACAACACAGTTAACGGACATTCTTTAACGTATCTTATTAGGCACATCACAAGAATTTTCCAGTGTATGTCTAGAAGTGGAACAGCAAGGTTTGCACAATCCAACTTTATTTTTAATGCCAGAGTCTTCTCTAGTGTTTATGCCAGTTTACCCTGCCCCCAACAGTGTAGGAGTTTCTGTTGCCTCATGATGTTGCTTCACATCCATGCCATCCCTTGTTTGTTTTTTCCCAGGGTTTTTGTTTTGTTTTGTTTTGCTATTGTAAACAATGCTGGTAGTAAACTTCATTGTATGTGTCTCCTGGTACACATGCGCAAAAGTATTCCTGATACATAACTAACAATGGAGTTGTTAGCTCTGTTTTGTTACAGATATATGTTTAAAAAGCATATACATATGCCCCCATATTGGAGATATTTCCTCTTTTAATAGTAAAATTTAAACCATTCATATTTATGTGCTTAGATTTAATTCTAACTTGTTTTTCTATATGTTGTGCTTCCTGTTGTTTTCTTCGCTTTTCTGTCTTTGGTTTGATAAAGTTCCTTTTTCCAGATTTTTTTTTTCTTTAGTAGTTTGAAAATTTTATGTTCAATTTTTATCTAGTGGCTACTTTTACTGTATTTTAGCTTATTTAAATTTGTACTTTTATATAGTCATGTGGAGTTTATCAGCATTTTTATGAGGCAATCTTATACAGTGTTAAGAGTAGAGACTCTGAGGCCAGAATGCCTAGATTCAAATCCTGGCTTTCCCATCTATTAGCTGTGTAACCTAGAGCTTATTACATAACCTCTCTGTGCTTCAATTGCCTCATCTGTAAAATGGGGATAGAATAGCATATACCTGATAAGATTATTGAGAGGATTAGTGTGTTAATGTATAATAAGTATGTAAAATTCTTAGGACAATGCCTAGCATGCAGGGCATAGATCTAATCACTACTTTTCTCATTTATGTAATGGACATAATACCTGATTTGTTATAAAAATAATGCATTATTGCATATATACTACTCAGTTTGTTTATTTATTTTATTTATTTATTTTTAATATGAAATTTATTGTCAAATTAGTTTCCATACAACACCCAGTGCTCATCCCAACAGGCACCCTCCTCAATACCCATCACCCACCCTCCTCTCCCTCCCACCCCCAATCAACCCTCAGTTCTGTTTTTAAGAGTCTCTTATGTTTTGTCTCCCTCCCTCTCTAACCTTTTTTTTTTTCCTTCCCCTCCCCCATGGTCTTCTGTTTATTCAGTTTAATATAATGAGTACCTTCTATGCACTTGAACTAGTATGCTTTTTGGCTTCAAGGAGTTCATGATCTAGTAAAGACACAGACCTAGAAACACAGGTGCATTATGACATAACCTTAATACTGTTTCCATGTCCTCTCTTGTCCCCTTCTTATCTATGTTCCATACAGAGCAGTTTTAGAACACATTAATCAAATCGTGTATTCCCCTGCCAAAATCATGTCCACTTTCATTACACTTTACATAAACCACAGTCTCCTCGCTATGACTTTAACATTAGACTCTGGGCCCTGCCTCCCTTTCTAATTTCATCAAGTCCCACTCTCCTCCCTTCTGGTGGCCCCTGCCACACAGGCCTCTTTTCAGTTCCTTAAACCAACTCTCTTTTTCCTCAGTGCCCTCTGCCCAGAATTTTCATCCCACCTGCTCTGACTCATCATGGCTGACTCATCTTTCAGGTCTCGGCTTGATTCAGTCAGGTTCTTAGTTACAGACAACAGAATCCAATCTGGCGAAGATTGGGACTTTGTTAATATTACGTAGCCCCTGAGTCTCCAGGAAGACCAGAAGCCAGATGCAGGTGCAGCACAGCTGGGTACGATACCCAAACACGCTAGAGGCTCTAGTGAAAATCCACTGCTGCCACCACTACCTGACACCAAAATCACAACTTCTATGAACACAGGCTCTGAAGGTAAGGATGAGGGAACCAGTCCCTTCGGTACACTCATCACCCTCACCACTGGGTAGCCGGAGTGGCACATTTCTTTCTTCACCTTTTTTTCCCCTAATGTGTTTATTTATTTGTTTTGAGAGAGAGCACCTGCCCTAGCGGGGGCTGGGGGCCGAAAGAGATGGAAATAGAGAAAGAATGCCAAGCAGGCTCCAAGCTGTCAATGCAGAGTTGGACGTGGGGCTCAAACTCATGAACAATGAGATCATGACCTGAGCTGAAACCAAGAGTCGGAGGCTTAACTGACCCAGCCCCCCCAGGCACTCCTCCTTTTTCATCTTGCAAATGTTTCTTGCAACAAAAAAGTTGAATCTTTCCAACTTTATCTTTCAAGTTTAAGTTTTGCCAGACCATGCCTGATTGGTAGGGCCTAGGTCACATATGCCTGTGCTGCAGAGGGGGTCAAGGGGGCGAGTCTTGTCACATTAAATTCCTCAGGTATTATAAACGTGTCCAAAGGGGCTGGACAGTCAGAAAACATGTCATGTGAACACTAAATAGCATGTTACCTCAGCAAAAGGCACTCCCCAATAACCCTAAGTATGCACATACTCTCTCCAGCCCAGTCCTATTATTCTTTCCCTGTACTCTGTCATTTTCTTCAAGGCTTTTATCACAACTTGTATTGTATATTTGTTCAAATGCCTTATGAATCCTGGAGCCAGAGTCTAGTCTCCATGTGGAGTTTCACTCGAATACGTATGACTCAAGCAGCCAAAAATAATTTAAAAATGTATTTCAGTCTTTAACGTGGATCTCTTGGAAGAAAAAAACATCAAGGGGGCTCCAGTCACAATTCCCAAAGGTTCTCATAGGTTCATATTCCCTTTTCTCTCTTCTTTCACTTTCCTCCAGTCCTTGTGTGCGTTGGTTTATCATTTCTTCATAAATTTTGCCCCTAGGGCTCTGTCTTCAAATGTTTTCTGCCTGCTCTCATCTTGCATCACAAACATGCAGCACTGGTCTGTGAGATACATTTTTCTCAGAGCACAGGGTGAAGAAGTGGAGAGGCAAAGTCCTTATCGGACAGAGAAGGCTGAGAGTATTTACACATTGAACATTCTGGCTCACCATTTGTGACTGACCTCCAGATTATAAATTTTATGAAGACAGGGACAAGATCTGTTCTATTTGTGCCTAATACAAAAATCTGACAAATACATAGCCAATTAATACTTGTTTTCTAGAAAAGAGAGAAGTCCAGGGGTGCCTGGGTGGCTCAGTCAGTTAAGCTTTAAGCGTCCAGCTCTTGATTTCGGCTCAGGTCATGATCTCACAGTTCATGAGATTGAGCCCCGTGTGGGGCTGGCTCTGCACTGGACAGCATTGAGCCTGCTTGGAATTCTTT
The DNA here is from genome assembly GCF_022079265.1 of Lynx rufus. Taxonomy (NCBI): domain Eukaryota; kingdom Metazoa; phylum Chordata; class Mammalia; order Carnivora; family Felidae; genus Lynx; species Lynx rufus. The sequence goes on along the minus strand of NW_025814829.1, from coordinate 31,923,982 downwards.
CTCTCCTGCTCTCTCTGCCCCTCTCCTGCTCTCTCTCTCTCTCTCTCAAATAATAAATATTTTTTGAAAAAAAGAAAAGTCCAACAATTGGAGTATAGACCAGGAAGTCTATAGCACAGAGCCGGAGCTCTTGGCCTAGCGAAGGGTCGAAGGTGGTGAGTGGGATGTACAGTAAGTGAAGACTAGTTTGGGAAGACATCCTGGAGATGAAACCAAAGAATCTTAAACAGAAAGACTTCATCATGCAAAGAAAGAGGTAAGGATAGTGAAGAGTATTCCAGTTAGAAGTGCAGCACCGGCACACAGAAATGTCCAATGGCTTGGGGTGCTATTGCTAAATATGAAGTAGGAGGACTGTCAGGAGGTGGGGGGGGGGTGCGTGCAGAGGCAGGCACGCAGAGCCTTGGCTTTGGCCTTTGGGTGATGTGGCCACAGTGGGTGTTGCGAGGAGTCATTCTCAGATTTTCATTTCAGAGAGATTACTGGGTGGCAGCATGAGGTTAGATGTGAAGAGGTGAAAGGAAAAAGTGTAGCCAAAAACGTAGGCCTGCAAACAGGACAGTAGTGGGCAGTAGAAACAAGTAGTAGGAATAGTTTCAAGAAATTACTTGGAAGTCAAATTGGCAGTACTGGGTGGGTGACTGGATGGGGAAGGTGAGGGAGGAATCTAGAATAGTGTCCAAACTTCTGGCTTGGATGATGAGGTCATTAGCCGGGGTAGAATAAACAGGAAGCATCACAGGTGGGCAGTGGCGGGGAGAGTGGGAAGATCTCCAGTTCAGTTATGGTGAAGTGTACTTTAAGGTACCTGTGGGACTTGAAAGATCAGATGTGCAGCAGGTACTTGGATATTTAAGCCTGCAGCTTAAGGCAAAGGCTGAGGAGGGAGTGGCATGGAGGGAGCGGACTGTGAGCTTAAGAGTTGGCTGTGGGGTACGCTGCGAGGGACCACCGTTGGCAGGGTGGCCCTGCTGACATTCTTTGCCTTCCTACCTCCCTTGGTACTTCTCTTCATCTCCTCTCCCTCCTCCCCTAAAATGTGGTGTTCTCAGGTGATTGCACCACCTGGGTCCCCTACTATGCATCCATCAAGGCTTTATCTCCAGCCCACAATTCTTAGGTACAATTAAGACCCATGTCTCCAACCACTTTCTAAGAGAAAAGAGGTAGTTGGCAGTGTGGACCAATTGCCCAAAGCACCACACAAAGGCTTTGTGCTCTCTGTTCTGTTTAGTTGTGCTCAAGATTGGCACTGTGAATTGGAACTGGCTGTGACTATCTCTTGTTTCTCTGAAAAATCAAATTTGGATATCAGGGGTCAGAGTTCAGATCTGTTAATATGCATTCATATGTAGAGTACCTCCCCACCCTACCTTAATCCTGTACATGCCTTTCTTAACTTCCCTCTTACACCTATTTTTTTCTTTTCATCAGGAATTGAAATCTAACCAAAATAGAATAAATTTAAATATTTGTGATATAGAGGCACCCCGCTGGCTCGGTCAGTAGAGCATGGGACTCTTGATCTTGGGGTTGTGATTTTGAGCCCTATATTGAGTGTAGAGATTACTTAAAAAATAAAATCTTTAAATATTTCTGACACAGAATAAAAATAACTGCTCAGATCATAAAAGAGGAAAAACCGTTTACATGGATCCACTTCTATAAAACAAAAATCACAACTCTTATTTTTGAGAAAGAGTCCTTTTTACTCTGTAATACCTTGTTTCATGATCACTGTTTCAATGATGAAGGGACTCTGAACTCATAAGCAAACCATGCCATGATTGAAGCTTTTTATGTAGAGAGGCTGGTTAGAACACAAAACCAGTATTTTGATAAATTCACTTTAAAATGTTTTTCATACCCACTTAAAACTAATTACAACAATATGATCTTCTACTCCCAAGGACTTGGACTGGATTAGGAACATTGAAAACAAACACACAGAACCACTGGGTCTGGCTGTGTGATCTACAGAAATACTTCTGAGTGTGTGTGAGGTCAATCTGTTGACCATCAATTGTGCCAGAGTTCACCAGCAGCTACAGTGTTGTTCTTTAGTATGTTTCCATTGTGAACTTATTTCTTTAAGTTTAAGTCTTTGGGATGATTTCTGCAAGATGAGTCTTTAGCATCTTGAAATTTTTCAGAGAAGAGATTAAGAAAGTCTCAATTATTCCAGAAGCCACTGGTATAAAAATCATGTTTATTTTATCAGATTGACTGCTCAAAAGCTATAAGGTACACGGTCCTCACTCGGGTAAGCTGCATTAAGTGGCCCTCAGCCCAGGGCACTTTATCCCCACACACTCAAGGGAGTCGGCTTGAATGTCAGGAAACACTGAGTTGCATAACAACAAAGGAGGGCTCAGGAAAACTGGGATTCACTTGACTGGTACACACACCCTCGTAGATAGACCCACACAGACAGATGCATAAGAATAGAATCATTTCTGTTCCTCACAAAGTACTCACAACTTCAACAAGAAAAGTCACAGGTTTATATAAATGCCCATTTTCATATCAGTTTATGAATTCAGAAGTTCTTTCAAAAAGAATAGGAGATACTGCTTTTAGCAATCAGTTTGGGATGAGAATACTTCTGACACCATAGGAATAATAATGGTGTTCTCCCTAGGTTTAAATTCCTCTTATCCATTTATGACATTTTTCTCCATCATGTACTAAATTCTACCCATCCTCACAGTAACTTACTATTATTACCAACATACTTTTAAACTAGGTGTATACATACATATACATGTACATACATATCTACTAAATTGAACCTTATGAAACTGTTAATACTTGACCTTTTCTGACCTATGAAAACAGCTTTTTTTCACATGGTTGTACCTAATAAAATATGAGCTTTAGTTGGAGGACTATATCTCCATATATATGTATAAACTATCTCTCCCTCTCTCTCTCTCTGCACACACACACACACACACACACACACACACACACAGTGCAGTACTTTCTGTTTACTTCAACAGGAAGAATGAAAATGCTTCCTCTATTCACCAGTTCTAACACAGCCTTGCAAAACTGTACTTGGTGACTACTGGTAATTTTTAATGAAAATATTTAGAGGTGTAGTAATTTCCACAAATTTTGTATTTGACCAAATAAAGTCTGGTCCAAACTGGGCTTATGGTCTTTGAAAGTACATCACCCAACTACTTAACTGGAGTAGTCTACCCTGGAAGATAGCTTTTGCAGGCTTATGGTCAGGTCTAGAATCAGCAGGCCAAATAATAAAATACCAAAGCATTTTCAAAGCTATGCTAAGCTTAGCTATGCTAAGCACCAGTAAAACAGATATGCCCCAGACCTCGCTTTCAAGAAACTTAACATCTTTCAAGAAATATAAAAATATAAATAATGAGAGAATATTCTAAGGTTTTAAGTTTCAAACTGGGATAGAGTAAAACGTAAAAAGAAGATAGCACTTGACAAGTTTCAAACTGCCTTCAAACACCAAGTGGCAAGAAGCCAAATACAAATGTGTACTAAGTTCAATGTCAGTCCATATGATAATCACAGGTGTCCTCCTCCATGGTTCTGGACCCAACAAGTCCTTCATCACCCCCAGAAACAGGGACTAGAGATCCTCTAGGTCAGTTAAATCCACGGCCACTTTCAGGAACACGGTGTCATCTTTAATGTAGGTGTTCTTGGCGCTCTCCAAAGTGGAATGAGCCACGAAGCGGGGGCAGCCAGACGCAATGTTCATCTCTCCATCAGGTCTTTTAAAGCTACTGCTATTGGGGTCAGCCTTGAAGGTCTCCATAATGTGGTTCTTTTTGCCACTCTGGTCCAAAAGCATCAGGGTCACCCTCTGCCTGAATGGCCACTGCAACAGTGAGTCAAACTCCCCTCGCATCACCACGAAGTACAGTGACAGGTGTGTCCCCTTCCCGGACCCATCCCCGTTTAGGTATGCTCTAGCACAGAGCCGGTAGCCGCACCGGCTGGTGTAGAAGGGCTGGCTGAAGATGGACACCGTGTGCCCATCGAGTGCCTCCCTCTTCTTCGTCTTATAGTCTGTCACCTTCCAGATGAGCTTTCCATTATAGCAGGCACCTTCTAGCAGTTTAAATCGCTCTTCATTTTTATTCAGCTGTGCTTTATGAATATTAATGTGGGCATCATGTTTGTTAGTCTCCCCTTCCAAAACAACTGCAAAGAAAGAAAGACAAAAAAAGATTCCATAGGCCTTAAAGTTGTCTTTAGAATTTGCCCAAAATGGAATTGTGTTATCTGAAGAGAAAAATAAAATTCTGACATCCTAAAGATGAACTGAACTCAATGTCCACCAATGGATCATTTATATGAATAATTAACTCAGTGACTCTCATGTCTTGGCAAAAGTAGCACCAAGGAAACCCAAATACATACTCTTGAACTGAAGCTCACCAAAGCATATAGAAGACACACAGCATTTGACTCATGTGCATTAGCATGGTGAGGCCCATTATTTAATAACTGGGATGCTTTTAAATAGCCAAACCCTTTCAGATTTTCCTATACTTCAAACAATGTTTCCACCACATCTCTCCCTTAGTTTTTTCATTATTTTCCACTCTTCTTAAAAACCACCACTCCCTGTGTTTGGAATGTCCTGGCCCATTTCTACCCTTTGCCTGTTCCAGCCCCTGCTCATCGCCGTCCATCATTTTCCCCCGAGTGGCCAGAATCTCATGCTGTTCTGTTTCACAAATACCAGATTCGACCATTGTTTATCCTGGACAGCTGCGACTCTCCATCTGGCCAGGTGTTTGCTTGTTCCAGAAACATATGCAGACAACAGAGTCATCCAAAGAGAAGTAAAATACGTGCCATACCTAGTCTTTGATCATTGGTTTCTAGCAGAGTAATTTTCTGCTTCACTGTATCAATCGCTTCCACCAAAGGCCTCAGATCAAATTTATTTTGTTGCTGGTTAGCCACTTGTAATAACTGACGCACTTGAGCTTCTAGCCAAGCGGACTTGTCAATGAGACTGGCAAGAGCCTTTCAGTACAACATGGATCATAATGTAAAAAAGAAAAAAAAGTTAATATCTTAGTAATTCATTGATACTGAATTTTTTCAACCCAAACATTTCACATTTAATTAATCAATTAATGCAATGAAAAATGCACAGTCTGGAAGAGAAAATTCAGTGAGGTTCACAGAGAGATGAACTACCTAGTATCTTCCTCCTCCTTCCGGTCACAGCTCCTGTTCCAAATTTTTGAACTTCTCTTCATCTGACTTCTACTCCTCCCTCAATTTCTATCCATTTGGTGCTCTAACCTATCTTTATATCTTTGTTCTCCTGTTGTCTCTCCTCTTGCCTTAATCACTTCCTTCTCAGAGGCTATTCTGATCCACGCCTGCTCTGTTAGAAGGCAGAGAATGAGCTGGAAATAGACCCATCCGTTCTGGCCTGAGCCCTACAAGTGGTCCAGAAGTGCAATGAGGTAAGGCTTGAACTTTAGATTCTCTGCCTGGGTAGAAGAGAGTAAATAAAACTAGACCCATACTTCTCTTCCACACTTGCCCCTCAGGACCTTAACTCTGACTGGTTTTGTGTTAGAAAAAGGTCAGAATTGAGATAATAACAAATAAAGATTTCCTTTTTTTCTACACACACACACACACACACACACACACACACACACAGTGTGCTGACAAAGTATGGGGAAATTACATGGCCTGCATTTTTCTGGGATAGTCCACATTTCAAAACTGCTACCCATACCACAGGTCTTAAAATCCTTTTCACCACAGGGGCGCCCAAGTGGCTTAGTCGGCTGAGCGTCCAACTTCGGCTCAGGTCATGATCTCGAGGTTCGTGAAATCAAAGCATATCCCCCCTCCCCCCATCAGGCTGACATGATGACAGTGCAGAGCCTGCTTGGGATTCTCTCTCTCTCTCTCTCTCTCTCTCTCTCTCTCTCCTTCTCTCTGCCCTTGCCCCACTCATACTGTCCTTCTCTCTCAAAAATAAACATTAAAATTTTTTTTACCATAAATTTTATAACTACAGTAAAGATACTATTCATTAGAAATTTGTTTATGGTTACTTAACATTCATGATTTGCAAGTAATTTTTGATATATTTTAGTGTTTAAAGCATTTTATTCCCAGGGCACCTGGGTGGCCCAGTGGGTTAAGAGTCCGACTTTGGCTCAGGTCATGATCTCACAGCTCATGAGTTTGAGCCTTGCATCAGGTTCTGTGCTGACAGTTCACAGCCTGGAGCCTGCTTCAGATTCTGTGTCTCCCTCTCTCTCTGCTCCTCCCCTGCTCATGCTGTTGCTCTCTCAAAAATAAACATTAAAAAAATTTTTTTAAATAAAGCATTTTATTCCCAAGGGAATTAATATTTCACTTTGTTGACTATGGATACACTCAATGAATCTTACATAAAGGAACTAATATTGGCCCAACATCAATTATAACCCTAATTGCCATAAATTATATACAGTATTATGTCAATTCTGTTAATACCTTATATTATTATAATTAAATATAACATAAATAAATATAATATTATAATTACATAATTATATTAGTTAACTTACTGACATTGTTAAATGTACTGGGGTTATGTAAAAGAAGATCTTTATTCTTATGAAATACATAGTTTAGTGTGTACAGGTACAGGGCCATAATATATACAGCTTACTCTCAAATGCTTCAGAAAGTACATACACATACAGCAACAGAGATGTAGAGAGATATGGGACAAAATACTAACAATGGGTGAATTTGGGCGGAGAATGCACAGATTTTTTTTTTTTTTTTTTTTTGAGAGAGAGAGAGAGAGCATGTGCACAAGCAGGGGAAGGGCAGAGGATCCAAAGCAGGCTCCATGCTGACAGCAGAGAACCCAATATGGGGCTCAAACTCACCAACTATGAGATCATGTCCTGAGCCGAAGTCTGACACTTAACTGACTGAGCCACCCAGGCACCCCAAGAATACATGGGTATTTTTAAGCACTATCTTATTCTTACAGCTTTTCTTTACATTTGAAATTATCTCCACTTAAGAAGTTATAAGAAAAACCCTGACTGCCAATTGAAGGCCAAATCTTGGCTATGAATAGAGAGGCCATTTCTCACCTGGATGTTTGAGAGGAAGCTTCCATTTTTGCCGAGTAGCTGTGCAAACTGCTTGAACTCCTTTTCGAATTTCTTTACTGTTTCTGCTAACTGCTGGATTTTACTTTCTTTCTGTTCTAGGCTCTTATATAAATCAGAAATCTAATAACAGAAATGGGAATGAGATCATTTAAGTGTATGTATACAAGTTAAAATAATTTAAATACAAGTCTAGAAAAATATTGCAGTAAGAAAGTGTTTCTAGAAAAATAAATATACATGTAAGTAATGAGTCACTAAATTCTACTCCTGAAAGCATTACTACACTATATGTTAACTAACTTGAATTTAAATAAATTTCAATAAATAAATAAATTAAATTTAAAAAAAGAAAAATACATACATGTATTTCTAGGAAAATATTTACAGGTAGATTTCTATATAATATTTGTAGGTGCTTCAAAAAAACCAGGTCCACAGATTTCTCATCAGTCTTTTTCATAGCTTAACCAGCTATGATGGTTCATCTAATGATAGTGACATCACTTGACAAAATTTACTGAACTAGTTCTCTTCATTCATTCAGAATGCACTTATTAAACAACCACACAGTACTGATCATCACAGCACAGCAGATGCTATCTGCACAGTATCAATAGTAATAGCTGACATTTGCTGAATGTCTGTCATACCCTTGTATTCATTAGCTCTCTTAATTCTCAAAAAACCCTATGAGTTGGGTATGATGATCAGTTCCGTTTTATAGATAAGGAAACAGAGGTAGAGAGTTTAAGTGACCTGCCCAGCAGACAGCTAGCTTAGCAAGTGGTAGGCAAAACATGGTATGCTCTTAGAATCTGTAATTATTTCAGGGAAATAACCAAAAGCTTTCGTGTGAGCCTAGACAACCCTCCTCCTATCGCCTCATCCATTCAATCAGCAATACTTACCAACTTTAAACTCCCGACACACAACAAAACAAACGATTCTTGTATCTACTTCTCATTTCATCTCATTTCGTTTCACACTCACTGTAGCCTTATTTCTCACCTGGGCTGCTACAATAGCTTCCCACCTGGTCCTACACCATCCCTCGCACTCCCGCCAGATGGGAAGCTCTATGGGAATTGGGACGCATGTCCCACAGTCTGCTGTAACCTTGGCAACTGGTCTGGTGCCTGGCATCAGCAGGTATTTGATAAATATTTTTAGTATGAACGAATGATGCTCTCCCTTTCTTTACACTTGTTTTTCTCCAATTCATCCTTCATGCTGTAACCAGAGACAAATCGGTCTTGTCACTCCCCCCCCCCCACCACCTTAACCATCCTTAGTGGCCTTCTTTTACAGACCCTACAGGGTCCTACATGATCTGCCCCTGGCTACTTTCTCAGCCTGCTGCCTATTCCCATCCCACCTGTGCCCTGCCCTGCAAGCCTACACACTTCTATTGTCCATCGAGTCCTGGTCTCTCACACACTTCCTCCTCCATCTAGAAACTACCACTTTTTAAGCCTCTACTCAAGGACACTTTCTCTCAGAAACACTTCTTCACTAGTATCACCTACCTAGGTCATCTCTCAAGTTCTAAGACCCCCTGACTACACTCTAGCATTTAACTTACCTTCATTACTCTTATTGCTTTTTTGGGTTGTTTTGGTCTTTTCCTCCACTAAACTATTGAGGCTACATCTCCCTTATTTCTTCATCCCCAAAGCCTTGCACAGTGCCTGGCACACAGAGGGCATTGGATATGTGTTTTATAAATGAACAAATGGTTGCAACAACCATCTGCTCTCTGGCCCCAGAATCTTCCATTTAGATCCTGAGAGCTGATTTCCACCTACATGGTAGACATATCTCCCTGATAAGTGTCTTCTCCCTCCACCTTACCTCTACTTGTCCTGCAGTGTCCATCTCAGATAATAATTCCATGTTCTCCGCCTTCTAAACTTACAGCTTGCCATTGTGACCTTGGAGTGTCTCTCAATGCCCTTCCCATCCCCAGACACAGCCTTGGCTGAGCCACCAGCACCATCACTTCCAGTATCTTGCCTTCACCTAGTACTGAACTGCTTATTACATTGCCACTGTGCTAAGAGCTTAAATATATTAGCTCATTTAACCCTTCCAACAACCCCATTTTATGAATGAGGAAATTGGGGAAGAGCGGAGTTAAGTAGCTTGTCCAAACTCATACGGCAAGTGTGGGGCCAGGTCTCAAAACCAGGCATTCTGCCTCCAGAGCCCTCACTGTTCAATTGCCAGGCTCTACTGCTACATTGACTAGTTCATGACAGCATCCTTCTGCCTGGTCCCCCTGTCCTCATGCTCTCCTCTCCCTCTATCCATCTTCTGTGCTACCACCAGCTATCTTACTGTTTAAAGCCAAACAATTAGCCAGCCAAGTAGTGGTCTTCACCTGCCCCCACCATCCAAAACTTTGCTTCACGCCACTTTGCTTTCATGAAAGACCTGCGTTAGTGCCTGTTTCACTAACCGAAAGAAATCAAAGAGGATCTTCGCTTTTATGAAATGGTAGTTGCTTCTTTGCTTTACACGACATTGGCTTATGAAAGGTTCCATAGGATTGCTCTGTTTCCCATTGTGTGGGAAACCTGTATTTTCTTATCTCGAAACCTCCATTAGCTCCCCTATTACTGACAAACATTAGTTCAAACTTTGGCCCTTAAATCCTTTCTGAAACAAAGCAGATATGAATGAATAAAAAATAATAATTGAATGTACAGTATCTGCAACCTCTTAGCTTACATGGACGGCCACTGCAATCTGCACCCAGCACACCAGTCTCCAGCTCTTTCTGGCTCATGTTCAGGAGCCTCACCACCCCAAAACCCCAGTTCCCTGAACCATCAGCCTCTCTCATAACTCCTGGTCTTGGCACAAGTTTTCCTTTTCTGGAACGTTCTTTCCCCACAACATTTAAGTTGACAAATCTTTTCTTCCTTCAAAATGAAGCTCGGATGTGCTACCTTGAAGAGCTTTCCCCAAATCCCACAGAGCAAACTGCTGCAGCCTCTGTACCCCGGACTGAGTAACAGCATATCCTATGGCACGGCAACTTATCTATTTGCATTTTTGCGTTGTGAGTCCTTCAAGGGCAGAAGCTGTGTGTTTCTTGACTCAGAGCCCCTAGCAACGCACCTCATAGCTGATGTATGGCAGGTGTTTGTTGAATGAGTGGATGGATGGATGGATGGATGGATGGATGGATGAGGCAAGTGGTACAGAAAGAACTTAGGAATGGTTATCAGGCAGTGTGCCCTCTACCAAAGTCACGGTCTGAGTGGTCTTCGCACTTTTCTCCAGGGTCTGACCTTGGAACTCACATACCTACTTTAATATGGAATTAGACACCATAAACTAATTGGCAATAATAGAATTCAGCTCCCTCTCTTCCTGACATGGGCTTGAGAAGTCTGATCCTCTGAGATGTTCTAACAAAATAATTAACTTTTATAATAATTACTCAATAGAATCAGCATTTGGAGTCCATTATGAATATTCCAGGGACTGTGGCAGGCATTTGCACACATAATTTCACTTGGTAATCACAACTCAGTGAAATACATATGTATGTATGCGTTTATCAGGCTGCAAAGCTTTTCATAGGCAGGAGTTAAGACTTACTACAAAATATATAAAACCCAAAATGCCTAGAACAGATAGTTAACTATTGCTTCATGGTAAGATTGGTCTAATTAAAAAACATCAAGCACCTGCTAGTCACCTACTAGGTGCCAGATATTAACCAAAAGGCGTGTGGATAGGCTGCAGAGACAGTGTGGTATTTCTAGACTAAGAATCAGGGGACATGGGTTTGAGAGTAAATTCTACCACTTACAAGTTACAAACACATCAAAATTTCTTTGAGCTTAGTTATTTCATCTGCTGAATGAAAGGGTTGGGTCCAGAGATCTCAAAGGCACCTTCCAGTTCTAATATTCTATAATCCTATGGGTCTGCCTGGCCACTTAGTAGAAAACCATCTACCTCCAGTAGACATGTACTCAAACAGAGGAGACTATAAAAAGCCAACGATTACCAGCCCCAGTGGTTGTGATGCCTCCCCTTATATCTGAATTCTTGAATATTTACCTGCTCTTCTAACTGGAAGTTCTTTTCTAAAACCAGAAGCATGTGGTCCCGTAAGGCTGAATGCTCATGCTCCAGCAGGTTCCCCCGTTTATCCTTCAATGTGAAGAGGAAAGGAAGTCAGGCTGCTGAAAAGCTCCAAACATGAAGGTGGTGGCGAGATATTCTGCTAAAGCAGACCTTAACAATTTTGCTTGCTTGTCTGAAGCTGAGTTGCAGAAGAAACAGCCCCTCCAGGTCCCTTTCCCAGCCACAGGATTCTACAGTGCCCATGAGACAATTTTAAACTTACAGAAACAGAGAATCGGGCCACTGTCAAAATTTCAATGCGGATTTCCTTTCCTTGTGCTGGGAATGTGTGACCGTGGGTCAAGTGTAGTTATCCTCTGTCAACTATTCCCACACAAAACCTATCTCTTTGGCGGGTTAGCTTCAGATCAGTTTCAAGCCTAGGTTAGTTCTCTCTCCTACCAAGCACACATTTTCATGCTGTCTTCTATCAAAGGCCACAGGCATGCAACCTGATTGTAATTTCAGCCCAGGCAAATTTGTTGCCCTCAAAATCAAATAACAGGTTTATAAGAATAAAGGGTTACTTCTTCCCTGATGATTAAAATACCGAATTGCAAACTGCCTATATTACTAGTAAAAGCAAATGGTAGATGTTCTGGGTGATCTGTGGACCAAAGCATACATTTATCAACAATTTTCCTTCAGTTTAGGATTGGCCCCTTTTCCAGAGAATACCTTTCCTCCTCCTTTTCTTCCTTTTCATCCTGGAAGGTCTAGACTACAGCCCAACTGGGAGTTTAGGCCTAACTATTAGGAAGATTCCTTTCAGAGCTGGAAAGCAATGCCATATTTCATGCACTAAAAAGGTAAACCTTATCCTTTTTGTAGCCAAGACTGTCACTGGTTTGATATGTGAAAATCTGTGGACTCCAATGATTTTTTTTTAAAGGTTCCCACAATATGCATTTTTTAAAATAGGTTCTTAAGATAAGAGAAATGTAGGGGCACCTGGGTGGCTCAGTCAGTTGGGCATCTGACTTCAGCTCAGGTCATGATCTCACAGTCCGTGAGTTCGAACCCCGCGTCAGGCTCTGTGCTGACAGCTCAGAACCTAGAGCCTGTTTCAGATTCTGTGTCTCCCTCTCTCTTCCCCTTCCCTTCTCATGATATGTCTCTCTCTGTCTCTCAAAAATGAATAAACGTTAAAAAAAATACTACATGGCAATGAGAAAGAATGAAATATGGCCTTTTGTAGCAACGTGGATGGAACTGGAGAGTGTTATGCTAAGTGAAATAAGTCATACTGAGAAAGACGTACACCGTATGTTTTAATTCTTATGTGGGTCCCGAGAAACTTAACAGAAGACCATGGGGGAGGGGAAGGAAAAAAAAGGGGGGTTAGAGAGGGAGGGAGCCAAAATATGAGACTCTTAAAAACTGAGAACAAACTGAGGGTTGATGGGCGGTGGGAGGGAGGGGAGGGCGGGTGATGGGCATTGAGGAGGGCACCTGTTGGGATGAGTACTGGGTGTTGTATGGAAACCAATTTGACAATAAATTTTGTATTAAAAAAATTTTTTTTAATAAAATTAAAAAAAAGAGAAATGGATGCTCATGTGAAACAATACAGCAAGATATAGAATGAAAAGCAAAAGTCCTCTTCTTTCCAGCACCGCATCCAATTTGCTAAGTCTCTCACTCACCAGAGTCAGTGAAGATATATACACATTTTTAACTCAATGAGATCATAACCATATTTAATTTTTAAAAATACATACCTCATTCTTTTTATCAGATGCATGGTATTCCAAAATATAAATAATATATTATAATATATAATAAAAATTATATAGCCAGTACTTTAGTGATGGACTTAGAGGTTTTTAGTTTTTTGTTGTCTTTTGCTACATAAACAGCTTCGTGTGAGGGTTTGTATATGCGTGTAATCATTGCATACTTATGAAAGAATTTCTGAGATAAATTCCTAGCAATAGAATTACAAGGCCACTGTATGGGCTCACTGTTTTTTTTTTAACAAAAAATTTATTGTATTTTATTTTTTTATTAAAAAAATTTTTTTTAACATTTATTTATTATTGAGAGACAGAGACAGAGCATGAGCATGGGAGGGGCAGAGAGAGGGGGAGGCACAGAATCTGAAGCAGGCTCCAGGCTCTGAGCTGTCAGCACAGAGCCCGACGTGGGGCTCGAACTCACAAACCATGAGATCATAACCTGAGTGGAAGTCGGACGCTTTACTGACTGAGCCACCTAGGTGCTCCTGTATTTTATTTTTTTTAAACTAAGCTCTGGGTGCCTGGATGGCTCAGTTGTTAAGCATCTGACTTCCATTCAGGTCATTATCTCATGGTTCATGAGTTCAAGTCCCACATCAGGTGAGCTCATGCCCCGCTTTGGGTGACCCCTGCTTCTCTCTCTCTCTCTACCTTTTGCTCACTTGCACCCTCTCTCTCTCTCTCAAAAAAGAAAAGAAAAGAGAAAAGAAAAGAAAAGAAAAGAAAAGAAAAGAAAAGAAAAGAAGTAAGTTCTATGCCCAACGTGGGGCTTGAACTCACAACCGTGAGATCAAGAGTCACATACTCTACCAACTAAGGTAGCCAAGTGCCCCTCACTTTTCATAGATATAACTAAACTATCCTCAGAAAAAGTTGGGATATTGTAAGTTGTTTTAATCTTTGTCAATTTGATGGTGAAAGTTATATTTCTTGTTATAATATACATTTAGGAGTGAGATTGAGTGTCTTTTCTTACATCTGTTAGTCAATTGAATTTTTTTCTGAAACTACTCATATATTCCTATGCCTACTGTAATGATTCTTAATATATTAAGGAAAATATCCTTTTTTGTCTTGTCATATGTTGTAAATATTTACTTCCAGTTTGTGGTTTGCCATTTGATTTTATTTATGGTATTTTTAAAAATCATATAAAAGTTTAAAATATTTGTGGTTAAACATCAAAATTATAGCTCCTGGTTTTGTGTTAGTCATCTAAGAAAGACTTTTATATCAAGAATAAAAAAATCCACTCACCTTTTCTTCTAGTATTTTTTATGATTTTTAAAATAAACTTTTTTTAAAGTTTATTTACTTATTTTGAGAGACAGAGTGAGTGGGGGAGGGGCAGAGAGAGAGAAAGAGAGAGAGTCCCAAGCAGACTCTGTGTTGTCAGTGCGAGGCTCCATGCAGGGCTTGAACCCACAAGACCATGAGACCATGACCTGAGTCAAAACCAAGAGTCGGGTGCTCAACCGAGTGAGCCACCCAGGTGCCCCTAAAATAAACTTTTAATTTGGAGTAATTTTAGATGTACACAAAGTATGAAGCAATACAGTGCATGGTATATCTTAATGCCTAAAAGTTTGATCCATCAAGAATCTGTTAAAATGAGGTAGAAAGCAAACTTTCTTTTCTTTGTATATTTTATAAATTTATTAAATAACATTTTTAAAGGTGTTTAACAGGTAATAAAATACATTTTATTTTTTTATTTAAAAAATATATTTTTTTAACATTTATTCATTTTTTGAGAGATAGCACAAGCAGGGGAGGGGCAGAGAGAGGGGGAGACACAGAATCCAAAGCAGGCTCCAGGCTCTGAGCTGTCAGCACAGAGCCCAATGTGGGGCTCGAACTCATGAAATGCGAGATCATGACCTGAGCCGAAGTCGGACACTTAAACCGACTGAGCCACCCAGGCGCCCCAATACATTTTAAAACATGATTTCAAATCAATTCCATCTCAAAATATGTGGTAATAGGGGCGCCTGGGTGGCTCAGTCGGTTAAGCGTCCGACTTCGGCTCAGGTCATGATCTTGCGGTTCGTGAGTTCAAGCCCCGCATCAGGCTCTGTGCTGACAGCTCAGAGCCTGGAGCCTGTTTCAGATTCTGTGTCTCCCTCTCTCTCTGACCCTCCCCCGTTCACGTTCTGTCTCGCTCTGTCTCAAAAATAAACGTTAAAAAAAAAAAAATTAAAAAAAAAAATAAAAAATAAAAAAAATAAAAAAAAATATGTGGTAATAGAAGGGGTACCATAAAACCAAGATTTATAATCATCAGAAGGATGACTCCAGAAAGTCTCAAAATCTGGTAGAGGCAGTGGAGTCTGAATTAGAAATAATTACCATGATGGTTAATTTTATGTGTCAGCTTGGCTAGGCTACGGTGCCCAGTTGTTTGGTCAAAACTAATCTAGATGTTACTGTGAGGAACTTTTGTAGCTGAGATTAACATTTACAAATCAGTTGACTTTAAGTAAAGCAGATTACTCTACGTAATGTGGGAAGTCCTCATCCAACCACCTTTTAAGAGCAAAGAATAAGGTTTCCTCAAGAAGCACTTCTCCTCGGGGCACCTGGGTGGCTCAGTCGGTTAAGCGTCCGACTTCAGCTCAGGTCACGATCTCGAGGTCCATGAGTTCGAGCCCCGCGTCGGGCTCTGGGCTCAGAGCCTAGAGCCTGCTTCCGATTCTGTGTCTCCCTCTCTCTCTGCCCCTCCCCCGTTCATGCTCTGTCTCTCTCTCTTTCTGTCTCAAAAATAAATAAACTTAAAAAAAAAAAAAAAGAAGCACTTCTCCTTAAGACTGCAACATAGAAGCTCCAGCCTGAGTTTCCACAGTGTTGGTCTGCTCTGCAAATAATCAGATTCACCAGTTCCCACAGTCACATAGGCTAATTTCTTAAAATAAGTCTCTATATGTATATGTAGGTATGTATCTCCCATTGGTTCTGTTTCATTGGAGAACCCTGACTGAAATGGCCAGTCTAAAAGTTCTCCAAAGTGAATGTCCTTCTGCATCCTGAATGGAATCAAAGAGTGAAATAAGCCCGCCAAATAAACGATACAGTAGAAGGCAGGGGCAGAAACAAACCGGCATTCCATACCTTTACAGTACAGCCATAGTGCTTAAAAGGACAGTCTTGTTCAGCTTCAGGACACACAGCGAGGTGTTCATCCACCTACAAAACAGACAGCCTCACGCCACAGAAATTCATCACCAATTCTCCAACTGCCTGATAGAACTGCAGCGTGCAGGGGACCAAGGGTGGCTTGGGAAAAAGGGAGGGAACAGAACGGGAAAAGCCATGCTGAGGCCTGGCAGAAGGAGAGCTGTGGTAAAAACCGAGAAGAATTCTCAGGGAAAAGGGAAGGGAACACAGAGATACGGCTGTCGTGGGGTTATTTAAACCTTGGGCTTCTGCCTGTGGGATTTTATCAAACACATACCACATTGGTTACTAAAACTTTACCTTACGTAAAATCTAAGAGAATCATTTACAGTTACCTCAGATCTTGGAATCATCTGCAAACACTTGTTAGGACAAGATACTGGGTACTCAGGACACAAGTTTTCCTCATGATTCTGAAACAGAGAAAGTGTGATGAAACAGAGCCAAACTGTGCTTCCCAGGGTTCCCTACTGTGGCCTCACAGGGTTTATGCATAGGTCTCTGGGGATCTGTGTTATGTGGCTTGCCCTCTACAGGAAGGTACAGCCTAGTTCCAAAAAGGACTAAATAAAGATGGCCTCTTTCTTCACGTAAATTAATTCAATTTTCCAATTATTCCAAAAGGTCAGAGGGCGCAGGACTCACTGAGGGCAAACTTTGTGAGTCATCAGTATGGCTCCTCTGGTACATGTGAAAAGTACAGCACACTCTCTTTTTCTGCCTACGTCCTGCCACTCCAGATGGACTGAAGCACCCTGAGGACACAATATCGTCACCTCCTCATGACCCAGCACCTAGCACTGCTCCTTGCACAATCACACTTAGTAGGTGTTCAAACAGTGCTTTCACCAATGATAAATGAGTAGTGTCCTACCAACAAGGTTTTCGGCTTTTTACAGAACTCTAAGATAATTCTTTGGACCTATTTCTGTACAAAAATAAATTCACTGTGACCACTCAGGTAGAATTTAGTCCCATAAAAGACAATCTTTCTTTCTTTCCCTTTCTTTCTTTTCCTTCCTTTCTTTCTTTCTTTCTTTCTTTCTTTCTTTCTTTCTTTCTCTTTCTTTCTCTTCCTTCCTTTCTCTCTCTCTTTCTTCCTCTGTCTCTCTCTTTCTTTCTCTTTCTTTACCTGTAGATTGATTACTACCACATCTTTTTTGCAATAAAGGCATTTTTCCTCTCGAAACTGGCAATATGCGCTCAAATGTTCTTTCAGATCTTTCCGAAGGACTGGCTTCTGACAGTTCTCATTAGAACACTGCACGGCTTGAAACGGGCATTGCTGGAGGTGGTCCTGCAACAGATAACACAGGCCAGTGGGCCCCGCTGACCAGGGCGGCGGGAGGGGAGCCAGCTGGAAGCCTAGAGAGGGAGGGAGGACACTGGGGGCAGCTGGGCAGACAGGGCTGCAGAGGAGAGGGCACAGATGGGGCTGCCCAGAAGGAGGCTGTGATGGCTAGCCTTGTTTGGTAGGAGTTAGGAGGACAGGGAAGATGGCTGAAGAAGGAAGCAAGCTGAGTCTATTTCAGATCATCTAGTAACATGCCCGAATTTGCAGGGTAGTTCCTAAACACTTTCCTTAGGCTTGCTGAGTAATTTACCAGTCCTGCAAGGGCATTTTTAATTTCTTCTGTGCACCCTCCATCCCCACTGCCAGCACCAAGTACTAATCTCTGCATGGCAGATGGCAAAAGGTGGGACGGAGGGAAAGAGCAAATAAGAGTGGGGCATATCCTAAGTACATGAAGGAAGGAAAAGGATTAAAGGAAGAAAGGGGAGGGAGAGAGAGCTGTTCCAGAGTGGTCAAAAAAAGCAGATGGGGAAAAAAAACAAAACCAGAATCACAGGCCCAAGAGAAGCTGAGAGTGGTCAAGCTTGTTAGTCAGGAAATGTTCTTAATCAGAATACGAGACAACAATAACATGGACAGTGTTCGTTCCAGTATTCTTTATGGTATCAATTTTGAAAAGCAGGTGGTATATCTTTTTTTTTTCTTTTTGAATGTTTATTTATTTTTGAGAGTGAGGAAGGAAAAGGGAGCTAGTAGGAGAGGGGCAGACAGACAGCGAAACAGAGGATCTGAAGCAGGATCTGAGCTGACCCTGACATGGGGCTCAAACTCAGGAACTGTAAGATCATGACCTGAGCCATAGTTGGACACTTAACACACTTAGCCATCCAGGCGCCCCCAGCAGGAGATATATCTTAATAAACACTTTGGATCACTGCAAGTTATTGTGATGCTAACAAGTTATCAAAACCCTATTGATGTTATTCCCAGCAAGACCCCTTACAATACTGTTGGCAAGCTCCAGCCTGTGGGGCAAATCTGGCCTGTTACTTGCTTTTGTAAATAAAGTTTTTCTGGAGAACAGCCATACTTATTTGTTCACATACAGCCAGAGGCTGCTTTCCATCTGAAATGGAAGAGGTGAGTGGCTGATACACAGATTGTATGGCCTGCAAAGCCTAAAAAATCTACCGACTGGCTTTTGACAGAAACACTTTGCTGACCCCCCTTCCTAAAGGAGAAAAACCAACCAGTTTTTCTACAGGAGGTAAATGAATATTACAGCTACTCTCCTTTACCTTTAGTAATAAGAAACAAATAGTGACCGTTGAAATCCGTATCTTCTCCAAAATTCACTGCTGCTACCCCTCCGCTCTCACCAAAATAGTGAACATCCATCAGGATTCTCCTGCCTGAGAACCTTCACCTCACCTTTGGAAGCCAGGGTGGTGGTGGGGGGAGGCAGGAATGAGGGGAAATACAAAAGAAACAGGTGAAAAGACACCAGCCACTCTTCTCTAGAAAGTGTGGATCTGGTCACAAAAGCTAATGGATGGATGGTCCATTTGAGCCTCATTTCCTTTTCAGCCTTAGTGACAACAAAGCTGGAAAAGAGGCCTTGCTCCAGGGCCTATCAACCCAGGAGAAGTTCAGTGAACCTCCAAAGAAATCCTGGGGTTAACAAGGAAATCATTTACTCATTTATAAGCTCGGTGCCCGGGGGGGTTCGGAGGCAAGGTGGAGAAAAGGCTGAATCACCTGAAATGTGTTCCAAAAGATGTGGGTGGGAGAGCAAAATTTCAGCAGCCCCCAAGCAATTCTCTGGAAGCTAGAGATGCCCGCTTCTTATTCCTGCACAGTGTGATCAAACCTGATACGGGCCTGCCGTGGCACAGCCACATTTCCAGCTTCCCATTTATCGAGCTTCCCCAGCTGGCTGGAAGAACCAGGTAGGGCAGTTCCATGTGAGAGAAACTCCCCTTCGCTACCCCTACATCTTGTGTGTTTGCAGCTCACACCAACGCTTCCCCTTTAAATCACATCCTAGTTCTGCTCTGCTCTATGTTATATGCCTTGGATCATAAACCAACGGGCTGGGGCCCACAGCTGCTGGAAACACCCACAAGCATCTGCCAATGCTTTGGGGCAGGGACCCTTGTAAACGTGTCTTTGTGCAGACTGCCCTGGCTCCCACCCTGGGGACCCCAAATCTTTTACAGTTCCCCAGAACTGGCATGTCCTTTTGCTCAGCATGTCCCACAGCTTCTCTTTTGGGTCAATGACCCCTAACCCACAGTGTAGGTCTAGCCCATATAGTATGCCCTCCGTGCATTCCATATGAGATGGACCTCTTCACCCACACTTAGCTCTTGGAGTGCTGCACTATAGCCAACTGTATTGCTAGACAGGAATTCTCTGAGGGCAACCCAATGAACTCCCTATCATGCTTTGCCCAGTAACTGTCATATAAAGGTGTTCAATACATGCCACTGGAAAGATAGCCAAAGCAAATATTGCTCATGAGTAACACCCACCTGGTATCGCCCCAGAATAATCTTGGCATTACATGAAGGAGCATTTTTGCAATACACATATAAGTTCAGGACTTCTCTTTTGCAGCAATTGTCTTTAAACACCTAAAAGAGAAACACAACAGGTCTCATACACTCCAAAGCTTCAGAGCAATGTGAATGAAACTATTATTAATTTGGTCTTCAGATACATCTCAAAAGTCAGGTGGAGGGGCGCCTGGGGGGGCTCAGTCAGTTAAGCATCCAACTTTGGCTCAGGTTATGATCTCACTGTTCATGGGTTCAAGCCCCATGTTGGGTTCTGTGCTAACAGCTGGGAGCCTGGAGCCTGCTTCAGATTCTGTGTCTCCCTCTCCTCTCTGCCCCTCCCCAGCTCACACTCTGTCTCTCTCTCTCTCTCAAAAATAAATAAACATTAAAAAAAAAAAAAAAAAGTCAGGTGGAAACTTCCAGACAGTGGTTGGAATGGAAAGATCAGATTCGCCACCATAAAAGAAAAGGCTTTCTCAGATACGTATTTCCAACAGGCCACTGAACATACAGGCCAGGAAATTCAATGCTCAGCACAGTAGGCTGCAAGAGAATCTCATGGTGCACTTGACCTCATATGCTCAAAGGTCAGAAGGTGGGCTGTGGATGAGGGTGACGCTTTCAGCTTCCTGTCACAGTATAAAAGTTTGTATTAGTCATCAGTTACTGTCACTGAAGCTGTGAGGACTTGCTATTTCAGCACACACCAGGGGTTGGCAAACTTTCTCCATAAAGGATCAGATAGTATTTTCAGCTATGCAGGCCACAATGCAATGTTTTCTTTTGCAACTATTCAATTCTGCTGCATACAATACTTAAATGGATGAGCTTGGCTGTGTTCCAATAAAACATTATTTATGGACACTGAAATGTAAATTTCATGTAATTTTCACATGTCACAAAACGTTATTCTTCTTTTGACTTTTAAAATAAATTTTTTGTTGGGGTTTCTGGGTGGCTCAGTCGGTTAAGCATCCGACGTTGGCTCAGGTCATGATCTCGCAGTTTGTGAGTTCGAGCCCCATGTCGGGCTCTGTGCTGACAGGTCTGAGCCTGGAGCCTGCTTCAGATTCTGTGTCTCCCTCTCTCTGTCCCTCCCCCGCTCAAACTCTCACTCTCTCTGTCTCTGTCTCTGTCTCTCTCTCTCAAAAATAGATAAACATTAAAAAAATTTTTTAATGAAATATTTTTTTGTTTTGAAATAGTTTACACACTCATGAGATGTGCAAAAGTAGCACAGAGTTCCTGTGTACACTTGTTTGGATTCTTTTCAATGATTTATGTGAAAACCATTCTCAGCTCATGGGCCAGACAAAAACAGGTGGAAGGCTGGATTTGCCTCAACATATCTCATGTTGTAGTATGTCAACCCCTGGTCTAGTGCGTGAGGCAAACACAAGCACGGCACTGTCCTCTACTAGGCTTTTGGAAAACACAACGTAAGAGCATAGACAAGGAGCATGTACATTAGACCAGTGCTCAGGGAGCTTCCTGGAGGAGGTGATGCTTGAACGTCCTGTAACAGAATTGTAGAGGAAGAAAACTGAGCTTAAAAGAAGTTTTTTTTTTTAATTTTTTAATGTTTATTTATTTTTGAGAGGGAGAGGGAGAGAGAGAGAGAGAGAGAGAGCACACGTGCACAAGCGGGGGAGGGGCAGAGAGAGCAGGAGACAGAATCTGAAGCAGCTCCAGGGTCTGAGCTGTCAGCACAGAGCCCGATGTGGGGCTCGAACTCACAGACTGTGAGATCATGACCTGAGCCAAAGTCAGATGCTCAACTGACTGAGCCACCTTAAAAGGAAGTTTTAAGGTAGAAAATCTTCATGATCAGGGGTTAGGTAATGGTTTCTTAGATGCAACTAAAAGAACAAGTGACCAAAACAAACAAAAGACAAGTAAGACCTCATCAAAATGAAAAGCTTTCATGCTTCAAAGGATACCACCAAGAGTGAAAAGACAGCTCACAGAATGGGAGAATATTTGCAAATCATACATTCGATAGGAGCCTTGTATCCAGAATATATAAAGAACTCCTAGAACTCGACAATAAAAGACCAATAATCCACTAAAAAATGGGCAAAGAAATTGAGAAGGCACTTCTCCCAGAAGATACACAAATAGACAAAAACATGAAAAGATGCTTAATATCATTAATCATTAGAGAAATGCAAAGCAAAACAGGTACCCACTAGAAAGACTGTAATCAAAATGATGGCCATTAACAACTTTCGGCAAGGATCTAGAGACATTAGAACTCTCACAGTCTGCTGGTAGGAAGGTAAAATGGTGCAGTTGCTTTGAAAAATCGTCTGAAGAAGCTCCTCAGAATGTTACACATAAAGTTACCATTATGGCCCTAAACAAAATTACCATACGACCCAGCAATTCCACTCCGAAGTATACACCCAAGAAACATGTACACTTTACTTTATGTTATTATTTTCCAAGAAACACATATACTTTAAAGGTAAATTTTATGGCATATGAATTATACTTCAATAAAGCTATTGTTAGACATAATAATAAAAGGAAGTTTTAGAAATTAACTAGAGGAGAAAGTGAATTCCAAGAAACAGGATGTTTAATTTCTCCAAGCAACTTAATGTACCTGGAGCTAGTGTTGGAGGGGGGCAAGGAGGGAGCAGAGTAGAAATTTGGTTGGGGGCAGGGGGAGAGGCATCAATAAAGACCCAAACAAGCCTCTGAAACAGTGGTAGGAGTAGGGTTTGGCCTGACCCCACACCAAAGGAAAGTGGACTCTAAGAAAGGCCCCCCTCTCCCGCTCTACTGCTCCAACCTCTATATCCAGTTCAACCCAGGACACTGGTTTCTCCATCACTCAGAGAGCTGCTAAACCAAAGCGGTGATTTTCTTACCTCCTGAGATTTGATAACCTCCTTATCTACAGGGCAGAGTGGGACTGCATTTAATTCTCTGGAGAGAAAAATAAAAATAGAGCTGGAATTAAGAGTTGACCTCAAACGCTCTTCCAAGAGCAGCCCCAGCACTCCAGCCATGCTTGACCCCTTTCAGCTCCCTCGAACAGACCTGGCCCTATCTTTCCTCCTGCTGCTCCCTCCCCCAAGAAGGGTTGTGTCTCTCCCCCACCTCCCACTGCAGTTTCAGCACCTTCCCAGTCTGCCAAAAAACTCCCATTCATTCTCCAAGATGCAGGTCAAATAGTCAGTCCCCCAGACAGAGTTAAATGTCCCCTGCCGGTGCTCCCACGGCAGTCTTTTGCTTATCACACTGTGCCACAACCTGTCTCTTCACTAGACTGGAGCGTTCTGGAGGGCAGAGAGTGGGTCCTGTTCCACACTGACCTCCAGCTCTTCCTCTCTGTACACTGAAGCTTAGTTTAGCAAGGTGCCTGGAACACACAGGTGCTGAATAGACAAACCCATGAATAAACGAGAATGTGCTGTAATAACCCTCTTTCCAAGCTTGGTAGGAAACAACCTACTTAGTGCCCTAAAAAAAACCCCAAAGCCTGCTTCCATAGCTTCCCTGGTCTTCTCCCTCAAAATGGTATGACCCAGGTTTTCCCACTGCCCTAAGTGGACAGCATCCATTGCAGAGAGGTCCATTCTGGATGCGACACCACCTCTGCCTTAAGGCAAGGAAAAGTCGGAGCAACAACTACACAGACCCCTGTGAGATGCAGGTCCTTCCCAACACAGACTGTGCATCAAGGTTTGCCTCGCATGTGGTCTGAATGTCAAGAAAAGGTGACTATCATGAGCCCTGAGTAATGTAGGGGATTGTTGAATCATTACATTGGACACCTGAAACTAACAGAACACTGTACGTTAAGTATGCTTGAATTTTTTTATCTTTTTACTTATCGTTCATTTTTCATTATTTTTTCACACCATCAGACTTATTATTCTTGCTGATTTAAGCAGAACATAAAACAAATATGGATCCCAAGGCTTACTTTCAGAGCTACCAGCATAGATAAATTACTACAGCGATCCAATCTGGAAATCCCTAGTTACCAGTAAATCACTGCATGAAAGAGTAAATGAGGCCCTCTTTCCTCACGGGTAGGATTATAATGTTTCTTAGATTTTCTTGAAAAAGACTTCAAGGGGCGCCTGGGTGGCGCAGTCGGTTAAGCGTCCGACTTCAGCTCAGGTCACGATCTCGCGGTCCGTGAGTTCGAGCCCCGCGTCGGGCTCTGGGCGGATGGCTCGGAGCCTGGAGCCTGTTTCCGATTCTGTGTCTCCCTCTCTCTCTGCCCCTCCCCTGTTCATGCTCTGTCTCTCTCTGTCCCAAAAATAAATAAACGTTGAAAAAAAAAAATTAAAAAAAAAAAAAAAGAAAAAGACTTCACATTTTCTCAAATATACAGGAGAAACATATTTCCTCTCTAAGCCCTACAGTACCATTTATGTGCTTTCGTCTGAGATATAGAAAAATTACAAATTTTGAAATTGATTTTATAAATGTCCATATTCTAGATAGAACTCTCCAACCTGTACAATATTAGATATTAAACATGGATTCAAAAGAAGCCAGTAGGAATTGAATTTTTTTTTAAAGGGAAAAAAAAGGTGACTATCACTAAGTGAGAGGCCAAAAAAAAAGGTTATTCCTCAGGCTCTCAGAGAGAGCCCCTGGGAGAGCCCCTCCTCGCGTTCGCGGTTCTGCGGCCAACCACAGCAATTCCAAAAACCACAATGACAGCCGAGTGGCCACGTTCGACACTTCCATCCCAGGAACAGCCACGCCTGGTCTGGCCAGAGCTGCAGGCCCTGCCCACTCACCTCAGGGACAGGATGCAGTGCTGACAGAAGCGGTGCCCGCACCCCGTCTGGTGCGGGTTGTGAAGCACTGAGTGGCAGAAGGCACATTTGTAACGTTCTTCCAGCTGTTCCACAAACCGGTACTCCGTGTTGGGCTCAAAGTCCAGGGAAATGGAGTTGCCGGAATTCTGGCGGATGAAACCACAGGGGACCCCTCCTTGCTCCTCAGAATAAGCCATTCTGGGGGAGGGGGGTCGAGAGAAGGAAAGTTAAGTGTGCAAATACCAAAACAACTACAGCCATCAGGTGTTGTAGTGGTTGGTTTCCTAACTAGTGCACTGTCACCCACATGGTCATTCTGTTATGACTTTGTAGCAACAGTGACGACCTCCAGCCACTGGAGGGCTCCTGCACAGGGGAGATGTCTCCGGGGGTGGTCAGGAGGGAGTCTGGACCAAAAGACTTGTAGCAAGATTTTATGAGACTTCAGCCCCTCGTCCATCAACCTTTTCCAGATGTTAAATTATCCTGTCAGTTTGGCCACATGCTCGGACCAAATAACTGTGTTCTAAGCAAACTTATTATGGAATTTTCTTCCGCTCAGTTGAGAGAATTGAAACAAATACTTTGTCAACATTTTTCAGAAGCAGGAACCTTTTATACCAATACATTTCTTGCAATATATGTAGCCACATCATTTCTCACCTGCACTAAATAAGCACATTAACTGCTCTCTCGTCCAATCCATTCTCCATACTATAGCCAGAATAGCATTTTCAAAATGCAAGTATGATTGAAGGTTCTCTCCTCTCATCATTCAGTGGCTTCCCAGGATCTTAGGGGAAAGTCCACAATGCTCAGAGAGCTACAAGACTGCATGCTCCCCACCCAGCATCATCCCAGGCCTCTCCTCCCCTTGCTTTCTGCACTCCAGCCATATAGGCTTTCTTTTCATTTTTCTAATACATCAAGCTGTCTCCTGCTACAGGGCCTTTGCATAAGCTATTGCCTCTATCTAAATGCTTCCCCTAACCCTTTGCAGTCTTCTTCCCTTCACATTCATGCTTCAAACTTCAAGCATCATATCCCCAGGTAAGTTTTCTCCTTTCCGCCCTCCTCTCCCCTCCCTCCGTCTAACAGCAGAACACCCACTCATCAATCTATAAAACGTGCATGGCCTCCAGGGAGAGGCTAGGGAATAATGGTAGGTGGGTGGCCAGGGGTGAGTGTGTTTCATTGTATAATTCTTTTGAATTTTTGAACATGAGTATATTACCTCTTCAGAAATAAACATTCAAAAACAAAAACTAAACATCCACTGTTCTATCTGTCATAGAATCAAGTTCTGAAATTCAGAACCGCATTTGATTTTAAATCAGACATGCAGGTCACCTGGGTGGCTCAATTGGTTAAGCGTCTGACTCTTGATTTTGGCTAAGGTCATGATCTCATGGCTTGTGGCTGTAAGCCCCACATGGGGCTCTGCACTGACAGTGTGGAGCCTGCTTGGATTCTCTCTCTCTCTCCCTCTCTCTCTGCCCCTCCCCTGCTTGCACTCTCTCTCTCTCTTTCTCAAAATAAATAAACTTTTTAAAATAATAAATTAATAAATAAACAAGTAAATGAATTAGACATGCATTTGTGTATTTCATTTATATCTGTGCCCTTCAATGACACATAGGTCACATCTGATCTTACTCATTGTTGTGTCTCCAGCCCTTAGCACTGAGCCAGGCATGGAGAACTCAACTCTTTGTCGAATTATTATCATTGGAAGGACTCTTTGAAACTCTTCAGCAGGACAGTTATAACTAGTGTTGCTCTCTAGCACAGTGATCCTTTTAACTTTTTATAAGGATTTTCTCTACGTTTGAAATCTGATGAAAACTCTAGACCTTCCCCCCAGAAAAGAGCACACACACCTGGTCTCGGGACCTTTAAGGACCCTCTGAACCCACCAGTGGTCCCCAGGTTAACAACAGCCTTGCCTCCCCTCAAGGCAAGCCTTGCCTCCCCGGGAGTAAGAATACTGTCACTTTTGGCACAGTGCGGGGAGTGGTGCTTCCAGGGTGCCTGGCAGTTGGCTAAAGGATGGGAGGCAATCGAGGGCGGTCCCTGGAGGTGACAGCCTTCCACATGGCTAGGGAACAGGAAGGCTTGGCCTTCAGGCTTGCTTGCTTTGGCTTGCTCTTGAGATCCCTCAAGATTTCCCTGCAGCTGATGAAGTCAACTGGGCCTGAGAGCAGCTGTGCGGCCTGACTGTGCGGGTGGGAGATGGGTGCCGTCCAACACCCAGCTCGGCTTGAGTCAGCTGCGGGCCTCTCCCCCCGCTGGAGCGGGCTGATATGGGGTGTGGCCGCCATGAATGGAGCAGAGTAAGCAACTGGCCTCTTTCAGCAAATAAAGCTTTCTCTTTGGAGGAGCCCAGCTCAGCAGAACAGGGTTTTTTTTTTTTTATTTTAATCCTGGGGTTTGAGACCAAAGCCCCACCTTTTCCTCTCTACGTTTCCTGCAGAACTTCAAGGGTGGTAGGTAAACAGCACAAGATGTGATTGTTCCCCTTTTAACAGGGCTTACTCTTGAGATTTCACAAGCCTTAATTATGAAGGTGAAAAGGCATAGTACTTGATTTACATGCACAACCCTAATCCCCAAGATTCACCTTTCTCTCAGAGAAATGGAAAAACCAACTCCAAACCTCCCTAATCTGCCCTGAGTTCTCTGGTCCCAAGGGAAGACAACAACTCATGTCCCACGCCCATCTAGGATTCTCTCCTAAGACCAGGCTCATGTCTGTGTCACAAAGCATCTAAATTTGGACTCTCAGAGATGTACCCTAAAGCAACGGGCTTGCTCAGCTCCCAAAAGAGGGCAGTTAAGATGCAGTCTGAGTTCAGTCTGAGTTCCCTTCCACCACATTCTATCCTCTTTCCTAACAAAAAATTTAATACACTCTTCTGTGTGTCCATCTTTCTCTACAATAGCAGTTCTCAAACTTTTTGGTCTCAGGACCCTCCCTTCCCTGCCCCCCCCACTTTAGGCTCTTAAAAACTGAGGACCCAAAGACCCAGAATAGCCAACACAATATTGAAGGAGTAGAACAAAACTGGAGGATTGACACAACCTTACTTCAAGACTTACTCTAAAGCTATAAAATCAGGATGGTGTAGTAGCTGTGACAGAACAGACAGATAAGTGGAACAGAACAGAGAGCCCAAAAATAGACACACATAAATACAGTCGACTGATCTTTGACAAAGAAGCAAAGGCAATACAGTGGGGCAAAGACAGCTTTTTCACAAGTGGTGCCAGAACGACTGGACATCCACATGCAAAAAAAGAATCCAGGCACAGACTTTACGCCCTCACAAAAAGTGACTCAAAATGGATCACAGACTTAAATGTAAAATGCAAAACTTTTAAACTCCCAGAAGACAACAAGGGAGAAATCCTAGATGACCTTGGGTATGGCCATGACTTTTTAGAGACAACACCAAAGATGCAAACCATAACAGAAAGAATTCATAAACTGGATTTCATTAAAATTTCCTACTCTGTGAAAGACACTGTCAAGAAGACGAGAAGACAAGCCACAGACTGGGAGAAAATATTTCCAAAAGACACATCTGATAAAGGACTGTTTTCCAAAATGCACCTCACCCGGGAAGAAGACAAAGAAGCACGTGAAAAGGCGCTGCACGTCGTATGTCATCAGGAAAATGCAAATTAAAACAACAATGAGAGGGGTGCCTGGACGGCTCAGTCCACTAACATGGTTAAGCATGTGACTCTTGATTTCGGCTCGGGTCATGATGCTGTGGTTTGTGGGATGAACCCTTGCATCAGGCTCTGCACTGACAGCATGGAGCCTGCTTGGGATTCTCTATCTCCCTCCCTCTCTGCCCCTCCCCCACTCGCCTCTCTTTCTCCCTCTCCCTCAAAATAAATAAATAAACATTAAAAAAGAAAAGCAATGAGATACCACTACTCAACTACTAGAATAGCCTCAAACCCCAACACTGTCGATCCCAAATAGTGGTGAGGATGTGGAGTAACAGGAACTCTCACTTGCTGCTGGTGGGGATGCAACACTTGGGAAGACAGCTTGGCAGATTCTTACTAAACATCTCTTACCATCCAGGAATCCCTCCTTGGTATTCACCCACAGGAGCTGGAAACTTATGTCCACATAAAACCCTGCACACGGATGTTTATAGGGACTTTATTCCTAACTGCCAAACCTTAAAAGCAATCGAGATATCCTACAGTAGGCAAATGGATAAATGGTGATACACCCAGACAACAGAATATTCTTCAGCACCAACAAGAAATGAGCTACAGCGGTGCCTGAGTGGCTCAGTTGGTTGAGCATCTGACTTTGGCTCAGGTCATGATCTCGCGGTTTGTGAGTTCGAGCCCCACATCAGGCTCTGTGCTGACAGCTCAGAGCCTGGAGCCTGCCTCAGATTCTGTCTCCCTCTCTCTCTGCTCCTCCCCTCACTCGCACTCTCCCTCTCTCAAAAATAAATAAACATAAATTTTTTTTTAATGAGCTATTGAGCCATGAAAAGATGTGGAGGAATCTCAAATACATATTATTTAGTGAAAGAAGCTAATCTGAAGAGCCTACATACTGTAAGGTTCCAACTATACAACACTCTGGAAAAGGCAAAATTATGGAGGCAGTAAAAAGATCAGTGTTTGCCAGGGGGAGAATGGAGGCAGGGAGAGATGAATAAGTGGAGCACAGGATTTTTAGGGCAGTGAAAACACTCAGTATGATACCATAATGGTAGATACATATTCTACAACTGTCCTAAAACAACACCTTATCTGACTAAGGACAAATCCTCCAAGAGAAACTCAATTATTATAAACCATCTCTCCAGAAGTTTCATCAACCAGGAAAGAGTAACTCATCACAGGAGAAGAAACTAGAAGGTGATACCCAGACAAACCTGGTCACAACTCTTCTATCACAACTCTTCTAAGGGATCATTCATCTTTTCCTAAAAATCACTCACTCCCCACTAAAAAGCCTTCTTCCCCCTCCCTTTTCCCTCTTACAATGAATCCTGAATTCCAAGCCACCTCAAAGAGCTATCCATTTTTCCCTGGGTATCTCCCATGCATACATGAGTTATATATGTTAATAAACTTGTTTGTTTTTTCTCCTGCTAATCTGTCTTTTACCACAGGGGTCTCAGCTAAGAACTCAGAAGAGTAGAGGGAAAATTGTTTTTCCTCCCCTAAACAATGTAGGTTCATCAGCTGTGACAAATGCACCTCTCTGGTGGGGGATACATGCACAATGGGGAGGCTGTGCATGTGTGGGGCTGGGGGATCTGTAGGAAATCTCTGTACCTTCTGCTCAATTTTGCTGTGAATCTAAAACCACTCAAAAAAATAAAGCCTCTTAAAAAATTGAGGACCCCCGAGTTTTTGTTTATGTGGGTTCTCTCTATTGATATTTACCACTTTGAGATTAAAACTGAAAACTAAAAAAAATATATTTCTTGGGGGGCCCGGTTGGCATCTGACTCTTCATTTTGGCTCAAGTCATGATTCCAGGGTCCTGGGATCAAACCCTGCATCGGGCTTTGTGCTAAGCATGGAGCTTGCTTAAGATTCTCTCTCTCTCTCTAAAATAAAAAAATAAAAAATAAAATAACATAACATAACATAAAATAAATAAATTTAAAAATAAATAAGTATTAAAAATGTCTACTTCTTTATTAATTCACTTTAAGATAATGAGCCAATTATATGTTAACATAAAACATTTTTATGAAAAATAGCCATTTTTCGAAACAAAAAAAAAAGTGAGAAGAGTGGCATTGTTTTACATTTCCACGCATCTCTGGGCTTAACAGAAGATAGCTGGGCTCTCATAACCAATTCTCCCACGCGCAGTGTATTACAGAATCACACATCATGAAGCTTTTGCAAAACACCACTGTATGCTCAGGAAAGCAGAGTAAAGATGACAAATGATATCTTAGTAGTATTATGAAAATAGTTTTGCTCATGCAGATCCCCGGAAAGGGTCTCAGGGAGGCCAGTTTGTACAATTTGCCAATTTCTGTGCCCGAACATACCTGAACTAAGTAAGAGCCCATTAGCTGCTTTCCTGCTAAGAATTGCCCCAGCACCCCCGGGGACCCTTGCTCTATCAGGCTGCTGGGTGGGCCCATATCTTGTCAGTCTTTGTGCTGGGCGGCCCAGCACAGTGACCTCACAGACCATCTCCTTGCTCCTGCTGATTGACCAGCAGAGTCCTGAGGACCCGATGCCCCACCCTCCCTCTCCCCACCTTTGTGTCTTGCTCAGCTGTAGTCAGCACGCAGAGGTCATCTACTGACCCTGTGCACTCTCTAATCTGTTATCTTGCCCAGTATTTGTTCTTATGAAATTGAGTTTTTATCTCATTAGATATTTTTTAAAAAATAAGCACTTATGTTTTGCTACACCATAGGCACTAGATGTTTTTGGACAGTATTCTTGTATATAAACTGAACTGTGGTATCTCCCAGGACGGGGTCTGTCTCCTGCCTCTGAAGCTTTTTCAGGCGCATGACCAGTCCCCAAAATGGAATCAATTCAAGGTGTTTGTTCACTGACACAAGACAGTCCCAATAATAGAACTATGAGGGCTGTTGTTTCTTTGTCTAACAAATATATTTCTCTAATTAACTGAACATTTCCAGTGAGTACTCTGTCATTCCCAGGCAGCTATTTAGTGGAAATAAATAAGAGTACATTTTATTAAAATCTTTCCCCTTTGGGTATAATAGCTTATGTAACAGGAATAGTAAAAAGAGTTCAGTTCTCGCAAATAAGAAAAGAAAAGTCATCAACATCACTGTCAGGGCTTGTATACCTCCTTATTGGAGTAAACAGTGCCTTTTTCCTTGGGAGAAGATATTTGCAAATGACATATCTGATAAAGGGTTAGTATCCAGAATCTATAAAGAACTTAGCAAACTCAACACCCAAAAACCAAATAACCCAGTGAACAAATGGGAAGAAGACATGAATAGACACTTTTTCAAAGAAGACATCCAGATGGTTAACAGACACATGAAAAGATGCTCAACATCAGTCATCATCAGGGAAATACAAATCACAACCACAATGAGATACCACCTCATACATGTCAGAATGGTTAAAATTAACAACATGAGAACAACAGGTGTTGGTGAAGATGTGCAAAAAGGGGAACCCTCTTGAACTGTTGGTGGGGTGTTCCCTCTCTGGAGAATAGACTGGAGGTTCCTCAAAAGACTATAAATAGAACTACGCTATGATCCAGCAATGGCACTATTAGGCATTTACCCAAAGGATACAAAAACGCAGATTCAAAGGGGTACATGCACCACAATAGCCAAACTGTGGAAAGAGCCCAAATGTTCACCAACTGATGAATGGATAAAGAAGATGTGTGTGTGTGTGTGTGTGTGTGTGTGTGTGTGTGTGTGTATACATACAATTGAATATTACTCAACCATCAAAAAGAATGAAATTTTTGCAATGACATGGATAGAGCTAGAATGTATTATGCTAAGCAAAATAAGTCAGAGGAAGAGAAATACCATATGATTTCACTCATATGTGGAATTTGAGAAACAAAACAGATGAACATATGGAAAGGGAAACAAACCACAAGAGGCTCTTAACAACAGAGAACAAACCGAGAGCTGATGGAGGGAGGTGGGTGAGGGATGAGTGATAGGTATTAAAGAGGGCTTGTTATGATGAGCACTGGGTGTTGTACGTAAGTGATGAATTGTTGAATTCTACTCCTGAAACCAATATTGCACTATATGTTAACTAAAATTTAAATATTAAAAAAAAAAAAAAAAACAACAGTGCCTTTTTCCTGCCATTGATGGAACTCACAGTGTGGGCCTCCTGCTGAAAAGTTATTTACTCAAACCTAAAAAGACAACAGAAAATCACATACAATATGCCTTATAAACCTCATTTTTTAGCTTCATAAATTACTGCATCTTTTTCTCGAGAATTTTCTAGATATTCCAAAGGCAAAGCTGTAGATGTCAGGATTTAAGTTCTTTACTTACAAATTTCTTCTGATTCATTTTTGGGGAACACATAATGAGCAGTCTAACATTCTGAAGCAACAGGAGTTTAGGTTTTAGTTACAACAGAAAGGACACACATCTAGCAGAATTCAGTCTCAGGTTTAAAAAAGAAAAGTAGGTCCTTGTCTACTTTTCTTTAAAAAAGAAAAGTAGGTCTGTCTGTCTGTCCATACTACTTCCACAGGACCCCAGACATCTTGTTTAGATGAATGAAAGAATGTTTTTATAAATCATTTCAGACTTTGTAAGATATAAGGCCAGGAGCTATGCCTCCAGAGTTTTCAAGATCTGATTCTTGGGAGTTACTAGTTACTACAGATGAAATTCCAGAGTGAAAATGGCACAGGCCCAGAGACCTGGGCTCCATCCCTGCTCTGCCACTCACCAGCTACACAACCTTGAGCAAGACACCCCGCAAAGCAACCTCATTTACACATCCCTGCATGGACTCAGCATGCACATGTCCTGGTTTGGGTCCCAAGAGTGCAGAGATCTGTGATACTACATCTGCCGTTGGAGGGTCTCCAAGTCAAGCAGAGGCAAACAGACGCAAGAATGATGCATTATAACACCCTTGTAGCAAGTACCACAAAAGAACTGTTTGAGCCCAGGTGAGGGGTAGCTAATGCTTTCTGAGGTGCTGATTTCACAGAGAAGAAAACATCTCACCTGGTCTTGAAGAAGAGGGGAAACATTTTCTACATGAAGGAAGATAAAAGAATTTTTCAGAGGCTATCATAAAAGTTCTGGAATGGTTAATAATTAACTGTAGGTGAAGTGGAATTAAGGGAACATGCCAGTTATTTGCCTATTGGTTCTCAGGTCCAGTCTCTGCTCCCCTGCCCTGGTCTGCATCACCACGTGGGGTGAGGGTTGGCCCCCAATGCTCCCTGGCTTCTGGCTAGATTCGGATAATAAGAGACACTGTCAAGGCATTGAAATGTGGAGGGAGAAGCCAGAGTATTTCTCTCCCATCTCTTGGAGTTGGGTAGCATCTCAACAGTGACTGGGTCTCCTCCATGGCTGAGGGTGGTCTCCAGCTCCTAAGCTCTAGAGGGGGTGGGCAGCCTCCCACATGACTCATCTCCAAGTTCCCTCACCCCGAGTCTCCTGTTCGGCTTCCCAGCTTACCTGTATAAGTTGATTCCTGTGTAACTAAATTCCTGTCAGAAACCCCTAAAAAAGTCGCTGTGAGATGTAAGTGTGGAGAGAGAGGGAGAGAGAGGAGGAGCATGGCATGAAGAGCCCTTAATGAATGCCAGTCAGGAATTCCAAATTTTACCCCAAGGTTTAGATCTTTTTAGGGATGCTGAACATACAGGACAGGCCCAAACAGGGAGTTCAGGGGAAGAGGCTGATCTAACAGATGAAGAAGGATGACAATGGCCTGATCCAAGGCAGGGGCAAAGAGAAGCCATGTTTGTGAGGCATTTCTGAGATAAAATGCAGAGAAATGGGTTAGAAATGGGTTCCATGGAAGGGCCAAAGGAGAGGACAGTGGAGGATGACTCCCAGGTTCATCTGATGACACCAATGGGAGAGGATGAAGGAGAGAAGCAAAGAAGCAAGGATGTGGGTAGGGGGTATATCCAGGTTGAGGTCCCTTAGGGACAGTCTTAAGAGAGTAGAGGTGAGTCAGAAGACAGGACAACTAACATCTCTTCCAGAATAAATGACGTGATTCCTAGGAATGGCCACATTTCCTTTGTGGTATCAATAAGTGGTTTTAAATTGCCCAGGGCATTAAATTTTTTTTTTTTTTTACTTCACAAATAATTCAGTTGTCATTTTAGTGATGGCATTTGACATAATAGGTTTAGATCTATGTCAGGAAAATAAGATCTGGAGAGAGAAGACATCCCAGAGAGACAGCAATGGGAAAATTCCTTGGAGCCAGTATTGAAGTCTGCCCTTCCCACTTATACCTGTGGCTACGGCGCAGACCTTGTTTCCTCCCTCCTTGGGATTGAACGGGTGCTACTTCCCCCAAAGTAACCCCTGTTCAGCCTCATGTGACCCTCCACACCTTACTAGGTCTGAGATCCTTCCTGCTAATGACTTTTGGGGTCCAGGGGGGTTGATAAGTGTCTAGCAGTGATGGGGAAGGGTTTGAGGACTGTGGGAGAGGCCTACAGCCTTCCCCAAGGCTCCTTTGTAAGGGAGGGTCCTGAGATCTGCAGAGTCAAGAGAGGCTGCCTTCTCTCACAGGTGGGACTTACAGGGCCAGGTAACAAGGTGGGGGCACAAAGGCTGGGCAGGAGCCTCAGGATGGTCCTTGAGCCATGGGCAATGGAGGGGTAACACTGCACTGGCCAATGAGACCTACCAGTCATAGGATGGGCTGCTAGAAGGCAAACTGCCCATTTCTCAGCTCTGTTCAGGCTTCACCAGCATAAGGAGCCAGCTCCCTGATGGATGCTCACATTCAGCAAGAGGGGGCAGGTGCAAGGATGTTATTCCCCAAACCCACCTGAGAGCCAACAAAGTGTCCTGGGCTAAAATTAAAGGAGAAGAGATGTGGTTGGTAAGGAGGAAAAGTTAAAATGTCAAATCCCAAGACGCAGCAACCCGAGGAGACTCTGGAATCTGTGCCCTGGCTCAGACAGCCAGGTGCCCACCAGTTAGAAGGATAGGCAGCTCCCTCTCTCAGTCACCTGGCCTTTGAATTCTGAGATTCTGCTCTTCCAAGAAGAACAGCTACTACCAGGAAAGTGAAAAAAGAAGAAGAAGAGGAGGAGGAGGTGGAGGAGGAGGAGGAGGAGGAGGAGACCAAAGAGGAAGAAGAATAAAGGCATTTTATCTAGTACATTATCCTCATTGCACGAGGGAGAAGTGAGATGGATTTCAAGTGCTTACCAAAGCCTGCATCTTCAATGGCTCAGAAAGATCTTTCCTTGGAAGATGAAACCCCTCAAGAAAACTGCTCAGCCTCAGCTCCAACCCCTGATCTTCTCTTCCTCTCCACTGTTTCCATAGCTTAACACAACAACAGTACAACTGCACTGTGACCTCTGGGAGTAACTGGTTTTATTTTCATTGACCTTTCACCATGCAGGCTAGACAAAGAGGAAGGGCCTTGGAGAAATACAGAAGTAATGAGGCCATTTTCCATCAGGCATAATGTGGGAGGGAGACCATGCAGAGGCCAGGTGACACCACAACAGCCAGATAATTTGTGACAACAGCTCACCAAACCCACCACCGATCCACGTGACGGCTGGCGTTGGCACTGCAGAAGCAGAAGCAGAAGCAGCGTGTATTTTCTTTTCCTTTTCTTTTCCTTATGCTTTCCCAGAAGAGGGTTTTCTTGGATACAGGATGAATGATGTGGGTAAGATTTTAATTCCTGTGAAGAGAAGTATGACTTCTCTCCAAGTTGTCAGGAAACTCCTGGTTCCTTGTTTTCCTGGGAGTGCAGCAAAGCACCGCTGGTGAAGAAAAGGGGGTTCAAGGGCTGAAGGGCATCCCCGCGCCCTTCCTGGGGCACCCATCTGAAGGTATCCCGTGGCAGCTGCTCCCTGAACATCAGTCTCACTCACAGGGAAGCCTCAGAACCCTCCAGAGTCCACCTGGCTCCAAATGATGCTGAAGCAGACCTTTCAGATTTGCTCTCAGAAACTTAGACCAAGAGAAAAAAAATAGAGAAAACACTACTGCTCTTCCCACATGAAAGCTTCTTCTTTAGGAAGCTTTGACTCTATCTCTCTGCCCCTAGCCTCACCTCCCACTCTTTCAACGTTTTTTTTTTTTTTTTTTTTTTTTTATTTATTTTTGGGACAGAGAGAGACAGAGCATGAACGGGTGAGGGGCAGAGAGAGAGGGAGACACAGAATCGGAAACAGGCTCCAGGCTCCGAGCCATCAGCCCAGAGCCCGACGCGGGGCTCGAACTCACAGACCGCAAGATCGTGACCTGGCTGAAGTCGGACGCTTAACCGACTGCGCCACCCAGGCGCCCCACCTCCCACTCTTTCAAAGCCCTCCCTGCTGTCGGGGTTCAGCTCCTGGGCGAGCTCCTAGGGGAGCTGTCTTCATTGATCCCCAGATACTCAGAGCCAGCCCTATGCCTGGCACACAGCACTCAGTGTTGGCTAAATAAGGGACATCTAAGATTAACGTGAGGCCTTATTGGAAAGGGGCTGTCAGAAGGAGGGCCACAAAGACAACCTAGGACAAATCTGAATGAGGTAGACAGAGGGCAAGGGGACAATATGAAAAGATATGAATGGGACCTAAGGGCTGGAATTGGATCTGGGTCAGGATTACACGCAGTGAGGCTATGTCTAGGCTCAGAGCCAGCTAATTTACATGCATAGTCTTGTTTTAATCTTGACAGCAGCCCTAAGATGTACGTACATCATTAGCATCCCCAATTTGTTGAATGAGGAAACTTGGAGAGGTCCTATGGCCAGGAAGCAGTAGAGGCCTTCAGGGGATAAGGAGGAGCTGGGGGTTCCTCTCTGCTTCTCCAAAGTCTGACAAGAGGCAGTGTGGTATGTTGGCTAGCACCATGGACTCTGGAGTCGACCTGCCTAGGCAAAAATCTTGATTCTATCCCTGAATAGCTGTATGACTTCAGGCAAGTTACTTGGTCTCTACACTTCTCAGTTTCTTCATCTATAAAATAGTGATAATGATAATGATAATTACCTTATAGAATCTTTAAAGATTAAATAAGTTAATACTATACATTAAGGATCAGCTGGCCCACCACTTGTTTTTGTGAATAAAGTTTTATCAGAACACAGCAATGCTCATTTGTTTACATATTGTTTACGGCTGGGGTTTTTGTTTGTTTGTTTGTTTGTTTGTTTGCTACCACAGTGGAATTGATCAGTTGTGCCACAGACCACATGGCCCAAAGCCTAAAATATTTACTATCCGGTTCTTTACAGAAAAAGTTTGCTGACCCCCCTCTGCATGAAGAGCTTATAACGGTGGACACAGGAAATGTTGTGATGACTATTATTATTATTAAGCATTTGTTCCCAGAGTCCCTCCATCAAGGTCCCCTACCCTGGGGATGACCTGACTGCCTGACATGTGGGGCACAGTATCAGGCTCTGGGGGCTGGGGAGGAACAAGACAGAAAGGGTTCAAGCCTGCTCCTGTGGGGCTTACAAGCTAATGGAGGAGACAAGGGAGTAACAAACTACAGTGAGTCCTTTGAAGAAAATAAACAGGATGTTGAGATAGAGAAACAGGAGCAGCCACTTGGACAGGAAGGGCTCACGGAGGAGGGGATACCTGAACAGCGAGGGGAGGAAGGGGAGGAGCAAATGTGAGGAGTAGCAGGAAGGACTCTGCAGGCAGCGGGGACAGCAAGGGTAACGATCAGTTCTGGGAAAGGCCTTGCCATGTTCAAGAAACAGAGAGGCCAGTGTTGCCTAATGTCAGGGACAAGAGGAAGAGCAGCAGGAGATAGGGCTGGAGCCAGATCACATGGGCCTGGTCGCCCACGGGAAGGAGTTGGGTATGTTCTAAGAACAC
Source organism: Lynx rufus (assembly GCF_022079265.1). Taxonomy (NCBI): domain Eukaryota; kingdom Metazoa; phylum Chordata; class Mammalia; order Carnivora; family Felidae; genus Lynx; species Lynx rufus. Next base: position 31,885,587 of record NW_025814829.1, on the reverse strand, counting down.
AGCAATGGGAAGCAGCATGAGTACTTCAAGGAGCCAATGGCAGTGTCTGCTTTGGAGCCTAAAAAGACCATTCCAGATGCTGCACGGACAATAGACGTTGAGGCTGGGGACAGGGGTAAAGCAGTCAGGAGGCTGATCTCTATGTGGGGACACTGTAGCCATCAGGGAGAGATGACACAGAACTGAACTATGGTGGTGGCAGGGAAATGGAGCAAATAAATGACTGCATATGAAGCTTGGAGGCAGGGAGGACTGGAGGCTGATGCCAGGATTTGGACCTCAATACCTGGGGGGAGGTGGTTCTGTTCAAGGAGATGGGGAAGAATGAGGGCAAAAGGAGGGACATGAGGAGTTGTTTGGGACCAGAGGGAAAGAACCTCATCCCTTTCCTGAAGACAACCCTGCAGGTAGGAGACAATGACCTCAACCACTCCCCAACATCTCTTCCCCTCCCCTATGCAACCTGCCTAAATATTCCCATTTCCTTCCCACGTTTTTTCATGCTTGTGTGTGTTCCCTCACTCACTGCTTTTCTGTGAATGCACTTTGCTTTTGTTGTATCCCTATATTCCTACCCCGCTCCAGTCCCCTTGTCTAGGCACAGAAGTGATGGTGATAAATGACAGTTCTGATCACAGAGTTGAGTCTGGAGAGCCCATCCCCCCCCCACACACCCCACTGTCCCCTCACCTACAGTCAGCACTCCCATTAAGGCTTGAATCACAACTACTCCCTTGCAGGTGGGCACAGCACCTTGCTGATTCATCTTCACTTACATGCGTAAGTTGAACCCATTTCCATGATTTCTTCAGATACCACGCCCTCCCCCAAACAGGGGGCTACTCCCCCTCATCGAGGACCCTTCACTAAGCTAACTGCTCTCTCTCCACCCAGAGCTGCCTTTCTGTTGTCATTTTTCTCACTTCTCTATTTCCTCCTCCAAACACATTTTCCTCCTCACTTCACCCAGTGCGTTATTCTGAACTCATGCTTACACTGGACTATCTCCCACTAAATGTTCATTCATTCAATCACTTTGTGTAAATCTTTCCCTCGCTGAGGACCTACTGCATGCAGACACTGATGGGGAAGCAGAAACGCAGCACAGTGGGCCTGGATTCCCTCCACCCCCACTCCCACCAAGCAGCACCTGCATGGGCCACTTAGCCCCCTCCCCTCCCTTCCATTCCTGGCTGCAGCAGTGCCTGCAGACCTGTGTCCCTCCTAGGGTCCCATGGGCACGTCCCTGAAGCTTGCCTGCTCTCCCAGTTCATCTGTACCCTGCCCTTGAACAAGGTGGGGTCCCCGAATCATCTGAGTGTTGGGCGGGGACTGGGGGAGTGGGTAGGTAGTTTGGAAAAGCATATTATATTCGTTCCATGACCTAAACTGTAATCACACAATCAGAGCTGCTGATTAGTCTGTTCTAAATCATGGCCGTCCTGCCCTTTATGTGGCATTTGGTACTTCCTCCTTGAAACCCCCTGATCCCTTGGCCCTGACCCCCCCACCGACCACACTTCTGCAGGGCTCCACGTGGGAGTCCCCTGAGACTGGATCAGCCTCTGTCCCTCATTCTTGCCAAACTCCCACCTCTCCTCATGGGAAAGGCCTCCTCATCCCAACCGGACTTACTTCCACATGTGGGTGGGGATCCCCACTTCATCACATGCTGGGGTGTCAGCTCAGCCTCACAGCTCTCTCGCCCTCTCCCTTCCCAACCATCCTATTTTCTCATAGACAGGGAGACCGCGATTCCAGGGGCCGGACAAGCAGAGCCGCATGGCAGTCTGGATACATGGCCAACAGACAATAGTTTAGATCAGGCTGGGAATTTAGAAACCTTCACCTGGCCTCACCCTTCTTAGCCCAAGGGTGCTCAGAGGAAAAGGGAGGGACCTGAGATCATCCTAGACAGGCTACAGAACACACGTGCCAAGCCACCTTGGCTTGACCTTTTAGTGATTTTTAGCTACCAAAGGCCAACATCATTCTAGCCATGCCTCATCTCCCACACATGCTTGCGCACAACTGCCTCTGTGCGAGGTTCACATCTCCAAAGCTGACCACAGACGTGTGATGCACTGCCCACTGTCTGAGAGTTGGGTGAGGCTGTGGCCGGGACATGAGCTGATGTTCTGTGAGAGGCAGACAGAACAATCTCTCCTGATCAGCAGTGAGGCCAGCTCTGGCCCAGGCCCAGGGAGGAAGCAGATGGGACCAGAGATGGCCCTCTCGCCCAAGCTTGAGGGGAAAAGCTTCCTGAGGTCTGCTACCCCAGGTATACCCCAGTTGCCCCACCCACACATGGGTGGGCACCCTAGAGTCTTGGTCACAGAACACTGTAGTCCCTAGTATAACACTGGACATCAGGTTCTTGAGATCAGGACCGCAGAAGAGGGAGAGAAGGAAAGGAGCCCAGGGAGGAGACCCAAGAGAAAGAGAAAGAATTTGAAAGAATGGCTTTCCCCCACAAAACCAAGCCAGTCAACTGTGACAGGGTTTAAGAGATGAGTTAGACAAGAGTGTCACAACCTTTTAAAAACAGTGAAACTCATCAAACCAAATCTTATGCAGAAATATCAGTAAATAAAAAAGTATACAGGGGCACCTAGGTGGCTCAGTTGGTTAAGCATTAAACTCTCAATTTTAGCTCAGGTCGTGATATCCCAGAGTCGAAGACAGCCCCATGATGGGCTCTGCTTAAGATTCTCTCCCTCTCTCCCTCTGCCCCACTCCCCCACTTGCACTCTCTCTCTCTAAAATAAAAAAAATAAATAAAAATTGTACAGAGGAACTATTTTGGTTGAAGCAAGGCCTGTGGGGTTTCCTGTGGTCTATACCCCTCTGGCAACTTTTTTTGGGCAATCTTAGGAGTTCCACAGTTTGATTTGTCAAGATGATAAAAATAACACCAGTTACACACACTCTGGTACTTAGCAGTTTCTACTTTTTTTAAAATTTTTTATTTTTTTAATGTTAATTTTTGAGAGAAAGTGGCAGGAAGGGGCAGAGAGAGAGGGAGACACAGAAGCCGAAGCAGGCTCCAGGCTCCAAGCTGTCAGCACGGAGCCCGACGCAGGGCTTGAACTCACGGACTGCAAGATCGTGACCTGAGCTGAAGTCGGAAGCTCAACCAACTGAGCCACCCAGGCGCCCCAGCAGTTTCTATTTTTACATACAACATCATACCCAGTCTTCACACTAACGCTGTGGCAATATCATCACATTTCTGATGAAGTTCCTGAGGCCCCAAGCTGTCAATCGAATTGCCCCAAATCACACGGCAGGCACATAGTGGTGCAGGAATGTGAACCTAGGCTTCCTGACACCAAGTCCAGTGCTCTTTGCTCTGTGTCATAGCTAGAGGGAAATGGACCACATCCCAACCAACACCAAGATGGAGGTCTCGAGGAGAGGCAGGACAGCCTAGAGACCAACTCTGGACCCAGACCGCTGGGTTCAATTCCTTCTGCCATTCACTTACCTGTGTCCTCTTTTCCTCATCTAGAAAATGGGAGAATAGTAGCTGCCTCTATGGCTTGGAGTTAAGATTGAAGGTGTTGATCCACGTAAATTACTAGCACACAGTGCGTGCCACATAAATAAGCACTAAATATCCATGCATGTCCATCCTTCACTCCTAGTCAGCACTTATTCAGTGCCTGCTGTGTGCATAGGCCTGTGCCTCATTCTACTGTGGGAGAGGGTGGAGTGGGGGTCGACCCCCAGTTACCAGACAGTTCCTGTCCCCAAGAGGTTTTCAGTCTAGGTGGGGGCCATGCCTGTATACAAAGTACACCAACAATGTGCTCTAAGAGTGTGCCCGGGAGCATGACAAAGATGCTGACTTGGATACTTTACCCCAGAGAAACAGACCTCTGTTTCAGAAGCCTATTTGTTACAATCTTTTAGCCTACCCTAGTTAACATATTTCAGAATCAGGATCTCTCAGTAGTAGCCAGATTCTACAGCCAGTACCGTGTGAAATGCACAGAACTAGACCATTGGGCCAGCTTCTAGACTCCTCCTCCTCCTCGGCACTGGCTACTCCTCATGTCCCCATCTCTCAGAGGGCCCAGGCTGGTGCTGGACCTCTTCTCTCTGGTGAGCTCATCTTGGCTCCTCCATGAGATGCCATCCCTGACAGTGCCCCGATGTCTACCTGCAATCTGGACCTCTCCTCATTCCAAGTGCCTAGTCCATACCTCTGTGTTTGTTTACCTGGCGCCCCACCCAACCTGCTCCTCCCATGGCCTTCCTCCACCTCAGTAAAATGCTGTCACAATCACCCCATTGCTTGGACCAAAACTCGGGAGTCACTCACCCTTGACTCTTCTTACTCTGCACCCCACAACACAAATCCTCTCGGCTCTTCTTCCAAACATACAAACCCTGTTCCCTACTTTCAGCACAACCGCCCTGGTCTAAGCCAGTGTCATCTCCCTATGGGGAACAGCATTAATCTCTTAGCTGGCCTCCTGCCCCTGTCCTTCCCTGTACAGCCCAGTCATACCCCAGCAGCCAGAGCTATCCTTTTAAAAACAGAAGTTAGACATGCCACTCCTCTGGGCTCCAATGGCCCCCATGTCACTCAGGGTTAAAGCCAGTGTCCGTTGAGTCCAATGCAATCTGGCCTGTCCTCATTTTGTAGCACTCTCCACCTGTTCACACACTCTAGTCTCATGGCCTCACTTTTTCTTGACTAGTGCAAGCGCCTTAACTTGCTGTCTGTCCCCCTGACACCTGAATGGCTTGTTCCTGCACTTCAGGTATCTGCGCAAACGCTCACTCTCAAGTGAGGTCTCCACTGATCTCCCCAAGTGCAAACACAACCATCCCTGACCACACGCGCCATCACCTGATGCATTCTTTTCCAGAGCACTCCCCACCATCAGGCATGTTGAGGTTTACTTCTTTACTGCCCGTCTTCCCCAGGCAGAGCGCAAGCTCTCCAAGAGGCAGAGGTGTCTCCTTTGTTTACTGAGGTGCTAATACTTAGAAGGGCGCCCATGACAGGCATACCATAAACACTCACAGAAAGACTGAATGACTGCCTTACCATATTCTGCAAAAAGCAGGAAAGCTTCTCTCCTACCTATGCTGCTTCCCAGTACCTAAAACTTCCCATCTTAACTGTTTATTAGTCCTAAAATTCCACCAGTTACAGCTAGACAGAGGAAACTTGAGGGGAGCCTGGGTGGCTCAGTCAGTTAAGCATCTGACTCTCGGTTTCGGCTCAGGTCATGATCTCGCAGTTCGTGGGTTCGAGCCCCACATTGGGCTCTGCACTGGCAGTGTGGAGCTTGCTTAGGATTCTCTCTCTCCCCCTCTCCTACTCACGCTGCCTGTCTCTCTCAAAACAAATACATAAACTTTTAAAAGATTAAAAAAAAAAAGGATGGCTGACTTGGGGAGAGGTAGTCAGTGTCAGGAGGGGAGGGTCTAGCCATACAGGGCTGGAAGAGCCAAGTCTGAGCCATGGTCCTTAGTCCTACTAACATGAACCCGTCCCTGGTGAGATGTCATAGGGGAAGCCAGGTACCTGGGAAGGAGGGGAAAATGTTGAGGAGGATTTTTAAAGGTAGACAAGGCCAACAATTCAACTCAAGAAATATGTATAGGGCCCTCACCCAGGTGCCTCACAAGGTGCTAGACAGGTGAAATCACATTTGCCAGGGTCCTTTTCTGGAGGCTTCACCATGTGAACAGGTAACAGAGTTGGAGGCCAGGTTTTCCTTTTCAGCTCACTCTCTTGTTTTCACTATCTATTTCAAACCTTTCTCTTCTCTGCAAACCGTGACCATGCCCCCCCCAGGCCTCACCCAGAAACTTCACTTCCTATCGCACACAGAAAATAGAAGTCTTCAGACCAGAAAGACCTCCACTTCCTGCCACCAGACCTATGTGTCTCCCTGCACGGGGGCCCCTGCTCTGCCCTCTCCCTCTCAGAGCGTGTTAGAGGTGACCTCTGAAGGAAGCCAACTTCTCCACCTGTCCTGGACCCCTGCCTCCTCAGGGAGCTTCACATCCACTGTCACCCACCCCCCTTCCTCATCGCCAACCTCTCTCTTTCAGCTGGCTCCTTCCATCACTCTCACACAACCACGATCTCTCTAGAGATCAAGCAACACTAAAAATCCTCACTCTCACATTTCTCGAAAGTTCGAGCTCTCCTTCCTCTCACAGCCAAACTTCTTCACTCACCCTCACCCTCAACACGGTGGAGGGACTGTCTCCACTGGCCTCTCTTCAGTCCAGTCCTCAGCCAGCTCGGGCCTGGCTCACACCCTCACCAAGCCACCCAAATCGGTGACTGCTGGCTCACTAACGCCAATGGTCCGTTTTCAGTCTTCATCTTACCTGGCTTCTAAGCAACATCAGACATTGTTGCCCCCTCCATGCCCTTCCCCAAATACACACACTCTCCCTTTAGCTTCCCTGAAACCACACTGTCCAAGAACAGAGACAATGTATGAACTAACAACTCCCAACTCTCTCTCTCTCTCTCCAGCCCAGACCTCCTCTGCATCTAGACCCACATGAAGGCTGCATGCTGAGTGCCTTCTTCCGATTGCCTTGCAGGAACTCCAAAGCCAAAGCATCTCAAACTGAACCGATTTCCCCTCTCCTAAGTTGCTCTCCCCAGAGCTACCTCTTGGTAAAGACCCAACTCTTTTATCTTCCTGCTGTTGCCAGATAACTGGCATCATCCGGGCGATGCCTTCTCTCTCCTCCCCCACATCCCATCAGTCACAGAGGCCCCCTGAGTGTACCTGACAGAGACACTCCGCCTCCTTCTCTCCACCCCCATGACCAACACCCTGATTCAAGCCACCATCCCTCTCACTTGGGCCACAGCACAGCCTCCTACAACTGGTCTCCCTCACCCACTCACTCCTCCAGAGCATTTTCCACACACCGCCTGACTGAGCTTCTGAAAACACCAAGCTGTGTCACTCACACGATCTTTTCACAGCCTCCCATTCCTCTTAACGTTCCAAAGCCCTAATGCATGCTGCAATGGTCCTGTCCAATCTCTAGGATCATCTGGAAGCCCCCCTCCTCCCCTACCTTTTATTCTCCATTCTCCCTGGTCTTTTTGCCATTCTTTTTTTTTTTTTTAAAGTTTTTATTTATTTATTTTGAGAGAGAGAGAGAGAGAGAGAGAGAGAGAGAGCAGGGGAGGGGCAGAGAGAGAGGGAGACAGCAAATCCCCAGCAGGCTCCTAACAGTCAGCACAGACCCCAACCCGGGGCTCGAAGTCACAAAATATGAACTCATGACCTGAGCTGAAATCAAGAGTCAGATGCTTAACCAACTGAGCCACCCAGGTGCCCCTGTTTGCCATTCTTCATACAAGTGGCAAAACTGCCCTCTTTACAGCGTTCACCCCTAAGGCCGGTCTCCCTTTGCTCAAGCTGCTGTCTCCACTGGAATCATCCTGTCCTCCCCTTCCCCTAACCTCTTTCTGAGCGAAACTCACTGAGGCCCAGCTTAAGCATCACATATTCAGCCAGGCCTTCACATGCCTCCTCAGCCACGCTAGGTCCCCTCTTCCAAATTGCATGCTATTTACCATGCTGTACTTCTCCTTCATAGCATTTACTATGACTGCAATTCATTTTTGTATGTCATTACCTGTTCACTATTAACCTGAACCAGCAAACAGAAAGCAGGCCTGGGGCCACGTATTTTTCAAGTTGCTGGCACACAGCAAGCGCTCAACTATCTGAGTGAATTAATAGCTGCCATTTTGGGGGCCTACGACGTGACAGATACTGTGGCTAGAAGCTTTACATGGGTTGTTCCACTGTGCACAGCAACCCATTGAGGTGTGGGCACCAGTTTTATTTTCCTATTCACATTCTACCAATCAGGATTATATAACGTGTTCAAGGTAACACAGCTGGTAAGTGCTGGGTTTAATATCAGACTGGTCTCCTCTCGAAGCCACTACACCACACTTCCCTCTGTACTCCCACAGTATTCACTCAGTGCCTGACACACAGTAGGTGCTCAACCAAGAGGGATAGATAGAATAACCCACTATCAAGGGTGTAGGCCTCACCCTTGAGGTCTACAAAGAAGAATTACAATTCCCCTCTTCCACAGGAAAGAAGAAAATGGAGTGAGAGCTTCAAAGGGTCACCCAGCAGTAGGTGGCCATGCTGGGCTGGATCCTAGGTCTCCTGGCTCCTATCTAGAGTGATTTTCTCTACAGCATAAGCATAGCTAGGCACTATCGGGTGGAATTATGCAGGCAAGCTGTGCAGAAAAGAGGTAACATAGCAGGCCTGAGACTGCCATCCTTGGGAAGTTCTGTTTCCAAGGATGGCCCTTGGTTAACTTCTTAGAAGGTGGATTTGGGGCCAATTCTCCTAACTAATTAGGGTGGCTCACTGTCCCCAAACTGTTTTGCAAACAATGTGGTTATTCCTAAGCACCTGTTTTTCTTCTGGAAGTCTGGAATGTTGGTATACGTTAGGCAGAGGGTGCCTACATGACCAGTCCTCAATAGAAACCCTGGGCACCAAGTCTCTAATGAGCTTCTCTGGTAGACAACATTTCACATGTTGTCACTATTCAATGCTGGAGGAATAACGTGACCCTATGTGACGTCAGTGGTGGAGAGGACTCTTGGAGCTTGCGCCTGGCTTCTTCTGGACTTTGCTCCATGTGCCTTTTCCCTTTGCCAATTTTGCTTTGGATCCTTTCATTGTAATGAATCATATCTGTATAACTATACGCTGAATCCTGTGAGCCCTCAGAGAAAATCATCGAAGCTGGGTATGGTCTTGGGGAAGCCTTCTTAACAAGAGATGAATTCGGGTTTTCCTTCAAAGGCAGGGGGCATGAATTAGTAGATTAATACAGGAGGCACTCTAGGCAGAAGAAATGATGTGGAGAAAGTTAGGAACAGGGAAGTCAGGTGTAAAAGGCCTTACAGCTGTTTAACACAGCCTAAGCAGAGCTGACATTGAGAGAATCAAGCACTATGATTGTAAGGTGGAAGAAATGGATGCTAGAGAAGTCACATTTGCTCCAATGATCCAGCATCAATGAAGTGAATCAAGTGAAGTCACACATAGGGAATTAATACCAAGAAAAGAATGAAAGAAGGTAGTGTCTGTCCACGGCTAATATCCATGGCATTGGACATTTCTCAGAAAGGTCTGCCAGAAGTGTCACTGAGCAATTGAAGTAACAATCCAAATTATTGGCTTTTCAAATAAACCAATTCAATATGGAGGCTCCAGAATAATCTACTTCCCATCCATTAAAGGCAACTATTCACTCCTTCCTTTATCCCTTTCAAATGCCTTTGCCCAGGGTCCAATATCCCCTCCCATCTCTCTGGCCCACTTCTCCTCACTCCTCAGGAGGGCTTCCTGGAATAACCCCACCCAACTGGTGAATCACTTCTTTTATTCTGCAACTACTGAGCACTTAGGCCTTCACTTTATGTTAAATTATTTGTCTTTAACCCAGGGAAGCAGGGTAAATTTGCTAGGTTGTAGCGTAGGTATCTGCCCAGCCTCTTCCTCAGAATCTTAATGTCATGAAGGCAGAAGAGGGACTTTCATGACTGTTTAGCTTCACTCCACCCACTTGCCTCCATCCTCTGGCCTCAAGGGCCCTCTACAAATGCAAATGGAAGGCTCAGAACACAGCCTGGCTGTTCCCAGCCACCCTCCTTAGTAAGGGAGTGTGGAAAAGGCTCTGGCTGGCAGTTCTGTACCCAGTCAACCTCACTCCACATTTTGCTCTGCTTGCATAGTTGGATCCCATTAAAGGACTTCTCTGCTCCTGGTGATCAAGCCAGTGCCTGTATTTTGCTTCCCAAATCCATTGTATTTCTTCTGCCGGGACCCTGTGTCACCTTATTACCAGCACAACTATCCCTCCAAGATGGCGGCTGCTGTGCCCACACATTATTCTAAAGGCTGGAATCCTGCCCCTGAAACCCTCTCCCTGGGCCTGGGCCTCCATTATCTTATGCCTCCTGCCCTCCTCTCTGCCTTCTGCCTGCCAAGGGCTTGTCCCAGCTTATCCCCACCATGTCCAGTCCCATCCCAGCCCACCTACCTGGCTGCTGAGCTCTGCTTGGTCTAGATTGCCAAGTGTCAGCAACAGGCTAGTTTAAATGATGGGCTCCCTCGGAACTTGGCAGTTCTTTTGTTTGTCTGTTTTTAATTTAATGTGAATGCCTTTAGGCTCCACACACATTTTCCACCTCCCCAGAGACCCCACAACTCCCTATTGCTATCAAACACATAGAAGAAAAACAGCTTTACTGAGTACCCGCCAGACACTAGGCTCTGTGTATATATTGGCTCATTTAATCCTTCCAGCAACCCCAAGTGGGTGACATTACTATCTCTATTTACCATTGGAAACAGAGCCTCATGGAAGTTGGGCAACTTGCCCAGATCATGCAACTACAACCAGCAAGTCATAAATTCAGATTTGAACGCAGCTTCTGAAGTCCACACTATTTCCACTATGCATTTAGGCGGCCCCTCTGCAGCAGTGCAGGAGAGGAAACGGAAAGGCAGGAAAGTGAGTGAATGCACAATCAAGGTAATACAGGAAAGAGGTCGAATGGATGTGTCGAATGGACGTGAACTCAGGGTGCCGCCCTGGGGACCAGAACCGGCCAGGGGAGACAGGCCAGAGGTGACTGTGGGAGAACAGTGATGTCTGCACAGGTGAGGGAGAACTCAGAGGAAGGCACGGCTTGGGATGCGTGTCTGAGGGGCTCCGGAAACATCACGGCGAAGATTCTGTGTGTCACAAATCAAACTGGCCGGGAACAGAGCTGGGTGAGAGACAGAGCCTTTCCTGAAGAGTGTTGGTTTGAGCCATGGGAGGACAGGAGGGCTCTAGGGAGAGGAGCACAGGGGTTAGAGGCCCAGCCTGAGGACACAGCCTGGTCCTCATATGGGCACTTGCAGGGAGGGAGGAGGATGAGAAGCTCAAGGTCAATGAAGGGAACGTCAGTGGGGACAATGGGGCACCTTCCAAGGAGATGGGCAACAGCTGCAGAGCAGGCTGGCGACTGAGGATTACCAGGCCCCAGAAACCTTCGGGCAATCTGAGCGGCAGGGCAGGTGCACAGCGCGGAGTGAGGAATACATAAGTGCAAGTGCTGGCTGCTCTTTCCAGAAGCTTTTCAGTGAAAGGGAGAGAAGAGGGGTTGCAGAAACATGGCTGTTCCTGTTTAACAGAGGCTGAGCTAGTGGGGCAGAGGAAGAGGTCAGTGGTAAGGGAACGATGGATGGAGCCCGTCAGAGGGAGAAGAGGGCTGCATCAGGGGCATAGGTGGAGAAGGTGCTCTCCCTCCCATGGGTCAGGAGAGTACCTCTTCCCTGAGAGGAAACAGACCATGGGGGAAATCCCAGGGATGTTCTGGACTGGAGAGGAGAGAAGCTGGTGGAGTGCATGTCCAGCAATGAGGCATGGGCAGCTGCTGAAAGTGAATGGGTCCCCCTTCCCTGTTCACACACTCCGGAAGGGGCGCTCCCTGGGCTCTGTCATTCAACACGGGGACCACAGACCCTGCAGGTACCTGCAGAGGTACCCAGTTCTGGCCACGGCACCATCTAATCATGTGTCACCACCTGCCTCCAGATAACAATACGCAGAATATACTCCTCACTGCCGCTTCAAGCTGACTTTGAATTTTTCTGTCAGGACTGGTGAGTATTTTCACTTTTATTTCCTCTCTGGTCCTCCAGTCCACTTCCTCACAAGACAGGGCCTGCCAGGGGCCATGTGGGTCAACTACTGTCTGACCCTCCAAATAAAGCTTTCCTCTGGGCAAAGCAACAAGCTCAGTGGGGCCCAACCCTGGCCTCAGCAGGGGCAGGAACCCTCCAGCCCCGAAGATCGCTTCTGCCCTGGTGCCCTCTACCCTCAGCACACACACAGATGCCCACCTCGCTCTGCTGGGGTGATGACTCCTGCCCCAGAGTAGCCCCAGTAAAAGCCACCATCTGCACAGAAAAAGCTCCTCTGAGACTGGGTCTGCCACAGCTCCACCCTTCCCTTGGTCTATTAGCCCTTAAAGACCCCCAATCAGTGACAAAGGTGTCAGGTGGCCTTTGATGAATGCCTTTCTGGTTCCCTCACGTTCCTCCTGCCCAGAATTCTGGCTTCCTCTAGCCAAAATACCAGGAGAAGAGCATAGGAATTAGAGTCAGGAGACTTGGGCTGGGGTCCTGGCTGGTCCCTACATTCTGTGAGATCTTTCCGGTCACTTCTGTGCCCTAGCTTGCAACCAGGGAAGTGGAAGGAACAGCAACCTGCCTTTCCCTTCTCTCAGGGAGGCCATGAGAAGTTAATCAGGTCAGAAAGGCTATTTTCTTTTTTTTTTTCTTTTTTTTTATTTTTTATTTAAAAAAAATTTTTTTTTCAACGTTTATTTATTTTTGGGACAGAGAGAGACAGAGCATGAACGGGGGAGGGGCAGAGAGAGAGGGAGACACAGAATCAGAAACAGGCTCCAGGCTCTGAGCCATCAGCCCAGAGCCCGACGCGGGGCTCGAACTCACGGACCGCAAGATCGTGACCTGGCTGAAGTCGGACGCTTAACCGACTGCACCACCCAGGCGCCCCAGAAAGGCTATTTTCAAACTGCACAGGGCTGTTCTGATTCCTGGGGTCTAAGCAAGTCCTGCTGACAGCTCAGCCTCTCTGTCCAGAGCCCCACCAAGCACATGTTCCCCAGCCATCAGTCCCAAGGGAGACACATCTCAAATGAATTCGACACAGACATTTGTTTAGGCCTACTCTGTCAGATTCCAGGACCCAAACCAGAATAGACACAGGTCTTGCCCCGAGTTCACTGAGTTGGGGTAGAGCTAACAGAGCAGATGTCTGTCCATGTGGCGCCCCAGGCAGAGCCTCCAGGGGACTCTGCTCTGTGTGGTTGGGAGCACACCAGACATGTGTTACCAGAGTCCAGACTGAGGAGGAGGTGGGTAGATTTAGTTGTCTGAGAAACCAGGGTGGGGGCCTGGAGCAGAGGAACCAGGCACCTTAGAGACACAGGCCCGGCCCAGCAGTGGAACCTAAAGGGTTATTACACTCGGGACTTCACCCTCACCATCTGGGAGACGAGGAGAATAATACTGCATTGGCCTGACTCACTAGAATATCAGGGAGAACACAATGAGAACAGCAATGAGAAGACGCTTTAAAAAGGAAAGAGCTTTACAAACATGGAATTATTTTTTCTTCAGGGTCCTCTGCTGAGAAGCTGAGATAATCACAGAAGGTCTGATTGTCTAAAGGCTGACGAGCCTACCGGGGCTGACTCAGAGGCATCCAGCTCCCTCGCTCTGCAGATCGCCCCCAATGAAATATCCCAGTTACAGACTTAGTACTTCCAGTGGACGGGGCCTCCCTCTCCTTTCCGTACTCTTTCCACTGCCCTGCCACCCATAGCCAATGGGTGCTCAGGTGATGCTTGCTGACAGATGGAAACGCTGCCCATCCTACCCTCACGGCCACAGACCTCAGCCCAGAGGACCTGACAAAGTCACCTCCTCCATCATTGCCCCTCCAGCAGGTCCTCCAGAGCTGGGCTCACACAGGTGACTTTCTCCTGCCTGTGTCCAGGATCTGAGGGCCTACCCATCCCACACAGTTCAAAACAGAATGGTAACGAAAACAAGAAAGCCTCGACAGGGGCTAGATATTTTCTGCTTCCATCTCACAACCAGCTTTCCTGCAGCAGTGACTTTACTATGCAAATCAGAGTAGACCACAGGGAGGAGTGGTCAAATAGTTTTCACCTGACCATCAACTGCACTAACTCCCTTTCATCGGCCATGTGACAAGGGCAGACAGCCAGCAGCAGCACCCTGGGTTTGAGAGGCCCTACCCAGCCTTTCCCGGCCTAAAATTCTCTCTCACACACGTAACTGTTCTATTCCCAGAAGCACCTCCATTTCTTTGCATTTTGTCTTCCAGAGCCCTTTTAAACCGTGAACGTCTCTAGAGGAAGAAACCATATTCCACTGGCCTTAGTCACACAGCACCTGTGCCCAATAAATATTTACTGAATTAAATTGGTTACTAGATGCCTGTCCTCAGGGACACGGGTCACGGCCCAGGGCTGTGGAGGGTGGGGTTGCAGGGGCAGCCTTTTCCCAACCTCACCGCTGGCCTAGAGCAGCCCTGCTAGCCACGGGGGCGATAACTGAGTTCGAGAAAGTAAATCTGAAATAGCCAAATATGGAAACTCTGCAGGAGGGGGCAGAACCAGGCGAGAAAGTCGGCAGCAGGCAGAGCAGCCCAGTGGAGTCAGCGACAAGAGTGAGGCCCCGGTATTCACAGAAAATCTTCAGAACTGCCAAAACCCTGCAGAGCGGCGGCAAGGGGGAAGCGATCTGTTCTGGAAAACCCAGATTCCACCAATCCTCTGGGTGTCCCAGGGCAACTCACCTCCCTGAACCTTGGTATCTTCCAAGACCCCTCCGAGCTCGGCTTTGGGTGTGTGTGTGTGTGTGTGTGTGTGTGTGTGTGTGTGTGTGTGTGTGTGTGTGCGCTGTGTTGTGTGCTGTGTGGTGTTTCTAAATGAGCACGCTCAATCGAACAGTTCGTGGAGGTTTCCATTCATTCCAATATTAAAGTTTCATTCCAGAGGGCTCCGGGTGGAGAAGTCCTGCAGAAGTGGAGGGGGCGCTGAAGGGTGCGAACGGAGAGCCTGGGGTTTGCAGTGCGTGCGTGCAGGGCACGCCTGGAAATCACCCCTCAACCTGAACCTGGTCCTTCCAGGCCACAGCCGCGCTCTGCAGCAGCTCCCCAGCCCAGACCCCCGGTCTCCGTCCACGACACACCCTTCTCCTGCAAAGAAAACCCGCTCGGAGCCGCGGAGCCTGGCTCTGACTCTCAACACCCAACTGCACCCCCTCGCCCGCAGCAGCGGCCACCAACCCAGCAGGCTCCCCCGGTCCCCAAACCCCCACCCCGCGGCCGCCCGGCGCTGGTCCGGGACGCGCTAGACGCGAGCGCGGCGGGCGGCCTGGCCCGGGACCCCCACAGCCGAGCGCCAGGCGCCAGGAGGTGGTTGCGGGGCCCCTGCCGCTGTGGCGCTTTCGGTTTCAAAGCAAACGGGACGAGCCGAAGAACGCTCCTCGGTCCCCTCACTCCAGCTCTACAGCCTCGGGGCTTATCACCGCGGCGCGGCCACCGCCCCGGAGGCGACCTGCCGGGACTCACGTGTGGCTTGGCGCGGGGGTGCTCAGCCGGCGCTGGTCCGCAGGCTCGCGGCTACTCCAGGCAGTGACCGGCGACGAGGCGGGGGCCAGGCTCTCAGCCCCCCAGCCCTGCTCGGGGAGCCAGACCGGGGGAGGAAGGAGGGCGGGCCCGGGACCCGGGAAGGGCGGGGCCTGGGGCGGGGCCCGAAGCAGTCCTGGCGAGGGGCGCAGGCCCCAGGGGAAGGGCGGACGGGCAGGAAGGTGTCGGGTAGGACGCGGAGAATTACTGAGCAGTTAGAAATCTAACCTAACCACAGTACCTACAAATAAAAAGCATCTCAGATTTTCCTCAAGTGCCTTTGAACTGTACACATCTTACCCTTCAACCTGGGACAACCAAGCTGAGCCAGTCCTTTCCTGCTTTGACTCCCTTAGCTCAAGGTCTCAGGTCTGGTTGGAACCAGTCCTTCCCCATCTTCCTCAGCAGTAGCACAAATTTGTCCGCCCTCCTCCTTGCTGCGTGTCTAGCAATCCTTTAGAATTGTTGAGGTTGACCTTGGACCAAGGGCTCCCCAGACATCTCTTTGGATCTTCAAAACAACCTTGCGAAGTAGGCCTGTTCCTCCTCATTTTACCTATGAGCTGAGGTCCAGAGAAGTGACCTGAAGTGAGGTGCCCGAAGGTGGACACTCAGCAAGGGCTGTAGTTACAACTTAAATCCAGCTCTCCTGACTCCTAGATACAGGCCTCTTTCTTAGAATACTTCTCTCCAGGAGCGTATGTTCTGAATGGTATTTGTAGGCTATATAAATCTCTGTGGAGGTTGATGGAGCATGAAGAGCGAGATTTTGGAATGAAATAGATCAGAAGTCCAATTCTAGCTTCCTCACTTTCAGTTAGGCAACCGTGGGCAAGTACTTGATTGCCCTGAGCTTTGATTACTCATCAGTAAAAGGGGAGAATTAGTAAAATGCACAACCCAGAGATGCATGGGAGCCAGGCAGAAAGAGACAGGAAGGAGGCCCAAGGCTGCAGTCATGGAGGAGGGGGAGGGACACTGGTGCACTACAGAGCTTGTGTGGGATCTGGCGGAGCAGCCAGGCTCCGGCTCAGGCTCAGGTTCCATGCCATCCTGTCCTCCCGTGGTCTCCATTTTTCAACAAGAGCCAGAAATCCAGATTCCAACTTTTGGGTTGGTGAGCCAGATTAACCACTCCAGTGGGCATTGCTTTGGGACTCTAGACCCACCTCACAATCCTGTGTGAAATAAATGAGATAGCATTCCTATATTCCTGACACAGAGTAGGCACACCACGAACCTTACTGTCTCTCCCTGTTCCCTTATACATCTTCTCTTATCGTTGCCTACTTCCTGACTCATTACCCACCACCCCCCCATACCCTGACCAGCATCTACAAGTCATTGTTGATATGTTTTGTAAGGGTATATCTCCTTTCACTGGCTAGAAACATTTGCAGGTGTGCACTGGGCTCCTTGTACTGTCATTGACTATGATTCCATGGTTTCTCCCCCCTCTTCTTCCCTATCAACTGAATAAAACAGGCAATTTGTCCCTAGAATCATATCTGAGCTTTAAATACAATGAAATCAGATGCTGGGACAGATAGAGAATCTTTAGTTGTGGGGAGTGGGGGCTGCATGACTTCAGGGCTAGGAAGTTGAGAGAGAGGAATTTTCAATAGGTGTTACTGTTAGTCAGAACTAAAGGTCATGTTCCCAGCTCCCCATGTTGATCACAGAATCCTGGGCAGGGTGTCTGGGAGAATAGAGAAGACAGACCCTGGGAATAGACCAGTCTGATGGAAGAGATATGATCCCTTTCTTCAAGGATCTTGAGGATGGAGGGGAAGGACAGAATGTAAATGTACATAGAAAACCAATGTTAAATACTTGCAGGTTATAGCTAACATTTATTGTCTTATTATACACCAGGTACTGTGCTCAGTGCTTTGTTGATATCAACCCATGTAATCATCAGCCCTATTTTATAGATAAGAAAACGCATGTCTTGAATAATTTGCTCAATTGCAAAATTCTTAGTTTGGGAAAGGTGGGATTTTAACGTTGAAGTCTCGTTCTAGGGCTCATAACCACTACACTGCATGTAAATTCAAACAGAACAACTTTTAGAAGGAGATGAATGTTAGCAATTTTATGTTCTGAAAATATTTGCAATGTTACAAACAGAATCCAGTCTTCAAACTAAATCCATCTAATAAAAATAAGGGCAAGATTGGTATACACCAACTTTTTACACCGAATAAAAGAGCTAAACTTTTTATCTACCTCATATAAACACTCTAAATTTACCCCCAAACTTCAGAAAGACATGGCTTTCAGCTGTTTAATTTGCTGGATAAATTAATAGGGTAGGTGATTGTAGCCCTGGTTGTCAATGGAAAGATTGTGTTGATGGAGAGGGGAGGACGCCACCTACTGGAACAATAGATGGATGTATTACCTTCCTCAAGCTGCCCCTGTGTGACAAGACTGATCAATACAAGCAGTTAGTTAGAGCAGAG
This sequence comes from Lynx rufus, assembly GCF_022079265.1. Taxonomy (NCBI): domain Eukaryota; kingdom Metazoa; phylum Chordata; class Mammalia; order Carnivora; family Felidae; genus Lynx; species Lynx rufus. The sequence continues at coordinate 31,867,834 of NW_025814829.1, read as the reverse complement.
TAAAAGGTCATACCTTCCAACACCTAGAGATCAGTGAGATGAGAAAAAAGGAAAAAAATTCTTCTTGAGACCTAGATTGCATCTTTAACTTCCATTGTAAGTTACCATGGAAATTCTTTGCCCATAATGGAACCACACGCGGAAAGTGTGATATAGTAGCAAACCACTCTCAGGCAAAAAGCAAAACCTCAGGGTGCTGAGCACATAGAACGCTCACTTGCTCGCTAAGTAGGTCCTGCATCGAGGCAATAAATGAATGAATATCTGTGGGTTTTCTGAATTTAAATTCTTGACCCAGTGATATGTGGTCCCTTTGCTTTCATCAAATAACCTTTACCTCAGTTCTGCCTGTCAGTGAGCCCAGCAAACACCACAAGAGAGGCAGGAAGCGCTGGGAACAGGGAGCTTCTCCCAGGATGGATATAATTTAAAAAAACAAAACAAAACAAAAGACTTGTTTTCCAGATACTGTTTTTCCAGAGGTATATCCATTATCTGGTAGTACCAGAATTTACTTATCCATTCACCTAATGAAGATCATCTTGGTTGTTTCCCATTATGAAGTAGAATTAATTGGCAGTTATGAATAAAGCTGCTATAAATTAGTATGCAGGTTTCGGTGGGATATAGATCTCCATATAGTCTGTATTTGTTCCAGAGGATCACTCTCTCAATATACACATTCCTCCCTCCCCTTCTCTGTTCGTGGTTTGATTGTGTGATTGTCAGCTCTTTTGTTGCAACAATTAGATTTTTATTGTTTTAAAATTAGGCCTGCTGTCTTCACTGTTTGCTTGGCCAAATGTGGATTCTGTCCATTTTGACAGTTCCTTTAATAAGATTCACACATGCAATTCCCATCAGTGCTTGGAAAAACATTTTAACATATTAACTCTGCATAGTCACTGTAAAGTATTAAATATATATATATGTGTGTGTGTGTGTGTGTGTGTGTGTGTGTGTGTGTGTGTGTGTATTAAGGTTATTATTTAGCCTTAGGAAACATGAAGTAAGATTGTGGGTTTGATTGGCACAATCTGGTTTTGTTAGACCTTGTAGTAGGTTGGTAACAAGGAAGACCATTCATTATTTGATATTTCTCTCTCTCTCTCTTTTTTTTTTTTTTTTGGAGAATGGCGCCTACTCTATATGGAGAGATTTTAAACAATGCTCTTGTAACCCTGGTTATCCACATCCTCTGTTTTACAAACAGGACAGAAGCATTAAGACAGAAAGGTATATGCTCAGAAAGGGTTTAACATGGGGAAAACTGACAAATTTCAAATGCCTTTGACTCTTACAACACCTCTGTAGTCCATGACCTTGCCTCTCTATCCTGAGAAGTTCCATATGATCCTCAGCAGTCACAATAAGGGCCTCTCATTACGGTACACCATTCTGGGGCTGCTGCATCCACTGCACACACTTTGGTTACATTCCCCCCCCTCCTTTTTAAACAAATTTACTGTCATACTTTCAATACCACAAAATCCACCCAATCAATGAATTTTAGTAAATGCATACAGTTATGCAACCATAAAATTTTAGAACCAACCCATCACCCTATGTGTCCTTTTGCGTTCCATCCCTACTCCCAGCCCTGGACTCAGGCAAGAGGGGATCTGCTTTCTGTTTCTATAATTTTGCAGTTTCTGGAAAATTTATTTAAATAACTACACAGTATTTTGTGTCAACTGGCATAATGGTTTTGAGATTCATCTAGTTTGTTGCATATACCAATAGTTTCTCCCTTTTCGTTGCTGTTTAGTATGCCATTGTATGGATACACCACATTTTCTTTATCTCTTCACCATCTGATGGGCATTTGGATTATGTTCGGTATTGGGATATGAATAGCGCTGCCATGAACATTTAAGCACAAGTTTTTGTATGCACATACATTTTCATTTCTCTTTAGGTAGATACTGAGGAGTAAAATTACTGGGTTGTATTGTATGTGTACCTTTATTTATTTCTCTTTTAATTTTTTTTAACGTTTATTTTTGAGAGAGTGAGAGACAGAGCACGAGTGGGGGAGGAACAGTGAGAGAGGGGGACACAGAATCTGAAGCAGGCTCCAGGGCTCTGAGCTGTCAGCACAGAGCCCAACGCAGGGCTTGAACCCACGAACAGTGAGATCATGACCTGAGCCGAAGTCGGACGCTTAACCGACTGAGCCACCCATGTGCCCCTGTATGTGTACCTTTAATCTGTTAGAAATTGCCAGCTTTCCAAAGGGGTTGTATCACCACATCATACTGCATTTCTACCAGCCATATGAGAAATTTTCGGCTTCTCTGCAAACCTGGCAATGGTTAGTACATATTGTCAATCTTTTTAATATTAGCCATTCTAGTGGGTATTCTAGGTACCTTATTGTGGCTTTACTTTGCATTTCCTTTATGACTAATGGTGTGACATCTTTCCATGGACTCATTTGTTATTTGCATAACTTCTCTATCCAAATGTCTATCCAAATTTTCCGCCCATTTGAATTGATTTTTGTTGTTCTTGTCTTCTTATTGTTGTAAGAGTTCTTATTATTGGGTTCTTAAGAGTTCATTATACATTCTGGATACAAATCTTTTATCAGATACATGTTTTATAAATATTTTCTCCCTGCCTTTTTATTCTCTTAGTTGTATCTTTTTGAAAAGATGTTATTAAATTTTGAAGAAATCCAATTTATCATTAATTTTTTCTTTTATGGATCATTCTTTTGATAATGTATTTTATTCCAGGAGTTTATAGTTTCAGTTCTTACATCTAGGCCTATGATCCATTTCAAGTTAATTTTTTTGTGCACAGTGTGAAGTAAGGATCAAGGTTTTTTGTTTTGGGGGCGGGATTCTTTTTGGCATACAGACATCTTATCCTTTCTGCCATTGAATTACTCTGGCACCTTCACTGAAAATCAATTAACCATATATGCATGAGTGTACTTCTGGACTCTATTCTGTTCCATTGATCTATATGTCCATCTTTACACCAATATCACAGTGTCTCTATTACTGCAGCTTTATAACAAGTAATCAGTTAGTGTAAGTCCCCAGTTTTGTTCTTCTTTTTCAAAATTGTTTTGGTTAATCTAAGTTTCAGGTTGGCATTTGTTTGTATAAATAAAGTTTTGTTGATAAATAGCCATGTCTGTTGATCTATATATTTTCTTTAAAAATTTTTTCTTCTTCTTATTTTTTTTTTATTTTTAAGAGAGAGACAGAGCTTGAGCTGGGAAGGGTCAGAGAGAGGCGGGAACACAGAATCCGAAGCAAGCTCCAGGCTCTGAGCTGTCAGCACAGAGCCTGACATGGGGCTTGAACCCACAGACCACAAGATCATGACCTGAGCCAAAGTCACATGCTTAACCAACTGAGCCACCCAGGCACCCCTGATTTATATATTTCCTATAGCTGGTTTTGAACTACATGGGTAGAGATGAGTAGTTGCATGCAATAGGTGTGGACTGCAAAGCCTAAAATAGTTACTGTCTGGCCATTTATAGAAAAAGTTTGCTGACCCCTGGTCTAGAGCTTTTACATCACCATGTAAATTTTGGAAATAATCTGGCGATTTGTACAAAACAAACCTGCTAAGATTTCAATAGAGATTGGGTTGAATCTATGAATTTGAGGAGAATTACCATCTTAACAATATTGAGACTTCCAATCCATAAACATGGTGTATCCCTCAATTTATTTAGGTCTTCTTTAATTTGCCTCAGCAATATTTTATAGATTTCAATGAATAGGTCTTCACGTCTTTATTAAATTTATTCCTATTTTACTTTTTGATACTATTGTCAACAAAATTGCTTTCTTAATTCTATTTTTAGATAATTCATTGCTAATATATATGTAATTGATTTTATTTATTTATTTATTTATTTATTTATTTATTTTTAATTTTTTTTTTCAACGTTTATTTATTTTTGGGACAGAGAGAGACAGAGCACGAATGGGGGAGGGGCAGAGAGAGAGGGAGACACAGAACCGGAAACAGGCTCCAGGCTCTGAGCCATCAGCCCAGAGCCCGACGCGGGGCTCGAACTCCCGGACCGCGAGATCGTGACCTGGCTGAAGTCGGACGCTTAACCGACTGCGCCACCCAGGCGCCCCTGTAATTGATTTTATATCGAACTTGTATCCCATGATCTTCTTAAACTCATTTATTATTCTAGTAGGTTTTTGGAGATTTATTTTTTACATGCCATCGTCCACAAATAGACAATTTTTTAAAATAAATTTTTGTTCTTCCAATCCGTATGCCTTTATTTTTCTCACCTTTTTGCATTGCTAGAAGCTCCAGTAAAATGTTGAGTAGAAGTGGTGAGAACAGACATCCTTCCCTTGCTTTCAATCCAAGGAAAAGCCTTCAGTTAAGTTGTTAACTTATAACTTATAAGTTGTTAACTTATAAGATGTTACTTATAGGCTTTTTGTGGATGGGTGCTCTTTATCAGGTTGAGGAAGTTCTCTTGTATTACTAGTTTTCTGAAAGTTCTTATCATGAATGGGTGTAGGGTTTTGTCAAATGTCTTTTTGTGTCTACTGACATGATCCAATGGTTTTTTTTTCCCCCTTTATTAATATGATATACTACAGTGATTTTCAGCAGAGGGTGATTTTGCTCTCTGGGGGACATTGGGTAATGGCTGGAGACATTTATGATTGTCGAACTGTGGAGGGGGCTGGTGCTACCGACACCTGCTGGATAGAGGCTGAGGATTCTGCTATACATCCTACAGTGCATAACAAAGAATTATCTAGCCCCAAATGTCAATAGTACTGAAGTTGAAAACCCCATTACATTAATTGATTTCTGACTGTTAAATGAGATTTGCATTCCTGGGATACACAGGAATGGGTTATGTCATGAAATTCTTTTAGGATACTGGTGATTTTATTTAATATTTTCCTAAGGATTTTTGCATCTCTGTTCACTAGAGATATTAGTCTGAAGTTTTCTTATCTTCATTTGGCTTTGAATCAGAATAATAATGCTCTTATAGAATGAGCCCTGTATTTTCTGAGTTTGTGTGGGTTTGATATTATGTCTTTAAGGATTTTATAGAATTCATCAGTAAAGCCATCTGGGACAAGACTTCTCTATGTGTGAAGATTTTTAAGTTACAAATTCAGTTTCTTTACTTAATTCAGATTTTCTCTATCTTCTGAGACAGTTCTGGTAAGAATGTGTCCATTTCATTAACCTTTCCAAATTTGTTGGCATAAAGTGGTCATAATATCCCTTTACTAGTTCTTTTAGTTTCTGTAGGTTATACAATGATGACCCCTCTTCCAGTTTAGATTTTGGTAATTTGTGCACTTTTTATTCTTGATCTAATGTATTTTGTTGATCTTTTTGAGAACTACTGGTTTCAGAGATTTTTCTCTATTATTATTTCATTTATTTCAACCACCTGTTTACTCTTTTCTATTTCAGTTGAGTTTACTGCTTTTCCCCCCGAGCTTTCAAGGTAGAAGAAAGCTTAGATGACTTATTCTTTCTTCCTATGTAAAATAAATACTTAAAGATATAAATTTTCTCCTAGGCACAGCTTTGTTGCATCCAAAAGATTTTTAGATACTATGTTTTTACTTATTTTCGGTTCAAGATATTTTCTAATTTCTCTTGTAGTTTATTTTCTGACCCATAGCATATTCAGAAATGTGTTTCATTTCCAGACATTTGGGAATTTCAGAGATTTGTTGCTTTTTTAAAGAATGTTTTTAAAAGTTTACTTATTTATTTTGAGAAAGAGAGACACAGTGTGAGTGAGGTAAGGGCAGAGAGAGATGGAGAGGGAGAATCCCAAGCAGGCTCCACACTGTCAGCGCAGAGCCTGATGAGGGGCTTGAACTCATAAACCATGAGATCATGACCTGAACTGAAACCGAGTCAGAGGTTTAATGGACTGAGCCACCCAGGCCCCCTCTGTTGCTTATTTATAATTCCATTGTACTTAGAGGACATTCTCTGGATGATCTGAATCCTTGTCCACTTATTAACACTTGTTCATGGCACAGAGCATGGTCTATCTTGGAAATATTTCATGTTTATTCTGTTGCTGGGTAGAATGACCTATGAATTTCAATTAAAGGTAAAGATGTTGATAGTGTTGTTCAAGTCTTCTATATTCTTACTCATTTTTGGTTTTCATGTTGTCAATTTATGAGAGATGGTTATTGAAATCATGGACTTTAATGAGGATTTGCTTATTTCTTCTTGCAGCTCTAAGAGGGATCCTCTGATGAATGGGCACCTTTTCATTATTAAATGACCATCCTTGATAATATTCTTTGCTTTGAAATCTTTGACATTAGTCATTCCAATTTTCTTTTGTTAAGATGGGAGATAGTCATCTATTTCATTAGTTTTCTTTCTTTTTTTTTTAATGTTTTTATTTTTTATTTTTGAGGGAGAGAGAGACCGAGCATGAGCAGGGGAGGAGCAGAGAGAGAGGGAGACATAGAATTTGAAGCAGGCTCCAGGCTCCGAGCTGTCAGCCTGGAGCCCGACGCGGGGCTCGAACTCACCAGCTGGGAGATCGTGACCCGAGCCGAAGTCAGACGCTTACCCGACCGAGCCACCCAGGCGCCCCATATTTCATTAGTTTTCTATTGCTGCATAACAAGTATTGCCCCCAAACCTAGCAGCTCCAAACAATACGAATTCAGTTTCTGTTGTAAGAAATTAGGGCACAGCTTGGCTGAATTCTCTGCTTCAGAGTCTCTCATAGGAGGCAATGCAACCAGAGAATGCAATCATCTGTTAACAAGACATAAATCACAATCTTTTAGCCTAACCATAGAAGTGACATTATCACCTTTGCCATTTCTTATTGGTCAGAAGCAAGTCACTACATCCAACCCACACACAAGGGCATGAATACCAGGAAGGAAATCTTTGGGGGCTGTTCCATATCTGTGCCTCTAATCTGAGGTTATTATGGGATACTTCTGAGACTGTTTTCCTGTACTTTTGCCTTCATGGAGTTGGGAAGTTCCTTAATTCTATGAGGTTTTGTCATAATCTGTCTCCATCTGCTGGTCGTACCTCCCCTGGCTTTCTAGCACTGCTAAGTGTTATTTTGATTTTTGTTATTTCCTGTCAGTTCAGTAAGATTTTGGAAGGGAAGAAAAATAAACTGAGGATTGTAGAGGTGAAGTAACTTGTTCAATAGAGTTGGAAAAGAGTCATCACAGTAGAGGGAGGATTTTTTTTTTTTTTTTTAACGTAAGTCAAGCAACAAGCCCTTCAACGATCGATTGTTTTAACTCTTGGAAAAGCTACAGCTTGTGAAAAAAAATGGTCTCGGGAGTAGAGGCCTCTTGAAGCCAAATCCTGCCAATCATGAAAGCTGTTCTGGGCAGTAAGCTAAGTAGATAGTTCAAGAAGTAACTTTTGTTGTGGTGTTAATTCAGGACCTCCTTAGTTTTGGTAACTGCACCCCATATATTTAAATAAGATTAGACCATATAACAGAGAAAAAAGACATTATATAAAGCATCCTGGGAGGTTAGCCTTTCTGCCATTTATATTGTGAAGACTGCTCCTAGATCTCTCCAGTTCGCATTCCCAGCATCTTTTCCTTAGAGACTCTGCTCACCCAAATTCCAACTTTAGGATTCTCAAGTTTCAATTAACCACATTGTAAACACCCATTCCCTTATCAGTAAACAATGGTCTACTTTAAATCTGGAAAACATCTCAACCCAACACTAATTCCTGGTCTTCATCATTCTCCCTTAGGTGTGCCAGACTTTTGCAAGTAAAGGAAGGGCAAATAAAGCCACATGGTCTTTTGATACAAACACACATCCAGGAGCAATTCAGTAATTTACTTCCCAACTCCATTGCTACTAAAATTTATTGCTGCAGAACATTCCTTCACTGAGGTAAAGTTATGATACGGATTGAAGTTAGGAGGGGTTATAGGTGACCTATTTTGTCCTAGGAGAAGGCAGTTATGTACTCCCAGTAATGCTGCGAGAAAATGAGGTCGCTTCTTACATTTTGTATCACGTGGTTTCTCAGACTTGATTATTGGATTCTTTCTGCATTTACTTATTCGGTTATCTTCTTATGGATATCTATAATGAATGCCTAACTTAAAAAACTAACAGACGTTAATTTCTTTTTCTTATGTTTCCTAGTCCAGATGTATTCATCATTTTGGAGAAACACAAAGAGAAACATAGATCTTGCTCTGAGTTCTAAGTTGGATTATTAGTAGCTTTGAGGAGACCTTGATACTCTAGTGTTAAGTGAGCAGCCATTATTAACATGTCTGAGTAATATTCCTTGGATAGCAGGAAGAAACATTAAAATACTATATTTACCAACTAAACTTGGTACTTCAACAAAAAACTTGCAATAATTTTTTTTTAAATCATGACTGTTACTTTTTGCTTATTCCCTACATTTATTCCTAAAAAGAATGCTGGCCTATACTAATACAGAATTTTATATTTCATCTTTATTCTACATTTTTACTCACTTAATTGTAAAATTATTAAGGAAAAGTTATGATCAAAACTTACCTTTACCTCCATCCATATTACACTGGAATTAAAGAATATATAAAAAATATTTTTTCATTAATATTACCAGGCATATCAATAGTGTGATTTATTTTTAGTTATGTAATGAAATACTTGGGTGTAGATTTTTCAAAAATGATAACCTTGACATTATGAAATGGTCATTAAAATATTTCTAGATTTTGCTTTTTTATAAAAACCAATAGAATTTCACAGTGGAGAGGTCCTAAATTCCTCATACAGCATGAAATTATATAAAAATAGAAGACATAGACACCTTTAACTCTTTAATCCTTTGATTAAGCAGCAAGCATATCACTCTTCCAGGCCAAACACTGCTTAAACAAAAAAGAAAATTAATGGCGTGCAAAATATTTACAAAATATGCAAAGCACACAATAAGACATCTCACTATATACATGTGTCATATTACTAATGAAGCTCAGATTTTTCTACTGTGTGCTCTAGTGTACGTAAATAAAATCACAGCACATCCCTCAGATACAGCATCTTGGCCCACGGGTGGGATAGAACAGATTTTTAAATGAATCATAATATACTTAACAGCCGGACAGATGCTGGTGCTGACCAACGTGACTGACATGTCCCACACACTGTATACTGAAGGTCTACTGACGAGAGACAAGACAATAAGAGCTGTATAATATGCACATATGCAAGACAATCTTTAGAAAAATGCTTTAGATATTTTCTTTTAAGATATATAACTGCCCCCCCTCCCCTCGTGGCTTTTAAAGTAAAAATAAGTATAAATTCTTGAATATTAAGGATTTTAAATCAGATTTTTATCTAGTTACAATCCAGGGGCAGGAACTATTTAAGATGATCCAATGAGAAAGAAAAGACACACCCTGGAAAAAGTTTGTGCCAGAACTTAAGGTCCTTCTGAAGAAGAGTGATCTAAAACTTCAAAATTGAAACTAAACAATGAATTTAAATCTACAGCTCTTTTAAGGCTTTAGAGCCAATGGTAAGGATTATTTTTCCAATACTGAGAATATATGACTTCTCAAAACATAAATTAGGGCCTTAGATGTTGTCAAGTAGTTTTAAATATGAGAATGTAAATGTGCAAACATTTAGCCTTATGTTTCACTAGGATAGTAATCTAAGTGATCTGTCCCTTTGCACAAGTCATGATTCCAATATGAAATCACTGTATCAAAAATATTAGTAACACATTGTTGAAATACTATTACTTGCAAAATATTCTTTGTAGGTACTTAATGATTTATGAGTTCAATTAAGACTTGAAATGTTTTTGCTTCTTTATAAAAAGGGGTCTCAGCATTTTAAGTTAACAGCACAATTGTGACAATATACTGATACATCTTTAGATGACACAGAACAAATTCTTAAATTTATTTTATGAAATAATGTTGATGATTTAACCCTAAACCAAACCCACAAGCACAGGTCGGCTGCAAGGAATACACAAATGTATCCAAATAGTACAATAGAGATTTATCAAGAAAACATCCTTTATATTAAATGCAGACCATATTAATAAGTATGAGGGCAATTTTAAGTCGGAACCTAAACACAAAAAGGGTACTGTAAATAAATGCTTCCATAACCACTATCTCCACGTTACTGACAAAATATAATTCTCTTCTAACGTCCCCGAATATAGGCAACTAGTTAAAAGCAGATAGCATTTAGAAACATTAAAAAAAAAAAAAAAAAAAAGTCAAAATTAACTCCATCTTCAAGGAACTTAAAGACACCGTACTTCAACAAATTAAGTCCTCATTTGTACGTAAAATTATTATTCCGATCCTCTTATTACTGATAGATGATGGGTCAATGACCTTTAAGCAAGGACTTTGTACTAGGACCCTGAAGTGTATGTTAAAGGGTTAGTAGGTTCAGTACATTCTTTGTGGTTTCATATAATTGCTTTGCAATTGATTAAATTGCTTTCTTTTAAAGGAATATATTAAAATTCCTTTGGAAAAAAAAGCAAGATTTTTTGAAAAAAGGGATATGCACTATAATTTCTTAAATATGCATTAAATGAACATATGTCAAAATCTGAAATGCAGGCTATTTATTCTTGCACTCCTAACATAGGAAAATGTTGTTAAAAATTAAATTAAGGAAGAAAGAAAAAAGTCAAACATCCTTAAGAAACTTAAGGAGTTTTCACAATTCCTAAGTCAATATTCCTGTACTAAGAGCCTTGACTATGAAGAGGCAGAAATATAAAGAATCTCAATAAAATAAATACAGTAAAAATAAAACAAGAAAACCTTGGTATATAGAATACTTAATCTTTTTTTCTTTTAATGAGATCATGTCACTGAACGTATACTCTACAAAGGAGGCTAACCGTAGGCTTTTTATCGTATAACATTTAGTTCAGTTGCATGAACTAAAAAATTTCTTAGACATCCACTTATGCTAGCCCACTGCCACAGAACTAGTTCGCAGCCTCAGTATCTAGGAAGGATTATTCTGTCCTCTTTTGCATCAGTCTGATGAGCACTGGTATAACGGTAGGGTGAAAAGTTACTGTAGCTCTGTCCAATTTAACTCTAGTGCAGTGAGGACTGTGAATCTGTCTGAATTCCGATAAGTGACGGTGGCTGTTGACCACCGACCGTGGACAACACTGGTCTTGGGTTTAGACGGGGTGGCATAGAATTAGCAGGGCGAATGAGAGGTGGTGGAGGCTGATTTAAAGTTGGCCGGGGTTGGATGAACCGAGCCTGCTGCTGGAGTGGAGGAGGCTGCCGGTGAAGAGCAGGGGCAGCAGGCAGTGTTGGACGAAGAAGTGGTGGAGGCTGGTTCAGAGTGGCAATGGGGGCTGTTGGTGTTGGAGTGGATGATGGGGCAGGAGGTGATGGACCCAGAGTCCGAGGAGCCTGTGGGGTCTGTGCCTAGAGGTGAGGAAACAAAAATACATGTATGAGATGATAGTTCCTAATGAACTTAATACAACATAGTTTGGGCTGTCACAGGAAAAACAAAACAAATCAAAACAAAACAAAAACGTAACACCAGTGTTTTTTGGAAGCACAAGCTTCTTTTATTTTAAACAAAACAAAACAAAAACCAAAAACCGAAAAAGCAACGAAGCTACCAAACAGGCATCTTTATTAGTAAACAGCTTAACACTGGAAATAAAAATAAAGACTATGAAAGAACAATACACTCTCCATTCTTCTGGGATCAGAACTTAGCATGTCATTAGGACTTAAGAGTCACGAGAGAGGCACCACTGAGTAAGTGTATTGTCAACCTTTCATGCTCATTTAGCTAGTCCTCTGACAAATTAACCTTACAGAACACCACACAAAATGATTCCTCAACTCATATGAGCTCAAATTCCATACACAAACACACCTCCTCTTCTTCATCAGTGCTCTTCCCTGATGGCACATTAGAAGCACTTTTTGTCTCCTCCCCTAAAGCAGAAGCATCACCATTAGAAGCCTGGGTTCCTTGTTCTGCTTCCCACTCCTGCAATACCTCCTCTAAGTTAAACCGACGCCTGTAGTTTACAAAGAAGTTCTTCACTTGGCCAACAGTCTTGTTGCCAATTACATCTGCAATAGCTTGAAAATCTTTACCATATTTGCGGACACCTGGAAGGCAAAGTAAATAATACACCTGTGAAGGATCAATAAGGAGAGCTGTGTGTACTACACATCATGCACACACAAAAGATACCAGCAATGAAAATCCTTTCTCATAAACTGCTCATTTCTCAATTCTGAGATAGAGACTAAGATATCAGGGTCACAGATGAAAACTATCAATTACGTCATTTCATCGAGCCAGCCACTTGCCTTCAACTGAACAATCAGGAACTTACCATTTTTTACATACTCAGTTATTTTCTCCAATCCTTTCTTGAACTCTCAAATACAGTCCATTTATTGTAAAGCATTGAATTCTTTGTTCCATCCTCAATTCCACATTCATTTATTTCCCTAGTAGCCAGTCACCTAAATTTGAGCAACACCGTTTGTAAACAAAACTGGATGGGAATAAGCCATCTCTTTTATCCCCTCAATGGACTGAGTGAGTAGTCTTAGAGTTCCCCCATTAAGAAAAGCGTTATAATTTGGTTTTAATATCGGCTTCACTATGATTACTTGCCTAATCTCACCAGGGTACCAACGTATAGAAATAAGAATTTAAACACACACAAAAAAGAATCATCACAGTGTGACGGACAAAAACAAGGGAAGCTATTTTTTGGAGGTAGCTGGATTTCAACTCCTCTAACAGTTGCAAAGGCTGTGCATGTGGAGGAGTCCCAGCGGTACTGCAGAGAGGGCTTGTTGGGCTTATTGTCACTACTGTAAATTTAGGAAGGACTGCACATTCAGTTATTTGAGAACTTAACTTTTCACTATGGAAGTTTTACTATAACAAAAGATTACATTTGATTTATGAACTTGAGATAGTCAATTATACTACAGAATTTGAAATGACTTTCTGTAATCAGATGGGTAATAAATTGCTCTTAAGGGAATTGTAAAAGGAGGTTCACTGACTCATTCTAGAAAGAGATGCACTTAGCTCAAAAGATAAAAGCTGTCAAAAATTTTGATTTTACAATTTGATAACTACTGTTTAAAATACAGAAACAGTAACTCATTAATTAGACATGAGAAAGGAGGAAAAAATGATACTTATGATATTAAAGTCCGTAATTTAACCTAAGCAACCAGAATCATGGGGCTTTAAATAAATTCAACATGTACACAATCACAGATGAGAGAATATGAGGATATGTTAACACCCCAGGAAAAACGCTAGGCACGTTCTTAGTGGTACCTATTGGTATCATCTCCCCAATTATCTTCTTAAAGCAGCATCATGATATGACAAAATTCTTGCTTTTAATTTCTGCCCTTCTTTTATATGGAGAACTTGGGAATGAGTATCTCCTGCTTACATTCAACTAGCTAGGCTTGACTCCATGGTGCGTTCCTTTATCTTAAAGGGCATTCTGGGCAAGAAGTTTGAGATTATTAAGCTATAGTGATTTTTAATATAGAGTTCTGGGTTTATAAACTATGCTCATTTCCTCTGTTCTCAAAGGCGAAGACATATGCATGATAATAAATTATGACACTTGACGTTCTTTACAGCATTTAGCAATATAAATTCTCTTTAAATCCATGAGCTAATGTCCAGTTTAAACTCTGTAGTTGAGTATAAATTCTAATGGTGACTAGGTTCCACTGAGGGCTTATTTGGCAATAGAAATCCAAGGTTATTTAATATTAGAAATTACTTCTATATATTCAAGTACTTCTCTATTACTTATACTTTGAAAATAACAAATTATTTGAGATTGCTGCACTTGAAAATAACTACTCTTTAGAAATCAGACACAGTGTTCTATCGATGTACTAATTTTCAAGGGATATTTAGTTTACATTTTAGAAATGACCAAATCTACTGAGTACATGAGTTTAGAAATGAAAACTTCAAATAAATCTAAGATTAGTTCTTCTGTATTCTAGCAAGAAGTCACATTAAAATTAACTGAGTCCAAGTATGAAGATATTATAACGCTCAGAACACCTATTTCTTTAGCAAAATATATTCCAAAATCTACCAGTAAGTTGTCCCCATGTCTGATTCCATTTTATAGCTGTCCCCTTTTTTGATTTCCCATTTTCTCTTGCTCATGGACTGTACCGTGTCACCAACATTGTCGCACTTCCAGAGTTACAGACCCCTCAAAGCAAAACTACTTCCTATAGGAGCCTTAGTTTTGTCAGATACTCTGGATATCAAGGACCTTTTCCAAGTCACCTAGGTTCTGAGTCACCCAGGTATGTTTATTATTAACTCATGGATGCCAGTCTTATATAAACTACTTTGCAAAATTTTAAGGCTCAGATCAGACCTCTGGAGTCTGGTTGAGGATCCCACTCATGTCCTGAGAACAAGTGGGCCTTCAGGGATATTAATCCCCTCAGCCTGCAGGACAGCTGGGCAGGTTCTGGAACAGCCAGAGCTCTTTGGCAGTCCCTTCTGGACAACAGTAGTCTCATCTGTTTTCCCCAGTGTGTTGTGACAAATTTTGTATTTTTTTTTGTATGCCATGATGTGAGAAAGGTTAGGAAGTACTGTCCAATGAAATATAAGTACACAGAAAGTGTTCAGGAAATAGAATTGATTTTTCTTCCCCAAACAAGAGTCACATATAGCTAACTTCTTTATCACCTTTACACTCCCCATGATGCCGGCTCAACAGCCTATTTTGGTTAGAAGGTGGAATTCTTAAGTTTATACCGTAGCTGATTAACTAGGTAAACTCTAGTGAAACACCAACTGAAGACTTAATGGGGCAGCTCCTTCAGAAGAATCCCCAGCTAGCCTTCTGGAGGAAAACCTAGCAGGGGCAGTCAAAGCAGAGGAACTAACTTTAACAACACAGGACATCAGAGCTACTGTTGTGCCAATTTGTACCTTGAAGAAGGGTGGTCCATTTGTTTTTCATAATTTGTAATAGGCAAGGCCATCTGATTGATTTATCAGCAAGGGAATTAAACACAATGATTAAATCTCTCTCTTTCTATAGATGAAAAAGGCTTATTAGGTCCATCTGAACCATGGTTTTAAATTAAACTTCTCACCTTTAGGGCAAAAAGTCAGTTTTTAAAGGTTACTAGAATGAAATTTTAGAAAATCCTGGAAGATGTAAATTGTAAATTTCCCAGGAAGACAAAGAAAAGCATTTTCAGTCAAATTTCGAAAGTTCATTTGAAAGTTACAGTGAACAACTTGGCTTCCTATGCTGGCAAATGATACTTTAGAATCTTTAACATACACTTTTAAAGTTCTGTTTGGGAATTAATATAAAAATATGACTGATATTACATTTTATAAAAGCCCACATTTTCCAAACAGTATTCTTCATTCCACCCCCCAAAAACCATATTCGTATATATTTTTTAATTTGGCTAGTAAGATTGTAACTTCAGAAGCATTTGTAGCATGGTGTTTCCCAGCTTTGGACATGAAATTACAGACTTTTTTTTTCTTCCTGAGACAGAAGGGATATCCTGAGACCGCATTTGGTACGTTTAAAAAGTTATTTTTTAAAATCTGATTTTGGACTACAAAAAAATAAATCAAAACATTACAGTGGCAAGCTGCTTCTGGGTAGTAAAATTTGGGGGAGGCAGGATATTGTTTCCTGCTTCTTGTAACAAAATTTCTTAAAGTGAGCATATACTTAGTATAACCAGGAAATCCATTTTGAAATAAGAACATAGTGACATCCAGAAACTCCAGGGATACAGCTCTTTCCTATCAAAAAAAGATTAATTTTAAACTCAAACCATTTGGGAACATGCACTTCTTTCTATCTCCTGCAAATCTCTTCAAGAATTCATATTAAGGTGAAAAAAAAAAAAAAAGATTATCAATAGCAGTAGGACAGTGAATGGTGCCATGTAGGTGAGGGCTAAAAGTCAAAATCATATATTCTCTTTCTAATGTCTACCCTTTCTCTTCTGAGTCTTGTGTTCCAATCTTCCCTGTTATAAGTTAAATTCTATCACAAAAATGCTGGAGATTTTGAATCAATTATTTGAAGTGCATGCATCAGAGGGCTGATACTTTTGGGTCTCCATTCTTATGATACCTTATGATAGAAGAAACTCTCTAAAGCAAACAGGTGTTTTTTAGATGGAAAAATATGAATCACTTATTTCCATTTCCTTTTGATCATTCATGTACTGGGTTACAATCCCTATGTTTTAATCAAGTGCCGAATCTGTTTTCCCCTCCTTTAGGAACCATTCTAGCTTTTTAAAAACGTATGAGATAAAATTAGAAAGACAATTTCTAGACTTGCTACTTAATTTCTCCTAAAAACAAAAGAAACATACAAACTACAGGAAGAGAAGGTAACATTTAAGTGTAAAAGCATAACTGACTTAAACAGTTTTGTCGTTTCCTGTTTTAGAAGAGAAGGCAGGCAATATGGAAAAAAACAACTAAAAATTGAAGTTGACATCTTGATAAAACTGGAAAAATTTCTTGTCATTTACCTTAAAATAGCACTAATATTTTAGGTGGGGGATGTATTATTTTTTAGCACTAATGATTAACACAGTTAAGAGAAGGTCTAAAATAAATATTGAATACCATGCTCTGCCTCTACACACTTTAAAGAGTCAATGGTTTGTACTATCATTTAAACGTATTATTTTTTGAAAACAGCTAATAATTGTTCCATTTTACATGAAAAAAAAACACACCGAGAATCTAATTCCTTTCTTAATTCTTGTTATGAAATGTTTATCATATGAATATCAAGATTGATTTTAGGATAATTCTAAAAGCACTATAGATTAGAAAAAATATTTATATGTAGATGACACAAGCCATAAACAGAGATATTTCCATTAACACAAACTGTGAAGACTATAATTAATTTCACTGTTAACTAATTTGTTATAGTAAGAAAACACAGACACATAAGGCTGGAACAGATTACAGAAAATGTAGAAATACCAATCTAAGCAAGTACTTTTAGAGGTTTAAATTAGTTGGTGTTTATAATATCCTACCTGTGGACTCTTGAAGAATGTTACTCAAGTTTTAACATAGCTAGAACTAAAATTAACATTTAGTAAAGTGATAGATTACACAAGTATAAACAGATATTCTTGTTTGGTCTGAGCATGACTTCCCCCCTTCCAAATAAGGGAGAAAGAAGGAAAAATAGTTTATTATTTATTTAAATATTTATTATTTAAATGGTAGTATTTAGTTAACAACAATATGAGTATATGGTAAAAAGAAAAAAGTGGGAAATATATGTTTAAGCCCTAGGAAATGATCTTAATATATTTATGTGGTTTTAAAAGAGTTACAACAAAAAAGTTTATTTAATAGAATTATAAATCTCACTAAATGACACTAGAATTTACAAATTTCTCTTTCCAAGTCACTCTAATAGTCAACTATGAGCAAGATTTAAAAAAGCATTTAACAAATGAGTATCCAATCAGAATATACACACAGAATGTCTTAAAAATAAAGTGCTTATAAACTATTAATATCAAAATATAAATGATTTACTTTGTGAAACTGAAACAGTCATAAGAATAATATCATCTAAAGGTTTATCACAAATAAAGATTAAAGAGAAAAAAAACCCAAACAACTGCCCGCTAAGACAGGTACTTCTGAATAGCAAACTCTAAAGTTAAAAAAAAAAAACTGCAGTTATGTACCTTACCTACACTGAGACTCAGGTTCAGGTGACATTACTATGTGATTGCACTGTTTATAAGACATACTTCTAAGAATTTTATAAACGTGTGGGCTCATTAGCAAAAAAGGCACTTTTTAATTTTCCCTAAAATAACTATTTTGGACACAAATAGCTCTATATTATTTTATTTTATGAAACAAAAACCACCCAAAATGAAAAAAAACAAAAACAAAAAAACCCTTAACAAACCCAAAGAGAAACAAAAATTCCACATACAGAGTTAAAATAAATAAAATAACATTAACATATTAAGAGAGTACCTTCAAAATCCTAAGACATGCATATTTCTGTAACAATTGCCACATCAGTATGATTTATTTAAGGATTACTTTTTAAATGGGCATAAGAATACAATACTGAATATATCTCAGCAGAGGGGAAATGTTTGATTATATTCATAACTATTCTTTTAATATATATAAGCTGAGATAATGTCCACATAAATATATAGCTTAAACTATAAATGTAAACCTTGCCATTGTCCCTCTCCTTGAATGCAGCTCTGCATCACATCCAGCCCAGCCATAAGACTCAATGGTCTCTACCACTTAAAAACAGTGCTGCAGAACATTATCAAATCCTGAATGCTTTGGAAACATCAGCCCAGATTTTCCCAAGTAAGTCTCTTCAGAAAATCCTTTACTGGGATAATTTTCTTATACTAGAGTACAGGGTTAGTATACTAACCTTTAAGCAACTGAAATACTGGAAATCAGGGTTAAATTCTCCAGGCTTTATACACACACACACACGCACGCACACGCACGCACGCACACACACACACGCACACACACACAAGGACGGACAGAGAACACAGGCTTTACATCAATAAAAGCAATGCCTCCTCAAATAACTATGTTAGAGCTATTAAGTCACAGATCCAAATCAGTATGAAGCAGCCTCTGGGGAAAAAAAAATTTTTTGTTAAAGTAAGCTCTACGCCCAACATGGGGTTTGAACTCATGACTGTGAGATCAAGAGTCACATAACCTACCAAATGGGCTAGCCAGGTGCTCCTGCTAATTTTTTAATCTGAATTTTAAATAGTTTCTAATTTAAAACTGGCTACTACTGAAGATTATAAACTAATTAAGCTTTGTTCTGACTCATTCAGAAACTTAGTTCCACAATTACAGATGTGCTCACTGCACGTCCAGTACCCTGCCTCCGTAGGATCAAGCATTCTGTTTATGAAATGCCTATTTTGTGCTGTATAGGCCAAAGAGAAGGATGATATCACCGTGTTGGCACCGTCCTGTGACAGTTTCTAATCACAGTGGCCAGGTAATTCTTACTCGCTCTAATCCAAACTGCAGAGTTGTCTATTAATCAGTTTTTAATTACATTATTCTCATATCCAAATGATACCTGCAGATCATTTTTGAGTTAAATATGTTCTCTATGCTTGAATACCTAGAAATATTTTTTAAAGTACTTATATGTTTCACGGGGGCCCAACTTTCTTAGATAAAAAAAAAAAAATTGCTAGTAGCTACTGACCTAGCAGCTATTAGCGCTCAACACAAAGAGGGCTCAGCCAGGAAAACGAAATTATAGACCAAACTTACAATTACACAATCAGTCCTGCAGACAGTTTATCTTGAAGGGAAAAGAAAAAAAAAAAAAAAACAACACACAGCTACAACACTGAATAAAAAATATACATTTGCCCTTCCTTAATTCAAACATGGGAAAATCCAAGTTTATAATGCTTCCAATTTGCCGACAGGCATTCATAATACAAAAAGTGTTCTGTCATATAATTCAACAAAGCATTCTTATAAATAGTGCATTTTAAATGCTTTATGTATATTTTTAAAAGCATCTCTTAACTCTCTCTTTTGTTTTACATATATATGTATTTTTTTAAAATTGGGTTTCTAATCATTCAGTGTCACATATCTCAAGTTACAATACGTTGAAAATGTATCACTAATATTTTCAGTACCTGACATTTATCAAGAGAAACACTATTATACAGAGTAATTAGAAAAACCAGAAACATAATAGTTTATGCTCTTAATGATGAATTATCAATGACTAATATAAAGAATGAACCCAACTGCAGGAACACAGAAGCAAAGGCACAGAGAAACCATATGACTTGTTTGAGCTTGTCATCACCGTCATGGTTAAGGCTGAGAATGTGTTACACACTGTACAGGACCCAAAATGCATATAGGCTCAGTAAGTCACATCCACAAGAACAAAACAGAATTCCTGGACTTTGTGGTAAACACAAGAGCTCTTTCTTGATCCATTTCTAAAGAAAGGGAAGAACTATGGTCGTCACCTTTCATGACAGGTTAAATAGTTAACAACAATAACTGCTTATCTTTAATATACCTTGCACTGCTAGAAGCTGCTCCTCTGTGGTCCAACGGGCATTAATTTTCTGATTTGACTACAAAATTAAAGAGAAGTTTCCTAATGAGGATATGAAGACAGACATTTTTCCAAAGTGCTTATTTTTTTTTTAACTTTTCACCAAATCACAGACATGAGATTACTAAAACTCTGATTTACGTAGATTCTGTTTTTATAAGGATTAAAAAAATATATTCTGAGTTACCTTTTACCCACACAAAAAGATAATGAAAGTGAAATGTACCAATTTGGGAGCATGAACAACATTCACATTTATACTCTAGTCAGAGGCATTAAAACTGAGAAAATCTATTAGTCACCCATTTTCCAACTACAATGTTCCTACCACACATGGCAAGTGTTAATTTTAGCTTGGTTTTAAACATTTAAGAGAATTAATCTTCTTTAGAGAAGATCTGTGACTCTCTTTAAAATTTTTTCTCTTCATATTTAGAATAAACCTAACCTTGCTCCACCAAAACCAGTGTTACAAATGAATATAGAACTAGAGACGAGGCCTAACTCCTAAAATATTTCTTTTAATTTCTGAAGCAGAGAGTGACGCACTATAAGAACAGATTTTTCCCCCAAGACCTCCCCACATTTCTCCCAATATTTTTGTTTAAAAAAAAAATCCAAGTTTAGGATTTTTATTATGACAAAATTAGAACATTAAACACCTAATCAAATTTCATTAGTGTATACTCACTGATTAGTACAAGGACTTCTGGCAGAAGAAGGAGGGACAGAAATAAGTACACCAGCCTACAGAGGTTTGCAGAAGAAACTACCAGATAAATTGTCCTGGTGTAATACATGGATGGATAGGCTGTAATACATGGATGGATAGCAAAACAGAAAGAAATGCTTTCTTTGAGAACAAGTGTTTAGGTCTTATCTCACTCAAGGTCTTAGCAATAAGAGTTTCTACAGTACAAAGAGGTTCTGGGTACATCTACTTTCTCACCATGAGGAAGATGTATAAAAAGCAAGCATTCAGAAGAAAGACTAAAAGAAAAAATTTAAGTTAGAAAAAAATTATTAGAGAAGAAAGGAAAAAAGTTTAAAAAAAGACTGAATAAAGGAGGGACAAACCTAAACCAGAGAGCACTGAATACCAGGTGATGAGATTAAAAGAGATAGCAAGGCAAGGCCAGACAGACAGTGGATAAGCCTCAAGGTTAGGATACTGGCAATGAAACAAAAGAACAGCAAAAAGGTCAAGAGAAAGAGGGGGCTATAGCATAAAGAAGCAGTAATAAGAGTGAACCAAAGTTTAAAAGCGTAAAAACGAAAGAAGGAAGGAAGGAATGGAAAAGCAAAAGGAGACAACAAAAGAAAAATTCAAAATTTTAAACATATGTTCCCCCAAAAGAGGGCTAACAAGAATGGAATGGGAGCTAATATTTGAGGTGGCAATCTGATGCCACCTGGGCTGTGAAAGGTAGATAAAAGAGGTCCTTGGTACCCAAGGATAATTGTTCTAGAACCTTTTTAAAAGGTCCAGGTATTTCAGAATAAATGGTGTAAACAAGAATAAAGGGTTGACTACAACTTAATCTGAAATATGAAACTAAAACTTACGAAAATTATTTTTTAAATAGTTAATGATTTCACTCATATGCTTTTATTTATTTTTTTATTTTTGGCATATAATAGTATAATGGCACAACATTCACCAGCTTTGAAATTTGTAACATGAGCATATAATAGGTAATTCTGTTTTGAAAACTTCCAACAATTTTTTCAAGGGCCTCCCTTAATTCTTTGCTACTCAAATTGTTCTTTGAAATGCATATGAGTCATCAACCTTTTTTCAATTGTTAACTCTGCTAAATACCCATCTGTCAACAATTTTGCAAGTGATTAAAGCCATTCTCTTGTACTTTCATAGACTTTATGAAGTTTTGCATCTTTTGCAAGGTTTATAATTTCATTTTGGTTTGTGCTGTATTTGCATTAGATTAGCAAGGAAGTAATAGAGAAGGATGCTGATGTGATGGATGGGAAAGATAACAGCCAGAGTTAATGAGGGATAGCTGGTGAGCAGAGCCTAATTTTAGAAGTGCTTAGTTCATCAGTGAATATTCTCTTGTTTGGCAAATTTGCTTATCCATGAATCCTTTAGATTAATGAACATTGGATACTGAAGATCTCCTGTAATACTACATTACAAGTGTTCTGAAGATTAAATTTAGGATAAATGTAAAATTTTTGTAAAGCTACGTTTAGAACATATGTTAAAAACCTCTAGCACAATGCCTGAGCCAACTGAAGTTGAAGTTGATTAACTGATGTTTGTTAAACCTGAAAGGCAGAAACTGGGAGAAAAGGTACCATTAATGAAAAGGGAACAAAAAATAAAAGAGCAGTAACACGCACTATGAAAACTTATTTTCAGCTTATAAGCAAATCAGGACACAGGAAAAACACAAATAGCTATTAATAAAATTAAAAGTTCAGAGTATATGGGGAATTTAAAGCTGAGAGGGAAAAGTCACAATGACTAGAACAAAAAAGAAGGAAAGTTGGAAGGGCTGGACATTGAGGTGGGTTTAAGAACAGGATAAGTTTCTGAAAGGCAAAGATGAGGAGAAGGCATATCATGTATAGGCAACAACAGATCAACAATTAGGAAGAACTAATAAGTAATCCTAGAAAGTTGGTGATATTTAACTAAACTAAAATATGGTAAGGATCATTTATGGAAGGGCAGTAAATATCAAGGTTAATGAGTTCACACTAAATTTAATAAGCAATCATTTCTTGGGGGAGAGGGAACAAGGGAGAGAAAGAGGATTCTAAGCAGAATAAGACTTTAAGTCCACAAAGCTGGGAGAAGGGTGGTGCTGTTAAGGACCTAAGAAGTTCTGAATTGCTGACTGGGGAGGTGTGGGAAGGCAAGGCTAAGATGGTGACAGTGACTGGGGATTCACTGACAATGAGGTAATTAAGCAGGACATTCAGGTGGAGCTCAGGATCCACTTGAGGCTAAAACAGGTTCATCCATGTAAACACAGTTTTTAAGGGTATGGAAAAAGTTTGAGGGAAAACAATGGAGCCATAGCTTACTTAGATGAAGGTTCTAGAATCAGCCCATGAATTAAAGAAAGATTTTTGCTTTTAATTCCAAATTACTCTTGAAATATTCTTTTTTTATTTTTTTTTAATTTTTTTTTTCAACGTTTATTTATTTTTGGGATAGAGAGAGACAGAGCATGAACGGGGGAGGGGCAGAGAGAGAGGGAGACACAGAATCGGAAACAGGCTCCAGGCTCTGAGCCATCAGCCCAGAGCCTGACGCGGGGCTCGAACTCACGGACCGCGAGATCGTGACCTGGCTGAAGTCGGACGCTTAACCGACTGCGCCACCCAGGCGCCCCATACTCTTGAAATATTCTTAAAGGTGGTAACGGAGACAGGCACACAATCTCTCAGTAAGTCCACATGGCCAGGTATTCCTCCAGCACTGAAATGGACCATTAGTTTTTCAGTGAATCCTAGATGAAGCCTTTGGTTGAAATTCAGGGTAGTAACGAATGAACAACATGAATACATACATAAATACTAGAATTTCAAGTCAAGGAAACTGCTCACACAGGAGGCACACGGAAGCTGAAGCTGACTCAAGAAACAGTGGATTCACAGTTCCACCTCCTAACTGCTCACTCTGGGGGAGATGCTTGATAAATGGAGTCCAGGCAGGACTGCCAGCATTACTCTACTTGCTATTATTAAACATTCTTTTTCATTTGGCTGAGTATCTGTGGTTGAGTTTGTGTCATTTACATGTACATATGATGTAATTTTAATATATTGAAGTGATGAGCTTGTATGCTGTCTCCAAAGAGAAGAGAAATGAATGAGGATAAAAACTTGGGAGAATGCTTATATTTATGTACAGAAAGGAAATTACAGCTGAGATGGGAACATAATAGTTATAAAAGACAACATCACCTCTCAGAAGTTAAAGGGAGAAAGAGAGGCTGTCATCTATGTCAAGGGCTCAGAAAAAGGCCAGGGAAAGGAGTGAGAGCTGTGGAATTCGGTCACTAGCACCAGTGTTAGCCTTTAAGCAGCAGCTTCAGTTGAAAAATGTAGGGAGGGGGATTGAAATTGCATGAATTAGAAAGTCTGTGTATGACAGAAGGGAAGCAGTGGAAGAAAGGGAAGACAAGGAGAAACAGGGTCAAAATTTTTTAAATATACAGGATTCCTTTAAGTTACTGATTTTCCTGTTAAACTTTGGTAGAGATTTAACTTAAGGAAAGGACAACTAGAATGTATCTAGCAATCTAAAACTGTGTAGTAACTGTGGCTAGCTAGGTAGTAGCACAGAGAACATACTTCTACAGCAAAGCCCCAACTGAAATGCTGTTGTTTTAAAAATAACACATTACTCTAAACTAAAATAATCCAATGTATAATGTCATTAAACTAATAAAAGGCCTAAAGAGCCTTCTAGAAGAATCTATGACATCCTTAGAAGATCCTTCAGAATCTTCACTGCATCCTTTCCCTGTTAAATCAGTCTTCACATCTTTCCCATTTTTGTCAGTAGCAGATTCATACTATCTCTGACTTGAAAGAATTAGGAAAGGTCACCAAGTTAAACCTTTCATCCAATGCTGAAAACTCCATCCAATATCTGTAATGAAAGGAGGTCACCCACTTATGCATGAAAATATCCACAGATGGGGAAATTTCTAGCTTCAAAAAGCACTTTTTTAAGTTTCTTTCTTCCTGGATTCATTAATCTCCTTGTCCCCACGCACCTACCTCCAACTAAAACAAGTCAAAGCATAACCCCACATGTCACCACTCCTCCCAACACTCTTACACGGTTTCAAATAGATACATTAATTTCTATTTGGCAATGTTCTTTGGATTTATCACTTGCTGGCCACTCCTACAATTAATACCTGACCCTACCCAAAACTCCTTTTACCATTTACTTTATCACTCACATGCTTAGTATTTTAGCAGCTATAAAGATTCCAACTTAGCCTATGCAATACTACCAAGATAATCTTCCTAAAATTAAAAATTCCCATTACATCCTTCCTATAGGAGGAACTTATAGGTCTTCCCATTTGACTTAATTTAAAAGGCAAACTTCTCTTCCTAGCTCTCAGACTTTTATACTCCTGCCCTTGCCCACTGCTCTCTATCATAAAGAAGTCCCTGTGAAACCCAATCTTGTTAATATCTCTCTCATACACCATGTTTACTCATCCTCTGCATCCAACTTTGCCTTCCTAAGTAGACAACATGCTTCATGAGAAAAAACTGTTTTATGTTTTACACTTCCACTGGATTCTGAATAGTAATCAGCACTACAATGAGCACATCCTAAGTGCTCAGGGAATACCTGTTGACTGGTTTTTCCCCACTGGATTTATACATAGTTTGAATGTACTGTTCAACACCAAGCCAGTGTTCATACTATTCCCTCCATCTGCCCTTTCTTTATGTGTAAAACTCCTATTCATCCTTCAAACTTCAGCTAAAACATCTCCCGTTAGGAAGTCTTTCCTGATTATCCTAGCAAGAATGAATATTACCACTTGTTTTCCTGTAGCATTTTACTTGTAAATCTATCACAAAACTTCAGTCATTTCGTCTGATAACATCTAGACGGTAAGGTGGTGTTTTTTGTTTTTTTTTTAAAGCAGATGAAAAAATCCATCTCTTCCTCATTTTAATGTGTCCCCTCTTTCCCTTACGCACTTCCCCCAGTGCCTAAAACAGTGCCTTACATGAAATAGGTGATCAACAAATACTTATGGGAGTGAATGGACTTTCTTCACCAAATATTTTCCTAAATGAAAACAACAAATACAACCAAATGAGTAAGTAAAGCATCTTAATAACTGTTGAGTTACATCATTTAGTAGCCTACTGTTCCAATGGTTAATGAAATTCTTTTGTTAGGTATTAGGTAGAAATCCTATTAACTAACCTAAAGAAAAGGGGATAGATTAATTTTTCAAGGTGTTTACTGTGACTGTTAATCTAGTATTTTGAAATGTATCTATTCAGGTTATTCTCCCCTGCAAAGCAACAGAAATTATATGATAAATATAAATATATCCTGGGTATTTTCTAGATAATAAAATACACATATTTTTTCAAGTCATCTGAGTTCAATAAATCAATCTCAAAGTAATATTCAAACTTCACTCTATGGATAATAGAATGTTAAGATTTTGGTAGTTTCATTTTATCATTATTTTTACCAAAAAACCCCAAAAGATGTAATAAATGTTTGATAACTTCTAACCCCAAAACTGCATTTAAATGTGAGAATCAATATACAATTTTGCTATTAAATGAAAACTTTCAAAAGTAAGAGGGAGCATGATATTAATCTAGGACTTCAACTGAACTCTAAGATTTTGAAATATAGCCAAAATTTGACTATTTATTAGATGTGTGGCTTTGATCAAGCCAATTAACCTCTCTGAGGCCCAGTTTTATCGTGTAAAATAATAGTATTTGCTTCATCTACTTCTTGGGATTGATATGAGCATCAAATGAGATGGCATAAAGTTGTAAGTGCTATTGTTTTTTCATGTCTTACTTTATATAATGTTCATGAGTGAGGGTTATCCTTCAATTTTCTGGAAATACTGAGGTCAGAATCAGTTTCCTTGAAAATTTGGTAGATGTTTTCTGTAAAACTGTCTGGGCCTGGTGTTTTCTTATGAAAAAAAATGTTAATTGTTCCTTTATCACATTTTCTTTTTATTTATTTTTTTTTTAATTTTTTTTTTTCAACGTTTTTATTTATTTTTGGGACAGAGAGAGACAGAGCATGAACGGGGGAGGGGCAGAGAGAGAGGGAGACACAGAATCGGAAACAGGCTCCAGGCTCCGAGCCATCAGCCCAGAGCCTGACGCGGGGCTCGAACTCACAGACCGTGAGATCGTGACCTGGCTGAAGTCGGACGCTTAACCGACTGCGCCACCCAGGCGCCCCCACATTTTCTTTTTAAAACAATTTGGTGAGATAGATTTTCCTATGAATTTCTGAGTTTTATTTAAATTTTCAAATTTATTGACAAAGTTCTTTAAGGTACTCCCATGTTTTCAGTATCTGCTATTTTTTTAAGTTAATTTATTTTCAGAGAGACAGAGAGAGAGAGAGAGCACGCATGAGCATGTGCACAAGTAGGGGATGGGCAGAGAGAGAGGAAGACAGAGAATCCCAAGCAGGGCTGGAACCCACGAAACCATGAGATCATGACCTGAGCCAAGATCAACAGTTAGACATCCAACTGACTGAGCCACCCAGGCACCCCTAAAATTTAAGTTTTAAGTTATGAAATTGTAGGCATTTAAAGTTTTTGGCTTTTATGCATTTAAAGGCATAAATATAAAATTAAAATAATTTCAGTGTAAAATTTAAAATAATTTTTGTTACAATAATATAAAGTAGTATTCTTTGTATTACTATTTCTAGATAAATAGAAATGTCACTAGAATGTTTGCCGGATAACCTGTGGTTTTGGAATGAGATATTTTATTAGTCTATATATATCTTATTCTTTTCCATTATCTAGCCTTCTTGAAAGAGGCCTTTGAAACAAAAATACAAAAACAATTTTATTCCTAATGATTCTTCCTTTCTAAAAGATTCAAATGAGACAGAATATGGTGCATTAGCTCTGAAGCACTGTTCTTCTGCCCTCCCCCCACCAGCCCCTCACACATATTTCATTTGTAGATATTTCAGGCAACCTGTGATGGGGCGTGGGGGTTGGGGTACGGGGCATCACATTAGGACCAAATAAGATTATTTGATTATTACATACATAGAAAGGCAAGTCCAGGATATGAAGCATAGCATAGGAGTCTTAAAAAGAGAGAATGGAGAAAAGATTTAAAATAGAAGCTTCTGTAGAAAGATTTGATTGGACTTTACGGGCATTTAAATACTCCTACAATTGTCACAAATATCAAAAATATATTAGATTTCAGACGAAATACAAGACAGGCTTGAGAAAAAGGTTAATCTATATCTTGTTTTTAGATTTCACATTTTCAGGGGTATAAGAATGTTAATTAAGTCCACATACTAAAATCCTAACACAAAATCTGAATCAAAAGACAAATACCTTAAAATAAAAAATTAAAATTGCTAAATGAGCTCCTTTTATTGTAATCTTTTTCCTGTTGTATTACCAAGTCACACACCTCGAGCAAATATTGCTGTAGACCCAGAGATGTACTGGCTTGCTTCTCAATTACCTTCTACTCTCAGTGCACTGGGCCTATTTGTATAACTGTTTTTCCCTACTTCGCTTGATATGAATTGCTAAGGGCAGGAAAGAAATGAATTCACTTAAATCACTAGCCAAGTCTCAAAAGACTAACTATCTAAATGACAAAATAGAGACATGACAAATTACCCGCATTATGACATCTTCAAAGTATTAACAACGCATGTGACCAAAATAGTAAATACTGGATAGATAATTCAAAGAATAAGGTTTCACCACACTTAGTCACATATATTCTTCAATAACATACCTCAGGAGGTTTGAATTCTTCAATTCCACCTTCCATTTTCTGTTTAAGTGCACTGTTTACTTGCTTAGCATTCTGAACCTTCAACAAAATAACCCAAAGTATGAATCAGATCACAGACTTAGGTAAATGTATGAATATTTAATAAATGAAAAG
This sequence comes from Lynx rufus, assembly GCF_022079265.1. Classification (NCBI taxonomy): domain Eukaryota; kingdom Metazoa; phylum Chordata; class Mammalia; order Carnivora; family Felidae; genus Lynx; species Lynx rufus. The sequence goes on along the minus strand of NW_025814829.1, from coordinate 31,838,953 downwards.
GATATAGGATATATACCAAAACCTGCTTAAATTTTATTTCAGGAGGACAAACACTTATACTTTATCACACTTGGGGCCATTCAACTAATACCCACATCAACTAATATATGTATCAACTAATTATATATATATATATATATATATATATATATATATATATCTAAAAAACTAATAGTCTACAAATCATAGTATCTGAGTATCTTTTAACAATATCGCCTCATAAGAAAAATGGTATATAAAGGAATTAAATTCCATTACTATTTCTCATTACCATAATGTTTTGATCAAATAATTATTCCAATAAGAATGATAATTTTAATAATTATAAGTATCACTGTTGGTGCTTCACATGTAATAAATCATTTAATTCTCAACTATTTTGTGAAGTAAGTATAATCAGTTCTGCTATAACCTGACATAAGCATTCTCAAAAATCAGCCCACTATGCAAAGTTGCACAATAAAAAACCACAGGACTTATGGGGAAACAGAGTTAGGGACACAACACTGAAAAACCTCATCGATGACAAAAAAAAAGGAACCTCATAAAAATAATAGCTTTATACATTCTAAATAAGAAATAAATTCACAAATGCTACAATAAAGATGGTACTTCACCTTGGAAAAGACCTGAGGTTGCTTATAGAAGGTAGTGTCAAAACAGTTGCAGCTTGTGAGTTACTGGGAAGTGGTAGAAGGAGGTTATTTGAAATCAGATGCAAAGTTTTAATACCACATGTGGATGTGTGTGGTTCGTAATATGCAGTGAACTGAGGGAGATAGTACACATCTCAAGTGTGTGGATATATACTCAGCTAGGTACAGTTTTTCACTGACAAAAATCAAACATAACCAAATGCAAAATGCACATTATACTCAAATTGTTTCCTAGTGTTATCAGTTGTGTTGGAACAGATTCATGTTTTCAAAACAAGCTTTATAGCAGAACTGACTCTACTTTTACTGTAACCATTTTAGAGATGAGGAAGGTAGGGCATAGAGAAGTCAAGAAACTTTCCCTAGGCCACAGCTCTAGGAGGCAGAACGTGAATTTGAACCATGCCAAGTTTTTAACTACTATTCTACTAGAAATATTATTAACATTTACTAGATTATTAAGGGTTAGGATTTTTTTTTGCTCATTTGGTTACATTTTTTCTTGGTTTGCTCTTTTTTTTTAGTTTGGACAATATTTATAAAGTGATTTGTGGAAATTTTTTCCTCAGAAATCATTCAAATGTGGTCAGCCATGTTAGACATACAAAGATAAAATGTAAAAGTCTCAGTCTTTAAAGATTTCATAGATTAGTGGGGAGATAAATATAAAAGTATAGTAAATGCTAAAACACCCAACCTAGACTTGGAGGAAGAGAGAGAAGGGAGTTAGTGTTAGTGGGTGTGGGTAGTGGGGAAAATAGGGTAAATTTTCCAAAGGAGATGACACCTAAATTTAGTTTTAAAGGATTAACAAGAATTAAGCAGGGAGATAAGGTTGGAGCAGGAAATGCCTTCCAGGCAGAACAGCAGGTAGAAAAGACAGGAAAGCAGTTAGGCTGGGCCAGAACAAAGAATTTGAATCTTGCCTAAAGACTAAAGGAAACTTTCTGAAGAACTTTTAAGCAAGGGAGTAAATGTAACCATATTTGTCTTTTTAGAGCAATAATTCCAGTTGTAATTTGGAGAAGGGGATAGAGTGAAGACGAAAATTAATCTAACAAGTCAGAGAAGAAATACTGAGGACTTCAATTACCACAGCAGGAAAGAAGGGGTGATGGTGGTGGCACACAGACGGATAAAATAAATAACTTGGAAACAAAATTAAGATGTGCTTGTGAAAAGCTGACAGGGGAGACTCAGGAATCAAGGGTAACTCCAGTCACTGGCCTGAATAAGTGAGTGTACGTGGTGCTGAGACAGGGAATGCAAAACGAACAGGTAACTGGAGTGGGTAAGGGAGAAGTCCGTTTGGACACTAGGAGATGGGTCTGGGATATAAAAGTAGTAGAATTTATAAACCCAAGAGTGCAAACCTTTACTACGTCACACATCAAAGGACTAACCGAGAAAGGAGTTTAAAGCTTTAAAGAAGGTCCTTCATAAAAATCAATAAATATAAGCTATAAGTGAAGTAGTAGTGTCAAGGATAAAGTATAAATACAGGTGACTGAGTACATTTTATCCCTTCATTATTTAAAAAAATTTTGAGCACTTGGGCACCTGGGTAGCTCAGTCAGTTAAGCATCTGACTCTTGATCTCGGCTCAGGTCATGAACTCATGGTTCGTGGTTCAAGTCCACATCAGGCTCTGTGCTGGCCGTGTAGAGCCTGCTTGGGATTCTCTCTCTCCCTCTCTCTCTCTCTCTCAAACTAAATAAAAATAAACTTAAAAAAAATAAAACAAAAAATAAAAAAACAAAAAATTTTGAGCACTTTTTAAAAATTTTAACCATGTTACCAAAAAAAAAAAGTCGAACGACTTTCATACATCAAAACTGGGTTTTCCTTGGCTTTAATACATTAAAATGACATAATCCAATCTAACTCATGTTATCACTTTCAGAGACACAATGCAACTGGAAATACTTTTGCCATTCCAGTGGATATTTCCAAAAAGCAAATGCCTATGGGTGCTCCTGCATCTTCAAAAGAAAAAGAAAAGAAACAGAACCACATTTCTCCAATGATGGCTGTATTTCCCACACTGCAGAAAAACAATAAAAATCATCCTCAAGAGTTTCAATATGTATTGTAACAAAGATTTCACTCCTTCAGTTTCCTTGCTGACTTCTTAGATCACTTGATTAGAAGACTGCTTTCATTGCTTTTTAACTGCTATTGGTACTTGGTGGGATCTAAGTTTTAAACTTCTGTAAAAAACATTACAAGCTATTTCATGTAATTTAATTTTGGGCTGAATATTCTTCAAAGGACTTTATAAATAATACAACATTTTAAATGAATCCCCAATTCACTTGTCTTTCTACCATATTGTTACTTTCTCCAACTTTATCAACAAATGATCTAATTCCATGTAAATTCAAGAGGAACCCAAGGACTGGCACTCTTCTAATAAAGCCAGTGACCAAAGGAAAGAAGCCCCTGAAAACAAGAAAAAAATCAATAAATTTCAAAGATCATGCCTACCGAAGGGCCAACCAACAAGGACAACAAATATACCACCCAGGAAAAATCCTGTAGCTTTCATGTTATGTTTTTGGAAGAAGACTCTGAATGTTCTTTGTAAACCAATTGCAAAAGCCAAGCTAGTCACAAATAAAACATTTCCAATAGCCAGTAGTGCTTTGTCAAATAAGAGAATCATTCCAAAGAACAGGAAAAATACTCCATATCCTGTTAATCCCACTCCAATTCTCTGGGTGTCTGGTAAGGAGATCATGGCTGCAATGGTGAGAGCAGTTGCAACAGAACCTCGGGGTGCCCAGGGCGTGAAGTAAAGTCAAGAGAAGCGCCAGGAAGCAGCCCAGGCAAGAACCACCACATCTTCTGGAAAGATGCAGCCACTCCTACCCCAGCTTTAAGACCATTCAAGCCATTTTTAAAAATATTACAGACAAAGTGTTTTAGAAGTTCTCTAAGGAGAAGGGGTGTTGTAGTTTGGGAGATGGGAGTCTTACATACATTCACTGTTCAACTAAAGGCTAAGCATTCAGTCAAAAACATGCTACCTATATTAGAGAGTCCAGCGTCAGAGCAGTCAAAGGAAAGGAAGTCTAAGAAGGAAGAAGTGGTTGTCAGTGTCAAATATTATTGAGCAGTAACAGATTCAAGAGAAATAAGAACCAAGAAGAGGGCATGAGATCTGGCAACTTGTTAATAAATAAACTTGAGATTGCTTTTGCAGAGGTAGAATTAGGATAGTGTATGGGGCAGAAATTAGATTGGGATGGGTCAGAGAATATGTGATGATAAGAAAGCAGAGGAAGCTAATATGGTAGATATTTATTCAAGAAGTCTGTTGGAGAAGAGAAGAGGAATGTAAGAGCAGTTTGGGGAAATAACAAGGGTCAAAAGATAGAGAAATCTGAATGTTTGGGATACAGAAAAACGATCTTGCTCCCACACTATACTGCTGCAAGATTCTTACATTTTATATACAGTGGTATAATATTAACTCCAAGGAAGCATATTGTAATACTTAAGCAAGGACGATTATGGTAGGTTGAAGAGGCATACTGCAATCTCTAGGGCAACTACTTAAAAGATGCGAAGAGATATAGTTGAAAAATGTAAGTAAGATCATGTCACACTTCTCTTTAAAATCCTTCAGTGGTTTCCTAACTCATGATTAATTTTACATTTCTTAACATAAATTCCTGTCTGCCTGTGCTGTAACGTGAAGGCAAGTAGAAATTAACGAAGAGCTTTAAGATGAATGATTCTGATCATACGAGTATTTTAAGAAGATAACGCTGACAGCAATGTATAACATGGAGCTGCAGAGAAGTGGATAGTAAGGACAATCAAAAGACAGTTAGGGTTGGATAAGAGGTGGTAAGGGCCTGAACAAAGGTAGTAGTGATGGGATTAAAAATGAGGGGACTGATTTAAAGAAAATTTCTCAGATAAAACTTACACAACTTGGTTACCACTTGGGTTTGTGTGTACTGGGGGATGTGATAATGGCAAGGGATAAATCAAAGATGATTCTCATGTTTCAGTAAGACAGAAAACAGAAAAGAAATGTTTAGGGGATAGATTAGATGCCTAGCAGGTAGCTAGAAATACAGCAATATAGAGCTTGGGAGAAAAGTCACAGCCTGAGAAGTAGATTCAGCTGTCACTGGCATGTAGTGTATGGTTGATACAGACCAAGAAAGTACAGACTTGGAAGAGTACCTAGATCTAAGAGACAGGGAAAACAACAGAGACAAATAAAAAGAGGAAAAGGTGACCGAGAAAGGCCAGAGACCTAATGACAACCATTAACTGAGTACATACTATGTGCGAGGCACTGCTGTAAGCATTATCGTGTATTTTCTTATTTAATTCTTCCCAAGCATCATATTGTTATCCACATTTCAAGATGAAGAAACTGAGTTAAGAGTTAAACAGCTCCCCTAAGGTTACACAGGAAGTAGACGATGTAGGTGGGGTCAAAATTTAGGTTCACTGACCCTATATCCTTACTCTTAACCATGATTAACCTAATTATGATGAGAATACATTTATAATACCTCGGCTGCTACCACTGGTAATAATGATGAGGAGGTGAGAGCAGCCAGTACTCACTGAGCATTCAAAATGTGCCAGACGCTGCTCAACAACCTACGCGTAAAATCTCAAACAATTCCCAACAACTTGCAAGAGAAGTAGGATTATTACCCCCAATTTCATAGATATAAAATTGAAGCTCAGAGAGTCTATTATTTCCCAGTATCACAGAGCTAACAGGTAGTGATGCTGGGATTCAAATTTAGAATAGACAGAAGCATCTTTGAATTTGGAAACAAAGTAAATTTTAAAGACTGAAACTTATGTAGCTGAGAAACAGGTAGCTGAAAAAGGTAGCTGAGAAAACGTGCAAAGAGCTGAAGTTCACTGAGGTTTCAAAAGGGGATAAACAAAATGGATAGGATGATTAAAAATGATTTTTATGAAATACCTGACGTTTTAAAGAGATCAGCTCCATGTCCAGTTGCCGCAGGATGGTGTTGGCTGCATTGGGACTACAGGAAACTGCTACCACATCCTCCTGGGTTAAATACATGCCCTTAGGTGGACGGCACTTGGAGCGCTGAGAGTGATGGCGGTGTTGTAAACTCTGATACTCTCTCCTTCCAAGTCCAATCTTGCTGGTTTGGACAGGCTGTTCAGTATTGCCCTAGAAGGATAAAGGTAGAGTAACAGGTTATTTCGTTTTCATGCACAAATAACCTGAAAACAGTCTATTACTAGAAGTATCTGCTGCACTAAGTACACCTAAAAAAGACTTCTAACCCATTACATCACGTATGAGTACACACGCAGCACTTACCAACGGGGGGGAGAAAAGTATACAACATAATGCATCCCTGACCCAATCTACTCAATAAAATGTTTGGTTTCCAGCCCAGAGGCCTATAGAGGACTATGAACAAATGAAAAAATAAGTTGGACTCTAAACTATTCTTGTTTGCTTCAAAATAGAACACCATTTCCCTCAGCAATAAAGGGCCAAAAAAGCTATAACTTATTAAGTGCAAAAGTATTTTAAGAAATTAAAAAGAAGCAAGTTAGGAATTATGACAAGTGGCCAATAACATTTCATTCTCACTTTAAAGTTGTTGAAAGAGAAGTAGGCCCCTAAAGATTAAAAAGGACACAGAATTATCTTTTTATTTTTTAAAAAAAATTTTTTTAATGTTTATTTTATTTTTGAGAGAGTGAGAGACAGAGCATGAGTGGGGGAGGAGCAGAGAGAGAGGGAAACACAGAATCCAAAGTAGGCTCCAGGCTCTGAGCCATCAGCACAGAGCTCGACGCGGGGCTCGAACCCATGAACCATGAGATCATGACCTGAGCCGAAGTCGGATGCTTAACCGACAGAGCCACCCAGGCACCCCTCTTATTTTTTTAAATGTTTATTTTTTGAGAGAGCGAGCGAGTGAGCATAAGTGGGGGAGGGGTAGAGAGAGAGAAGGAGATACAGAATCTGAAGTAGGCTCCGGGCTCTGAGCTGTCAGCACAGAGCCCAACGCAGGACTCGAACTCAGAACCGTGAGATCATGACCTGAGCCAAAGTCGGACACTTAACTGACTAAGCCACCCAGGTGCCCCGACACAGAATTATCTTAAACTTGACATTTCTAAACTCTAAATCTATTTATCTGTGAATAAAATATGATGTGAATTTGTATTTTGGAAGAGGTTAAGACAGTCCTAATAATAATGACCATGAAATGTTAAGTAGGATTTCATTGTTACTTTCAATATTCTTAAAGTGTGACATAAAAATACAATGTTATTCTGTGCTTCTGAGACAGGAATCCATTTGAAACTGCCCATTAGGTTGAATGGCACCTAATTTCAACTGAACAGATTTAATGCTCCAATTCTTTAGAAAAGGAATCCAAGGGGATAAGTGAGTATGCAGGAGCTGGCACTTGCCTAACACCCATGCTTCAATGGACAACAGGTGTCTCACACTGGGGGACATCTATGTGGCTCAGTTGGTTAAGGGTCAGACTTCAGCTCAGGTAATGATCTCACTGTGAGTTTGAGCCCTGATCCGGCTATGTGCTCTCGGTGCAGACCCTGCTTTGGATCCTCTGTCTCCCTCTCTCTCTGCCCCTCCCTTACACTCTCTCTCTCTTAAAAATAAATAAATTAGAAAGAGAGAGAGAGAGAGAGAGAGAGAGAAAGAAAGAAAGAGCGAGCCTCAGGTTGGTAGGGCCTTCAGACATTTAGCAAAAACAAATGCAAAGTGTCTCTAGAAGAATGCATTTTATTTATTTTTTCTTAAAGTTTATTTATTTTGAGAGAGAGAGAGCATCCATGTGCATGTGGGGGAAGGGCAGAGAGAGCGAGAAAGAGAATCCCAAGTGGGCTCCGTGCTGTGGAGCTTGAACTCACAAATCCGTGAGATCATGACATGAGCTGAAACCAAGAGTCGGATGCTTAACCAACTGAGCCAACCAGGTACCCCTTAGAAGAATGAATTTTAAACCCACATCTCAAAATTTTCCACAAGTATGTTCCAAGGAAAATGAGCTCCCAACCACAAACTGCAAACAAGTCCCATGAGTGACAGACAGCAGAACAACAGAATTAGATCTGCAAAGATTGAAGATATTAGAATTACTGGATAAAGAAAATACAACGTGTTACATGTGCGTAAAGAAATAAATGACAGAATTGAAAATATGGAACATTCTTTTATGAGTCTATCAGAACTGACTAAGCAGATATGCAAAAGAACTGAATAGAACATCTAGAAATAAAAAAAAAAAATAGTATAAAGAAGATTAGAAATTCCGTGATTAGAAACTCAGAAAATTAGAGCTCAGAAGAACAGCAGCAACTGCACACATGTAAAAATGACCATAATGCAGTACAGAAATATGGAAAGACAAAAAGATGGAAAATGAGATGGTTAAGAGACATATTAAAGTCCATTAAAATGATTCCCAAAGGAAAGAATAGGGAGAATGAGGAAGACATAATATTCAAAGAGGCAACCAGTGAGAATTTTACAGAACTTAAGACATAGGATTCAGGAAATACAATGAATCCAAAACAAGTTTACAAAAAACAAAACAAAACAAAAACAAACAAAACAAAACAAAACACAACACAACAAAAACACCAACAACAAAAAACCCCAGCTCCACACAGATACATTAAAGTGAAACACCACTGGGGTGCCTGGGTGGCTCAGTTGGTTAAGTGTCTGACTTCGGCTCAGGTCATGATCACCTGGTTGACAAGTTCGAGCCCAGCGTCAAGCTCTGTGCTGACAGCTCAGAGCCTGGAGCCTGCTTTGGATCTATGTCTCCCTCTCTCTGTCTGACCCTCCCTGCTCACACTCTGTCTCTCTCTCAAAAATAAACATTAAAAAAAAAAAAAGTGAAACACCGTTAAAGACAAAGTAGACATGTGCCTGTGTGGCTCAGTCAGTTAAGCATCCGACTTCAGCTCAGGTCATGATCTCACAGTGTGAGTTTGAGCCCCACATCAGGCTCCGTACTCCTGGTGGTGTGGAGCCTGCTTGGGATTTCTCTCTCTGCCGTCTCCCACACCACACACGTGCCCGTGTTCTCTCTCTCAAAATAAACTTAAAAAAAAAAAAAAAGACAAAGAAGAGACCATAAAAACAGAGAAAAAGACAAATTACCTCCAAAGGAATGATAATTAGCCTGACAGCAGACTTCTCTGCAGCAACAATAGAAATGAGAAGCAGTAGAATATTATATTCAAATAATTAACTGTCAACCTAGGAGTCTAATCCCAGCAAAACCAGGGTTTCAAGAACAAGAGAGATATAGACATTGTAGACATACCAAAACTAACTGTGTTTATAAGTAACAGATTCTCACAAATTTAACTTGTAGAAGATACATACACTTCAGGACAAGGGGAAATGATTTTTGAAGAAATGTCTAAAATTCAAGAAAGAATAATGAGTAAATTTTAAACACGTGTATAAATGTAAATAAAGAACAACTATATGAGATTTTAAAAAACAAGATGTAACTTAAATTAGACAAAAACAGCATATAAATGAGGAGGGTAGTGAATAAAGTCAACACATTCTAAAGGCCTTGTATTAATCAGAAAGTCATTAATTTAGATGTTAAGTTAAATATGCAGGAGAGTGTCTGGGCGGCTCAGTCAGTTAAGCGTCTGACTCTTGGTCTCAGCCCAGGTCTTGATCTCAGGGTCTTGAGTTCAAGCCCTGCATTGGGCTTCACACTGGGTGTGTAGCCTATTTCAAAAAACAAAAACCAAAAAAGCCTCCACCAAGTTAAACATGCAGGAAAATTTTCCAGGGTACACAATAAGAATAGAAATATAGAAACATCCCAAACTAGCAGAGACTAAAAAAATGGAACAGGAATTGCAGTCTTAATGCCAAAAAAAAAAAAAAAAAAAGCGAGCCATGAAGGAAGAGAAACAAAACTAGAAAAAACAAGTCAAAAGGTAAGAACAAGAAAGAACAAAAATACACATAGATCAGTGATTCACAGAGAACACTGTTGAAATGCTGAAAGAAAATAATAGAGAGATACCAGGTAAATACTTAATAAATGAAAGATACCAGGCAAAATAATCTTTAAAGCAGAACACATTACAAGAGATGAAAGGGTCATTACATATTGATAAAAGGTTCGATTCAACAGCAAGATAAAATAATTCTAGACTTCTATGCACCTAATAATAGCTTCAAAACATAAAATATCACAAAAACATCACTTCTCAATTAATTGATCAGTAAGCAGATAACAAAAACCATGCTAGCAAGGAAGCAAGCAGTAAGAGAACATAGACTTCAAGCACAGAACGGACAGGCTACAATTAATAGACACAGACAGAATCCTGTAACCAAAAGGGTATATATTCTTCTCAAGCACATAAGGAAAAACATTTCTGAATATTCCATATTCTAAACCTGGAGGTTTCAAAACATGTCATCAAAATCCTCAACATTCCAGTCACTGAGAAGTGGGGATCTATATCCTCTCCCCTCGATTCTGGATCAACTTCAGTAACTCACTTATAACCCACAGAAGCGATGCTGAATAACTTCCAAGGCTAGGCCAGAAATGGCTGGGTAGTTTCCACTTAGTGCTTTTGGGATGAATGCTTTGGAGAAAACCAGCCCATGGTAAAAAGCCAGATCACTCAGATCACTCACGGGCCATCAGGCTAGAGAGGAATGCCAGCTGACAGCTAGCATATCAACTACCAGTCATGTGAGCAAGTTGAAAACCTTCAATTATACTCTAGTCGATGCTGAAACATAAAAACCATGCCCTCTACAATTAGGAATAAGGTAAAAACATTTGTTATCATAATGTTCTTTTCAACATAATAATGGTGAACCTAGCCAGTTCAATAAGGGAAGAAATTAAAAGGTAGGTAAGAATTGAAAAGAAATAAAACTGCTATTATTCTCAGATAACATAAATACCTTTGTAGGAAATGTAAACTTATCTACAAATAAATTACACAGAAGTTTCATCTCTCCCTATTTGTATATCTCCACTTCCATATGTAGATTCAAAGGAATATCTAATATGGCTTTTCTAGGAATTGTTAAGCCTCAAGAGCAAAAGTCAAAGAACTTACTCTTTTTGTTTTATTTAGTTTTGAGAGAGATTGAGATCGTGCACAAAAGCAGGGGAGAGGCAAAAAGAGAGAGAGGAACACAGAGGATCTGAACACCAAGCAGTGGGACTTAACCTATCAGCTAACAAGACTTATTATAAAGATATAGTAATTAAGACATTGTGGGACAGGGGATATTTAAGTGACAAGCAGACTAGATAGCCATGTATATACAAAACCTCATATATGATAAAGCTGACACTGCAGACCAATTAAAAGAGATAAACTCACTTCCATATTAGAAAACAAAAATAACAATGGATTTCTACCTCACAACATGAACAAAACTAAATTACTAACAGATCAAGGACTTAAGTGTAAAAAGCAAAACTTTAAAATTTGAAGAATATAAAAGAACATTGAAATTTGAATATTTACACGCTTCTGACAAAATAGGTGTTCACCAAAACACGTAAAGAGAGTTAAAAGATAAACCACAAACTGCTAAAAGATATTGCAACATGCTTAACTAAAGGATTAGTATCCAAAATACATAAAGAATTCAATATGAAAGAAAACTTTTATATTCTGTCTTAAAAGACAAAAACCCAACAGAAAAGAAGATTAAAAAACAAACACAAATAGCATTTTTTCTAAAAAAGACACAATAGACAGAAAAATATTCAGCGTCATTAGTAATCTGATGAAATTGAGAAGACAACACCATTTCATATTACCATATCTGTAACATTTTATAAGTGATTATGTCACATATTGGCAAGTGGCTAATTAGTACCCTATGGCCCAAAAGAAATACAACTGAACTTGAACAATGTAGGGGATGGGTGCACTGACCTTCCTTGTAGTCGGAAATCTGTATGTAACCTTTAACTCCCCCAAAACTTAACTACTACTAATAGCCTACTGTTGACCAGAGCCTTATTGACAATACAATTAACACATGTTTTGTATGTTGTATATATTATACACTGCATTCTTAAAATAAACTTGGCTAGAAAAAAGAAAATGTTATGAAAAAAATAAACGTTACAGTACTGGATTTATTGAAAACATCTGCATGTAAGTGGACCCACAGCGTTCAAAACCCATGTTGTTCAAGGGTTGACTGTACATCAAATGTGGAAAATGGTCTGCCATTACCCAGTAAAGCTGAACATGGTTATACCCTAGAATAATTCCATTCCAAATACTGCTAGGGTATTACTCCGTCAAGTCACTGGTGGCATTTTGGTGGGAAAAATCTGTGCTGTGCATTGCAGGAGAGCTGGTGGGCATGCCTTTCCCACCACATACTGGCAGTGCTCTACAATCATCGTAATAACGCAAACCCCTCCATAATTTCTACATGCCCCTTATGGGTGCAATATTAAAACCTGCTAAACCTGAGAAGCTCTGTTCCAAAAGAACGCTTAAAAAATTTTTTTTTAAGTGTTTATTTATTTTTTGAGAGAGACAGAGCATGTGGGGGGGAGGGGCAGAGAGAGAGGGAGACACAGAATCTGAAACAGGTTCCAGGCTCTGAGATATCAGCACAGCTAGGCAGGTTTGGGAAGAAAGAGAATTCCAGAAAAAGAGAGAACCAACATAACCACAGGACAAAAGCCAGGGAACTAAAAAACTTATCTAAAACACTGCTAGTAATTTGAAATATGTGGGGTGGGGTAGGGAATGCCTCACTAGAGAGCTTTGTGTTTTATCCTAATCCTACAAAGCCATGAAAAGGTTGCCAGCAGTAAATTTGGTTTTCAAAAGATTGCTTCAGTAATAGGGTTAAAGAACAGACTGGAAGGGGTGGTGGGAAAAGTCTGGAAGCAAGGAGAGAAGACAGAACATTCCAGTAATTCAAAGAGATGAAAACCTGAAAATAAGGCAATGGCATACAACATAAAGAAAAGGACAAAATTTATACTTGAGAGAAAAAATTAAAAACAATGACAAAACAAACAGAATTGAGAAAGTATAGAATAGTATAGTTTAAAATAGTAACTGAAAAAGAAAAAAAGTCACCAAAATTGAGACACAACAGTTTAAAAAGTAGACAAGAATCGCGGAACCGTGTTACAAAAATCAAAGAACAGATTTTCAGGAAGAAGCGAGGGGTGAGTTACTTGAAATGATAAAGAAAGCACAAGTAGAATACAATGAACAATCAATCACTGGATATGGCAGTTAGGTCACTGGTGACCTCTGTCCATAGTTTCAGTGAAGTGAAAAGACAGAAGCCTGACTGAAGCAAAGTCAAGAGTGAAGTAGTACTAAGGAGGAGAGTTTCTTCTAGACTGGTAGAGAGATACTTATGCTTTTCTATTATTTTTTACTTGAGTGAGAGCGAGCGAGCGAGTGAGTGCACACAAGCAGGGGAGAAGAGCAGGAGAGAGGGAGAGAGAGAGAGAGAGAGAGAGAGAGAGAGAATCCAAAGCAGGCTCCACACTCAGTATAGAGTCTGATGTGGGGCTCGGTTGTGGTGGGGCTCGATCTCATGACCTCAAAATTGTGACCTGAGCTGAAATCAAGAGTCAGATTCTTAACCAACCAACAGAGTCACCCAGGCACCCCAAGATAGTTATGCTTTTAAACAGAAGACCTGGACATACTTTTGAGCTGCAATGAAAAAGCTGAGGGGCATCTGGGTGGCTCAGTTGGTTGAGCATCAGAGTTCAGCTCAGGTCATGATCTCACAGCTCGTGAGTTCGAGCCCCACATCGGGCTCTGTGTTGACAGCTCAGAGCCTGGAGCCTCCTTCAGATTCTGTGTCTCCCTCTCTCTCTGCCTCTTCTCCACTCATGCTCTCTCAAAAATAAACATTAAAAAAATAAAAAAAAAAAAAGAAAAGGCTGAAAATATGGCATAGAGAGGGATAACTAATGGGAAAAGTTCTAGATGTGACATGAAAGGATAGACGGGATCAAACAAGCAATGGAATTATATAGCACAAGGGAAGGGACCTTTGTTACTGTGTGAGACAGGCATTTAGGCAGACTTCATTCAGTAAATGTTCCTGATATCATTTCATACTGACAGATCTGTAACATTTTTTGAAAGTCTGATCACCTCAAATACTGACAAAGAAGTGGACAATGAGTACTGTGTAACGTGCTAGGAGATACAAGATACACAATGTAACTCAGTCCCTGACTTCAAAAACTTTGCTGGAATGTAAGGGAGCTCCTGCTTGATATTTTCTCTGTGGAGTAGATGAAGTTCTCTGCTGAGATTTTGGGCGGGGGAGAAGCGGTAGATGATGTATACAGAAAGCCAGCAACTTTTATTCAGGATTTATTATGTTCTGGGTACTCTAAGTGATTCTATACATATTACCTCTCTGATTCCCAGAACAATTCTTTTTCATTTTACCAATGGAAAACCTGGAGGCTGAGAGGTTAAAAACAGGCATTAAGGACTACACAGAGACCTGAAGCTATTTTTTCTAAGTAGCAACAATTTACATGATTGTGCCATGTTCTCCTGCTGTGCCTCTCAGACCAAGAACAGCAACTGAAGAAGCAGTGTGGGTTTACAGGGTTAGGGAAGGTATGCAAAATAGGGACATGGGGACTTAAAAGATACTAGGAAGAGAGCAATTTAAGTAGTTGATCCTTGGGTCTATAGCTCAGGGAAACAAGGCAGACTTGGAAAAAAATTAAGGAATCAAGTAATCTGAAAACATTTAGCAGTAGTAAGAAAATTAGTTACATATCAAATTGAGGCAAGAGTAGGATCCTTAAGTTGTCACTGATGAGAATTTAAGATGATGGCCAAGGGCCAGGACAGGCCACGGCAGTGAGTTCCTTAAGAGGAATAGGGGTCATTAAACAGGATGAGGTCACAATCTGTCTCCCAATTTCAATATTCACCATTCCACAGCTGTCTATAACACAATCTTTTACCCTTCAATATTGGGTCTATTTTGTACAATTACATAATTCCTTGCTTTTATAAATGAGTGTGTATAACAATTTAGCCTTTGCTTAGTAACTTTAAGTCATCATTATTATCATTTTGAGGAATATGGGTGCTTTTCTAGCTGGGGATTCTTCCGTCTCTTCCTTTGAGGCCGCTTTTAATTTTCACTGCTATCAGTATACCACTACTACAGACAGTCCCCAATTTATGATGGTTCCAGTTACAATTTTTCAACTTTATGATGGTGTGAAAGCCACAGGCATTCAACAAAAACTGGACTTCGAATGCTCCTTTTCCCGAGCTAGTAATACGCAGTATGATGCTCTCTCGTGATGCCGGGCAGTGGCAGTGAGCTGCAGCTCCCAGCCAGCCACGCAATCACGAGGGTAAACAACTGATTCACTGACAGCCATTCTATTTTGTCCTTTTGGTACAGTATTCAATTACATGAAATATTCAACACTATATTATAAAATAGGCTCTGTACTAGATAATTTTGCTCAACTGTAGGCTAATGTATGTTCTGAGCATGTTTAAGTTAGGCTAGGCTAAGGGATACTATTTGCTAGATCAGGTGTATTAAATTTCATTTTTGACTTCAATATTTTCAACTTACAATGAATTTATTGGGATGTAACCCCATTACAGACCGAGAAAGATCTGTAATTTCTAATTTGCTATAACATGGAACAAAAAAAGTATTTTCAAGAAAAACTGTGTAACAAAACCAGAAAGCATAATTTTACACTATACTATACTCATATCATCTGAGGGTGGTTTTCTTTTCTCTGGATTAAAGACTAGGGATTGTGGCAGGGCTTTTATACTTCTAAGTGGATGAGATAACCCAGCAATTTTTTTTTTTTAATTTACTTATTTTAAGAGAGTGTGCACAGAGGAGGGGCAGAGAGCAGGAGAGAGAGAATCCCAAGCAGGCTCCTTGCTGCCAGCACAGAGCCTGACGCACGGCTCGATTTCACCACCACAAGATCATGACCTGAGCCAAAACCAAGAGTGGCATGCTTAACTGACCGAGCCACAAGGTGTCCCCCCCTACCAACAATTATTTAAACTACTGGCTAACTAGGAGTTCTAGATATTACTTTTTTTTTTTCAAAAACCTCTAACACTGAAACTTACTACTTCCTATGCCATTATATAAAAATGTTTTCCTTAACATGAAATACGATTCATTCTTTTTTGCATGGATTTGTAGAACAACTATAAGCACTCTAATGATCATCATTACCTCTTTCTTGGCTTCTTTTTTTGGATCATAATCACTATCATTTCCATCCATTGGGTGTGTTTCTTCCACATCATCATCGCTGAGAAGAAACAAAGATCAGTAAACTTAATTCCATTTTTATTCTATTCCAGGGCTCTTATCAAATTGCAATACACCTTGCCAATAATCTCACTAAATATTCCCCAACAAAACATGAGCTGTCTTTGGGAAGATGAGCTTCTATAATTTAAATTTCTGTAGTATTTGGAAACATTGATCCTTTTGGGCACATATAATCATTTTAGCAAACATTTCTACCTAAAAAGCAGAGACCCAATAGGAAAAATATTTAGAAAGAGTATCATTGGGAAAGAAAACACATATATTAATTTGATATAATACTCATGATTTCAGTTCTCCAGTTGGAGGATAAAGACAAACACCAGGAAGCAAAATGATTTTATATCACCAGAAAGTGGTGAAATAATGTGGATTTCAATTACTCAGGTTACTGTACTCAGGCAAGCCATGTTCTAGAGAATATACTTCTTAATGTATTCTAAAATATGTATTGAATACAGCAATACTAAAAGAAAGCCATCATGAGTACAGTTAAACACAGCTCCAATATAACTCAGCTGCAAGTTTGCTGGCTATGACTAACAGTGAAAGAGTTGCAGAAAGTTCTTGCTCTTAAGACTTCTGATCACTCAACTCTTCCTGTCAGAGCAGAAACATGAATGTAAGGTTAAAAAGTATTTACAATGTGTTGTGATAATTTTTCTTCCTTGGGAAATGTAAGCAATCCAATCCAATGTCCCTAACAATATAACTATATAAAAGCATCCAACCTACCTGTCACCCTGATTATGTCTATTCGCTAGTTTACGAGCCTGGCGATCCATCAAGCTTGTCCTAGATCGAGTTTTTTTCCAGGAATAGTAATATTTTACAAGGCTAGCAATTGTCTTATCTGGAAGCTTGAAAAAAAAATCATGTCAATATCAGCAAGTTTAATTCATGAACTGATTAACAGAATGAATAATATTTCTGATATTATTCTTTGATACTTAAAGTGATAGATGAAAAATATTTTCATGGGTACCTTTATGAATTATAGAACTAAAAAGTGCTGTTACAGTCACAGGAAACCGTCACACCTGTGTCACTGACATTTCTGAATGACTATTCCTATTTGTTCTGGGGGGGAGGGGAGAGAAGAATGTCACAAACTAACATGGTAACAATGCACCTAGATGTCCCTCAGTATGATGTTAGCATTTCATACATATTTTCCTTAAAGAGTTACTTTTTCCCTCCTCTATAAATTGGAATTTTTAAATTGATACATAATTAATATACCAGGAAATTCACCCATTTAAAGTTTACAATTCAGTGGTTTCTAGTATATTTGCTAAGTTATGCAACCATCACTCTTTAATTCCAGACATTTCCATAACTTTAAAAAGAAACCCCATACCCATTAGCAGTTACTCCTTGGTCTTCTCTTATCCCAGTCTCTGGCAACTAGTAATCTACTTCCCGTCTCTATGGATTTTCCCATTTTGGACCTTTCATATAAATGGAATCATACAATATGTGACCTTTTATATCTGGCTTCTGTCACTTATCATAATGTTTTCAAGAAAAGCTATTCAATTCTTAACAATGAATTCTTTTAATCATTTTGTTTTAAATCCAGGTTTTAAGATGATAAATAATACAAACAGACTTTAGCTACCAAATAAAGTCTTTGGGTATTAAAATGACTAATGATCATGCACTGATTTGTCATCCTAGCAAACAAGGATACGCACTCCCAATCAAAAAGGCTCTCTTCAGTTAATGGAACACACTTATATACATTTGTAAACATTATATAATTTTTCATCCATTCATCCACTAATGCAGCAACTTCTCAGGTTTATATTATTTTGACACCATACTAAAAATTTAAAAAATAGAAATAAAGGGTTTTTCTCCTTAAAAAAAGGCAACAGCACCTGTGCAATATTGAAATACAGAACTTTAAAAATTGATTTTCATATCCAAAGGAATATAAATTAGAAAATAAAATCCTAATGTTAAAAAATGAAACATTTAAAAATAAAATTGAAATTATGATTTTTTCCCTAGAACAAGCACATTTAATAACTCTATTACACATACATTTAAGCCAAAACAAAACATGACTTATAATGAAATAGCACATTAACTGTCATGCTTTAGAATGGCTGTAGAAAATAGGACCATAAGCAAGTATATAGGTATTTTAAATGTCAAATATTTTTAAAAATGGAAATTAGACTGAAAACTTTTTTGTATTTAATAATCAGAAAGTGTTTAATGATAGCATAAGATATCTTTCAGGTATGAAACACAGTAAAACCAAAATTACCATACCATTTGCTGAATCCTGTGAAAGCTTTTCCCATGAAAACTAAAGGCTTGTTCAAACAGGACTTTATCTTCCACTGTCCACTCATCCGGAAAGGGAGTGAAATTAGGGAGATCAGCAAGGGACTTCTCAATGTTATGTTTATGCCAGAACAACATGCCAAGTGCCTTTGAAGAGAAATCATTCCCCTTTGGTTTTAATGGACTTATGTTCCATCACACTTAAGAGAGTTAAACACAAATTAGGTTAAAATCTTAAGCCTAAGACTTCAACTGAAAATACACTCACAGTTTGGGGCTTTTAATCAAGGATGCCCAGGTAGCAGACCTCATTTATTTATTTCTTTTAAAACAGGGCCTCAGAACAGTGAATGTTCTTACATACCACATTTGCTGCATAATCTAGGAAAAACAGTGAGCTGAGGAGAGTGACTATAATTACTAAAGCAGGTTTGTAGGCTCATATCAAGACTCTGACCCACATTTACTCATTTGTCAATGTGTAGAGAAAAACATGCTATAAGGAAAAATATCTAGTAAATACAGGAATGAAACTATCAATCATAACACAAAACTAGAAGTGTTCAGTCAAAACATAGTCATGTTTTAAGTATTAACCTTTTAAAAGTATATCACTGGCTCAATAGTTCCAAGGAGTACCTCAATTGCAACCTTATTATTTACTATATTTCTTAAAGTTCTTCATTATCATAATATACACAAAAAATTTTTATGAGGCATATTAATAACTCCAATGACTTGTTTACCAAATCATAAGAAAGCATGAAATGGGTAATTTCTAACTATTGCACAACTTTCCCTTCTATGATTAAAGTAAGTCACAGACCTTTACCTTTACTATAAGGTACTAACACATTTCATTTTTTAAGAAGAGATATAGCAACTTTTTAAATAATGAGTTTTAAAATTAATTTTTGTACTTTGGTAATACTCCTTTAAAATGAATAAGAAAATTAACATATGTGCTGTCACATTTTCAAGGATTAATGCCTCAAACATTAAACAAAAAGTCAAGAATTAAAAACAAAATATATAATCAAAGGCTTCAAAATTCATAAAAAAGGTAACTACATTTAGATAAACATCTCGATTTCACAGAAATGATTTCTTAGTATTTAACCATGTTAGACTATAAATTCTCAAATAATACAGGTTATCAATAATTTGTTTGTTTTACTATTAATTCTGATAAAGGTCATTCCAATAATTAGCTGAAGAGATTTAAAAATCTCTTATTTCATTTTTAATTTTTCATATTCTTCATTCCCTCAATATTAGAGATAATGAACCATCTGCTATATAGATCTTTTATTTTTTTTAATTTTCTTTGAAGTTTATTTCTTTATTTTGGGAGACAGACAGACAGAGAGAGCAGGAAAGGGGCAGAGAGAGAGGGAGAGATAATCCCAAGCAGGCCTCGAAATGTCAGTGTGGACCATGAGATCGTGAGATCTCGTGAGATCGTGAGACCATGACCTGAGCCAAAACCAAGAGTCAGACGTTCAATCGACTGAGGTACCCAGGAGCCCTGTCCTTTTAAAGCTATCTGATTTTTAAAAATGTTCTTTATGAATTATTTTATTCAAAATTTAAAAGTCTTAAACATTTCTTTCAATAAAAAGTTTAACTTGTAGGTCTTTTAGATTAAAAGATCACAGAAAATTACCTGTACTCAATAAATAAATAAATAAATAAATAAATACATAAATAAATAAATAAACAATTCCATTTTTTGGTAAACATTTGTCAGAGTCATCCTAAAGGCTTTCAGATACTTTTAGAACTCACAGTAGAGTAACAAACAGAAACACTGAAAGAAAAATGTTCAAGTCCTTGAGACAAAAGTGTTTATAAAAGCAAAATCCTTTATTCTGAAAGGTCAGACTTTGCTAGGACTTTTGTGGTATCTACAAAATTGGTTGAACTACACTTTCTTAGGACAGAAACAACCAGGAGACATTCTTTGGATTCAGCAAGTATTGAGGCAAGCTTTAATATCAGAACATTTCTCTACACACCTGTTCCACGTTGTAGCCATGTTTCTCTTTTGCAATTGCAATATATTCATCCACTGCAATGAAACAATATTACACAATTATTATTTACTTCATTTTCTCAGGTCTACATTTTTTAACAAAGTGAAAAAAATAGCTGAATTCATTTTCCATGAAGTCATTACAAAAAAAAAAAAAAGACTTGTACTTCTAGGAACAGGATTAGAAGCTTACTTGGTTTAAAATTTTACCTACTATGATTTATAGCTATGATTATACAGCACATATGTACTAAATTCAATGACATTACACAAGTATTTTTGTGTACAAAAAAGACCAATTGGTATGTAGCCTATAGAGCCTAATACATGTAAAATATTGGATAATTTCTTCATTTTCTGTTGCAATCTTTATTTGAAGAGACTTAGCTGTTTCAGACCCCACCTCGTAGTAAGAGTTGGCCCAAGTCTTTACCTTCCCCTTTCTGATCGCTGTACAAAGGACAGTTTATCTATGGTTTTGCCAGCTATACATAATAACACATTTAAGTGTGCTTCAGTATCCCTAAATTTTCTTCAGCTCTTCCTGCAGGCCATATAGAAGGTGTCTAAATATTCCATTTTCATTCAACTTCCATATGTAATCAAGCCAACAGAATTACTTAGATAAGCACAGCTTCAATGATTATGTACTAGGTATTTCAAGGCCTCATTGCTGAGACATCTGCCATTTCACATTCAGCAGGACTCGGGTTTATGTGAAATCCATATAGTCACTCCTGTTTGATCCTTTTTTAAGTATATTATATATTTTTTAATATATAAAATTCTCCTTTAGCATATTTGGAGAAGCAGAGGTTAAGAATTCTGATCCCAGAACAGCTAGTTTACCAGGGCTTGATTCTCAGCCTTGCTGCTAGTTTTTTGACTTTAGGTAATTAACTTGACCTTTTCGTACCTTAATTTCCTCACTTTAAGACAGTATCTTCTTCCTAGGATTAAATGAGCTAATATACATCAAGTGCTTAGAATAACAACTGACATAATTTTAGGTACTTTATATGAGTTTGCTATTATTAGTAGTCAATATAATATAGCTTAATATACAAATAAGATATTATAACAATAATGTTGTTAGAATAACAACTATTTTTTATGGATGCTACTATATAGTTCCCTAGTGCAGGGATCCAAATATTGGTGCAGAAAACCCAAATATTATATTTCATTTAGAACTTCACGTAGCATTAAAACACAAGACAGGTCTAAATACATGCTGATTAACTTTAACAAAAATGTCTTGCAGTTCTATAAACAGAAGGCTAACCAATACCAGTTAACTTGTGGTTTTCAACCTGGGCTATGCATAGAATCAGTGAGGAAGCTTTTAAAAAGTAAGTCCAGACTCCACCCCTAAAGATTCTGATTTGATTGGTTTGAGATAGAGACTAGACATCAGTACTGTGTTTTAAAAGTTCCCCCAGGGGCGCCTGGGTGGCGCAGTCGGTTAAGCGTCCGACTTCAGCCAGGTCACGATCTTGCGGTCTGTGAGTTCGAGCCCCGCGTCGGGCTCTAGGCTGATGGCTCAGAGCCTGGAGCCTGTTTCCGATTCTGTGTCTCCCTCTCTCTCTGCCCCTCGCCCGTTCATGCTCTGTCTCTCTCTGTCCCAAAAATAAATAAACGTTGAAAAAAAATTAAAAAAAAAAAAAAAAAAAAAAGTTCCCCCAAACGACTCCAATGCACAGCCAGGGCTGAAAACCACTGCACTAGATGTTCAGTCTAGGACATTCTACATGGATACCACACAATCAGGATATGGTGGCTTTCTGAATTTTGTTTTCCACTTTGCTAAGAAATGCACCATTGTATAAAACACTGCTAAGACAGCAAAAGCCATTGATACCCTGATGCTCAGTTTATGAATGACAACCTTTGCTTGTAATGAGAACTGAACCAGAGAAACCTGATAATCTCCTTCAGGGTTCTCAGTATACAGTCCCAGGCCAAATGTACAATTTTGTGTTTTCTGTTAAGAATGCCTCAAGGGCATGTAATTCCTAGATTACCAGCTAGACCTTTTTGTTGGTATTCCAAAGCTCTCAAATAGGAATTATCAGGTATGCAACATAATACTCAATTTTCCATTTTTAGTTCTCTTATTGCATCAATAAGTATGCTTAGACTTATGCACATGATATATAAGACATCATTAATTTTCATGGGACTAAATAAACCATCATGGGACATCTTTAAGATTTAGCAAATATTTTTAAAAGACAAGCTTATTTTATAGCTGCAAGAATAATTGTGTGGTGGTTTTTGTTCGGGTTTTAACAAATTCAATGATAACTGAATGGAGGGGTGGGTATCTTAGTTTTGTTACCTGCACGTTTCCTATATCTGATGTGCCGCAAAGGATCAGGTCCGCTACATCACATTGAAGTCTAAAGCCACACCATGATTCAAGAAGTGCATGGTCAATGATCCAGAAGGTCTCCGTCCAGAAATGGAGAGCTCAAAGATGACCTGATTGATGGCTGCTGAAGTCAGTTCTTTCCCCTTTCCTCTTTAAAATGGTAATGATAGTGGGGTCTTTGAAGTTTGAAGGCATTTCTTTACAGCTCCATATACTGAGGAAAAGCCTGTGCAGATGTCTACATAGTAACTCCCTCCCCTGCTTGAGGATTTAAGCAGCAATGCCATCAGATCCTAGGTATTTTCAGTCTTCCTGGGACTGACACAAATTGGAACGATCAACCCACTATCTTTCAAAAGGAAAAACATTCTAATATAACAACCTCCATCAAAACACAAAACAAAACAAAAGCAAACCGTTTTCTTACGAGAATCTAAGCAACCCAAAACAAATATAGGTTGGATTTTGAATTGGTTGATAGATCCCTATGGACATAACATTCAATTTCAGAAAACTTACATTTGGTATCTGGGATACTGTGATACGGAGACCATACAAGCATTCCTCCATTGTCTTTATCTGTGTATTTTGTAGCACCTGGGGAAAAAATTGATTACTTTAAATATGATAGATTTTATTTACATTCAAAATAAATATAAACAAAGCAAGCTTTATCTCTATTTTAGTATAGTACCTGCAAAAGGACAAAGAAAGTACAGGGAAACAGAGAAGGAAAACAGGCTCACATTAAATATACTAAATATTTCATTTATGGAATTGAAGAAAATTTCACAAACACTAAAATTTACCCCCAATAAAGTTTACACTCTTTAAATTAAAAAAAAAAAAAAACTTTCTTAAGTACATTATATAGCCCTAATTCTTGGCAGGTAATAAACCTGGTTTGATCTTCTGTACATTACTTAGGGGTCATTAAAAACTTTTTTTTTTAAGTTTATTTATTTTTGAGAGAGAGCATGAGCGGGGAAGGGGCAGAGGGAGAGGGAGAGTATCCCAGGCAGGCTCCACAATGTCAGCAGACAGCCCAACAGGGGGCTGGATCCCACAAACTACAAGATTATGACCTGAGCTGAAATCAAGAATCGGGCACTCAACTGACTGAGCCACCCAGGTGCCCCAATTCTGACGTTAAAAACTAGAGAATACATCAGGTGGTAACTTATTTCTGTTTTGCCCCATATCTAAATGGGCCAAGATTACCATAATTTAAAAATACTTATGCCTGCTTTTTAAGGTTTTTATTTAGTCTTATTCCTCGTGAATCTGCCAGCTATTCTTTTTCGGCATTTTCATTTATTAGTTTATATTTGTAAAAGTATGTACTCTGTGTAAGAGGAAAACAAAGTAAAAAACTGTAAAAGTTAATAATGCTGTTGAAATGTAACCTGAGAGTCTACCTCTAACATAGATGCACGCCATTACTGTTTCTTATTTCTAATCTGTTATAATCTAAAAAGTCAGAAAAATCAAGCTCTATTGGAACTGCATGTAAATTAAGCACAGAATGGATGTAAGGCTGACACAGCTATCCCAATGCCAAGTACACGCCCGTGGGTTCTGTCTTTTAATTACTTGGTGGTCTTTTTCTGGCTTCTAATTCCTAGGTGCATTCAAGTTAATTAAAACCATCAAGAAATGAAGCATTGTTGCCACCTACTCACTTGAAGACTTGTGTATGAATATGTCATAACTGACTTTTATGAGGTGTTGATAGCTACCACCACTAATGGCAATAATTCCAAAATTGTTCACATAAAACATTAACAGAATTCTCAGGTTCAACTGTAATTATTCATAAAGTTATAAGATATTTGGAATAAACAACATTCACTTCCAGGGGTAAAGAACTACTACTACAATCTCAAACTAGAGAAGTTATCTACCCAACAATAATTTAATATAGTTCAGTAGTTTTTAATTTTTGGAGAATCATTACACATCACTACTGTATATGTATAATCAACAAATTATAGTTAGAGAATGATATATGTGATATATATGAAGCTAAAATTGTTGAAAAAATATATGTGTTTTACTGTAAGGAAAAATTAAGGATGGAGAAATCTGAAATGAGGGAACACTACCAAAGTAGTAGAAAAACCATAATTACAAGTGAATCGAAAAGTAAAACCTACTGCATTTTGTCATAAAGGTCTTCAAAAAAAGGTTTTTTTAAAAATCTTTATTCATTTTTGAGAGAGAGACACACACACACAGAGTGCAAGCAGGGGAAGAGCACAGAGACAGGGAGACACAGAATCCAAAGTAGGTTCCAGGCTCCGAGCTGTCAGCACAGAGCCTGACGCGGGGCTCAATCCCACGAAATGTGAGATCATGACGTGAGCCAAAGTTGGATGCTTACCCAACTGAGCCACCCAGGCATCCCTGCCAGAAGTATCTTTAATAAAAGAGGACAAAAATAAAAGCTGAAAATTTACAAAAATGCAAGTTAGGAGTACATTATGAAAAATTCATATTCAATGAAAACAAATTCCAGGTTTTTAAAAAAAAAAACTTCAAAAGTAAGATCTAAATTAAATTTCTAACCACATAAAATACAAACACAAAAGCAAAACAGGCAGCCACTTGATGGAAATAAAACAGACATGCTATCTAAGTGTTAGAAACCTTTTATCTACTGCTATTTCTAGTGAGTATTCTAAATTTCAAATCTTTAACATGGCACTGATCCTTTTTCACAATGGATTATGACAATAAGATAATTTAAATCCTACTTAATAGAATAAGGAATGCAACAAAGGTTTCCATAAGTCTCAAGTCTTAAGAGCACATCATGGTTAATATTTAAACATATTTCCTTGCATTTGATTCTTGCATTAAAGAAAATCTTAATTAAAATATCTTCCTGAAATGTCTCTCCTTACACAGATATAAACTTTTTTTTTTTTTGTATTTTTCCCTATGAAGAATAACAGTTAAGTTTCCAAAAAAATTCTTAGCACTGTAATTAAGGGCCTGATCTGACAAAAACTGACATCCAAACTGTGGGGACTAACAGCTCTTCTAATATGGGGGTGGGGGGGTGGTGCTAATAAGGGAGAGTAATCATGTCTGGTAGTAGAGAATGCTTAATTAGGCATTTCACAATGTTCTTTTCCTAACCCTTGAACTAGACTTCACCATTTTCAATCATGTATGTGTCAACTAGGCTTAAGAGATGATTGATGTTCATAGGAAATGAGATATTTTAGCATAATGGTTAAGAGTGTAACCATTATACAGCCAGACTCCAAGTTTGAATCCAACCTCTGCCACTTCCTAGCTTTATCATCTTGGGGAAATTTATCTATGCTGTCTGTGCCTCAGTTTAAACTCTTCTTTAAAACATGGATAATGAGGGTTGCCTGGGTAACTCAGTGAGTTAAGTGTCCGACATTGGCTCAGATCATTATCCCGTGGTATGAGTTCAAGCCCTACATCAGGCTCTGTGCTGACAGTGCAGAGCCTGGAGCCTGCTTCATATTCTGTGTCTCCTTCTCTCTCTCTCAAAAATAAATAAAACATAAAAAAAAAAAAGCCACGATGATGAGAGTACCTACTTCACAGTATTATTTAAACATTAATGAATTATGGGGCACTTGAGTGGCTAAGTCAGTTAACCGTCTGACTTTGGCTCAGGTCATGATGTCACGGCTTGTGGGTTCAAGCCCCCATGTTGGGCTCTGTGCTGACAGCCCAGAACCTGGAGCTTACTTTGGATTCTGTACCTCTCCTTCTCTTTCCCTGCCCCTCCACTGCTAGTGTTCTCTCTCTCTCTCTCTCTCTCTCTCTCTCTCAAAAATAAATAAACTTAAAAAAAAATTACGAATTAATGTATGCAAAGTACCCAGCATCTAGTAAGCTTTACCCAGGACATTTCTAAGCATAAGTATATGCTTATTGAAAACAGTTCTTTCTTGAGTTCCCTTCTATCTCTGAAACGGCTTCTAGTCACCGTATCAATCAGATAACAACATAAATGAACACAAACAGCTGATGCCTCCTCTCACCAACCCCTTGAAAATGAGATTGGATAGCTGAAGTGACTAGCAACCCAGACCTGACTCCTCTCCTACAAAAGA
Source organism: Lynx rufus (assembly GCF_022079265.1). Taxonomy (NCBI): domain Eukaryota; kingdom Metazoa; phylum Chordata; class Mammalia; order Carnivora; family Felidae; genus Lynx; species Lynx rufus. Next base: position 31,812,105 of record NW_025814829.1, on the reverse strand, counting down.
AGAGGAGAAAGTAACTTGTATTATTAAAAACAATGTACCCCTCAGGATGCTTTGTATCCCATAAAGTTTTATCCTTTCCATTATAAAAGTTGAACAAAAATATTAAAAGGACATAAACTCAATGGTTATTTTTCTTTTATGTGTACTAATATTTAACATTATATCCCCAAACTGTCTGGTACTCAGAAATAATACTGAGAATCAAACTTGACTCACCACAAAATAATCCAGTCTTAGAAGTATCCTATCTTCTAAAGAGATGAAAAAACAAATAGAAACCTAGACAGCAAGCTACCATCATGTAAAAACTATATAGTAGCAGGACAGTTCTGAAAACAAAATTATTAAACGGTTTTTAAAAGCATGAAACACTTAAAAACTTAATCCTTTTGAAATGTTTTAGATATCCTTAACTGCAGTTGATAAAGTACATTTATGAGACCAACTGGGAAAAACCAACAACTAAAAACCAAAGGTATAATTCTGATAAGCCAGGATTTCGACATCTATAGGAAATTTCAAAATAGGTACAAAAATAAAAATCTTCTATTTCTTCTCAGATTTAAGACATTTAAAATAAGGATTTTGACTGAAATCCTGGGATAAATAGTCTATATAAAGAACTTAAATCCTGGGGTGCCTGGGTGGCTCAGTTGATTGAGCATCCAACTCTTGATTTCAGCTCAGGTCATGACCCCAGGATTGTGGGATTGAGCCTGATGTCAGGCTTCATGCTAAGCATGGAGCCTGCTTAAGATTCTCTCTCTCTCTCTTTAGGGGTGCCTGGGTGGCTCAGTTGGTTAAGTGTCCAACTTCAGCTCAGGTCATGATCTCATGGCTTGTGGGTTTGAGCCCTGCATCAGGCTCTGCGCTGACAGCTCGGAGCCCGGAGCCTGCTTCAGATTCTGTGTCTCCCCCTCTCTCTGCCCCTCCCCCTCTCTCTGCCCCTCCCCCGCTCATGCCGTCTCCCTCAAAAATAAACATTAAAAAAATTTTTGTTTTGAAGATTCTCTCTCTCCCTCTCTCTCTCCCTTTGCCACTCCTCCCCATTCTCTCTCTAAAATAAGAATTTAAATACTGAGAATATTAAGACATACCAAATATATATTTTTAAGAATTTTTTAACGTTTATTTATTTCTGAGACAGAGAGACAGAGCATGAGCAGGGGAGGGGCAGAGAGAGAGGGAGACACAGAATCTGAAACAGGCTCCAGTCTCTGAGCTGTCTGCACGGAGCCCGACGCGGGGCTCGAACTCACGGACCGCAAGATCATGACCTGAGCCGAAGTCGGACGCTTAACCGACTGAGCCACCCAGGTGCCCCCATACCAAATATTTTTTAACATTCTGCAATTTATAGATTTAATTCACCACCTTCAAACTGGGATAAACAAAGACTTTCCAAGGAGTACATGAGCATAAATAGATTTTATGGGAATCAATTTTCCCTTTAACTTCCCTATGTTCCCTTTCCCACAAAATCTGCCTAAGAACTCACCTGCAGTCTAAGCTGTATACTCATTCTACTCTGACCCTCTTCACAAATACCTTCTCTCACTTAAAAAAGCAGCTCTCACCCCCTCCCACATCTGACAAGAGTACACTGCCTAAAATCTTAAACCTCCGTAGTGCCAAACAAAGGGTGTTTGCAAGGCTCTCCTTTACTCAAGGCATCATAGCTATTACAATTTCAATCAATTACACAATAATTGTAATCATTCAAATCAGAAGAGACTTAACACTTAGAACCTTAGGTTCACAAGAATACATATTACAGTGGTAGAGATCAATAAAGCACTTCAAGCAAAAAAATATAAAATCCTGTGGGGAAAATGCACGGAAATGATGTAAAAGATAAAAAGGAAAAATGTAAACTTTCAGACTGTGAGCCTATTCATTCTTTTTTTTTTTTTTTAAAGTAGGCTCCTCACCAAGTGCAGAGCCTAATGCGGGGCTTGAACTCATGACACAGAGATCTAGATCTGGGCTGAGGTCAATTGGAACATTAACTGACTGCGCCACACAGGTGCCCCATTTCATACTTTTCATAAATAGATATTATCATATTACTGCAGTAAATTTAATCTCATACACTTAAAATAAGGATATAACAATTTTATTTCAAAGTGTTAATATTTTCAATACACTGGAGATAATGTTTTTCAACTATTTAAACACAGCAACAAGTGATAGATGTCAAAAATATGTAAGAAAATCTTTTTTTTGAAAATTCTTTTATGGATATACAAGCAAAACATCTGTAGACCGCTGCTTTATAGACATTAATTTTCACCTAATCTTATGATATAGTTAACATTATCTCCCATTGACACATGAGAAAACAAAGGTCTGGATACATCAGATGGGTCATCGAAGTCACTAGGCCCTATTAACTAAGAGGCATACAATACGATTTGAGGCTATAATCGCCACAGGAAACTGCTCCTCCTTGATTGATGAATAGTCAGGAGGCACTAAATAAAAGTTGGGAAGACCTAGCGAAAAATCTAAAAAAAAAAAAAAAAGGCACCTAAGAAAATAATCAAATCCAATTAGTAAATTTTTATAAAGGTCTTTTTAGCAATGATCTGTTAATTAACATAAACTATTCCTAATCTCCTATATTCAGTAATTCCAACTTAAATCACACTTCTTCTCATATTTTTTAAAATACCCATTTTGGTAAGTCATTCTGTGTTTGATTTCTACCATCACTATCATCTCCCCCAATAAAAATATCCTCCAGACACACACGAATCCTCTTTTAATTTTCCTATATTCTGATCATAATAATCTTGGTAGCTAAGGAATTTTTCTTCCAAATAGCTTGCATGGTTACTGGTGAATAAACTCTATGAAGTGGTTAACAAGACTAAAGATGATGTCTCTGAAGAAGAGAAAAGGAGACAGGAAATGACCATTTCTCAATTTCTATCACTAATTAATGAAGATCTCTTTTCCTTTTTCCAATGAAATGTTTTAATTTCTCAGCGAATTACATTGAATTGATATGAAGTAGAAACTTCACACAACAGTACAACACTCAGAATAAAATAGACAATGGTACTATGTTGAAAGGTGTAGAGGTTCAATACTTCCTCATAAAAAGTATCTAACAACTGATAATCTTCATTTGTTTGACAAGATTTGCTTACGATGGCTATAGAAAAGTCCACCTAGGTTTAAATGATAACTGGTTTTAGTTGTGTCCTTGGGCTCAGTATTCTTCTGCAGATGATTAAGGAGAAAACTTCTAGATGAGGTTTTAAAATAGGACATATATCCTTATTCTAATAAAGAGTATCAATTGTAACCTAAGTAGATTGAAAATATGACTAAAAAGCAAAAAACAAAAGAAAACCTTTACAGTGGTCTATGCCATGGCATGTATAAATGGGTTCCAGCAAGAAGCCTGGGTTTTACACACAAGACCACCTAATCTACCTGTGTACAGCTGTCTATGAAATATAAACCTACCTAATGGAGCAAAAAGATAAATGTTTATTAACATATGAACAGTTCTGACTGTTGAGTTCTAATTTGTAAGTTTATCATTTCCCCAAAAAGCAGAGTACCAACGAAAGCCCCAAATCAGAAAGGTATAAGTGTATGCAGAATCATTCTTCCTAATTATGAAATTTAACCTTTACTGAGTAACTCCCACATGCCCAGTCATGTATTCCTTATAAGAATTCCATGAAGTTTTTTTATTTCCATTTTACAGCTAGGAAACTAAGGAACAGGGAAGGCCACTGGCTTGCTCAGAGCGCAAAAATTAAACAGCTGGGAACTGAAATCAATGTATCTTAAGCCAAAGCATGCTTTTTCCAAATGTCAATACCTGAGGCAGCATAGTAATGTGAAAGTGTCATCCACCTACTAGTTGCATCAATAAACAAAATTAATTTCACAAAACATTTAAAATTATTTAAGCCCACCAGCACACACATTTGATAGCTTCTGAATAAAATCTATTAACAGCTATGTCATTTAGAAGGCAACCCAGATCTAGTGAGAGCTCTTGTATCATTGTTTTTACCTACTGAAAAACAGACTGCTTTGACAATCCTTTTAACACTCATTATTTTATCCTCTCCCCTGGGACAGGAGGAGCTGCTATCTAAAACTCTTCAAATGGTTGGTAAATAGCTCGCATTGCCGTAATGGGCAGGGGAAGAACGATAATACCCATCTACACCCTATAATGAAGCAAACAAGCTATACCCCTTCCCCAAAATACAAGTAAGCCATATTAATTAATATCTAATACAGAACTCGAGAGTTCGACACAATGTTATTGTAAGCGGGCAATGGGCAAAAACTGATCAACTGTAAGGGAGAAGGGAAGAAAAAAAAAAAGAAAAACAAAAAAGAAAAACAAAAAAATGGGGGAGCTCCTTCAAAGTCTGTCCAAAGCCTGCACTGAAGAGGGTCTGGGGTGGGGGGAAGGAAACCCGCTCCACTCCGGGAGGCTCCAGCAAGGGCGCCTCCATATGCGGAACTCTCGCCCAATCCCCGTCCAGACTGAAATCCCGTGACCGCCAGAGAGCCTGTTTGGAGAAAAGTAGACAGGGAGCCCGCAAGCTGGGTTGGCAGAGGACGCTGGAACCTGGCTGCTCGGGAGAAAATGTCTCCTTGGCAGCTGCAGCCACTGTCCTGTGGTCTGACTTCCTAGGGCTGGCTCGAGGGCGAGGTGTGCCTCTGGCTTCTCCCCACCCCCTTCCCCCATCCCTTTCTCTCCGCGGCTCCTACACTCCGCAGGGCTGTCTCGACCAAAGCTACACCACCTAGCCAAAAAGAAAAAAAAAAAAAGAAAAGAAAAAAGAAAAAAAGAAAAGAAAAGAAAATCCCGTGTGCGCGCGGGTCGGGTAGGGCTCGCCCTCGGCTTCGGCCGATGACAGCAGCCCCCGGCATCCGCCGCCCTTGCGGAGCGCGGCCCTCCGCTCCCCGGGGCCGGCGGTGTGGCAATTGACATTTGCATGGCTCTTCCACACGCAGCCCGCACACCCTCTCTTCCAGCCCTCGGCCCAGGAGCCGCTCCTTTCCCAGCCCCGGACCCCCGAATCCGCCGAGGGCCGCCTCCCTCTGCTCTCTCCGACCTCGCCCCAGGCTCATGGGGGCAGAAAGGCGATGCCACCAGCGGGCAAGTGGCCTCCAAAGGAACCATGTTAACCTTGCAATGCACACATCTGCCCACACGCCCTGTGTCACAGCCCTGCCAAGCCTGACAGCCTCCCCGCCAGATGCCTGCCCATCCCAGCCCCGCATCCCCTCCCAACCGCACACCCGGACCCCTACCTCGCCCGCCCTTCCACCCTAAGCCATTCCCAGAAAAGGGGAGAAAGGATTTTGCTTAAAACAAATATATCTACCTGGATCAAATTCAGGGATCCGAGCTTGGTATTCAGCTCCGACTCTCATCCCAACATCTGCAAAGCAATGCCAAAAAGAAAAAAAAAAGAGAGAGAGAAAGAAAAAGAAAAGAAAGAAAAGAAGAAAAACGAAGAGACACTTAATAAAATATAAAAATTGCTGGAGGGAGGAAAGAAGAGGCGGGTGGATGGGAAGATATTAACTCCGGGCACTCCGGGAGATGGCAGCGGATGGGGGCGGGGAGCGGGGGGGGGGGCGAGGGCGGAGGATTGGTCGAGGGCGGAGGGACGGGGGTCGTGGGGGGTGCTGCTGCACTGCACCGGGAGTTCGAGGCTACCGCAGCGCCCGGGCTCCGAGGGGAGGGAGGGCGGGAGCGCGGCGAGGGGAGGGGGCTGGGGGAGGGGAGGAGGGAGAGGGGCAGGCGGGCTGGCGGGGAGGAGTTCGAGGCTACCACCGTGCTCGTCGTCGCTGCTGCAGCCGCTCTCGGGCTCCGAGTAGTGCAGCCCGCCGTTGGTGGACGAGGCACCGCCGCCGCCGCCGCCGCCGCCCGCCGGGCTCTTGGCGCTGCCGTTGGCCGATCGGTTCTTCCCCAGTAACTCGGGCCCTTTCTCCATCATGCCGGGCATGGTAGAAGAGGGGAGGGGGAAAGGTGAGGGGAAGGGGTAGGCGTCAGGGTGAAGGGGGAGATGGCTTACGAGTGAGGGCGGGAGGGAGAGGAGGAGGAGGAGGAGGAGGAGAAGGAGGAGACGGCGGCGGCGGCGGCGGCGGAGGCGGAGGAGGAGGGTGTTAATACGGAGCCGCCATAACCGCCCCGGTCCGGCAGTAGCGCAGTCGCCTCACAACAACCCGCCCCGGCCCCGCCTCTCTCCCCTCCTCCCTCCGCCCGCCCCGCGCAGTCCCGGGCGCCCCTGTCGGCCGCGCCGCGCTCTACGCCGCCGCCGGTATCACTCCGCCCCGCAGGGAGGTTCCGGCCGCGGGGCGGGGAGGGGCGGAGGGGAAGAGGGGGAGGGGCGGGGAAGCCCGGCTCGTCGACTGCCCGGGCAACCCCAACCGTGCGCTAATAAAATCGCCGCAGAGGCGCGGCCGTCTCTCGGGCTTCTTTCCTAGGGGGCGCTCTGGCTCGCGGGCGCAGGCAAACGCGAGGGCGTGGGACTCTTTGCCCTCTTAGGGCGGAAGGAACGCGTCCAGTCTGAGAAAGGGCGGCCGCGACCCGAGGCGCCCGAGTCGAAGGAGCGGCCCCCCTCTCTCCGAGGGGGTTGGGGGTCCGGACGGCCGGGCGGGTCTCGGCGGGAGCCTGGGCCCCTTGAGAGACTGTGGCGGTGCGGCTGCTCGGTTTCGCGGCTTCTCCGCCGCCGTCGAGCTGGTGTCGCGCCCTTGCCCGCCCTGGAGTCGGACTGTGTAGCGGGGCGCCCTGCGAGTTCCAGGCCCAGTGGGCCTGAGTACCAGACGCGGTCATGGTTATCTGGACGCTGCTGTTATTGTTTCTGAATCCCGGAACTGGGGCCTGACTCCCTAGAGAGACTGAGGGTGCCGAGATGAGTTTCCAGTGCTGACCAGTGCAGCTGTATTTTGCTAAAAGGTGTTTTGGGGTGTTTTTTTTTTCTAACCTTTCCCCCGTTTTCTCTTCTCACCTTTTTATTTTTACCCATTTTTCGTCTTGCTGTTTTTTCAGTTAGAAGTGGGTGCTGTCAGTGGTGAAATAAAATTAGGACCGAGGCCTTTCCAGTTGGTGCTTACTCAGTCCGTGCTGACCCGTGGTCAGGGCTTGGAGCAGAGCTGTAAGGGAGGGCGGAGTCCTCCAGTAGAGGTGAGGCAAGAGCTGCATTCTGGCAGGGTTTCCAGCCTGGCAGACGACGTGCTCTGTAATGCTTTTCTGAATTGCCTTAGCCAGAAGGAATAGGGAACTGCATATTTCGTTTACTAGATTTGAGGATGTCTGCTATGTGCCACGCTGTCTGGCATTGGGAGCGATTTATGATTTGCTTCTCTATCATTTACTTACTGTTTTTGCTCAGCAGTAAGAATTGAGGACTTCCTGTGAACATCTAGCATGCAAACCTATGCAAAACAGTATTTGGGATCCATAGGTAAGGTCTTCTCCAAATCCTTAAAGATTGTCTTGTATGAATTCTGTTATAGGTCATTGCGGAGTGGATCAAAGCAGAAATAAGCCTCTCGGGCCAGCCCAAGACTTCACTGAAAGCAGTAACATACCTAAAGCAGGAATGCCTCAATCAGGAATTTAGCCAAGAAACAAACAAAAAAAGCCTGGGAAGTAAATAATTTGGCAAGATCCCTGTCTAAAGGGAAAGTCTCCTGAGCAGGTACAAAACCTATCTTGTTCTAATAGTGGAGGTAGTTTGGTCTATCAAAGTTTTATGTGATTCTATTAAGTCATACAACTAAACCTATTATTCCTTTACTTTTCTCAATAAGTGCAGTTCTGAATATTATTTTAATTTCCATATGGTTTTTCTACAATGAGAGAACGGCTTGGCCAAATGAAATAAATAGCCATTTCCTATGACAATTACATTTTTCACTGTAAATTAATACATTGGTATTTTTATTTTTATACACAAGCTTCTAATGAACATGATTCAGCATGTCTGGTCCAGTAATGCAAAGGCCGGACCCTAAACTAAGTGAATTCACAAAAGATAAATACTGCTCTGAGGCCTTTTGGCCAGCATGTTTTCTAACTCCCTAATTTTGCAACACCTTCCAACCTCTTTTGCACTGAAAGGAATTTCTGCATACAGTCAAGGATTAAAACATGGTGAAGAGGGGCACTTGGGTGGCTCAGTCGGTTGAGCGTCCGACTTCAGCTCAGGTCATGATCTCATAGTCCATGAGTTCGAGCCCCACGTTGGCCTCTGTGCTGACGGCTCAGAGCCTGGAGCCTGTTTCAGATTCTGTGTCTCCCTCTCTCTGCCCCTTCCCTGCTCATGCTCTGTCTCTGTCTCTCAAAAATGAATAAACATTAAAAAAAAATTTAAAAAGAAAAAACATGGTGAAAATTTGGGGACTTTTGTAACTTATTTCTAATTATTAGTAAAACCCTTAAAGAAGATTCTGCACTTTATTTGAGTAAAGCAAAGAGGGCAGAACAAGGGCATTCCACTCTTAGGAAAAGAACCTCAGGGATGGGGGCTTTTCTTTCTATTCTGCCCCTGAAGAAAAGGAAAGCACCTGAAGCTGGCCTGGTTCTGAAGAATAATATTAAGCCTTAAAATGATTTCCCAACAGTTAACAAGAACAGTATTTTAAAAAAAGGAAAAACCTAAGAAGAAAATCTTGGGGATGTCTGTATCATCAAGGAAGAAAAAAGCTTTAAGAAAGCATTAATAAATAAGGCCCAATGATGCAGAATCATGAGAAGGGTTTAAGAAAAGGCCTCTCGATTGGTTAACTAGAATAATATTAGTTATTTTGTTTGGCTGCTTTTTATTTAAAAAATTTTTCTTTTTTTTTTTTCTTTTTTTTTTTTTTTTTTTTACTATTTTCATTGTAGTTTAAATTTGGAATAGATGATACATTCTCATACTTCCAAAACCAAAAATTGTAAGAGGAGGGGCGGCTGGGTGGTTCAGTTGGTTGAGCATCCAACTCTTAATTTTGGCTCAGGTCATGATCTCACAGTTCCTGAGACCAATCCCTGAGTTGGGCTCTGCACTGACAGCTTGGAGCCTGCTTGGGATTCTCTGTCCCTCTTTCTCTGCCCCCACCTGCTTGCGCTCTGTCTTTTCTCTCTCTTTCTCTCTCTCTCTCTCAAAAACAGACATTAAGAAAACAAAAGATATAAGAGGAAATACTGAACTATTGTACTGGACATCCAGCAATTGTAAAAAGGCAAGGGAAAAATGTATAAAGATAGGAAAGAAATACATAAAGCTGTTATCTGGAGAAATCTTGATAGTCTGTAAATAAAGTTATAATCTATAAACCTTTAGTATTAATAATGAATTTAGTGAATTGCTGGATAGTATATAAATCAACTATATATATATATTTTTAATGTTTTTTTAAATTTATTTTTGAGAAAGAAAGGAAGGGACAGAATGCGAAGTAGGCTGCAGGCCCTGAGCTGTTGGCACAGAGCCCAACACAGGGCTTGAACTCAAACCCTGAGATCATGACCTGAGCCGAAGTCAGATGCTTAACTGACTGAGCCACCCAGACACCCCATAAATCAATTATATTTTTAAATACTAGCACTAAGCAATTAGAAAATGAAATCTTAAAAAAGTGGTTAACATACAAATGCATCAAAGATATCAAATACCTAGTGTATTAGCTTCCTATGACAGCTGTAACAAATTACCACAAACTCAGTGGCTTAAAACAAACTCCTGTCATATTTCTGGAGACCAGAAGTCTGAAATCAAGGTGTCAGCAAGGCTGCACTCCCTACAGAGGCTTTAGGGAGAATCTGTTCCCTGCCTTTTCCAGTTTCTGATTTCTGCTGGCATTCCTTGGTTTGAAGCCACATCACTCCAATCTCTGCCTCTATCTTCACATTGCCTTCTCTTCTGCGTGTGTCGTGAATTTTCCTCTTCTTCTATTACATAAAGACACTGATAGCATTAGGACCCATCTGGATAATCCAGGATCATCTTCTGGTATCAGGAGCCTTAACTTGATCACATCTGCAGAGACCCTTCTTCTAAATAAGGTAACATTTACAGGTTCCACAGATTAGGACCTGATATTTTGGGGGCACCATTTAACCCATGACGCCAAGGAATAAATCCTAATGAAAGACATATAAGAACTATATACAGTAAAACCTTAGTTTGCGAGCATAATTCATTCCAGAAACATGCTTGTAATCCAAAGCACTTGTATATAACAGCGAATTTCCCCATAAGAAATAGTGGAAACTCAGATGATTAAATCCACAACTTAAAAATGTTCATATTAAAATGATTATAATACTCTAATATAATACAAAATAAAGAAAATGCAAAATGTAAAGGAAAATAAAATTAACCTGTACTTACCTTTGAAAATCTTCGTGGCTGGTGTGAGGGAGAAGAGAGAGGAAGGTTATCGTGTAGGACGACTTTCCCTGTCACTAACGGATCACTGCTGTCTGTTGGCTCAATGGAATCTTCTTTTTGTGCAGCTAAAATGAAGAACCTATCCAGTGACACTTGCTTTTGACTAATTTGGAGGATTTTGTGGAAATGTGACATCACATTGTCGTTAAACAGTACCATCACTAACTGCTACAGCCTTATTCGGGTGGTGCTTTTCTACAAAATTTTGCACTGTTTCACACATTTTACGCATCTCCCTAATCTCATTTGAAGTGAGGGATTCTTCTGCCTTTTTCTCCTCCTCTGCAGATGAGATGCAGACATAGACTTCTTATAAAATCTTACAGTTTCAGCCATTCACATACCTCATTCATATTTCTCAATGATTTCCTTCCTCCACTGTAATCATCCCTTTCTTACCGCCTTTCTTTTGAACCTTTTTCTGCAGGGGGGTGGGCATTGTAAACACTTGCACGGATGTTGACTACAGTACAGTATTAATAAACTCTTGTCATATACTGTATTTAATGTAACTGACAAGCAGCAGAGAAAAGGGTCTATATCTGCAGGCATCCTGACCTAGAAAAAAGCATTCCTAAGCTTACTCTTATATAGAAAAGCAAAGGACTATCCATAGGTGCTTTGGAGTGACAAAAAATTCACTAGTGCAAGTTGTGACATTCTGAAAAATCACTGATTTCTGCCAAACACCACGTCTCGTGTGACCAAGCATGGGAGATGATCACCCACAATCTCGCAGAGAGAGGGAGGGAGAAAAGAACCATTGGCTCAGTTGTGAACATGTGACATTTGGTGTCTCGTACTACTCATATTGCAAGACATCGCTTGTTTATCAAGTTAAAATTTATTAGAAATGTTTGTTTGCCTTGTGGAACACTCACAGAACAAGTTATTCTCAATCCAGGGTTTTAATGTACTGAAAATTATAGTATTGAGAGAAATTGGAGGAGGCCCAAGTAACTGGTTAGATACAGTATGCTAATGGATTGCAAGAATCAATATAAAAATGTCAGTCACTCCAACTGATCAATAGATTTAGTCTGATCCTTATTAGAATCCCAGCAGATTGTGTGTATGTCATTTGACAAGTTGAAACTTCTATGAAAATTCAGAAGATCAAGAGCAGCCAAGACAATCTGGAGGAAGAACAAAGTTGGAGGATTTATGCTACCAGGTGTTAGAAAGTAGATGGATGGAACTAAATAGAACTCGTGAACATTTTATGCAAAGGTGACCCTACTAATGTGGAGAAAACAATGGATGCTTTAATAAATGCTGCCAGGTCAATTGACTATGTGGAAAACAAAAAACCTTGATGCCTACTCATACTAAAATAAAAAAACAAAACTCAATAGATTGTGGGCCTAAAATAAAAGGTCCTAAATAAGGACCTAAAATAAAAGGTGAAACAATAGTGCTTTTAGAAAATACCATAGGTTATTGTCTTCATAACTTTGGGTAGTCAAATTATTTCCTAAGCAGGACATAAAAAACATGAAAATGTTGAGGATTCCAGAAAATAGTATGGGGATTGCCTAGCTGGCTCAGTTGGTAGAGCATATGACTAAATCTCAGGGTTGTGAGTTTGAGCCCCACATTTGGGTGTGGAGATTGCTTTAAAAAAATCTTAGTATTGGAAATGTAAAGGATCTTGAATTATGTCAGGAAACTACAAATAATTTTGTATTCCTGGAGCATGGAGTGAACTCAGAATGAGCCTAGAGAGGCAAGGACTGAACCACATAAAACCCTTGATAGTATTCAAAGGGTTAAGCAATTTATAGACAATGGAAAAGTATCAGAGGGATCTAAGCAAGAGAGTGATTTAGTTCAGTTGGTATTCTAGGTGAAAATTAAATGTGGCAAAGAAATCAATTAGGCTGTTGAATTAGGAAATTATGAGGTTTCAAATTATGGCAGTGATAGCATGAATAGAAGTGGGGACTGATGAAAATAGGAAGTAAAATTAGCAAAATTTGGGGATTGGTTGAATATGGAAATAAAAAGGGGATAGAGGAGTCTAAGCTGATGCCAGGATTTTGGCTTCAGTGTCTGGGTGGATTGTGTCAACAACAGAGTTGATGGATACTGAAGGCTTATCAATTTGACAGACAAGGAAAATAAATTCATTTCCAGATATGTTGGGTTCTCAATGGGGAGATATCCAGCATGCAGTTAGATATATAATTAAGATCACGAGTGCAGAAAGTGTTTTATTACCAATTGATTGTAGCTGAGGTCATGAGACCTAACTAGATCTCACAAGAAGAGGATGTAAAATGAGAAGTATAAAGAGCTGAGAATGAAAGCAAATGAGCACCACTGTTGAAGGGCTATAAAGAGGAAAAGAAATCCATAAAAGAGACTAAGCATAAATACAGAAATAAGAGAACTCGGAGAGTATAACTTCCTGAAAGCAAAAGTATAGAGAGATCTGAATAGAAACAGGATCACCAGGACAGCAGAGAAGTCAGTTAAGATAAGGCAACAGTGTGTACAATGCTTCAACAAGTAAGAGAACATGAATGATTTTGGAGAGCAGTTTTACTGGGATCATGAGCAGAAGAACTAAACTGCAGTGGTTTGAGAAGTAAAAGAGGTCCTTTAAGGAAATGGGAACAAGTAATATGATCCTACTCCAGAAAAGTACTCATATGGAAAAGAAAAACATGGAACTACACTTAGCGTCTTAAAGCCAAGTAGCTATAGAGTTATAGGCAAGAGTATGTATATATGTAATATTTCAAAAGTTGAAGTACCAGGGATGCCTGGGTGGCTCAATCAGTTGAGCGTCCAACTTTATCTCAGGTCATGATCTCAGGGTTCGAGCCCTACATTGAGCTCTGGGCTGACAGCTCAGAGCCTGGAGCCTGCTTGGGATTCTGTGTCACCCTCCCTCTCTGCCCCTCCCCTTCTCACATTCTGTGTCTGTCTCTCAAAAATGAATAAACATTAAAAAAAAATTTTTTTTTAAGTTGAAGTACCAAATGCTATTTCTTCCCTGTTATCAGATGGATATACACAGCTGGAACTTTATGCTAAGGAAAAGAGAGAATAAAGGTTATCTAGGTCTCTGTACATAGTAGATGCTTAATAAATGTTTGCTGAATTGAACAAAACTAATATCCAGGCCATAGCAGTATGTATCTCCTTTCTAATAAACACACAAGTAAATATATCTGCCTTTATATGCTGAGAATATTTCTGAAAGTATATATAAAGAAACTTTACTGTTGGGGAAGGGGTGTCACAGTCTGAGATGGAAGGGGGATTTTATTGTTTGTATATTCCAGTCACAGTTGGTCTCTTTTGCCATGTATATGTATTACTGTTCTGAGGAAATAAATGTTTAAAGAATCAATAGACAAAACAAAGATAAGTATAATTTTTAAAATAATGTAAAAGTAAAGTTCCACCTAATAGAAGTTGAAAAGTAGAACGGAAGAGGAAAGATGGAAAGAGGATAGACATGTTATCTTCATTTTACAAAAAGAAAAAAAAACTTAAGCAGGGAAGTAATTGTGGACTACACCTTAATTCACCAACTAAACTAGGCACACAGGAAGGACATCAACAGATGTCCTATTTTATTCATATTATCAAGGCTTATAATGATTTTCTTTATGACACCAACTTTGCTGAAAAGTTTATTGGTTTTTGTACTCTTTCACTATTACTTTAGAAGTGCCTGTCTCAGAATAAGTTTAACACCAAAAAGGAGTGAGATGATGCTGTGCAGCATTGGCCCAATGGTGGGGAGAGCCCAAACATTTACATATTTACCACAGGAAGGAGCTTTATGTTTTTTGTTTTGTTTTTTGAGAGCCATAGATTCCTAAGGTGGGATGGGGGTGGGATCATATCATCTTAAAGAGCTGACAGGACATTTAGAGGTCTGGCAATGCCCTTTTTTTTTTCTTCACCGCCAGGAATACTTACCATTTCTGAAGCTGCTCCTACAAACTCCATTTAAACAGATACAGAGAGTAAACTGCAACACAAAGTAGATTATTTCATTTTTTAAGATGTTTGAATCTTAGAAAACCTCTTATTTCTCTTTTCTTTTTTTTTTACCCAAAGTTTAACTATATCTAGAAAACCCCCAAACAACTGTCTTAAACAAAATGAAAATTTACTTTTCATAAAAAAGATATCCAGAAGTAGGCAGTCCTGGGCTGAAATGACAACTTCAATGAAGGTGTCAGCGATCCAGGCTCCTTTTATCTCAGCCCTCCACCTTTCCTAGAGTATCACTTTTTCCCTTGTAATCCAAGATGGCTGTTAGACTCCAGGAAGGAGGAAGAAAGGCAGAAGGGCATACCCCTTAGCTTTAAGGAGATTTTCTAGAAGGACCGCATACAATTTATGCTGATATATTGATGTTCAGAACTTAGTCACGTGGCCCACTAATTTCAAAGGAGGCTAGGAAATGTCAAAGTGCTCCACTAAAACTCACGGTTCTATTGCTGAGGATAAAGGAGGAAATGGGTACTGAAAGGCAACTAGCAAGCTCTGTCACACTACTCTCTTAAATATTTGAAAAGAACAATCATGTCCCACTTCAGCTTCTTTTTCAGACTAAACAGCATTATTCTCTGAGAAATCTTCAATGATACTGTTTTCAGATCCAACAGCTTTTTTATTATCTTATTAAAATGCTCTGGTTTGTACTTAAAGTAAGACACTCCCCTCCTCACCCCCCCCCCCATGTGAGGTCGAATTGGTGCAAAATCAATTGGAAATACGTTGGCCCCTTTGCACCTTTTTAAGATTAATTAATCTCAGGGGTGCTAGGTGGCTCAGTCGGTGAAGCATCCGACATTTCTGCTCACTTCAAGGTTTCATGGTTGTGAGATCAAGCTCCTGGTTGGCTCTGTGCTGGGGGTGGAGCCTGCTTGAGATTCTCTCCCTTTCATTCTGCCCCTCCCCCGCTTGAGAGCGCGCGCGTGCGCGCGCGCTCTCGCTAAAAGACAACAAAAGACACATTAAAATTAATCCATCCTGAAATAAGCTTTATTGGCAATAACTGCACATGGTTACTAAATCTGGAGTCATCTCTGTTCTCTGTATCTTTTACATTTATTACTGTTTAGCTTGTCTCTCTTAGACTCCAAGAGGTTTATTTCCCCTTTTCCCTCTTTCCCCTCCTGAGCAAATGAATATAAATGTATTGTCATTTAATTTCACCTGGTTGTTTTAGCTTATGTGAACCTTTTGAGAACTTTTTGAATTCTAACTTTCCTACTTAGCATATGACTTAGCTGTGGGCATTTGCACCTATGATAAAAAGAATTTCTCTTTAAGGACAGAAATAGTGTCAGGGGGTCTGGGTGGCTTAAGAGGCCAACTTCGGCTCAGAGTCGTGATCCTGTGCTTCGTGGGTTCAAGCCTCTCGTCGGGCTCTGTGCTGACAGCTCCGGGCCTGGAGCCTACTTGGGATTCTGTGTCTCCTTCTCTGTCCCTCCCCAGCTCATGCTCTGTCTCTTAAAAATAAATAAACATTTAAAAAAATTTTTAAAAATAGTGTCTTAATTTATATTCTCAGCATTGGGTACAGTCCCTGTGCATAGTAGATTCTCAATATTTGTTTGTGAATGAATCCTGCAGTTAGAAGTAAAGGACATTTTCCTGAAGGTTTTTTTTTTTTTTTTTATTCTGGAATTGTTTATGAAAGGAGACTATGAAATCTCCCTGCCTTTTAAAATAATATAGACATTTATGTGTCTGGGACAATTATATTTGAACACATATCCTGACTTTTAAAAGTGGGAAGGTGATTTAAGCAGTTTTGCTAAATTTCTAGATCATACAAATATGATTTTGTAAAGACTTATTTGGTTAAATTAAAAAAAAAAAGGAAAAGACTAGACACTGACAAGTTTAAAGTTTATATCTTAACTCTGCCCCTAATCCATATTATCCTTTCCTTACACACTTCTTTCCCTAAGTTTTACATATTACAAAAAATAGAATTCACAAATCAAAATTTGTTTTCAATTGAAAAAGGCATTTAAAGAACATATTCACTAAAATCAGTCTAGGATCCAAATTCTGAGCTATTTTGAAGATTTGGGGATAAGATTAGGGGCACCTGAGTGGCTCAGTTGGTTAAGCATCTGACTATGGCTCAGGTCATGATCTCATAGTTCGTAAGTCTGGGCCCTGCTTTAGGTTCTGTGCTGACAGCTCAGAACCTGGAGCCTGCTTTGGATTCTGTGTCTCCCTCTCTCTCTCTCTCTCTCTCTGCCCTTCCCAGGTCATGCTCTGTCTCTGTCTCTCTCTCTTAAAAATAAAATAAGCATTAACAAAAAATTAAGATTTGGGGATAAGATTAGATAGGGCAACCTCTGAAATGGAAACAAACTAACATTAAATTCATTTGTGGAAATAACCCTAGAGAGTGACTTGAAAATGTTTTAGAAAAATGCTGCTCATGAAATTAGGGGGCTTCTAATATATATTCTTATAGACTGGAGATAGTAATCTAAATGTAATGTATAGAATGATCTATAAATTTGGCACTTAGACATTAATCACACACACACACACACCAGTAACTGGCACATAGTAAATATTCAGATGTTAATTATTATTATTAAATGTATAGATTAGAAATAAAATCAAAGAGCTTATTCAGAAAGAGATCAAGGAAATGGCACCCCAAATCTATACAATTTTCCTTTACTTAGAATACAATATTTCTAGAGGTAACAATACAAAGAAACAGGTTCCCTAAAGAAACTCAATTTACTGGATATATACAGGATTTGTTAAAAGTAACTTACCAACTGTACTATGTTTAGTCCCCCTTTCCTTCTGGTTACGGGGTGTCTTAGCTACATCTTGATCTGATTTCATTACTTTTGGTTACCAGAATAACGTGATTCTATTTAGCATGGGCCAAATTTGTGGCTCTCAGGCTTGCAATGGACCCTTATTGCTATTAAGTCTCTCTGTCTCTCTCTCACACCTACACACGCACACACACACATGCACACACACAGACACACACAGACACACTCAAGTACACATCTCATTTCTCATCTCTCAGCTCTATTTTCTCTGTGTTTACCTTCATTCTCTGTTACTGCAAGAAGCCACTTCTAGATAGGAACTTCCTTTAAGCCTTATTAAATAGCAAGGAATGAAGGAGAAACGGGGTGCTTTACTAGACCAGTGGCTTTTCAAACCTTTTGTAACCCAGTGCAATACAGATTATATTGTCAACCCAATAGAGACAGACATAAATGTGTACCAGTCAGCTGTTTCTGCATTATAACAACAAGAAAATCTCAGGGGCATACAACACTAAGCATTTATTTTCGCTCAATGGTGTATATTGGTTAGGGTCAGCTGATCTATGCTAGACTCAGCTGGGTGTCATGGCTAATTCTTGGCAGGGTTTGCTCATGTGTCTGGATTGGTTGGTGGTTAGCTGACATAGGCTTCTCTTACTCAGGGGAGGGTCAGCCTTTTTGTTTTATTATGTTTTCAACTGACTGGACAAGACTCACCCACATTAGAGAGAGCAACCTGCTTAATCAGTCTAAGGATTTAAATGTTAATCTCACCCAGAAACACCTTCAAAGGAACACTCAAAATATTTGACCAAATATCTGGGCACCCTATGGACCACTCAAGTTGACACGTAAAATTAACCATCACAGCCTTTTTATGCTTTGCTTTCCTAGAATAGTAATCGACCCCAATCTACCTCTTAGGTTACTCCTTCCCCACCCTCCTTCAGGAAGAAAAATCATTGTAACACTCTTGTTTCTGGAAGATATATCATATTTATCTGTGGTTTTGTGAACTCCCAATCCACCACTGAATACTCTTTGGGGTTTAATACCTCACTGTGAATAATACTATTTTACACAAAATTTGTCTTATATGATTGTATATTTTTTTTACAAACACACATAAAGCTATTTAAAATCCTTGTGAAATAGAATGGAATATAAATATGCATACATTGCTTTTACCAACCAAATTTTTTACATCTTTAACAATTTCTCTTATAAAGTGAAAGCTGTGTTTTAAGAAAGGTCTTAAGTTGTTGGGTTTTCAGACTAACTCAGTTTTCTCTTTTTCTTCCTTTTTTAAAAATGTTTATTTATTTTTGAGAGAGAGAGAGAGCGAGCAGGGGAGGGGCAGAGGGAGAGGGAGACACAGAATCCCAAGCAGGCTCCAGGCTCTCAGCTGTCAGCACAGAGCCCGATGCAGGGCTCAAACTCACAATAGTGAGATCATGACCTGAGCCGAAGTCAGACAGTCAACTCACTGAGCCACCCAGGTGCCCCTTTTTTCTTCCTGTTTTATTAATAAACCAGAAAAGGCTTTCCTGGTTCTTAGTTTTTTTCTATTTTTTTTCACAGTTTCTTAGTTTGAAAGAACAGAGATGTTGTAGACACTAGCTGATAAACCCATAGTCTTTAAAATTCATTCCATCATGATTTCATAAACATTTACCCATCATAATTTTGAGATATTTGGAACACATAGATGAGTAATTTATAGTCAGTTGCTTTTAGGGATTCATAACCATATGAAAGGGGGGGGGGAGGGAGAATGATCAAAAACATAATCCTGGAACTTAAAGCCCCATGCTTCTCCACTTTACAGGTGAACTAGATGCAAAAATCTATAACCAGTTGGGCAGATTATATTGAATGGTGTAACCCAGTACAAGAGAAAACACTGAGGTGACACCCACTTTTATAAATCTGTACCTGGGTTTGAGCCTGGCTCAAGAGAATTAAGCCACTGGGCAAAATGCCAGTCTGGTGACTGACTGGCATGAGTTCAATATGACTTGCCATACCTCCCAACAATCCTGTTGTTTAAAGTCCATTCCTTTTCTCATTCTCAACAAGGGCTATTTCAGATATTCTCCATTGTTTTCATTTCTCCATCTCTACTACTCACTTCTCCACTTTAATAGATGACCTTTTTTTCTGACTTCAACCCTCTCCCCCAACCATAAGCTATTAACACTCAGCCACCAAATTATAGTCCGAGCCTCTACCTTCCCTCCCCTTCCAAAGGTCAGTGTAGAGATCATGGGGAAGTTCGGACTCACATTGCCCTTAAGCTGCCTACTCAGTTTCTTTTCTAGGTACCTAGTCAGCTGTGTGTCACTGTTTTCTGTACTGCTGGTCCCTGAGAGGAAATCTGGGACAGGGTATCCTTCAGGGAAGACATGAGACTGGGGAAGACTGCCACTCCAGTTTATCCAGGATCATCAGTTAGACTGCAAATACACATGAATCTCTTTACTGATGCGTTGGGCCAATTTTAAAAGTGGATTTGCAATGTGGAAGAGAAAAGGCCAAAACTCTGCACTGAATGGGCTTCTTCCTGAATCCAAAGGAAAACTATCTGTAGCAAACACTGTCAGTATCCTGCCTCATATCCCCCTGGGCTTAAGTTCACTGTGAGTATGGTTTCCACACACACAGTTTCTTACCTCAAGCCTCCATGTCTTTTTCCTTTGCTTGAAGGGTCTCTTCAGTCCCATGGGAGGTTGTTCTGCTACAGCAGGTATGCAACACACAAATGTGGAGGGGGAGTTACACCTTTGGGGGCAATCTTCAACCAACAGGGATTGGGGTGGGTGAATAAATGCCCCAGCTACCTCACCACCACAGGGATGATTCTGTGCTGTCCCACCTGGTTTCTCAGAAGATTCTCTGTGGGATTGAGTCCTAGTTGTCTACTCATTAACAATGGAAAACCACTCATTGATAACCCATTCATTAACGCCACTCAATAAAGCACACTTGCTGGCTTTTCTCCCTTTTCTGTCTCACTTTTCCCAAGTCTTCTTCTGTGCTTCTTAGAATCACCTCACAAATAAACTTTCTACACCCAAAGCCTTGCGCCCAAGAGTTTGCTTTTTAAGAAGCCCAAACTAAGATGTTGAACAACTTAGGTTTTTCAGAAAGGGATTCCCATAACTAGAGTCACCTACACTGACTATGCAGCTTTCAGATTTGTTTCTGTATCAGATACCTCTTGTGAAACTTCTTGTGAACCATTTCAGAGTGTCTTGGCCTCACTTATCTTTTATTCCAGCTCCTGCTGTGGCAACCAATTCTCTGCATATTCTTTCAGCTTCCTCTAGGTGCAACCTGGCAATATCTCACATCAGGCCCATGGAGCTTGCTTCTCACTCTCCACCTAGGCTTTGTCTGATGATTCCATAGTGAAGAACAGTGTAGAAACTGATTGTGGTTCTCATGCTTATGCAACTCAGGAGTACTGAGCCACGCAACTCATGGCTTTGGGGAGGGGATCTTTGAGCAGTGGGGTATGGGATCCAACTGATAAATACTACCCCCATTTTATCTCTAATTAACAGCCTGGAGATGTATCTCAGGCAACTCCTTGGAAGCCCCAGTGGATCCTACAATAAATCACCCACAGTAGTGTCCAACTTGATAATGCATCTTTGCAGTGGTTTTTTGTCTTCCCTGTTCCCCCACATCCCTTGATCCTGCTTCCTGGTTCACACTCCTCAATAAAGAATCTATACTTAAGCCTTTGTTTCAGACTCTGTTTCCTGGTGAATTAGGGTAAGATAGTACCTTTCTTCTTATCAGCCTCATTTTTTAATTCTTCCCTATGAAAATTTTATCAACCTTTTGGTAAACCAAGAATGGTGGTGGCTCCCTGGATTCATACTTCTTGCCTCATTTGTACTATTTGTACTATTCTGTAAATTTGCATTATTTAGTCTGAAATGATGCCCTGTAGTTTCAGAGCCTGGTGAGGGATGTCAAATCACACAGATACTTTTTTCCCCCTTTTTTCTTTTTGCTTTGGTGCACAGCTGTGGGGAGATTTGACACACCGGCTCTCCTAGTGGGTCCAAAATAGGTTGGAACTTGTGAGTTGGGTCCTTTCTTTGATGTAACTATCAGTGTAAATTGCACAACTGTTGCTCTCCTGCTGTACACGAAGAGACAAACGTGAATACACTGTGGTGGTAGTCACCATCTAAAATGGCTCCTGGTGGCTTTTTCCCTGAGATCAGGAACACGACAGGGATGCCCACTCTCACCGCTGTTGTTTAACATAGTGTTGGACGTTCTAGCATCAGCAAGCAGACAACAAAAGGAAATCAAAGGCATCAAAATTGGCAAAGATGAAGTCAAGCTTTCACTATTTGCAGATGACATGATACTATACATGGAAAATCTGATAGACTCCACCAAAAGTCTGCTAGAACTGATACACGAATTCAGCAAAGTTGCAGGATACAAAATCAATGTACAGAAATCAGTTGCATTCTTATACACTAACAATGAAGCAACAGAAAGACAAATAAAGAAACTGATCCCATTCACAATTGCACCAAGAAGCATAAAATACCTAAGAATAAATCTAACCAAAGATATAAAAGATCTGTATGCTGAAAACTATAGAAAGCTTATGAAGGTAATTGAAGAAGATATAAAGAAATGGAAAGACATTCCCTGCTCATGGATTGGAAGAATAAATATTGTCAAAATGTCAATACTACCCAAAGCTATCTACACATTCAATGCAATCCCAATCAAAATTGCACCAGCATTCCTCTCGAAACTAGAACAAGCAATCCTAAAATTCATATGGAACCACAAAAGGCCCCAAATAGCCAAAGTAATTTTGAAGAAGAAGACGAAAGCAGGAGGCATCACAATCCCAGACTTTAGCCTCTACTACAAAGCTGTCATCATCAAGACAGCATGGTATTGGCACAAAAACAGACACATAGACCAATGGAATAGAATAGAAACCCCAGAACTAGACCCACAAATGTATGGCCAACTCATCTTTGACAAAGCAGGAAAGAACATCCAATGGAAAAAAGACAGTCTCTTTAACAAATGGTGCTGGGAGAACTGGACAGCAACATGCAGAAGGTTGAAACTAGACCACTTTCTCACACCATTCACAAAAATAAACTCAAAATGGATAAAGGACCTGAATGTGAGACAGGAAACCATCAAAACCTTAGAGGAGAAAGCAGGAAAAGACCTCTCTGACCTCAGCCGTAGCAATCTCTTACTCGACACATCCCCAAAGGCAAGGGAATTAAAAGCAAAAATTAACTACTGGGACCTTATGAAGATAAAAAGCCTCTGCACAGCAAAGGAAACAACCAACAAAACTAAAAGGCAACCATCGGAATGGGAAAAGATATTTGCAAATGACATATCGGACAAAGGGCTAGTATCCAAAATCTATAAAGAGCTCACCAAACTCCACAATCGAAAAACAAATAACCCAGTGAAGAAATGGGCAGAAAACATGAATAGACACTTCTCTAAAGAAGACATCCGGATGGCCAACAGGCACATGAAAAGATGCTCAACGTCGCTCCTTATCAGGGAAACACAAATCAAAACCACACTCAGATATCACCTCACGCCAGTCAGAGTGGCCAAAATGAACAAATCGGGAGACTATAGATGCTGGAGAGGATGTGGAGAAACGGGAACCCTCTTGCACTGTTGGTGGAAATGCAAATTGGTGCAGCCACTCTGGAAAACAGTGTGGAGGTTCCTCAGAAAGTTAAAAATAGACCTACCCTATGACCCAGCAATAGCACTGCTAGGAATTTACCCAAGGGATACAGGAGTACTGATGCATAGGGGCACTTGTACCCCAATGTTTAGAGCAGCACTCTCAACAATAGCCAAATTATGGAAAGAGCCTAAATGTCCATCAACTGATGAATGGATAAAGAAATTGTGGTTTATATACACAATGGAGTACTACAGGGCAATGAGAAAGAACGAAATATGGCCCTTTGTAGCAACGTGGATGGAACTGGAGAGTGTGATGCTAAGTGAAATAAGCCATACAGAGAAAGACAGATACCATATGGTTTCACTCTTATGTGGATCCTGAGAAACTTAACAGAAACCCATGGGGGAGGGGAAGGAAAAAAAAAAGAGGTTAGAGTGGGAGAGAGCCAAAGCATAGGAGACTCTTAAAAACTGAGAACAAACTGAGGGTTGATGGGGGGTGGGAGGGAGGGGAGGGTGGGTGATGGGTATTGAGGAGGGCACCTTTTGGGATGAGCACTGGGTGTTGTATGGAAACCAATTTGACAATAAATTTCATATATTGGAAAAAAATCAAATAAAATAAAAATAAAATAAAATAAAATAAAATAAAATAAAATAAAATAAAATAAAATAAAATAAAATGGCTCCTGGTGATCTGTGATCCTGATATTCACTCCCTTGTACAATCCCCTCCTCTTGAGTGTCAGTGGGATCCAGTGACTTGGTTCTAACAAATAGAATACAGCAAAAGTGATGAGATGTCACTTCCAAGATTAGGTTAGAAAGGACTGTGACTTCCATCTTGCTCACACATTCTCTCTGGTTCTTCTCTCTTGTTCATTCTGATGAAGCCAGCTGCCATGTTGTGAGATACCCTATAGAAAAGCCTACATGGCAAGGAACTGAGAGAGGCCTCTGGCCAACAGTCTGCAAAGAACTGAGGCCTTCAGTGCAATAGCCCAGGAGAAGCTAAATCCTGCCAATGACCAGATGGGTGAGCTTGGAAACACATTCTTCCTTCAGCTGATCTTTGAGGTGACTGCAGGCAGCCCCCAACTTACTTATAATTTTTTCACTTTACAATGGTATGGAAGCAACACACACGCATTCAGTAGAAACTATACTTCAAATTTTGAATTTTAATCTTTTCTGGGGCTGGCAATATACAGTACAGTCTTTTTCATGACAGTGGGCAGAGGCAGTGAGCTGAAGCTCCCAGTCAGGCAATTATGAGGGTGGACAACCATTCTGTACCCAAAACAACCAGGCTGGTTTTCACTTTCAGTACAGTAGTCAGTAAATTACATGATATATTCAACACTCTATTATAAAATAAGCTTCCTGCTAGATGATGTTGCCCAGCTGTAGTATAATGTAAGTGTTCTGAGCATGAAGGTAGGCTAAGCTATGATGTTTGGTAAATTGGTTGCATTAAATGCATGTTCAACTTAATGGCATTTTCAATTTATGATGTATTTATATGGATGTGATCCCATTGTAAGTCAAGGAAGATCTGTATAGCCCCATCCAACATTTTGATTGCAGCCTTGTGAGAGACCCTGGCTCAGAGGACTCAGCCAAGCCATTTTGTGATTCCTGACCCACATGAACTGTGAAATAATAAATGTTGTATTAATAATATATTGCCCTCGGGGCACCTGGATGGCTCAGTCAGTTCAATGTCCAACTCTTGATTTCGGCTCAGGTCATGATCCCATGGTCGTGGGATTGAGCCCTACACTGGGCTTTGCACTGAGTGTGGAACCTACTTAAAATTCTCTCCCTCTGCCACTTTCACTCACTCATGCATACACACACTCTCTCTCTCTCAAATAAAAATAATAATAATAACAATATATTGTCCAAAAACAAATATTAATTCTCTGGGACAGTAAATCTAAAGCCATAAAGAAGAAGAACATATTTTCTGGTTACATTTGATTTGAAATGGGTTGCTTTCCACAACTCACCCCCTATTGGAATCAACTAGTTACTTTAAACATTTTATTTATTTATTTATTTATTTATTTATTTATTTATTTATTTATTTATAGCATGTGCATACATGTGAGCAGGGCAGAGAGCAAGGAAGAGAGAGAATCCCAAGTAGGCTCCAAGTTCTGAGTGCAGAGCCTGACACAGGGCTTGATCCCACAAACTGTGAGATCATGACCTGAGCCGAAATCAAGAGTCAGACACTCAATGAACTGAGCTACCCAGGCACCCCTACTTATTTTTTATTTGAGAGAGAGAGAGCAAAGGCAGGGGAAAGGGGCAGAGGGAGAGAGAGAGAGAGAGGGAGAGAGAGAGAGAGAGGGAGAGAGAGAGAGAGAGAAAGAAACCCAAGCAGTCTCCACTCAGTGCAGAGCCTGGAGCAGGGCTTGATCCCACAACCCTGGGATCATGACCTGAGCTGAAACCAAGAGTCAAACACTCCATCAGCTGAGCCACCCAGGTACCCCTCTACTAGTTATTTTAAACTGTAGAGTAGTTAGTTCTTTTTATATTTTCTCTTTCAGCCTTCAGATATAATAACAGAGTTGTAAGTATACCTACCTTAGTTGAAACCACTAAAATGATGGTTTGAAGTGTTTCCCTTCAAGAAAAACAAGTTTCCATCCTGTTTTTATGGCTGCAAGGCCAAATGTCTCTCTCTCTCTCTCTCTCTCTCTGTCTAAAGTATGTATTCAGCGAACTTTGAGAACCTACTACTGGGTGCACCAAGTCCTCTGACTAAGGTTGGGGGTTACAAGGATTAACTAGACTTGGTCTTTAGTGAGGGAGTCTAACAAGTCGACAAGGCCATTAAATATGGTAGGATAAGCCTCAGTTGCTTTGGAAACTCAGAGCGGGGATTCTGTAAGATTTTTTGTAGGACTTGATTTCTGAATTGAGATCTGAACAAGTGGTAGATGGCCAGATGGAGTAAATGGAAGGGAGTCTGTGGTAAGAGTGGAACAGTATGTGCAAAGCCTTGGAATCTTAATCATTAGGTTATTCTACTTCACTTTTTCTGTATTTTTAGTATCTCCCTTTCCATTTGGCCTCTTCTTCTTGGCCTTTAAACATCTTAATATGTACTAGAATCAAAAACAATGAAAAAGAAGATGGCAGAGTAGGAGGACCCTAAGCTCATCTTGTTCCACAGATAACAACTAGATAATATACCAGTGAATAACCCAGAAAATGACCTGACGACAAGGCAGAACAAATGCCACAACTAAATATAGAGAAGAGGCCATATCGGAGAGGGTAGGAAGAGCAGAGATTGGAAGCTAAATGGACCTGCAGCACTGTCCCTGGGAGGGAGGGAGACTGTGGGCATGGAAAGGAGAAAGAAAGATACCCTTACACTGAGGAGCCCACACAGGAAAATGAATCCCCATAACATTTGGCTTTGAAAACCAGAGGGGCCAAATTTCGTGAGTTTTTACAACCAGTAGGACTTAAAACCTGGATTTTAGAATCAACAGGCTCGGGGCGCCTGGGTGGCGCAGTCGGTTAAGCGTCCGACTTCAGCCAGGTCACGATCTCGCGGTCCGTGAGTTCGAGCCCCGCGTCGGGCTCTGGGCTGATGGCTCAGACCCTGGAGCCTGTTTCCGATTCTGTGTCTCCCTCTCTCTCTGCCCCTCCCCCGTTCATGCTCTGTCTCTCCAAAAATAAATAAACGTTGAAAAATTAAAAAAAAAAAAAAAAAAAGAATCAACAGGCTCAGCTCTGGGAGAGCCAGGAAAGTCAAAAGGAAACTGACTCCCCACCCTTAAAGAGACAATACAAAAAATAGTCCATGGAGATATAGCATAGAAGCAGCAGTTTGAAAAATGCCTGGGGTGTACAGGAGGGAGAGTAGTTTACTCATCTCAGAGCATGTCCCAAAGGGGCAGAGATCCTTGGGAGACCTCTCCAGGAATAAAGGAGCAGGTAGGGGCCAATTTCCTCCTTTATCCCCTAGCATAAACACATGGCCACCTATAGGAACCACCCTAGTGCTGACACTACCTAACTTGCTAACACCAGTCCCCTATTCCTCCCCTATTCCTCTCTGTCCCCTTGTGCTGTGTTTCAGTCAAGGCTTGTCTCCAGCCAAGCCTGCCTCAGTCCTGAAACTGCAGGGCCACTCCCACAGAGGGCCAGTGGCCCAAACCTTGCTAATACCGCTGGACTGCTACACTGCCCAACACCCCCCCCCTTCCTGCATAATGCAGATCTGCTCCCTCCAATATGTTCTTGGCTGGAGCCCATCAAGGGAGGTGCCACACACCTGGCAGTGTGCAAGCAGCCCCTCACTGCTTAGCACCACTCCAAGATGACTCCTGCCCTGGAGAGAGGGGAAGATAACCACACACACCAGTCAGAGGCCTCAGCAGTGTGCTGAAGGCTGACAACTGGTCTGACTGCAAGCCTCGCACAATAAGGAAAGCCTTTGGGCTTTGGGAAAATACCCTGCAGTTTGGTGCTACCACATCTCTGGTAAATGCTTAGTCTGACTCAAACCCAAGGCAGCTCCAGACTGGCCCACTAACACCACAGGGAACTAAACACTGACCACAAGAGGCAAAGAGAGCCACTGCAGATAACAGGACTGAAGAAAAATGTGGCTGAGCCACAATAGCAGGGCACATGCACGTAGGAGACACACCTGAAGAGCCAGATTTCAGTAAACAGGGAACATTGCACTGCAGGACACTATAGAACCTCTTCTTTTTTTTAATTTTTTTTTTCAACATTTATTTATTTTTGGGACAGAGAGAGACAGAGCACGAACGGGGGAGGGGCAGAGAGAGAGGGAGACACAGAATCGGAGACAGGCTCCAGGCTCTGAGCCATCAGCCCAGAGCCTGACGCGGGGCTCGAACTCACGGACCGCGAGATCATGACCTGGCTGAAGTCGGACGCTTAACCGACTGCGCCACCCAGGCGCCCCTAGAACCTCTTCTTAATAAGGCCATTATTTTCAAGAGCAGGAGACATAGCTGACTTTCCTAACATAGAGAAAAAGACACAGGGAGTTAGACAAAATGTGGAGACAAAGAATAAGTCCCAAATGAAAGAAACGGACAAAAATCACAGCAAGATATCTGAGCAAAATGGAAATAAGTAATATGTCTGATAGAGAATTTAAAATTATGATCATAAAGATACTCACTGGACTTGAGAAAAGAGTGGAAGACATTTGCAAGACCCTTAACAAAGAGATTAAAAAAGAACCAATCAGAGATGAAGAACACAATCAAAGAAATTAAAAATACACTAGATGGAATAAATAGTACATTAGAGGAAGCAGAAATACAAATCAGAGACCTAGAGGGCAGAGTAATGGAAAGTAATCAAGCTGAGCAGGTGAGAAAAAAATTATGCAAAATGAGAATAGACTTAGGGAACTCAGTGATACCATCAAGTGTAATAACATTCACATTACAGGGACTCCAGAAGGAGAAGAAAGAGAAAAGAGGGGCAGAAAATTTATTTGAAGAAATAATAGCTGGAAACCTCCTGAATCTGGGGAAAGAAACAGAAATACAGATCCAGGAGGCACAGAGACGCCCAACAAAATCTCCCCAAGGAGGTCCACACCAAGACACATAGTAATTAAAATGACAAAAAGTAGTAAGGAGAGAATTTTATTTTTTTAAGTTTATTTATTTGTTTGTTTGTTTATTTATTTAGAGAGGGAGAGAGCACACATACACATGTGAGCAGGGGAGGGGCAGATAGAGAGAGACAGAGAGAGAGAGACAGAGAGAGAGAGAGAGAGAGAGAGAGAGAACCCCAAGCAGGCTCCTCACTGTTGGCGCAGAATCCAATGTGGGGTTCAATCCCACGAACTGTGAGAACATGACCTGAGCCAAAATCAAGAGTCAGATGCCTGACCTAATGAACCACCCAAGTGCTCCAGGAGAGAATTTTAAAAGCACCAAGAGAGAAGAAAACAGTTACATACAAGGGAAACTCTGTAAGGCTGTTAGCTGATTTTTCAGCAGAACCATTGCAGGCCATAAGGGAATGGTATGAAAATATTCAAAGGGCTGAAAGGAAAAAATCTACAGCCCAGAATATTCTATCCACGAAGGCTATCATTTGGAATAGAAGGAGAGGTAAAGGGTTTCCCAGACAAACAAAAGTTAAAGAAATTCATGACCACTGACCTAGCCCTACAAGAAATGTCAAAGGGGACTCTGAATGAAAAGGAAAGACCATAATCAAGAATAAGGAAAGTAGAAAACACAAAAGTAGTAAAGATAAGTATACCTGAAAAATCAGTCAAAGGACTCACAGGATAAAAGGATGTAAAGTATGACACTGTATACTTAAATATGGGGAGGAGAAATGTAAAAAATGGGTTCAAACTTAAGCAGCCATCAACTTAACATAGACTACTATATGCAGAATAGTAACCACCAATCAAAGGCAGTAATAGAAATGCAAAAAATAAAGAGAAAGGGATCCCAGTATATCACTAAAGAAAGCCTACTAATCATGAGAGAAAAGAGCGAGGGAAGAAAGGAACAAACTACAAAAACAACTATAAAACAATAACAAAATGGCAATAAATACATATCTGTAAATAACACTTTGAATGTAAATGGACTAAATGCTCCAATCAAAAGACACAGGGTGATAGAATGGATAAAAAATAAGACCCATCCCTATGCTGCCTACAAGGATTCATTCCAGATCTACAGACACATGCAGATTGAAAGTGAAGGAATGGAGCAGCATTTATCATGCAAATGGATGTTAAAAGAAGCTGGGGTAGCAATACTTACATTGGACAAAATAAAAAAAAAAAGATTCACCAAGATCAAATGGGATTTATCTCTGGGATGTAGTGTGGTTCAACATTCTCAAATCAATGTGATACATCGACAAGAAATGGATAAAAACCATATGATCATTTCAATAGATGCAGAAAAAGTATTTGACAAACTACAAAACAAAGAGGGTAACAAAAGGCAAAGAAGGATACTATTTAATAATAAAGAGAACAATCCAGGAAGAAGATTTAACAATAGTAAATATTTCTGCCCCCAACAAAGAAACACCCAACTATTTAAAGCAGTTAATGACAAACATAAAGGAAATAATCAGGGGTACCAGGGTGGCTCAGTCAGTTAAATGTTAGACTCTTAATTTTGGCTCAGGTCATGATCTCACAGTTCATGAGTTTGAGCCCTACATCGGGCTTTGCACTGACAGCACGGAACCTGCTTGGCATTTTCTTTCTGCCCCTTCCCTGCACTCTCTCTCTCTCTCTCTCTCTCTCTCTCAAGATAAATAAATAAGGTTTTAAAAAAGGAAGTAATTGATAATAATACAATAATAGCACCCCACTTACATCAATAGACAGATCATGCAAACAGAAGATCAACAAGGAATTAGAGGCTTTGAATGACACATTGGACCAGATGGACCTAACAAATATATTCAGAACATTCCATCCTAAAACAGTAGAATACACATTCTTTTCAAGTGCACATTGAACATTCTCCAGAACAGATCACATATTAGGCCACAAAACAAATCTCAACAAATTCAAAAAGATCAGTCATACCATGCATCTTTCCTGACCACAATGTTCTGAAACTAGAAATCAACCACAAGAAAAAAATCTAGGAAGAGCTCAAAACATAGAGGTTTAATAACATGCTACTAAACAATGAATGAGTCAACCAAGAAATCAAAGAGGAAATAAAAAAATACATGGAGACAAATGAAAAAGAAAACACAATGGTCCAAAATCTTTGAGATGCAGCAAAAGCAGTTATAAGAGGAAAGTTTATAACAATATAGGCCTTCCTCAGGAAGTAAGAAAAACCTCAAACAACCTAACCTTATACCTAAAGG
Source organism: Lynx rufus (assembly GCF_022079265.1). Lineage (NCBI taxonomy): Eukaryota > Metazoa > Chordata > Mammalia > Carnivora > Felidae > Lynx > Lynx rufus. Next base: position 31,781,264 of record NW_025814829.1, on the reverse strand, counting down.
ATCTAAAAAATGAACAACAAGAACAACAACAAAAAACCCAAATACAGTAAAAGGAAGGAAATAATAAAGATTAGAGCAGAAATAAATGATATAGAAGCAATACAAAACAAAATGAACAAACAAAAAGGAACTAAAAAACAATAAAACAGATCAATAAAACCAGGAGGTGGTTTTTTAAAAGTAACAACAAAATTGATAAACTTTTAGCCAGAATCATCAAAAGAGAGAGAGAGGGGATTCAAAGAAACAAAATCAGAAATGAAAGAGGAGATGGGAATGCAAGCTGGTGCAGCCACTCTGGAAAACAGTATGGAGGTTCCTCAAAAAACTAAAAATAGAACTACCCTATGATCCAGCAATTGCACTACTAGGCATTTATCCACGGGATACAGGTGTACTGTTTCGAAGGGACACAGGCACCCCCATGTTTATAGCAGCACTATCAAAAATAGCCAAAGTATGGAAAGAGCCCAAATGTCCATCGATGGATGAATGGATAAAGAAGATGTGGTATATATATATACAATGGAGTATTACTCGGCAATCAAAAAGAATGAAATCTTGCCATTTACAACTACATGGATGGAACTGGAGGGTATTATGCTAAGTGAAATTAGTCAGAGAAAGACAAACATCATATGACTTCACTCATATGAGGACTTTAAGAGACAAAACAGATGAACATAAGGGAAGGAAAACAAAAATAATATAAAAACAGGGAGGGGGACAAAACAGAAGAGACTCATAAATATGAAGAACAAACTGAGGGTTACTGGAGGGGTTGTGGGGGGGGGATGGGCTAAATGGGTAAGGGGCATTAAGGAATCTACTCCTGAAATCATTGTTTCACTATATGCTAACTAATTTGGATGTAAATTTAAAAAAATAAAAAATAAAATTAAAAAGAAATGAAAGAGGAGAAATAACAACTGACATCACAGAAATACAAAGGATTATAGCAACAAATTGAGCAACCTAGAAGAAATGGTTAAATTCCTAGAAACATAACCTTCCAAAACTCAATCAGGAAAAACTAGAAAATTTGAACAGACTGATTACCAGTAATGATATTGAATCAGTAATCAAAAAACTTCCAACAAACAAAAGTCCAGGACCAGATATCTTCACAAGTGAATTCTACTAAACATTTAAAGAAGACTTAATACCTATTCTCCTCAAACTAGTCCAAGAAATAGAAGAGGAAGGAAAACTTCCAAATTCATTCTATGAGGCCAGCATTATCCTGATACCAAAACCAGGTAAAGACATTACAAAAAAAGAGAACATCAAGCCAATATCTGTAGTTGCAACAATCCTCAACAAAATATTAACAAACCAAATTCAAAAATACGTTAAAAAATGATTCACTGGGGTGCCTGGGTGGCTCAGTTGGTTGAGCGTCTGACTCTTGGTTTTAGCTTCAGGTCTTGATCTCAGGGGTCATGAGTTCAAGTTCTGCATTGGGGTACATGTTGGGTGTGGAGACTACTTTAAAAAAAAGATCCACTAAGATCAAGTGAGACATCTCTGGGATGTAAGTGGGGTTCAGTATTCTCAAATAAATCAAAGTGATACATCACATCAATAAGAAAAGGATAAAAACCATATGATCATTTCAATAGATGCAGAAAAAGGAGTTGACAAAGTACAATATCCATTCATGATAAAAACCTTCAACAATGTAGTGTTTAGAGGAAACATACCTCTAAGGCCATATATGAAAAACCCACAGCTAACATCATATCCAATGGCAAAAAACAGATCGTTTCCTCTAGGAACGAGACAAGAATGTCCACTCTCACCAGTTTTATTCAACATGGTACTGGAAGTCCTAGGCACAGCAATCAGACAAGAGAAAGGAATAAAAGGCATCCAAATTAGTAAGGAAGATGTAAAACTTTCACTATTTGCAGATGACATGATAGTATATATAGAAAATCCTAAAGACTCTAACAAAAACCTACTAGAACTGATACATGAATTTAGTAAGGTCACAGGATACAAAATCAATGTGTAGAAATCTGTTGCATTTATATACACCTAAAATGAAGCAGCAGAAAAGAGAAATTAAGAAAACAATCTTATTTACAACTGCACCAAAAATAATAAAATACTTAGGAATAAACTTAACTGAAAAGATGAAAGAAAGGATTGGAAGAACAAAGTTTGTTAAATGTTCATACTACCGAAAGCAATCTACACGTTTAATGCAATCCCTATCAAAATACCAACAGCATTTTTCACAGAATCAGAACAAACAATACTAAAATTTGTATGGAACCACAGAGGACTCTGAATAGCTAAATCAATCTTGAAAAAAAAATAAAAGCAACGGTGGGTGTATCACAATTCCAATTTCAAGTTTGCTACAAAGGTGTGGTAAGCCAGACAGTATGGCACTGGCACAAAAATAGACACATAGATCAATAGAATGAGACAGAATGCCCAGAAATAAACCCATGACTATATGGTCAATTAATCTTCAATAAAGGAGGCAAGAATACGCAATGGAAAAAAGACAGTCTCTTCAACAAATGGTGTTGGGAAAACTGGACAGCTACATGCAAAAGAATGAAACTGGACCACTTTCTTACACCATACACCAAGAAACCTCAAAATGGATTAAGGACCTAAGTGCAAGACCTAAAACTATAAAAATCCTAGAAAAGAACACAGGCAGCAATTTCTCTGGCATCGCCCATAGCAACATTTTTCTAGATATGTCTCCTAAGACAAGGGAAACAAAAGCAAAAATAAACCACTGGGATGACCTCAAAATAGGAACCTCTGCACAGCAAAGGAAATAATCAACAAAACTAAAAGACAACTTACTGAATAGGAGAAGATATTTCCAAATGACATATCCAATAAAAGGTTAGTATCCAAAGTATATAAAGAACTTCTATAACTCAACACCCCCCAAAACAAATAATCCAATTAAAAAATGTACAGAAGACACAAATAGACATTTCTCCAAAAACAGACAAATGGCAAGCATCTCAACATCAAAAAGATGCTCAACATCATTCATCATCAGGGAAATGCAAACCAAAACTATAATGAGGTATCACCTCACACTTGTCAAAATGGCTAAAATCTAAAACACAAGAAACAAGTGTTTGTGAGGATGCAGAGAAAAAGGAACCTTCTTGCACTGTTGGTGGGAATGCAAACTGGTACAGTCACTATGGAAAACTGTACAGAGTTTCCTCAAAAAATTAAAAATAGAACTACCCTATGATTCAATAATCACATTCCTGGGTATTTAGTCAAAGAATAGGAAAACAGTAATTTGAAAGGATATAGGCACCCCTATATTTCTAGCAACATTATTTACAATAGCCAAATTATGGAAGAAGCTCAAGTGTCCATAGATAGATGAAGAAGTGATAGATAGATAAAGAAGAAGTGATAGATAGATAGATAGATAGATAGATAGATATAGATATAGATAATGGAATATTTATTGGACATAATGGATATATATATAATGGAATATTCCTCAGCCATAAAAAAGAACAAAATCTTGCCATTTGCAATGACTTGGGTGGAGCTAGAAAGTATAATGCTAAGTGATATGAGTCAGAAAAAGACAAATACCATATGATTTCACTTACCTGTAGGATTTAAGAAACAACACAAAGGGGGAAAAATAAGAGAGAGAGAGAGAGAGAGAGAAATCAAGAAGCAGTCTCTAACCGTAGAGAACAAAGTCATGGTTACTAGAAGGGAAGTTGCGGGGGCTGCGGGATGGGTAAAATAGGTGATGGGGATTAAGGAGTGCATGTGTTGTAATGAGTATTGGGTGATGTATGGAAATGTTGAATCATTGTGTTGTACACCTGAAACTAATATTACACTATGTGTTAACTATACTGGAATTAAAATAAAACCTTAAAAAAACAGAAAAAGTCATTTTTATTTTGTTTTTATCTAACCTGTTTGGTGAATACCTTAGTCATGATCAAAATGAGATAATGCATTTGGAAGCAATATGTAAACTGTAAAATGCTACACAAAAGAATCTAAGACTATAAAGACATGAGATTGCTTCTTCTCTTCCCTAGAGGAAACAATCCTAAATCTGTTAACCTTTCTAAACAGGATTTCAATTCCAACCACACAAATTCTTGAGAATCCACTAAATTGCAGGCAGAAATAGGGCCCCACACTGATCCTTTACATCCAACATGTCCTTATATGAGGCCAGAACAGAGTTCCTAAGACTGCGTCATGCTGCCCTAGGTCTGACTTAGATTTCTAGCTTTTAGTGAGGTGGAGTATTCTTTGCTGATTTGCATTTTCCTCATTGTAGCACTAAGCTCAATCATGCAACCTTTCTCATAAACAGCGCCATCCTGAGAAAATACAAATGAAAAAGACTATCAAGATGCATGAAAAGAGAAACACCAAGCAAAAGAATGATGAAAAGACTCCACAAGGAGCAGTACCTGAATGTGTACTGGACAGGGAGGGACAGTCCCAAGCTAAAGTACTTCCCAACATGATTAAACAAAAATGAAAAGAGAAAGCAGCAAAATGGGAAGTCCTTTGCTCAAAGTTCGTGCCCAGGGAGAAACAGAAGTATTAAAAGTTATTCGAACAGGAAAGAGAAAGAAGAAAGCATGGAAGAGGATGGTTACTAAAGTCGGCTTTGTTGGAGATGGCTTTACTCTAAAACCACCTAAATATGAAAAATTCATTAGGCCAGTGGGCTTACTTTTCAAAAAGGTCCATGTAACACATCCTGAATTGAAAGCCACCTTTTGCCTGCCAATAGTTGGTATAAAAGAGAATCCCTCATCCTCACTATATACATTTTTGGGTGTTCTTACGAAAGGTACTGTCATTGAAGTGAACGTAAGTGAGTTGGGCCTTGTGACACAAGGAGACAAGGTTATTTGGGGGAAAATATGCCCAGGTTACCAACAGTCCTGAAATCGATGGATACATAAATGTGGTCTTGTTGGTTTGACAGCAGTTTCAGACAAGTAACTTTACAATTACTGATTTCAACAATAGAATTTAGTGATTCATCAGTTACATATAACACCCAGTACTCATCCCATCAAGCATCTTCCTTAATGCCCCTCACCCATTTAGCCATCCCCCACACCTGACACCCCTCTAGCACTCTTCAGTTTGTTCTCTGTATTTAAGAGTCTCTTATGGTCTGTCTCCCTCTCCGTTTTTATATTATTTTTGCTTCCCTTCCCTTATGTTCATCTGTTTTGTATCTTAAATTCCACATATGTATGAAGTCATATTTGTCTTTCTCTGACTGACTGATTTTGCTTCGCATAATAGACTCTAGTTCCATCCACGTTGCTACAGATGGCAAGATTTCATTCATTTTGATTGCTGAGTAGTATTCCATTAGTGTGTGTGTGTGTGTGTGTTTGTGTGTGTGTGTGTGTATCACCTCTTCTTTATCCATTCATCCATTGATGGACATTTGGGCTCTTTCCATACTTTGGCTATTGTTGATAGTACTGCTATAAACATTGAGGTGCATGTGCCCCTTCGAAATAGCATACCTGTATCCCTTGGATAAATACCTAGTAGTGCAATTGCTGGGTCATAGGGTAGTTCTATTTTTAATTTTTTTGAGGAACCTCCATACTGTTTTCCAAAGTGGCTGTTGCATTCCCATCAACAGTGCAAAAGTGTTCCTCTTTCTCCGCATCCTCACCAACATCTGTTGCTGCCTAAGTTGTTAATTTTAGCCATTCTGACAGGTGTGAGATGGTATTCCATCATGGTTTTCATTTGTTTTTCCCTGATGATGAGTGATGTTGAGCACTTTTCATGTGTCTATGAGCCATCTGGATGTTGTCTTTGGAAAAGTGTGTATTCATGTCTTTTGCCCATTTCTTCACTGGATTATTTGTTTTTTGGGTGTTGATTTTGATAAGTTCTTTATAGATTTTGGATACTAACTCTTTATCTGATATGTCATTTGCAAAGATCTTTTCCCATTCCGTTGCTTTTTAGTTTTGCTGTTTCTTTCACTGTGTGAAAACTTTTTATTTTGATGAGGTCCCAATAGTTCTTTTTTGCTTTTGTTTTCCTAGCCTCCAGAGACATGTCAAGTAAGAAGTTGCTGCGGCTGAGGTCAAAGAGGTTTTTGCCTGCTTTCTCCTCTAGGATTTTGATGGCTTCATGTCTTACATTGAGGTCTTCATTCCATTTTGAGTTTGTTTTTGTGTACGGTGTAAGAAAGTGGTCCAGGTTCATTCTTCTGCATGTCACTGCCCAGTTTTCCCAGCACTACTTGCTGAGGAGACTGTCCTTATTCCTTTGGATATCCTTTCCTGCTTTGTCAAAGATTAGTTGGCCATACATTTGTGGGTCCATTTCTGGGTTCTCTATTCTATTCCATTGATCTGAGTGTCTGTTCTTGGGCCAGTACCATACTGTCTTGATGATTACAGCTTTGGAGTACAGCTTGAAGTCTGGGATTGTGATGCCTCCTGCCTTGGTTTTCTTTTTCAAGATCGCTTTGGCTATTCGGGGTCTTTTCTGGTTCCATACACATTTTAGGATCATTTGTTCTAGCTCTGTGAAGAATGCTGGTGTTACTTTGATAGGGATTGTACTGAATATGTAGATTGCTTTGGGTAGTATCGACATTTTAACAATATTTGTTCTTCCTATCCAGGAGCATGGAATCTTTTTCCATTTTTTTGTGTCTTCTTCAATTTCTTTCATAAGCTTTCTATAGTTTTCAGTGTATAGATTTTTCACCTCTTGGTTAGATTTATTCCTAGGTATTTTATGGTTTTTTCTGCAACTGTAAATGGGATCGATTCCTTGATTTCTCTTTCTGTCGCTTCATTGTTGGTGTATAGGAATGCAACTGATTTCTGTGCGTTGATATTATATCCTGCAACTTTGCTGAATTCATGGATCAGTTCTAGCAGTTTTTTGGTGGAATCTTTTGGGTTTTCCTTGTAGAGTTCCATGTCATCTGCGAAGAGTGAAGGTTTGACTTCCTCCTGGCTGATTTGAATGCCTTTTATTTCTTTGTGTTGTCTGATTGCTGAGGCTACCTCTACCCTACTTTCTTTCCCTACCCCTACTTTCTTGAGGGTTTTTATCAAGAAAGGCTGCTGTATTTTATCAAATGCTTTTCAGCATCTATTGAGAGGATCATGTAGTTCTTATCCTTTGTTTTATTAATGTGATGTATCATATTGATTGATATGTGGATATTGAACCAGCCCTGCATCCCAGGAATAAGTCCCACTTGATTTGGAGAATAATTCTTTTAATGTATTTTTGGATCTGGTTGGCTAGTGTCTTGTTGAGAATTTTTGCATCCATGTTCATCAGGGAAATTGGTCTGTAGTACTCCTTTTTAGTAGGGTCTTTGTCTGGTTTTGGAGGGTAGGTTCTAAATATAATGACTGCTACTTTTATATTAGAAAGGTGAGAGAGATTTGGACACACAGAGACACAATGGAGACAATGTGAAGACAGAGACAGGGATTGGAAAATGGGTCTATGAGCGAAGGATTGCTGGAAGACACCAGAAGCTGTAAAAGGCAATGAAGGTTCCCCCCTAGAAACGTTGGCATCTTAATTTTGGATTTCTGGCCTTCAGCACTGTAAAAGAATAGATATCTCTTGTTTTAAACCATCCAGTTTATGGTAATTTGTTACAGTAGCCCTAGGAAATGAATACATTGACATGCACTAATGGATGAAGTCACTGCCTTGAAAGGAAATGGGTGACCACAATTCTTGGATCCATCTGTACCTGGATGAATGCAACAGGCCTGAGCTTCTAATGCATATAGCTGATTAGAAAAGTGGACTTGGAGTCTCTTATACAGATCCTGTCATATCCCTGACTCTCAGGAACTTCTTCCTTCCCAATGCTACTTCAGATGTTAAGTGTATCTACCTGCTCTCTGCCAATCCAGGATCCTGTCTCTTCTGATGTAAGGTAGTTCAGTTCAAATGTAGTGTTTCCAGTTAGCACCAAAGACAGTAACTGACTTAACTTTTTAATAGTACTGTCAAGGGACATAATTATGGACAAGGGACATATGTTGAGGGACATAATTTAAGAGTTTGGAGGGCAGTTTGCACAGGATAAATCCAAAATATGCAACTTGCTTTGCCAATGAACTATGAACTGAAGTAACATGTATCCTTTCAGCAGAAGTTTTGAGAACTACATGTGATTCATCATAATATCTTTTTCCTGTTTCTGCATACATGGAATCATGCATCAAGATGGTCTCCATCAGTATGGGTCCTTGAGTGTCTTTAATGAGTAAATTTCCCTTAGTGCTCTATAGTAGATATGTAGTGTGAAGAAGAAGTAATGTTTGTTTTTTAAACAAAGTACTTTTAAAACTACTGAGATTTTCAGGTTGTTTGTTGCCTCAGCATAACCTGGCCTATCCTGTCTATTTCAATACCAATATCAGTAAATTCAGTGAGCATCTAAAATTATACTCTTCCTTTCTTGCTCTAATGCCTTTAGAATTCATTTTAACACTTACTCTCTGTATTTCTGTACAACATAAGATAGCAAAATCTTAAAATTATTAGAAACCGTAATCCTTCTCTTCTTGTTTTAAGTTTGCAGTTAGCTCTCAGGGAATCTCTAGAGGTGCCAGACATTGTATGATGCTACAGTGGCCAGAAGTTTGGAAACTGCATTTCCTAAACTCCCTTGTCATCAGGGTTTGGGTTTTGATTCTTACAGTAAGAGTTATTCATGCTAGATTGTGGAAGGTGGAAGACAGTAGAAATCATTATGGCTCAGTCTTAGCAGGCAGGCATGTGGTCTTCAGTGACATCAGGTATAAGATTTTGCAGTGGTTTCTAGGCTTTCTACTGAACACCATGTTTTGGTGTAACAGGCTGTTGAGATGATTGGTGTCAGTTTCATGTAATTCCTGAAACTTTCTGATTTCCAAATATAACTGATGACTTTCGCTGTCCATTGCTCTCTTCCACACTTTCAAAAGTTTTATAAATACTTTCCTGCCCAAAAAGCAGTGGTTTCTGTTTTCCTGACCATAGACTTATAGACAATGATCTGACTCTAGTTATTATTCAGGCATAGACACCAATCAATCAGAGCAGATGCTAAACTAATAAAAATAGATTCCAGTTATAAGAAACCAGTACAACTTCACTGGTGGTACCAACTGAATATAAATATCAGCTCTGGTTAAGGAATTGGAGAAATGTGTATGTGAGAGAGGCATGAAGTGCATTGCTCTCCCTGTGGACACAGTCTTCACAGTTTAAAGTAACAGCTTCATCTGATAGGTAAGAGGTAGCTGCATTGCTAGTATGGTGTAACAAATGTATATGGTCTTTGTCTCAAGTTTCTGGCACAGAGTTCCTAAGACCCTTGGAAATTCCTGAGTGATAGGATAGTCTTTTGTCATGCATTAGAAATCCTTTTGAGCACACTTGAGTTTATGCTAATGAGACAACTTAACATGGGGTCTCCAGATAGCCTTGAGATGGAGCTGGTCACCAGAAAGACCAAGTGATTAGAGTATTGGAACTTTCAGACCCACCCCCTGACCTCCAGGAAGGGGAAATGAAGGGCAGCTACAGATTAAGTGCTATAAAAACTCTTGAACAGCAAGAGTTGATAAACTTCTGGGTTGGCAAACATGTGAAAATGGGGGGAAGTGGAGCACCCAGACATCATGGAAGCTCTGTACCCTTCCCATAAACCTTGCTCTATGCATCTCTTCCATATGGCTGTTTCTGAGTTATATCCTTTTATAATAACTGGTAATACAGTAAGTAAAATGGGACAGGGAGGAAAACAATAAGAAAACATCATAAACATGGATTTATTAAGGAGTTTTTGTGTGTCTGAAAATGTCTTTATTTCACCTTCACTTTTGAAGGACATTTTATTTTTATTTTATTTATTTATTTTTTTATATGAAATTTATTGTCAAATTGGTTTCCATACAACACCCCGTGCTCATCCCAACAGGTGCCCTCCTCAATGCCCATCATCCACTTTCCCCTCCCTCCCACCGCCCCCCCCACCATTAACCCTTAGTTTATTCTCAGTTTTTAAGAGTTTCTTATGGTTTGCCTTGAAGGACATTTTAACTGGATATAACTTTTTTGGTTGGTGTTACTCTCTTAAAATTTAAAAACTTTATTCCATGGTCTTCTGTCTTCCATATTTTCTTTTGAGGAGTCAGCCATTGGTTTTTATTGTTACTCCTTTAAAATTATGCCTCTCTCCCTCTTCCTCTGCTTTTAAGTTTTCTTCCTTCTTCTCTAATTTTAACAGTTTTATTCTGATATGTCTAGATATTATTTTCCTTATATTTGTCCTACTTGAGATTTTTCAAGCTTTTTGAATTGGTGGCTTATTGTCTTTCAAGAATTTTGGAAAATTTCTCAGACAGTGCCTCTTCAAATACAATTTTTGCCCATTTTCTTTCTCTTCTCCATTGAAACTGCATATTTTGATTGTTTTACCATGTTTTACAAGTCCATTGTATAATTTTCTTTATTTTCCTTTCTTTTTACCTGTTTTAATCTGTATAATTTCTTCTGACCTATCTTCTAGTTCACTGATCATCTCTTCTGTTGTGTCTAATTTGTTGCTAAGTGTATATATATATATATATATATATATATATATAGTACTTTATTTCCTAAATTGTATTTTATTTTATTTTATTTTATTTTTATTTTTATATATCTTCAATTCTCTAATAAAATTCTCTGTATTTACCTATTTCTGCATCATTCCCTTGATATTCTTGAATATATTAATCAACTTATTTTATTTTTTATTTTTTATTATTTTTAAAATTTTTTACTCAATTTATTTTTTTAAATTTACATCCAAGTTAGTTAGCATATAGTGCAACAATGATTTCAGGAGTAGATTCCTTAATGTAATCAACTTATTTTAACTTATTAAAATGATAACTTCAAAAATGAATCATCTGAGTATCTATTTCTACTGTTTATTTTTAGTTTGCTTTTTAATCATTTGGTCCAGTAAATTTTTTAATTTAATGCTGGACATTGTATATGAAACTTTTAGAGGCACTGGATGATGTTATCTTCCTCCAAAGAGAAATAAATTTTTAAAAATTTCTTCTTGCCCTTATTTAAGTAGAGACAGATTACATTGATTCTTATCAGTCTTTTTGATGGTTGGAAGCTGGGTTTAAAGTTTTGTGAGGGATGACATATCACTGTTGTAGCCTTTAACCTAGAGTATAGTTATTTAGAAATGTCTACTTGAAAACTGACATACTGTCCAGAATTCCTTTTCCATTTCAGACTCTGGGCTTCTATTTTTGTCTGTTTAGCTTCATAAGACTGCCTAAATCTCTATGTATCCTTTAGACACCTTAACAGGTTTGAGGTGTGTGTGCATGTGTGTGTGTGTGTGTGTGTGTGTGTGTGGTTTTTTGTTTGTTTGCTTTTTTTTTTTTTTTTTTTACTGTTAATGGTGTTCTTCCTTACACCATTCCCTCAAAGTCTTAGGATTCAGAAATTTTCTTGAGGCAAAATCCTTGTGGAATGTTTTACTAATTTCTCTGTGATTCTCTTCTGTGATCCTGGCTGTCATACTTCTCTTGAATCTTAATTTTTGTCTTCCCATCCTCATGAGAGTGCTAAAAGCTCTTGGCCACTGCATTAGGCTGTGCCCTTATCTCTTAGTTAGAAAATGGCAAATTCCCTGAGTGGAAAAATTTGTGGAGAATGTCTGATATTTTTCAATTTGTTTCCCTCTCTTCTAGGATTTTGACTTTCCTGGTCTGGCTATTTGGCTGTCTTCTGTATCTTCAAATGACTGACTTTTTGTTTCTGTATTTTATCTAGCTTTATAGTTGTTCTTGATGTGTGTTAATTTGACAAGAGCTTCTCTTAAAAATCTTAATGCTATACTTAAAAATTAAAAGTCTAAATTCCATACAGCCTTTTATGGTTAAAAGAAGCAGAACATTTCCAATTGCTACTTATTAGACTCTTAAGTTTTTAGCATCCTCTGGTTACACCAAATAGAAGATGACTTTCAAAGATTTTCTTAAAGCATCTCCTGTGTTCTCTTCACTTGTGATACACTCATATAAATGTCCACTATGTGTCTATTTTTCCACTACATTTATCCCAACAGAAGAGTCTGAATAGCAACAAAACAAATGCTTCCAAATAGATTAGTTGAGAGGGAGAAATACAACTCTTCCTTAAGTAAATAATGCTGAACAAAATTCTCACTTTTTGCTTATTGAGAATCAGGGTAGTAGTCTGCATCAGTGCATTTTTGTTCTTGAAGTAAATAACTCTCTCTGGTCCTACTTTCTTTAAAAAAATTTTTTTTAATGTTTATTTATTTTTGAGAGAGAGAGAGAAAGAGTAAGAGTGGGAGAGGGGCAGAGACAGCAGGAGACACAGAATCTGAAGCAGGCTCCAGGCTCTGAGCTGTCAGCACAGAGCCCAGTGTGGAGCTCGAATTCATGAATGGTGAAATCATGACCTGTGCCAAAGTCAAATGTTTAACAGACTGAGTTACCCAGGCACCCTTATGGTCCTACTTTCTATTGCCCTCAGATAGTGGCTTATCCCAGTAGTGACTTTTCAAAATGCAATCGATACATTTCATTTTCCACTAGAAAGAAATTGTCATAATTTTTAACACTTTTTTGTGATGTGGCATCAATATGGTTATCCATGATTCATTGACTGAATGCTTGTCTTGTTCTAGGTACTGAGCATGCAGTGGTAAGCAAATAGACACATGGTTGTTATAGTCTGTGATAAAAATGACATGCCTCGGGGTGACTGACTGGCTCAGTTAGTGAATTTTGGCTCAGGTCATGATCCCAGGGTTATGGGATCAAGTCCCATGTCAGGATCCGTGCTGAGTATGGAGCCAGCTTAAGATCCTCTCTCTCTCTTTGCTCCTCTCCCCGTGCCTGCACTCTCTCACTCTCTGACATGCCTCAGGGGGATGATGCAAGTAGAACTCAACCACTCTTTTCCCTGAATATTGCCAGGCTGCTGCACTGTCTTCATTCACAGTTTGGCTGTCTTCTCCTTCAGTGATGCTTCTGCAATTTTGTGGTTTGTAATACTGAGTGCTTCCACATTGCATGCTCTTATTCTGTTTTTTTCGTGGTGATAATGCTGTCTTCCTTTTTGTTTCATCTATCTTCTCCATGGTAACTTCTTGAATCTGCCAAATTGATGTTACTTTTTTCCTCTTCCTTTCTCTCAACCATTCCTGCACAGTTGCCAAGGGAAACCTGGTAAGTATTAAATGTAGTATTAATTTAAATATTCTCTGTTTGTATAGAGATAAAATGCATAACTTTAATGACATCTATTTCAAACTAGCTTCAGGCTTTTACTGCATTTGCTTTAGTTTTTTATTAGGCTCACAGATGTTCCAGAGTTGAGGATCCTGGAAGTCTAAGTACCAGTTAAATAGAGTGATGTCTATGAGGAAAAAGTTTAGATAATGTTGTTAGGGAAATTGGGGCTGGGAGGTAAGCATTATGGCCTATTTGAGATTATCTTAATTAACAAAAAAAGACTCTAATATGAATAAGTAAGGGATGGCCTATAGGCATTTTTAACTCATTCTTAGAGTCTCTTGCTCCTGGTTCCCAAGTGGTAAACAGCAGGAAACAAAGGCTACTCCCTCCGTAAAGTTGGCTAACTTCATCCTGCCCATTTTTCCCCTTCAATAAGCTGGTCAGTCTACTCTCAGCTTCTCAAATTCTCACTATCTTTAGTACTACAGTTTTGATTGGCTCTGTCACATTATGACAGTTACTAACTAGTTGACTATTCTATTCTCTGCTTTGTGTTGCTGGACTCTGAAAACCACAGTTTTGCTTTGCCAGCTGCCTCCTGTTAGGCTTTGGCAATAATGATTCTTTACATTGACAATGACAAGTGGTTGCAGTGTTTGGTTTCTGTGTGCAGTTTTTCCCATAATACCAGTACCAGAGAAAATGTAAATGCAGAGAAATAATACCACCTGACCAGTGTTCTTCCTCAAAGGATTAAGTACCAGTTCCATGGGGCTCTTCTTCCAAACCTCTACATTTTAATAATACCAATGTCTCCCTTTTCTGTTTTCCCTCAGCCCTAAGACTGGTACTTGCTTCCTGAGGTTACTTTCTTTGTGATGCCTTAGCTTCCATGTTTGCCTTTTCCATTCCTTACACATGACTAACAATTGTTTAGATTAAATTCTCTCTGTTGAAATAATTTATGTGGTTTTTCTTTTTTGAATGTGACCCTGACTGGTGCATATGTGCCATTTTATTTCTTCCATAAGACATGCCGTAGGTTTATGGCACACTAAAAGTGTATAGAGAGTGACCAACATTCATATCAATCAGCCCATAGTTCCTGGCTCCCAGGTAAGGAATATACTGTAGCAAAAGGCAGTTCAGATAGGAACAGGGTGGTATGTAGTTACTGATTTCTAAAACACAGGAATTTCTAGTAAAAATTTTAGCACAATGCAGAAAACTGATGAAAGCATGGGGAATGAAGTTTATTACTACAAAATTAAGCTTTCTTTTTGGTTCTCCAAGATATTGAATGTTCCCAATGGATGAGGCTTAGGATCTCTGCTGAAGTAATCTGCAGTCTAACTCTTGTGGTAATTTTTACTTAACACTTCTCATAAGGATTATTAAACAATTATTTATTAACCCAATTAGGCTGCTTCTTAAGGACGGGGACTATGTTTTGTTCCTTTCTGTATTTCCAATTTATAGCACAATGTTTGGCAGAAAGATGTTCAAAAATTTTGTCAAGTGAGAAACAGGAGGAAAAAGATTTTAAATCTAAAGATCACATGCATAGAGCACACAAAATGTCCCTTTTTGGAAGTCACCAACTGGTCTAGATGCCCAGGACATCATTTTCCTCTAAAGTTCCTCTTATTTTATTGTCGAAGGCTGTCTATCAACCAGGAATAGAATTATTTGGTGCATATAAGCTGTTGCCATTCTACTTCCCCTTTCTCGTAAACTCACAGTGTAGGAGGACATCAAGATTTCTTGTTCAGAAAAATGATGGGCCTGAAAGCCTTTCTGCCAAAAGCACCTAGAAATGCTGGATAAAAGTTAAGGAGCATCATTTTAAATATGTTTCTGAGTTGAGTCCTGCTTTTTCCCCCCGATTATCTATTCTGGTATTTGTTGTCCCCTTTTTTGGAATGTTTAGTCCCTTAACATTTAATGTAATGAGAGATGTGGTTTGATTTAAGTCTGGTTTTTCAAATTTTTTTTCCTTTTTGTCTCCTTTGTTTTTTGTTTTGTTTTGCAGTTTCCTCACCTTCTATCTCCTTTGGAATTTTATTTTTATTTATTGGATTTTTAGCACTAATTTCTAGTTATTTATTCCAGAAGTTACAATATACATAATTAACTTTTCAGTATATTTGGATTTAAAGTTTCATGTCTCATAATGTGTAAATCTTCATTTGTCCATTTAACCCTCTATCTGCCATCCTTATGCTCTAGTTATCATATGTATTACATCTACATTCATTATAATCTTCAAAACTAATTTTATCATTTTTTCTTTAAACAATTATGTTTATTTGAAATAAAATAGGAGGAGCAGTCATATATATTTATTCAATATTTACCATTCTTGATTGATGGCTCTAATTCATTCCTGAAGATCTGAGCTTTTCTTTTATGTCACTTCCCTTTAGTCTGATGAATTCCCTTTAGCATTTCTTATAGTGCACTCTGGTAGTAATGAAACCTCCTAGTTTACTTTTATTTAAACACTTTTTTATGGGGCACCTGGGTGGCTCAGTTGGTTGGGTGTCCGACTTCAGCTTAGGTCATGATCTCATGGTTCGTGAGTTTGAGCCTCTCATCAGGCTCTGTGCAGAGCCTGGAGCCTGCTTTGGATTCTGTGTCTCCCTCTCTTTCTGCCCCTCCTCCACTCGCACTCTGTCTCTCTCTCTCTCAAAAATAAATAAACATTAAAAAAATTTTTTTAACTTTTTAGTTTTCTTTCATTCTCATAGGATATATTTGCTAGATACAGCATGCTGAATTAATAGTTTTTTTCTTTAAGGACTTGAAAATTATTGTTCACTGTTTTCTGGCCCTCATAGCTTTTGATGAAAAGTCCAAAGTCATTGAATGATTTTCCCTTTTGTACGTAATATTTCTTAGAGTTGCTTTCACAATTTTCTCTTTATTTTTGGTTCAACAGTATTTGCTTCTCTGTTGCTGTGTAACAAACTATTCCAACACTTAGCTAAAACTATACGCATTTGTTATCTTACTGTTTCTGTGGGTCAGACATTCAGAATGTGGGTTCTCTGATATAGGTCTCTCATGGGCTAACTACAGTTTTCTCAGGCTTGATTGTGAAGAATGTGCACATAGCTCATGTGTGTGATTGTTGCCAACATTCAGTTCCCTATGGGCTGTTGGCCAGATGTTTCAGTACCTCATGAGCTGTTGGCCTGAGGTTTCCCTCAGTTCCTTGCTACATGGTCCTCCATAGAGCATCTCACAGCATAGTAGCCTGTTTAGTGAAAGTAGGCAAGCAGTATGGAGGAAGGGGGGGTGGCGGTTGGGGTGGGGAGAGAGAGTATGCACACTACCAAGAGGAAAGTCATAACTTTTGTCATCTAATCATGGAAGTTACATCCCATCAGTTTTCTCTATTTTATTCACCAAAAGCAGGTCAAAAGTTTCAGCCGCACTCAAGGAAATGGATTACACCAGGCCATGAATACCATGAGGTTGGAGTCATTTGGACCCATGTCAGAAACTGCTTACCAGTTTGACTATAATATGTTCAGACACTGTTTTCTTTGTATTTTTTTTAAAAGTAGTCTCCATGCCCAACATGGGGCTTGAACTCACAATCCTGAGAACAAGAGTTGCATGCTCTACTGACTGAGCCAGCCAGATGCCCCTGTATTTACTCTTATTGGGATTTGCTAAGCTTCTTGAATCTGTAAATATATGTATTTTATCAACTTTGGTATGTTTTGTTGCCATGATTTCCTCATATATTTTTTCTACCCCATTCTCTCTCTCCTCTATTTTGGGGTTTCCAGTTGCCTGTATGTCAGCCATCTTGATATTTCATCCCTCAGATTCCTAAGGTTCTGTTAATTTTTTCAAAAATTTTCTGTTTTTTCAGATTTCTATTGATCTAACTTGAAAACAACTGACTCTGCTCTCAACTTTATTTCAGTATTAAATCTATCTAGGGAATTTTTCATTTCAAATATTGTATTTTTTAGTTCTAAAATTCCCATTTAAAATATGTAAAAATGTTGTAACCCTTATTAGAAATTTTTTCAAATTTTCACTATAATAGTAGCCTCAAAAAATGGAAGTGGTCAGACCTCTCACAACCTCTGAAAAGATGATTACTTAGAAGATATTCAACAAATGTTCACTGATTTGAATTTAGTCATAACAAAGCCAGTGAACAGAACATCAAGTCATAGAAATCCAGGAAAGGAGCAAGTAATACCAGATATCTTTACTGACTTGATTTGGGGAGTCAGGCACACTGACTTCAGATAAGTCTGATTAGTAGAGTACCAAGAAAAGGGAGTGTGTGTCTTCACTTACTGACAAGGAAGGTTTCAAATCTGTGTGGCAGACAGATTGTAAGATGGCTCCCATGATTTCTGTCAATTGGTGTTTGCATCTTTGTGTAATCCCCTGCCCTTGAATGTAGACAGGACTTGTGACTTGTTTTTAACCAGTAGAATATGACAAAGGTGATGGAATGCCACTCCTGTGATTATCTTATATAAGACTTTGTCTTGTTAGCAGACTCACTTTACAGGCTATTTGCTAGCTTGATGAAGGAAATGATATTGTTGGGGAAACCTACATGACAAAGTCCTACAGGTGGCCTCCAGCCTCCAGCCAGTAAGAAGCTGGTCTTACAACCACAAAGAACTGAATTCTACCAACAGCCCAAATCAATTTAAAAGCAGTTCTTCCCCCAGTTGAGCCTGCACATGAGAACGCAGCCCAGCTAACACCTTGCTTCTGTCTTGCAGAGGACTGAGCTAAGCCAGCCTAAGTCTCCTGACCCATAGAAACTGTGAAATAATAAATATGTGTTGCTTTAAGCCACTGAATTCATGGTAATCTGTTATGCAACAATAGGAAATGAATACAAACTGCATTGTTACAGAGTTGTGCTACCTTTTATTTTGTTGATTTTCTGAAGTGATTTCCATACTTAACATGCTGCTTAAGTTTTAGCAAATGAAATATTTTGAGAGCAGCAATTTTATAGAGTCATTGCAGGAAGAATAGGACTCCGGGGAACCCACAAGAAAAGCTTCTTTTTTATGATCTGGGGCCAGCATTACCACTCTTGTGAATTTGTCCATAAAAATAAAGGCTTATTCAGTGAGGATAAATGCATGTATATAGTTTTAATTGTATTGTTGTAGTGGCAAAATAACTGGAAACAAATTTTTAATAGCTAAATTGCTTTCCAAAAAGCCTGTTAGAATTCACATTTCTTACAGCAGTGTGTAAGTGCCCTTTTTCCTCTGTATTTTAAGGATTTCTCCTATCCATCTGTATTAGTTTGCTAAGGCTGCCAGAACAAAGTACCAGAGGGCTGTTTTTTTTCTGGGCCTCTCATCTGGGCTTATGGAAGGCTGTCTTCCACCTATGTCTTCCCATAGTCTTCCCTCTGTGTATTTGTATCCAAATTTTCTCTTCTTATATGGATACAAGTCATATTGGATTAGGGCCCACCCTGATGACTTTATTTTTATTTAATAAGGAAATATATATGTGCTTGTACTTATTATCCTTCATGATATATCACCGTTGTGATATTATCCTATTTTTTTAAGACAATGACAATTCTCCTTTGTGTATATGTTTATATATTTGTGTATAATTATATAAAAATGGAAAAAGGTATAGAAAGATACAATATAGATTGGTAATATTGGATACATGGGGGGTGGAGGAGAGGGATGGTAAGGAGAATGGCAGAGATGTAGAAAGCAAACAAGCAAATAAAAATCAACAACAAAATTAAAAAAATACAGTGTTCATGCATGGATGGATAATACTATAAAATTTATTATTTTGAAAATTTTGGAGAGGGCCACCTGGGTGGCTTAGTCATTTGAGTGTCCAACTCTTGATTTTGGCTCAGGTCATAGTGCCAGGGTTGTGAGATAAAGCCCCGCATGGGGGTCCACGCTGAGCATGGAGCCTGCTTTGGATTCTCTCTCTTTCTCCCTCTGCCCCTCTCCCTCATTCGCATGCTGTCTCTCTCTAAAATTAAAACAAATTTTTTTTCTTTCATTGCCTATATATAGTTGTATAAAAAGAGTTGCAACCTCTCATTGACAAAGAGCAATAAGCATTTACTTATCTTCTCCAGCTGCGGCTTAACTGGACCAGCAGAGAAGGTTTTGCACAAAGTGGGATCAGTGGGAGGCCTAGGGCAGACTCTTCTTATGGAGTAACAGAATCTCACGAGGTCAAGAAGAGATATGAGAGGCATGAGCAGGCCTAGGCTTGAAACTGGTACATTGTCATTTATTGGCCAAAGGGAATGACAAAGTCAGGGGACTGGGAAGTATGCTCTACTCATGGAAGTGGAGTCAGGAGAGAGAGTTAATATTTCTGACCAATAATCTAATCTACAATAGTTATATAAATATCTATTTAGAGTTATGTATTTCTATGTGTACACAAAGAGTTTTATGAAAGGATAGATCCAAAATTAATGGGGATTATCTGAACATGGTAATGCTGGAAATCATGTTTACTTTTTGTTCTTTTTACTTTATGTGTTTAAATTTTTTGCCATGCATATACTGCTTTGTATCATCAACGATAACAATAAACGTATTTCATTGGGGAATAAAGTAATTTCCTCAAATGAACGGGATGGTAGGGAGAGAGAAGAGCAGTCTAAGTAGAGAAAGCCCTCTGGAGTCAGGCTGGCTTCATGCACACAGCCATGAATCCTTAAATAACTTAAGTAGAAATTTTCTGACTTTGCCAACATAATTTTGGTTATTATGCAAAACCACTGAGTTCAGTCAAGTAGATATTCAGTTGTAATTTGGTATATTATCATCCTAATTTAATTTAATAATTATTTTCTGCTCTATAAGGAAAATAAAGGAGTGGTTCTCAAAAACCCAGCTGGTCCCTAATTGACCGGGGAGCTTTTCAAATTATATAAATTTCAAAGCCCTACTGCTGACTCAGGTCTATGAGGTGAGGCTTAGAAAGTATTTTCACAAAGCTCGCGGATAATTTTTATGATCACTCACATTCGGAAACCCTTGGATAAAGCTGATGTTGTAGACATTGTCCAGCATCCCCTCTTCCACACAGACGATGAAAATGAAAAGAATTCAATTATGTGATTGTCTACAGGCTTTCAGAAGTCCTGACCGAGCAGACTAGCTCTTTATATTGCTCCCATGTCACTAGTGCGAACACTTGCCATGCGGCTTGACTGTGTAGACTCAGATATAAGTAGCCGTGAGACACGTGAACCTGATTCCTGGGGTTCATTTATATACCTGCTGAGGAACTGATTTACTTTTAAGTGAAATTTAATAGTTCTGAGAAATTCTTGATTAGGCTGACTTCCATGGAGAGGGTTTTCTAAAAGGGTTGACAAACCTCCATATCACTAGAAACATCCTTCCCTAATGTCAAAATGCAAGTTTTCCTTCAGACACGCAGGTACTGGCTCAGTGAGCCTAGAGGTACATGCCCTAGAGAGGGTATAGAATAATTTCCTGAGGTTTAATTTTTTTTTAACATGATTTTGTTCCTTTTATGCTTTGTACTTTCTTAACAGCCAGGCTTTGAGACTGCTTTATTCCCAAGTGGGCTGAGCTCAGGCCCATTGGAAGAGGAGATAAGCCTATTCTCTGCACTCTGGCTAAGAAAACAGAACAACAAACAAACAAAAAAACTAATGTCCAGAATTTGGGGGGTTAGGGGAGGTAGAAAAGATTTGGAATGTTTGGATATGCAAACGTCCTTTCCTTGAGAGAGGAAGTAGAGGAAAATCGAGGAAGCTACAAGGTTCTCTGACAAGCTTGTCAAATTTGTCTCAATGTGGAGAACAAAATCAAATTGACAGGCAATTAACAATCTGGACCTGTTTTCAAAATTTCTCTGCATTACAGCCAAAGGAATTTGGAATTTACAGAGATACACAGTAGAGTAAATTTCCTCTCATATTTCATGTGCGTAAAATGTGCTGAGAAAAATAAATAAACCTAAACTAAACGTACAAGAATATGTATTTCTTGTTCTCTTGCCCATCTCAAGGGCTGGAAAATTCCATCTCTACCCATTGCATCTTGAATTTCTCACTTGCTTGGTTTTGGAGAGAGTCTTATACTCCAGGCTGTAAAAGGTAGGCACAAATTCCTGTCAGGTACAAGCATCCTGATTCTTTCTAGCCACAAATTTGACCAATTTGTCCCTTGTGTCAATAATTGGGATTGCCAAGAAGAAAATGCAGAACAAATAAAAATGTGACTAGAATTATAAATTAAAACAAAAGACACAAAATTCAGATTTAAAATTTGGTTCTGTTAAAATGTGCTGACTCTGGTCTGGGGGAATGCCATCACTCTGTGGCTAGTCCTAACGAGTTCCAACATGGCCCTTTCCCTCAATTTTTCCGTCCATTATTCTTCCCTCACAGGATGCCATTCATCACTATATTAAAAGTGGTGATGTCTTAAGAAAAAAACCTTTCAGTTCTCCTAAAGATATTCCATATAATGCTCAAGGTAAAAACGCTGCCTTCCCTTCTCAAAGAGTAGAACTTAACCAAGTGGCTATTACTTTACTTTAGGTTGTTTTGGAGAATATTTTTGTGGACCAAATTTATTCAATAGTTTTATGAAACAGCTACACATTCCCTTCAATTTGAACTAGTAAAGTGCTTTCAAAAACCTTAAAATTTACTTGAAATACAGCTAAAACATAGTACTCAAATTTATTATATGGATACAATTTGTTTTTGGATTTAGGATTGTTTCAATTTCGTTCCAGTGTCAGTTTAGGCTACCACTGTTAAATCAGCCTTGGAAATGAAAGAATGAGTCTGGTTAAAAACATTTTTAACGTTAACTTTGGCCCTTGAAAAAAGAAGAATTTTTTCTTCTAAATAGGGGAAGAGAAGGTTGGGAAGTACCATGTCAGTGATTCTTAAACGCTGTTAAAACTGCCTATCATCCGAGGGTTTGAAGGCAGGGCGCAGAGGGAAGCAGAATGTTTTAGATGAAAGCTTTCCCTCTCCTTCCAGGATCGTTTTAACAATATGTTAAACCATATTCTTATTCTGACTCCCAAGATAGTGACCCAGAAAGAGATAAAAGAAAGAAGAGAAAGGGTCAGTTAAAGAACCATTCTGGAATGTTTGACAGCTGTCTAAAAGTCCTGGGTTAGATGACAGCCTTCCCCCCACCACTCTTCCTAAATTCAAGTCTTCAAATGCATCTTATTTCTCAAATAAACAGAGAAACAGATGAAGTTTAGTAGTTTGTTTTAAGAGAAGTCCAAGGAGTTTATTTTTTTAATTCTAAAGGCTCAACCAAAACTTCATCAAAAGTAGCAGAGAGGGGCGCCAGGGTGGCTCAGTCGGTTGAGTGTCTGACTTCTGCTCAGGTCATGATCTCGCAGTTCATGCGTTTGAGCCCCGTGTAGGGCTCTGTGCTGACAGCTCAGAGCTTGGAGCCTGCTTCGGATTCTGTGTGTGTCTCTCTCTCTGCTCCTCCCCTGCTCGCACTCTGTCTCTCTCTCTCTCTCTCTCTCTCTCTCTCTCTCTCTCTCTCTCAAAGAATAAATAAACATAAAAAATAAAGTAGCAGAGCAATTAAGTGTTTTGACTGTTTTAAGAGGACCAATGATAGTGTTAGGGATTGAATGTTTGTGTCCCTCCAGGATACCCAATATGGTGGTATTTGTAGGTGTGGTCTTTGGAAGGCAATTAGGTTTAGATGAGGTCGTGAGAGAGGACCCTCATGATGGGATTAGTGTATTTATAAGAAGAGGAAGAGACACTGGAGTTCTCTTTCTCTCTGCCAAATGAGGACACAGCAAGAAGACAGACATCAACAAGCCAGGAAGAGAGCTCTTACCAGGAACTGAATCTGCTAGCACCTGATTTTGGACTTCCCAGCCTCCAGAACTGTGAGAAATAATAGGCTGTTGTTTAAGCCACCTAGTCTATGGTATTTCATTGTAGCAGCCTGAGCTGACTAATAGAGATAGTTCAAAGGAGTAGTAGTCATAGGATGTACAGAGTAATCCTAAAAATAAGTAATGGCACATGTAGAGCATAACAGAAATAAAGTAGAATGGGTACAAGTTAATCATCTGGTCTTAGGAGAACCAGACTGAAAATAAATGTTTAGGACTTCTCCTTTCCAACCATTACTAGAGTAGTTGGTCTTGAATTTCTTCTCCTACTACCGACAATAAGAACACCAGAAAAAATATGGTTTTAAGATTTTTCCTTATTTTTGGTTTTCATCAGTTTTCAAACTTATTTATTTTTTAAATTCCAGTACAACTAACATATAGTGTTATTGGTTTTTAGCAGTTTGACCCTGACGTGCTAACTAGCTGTGGTTTTCATTGTATTTATCCTATTTGGGGGTTTGTTGAGCTTATTGGATATGGAAATTAATATTTTCTACTAAATTTGGGAAATTTTCACCCAACACTCATCAAATATTTTTCTGTCCTATACTCTCTTCTCTTTTGAGACTCCATTATATTGTCCCACAGGTTTTTGAAAATGCTTCAATCTTTTTCTGATTGTTCTTCATATTGAGTAATTTTTTTGATCTCCTTAAAGTTTACTGATTCTGTTTTCAAATATGAAGTTGAGTCTGACATTACAAATATGTAATGATTTGCATTTCTATTATTCTACTTTTCACTCTAGAATTTGTATTTGTTCTTTTTTAAAAAATAATTTCCACATGTCTATTGAGATTCTTTATCTGTATGAGAATTGAGACCACTGTTTCCTGTAGTTCTTTGAACACATTTTAATTCTTTATAATGGCTGCTTTGAAATCTTTGACTTCTATATATAATATTGGGCCCACTTGGAATCACTATATGTTGACTTCCTTTCTCCCTGAATGTGTCATGCTTTCCTGTTTTTTGGGTTTTTTTTTTTTGTAAGGCTAGTAATTTTTTATTTAAAACTGAATATTATAGATAATACATTGTATCAACACTGGATATTCTTATATTCTTCTAAGGATTGTTGGTTTTTTTCCTTAGGCAAATCACATTCTTATCTTCATATTTTCTGCTAATATTATTATTAATTATTATTATTTTATTTTATTATTATTTTTTAATGTTTTATTTATTTTTGAGACAGAGAGAGACAGAGTATGAGCAGGGGAGGGGCAGAGAGAGAGCGAGACACAGAATCTGAAGCAGGCTCCAGGCTCTGAGCTGTCTGCACAGAGCCAGATGCGGGGCTCGAACTCACAGACTGTGAGATCATGACCTGAGCCGAAGTCAGATGCTTAACCAACTGAGCCACCCAGGCGCCCCTATTTTATTTTAAAGAGAGAAAGAGGGAATGAGCATGAGCAGGGGACAGGGGCGGGGGGGGGGGGAGAGAGAGAGATAGAGATAGAGATAGAGAGAGAGAGAGAGAGAGAGAGAGGGAGAGAGAGAATCTTAAGCAGGTTCCACGTCCAGCATAGAGCCTGATGCGGGGCTCAGTCCCATGATGCTGGGATCATGACCTGAGCCAAAACCAAGAGTTGGACACTCATCTGACTGAGCCACCCAGGCGCCCAGGATTGTTGTTTTTTTTATTTTAATAAGCAGTTAATTTGACTGGATTAAAACTGTTATCGTCCCATTGGTATCATTGGTATGTCCCATGCATTCATAAACTAGTAGTCAGTTTATGGGCAGATTAATATTCAGGTTTTGACACTTTTGCCCTTTTAGGATTACATTTCTAAATTTCTAGCTGCTCTTTCAGCCTTGAACTCTGCCCTCTGTCACACTGAATGAGTAAGGCTTTAGTTTTCTGCTTCTGGATATATGGAGTTTGGAAGAATATTTTAAGACAAAAACATCCGAAACATAATTCTTACATATTTCAGTCATGGGTTTTCAAGTGGAAACTTTTTCGTGGTTTCTTTTGAATGCCTTTAAATAGTTGTTTTTTAAAAACATTTTGTCCAGATTTCATAATCAGTATCTGTGGAAGGATCTGCTTGAATATATCACCCTGTAAATATGGGAAACTAAACCTTCACCCTTACTTTTGAAAGATATTTTTGCTGCATTTAGAATTATGTGCTAAAAGCTTTTTCTTGTTTTTGTTCTGCACTTTAAGAGGTGTTCATTGAATTCTGGCTTCCATTGTTTCTAATGAGAATTTAGCTGTCATTCTTATCATTATTCCTCTGCATGTAATGTATCTCTTTTTCTCCAGCTTGGGTGTGTGTGTGTGTGTGTGTGTGTGTGTGTGTGTGTGTGTGCAGGAGAGCATATGTGTACTTTGTCTTTGTCAACCTGGGGTTCACTAAACTTCTTGGATAAATATATGCCTAAGTACATGTTTTTCACAAAGTTTGGAAAAGTATTTTTGCTCCATTTACTCTCTTCTCTCCTTCTGTGATTCCAATTATAAACATTAGACTGATTAACTTCTTTTAAAAACATATTATTTAAAAAAATAGTAACACTTCATAGTGGGATTTAAAACATATGCAACAGTGAAATATATCACAAAATAAGCCAAAAAATATGGAGGACTAGAAATGGAATTGTACAGTATACTCCCTTTATTGTATGTGTACAATATTAACCCTAATTAAGCTGTAATAAGTTAAAATTACATATTGTAGTAAGTTAAAATTATATATTGTAATCCCTAGAGCAACCACTAAAAATAATGCAATGATGTGTTGCTAAAAAATTTAGAAGAATTGAAATGTAATATTAAAAATATTTGCTTAAGCCCAAAGAAAAAAGTAAGGAGGGAGAGAAGAAATAATAGATAGGACATATAGAAAACTAAAAGCAAGATTGTAAACCCAGTCCCAAAGATATCAATAATTATATTCACTGCAAATGCATTAAATACTGCAATTAAAAGAATAAGATGGTCAGAATGGATTAGAGAGAGAGAGAGAGACAAGTGTCTACAGAAGAATGCACTTTCAACATAAACTGATAAGTTCAAAGTACAAGAATGAGGAAAAAGGAGATCATGCAGGCAATAAGCATAAGAAAGCAGTTGTGATTATATTAATAGACTGCAAAGTAGACTTCAAGGAACATTGGCAGAGATAAAGAGGAACATTTTTTTTAATGTTTACTTATTTTTGAGAGAAAGAGAGAGAGAGAGACAGACAGAGCGTGAACAGGGTCAGGTCAGAGAGAGTGGGAGACAGAGAATCCAAAGCAGGCTCCAGGCTTTGAGCTATCAGCACAGAGCCTGATGCAGGGCTCAAACTCACAAATTACAAGATCATGACCTGAGCTGAAGTCAGACACTTAACTGACTGAGTCACCCAGGCGCCCCAAAAGAAGAACATTTTATAATGATGAAATGATTCATCAAGAAAATATAAAAATCCTAAGTATCTATAAACTTAATAATACAACTTCAAAATACATGAGGCAAAATTGAGAGAACAAAAGGGAGAAATAGACAAATGCACAGTTTTTAACATCCCTCTCTCGGCAATTAATGTAACAAGTGGATAAAACAAATAGACAAAAATCAATAGGAATATAGAAGATAGATCAACCAACTTGACTTAATTGAAATTTATAGCATATTTCACCCAGCGACTGCAGAATATGAATTCTTTCAAAGTGAATATGGAATGGTTGCCAAGTTAGACCATATGCTGGCTCATAAAGTAATTCTCTATAAATTTTAAAAGGTTGAAATCTTATAGAGTATATTCTCAGAACAGCATGAAATTAAATTAGAAATTAATTACAAATAAAGTACCTAAAGAAACTCTAGATATTTGGAAATTAAACAGCTCATTTCTCTATAAGCCATATGTCAGGAAACAGCAAAGAGGAAAGTAGAAAATATTTCAAACTGAATGATAATAACAAGTACTTCAAAAGTTATGGGGAAATTTTTTGTTTATCTTTTTTAAATGCTTATGTCAGATCATGGCAAATTCTCAAATCAATGACCTCAGTTTCTACCTTAAGAAGCTGGAAAAAGAGGAGGTAAACAAAGTTAGAAAAAGTACAAGGAAAAAATAAAGAGCAGAAATCCATAAGACAGAACATATCCAAACAATGGGGAATAATAAATAGATAAAAGTTGGTTTTTTGAAAGAAGTAATAAAATTGGCTGACCAAGAAAAAAGGAGAGAAAACACAAACTACTAAAATGAGGAATGAAAGAGGGACTATGGATATTAATGAACTATCTGGGGTGATGGAAATACTCTGTATCATAATCGTTATTTTGTTACAGGAGTATGTACATTTGTTAAAACCCATTGAACTGTACACTAAAGATGTATGCATTTCACTGTAAGTAAATTTTACCTTAATTTTAAAAAGTTAAGTCAAATGTATCATGTTCTCTGTTGGCTTCTTTCTTTCCTTTTGTGTATGCTTTTGTGCAAACCAGCATTTAGGTAAGACTTGAATTTATTCATCCTGT
Source organism: Lynx rufus (assembly GCF_022079265.1). NCBI lineage: Eukaryota > Metazoa > Chordata > Mammalia > Carnivora > Felidae > Lynx > Lynx rufus. The sequence goes on along the minus strand of NW_025814829.1, from coordinate 31,753,556 downwards.
TCTCTAACTTGGATTCAACCCATTCTCTAACTTGGAAATGCAGTCTTTTGACCTATTCATTTTGTAGTTACTGTAATTGTATGTTCTTATTTCCTTTCTTCTTAGATTATAAACTCCTTAAGAATAGGCCTGTCTCTTCTGTACACTATGTTCTGAGGACCTCATCTGGTACCATGAACTTTGTGGGTGCTTGACAAATATCTGGATTATTTCTCAATGTCCAGCTTTTGATCATAATTAAAGCAAGCAGAGCTAACCAAGATAGGATCAAATATCAGGCATTTAAGAGGGTGAATTAGAGCATGGCTGCGAGTGCTTTTGTGAGTGACTGTACATGTATAGCTCTGTTCCACAACAGATGAAGAACAATTTGGGTTCATTCCACATTAGTTATTTTTTTTCTTTTTGTTACTGGGCATGCTGAAGACTTCTCATTTTTAATGGGTCTGGAAAATCATCTCAAGAATGTTACTTTGTTGTAAAAAAAAACATCTCTAACAATGTTAAGGATTACCGTGCCTCACTTCCTTGTCAGAAACCTCATCAACAGAAATGAAATCACATAGGATGTATAGGGGGAAAAAATTCCCTAAGGTCATATAAATTGTTAAATGTACAACACTCCATGGTAAATGTTAATTAAAATAAAGTCAAATGGGAGGGACCATATCAAATATGCATTGGAGCATAAGATGCATTGGATAAGATTTACTTCTAAGCATGTGCCTTTGAGGGAGTAAAGAAGAATTAAGAGGGCTGGTGGGAGAAAGAAAGAAGTGGGGGACAGATTGGGGGTGAGGACAACTTATTTTTAAAGCATCAGAAGCTTGAGTTCATCAATTCAGAGGCCATATGCTCCTTTCTTTCCTCCTCAACATTTATTGTGCATTGATTTTGTACCACGTGCTCTGCATGGTTCCATGGCCATTGAGACAGTCCCTGCCCCTGGGACAGTCTGGGACTTATGGGGATTCAGTGTGTAATCTGTACAAAGTGCCTCCTATTTCTGGACATTTGGGCACCTTTCAGTCTTACTGTGTTTATTCACTTTATGGATCCTAATACTCCTCCCTCTCCCCTGGCAGCTCTCCACTTAGATTTCAAACTTATGAAAAACTAGGCCCTGTCTTATGACTTCATCTGTTACTTTATACAGAACTTAACACCCTGTAGGCAGCATAGCATTACCGTCCTTAGCCTCCAGCAAAGGGGCCTTTGGCTTGGGTCCTATGCCTAAGAGGGCTCCATTTATATCACACACACACACACACACACACACACACACACACACACACACACACAAATATAAATGTGTGGACTGTGTGTCACTCATGAGATGAGCTCAGCTGTGGCACAGCATGACCTGTAATCCTAAACAACCCCTCTTGAGACAAACCCATTCATCTCTCCATCCCTTGTTCCTGTCCTCAAAATAAAAAGTGACTGTGTCTGCGTGCTGAAGATTGTAGTTTGTGCCACTGCAAACATTAGAAACAAACATTTCTGAGGGAAGGATTTGAGTAGTAGAAGCACTCAGGTAAGAGAGAAAACTAATTAACTAACCTGCCAATTTCTTTGTCTCAGATGATATGAATACATTTTCACACGATGAGTTGTTATGTTGCAATACTGCCTAGCATCCATTTTCTTACTCGCTTACAACCATTGAACACGACATTGGGGAAAGATTGTGTAATACTAAATGATTCATATTACTCTTAAGTTGATATGTACTAGGTCTAGATATAACATGTGTTATAACTGATTCTTAATTTTTTTAAAACATTTATTCACTTTTGAGAGACAGAGTGTGAGTGGGGGAGGGGAGGGAGAGAGGGAGACACAGAATCCCAAGCAGGCTCCAGGCTCTGAGCTGTCAGCACAGAGCCTGACACGGGTCTTGAACTTACAAACCATGGGATCATGACCTGAGCCAAAGTCGGACACTCAGCCGACCGAGCCACCCAGGCACCTCTATAATTGATCCTTTATATAAAATCTCAGATATAGATGCTGATTTAAGAGATGATAAAAATTATTAAATGATAATGATATATACAGTGAAATTCAAATATCTTGTAATATTTAGCAATTGCAATACTTTTTCATATGTAGCTTTATTACAGTGTTTGAGCATGATACAAAAATTCATGATTTGTTTCTGAATCTAAGTAATGCTGTAGAGATTTTACTTCAGTTGCTATTGTTTCAGCAAAGTTTCTCCAAATTCAAATCAGTAAAAAGCAAACAAACAAACAACAAAACTTACATAGGAACTTCTCTGGTTCAAGAAAGGCCATCTAATTTGGAATGACTCACAGTAGAAACAAATTATATGCAAAATCTTGATTATGACCACATAATTAGTGGTTTTGCTAAGATGAAAACTAGAAAAGTAAATTTCATGGAATAAATGTAATTAATGAATTTTGTGTGTCTTTGTTTTGTTATTCCTCAGTTATTACTGACTCATCAACAGAGCACCCCAGACATGCAGTAATAATTAAATTCAGTTATCTCTGATATTTAGCTGACTTTTGATCATATAAAACAACATAATTTCATACATTTAAAAATATTTGTTATGAAAGGTAATTTGTCAAGGTACAAGGATAGAACCTATTTTATTTGAAAGTTTATTAATATAACTTAGAACTTTCAAGTACTTTTTTTTTCTGCTGGTTTGTAAGTCTACATTTGTCCTCTTGCACTGGGCCATGTATATGCTAGGGGAAGTTTCACAAAGTACTGTATAATGAATATATTTTTGTTTATTGGTTGATATAAGAACTTCATGGGAAATAAACATTTTCTTCATGGTTAGAATTCATTTTAAAAAACAATGCTTTAATTTGATGAAAATCTTTTTCTAGCAATTTTTTTTAAGTTTATTTATTTATTTATTTTGAGAGACAGAGTGTGTGTGAGCACAGCAGAGAGAGAGGGAAAGAGAGAGAATTCCAAGCAGCTCGGCACTGTCAACACGGGGCTTGGAGCTGGATGCAGGGCTCAAACTCAATAACTGTGAGATCTTGACCTGTGCCAAAATCAAGAGTCAGATGTTTAGCTGACTGAGCCACCCAGGCACCCCTTCAAGCAGTTTTAAATGAAAGTTTCTGGTGATTTCTTTCCCTCTAGAATGATTCTCATATTTTAAAATAGCATTTGATAATGTATCAGTTGGCTTCTTTTCTCCTTTCTGAAAAGCTCAGATATTAAATCAGATGCCCCTAAGGGAGGCATCTTGAGGTGGGTGGTGTGATGGAGGGAGGCAGAGCTCTCCGAACCAGTCAAGAGCATCTTGCCAGGCTCAGTCTGGTGTGGGGTCAGAGCTTCAGTGGGAGGAGGAAGCAGTCTACTTTGTGGGGAGTACAGGGTGGGGTGTTAGAGCCAAGCTGGGTAAGGAGGGCATTCACATGGTAGGGCACCCAGAGCAGAGTGTCAGAGCCCAAGCTGGGTGGAAGGGTGCCCGTGTGGAGTGCAGCCTGGCCATGAGGTTTCAAAGCCTGAGCAGAATAAAGACGTCGTCTATATAGGGAACACCTGGCAGCAATAATGGGAAATGGATTACAAACTGGGGGATTAATCAAAAAGATGAAGATATCAAGAAAAATGGGAGTCAGGATTTTCACTATGTAGTGGAAAGGGAGAAAACTGGGATGAACACTGTGGTGTTAGGTTGGAATTGGCTGTATTGGTGTGAACTCATGATTTCAACAAATATAATACTTTAAATTAATAAAATAAATAAAGAGATGGGTATAGATGTGCATGTGTATGCACGATGGCCTTGCAGTAGCACCCCCTTTCCACCTCAGTAGCAATGAGCTCACTTTCCATCCAGGTTTCTAAATATCATTTTCTACTAAATAAGTATCAGGGTTTTCCAGAGATGACTGATTCCAGGGCTCAGTGAAAACTTTTGGGGCATCCTATTGGGCCAGAGAGTAAATCGTTCTCAGAATGAAGGCCCATATCAAAAGGATATATGCACAGCACAGGAAACCATCAACAAAATGAAAAGGAAACCTACCGAGCAGCTAATACCCAAAATAAAGAATGCATAAAAATCAATAGAAAAAACCAATTTGATTAAAAAAAGGAGGGGAGAGGAGATCCGAATATACATTTTTCCCAAAGAAGACATACAGATGGCCAATGTATAATGTACCTATACCTGTTGCTCAACATCATTAACCATGAGGGAAGTGCAAATCAAAACCACAATAAGATATCACCTCACAACTGTTAGAATGGCTACTATCAAGGAGACAGGAAATAAGTGTTAGTGAGAGTATGGAGAATAGGAAACTCTTGTACACAGTTGGTGGAAATGTAAATTGGTGCAGCCACTATGGAAAACAATATGAAGTTTCTTCGAAAAAATTAAGAATAAAACTACCATATGATCCAGCAATTCCATTTCTGGGCATTTGAAGAAAATGAGAACACTAACTTGAAAAGGTATATTCACCCCCAAGCTCATGGCAGCATTATTTCCAGTAATAAAGATACAGAAGCAACCTAAGTGTCCATCTCCGGACGAATGGATAAAGAAAATGTGTTGTAGCTTGGTGCCCTCCTGCTGCTCCTGCTGGGCACTGCAGATGGCCAGGGCTCCACCCACAGTCTGACCTCTGCTTCAACACCCTGTCAGGTGGTTTGAAGCTTTTTGTTAAGAGAACAGAAATGCTTCTGCCTCTTTTCAGGAACTGGAGGATAAGAAAGAGTTATCAGAGGGATCAGAAGATGAAGAATTGCAGTTAGAAGAGTTTCCCTGTTGAAAACACTTGATCCCAAAGACTGGAAGATAAAGCAATGATTTTAAAACATCACCCAGACAAATGAAAGCAGCTGGTGAACCAATAAAGAAGGAGATAACAACTACTTCACTTGCATAACTAAGGCTTACGAAATGTTATCTGATCTGGTGGAAAGACAAGCATTCAACAATGTAGATCCTACTTTTGATAACTCGATTCCTTCTAAAAGTGAAGCAAAGGACATTTTCTTTGAAGTGTTTCCCCCAGTGTTTCAAGGAATTCCAGATGATTGAGTAAAAAGAAAAATGTCCCTAACCTTGGGTTATGAATTCATCATTTGAAGATATTGATGAATTTTGTTCTTTCTGGTATAATTTTGATTCTTTGAGAGAATTTTCTTATTTAAATTTTTTTTCAACGTTTTTTATTTATTTTGGGACAGAGAGAGACAGAGCATGAACGGGGGAGGGGCAGAGAGAGAGGGAGACACAGAATCGGAAACAGGCTCCAGGCTCCGAGCCATCAGCCCAGAGCCTGACGCGGGGCTCGAACTCACGGACCGCGAGATCGTGACCTGGCTGAAGTCGGACGCTTAACCGACTGCGCCACCCAGGCGCCCCGAGAATTTTCTTATTTAGATGAAGAAGAAAAAGAAAAAGCAGAATGTTGTGATGAGAGGAGATGGATTGAAAAGCAGTAGAGAGCAAGGGGGCACAAAGAAAAAAAGGAGAAATGAACAAAGTAAGAACATTAGTTGACAATGCACATAGCTGTGGTCCAGTGATTAAGAAGTTTAAGGAAGAAGAAAAAACTGTGAAAGAAGCAGAAAAGAGAGCCAAAGCAGAAGCACAATGGAAGAGGCGAGAAGCTAAAGAAAAACAAAGACAAGCCGAACTAGAAGCTTCTTGGTTAGTGAAAGAGAAAGAGGAGGAGGAAGTTAGACAATAAGCATTATTGGCTAAGAAGGAAAAACTATTCAGAAAAAAGCCATTAAAAAGGAAAGGAAAAACTTTGAAACACATAAGACCTGGAATCATTTTTTTTTTTTTTGAGAGCATTAGCAGGGGAGAGGGGCAGAGGGGCAGAGGGAGAGAGAGAGAGAGAGAGAGAGAGAGAGAGAGAGAGAGAGAGAGAGAGAGAGAGAATCTTAAGTAGGTTCCATGCTCAGTGCAGAGCCAGATTCGGGGCTGGATCCCAGGACCCTGGGATCATGACCTGAGCCAAAATCAAGAGTTGGACACTCAACTGACTGAGCTACCCAGGTGCCCCTGGAATCACTTTTCTGACAATGAGGCAGAGCAGGTTAAAGTGATGGAAGAAGTGGAAAAATGTTGTGATTGACTTGAACTAGCAAGCTTACTGTGTTTGAAACACTGACATCACCTACGAAAGAAGTAGCAAAATCTGCTCTGTAAAAAAGAGAAGAAATAAATGAGCACATTAGAAAAGAGAGGAATCTGAAGCTCTCATGTGATAGCATCTAAGAATGCAGACAAATCAACTGACAAAGTGGAAATGGCAGTAAAAATTAGGCAGAAGATGATTTGCAATTACTACTTAATTGAACCTCTTTCCTGTGGAACAAAGTGAGGATGGGAAGTTATTGCTAATTACATGAACATACCTTCTTCTGGAGTCAAGAGAACTGCCAAAGATGTTATTGGTAGAGCAGAGTCTTCAAGAAAAAAAGATAACATAAACAAAAAGGATTTTGATAAAATTTAAAAAGAGCATGGAATGGTGTCCCAAGAAACACCTTCAGAACAATTTGAAGGTCCACGAACAGATTTCACCCCTTGGACAACAGAACAGAAGCTTTTGGAACAAGCTTTGAAAACACACCCATTAAATACACCTGAGAGATTGGAAAAACTAGCAGAAGCAGGGCCTGGCAGGACAAAGAAGGACTGCTTGAAACGATAGAAGGAATTTGTTGGGATTGTAAAAACAGAGAAAGCTGTTCAAATGCAAGTGCTGAATGCAAATAGACCCAAGAAATGGCTCACGACAATTTTTGTTGTATGTGCATTTTTAAAATAAAACTGAAAATACTGTACAAAAAGAAAATGTGTATATAAAAAAATTTTTTTTGATGTTTATTTATTTTTGAGAGAGAGGCAGAGTGTGAGCGAGGGAGGGGCAGAGAGAGAGAGAGAGAGGAAGACACAGAATCTGAAGCAGGCCCCAAGCTCTGAGCTGTCAGCACAGAGCCCGACTTGGGACTCGAAATCACAAACTGTGAGATCATGACCTGAGCTGAAGGAGGACACTTAACTCACTGAGCCACCCAGGCACCCAGCCACCCAGGTGCCCCTGTGTGTGTGTGTGTGTGTGTGTGTGTATACACACACACACACAATTTATTCAGTTGTAAAAAAATGAAGTTTTGCCATTTGTGACAACATAACTGGACTTGAGGGCATTATGCTAAGTGAAATAAGTCAGACAGAGAAATACAAATACCACATGATCTCAATTATATGTGGAATCTAAAAAACTCCAAAATCAAATAAAAAACCAAGCTCACAGATACAGAGAAGAGATTGGTGACTGTCAGAGGTGAGAGGTGGGGATAGGTGAAGTGGGTGAAGGAGGTCAAAAAGTACAAAAGGTACCAACTTCTGGTTATAAAATAAACAAGTCATAGGGATGTAATGTACAGCATGGTGACTATAATTAATAATAATTTGAAAGTTGCTAAGAGTAGATCTTAAAAGTTCTCATCACACACACAATTTTTTTTGTAACTATGTATGATGATGGATGTTAACTAAACTTATTGTGGTGATTATTTCACAATGTGTATGAATATCAAATCAGTGTATTGTACACCTACAATTAACATAATGCTACGTGTTAATTATACCTCAATAAAAAATAAATAAAAAGTAATACAACAACAAAAGCACAAAGAAGCCAGCTTGAAGGAAATCTTACTGATCAATTTGAGCAGCAAAAAGATATTATCTAGGGGCGCCTGGGTGGCTCAGTCGGTTGGGCATCCGACTTCAGCTCAGGTCACGATCTCAGGGTCCGTGAGTTCAAGGTCCGTGAGTTCGAGCCCCGCGTCAGGCTCTGGGCTGATGGCTCAGAGCCTGGAGCCTGCTTCCGATTCTGTGTCTCCCTCTCTCTCTGCCCCTCCCCTGTTCATGCTCTGTCTCTCTCTGTCTCAAAAATAAATAAACGTTAAAAAAAAAGATATTATCTAAGAGATGGTAACTCATTGAATATAATAGGAAGTCATAAGTTCATGCTAATATAAATTAATAAATGATGATTTGATGAAGAATGGAAAATTCACATTATTTTAAAGTGTCTCTACATAAAATATTTATTAATTATAAAGAGAAGAGTAAGTTTGCAGTGGAGAATCTTGGCAGACACCATCTAAATCAAATAGTTAAAGCTGACATTCTCTATAAAGGAACAAATCAAAATCTGCACCACCTGGGAATGCAATGAGATCTCAGCATTGTTTCTGCAATATTCCCACCAAAGATGCATAACCTGAATTTAATCAGGAGAAAACATCAGACAACTCTAAATTGAGAGACATTCTATAAAATAACTGGCCTGTTGTTTTCAAATGTCTCAGGGCCATGAAAGACAAGGAAAGACAGAACTGTTCTAGTCTGAAGGAGACTAGAAACAGAACATCTCAATGCAACGTGTGATTGTGAACTAGATCTATAAAAGACAGTAATGGGACAATTGGGGTCTGCGGATTAAACTGGAGTGTAGTGTCAGTGTTAACTTTGTGGTTGTGATGGTTGCATTGCAGAGTGTGGGAGGATGTTATTTGCAGGAAATACACACTAAAGCACTTACAGGGTGATGGGGCATCAGGCTGGCGATTTATTCTCAAATGCCTCAGAAGAAAAGGTCTTTGAATTCCACTTTTCTGTAAGTTTGGGCTTATTCCAAGACAAAAAAAATGCTAAATATAAATCCTTTCGAATTATAATTTTTAATTTACAAATTATAATTCTGAACATGAATAGAAAATCACAAATCAGTTTTGGCCAACTAACCTGAAGCCACTTTAAGAGCACAGTTTATGTAAGACATCCCCATTGTTCTAGTGAAATGGGAGATAAAACGCAAGAAATGTTGTGCCTTGTAAGTGATATATAAGCACAAAATCCCATATAGCAAGGGGAGAAGCCTACATCCATATGAATACTGAGTACTCAGTACCGAGGTCTGAAGTAGACTGCTGAGCACAGAGTAGATTTCTTACACCATTAGAGCAGAAAAAAGCATGTGTTCTGCCTACTAAGACAGAACATCACAAATGGTTGGATTGTTAATTAATTGATTGATTGATTGGTTCATCCTGGCTCTGCCATTTACTAGCTGTTAGACCTAGACAAGTCACTTAATCTTCCTATGTCTCAATTTCCTCATATGTTTAAGGATAATTACAGTGCCTACTTCATAGGTACTCACAGGGTGAACTTTAAATGAATTAGTATATGTACAGTGCATAGAATACTGCCTGGCATGAAATAATGCTACCTGAAAGTATTAGCTGTTGTTGTCATTGTTATTAACTCATTCATCAACAGTACAATCTGCATTTTTCACTGTTAATGATGGTAATGTCATGGTATGTCACTCCCTACAGGAAAGTGACAGAAACTTTCCCTGCTGTGGAAATTTCTTATACCAGCCCCAACCCCCTCCCCTGCACCCCCACTCAGACTGTGTCCCTCTGGACCCTTCTTAATGGCAGAGTGTCAGTAGCCACCATGGCCTGACCTCAGCCTAGAACCCCACTGGCTGAGCTGGGAGCCCTTAGCCAGCATATCTAGAACATATTTTATATTTTCTGGCAAATGGTTCATTGTTTCCCTTCATGTGACTCTGCCTTTAGGATGTTTGCCTCTTTACCTCCTTGTAGAACTAATCAACCTGTCTAGAACTACTGACCAAACTCCACCTCCTCTGTGTCCTGCAAAGCTCCCCTGTTCACCTCGGTCCATTTTGAAGTCAACACAGAATCTTCAATACATTTGAAACTGATATACTGTTGCATTTTTATTTGATATTTTATGTTTTCAATAACTATTCAGTGCTTAGGCCCCAAAATTCTATGATTATGAGCATATGATTATGAGCCTTGACAGAGGAGGGCTTCCATAATTTTTTTTAAGGATCATGTGTAAAATTTTAAGCTTTTATTATTGTTATCAGTCAGTAGTGAGACTTCAGTTCTTGTTTGCTTGCATCTATTTGTGGGACTCATTTAGGCAACTAACTCCCTTATGGTCTGTGAGTCATTTATTTATGCATTTTACTGCTGTGTCACTGTGACGAGCAGATGGCAGTAGATACCTCCGGACTTGATTTAAGGACTTGAATTTCCCTTGCATTTATGGATTGCCACTTTTAATGCTGCCATCCCCTTCAAAGTTGCTTGCTGGAGAGCATCTGAGAATGTACAGTAAACACCTGTGTGTGCTTTACCTCGTCTAGCACAGATGCCTAAATGTGGACCCCAGTGGAGAGAGTAGGAATTTCAGAGTCAGTCGACTACAGCTGCATTTAACACTTGGCTCTTCAAGAAGGTAGTTCATAATAGCTGATGAGTTTGGGCAAATTTCTTCATCAAAGAATAGTGAGTGACATTGACTGTTGACTCCCCAGAAGGCCACCAGAAAAACAAAAGAAAACAAAACAAAATCTATTGATCAAACAAATCTATTTGTATTGGATTTGCTCTAGAAAGGGGGAACATCATCTTGACAGAGAGCAATATCTCAGGAGAAGTCAGGGGAGGATACTTATAGGATTTAGATAGGTTGGATAGCTTGTAATGTGGAGAACTAGTTGAGGAGGGGGAGAAACTGTGACATAATAATACTGGATTGGTGGTCCTAATGAGACAAGCATGCAGCTAATGTTGGAATTAACCTATTTTAGTTGGTTCACAGTCTTATTTTCCAGAGGCAAGCAGGTCATTTTTGCTTCTTTTCAGAGGGACAGGAAGGTGTGTCTAGTTGTAGGACTGCTTAACATAGGTTTAGGAAATGTGTTAGTTTTAGTTCTTAGTGATCAAATTATGTTGTTGGATTATCATATTACAAAGAATACCATATATAAATGAGAGTGGCACTGAGTAAGTGCTCATTATAATGTTTCTTTTCTCTCCTAGCCCAGCCACTCCCCAACCCTTCCACCTCTGTTTATCTATATGGGGACCTCCTCTTCTTGGTAACACCATCTAGATCAGTGGTGTGCCATAGTAATTAATAGTTCTCAAAAAAGTTTATTGATGGATGACTGCATGGCTCAGTCAGTTAAGAATCCGACTTCGGCTCAGGTCATGATCTTATGGTTTGTGAGTTTGAGCCCCACACCCAGCTCTCTGCTGCCAGCACAGAGCCTGATTAAGATTCTCTGTCCCCCACCCTCTCCCTGTCCCTTGCTTGTGCACGTGCTTTCTCTCTCAAAAATAAATAAACATTAAAAAAAGTTTATTGAATGAATAAATAAAAGTCAAAAGGTAAAACCTTAAAAATCAAAATCAAAGTATTTGCAGAGTTTTAATAATAGTTTAAACTCGTGAAACTGGATTTCTTCCAAGCATAATTAATTTATTTATTGCCTTACTAAATGCAAATTTCTCATTAACTCATTAAAGTTCTGGAAACCTAAAAACCTAAGGGAAAGCGCTTAGATTTTGATTCCAAATATTTAGTTAAATTATTCAACTTCATTAGCTCTCATAGGGAAAAATTATCCAAATTAGTTAAGAGTCATTATCTAAAGATGTTCTAAAGATGCTACAACATCAGAATAAAGTGAGAGGACTGAATATTAGGTTCCTTTTAGCATCTTTTTCGTTTTTGAACTGGTAGGCTTTGTTTTTGATCACTTTAATTAGGAAACAATTTCAGTTACTTTGAATCAGTTTGCATCTACTTTTATTGATAAAGTACAATAAATTGTACAATTGTAAAGGTCTTACATCCCATAATGTTCCATTTTCCCACAGCACTTGCCTGATTTCTCTGTCTCTGTTTCTGTCTTCTTCTTCTTCTTCTCTCTCTCTCTCTCTCTCTCACACACACACACACACACACACACACACACACACACACACAGAGGATCCCAGACATCAGATGCGAATGACATTATATCAGCAGTTCCCTGATCTAGAGCCTTTCAGAACTTTTAAAGGTACATACATGTATCAGAATACTTTCTCTCCTCACCAACCCCTAGGAGATTCTGACTCAGTTAAGTCTAAGCTGAGCACTTAGGAATCTATTCTTTTATTTTATTTTTTTTATAATTTTTTTAACGTTTTATTTATTTTTGAGACAGAGAGAGACAGAGCATGAACGGGGGAGGGGCAGAGAGAGAGGGAGACACAGAATCAGAAGCAGGCTCCAGGCTCTGAGCTGTCAGCACAGAGCCCGATGCGGGGCTCGAACTCACGGACCGCGAGATCTTGACCTGAGCTGAAGTCGGACGTTTAACCGACTGAGCCACCCAGGCGCCCCAGGAATCTATTCTTTCAAAAAGCATCTCAGGAGATTCTGGGGATCAAACAGGTTTGAGAATCAACCCCTGAGCAATATGGCCTTAAGAGCATTCACAACTCCTGTTTTCAGAGGATCCCTGCATTCTCTGACAGTCATTCACGCACATCGGGTGCAATTGCTTGGATGTCTGCCTTTTCTGCCACCATTCTGGTTTCAGTGGACGCAAGCAGGGCACATCTGGTTACAGGCATGCTTCATTAGCTGCAAGGTTAACACAACTGTGACTTTTTTTTTCTTTTGGAGGGCCATCAAAAGGACAAGATGAACAGGAAAAGGAAATTGAATATAGTAAAATTCTATTCTTCTTTTAAGAAACTGGAGCCCCCTTTATTCCTTTGTGTGCACAAGGTATATCAGCTGACAATGGATCATGAAAACCTCAGGAAGAAATGTCTGAGTTTCTATAGAATTTAAAGCCCAGACTGATCTATTTTAGTTTTGAGGCAGGTGCTAATTCTTGTGGCTAAGGCAGGCCTCTCTCACTCTTTCATGTGGTGTTGGACTAATAATAGCTACCATTTATTGGCAGCTGCTATGTTCTGAGAACAAGTTCAGCACTTTCTCTGCTTTGTTTCATTTAATCTTAACAGCAACACTGTCTTCCTCATATTACAGAAGAAGAAACTGAGGCTGGGAAAGATCAAATAATTTACCCACGGTTAGAAACCATGTAAATCGCACAGCCAGCTGGACACCCAGGTTTTTTAGCTCCAAACCTGTATCCGGAAAGTATTACAGGATAGCGATTACAACTGTGGGCTTTGATCCCTCCTGCCTGGGTTCAGCCTCAGCTGTGTAACCTTGGGCAACTTGTGGAACCCCTCTGTGCCTCAGTTTCCTCATCTGAAAATGAGGTTCTTAACCCACTAAATGGGCAAAAGATCTTGGCAGATGGCAAATAACCTTATAAAAAGACACTCAACATCGTATGTCATTAGGGAATTGCAAATGAAAACAACAACGGCATACCATTACGTACATATTAGAATCTCTGTGATATCTACCTCCCACCTCTTTTCCAGTATGCAACTTGGGCTATACTGCAATGAATTTCAGCTGTTTGATATCCCAGTGATTGTAGGTTCTTAGCTCTACGGTTGACTTTGAATTTGAAATGTATCCTTTCTGGTCTATCAAACTTCATTGAGTTTATCTGTAACCAAACTTCACAGTCTGATATGAATTCTAGATTTCAAATAACCTTTAATCTCTTAGGGGACAGAATTACAAATATTCCACTAAAGTTAATTACTTTTTCTAGAATGGTATACATATATGTGTGTGTATGTGTGTACCTGTGCATGTGTGTGTGTATTAAAGATAGGTATTGTTTTATGTTCCTATGAATTCTACAGATATTTAATTAAAATATGTAGACACTGAATATCCTCAAAACAGAATCTTTTTTTTTTTTTCAACGTTTATTTATTTTTGGGACAGAGAGAGACAGAGCATGAACGGGGGAGGGGCAGAGAGAGAGGGAGATACAGAATCGGAAACAGGCTCCAGGCTCTGAGCCATCAGCCCAGAGCCCGACGCGGGGCTCGAACTCACGGACCGCGAGATCGTGACCTGGCTGAAGTCGGACGCTTAACCGACTGCGCCACCCAGGCGCCCCCAGAGTCACTTTTTTATGAGTGCTTAAAAGATTGAAATGTTTACGTATAGATCTTCTGGAGAAAGGACAAAGACACGGTTTTAACAACAGAAAAAGAATCTATTGCTTGCATTTTTAGATATGATAATTATGATAATATTAGTGCGTGAAAATTAATGCATGAAAGCTATTTTAAACTAAAAAAATCTAGGGGAAATATATGTATAAAATATGATATTATCAGTGATTATTCTAATAATACGCTGAAAACACATGTGTACTTCTTACAAGGAAACTCTAAATCATAGTTTTTCACTGGTGCTCTTGATTTATGGATCCTTGGAGTTCTCAAACATGAATCTTAATCTTTCAAGGTGGCCTAGAGGATGCATTTGGCTTATCAATGTTGATGGTGTGGAAAATTCTCAAAGGGGAGAACCCTGCCTCTCTGGATAGTTTATCAATAGGCCAGTGAATGTTTGACCCTTTTATTGAGTCAATCTATTGTGTTGATTAGTCCAGCTTCACAGGGAACCAAAAGGCTTATGAGACAGTGTTAATAAAATACTTTTATTCCTTAGAAGAGAGGCACTTCACAAAAATGAAATGTATACATCTTAAACAATTTAAAGTTTTCTGGAATACCAGAAGTTTACTTTACCTTGAGTATGTTGCTCATAATAGGCTTTGTATTTTTATGATAAGGGAGGGAGTACTCTGCAGGGCCAGGTATGATGCCATTCTCTAAAATGAGAAAATTACAGGGTGCCTGGGTGGCTAAGTCGGTTAAGCGTCTGACTTTGGCTCAGGTCATGCTCTCACGGTTTGTGGGTTCAAGCCCCACATCAGGCTCTGTGCTGACAGCTCGGAGCCTGGAGCCTGCTTCAGATTCTGTGTCTCTCTCTCTCTCTGCCCCTCTCCTGCTCATGATCTGTCTCTCAAAAATAAATAAACGTTAAAAAAATTTTTTTAATGAGAAAATTAAGATCCCAGGTAGTCAAGTGACTTTTCGATAGCCAACATGAAATGTCTTTCTGCCTGATCGAACTGCTCTCACTCTACTTCCTATAAAGGTATGAATATCCCCTAACTTCTCTAATTTTTCATTACCATCACCACCTGGTCTCACTGCCTCCAGGCTTAGGCCATTTAATATATTCTCTTCATTGCATCTGAAATGATCTTTCCATAAAATGCATTTCTAATCCTATGACTCCTATCTTTAAAATCCTTTGTGGCTTTCTGTTGCTTTTTGATAGAGTAAACCTTTAACTGGGCCAACGAGGTCTGACATAATCACCTCATTAACACATCTCTACCCACATCTCTCACACTTTTGTATTAAGCTGCACCACCTCTTGTCCTTCTATTTCCCTAGCCTGTAATTCTCCCCACACCAACTGATTCTTAGAAGGGGTAATTCCTTCATGTCTCTACTGAGATCTTTCCTCTCCCCATACCCTATACTCTGTTCTTACTCTCCTGACCCATTCTCCCAATTCTACATTGGAAAAGTTCTGGGACCCCTGATGGTAAAGCACATTCACTCCTTGAGCTTTCTGGGGGGTGTTGGCAAGTAGGGGGCAGGAAGGCCCTTGGAAGGAACAATCCTGCACTGGTTAGGAAATTAACTTGTGTATAAAGTTAGAGTTGCAAGTTAGGCACTCAAAGTATAGCAAGTAAGAAAGGTTAAAAAATGTTACAGTGATCTTTTCTGTCAGGTGATTTTTTTGTTTCAGTATGTTTTTCCTGCAAAAGAAACACATACCAACTTAATAATTATGGAAGCTTATATCTAATCGTTTGCAGTGTTACTCAAATGTTGTCTGTTAACCCATAGCATTATGATCACCTGACATCAGATTGGAAATGAAGATTGACAAGATCCCCAGCTGATCTAAATGCACAATAAATTTTAACACACTGACAAGCTAAGCATAGGCTTGAAGTTAGACAAGTCTGGGCCCTAGAGTAACACTTTCCAATAGAACTTTCTGTGATGATAGAAATGTTCCATATCTGTACTGCTCAAAACATTAGCTGTTAACCACATGGGTCTATTGAGAACAAGAAATGTGGCTAGTGCCTGAAGAAGGCCCCCTTGAGTATTTAGCAAAGTACTGGATTGGCACATATGTATGAGGAAATTATCCAGATTGGGAAAAAACCATCCAAGAAGATTAAACTATAGAATAGGAGAATAGGAGTGCCTGTTCCTACAAACTCAGTGCTTTATACAGTGTGGCAAATATTAAGTGTTTAGCTTTTGTTATCGTTGGTGTTGTTGAATCTTTCTACTCTTAAGAAAGTTACTGTTATTAATCCTCATTTATAGATGAAAACAGAGGCACAGAGAAGTTAAATAACTTGCCTAAGATCATACAGCCAGTATGGGGTAGAGCTGGGTCTCAAATTGGTTCTACTTGACTTCAAAGCTCATATTTTCAACCACAAAGCTGACCTAACTCCAATAGGAGAAGAGATTATATATATTTCTTCTCCTTTGCTCTTCAGTTCTGCACTAGCTCCAGATCGACTGGGTCTTAGTGTAAGCGGATCTTCAAAAAGTGTTTGTGTTTGATAAGAAAGATGGTCCTTTCATAAACCATTTCTGGAAAATGCCAATATTCCCTAGGAAGCAGCTCACATATCATTTCTGATTTTCCCCTGCACTAATACTAACATGATTTCTTAAATGCTGACAATATGTGGGAAGGTAATTTGAGACTTTCCCTCTCTGCTAGAAACTAGAAGTATGAAACAATGACTTGGTGATCTGAACAGCTGCCTGGCCTTTCTCTCCATCCCTTTGACAATCACAGTTCTGCTCTCTGACCTGGGTTAATTAGTTTATTTTTAATGCCCCCATGTAAAATACTTGTCCCCATTTGAAAATGCTCTGTAATTTGCAACTCGGATTGCCTTCCCAACCCCAACTGAGCACTTGACTGCCTTTTTTTACGTCATTCCCTAACCTCTAGACACAGCTCTCTTGCCATGCCAGTCACCTCAGTGACTCTATCATCTCCAAGGCCAAGTAGAAACTCTTTATTTTTGGTTTATCTAACCCATATGTCAGCTGTAGATCTATTACCCACTGACACCTAAATAAAGTCACCTCAATCCTAGGAAAGTCTAGTATTTCTCTCCAAGATTTCTGTGTCTGCATCTTTTGCATGAATACTCCTACTGCTGGGCTCAGGTTTTAGTGGGTAGTGCCTCCACAGAAACTCAAATATGTAATTCTGCTTGTTTTTAAGTTCTATACACATTTAAGGAGCTCCCTAGAATTTGACCATAAAATTAGCTGACACAAAGCTAATTCTGGAAAGATTTATACTGCATCAATGCAAATGACTTCAAATTGAACATTAGCCATTCCTTTTTTGAAATGCTACTCCAACATTACTGGCCTTTTACCCTACATGGTCTCCAACTACACATCATATCCCTGATTCTTCTCTTACCCTCCCTTTTTAGAAGTTAAAACATATTTTTTTTTCTTTGCTTTAGGAAGATCACTCTAGCCACTTTCTAAAATATTTACCATGGTGCCCGCTGACATTCACACCCTTTGGTCTGTCATAAGCAGCAGTCCAAGTATTGGCTAAAAAAATTATAGTAACCTCCCTAAGAAAAATTCTGGTGCCAACTGTTAAGATAATACATTTTTCACTTCCATTGACCTAATTTTTGCTCACCTTTCCATCCTCATCTCCCTACTAGTGCAAGTGCTATTTCTGCTGTCAACACATTATGTTTTTCCTCATTTCCATATTTTAAAAAGTTGTCACTGCTTCTACCTGGAACTCCCTTCCACCCTCCCATAAAAGGAAATATATTTTTTAAAGGGAAAGTCATGCCTCTTGTACAAGATAAAATTTGAAAAAAATTAAAGATTTTATTCAGCTCATTAATTAATATAGGAGTTAGTAAGATGCTACAACAGGTTCAAAGGAGAGTCCAGAGAGCAGAAACTTATATGGGCCATACAGGCCATTAGGAATATTGAGAAGAATTTGCTTCATAAACACTAAACTGTTTTATTCACATTGGTGGGGGAAAATCAACTGATGCTCCATCAGAAAAAAATTCATTTCTACATCTCTGGACAAAATTAATTTGCACTTCTGTAAGTTGTCTACAAATTACAGAGTTGTAAGTAGCTCAAAGGTCATGAAAGGCATGAAGACCCCCGTAGAACTGGATATCTTTGGAGGATATGCTAAAAAAGACTTGGTTTTCATTAAAGACATCCTGTAATCCTTTTGGTCCATTTCCAAGGAATTCACAATTTTTCTTTATAGTCTCTTTCTCTCCCTCTACTATCTTCTGCTCCTCTCTTTCCCCATTTGGTTTACCTGTCTCTGGTTCCTTGTGGTCAACTCATTCCTTTCTACATACTCTCAACCCATGTATTTAATAACCTATCTATAGTTTGCTCAGGATCTGGATCGTTAGCTTGCTAGACAGTGGTTTTTATTTAAAAAAAATTTTTTTAATGTTTATTTATTTTTGAGACAGAGGGAGACAGAGCACGACTGGGGGATGGGCAGAGAGAGAGGGAGACACAGAATCCGAAACAGGCTCCAGGCTCTGAGCTGTCAACACAGAGCCTGACGCGGGGCTCGAACCCATGAACTGTGAGATTGTGACCTGAGCTAAAGTCGGACGCTTAACCAACTGAGCCACCCAGGCGCCCCATAGACAGTGGTTTTTAAAATAATTTATTTCTTGGGGCCTCTGGGTGGCTCTGTCGGTTCAGTGTACGACTTTGGCTTAGGTCATATCTTACAGCTTGTGAGTTCGAGCCCCACAGCTGACTCTGTGCTGACAGCTCAGAGCCTGGAGCCCGCTTGAGATTCTGTGTCTCCCTCTCTGCTCCTCTCCCACTCATGCTTTGTCTCTGTGTCTCTGTCTCTCTCTGTATCTGTCTCTCCCTCAAAAATAAATAAACATTTAAAAAAAGTCTGTAAAATAATTTATTTCTTTCTCCTTAGGAAAGAATCAGGAAACCACTGTTTATGTGCTTGAGCTTCTGGTTACTCTAATGTTTCACTCAGCTGGGTTTGGAGGCTTGAACTACTTGAACTAGCTATAGGGTTTCTTAATGTATTTTTTCCTTATCTTAGATTTCACTTTCTTCTTTATGATGTTGGAAGGTTGAGTGCAGTTCAAATATTGTCCTTAACAAAGAACGTACGAACAAAAGGGACCTTGAGGAATTCCATGTTTTCTGTCATTTGTTACATTTTTTATGCATACGTATTCTACAAATGGTGGTCCTCTGCTTTATATATTCTTTCACTTGTTCTAAGAGTAAGGTTTGGCTGCCTGCAGCAGTGTTCACAATTCTCAGAAAATTAAGGGAATTAGTCTCTGGCATTTGGCTCACAGGTTGATACAACTCTTTGGCATTCATCTTTGGTCATTTCTGCATTTATGTCCTGAATGTGAACTATGTGGAGAGCTGTAGTGCTCTGGGTTCTTTATGTTCTTCTTCACTTTCTTCCTTCTTGGGATGATACATAAGAGTACTCTTAGAATTGTATTGGAAAAGTCAATACTTTATAGAGGTAAATTATATTAAGGCTTCTGATAATTCATTCTATATAGTTCTTACTGGAAGATACTTTACTGAGTAACTTATTAGGTGGCCACATAAGGGGCCTGTTGATGCTGAGATGGTATTTTTCAAAAAAGGATGGCCAATGAGTAAACAAAGTGGCATTTGAAGAGCAGAGGTAAGTAGATCCCATGCTGGTGAAGAGAGAAATCTCGTGATAACAAGGTCATATATAATGCAAACAAACCAAAGCTATCCAAACGGTGTCACAATGATTCCCCAGTGACTTACAAGCACCATTGGGAGTTACTCTTCCACTGGATTTTCAATTCTGAATCATGCCTAGTGTTAATTTAAGCACAGAGAGTAAAGTCTTACACTGTTCTCCTGGCTGCTCTGGGTACAGTTGGACAATCATTTGTGTGGTTGAGGCTATAAAATCTGCTGCTCACAAAGCTGTAGGGATTGAGGCTCTCTGGCGTGGGTCAACCGGGGAGGAAGGCTCTGCCTGGGGTAGGCACTGTAGTGGGTGGAAAGCCAGCTGTGGTAGGCAGATCCAGCCTTAAGTATGTTGTCATGCAACAATGGGCACCCTCAAGGCCTCTGCCCACCGTTTCTCTTAAGGAACCTCTGTTATAGCTTCCTAGAAAGATTAGTGGGGAGTGGAGATTTTAGCTTCAAAGGTAAACCCCTAGGGTTCATGGCTTTTCTTTTTTCTCTTCTTGTGCAGCATCTTTCTGGTCACAAACCCCTGAACTGCAGGCACTTCAGTTGCACCAACCATTTTTAAACAGTAAAAGGGAATGGCAGGGCATAAAGACATGACTGAAAACAAACAAACAAACAAACAAACAAACAAACAAACAATGGTGTGCCAGACATTGTTCACATTGCTTTACATTATTAATTTGCTCACTCCTCATCACACCTAAGTGAAGCAGATAATGTGTTATATGTTACAGATATATAGATTATATAAAATTATACACATACTGTTCTATATTACTCAGTTAATTTGCTCGCAAAGCAATAATTCATAAAAAAAGGCTCTTCTTGTTTTACACAATTTACAGTTATAGCTTGGTGGGGTTAGGGGGATGTGAGAGAGGGGAGTCCTTGTCTCTGTTTCATTGAATTAATTTCTTCCCTCTAGTCCAAAGTGTCTCCCCCTAACCCACTCCGTCCTCTTTTAATTTCTGAGGGGAAAAATTCCATGTGTGAAGCTCAGCCATTCCTTTTGTAGCTGGCCATCCCCAGAAATATTGATTCAGCATTTGACACCATGATTGAAATCACACTGAACTTTCCAACTTTCATGCTAAACGTCTTGGTCTGCTTCTCTATTTGTTGATCTATCTGTGATCTTCACCAGCAATATAGCCATGGTAGCAGGTCCCTAGCTGGTTTTATGTGTCTCATAGTTGATGAAAATCTTTGGCTGACAGATGGTGATGATAGGAATCTTTTAGAATAGTTTTTGGGTTATTTGAGCTACCACTGTTCCTTTCAGAATAATAATAGCTAACACTTACATAGTGCTGACACTGTGCCAGGCCGTATTCTAATTGCTCTATGTATATTATCAAATTTTAATCCTCACAATAACCTATGCAAGCAAAATTAGTTTGACTTATTTCCTTCCTTCCAGCATTTTCTTCTAATTCCAAGTCTCATGTGGATGCAGTAAGTAGTGGGACTTAACATCACATGCTCACACTTGATTACAAGGGAGGCTGGCAAGGCAGGCCCTGGTCTTTGCCTTGGGAGTTGGGACTCATCATGAAGAAAGTGAACACAATATGGAAATGTGTTTAGAAGATTCCAGGACACCATAAATATAAATAATGCCACTACAGAGACAGAGGAGGAAAATCAGGAATGTGGCATCACAGAAACCAAGGGAAAAGTGTGTTTCAAATGCCACAGAGTGCTCACTTTGGCAGCACTTTAGTAAAGTTGGAACAACACAGAGAGGATTAGCATGGCCTCTATGCAAGGATGACACACAAATTCATGAAGCTTCCATATTTTTAAAACAAACAAGCAAACAAAAACACCAAATGCCACAAAGAGATAGAGTACTACAAAGAGTGAAAAATATTCATTGGCTCTAGTGATGTGGAGGTCACTGGTGACCTTAGGGAGAACTGTTTCAGCAGTGTCGGGAGGGGAAAGAAATGGATTGGACTGAGGAAAGAATAAGATTGGAGGAAATGGAAGTAGTGAGTTTAGGCAATTTGTTAAAGATCAGCAGTGAAGAAAGGGAGAAATCTAGGATAGCAGTTGATAGAGTGGGAAGTGGGATCAGGGATTAAAAAAAAATTCGTATGTGAAGGATTCAGTAGAGAGAAGATGATGAAGATATAGGATAGAAAAGATATAATCAATAATGGTAAGCTTCTGAGAAGGTGGCCAGGGATGGGATTCAGCACTATTTCAAAAGGTGGAATAGGAGAGAATGGCAGCAATTGTAAACAGGTCTTTGTGGTAGAAATTCAAAGGAACCCCTATGGTAGACTTTGTCTTTTGAGAAGTGGAGGCATTTACCATTGAAATTGGGAGAATGAGGGTGTGTTGGTTGAAGGAAGAAGGATATAAATAGTGAAGAATAGCAAGCAAGCTGACTCAGGTCGTACAGGGTAACTGCCAGGTCGTGCTGAGGGCTCCGGCAGGGTAGGAAATCATTAAGGTATAGATAGAAATGCGAATCTGGCCTTTTTCACAATTTCCTGCAGCATAGTTTAGCCAGCAAGATGCAGGCACAGAGGGAACAGATGATGTATTCATCCAGGGTTGGGTTTATGAAAAGACAGAGGGTAGAGGGGCAGGAGAGTTTAAGATGCTGGTGAGAGAGTTACCAAACGGATAGACCAGGTAATCTAAACTAGTAACATAGAAAGTAAACAGCATGGTAGTGGTGGTGGTAGTGTTAACTAATAGGGAGTTCAATGGCCTGAATGTCCTAAAGATACAGAAGATACAGAAGAATGTTTGTGGTGGGTAATGGTCGAATAATCAAACTGGAAAGATAGAAGTTTAGGGTCAAAAGTAGATGTGGTAAGCAGCCTCTAAGAAAGTTCACAATGATCCCTGCCTCTGGGCATTTATACTCTTGTGCAATCCCCTCCCCTTGAGTGTGGGCTTAATTTTTAATAAACAGAATATGGCACAAATGATGGGGATGGGATGCAACTTCTGAGATTAGGTGACAAAAAGACTGTGGTTTCCATCTTGAGTATCCAGTCTTGTGCTCTCTTACTCCTCATTCTGAGTGTCTGCCATGTTGTGAGCTTCCCTAGAGAAGCACGTGGCAAAGACTAAAGGATGCTTCTGGCCAACAGCCAGTGAGGAACTGAATCTTTCCCAAAACCATGTGAGGGGACTTAGAGGCAAATCCTCTGCCAGTTGAACCTTCAGATGAAACTTCAGTCCCAGCCAACAAGCTTGATTGGTCTCATGAGAAGCCTTATACCAAAGGTACCCGGCTAAGATCCCTGGATTCTTGACCCAAGTAAACTGTGAGATAATAAATATTGGTTGTTTTAAGCTTCTAAATTGTGAAGTAATTTGCTATGCAGCAGTAAGTAACTAAGCAGGGTTATCACAGTACTAATTAGATGCTATAATGTTTTGTTAAAGGAAATATAAGAACGTTTTCATAAAAGTCATGTTAGAATTGGATTAGAGTAACATTTTTGTTCCAATACCTAAAGACTGAGAGAGAGAGATATCAGGGAGTGGGGGAAGAACAGAGGGTGAGAGAGACAGTGGATCTGAAGCAGGCTTTGTGCTGACAGCAGAGTCCAATGTGGGGCTTGAACTAACAAACCACAAGATCATGACCTGAGCCCAAGTAAGATGCTTAATTGACTGTGCCACCCAGGTGCCCCAGTTAACACTCTTCCAATTTATCTGTTAATGTCCTCATTATTTTTAGGAGTCAATATTTATTTAAGTTTACTAACACATTTTTACCAGTTTCTCTGTTTGCCATCGTATCTTGTACTCCACCTCTCTCTTCAGCTCATTTTCTTTTCTGCTGTAGTCTATTCTTAATCATTTCTTTCAGCAAATGTCTATCAGTTTTATCCTTTCTATATCTGAAAATGCCTTGTTTTATCCTCTTTTTATTTATTTATTTATTTATTTTAAAAAATGTGGTTTTTTTTTGTTGTTTTTTTTTTTTTTTTGAGAGAGAGAGCATGCACATGAGAGAGGGAGGGGCAGGGACAGAGGGAGAGAGAATTCCAAGCAGATTCCACTCCCAACATGGAGCCTGATATGGGGCTTGATCCCACAACCATCAGATCATGACCTGAGCTGAAATCAAGACTCAGACACTTAACCAATGAGCCACCCTGGTGTCCCTATCCTTTTTTAAACATTAATAGTTCAGATGGATATGAAAATAATTCAAATATATAGAAATACTGAAAGGCTTGTACAGTGAACACTATATACCAACTACTCAGATTCTTTTTTTAAAGTTTTTTAAATGTTTATTTATTTTTGAGACAATGCGAGAGACAGAGTGCCAGTGGTGGAGGGGCAGAGAGAGGGAGACACAGAATCCGAAGCAGGCTTCAGGCTCTGAGCTGTCAGCACGGAGCCCGACTCGGGGCTTGAACTCACAAACCATGAGATCATGACCTGAGCCAAAGTCAGATGCTCAACCAACTGAGCCACCCAGGTGTCCCTAGATTCTTTATTTGTTAACATTGTGCTGTATTTGTTTTAACTTACATCTATTTATTTATTTTTCCATCTTATTTTTTTTTAATTTTTAAAAAATGTTTATTTATTTTCTAGAGACAGAGAGAGAGCAAGCAGTGGAGGGGCAGAGAGAGGGAGACACAGAATCCAAAGCAGGCTTCAGGCTCTGAGCTGTCAGGACAGAGTCCGATGTGGGGCTTGAACCCATGAATTGTGAGATCATGACCTGAGCTGAAGTTGGATGCTCAACTGACTGAGCCACTCAGGCACCCTAGTATCCATCTTATTTTTTGATGCACTTCAAAATAAGTCCTAGACATCCATATACCTCATTTTTCAACACTTAGACTGAATATAATTAACTAGGGTTCAGTACGTGTTTAGAGTTCCTTTTTTGAAATAACATATACACTATGCATAAAACTCAACTGTATCATTTTATGAGTATGACAAATACATGTACTTGTATAACCTATACTCTCTTCAAGATACAGAGTAGTGACATCACTCCAGAAAGTTCTATCATGCCCCTTCCCAGGCAATCCCCACTATTCCCCTTGAGAGACAAACACTGTTCTGATTTCTTTTTCACCATAATTTCATCTGCTTGTTCCAGAGTTTTGTATGAGTGAAATCATAAACCATGTTCTCTTTTGTGTAAAACTTTTTCACTTAGCATAATGTTTTTGAGATTCATCCATTTATCTGTAGTTCATTTCGTTTTATTACTGAATATTATTCTATTGCATGAGTATGTATACATAGTATATATTTTGGTGGTGAGGGATACATGCTGTTTTTAGGCTTTAATTATTATGAATGAACCTGATATAAATAAATCTTTTTGTTGACATGTGTGGAATTCCTGGGTTGGAGGGTAGGTGAATGTTTAGTTTGGTAAGAAACTCAGGCTAGGTGGTCCTCTTTTCATGCCTAGAGCAGCCATGGCTTGTGGTCCCAAGAAGCATCTGAAGCATGTAGTAGATCCAAAGCATTGGATGCTGGATAAACTGACCCATGTGTGTGCCGCTCATCCTCATAAGCTGAGAGAATGTCTTCTTTTCATCATTTTCCTAAGGAACAGACTTAACTATGCCCTAACAGGAGATCAAGTAAAGATCTGTATGTGGCGTTTTATTAAGATTGATGGCAAGGTCCAAACTGATATAACCTACCCTGCTGGTTTTATGGATGTCATTGGCATTGACAAGATTGGGGAGAATTTCTTTCTTTCTTTTTTCTTTTTTTATTATGATTTCTTAAATTTTTAAAATTTACATCCAAGTTAGTTAGCAAATAGTGCAATAATGATTTCAGGAGTAGATTCCAGTGATCCATCCCCTATGTATAACACCCAGTGCTTATCCCAACAAGTGTCTTCCTTAATGCCCCTTACCAATTTAGCCCAACCCCCCTCCTGCAACCCCTCCAGCAACCCTCAGTTTGTTCTCTGTATTTAAGAGTCTTTTATGTTTTGTCCCCCTCCTTGTTTTTATATTATTTTTTGCTTCCATTTCCTTATGTCATCTGTTTTGTATCTTAGATTCCTCATATGAGTAAAGTCATATGATATTTGTCTTTCTCTGACTAACTTCACTTAGCATAATACCCTCTAGTTCCATCCACATAGGTGCAAATGGCAAGATTTCATTCTTTTTGATTGCTGAGTAATACCTCATTGTATATATACCACATCGTTTTTATCCATTCAACCGTCGATGGACATTTGGGCTTTTTCCATACTCTGGCTATTGTTGATAGCGCTGCTATAAACATTGGGGTGTATGTGCCCCTTTGAAACAGCACACCTGTATCCCTTGGATAAATACCTAGTAGTGCAATTGGTGGGTTGTAGCTGTATTTTTATTTTTTTGAGGAACCTCCATATGTTTTCCAGAGTGGGTGCACCAGCTTGCATTCCCACCAGCAGTGCAAAAGAGATCCTCTTTCTCCACATCCTCACCAACATCTGTTGTTTCCTGAGTTGCTAATTTTAGCCATTCTGACTGGTGTGAGGTGGTATCTCATTGTTATTTTAATTTGTATTTCCCTGATGATGAGTGATGTTGAGCATTTTTTCATGTGTTCGTTGGCCATCTGGATGTCTTCTTTGGAGAAGTGTCTATTCATGTCTTTTGCCCATTTCTTCACTGGATTATTTGTTTTTTGGGTGTTGAGTTTGATATGTTCTTTATAGATTTTGGACACTAACCCTTTATCTGATATGTGATTTGCAAATATCTTCTCCCATTCTGTTGGTTGCCTTTTAGTTTTGCTGATTGTTTCCTTTGCTGCGCAAAAGCTTTTTATTTTGATGAGGTCCCAATAGTTCATTTTTGCTTTTGTTTCCCTTGCCTTCAGAAATGTGTTGAGTAAGAAGTTGCTGTGGCTGAAGTCAAAGAGATTTTTGCCTGCTTTCTTCTTTGGGATTTTGATGGCTTCCTGTCTTAAGTTTAGTCTTTCATCCATTTTGAGTTTCTTTTTGTGTATGGTGTAAGAAAGTGGTCCAGGTTCATTTTTCTGCATGTTGCTGTCCTGTTTTCCTAGCACCATTTGCTAAAGAGACTATCTTTATTCCATTGGATATTCTTTCCTGCTTTCTCAAAGATTAGTTGGCCATACATTTGTGGGTCCATTTCTGTGTTCTCTATTCTGTTCCATTGATCTGAGTATCTGTTTTTGTGACAGTAGCATACTGTGTTGATGATTACAGCTTTGTAATACCTCCAGCTTTGTGATGCCTCCAGCTTTGTTTTCTTTTTCAGGATTGCTTTGGCTATTTGGGGTCTTTTCTGGTTCCGTACAAATTTTAGGATTGTTTGTTCTAGCTCTGTGAAGAATTCTGATGTTATTTTGATAGGGATTGCAGACTGGGGAGAATTTTTATCTGATCTATGACACCAAGAGTCGCTTTGTTGTTCATCAGATTACACCCAAGGAGGCCAAGTACAAGTTGTACAAAGTGAGAAAGATCTTTGTGGGGACAAAAGGAATCCTTCATCTGGTGACCCATGACACTCGTACCATCCACTACCCTGATCCCCTCATCAAGGTGAATGACAGAATTCAGATTGATTCAGAAACTGTAAATAGTACTGATTTCATCAGATTGGACACTGGTAATCTTTGCATGGTGACTGGAGGTGCTAACCTAGGAAGAATTGGTGTGATCACCAACAGAGAGAGATACCCTGGTTCTTTTGATGTAGTTCATGTGAAAGATGCCAATAGCAGCAGCTTTGCCACCTGGCTGTCCAATATTTTGTTATTGGCAAAAGCAACAAACCATGAATTTCTCTTCTCTGTGGAAAGGGTATCTGCCTCACCATTGCTGAAGAGAGAGACAAAAGACTGGTGGCCAAACAGGGCAATGGGTAAAATGGTCTTTAGGTGATGTGATTGGAAGTCTTTATGTTTAATGAAAGATAATACAGCATGATTTAAAAAAGAAACTGTAAGGCTATTTTCCAGAGTAATTTTTATTATTTTACATTCCCACAACAATGTAGGAGAGTTCTGATGGCTCCACATTCTTGTCAACATATTGTGTTGTCAGTCTTTTTAATTTTAGCCATTTTGTTGTTTATATATGGGAATTCATCATGTATTCCATTGTTTCTGACTCTCTTGTTCGTGTTGAGATCTCTAATGGCAGCATCATGTTTTCGTTTCTTTGCAGCTAATCTATTTTTTCCTATGATAGTTTTTAAGACGTTATCTTTTCCTTTTATGTTCTGAAGTTTTACTGCAATATGTCTAGGTCTGGATTTGTTTTCCTTTATGCTGCCTTTTCAGTTTGAGAATTTAATTCTGGAAAATTCAGTTTGGTGTAATTTGTAATTATGTCTGTATGCTCACTGTTGTGGGGAGGTTTTATCAGTTGGACCTTTTTTTTTTTAAAAAGCTTTTTTAATGTTTATTTATTTTTGAGAGAGACAGAGACAGAATGTGAGTGGGTTAGGGGCAGAGAGAGAGGGAGACACAGAATCCGAAGTAGGCTCCAGGCCCCGAGCTGTCAGCACAGAGCCCGACGCGGGGCTTGAACTCACGAGCGTGAGATCATGACCTGAGCTGAAGTCGGACACTCAACCGACTGAGCCACCCAGGCGCCCCTATCAGTTGGACCTTAAGGTGTACTGGTTGGTATAGGTTTTTCCTATGGGAGCAGTTTCCTATTGGTTTCTTATGGGACTATGTGAGATTTCTATGTAAATTTCTTGGCACAGACTTGCTACACTGTGAGGGCACTTGGGAGAATTCCATCCCATATATGTGAATGCTTTGTCTAGGGGTTCTGATTTCTGAACATCAGCTGTTTCCACCTATGTTCTGGGCAAGCTGAGAACTAGGGCTGGTAGGTCCTAATTTTCTAAGCTCCTGGTTCCATCAAAAATCCAGTTCCAGTTTCCCCACTGTCCACAGAGACTGTGTCCTCAGCTTATATCTTCGCACAAATACTAAAACTGCAGCCCCACGGGTGCATTTCTCTTTGGGTTACAAGTCCTGCCCCCCACCCCCCGCCATTAGATTCCTACTAACTGCTATGGATTCCTTCCTATTCTTGACATCTGAAATTTCCCCCTTTTTACTTTTGAGATTGAAAATATATTAAAGATATGTTTAAAAACATTTTTTCCCCCTGGAATATCTTTGTTTTGTGTAGAAAGGCAGTACTCACTACTCCTTAGCTCAATCTGTCATCTTGATTGTAAGTTTCTACTTAGTCTTTAAACCCATTGCAATTTGGTTTCTTCCCCACTATTCCATTGAAAATGTATCTACTAAGGTCTCAAATGACCCACTAATCATTAGATCCAGCGGACATTTTCCAGTGTTTACAGCAAATAGCATAAGATGGTATTCTTCACTTCTCCCACTTAAGACTTTCTCCCTCTGGGCTTCTATAAAGCTGCTTCTCACAGTTGTCCCTGCTTCCAAATTTGCCCTTTTCTGCCTCCTTTGAAGGCTATAAATTGTTGATTTTCAGTATCTGGCTCTACACACACGTGTCTCTTGGGCTCTTTACCTGTGGGTATCCACTTGCCTACTCAATATTTTTTGCATTGTCCCACAAGCACCTCAACTTTTCCCAGACTAAATAAAAATTCCCCTAAATCTATTTTAAGAAATAAAGAAGAGTAGAGTGTTATTTCTATTGATCATGGCCTTCAAAGGAGAAAGTTTACATGAATGTGGAAGAGTAGTGGTTTGGATATTGTAGTAAGGAATTAGACAAATTCTCGCCACAGCTTCTGGTTTCTAGGTACACAGACCAGGGAAGATGAGTACTTTTCTCCAAAGAAGGGGGATCTGTGGGATTTCAAGACCTTAGAGGAAAGCCAGCTCTCAGTTAAGAGGAGATGGGAAAGTCTTCAGTGATGAGATCAAGTTGAACTATGGTTCATTGGCAAAGAAAGCAAGATTTAGTGTGTACAACAGAGAGGAAAGTAGCTGAAAGAAGAGAAAATATAAAGAAAGAAAGCACTCCCCAGGTGTTTTCTGAGCTTCTTGAGGGCAGGTGCCAATCATAACCACCTTTCCATCCTTAGAATCTATCCCAGCATCTGGTATATGCTAATCTCTGAGCAAATGTTTGTTATAATAAAATGAGACTGTTGTAAATGGCTTTTAATTATTTTCCATGAGGGGGCGTGCAGTAAAAGATCCTGCTCTCTGATGATAAGAGGAAATGAGAAAGAAGGATATTAGCTTTGGGCATTTAGAAGGACATAACCCAATTCTACAAACATTTATAAATGCCTATTGAGTTAGCCACAGTTGAATGTAACACCCACATCTGGGTACCCTTTCCCCCAGTCATATAGATTAATTGGCTATGATTCTGATTGCAGCAGATTCTCTCCCTTCTCCCAGCACTTAGGGGGAGATATCTATAATACAGAACAGGTCCTACTAGTGGGTATGGCCCGCCCACTTCTCTTCCTGTAAGTTTATTAGAAAAGGATTTTTTTAACAGAAATTAAATATAATGAACAATAACCAGTCACTGGGTTATAGCAGCTGAAATGTCTCTTGCTGCAAATTCCCCCTCTTTTAGTTATTTCTCTCATGGTGGCAAAGCAAGTGAGTTACCTCTGCGTATAATTTCTCCTAATGATGCTAATTATTTGGTAATGAGGCAGTGTCCCTGCTTGGCCATTCTGGTGCCCAGGCCTTCCAAGACTCATAGGAGACTCTCCCAAGTTTAAGGGGTTCTTGGCTTTCTGAAATCTGCCACCTATACCGGAAAGTATTACTAAAAGGAAAAAATGTAATTTCTGTCTTTGCATAATGCCATTTCCCCCCTCTGGTGTGTGGCATTGTTTTCCTCTGCATTTGATAGATTTTTTTTGTTGTTGGGCATAGAGATTTTTCTGTCTTCTCTTGGACTCTTCCCAGCCAGTCTACAGACCTCCATGCTCTCTCTGTAGTGGCATACCTCCATCACTATCAATCCCTTTGTGGACTCGCTAATTACATCATGGCTCAATTGCTTTTGTCAGAACAAAGATTGGAAAAGTTCATCTCTGTTTCAAGGAGGTCTGCATCTGTTGTGTGATACAGATATAAACCCATGTTGTGATTGAGGGGTAAACAAAATGCTGCAGAGTACAGGAAGAGAACTAAGAAGGATAGGCGAGAGACATTGGAGTAAACGTTTACAAGTTTTCATTTTAGACTCTGTATCCTTCTTGGTAGAAGTTCTCGACAGTAGTAGTCCACTTTCTGGAGGGAGAGACAGGCAGCTTAATTGGAATTCTGGTCACAGCTATTTAAAATTGTCCCTTTAAATAAAAAGTACCTTGTCTGTTATGTAAAAATACAGGAACTCTCAACTGCTTTGCCAAAGCGCATTGGTATATTGTGAATCCTATACAAATGTGTCACCAAATTTTGACAAATTTGTAAGATTAAAGCTTGCTCCAACTGAGATTCCTACATTTCAGTGATAAAACACTGAATTTTAAGCTGAGTAGATCCTGGAACTGAATGTAGAATAGGGAACAGAAGGTGCCAAGTAAGAGGTAAGAGGCATAGTGTATTGTCAAACCAGGCCCCCAAATGATGGTATGTTTACTGAACACTTGCAACCTTGGCCTGTGAATCATCAAAGAGAATGTGGACAGGGCAAATAACGTGACTTTCTTTTCACAGTGTTGAGGGTTGGGCAGGAGAATGGGGAAACGGCTTGACAGGCTTTCATAGACACTGTGAGACATCATCACACTGAGTAGTGATGGTGGGTTAAAGATTACTGACTTTTCAGTGTTCTTTTAGGCCCTTTAATCTCTTCAAGTGTGCCACTAAAATTTATAGTATTCAAAATGGTACTCCCCCCAATGCCCTGAATGTAGTGCAAGATGAGAATCACTATAGTAGGTACATTTAAAATTAAAATGAAAGAGATCTCCTTGTTCCTTTTTCTTATCAGGTAGAAGCCTTTAACATCTCTTACCTCAAATGAATATCATCTGTTTCCTTTTTATCGGAGTCACAGAACATAAGAACTCATTAAAATCTGAGTTTTATTAACTCTCTATGACAGTTTTCCCCCATTCTTTTCTTTATCTTCCTTGCACAAGCAGGATTATGAGGCTGCTTGATAGGTTTTTAATATTGTCATGAAAAATCTCCCCTTGGGCATGTTTGTGCAGGAGATAACATAACCTTAAGAACCTTATTCAAATGAAATGAGCAGATACCACTGAGACAGCTCAGCACCAAATACATTTCAGATAAGTTCTTGTCAACCGCCGTTTGTTAGCTCATTTGTAATAGAACAACCACTAGACGGAGCTAGGACTTAAGAAATCACAGCTGTAAGTTGGGTGACTAATGTGATGGGTAGAACGCTATCTTATGCAAGAAGTGTATCATTACTTTTATTTCAAAGCCTATGCAAGCCTTACGTCACTCGGCTAGCGGCTGTCATCTGTTTACTTTGTGTCCACACAGGATGATGTCCATAATGGCCCAGTTTACTTAGTCACTCGAATGACGATGGCTCATCTTGGTATAGCACTTTACAATTTAGAGTGCTGCCCTTGGCATAATTATGTTTGATCTTCCCAGTTACTCTGAGGCATTGCTGGGCAAGAATCAGTTCTTGTGTCTTTGAGACCAGTAAATGGAGACAGGGTATCTGCAATACATTAGGATGTGTCAGGATGGTTAACCCGGACTATTGAGGTTGTGGGGTCTGCTTTTCCCTCTTAAACTTGTGTTTCAACTCTTGACCCAGCCTGGAACTAACTAGAAAGCTGTCAATTCATTCCTTTTGTGGGGCAGTCTCTGGCCACACCCACTGGGGGGAAAAGGGTCATGTGCAGGTGGAAATCTCCCAAAATAAGTGAGCACAGGAGAGTGAGCAAACGTGAGCTCCTGCTCAGAAACCTTTGGTGTGTGTGATTATTCATCATACCAGGGGCAGGTGTGGAGACAAGCACCTCACTCCGTGTGGTGTAGACCATCCTTCAAGCCCAGGTTGTGGTTGTTACTTAATGTCAAGTGTTCAGGAAGGTGCCCACCTCACTCTCCTATCCCAAGCATATGCCCTCGGAGGCAAGCCCACTGTTTTAATGTTTGTCAGTTTGTTCCTGTTTCCTAACATTACACACTGATACTAACAGGGCGTGCGTCAACTAAAAAAAAAAAAAAAAAAAAAAAAAGAGCAAAAAACAAAAAAAAATGTTATATACAGTACATATATTTTCTCAGTCTTTTGTTAAAATATCGCTGGATAAGAGTGGAAATCAGGTCAGTCACTCAGCAAATTTATCAAACGACCAGAACCTGCATTAGTGCCTTCGGTTATCTTTAAAAACACCTCAAGACAACTCTTCTGGAGCCCAATCAGTTGGCCACTCTGCAAGTCTGACCTCTTACAATTCAACTCCTTTAACTACTGGTAAAACACTGGCAACTTTCACAAATAAGGCTAACAGACCCTAATGAGAGGCGGGAAAGTGTTCCAAGAGCCTGGGAGCTCCCAGAGGCTCCAGTCTGAAACAGAGCGAAGGCAGACAGGTACAGCGTCATGTTCCCCCAAGGCTCGTGGTGATCTTGTTGCAGGTGAATCCACCCAGGATGGCGGCTCAGAACGCCCCCCTCTTCACCAGCCCAAGGCGCACCTCGAACCCATTTCCCGGCGGTGCCCAGAGGGTGGCGCTGTCAATCCAGCCTCGGCCCACGACTGCCCGCCGCTTCCCGCCGCTGCGGGAGCCCCCCGCTCGCTCTCCCGCAGGCCGGCGGGGGGGGGGGCAACGCCCGGTAGGGGGCGCCCCGGCCCAGGCGCCGCGGCTCCCTCCGCCCACCCGGAAGCGGCTGCGGCGAGGCGAGCCCCGGGCGAGTGCACAGCGAGGCGGGCGGCAGGGAGGGAGGCGCGAAGAGGGCGCGAGGGTGGCAGCCGGAGGGAGCCGCCGCCCCTGGCCGCCCGGGTCCCCGCGGGGCGCATGGGGCGCTTCGAGCCGGGATCGCGCGCGGGCCCCGCGCCCAGTTCCCAGCTGCCGTGAGAAGCCTCGCCGGACGCCCCCAGGACCCCAAGCTGCCGGGAGGATGACCATGGCCGGGGGCAGGAGAGGACTGGTGGCCCCGCAGAACACGTTTCTGGAGAATATTGTCCGGCGGTCCAGTGGTAAGAGGTGCATTCGGATTTCGGTTACCCAGGCTTATTATCCGTGCCTCGATTGCCGACGCCTCCCGCCGCTCGGCGCCAGCAGATGCAGCAGAACCCGGAGCTCTGCTGGGAGCCGCGGCGCGGGCGCCCGGGGCTGCCTCCCGGAGGCTGGGCTAGGTGGGCAGGGTGGGGCGAGGGCTGTGGGCCCCCATCCCAAGAGGAGAGCTCTGCTGGGGACGCCTTTGGGGCCTTTCTCGCGCCTTCTCTGTCTCCTCTCCAGAGAGCGTGACAGCTGATGGGTAAAGTACTGGGAAAAGTGATGGGAAGCCGGACGCGGCAGGAACGGCAGCGCGTTCCCCGTGGGTACTGCCCACCCCTCAGGGAAGGCTATCCAGGCTCTCCGGGGGCTGCACCCGAGGCGCTGCCTCTCCCGGGGGAGAGCCAGCGGGAGAGAAGGCCACTCGGGTTCCGGCCCCCGAGGGATGGGGGACGGCGGCTGCCTCCACCTTCCATCCGGGAGCCGAAAAGTCCGAGGTGTAGGGACGTGGGGACTTAGGGACGTGCCGCAGGCCACCCGGTTCCACCTCTTCACCCACCCACCCACCCTCTTCGAGGTTAAGTTAAGGCTCACGAGGGGCAGAGTTTCCTGGACTTAGATGACAAGTGGAGCGCATAGTTGCAGAGCTGGCCAAGCAGTCACAGGGGCAAACCTGTCATAGTTCCTCTCTTACAAACCCCAGCAGCGTTTTATGCCTACAAATCTTGCTCACCTATAAATTCCCAAACTCACCAAGCCTGTAAATCTATCCATTACCCAGTAAACCGGTGCTCCCCGCTGCTCTCTCTCTCCCTCCGTGGCATTAAGATGGACAGTGGCATGAAGCGCTGGACGGCGAGAGTCCTAAGAGCAGGGACGGAAAGGGATACATTTCAGATGTCTCCTTTAGGAGCCACAGCAAAGCATCCTGGCTAAAGCACTTGCAGAGCATATAGCTCGGCATCTGGAAGGTGCGGTGCACCCGTTCATCAAAGGGCTGAAACGAAAGGGGCCAAGTCTGGAGATGCTCTTTACAGGCTCCGGGACTCCTTTCCTTCCAGAGGCAGACGACATGAAGAGTTGACTTAGGAAATAGGTTTTAAAAATGTGGAAGTATGACAGTTTCAGAGCCTTAAGGAGGAGCTTGTGTTAAAATCATGGGCTTCTATTTGGATTTAGTTAGGGGTTCAGGGGAAGAGCATGGAAGGTGACTTATGCTCCCAAGAAATGCTCTTTATTAAAAAGTGATTTAAGTTTAGCTCACAATGAAAACCTTATTAATTAGGATAGCATATTGTATATTTAAGTATTTTAGAAATGGTCATTTATTGTGTGCCTCGTAAGAATAAGGGCATTGAAGAGTTTGTGGTTAGTCACCTTTCCCTTCAAGGTCTTCCTCACTCAAACTAACTAAGGTGGCTTTTAGAACAAGGTCACAGCTATTACCTGGGACTTCAAGGGGATGCTGGTTATTACATGAATAGTCACAATGAACTCTTCTGTCATAAAAAAAAAAAAGCTGGAGGTGTTCGTGGGGTTTTAAATAAAAGCACTATTTAAGAGTTAATTTGCTGGGATCTGGCGTATTAGCTGGGGTAGGAAGAAAAAAAAAAGATTAGAGAGGGAAGGAGGCAAACCATAAGAGATTCTTAAAAACTGAGAACAAACTGAGGGTTGATGGGGGGGTGGGAGGGAGGGGAGGGTGGGTGATGGGCATTGAGGAGGGCACCTGTTGGGATGAGCACTGGGTGTTGTATGGAAACCAATTTGACAATAAGTTTCATATTTTAAAAAAAAGAGTTAATTTGCTGTGATTGCTATGGTTATTGACCTGTGAGGAGTCATGGAGATAGTCTTGCAGATTTGGGGATCCCATTGCCAGTGACACCAACTTTCTCATAAATAGCAGTGACAATTCCATTTTTTTGGGGGGGTGAAGATGCAGTGTCCTTTAAATTAGGGGAAACCTTGTGTCTAATGTGTACCATATTCTGTTTTTGAGTGGAGAGGGAGGTAACAGAATCTTACATGTAACAGTCATAAGGTTCCTTGGGCTTGTAGGAGGACCTTAAGAATTGTGGAACTAATACCACACACACACACACACACACACACACACACACACACAATGAATCTTGGAGCTGAGAATACCCTAGTTTAGTTGATTTTCTTAGAGCCACTTCTCTCTAAGCATATATAGAATGTCAATAGAATAAGTAGCTGGGAATATTTTTAGCATTGGCATTTTAATTTTAGTACTGATTCCAACAGTTTGACTTCAGTTAACCCACCAACCAACCAAAATCAACCACACAGACAAAAACACCTTAGGAAAGTCAGGTGAACTTTTACAATTATCTATGATTTCAGAAGAAGATATTCTGGTCTTGAAATGTGAGATTTAAGCTTTTAGTGATCCCTTTCATCACATTTCTAAACACAAATAGAAAAAAAAATAATGTGGACTCTTGGAAATATCACAATATCTACATGCATTATTTTATTTTACTGTGATGGAAAAAGCCTATTTAAAAATATTGATTGTCTCCTCCTAAAATCCACCAGCCATTTTTTTTGGACATTACAGTATTTAAATAGCATTTTACCTTTAAATAGCAATACTTTTTGACCATCTTTATTAAACATTTTCTCCCAGTAATCCTATGCAGTATTACTGTTCCTCTTTTACAGATCACGAAACGGAGTCCTAGGAATATTAAGAGACTTATTCAAAGGAGCAGGCACACAGTCCCTGACGCAGGTGTTTGGAGGGTATCATTCATCCTTTCTGTAGCATCATTGTTTCTCCAGCCATTTGACTTTGCCTATGGAACTATTGTTATCCTTAAAAAACAAAAACAAAACAAAAAAACCCCCTGACTCTCATTATATGCTTGTGGATAATAGAACTGGCTTTGTCTTGGGGCATTTGAATATCTGGTATCTGGAATATGATAACCTGTAGGATTAGATGCTATGTCCTCTGCCTCTTCTTTCCCATCTTTGTATAGATGAAGACACTGAAGGGAACACATCTCCTCACATATTTAAGGGCACAGCTGATGAGACCCTTGACCCTTGACCCCTGTGTCATGCTCCTATGTTACACTATGCAAAGACCTTCCTTGTATTACTGTTATTTTCTCTTAGAGAAGCTTAATTTCCCAGTGGAGATTAAATAAAATGTTATAACACCAAGGACAACATCCATTTTGGCTAATAGCCACACTACTACATCCAAACAGAATAACAAGGCAAAAGAGAAGCTAATTCTGTTTTAAGGAAGGCAGTATTTTCACCTTTCTCAGGGGTTTAGCTAAAGTCACAGGCAGGGTAACAGGCACTTATTCCTGCACCTGCTGTAGTTATAAAGTGTTAAATAACTTTTCAGAAAATATCACCTCATATGCCAGTGGGGGAGGTGCAGTGCCTCCATTTTCAGTGTCAAGAGCTAAGAATCATTTGGTTAGGTAATTTACTTACAGTTAGTAAAAGGCAGAGTTAGAAAAGGCAGAGGCACATCAGGGACTAGTCAGCGGTTGTGACAGGTTTGTTCATTCAAAAAGGATTTGTTGAGCACAGTTATTGAACACTGGGGATAAAGTGGGAAACAACTTTACCCTTAGAAAGTTACATTCTAGTGAATCTTGGTCTAAGCTTCTGGACCCCGTTCCACACTGTTTTCTGGCTGCAGCTCTTATTTAGGCCTGATGTTGTGTTTAAGGAAAAAAAAAAACCCACAGGACAATTTTTAAGGTGTTCACTGGTCTTGATGGGACTAAAATCTAGTTTAACTTTCTCTGATACTTTCCGAATACCATTTGAAGGAGAGATTTGATAATTGTCTGTTTTTTGAATAGTCACAAGTAGTTAGCAGGAATAATCAATTCCTCCCCAATTTTTCTTGTGGTCATGTTGGTGATCATTTCAAATCCTTCTATTGATTTTTTTTACCACATAGGCAAAGCCAGCCTGATTTTCTTTATATTCATGATTGGAAAGTGTTGTTCCAGAATATTTTTTGATGGTTGCTTAAATCTGCAGGCACTTACTGTCAGAATGGTTGTTGAAGCAAATAGGAGATCTGTCTTAGGAAGGCTGGCAGACCTTAGTGCCAGGAAGCTACAAAAATATTACCCTAAATGGTCCCATTCTAGGCAGAACATATGTTTTAGTGTTCAGAAACCTATATCAAACAATTGTAGGTGCCAGTAAGAATCCGTGCACATTAGCAGGAGTGAAACGCAGCACATTTTGGTACAGATTTATGTACATGTATAATTTACAGATTGCTAAATCAGCTGTGTTTTTGTATAGTGTTAAGTTGGTTCAGGTTGTTGATATAATTAGTACACAAACAGGATGAAAGCCGCGGGTAGTGTTGTGTCTCCTCATAGATGTGTTGAGCCACGGTAATATTTATAAAACAGAACACTGGTTAAAATACATTGTTGCTCTGAAAGGGGGAATGGATGGTCATCTGGATTATTACCAGCCCAATAGCGCTTGTTTCCTCTTGTAATGTGCTCTAAGATAACCTTCAGCCAAGGCTCAGCTGTCTTGCTCTGAAAGTGTCAAAAAGTTAAACCTTGTGACTGATACTAGCTCGGAAACAGGGAGAAAGCTTCTGCTTTAACAGAAGGTAATAAAGCTTCCAAACCCCATGGTTTCTATGAAGTCCTTCTATTTTAATAATCTGTTGTAAAAGAATAGATGCATTTGTGGTCAGGCTTCCTTTGGCAGTGGTTTCTCCCACATTACCTTGAAGTTTCTCAAATCTTTGCCTTCCCTTTAGTTTTGCTTGTTAATGGCTTCTAAGCAAACATTTAAAAAAGATTTTAGTTCTTTATCCAAAGGAATCCCTTTTGTAAAGGCAGTGTCTGCTTTATGCATTTAGGGTATTTGGACTGTGGTTTGTTTTTGTGTCTTTAAGTGGCCACACCTGTACCTGGTGAGAAAGAGGTACACCAGAATCACAGAATCTTAGTTTTTGAAGTACTGTTTTTTCCAGTGTTTGAGTAGACTCCAGAACATCCCTCTCTGTTGTTATCCAGCCGGTGCTTGAATACCCTCAGTGATGGGACACTCACTTTGTCAGGAATGTTCTGTTTTAAGCAACTGTAATTGAGTACTAGTTTCTCTTGTCTTGTTTTGCCTTCTCTTCCCTTCTCTTCCTTTCCCTTCCCTCCCCTGTCTTTCCCTTCCCTCCCCTGTCTTTCCCTTCCCTTCCTTTCTCTTTCCTTCTCCTCTTCTTTCTTTTCTTGTTGTTATTCTTTGGTCTCACCCAATTCTGTCCTCTTATAGCCACCACTCATTTGAGATCTGCCCCATGGAACAAAACTGACCTACTTCGCTCCACCAGAAAACCAAAAAAAAATTTTTTTTTGGTGGTAATTTGATAACAGTTTTCCTGTCTTTATTCTTCTCCTTTTTTTAAAAACCTTTTTCATTGTATAATACCACAGTAGGAAGGCACATAAGATAATTTTGTATAACTCAGCACATTTGTATAAAGTGAATAATGTGCTGTCCCCATCTACGTCAAGAAATAGAGTCTTGCCAGCTCTCCAGAAGCCCCCGGGGGCCCGTGGGACCCCTCCTGATCCCAACTCCCTTATTCTCCAAAGAGAGCCATCTCTTGACTTTATGGTGATCACTTTCTTGCTTTTCCTCCTAATTTGACCACCTTGTTTTATATTTCTGAACACCGCAGTTGCTTTTTGTCTGTTTTTGAGCTTTATATGCCTGGGGCCCTACCGCATGTATTCTTTTGTCAGTTGGGGATTAACCTGTATGGTTACATGTACCGTTGGTTCATTTTCACGGTGACATAATACTTTATGGTATGACCTACTATACGTTTTATTTATCCACTCTGCCGTTAATGGACATGTGTTGGTTCACACACTGGAAAGCAAAGACGTACCAAAGAAAGAGGCAGGCCACTCCAGATGGGTAGGTGGCAGGTTTAGTAAGCAAGGGAACTTACTTAGGAGGCTTGTCTTGGGCAGCTGAAAGACAGGTAGATTCTCCACCCACCACCAGAATCTTAAAAGTTTATATAGAGGCCTTAATTGGGGTCAGTCGTGTATTCAGTCCACATGGTATCAAACCCTTTGTCTCTCAAGGCTACATGCTTGGAGTGGCTCCCACTGTGGGAGCAATGAGCAGAATGTATACCCCAAGGGCAGGGGAGAGGGTGTGGGGCCTTCAGTCACCTGGGTCCAGTTTGCAGGTCAGCCTAGTGGTCATGTTGTCTCAATGGCCTCCTGCAGCAACAACTGAGTTGTTTCCAGGATTTTGTTATTGGTGCTGCTGCAGGCATTCTCATACATGTCTTTTTGGACATGCGGGCAACATAGTTCTCATGCATGCACAGCTGGGGTGTGTATGGTTAACTGTGGTAGATGCTGTCGAGCAATTTCCCGAAGGGTTTGTATCAATTTACAGTCCCACCAGCAGCGGAGAATTCTCGTCACTCCTTGTTCTTGCCAAAATTTGGTATTTTCTCCTTTTTCTCTTCAATACTGACTTTGCCCAAACAACCTAGTAACTAGCAAAGCAGGGTCATTTAGAGTTATGTTAATAGCAAGCACATGAACAAGTTTGAAATGAAAACAAAACTTGCTCTTGTCCTTTGGGAGTCATCAGTATCTACTGTGTGTTGAAATGTTCTCACAGTCTGAACTCCCTCACGCATGACGGTAAATGACATGAAAGACTGGAACAATTAGAATTGTGTGCAAGAAAGGGTACAGGCTAGGGTGCACCCATGCACACGCACGTGTGGATGTGTGTGTTTAGCAGACTCATTTTTCTTAAATAGAGAAGCACTAAACCCTGGGGACAGAGATTATGTAAGAAGTAGAGCTAGAAGTGAGAAGGAAATAGGAAGTGAATGATTTATGTTTATTTTAATGGAAGATGGAAAATGATGGAAGGGCATAGATGAAGGAGGA
The DNA here is from genome assembly GCF_022079265.1 of Lynx rufus. Lineage (NCBI taxonomy): Eukaryota > Metazoa > Chordata > Mammalia > Carnivora > Felidae > Lynx > Lynx rufus. The sequence goes on along the minus strand of NW_025814829.1, from coordinate 31,712,752 downwards.
ATGAAAAATCACAGATAAACTAAAAGGAAAAGCAAAGGCTAGCTTATGGGTTTAGACTCACAAACATGGTGGACCTCCTTTGTGCCCAATACTGTGCGGGAGCCTGAGCATACCAAAATGAGTGAGACTTTTCTTATATTGGGTCTCATTGAGGGATTTATGATAAAGACCAATATGCACATGAACTTCAGAAGATTTAAGAGATGTTGTGTCAACTGAATACACACTGTGCATTTTTCCTTTATAAATGCCTTACCCCAAAATTATTCTTAGATTTTTATAGCCATTTATTTTTTGTGTGTGAGATTGGTTGTGGGATGACCAGATGCCTTAAGTCAATTTAAAGAAGATTGCAGAATGTGTGAAGCTTCGTTTTGGTGGGTGGAAGCTTTCCTAAAAAAAAAAAAAAAATCTTATTTCTTGGGATATTTCATTGCTCTGACTTCTTTGGCATGCTGTCTTGGGTTGTTCACCCATTGTGAGTTTTCAGCTGTTGGCTTTAAAAATAAAACAGTTATTTTATCAGCAAATTGGTTTTATTCAGAAATCGCAGAGAATGATTTGGGACAAGCAGGCTGTGGCAGAAACCATAGGCTAGTCCAACAAAGGAGAGGAACGTTATTTTATGGAGAAGAAGGAGGAAGTTGGGAGGGGTTGTTTTGAACAAACATCCATTAGAGAAAGGCAGGAATTCAGGGTGATGATGGTTTCTCATTGGATGAGTTGCTGAGGTGGTTGATTCTTCTAGGAGATTCAGTGTACATCTTTTCCTGTTGGGGCCTGTAGCTGTTGATTCTTTCCTGTTGAGGATTCTTCTTTGGGGGTCTATAATGGACAGTTCTTGGTGTTGAGTGGTTCGGCGTGGGAGCTCCCTTTTCTGGCCTCTGCATTCCATTTTAGTAGGGTTTCCCATTATTAATTTTCACATAGCACATCTTAGATGCTGGAATTTGTTTGATGCTCTGGTTGTTCTCTGTGCATGTGTAGTCTTGCTGAACACACTGAGACCTGACCTACTTCGGCATCTCCTCGGTTCTCAGGGTCTCTACTCTAACAGTCATGCGCTGCTGTTAATGACAAACTACCAGAAATTCTTCCGATTGTGTGTTAGACAGTTATGCCAGTAATCATTTGCTTACTCATCCTAAGATTGTTCATTTTGCATAGTTAAAATGACAATCTTCTGATTAGTCCTATGTTGCATAAAACTGATGTTCTGAAATTAACGGAATCAATTCTATAATTATTAATGTAATTATTAACCAAGAGTGCTCCCAAACCATCATTTTTCATATCTTTTAAAAATTTTTTTAACGTTTTATTTATTTTTGAGACAGGGAGAGACAGAGCATGAACAGGGGAGGGTCAGAGAGAGGGAGTCACAGAATCTGAAACAGGCTCCAGGCTCTGAGCTGTCAGCACAGAGTCCGATGCGGGGCTCGAACTCACGGACTGCGAGATCATGACCTGAGCCGAAGTTGGCCGCTTAACCGACTGAGCCACCCAGGCGCCCCTCATGTCTTCTTAAAGGTCCTGCCTGGGTGGCTTAGTTGGTTGAGTGTCCGACCTTGGCTCAGGTCATGATCTCACGGTCCATGAGTTTGAGCCCACGTCAGGCTCTGTGCTGACAGCTCGGAGCCTGGAGCCTGCTTCGGATTCTGTGTCTCCCTCTCTCTCTGCCCCTCCCCTGCTCGTTCTGTCTCTCTCTCTCAAAAATAAATAAACATTAAAACAGATTTAAAGGTCCTGTCATGACATTGGGTGCTTTTGTAAAGAACGGCCTCTCCTTCTTTCCTTCTTTTCTGAAAGCAGCAGCATATAGGTGCCCTGCCCTGACATTTGAGTGCTGGGGTCAGTATCTCAAAGATGATACTGTACTGGCAAATTTTACTGATATTTAGCTCCTGCTTAGGTTTGGTTTCTATTTTAAAGTAGGACTTCACAACCATGGCAAAGAAAATGGAGTTAATTTGATTTGAGTGGTAAGATCATATTTATTTTATCTCACTAGATTTTTAAGTTTCAGTTTTCTTTTGTGTCTTCTCAGCATTATTGGTGTGGAATTGGTTGGAGTTCTACACTGCTATCATGAGGGTTGTGTTTTGAGCCTCTTTGTGAGTCCGTGTACTGCCTGTCTTCTGCTTGCCTCCCTAGGGCCATTCTCTTTTCTTCTCCAACCTGCTCTCTGTCTGTGAGGCCAACCTGTAAGGATTTTGTCAGTAGGCTCCCTTGCCTTCTGGCTCCTGGCTCGCTTCAGCTTGTGGGGCATACCGCCAGGAGATGGGAGGGAGAATTTATTTATTCTGTGGTGTTTATTCTCCCAGTTTCCTCTCTACAGCATTCTCCCTCCCTCCCTATATCATAGCCTTGCTGTTTTCCCTTGATTAAAGGTTACATATCCAGCTCGCTCTCTTTGGGTTTGGGTAGAGCTGAATGTCTTACAGTTTCCAAGCAATACTAACCCTGGGGGGTACTGTGCTGTCCCTGAAGTTTTCCTTAGTGGTGTTCTGGGGGCAGGCTACAGCTGGCTGGTACTACCTTTCAATATCTGATTATGGGCATCTATTCTAGGTTCTGGGACTTCATGTTGGTTGCTTTAAATATACCATGCTGGGAGTATTTGCACCTCAGAAATTGGCAAATGGTATAAATAATTTGCCATGACTCACCAGCATGCTACTGCCCATACCTCACCCATATGGCTTTGTAAATAGCTTTGTTATCAAACACTCCTCTAACTATTTGAGTGTGCCATTATTTCCATGCCACACTGACTGATAGAACCAGTTACTTGTTCTCTGGATCAAGTACTTTCTCAACCTTTATGTCCAGACCAGATTTAATCATGGGGGTGAACTTGGTGAGGGGGTGAGCTCAGATATTTCTTTTAACTTAACAAAAAAACCCTGTGTTCTGCCTGCTGAAGGCAGTGTAGCCTTGTTTTTCAACTCGACAAGTTGGTCACCCTACTGGCTGAAGAGCTACTTTTATATTCCTTCCTTTATCTTTTCTCACTTTCATGAGCTCAGAAGTCAGGAAAGACCATAAGTAAATGGGGGAGTTTATCAGAGACATCAGAAGGCAGTAGTACTAGTTATAAGCACCCATTGTAATTACTGGTTATAATCATGACCTTAGACAAATCGCCTTTCTCACGTGTGTCTGGCAGTATGTGAAGGTTTTACATGCATTGACTCTTCTAATGCTCACTACCTTGTTCTGTGGGTACTTCAGTTATTCCTATTCTACAGGTGCAGACACTGAGGTTTAAAGAGACTAAGTAAATTGTCTTCAGTTAATTTCTAATAGTGGAATCTCTAGGAATTTGTTAAGGGTGCAGATTCTCAGGCCCTACCTCAAACCTGGTGCATCAGAAACTCTGGGGAACGGGCCCAGTGACTGTGTTTTACTGAGCCCTCCAGGAGGCTCCATGCATGTGGCAGTTGGAGGACCAGTGATTGTGAGATAACCCCATGCGTTTTTTGTTTGTTTGTTTGTTTGTTTGTTTTTACTTGCACAGTAAATGGTTGGGTGCTAGGGTGTGTGGATGGAGGAGGGTTCACTGGGTGAGTGGTCTTTTTCTCTATAGTCTTTCAATTAGTTTTCTAGTTTCTCTCACATGCTGTTCCTGCCTTACGTAGGAGCTTGTGTTTCAGTGTCTTGATTCTCTCCAGGGACCTGCTGGCCCTAGTAGCCCCCTCCTTGGCCAGATCCCTCTGGAATTTTGAAGTTGTAGTTTCCTCTTCTGCATAGTTACCCTCCATCTACTTTTCCTCTTCCAGAAATGGAGCTCATGCCTGCTGTTAACTCCCTTCTCTTCATTGTTGTTATATTCCTTTTAATTTTTAAGCTATCATCCCAGAACGAGGAAATACATGTGTGGGATCAATCTGCCATTCTGAAGTGATAACTGATACTTTCTGAAGACAGAGGAGGCCCTCAATTCTAGTCATTCTCCTTCTGTCAGGTAAAATTATACTTTATACTTTTCCCACCTGGCGAGACTGTCCAGGGATTGTGCTCTGGCCTGACTTCATGGAGTGTGCCACTTTTCTCTGTTGTTCCTGACAGTGGCAAAACTCAAACAATTTAGTAATGAGTTTGATGTCCTTTATTCAAGGGAAAACAATCCATGGATTGGGGGAGTACAGTTCCTCACAGGCAACAGAGGCTTTTACAGAGGGATTTGAGACAAAAGCGGGTTTTATGCAGTGTTAGACAACGCAGAAACATGGCATTACTGTTGGTTAGGTGGTCAGAAATTTCCTTATGAGGCTAGCAGGTCCTGTTTTCTGGGTAAGGTAGGCTAGCTGAAGCTGAGTTGGAGGACTGGAATTGGTGTGTGTTAGGTGTCCTTGATAGGCAGTTCCCAGTGTGGGCTGCCTTAGGTTTAGATTTGTGACATGGGCCAGGCCGCTGGGGTGGCCACCATTTTGTGGACCCCAGTATACAGATTAACTATCCTTCTGTCCCCCAACTTCCAATCCCTACCTTCTAATTGTCTCTAGTTATGCCCTCTCTTTGAATTTTCTGGTTTTCTTCTCTTTCTCTATCTTCTTTTGGCTCTTGGTCTCAGTCTCCTCTGTCTCTCCTGTATGTTCTTTCAACAGCCTTACATTCTCTTCTCACTCTTTATATATTGCTACAGGTCTCTCTCTGTTTTTTTTAAGTTTATTTATTTTAAGAGAGACAGAGGAGGAGAGAGAGGCAGAGAGAAAGACTCCCAAGCAGGTTCCATGCTGTCAGCATGGAGCCTGATGCAGGGCTTGAACTCATAAACCATGAGATCATGACCTGAGCTGAAGTCAAAAGTCAGACACTTAACCAGTTGAGCCACCCAGGCACCCCTGGATTGCTACAGGTCTCTTGCTCTTGGGTGCCCATTCTCCAGTTCTGGCTCATGCTGTTGTATTCTCTGTTGGCCCTCCTCCCCCCCCCCCCCCCGCTTCCATTCTGTCTGTCTCTTCTCTCTCCATCTGTCTTCCCACCTATCTCTGCCTACTTGTGCCTGCCATGGATGGTCTCTGTTTTCTGTCTCTGTTGCTCTTGGCCTTTTGTCTATATTCCTGTCTGTCCATGTTGCTCTCTGCCATCTGTCCTCATCACTACCTGGCTGTCATCTCTTTCCATTTGTTTGCTGTCTCTCTTTGTCTGTAGTCTCTGCCTCCATCTGTCCATTTCTGCCTTTGTCTGTCTCTTTCCAGTTCTCCCGTCACATGCCTCAGTAGATGCTCTTCTGTGTATCTGAGTGCCTTGTTTCTCTCTCAAGACCTCCTTTCTCCATTTACTTACCAGGTGCATGGGGTCAACTCTATAGATCTCTTGGCCTTGGTGTCTGGGTTTTGTTCTGAGAATCTTATTGGCCCATTGCTGACTGTGGGTTGCTTGGCTAGTTGTACACTCCCAGTCTAGTCTGCTGTGACTGGGACCTGGGTGTGTGGTGGGAAGGGTATGGAGTTCTGTGATGTATGGGCTGTGGCAGATACACCTAGACAGGGAAGGTGGGTGGAGCTTTCAAATGGACAGATGTGTCCCCTGCACTCCTGCCATGCTTAGGACTCAAATATTTGTTGTGCTAAACTGGGCTGCTCTAAGATTCCTTCCATCCACCATGGTGCTATACTTTAGCCTCACTGAGCCATTTACCAAGAACGTTTTAAAATAACACAGGAGACGAATGTAAAACTAATTAAAAAATCTTTGTCTAGTACTGCTTAATATTCTATACTGCTTACTTTGAGTCACTTTTTTTTTTAAGTTCTGGGAATGAATTTTTATTGTGTGTTATTTACTGATGGTCAAAGAGTTTTGTTCAAAGTGACTGTAATATGTAAAGATGTGCATTAAGAAATGATTATGACTATAAAACACCTACTTGATTAATCTGTTGTACCATTTGTTACCAACTGATGACACCAACAAATATTTGTTCACAGCAATTCAACATACCACTGACCTCTTGTTTATTAAGTAAACTATCATTGAGTCATAAAAAAGTTTACATTTCTCACACAATTTTATTCCCTTCCAAACTGCTTATAAAACTGATTCATCTGTTTTTAATGCTTTAAAATCCTTTAATTTGATGCTGAATGAAGGTGGAGGTCATGCCTCTGAAACCACGTACTTAGGGGCAACTACCCAGTTAAACAGAGTTTGAGTTTGCTCTTGAAATGGAAAGCTCTCATTCCATTGTAACTTACTGATATAATAAAAATATATTTATGAAGTATATTAAAATTAGAGGCAAAGCAAGTAACTATCGAATCTCTTGGGAGTTCAGTTTGTATTGTACCAGGATTGGGCCCTTGATAATTTAGAAGGGTCCTTTTCATGGAATTTTATTGTTGAAAAACACAGTAGAGCCTAAACATGATTAAGATTTTAAATGTTTTATTTAGGTATATCATCCTGGCCTAACTCCTTGTTTCTTATCTCCTCTCCATTCTCCCAAATATTACCAAATCTTGATCTGGGTGGGTTTTTTTTTTTTTTTTGCTTTTTTAAAAAATTAATTTCTGGGGCGCCTGGATGGCTCAGTCGGTTGAGTGTCCGACTTCAGCTCAGGTCATGATCTCGCGGTCTGTGAGTTCGAGCCCCACGTCCGGCTCTGTGCTGACAGCTCAGAGCCTGGAGCCTGCTTCGGATTCTGTCTCCCTCTCTCTCTGCCCCTCCCCTGCTCATGCTCTGTCTCTCTCTCTCTCTCTCTCTCTCTGTCAAAAATAAGTAAACATTAAAAAATTAAAAAAAATTAATTTCTGGTATGGATTTTATTTAGGTTCAGGCAAATCAAATTATTATTTTCTTGTCTTTGTCTAGTGCTTACGTACATCTTGTTCTCATTTATCTCAATCATTTTTCTATTGTTTTAAAAGAAAGAAAAAATAATTTTACTCAAACTTGCTTTTTATAAGAGCACTGATAGATAGCCTTAGTAATCTTGTAGCAGTGAAAGTATCACGAAGATATGTTCCCTTCTAAGAGAAATATCTCTAGTTATTAGAAGCATATTGTCAAATGTACACCACAGGCCTCCAAATAACCAGGGTTCTCAGGGAACAATACATTTGTGTGAACTGCTTGCTGAATGTAGCTTTTATCTGTGTGATTGCCCAGACTGAGTCACCTTTCTAAGCCATTGCTTTAGTTAGTTTCTCCTTTGTTACTTGTGGTAATTATGATGAAAAGTAATTTTCTAATAATTTCTCTTTAGAATATTTCTGTGTTATGCTTTATGGGCAAATGGTAAGTTTGGAATGATTTTGACCCATCTTACTTACTACAGTGTGGTTTGGCTCATGGCCCCAATCGGCTGAAGAAACTTTACACTGGGTGGGAGGGGGTGTCTTTCAAATTTTAAGAGTATTTGTTTTTATTCTACAAATTGGAGGAAACTGTGTGGGCTGAGGAAGGTTGAATTTGGGAAACCTTACATTTCATTGCATTTGCTCTTACAGCTAAAGACCTTTAGGGGTAAAAAGGCATCAGAGGGAGGCAGTAGAATCTGGCTAATTTGCATCAAAGACCGGGAGACACAGGGAACTTTAGATGAGAGCCAATGAATAAATTATGGCAAGGGCAGCCAAGTTGAACCTACACATTTTACTGAACAGTGTAGGAGGGACTTGATCAGTTCGGAGAATATGAATTTGGAAACAAGCTGTGTGCTTCAGAATGAGCCACTGGCTGGCTGGAAGTTTCACATTCTATCTGCAGAAGCTATCACGTACAGTCAAAAGCATATGTCTTACCCGGATTTTATAGATTCCAAAGACACATTTAGGCATTTTCTGTATATATAAACTGACCCACCAACATGTGATTTATTTTTACTATAGCCTCCCTTGACAACATGGTATACTTTTACATTAAAATGGCACATCATATCATGTCTCTAAAACCAGGCAATTCACTGAGCAAAAAGCCTGGTACAACATGGTTCACCTGAAATGTATCACTTTCCACTTAGTTAAGTTTAGAAGGTGTTTCTGTTATTTTTTAAATTTAAACTCAAGTTAGTTAACATACAGTGTTGTCTTGGCTTTAGGGGTAGAACCCAGAGATTCATCTCTTACATATGACACCTAGTGCTCATCCCAACAAGTGCCCCCCCCCCTCCCCGCCCTGCTTAATGCCCATCACCCATTTAACCCATCCCCCACCCACCTCCCTCCAGCAACCCTCAGTTTGTTCTTTGTATTTAAGAGTCTCTTATGGCTTGTCCCCCTCTATTTTTATCTTATTTTTGCTTCTTTTCCCCTATGTTCATCTGTTGTATTTCTCAAATTCCACATATGAGTGAAATCATATGGTATCTGTCTCTCTCTGCCTGACTTATTTCCCTTAGCATAATACACTAGTTCCATCCACATTGTTGCAAATGGCAAGATTCATTCTTTTTCATTACAGAACAGTATTCCATTGTATGTATATACCACATCTTCTGTTTCTGTTATTTTTAAAGTGGTCTAGACTCTAGTCCAGCATTTAGAGAAGTGATATTTCAAGTTAATGACTGGTTGATTACTCCACAAAGGTGGGTGATTACAGGTTGTAGAGGCTTCATCTGATTTGTTCTTTGTTATGAATCTGGTTACTTAGTCAGATTTTATTGCTGCTGGAAGCATAGAAAACTAGTTTGCCTCCACTGAGATCCCTAGAGCTGAAGTGACATTCACACAGCTCATTAGGGACAGTGCTGCCACTAGGACCCACCTTGTGGTTGTCCCCATGGTTGTTCTTTCAGACGGTGCTCTGGGGACCCTAGGGATTGCTGGGGAAGGGTGGATTAATAGGGTGTCTTTTACCCACCCCCTCCCCATTCTCCCATTAGTTTTAATTGTTGATGAGGTTCCTTGGTGCTTCTCTGTTTAATCTCATGGCCTCTGTCCTACTTGGTGCCCTGTGCTTGTAGATTCTCCATATGGTGTCTCCAGATGTATAGCTCTGGGCTCACCTGGCAGCTTAGGGCTCCCAAGAGTGCAGAAGCAGATGCTTCTGGACCTTAAATGTGTAGGCCTGGGATTGGCATAGCATCCATTCTACCGCAGTCTGTTGGTCAGAGCAAATCACAGGCCCACCCAGATTTAAGGTGAGAGAACTAAATAATAAATAAGGGCATGAATGTGAGGAGGCATGGTTTATTGGCGGCTACCAGTATAATCTCAACTGACCGTACCAGTTGTCAGAGCCATGGGCCTGAGACATGTAAGGGGCTGGTCCCTACTAAAAGAAGAGAGAAGGTGAAAAGGACTTATAAAGCACCAGCAATGCTCTGGAAGGGATTGTATTGCCTCTTCCTTTGTAGGTATTTTATGAAGATTGTCACCAGTGATTGGTTTGATAGTGCCAGGAGGCAGGAAAGCAGATGACCTCTGAATAACCTTTGGTCTCTTGGAGCCTTGATCTGTGTCAATGTGTTGGAGAGCCTTTAACCTTTATCCCTCCAGAGTTTTACCCAAGTGAAGACTCTCTGAAGGAGCCACATGAAGGTCAAAATGCGGTATCAGATTTATAACTATTAAACTGGACAAGGGAACATGCTGCACACCTGTCTCCCTCGTCAAGCCTGGACTTTGGCCTCTAGACCATGAGTCACTCCTAGGCCAAGAAGCTGGAGATGACAGAACAGAGGGCTGTCACAAATGGGTTCTGAGAGAAGTAGTTCAGGCCCTGGCTTCCCCTACCACACCAGGCACAGGCAAGTCTGAGAGGTCAAGATGTGCAGAGTGGATTCCCCTTGCCCTTGAGATACCTATTGATAGCTTGATCAATCTACTTAGGCAGGTATAAATGAGGGGGGTGAAGAAGGAGGTCAAAGTATTCATTTTAACACTTCTTTCTGGGGATGGATAGATACTCCTTTCTCTCAGTGGAAGCCCCAGGCATGGAAAGATAAATAGCTATTTATCATAAAAAGCTATTTATCATAAAAGCTATTTATCAAAGTAGAGCTTTATAGAGGTACTGTATTCTGCCAAATCTAGAGTCCTGGAGTACTACCAAGGACTTTGAGGGAGCTGCAGAATTTGTGAGCTATGGTTCTGCTGATTTCTGTTAAAGATTACTGCAGGGCATTATACAGTTAAGAGCACTGGCTTTAGTGTTTGTGATGGTTAATTTTTGTGTGTAAACTTGACTTGGTTAGAGTATGTCAAGATATTTGGTCAAATATTTTTCTGGGTGTTTTTGCGATGGTTTTAGATGAGTGTAACTTTTCTATCAGTAGACTGAATAAAGCAGATTGCTCTCCCTACTGTGAGTGGGTTTCATCTAATCAGGTGAAGGCCTGAATAGAACAAAAGGCTGACTTTCCCCTTTTGTCTGACTACTTTTAAGCTGAGACATTAGTTTCTCTCTGCCTTTGGGTTTGAACTGAAACATTGGCTCTTCCTTGGCCTACACCATCAGCTCTCTTGTTTCTTAGGCATTTAGACTTGAACTGGAACTACACCATTATGTCTCTTGGGTCTCCAGCTTGCCAACTGCAGATCTTGGGACTTGTCAGCCTTTATAATCACATGAGCCAATTCCTTATCATAAATCTTTCCCTCTTTCTTTACATATATAAATACACACACACATACATATACACACACACCTCCTATTGGTTCTGTTTCTGTGGAGAACACTGATACAGTGTTAGACAGTCCCAGCTCTACCAGACATATGACCTAGGGAAAGTTTCTTCGATTTACTAAGCCTTTGTACAATATCTATAAAAATGGATTAATACCAGTGTCTGTCTACCTTATGGAGTAATGATCCAGTGACTGTTAATACATGCAGTCTTGAAGGTGATGATGCCCTTTTCACTGATGAAGAATGGCAGATATCCCAACATTTTCCAGTTTACAATCTCCAAATCACTTATATCCAGATCAGGCCAGTTCTGCGGCAGTCTGTTTTTTGATGTTTTGTTCATGCAGTGGGATACTTACCTAATTAAGTTTTGTTTGGCTTTGAAATAAATTTTCATATATTCAGCTAGGAAAATAGTAAATAATCCCAGAGTCATTTATGTTTGGATATGTAGTGCATGTCTCTCCATTTGACTAGAAAGTCCATGTCACTTCACTAGAGCCCTCTTCTTTGGCATTCTTCACCAGCGGGAACATAGCCAACCGCCTGGAAGAATTAAGACTTGGTTAAGCAAAAGTGCTGTCATGGGGTTCTTGCACCAGAATTTATTGCACTTTTTTTCATGGGATTCCCACTTTCTGAACCTATCTCTTTTGCAGACATACTTCTGGAGGCATGGTAGCAAATTGACTCAGACCCACCTAGGTCCACTTCTTTATTTTATTTAGCAAATCTTATCTCCCTCAGAAGCTCCCGCTCCACTCAACAGCAAAGGGAGATTATGAATATCCCAGTTAGTAGTATCTCCAGCTCTTCCATTTTAATTATTCTTTTTTTAAGGTGTTTATTTATTATTTTTGAGAGAGAAAGAGGGAGAGGGGGGAGGGGCAGAGAGAGAGGGAGACACAGAATCCGAAGCAGGCTCCAAGCTCCACGCTGTCAGCATAGAGCCCAATGCGGGGCTCGAAGCCATAAACCATGAAATCACGACTTGAGCCAAAGTCGGACGCTTAATTGACTGAGCCACCCAGGTGCCCCTTTACTATTTTTTTTAGGTGACTTAGTCTCTTGTGCTCAGAATCCAGTTCTGCCCTTCCCGTTGCTTTTCCCCATGATGGTGTGTGGGGTAGAGGCAACAGAACTTGATGCCCTGCCTCAACCCAACACATACTCCCTTGTGTGTGTGTGTATATGTGTATGTGTGTGCATATGTGTGTGTTATGTGTATGTGTGTAAATGTGTGTGTGTGTGTGTATGTAACTTGATCCCATCTAGGCCCCCATTGACTGTGCAGTTCATCTCTGATATTTGCCTGAACCCCCAAGAGGGGCAGTTTGACACACAGCCTTTGGCTACTGGGTGGCTTCACTCCACTGTGATAACCATCTGCTTATGCAACTTCAGCACTAGTGGCATAGTTGGAAGCTTCTGGATCCTTTCCAGACTCCATAAGAGCTGAGGCGGTGCTCAGGAGGCTAATACAGCCAGGTTTACTCTGCAGCACCTTTAAGTTGCCAGTGTGGTGTCCTCTCCACAGATGTCAGATGGGGATCCAGGCACAAAGTGTCCCCTCCCCTCCTGTCCCTTCTCTTCTATCACTGTGTGGAAGCAGTGCTGTTATAGAATAGGTCAGCATACTATGTTTTAAGAAGTGGGAAGTGATAATTTGCAAGTGAGGAAAGAGACAAAACATTGAAAAGTAGACAGAAGAACCCAAACATTTAGATGAGAAACAATTGCTTCTACCCACATCAATATTTCCTGAGGACATCATTGTAGATCACAAGATAGAATCATGATATATGATAACAATAATGGCATTATTGACTCATCAATTAAAGGTCTCATTATACTTAGTATTTTTATAGTAAGGAACATTAATGTGTTACAAAGATTTTCATAGAAATGGTCTGATTTTAGTACTTAATGGAGTAAGAGAGAGATGATGTAATATGATGATTAAAAGCATGGATTTTGAAGTCATATAGACCTGGATTCAAATCCTAACTCTAACCTGCTATGACTGACTGTGTCTGCAGAGGCTCAGTGTACTCATGAGTAAAATGATGAAATCCATGACACTTCCTTTAGTAAAGTAATACCACCTCACAAAGATTGGTATAATGGTTAAAAAACCCCACCTTAATATATGATAAAGTCTCAGTACAGAGCCTGGCACAGAGTAAATAACAATAAATGGTATACATTATTATTAATACCTGGGATATTGCCTATATGGAATCTCTTAGTTTCTGATGATACATGTGATGTTATTTGTATAGGTAGCCCACAATTTATAAATAGATTGGATTTTGGAAGTCAATTTGCAGGTCAATTATTTGTAGCTTAGGAATTGAAGGGAATCTAGAATATTCTCCCTTTCCAGCCAACCATAGTAGGATATACGTGTGTGCAAGGGAGAGGCAGGGGAAGGGGGAAGAATTTCTCTCCTGTTGGAGGCAAATGACTTTGTGACTAGGACTGGAATTCTTTCCTTCATTCAGTCCACATCCTTCAGTAAAGAGGGAATTCCTAAATCTTCTATCACATAGTGACAAGGGAATCTTGCTCCCTGCCAACTATAATTTCTTGCTTGGGTTAACAGTGAGAGATAACTATTTTGGAATTTTGAAATCTATGATTGAGAAATCCTCTGACTGGATGATCAGTAGGTTGATGTTTCTATTCCTACACTACTTCCTATTTTTCTATTTCCTTTCTGAAGTCCAAGAAGATACTAGGAGACGTGGTTTTTCCCAGATAAGGCTGTTATCTGCACCCCAGGGACAATGGAAATGCTTGAGGAAGGGTGAGCACATTTCAGGGATGGCCAGAATGCAGTTATGGGAAATTGCAGTGATATCTGGAGCTTGAGTGTATCCTGTTCTCATTTTTTAGCAAATAAAAAAATTAATCAATAAGTTAATTTTTTCTGATTAAGTTCATTAAAAATTAAGAATATACTTATTTTTATCAAAGTAATATACGTTCTTGGTTGAAAAAAATCAAACTGAAGAAGCTTATGAAGAAAAAGAATCAGCCCGTGCCTTGTCCCTTTGCCTATCCTGCTCACCAGAAGTCACATACTCTAATTTTAGCTGTTTCTTCTTATAGTTTCTGCCATGTCTCTAAATAATATGCATTACAGCTATTTCTAGATTTATCACTTTTAGCTATTAGCTGTTGACTTCAGTTAATTTAGCTGAGTTTTTATCTCACTTTATTTACTTTCTACCCTTTTCTCCTAATACAATTATTTTACTCCTTTATTGGTTATCTTTGCAACTTTAAGGAAAATCTTCCTTCCTTCCCTCCTTCCTTCCTTCCTTCCTTCCTTCCTTCCTCCCTCCCTCCCTCCCTCCCTCCCTCCCTTTCTTCCTTCCTCCCTTTCTTTCTTTCTCTTCCTCTTTCTTTCTTTCTTTCTTTCTTTCTTTCTTTCTTTCTTTCTTGACAGAAGGAGAGAAAGTGAGTATGAGCAGGGGAGGGGCAGAGAGAGAGAAAATCTTAAGCTGGCTCCATACCTAGCATGGAGCTCAACTTGGGGTTGGATCCCATGACCCTGGGATCATGATTTGAGCCAAATTCAAGAGTTAGACACTTAACTGACAGAGCCACCCAGGCGCTCCTATATACCTTTCTTTTTTATTATGTCACCACTAGATACCATCCCATGATTGTTCTCACTTCTCTCTCTCAACTTATCATTTGCATTTTCACAGTGTTGGAATTGATACAGTTATATTCAGATACTTATAGTTAAGTATTTCATGCCTTGACCATATGTTGGTTTTAAATATTGGAAATTAATAAGGTGTTTACACTGTTGTGAGAGCGATAATGACATAGTGTGATTTGGTTTCCTTTCTTGTACAGCTTTTGTTTTCTTTGATGCTTCTAATTTTTCCTGCCTCTCTTCCCCAAATTATAATAACCATATTGACTTTTTATGTTGTTTCAGGTGATCAAGAAAGTTATCAGAACCTGACTTCCTCTTTCCCTAGATAACTCTCTTCTGGAACTTCTGTTCTCTGAACCATTCTGTGCTAAATCTTTCTATTAGCTTCCTTCCTGCTTTCTATATTTGGAGCCACTCTTCCTTCTAGTTCACATGTTGTCTTCTTTCCTTACTCCTTCACTTTGCTGATACACATCCCCAAGTAACTTCCTGAGGAAGAATATGTGAGAAATAACTTTCCTAGCTCTTTGCACATCTGAATATCTTTATTCTACATTTGATTGTTTTAATTAAAAAAAAATGTCTCTGGCTTTTTCTCATGTTGTTCTTTCTGCTGTTCCTATTAGGAGGCAAGTTGTTCCTCTTGGATTGGTCCTCTCTGTCTTATTTCTTTTTTATTTTCTTTTTTCTTTTTTAAAATTTACATCCAAATTAGTTAGCATATAGTGCAACAATGATTTCAGCAGTAGATTCCTTAATGCTCCTTACCCATTTAGCCCATCCCCCGTCCCACAACCCCTCCAGTAACCCTCAGTTTGTTCTCCATATTTATGAGTCTCTTCTGTTTTGTCCCCCTTCCTGTTTTTATATTATTTTTGTTTCCCTTCACTTATGTTCATCTGTTTTGTCTCTTAAAGTCCTCATATGAGTGAAGTCATAGAATTTTTGTCTTTCTCTGACTAATTTCACTTAGCATAATACCCTCCAGTTCCAGCCACGTAGTTGCAAATGGTAAAATTTCATTCTTTTTGATTGCGGAATAATACATATACACACCACATCTTCTTTATCCATCATCCATCGATGGACATTTGGACTCTTTCCATACTTTGGCTATTGTTGATAGTGCTGCTATAAACATGGGGGTGCATGTGTCCCTTTGAAACAGCATACCTGTATCCCGTGGATAAATGCCTAGTAGTGCAATTGCTGGGTCATAGGGTAGTTCTATTTTTAGTTTTTTGAGGAAGCTCCATACTGTTTTCCACAGTGGCTGCACCAGTTTGCATTCCTACCAACAATGCAAAAGAGATCCTCTTTCTCCGATTCCTCGTCAACATCTGTTGTTGCCTGAGTTGTTCATGTTGGCCATTCTGACAGGTGTAAGGTGGTATCTCACTGTGGTTTTGATTTGTATTTCCCTGATGATGAGTGATGTTGAGCATTTTTTCATGTGTCGGTTGGCCATCTGGATGTCTTCGGAGAAGTGTCTATTCGTGTCTTTTGCCTATTTCTTCACTGGATTATTTGTTTTTTGGGTGTTGAGTTTGATAAGTTCTTTGTAGATTTTGGATACTAACTCTTTATCTGATATGTGATTTGCAAATATCTTCTCCCATTCCATTGGTTGCCTTTTAGTTTTGCTAATTGTTTCTTTCACTGTGCAGAAGCTTTTTATTTTGATGAGGTCCCAATAGTTCATTTTTGCTTTTGTTTCCCTTGCCTCTGGAGACGTGTTGAGTAAGAAGTTGCTGTGGCCAAGATCAAAGAGGTTTTTGCCTGCTTTCTCCTCTAGGATTTTGATGGCTTCCTGTCTTACATTGAGGTCTTCATTCCATTTTGAGTTTCTTTTTGTGTATGGTGTAAGAAAGTGGTCCAGGTTCATTCTTCTGCATGTCACTGCCCAGTTTTCTCAGCACCACTTGCTGAAGAGACTGTCCTTATTCCATTGGATATCCTTTACTGCTTTGTCAAAGATTAGTTGGCCATACGTTTGTGGGTCCATTTCTGGGTTCTCTATTCTGTTCCATTGATCTGAGTGTCTGTTCTTGGGCCAGTACCATACTGTCTTGATGATTACAGCTTTGGAGTACAGCTTGAAGTCTGGGATTGTGATGCCTCCTGCCTTGGTTTTCTTTTTCAAGATCGCTTTGGCTATTCGGGGTCTTTTCTGGTTCCATACACATTTTAGGATCATTGGTTCTAGCTCTGTGAAGAATGCTGGTGTTACTTTGATAGGGATTGTACTGAATATGTAGATTGCTTTGGGTAGTATCGACATTTTAACAATATTTGTTCTTCCTATCCAGGAGCATGGAATCTTTTTCCATTTTTTTGTGTCTTCTTCAATTTCTTTCGTAAGCTTTCTATAGTTTTCAGTGTATAGATTTTTCACCTCTTGGTTAGATTTGTTCCTAGGTATTTTATGGGTTTTTTTTGTGCAACTGTAAATGGGATCGATTCCTTGATTTCTCTTTCATTGTTGGTGTATAGGAATGCAACTGATTTCTGTGTGTTGATTTTATATCCTGCAACTTTGCTGAATTCATGGATCAGTTCTAGCAGTTTTTTGGTGGAATCTTTTGGGTTTTCCTTGTAGAGTTCCATGTCATCTGCGAAGAGTGAAGGTTTGACTTCCTCCTGGCTGATTTGAATGCCTTTTATTTCTTTGTGTTGTCTGATTGCAGAGGCTAAGACTTCCAATACTATGTTGAATAACAGTGGTGAGAGTGGACATCCCTGTCTTGTTCCTGACCTTAGGGGGAAAGCTCTCAGTTTTTCCGCATTGAGGATGATATTAGTGTTGGGTTGTTCATATATGGCTTTTATGATCTCGAGGTATCCTCCTTTTATCCCTACTTTCTTCAGGGTTTTTATCAAGAAAGGATGCTGTATTTTATCAAATGCTTTCTCTGCATCTATTGAGAGGATCATATGGTTCTTGTCCTTTCTTTTATTGATGTGATGAATCACGTTAATTGTTTTGTGGATATTGAACCAGCCCTGCATCCCAGGTATAAATCCTGCTTGGCCGTGGTGGATAATTTTTTAAATGTATTGTTGGATCTGGTTGGCTAATATCTTGTTGAGGAATTTTGCGTCCCTGTTCATCAGGGTGTCTTATTTTTTTTAAAAATATTTCTTGTGTTTTTCTGTGCTACTCTCTGCAAGACTTTATCTTCTAACATTTACATTGAATTTTTATTTTTTATTTTTTATTTTTTATTTTTTAAAAACTTTTTTTTTTTCAACGTTTATTTATTTTTGGGACAGAGAGAGACAGAGCATGAACAGGCGAGGGGCAGAGAGAGAGGGAGACACAGAATCGGAAACAGGCTCCAGGCTCTGAGCCATCAGCCCAGAGCCTGACGCGGGGCTCGAACTCATGGACCGCGAGATCGCGACCTGGTTGAAGTCGGACGCTTAACCGACTGCGCCACCCAGGCGCCCCTACATTGAATTTTTAATTACTCACTTTTAATTTACAGGAGGTCTTACATGTTCTCTTATTTTTTTTTCTTTGTCATCCTGTTCTTATTTTATGGATATAATATCTCTTGAGTCTCTCTAAGGATGCTAATTGGGGATCTTTTTTTTTTAAAAAGTTCTTTTTGTTTCCTGTATTATTTCTGCTTCTTCCATAGTCATTTTTTTCTGTTTTCTTTTCCTCTAATTTTTGTGGATTTTTACCTTTTTAATTCATTTAATTTAATTTTAATGGTGCCTAGAGAGGAGAGAAAATAAACACAAGCAGTCAATTATTATCTATAACTGGCTCTTATTCCCTCTTAACACATAGCTTTAGTGGGGCACTAGCCATGAAAAAGCTCACTCAGTTTTCTTCAACTGCTCTAAGTCTTTGAAGGAAATTACTGACAATTTTACTCAACAAGAGAGATAGTTAAACTGACTGGACTTCATATACACTCAGGGGTGATTTAGGTAATGTTGTGCTTTTTTTAAAGGCTTAGTTGTTCTTTTCAAGAAATGTGAATTATTCAGGAAGAAAAGACCAACATATAAAGAGTTATTCTGTCTCTAGAACAAAGTCGAAAATCTTTGACAGTCAAGACCCATCCCAGTCTGGTATTTGGGCTCATTCTCCAATCTTCCTGACTGACCTTTGTCTGTCTACACCTGTCTTTATGTGTTCCATGCTGTCAGACCTTTGCTCATGTTGCTTCTCAGCCTGGAATGTTCCCTTCCTCCCACAGCCTTACCAAAGGCAGGCATCGTATTTTCGTTTCTCTAAATATTGTTTTTGTATCATACATGTTAGGCATTCACAATGTTTGAATGAGTCTTACTCATCTTTCCAGACTAGAACAAGTTCATATATGACCCCTCTGAGACACAATTCTTTGCCTACCTTGGAGTTAATCAGTTTGTTACTGCTTTCTTCAGTTGGTTGTGCACATCTTCTTGTCCTGATAAGTTCCTGGAGTGCATGGACCATATCTCATCAGGCTGGATATCTCCAGGGTCTTATAAATTGGTTGGTACCTAGTGGGCACTCAACAAGTATTCATGACTATATGGGAGAGACAAAGGGAAAGACTGGTTGTAGATTTTCAATAAAAGCTTATTTATAAATTCAACAGGTTTATAGATTAACTTCATGAAAGTTGTGTTTTATGTTCCTTTTAAATAGATGAAAACATTCTCAAAAGTAGATTACTGTATTTAGTTATTTCTCCTCCCTTTCATTCCTCCACTCCTCCCCACATAGATAGGAAGGATGGTTACCCATGTTGTGAATAAATAATAAATGCTGTACTAGAACAAAATTAACCTCCCAATTAAATGAAGACATTATATGTCACTACTGTTTCACTCTATCCAGTACACATACACAAACAAACCCCTATCAGTTTACAATAAAGAAGGGTTTGTGTGTGTTCTTTCTTTTCTTGAGGAAGGGGTAAGTATTCTGTGGAGAGGAGAGAGCCAAGCTAAAAATGATTATATTTAAATTCTGGATGTTATTTGCTTAATTTAAGGTCTTGAAGAGAAAAAAAGGGACAGTTGATAGAGCACAGAAAATACTGAAGGCTTTTGATTTTCAGAAATGTGGGAAGTGATGAGAACCCACTGAGCAGCCATACCTGCTGACTTCATCCCTGCATCTGAAGCGAACGTGGGCTGGTGGTCAGTGAAAGAGCTCTGACACGTGGCGTCTGCTGCTACAAAAATCTCAAAATCAGCAAGAAACCTTTTGCCATTGCGAGCCTCTTGATCAGGTTCTGCAAGGCTCTAGTATTGGGGGGGGGTGTCTAGTCACTTCCTTACCAAGAGGAGGGCTATCTGGTGTGTTTCTTGAGGCAATCCTCTGTCTCTCTTCCTCTGCCTCCTAAGAAGACTGTCTCCTCTTAGGATGGGTAAATGCTACTCAGGGTCAACAAGGCCAATGTGTAGCTTTTGGCCAAAAGACTGATAAGGCTAAGATGCTAGATGGAGCCCAGAAGAAATTCCTTTTATGTTCTCTCTTGCTCCATAGTACCAGTGTACATTCATTGAGATTAGTTAGAACTTGAATGTATCTCCTGGGAATCACTGGATCTCTGCAAGATTCATCGGTTGGTTGGTTAAGTATGCTTCCTTGGCTAACTTCTTCTTGGAGTATAATAACCTTAGCATTTGGATTCCAAATATTCAGCTCTAAAGGACTGTTCTTTTGTATTCTGCACAGGGCCATTTTCCTGTCGAAGAGACTGTTTTAGAGGGAAACAAAGATACCTGGATTGGTTGACATTATTTATATCCTCATTGAATCTCAACTAATGTCTTGCCTCATATGCCCTTTTCTTTTCTTTTCTTTTCTCCTTCCTTTTTTTTTCTTAACAGATACTAATTTTGTGTTGGGGAATGCCCAGATAGTGGACTGGCCTATCGTGTACAGCAATGATGGATTTTGCAAGCTGTCTGGCTATCACAGGGCGGAAGTGATGCAAAAAAGCAGTACCTGCAGGTATTTATGTTTGGTGTTGTTCTGTTGACCAGTCTATCCTGGTATTTTCTGGAAAAATAAAAATGGCTTACTTGGTGTGGGATTTGCCTTTCTCTCATTTAATGTTTATACGGGAATGTTTATGGTAATATTACCTCTAGTTCAGGCAACATGCTGGGAAATCCAAGAAGCCTTAAAGCATGGTCTGTACAAAATGAGGGACTTGAAGTCACTGAGATGTGGGGGAGGGGTGCTAGAAAAACTCAGGAAAGTCATTTTCTTTATAAAACAGGAATTCAAAAGTTTGTGAGATGTTACATGATTTGAAAGATGATTAAATAAAATTAAATGAAAATGAAATAAAATTTTAGATGAGTAAATTAATTTTTTAAGATTTATTTATTTATTTATTTATTTAGAGAGAGAGAGAGAGAGAGAGAGAGATTGAGAGAATCTCAAGCAAGCTCTGTGCTGTCAGCACGAATTGTGAGATCATGACCTGGGCTGAAACCAAGGGTCAGACACTTAGCTGATTGAGCCACCCAGACACCCCAATGATTAAATTAATTAAAAAAAATACATGACTATTTGAGAAGAATCACTATGATGTTGGAAACAAGGACTTTGTTCATAGGGCTTTTCACCAGAAAAGGAGAAGAGAGCTAGGATTTTGTTGCCTTCTGAATCATTCTGTCACATCTCCGGTCACAACCTCAAAGACAGAGGCAAATGATGCTAACAGTGCACATAGCCTATGCATTTGACCGGGTTACTAACCAGGCTGTACCCTTGAACTGTGGTGCTAGAAACACTCTTTTAAAGCACCTTCACGGTGTGGAGGAGAGCAGAGCCAGCAGAGCATGCAGAGTAGAGCCTGTCCCTGGCCGTGCCAGATGCCCCCCTGCACTGCCCTGGCAAGGTCTTGGCTCAGCACAGCCTTGGGCTTCTCTCCTTGCCTTCTTCGGAGTCTTCTGTCTTCAGTGGTGTTTGCATTAAGTGGAATCGTTTTCCCAGACCTGCCAGATCAAGAAAGCAACTCCTCTCTGAAGGGTGGCAAAACCTGTCTGACACAGGCATAGTCTTTGGTTTGCATTTTGATAGTATTAAATCAGCCATGTAACTAGTTTGGTGAAAAGTATTAAATGCTTTGAAAATACCATTTTCTTATATTTTAGGTGTTTTGGGTCTGGGAAATGGGAAATGTAAGATTCCCCTTCTTCCCTCAAAGATTTGGAAATTATGACTCTTAAATACTGCAATAAAATTCTGTTATATTTGTGGTTCTCCTCATAAGCATCTACATCCATATCTGCGTCTACATCGGTATATACACATATACAATAGAAACAAGTCGGGAGAGTTAGCTTCACTTTTTGGTGTGACTGAAGCAACGTTTCCTTCCCTTTCTTGCTTCTTATTGGCTATAATCAGACACTTAAGTTAGCCAACTTTTTTATGCACAACTGTAGGAAACGTATTTAATTCTCTGCAAGTGTCCCCTCCCTAACAATAAAGTAAACATGCCTTTGTGCTCACTATATTCCTAATGGCTCAGGAACCTCTTTTGCTTATTTCTTGCATTGTAGGCGTATGGAATCTAATGTCCAGGTAAAGGAAACTTATGGCTACCGTTATAATACAGTACATAAGACTGATGGAAGCTGGGAGTAATTATGGCACTTCACTTATTTCAAGTCTCCATTTTACAGGGATTCATTTTACCTTGTGAAGGAAACTGCCAGCATGTATACCATCATGTCACGTAAATGGGGGTCACTTATCTAGCAAATTAACTCAGAGAAAGCTAAAAAGGCAACTGGCTATATAAGATGGTCCCAGAGCTCCGTTTTTACCTCATAGGAGAAGTCCTCTTGTTCTCAGGCAGGGCTAATTTAGTCTTGATCTAGCCATCTTTTTAAAGGTAATTCAACAAGCTCGGTTGTCTGTTTTCCTGATTCATAGATGAAAAGCAGAGTGCTGCATGAGAGAAGCACAAGGTGAACCATAGATAATAATGTCTCTCAGTGGGCTGGGAAGGGACATAATAACACAAGTGACACAGAATTTATAAAGTCAACAGCTAGGGCACATTTTTTTTTTTTATAGAGTGTTGGCAAGCAGAAGCCTACAGTAAGCTCAAGGCTGTTCCAGTATGAGGCCAAGCGAAGCATTGGAGTTGATGGTTGCCTCTGAGGTTCTTTGTAGCTCTGAAATTCTAAGATTCTGTGATTCAAGGCATCAAGAGGAAGTTGGATTGCATTCCACGTGCACAATTTTGGAAGATGGGATTGTTTAGGAACACATGCCACTGCTTCCACATTACCCGAGATTCAGAGGCTGGGCGTTGGTGTCCTTCTTTTCTGGTCACATGCAGGCCTGAGGTGGTCAGGAGTGGCTTTTCCTGCCCCATTGAGAGATGGCTTTTGTCCTCTCCCATTTTGTTAGTGTCCCGTGCCATGGTTTACTCCACCTAGTTGGGGTGTGTCTTATTCCTAGAGGGACAAATCTTGGTCTTCAGACCATATTCATGGTGGGGCCCAGGAAAATGGACAGTCCTGGCAGTTTTCGGGCCTCTGCTGAGAACCAGTATTAGTCAGTAGGAATATCTACTATCGAGAGGTTTTCTCTAATTTTCTTCCATTTACTCATCTCCACCACCCCCACCCTGCCTTAGTCTACTTTTCTCCAAATGTGAGCAGTACTAAGAGTTACAGGATTTTATCATTTCAGTTTTTTAAACCTGGTGCTTTTTTGGGGGTGGGCTGGGTTGGGGTGGGTAGGAAACAGAGCTTCACAGACAGTGGCTGAATCTTCTGTTTCTTTCCTCAGCTCTGCCTTAATGTTTAGAGCATCAAATTGCACCCTTTGGTGCAATTCTTTGGCTGATGAATTTCTGTGATTCTTTTCCCATTCTTTTGTTTATTTTGTTGGGAATTAGAAGAGGAAAAATATATGGCCCACATTTATTCTGCCATCTTTCCTGGGAAGTTTCGCTGAGTTGTATTTCTAAAATGCAAATCTGATTATGGAACTGTCTTGCTTCAAACCTCCCAGTGTTTGCTCCCTCCACCCCATTGCTTTCAAGATAAAGTTTAAATGACTTCACATGGCTTGTAATGCCATGTGCTCCTTCATGATTTGGTCTGTGCTTTTATTTCTATGTTATCTGTTGTGAAATCTCCCCACCTTGTGTATATTCCAGTCACACTGAACTGAACTACATTCAGGTTCCAGAATTAACCTCACTCTTAACCTCTGTGCCTTTGCATATGCTCTTCTTTTGCCTGGAATGCTTTTTCCCTTCCTCTTCTCATTAATTTCTACCTGCTCTTTAGATTTCATTTGCCTCTACCCTGGGAAGCCTTCACTGACCGCTCTGTGCCTGTATTCTGTAATTCTAAAAGTGTTGGTCATACTGTTTCCTGATCCACACTTTTCTGGGTGTCTTCCTTATTATACTGTTCATTTTTGGGGAGCAGTGGTAGAGTGCCAGTCACAGTTGAATTAGTGAAGCTTTCTTGATTGAATGAATGTTTCCATTTGTGTGTGTGTGTGTGTGTGTGTGTGTGTGTGTGTGTTCATTTCACATATCACAGTGCTGGGTATAGGAAACATATTTAACATATGATGGTACAATAGTCAGTATTTGTGGAACTAACTTCAGCTTTTTGGTTGATTTGCAGTTTCATGTATGGGGAGCTGACTGATAAAGACACAATTGAAAAGGTTCGACAAACATTTGAGAACTATGAGATGAATTCCTTTGAAATTTTGATGTACAAGAAGAACAGTGAGTATTAAGACCATCCTGAACCATACCTTTATTTATGCACTTGGGATAGTAAAAGAGGTCCTGTTCCTTTGTTACTGTCTTGCATTTTCTTTTCCTCCATCAGCTGAGTGTTGTTACCTGAGGCTGTTGTGTCTGTTTTGAATTAAAGGTTTGGATTGCCGAGTTACCCTGATCCTTATGGAACATTTGAACTTGTCACCGACCAATTAAGACTTCTTGATCTCTTTTTCTGCCAAGTTGGTGTTTTTCCTGTATGGTGAGCTGTTGGCTCAAGGCATTTGTAGACTTTAAGCCTTCTTGGGGGAAAGGAAGACGTGGGACAGTGACTCTGGCCAGATCCTCTTTGTATTTGTCTTCCGTAGTACCTAGCACAGTAGGTAACACCATCAGATGCCCTATTAGGTGAAGGGGATTAAGAGTACACTTATCTTGATGAGCACTGAGTAATATAGAGAATTGTTGAGTTACTATGTTGTATGCCTGAAACTAATATAACATTGTATGTTTAACTATATTGGAATTAAAAAAAAAAAAGAGTTTCTGAATAGGGGAGGCTGAGGGGGTTGAGTGTCCCAACTTCAGCTCAGGTCGTGATCTCACAGTTCGTGAGTTCAAGCCCTGTGTCGGGCTCTCTGCTCTCAGCACAGAGCCTGCTTTGGATCCTTGTCCCTCTCACTCTCAGCCCTTGCTCTGGTCACATTCTCCTTCTCTCTCAAAAATAAATAAAACATTAAAAAAAATACAGTTTCTGAATAGAGTTCTTCTCCTGATGACCCCAGCTTTCCATCAGAGACAGTATTAATATTCACAGTGGGGTGTTAATATGTATTTGTTTTTGCTACGATACTTCCTCAAAGTGTATTAATGAAGAATTTACATCAATAGCCATACACAGCTTAAAACTTGCTTTTCTCTTAGGAGGTTTCCTGTTGAATGGGGATTAGCTATGTTAGAAGTATGGAAACGTGGGGCATGTGGTCATAGCAGAGCTGCAGAGATGTTAAACAGTACTTTGCTTTTGTTTTTAAAAAACAATTTTGTTTGTTAAGCATTCTGTTCTTTATGTAGGATTGAATGGTAGGTCATAGGTTCAATACAATGTTTCCCGCGTGGCCCAGATAGCACATGAAGATAAGTGTTTATTTTGGTGGCATTCAGAGTGATGCATTTTGCTCTGGAAAGCAAAGGGCACATGTTGCTTTTATCTGGAAGGTGCTGGGACTTTTCTTCAGTACTGCAAGTGTTGGACCAGCCAGCTGAGAGGACTGTTTGTTTGGTGGCCTGTGCTGGTGCTGATCTGAGAGACTGCCTCAGGGCATCAATGAATCCAAGAGGGTTGTTCCTGTAGCTTTGATGCTAATGTAGCTCCTTGTTCCATCTCCCTCTTTCAGCCAGTAGGTCTTGTTCCTACCTCGTTATTAGGCAGGAGAGGAGTGGGGTGAAGACTGTGAATGGCTCTGTGCTGATGGGGAACACAACCCAAAGCACGAGCTCTTACAGGAGCACACTGGCCTTCTCCTCTGCACATGTGCCCTGAGCTAATGAGTCAGTTCAAGGTTTTCCACACTGGGAGCCTTTCGTACGGAACAGTGTGGATTTCCCCTTGACACAGAATACCAATTGGGTAGGTGTATCACAAAAATAATGCTTTGCATTTATATTTTGCTTCAGAGTTTTCAACCTTCGTTAGACTATGCATTTAACTTGTTCAAATTGTATGTGTTTGGCACAGAAAGGAGAGAAAGGGGAACTTAATTTAAATGGAATCAGTGATAGGCGAACGTGATATAAAGAAACTGTGGTTTATATACACAATGGAATACTAGGTGGCAATGAGAAAGAATGAAATATGGCCTTTTGTAGCAACGTGGATGGAACTGGAGAGTGTGATGCTAAGTGAAATAAGCCATACAGAGAAAGATAGATACCATATGTGTTCACTCTTATGTGGATCCTGAGAAACTTAACAGAAACCCATGGGGGAGCGGAAGGAAAAAAAAAAAAAGAGGTTAGAGTGGGAGAGAGCCAAAGCATAAGAGACTGTTAAAAACGGAGAACAAACTGAGGGTTGATGGGGGGTGGGAGGGAGGGGAGGGTGGGTGATGGGTATTGAAGAGGGCACCTTTGGGGATGAGCACTGGGTGTTGTATGGAAACCAATTTGACAATAAATTTCATATATAAAATAAAAAAAAAAATGGAATCAGTGATTTCACTTGCTAGCCCCGTCAGGGGGTATGTACTCCAGAGGGGGTATGCAATGGGAGGGGGGATGCTTGCTGTTCCCTCAGCTGCCTCCCGGGCTGAAGGCCTTGTATTGTGAGCATCTCATTGCACTGAGGGTGACTCTATACTTCAGGTAGACATGGCCCACATATGTGTGCCAATTAGTTCAACCAAGGAATGAGCATCTCTTCCCTCCTTTCAGGTTGTGGTAGGCTTATTGAGAGCTGCGTGCCCGTCTCCAGCGGGGCACGTCAGCCTAGCATGGGACTTTGCTTCCTGAGTGGTGGTAAGGAATTTTCAAGGGTAATTTGGTCATTTGAAATTTTTACCTTACCCTTTGACTCCAGAAAAGAAACTCTGTAGAAGGTATGATTCCACTCTATTTTAAAATGTTGATTCTCTAAGCCCCATACGGTAGGCATGGCTGATGTTATGGATATCCATTGTATAAGAAGTTAAATTCGTTACTCAGGGTCATGTGGAGTCAGGACCTGGTTTCCAGTACTTGTTCCAAGGCCATTCTTCCAAGACTGGGACTATCTAACTGTGGGTACAAGGCAGGGCCACCATATATGGTTGTGCAGGCTACGCCCTACATGGGGGGAGGGGGTGGCAACTGGAAACCAGCTTGTGGTTTGCATGCCGAATCCTCCGTGCACCCTAGCCTAGCGTTACATCTGTGCTGAGGGAGGAGCTTCTCTTTCTGATTTATACAAAAATGTCTAGAGGGCCAGTGGGGAGTTCCATAAAAGGCTAAGCCTGTATGTAAAACATGCAGCATGAAATGCAGATAGTGGTGGTTTCTTCCTAGGAACCTGTTCACCAGCCCTCTCCCCGCCCCCCCCACTCCAAATCCCATCCTGTCCTCAGGAATTTAGAAACTTTAAATTATTTATTAAGCCTGGGAATTTTATATTTGCACTGAATTCTGTGCTTTTTTTTTTAATCGCTTTTTTATTGACCTGCTACTCTATGTCAGACACAGGCTTTATGCTAGGGATGTGGTTATGAAAAGACAGACACAGCCTCTGCCTGTACAACAGACGGTACAAAGCCCTAAGTGGTTTTTTGTTGTTGTTTGTTTTTAATATTCATTTATCTTGGGGTGAGTGCAAGTGGGGAAGGAATAGAGAGAGAGGGAGAGAGGATCTGAAGTGGGCTCTGTGCTGACAGGCTGACAGCAGTGAGCCTGATGTGGGGCTCGAACCCACGAACTGTGAGATCATGACCTGAGCCAAAGTCGGATGCTCAATGAACTGAGCCACCCAGGTGCCCCCCCTCCTTTTTTAAATACTTACTTCCTAAGTGTGTGTGTGTGTGTGTGTGTGTGTGTGTGTGTGTGTGTGTTTTGATGGTGACACCATTTGGAGGAGGTCACTGAACCCTAACTTAGGAGGGCAGGGAAGGAAGTCTTCCTAGCAGACAGGAAATCATGCAGAAACTGAGGGAGGGTGGGAGTTAGGCAGAGGGAAGGGCAAAGAGTAGCCAAGGCTGATGAAAGGCATGTGGTGAGAGCAAGCACTGAAGTTTCAAGAGACCCGAAGCAGGGCTTCTCAGACTTTGACATGCATAAGAAACCACCTGCACATTGCAGTGCTAGTTGTGGTCAGTAGGCCTGTGAAAGGGTCTGAGCCTCTGCTCCTAGGTGATGCCAGTACTGCTGTGCACGTATCACATGCTGCACAGCCAGGACAGAGGGCAGCTATAGTGAAAACTGACCTCCATGCCTACAGGGTGTGTCTCCTGCACGGCTGGATCCCCTGCACCCAGCACAGTGCCTGACACACAGCAAATGCTCCCCCCAAACTCATGGAGTAATTACATAAACATATACACTGAAAAGGGGTAACCATTGAGGCTGGAGGGGTTTGGAGGGACCAGGAACATAGGCACATTATAGAGTTTAGAATTCGCCTTAAGAACACTGGTTGAGAAAGAGGGTGGGGGTGAGGGGCGTTAAAAATGTAAGCAGATTTACATTTTATAAAGATGACTCCAGTAGAATGGGGGAGATGGAATGGAGCATAGGAAACTGGAGGTCGGGGACCCACTTAGGAATGACTCCCCCCTCCTTTGATGAGATGGTTGCAGCCTGCTGGGGGAGGGAGGAAGAGGCAGTTATGAAGGAGAGAGGTCCAGGGATGTCTCCTCCAGGACTGGGGAGGACTGAGTGTGGGGACTTCATCAGTAGTGTCCACTGACTGGCTTTCCCCTCCGTCTGCTTGGCCCTGGGTGGTGCCCAGGAAGTGGGAAGCACCGCGTTTCCTGTCAGGAACTCTACATCTGACCTGAGGTAGAACATGCCCAGTATGTAGCAGAGAGCGCAGTTAAAAGAGATGCTGTATGAATGTTTGTTGAGTGACTTTGAAAGGGCTTGGTAGTTACCAAGAAACAGATGAGTGAAAGAAGCATTTGATTCAGAGAGAGGGTATCAGAGCCGAGGTGGGAGCAGCGTGGGGCTGAACTGACCAGTGATGCCCTCAAGGAGCAGACTGAACAGAAATGGGCGGGAGGAGAGGAGGGAGGAGACAAAATGTCTGGTTCAATAGACTGAAACTCTCAGCATTTTAAAGCAGCGTAGAATCCCACGGGAGAAAAGTCACCCCTGTTGAGATTTTTAGCTGTGAAATGTCATCATCTAGAAGAATTTATATTTTGTTTCTCTGATTTTTAAATTGAATCATTTTTACTATGAGAAACACATGAAGATATGAAGAAAAACAATTGCCCCAAAGACTCAGAGAAATACTACTATGCTATTAACGTTTTGGCGTGTTTAGGTTTTTCTTGCACATGATACATAATTGAGATTTTGATGTGTATTCTTTCTTTTTTCTTTCTTTCTTTCTTTCTTTCTTTCTTTCTTTCTTTCTTTCTTTCTCTCTCTCTCTCTCTCTCTTTTTTTCTTTGTTCTTTCTTGCTTTCTTGCTTTCTTTCTTTTGAGAGCGTGCATGAATTGGGGGAGGGGCAGAGGGAGAGAGAGAATCTCAAGCAGGCTCTACACCCAGCGTGGAGCACAACAGGGGGCTGTGGGATCATGACAGGAGCCGAAATCAAGAGTCGGAAGCTGAACTGACTGACCCACCCAGGCGCCTCTGACGTGTGTACAACTTGAAGTCATACATATATCAATCTTTTATCATAAAAATATCCTCATTAAAATTCCCCATAAATATAATTTAGAAAAGAATTTCATTAATACTTCTTCCATTGTTGGATATTTATGAGTCTCTAAACTTTATTAAACACAGTGCCAAAGTGGGTATCTTCATGTAAAGGTATTTATTGACATTCTGAAATATTTCCTAGAAGTTAAGAATTACACTGTCAGAGAATGTGAACTAAGGTTCCTGAGACACTTTGCCAAACAGTGTTTCAGAATTGAACCCATTCCCAAGTTCACTTGCAGATTTTGAGTCTGACTCATTGTACTACACCAGCACTGCAGTATAACTTTCAATTTATCAAATTGCCTACAATTAAATTTTTTTTTGTTTAATGAGTATTTTTAATGCTAGTGAGACTGAAGTATTTTTTCCTATTTATCTTCCATTTAAAATGATCATTTCTTTGTTAATTGTTCAGTTTCTTTGCTCATATATTCTATTTAATTCTGGTGATTTTCTTATTGGCTTTTTTAGTAAACTCGTAATGAATTGCTTTTTTTTCCCTCTCTCTCATTCTTTACTAGTATTTTCAAGGACAGCCTTGTAGAAAGAATCTTCTATTGATAAGCATTAATGTTTGTCCTACTTTTTAGGAATTGGGAGTAATTAGCAAAAGGCTTCCTGGTGTGCTTTGGAATGAATGTGTGGAATACTATTAAATATCTTCAAGGATGGATTATTTGAAAGATTTCTTTCTATCTGTTGGCCAGCCTGACGAACAAACCCAGTCATTTTAGTAGTGCTATGTGTTTTGTATTGTTACTTCACTCATTCACAGTATGTTGGATAATTTTGTTACATCAATGACAATCATTAATGAACTCATTCAGTAAATATTTGGGGGGGTCGCTCTTGTGCTAGGCACATAGTTTTTCCATTTTTCAAACAAGAAAATCATGAAGTATGAGCTCTGAGTGAAAGCAGGACACTCTGGGTAACTCTCCACAGCATGTGACTGACCTCACAATTTGTGGCGTGGCAGGTGGCCTCATGTTTGAGACTTCTAGATCAGCTTCTCCATTAGAGAAGCTGAGGAAAAGGCTTCTTACTGTGGTTGTGCCAAGCCAGCAGGGAGAAGTTGCCAGCCAAATACTTATTGATTACCTACTGTAGGCCTATGGGTTTGAGCCAAAGAGATCCAGGTATAAGAAACTGACTCTGCCTTTAAGGAGGTTACAATCTAGTTGTGGAGAAATCTAATAGAAAAACCATCATATTTTGCCCATTTTTCTAATGGATTGTCTTTCATTTATTCAGTGCTAGGAGCTCTTTATATGTAAGGGATATTGATTCAATGTTGAAAAATATTTTTCTTATTTAAACATGTTTTCTTTTTAATTATATTTTTTATACCATTTATAAGTAAAATGAATTTATGTCACTATTTTCCTTTATGGTTCTTTATATATGTTTATATATAAAGCTTTATATGGAGCTTTATATATGTTTAGGAAGCTCTTTTCCTTACCTAAATGATAAAAATATTCTTCCTTTTTTCCTTCTGGTACCTTTATAGCTATGTTAGAATATTTAAAACATTAGGGCGCCTGGGTGGCTCAGTTAAGCGTCAAACTTTGGCTCAGGTCATGATCTCATGGTCCATGAGTTTGAGCCCTGCATTGGGCTCTGTGCTGACAGCTCAGCTCAGAGCCTGGAGCCTGCTTCGAATTCTGTGTCTCCCTCTCTCTGCTCCTCCCCTGCTCACACTCTTTCTCTATCTCTCAAAAAATAAACATTTAAAAAAATTTAAATTTAAACATTAAATATGTATTTTTATGTATTATGTGACATAGCAATCTCAATTTATTTTCCACATTGCTTATTCAGTTGTCTCAGTTCTATGTACTAAAGAATTTAGCTCTTCCCTTCTAATTTCAAATGTCCTTTCCTTTTTTTGTTTATTTATTTTGAGAGAGAGAGAGAGAGAGAATATGCATGCGAGGGAGGGGCAGAGACAGAGGGAGAGAGAGAATCCCAGTCTCCATGATGTCAGCGCAGAGCCCCATGTGGGGCTTGATCTCATGAACTGTGAGATTGTGACGTGAGCTGAAATCAAGAGTTGGACGCTTAACCAACTGAACCACCCAGGGACCCTGAAGTGTCCTTTTCTTCTATGCTAGATTCTCACACATTTATGGGCTTGTTTCTCTCCTCACCTTTTCCAGGAGTCCTTTTGTAACTTATTAGCTATGTGAGTTTGATTAAAATGCTCTCCCACTTGGGTTCCCCATGTTTAAAATTGGGGGATAATGTAGTCGCAATCCATCTCATGGTGGGGCTATGAGAAATAAACCACAATGGGCTCCACTGTAAGCACTCAAGGAATTCAATGAATGATATTATTGTTTTAAAGCCAGTGCCCATGGCTCTTAGTTCCTGTGCAGTTGACCTTTGAACAACGTGGGGTTAGGGGTACCAAAGTGTCTCGCAAGTGTGAGTATAACTTTTTTTTTTTAAAAAGATTTTGTCAATTCCTTGGGTCTTTTTTTTTTTAAGCTTATTTATTCATTTAGAGAGAGAGAGAGAGAGAGAGCACGTGGGAGGGACAGAGAGAGACAGGGAAAGAGAGAATCCCAAGCAGGCTCCACAGCATCAGCACAGAGCCCGACAAGGTGCTCAGTCTTACAAACCATGACATCATGACCTGGCCAAAATCAAGAGTTGGAGGCTTAACTGACTGAGCCACCCAGGTGCTCCTGGGTGTAACTTTTGACTCACCAAAAACTTAACTACTAATAGCCTATAGTTGACTGGAAGCCTTATCAATAACATAAATACTTAAAACATATTTTGAATGTTATATGTTCAAAGATTTCTTGACTACTAATAGCCTATAGTTGACTGGAAGCCTTATCAATAACATAAATGGTTAAAACATATTTTGAATGTTATATGTCTTATACACTGTATTTCCAAAGTAAGCTAGAGAAAAGAAAATGTTACAAAAAATCATAATGAAGAGAAAATACATTTACCAAAAAAATACATTTATAGACAATATATTTACAGAGAAAAAATTGGGGTATAAGTCGATGTGCGCAACTCAAACCTGTTTTGTTCAAGGGTCAGCTGTGGTAGATGGTCCTTGTCACTATTTTTCTTTCAAAAAATTTCAAAGATTTCTTGGCCCTTCTTCTGCTTTATTTTTCTACTTGAATTGAATTTCAATTCATCAACTCTGAGAAAAACAAACAAAAAAAGAACAACTGAGATTCTGATTGAAATTCCATTAAATTTATATATTAAACAGGGAGGTTTGACATCTTACAAAATTGAATCTTCTCATCTACAAACAGTGTAACTCTCTCCATTTATTTAGGCTTTGTGTTTTGCTCTTCAATCAAATTTGAATTATGGTGAGGCTTAAGCATTGATTTTTCTAGCTTTTCCCTCATGTTTGAGAGTGGCCCTCTTTCTCAGAATAGGTAGAGGCAGCTTTGGAGTTTCATTAAACACCTTGAGATACATTCTCTTTTGAGTCATCCAAACACCTCTGTGAGGTGAGATTGAACATTTCAATCTTACTGGCAAAGAATTTAAAAGGAAGGGAGGAACGTATCAGACATGTGTGTAGTTTTACTGAATCTAAAGTAATTATTATCCCTACTTTGCAAATGAGGAAACCAATTCTAAGAGGTTAAGGTGACATGGCCAAAGTGTACAATAAACTAAGAGATAGGGCTCAAACCCTGGGCTTGGGAATCCCAATCAGATGTTCTAATGGCCAGTAGCCACTGCTTCCCCCTGGTGTTCTCTCATACTCTCTGTATTTGTTATTTATCTCAGTGAAGGTGACCTGAGACCAATTGGTCTGTTTCCTGGGGCAGCCGCCATGCTCTGGTCTAGTTTCTGGATCTATCTGAATGGCTCATGCAGCCATTCCCGTGAGCCAGTGATAGTGGCTTGGTCAATTCTGTTGCTGTTGAATATGGCCTGGCTGCCTGGTTACAGAGAGTACCTGGGAGGAGGCCCAGGGTAGGAGGAAGCCTGATGGAGGCCAAAAAGTCCCTTGTACATCTGAGCCTTGCTGTTTTGTTATCTGACTTCTGGGGTTGAGAAACACTGTAGCCAGGTCAAGTTGTCAGGTTCATTACTCCATGACCCAAGGGAGCTAGTAAAGGATGAGAATCACAGAGTGACCAGGAGGAGGGGCCTACCCCGGGCTGCCCTTCCACTTGCACTTTCAGCCAGGAAAGACCTGCTATCCCAGCAGCAGCTGCCTTTGCCATCAGCCTTTGCTGTGTTTTTCCTAGATTTGTGCATTGATCTTCCTTTATTTATTATTCACCCTTTGTCCTTTTACAGAAACAGGACATCAAATACTTGCTTTTCTCGATTTTTCCACTGTAGCCACTTGGGTGCAGAGGCAGAATTTTCCTGATTAACCTCATCTCCCTGATTTTGTGACTGTATGTGTGAATATTTGTGCATGCATTGCTTCTCTTTATCTTGGTGGAAAGAATTCTACTCCAGAATCTGGGCTCTAGGAGAAATCCCTGGCCTCTGCCTCCAGGAAGCTCCTGAATATCCTTGGGGGCATCCAGAGGGATGGAAGAGAAACTGAGTGGGGCTCCAGGGTCTGGACAGCCTATGTACACTTGAAGCAACTGTTCCATATATTGAGACTTAGAGTAACGTTTCACTAGTCAAAAATGCTTTGCTCTTATGATTAAAAGGTTGGAATTACTGTTCTGTGCCACCTAGATGGGACTCATGTTCTCTTTTGAAAGAATTTCAGAAATAAAAATTTAAGCCCATTCTGCTTGCTTTCCTAGATTTTGTAGGGAATGGTAATTTGGGAGAGAGGAAGTTCTGAATGACTGTGAAGACACTGGAAGTAGGATTTATTTCTTTGAAACTCAGCAGGCATTCTTAGAGTTCCTACCCTGCCAAGGTTGTTGGTTTTCACAACTCCAGAATGGTGCCTCCTGGAGTTGAGCCACATAATGGCCTAATGGGATCCTATGAAAGCATTGCACTAGATGCCATTTAAATAGGGGTGCAGGGTGATAAGACAGCGGCAGTATTTCAGATATCTTGCTCCAGAGTGGATTATGGTCGAATTAAGGGAAGAGTCCTCAATTGTTAAAGTTGGAAGGGGGCCAACTCATAGCACTTTCTTTCCCTGCCTGTGATCAGAACCAATCAAGAGAGATACAGGAATCAGGCAAATGGAGGTTAAAATATCACTTTTAAGACCAGTAAAGCTGATCCTAGAGAATGTAGTTGATGTCTGTGTTCAAGTAAAGTTTCTAAAAGTGAATTCTAGAATCAGACAGACTTACCCACCCAACACAGGTAGCACTGGAGAACCACAGGTTTCTACCAGTCATCCCCTGCCTTTTTGACTTCTCCCCTACCATCTATAGAATGGGGACACAGAGCAGAATGCAGATTCATCTCTAAGAATGCAGATGTGGAGAAGTGGTTGAGCTAACATATCCAGTTCTTGACCCCAAAATTACCAACCCAGGGAAAAGACTCAAGAGTTCCTTCGAAAGATGTCTCTCCACGAGGAAACACGGGATCGGGGAATAGGTTTCCTCTCTCAACAAGTCCAACTGATCAGCTTGAGATGAACTCTAAGGCAGTGAATACTGACTATGGGAAGTTTTGGTATGAGATTCATATTTATTTACTGAAAAGAAATGATAAGGATAGCATGTGTTTACTCAGGGAACATTTCTGGAGGAAACATTGGGCACGGTTTGGTGGAGAAAAGCACACAGCCTTAAACAGTTTGACGTGTAGAAATGGGGAGAGTCCGGGGCGCCTGGGTGGCTCAGTCGGTTAAGCGGCCAACTTCGGCTCAGGTCTTGATCTCGCGGTCTGTGAGTTCGAGCCCCGCGTTGGGCTCTGTGCTGACAGCTCAGAGCCTGGAGTCTGTTTCAGATTCTGTGTCTCTCTCTCTCTCTGACCCTCCCCTGTTCATGCTCTGTCTCTCTCTGTCTCAAAAATAAATAAACGTTAAAAAAAATTAAAAAAAAAAAAGAAATGGGGAGAGTCCAAGATGAGCTTGAACTCTAGCAAAGTGAAAAAGTCCTCCCAGCATGACTAATACAGTGGGGCTCTCATGATCTGGTTGATATGGGCTAACGTCATCAATCCCAAGAGTCATAAATGGAATATAAAGATTAGATGGCACAGTTCCAACTGGAAAAGTTCACAGGCATTAGGCCCAGCTGACACAGTGCAGTGGATGGCCCATAGGTGGTGGCTGGGAAGGCCGTGGTTCCAAGGATTCCAGCAAGATTGAGGCTTCTGGGGTTAGACCTCACAAGTGGGGGAGGGCCTCTCATCTGATTCCTTACTGGTTTGATAAATTCACATTGTTTTCTGGTTTACCATCTGAAAAAACTTGCTTAAGTTTTTTTTTTGTTTTTTGTTTTTTGTTTTTTTTAGAGCAGAAAGAAAATGGTTTTTTGATTTGTTTGCTTTTTGTCTTACCAGCTAGGATATAATGGAGAACTGTGGGTGTATAAGTTCACTTGATGTGACACTTTATTCTGAGGTTTCTGTTGCTTAATTGAAAATGGTTTAAAACCCACAGGTTCTGAGCAGGGGACTGGGAGGAATAGTAACACAGACCTTTCAAAAACAGTAGGGGTTTCAAAGGCCATATTCTTCTTGATTTTGGAATGCTGTATGTGATTTTTGTATGGTGGATTTTTCTTTTGAAACACGTTTTTCTTAGGGTGACCTTATAACCTATTTGTCTTTTATAAGCATCCAGAAACAGGCAGCCGAAAATTATGGAAAGGGAAAATGGACAGAGGATTAAAATTAACTATGGATGATTACATAGATAATATCAGGATTTAAAGAGAATATATTCCCATATGATCTATTTGCTGCCTGTTTGTATATTTTATGGTTATTTATACTTCCATATGAATAAGTGGTATAGCCAGTTTTGTAAAGCTAATGTCAATCAGAGACGTCTCTCTGTCCATGTCATAGGATAGAGTTTGCTGTGATTGCCAGCAGAGACCCAGGTACTTCTTGGGGGTTTATTTCCATCTCCAAGATTCAGTGAGTTGTTTGCTTGTTATCTTCTTAAAGTAAAATAATATATGTAGAATGCTGAACACCATGCCTTCTCTAATTCTTAACATGGAGAAATACTTATTGTATTTTAACTTGAAAATGGTTATAAAATAGCATGTAAAGTTTTATCCCAGTTATGCAAAATTCAGCCAATAGTTATTAAGTTATTTCCCAGATGCTGTTTAAGGACCTGGGGTATGAGAACTAGGTAGGGAAGAACCTACCATTTCTTTGTGTCTCATTAATTTTTGCATCAGAGAGTTGATTGGTGTGGCTTGCTGTGATGTCCTCTATAGTCCACCCACCTCTATATGTCCACCCACCTTCTCCTTTTGTAGATTAGGGCAGTGCTTTGGAAGACCTCATTTATCCCCCATTTTCACTCAGGAATAAGGATTGGAAGTTAAAACACATTTGTTGAGCTTCCTAAAGCACTAGTATAATCACAGCCTAAACCACCTAGAAACCTCCTTTTTGAGAGAGCCTATGCTGGGAGAATCATCGTGGTGGTTCTCCTCCTTCTTCAGTGCGTTGTCACCTGCCCCATTGTATTGGACCTTTTGGATCTTTATTTTTGGGAGAGAGACTTAGAAATATACCTTTTTGGCCCATGGTTGATTGAG
Source organism: Lynx rufus (assembly GCF_022079265.1). Classification (NCBI taxonomy): domain Eukaryota; kingdom Metazoa; phylum Chordata; class Mammalia; order Carnivora; family Felidae; genus Lynx; species Lynx rufus. The sequence continues at coordinate 31,675,693 of NW_025814829.1, read as the reverse complement.
CATGTGAGTCAAACTGATGGATTCCCAAACTGGATTTTGACAGTAGGGCCTTTTAGCAATGGAAGTTGGAGTTTGCGTGGTCTGCTGTCCATGGTTGGCAATGCCCATTGTTGGTCCCTACTGTTTACTTGTCCACTGCATGGTCTAAGGCAAGTATGTAGGCTTCTGTACCTTAGTTCCTTCCGTAAGATCAGGAGGTTCTTGACCCATTTTCTAATCATTTTGCAAGGGTTAAGAGATCTACACTTACAAAATTATTTGAACTAAAGAAAATCCCTGCCAAATAGTCACCATGAAAGTTTTTTATTCCAGCAAGAAGAGGAATTAATGGTATGATATCCCAGCACCTAAAGGAATGAGACCATTCAAAAATGAATTAATATGTGTACCTATTCATTTCCAAGTCTTTATTCCATAGCCCCTCACATGAAAATGAAAATTACTGACCGACCTTTTGATGTCTCTTTCAGGGACACCTGTGTGGTTCTTTGTGAAAATTGCTCCAATTCGAAATGAACAGGATAAAGTGGTTTTATTTCTTTGCACTTTCAGTGACATAACAGCTTTCAAACAGCCCATTGAGGATGATTCATGTAAAGGTTTGTAATTCTGATTTATACAAAAACATTTATGCCTCCCCCCCCCCCCGTGGTGTGTCTCCCATTACGGAGAATTTGAGGTTGCCAAGGCAATCTCTGCACAAAGATCAAGATTTAAACTCAGATTTGTGTTGGGTAAAGCAGTGTATCATTCTGGAATGTATTAAGCGGGAGAAGGGGAGGAGAAAAAAAAAAACTTTGTTTAGGAAAGCATTTGAATCAATTGTATACCTTTTGTAGCTTAACCCTTTCCAGTAAAGGTTAGACAGAAGAAGGTAGGTGGACATCTTTGGTATCAGCGGAGTCTTTTTAGGTGTTCCCAGGACAGATCTCAGTCATGTAAATGAGGCAGTCCATGGCCACATTCATCTTACTTGTATATAAACTTTGTTAGATTTGACTGACATCTCTCCCTCTGTGGTTGATGGAGCTATGTCTGTGGCTGGTGAATTCATTGGAAACATGGTATTAATGAGGCCAGGGTCTTGAGTAGCCTTTCCATATGGGTCGTTTGATCAGCTTGTGACCACAGATTTTAGTGCTCACTTCAGCCATATCACATGCACGTATTGTTTGAATAATACTGGGGGCCAAGGAAGGAAATGGCTCAGGATTTCTAGAACATGTATATGCTTGAAGAGGTTCCACTAATCAGATGTACAAAAGATGGCTTGTGATTCCCAGAGGTTTGGGATTAGGGGGTGTCACAGCCCTCTCTTCCATCCGTCTACTCACATGCACGCGAGACAGTCAGGAGGCCGTCAGCTCTTCTTTGTTGCAGTGCTTCTTGGCTCTGTGGCTGATTTTCCAGCTCTCTCTGAGAACTCTGCTCCTTGCGGTTTCCCAAGATGCAGCAGAGAGATGCTAGAAGGGCCCGGGCAAGAGTGAAACTGACAAAATTGTGATTGTTAAAATGTGCCTTAGAGGAGGAAAGAAAAAACATTATGTGGGTGCTGAATCCTCTAGCACATGTGGATGCTCACATTTACAGAGTTCAGAGCACAGTCCTGTGTAGACCAGTGCATCCTATTTTTTTAAACTGATAACGATAACCCAGTAAATCGATTTTAGCCTGCCTTTTGATTTTAAGACGACTGCAGATGTCAAGTTTCTCGGCCAGTTCCTCAGCCTCCTGCAGTCTCCTTTTTCTCCTGCAGATCTGTGATTCCCTGATTCCTAGTTTCTGACTTGAAGATTCCTCAGTGCAACAGGGATTACACGGTGATAGACTCACTCATGATTAAGGGTCACCCTTCTGTCCTCCAGAAACGCCATTGGCTTTTTTTAACTGAATAAACTCCTAGATCCTGTTTTAAAGGCAGTCAGATATTTTGACATTTGCTTTTGCAAGTTTTCTCTTAAATCTTTAAAGTAACGTGATTTGGTTGAGTCAGCACACTTGCGTTTCACCACCACTGGAACATTTTTGGGTGACATGCAAGTATTGTTTAGTAGGAAAGACATACCCAACAGAGAATGTGCCACGTGGGTGTCTGCATTTGGTTCTTATGAAACGTGAAAGAAGAGATAAAAACAGTGACGCGGTGAGGCTCACCTAGGTTTATTTTCCAGGAGTAAAAAATGCTCTACTTCACTTAACCTGCCTCAATGATGCATTTCCTCGCTGATGAGAGTTTTGGTACGTGCACACACACCCACCTTAGTGCTCCCTGCAGGAACACTGCTAGTGGATCATCCTTAATGTCTCCTCCGAGACGTGACTTTGTAAGCCTGTACATTTTAAATGCCATGATGGGTATGTTTAGACACTCCCACTTTTATGTCACTGTGGCCCTGGCTGACGTTGATTTGGTAGTCCACTTGGGACAAGGTCAAATTTTATATTAGTCCATTTACGATAGAAGAGCATGACAGTTCTCCAGGCCTTGTTAGTTGTAAGGCTATAAACTGAAATTCTGGCTGCAAGGATCAAATCTAGGAAAACACATTGCTGTGTAGCTGGATTGTTCTCCTGACTTGACATTTCTTCTTGGATGTGCTCTCACATTGAGAGGTTCTGGCAGGTCCAACTGGGTTTTCAGTACAGCACCTCAGTCAGCAATAAGAGTCTCAGAAGTCTTGCTGACCCAGGCTTGTTTAGAATTCACTTTTGAGATGGAATGGAAGGGTGGATTATCCCAAACCCCAGAAATCCCCAGATAATTGCTCTTTGGCATAGCAGCACAAGATGTTTCCCAACATCAGATTAGTGTTCTTTTTAGTCAACTGTGCTCAAATTGTTTTTAAAATGACTTTATTTTCTCTAACTTTGGGGCTTGGGAGTGGGATAAGTGCATCCAGTAGTGACACGAGAAAGCCACTTGGTGCCTAACATTTTCCCAGAAACACTCCACAAAGTGGTAAACACACAGGGTAATCTTCAGTGGACTATTTTAGCATCTGACACAACGTAACTCCCCTTTGGCAAGTGATTGGGCCACCCCAGACCCCCTTTCCTTTAGTGTATCAGTTCTCAAGCTCCTTTTTATGAATCATCTGGGCCCCTGGACTTCCTTATCTCTTTTCTGTCCATCTTTTGACTACTTCCTTTGCTCTCTGACAAAAGGTGTCCACAGGACCTTCCTTTGGACAGAAAATGCAAGTCGAGCTAGGTTTGCTGTTTGGTAGCAGCTCTGGGGTGTGTGTATATGTATTTGAAGTCAGAATGACAGAGTAGATGGGAATTCTTGGCTGAAATGAGAATGGAATCTCTCACTTTTCTGTTATTATGGATAATTGGTAGTGGGGCTGCAGGACATTTTTCTCTGTCCTATTCTCGCTTCTCAGCTGAGAGGCTTGGGCAAGTGGGTAGAGAAGAGTTCGATGGTAAGGCTCAGGGTTTGCTCTCTGCATTGCTCCCCAAAGGATGAGGATGGATTACCCCTCTTGTTTTGTCTCTTACTCCACCAAATAGTCTCACACTGAAGGAGCGAATTCATTTTCAGAGACCCACAAATTTAGTGCTACATAGTTAAACTTGAGCCAGATTCAGATAAAGTAAAGGAATGTAAAACTCCAGAGGAGATTTTCAAAGGCCAAAGACTGAGAATATTCAGGGGTGAGGCCTCTGGCAAGCTGCTGTAACTGCTGATCTGTCCGTATGTCTTCCTGTGGGATATTCGTGAGGCACTCTTGGGAAAGAAACCAGACAGTGGATACCAGGCACAGGTGCCTTTGGCCCCTTCAGTATTAACATTTTATCCCTCTGCCCTTAGGATGATGGAAAGGTGATGATTTAGTGGCTGCTCCTCGAAGAAGCCACCCTAGATTTTTGGTTGTTTCTATAGTGATAGGGAAAAGACCAGGGGAGGAAGACTTGAGGGTGCTTGGGCAGTGTCCACACTGACTGTCCATCTTGGTCCTCAGTGTCTTCTGTGCTCTTGTGTATGTTGGGTTATGGCACCAGCTCCTCTAAGAGAATCTGTGACTCTGCAGATTAGGGCAAGCTTGGCCTCGCAGCCTTCCCACTGAGGTCAGGACACCTTACAGCCATCTCCTCTTCAACTTCTACTCAAAGTGACTTGGCATGATTTCCCAGGGAAGGAGCCTATATGTCTGTCTTTTCTTGTATCCCTGGACTTCTCCTTGGATGAGCTGGAATTTCATCTCACCCCAGAGTCATCTCTTCTTCTGGCCTAGGGAAACACAGGGCTTTGTGGGCTAAAGAAGCCTAGTGGGGGGCTTACCCCAGTTGAAACCAGTAGCCATCGTGTGGTCAAGGAAGGGGGAAATAGTTGCCCTTACTAAGAATGGAGAAAAGACCTAGTAAGTGCTTTTTAGCTGATTGCTGGATTACATATTGTGTTCCCTTTCTTCTATCCTTCTTCTCCCGTCATGCCTCCTCTTCCCTTCCTGCCCACCCCCTCTCACCCCAAAGACATACAGTAAGTGTGTGTGCTGAAGAGCTAGAGGTCTGCCTAAGGCAGAGGGGAGTGTACAAAGGAAGGAGTGAGCTGTTCTGCTGGTGGTAGGGCAGGATCCCAGAAAGGTTCCCTTAGGAGGAGCCGCCTTAGTTTCCTCATGGAAAATGACCATTGGATTTCCCCCAAGGAAGATTGTCTTGAGCTAGGTTCTCATTGGGTTGTCTCCTCCCATTTGTCCTTTTGGACAACAGGAGCTCTGTTGTTTTCAGGAATGTTTCTCCTGATGGCTTTGGTCCAAATTATACAAGGTATCTTCCATAAAATCCATTTGCTCCTCTATGTGTTTTTAATCTCATTGCATGGCTCTCACCCTAGTCACCCAAATTGGGAACCCAGAGGCTGCCTGGATTGCCACAGTATTGTCCAGGCATGCAGAGTCTCTTGCCTGGGGTCCTAACTGGTCTTTTATCTATCAACCTTGTTTTTTATTTTTTTTAATGTTTTTATTTATTTTTGAGAGGGAGGGAGAGAGAGAGAGAGAGCGAGAGCATGAGCTGGGGAGGGGCAGAGAGAGAGAGAGAGAGAGAGAGAGAGAGAGAGATAGAGAGATAGAATCTGAAGCAGGCTCTAGGCTCTGAGCTGTTAGCACAGAGCCTGACATGGGGCTCAAACTCATGAACTGTGAGATCATGACATGAGCTGAAGTCAGATGCTTAACCGACTGAGCCACCCAGGCATCCCTATCAACCTTGTTTTTTAAAATCTACTATTCACATTACCATTCTGTCTTTTGTCTTTTTTCTTCCTCCTCCTCTTCTTCTTCTTCCCCTTCTCCTTCTTCTTTTTCTTCTCCTTCTTCTCCTTCTCTTCTTCTTCTTCTTCTTCTCCTTCTCCTTCTTCCTCTTCTTCTTCTCCTTCTTCTTCTCCTTCTCCTTCTTCTTCTTCTCCTTCTTCTCCTCCTCCTCCTCCTCCTCCTCCTCCTCTTCCTCCTCCTCCTTCTCCTCCTCCTCCTCCTTCTTCTCCTCCTCCTCCTCCTCCTCCTCCTTCTTTTTCCTCTTCTTCATGTTTATTTATGTATTCTTGAGAGAGAGAAAGTGCAAGTGGGATGGGGCAGAGAGGGAGAGAGAGAATCTGAAGCAGGCTCTGCATTGTCCGTGCCACCCTCAATGTGGATCTCAAACCTACGAACTGTGAGATCATGACCTGAACCAAAGCCAGACGCTCAACTGGCTGAGCCACCCAGGCACCCACCATTCTGTCTTTCTAAAGTGAAATCAGAGTGTTTCCTCCTCCCTACTATATTTGAACTCCTCCCTGGTTCCCTATGGGTTTCAGAATGAAGTTCAGATTTCTCAGTTTGCTATCTAAGTTGTTATCACCAAAGTTCTTCTCCATCTGGCCCCTGACAACCACTTTAACATCACTTCAAGCCACTGTCTACACCCCCCTCCTCTCTACCAGTCATGGCATTTGGGATGTCTTACTCTTCACTGACATGTTACCCTATTTTATGATTTTCGCTTTTGTAGGTGCTGTTCCTTTTGTGTGCAATGTCTATCTTTTCCTTCTTGTGTTTTTAACTCCTACTCATCTTTCAAAATTTGTCCTAGTGTTACCCCTTCTGGGAAGCCTCCCAAGCCTGGATTAGATAGATATGCCTTCTCTGGACAGTCTTGACCATAGCATCCTATATTCATCTCTATTACAGAACTTAGCTAATGAGCTAAGTCATGGCTTATGTCATGGCTTTTAAAATTTATTTGCCAGTCTTCCCTACTAGAGTGCATGCTCTTTGAAGCCAGAGTCTGTATCTTATTTATCTTAGTATCTCTAGTACCTAGCACTATGCCTGGTATATAGCAATTATGTTTATAGAATTAATACATGAATGAATGAAGTTTTTTCATCTGGCCAGGCAATGATTCCTACTAGAAAGTATCTGTAGTTCAGAAAGAACATGGGGTGGAACTTGAGGGAGAACTTATTTCCTTCCATCAGAACAGGCAGAGCCTGGCCGTCCTGGTAGAGATGCGATGGAGAATTTCACACTGCCTGTCCGTTTCCCCATCCAACACCCACTTATCTTCCCATGCTGTCCACTGAGGTAGCCGAGAGCCAACTCCTTTAAGAGCCACATTCTTAGAAAGGTTTCGGGACTAGCCTGAGCCTGGGGAAATGCCTAGAGGTCCAGGGATCTTTCTTTTCATCCCTTGTGCTAGATAGACCAGGACCCTGAGCTCCCTGCCAGGCAGGGTCTGGGGTATCTGTCCTGCCACCTCCTTCTTATCATTGGTCCCAGAGTATGGGTCATGGTGGTGGTAGTAGTGATGGTAGTGGAAGGGTAGGTTGTGGGTTAGGTTGGGGGGGTGTTGCAGAGCCCTCGTTGATGTCTGCATGCCCAACTATGTTTTACCTGATTGAAAATTATACTTTCTGTTCTTGAAAATCGTTGTAGAATTCAATTCCAGTTTTGTTTGGAGCTGAAAGAGAGCCTAACTCTGAAAGAGACTTAAAAAAATTCTGGTTGACAGCTCACAAAGCAGATTCCAGTGAGCATCTTCATAAATGGTACATTTGGGGGAGATGTGAAACCTCTGCAGAGTCTGACCATCCCCTCCTGTTAACATTAATGGGACCCCTACCGCCTGACTACCATGTGTCTCTTTTCAAGCTGACTCCAGCGGTCCTATTTCTCTGCTTAATGGCATCAGGATGGATGAAAATGCCACTGTCTTTTATTAAACCTAGAACTTCTGGAATAAGATAATAAAGCACTGATTTGCTATTCTTTCCATGTTGACAAAAATTTATCCAGATCATGATTCTTAAAGGTGCAAAAAAAAGGGCCATTCTGCTGCTTAACTTCATTCCTCTGGATTCTAAGTCTATCTTGGAAAGGTGCTCCAGGGTAGAATTTGGCAGAACTGAGGTCTGCTGCAAGGTGTTGAATACTGCTAAACACTAAGGGATAAAAACCAAAAAAAAAGCACTTAGTCCTGTTTTTAGCTGTCACGTAAAAAGAGTTGGGTGCTCTGTTTACTTGCTATCTACTCCACGTCTAGGTCTTTGGAGCACCTCAACCCCAAGGTTGGTCTTGAGAACACTGCCAGGGTTTCATGGGTCTCTTGAGGCAATTGCCATGGTCATAACCTGGATGCAGATGAGTTGGGTTGCTGGGTATTGGAATGGACAGTTGTCTTTGGAGATAATTAAATGCAGTAAAGATCACTCATATGTCTTAGATTCTGCATTGTGGAGGGGGCTAGATTGGAAAAAGATCAGTATTTTACTTTTCCTGGAGGAGCTGGTCCAGAGTGCCAAGGAGGCCTCCAGACAGCCTCTGTTTTAGTCTGCTAACCTGAGCCCACTAAACTTAGCCCCTTTGTTTTACCGGACAAATGCACCCTGCCTTTAGGCAGCTAGAGTATTTTAATTTCCACTTTACAGATAAGGCTTAAGCAATTTAAATGACTGGTTGGTGATCACAAAGCAAGCTGGAGGCAGAAATGGGACTTGTGTCCAGATTTTTTTGCTCCAAGTTCGGCTCTTTGGGATTCTTGTTATTTGGAGGAACCTGTCAGCAACTGTCCTTCCCCCATCCCAGAGCAGACTAAAATATGCCTGTGCTTCACCGCCCCCCCCCCCCCCAAGGGATTAGATTCATTTCTCATTCCCCTGGCTTTGGAGAATGCATTGCATGGGATAGCCATTTAACTGGCTTGTCCATATAACACTTGGAACCTGCTTGGTCTCTACTAGAGCAGACTACGTGGGGGTTGGTGGCAGCTTGAGCCCAAAGTCTGAGAAATATCTCAATTGCCTGGCATTATCTGGCAGAAAAGCCTTGAGCTAGAGTGGAAACATCTGGGTTCTGGACTCTGTAGTCATCTGAGCACTCTGTGCTTCAGTTTTCCTATTTGTAAAACAGTACTAAAACCTGTCACAAAGCTATGATTAGGATAATGTGAAAAGGGAAGAGTAAACTGCGACACAAATTTGTCTAGGTGCTTTTCTGAGCAGCGAGTCTGGGCTGGGAGGAATACAGAATGATTCATGGGAGCCCAGGAGGACAATGGGTGTATGTGCTTCTGACAGCCTAACTTGTGGTGTGAATGTCCATGACCTTCAGGACATGGTTGAAGCTGTCCTTTCTCTCCTCTACATGCTCCAGGCTGGGGGAAGTTTGCTCGGCTGACCAGAGCACTGACGAGCAGCAGGGGGGTCCTGCAGCAGCTGGCTCCCAGCGTGCAGAAAGGCGAGAACGTCCACAAGCATTCCCGCCTGGCTGAGGTAAGGGCAAGGGGCCAGCTCGTCTTAAACCACACTTCCCTGGGATCCCTGGGCTGAGAAAATGCCACAAAGCAAGTGTGTGGTTTGGAATGGACTTTCAGGACCCTCACACTCATGTATTGGCTGGGCTGCACACCACAATGAGTGACTTTGGGAAAGTGACCTAATTCCTTTGAGCTTTGTACTTTCCCATATGTAAAAGGGGCCTGCAGACAGCTCTGTTCTAATGTATTGAGGTTACAGGTGTCAGTTCACTTTTTTTGAGGGAGTAGACAAAGAGCTAGAAGTGCTATAGACATGAAGGGGTTTTTACTTCTAAACCATAAACAATTTTGTTATTCAAGCAATACATATTATTAGAGGGGAAACAAAGGTACAGAAAGCAAAAAGAAAAAAACCAACAACCTGTAATCTCACTAACCACATGGCTTTATTGTTATTTTTGTATACATTCTTTAACTCTTTTCTTTGCATATGTTGTCTTTCCTAAAGCCTAATAAATACATTTTTCATGTTAATATTTATGAAGTTCAGATGTATCTAAGAATCAATGTGTATATTTGATACGGTCGTGTTACCTTTTCTTCCCTTTCTATAATCATGAACATCTTTCCAGGTTAATACATGTACCTGAAATTCTTGTTGTTCTGGTAACCTTTGTAGTAAGGAAAACCTGTGACAGGTGGTATTCTCCCTTTTACTGGGACAAATCAGCAGCTGGGCTGCCTGGACTTAATGTACCCAAATTACTGGTCTCTGTCTTTGGTGGTTCTGCATCCAAATCACTTATTATCTGCCTTTGATGGTGTCTGGTCCTCGTTCTTTCCACTCAGCCTGGTGGACCAGGTAAGAGCATTATACCCTGCACACAGGAAGCTTTCATTTTAGCCAGAGATGACAGTGTATGTTGTCTCTCTGCCTGGTGGTGGCCACTCAGCTCTTGACCCTTGCTCCGATGCCAGGACCCTTTCTGGCCTGACTCCTGGCTCCCGGACTCCTAAGAGAGAAACTGCCAGCATGGTGTGGCTCACAGGGGCGCTGCGCACAAGTGCACTGAGTGTCAGATGTATTAACTACAGATCTCCTTGCGGCATCCCAAAGCTTTGGCCAATAGTGGGAGTGGGAGGATTCACCTGTGTCATGTTAGAGAAGGAGAGGCATTTGGAAGCATAGTTTTTGGTCATGATGTGGGCTTAGTATAAGATAGGAAGAATAATAAAGGAGACCTTTTGTTCACAGCCTGCACTTTCCTTGTTGGGTCTTTTGGTTAATAAAACAACCTTCTTTGGGGCTGTTCTCTGCCTTGCTGACTCTTAGCCACTCTGCTTGCCGTTCCTTGCACACACCACACCTGCTCTTCTCGCAGATATCTGCGGGGCAGTTCCTTCACCAACTCCAAGTCTTTGCTCAAATGTCATTTTTTCTGGGTGGCTACCCGAATCAGGGTTCTACCAGAGAAACAGAACCACTAGGATATTTGTATGTTAAGAGATTTATTGCAAGGAATTGGTTTATGTGATTGTGGGGGCTGGCTAGGCAAGTCTAAAATTTGTAGGGCAGCTTGGCCAACTGGGAAAAACTCTTGGACGGATCTGATGCCAAAGTCCACAGATGGTATTTCTTCTCCTGCAGTTCTGCTCTTAAGGCCTTTCAACTGATTAGGCAGGGCCCGCCCAGATTATAGGGTATACTCTGCTTTCCTGGAAGTCAGCTTATTGTAGCTATCACATCTACAAAATTCCTTCACTGGAATGCTTAGATTAGTGTTTGATCAAAAAGCTGGGTACCATGGCCTAGCCAAGTTGACACATAATACTAACAATTACAGTTCATGCCTTGTCAGCTTGTCATACACATTTACTTAAACCATACTTAATCTCCCAATAAAGACAGTAGCAAAGTCATACTTCCACTTAACATGCTCCACTTATCCTGCATATAACCAAAAACATGCCAGCTCTTCCCACAGAAGAGGACACAAAATCCTTGGGTGATGTTCACTCTTCCCCTTGATACTCTGTCACTTAAATACTCAGATGTAAACTAGTATTAATGCATCTTATGTTTGTTGATAGGGGGCAAGAGAGGGAAGAAAATAGAGTATTTGCTTAATATATGTATATATACATATATATGCGTATGTATGTACTATATATATACACACACACACATTTGTATGAAAATGAAAATACTCTTAACTCCTAATTCTCTCCTGCTCTTTTTCTCCACTTAGTCCCTTATAATGTACTATACAGCTTATTCATTTATTCTGTTTGTTATTCATCAATACATCCCAAGTACTTAAAACAGTGCCAGGCACATAGTATATAGCTTATCAGTAGTGGGTTTTTTTTTTTAATTGATTGAATTGATGACAGAAAGGAAATGATGTTTTTGTCGACCTGTCTGGCAGAAGCACTTGCTCACTGACTGGCAATATGAAGCAGACATCTGGGTCCCATCCCAGGGAATAGTAAATTTTAGTTAGCCTGGCTAGAGGCTTATGGATTGTATCTTTACCAAGAACCAGATTTGGATTTTGTTGATTTACTCAAATGGTTTTCTGTTTCCAATTCATTGATTTCTGCCCTAATGTTTATTATTTATTTTCTCCTATTTACTTTGGGTTTAACTCACTCCTCTTTTTTTTTAGTTTCCTAAGCTAGAAACTTAGATTATTGATTTTTGATCTTTCTTCTCTTCTCATATATGCATTCAATGCTGTAAATCTTCCTCTAAGCACTACTTTCACTGCATCCCACAAATGTAAGTTCTGTGTTCATTAAAAAAATTTTTTTAATGATTACTTATTTTTGAGAGAGAGAGAGAGACAGAGTGCAAGTGGGGAAGGGGCAGAGAGAGAGGGAGGCACAGAATCCCAAGCAGGCTCCAGGCTCCAAGCTGTCAGCACAGAGCCGGATGCAGGTCTCGAACTCATGAACTGTGAGATCATGACCTGAGCCAAAGTCAGACACTCAACTGGCTGAGCCACCCAGGTGCCCCAAGTTCTGTGTTCATTTTAAACTGTTCTCAGTTTAAAAATATTTTGAAATTTCTCTTGGGATTTCTTTTTTTATCTCATGTTATTTAGAAATGTGTTGTTTAATCTCCAAATATTTTGGGGTTTCACAGCTATCTTTTTGTTATTGCTTTCTAGGTTTTAAATCCACTGTAATCTGAGACCAGACATTGTATAATTTCTGTTGTTTTAAATTTGTTAAGGCTGTTCCACTGACAATAAGTTCCTTAATTTTTGTCAGAGAAAATCATTATTTCTCCCTTACTTTTTTTAAAAAAAGTTTACTTATTTATATATATAGAGTGAGCATGTGTGCAAGCTGGGGAGGGGCAGAGAGGGAGGGAGGGAGGGAGGGAGAGAGAGAGAGAGAGAGAGAGAGAGAGAGAAAGAGAAAGAATGAATGAATCCCAAGCAGGCTCTGGGCTATCTGAGCAGGGCCTGACACAGGGCTCGATCTCATGAACTGTGAGATCATGACCTGAGCCAAGATAAAGGGTAGGATGTTTAACTGACTGAGCCACACAGGTGCCCATCTCCTTCACTTTTTAAAGATCATTTTATAGGGTACAGAATTCTAGACTGGTGATTGTTTGTTTGTTTGTTCTTCTCTCAACTCTAAATATTTTAGTCTGCTCTCTTTTTGCTTATGTTTCTGAGGAGAAGTTAGATGTACTTCTTATCTTGGCTCCTTATAGGTTAGGTATTTTTTGCCTCTGGCTTCTTTCAGGATTTTTTTTTTTTTTTACCTTTGATTTCCTGCAGTTTGAGTATGATGTATGCCTGTGTGTGTTGTCTGTTTATTTAATGGTCCTATATTCTGTTTCTGTTCTGTGAGCTTCCTGAAACTGGGATTTGGCAACTGATATGAATTTGGGGGAAATTGTCAGTCATTATTGCTTCAAATATGTTTTCTGTTTCTCTCTTTCTTCCCCTTCTGGTGTCTCCATTACACCTATGTTACACCTTTTGCAGCTGTCCCACAGTCCCTGGATATTGTTTTATTTGGTCCTTTTTCTCTTTGCTTTTCGGTTTTGGAGCTTCTATTAAATCCTCAAGCTCAGAGATTCTTTCCTCAGCTGTGTTCAGTCTGCTAATGAGCTCATCAAAGGCATTCTTCGTTTCTGTTAAGAGTGTTTTTGATATCTAGTATTTCTTTTTGGTTCTTTCTTAGAATTTCCATCTCTTTTCTTACATAACCCATCTGTTCTTGCATGTTACGTTTTCCATTAGAGCCCTTCGCATATTAATCATGGTTGTGTTAATTCCTGGTCTGATAATTCCAAAGCCCCTATCATTCCTGGGTCTGGTTCTGATGCTGCACTGTGTCTTTAGACTGTTTTTTGGCTTTTGGTATGGCTTGCAGTGTTTTGAAAGCTGAACTTGATGTGCTGGGTAAAAGGCACTTGGGTAAATAAATAGGCCCTTAGTGGTGTGGGAGTGAGGTGTCAGGGGAGAAGCAGCATTTATAGTCCTATAATTAGCTGTTCTAAGGAGCTTATGCCCCTGGAATGTGAATTTCACGAATGTCTCTCAGTATATTCCCTACTTAGGCCAGACAAAATGCATAGAGGGGCCCAGAATTGGATATCCCCACCCCCCTATCAGAGAGGCTCCACGAAACCTAATACATGAATTAGGTTCTGGTTCAATAGTTTCTCCTGAGGGCAGACTTTTTTTTTAAAGAAGAATAGAATGCTCTCATGTATTTCAGTATGGTTACTTTTCTCCTCCTCTTCAAGAAGCATGAGAGTATATTTTTCTTTGATTTTCACTGTGAGGATGGCTACAGGTCCTGGAGGTCAAGCTCTCAAAACCACGAGTGGCTCCCCCTGGAACTTGTAATTCTCAGACTTGGTCACACTGAGCCACCTGCAGGTTAGATTTCCCCATCCGGCACTAGTTTTTGTGCAGGCTTCTGCTCATGGAAAGTTGTTATTTCTTTTATTCACCTGCCCTCTTCTCCAATTTTGGTGCAGCACTTGCTGTGAAGTTTCGCTTCTTGGATGGATCTAAGGATTGTAGATTTTTCAGTTTGTTCAGCATTTTTGCTTGTTGTTATGATGGAGTGACAGTTTCCATTCTGAAGTGGAAGTTGGCAGGTAAGTTTTAAACAGAGAAAATGTGTTCCCTGCTCATGGCCTGTCGCCAGTTTCCTGCTCAGTTTTCTCAGTGGTAGGGGCCACTGGCCAAATGGTGATTACGAGTGTGGATACTGCAGACCTCTCCCACTTCTGGGAAGGTGTGAACACAAAGCCCAAGTGGACTGGAAATAACAGGTTTGCTTTTGTGTGGATTGCATGCGTTATTTTCAAGGCCACCTTGTTTCCCTGTTAGACTGCTTTCCTGAGCTCAGGCAGTCTGGCTTTAGTGCTCACCTTACTCCTCAATATCTCCCTCCTGGACTGATTGTAGGAAAGAAAGAGGCACTTACTGTATGCTATGTTCTGGGCTTCTTGTCTTTAATCCTCTAAACAACTTGGAGCAGTTTTACAGAGGTGGAAACTGGGGCATAGGGAAGGTCACAAACTTGTTCATGGTCACCTGGCAGCAGGGGGTAGACTCTGGATTGAGAACCAGGTTTATGTGACTTTAAACCCAACCTGTTTCCCAACTGGGCCAGTTCCTTCTGTGAATTCCATGGTCTCCCTCCTCTCAGGATAGAGAACCAAGGCCACTTTGTCTTCTGTTCTGGAGCACCCTGTTCCCTTGACCTCAGTTATTAGTATGAGCACCTGTTCTTTTAGCGGGCCAGTTTATTTTCAGATCTTCGTGCGTGAGTCAGGCCAGAGGACCCTTGTCAAGGGTTGAGTTCTGTGGGGTACACATGCTGAGTAACATCTATGAAGGAGAAGGGGGAGGAAGCAGCACTGGGGGAGGGGGGCATCAGACCACAGTGCAGATCTGGTAGAGGCTCTGCAGCCTGACTGGAGCTTTGTAGCAGAGATGGCCTGCTGGGCTGGGCAGGGGGGTCCCATACAGGGCACAAGGGCCAGGCCTCTCAGCCACCGTCTTGCTCAGTCAGTGGCAGGTGCCTCAGTGGAAAGTTCAGGTTTCTGTCCCTGAGGAAGCTAACAGGGGGCTATCCACTAACTGCACCTGCAGCTGGGCAGAGAATCCTTTCTGGAAGTGGGATCTGAGGGGGTGTATTTCAGAGTTCACTACCACACTGTAATGCTTTCTGCCTTAATAGGGAGGAGAGCCACAGTCAGTGTATGGAAGGGCATCACTCCTGCTTAGAGGATTCCGCACTGCGGTTTTCACACAGGGCTGACCCTGCTGGGGTCTGGTCCATCTCGGAGCATTCTGGCGCCATGCCAGCCTCTCTGTCTGGAACGGCTGTGGGGAAGACATGGAGGGGAAAGCACCTTTCCCTGTCACGTCCTCTTTCAGTGCTTCCCTGTGAGTGAGCCAGCTCAAGATATAATGTAGATATGCCATCGTGACGGGCACATCATTCAGCCATGTGCCCGGGGGGTGCGTGGCCCAGCTCCTGATTCTCACCATCTCACCGTAAGGACACTTGGTACATGGCACGTGTTCTGCTGTTCTCCACGCCAGTGATCGCAGTGATGGGCTGAAGTAGCATTGCAGGTTCCAACCCACTGAGCAACTTACTCAGTTGTGAGAGTTCAGGCAAGTCATTTCACCTCTAAGAGCTCCCATTTCCTCCTCTTCCTTCTCTTCAAGTGGAGGGAGTGAGTTCAAACGAGAATAATATGTACCCACAGATTTGTTCAGAGTAGGTTCTCAATGCAAACACTTTGGCATATAGTATGCTCAACGGTATTAATATTAAATTTTCATTTTTGGTTCTTTAAATATTTAAAAAGTTCTCAAGGGGCGCCTGGGTGGCTCAGTCAGTTGGGCGTCTGACTTTGGCTCAGGTAGTGATCTCACGGCTTGTGAGCTGTGCTGACAGCTCAGAGCCTGGAGCCTGCATTGGATTCTGTGTCTCCCTGTCTCCCTGCTCCTCCCCCACTTCTGTGCACGCTCTTTCTCTCTCAAAAATAAACACTACAAAAAAAATTTTTTTTTAAAAGTTCCTCAAAAAAGGAACTTTGGGACAAGATGGATGGACATTGAGTACAGTGCTAAGTGAAATAAATCAGACAGAGGAAGGGCAAATAGTGTATGATCTTACTTATATGTGGAATCTAAAAACAAACAGGCAAACAAAAAAAACCCGAAGTCATAGATACAGAGAATAGTTGATGGTTGCTAAGTTGGGGATGGGAGAAATGGGGGAAGGGGTTCAAAAGTGTACAAACTTACACTTATAAAATGAGTAAGTTAGGGGGATGTAACATACAGCATGGTGGCTATAGTTAACAATACTGTATTGCGTATTTCAAAATTAGTAAGACAGTAGATGTTAAAAGTTCTCATCAGAAGAAAAATTTGTAACTGTGTATAGTGATCATTTCACAACTATACACAAATCAGATCATTATGTTGTATATCTGAGACTAATATGTTACACGTCAATTACATCTCAGTAAGGAAAAAATTTCAGTTTTCAGAAATAAAACAGGTTCTTCTTTATCAGATTTTAAAACAGAGGTATATAAAGTAAGAAGTGAAATGTCCACTATTTCTTGGAAGTAACCATTTTTAAACAGTGTATGAGTTTTATTACAATGTGTTTGTATATATTTATAGTGATTTTTTAAACAAAAATGTGGTCCTAGCATACAAATTATTTTCCATTGTGCTTTTTTTCCCCTACTTACTCGTGTATTTGGGATATTTTCCTAACAGTACATATGCCCTTCATTCTTTTTTTTTCCCCTTTAAAAAAATTTTTTTTGACGCTTATTTATTTTTGAGAGAGAGAATGGGGGAGGGGCGGAGAGAGAGGGAAACACAGAATCTGAAACAGGCTCCAGGCTCTGAGCTGTCAGAGCCGCATGCGGGGCTTGAACTCACTAACCTTGAGATCATGACCTGAGCCAAAGTTGGAACCTTAAGCGACTGCACCACCCAGGTGCCCCGCCTTCATTTTTACTGGTTCTTTTGTCTTCCACTGCATGACTGTATCCAGATCTATTTAGCTATCCTCCCTTGATGGGTATTTATACAGTTACCAATTTTTGGCTATTATAGATAACACTTCAGTGAACCTCCTTGTATGTATATTTTTGGTTTTAAAATAGAAATCTTTTAAACAGAGAGGTAAAGAGTAATTTAACAAGCCTTCTTTTATTATACAATCTATATAGTGAATGTTGACAGTTTCTCACTTCAAATTCTTTTGTGAAAATTAAAATATTAAAGATAAAGTTGAGGTCCTCTTTAAACTTATTCCTAGAGGTAGTCATTACCCTGAAATTGTATATCTCCTTACTACTGGTGTTTTAATATTTTTATCACTTATGTATTTAACCATAAAGCACATATGGTATGATTGTGTGTATTTTAAAAATATATTTGTACAAATGATATCATACTGTGATATTTTATAACTTGCATTTTACACCCAACATTGATTTTTGAAAGCTTTTTATTTGAAAGAATTACAGATTCACAGGAAGTTGCAAAACTAGTATGGAGAGTGGTTCCTTTCACCCAACCTCCCTCAATGGTAACATCTTATATAACTGTCCTACAATAGCAAAACCAGGAAATCGGCATGTGTAGAATAAGAATCGCGTTACTTAAATTAAAGATTATATATGGGCTTTACCAGTTTTTACATGCATTCGTGTGTGTGTGTGTGTGTGTGTGTGTGTGTGTGTGTATGCATGTAAGTGTATATTTAGTTTTGGAAGGAGCTGCCAAACTATTTGCCAATTGCAGTTGGTTATATCACTTCATCTTCCTACCAGCAATGCGGTTTCTCTACATCCTTGCCAGCATTTGATATTGTCACTCTTTCTCATTTTTCACACTAATGAATGTATCGTGATAGCTCATCGTGGTCTTAGTTTGCATTTTAGTAAATGGCTCAAGATGCTGAACATCTTTTCTTGAGCTTGTTTCCGACTACAAGCTTATTGGGTAAAAAGCTTATTCATGTCTCTTGCCCATTTTTAAATTCAGTTCTGCTAACATTTCTTTCTTTTTTTATTGCATTAAACATGTAGGCATACTTTAAAATCTTCTCTCTTACCATTTAATTTTCTCTCGAGCTTATCTACAGCTAGAGGTTTTTGGTGGGAGTCTGTTGGGTCCCCAGTTGTGGAGGCATCTGGATATGGTGGTTGAGTGTGCCTGTAGCATATATCATAAAGTTTCCCCGGGGTTCAGACCAGCTTTTCTGTAAAAGTTTTAGCCCTGGGGCTTCCAACCATGTGCACAGTGTGAATTCCGGCTCCACCCTTGTGTATGGCATACGTTTGGGGTTTTGATTTGTCACACATAACGCTTTTTCTCCCCAAAATTCCAGACATGTGTCCAGTTTCCTTTTATATGTGGTGGAGGTCTTTTGTTCTGTGTTTCTCTGTCAGGGAAGCCCTTTGTCACCCCAGCCAGAGCCTGTGTGACCCCCTCCTGTCCTCTACAGTGTGCCCCCTCTTCTGATAACCCCGCTTCCAAAAAAACACCTGGGCTGTTTGGTTTCAGCTCCTACTGGCCGCTTTGGTTTTGTGCTCCTGTTTCGCTTCCGATACCTGAGATTTTGAACTTTACGATTTCTTTTTAAATGTTTAATTTTTAAACAGCATCTCAGCATGTTTGGTATAACTGAAAGTTTGCCGTATTTGCTTAGTTCACTCTATTGACTGTTGGCTCTGTAAATACTTGCGCTCATGTGAATATGACAGGTTCCTAGAAGTACGATTAAGGAGACAGAGGGTACAAACATTTAAAACTTGGTAGAAACTGCCAGAGTTCACATGACAAGGTTGTACCCATTTATGCTGCCTGTCTAACCCCATGTGCCACTTTCTTCTGTCCCCATTACTGCATGTGGTGCTACCGATTGCTTTACTCAGTCTGAAGTTTTAACATTTAAATTCATTAAAATTTTTTTAAGTTTATTTATTTATTTTGAGAGGGAGAGAGAGTGAGCACGAGTGAGGGAGGGGCAGAAAGAGAGGGAGAGGGAACCCCAAGCAGGCTCCATGCTGTCAGTGCAGAGCCTGATGTGGGGCTCAAACCCATGAACCATGAGATCATGACCTGAGCTGAAATCAATAGTTGGATGTTTAACCCACTAAGCCACCCAGGCACCCCAACATTTTCATTAATTTTTAAAGGAGGAGCACTTACTTTTTTATGTACTGCACAGGGATTTGATAGGATAAATATAGAGGATGCCTGCCTTACATGGTCAGGGATGCTGCCCCAGCCGCCCCTCAGTACAACGTGCCTAAACCGCATGAGCTGGTGCAGAACCAGCCAGCAGCCTGGGCAGCTGGACAGAGATGCAGAGAGCTGAAGTTTACTTACTGCACATATGCACAGCCGCGCTTGCTGTCTGCATTCACAAGTGACGCTCAGAGGCACTGCCTGCTGCAGAGGCAGGTACCAGGTCCAGGATGAGTCTGTCATGGTTCCTAGTTTTCCAGTCTCACAGGCCGGAATCACCGGTGGAGGCTGCCAATATGTATGGGAGCAAAGGGTTATCCTTTTTCCCGGAAGCAGACTGTATGTACCTTGAAATTGGGATTTCCTGCTTCACTTTTTTGCTTTCTAGGTGTCGACTTCATTTGACTCTTCAGACTCAGGGAAGAGTGACACGCTCCAGTGATGCCTCGCTGCTACATGATACTCTCCTGTCTTGGAGAGGAGTCTAACTTTGACAACAGAAGCTTCTGCTACAGGGTTTTGGGCTAATTTTGCCTCTTGAAAAGAGTCATTTTAAATAGAACTGTCTCAGTGTGCTTGTAGGTAGTAAGTTGGTCATTACCGGAGGTATTTGGATGACCGCTTGATGGTATTTTGAATGTGAGCTTGGGAAATAAGGATGGACTAATGGCCTTGCCATTGCCTTCCAGCCCTGAAGGCCAGCATCGCTCCATGGGCACTCCTGGTCCATGGGGCTCCTTCTGACCAGCCCTCTCTTGTCTGACGACTGGCGTCTTGTGCTTGGGGGAGGACTCTCGGCTTTTCTCCTTGGTGTATCATTTTGTGTATGGTTTATTATATTTTAACAAACTATTTATTCAAGACAGGCAGGGGAAAAAGCAAGTGATCGGTTATACCAGGGATCACCCATACATTTGATTTTGGTAAAAAGTTATAAATGATCATGTGAAATGATGCTTAAGGATTTTCTGTAGTTTTTTTCTTTTCTCCTTTCCCTCTCTCTCTCCCTCTCCTTCTCCCTCTCCCCATCCTTCCCCCTCCCTCCCTCTTTATTTGTCTCTCTCTTTCCTTCTTTCCTCTTAAGAGATAAGATGAGATAGTAGAATGAGAAGAGGATTTGGAGTCAGACTGACCTGAATTCTCATCCAAAACTCCACTACATTCCAGCTGTGTGACTTTCTGAAAGTTACTTCACCTCACTTATCTTTCCTCATCTGATGAAATAAGGATACTACCTGCCCCGAAGGATGGTAGTAAGGATTTGCGATGCTTTACAACAAAAAGGGATCTTATCGCTTCCTGCTTAAAAATCCTTTA
The DNA here is from genome assembly GCF_022079265.1 of Lynx rufus. Classification (NCBI taxonomy): domain Eukaryota; kingdom Metazoa; phylum Chordata; class Mammalia; order Carnivora; family Felidae; genus Lynx; species Lynx rufus. The sequence continues at coordinate 31,655,357 of NW_025814829.1, read as the reverse complement.
ATGTCATCTCGCCACTTCTTTGGGTGAATTTAAAATTTATGTAATGACTTACAAAATCCAGCTCATCTCTCTCCAGCCTTATCTGGCTGCCCCGGCTCTCTCTGAGCGTTGTCAGCCAGGTGGCACTCACACCGGTCAAACTCTCTTGCCTCTGGGACTTGGAATGTGCCCTTCCTCTGCCTGAAAGTTCTGGCTCCTTCTCTGGCTGGGCTAGTTCCTATCCATTCCTCAAGTCTCCAAGTACACATCACACCTTCCCAACGGTCCCTGCCCCACTCAACGCCAGCTCAACCTCCTCAGTCCCTCTCCTTGCCATGTGCAATTTCCGTGTTGAGCACTCATGCCGGCGGGAATGCTGTCGTTGAATATTTGCCTCTTCTGGTGGATGGAAGGTGTGTGAAGGCAGGGGCATTGTCTCTCTTATTTATTCTACATCCGTGCCATCAAACGTAATAGTAAGTGCTTGGTAAAATGTTGATTAAATGAATGAAAGAAGAAGGAAGCAAGAACCTCATTCAGTGCTTCACACTTAGTAGGTCCTCACTAAATGTCAATTCCCTTTCACATTAACCCCCTCCTCCCTTGTCTGTCTTGGCCATGGTAGTGGAATACTATTTCTTGCTGATTTGGTGGGATGGCAACATTACTGTCATTCGCCCTCATCACTTATTCTCAAAACCTGAATTTAAAAAATTTGGATAAAGATTTCAAAATACAAAGTTAAAAGAATTTCTCAGCAGAAACCAGAGTAGAAGTAAGAAGAGTAAGAAGTAAGAAGAGTAAGAGGAAACCCAGATTGTTACCCTATTACATTTTGTGGGGCTTGGTACTGGACCATGACATAAAGTACATGGGTTAATACTTTTAACTGCTTCCCATTGCCTTTATCTCTTCCATGAAAGAACAAGGACATCATGGAAAAAGTTCTAAAAATAACACCTGTCTGGTTTATGGAGAAGGGTGTTTATGACAGGAATTAAACAATTGTTTAGCTTGGAGTGTTTGAAACCCCAAATCAGGCTTTATTTTGTAACTGGAGCATCATTCTCAGCTTCGTTAACATCCTGCTCTCCCATTTCCTTTGTGCATTTTCTGGCGGGGACTGAGTTTGTCCTCACTTTGTAGTCATAAAAACCAAAATTGTTTCTAAATAGAAACAGAGTCTGTGTTAGGGAAGTGGGCGGGGCACGGGGGGGCGCGTTTGCCTGGAGTAAGGGGTTCTGAGGGCTAGGGTTTCTCTTTGCCCACAGGGGGAGGATGTTTGAGAGAGTCGTGGTGGATGATGGGATGGTGGTGTTTGTGGGTTGCCCTGTGTCCTTAAATGATCAGTGAAGCCAGTTTGATTGGTGAATCGTTGAGTACGTTGGGGCCACTGTGAAAGAGGAAGTTCCCTGTGTCTGACCCTGGGCCCTTCTGCTGCCATCCTCCAGGAGATGGCAATCTTGAAGCTGCTCACTCCTCTGACCCTTGTTAGGACCCATCCTGGCCATGGTGGATTGGCCAGGTCTTCAGTGTCCCAGGACAGGAAGACTTTAGAGTTTGCCCATGATCTTGTCCACTGCTCCTCCCTATTCAGCCCGCATCATCTCTTTCCTAGAATTCTGTGGTACCTCATAGCAGACCTCTCTGTGCGTCCAGGCTTGCCTCTTCTCCTTCTGTCACCCGGATGCTGGAGTACCTTCGCACACAGCAGTTGATTATGCACCTCCCTTACTTAAAATTCTTACCTTGATGTAAAGGGCACATCAAGGTTTGCCTTCCTCTTCCCTTATATTTAGCATCATTTTCCAATTTTGTCTTCTGTAGACACGTCACCCCATCAAAACACAAAATGACAACAAAATGCAAACCACTTCTAGGCCTCAGCCACACCAGGCTTCTCCCACACTCAGCTCTTACCCCACTTCCTCTACATAAGCCGTGTGTACACTGGGTGCTGAAAATGCCCTGCCTGCGTTTTGTCTGTCCATGGCCCATCCTTCAAGGGAGGTCTTGGCAATCACCTCACGTCTAAGCTTTTCCTGACTACCTAAGTCAGTTCATTGTCTCTTTTCCTCTGCTCCTGAAGTACTTTTATACATGCATCTCTTACCACTTTTGTATTATATTTTAGTAGTTTGGTTGCACATCTCTTTTCTCTTCAAAAATTTTTTAATGTTGTTGGGATGGGCACTGGGTGTTGTATGGGAAACCAGTTTGATGATAAATTTCACATTTAAAAAAATAAAGGAATGCCAAGGTCTCTGGCATAGAAACTCAAAAAAAATTTTTTTTAATGTTTATATATTTTTGAGAGAGACAGAGAGACAGTGTATGAATAGGGGAGGGGCATAGAGAGAGGGAGACACAGAATCCGAAGCAGGCTCCAGGGTCTGAGCTGTCAGCACAGAGCCCGACGTGGGATTTCAACCCACAGACCGTGAGATCATGACCTGAGCTGAAGTTGGATGCTTTATCGACTGAGCCATCCAGGCACCCCTTCTCTTTTCCTCTAAACTATGGGATCTTTGGATCCTCATGGGTGACTTTGGTGTCCAGGTGTTCATGGTTGTTTCCATAAGAGTCCATAGAATTGATGGGATCTCTGAGGCCATTTTATTTTGCCTTTTTTCCCCCCAAATAAATGTATTTTGTCAGTCTTCCTTTCTTACAAGGCCGTTTTAGTTCTGTCATTCTTGGTCCGTGATCTTTGAGGAAGCCAAGGCCGTTAGGCAAACAGGATGTACTCCATGAGCTGATTGCTGGAGTCTTCCTGATTTTCACCCAGGATCTCCTGAATGGGAGAAGATATTTGCAAATGATCTATCCAATAAGGAGTTAATATCCAAAATATATAAAGAAGTTATATAAGTCAACACCAAAAACTCCCACAAATAATCCCATTAAAAATGGGCAGAGGACATGATAGACATTTTTCCAAAGAAGACATGCAGATAACCAACAGACACATGAAAAGATCCTGAAGCAATCTTTTCCTTTATTTGTACAAACATACTAGTGTTTGGATACTGCTTACCTATTTACAAGAAAAATTCATACATGTACACCCATATCTATATCTCTATTTTTGCTTGACCTTCACAGTATCTATCTGGAATAAGTGGTATTAGCTTCATTTTTCAGTAGAGGAAACTGAGGCATGGGGACCTCGCTTTGCCTGAGGCTCATCAGTAATGAAGCGAAGATTGACTTCCCTGATTTTTTCCTTGATTCACAAGGGAAAAACATGAGCTGGGAGTGAGGCATAGCAGAGGGCAGCATTTGAGATGCTCTAATTTCTAATCTACTTCAGTAGGAATCACTTTGTGTGGTGACCATCTTTTGACACAGAGGGTTTCCGGGTGAGGTGTCTTGGTCCCGCTTCTTTCTTAATCTAGCTAGGTGTGGCTTGGCGACCATGGCATATGGTCTTCAGGGAGATAGGCTCTGGCCAGTGTGGCTGGTTTGGGACTTTAACTGGGAAGGCCTAGAGAAGGTCTACACTGGGGGATGTTGCTTTCGACCAGAAGCTGGGTTCCTAAGATGACAGGGTGACGTGTTGCCATCATGCAGAGGCCTTGTGGAAAAGCTGTAGTTTTCAAGGGTCCTACAACAGAAGAAAAGCATTGAATTAGGAAAGTGGGCTTGGTCATCTGCAGTATGATTGTGAGCAAGCCCTTTTGCCTTCTGGGCCTATTTTCCCAATTTGTAAAATAAGAAAAACACCAGCCTTCCCCTCTCAGGAGGTTGTGTGAGATGTGATGACGTATGCCACTGTGCCGTGAAGGGTATTTCAGACTGTACAAACAGATTAGTGAACACACTTGAAGGCTCGGAGTTGGCAGCCTGGCTTGCGCTCCTAGCTCTCTGCTTACTCAGCCCTGGTATGACTCAGGGTGAGTCACTTTGTCTCTCTGAGCCTCTGTTTTCCCATCTGTAGAACCCTCTCACAGGGTGATTACGGGGATTCAAAAATCCAATGGAGGATTTTGGAAGTAAAAGCACTAGAGAAATGTGACAGCCAGACAGATGTGCCTCTTCTTCATCTAGGGAAAAGCCTTAACTCCAGAATCAGTGTTTGAGATGAGCATTCTTTGGCATCATCAGTAATGGCCTGTAATGAGCCTTTCCGGTGGGCAGAGCCTGGGACTGGATGTTGTAGGGGGAGGAGGGACAGGGAGAGTGTGACACTTGGTGAAGTAGTATCTGCATTTGGGGGACTCCTGGTCTGATTGGGCAGATAGGACAGACACAAGCCCGCTCTTGGAAGCGCATTTTGAAGGGGCTTCCAGACCTCTGCCTTTGGAAGCTTCTACTGTACGAAACGAATCAAATGAAAGAAACTAGAAGCTCGTGTTCATGCTGACAAATGCAGAAAAGAGGTGGGGAAGATGACTGGCTGCTGTGGTCCCTGGGACAGCCTCACCAGGTCATTGTGTCTTCACGTCTGGGGAAGCGGTTCCTCTGCAAAGCTCTGGAAGTGTCACTGAACATCTAACATAAGGCAAGCCTCTTATGGCTGGACACAAAGTGGGCATCCCATCTCTTTTGAATCTGAACTCGAAGACTTCCTCCCTTGGGAGGACACTAACCCTTTCCCAGATAATGATATTCTGAATGACTCTGAGAAAGCTTTTTCTCCTGAGGATGACAGTCCTGGAGCTCATCAGAGTGGTGCCTGGTCTGAATCCATTTCCACACACACTTCTGAGGGGGGAGGTAGGCCAGTCTCACAGGAATCTTTCTGATCAACATGCATAATTAGTCCTTTGTCACTGGACTCTGAAAAGACTGTTGGAGTCAGGTAGTTAAATGGATGCAAAATATTCTTTTGATCAGGAAACTTTTCTTAAGAATATTGGTTATCATGAAAAAGTTGCTTCATGGATATTTCCACCTTCTGTTTTCTTTTTTTCTTTTTTTTGAGAGGGAGCATGTATGTGTGCATGTGCAAGTGGTGGAGGGGCAAAGGGAGAGGGAGAGAGAATTCTAAGCAGGCTCCATGCTGTCAGCACGGAGCCTGATGTGGGGCTCAATCTCACAGCAGTAAGATCATGACCTGAGTAGAAATCAAGTGTTGGACGCTTAACCGACTGAGCCACCCAGGCGCCCCTCCACCTTCCATTTTCTATAGGTAATTGCTAAAGAGTTAACATGAGAGTAAAATATATAGGATCACCAAACTACAAAAGCTTGACCTTCTGGGAATCATTTGTAGCCTTTAGCATAAAGATTTGGAAAAGAGTGTCACATTTATTCTGATCAAATATCCTAACATCTGAGTCTACTCCCAGAATGCAGTTACCCCATGGTTTCAGTGTGAAAGGCTACATCTCAGAGATGGAAGAGAGAAACTGAATTCGAGTCCCCAACAACCCTCCACGTCTAGCTTCACACCTCAGTCAATCCCCTTTGAACACATGATGTAGGAATAGAAGTGGGGGGCAGAATCTGCGGTCAACCTGGCAGTTTGGGGGAGGTATGAAGACACTGTTGACTCAGGCCTCATTCAAGCAGGGCTTCATAGTGTCCCGGAAAGCTTGGGAATCCACTTAGAAATAATTATGGATTATATTAAAGTGTCACAGGAACAGCCATTTTTCTCTAAAAAGTCATTTCCTCCTGAGGGCTTGTTACCAAGAATCCTGGAGCTCCAGGCAACTTTGCTGTACCGTCAGCAGGTGGCTGCTTACTTGTGGATTCCTTTAAGTTCTTGCTCAATAGTCTTATCACCCAGACTGTATTTTGCAAACAATACAATAAACCACTAATTAAGTCACCTACCTTTCCCCTGCCTTTCCCTTAGCTGAATGCCCAGGACCTCTTCTTTACAATGCTTGTAATTCATCTATATTCATTGACTTTGTAAAATTAAACTTCTGATTTTGAGATAACTATAGCTTCCACATGGAAGAAATAATACATAGAGATCCCATGGGCTCTACCTCAGTTTCCCTGGATGGCAGCTTCCTGCAAAACTATAGAACAATATCACAGCCAAGATACTGACATTGGTACAGTCAAGATACAGAATATTCCACTGCCACAAGAAAGCCTTGTGTTGCTTTTGTGTAGCCACACTCACTTCCTTTCTGCCCTCACGCCCTCCGTAAGCCCGTGGCAACCATTAATTTGTTCTCTCTTGGTATAATTTTGTCCTTTCAAGGATCTTGTGTGAATGGAATCATGTAGTACCTTATCTTTGGGGATTGTTTTTTTCAGTCCCGCTCACTGCATGTATCAATAGTTTGTACCCTTATATTGCTGAATATTTTCTGTAGTGTGGATGTACTGTGGTGTACCTAACCATTTATCTGTTGAAGGACATCTGGGTTCTTTCCAGTTTTTAGCCATTAGGAATAATGCTCTGTAAATATTCGTGTACAGGTTTTTATGTGAGCATAAGTTTTCATTTTAATGGGATAAATGCCCAGGATTGTAATTGCTGGGTCATACGGCAGTTGCATATTTGGTTGTTTAACTGCAGAATTCTTTCCTGGAGTGGTTGTACCATTTGATATTGACACTGACAGTATATGAGTGCTCCAGTTTATCTGCATTCTCACCAGCCTTTGGTGTTGTCACTCTTTTCTAGTTCAGCCATTCTCATAGGTGAGTATTGATAGCTTATCATCATATTAATTTGCATTTCCCAGATGGCACATCTTTTCATGGGCTTGTCTGCCACCTGTATATGCTCTTGGAGGAAATGTCCCTTCATGCCTTTTCCTCATTTTCTGATTGGATTGTTTGGTTTTTTTTATTGTTGAGTTTTGAGATTATACATTATAAATTATATATTCTAGATACTATTTCTTTGTGGGTTATGTGGTTTGCAAAAAATCTTCTCTAGGTCATAGTGTGTCTTTTCATTCTCCTAAAAGAGCATTCTGCTCTTGGTGGGTGGAGTGTTTTATAAATATCGACTAAATTCTGTTGGTTGATGATGTTGTTGGGTTATGCTATATCCTTGCTAATTTTCTGTCTGGTTGTTCTATCAAAGATTGTGAGAGAAGTGTGTGGACTGGACTGTTTCTCCTTTCAGTTCTACCAGTTTTTGCTATGTCCTTATGAATTGACCCTTTTATCATTATGTAAGACACTTTTCTGTCTCTGTTGTTCAGATTGGGTAATTTCTATTGTTTCCTCTTCAAGTTTCACTGATTGTTTCCTCTTTCCCCTCCATTTTGCTGTTGAACGTATCTACTGAAATGTTTACATTGGTTATTGCATTTTTGGTTCTAAAATTGATACTTGGTTCATCTTTATATCTTCTCTTTCTTTGCTGAGACTTTCTACTTTTTTGCTATTTCTGACACTTTCTATTTTTTTTTTCATTTGTTTCCAGCATATTTGTAATTGCCTGTCCAAGCATTTTTAGGATGGCTGTTTAAAAATCTTCATCAGATATTTCTGACATCTCTGTCATCTTGATGTTGGCACCTATTGGTTATTTTTCACTCATTTGATATTTACCTATTTCTTGGCATAACAAGCGATTTTTGGTAGAAATGGGCATTTTGGAAATTTTATATTTGGAACTCTGGATCTTATTTAAGCCTTTTGTTTTAGGTGGCTTCCTTTGACCTGAGTATGGCAGAAGAAGGGGGAGGTATCCCCTCATTTCTACCAGGTTGGGGTAGAAGTTTAGGTTTTTAACCCAGCCTCTATTGACACCTAGGGGTGCTGCTTGTTATCTCTGGGTCGGGGTGAGAATTCTGTTGCCCATTGAACTTACACTGATACCTCCCTGTCTTGTGGGCAGAGGTGGCTTCATTACTGCTGGTGGACATGGAAATCCAGGCTCCCTACTGGGCCTTTTCCAGCACTAGCCCCATAGGGAGGAGGAGAAAAAGGAGGAGGTTGAGTGCTTCATTACAGCCTTGAGATGGGGGAAATCTAGCTTCCTAGTAGCCTTTGCTGGCCTGGGTAGTTATGGGGCCACCCATTTTACTGTGCTGCTTGCCTACGGTAGAGTGGTTATTATCTAACAATTTTCTGTCTCAGGAGGCTGCCCCTTTCCCATTCTTGTCGCTATAGAGAGTGAGCTTTTGTTGGAACGTTTTTTTGTCTGCATCCATTGGTCTTTCCAGGTTCTTGGCTTCTTTAGCTTTAAGTCTGGGAATACATGAGGCACAAAGAAAACCCAGAGAACACATCTCTGTTATGCCTAGGCAGTTTTTTTGCTTTTTTCTCTTTCAGAGTCTTAAATTTGTGTTAAATGTAATGTCCAAGATGTTTAGCTGTACTTAGAGGAGGAGTAGAAAAAGTGTGTCTACTTTATCTTTCTGGAAGTGGAAGTCCCTTACAATTTATTTTTATTTGCTTTATTCTTATAGGTCTCTCTCTTTTCCTGCCTTGCGGTTTCAGGGCTCAAGCTTCCTTAACCACACTTGTATAAATTCCTTTCCATGGGAAGAGAAGTTAAAATCCCAAGCCTAGAAGGGCTATGTGCATCGGGGGGAGGGGTGGAAACAGTTCCCGTACCCAAAGATGTACACTGGGCACTCTATAGATTTCTGGCTTTCTTTCACTTGCCTTTTAAGGCCTGGAGCCAACCATAGAGGAGACAAGGATATTCGGATTATTTTATATTCACTAAGGGCTCTTTATCCTCTAGGGGAAAAAACAAGTTCTCATGACACAAGAGGAAGTTTCACCTAGAGATTTATAAGAACCTGTAAGTGGCACAGAGGAGCAGCTGGGGGTAGGGGGTGAGGGTCCCTTCCAGCTTGGCCTGGCCTCTGAAAGCTGGCTACTGAGTGTGAAACCCATCTGTGATACTTTCTTGGAGCTGAGCTTCTCTGGACTTCATCCTTCACTGAGTCTGCTTCTGCAAAAGCCTATTATTTAGGGAAATGTAACCTTGATGTGAAACAGCATGTGTTTCTAATCCAGCTAGACCTAGTCTGGGGCTTGGTTCCATCTTTTGCTAGCTGTATGACCTTGAAGTTCAGTCATCCACTTAAAAACCATCCTGTAGTGCCTACTCTGGGCCAGCCACCATGCTGGGTTTTGGGACAGAGTAGTGGTACTTTTCACTGCTCCCTTTCCTTTCCTTTCTGACCATAAGCACGTCATCAGCTGGTTTTATGTAAAAAATATGTAAAAAAATCAGACTACTTTACCCCATCACCTCATCTCTTTCACAGGCTGTTATAACAAGTCCCCTGAGTCTGTTCTTTGCTCTAATCCTCTGCCTCAATTCATTATCTACATAGTAGCCAGGGTGATCTTTTAAAAACACGCACCAGATTAATGTTCTTTTGTTAAACCTCTCCAGTTCCACTCAGACATACTGGGAATGAAGTCCAGTCCCTCCTCGTGGCCCACTAGGTCCTGTGTGGTCTGGTTTCCGCTCCCCCTCTGAGCTCATCTGGCATCCCTTTCCCATCATCCAGTCGGCTTTGGTCATGCCAGACTTCCCTTTTTGCCTGAAAACATCAAGCTTGTCCCCCCCCTGGGGTTATTTGCTAGTTATTATCTCTGCCTCAGATAGTTTTTCATACAAGTTTGAATAGATGGTTTCTGGTTGTCATTAATAGTTTCAGTTCAAATGCTCTTCCTCCCCTGCTCTTTATGTTATATTCTATCCAGTCACCATGTCCCTACCCCTTCCTCTTAGTTAGCTCTTATCACAATTTGAAGTTATCTTGATTTGTCTACTAGTCCCAGCTCCACGAGAGCAGACATCATACTGTTTCCTTCATTGCTGTACATCCAGCATCTAGGACAGTTCCTGGCACAGAACGGTGAATATTTGTTGAGTAAAGTTGCTTAATCCTCTTCAGCCTCAGTTTCTGACTTGTTGCATTGGAATAATAATTAGCCAACAATACAGGGTTGTGTTTAGAATTAAGTGAGATAATAAATGTATGTGAGGTACTTAGTACAATGCTTGGCTCACAGGAAGCCAAATAATAGATTTTCATTGTTTCCTCATGATTATATTATAATGTTCACTTCCATTCTCTCATACTCCTCTAGTACCCCCCCTTTTTTTTAAGAGAGGAAGTGTGAGTAGGGGAGGGGCAGAGGAAGAGGGAGAGAGAGAATCTTAAGCAGGCTCCATGCCCAGTGCAGAGCCAGACGTGGGACTTGGTTTCACGAACTGCAAAATCATGACCTGAGCCGAAATCAAGAGTTGGAGACTCAACTGACTGAGCCACCCAGGCACCCTCTCTAGTACCTGTTTTTGCTCCTAACGATCTATCTGGAGTGTCATGAGCATTTAATAGTGACAGATGCTGATTGGTCAGATGCTTGCAATGAAATCCTAACTTAGTTCTCTCTTGATCATGTTTTTCTGTACAGGTTCTACAGCTGGGCTCAGACATCCTTCCCCAGTACAAGCAAGAGGCACCAAAGACTCCCCCTCACATCATCTTACATTACTGTGTTTTTAAGACCACGTGGGATTGGATCATCTTGATTTTAACCTTCTACACAGCTATCCTGGTCCCTTACAATGTCTCCTTTAAAACCAGGCAGAACAACGTGGCCTGGCTGGTTGTGGATAGCATCGTGGATGTGATCTTTTTGGTGGACATTGTGCTGAATTTTCATACTACTTTTGTTGGACCAGCTGGGGAGGTGATTTCTGACCCCAAACTCATCCGCATGAACTACCTGAAGACGTGGTTTGTGATTGACCTTCTGTCCTGTTTGCCATATGATGTCATCAACGCTTTTGAGAACGTGGATGAGGTTAGTGCCTTTATGGGTGATCCAGGGAAGATTGGTTTTGCTGATCAGATTCCACCACCCCTGGAGGGGAGAGAGAGTCAGGTACATGCCTCAAATCTCAGACCTTGTTGTCATGTCTTGAAAGCTGAATAAATGTGGGTGGTCAACAGAAGAGTAATTACATGGGTGGGAACTAGCATGGCTAATGTCTGGAACAGAGGGAGCATGCTTGATAGATATCCTCGCCTGCTGTTTTTGTCCTTTGGAGGTTTGGAGGCCCTGCATGTCCATGAATGGATGTGGAAGAGACCAGAAGCTTCCTTCTTATTTTACGTGGAGTGCAAGCCACTGGCTCAGGGGTGGTGGGGCTGCAGAAGCAGGCATGCATTGCCACTGCATTGGTGAATCTTTCACTTGGTATGCAATTGCTGAATGCCTACTTACTGATTATTCTAATTATGGGGATTTTTGTATCATCTGCTGCTGACCTTTGGCTGTTGCATAACTAATTAACTCCTGGCAACAGGGATGCTATTTAACCCCCAGGTTTGCTTGCTTTTTTTTTTTTTTTTTTTTGTAAATGTTGGAAAAGAATGACTTGTTACTTGGCAATGACCAGTGGAATTCAGCGGTCCATACTCTCCCTTGCATACATTTGCCGAGGGAGTCAGGCTACGGTCAAGTTCGCCCTGTGACTAAGAGGAGTAGTGCTATTGCTGGATTACGCTGCTTTGGATTGTTAGTCCTGCAGGCAATGGAGGGGATGAAGAGAAAAATGCTCTTTAAGTGTATTGGAATTAGGACATGCTCAAACAGTGAATGGGTGCCTGGGACGAGTTGCACAAGGAAGTGGCCACTGGCCTGGTTCAGGTGATTTTCTCCTTTGAAAAAGCAAGGATATCATGTCATCGCAAAGGAAAATGCAGATTCTTATCCAGCTTAAGTGTTACATGGGAGTTGTTCTTTCTTTTTCCTGCTGCCTACTTGATCCTCCAAATGCATTAAAGATCAAGTAGTTCGTCTGGTAAATCTTCAGCGTCATGTAGCAGTGGGCCCTCACTGCCTCAGATTACAGAGGGTCCTAGAAATCTCAGTCTGGCTAGGGTGTTACCTGGGTGGGTAATTCAGGAAGCCATCTGGAGACTGAGTTGAGGCAAGATTCACTCTCTGGGCTAAAGAGCTAATGGGACTAGTCTTGAGATAATTGGAAGGAACAGCCAGCTCCCTGCCAAGACCACAGGGTCTGGCCAGTGACTCTGTGACTTGCTGGTGGCATAATGATACCTCTCAGCCTTCAGATCAGTGTCAGTAATGGGTGAGGACTCCAGCCCTTTTCTCTTTGAGAACCCAGCTACCTACCACTTCTTTCTCCAGGAACTGATGTTGAGATGCTCTAAACCCAGAACAACCCCTGCTTTTATCTGTGTGGTGTGTTTTAATGTACTTTGAAATCCCAATGACTAATGCTCTGGGTGGCTTGTGTGGATTTTGTAGCTGTATTGGATGAGTGAGACTGATCATTTACAAGAATGAAATTGTCCCTAAAGTGAATGTTGGGATTCTTCAGTGTGAATTTGAGTACACGTTGGGAATGATATTTTTCTCTGTGAGCACATTTCTAGATTTTATGTTAGTGAGGAAAGTATTATCATTTTGGCTCAGATAACTGAATGATTTCAGCCTAAAAGAGCTTCTCCTACACATATGGGAAATGAAATTTAACCTAAAAAAAGAACCTCTCGAGTTTTAAAAATAAACTATTTGCTATTTAGAGCAATAGCATTGAAAAATTGCAGATAAATAGAACAGTTCTTTGGCTTCTGCAGGTTCTTGTTAAACATTGGCAGAGCCATAAACACATTTGTAAATGTGTCAAGATTACCTCGTCGGTTAGCAAAGCAGGGCTTCTCCTCAAGCTCTGTATGTCAGGTTGGAAGTCCTTTGCCATCAATCGTGAGTACCCCTGACATGGTTTCTGATTTCCATAGTCACTAAGTAGATTTGCTGGTAAGAAAAACACCAGTTACCCGTAGCTTTCTAGTTGGAAAGGGTTTAGCATCAAAGCTCTCACTACCATCTCTTGGTCATAAATAATAATATGAGTATTAAGGGGCTATAGCTGTGATTTGCTTCCATAAAGACTTGATTTTGTATTTAGTGATTTCTTTTCAAACTTTGGCTGATACCCGAAATAATGCCTTTTCATAACATCCGTTGTGGTCTGGGGGAAGTCAGCACTAGGAAACTGAAGATTTGGCTCCTGGGCCTCTTGGTATCACCTGTTAAGACAGCTGGGACTTTCCAGGGGCACCTGGGTGGCTTGGTGGTTAAGCATCTGACTTCTGATTTCGGTTCAGGCCATGATCTCGAGGTTTGTGAGTTCAAGCTCCGCTTTGGGCTCCACACACACGGAGCCTGCTTGGGATTCTCTCCCTGTCTCTCCCTGCCCCTCCCTGCTCTCTTTCTTTCTCTCTCTCAAAAAAAAAAGAAAGAAAGAAAAGGAAAAAAGCTGGACTTTGTGCAAGACATTTAGCTTCTCTGGATCACAGTTTTCCTATCTATTCCTAGCTATATTTCCTATCTATGGCTACCTTTCCTGCCTGAAGGCATGGCCTCTGTGCAGTGGAATATTTGAGTTCCCTACTAGCGCAAAGTGAGTTTGAGGAGTTGTAAAATCTCATCTGTGTTCATCTTACCTCTAGGAGCTGATGATAAAAAAACAAGAAGCCCAGCACTTTGACCTCCTACTTGCAGTGGGGGTGGGAGGAAGGTGGGATGGGAGGAGGACTCAGAGCCCAGGAGGACCACGAAGGTCATCCAGTTCAACCCTTTTAACTCACAAATAAGGGAACAGACTTGGAGAATATGACTCACTCAAGAGGATCCAGCAAATCATATGGTTACAGCAATATTGAGTCTCCTTCTGACTCCTCTATATTCTTATATATTTTTTTACATGTTTATTTATTTTAGAGACAGAGAGACAGAGCGCAAGTGGGGGAGGGGCAGAGAGACACAGAGACAGAGACTGAAACAGGCTGCAGGCTCTGAGCTGTTAGCACAGAGCCTGATAAAGGGCTCAAACCCACGAACTGTGAGATCATGACCTGAGCTGAAGTCGGACACTTAACCGACTGAGCCACCCAGGTGCCCCAACTCTTTTCTATTCTTAATAGTAAAAGAATGGATAAAATAGGAACAAAACGTTGATGGACATAGTTGAGTCCAAACTGACCAAGAAGCTTCCAAAGTCTGTGGCTCACCCCTTGGCCTGGTTGTGGTGGTGGGGAAGTTGGGCACTGCATATGAGGAGTGGTGCATCTGTATTCCCCGCAAAGCAACTGTGTTGGTGATGAGATGGGCAGTTGAGGCACTCTCTGAGGGACAGACCCAGCATGGTTTCCCAGGCATAGGCCTTTTGTTGAAAGATGCCATTAATTTAGTGGGAATGGAAGTTTACGGGGCGGCGGTGGTGGGGGGTGGTTTAGAGGAGGTCGGGGAGGGCATGAAAGGTATCCCAACTGTTGAACCTGGATTAGGCTGGATAAGAAAATTCTGATTAATGACTCAGCGGTTTCCCATCCGCTGCCTGCTGTCTTCTCGCACTCACTGTATCGTGGAGTTGCTGATGTAAGGTTGCAACTCCCTCTGCTCTAGTCCCTTTCTTTGGGGGAGTGTGAGGAGAAAAAAACATACTGACGCATTTCTCATAAAAAATGCATGGAGCTGAATTCTCTCTGGTGTCTTCCTAATTATACCAATGGAACTGTATCCCAGTGGGGACCACCAAAGAAGAGGAATGTGCGGTGGTGGCTTTACCATCTGTGTGTGTCGGGGTGGGGTGGGGGGGACTGGGGTGTGGGGTGGGGTGGGGGCTCTTGAAGTGAAAGGACTAGACCCACCCAAGGCTTGGGTCAAGAAAGAACCAGGTTAAATTGCTAATGCCAGCCATTGTGAATCCAGTCCCGTGGATGTCGCCCACCTCCATGATTTAAGCCACACAAATGATCCCTTTTGACTCAACTTGTTTCACTTATGGAGATGGCCTCCATTTGCGTCATTGTCCAGTCTGTTGGTAATAATCTGTTTAGGAGGCTCTTTGGGAATATGTTTGCACATTAGTTAAACTGGTGGGAGCACAAAAGGTCTGGAAATGGGGTGAACCGACGCTTCAGTGGGTATGCTGAAGCAAAAGCCAAATGGGTCTCTCTCAAGCGCTTAGCGGATTACTGGCCTGGCGTGCTTCATGGATTAGAGATGGAATTATTCTTCACAAAACATATTCCCTTTCCCCAGGAAGCCTTATTGCCTACTGCCATTGGAGTGCACAGGGGGAGAATGCAGCCAATCAGGCTACCTCGCAGGTCACAGTCCTGGGGCCAAGAGCTTCCTCCGTCCCTGGCTCTGTAACTTGGGATGGCAGCACCACCAGCTGGTGCCGCTGACACAGCTGACCCTTGCCAAGAGCCTCTCTCACAGGAGATGTTCCCCTTAGAGCAGAACAGGACTGAGGAGTGAAAAGATAAATAGTACGGACAACAGCTTCCCTTTAGCTAGTGTGTTTAACTTTCCAAAACATTTCACACAGATTATCTTTATTCTAACTCTCCTGTGGCCATGCACAAAC
The DNA here is from genome assembly GCF_022079265.1 of Lynx rufus. Lineage (NCBI taxonomy): Eukaryota > Metazoa > Chordata > Mammalia > Carnivora > Felidae > Lynx > Lynx rufus. The sequence continues at coordinate 31,640,065 of NW_025814829.1, read as the reverse complement.
TGCAGTGAACTAGGAGGAAGGCAGTTTGTCAGTCAGGAGTCCCTCTGCTACCCAGCTGTGCAAACTTGTGCAAGCGTTTACTCTCCCTGGACTCTGTTTGTGTCACCTGCAAGCTGGGTCCATCCCAGCTTTAACTTTATGGATCTAGGGCACCTATTATCCTGGCTTTGCTGATGAGGGGAAAGGACCAGGCCACCCAGGTAGTGAAATGGGGTTTCATTCAGTCTCTGACTTCTAGGCTTGCACTTTTCCCCAGGCAGGTCATGCTGCCTTATCACAGAATTGGAGCCAGAGTGAACCAAGCTGTGCATGTCAGTGCCGAAGTCTCCCTTTCTGAATCATTCCCCAGCATGGCCACTTCTGCTTCCCTCCTACACCACGGACAGGTGAGAGGTTTGAGCAGTCAGCATGGGCGACCCTAAGTGGAGGTTGCTGGTCCACATGTGCAGGGCTGGACAGTGAGTGTGAAGGTCACAAGTGACTCCAGCGGTCGGTCATCTGCCCTGCTTCTCTCTCCTTGGCAGATGGACTCCTTTCTAAGTTCCCTAGGTTCACTGTTCCTGGCTCTTTCAGGCTTTCACTGATGCTGACAGCAAATTGGACCCCCATGTGTCGCTCAGCCTGTAAATTTGTGGTTGTCAGTCCTAACCTGTGGTTTTTATTTAGGTGGATGGACACCAGTTTAATTTTCACACAGGTGACTCCTGTGAGGTCAGCCGGAAGTCATGAGATGACCTGGGATTTCCTTTCCTAGAGTCCCAGCAATAGAGGCCATATCTATGGCTTGTAGTAGCAATTAAAAAAAAAAAAATCAAGTCTTTTTCAGAGCAGTTTTAGGTTACAGAAAAATGGAACAAAAAATGCAGAGGCCACAGTTTCCCCTGTTGTCACCATCTTGCATCAGTGTTGACATTGGTGATAGCCAATGTTGATACGTTATTATTAGCTGAAGTTCATAGTTGACTCTAGGACTCATTCTGTGCAGAGCACATTCTAAGGGTTTGACATGGCTCCATCATTATGTATCATACATAATGTTTCACTGCCCTAAACATCTTTGTGCTCCACCTGTTCATCCTGCCCTCCTCCCTAATCCCTGGCAACCACTGACCTTTTTACTGTCTCCATAATTTTGCTTTTTAAGAATGTCATATAGTTGGAATCATATGGTATGCTGCTTTCACTTAGTAATATGTATGTAAGGTTTCTTCATGTCTTTTCGTGGCTTGAAAGCTCATTTCTTTTCATTGGTGAGCAATATTTTGTTGAGTGGATGTACCATAATTTATTCAGTAAGAGCAATTAAAAAAGATACTGAAAACCATTGGTTATTCAGGCCTGATCAGTGCAGGCTTTGTCCTGGGATTTCCTCTTCCTGTGGATCCCTTGGACACCGAGAGTGGACAGGAGCTGAGACCCTGGCAGGCAGACTGACATGTCTAAGCAGCCTGTGGTATCTCCTGGATAAACACTGACAGTGTTTAATTTAACACAAGTTGTTATGTCTGACACTATGATGGACAGGAAAGCAAATGTGCTATACTAGCCTCACATTTCATATGCTTTTCCTTGGCATTTCTTTTATTTTTGTGCTATTTGTACATCCAATTTTGGCAAAACAAAAGAGGACAGGAGCAGACACACTATAGTTTTCATGTACATGTCTTGTTATGGGCACGAAGTACTGCTGATAGGCATGTTTCTCTTTTGCCAGCTCACAGCGGTGGCCAGGGGCCAAGGTCTGATGGCAGTGATGTTACCCATGTTGTTGTCTCCTCCATCTTACCTGTGAGGGGAATCCAGCCTAGATCTTTCCCTCTTATTTTTTATTTATTTTTAAAATCAGTCTTCTTCCTAACTTGTGCTCAGAGCTCATAAAGGACTGTGGAGATCCTTGGAGCAAAATAGACTCAACTACTATCATGCCTCATTTCCCTCTGCTTTCTAACTGTTCTCCCCTAGGCTCTGTTCTAGCCAACTCCAAGTTCTATTTCTCTTTTAATTCTCCACCAGCTTTTCTTGGTACCTCTTTAGGGTTGTTCCTTCTTTAAAGAAATCTTATTGACTTGGGTGATCAGGGATGGGAATACAACTCTTCAAAGAGCTTGCAGCCTGATGGGGGCCACAGGTGATTGACACCGGCAGAGAATGTGAGAGGTGCTGTTCTAGGGGTCAACTCAGGGTGTTGTGGCTTACAACTGGGGAGTACTTAGCCTAGTGAGAGAATCCAGGAAGGCTTCCTGGAGGAGATGGCTGGGGTTAGATTGGTGAGGAATAAGGAGGGTGTTCTTGGAAGAGGAGAGAGCATATACAGAGGAGTTTGCTGTTAGGGCTGAGCAAGGCATTCACTGTGCCAAAGCAGAGTTGGCACTGGGGGAGGGAGGAGTAGTGAGAGGGAGGCAACATCCAGTGACAGAATCCTGGAGGCCTTCCAAGGAGCTTACATTTTATCATGTGGTCAAGAAGAAACCGTTAAGGGTTTTCATTAGATGTGTAACATGATCTGACTTTGATTTTTTTAAATGTTTATTTATTTATATTGTGAGAGAGAGAGCTCGAGCAGGG